>NC_091245.1:163845000-168845000 GCF_042477335.2 Ovis canadensis | reverse complement strand
CCTCCCACTTAGACATCCCTCCTACCCTCCTCTCCATCTCACCCCTCTAGATTGTTACTGACCCCTGGTTTGATTTCCCTGAGTCATACAGCAAATTCCCATTGGCTATGTATATAACATATGGTAAAGTATCAATGGCACCCCACTCCAGTACTCTTGCCTGGAAAATCCCATGGATGGAGAAGACTGGTAGGCTGGAGTCCATGGGGTCGCTAAGAGTCGGACACGACTGAGCGACTTCACTTTCACTCTTCACTGTCATGCATTGGAGAAGGAAATGGCAACCCACTCCAGTGTTCTTGCCTGGAGAATCCCAGGGATGGGGGAGCCTGGTGGGCTGCCGTCTATGGGGTCGCACAGAGCTGGACATGACTGAAGTGACTTAGCAGAAAGTATGTTTCCATGATTCCAGAGTGGTTGGTTTTTTGTTTTTTTTTTTGTATGGGTAGATGACTGAATGGGGGCATCCCTGATGAATCAGCAGTAAATAATCTGCTTGTAGTGCAGGAGACATAAGAGAAACAGGTTCGATCCCTGGGTTGGGACAATCCCCTGGAGGAGAGTATGGAAAACCACTCCAGTGTCCTTGCCTAGGAAATCCCATGGACAGAGGAGCCTGGTGGGCCACAGTTCATGGAGTTGCAGAGTTGGACACAACTGAGCAACTTAGCACACATGCACACCAATGACTGTATAGACTAAATTTACTGCCAGATAAGAGTGAGTTTTGACCTACATATTAGTTTCTTCTCACTGCTGTGACAAAGGACCACAAACTTGATAACGTAAAGCAACACAATTTATTCTTTTACAGTTCTGGAGACTCAGAAGCTGAAATGTTTCACTGTGATGAAATCAAGGCGTCAGCAGAGCCACCCCCTCTGCACGCTCTATGTGAGAATCTGTCTTCTTATCTTTTCCAGCTTCTGGAGCAGCCTTTCTTGTATCCCTTGTTGCTTGGCCTCTTCCTCCATTAGCAGAGCCCTCAGGAGCATAACATCTTAACTTCAGTTGTCTCCTTGCTTTCTAGTTCTGGTGTGTGAGGAGTCCTTTATCTCTCTGTTTTAGGATTACATGTAATTCCATTTAGGAGACACCTGGATAGTCCAGGTTAATCTCCTCCAGACCCTTAAATTAATCACATCTTTGCAAACCCTTCTGCCATGGAAGGTAATATTCACAGGTTTCAGGGACGTTGTTCATTTGCTCAGTCATGTCTGACTCTTCACAACCCCATGGACTGCAGCACATCAGGCTTCCTTGTCCTGCACTATCTCCCAGAGTTTGCTCAAACTCATTTCCATTGAGTCAATGATGCCATCCAACCATCTCATCTTCTGTTGTCCCCTTCTCCTCATGCTCTCAATCTTTCCCAGAATCAGGGATGAGAGTGTGGATATCTTTTGAGGAACCAGTTTCCAGCCTACCACAACCTATTGATGACTCGTTGGAAATTTAAAATGAAAAAGAAAAACAAAGTTGTAAACATCATAGATGTCATTGAATCCTAGTTCCATAACCAAAGTTTAAATTCAGCATAGTGCTCCTGTTTTAATTGTGCCAACTGCCTTGCTTTTTCTTTTCCCATTTTGTTCTTAACTATCTGCAGTTGGCTTCTGCTCCATGCTGCTGATACAATGCTTGCAAAAGTTTGTCGGTGACTCTCGAGCCTAATCTTGGAGCATCTCTCTTTGATTTTCATCTTCCTCATTCTCTTTGAGACACTCAGCAGAGACCACTTATTAATAAATATAACTCTCCCTTCTTTGAATGCCCACAACCCTCACTCATATACTGGCTCTTCTTCTTCCATCATAATCACTGCAACTAGTCCTTCCCCCTCCTTTGATGTGTTTCGTGTTCCTAACCCACATCTTGAATTCTTTGAGGTTCTGTGCACAGCTCTCTGGTGTCTTCTCAGACCCCAGAGGCTTCATGTGCTCTTGGGTTTAGCTACTCTGTTGATGAGACTCACAAGTATTTACCTTTCAACCTGAATTCTAACTCTATGCCCGTGACGGCCATCTATTTCCTGCTTTCTTACAGGTCATGGACATATAGATACCCTGTCATCTCTAATCCAGCACTTATAAAAACAAAATTTATCTTTCTCTTACACTCCTAATTGGTTTTCTTTTTTATTTCCAAGCAGGTCAATAATACTACCATTATGCTAGACATTTTGGTATCTTATTCCTCACAACTAGACATTGTTATATCCTTTTGATTCTTAGTGAAAATAGTTTTTGGTTTTGTGTGTTTCCCCCACGGTGTCAAGAGCAGTGCTACTCAAAGTGTGGCCCTGGACCAACATTATCATCACCTGAAAGCGTGTTAGAAATGCAGATCCTTAGTCCTATCCCAGACCTTTTGAATTACAATCTGTATTTTCACTGTGGTTTAGCAAGCTCTCCAGCTGAGTCTAATGATTAGTGGTGTCAGTAATGGCAGTAACCACTGGGCTAGAGTCGAGTGCGGACAGGCATTGCTCCAGGCTTAGATTCATGCCCACAGCTTCTTAATAGGTGAGTCTCCCAGTTTCCAGTCAAATATCTTACGGAGAGTTATTTTCTTTTTTAATTCCTGTTCTCTTTGTCAACCTTATTTCATATTTTACAGTGTTATGTATGTCATATGTTTGGACTATCTGGAAACTGGCTGGGAGGACATTCTCAAGGGGAACAGACCTCTAGAGTTAATTAATGCATTTCTATGTTTCATTCCTGTTCTTAAAAAAAAAAATGTTTATGTATTTGGCTCTGCCAGGTCTTAGTTGTGGCATGCGGGATCTAATTCTCTGACTAGGGGTTGATCCCAGGCCCCCAGCACTGGGAGTCTTAGCCACTGAACTACCAGCAAAGTCCCTTCCTTCCTGTTCTGAGTGACAGGCTGTGGCAGTTTTTTTCCCCTTTTCTTTCTTTCTTCTTTTTTTTTTTAATGCTCCCAGCTAACTGGACTTACCTCCTTCCATAGAAAACTTCAAAATACAATTCTTGTTCCAGCTAAGAAAGTTGGTGATGGGAAGGAGAATAGGAGAGGGAGAGAAGAGCCACTAAACTACATATGGACCGCAAATATGAGGAAGCATTTTAGCGTCAAATGCATTGCAGACGTTTCTCGTGTTATTAGTCTTTTTTTTTTTTTAGGAAACCAAAATTTCTAAGCCTTGTAAACTCCTAGTTTTCTTCATGCAGTTAGAATTCATGGCGGTGGTTTATTTGAAATAATATCCTTTACTATTTTTCAACATTAGTTAAGGTCAAGGACAAAAGGAGGAAGTCCTTTTGTTAGAAGATTGGCATTGGGAAAGAATTTCGAGAGAAGGGAGAAAATCTTCAAATAACTTAATTACACACTTAGTATCTGCCACATCACTCCTGAACATATTGATTTAACTAAAATTTAGTATTCCACGAACACCTGTTACTTAAAAAGAAAAAGAGTTAAACATTTGTCAGTGTTGAGATTTTATTGGAAACAGAATACAATGATTACAGAATATACAAGTCGTGTTGCTCACAGTTTAATATGAGAGAGAGAGTAGTGAATAGACACTTACGTGAATGGCCCAAGCCCTCTCTGCTTTTAGACATCAGAAAGACTCTTAACTCTGCCACACAGGGTTGAGAGGTATAGCAGTGTAGAAACTGTCCTGTGAGTGGCACGCCATCTCTTCTGCAACAGAAAGCAATAGCGCAGGAATATTTGTGCTGAGAAAAGGGCAGTCAAAGGTCTGTGAGATGGGTTTCAGTTACAAACTTTATTGACTTATCATGGAAGAAAAGAAAAATTGGAGCAAGGCTCTTATCAGTTCACACCTATATAATTCCCTGTGATTGGAAGTTAAATTTAATTGTTTTAGCAATGTGTCCAAGATAAGGGAGTTGAAATGATGCCCAATTTGTTCATGTATTTAATAATTGAAGAGTCTGTCTAAACCAAGAAAAAACTGTTGAAGAATATGCTGAGGTGGCTTACATCTTCGGTCGTTTTAGGTTCAAAAGCTTTTTAAACTTGTGAATTTTCTTAGAGATTTCTTGATAAATTAAACTGATCATTTGTTCTTTTTCAAGAGGGTAGTAAGTTGTGATTGTGCTAATCTTGTGTCTGACTCTTTGTGACCGCATGGACTGTAGCCTGCCAGGTTCCTCTGTACATGGCATTTCCCAGGCAAGAATACTAGAGTGGGTTGCCATTTTCTTCTCTAGGAGATCTTCCTGACCCAGGGATTGAACCCATGTCTCTTACATCTTCTGCATTAGCAGGTGGGGTCTTTACCACTAGTGCCACCTGGGAAGCCCAGTAAGTTAATAAGAGCCACAGAAAATCACTTATTCAGAGGTTCCATTCCTTAATGAATAAAACTATTGATTTCACATTGTCTAAGAACAAATAAGAATTTTATAGTTTGCCACCTAGACATTGTAAAACCATTGAGAGCTATAAGAAAACAAAGTTGGAGACCTATGATCTAAAGAGAATACTGAATGCTCTTTAAATAGTGCAAAACTATTTTGTTGCCGTTCTTCCTTCCTTTCCTCCATCTTGATTGTGAAAGTGGAGAAGTAAGGATCATCCTTTAAAAATATCTGAAAAATATAACTTGGTTAAGCATTATTCTACCTTAAATCTTTCTTGGCCACTTATAGAAAAATATGATATGGAAGTAACTTATCTCACATTTTGGCACTAATGCACTTAATCCAAGTAATAGGAATGAGGCTCCATTTTAAAAATTATTTCATGCATATACATTAGCAGAATCATATTTCAAGTGTATCTCCCATTGATTTTAATTACTATATTTATAAATCAAATTGCAACATTTATAGAAGACTGCTGAGTATACAGAGCACAATATTAGGCACAGTGGACATGACTGGAGAATGGTCTTTCTCGTCAATTCATAATGTTTTTGAGAAATCTAAACTGATCTGCAAAACCATAGAGAATGTGCATTGCTACCGGAAAATAGAAACATTAAATGGGCATTCCACTAAATATAAGTAGAAAAATGGACAAAACTGTGCTCATGTGAAGGCTTGAGAATAAAGTCCTTGCTCTGCTGAGTATCTACCAACTCTGTACAGGTTGCTAGAGTTCCAGACTGATGTTTATAGAAAGTTGTATTTATGTGGTATTTAGGAACCATGGGCATGAATCTCTTTGAAGTTCATTGTAAGCAGCATAAATCAAATAAAATTTTGTAACAAATTGTGGTATCCCTCAACTTCTGCTGGGAAATTTTAAAGGCCCCACTTTTTTTTTTTTTGGCCTCATGTAGAACCTTTGGAAATTAGAGGATGGTAAGTGTTAGGGTATTGTTTCTTGCTTTCAACTCTATTTAATTTCATCCTCAACCCCACTTCATATCAATAGTCTGTTTTGTCATATTCTCTTAGAATTTTTTTCAAGTACATTAATGTTTGAAAAATAACTTTTTGCTAATATAGTGTTTCATAATCTTTCTTAAATTTTGTCCTATTGTGATAAACCTTGTGTCCTTTAACATTATTTGAAATTTTAAAATAAAATACTATGAAAGACCCTGTTAATAATAACTAAACATTCTCGCACATTTCTACATTTCCCGGTCTCTGCAGTTAGGGTGAGACCAATGTGACTCCTTCAGGACACACACACACACACACACACGCGCACGCGCACGCACACACGCACACACGCACACACGCACACGCACACACACGCACACGCACACACACACACACACACACTCTCGCTCGCTCGCTCGCTCGCTCGCTCGCTCGCTCGCTCTCTCTGAGTAGTTAATGACCAGTGTGCCTTCCCCACCTCTTTCTGTCTTTTATCTGTGTAACTGGAAGTGAAGAAATCCAAGATGCTACAGTTGCATGATTGAAGAGCTAGAGCCCTGAATCTCTGCTTGCTCAGCTGATTTATGCAGGATTGACATATTAATAAATAAAAAACAAACCCTTATTGTTCAACCACTTGGATTTCAGGATTTATTTGCTACTGAATCATAACCAAGAATTACTTAAATAGTACCAATATCCTAAATAAAATGTGAATCAGAGCAGTGGGATTAAAGACCATTTCATATGCCTGTTTCTCAACCACTGGTTGGGGTTTGGATTCAAAATCCACAAGTTTCTAAGCAGCACTTCAGGGCTGCTTCCAACTAATGAAGTATTTTTTCTGCCTGGTGATAAAGACTTTAACTGCCTAAGGAAGGTGGTCCCTATTTATTTTTTAAAATATACTGGGGACCATATTATTGATGGCCAAAATGCTTTGTTGTTAAAATAACTACTGGTTTAAATGACTGAAACTTATTCTTTCCAAAGCTTTGCTTTTTGTAATTTTTTCCTGGTTATAAGAGCAACATAGGCTTATTGAGGGAGAAAAATTTTAAGAAATAAAAAAGATAAATTTAAAAAGTCCCTCCAATCCCTCATAATCTTATACACCTAGAAACAAATGCTAGTATTCAGTTCAGTTCAGTCACTCAGTTGTGTCCAACTCTTTGTGACCCCATGGACTGCAGCATGCCAGGTTTCCCTGTCCATCACCAACTCCTGGAATTTGCTCAAACTCATGTCCATCGAGTTGGTGATAACATCTGACCATCTCATTCTCTGTCATCCCCTTCTTTCCCCGCCTTCAATCTTTCCCAGCATCACAGTCTTTTCCAGTGAGTCAGTTCTTCCCATCAGGTGGCCAAAGTATTGGAGTTTCAGCTTCAACATCAGTCCTTCCAATGAATATTCAGGACTGATTCCCTTTAGGATGGACTGGTTGGATCTCCTTGCAGTCCAAGTGATTCTCAAAAGTCTTCTCCAACACCACAGTTCAAAAGCATCAACTCTTTGGTGCTCAGCTTTCTTTATAGTCCATCTTACATCCATACATGACTACTGGAAAAACCATAGCTTTGACTAGACACACCTTTGTTGGTAAAGTAATGTCTCTGCTTTTTAGTATGCTGTCTAGGTTGGTCATAGCTTTTCTTCCAAGGAGCAAGCATCTTTTAATTTCATGGCTGCAGTCACCATCTGCAGTGATTTTGGAGCCCCCCAAAATTAAGGCTGTCACTGTTTCTATTGTTTCCCCATCTATTTGCCATGAAGTGATGGGACCAGATGCCATGATCTTAGTTTTCTGAATGTTGAGCTTTAAGCCAACTTTTTCACTCTCCTCTTTCACTTTCATCAAGAGGCTTTTAAGTTCTTCTTCACTTTCATGCCATAAGGATGGTATCATCTGCATATCTGAGGTTATTGATATTTCTCCTGGCAATCTTGATTCCAGCTTATGCTTCATCCAATCTGGCATTTCTCATGATGTACTCTGCATAGAAGTTAAATAAACAGGGTGACAATATGCAGCCTTGATGTACTCCTTTTCCTATTTGTAACCAGTCTCTTGTTCCATGTCCAGTTCTAACTGTTACTTCTTGATCTGCATACAGATTTTTCAGGAGGCAGGTCAGGAGTTCTGGTATTCCCATCTCTGAAGAATTTTCCACAGTTTGTTGTGATCCCCACAGTCAAAGGCTTTGGTGTAGTCAATAAAGCAAAAGTAGATGTTTTGATTGGTAGTATTACTGGGTAACATTTCCTTCCAATCTTTTTACTTTGCATACATTAGTAAGTGGTTTTCTTCTGAAGACTTGAGGTATTATATTAGCTCCTCTTGGTTGTTTATTTAATTATGTCATAAACTCTTCATATTTTATACATGTATTTAAATACTTTTTGTAAATATTATTTTATTTATTTTGCATTTAAACCAAAATAGATTTGAAATAGATTTCCTTCTGATAAAGACTTTGTGGCAATTTTCAATCTGTTTATTTGTAGGATTCATCTTGATAGCCACATGGAACTTCTGAGAAAAAATTGTAGAATTAAGACTACGAGTGTGTGTGTGTACATATAAGTATACACATTTATATACCAAATAGATCTTCTGACAGTTCTAGCTACCATCCATTTTTAAAAAGTTGACTTTTATTTTAGGTAAGGAGTAATTTGAAAAGCAGTCACTGTTTCAACTCAAGGAAACATATTTTGAACATCAACTTATGCAGGGTACTGTAAAGATACAAAGATGATAATTCCTGCCCTAAGAGAGCATACACTCTAGATTAATTCTTAAATAAATAGGTCTTGAGTACATGTCTATTAGGTTTGAGAAGATACCAGACACTGACGCTTGGATAAATTACACCAGATGCGCTTGTCTGAGTGAGAGAGGCAAAGTTAGTAGACTGAGGTTACTTAGCAGAAGTCCACAACATTTCCCCCAAAAGGCACAGATCTTTCTGTCCCATGGCAGGAAGCATCTGTGAGCACAGAGTTGCAGATGGTCATGTCTGAATGTCTGAGGGTGTATTTTACTTTCTGGGAGCCTCACTCCTCCCCTGTGTTCCAGCCTTCTTTGTAATGTTAAATTAGGCTAGAGGATGTCTTAACGTGGCAAGGCCAGCTTCATGGGTATGTGATAAGTGCAGTGAGTTGCATGAGACCTATACTCAGAATGGGACTTTGCACTTGGGATTTAATGCTCTATAGGCATCATCTTAAAATTCTTAATAATTTATTTGAAATTGGTGTTTTACAAGTAATGTCTGACAGGATGATGAAACACACACTGGGGACTTCGAGCTTTGGCTCATGTGAAGTCCCATCTTCTGGCAGCTTTCTGCCTCCCAGGGTTGGGTTCTCTGCTAGCTGTTCCCCTGGATGTTGCCTTCCATTCCTGTTAAGGGTCTGGGCATGGAAAAGGTCAGTTTGGGGCACTTGTGACCACCTAGTCAGAGGGAAAGGCCCCAGGCACTCATGATGCCCTGCAAGTATGTTTGTGTCCAAGGGAGAGTAACATGCAATGGCAAAATAAAAACAACAAAAACCCACTATGACAGGGAAAATTGAGAGACAGCAGAAGGAAAGAAAACATTTTTATCCTGTTTTCTGAACAAGTGGCCCTGAATTTTCATTTTGCACTGGGCCCTACAAATGGTGTTTCTGGCTCTGCAGCTTAGCCAGGGGTAGGTCATGAGTTTTGGAGTTACAGGACATTTGATTGCCAGACTAAAATTTATTTAAGTTGTAACAGACACTTCACCCCGGTTTCATCTTCAAAGGCACCTTTCCTTCAAAGTTTAGATTGTAACTTGAGACCTTTACCGTAGCAAGCATTCTTTTCATGCTAACTCTATGACGCTCATGATTGTATGTCTGCCCTCTGGAGATCCAAGGTGAATGCTGCACAAAGTTTCATATAAAAATAAGCAAAATGTGAATATTTCAGTTTTTTTCATAGCTGTGCTGTCTGATGTAATTCCCAAAGGCTACATCACTGGGTTTGAAAGAAAATTGGTTTTAAGCTTTTTATGATTGCATGGATTTTTTTCTCCCCAATGGTATGCTTTTGGGGCTGATCACAGTGGATGAGTAAGATTTAGAATAGACTTGGCACAATGGTTTTTTAAAATGTACTATTGAAAGGTTGTTGCTGAGCCATGAAAAGACACTGGGATTCTTGGCCTCTGGAGGAAAAGAATTCAATCTGGGGCCAGTGACAAAGCTTGATTGCTCAGAGCTTTTTGTAACAGAGTTTTATTAAAGTATAAAAGAGATAGAGAAAGCTTCTGACATAGACATCAGAAGAGGGCAGAAAGAGTGCCCCCAGGTAGTCTTTAGACGGTTGTATTATAGCTACTAGCAAGCTATATAGAAAGATGTCTCAAAACTCAAGAGTAGCACCAGGCCCCTTACCCACAACATGCATTTTGAAATAACACTGGCATCCCAGGCCAGCAAATGATTGACATGAATCTTGAAGAGAGGCAGATTTCCAAGAAAATATATAGTTTAATTAATATAGATTAGGGAAACAATGTATGAGTAAAACATACTGGTTTGTTGAGCCCTTATCGGTTCTGAGTCCAACTGACTTGAGGAGTCTCTAGATTATATACATAGTTTATTAACATAACTTAAGACGAATATTTCCATAAGGAAAACACACTGGTTAGCTCAAGGATTGAGAAGAGTTAAGTTCAGGTATCATCATGGCAACACAGAATTTTAAAAGAAACCTCTTTCATAATTTGTTCACTTCAGTTTCTCAGTCATGTCTGACTGTGACCCCAAGGACTGCAGAATGCCAGGCTTCCCTGTCCATCACCAACTCTCAGACCCGATTCAAACTCTTGTCCATTGCATCAGAGATACCATCCAACCATCTCATCCTGTGTCGTCCTCTTCTCCTCCCACCTTCAATCTTTCCCAGCATCATGGTCTTGTCCAATGAGTCAGCTCTTCCCATCAGGTGGTCAAAGTATTGGAGTTTCAGCTTCACCATCAGTCCTTCCAATGAATATTTGGACTGATCTCCTTTAGGATGGACTGGTTGGATCTCCTTGCAGTCCAAGGGACTCTCAAAAGTTGTCTCCAACATCACAGTTCGAAAGCATCAGTTCTTCTGCGCTCAGCTTTCTTTATAGTCCAACTCTCACATCCAAACATGACTACTGGAAAAACCATAGCTTTGACTAGACACACCTTTGTTGGTAAGGTAATGTCTCTGTTTTTTAATATGCTGTCTAAGTCTGTCATAGCTTTTCTTCCAAGGAGCAAGCATCTTTTAATTTCATGGCGGCAGTCACCATCTGCAGTGATTTTGGAGCACCCTCCCCCCAAATTAAGGCTGTCACTGTTTCTATTGTTTCCCCATCTATTTGCCATGAAGTGATGGGACCAGATGCCATGATCTTAGTTTTCTGAATGTTGAGCTTTAAGCCAACCTTTTCACTCTCCTCTTTCACTTTCATCAAGAGGCTCTTAAGTTCTTCTTCACTTTCTGCCATAAGGGTGGTATCATCTCCATATCTGAGGTTACTGATGCGTCTCCCAGCAATCTTGATTCCAGCTTGTGCTTCATCCAACCTGGCATTTCCCATGATGTACTCTGCATAGAAGTTAAATAAACAGGGTGACAATATGCAGCCTTGATGTACTTTCCCGATTTGTTGTTCCATGTCCAGTTCTAACTGTTACTTCTTGATCTGCATACAGATTTCTCAGCAGGCAGGTCAGGCGGTCTGGTATTCCCATCTCATGAAGAATTTTCCACAGTTTGTTGTGATCCCCACAGTCAAAGGCTTTGGCGTCGTCAATAAAGCAAAAGTAGATGTTATCTGGTACTCTCTTACTTTTTCGATGATCCAGTGGATGTTGGCAATTTGATCTCTGGTTCCTCTGCCTTTTCTAAATCCAGCTTGAACATCTGGAATTTAATGGCTCACAAACCATTGAAGCCTCACTTGGAGAATTTTAAGCATTATTTTGCTAGCGTGTGAGATGAGTGTAATTGTGTGGTACTTTGAACATTCTTTAGCATTGACTTTCTTTGGGATTAAAATGAAAACTGACCTTTTCCAGTCCTTGTGGCCACTGCTGAGTTTTCCAAATTTGCTGGCATATTGAGTGCAGCACTTTTATAGTATCATCTATTAGGATTTGAAGTAGCTCAGCTGGAATTCTGTCACTTCCGTTAGCTTCGTTCATAGTGATGCTTCCTAAGGCCCACTTGGCTTTGTATTCTAGGATGTCTGGCTCTAGGTGAGAGATCACACTGTCATGGTTATCTGCGTCATGAAGATCTTTTTTGAATAGTTCTTCTGTGTATTCTTGCCACCTCTTCTTAATATCTTCTGCTTCTGTTAGCTCCATACCTTTTCTGTTCTTTATTGTGCCCTTTTTTGCATGAAATGCTCTCTTGGTATCTCTAATTTTCTTGAAATGATCTCTAGTCTTTTCCATTCTATTGTTTTCTTCTATTTCTTTGCATTGATTGCTGAGGAAGGCTTTCTCTTCTCTCCTTGCTATTCTTTGGAACTCTGCATTCAAATAGATACATCTTTCCTTTTCTCCTTTGCCTTTAGCTTCTCTTCTTTTCTCAGCTATTTGTAAGGCCTCCTCAGACAACCATTTTGCCTTATTGCATTTCTTTTTCTTGGGGATGGTCTTGATCCCTGTCTCCTATACAATGTCACAAACCTCCGTCCATAGTTCATGAGGCACTCTGTCTATCAGATCTAATCCCTTGAATCTATTTGTCACTTCCACTGTATAGTCGTAAGGGATTTGATTTAGGTCATACCTGAATTGTCTAGTGGGTTTCCCTACTTTCTTCAATTTAAGTCTGAATTTGGCGATAAGGAGTTCAAGATCTGAGCCACAGTCAGCTCCCAGTCTTGTTTTCACTGATTGTATAGAGCTTCTCCATCTTTAGGGCTTCCCTGATAGCTCAGTTGGTGAAGAATCCACCTGCAATGCAGGAGACCCTGGTTCAGTTCCTGGGGTGGGAAGATTCCCTGGAGAAGGGACAGACTACCCACTCCAGTATTTTTGGGCTTCCCTTGTGACTCTGCTGATAAAGAATCAGCCTGCAATGTGGGAGACCTGGATCAATCCCTGGGTTGGGAAGAACCCCTGGAGAAGGGAAAGGCTACCCACTCCAGTATTCTGGTCTGGAGAATTCCATGGACTGTGTAGTCCATGGGGTTTCAAAGAGTCGGACATGACTGAGTGACTTTCGCTTTCACTTTCTCCATCTTTGGCTACAAATAATATAATCAATCTGATTTCAGTGTGGACCATCTGGTGATGTCCATGTGTAGTCTTCTCTTGTGTTGTTGGAAGAGGGTGTTTGCGATGACCAGTGCATTCTCTTGGCAGAACTCTATTAGCCTTTGCCCTGCAGACGAATGGATAAGAAAACTGTGGTACATATACACAATGGAGTATTACTCAGCCGTTAAAAAGAATACATTTGAATCAGTTCTAATGAGGTGGATGAAACTGGAGCCGATTATACAGAGTGAAGTAAGCCAGAAAGAAAAACACCAACACGGTATACTAACTCATATATATGGAATTTAGAAAGATGGTAATGATAACCCTGTATGTAAGATAGCAAAAGAGACACAGATGTATAGAACAGTCTTTTGGAGTCTGTGGGAGAGGAAGAGGGAGAGGGGGGGATGATTTGAAATAATGGCATTGAAACATGTATATAATCGTATGTGAAATGAATTGCCAATCCAGGTTTGATGCATGATACAGGATGCTTGGGACTGGTACACTGGGATGACCAGAGGGATGGGATGGGGAGGGAGGTGGGAGGGGGGTTCAGGATGGGGAACACATGTACACCCATGGTGGATTCATGTTGATGTATGGTAAAACCAATATAATCTTGTAAAGTAATTAGCCTCCAATTAAAATAAATAAATTAAAAAAGAAATAATGCCAATTTCTTCATTGTTCTTTGTATCATTGTTATCTCTCAATTCACTTGTCTATAAGCAAACATACAATACACACATTAACACACATGATTATATACATTGTTACTATTATTCTGAGAAAACTAATCTGTTCAATCAACTGAGAATAAGAAAAGTAAGAGTTTTTATTTTACCTTCACTTCTTCTCTGATGCTCTTCTTTTCTCCCTTTTTTGTCTCTCTGGGGAAATTTTTTTATTAAATGTTTCTTTTAAGGAGGCAACACATCCCCTCAATTATATGAGGAAATCTTATATTTTTTCTGTCAGTTTTGAAGGATAATTTCACAGTGTACAGAATTCTAGGTTTTTGGTTCTTCTCTCTCAATGTTTAAAGCATTTCACTCTGCTCTTTTCTTGCCAGCATGGATTCTGAGGAAAAGTCAGATGTAATTCTTATCTTTTTTTCTGCTACAGGTAAGGTGTTTTTCCCTCTGATTTCCTTCAGGATTTTTAATTTATCTTTGATTTTCTATCATTTGAATATGATATGCCTAGGTATAGTTTTTTGGCACTTATCCTGCTTGGAGTCCTCTGATCTTCCTGTATCTGGATTTGATATCTGACATTAATTTGGGGGAAATTGTCACTTATTTCTGCTTTAAATATTTCTTCTATTCCTTTCTTTCTTCTTTATTATATACATGTTATACTTTTTGTAGTTGTACCAAAGTCCTTGAGTATTCTGTTTTTTTTTTTCCAGTCTTCCTTTTCTTTTTAATATTGGAAGTTTTTATTGAGATATCCTCAAGCTCAGAGATTCTTTCTTCAGCCATTTTCAGTTCACTAATAAACCAATTAAAGGCGATCTTCACTTCAGTTACAGTGTTCTTGATCTCTTGCATTTCCTTTTGTTTGTTTGTTTGTTTGTTTTCCCTTAGAATTTTCATCTCTCTGCTTAAACTGACCATCTGATCTTCCATGCTGTTGACTTTATCTATTAAAGCCTTGTATTGGTGGGCCTGTAGCTGGTGTATTAAGAACATGCAGATTATGACCTGCTGAATGAGGAGGCACAAACCACCTGCATGGGGTTGGCAGGTAGCTCCCTCGTCATCTGGGCTCCCACTCTGGGCAAGTGAAAACTATAGGGACATTTTGATTGAAAGTGCAGTTTTAGCATACTCATATAGAGGAAGTAAAGTCACAAGATTTATTACTTAATAATCCCAGAAATGAGGGAGGCAACCTGTGCAATGAGCTGGGGGAAGTGTGATCCTCCATCCAGGGTCACAGGTAAGCAAGATATAGAAGGAAGCTCCTGTTACTTATAAGGTGATTGGGGCTGAGGTTACTAATTTCTGTGGGCTCCACTCTAAGTAGCTATTTTAAAAGGTGCCCCAGAAGAAGCAAGGTAGGAACTTGTGGCAGGAATTCTAAGCTCAGGTCCTTATCTAATGTCCAGACTCTGAGTGTGAGCATAGTTGTTATTCTGTTAAATGGCTACATAGCAACTCAAAACAATTGTTTCCTCATAGCAAACTTTTAACATAGTAACCACGGTTGTTTTAAGTGTTTCTGGTTTGATAATGCTAGCATCTCTACCATGTCTGCTTCAAATGCTCTGTCCCTTCTGACTTTTTTGGTGTTTTAGTATGTCTTGTAATTTTTCATAGTTGAACATACATGTACTAGATGAAAGATGAAAGGAACTGTTGTAAACAAGCCTTTAGTAACATGGTGACAAGGTACAGGAAAGGGAGAAGCATTCTCTAGCCCTATGATTAGGGAGTGAGTCTATCCCTCTGGACTGTGAACTTCACAAATACACTTCTGTCTTTTCCCTCCATCTAGTCAAGGCTATGGTTTTTCCAGTAGTCATGTATGGATGTGAGAGTTGGACTGTGAAGATAGCTGAATGCCAAAGAATTGATGCTTTTTTTTTTTTTTGCAGATAAAATTTTAAATTTTATTTTTATTTTTATTTTTTTTAGTTTTTTATTTTTTAAATTTTATAATCTTTAATTCTTACATGCATTCCAAAACATGAACCCCCCTCCCACCTCCCTCCCCATAACATCTTTCTGGGTCATCCCCATGCACCAGCCCCAAGCATGCTGCATCCTGCGTCAGACATAGACTGGCGATTCAATTCTTACATGATAGTATACATGTTAGAATTGATGCTTTTGAACTGTGGTGTTGGAGAAGACTCTTGAGAGCCCCTTGGACTGCAAGGAGATCCAATCAGTCCATCCTAAAGGAGACCAGTCCTGAATATTCATTGGAAGAACTGATGCTGAAGATGAAGCTCCAATACTTTGGCCACCGGATGAGAAGAGTTGACTCATTGGAAAAGACTCTGATGCTAGGAGGGATTGAGGGCAGGAGGAGAAGGGGACGGCAGAGGATGAGATGGCTGGATGACATCACTGACTCGATGGACGTGAGTTTGAGTGAACTCCAGGAATTGGTCATGGACAGGGAAGCCTGGTGTGCTGTGATTCATGGGGTCGCAAAGAGTCAGACACGACTGAGTGACTGAACTGAACTGAACTGAAGTGAAACAGTATGACTTGAGTGGTCTGCAAAAGGGTATTTCCCTTTCCCTGCATGGAAGGCTACAAAGGGCTGGAGTTGTGCGTTTCCTTTCCTTCAGGTCAGCTGAACTGTGATAAAGCTCTAGTGGGTTTAGGCTCTGGTCAAATAGTTTCCCCTGAGGGCAAACCTTGTTAAGAAGAACAGTGTGTTCTGGTGTTTTCAAATTGGTTCATCTCCCTGGTCCTTGCTGGAAGCATAAGGGGATTTCTCCCTGATATTTACTGTAAGAATCTGGTTGATATCCAAGAGATAAAAGCCATAAAAGAATGAATGAGGCTCTCCTATGACTAGGTTTTCCTGAAGTTTTTTTTACTGTCAGATGTGTTCACTCTGAGCCTTCAGAAATTCCTCAGTAACCTTCCTGATTTTTCTGCCATAGCACTGGTTCCTGTAGAAATTTCAGCTTGTGAGTTGAACCATAAGTTGTAATTGTTTGAATTCACTTGTCAGTCTCTCCAGTTTGGGGGGGCACGAATTTGCTTCATGACTTTACTTCTCTTGTACATCTAAGAAAAAATGTGAAGTCTATAATTTGTTCTGCTTTTTGTTTATTGTTAGAATAGAGTGGTGGTTTCTAAACTCCTATGTTGTACAAGAAATCAGAAGTCATGAATTCTCTTTTCTTATACTCTACCAGTTGCGTATATTATTTCCCATTTCAATTTGCCACATATTTAGACTGTGACTTTTTGAAGAGATGGAGCTTTGAGATTCTTATCCTCCACTATTTTTAAAAATCAAGCTTTAATTCACACGTCATAAAATTTAACCTTTTAAAGTATTTAATTAAGTTGCTTTTAGTACAAGACATTCACAAAGTTGTGCAACCATTACCACTATCTAATTTCAGAATAATTTATTATCCTCAATAAGAAACTTGTTTAGCACTTTGGCTAAAACCATTTAGCAATCATTCCACATTCCTCTCTATCCCAGATGCTGGCAACCATGCATTTACTTTTCATCTTTGAATCTGTCTATTTTGAACATTTCGTATAAATAGAATCCTAACACTGTGAACTTTCGTGTCTGGATTCTTTGACTTAGCATAATGGTTTCATCCATATTGTGACATGTTCATCTATAGTATAGCATATCAGTATTTCATTCCTTTATGCAGCCAAATAATATGTCCAACTCTTTGTGACCCCATGGACTGTAGCCTGAGGCTCCTCTGTACATGGGATTTTCCAGGCAAGAGTGCTGGAGTGGATTGCCATTTCCTTCTCCAGGGGAACTTCCCGACCCAGGAATCGAACACGAGTCTGCTACATTGCAGGCAGACGCTTTACCGTCTGAGCCACCAGGGAAGCCCATGGATATATCATATTTACTTATTCATTAGTTGATGGCAATTTGGATTTTTCCACTTTTTGGTTACTATGAATATTGTTGCTATGAATATTTGTACAAGTTTTGGTGTGAACTTAGGTTTTAATTTCCCTTGGGAATGGAATTGCTGACTCAAGTGATAACTCTGTGTTAAACTTTTGAGTAACTGTAACTGTTTCCAAAGCAGCGGCATCATTTTATACCGTTTTTTGAGAGTTCTGATTTTTCTACACTGTCACCAATACTTGTTATTGTTTCTTTTTTTAATTGCAGTCATCCTAGTTGGTGTGAAGTGATATCTCATGGCGGTTTTGATTGGCATTTTGCTAATGACATTGAGTATCTTTTTGTGTACTTGGACATTTATATACCCTTTTTGGAGACACATCTGTTCAGTTTCTTTGTGTATTTTTTAATGTGTTGTCTTAATGATAAGTTGCTGAGAAGTAAAAAAAAAATATTCTGAATTCTAGACTCTTATCAACTGTGTGATTTCCTATTCTATGGATTGTCTTTTCACCTTCTTGATAGTGTCTTTTGAAACACAAAGTTTCTAATTTTAATGAAGTCCAATTTATCTATTTTTTTTCTTGCTGTGCTTATGCTTTTGGTATTGTATCTATGAAATCATTTTCTAATCTAAGGTCACAGAAATTAAACCTATTTTCATCCAATTATATAGCTTTACCTCTTAGGTCTTTGATTCATTTTGAGTTAATTTTTGTATAGTGTGTAAGATAAGATGTCCAACTTCATTCTTTCACATGTGAAGACATAATTGTCACACTGGATGAGCTTTGGACTTCCCTGTTAGCTCAGATGGTAAAGAATTCACCTGCAGTACAGGAGACCTGAGTTTGATGACTTGGTTGGGAAGATCCCCTGGAGAAAGGAATGGCTACTCACTCCAGTATTCTTGTCTGGAAAATCCCAGGGACAGAGGAGGCTGGTGTGCTACAGTCCATAGGGTTGCAAAGAGTCAGACACGACTGCCTGACTAACAGACTTTATGAGATCTGAAGAAGATAAAAACATCTTTGTGAGTGCGGTCTTCCAGGGCATGAGCAGATAAATCAAATAATAGTGTTCTGGGGAAGAGGTGCCCTGTAGAGTGGCTGCTGGTTTTCACCCTGATGGGTTATTGCTTTTCAAGCATACTGCAAAGCTAGGGGATGAGAATTAGGCAAATTAAAATGCCACAAAACTCACTGTATTTACTGAGATTTGGTCACTTGTTTTGAACAAATGCTCCCTGGATTGCTACAAGCCTTTGGTTCATTTCCAGATTTCTAAAAAAGTTGATTTTGGCAAATTTTACCAGTGTTCTCATTGCTTTTATGAAGGAGAGGCTTTTCAGATGTCCTTGCTCTTCCACTTTCACTGATGTCACCCCTGCACTATTATTACTTTATTACATTATCACTACTTTCTGATCTTTCAGTCCCATTTGCTGTTTTACTGAGTCCCTGCTCCTCACCCCACTTGGAGATTGGAACCTGTGTCCTCCTTAGCCAAATTTTGATATTCTTCCTGGGCCTAAAGCATGGCTTTTATCCTGAAAATGCTGGGTTGGATTCACTGTTTTCTAGATACAGTGTCTTGTTCTGTCTTGCTTTGAATTTTTTCTGGAAAACATTTGTAAGCGATTTCTCAAGAAAGTGATACATGAAAAGCAATAGATATCTATTCTTGCAGTTGTGAAATGTCTTGTTCTTGCCTTCACTCTTGATCGTTGGACTAGGTATTGAATTTTAGGTTTAAAACTTTTCCTCAAATATTTGAGGGCATTGGTCCTTTGTGTTTCTGTCTGTTGTCTATTGCCACAACAATGATGCATAACAAAATACCTTAAATGTGACAGAGGCTCTGTCGTGTCTGACTCTTTGTGACCCTGTAAACTATGCAGTCCATGGAATTCTCCAGACCAGAATACTGGAGTGGGTAGCCTCTCCCTTCTCCAGGGGATCTTCCCAACCCAGAGATCGAACCCAGGTCTCCTGCATCCCAGGCAGAATCTTTACCAGCTGAGCCACCAGGGAAGCCCAAGAATATTGGAGTGGGTAGCCTTTCCCTTCTCCAGGGGATCTTCTTAACCCAGGGATCAAACCCAGGTCTCTCACATCCCAGGCAGATTCTTTACCAGCTGAGCCACCAGGGAAGCCCAAGAATACTGGAGTGGGTAGGCTATGCCTTCTCAAGGGGATCTTCCCAACCCAGGAATCAAACCGGGGTGTCCTGCATTGCAGGTGGATTCTTTACAGCTGAGCTACCAGGGAAGCCACTTTAAATGTAGAAGCTCAAATAAATTCAACCTTTTTTTTTAAGTCTGTTTATTTTTAATTGATTGATAATTGCTTTACAATATGGAAGAAATCAAACCAACCATTTATTATTGCTCCTAATTGTATGAATTGTCTGGGCAGTTATTTTAGTGTCAGTTGGGATACTTACAAGTCTGTGATCTCCTGAGAACAGCTATATGACTGCGGATTTTAAATGGAATCACATATTTGGGAATTGGCTAGTTGTAGGCTGGGCTAGGATGACTTCATCTGGAGTGATTGAGCTGCTTTCCATATCACTCTTTTATTTTCCTTCCAAGTTATCCTAATATGTTCTCATGATAGTGGCAGGGATCCAAGAGAAAGACTGAACATACGCAAACTCCTTTCACATCTCTTTTGCTGAAACTCACTGGTCAATGTAAGCCATTTGGTTAAGCTAAGAGTTAGATGAGAGAAGACTACCAATTTATGAGGCAAAAGTTTGATGCAGGGAGATGATTATTTTGAGCCAGTAATGCACTTAATTTATGACAGCATTCTAGCTTCTAATGTGGCTGAGGAGAAGTTTGGTGTCCGTATTATTCTTGTTCTTTTGTTTCTGTTTAGCTTTTGCTCTTTATCCTTGACCTAAAATTTCAGAACAGTGCCTCAAGGTATATTTAAAAAATATTATTAAGAAATAATTTTAATGTATACTTGGTGGGTCCTTTCACTCAGAAGATTTACCTCTAATTCTGACATTTTCCCCTTTGGTAACTTTTTCTCTCGATATTTTCTTTTCAATCCTTGAAGTTTCTGTTAATTGAATTTCCTGGATTGATTCTGTGTGTCTCTTGTCTTTAATATAGTCCATGTCTTGGTCTTCTTATTCTGGGAGATTACTAAATTTTTAAATGTCTTCCAGTCATTATACCAAAAATTTATCCTGGCTATTAAAAACTTCCTTAAAGTTCTTTCTTATTCTCTTCCTTTTTCATTGCTTTCTGTTTTAGTGCTACGGATATAATTTCTAACTCTGAGTAAATTATAAAATTTTTTTGTCTTAAGAGTTTTTTTTCTTCTATACCTTGAATTGTTTCCACTAAGATCTCAAAATCATTAGTTTTTGTTTTTTCTCTCTTTTGAGGGGTAGGGAGTCTTTCTCTTTACAATGTTGGTTCTCTTCATGTGTATACCTGATAGTCCTTGGTTTTCCATTTAAATTCATGATTAAAGTATAGTATAACTGGCATGGGCCTCCTTTATTATTTTATATATAGCTTTATTTTTTAGTTAAATATCTTTTTTGAATGGACATTTCTTACTGAGTCTGTGGGGAGTGAGTAATTTTCAACACCTGTCTTTTTTTTAATTTTTATTTATTTTTATTTTTTTATTGTTTAGTTTTTTATTTTTTTAATTTTAAAATCTTTAATTCTTACATGTGTTCCCAAACATGCACCCCCCTCCCACCTCCCTCCCCATAACATCTCTGTGGGTCATCCCCATGCACCAGCCCCAAGCCTGTCTTGCTTTAATATCAGGGATGGAGTAAGGATAGAGCTGGAGGATGAAATGATGTGCTTGCAGTGTCATTTCTGAATCCTTTGTGACCCCACAGACTGTAGCCTGCCAGGCTTCTCTGTCCATGGGATTTCCCAGGAAAGGATACTGGAATGGGGTTCCATTTCCATCTCCAGGAGATCTTCCTGACCCAGGGATCAAACCGGTGTCTGTTGTGTCTCCTGCATTAGCAGGCAGATTCTTTACCACTGTGAGTATTTATAAATGCTCCACTGGGAGCATTTATAACCATAGTCTCCCTATGGAGGATGGAATAACTCCTACTCAAGTGCACAGGAAACTTTATCTTTTCTGCCACACATTATTTTGTATATTTAAAGTCTTCCTGTCTCTTAGATCTCTAACTAGGTTAAAGGGTAGCAACTCTATTATACACATGCTTTACCTCCCCAAATTCTGCTTTGCATAAGACAATTGTGTAATTAGATTGATTAATTAACTTGTTCCCAGAAGACTTTAATACTTGAGCAAGTTTCCTTTTCTTGCTGGAAATGTTAACTGATCTGAATTGGTTAAGAATAAAAAAAATCTCACTTCTAGTTTTACTCTAAACTGTTTTTCTTACTGATTTCCTTTAGGGTGGACTGGTTGGATCTCCTTGCTGTCCAAGGGACTCTCAAGAGTCATCAATTCTTCTTAATTGGTTTAGGTATTTCCCATTCCAGTAACTAAATTTATTTTGCAACTTCAGATTTTCCTGGGATTTCCCATAGAGTCAGAGATATCTGCTTAATAATCTGGGAAAATTTTTGAAGTAGAAGTTCATGACCATCTACTGAAATTCTCATTCACAGTGCTTAGAAATTAAACTTTATCAATTACAAAATTGTTTCAAGGTGGCGCTAGTGGTAAAGAACCCACCTGCCAAAGCAGGAGACATAGGAGATGTGGGTTTGATCCCTGGGTCAGGAAGATCCCCCAGGAAAAGGGCATGGCAGCTCACTCCAGTATTCTTCTGGAGAATCCCATGGACAGAGGAGCCTGGAGAATTATAGTCCATAGGGTTGCACAGAGAGATATGACTGAAGCAACTTAGCATGCATCCCTGAAAATCTTCAAAATCAGTGTTTTCTAAGTTTTTATTGTTTTCTTTGTTTGTAAGGTTATTTTGGAGAATTTCCATAATACAAATGTAGAGAGTATTATCATTAACTTATATCCATCATCCTGAATTATCAACATTTCCCAATTTTATTTCATCTATTCCCTGCTACTTTTTTCTCCTGGAGTCATTGTAAAGCAAATTTTAGTCATCATTTAATTTCACCTGTATTTTTTTTCTTCATAATCACTATGCCATTTTCGAACCAAAGAAAATTTAAATTTCTTAATGTCATCTAATACTACATAGTTAAATTTTCCTTATATCTCAAAAATATTTCTTTTTTTATTTTTTAGAATTAAGATTCAAACAAGACACATTCACTGCATTTGGTTATTATATGTAAGTTCCTATCTGTTCCTATCTGGGGCTTTTCCTGGTGGCTCAGATTGTAAAGAGCCTGCCTGCAATGCAGGAGACCTGGGTTCAATCCCTGGGTCAGGAAGATCCCCTGGGGAAGGGAATGGCTACCCACTCCAGTATTCTTGCCTGGAGAATTCCACGGACAGAGGAGCCTGACAGGCTACAGTCTATGGGTTCCCAAAGAGTTAGACAGTCAGAGTTCTTTCTCCTTTTTTTTTTCCTTATCAGTGTTATATTAAGGCATTGGTTCTCAGTCTGTGTGAGAGCCTCAGGACTCTTTTACACTCTTAAAAATTATAGGGGACTCCAAAGAGCCTTAATTTATGTGAATTATTTATTAATTTAATTTGTTTTTAATTTATTGAGTTAATGTTTAAAATTAAAACAAAACAAATTTAAACATTTATCAATTAAATATTTTAAATGAATTCTTTTCATCAAAAATAATAATGGTAAACCTATTGCATGTTAATATAAATAAAATAGTCTTATGAAAAACATTTTCCAAAACAAAATAGATTTAATGAGAAGTATCATGGCATCTGGTCTCATTACTTCATGGGAAATAGATGGGGAAATGGTGGAAACTGTCAGATTTTATTTTGGGGGGCTCCAGAATCACTGCAGATGGTGACTGCAGCCATGACGTTAAAAGACGCTTACTCCTTGGAAGAAAAGTTATGACCAACCTAGATAGCATATTCAAAAGCAGAGACATTACTTTGCCAACAAAGGTCCATCTAGTCAAGGCTATGGTTTTTCCAGTGGTCATGTATGGATGTGAGAGTTGGACTGTGAAGAAAGCTGAGCACTGAAGAATTGATGTTTTTGACCTGTGGTGTTGGAGAAGACTCTTGAGACTCCCTTGGACTGCAAGGAGATCCAACCAGTCCATTCTGAAGGAGATCAGCCCTGGGTGTTTTTTGGAAGGAATGATGCTAAAGCTGAAACTCCAATACTTCGGCCACCTCATGTGAAGAGTTGACTCATTAGAAAAGACGCTGATGCTGGGAGGGATTGGGGGCAGGAGAAGAAGGGGACAATAGAGGGTGAGATGGCTAGATGGCATCACCGACTTGATAGACATGAGTTTGAGTGAACTCTGGGAGATGGTGATGGACAGGGAGGCCTGGTGTGCTGCGATTCATGGGGTCGCAAAGAGTTGGACACGACTGAGTGACTGAACTGAACTGATAGCACTGTTTTATATTTCTGCAAACCTCTAATGTTTGTTTACTAGAGGACCGCTAGATTCCATATCTGCTTCTGCATTCAAACTGCTGCATTATGTTGTTTTGACTGAAGAAATATATATGACTATGTATATGAAGAGGTATGTGTATATATGTATGAAGAAAATCTAGCTTTCATGTGACGTCCGGTAGCTTTTGAAGAATTCCACAGTACTCTTGTCAAACAATAAAAGTGCAAAAAGCAAATAATATCTCAGTGTTATTCTAAAAATAATTTTAACCTGACAGATCACAGAAGCAGGTCTCAGGAACCCTGGGTGGGCTTCCACTATTTACACTGAGACACTGTGGCTCCCCAGCATAGAAATGCTTGTCTTACTCTGGGCCATCTAATAGCTCTAGGACAAAGGTGTTTGGGAAGAAGAGCAGGACAGAAGAGGGATCTTGAAACTTGTATGTGTATCATATGAGAGAGTAAGTAAAAATGTTGACATTGGGAACAGTGGTTCTCGCTGTAGGAAAAAGAGGCAGAAATAGAATTGGGAAGGTGAGTCAGAATCATGTGTTTTAATGAATTTGAATTGGGAATATAAGTATGAACTAATAATATGAATCTGTAATATTTAAAAATATAGTTCTTGATTCACCCATCTTGTTAGGACTGACTGAAATGCGTTCTTTTTCATAGCTGAGTGATATTCCACTGTATATATGTACCACAATTTCTGTATCCGTTCATCTGTTGATGGACATCTAAGTTGCATCCATGTCCAAGCTATTGTAAAAATGGCTGCAATGAACATAGGATATAGGTGTCTCAACCCAGTGCTCTGTGACAACCTAGAGGGGTGGGGTGGGGAGGGAGATGGAAAGGGGGTTCAGGAGAGAGGGGACGTACATATACCTGTGGCTGATTCATGTTGATGTATGGTAGAAACCAACAGATTATTGTAAGACAATTATCTTCCAATAAAATAATTATAAAAATATAGTTTCTACACATCTGTGTCTTTTTTCCTGTCTTGCATACAGGGTCGTCATTGCCATCTTTCTAAATTCCATATATATGTGTTAGTATACTGTATTGGTGTATAACGGACTTTTGGACTCAGAGGGAGAGGGAGAGGGTGGGACGATTTGGGAGAATGGCATTCTAACATGTATACTATCATGTAAGAATTGAATCGCCAGTCTATGTCTGACGCAGGATGCAGCATGCTTGGGGCTGGTGCATGGGGATGACCCAGAGAGATGTTATGGGGAGGGAGGTGGGAGGGGGGTTCATGTTTGGGTATGCATGTAAGAATTAAAGATTTTGAAATTAAAAAAATATATATATAGTTTCTAATTCTATTCAGTAGAAGGGTACAGAAAAAATAGCACAGTAACAGTGAGTTTACTCAGTGCCCAGATCTTGTCTTACTCAATTTCTGCTTTGGGGAAATGTCTGATTATAGTCTTGGGAAAGGAGGCACAGGGGAGCCTTGGATACTTTGTGATGCTAGCAGGCTGAGGTGCATACAGTGACAGGTGGGACCCCCAAAGGATATGGACACTACCTGGATGGCCCTCTGCTGGACTTATACTCTCTGTTTTACTATTACTTAGTTACTTTACATTTGTACACGTGTATCAAGTCTTTATAAAAGTGAAACAGATTTTCAAATAAGTAATATAAAATCAAATATAATTTAATGATGTATTTTAATATGGATGTTTTGCTGACACAAAATTACCTCTTGTTGGGTGTAATATATTTACTTTGTGTGTTTGAGCTTCAGTTCTACAAATGCAGAGAATGCCTGCTTATATGACAAGTGGCTCAGAGGGTAAAGTGTCTGCCTACAATGCAGGAGACCTGGGTTTGATCCCTGGGTTGGGAAGATCCCCTGGAGAAGGAAATGGCAACCCACTCCAGTACTCTTGCATGAAAAATCCCATGGACAGAGAAGCCTGGTAGGCTACAGTCCATGGGGTTGCAAAGAGTCGGACGCGACTGAGCAACTTCACTTCATTTCAATAATTTCAAAGTTTTTTAAATTGTTCACCATAATCAGTTCACTCTTCTCCAAAACTTGAACAATGAACAATCCTAGATGCCATTGTCAATAATATATCACTTTAAAACTTCCGTGTTTATTCAAGACAAGATCATCAATGTTCTGTTATTGAATTCTATATTACAGTGGCACCTAATCAAATTACCCGAGAAGGAAAATATCTGAAGTTCTCAATTTCTGCACATGTGGAAGATAGTAATATTTTAAACACTAAGCTTGCTCTCAAACTGATGGCAATCTGCAAATTCTGGAAGTGATTAATGCACCTCGTTTAAAAATGTGATTTATAGCTCAGGTTTCCCTATTCCTTCTCTTAATTCCTAGGTAGAAAATTTGGGCTGTTGAAAACTTCTATTTGAACTTTGCTGGATATGAACACATTTAGATCTTGTTGTTCAGTCACCAAGTTGTGTCTAACTCTTTGCAACCCCATAAACTGCAACAGGCTTCTCTGTCCTTCACTGTCTCCTGGAGTTTGCTCAAATTCATATCCATTGTGTCAGTGATGCCATCTGACCATCTCATCCTCTGTCTTCCTTTTCTCCTCCAGCACTCAATCTTTCTCAGCATCAGGATGTTTTCCAGGGAGTCAGTTCTTCACATCAGGTGGCCAAAGTATTGGAGCTTCAGCATCAGTCCTTCCAATGAATATTCAGGACTGATTTCCTTCAGGATTGACTGGTTTGATCTCCTTGCAATTCAAGGCACTCTCAGAAGTTTTCTCCAGCACCACAATTCGAAAGCATCAATTCTTCAGCCCTCAGCCTTCTTTATAGTCCAAATCTCACATCTGTACATGACTACTGGAAAAACCATAGCTTTGACTATGTGGACCTTTGTCAGCAAAGTGATATCTCTGCTTTTAATATACTATCTAGGTTTTTCATGGGCAAACCCCAAGAAGACAGGGATTATAGCAGTTTTATATCTTTACTTGTATTAATCTGTACATTTTTTTCCCAGGGACCAATGCATTTTAATTTCATGGTTGCAGTCATAATCCACAGTGATTTGGAGCCCAAGAAAAGAAAATCTGTCACTATTTCCACTTTCCCCCCATCTATTTGCCGTGAAGTGATGAGACTGCATGCCATGATCTTCGTTTTTCTGAATGTTGAGTTTCAAGCCAGCTTCTTCTCTCTCCTCTTTCACTCTCATCAAGAGGCTCTTTAGTTCCTCTTCCCTTTCTGCCATTAGAGTGGTGTAATCTGCTTATATGAGGTTGTTGATGTTATTCTCATCAGTCTTGATTCCAGCTTGTGATTCCTCCAGCCTGGCATTCAGCACCATGTAGTCTGCGTATAAGTTAAATAGACAGGGTAACAATATACAGCCTTGTTGTACTCCTTTCACAATTTGGAATGAGTCCGTTGTTCCATGTCCAGTTCTAACTGTTGCTTCTTGACCCACATACAGGTTTCTCAAGAGACAAGTAAGGTGGTCTGGTATTCCCATTTCTTTAAGAATTTTCCACTGTTTGTTGTGATCCACACAGTCAAAGGCTTTAGTGTGGTCAATGAAGAAGACTTCTGGAATTCTCTTACTTTTTTATGATCCACAGGATATTGGCAATTTGGTCTCTGATTCCTCTGCCTTCCCTAAATCCAGTTTGTATATCTGGAAGTTCTTGGTTCACATACTATTGAAGCCTAACTTGAAGGGTTTTGAGCATTACCTTGCTAGCATGTGAAATGAGTGCAGTTGTGTGGTAGTTTGATTCTTCAGCATTGCCTTTCTTTGGGATTAGAGTGAAAAGTGATCTTTTCCAGTCCTGTGGCCCCTGCAGAGTTCTCTAAATTTTCCAGCATATTGAGTTCAGCTCTTTAACAGCATCATCTTTTAAGATTTGAAGTAGCTCACTTGGAATGCCATCACCTCCACTGGCTCTGTGCCTAGTGATGCTTCCTCAGGCCCACTTGATTTCGCACTCCAGGATGTCTGGCTCTAGTGAATGACTACATCGTCATGGTTATCTGGGTCATTAAGACTTTTTAAATATAGTTTTTCTGTGTATTCTTGCCACCTTTTCTTAATATCTTATGCTTCTGTTAGATCCTTGCCATTTCTGTCTTTTATCGTGCTCTTCCTTGCATCTAATGTTCCCTTGGTATCTCCATTTTTCTTGAAGAGATCGCTAGTCTTTCCCATTCTATTGTTTTCCTCTGTTTCTTTGCACTGTTCACTTACGAGCGCTTTCTTATCTCTCCTTGCTATTCTCTGGAACTCTGCGCTCAGTTGGTTATGCCTTTCTCTTTTTCCCTTGCCTTTTGCTTGCTTGTCATTTTTTCTCAACTGTTTTCAGGCCTCTTCAGGCAACCACTTTGCCTTCTTGCATTTCTTTTTCTTTCGGGTAGTTTTGGTCACTGCCTCCTGTACAGTGTTACAAACCTCCACCCATAGTTCTTCAGGCACTGTGTCTACCAGATCTAATCCCTTGAATCTATTTGTCACTTCCACTGTATAATCATAAGCGATTTGCTTTAGGTAATACCTGAATGGCCTAGTGGATTAAGTCCATGTTTACGCTGTTTAAGTTTATGCTGTTTCCCATAATTTGTGATAATTAAATTAATAATTTCTTCAGCAGACGATGTTGTTTTTATATCAAATTTGCTTCAGCTTTAATACCTTAAACTGAAGTCTATTTCTATGAAAGACATGCCTTTCAGTACAGATTCTCTTGGTAAGAGGAAAATTTTCTTTGTAATTGGTAAAATTACTTCAACAACAGTGCAGAACACTTAGTGTGACATTAGGTGTTACCAGCGGATAGTAGTCAGCCATGCTTATCCCTACACACAAAGTTAAGTTCTGTGCCTTTAGGTTGGTGCTCCCATGATCATCATTGTTGTGGAGGCAGAATTCAGCTTTGAAGTGGCTTTCTGGGTGATGTAGAACATATTTACATGATTTAAAATGGTGAATTAAAAAAAATAAGCTTAAAGACATTCCCATAGCACTTGTAAACTGCCCATAATATCCTCAAACTACCCTCCCCCCAGAGAAAAATAAGACTTTTAGAAACACCCAAATAATGTGGTTTAGGAACAATGTTTGGGAAAGGTGTTAATTAGGCCTGTTTTCTCATGGGCATAATACAGACTTCTAATTAATTTCATAGAAACACTTCCAATTGACATTCATTCACTAACTTTCTGTACTTGCTGCTGTTTTTCCCCCCTCTTAAAGGCTGTTCTAATACTGATAGCCTACTGAGCCTATTCACAGAAGCTGTAGGCTACTTTCTAGCACAACCATATACTGCTACCACCAATTAAATTGCTTGCTCCAAAATATTTTTATTCCAGTTTTAGTATTTAATTATATACTCTAATATATGTTTACTATATTATAATTATGTAATCTAATTAGACACTATATACATCAATGAAACAATTATTTGAAGGAAAATTATTTCTATGAAAACTAAGATAAAGGCTTTGGATGTTGATAAAAACATGGCACTGTTCTTGAATTAGGTGTGAATTAGCTCATTAATTAGGTGTGAATGAAAGAATTGATATTGGAAGGAAGGATCAAACTAATCTAGAAAGCATTTTCACTGAAACTCCTTGACAAGGGACTCTGTGTTCTTTCCTGCTCTGAGACTAACTGAGAATTTGAATGTGATATTGCAATAATTCCTTATATCTGAAGATTGGTAAATACATGTATATTTTCATGTTCTAGTTAAAATGCTTAAGGTAATAATCAATATTTGATTGTTCCCATCAACCAACTTTTCTTTAACCAGCCATCTACTGGTCCTGAGTATAACATATAGTCCCATTACCTAAATCTTCAGTCCTAGCTGGAAAAGAAACACGGATGCTCGTTATTCCATTTTCTCAGATAAACCGTCATAAGGAAACCTGATGTGTTTTAGTGTTTGCTTTTTTTTTTTCCTTAAAGAAAATACCATGTATTTATTTGGTCCCTGAGAAGGGAAAGAAAGAAGTTAGAGATTAGAAAAGACTACTGTGGTTATCCAAAAGTGTTATAGATATATCATTGTTCTTTACTCACAGTAGGTGAACAGGAAAGACTTGATTGGTTCCAAATGAGTTGAGCCAACATATTTGTTTTAAAATCTCAAAATGTTTAGGAATTCTTCATAACTCTTTTTCAGGCTGGTTTTGAATATTTGTATTTCTGTCTCCTCATGTTTTCTGACTTGTGCTGAAGTGACCTGTCTGAACAGGGGATAATCTTATTATGTGCTTATGGCTGAAAAGAGAGGAAAGCTGCTCTTGGGTGAGGACTTGGACTTGAAAGGAATAACTGTGTGATGTATACAATTCTGCAAGCCCACTTGTCTCTTCCTAGGCCTGTGCCATTCTAACAGCCGTATAATTATTTGAAGATTATGGCTTGTATACTTAAGTAACAGAAAGGTTTGCAGACTTATAACTAAGACATTTTAATAATGCTAAAGCAATACTGGAGAGATTTTATCTCTGAAAAATAAATACTCATCATGTGAAAATGCAAGGTTCTTTTCCCTCATGTTGGAAATCAGTGGAATTTCTCAACTCTAATTTACTTTTCCTAGGCTATAGTATCACAATTTTGAGAATTTCCAATAAGCCAGATTATAGCACAGCTGCACAGTTTGGAAAGCAGCTGCCTAAATGGGTTGGATCTTGTCATGATTATTTGAAATGATACTTGTGCTTATTTGACAAAATGAAGAGTTTAATCAAGGACAACACTTTTATTCTCTCTCTCCCTTCTCTTTATGCTGTCTAATATTTTTTATTAAATGACTTCTCTGATAATTACAAAGCCTTGGTTAATTTTAAAATAAAAGTATTTTAATACTTAGTCAGACAAGTTGACTTTTCCCCCTTTCTCTCCACCATTCCTCCCATGAGAGTGGCGGAGCAGCTACAAATATATCTTTTTGCCATCAACACAGTTTTTTTGTTGAGTGTATTTTCTGATAAACCCATGCTCACCTTTGAAAAGAGACTGAGTTAGGATTTTATTTAAACCCCCTTAGTGTAATATATGGAGAAGGCAATGGCACCCCACTCCAGTACTCTTGCCTGGAAAATCCCATGGATGGAGGAGCCTGGTAGGCTGCGGTCCATGGGGTCGCAAAGAGTCGGATAGGACTGAGCGACTTCACTTTCCTTTTTCACTTTCCTGCATTGGAGAAGGAAACGGCAACCCACTCCAGTGTTCTTGCCTGGAGAACCTCAGGGACAGGGGAGCCTGATGGGCTGCCGTCTATGGGGTCACACGGAGTCGGACACGACTGAAGCGACTTAGCAGCAGTGTAATGTAATTTTTATAAAAATAGACTTTCTTCTGTAGAGCAGTTTTAGATTCATGGGAAAATTGAGTGGGAAATACAAGAGTTCCCATTTAACTTGTTCCCCTACACAAGTGCTGTCTCCCCTAGTATCAATGTCCTGCACCAGATGGCTGCGTTTGTTACAACCCATGGACCTATATCGACAAAAAATTAGCACCCAACTTCCATAGTCTTGGTGCTGTACATTCTATAGGTTTGGAAAATGTATAACATCACGTATCCATCATTACAGTATCACACAGTGTAGTTTCCCTACCCAAAATCCTGAAAACACTCTGTGCTCCATCTGGTCATCCCTCCACCCTCCTTCCTCCCAGCAACCACTGATCTTTTAACTGTCTCCTGCTGCTACTGCTGCTGCTGCTAAGTCGCGTCAGTTGTGTCCGACTCTGTGCGACCCCATAGACGGCAGCCCACCCGGCTCTCCCATCCCTGGGATTCTCCAGGCAAGAATACTGGAGTGGGTTGCCATTTCCTTCTCCACAGTCTGTCTTTTCCAGGATGGCATATAGTTGGAATCATACAGTATGTAGCCATTTCCAGATTGGCCTCTTTTTTAAAAAAATTTATTTGAACTGGAGGATACCTACTCTACAGTCTTGTGATGGTTTTTGCCATACGTCAGCAAGAGTCAGCTGTAGGCATACCTGTGTCTCCTCCACCCTGAGCCCCCTCCCCACCCCATCCATCTAGGTTGTCCCAGGGCACTGGCTTTGGGTTTCCTGCTGCATACATCAACCTCCCACTGGCTATCTATTGTACTTCTGGTAATGTATACATTTCAGTGCTATTCTCTCAAATCATCCCACCCTCTCCTTGTTCTATTGAGTCCCAAAGTCTGTTCTTTATGTCTGTGTCTGCTTTGCTGCCCTGCGCATAGGTTCATCAGTACCTATCTTTCTAGATTCCATATATATGCATTAATATTCATTATTTGTCTTTTTCTGATTTACTTCACTTTGTATAATAGGCTCTGGATTCATCCACCTCATTAGAACTGACTCAAATGCATTTCTTTTTATAGCTGAGTAACATTCCATTGTATATATGTTCCATAACTTCCTTATTCATTCATCTGCCCATGGACATCTTGGTTGCTTCCATATTCTAGCTGTTGTAAATAGTGCTGCCATGAACACTGGGGTACATGTGTCTTTTTTCAGTACTGTTTTCTTCAGGGTATATGCCCAATAGTGGGATTACTGGGTCATATGGTAGTTTTATTCTTAGTTTTTTAAAAAGGAATCGCCATTTTGTTCTCCGTAGTGGTTGTATCAGTTTGCATTCCCACCAGTAATGTAGGAGGCTTCCCTTTTCTCCACATCCTCTCCAGCATTTATCTTCTCTAGCCTTTTTGATGATGGTCATTCAGATTGGCTTCTTTTACTTAGTAATAGGCATTTGTTTCCTCCATGTCTTTATGTGACTTGATAGCTCTTTTCTTTTTTTAGTGCTGTATAATAGCCTATTGTCTGGATGTGCCTCAGTTTATTTATCCATTCACCTACTGAAGGACACGTTGGTTGCTTCCAAGTTTGGGCAACAATGAACAAGGCAGCTATACTCATTTGTGTGCAGGCTTTTAATCTGGATATAAGTTTTCAACTCCTATGGATAAATACTAAGGAGTGAGATTCCTGGATCATATAGTAAAAAAAAGTGTTTAATTTATAAGAATCTGTTGTCTTCCAGATGTTGCAGCTGGATTTAGAAAAGGCAGAGGAACCAGAGATCAAATTGCCAACATCCACTGAATCACTGAAAAAGTGAGAGAATTCCAGAAAAAGATCTACTTCTGTTTCATTGACTATGCCAAAGCCTTTGACTGTGTGGATCACAACAAACTGTGGAAAATTCTGAAAGAGATGGGAATACCAGACCACCTGACCTGCCTCCTGAGAAATCTTTATGGAGGTCAGGAAGCAACAGTTAGAACTGGACATGGAACAACAGACTGGTTCCAGATCGGGAAAGGAGTACATCGATACTGTATATTGTCACCTTGCTTATTTAACTTATGTGCAGAGTACATGATGAGAAATACTGGACTGGATGAAACCCAAGCTGGAATCAAGATTGCTGGGAGAGATATCAACAACCTCAGATATGTAGATACTACCACAGCAGAAAGTGAAGAAAAACTAAAGAGCCTCTTGATGAAAGTGAAAGAAGAGAGTGAAAAATTTGGCTTAAAACTCAACATTCAGAAAACTAAGATCATGGCATCCCATCACTTCATGGCAAGTAGATGGGGAAACAGTGGAAACAGTGACAGACTTTATTTTTGGGGGGTTCCAAATCACTGCAGATGGTGACTGCAGCCATGAAACTAAAAGATGCTTGCTCCTTGTAAGAAAAGTTTTGACCAACCTAGACAGCATATTAAAAAGCAGAGACATTATTTTGCCAACAAAGATGTGTCTAGTCAAAGCTATGGTTTTTTCAGTAGTCTTGTATGGATGTAAGAGTTGGTCTGTGAAGAAAGCTGAGCTCTGAAGAATTGATGCTTTTGAGCTGTGGTGTTGGAGAAGACTCTTGAGGGTCCCTTGGACAGCAAGGAGATCCAACCAGTCCATCCTAAAGGAAATCAGTCCTGAATATTCATTGGAAGGACTAATGCTGAAGTTGAAACTGCAATACTTTGGCCACCTGAAGTGAAGAATGACTCATTTGAAAAGACCCTGATACTGGGAAAGATTGAAGGTGGGAGGAGAAGGGGACGGCAGAGGATGAGATGGTTGGATGGCATCACTGACTCAATGGACATGAGTTTGAGTAAGCTCCAGGAGTTGATGGTAGATAGGGAAGCCTGGCGTGCTGCAGTCCATGGGGTTGCAAACAGTCGGACATGACTGAACGATTGAACTGAACTAAACTGTTGTGTTTCAAAGTAGCTGCAGCAGTTTATATTCCCTCCAGCAATGAATGAGAGTTACTAATGAGAAATATTTTAAAGTATATTTATTTTAAATTTTATAACAAACTTATAAGATGGATATTAATGAAGTTAATATGCAAAAGTGATCAGGCTCAGGGAAACCGACTATTCTGAGGCTAAGAGACTACCCTGTAGTCTATTCTGCTTCTGGTTTGCATCACTTCTTCTGTGCATGATTCCACTAAATATAAGCTATGAGGGACACATAAAGTATCAATAAATCCATTAAATTAAACAATTTTTTAAATGATCTTGAAATATTATAATCAGCTATCCCATGCACTGCTCTGTATATGTTGAAATTGAGGTCTAGTTTTCCATGAATGTTTTCCTTCTTGCTAATGGTTCAATAGTTTCTTACCTTAATTTTCAATACTTTCTTACTTTAGTTTCCATTTCATTTCATTTTACGTGAGGCGGTCATGGTGACACAGCTAATTAGATAGTGTCAGTTTTGTCCAAGGTCTCTTGACCTTGGATTGTAGCACTGGTAAAATTGATCTCAAATATTGCTTATGAGATGTCTTGTCGCATTATATTGGCTTTTATTTTTTGTAAGTTTTGTTCAATTGGATTTTTTAAAACAAAGTTTTGCTCTAAATGGTCGTGTATATTACTAGACTCAAAGATAAATTCAGATCTGAATAACTTGAAAAACTTGAGCATTTTAAAGTGAGAACTCACACAGAAAGGTGTATGGATCATAAAAGCAAAGAGATTTTATTCTAATTGCCAAAATAGACTGTTTCATTTACTTAGAACTCCTCCAATATAGCTAGTGCTTAAGTAACAACTAAACTTGTCTTACTATTGCTTTTCTACTCCTCTCTACTCCTCACATTCAGGTTCAACCAATATTTATTAGTCATCTACTTTGTGCTGTGTGAGTCAAAATATATGGCACAGTGCATATGTACTCAGCCCTTATGGTAACCTGGCACAATGGATATTAAACTCATAGGAAATAATATGGCTTCCTTTCTGTTCTTAACTATTAATTATTCCATGAATGTTTTCCTTCTTGCTAACGGTTCAATAGTTTCTTACCTTAATTTTCAATACTTTCTTACTTTAGTTTTCATGATTTATATTCTCACCTAAATATGACATCATTTTCCTCCCATAAAATGTTTGTTACTGTGATTCAGCCCTTGGTTTACTGAACCTCTAAATGATGCATCCATTTCTTTCACACCTCTTAGGTTTTAGCTCTGTGTTCTCCAAGCCAGCACACTTCTACTGCATAGCATTTGATCAGCACATTAAGACTATGAATACATTATGGAAAATAACTTTAGTAATGATGATTGTAAGCATTGCTTAAAAGTAACTTGTAGATAAAACTAAAAATAAAATGATTATTATGATATATTAAAGAATCATAAATAAAAATGATGAATTTTCTTTCAAGAGAGTGAGCTAGGAAAGAAATTTTAGTGATCGTACCCACTCTATTCTCAAACCCAAATGAGTTTAGTTCCCTCTAGACTGAGTACTAGTTAGGAGGCAAGCAGTAGCGCTGGAAGCTCCTATCTTTTCTAACATCACCTCCTTCATTGATGGCTTTTTTGTATTCTCACATCAGCAGTCACGAGGCATTTTAATTTAAGGGGAAACAGAATCTGTGACCCAGTTTTAAACAATTGAGACTGATTAACCTTTGTTCAAATTCATCTAATTTGAAATAGCCTGGAAATAAGTTCCCAGACATTTTTTAGTAGGAAGTGGAGAAAGTGATCCCGTAAATACAGAAAGTGAGAAGAGATGTTGACCGTGTCCATGCTGGTGTGAACGGGGGAAGAGTTTCGTTTTAAAAAGTTCTCTTGGCTCATATCCCCATCTCACCTGGTTTCAGCAATAGATTATTTTTGCATGTGAAAGAAACCAAATAGAATCTTGACAAATGTCTATATTTTACATATGTTTAACTTCCCAAGGAAAATACTTGTCTCTTCTTCAGGGAAATTGAAGCTCTATTTTGCCTCCTTCTCCAAACCAAGGCCAGTCAGTCAGAGTGTTAAATACAAAATCCCTGGACAGAACTAATCTGAGGATCTTTAACCTAAACCCCCAAATGCCTGAAGTCTTATTGGGCATGGCATGAGAGTGTGTGGCATCCTTCACAGTGTTCTGGTTTGCGTAGTTTGGGGCAATGATGGTATGTAGAGCATCCTAGATCAGGAGTCAGAAGGCTTGCCAGTGTTATCAGCTAGGTGAATGGTTTGAACAAGTGTTTTAACCTCTATGTGCCTTAGCGTCTGTTGAAGAATAGAAAAGAGAAGGGGAACATGTCTTTCCTGAGGCAAAATCTCAGTATGAGCAAAATGTGTTTAAGTCATATATTTCTATAAACACTCAAAAATAATTAGGACATTAATCTTGAAGAGGTTGGCTTTGGTGATGTTATGAATTTCCATGGCAATGCAAACATACTAAGCTTTATCTTTAAAAATTGTTTCTATAAACTGAATGCCTTTACAAAAAAAACAATTATATATTTTGTTCATAGGCCATACTGTACTTATAATTATTTGAGAAATCTCTAAACTTGTGTAGTTGTTGTTTATTTAGTACTTGCATGCTTAGTCGCTCAGTTGTGTCCGACTCTGCAACTTCATGAGTGTAACCCAGCAGGCTCCTTTGTCCATGCGGATTCTCCAGGCAAGAATACTGGAGTGTTTGTTAGCCATCTGTATGTCTTCTGTGGAGAAATGTCTATTTAGTTCCTTGGCCCATTTTTTGATTCAGTTCAGTTCAGTCGCTCAGTCGTGTCCACCTCTTTGCGACCCCATGAATCGCAGCACGCCAAGCCTCCCTGTCCATCACAAAATCCCGGAGTTCACCCAGACTCGCGTCCATTGAGTCAGTGATGCCATCCAGCCATCTCATCCTCGGTTGTCCCCTTTTCCTCCTGCCCCCAATCCCTCCCAGCATCAAAGTCTTTTCCAATGAGTCAACTCTTCGCATGAGGTGGCCAAAGTACTGGAATTTCAGCTTTAGCATCATTCCTTCCAAAGAAATCCCAGGGCTGATCTCCTTCAGAATGGACTGGTTGGATCTCCTTGCAGTCCATGGGACTCTCAAGAGTCTTCTCCAACACCACAGTTCAAAAGCATCAATTCTTTGGCGCTCAGCCTTCTTCACAGTCCAACTCTCACATCCATACGTAACTACTGGTAAAACCATAGCCTTGACTAGATGGACCTTAGTCGGCAAAGTAATGTCTCTGCTTTTGAATATGCTACCTAGGTTGGTCATAACTTTTCTTCCAAGGAGTAAGCGTCTTTTAATTTCATGGCTGCAATCACCATCTGCAGTGATTTTGGAGCCCCCCAAAATAAAGTCTGACACTGTTTCCACTGTTTCTCCATCTATTTCCCATAGATTGGGTCATTTATTTTTATGTAATTGAGCTGCAGGAGTTGCTTGTACATTTTTGAGATTAGTTGTTTGTCAGTTGCTTCATTTGCTATTATTTTCTCCCATTCTGAAGGCTGTCTTTTCACTTTGCTTGTAGTTTCCTTTGTTGTGCAGAAGCTTTTAATTTTAATTAGGTCCCATTTGTTTATTTTTGCTTTTATTTCCAATATTCTGGGAGGTGGGTCATAGAGGATCCTGCTGTGATTTATGTCAGAGAGTGAAAAGATGCTCAACATCACTCATTATCAGAGAAATGCAAATCAAAACCACAATGAGGTACCACTTCACACCAGTCAGAATGGCTGCCATCCAAAAGTCTACAAGCAATAAATGCTGGAGAGGGTGTGGAGAAAAGGGAACCCTCTTACACTGTTGGTGGGAATGCAAACTAGGACAGCCACTATGGAGAACAGTGTGGAGATTCCTTAAAAAACTGGAAATAGAACTGCCTTATGACCCAGCAATCCCACTGCTGGGCATACACACTGAGGAAACCAGTAGTGAAAGAGACACGTGTACCCCAGTGTTCATCACAACCCTGTTTATAATAGCCAGGACATGGAAGCAACCTAGATGTCCATCAGCAGATGAATGGATAAGAAAGCTGTGGTACATATACACAATGGAGTATTACTCAGCCATTAAAAAGAATACATTTGAATCAGTTCTAATGAGGTGGATGAAACTGGAGCCGATTATACAGAGTGAAGTAAGCCAGAAGGAAAAGCACCAGTACAGTATACTAACGCATATATATGAAATTTAGAAAGATGGTAACGATAACCCTGTATGTGAGATAGCAAAAGAGACACAGGTGTTTAGAACAGTCTTTTGGAGTCTGTGGGAAAGGGAGAGGGTGGGATGATTTGGGAGAATGGCATTGAAACATGTATAATATCATATATGAAATGAATCACCAGTCCAGGTTTGATTCATGATACTGGATGCTTGGGGCTGGTGCCCTGGGATGATCCAGAGGGATGATATGGGGAGGGAGAGGGAGGGGGGTTCAGGATGGGGAACACGTGTATACCTGTGGTGGATCCATGTTGATGTATGGCAAAACCAATACAATATTGTAAAGTAATTAACCTCCAATTAAATAAATTTTTATATAGATATATATAAAAGAATACTGGGGTGGGTAGCCATTCCCTTCTCCAGGGAATCGTCCTGACTCAGAGGTCAGACCCAGGTCTCCTGCATTGCAGGCAGATTTTTTTAACTGTATGAACCATCAGGGAAGCACATATTTAGTGCTTACCAAATATCAAATTAATCTGTTCAATAGTTAGCATTTTATATCACTAATGTGATGGCTTTTTAGTTAGCCAAGAACAGTTTCAGTTTGGAACCAAGAACTCAGATTGTTGTATATTGACTTCTCCTTCTCCTTCATTTGCTTTAACTTACTCTGACTTTCACTGAATGAATGTCATTTAACTGAGCCTTTTAAAAGCTTTTCTTCACAAATATTTTGAACTATAGCTTATTTTAAATCTACTTGAAATTGATTATCAAAGACTTTTGAAGTCTAACTCAATAATGTGTAATTATTGGTAGTCTGTTGATAAAGGTACCAATAGTAGATTGATTTAATCTATTAGAGGGAAATATGCAATTTATATAAGAGAAAGTGGCAAAGAAGAAAAAATATGGATCCTTTGGAAACAATAATTTTTTTCTTGGGCCAGATGTAGATGAGTTGATAGGGAGCAAAGAGATCTTTCCTTTCAGTTGCTCATGGATTCTCCAGAAGGCTTTGAATATTTCCCTTTAATAAGTTGCTCTGCATTCTGTCTGTTAGTCCTCTTCATTAGCATCTCCTTCTTGGTTTTGCTAGGTGTGCAGATATTTTATTGAGCTTTTTTTACATCCATGTTCATAAAGAATGTTGGCCTGCAATTTTCTTTTCTTGGAGTACCTTCACTGGTTTTGGTATCAGGGTAGTAGAGACCTTTTGAACTGAGTTCAGATGTGTAAAACATAAATATATTACTTCATAGTTCTGTAGGTCAGAATTTGAAATGAGTCTGCAAGTCTGTGCTCCTTTCTGTAGGCTCTGGAGGGGATGGGATGGGGGCATTCAGTTCCCTGTCCTTCCCAGATTCTAGAGGCTGCCTGCATCCTTTGGCTCAAGGCTACATCCCTTGCAGAGCTTCCCTGGTGACTCAGCTGGTAAAGAATCAGCCTGCAATGAGGGAGACCTGGGTTGGATCCCTGGGTTGGGAAGATCCCCTGGAGAAGGGAAAGGCTACCCACTCCAGTATTCTGGCCTGGAGAATTCCATGGAATGTATAGTCCATGGGGTTGCAAAGAGTCAGACATGACTGAGTGACTTTCACCTTTCTATCACTGTATCTCTTTCTTTGACTCTGATGCTCCTGCCTTCCTCTTATAAAGACCCTTGTGACTACACTGGGTTCACCCAGAAAATCCAAAGTAAACTTTTCATCTGCAGATATTTGACTTAATTATATCTGCGAAGTCTCTTCTGTCACATCATGATATATTCACAGGTTTTGCAATTTACAATAAGGATGTCTTTGAGAGGGTTCATTATTTTGTATTTGTTAACAACACATGACATGATCCATGGTAGATCCAAGGAGCTACAGTTTTTATAATGTGCCTAATCTTCCAGGAGTGTAAAACAAAAGCTAATCCTATTTTGACACATCAGTAATTGGTAGTTATGCCTTTTATTATAACTAGTTCTCAGGCCTATTGACAAAATATAAGTAGACTTTATAATACAGTTCCAAGGGGACCCTATCAATGAGATCTTAATGTGCTTTTACTTTTTCCATGGAGATTCATTTATTCACATGTATATATATTTATTGGTTAATAATTAGAATTAACAAACTATATGTCAGGTCATGCTGTCATAGAGAATTACAATACAAGGTAGAAAATAAATATGGATGAAGTTATTACCTTTGGTGATTGATGTGATTACAGATAGCAGTGCTAGAAATGAGGGATATAGAGAGCTTGATGAGAGTGTAAATTGAGCTCCTCATCTGGTAGGTTTCAGAAGTCATAGAGATAAATGACCAAAATTTCTTGGAAAATAATAGGTTTACCTGTAGGCATCAGTGTTCTAGGCAATTATACCAGGAGCAAATCAGCTGTAAAAATTGTCCCTCATTATTCTATCCACACAGGGATAGACAACTGTTGTTATGAGTAAATTTTTCTTGGTTTTCAGTAGTCGTGTGGTGCCATTTTTAGACAACGGTCTTATGACCACAAGGAAAGGAAGAATTGCTATCACTTCAGTGAGCATCAGGTGTCTAGTGAAAGGATAGTTGTAAAGTTGAAACTCTCATCTTCTCAGGTTACTGCCTCAGTGATGCTAGTCACTGCCTGAATACCCCATAAAAAAAAGATACTCAGTTTTTGTTATGCCTACTTGTACAGTGCAAGAAATATTGGGTTTCCTGAGGCTTCCTAAGATCATGGCATCTAGTCCCATCACTTCATGGCAAATAGATGGGGAAACAGTGGCTGACTTTATTTTTCTGGGCTCCAAAATCACTGCAGATGGTGATTGTAGCCATGAAATTAAAAGACACTTACTCCTTGGAAGGAAAGTTATGACCAACCTAGATAGCGTATTAAAAAGCAGAGACATTACATTGCCAATAAAGGTCCATCTAGTCAAGGCTATGGTTTTTCCAGTAATCATGTATGGATGTGAGAGTTCGAGTATAAAGAAAGCTGAGCACTGAAGATTTGATGCTTTTGAAGTGTGGTGTTGAAGAAGACTCTTGAGAGTCCCTTGGACTGCAAGGAGATCCAACCAGTCCATCCTAAAGATCAGTCCTGGGTGTTCATTGGAAGGACTGATATTGAAGCTGAAACTCCAAAACTTTGGCCACCTGATGAGAAGAGCTGACTCATTGGAACAGACCCTGATGCTGGGAAAGATTGAGATCAGGAGGAGAAGGGGACGACAGAGGATGAGATGGTTGGATGGCATTATTGACTTAATGGACATGAGTTTGGGTAGACTCCAGGAGCTGGTGTTGGACAGAGAGGCCTGGTGTGCTGCAATTCATGGGGTAGCAAAGAGTCGGACACAACTGAGTGACTGAACTGAACTGAGAATGTTGCTGATAAATGACTCTAGATTTTTGCCTAAGTGATGCTAAGGGGAGTAATGGGGTTCCTTTTGTTAGAATACTTAATATCATTGTCAGAATAGGTACTAATCTGAGTATGAAGTTATACTTTCAAGTAAACTATCGTATCAAGTCAGGGATCAGGTTGTCAGCCGTCACAGATCTACATTATAAAATTATCCAGAAAGCACAGTGACTTTTCTAGGATTTTTGGTTAAAGAAAACTTAGTATATAACTCTTAATCAGAGGGATTTTAACTCTTTGGGGAAAGTTTGTAATAAAACTGTAACTGCAGGAAAAAGTAAATTAGAATTTTTGCATCCAAAAATAGAATGAAAGATTTTTTTTTTTTTGAGATATCTGGCATTAGTGTTTGACTCTTGTATTGGACCCTCTAATTGAAATAAGTTATAGAAATTGTATAGCATAGTAAAAGAATATAGAAACAAACAGCAGGGATTCTTGGTTAATTCAAAGTCTTTACTCTTAGATGGAAGATGTTGTTCAGTCACTAAGTCATGTTCGACTCTTTGGGACCCCATGGACTGCAGCACACCAGGCTTCCCTGTGTTCCACTGTCTCCTGGAGTTTGCTCAAACTCATGTCCATTGAGTTGGTGATGCCATCCAACTATCTCATATCTCATCCTCTGCTGCCCTCTTCTCCTTTTGCCTTCAATCTTTGGAAGATACTTTTCAGTGAATCCCTGAAACATCTGAGCAGAGCCCAAGGCTGTCCCTGGGTTAGTGCATGAGGCAAAGTTTTGAGTCTTGCCAGATTTATTTGAGTATCAGTCATTCTAAAAGACTAGTCAGAGATTGAGTTCCAGATTCTTTCTGGAGAGTATTAAGAAATACGGGAAAAACCCAGAGTACTGAATATGGGAGGAAGGCCGGTGGCATGGGAGGCCTAGAGAGGGCTCAGGCATACTTCAAGTAGTTTCTGCTTACTTTATAAAGTGGTAGACTTTGTTTTAGGTGACTTTCCTGTCTGATAAATCTACTCACAGGTAGCATTATAGCAGCTCAGAACTGAAACTCACAGCAGGAGAAACTGGTCAGAAGTCTCAGTAGCGATGGAGGACTCAAAGTACGCTAGACATGGCTCTTGGGCCTGCAAAGGAAACTCTTATGGGACTAGATCACTCAGCTATGCTGGCCCGGCTTATTCTAAGTGGAGTTCCTGGGGCCAAGTTGGAGGCATAGATGGGGATGAGTTCTTAAGGACAGAAGCAGGAGTGTCCTGAGAGCGGCTCCAGCACTAGGGGAGGGGGCTGGGGAGGGGCTGTGTGTCCTCCTGGCTGGTCTGCGCTGGACTCTGGTCGTGACCATGCCTGCAGAGCTTTCCTTTGCCTCTGCCTGTTCCGAATCTGATTTTTCTAGTCTCCCTCCAAATGTGAGATGCTAATATCCTTTAGCATCATTTTTCTTTTCAGCTCACGTCAGATAGATTAGATTTCAACTCTTTGCAACTTACACAAGGGAACCACAGAAACTTCTCCCATTCAGTCCCCGAAGAAGAGAACTTGATGGTGTTTAGAAAGCTGGAAATTAAATTGAGCTTTTTAAACTATAGAAATTTTTAAGGAGAAGTGTCACTCTGAGGGGGTGGGGAGGGGGAGGGAAGGGGAGAACATTGTTCTGTGTGAAAACTCAAGAGATCCTAGCAGGGCAAAAAGCAAAGGAATCTGATTGCATAAGATTGCTCGACAGCTTCTCTTTTCTTAGGAAACCATTGCTGTCTTCTCTTATAGGCTTCCATTCTTTGTTCTCCAGTGTTCTCTTGTAACCTCTGGTCCTAAGGTGATGCCTGGTAAACAGTAGTTGTTGCAGGATTTAGAATCATTTTTTTAATGGTTCGGCAATTTCTTGACTCTTGGAAATAATTAGCCAAAATAATTTAAACAATAATGTATCTTTGGTTTATTTCTTTCTGAATGCTGTGAAATTTCTCCCTAATTAGAAAATAGACGGCTCTTTCTCCTGGTGTCTTGAGGAATCCCTTCATGTGTCTTTTGCTTTGCAGAGAACTCTTTTCTACTGCAGACCTGTTCTTGTGGTTTTACTTTTGCATGATTAAGTTGGGATAGGGAGACTTTTTGAAAGATTTACTTGTGAGTTTAGAACTGTGGAGAGTCCTAGAGGAAAATAAAACTTAGAAACTTGAGTGCAAAATGGTGAGACTTTGTTTTGTCCAGAGAGAGAGGGGGAGAGAGATCTTCATGGCATCATAATTCTAGCCCAGAGCACTTGCCCTTGATTTTGGAGGCCAGCTGGCTGATCTCTAAACATCACAGCCTAAGACTGCCTTATAATCAAAGAGGAAAATAACCGAGAAACACTTTGGAAAGCCCCTAGTCTCTGTTTATGCTTGATCCTTTGCCCACCTGGTAATAAGAGAGACCTTTTACATTCTTTCCACAGTATTTGGTTTGGTCCTCTGAACGCTAACATTCATCCTGACCATACACATAATAGATAAATCTGGGAGTGTAAAGAAGTTTGTAGAGGATGAGTCTAATATTTTAAATAGCCCAATTCTTTGCTTTTAGGTAGTGACACTAAACTATCATCCTGGGCAGGGGGGTGGAGGTTGGCAGCTACTCTACTGATGCTATACTCCTCAGAGGACCAAAAACATGTGACTCTTTTTCAGCTTTGCATGAATTATATTGAGGTTTGGAGCATGGAGTTAAATAATAGCTGAAATAAATATTAATAACTTGCTTCCTGCTTTCTTAAGATTATCTGAAATGGCCACTTTTACATTCTAGCTACTTAGCTCAGGATATGTGCCCACTCTGAAATTTTGGACTTGGTAATTAACCATATTTTCTGAGACCAAGAGGACATATGAATTAGAAGGTCTTGAAATGTTAAATATGATGGAAAATAGGCTTATAGGTTACTATGAAAGAAATTTAAACCATATAGAGTAAATTTGCACCAAAATTAGAGATTCTCAACCTTGGCTGCATGTTGGAACCACACGGGGACCTTTAAGAATTTTGACCCTTGGATCCCAACCCTAGTCTGACTTATCTGGTCTTTCAATTCAGTTCAGTCGCTCTGTCATGTCTGAATCTTTGCGACCACATGAACTGCAGCACTCCAGGCCTCCCTGTCCATCACCAACTCCCAGAGTCCACCCATACCCATATCCATCGATTTGGTGATGCCATCCAACCATCTCATCATCTGTCGTCCCCTTCTCCTGCCCTCAGTCTTTCCCAGCATCACGGTCTTTTCCAATGAGTCAGCTCTTTGCATCAGGTGGCCAAAGTATTGGAGTTTCAGCTTCAACATCAGTCCTTCCAGTGAACACCCAGGACTATCTCCTTTAGGATGGACTGGTTGGATTTCCTTGCAGTCCAAGGGACTCTGGTCTTTCAGTTCAGTTCAGTTGCTCAGTAGTGTCTGACTCTTTGCTATCCCATAAATCGCGGCACGCCAGGCCTCCCTGTCCATCACCAACTCCTGGAGTTTACCCAAACTCATGTCCATTGAGTCAGTGATTCCATCCAGCCATCTCATCCTCTGTTGTCCCCTTCTCCTCCTGCCCCCAGTCCCTCCCAGCATCAGGGTCTTTTCCAATGAGTCAACTCTTCACACGAGGTGGCCAAAGTATTGGAGTTTCAGCTCTAGCATCATTCCTTCCAAAGAACACCCAGGACTGATCTTCTTTAGAATGGACCGGTTGGATCTCCTTGCAGTCCAAGGGACTCTCAAGAGTCTTCTCCACCACCACAGTTCAAAAGCATCAATTCTTCGGCACTCAGCCTTCTTCACAGTCCAACTCTCACATCCGTACATTACCATTGGAAAATTCATAGCCTTGACTAGATGGACCTTTGTTGGCAAAATAATGTCTCTTCTTTTCAATATGCTATCTAGTTGGTCATAACTTTTCTTCCAAGTAGTAAGTATCTTTTAATTTCATGGCTGCAATCACCATCTGCAGTGATTTTGGAGCCCCCCAAAATAAAGTCTGACACTGTTTCCCCTGTTTCCCCATATATTTGCCATGAAGTGATGGGACCAGATGCCATGATCTTAGTTTTCTGAATGTTGAAGAGTAGTTGACTGTATATGTGTGAATTTATTCTGGTCTCTGTATTCTGTTACACTGTTTTATGTGTTTGTTTTTAATGTCAGTGGGACTTCCCTCATGGCTCAGAGGTTAAAGTGTCTTCCCACAATGTGGGAGACCTGGGTTCGATCCCTGGGTTGGGAAGATCCCCTGGAGAAGGAAATGGCAACCCACTCCAGTATTCTTGCCTGGAGAATCCCTTGGATGTAGGAGCCTGGTGGGCTACAGTGCACAGGGTTGCAAAGAGTTGGACACGACTGAGCGACTTCACTTTCACTTTTGATTACTATAGCTTTGTAATATAGTTTGAAATCAGACACATAATATCTCCATTTTTTTTTTCTCCTCAAAATTGCTTTCGTTAGTTTGGGTTTTGAATTGTTCAATAGAAATTTTAGAATTTTCCTATTCCTGTGAAAAGTCCCATTGAAATATTGATAGAAATTGCATTGAATCTTTAGATTGATTTGCATAGTATGGACATTTGAAACAATATTAATCCTTCTAATACATAAACCTTGGATATTCTTCCATTTGTTTGTGTCTTCTTTAATTTCTTTCATCGATTTTTTATGGTTTACACTGCATTGATCTTTCACCTCCTTGGTTAAATTTATTCCTAAATATTTTATTCTTTTTTGATACTATTATAAACAATTTTTTTCTAATTAAATTCTTTTTCAGACATTTATTTGTTAGTATTTAGAGGTGTGTGTGTGTGCTCTAGTGTCTGACTTCCTGTGACCCCATGCACTCTAGCCTGCCAGGTTCCTCTGTCCATGAAATTCTCCAGGCAAGAATACTGGAGTGGGTTGCCATTTTCTACTTCAATTAATTTTCATATTGACCATGTACCCTGCAACTTTATTGAATTAGTCTATCAGTTCTTACAGGTTTTTATTTGATGGAATCTTTAGATTTTTCTATATATTAGATTGTCATTTGCAGAGAGAGACAATTTCACTTCTTCCTTTCTAGTTTGGATGCTTTTAATTTCTTTTCCTTGCCTAATTGGCCAGGCTGGGACTTCCAATGTGATGCTGAGTAGAAGCGGTGAGTGTGGGCACCCTTGTTTTTTTCCTCATCTTAGGAAAAAAGCAAAACAAACCCACAAAACACTGCATACCAAAACTTACAGAATGAGGCACATGCAGCAAAGTGGTCTAAGAGGGAAGCTTATAGCAATAAATACCTACATTAAGGGAAAAGAAAGATCTCTAATAAGCAACTTACCACCTCAAGGAGCTATACAAAGAACAGCAAACTATGAGTAAGTGAGAGTCATCCTTGGGATGTAAGGATAATTTGACATACATAAATCAATAAACATGATACACCTCATTAATAGAATTAAGGATAAAAATCATATGATCAATCTTAGATGCAGAAAAAGCATTTTATAAAATTCAGCATCCTTTTATGACTAAAAACTCTAATCAAATTAGGTAAAGAAAAGAATAAAGTGAAAGTGAAGTCGCTCAGTTGTGTCCGACTCTTTGTGACCCCATGGACTGTAGTCTACCAGGCTCCTCCCTCCATGGGATTTTCCAGGCAAGAGTACTGCAGTGGGTTGCCATTTCCTTCTCCAGGGGATCTTCTCGACTCAGGGATCGAAGCTGGGTCTCCCGCATTCCAGGCAGATGCTTTAACCTCTGAGCCACCAGGGAAGCCCAAAAGAAAAGAATACCTCAACCTAGTAAAGGCCATATGTGACAAGGCCACAACTGCCATCATGCTGAATTGTGAAAAGAACAGATTCTTTAGTCTCGTGTTGTTGCTCAGTCGTGTCTGACTCTGTGACTCCATGGACTGCAGCACGCCAGGCTTCTCTGTCCTTCATCATCTCCTGGAGCTTGCTCAAACTCATGTCCATTGAGTCAGTGATGCCATCCAACCATCCTGTCCTCCATCATCCCCTTCTCTTCCTACCTTCAATCTTTCCCAACATCAGGGTCTTTGCTAAAGATCTGGCTCTTCGAATCAGGTGGTCAAAGTATTGGAGCTTTGGCTTCAGCATCAGTCCTTCCAATGAATATTCAGGATTGATTTCCTTTAGGATTGACTGGTTTGATCCCCTTGCAGTCCAAGAGACTCTCTAGAGTCTTCTCCAACATGTGTTAGATATACTTGTCAGTTATTTTTTTTGGTAATTTCATTGCTTTCTCTTTGTATCTATCTTTGTTCTTTAAATAAATTAATATTTTTAATCTAATTGTAATTTATAATTGAATGTTTTATTCATCTATTCTCTTTCTTCATGATTATTATTTTTACTAAAAGCAGGTTTATAAGCTATGGCCCATAGTTTTGTCATATAGGTAACTGAATTTTATTTTGCCCAACTAATCTTTTGCATGTTTGAGTTTATAATGGATATTTTAAGTTAATGGGAAATTTAAAAATATAATTTTCTTCACTGTTGTATCTCAACTGGAAAGCAAGGATATGTGCTAATTCCACCCGCCCCCGTCTACCCCTGCCGATCTTGGTGGGTCATGAATTCCAACTTCTGTCTGTATAGCATTGATGAACTGCTGAAATCTTGGCTTCAGGCTCTAGTGGCTTTGCTGTATTTTTTGCTTGGTTTTTCAAAGTCTCTGCTTGGGAAAGGCTTAGGAATTGGCAAATGGCTCAAGGGCAAATTACTGCCTCATTCTGGGCAGTCCTCTTTGTTTTTCCTTCCTCCCTGTCATGCTTTGGCCTCTTTGGTCTATCCTCCCTGACCGGATGAAACTGCTCCAAGCCCCAGTCTACCACTTTGTGTTTAGGAATGATGGTCCAAATCACCAACACCTCCGAGGGAAAAACCAGTCATCAATGTGTGTTCAGTGCGGTCTGCCCCTCTTTTCTTTGGAAACTTTGCTCAACTGCTGATTGTCTTGGTTGCTTCCTGATGCCTTCACTGATGCTTTCAAACATTTAAAACATCTTTTATTCATCTTTCACAATTGTTTTTGGCAAGAGAATTGGTAATGAGAATGCAAGATTTTCCCCTTCTTAAAATGGTCAATTCCTTTAAAATTTTAATCTTGGCTTTTATTTTAGTTAATTCTATGTTATGCTCATCCCTTAACTTACATTTCAAAAAGTATGTTTTCTTTAATTTATTAAAAAAACACAAAGTGGATAGTTTCTAAAAATATCTTCAGTTAAAAAAAATTTTTTTTTTACTGTAAATCAGTTTCTTACTATAAATCATTTTATTTGTATATCCTGTATCTCTAAAGGACTTTCTTTATGGTATTAATATTGCATTACCCAGTCTTGAGACAGAAGAAATCTGCCCATGTTCTGTATTTTAATAGAAAAAACGAAAAACAATTCTTGTAGGTCCCCTGTGCTGTTCACTTGGGTGTGGAGTAAACCTCTTATATCTTAAACCGAAGGGGGTTGTTTTTATTGGATATCTACTACGCAGATTTCAAAGGTCAGTGAATCATTGGTTTAGAATGATTCTGCTAGCTTTGCTCTTGTCTTTGGACTGAATTCACTGACTCAGAAGGGACTTTATTCCTGAATCATTAGAGAACACCCAGGGTAGCATCTGAGAAGTAACAATCCCAAGTGCATTGGCTTCCTTGCCTCTTCCATTATTAAACCCCTGACTTTTAAACACCTCCCACCAAAGATGCAGTATACCCCCCACTTACTAGCCTCAGTTACCTTGGGTACAGACAGTTATATTAAATGAGAGTTTTAGAAAGATACTGCCTTAAAAGTTAATCTCGTAGACGAGTGGATGCCAAGTGTGGGATAAGGAAAAGAGCAGAAATTTTATGTCAAGCAATCTTGGTTATTCCAACCCTCAAACTTCTTAACAGTGAAAAGGTCATTTAAATTGTTCTCATTGTAAAACTGGTATGATAATATACCCTCCTTAAAGGATTATTATAAGCACAAACAATACAATCTGTACACTCTTGGGACAAAAAAAGGGCTCCAAATTCTAGCTATTATTACTTTTATTATTATTCTAATGATAATCATTAGTAACTTCTTTTTGGGTACCAGACTCCTTTGTGAAATTTATGTATTTTGTATATTAAGCACGGTTTTGTAACATTTCTAATTTGGTGAGATGGGGAAAGGGGTCAAGGGGAACTAGGGTGTGGCAATGAAAAAAGAAGTCTCAGGATGTTCCTTAGGCTAACCTTTGCAACATCAGTGGTCCAGTTCAGTCATTTGGGGAGCAGGTCTTCTACATCAGAGTCCCAACAAAGCCCTGTTACAATTATCTGTGCTATTTTCCCCAACATTTCGTTTTTGCTGCCATTTCTAAACCTCATTTTACTATGAAGGCCTGCACAAGCTGACTTTAATTTAACATCCAGGCAGAACTCCTGCCTTAGATACTAAGTTACAACCACACAGAGCAACTGTGGTATTCTCTGAACATGGTAACGCTTTTCCTCTTCCATGCATTTTTTCAAACAATTTACCAGCCTGATGAGCTTCAATTGCGCTTTTTCAGCTATTATTGTCAACACTAATTCTTAAATGCTTCTTCCTTCATGATTCAGCATAAGCATCTTCTCCTTTGTTCTCCTCCTCCTTCTTCTTTCTCTTTTTTTTTCTGATGCTTTTATTTATTTTCTTCTTTTTAAATTTTATTTATTTTTTAAAATTTTATTTTTACTTTAGTTTGCTTTACAATACTGTATTGGTTTTGCCATACATTGACATGAATCAGCCACGGGTGTACATGAGTTCCCAATCCTGAACCCCTCTCCCACCTCCCACCTCATATATCTCTGGATCATCCCCGTGCACCAGCCCCAAGCATCCTATATCCTGTATCAAACATAGACTGGCGATTCATTTCTTACCTGATAGTATACATGTTTCAATGCCATTCTCCCAAATAATCCCACCCTCTCCCTCTCCCACAGAGTCTAAAAGTCCGTTCTATACAACTGTGTCTCTTTTGCTGTCTCCCATAGAGGGTTATCATTACAATCTTTCTAAATTCCATATATATGTGTTAGTATACTGTATTGGTGTTTTTCTTTCTGGCTTACTTCACTCTGTATAATAGGCTCCAGTTTCATCCACCTCATTAGAACTGATTCAAATGTATTCTTTTTAATGGCTGAGTAATACTCCATTGTGTATATGTACCACAGCTTTCTTATCCATTTATCTGGCTGTGCCAGCTAAGACAGATGTAATATTTGATGTTATCACCTGAGAATACTTGAGAAGGCTTTCTGTTCTCTTTTTAGGTTTCTATAACATATCTGTGTTAATTTTTTATTATGTAATTTCAGGTGTGTTGTATGTATGTGTTAGTTGCTCAGTTGTGTCCGATTGTTTGCAGTCCCATAGCCTGTAGCCCACAGGCTCCTCTGTCTATGGAATTCTTCAGGCAAGAATACTGGAGTGGGTTACCTTTTTCCTTTTCCAGGGGATCTTCCTGACTCAGGGATCAAACCCAGATCTCCTGCACTGCAGGCAGATTCTTTACTGTCTGAGACACCTGGAAAGCCCGAGATTCAGGTATACAATATATTAATAGTAATTTTTAATTAGATTATACTGTATTTGAAATTATTATAAAATATAAAGCCTTCCCAGGTGATTCAGATGGTAAAGAATCTGCCTGCAATGCAGAAGAACCAGGTTTGATTGCTGGGTTGGAAAAAATGCCCTGGAGAAGGGAATGCAATCCACTCCAGTATTCTCACCTGGAGAATTCCATGGATAGGAGAGCCTGACTGGTTATAGTCCATGGGGTTGCAAAGAGTCAGATATGACTGAGCAACTAACACTTTAACTTTCATAAAATAGAAACTATATTCCTTGTGCTGTACAATTTATCCTTGTAGCTTATTTATTTTATATATTGTAGTTTTACTTTTTAATCCTCCATCCCTATTTCGTTCTTTCCCCTTTCCTCTCCCCACAGGTAACCACAGTTTGTTGTCTATATCTGTGAGTCTGTTCTATTAGATTCATTTGGTTGTTTCATATCTTAGATTCCACATATAACTGACAATAAAGAGTATTTGTCTTTCTCTGTCTGACTGTTTCACTAAGCATAATACCCTCCAGGCCCATCCGTATTGTTGCAAATGGCAAACATTCATTCTTTTTAATTAATGAGTAATATTTCAGTGTACATACATAGCACATCTTCTTTATGCATCTGTTGATGGACATATTTTGGCTATTGTTAATAATGCTGCTATGAACATGAGTACATGTATCTTTTCAAATTAATGTTTTCATGTTTTTGGATGTATATACAGGAATGGAATTTCTGGATCGTATGATAGTTCCCGCTTTAGGTTTTGGAGGAGCCTCTATATGTTTTCTATAGCGGCTCTATCTTCTTTACCAGGAACTCTTCCCTTACTCCTCATATCTTCTATAATATTTTATTCTGTATAGTGGAAACTTGTACTTGCTATTATTCATCTTCCAGGCTATGAATTCTTTAAAAAAATTTTTTATTATTTTAAAAAATTTTGTTGGAGTATGTTGATTTACATTGTTGTGTTACTTTCTGCTGTACAGGAAAGTGAATCAGTTATATATATATATATATATATATTCACTCTTTTAAAAATTATTTTTCCATTATAAAATATTAAGCAGAGTTCTTGAACTGTTTATTTTGCTTTGCATTTTATGACAATGAGGTATAATTTTTTAAACTTTGTAGGCAGTCAATAAAGGCCACTAAAAGCAGAACTCAAAGAGGGAGCTCAACCCAGTGCTCTGTGACAACCTAGAAGGGTGGGAGATGCGAGGGGGGGGGGTCAGGAGGGAGGGGACATATGTACACCTGTGGCTGATTCTTGTTGATGTACGACAAAGACCAGCACAGTATTGTAAAGCAGCGATTCTCCAATTAAAAGCAAAAAATGGAGGACAGTTTAAGAGACCTCTGAAAGAGAAAAAAACGAAAAACGAAAACAAAACAGAACTCAAGTGTTTATTTAATGATAATGTTTTCCATTTAGGTGCCACTGGTGAACTAGATAAACACTAGGTAAACTAGAAATAACTATCCTCAAAATCTATAGTTATGATTTTGCTTGCATATATGGTTAATTGTGAGCAGATGGTTATTTAAACTCATGTTGCCTTAGTTTTTGTGGTCCCAACTGTAATTACTGAGCCAGAGAAGGACTTATTAATTATAAGATTATGAATTATATTAATTATAAGATTGAATAGTTCTTAATTATTAGATTAATATTATTAATTATAAGATTGAGTAGTTCACACTGTACAGAATGCTTCCAAATTTCCTTTATGAGGTCGAAAGGCTATTTCTAGACATTTATGCCCTGATTCCAGAGTCCTGAAACAAAGTTTTCATTCTCTTACTTTCAGAATTAACACTTCCTTTATTCACGATCTTGGTTAATGATTTTACTCAGTTTCCCAAGTCAGAAACCTATGTTCCCTCCACTCTCTCCTTTTCTTTATTTTGCTTATAATCCCTGCCTGAATCTATCAGTTTATTTAAATTTAAAAATGAAATGCAGTTCTTACTTCTATTTTTTATAAATTATTATCTTTTCCTTCTTGGAAAGAGTAGAGACCTGTTGCCTACTCATTTCCCTTGTCCTAATCTCTTTCCCACTCTAGACCATTTTATTTATTTTTTTAATATAAATTTATTTATTTTAATTGGAAGCTAATTACTTTACAATATTGTAGTGGTTTTGCCATACATTGACATGAATCTGCCATGGGTGTCCATGTGTTTTTAAAATACTTGAGTGTTTAAGCAAAGCCAATGAAAAAAAATGATATACTGTCTCTGCTATTTCAACATCTGTTAGATTCAGATGACTAAATTATGGAATTGAAACTCCTTAATTTTTACCGAAGAGTTGACTCATTGGAAAAGACTCTGATGCTGGGAGGGATTGGGGGCAGGAGGAGAGGGGACGACAGAGGATGAGATGGCTGGATGGCATCACTGACTCGATGGACGTGAGTCTGAGTGAACTCCGGGAGTTGGTGATGGACAGGGAGGCCTGGCGTGCTGCGATTCATGGGGTCACAAAGAGTCGGACATGACTGAGCGACTGAACTGAACTGAGCTGAATTTTTACCTAACCTGTATTGTCAGCCTCATCTCCTACTCCTCTCTCTGCAACTCGGTTCCAGGAACACGCTTGATTCTTTAGGGCTCCCTTGGGCTCTTTTGCTTACTGTTCTCTGTCCTTCTTTGCTACCAAGTTCCTACTCACTCATCAAGATGCGAGAAAATATTGATTCCCAGGTAGGAAGTTGCTCTCTCTATGGGGTTTCTCAGCCCTTTGTTAATGTGCCTTCAGTAGTTACTGCCCTGGGGGATGATACTACTGACCAGAGTTCTCAGACTTTTTAATCAATAGAAGTTGATAAGAGGCCAGATGAGAAATTCAGGCAACGCTGCTAAGGACTAGATGTTCTCTGGGGCTCCTCCTGTTTTAAATCATGACAATCCTTGGTGGATATTGATATCACCAGATATGCCAATAGTAATGTTCTGGGGCACAGTCTTAATTTATAACTTTCCATTTGCTTATCTTCTTTTCCTTTCTTTCTAACCACCCACTCATTCTGATTTAATGAACTCTATCTCAGAATGAAACATTAGAGGTTCACAGATTTAGACATGTGACCTTGGACACATAAGAGGTTCTTGCTACACGTAGTCCACACAAAAGGCCTTTAATTAGACATGTGAAATGTATTAGTCACATGCTCTTGAGAAAACTGAAAAAAAAGGACCCATCCCAGGCCCAGATGTGCCCTTGGAAAGTATCAGGCCAACAACAGGGAAGGAGGGGTTAGGGTTTCAGCCATGATTACTCCCATCTGTTGTTATTTAAAACAAAACCAAAAAAAGTTTCTCAAATGAACACTAGACATGGGAAAAATTATAAGAAGCTGATATCAGAGCTGGATTAAATATGTAGCATTAATAGCTTAATAGCCCTGAATTTTGAGATGGAATATTAGATTTCAAATTTTGTGAAGCCTCAACTGCTTTCTGTTTCTTTTCTTCTTTGACTTTTCTCTTCTTGAGTTTGATACTTCTGTGATGAGTCTAGAACATATCAAATACTATAGCAAATAAATTCATTCTATTTAACTTGGCTAGATCAGAATTTTTTCATACAAACTTTTGGACACTTACTACACTGACCCAATCAGGTATGGAGTGATACCAATTTTCCTTATGAATTTAAGGATCAGAGGATAACTGTAAGTGGCAGGGAGCTCAGCTGAAAGCATATTGATTTAACTTTACTAATTTAATAAGCCACCATTTTAACAAAGAGAGACATGTTACAATGCACAATAGATTTTATGTTATTAGCTAGTCTTACCTTTTGTGGTCAACAGAGTTTATGGTAGTATGGACCCTCCATGACTGTTGGTATTATTAAGCAAGTGAATGAACCAACTGAAGTCTCATAGATATGTTCATGATACACTGATGTCTGGAAATTATTAATGACTGAGGTGACAAGAATAGTTTCATTCTTTGATTTAAAATTTTAATTTGTTACTGTCCATTATAACTTGAGATCCAACTGTAAATTTATATGTCCCAAGAAGATAGTTTTATCTGTGTTTAACCTTGCTAATTTATTTTCCTTCAAGGCAGTCAATGAAGTGTTTTATTTGTTTTACAAAATTGGAAAAAAGCATTAAGCTTAAAAGCAAATAAGTCTCCTGAGATACTTTAAACTGCGATTAAATGTGGAATCTTTGAATACTTTTTAAATGTGGAAAATAAAGGATGCAGTATTAAAATAGCAACTAAATATTGCTTTTTTCTTCATGCAATCACATTTTAAAAAACACACCTAATACAATATGTTGCTTTCACTACTATTGCCACCAAAGAGTCAAATTGAGAGGCTTCATTCATTATAGCTATAGATAATCACAGTAAAGAGAAAGGCTACTTCATCAAGTTATGGGAAATGTGAACAATTTCTCTCTCTAAAGCTGGTTTACCAGAAAAATCAGGATTGTAACTTAACCACTGAAAAATTTTTGTTTTTGTTTGTTTTTCCTTCCTATTGAAAATCTGAGGGAAATGTGACACAGGTTGGTTTTAACATGTTCAAATGTGTGCCTAGTGGATGTCTTAATCCAGGAGATAAATGTTTGTATTTCTGGGGATAAAAACTTAGCACATCTGGCACCCACATAGTATGCTGATTGGATCAGTAAATGAACCAATGATTGCAGTATTTCCTGCTCTGGGGGACCAAAATACCTTTCCAAATGTCATTTTAGAGATGTTTTTAAAGTTTGACAAACTGAACTAACATGAAATGTGCCTCTTCCAGCACTCAACCATAGAATATTTGGGAAAACTTGGAAGCAAAGTAAATTTTAAATAAATAGCTCTTCTTTTTTTAAAAAATGGACATCCCCAGGGAACAAAATGAAAACACCTTCAAATGAGAGAGATAAGCAAGGCTAAACTGGAGTGGTTCATGGGTGTACCCTGACTTTGTTTTATTATTGTTTAGTCTCTAAGTTGTGTCCAACTCTTTTGCAACTCCTTGGACTATAGCCCACCAGGCTCCTCTGTCCATGGGATTTCCCAGGCAAGAATACTGGAGTGGGTTGCCATTTCCTTCTCCAGGGGATCTTCCTGACCCAAGGATCAAACCCACATCTCCTGCATTGCAGGCAGATTCTTTACTGCTGAGCTACAAGGAAAGCCCCATATCCTGCCTAGATGGACTTCTATGGCTGGGGTTTGACATGGGAGCTACAGCAAGCTTTAGGTCTATAGGTACTATATGCAGAAGGAGCTAGAATTGGGTTGCCCATTTAAAGCAAGGAGTCTGAGATGACTGTGTTGTCCCTAAACCTGCTTCTAGAAAAACAGGCTAGGAGACTTAGAACAAGAATGACTACTGTGGGCACTGGACAGAAAATATAATCCTGGAGAACTCAATACATCAAGTCCATTTTGGGAATTCACCATGGCATGAGAATGAAGAGACAATAAACAACAGAGTCCTACTTTGTAGCACAGGAAACTCTTCAATATCCTGTAATAAACCATAATAGAAAAGAATATGAAAAAGAATAAATATGTATATTACTGAATTACTTTTGTACAACAGAAATTGACACGGTATTATAAATCACCTATGTTGTTCAGTTGGTTCGTCATGTCCAACTCTTTGTGTCCACATGGACTGCAGCACCCCAGGCTTCCCTGTCCTTCACTATCTCTCAGAGTTTGCTCAAACTCATGTCCATTGAGTTGGTGATGCCATGCAGACATCTTGTCCTCTGTCATCCCCTTCTCCTCCTGCCTTCAATCTTTCCCAGCATCAGAGTCTTTTCTAATGAGTCATCTCTTTGCATCAAGTGGCCAAAGTATTGGAGCTTCAGCTTTAGCATCAGTCCTTCCAATGACTATTCAGGATTGATTTCCTTTAGGATTGACTGGTTTGATCTCCTTGCAGTCCAAGTGACTCTCAAGAGTCTTCTGTAACACCATAGTTCAAAAGCATCAATGTTTTTACACTCATTTTTCTTTATGGTCCAACTCTCATATCCATATATCACTACTTGAAAAACCATAGCTTTGACTATACAGACCTTTGTTAGCAAAGTGATGTCTCTGCTTTTTAATACACTGTCTAGTTTTGTCATAGCTTTTCTTCCAAGGAGCAAATGTCTTTTAATTTCATGGCTGCAGTCACTGTCTGCAGTGATTTTGGAGCCCAAGAAAGTGAAATCTGACCCTATTTCCACTTTTTCCCCATCTATTTGCCATGAAATGATGGGACTGGACTCCACTATCTTAGTTTTTCTGAATGCTGAGTTTAAGCCAGCTTTTTACTCTCCTCTTTCACCTTCATCAAGAGGCTCTTTAGTTCCTCTTCACTTCCTGCCATTAAAGTGGTATCATCTCCATATCTGATGTTGTTGATACGGTATTATCATCTCCTAGCAATCTTGATTCCAGCTTGTGAATCATAGAGTTAAGCATTTTGTATGATGTACTTTGCATATAAGTTAAATAAGTAGGGTGACAGTATACAGCCTTGACTTACTCTTTTCCCAATATTGAACCAGTCCATTATTCCATATCCAGTTCTAACTGTTGATTCTTGTCCTGCATACAGGCTTCTCAGGAGGTAGGTAAGGTGGTCTGGTATTCCCATCTCTTCAAGAATAAATCAAGCATACTTCAATAAAATTTAAAAGCAGAAACATTACTTTGTCAACAAAGGTCCATCTAGTCATGGCTGTGGTTTTTCCAGTAGTCATGTATGGATGTGACAGTTGGACTATAAAGAAAGCTGAGTGCCAAAGAATTGATGCTTTTGAACTGTGGTGTTGGAGAAGACTCTTGAGAGTCCCTTGGACTGCAAGGAGATCCAACCAGTCCATTCTGAAGGAGATCAGCCCTGAGTGTTCATTGCAAGGACTGATGCTGAAGCTAAAACTCCAATACTTTGGTCACCTGATGTGAAGAGCTGACTTATTTGAAAAGACCCTGATGCTGGGAACGATTGAGGGCAGGAGGATAGGGGGATGACAGGATGAGATGGTTGGATGTCATCACTGACTCAATGGACATGGGTTTGGGTAGACTCCAGGAGTTGGTGATGGACAGGGAGGCCTGGCGTGGTGCAGTTCATGGGGTCACAAAGAGTTGGACACGACTGAGCAACTGAACTGGAATTGGAACTTCGATAAAATAAATTTTTTTAAAGCAGAATGAAGAGACAGTATTCACATCCATTTTCCTTTCTTCTCTGGAAAGGATCAGGAATTGGAATGGCATTGCATTTGTTACCAGTAGCCCTGGATCTAGAGAACAGCAGGGGGCTTGTTTTAAAGTTCCAGGGAAAAGATTTACCCCTGGAATTCTATGCCTGTACATGTGTCAAGTGTCAGGATGAAATAAAAAAACCTCTAACAGGCAAGCTCTCAAATAAAATGAAAAAAAGAAAAAAAGAAATGAGAAGCCCAAACACTCAGGGAAAGGAGAATCTCATAGGAGAGAAAGAAAAGGAATTCCCAAGGCAGTAACAAAGGGATTTTTCCGAGGATTAGGTCTTCTTAAAGAGCAAACAGTCTAGTTTTGGGCTAAGAGAACACAGGGATTTGGTGGAATTTTTCCAGGAAAAACAAAATGCAGTGGACAGATCGTCCAGTGTGTTGGGAGTTTTGTGGCTCTCATGGAATATTGGGTCTAAACTGGTAATTGACACAAGAAAACTAAAGGAGAAACAAAGTCACTTATTAACTCAAGTATTAACATCCCTGAAAAAGAGTCATACAAGGAAGGTGTTTCATTGAATCTTTAAGGAGTGAAGGACGTCTAACTTGTACTGTTTCACAGAATAGAAAGAGAAACTATCCCAACTGCTTGTAAGGGTATTATATTTTTGATACCTGTAGTAGACAGAACAACCATCTCCCAGAGATATCCTAATCACAGAGCCTGTGAATATAATGTGACATTACATGACAATGGGCAGTTGCAGTAGCAGATGGAATGAAGGTTGCAAATCTGCTGAGTTTAAAATAGATTTCAAGGATTGTCCAGGTGGACCCTGTAGAATCACAAAGGTCCTGAAAAGTGGAAGAAGTCACAAAAGAAGGTTAGATTGCTGTAATACAAGAAAGGCTCAACCAGCAATCACTGGCTTTGAAAATGGAAAAGGACCATGAGCTAAAAAGTATGTGGAAGGCCTCTAGAAGCTGCAAAAGGCAAGAAGCCTCCAGAAAGGAGTGCCGCCTTGCTGATACTTTGATTTGAGCCCATTGAGACCTGTTTTGGATTTGTGATCTCCAGAACTGTATGAGCTAATGAATGTACATTATTTTAAGCCTCTAAATTTATTTATTATTAAATTTATTTATTTAAACAAATAAATTTATTTGTGGTTGTTTGTTATAGCAGCAATAGGAAACTAATACAATGCCCAAACTGTGATATTTTACAGTGCAAAAAGTATACAGACCAATTTCATTAATGAGCATGAATATTAACATACTAAATAAAGTACTAGCCAAAAATCCATCCAGCAGTATATGTTAGGGTTTCTCCAAGAACATACAGATAACTCTATTTCAGCACATACTTATATATGATATTAACAGATTAAAGGGAATGTGTAAAATATATATCGTGTAAAAATTAAATATATATAGTTTATATTTATAACATAAATTAGTATAAGCTATATATTATCTGAAGTGATATAGAAAAAGCATCTGTGATGAATCAATACCTATCCGTGATATAGTCTTAGAAAACTAAAAATGATTGGAAACGTCCTTATTATTCCTATCATCTGAAGCAAATGTCATGTGAATGTAAGTGGAGAAGTGTTGTGTTAGAAATGTTCTTTTTAATTTGATATGAAAAGGATAAGGATCCTTCTCACTGCTTGTCAAAGAAATGAAATAGAGGCTATAACAACTGGAAAGAAAGAGGCAAACTTTGCAAAGTCGTTTGTAACAATGTGAGTATATGCATAGAAAATCCTGTGTAAATGAACTATGAAACTGAATATTTCAGCTTCAGTTCAGTTCAGTCGCTCAGTCGTGTCCAACTCTTTGCGACCCCATGAACCGCAGCATGCCAGGCCTCCCTGTCCATCACCAACACCCAGAGTTCACTCAGATTCACGTCCATCGAGTCAGTGACGCCATCCAGCCACCTCATCCTCTGTCGTCCCCTTCTCCTGCCCCCAATCCCTCCCAGCATCAAAGTCTTTTCCAACGAGTCAACTCTTCACATGAGGTGGCCAAAGTACGGGAGTTTCAGCTTTAGCATCATTCCCTCCAAAGAAATCCCAGGGCTGATCTCCTTCAGAATGGGCTGGTTGGATCTCCTTGCAGTCCAAGGGACTCTCAAGAGTCTTCTCCAACACCACAGTTCAAAAGCGTCAATTCTTCGGCGCTCAGCCTTCTTCACAGTCCAACTCTCACATCCATATATGACTACTGCATAGTGGCTAAATAAAAAAAATAGGATTCCTGAATTAGTAATGACCAATTTGAAAATATAAAAACCTCCATTTTATAGAATGCTTGGCAATTAAGCAACCCAAACATGTAAAAGAAATATTACAAAAGAAATCTTTAAATGTAAAAGCAAACTTGAATTAGTTGGGAGCTGAACAATGTAGATACATGGAAGGACTGGCTATGGTGAAAATACTTCTCTCCTGAATTGACTTATAAAGTCAGTGCAATCCCACTCAAAATTCCAGTAGAACTTTTCATGTAATGAGACAGTTAGCTTCTAAAATTCAAATGGAAGAAATGGTCAACTCCAAGTTTATTCTGGGGAGAAGTCTACTTTATCAGCACAGACAACAAAAAGCTTTTAAAGAACTTTTAAAGAAAAGCATGGTGGGTACATTCACCCTGCTAGACATCATGACTATGGAACTGTGATTTGAACTGGTGCAGGGATGTACCATGGAGCAGAGGAGAGACCTAGAGAAGACCCACGTATATACACAATGCTTGGGATAGAGGTGGTGTTCAAATCATTTGGGAAAGAATAGACTCTTCTGTAGATAGAGATGCCAGTTGGCTCTCCATATGGAAAATTATAAAGTTGGATCTCTGTCTCAAATTGCATACCAGAATGTTTAAAAAAGAAACTTTAAAACATTTAGAAGTAAACATGAAGAATATCTTTGTGAACTTGGGGTAGCGAAGAATTTCTTAAAGAGATAAATACCATAAGTCATAAAAGACAGATAATTTGAATTAAAACTAATACCTTTGACAAAACATGTTACAAACACATTTGAAAGTCAACTAATAGATGGGAAGAAGAGCTATACAACCCAAATAGCAAAACATTATATAAGGCAATGTTTATTTCCCAAAAATGATTACTCAGGAAAGAGGGCTTATCAGAATCTTTCAAGTTTCTGAAATATGTGAGCAAACTAAAACCACCCAGTCAGTGCTACGTGTGCATGTTTGCAGAAGACCCAGGTTGACGTTGGTCAAAACAATATAACAAGCAAAAGGATATCAAGAAGGTTAATATAGATTATTTATTCCTGGAATGTGACCTCAAATTGCAAATATATTGCCATATATTGTTTTCATATTCATAAATGTGGTAAAAGTATAAATGCTTGGACTGGAAGGGATAGATGTCTTGTTCCTATCGGTGGCTGCCTCAGGGTAGGAATGGAGGGGAACTGGACTGGGAGAATGTCTGTAGAATAAAAGAGTACAAAGTCTGGTTGTGGAAAAAAAAACCTTGTAAAGATTTTTTCCATTGAATAATTTTAACTATTAAAAAAACCTCAAAGATTATTTTTAAAATATTAAGATCAGTTAGTTTTTCAATGGGAAATTTAACTTAGGCACATTCAAGTTAGGACAATTCAAGAAGGATAATAAATCAAAAGGCTAATTATAAAGATGTGGAGGGGTGTAGGGAAGTACAAGGATCCCGGAGCTGGCAGGCTCAGAACTCTGAGGTCTGCAGGGGTAACAGAAGGGAAAGCAGAGGTCTCTGGATGTGGAAGGATAGAGTTATGAAGAAGCAGGGTGCTTGAGAGGAGCAATGACCTTCTGTCCAGTGATGCAGCCAAACTAAGGCAATCTCTCAGAGAGGGAGCCAGAGGAGTAAGTGCTTCAGCCTTACTCTCCTCCTGACTTCTCTTCTCCAGCCAAGCCTTCCATCGCTGGTCTCCAGCAGGAAGCTGAGAATAAGGGATCCAGGGCGTGTGGCCCCCACAGGTGAGCTTTCCAGGGCAGAAAGCAGGGTGGAAAAGGAAGCGGATTGGAAGGGCCAAATGATGACAATTGGCACAAGAAGCAACATGATCATATTGTGAAAATCATGAATAGTAAGTGGTATTTGGTAGTTTGGAGCAAAGTCTTGAGAGTGTTATTAAACACAGTTTTATAATGATTCATATTATAGAACAACATTTATATAAATCAACCCCAAAGCTAGGCCATATATTGTTTTCATATTTATAAATGTAGTAAAAATATAAAAGCTTGGACTGGAAGGGATAGATGCCACGTTCTTCTCAGTGGCTGCCTCAGGGTAGGAGGGGAGGGGAACTGGACTGGGAGAATGTCTGTAGAATAGAAGAGTACAAAGTCTGGTCCTGAAATACCTGAATATTTGTTTGTTTACACTTGATCAGATTTAGATTCAGTTCCCTTTGTGTCCTGAAAGAATCTGAACACATTTCCGAGAATCTCAACTACAGTCAACAGGTTCTGCTACTCGGAAGCCAACGTAAATTTTTTGTTTTTGTGGTTAGTCACTCAATTGCGTCCCAATTCTTTGTGACCCCATGGACTGTAGCCTGCCAGGCTCCTCTGTCCATGGGGATTCTCCAGGCAAGAATACTGGAGTGGAGTGGTTTCTTTACCATCTGAGCCACCAGGGAAGCCCTTTTTGTTTTTAGTGTTGTAATTTTCAGGGCAAGTTATAAAATTATTGATTAGTGCAATTGTAGCATAGTTTATTTCTTCACTAGCCTATTGTTCAGTAGCAGTACTTTCACTTTTTGTAATTAAAAGTATTATCATTTATTTGGTTGTGTTGGATCTTAGTTGTGGCATCCTGGATCTTTCATTGTGACACACGGGCTTCTCTTTAGTTGTTGCACTCGGGCTTAGTTGCTGTGTGGCATGTGGGACCTTAGTTCCCTGATCAAGGATAGAACACACATCTCCTATATTGGAAGGCAGATTCTTAATTACTGGACCACCAGGGAAGTCCCAGTAACAAGACCTTTAAATGGAAGAAATTGAGCTCAGCTCAGGAAGTAGTGGGAAGGCAAATGCAGTCATGCGTATGGCCACTTGAAGAGCAGACTGTTTAAAACTGGTGAGTTGCCTTTTCACCAGTTTAAGAAGTGACATGCTCCTAAGATGGAAATCGTGTAAGCGAAGTGGATGAAAGACATGAACAACTTTCCAGTTCATGCTGTCAATTGTATTGTGACATCATTTTTAAAATTAAATATTTAACTTGTTTGTATTCAAATATAATTATCACATAAGCAGAAACCGAGCAAATTGATTTTAAAATGTCCACCGTGGGCTGCTCATTCTTGTCTCAGCTCCACATATATTTGTTTCCATCTGTTAAACTGAACTACAGTGTTCTCTCCTAGATCAGCTCCTGAGACCTCAGCTTGAACTGAATCTTTGCATCTCTCCTGCTCCTTTATAATTGCCTGGAGCACCCACTGTGTGTGAATTTCTTGTGCCCTACTCCACATCTTTTTAGATAGTTTTACTTTCTTATAAAGCTTTTACAAGTGAACCCCACCATCATTTTCCCCCCTATTTGAATCCTTCCTGACCTCTTCCCATATAAACCCCTGTTGTAATTATTACATTGCTTTGGATATAGTCTATTTATACATACTACCTTTTCTGCATTAACTACCAAAAATTGTGGCAACTGACCAGGAATGCCTTACATGATCATGGGGACAGAATTAATATACCCTCTTCACTAATAGCCCACCAATTTCTATCTTCATTTCTTACTTCTCCTCTGAGGTGCTGCCTGTTCAGCAGACCATATGGATGTCTCTGAGCCCCTCAAGCTTAACATGTTGAAGACCACACCAATAGTATCCCCCCCTGCTCATCCCACTGTGTTTTCTGTTTAGTCAATAGCACCCTCTTCCACCAGGGGCTGCAAGTTGTGCTGTCATCCTTGAGACAGATCTTTCCTTATTTCTCACATCCAGTCTTCTTTCAGGATACCTCAATCTTGCTTTCTGTACATCCCATAAATCTGTTTGAATTTAAGCCATGTCCATCGTTGGTCATCTGGACCATTGCAATAGACAGTTTACTCACCTTTCCGAGCTTTCTCCTTTCATCTTTCAGCATCTTCTATATACTATTGATCTTTTTTTTTTTTTCAAATTTCTCTTCCCTTGCCACTTCCTTAGAGAAGTTTTTCCTGACCTTCGTGAATTGGTCAACTCCTTCTGTTATTAATTATCAGAATGCTCAGTCCTTCTTAGCACATAGCACATAGGTTTAATATTATATTAATTTGATTCAAGTGTTTTTCCCACTACACCTGCACTGTCCATTACAGCAGCAACTAGCCATAAATGGCTATTTTAACTTCAAGTAAAATTAAATGAAATTTAAAATTCAGTTTCCTAGTCACCTAGCTATATTTCAAGTGCTCAAGAGCCACCAATTTGGGCACTGATGGCTATCATGTTGGGCAATGCAGGGTAAAGAATATTTCCATCACTGCAGGAAGTTTGGTAGGATAACACACACCAGGCTGGAAGCTCTTCAAGGGCAGACTCTGGTTCTTTTCTAGTCTTTCCTGTTGTTAAACTTTCTGTCTTTTCATTGCATTCCCAGGGCCTCGCAACATGTCTGGCCCACAGAAGGCTGTCCCAAACTTTTGTTAAGCAAATGAAAAAATGAGTTAATGAATGAGCACCTCAGAGCCTTGGGATAAAGCAGAGCAGTCCAGAATGTCCCAAACTGTGAGACTTTTTCCAGAGCCTGATATTTGTGAACCATTAATCTCTGAGGTCTCAGCACATCATGCTGTTCTTCTCTTCCCTCAGTGAATTGCCTGCACAAAACTTTGTTTGGCCATCTCAAAGCTAGACTTGAAAAACTCAGTCTGGAGATCCTTCATGAACATTTCGTGAGAGAAGATTCTTTATGGAAATTGAGAAGTACCTGAGTGAGGCTGCATACGTGCTAGCAGATGTGGATCAGTTTGCTGCAGTGAATAATTGTCACGTCTGGGACGTGTTCTTTGGCCTAAAGGAATATGGCAAATGATGTGATGGATCGTGTTTCTCACTTCAGTTTAATTTTACTTTCAGTGGAGAGTTAGTGAAGTACAGGATAGTCTAAAAAAACAATAAGGACGGACTCTGGTTTCAGAAACGCATGTTAAAAGCTGAAAACATCACGAAGGTTTCTCATGCTCTGAGAAAGAAGCAAATTATGACCCATGGGCCAAATCTATTGTGCCTGTTCTTGTGAATAAAGATTTATTGAAATGAAACCACACCCATTAATTTATTCACCCATTGCTGCTTCACCCTACAATGGCAGAGTTGAGTAGTTGGGACAGAGACTGTGCAGCCTACAAAGTCTACAAGAAATATTTTCTACCTGGCCGTTTACAGAATAAGTTTGCCTGCCTCTGCTTCATTTATTTATTTATTTTTAAGATTGATCTCTTTATTCATCTGTCTTTGGCTGTGCTGGGTCTTTGTTGCTGTGGGTGGGCCTTCTCCAGTGGTGAATGGGAGCTGCTCTCTGTTGCAGTGTGTGGCCTTCTCATCACGGTGGCTTCTCTTGTTGTGGAACATGGGCTCTAGGCTTGCAGGCTTCAGCAGTTGTGGCACGTGGGCTTCGTTGTCCCACGGCATGTGGAATACTTCCAGGCCAGGGATCAAAACCATGCCCCCTGCATTGGCAGCTGGATTCCTAACCACTGGACCACCAGGGAAGCCTGCCTGCTTTAACTGCTACAGGATCAAATGTTACTTGGTTTGTCTGAGCACAGCTGACAAAATGGTTATTCAGGTCAGTTGCTTTATTTACTGACTACCCTCTTTCCCCCTGCCCCTAATACCAGGGAAGCCCATCTTTTTGAGGCAGCTAGGTGAGAGTCAGGCTATAGAGCTGAAATTATGGACAATAGGATTGAGGTAAAATGCCCTTTGGTGGCTCAGATGATAATCTGCCTGTACACTGTTTACAATAGCTAGGACATGGAAGCAAACTACATGTCCACTGGCACACGAATGGATAAGAAAGTTGTGGTACATATACACAATGGAATATTACTCAGCTATAAAAAACACATTCGAGTCAGTTCTAATGAAGTAGATGAAACTAGAGCCTATTAATAGCAGAGTGAAGTAAGTCAAAAAGAAAAACACCAATAAAGTATATTAACACATATGTATATATGCCTACAAAAGTCCATCTAGTCAAAGCTATGGTTTTTCCAGTAGTCATGTATAGATATAACTGTTGGACTATAAAGAAAGCTGAGCACTGAAGAATTGATGCTTTTGAACTGTGGCGTTGGAGAAGACTCTTGAGAGTCCCTTGGACTGCAAGGAGATCCAACCAGTCCATCCTAAAGGTGATCAGTCCTGGGTGTTCATTGGTAGGACTGATGTTGAAGCTGAAACTCCAATACTTTGGCCACCTGAGGCAAAGAACTGACTCCTTGGAAAAGACCCTGATGCTGGGAAAGATTGAAGGCGGGAGGAGAAGGGGATGACAGAGGATGAGATGATTGGATGGCATCACTGACTCAATGGACATGAGTTTGAGTAAACTTTGGGAGTTGGTGATAGACAGGGAGGCCTGGTGTGCTGCAGTTCATGGGGCTGCAAAGAGTTGGACACGACTGAGCAACTGAACTGAGCTGATGGAATTTAGAAAGATGGTAATAACAACACCATATGCAAGACAGCAAAAGAGACACAGATGTAAAGAACAGCCTTTTGGACTCGTGGGAGAAGACGAGGGTGGGATGATTTGAGAGAATAGCATTAAATCATATATATTAACATATGTGAAATAGATGATAAGTCCAAGATTGATGCATGAAACAGGGCATGCAAAGCCAGTACACTGGGACCAGCCAGAGGGATGGGATGGGGAGGAAGGTGGAGGGGGTTTCGGGATAGGAGGGACACATATACGTCCATGGCTGATTCATGTCAGTGTATGGCAAAAACCACCACAATATTGTTAGGTAATTAGCCTCCAATTAAATAAATTTTAAAACCATAAAAACAAAGAAAGGAAAAAAAAAAAAAAGAATCTGCCTTCAAGGCAGGAGACATGTTCAATCCCTGGGTCAAGAGGATTCCCTGGAGAAGGGAATGGCAGTCCACTCCAGTATTCTTGCCTGGAGAATTCCGTGGAGAGAGGAACCTGGTGGGCTACAGTCTATGGGGTCCCAAACAGTTGGATGTGGCTGAGTGACTAACACTTCACTTCAAAATGTCTTTTGCCATGCTGTGTGCATTGAGGATCTTCAGGTGTTTATGCCAGGAAAGAGGGAGGTTGGCCTGAAAAGAGAGAGCAGGTCAGGAAACATGTACAGACCAGAGATGAGGCCAGAGAACCAAGAGGGAGATAAGGGACTCTGGAGTGAGGCTGTGAAAGAGTGTAAGGCCTCAAAGACACATGGACTCTGCACATACAGAAGGCCTTTATATCCGGAGGATTGTTGAGAAACTGAACCTGACAGCTATGCCCGTAGAGGGAGAAATAAGGCAGCAGAACTCTATGGAGCTTCCAGCGAAGCCTGGTCAGGAGGCAAGTGGTTATAAAGAGGTTGGATGTGAACTCAAACTGAGGGTCAACAGGGGTAGATGGAAGCAGAATCTACTAGAGAGAGGGTAGTAGAGAGAGGAGGAGAGTCGCTGGCTGGAGGCTCCCTGACTTGATGTGCTTTCCAAAAGAGGTTCTGTGTAAAGTCAATGAGTAACATTGGCAGGTGTGGAAGAGACAATGAGATTTAAATTTTTAAAAATTTTCTGACGGGTATGTGTGTGTTTAATATTTCAGTTCAGTTCAGTCGCTCAGTCGTGTCCAACTCTTTGCGACCGCATGAACCACAGCACGCCAGGTCTTCCTGTCCAACACCAACTCCCAGAGTCCACCCAAACCCATGTCCATTGAGTCGGTGATGCCATCCAGCCATCTCAGCCTCTGTCGTCCCCTTCTCCTCCTGACCTCAATCTTTCCCAGCATCAGGGTCTTTTCAAATGAGTCAACTCTTCACGTGAGGTGGCCAAAGTATTGGAGTTTCAGCTTCAACATCAGTCCTTCCAATGAACACCCAGGACTGATCTTCTTTCGGATGGACTGGTTGAATCTCCTTGCAGTCCAAAGGACTCTCAAGAGTCTTCTCCAACACCACAGTTCAAAAGCATCAATTCTTCGGCACTCAGCTTTCTTCACAGTCCAACTTTCACATCCATATGTGACCACTGGAAAAATCATAGCCTTGACTAGATGGATCATTGTTGACAAAGTCATGTCTCTGCTTTTTAATATGCTGTCTAGGTTGGTCATAACTTTCCTTCCAAGGAGTAAGCATCTTTTAACTTCATGGCTGCAGTCACCATCTGCAGTGATTTTGGAGCCCAGAAAAATAGTCAGCCACTGTTTCCACTGTTTCCCCATGGGACCCACAAAAAATACAAATGACAGGCCATGTTGCATAAACTCGACAGTCAGACTCTTTTGTTTAGGTTTTTGGCTTGGCCATGTCCTAGCTGTGTGACTTTGGGCAAGTTACTTAACCTGTCTGTGTCCTGATCTGCTCAATTATAAAATGAAGATACTACTGCTACGACTTCTTAAGGTTGTTTTAAGGATGAAATAAGCTTACATTTGTGAAGTGCTCACAACTATGCCTGAGGCATAATGAGTGCTACAGAAGTTTATTAAATACTAGTGGCCTCTTTCTCACCCTTTCAGTTGGCCTGGCTGGAAAAACTAGACACAAACATTGGATATGACTTTAAAATGTCAATTCGTACAGAAACCTGTCTCCATTGGACTGTGTAAATGCTTTGAAGAATTTGTGTCCTTTAACTAGGTGGCTGTTTTGTGTCCTGGATGTGTATCCATGTTTAAAAAATTGCTTTTGCCCTTTGAACAGATTGTAAAATAGAGTGTCTGTGTAAAAGTGTTACTTCATTAATCCCAATTCCTGCATGCAAAAATACATAATACTGGGCAGAAAAGGAAGTGAAAGGACTGGTGAAGGTGAGGGAAACACAACTTAGGCAGGGGTGTTTGTTTTAAAATCATAGTAAAATACATATAACATAAACATTTTCATCTTTACCATTTTAATACTGTAATCCTGTAGTTATAAATAACATTCACATTTGTTGCATCTTTATGAGATGATGAATATCCACTAAACTTGCTGTGATAATCATTTCATGATGTATGTAAATGAAATCATGCTGTACAGCCTTAAACTTATATAATGTGGTATATCAGTTATACCTCAATAAAACTGGAAGGAAAGAAAAGATCTATTCTAAGCAAAAGAAATTGGTGAAAGCAATATTAATAATATATATGACCTAACTCAGTATATTCGAAATATTATCATTTTAACATGTAATAGATATAAGCAGTTATTTATACAGTAGTTTGTATCCTTCTTTTTCTGTTATGGCTTTGTAATCCAGGATGCATTTTTCACTTATAACACATCTCAATTTGAATGCTATATTTTCATCAGAAATCATTGATCTGAAATTGGATTTCATGTAATTTATAGTTGAAAATATGTGTTGCAGTCCATGGGGTCGTAAAGAGTCAGACACAACCGAGCTACTGAACAACAACAAATTGTTGAAAAAGTAGATTCACATACCCAGTTTCTTCCAGACATGCTTAAAAGTTGTCTGGTAATTGAATCAAGTATCAACCTTAAATTTTAGTTAAAATTAGATTGAAAAGCCAGTTGCTACTCATAACCCAAGTCTAGTCATGAGCAAGTGTCCAAAGGACATTTTACAAAATACTTGACCAGCATTCTTCAAAAACTGCCAAGACCATCAAAAACAAGGAAAATCTGAGAAACTGTTACAACCAAAGGAGGCGAAGGAGACTTAGCATTTAAGTGTAATGCAGTGTCCTTTTTTTGGATCCTGCAACAGGAACAGGGCATTCAAGGAAAAACTGGAGAAATGTGGATAAAGTCTAAAGTCTGGAGTTTAGTTAATGGTATTATACCAATGTCAATGTCTTAGTTTTGACAAATGTAGTGATTATATTGGGCTTCCCAGGTGGTGCAGCAATAAAAGAATTTGCCAGCCAATGCAGAAGATATGGGTTTGATCCCTGGGTCAGGAAGATCCCCTGGAGAAGGGAATGGCCACCCACTCCAGTAGTCTTGCCTGGAAAATTCCATGGACAGAGGAGCCTGGAAAGCTCTAATCCATGGGGTTGCAGAGTCAAACACAACTAAACAGGCACACAGTGATTATATAGGTTGTTAACAGTAGGGGAACTCTCTATACCATGATTGCAACTTTTCTGTAAATATAGTTATTCCAAAATAGAAAACTTTAAAGTTAAATATGTAACTACATTCATGTTGTTGTACAACCAAACTCCAGAACTCTTTATATCTTGCAAAACTGGAACTCCACACTCACAGCTCTCCATTCTCTCCTTCCTCATCACCCTTGGCAACCACCATTCTATTGTACTTTCTTTTGCAGAGTTTCACTCCTCTAGATAGGAGCCTGGCATGCTATAGTCCACGGGGTCACAAGAGTCAGACCTGACTTGGCAACTAAACCACCACCACCACAGACACCTCATACAAGTGTAATCATACAGTGTTTGTCTTATTGTAACTGGTTTTGCTAAGTCACTTCAGTCATGTCCGACTCTGTGCAACCCCATAGACAGCAGCCCACCAGGATCCCCTGTCTCTGGGATTCTCCAGGCAAGAACACTGGAGTGGGTTGCCATTTCCTTCTCCAATGCATGAAAGTGAAAAGTGAAAGTGAAGTCGCTCAGTCGTGTCTGACTCTTCACGACCCCATGGACTGCAGCCCACCAGGCTCCTCTGTCCATGGGATTTCCCAGGCAAGAGTACTGGAGTGGGGTGCCACTGCCTTATCTCCACACAATATCCCCCAGTTTCATCCATGTTGCAGCATGTGTCATGTCAGAATCACCTTTTTTCTATGGCTGAAAAATATTCCATTGTATGTTTTTACCCATTTCATTTATGCACCCATCAGGTGATGGACGCTGAGCTGCTTCTTTCTTTCGCTGTTGTGAATATGCTGCTCTAAACGTGAGCGTGCAGCAGGCAGGTGGCTCTATGAAAGTCTATGCTTTGGCGCACTGGTCTCCTTGTTCCCAGGGATACTAAGATAAGCTTGAGTTCCGAACCAGGTAGACCTGGGTTACAAGCCCATTTGACCCCTTACCAGCTGTGCATTCTGAGATGAATTTTTAATACTTAAGCCCTGTGATCTTGTTTAGTTCTCTGTGATAAAAGAACAGGGATACTTAAACACAAAGTTGTTTTTGGAGTTAAATAAGACCTTGCACAATGTTGGATACATTGTAAGAATTCAATAAATTCATCTCTCCCTTGCCCTTCAAATATACCATCTCTTCTGTGATCATTTCTGTGTATCTCCTTCCTTTATTACCAGGAGAAACACAAAGATTATTCATGAAGCCTGAGGTTGGATTATACTAACATTAAACAAAAAATTTCCCCCAGGGTTCCAGTAGGGTTGGTCGAACCTTGTTTAACTAAACAAATATTGCTCCGAGATTCAGGGTTCTTTGAAAGAGCATTGCCATATCCAAGATGACTTATGATCCAATCTTTAACTTGCTTTTTTAAAAGCAGGATTTAGTATTTTTTTTTTTCAAAAGCAGTTTCAGATATTTGAATTCAGTTCAACACAGACTTTGAGGGAGTGCCAATTTTGACCCACATATGTTCTGTGATGCTTTACTCAATTAGGCCCACTTGTTTAGCCTTGATCTGGTAAAGAAAACAGGACCTTTACTTGTTTATGTTGGCTGCAAATATTTGATTTCATTTCCCTTGGGGAGTGTCATTGAGATAAATACCTTTTTTGTGGTACGTTCAAAGAATATCATAGTATAGTGCCTATACCAGTAACAGTCTATTTATTTAAGCTCAGTTCACTGGTATAAATATTACTTTAAAATGTCAGCAAAAATATATCTCTAAATATTTGGAAAAGTGTACAGAGAATTTGTGATTTTAGATCTTGGCAAAAACCTATAAAGAAATAAGGTACTAGATTTGCTTGGAAATTTTTTTGTTGGAAAAATTAAGTTTAACTATCATTTTGTTTTGAGAGAAAAAAACAGGAGTGACTTGAACTTTGGGGAAGAAAAATAATATAAAGTAAAAGGAATTTTGGTAGAGGTGACATAAAAATGGGCAGATAGAAATGATGCTTGTTCTTAAAATTCCCCATGTCAAAGAGTGCAAAACAGCATTTCAGTATCATGATTCAGTCTGACATTAGCTGGTACTGAAATGAATAGATACAAATGAGTTTATTTTCAAGTTCTGACAAATATTACATCAGAAAATAGAATTATATTTATAAAATGTTCTGCTTTTGCAAAAACAACCCTCCTCCCCCAAATACAGATCATAGTTATCACTGGAAATTCTTTTCCATTGTGTATGAATATTTAGTGTACATGAGTGCAGAGCAAACTGGGGAACCCAAGAAGTGTGAAGATCCTTGGGGGTTTCAGTGTCATCTAATGAGAGAGAGGATTTCAGTCTTACTCTTAGGGATGAAAACAGGGCTAAGTAAGTAACAGATGGTCCCCAATTCACTGAGTTACGTGTAATGTTGAGACAAGAGGAGGTTGTAGAGTCATTGAGTGTGTAATCACTGGAGTAGAGTCCATCACCTACCTTGACTCAGTGGGCTTTGAAACCAGGGAGTAATAGCTGAGGGGGTTTGTCCCAGTCCTCTGGTGCTGATTTTCAGAAGCCATGTTGCCAAGCGTTGGAGGTGAGACCACTAGCAGAGGATTTGCAGCATTGCAATCCCTTTGCTGGAAGGAAGTTCCAAGTATTAGATCTATACTTGCTTAGGTCCCAGGCAAGATTACAAAGTCGTGCATGTGTCCCACCAGTTTCCTCTGTCCCTGGGATTCTCCAGGCAAGAATACTGGAGTGGGTTGCCATGGGATCTCCAGGGGATCTTCCTGACCCAGGGGCTGAAACTGGGACTCTTAAGTCACCTTGATTAAATGAAGGGACTATTACAAAGTCATTGTCCCTTCATTTACTCAAAATAAATGTTTTGAATGATTATTGTTTGCTGAGTATCATCTCAGACCTGGTTTCCAAAGATTAGTCAATACATTATTCTTGTCCTCAAGAAACTCACCTCAGGATGATTTCCCTGTTCAATGGTATGTGCAGTGTGTTTTCATTATTTATTTTTGCTGCTGTTCAGTCACTAAGTTGTGTCCAACTCTTTGGACTGTAGCCTTCCAGGCTCTTCTGTCTGTGGAATTTTCCAGGCAAAGTACTGAAGTGGATTGCCATTTCTTCCTCCAGGGGATCTTTCCAACCCAGAGATCAAACCTACGTCTTGCCTCCTGCTTTGGCAGGTGGAGTCTTTACCTCTGAACCAGCATGGGCTTCCCTTCTTATCATTTATAGGTAGAAACCAAAGTCAAAAGACCCACATTTACTATGAAATGGAAATTGAGGGAAGGGAAAGGAGTAGTTCAAGTTAGTGCGGGCTGCTACCATGAAGAGTGAGTCAGGATGAAACACAGGATAGTGAGGAGTTAGCGGAACTCCAAGGAGGGAACTTAGGAATGAAAGAGGAAGGTGTCAGTGAAGCCAGAGGAGGCCCCAGAACACAGCTTATAGTTAGTCTCAAGGATACAGAGTGTAACTAATTATATGGTATTGAGACAATCACACCTGTGAGAACTGAACAGAGCCTGATCTGTCATCTAAGCAACTTACTCTTCTTTCAGCTCAACAAAGTGGAGCTAGAGGGGTGGCCTGACTTGCTTTAGTTAAAAAGAGCAGTAAAGAAAGAAGCACTTTTTCTTGGTTGCAGAAATACACTTAAAACATCCATATTGTATAGAATTTAAAAAGTCCATATGTTAGTGGCCTCAGAGATCTTTCCAAGATCGCGTTGTGCTAGACCCACCCCACGCTTTTCAGAGATCTTGTCTGAATGATCTCCTGAGCATTTGACTCTGGTCACTCTTTCCTGTTTGAAACTTCAGGCTCCTTCGGTGACACTGATTTTTCTCCTTTTCTGGCCAATCTGTCTCAATCTCCTTTCCAGGTTCTCTTACTTTGCTAATCCTCTACATCCTGCTTCCTGGGGTTCTGTCCATCCTTTCTGCTCTTACAACCATCACACTCTTTCTGAGCAATTGAATCTACTTTCCGTCTGGAAGTTGATAATTTCTAAACATACGTCTTAAGCGAAGTTCTGTCTCCTGGATTCCAGGCCCTCATTCTAATAGCCTTCTACACACGTCTACTGGAATGCTCTTTATTAGTCTCAAACTCATTCATCAAGCATAAAACTGAAGGCATCCTCACAAATTTGATCCTTGTGTTGGGAAGATCCCCTGAAGAAGGGAATGGCCACCCTTCTCCAGTATTCTTGCCTGGAGAAACCCAGGGACAGAGGAGCCTGGTGGGCTACAGTCCATGGAGTTGCAAAAGAGTCAGATATAACTTAGCGACTAAACAACAACAGCTCTGACCAAAAAGATTCATATTGCCTGGGTGCTTGTTAGAAATGCAGAATCTAGGCCCCACCTCTGACCTAATGAAACAACATTTGCTTTCTATTAATATTCCCATGGGAAATAGATGGGGAAACAGTGGAAACAGTGTCAGACTTTATTTTTTGCTTCTCCAAAATCACTGCAGATGGTGACTGCAGCCATGAAATTAAAAGATGCTTACTACTTGGAAGGAAAGTTATGATCAACCTAGACAACGTACTAAAAAGCAGAGACATTACTTTGCCAACAAAGGTCCATCTAGTCAAGGCTATGGTTTTTCCTGTGGTCATGTATGGATGTGAGAGTTGGACTGTGAAGAAAGCTGAGCACCCAAGAACTGATGCTTTTGAACTGTGGTGTTGGAGAAGACTCTTGAGAGTCCCTTGGACTGCGAGGAGATCCAACCAGTCCATTCTAAAGGAGATCAGCCCTGGGTGTTCTTTGGAAGGAGTGATGCTAAAGCTGAAACTCTAGTACTTTGGCCACCTCATGCGAAGAGTTGACTTATTGGAAAAGACTCTGATGCTGGGAGGGATTGAGGGCAGGAGGAGAAGAGGACAACAGAGGATGAGATGGCTGGATGACATCACTGACCCGATGGATGTGAGTTTGAGTGAACTCCAGGAGATGGTGATGGACAGGGAGGCCTGGCATGCTGCAATTCATGGGGTCGCAAAGAGTCAGACATGACTGAGCGACTGAACTGAACTGAACTGAATATTCCCAGGGTATTTCTGTGCACATTTAAGTTTGTGAAGCTCTGGGCTACAAAACTTAGAGCAATGACTCTCACGGGTGGGAGAGGAGGGGAGCAGTTTTGTCCCTGAAGACACATTTGACAATGTCTGATGGGATTTTGTGGTTGCTACTGGTATCTCATGGATAGAGACCAGGGCTGCTGCCAAACAACCTACAAGGCATGGGACAGTCTCCTAGAACAAAGAATGACCTAGCCCCAAATGTCAGAGGTTGAAAGACCTAAATTTATATTTAAAAAAAAGAAAAAAGAAAGTCCTTGACATGGAGAAAAAAATTTTGCCCAATTCCATATAGGCATTGCTGGTTGTAAAAATGTTAAAAACCCACTAAATTCTAAGTAGGTATTTCCTCTGGAAAGAAAAGGAAGAGAATGAGGTTAGGGAACATACATGTAATATTTTACCTAAAATAAGCTACAATTATAAGGCTAAATAGCTTTGCCAAATTATACCAATTAGCTAAACCTCTAGTAGTTTAAAGAAGCATAGGAATAGATAGCAAAAACTGAGATTGAAAGATTAAAAAATAAAAACGTGTTTTTGGACGGGATAATAATCAAAATAAACTCAGAGCCTTATGTAATTGAGGGTGGGCACATAAACAATTTTTGGTTTTGGCCAGTTCACAAAGACCTGCCTTGATTCTGTCTGCTATCAGAGAAGTGTTGAAAACATTGTCTCCTCTCACTTCCTGGATATGCCCTACTTTCGCAGTGCCATGTAAGCAAGCAAACTGGCACTTTCAAGGGGAGCTGTAATATGAAGACCGCATGTGATGGAAATTCTGTGTTCCCTTGCTAATCCGTTCCTTTTCTACCTGACCTTAACATGTTTTAGTTTGTCATGACTTCATCCTCTTAACACATTCTGTTCCTTCCCTAAGCGACTGCATCCATTTTCACATCAGATCTCAAGTGCAGAGAGCTCTAGACCTCAGATAGCCAACTGCTCATTCAACATCCCACTGAAGTCCTACGGGCAATTCAGAACTGTGCTTAGTTGCTCAGTCATGTGCGATTGTTTGCCACTCCACGCACTGTGGCCCACCAGGCTCCTCTGTCCATGGGGATTCTCCAGGCAAGAATATTGGAGTGGGTTGCCGTGCCCTCCTCCATGGGATCTTCCCAACCCAGGGATCGCACTCAGGCCTCCCGCATTGCAGGTGGATTCTTTACCACCTGAGCCACCAGGGAAGCCCAAGAATACTGGAGTGGGTAGTCTGTCCCTTCTCCAGGGGATCTTCCTGACCCAGGAATCGAACCAGGGTCTCCTGCATTGCAGGTGGATTCTTTACCAGCTGAACAGGGGCAATTCAGAGTCCAAGTCTAATTCATTTTCTTTCCACTCACCTCCCCCAGACATACTCCTTATGTGTATGGAACACAGGATACGGTAACACCATCCAGCCAAAGGCATGTATAGAAACCTGGGAGTCGTTTGTGACATCTCCCTCTCCCTTACCCTTCACATCCAGTCTAGCTCTAAGTTCTATTGACCCCCCTTTATAAATATATCTCAAGTATATTGGCATTTCTACAACTTCGTTACTGCTCTTGTTTTGTCCTGGCCTCTGCACCCTTACTGGTCTTCTTACATATTTCAGCATCCATTCCCTCTACTCCCTCATCTGCATTTGATCAACCTCCGCTCATTAAGCCATTTTCCATTCAGTATCTGAGTGATCTCTCCAGAATGCAAATCTGAACATATTACCTCTGTTGAAAACATTTCCTTAGTTCCCTGTGGCTATTGGGGTCCATCCTGGAATCCTCCACAAGTTCTATGGGACTTGGTCTCTTTCCACCTTGGAAGCCTCATCTCATTGCAGTCATCATCTCTTTTCACTCTTCTCTAGTCCAGCTTCCAGCCACATTACCACCCCTTCAATTCCTCAAATGCATCAAACTCTTTCCCAGTTCATAGCTTTGTCACATTCTGCTCACTTTGCTGTTAAACTGACCCCAGCCACCACTTCCCAATTCCTCCACCTAAGGGACACCTCTTCTTTCTTTAGTTCTCAGTTCAAATATTACGTTCTTAGGAAACTGCCTTAGAAGAGATTATTCCTAATACCGAGCTCTGTAGCTATTGATGGCATTTAACCAGAAAGTAGTTAAATACTTAATTGCATAATTGTCTGCTTGCTCCACTAGACTGTAAATTTCACAAGCAAAGGGCAGTGCTTGCTGTTCTCTGCTGCTTTCCCAGGACTGACGCTGCGCACCCCAAGTAGTGCCTGAGTGAAAGGCTGGGCCTCTAGAGTGGCTACAGAGAAGGAGCTATAAGATACTACACAAGAATTGGAATCCAGTTATTTGTATTACTTCAGAAAACTTCAGTTCAGTTCAGTAGGTCAGTTACGTCTGACTCTTTTGCAACCCCATGAACCGCAGCACGCCAGGCCTCCCTGTCCATCACCAACTCCCAGAGTTTGCTCAAACCATGTCCATTGAGTCAGTGATGCCATCCAGCTATCTCATCCTCTGTCATCCCCTTCTCCTCCTGTCCTCAATCTTTCCCGTAATCAGGGTCTTTTCAAATGAGTCAGCTCTTTGAATCAGGTGGCCAAAGTATTGGAGTTTCAGCTTCAACATCAGTCCTTCCAATGAACCCTCAGCACTGATCTCCTTTAGGATGGACTGGTTGGATCTCCTTGCAGTCCAAGGGACTCTCAAGAGTCTTTTCCAACACCACAGTTCAAAAGCATCAATTCTTCAGCACTCAGCTTTCTTTATAGTTCAACTCTCATTACATACAGGACTACTGGAAAAACATAGCCTTGACTAGACGGACCTTTGTTGACAAAGTCATGTCTCTGCTTTTTAATATGCTGTCTAGTTGGTCATAACTTTCCTTCCAAGGAGTAAGTGTCTTTTAATTTTATGGCTATAATCATCATTTGCAGTGATTTTGGAGCCCCCAAAAATAAAGTAAGCCACTGTTTCCCCATCTATTTGCCAAGAAGTGATGGGACCAAATGCCATGATCTTAGTTTTCTGAATGGTGAGCTTTAAGCCAACTTTTTCACTCTCCTCTTTCCCTTTTATCAAGACACTCTTTAGTTCTTCTTCACTTTTTGCCATAAGGGTGGTGTCATCTGCATATCTGAGGTTATTGATATTTATCCTGGCAATCTTGATTCCAGCTTGTGCTTCCTCCAGCCCAGCCTTTCTCATGATGTACTCTGCATAGAAGTTAAATAAGCAGGGTGACAATATACAGCCTTGACATACTCCTTTTCCTATTTGGAACCAGTCTGTTGTTCCACGTCCAGTTCTAACTGTTGCTTCCTGACCTGAATGAAGGTTCCTCAAGAGGCATGTCAGGTGGTCTGGTATTCCCATCTCTTTCAGAATTTTCCACAGTTTATTGTGATCTGCACAGTCAAAGGCTTTGGCATAGTCAGTAAAGCAGAAATAGATGTTTTTCTGGAACTCTCTTGCTTTTTTGATGATCAGTGGATGTTGGCAATGTGATCTCTTGTTCCTCTGCCTTTTCTAAAACCAACTTGAACATCTGGAAGTTCACAGTTCACGTATTGCTGAAGCCTGGCTTGGAAAATTTTGAGCATTACTTTATTAGCATGTGAGATGAGTGCAATTGTGTGGTAGTTTGAGCATTCTTTGGCATTGCCTTTCTTTGGGATTTGAATGAAAACTGACCTTTTCCAGTCCTGTGGCCACTGCCGAGTTTTCCAAATTTGCTGGCATATTGAGTGCAGCATCATCTTTCAGGATTTGAAATAGCTCAACTGGAATTCCATCACCTCCACTAGCTTTATTGGTAGTGACGCTTCCTAAGGCTCACTTGACAACATTGCAGGATGTCTGGCTCTAGGTGAGTGATCACACCATTGTGATTATCTGGGTCGTGAAGATCTTTTTTGTACAATTCTTCTGTGTATTCTTGCCACCTCTTCTTAATATCTTCTGCTTCTGTTAGGTCCAGACCATTTCTGTCCTTTATTGAGCCCATCTTTGCATGAAATGTTCCCTTGGTATCTCTAATTTTTTTGAAGAGATCTCTAGTCATTCCCATTCTGTTGTTTTCCTCTATTTCTTTGCATTGATTGCTGAGGAAGGCTTTCTTATCTCTTCTTGCTATTCTTTGGAACTCTGCATTCAGATGCTTATATCTTTCCTTTTCTCCTTTGCTTTTTGCTGCTCTTCTTTTCACAGCTATTTGTAAGGCCTCCCCAGACAGCCATTTTGCTTTTTTGCATTTCTTTTCCATGGGGGTGGTCTTGATCCCTGTCTCCTGTACAATGTCATGAACCTAAGTCCATAGTTCATCAGGCACTCTGTCTATCAGATCTAATCCCTTAAACCTATTTCTCACTTCCACTGTATAATCATAAGGAATTTTATTTAGGTCATACCTGAATGGTCTAGTAGTTTTCCCTACTTTCTTCAATTTAAGTCTGAATTTGGCAATAAGGAGTTCATGATCTGAGCCACAGTCAGCCCTCAGTCTTGTTTTTGCTGACTGTATAGAGCTTCTCCATCTTTGGCTGCAAAGGATATACTCAGTCTGATTTTGGTCTGGTGATGTCCATGTGTAGAGTCTTCTCTTGTGTTGTTGGAAAGGGTGTTTGCTATGACCAGTGCATTCTCTTGGCAAAACTCTGTTAGCCTTTGCCCTGCTTCATTCTGTACTCCAAGGCCAAATTTGCCTGTTACTCCAGGTGTTTCTTGACTTCCTACTTTTGCATTCCAGTCCTCTATAATGAAAAGGACATCTTTTTGGGGTGTTATTTCTAAAAGGTCTTGTAGGTCTTCATAGAACCATTCAACTTCAGCTTCTTAAGCATTACTGGTGAGGGCATAGACTTGGATTACCGTGATATTGAATGGTTTGCCTTGGAAATGAACAGAGATCATTCTGTTGTTTTTGAGATTGCATCCAAGTACTGCATTTTGGACTCTTGTTGACCATGATGGCTACTCCATTTCTTCTGAGGGATTCCTGCCCACAGTAGTAGATATAATGGTCATCTGAGTTAAATTCACCTGTTTCAGTCCATGTTAGTTCACTGATTCCTAGAATGTCGACATTCACTCTTGCCATCTCCTGTTTGACCACTTCCAATTTGCCTTGATTCATGTACCTAACATTCCAGGTTCCTATGTAATATTGCTCTCTACAGCATCGGACCTTGCTTCTATTACCAGTAACATCCATAACTGTGTGGTGTTTTTATTTTTCAGAAAACTAGACTGGGATAATAGTTTCAAATGTTTTAAACCTTACGTGAAATTAAATATGTAGCTATGATCTCAATCTGTGTTTGAGTGTTTTCCTAAGCTTGAAAAGTGATCAATCCAAGTACAAGTTAGATAATCTTCATTTTAGAGGATGTAGAGTTTGTGCTTGGGAACACCTCTTCAGAACACTTTCTAGGATGACCCCTCAAATAATCCTTAGTCAAATAGTATTAACTGTAGGCCAATGGGTCAGGAAAAGAGAAAGGACTAATTTTTCCCATAAATGGTGTGAATGTCTTGTCTTTAGTATCAAAGAGAGTGGATTTTAAATTTAGATCTGCGTCAGAATTTTAGTTCTTTCACTTAAATATTGGCTAAAGTTTTTAACCGCCTTGGACTTCAGTTTCTTCATTTTTGCAGTGAATGTATCACTTTCATGTGAACCTTTATGATATCATAAATTTATTGAGATAATATTTATTAAGCTGTTATCATAGTGCTGGCTCCTAGTAGAGATTTAGTGAATTCTGGTTCTTTTCATGTTTATTTCTACCTATGTACATATAGTTCAGTTATCTTTGAATTTGGATCCAGAGCTCTAGATAATTGAAATCAGAGTTTTGACACATAAAATTCTCCCCTTCCAAGAGCTTTCTCTAAGAAACTGTTTTGATAGACCAAATGAAAGATTGATCATAGTACAGATAGTACAGATAGCACACATCAGTCAAAGTGCCTTTATGCATTTGGACAAAACCTAAGCAGTGCAAAGAGAAGAAATCTCATACATATAACAGAATGCTAGCAATATACTGCTGCACTGTAAGAAGGTAATGAAGCAAAGCCCATCCTGCTAGCACCAGATGCCATTCAGTCATGACTTTCCTAGAATGTGGTAGTAGATATGTTCTGAAGAGCAGCTGGAAGAAGGACCAACATGTATCTTCCTGTGTTAGAGTGATTCATCCAGGCCTCAGTTCATTTGTCTCATAAATGTTTGAGTGCTTGGGATATGTCAGGCATTGTGCCAGCAGCACCCATCCAGCAGTAAACAAGACGCAGCTTTGCTCTGGTGAACAGCAGGGAGGAAGGGGAGGAAGAGATAATAAGCTCATATAGATGGTGATAAGAGGATAGAGAGAGTGTGTGTTTTTGTGTGGTGGTGTGTGGTCTTTTATACAAAGTGGTCTGCAAAAGCCCCTAAAAGACAAATTTGAGCAAAGCCCTGAATGTACAGAGGGAGCAAATCTTGCGGGTCCCCAAGGAAATGGGTTTCCAAGCAGAGGTGATGGCAGGCAAGAAGGTGCAGAGCAGCAGGCCTGGTGAGTCTGGAGAATGGCGAGGGAGCTGGAGCATTAGGAACAGGGCAGGGGAGAGGCAGAGAGATCAGAGAGGTGGGGGGTTGGGGGGCGGGCCAGGATGCCTTTCTCAGATTTTGCCTTTGAATCTTAGAGAGATGGAAAGCCATGGGGACATTCAAGCATGATCTTCTTTGCCTTTTAACAGAGTGGCTCTGGCTACTGTAGGAGAACAGACTGTCAAGGGACCTGGGCTCAATCGGAATGATTAGGTGGCTATTACCAAAGTTAGATGCGGAATGTGTTCCCTTAGTACTAGTTGTTTTGTTAATATAGTACACCTCTGTATGACAATCATTCAGGAAAAAGCATTCTTTCTGCCATCTACTGACTCTCACATTAAATCTAGCCTATTTTTCTTTGTTTATTCTCTTGTTTCCCTCCATCTACTATGTCTCAAATGTAAATACTTAAACTAGAGTACTAACAATGAGGTTGGTGAAGAATAGTTGAATTTTGAATAGACTTCAAAGGTAGAGCTAATTGGATCTGCTCATGGACTAATGGTTGGATGGCATCACTGACTCAACGGACATGAGGCTGAGCAAACTCCAGGAGATAGTGAGGGACAGGGAAGCCTGGCATGCTGCAGTCCATGGGGTCGCAAAGAGTTGGGCATGACTTGGAGACTGAACAACAACAATGAAAGAAAGAGGCGCCAAGGATGAGCCTAAGTATTAAAAGGGTAGAAGAGATGGGAAGAACTAAGAGAGGCAGATACAGGGGGGTGGCTCAAGGTCTTCTTCATTTGCTGAGAAGATTCTATTCCAAAACGGTATCTGGGAGGAATACTGTTTTAGGCATCAGTTCAGTTCAGTCGCTCAGTCATGTCCGACTTTGTGACCCCATGAATCACAGCACGCCAGGCCTCCATGTCCATCACCAACTCCCAGAGTTCACTGAGACTCACGTCCATCGAGTCAGTGATGCCATCCAGCCATCTCATCCTCTGTCATCCCCTTCTCCTCCTGCCTCCAATCCCTCCCAGCATCAGTCTTTTCCAATGACTGCTGAAGGCTGGACTCCATATATACCAGATAATTGACTGGCATGAAAGTCATTCTGTAAGGGAAGTTGGGAGGAGTGTAAAACAAAATTTGCATCTATTTGGCTGCTTAGCCAAGGGCTAGCAAGACCAGGAGCTGACTGTGGCTCAGATCATGAACTCCTTATTACCAAATTCAAACTCAAATTGAAGAAAGTAGGGAAAACCGCTGGACCATTCAGGTATGACCTAAATCAAATCCCTAATGATTATACAGTGGAAGTGAGAAATAGATTTAAGGGCCTAGATCTGATAGATAGAGTGCCTGATGAACTATGGAATGAGGTTTGTGACATTGTACAGGAGACAGGCATCAAGACCATCCCCAAGAAAGAGAAATGCAAACAAGCAAAATGCTGTCTGGGGAGGCCTTACAAATAGTTGTGAAAAGAGAGGCGAAAAGCAAAGAAGAAAAGGAAAGATACAAGCATCTGAATGCAGAGTCCCAGAGAATAGCAAGAGGAGATAAGAAAGCCTTCTTCAGTGATCAGTGCAAAGAAATAGAGGAAAAGAACAGAATGGGAAAGACTAGAGATCACTTCAAGAAAATTAGACATACCAAGGGAACATTTCATGCAAAGATGGGCTCGATAAAGGACAGAAAAGGTCTGGACCTAACAGAAGCAGAAGATATTAAGAAGAGGTGGCAAGAATACACAAAAGAACTTTACAAAAAGATCTTCACGACCCAGATAATCATGATGGTGTGATCACTAATCTAGAGCCAGATATCCTGGAATGTGAACCCAAGTGGGCCTTGGAAAGCATCGCTACGAACAAAGCTAGTGGAGGTGATGGAATTTCAGTTGAGCTATTTCAGATCCTGAAAGATAATGCTGTGAAAGTGCTGCACTCAATATGCCAGCAAATTTGGAAAACTCAGCAGTGGCCACAGGACTGGAAAAGGTCAGTTTTCATTCCAATCCCAAAGAAAGGCAATGCCAAAGAATGCTCAAACTACCACGCAGTTGCACTCATCTCACATGCTAGTAAAGTAATGCTAAAAATTCTCCAAGCCAGGCTTCAGCAATATGTGAACCGTGAACTTCCAGATGTTCAAGCTGGTTTTAGAAAAGGCCAGAGATCACATTGCCAACATCCACTGGATCATGGAAAAAGCAAGAGAGTTCCAGAAAAACATCTATTTCTGCTTTATTGATTATGCCAAAGCCTTTGACTATGTGGATCACAATAAACTGTGGAAAATTCTGAAAGGGATGGGAATACCAGACCATCTAACCTGCCTCTTGAGAAATCTGTATGCAGGTCAGGAAGCAGCCGTTAGAACTGGACATGGAACAAGAGACTGGTTCCAAATAGGAAAAGGAGTGTGTCAAGGCTGTCTATTGTCACCCTGCTTAGTTAACTTCTATGCAGAGTACATCATGAGAAACACTGGACTAGAAGAAACACAAGCTGGAATCAAGATTGCCGGGAGAAATATCAATAACCTCAGATATGCAGATGACACCAGCCTTATGGCAGAAAGTGAAGAGGAGCTAAAAAGCCTCTTGATGAAAGTGAAAGAGGAGAGTGAAAAAGTTTGCCTAAAGCTCAACATTCAGAATATGAAGATCATGGCATCCGGTCCCATCACTTCATGGGAAATAGATGGGGAAACAGTAGAAACAGTGTCAGACTTTATTTTTGGGGGCTCCAAAATCACTGCAGATGGTGACTGCAGCCATGAAATTAAAAGATGCTTACTCCTTGGAAGAAAAGTTATGACCACCCTAGATAGTATATTCAAAAGCAGAGACATTACTTTGCCGACTAAGGTCTGTCTAATCAAGGCTATGGTTGTTCCTGTGGTCATGTATGGATGTGAGACTTGGACTGTGAAGAAGGCTGAGAGCCAAAGAATTGATGCTTTTGAACTGTGTTGTTGAAGAAGACTCTTGAGAGTCCCTTGGACTGCAAGGAGATCCAACCAGTCCATTCTGAAGGAGATCAGCCCTGGGATTTCTTTGGAAGGACTGATGCTAAAGCTGAAACTCCGGTACTTTGGCCACCTCGTGCGAAGAGTTGACTCATTGGAAAAGACTCTGATGCTGGGAGGGATTGGGGGCAGGAGAAGAAGGGGATGACAGAGGATGAGATGGCTGGATGGCATCACTGACTCGATGGACGTGAGTCTGAGTGAACTCCGGGAGTTGGTGATGGACAGGGGGGCCTGGCGTGCTGTGATACATGGTGTTGCATAGAGTCGGACGCGACTGAGCGACTGAACTGAACTGAACTGAGCCCTGTTTATTAAAACATTCCTGACTATCTCCCTAGAGGTCAAAGCTGGAGTAACAGCTGTAGGTGATTCCCAACTTGGAAGAGGTTGCAATAGTCATTAAGGCTCAAAAAAATAAATATTGGTCATAAGGCAGTTCTATTTCCAGTTTTTAAGGAATCTCTGCACTATTCTCCATAGTGGCTGTACTAGTTTGCATTCCCACCAACAGTGTAAGAGTGTTCCCTTTCCTCCACACCCTCTCCAGCATTTATTGCTTGTAGTCTTTTGGATCACAGCCATTCTGACTGGTGTGAAATGGTACCTCACTGTGGTGGTTTTTTTTTTTTTTTTTCTCACTGTGGTTTTGATTTGCATTTCTCTGATAATGAGTGATGTTGAGCATCTTCTCATGTGTTTGTTAGCCATATGTATGTTTTATGACCCAGCAATCCCACTGCTGGGCATACACACCAAGGAAACCAGAATTGAAAGAGACACATGTACCCCAATGTTCATCGCAGCACTGTTTATAATAGCCAATACATGGAAGCAATCTAGATGTCCATCAGCAGATGAATGGATAAGAAAGCTGTGGTACATATACACAATAGAGTATTACTCAGCCATTAAAAAGAATATATTTGAATCAGTTCTAATTAGGTGGATGAAACTGGAGCCTATTATACAGACTGAAGTAAGCCAGAAAGAAAAACACCAATACAGTATACTAACACATATATATGTAATTTAGAAAGATGGTAATGATAACCCTGTATGCAAGACAGCAAAAGAGACACAGGTGTATAGAACAGTCTTTTGGAGTCTGTGGGAGAGGGAGAGGGTGGGATGATTTGGGAGAATGGCATTGAAACATGTACAATATCATATAAGAAACGAATCGCCAGTCTAGGTTTGATGCAGGATACAGGATGCTTGAGGCTGGTACACTGGGATGACCCAGAGGGATGGCATGGGGAGGGAGGTGGGAGAGGTGTTCAGGATTGGGAGTGCGTGTACGCCTCTGGTGGGTTTATCCTGAGGTATGGCAAAACCAATACAATATTGTAAAGTAATTAGCCTCCAATTAAAATAAATAAATTTAAATTTAAAAAAGCAAAAAAATAAAAATAAAAAATCTTGAACTTTTCCAAGTTTTAGTTAGTAAAAGTGTAGAGCTGGAAGAGGAAGAACTCAAAGAAGTTCATAGTTGGAAGGAACACTAGAGTCCAAATCAAGACTCAGAGAAACACAAGACTCAGGTTATAAAGCTGTTGCAGAGAGGTGACATGTAGTTTAGGTAGAACTAGAACCTGGATCTCTGTCTCCCAGGGCAGTGCTTTTCTGGCAGTACTAGGCTGAAGGGAAATGATGGTCTCAGATATGCAGTGACTTAAAGCAAACTGTCTTACACTCTTGGAAGGCCAGAGCTTATGAAACCTTCACTACACCCTACGTTTAATCCATGTTCATGGGTCCCATGACTTTACCGTAAGGAAACTGGAAGTTGGATGAGTTTCTTGGTCTAACAAGTAAAGAATAGCAACAACAGTCCTTGCTTTCTGCTAGGGATAAATAGTAGTTTCACATTCACGTAAAATTTCACGTTCAGGAAATGGTGGATTGTAGGTATAATGGATGGAAAAAGACAGTGGTGTAATGAGTGATATTACTACCATGAGTATGGGGAAAATTAAATTTAAAATTAAATTAAATTGATCTACACATGGACATCACCAGATAGTCAACACCAAAATCAGATTGATTATATTCTTTGCAGCCAAAGATGGAGAAGCCCTATACAACCAGCAAAAAAAGACCAGGAGCTGACTGTGGCTCAGATCATGAACTCCTTATTACCAAATTCAGACTTAAATTGAAGAAAGTGGGAAAAACCACTAGACCATTCAGGTGTGACCTAAATAAAATTCCTTATGGTTATACAGTGGAAGTGAGAAATAGATTTAAGGGCCTAGATCTGATAGATAGAGTGCCTGATGAACTATGGAATGAGGTTTGTGACATTGTACAGGAGACAGGCATCAAGACCATCCCCATAGAAAAGAAATGCAAACAAGCAAAATGGCTGTCTGGGGAAGCCTTACAAATAGCTGTGAAAAGAAGAGAGGTGAAAAGCAAAGGAGAAAAAGAAAGATATAAGCATCTGGGTGCAGAGTTCCAAAGAATAGCAAGAAGAGATAAGAAAGACTTCCTCAGAGATCAATGCAAAGAAATAGAGGAAAACAACAGAATGGGAAAGACTAGAGATCTCTTCAAGAAAATTAGAGATACCAAGGGAACATTTCATGCAAAGATGGGCTCGATAAAGGACAGAAATGTATGGACCTAACAGAAGCAGAAGACATTAAGAAGAGGTGGCAAGAATACACAGAAGAACTGTACAAAAAAGATCTTTATGACCAAGATAATCATGATAGTGAGATCACTCACCTAGAGCCAGACATCCTGCAATGTGAAGTCAAGTGAGCCTTAGGAAGCATCACTACCAACAAAGCTAGTGGAGGTTATGGAATTCCAGTTGAGCTATTTCAGATCCTGAAAGATGATGCTGCACTCAAAATGCCAGCAAATTTGGAAAACTCAGCAGTGGCGACAGGACTGGAAAAGGTCAGTTTTCATTCCAATCCCAAAGAAAGGCAATGCCAAAGAATGCTCAAACTACTACACAATTGCACTCATCTCACACGCTAGTAAAGTAATGCTAAAAATTCTCCAAGCCAGGCTTCAGCAATATGTGAACTGTGAACTTCCAGATGTTCAAGTTGGTTTTAGAAAAGGCAGAGGAACCAGAGATCAAATTGCCAACATCCACTGGATCATGGGAAAAGCAAGAGAATTCCAGAAAAACATCTATTTCTGCTTTATTGATTATGCCAAAGCCTTTGACTGTGTGGATCACAATAAACTGTGGAAAATTCTGAAAGGGATGGGAATACCAGACCACCTAACCTGCCTCTTAAGAAATCTGTATGCAGGTCAGGAAGCAACAGTTAGAACTGGACATGGAATAAGAGACTGGTTCCAAATAGGAAAAGGAGTACGTCAAGGCTGTCTATTGTCACCCTGCTTATTTAACTTATATGCAGAGTACATCATGAGAAAGGCTGGGCTGGAAGAAGCACAAGCTGGACTCAGGATTGCCAGGATAAATATCAATAACCTCAGATATGCAGATGACACCACTCTTATGGCAGAAAGTGAAGAGGAACTAAAAAGCCTCTTGATGAAAGTGAAACTGGAGAGTGAAAAAGTTGGCTTAAAGCTCAGCATTCAGAAAACTAAGATCATGGCATCTGGTCCCATCACTTCATGGGAAATATATGGGGAAACAGTGGAACCAGTGTCAGATTTTATTTTGGGGGGCTCCAAAATCACTGCAGATAGTGATTGCAGCCATGAAATTAAAAGACGCTTATTCCTTGGAAGAAAAGTTATGACCAACCTAGATAGCATATTGAAAAGCAGAGACACTACTTTGCCAACAAAGGTCTATCTAGTCAAGGCTATGGTTTTTCCAGTGGTCATTGGACTATAAAGAAAGCTGAGAGCCAAAGAATTGATGCTTTTGAACTGTGGTGTTGGAGAAGACTCTTGAGAGTCCCTTGGACTTCAAAGAGATCCAACCAGTCCATCCTAAAGGTGATCAGTCCTGGGTGTTCTTTGGAAGGACTGATGCTAAAGCTGAAACTCCAGCACTTTGGCCACCTCATGCGAAGAGTTGACTCATTGGAGAAACTCTGATGCTGGGAGGGATTGGGCCAGGAGAAGAAGGGGACGACTGAGGATGAGATGGCTGGATGGCATCACCAACTCGATGGAGAAGAGTTTGTGTTAACTCCGGGAGTTGGTGATGGACAGGGAGGCCTGGTGTGCTGCAATTCATGGGGTTGCAAGGAGTCAGACACGACTGAGTGACTGAACTGAACTGAAGATGTCTACGGTAAAAATAAGTTTATAGTATATCAATTTCTTTGCCTTATGAAACTGGCTTAGTTGCTAAATCGTGTTCAACTCTTTGCAACCGCATGAACTGTAGCCCACCAGGCTCTTCTGTCCATGGGATTTCCCAGGCATGAATACTAGAGTGGATTGCCATTTCCTTCTCCAGGGTACTTCCCAACCCAGGGATCAAAACTGGCAGGCAGATTCTTTACCACTGAGCCACCAGGGAAGCCCAACAGGCAAAATGAGTTGATTTGAATTCCAGTCATCTTTTTCAGAACATTGAAGAAGGTTCCCTGAAGTAGTAAAAGATTCAAATTAGATTTTTTGGGAGGGAAGAGATGTGATACATGTAGTCAGTCCCTGAAATATTAAAATTTGATTGCTTATTTCCACTGAGATATTTTGAAAACCTGGTGGAAGCTGGCCAGGGGGGCCAAGATGATCTCTAATTACGAGAGTTAGCACACCCACATGCCAACAATAGCTATTACTCACACAAACTGCAATCATGGCCATAGCTTCAATGTATGTATGTGTCTGTGAAATCAAGCAGAATGGGATATCCCAGGCTTTTGGTGAAAGTTTGTCATTATTTTAGTTGTTATCCAAGCATGATATTTAATCTGACTTCCAAGTTCATTGAATCTAGACCTTACTAAGATTTAGGCACTCACCCTGTTCTATACTGGTTCATTGATATATGATGCTTCTTTTTTTTTTTTAAGGGGAAAAGTGTTTTCCCAGCTCTAGAGTTCTTATGCTGGTGTGTTCTAAAATGAAATATTTCTTTGATTTCATCCTGATTCATTGCCCTGAAGTCTTCTGTCTTTGGTTTCTGAGCTACTGATCCCCAAGGATTAAGGAAGAATATATCCTTCTTCTTTGGAAGTCAAATGCTCCATCTCTGATAATTAAAGACACTGAGATATTTTTCTAGGAAGTGATGTGATACTTTATTTTCCTACTGCATCTGGCACCATCAATGAGGAGAGTTCAATGAGCTGCGTAAAACAACTCAGCAGTTAACATTTCAGTGATTTTTTTCTCTTTCCAGATGTTTTTATTGTGTTAATTAATTTAGCTCCTACCTTCTGTCTGGAAGCATACTCCACCATAAGCATGGCATATTATCCCTAACATCTCAATTTAATTCTGAGATTTGGAGGGGTGGTACTGAGATTTTACATTCCTAAAGATTTTGTGATCTAATGATGGAGGCACAATCACTGAATTCTGCCTTCCTGCATTCCTATGGATATATAATAGACCAAATAGGAAAAAAAAATCACTTAGATTTTTAAGATGAAATGAAGACTGAAAAATTCTTAGTATGTGGCAGGCTGAGGCCTGGCTTCCAGTTCATTATTCTGGGCTTTTGGGTTTCTTCAGCAGACAAGTGTGAGAAGGACATTGCCATATTCTCTCAACCTCAAGAACCTGTCTCCCAGATGAAGGATGCTCTGATCCCAAATTCTAGGTGAACTACTTGTTTTTATTTGGCTCTGTTCATTTGACCTTGTTCCTTCTCTCCCTTTCTCTCCTGCTTTATTAACAGTTACATGCATTTGGTTGGGAATGAACACAATATGGATATGAAAATCATCTCCCCCATACGTAAATGGGTGACCTGCACTATTTACTCAATCATAAAATGATTTCTTTTAATGTAGTTTTAAAATTTTCTGTGTTCTAAGATCAACTGTTACTAACCATGATGTTCAACAATTGATAAAAGCAAATGTCAGTACTTAAAAAAAAACTTTTTGGCTGCACTGCATGGCATATGGAATCTTAGTTCCCCAGCCAAGGATGGAATCTATGCCCCCTGCGGTGGAAGCATGAAGTCTTAACCACTGGACTGCCAGGAAAGTCCCCAAATATCAGTATTTTAAATTGCAATGCTCATTTCAGCAGTGTTGTCTGTTTCTGATGAAGACTAACTTTCTGGACAAAAAAGAAAAAGGCCACACCAGGAGCACACCTCTAAGATCCAGAGACTGGGTGATTTCGTAAATGAGATTGGTGCTGTGTCACATGACATGGCTACAGGTATAGAGCTTGGTAAGACTGCGGGATAATCTGTTAGCTGAAGCCAACCTCTGTCTTCAGATTGTACCATATCAAATCTGTGTCCATGGAAAAGCAGAGGGGAGAAGGTGTCTAGTCCAGTTACTCATCTGAAAGCAGCCTGCATGTCAGCTCTGTAGATGGCAGTTGCCTAGGACCTGTTCCCCTTGGTCACGTAGGTTTTTTGATGCTCACCCTGATTCACTATCTGCACTCAATTGCAGGGAAGCTTTAGATGGTCATGCCACTAAACTCTCTGTAGGCCCTTTAGTCATTCTGGTCTTCTTGCCATGATGTTTGCATGGTGTCCTCCACCTAGCTCAGAGGTGTTGTTGTCCAGAAATAGCGAATTCTGCTGAATTTGTCTGGAATCTTTTTTTTTGTTTGTTTGCGGGGGCGGTGGGGGAGGCATCCTTTTCAGGTTTTGGCATCAGTTATATTTGCCTCAGAGTGCACTGGGGAATGTTTCTCTTATTTTCTTCTCTGGAAGTGCTAGAGATGATGTTGTTTGGAAGTTTCATAGAATTCATCTTAAAAAAATATATTTTTTTTGACTAGAAAATACTTTAACCTACTAGTTGAATTTCTTTGGTGGTTATAGTATGTTTAGGCTTTCTATAATACCGTGAATTAATGTATTTTTGTTAATTTATTGCTTTTATCCTATGAAAAGTTTGCCTTTAGGATCTCTAGATTAACATGGAATCACATTCAGTTCTGCAGCCTTGTTATTGCTCCAGGTTCTCATCCTGCATTTTCACAGCTACATCTCCCATGGAAAGCATTTTTTAAAATAATTTTCACAAAGGCACTAGTTGGGTCAGCATTGTCCTTGCAGATCACACTACTGAGATAGGTATTTAATCTCCGGACAATCTCTCTTAGATTTTGCAAACCTTAAATCTCTTAGCTTCTTGTATCCATTATTTTTTAGAGATATCTGGGAAGATCCTGATTTTTGGTTTGCCTGATTTCTGGATGACCCCATTACGGGAGTAGCACACTGCCTACATCACCTACCCGGGGAAAATATGTCCCACTTAGATAGCGAGGGAAACTCATTTCCCTCTCCTGGGTTCCCATGCTTCCCTAAGTATAAATACCTCGTGATGTATGAAGCAGGGTGTGGTATGTATGTGCACATGGATACTCAGTGGTTATGAGGAACTGGTTTCTATAAACACATTAATTGATGTTTATTATATGAAAAGAATTTTTGCATTGAATTAGCATTTTGTGTACATAAAATACGTCTTTGTTGTTCAGCTGCTGCGCATGTCAACAGTAGCTATAAAGGGAAACTCACACAGACATTTCAAGTGTCACATATGTATCACAGCTTCCGTGTGATTTTCATTTTTTTATTGTTGTTGTTCACTTACCCAGTTGTGTCCATGGGATCTGACTCTTTGTGACCCCATGGCCTGCAGCACTCCAGGCCTCCCTGTCCCTCACCGTGTCCTGGAGTTTCCCTGCAATCTGCTAAAGTTAAAGGAAGATTCAACAATAAAACCAGTTCATGTTGTTGAGGAGCTAGGTGAGATTGCCATCGACTTGATTGATTAACTTTTTTCTTCATAATAGGCATTTGCCTCACTGATCCTAACCACCGCTTCTTACAAACTAGAATCTGCCTGCGTCAAAAGGCATGACAGACTCTTTTTAGAAAATGCTGAGTGGAAAGACTTCCAGGGAGGAATTTTCTTACCCCACTCCACCTCCCCCGTCATCACCTACTCCTTCTAAGCCCCCAATTCCTCTTTTTAGTGCTGTATCACCAACAAAGCTCATTCTTGCTTTCCATAGAAGACTAGATGGCCATTCAGTTATCCTGTATCTAAGTCTTTGGTCCTGAAACAGAAATACCATGCCAGTTGGGAAAAATATTTTCTTTCCTGTGTACAAGGCATGATTGTACACAACATATTCTGCAGTCTTAGGAGCAGGAGAACAGTAAGGGTGTTTTACAGCAGGAGTCAGCAATTCTTTTTCTGTAAAAAGCCAGATAGAAAATATTTTTGAGTTTGTGGGTTAGATGGCCTTTGTTGCAACTGTCTATCTCTGTTGCAAAAGCAGCCATAGACGAGATGACCATACATGAACAAATAGGTATGACCGTGTGCCAGTACAATTTTGTTTATGAAGATAGGCAATGGGCCAAATTTGACCCATGAGCATATTTTGCAGCCCTATTTTAGAGACATTCTCTTAAAGGAACTTTTCTCAGTGGTTTTTTTTTTTTTTTTTTTTGCTATCATTCATTTATCTAAAGCAGAGTTTCTCAACAGAGGCACTATTGACATTTGAGACTGGTTAAACCTTTGAATTAAGGAGTTGTTTTATGTATTACAGGGTGTTTAGCAACATCTCTGGTCTCTATCCAGTAGATGCCAGTAGCATCCCATGAGTTTAGGCAACCAGCCATGTCTCCAGACATAGTTAAATGTCCCCAGGGGCCAAACCGCTCTGGTAGAGAATCACTGTTAAAGAGATAAGGATGATGCCACAGTTGGGAGATGTCAGTTGTTCAGTTGTCTAAACATAGAACAAAGGAGAGACTGTCAGGGATTGAGACCAAGAGGTAGTCAGGCATAGATCATTCAGGGCCATTTAGACTTCTTTTTGAAGGCAACTGGATGCTATCTAAGGGTTTTATGAGGAGAGATGTGGTAGAATGTTTAACTTTATGTTTTAGAATGGTTATTTTGTATTTATTTTTGGTGGTCCTGGGTCTTCATTGCTGACTGGGCTTTTCTCCAGTTGTGGCGAGTGGGGGCTATTCTCGAGTTGCGGTGTGCAGGCTTCTCATTGCAATGGCTTCTCTTGTGGAGCATGGGCAGTAGGGCACATGTGCTTCAGTAACTGCAGCTCCTGGGCTCTGGAGCACAGGTTCAATAACTGTAGCACATAGACTTAGTTGTTCCACAGCATGTGGGATCTTCCTAGATCAGGGATTGAACCTGTGTTTCCTGCATTGGCAGGCAGATTCTTAGCCACTGAGCCACCAGGGAAGCCCTAGAATTGTCCTTCTTACATCAGAGAAGAAAATGAATTAGGCAGAACAAGAGTAGAGGCAGGGAGGCCAATAAGAAGACTTAGCTCCTGACATTTTGACTGGTACCTCTCGAAAAATGTTTCTCTGATTCCTGGGGATTGTCAAATCCTCATTGACTTTATCTAATACTAAGGAAATATACAAGACCGATTAGTGCCAGAGAGTCAATCTGTAATTTATTAAAGATGTACCTGACCTTAAAATCAAGCTGTTATTTTTAGAACATTTATTTCCTTCTTGCTAGGAGAATTATCTTAGAACCAAAACCAATAAGGAATCTTTTCAGCTGTGACTATAGAGTCAGAGCAAGGATGCTATCATTACAGGCTGTGCTCAGCAAGTTGTTGTAGCCAAATGATTAGGCCAACCTCATTTTAGGGCTAAAGGATTGACTCTCAATTTGAAAGGAACCTGAAAGTCCAAAGTTCAGTGCATCCATTTACAATGTCATCTGCAATTAGTTATGTTACCTCTACTTAAATAACTCTGACTGTGACTTGCCTCCCAAAAAAGCTCATGATATTTTGTAGTCTATAATTAATAGATTTCTCTTTTGTTTCTTTTTTATTTCCGCAGGATGTTTATTTCCACTGGGAATCTGTTTCCAAAGACCTGGAATAGTTGTATTGAGAGAATGCCTTCTTCCCTGGGACAGTCTTGGGAATGCAAATTCTCATCTTCAGACTTTCCTTTGTTACCTTGTGCCCTTAATTCCAGTTATTCTCATGATTGTGATAGCCAAATATATTTATCAAAGGCTCAGATGGTAAAGAATCCTCCTGCAACGCAAGAGACCTGGCTTCAATCCCTGGGTAGGGAAGATCCCCTGGAAAAGAGAATAGCAACCCACTCCACTATTCTTGCCTGGGAAATCCCACGGACAAAGGAGCCTGGCAGGCTTCAGTCGAAAGTGTTGCAAAGAGTTAGACATGACTGAGCAACTAACACTTCACTTTTCTCCACAAGGAGCTCACAGTTCCACTGGAGACGGGGGAGAGGATTCAGACATTAAAAGTACAATTGATATAATTCGTATAATATGATACATCCTTCATCAGTATAGAGGGAGGAACATGAGCACCACATGAACCAACTTACTGTGCAAAACTGAACTTTACTTTGAAGCAAATGATCTGATGAGGCTTTTTAATAACAAAAAGTATCCTGTGGCTCTTTTACTCCTCTTTTGGCTGACATTGAATTCCAACTGTATTCTTACTCAACTTCCTCTTTATTCTGACTACTTCTTAATAGCTATTCTTTTTGACTAAGTTTCTCTCTTACTGGCCAGAGTTCAAATCTGACAAAATGTACAAGTTCCTGAGGAGCTCAGGGTGTTTCATACAGGAGAGGTAACTGTTCCAACCATTAGCCGCTACCAGAGAGACATCATTTTCCTGATAACTTACATTCATAAAATCCCTTAAGTGGGAACCTCAGGGCCAAGTAATTTCAGAATATACTGTTCCTATGCTAACGAACTAGGAGACAAGCTTGAAAATGAAAAAAACGGAAAATAGTCTTGGCTGCACTCAACAGTTGAATTCCTTCTGTAAGTGCTGAACACCGTGCCCATCAGCCCCCATCGCCCATAATTTGATAATTCAGTGAAGTAACAGAAACCACCTCCTTCAGCCATGCATGCGTGCACATTTGCTGAAGCTCTGCTGTATATCTTCCAGGAGAAGCAGTGAATGAAGTTCTATAACTGGAAGACAGATAAGCGTTGTTAGGGTTTTTTGTTTGTTTCTTTGCTCTCACCATCTGCCACATACTTTGCTACGAGTGTAATTTTTTGGATAAAGTTCAGTAAATTTGGTAAACTTTTGGAGATCAAGGTGAGGGCTTTTTCTTTGAAACTGCGGCATTTTTTCAATAGTATAGAACCATTGTAACCAGTGTATAATAGAGGCATCCCTTTGCCTATAGTGGCAGAGAAATACAATATTTAGTTTCGCAAGCTAAAGTTCTTCAGTTTATGAAGTCTGAAAGAAGGTGTTTTTCTTGACCTTAATGAAACAGAAGGCATAGAATACATTGAAAGAATCATTTAGTTTTGTGCATATAAACACAGTCTTAACCTCTGCTCTGAAAAATAGTATTTGTTGCACTAAGGAAAAAAAAAATGATAGTTTTTCCTAGTAAGAATTCCAGGAAAAGCAAAAAACTTGTTAAAACACTTAATCCTTCTTTTCTGTGTGACTCATGGTTTCCTTTCAGCTCCTGACAAACATAAGTATCTTTGTATCTGTGCATTAGCCTGTGTAAGTCTTCATCTCCTTCTGTCACCCCAAGATAGACCCTTGGACCATAGGGACCCTTCTAAGAGTCAGCTAAGGAGAATGCATACACGTAAGCCCCACACCTGCTAATCCCCTATAATTTCCAAAAGGGTTTCTTATTCAGTTTTACACTGAGAGCCTTTGTGAAGGAGTCCAGAGTATTTTTGCATTTCCTGCTTCATCGGCAACTCAGAGCCAAAAGTATAGTCTCAGCTTATTCCAAGATCTTTTATAAGCAAAGAATCATATGCTCTGCAGTCATTCTTAGCTAAAGATACCTCAGGTTTCATGCTTTGGGATAAGAAAAGAAAGTACACAGTCTCCTGACACTTCAGGTCCATGTGATATATATTTTGGAATGTTCATTTTTTTTTCATCTGGATTGTGATTTCCTGAACACTAATTTGGGATGCCACATTAAAATGCACAAATCTTGATTTGATAAATGACATGTAACTGTGATTGCAAGTATATATAAGACAAGTCACAAGCTAAAGGGTTCAGCCCTGGCTTCTATTTCCTGTGCTATTTCTTAATAAAGCCCTCACCTGGGCTTCCCAGATGTCATCCTGATATTTTTTGTCTTTCTCTCCTATCAAAGTGTGTTATGAAGAAAGTACTAGTTGCCCACGCAAACTAACTCAGTTCAGTTCAGTCGCTCAGTCGTGTCCGACTCTTTGCGACCCATGAACCACAGCACGCCAGGCCTCCCTGTCCATCACCAACTCCCGGAGTCCACCCAAACCCATGTCCATTGAGTCAGTGATGCCATCCAACCATCTCATCCTCTGTCTTTCCCTTCTCCTCCTGCCCTCAATTTTTCCCAGCATCAGGGTCTTTTTAAATGAGTCAGCAAACTGATTAAAAGTAGCTAAAACTTTGCCTTTCCCAAGTAAACTCACATTTAAACAATATCTCAATCTAAATACCTCTGTTTGCATAGACTGAAAAGATGACAGGGCTTTCCACTGAGGCAATGGTCTAACTCTGATCCTAAGTAAAGTTTTTATGGTCATCACTGGGCTGATTCCACATTAAACTTATTTTCCCTTTTTGACCCCATCCTTCCTTTTATTTATGGAGTAGAAGGGGACAAAAATAATCTAAGGGAAGTTATTCTTTATTACTCCCAAAGCTTCCCTTGTAGCTCAGCTGGTAAAGAATCTGTCTGCAATGCAGGGGACATGGGTTCAATTCCTGGGTCAAGAAGATCCCCTGGAAAAAGAAATGGCAACCTACTCCAGTATTCTTACCTGGAGAATACAATGGACAGAGGAGCCTGGCAGGCTACAGTCCATGGGGTTGCAAGAGTCAGACATGACTTAGAGACTGAACCACCGTCACCCCCATTCTTTCTTACTCCCAAAGCCATGAGTGAAGTCGTTCAGTTGCGTCTGACTCTTTGTGACCCTATGGACTGTAGCCTACCAGGCTCCTTGGTCCATGGAATTCTCCAGGCAAGAGTACTGAAGTGGGTTGCCTTTTCCTTCTCCAGAGGATCTTCCCAACCCAGGGATCGAAGCCAGGTCTCCTGCATTATAGGCAGATGCTTTACCATCTGAGCTACCAGGGAAGCCATCAGTTCAGTTCCGTTGCTCAGTTGTGTCCGACTCTTTGAAACTCCATGAATCACAGCACACCAGGCCTCCCTGCTGCTGCTAAGTTGCTTCAGTCATGTTCAACTCTGTGCAACCCCATAGACGGCAGCCCACCAGGCTCCACTGTCCCTGGGATTTTCTAGGCAAGAACACTGGAGTGGATTGCCATTTCCTTCTCCATCCATCACCATCTCTCGGAGTTCACTCAAACTCACGTCCATCGAGTTGCTGATGCCATCCAGCCATCTCATCCTCTGTCATCCCCTCTTCCTCCTGCCCCCAATCCCTCCCAGCATCAAAGTCTTTTCCAATGAGTCAACTCTTCGCATGAGGTGGCCAAATTAGCATCATTCCTTCCAAAGAACACCCAGGGCTGATCTCCTTTAGAATGGACTGGTTGGATCTCCTTGCAGTCCAAGGGACTCTCAAGAGTCTTCTCCAACACCACAGTTCAAAAGCATCAATTTTTCAATGCTCAGCCTTCTTCACAGTCCAACTCTCACATCCATACATGACCACAGGATAAACCATAGCCTTGACTAGATGGACCTTTGTTGGCAAAGTAATGTCTCTGCTTTTGAATATGCTATCTAGGTCGGTCATAACTTTTCTTCCAAGGAGTAAGCGTCTTTTAATTTCATGGCTGCAGTCACCATCTGCAGTGATTTTAGAGTGCCCCAAAATAAAGTCTGACACTGTTTCCACTGTTTCCCCATCTATTTCCCATGAAGTGATGGGACCAGATGCCATGATCTAAGTTTTCTGAATGTTGAGCTTTAAGTCAACTTTTTCACTCTCCTCTTTCACTTTCATCAAGAGGCTCTTTAGTTCTTCTTCACTTTCTGCCATAAGGGTAGTTTCATCTGCATATCTGAGGTTATTGATATTTCTCCCGGCAATCTTGATTCCAGCTTGTGTTTCTTCCAGCCCAGCATTTCTCATGATGTACTCTGCATATAAGTTAAATAAGTTCCTTAACTATATCACATACCTATTATGCAAAGTGCATATGCAAAAATGAATCACTTCAATCACTCAGTCATCTCCAACTCTTTGCGACCCCATGGACTGCAGCGCACCAGGCTTCACTGTCCATCACCAACCCCTGGAATTTGCTCAAACTCATGTCCATTGAGTTGGCGATGCCATCCAATCATCTCATCCTCTGTCATCCCCTTCTCCTCCTGCCTTCAATCTTTCCCAGCATCAGGGCCTTTTCCAGGGAGTCAGTTCTTCACATCAGGTGGCCAAAGTATTGGAATTTCAGCTTCAGCATCAGTCTTTCCAATGAATATTCAGGATTGATTTTCCTTAGGATTGACTGGTTTGATCTCCTTGCAGTCCAAGGGATTCTCAAGAGTTTTCTCCAACACCACAGTTCAAAAGCATCACTTTTTCAGCACTCAGCTTTCTTTGTAGTCCAGCTCTCACATCCTTACATGACTACTGGAAAAACCGTAGCTTTGACTAGACTGATCTTTGTCTGCAATGTCTCTGTTTTTAATATGCTGTCTAGGTTGGTCATAGCTTTTCTTCCAAGGAACAAGCATCTTTTAACTTCATGGCTGCATTCACCATCTGCAGTGACTTTGGAGTCCAAGAAAATAAAGTCCTCACTGTTGCCTTTGTTTCCCCATCTATTTGCCATGAAGTGATGGGACCAGATGCCATGATCTTCATTTTTTGAATGTTGAGTTTTAAGCAGCTTTTTTACTCTCCTCTTTCACTTTCATCAAGAGGCTCTTTAGTTCCTCTTCACTTTCTGCCATAAGGGTGGTGTCATCTGCATATCTGAAGTTATTGATATTTCTCCCGGCAATCTTGATTCTAGCTTGTGCCTTAGCCAGGCTGGCGTTTTGCGTGATGTACTCTGCATATAAATTAAATAAGCAGGGTGACAATATACAGCCTTGATGTACTCCTTTCCCAATTTGCAACCAGTCTGTTGTTCCATGTCCAGTTCTAACTGTTGCTTCTTGACCTGCACACAGAGGCAAAATTAAATAACGTTTACTTAAAAGGTAAACTGAAAACAAGTAGCAGATATTCAGTGCTAGTAGGTAGAACAGACAGCAAGAGTCAGGTCAAGGGAGGAAATGGCAAGTAGGGCTGCTATAGGATTTTTATTGGATTGAAGGTGGCAGAGACCAGGCAATGGGCCACAATTTAGAAAACAGCTTCAGTGGTCCAGCAGTGAGGGGAGGCTTCACATACACACTCCAGAAGTTCCTATACATGGAGGACAGTGCCTTATGCATCTCTGTGCTCTTTTTCCATGTGATATTTGAAAGTTGGGAACCACTCCTATTCCTCTGCATTTGTATTGTGGGTGATGTAGCATAATAAAGTTAGCTCTTTGTTCAAGAGATAATGATTCAGGGTCTGCAATGGAATGGATGCTGGGCTTTCCCAGAATGACCACCATAAGCCGCTCTGTTCTGAATGAAACCTGCTTAGATACCACCCTTCAGTGCAGTGTCTGAAGCAGATCATTCTCACCTAAACATGGGGGCAGAACAGACTTACTGATTGTGCCTCAGCCTACGTGACTGATGTAGACACCATTACCAGCCAGTGCTTTTCCTTTATCTTGTGTTGAGTGTGTGAACTCCACTACATTTTGTGATATGGCCCATATGTTGTGAATTACTCACCAGGGTGAAGAGTGTGGACCCTGATTGTTTACTGGGTTTGCATCTAGCCCTCCTGAATCCATCTACTGCTACCAGGTATTTATTGGGATAATTAGGAATGAGAAAAAAATTATTTCTAGAACATTTTGTCATTTTATTAGTCTATTTGGTCTGCTGTAAACAAATACCAAAGACTGGGTAGCTTCTCAACAACAGGAATTTATTTCTCGCAGTGCTGGAGGCTGAAGTCTGAGATCCAGGTGCCAGCATGGTTGGGTGATGGCTTTCTCCTGGGTCATGGGCTGGTTGTTCCCTCATGTGGGGGAAGGTGATTGGGCTCTCTCTGGAACATCTTTAATAATGATACTCATTTCATTTTTGAGGGCTCCACTCTCATGGCTTAACCATCTCCCAAAGGCCTTCATCTCTTAATACCATTCTCTTTGGAGGTTAGGGTTTCAAAATATGAATTCAGACCACAGTATTCATTGCACAAGCAGTGCTTGCTTATCACAGATATGGAAAAATAGAAGAAAAATATCACCATGCTTTTACCATGTAGAGACAACTGATGGGGATTTATATCCTTCCAGTCTTTTTATTCTATACATATTTTGAAAATTATTGTAGCTATATAGTACACAGCACTTTATAAACTGCATTTTTCCCCCCTTCTTAGCATTTCAGATTTCACATGTAGCCAATGCCCTGGGGTTTTTGGTGATTAAATTGTTTGCTGATTAGATTGTACCTCAATGTATCAATGTATATAACCAACCTGCTTTTTTTTTTTAATGCCTTATGTTGTTTGGTACTGTTGTAAACCTTTACATTTTCCTAAAGATGTTTAGATGATGTTTATATTTCCCAGTGTGAATAATTAAGTCAAAGGATGTGAACATTTTTAGGCTCTGATAGCTATTGGTAGAGAAGCATCAAGAACTACTTCTTCGTTTAAATGAGTTGATTTCTTTTGATTTAGGTGAAACCCAGTGACAAGGACACGGGAGAGGCCACCCATTCAAGAAGGAAAGAGTAATCCAGTAGAGAGTTCTTAACATAGCTCATTCATTCACAATGCTAGGTTTATGCTATGTTTCCTCAGGTAGAATCCACAGGTAATGGGTGTGAAAACAGTTCAACTAAAGCCCCATGTTTATTTTCACTACTTTGTTTTTTTAACCATTTTAACTTCTCCAGGCTAAAGTATTTATATTTAACATTCACATACTTCTTATGTTCTTTGAATAATATTGTCATAGTGATTTTCTTTTTTAATTTTTATTGTACACTGGAGCATAGTCGATTAACAATGTTGTACTACTTTCAAGTGTACAGCAAATGAGTCAGTTATACATACACACATATCCATTCCTTTTCAAATTCTTTTCCCCTTTAGGTGACCACAAAATATTGAGCAGCATTCCCTGCGCTCTGCTGCAAGTCTTTGTTGGTTATTTGTTTGGAATACAGTGGTGTATATTTGTCAGTTCCAAACTCCTAGAGTGATTTCAAAGAAACTTGACTTCTTTGGGAAAATTTCACAAAGACTTTCACATTGTAATTCCACAATCTGTGAATACGTTTGGGAACATAAAATTAAGGTTGCAGATGGAAGTTTGCATCAAAGTTTGATTAAGTTTAAGTTTTAAGGTTAATCTTAATTAAGTTTGCTGCTGCTGCTGCTAAGTCGCTTCAGTCATGTCTGACTCTGTGCAACCCCATAGACAGCAGCCCATCAGGCTCCCCTGTCCCTGGGATTCTCCAGGCAAGAACACTGGAGTGGGTTGCCATTTCCTTATCCAATGCATCAAAGTGAAAAGTGAAAGTGAAGTTGCTCAGTTGTGTCCAAAAAAAGATTACGTTTACTAGTCAGTTGATCTCAAAATAGGGAAATTACAAAACTACAATGAGGTCCAACTTTACATCAGTCAGAATGGCCATCATTAAAAAGTCTATAGATAGTAAATGCTGGAGAGGGTGTGAAGAAAAGGGAACCTTCTTACACTGTTGGTGGGAAGGTAAATTCATGCAACCACTATGGAAGATAGTATGGATGTCCCTCAAAAAGCTAAAAATAGAGTTGCCATATGTTCCAGCAATCCCACTCCTGGGTGTATATACAGGCAAAACTATAATTTGAAAAGGTACATGTATCCCAATGTTCGTAGCAGCAGTATTTACAATAGCCAATATATAAAAACAGCCTAAATGTCCATTGAGAGATGACTAGATAAAGAAGATGTGGAATATATATATAAAGGAGTATTACTCAGCTATAAAAATGAAACAATGCCATTTACAGCACATGGCCGGACCTAGAGATTATCATACTAAACAAACTAAAGCAGAAAAAGAAAGACAAACACCATATGATATCACATATGTGAAATCTAAAACCTACAAATTAACATATCTACAAAAAAGAAACAGACTCATAGTCTCATAGAGAACAGATTTGTGGTTGCCAAGGTGGCAGAGAGGGAAAGATTGGGAGTTTGGGAATAGCAGATGCAAGCCCTCCTATATAGGATGAATAAACAAGGACCTAATGTATAGTGCAAGGAACTATAATCAATATCCTGTGATAAGTCCTAATGGAAAAGAATATGAAAAAGAACATGTACACGTACATGTACAGCTGAATCACTTTACAGCAGAAATTAACACAACTTTGTAAATCAACTATGCTTCAATCAAATTTTAAAAATAGGGATATTATTCTTAATTATGAGCTTCTCCTGTGGCTCAGCTGGTAAAGAATCTGCCTGCAATGCGGGAGACCTGGGTTCGATCCCTGGGTTGGGTAAATCCTCTGGAGAAGGGAAAGGCTACCCACTCCAGTATTCTGGCCTAGAGAATGCCATGGACTGTATAGTCCATGGGATCACAAAGAGTCAGACACAACTGAGCGACTTTCACTTGTTCTTAATTATGCAGGTGGTCCCAAGATAATCACAAAAGTACTTAAAAGTAGAAGAGGGAGACTAAGAAAAGTTAGAGAAAGAAACGTGGTGAGGGAGGTAAGGCGAAAGAGATGTTACGTTGTTGACTTTGAATGAAAGAGGGCCGAGAGCCAAGGAATGCAAGCTTTGTAAGCTGGGAAATGCAAGGAAACAGAGTCTCTCCTGGAATTTCCAGAAAAGTGTTCAGCCCTATCAACACCTTGATTTTAGTCCAATGGCACTCATGTCAGACTTCTAAATTTCAGAACTCCAAAATACTAGATTTGTGTTGTTTTTAGCCACTGAGCTTGTGACAAAGGAACATAGTTTAACTCTATGTAAAAATGAAAACTAATTGGTTTCGTTTTCTATGGCTCTGACTAGAGTTAAACCATGTTTCTTTGCCACTGAGTTTTGTGTTTTACATTATTTTCATTTTACCATCCACTTGTTGATTGATCAAATTGCCATTATGGGGAAGGAAAAGTTCTTATTTTGTTAGAGCCTGAGACCTTGCTTGTCAAGATGTGTTTCAATAGGTGGAATGGATAAATTAATTATGCTTTATGCAAACAGTGGAATATTATTCAGTGTTAAAAAAGAAATGAACTATCAAGCTATGGGGACTCATGGATGAAACTTATGTGCATATTACTAAGTGAAAAATAACTCCTGAAGAGGCTATCTACTATATGATTCCAACTATATGATGTTATGGAAAAGGCAAAACTATAGACATGATTAAAAAAAAAAAGTAAGTGGTTTTTGTAACTCCCACTTGCTATTTAAGACTGACCAGAATCAAGTCCCTATAGAAGCCTTTCTTGCATCCAGCAGGATAGATAGCAATAGATGCCCTCACAGGATTCCTGCACATGCAATGCCCAGCACTATTCATAAGACTAAGCATATTATTTAGTAACCACTGGATTGCTTTTCTTCATTCCTCTAGGGCAAGGAATGGTCTCTTCTCTGTGGTCCCAAAGAGTATCTGGCATACATTGGACTCTTCATAAATATTAAACAAATAAATGAAATACATTAGTCTACACAGTTTATTGTTAGAGTAATTTCTCTTTTTAAATTGCAAAGGATCTATATTTTATTTGTAATTATAGCTGGGGATTGCTCATCAAGACTTTTTAAGAGCAGTCTTAAAAATTATATATGTATATATGTGCATATTTGTTCTTTTTCATTATAGATATTGCAAGATTGAATGTAGTTCCCTGTGCTATTATAGTAGGTTCCTGTTGTTTACATATTTTATATGTAGTGTATGTATATGTTAATACCAAACTCCTAATTTATCTTTTCCTCTGCCACTGCTATTCCCCTTGATACCTGCTTGTTTTCTATGTCTATGAGTCAATTTCTGTTTTATAAATAAGCTCATTTGTATCATTTTATAGGTTCCATATTTGAGTGATATCATATGATATCTGTCTCTCTGTGACTTCACTCAGTATGATAATCTCTAGGTCCATCCATACTGCTGCAAATGGCATTCTTTCATTCTTTTTTGTGGCTGAGTAATGTTATTTTGGGGGGCTCCAAAATCACTGCAGATGGTGATTGCAGCCATGAAATTAAAAGACGCTTACTCCTTGGAAGGAAAGTTATGACCAACCTAGACAGCATATCCAAAAGCAGAGACATTACTTTGCCAACAAAGGTCCATCTAGTCAAGGCTATGGTTTTTCCAGTGGTCATGTATGGATGTGAGAGTTGGACTGTGAAGAAGGCTGAGCGCTGAAGAATTGATGCTTTTGAACCATGGTGTTGAAGAAGACTCTTGAGAGTCCCTTAGACTGCAAGGAGATCCAACCAGTCCATTCTGAAGGAGATCAGCCCTGGGTGTTCTTTGGAAGGACTGATGCTAAAGCTGAAACTCCAGTACTTTGGCCACCTCATGCGAAGAGTTGACTCATTGGGAAAGACCCTGATGCTGGGAGGGGTTGGGGGCAGGATGAGAAGGGGACGACCGAGGATGAGATGGCTGGTTGGCATCACTGACTCAATGGACGTGAGTTTGTGTGAACTCCGGGAGACGGTGATGGACAGGGAGGCCTGGCGTGCTGCAATTCATGGGGTCGCAGAGAGTCGGACACGATTGAGCAACTGAACTGAACTGAATATTCCATTGTATGTATATACCACATCTTCTTCATCTATTCTTCTGTTGATGGATATTTAGGTTGCTCCCATATCTTGACTACTGTAAATAGTGCTTCAGTGAACAGTGGGGTGCATGTATCCTTTCAAATCATGCTTTTGTCCACATATACGCCCATGAGTGGGATTGCTGGATCATATGGTAGTTGTATTTTTAGTTTTTTAAGGACCCTCCACACTATTCTCCTTAGTGGCTGCCCCAATTTACATTCCCACCAACAGTTGTAAGAGGTTCCTGTTTCTCCAAGAGCAGTCTTAAATAGAGGGATAGAGGGGGGAAAGTCAGATTTCCCATAAACCCCTGCCCTTATACATGTACAGGGTCCCCTGTTATCAACGTCCCCCACCGGAGTGGTACATCTGTTACAAATGATGAATGTACTCTGACACATCGTAATCACCAAAGTCCATAGTGTACATTAGGGCTCACTCTTGGTGTTGTACATTTTATGGACTTAGTCATATAGAGGTTAAAGTGTCTTCCTGGAATGCAGGAGACCCGGGTTCGATCCTTGGGTTGGGAAGATCCCCTGGAGAAGGCAATGGCAACCCACTCCAGTACTCTTGCCTGGAGAATCCCATGCAGGGAGGAGCCTGGTAGGCTACAGTCCATGGGGTCGCAAAGAATCAGACACGACTGAACGACTTTACTTACTTATAATGACTTAACTATCCATCATTATGACATCAAACAGTGCTTTCACTACCCTAAAAATCCTCTATGTGCCACCTGTCCAACAGAACTAATTTTATTTTTACTGTCTCCATAGTTTTGCCTTTTCTAGAATGCCATATAGTTGAAGTTACACAATAGGTAGCCTTTTCAGATTGGTTTCTTTGACTTAGTAATATGCATTTCAGGTTTGTTCATGTCTTTTTGTAGCTTGATAGCTCATTTCATGTTTTTTAGCACTAAATAATATTTCATCAGGCTTCCTAGGTGGCTCAGATGATAAAGAACCTGCCTGCAATGCAAGGGATGCCAGAAATATGGGTTCTATTTCTGGGTTGGGGAGATCCTCTGGAGGAGGGCATGGCAACCCACTCCAGTATTCTTGCCTGGAGAATGCCATGGACAGAGGAGCCTGGTGGGCTACAGTCCATAGCATCATAAAAAGTCATGCATGACTGGAGTGACAGCATGGCACAGCAATAGGTCATTGTTTGAATGTACCACAATTTTTTCTTTCACCTACTTGGTTGCTTCCAAGTTTTGGCAGTTATGAATAAAGCTGTGATAAACATACATGAACAGGTTTTTGTGTGGTTATAAGTTTTCAGTTGCTTTGGGTAATTTCCAGGAGCTTGATTGCTGGATAATATGTTGTTGTGCAGTCACTCAATCTTGTCCAACTCTTTGCGACCCCGTGGACTGCGGTGTGCCAGGTTTCCCTGTCCTTCATCATCTCCTGGAGTTTGCTCAAACTCATGCTCATCAAGTTGTGATGCCATCCAGCTGTCTCATCATCTGTCATCCCCTTCCCCACCTGCCTTCAATTTTTCCCAGCATCAGAGTCTTTTCTAATGAGTCAGCTCTTTGCCTCAGGTGGCCAAAGTATTGGAGCTTCAGCTTCAGTATCAGTCCTTCCAATGAATATTCAGGATTGATTTCCTTTAGGATTGCCTGGTTTGATCTCCTTGCAGGGCAAGGGACTCTCACCACTATTCTCCAGCACCACAGTTCAAAACCATCAATTCTTTGGAGCTCAACCTTCTTTATGGATAATATGGTAAGATGATAGTTTTGTAAGAAATCACCAAACTATTTTCCAAAATATCTGTACCATTTTGCATTACCACCGGTAATGAATGAAAGTTCCTTTTGCTTCATATCCTACCAGCATTTCATGGTGCAAGTGTTTTGGATTTTGACCATTCTGATAGGTATGTAGAGGAATCTTGTCAGTGGTTTAGTTTGCATTTCCCTGACAATATTGCGTATGATTTGGCCATCTTTTCACATGCCTATTTGCTATCTTTTTTGGTCAGGTGTCTGTCTGTTAAGATCTTTGGCCTATTTAAGAAATCAGATTATTTTCTTGAGCTTTAAGAGTTCTTTGTATGTTTTGAGTATATTCCTTTATCAGATATGTCTTTGGTAAATATTTTCTCCCAGTCTATGATTTGTCTTTTCATTCTCTTGGTAATGCCTCTCACAGAGCAGAAGAGTTTTAATTTTAATGAAGTTGAGCTTATTAATTCTTCCTTTTATGAATGATGCCTTTGATGTTGTATCTGAAAAGTCATCACTGTACCCAAGTCAACTAGATTTACTCTTAGGTTATCTTCTAGGAGTTTCGTAGTTTTGTGTTTTTGCAGTTTGGTCTTTGATCCATTTTGAATTAATTTTTGTGATGGCTGTGTGTCGAGATTTTCTTTTTTTGCCAGTAAGTATCCAGTTGTTCTAGCATCATTTGTTGCACAGATTATGTTTTCTTCATTGTATTGCCTTTGCTTCTTTGTCAAAGGTCAGTTGTCTATATTTGTGTGCATCTATTTCTGGGTCATCCTGTTTTATTGATCTATTTACCCTTTTGCCAATTCCAATTAATTACTGTAGCTTCATATTAAGTCTTAGGCCAAGTAGCATCACTTCTCCAACCTTGTTTTACTATGTCCATATACTATGTAGATCCAGTTTGTCAATATCCATAAAACAATTTGATGTGATTTTGATTAGGGTTGCATTGAATCTATAGATCAACTTAGGAAAGACTGACATCTTGGCAACATCAGTTTTTCCTATTATAAACATGGAATATCTCTCCATTTATTTAGTTCTTTGATTTTGTTCATCACAATTTCATAGTCTTCCTCATGCAGATCTTATACATATTTTGTTAGATTTACACCAGAATATTTCTATTTTGGGAGTAAATTGTATTGTGTTTTTAATTTCAAATTCCACTTATTTGTTTTTGATATACAGAAAAGTGCTTGACTTTTGTATATTAACCCTGTAACCTGTAACCTTGATATAATTGCTTATTAGCCACAGGAATTTTGGGAGGATTCTTAGAGATTTTCTATATAAGATGATCATGGCATCTGTGAATGAAGACAGATGGGTCTGATGTTTCCTTCCCAATATGTGTATCTTTTATTTCCTTTTCTTCTTGTATTTTTAAAAATTAATTTATATTGGAGTATAGTTGCTTTAATATGTTGTATTAGTTTTTACTGTACAGTAAAGTGAAGCAGACATATGTATATATATTCCCTCTTCTTTGGATTTCATTCCCATTTAGGTCACTAAAAGAGCATTGAGCTATACAATAGGTTCTCAGTTCCGTTCAGTTGCTCAAATGTGTCCATCTCTTTGTGACCCCATGAACCACAGCACGCCCGGCCTCCCTGTCCATCACAAACTCCCAAACTCATGTCCATTGAGCTGGTGATGCCATCCAACCATCTCATCCTCTGTATTTCCCTTCTCCTCCTGCCCTCAATCTTTCGCAGCATCAGGATTGTTTCAAATGAGTCAGTTCTTCACATCAGGTGGCCAAAGTATTAGAGTTTTAGCTTCATTAGTCCTTCCAATGAACACCCAGGACTGATCTCCTTTAGAATGGACTGGTTGGATCTCCTTGCAGTCTAAGGGACTCTCAAGAGTCTTCTCCAACACCACAGTTCAAAAGCATCAATGCTTCGGCACTCAGCTTTCTTCACAGTCCAACTCTCACATCCATATATGACTACTGAAAAAACCGTAGCCTTGACTAGATGGACCTTTGTTGGCAAAGTAATGTCTCATCTTTTGAATATGCTGTCTAGGTTGGTCATAACTTTTCTTCCAAGGATCATGTGATTTAAAAAAATTGATGTGATGGATTACATTAATTGACTTTCAAATGTTGAACCAGCCTGGTATCCCTAGGATAAATCCCACTTGGTTATGGTGTATTACTAGAATTATTTTTTATACATTGTTGGATTTGATTTTGCCAGTTCTGTGTTGAGGATTTTGCATCTACATAATTAGAAAAATTGGCCTGTACCCTTTATTTTTTTAAATTTATTTGTCTGGTTTTAGTATTAGGGTAATGTTCATATCATAGAATGAGTTATAGAATGAGTAGGAAGTATTCCCTCTGCAAAATTATAGAGAATTAGTTTAATTTCTTTTTTAAAATATTTGTTAAAATATACTGGTGAACACATCTGGGTCTCAAGCTTTCTGTTTTGAAAGGCTATTTATGACTGATTCAATTTCTTTAATAGGTATAGGCTTATTCATATTAATTTATTTCTTCTTATGTGAATTTTGGCAAATTCTGTATCTCAAGGAAATGTTCCATTTTACTTAGGTTGTCAAATGTATAGACATAGCGTTCTTTTGAAGCATTCCTTGACTATCCTTTTAATGTCCATAGGGCTATGTTCTTTACCTAAGAAAGACAAATCTGGATGCAAGAGAAAAACTCTAGATGGTTGGAGTCTGGTTTATGGCCTTTCAGATACTAGCCTGGTGACCAGATTTGCCTGAGAGGGTTGGTTGATACAGCACACCCTTTGCTGGCAAATGAGTTAAGTCATTCAGAATGAGAATTCCCAGTTTTCTGTGAATAATTCAGAGCTTAATCAGCATCATCTCATGTGATTGGCATTCTCTAACCCAATTTAATATCTTCTCTGAGTAGCGGTGCTAGGAATAAGGCATTTCACAAATCAAAGGCCATCAATTTTCTGTTCAGGCAGTGACAGTTAATATTACATAGAGCAAGAAGTTGCTGCATTTAATCCCATAAACTCTCTATCAGCCCTGTCTCTGTTGTTTTCTCCATCTTTTAATTTTGAGCCTTGTTCCTGGAATTAATGTCAGATGTTTGCAGTGAATCATATAATTTCAGGGAAGGCAATCTCTTTCACTTCAGCAAGGAGAAGCAGGGGAAAATATTATGTTCTCAGCTTTTGTCTGAAATAGTAATTGAGAATAAATTCCCTGAAGGATTCTAGTCTCTTCTTGCAGTAGACCTGAGATCCTGCTTAGTAATGAGTGTATGGTCTGCAGCCTCAAGGAAACTGATTTCTCCATGTCAACTGGGATCATGAAAAGCTGAACCTTAGAAATTTTGTTCTGGTCCACAAGTGACCTTGAATTGGAGATAACTTAGGGATATATGGATGGTTCCCTGTTTCTACTCTATTCTTTTAAGTTCTGTGTTGAGGCTAGAGGAAGACTAAGAAACTGAAAGCAAGCAACAAGGAATGTATAGTTAGATGAATGGTTAGGTTTAAAAGAGAAGGGGATGCAAACATAGGTGCTCTATAGATTCTCACATCCATAAGGATTATCATAGCCCTGGATTATACTCAAGTCCTTAGGATGATTGTAGTTTCAGTTTCCTGTATACCTTTCTATCTTCCTCCTACTTCTCTCAAGTATTCCTGTTTTCCAATCTCCAGTAAGTCCTGAATGTCCTCATGAATTCTAAGGTATAATGGTTCTTAATATACCAGCTCCCAATGTTACTGTTCTAAGGGATATTTGCATCTTTTCTGTTTTTGAAATTATTTCCATTAGAAGTTATTATAAGATATTGACTATAGTTCCCTATGCTATATAGTAAAACTTTGTTACCTATTGCATATATATTTTTAATTATAAATCTAGCATGCTATCCGTACTAACTCAAACAAATGGAATCAAAATGTCATAAATTTTTTGTTAGGCAAAAATTCATAAGTTTTCTAAAATATGTACTATACACATATATATGTATATAAAAGCTTTCCTACTATGCTTCATAAAGGCTTGAGAGAGAACATTAAAAAAAAAGAGATGGAAAAATTGGAGAATATAAACTAAATGAAATGGGAGCACTGAATATGAAATAGAGAAAGTGAAACAAAGTAGATAAAAGTAAAAGATCATAGTATAGTCCAGCTGTTTTGAAACATGACTGCTCATTAGAAACATATCTGGAGGTCTGGAGAAAAAAAGCAATACCTGAGCATTGGTATTTTTCAAAAAATTTCAAAATAATTATGATATGCATCTGGATTTTAAAAAGTGATTAGAGGTTTTTCTATTGGATCCTAGTTTTGGTGATATAGAGTTCTATTATTTTTCTTTTGACCAATCATGATTCAATGGTATTAAGTGAGTAATAGTTACATAATCACAATAGTAAAAGATGTTTATTAATTTTCACAATCAATAGCCAGACATAAAATAAAAGACAATTACAATTGCAAGCCATAATGGTACACGAGTAATTAACAATATAAAATAATTACATGCAGTTGAGGGGGAGGTGAAGCAGAGTGATGTAGTAAGTGGAAGTGCATACGTGCATGTGTCTTCATCCACCCAGTCTGTCTTTTGGTTGGTGCATTTAATCCATTTACATTTAAAGGTAATTATTACTATGTATGATCCTATTACTGTTTTCTTAATTGTTTTGGGTTTACTTTCTGTAGGTCTTTTCCTTCTTTTGTGACTCCTGCCTAGAGAAGTTCCTTTAGTATTTGTTGTAAAGCTGGTTTGGTAATGCTGTATTCTCTTAACTTTTCTCATCTGGAAAGCTTTTGATTTCTCCGTCAAATCTGAAGGAGAGTCTTGCTGGGTGGAGGATTCTTGGTTGTAGGTTCTTCTCGTTCATCACTTTAAATATATCTTGCTATTCCCTTCTGGTTTGTAGAGTTTCTGTTGAGAAATCAGCTGATAGTCTGATGGGAGTTCCCTTATATGTTATTTGTCATTTTTCCCTTGTTGCTTTTAATATTTTACCTCTGTCTTTAATTTTTGTCAGTTTGATTTCTATGCGTCTTGGTGTGTTTCTCCTTGGGTTTATCCTGCCTGGGACTTTCTGTGCTTTTTGGACTTGGTTGACTATTTCCTTTCCTGTGTCTGGGAAGTTTTCAGCTATTACCTCTTCAAATATTTCTCAGATCCTTCCTCTCTTTTCCTTCTGGGACCCCTATAATGCAAATATTCATGCATTTAATGTTGTCCAGTTTCTTAGGCTGTCTTCATTTCTTTTCATTCTTTTTTCTGTATTCTGTTCTGTGGCAGTGGTTTTCCCCATTCCTGTCCTTTGAGTCATTTATCCATTCTTCTCCTTCAGTTATTCTGCTCTGGATCCCATCTAGTGTTTTGTTCATGTCTGTTTGCTCTTTAGTTCTTCTAGGTCTTTGGTAAACATTTCTTTCATCATCTCAATTTTTGCCTCCATTCGTTTTCTGAGACCCTGGATCATCTTCGCTATTATTATTCTGAATTCTTTTTCTGGAAGGTTGCCTATCTCCACTTCATTTAGTTGTTTTCCTGGGCTTTTATCTTGTCCCTTCATTTGGGACACAACTTTCTGCTTTCTCATCATGATTAACTTTCTGTAACACAGCTTTTGCTTTAGCTACTGTAAGATTGTGCTCCTTCTTGCTTCTTCTGTCTGCCCTCTGATGGATGAGGCTAAGAGGTTTGTGTAAGCTTTTTGATGGGATGGACTGGCATGGAGAAAACTGGGTCTTGCTTGGGTGGGCAGGGCCTTGTTCAGTAAAGCTTTAATCCAGTTACCTGCTGCTGGGTGGGGTTGCACTCCCTCCCTGGTAGTTGTTTGGCCTGAGGCAACTCAGCCTTGGGGTCTATGGGGTCTGTGGTAGAGTTAGTGGTGAACTCCATGAGGATTTATGCCAAGGGGGACCTACTAGTGCTCCTGTGCCTGTTGTGGGCCGCTGCTGACCCACACGTCCACAGGAGGCCATCCAACACTAGCAGGTGGTTTTGGTTCAGTCTCCTCTGGGATCTCTGCTCCTCTCCTCTTGGTGTGCACAAAATTTTATTTGTGCTCTTCAAGACTGGAGTCTCTGTTTCCCTCAGTCCTCTGGAAGGCCATCATCAAATCCAACTCACCCTCAAGGCCAGATTCTCTGGGGATTCTCAGTCCCTTTGTTGGATCCCCAGGCTGGGAAGCCTGACGTGGGGTTCAGAATGTTCACAACAGTCGGAGAATTTCTTTGGTATTATTGTTCTTCAGTTTGTGGGTCACCCATTCAGTGGGTATGGGATTTAATTTTATTGTGATTGTACCCCTCCTACTGTCTCACTGCAGCTTCTTCTTTGTCTTTGGATGCGGGATATCTGTTTTTTGGTGGGCTCCAGTATCCTCCTGTCAACGGTTGTTCAGCAGCTACTTGCAGTTTTGGTGTTCTTGCAGGAGATGAGCGCATGTCCTTCTGCTCCACCATCTTGAACTTGAACTGGATATTTGCATTTTTATCAACCAGAATAATTTTCTAAAATATAATTTTGGATATAAGACAGTAATTCAGAGAAGAAATTTTGTGTTTTAAAGCCTTCTGGAGATTGTGATGCACACTAAAGTTTGTAAACCACTGAACTACACTATTGACTTGGGCAAATCTCTTAAATTGTTTGACTTATGCCTTCTCCATCTCAAACCTTAATTTTGTTGTTAATGAGGATCAGACTATGGAAATAGTTGTTAATGAGGATCAGACTATGAAAATAGTTGTTAATGAGGATCAGACTAAGAAAATACATAGTTTGGGAAACAGTTAAAAAGTTGACTATCCTCAGGGGAAGGCTAGAGGAAAAATCTAGACCATCTGGATTTTTTTTTTTTTTCTGATTGGGTTTTGTAAGTGGTGATAAGAGGAACACCAGCTGTTCTACAAAACACTAAGTGGAAAAAAAAATTTTTTTTAAGTGTTGAAAATTCAGTAAACAATGACTGCTATTTAACAAAATCACCATCACTATCAGTAACATCATTATCATCTTTACCTGCTCATCATTATCATCATTCTAGTTACATAATTAGACAGCTGCTAGATTACCTTTCATAGTTCTACTCTGGACAACATTTTCTTGTTAGTTTCTGACTTGAATTACAACAGAAATCCTACTTATATAGCATTCACTTAATGATAACAGAATATTTTAAAAATAATCTTCAGTAAATATAAAAGGATTTAAGTCATTTAAGATACTTTTTATCAGCCACTATGAAATTAAATTAGAATTAATGACAGAAAGATTCCTGGAAATCCTCCCCTCCTCTCCCACCCCCTCCACCCCACCCCCAGATATTGGAAACCATCTTCTAAATAAACCATGAGCAAAGGAGAAACCAAAAGGGGAATTAGAAATATTTCTAACTGAATGAAAGTGAAAATGCAATATCTAAATTTTGGTTGAGCAGGGGTAGAAAAAAAGGATACAAATCAATAAAAGGAATGAGAGAGGCAAAATTATTGCATATTCCACAGATATTAAAAGGAGAATAAGAGAACATTATGAACTACTTTACATCAGCACATTTGACCACTTAAATAAAAGATCAAATTCCTCAAAAGACCAAGCTGACAAATTCACTCAAGAAGAAATAGATAATTTGTGTATCTACTAAATATTGAATTTTTCATGAAACAGACAAATCAAAAAAAACCCAAACTAAAAACCAGAACCTTCCCATAGAGAAAATTTTAGGCCTAGATGGCCCTACAGGCAAATTAATACTTGATTGTAGACTTATTGGAAAGGTGTAATATTCAATAAAATGTGTTATTGGCATTAAGAAAGGATGAATAGAGCAATGGAACAGAATAAGGATTCCAAAATAAACCTATATAAATTTGTAAAATTGATTTTTGATGAAGGTGTAAGAACAATTCTGTAGAGGAAGAATAATCTTTTTTACAAATGGCACTATAGCAAATAATGCTAAAAATGTTGTGCCCACAATGAATCCTGATTATTTTAAGCTACCTGTGGACATGGTTTTCCTTGCCAATATTTGATTTAGGAGTAGGCATGTGACTGGCTTTTGATCAAAGAAACATCTGGGAAAATCCACTGGGGGACTTCTAGGAAAAACTCCCCACTCTTGACACTCAAGGTTTCTCTTCTTCCTCCAGTTAGGCACTCTCGTATGATAGCCACTAGGCATAGGTGGCTATTTAAAATTAAATTAATTAAAATTCAGTTCAGTTCAGTCACTCAATTGTGTCGACTCTTTTGACCACATGAACTTCAGCATGCCAGGCCTCCCTGTCCATCACCAACTCCCAGGGTCCACCCAAACACATGTCCATTGAGTTGGTGATGCCATCCAACCATCTCATCCTCCGTCGTCCCTTTCTCCTCTTGCCTTCAATCTTTCCCAGCATCAGGGTCTTTTCAAATGAGTCAGCACTTCACATCAGGTGGCCAAAGTATTGAAGTTTCAGCTTCAATATCAGTCCTTCCAATGAACACCTTTAGGATGGACTGGTTGGATCTGCTTGCAGTCCAAGGGACTCCCAAGAGTCTTCTCCAACACCACAGTTCAAAAGCATAAATTCTTCGGAACTCAGCTTTCTTCACAGTCCAACTCTCACATCCATGCATGACCACTGGAAAAACCATAGCCTTGACTAGACGGACCTTTGTTGACAAAGTAATGTCTCTGCTTTTTAACATGCTGTCTAGGTTGCTCATAATTTTCCTTCCAAGGGGTGTCTTTTAATTTCATGGCTGCAGTCACCATCTGCAGTGATTTTGGAGCCCAGAAAAATAAAGTCAGCCACTGTTTCCACTGTTTTGCCATTTATTTGCCATGAAGTGATGGGACCAGATGCCATGATCTTAGTTTTCTGAATGGTGAGCTTTAAGCCAACTTGTTCACTCTCCTCTTCCACTTTCATCAAGAGGCTCTTTAGCTCCTCTTCACTTTCTGCCATAAGGGTGGTGTCATCTGCATATCTGAGTGTATTGATATTTCTCCCAGCAATCTTGATTCTAGCTTGTGCCTTAGCCAGGCTGGCGTTTTGCGTGATGTACTCTGCATATAAATTAAATAAGCAGGGTGACAATATACAGGCTTGATATATTCCTTTTCTTATTTGGAACCAGTCTGTTGTTCCATGTCCAATTCTAACTGTTGCTTCCTGACCTGCATACAGGTTTCTCAAGAGGCAGGTCAGGTGGTCTGGTATTCCCATCTCTTTCAGAATTTTCTACAGTTTGTTGTGATACACAGTCAAAGGCTTTGGCATAGTCAATAAATCAGAAATAGATGTTTTTCTGGAACTCTCTTGCTTTTTCCATGATCCAGCAGATGTTGGCAATGTGATCTCTGGTTCCTCTACCTTTTATAAAATCAGCTTGAACATCTGGAAGTTCATGGTTGGCATATTGCTGAAGCCTGGCTTGGAAAATTTTGAGCATTACTTGACTAGCATGTGAGATGAGTGCAATTGTGTGGTAGTTTGAGCATTCTTTTGCATTGCCTTTCTTTGGAATTGGAATGAAAACCGACCTTTTCCAGTCCTGTGGCCACTGCTGAGTTTTCCAAATTTGTTGGCATATTGAGTGCAGCACTTTCACAGCATCATCTTTGAAATAGCTCAACTGGAATTCCATCACCTCCACTAGCTTTGTTCCTAGTGATGCTTCCTAAGGCCCACTTGACTTCATATTCCAGGATGTCTGGCTCTAGGTGAGTGTGAGTGATCACACCATCGTGATTATCTGGGTCATGAAGATCTTTTTTGTACGCTTCTTCTGTGTATTCTTGCCACCTCTTCTTAATATCTTCTGCTTCTGTTAGGTCCATACCATTTCTGTCCTTTATTGAGCCCATATTTGCGTGAAATATTCCCTTGGTAGCTCTAATTTTCTTGAAGAGATCTCTAGCCTTTCCCATTCTGTTTTTTTCCTCTATTTCTTTGCATTGATTGCTGAGGAAGGCTTTCTTATCTCTCTTTGCTATTCTTTGGAACTCTGCATTCAAGTGGGTATATCTTTCCTTTTCTCCTCTGCTTTTCGCTTCTCTTCTTTTCACAGCTATTTGTAAGGGCTCCCCAGACAGCCTTTTTGCTTTTTTGCATTTCTTTTTCTTGGGGATGGTCTTGATGCCTGTCTCCTGTACAATGTCACAAACCTCATTCCATAGTTCATCAGGCACTCTATCTATCATATATAGTCCCTTAAATCTATTTCTCACTTCCACTATATTGTCATAAGGGATTTTATTTAGGTCATACCTGAATGGTCTAGTGGTTTTCCCCACTTTCTTCAATTTAAGTCTGAATTTTGCAATAAGGAGTTCATGATCTGAGCCACTGTCAGCCCCCGGTCTTGTTTTTGCTGTCTGTATAGAGCTTCTCCATCTTTGGCTGCAAAGAATATAATCAGTCTTATTTTGGTGTTGACCATCTGGTGATGTCCATGCGTAGAGTCTTTTCTTGCATTTTTGGAAGAGGGTGTTTGCTATGACCAGTGCCTTCTCTTAGCAAATCTCTATTAGCCTTTGCCCTGCTTCATTCTGTACTCCAAGGCCAAATTTGCCTGTTACTCCAGGTGTTTCTTAACTTTCTACTTTTGCATTCCAGTCCCCTATAGTGAAAAGGACATCTATTTTGGGTGTTAGTTCTAGTAGGTCTTGTAGGTCTTCATAGAACCATTCAACTTCAACTTCTTCAACGTTACTGGTTGGGGCATAGAATTAAAATTAAGTGAAATTAAAAATTCGGTTCCTTAGTCACACATGTGATGTGTGAAGCACCCAGGCTTCAATGGGGCTAGTGGTTGCTGTGTGGGACAGTGTAGACAGAGTATTTCCATCATTGCAGAAAGTTCTATTGAATAATGCTGTGCCTGGATATTTTCAGTTTGGATTTGATGCTGAAACAGTGGTAGCCATCTGAAAAACACTGAAAGGGGCTAGGGATTACAATTGAAAATGGAGATAACCTAAGGTTTTGAAAGGTTCAGTTCAGTTCAGTCACTCAGTCATGTCTCACTGTTTGCAACCCCATGAACTGCAGCATGCTGGGTTTCCCTGTCTATTACCAAACTCCCAGAGCTTGCCCAAACTCCATACTTTTCTTCCAAGGAGCAAGCATCTTTTAATCTCATGGCTGCAGTCACCATCTCTAGTGATTTTGGAGCCCAAGAAAATAAAGTCAAGCTGTTTCTATTGTTTCCCTATCTACTTGCCATGAAGTATTGGGACTGGATGCCATGATCTTAGTTTTTTGAATGCCAAGTTTTTAAGCCAACTTTTTCACTCTCCTCTTTCACCTTCATCAAGAGGCTTTTTTGTTCCTCTTCACTTTCTGCCATAAGGGTGGTGTCATCTGCATATCTGAAGTTATTGATATTTCTCCCGGCAATCTTGATTCCAGCGTGTACTTCACTCAGCCCAGCATTTCGCATGATGTATTCTGCATATAAGTTAAATAAGCAGGGTGACAATATATGACCCTGATGTACTCCTTTCCCAATTTGGAACTAGTCCGTTGTTCCAGGTCTGGTTCTAACTGTTTCTTTTTGACCTGCATACAGGTTTCTCAGGACCCAAATTAAGGTGGTCTGGTATTACCATCTGTTTAAGAATTTTCCACCATTTGTTGTGATCCACACAGTCAAAAGCTTTAGTGTAGTTAATGCAGCAGAAGTAGATGTTTTTCTGGAATCCTCTTGTTTTTTCCATGATCCAATGGATGTAGGCAATTTGATATCTGGTTCCTCTACCTTTTTAAAATCTAGCTTGAACATCTGGAAGTTCTTGGTTTATGTACTGTTGAAGCCTATCTTGGAGAATTTTCAGCATTACTTTGCTAGCTTGTGAAATGAGTGCAATTGTGCAGTATTCTGAACATTCTTTGGCATGGCCTTTCTTTGGGATTGGAATGAAAACTGACCTTTTCCAGTCCTGTGGCCACTGCTGAGCTTTCCAAATTTGCTGGCATATTTCATATTGAGTGCAGCACTTTCACAGCATCATCTTTTAGGATTTGAAGTAGCTCTGCTGGAATTCCATCACCTGTACTAGCTTTGTTCATACCAATGCTTCCTAAGGCCCACTTGGCTTCACATTCCAGAATGTCTGGCTCTAGGTGAGTGATCACACCATTGTGGTTATCTGGGTCATGAAAACCTCTTTGTATAGTTCTTCTGTGTATTCTTGCCATCTTTTCTTAATATCTTCTGGTTCTGTTAGATGCATACCGTTTTTGTCCTTTATTGTGCCCATCTTTGCAGGAAATGTTCCCTTGGTATCTCTAATTTTCTTGAAGTTGTCTCTAGTCTTTCCCATTCTATTGTTTCCCTCTGTTTCTTTGCATTGATCACTGAGGAAGGCTTTATTATCTTTCTTTGCTATTCTTTGGAACTCTGCATTTAGATGGATAAATCTTTCCTTTATTTAAATGCTAATTAAAATACCAATGAAATTCTATTATATATCTGTTAGGATAAAATTAAAAATTCTGACATGCAAATGTTGGCAAGGATATGGATAAACTGAAGCCCTCATACACTGTTGATATGGTTATAAAATTAAAGATCGACTTTGCAAAATAGCTTGATAGTTCTGAAAAATTTAAGTGGACACCTGCCATCTGATCTGGCTATTCTACTCCTAGGTGTTTATCCCAGAGAAATGAAATCATGTATCCATACAAAGACATGTTCATAGCAGCAATTTCTGAAAAAAGCCAAAATTGGTAGTATTCCAAATGTCCATCAACAGGTGATTGGGTAAGCAAATGTGGTATATGCATTCAATAGAATACTACTCAGCAATAAAAAGGGGTGAATTATTGATGTATTTATAACAGGAATGAATCTCATTATACGTATGCTGAGTGAAAGAAGCCATGACAATACGTACTGTATGATTCCTTGTATGTTAAATTTTTAGAAACTGCAATCTAAAGTATTATAGTGGAAAGCAGATCAGTGGTTATGAGTGACTAGGTGAGAAATGTGGAGAGGAAGGAGTGTCGGGTTGAAAAGGACCACAAGAATTCTCCTAAAGGTCATGGATATGTTCTTTATCTTGACTGTGGTGAGGGCTCCCAGAAGAAAATATTTGTTGAAATTCATCAAATTGGAGTAGGCTAGGGCTGGGGGTCAGAACATTGTGGCTGCGGGTAATGAGGTGGCTGCTCTGTTGTCTGAGATCTAGGCTTCCTTTGTGGCAGGCTTACACCAGGACCTGCCTATCCCAGAGCTAGAAGGAGGCTGCAGTGTAGAGCGGATAGACTCAAGGTAATCTCTATGGGAGATGAACTGCTGTGTATTCCTAAGAAGGTTAATGGTGGACCCACCCAGAGCACACCCCAGGCACACGAGACTCTCTGTGTATAGAGGAGTCCTCTCCTGGTGTCTCTCTGCTCAATAATCAATACACACAAATAGAAGTGGAAGAAGCGTAAGCAGCGTCAGATTTTATTGTTTTGGGCTCTAGAAACACTGCAGATGGTGACTGCAGCCATGAAATTAAAAGATGCTTGCTCCTTGAAGGAAAGCTATGACCAACCTAGACAGCATATTAAAAAGCAGAAACATCAGTTTGCCAACAGAGGTCCATATAGTCAAAGTTATGGTTTTTCCAGTAGTTGTGTATGGATTTGATATTTGGACTGTAAAGAAGGCTGAGCACCAAAGAACTGATGCTTTTGAACTGTGGTGTTGGAGAAGACTCTTGAGAATCCCTTGGACAGCAAGGAGTTCAAACCAATCCTAAAGGAAATCAATCTTGAATATTCACTGGAAGGACTGATGCTGAAACTCCAATACTTTGGTCATCTGATGTGAAGAGATCTTTTCATTGGGAAAAGTCCTGATGCTGGGAAAGAACGAAGGCAAAAGGAGAAGAGGGCAGTAGAGGATGAGATAGTTAGATAGCATCACTGACTCAACAGATATGAATTTGTGCAAACTCCAAGAGACAGTGAAGGACAGGAAAGCGTGGTGTGTTGTAGTCCATGGGGTCGCAAAGAGTCAGACATGACTTAGTGACTGAACAACAAGAAGCCACCCTATGCTTTTGTGGCACTGCCAGTGTGTGTGCTCACTGTGGCCTCTACGGCTCTACCCAGAGCACATCCTAGGTGTCCCTGTCTGTCTCACACAGCTAGACTGAATCTCTGCCCATATCTCATTCCAGGCTGTGCTGTGTAGTGAGCAGGGCAGGTCTGTTTGTCCCTTTGGATTGGGAAGTATGGTGAGGCCATAGATGCCAGTGCAAGGTTCTCTCTGCCCTGTCAGATTGTCAGCCAAACAGTGCATACACGATCCTTGAGAGTAGAATCTGGACTTCTCCAGCCCTGTGTCTGACTTGGTGCATTTTTCCCATCAGCAAGTGGGCCTGTTTTTCCATGCAGGACCCAAGGACTGCAATGCCCAGATGGAGGCTTGACCTGCTTGCTCCCCAAGGTGAGGGTCCACCCTTGTAGACCTTCTCCTCTTTACAGAGCTTTCCCAAGGGTGCAGGTCCCAACCCAATGCCTTTTTCTCTGTCCTACCTGGTTACATGGAGATCTCTCTTGTAGCTTTAGTTGTACAAGAGTTTTTTCTGCCAATTTTGAGTTGGTTTTCCATGAGAATTGTTCCACACGTCAGTGTATTTAGGATGTGTTGTGGGGGAGGTAAACTCCATGTCCTCCTACTCCACCATCTTCATTCCTCTCCTCAGGTATATTTTTCTAATTGGATTTAGAATGTGTCCTCTTTAGAATACTCTTCTTTATTCCAGTGGTAGCTTTGGCCCAAAGGACCCACAGATGCCTATTCTAGAAGGGAGACGTGCCCTCAAATTGGCTTCAAAGGGTCTCTGTTTTTCATTTCCTTATTTCTGTTAATTCTCTCATTAGGACATTATTCCACAATGTGATTCTCAACCTCAAGTTTGCAGTATCTTTAAGCATTTAATTAACTCTGCTTGCAACCTGGGTGTCACACCCCAAAAAAGTTGGGAATTGTCCTGAGTGCAACAAAGTTGGGAATTGTCCCGAGAAATAGCATTTCCATTGAGCAATAAATTAAAAGGATCTAGACTCTGTTGTTTTGAACTGAGACTCTGTTGTTTAGGAGGCCATGATCATGGCTGTCTCATCTCAGACTTTATTTAATACACATAAGGCCTCCCACATACCACATGCAATGACGTGTAAACGTCAGCCTGCTGGCAAAAGTTCCAATCTAGGGTATGTTCCCAGGATCACTGTGCTACTTACCCTGCTGCGGCTGCTGCTAAGTCACTTCAGTTGTGTCCAACTCTGTGCGACCCCATAGATGGCAGCCCACCAGACTCCCCTGTCCCTGGGATTCTCCAAGCAAGAACACTGGAGTGGGTTGCCATTTCCTTCTCCAATGCATGAAAGTGCAAAGTGAAAGGGAAGTCGCTCAGTCATGTCCGACTCTTCACGACCCCATGGACTGAAGCCTACCAGGCTCCTCTCTCCATGGGATTTGGCAGGCAAGAGTACTGGAGTGGGATGCCATCGCCTTCTCCGGCTACTTACCCTACCTCCTAACATTCCTCATGCTCTTGACCTCCCTAAGGACGCAGTAATCCATCTACTTTCCAGTGGGACATGCCTCTGGCACTTCCTCCTGTTCAGAGTCCCTTTTCTGGTTTACTGACTTATATTTCCCACTCAGCACTTGACTCCCTCAAGTGGGAGATATTTCCTTCACTTGCACAAGCCCAGCTCTGTACTCAGCACCTCCACAAAGAAAGCAGAATTTAGACAAAATAGGGAAGACAAACTTCACAACTCAGAGATGTACAGTTTAGGTCTTAAAGAACCATGTTTCCAGCTTAATAGAAAGAAAGAAATCTTTACAGTCTTTAATAAATACAAGTTGGTAATTTCTTCAGAGTTATGAAGCCAAAAGTCTAGAGTTGAAATTTAGACAGACTGAAGACTGATCTGCAAACATCATTTGGGCTTTGGAAGGGCAGTTCTTCCCTGTGCTATAAAAAACATTATAGAGAAGAACTTCATGCTTTGGTCAAATGTACCCCCACTGGAGCAGGATACTCCTCCAATTGGATCATGAGTCTCATTCAGTACAGTAATTACAGAAACACTGTCTGGGCTGAAACCATGGAACACTGGATTTCCTGTTTCAAATATGATCAAATAAAAATTATTTGTATTAGCATCTCTTAGAAGTCTACAGCATATCTTTACATTTTATTAGTTGTAGATCTAACACACCTTTAAAGATCTCCCAGCCTTGAGCATTATGTATGGAAGACTCAAAAGTGTAAATGGATGGGTAAAATGACCTCACAGATTTTATGTGCAAGATTTGAAAGATTGATGAGTTTTAGTGGAAGTCTCATTTGAAGTAATGGAATTAATGTTGAACACTTACCACACTTGTTCAGAGTAGTGTTCTGGGCATCCTCCTGCCTTTTACCCACTTTACCAAGAAGAAAATATAAATGAAGAACTGATGCTGTACAATCATTGTACCAGAATTCCATCAGGGCCCACTGTTGTGTAGAAAAGGAAAGCAGAGAACACATTCCCAGATTCCCACTTCACCTATTTTGGCACACCTTATTTTTACGTAACTCCTGTGTGTGGAGTTTGTTTATTACCTCACCTTGTGCCAGAAAAAAATGAAAACAACTTACAAAACCATGTAAATATTCTAACTAAAGTAAGCAAATAAAAAGGGTGTGGATAAAAAAATAAAGCCAGGGATGATTCCAAAATATGAGCACTGCAAAGACCTATATGCACTTGTATGGGTGGGGGACACATTTGGCTCTGGTTAACAGTCTACACAAAAAGAGAACGATGTCACAAAATAAATGCAGCCGCTCAGGAAAAACCTGGATTTTCTTGACATAAAGAATAAAAGTTTTTCCCCAGGGTTTTTCTGAAGAGGGTGCTATATGATTTAATAAGCAATGTCGGCAGCACTCTTACTATGCACAATAGTTTCATGGCTGATTCTTACTGGGAACCTGAATGAAGGTGATGGCACTATACCAAAGATTACCTAATAAAATATGGAGTGGATCAATGCTCAAGTGAAGACTTGGGAAGGATTAGGATCTTACCGTAGGTGCAAGCTAACACACACAGTTCACAGAGGCTGGTAGGAGACACAAGGATGCTAGGTCAAAGACAAAGGACAACTTATTTCCTCCTAGCGATAATTGTAGACTGAATATCAGCATTTGTGCTCATTCTAGGAGCCCCAGCTCCTACAGGGCCATACAGGGAGATACAGGCATAATCTACACATGCCAGGTTGTATTATAAGAAAGGAACCCCAAGCTTCAGGAAACTGAGTCTTTGATGATAGGCAAAGAACATATAGTCCTTTCGCCCCAGAGGGCAATATTACCTTTATTCTATGGGTCAGTAAACAAACTTCTCTCTTCCAGAGTTCTTTGCTATACCAACGTCATTGGAAAGATGAGCCTATTGAGAAGTCTAGAGCACAGGGAAACAGTGCTTCATAGGACACCCAGAAATGTGAGGGACTCTGGAGAATTACCCTCAACAACTGTATACTGCATTCCAAGTTGTAGTCTAACTTTCTTGGGCTTGATGACTCTAAACTAAAGGGAGAAATTGATAGATTCTGCTTCATTGGATGCTTATGCATCTTAACATGTGGCATTCTTATCAGATTCTAGCCACTGAGTACAATGCTAAACAAAATAGGTATGATCTCCTGTCTTTGTAGAACAGAGAGAAAATACAAAATATAGTTTACGTGGTTTTCCATAAGTTCTTCCTAAATGTTTCATCAAAAAGGATTTCTTGATGATAAATGTTATTTGTTAGAGCATTTTTAGGTTCACAGAAAAGCTGAGCAGAAGGGACTCGGATTTCCCAGATACGTACACCCGGCTTCTACACACGCAGAAACATACCACATACCCCTGGCCTACCCATTACCAACATCCCCCATCAGAGTTCGTTACCATTTGTTATAACTGATGAACCTCCAATAACATATTGTTCTCATTCAGAGCTTGTACTTTACAGTAGGGTTCATTCTTGGTGTCATATACTCTTACAGGCTTTGAATAACTATGTAAAACAAAAATTTTCACAGGTATGGGTGATAATCAGTTTGATAGTCTACCTCACAAATAATAGATCTTCACATTTCTGTATTTCCAGAAAAATACAGACACAAGAGCTCATGACACCTGGGAGACCTAATGAGTGTGTACAAATTATTCAACACTCATCATCTCCAATCTACCCATGGGCAGAAGGTAATCTTCCCTTAAAAAGTAGTCTTCCATGAATAGAGACGCAGATGTAGAGAACTAACTTGTGGACACAGCAGGGGAAGGAGAGGGTGGGACGAACTGAGAGAGTAGCGTTGAAACACGTGTTACCGTATGTAAAACAGATAGCTAGAGGGAAGTTGTGGGGCTTTCCTGCTGGCTCAATGGTAAAGAATCCACCTACCAATGCAGGAGACATGGGTTCAATCCCAGGTCTGGAAGATCCCTGGAGAAGGAAATGGCAACTAACTCCTGTATTCTCCCTCATGGACAGAGGAGCCTGGTGGGCTACAATCCATGGGGTCGCAAACGAGTCGGACATGACTTAGTGACTAAACAACAACAAAAGTGGAAAGTTGCTGTACAACACAGAGAGCTCAACCCGGTGCTCAGTGACAACCTAGCGGGGTAGGAGGGAGGTTCAGGAGTGACGGAACATGTATCAGTTCAGTTCAGTCGCTCAGTCGTGTCCAACTCTTTGCGACCCCATGAATCGCAGCACGCCAGGCCTCCCTGAGGTTCGTGACATTGTACAGGCGACAGGGATCAAGACCATCCCCATGGAAGAGAAATGCAAAAAAGCAAAATGGCTGTCTGGGAACATGTATACTTATGGCTAATTCACATTGTTGTATGGCAAAAACCAACACAACATTGTAAAGTAACTATTCTCCAATTTTAAAAAGAGTAGCCTTAAATCCTCCAGTGGTTATATGACCACAGCCCTCATATTTTTCTCCTCGAGCATGACACTTGCAATGTTTCTGGAGTATTTGTCTACCTCATGTTTGGGTTGGGACTCTGACACGACGGAAAACTTTTTGTTTGTTGAAAAGGTAAAATGGCTTCTCTGACACGGTTGGTTTCTTCAGGGCCTGCCTCCTCCCAGACTTGAGGAGAGCTCTGTACTTTCTGTGTCTTCACTGAATGTTCCTTGTCCTACTTGGTATAGTCATGCTACCAACTTTTTCTGACAAAATACTGATCGGAGACTGACCTTTGTTTAATTAGCCCCCAGTCAGTTCCAATCTGCAAATAACAATTGCTAATGTAGGCCTGATTTAGCCTGCAGGCCAAGCAGACGCTGATGCTTGAATTCCATTACCTAACCCTCCAGGCCTGCCCCTCACAACGTTTTGAAGAACCAGCCTTCTTTTCAATATTTCTGCTCTTTTTTAGCCCCTTCAAAAAAAAAAAACCTGTCATTTCCTGCTAGTACAGTGGCCTCCCTGGCTTAACCTGATGGCGATAGATATAGAAGCAGAGTCAGCAATGCCAACTGGATGAATGTCTAAACTGGGGTTTGAGAGAGCTGCCTATTCAAGTAAAAAATTAGAGATGAAAAAGACCTGTTAAATAATCCAGTCCCCTCTCCCCCTGTAGCTGGTGCCAGAGCATTCCTGTGCTGAAAGCTTAGCCCGGGCCAGCTCTAAATGACTTTAACAATGTGCCTTCTCACACTCTATTTGGAAGATGGGGCTGTCTCTTCAATTTTTCTATTTTCTTTCAGTAAGTTTTTTGACGTGAGTGTCATTGGACCACCATTATTCCATTTTCCTTTGACTGTTTTGGTTCAGCTACAGCAAATTTGTGAAATAAGCTGTTTTCAAAGGATTGATAGAAATGTACTGACAACATTTGAAGTACTTTATTAACCTGGTCACTCTAGCAACGCCTAGATTTAGGGTCATGTGATAGAGGGAGAGGACACCCCTGGGCTTTGGAGGTCGATGTATCTGGGTTAGAACCAGAGTTCTGCTTATTGGGGGATGTGCTATTGTCATTATTTTTGTTGTTTTCATTGATTATCATTTATTAAAAACTTCCTGTGAGCCAGGCACTATGGTACACACGGTCCAAAAGTGCCGCTAGCAAACTCGTGAAATTGGTACTGTCATCTCCATTTTTTAATTTAAAGTTTAATAATGAAGAGTGGAAGTTCTGGGGTTAAATTATCCGTTTAAAATGCCAGCTCTGGGACTTCTTCAGTAGTCCCGGGGTTAAGATGCTGTGCTTCCACTGCAGAGACTGCAGGTTTAATCCCTGCTCAGGGAACTAATATCCCCCATGCCACATGGCCAAAAAGTAAAATAAATAAATAGGGCCGCATTTAAAAAATAAAATAAAATGCCAGTTTGATTGCTTGGGTGATCTTGGGCCTTTTACTTAACCTCTCTGAGTCCAGTTTCTCTGTCTGTAAAAATGGGGGTAATGATGGTGCCTGTCTCCTGGATTATTTTGAGGAATAAATATAAGTAAATGCGAATTGATCACATAAGTGCTGGACACAGAGCAAGCTCATTAATGTAACCAATGTTGATGAGAAATTAAGATGGAGACATTTGTTCGAAGGCGCATGTCATCCTAGTTTATACCCAGTCAGTTTCACTCCAAAGCCCACCCAAATTTTTAACCATTGCACATACAGATTTGGTCAGATTCTTAACCTCTCTGGGGCTGTTTTTCTCATAGGTGAAATATAACTGGGATAATATAAGATCTTTTGTGTAATCAGTGTGAGGATTAAAATGAAATAATGTAGGTAAAGACACTATTACAGAGCCTGTCCCAGAGCTGGGGATCAACCAACAATAGTGATTCCTCTGTATCTCTGTATCTATAGACTAACCATCTGTATTTATCTGTGTATGTCCATGTGTGTTATGAATACCTGTGTAGCCACTGACGTTCTCTTAAAAGCTTCTCAGGATATTGGAACTTCAAAATGGTTCAGATTGAATTTTTGGAAGTTTACTTTCATTTGAAAGAAGAACTGGGGCTTCCCTGCTGGCTCATACGGTAAAAAAAAAAATCTGCCTGTGATGCAGGAGACCTGGGTTTAATCTCTGGGTCTGAAAGATCCCCTGGAGAAGGGAATGGCTACCCACTCCACTATTCTTGCCTGGAGAATCCCATTGACAGAGGAGCCTGTTGGGCTACAGTCTCTGGGGTCACAAAGAGTGGGACACAGCTGAGCAATGAAGAATCTTTTCTCTCTACACTAGATAATTAAAAACAGTTTTCTTCCTAACACAGTTTTATTTTATATTTTTAACATTCCAGTGGTTTTAAGGATATCTTTTTTCTTTTGGTATTTAAAAAGTTTATCACATGTTTCAAAATTCCCCAAATACTTTTTCTTTCATAAATATATATTGACCATAATTCCAAGTTTTATATCATGGAGGGAAGAGAAGAGACAAACTGTTACAACCTAGCAGGAAATGTGATGATAGGTTTTTTGCTGTTATGCCTTTTCTCTCTCTCTCTCTCTCTTTTTTTTTTTGGTGCGTGTGTGGGAAAGGGTGTGATGTCATTTTGTCTCCACCCCCTGTGAGTAAGCCCACGGCACAGCTAAGTGCAGCCGCCCGCCTCTGTCACCAGGAGACAGTCCACTTAAATGCAGCTCCAGGGTTGCAGGACCCCCACCAGAATCACTACCCGTGTGAGGTGGCAAATGCAACATGCTGTCCAGCTGGGGGTGTCTACTTCTCTGTGGAAGTATTGCACTAGCCCTGGGAAATGCACAGAAATTGCCAAAAGGCAAGTAGCTCTGATGTTTTGCGTTTTAAAAATGATGTTTGAGATACTAGCTTTTAAATGTTGAGATTAAATTTGATCTGCTTTGCCAGATGGGGGGATTTGAGTTCTTCTCAGTTACAGTTCAAATAGAGAAGTAGCTTAAACTTTTGCTTTTCTTTCCCCCTCTTCTGCTATGTACTTTTCAGTTGAATCTCTTTATTGCAAAAAATGCAAACCTACTTCTTTCTGGGTTTAGCCGTGTTCACGGTAGCTTGAGTGGTATAGTTTCCAATTACAGTACTTGTATATTGAATTGTATTGTATAGATGGGTATTGTAGTCTGTTGAAAAGACTCATTTGGTGTTTTGATCCCTCAGAGACTGAACCAGTGCTAGCTAAATGTTTGAAAGAAGCTAGCTGGAAACCTAGAATCATTTTGTGTAAACCTCACACATACCTGTTAGCTTGGAGGCTGAAGAATTCTAGGCAGGGCCCACCAATGAAGGACAGTCATGAGCCACGATGTAGACACTTTTTCTCTGGTGGAGTTTGGAATAGGGTTTGATCTGTTGGGCACGACATCCCCCCTTTCCCTGGCTAAATTGTTCTCATTTTAGTGTTGGTATTCTATTTACAAATGTCATCAGAAGAAAAGGAAAATGTCTTAAATAGACTTAAAAATCATCTCTTGAGCCCATCACCACCAAAAGCAAAGGTTGCCTCTCTCCTGTCTTTGAACATAAATGTTGCTCTTTTTTTTTTTTTTTGGTTCCTTTGCCGAGGCACTTCTCTAAGCCAACTCCAAGTCTGTGAAAACTTTTTATGGTTGCAGACTGCTGTAGTCAGCAGGATTAGGAAAACAGGCTGGAATTTATCATACAGTTATGATGGAAAATATCAGAGACAATGCAGCCATGGGCTTGTCAAAACCCTGCTGTGCTCAGAGTCGGAAAGAGAGGTTGTTCAGGTCAGAATATCCAAAGATCCTGCTAGGTCCTCCCTCCGGCTGGTTTGCTCCAAGATCATCTTGTCCCAAGTGAAAATCATTCTATCTTCAGTGTGTTAAGTGAAACTTGAATCCAGAGTGTGAAGGCTGAAGGGTTTGGCTCGTTGATATTTCACATGATGATGTAAAAAGCAATAAAAAAGGCTGGGTAAACCTTCTCGACTCTAAGATAATTCTGCAAAAATAAATAAATAAAAGAATTAAGGTGAAAATATACACTATTAGATATTTTTCTTCTATCAAGTTTTGTTTCTCAATCATCGTGAAAAGTGTTTAAATAAGTCAATCAGGAGCCTCAAGCATTCAGAATTAATTATTCCTACTGCTAAGACAGTTAACAAGGACTCACCATCTGAGAAAAGTCTGGAGATTATCTCAGGCTTAATACCTACAGATGGTTTTATTTTACCTTGTATTTACTGCGTAGGGGTGATAACCATGATTTTGTGACTGTAGACTTTTGCAAATTCCAAATGCTTTAATTATCATGTTGCAATCACTATATACAAATCTCTTGACACAATCTTCCTTTATTTGTTATGATAAAAAGAAAATTGTTAAAAATAGCCACAAGATAAATGTCTTGCCCATTGTACTTTAATCTGAAGTATTTTCATCCAGGATTCTTTTGTAATTAAAAAAAATCCATAGACCAGTAATTTGAAAAAAATTATCAAATTAATAGAAAATAAATGGCAAGTCTCCTGGTCACTAATGCTATGTTTTGTCTTTATCACCGAAGCTGCTGAGGGTCTTTCTTTTAGAGGAAGTCACCTCTCTCAAACTGCATTCCCAGAATAGGAGTATTGTCCTCAGAAGGGATTTGGGGCAGGCATCTGCTCTCAGTAACTTGGGGACCATTCATGCTTTTTCTGTTCTGGGGGAGTTACAGCAGATTTTAGAACTTGACAGGTTCTGAAAATTTCTCTGTGAAGAAAACTGTCCCACTTTTTCAACTGATTTTTTCCCTAACTCATTTGACTAAGAATCTTTCTTCTAGTGGAATAGTTATAAAATTTTGCCAGGGGCTTAACTTTCACCTTTGAGGAAGAACAGAACTAAATAAGATAAAAGATAAGTTTTTTTTCTTTTCCTTTTGCCTTCCTATTTTAAAGTAAATTAAATGTCATTTATGAAGAGGATAGAATTTTGAAGCTAGAAAAGATGACAGTGATCACCTAGGCTAGGGTTCCCAGATCTTTGGATTCATGGACCTGTAAAAATAAATATATATTTTAAATATCAGGGTTTTATTATAGAGAACATACTTGAAAGCTAGCCATTTTTAACAGATTTATAAAACAAATGATTTTATACAAATAAGTCCATTGTTTTTATTTTTTTCATTTCACTACAAACTGATGAAAACTTCATCATGGGCCAATAATTGGGAACCACGGACCAGTATAACCATTTTATAAATGAAGATACCCAAAGGCAGGGAGATTTAGTAGTTTTCCCACAATGATAGCAGAAACAGAACTGGATCTCAGGTTCCTGACTGAAAATCTATGTTTGGCCCTGTTTCAATCCAGATTTTAGGAGCTATATTCTGCAATGTAAATGTGAATGCTGTCCTTCCCTTGAGTAAAAGGGTTTCTGATAAAGATTTTAAGCATTATCTTAATCTTCACATGTGTAGAACATGTCTGCTGGGTGTGTGTGGGGGGGGGGGCATATAGTTGATAAATATAGCTGGCTATTTATAGGAAAAAAATATTTTTTAAATAAGAGATCATTTGTTACATGTCTTATGCCTATTTGAATACAAAACCACATTCTTTGTTATAGAAAATAAGATACTGGAAGAATATTTTTACTTTTTGAAAACTTAGAATAAAGTTGGAGACTATTATTAATGGAGTAGGAAAATGGCAACCCGCTCCAGTATTCTTTCCTGGAAAATGCTATGGGCAGAGGAGCCTGGCAGGCTACAGTTCAGACACAGCTGAACATACATATATTATTAGCTGACCTCTTCTCCTCTCTACCCCTTGATAACTATGTTCTTTGGCAAATCGTTTATTTACCTCTGCTAAGCATGTCTTATCATCTGTAAAATGGGATTAATGATAACTATCTTACAGTATTTTGGAATCAATGAGCTAAGAGTTGCAACGCCTTCAGTAAAGGATCTGACATATAACAGGCATTCAAAAAATTGTTTATTGGGTTGCATAAAAGTAGATCAATCCTGAAAAAAATATGCACACCAAATAATATGTGATCTGTATCCAAAGTGACACACATCTGAGAGGGTAGCAAATGTTCTTGGAGAAAGGTGGGGCAAGGGAGTTGTGTTGCTCTGCAGGGCAATGAGAGAAGGACTCTACTGTTTTCAGCCTGGACTTCCTCAACCCAATGTTTGATTGTCAAATTCAAACATTGCTTTTCTCTATGGAAAAAGCACCTTCATCTTAGGATCAACTTACTGGGTAAGCCTCACACAACCTCCAGGAAAGATCCTCCTGAACTTGTAACACCCAGGCCCTGAAGAAGAATTCCCACATTGTTTGACACCCTTGAAAGCCCCTGTGTTGCAGAAACCTCTAGGATTCTTTATTCTTGGCACCATAGAACTTTTCTTTTCCCCCTGGCATACAGGCAAAAATAAAAACCACAGAGAACAATATGCAGTGACCGGAGCCAAGAAAAGCTTATAATGGGACATGTGAGGCTTGACATACCTCTTTGCAGAAACTCCTGTGTTTGGAATATTGCAATCAGTCAGAAGGCAAAGACTACTATTTCTAGCTAACTTGATCAGTCCTCCTGATATAGGTGTGAGGAAAATCAGAGAGGAACATTTCAGATACACATGTGATCAGATGGTCCAAGGGTGTGAGGTCATGACTTGGGTGTGACTCTTGGCTCATGCAAAGGGAAGAAAGAGGCAGTCCTTGGTCTCAGGTTCTTACCCAACAAAGTAGAAATCTCTGACTCCAAGGTGAAAAATATCAGAGCAGATGATGGTAATAATAACTCTCGCAGCTATCAACAACTCATCTCTGTTATTATAGATAACATTTTTTGAGCTCATATCGTTTGTGGTAGTTTACGGCTATGTTTTTCTAATGTGGAAAACTAACTAAAAGCTTGATTTTTCCCTATACAGCAGGTACTTTATTACTCTCAGTTTACAGAGCATAAAATTTTGCCTCAGAGTGTTTGCCCAAAGTCACTCAGCAAGCAAGTGGCAGACTGTGTCTTTAATATCTATGTCACATTAGCTCCCTGTTCTACATAAAGATGTGTTCATTTGTTCAAGTAACAAACTGTATTCCATGTATATGCAAAGCATTGCGGTGGGAAGACAGGGCTTGATACCTGTTTTCCTGATCAGTTGATGGAGAAGACAGGGATGAAAAAGAATAATTATGCAACAGAGAGAACATCCTCTGATTTGGCTGAAGCACAAAGAAACTTGAAAATAACCAGGAAGGACCCAGTCCAGACTGGAGGGGCCGAACATTATGAGAGGATAAGGCACCTAAGTAGAAGACTGGAAGATAACATATGTTGGGGCAAGGAGGAGAGTAGTGGAGGGGTAGCTGCATGGCCAGAGCCTAGGCCATACCCAGGGGCCACAACTCAGCGGGGATTAATACTCAGTAGGGAAGCCAAGACTAAGTTGACTTAGGACACGACTGTGCTTTCCTTCTCTCTGTCTGTCTTGACTCCCCAAGATTGATTACAAAGCAGAAGTAGCAGTTGTCTTTGGAGAAGAGGGTCTTATGTCTTACTCTAAATTTTCCCAACTACTCACCTGAGGTAACAGCTCTCACTTTCCAAGAAGCCCTCCCAACCTCACTTTGACAAAACAAGAATGTGTCACTCCAGTGACTCAGTCCATTTCTTCAGAGGGTCCTTGATACTTGTAAGGACCCAGGGAGGGTCTTTTCCATCTTAGAACAGGGAATTTGGGAGGAGAATAATGTGGGCAGGTAGATGGATTCTGCTTTTATCAGAGCAGTATACATTTATGTATTGGTGAGACTGTATTAAAGAGTACATTGGAAAAATATAGTTCTGCTAGAAGAAAACAAGCTTAAAAACCACAGGGGAATTATTTTAGCATCTTCTACAACTCTGAAGTTTCTTGGCAGTTGTATTGATTTGTTTGTCTGTTTAAGCGCTGCCTACTAGGTAAAATGGATTGAGATCCAGCCCCTGTGATAAAAGAAACTTCTGTTTGGAATGTAAAAATTGATCAAGTATAATTTTACTTTGATAATGAGAGTATCCTGTTGATAATCAGTGCTTAAAAATAAGGTTCCTCTCTGCTTCAGGGCTTCCCAGGTGATGCAGTGGTATAGAATCTGCCTGCCAATGCAGGGGATGTGGGTTCGATCCCTGGGTTGGGGAGATCCCCTGGAGGAGGAAATAGCAACCCACTCCTGTATTCTTGCTGGAGAATCCCATGGACAGAGGAGTCTGCCGGGCTACAGTCCACTGGGTCCCAAAGAGTCGGACACGACTGAGCATGCGTGCTATGCATGCTGCTAATTACACATTCACTAGTTTAGTTTTATAGGCCGCTATATCAGGCTATAAAATACTAACTATTAAGGAATTTCAGTCTCTGTCTCTCAAAAGTTAATGAGGTATAGGTAGCACTTGAGAATAGACAAATTCATTAATAACTGTATTATAGAAAAGACAGTTAAATGCTTTTAAAGGTTAATGTGAGCTAAGACAAAAGTGAGGTGTCTAATGAAGGGAGGGCCCTTAAAAAATGTGATGAAAACTATTCTGCATCACCATCCTCAGAAAGACTTCCCTTTTGCCTGATCTGCTAATTGTGATTTATAAAAGCAAGTATAAAAGAAAGGGAGAATATCGAAAGCAAACAGATGAACTTAATAAAAGTGATCTAAAAATAAATTTAAAAATTAACAGGATAATCTAATGAGACATTACTAGAATAGTAAAAAAAATATATATATATATAGTATCAACCAAAGAATGAGCATGCTAAAATTTAAAAAAAACACAATGATTTAAATACATATTCTATTAGAATCCCATTTAAAGAATATGATAACAACCGTGTAACTATGTATCAGGCATGTTGTTTAATGCTAAGTGTTGATATACACAGTCTCATTTTATCCTCACACCTGTGAGATATATTATCCCCATTTCACAGATTAGGAACTAAACCTAAAGAGAATGTTAGTTATTGATTATTGCACAATAAATTACTAGAAACTTAGCAGCTTAAAACATCACACATTTAAAACGATTTTTATTGTTTTATTTGTTTATGGCTGTGCTGGGCCTTCATTGCTGCAGGGGCTTTTCTCTAGGTGTGGGGAGCAAGGGTTACTCTCAAGTTGCAGTGCACGGGATTCTCATTGCAACAGCTTTTCTTGTTACAGAGCATGGGCTCTAGGGCAAGAGGACTTCAGTAGTTGCTGCATGTGGGCTCAGTAATTGTGGCTCCCAAGCTTCAGAGTCCAGGCTTAGCAGCTCAGCCGCATATGGGATCTTCCCAGACCCAGGATCGAAGCCGTGTCTCCTGCATTGGCAGGCTGATTTTTTTCACCACTGAACCACCAGGGAAGCCCCCATCACACATTTTGGTTTCACAGTCTCTGTGGGTTAGGAGTCTGAGTCTGGATTAGCTGGGTCCTCCCTTCAAAGTCTTTCACAGGACTGTAACAAAGGTGTCAGCCAAGCTCAGGTCTCATCTAAAGGCTCAGCTGCAAAAGGATCAACTTTCAAGATCTTGTGGCTATTGGTAGAATTCAGTTCCCTGAGGAGCATTGGTTTGAGGACCTCATTTCCATACTGGCTGTTGGCCACAGGTTACCTCTGACCTTTGCCACATGGGCTTCTCTGTAATGGCTGTTGCTTCATCAAGGTGTACAATCCCAGATGTGTCTGCAGGCAGGATGTAGATTACAATCCTATGCAGCTTAATCGTGAAGGTAGCAACCCACCTTTGCTATATTCTATTGGATAGAGGCAGCTTCCTGGTGCTGTCACACAAGATGATTACAGAGTAACAGGAGATGGGAATTATTGGGGGTTATGTTAGAGTCTACCCATCACAAAATGGCCAATGACTGCTTGAAGTCACACAGCTAGTAAATGATACAGTGGAACAATGAATATGCTCTGATTAGCGGCTCAGTTGTGTCTGAGTCTTTGTGACCCCATGGACTATAGCCCACCAGGTTCCTCTGCCAATGGGAATTCTCCAGGCAAGAATACTACAGTGGGTTGCCATGCCCTCCTCCAGAGGATCTTCCCAACCCAGGGATAGAACCAGGGTCTTCTGCATTGCAGGCAGATTCTTTACCAGCTGAGCTACCAGGGAAGCCAATGAATACAGGGAATCTAACTGCAGAAAATAACACTGGTTTGAGCATTAACACCCCATCTACTCTTCAGTTTTTCACAGAGTTCAGCCTTTAGTGGCAAATGCCCAGCAGGCAAACTGCCAATCTGTCTGCCTCCATGGTTGGAGTTGTAGGTAATCTCTGAGAACTGAGATAAATATCTTACTAGTCAAAGACTCAAGGTAACTATTCAGTACCCAATGTGGACCATGTTTTCTATATACAAGAGACCAGTCAATGCCTAGATTCCTCAAGTGTGGCCAGTGCCATGAAGAACAGTATGCAAAGTAAATGTCCCCCAAATAGAAGCTTTGCTTTCTTTGTAAGACTCAGATGCCATCCTCTCTTAAAAAGAGAAAACATAGGACAAAATGAAAATTTTCTTTGACAAAATGTACAGATATTCAGCAATTAACACTTATGAAGTTGATATAGTCTTCATAAAATGTACTTCTTAAACATCATTGAGTGGCTTTTCTAGTAAATGGAGGAGTTGTTATAAGGTTGAATGAAACTTTTGTTTGGAGGATGAAAGTATACTCTGGCAGTGGATGAGATGGAGACAACTGGATAAACTAAAAGAGCTTCTTTCAGATCCTTTTTGGTATAAATAAAACAATTCCTCCATATGTGCTAGGAAACAAAACACAAAATGTAGGTTATGCATAAAATATATTCTTAGCATGGCACCCAGACTATGTAGAATGTTAACACTAGAATACCCTGTCGAGTAGGGCTTCCCTTGTAGCTCAGTCAGTAGAGAATCTGCCTGCAGGGCAGAAGACCCGGGTTTGATCCCTGAGTTGGGAAGATCCCCTGGAGAAGGAAATGGCAACCCACTCCAGTATCTTTGCCTGGAAAATCTCATGGACAGAGGAGCTTGGTGGGCTGCAGTCCATGGGGTCGCAAAGAATCGGGCATGACTGAGCGACTAACACTTACTTACTTACTTACTCTGTTGAGTATTTTCCATAGTCCACAGTCTCTTCTTGTGTTGAAATGGTCCCAAAGTCCTGGAAGGTACATGATAAGACAGGTAAACTTCAAGGTCTCAGCCTACTTTGTGAAAGTTCTGTGGACAGTAAGACTGAGTCAGGACTTACTCCACTGCTCATAATGTTAGCTTATGTTCCCCACCAAGAACCTTCCACAGTGAGATTCTGATGCTGGATTGTAGTTTCCCTGATCTAACAAAAGCCTGACTTACATGATCAGTGATTTCGGGAGACATTTGGGAGCCTTAAAGCTATGCTGAGATTTTTAGACCTCCTTGAAGAATTCTGAAAAGGAGGTGGGAGATGTGATGCCTTCACAGAAGTTTCTTATTGTTCTCCAATCAAGGCCTATACATCTAAAGCCCATACTTTAGAAAATCAGACCAAATCACCTACTCCAAGCATCTTTTGGTCAGATTAGAGTTAACTGGAGGGAAAAATGAGGTCTAATTTAAGCTTCACCTATGATACAGAAACTCAGTATTTTCTTTTAGAATATATTTAGCTATTAGTATAACTATGATAGCATCTATCCTCAGCAGTTGTAAACTTGCATATTAGAATAACTGAAGGTTTTCAAAAATATCAGTATTATTCTGCTCCCCTACTCAATTACAATTTAATTGTCATGGGATGGGAAAGAGAAAAAAAATTCTTCAGGTGATTTTAATGTAGCCAGAGTTGAGGACCACTGTCTACAGGTTCTGAAAATCTGTTTGTGTGAGTGATAAGTCCTTTTGGATGAGTGCAGGATAAAATTCAAAAGTTGCAAGTGAATTATTTTGTTATTTAAGTTGTAACTCCAACTTAAAGGCAATTTTTTTTAATTTTTATTTTTACTTTATTTTACTTTACAATACTGTGTTGGTTTTGCCATACATTGACATGAATCCACCACGGGTGTACATGAGTTCACAAACATGAACCCCCTTCCACCTCCCACTCCATATCATCTCTCTGGATCATCCCTGTGCACCAGCCCCAAGCATCCTGTATCCTGCATCAAACATAGACTGGCGGTTTGTTTCTTACATGATAGTATACATGTTTCAATGCCATTCTCCCAAATCATCCCACCCTCTCCCTCTCTCTCAGAATCCAAAAGTCTGCTCTACACATCTGTGTCTCTTTTGCTGTCTCGCATACAGGGTCATCATTACCATTTTTCTAAATTCCATATATATGTGTTAGTATCCTGTATTGGTGTTTTTCTTTCTGGCTTACTTCACTCTGTATAAGAGGCTCCAGTTTCATCCATCTCATTAGAACTGATTCAAAAGGCAGTTTTTATCTTGTGCTACTTTGTTTCTGGACTTTGAAACATTATTTGGAAAAATTTTAAAACTTCCTTTTCAGACCAAATAAGAAAATGTTTAAAATTAAGGTTAACATTTGTTTTTAGTGTTAGATCAAAAGTTCAAATGTCTACTTTTACAAAATCTCAGGGGCTAGATCTGAGAAGCTATGGTGGATTACATTTTTCAGGACTGGACTTAACATTTGTTCATTTCTGTCATTCAGTTAACTTTAAAAAATCATCACATTAGGATTATTGGCATATACACACAGTGGAATACTACTCAGCCATTAAAAGGATGAAATTTTGCCATCTGCCGCAACACGGACCAACTTAGAGGACATTGAGTGAGGGAAGTTGCTCAGTCATGTCAGACTCTTTGCGACCCCATGGACTGTAGCCCACCAGGCTCCTCCGTCCATAGGATTCTCCAGGCAGGAATACTGGAGTGGGTTGCCATTTCCTTCTCCAGGGGATCTTCCCGACCCAGGGATTGAACCCAGGTCTCCCGCATTGCAGGCAGACACTTTAACCTCTGAGCCACTGACTCAGAGGACATTATACTGACTGAAATAAGTCAGACAAAGACAAAGACTAGATAATATCACTTATGTGTAGAATCTAAAAAATACAACAAACTAGTGAATATCACAAAAAAGGAGCAGACTTACAAACACAAAGAACAGACTAGTGGTTACCAGTAGGAAGAGGGGGAGGAGCATATTTAAATATGTAAGTGAATATTTTTCTTTAAAAAAGACATTAAAAAGAAATAACATTTTAAAAAGGAAACAAAACAATTATCATATTAGGATTATAAGAATGATTTAGACATTTCCTGCCTTCAGGAGTTTGAAATTAGTTCTAATTGAAATACAAGTTGGCCACACAAAGGTAATTTTCTTTCATATGAACCTGTTAGTGTCTTAATTCTTTATCCTTACATAACAGCCAAACTTGCAGAAGTTAAGCTATCCCACTGTGTTGCCACATACTTGTTTTAAACGATATATATGCACATAAAGAAGAAAAAATGAATTCATATAATATGTTGAGGATGACAAAGTACCCTATGATTCCAGTCAATGCAAAATATGAGTTAAGACAACATTCAGTAAACTTCCTCTATACAAAAGGTCCGTGTTATGTGAATTGCCTTTGGATATTGTTCCTTGAATTTTGCATGTAACCATGGGCTTCCCTGGTGGCTCAGACAGTAAAGAATCTACCTGAAGTGCAGGAGACTCGGGTTTGATCTCTGGGATGGGACGATCCTCTGGAGAAGGCAATAGTTACCCACTTCAGTAGGAGCCTGGACAGCTGCGGTCCATGGCGTCAGACATGACTGAGCCACTAAAACTTCCACTTTTCATATACATTCCAGCTCATTTTCTTCCTGCTTTATGTTAAGGATAATTTATGAGCACATAGGATGACTTATAATCTGAAACACAAGTGTGTTACTCTGTGTCTCTAATAAAATGAGAGATCGCTCTGAGTGGAGAACTGAACCCCTGCTAGCACAAAGCAGGGGGCACATCGCTTCCGACAAGATGCCAAAGTGGAATTTCAGATCCCCTTCCTCCTTAAATGACATCCTTTGATTTTTTTTTTTTTTCCAATCTGTTAGCGGATAAGAAAACGTTCTGGTTTTCCAAGGGTCCTGCTGAGAGTCCGCTGGGCACACGTGTGTGGGTGTACAAGCCCTAACAGGCCTTTCTTCTCTGAGAGCAGCAGATTCTGTCATTGAAGGAGGGGATTGGGGTGCCTGCCAAAGTCATGCTGGCAGAGAGCTCTGGAATCCAGTCCTGTTACAGATATGCCGGCAAGGGATTCAGGGCAGAGGTTCCTTCTCCTTTCACTTTCCCAGATGGAGTTAAAGCATCTCGAGCCAGTAAGTTTGGGATCAGGTATCAGATGATCTGAAGAACGGCCCCTCCCTTCCTCTCATGGCTCGTCCTCTTCAAATACCCCAACGATCCTGCTATCACAGAATGATTTTCTAATTACTCCTACTCTTACTAGAATTAGGAGGAAAGCAATGCTGGCCGTGTTCTGCCTTTGAGGTTTACCCTAAACTGTAGTTTCATTATCAACTGGGAGGATTAATATTGGGAAATAGTGATAGGGTCTATCAAAATCCAGGAGTCACTGTGGGCCTGGTGAGTGACTTGACCTCTCTGAACATCAGAGCTGCTTCCCTGAAAAAAGGGAATAATAAAAATAACAGTTCTCTTTTTAGCTTCCACTACTAAATAATGCTAGGGTGACTTTAATGGATTTTTTTGAATACTTATTTTTATTGGAACATAATTGCTTTACAGTATTGTGTTACTTTTTGCCATACAACATCGTGAATCAGCCCAATGAATACATATATCGCCTCCCTCTTGAGCCCCCTCCCCCCACCCCCACCCCATTCCTCTCGGTTGTCACAGAGCGCTGAGCTGAGCTCCCTGTGCTGAACACTAGCTGCCTGCTAGCTAGCTAGTTTACACAGGGTAGTGTGTATATATCAATGCTACCTTATCAATTCGTCCCACCCTCTCCCTCTCCCCCTGAGTTCACAGTCTGTTCTCTACATCTGCACCGCTATTCCTGCCCTGCAAATAGGTTCATCAGTACCATTTTTTTTTAGATTGTTGGTAGTAATTTTCTTAAGTAAGAGGGAATGTGGATGGCCAGCCACAATTTTGGAAACTCTTCACCTGCCCTGGCAGCCAGAGAAAGATCTAGATGCTCTTTTCTCCTGGACATTTCCTGAAAGTAGGCTGAGCTGAAAGAAGGCTTTGTTGCTGGAGGTCAGGGTCTCAGGTATCGGCCTGTCAGGTATCAGCCTCACAGTGACACAGGGCCTGAGGACCAGGGTCATGGCCCTGCGGATTATACAGAGTGAAGTGGGCCAGAAGGGAAGACTCCAATATAGTGTACTAGTGCATATACGGCACCCCACTCCATACTCTTGCCTGGAAACTCCCAGGGATGGAGGAGCCTGATGGGCTGCAGTCCATGGGGTCGCGAAGGGTCGGACCCGACTGAGTGACTTCACTTTGACTTTTCACTTTCATGCACTGGAGAAGGAAATGGCAACCCACTCCAGTGTTCTTGCCTAGAGAATCCCAGGGATGGGGGAGCCTGTTGGGCTGCCGTCTATGGGGTCGCACAGAGTCGGACACAACTGAAGCAACTTAGCAGCAGCAGCAGCAGTGCATATATATGGAATTTAGAGGGATAGTGATGATGACCCTGTATGTGAGACAGCGGAGGAGACACAGATGTATGGAACAGACTGTTGGACTCTGTGGGAGAGGGAGAGGGTGGGATAATTTGGGAGAATGACATTGAAACATGTATGGCATCGTGTGGGAGGTGAATCGCCAGTCTAGGTTCGATGCAGGATGCAGGATGCTTGGGGCTGGTGCACTGGGATGAACCAGAGGGATGGTATGGGGAGGGAGGTGGGAGGGGGGGTTTGGGATGGGGAGGGAGCACGTGTATACCTGTGGTGGATATGTGTTGATGTATGGCAGGGCCAATACACTATTGTGGGGTAGTTGGCCTCCAATTAGAATAGATAAATTTATATTCAAAAAAAAAAAAAAAAACCACAATGCTTGCCATCAGTAGCTCCCATTCTCTTGTTCAGCTCTCCCACAGCGGGGTCGAAACTTTCGCTCAGAAATTTACCTTTTATTGTGAAAGATTTGGGAGTACGGATCATGGTCTCCAGTCATTTTCCCCTCCATGTACGCTTGGGATGTGGTTCTGTGTAATTTGACTTTCCTGTGAACACCTGGTCTGTCTGGTTGATTCTTAGGTATGGGTTGGTCTGATGTGGTGAACTGATCAGTCCCCTCAAGAGACTCTCTTTTTTTTCCTCCCCTCCCTCTTTTTGTTCCTAATCTTCCTTTCCGCTCAGCCTCCTTCTCCCTCTGTTCCCTTTGGAATTTCCTCCTTTCCTCTTTCCCCCTTCTCTCAACACCAGCAGAATCCTCAAAACGTTCTCCGGGCTTCCACCCCCACCTTCCGCCACTGGATGCTTTGGCCCTAGTCCTTACTTCACAGCTGACGCTTCTTTTGGAATTCAGCAGGAATCATCCCTTTGGAAGACAGTGCACACTTTGTAATTTTTTCAAGGCAGGAATGGGTGTTTCTGTGTCATACTAAATGTTCCACTTGATTGCAAATATCATGGTTTCCTGCTCATTTATCTTGGCATCAGCAAATTTGCAAAAAGCACAAATTTACATTAATTTGATAACCTCTATGCATATCAGGGAGAAGGCAATGGCGCCCCACTCCAGTACTCTTGCCTGGAGAATCCCATGGATGCAGGAGCCTGGTGGGCTGCAGTCCATAGGCTCGCTACGAGTCAGACACGACTGAGTGACTTCACTTTCACTTTTCACTTTTGCACATTGGAGAAGGAAATGGCAACCCACTCCAGTGTTCTTGCCTGGAGAATCCCAGGGACGCGGAAGCCTGGTGGGCTGCCATCTGTGTGGTCGCACAGAGTCGGACACGACTGAAGCAACTCAGCAGCAGCAGCATGCATATCAGATGGGGCAAACCATATCGTGTCTTAACACTGTGTGTGTGTGCTAAGTCACTTCAATCGTATTGAACTCTTTGTGACCCCATGGACTGTAGCCTGCCAGAATCCTCTGTCCATGGGATTCTCCAGGCAAGAACACTGCAGTATGTTGCCATGCCCTTCTGCAGGGCATCTTCCTGATCCAGGGATTGAACCTGGGTTTAATTGCAATGACTGAACCTGGGTCAGTTGCAATGACCAGGCTTCTCATTGCGTTGGCTTAGCTTTTTGCTGAGCACGGACTCTTAGGGCAGGCAGGCTTCAGTAGTTGTGGCTCTTGGTCTCTAGAACAGTCTCAATAGTTGTGGCACATGGGCTTAGTTGCTTTGCAGCATGTGAGATATTCCCAGCCCAGGGATCAAACTCATGTCTCCTGCACTGGCAGGCAGATTCTTTACCGCCGAGCCACCAGGGAAGCCCTTAAATGGTTTTGATTATGGTATAAGTTAGTATGTCCATTAACGTGTGGCAATAACATATGCTTGATAAATGCCAGACATCATAGTGTTATTTTGTAAGGTAACTTTTTTATTTGTTCCTGGATTTTTTTTCCAGGACAGCTGTTGGTATCTGATATTTTCAAGAACTTTGCAGAGAACTTTGCCTTTTCCAGTGGGTTGAGTTGGACCTTCAGTTCAAATGCCATGTTTTTCTTCATTTGACTGGTAGCCAGTATTGCCATGAAACTGAGTTTCTGTGTCAACTGTTCCCATGAAATAGGATCCTCTAATTGACAACTGGACTACAGTTGTGGCATTTCATATCATTTCAACATACCAGGCTCCCTCTTTGATCTCTGTTTCTACTTTTCTTTGCTGTACTTAACAGATGACTTCCAAATTTTCATCTCACTCTTTATAGCCCTCCCATTTTCTGCTTTCATGAAATGTTCCCATCCTTGTGCTTAGAAGACCTTCCACTATCTCTGCCATAGAAACTATATATTCTCTTGGCTTTTAGACTTTTTTGGCCGTGATCCACAGTAATAAGGATCCACAATATGAACTTAGGTGTTGTGCTTACACAGATATGTGCCATGCCACACTGTTGTGGCTGTTCTCCTTGTAATACAAATCAAAAATAAATATGAAATAAGATGAAAGTCTTGGAATGGATTAAATTTGGTGTGATTCACCATTGATTTTCTTATTGATTGACATATTGGTATGTGTGGTTTATGGTTTTGCTCTTATACAGAACAACCTGGTTGCAAAACTCTTCATAGACAGCATTTCACTGTTTTTACTATCCTGTTTGGGAAACAGTAACTCAAATTTAAAATACTGATTTTACAATGGAATCACCAGAATAACTAATAAAAATATCCCTGAATCACTTTAAAAAGTAACACTATTTCATACTCTAGTCAAAATTCTTTCTCCACATACTCTTGGCAGGAAATCCCACTTTCCAAATTTTTCACCAATGTGTCAGTGCTTTCTCAAATACTTTCAGGTGCCTTTCTTAGCTGTTTACAAAGAAGACCATTTAGTTTTAGGAGACCCTAAATTTGTCAGGTGAATTGCATTATATAACACTCGCTCTTAATCATCCATTCAATCCAAGCATCTGTTTTCACTTATGTGAGAAAATTAAGACAACAAGTATTTACTATAGAGTTTTCCAGAGTCACCATAACCCATGGCTCACATGTCATCTGTAAGGTTTTTGTGGTATCCCAGAAACATCCATTTCAAACATTCCTTTTCATGGCCAGAGGTTCACAGGCCACAAAGGAACCACAGATATTAACACTAAGTAAACTTCCTGTGAGTTATGTTATCAAATAATTGCAATGGAATTCGGGGATAAGCATTTAGTGGATCAAGATCCTTTTAGGGGTGTCTCTTTCTGGGGACTTTGTTGTTCTTTTTTAATGAAAAATGTACTGTTTTATTATCTTTGTCTGCGATGGGTCTTCATTGCTGCACTTGGGCTTTCTCTAGTTGTGACGTGCGGGCTTCTCATTGTGCTGGCTTCTCTTGTTGCAGAGCACAGGCTCAGAGGCTGTGGCTTCCGGGTTCTAAAGCAACAGCTCTAGAGGGCAGGCTTAGTTGCTCCGCGGCAGGTGGGATATTCCCAGACCAGGGATTAAGTCTGTGTCCCTTGCATTGGCAGATGGAGTCTTAATCTCTGGACCGCTAGGGAAATCTGGCACGTTCTTATTTTGTGCGAATGTTTGTTTCTTTAAATAAGGGAGAAACAGGTACCACCATTTATCTGCTTTTATCTAAAGTCCCTCTCCCACCTATCCTTCTTCCTTATGGTTCTTGCATCCATCCATCCATCCTACATCCTGGATGGATGCAAGAACCTGGTTGTGGAAGATGATTAGATGGGAATAGGAAAAGAAGCCTCTAAGTTTTGTTTTATTGAGTTACAGCTGTTAGACAAACCTGGAGATGATCATTCTCAAACTATATTGAGGAGCTAGGAATCACTGAGTATAGTGGTCCTTAAGTTTGAGCAAGCATCAGAATCATCTTGCTAAAGGTCAGTATGCTGGGCCCATCCTGACTTTCTAACTCTAGACCTGAGGTCAGGTGGTCCAGAGAACTTGGACTTCTCACAAGCTCCCAAGTGATTTTGGTGCTATTGTTCCTGGGTCCATGTTTTGTAAACCACTGACTCAGTGAATCTGTTAAGTATGCAGAGTCCTACCTCCCCATCCCCACCCCTTGTTCCCTCCACCCTCACTATAGTCATCCCAAATTTCAATTTAGTAATCTGGTAATCTGTATGTTAAATACTATCACTGATGATTCCAATGAGATTAACTGTGTAGGGAGAAATAATACTGATTGGTTTATATAATTAGTACCAAGCACTGGGGCACTAATTCAAAGAAAGTGGTTAAGAGGAAATTGGCTACCTTCCTATAATTCTATAAATTAGAAAAACCTGTGCTTTTTGTTTATTTATCATATAAGAGATTCTGAGTTATAACTACCTAACCCAACTGTTCCCGTATGATGCATGACTGTACAAAACGTTTAGCTTGAGACAGTGAGAGCTCTAATTATTGTGATGAAATTCTGTTTGCCTTTATACTTAGAAACCATTCTTTGCATAGCTAGCTGGAGCATGAGCAGCATTCACCATTAATTAAGCTTGTTTAGTGGTGAGTAATGTTTAAATCTGGGACTGGAAAGTTTGGGTGACATTATGAGATATTAGTGAGAGTCATCCTGTTTGTGTAAATGTATGTTAAAGTTAATGCCTAATATTAGCCTGAAGGGTCTGTTAAGTGTAACCCAAACTCAAAAAGCCCACTATAAAGTATGAACAGTTTACTTCACCAGGTCAATTAAGAAAAAGACAATTGTGAAACTAAAGGTGAATTTGATACTTCATGTAAAAGTGCTCTGTTATTCTGACTTACATAAACTGTTAACTTGCCAGCCTTTTAGTTAGTATTGGGCATCAGCCTTTTGTTGAACATGAGCTGTGACATTTGGCAGCCAGCTGAAAACATTGTGTACCTAGCTTGCAAGTTAAGAGTTCTTTTTCTTAGCTCCAGGAGTCCTTAAAAGTCTTCAAGTTGTACATACAGTAGCACACTTGTGGATTTGGACATTTTCGAAGGAGAGGTATTATAGTTTTTAAATATCGAGATTCCAAAAAAAGTCTAAGAGCCCATGAAAGTTCAGAACCATCTGTCTAGACAGATGCCTTTCACTGGGTTAGATTTAGGCTTCATCAAGTGAGTGGCTGGAAGGATCGCCACTATATTGATAAGACATGCAAAAAGGTCTTTGAGATGGTCCATGAAAAATCTCAAATTTCATAACTAAAGATGTTAACGTACAATTTATTTTATGTAATTGATTTTGATATGTTGTTGTTCAGTCGCTATGTCATATCTGACTCTTTGCCAGCCCGTGAACTGCAGCACACCAGGCTTCCCTGTCCCTTACCATCTCCCAGAGCTTGCTCAAACTCTTGTCCATTGAGTCAGTGATGCCATCCAACTATCTCATCCTCTATCATTTGCTTCTCCTCTTGCCCTCAATCTTTCCCAGCATTAGAGTCATTTCCAGTGAGTCAGCTCTTCGTATCAGGTGACCAAAGTATTGGAGCTTCAGCTTCAGCATCAGTCTTTCCAATGAATATTCAGGGTTGATTTCCTTTAGGATTGATTGGTTTGATATGGTACAAAAAAATTTAAACATAGAAGTATAGGATCCAAGATGACCTTTACCTTCTGTATTTGCCCCTTATAGAATCCCCTCACACATGGAATCCTTGCTGGCCTACAAGTATGGAAAAAGCCAAACGAATTTTTTGGCCAACCCAATATATCCCTAAATTCCCCCAGGAGCAAATGGGCCTCCTGGGACAAACCTGGATCAGGCCAGGCTCTCATTTCCTTACCTTTGATTTCATTCTGAAGTCTACGCTGTGGCATTCTTGATGTAATTATATCTTCAGATTAGGCCTTTGTGAAATTTCTTAAGTCATACAAAAAAAGAAAAGTCATTTTATAAACACCTAATGTATAATAGGCGGAATAAAGATATAAAGAGAAAATGGTTATAGTTGTTGAATTTATATTTTAGCAAAAGAAACAGATGAACTAAACAGGATAATACAATGTAATAAAGGCTGTAACAGGAATGAATACAGCTGCATTTGGGCATAGAGAAAAAGGGGATTCATTTTGCTTGGAAGAATTAGAGAGACTTTGAACAGGCTCTTCTCTGCCATTTGAATTTTTTTATGGCATTTCCAGAAGTGTTAATTTTTTAAAAAATACTTCATGTGGGGAATTTCTTTACATGGGCTATCTGTGGAGGGCAAGCAAATTCTTCTAACCCCAAACCAGAATGCATGGCAAATAAAGATATTTTTGAAGAAACAGATGGTATAGCCACGAACTAGGACAATCCCAGAATATTCAAGATGTTCTAACTATATTTTACCTACAGTATACTTCATTAATGGCTGCTGTTAGGATTTTAGGGTGAACGCATTTGCTCCCTTGAAAAATACCATTGTTTACAAAACGATTACAAAGAAAAATCGCTGGCACTTATTGCCAGTTACTAAGATCTTATTAGCAAAGCATTCAACAAAAACACAAAATTGCATAGGCAGTTTCCATCCAGTTGACTAATTCCTTGGCCAGTTAATATCTGGGTTACTTGGGTTACTTGGATGATACAGGTCACAGGGGACAGGTTCATCCCCTCGTCCCAGACCAAACTCCTTTCTTGATCCAGAGTCTTCTTCTAATATGTATCATCATTCAGGGAATCACAAGGCCCCATGTGATCTCCTGCTTTCATGCAGATTCAACGCACTATGGACTTGACCTTCCCAAAGCATTCATCATAGCTGCCAAGGAAGGGCTGTTTTAGCAGTAAAAACAGCTCATTTCCTACCACTTCTTTGTCCACTCTCAATTAACACATCTAATTAAGCAAGAAAAATATTCAGACTTTTGAAGCAAGTTCTATTTGTGGAGGATCCTGTGGACAAAAAAAAAAAAAAAAAAAGTCAAGAGAAGGCAAAAAACTGAATTACATCTGAAATCATCATCCAAACAGGCAGCATCTACTAAAAAAAATCATGACTGTAACTTGCTATCAACCACTTCAGAATCCTTGTCCCAATTTGTCTGTGAAGTATAGGACCCCTTCATCTTCACCAGCCCCTCTCCTCCAAGGAAGCTGTGGGGCTCCCTTCTTAAGTGAGTTTGCTTCTCAGACTTATTCATTACAAGTGGGAATGTATTGATTCTAGGTTCAATTTGATCTTGTTTGCAAAAGTTTTGTTTTATTTCAGTTTAATAAAATAAGGAAGTAACTTCCAATGATGAAAGACCTTTATCTACATTCAAATGTAAACATTTTTGACTTTCTAAATGTCCTTATTTCTCTTTTTCCTTAGGCAATGTAATGGCACCAGTATTCTTTAGGAAACTTCCTATACTGTTATTAATATCCCTGGTTATTAAATAACCTTTAGATCAATACATTAAAAATGACTAACTTATCAAACAGGAGAAATTTTTTGTCCAGACTGCAAACAAAATGCCTGTCACGTCTTACAGAGATTGGGTCTCAAAGCATATTTAGGACAGGTTTGATGTTCCACAGTACCCCTCTCTTGGGATACCTGTTATTTCTCTCCGCACCCTGAAGTTAAATGTTACTGATTTTAACATTGTGTTGCATATGGTAGTTTTCTATAGTTATAGCTTAATTTAGAGAAAAGTAGCAAATGACTTTTTTTACCTTTCTAAATTTTAAACACAATATTGTTGTTGTTTAGTTGCTAAGTCATGTCTGACTCTTTGTGACCCCATGGAATGTAACCTGCCAGACCCCTCTGTCCATGGGGTTTCCCAGGCAAGAATACTTGAGTGGGTAGCCTTTTCCTATCCAGGGAAATTCCCAACTCCAGGGGATATTCCCAACCCAGGGAGCGAGCCTGTGTCTCCTGCATTGGCAGGTGCATCCTTTATCACTGAGCCACCCGGGAAACCCTTAAACACACCATAGAAAGTGCCATTTCTGTCTCCTGTTTGTCTGCCCCATTGTTCCACCCAATCCTAGAAATATTTTGTCAGTTTTCATAAAGATATAAAATATTTCCATCACCCCAGAAAATTCTGTGTTCCTTTGTAGTCACTTCCTTCCCCTAAGCCCCAGTTCCTGGTAACCACTGATCTGATCCCTATAGTTTTGCCCTTTCCACACTGTCCTATAACAGAAGCATATATTATGTAGACTTTTTTGGTCTGGCATTTTTCATAATGCTTTATGATATATCCATGTTGCTGCTGGTATTAGGAATTTATTCTTTTTATTAATAGAATAGTATTCTATTATATGGCTGGACCACAATTTGTTGACACACCAGTTGCTGGACATTTGGGTTGTTGTTAGTTTGAGACAGTTATGAATAAAATTGCCATATTTACAGGGCTTTGCGTGAACATACATTTTCATTCCTTTTGAGTGGGATTACTTTGTCAAATATTAAGTATATATTTCACCTTAAAAATACCAAATGGTTTTTAAAGTGGCTATAGTACTCTTTATCAAAAAGTATGCAGTTTTCAGTTACTCCACATACTTGGTGTTACATGATATTATCAGGTTTTGTTTTTAATTTTATCTGTATAGTAGGAATGGGACAGATAAGTTTTGAATCCATACCTTTACACCTTGGAGACTGACCCACACTTGATAGGTATTGTTCTTTAAAAAAAAATATGAGATCAATTTTCTTAGAAACCACTATCTTTTCTAAAAGGTAAATTAGTTTACGGAAATTCAGAGTAATTTCTTATAAGATAAAATTTGGAACTAGGCTACATTTGTCTGATACACATTCAATAAGTCTTATCTCTCTCCTTTCCTATATCTTATATTCAAGAGTCATCATAGCCCAACCATTAAAATTATACAATCTAAATTGAATTGTCACATAAGGTTTCTTTTTCTTTTTTGTTCTTTCAGCTTTAAGTCTCAGTGTAAGCCTGATTTCACACTTGAAAAGACACACCTTGGGGGGCTTTTTTGTTTGCTTTAGTTTTTTAAGAACATTTATTGTATGATGGAGTTTAGTTGATTTGCAATGTTGTGTTACTTTCAGGTATATAGCAAAGTGATTTAGTTATACATATCCATATGCCTATTTTTTAAAAAAAAGACACTTTGAATGACAGTCCTCTCAATAGGAAAATGCTCAGTAAATCTATGCCATCTCGTGTAATGAAGAAATGAGATCCCTTTTCTTTGCTCATAACCAAGGTATAGCTGGAGATAGGAGGCATAAGGCAGACAGTCACTGGACTTGAAAGCAAAACACCTCAGTTTTAGTCTTTACTATTTTTCCAATAGGATGGGTGACACTGAGGTAAATTAGTCCCTTTGGGTCTTAGTTTTCCCACCTAAAAACACAGAGCATATTACAGTCAATTTTTATCACTTATAGTAGTTACATTCTATAAAATTGCTGCAAATACCAAATTAACAAACACCAACCAAACCATTGTTTCTAGAAGAAACACAGGGTTAGTTTCTTGCAAGCGTCTGGTCACATTTTGTTAATCAATCACTACATAACTTTGCTTTTTCTATGTTTCTGTTTAAAGACACCATATTTAATCTATGCTGTTGATTTATTTAACACATAATCTACAGCCAACAGCACCATAGTTCATGCCTCCTGAACAGAGCTGATCTAACACACATATATTTTTTTCATAAGGTACAACACAGCCTTCTTGTGCTTGTACCATAAATAGCACTTCAGCACTACACTCGGGGGCCATTTTAAACAGTGAAATCACCCCCAAAAAAGCACAAAAATGGGAAGACTGTAGCACTAAATAGACTGTGCACAACTTATAGTCTAAGAGCTGAAATAAGGAAGTGGATTGTTATCCTATTTGACCTCAGCTGGGGAAACGCACATTGGAGGACTCACATTTTTTGCCACTTTGTGCACGTCCACAAATGACTGTGAAAGTGCTGTGAATATTGATTTTGGAATTACAAATGAATCTTAGAGAGTAGGCTAATTTACAAATACAAATTCTGCTAATAATGAGAATTGATTGACTGCATTTGCTACTTGGATCATGTGTGTTGTTTATGTGAATGGACATATCAATGCTTTTATGATTGCTTAGCATGGGTGTTTTCTCTAGCCAGGGGCTAAGAAATCTAACATTTATTAGGGAAAAAAAGAAATCTCTATACTTAAGTTTCTCACTCAAACACTATAGGTAGATTAGGGAATCCAGACAGCTGAATGGAACTGTTTATTTACCTTAAAAAAAAATACATGTTACTCTATGAAGACAATATCTTGTTGAAGAGTCTTAACTGGCAAAAACAATAGCTCCATTGTCGCATTTCTTTAAGGTGGGTGAGGGCTTGTTGGAACCTGACTTCTTTCATGAACACTTGCAGCTGTCTTGTAGGCTCCTTTATAAATGAAGTGGTCATTCATCACTTCTATTCTTGGCCCAGAGAGTAGTTATCACATCTCAAAGGTGCTTTATAAACATTTGCAATCATCAGTTTATTTGTAGACTCCTTTCAATACAGACAGATTTTTTCACATAAAAATTTGATTTTGTTTACTTTAATTTCTATGGTATAAGTTTCATTTTTTAAAATATAATACAGATGTTTTAATGGCAATGTTAGCTTTATTAAATCAAGGAAACTCTGATACATCAATGCCTTGAGCTAATTTAGGTTGCAGATATGATCTCATGGGAATCTAGTGCTTCTGGGAAGGATGAAATTCCATTGCTGGTTACCTTTTTTTCTGCCCCCTTTTTGGAAGGCACACCCTTCTCAGCCCACATTTCTTTGATTCTTTCGCTGACAAAGTGCAAACTGATTTGACTGGCAAGAACCCTCACACCTCCTTTCTGTTTTAATTTTCATTAAAAAATCTATTTTTAATGACCTCATTCTTGATCCATTCAGTTGTTTTTTTGTTTTTTTTTTAAAGAAACTAGTGGTTTTGCTGGGACAAAGAAAGACAGATACCTTGATAAGTAGGTGAATGGAATTCAACTTCCACCAACATCTGTTAAACATTATCAAGCTCTTGCAGGTTATTTTCATTTCTACAGCGTGATTCAATTTTAGGTAAGGTGTTTTTTTATAATTCAGGCAGGGGGGAAATCCAGAATGTGTGGTAGATATAAACATGAAAGGGGAAGCACATTTTATCCATAGGGCCCACCCACATTCTCAGGGTTGTCCTCTCTGGAGCCCAGTATCTGAAGACTTCAAATGCCTCACTCCAGACTTGCCTTCTCCTTGTAATTATCCAGATTTTCCCATAACTACTCCTTGTCAAAATCTCCCTAGTCAGTGCCCCATAACCTACTCTTTGAAAATAATCTGATAGTCTCATTCATTGTCAAGTGTTAATGGCTGATTGTAGCTATATGTCTTGTTTCTCTGAGACATCTGCATTTTATCTGAATATGCTTCTACAAAGAAAATCTTAATGCAAAACAATCAGGTCATTTTCTTGAACAGGAAGATTTCAACCAAGTAGGTTTAGAGGAGAATTCATTTATTCAAGAGACTTCTCCTTGTGTCTCTCAAATCATGTCCAAAGAAGTGACTACTTATTCTGTTTACATCCAATGGGTCCTGGAAAAGTGACAAAGTGATGTCTTCACTGCAGAAAGTCCTGACTGTAAGATATATGTTTGCAGGGGACTTTGCAAGGCATGTTGGGAGAAATTTGTATATTTAATCCAGAAAATGGTATCAACAGCTTCCAAAATTTCTTGAAGCAGTTATAATGACCAAAAAAGCAATTTCAAGAGCTCTTAGCTTGATAAATTCCTTGGAGTAACTCAGTTTAAGTGACAATTTAAAGAAAAAACTCTTGGCATGGGCCGTGTGACAGGAATACCTGTGGTGAGCCGCTCTCCAGTCATTACATTTGGTTCTGAGCTGGAGCCACAGCCTCTGTGCTCCACCTGCCCACTTGTGCTTCTTCTACGTCCTCATGCTTATAGGGAAGGAGAACAACCATGTGGGCATGGAGGAAAGCTTTCAGCACAAACTGAAGAGCTGCCCTTCTCAGGACACAGCTGCAGGAGGCAGAGGTAACAAGCCAAGAGTGCTTGGGCTTTCAGCCCTGAGAAGGGGGAGACAGGAAGGGCAAGAATAGCACCTGGATGGCACAGAAGAGAGGCTGGATCAAGTGGGGTCTCTCTCTGGAGCAAGTAAGAACAATTGCATTCAACACATGTTGCTGGACTCCAAGCTGTTAGGTTCTTAGATATATTTGAGAGGGGGAAAGTGAAAGTCGCTCAGTTGTGTCCGACTCTTTGTGACCCCATGGACTATACAGTCCATGGAATTCTCCAGGCCAGAATACTGGAGTGGGTAACCTTTCCATTTTCCAGGGGATCTTCCCAACCCAGGGATTGAACCCAGGTCTCCCACACTGCAGGAGGATTCTTTACCAGCTGAACCACAGGGAAGCCCAAGAATACTGGAGTGGGTAACCTTTCCATTTTCCAGGGGATCTTCCCAACCCAGGGATTGAACCCAGGTCTCCCACACTGCAGGAGGATTCTTTACCAGCTGAACCACAGGGAAGCCCAAGAATACTGGAGTGGGTAGCCTATCCCTTCTCCAGGGGATCTTCCCAACCCAGGAATCTAACCAGGGTATCCTGCATTGCAGGTGGATTCTTTACCAACTGAGCTACCAGGGACGCGAATAAGACTCAAATCCCAGTTTGGGTGCATGTGTCTCTAAATGTGACGGTACACTGCAACTGGATACCTGGGGGCGGGCCTCATGTGCTTTGTCATCTTTTCTAGTGTGTTCACTTTGGGAGGAACTGTGGCAACATCCTGAGCTTCCCAGTGGCTCTGTGGTAAAGAATCTGCCTGCAATACAGGAGACACAGGTTCAATCCCTAGGTCAGGAAGATTCCTGGAGGAGGGCATGGCAACCCACTCCAGTATTCCTGCCTGGAGAATTCCATGCACAGAGGAGCCTGGTGGGCTATAGTCCACGCAGTCACAAAGAGTTGGATATAACTGAAGCGACTGAGCATGCACAGAGCAACTTCCCCGATGTCCAATTGGACACAGTATTTTGACAGAAGAAAAATCATGTTTCAAAGGTAAATTGATACTTCTGATTTCATCACTATTATTATAAAATAAGATGCCTAATTTCTGCTTCAAATCAATAGGATTTCATTTTAAAATCTCCTTATCAATTTCCTTCTATAGTTCAGTACCATAGGAGAATGGGTTTGGATAAAAATACCCTTTGCCTTTTTGATCACATACATCTGAAGTTACCTAGGCTGTCAGGCATCCAGGCATGTAAGGGGATCATGGCTGCACCAAGACTTTAGGGGCATGGCCAAGATTCAGTTAGATCTGTATTTGTGTTTGTGGGAATCCATAGAGGCCCTCTGTTGAAAGAAATGCTGTAACTCCTTATGTAATATGAACTGTGTGAGTAAAGATCATTTGAGGACGACAGAGGATGAGATGGCTGGATGGCATCACCGACTTGATGGACATGAGTTTGAGTGAACTTCGGGAGTTGGTGATGGACAGGGAGGCCTGGCGTGCTGCAATTCATGGGGTCGCAAAGAGTCGGACACGACTGAGCGACTAACTGAACTGAACTGAAAGATCATTTAATAATGATTTCCTGTAAAGGACGAACAGAAAAGCAAATCTGTGTCATCAAGGAGATTTTTAAAAATATTCTTTTTTTGAAAAATAAAAATGGATTTTGCTAGAATACTGGAGTGGGTTGCTATGCCCTTCTCCAGGGAATCATCCCAATCCAGGGACTGAATCAGCATTTCTTGTGTCTCCTACAGTGGCAGGTGGATTCTTTACCATTGGCACCGACTGGGAAGCCCCCTTCCTATAAAGAAATCATAGCTTTTTATTTGAGATCAACCTTACATGAGCAGGAAGACAACCCAGAATGCGTTTTTCTTTAAATCTTAAAAAAAAAAAAAAACAAAAAAACTTTCCTCTGCTGAATTATTGAGGATTTCCTCTGACTCTTGGCAGATGAGTTACAAAACTGAGTTAACACCCTCAGATGTGGACTCCTCCTACCCCACCCTGACTCTATTCCAGCAAAATCCAGTCTTATTTTTCAAAAAGGGATATTTTTTTAACCTTCTTGATGACATAAATTTGCTTTTCTGTTTTAAGCTATGCCTGGAGATGTGAAGATACTACAATTTCTCTATCTGTCTTTTCAAATGCACAGTTTTGGGACAAGATGCTGGTCTGAGTGTGACATTTATTCAATATGTGCTTGATGGAAAACTTTCTCAAGCTCAAGATAAAATTCAGAGTCAAGGACCTAGCGCTGGCCATGTTTACTGGATGTACGCATCTGTTTAGTTCTTGGCTCTCACTGTTTCTGCACTGGGCAGCATGGGGTCTGTGGAATGGGGCTTATTGGTAGACAGGAGGGTCTCAATTCTGATATTGACTCCAGGTAGCACTAGAACTCTACAACAGTCACCTCACTTCCCTTGGCCTCAGTTACCTCTGCTTTACATTGAAGAGCATGTTCTGCAACCTTTAAACTACTTTCTGTCTCTGAGATCCAGGGTGGTGCCCTCTGGAAGTAAGAACATGCTGGGAATCGCCTTTGCAGCTGATTGAGGCTGCGTGTGTGGAAGGCTTGGCTCCCACTCAAGTCTGTGATTTTCTTGCTTCAGAGTTTGCATCACTAAGATTGTGTCTGTGCCACCCCGCCCTTTGTGTCAAACATTGGACCGGAATAAAACGAGGCAACGGTGACCCTGTGGGTGAACTGAGAATAAATAGCTCATTCCTCCTCTGGGGTTGGAAAAGCTCAGCAAATCGCAAGGGGAATTATCTATGAATCCATGTCTGCAGGAGAGACCCACATTCAAAGGATAACTTGTGTTTACTTTAAGACAGCAAATTATATTTAAGATCTGTGAAATGTATATTTCTTAACAGGATTCTAAGATTTGAAGCTGTGGAGTGTACTATTAGAATCATAGGCCAGAAGTAACTTCAGTCATACCCAGAATCTGAGTCACTTTTGGCCAGATTGTTCTATAGAGTTCCCCATCCTTGCCTGTGTCCTCCAACACCACAGCCCTATTTTGATGCCAGCTTCAACCACATGATAATTAGCCTCTTCCTAATCTCATTTATCTTAGTAGATTTCAAAAAGCTACATGTTACTAACCTAGATCAATTCAGTTCAATCACTCAGTTTTGTCTGACTCTCTGCAACCCCAAAGGCTCTCAACCTAGATAGCTGCAGTTTTTTTTTTTTTTTAATGTGTATGAATGTATACTTTTAGGAAGACTAGGCTGAACTGAAAACTATTGACTAACTGCAGATTAAAATTTGAGACATTTTTATTCCTAGACTGATATAATAAAAATTAAATGTCAGGCTAGTTGCAATCATTCTACTTCTTGAACTGTTTCTGCATGGATTGAAATCAGAAAATTGCATAGAGACATTGGTACATCCCCACAAAATTGAGATTAGTTACTTTTATTGCATATTTTCAGGATAAATTGCCCTTTGCTATATTGGCGCTCCAAGAGATTGAGAGACCCAACATATAAGGCAGCAATCATTTCAAAATATTTGATTTCAGTTCAGTTCAGTTCAGTCGCTCAGTCGTGTCCGACTCTTTGCGACCCCATGAATTGCAGCATGCCAGGCCTCCCTGTCCATCACCATCTCCTGGAGTTCACTCAAACTCACGTCCATCAAGTCGGTGATGCCATCCAGCCATCTCATCCTCTGTCATCCCCTTCTCCTCCTGCCCCCAATCCCTACCAGCATCAAAGTCTTTTCCAATGAGTCACCTCTTCGCATGAGGTGGCCAAAGTACTAGAGTTTCAGCTTTAGCATCATTTCTTCCAAAGAACACCCAGGGCTGATCTCCTTCAGAATGGACTGGTTGGATCTCTTTGCAGTCCAAGGGACTCTCAAGAGTCTTCTCCAACACCACAGTTCAAAAGCATCAATGCTTTGGTGCTCAGCTTTCTTCACAGTCCAACTCTCACATCCATACATGACCACAGGAAAAACCATAGCCTTGACTAGACAGACCTTAGTCGGCAAAGTAATGTCAGCAAAGTAATGTCTCTGCTTTTGAATATGCTATCTAGGTTGGTCATAACTTTTCTTCCAAGGAGTAAGCGTCTTTTAATTTCATGGCTGCAGTCACCATCTGCAGTGATTTTGGAGCCCAAAAAAATAAAGTCCGTCACTGTTTCTACTGTTTCCCCATCTATTTCCCATGAAGTGATGGGACCGGATGCCATGATCTTAGTTTTCTGAATGTTGAGCTTTAAGCTAACTTTTTCACTCTCCTCTTTCACTTTCATCAAGAGGCTTTTTAGTTCCTCTTCACTTTCTGCCATAAGGGTGGTGCCATCTGCATATCTGAAGTTATTGATATTTCTCCCGGCAATCTTGATCCCAGCTTGTGTTTCTTCCAGCCCAGCGTTTCTCATGATGTACTCTGCACATAAGTTAAATAAGCAGGGTGACAATATACAGCCTTGACTTACTCCTTTTCCTATTTGGGACCAGTCTGTTGTTCCATGTCCAGTTCTAACTGTTGCTTCCTGACCTGCATGCAGATTTCTCAAGAAGCAGGTCAGGTGGTCTGGTATTCCCATCTCTTTCAGAATTTTCCACAGTTTATTGTGAAATATTTGATTTACCAAAATTCTAATACAACAAAAACTTGATCTGTCCCTAGAAATCAGTAGATGTTTAATGGGATTTGCCTTTATAGTTTAGAACCAAAAGTCCTAGAAGGTATACAGTTTAAGCTTTTCTTTTTACAGATAATAACATTGAGGTTTGGGAATGTTATACTAATTAACATGATAACACTGCTAGTCAAGACAAAACTAAGTCTGCTAAAGTAAATTTCCGATACCCGAATAACCTTCAGTATTGTTAAAAGAAGAAAAGAAAAGAGAAGCTTGCAGGTTTGAAAGATTTAAAATTTATTGTACATGCAACAGCATTGAGTTTCTTAATGTAAGATTCTGTGCTTGCCATGGCGGCAGGCGGGGGCAACAGGAAGGCACGGAAACAGAGCATGTGGTCTTCTGGGGAAATAACCATAAACACAAAGCCACCAAGCCTGACAGTAAAAATAACAGCTAATGCCTTGAAAGAAGAACAGCCAGTTCTCAGACCTGTCATTTCAATATGTGATAGATCAAAGGAGGTATATTTGAGTCTTTATGTTTATAAAATTCCTATAGCTTAATCTGTACTATAATTTCATAGGTATAACTAAGTAAGAAACTATATTTAACAAGCCATCTCAACTTTTCATTTGAAGCCACCTTTGTGATAATGAAGAATCTGCTTAAGTTTTTGTTATTCCTTCATTATTAATATTTTACTTTTGAGCAGGAGTCAGCAAACTTTTTTAGTAAAAGACCAGATAGGAAATGCTTCAGACTTTGTGAGCCCTACAGTACTTATTAAATTCAACTCTCCTATTTTTATAAAAACAGGTGGCAGATTGGATTTTGTCCATGAGCCACAGTTTGCCCTTTAGAGCATGAATTTAAGAGATAACATTGCCCTCACTTGCTTCATTTCACCCGAGAGAGGTTGGCAAAAGTTAGTCCTATGGATAAAGGTCTTACCCAGATTTCTAGATGATCAGGTTTGAGAGACTACTGGGATTATTGACAGCAGATCTCTTGCCCACACTCATAGTCCACACATGAAATCATTATACTCTATTTGTGATATAACAGCTGTGTCAGTGGAAACAATGAGAGTAGTAAGTCCAGTGTGACCACTTAAGGTTGGAGAACAGAAGCATACTCAGGATGGTGAAGTTGATAGTGCTTTCATGTCGCTTTTGGGGGATTAAATTAAGAAGAAAACTAAGCTAGTCACAAAACTAAACCTGCTGCGTGGCCTTCTTCTTGCCCATCTTTGGCCTTGGGCAAAGTCCTTCCTTCCATGACAGATGCATGGATTTATGTGTTTTAGACATCTCTATAGTGATGGAGAAGGAAATGGCAACCCACTCCAGTGTTCTTGCCTGGAGAATCCCAGGGACGGGGGAGCCTGGTGGGCTGCCGTCTATGGGGTCGCACAGTCGGACACGACTGAAGTGACTTAGCAGCAGCAGCATAGTAATAGTAGCATTTATCACTTGTAAAGATGATTTAGAACAAGAAATTGAGCATGTCGAGGACACAGACTTTATTTTATTTCCAGCTGTGATATTTTGGTAAAATAACTAGACCAGTCTGGATCTCTGTTGACCTCATTTGTTAGGTCAGCCACTAACATGCCGTGATTCCACTCCCTAGAGCACCCAGAATAATGCCTAGTGCACCGAAGTTACTCAATAAATAATGATGCATGAACTCAGTCCTTTCCTCACTAAACCCCATTCTTCTGATGGCAAATAAAAAATTTTAATTTCATTCAGAGTAAAGATGCCCCATGTTTTCACGTCATTACTATAGCAAGTCTACTAGGATGTACTTTGGCCTAGCAATAATTGACCATTTTGAAAAACACTTGCTAAAACTGTACAGTTGTATTTCTTTCATGAACCCTGCTATTAAAAAAAATGGGAGGGTTTCGTTGTTGAGCTGCCCATATTCTGTCACCATAACCAATAAGGTTTCTGAATTGTCTTAGGCCTCAAAGCAGGAGAGATTGGTAGAACTTGAGAAAGAACTTGAATTAGGATCATGGATCCTTAAAGATGATTTTTCTTAGATACTTGAAGTTTTGGCTTTATATTCATATTGAAAAGGGTTGGCTTATGTGTGGAAGAGAAGGTGAGCATGGGAAACAAGCTGTGAATAACCAGTGAGAAGTCTTCACCCCCTAGGTTATCTGCTATCCCTGCACTCTCACTATTAGAAGTTAGATAATGTGAATTGGTTTCCCTTAGTGATAGAATATGGGCTTTCCTGGTGGCTCAGATAGTGAAGAGTCTGTCTGCAGTGCAGGAGACGTGGGTTTGATCCCTGGGATGAGAAGACCCTCTGGAGAAGAGAATGGCACCCTACTCCAGTATTCTTGCCTGGAGAGTTCCATGGACAGAGGAGCTTAGAAGGCTACAGTTTGTGGGGTCACAAAGAGTTGGACATGATTGAATGACCAACAGGCAACATGTGAGTGTGTGCATCAGTGTGTACACACACACACTGATACAAACATTTACCATGAGAATAGAAATCCCTTATTTCTTTATCAGTCTTTCCACCTTACCAGGAATTGGCTCTTCGGATCTTTTTCAGTTGACGATTAGCCAGTCAGAGCTTTGAGGAAGGGAGGCCTCTACCCATGAGGGTAGAGAAGCTGACAGAAACCAGGAGTTGGGATAAATGTGCTAAAACTGGAAGCAAGAAGATGCTGAAATTTTTGTCTACAGATAGTCTAGTACCAATAAAATAGAAGCTTGCTACAAATTCTAATTGTTTTAAAATGATTTAAATGTTGCAAGTCCTTTCTAATTAAAGATAAAATAAACCAATAAGAAAAAAAAGAGAGAGAAGATAAAGGAGGAGGAAAAGAAAGAAAGAGAAAGCAAGCAAGTCTGAGGGGACAGTACCTGGTTAACTGACATTTCTGAGTTACTGATTGCTTCTTATGAGCCAGTTCTCAGGGATTGGGGATACTGAAGTGAACAAAAAAAGACAAGTGTGCTTTCATATAGCTTACATTCTAGAGGAAAGAAAGATATTAATTATTTAATAGAATTCTAAACAACTAATACGGAGAGCACTGTTCTTCACTAATAAGAGCCTTCCAAGGAGAAACCAAGTCTAGGCTGGGGTGTCAGGGAAGGTGTCATAGGAAGGAACTCTGAAGCCAAGTCAGAAGGATGGGAAAGAGTTTGCCAGGTTAGCCAGGCATGAGTTAGTTTGCCAGGCATGAGTTAGTTTGCCAGGAATGAGACTCAGATCCTCCTTGAGGGAAGAATTAGCTCTGAGAAGACATCCTGCTATGGATTGAGTAAGTAAGGTGGAGGAAGGAAAGGTTGGCCAGTGTGACTGGACTGTAGCAAGCAAGTGGAAAGTGCTGACAGATAAGGCTGGAGACAGGTTGCAGGGCATCTCACACACAGGTTCAGCCACATTGAAATTATTGGTTGTCATTAATTAGTTAATAAAATTACCATGAAGAAGCTTCATAATGAGGCTTAAGGCTGTCAAATATTTAATTGGGCTTCCCAGGTGGCCCTAGTGGTAAAGAAACCACCTGCCAATGAAGGAGACATAAGAGATATGGGTTCAATCTCTGGATTGGGAAGATCCCCTGGAGGAGGGCATGGCAACCCACTCCAGTATTCTTGCTAGGAGAATCTTCACGGACAGAGGAGCTTGGCCGGCTACAGTCCATAGTGTTGCAAAGAGCTGGACATGACTGAAGTGACTTAGCACATGCACAATATTTAACTGCTAGGTAGAGGAGTTTGAGATTACAAGGACACAAAAAGGAGCAGTCATAGACCTAGGAGAATGGTTGAAGGGAGACAGTGGTCAACTGTGTGTGATACTGCCAAAGTTCTGGAAAGACAAGGTGTGTCTACAGAATCTAGTGACTTAGAAAATACAATCGCTGCTGACCTTACAGGGAGCAGTTTCAGCTGTGTAATGGACACAGGAGCTATTCATAGCGGGCTAAGAATGAGGGAAATAGAAAGGAAAATCAATGTTGGGAAGTTTGGCTATGAAGAGGAGGGGAGAGAGCAGAACTGGAAGATGATGAGAGGTCACCTGAGAACATGTTTGTTACTATTATATTTTTTCTTAGAGTAGTTGTATATTCACAGCAAAACTGAGAGGAAAGCACAGAGATTTCCCATATGTTCTTTGCCCCTACACATGCATAGCTCCCCCATAATCAACAGTCCCCACCAGAGTGGTACATTTGTTCCAGTTGATGAACCTGCATTAACACTGCATAATCACCCAAAATGTATAATTTACATTGCAATTCACACTTGCTGTTGTACATTGCATGTGTTTAGACAAACGTATAATGATAAATATCCATCATTATACTTGTATGGAGTAGTTTCACTGTATTAAATATCATCTGTGCTCCACCTATTCATCTTTCTCCCTCACCCTCCTAACCTCAGGCAAGCACGGATGTTTTTATTGTCTTCATTGTTTTGCCTTTTCCAAAATGTCATATAATTGGAGTAATAAATAGTCCTTTCAGAGTGGTTTCTTTATTAATATGCATTTAAGGTTTGTCCATGTTTTTTCAAGTCTTGATAGCTCATTTCTTTTTAGCACTGAATAATATCGATATTCTAGGGATCAGTGAACTAAAATGGACTGGAATGGGTGAATTTAACTCAGATGACCATTATATCTACTACTGTGGGCAAGAATCCCTTAGAAGAAATGAAGTAGCCATCACAGTCAACAAAAAAGTCCGAAATGCAGTACTTGGAAGCAATCTCAAAAACGACAGAATTATCTCTGTTCATTTCCAAGGCAAGCCATTCAATATCACTGTAATCCAAGTCTATGCCCCAACCAGTAATGCTGAACAAGCTGAAGTTGAACAGTTCTATGAAGACCTACAAGGCCTTTTAGAACTAACACCCAAAAATGATATCCTTTTCATTATAGGGGACTGGAATGCAAAAGTAGGAAGTCAAGAAACACTTGGAGTAACAGGCAAATTTGGCCTTAGAGTACAGAATAAAGCAGGGCAAAGGCTAATAGAGTTTTGCCAGGAGAACGCACTGGTCATAGTAAACACCCTCTTCCAACAACACAAGAGAAGACTCTGCACATGGACATCAGCAGATGGTCAACACCGAAATCAGATTGATTATATTCTTTGCATCCAAAGATGGAGAAGCTTATACAGTCAGCAAAAACAAGACCAGGAGCTGACTGTGGCTCAGATCATGAGCTCCTTATTGCCAAATTCAGACTTAAATTGAAGAAAGTAGAGAAAACCACTAGATCATTCAGGTATGACCTAAATCAAATCCCTTATGATTATACAGTGGAAGTGACAAATAGATTTAAGGGACTAAATCTGATAGAGTGCCTGATGATCTATGGATGGAGGTTCGCGACATTGTACAGGAGACTGGGAGCAAGACCATCCCAAGGGGAAAAAAAATGCAAAAAGGCAAAATGGCTGTCTCAGCAGGCCTTGCGAATAGCTGTGAAAAGAGGAGAAATGAAAAGCAAAGGAGAAAAGGAGAGATATAAGCATCTGAATGCAGAGTTCCAAAGAATAGCAAGGAGAGAGAAAAAAGCCTTCCTCAGCGATCAATGCAAAGAAATAGAGGAAAACAATAAAATGGGAAAGACTAGAGATCTCTTTGAGAAAATTAGAGATACCAAGGGAACATTTCATGCAAAGATGGGCTTAATGAAGGACAGAAATGGTATGGACCTAACAGAAGCAGAAGATATTAAGAAGAGGTGACAAGAATACACAGAACTGTACAAAATGGATCTTCACGACCAAGATAATCACAATGGTGTGATCACTCACCTACAGCCATAAATCCTGAAATGTAAGGTCAAGTGGGCCTTAGAAAGCATCACTAGGAACAAAGCTAGTGGAGGTGATGTAATTCCAGTTGAACTATTTCAAATCCTGAAAGACAATGCTGTGAAAGTGATGCACTCAATATGCCAGCAAATTTGGAAAGTCAGCAGTGGCCACAGGACTGGAAAAGGTCAGCTTTCATTTCAATTCCAAAGAAAGGCAATGCCAAAGAGTGCTCAAACTATCGCACAATTACACTCATCTCACACGCTAGTAAAGTAATACTCAAAATTCTCCAAACCAGGCTTCAGCAATATGTGAACCGTGAACTTCCAGATATTCAAGCTGGTTTTAGAAAAGGCAGAGGAACCAGAGATCAAATTGCCAACATCTGTTGGATAATCAAAAAGCAAGAGAGTTTCTGAAAAACATCTGTTTCTGCTTTATTGACTATGCCAACACCTTTGACTGTGTGGATCACAATAAACTGTAGAAAATTCTGAAAGAGATGGGAATACCGGACCACCTGACCTGCCTCTTGAGAAACCTGTATACAGGTCAGGAAGCAACAGTTAGAACTAGATGTGGAACAACAAACTGGTTCCAAATAGAAGAAGAAGTACGTCAAGGCTGTATATTGTCACCCTGCTTATTTAACGTATATGCAGAGTACATCATGAGAAAGGCTGGGCTTGAGGAAGCACAAGCTGGAATCAAGATTGCTGGGAGAAATATCAATAACCTCAGATATGCAGATGACACCACCCTTATGGCAGAATGTAAAGAAGAACTACAGAGCCTATTGATGAAAGTGAAAGAAGAGAGTGAAAAAGTTGGCTTAAAGCTCACCATTCAGAAAACTAAAATCATGGCATCCAGTCCCATCACTTCATGGCCAATAGATGGGGGAAACAGTGGAAACAGTGGCTGACTTTATTTTCCTAGGCTCCTAAATTATTGCAGATTGTGATGGCAGCCATGAAACGAAAAGACGCTTACTCCTCGGAAGGAAAGTTATGACCAATCTAGACAGCATATTAAAAAGCAGAGACATTACTTTGTCAACAACGGTCCTTCTAGTCAAGGCTGTGGTTTTTCCAGTAGTCATGTATGGATGTGAGAATTGGACTATAAAGAAAGCTGAGCACTGAAGAACTGATGCTTTTGAACTGTGGTGTTGGAGAAGACTCTTGAGAGTCACTTGTACAGCAAGGAGATCCAACCAGTTTTTCCTTAAGGAAATCAGTCCTGAATATTTTAGGAAGGACTAATGCTGATGCTGAAGCTCCAATACTTTGGCCACCTGATGCAAAGAACTGACTCATTTGAAACAGACCCTGATCCTGGGAAAGACTGAAGGCAGGAGAAGGGAACAACAGAGGATGAAATGGTTGGATGGCATCACCGACTCAATGGACATGAGTTTGGGTGAACTCTGGGAGTTGGTGATGGACAGGGAGGCCTGGCGTGCTGAGGTTCATGGGGTTGCAAAGAGTCAGACACAACTGAGCAACTGAACCGAACTGAACTGAATATTCCATTGTCTGGGTATACCACCGTTGATTCATCCATTCTACTTAAGCTATCTACTTAAGGACATCTTGATTGCTTCCAGGCTTTGGCAAACATGAATAAAGATGTGAATAGCATCCAAGTATAGCTTTTTGTGTGGTTTTAGAAAAGGCAGAAATTGTAAATTTTCATTCTCTTCAGGTAAATCCCAAGGAGCATGATTACTGGTTCACAGATAAAAGCATATTTAGTTTTGTAAGAAACTACCAAATTGTGTTCCAAAGTCGCCTTACCATTTTGCATTCCTACCAGCAATGAATGAAAACTACTTTTGCTCCATTCTTCCCAGCATTTCATGGTATCAGTGTTCTAGTGACTGGCTGTTTTGATAGGTATGTACTGGTACCTCACTGTTATTCTAATTTGCATTTCCCTGATGTTATATGATGTGGAGTATCTTTTCATATGCTTATTTTCCATCTGCATATCTCTTTGGCAAGTATTTCTCTGCTAAGGTCTTTGGTCCATTTTTAATCAAGTTATTTTTTTTCTTATTGTTGAGTTTTAACAGTTATTTTTGTATTTTGGATAAGAGACTTTATCAGCTGTGTTTGCAAATATTTTCTCTTTAGTCTGTTACTTGTCTTTTCATTTTTTGATGTTATCTTTCCCATAACAGAAGGTTTTCATTTTCATGAATTCCAGCTTATCAGTTCTTCCTTTGGTGGATTGTGCCTCTGGTTACTGTGTCTAAAGAGTCGTCACTGTACTTAATGTCATCAAGCTTTTCTCCTCTGTCATCTTCTAGGAGTTTTATAGTTTTTCATTTTACATTTAGACCTATGATCCCTTTTGAGTTATTTTGGGGGAATGATGTAAAGCAAACATCTTCTTGTTGTTGTTGCTCAGTTGCTAAGTCGTGTCTGACTCTTTGAGACCCCACAGACTGCAGCATGCCAAGCTCTCTTACCCTCTATTATCCCTGGGAGTTTGCTTAAATTCATGTCCATTGAGTTGGTGATACTATCTAACTATCTCATCCTCTTCCATTCCCTTCTCCTTTTGCCCTCAATCTTTTCTAGCATCAGGATCTTTTCCAATGTGTTGGCTCTTCAAATCAGATGGCCGGAGTACTGGAGCTTCATCTTCAGCAACAATCTTTCCAATGAATATTCAGAATTGATATCCTTTAGGATTGACTGGTTTGATGTCCTTGCAGTCCAAGAGACTCCCAAGAGTCTTCTCCAGCACCAAAATTTGAAAATATCAGTTCTTTGGCACTTAGCCTTCCTCATGGTCCTACTATCGCATCGTACATGACTACTGGAAAAAAACATAGCTTTGACTATGTGGACCTTTGTTGGCAAAATGATGTCTCTGTTTTTTAACATGCTGTCTAGATTTGTCATAGATTTCCTTCCAAGGAGCAAGCATCTTTTAATTTCATGACTGCAGTCACCATCTGCAGTGATTTTTGGAGCCCAGGAAGATAAAATCTATCATTGCTTCCACATTTCCCCCTCCTATTGTCTATGAAGTGATGGGACCAGATGCCATTATCTTAGTTTTTTTTAATGTTGAATTTCAAGTCAGCCTTTTTATTCTCCTCCTTTACCTTCATCAAGAGGCTCTTTAGTTCTTCCCTTTCTGCCATTAGAATGGTATCATTCGTATATCTCAGACTGTGGATATTTCTGCTGGCAATTGTAATTCCAGCTTGTGAGTCACTCAGCCCAGGATTTCACAAGATGTACTCTGCATATAATTTAAATAAACGGGGTGAGGATATGCAGCCTTGTTGTACTCTTTTCCCAGTTTTGAACCAGTCAGTTCTTCCATGTCCAGTTTTAATTGTTGCTTCTTGACCCACATACAGGTTTCTCAGGAGACAGGTAAAGTGGTATGATATTCCCATCTCTTGAAGAATTTTCCACAGTTTGTTGTGATCCACATAGTCAAAGGCTTTAGCATAGTCAATGAAGCAGAAGTAGATGTTTTTCTGAAACTCCCTTGCTTTCTCTATGAGTCAGCAAATGTTGGCAATTTGATCTCTGGTTCCTCTGCCTTTTCTAAACCTAGCTTGTGTATCTGGAAGTTCTTGGTTCATGTACTGCTGAAGCCTAGCTTGAATGATTTTGACCATAACTTTGCTAACATGTGAAATGAGTACAGGTGTACTGTAATTTGAACATTCTTTGGCATTGCCCTTCTTTTGGATTAGAATGAAAACGACCTTTCCAGTCCTGCGGCCACTGCTCAGTGAATATCTAGATTCATTTTTTGCATCTAGATGTCCAGTTGTTCCAGCAGTATTTGTTGAAAAGACTATTTTTCTCCATTGTATTGCCTTTGTTTCTTTGTCAAAGATCAGTTGACTTTATATGGTCTGTTTCTGGGCTCTCTATTCTGTTAGATTGATCTATTTGTCTGTTCTTTGGCTAGCACCATACTCTCTTGATTACTGTAGCTTCATAGCAAGTCTTAAAGTTGGGTAGCATAAGTCTTACAAGATTGTTCTAGTTCAGTCTTATGTTGACTATTCTGGGTCTTTGGTTTCTCTATGTAAACTTTAGAATTGGTTTGTCAATATCCAAAAATAACTTGCTGGAATTTATATTTGGATCTCATTGAATCTATAAATAAAGTTTGGAAGAACTGACATCTTGCCAATATTGAGTCTTCCTCTCCATGAACATGGATATCTCTCCTTTTATTTAGTTCTCTGATTTTATTCATCAGAATTTTCTCATTTTTGTCTTAATATACATATCGTGTTAATTTATATACAAGTATTTCAATTTGCAGGTGCTAATGTAAATGGTATTGTGTTTTAAAATATCACTTGTTCATTGCTTGTCTATAGGAAAGTGATTGACTTTTGCATATTAATCTTTTATCCTGCAAACTTGTTATAATTGCTTATTAGTTCTAGGAATGCTTTAATTGATTCTTTCAGATTTTCTACCTTGACAATTATGTCATCTGCAAAGAAAGACAGTTTTATATCTTCCTTCCCAATATGCATGCTTTTTATTTTATTTTTTGTCTTACTATATTAGCTAGGACTTCCAATATAGTGTTGAAAAGGAGTGGTGAGGGGGCCATCCTTGTCTTGTTCCTCATGTTAGTAGGAAAACTTCAAGTTTCTCACCATTAAATATGACATCAGCTGTATGTATTTTCATAGATCTTCTTTATAAAAGTTGAGGAAGTTTGTTGTTTTCTAATTTATTGAGTTTTTTAAAAATAGTAAGTGATAATCTATCTTTCAATTGGTTCACTTAGACAATTGATGTTCAAATACTTTTTATATAGTTGGAGTTTTATCTACTGTTACTTTTTTGTGCTTTTTGCTGTTTCTCCTGGTTCCAAGTTTGTCTTGGTTCCAAGTTGTCTTGAACTCTTTTTCTGCCGTTTGTAGTTGTAATTGAGTTGTAATTATAATTTACTTGATTCCATTTTCTCTCCTTTCTTAGCATATTATTTATGCTTTTTTACAAAATGGCTACCCTGGAGTTTGAAATATACATTTACAACTGATCTGAGCCCTGAGAGAGACAATGCCTTACTCCTCTTCTATTTATTTTTAATATAGGTAACTTCTGTCTCAAGGATTAACTCTGTGATTCAAAACTGAAAATTCAAATGTAACAGTGGGCATTGGGGGTGAGGTATATTTCATTAGGTAGAGCCTTTTAATGCCTTAAATTGGCCCCCAGATGATCCGTCCTTTGCTTCCTTGTGCAAGTTGCTCAGTCATGTCCAACTCTTTGCGACCCCATGGACTATATAGTCCATGAAATTCTCCATCCTCTCTGGAGTGGGTAGTTGCTCCCTTCTCTAGGGGATCTTCCCAACCCAGGGATCAAACCCAGGTCTCCCATATTGCAGGTGGATTCTTTACCAGCTGAGCCACCAGGGAAGCTCTTTTCTTCCTTACTGCATGGAATAGTTGGTGCTAGAGCTGCCTTTGTTAAGCCTTTCTGTTAATAAAACTGCCTTTGAGTAGACTGATGTAAAGACACTACACTAGTTTTCCATTGCTGCCATAACAAGTTACCAGAATTTGATTAAAGAACACAAATTTATTATCTTATAGCTCTGTAGGTCAGCAATCTGGGTGGGCATATGTGGCTTCTCTGTTCCAGGTCTCAGGCGACATTAAGGTATTGGCTGGGGTGGGCTTGTTAGCTGAAGGCTCTGAGGGAGAATTTACTTCCAGGCTCATTCAGGCACTTGATGGAATTAAGTTCCATGTGGAAGCAGGACCGAGGTCCGTGTTTCCTCTCTGGATGTTGACTGAGTCTCTTTCAGCTTCTGGAGGCCATCCATACTTCACATAATGTGACTCCCTTTCATCATCTTCAAAGTCAGCAGCCATGGATTGAATCCTTCAAATGCTTTGAATCTCTCTGACTTCTCCTTCTGCCTCATCTATCTTGCTTCCAGCCAGAGAAAATCCTGCTTTAAAGAGGTCATTTGATTAGATTGGGCCAACCCAGATAATCCAAAACTATTTCTTTATGAAAGTGAAAGTGAAATCGCTCAGTCGTGTCCGACTCTTTGCAACCCATAAGCTGTAAACTACCAGGTTGCTCCATCCATAGGATTCTCCAGGCAAGAATACTTGAGTGGGTTGCCATTTCCTTCTCCAGGGGATCTTCCTGACCTAGGGATTGAACCCTGGTCTGCTGCATTGTAGGCAGGTGCTTTACCGTCTGAGCTACTCCAGTTTGAAGCACCCAACTTAATCACATCTGCAAAATTCCTTTTACCATTTAATATAGCTTTTTTTTTCTACTATATGTAATGTGTCTTTTATGTCCTACTTGCCTCCCAGTTTTTGTCTTTGTCTTTTTTTTCAGCAATTTGATGACAATATATTTAGCTGTTCGTATTCATTCTCTTTGGTGGTTTCTGAGTTTCTTGGATTTATGGTCAATCATCCTTGATTTAGGAAAAGTTAAACTGTTATTCCCTCCAAATATTTCTTCTGTTCAATTTTCTCTCCTTTTGAGTTTCTAACTACAAGTATATTGAACTGGTTTGTATTGTACCCCTTAGATTCTCTAGATTCTCTTTCTAAAAATGTCACTCCTTTTTATTTTTATAATACCATATTTTTCATTTCTGAAATTTCAGTTTGATTCATTCTTACTGTTTTCCTCTCTCTCCTGAAAGTATCACATGTCATACAAACTGCCTGACTTTTCTACTACAGCCTTAAACATATTTATTATAGTTATAAATTCCATCATAGCTCCAGGATCTGTGCATATCAAAGTCTGGTTCTATGGATTGCTTTGTCTCTTAACAGTGTGTTTCCTTTTTAAAAAACCCAACATCTCTGTAGAACAGTACAGACTGAGGAAAATAGTTTGTATGCCTAAAAATTAGCAAGTTATTTTTTTTAAGCATTTAGGTTGAGAAAATTGTGTCATGAGTTGAGTTACATTTGTATTTCATTGTTGTCATGGTTACTGCAATGCACTGCAGACTTCCAGTTTCTTTAGCATTACCTTGTAAAGTGAGACTGATTTTTCAGAGGATATTTCTTATTGTCTTCCCTTTGAGCCTACACCTCAGAGAAGGTTTCTCTCTATGCTCTTGATGTTCTCTTAGCATTAAATTGGTGGTGGTGTTTGTTCAGTTCAGTCACTCAGTCGTGTCCAACTCTTTGTGACCCCATGGACTGCAGCGCACGAGGCTTCCCTTGCCCTTCACCAACTCCCGGAGCTTGCTCAAAATCATGTTCATTGAGTCGGTGATGCCATCCAACCATGTTATCCTCTGTCATGTCCTTCTCCTCCCACCTTCAATCTTTCCCAGCATCAGGGTCTTTCCCAATGAGTCAGTTCTTCACATCAGGTGGCCAGAGTATTGGAGTTTCAGCTTCAGCATTAGTCCTTCCAATGAATACTCAGGACCCATATCCTTTAGGATTGACTAGTTTGATCTCCTTGGAGTCCAAGGGACTCTTAAGAGTCTTCTCCAACACCACAGTTCAAAAGCATCAATTCTTCAATGATCAGCTTTCTTTAAAGTCCAACTCTCACATCCATAAATGACTACTGGAAAAACCATAGCTTTGACTAGACAGACCTTTGTTGGCAAAGTAATGTTCTGCTCTTTAATATGTTGTCTACATTGGTCATAGCTTTTCTTCCAAGGAGCAAGCGTCTTTTAATTTTACAGCTATAGTCACCATCTGCAGTGATTTTGGAACCCAGAAAATAAAGTCGGGTTGTTGCTATTGTTTCCCCATCTATTTGCCATAAAGTGATGGGACTGGATGCCATGATCTTAGTTTTCTGAATGTTGAGCTCTAAGCCAGCTTTTTCACTCTCCTCTTTTACTTCCTCTGTAGTTCTTCTTCGCTCTCTCTCATAAGGGTGGCGTCATCTGCTTATCTGAGGTTGTTATTTCTCCCAGCAATCTTGATTCCAGCTTGTGCTTCATCCAGCCTGGCATTTCGCATGATATACTCTGCATATAAGTTAAATGAGCAGGGTGACAATATACAGCCTTGACGTACTCCTTTCCCAATTTGGAACCAGTCTGTTTTTCCATATCTGGTTCTGTTGCTTCTTGACCTGCATACAGATTTCTTAGGAGGCAAATCAGGAGGTCTGGTATTCCCATCTCTTAAAGAATTTTCCACAGTTTGTTGTGATCCACACAGTCAAAGGCTTTGACATAGTCAATAAAGCAAAGGTAGATGTTTTTCAGGAACTCTCTTGCTTTTTCAATGATATTCAGCACTTACTGGACAGTTGCTAGGGGGCTTAGGCAGGTTCCCTCTGTTGCTCTGATCCAGCCTTAGTCTTAGGAAGGCACTGTGCCCTGGGTCTTAGGAACGAGGTCTCGCCCTCCCCTATCCAGGGATGAAGTATGTTTTTCTGTTCCCTTCTCCCAGCTTCAGTGGCTCTTCACCTGTGCTCTAAGGCATCAAGCTCATCTTCCCTTCACCCCCAGGAAGTCAGGCTTGTGTTCCACAGGAAAGATAGAAGAGAATGACCTGGATGGTACTTTATGACTTTCCCTCCGTGACTGCTCTAACACTCCTCCCAACCCCCAACTCCCATCCCGGTCTTTCACAGCAAAGGAGGTTTTCTCAGGACCCTCTCACTACTTTCAATCTTTCCTGTAAGCAACCTTGAAAGTCATGGAGAAGAGCCCACAAGTGGTTGCAAATTCTCCTTGTATCTGCAGCTCTCAAGGGTTTTATATTCTCTCTCTCCCCCCACCCCCCCCCCTTTTTTTTTAACTCAAGGGTTCTCTAGTTTCTTGATAGCCCACAATAGGACTTTAAGAATTCATTACAACTTTTAACGAAATTCTTCTTACTAGTTTCTATGGCATCCAGTGACATCTCTCTTTGGAAAGGCTTGTCTTTCTTAGATTTCACATTTCCTTACAGCCTCAGCTCTTTGGTTATTTTTTCTTGCTGTGCGTTGTGCTTGGTCGCTCAGTCATGTCCGACTCTTTGCGACTCCATGGACTGTAGCCCGCCAGGCTTCTCTGTCCATACGGAGTCTCCAGGTAAGAATACTGGAGTGGGTTGCCATATCCTTCTCCAGAGAATCTTTCCAACCCAGGGATTGAACCCACATCTCCCACATTTCAGGCAGATTCTTTATGGTCTGAGCACCAGGGAAGCCCAAGCCTGCAAATTTGATTAGGGATACTTTTTTGGTAGTCGTAGGGATGGAAACAATGTTTTGTACAGCTTTCTACATCCTAAGTGCAAGTCAGACTTTCAGTGTTTTAGACAAGTTTTGGAAGACTTCTATACTATATTTCTATTTTTAAAATATAGGTATGCATACCCTTTTCAGGCTTCCCTGGTGACTCAGATGGTAATGTAGCTGATATGTGGGAGACACGGGTTCAATCCCTGAATTGGGAAGATCCCCTGGAAAAGTGAATGACTATCCAGTCCAGTATTCTTGCCTGGATAATCCCATGGACAAAGGAGCCTGGCAGACTACAGTCTACTAGGCTTCCCTGGTAGCTCAGCTGGTAAAGAATCCACCTGCAATGCAGGAGACCCCGGTTCGATTTCTGGGTTGGGAAGATCCCCTGGAGGAGGGAATGGCAACCCACTCTGGTATTCTTGCCTGGAGAATCCCCATGAACAGAGGAGCCTGGCAGGCTACAGTCCATGGGGTTGCAGAGTTGGACATGACTAAGCAACTAAGCACACACTCTTTTAATTAATTTTCCCAATAGAGTACATTAGAGAATATTTGTCATATGGCAGAATTATCCTGAATAAAAATACTGAATGGCTTGTCCCTCTGGTGAAGTATGTCCTCAGTGTACATTCTTTCTAATGGAGTGAGTCTGCAAAGAAAATGCTAGTGCCAGCTGTTGCTTTGTCGCTCTCTCTCACTTGTACAATCTCTTCCTTATTCTCTGTTTTCTTTCTTTATTTCTATTTGTAGCACCAGCCACATGTTTCTCAGTTTGGGCTATTTTTATGAGATATTCCACAAAAAATACTATGCAGTTATTCTGAGTCCCAGCACAATCTCCCTTTACCAGGAGCTGAGCTATGAGCAGTGAGGGCAAGGATCACGGTTAAAGTTTACATCTCCTTCGGCAAATAACTAACCATCTCTGGCTTCAGTTTCTTCATCTGTCTGCTTTCCCTCCATTCTCACTGGCTGCTGCTTAGTTTCCTTTGCTGATTCATCCTCGCTTTACTAATCTCTTAAATTGGAACATCCCAAGATGGAGTCTTGAATCTCTTTTCTCTCTTCTCATCCCCTGGTTATCTCATCTAATCTAGTGACTTTAAATACTATCAAATACTAATAAAGTGGAATATTTACATCTCCATTCCTTACCCTGTGTTCCACTTCAGATCCCTTTATTCAAGTCTCTACTCAATGTCTCCACTTGACTTTTAATAGACATGGAGGTTTCAGCACATCTAAAACTAAGCTCTTGAGTCCATTCTTCCACAATTTACTTCCCTACAGTCTTTCTCAACTCAGTTAAAGAAAATTCCATCTTTCCATTCACTCAGGTTGAAAAAAATAGAGACTTTTAAATTTTTTATATATTTTTTTATTGAAGGATAATTGCTTTACAGAATATTGTTGTTTTCTGTCAAACTTCAACATGAATCAGCCATAGGTATACACATATCCCTTTTAAACCTCTCTCCTATCTCCCTCCCCATCCCATTCCTCTAGATTGATACAGAGGCCCTGTTTGAGTTTCCTGAGCCATACAGCAAATCCCCCCTAGCTCTCTATTTTACATATGGTAATATAAGTTTCCATGCTAACTCTTCCCTTGCATCTCACTCTCTCCTCCCATTTCCCCATGTCCATAAGTCTATTCTCTATGTCTGATTTCTCCATTGCTGCCCTGCAAATAAATTCTTCAGAACCATTTTTCTAGATTCCGTATATATGTGATAGAATACAATATTTATCTTTTACTTTCTGACTTACTTCACTCTGTATAATAGGTTCTAGGTTTATCCACCTCGTTAAAACTGACTCAAATTTTTTCATTTTTATGGCTGAGTAACATTCCATTGTATATATGTACCACAACTTCTTTATCAATTCATCTGTCGACGGACATCTAGGTTGCTTCCATGTTCTAGCTATTGTAAATAGTGCTGCAGTGAACAATGGGATACATGTGTCTTTTTTTCAGTTTTGGTTTCCTCTGCCTAGGAGTGGGATTGCTGGGTCATGTGGTGGTTTTATTCAGAGTTTTTAAAGAAATCTCCATACTGTCAGTGACTGTACCAATTTACATTCCCACCAACAGTGCAAGAGTGTTCCCTTTTCTCCACACTCTCTCCAGAATTTATTGTTTGTAGATTTTTTTATGATGGCCATTCTGACTGGTGTGAGGTGATAGCTCATTGTAGTTTTGATTTGCATTTCTCTAATAATGAGCCAGAGGATGAGATGGTTGGATGGCATCACCAACTCAACAGATATAAGTTCGAGCAAACTCCACTCTGGGAGTTGGTGATGGACAAGGAGGCCTGGTGTGCTGCAGTCCATGGGGTTGCAAAGAGTCAGACACCACTGAGCTGAACTGAATAATGAACAGCATTGAACATCTTTTCATGTGTTTGTTAGCCATCTGTATGTCTTCTTTGAAGAAATGTCTGTTTAGGTCTTTTTCCCACTTTTTGATTGTGTTGTTTGTTTTTCTGCTATTGAGTTGTATGAGCTACTTGTATATTTTGGAAATTAATCCTTTGTCAGTTGTTTCATTTGCTATTATTTTCTCCCATTCTGAGAGTTGTCTTTTCACCTTGCTTATAGCTTCCTTTGCTGTGCAAAAGTTTTTAAGTTTAATCAGGTTCCACTTGTTTACTTTTGTTTTTATTTCCATTTCTGTAGCAGGTGGGTCACAGAGGATCTTGTTTTGATTTATGTCATTGAGTGTTCTGCCTCTGTTTTCCTCTAAGAGTTTTATAATTTCTGGTCTTACATTTAGGTCTTTAATCCATTTTGAGTTTATCTTTCTGTATGGTGTAAGGAAGTGTTCTAATTTCATTCTTTTACATGTAGCTGTCCAGTTTTCCCAGCACCACTTATTGAAAAGGCTGTCTTTGCTCTGTTGTATATTCTTGCCTCCTTTGTCAAAAATAAGGTACCCATAGGTGCATTGGTTTATTTCTGGGCTTTCTATCTTGTTCCATTGGTCTATATTTCTGTTTTTGTGCTGGTACCGTACTGTCTTGATGGCTGTAGATTTGTAGTATAACCTGAAGCCAGGAGATTGATTTCTCCAGCTCCATTCTTCTTTCTCAAGACTACTTTGGCTATCTGGGGTCTTTTGTGTTTCCATATGACTTGTGAAATTTTTTTGTTCTAGTTCTGTGAAAAATGTCATTGGCAATTTGATGGGGATCACATTGAATCTGTAGATTGCGTTTGGTATTATAGTCATTTTCACAATATTGATTCTTCCTACCCAGGAACATAGAGTATCTCTCCATCTGTTTATGTCATCTTTGATTTCTTTCATTAGTGTCTTATAATTTTCTGTGTACAGTTCTTTTGTCTCCTTAGGTAAGTTCATCACTATATATTTAATTCCATTTGTTGCAATGGTGAATGGGATTGACTCCTTAATTTCTCTTTCTGATTTTTCATTGTTAGTATATAGAAATGCAAACAATTTCTGTGTATTAATTTTGTATCCTGCAACTTTGCTAAATTCACTGATTAGCTCTAGTGATTTTCGGATACTATCTTTAGGGTATTCTATGTACAGTATCATGTCATCTGCGAACAGTGAGAGCATTACTTTTTCTTTTCTGGTCTGGATTCCTTTGATTTCTTTTTCTTCTCTGATTGTTGTAGCTAGAACTTTCAGAACTATGTTGAATAATAGTGGTGAAAGTGGATGCCCTTTTCTTGTTCCTAATCTTAGGGGGAATGCTTTCAGTTTTTCACCACTGAGAATAATGTTTCCTATGGGCGTATCATATATGGACTTTACTGTGTTGAGGTAGGTTCCTTCTATGCCCATTTTTTGAAGAGTTTTAATTATAAATAGGTGCTGAATTTTGTCAAAGGCTTTTTCTGCATCAATTGAGATTATCATATGGTTTTTATCTTTCAATTTGTTAATAAGGTGTATCACATTGACTGATTTGTATCTATTGAAGAATCCTTGCATTCCTGGAATAAACCCAACTTGATCATGGTGTATGATCTTTTTGATGTGTTGCTGAATTCTGTTTGCTAAAATTTTGTTGAGGATTTTTGCATCTATGTTCATCAGTGATATTGGCCTCTAGTTTCCTTTTTGTGTGTTGTCTTTGTCTAGTTTTGGTATCAGGGTGATGGTGGCCTTGTAGAATGAGTTTGGAAGTTTTCCTTCCTCTGCAATTTTTTGAAAGAGTTTTAGAAGGATAGGCATTAGCTTTTCTCTAAATGTTTGATAGAATTCTCCTGTGAAGCCATCTGGGTCCTGGGCTTTTGTTTTTTGAGAGATTTTTGATCCCAGCTTCAATTTCAGTGCTTGTAACTGGGTTGTTCATAATTTCTATTTCTTCCTGGTTCAGTCTTGAAAGATCGAACCTTTCTAAGAACCTGTCTATTTTTTCCAGGTTATCCATTTTATTGCCATATAGTTGTTCATAATAGTCTCTTATAATCCTTTTTATTTCTGCATTGTCTGTTGTAATCTATCCTTTTTCACTTCTAGTTTTGTTGATTTGATTCTTCTCTCTTTTTTTCTTGATGAGTCTGGCTAAAAGTTTGTCAATTTTGTTCATCTTCTCAAAGAACCAGCTTTTAGTTTTATTAATCTTTACATTGTTTCGTTCATTTCTTTTTCATTTATTTCTGCTTGGATATTTATGATTTCTTTCCTACTAATTTGGGTGCTATTTTTTTGTTCTTCTTCTTCTTTGAAAAAGAAGTTGTTTTAGGTGTAAAATTAGGTTGTCTCTTTGGTGTTTTTCTTGTTTTTTGAGGTGGGATTGTATCACTATAAACTTCCCTCTTAGAACTGCTTTTGCTGCATCCCATAGGTTTTGAGTTGTCCTGTTTTCATTGTCATTTGTTTCTAGAAATTCTTTGATTTCTCTTGATTTCTTCAGTAACTTGTTGCTTATTTAGAAACGTGTTGTTTAATCTCCATGTGTTTGTGTTTCTTACAGTTTTTTTTTTCTTGTAATTGATATCTAGTCTCATAGTCTTGTGGTTGGAGAAGATGCCTGATACAATTTCAATTTTCTTAAATTTACTGAGGTTTGATTTGTGACCCAAGATGTGGTCTATCCTGGAGAATGTTCCATGTGCACTTGAGAAGAAGGTGTATTCTTCTGCATTTGGATGGAATGTCCTGAAGATATCAATGCTCTTCATCTCATCTAATGTATCATTTAAGACTTGTGTTTTCTTATTAATTTCCTGTTTTGATAATCTGTCCATTGGTGTGAATGGGGTGTTAAAGTCTCCCACTATTATTGTGTTACTCTCAGTTTCTCCATTTACATCTGTTAGGGTCTGTCTTGTGTATTGAGGTGCTCCTAGGTTGGGTGCATAGGTATTTACAATTGTTACATTTTTCCTCTTGGATTGATCCCTTGATCATTATGTAGTGTCCTTCCCTATCTCTTGTAATATTCTTTATTTTAAGATCTATTTTGTCTGATATGAGGATTGCTACTCCAGCTTTCTTTTGCTTTCCATTTGCATAGAATATATTTTTCTGTGCTCTCATTTTCAGTCTATATGTGTCTTTAGGTCTGAAGTGGTTTTCTCATAGATAGCGTATATATAGGTCTTGTTTTTGTATCCATTCAGCCAGTCTGTGTCTTTTGGTTGCAGCATTTAATACATTTACTTTTAAAGTAATTATTGATATATATGTTCCTATTGCCATTTTCTTAATTGTTTGGGGTTGATTTTGTAGATCTTCTTTCTTCACTTGTATTTCTTGGCTATATAAGTCCCTTTAATATTTGTTGTAAAGCTGGTTGGTGGTACTGAATTCTCTTAACTTCTGCTTGTCTGAAAAGCTTTTTATTTCTCCATCAGTCTTGAATGAGATCCTTGCTGGGTACAGTAATCTTGGTTGTATATTTTTCCCTTTCAGTACTTTAAATGTGTCGTGTCATTCCCTTCTGGCCTGCAGAGTTTCTGCTGAAAGATCAGTTGTTAAGCTTATGAGGTTTCATTTGTATTTTACTTGTTGCTTCTCCCTTGCTGCTTTTAGTATTCTTTCTCTGTATTTAATCTTTGTTAGTTTAATTAGCATGTGTCTTGGCGTGTTTCTCCTTGGGTTTATCCTGTATGGGACTCTTTGTGCGTCTTGAACTTGATTGACTATTTCCTTTTCCATATTGGGGAGATTTTCAACTATAATCTTTTCAAAATTTTCTTATACTCTTTCTTTTTCCCTTCTTCTTCTGTGATCCCTATAATTCGAATGTTGGTGCATTTGATATTGTCCCAGAGGTCTCTGAGACTATCCTCAGTTCTTTTTATTCTTTTTACTTTATTCTGCTCTTCAGATGTTATTTCTGCCATTTTATCTTCCAGTTCACTGATTCGTTCTTCTGATTCAGATATTCTGCTATTGATTCCTTCTCAGTTCAGTTCAGTTCAGTCGCTCAGTCGTGTCCAACTCTTTGTGACTCCATGCAGCAAGCCAGGCCTCCCTGTCCATCACCATCTCCTGGAGTTCACTCAGACTCACGTCCATCGAGTCCGTGATGCCATCCAGCCATCTCATCCTCTGTCGTGCCCTTCTCCTCCTGCTCCCAATCCCTCCCAGCATCAGAGTCTTTTCCAATGAGTCAACTCTTCGCATGAGGTGGCCAAAGTACTGGAGCTTCAGCTTCAGCATCATTCCTTGCAAAGAAATCCCAGGGTTGATCTCCTTCTAGAGTGTTTTTAATTTCAGTAATTGCATTGTTTGTCTCTGCATGTTTATTTTTTAATTCTTCTAGGTCTTTTTAAATTGATTCTTGCATCTCCTCCATTTTGTTTTCAAGGTTTTTTTTTATCATCTTTACTATCATTATTCTGAATTCCTTTTTAGGTAGTTTGCCTATTTCCTCTTCATTTATTTGGACTTCTGTGCTTCTAGTTTGTTCCTTCATTTGTGTAGTATTTCTCTGCCTTTTCTTTTTTTTAATTTATTGTGTTTGAGGTCTCCTTTTCCAAGGCTTTAAGGTTGAATTCTTTCTTCCTTTTGGTTTCTGCCCTCCTAAGGTTGGTCCAGTGGTTTGTGTAAGCTTCAGATAGGTTGAGATTTGTGCTGAGATTTTTTTTTGTTTTCCTAAAAAATGTAGAGACATTTTTAAACTCCCTTTTTTCTCATGAATATCACATTTGATTCACCAGCAAATATTTTCAGTTCTACTTTCACATTTTATCCTGAATTTTATTTCTCTGTTTTTCTCACATTTTCTCCCATCCTGATTCACAATACCATCATCTCTCACTTGCATTACTGCTGTAGTGCCCTAACTAGTCTCCCTGCTTTGGCCTATCAGGATATGCTCAATACACCACTCACTCAGAGTCAATCAGTTAAAAGTTAAAACATAAAGCATATCCTACCCTTTTTCTGCTCAAAACCCAAATAACTGACCATCTCAGAGTAAAGGTCCAAATCCTCCCTGCTGCTGCTGCTGCTGCTAAGTCACTTTAGTTGTGTCCAACTTTATGTGACCCCATAGACGGCAGCCCACCAGGCTCCCCCATCCCTGGGATTCTCCAGGCAAGAACACTGGAGTGAAAAAAAAAAATTAAAAAAAAAAAAAAAAGAACACTGGAGTGGGTTGCCATTTCCTTCTCCAATGCATGAAAGTGAAAAGTGAAAGTTAAGTCACTCAGTAGTGTCCAACACGTAGCAACCCCAGGGACTGCAGCCTACCAGACTTCTCCATCCATGGGATTTTCCAGGCAAGAGTACTAGAGTGGGTTGCCATTGCCTTCTCCCCAAATCCTCCCTAGAAGGCTATATTTGTATGGCCCCATTACTTCTTGCTTTACCTCTTGCTGTTTCCCTCTTGCTCATCTTCTTATTGCCATGAGAGCCACACACATCTTCCTTTCTCTGGGCCTTTGCTCTTGGTGTGATGTTCTTCAGCCTGTGATGTTCTTCCCCTATATATCTGAATGACTCAGCTTCTCTTTTTCTTCAAATCTTTATCCTTAAACATATACTCTTAAACAAAGCCTTCTCTTTTCTAAGAGTGTATTTCCTCCCCACCTGAGCCTTCCTAACTGCTTCCCTGATTTGCTTTCTCTCATAGCATCCATCTGCATCTACACTAGTCAGGATGGGCTAGATTATGCCTCAATGACAACAACAACAACAACAACACCCCAAATCTCAATGGCCTTAAAGTGACAAAAATATGCTTCTGGCTCAATTTCATGTCCACTGATAATGGCCATGGCTTCTGTTCTTTGCAGTCATTCAAAGCCCAGGCCCCACCTGGTTAACCAGCATTGGGAGAGTCTGGTACCAGCATTTCAACATGTTGGCCTAGAAGTGTCAAACAGTCCTCTTTGCTCACAATTTGTTGTGTGTGTTTGTTACTAAGTCATGTCTGACTCTTTGTGACTCTATGGACCATAGCCTGCCAGGCTCTTCTGTCCATGGAATTCTCCAGGCCAGAATACTGGAGTGGGTAGCCATTACCTTCTCCAGGGGAATCTTCCCAGCCCAGGGATCAAGCTGGGGTCTCCCATACTGCAGGCATATTCTTTACCAACTGAGTCACCAGGGAAGCCCTGCTGACTTTCTCATCAACAGCTAACTTCAAAGCTATGGAAATTTCCAAGATATTGAAATGGTTAACTTCAAAGTTATAGAAGCATATACTCTCTCCTTGTGCTCAGGGACAGCAACTTGTTTCTTTCTTGGGCCCTATTTGTTATTTTCCTGGGAAGACGTCAAGACCTTTGAGTTAGAAATATACACCAAGGATATTCAGCATCACACCTGCCACCTCGTTCTGCCTGATGACACACATGTTGATTGCTCTCTGTGTGGTTACAGAGGTTTTTGCTGAGTTTATGAGGGGAGACAGGTCCTAGTTTCCCTTCTCAGCCCCTTGCCAGACAAGCTCTATGATTCTGGGGGCGGGGCGGGGCGGGGCGGGGCGGGGCGGGGCCCCACCAGAGTTAAAAAATGAAAGAAATCACAAACATAGTTTCCTTTTGCCCGAGGCTTGGTGGAAATGTTAACAGTGAGAGCTGCTGATAGGTCTTTCCGTGTGTGCTTCTGTATCTTACGGGTTTATGTGACACTTTATCTAGAACTTCTGCGCTGCGCGGACACCCACCGGTGGAGGAAGGAATGGCCCTGCCGCCCTTGGCTTCCTTTGTTGGGCTGCTCTTTCGGAGTCATGGCGCCGTCGCTATGGAAGGGGCTGGTGGGCATCTGCCTCTTTGCCCTAGCCCACGTGGCCTTTTCCACTGCACAGCATCCTTCTTATATGCGATTAACAGAAAAGGAAGATGAATCACTGCCAATAGATATATATAGTTCTTCAGACACTTCTGGCCTTTGCAGTTACCTGTTATGGTATACTTCATATTGCAGGGGAGTTTGAAGACATGGATGCCACTTCAGAACTAAAAAATAAGACATTTGGCACACTATGGAATCACCCATCATTCTATGTATTTAATCATCATGGTTGAGTACTGTTCCGGCCTTTGGATGCAACAAATTCTTCAAACCAAGATGCATTGTCCTCTAACACATCATTGAAGTTACGAAAACTTGAATCACTGCGTCGTTAAGATTTTTACAAATTATAATAACAGGACAGGACACAAAGCTGAAATATTAGAGTTTGGGATACAAAACACTCCCCCATCAGTATTTATATTGATCGCTCAGACCTAACTTTAAAAGTCTGCTACCCTTATTTGTACACTGTTAAGTCATTAATGGAGTATAAGTTATCTGTGAAATGAGTCTTTGATCTTTCAGAGAGAGAGTTCTTTTTTCATTAAAAAATTCACATTTTTTGTAAAAGTCACTGTTTTGAGCACATTTCTTTGAAAAATGTTTTGTAATTATTTATTTTCGTAGATTTCTTTTGCACTACAGTTTTTAGGATCCTTTTGGAAATAGTGTGACTACTGCATTTTGCAGTATGAATGGTAGTAAATGGTCTTAAGTTCTTAACAACAAATGGATTTCTCTAAAGAGACCAAAACGGTGACTTATCAGTTTTCCTTATGCCCCCTAAAAAGTGGCTCTGCTTCAGCAGATACTTGCCAGTTTTTAATTTATCCATGACTTCTCACCCTACCCCACGCCCATATACCTCCTAACATCAGCTGTCTTGTTTCATCACTTCTGTGGGGTTCAGTGTGCAATGAGCAATTTTTGTGTCAGAAATCCCCTGTCATAACAAATAGATTTAACAAACTCAACTTACGTAAAGCTACCTGTGTTCTCTTCATATATCTGTAAAAAGATGTCCCTAATTGATTATGTAGTGGAAGAATAGCTGAAGATAGACCAGAAAGACTATCCGTGAATTAATTATCCTGCCTATATAGAAGAACAGTGATCACTGAAGAAAACTGATTAGTTGTTATTAGCCAGTTTAACTTATTCAAAGCCTCTGTTATTTTATTGCATACTAAACTAGTGAATTAGTTGAAGAAGGCAATGGCACCCCACTCCAGGACTCTTGCCTGGAAAATCCCATGGATGGAGGAGCCTGGTTGGCTGCAGTCCATGGGGTCGGGAAGAGTTGGACACAACTGAGCGAATTCACTTCACTTCACTTCATTTTATCTAGAACTTTAATTAGGGCCCAGAATTGTGGAGGAAAAGGGTTCACCATCCCTTGAATACTAATGCAGATTACTGTCTTGCCTCCTTTTAAAAGATAACATTTTCATGCTAAATTAGTGCAGATTATCTACTCAAGGCCATCTACATATAATATAAAGGACTGTGGAACTGTTTAGAACTTTTTTGGTCTCATGTTACATGTTATTGATGGGAGTGGCTGACAATGTAACTGTGATTCCTCACCAGTGTCGGTTTATTGCTACTCTGTTTATTTCACTGCGCAGTTTCATGTTTCAGTATAACACTGAAGGACAGAGGAGAGGAATAAGAGAGAGAAATTCTCAGGGAATGATCATTCTAAAAATAAATGTCATGAAGGGAATTTAGGGAGAGCACGCAAGTGAAAATGATCCTTAAGTTGACTACAAGTGATTCCATGACTAATGGCCAGCCAGTTAAATTCTATCCAAAGGGCAATTCCAAGATTTCATGAATCCCAGCCTTCTTCAGCTTTTTTAATGATTTTGCCAAAAAATCAGACCTGTTGCCTTTTTGGCCTGAAGTTAATGCTGCCTGTTTGTGTTGCTGATTCCAAGTTTTGGTTTATTATGCCACATTCAAAAGTAACAGTTTTTCAAATAACCACTTCATTATTTTTAAAAGACAAGTATCTCACATGTATCTGTAAATGCCATGTTTGAGAGGAAAATATTCTGATGAAAACCAGAAATGCAGTGACTAGGATTGCTGTGTCTGGCCCTTTGTTAGATGAATTAGTGTTTCAGAGAGAAGAGGTTTCTTGGTTTGTCCTGAGAACAAATCTACAGTCTGGTTCCAGTGAATCTGTCCAGTGTCATGAGAGAGAGAGAGAGAGAGAGAGAGAGAGAGAATCGGTGCAGTTACTTTAAGGTCTTTTCCAGCTCTGAGATTCCAAGTACCTCTGCGCATGAAATTTCCATTTCAATGAAACTGGCCTATTTGCTTTCCGTAACTGTGTGCAGGGTTTAGAGTTTGACATAACAGTCTCCTACCATTTTCTGACTGAAATACTCTTCCAAGTCCTTTTATTATAATGGAAGAGACTCCCAAGGGCAAACCACATATAAATTATGGTTTGATATCATTTAAATCACTTGAAATGGGTTGCGAGTGAATCAGTGTTTCCCAGCAATTCCATTTCACCTTTTTCTAACCCTTTTCAGTAAGATCATGGCTTATTGTTTCTCATTCACCCCCTAATTCGACTCTAATTTTCAAAGCTCTGCTGAAGTCCCATGCTCCCCACAAACTTTCCCTGGAGAGGAATCTCTATACCCTCTAACTTCAATAAATGGAAAACATTGCTTAATATACCAGTATTCTCTCCAACTATCTGGTAACCTCCACAGGGCAAAAATAGTATTACTTCCTTTGAGAAGTGGTCCTGAAAGTATCTTCCTTTCATGCTTCAGAAAACTCCTTTTCTTTCTTTGTAGATGTTAATTCTCTGGGTATAGCCCTTACCACATGGTGTTAAGAGTTAAAACCTAGTGGTCGGTTAACATAGAGCCAACACCTAGAGGTGAATTATGAGACTAGCTTTATTTTGACCTGTATGTTGTGAACATTCGAGAGTCATCTACTCTTCTGGTGCTAGAAGTAGAAGGGGGAAGAGGTAACACAACATGATGTAACATAGCAGCACGTTTAAATGATTATTAACCTGGAAATATTAAGGGGGATAGATTGGAGATGTGATAACTTTGGTGATTATAAAAATGAGGGAGAGTGAATGGTCTCTTCAGGTTAAATCTATGGGTGTTATTTAGACCCAGAAGACACAATGGCCCCATTCCCTAAAGAGGGATGAGGCTACCTTATCTGGGGCTATGGGAGAACTGTATTTGAAGCATGAAAAAAATGACATCAGGAGGATGCAGGGTGAAGTTGTGGAAACAGAAATGGAAAAAGAAAAACAGAGAGAAGAAAAGTTAGAGAAAGTAAGCAGCTTAGGGGAATTAAGTAAGGTTTTCCGAAATAAAAGGAGAGGTAGTATGGAAAATTTATCTAGATTGTATATAGAAGAAACTAAGAATTCAAGGTTGAGGTGGTCTTGTCTTTATGTCCCCAGAGTGTGGTATATAGCATCCTGTTCATGAGAAACTCCCTAAAAATAATTTTTTGAAATAAATTGAACTGGAAGGGGCAATTTTGACCAAAATTTAAAGAATTAGTTTGTAGACAAAGATAAAAATGACTTTTCCCCTCAGATATCACCATGCCAATAGGAAGAACTGGGATTTTATTCAGTAGCATACGAAGGGGGTGAATGAGAAACAATAAGCCATGATCTTACTGAAAAGGGTTAGGAAAAGGTGAAATGGAATTGCTGGGAAACACTGATTCACTTGCAACCAATTTCAAGTGATTTAAATGATACCAAACCATAATTTATATGTAGTTTGCCCTTGGGAGTCTCTTCCATTATAATAAAAGTATTGGATGATGAAACAACCTATACTGAAGTGGGCAAGGTTAAGAATGGTGAGAAAAGAGGGAAAGTCACTTTTTCCCTCAAGCTAAACTTTTCAGAAGAGAACCACTGTTCCAAAAGCCCAGGATGATAGTGAAGCCCAGCCATAGGCATCTTTATATTTTAATTTCTCCATGTTTGATGCCAATTTTATAGCAAGGGATAAAAGATGACTGCCAGGGTGACCCGGGTGCCTGCAACTGTGGCCAAAGTAGGCAAGGCAGAGATTAAATTGGTTTTTGAGGAAGACTGTGATGGTTGGAATTTAGTGTCATCAATGACAATGTCAGTGCTTCAGAAAGTTGGGAAGACTGGACCTGAATATGCAGAGCTAGGGGTGCAGATTTCAGAGTAAGCTAAGTATTTAGTAGCTATCAGCTAACTTATTGTTGCATCCTGAGTGTAAAAGAGTTCCCTGAAGGAGTTAAAGACTGACTCTTAATGACTAGCCAAGCTGTGAGGGCCAGAAGAGGAGGAAAAGTAAGGGAGAAACATGGAGAAGTGTGCTTAGGAAAAACTTCTAGGATACCATTGAGTTCCGGACTAAAACCAAGGTGGGTGTGGGTGCACATGTGAAAACGCATGCATTAAGGTGGGCAGAGGTGTTAAATGCTATAGAGAAATTATGGAGAATGGGCACTTGAAACAAGTGCCTGAAGCATGGAATTCTCCAATCTGCACCAAAATTGTCTCAGACATTCTAGAATCATTAAAGCCATTGAAACTGTTCTAATAGTAGTGTGGAAGATAATAGATTTTCAGTGGCTCTCCCATGGACAGTAGGTGAATGTTAAGAATTAGTCTACTACTGCTCATTAGGGGGTACCGAGGTATAATATTGCTAAGTAGATGGAATTGAGTATGCTGGGCTTAGCATCATGGCTCCTGGCCATGCTGCCCCAGCTCCATAAAGCTGGCCATCGTGTTTCCATGAATGACTAGGATGAGATGCCTGGAATGGGATAAACACCATGGGAATTAAGTACGTGCATTTTTTGATGTTTGGAAACTCCTTTTAGAAAACCCCACACTCAGAAGAAAGGTTTCTATTTGTGTATGATATCAAATGGTGTCAGATGCTTATGGTCATATATTAATTATAAGTTAAAGAGTAGATGGAAAGACTTTTGAACAAGATATTTTAATAGCACATGTCTTACACAATGTCTTGTAGGATAGATTATCCTAGGCATCACACCTACCCATCCTTACTATTCCTTGGTTTGAAATTCCCTTCCTCCTGTTCTCTGGAAAAGTCCTTTTTGACATTCAAGACCCAACTCAAATGCTTCTTCTATGCCATTCCTGACCGAATCATTTCTAATCAGCCAATGTTCTTTTGAATTACCTCAGCGTGCAGCTTACTCCTTCATATAGAATTTATTATGTGTTTTGAGTAATAACTCATACATTTCTGTACCCTCTAATATAATCCATTTTCTCTGAAGAGACTTACTTGTTTATCTGAGTATTAACTTCTATTTAATAAAAACGTAGGATGTGTTTGTTCAATCATTTGAAAACTATTCACTGAATATTTTCTCTGTGCTAACGATACTGTCCTTATGTAGCTTCCAATCACATATAAGCTGTATCTTGATTTATAGAATGAATATCTGGTTGAAATGCAAGGAACTTTAAAAATTCAAAGTACACCCAAATGGAAAGAATCCATTAATAAGGTCTTATTGATAACAACTAAATATCACTGAGCTGTACTGTTTAGAAGCTGCTTTCCAAAACTATTTCATTTAATCCTACCAGTAACTCTGAGAAGGTAGCTATGTATGACTAATCCTAATTTAGATGGAAGAATGTGACAGTCAGACCTTAAGTTAATTATTCATATAACAAGGGCAATTGTGGATTTAACTTGGAACTTGAATACAGGTTTTCTGGCTCCAAACCTCATATCTTCCCACCATTCAGTCCTCCATCCCTAATGCACCTCACCTTACAGTACAGGCAGAGAGTCTCAAGGACATGGGAATAATAGCATTTACATGGCCAAAAATGTTAGCAACAATCTCACAAACAATATGAGTTTATCCATTTCTCATATGGATTCCATATGAAAGCTCTCAGATGTAATGAAAAATTAGGCTCAAACTAACTATACAAACTTTAAAAGATCAAGTCCTTATCTCTAAAATGGATACAAATTTCACCAAAATAAATTCAATTGTGAAATTATTGAGATGATTGTTAAACTCTGTTAACTTGCTGAGGTGTTATGAAATAAGTTTATCTACTATCAAAGGTTACTGTGATATTGAATGGTTTGCCCGGGAAACGAACAGAGATCATTCTGTCATTTTTGAGACTGCATCCAAGGACTGCATTTCAGACTTTATTATTGACTATGAGGGCTACTCCATTTCTTCTTGCTCCTTGGAAGAAAAGCTATGACCAACTTAGACAGCATATTAAAAAGCAGAGACATTACTTTACCAACAAAGGACCATACAGTCAAAGCTATGGTTTTTCCAGCAGTCATGTATGGATGTGAGAGTTGGACCATGAAGAAAGCTGAGCACCAAAGAATTGATGCTTTTGAACTGAGGTGTTGGGGAAGACTCTTGAGAGTCCCTTGGACTGCAAGGAGATCCAACCAGTCCATTCTAAAGGAAATCAGTCCTAAATATTCATTAGAAGTACTGATGCTGAAGCTGAAGTTCCAATACTTTGGGCACTTGATGCAACGAACTGACTCATTGGAAAAGACCCTGATGCTAGGAAAGATTAAAGGCAGGAGGAGAAGGAGATGACAGAGGATGAGATGGTTGGATGGCACCACTGACTCGACGGACATGAGTTTGAATAAGCTCTGGGAGTTGGTAATGAACAGGGAAGCCTGGCATGCTGCAGTCCCTGGGGTCGCAAAGAGTTGAACACAACTGAAGGACTGAACTGACTATCAAAGAAAGGTCTCCATGAATTAGCTAAAAGATACTGCAGTCGTTAAAAATGAGCATACAGATATTTATGTTAAAGGAAGTACAGGTTATAAAATAGTACTTAGAACAGACTCCTCTTTTTGTATACTATTTATATCAAACCAGTCAAACCTAGAGGAAACCAACCCTGAATGTTCATTGAAAGGACTATTGGTAAAGCTGAAGCTACAATACTATGACCACCTGATGTGAGGAGCCAACCCATTGGAAATGACCCCGATGCTGGGAAAGATTGAAGGCAAAAGAAGAAAGGCACGGCAGAGAATGGGATGGTATGCCATCTCATTCAAAAGAAGAAAGGCATGATGGAGAACAGCATAACTGATTCAATGGACATGAATTTGACCAGACTCCAGGAGATAGTGGAGGACAGAGAAGACTTTCGTGCTGCAATCCATGGGGTAGCAGAGTCAGACATGACTTAGCAATTGAAAAACAATAGCAACATGTATATCATGCTCCGGAAAAAGTATCCAGAAAGACATTTCTTTACTGAAGACTCCTCTGAATATTAGATAATGAATAATTTTAAATTTTATCTCATTTGCAACACTTTTGCAAAATTTTAGTATTTTAGTTGAAATAAATGTGTATTATTTGTATTATTTTTAAGTCAAAAAGCTAATGCAGGGACTGTTGTTAGGGTGGGGTGGAAAGGGAGATGAAAATGTGCAAGGAAGGGGAATAGGAAACGTGTTAGCAGACTGGGTAGAAAGTACAATACTAGAGTAGTTTGGGGAAGACAGAATTACAGGACATTGTCAGCAGCTTAACTCTCTATCTGTCCCTGTCAAAAATCCATTGCTTTATTTTCATTTAGATTTTGGAAGGCATGGCAATACACTCCAGTATTCATCACTGGAGCATCCCGATGGACAGAGGAGCCTGGCAGGCTACAGTCCATGGGGTCTCAAAGAGTGGGACATGCCTGAGCAACTACACACAGCACAGTGCAAAAAATAAGATTAATAGCAACTGATTTTATTGCCTTTTTTTTCCCCAAGAAGTAAGCCTTTATTTTCTTGTTTCACAATTAAAACTGGCTGAATTGGTTGCCATAACACATCTGATGTTCACAGAGGAACGTGTATTAATTGAATTTTATCAATCTGTAATCTATTTGTAAAATATTTTGTGTGTGTTTTTAATTAAAATACAGCATACTTTTTCATTACCAAATCTTGCTGCTTTTTGCTAAGGGCATGTGAAGCAAGGTTTTTTACCATGTGGATACCCTTTATAACTATACATTTATATTTTGTATTATTCAGTTCTCAGAAAACTTGTGCATATATGTGGCTTAGTAGAAGAAAACAGTTTAGTTTGCCTTTAATACACTTATAGATCTTTTAAGGTGTCCTGCAGGGGCCTTACTTACCCTCTGAAGCTTAATTGCATCTCCTTGCCCAATCATGTCCCAGTCACGCAGATGTTCTTTAGGGTGTGTATGTGTGCGCGTGCTAAGTCGTGTCCAACACTTTGCAACCCCATGGGCTGTAGCTCACCAGGCTCCTCTGTCCATGGGATTCTCCAGGCAAGAATACTGGAGTGGATGGCCATGTTCTCTCCCAGGGGATCTTCCCAACCCAGGAATTGAACCCGTGTCTCTTTCATCTCCTGCATTGGGAGGCAGATTCTTTACCATTCAAGCCACCTGGGAAGACCCTTAAATGTGCCAATTACTTCTTCCCTCAGCACCTCTGCTCCTTCCCTTCTGGCTGCCTGAGAATGCCATTCTGCTCTGCGTCCTCACCCACGTGCACTCACACCCTGACTGATTGCTCCCCATCCTTTGAACTTGTTGCCTCCTCAGGTCATAACAGTCGTGGAGTTATGGAAGGTGTGGGCACCTCAGCAGTGAACCTGGATGTTTCCTCTAGTCTTCCTTTGTGTCTGTTTCCTTCTAGCAATAAGCTACCTGGCCCTGTATTCTTTATCTTTTTTCTCAGCCTCATAGCTTCTGTTACTTAACAGTTTACTATCCCAACTTCAACTTACTTTGATCCCTTTTTATATCCCCTCACCTCTTTTCTTCCCTTACAACTTCGATTCACCCCACACTGAGGAATGGCATGACCAGTAGGAATTTTTACACATCTTCAGTATTTAAGGAACAAATTTCCATGAATAGTACTTGGAATACTCAAAGGGCAACCTCATTTCTTTATTTTATAGTTTAGAATTTGGAATAGATAGGGGACAATTCATCAGTTCAACAGCTCCTAAATTGTAAATACAAAAAAAAAAAAAAGAGGAGAAAAATGCCTCTAATTTTGTCTCATAAAAGAGTTGTGAGGAAGGCTTCTTTCTTATTTCTTCAAAATTTGAGGCAAGAAGACATTTTTTCTCCAAGTAGTTCATTCAGGTAGATGTTCCTAACACTTTATAAATGTTATAAAATTCTATTTTAAGAACCTAGTGTTAAGATTAAGTCAAATTCGCCATGCAAGCTGAGAAATTTTAATAGTGTTAGACCAGTAGGCAATGAACCAAGCTATTTTGGCTTTCTTATCCTCACCTAGAAAACTTCAAATGCTACATTAGTCATAAAACATCTTGAGAAGTTAATAATGATACATACGCATGAGAAATTTCAATATCCTCAATATCGAAAAATATTTTAGGCATTCAAAAATGTTTGGTTCTGTTTGAGTTTTAATTCATTGAAAAAGAAACAATGAAAAATATTATTAAAATAGCAATAATTCCCAAGTCTCTATAGATAGCTATTTGTTTTATTTACACAGAAACACAACTAAATCATTTGGCTCACAAGGCCAAAGTTTGTACCAAATTTGAGTTTAATTTAAGGTATGCTGTGTCATACTTAGTCGCTCAGTCATGTATGACTCTTTGGGACCCCATGGACTGCAGCCCACCAGGCTCCTCTGTAACGGGGATTCTCTAGGCAAGAATACTGGAGTGGTTTGCTATTCCTCCTCCAGGGGATCTTCCCAACCCAGAGTTCAAACCCAGGTTTCCCTCATTGCAGGCAGATTCTCTAATGTGTGAGCCACCAGGGAAGACCAAGAATACTGGAGTGGATAGCCTATCCCTTCTCCAGGGGAACCTGTCTACCCAGGAATTGAACTGGGGTCTTGTTCATGGCAGGTGGATTCTTTACCAGCTGAGCTATGTGGGAAGCCCCAGTTTTAGGTAAAGTAATAGTCAAGTTAAACTCTCCAGAACTGGTTCATTCTCTGGTGAACAAGTATTCACATAATTAGTATAGTTTAAAGTATTCTGCAACCTGAAATGACTAGAGATTGAGTCGAAAACATGGTAATTTATTCTGTATCATAATCATTGCTAAGAATGTCAATGATCATTTTATTGTTTCACAGAAAGCTCATTTTTGCAATATGGATAAATTGGAATTCAGTCAGTCAGTTCAGTCACTCAGTCATGTCCGACTCTTTGTGACCCCATGGACTGCACCACACCAGGCTTCCCTGTCCATCAGCAACTCCTGGAGCCAACTCAAACTCATGTCCATTGCGTTGGTGATGCCATCCAACCATCTCATCCTCAGTTGTCCCCTTCTCCTCCCACCTTTAATTTATCCCAGCATCAGGGTATTTTCCAATGAGTCAGTTCTTCATATCAAGTGGCCAAAGTGTTGGAGTTTCAGCTTCAGCATCGGTCCTTCCAATGAATATTCAGGTCTGATTTCCTGTAGAATTGACTGGTTAGATCTCCTTGCAGTCCAAGGGACTCTCAAGAGTCTTCTTCAACACCACATTTCAAAAACATCAATTCTTTGGCACTCAGCTTTCTTTATAGTCCAACTCTCACATCCATACATGACTATTGGCAAAACCATAGCTTTGACTATATGGACCTTTGTTGGTAAAGTAATGCCTCTGCTTTTTAATATGCTGTCTAGTTTGATCATAGCTTTTCTTCCAAGAAGCAAGCGACTTTTAATTTCATGGCTGAAGTCACCATCTGCAATGATTTTGGAGCCCAAAAAATAAAGTCTTTCATTGTTTCCAGTGTTTCCTCATCTATTTGCCATGAAGTCATGGGACCAGATGCCATGATCTTAGTTTTCTGAATGTTGAGCTTTAAGCCAACTTTTTCACTCTCCTCTTTCACTTTCATCAAGAGGCTCTTTAGTTCTTTGCTTTCTGCCATAAGGGTGGTGTCATCTGTATATCTGAGGTTAATATTTCTCCTGGTAATCTTGATTCCAGCTTGTGTTTCATCCAGCTCAGCATTTCTCATGATGGACTGCATATAAGTTAAATAAGCAGGGTGACAATATACAGCCTTGACATACTCCCTTCCTGATTTGGAACCAGTCTGTTGTTCCATGTCTGGCTGTAACTGTTACAACCTGCATACAGGTTTCTCAGGAGGCAGGTCAGGTGATCTGGTATTCCCATCTCTTGAAGAATTTTCCACAGTTTGATGTGATCTATACAGTCAAAGGTTTTGGCATAGTCAATAAGGCAAAAGCAGATGTTTTTCTGGAACTCTCTTGCTTTTTTGATGATCAAGCGGATGTTGGCAATTTGATCTCTGGTTCCTCTGCCTTTTCTAAATCCAACTTGAACATCTGGAAGTTCTTGGTTCATGTACTGTTGAAGCCTCTCTTGGAGAATTTTGAGAATTACTTTGCTAGTGTGTAAGATAAGTGCAATTGTGCAGTAGTTTGAGCATCCTTTGGCATTGCCTTTCTTTGGAACTGAAATGAAAACTGACCTTTTCCAGTCTTGTGGCCACTGTTGAGTTTTCCAAATTTGCTGGCCTAATAGTAATTGGAGTTACTATATTTTATGCTAATTATTGTAACAAGATGAGTGGTCTTCACCAATGACTAAATAAGAATATCAGGGTTTAAAATTATTAATTTTATTCTTGTAGTTCAATTGGTAAAGAATCCGCCAGCAATGCAGGAGACCTGCATTCGTTTCCTGGGTTGGGAAGATTCCCCTGGAGAAGGAAATGGCAACTCCAGTATTCTTGCCTGGAGAATTCCATGGACAGAGGAGCCTGATGGGCTACAGTCCATGGGGTCTCAACGAGCTGGACAAAGCTTAGTGACTAAACCACCACCAATGTGTATTTAGTGGTAGTGATAAAACAGTATAGCTCATTTTCTGGATGTTTTCAGTTTGGCATTTTCCTCAAGTAAGAGCAATATTCATAATCTTGAAAATTAATATAATAATGAAAAAGAAGCAGACTCACAGATATAGAGAATAAACTGGTAGTTACCAGTAGGGAGAGGGATGCGAGGAAAGGCAATATGGGGTAGGGGATTAAGAGATACAAATTACAATGTATAAAATAAGCTACAAGACTGTTTTGTACAGCACAGGGAATATAGCCAATATCTTATAATAATTATAAATGGAATATAACTTTAAAATTGTGGAACATTATGTTGTTCACATGTAACATATAATATTGTGCACTATTTGTACTTCAATTAAAAGAAAGCTGAAAAAAAAAAAGTTTGGCAGTTTCTTAAAAAGTTAAAGATCAAGTTACCATATTACCCAGCTATTTTACTCCTAGGTATTCACCCAAGAAAAATAAAAACACATGTCCATACAAGGACTTGTAGCATTATTCAGAATGGCAGCATTATTCATAATAATCAAAACTGGAAACAATCCAAATATTCATCAACTGAAGAAATGAATAAATGAAATGTGATCCATAAAATGAAATTCCATCCAACAATTAAAAGGAAAGAACCAGTGATACAACACGGATGGCTGAATCTCACAAACATTATCCTGAGTGAAAGAAGCCAGACACCAAAAATCACATTTATATTCAATTACCAGAAAAGCAGAAAGCAGATCAGTGATTGCCTGGAACAAAGGGAGGAAGCAGAAATTGGCTACAAATGAATACAGGAAAATATTTTAGAGGGATGAAAATGTTCTCAGGCTCAATTGTGATAGATTGATTAAATTCCAGAAGTTTAAATATAAGTTTATAAACTGTATTCTTATAATAGGTGAATTTTATGGTGTGTAATTGTGCCTCATAAAAGCTGTTGAAAATTGTATATGAAGAAAAAATTATATATGACGTTCACACACATTCTTTGCATATGCCTATGAAAATACTTATTCTCTATTTAAAATTTGGGGTACAATTTTGGAGTTGTGAAAAGGAAATATTATCTGGAAATTATTAGGATAACATTTTTATAAATTAGTTTATTTTCTCATTTATGTTACTGTATTTTAATAGGAATATGGTATCTTGTCTAGATGAGGTGTTAGAAATATCCTTGAATGTGAGATTGAGAATGGATTTGGAATTTCCCAATTCAGTGGAGAAAAATGAGCCTTAGAGAAGAAGGTTCAGTTCAGTTCAGTTCAGTTCAGTTGCTCAGTCGTGTCCGACTTTTTGCAACCCGATGAATCGCAGCACGCCCAGCCTCCCTGTCCATCACCAACTCCCGGAGTTCACTCAGACTCATGTCCATCGAGTCCGTGATACCATCCAGCCATCTCATCCTCGGTCATCCCCTTCTCCTCCTGCCCCCAATCCCTCCCAGCATCAGAGTCTTTTCCAATGAGTCAACTCTTCGCGTGAGGTGGCCAAAGTACTGGAGTTTCAGCTTTAGCATCATTCCTTCCAAAGAAATCCCAGGGTTGATCTCCTTCAGAATGGACTGGTTGGATCTCCTTGCAGTCCAAGGGACTCTCAAGAGTCTTCTCCAACACCACAGTTCAAAAGCATCAATTCTTCGGTGCTCAGCCTTCTTCACAGTCCAACTCTCACATCCATACATGACCACAGGAAAAACCATGGCCTTGACTAGATGGACCTTTGTTGGCAAAATAATGTCTCTGCTTTTAAATATGCTATCTAGGTTGGTCATAACTTTTCTTCCAAGGAGTAAATGTCTTTTAATTTCATGGCTGCAGTCACCATCTGTGAGAAGAAGGTAACCTAGGTCAAATACGCTGAAAGGCAAAGTTGATGCTAGAACCCCTTCAGTTTCTTCCACAGCATATTAAAATGGAATGCCCCACTATGGTATTGTCAGTAAATGGGCCATCCTAGAGTCTCATGGCTCACTGTCCTTAGTACACGGTACCACTGACTACACTCTCATAATGATTTAGTCTTTTTCCTCTAGTCTATAGAAGACTTTTGATGCTGTGAGATATGAAGATAAGCAGCTGTATATGATCAGCATTGGGTATTTATTCAGTTCAGTTCAGCTCAGTTGCACAGTCATGTCCAACTGTTTGCAAACCCATGGACTGCTGCACACCTCCCTGCCCATCACCAACTCCTGGAGCTTGTGCAAACTCATGTCTATTGAGTCAGTGGTGCCATCCAACCATCTCATCCTCAGTCTTCCCCTTCTCCTCTTGCTTTCAGCCTTCCCAGCATCAGGGTCTTTTCTAATGAATCAGTTCTTCTCATCAGGTGGCCAAAGTATTGGAACTTCAGCTTCAGCATATCAGTCCTTTCAATGAAAACTCAGGACTGATTCCATTTAGGATTGACTAGTAGGATCTCCTTGCAGTCCAAAGGACTCTCAAGAGTCTTCTCCAATACCACAGTTCGAAAGTATCAATTATTCAGGGCTCAGCTTTCTTTATGGTCCAACTCTCACATCATGACTACTGGAAAACCATAGCTTTGACTGTACAGACCTTTGTTGGCAAAGTAATATTTCTTCTTTTTAATATGCTGTTTAGGTTGATCATAGCTTTCCTTCCAAGGAGCAAGCATCTTTTAATTTCATGGCTGCAGTCACTGTCTGTGGTAACAATTCATATAGATTCTAAATGTCTAAACAGAGATGGCTGGTGAAACCATTTGTTCCAAGTCCATCTGATGTTTTTATTTGTGATATTTTGCATAAAGGAATGAATGCCAGAAATACATAAGAAAGTTTTGTTACTACTTTCTGGTATTTTATGAGATGACAAAATTTTAGCTTTCATGAAAACTATTTGCTCCCTCAAGCAATGTTTTAACTAGAGCTATATAATCTTATGTGTGCAGTATTTCTTATAGCACTGGTAGAATTATACATTTTTTGCTTTGTCCTATAAAGAGGCACTTTGATTCCATTATTCTTCTCCTTAGTAGAATTCACTGTGTGCTCATTTTGGAGTTATTGAGAAACAAAAAGAATAAGAAATATTGGTCCTTTTGGAAAAATAGACCAAATATAGTGATATTAATTAGAATGACATGTTTTCTGTTTCTTTTCTATTTTTTGATAATTATTTTGAGATTGTCAGGACAAGCACTTAATTTTTCCTTATGACATATGTTTAAATTTATCTAGTTTCTTCTAGGTGAAAATATCTCTTAGACATAAGAAAGCCAATATTGTCAAAAGTGGCTCACTTGGCCTGGTGCTCTATACACTCCATGGAATTCTCCAGGCCAGAATACTGAAGTGGGTAGCCTTTTCCTTTTCCAGGGGATCTTCCCAACCCAGGGATCAAACCCAGGTCTCCCACATTGCAGGTGAATTCTTTACCAGCTGAGCCACAAGGGAAGCCCAAGAATACTGGAGTGGCCAGCCTATCCCCTCTCCAGCAGATCTTCCCAACCCAGGAATCTAACCAGGGTATCCTGCATTGCAGGTGGATTCTTTACCAACTGAGCTACCAGGGAAGCCCTAAGTCATATGATTGGGTGTCTACTGTAAATAGGAGAGATTATAGTTTTTTTAAACTAGTAAATATAGCATAATAGAAATATCTGGAAAGGAATATATATATATATATATATATATATATATATATATATATATATATATAAGTTATCCTTGTTCTCAGAGAAAATTGTATTACAATATAACCATCTTTTACAAAAATCAGTAAATCAAGAGAGGTTCATACTTTGCAAAGACACTAGAAGATATAAAAATGTTGATTTTAATAATTATCTGAATATTACTCAGTAGAAATAACAGCAACAAAAATTACTGATGCATGAAACAAAACTGATAAATCTCCAAAATATTTCATTGAGTGCAACAAGCCTTAAAATGAAAGAGTACATATTGTATGATTCTATTTAACTGAAGCCTAGAATAGGCAGAACTAATCTATGGAGTAAAAATAAGAACAATAATTATTTCTAGGCAGATGGGGTGGGAATGGGCTGACAAGGGATGTGAAGAAACTTTCTGGGTTGAAGAATATTTGAAATCTCAATACACATTTGGCTTATACATATATGTGTGTGTGTGTGTGTATATATATATATGATGGCATTTGGAAAGAAATCTTATACACAGTTAACATTTATGTATTTCATTTGCATGTAAATTTTATCTCAAAAGAAAAACATAAATGTCAAATTGTAGTTAATGATATGCATATTGAAGTTTTCAGCAGGATGCATATTGAAGTGATGCTTACTTTGAAATTCATTGAAAAGTTAGATGGATTGATGGATGGATGAAAGTATGGAGAGATGGAAAAACATGTGGTAAAACAAGTACAGTAGGACTTTGATCATTGACTCTTAGTGGTGGCTCTATGGATGTGCACAGCACAATTCTTATAGTTTTTCTCATGTTTGAAATTTTTATCATAGCAGCAAAGATGAGTTAACATTTTAAGTCTCTAAAGACTTAAAGATTTAAAGACATGTAGTTGCAGTTTCTTAACATTTAAAAGTATTTTACCTTTTGTATATTAGAAGTTATAATCCCAGAAAACTATAATTTGAAGAGTTTTCTCAAAGACCAAAATATACATACAATTCTCATGACAGGAAACTTAATGTTGTGGGTGAGGTCCTTTTTCCTCCACACCGTACTGCATATCTACTATCTCTTTCAAAAGACATTGGGCCCATTGACTTTAATCTTGATGCTCAGAATTTGCAAAGAATAATGAATGGTGAAGGAAATGGCAACCCTCTCCAATGTGCTTGCCTGGGAAAACCCATGGACAGAGGAGCCTGGTAGGCTACAGTCCATGGAGTTGCAAGAGTCGGACACGACTTAGAGACTAAACAACATAAACAGTGGTTCTGAAACTTGAGTATGCATCAGAATTACCCAAACAGCTTGTTGAAATACGGGTTACTGCCCTGCTCCCAAGTTTCTGATTCAAGAGGTGTGCAATGGAGTCTGAGAAGTCGTACGAGGGGCCCCTCTCAAAGAACCCTGCCATGGAGCCTATCCTTTTTCCCATCAGATGACCTATTGTTATCACTCATACTTTTAAATAGCAAGAAAATCACCGTCAAGATTTTCATGAAAATCAAGCAGAGAAAGAACAAAAAGTAAGGAATGAGTTTTGTTAAGTCCCTTAACCTGTTCAATTTCTTTTTTTTTAACATGTATTAAAAATAATTATTAAGATTCTACTAGTTGTTTAAAGCAGCACAGAAAAAATATTACAAAATAGGTTTTGAAATTTACTTTCTTACCTGCATTTGGCATATCCTCATGGCATGAAAGATCCATATAGTCAAACTATGGTTTTTCCAGTAGTCATGTACAGGTGTGAGAGCTGGACCATAAAGAAGGCTGAGCACTAAAGAATTGATGCTTTCAGATTGTGGTGCTGGACTGCAAGGAGATGAAACTTGTCAATCTTCAAGGAAATCAGTCCTGAATATACATTGGAAGGACTGATGGTGAAGCAAAAGCTCCAATACTCCAGCTACCTGATATGAAGAGCCATTTCACTGGAAAACCCCCTGATGCTGGGAAGGATTGAAGGCAAGAGAAGGGGATGATATAGGATGAGACAGTTAGATAACATCACCAACTGAATGGATATGAGTTTGAGCAAACTCTGGGAGATAATGAAGGACAGAGGAGCCTGCTGTGCTGCAGTCCATGGGGTCACAGAGAGTCAGTCATGACTTAGTAACTGAACAACAACGTGGCATAAAAACTATTTTTGTAACTAGTTTCACAAAACTAAAGGAGCACTTCTGTTATATATTCTCTCGGTCTACCCCTTCCAGCGTATCTAAAGCCACTGTACTGTAGATGCATTGAACAAATTGTTCTAATCATACTGCACTGAAATAGTTGATTTATTTATGTGTCTAACTTACTAGAATGCACAATTTTTGTGATCAGACAAGTCATGTTTGAACTGATGTCACTAATGCCTAGTACCTTGTCATAAGTGAATGGATCAAATGAAAAGCAGATGAGTGAAAATACTTATTTCCCCAGATTTGCCAGAGCAAATATTGATTTTATTGAGAATTTGTAGTTGTTTGAAATTAACCATGTCACTGCCGCCCTTCCCTTATGGCAAATACATGGCCATTGATTGCTTATAGTTGCTATTCCCATCCACCCCCTGAAAAAAAGAAAACTCAGCCTGCTTCAGACTTTAAAGCCTAATTTTGGGAGAATTAGATCAAGGGATTGTGTGCAAGTGACAGCTATGTATGTCTCAGGATAAGATTTCTTCTTAAGTATGAGAGGTTCTTGAATTATATGGTAGTCTATGAAATGTAATCTTCCTGCTGGGTTGTTGATTGGGTTACAAAGTAGGTAATGAAATTTTTGCTCCTTTGGTAAAACTATTAGCCCTGCCAAGTGGTGCTGAAATGTCAACATTGGCAGGTTCAGTCTGTCTCATTTAGTCATCCAAAGTTACCAGACGGTGAAGTATTGGCTTGAGGAATCAGTGCACTGGCAATTCTTACCAAGGTGGAAACCGTGGTTGTCTTAGCTGAAATGGAAATCGCTTACACAGACAGCTGGGCAAACAGACACAAAGTGCCCCATTAAGGAGAAAACATTTTCCCCTTCAGATTTTTGGCAAGATGGAATTTTTTTCTGAAGTCAGTAGTAAACATCCTCTGTATACTTGATGACCATAATGCCTAATAAAAAGTTAACTAGCTTACACCTGGGGAGAGGTAGGTATCTGGGAATCTTTTGAGAATGGCTTATCAGGGGAGCTTTCCAGATGAGCTGGACTTTTTATTTCCGGAACCCTGAGGGCACCTGTTGCCTGTGGGCACATGTGCTCCAGCCAGCAGCCTCACCTCAGCGCACAGGAGAGTGAACAGGCTCCTCTGCTAGAGCTGGAGCAGAGACCATGGGATGCTCTGCTGCAAGTCTCTTGCTAACATTGATTCTGTATGTGTAAAGTCAAATCGTGAGTTTATCTAAAGCCCCTCAGTCCCTGGCTTTGACAGCTGTCCATGTGGCTTATGGGACTTTAATCACAATATTTTTTCCTGCACTTTTTAAAAAATGCCATTTTTCCTTAGATTTATAAAAATCTTGCTTTATATATACATATAAACCAGGATTTTTTCAGATGTTTTCTTATATATTCTTATACTTTTTATATATTTTATTGAAATACAGTTGATGCATAACATTATATAAGTTACAGGTATACAATATAGTGATCTGCAGCTTTCAAAGGTTATACTCCATTTATAGTTATTATACAATATTTGCTATATTCCCTGTGTTATACAATATGTCATTGCAGCTTATGTTATATCTAATGGTTTGTACCTCTCAATTCCCTACCCGTCTATTGCCCCTCCCTGCTTTCCTCCCCTCACTTGTAACCAGTAATTTGTTCCCTATATCTGTGAGTCTATTGTTCTTTTGTCTAATTTGTTGTACTTTTAAGATTTCACACATAAGTGATATCATCTAGTATTTGTCTTTCTGACTTATTTAACTTAGCATAATGCACTCCAACTCTATGTTTCTGCAAATAGCATTATTTCATTCTTTTTTATGTCTGAGTAATATTCCAATATATATATGTACTACATCTTTAACCATCCATCTGTTGATGGACACAGGGTGCTTCCATATGTATTTTTTCTTATATTGTAAAAAACACAAGATAGAATGCTTTCTGTTCATCTCTAAAGCTGTGTGCTATTAATTTATTGTGCTTCCCTGGTGGTTCAGAAGTAAAGAATCCACTTGTCAATGCAGGAGACACGGGTTTGATCCCTTGGTCGGGAAGATCTGCTGGAGAAGAAAATGGTGACCTAGTCTGGTATCCTTGCCTGAGACATCTCAGGGACAGAGGTGCCTGGTGGGCTACAGACCATGGGGCCACAAAAAGTAAGACACAACTTAGAGACTTTCAACTTAGAGACTAAACAACGTTAGTTCATCATTTCCTAAATGCCCAGAATCTCTTTTCCTCTAGTGTTCTCATTTAGATCCCGGATGCATCGTCTGAATTGTACATATTTGGTGAACTAATTTCATTTGTAAATTAGGGTACACAACGTTCAAAGTGTTTGTAGCTGAGTTCCTGTCCTCCTTACAGGTAACCCACTACTCAAAGCCCTTCAGAAGGCAGGGAAGATAAAAACCGAAGGCATGAAGTAAGAAGACTGAGGTGGGTGAGAGCAGCTTGATGCAAATGGGAAGAGATTAGAGAATTTCAACCTGTTATCCTTATCAAATTGCCCATTTTTGTAAATCACAATTATTTTTGCACGACTTTTGTGAATGTGGCTGCTATGAAAGGGAAAGTGTTAGTCACTCAGTCATGTCCAACTCTTTGTGACCCCGTGGACTGTAGCCTGCCAGGCTCCTCTGTCTATGGAATTCTCCAGTGAGAATACAGGAGTGGGGAACCATTTCCTCCTCCAGGGGATCTTCCAGTCCCAGGGATTGATATAGGGCCATAAATAACGATAGTTTGAATGGTGCCATTTAGACTTTCGCAAAGCACAACTTAGACAACTGTCAGTGGCATCCCTGTTTCTGGAGAACATTCGGTAGAGCCCCTCTCTGTTTACTGCACACTAGCTGTTTGCAAGTTCTCAAAAAGCCTTTATTGGGCCTTGCTAAAGAGTTGGGACAGGAGTATTAGAAAATCTGTGGGATTTTGAGGAAGAATTCCAATCTGGAGATCCTGAGAGCCAGGATACCATGAGATATATAGGGTTAATAGTAGAAAGATAAGAATCTGAAAATTTCAAAGGATTTGTCTAGTATTATTCTGTGAGAGCTTTTAATTAGAATTCTGCATACACACACCACCACCACCACCATCACCACCAAAACAATTTAATCCCTTCTACCTAACTTGCCTGGCATGCCGTCATGCACTGCAGAATAGGCCTGGGTTTTCCTGATCTCCGTTGCCACCTTGCACAGACTTTTTTTTTTTTTTCTGATGGAAGGTTTTTCAAGTGTCTTGCTATTATAGTACTTGTAGAAGTAGTTTTTAAAGTACCCAATATTATTTGAATAACGTATGTGTGTTCAGTCCCATCTGACTCTTTGCAACCCCATGGACTGTAGCCCACCAGGCTCCTCTGTGCATGGAATTTTCCAGGGAAGAATTCTGGAGTGGAGCACCATTTCCTACTCAAGGGGATCTTCCTGACCCAGGGATCAAACCCAGGTTTGATCAACTCATGCATTGCCGTCAGATTCTTTACCACTGCACCCCCTGGGAAGTCCTTTTGATTAATAGCAACGTTAATCTTCATTATCCTTAAAACATTTAACTGACATTGCCATGCTTTTTTGGCCAACATTTCTAGTAAGATCGCTGGCTTTCAGGTGATTGTAGACTGAACCATCTGAAGGTTATAGACTACAGACTACTCATTTCTATGGATGATCAGAAACAACTGAAGACAACTAATTGCCTTGGCTACTCCTTTAACCTTGTGGCTATCGCAGGAAAATTAATGTAACTCCATATGGTTTTCTTTCTTCTTCTAACATCTTTCCTTGGATCATGGTACCAAGATATATAAGAGTCATTTGAGCACCATTGTTATGTGATACCTTTTTCACTGCCTAAGAATTAAAGCAAATATTCAATTATTGGGCTTCCCTGGTGACTCAGAAAGTAAAAAGTCTACTGCAATGCAGGAGACCTGGGTTTGATCCGTGGGGCAGAAATATCCCCTGAAGAAGAGAATGGCTACCCACTCCAGTATTCTTGCTTGGAGAATTCCATGGATAGAGGAGCCTGATGGGCCACAGTCCATGGGGTCACAAAGAGTTATGACACCAAGTCCCATGTTAAAATTATGGTTAGTATAAGTTAGCATTGTAGTTCAATTAAACACAAATTATGCCATCAGCTGTGACTTGGGGGGAATCTTTTGAATGTGTTATCAGATAGTAACTTGCCCTGTTTAATACATAAACTTAAGATGCGACATCTTGATAGCTCCTTAATTAGCTTCTCTGACCGTAAAGACGTTGGAATGTTTCACTTGCAGGCTAACTAAGAAGAACATTGAATACATCTGAAACTTATAATTTTCAGTTCTTGGAACATAGTAATGCCTGAAAAGGACTTGCTGATTTTATATATGTACCATTTGTTGAATGGTGAATAATTATATTAAGCATCATTAAAAGTACCTTCGTCAGTGCTGTAAATGGCAAGATGCTTGAAGGACCTCCCATCAGGAGAGTCTGTATAACGTGGTTATAGAGGTGAGGAAGATTTGGCTCACTCTACAGTGACTTAATTGTAGACCAGAGAGATTCGACCATCTTGAAATGCTGTTCTATTGCTCAGTCATATCCTATTGTATGGATAAGCTATAGCTTATTTAGCTTATCCATACATCTTATCCAACTTGTTTAGCTTGTCCAAATGTGATGGACATTTGGGTTGTTTCCATTTTGGTGTTGCTTTGAATATCTGCACACAAGTCTTTGCATAAACTTATATTTTCATTCCTCCTGGTAAATACCTATGAATGAAATTGATGGGTTATTTCGTAACCAACCAAGAGCTTTCACAAGCAGTGTAAGTTTATGAAATATTTGATGTTCACACCCAGAATGTTGCTCAGACAGTTCCAGTTGCTCCAAACTCTGCATAACACTTGTTATGTGCAGTCTTCACTTTTGCCATTTTTACATATATGGTATCTCATTGTGGTTTTAACTTGCATTTTCCTGAAGATTAAGGGTGTTGACCAGGAGTTGGTGAACTATGACCAATGGGTCAAATCCAGCCAACTGCCTATTTTTTTACAAATACAATTTAATTGGAACACATGTATGTCTATTTGTTTCCATAACATCTATAGGTGCTCTAGTAGTACAATGATAAAGTTGAATAGCTGCAGTAGAGAATACCTAGCCTGCAAAGCCTAAAATGTTTACTATTTGATCCCTTTCTGAAAACATCAGACAAACCCTGATGTTACCTTGTCATGTGCTTGTTGGTTACCATATATCTCCTTTAGTGAGGGATGTATTCAAACCTTCTGCCATTTATTCTTAAACACTCTGTTTTCTTATTGAGTAGAAAGAATTCTTCTAAATATTCTGGATACAAGTCCTTTATTAGGTAAATGTATTGCAAATATTTTCTGCCAATCTGCAATTAGCTTTTTCTTTTTCCTGTTAGTCCTTTTAAAGTTCAAAACTAAAGTTTGGCCAAGTCCATTTTATCAGTTTTTTAGTCTATATGTCATATCTGAACCGATGAGAATTGACTTAATGATTTTGCTGTCTTAGAAAATTTGACTTTGTACAACAAAGTAAGTGACTGAGCAAGTACACAGGTTGGCAGCGTCAATAGAATGTGTGCAAAGAAAGAACACATGTGAGTAAGAAATATGGTTTATTATTTTAATCCTGAAACAATTTAGTCATTATTTTACTGACATCATTACTATAGCTATTCTTTTACTTAATATCTTGTGGAAATAAATTCTAATCTGATTGTTACCAAACTTGTTATTTAGTACTTTACAATACTGAGAGCTTTACAATATTGAGGCATTTATTGCTACTACACTAATAGAGACTTTTTAGATAAGAAGATAACTTTCATATTTTGAAGTTTTTCTCTTGAAATGATTTTATCAACTTGACAACCTCATATAAACAATTTATACCACACTGTAAATTTTTTCTGAAAGTGTTAAGATAACGTGAAGAGAGATTAAACGTGAAAGAATTCCTCCTATTGACTAAGTTGTAATGGTAACGCCTTTCTCACAGATCAGTGACTGGATGTCCGTGGTACTTTAGCTGGCTTACCTAAGCATGTTATGTTTGGGCTATGTTTCTTTACAGAGTTTTATTGAAACTGGCCACAGTTTAGTTCATTTGGTCAGTCGTATCCAACTCTTTGAAACCCCGTGTACAGCAGCATGCCAGGCCTCCCTGTCCATCACCAACTCCTGGAGACTACTCAAACTCATGTCCATCATGTCAGTGTTGCCATCCAACCATCTCATCCTCAGTTGTCCCCTTCTCCTCCCGCCTTCAATCTTTCCCAGCATCAGGGTCTTTTCCAGTGAGTTAAGTTTCAGCTTCAGCATCAGTCCTTCCAATGAATATTCTGGACTGATTTCCTTCAGGATTGACTTGCTGAATCTCCTTGGAGCTCCTTTATTGTGCTCCTTATTGTCTGTGTATCCATCACAGTTCAAAAGCATCAATGCTTCAGTGTTCAGCTTTCTTTCTTTATAGTCCAACCCTCACATCCATACATGACTATTGGCAAAACCATAGCTTTGACCATATGGATCTTTGTTGGTAAAGTAATAACTCTGCATTTTAATATGCTATCTAGGTTGGTCATAACTTTTCTTCCAAAGAGCAACTGTCTTTTAATCTCATGGCTGCAGTCACCATCTGCAGTGATTTTGGAGCCCAAGAAAATAAAGTCGGGCTATTTCTAATGTTTCCCCATCTTCTTGCCATGAAGTGATGGGACCAAATGCCATGATCTTAGTTTTCTGAATGTTGAGTTTTAAGCCAACTTTCACTCTCCTCTTTTACTTTCATCAAGAGGCTCTTTAGTTCTTTACTTTCTCTCATAAGGGTGGTGTTATCTGCATATCTGAGGTTATTGATATTTCACCCAGCAATCTTGATTTCAGCTTGTGCTTCATCCAGCTTGGCATTTTGCATGATGTACTCTGCATATAAGTTAAATAAACAGGGTGACTATGTACAGCCTTGATGTACTTCTTGCCCAGTTTGGAACCAGTCTATTGTTCCATGTCCAGTTCTAACTGTTGCTTCCTGACCTGCATACAGATTTCTCAGGAGGTAGGTCAGGTGGTCTGGTATTCCTGTCTCTTTCAGAATTTTCCACAGTTTGTTGTGATCTACACAGTCAAAGGCTTTGGCATAGTCAATAAAGCAAAATAGATGTTTTTCTGAAACTCTGTTGCTTTTTCAATGATCCAACAAATTTTGGCAATTTAATCTCTGGTTCCTCTGCCTTTTCTAAATCCAGCCTTGAACATCTGGAAGTTCACAGTTCACATACTGCTGAAGCCTGGCTTAGGGAATTTTGAGCATTACTTTGCTAGCGTGTGAGATGAGTACAACTGTGTGGTAATTTGAACATTCTTTGGCATTGCCTTTCTTTGGGATTGGAATGAAAATGGATCTTTTCCAGTCCTGTGGCCGCTGCTGAGTTTTCCAGATTTGCTGGTATATTGAGTGCAGCACTTTCATAGCATCATCTTTTAGGATTTAAAATAGCTCAACTGAAATCCCATCACCTCCCGTAGCTTTGTTCGTAGTGATGCTTCCTAAGGCCCACTTGTCTTTGCATTCCAGGATGTCTGGCTCTAGGTGAGTAGTTACACCATCGTGGTTATCTGGGTCATGAAGGTCTGTTTTGACTAGTTCTTCTGTGTATTCTTGCCACCTCTTCTTAATATCTTCTGCTTCTGTTAGGTCCATACCATTTCTGTTCTTTATTGTGCCCATGTTTGCATGAAATGTTCCCTTGGTATCTCTAATTTTCTTAAAGAAATCTCTAGTCTTTCCTATTCTACTGTTCTCCTCTATTTCTTTGCATTGATCACTGAGGAAGGCTTTCTTATCTCTCCTTGGTAATCTTTGGAACTCTGCATTCAAATGGATATATTTTTCCTTTTCTCCTTTGCCTTTAGCTTCTCTTCTTTTCTCAGCTATTTGTAAGGCCTCCTCAGACAACCATTTTGCCTTTTCGCATCTCTTTTCCTTGGGGATGGTCTTGATCACTGCCTCAGGTACAATGTCAGGAACCTTAGTCCACAGTTCTTCAGGCACTCTGTCTATCAGATCTCATCCCTTGAATCTATTTCTCACTTCCACTGTATAATTATAAGGGATTTGATTTAGGTCATACCTGAATGGTCTAGCAGTTTTCCCTACTTTCTTCAATTTAAGTCTGAATTTTGCAATAAGGAGTTCATGATCTGAGCCACAGTCAGCTCCTGCTCTTTCTTTTGCTGACTGTATAGAGCTTCTCCATCTTTGACTACAAAGAATATAATCAATCTGGTTTCAGTATTGACCATCTGATGATGTCCATGTGCATAAACTGGCCACAGCCACTCAGAATTCTGGGGTCAACATTAAATGTCTGCTTAGCACCCATGTATGTCTACAGCAAGAGCAGCCTGTCTCCTCTGGTTGATCCAGAGGGTTCTATGAACTTGTAGCGCTCTATCTTTCGTCTGATTTTCTCATTTCACTATCTTCCTTCCTGTTTTTAATGCCACAGAACATGTATATCTTTTAAAAACTAAAAGGGGATTAATTCTAATTTTGTTTTGCAAGGCATTCTTTTTCTTGGAATTTCACAACCTCATTTGGAATACTTAGAGATACCCTAGGGTGTTGTGGAGGATTAGAAACAGCTGTCATAGATCCAAAGTTCTACTTTGACAACATGCAATCTTTTTCTCTTCCAGCCATTCTAGTATTGCTTTCCTGAAATGCTCACATTCTCCATTTTATCTCACTCTTAATTAGTATATGTTTTGTTTCTCATTTAAGATGCAATAAAATGTTCTTCCAGGACTCATTTCTCTGTATTCCTGGGCTTTCCTGGGCAATATATATGCCACTTATGAATGTTTTCCTAGTTAAGCTTGTATCATGTTGTACTTTTTTATTATTATCTTTATTTATATCATTCTTCATGAGTTAGCATGAAGCTCTTCATGCTAACTGTTGAAACATAAAAGTTATTACATGACTTGTGTTCCAGACCTTTAAGCCAGAATTACTCAGAGTGAAGATAAATTTATCAAAGGTTAAAAATTATTATAGGATGCACTGAGAATTACCCTAAAATACCAGGGAAATTTTTTAAGCATGTGAACTCAAATATTAGTCTAAACATTCATTTGAAGGGACAGTTGAGAAACTTATTCAGATGAAAAGGACAAAATACTGCTTAACCGTTTTGTTGAGGTCTAAAAGGGTCAATGGGGTCATAACTGAGTGAGAAAATGGGGTGTTTGAAGAATCCATGCTGGGTGACAATGTGAGCATAGTTGTAGGGCCAAGGTCTTGTATGCATTGAAGAATATGAGAAGATTTATACTAGCCAAAGACAATTGAGAGATTTTGAGAAGTAACAGATAATAATGACCTACTCAATACACTATAATGACCTATATGGAAAAAGAATCTAAAAAGAGTGTACATATCTATATGTATAACTGATTCACTTTGCTGTATACTTGAAACTAACACAACATTGTAAATCAACTATACTTCAATAAAAAAAAATTTTTTTAAGAGAGTATTCATACGTAGCAAGATAATGAAGGAATTTGAGTTCCTAGTTCCCATAAGGAACTGGGAAGAGAGTCTCAAAATATGAAGTTTGTGGTGCTGTTTTCAGAAGAGATTTGTTTGTGTGCTTTTTTTTTTCTCGGGAGCTTTAAAAGTTTAGCTCTAGAGTGTAGTATGAGTTGGAATTTTGGAGAAAGTAAGTTAGATAAATGCCAGTTAACTTTAAAAATTACATGATGTTGATGTATTTATTGACATGAATTATTAGCAAAAGGGAGAAAGACTGGAGTTATGAAAATGCTGGGCAGAGGAAGCAATAACATTTCCACTTTTATTAGTAATTCTGTTTACAGCCTTCCTTTTTCTCATTTGGGGCAGCCATCCTTCCCACTTCCCAAGGGGAGGAATAACATGGTACATCTCTGAGCAAAGGTCTAATATGATGATGTTGTGACTCCTGGCTCAGCCCAACAAGAGAGCAGCCAAAGTACATAAAGATTCCTAACCGCTTCTTCCCAACAAGATGTTGGAAACAGGCCAGCTGTTGTTTTGATTTACCACGAGACATGATGACCTTACAAGGTAGCAGAGTATGTGCTTGATTTAGACCTGTTCCATTCCACTGAGCAAGATGGATAACTGTAGAGTTCATCTAGGCATATAACTAAGACAAGGAAAATTGGCTTGGCCAAAATCTGTGTTATACATTTGAGATTATCTATCTGTCTATATCACCTTGTCAAAATCTTGTGAAGTCAGGACAAAACATTAGCAGTTAGCATCAATTTGAACATTATAGTATGGGGATTAGCTACTCTGTACTCAACTGAGTCATGCGTGACAAAATTCTTAGCAAAAATGAGAGCATGGAAGCATACATTATTATATGTAAAATAGATAGCCATTAGGAATTTGCTGTATGACTCAGGGAACTCAAATTGGGGCTCTGTAACAACCTAGAGGGGTGGGATGGAGAGGGAGGTGGGAGGAAGTTTCAAGAGGGAGGGAACATAGATATAGCTGTGGTTGATTCATGTTGCTATTTGGTAGAAACCAACACAATACTGTAAAGCAGTTTTCCTTCGATTAAAAAACAAAACAAAACAAAAAAACAAAAAACAAAAAAACAAAAAACTGAGAGCAGAAAATCCAGCCCAGTGAGAACTTAAGTTGCGGTTTTGACCCTGCACTTAGCCAGCTGAGTGATGGAGGTGTGGCTACCCTGTCACTTGTGTGGTAAAGAGAACTGGATGAGGTGAGTTGGGGATGAGTCTTCCTCAGACTTTTGGATAAGCCACTCAATATCTCTGGGTTTCAGTTTTGCTGCAAATGTAGGAATAGCGATCAGAGAACCAAGAAACCATAGAAATTTCATCAAATTTTGGTGGAGTACAAAGTACTATATACATACCTGGATATAGCAGTACCAGCTACTGAAGTAAGAGTGGTTCCCACAGCCTGGTTGGTCTCCAAGAGGGGGCTGTTTTCATTTCTTCAAAGGCCTGATGGAAGGCTCCTGTGTGGCTATACTGAGGTGGCTCAGGATGATTTTTGAGTGGAGTAATGTAAATTTAGTGTGATGGATTCAGGAAACCCATGGTATTTAGAGTGCTAACTGGTATACATACAAATCTTTGATTAATGAGAAATGGACTGTGAGTTATTAGCTAAGTAAATACAGTCTTCCCAATAGGTAAAGTATTTTAAAAATGTAAAATCCCAGTGAAACAATGAAAGAAAATAATTGAGGTCCACAATCTCTTATCTAAAACTCTCAGAGTCAGACATGCTTTGGAATTCAGAAAAATCTTTGGATTTTGGTATTGTACTAGGATGCCTAGACTGTGTATTAAGTAACCTCTTCGGTGGGGTCTTGATCAGCACCCTTTAATTAAGCACATTTAATCATAGGATTAAAATGTCTACAATTAGAATCTAGAAAAATAGTACAGATGAACTTATTTGCAAAGCGAAGCAGAGACACAGAAGTGGAAAACAAACATATAGTTGCCAAGAGAGAAAGCGAGGGTGGGATGAATTGGGAGGCTGGAATTGACGTATACACACTACTGTATATAAAACAGATAACTGGTGAGAACCTACTGTATAGCACAAGGAACTCTACTGAATGCTCTGAGGTGACCTAAGTGGGGAGGGAATCTAAAAAGAGTGCGTATGTCTGTGTGTAACTGATTCACATTGTGGTACAGCAGAAACTAATGTATGGTTGTAAACCAACAATGTTTGTTTTATATCCCACGACTGTACAGTGAGATTAAAGGACTATGTGGCTTCATAACAGTTCAGATTGAATTTTGTTGCCAAATTCGTTTGACATGAACTTACAAAAACTTAACAAAGCCTTTTTATGAATTTCTAAACTGTGGCTAAAAAGTTCTGGATGGACCTGATTAAGTAACCAATTACTGACCAATTACTGTGTATCAGCTTTAAGATAATGCCATTTGCACTAACCTTTGTCAGCAATCTGTCAAAGTAGACATCATTATCCATTATCCATAATTTATAAATCAGGAAACAAGAGAAGCGCAGGTTAGTGATCAGCCAGAGGCACCATGGCCAGTATGTGGCAGAAGTGGTTTGAACCCACTTCTGGCCCCAAAGACAAAAAACAGGGCTGTTTCCTTACTGTTTGGTCAAGACCTTTGGTTAGTATGACTGTCCCTGTTGCTTCATAGTTACAAAATAATAATAATACTGCCTTGAAAATATGGGGTTTCTCTCCTTACTTTGCAGTCTCTCAAGGGAAGTTCATCCAGTGATCATTTATAAAATAATGACACTCAGATGGATCTGGGCCCCCTTTCTGAGCATCACTCTTAATCACCTTACTGTTGGACGTTTCCATGTAGTTGTCTCACTGACCCAGCAATTAGTTCCAAACAGAACTAATCATCTTTTCTCTCTACCCTGCTTCTTTTAGAAAATCTACTCCACCATCTCAGTTATCCCTAAACCAAATCTTAAGTACATCCCTCCCTTTCCAACTCTATTAATCACCAAGTCCTTTGGGGTTACAGCTAGAGACCAGCACTGAGGGGCTGGGGATTTCAAAGTGTGGTAATTCAATTTACCAGTAAGAAATTTCAGATCCTTTTTACCAGACAGTACTTGGTATTCTGGTGGTGGTGGCTGAGTCAGTCATGTACAACTATCGCAACCCCACGGACTGTAGCCCGCCAGGTTCCTCTGTCCGTAGGATTCTCCAGGCAAGAATACTGGAGGGGGTTGCCATTTCCTCGTCCAGGGGATCTTCCCAACCCAGGGATCGAACCCTGGTCTCCAGCATTGCAGGCAGATTCTTTACCGACTGAGCCACCAGAGAAGCCCACTTTGTATTCTAGACTGTTTCATTTGTTATTGTCTGCTTATTTGGGTCTCAAAACTACCTGTGCTTTAGCTGTTTAGGTGGGTGCGCTGTTATCCTTAGTCGCTAGATATCACGCTTTCCAGTACCTACGCCTCTCGCCACTGACCTTTGCTCCAAATTTGTCTTGAGATGCTAAAGAGGTGAAGTAACAGCCACCGATATTTTCATTCCCATCTCCAGGTAAAAGGCCAAACCTGAAGGTCCACATCAACACCACAAGTGACTCCATCCTCTTGAAGTTCCTGCGTCCAAGTCCTAATGTAAAACTGGAAGGTTTTCTCCTGGGATATGGCAGTAACTTATCACCAAACCAGTACTTCCCTCTTCCTGCTGAAGGGAAATACACTGAGGCCATAGTCGGTAAGATGTTTGGGTTTCAGGCATAGAAAGAAGAGGTAACAGGTAATGCGTGTTACATGATACATAAATCCTGAAGCATCATTTTTTTTTCTATATCCTCAGTTGAACCAAATGCCATAAATACAAAACATTAAAATTCTTGTAACCCGTAGCACAATTCTTTACATCAAAAAGTATGTAATACTGCAGAAATAATCATTGCCCTTATACCTACAATTCCTGACCATATAACTAAGCTTGCATAGGGAAAAAATAGTTAAAATAACTGGGCTTAAATCTCTGTAACATAGCTTGTTTATGTGGATTAATTTTCCTTCCTGCTGTGTCTTTACTTTCTTCTGGTAGAAAATATCAACTTCAGCTTTCTGGGTGTCTCTGCATGACATGCTACCTTTGAAAAGAAAAGACAAAGCATTACTATTACATTAAACTTTAGAGTATTTCAGACAAAAGGTTAAAGCTTGTATTTGTGTTATAACATTTTAAATCTTTAAAAATATTTTAATCACATTAAATGTAATTTGAGGATGTGAGCACTGTCAAGCCTTCTCCAGATTTGCAAATGAAACATTTTAAAGGATAATTAAAAAAAAAAAAAAAGGAATCCTCAATTTAGAATGCTGTCAAAGTCTTCCTGAACAGACTAAGATTAGGTTTGTATTTTGTTCTACTGCTACAATTATTGCTAAATAGCTTTTCCATAGACTTTGAAGTTTAATCCTGTAATATGAATTACTATATACCAGATCTATATGCAGCGAAGTTAAAGATCAATCAGTTTTTCCCAAGAGCTCTTTCTCACAGAGAGGTTCTCATAGATAAGTCTCTCTTGTACTTTAAAAATTAGGCAAGAGAGTAACATTATTAGCTATAAATGCCTATGCTAAATTTTGCACAAGATAAGCACGTTAAAAGCAAACACATCAGTTTGTTACCCCACAAAATTTGAGAATTAGGCCCTTTGACAAGGGTAAAAACATTAATCTTGATCATATAAACCATAAGGAATTTGAAAATTTGCAAATATTCCTTCAACATATTCACTCTTTACTATTAATATAAAAAGTGGCTGGGAGCTATACATGTATTCCTATACAAACAGAAACAGATATACTGTCCCTTTATTTATTGAGCATTAGAAATAACATTTTATTTATCATAATTTTTATCCTTAGTTATATAGATTGAAAATTTGGTTAATAATACACATCCTTATGAGGCAAAAGGCATCCTATCTTAAAGTGACAGAAGTCAGATTGCTAATGAAAAATATATGTAGAAAACTATAAAGAAAATTTCTAGCACAAATATTTCAAGCTTTTATTTATTCAATAATGAGGGATGGTCAAGTGGAATAGGTACCCTTTTATTTGTTTCAACTCTTAAAACTTCTTATTATGAAAAAATTCAAACATTTAAGAAGAAAGAAACCTATAATGACTCTTGCGTATAATGTTGCAACTTGAATATTGTCACTCTTTTGCTCATCTCTTTCCATGTATTCCTCATATTTGCTCATATAGGTATTTTAAAGCATAGCTAAATATTATATTTGTATAGTCTTTAAGCACTTCAATGTGCATCTCTAACAGATAAAGATATTTTTAATAATGTCTTACTTTTATCATATTATAACAATAACCTGATTATATTGTTTTATGCCTAGTCCATATTTAAAGTTCTCTGGTCATCTTTAAAAATGCCCTCTTTGAGCTGTTTCTTTTTTTAATCAGGATCCTATATGGCCTACATGTTAGGTTTGACTGTTACCATATCATAAGTCTCTTTTATTGTATAACAGCCCTCTCTCCCTTCTCTCTTTAAATGTCATTGATTTGCTGGAGAAATTTGATTATATATTCTGGTCCACATTCTGTATTTACCTGGCTGCTTCCATGTATTTTTGAACTGGTTCCTCTATCCTGGTATTTCCTGTGAAAGCTATTTTGATTTGGAGGCTGTATTAGATTTGGGTTAAGCATTCTCAGAAAAGAATACATTATAGGTGGTATTATTTCCTAACAACTCACAAAAGAGGTATATAATGGCTGGTGTCATACTTAGTAATGTTAATACTGTTTGTTATGTTTAGGTGACCTCAGCCTGACCCTGCCATTATAAAATTCATCATCAAATTTACACTTAATGGTTTTAGCATCTATTGATGGTCAAGGCCCAGGTCCATTGTTTTATACAGAGGTTGTAAAGTGACAATTTTACATTTTAGAAAGAATCTAATTCTATAATTCCTTTTGCATTTTTTAACTGAAATTCTATATTAAAGAAGAATTTTCTTTTATTTACTTTTTCACTTTCCTTATACAGTGTTTAGGAAATACAAGACAAATTCTCATTGTAATAAATTGATGCCTGGAAATCTGCAATGTTGACCAATGATACTGTTGTTTGTTTTATAATCAGTAAGAATGCATTAGTTATTTTTATTGATTTGTAAGATATTTAACAATTTTTAATCATTATTTCACTTATCCATCCCTTACAGTTATTCTCAGTGTCATTTAAATATGGTTGATTGTTTAACCTTGGTTCACTATTAAACTGTGAACTTTTAAAGTTAATGTCTTTTTCTTTGGTTATTCATACCAGAATGACCTACATTGAGTAGACAGGCAATAAATATTTGTGGCACTGAAATCTGAACAGAGTCAAGTCTGTGTAGCATATTTAGGCTGGAGGAGGCTATGAGAGACTGTCTAGTCTAGGCTCCTGTCATCGGGCTAGTACATAACTAAGCCATCCAGGTATATAAAACATCACTGTGTTTCTTAAAGATCTTTAAGCATAGTGATTCCCAAACTTCTCCTGGAAGGCTATTCTAAGCAGCATTTTAAAAACTCTTAATTTATCCTTTAGATTGATATGTTCTTTTCGTTTATTTTCTTTCTCTTCTAGTATGCTGGTGGAAGAGGAAAAAACATTCTTAGATTTTACTTTTCCATATTTCTTTATGCCAAGGAATCTGTGTGCTTCTGTTTTTATTACTTTGAAACAGACTTGCATTTCTGAATTAAATGTTATTATCTGGTTGCTTAAGTTGCTTATAGTCTTTTTTTTAATGATTATGGTTCTATTAATGGCTCATAAATGGTTAAGTATCTGCATACTAGTTTTCAACTGCCACTGTAACAAATTACCACAAACTTGGGTGGCTTAAAACATCACAGATTAATTACGTTATATTTATGTAAGGTACATCTACCTGGGAGTAGTGACTTCTGATGTGAAGCACTGTTGGGAAACTCTTTAGATATTTTTTTGTCTCTTTCTACAGCTGGCAAATGAATTCTTTCCCATCCTAGTAGTAGTAGCGCAGTATTAGTCGTGTCCAACTCTTTGCGACCCCATGGATGTAACCTGCCAGGCTCCTCTGCCCATGAAATTCTCCAGGCAAGAATACTGGAGTGGGTTACCATTCCCTTCTCCAGTGGATCTTCTCGACCCAGGGATCAAACCTGGGTCTCCAGCATTACAGGCAGATTCTTTACCATCTGAGCCACCAGGGAAGCCTTTGCAGAAGAGGTTTCTGGCACCGTCTGCCAGGTCAGTGGTGGATTCATGTATTTTGTGGACAGTTAAGGAACATCTGGGCTTTCCAAGTGGCAAAGAACCCATTTGCCAAAGCAGGAGATGTAAGAGACTTGGGTTTGATCCCTGGGTTGGGGAGATCCCCTGGGGGAGGACATGGCAACCCACTCCAGTAATCTTGCCTGGAGAATCCCATGGACAGAGGAGCCTGGTGGGCTGCAGCCCATGGGGTTACAAAGAGACGGCCATGACTGAGCACATGCACAGTTCTATATGTGAGAAGCCCAACGTGGGTCTCTCTTGGCTAAAGTCAAGGTTGTGGCAAGGGCTGCATTCCCTTCTGGAGGCTCTGAAGGGAAAATCTGTTTCTGTTTTTGCAGTTTCTAGAGGGGCCCACATTCCTTTTCTACCTTTAAATCTAAAAATATGATACAAATGAATACATAAACAAAACAGAAACAGATTCACAGAAACAGAGAACAAACTAGTGGTTTGTTCCCTATTAGTGGGGGGGGTGGGGGGGGAGTCCCGTGGACTGCCAGGAGATCCAACCAGTCCATTCTGAAGGAGATTAGCCCTGGGTGTTCTTTGGAAGGAATGATGCTGAAGCTGAAACTCCAGTACTTTGGCCACCTCATGCAAAGAGCTGACTCATTAGAAAAGACTCTGATGCTGGGAGGGATTGGGGGCAGGAGGAAAAGGGGACGACAGAGGATGAGATGGCTGGATGGCATCACTGACTCGATGGACGTGAATTTGAGTGAACTCTGGGAGTTGTTGATGGACAGGGAGGCCTGGCGTGCTGCAATTCATGGGGTCGCAAAGAGTCGGACACGACTGAGCGACTGAACTGAATTGAACTGAGTGGTTACCAATAGGGAAAGGGAATGGGGAAGGGGCAAGGAATTAGGAGATACAAACTATTATGTATAAAATAGAAAAGCAACAAATATGTATTATACAGCAAGGGAAGTATAACCATCATATTATAATAACTTTTAATGGAGTATAATGTTTAAAAATACTGAATTACTATGCTGTACACTTGAAACTAATATAATATTCTAAATCTACTACAATTAAAAAAATCCAGCAACATTGGGTCAAGCATTGCTCACACCACATTGCTCTGATCTCTTTGGCTTCCTTCCACTTTTAAGGATCCTTATGATTATATTGAGCCCACCTGGATAATCTAGGCTACTCTCCATATTTTAAATGGATCTACATTCTTCATTGTACCTGCAACCCTAATTCTCCTTTATCATGTAACCTAAGATATTCACAGGTTCTGGAGAGGAGGATGTGGGCAATCCTGGAGGGCCATTATTCTCCATGGCACAAACTGTATGTTTGAAATTTGTGTCTCTATTCCCTTTCTGCTACCAGTTTAGGGTATGATCTTTCGCAATTCTGCTCATCTGTAAAACAGTAATGAAGTCTATTTTTCACAGATGTGCTGTGGGCGTGTTAGTAAATTCATGATCATAAAGAGATGAGTTGAAATCCCTTGGGTGCAAGTTGCACGAGCAAAGAATTTTTATTTCTTTGTGTAAAAAAAGCACCACTTACATCCCTTCTTCTTACTTTATTCTGTAAGAGGATAGTAGTATTTCCTCAGTTGCACCAAACTATACCCAAACATTGTAACTTACTTGTTTTCAAAACAAATATTACATGCCATTTTGTCTGCCCCATTCCACTTCTTGAAGTGTTTAAGATCTCACCACTGAAATGAGAAATTGTTGATTTTTCAGAAATATTGAAGCTAACATTGAATGATATGTGGACTAAATAATCATTTTAACCATTTCTACTTTTATTTTAATATGTATCTAGTATTGACAGAGGTATTTTCAAAGTAATGTTCTGCTCTTATATGTAAAACTAAAAAACATAAAAAAATATTCCCTTTTGCTATTTATGAAACTTCTGTAAAACTTGTACTGTTGTAGGATCTTCTAAGATTTTTGTAGACTAATTGGAGCAGAAGAAAAAGGAGTATTTTCCCAGATGAATATTAATAACTATTACTGGCTTTGAGTCTTGCAATGATGTGGTAAAACATGATTCTCATATAATAGATCTGAGGTTCCCATATCCTTTTTTCCCACATCATCAATGCTCTCATTCTGGCTTACATATCCAGTTTTCGCTTTGTTACTTTTGTGTTCAGCTGTTGGTAATTTTGCAAATGTCCAAAAATGAGAATTTTTTGACGTTGAATCTTTATAGACTCATACTTTATAATGTTCTCTTGACCTCTGAAAATATGTTAATCAGTGTCAGCTGGCAAGGAAAAAGTTATATTCCATCAATCTTGAAGAGCAGGTTAAGGAGTTATTTTAGTATCCTTACTGCAAAAAATGAAAAGCTTAAATTGGAAAAAAAAAATCACATATTTATCACTACTAGGAATTCTGATTAAAGGATTTCTTTCAACTAGGTGTTAGGACTCCAAAAGGATCTGAGGGCAAATTTCTTAACCCCCGCTATTCTCACAGCTGCTAACCCTTACATTAACTGCCCTAAAGAGAATGCGCTTTTCATGCTCAGACTCACAGTCTTGCCTGTATCCCCTCAGAGTTATTCCTGCGCCAGGGTGCATGTGCTAAGACGCTCTGCCTTGGAAGGAGCCTGCATCAAAATGCTAACATCTGCATTTAAGAAAAGATCCTCCTGTGGCTGGAGAGGCACCATGATTTGGGGAAAGAATAGGTATGTTTTCAGTGAGACAGACCAGGGTTCAAACTTAACCCAGTTACTTACTATGGAGTAGTTCTGGGTAGGCCACTTAACTTGTCTCAGTCAGTTCATTTTTTTCATCTATAAAATACGTTATGAATACTTCAGAATTGGTGATGGACAGGGAAGCCTGGGGTGCTGCAAATTCATGGGGTTGCAAAAAGTCAGACACGACTGAGCAACTGAACTGAACATAAAGAGGAGGTATGTTTTATAATTGTTTATAATTGTCGGTTGCTGTTATAACAAACTGAGTGGTCTTGGATAATTTACTTAACCTGTTTGAGCTTTGTGTAAGATCTCTGGGGAAGATTGCTTTAGCAGACTGTCAGTGACTTAAAAGAAGTAACCATACTCATCCATTTAACTGCAACTAAGTGTTTCCTTGGAAGGGATAAATCCCCAAATGGAGAAACACAATAGGCAGCAAAATCTAAGACTCAGAACACTTGGAGCACACGTGACTGTCTTCCATAGTCAGGTCATCTTTTAGTCATTACTGGGGGGAGTTCCTATTCAGTGACTTTGAGTAGAGTCCTCAGGTAACTCTCAAGAGTTTCACAACTGTGGCCTCTTAAGGAGAAGGTAAATCCTCACAAGATACAGTTGAAAGGATTTGGTATTCCAAGATTTCAATTTTCTAATCTGTCTTACTCTAAGAAAGCAATTTTAAGCAGGAAAGTAGAAAGAATTTTGACCTGTCTTACTAAATATAGATCAAATTAAGAGCCGAACCCTGTTTCATTTACTTTAACTGATGGTAGTTTTATCTTAAGTTCAGGTCAAAATTTAACCATCAGTTCCTTATTTTGACATTTCTTTCTTGCTTTTATTTCACTGGGGAAATTTTTGTTTAAGTTTTTGAATAAAATTTATTTACAGTGGTTCAGGTATGAATATCAATTATATGTTTATATGTATAATTTATATTCCTGTAGATATTAACACCCTTACAAGTTTTACCCTTAATTTTTACATTTGTATAGAAAGCAAAAACAAATGCACAATTTTCTGTCATCATTGCAACCATTAGAACTTCAGTTGTCTTTTTTTCTCTGTATAAAAATACTAGCATGTGGTCTATTCATTTTTATGGAAGTGGGATGAAATACAAACTAATAGAGATTGCTACTATTCATTATATGGAAGGATAAATACTACCTAATGGCAGAAAGTGCAGAGGAACTAAAAAGCCTCTTGATGAAAGTAAGAGGAGAGTGAAAAAGTTGGCTTAAAGCTCAACGTTCAGAAAATGAAGATCATGGCATGTGGTCCCATCACTCCATGGGAAATAGATGGGGAAACAGTGGAAATAGTGTCAGACTTTATTTTCTGGGGCTCCAAAATCACTGCAGATGGTGACTGCAGCCATGAAATTAAAAGACACTTACTCCTTGGAAGAAAAGTTATGACCAACCTAGATAGTATATTCAAAAGCAGAGACATTACTTTGCCGACTAAGGTCCGTCTAGTCAGTTCAGTTCAGTCGTGTCCGACTCTGCGACCCCATGAATCGCAGCACGCCAGGCCTCCCTGTCCATCACCATCTCCCGGGGTTCACTCAGACTCACGTCCATCAAGTCCATGATGCCATCCAGCCATCTCATCCTCGGTCGTCCTCTTCTCCTCCTGCTCCTAATCCCTCCCAGCATCAGAGTCTTTTCTAATGAGTAGTCATGTATGGAAGTGAGAGCTGGACTGTGAAGAAGGCTGAGCACCGAAGAACTGATGCTTTCGAACTGTGGTGTTGGAGAAGACTCTTGAGAGTCCCTTGGACTGCAAGGAGATCCAATCAGTCCATTCTAAAGGAGATCAACCATGGGATTTCTTTGGAAGGAATGATGCTAAAGTTGAAACTCCAGTATTTTGGCCACCTCATGTGAAGAGTTGACTCATTGGAAAAGACTCTGATGCTGGGAGGGATTCAGGGCAGGAGGAGAAGGCGACAACAGAGGATGAGATGGCTGGATGGCATCACTGACTCAATGGACGCAACTCTGTGTGAACTCCGGGAGTTGGTGATGGACAGGGAGGCCTGGCATGTTGCGATTCATGGGGTCACAGAGAGTCGGATACGACTAAGCAACTGAACTGAACTGGAACTGAACTGAATGACAAAAAAGAAGTGAATATTTATTGTGAAAAGTGCGATCAGAAAGTTGATGGTGGATTCACTGAAGAAAAGTAGCTGGAGTTTGAAAATAACTGAAGGAACTATTTAAGGACTTAATTAAGCTGAAAAATAGCTAGTGAAAGGAGCAAGGTAAACTAACCAGAGGAAAAGATACACTGTCTGTCATTGAAACCAGCTCAGTTCCTATCTTCTCTGGCAGAATCCTTAGAGAGTTAGCAAGAAACTTGAGCAGAGAGCACGGAATAGCAACAGCAGTGAATACAAGATAGTCCCAAAATGCAGATGAGGGATATGATAGCTGTGGAGGAGTAGGTATTAGTGTCCTTTGTTACACATAAGGAAACTGAATCTCTAAGAGCTTCAAGTAAACTTCCAAATGTGTCAAAGCTGGTAAATGGCACCAGTGTTTGAACTCAGGAAGTCTGGTTTGAGAACCTGAGCTCTGAAGCACTGTAATTTTATGTTGTTCTACAGTGGAAAGTCTACATAAGAACCTGATTTGTTTCTTCTATAATGCTCTTTATTTATTAGAATGTTCTTTAAACAGTAAGGGCTTCCCTGATGGCTCAGACATTAACGAATCTGCCTGTAATGCAGGAGACGAAGGTTCGATCCCTGGGGCAGGATGATACCCTGTAGAAGGAAATGGCAACCCACTCCAGTATTCTTGTCTGGAGAATTCCATGGACATGGAAAGGAACCTGGCAGTCTACAGTCCATGGTGTCACAAAGAGTTGGACACAACTGAGCAGCTAACACTGTCAACAGTAAGCAGAAAGGTCTTGCGTCATGGAAGGAGCCATTAGATCCTTAAGGCTCATTAAGATTTAAATGAGTTAACATCTGTGAAGCAGTTGCTATGTCCACAAAACTTGTTCTTTTCTACCCATTCCACTGCCACCATCACCATCTTTGTTTAGTGAGTTGCCCATCTGTGAAGCCCTACTGCCCTACTCTCTACAAGGCCATATCTGTCCAAGGAAGTCAATATTTTTGTCTCTCTCCATGAATATCCTAGAGGTTAAGCATTCTCTTTGACCATTATTCTTAATAAACTATTTGTTTTTATTCTGGGGAGTCTTGTCTATTCCCAGACTCTTCCCAAATAAAAAATTCTGAAGAGGTAAGAACACTGGAAGCCTCAGATTTCTTTTTTCACATCCAGTGTTGTCATAATTTAGAAGCACAGTGAATGAATGAATGGGTGAGAGGAAAGGGAGAGACCCAGGAATCTGAAATAGCTATGGGTCTCATTTAGATGGGTTTTCTCTTTTGTTTAAACTGTTTTCAAAACGTCGTCTAATTCTCATTTGGTTCTTTCTCTGGAAATGATTTTTACCACTGGGAAGTATTTGGCTTTAAATCGTCAAGATTAACCCAGATTTTTCATTAAAACAATAGGAATCTCAGAATCACTTGATTTTCCTCCAGGGTGCAAAATTTAGCAGAATTTGAGTAAGCTTCAAAGGGGAATTTTTAAGAGGTTGGCCTAGTGGGTACCAATTTCTTAATAAATTTTATGGCACCACCAAAATAATTCACCATAAGTTCATACCAGAAAAGCCTTGTTTGATAATAGATGCCCATTTCACCTGTTTTGATAAAGATAACATCTTTCCAAGGTTCTGTTTTTTCTATTGGATTCAGTGTTTCCATGGTCTTCCTGGCCTCACCAAACAGTAGATAAACTGTCTCCAAAGTTATCTTTTCCTGGAAATACAATAAAAGAAACTTAATATTCCAATATAAAGCACAATTTTTTCCCAATGTATTGCATAATGCACTGAGACCAAAATCTAACTTTTACTTAGTTTATTCTTAATTATATCTAGAAGGGTTCTGCAAAAGAGCTTATGGCCCTTTGGCATGAGTCAAAGGTATGCACTGTCCAAGACTTATTGCAAAAGGCTTGTTGATAAGAAGTGGATTTAATTAGAAAGACAGCTGCTAATAGGGTAAATTAGCAGGTTATCTGGAAGAGATACAAGATAATATTTAGACTTTATAATTTATTTTTCCATATTTTCCATTATAAATTCCATCTCAAAACCAAAGACTACCATCAAATCCTAATTTCCTAACTACTCCCGTTATTTCTTCAACATTTTACTTTCCCAGGACACAACGCTGTCTGTCACATACCTGTCTTGTCTGAAGCACTATGCTGTGAATATCAGCATTTAGTCACATTCCGGTCTAGGTTGTTCCAGTTTCATTATTTTGCTTTTGTTTGCACTAGTCATATTTTAGCAGCTAACTAGTGAGTTGCTCAGGGTGAGAGCTGACCGTCATCATCCCCACGTACTCCATGATCAGGGTCAGTAGGTCCGTGGATGTAACAGCTGACTATCCAGAGTCTGCTGGGAGTTTGCTGGGCAAGTCTCCCAGTTAACACAGTGAACTCTCTTTGCCTAGGGTAGAAATCTCTAGGAGAAAAAAGAAATTATTCAACTGGCTTACAGTGTTGACTCTGCCCTATTTCTCAGACCAGCTTATGGCTTACATCTGCTGTTGTGGCTTAATTATTAATAGTGCTCCCGTTTCTTTCAAAAGTGTCCCAGTTTAGTTGAAAAGTTATAGCTTAGTACACATGTGGGTGAAAGCCTTGACCTCATAGCATCATCCCCCAGTCTTTCATTGCCTGATTCCAAGCTAACAGTTCTGCCTTTTCTCTACCACTGGGGATACTCCTCAAGAGGAAGATATTCCCCCAGACTGGCATTCATTTCATTTATCAGGCTGAGTGCACAGTAGCTGCTCACCAAATGCTGGATTGGAAGTTCTCACCAACCCATGAGCTTATACTGTAATGTCATTGGGGAGCTACAATGTGTTGGGCTGAGGGCTTTACAGAAAGGGTCATTGACTCCTCACTGCAGCCCCTTGATGCAGGTACTATTAGCATCCTCTTCTTCCCATTGAAGCGTAAATCCCTGAGAAGTGAAGAAAGCCACGTGTGGCAGGCTGGCTTCAGAACCCCTGCATTTGACTACCATGCCATACTGCCTTCCCCCACGGCATTTAAGTATTCTGTGACTTTTGAACTCTATGTACAAACTCATCTCCTGGGAATTATTCCTGACCCCTCACCCCCACATGATGATGCTGACTAGAATATTTGGGAAGAAAGAAGACACCTTGCTGATTTGATGGCCCTGGCTTCCATCTGATAGTGAATGTGACCTAGTTTTGTTATTTGAAAGGACAATATCCAAGTAAAGTTGTGATTATTCAGTCATATTTCCTGTAGAGATGATATTAGCGAAGTGATGAATTCACTGGAAAGTGTGTGTGTGCAGGCTGTCTATCAGGGGCAAGTCCTTGCCAAACATTAAATGAGTTCACAGACAACACCCTACACTAAATTTCTCTGTGGGGTGCACCTATAAAGCACAGGCAAGGAAAAAACTACTGGAGATGAAGTCAGCAATGTTAATGTCTAACAGGTCTCTAAACTGGGAAAGGATGCGTGCTGGCTGTGGTGGCAAATGGTACGAGAAATGGTTTAAGTATTTGTTTCCAGTGTCAGGGTGAGAATTTGTCAGAGCTTGCAAGTGAGGCAGGGTTAGCCTGGGATGGGAGCTGAATGAGCAGCCCCAGATGGGAAGCTGTGGCGACAGGAAATGCAGGACTGCCTGGTCCATCCAGGCTGTGGTGGGAATTGGGGGGCAGGGGGAGGGGAGACCTGGCTTTCCAGGCATGTGACCAGTGGACTCAGAGGAGCCCTGCACTGAAGGTTAGTGCTTTGCTGTCATGGAAATTTTCGTAGGTTTACCTTTTGTTTGATTTTATCAGTCAGGTGGGATGGGACAATGGAATGTGTGCCCAGGGCTTGGGGCCTGGGCTCTTCTCTTGCCTCCTACTCCCTCTCCTAATTTGGTTCTCAGCTACCTGGTCCCCCTGCAGCCCTGCCTCTTCCTGACTCCACTTAGCAACTACTGCTGCCTCCGCCTTCTTCGGGCACTTGGGTGTGGATGTGGGGCTTGGTGGACACCCTCTCTTGGTGACATCTGGCAGGGCGGGCTGGCAACAGTCCTGGCTGGCAGTGCCACAGTACATCAGCAGGTGCTTTCACTTCTGTCAGCTTCTTTCCTACCCTCATTCAGGTACATGGTCTGTCCGAGGACTGAGGTTACAGTCCCTTGGGGTCTGTGGGTTCCAATGGCAGCCCTTCAGGAAGAGGAGATTGGCTTCCTTGCCCTGGGGGCTGAGTCGGGGCGGGGGGAGGGGAGGGTGGTAGTAAGGTGCTCTGATGCCGAGGCTGCCTCTGGTTGGAAAGGATCCCAGGCAGTCAAGAGAGAGGGGATAGGGGAGGTGAGGGTCTGCCCTCCTTTGCCGAGCAACATTAAATAACCAATAAATACCATGAACGGTCGAGGCAGAGTATATGAAAGAAAGGAAATGTTTTATATTTCGGTGTATTTAATGTCTTTAACAGGGAGTCCTACCTTTTGATTTTGCATTGAATGGGGCCATAAAGTATATAGTCAACTCTGGGCAAAGTATATATTTTCAATAGCTTTGCCTCCCCAAACTAGCAGGAAAACTGGCAGAAAGTTTCCAGGAATGTCTTCCATATTGAAGTATGTCTTTGAAATGCTCCTCTGTTTGGAAAAAGGGTGCATCTTTACATCCAGACATAAACCTGAGGAGTGAAGGAGCGTGGTGGAGCCTTTGGGGTCCACATTTCAGTGTTTAGGAAAAGCTCTCTTTCTCCCTCAGACCTCTTCCTTCTACCTACTCCTTCTCCACATCCTCTCTTCCCATCAAAGCCGATCTCCTCTCTTATTTAGAGGCTTCACTCTGCAGCACAGAGATGAGGGGCTGCTGCTCACTGCTGCTAGCATTTCTGAACAATTCCTCGTGTAACACACATGTCAACATGAGCTGTCAGCCCCCTTCTATGGTCTTTGACCAAACATTATAGAATCCCACCAGTGGTGGGTGTTCCTAGTCGTTTTGCCTTGGCAGTTGCTCTGTGGTCCAGAGTGGCTGAGCCTTTTCTGGATCACTTAACCATCACCATTGTGCCCCCTGCTTGGGTGCTAAGGCCCTCGGACTGTCTCTTCAGGGCCAAAAGAAGCCAGAACTTCCTCAGAGCACCAAGGCATAGCAGAATGTTTTGTCAAAATGGGTATTGGTTCATTTTCCAACTGATTCCCAACATTTAACGGGAATAATTACTGAACAGTAATTAGTAGAATTTGCTTTAAAATTTGGCTTAGATTGTTTTTCAGGTGAAGGAAAGATAAGGATTATTATTACACACAAAGCCATATGCTTTTTATAGCAAAGAACTTCAAAGGAAAAAGTCAGTTCTACAGATAGATTCATCAAAGACAAATTCAGCAATTGGAAGTTTACCAGCTTTTCAGAAGATGATTTGCTTTTGCTGATAGCTATTCCCCAGACTTATAATTGCTTTTCCTTTCTTCCCCCAAAGCAGAAACTTTCATCTTTACCCTAGCCCCAGGCAATAAAGGGATAGAAAAATAGATTCATTCATTTGCTCAGAAAATGTTTGCTGTGCAATTGCTGTTTCCAGGTACAAAAATGAGCAAAGTGTTGTAGCCACACGTTCTGGGAAACAAACTCACTCAGAAGGACAATGCAGATAGTGGAGTGCAGTTTATTACACCGGCGGGCCCAAGGCAGAGTCTCCTTTTAATCAAGGACCTCGACCAGCATTTGTGAACATCTTTTATACCCCATGTATACGTGTCTGAACCCACCACCCCAAATTCCTTGAGACTTACATAAACCAAGGAAAATACAATCCCAATAACCCCATCACTCACATGCTATGTGCTCAAACAGTCAAACAATTAGCCAATAATCAATAAACCCGAGGTTACACTCTGATTGATACAGAAAAATTTATGGCCTGTCTGGAGGAAGGGGTGATTAGTGTATGTTTTCTCTTAGGCGATGAGTAACCTAGATACAATCTTCAAGGTTCCCCGGTCTGGAGGGGTCTTATCCTTCTGTTGTTGTTTTCATAGGCACTAAATGCAGAGTTCAGAGTCCATTGGAAAGGTGGCCAAGCATGATCAGCATGAACAGGCCTAAGATGGAGTCCAGGCCCTATGAATTCCTTCTTCAAAAGTGTAAACTGAGTCTGGGCCAGATCCCATGTGATCCTCAGCCCACGTCTTCTTACAGAGGCTTTGCAGCAGTGGTGGTTTAGTCGCTGTCATGTCTGACTCTTAACAGAGGCTTAGAAATACTCTAAAAGATGGACGACTTCCATCTGTGATGATTCATATTTCTATAGATGTTCATTTTTATGGGCTTCTCTGGTGGCTCAGATAGTAAAGAATCTGCCTGCAGTGCAGGAGACACGGGTTCAATTCCTGGGTTGAGAAGATCCCCTGGAGAAAGGAATGGCGACCCACTCTAGTATTCTTGCCTGGGAAATCCCATGGATAGAGGAGCCTGGTGGGCTATAGTCCATGGGGTCCCAAAGAGTCGAACACAACTGAGCAACTAACACACACAAGGGCAAGGTGCTAGTAATCTACTTAGTGACTTATTAAAAATAGCTAAACTTCTGTGTTCATAATCTCAGTAAGCATAGTAAATTTAAAGCAGTACTGACATTACTTGTAAGTACTGTCTTCTATGTGGATTTCTGGTTTCCATGAGGCTTTGCAAAGCTGTGACTTAGCGTGTGCCCAAGAAGACACCATATTAAGTTGCTTCAGTCATGTCCGACTCTGCAACCCCTTGGAATGTAGCCTGCCAGGCTCTTCTGTCCATGGGATTCTCCAGGGAAGAATACTGCAGTGGGTTGCCATTTCCTTCTCCAGGGGATCTTCCTGACCCTGGGATCAAATCTGAGTCTCTTTTGTCTCCTGCAGAATTTCCCCAATGTTCCAGAAAAAAAAGTCCCACTAGTGTTTTTCCAGAAGGGACGCTGAACTTTCTGAAAGGACATCAGTGATATTCCTGAGTTGGTCAGGACTATTAATGGCCACTGCTATAGCTTGTTACCATGTAATTACTTTCAGTTCAGTTGCTCAGTCGTGTCTGACTCTTTGCGACCCCATGAATCACAGCACGCCAGGCCTCCCTGTCCATCACTAACTCCCGGAGTTCACTCAGACTCACGTCCATAGAGTCAGTGACGCCATCCAGCCATCTCATCCTCAGTCATCCCCTTCTCCTCCTGCCCCCAATCCCTCCCAGCATCAAGGGGTTACTTAACAATCACGAGTGTGTTTTGTGGCCAGCTTCCTTCACATTACTCTTTGGAAGGATACATCTGTTACATCAGTGATATTTGAGCTTCTCATTTTCTAGTATCCAGGCTTCAGGATGGATATGGACTTTGGCTCATATGCAAATCATTTGTACCCCATTGCTGAAAGCAGTGTGCTGCTATGGTGTCAATTTGCTATTGTTATTTTGTCCCAGGAAAGTGAGGATGGGTGGGGATATAAGAAAGGTTAGTAACAGAGCTGAAATTTACAGCTGCTGATAGTTGCCTTACAAGGGCTCAGTAGACAAGTAGCATTTTACTATCTTTTTACCCTCTACCCTCTCATCAAACTACACCCCTTTTCCAATGAGACTGCTCTCTTCCAGCCCCGCTTCAAGGACCAATAGGTGAGGGAACAGTGTCTGCAGAGGCCCCCTGAAGCTCAGTTTGCTTCCTCCCAGCATAAGCACACTTAAGATTGCTTTGTTTCTGATCAGCCTAGTGCTTGAGTGGAACTCTCTGCCTGAACTTAAAACACAGGGAGGCTTTTCAAGGGTATTTTTCAAGTAGACATTGCTCAGTGTTGATGAAAGAAGGCATGGGAGCTGTCTGCCAAATGTTAAAAGCTGAAGGGAATACTTAAATTTAGGTTGTACCCACCCAGGTCAGATTACAGCTAAGTGTGGCATGTAGACGCTTGCAGATGTGGAGAAAAACTGATAATATTTCTTTATGGAGAGTTCCATGACTGTAGATTTTTTTCCCAGGTTTTGTGGATGATGTTATTCTTAATAGGAGTCTTAGGATGTGCCACATTGATTTCTTATAAAATAGTTACTTTGTTTCATCAAATTCTAAATTACTTTTAACCATAAATGATAGCACTATTTTATATAAATGTAATAAAGAATGAAGCAGCTGATTAATGACACTCTTTGGCATCCCTTGAGGCTTATGAAGGAGCTTCCTTTTACCAGGATACATAAAGGTTGCATGATTTACTTTTTGTAAAAAGAGATGATTTTGTTTTTTAATAAATCCTTTGTTAGAATAGCTTTAAAGAAAAGTTACAAATGTAATAGACTTTCTGTGTACTTGACATCCAATTTCTCCTATTCTTCACATATTGTATTAGTATGGTGCAGTTGTCACAACTCATCAACCAATATTGATACGTTATTAGCGTAAGTCCACCCATGATCTGATCTCCTTTGTTTCAACCAAAGACCTTGCTCCGTTCCAAGGTCCCATGCAGGATATCACACTATGTCTAGTCAAGTCTCCCATAGGCTCAGCCTCCCAGGCTTTCCTTGGCTTTGATGACCTTAATGGTTTAGAGGAGTTGTGGTTAGGTGTTTTGTAGAATCTTTCAATTTAGTTTCGTCTAATGTTTTTTCTCATGTTTAGACTGGGTCTTGGGGGAGAAAGATCTATTATTTTACAAAAAAATTAAAAATAAGCAAGAGAAAAGTTAAATTCCTGCTAAATTTTCTTCACCTTGGGAGTCCAACTCTTCTGCCTCACCCTTCAACTCAGAGTTATCTGTAGCTTTGTTTTTCCACTACAGGACTCCATGCCAGCATCAATAGTGATAAGATTGTGTTTTGTGAACACTGCTCCCCTGGGTTTTTTATGAATTACTGACCCTCTTCTGCCATTTGGGAAGTTGTTACTTTCTTGACTTTCCTGCAAGGTGTCAGGCAGTGACAGCAAGGACCCAACTGTCCCTGGGCAATGTCCCATGCCACTGACTGTATAATGCATTTGAGAGATTTTAAAAGCAGAGGAGTGGAGGAGAGGATTATGTCTTAGAACGAATGAAATACAGTATTCTGAACTTATAATATGCCTGCAAAAACTGTTGTATATTGAATTTGGTCAAATTGCCATTTGGGGTTCAGATACCATCTCCAAGCCAAATTTAAACCAGTCAACTCCCACTTGCTAGATTAGGAAGAAATGGAATATATTTTCCTCAGGACTCTATTGCTGCTCCCACAGGTTTCAGAATCCCAAGGAGCTAGTATAGTCTCACTGGTGGCCTATCCATCACCCACATGCCACGTGGCTTCATTCCATTCATGGCCACCTCGCCTGTAGTAAGCCCTGCGGGGGCTGCTCTCCCACTGGCATGTCAGGCATCTGCAGGCCAAAACCCCCACATGGGTGGGCACAGCTGCCCAGGGGAGACCCCTCTGTGAACAGGCCTCTGGCTCAGTGCCTCGGATACTCCTTGGTGGGTTTCCAGGGCAGCAGCTCAAGGGTCTCATTCTCCAGGCAGAAGCATTCCTAAGACTCCATCTCCCTCAGGGGAGCAAGAGAAGATTTTGGCCTCCACTGGGGATGCAGAGGAAGTTGTCTCTCCCCATCTCTGGGGATGAAATGAGGATTAAGCCTTGGTGTTCTTTTTATACCTCCAAACCACATTAGAAACAATTTGCCTCTCTTTGATTTGCTAATCAAAAATTTAGTTACTGATGAAAGGTGTTTATGGACTGTCTCTAAACAGCCTCAGAGTTACTTGGAAATTCACATTGATCTTGAAACTTCTCTCTGGGCCTTGAAGAATGCCTGAGATGATGTTTACCTTTCCTCAGTGGTTCCCAAGGGACCCAGATCTTTAAAGCACATTGGTGACAGCAGCATGGTCCTGGGCCTCTCCTGCCAGAGTAAAGCCTGCTTGCCCTCCATGGATCAGGACTCTCACAGATGCTCGCCAGCCAGCTGCCACTAGCTTAGAGAGAAGGTGGCTCTCTGTGCCTTATGATTTCAGGGACAGAGGAAAGGAGTTAGGAAGGGCACTGGGCTGAAAGATTCCCCCATTGGTTGTTGACGCCCTGTGTATATTTAGTAGAGGACACACACGTGTCTTTTATGTAATTAGAACAGGTCATGAGTGGGGGTACTGTGTTAATATGAATTCACTCATGCTAAGTTGTAAATAGTTGCTTTGTGATCCTCTCTAAGAACAAATGAAAATAAGATTGATGAGGACAAGCACATTCGCTAAAGACATCTTGAAGCAGGACATGGACATAGAAGTTTGTGTCTAGGGTCTTCATGAGCAAGTTTGTTCTAACTCACAATTCTTGTAAGGCTGGTTTTAGATGTAAATGTGCCAGTAATCCTTCTAATCCACTGGCTTATTTTATATATTCCTACGTCACTGGAGTAAAAGAACATGAAATATAGTTGGTTACATCATTCTTTGTTTATTTACCTAATCCATGTCTCAGGTACTGAGTAAAAATACTGCAGCAGTTATAAAAATAAAATCATGGTGTAATACTTAAAAATATTTAGTAATAAAAGGGACAATAATGAGGGTTGAATGTTCTGATAAGGCTCAGGAGAGTTAATCAACAGAAATGTATGTTTGGGGTCCTGCGTATTTAAAAAAAAGTAGTTCAGATATTTTATGATGATATATTTTATCATATTGAAGAGGTATTCCATTGAATTCATATTAATCAAGAATTGATGTCAACTTTTGTCAAATGTCTTTTCAGCACTTATGGAAATTGATGCTTTTTTTCTCTTTCCATTACATTCTTGGAATAAACTGCACTTGGCTGTCACATATTATCGAATTATATGCTGCCAGCTTCAGCTTGTCAACATATTTTATAGGATTTTTTTGCATTAGTATTTGTGAGCAAGTATTGTTAAAGAAAAACTATTCAGTGACACTTGTTAAAGATGTTAAGGAAGACTTTATTGACAGGGGAGGGGGCTCTCATGATAGGTGTAGGGACCACCACAGTGGGGTCTTGTAGTGAGGGAGAGAGCTTGGGCTCAACTCCGAATATAACAAGGTCAGCATAGGAATTCTAGCTACAGAGCTTCCTGGGTGGGACTAGTGATAAAGAACCTGCCTGCCAATGCAGAAGATGTAAAGAGACCTAGATTCTACCCTGGGTCAGGAAGATCCCCTGGAGGAGGGCATGGCAATTCCCTCCAGTATTATTGCCTGAAAAATCCCATGGACAGAAGGAACCTGGCGGACTACAGTCTATGGGATCACAAAGGGTCAGACACAACTGAAGTAACAGCGCGTACACATTCTAGCTACTAAGCAGAGTGGGAGGAAATGGACGGAAAATTACTAAAAGGAAGCATGAGCAGTCAGGAAGGATTCTGGCTCAACTGACCTACCAGGGTTCTTGATGAAGGCAGGCCAGGGTGCCCAGATATCATCTATACGATGGTGGAGGATGAGGAATTGGGATACCGAGTGTGATCAGCCATGGAAGATGGGGCATTCTGGCTAAACTATCTCAGGATTCCTGCTCAAATTGGACAATGTAGAAATGAACACAGAAGCCCAAAAGTCAGAGCCTAGTTGAGCAAGAGCTCACAAGAGTCTGATTAGAGTTTAGTCGAGCAAGAGAATCTTTGCCAGGATAGTGTGTAGTCATATTTTTTGTGAAATTTTTGCATTTTAAAACTTTTCCTTGTTTTACAAACTTAGTTTTGAACTTCTTGCTTTTAAAATATGTTCTCAGAACTCTTTGGACACAAAACTCACCTTTTAAGAAATCATCATCATGATTTGTTTTTGTTTAGTCGCTAAGTCTTGTCTGACTCTTTTGTGACCCCATGGACTATAGCACGCCAGGCTTCTCTGACCATGGAATTTTCCAGGCAAGAATACTGGAATGGTTGCCATTTCCTTCTCCAGGGGATCATCCCAGACCAGGGGTCGAACCTGTGTCTCCTGCATTGGCAGGCAGATTCTTTGCCACTGAGCCACCTGGAAAGCCCACCATCATCATAAAAGCTAACATTAAATTAGGACTTTGTGTGCATAAACATAACTAAAAACTTTATGAGCCCACGTACTGTGATTTTTCCCATTTTGCACATGATGAACTGGGTGCACTGATGTTAAATATTTTTCCTTGTGCTAGCAACTAGCTGAGCAGGATTTGATTGCAGGCTCTAGGGTCCATGCTGTTATGCTCAAAAATTTAGTTTGTCATGAAACCGAATTGTTTACCAAAAAAGAGGCAGGGGTAAATACACTTTTGTTCAGGTCCATTACCTGATTTCCTTTAGGATCATCCTGGTTTATTTTATGTTCCTTCTGTGGAAACTTGCATGGCAGGGAAAAACTTACCACAACAGCATTCTAAAGCAGTGTGGCTTGCAGTGCAGATGTCCCTAAATAAAAATGTGAGAATTAGGATGTTTTAAGTAGAATGATTATGGAAGGGGTATTTGCATTACCAGAAAATCTAGGACTTTATAAAAGATTTCAATAATAGATTTCCTTAAGCAGGAAGCTGTCCTTATCCTCTACCACAAGGCATTCAAAATATGAAACAAATTAGATTTAATTAGTCTGCAGCATGGTATAGGCTTAAAAATCATTAGGAATGGAACGTTTGTCAAGTTAACTGCATTCTATACAAATTAAAATTTCTTAGTAATGTGTATTCTCTAAATAAGGAAGTAGTTGACTTGGGGCATGTGTTGCCAAATTTTCTGATCAGGGTACAGAGTATGTATTTCCAGACTGCTGCAGATCCACAAAGAACTTCATAGTGAGGAATAGAAATAGAAATCTTGTTTTCCAGTTGTTCTGTTTTTCCATGTCTGTGTTCCCAACTGATTGCAAAGACTGCTGAAATACATGGATTTGGAAGTTTCTTATGAGCAGTGAGAGCCAGCCTATGCATCCAAGTCCCCACATCTGTTCTAATTTGTAACTGGCTGTGACAGCCCATGCTTTATGCAGAATGACTGTGATCATAACCAAAATTACTTTTAAATTGCTCATGTAACCATATGGCTTCTCTGCATGTTGTTTTTCTAGTATTTCAGGTCTTTTTTAAAAACAACCGAGGCATGGTTGAACTAACATGTATCAAGGAAGGAAATTAAAGGCTAACTCTAACAGACTCTGTCACATTGAGAACAATTTAAGAAAAATAGGATTTAGCTTTTTTTTTTTCCTAGAAGTGAGTTCAGAGATTTATTAAAAGGACATTTTGTGGACAAGATTAAGAGAGCTACATAATTTGCAGGGCCAAGTACAAAATAAAAACACAGAGGCCATGGTTCAAAAATCAGAAAAAAAAATATCATTAAAGGTACTAAAATATAAAGTTTTTTTCCTTTCTTCCAGTTTCTCTCTCTACTTGTTATGATGCTATTTTATTTGCTACTTCAGGTCATTTAAGTCAAGAAAAATTAAGAGTTTAAATTATTGGCCTTTCTTTATATAATGCAAAGCTAGTTTTAAAGGCAGATGTAAGAGCCTTTAGGCTTCCCAGGTGGTATTAGTGGTAGGGAACCTGTCTGCCAGTGCAAAAGTCATGAGACACGAGTTCAATCCCTGGGTCAGGAAGGTCCCCTGGAGGAGGGCATGGCAACCCACTCCAATATTCTTGCCTGGAGAATCCCATAAACAGAGGAGCCTGGCAGGCTACAGTCCATGGGGTTGCAAAGAGTCAGCCATGACTCAAGTGACCTAGCATGCACACATGTGAGAACCTTTAGCTCCCAAGCAGAATCCCTGAAGTGCCACAATATGCATTTTGTAATTCCTATATGCATGTGCACTTATTGTTGCCACACTAGTGGAAATGCACAGAGCTCAACTTTTGACACATGAGCATTTTACTAATACTCTCTGCTTTCCACTTACTGCTGAGTGAAGGAGAACTGAGAAGAAGAGGAAGCAGAGGTTTCTCTAGCTTTTCCTTTCCCTCTGTCTTCTAACTTTCATTGTCAGTGGCTGGTTCATACAGGGAAGGAACATGAATAAGTAAGCACATAATGGGATTCTTTGGTCATTTTTGTTCTTAAAATGTCGTTCCCGTCTTTCTGCATTTGAAGCAAGTTCTGGTTCAAATGAACAGGGTAACCTCACAAGGCTGTGAGTGTCCCTTCCACAGTCCCTTACTGAGTCATAGTTGTAACCTTATTTGGCCTTTGACTCTCAATGGACTCCCACATGTCATGGGCCCTTTGGAATGCTAATGGTCACCTAGAATGCTCTGTGTGGATAGAAAGAAGTGCAGATAGGCATTATTGTTTGTCTTCTCTGCTCACTATTATCCTCATTGGACGACTTAAGAAAAATGAATTCAAAGATAAAAGTACTAAGAATTTCAAGATGGTGAAAGCAGGATTTTAAACCAAGCAAGGGACCCTTCTGAGCTTGGTTCCCTATGTGGCTGTATATGTTGCCCGTGAGGCTGACCCAGCCCCAGTGACCTCATCTACAAACTGGGATGAGAATGGTACTTGTTCAGGTAGCATTGCCATGAGGAGTAATTAAATTGTGAATATAACCAGCACCTAGAAAGTACTCAATACTCAGTAGTTTCTTAATACTCATATTGTGCACTATGGACCTTAGCCTGCCAGGCTCCTCTGTTCATGGGATTCTCCAGGCAAGAATACTGGAGTAGGTTGCCATGCCCTCCTCCAGGGATCTTCCTGACCCAGGGATCAAACCCACATCTCTTATGTCTTCTGCATTGGCAGGTGGGTTCTTTTTGGCCGTGGTGGTTCCCATTTGGCAGTGGGCCTGGGAAGACCACTTATATTGCTGTATGTCACAAATAAAAATCAGGAAATGGTTTTTATATTCCTACTAGAAACCTTGACTTAGGTTGAACTTTCTTTATATAAGTTCCACTAAGCAAGATATGCTTTCAAACACATGAGACTCTGAAACCCTGCTCTATCTGTGAATGCTCGTTTATCTGTGTGGCAGTCTTTAGGCACCAATGTGATCAATGAGCAAAGCTCTGAGGTCAGTTCAAGAGGTTATCTGGTTAACCTATTTGCAGTGGTAATTACTGCAGCAGGTTATAGCAAATAGAACCATGTGAGACGTCCAGGAAAAAGACAAGGGCTTGAGTTATTGAATGTGATTGAATGCCAGGTTGTCTGTGGCTGAAAATGAGGTCAGCCCCATAAAGCCTTGGGCAGAGAAGGTCTCTGTTCCAAACACATGGAGAAGGAGATATTTGAGTGAAAACAAACAAAGACGTGAGCTCTGTCTGAGCAAGTAGGAGTGAACTGTGATTGACGATAGCATCCAGATGAAGTTCAGTGTAGAATGAGTTCCAGGATCCAAAGTTACTGAAGAACTATTGTAGATAATACCCATCAATCAACCAATTAATCCAATAGAGCTGCTTAATAAATGCTATATTTTTAATGCCTGAAGTGTATTTGGCTTATGCATACACTGTATACACCAACCATTCATCTTGGAAACATTAATTTAAAAAATTATTTGATAAATTTTCAGCCCTTGATTGAGTTAGCACTTATTTATAGTCAAAATATCATTTTACTTCAAACCCAATTTTTCAGTGTTTAAAAAAAATTGTTCAAATGTAGTTGGTTTACAATGTTGTGTTTAATTTCTGCTATACAGTAAAGTGACTCAATTATACATATATATTCTTTCTCATATTTTTTTCCATATGGTTTATCATAGGATATTGAATATAGTTCCCTGTACTATCTGGTAGGACCCTTTTGTTACTGTTCAATAAGTTTCAACAAATACACCTGTGTAACCTAAAATTATCGAGATACCAGCCCACAAATTTCCTACAACAAAACCTAAATATTTTAAAGAGATTCTCTATTTTCCATCAGTGTATTTATGTGGAAATTATACCAACTTAAATTGTGACTTTGTTTTAAAATTTTTCATGAAAATGATTAGATGTGATAACAGGTTGAAAAATGATGCAAACAGGATTTAAAAATAGGTAGGATATTATAGAGAATATTCAGATATCCAGGAAATGAGCAGTTTCAAATCAGTCAATGGTTGAGACTCGTGTGTCCTGTGCAAGTATGATTTTCCTTCTCTGATTTTGAAGCACCATTCTGATCCTCTGTGAGGAGTAAGATTACAGATGAGACATGATCTGATTAAAAAAAAAAATCTTTGCAGAGAAAAGGACTATCAAAAATGTGGCATGAAATCTGTGTCCCTAGCATGATTCTTTTAAGACTTCTCCCCTGTTCCTGTCCATGAGGTTTTGAAAATCTGGATTTAATTTTCACTTTAAAAACTTAATGGCCTGAACCATCGCAAGAAGTATGAACTTTCCGAATGCCTGAGCCTGCTCACCCGCTGGTTCTGTGGTTACAGTGACTAAGGCTGGGGAACACTGAGTCAGGAATGGGTGTGCTGTCATGAAGGCTGCTTGTTCACAAAGAATCTTACTGATAAATGATGTTACCATTTCCAGATGCTGAGCCTAAGTATCTGATCGTCGTTCGGCCCGCTCCTCCCCCCAGTCAAAAGAAGTCATGCTCAGGTATTTTTGTTGATTCACTATTATTGTTAACTTTAAACCATGCCTTTTCATCTCTTTTCTACCCATGGAGACCACGTGTCTTGGGGATGCCTCAGGAAGGTAGGTTAGAAGACGTATGATGCCCAGCAGTCCCCTGAAAACAGATAACCCTGCTTGGGAAGTAGCATAGCCTGGTTGGGAGAGGCTCCTTGGGTCTTATCCACCCCACCACATACAAACAGCAGAGGGCTGAGGCAAATTATTGAACCTCTCTATGCCCCTGTTCTGCTGCATGGTAGGGTCTGGGTGAGGATGAGATGAGTTCACAGCTACATAGGACAGGCCTGGCCCAGAGTAAGTGCTTATTTAGAGTTTAGCTCCTGTTGACTCCCTCTATGTTGCAATGTGAACTAAAGCCTGCTCTTGTGTCTTTCAGATTTTTAGGGCAAAATGTGAGATCTAAACTTTGCTGAAGGAAACTTGACATTTCAAAAGCATAACTCATTTACATGTGTGTTAAATGAGTTGGGACTTGGATTTTATTTATGCCTCCAAACCAAATTTAGTCAGACACAGAAAACTAGACTTCTTTCATAAAACAGCAGTGTGACACCCATCTTCCCAGGGAGATGTGAAACAGGCAACTAGATACCATGTGTATAAAAAAGTAGAAATATTTCTATACAACTAAGGAAGACGTTATCCCAATTTCACTGCTAAAATTTCTTCTCAGATCAAATAAGTAAGCCCTTGCTGTTAGGAAGGACTAATAAAGCTGTGAAAATGCTTTTAATATCTTATGTCACAGCTTCCTAGTCTGTAGATAGAGTTGATCATGGTGCTTTTCTTTTTCATGTTCTAATGTGAACTGTTCTCAAAATAATTATTCCCTAATCATATTTGCCTTTTATGGTACACTGGGTGTCACACAGAAAGAAAGATCTTTCTCAAAGGGATAAGAAGCATTGGGAGAATGTACAGATATTGAGCAAATGGGCCCTTGGCAGCTATGTATTCTGTCTCCTCAGTGTATTACCTATGCCTGATTACCAAAAACTGGTTGCTGCAAACCTCCCCCCTCGAGGCTTCTGTTGGTTTCCTCTTTTTCTTTTTTTTAAAGAGAAGCAATAAATGGTTAATTATTTTGAGAACTACAGATCCTTTTACTTGACCTCTTATAATATCCCAAGCACAAGGGAGATTTCAATCAGTACTTAAAACTTACTAGTGATCATTGTCTAAGAAGCTTTCCATACACTTGCAAAGAAAAGTCCTCCAGTATTTGAAGACTCTATTTCAAAATATTTAACAATAAAGTCAGGAAGCATGAGTATGGTTCTATGCGATTCTGGCTTCATAGTCACTGAACTTTTTCTTAGTATGGTTATAAAACAAATATGCAAAAATAAGTAAGAAAAGTCAAGAGAGTGATTATACCTTAATGGCAGTTTATAACTTCATTTCATCTGTGGGCTTCTGTGACACTGGCCTTAGATTATTTTTCACTGTGTGATGACCAACTCAGGAAATAGTATCATCCTACGGTCAGGCTATAATACCCCACCTTTCCTTTCAGGCAACGGATATAATTTTTGTTTTTGTAATCTGCATTGAAGAGTGATGTAATGAGTAATGGATTAGCTTCCATTCATTTTATATTTGTATCTGCCACATAATTTAAAAATGATTAAGTAATTAAAATTGAAGATCCAACAGTGAACTTAGTCATATAAACTTTAGATTCCTTGAGGAAAGAAAAATGTAGTTTTTCTAAATGGCATTACTTTCATACATTGTGAGCTAAACTAGTGATGTAATAAAAAGAAAACTAGATTACAATGCAGGAGACTTGGATTTGAGTCTTAAGCGTGCTTTCATTGTGACCTTGGACAACCTTGAAATTATTCAAGACCTTCTTTTTCATCTATAAAATGAGACTATTATATTACATGAGTGAAAATCAACTCAGGGATAGAAAAAACAACTTGTCAGAATCACATTATCTCAGACTCTAACCTGCCCTCTTTGGGGACCAGACCTGAACCCTTTGAATCATAGTCAGATAAGGTACTATTACAGGTAAACTGGAAAAATTTATAGAGAAGTATAATTGCATGTTTGCAACCAACTAAATAATAACCACCCTTGAAAATTATTTAAGATATCTTAAAAAAATTCATCTATGTCATAACGAAGTAACTTACCACCACTAGATTATGTATATTCTGGTCTCAGAGGGCTTTTCTGCCAGAATAACAATTAATACAACTGAAACCTAGCAGAAGTAATAGGCACTCCTCCTTTTCACTGTCCTCGTGTTCCTAAAGTTTCAAATATTTTTGAAAAAGCAAATAATCTGCCCCTCACGTATACTTGAAAAGAATCTAGAGTTGCTTATCAGAATCACACTTGGCATTGCCCAAATCTAATTAGTCTTGTTGGAATAACTACTTATATTATTCCTACTCTTCCAGCAATATTAAGAATGTGTATACTTTTTCTGTTTCAATACTTACTGTAAAAAAAAGAAAAAAAAAAGAGAGGTCATTGAAATGCTCTGGCAAGAGATTTTACACTTCCAAATAGTTTAAAAACAATATATATATAGAGAGAGAGACTTCAACCTAAGTTGTTTCTAAGTGTGAAACAAATTCACAGTTTCAGGTTAAAAATAAGCATAACATTTTATCTTGTCTGTAAAAGAAAAGTAAGTGTATATATACCTATATGTGTATGTGTGTGTGTTTGTTTATTTCACTGGTAATAGCCAAGACCTCCATGTTCATCCTTGACCCACAAGAAAATAAAAACTAGGAATGGATATAGTTTATATGCATAGACACAAACATGTAAATCTCAAAAGGGTATTTCATTTGATTCTTGCTTAAATTCATGGGCAAAGCATTATTAATATTTGTGCACTGTATAAAAAGAAAAGGAACTTAATGCTTTCACATTCTTCAACATCTTGCTAAATTATCTTTGTATGTTTTACCCAAATCATGAAAATATGCTAACTGTTACAAGAATTAACCTGTCTGTTCCCTTTGTAGGTAAAAAACGACCTCGCAAACCTCTCCAGCTGGTGGTTGGCACTCTGTCACCAAGCTCAGTCTTCCTGTCCTGGGGCTTCCTCATCAACCCCCACCATGATTGGACATTGCCAAGTCAGTGTCCCAATGACAGGTAATTCACCATTATGGAAAATTTTATTTTTCATCTGAAAATTGACACTTGCTCTCAACAGTGTCTGCACATGCTTTAGAAGGATGTGTAAATATCAGGGGCATCAGTATCTGCACATCAGCTATTTGCTGAAGAGTCTGTTCTTGGTTTGAGGAGAATGAAGACACACTCATCAGAGCCCCTACCCTTCAGGAATTGTCATCTACCTGAATGGAAAACACATGCACATACTTTTTTCTTTCCAAAGAAAAAAACAGAAGGCAAAATAAGCCAAATAATAAGTGGGGTTATCAGTGATAAGTATAATAAAAACTCAGAGGGTAAGGTTGAAAGCAATTGGGAGAGACCGTTAAAAGTTGCAACATTTGATCCTTGATTTGAAAAAGATGAATCTTTATTCTGCCAATTGATGAAGTGCTAAAAACACTAGTTCTCTCACTTTGGTCCCTAAACCAAGCAGCATCAGCACCAGCATCATTTGGGAACTTAACAAAAATGGAAATTCTCAGATCTCCAGACTTACTGAATCAGAAACTTCAAGGGTGGGGCCAAGTAATTTGTGTTTTAACAAGCCCTCCAGGAGATTCTGGTCCCCACCTAAGCTTAGGGATCACTGGCTTAGAAAATTGGGGAGAGGGACACATGGAGAAATGTAGGTCAAGGAAAACACGTTTGGAAATGAAGCCACCATCTTCTTTGGTAGAACAAAGTAAGAAAAACTTAAGTTTATTTTAAAATCACTGCCATTTATCCATCCAACACATAGAGCTGTCATTGTCTATAGTTGTCACTGTAATAAATGCTGAACCATGATTCTAAATTGGGTATAAGGTGATATTTGCTTGTCATAAATATTCACTACAGCAGCTTTGAAAGTCAAAACTTTGCATCTGACAATCAAAATTTTCAAGCTTCAACCAAAAGGAACATTTATTTTAAAAGGTGTTTTATTTTAAATACTCAAAGTGACTTTAAGGTTTTTAAAAATTGTTTTATCCCTTCTTTAAAATAAAAGACTTCATTATTAAAATATAATTTAAACCCAGTAAAATGCACAGATCTTACATGTACAATTTAGTCAGTTACAGAAAGTGTGTAACTTGGAATGTATAATCCATTAAAAATTTTTCTTTCATCACCCTATAAAGTGCTAGAGAGTTGGTCTGCTCTAAAACTCCATGTAAACAAAATCATAAGTATGTTCTCTTTCTGTGTCTATCCTATTTATTCAGCATGTTTTTTGAGATTCATTCATGACATTGTAAGTAACAATAGTTCATTCCTTTTTTGTTTCTGAGTATTATTCCATTATGTGAGTATTTCAGAATTTTTTGATCCATTTTTCTTGCTGGTAGACACCTGAATTGTGTCTTGTTTTTGGTTATTTTGAAGATGAATTTTATAAACATTTTTGTATAAGACTCTTGTAGACATACCTTTTAATTTATCTTAGATAAATACCTCTGGAGAAGGAAATGGCAACCCACTCCAGTACTTTTGCCTGAAGAATCCCATGGACGGAGGAGCCTGGTGGATTACAACACATGGGGTCGCAGAGTCGGATGTGACTAAGAGACTAACACTACACTGCTAACACTAGATAAACACCTAAAAGTAGAATCGCTATGTCACAGGGAAGATGTATATTTTTTTGGCCTAATTTTCCGTTTAAATTCCCACAGGCAGTGTATGAGAGTTCTGGTTGTGCCACATCCTCACCAGCATTTCATGCCGCCAACATTTTTCAATTTAGGTCCTAGTTATTGGAGAAGGCGACGGCAGCCCACTCCAGTACTCTTGCCTGGAAAATCCCATGGATGGAGGAGCCTGGTGGGCTGCAGTTCATGGGGTCGCAAAGAGTCGGACACGACTGAGCGACTTCACTTTCTATTTTCACTTTCATGCATTGGAGAAGGAAATGGCAACCCACTCCAGTGTTCTTGCCTGGAGAATCCCAGGGACGGGGGAGCCTGGTGGGCTGCCGTCTATGGGGTCGCACAGAGTAGGACACGACTGAAGCGACTTAGCAGCAGCAGCAGCAGCAGCAGCAGCAGCAGCAGCAGTGTAGTTATATCTCATTACCATTTTAATATGTATTTTTCCCTTGTACTAAATATATTGAAAACTTTTTAATATACTTTTTGGCCAAATGTCTATTTTTTGTATTGCTTTATTTCTTTTTATTTGTCTGAATTGGACAGAAAATAGAGAGCTTTAAAATGTTTAAGTTCCCAAAACTGCTGTTCATATGCCTTTGATTAGGGAATCTAAACTAAGAAAGAAAGAAATTTTCTTTCACATGCCCATAGTTCTGAAGGAAGAAGATCTTTGAAAAAAGCATGTAGAAGATAATGCCAAAGCTAAAGTTTTTGAAAAATAATTTTGAACTGTTTCGAAGAATCTGAAATATTCCTATTTCACCCACTGCTAAACTTGAAACTTAACTTTGTTTGGAAACAGACTCCTAAAAGAACTTACTTGCTTGCGGTAACTTTGGTTTCCAATGAGTTGGTGCAGGGTGCTAATGTTGAGAAAACAAATATCTGGGGCTCAGTTTCTTTTTCCTTTTCCTTTTTTTAGTCTCTTATTAAGAAAGAAGGAAAAAGGGGGAGGATTGAGCAAGAAGAAAGGAAGAAGGGGAGAAATATTTGATACTCTTGTAACAAAACATAGCTGATTTTAATGGTTATTCAACTTGCTTGGTAAATCCATGAGGTTCAAGAAATTGCCAATTCCTAGAGCAAGATTTGATATGATTTCCTCCCTGTCCTCAAGCCTCCCTGTCTAGAGTTTCACTTGGTTCTCCTGACCCTTCCACAAAACAACTTATCCGATGATTGATTCTAATTGACACATGTTGTCACAGTATGACAGCAAAAATCGATAATGAATATGCAGAAGATAGAGGTACAGATACCCGATGGAGCTAGAATTTTTATCTAAAGTAGTTGACTTGAAGGCCCCAAGCTATTCAGACCACATGTGTACCTCACCCTCTCATTTCCTCACCCGTGAACCCTGGTTCTGGTCTTCTCATCAAATAGGTAGAGTCATGCCCATCAAACCACAATATTTCAAATAAATAATTCTTTCTAGAATGAAATTTTATAAAAGATTCTGTAATGACATGTCAAGATGCTTGCCAACATTCAAACCTGAGTGGGAGGATCAAAGTATCCTTGACAGAAATAGGGAATTGTTAAGACATGACTAAGAATTAAGAGGAAAGAATTAAATATAATGACAAAAGAAGCATTTTGAGTAGTTGTGAATTTTATTTACCCATACCTCCTTTCTCCCTAGTTAGAACAGTTAATAAAGAGTTGACATTTTTAAGTCTTTGTAACTATTTGAGAACAAAATAATAGTCCTTATTTAAAAGCTTTGGAATTACTATACATATTATAAACACCCAAATAAATCCACCAGAACAACTCAGTCAGTATAATTAGAAGCAGACTTGGAGAAATCCACCCTCATATGATTATGTAGATTTTTTTTTTAGACTTTAGACTAATCCAGTAGGTTAAAATAAGCAATAATGGTTATAGGGAATGATTCCTTCTTGAAAATTAGATTAAGACAGGTCAAGTTTTCCTTCAACAGTGTATTTTGACAAAGCCATTGGAACCTGAATTCCCTCAGCTTGCTATAGGAACATCAACTGGTGTCATTTTAATCCACTAACTCTAATATTTGGCACCATGTGTAAAGTCTCTGAGTTTTTAGAAACAATCATTTCACGTTGATTTGTGTCACTTCATTTATCCTATGCAAGGGCAAATAATTTATTGGAAAAATTTTTATTATACTTTGATTTTTGACTTTACATATCAAAGCTCTAGTATAGTGAGTTTCCAATGAGAAAATCTCTGTTTTTTGTTTTATTTGTTTTAAGCTTGGAAATATTAATTCACTGTCACTTTATTCTTGGTGGTATGTTTCCACTCCTACTCCCATGGGGTCCATTTGGGTCTCCCATATTTTTAGAGCCTTTCTGAGTTCACATTCATTGGAGAGTAGATATGTTTAATTTACATGTTTTATTCTTAATGGGCTTTGAAAGGAAGAATGCACACATTTGTCCTTAATATATCTGAGGTCAAAAGAAAGCTTTCCAATTGGCCCAGATGAGAAGTTAAAACCACAATGTATTTCACCATTAATAGCATATTTTTTCCTTCCCATGTTTCCAGCTTGTTAAAGTGTTTAAGATTGCCTTAGTTCTCACTTCTTTGCCAATTTTTTAAAGCTTTATGATTTGTTTAGAAATCATTTTCACATTTTCTAACACTTTCACGTTGTACTTACTTGCTCTTAATGTAGATTGAGGGTTCTCCTTGTTGGCTGGTTCAGAGCTGACTCTTGCCTCTTTTTTCTTTATCCCAAGTTGTTAATTGAATATTTTTGAGGTCTAAGAATTCTCACTTGATTGAGCTCAGTGCCTCATTACCCATTCATCTTGCCATGTAAATTTTAAGCTCAGTGAAGACTGGGACCATAGGTATCATAACCATCATTGTTTTCCCAGTACCCAAGCCAGCATTGGGTACATATCAGGCCTTCGGTAAATATATACTGAATGAATAAATAGTGAAATGTCAGCATTTTCACTTTTATGCCTTACTATTACTTCAAACTTAGGACAAAATTGAATTTGTACTTTTCTCGTGAAATATCAATTCCCTTGTCTTTTTATTTTCTGAAGTATCATAATTCTTTTACTCTCCCTAGTATGAAGCTCCATAAATTTTATTTTATTTTATTTTTTTAGTTTTTTATTATTTAAATTTTAAAATCTTTAATTCTTACATGCATTCCCAAACATGAACCCCCCTCCCACCTCCCTCCCCATAACATCTTTCTGGGTCATCCCCATGCACCATCCCCAAGCATGCTGCATCCTGCGTCAGACATAGACTGGCGATTCAATTCACATGATAGTATACATGTTAGAATGTCATTCTCCCAAATCATCCCACCCTCTCCCTCTCCCTCTGAGTCCAAAAGTCCGTTATACACATCTGTGTCTCTTTCCCTGTCTTGCATACAGGGTCGTCATTGCCATCTTCCTAAATTCCATATATATGTGTTAGTATACTGTATTGGTGTTTTTCTTTCTGGCTTACTTCACTCTGTATAATCGGCTCCAGTTTCATCCATCTCATCAGAACTGATTCAAATGAATTCTTTTTAACGGCTGAGTAATACTCCATTGTGTATATGTACCACAGCTTTCTTATCCATTCATCTGCTGATGGACATCTAGGTTGTTTCCATGTCCTGGCTATTATAAACAGTGCTGCGATGAACATTGGGGTACATGTGTCTCTTTCAATTCTGGTTTCCTCGGTGTGTATGCCCAGCAGTGGGATTGCTGGGTCATAAGGTAGTTCTATTTGCAATTTTTTAAGGAATCTCCACACTGTTCTCCATAGTGGCTGTACTAGTTTGCATTCCCACCAACAGTGTAGGAGGGTTCCCTTTTCTCCACACCCTCTCCAGCATTTATTGCTTGCAGATTTTTGCATCGCAGCCATTCTGACTGGTGTGAAGTGGTACCTCATTGTGGTTTTGATTTGCATTTCTCTAATAATGAGTGATGTTGAGCATCTTTTCATGTGTTTGTTAGCCATCCGTATGTCTTCTTTGGAGAAATGTCTATTTAGTTCTTTGGCCCATTTTTTGATTGGGTCGTTTATTTTTCTGGAATTGTGAAGCTCCATAAATTTTAAAATTCTTCATTTCCTATAGGTATTGAGGCTCTGGGTTATGCTGGTTTTGCATTTGAGAAATCCCCACATTAGTATCTTTATCTCCTACTTTTCCATTTCTATTTCCATGTCAACAATTTCGGTCTAGGCACCTTACCCTGAATCCTGGGAATAGCATCTTGGCTACCGATTGACTCTTTTTATGTCCCAGTCCATCCTGGTTTCTGTAATACTGAAGAAAATGTAGGCAGTCTGCGATTGGCTCCCTTTTTCTTCATCCCAGATTTAGCTTTACATCTCTTCTGTTCTTACCGAGGAGCATGTTTCTGCCTTCAGACAGTGCTCACCATTCTGTTCCTTCCATATTCTCTGCTCTTCTGCATTTCCCTCTTCCTTGATATTCCTGCCCTGCCTCTTGCTTACAGGGCTTCCCTGCTGGCTCAGACGGTAAAGCGTCTGCCTGCAATGTGGGAGACCCGCATTTGATTCCTGGGTCGGGAAGATCCCCTGGAGAAGGAAATGGCAACCCACTCCAGCACTCTTGCCTGGAAAATCCCATGGATGGAGGAGCCTGATAGGCTACAGTCCATGGGGTTGCAAAGAGTCGGACAGGACTGAGTGACTTCACTTTCCCTTTCTTGCTTCCAAACATGCTCAAGATTTCCCTACCTTCAAACAACATATTTTCCATTGACCCTGTTATAGCTTCCAGGCTACTTTTCAGTTTCTCTTCTTAATTCCAGAATTTCTCAGATTAACGTGCTCTCCTATTCTTGATTTCTTGACCACATTCACAGTCTTCGTTCCTTTTCACTGGCTCCCAACCTCTTTCTGTTCCACTGAAACTTCTCTAGGTGATCATCAGTGATCAATTAATTGCTAGATCCCATAGTTGTTTGTTTTTTTTTTTCACAGTTCTTAATTCTTTTAAATATCTCTGTGGAATTTTTGGCCATCCTCCCATTCTTGAACTCTTTCTTCCTTTGAAATTTTATTTAGATTTTACTCTTACTCCCTTGCTCTTCTCTTTTGCTTGTTATCCTGGCTCTCAAATATGGAACAGAGATCTATCCTTGGATATCTCACCTATGTATCCTCCTTATCTCAGCTGTAAGCCATATCTTTAATTATCATGTCTATATAGAACAGTGATACTCAAGCTTTGATATACTTGCAAATCATGTGGTTCAGTTCAGTTTAGTCGCTCAGTTGTATCCAACTCTGCGACCCCATAGAGAGTAGCATGCCAGGCTTCCCTGTCCCTTCCCTGTCACCAACTCCCAGAGCTAGCTCAAACGCATGTTCGTAAAGTCAGTGATGCCATCCAACTATCTCATCCTCTGTTGTCCCCTTCTCCTCCCACCTTCAATCTTTCCCAGCATCAGGGTCTTTTCCAATGAGTTGGTTCTTCACATCAGGTGGACAAAGTATTGGAGTTTCCGCTTCAGCATCAGTCCTTCCAATGCATATTCAGGATTGATTTCCTTTAGGATTGACTGGTTGCATCTCCTTGCAATCCAAGGGACTCTCTAGTCTTCTCCAAGACCTTAGTTCAAAAACATCAATTCTTGAGCACTCAGCTTTCTTTCTAGTCCAACTCTCACATCCATACCCGACTACTGGAAAAACCATAGCTTTGACTAATGACCTTTGTCAGCAAAGTTATATCTCTTGCTTTTTAATATGCTGTCTAGGTTGGTCATAACTTTTCTTCCAAGGAGCAAGCATCTTTTAATTTCATGGCTGCAGTCACTATCTGCAGTGATTTTGGAGCCCTCCCAAAATAAATTCTGTCACTGTTTCCATTGTTTCCTCACCTATTTGCCACAAAGTGATAGGACCAGATGCCATGATCTTAGTCTTTTGAATATTGCGTTTTAAGCCAACTTTTTCACTGTCCTCTTTCACATTCATCAAGAGGCTCTTTAGTTCTTCGCTAAGAGTGGTTTCATCTGCATATCTGAGGTTACTGATATTTCTCCCGCTATCTTGATTCTAGCTTGTGCTTCATCCATCCCAGCATTTCACATGATGTACTCTACATATAAGTTAAATAAGCAGGGTGACAATATACAGCCTTGACCTACTCAATCATGTGGAAGATATTGTTAAAATGCAGGTTCTGATTCCATAGACCTGAGGAAGAGCCTGAGATTGTTCGTTTTCAAAAGCTCCCAGGACTTTCTGAAGTTGATGTTCTACAAGGAATATTAGGAGTGGTGTAAGGATATAAATGACCTCCAATGCTGAACCTCTGATCTTGGCCCAGTTTTAAGAGTGTATTTCTCATTGTCCATTGAATATTTTCATTAGGATAACCAGGTAACAGTATTCATTACTTCAAACTCAAACTAATGTTGTCTATACCACTAAAAAAATCTCCTCTTCTATCACTTTAACTTCTCTCTTCTTAAGTTTGAAAGTTGAGTTTTGAATATTATTTACACTTTCCTTGGTACCCATATCCTATAAGGAGCCTAGTCTCATCAATTATTTTGTAGAAATGTAACTTTGATCTGTTTCTTTTTCCCTGCTCCATTGTATTTTCTCCATGATTCACTCCTTTGTTTTCGCATCTGCTGCTGCTAAGTTGCTCAGTCGTGTCTGACTCTTTGCAACCCCATGGACTGTAGCCCACCAGGCTCCTTTGTCCATGGGATTCTCCTGCTTTGGCAGGCAGATTCTTTACTACTAGCGCCACCTAGGAAGCCCGATTATCTCATCTGGATTATAGCAAGTTGAGATTCCTCCCTCCAGTTTTTCTCTCATTCTTCCACTGCTGATAAATCTAGCTTCCTTCATTACTGCTCAAGTTTATTTACCTGTCTAAGAATCTCCCCCAGGTTCCCACTACTTGGTTAAAGAAAAAAATCACAAAACTTCTCTAAGTATCGATCTCAAGGAATCTGTGAGTCATTCTCCTGACTTGAGGTTTAGATTTGGTCTTGTCCTTTCCATGGATCTGGGTAGGACGTCATACTTTCAGTCTACCACTGGGATGGGATTTGCAATGTAACCATTTTGTGAGTTCAGGCTGCAGAGTGCCATACCCAACTACCCTCAGATGCTCTGCTTTTCATCCTGCCTCCTTTAGTCGTATTCAGATGTACATCTACCACCCTCCCTATTCTGTGAGCTCATATTTGAATTTATGCCTGGTGTCGTACTTGTCTATCACACACACACCATAGAATCACACTTTACAGAGGTAATTCTCAACAGATGTACAAACAAATAGGCAAGTGGAATGTCCAAAACTAGCTTTAAAAATCATCTAGCCAGTCCCTTCAATCCTTGAACTTTCTCTGAAATCTGTAAAATTGGAGTAATAATAGTAATATCTCATAGGGATGTCAGAATTAAATGAGATGCTACATGTTAAATGTGTGGTGTGGGCCAAGGGAGGCACAGGCTGTGGGCAGGAGTCAGAGATGAAGGTCCTTGTGCACATAGTAGGTGGACTGTCCAGACATCAAGGGTGAGGACCTCAGAGAGATGAGGTTGCAGGCAGACCAAGGTGGGGGCCAGTGAGGGGTACAGAGACACAACTCTTAGAAGATGCTCTCTGTTGGGCCACACCACAACCTACCCTAGAAAGCACAGATAGAAATTCTTGCATAAGAGGTTGCTAAAAATGATACTGAATTTGCTGCTAATTTTCGTGTGTGTGTGTGTGTTTTAGTTACCTTATATCATGTGATAATTGCCACTTCAGGTAAACTGTTCCATTTTAGATGGCACTAAAATCACTAGAGATGTCTTTCTTTTGTTGAACTTACATCAGGCAGCAGTAAGTGATAAAAAGATGTTGAAAATGGTTTCCAGTTTGAAAATTATTCCAAGAGTCCAGAGATAGTAAGGACCTGGACTGGGCCTGTAAGTGCTATTCAGGAGTAGAGACAAGACAAGTGTGAGAGGTGTCACGCAGGGAAACATAACTGGACTTGAAAACAGAGGGGACACGGGCGAGAAGGAACCTGAGGACAACAGGAATAGGAGCACATTTGAGAATGATGAGCAGATTTTAAGGTAGTTGTGAAACTCACAGATGATTAAATCATGGGATTTGATCATGAGGTTTTACTACACTAACAGGTCAGACACAGGATTGCAAAGAGATTTGGGCGTTATGAGTAGTAAGAAAACAGAAAAAAGATAGATTACTTTGGAGAAATTTGTGTTAAAAGGTAGTGACAGGAATAAGAAGTAAATATTCATTTTAGTCACTGAAGTGACTTAGCAGCAGCAGCAGCAGCTTTGATATAATGGAAAATAGTTGAACAACTTTTTGGCTCAGAGAAAGTCTCAAAGAATCAGGAGAAAGGATGCAAAGTGGATGGAATAATAAAATGGAATAAAATTACCAAGAGAGTTATTTTTAGAAGGGAGAACCCTAAAATTGGAGAGGGATAAAAGAGAGTGAAGGAGGAGAGAGAGATTTTGAGAGAAAGAGGGTGAGGGCAGATTTTATATCAGCAGTCAGAGTCTAAGATTGGCAGTAAGGATGTTGACAATGGGGCATCAGGACTTGTCCTTTGGTGTGAAGAGAGCAAAAAAAAAAAAAAAAGGAAGAAACTGATAGATGTTGTAGGAAATATAGTGATTAATTGCATAGAGATAGAAGAATTGCTAAAAAAAAAAAAAAAAAGTATAGAAAGTCCCAAAATGACCAGCCATGTGCATCAATCCGGGCTAGTTTGTAAAAGGACTACACTTATTTTGACATTATGCAATTTCTTCACTTAGTAGAACTCAATGGCAGTTACATCATAAGCTTCATTTATGATATTTCTACCTCCAGGGTTTCTAGTCTGAGTTCTGCCTCTGAATTTCATTAGAACAGAATGTCTTATTTGTAGCTAGAATAAAATTTTATTTTATTTTTTTAGAATAAAATTTTAGAAACAAAGGATTCAATGATTGTTTACTCCAATCCCCATTTTTCAAAGTAGAAAATTGACATGTAAGTGGGCAAAGAGACTCTCCTGAGGGGATGCTACTATCTTGCAGCTGAAAGAGATCCAAGCCAAGCCACTATCTGCCTTCTCCATTACATTTGGAGGAATTATAGTATTTTTTAAGTTATAATAAAGACTATTGTCAGTTTTGGACTCTTGGGGAGATCCAAGCACAGAATGTTGCCAGCTGACTCAAACACCACCCTCAACAGTTCCTAACCACTTGTTTGGGATGTGAGATGTCCTTGTTTCTAATGTCCAGTTGCTGGTCAGGCTTTCCAGAGGTCTGCTCTGATGACATTCACTGGCTGCTACCTCCATCTGTAATAGACTTGTTGCCTCTCCAAGCACTTGTGCCCAAATTTGATTAACCACAGAAAAAAAGTGCAGTCAACTTTTGATCGTGGATATCCTCAGACAATAATGGGAAGTCTCCGATTATATGGAAGCCTTAAGTAATGCTGAAAGAACTTCTGATTCCTTTTCATTCTCTTCCTTGCGGATTCATTTTACCTTCTCTTTGCATTTCCTTTTGTAAGCCCTGCAGTAGAAAGATGGTCCAATGTAGTACACATGGTGTTAGGTTCAGTTCAGTTCAGTCGCTCAATTGTGTACGACTCTTTGCAACCCCATGAATCTCAGCACGCCAGGCCTCCCTGTCCATCACCAACTCCCGGAGTTCACTCAGTGTTGCGTCCATCGAGTCAGTGATGCCATCCAGCCGTCTCATCCTCGGTGGTCCCCTTCTCCTCCTGCCCCTAATCCCTCCCAGCATTAAAGTCTTCTCCAATGAGTCAACTCTTCGCATGAGGTGGCCAAAGTACTGGAGTTTCAGCTTTGGCATCATTCCTTCCAAAGAAATCCCAGGGCTGATCTCCTTCAGAATGGACTGGTTGGATCTCCTTGTGTTAGTTTATGGGTCAGTAAATAACCCTTTTCCTGGCTCTGCCACTCATTCTCAGGCTTTAGACACTTCCTAGCCTCTCTCTTTCTTCGATAATAATTCTTGCTCTGCTAAGTTCAGAATTTATTGTACAGAAACATGGAAATAAATTTTAAAATATCTGTAAGCCCTCTGCAAATGTACCACATAGACATTTCTTGAACTTTCCTTCCATTTGCATTGACTCTATGAGAATGCTGAGATCTGCTAAGTGAAGCCTTATGCAATGACATATTACAAAATACAACTATAGATATAACGGCTTAAATCAGTATTTTTTGGTGATTGAGTCACTGGCCATTTAGAGCAACTGTATTCTAATTATAGAATGACCCTATGAGTACCAAAGTATCCATTCTATTTGTTTTGTCACATCAATTTATTTCTCTCCCTGTTCTTGTCTCATCGTAACAAAGATTTGGAATGACAGACTACAGCTCAAGCAGGCAGGATTTCTTAGTTCCTGTCTCGGCTCCTGTCTCATCGAAGCAGGGATTCAAAACAACAGACTGGTTACAGCTCAAGCAGACAGATATTTTATTAAATAGACAGGGGATAGTACACTCCCGAGACACGAGGGTGGGTTGATCCTGAAGGAGTGGCCATGATCCCGCTCGGCTTCCCTTTTTCACTCCGTCTTCTCCTCTTGGCTCTGCCCTGTGCAAAACACAAATGGGCATACCCTCAAGGCCAGTCGGGGAAGGGGGCATGTCTGGGCACATGCAAAATGGGGCTGTCACATATTCATCTACATGAGAGTTTTGATTGGCAGTTGCAAGTTATATAACAGGCTCTATTGTGCATGTGTTTCCCATAATTCAGTCTGTTATCATCAGATGTCTCTATGTATTGAATATTTATGAACCCTTCAAGGGCTCCTGGTTGCCTAAGGTTACTTCAGGACAGAGCTGTGCATCAAGGGGGCATGTGCCAGAGTTGGAGAAGCCCCTGTGGTTAATTTGTATCCACTGTGTGCCTAGGGTGCATCTGCAGGAGTTGGAAAAGTCTCTGTGGTTATTTTTGTAGCATATCTCTGAGCTCTCCTGGGTGTGTCTGGGGTGGAGTTTAGGGATCAACTTGCATCCTTTTCTGCCAGGCCACCTCTGGTTGCTCATGCCTAACTTCCTGCTTAACAGTTTCACAACATATACGGAGTACCTACTCTGTGCTAGGTTATACAGTATTTTTATCATAAGGCCTATCTTTTGCTTTAAAATCAAGAAAGTATGCTTCACCATTTTATAGCTAAGTAGCCTTGACACTTACTGAGTGACTTCACTTTCACTTTTCACTTTCATGCATTGGAGAAGGAAATGGCAACCCACTCATGTTCTTGCCCGGAGAATCCCAGGAACGGCAGAGCCTGGTGGGCTGCCGTCTATGGAGTCGCACAAAGTCGGACACGAGTGAAGCAACTTAGCAGCAGCAGCCTTGTTTATGATCTTTTAAAATTCAGAACTTGCCTATATTATACAATTACCAATTAAGCCAGTATTGATGAGGGAACCTAACTGAAGCCAAGGAGAAGGCCTAGCTGCCTGCACTTTTATTTTTTCTGCCAAACTGGGTACAAGAGAGGTTATTTAGAATGCTTTGTGATCAAAATAGAAAAAAATGTACAGGCTAGATTTTTTTTTTGAACATAGTCTTAGAATATTTCTGTCTGATTTTATTCTTAAGAAGAGAATATAAAACCAAATTTACTGGGAACCCTGGAATCCCCAGATTACCTTTGGTAATTCTGTAAGCAATGCCCTCCGCCTCCACCAGATCATGCAAGTAGCTGAGAAATGTATCCAAACTAGAGATGCAAAGCTGTGGAGGCCCATCTGCTCTAATTTTGGTTTTCTCTGCACTTCTCTGAAGTCTTGTAATAGCCACAGCAGGGGAAAAAAAGCAACAGAAATTCCATAGGACATACTTGTCAACAAATATACTTCATAAATTGCCGTTGATGGTTCAATTCACAGGACACAGAGGACTAGTATTCTATAACATTTGTTCCCAGTAGCAGTTAGTGTTTTGGCTGGAACTGCCTCCTCCACTTGTTTTGTCTTCTTGACTTTGGAATGGGGTATGGAGTCCAGAGAGCTGCTTTTACTAGGGAGAAGCAAGCTAGTGAATGATTTCGAGCATTTCAGTAGTTTGTAGCTAGTAAGAAAGCAAACTGAATGTACAGATACACCCCCTCTGTGTACTTACTGTGTAACTGTTACTGTATAACTCCCTTGCTGACATCATGGATGTGCAACCCATACAGGTACACAGGTTCCCCACTTAGAAGGACCCATGCTTGGCTTAATGCTCTGTTGTCACTGTCTTAAAACTCTTAATAATTCTTGAATAAGGGGCCCCATGTTTTCATTTTGCAATGAGCTCCACAATATATGTAGACAGTCCTGGCCCTTATTTCTAGAGATTCTGCTTAAATTTTTCTTTTTTTTTTTTTTAATATTAAGAACTTGTGTCTGGTGCTTAGAGGGGATACAATAAACAATTTTAGCCTGGGTAAATAAGGGACTTTAGGGCTTTAAATAAAAGCAATGGATGTAAATCTTAGTCAATTTAATTTTGTGGGATGAGGAGTAGGGGAAAGATACTAAATCTTTGAGAGTAAATTGAAAACATGCATCATTTTACAATTTTCTTTTTCATAATCTGCTTATAAAACCTATTGGTATTGATACATGTAGCCCTTCTCATTGCTGTGTCCAAGAGCAATATACCCCCTGTCCTGATCCGTCCAGCCTCCCCAATTAGGGAGGCTGTTCAGCTCAGAGCCAGAGGAGCTTTTCCTTCTTTTCTGTTTCTGCCACTGCTGCTGGTAAACATCACTGGCTAGATGACACTGGGCTGGCAAATAGATGGGGAAACAGTGGAAACAGTGGCTGACTTTATTTTAGGGGGCTCCAAAATCATTGCAGATGATGATTGCAGCCATAAAATTAAAAGATGCTTACTCCTTGGAAGGAAAGTTATGACCAACCTAGACAGCATGCTAAAAAGCAGAGACATTACTTTGCCAACAAAGGTCCACCTAATCAAGGCTATGGTTTTTCCAGTGGTCATGTATGGATGTGAGAGTTGGACTGTGAAGAAAGCTGAGCGCCAAAGAATTGATGCTTTTGAACAGTGGTGTTGGAGGAGACTCTTGAGAGTCCCTTGGACTGCAAGGAGATCCAACCAGTCCATCCTAAAGGAGATCAGGAAAATTTTACCCCTGAAATGCAGTCCTGGGTGTTCATTGGAAGGACTGATGTTGAAGCTGAAATTCCAATATTTTGGCCAGCTGATGTGAAGAGCTGACTCATTTGCAAAGACCCTGATGTTGGGAAAGATTGAAGGCAGGAGGAGAAGGGGACGACAGAGGATGAGATGGTTAGATGGTATCACCGACTCAATGGACATGAGTTTGGGTTAACTTTGAGAGTTGGTGATGGACAGGGGGGCCTGGCATGCTGCGGTTCACGGGGTTGCAAAGAGTCAGACAAGACTGAGTGACTGAACTGAAGTTAAGTGATCTTTCTGAAACATCATTTTCATATGGGATTAATGATTCCTACCACTTAAAATGTTTTTGTGACAATTAAATGTATCGCCTGGTGAGTCATTAAATGAGATAATATATGCAAAGCCTACTATGTGATAAAGATGGAAAAAAAAACTAGTAGTGAGGATTATCATCACTTTGCCATACATGTTTCTGAATATTATGAAGCCCTTAGCAAATATGTAACAATGATCTTGAATTTGCATTGTTTGGTCTTTCTCACTGTGTTCTTCGCTTGACTATTGGTGTTGGTTTTTTTTTTTAAATAATGAGAAAATTTTACCCCTGAAATGCAGTCCTGGATGCATTAGAATCTGAGGTTCCTCTTTTAAAAAATTGAACAATATTATCTTTAACATACCTGCATGGGATTAAAAGGCTTAAACCCATACAGTTATAAAGCTATAATATTAAATATTTATAAAAATATGTCTGTATTCTTTTCTATTCATTTAGAAAAAGATGAATGCTTAGTGTTCTCAAACTTTCATTTTGCAAAGTAGCAAATAATAGAACTGTATGTGCTATGTGCTAGTTGCGTCAGTCTTGTCTGACTCTGTGACCCTATGGACTGTAACCTGTCAGGCTCCTCTGTCCATTTGATTCTTCCAGCAAGAATACTGGAGTGGGTTGCATTTCCTTCTCCAAAGAGAACTGAGAGAGCTGGAATTCTGTCAGACCAGAATTCCAGAATTATGCTCCTTCCTGGTCCCTGAACTCACTATTAGAAATTAAAAGCTCAAGCATACATTGAGCAATTTTTTTCATGTTCTTTGCAAACTAAAAATCTTAAGAGAAGCCAATATTAAATCTTAAGAATAGCCAATATTAAATCTTAAGAGTAGCTGGGGGTCTGTGATATATTAAGAAACTTGAAATACATTCTGAATCTCCCTGTGGTTTTACAGCATACTTTGGTTATTTGACAGATACTACACAATTCGCTATAGAGAAAAGGATAAGGAAAAGAAATGGATTTTTCAACTCTGTCCAGCCACTGAAACAATTGTGGAAAATCTAAAGCCTGACACGGTCTATGAATTCGGAGTGAAAGACAATGTAGAAGGTGGAATTTGGAGTAAGATTTTTAATCACAAGACTATTGTCGGAAGTAAGTACTGGACCTTTGAGTGAGCTTTCTGTACTATTTTTCTCTAATTATAAATTTTTATTTTATTAGTTGTGTAATATGAGCTAATTCTCATTTTCTATATTTATGAAACTATGAAAGTAAACAATTGGAGCATTAATAATTCAGGATCTTCTATAGTGAGTGTTTCTTTGAAAAATGATTAACATTTGACAGTAACAAATCATTCCAAATTTATTTGGCCATTGGTCTGGTTTTAAATCAATCTCTGAACACTAACTGAGCCAAAAAAACAATACCATGTATGAATATTCAGTGAAACAGCTGGGCCAGTGGAAATGAACATGCAAAGACTATGGGGCCTGAGGCTTGTTTCCTAACATCCTTTGTTTCAAACATCATTAGGATCAGTGTTGAAATGATAGCAAATAAAATAATATGCCCAAGTTACAGCAGTAGGTGTAGTTGTCTTCATAATGACTAGTAAGAATTGATTTAGGGTAAAGAAGAATGAAACAAATGTCATTTTCTTTTTGTTTTTGTCAGGTAAAAGCAAAGTAAATGGGAAAATCCAAAGTACCTATGACCAAGTCCACTCTGTGGTATGTACCACGTTATTTTCAAGAATCGTCTTTTTAAAATATCTGTATTGTACTTTTATTTAAATAAGGAAGTGGTCCTTTTATGAGGTACTGAAACTGGATTACCTGCCTAGCTATCAAGTATTGGTATGTGACATTTTACGAATTAGTTTCTTTCTCAGAGAATGGAGGTAGAAGCGTGAGACCAAATCATCTCTAATTTGTTTAAAGCTCTAAAATTCCGATATTCAACATAGTTAACCTAGTATTTCAGTATTCCATTTATTTTGAGGCTATTCTTATTATCTTCTGTCCCATGAGTTGTTTTCCACCATAAGATGTTTCAAGAGTGAATTAGTAGATGTTCTCCTCACCCTGCCATTGTTCAAATCTTTGCTCTATTTTCTAACATTTCCTACTTAAAAGAGCCAGCCCTTTTCAAAATGAAGAAGCAAGTGGTTTGGTTTGTAACATGCCCAGCCTCTGTTCAGTACAGCCAGTGTCTGTATATTTCACGTGCCTGCCATTTTCAGTCTAGAATCCTGTTCACATTTCTGATTTCTTCCTTAAAGTAGATATGTAGATACTTAGACCAGGAATTAGTAATTTAGATTTTTAACAATATTTAAACTTTCTAATATGGCTGGTCAACTTTTTTTTTTTTTTTTTTTTACCAATTTGCAATCTTGCTGGCAATGGATCAGAGTTGTCTTGATGTAGTACCCTGATTCTCAACATTATGTATTTCCATCACTAAATTTTTGGCTAGTGTAATAATGTAAAATGGCATGTAAATTTCTATTTCTGATTGCTGATAAAGCAGCACTTAGTTCACTTATTTATTAGTCATTTGTATTTTCCATTTAATGATCTTTAGTTTCAGTTCTTTGTTTATTGGGCATCTTGTGGTTTTTTTTAATTGAATCGTTTAAAGACACTAAAGAACAAAGACTCTTAGTGATATCATCTAGAAACATTATTGTCACATTTGTTATCAATTTTGTTTATAAGAATTTGTGAAATAGGCAAGTCTTAATTTGCTTAATCAAGTTATTTGTCTTTCCATCGTCATATCTTCAATTGCCTGATATTTTAGTAAGCTCTTCCTTTACCCAGAGATGAGATAAATAATTATCTTTTTTTTTTTTAGTTTTAGTGGTTTGATTTTGTAATAATTTAAACTATGTGGGTTTTATCTTGCTATCTTATATGCAGTAAGATCCTGCATTGTTGAGAGTATGTACTTTTCCCAAATACTTAACTAATCAGCTTAGTACCAAGTATTGAATTCTGCCATTCAAGGGACCATTGCCAACGTTCCTTCCCTGGTGGCTCAGTGGTAAAAAAAAAAAAAATCCACCTGCAGTGCAGGAGACCTGGTTTCAATCCCTGGCTTGGGAAGATCCCCTGGAGAAGGGAATGGCAATCCACTCCAGTAGTCTTGCCTGGGAAATCCCATGGACAGAGGAGCCTGATGGGCTACACTCCATGGAGTCACAAAGAGTTGGATAAGACTGAGTGACTAACTCTTTCACTTCACTTCAAGGTCCCTTTGGCTTTGGCTGTCAAAGCCAGTCACAAGGAATAGAGCCACTCTTCCATTCTCTTCTAGAATAATCCTCACTGTTGTGAATGGTTTCCTAGGAAACACATCTTATCTCCCACCCTCTTGGCTGTCGTGCTTTAGCTTACATGAGACTCAACGTTGTTTCTTTCAGTCCGTCTTCACAGCAATCACGTCCCAAAGATTCGTGTTTCTTTTGGCAGAATATTTCATTTAGGGTTAGTTACTCAGCAAGATTGGGAAAGATGATTGACGTTTTATTCCCAAGAAATTTTATATCTTTTCCACATCATAAATAGCCATGACAAGAAGGTCCAGGAAGAAATTTCCTGCATCTATGACACAGAGCCAGATATTTGATCACTTCAAGCTGTGAGGCGGAGTACCCCCAACTCTAGCCAGCTCTAACGAGCTGTGGTTTGAAACTCTTGGGTATTTCCGAAGGAAAACCCAAACTAATTAAAAAGATATTTTAAGGATTCTCTGTGAGGCTTTCTTCATTGCTACAGTCTGGATAGCACGAAAAAATGTTTCACAAACTTCCCTCTGTGCCTTTGGGTAGCTCTGGAACATGGGAAAGTTGTAAAAGAACCACTTGGGATAGCCTTTGACCATCTCATGTGACCACTTAGAATTGATCCTGAAAGTTGATTTGATACTTTATAGAGGTATGTATCTGGGGGCTTCCCAGGTGGCACTACTGGTGAAGAACATACCTGCCAGTGCAGAAGATGTAAGTGAGGAGGGTTCAGTCCCTGGGTCAGGAAGATCCCCTGCAGGGGGCATGACAAACCACTCCATATTCTTGCCTAGAGAATCCCATGGACAGAGCAGCCTGGAGGGCTGCAGTCCATAGGGTCGCAGAAAGAAGGCAGTATTTCAACAGATATGGAATTAATTCTAGAGTTTTAAGACATGTTGAAAAATGTTTTTATTCATATATGCATGCTTACACCTAAAACTTAAGCACAGCAAAAACTTCACACCTTCTGAAAAGAGATTGGCAATAGAAAAAGCAATTTGAACTTGAGGTGATCCCTTTTAAGAGACAAATAATATTCAGATTAAAATCTGAATATTAAACACAGCCCCATCTTAACTTCTGCCCGCCCAGCTGTGCCATGTGGCTTGTAGGCTCTTAGTTCTCCAAACAGAGATTGAACATGGGGCCATGCAGTGAAAGCACCATGCCCTAACTACTGTACCACCAGGGAACTCCCAAATACAGCCCCACCTTAAGCATCTTGTTACAGTATGTACAGTAACTCATGTATCTAAGCATGTGTTCTGCAGGCAACTCTCAGTACATTTGTGCCAGAGGACACTTAGCAGGGGTCTCTTCTAATTGGTTAGTGCTTTTGTTATAGCTTTGTTATACTGCTTGTTAAATACTTATACTGCTTGTTAAATACTTTCAATATCACCCCTGCCTCCATCTCTAGAAAAATGAGAGAAAAGATGGATGCATAAACAAAGCCCTAATTCTTCCTATGTAAGTTGTATTACTCGAGATCCATGTACAAAAAACAGATGATGATTGGGCTATTTTCTTCATATTGGGAAGCAAGAACCCTGTTTTTATCAAGGTTAAATCTCATGTCTACTATCTGTCTTTTTTTTAAATTTTATTGGATTATTATTGATTTGTAATGCTGTGCTTTTAATAGTTTCAGGTGTACAGCAAAGTGATTCAGTCATACATATACACTCATTCATTCTTTTTCAGATTCTTTTCTCATGTAAGTTATTACAGAATACTGAATAGAGTTCCCTGTGCTATACAGTACGACCTTGGTTATCTGTATTATATACAGTAGTGTGTGTGTGTTAATCCCAAGCTCCTGATTTATCCCTCCCCCTTGTGTTTCCTCTTTGGTAACATAAGATTTTTTTTCCATATCTGTAAGACTGTTTTGTAAATAAGCTCATTAAGCTTTATTATATAAAAAATATAAAGGAATGATGGCTAGCTTTAATATATTATTAAATAAGTTTTTAAAAACTTAGTCATCTGACTGGTTCACTAGCCAAACAATGAATTTCTGAAGTACATACCATTTATTAACAGGTGTTTTAAAATTTAATTACTGAATTAATCCAAATCTCCTGAGAATCAAAATTCCCCTAAAATAGACATCTATTTTCATCCTTCCCATCAGAGGTCTACCTGTCTTTTAAAAAGGCCATGTCTATCATTGGCAAAAAGAGAAGCAGTATCAGTTTTTAACGTGTAACAGTTAGTAGCTGAGTAAATAAGGAGAAATATAGTCTGGTCTCTCCCCCACACACCTGAAGACTCTGTGCAGTGAATACATATATGTCTTTCCATTCCTAGCAATCATTGACCTAAGCAGAAACTTAAAAGCTTCGTATCTACACCACCAATATGACCACAGGTGGATATCTGATTCCTCCCTAGCTGGCCAGGAATACAGCAATTGTCACAAAAAGGATGTTAGATTCACCTTTAGTCAGCTGTTAGATTGAATCAGTATCTTTCATAACTTTCATCAGGACATCCTAAAAATGGATTAAAACCAGGATGTAACAGGCCCAAATTCTTCTCATGTGGTTTAGATCTTGAGTCATTGAAATTTGATTTTAAGCAACCCTTAGCCACTCCCTGGGGCCTAATGAAAAAGTTAAATCAACAGTGGATATGCTGATATCACAAAGATACCAAATGGACAAACCTATAAAGAGTAACTCACAAAGAATAGCATCCTGGTGTTATCATTACTTTTCTTAAATTTAATTTTTTAAAAATAATATCAGGGGAAAGGTAATGCAATGCAGAGTGAATCTAAACTCCCCCACAGTGTTTGGTTACTGCTGCTGTGGTCATTGCTAGATTTGAGTGGGTTTTCCCTAACCAGAACTGAAAAGGGAGCTGGATGGACCACCAGGGACATTGCCTTTTACCACTTCAGCATCCTCTTCCCATAAGATTCAATGTCCCCTGAAAAGTAGTAAAAGTGAATTTCCTTAGGGCTTTCCTTGTGTCTCAAATGGTAAACAATCGGCCTGCAATGCAAGAAATCCAGGTTCATTCCTGGGTTGGGAAAAGCCGCTGGGGAAGGGAATGGCAACCCACTCCAGAATTCTTGCCAGGAAAATTCAAGGAGCCTGGCAAGGCCACAGTCCACAGGGTTGTAAAGAGTTAGACATGACTGAGCACACACACGTGAAGTGCAGTAAGCCAGACAAACATCATCTGATATCGCTTATATGTGGAATCTAAAAACGATACAAATGAAATGATACACAAAACAGAAATTGACCTGCAGACATAGAACACAAATTTATGGTTATCAAAGGGGAAAGGAGAGGAGAGAGATAAATTAGAGGGAGTTTTCCATTAACATATAGAAAAATATATATGTTATATATAAAATATATTAAAATATATATGTTTTATATAAAAATATGTTTTTATATAAACATATATAAAAATAGATAACCAACAAGAACCTGTCTAGCACAGGGAAATATATTAATAATTCCTATTTCTCTAGCATAGGAAATATATATAGTGATATATAATAATCTATAAAGGAAAAGAACCTAAAAAAATGTGTGTTTATATATATATTCTTATAGATATAATGTAAATCACTTTACTATACACCTGAAACTAATACAACACTGTAAAATTAACTATATTTCAATTAAAAAAAACCTTCTTACAGAGAGGGAGTTAGTACTTGCTCATTAGTCTTGGTGCATCTTTGGATTGCTAATTAGGCAAGAGAATAATTATAAGGTCTAGAAAGAATTGGATTCTGCAACTAAATGATTTCCTTATTTTCTGGCAGCACAGATATAGTCTTGTCATCATCTTAATAGAGGACTAGTCTGTATTCAGATAAGAACCCAAACAGAAACTGTTCCATTATGTCAAGATTGAAATATTTTTCTAACTCTTTTTGTCAAAAACTTCCTTGAAATAAATCATCCACAGCAAAGAAAATACATTGTGGGATAATGCCACCCACACAGCAACACATAGGTGTTTCTGCTATAATGTGATGTGTCTCTGAACACTTCACACTCCAAAACATACACTAAACGGCAAGATTCATGAGGCAAAAAGAGGACCAGCCATTCAAAAATCTTTGGAACTGTAGCCACAGCTCTATCAAAAAAAAAAAAAATTAGTAGCACCTGGAACAATACTGTGGCTCCCCTGGCAAACATCTCCCATGAAACTGGAGTTTGCCGCAGAAAGGATTTAAATGCTCAGGAATGATAGAGACTATGGATGGCAACCCCTTCATAAAGCAGGACAGGTGCAGGAGGTAAGGTGGACACATCAAGACAGGGTCATGGGACTGGGGAAGAAGGATCCTGCGGGCAACTGCACTTATTTAATTTTCTTATGATAAAGCCAAGAGGTTCTCTGCCAGTATGACGTCAAAGGTGAACCTTTTTTTTTTTTTTCTTTCCTACTGATGGCTATACTTGTGTTCCTGCTGTTCCTCTTCCCTTGCTTGGGCAAAGTTGTGTATAAATTATATTTACATCATTCCTCAGTTGACCAATAGTGTCTGAGCTATGCATTACAGAAGCTTAATAGACTGCTGGTTATAATAGCTTTTCCTGGTTATAAGTGTAATTCACCCCTATAAGGAACTTGGAAAATAGAGAAAGGTACATAAGATAAAATATCAGATTATAAGAAATTACTACCATTTAGCAAACGACTATGATATATTTCCTTTTGGTCTTTTGTCTATACATATATTGTTTTTAGGTTATAATATAAATATAAATTTGTATCCTTTACATTTTATACTATACATACTTCCCACATTGTTAAATAAATGTCAGAAATTTTAACCATAATTTATTTAACAAAACCTCTGCTTTGGAATGATGAGATTGTTTCACATTGTGGTGATAAACACTGTTACACAAAATGATGACACTCTCTTCTACCACTTCCTTAGGCTAGATTGCTAAGTAGGAAATTACTGGATGTCTTAGTTCATCAGGGCTGCTATAGCAAAAATACCGAAGACTGGATGGATGGCTTAAACAATGAATTAGTTCTCACAGTTATGGAGCCTGGGAAGTCAGTGTTAAGGCACTGGCAGATTCAGTGTCTGGGGAGAGCTCACTTCTGGCTCACAACTATCTCACATGGCAGAAGGGTGGAGGGAGTTTTCCGTTCTCTTTCATAAGAGCACTAATCCCATTCATTGGGTCTCCACCCACATGAGTTATTTACTTCCAAAGGCCCCACCTCCAAATGCCATCACACTGGGGATTAAGTTTCAACATACAAGTTTGTGGGGCAACACAAGCATTTGCCCTACAGCACTGAGTCCAAATACAATGCAAGAAATATAGATGCTTCTTTTGAAAATAGTTAAGACTAAACTTTTATTTTCTGTGTTTTTTAAACGTAAGGACTTTAATACAAGAAGAAAATAGCCAACAGGAAGCGTGGTATTGTGGCCCTTCTTTGTTATGGGTATATTGTTGATCAGAATGGGAGCATGTGAACAAATCTTCTTTTCTCACAACTTTAAACACCGGTGTGGTTAAGTATCTCATTCACTACATCCTGGATCATCAGCAGGTCTAGTACCGGGAATATCTGAACCATGCATCCAGGTTAAACCAAGCTTCAGAAAATCAGCGTCATGCTTACTTACCCCTTAAGTCAAGTGAAGTCGCTCAGTCGTGTCCGACTCTTTGCGACCCCATGGACTATAGCCCGCCAGGCCCCTCTGTCCATGAGATTCTCCAGGCAAGAATATTGAAGTGAGTTGCCATTTCCTTCTCCAGGGGATCTTCCCAACCCAGGGATCGAACCCAGGTCTCCTGCATTGCAGGCAGACGCTTTATCCTCTGAGCCACCAAAGACGGCTCAGACTTACCTCTTTACCTCAGTCTAATTCTGCTCTGAATATTTCCTGTTGTTCTCTCATGCTGTTTCATGCCTCCCTCTTGGCTGTCTTATCCTTGGCTCACTATCCCCAGTGAGGACTCCACTGTAAGGTTAACACTAAACATGCCCCTAGTTCAAGTCGCTCTCTCCGTGACATCCAAACTTACTGTGGGACATCTGCGGGAAGTTGGAAGAAGGGAGAAGTCACAGTCCTCTGAGACCTGCCCTTCCAATTCTGAGGTCCTCTGGGCATAAATACATACACAGTTGTTAAAACTTCAGGCTTTGGAAGTGGGAATGTCTGGATCTGAGTCCCAGCTCTGCCTTCCTGGGCAAGGCGAAGCGTAGCCTCAGGAGTTCACAGTGGTTGAGTGTCTGAAGCAGCAGTGAGACACCCTGTAACAATTGTCGGATTGGTTTTTAAAATTTATTTATTTGTTTAATTGGAAGATAATTACTTTACAATGTGGTGATGGTTTTTGCCACACATCAGCATGAATCGGCCGCAGGTGTACATGTGTCTCCCCCATCCTGAACCCCCTCCCTCCTCTCTCCTCACCCCGTCCCTCTGGGTTGTCCCAGGGCACTGGCTTTGGATGCCCTGCTTTAGGCATGGAACCTGCACTGGGCATCCATTTTACATATGATAATATATATGTTTCAATGCTATTCTGATTGGTTTTAAAAGAATGTGTAGCTTAAAATCCTATTTTGAGAGGGAATGTAAAGACAGAATTTGACTGGTTCACTGGTTCCAATTAAGTGAAAATACACTAGGGATTCAATCCAGAGGATTTTACTTCTTTCCACTGCAGTTTCTAAGTAAACTAAACTAATCGGAATTTTGAAGGAACTGCTTCTGTCAAATCTTTGGACATTTATGGGAAAAAAACAAGTGAAAGCAATAAAACAGAGGCAGATATATGTACTGAAGTTCTTTCCAGCAACCATTGAACCAGTGTCATGGAGAGCTTCACAGAAGGCAAGAAAGGACTACTTCCAGTTTTTAAATTATTTTTTAAGTTAACCATAACTCAAAAGCTGTATCTCTTCCTCTTTTCAGCCAGCATATGTCCCAAGAAAGCTAATCCCAGTAACAATCATCAAGCAAGGTAATTTGCATGTCTGCTCTGGATATATGCTTAGAACTATTTTAATATGCTTTTTAAACTGAGATAATTAAACATAACACATATTTTTTAAAAAAATATTTATGCTTATTTTTTTGAAAAATAATTGCACTAGTAAATTAGAAGTTAACAGATAATTTTGACTCTACAAATAGGCCAAGTCTTGGCAAGGCATATTGGTTGAGCATCTGGAGAAAGAACAACCCTAGCAAGTATTAAATTTTAAAAAACCAATTAAATATATGTGGCTTTCTTCAGGATTAACATTTAGATGTAGGAAGTCATTAATAGGATATTTTGGATTAATGAAATGATAACTATGATTTAGAGCTCTCTTTAAGGACTGTAAAGAAATCCAGGTTTCAAGAGTTATGTCTTATTTCAGCATCTAGTCATTTTTGTTTTGACTTTCAGTCTTTCAAATTTTTTAAGATTCAATTATTTCCAGAAAGTTTTGTGGTGGAAGAGATTGGGCACTTAAAATACTAACTCATTTTTAACAAAACACAATGCCTCAAGTGTATTTTCAAAATGGGGTCAGTTAGTATTGGACTTTAAGTCTTTGCTTTAAGGATATACATTTTCTAATTCATTTTATTTACTGAGTGTGTCATTGCCTCATTTTGTGCAAGTTATTTAACTTGGGTAGGCTGCAGGGAGTGGAGCTGAGAAAGGAAATTTTAAGCTAATTAGAATGGAACATTTTCTCTACTTAAAGGCATAGGTGTTAGAACGTGCCTTCTAGCTCTTTTGTTGGTTGTGTAGCCAGCCCAGTGAGTTCCTTTCTATTAATTAAAAGAGGATCAGATTTCTCCAGTGCAGATGGCTTTACATTATTAGCTTCATTCTGCTTCTTGACTGATTTTTGTTTGTTTGTTTGTTTTTTTCCATTCACGCTATTATCTTTTGGTCTTTCAACAGTGATTCAGAATGTTACACACAGGGCCTCAACTAAATCTCCAGATAAGACCCCCTATGGAGGAACAATAGTGGGTGAGTCTGTCTTGAAATCTACATCTACATTAAGCAAATCAGACTCTTGTTTTGATAACAAGGCTGTTATAGAATTTTGCACTGTGTGCAGGTCTGTTAAATTGATGTTGGTTCATTTCCTTTCATTGTTTAGCATCCTGGCTTGTGTCCATTCCAGGCTAGGATCCCGCAGTGTTACGGAAACAACTCCAGATTGTACCTATTAGCTCCCCTCCTACCTGCCTACCTGTTGAAGTTGTGAGAGAGTTTTTGTCATATTGAATAACTCTTTTAAAAGTTATTATTGGTAACAGTGTTTTTAAACTTAAGGAGCCATTCTACAATTTTTAAGTCTGTGAATTAAGTCACATTATTTTGGTTGTTCAGTTCTGAATATGAAAAAAGATTATGTTTAAAATGTACTGTCATATTTTTTCCCAGATTTTTAAACTTTGGGTTGAAATTGACTAAGCAAAATAAGCTCTAAGCGTTATGGTTCCAATGCTCTGAGCTTTGTTTCAGGATGCATTTTCTTTTATTACATCTGTTTTCTTGCAGTCCACCTTGTTATCCCAGGCCTTAATGAAACCACCGTAAAACTTCCCACTTCCATAATGTTCGAGATTTCAGAGGCAATCAAGACACAGTTAGGTAAGCGGCCAAGATTTATATGTGAACTTTGCAGTGACGATATTAGCACTGATATTCCTAGGATGTCCAAGGGATCTAGCCAATGAGCTCTTTGAAGATCTCGAAGGGAAAAGTAAGGGACAAGCATGTACATGTGAATAGGAATAAAAGACTATACAACTGCCATGGAAAACGGTTTATGTCCATTCCTCAAAAAATTAAAAATAAAATTACCATGAAAGAAAGGGAAAGTGTTAGTCGCTCAGTTTTGTCTGACTCTTTGAGACCCCATGGACAGTAACCCGCCAGGTTCCTCTGTCCATAGAATTCTCCAGGCAAGAATAGTGGAGTGGGTAGTCATTCCCTTCTCCCGGGGCTCTTTCTGATCCAGGGATTGAATGTGAACCTGGGTCTCCCACATTGCAGGCTTTACCATCTGAGCATCAAGGATCAAACTACCTGACCCAGCAATTTCACTTCTGGTTATACAACCAAAAGGATTGGGAGCAGTCTTAAAAAGATATTTGTACATTCATATTCACAGCCGCATTATTCACAATAGCTAAAATGTGGAAAAAATTCACGTGTCCATCAACAGATGAATGGATAAGCAAAATGTGGTGTGTATATGTATGTATGCGTGTGTATATATGTGTGTATATACACACGCATACACACCATGGATAATTATTCAGTCTTAAAAGGGAAGGAAATTCTGACATTTACTATAGTATAAATGGACCTTAAGAATATGATGCTAAGTGATTAGAAGTCACAAAAGACAAAAGACTGTTATTTGAGATACCTTATTTGAGATACCTAGAGTAGAGAGATTCATAGAGACAGAGAGTAGAATGGTGGCTTCCAGAGACTGGAGGAGGAGAAGAATGAAGAATTAATGTTTAATGGTGCCGAGTTTCAGTGTTACAAGATAAGGAGAGTTCTGGACATGGATGGTGGTGATAGTTGTACAACATTGCAAATGTATTTAATACTGTTGAACTGTATGCTTGAAAAATGGTTAAGATTTTTGTTATGTATCTTTCACCATAATGAAAAAATTGGAAAAAGAAGTAAAGAGTAGACAGGATGGAGTGTTGGAGGTATTCAAATAAATCACATTCTATAGGGAAATAGTTACTTTATATTTTTGAAGGAAGAGTGAATATTGATCCAATTATCCAAAATATACACATTTATATAGTAAATTATATTTATCATACTGTACTATCAAGGGACCGCTAGATATTTTCAGTGGGAACTGAGGTAAAGGTCAGGTTTGTTTGAATTATTATTTACTTGAGATTGATGCTGTTTCCTACTTCTAGAAAGAACCTGAGGGTTTCCCAGGTGGCACTATTGGTAAAGAACCTGCCTGTCAATGCAGGAGATGTATAAGATGCATGTTCGATCCCTGGGTCGGGAAGATCCCCTGGTGAAAGGCATGGCAACTCACTCCAATATATTTGCCTGGAGAATCCCATGGACAGAGGAGCCCCCTAAGTGGGCTACAGTCCATAGGGTTGCAGAGTTGGACACAACTCATATGACTCAACACACACACACACAGATAAAACCTGATATGATTTTAGTGTTTAAAAAACATAAAACAAAAAAAACAGCAAAACTCCTTTAAAGGGCACCCAGGAAATAGTTGGAGCAGCCAGTGGGCTAAGCTAGTTGCTGCATTTGAGTATCACATTGGTCTGAATTCTCTCTATAGCAGAGGATCTCAACCCTGATGAAACATGAGAAGCCCTGGTGGGTTTGTTACACTGCTGGGACTCACCATACTTCATTAAGGTTAAGATCCTCTGCTATGGAGAGAATTCAGACCAATGATTCAGTTGTTTCTGGGGTGACACCTGAGAATTTGCATTTCTGCCTAGTACCCAGGTGATACTGATGCTGCTGGTCTGGAAACCACAATTTGAGAACCTCTAAAGTCTCTGGAAAATGTGTCTCTGGTAAATGTCCTGGGCCACTGATAAATATGGAGGACTATGGCATGATGTAGTAGAAATTGAATAAGACTTCAAAATGTAGAATATTCTCCTTGAACTAGCTAAGAACTTTAACACTTGTTATAATTGAATCTTCACATATTACGAGTTTGAAACAGGTCCAAGCCCCTGTTTAGTAACGTTTCTTCAGCAAATATTTAGTAAAGATTACTTGATGCCAGAACTACAAGTGGCAGGGGAGGAGACATAATGGTGATTTACACAGACATGGTATCTACCCATGCAGGGACCTCAGACTTAATTTCTCCTCCCTCACTAGAGGTTTGACCTATTCACTTATTTGATGTGAGGCAATCAGACTGTAACAGTTTTCAAAGGCAGACTCTTAAGTTCTCCTTAGCTATAATTTGAGAATTTCCTGGTAGAAAGAGGATCAAAGCCTTAAGTGAGTAAAGAGGATTAATCGGAGGACTATTACTCTTATAATTTTAGAAAATTTTTCAGAATTGATACATAACCATTTTATTAAGATGTAAATATATTTGCCAATAGATCTTTGTGATTTTGTGCAGTCCTTACATTTTTACTGTAAAAATATTCATATCTGTTAGTCTTATGGTGAGTTACTTAGAAGAATGTAGATGAGCAATTCTAGGCTTCCTTTCTTTAATTTGTACATCAGACTTGATCACCTCCTGATTAGCTGTAAAACCTGAGACTCAACTCCACATCCTCACAAATGCTGTGCTAAAGCCAAGAGGATTCCAAAATAAATTCCCTCAGTGAACCTGTGTTTAGAACCAGAGCTCAGGACTCTGGCACTCACCAGTTCTCTACCCAGAGCCTATGTACTTAGCCCTGTGCCTGGGGAAGATTTGTTTAGAAGGAAAAGAAAAGGAAGGAGCTGACTGATTTCTTACTGATTCAGCCCCTAACCTGTTCATCAAAATACAAAAATCAGGATTTGTGAAGGAGACTGAAAGTGAACAGAATTTTTTCCCAGACTACTTACTGCTGTCATTTTTGAACTGGGAGGTATTTTAGTTCTTAGTTTTGATAATATCTATCTCCTAATTTTTTTTTTTTTGCAAATTTCCACCTGCTACCTTAATATCAGTTCAGTATTTTGTTTTCTCTAATTTAGAGAATTAAATATTTGATTCTTTGGTTTGCTTTGTTGTTTGCTTTTTATTCTGATAGAAATCGCCAAGGCTTCAGGATTAAGTGTGATTTTAGTGGAGAAAATTCTATGCAAATAGAAAATGCCTTTTAAAACTTTTTTTTAGTATAAATTAATTTAATTTAATTTTAGGTTAATTACTTTACAATATTGTATTGGTTTTGCCATACATCAACATGTATCTGCCACAGGTATACACGGGTTCCCCATCCTGAACCCCCCTCCCTCCTCCCTCCCTGTACCATCCTTCTGGGTCATCTCAGTGCACCAGCCCCAAGCATCCAGTATCATGCACTGAACCTGGACTTATTTCTAGGGAAACAACTATCTTTAATGCATGGCAAATTTTTGACACATTGAAGAGACTGATAGGCAATATGTTTGAAAATTTCCAATAAATCCATCAAATGTACCATCTTAGACTATGTTCACAAATAACATTTTAGATTTACTGTTTTTTTTTTTTATGAAGAGTGAGCATAAACATTTCTTTTATACCAATGAGGGAGAAATAAATTTTCCTGATTATTTATCACTGTCATTCAGAAAAGTCGTACTGTGTGAGGGGCAAATCCTAAAAATAATATCCTCATTCCAGCAGATCCCAACACGGGACATCAAGAAATTAATAGCTTTTGTTCTGAGAATACATGATGTGGATAATGAGAGAAATAAAAACTAGTGATATACATACTTCCCAGGGACATAAAAACGGTTTGTCAAAACCAAGACTTAGCTTGCCAAGAATGAAAGAAGCCAACTGTGTTGAAAAAAGATACAGAAGAATCAGAGAGGAAAAGGAATTTCCTGGGTTTTAGGCCATGCTCTCATGCATTTTTGCTCTGCTGTTGCCAAGACTGGTTGTACATGCATAGTGTGGGTGAATACTCATGGCTTGATAGGAGTCATAAAGAGTCTCCATGCAAGTATCTTCCCCTTCAACCAATTTCTCTTATGTCTGAAGTCCCATATTTAGAAATACGATATTCCCAGGTGATGCAGTGGGTAAAGAATCTACCTCCCAATGCAGTAGATGCAAGAGACATGGGTTCATTCCCTGGGTTGGGAAGATCCCCTGGAGGAGGAAATGGCAGCCCACTCTGGTATTCTTGCCTGGAGAATCCCATGGACAGAGGAGCCTGGCGGGCTGCAGTCTACGGGGTTGCAAAGAGTGAGAGATGACCGAGCACACGCACACATGCCTCTGTAAGGAATTAGCGATGTGTAGAGAATACAAACAGTTCAGTTCAGTTCAATCACTCAGTCGTGTCCAACTCTTTGCGACCCTATGAACCGCAGCATGCCTGGCCTCCCTGTCTATCACCATCTCCCGGAGTTCGCTCAAACTGATGTCCATCGAGTCAGTGATGCCATCCAGCCATCTCATCCTCTGTCGTCCCCTTCTCCTCCTGCCCCCAATCCCTCCCAGCATCAAAGTCTTTTCCAATGAGTCAACTCTTCGCATGAGGTGGCCAAAGTACTGGAGTTTCAGCTTTAGCATCATTCCCTCCAAAGAACACCCAGGGCTGATCTCCTTCAGAATGGACTGGTTGGATCTCCTTGCAGTCCAAGGGACTCTCAAGAGTCTTTTCCAACACCACAGTCCAAAAGCATCAATTCTTCAGTGCTCAGCCTTCTTCACAGTCCAACTCTCACATCCATACATGACCACTGGAAAAACCATAGCCTTGACTAGACGGAACTTTCTGCTTTTGAATATGCTAGTTATCCATTTTTCTTCATCAACAGTCTAATTTTAGTTTAATGTAATTGCCCTGTAACAGCATGCATAAAAAGCTAAAACAAAGCAGTTCAGAGCATTGCCTGAAAATCTGGGATCTGGAGGTTAAAATAAATAATTTTTTTTAATAAATAAATGCATAGTCCTAGTTAGCTAAAGAATCACCAAGAGCATAGGATATTACACGAGAAAGAAAGGATTACCAAAAATCATCCTGAAGGAGAAAATGACACTGAAAAAGAAGAACATTAAAGATAAATCTTATAATCTTACATTAAAAAAAAAGAACCTTCCTTACATGCTGAAAATAACAGAACTAGAGCTCATCAATGTTTGGACTCAAGAGGGAGGGGATATATGTGTAATTATAGCTGATTTGCATCATTGTACAGCAGAAAATACAACATTGTAATTTACCTTCAATTAAAAAATAAATTAAAAAAATTGTAATCTGAAGGTTTTTCCTGTGCCAGCAATCACAGTGGCTCTAAACCAAAGTTCTGACTACAAAAGAAGCAGGAAAGAAACGTTGATGAGATTTAGAAAGCTAAAAAGGATTTATCATAAAATTATGCTGAATCTGTTTAGTTTTCTAGTTATTCCAGAAAAAGTCCCTTCTTGTTATGCCCTGGTACACTAATTGAACAATGGTATTAAACGTTTCTGTTGTATAAACATGTTGTACAGCTTCATGTGCACAGAAAGAGAATGCACACTCGATGGATAGCTAGGGCGAGGATACTAGCACTTGTGACACCTGTTTCTAGCAGTTTAAATCACTCCTGAAAATCATAAACTCTAGGAATCTATTGTATGCTTCATGATACAGACTGAAAATTGATTTGCTTCCATGGTCTTTGTGAAAGGCATGACTTTATAACTGTCTTTAAGATCATCAGAAAATAAGTATTTTGTGCCCATGTTCACTGAAAAGAAGAAAATGATCTTTATGTCTGATGTAAACTGCAGGAGGAAGTTACAAAATTTGCATCCTTAAAGAACTTTGAGAGAACAGATTAGATCAGTAGTTTTCAACAGAGGGAAATTTTATCTCCCCCTCCCCCTTCTTCTGGCAACCGACTCCAATATTCTTGGCCTGGAGAATCCCACGGTCGGAGTAGCCTGGTAGGCTATAGTCCACGGGGTCGCACAGAGTCAGACACGACTGAGCGACTTCACTTTCACTTTCCCCTTCTTCCCCCTCTGGGATATTTGACAGTGTCTAGAGACATTTTTCGGAGAAGGCAATGGCAACCAGCTCCAGTAGTCTTGCCTGGAAAATCCCACGGAGGAGCCTGGTAGGCTGCAGTCCACGGGGTCACGAAGAGTCAGACATGACTGAGCGACTTCACTTTCACTTTTCACTTTCATACATTGGAGAAGGAAATGGCAACCCACTCCAGTGTTCTTGCCTGGAGAATCCCAGGGACGGCGGAGCCTGGTGGGCTGCTGTCTATGGGATCACACAGAGTCGGACACGAGTGAAGCAACTTAGCAGCAGCAGCAGCAGAGACGTTTTTGGGCTTCCCAGGTAGCTCAGATGGAGAAGAATCCTCCTGCAGTGCGGGAGACCCTGGTTCTATTCCTGGGTCAGAAAGTTCCCCTGGAGAAGGAATGGGCTACCCACTCCAGTATTCTTGGACTTCCCTGGTGGCATAGATGGTAAAGAATATGCCTGCAATGCAGGAGACCTGGGTTAAATCCCTGGGTTGGGTTGGGAAAATCCCCTGGAGGAGGGCCTAGTACCCCACCTTAGTATTCTTGCCTAGAGAATCCCCACAGACAGAGGAGCCTGGTGGGTTACAGTCCTTGGGGTTGCAGAGAGTCAGACACTGAGCAGGTAAGCACAGTAGAGACATTTTGGTTGTCCAGCTGTGGAATCCAGTGCATAAAGCCCAGAAATACTGTTGAATATCCTACATTTCACACTAAAGGCCCCCATAATAATAAAAAAAAAAAAAGAAAGAAAACATACAGTCACAAATGTCAGTGGTGCCAAAGTTGAGAAACCCAAAGAGTTCCTTGTAGCCTTAAGACTTAAAATCCCATCTGATTATAACCAGTTCAAGGTGACATGATCAGTGTATCTAAAAAAAAAAAAAAAAAGAATTCTTTCAGGCCACCAGACTTTTGAAATATTGTAGGTAGGTCATTGATTCAGTGTGCCAAATAGATGAATCGAGTTAATCCTACATGCATTTTTTGAAATGGAGAATATCTTAATCATTGGGCAACTCTGGCACAGAAATGTACTTTCGTTTCCTGAATAGTTGTCAGAAGAGAAAAAAAACCAGATTTCATTTTTTTACACAAAGACCCAAAGAAAAGATCTATGTTAATATGTGGCTCAAATAAATAACCGTTTGTAATTTTTTAACCACAAATATCTTCAAATATCTTAGTTTCCTATGTACATTATTTATGTTTTTCTAAAACTTTATTGCCATAACCTATTACATTTTTACCATATATAATAATGGATAATTTCTTTTCATTGATTAAAAAAAATAGTAGTAATTGAGTATAAAATTCCAGGGAGCATTTTGCTATACAACCTATGTCTTCAAGAAACTGTTTATGAATCAGAATGACTTGAGAGCTAGCCAAGTACTGGGTTGTCATTTTTTTCTTCCTTCCAGTTCCAACTTAGATCTTAAAGTATTACCTAAGGTTAATGAGAAGGAATTCTGAAGACTGTCACTACTAATACTAATCACTGGTAGAAATGCACAGTAATTGTATTGACTGCCTGGTGGGAAGGAATACAAGCAGAATAATCTTGAGATAGTCTGTTGGTTGATTGTTTTGAGGGAAGTATATTTGGACACTGTTATGAGGAAGTGAGGTAAATTGTTTGTTGTCTGATTTTTTAGCTAAGAATGAAACCTTGGCATTGCCTGCTGAGTCTAAAACACCAGAGGTAGAAAAAATTCCAGCGCTGCCCATAACAGGTAATGAGATCCCTATGTTTATTAACTTTGAGAAAATACATAATATATTTTTTCAAATATTAAGTGATTTTTTTTTTTCAGTGAAGAGCCAGTAGGAAGTTTATTTTGATCATAAGCACACAACAATAGGCGACTCTGGGTCTTTAATGTTCAGGGAAACAACAGATGCAAAATGAACAATAAATCTGTAACAATAGAACCTGCATTATTCACTCCAGGTGAAAATTGTTACCTCAACGTTCTGAAATATTTTTATACTAAGATGTAATACCATGGTTTTGGCGCTTTCCATTTATAAGAAGATATGAGAGCATTTTTCAGTTCTTCACTTTCACAAATGATTGGTTTTAAAAAAAACCATTATCCATGCTTTGATATCTATGAAAGTACCCTGGAATAATTTAGTAAATGGCTCTTGAAGATTAACAACCTTCATGAAGAAAATACAGAATAGCTCATTTTTTAAATCCTTTAGAGAATAAATTCAGTGTGCATTTTCCCCAGTTTATCAACCATTACTAACATTCAGCATTTTTTTCTGTGAACAAACTGCCCAAGTCCAGCCCATCAGGAAAACACTGTTCTCTGAACTACAGAGTCTTTGCCAGAGCAATACCACCTCATTCAGGACTCTGTGAAACAAATACCTAGCAAGGATTCCCCTAAATCTTCATTTAGCAAAGCAACTCCAATCTAAAGTGAGTTTTTAATCATAAAAACTCACATAAAACTGCTGTAAATTGAAAAATCAGTGATATTTACCTTGTACTAAACTCTGACTCATAACTTACACAGAGAAGATAAAGATTGGTGGGGAAATAGAATGACCTGATTTCAATAAACCTATTCAAGTAGAAATATTTCTGACAGAGTAAGAAGTATTTGGTCCTGACTGAAAGCGAGAGATGGACCTTCCATCCCCTCCCTACCTTCATAGAAATTGGAGGAAAGGTATAATCTGAGGCTGGAGTAATCCATTTGAATGAAATTCCTAGGTAGTTTTCTGACTTCAGTCTAATTGGTAAATACCAAAAAAAGGATAGGCATGACCCAGTGGAGATTCTGTCGACTTTTCCCAATGATGCTTCTCTTGGCGTAGTATATGATGAGGGCATCTGTAGATTTCTTAGTTCTCTGCCAAAACTTCCTTGGGACTTTCCACTTCAGAAATGCTTAGACAAACTTCGTAATTTATTATTCACTTTTATTGTATTTCATATCCTTACCCTACAAAATTCTGGAATTGTGTAGCTCACAATTCATGCCAGATTTCAGTGATCCTGGTTCTTATTTCTCAAAAACTATTTACCTGAGGGTCATCTTTGCCTTTGATCTAGCACTTGAAATAACTCTGTGACTTAGCACTTGAATCCTTATAATTTCAACCCACTTCTAAGCTTTGCATGTTCACTGCAGTTTGGAAAAGAGAATTCTTATAATGTAATAGTTCTAAATAAATCTTTTTGCCCTGGGTCATTCTTTTAGCTGCCCATTTATTAAGTCATTTAATAAATATTTATCATGTGCTTGCTTATTATTCTCCAGAGTTTGTGCTAAGTTCTGGAGATAAAGAGAAAAAAAGACACACAAGAAATTATGAATAATCTGTTAATTGCTTCCATGAGGGTCAATTCCATGTGCTTTTTGAAATACCTGGAGAGTGGACAAACCCAGAAGGGAATGGTTGGAAGGAGGTATCAGTTCAGACACTAGGCCAAGCCAGGGAGCCCTTACCATAATTAATTTGAAAAGAATTGGTCTGTATTCATGTCGGTTCTAATTCTAAAGGGCAACGGCAGTACCTTATGGTCCTGAGTTGTTTCATTTTATCTTAATTTGTAAAGCCATCTTTTTTCCCTTCCAGTGACTCCTGAATCAGTCCCAAGAACCACTAAGCCCACTGTGTCTAGTACACTAGACATTTCAGAAACAACACTGGGTAATTCTCAGAAGTTTTTTTTTTTTCTTTAAAAACGAAAACCACCCCAACCCTCATAGAAAAATAACCTCAGTGTCTTGGCTTCCTATCCTCCCCACTTTCTTTCCTCCCTTACAGGCAGTAGTACATCTTCCTATTTCTTGGATCAGTTCCCTTAAAGAGTTAACAACATGCCTTGATCCTGGTGACTAATATTTTGGGCAGCTCTGGATGTTAGATGCTAACTGCACACCCTTCTTACCAGCCTCTTGGGAGGCATAGGAAACCAGGATGCCAGCCCTCTAATCCACAAAACTTGGAGGGGTGAGAGTCATGACTGTCTGTGCTTCCCATTTCAGTTGGCTTTTCCTGGGCTTATGTGTAGTAAACTTAAGGAGACTACTCAAAAATGTAATGCTTTTTACTAAGAATTTCATGTCATGCAAGTTAGCTGTTTATTGGCCTGAGAGAATCTAGGTTGCTTTATTCTCTTCTCCTTAAAAAACATTTTAAAAAGGAGAGCATGCACATATATTGTTCTGTCCTTGTGATGTTGATCTTCCATGTTACACCATGTCATTCAAAGGTAGACCTTCAAATTAATATAACTGTGTAAAAACTTTCCAGGGGAAGCCAGCTATTTCCATGAAAGCTATGAGCTGCCCAATGTACCCTCCATTATGAGCATGCCTCACATGATACGGTTAAGTCAAAATGTCAAATCCTGATTCAGGGTGTTTCTAACTGAATTCTTCTTTATTGCAGTTCTCAGGGGAAGGACCCCCGGAACATCACAAACTATTTTAATACCTAGGTTTGAATTGCCACTGAGCACTCTAGGTAAAAATTATTAAACACTACAGCTTATTATTTCCTTGGAAATTTTATGCATGCCTGAAAGAAACCCTTAGGCTAACTCATTCAAATTTATCTCCTCACAGAAAAGTAGGGACACATGGCTTATAGAACAATAAATGCCTGAATGCCAGGTCCTTATATACTATAAATTCTTTATTTTATAATTTAGGATACTAACTAGTCATTCTCTATATAAATCCTTTGGTTGTTTTCCCTGGGAGTAGTCATATTTTGATATTATATTTGACTGTTTTAATTCAAAATCACTGTCACTGAATAAGTTATTTTCTGTATTTTTCCAAAATAGCTTTTTACTCAACTGTTTCTCTTGAAAGGGAAGATATGTTTACGATATTTCTATAGACTGCTTCTTAGAATTTGAATGTGATATCAAGGAAGTTATTGGGGAAACTTAAGTATAAAGACATGTAATTACTGCAATTCTGTTTTTAAAGCTATTGGAGGAACATTGTCTAGTTCAGATGTGTTTGATTCGAATTTAAACAAAATATATCTGAAAGCACATATATGTATTGCTGAAAAAATTAGAACACTAGTTTAATAAAGATGAGAAGAAGAACCCAAACTCCTTAAATTTAGCAGCTTGATTATAAAAAATAGAAAAAAGCTGTCTTATATAATCCATCAATGAAACACAGGAGTAAATAAATATATGTACTACTAACAGTCCCTTACTTTTCCTCAGTAATTTTCATTTTTGTGATTGTTTTTTGTTTCTGCAAGCTTGAGATTTTAAAAATCTTTCTCTTACTTGCACTTCAAGTCATAACATCTCTTGTGTATTTTGTTGCAGCTCCGAAAAGGCTTCCAGAATTTCCTCAGGCAAAAACACCTTTTCCTTTTGAGAAACCTGGGGGCACCTTGGGTAATAACAGTACCTTGAATCTGCTGTTCAGTTGTGGGTGGTGACTGCTTAATTCTGTAGGACACATTTACTGGATCCTAGCTGTGCAAACCTCAATGAGCTGATGATTTCAGTCTGACTCAGCCAAACAAGTGGTTGACTTTTTTTTCTCTGATTGACTTTTCTACAAATTCAATAACAATTATTAGTCTGTTAATTCCAGAGAGCCAATTTTGTTAGTCTTCTGTCCTTAGAAACATTAAGAGTATGACACCAAACTCTGGTCTCCATCTAGCCCCTGTTCAAATGCTCTCTGAATGAGTGTAGTGTATTGATTGCTTCTTGGTATATAATGATGTTTAGTTGGATCAATGTGTGTTTTTTTATTTCAGGCTACTGGTAGCCATTTAACGACACAAGCAATCTATTTCTGTCTCTCTATCCTCTCAAAAAAAAAATTTCAGTGAATTCCATTTCTTTTTTTGCTGTAGCTTCACGTGAAAAGCCAGGGATTGTGCCTACAAGTAAAATATCTGAAGATTCCAAAATTCTGCCACCTCAAACTGGTAATTACGTTCTTTTTTTTTTTAATAGATTGGAGCAACAGTATTGAATAACTTCTCTTATTTTTATTTCTATAGGTTCTTTAACTGATTATCCATATATTTGTAGTAAATGGTAAAGCTATGATCTATTCTTGGTGCTTAGATTAATTTCATTTTTCTCAATATAAAAGCAAAATGTTTTTGCATTTGTTCTAAAGATCTGTTTTAATGTCTGGATATACAGTTAGAAGTCTGACTAGAAGATGAACTGCAAGTTGGCTCATTGAATTTCTAGAGATCTCTTTTCTGACATGAGAACAGTAATAAAAATAAGCTCTATGGTAGTCTTATTTAACAATATGAATTTAATATTTCCTTTCAGGTAGATATTTGCTTCTTTTTCAATAAAATATTCAGTGAACATTTGAGAGTTTACCACATGCAAGATATTATTACTGAGTCCTAAAATCTGTAAACATATTGTAATTTAGAGGAGAGACCACAGGTCTTAACACTAATACTGGACCTTGGTTCCAATCCTGGCTTTACTACCAACCACATATTTTAGCTATTTTTCTCTACTTTTCTGGATCTTGGTTCACTCTTTTGTAAACTGTAGCAATCGGCTTTTTTCTCCTGAGAATTTTTGTGTTCTAACATGAAAACTGATTGAAGGAAATAGCTTTCCTTTTCAAAAAATAGATTTTTTTTTCTCAAAAATTTTTACCTTTACACCTTTTCTTTGATGTCTAGCAGTCAACCAAAGAAATTATTTAGCATGTGAGAAGTGTAAGAAAGCCTCATAAACCACTTTGTGTGATTACTTCCATGATCTTTGTTTCACTTATTTTTAATTTTGTGAACCTTCTGGTTGTGATTCTTTTAGCGCCTATAACTAGCATGCAATGTAGTTAGACATTCATGTAATGACATTAAACACACCACCATTCTGTGATATTCTTCAGGAAGGAGTTCAGCGTGTGACTGGTTTGAGAAAGGATGAGCATGGGCTTATGGACACATAGATCTTAGTCAAATTATCTTTCTCTGATGAGCGTAATGGATTCACATCTTAGCAAAAGATACAAAGATGGCATCAAATGAACTAAGTGTGTCTGTTACAGTCTCCCCTAGTTTTCCCAAGTGGGAAAACATCTGTAAGTTGGCTGTGGGTGTTAGCCAATCTAGAGAAGCCTTAAATTGGGTCTTTCTAAGCCTTAATTCCCCATGTCCCTGCCCTTAGAATTCTACTGCAATTACTAACTGTTGGTGCAAGACTACCTTCAGAACCTAGGTTACTTGAGTATAAAATCGGGTGGAGTTTCATACTCCCCCACGGCACACTGTGGAACAAGGCTCATCTGTGGGCGTGTGTGCTGGTTTATCTGCTTCATTATGGCAGAGCTTACCTGACACCCACCCAATCCCCCATCCTATACAAGCATCACATCTACCAAACCGAGGACTGTTAGGGCCCACTGAACTATATACCACTTAGGTCCCTTTTATCTCTTAACTTTTAGGTTATAAACATGGGGACATAGATTTTCCTGGGCTTCTCTTGACCAGCCACTATATATTTGGTGTCTATGATTATTTAAGAGCAAACTGACCAAAACCTCTAGGAAACCCCTTCTGTGATTTTAATGCCTAGGATATGAATTATATATAAAGCCTGAATTGAAGTGAGCTTTGGGGAATAGGGAGAATATGCTGGGAGGTGAAGATTGTGAAGTTACAAAGAGGATACAGATAGATGAGCCTGGAAATCCCAATAAAAGAAAGGTTCCTTTAATTCTGGTTTTGCCCTGGTGGACTATGAATAGAGGCTAATGCAGCAGGAAGCAGTTTATTATTCAGCTGCCTCATTCCTGCCAGGTCCACCTTAGGATGCCAGGGAACTTTCAAAAACCATCAGCTGCCAGCTGTGTCTAGATGAAGTGCTGGAGCTGGTCATGGGCTGTAAGGGTTCAGTAGATATGGTTGCAGGCATAAGAATCAGCCACAGAAACTCCCTAGTCTGCCCTTGGAATATTGAATGGTTATGTCCGGGCTACTTGGTGTGATGTTTGGACAGGCAGCATTGGCATCACCAGGAAACTTGTTAGAAAGGCTGAGTCTTGGGCTCTACTTCAAATCTAATGAATCAAGATCTGCTGTTTAACAAGATCTCCAGGTGATTTGTATGAGCATTAAAGTTGAAGAAGCACTACCTTTTCACTATAGTCTGTAATATTTCCCATGGTGCAGATAAGAAGCATCAAATGTGGTCAATTACAGGACAGTGGGCCAGAGAAATCAATGTAAAGTTGATTTCTCGAAGTGGGTGGTTAAGTATTTCTTGTTTCTGCTAAGGCTTTTAATGCTCACATCTACCTCTTGTTTAAGCATTCTGTGGGATTTTCCTAACATGTTTGATTTCAGATTTTAATATGTGTTATTTGTGATTTTAAAAGTTGATATATTCACCTGATCCTTTCATTCGTTTCAGCCTTTGTTTCTTCATTGATTTTGTGAATTTATACATGCACTAAGTTTCTATTTCCTGTTTAGTTTCAACATATATGATTACTGTTACACACATGGCTTCCTAATGCAATTAGTTGAGAATTAAGAAGAGAGAGAGAGGCAGAGATAGTACTTGAATGCTGGTACATAAAAACATTTGTCTTGTTTTTAGTTGTTATATCTTTTGAAGAAATTATATATTTCAGCTGATATTAATCATATTATTACAGTGAAATGAACACATTTTGTTTTCTATGTTGAAATACAATGCATCTGTATTTACTGTCAGTTACCTTCTGCTATATTTGAACAAAGTTAAGTTTATTTACTTATTGTAACAATGAGATTGTAGACCATGAGGAACTGTAGATCTCTTAGTAAGAGGATGTTGGGAAGGGTATCTTATGGGATTTAGTCTTGTGTTAGGTAATTCTGGGGAGGGTTTAAAAAAGTGAAGCTTTGCTCTGAACTGGATATTGGTTGAAAATGGAAGGAATCTGTGATAGAAAATTTTTTTTTTTTTACTTTTTACATTTTTATTATTTTTTTTTAGTTTTTTATTTTTTTAATTTTAAAATCTTTAATTCTTACATGCGTTCCCAAACATGAACCCCCCTCCCACATCCCTCCCCACAACATCTCTCTGGGTCATCCCCATGTACCAGCCCCAAGCATGCTGTATCCTGCGTCAGACATAGACTGGCGATTCAATTCTTACATGATAGTATACATGTTAGAATGCCATTCTCCCAAATCATCCCACCCTCTCCCTCTCCCTCTTGAGTCCAAAAGTCCGTTATACACATCTGTGTCTTTTTTCCTGTCTTGCATACAGGGTTGTCATTGCCATCTTTCTAAATTCCATATATATGTGTTAGTATACTGTATTGGTGTTTTTCTTTCTGGCTTACTTCACTCTGTATAATCGGCTCCAGTTTCATCCATCTCATCAGAACTGATTCAAATGAATTCTTTTTTATGGCTGAGTAATACTCCATTGTGTATATGTACCACAGCTTTCTTATCCATTCATCTGCTGATGGACATCTAGGTTGTTTCCATGTCCTGGCTATTATAAACAGTGCTGCGATGAACATTGGGGTACATGTGTCTCTTTCAATTCTGGTTTCCTCGGTGTGTATGCCCAGAAGTGGGATTGCTGGGTCATAAGGTAGTTCTATTTGCAATTTTTAAAGGAATCTCCACACTGTTCTCCAAAGTGGCTGTACTAGTTTGCATTCCCACCAACAGTGTAGGAGGGTTCCCTTTTCTCCACACCCTCTCCAGCATTTATTGCTTGCAGATTTTTGGATCACAGCCATTCTGACTGGTGTGAAGTGGTACCTCATTGTGGTGTTGATTTGCATTTCTCTAATAATGAGTGATGTTGAGCATCTTTTCATGTGTTTGTTAGCCATCCGTATGTCTTCTTTGGAGAAATGTCTATTTAGTTCTTTGGCCCATTTTTTGATTGGGTCGTTTATTTTTCTGGAATTGAGCTGCATAAGTTGCTTGTATATTTTTGAGATTAGTTGTTTGTCAGTTGCTTCATTTGCTATTATTTTCTCCCATTCCAAAGGCTGTCTTTTCACCTTGCTTATATTTTCCTTTGTTGTGCAGAAGCTTTTAATTTTAATTAGATCCCATTTGTTTATTTTTGCTTTTATTTCCAGAATTCTGGGAGGTGGATCATAGAGGATCCTGCTGTGATTTGTGTCTGAGAGTGTTTTGCCTATGTTCTCCTCTAGGAGTTTTATAGTTTCTGATCTTACATTTAGATCTTTAATCCATTTTGAGTTTATTTTTGTGTGTGGTGTTAGGAAGTGATCTAGTTTCATTCTTTTACAAGTGGTTGACCAGTTTTCCCAGCACCACTTGTTAAAGAGATTGTCTTTACTCCATTGTATATTCTTGCCTCCTTTGTCAAAGATAAGGTGTCCATATGTGTCTGGATTTATCTCTGGGCTTTCTATTTTGTTCCATTGATCTATATGTCTGTCTTTGTGCCAGTACCATACTGTCTTGATGACTGTGGCTTTGTAGTAGAGCCTGAAGTCAGGCAAGTTGATTCCTCCAGTTCCATTCTGCTTTCTCAAGATTGCTTTGGCTATTCGAGGTTTTTTGTATTTCCATACAAATCTTGAAATTATTTGTTCTAGTTCTGTGAAAAATGTGGCTGGTAGCTTGATAGGGATTGCATTGAATTTGTAAATTGCTTTGGGTAGTATACTCATTTTCACTATATTGATTCTTCCGATCCATGAACATGGTATATTTCTCCATCTATTAGTGTCCTCTTTGATTTCTTTCATCAGTGTTTTATAGTTTTCTATATATAGGTCTTTAGTTTCTTTGGGTAGATATATTCCTAAGTATTTTATTCTTTTCGTTGCAATGGTGAATGGAATTGTTTCCTTCATTTCTTTTTCTAGTTTCTCATTATTCGTGTATAGGAATGCAAGGGATTTCTGTGTGTTGATTTTATATCCTGCAACTTTACTATATTCATTGATTAGCTCTAGTAATTTTCTGGTGGAGTCTTTAGGGTTTTCCATGTAGAGGATCATGTCATCTGCAAACAGTGAGAGTTTTACTTCTTCTTTTCCAATTTGGATTCCTTTTATTTCTTTTTCTGCTCTGACTGCTGTGGCCAAAACTTCCAGAACTATGTTGAATAGTAGCGGTGAAAGTGGACATCCTTGTCTTGTTCCTGACTTTAGGGGAAATGCTTTCAATTTTTCACCATTGAGGATAATGTTTGCTGTGGGTTTGTCATAGATAGCTTTTATTATGCTGAGGTATGTTCCTTCTATTCCTGCTTTCTGGAGAGTTTTTATCATAAATGGATGTTGAATTTTGTCAAAGGCCTTCTCTGCATCTATTGAGATAATCATATGGTTTTTATTTTTCAATTTGTTAATGTGGTGAATTACATTGATTGATTTGTGGATATTGAAGAATCCTTGCATCCCTGGGATAAAGCCCACTTGGTCATGGTGTATGATCTTTTTAATGTGTTGTTGGATCCTGATTGCTAGAATTTTGTTGAGGATTTTTGCATCTATGTTCATCAGTGATATTGGCCTGTAGTTTTCTTTTTTTGTGACATCTTTGTCAGGTTTTGGTATTAGGGTGATGGTGGCCTCATAGAATGAGTTTGGAAGTTTACCTTCCTCTGCAATTTTCTGGAAGAGTTTGAGGAGGATAGGTATTAGCTCTTCTCGAAATTTTTGGTAGAATTCAGCTGTGAAGCCGTCTGGACCTGGGCTTTTGTTTGCTGGAAGATTTCTGATTACAGTTCCAATTTCCGTGCTCGTGATGGGTCTGTTAAGATTTTCTATTTCTTCCTGGTTCAGTTTTGGAAAATTGTATTTTTCTAAGAATTTGTCCATTTCTTCCACGTTGTCCATTTTGTTGGCATACAACTGCTGATAGTAGTCTCTTATGATCCTTTGTATTTCTGTGTTGTCTGTTGTGATCTCTCCGTTTTCATTTCCAATTTTATTGATTTGATTTTTCTCTCTTTGCTTCTTGATGAGTCTGGCTAATGGTTTGTCAATTTTATTTATCCTTTCAAAGAACCAGCTTTTGGCTTTGTTGATTTTTGCTATGGTCTCTTTTGTTTCTTTTGCATTCATTTCTGCCCTAATTTTTAAGATTTCTTTCCTTCTACTAACTCTAGGGTTCTCCAATTCTTCCTTTTCTAGTTGCTTTAGTTGTAGAGTTAGGTTATTTATTTGACTTTTTTCTTGTTTCTTGAGGTATGCCTGTATTGCTATGAACTTTCCTCTTAGCACTGCTTTTATAGTGTCCCACAGGTTTTGGGTTGTTGTGTTTTCATTTTAATTAGTTTCTATGCATATTTTGATTTCTTTTTTGATTTCTTCTGTGATTTGTTGGTTATTCAGAAGTGTGTTGTTCAACCTCCATATGTTGGAATTTTTAATAGTTTTTCACCTGTAATTGAGATCTAATCTTAATGCATTATGGTCAGAAAAGATGCTTGGAATGATTTCAATTTTTTGAATTTATCAAGTTTAGATTTATGGCCCAGGATGTGATCTACCCTGGAGAAGGTTCCATGAGCACTTGAAAAAAAGGTGAAATTCATTGTTTTGGGGTGAAATGTCCTATAGATATCAATTAGGTCTAACTGATCTAATGTATCATTTAAAGTTTGCGTTTCTTTGTTAATTTTCTGTTTAGTTGATCTGTCCATAGGTGTGAGTGGGGTATTAAAGTCTCCCACTATTATTGTGTTACTGTTGATTTCCCCTTTCATACTTGTTAGCATTTGTCTTACATATTGTGGTGCTCCTATATTGGGTGCATATATATTTATAATTGTTATATCTTCTTCTTGGATTGTTCCTTTGATCATTATGTAGTGGCCTTCTTTGTCTCTTTTCGCAGCCTTTGTTTTAAAGTCTATTTTATCGGATATGAGTATTGCCACTCCTGCTTTCTTTTCGTCTCTATTTGTGTGGTATATCTTTTTCCAGCCCTTCACTTTCAGTCTGTATGTGTCCCTTGTTTTGAGGTGGGTCTCTTGTAAGCAGCATATAGAGGGGTCTTGTTTTTGTATCCATTCAGCCAGTCTTTGTCTTTTGGTTGGGGCATTCAACCCATTTACGTTTAAGGTAATTATTGATAAGTATGATCCCGTTACCATTTACTTTATTGTTTTGGGTTCGGGTTTATACACCCTTTTCGTGTTTCCTGTCTAGAGAATATCCTTTAGAATTTGTTGGAGAGCTGGTTTGGTGGTGCTGAATTCTCTCAGCTTTTGCTTGTCTGTAAAGCTTTTGATTTCTCCTTCGTATTTGAATGAGATCCTTGCTGGGTACAGTAATCTGGGCTGTAGGTTATTGTCTTTCATCACTTTAAGTATGTCTTGCCATTCCCTCCTGGCCTGAAGAGTTTCTATTGAAAGATCAGCTGTTATCCTTATGGGAATCCCCTTGTGTGTTATTTGTTGTTTTTCCCTTGCTGCTTTTAATATTTGTTCTTTGTGTTTGATCTTTGTTAATTTGATTAATACGTGTCTTGGGGTGTTTCGCCTTGGGTTTATCCTATTTGGAACTCTCTGTGTTTCTTGGACTTGGGTGATTATTTCCTTCCCCATTTTAGGGAAGTTTTCAACTATTACCTCCTCAAGGATTTTCTCATGATCTTTCTTTCTGTCTTCTTCTTCTGGGACTCCTATAATTCGAATGTTGGAGCATTTCATATTGTCCTGGAGGTCTCTGAGATTGTCCTCGTTTCTTTTAATTTGTTTTTCTTGTTTCCTCTCTGATTCATTTATTTCTACCATTCTATCTTCTATTTCACTAATCCTATCTTCTGCCTCCATTATTCTACTATTTGTTGCCTCCAGAGTGTTTCTGATCTCATTTATTGCGTTATTCGTTATATTTTGACTCTCTTTTATTTCTTCTAGGTCCTTGTTAAACCTTTCTTGCATCTTCTCAATCCTTGTCTCTAGGCTATTTATCTGTGATTCCATTTTGATTTCAAGATTTTGGATCATTTTCACTATCAATATTCGGAATTCCTTCTCCGGTAGATTCCTTACTTCTTCCTCTTTTGTTTGGTTTGGTGGGCAACTCTCCTGTTCCTTTACCTGCTGAGTATTCCTCTGTCTCTTCATCTTGGTTATATTGCTGCGTTTGGGGTGGCCTCTTTATATTCTGGTAATTTGTGGAGTTCTCTTTATTATGGAGCTTCCTCACTTTGGGTGGGGTTCTATCAGTGGCTTGTCAAGGTTTCCTGGTTAGGGAGGCTTATGTTGGAGTTTCCTGGTTAGGGAGGCTTATGTTGGAGTTTTGGTGGGTGGAGCTGGGTTTCTTCTCTCTGGAGTGCAGTGGAGTGACCCGTACTGGGTTATGAGACATCAAAGGTTTGGGGATAATTTTGAGCTGCCTGTATATTGAAGCTCAGGGGAGTGTTCCTGTGTTGCTGGAGAATTTGCGTGGTATGTCTTGTTTTGGAACTTGTTGGCCCTTGGGTGGAGCTTGGTTTCGGTGTAGGTATGAAGGCATTTGATGAGCTCCTATTGCTTAATGTTCCCTGAATTCAAGAGTTCGCTAATGTTTTCAGGCTTTGGATTTAAGCCTCCTGCTTCTGGTTTTCAGTTTTATTTTTACAGTAGCCTCTAGACTTCTCCATATATACAGCACTGATGATAAAACATCTAGGTTAAAGATGAAAAGTTTCTCCACACTGAGGGACACTCAGAGAGGTTCACTGAGTTACAAGGAGAAGAGAAGATGGAGGGGGTAGTTAGAGGTAACTGGAATGAGATGCGGTGAGATCAAAAGAGGAGAGAGCAAGCTAGCCAGTAGTCACTTCCTTATGTGCGCTCTATAGTCTGGACCGCTCAGAGGTATTTACAGGGTTATACGGGGAAGAGGAGAGAGAGGAAGTAGACAGAGGTGACCAGGAGGATAAGAGAGAGGAATGAGTAGGAGAGAGACAAATCCTGCCAGTAGCCAGTTCCTTAGGTGTTCCCCACCGTCTGGAACACACAGAGATTCACAGAGTTGGATAGAGGAGAGATGGGAGAGAAAAGAGACAGAGGCCACCTGGTGGAGAAAAAGGAGAGTCCAGAGGAGGAGAGAGTGGTCAAGCCAGTAATCTCGCTCTCAGGTAAACTTGGGTAGTGAAGTTTGGGTTTTTAAATGTACAAAATTGACAACAAAAACCTAAGAGCAAAGATTAAAAATCTGTTTTTGAAGACAATGGTCTGCTTTTTTGGTTGCCTGATGTCCTCTGCCAGCCTACAGAAGTTGTTTTGTGGAGTTTGCTCGGCGCTGAAATGTTCTTTTGAGGAATTTGTGAGGGAGAAAGTGGTCTTCCCGTCCTATTCCTCCGCCATCTTTCCCTAACTCTGTGATAGAAAATTTTAATAATTCTTAACTAGAAGGCAAGAAAAGAGGTGTGAGACTATAGCTGTGATTGATAAAGATATTAGCCAGGATATGAGGACAGTAATTTTTGTGTCCTTGCATTTGTGTTCCACACAGTTACAGAATGGTCTTGTTTTTGCCTTGGTCCATCTTGGTCACCAGGTGAACTTGTCTGATATTGGTGTTCTCAACTGCTGATGTCCAGTAGGCAAACACCACAGCCAGGCTATGAGTGCCTGGCCAGCACTTGGATACCAGAGGCTGCTTGTCTCTTCATCAACCATTAAACTTTTATCAATACCGTTTGTGAAATTCATTTTGCTTCAGAATTTGCTAGATTCGTTTTCCACATTTACTTCATACTCTGTATCAAATGACCAAATGCATACTATCATAAAGATTTCTATATTACTTTTGGCTATAAAAACCTATATGGAAATTCTAACTTGCATATTGAATATTGGAATCATTTCAATAGTTGATGGCAAGAGTGGGACAGGGTATTTGGAATTTGGACTGTCCTAGGAAATCTGAGAAGTGCAGTCATCAAACCTATTCTTCCCTACTTTTAGCCTATTGGCCCTAATGCTTCATTAGCACAGCATTTTGTGATCTCATTATTTGGAATTTTATTTTGTTTAAACATCCTCTAACGTATGTTTAAGTAGGGTTGATTGATTTTGACTTCCTTGGAAAATCCAACTTTTCTTAAAATTCAGAAAGGAAATTATAAAGATCTGCTCTTTCACTATATGCCAAAATGTAAACTTATGTATAAATTCTGTATTATAAAAAAGTTGGCCACATTTTAGAAATACTTAAGCACTTGTAACAATCATTTAGAAAAGTCAATCTCTCTGATGATGCAATTGAATCGGTCTTATGTTCTATTGGAAAGTGGCCAGTTGACCATGATTTCTATTACTATAGAATGAGCTCTGGAAAAGCTCTCAGTACCTTTACCCCACGATGAGTTGTGGGTCTGCATGCATGTGTACAAGCTTGTTGGAGTACTTCTTCACTGGAATAATATGATTTTGTATTTGCATAACAGTTTTATGTTAAGAGATTCAAAGGGTTGTACATACACCATCATATCAATCTTCGAGAAGTCCCTGGAAGCAAAGGGAGTTTTGTTCAGTTGCTTAATCATGTCTGACTCTTTGCAACCACATGGACTGCAGCACACCAGGCTTCCCTGTCCTTCACCATCTCCTAGAGCTCACTCAAACTCATGTCCACTGAGTTGGTGATGCCATCCAACCGTCTCGTCCTCTGTCGTCCCCTTCTCCTCCCACCTTCAATCTTTCCCAGCATCGAGGTCTTTTCCAGTTGAGTCAGCTCTTTGTATCAGGTGGCCAAAGTATTGGAGCTTCAGCTTCAGCATCAGTTCTTCCAGTGAATATTCAGGACTGATTTCCTTTAGGATGGACTGGTGTGATCTCCTTGCAGTCCAAGGGACTCTCAAGAGTCTTCTCCAACACAACAGTTCAAAAGCATCAATTCTTCAGCACTCAGCCATCTTTATGGTCCAACATCACCATTTTCTTTTCATGTACTCTTCTTTCTTTTTTTTTTTTTTTGCATTTTATTGAAGTGTAGTTAATTTGCACTGTTGTGTTAATTTCAAGTGTATCACAATTGATTCAGTTGTACATATATATTCAGTTATATGTATGTAATATATATTCTTTTTCAGATTCTTTCCATTACAGCTTACTATAAGATACTGAGTGTAGTTCCCTGTGCTATACAGTAGATCCTTGTTGTTTACCTATTTTATATACAGTAGTGTGCATCTGTTAATCCTAAACTCCCAATTTAATTAATAGAAAGAAAAGAAGCAAGAGAGAATAGAAGTACACCAAATGATTCTTGGGTCTTCATTTCACTTGCTTAAAAACGTCTAAGGAGAATCAGTTCAGTTGCTCAGTCATGTTCGACTCTGTGGACACATGTCTAAGGAGAATAGACCCAGACATATGCAGTAAGAGATCCTGCAACCCCATGGAAATAGCTTGATGTCCTATTAACCCCATGACACTGATGGTAGATATCACATGACCACACTGATCGGGTTGAGTGGGAAGCCTGAATCATGCTATTAACTGGATCCCCAGCCCCTGCCTAGGGCAGAGAGTAAAATGACACCATGACCAATGCGATATGGTCATCAGAAGTGGGAGAGATAGATAGATACACAGACAGACAGACAGACAGACAGATATCTTATTGCAGATGGAGCAGATGCATGATTTCTAAAGCCCATATATGGTTGGAGAAGGAGGATGGCAGTCAGTGTTTTGTTTCTGGCTTGCTAATGCTCTCAGTGTTAAGCCTCCTTAATTTACTTGGTCATCCCCTTAAAAGACCATCATTTAGGACCAGGAGGGATCTGAAACCTTAATCACATAAAGAAATGGCTTTTTTATATAACCCAAGATGATCCATTGTGTTTATTTGCATTCTTAGAAAATTTTCCTGCCTGTTCTTCCCCCAACATGTCCAGACAAACTGACTTTTCCTTTTAACTGTTCTGTAACTTATTACTAAGAGGACAGTTCCTTCTGGCCTAATTATTTCCCCTTGAGCAATAAACAATTATCTTTAGAGACTTCCCTTGGCAGAACTGAGGATAGTCTACCTCAGTCTTCATTAGAATCCACTTTGGGAAGTCCCTTTAGGAGTTTACTACTATTTTCAGTGTTTCGTTCTTTCAGTACATTTTAGAGCTTTAGTAAATTGCTGTATGCAGTCAAGCTCTAAAAACTATTTAAAGACTTGAAAGCTGAAGTGAACAGCATGTTCGAGGAGCGGTATACTGTTGGGAAGTTTGGGCCACAGGTGGTTTGCTCACAGTGGTTGAAGAGAGGTTGAACTCTACTTTTGGGCCTTACTGTCTGCCTGTGAGGTGTTGATTAGCATAAATCTGGCCCACCCAACTGGATTAAACCTAAAGAAGAGAAAACATAGGAGTAAATGGTGGTGTTGATGCTTTGTGATCAGGAAAATAAAACTTAAGTGTAGTGAATGGTTTATAGATTTGCAGTGGCCTCTTAGAGGCTTACAGTGAGTCATTGGTTTGGCTTCATGAGTATTTTCTTGTAGGCAATATTTTCACAAATTTCAAGGCCAACTAGAAAGGTATTTTATTTTTCTAAGAAATGTAAGAGAGCTTTATGTCCTTATTTAAATGTACTCAGAACTTTGCATATGGTGTTTATAAATGCCTTTCTCATCCAGCTACGTATTGCTGGCCTGTTGTATTTTCCCCTTGTGTCTTCATATAAATGTTTAGGGTTCTATTTCCATGGCAGGGTATGACCCCACAAACATATGAAAGGTAATTGTATAGTAGAGGAAGAGATTTGTGTGCATACATATGTATGCTCGAAAACTAAAGAGTCTGTTCATTTATTCTCATGTATCCTTACTTAAAAGCATAAACTACCCAACTGTTAAACTCATTGCTATTTGTTCACAGTAATGAAAATCTTACAAATTAATTTCATTAAGTCTTCCTGTGTACAAGGTTCTGGAAGTACAACCTTGAAGTATGTAAAGAGTGTAACAAGCACAATTTCTGTCCAATGAGGTCATGAGGTTTTTCATATACGAATTTATGTTTAAAAAGAAGTCTATATATATGCAATGGAATAGCACTCAGTCATAAAAAGAATGGAATAATGCCATTTGTGGCAACATAGATGGATCTGGAGATTATCATACTAAGTGAAGTAGATCAGACAGAGAAAGACAGATATCATATGATATCCTTATATATGGACTATAAAAAGTGATACAAATGAATTTATTTATAAAACATAAAAAGACTTACAGAAATCAAAAAGAAACTAATGGTTACCAAAGGAGAAGGAAGGTGGGCCCATGCTAAATAGAATGAGAAATATGCAGAATTTGACCACTAACAAATGTCTCCACTCCAGTGAATCTCAATTTTAATATCTAGAAATGGAGTTACTACCCCATTGACTGTAATGTGGGGTTAATGTCTACCTCATCTATTTCTCAAGGATATTAAGAGAGTTAAACAAGCTGATATGTGAGAAAGTGCTGTCAAACTATAAAGTACTATGCAAACTGTAAAGTACTATCCAGACATCATGATGGTAACTTTTACTAAATAGAAAAACTAAACTAGTTTTTGTGCAAATTACCTCAGTGCGACTGTTCTTCTTTGGAAATGTCTCCTAAAATTGCCATCTGACTTCATTTATGTATGTACTCTTTGAAGCTATGTGATTTAGAGCTGGCATGCTTCATTGTAAACAAATAGCACTAAGCTCACATCACCCTAGGGGTTCAGTTCAGAGCAAGAAGGACTAGATGCCAGTCTTTTAGTGATTGCTTCAGTCTTACTGAGAAGACCAGTAGCCCACGGCCCAAGCTCTAGCACCTACATCAACTGTCCTCCTTCAGCCAGCATTAAAATATGTCATGAAGTCTTTTAAAATTAATCAAAATTAACATCTTCTCTTTTGTTTTACCTTTTCTTTTAAAAGCCACTTATGATGTTTTCTCAAGCCCTACAACATCAGATGAGCCTGAGATATCAGAGCCCCACACAGGTACACCCAGCCTCTCCATTCTTTTTTTTGGATGCCAGGTATTCTGACAATTTTTGCAGAGTGAAAAAATATACTCTCTAGAGCTCCACAGGAGAAAGGTGGCAGTCTTTGTCAGGGAGATGAATTCTGCCCGCTTCTCCCACTGAACAATAATATCTCCACGTCCTCCAGTAAATAAACTCTGCATATGTGGGACATGCAGAAAGATTAGGTTGCCTCTCAGGCGCACTAAATAATAGCCTAGTGCTCTAGTGATCAGAATCATTCTGAAAAGGTTTTAGAATTCGGAGCTTTCCCTGGAGTAATGGTTCTCCATAGGGGGTGATTTTGTTCTTTTCCCACTGAGAAAATATTCAGCCATGGCTGCAGGTATTTTTGGTTGTCACCAGTGGGGAAGGTGTTACTGACATCTAGCGGGTAGAGTCCACGGATGCTGCTAAACCCCTGCGATGTACAGGAAAATCCCCACAATAAAGAATTCTCCAACCCTAAAGGGCAGTAGTGCCAAGGTGACAAAGCCTGCTCTAGAGCAATCATGCCACTCATTTGTCTACAGAAGTTCAGTTGGGTCTAACTTTGGCATTCACTTACTGCGCCACCTATAGTGAGTTTAATTCAGTCTGATGGTTTCTTCTAGCAAGTATTTTGTTATACACTTACTAAATTAGGTACTGCAGGAAATTCAAAGTAAATAACACTGGTCTCTGCTACACAAAGACATATGTCTGGTATTTTGGGGGGTGTGTGTAGCCATATATGGGCACCATGATAAATACAGGCAAATAATTTTAAACAGCAGCAGAAATTTTTAAAAGATGAAACAATGTTATGAGCAGATTCAGCTAGCAATTAAGAAACAGAAGGAAGGAACCAGAAAAAAAAATTGAAAACAGTTGAATGTATGAAACACTGTTTTATCATGGTTTCTAACGTTTGAAGTGTATATGTTTTTAAACATGAGCTCATCTTCAGCTCCTAATGAATCACTAGTTTTAAAATGTTGGTCAGCAATCTCTCAAGTGTTCTTAATATTTTTCCCCATTTGAGCATAATTTATTACTCAGGAATTTGTATTTTATTCCTGGGGCCTTCTACTGCTTTTATAAATGTTGACATTTATTCCAACAGCAACAAGTGATCCACTTCTGGACTCTGTCCCACCTAAAACTTCTAGAACTCTTGAACAGCCAAGGGCAACACTGGGTAATGTTTTTAACAGAAAAATTCTACTTTGTTTTCCATCAAAAGAAAATCCATGTGAATGCCTTTCTTCCAAATGACCATTTCATTCCATCACATCTAATCATTTATTTCTTTCCTTTTTCTGAATATAATATATATTTTTCCCTACAATACAGGCATCTTATGTTCCATTTGAGGCTCTCTCTTTCTCTCTCTCATTTTTGAACTGTAATGAATTATATTTTTTCCATGCTTAAAGGAATGAAAAGCTTTGAAAATTGCATGGACATCTTCATCATCATTCCATCCCATCCATCTCATATGTTTGTGGCCTGTATCACCCCTCTTCCGTGCGCTCAGTCTGCCTGGACTCAGCTACTGAACAATTTCATCCTGACCTTTTCCCCACTTTAAATTGTCTTTTCATCCAGTAGCTTTCCAAGACAACGTGCATTTTTCATCCTTCATTATGTCCATTTAGCATGTGCTTTGTATCACCATCTAAAAGCATGTTGAAGCTCTTAAAATACCTCATTTTAACTGGAATTACTTGGTGGGATGGGGTGTTTGTGTTTTCAGCTCCGAGTGAAACACCATTTATTTCTCAAAAACTGGAAATCTTTACCACTCCTGAAATGCAGTCTACAACATCTGGTAATTAATGACCTCTGTATAGTTATGTACTTTGAAAGAACAGATAAAGAGACAAAAAGCAGAAGTCACGCTGACCTTCTCAGAATATTTTCAGTAGTAAACATTTCCCTTCATTCTCTACGATGAGACTCTTCAAAGAACTGGGTTATCTGTCATTCGTAGTTTTGTGATAATCCTTGAAGAATTTCCATAATCCTGGTCTCTATTTTTTAATTGGGGTAAAATTAATATATAACATTGTTAGTTTCAGGTGTATGATGTAACAGTTCTGTCTTTGCATATATTATTTTGAAGGATGACTCCCTTTCTATAGTTCTTTCAAATTTACAAACCAGAAAATAGCAGCAAAATTATAGATGATAATTCTTTTAAAATATGTTCCCTTCAATGAGCATATTAGATACCACTTGATCAAACTATTTTTCTCAAGATAATCTAAGGAGCACCAAGTGGGCTCTACAGTCCTGGATATGATGAAGAAAGATGAGTAAGAGAGTAAAATAGCTTTCAGTCTATAATAGAAAATTACTGAAATAATGAAGTTCAGTAACTCCTGATAACGTTAGTAGTGAGCTATAGAATGAAAGAGTTCTGAATGTTCCATTCTCTAAATCTCAAATATCTGTGCTTCTCCCATGCTGTTGGTTAAATCATCTTTTGAATAATTAACTGCACCTTGTGTTCTTAAATCCTTCAAGGGCCCTCCCTTTCCAGTACACTTAACTGAAAAATGTGTCTTCTCATACAAACATTTAATTTCTTTTGGCTCAATCAGTACTTATTGAACACCTATGCTGGGCATTCTAGGGATATAAAGAAATAGAAAGGAGTTCTTGACCTCAAAAAGTTTGTAAGTTTACAGTTACAATCTTATTGACCCCTGGGAAATATCAGTTACCAAAGCTATATTAAATCTTCTTTCAGCTCCCCTGCAAACTACATCTGTCCCTTCTACACCCAAACGACGCCTCAGGCCCAAAACACCAAGAACTAAACCTGGTAAATAACTGTCTATTTAACCTTTCAGGATATTTAATTCCAAGTAGAAATGTCCATGTACTTATTATAAAGAGAAACGATTCTGTAGATTAAAGATGCTCTATAAAATTTGGAATTAGCTGAAGATGAATAATTAATGTAAAAAAACAAAAGTCAAACATTTTCAGTAAGATTTTACTGAAAATTATGTGAATGATATTCTTTTTTTCTGGAAATATTCTTTTTAAATCAAAATAATACATAGAGGTTTTTTTTAGGTACTTCAAGTCTTAGACTGAAAAAGAGGAGTCTACTGCCCACCTTCTTCTACCCCTGAGACCCATTCTCCAATTCTTATATTTCTTTTGTATTTAACTCCACATTTCTAAGTAACAATGCTTATGCTGCTATTTCTTTTTAGATCAGTTTTAGTGAATGATGTTTTTTACATGCAAATTTTGGTATAAACATAGAAACAGTCACATAGAGTGATTTATACGGTCCCAGTGATCCATAATGTCATTTATTTTCCTGGCGAGGCGTCTATATTTAAGTGTTCATCAGGCTGACAGTTCCCATATTTGTTGCCTACTGTGTTTTCAGTTTTGCACTAGGGTGATGGCTGAGATGCAGAGACTGTGACTCTGGCTATCCAATTACTCATAATCTTAAAAAATAATACATCATGAATGATGAGAGCAACATAAGATGATATAACCTGCTTGTAAGACTCTCTTAGAGTAGAAGCTCAGAAAAGCAACGTAAGAGCTGAGGATATAAATATCAGAATATGTGTCAGGTTTAGGCAGAGGAAAAGGGAAAGGGAACAGCATGTATTATGGCACAGAGTTGGAGGTGGAGGTAATTTATCAATCTGGAGGTGCTAGTCTTCATTGTTAAAGTGTACACTCAGACTCATGCTCAATAACCAGGCTTTGATTATTCCATTGCTTATTCCAGTTTTTTTTATAGCCTATACTATTATGACAATTTTAAAATTCTTTACCCCAACTTTTACTCACTGCATACTTTGTAAACACTGACTAAATATGACAGGATTTTAAAAGGGTCATTCAGTTCCTCTTTAGAGGATTTTTTTTTATTGTTTCTAGAGTATGTTAATTTTTTTTCTTTTTCCCTTTCCATCACCAGAAAGAACCACAAGTCCTGGAACAATTACACCTAAAATTTCTAAAAGCCCTGAACCTAGACGGACAACAATGGGTAACGATGTGTCCTGAGTAGATGTGTTAGTCCATTTCACCACAGAAAGTCCAGTATGCCAGCTTTTATGCAATGTCTCAATCACTGTTCGAACTGGATCATTTCAACAGTACTCAATATCTCATAGAGTACATCAACTCCATGGCTTTCATAGTTTTGGATAGCTGGCACTGTGGTTGGTGGATGTGAACTCAGCATTTGTACCTTGGAAAGCTGTGTCTTATATATAATTCTCCATTTTAGGGGGTAAGGCCCTCAAGTTCAATTTCAAACTTCATTTAGAAAAACAGCTTTCTGTTATGGTGTTAGTAACATTTCTTTACGCCACAGATTACAACATTATACATATCAGTAAATATTACTTTTGAAACATTTCTTTTTTCGAGTGCTTAGAAACTTAGACATGGCTGAGAAATGTGAAATAAGGTGCAAAGTCATTACACTAATTTTCATCTTTTAATCCTGGGTTAAAATCACTGTCATATTTTGTGTAGTAATGGTGACTCATGGCAAAGCCTTTTTTCTTAAAATGCTTTTTCAAAAGGATGAAAATTTATTAGTATATTTTCATTAAATACTGCTCTATGAAATACTATTTTTTTTAAAGTTTATTTTCTAATGGAATATTTCCAAAATCATCCAAGATGATGAGTTTATAGCACTTGAAGTATAGGTTTTCTTTTTGTAGTTTCAGACACGGAAATGTCTAAATACTGATTTGATGATCATTTTGTTTCTTTATTTTTCCAGCTCCCAGTAAAACACAATTTATTTCTTTGAAACCTAAAATCCCTCTCAGTCCAGAAGTGACAGACAGCAAACCTGGTAATTACTCTGAGCTTTGTTTTGATATTATTTCAAATGTAGGGTTGAAAAATTGTTTTATGCCACTCTTTGGAGCAAAACCTTCTGATTCACACTTTGGTATTTGATTCATCTTTCCATGGAAAGAGCAAAACTGTGATGAAATGATGTCATTAGAGCCAGCTCCTCTGATATTATCATAGCATCTCTTTGAGCTGTGTGGTGTTTCATTATGTGCATGACCATCACAGAGAAAGCACAGAAAGAGAGTGGAGGAAATGATTGAGAACTCCTTTGTCTAGGACTGTGAAATAGTTTCCAATACCAAAGTTGCTGGGAGTTCAGATCAGCAGCCTTTCAGCTGAGAAGTGGAGAAGTCTTTCCATCCCCTCAGAACTCTGCCTTGTTTGGGGCCTTCTCAGCTCTCAGGGTGCATGACTAGTAAGGGTTATAGCCTCCTAATGTTCCATGACTTCTTTCTAAACTGGGGCTGATTTCTGAACACTGACTTTTGTTTACTTCTCAGGAGACATTAATTTGCTAAAGAAAAGTAGGTGTTTTGTTTTTGTTTTTGTTTTTTTTTGCAGCAAGGGGTTATTCTATGTATATAATTAAAAACAGGTAATTCCTTGCATAAGGATTGCAGGACATGTTAAGTAATTAAATCTTTCTTTTTCTCTATCTATACAGAATCTATATAATAGTCTGAAATGTTGATTTGTGAGATTATAAGGGGAACTTTGTCACAACTCATTATTGTCATAAAAATTTAATGCCTTAGCTTTGGGAAGAATATATTTCTCACTGTAATATGGATTTTTCATTAATGTGTATTTACAGAGTAGGATTATTAAAGCAAAAGGTTGCTTAAGTGGGCATGGTTTGTCTTTTTGCAAAGACATGGGTAAGGAAGGAAAATGGAACTGCTCAGAAAGAGAATTCTCATGACTCCTTTAAAAAGGGCAGAGAGATTTCCAGGTTTTGTAGGCATCAGAAGGAAAGAAATTAGGGCTTAGGCAAAGGCAGTATGGTTGATGCCATGACCAGGAGTGAGGTTTCCAAGTCAGAGAAACTGAATGAAGTACTCTCACTAAAAGAGGTTGTTAGGAGAAAGAAGCATAGCTAATAAACTCAAGGACTCTAGGGGTTTAACTCAAAGAACTCTGACAGCTGAGAGAAGGGTTTCCTGTACATTTATTTAAAAATTATGCCCAGAGGACTTTGGAATAAGGTAGTAACTGTTACATTTAGGCTGTATTTTGAATAGGGTCCTCTCACCAGGTAGACCAAGAAATATTACATTTTGTTTGGGTCACCAGCTTTAAATATTTCTCTAATTATTTATGTTGTTACAAGATAAAATTTAAAAACATTGAAAAAATGTCTCTAAATGTTAATTATCATTTGCTCGTGATAAGTTATATTATCAATGTTAGTGGTTTCTGGAAATAAAAACATTTCTGAGAGGAAATTCATTAATTCAAATTAGGGTGGGAGAGGGTTCTTATCACTCTAATGTATTTGAACAAAAATATTTCTTAATTTGACATTTCCTTTTAAAAATGTGATAAATTATTTGGAAGCTAGCGGGCTTACATTGCTTTGATTTCTACCTTCTTATCACCTAAGAATATTTACTCTTTTCCCCTAACAGCAAGTATCAATACTTCATAATCTGTGCCTAAACTTAAGCCAGCTCAAGTTGACTTTGAGTGGCCTGAGGCAACACAGAGTAATGACTAGTTCTCCATAAACCACTGTTTGGGTGTTAGTTTTTAAAAATGTATTCATTTTATGGCAACCACCATTATAGCTCTGTTAAAGATTTCTTTTGTAGCCAAGGTTCAAGAGAGCAAGTAAACCACCAAAAGCTTTTTGATTTGAGCCACTCCTTGACTTTCCCAGTCCTTTCCTCATACTCGTATTTTTCCTTTTTCACTTTCCATGAAGGCTGCTTTTCCTTTGGCTTTCCTTTGTGGTTAAGCTAATGAGTAAAAACCCACACTGGTTTTGGCTAGCAAGCCAAATCCAGCGCTTTCTTAAAAATCTCAGCCATCTACTATGTCCCAGCTTGTCTGCCTCATCCAATAAGAATTCTTTCCTTCATAGTTAATCATTAAGATTGTAATGACATTTGGCTCTTCGAGCTTTCAAAGATCTGCAGAAAGGGAGAGACCTCCAATCGTGGGTGTTTATTGTACTCAGTTCTGACATGGCGGATGGAACAGTAAATGGTACTCTAGCCACAAATCCATCAGTGACTTTTTGTTTGTTTCATGCTGAGCTGATTGGTGTGGTTATTTGTGCATCACTCAGCTTTTTTATGGAACACTTTTTTATCTTTATCCATAACACGTTAAGGCTGAGATAGAGGAAATCTTATCAGAAGATAGACTTCTTAATAACCACTGACTATAATAGTTTCTTATGTGGGTGAATTGGAAACTTAGTTGATAGGATGCCATACCTATTTGGCCTCAGTCTCAGGAACTGAAAAATGCTGATTTTTCTTTATAAAATTAAAACAGCGGCATTCTTTCATCTTTGTGAAATCTAAAGATGCTAAAAGTAGCAAATCTTACTTTTTCATACTTTTAGAAGGCAACTGTGTGGAAATTAAAACATTAATTATAATCTTGAAGTTTCAAGAGAATTTTTAGTTTTTGCTATTTTCAGATGTGGATGTTTTGTGATATTTATCATATTTGATTACTGATATTTACTATTTATTTTCCCTTTTTCCTGTAGAATCTGAGGCATTCAACTGCCACTGCCCCCCCTCAACACACACACACATACTTTTTACTTTTCTTAGTGTACTTCTATCTGATACATTACTACAGCTTTGCCATTCATCTGTTATACTCTATGACAAGTTCATGAGAAATCAGAATTCTTTTTTTGGCCACAGACATTCTGATAAATTATGCTACATTTCAGTAACACCTTGTGCTATTATACCTTGCTTTCAGACAAGTGAAAATATTCTCAATCCAAATTGTTTATTATTATATTTTCCTTTTTAGTCTCTAAAACATCACTACTTGCTTCTGCCAAACTTCCCACACCCTGTAGTCCAGAAATATCAGACATAATTCCGGTAAATGTAATTTAAGAAATATCTAAGTACACAGTGAGTTAAGTTCTGTTAAGTTGGTCAGTAGGGACTAGATTAATTAATTTCTTTCTGTAAGGATAAAAATGTCAAAGAATCTTTACTTTGTTTTCTGCTTCAAAAATTGATTTTCTTTTTATTTTCTTCTGAAAGAAATCAACTCTTTTTGTGCTATAGAATAGGAAAGCTATTGGATCATCTTCTTAAAACAAAACAAAAACAAATAGTTTTTGTACCAAACTATACTCAGCATTTCAGTTCAGTTCAGTCGCTCAGTTGTGTCTGACTCTTTGCGACTCCATGGACTGCAGCATGCCAGCCAGGCCTCCCTGTCCATCACCAACTCCTGGAGCTTACTCAAACTCATGTCCATTGAGTCAGTGATACCATTCAACCATCTCATCCTCTGTCATCCCCTTCTCCTCCCATCTTCAATCTTTCCCAGCATCAGAGTCTTTCCAAATGAGTCAGTTCTTCGCTTCAGGTGGCCGAAATATTGTAGTTTCAGCATCAGTCCTTCCAATGAATATTCAGGACTGATTTTCTTTAGGATGGACTGGCTTGATCTCCTTGCAGTCCCAGGAACTCTCATCTTGTCCAACACCTCAGTTCAAAAGCATCATTTCTTCAGCACTCAGCTTTCTTTATATTCAGCATTTACTTACTGCCAATCTGAATGGCCTTGGAGAGTTTATCTGTCAGAATATTTAGATAATATTATTAATGAATTTATTCAGCATTTCATGAAATGTGGAGACTACTTTCTAACTTCTGCTGATTTGCTAATTTAAATGGAATAAGTTTCACATGTAAATCAATTTGTTCACCAGCAATAAGTAGTAGTAAATATGATGAATACCATATGAACACCTGTGGCCCTTTTTAGACTGTAAGTTCAATTCCTGTTTTTTTGGTGAACCAATATCAGCTCCAGTGAGGCTGAAAATGATCCAAAACTAACAGAGCTCAGATATGGTTACAGGTCTGATGGATCTGTTGCCATTTCCCATCTTGCTGTCCTGAAGAAAATAAAACGGCAGGTGAATGACCTCTGAAAGGCTACACTGACCTCCTTTTAAAGTAATATCTCCTCAGGCGCTAGGAGCTGTAGTGGAGAAAGTAGATAAAGATCAACAAGAAAAATTAGAATTCTCAATTCTTTCTTCTGTTGTAGTTTGTGTAGAGGCTGTGGGTGATGGAGTTTTATTTTGTAAGCCAATAGAACCTGATGGCTTTCCACTGAGAGGACACATGTTATGGTAAAGGACCTTTCATTTCTACCTTAGATGGTGCTGTCAGCGTCCCCCTTGATAATGTTCACTTTTATTGCAGCCCCAGAACCTGAGATTCTCCTACCATCACAGCCGCCAATAGGTAATGAAGTTTCCTCTAGTGAGTGAAAAAGAATTCACTTACTTTCATACTTACTATGTCCAAGTTCGTCCTTAGCTTTAGATTTTTTAAAAAATTGTTTCTTCGTTGTCCTTCAGATCTTGCTTTCAGCTTTCTGCCAGAAGATAAGCTCTCTGCTGGCTTGACTAAGCAGAAGCTCTGAGACAGCCATACTGATTTTGACTTGCCACATTCCTTTTTGTCCCTTCTTATATCTGAGGACTGTGTCCTGAGCTTGTTTTAACCTCATTATTCCCCACAGAGGACCATGGCTTCCCCAGGACATATTTATGCTTTCATTTTTAGAGGTGGTTTTTTTGTTTGTTTGTTTGGTTTTTTTTTGCTTTCAAAACTTGAACATTTGTAAATTTTCTTTAAAAGCGTTATGGTCTTTTCAGCTCTCAATATCCTGATAGTTCACTAGGAAATTTATTAAGTAAGAGAAAGAGAAAAACTCACCCCCAATCTTTATAGCTTTTTTTCTTCAAGAGAGCAAAACTGTTCTGCTGGTGCCATCTTACCGAATTACCCGCATTTTCCTTCATAATATGAGCTGTTGGTTACTTTATTGCATTCACATCTTCCAAATGAGAGTCATGCTTTCTTTTTTTTCCACTTTCTCTTTCCAAACTTAAATGACCAGCTGCATTTTTGTTCATTTTGTCAAAAAACACAGTAATCTCTTTACATAGAAAAGCAATTTCTTATATGAATAAAAGTTTCATCATGTATGTTTGCTCAACTTAGTACTGAAAAATTAATCATTTTTCATATTTTAATAAAGTTCATCATTTTTCCTTTGATTTTGATTCCTTCTTGGTCATTTTTCATGCAGTCTTAGAACCTGGAACGCTGGAAACTAAATCTTCAACAACAACATTAGGTAATGCAGTGAGTGACCTACCTTTGTTTCCTCTCTTCCTGACTGCTGGCATCTTTATTAAACAGGCTCACAGTAATGGATTTGTTCATTAATGTTCACTTGTGTGTGAGAGTTCACTATTCTTTTGGGGGAAATTTTTAATTCTTGTAGTTCAAAAACTATATCTTGTTCTTAAAAACTTGCCTAACTTGAAATAATTTCTGAATTCAAATCCATTTTACACATGTTACTGATTTGCAGATTTTTAAACGCTAAGTGAAAAAGTTTTGTTTTGAATCTTAGGCCAAATAAATTTTAGTTTTTATCCCTAGAAGCTTCTATTAATAAAAGTAACTTTTCTCATATTCCAGTTGAACATAATATATCTTGAAAAATTTTATGAGATTGTCTTCTCCAAGCTATATAAAGTTCTTAGTTTCTCAAGTCAAAAGAGAAAAATAGAGAGCTCTCTTGGAGTTATTTATTAATATTTGGCAAAAAAAAAAAAAAAGAAATCCCACAACTCATTTTTCAAGACCTCATTCAACTGGGTAAATAATGAAAAACAGAAGGATACATGTCTGCAATAAATCAGAGGGCTTAAATATGCTTCTAAGATACCCATAGTATTGATGGTCAGTTTGTAGGGTCACTGTTCATATATTAACCAGCTGATTTTCTTTCTTCAGCTCCACCAAAGACCAAACGGCCAGGTCGTCGTCGCCGCCCTAAAACCACACCTAGTCCACATGTGCCCAAGTCCAAACCTGGTAAATGTGCCATTCAGGGTTCCAGTTAACACAAAAAATGGAATATGGTGGTTTCTGACATAGTAGTTATCTACACCTAAATGGAGATGGGAATGGCAGCCCATCCCAGTATTCTTGTCTGGAGAATTCCATGGACACAGGAGCCTGGCAGGCTATATAGTCCATGGAATATAGTCCAGGCTATAAAATCCATGGGGTCACAAGTCAGATATGACTGAGCAACTGTCATTCACTCGCCACCTAAATAGCTGGGCTGCAGGAATCAGTGTAATTTATTTTTATATTTAAGCATCTGTACTTTCTACATTCACATTTTATGAATACACTTATATTTTTATTTGTAGTTATTGAGTATACAGAGCAATAAGTTGGGCTTCTAAGTGGATCATTAAAGTAGGGCACCAGAAAAATATTTTATGAGACGTATATTCATGGCAGATTAGGTGTCGGAAACCAATAGGGAGAAGAGGGGCAAATGAGAGAAATAGAAAGGAAAATTACACTTAGAAAAAGTACCCAGTTTAAGTAAAGATGGAAGAGTCATATTTCCTTCTCGAGATGCTGTTTCTTGACATAATTAGTATTTTCGGTTTTTTGCCTCTGTAGCTCTGGAACCTGCAGTGGTACCACCGGAACCCTTGGTGCCCACAATCGGTAATTTTGCTCTCCCCCAATTCCCTTTTGGGTTGTCACTTTTCTTTTCCTGCCCTGCACCCAGGCGTGACTGAAGTTCTGCACTGTGTCACAGTTTTGTTCCATGTGTTCCCTCCCCTTTCCTATTTGGGTCTGAAGAGCCTGAAGATAGGAGACTTCTAAAAGATTTCTGTGTGCTTTTTCAAGGAAGGTCTGTGGTTTTGGTCACAACTTCCTGGTTTTCCACAAACCCTCTGTCCTTCCATCATGTGTCCTTGTGTTGAGAAAACCATCTACTCTTCCTCAGGGACTTCTGTGCTCATCCTGGACTTGGCAAATGGCAATGTTTTATTCCAGTGTCGTGCATACCATTTCGTTGCTTTATTCGTTGAACTTATAGGACTTTATCCCTTTCAGAAAGCTGCATGAAAGAACTGCTTCTTCAGCTTTTCTATTTCTTCAAAGAATTTTTTTTAGTATGTTCTGGTAACCAAAGACACATGCATTTTCCTTGGTCTTGGGTCCAAGATAAAAGTAGTATAGTCTTTATAACTTGAGAATATTAGAAGTCTCAAGTTGATTTTACCGTTTTCAGTCCTAGTGTTGTTTGATTATAATTATTATAATTTCTCAGCATTCACAATAAATTTGTCACTGACTCACTTTAGAAAATTCCAGAAATAACCATGTGACACTGTGTATAATTTCAAGTATTTATGGATTATTTTCCTGGTTTCCTACTAAGCAAGTTTCAAATTTCTACATTATTGTTTTTATACTGAAAAAAAACTATCAATTAAGAAACATAATGATTATACTTGTCATTTTAAAAATTACTTATACAAAAAAAGTAATTGTAGTTCTTCTTACTTTTGCTGAAAGACATATTTTTTGAACATTTCCTGAAGGCTTTTTGGTTTCAGAAGAATTAGTAAGAATGGACACATTTCTCACCCTTTCCACCCCAGGAATTAATTTTGTTGTATAGTCACTAAATTTATATAATCTCTTTGCTCAAGCATGTGTCCTTAATTATGACATGTCCTTAATTATAACCACTATGCTAATTTTTAATACCTTTCTCTTAAGCATCAAAATGACACAAAAGGCCTAAAACTACACGTAGACCAGATGTACCTCAAGTCCAGCCTGGGTAATCCCTACTTTCAGTACTAGGAAAACAGTGTGTAACACTGATCACATTCACAGCTCTGCCATGACTCTAATTATGGCCCTTTTCTCTTCAGACTCAAAACCAGCAAAGCATTTACTTTCTAAACCCACAGCAAAGCCAGATACGCCACCACCTATATCCGGTAAACATAATTTCCAATGCTTTGACTTAAGATGCTTTCTCTTTGGGGATGTTGCTGAGAATGCTTACAATTTGTCATGTTGTAAAGCATAGAAACCTAATACCATGATTTCTTTGTTCATTCTTTTCAAAGTAGCCACACCGATGTGGCTACTTTGTTCATTTCATATGTTAAATGAACAAAGCAATGTTTGGGAAATTAGTAAAATTTATAACAGATTGTCTGGGCTTCCTCAGTGGCTCAGTGGTAAAGAATCCACTTGCCAAGGAAGAGACTTGGGTTCAATCCCTGGGTTGGGAAGATCCACTGGAAAAGGAAATGCCAACCCACTCCAGTATTCTTGTCTGGGAAATCCTCTGGACAGAGGAGCCTGGCAGGCTACAGTCCATGAGGTTGCAAAAGAATAGGACTCTATGACTTAGTGACTAAACAACAGACAAAATTTTACATCTGATTATCTAACAGATTCCATTTTTCTCTAAGCATTTTCAGGCTTTGTTTTCTCAGTTTGTTTTTGTAATGAAAGCTTGTTTTTCTTTATGTGGAACATTTTCGAGAGTGGTTTCTGCAGCAACCACTAGGGAGGCTGATCCTGTGTTCCTCCTTTACAATCACATGGAGACTGACTTTCTCTAAAATACCTTATATTTTAAATGGTACCTATTAATTGATTTTCTACCAAATAAAAAGATACTATGTAACAGTTCTAAAAATTCAATTGTTTTTCAACTGAAGTTTTCTCCTAAGATTCCAGTTAGTAGAGATGTTACTAAGAGAACATCTATCATAATAAATAAGTCCATCGAGAAGGCAACTTATATCAACTTAGAATAAAACCAGTTTCTGTATCCTATGAATTAAGCATTAGTGAGAACCTAAAAGTCTTCCTTTCCTTACTTTTGTTACTTATATCTGTTTATTTTTTTATGGTGCAGTTTTTGAGCCTGTTACATCTGAGACCGAAGCGCCATCCACAAGCATAGGTAACGATGGATGTCTTCCCTTTTGGTCATTGTTTCTCTGAACTCACCCCTCTCATCTCTGTCACTCTCTGTAGTGTCTTGTGTAAACAGTGGTCATTCATCCACGTTTTCATTCATTCCCTAAAATTGTTTGCTATTTTCAACGGGAAACTTTTTCATATCATTAGGTATTACATCTGCAGCTCCGCTTGTTACTCCTGAATGTGAACTGTTCTTTGATCACCTTCAGAGAGATTGCTTGCAGCACTTGATGTTGCCAAGAGTCACAGATGCTCTCTCTGTGCATCCTTCAAACCAGGACATTGTTGAAATCTCTGCTTTTATATGTGTATAATTTATGATGTGGGAGAGAAGCAATGAAAAAGCTGATTGGGGCTTGAAAAAGAATACGTAATCATCTCTTTCTTGCGGAAGTCCTTTCTTTTGTGATTTCATACTGTTCCATTGTAGCTGGAGCTTACTCTTGATAAGTTCATCTTGTGGTGTTGAATTCCAAACAAAACAGGAATTTTCCTTTTTTGTTTGAGGGCAGTCAGCTTTGACTATTGTTTTGCCTTGTAGTCCTCCCTTTCCTTCACTTCTGGATACCATGTTTTCCATTAGTTCAGAAAATGTTTTTAGATGTGGCTTAAGATTACTCTATGCTGTGTTCCAGAGAGTTAGTGATATTTTTGATTTTACATTTAATTTTCTGGACTTAATTTAAAATAGAGACACTAATTTAAAACCAAGGAGTCATAAATCTAAGTTTTGTTTTGATGCACAATTCAATCATTACAGAATATTATAGAATTATAGGAACCCTATTTATTCAGACAAAAAGGTATTACTTTCCAGACTTTTTTTATTAATCATCTCTGTTCCTCACTTGAATAGTTATCTCCCAAGTATCCATTTGAAATAAAAGGATAAATAAGGACAAGTTGCAAGAAAGAGTATCACCTTTATTGTGGAGAAAAGGCATAAGCTTATCTTTTGCCTATGTGTCACAGATATCCAATAAACAGACTGATTAAGAACATTTTTAAAAATTCTCACTGCTGCCACTATTTCTCAAAAGAAGTTTAATAATGGTGGTGAAAACTGTCAAATACTAACACAAGTTTTCATAATGATTTTTAAGAGTAATTTAAAAATACACAATTTAAAAATAAGTAATTTAAAAATTTTGTATCGGACGAAAGATTTTTTGGAGCCAAGTTTCCAGTATAACTGTAATCATATAATTAAACCCCCCACAAAAAAACAGTTTTCATTTGCCTCATAGAGAAGCAAAGTGTAAAGGGGTACAGTTATTTGTGAGATAAATGGGTACCAGAGTTCAGCTAATTATTACAGAAAAAATACTGTTTTTCATAAATTCTTTTTAAACATTATAGGGTTAAAAGGATTCATTTTCAAGATAATTTTCTTTCTTTTCCCACATTTCTTAAATCTCCATTGTTTATTGAATTGCTTTTGGTCAGTTCCTGCCACAGACATTGAACCTGTAACTCTGAGAACTGAGGCTCCTCGGACAACATTAGGTAATGATCTTTTGTATCTTTTAAGCAAGAACATTTCTGCTCATTGCCCGCTCTATTCCATTATCATCTTGGTCAAAGGGTTTTCTCTTTTACAAGATTCTTTCATCATCCTCTTTTGTCACTCAACTATATTCTTCATTTTGAATGTATTGAAGATGTTTAAAATCGGTCACTTGGTTAGAATATAAGTCTGTATGAAGCTATCACCCATATTATCCAGCTTTCCTAAAACTTTACAAAGCCTGTGGTTCTGCTGGATTCCAAATACAGTTAGGAGTCTCTTCCCTATAAACAGGGCTCCCCAGGTGGCTCAGTGGTAAAGAATTTGCCTGCCAATGCAGCAGATGCAGGATACACGGGTTCAGTCCCTGAGTCGGGAGGATCCCCTGGAGAAGGAAGTGGCACCCACTCCAATATTCTTGCCTGGACAGAGGAGTCTGGCAGGCTTCAGTCCATGGTGTCACAAAGAGTCGAACATGACTGAGCATGCATGCCTTATAAACATCAGATGTAATTCTATGGCCAGCAATGGAAAGTTGTTTTAAAATATGGTATATATGCCTAAACCAAGTAATTTCTAAGTATAATCCAAATTAATTTCTAAACCAACTAATTTCTAAATATAACACAAAGCAGGAGAGTCTGGGCCCCTCTTTAATGTGATAAAGAAAGTTATACTTCTGATTTCCCTTGGATCAGAGTCCTTTTTAAAAATTTGGTTCCAGCAATAATAGTAAAGTTTTCAGATAATTAAAATAAGGTTATATGTTCTTTCTCAAAAGAACTGTCAGCAGACACCCCCACAAATTTTTTGCATGTAGATGAAAAAATTTCAAACCAGAGAGACTGGTTTGAAACCAGTCTCAAACCAAATTTCTCAAGACTCAAGAAAATCTAGCACAATTTTAGAAAACCTACAGCCATGAATAATCCTTTTTCTCTGAAGTCATAAGACAGCATTAACCAGTTTCTTTTCTTCAGCTCCAAAAACATCACAAAAACCAAGAAAACGTCGCCCACGTCCACGTCCCAAACATAAAACCACGCCAAGACCCGAGACACCTCAGACCAAACTAGGTAAATATGTGGTTCCTGGTGCCTATGGACCCCTGTTAGATGTGGTATTGTGGTAGGAGTGTAATTATTTGCTGCCTAGTAACCCTGGGATCCTTCAGGATGGTGTCCAAGTTACAAATATTCTAGTCAGGATGAGTTACTTCCTCATACTTCTTAGGACCTTCTTGGTACCTTGTATTTTATTTGTTTCTCTCACCATTCAATTACATTTTCTCTTTGACTCTGGCTCAGCAAAAACTTACCTAGTTGATTATCTAACCTATTTAGTCCAGTTAAACTCTTATTTGATGAACCACCACGTTAGCATTGTGAGGAATAGTTTAGGAAAAACAAATGACTTGGTTTCATTGAGTGAGGATGTTGCTCTTGTGTGAAATTGTTCATAAATGGGTAGAAAGGAATAGGGGCAAAGCAACTTACTTACTGAGTTTTATCAACTGTTAGACACAGTTTATTCTTAGAGAAGTGAAAGATCCATGGGCTGATGAGTGTAATGTGGACCTTGAAATGTGTATAGTTTGTAGATTTGTTGGAGGAATGGGAAGGAATGCCATAAACAGAAGAAAGAAGGTACCATATTTGTGGGTGACAACAGAAAGATAGGACTACAGGAGAACTTGATTGTGAGAAAGGAGGAAAGCAATGTTTACTTGGCTGGTGCTCAGAAACTGTGGACAGCGATGCTACTTTTTAGTGGGTCCATGAAGAGGACCTTGAATGCCTGACTTCAGTGACTGGATTTGAGCTACTTAACTGCAGGATACGCTGCTATCCTCCCTGGGTCAGCTCTTTTCTGTCCTGATAGCAGAGAGATGCACTGACATGTTTTTCAGACTGAATGACCCTTGTATCTTGTTCTTTTATAGGCCTTTGTTTGGACAGAGGTCTTGGCCTTTTTCCAAAGTAGACTTTCAACAAAAAAGAGCCTTACCTATTTTGATTATTCATTACCAATATATCAACAATTGCATGTATCATGACATAGATTCTAATTGTTTGTTTTCCAATATATAGTGTTTAAAATTATACTTTCACATTATTTTCTCATAATTGCTAACCATAATGTTGTTAGACAGATACCTAAAGATTTCTCTAAGCAGAGTCTTCTACTGTATTGTAAGGTAATATAAAAGCAACACTTGTAGGTAACTATATGAAGATTTTATAACATCATGTACCTTTGTACCCTCACCTCAGAACTTTAAAAATTTTGCTTTCTGGCAGTAGAACCGATGCTACTCTAGTAAAGTTCATTTTCAAGAGAGCTTGGTGACTTTTCTTATGCATTTAACATTTCTTTTATTATTATTATTTTGATCATTTCTTGCTACAGACTTTGAACCTATTACTCCTGGGACATCTTTAGGTAATGATCCTTTATACCCTTCAGGATGTGTTTTCTTTACTCAATTTCATACTTATCTGTGGTGCTATACAGATGATGATGTCGTAATTTGTCATCATCTTATTGCTGTATTCACCTTAAACTAGAAAAGGCCTTCTTTCTAACATTAATGTGTATAAGCTTTGAGACAGCTATTGACTCCATCTCCCAGCTTGTAATTGCATCACATCAATCTGAGTCTCTGTTTACACTGTGCTGTTTGTTAGAACTGGGGTCCAAATGTGATTTTCCATGTAGCCTTTATTTAGACCACCAACAGAGTGTCAATTATTATACCATGAAGTTTCTTTAAGCATTTTACTTTCTATAGTTCAAGATTTACATGATTTTTGTTTTATTTTATTAATGTTTCATCTAATTTTGTGTCATTATTCTAATAAATTATCAAGTGGAAAACTTGCCCAAACCTACTTGTTTTAAATTATAAGAGGATAGTACAGGATGGTTTGAACTTCTTGCAAACCATCACAGTTTAGCAAGATTTCTCATTAGAGATGGTTTCAAGGAAATGATAATTCCTCATCTTCATTTCTTAAACATAACTGTTATATAATTTTTAATCTCTAGAGAATTCTCAGTTATAAAAGAAAACCTGTTATTCTGTTAAAGGAGAAAATTTCAAACTAAAGTAACAAAGTTTTCTCCACTCCAAGAAACTGGTAAATTTTAGAAAGCCTAGAACCTGGTTATATCATTCTATTCAGGGTTAATGGAGCCATCAGCACTATATTAATCCTAGATTTTCTTCCTTCAGCTCCAACAACAACAACAAAGAGACCCCGTGTTCCACGTCCCAAACCTAAAACCACGCCCCATCCAGAAGCACCTCAGACTAAACTGGGTAAATATGTGATTTCTGGTTTAAGGAGTCCAAACATTCTATCCCAGTTGGAACCCTGAATTCTGTGCACATAATTGGTACATGTCTTACACATCTCTGAAGAGTGGAAGCTACTCTTATTATTAATCCCTTCCACGTCCCGGTAACCGTATTAGCAACTGTGAGACACATCAGAAGTAGTAATTCTGTTTTATTTCCCAATTATTTTGTAAACAAAAGCTGTTCCTACATAAAAAGATAGAAAATAACATAAGGCAGTGTGTATAAAATAATTTCTCAAATAGTACAAATGCTATATGCTAGAAATGTAAATATTTGGAACAGAAAGAGATCCAGAATAATTAGGGGAAACAGCAGAACAGAATTTGGATGAGTGGAAGGTTGAGCAGACAAAGGCTGAAAACAGGAAATGTGCTGAATGAAGCTGGTGACTAGATAGAAGGTGACTTATTCATACGTTCCCTTGACTGTATCCATAGAATGAACTAAAGGGGACTAGGATGTCTACTCGAGAGCTTAAATTTGATCCAGTGGGCTTCAGTGATCCCTATTTCTACACAGGACCATGCTTTTTCTGTTCTTAGAACTGAAGATAACCTAATTTAATATGGTATCACAAGCTGAGAGGTTGTTCCTTTGTTTATTAAATGCCACTGTTTTCATTAAGGACTTAGTCTCTTAGGGGGTATGGTCTCAGCTTCTTTATGACTGTCTGTTCTGTGTGTGGTGGACAGACCCTGGTGTGACCCCCTATTCCACATTGCCTCCACCTCTCACCTCCCACCCCTATAACTCCTGCCTTTTATGTTAACTTTCTGTGTAATCCATCCTTTCCCTCTCTCTCCCCACTTCAAAGCATTGTTTTTACTGGTAAAAGATTAACTTTCTGACATTTCATGCATTTACAAAAATCTCTTTGATTTCTTTTATTATTTTTGATCAGTTCCTGCCACAATCCCTGAACCAGTCAGTCTTAGGACCGAAGCTCCAGGAACAATAGTAGGTAATGATCCACTATGTCCATCAGCATCTGCTTCTGCTCATTTGAAGCCCATTTCATCACCATCATAACCTCAGCTTCTCCTGCTTCACAAGACTCTTGTCATTCTCTATTGTCATTCAATTATTTCTTAATATATTGGAGTCTTAAAACAATTCATTTGTTACTGAGACAGTCAAGTATGAACTTAGCTTAGTATATATATGCTTAAGGCAATGGGTTTGAATTTGTAGCATCTCATCCCCATGTAACCTTTTAATCACATTCTGTGTTACTGAGTTTCAAACACGATCAGTGGGGTTGCAAGTAGGGTGTCTGTCTTTGATCCAAGCAAGTACATTGTCACAACTGTTATGGTGTGATGTAATTCTTGCCCAGATCTAAATTTTTACATTTTTACCACCTGTGTGATTTTGTGTTGTCATTTTAGGCAATGATATGGCCTTTTTTTCAGTAAGGAGTGAAATAGAAAATATACCCAAGGCCAGTAAATTGAAATTATGTGTCCCATCATTAGTATAAAGTCACCCTACCCCTCTCCCACCATCACCATAATACAGTAGGTTTTTGGAACTTTTTTTTCATTTAGAAATCACTTTTGAGGCTCTCCTTGATATATCAATGAATATTTCTATGTGATTTTTGTTTTTCATAGTAATATAATTGATAAATAGAGGCAATAATCAAAATAGTGACAAATATTTCAAAATCAAAAGAAAAATTTCCTGAAACTCAAGAAATTATAGCAAGTATAATCCTATCCATAGCTTCTGGAACTCAACCACTCTATTAACCTAAAGTTTTCTTCCTTTATTTCCCAAAGTGCCTCAATGAATTCATCATCCCCATCCCAAATCTAAACCACACTGAGTCCTGAAGCACCTCAGGACTCAGGGAAATGTGTAGATTCTGGTTGAGGAATCCTGGAGCCCATCCCTGTGGAGTCTAGAGAAAGTGAAGGGGCAAGTTGGGATCAGCAGCTGCTTTCACCCCACAGTAGGCAAGCGGAGCATAGCTGGATGGGTCTTAGGTGGTAGCTGAATCCCTTCCTCTTTGTGAATTAGAATCTTCTCTCTAAATGTCTGTTTCATTGGCTTCTCATTCGATGCTATTCATCCTTTATATATTGAATGTGTGTAGTGGACTGAAACAGCTGTGCAACAAACATATACTTGGGCAAATAGATTATTTCTTGGTAACTGTCTAGCTTATATACGTCATAGTACAGATCCAGGCAGGAGTTGATAGTATTTTCTATAAAGAACAACTTAGTAAATACTGGGGGCTTTGTGGCCCCGGTAGTCTCTTATATCTATTTTCCTTTTTCTTACAACCACTTAAAAATGGAAACTGGCTGTATGAAAGCAAGCTATGGGCAAGATTTGGCCTATGGGCCATAGTTTGTCAATGTGTAATTTAAAGAAACAATCAGAGTGGACCAGAGTAGTTAAGAAGGCCTTGAACACTCAAAACTGTTACAGATTTGGATGACTAGGGAGCAGGGAATGAAGAGGTTCAGAAAAGCAGGATGTGTAGAGACCAGTGAGAGGATACAGAGGCTTCTTTGTCAGGCTTCTAAGTGCTGATCAGAACATTATACTGAAGCTGCTGTTATACTGAATGGGCTCATAGGGGCAGTTGAAAGGGTTTTTCACTGCTGGGCTTAGGAATTTGAGTTTCATGTAGGAATAATCAGTATGGGAGGCTTTCCCCAGGCACATGACAAAAGGATACAGCTAAATCACAGACTAAATGGCTGCCCTTTATCTTGCTCTCTTAAGTACTCCAGGTAGGCAAAGCTTGTGCTTTCTTTCCAAAGATCAGTTTTAGCAAGATAGGTATGGTCTACTTTGGTACCTAGACTGGGATCGTCACAGAATGAGAAATTTCACAGGTACTTTTCAGGGACAGTTATCTGATTACAAAGACAAACCTTCCTGAGTGATAAACTGGTACCTGAGTGCTGGGAAAGATTGAAGGCAGGAGAAGAAGGGGACAACAGAGGGAGGATGAGATGGTTGGATGGCATCACCGACTCAATGGACATGAGTTTGGCTGAACTCCGGGAGTTGGTGATGGACAGGGAGGCCTGGCATGGTGCAGCCCATGTGGTCACAAAGAGTCGGACTCAACAGAGTGACTGAAATGAACTGAGTGCAGATAAATCATATCCCTGTGAGGCTGTATAAATGTTTAACATTTCTTTTTTATTGTTATTTTTGGTCAGTTCCTGCTATAGTCTTTGAACCAGTTACTCCTATAAAAGAGGCTCCGGAGACAGCATTCGGTAAATGCCACTTTCTGACCTTTAGCAAGAGCTTTCCCTACTCATTGTCAAACTTCTGCTCATTCCACTCTGTTGCCATTTAGTTACATTCTTTATCTTGTGAGAAAAACATGCATAAAACAAGTTACCTCTGGTTCTAAAGAGAGCCATGCCTGGATCTAGTTTGGAATACCTTCCTGTCCTGTAACATATTTAAAATTTTCTTCATACCAGTTTATGTTTTTGGCTCAACCAGAGTTCTCTGTTAAGGTAAATTTCATGTATTTATTAGAGTGTCTGATCCTGATCTATGCTAACCAGGTTGTAACACAGAAGTTCCTTTATACATCCTTTGTACACCTGCCTTTTTTATCTGCCTGTTTTGTTGTTGTTATTGTTTTAACATTTGTGTGATATGTTTGTAGTGAATTGTCTACCAGGTAACGTGATCAAGGCTAATAAGTTTAAATAGTAAGCCTCATCCTTAAGTTGAATCTGACTCCCCCTTACTCTCCAACATAGTTTAGAAATGACTCAATCTTTTTAATGCAATCTAGGAGAATGTGATAAAAATACATATCTTGACTATCTGAATTATTACCTTCATTTTATGTATCAGCTTTTTCCCCAAAGTATCATCAATAACAAAGGAAGATATACACATAGTCAGGGCAAAATTTTCACCCTAGACAGATCCATTTCTTGAAACTGAAGAAAATCTATCAAGCTTTGGAAAACTTGAAGGTTTTTTCAAAAACCTGTGATTTTCAGAAGCATAAGCTTTAAAGTGCCAAGTTTATCTTTTTCTACTTCCCAAAACATCCCAATAGACACATCATTCACGGTACAAACTTAAAACTACTTCATGTCCAGATACAGTGGAGTTTATACCAGACAAAAGCAAAACAAAAGGGTTCTTGACTTAAGGAGTGTGGTAGCCTGCCACTGATTGAAAATGGAAACCTGTTTACCTCCTAGTGAGGAAACCATGAAGAGTCCTGGTGCCTTCAGAGCTGGCGAGGAGTTCTGGTTTGAAAGATACATAATCTTCTCTCCAAGTCTGGGTAGTAAGAGGTTTGCTTCTCAGTCTGCAAGCTAGTTAAGCACAAGCATTTTTCCTATGTGAACATCCTAGAGAATGAGAGCAGTGCAGTGTTTTTGCAAATTCACGATTTTCCTTAGGTACACAAACATCAAGTATAGATTTGTTATAGCGGGGCTTTTTTAATGGGCAGTGTGTAATCCAAAATGGGTACTTTGCATCTATAGTTCTTCCCTAGTTGTTGGTGGAGGGAACCCAAATTCTTTCATCACATACTTGCATGGCAGACCTTTAAAAAGTTAAAAATCAACCTGGGCTTCAGTCGAGCAGAGAAGGAGTTTGGGTCTTGATGTCACATTAGAATTTGCACAGTGGGTAAGTGAGAGTGAACAAAGATGGAAAAAAGGATATGCATAGAGGCAACCAGAGGGAGCAAAGATCCTGCTTTCTCTATGTGACAAATAAAGCATTTTTGTTGGGGATGATGCACTTGAACACCATGTGAGGCCGGCTAAGACTAGTATTGTTCTTAATGAGCATCATAATATCTCTTCTTTCCACACTTGGATAGTTTTCCCCGTGCTGAGAGTGGACAGGTGCTTTACTGGATCCATGGGCTAAGCGGCTTCCCCTTATCTAGTCTTCTTCTTTGGACAGAAGTCACAAGATCTTTCCAGAACTGAGTTCTCAGCAATATTATCAAAGCCATTTTGGGCTATTTGTGTAATGGTTTCTTGGTTATTTAGGAACTTTTTCTGCAACCATAATTTGATAACATAGACAGTTTCTTTATTCAGCATACACAAAAGTACAGGTTAGTTTTTCACATGCTTTTTGAGGGTTGTTAGAAACATATTTTATTGGAGAAGGAAATGGCAACCCACTCCAGTATTCTTGCCTGGAGAATCCCAGGGACGGAGGAGCCTATTGGGTGCCGTCTATGGGATCGCACAGAGTCGGACACAACTGATGCAACTTAGCAGCAGCTTAGCAGAAACATATTTACTAAATACCTAAGAACGTCCTAAAGTCTACCAGAGCAGATGCAGATAATCAAGCACTAATTACAAGAACTGTTTCCCTCTTGTGCTGCTAAACAGAGACCAAAGGTAATGGCTATCTCATGAGATGAAGAAGTCCCTAACTACAGTTTGGCCAAGTGTGAGCACAACAATTGATTTCCCTTTCTGTTAGTCTGCTGGGGCTGCCATAACAAAAAACCACAGACTGGGTGGCTTAGACAGCAGCTCTTGAGGCTGGAAGTCTAAGGTCAAGGCATCAGCGGGTTTAATATGTCCCAGAGCCTTTCTCCTTTCTTGTGTCTTCATGTGGCCATCTCTGCGTGTGAAGGCTTCCCTGCGTCTCTCCCTCTTCTTATACGGACAGCAGTCCTTCTGGCTTCTGGTCCCATTCTTATGACCTCATTTAAGCTTAACTGCATCTTTAAAGGCCCCAGCTCCAAACATAGTCACACTGGGATTTAGGACCTCAACATATGAATCTTGAGGGGATACCATTCAGTCCATAACACCCTTCATTCAGAAATTTTTAAAACTATTCTAGAGATAGTATTACACTGACAAGATTCATTTTGGCATGCATGTTGTAGCTATTCATACTTTATTTTTAAAAAACCACAAACCTCTCTTATTTATTACTTCAGTTCCTGTTACAGACCTTGAACCTGTTACTTTTACAACGGAGACATCTGGGACCACACTAGGTAATGACGCTGTGCTGTTCCCCGGTGGTGGTGTTGCTCCTTGTGCGGTCCTTTCAGCCTCCATCCCCATCATGTGCTTTTCTTCTTTCACAAAATGACATCATCATCCTCCACTGCAATTCAGTCACTTCCTTCATCTGAAGAGTGCTGTAGCCTCCTTAAAAAAGTGTCCTGTTGTTTTTATGAGAGCAGGCGTGTGCTTAGTTCAAGAGATCTACCTGCCGTGTGGTGCATCTGAAATTATCACATTGATTTGTGCTTTGTTGAGCAGTGTTCTCTGTTAAAGCTGAGTTGCAAACAAATTTGGATCTCTTTTTTCTCCAGGCTGATGAGCAATAACAACTACTCTTAAGTTTCTTTGCACATCTTCTACATTTCTAGATTTTTTTAAAAAAAACTATTTGCATGGTATGTTTGCTTCTTCATTGATGTTTTAAGTAATGCTGTGTTTTATTACCAATTTGACAAATAGGAAGTTTTCCAAATCTGAAATTTTAATTGTAAACCTTTTCCTTAGTGTGAGCCTAACCTCCCCTTCCCTTGCACCAGAATTGAGTCTTCCTTCTCATTTTTCCCTCAGAGAGGAACTAATGTGAGTATCTGATTACAAGTGCTAATTTTCATGCCTTGAATAAGTAACTTGACCCTCAAAGATGCGTTGGCATAAAAAGAGTGAAAGTTTTAGACTACAGTTTCATAGAACTTTTAAAAATCCAACAGGTTTTGGCAAAACCTCTCCTCAGTACCCAGAGCATAAGATATAGAATAACAAGTCTTTTCTTTCTTTAGCTACTACCAAAACATCACAAAGACCTCGTCGTCCACGTCCCAGACCTAAAACTACACGAGGCCCTCAAGTACCTCAGACAAAACTGGGTAAATGTGCAATTTGTTGGTTTAAGGGTGAGCCCTAGTAGGCTGTCCCAGTGGGGACCCAAAGCTCTTACTCTAAGTGTGAAGTTATGAGATAGCATTAGTAATATTTCCTCTACCAGGTGTCGAGGAGAACATGACTGTATAAGACACAGTTGGTGCCAGAATACCAATTCTTTCTATGTGAGAGTCATCTTTGATACACATTTAGTAAGTTTTTTACTATAAAATTCCACTCAGATCTTAAAGATAAAACTTCTTTAGCAAAGCCAATATATTCCATTCACGTAAATAAACAAATTGAAAGTAGCTTGCGAATTCCTGGATCAATATCAGCAACTGTGGGTGATATGCAACCTGTGGGAGACTTATTTTACTTCTAAAATGGTAAAGTTGAGCATAAGTTTTCATGAGACAAAGGAGAAAATCAAGGTAGACTGGACTTGGCCCTTGGCCCTTAAGGTTTGGGCCCACTACAGGATTTGTATATGTGGAGGGAAACATGAGCCAAGACAGAAGGACCAGGCATGTGGTGGAGGTGGGGTGGGGAGTTGCCTAGAACAGACTGTCCTACTTCTTAGTAGTCCAAACATGGCTACTGATGATGCTACATTAGGCTGGATCCATCCAGCCAATTGAAAGAGGATTTTGAGAACTTGATTCAGGAGTTTAGATTTGAAAGATGTCAACAGTCTTTGATTTCCATTTTTTTCTGGGCTTAGGCCAGAAATATGCTCTACTGAATATTACAGACTGAGTGACCACTTTATCCTGCTCTTTTATGTGTCATGATTTGAACAGAGATCTCTGACTCTTTCCATAGCTGAGCTCTTGGCAGGACCAACACCATCCACTTCCATGATTAGTTTTTATATCTACTTCAAATGTACACACTATCTATTATATCCATGCTAACCTAAACATAGGACGTGCTCCTTTTCAGCTTCCATTGAAGTACAGGTTTTGTTTTTTTTTTTTTGTCTCATTGTATATTAGGTAAATGCCTGAAAATATTTTCCAGTGCAGAGTTTTCCAGATTGGTTAGAATCCATTAGTTAAAACCTAGGAGAATTTCACGTTGACTCAAGATAGTTTAAGGCTAAGCCTAAGACTGACCATAACTATTGCTTGGCCAAAGAACAGTCATCTGCTCTTTGTTATTTTTTGTTTGTTTGTGGAAGGAATGATACACAAGCAAATCTTGTTGGGGTGCAAATATTCTAACTTTTCATATATTTTTAAATCTCTTTGCTCTACTGTATTATTTTTTGGTCAGTTCCTGCTACAACGCTTGAACCTGTCACTCTTAGAACAGAGGCCCCCGGACCAACATTAGGTAATGATGCACTGTGTTTTCAACAAGCCTTATCCTGCTTATTGTTGGGCTCAGAGTTTCATCTTGCTCCACGTGACAGTAGTTTTATTCTTTGTGGCCATTTATCTACATTCTTCTTAAAATTATGAAAACTCTTAAATTATCAGTTGTTTTTAATAGAATTAGCCATAGGTGAGCCTACTTTAAGATATTTGCTGGGTAACCTGTTTGAAATTGTGTCATTCTGTGTTTTGTTCAAGCAGTGCTTGTGATAAAAACCGGTTTTCAAACACATCACAGATCTGTTTCTTGTCTAGACATATAAAGCCATCAACAACTACTCTCACAGGGCCAAGAGGATCCGTACTTGTACATCTACATGTCTGCCCTTTTTCCATTTCCTTAGTATTTTGTTGCTTTGTTTCTATTTAGGTAGTAATGTGTTCTTATTTTAATAGTTGCATAGAAAATGTACCAGAGATTGCAATATTAAATTATAAAGCTCACATTTAGTTTGACTGTCCTTCATTATCTATTGAAATTTAGCAACAGTCCTTAACCTTTTTGTTGCCCAAGCACACTGCTCTATGAGAGTTTGATTATAATTACTAATCTTTATTTCTTATATTAAAATTGATTTTTGTCTTCAAAAAATCTTCTATGATAAAAGAAGATAGAAAAGGAATTTATGTATGTGACAAAAATCTCAAACTAAAAAGGTAAATATTTAATAATATCAAATAAGATGTAGAAAATCTAGAGTCATGTTTTTGCTTCCCATAGGTTCCAGAACCCTGGGTAATGTTGTTATGTAATAACCCAAGAATTTCTTCCTTCAGCTTCTAAAACATCACAACAGACAATTCATCCCCATCCCAGACCAAAAACCACACCAAGTGCTGAAGCACCTGAGTCCAAACCAGGTAAAAGTTTCCCTGGCTTAGAGTTCCAACAACCTAACCCAACAGGGTGACGGGTAATCTTAGTTGTTGGGAGTAACCAGTATGCCCCCAGAGACTAAAGATACAACTCATATTGAGTTGCAGTTCCTACTGTAGAGTTGGCGAGAAAAGCACAGTAGGGGGAGATTTGTAGGGCAGCCGAATGCCTCATACTTCCTCTGTAAAGATCTCTGTTGCTGTACACTTTATTAACTTCCACTTATCTTTTGAAAAGAAAGCTTCTCTAGAAAAATTAGGCATATTCAGTTCAAATTGATAAACATTAAGTGCCTTCAGTAGCCTCCAAAGGTGCTATTGTATCAGATGTGGAAGAGGTGTTTTAATCCTAAAACCTGCAAGACAGTTAAAAACAAAAGCCTTTCCTTGGTAAATAAAATAGAAGCTGGCAATATACACATCTATGAAAATATACGATTGATATTTGTGTGCTATCAACAAGATGTGCTAGGTATATAAATCTTCGGGGCAGGGAAAGATAAGTTTAGAAAGAATGAAGCCTTACTTATTTGACTAAGTATAAACATAATGCTAGATTTCTGATTTATATTCACTTAAAACTTTGATATAGCTCCATTTACTCTGGAATCTAGTATTACTACTAGGTTACTGCTTAAAGTCTAGAGTGCTTATTGTATTGTGATCTAAAAACATTTGAGGCTTGAAACTTCTAATCCAATTCTGAGAATATAAAGAAATACTATGATACTATGTTGTTTAAAAAAAAACAGGAAATTAATTTGTGATGCAATATTATTAACTAAAGTACAGATTTTCCAGTTTCACAGAATTTTATGCTAGGGTCCAATATTTGTTTTCATACCTTATTCAGCTTTCCACATTGTATTTAGTTGCACTGAGCAGCTTCAGCTGCATGGAACAAATTCTGATAAATTCTCTTTTCATTTTTATTCTGTTAAAAATGTTTTCTACTTTTCCTTGTTATGGCTTCTTAGATACAGCCATCATTTTTAAGTGAACATTTAATTTCCAAATATTTGGAATTTTTAAAGTATGTTTAATATAAATTTCTCATTTTGATATTAATTTTTTATTTAAATGCATTCTTCTCTGCAAAAATATAAAACGTGATGACACTTCTTGCCTTGAGCTTAACAATCATATTGATATATATGTATATACAGTAGCAATTATTATATGTGTATATTATGAAAGAAAGAAAGTGAAGTCACTCAGTCATGTCCAACTCTTTGAGACCCCATGGACTATAGCCTGCCAGGCTCCTCTGTCCATGGAATTCTGCAGGCAAGAATACTGGAGTGGGTTGCCATTTCCTAATCCAGAGGATCTTTCTGACCCAGGGATTGAACCCAGGTCTCCCACATAATATGTATATATTATAAATAATTTTAAATACATATATAGTCAATGTTATAAAGTTTTTCATGTCAGTTTCTATCATTTATATTATCTGTATTATATTTGTTTATATATATTATATATTATCTATAAATAATTTTTTACAGTTCTTTTTATTATGAAAATAGCAAATATAGGAAAAAATGCATGAATCATATGCATTTACTAATGATTATAAAAGTCATATGTGCAATTTAATAAATAATTAAAATAGAAAAAGTAAAAACAAGAGGTAACCTTTTTGTTTTAAGAAAGCATTCATTAGAGAGGAAAAAAGAACAGCAGAAAGGAGGGTCAAAGACAAGAAAGTAAAACGGTACATGATAGGAAAATTCAAATGTCTGTAATGACCAAGTGTATATTGTAAACGAGCAAAAAGGACTAAAAATGAGACGCTATAGAGGAGTAGAGACTGGGGCAAACAGGAAAATTCCTTCCACATCCACACAGTTCAGCTATGACTTAGTTTTGCTAATTATTGCCATGCAGACTATTTTCAGACTTTCCAAATTTTTTAGGGTGTTTCCAAAGTTTTAGTTTTTTCAGTAAAATATCCCATTTTCAAAGACCAAATAGGTCAGGCAAAGCACTTTTACTCATCAGATTTAGACTGTGCACTGTTGATGTGTAACTATCTCATTCTTGTTACAAATGAAATTTAGGGACTTGTGATTGTGGAAAACAGCGATTACACTGTGAGCTGAAGGTTGAAATCTGATTGTGGGGAACTTCATATTAAAAGCCTTAGCTATTTTCCTCTGCGGTTTACAGAGAGGTTAATAAAAGATTTATGTGGATTGAAAAATTATATAAAAATTTATTTTAGTTATTCCAAAATTTACTCTGGTTTTGAAAGTTTCCAAGCAGTCACTGTTTCTTCTCTATTGGACAAAGAAAAAGATTTTCTCAGTATTGCTGATTTTGTGGGATAACAATAGTTCAGGGGCATTGACAATGAAAGCTGGAATGTGCCCAAAATAAATAAAGAAAGAAAGTGGAGCCTTGAAATCATTGTGGGACATAGATGAGTAGAAAGATGGAAACGAATAAAATCAGAAAGAGTGGATATAAGTAGAGACCAACCAAAGGACAAAGTCTAACTGTAATATAATACAAAGGATATCTGATTTCAAGGTGGTACTCAAAGCTTTTCTAAATCTTGATTGGTCCATGTCAGACTCCCAAGGTGGAGATCGTTAGGCACCTGATAAAGCCATTGAGATCTGATCAAGTATCAACAAGTTCCTCTTTGTTCATGAAGACATGTTCTTTCTTTGCTTAATATGGAGAGATACCCAATCTGATTCATCATGCTGAGGCCTCAGTCTCTTTCCAAAGATAGGTCCTTACCAATACCCAAACATCCTACGTTGGCTTATTAATTTAGAGTCAGATAATAAAAGGAGGAATAAGGGAATAGGTACCTGACTTAGGTACAGCCAATTATTAGAAAACCGATTGTTTACCCTTCTAGTTTAAGAGTTTTTAAAACTTGTCATGTTATACTAGTAAGATCCTTTTTGCAGTAAACGTTTTAAGTTTCCTTTTACTTAAAACAATCATTTGGTTTATTTTTTAATACTTTTGGTCAGTTCCTACTGCAGACTTTGAACCTGTTACATTCAGAACTGATGCTTGGGTAACAACAAAAGGTAATAACACGTGATCCTCAGTAAGTGCGTTTGCTTCTCATTGTCAGACTCATTCCATCAACATCACAGCTACAGGTTCTTTTGCTTCATAAAGCTATATCATCATCCTCTGTTATCATGCCATGATATTCTTCATCCTAAAAGTACTGAAGACTCTGACTCTTAAGACAAGTTATCCCTTGTTTCTAAGAGAGCTATGCATGAACCTAACTCAGATCAATTGTTATACATGTAACCATCTGAAATTGTTCTTGCCATTGCATATGTTTTTAACCAATGTTTTGTTTAAGTTGAGTTTAAAAAGCAATTCTTGTAACCCTAACAGAAGTTAGAAACGGGGGTTCTTTGTGGATCTAAAGGTCGTCTTTTTTTTTTTAAGCTGTCTATATGATATTTGTTAACTGAAAAGTTAATGACATGGTCTTATTTTAGGAAACCATAGAAGAGTTTGTACCATTACCACCACCATAATATTTTACCAATCATTCTTGTCCTTTTTAATTCAAAAGAGAGTTCTTTGAATGATTCTTCTTTTTAAATGAATAACTTACTTTTTTATATGACTTACTCCCAGTAAACTTCCACATGTTAAAAAAAATACTATTATAATAAGGGTGAAAGCTTCAAACTAAAAAGTTTAAGAGACGCACTTCCTAAAATATGAGGAAATCTAGTAAGTTTTAGGAAATCTGGAGACGTGTGTTCTGCTACCCGTAGCTGCTGAGCTACGAACTCTGAAATAACTGAAGGTTTTCTTTCTTCAGCTCCTAAAACATCAAAACGGACCCGTCGTCCGCGTCCCAAACTTAAAACTACAACAACTCCTGAGGCACCTCAAACCAAACCGGGTAATTGTGGGTTTCTCATTAAAGGACTGAGTCTTTGCAGCTCTGGAGAGTCTGGGATTGATCCAGCAGTGAGAGGGGTAGCCCATGTGAGCCCTATGTGTGTAAAGGTGTGAAATGGCCTGCTGCTGCTTTCCCCTGTTGAGTTAGCAGAGGAAAATGTGATGAGGGGGTGGCAGGGACTCGTGCGATAGCTGAGTACTCTGTCTTCTACATAAGGATCTACTCTTTTATGTACTATGTACTTTATTTGCATTTTCTTATTCCATTCCATTCTTCACCTAAAGACAAAATGTCTTAAACCAATCTTTTTTTTTTTTTTTTTGGTTCAAGAAACAAACATGAAGTAACTTACCTGTCCCCACAGCCCATCAACAGTTGTGAGGATATCAGAGAAGGCAGCAACTTCTTACTTCTCAGTCTGGAGCAGAGTCAAATTCAGAACCCGCCTCAGTGTGAAACATTAAAAGATTGAACCTAGGCAGTATGTCTGTGCGAACAGAGTTCTTTTATGGAGGGGCTCTAAACATCTCTCAGCTGAAAGAGAGAAAAGTCTGTGAAGGACAGAAGTAAGAAGTCTTAAAATCATGGAGACTGACAGACAAAAAGAAAGGTGAAGAGACCAACCAGCGAGCACAGACTTCTCAGTGAAGGGAGGTTCTGCTTCTCAGTGGTAGTGAAGAGTACTGTGTTTGGAAGGGTCCATAAGAGCAGTTGAAGAAAGTCCTTGAAAGTATGACTCAGAAGTTTGGATCTGACCCAAAAGTATCAGTGGTCTCTCTTGCAATGGTCTCTTCCCCTAGACAGGGTACAGCATTTTTGTGATTAGAACAGAGCACGTTAAGTGCTTTACTGGGCACCACACACTATTTGTTCTTATATCCTGATTTATTGAGTGCTTTTGCCTCAAATAAGGTCTCAGCCTACTTCCAAATAGGTGTTCTCAACAAGATCTGTATGCTTCACTTGGCTTAATTTTTTTCCATGTCTGTAAATACAAAATCTACTTATTGTATACATGCTTACATAGACATGCTATTGTCTTCCAATTTAATTGAGAGAAAATTGACATACAGTACTGTATAAGTTTAAGGCATACAGCGTAGTGATTTGACTTGCATGTGTCATGAAATGATCCCCACAGTAGCTTTAGTTGTTTAGTTTAATCCATCACCTCATATAGAGAGATGAAAGCAGTAGAAAAACATTTTTCCTTGTGATGAGAACTTAGACATATTGTTTTCTTAAAGCTTCCACAGAAAAGTCAACAGTTGTCAGAACAGTTACCTAAGTATATATTTGGTAAAATGGTTAGATAATTTTCCTAGATCAGTGTTCTACAGTGATTGGAATTAAGTACTTAGATACCTAGGAGAAACTCATGTTGACTTTATGAAGATATTTATCAGATTGTGTATTGCTATGATTGTCTCATAAAAGAATACCTACCTAGCCTTAGGTGATCAAATCATTAAATAAGAAGTATGTGATTTCAAAAAATTTTCAAATTGTTGTGTACCTACTGAAGCGATATTATACTGGTAAGATTTAATTTGCTGACTTTTCACAAGTGTTTGTTTCATTGTTTTTTGACTAGTTCCTACTACAGATCTTGAACCTGGTACTCTTAGAACTGAAGCTCCAGAAATCGTGGGTAATGAGCATGTGTGTCCTTCAAATGGTGCTCTTCCTGTTCATTGTCATACCATTATAGCCACAGGTTCTCTTGCATCTTAAAACCATTTCTAACCCCTCTGTTGTCATTCTATTCCAATCTTTATCTTGTAATTATGCTAAGCTCTATGTCCTCTGTTGACTCTAAGAGAACTGTGTATCTACTAATTTCAGGATGTCAGACTGCTGTGTATCTACTCAACATTGTCATGTGATCATGCACATTTGTTTAAAGTGTTGACTATAAAGCTTTCTTTCAAACATGAATTCCCATTTATCTCTTATTCTTCTCATTTGTGTTTTCCTCATCAATTGTAGAAATGCCATGTTTTTTATTGTATTACTTTTTATTGAATTAGGATCTGTGTGATTGTACTGGTGAATCTGTTGTTTCAAGGAATAATGCTTTTAGATAATGGTCAAATTTTTGAACGTGCCTAAATCTTAAACGTTTGAATGATGGGCTTTTATGATAGAATAGGCTGATTCTTTCTCCTTATTTAACAGGGTTTAAGAGTTTCTTATCTTTTACTGAATGAAGAACCACTTTGAAATTTTGATGAGCATGCCCCATTTTTTACATTGATCCTTATACTTTTGAACATGTGAATTCATTATTATACCTATGATTATTGAAATAGGGAACAAAATAGACATTTATATGTCAGCTTGTATAGAAGTGCAAATAGGCTGATAAATGGTTTTTCCAATAGTTAGAAAAGTCTAACATGTTTATTATATTCATAAACGTGTAAAAAGCTCATCTAGCAAAGTCTTCCATACTAGCAAGGGTCAGATAACCAAACATCTAGAACTTCTTGTTGACCACAGTGATATTGAACAAAGTGCATAACCTGTCTTATGAGGTTAATGGATATTGGCCATAATTTGGTCAGATCTGCAAAGAACAATTATGGTCTCCTTTCTCTCTGTTCTGAAGCTTAAAAATTAGCTTCTGAAATTAGTCTTCAAGTACATTTTTTAAATCTCTTTGGTTTATTTTATTGTTTTTGGCTAGTTCTTCCTACCGTCATTGAACCTGTCACTCATACAACCAAGGCTCCAGAAACAACATTAGGTAATGATATTCTGTGTTTCACAGCAGTTTTTTCCTGCCCATTATCTACTCATTCTGTCATCATCATCCTCATCATCATCACATTATCATTAGCTTCTTAAGACTATCTTGTCATCCTCTGCTGTTCTGCAACTTGATTATCCTTCTCAATAAGAGTATTGAAGACTCTAAAAGAAGTTGCCTATTGTTTTAAAAGATATGCACAGGATTAGGTCAGAGTATTTTTCTACTGTGTAATCTTAACTGAATTTATATCATGTACTACTTTTGTCTAAATGGGGCTCATTTTTAAAGCTGAGCTTCAAATGCAGTCAGGAGTGTCTTATCTTCTCTAGATGAACTAAAACATAACAATGTGTAGTTCTGTGGCTTGGGGGAGTAGTTAAATTTCTTACTGTAAACTACCTATGGTTTGATGATAGTCCTTACCTTTTTTAAAGTTAGAGATTTATAGGACTCTTCACTTCTTGACTTAATTTTATGCGTAAATTTTACCGTAAGACTCTTTGTGATAAAATAATGAACAAAATAGGCAAAAACATTTGGATCTTAAAAATATATGCCTTAAATTTCAAGGAAACATATTTTAGAAACTCTAGAACCTTATTTCCAATACCACCTTCACTGGAATAATAATAATCCAATAATAATCCAATATTTCTTCCTTCAGCTTATAAAACAACACGAGTTCGTCGTCCACGTCCCAGACCTAAAACCACATCAAGCCCTGAAGCACCTCAGACCAAATTGGGTAAATGTGTTATTCCATGGTTTGAGGGGTAAACCCTAGCAGTGTGTCCATTGGGGTCCCAACGCAGTGCCTTTGATGGAAAGTAACAGACTTCATGTTCTCTAAGAGTTGAGGCATTAAAGTATGGTTAGCAGCTGCTTCCTGGATGAGTTCTTGGTCACTTTTATTTGTAGCAATACTGGCATAGTTACTTATGGTACATCTACAGTTAAACACACATGATCTATTATAGTACATAACCATAGGTTTTTTCCCAACTTCCAAGAAATACAACAAATTCCTTTCACATATTTTTAACATATATTGCCTAAACAGAATTTCTAATGCAAGCTTCCGTATTAGAATCAGAAAATCAAACACCTAGGCCAGTCTCATGTTCACTATACTAAGATTCATAGCAGAGTTCAAAGGTTGTACCTACTTTCCGTGATGAATTGCTACTAGCCTCAGAGACTAGTTGCTTTCTGTGAATTTACAAAAGTTAAAAAAATAGTTGTCATTTGAAATTGTTTTGAAAGAAAAATTAAGACTTTCTATGTGTGTGTTAAACTTTCTTGTGTTCCCCTTGTTGCTTTTGGTTAGTTTCTGCTATAAGCTTTGAACCGGTTATTCATAGCTCTGAAGCTCCAGAAGCAACATTAGGTAATGACTTTTGTGACCTCATTAAAAACCCACCCCATCACTATCATGGCCAGAGTTGCTCCTGCTTCCTATGATTGCTGTTGTAATTCTGTTTCATGCTTCATCTGATAAGTAGTCAGGATTCTTAATTCAAGAGCTACCTGTTATTTGCAACAGATGTCCCTGGATCCAGGTCAGGAAATCTATCTGCCATGAAATCCCCTTTAGCATTTCATTATGTGATTCAGTGAAGAGTCTGAAGTCTAAATTGTGCCCCTTCTATCTGGTATGTAGATCTATAAAATGGTGATAATTAAGTACCATGAAATTTCTCTGAACCACTCTCTAAAATTCTTTGTGATATTCTTATTATTCTCTTCCTATTTCAAGGAATGATTTCCCTATTAAATTATTTTTAAAAGGTTGCTTCTTGGAAGTGTCAGTTCTAGCGAATATAATTTATAGGCTTAGCCATCATTAATGAACTTGACTATTCCTTATTCTCCACTACAATTTAGCATTAATTCTTAATCATTATTAAGTAGGAATCTCTCTGAGGATCTAATTATACATAGTAATATCTATATCCTTAACAAATTTTGTTATTGATCTCTGAAAGACCCTCAGTGATAAGGAACAAATTGGACAGTAAAGTGAAATTTTCAAACTTGGGCAGTAAAGCCAAGAAAATCTAATATTTTAGAAAACATTGGTCCACATTCAATGCTGATGGTTTTTAGACCTACAAATACAATAGCAACTCAACATTTTCTTCCTTTAGTTTCAAAACATGGGGCAGGGGGGAACATCCTTCTTACAAACTTTAAACTTCTCTAAGCTCCACAGTTGAAACCAAGAAAATCTATGGATTTTAGTTTAAGAAGTCCTTCCAGCCCATTGCAGTTGGGTCCCAAGAGTGACAGTGATATGGCTTGCTAACTTGCATTTCCCTCCTCTGTGCTGTCTAAGAGAGAAGGTAGCATTTCTACAATTGCACATGGGCCAGAATGCTCATGGTTGGAGGAGATCTATATGGGCCAAATGCATAAGAATTGTCTCTGACAAAAGATGCATCTTATTCAATTCTCTTAGCATTCTATTTCATTAATTTCTTTTTAAAATAGCATTGCTTCTTTGTCTTAGGTAAACAACCATTTCCTTGCCCTCTGTGGTCCCAGCACCATGTTAGTAGTTGAGCAAAGTGGGGTGTGGAACAGAGATAGAGATAAAAAAAACTAAGGGCATGTTTTACCTCTTAAAGTACAATATAATTGTGAAGAATTGAGTCTTGAATTTTTCTTAGATGAAAGATAACTTGCTTATACAAAAGCAGCTTGTTTGATTAAAAATATAGAAAGAAAACATTTAAAGGAATCAAGGTTCTATGTGGTCTTACAGGGAATAGTTGAGCTTTGAAATAACTTGGACTTAAATTGGTAGTTGGAATGGTAAGAACAAGAAAATAAAACATTTTGACACATATTGATGGTACCTGAGGGGGTGGTCAAGCTGGAACATAGAACAAAATACTCCTAGATGATATTGAATATTTTGTTAATAATACTGTCTTGAAATCAGCTGTAAGAAATTTTTAGAAAGCCCTTGTGGAAATATAGATTCAGATACAGTAATCTTTAAGACTCTCACTTTTTCAAACTGGCTCTTGCTTTTTCTAGAAGGATAATTAACATCAGGGATCAGTAAATCAGTGATTTTTTTTTTTAATATGAAGTTAGATAGTGAATATTTTAGGCTTTGGAGGCCATTCAGTCTCTATTATAACTTCTCAATTCTGCTGTTGTAGCTTGAAGTCATTGAAGTTTTGTTGAAATACAGCCACACATACAAACTAAGATGATTCAAGGCATATTTGTATATAATTTACATCTTGGCCTTGAGTCATTTTAGTTTGTATGTGTGGCTGTGTTTCAACAAAACCTTATTTGAATTTCATACCATTTTTTACATGTCATAGATTATTACTCTTTTAATTTTTTTCAATCATTTAAAAATGTAAAAGTCATTTAGTTCACAGGTCAGGAAGAGGGCTGGACTGAGGGATGCATAATTTGCCAATCTCTTCTGCATGCCTATTCATAACACTGTGATTCTGAAGGTCTTTGTATTGCTACCTTTGTCTAAATTCTGTGACATAAATTATCCATAATTAGTTTGACAACTTAGACCCTCTTCTTTCAGCTCCCACTGAACTGCAAACTCTTATTTTGAAGCCAGTGACATCACCAAGCCTAGAAATGACACAAAGTCAACCTGGTAAATAGATTATTTAATCTGCCTGGATACACCATTGAGCTTCAGGGAACACACCCCAAGTATTGTATTTCCAAACATTGAAAAATACAAAAGAATATGCATTTAACAACTCTACATATGGCACATGTTCTTTCCATGATTGCAAATAAGTGTAAATTAGTAATATATTATTTTCATATTAATTGTTATTCAACTGTATAGAAATACTTACCTTCATTTCATTGGGTTTACTCTGTATCAGAGAATAATCACATATCTGATTAAGTAGTCAACAAAACCACTTAGAAGAGCTGATTCTATTCTTTACCTTTATTTTTCACTAAGCTACAAACTTGTGATTCTCTTCAGTAGTAAGCTAAATTTGTGTTCTGCTATGTAAAAAGAATGCTCATTCAGTTGTGACCATTAAGAAAGAAAAAAGTTCTCACTTCACTGAAGGTAACAAAATTTCACCTTACACAGTATGAACCTAAACATTATTGCCCTTCAAAATTAAAAACAAATTTTTAAGATTATGCTTAGTAATGCTGTTGCAACCCTCTGACATTTATTTTGAAACACCAGATGTTTATTTTTTCCTAACAGGATTATAATTTCTTTTCATCCCCTTTGTGTATCTCTTAACTAGTTAAATGGCATTTTGATGCTTATGTTGATGGAACAAGGTATGGTTGTTAATGATAACCTACAGTACTTATAAAATTATGAATTCAGTTATTAGGGTTTCCTTTAGTGTTAATAGTACTATTGTTATTACAGTAATAGCTCACATTGAGTACTTTAAAGTACAAGGCACGTGTCTAAATACTTTGTGTGAATTTATTCAATGCTTGCAACAAGTCATCCTTGATAAATTGTACCATTTTGTGTTTTTTGCTAGTTTCTGAAGTCCTGGAATCGCTTACATTTAGCACTGAGTCATCAAAGGAAGCTATAGGTAATAATGTTCCCCAATGGGAAGTCAGGTATATGTGCTTTTCCATCACATTGCAGAAGTCATCTTGGGATGTCCTCATGCTTTGTAACATTTCATGGCTTCTCACATCTTGCCTGTGCTCATCCAGTGAATCTTGACAATTAAATATTATATACAGCACATTGTGCTAGTGCCTGCTGTGTTCCTATGCAAGCTTCACAATTTCCTTACTTAGTTCCCTCTCACTCTGAATGCAAAATTTCATTTTTTAATATTCTGAGCACTCTTTTCATGCAAATATGCACATCCTATTTTTCATTTTCATTTTTAGGATTCATCCTCATGCTTTCAAAGAACTCACTCTATGTCTTTTTCTCACTGGAATCCTTAAACAAAAATATGTAAGGAAATGAAGTTATCTGCTTTGCTCCAGGTGGAAATTGCTGTAGATCCTGCTAGCACGTGTGTGCGTGTGTGTGTTCCACACCGCACACTGCCTTCATTTCTGCCCTCTTAAATTGTAGCCATCTTCATATTCTACCTAAATGTTACTTATTCTCACAAATCTATCTATTTAGGATAATTAACCTCTGTTTTCAAATTAAACAGTGTTCCATTACAGTGGGTGCTATGGGCTGCCCACCGCTAACCCACCATTCGGTTTCTTCTCTAGCACCAACTGAAATAGATTATGTCTATTCCACTGCCAAAGCACCACTCAGGCCAGAGGAGCCAGAGACAGAAGGTGGTAAAGCTTTGATTCTTTTATTCAAAATATTCTAATTAGTATCTATTACTTTTCATAGAATATGAAAGTCCAAGCTGGGGTACTTTGATTCTTTGATTCTTTGATTCAAAATATTCTAATTAGTATCTATTACTTTTCATAGAATATGAAAGTCCAAGCTGGGGTACTTGTTCTACTGTTCAATCGCTTTGAAGAGCCATAGCTTCTAAAATCCTTGAATTCCTAAAATTAACATGATAATTGACTCTCTGAATACAGAAATAAACTTCAGTTTCTCTGTGGTATCTATATATTGAGACATAATAACACTTGACAGTTAATGATTAAAATATAAATCTTGGAGGTTGAGGATTATAGAATAGGATGTCCCTCTCAGATCACTTTTTTCTTATCCTAACCCGTTGTCCTATCTGTAAAAATGTGATGCAGATTCCCAAGAGAATGAGGTTGATATTCAAGAAAGAAATACTTGACTGCAGCTTACCATCCTACAGTTGTTAAAATTGTTCTCCTTTGTTTTGATGCAGTTGTGGAATCTATTACACATGTGTCTGAACCACCTGAGACCACACTAGGTAATGATATACCCGGGCAGCTTTCGTCCTCATTGTCACCATCACCAGAAAACCCACGTTCTCCTTCATTGTCAATCCATGTTGCAACATCATTCTTCCTCATCACAGTTAATTTTCTTTCTACATGCTTCTCTTCATAACCATTGTCCAAAAAAGTGTCTTCTCTCATTCAGCTTTGTATCTAGATCTTGGCCTCTTGCTATTTCAGTCACTGAAACTGTCAAATCTAAAGCATCTTTTTCCTAAGGTTGAACATTCTGCCAATTTGGTTTTATGTTGAATATTTCAGATAATATATTTTTGTACGATGATCCACTTATACCTTCTGCCCTAGCAACACACTTTTCATTAGCAGTCATTTCATCACGTTGATTTACTTGTTTGATTTTTTTCTTTGTTAAACATAATTCAGTGCTGCTGAATGGCTTATGCTTTAACAGTTTTTATTACTTTGTTTTATGGTTACTCTTGAACATATCTTTCTAGGATTATTGGGGGAGGTACTAATGTGGAGCGATAATTTAAAAATTAAGGATATTGCTTACCTTGAAAGTGTTTTATAACCTGGCATCTCTAAGCAGTTTTTAAACTAAATACATTATTAAGAAGTAGGAGTGGTATTCACTGCAACTTTTTTTCTGTAAAATCTGCCTGTTACCATCCTTTCTGTACTAAGGGTGCATGAAGCACTATAGTAACCCTGGGTCCATTCCTTCAATTACTGTAGAAACATCACCTCTGCCTCCCCAAACTGTAATTCTAGCCAGCCCAGATGAGCCTCAGACCACACTGAGTATTGTTTCGTATTTCATGTAGAAAGTGAATGTTCACAGAACTTAAAAGAACAGGAAGATGATAGTTGGGCACTATGGACTCCTGTTGGAAGCCATGATTGCTGCTCACAGTCTCTGATGGGCGATCCTACCTTTCTGCTGCCCCGTTCCTCTTTCAATCCATAATGCGTAGCCAGTCCCATGGCAGTGTTGTGAATATCATTTAGGATTAACTGAAACACACCTCTCAGCTACTCCGCAAGTCTTTCATATAGGAAATAGTAATATTTCTGGGAAAGAACATTTATATTCTATTTTAAAACATAAATATCCCAACTTTAAATGCTTTATCACCTTTCTACTTTCTCCTGCTCCTTCCTGTGGCAGCTTGGCCATTTCACTGGATACAAATAAGAGAAACTGAAATCACACCAGTTAGTTGGCAAGTCATAAGGGTTTCCTTGGCGGAATTTGAAATGTAGGAAAACACAGCATCGATGCAGATAGCTAAATGTACTTCTTCTTACAAGGAAAAAAGTCTTTCAGTGTCTACAGGCTCTCTCAGAACAGCAGTTTATCATATGTAAGCTCAAACTTGTATTTTGATGGCCATGAAACTATTTTATATGGCTCTATTTTATTTCCAAAGGAGATATGGATATTAATTTTATTCATTAATTTATTCATATTATCAATTTTATTCATTGTCCATATAAACTATTTTATATGGCCCTACTTCCAAAGGAGATATGGATATTAATTTTATTCATATAATTATTCATTAATTTTATTCATTGTCAGAATGCCCCATTAAACTTTGCCTATTAAACTCTACAGTTTAATTTTACCAAAATTCCACACTGACTGTATTAATTGGATCTGTGTCTATTATCTCTAACGTTTTCAAGTTTTTTTTAATAGCTGTGGTTATTAATATTATTGAAATATTTAATTGCAGATACTACCAGTGATACCAATCTCATTCTGAATTATTTTTTATAGAATTGCTTCATAACACACCTTTACCTACAGATGGTCTCTTATACCCCAAGGCTGCAAATAACCTATCAGTATGAACCTCAGCAAGCAAAGCAATTCAGAGTCACAGTATCACAAGACTAAGAAAACTGTACAAGTATAGAATTGTAGGGTTGGAAGGGTTCTTAAAAATCCTTTACTTTTGATGAAGAACCCGAGGTTGTAGACCAAATGATCAGCAAAATGAGTTCTTAATCTCTGGCTCCTAAACCAGTATAATCTCCAACATATCTTGTTCCTCTTTCTACAGGCGAGAAGATTCCACTGAAACCATTGCATGCTTTGTATATTTTAATTATCAGGAAGAAGTCTCTACAGACTCAACTTCTTTATCTAATAACTCTTATTTTCAGCAAGCTTTTCTTAAGGGTCTGAAACTCCATGACCTTGGAAACCATCTACTTCTTCTTGTTTCTCTTTATCTCAGACACACTTAATCCAACCAAACAGGTGTTTCCACAAGCTGTGACCTTGCATTATTTTTCTCCAGCAGGATAAACCTTTAATTTTTTAGTGAAAAAATTGACTTTTACACTGAATGTCCTAGAACTCTTTTGAGAATTGCCCAGCAAAAGGATAACTTCCTTCAATAATGTATCCTTTCAATTTCTGTTCAATTTTTCCTCCCCAATATGACAAATAAAAATTATGTTTTGCTTAACAAGATTAATTTTTTTCCATAACTCTTTTATTAAGACATATTCACCTTCTAGGTATATTTGGAATGTAACATGCTTTTTATTTAGAAGAAATTGTGTCTCTTTGTACTTAAAATATTATACTGGGATACTCTGATAATGCAATGTGAACTTATAATAAGAATGAATTATTTTATTATGAAATTTATTTTTAGCCTATTTAATAGGTATTTGAAGAAGATAATCCTAAAATTTCAACAGTTTCATTTGCCAGCTGAGTATCTTAGATATTAGTTAATGTGCTTTCTTATTTTGTTTTCTATTATAATAAGAAAATTATCTTCTTATATTCTATTGCTCTTCGCCAGCTTTAACTATGATAATTGCTATATATTTACGTCTTCAGTCACTCAACAAACGTCTTTGAGCTCCTAGAAGTTTAGGTACTGTTATTCTTGAGAAGCTCAAGAGCTCCGAACCTGTATCCTTTCTTTTAGCTTCCAAGCAGATACCACGAACTCCTCCCAAACCAAAAACCTCTCCACATCCAAGAATCCCACAAACACAATCAGGTAAATGTTTATTTTATATTCTGGCCTGAAAAGTTTGATGTTTGCAGAGTTACTCCGTTGAATTATAGCAAGTTAGGTTTTTAACCCTTATAAAACAACTCTTCCTTTGAAACCTAATAAAGACTTATATTTAAACTTTATCAAAAAGTATAGTATTAAAGTGGCTTATTCCAAAAAGCTTCCCTACTCTTATGTTATTTGAGAAGGGGATAGAGAAATATGGAATTTCTTTAAAAAATAGCCTGCCTACTCCTTTTGCTTCTCCTAGTTTGAGAGACCCTTCCATGATCCTTGAATGTGCTTCACCCACCAGTCCCCTAATTACTTTTTGGCCTTTCAGTCAATTTTATTTAACATTAGGTCATGAAGATTTTTAATATGTATCTTCTCCTATAAAATATTTACATAATATTGCTTTGGTTGTTTTGCTATGAGTTTTGGAAAGGAGCTAAACAAGAGTCATTATAAACTATTTTTTAATAGTATGGAGGTTCTTACTTGAATGATTAACCCTGACTTCTCAACCAAGATCTTGTTCATTTCCTCTGACTGCCTTGGCAAATCTCCATTTCAGGCTGCCATAAACCTGACATACCTCAAAGAAATCTCATACTTCCCTCCTTTTGGTTTCTCATTTATATCAGTTGCAGATTCTCAGCATTTTACATCAATTTTTATTCTTGTCCTCATCCAGCCTCTGGACTCCATCAGTTTTTCCAGACATCTCCAGCATTGACGCCTACTCTAAGCATATACCCAGTCATGCCTAATCTGCTGTCATTAGTCCTGCTGTCACTCTTCCCTCTAAAGTTAACATTGCATCACCCCTTGATCCTGAAGTGGCTGATTAGCTAGTTCATTTCATCAGTTAGTCAGTCAACAAATACTTATTGCATGCTGACTTCATGCCAGGTGATGTGCTACAGCCTGGGAATGTGAAACAAAATTTTGGCCTTCTGTGGTCAAGGTAGTTACAGTCTAGCCAATCACCTATATTTAAATTTGTTTATACATGGCCCATTTCCAAAAAGCATGTGAAGTGCACCTACCCAGTGTACTGGAAAGGAACCCTAACTATCACCAGTGATCTGGGGAAAGGAAAATGTTAGCAGCATCAAAGTTACGCTTGATCCAGGTGATAGCTCTGAATTACCACCACAGAATCTTTAATCACATCTCAGTATCCCTACTGAAAGAAAAAAAAAAAGAAGAACTGTTAGATTTGGAAATGATCTTGAATACCTGAGAGATATTAATGTTTTTTTCTACTATATTTTTGAGAGAAATTTTGCCCATTATTTTTTCTTTAAAGGAAAACTCCTTAAAAGAAAGTCCTGGTACCACATCTAGCTAATGATTTTCAATCTGCTCTAATGTATTTTAAAATGTGTTTTTAATTACTAAAACTTTGCTAAAAAATAATATGGGTGTGATACGTAAGTATATGAAGGTATCAAGGCAACAATCATCTGAAAGAATAAGGAATTTAAAAATAACAGGAAATAAATTTGAAACGTTAATATATAAGAAATGCTGGGGAAAATAATTGGAATTAGTGAATAAGTAAAAATTAATAGAATAAAAATTTTAAAAGCAAGCATATTAAATTTGGGGATAGGAAACTAAAATCTAATTTTAAGAAATCAACAGTTAAAACCATGAAAGGAACTCTCAACCTTTTATGTGAATATAAAGAATAGAATAAATGTAGCAGGAAAAGGAGAAATGGAAAGAAATAAGAAAGCATAAAACAATGAATGTTGGAAAGTAAGCAGACAGATGAAAAATAAGATGTGTTGGAAGTTAAAACACTGAGGCTATAAAGCCCTGGTTAGCAACATTATAAAAAGTAAAGGAGATAAGAACTAAGAAGGAAGGCATTCATAATTTTATCTTTTTGAGCTGTACTCTATACTTACAAAAATCGACATAGTAAATCAGGACCTTACTCTAGTTTCCGATTATGACACTCTAAGTTTCAACCTTGTTTGATTTTGATTTAGACCTTTAGCTAACCTTTCTTGACAAGATAAGCAGCTTCAGAATGGACAGATGCATACACTCAGTGGTTCCACTCCAACTCTGAAACCCTGGAGTGGCTGCAGACTGTAACAAGAGAGCATCTTGATTCCGTCCCAGCTGAGCAAACTCCAGTCCATCAGCATCTCCCCTGGAAAGTAGCTGCCACCCAAATACTTCCAACTTTGTCAGGGTGGCCTAATATAAGGGGATGATTTGGAAAATTGTTCATTCTACGTATTCCTCTTAAAAGTGGGTGAAATTAGGATCTCTCTTACCCAGGAGAATATGAGCTTTACTTAATAGCCAGCAATACCCTAGGTTTTTATAGTCTTTCAAGGATGTTTCGTATGTATATATGTGTATCACTCAATAGTTCAAAGACAAATGTTTAAACTCTCATAGTACTTCCCCCCTTACACCCGGCTAGTTGTTGCAAAAGGTCATTTGAATGGGAGAATGTTCTGTTCGTATGTGCAACACCAAATGCAAATTGTTATTTTTGGGGTATAAGGCCATCATCCAACATAGCATGTACAACCTAAAGAGCAAAGCAGTTGTTTATATACCACTATTTTCAGAATGAAATTCTATAATTGGGCATGCTGCCTTATTTATACTTAAACTATGTTGATAAATTAGATAGGAAATTTAAATTTACTATATTTGGCCTTTGAGGACATATTGGGATCAAAAATTTGGAAGAAATCATCAAGAATATTTTATCATTAAATATAGGTTTGATTTTAGATTCCTATGTTCATTAGTAACAGTGAACAATCCTGTTATTAATAATTGTATGTCTAGAAATCTTATAACCATCAAAATTGCTCCTAATTTTTGAGGGGGCAAACAATGTGAAAAGCAAAATATACTCAGATCTTTCAGTGTCAAATTTGTAAAGTTTCTCCAAAAGTGGAAAGAAATGTTTATAGGAGTATAGCTTTCACATCATTTTGACATTCACACTTAATTCTCACAGTCATGGTTTGAGTTAGGACAGTTTATTATGTCTACCTAAAAAATGAGGAGCAAGTTAAAAATGTGACCTGCAGAGCTGGGATATAGGAAACCCAAGAGTTGGGACCTAGCGATCATGTCTGGACCTTGGGGTTCAGTTCAAGTCTTGGCTCTGGTGCCTAATGACCATGTGACTCCAGGCAATAGTCTCCAACCTTGCTTCAAAGTGAAGCTGATCATTCCTTCCTCTCAGCATTATGGTGAGAATCAAAGGGCATGACCTTTATGAAAGCATTTTTGAAGCTGTAAAATGAACTATATAAATAAAGTAGGCCTTTCTTCCCCCGCTGCCCCCAGGACTAAAACAAAACAAAAATCTATTACATTAGCACCTTGTTACTACAAAGGAACAGCTGTGGAAAGATGGTTTGAGTTTGTAAACATGTCATTTAAAGGTTTATTTAGAGCCTAAGAATTGCCAGAGGCACAGAACATGAGCCCAAACATTCCCTTCCGTTGCCCATTCTCTTTCTGCTGTAGCTGATCTGACTTTAAGTTGCTTTCATACATGCTTTCGGGGGTCCCACTTTGACTTTACTGAACTCATTCTTCACAGGAAGGCATGAGGATGGGTTTAAGAAGTCAAGCAAACATCCAGAGAAGAGTACTCTTAGATTAATTTAATTGCTATCTCTTCTGAAAGGTTTCCAAAATTTCTTCATCCTACCTTTATCCTTAGTCAAATTTTGCTGTTTCTCAGATTTCATTTTTCTTAAAAGTATTTGAAATTCTAACTGATTTACTTTTAGAGCTTCAGGTTTATTTTTTCATATAACTCCTGTTTCAATACTTTTTTAAAAGCAATAATCAGGTGTATGCTTTGTCAGATCTTATGTGCTAAGCATGACTGGGAGAGGCTGAAACCAAATAACTCACGGTCCAAGCTCTCTCTTTCAGCTCCTAAGGTATTCCAGCGTGTTACTCTGAAGCCAAAGACATCACCAAGTCCAGAAGTGTCCTATACGTCACCTGGTAAATGCTTTATTTCATGTTTAAGTCAAATGCATTCTACTGTCACATTCTACTGCAATGAAACATGAGGAAGGATGAATATATTTCATTTATGTTCAGATACTATTCTGTGTCGTGCATGATATAATCATTTCAAAGTGTTCATAAGAGTTCCGTGTGTGCTCCATTATTTATGTAAACATTGATATAATCCAAAGGCAGAGAATTATGCCAAGGGTAGAAGACGTCTCTTTTTTTCTGACTTATAAAAAATAACCTAGAATTAAGGGTAGAATGCTTTTTTCTTTTCTGACTTCTAAAATATAACCCAGTAATGTTAACTAAGCGATGCTCACGTTTCACCAAAATAAGATAAAGAATTGGTATTTTCCCACGAAAATGATAAACTGTTTTGCAAATGGAGGAAATGATGTTTAGCCATTTTCTTGGCTTCAGAAATTTTACACTATTCAGCATTGAGGATTTTTTCCCCTTTATTTGAGGTTTTTTGTTGTCTGTTTTTAATTCTACTTTCCCAGTTCATGGAGCAGTTGCTTAGGAAATTTGTTTCACACACACACTAAATGATTTCTTTCAGTTCAGTTCAGTCATGTCCGACTCTTTGCGACCCCATGAATCGCAGCACGCCAGGTCTCCCTGTCCATCACCAACTCCCAGAGTTCACTCAGACTCACGTCCATAGAGTCAGTGATGCCATCCAGCCATCTCATCCTCTGTTGTCCCCTTCTCCTCCTGCCCCCAATCCCTCCCAGCATCAGAGTCTTTTCCAATGAGTCAGCTCTTCGCACGAGGTGGCCAAAGTACTGGAGTTTCAGCTTTAGCATCAGTCCTTCCAAAGAAATCCCAGGGCTGATCTCCTTCAGAATGGACTGGTTGGATCTCCTTGCAGTCCAAGGGACTCTCAAGTCTTTTCCAACACCGCAGTTCAAAAGCATCAATTCTTCGGCGCTCAGCTTTCTTCACAGTCCAACTCTCACATCCATACGTGACCACTGGAAAAACCATAGCGTAGCTACAGATTTATTTATTGCCTATCATTTGAGAAGGTTTTGGCCTGTTTAGGGGGGTGGATTATGTTGCATCTGTGGGAGAAGTCAAGGTGGGGACTGCAAGGACCCAGACATTTCTCCAGATCCTCAAGTGATCATAAGGAGCCTCTGTTAGCTTCACTAAGTAGTTCATTGTTAGTTCACTAACAAGCCAAGCCAAATTTTTAGCCAGAGTATCTGAGAAATACTACAGGTTTTTCCCCCTTTTTTAAAGAGAAAAGTTCAATTATTATAAATTCTTAGGTGGTCCTAGAAGATTATAGAACATTCCTAGAACCAAAGCTTTTCTGAGCTGTAGCTTAGACTGATGGCATTTTGGAAACAAGGGAATTCACTTGCTATCATGGTTTCCTGGTTATGTAAGTGGAGAATGTTTCTGCTGCTGTGGAGTGATTAGGTGGTTGCAGGTATTGATAGTCCACAAAGAGCCTTTTTGCCCTGAAGTCCAGAATGTAAATTTGTACCGCTAAAAGCAAAAGTCATATTATAAACACCAATAAGAAAAAAGCTTATATTCCCACTGGCAAAAGGTCAACTTCTTGTTTTCAACTGTGGAACAAATATGTTAATGGAGATGGAGTCATCAGAGATAATGACAGTATATGTGAGTGGTTTTATTACTTTTCCTCTTCATTAGAAAAAGTAATACTATCGGTTCTGATATGACATAATCTCATTAAAGTAATATATCTAATAGTTAAACTTTTCTTCTTTTTAAATATCTAATATTTACCTTACTTTCATCAATACCTTATTTTTCACACTCTAACTCCTAAGTTTGAGCCTTGGAACAGCAGCACAAACGCTCCCCATGGAGCCTTCATTAGGCTTATTTTATTGACGCTCCAGTTCCAAGTGTCTCTAGACCTGAGAGTGAACTGTGTGTCTAAAGCTGGTGTTGGTCCTGCCGTTGTGTCCATCAGGGGTTCCCCTGTCACTCCATGGGTGTGATGCTACAGGAAGAAACATAAGGCAATCGTTTCTACTTTTCCGTCTTCTCCCAAGTATTTAAACAGACTGGATTCAAACAGTTTGGGGGCTGAACCTAGTCTCAGGTTTGCTTCCTAAGGAGCCCATGACTTTGTTTATTGGCTCCTCAGAAAACAGGGTAAGTTACATGTAAACATAATGTGTGCTGGTATATCCTAGAGAGACAGATGCTCTGTAAAGATGTAAAATGTACTGACATCGGGACGTAGTTATGTTTTAACATGATGTTTGTCTCAATTCTAAGTGATGTCAGAAGTGACAAAATTGAATTTTAGTCAGTCTCAGATTCTCTGTACAGCTCTTCTATTCCATAGATGCCTAAGCATAACACAGCTTTCATCCAGTTAGACTTTAGAGAATATCCAGTCACTCAGTCAAATTAACTACGGTATTTAATCAGGAATCTAGACACACTGAGCCTACACAGCATGTCCAGAGCCAGAACAGTACTGGCTTTTCTTTTGATCTGCCTTGGAGAAACGCTTTCAAATTCAGGGCAGAGGACTCACTCTGATGCCTGGTTCAGTGGAGCTGTGCCTTCTTTATAGATTTTGTTTCTGTACCAAAGGCTGTCTTGGCTATGTGGAAACTTCTGTCACCACAGAAATATTTGGATAGACTTCAGTCATTGGAAGCAAGCCAGGGGGAAAAAAAAATCTAGATTTCAGCAAGCTATCCAACCCTGCAAATGCTCTAAACTGCTCTTTGGTAGATTCTGATTTGCAGCATTTTTGTAGTTAGGAAAGAAGGGATGAATGCTGAAATGTCTTTTGGAGATGGAATTGCTAGAATGCAGACAATGACTGAATGGTGTTATGGAGAGAAAGAGGACACAGTGATTTCCAGCTTAGGCAGGTGGTGGTGGTTTAGTTGCTAAGTCATGTCTGACTCTTGGCAACCCCATGGAATGTAGACTGCCAGGCTTCTCTGTCCATGGGGATTCTCCTGGCAAGATTACTGGAGTCGGTTGCCATTTCCTTCTCCAGAGGATCTTCCCCACCTAGGAATCAAACCTGGGTCTCCGGCATCGCAGGTGGACTCTTAACCAACTGAGCTACCAGGGAAGCTGGCTTATGCAGGTGGTAGATGACAATATCATTAACTAAAGCAGGGAACACAGAGGGAGGACTAGGTGCTAGGTTTGGAGGGCCAGTTGGACTGGTGGTTGAAATGAATTTTTGGCTTTCTAAACAGAAGTCAGTATTTAGGATGTAGATTTGGGAGCCATGTGTCTATGTGTCTACTATGTATAGAAGGTTCTTAAATTTTGAGGGAATGATATCATCCAGGAGAAGGTACAGACTGAGAAAATAAGAGATCAGACATCAAAGTCTTTGAGGACATGGTTACATTTAAATAGTGGATAGAGGAAGGAGGAGCCAGCAGAAGATTTGTCAAATGATCAGAGAGTACCAGGAAAAAGGAACTCAGGAGGCCAGGCAGGGAAGGAGGGCCATGAGTAACAGTGAGGAGGAGGAGGCCAGAAAAGCCACTGGCTTTGACAGTGCAGGTCTAGAAGCCTGGGCCTGAAACCTGTGGGCCAGTGCTTCAGAAGTCAGAAAGGGATTGTTTGAAGGGGAAGCCATGTCAAGGAACTGGTTATTAATTTTAGGATGTTGGAACTCTTGAGTTGTTTTATGGGTGGAGAGCGAAGAATTCATAGATAAATGAAAGTATGGACTAATAGAGAAAAATATAAGATAATAGAAATGATAGAAAGTGAAAGGTCCCAGAGGAGACACGAGGGAGGCCGACACAAGAGCACAAGCGAAGCTCTGAAAGTGGTCTCTGCGAGGAAGACCTGCTGCCTCTCAGACTGTGCCTCCAGGTCCAAGGTTGGAATAAAGGCAGTAGCACTCTGGACATGAAGGAGGTGTGTGGTCTATGTGTATTACTTATCTGTGACAATATCTTTGTAGGCTGTTGCAAGGGTAAAGCTCTCTGAAGATTTCTTAGTGCACCATCTCCATCAGAGAGCAACACCTTCATTCTCCCGTCTATTCTGACAGAACCCTCTTGCATGTTCATTCACATTTGTCCATATTAGACACTTTCATTCACAGTTGTCTTCTGGTAGTTAAATTTTTCTTTGAAGAGATGCCCTTTATTTAAAAAAGTAGTTACTATATATATAACTGGTAAGTTAATTTGTTTGTTAATATAAATTATAAATTGGCTAATACAAATGGGTCTAAAATATAATAATGGTAAATATTTTAATAAGGAAATCAAAACTGCCTTCTCAGTTAAATTGTCATGATTTACACTCATACGTTTCCCCCAACATGGAAGATTTAGGCTTTTAGAATCATGCTCTTATTCAATTTAATACACAACAGAATGCCACATAGGGGAAAAGAAAAAAAAAGTTGCATTTCTTGGAGCTGCCATTGACCAAATAAGAGAATGATTCACATCCCTTTCCTGTGAATATTTCTAGTTCTTTCCTTTCCACTGATTTCACCTGCTTTAGAACGTCTGGTATGGCAGTTGTTAAATCATCACTTCATGGTTAAAACGTGCCAGTGGCAGCAGCAGGAATCCACATTATGCTTGTCTGAATTCCTCAGGAAACTCAGGCAGGCAGCAGGTAATGTGTTTACAATATGGTGGATTTATTGGTAGCACATTTCTTCTCAGCTTTTCCCTTCCTTAATCCCACCTCCTCTCTGTGCAGTCTAGCTCTGGAATCAATTAGGATGTTTATAAACTACAGGCTGCTTTGTATGGCCATGACCTTCGCAGAGCCACATCAAAGTGCCTTCTCCCTCACCCTACAGATAAACAGTTAGTTTGATTTACGGCTGGAAATTCTTCATGTTTTACTGCTTGAAACTTTAAAAAGACTACATAGCAGTGGTGAAATGTTCACCATTATGATGGGTTTTCTCTAGCTTTGTCCACCACTAATCTTTTTTGAAGTTAACCTTTTTAAAACAAACAAAAATCCACATTTCAATTTCTCCTGGTCATTATCTTTTAGCTCACAGAAGTTCTAATAGAGTTACATTTCTTTCCAATGGACCAAATTCCACAACTGTGATTTCACTGGTACTTACTCAGTGGCCTAGACTAAGAACAGATGTGACATCCACATTAAATGAAATCTCCAAAAGCCATAAAAGAAAATGAATGTCCATTTTATATGATCTTTTTTCTGCACAAATGGTAAAATTGTGCTTGTCCACTTTGTGGTGCAAAAGTATTTTCTTCATCTTTCTCAGAGGGAGAATTCTAGCCTGAATCCTATTTTTTTCCCCTCCAGATGCAAGAAAGTTACAGTGTGTACCTAAGGGTATTTATGAATTTAGTGTTGTAGGAAAACTTTTCAGTAAGTGAGTAGGGTTGACAAGGACTTCCTTGTAGGGAAACTGAGTCAAAGAAATACATTATATTGCTCCTGAAAGGAGATTTGCCATAGAAATTTGGTATCAACAATAGGCAAGTCAACCTGATATTTTCCCCAATGAGAGATAAGGCATCAATTCCCAGCCTAACATTTTTCCAAAGTAGAACTGGACACAGGTATTAAAAATATACCACAGATCAGAATTGAATATGAGTAGGCCTGTAGTTTAACATACATTTGTCTCCCTTGTCTTCATGCCAGGAGGCCCTAATACTTTCACTAAGAATGACAAAAATGGCAACCTTTATCCAAGTTTACTACTTAACAAGCACTCTCATCAACTTTACCTGTGATGTCTTCTCAAGAGTGGCTGATTCCTTTTGCTCTATTTTTCTCCCTACAACTATTATGCCTTTTAGAATAAAGTTTTGTTCTCTTTTTAGATCCTCAAGAGTTTTGCTTCTCTTGCCGTTTCTCCCTATTTTCAGCCCATTTCTTTAAAATAATGTTTTCTATTTCTGTTGATGGAATTTTAGCAGGAATATCACAAGGCAGCTAAACACTTCAGACAAAAGCTGACTTCTTATTTTGAAGAGAACTTAGGGAGATAACCTTCTTATGTTTAATTACATTAGTTTCTTCTTCCTTTTTTTCCCCCTCAATGGAATCTTCAAAATAAACCATGACCAACTTTGTTTTACTGCCACTAGAACCTTCCCTAATACACTGACATTTTTCCATTTTGGAAAGACAATCCTTTTCTTGCCTTAGTGTTTTAGCCATTGTGAAAATATCTTTACTTCATTCATGCTTCCCAGAGTTTTATGTCTGCGGGTTGAGTTTCACTCCAGGTATGGCATTTAGAATACACAATGTTTTATAATCTTTTTCTTTCAGTTCCAAGAGATGTGCTCCTTCCCCATAAGCCAGACCCCGAAGTCTCTCAGAGCGAACCTGGTAAATGAACTTTTATTCTCCCAGTTAGGAAGTGTATTTTTCAAAAAAAAATATTCTTGAGGCAAATGTATTTTTGTAATGAGGGTGATATGCAGAAGAAGCTCAGAGAAAATTTCAGATAGAAAATGTGTATTTCTTTAGAGGAAGATTTAATCATGCAATCTGCTTGACATATTTCCCCCCATGAGGGAATAGGGTATAATTAGTTTATTTTCCCTGAAAATGTTTTTATTGAATAGGAAATCATGCTAAAGCTATAAGATATAATTATTAACTGAGTCAACCATTTTCACCTTTTTTCAGGATGTAAATATAGCTACATCCAAATGTGAATGTAGTTTTAAATTTAAAATATGGGTGCCTACCCAAATTTTCCTCATAGTGACAGTGAATGAAAACTTTGAAGTTTTAGCTAAACTAAGTTCCCTGGGTGTCACCTGATATATAGAATTTTCTTATATTTATTCTGATTCTCTATGAGAATGTTTAAATGTTCAGATGGGTGCATTGTAGAGACTCAGAAACTAGTTTACTCTACGAGGTAGTAATTCTCATAAATATATTTCTTGGTTTGCTTTTGGCCTAGTTCTGCAACCTGTTACCTTTAGAATCCATCTGCCAGAGACAACTCTAGGTAATGGTTTTTCCATTTGACCCACTCTAATTATTTTCCTGGCTGCCATCAAGATTGCAGGTCTTTCTCAAACAATCACATTGAAACATCCTCCCTTCTCAGTCCTCTTCATTGTTTCATTCTCATTCTCATTATTTTTCCCCTTTTCAGAATAGAAAGGCAGTGGTTTCATTGTTTTAAAGGTTTGCTCTGAAGACCAATTTAAGAACGCTCATTACCACCTTCATCCTCACCTACCTCATTTATCTGTGTTCAAAATGACCCCACCTTACTCATGCCCATATAATTAACATTTCTGCTGGCTTAATGGTTCTCAGTTGTGGCCTTAACAACACACTAGCGTGCTGTGGAAGGCTCTGGCAAGTAATTATTATATATCTCAAAATACTAAAATTTGCCACTGGTTTATTTTTAAAAATAGATTTGAATGGACTCCAGATGGTTGCTACAGAGATGATATCCTCTCCTCTGGGTGATCCTGTGTGCTCTTTTGGAGGGGAGAGATGCAGCTGACGGACCTAGAACCATGTCTAAACCATACCCATCTTAACCAGGCATGGTCATGGAGTGTGTCAAGAACTGAATGTTGTTTATTATCTATCCAGGTGGGGGGAAAAAACAGTTGAGAACCATTATCTGGTATTCCACAGGTTCCATGCACACTTAACTTTCTTTTCCATGACCCACTTAATGTTTGCCTTTTTGTATTTCAAGTAACAGAATCTCATGTAATGTTATTTTGGCTGGTTTCTGGCTTTTGAATCTAAAGATTGACAGCCTTGGTACTTACTTGTCTTTTCAGCTCCTTTAGAGACACGAGGCAGCCCTTTGATTCCTATGATTTCACCAAGTACTAGTCAAGAGGAACTACAAACCACTCTTGGTAAATTTTGCTTTGATATTCAGCCCAATGAGGACTTAACATTTTAGGAATTGCCCTTAAAGTAGCCATACATATGGTGTGTTCATGGTATTCCAAACAATAGAGGATCTCTTTTTATCACTGTAAAAGATATCCATTTAACTTGATTCTTTTACATTAACTGTGTATTTGTCCTTCTAATATTTATGCTGACTTCCAATACAAGATGAGAATGTTTTAAAACATCTTAACAAAATTTCAGGAAAAACAATCTTCCCAATATATGTATAATTATGGCTGGTTTGCGTTGTTGTATGGCAGAAACCAACACAGCCTTGTAAAGCAATTTCCTTCCAATTAAAGAATAAAAAAAAAAAAAAAAACCTTCCCAGTGTATATCAATGCTATACGTTCTTGTTGCTTTTTCCGTATTTGAAACTGCATTTGGGAAGAAAAATTTTATTTTTGAAATCTGAATATCTTATAGTGTTAAGTGCAATGCTAAGCAATGGAAATCCCAAAATGCAACTGCTTTAAAGGTGAGTACTTACCTTGGAGAGATCACCATCTAATACAAAGATAGGATTTAGCAATAACTGTGCTTCCTCTGTGCTACCCAGTGTTCTACACATATTTTTAAATTTAAGACACATTACAAGTTTGTGGTGTAGATTCTATTGTCCCATTTTACAGATTAGAAAATTGAGGCATAGAAAGATTTTAAAAACCTGGCCAAACTGTAGAGCTAACATCAGAGCCAAACTGGAACCCACATTCTCAGTTGTCAGAGCTCCTGGAATTCACTCTCATATTATACATTACAATGAGATCGTAGAGAAATGAATGACACATTGAACAAGCAAACTACCTGGGAGTATCAGGGAAGGCTTCACAGAAGAAGTGGCATGTATGCTAGGTCTTCCAGTTGGAATGAGAATTAAAGGTATGAAGGGCTCTTCAGGTTAAAGAGAGATGGGGAAGAGGCACATACAGAGAATGGTAGCCAGACTCATCTGATGAACATGTGGGTGGCCTGGAGACACACAGGTGGATGGATGAATCAGGAAGACTGGTTGGAATGAGCTGGCCATGCTTTTGAGGAGTTTGGCATCAATGTCTTCACTGTGTGGGAAACCCTCGTTTGCCTGCGACTTGGCTGAACGTGAACAGGAAAGCAAGAATTCCCAGCTTGTGTCTGTTGGTTCCTTTGCCCTGTCCACACCACATCCCATGTAGCTATGTTTAAATCAGTGGCTTTTCTTTCCTCCCTTCATCCCTTTTCAGGTAAACCCATTCTTTGTGTGTGAAATAGTCACTAATCCCATTTTAAAAGGAATCCTTCTTGAAGGAAAATACTTAAAACTGAATGAGCGAATATATACTAATTGCCAAATATTTATCTATTATAGCTTAGGCCCTCAAAGTCAGCATTACCCATGAGAGGAAGTCAAAAGTACTTATCAAGAACCACTGCTGAATATGTTAATTATCTAAGTTCCACTTCTGAGTTTTTTGCTTCTTTTTTTTTTCACTATATCTTAGTTTATTGGGCCAACTATCACAATTATCTATGAGCAGAATCTAGATTATAAAACAGGCAGAAAATAAGATGACAGCATATTTATTTTCACCAAATATTTCCTTGGATCCAGTATGTGGCAAGGTGAACAGTATAATTTGCTCTGTCAGTATGATGTTGTAATTATTTCAAGATAATATAGGAGTGTTTATTTTGTTAGGAATAATGTGTCTGTATGTCAATAAACTTTGATTTTCATGTGAGATAAATAGAATATTTATTCTTATGTGGTGTCAATGCACATTATTTTCTATTATCTATTTTTTCCAGTTCACCTAAATAACTTGTGAAGCTCGAGAAATAGAAGGAAACATGAAGGCAATGATACATAAAACACGAGGCATATCCAAGAGTATAGCCATGTCCAATATCATTAACCAGTGATCCTGAACTAAAAGCTTTTGGAGATCCTATAAAAATCATTAATATAAAAGTTTAAGGAGACAGTAAATATGATAAATCAGAGTTATTAAAATGTACCAGTAGCTTTAAAATAAGATGATCACTAGGCATAGTTATAAATACAATTTACCCTTTTATCATTGCATGGGGAAAAAGAGTGTGGGTTTTTTTGTTGTTATTGTTGTTTTCAACTTGTTCATTAATGATATTTATTTAAAGCCATTCATCTTACTGTGTTTTCCCCAGCAGAAACAGACCAGTCTACCCAAGAACTCTACACAACGAAGATTCCACAAATGACTGAATTGGCAAAGACGACTCAGGGTAAAGCTATTTCCCTACCTCTGGATAGTAGCTTTTCCTTCTTTGTTTAAGCAGGAAGAAACTTTTCCTTTAAGAAACAGAATTTTCATCACAGTGAGTTAGTTTAAATTTGTTTCACTTCATAGGTACAGGACATGAGCCAAGTAGTAATAGTTATATGATTACCAGTTGAATGTAGGAAAGACAGTCTCTTTAGTTAGAGCTTTGCTTTTGAAGGCTAGTGTTCTTTGCAGTTGATGATAATGACTAAGAATGTAAGCTCCTGGTTTTTTTCCTTGCTTTACCTTCTTTCGCCTCATTTTCCAGATCTGATAAATAACAATCTGTGTTACCTTCCTCCTTCTCCTCCTGCGTTCTTTACCTCTTTTCCTCTTTGTCCTATCTCCAAAACTTGATGAACTCATTGATATTGCAGCCTGAGAAAGGAAACTAGTAACAAGAAAATCATTTTTAATGATGAATTAATATTAAAACATCCAGGAAGGTTTGCTCTGGGGTTTCCTTATATTATTTCTTCTTTCTGCTTTTTGGGAAGTCAACTCACTTACACAAAGCTTTTTCTCACATCTTCATGCTCTCAGACATCTTTCCTTTTTATATACTTCTTTCTTACTTAGGAGTTGCAGATTCCAGTATTTTCATGTTTTTTTTTCTTTTCCTTTTTTTTTCCCTTAATAACCCTCATTTGCCCATTTCTACCTCTAGCATGTGGAAGGAAGCCCCCCCAAAATAAGAGCAAATAAATTTTAAAGAGCAGCAGGACAAATTTAGTTTACTCAATTGTCAGTTATACTGGAGGGAGGGATTGGTAGAAGAAATATAGCAAAAGAGGAAATGATAATAAAAGAAATGTACCTTTAAGGGATATATTTTATAATAAGTAGAGCAGTACTTATTCTAAATGAACATGACTGAGAATACTCACTATGGTATAGGGTAGTTCTTGTAAATTTTCTAAGTGTTTTGAATTTGTTTCATTTTTATAATGGCGTAAATGTTAATTTTATTATTTACTTTATTAACTTTCTGCTTATTAACTTTTATTTATTTAAAAAATATGCAAGGAGCATAAAATGCTCCTTAAAATGCAGTAAAAATATGCAAGAAGTAAGGAGCCTAGTGTAACAGCAGTCTTCCCACACCCTCATTATCAGTTTCAGAGATTAACAGCAGGTGTTCAATCCTATTGCATCTATATCCCATCTTGATCTTTATATGTTTATTTTTTAACGTCTGGCTTAACAGAAGATAGCTGGATTCTCATAATCAAACACATTGATGTTTTTACAGCAAAATATGTATTGACAATAAACAGGATAAATATTCTTCAGGTTGTATTGCCAAATGAGAAAAAGATTTCAGCTTTTAGAGACTTGTAAATTTCAGAATTGAGAATAAAAGACAACAGGCATTTTTTTTCTTGTTTTTGCTTCCTCTTACTTTAATGGGAATATCAATATTTTTATCAAATTGCTTCTAGAACTTGGCTTTATAGATTAATTTCACAGTTGATTGGATGTATCTTCAAGATCTGATACCATTCTATGAATTATCTTAACATATTTATATAACGTACTGCATTTTAATCATTTTCTTACGTTCTGAGGATCCTTAACCTAACCTATGTGGCTCTGGGATCCACACTTTTCTAGACTTGTGCCAAGGACCTTTAAAGGGCGCTCACCAGGAATGCATTTCCAACATGACCCAGGCCAGTAACCCTGCTTGGGGGTAGAGGGTAAGCTTTAGTAACAGCACCCTCCTGTGTGTCCTAGATCAGCCTTCGACCCAACCCTCATAAATGCATGCCTGAGCATTGTGGACGAGGACGTTGATCCACTGCATTGTTTTTAGCGTGTTGTGCTTCTAACAGTAGGCATTAGATGCACAAGACAGCACACAGCAACTTGAGAGATGCTGTGAGAATGCAATTGTTCCTCTTGATCTTCACACTCCACCCATTCATGTACCTTGTGCTTTTTGGTCTCCGGGCCCTCAGCAGTAAAGCCCCAGTGCTCCAAAGAAAATTAATGCCTAAAACCTACAGCATGAATGTGCTAGTAGGATCTCCAGCACCATCCCTCTCTGCCATTCTTGCTTCCTTGTCTGCTGAGACAATTTCCTGCAGCTCTATTTGAAACCCTGACATATTCAAGCTTCTCTCCTTTGCTCCTCTTATCTCAACCCATGGTAGAAATCCATTGGCCAGAGGCATCCTGGGGACATTTTTTTTTTAAATCCTTACTTTATTTGGCTGTGCTGGGTCTTAGTTGTGGCATGTGGGATCTAGTTCCTGGACCAGGGATAGAACCCGGGCCCCCTGCTCTGGCGTCATGAAATCCTAGCCACTGGACTACCAGGGAAGTCTCTCTACCAGGGGGCATTTTGATTATTTATTTCAGCCCCCTGATCTTTATGCCACCCAGAGAAATATGTACCCTTCTTTCCCTCCCCCAATACTGGGCAGAACAGAGGTCCTTAAAGGTATTTCTCCTATAATCCCTGTTTGTCTATTTTTTATGTTATTTTTAGTATTCTTTTTAAACAATTTTATAAAACTCTTTAGATATGAAGCTATCTTTTAAATTTAGTTTTATTATCAGTCACCAAAACCTATGTCGAGATGATATTTACAATATTATATCCTCACAATGTGTCTTTGTCTTTTATTTTTTAATTTAAAATTGAAACCCTCAAGCAGTTTTCTCAAGGCCCTGTATTATCTAGTGATAAGATATGTAATTCACAGCCTAAACTTGTTATATTTCAACTCCTTTATGAAAAGTTCTTTCAAAATATAAGTAAAGACTACAAAAAAAGAAAAAAACCAATTCTGACCCTGTGGCTTAGAAATAATAAATGTAGTACTGATTATTCTGTGTTCTGCTCAAAGTTTCTTTTCTAAAGTTTTAAAATTTATATATATTCTAGAATGATAGTAATAGAGCCATGATTCTTTATATTTCTTAAAGCAAAGACAATCTAACATTGAAGAAATTAACAAGAGAGCTGAAGTATGTTCAACTGACAGGGAACCCTACCACTCTCAAAGAAAATTGAAGAAAAACATTTGCAAGTCATCACCACATATTTTAGGGTGTGTGAGAACTGATTTCTTTTAAAATAACATCAGTTCCTCTGTTCACTCTAGTTATTACATGTTGAAAGTCCCATGTTAAACCTGCAGAGAATTTCAGAACATGTCTGCTATTTTTGGCCTGAAGTTTGGCAAAATTCTGCTCATCAGTCTTCACATTGGAAGTTTATAAATGAGCTACATTATAATATGTTTTGCAGGTGTATTTTTTTTAATGCGGTAGGCAAGGCATTTGCTGATTTATGGTTACATAAATACCCACTCAAGATGTGAACAAAATCATTGAAACAGTGTAATCTAGTTACAAAGTGTGCACAAAAATTTTTTCCAGTCTTAGCTAAAGCATTACCAAGAACGTTGGCGGCAGGAGGCAATGTAGTGTGTTGAGGCAGGCAGAGGAGGCAAGATGAGGATAGACACATTCCAGCATGGATGCATACTTTAAAAACTTATAGAGGAACTTCCCTGGTGGTTCAGTGCTTAAGATTCCACCCTTCCACTGCAGGGAACTAGTGTTCAATCCCTGGTTGAGGAACTAAGATCCTGCATGCTATGTGGCCAAATATATAAAGAAAGAAGAAAGAACAAAATCACACATTTACAGAGTACTGGTTTGTGTTAGAAATGGAAATAAAAAACATAACCTTTTAAAAAAAAAAAAAGGAAAGGAAAAAAGCTTAGGGACCAAAAATATTTCAGCTGAATTTCTCATGAGTTTTCCTGCTTACAATGGTTACTCATTTTTTAAAGGTGTTTAACTAGTCATCATTAATGGTTCTCACTGTGTCAGGCCCTGGATAACAGGAGCAGAAAGTAACAAGGTAGCATGTTGGTCTCTTCAAATTATGAATATTTGATCTTTCTCACCCTCCTTTGATGAACAGGACCCAGAGGTCATTTACGTTCATCCCTAAAGCTTTACTGGAAAAGGAAGTAGCAACCCGCTCCAGTATTCTTGCCTGGATAATTCCTTAGACAGAGGAGCCTGGCAGGCTGTAGTCTCAGTTCAGCTACTCAGTTGTGTTCGATTCTTTGTGACCCCATGCACTGCAGCACAGTAGGCTTCCCTGTCCATCACCGGCTCCTGGAGCTTACTCAAACTCATGTCCATCGAGTCAGTGATGCCATCCAACCATCTCATCCTCTGTCGTCCCCTTCTCCTCCCACCTTCAACCTTTCCCAGCATCAGGGTCTTTGCCAATGAGTCAGTTCTTCACATCAGGTAGCCAAAGTATTGGAGCTTCAGCTTCAGCATCAGTCCTTCCAATGAATATTCACGGCTGATTTCCTTTAGGATGGACTGGTTGGATCCCCTTGCAGTCCAAGGGACTCTCAAGAGACTTCTCCAATACCTCAGTTCAAAAGCATCAATTCTTTGGCATTCAGCTTTCTTTATATTTATAGTCCAACTCTCACATCCACACATGACTACTGGAAAAACTATAGTTTTGACTAGACATATAGCAAAGTTAGCAAGCTTTTTAATATGCTATCTGGGTTGGTCATAGTTTTCCTTCCAAGGAGCAAGCATCTTTTAATTTCATGGCTGCAGTCACCATCTGCCGTGACTTTGGAGCCCCCCAAAATAAAGTCTGTCACTGTTTCCTTTGATTTCCCATCTATTTGCCATGAAGTGATGGGACCAGATGCCATGATCTTAGTATTCTGAATGTTGAGTTTTAAGCCAACTTTTTCACTCTCCTCTTTCCCTTTTATTAAGAGGCTCTTTTGTTCTTCTTCACTTTCTGCCATAAGAGTGGTGTCATCTGCATATCTGAGGTTATTGATATTTCTCCCAGCAATCTTGATTCTAGATTGTGCTTCATCCAGCCCAGAATTTCTCATGATGTACTCTGCATATAAGTTAAATAAGCAGGGTGGCAATATACAACCTTGACGAACTCCTTTCCCAATTTGGACCCAGTCTGTTGTTCCATGTCCAGTTCTAACTGTTGCTTCCTGACCTGCATACAGATTTCTCAGGAGGCAGGTCAGGTGGTCTGGGATTCCCATCTCAGAATTTTCCACAGTTTATTGTGATCCATACCGTCAAAGGCTTTGGTGTAGCACATAAAACAGAAGTAGATGTTTTTCTGGAACTCTCTTGCTTTTTCGATAATCCAACAGATGTTGGCAATTTGATCTCTGGTTCCTCTGCCTTTTCTAAATCTAGCTTGTACATCTGGAAGTTCACAGTTCACGTACTGTTGAAGCCTGGCTTGGAGGATTTTGAGTATTACTTTGCTAGTGTGTGAGATGAGTGCGATTGTGTTGTAGTTTGAGCATTCTTTGGCATTGCCTTTCTTTGAGATTGGAATAAAAACTGACCTTTTCCAGTCCTGTGGCCACTGCTGAGTTTTCCAAATTTGCTGGCAGATTGAGCACAGCACTTTCACAGCATCATCTTTCAGGACTGGAAATAGCTCAACTGAAATTCCATCACCTCCACAAGCTTTCTTCATAGTGATGCTTCCTAAGGCCCACTTGACTTCACATTCCAGGATGTCTGGCTCTAGGTGAGTAATCACACCATCGTGGTTATCTGAGTCATGAAGATCATTTTTGTGTAGTTCTTCTGTGTATTCTTGCCACCTCTTCTTAATATCTTCTGCTTCTGTAGGTCCATACCACTTCTTTCCTTTATTGTGCCCATCTTTGCATGAAATGTTCCCTTGGTGTATCTAATTTTCTTGAAGAGATCTCTAGTCTTTCCTGTTCTACACTTTTCCTCTATTTCTTTGCATTGATCACTGAGGAAGGCTTTCTTATCTCTCCTTGCTATTCTTTGGAACTCTGCATTCAAATGGGTTTATGTTTCCTTTTCTCCTTTGCCTTTAGCTTCTCTTCTTTTCTAAGCTATTTGTAAGGCCTCCTCAGACAACCATTTTGCCTTTCTGAATTTCTTTTTCTTGGGGATGGTTTTGATCACTGCCTCCTATACAATGTCATGAACCTCCATCCACGGTTCTTCAGGCACTGTATCAGATCTAATCCCTAAAATCTATTCCTCACTTCCACTATATAATTATAAGGGATTGGGTTTAGGTCATCCTTGAATGGTCTAGTGGTTTTCCCTACTTTCTTCAATTTAAGTCTGAATTTCGCAGTAAGGAGTTCATGATCTGAGCCTCAGTCAGCTCCTTTTCTTGTTTTTGCTGACTGTATAGAGTTTCTCCATCTTTGGCTGCAAAGAATATCATCAGTCTGATTTCAGTATTGACCGTCTGCTGATGTCCATGTGCAGAGTCTTCTCCTGTGTTGTTGGAAGAAGGTGTTTGCTAAGAGCAGTGCGTTCTCTTGGCAAAACTCTATTAGCCTTTGCTACTCCAAGGCCAAATTTGCCTGTTACTCCAGCTATTTCTTGACTTCCTACTTTTGCATTACAGTTCCCTATAACGAAAAGGACATCTTTTTTTGGTGTTAGTTCTAGCAGGTCTTGTAGGTCTTCATAGAACCGTTCAACTTCAGCTTGTTCAACATTACTGGTTGGGGCATAGACTTGGATTACTGTGATATTGAATGCTTTGCCTTGGAAACGAACAGAGATCATTCTGTCATTTTTGAGATTGCATCCAAGTACTACATTTCAGACTCTTGGTGACTAGGATGGCTGATCCATTTCTTCTAAGAGATTTCTTGCCCACAGTACTAGATATAATGATAATCTGAGTTAAATTCACCCATTCCACTCCATTTTAGTTTGCTGATTTCTAAAATTTCAATGTTCACTTTTGTCATCTCCTGTTTGACCACTTTCAATTTGCCTTGATTCATGGACCTAACATGAATTTAAGTCCTATGCAATATTGCTCTTTACTGCATCAGACTTGACTTCCATCACCAGTCACATCCACAGCTCGGTGAGGTTTTTGCTTTGGCTCCGTCTCTTCATTCTTTCTGGAGTTATTTCTCCACTGATCTCCAGCAGCGTGTTGGGCATCTACCGACCTGTGGAGCTCATCTTTCAGTGTCCTGTCTGTTTGCCTCTTCATACAGCCTATGGGGTTGCAAAGAGTCAGACATGACTGAGTAACTAACACACAAAGCTTTAATGAATGGCACTAAGTGAGTATTTATTCACTCCAGGGTTCATGAGGTAAGACAATTTGATAGAGACCACATGTTTCTACTCTTTTCTTCTTACATACCTAAAACACTTTTCTTTTTGCCATTATGATTACTTGTCTTCTCTAGCAAAATACTGCTCCACAATGACTCTCTGGTTGAGAAATACAAATAGATAGATGGATGGACAGATACATAGATGGATGGAGGGTTAGATGATTGACTTCTATGTTTACCATATTAAGCAACCAAGTGGTGAAATAAATGCCCTTGAAAACATGGGCTAATTGGTGACTAATCCTTACCTTACTTTGACTATGTGCATCTTTAATTCCCAGTCATGAATATTTTCACTTGCTTTATTTTCCTTTATTGGGCTTTCCTGGTGGTTCAGACAGTAAAGAATCTGCCTGCAATGCAGGAGACCCAGATTCCATCCCTGGACCAGGAATATTCCTTGAGGAAGGAAATGGCCGCCCACTCCAGTATTTGCCTGGAGAATTCCATGAATAGAGGAGCCTGACGGACTGTAGTCCATGGGGTCACAAAGAATGGGACACAACTGAGCAACTAAACATGCGTTTTCCTTTAGCATCAATGCTCTAATGCATACCTGCAGATTTAACAATGTTCTTTATACTTCCATGCAAAGTGCATAAGTTGCTGGTCTGGAGAGTACTGAATCTCCATTTTGGGGTTTGGGAGTGTTGGTTATTAAATCTGAGTTTCCTCTGTTTCAGCACCACACAGAGTGTATACTACCACTATGAGGCCCAGAACACCTGACAAACCACACCTTAGACCTGGTAAGTTGTTCCTCTTTCTGATGATCGGAATAATCAACATGCCTAGGAAGATATGCTTCCCTGGTTGTTCAGACGGGAGAGAGTCTGCCTGCAGTGTAGGAGACCTGGATTCAATGCCTGGGTCAGGAAGATCCACTGGAGGAGGAAATGGCAACCTACTCCAGTAAATTTGCCTGGAAAATCCCATGGATGGAAGAACCTGTCAGGTTACAATCCATGGGGTTGCAAAGAGCCAGACACGACTGAGTGACTAACACTTAACTGAAAAAAAGAAGATACAAAATGTATTGAGGACTTCCCTGGTGGTCTAGTGGTTAGGACTGCAAGCTTCCACTGCCAGGGGTGCAGACGTGATACCTGATCGGGGAGCTAGGATCCTGCACACTGTGCAGCATGACCAAAAAATGAATGTATTGAAACAGCCAAAGGACCAAATGACAGCTATATATATCCTGAAACTGAAATAAATGACATACAAAATTCTGATCCTTGTGGGTAAGCGGAGAGGTAATCATGAATCCGTGGAAGCAACAAGACTTGACTGAAATTTTAAGGATAAGCAGATTAGAGACCACTATGGAAACTTAACAATATAACATTTTTTTTCTTTTCTTTTACAATATAACATCATTTTGAAAATAGTATTTTTGCCTTTATCACACACACTCTCTAGCCCTCCTTCAGTATTCCATAGCAATTATAGAGATAACATTAGCAATAGCTATGATGTATTTTGTTTCAAATGTTGTTTTTTAAGGAAAGATGATTTCTTCCAGTATGATAGGCTCTTGTTCTACAAGAATACTTTTACCTGGGTTGGGAAGGTCCCCTGGAGAAGGGAAAGGCTACCCACTCCAGTATTCTGGCTTGGAGAATTCCACGGTCTGTAGTCCATGGGGTTGCAAACAGTCAGACACGATAAGCGACTTTCACTTCATATAAAAACAAGCAAACACATATTTTACAGGTTGTATTCATCAAAAGTAAAATGATAGTTAAACTGGAAAAAAAACTTTTATTTTTTGGCCACTCTGCAGTCTTGCAGGATCTTAGTTTCCCAACCAGGGATGGAACCCAGGCCCCAGCAATGAAAGTGCTGAGCCCTAACCACTTGACTGTCAGGGAGTTCCCAGAAAATGCTTTAAAATGACCAAAGTGGTCAAAAGATCTAGGCTTTCCCTCGCTGAACCTTGTTAGGGAAAGTTAACTTGGGGGTTAATTTGATCCATGTAAATCACTCCTAGTCTAACATACAAGTTGGACCAGAGATTCTGATGTTTTCTGTCTTTTTTCTCCTCTGTGATTCTAAGAAGTCTTAAAGTTCTTAAGTGTCAAAATGGCTTATAAGCTACCATTCCTGATGAACATCTCTCTGGGCACATGGAAGAAATATCAAATACATATATATTTTTTGGTTTATGGAGTTTTTTTGAGTAATCCTGCAACTCCTAAAGGTTTTTTGTTGTTGTTGTTAAAAAAAAAAAAAAAAAACCTCCATGTGACTTTTGTATCATGATAACTGTTGAGAACTTAATGTGTCATTGCTTATACTAAACCTTTCTACAAATAAGGAAACAGTAACAGTATGCCTAATGGTGAGTGGGTGCTTACCATGTTTCCTGTGAGGCTAGGCTGAGGAAGCTAAGGCTTAAGGAGGGCTAGGAAGTGGAGTCGAAGGCAGGCAGTCTGGCTCCAGAGCTCACTCTCTTAATTGCAATATACTTAGTGCTTTTCCTTAAAAACTCTGCTAAATGGAGACTAAGACAGATGACTTCAATGTTTTGGTAATATTATGACTCTCAACAGAGCAGGAGAGAAATTTCAAAAGTTTTATCATATCATGTGTTGAATGGGACTTACACCAGCATTATGAGGAAGGATGTGTATGTACCTAGAGACTCCTCCAAAAGGACCACCAACTTACGTGTTAGGAATTAAGGCCTTAACAATAAATACACACCACGTTTGGGGTTTTCATTGGGCATACGTAGTCCTGATCCTTCTTCAGTCCCAGTTTGGAATGTGAAAGCAGTGAAAGTTTAGCCACTCAGTTGTGTCCCACTCTTTGCGACCACATGGACTATAGTCACCATTTGCCTCTGTCCATGGAATTCTCCAGGCAAGAATACTGGAGTGGCTTGCCATTTCCTTTTCCAGGGGTTCTTCCCAACCCAGGGATCAAACCCGGGTCTCCTGTATTGCAGGCAGATTCTTGACTGTCTGAGTCACTAGGGAAGCCCATTTTGAAATGTATCTAGTGCTTATAAATGAAGCAAGCTATTTCCCACTTAGACCAGATCACCTCAGAGTATATACTCAGGTCTCAAATTCAAGTCTATGATTTTCATACCAAAATTGTGATTTCTATATTGTGAACATTAGTTTTTGGTAAAGTCATCATTTTTGTTGCTAGTTAAATGAGTTCCAGTTCTCTGGGAAGCTTTATTTTCCTTGACTGCAAATGTTCAACTAAAAAAACAGTCTAAACTGTTTATTTCCCACTTTATTATAGTTCTGAATAAGACAACTACAAGACCCAGTAGACCCAGACCCAGTGGGACACCCAGAGGGAATGGAATAGGAGCAGGTAATGATCACAAATTTATTTCCTTTTGATCCTATCAAACTCCAAATATTTTCATTCAGTTTTTAAAATTTTGTTAAATTCAGATTTCAGTTTCTTTTTTACTGGTTTTGGAAGTTAGTATAACTAGTTTTGGAAGTTCACAGAACTGAAAATTGTAAATCATTCCAAAATCAAAATTTCAAAAGTCCCTGTTCAGTTGAGTTCAGTCGCTCAGTTGTGTCCCACTCTTTGCGACCCCATGAATTTCAGCACACCAGGCTTCCCTGTCCATCACCAACTCCCGGAGTTCACTCAGACTCACATCCATCGAGTCAGTGATGTCATCCAGCCATCTCATCCTCTGTTGTCCCCTTCTCCTCCTGCCCCCAATCCCTCCCAGCATCAGAGTCTTTTCCAATGAGTCAACTTTGCATGAGGTGGCCAAAGTACTGGAGTTTCAGCTTTAGCATCATTCCTTCCAGAGAAATCCCAGGGCTGATCTTCAGAATGGACTGGTTGGATCTCCTTGCAGTCCAAGGGACTCTCAAGAGTCTTCTCCAACACCACAGTTCAAAAGCATCAGTTCTTTAGCGCTCAGCCTTCTTCACAGTCCAACTCTCACATCCATACATGACCACAGGAAAAACCATAGCCTTGACTAGATGGACCTTTGTTGGCAAAGTAATGTCTCTGCTTTTGAATATGCTGTCTAGGTTGGTCATAACTTTTCTTCCAAGGAGTAAGCCTCTTTTAATTTCATGGCTGCACTCACCATCTGCAGTGATTTTGGAGCCCAAAAACATAAAGTCTGAGACTGTTAATACTGTTTCCCCATCTATTTCCCATGAAGTGATGGGACCAGATGCCATGATCTTCGTTTTCTGAATGTTGAGCTTGTAAACATTAACAAATAGTTTTCTACTTTTCTCAGCCCAGTCCACTAAATAAACTACAATATATAGTCATAATTTTTAAAAATATCCTGATTAAGTATGAATTAAAATATCAAGATAGCTTTTCCCCTAATTTCAAAATTAGGAAAAACTTCAAATTTTCATATATAGGTTTGGTCTTTGAGACAATTATCAATTATTTTTCAAGCTTATAATTTCATAAGTGCCATTATAATATTTTTAAAAGATCCACATCTGTTAGCAACCTGGAATATGATACTTAAATCACAAGAAGAGTGAAGTCGCTCAGTTGTGTCTGACTCTCTGCGACCCCATGGACACCAGGCTCATCTGTCCATGGGATTTTCTAGGCAAGAGCACTGGAGTGGGTTGCCATTTCCTTCTCCAGGGAATCTTCCCGACCCAGGGATCAAACCCAGGTCTCCCACATTGTAGGCAGATGCTTTACCGTCTGAGCCACCAGGGAAGCTTTTTAAATGAGAAAAGCAAGTAGCAAATGATCAACTTGGTTACAAGCATATTAATGTTTCCAAATTATTCAGTTTGATTAAATGATATTGTCCTGCCCCGGTCTCATCTACAGGATATCATATAGATAACTAGGACAAATAAGTGATAAAAGTTCACTCAACTCACTCAGTGGATAAATGGTAGTTATTAAATGCCTTAATATGGGATTGCATTGTTCCCTTGAAATATTTTTTAAATAGTACAGATCTTGTGCCTGCTTATGTAAAAGTGTATAAACATTATAGTTTGTTTAATGCATATATATGTATATATAATCAACCCATAATTAATTGTTCCTTAATGAGAAAGATGTGAATACTATCTGAAGACACATATTCAGTCCAAAAATGATTTAGATTTTTTTTTTTTAGTATGTGTTTTTGTACTAGGTTATTACAATGTCTGAAGTTCTAGGAATTCACTTCCCTTCAATTAATGAGACAGATACTATAAATTCCTGATTCATGAAAAGCAAAAAAGCATTCCAGTATTTATCTGTGCTCAGCTGTTCCTTTTATTCTTCCCAAGTGGGACCAGGCAGTACATAGTGTTTCAGATTGACGTAAACAGTCTGGCTGTGAACAACGCCACCTTCTGAATATTCAAAATAATTCCCCAGAGTTTGTCTAAGTAAAAATAGAAGAAAGCATTTATGTCAGCAGAGCAAATGCAAGAACAAGCAGCTATGATGAACTTGAAAGCCATTAACCTTCAGTATAAGCAAGCAGCGATTCTCACTGGGAAAATGTTAATTGTCTTTTGGGAAATTAAGAAAAAGAAAACAGAGCATGATTATGCCTTAGTTTATCAGTAGCATAAAATTTTTTTCAGAGCTACTTGTGATACAAATTGACATCTGTTACCCTCTTGTGCAGATAAAGTCAGCTTTGTAATAACTCACCTAAATTAGCTTTGAAAGGATGACCTTTTACCAGGACTTCCTCAGTTTAATTAGTTGGTTGCTGATAGAAATAGGTTGGTGGGCACAGATAAACAAAGCTGAGCTTGCTGTTTCCCTTTCCTTGCTCCACTAACGGCCCCAGTCAAAATGTGTTGCACACGTTCTGTGTTCTCATGTTTCTCTATTGGGATCCCCCTCAGGGAAGAACAGGCTGACCACCTGCAAGGAGTAAGGTCAGCAGACAGCATCCCATTGTCAGCTCCTTCAGGGTCAGCCTCAGCTGAGGAGAGCCTTGATTGGAGATATAGGTGGGACATCTCTTTGTCATATAGCAACCAAATGATATTTACCTGAGGAAAGGATGTTTGTCTTAACATTCAAACAAATTGGTGTAATTTCCACTTCAGTATTCTTGCCTTGAGAACCCCATGAACAGTAAGAAAAGGCAAAAAGACAGGACCTGAAAGATGAACTCCACAGGTCAGTAGGTGCCCAATATGCTACTGGAGATCAGTGGAGAAATAACTCCAGAAAGAATGAAGAGACGGAGCCAAAGCAAAACCAACACCCAGCTGTGGATGTGACTGGTGATGGAAGTCAAGTCTGATGCTATACAGAACAATATTGCATAGGACCTAAATTCATGTTAGGTCCATGAATCAAGGCAAATTGAAAGTGGTCAAACAGGAGATGACAAGAGTAAGCATCGAAATTTTAGGAATCAGCAAACTAAAATGGATTGGAATGGGTGAATTTAACTCAGATTATCATTATATCTAGTACTGTGGGCAAGAATCCCTTAGAAGAAATGGAGTAGCCATCCTAGCCACCAAGAGTTTAAAATGCAGTACTTGGATGCAATCTCAAAAACGACAGATGATCTCTGTTCATTTCCAAGGCAAAGCATTCAATATCACAGTAATCCAAGTCTATGCCCCAACCAGTAATGCTGAAGAAGCTGAAGTTGGATGGTTTTATGAAGACCTGCAAGACCTGCTAGAACTAACACCAAAAAAAAGATGTCCTTTTCATTATAGGGGACTGGAATGCAAAAGTGGGAAGTCAAGAAATAGCTGGAGTAACAGGCAAATTTGGCCTTGGAGTACAGGGCAAAGGCTAATAGGGTTTTGCCAAGAGAACACACTGGTCATAGCAAACACCCTTTTCCAACAACACAGGAGAAGACTCTACACATTGACATCAGCAGACGGTCAACACCAATCAGATTGGTGATATTCTTTGCAGCCAAAGAAGGAGAAACTATATATAGTCAGCAGAAACAAGACCAGGAGCTGACTGTGGTTCGGATCATGAACACCTTACTGCAAAATTCAGACTTAAACTGAAGAAAGTGGAGAAAACCACTAGACCATTCAGGTATGACCTAAATACAATCCCTTACAATTATACAATGGAAGTGAGAAATAGATTCAAGGGACTAGCTCTGATAGACAGTGTCTGAAGAACTATGGATGGAGGTTCATGACATTGTATAGGAAGCAGGGATCAAGAAATCCCCAAGAAAAAGAAATGTAGAAAGGCAAAATGTTTGTCTGAGGAGGCCTGTCAAATAGCTGTGAAAAGAAGAGAAGCAAAAGGCAAAAGAGAAATGGAAAGATATACTCATTTGAATGCAGAGTTCCAAAGAATAGCAAGGAGAGATAAGAAAGCCTTCCTCAGTGATCAGTGCAAAGAAATAGAGGAAAACAATAGAATGGGAAAGACTAGAGATCTCAAGAAAATTAGAAATACCAAGGGAATATTTCATGGAAAGATGGGCACAATAAAGGAAAGAAGTGTTATGGACCTACAGAAGCAGAAGATATTAAGAAGAGGTGGCAAGAATGCACAGAAGAACTGTACAAAAATGATCTTCATGACCCAGATAACCACGATGGTGTGATCACTCACCTAGAGCCAGACATCCTGGAATGTGAAGTCAAGTGGGCCTTAGGAAGCATCACTATGAACAAAGCTAGTGGAGGGGATGGAATTCCAGTTGAGTTATTTCAAATCCTAAAAGAAGATGGTGTGAAAGTGTTGCACTCAATATGCCAGCAAATTTGGAAAAGTCAGCAGTGGCCACAGGGCTGGAAAAGGTCAGTTTTTATTCCAATCCCAAAGAAACACAATGCCAAAGAATGCTCAAACTACCACAAAATTGCACTCATCTCACATGCTAACAAAGCAATGCTCAAAATTCTCCAAGCCAGGCTTGAACATTATGTGAACCGTGAACTTCCAGATGTATAAGCTGGATTTAGAAAAGGCAGAGGAACTAAAGATCAAATTGCCAACATCCCTCAGATCACTGAAAAAGCTAGGGAGTTCCAGAAAAACATGTATTTCTGCTTTACTGACTATACATAAGCTTTTGACTGTGTGGATCACAACAAAGCAAGGAAAATTCTTAAAGAGATGGGAATACCAGACTGCCTGGCCTGCCTCCTGAGAAATCTGTATACAGGTCAGGAAGCAACAGTTAGAACTGGACATGGAACAACAGACTGGTTCCAAATCAGGAAAGGATTATGTCAAGGCTGTATATTTTCACCCTGCTTATTTAACTTATATGCAGAGTACATCATGAGAAAAGCTGGGTTGGATGAAGCACAAGCTGGAATCAAGATTGTTGGGAGAAATATCAATAACCTCATATTCTGATGACACCACCCTTATGGCAGAAAGTGAAGAAGAACTAAAAAGCCTCTTGATGAAAGTGAAAGAGGAGAGTGAAAAAGTTGGCTTAAAGCTCAACATTCAGAAAACTAAGATCATGGCATCTGGTCCCATCACTTCATGGCAAGTAGATGGGGAAGCAATGGAAACAGTGACAGACTTTTATTTTGGGGGCTCACTGCAACCATGAAATAACAAGATGCTTGCTCCCAGAAGAAAAGTTATGACCAACCTAGACAGCATATTCAAAAGCAGAGACGTTACTTTGCCAACAAAAGTCCGTCTAGTCAAGGCTATGCTTTTTCCAGTAGTAATGTATGGATGTGAGAGTTGGACTATAAAGACAGCTGAGTGCCGGACAATTGATGATTTTGAACTGTGGTGTTGGAGAAGACTCTTGAGAGTCCCTTGGACAGCAAGGGGATCCAACCAGTCCATCTTAAAGAAATGAGTCCTGAATATTCATTGGAAGGACTGATGCTGAAGCTGAAACTCCAATACTTTGGCCACCTGATGTGAAGAACTGACTCATTGGCAAAGACCCTGATGCTGGGAAAGATTGAAGGCAGAAGGGGATGACAGATGATAAGATGGTTTTATGGCACACCGACTCAATGGACATGAGTTTGAATAAACTCCAGGAGTTGGTGACAGACAGGGAGGCCTAGCATGCTGCACTCCATGGGGCTGCAAAGAGTCAGACACGACTGAGCAACTGAACTGAACCAATTAACAGAACAAAGGGGAAAAAAACCATATGATCATCTCAATAAATAAAAAATCAGCCATGAGACAAAATTCAAAAACCATCCATGTTGAAAACTCTCAGAAAACTAGAAATAGAAGGAATTTTCTTCCCTCTGATAAAGGGCATCTGAGAAAAACCTACAGCTAACATCTCGTTTCCAGTCTGAGTGTTTTTCTTCTAACAACAAGAATATAAGTAGGGATTCCTACTTTTACCCCTTCCATTGAAAATAGAAGTAGAGTATTAAGCCAATACAGTAAGACCAGAAAGAAAGTAAATGAAGTACAAATCACAGATGACATTACATAGTATATTATGAAAGGAAATTTTAACAGCTTTCAAATTATTTGCCTGGGGAATAATGTTTTAAGAAATGGGTGAGAAAAAGAAGTTTTTAAATCTGTTCTCTTCAGGTTATAGACAAGAGTCTGCCATACTTTGTGCATGGTTTTGATCTGACTTGTTGATAGAAATGCAGATATTCACATCAGATTTCTTTTCTTCTCTGACCTAGTCCTATTGTCTCATTCACACTCACTTCTAGCCTCAATTGTGTATTAATGAGAACAACATTTCCGTGTTAACTGATTTTTCATCCAACTTTGACATTTTGCCTGGAATATGTATGATTCTTATCCACCTCACATATATTTTACTATAATTTTTCTTGCTGAAGTTTTCAGTACATATATTTTACATTTTGAAAAATCAGCTGATAAAAGGATGTGTTTAGGATTTATAGGACATATTCTTCATAGTCTTAGGCATAAAAATATTTACTGTTGGTCCATTGGAAAACTAAAAGAGAAAGAATTCTGAGGCCTTATAACTATGGAGCTTTGATTCTTTAGGTCTCTATACAAATCTTGCAATGACTCCATAAACACCCAGCAATCTTTAAACTATCTTGACCCAAGTTTCTTAATTCATAACATCATTATAGATATTTACTCTTCTTTATGTTCATTTCACATGTATATGTATAATATTTCTTCACCTTAAAGTTACAAAGTAGCCATCAGAGAATGAAGTTTAGGTAGGTCATTTTTCTAGCAGTCTACTTTTTCAGGGTTTCCAGAGATACTTCTAAGTGTAATTGATATGTTCTACATGCTTATAACCAACTTGAGATGCAAAAGCATGCCTAGACCAGGGGATTGCACAAAGTACAAATGTGTGTGCTAAGTCATGTCTGACTCTTTGCACCCCCATGGACTGTAACCTGCCAGGCTCCTCTGTTCATGGGATTTCCCAGGCAAGAATACTGGAGTGGGTTGCCACTTCCTTCTCCAGGGACTCTTCCTGACCTGGGAATCAAACCTGTATCTCTTGGGTTTCCTGCACTGGCAGGCAGATTCTTTACTACTGAACCACCAGGGAAGACTTTTACCACTAAGTCACCAGGCAGGCCCACAAAGTACAATCCCGCAGACCAGATCCAGTTCACTGCCTTTTTTGTAAACAAGGTTTTGTGGAAACTCACAATACAGTGGCAGAACTGAATAGTTGTGACAGAGACAGTATGGCCCACAGAGCTGAAAAAATTTACTCTCTGACCTTTGACAGAAAAAATCACCCATCCTTTGCCAGACAATCTCCAGCTTTCTCACCGTAGAAGAAAGCTGCTGAGTTGTGCAACTGTTCTTTCATTCAACTAATATTTCTTGAAGGCCCACATGTGCCAGCAAAGTATCGTTTGGAAACCCCCTTGGCACATGTGGTTTGGCAGATATGTTAATACCTGAATCCCAGACTCCTTTCTTTGCTCCGTTCTCTCCTAATGAGGAATCCACACTTCACTGGACCCACGTGGAGTGTGCTTGACAACCAGAACCCAGATGCCTCCCAGGTGAGGAATGTGTTTGTCTGAGCTGCAGCTAAATCTTCCAGTCTGCTGGCTGTTCTCCCCTGACCTTGCAGCCAGGTGCTGAGATCTTGAGATGTGGGTGAGGAGTCCAATCATCCATAAACACCACTCCTTTTTGGTCATGAGGAACAGTCTCGAATACGTTCAGAAATCAATTCCCAGTGTGCTGTGTTTGTTTGCAAAGTTTCTGTTACCATGGTTAAAAATACCAAAATCATTACTTCATTTCTGACAATAAATTGCTAAGGGATGAACTATGTAAATCAAGAGATTTTGGGAGAATTTCCATATGACAATTGGGGGCTTACACTGAAGTTCAAGGCTTGGTGCTTTCAGAGCCAGTGCTGCCCTTGAGATAATAGTGGATTAATCCTGCCTGAGGGAGAAAGAATTCACGTTGCAGCCTGAGCCAGACTGGCTAATCAGATGTCAGCTCCTGAGGATTGTTTCTCTGCACTGTCTCTTACTGGCTTCCTCCTCTGCCCTCCCAATGCCTCTCTGCTTGCTTTGGCCTTTACTGGCTCTCCTAATTCAGGGCCACAGAAGTTCACTGCCCTCCGGGTCCTGTGCTCACATGCTACTGGCTGCCCTGCAAACCACAGCCAGGTGGAGCCAAGTCCAGAACCGGACTTCAATCTCTTGTCCCCAGTTCAGTGCTTTTTCCCTGCGTCCCACATCTGCCTTCTGTAGGGCTCTTCCCAGCGTTCTCATCCACTGCTAGCTTTTCTTTGTTTCTGAAGGCTGGACAAAATCCAGTTTAGCAACTGACACTGCTGACGGGTACTTAACCTACAGGGATCATAATAGTATGATGCTTCCATCCCTACCTGTACAGAAAATGACAAAAAATGACTGATTTCTCCCTTACTTAGAAAAGAGGCCAGGTATGTTTCTATTTTTTCTGTTATTCATAAAATAATCCTGCAGAGTTTTAGATTCTCTCTCAGTTCTCCGTTTCACCAGCCCGTGACTTGGTGGATCTGCACATTCGTGGTTGGAAAACCATATCATCCTTGCATTTCTCTCTGACTCCCACATATCAGTGGCATGACTGCCTGGCACCTGCTTGCCAGCCATGGTTGTTTAGCCCTCACGCAGTGGTGGCACTTCAGACACCCAAAATACAGAGTATAGGACCTGAGAGCTAAAGTCAGTTAGAGTCATTGAGAGGCAAAAGAGAAGCGTTAAAAAAAAAAAAAAATCCAGCCAAGTAAATTTGATTATTTAATTGGCTTTATTGGGCTTCCCAGGTGGGGCTAGTGGTAAAGAACCTGCCTGCCAGTGCCAGAGATGGGAAGAGACCAGGGTTCGATCCCTGGGTGGGGAAGATCCCCTGGAGGAGGGCAGGGCAACCCACTCCAGTATTCTTGCCTGGAGAATTCCCTGGACAGAGGAGCCTGGTGGGTTACAGTCCATAGGGTCGCAAAGAGTTGGACACGACTCAAGCGACTTATCACAGCATGCGTTCAGCAATTTATGAATCACAGCATCCTATGTAGTGACTAGAATGGCACTCCAAAGACTTGTGCGAAATGGAAGTTTTTTTATTTATTAGAGGACAGTTGCTTTACAATTTGTGTTCGTTTCTACTGTACAACAAAGTGTACATGTTTGTACATGTATGCATATGTGTGTACATATGTGTGAGTGTACGTGTGTGTGTCTATATATATATCCCCTCCCTCTTGGACCTCCCTCTCACCCCCCGTCCCACCCTTCTAGGTCATCGCAGAGCACTGATCTGAGCTCCCGGTGCTATTCAGCAGCTCCCCACTAGCTGTCTATCTCATACATGGTAGTATATGCGTGTCAATCCTACTCTCCCAGTGTGCCCACCCTCCCCTTCCTCTGCTGCAACCACATGTACAGGAACAAGTGTGGGGCAAGGGAACTATTAACCAAAGAAAGTACTATGTTGAAGCCAGGATACCTTTTGAGGTAGAAGGGATTTGCATGGGTTTTACCATTGTAGATCACTCCTCTGGAGGATGAAGAGGGCTCCTGTGACAAATTACCTCAGAGGGGCTGACCAGAAATTTCCAGACTGGTGATTGAGATTACATTTCTGGGGAAGGTCAAAACTGCAGTTACGTCAGGTTTTAAGTCTAGGCTTTAGCACCAGTGATGCCACTTTGGGCCCCTTCTCTTTATTTGAGGGAAGATGATGACAGAAAAAGGCACCCTGTACTATCCCAATTAGTGCTCAAGAAATGGGCTTGGGAGCTGGGCATACGTGGGCGTGAATGCCTCCACTTTAACTGTGAGTTCCTGGATAAGTACTTAATCTCCCCTTGCCTTGGGTTTCCTCCTCTGTGAGACCCCAGTGGTATCTCCCACCCAGAAAGGATGTATGGATCAAATCAGGTCTTGAATATCTAAGGTGCTTGTTCAGTATTGGATCAACATACTTTGTTTTTCTAAGGGTGGAAAGATTTGGAAAAAGACTGTGAAGAAGGGTCTACTGAAGGTACACATAGCCTGCTAGTGTGCCAGAGGATATAATGTGATTTTACCTCAGATATCAGCAAACCAGGTTATCCTGGTGACACAAATGAATTGCATTCCCCTAAGCCACAGACAGAGTAACCACCCAAGTGAGTCATTTTCCCCTCCCATTACCACTCAGAGGAGGGCACAGGAAGAAGACCCATGAGCTGTTTGTTCTCATAGTGCCTCTGGGATGAGCCATAAAATAGTCATTGACCGCAGAAACATTTTATTGCTACCACATATAAACAGCATTTGGTCCCTGGCTCCATGCAAACATTCACCATGATTTTATATATTATCTGCTATTCAAACAGCAGAGAATGTGGAATTGCAATATTAGGTTTCATAAATTAATGTTAATCATAATTATCATTATAGTTAATAATAACATTCAGTTCAGTTCAGTTGCTCAGTCATGTGCGACCCCATGAATCACAGCACGCCAGGCCTCCCTGTCCATCACCAACTCCCAGAGTTCACTCAAACTCACGTCCATTGAGTCGGTGATTCCATCCAGCCATCTCATCTTCTGTTGTCTCCTTCTCCTCCTGCCCCCAATCCCTCCCTGCATCAGAGTCTTTTCCAATGAGTCAACTCTTCACATGATGTTAGTAATATATTAATGAGTTTCTTGGGTAGCTCAGATGGTAAAGACTCTGCCTACAATGTGGGAGACCTGGGTTCAATCCCTGGACTGATGAATTTTCATTATAATACAATCATGATTAATAATTTCATAAATTAATGTGAAAATGTCATCTAATTTTTGGCAAGCAAAGCTTCTGTTGTATACTTAATATCTTTGCCTACAAATTACATGAGGCTGAGTGCGTGATGTCCCTACAGAGTCCTGGAACAGCACTCAAAACAGGGCTGTGCTTATTCTTGTTAATGCACTAGCCAGTATATTAATTCAATGTTTATTCTTATTTTTAGTACATATTATAGTGAGCATACACACACACACATGTCTTCAGAGCATGGGTTCATTTTTTAGGATGAGCCATTGTGTGTGTGTGTGTGTGTGTGCGCACACGTGCGTGTATGCACGCACGCTCAGTCATATCCACCTCTTTGCAACCCCATGGAATATAGCCCACTGGGCTCCTCTTGTCCATGGCATTTTCCAGGCAAGAATACTGGAGTGGGTTGCCATTTCCTTCTCTAGGGGATCTTCCTGACCCAGGGATCGAACCCATGTCTCTTGTGTCTCCTGCACTGACAAGCAGGTTCTTTTTTTTTTTTTTTTTTTTTTTTTGGCAAGCAGGTTCTTTACCACTGCACCACCTGGGACGTTCAAGATGAGCCACTATATCTAAGATAATATTCACTCTTGAGATTCTAAATGTCTGTTCCTATTATTCCTTAATGGAGACTGCCAGCCATGTCAGGGAAGACTATTTTATAATGTAAAAGAATAATAATTTTTTAAAAATAGGACAAAAAGCAAACTGGTTCCCTCTATCCTTAGGATCGCTACCCAAAATCCTGGCATGGGTATTTAGGTGAATGACTTAGTTGTAACCAACAGATTATGTTTGAGAGACTTGGGAGATAAAATAGCATGCAGGGTAATTTTCAGATCAGTTTCTTTCAAGCAGCAATTTGGAGTTCAAGGCATGCCCAGGCCTAATTTACAAATTTCAAGAGTACAGATCCAGTCTGTGGCCTAACCAGCCTGCTAACCAAGGCTTCTCAAAAAATATTTTTAAAGTCAATTCATTAGGTACAAACCCAAACATGTTGGAATTATAAGGGTTTTTATTGGGGTAGAGGAGTTAGAGAAAAATATTTTTAAAAACCACAGAATTTACACATGAATATTGGCAAAAAAAATAGTCAATCGCTGTAGATGAAATCCTTCTGGCAAGACAATAACCCCCAGGCAGGCAGTGCAGGGTGGGCAGCATAAAAAATTAATACAAAGCCACGATCAAAAAATCAAACACTAAATCTTCAGAGAAAAAGATCACAACCGATGAATGCAGTAGGGCTTTAGATATTTTTTTCTATATGCAGACGGGAGAAGCCAATCAAAATGTCTAGGCACAAAAACACCAGTATCCTTGTTCTTAAAAAACAAACAAACAAACAAAAAAAAACAAACAAAAAAAAAACGCACATTATCACTGACAATTCTATGAAGCTTCTGTGAAGAATGTTTATCACATTTTAGCTGTCTATTTATTCTGCCATTATCTCTGCTCACAGGGGTCAAGCAAGTCTCACTGCCATCTGGTACTGGTAGAAATATATCAATGGATTCTTCTCACCCCACAAAAAAACCAGGTAAGGAATAAGAGGCTGACTCCCTCACTCAGTTCTGCTGTGAAACTTGTAGCTGCAAGTTATATGTGCTGCCACAAAACAAGTAGCACGCTCACAGTCCCCAAAGCATCAGATCCATGCTAACAGTACCTGGGTATTGCTAGATAAACATACTAAAGTATTTGGGAAAATGAAAAGTGCCTTGTGCACAAATTGAATATTAATAAGAACCTCTAATGAGGAACTGATTTAATAATTACTTCACATAATATCCCAAGCGGCCACAATGGATCAAATGCTGAAAAGTAACTGTGGATTCTAATTTTCATCACATACAAGTTTTCCTCTTATGTAGTTTATTATAATATCCTTTTGGCAGAAATGATTTATGTTTCTACTTTGAGACTGTTCTCTATATAACAGGCCAAAATTAAGTGGTAATATCTTTGCATTGAATAAGAGCTCTGTGCTTTGTAGAAGGATGCTGTGAAACCTACTCTGATATATTAATGTCTGGGTGAGACGTCTCTACTGTATCATCACGACTCACTCCTCCTTTCCCCCAGCATATGCACACTCATGCACACACGTGTACAATTCCTAATATCCCAGGAAATACTTAAAGTCACAGAGCATTTTCTTGGATTGTCAATTTTGCTTGAAGATTATTAAACCAATACATTATGCAAAGAAAGAGATGAATTTTTAAGCTTATAACACAGGACTTCAAATAAACTTTGGGTTAAGGTGGACTGCTTCAGGAACTTTAGCCTTGTCAGCCTTTGTGCAGATTATAAAGATTTCTCTCCTCTCTGCCCTTCAGGCAAATCATTCAGAAAAATGTGCCTTTCCTCTGGGTTGGTGCCCTTGCATGAAGGCTCATGCGTGGGTGAGACAGCAGAGTGGGTGTGAAATTTTGCCTCCCACTTACAGCTCCTGGGCCAGGTGCCCTTGTGTGGTGACTCTGATCTGCATGGGCACAGGCTTATTGCTTCTGCCAGTAGGGCTACTTTGTTGTAATCATTTGAGAAGTTCTAAAAGTGTTGGTTCAATTATAATTACGTAATATAGTTGGAGAATGGAGTGGAACACCTACTAAAGGAGAAATTATATGCTTTACTCAAAGCTAAAATGGTGCAAGAATTGTAATCTGCAAAGCAAAGGCAATTGGAGACAATGAAACTCAGAAATGCTACTGTTGAATCTATACGAGAAGCAAAAGATGTTAAATTCGGTGCATTTGTACAGCCTTTCAAAGGGCAGCTTTACTGATAAATTTTTATCCATAATTAGAGAATATTTTCCCCATTAACTCGTGTGCTTTATTATCCCTGGGTACATTACAAGCACTAATTTAGAAGAACATTATAAAGTATTTCTCACAGGCACTTTTCCATAGAATCTATTCTCTGTCACCCAACGGCTACTTGTCAAATATTTTATTTTATTTTTTAAATGTGATTTTGTAGAGTGAATCTTTATGACCACTTTATTTGTAATATTGTCTCAGCCATAATCCCAGGTACTCGTCGCCCACCCTTGCCACCCAGACCCATGCCCCCACGAAGAAAGCCTTTACCACCCAACAATGTCACCGGAAAGCCAGGAAGTGCAGGTATGTCAGTCACATACCTTCCTTATCCCTCCTTGATTTCAGTTTTACTGGTCAACCACCAGCCCTTCTTGGTGTGCTAGCTCAAGCAACAGATAGCCCTTGGCATGTGTTGGCCCCAAAGACCAGACACTGTCAGTTACAACTTTAAGGACTCCTGTCCTGATTCTGGGTGGGTGGGGTGACAGCCACCATCCTTGTCCATCTAGGTCAGTTTGCTTCTTAGATGCTGGGTGCTTGGTGCTGAGATAGAAGCAGTCACAAGCTCTTCAACAAATGGATTATTTGGGGCTAGATGTTTTGTGCTGCCAACCCACCAGGGGTAATGGAAAATGTCCTCCACTTAACATTCTGTCTCTTGAGATAAAATCCTTTACATCTTCTTGATAGCTACCCTGTCCACCAGCCTTCGTGCTGACCTCAGTATTATGGTTCCAGGAGAAAGACTGGAGGCTGGAATACTCAGGGTGACTGAGCAGGTCTAGTCTATGCAACAAGGCAGACTGCCTCTCACCTCTAGACTGTGGCATGTTTGTCTTTTTCCCATAGAATGACCTCTCCCAGTCACCTGGGACACTTGTACTTCATCCTTGTCTTAAAGAAGCCTCCTATAGCTCCCCAAAGTAGACTTAACACTGCTTCTCTGTCCTGTTTGTCCTTGAAACATACCTCTGTTAGAGCAAACCTCTGTTTTATACCTACTTGTTCATGTCCTTGTCTTCCCCTACTAGATCATGAGCTCTGTGATGACAGATGACACTTTCTCTAAATTCCCAGAACCAAATCCAGTCCTTACTGAGTGAATCCAGTAATCACTGAGTGAATATATGAGTGAAATTAAGAATCAGTGAGCCCAGTTCAGAGCAAAGCTTCATCTCACTCCTCTTAAAGGCTGTTCCACTGGACCTGCCAGCAGATCATAGCATGTTCTCCATCTTTCCCTTCCGCCCTCTTCCCTCATGTCTATCTCCTAAATATTCTGTAGAGGGAATCAGGATAACACTGTTAAGTACAACTGTGGAAGATGAAACTGATAAGGATTTATGAGAAAGGGCATGGATGCCACTCTTTTCACAGGATGAAAGGAGGATGTGGTGGAGAAGCTTCCATGATGTACTAGGGGACAGCGGCCTCTGGGTTGTTTTCCCATCAGCTAAAGGAGGAATCAGCCTATCATCCATGCTGATGGTGCCTGCTTGAGTCAAGGTCTAGGGACATGGCCCCAGTGAGGAGACCAGGTTTTCTTCATTAATTGTAACCTGGGGCAGCTGAGACTTGAGCTTCTATAGCTCAGGTCAGACTGAAAGTGATGCTCCAGCGTCCTCCATGGAAGAATTAGGGGACCCTCCCTCCACAGAGCTCTCCTGAAAGACTGTCTTCAGCTGCAGCTCCGCGGCCCTGGTTCCTGCCACGTAAAACCTTGTTCACTCCCATCAATGAGTGTAGCTTTGATATAACTCATCCAGCCTGTGGGATGATATAAACACATCCCACTTCTGAGATTAACGCTAGTGCCCTCCCCTCCCTTTGCTATCTATCTCTAATTCAAAAGAAATGTCTACAGTGAGGAGAGAAAGTGCAAGTGTTAGTTGCTCATTTGTGTCCTACTCCTTGTGATCCCATGGACTGTAGCCGGCCAGGCTCCTCTGTCCATGGAATTCTCCAGGCAAGAATACTGGAGTGGGTTGCCATTCCCTTCTCCAGGGGATCTTCCTGACCCAGGAATTGAACCCAGGTCTCCCACATTGCAGGCAGATTCTTTACAATCTGAGCCACTAGGGCAGCCCTACACTGAAGAGCCAAACACAAATGAGATCAGTTGTAACATCTGGCCTAATGACCAGCAAAGAAAGTGCATTTGGAATTCGAGAAATCAGTTCAGTGTTCTGGGAGTTCTGTGAAAACATGCCTTCTCGCACATGTGCCTCTGAGCACAGTCTTGGGCTCCCATGAGGCATCTCCCCCTGTCCCCCATCTCCAGACCTACTGAGGCCTCTCAGTCCTGCTCTCCTTGCCAGGATGAAAATACCATCCAAGCATTTCCACTCAAAAAAGCTCCTGCTGGCAGCAGTGCAGCATCTCATGGTTTTCACTCATCCTCTCATTGGGGCCCACTCCCACCAGGACCAGGAGCCCATCACCCATGATTCCATGGGTGGGCCATGCTGGGCCACAGTCCTTACATCAGTCCTTACTCTTTGACTCTCTATCACCTGAGAACAATTCCTTTTCCCATGAAGACTATAAAACCTAATCTAGCCTCCACTCTATGACAGATTGTAGCTCAGACGATAAAGAATCTGCCTGCGATTCAGGAGACCTGGATTCAATCCCTGGGTCGGGAAGATCTCCTGGAGTAGGGAATGGCTACCCACTCCAGCATTCTTGCCTGGAGAATCCCTTGGACAGAGGAGTGGTGGGCTACAGCCCATAGCGTCACAGAGAGTCGGACACAACAGAGCGACTAACACTACTACTCTATTCTACCCATATTTGCATAGACCTTGGGATGGATCCTATTTGGGAGACCTACATGTGTTTTTAGAGCAGAGGAGACATTGTTGAATACAGCATCTCAGAGTAACACTGGTCTGGCCACTAGGCCAGAATCACAGTCATTACCTTATAAACATTTCTCTTCTTCCCCCACCATCTCCCATGCCTATCATTTAATCTATAGTCTGGCCACTCCATCCTCTTGATGTCTTTCATGTAAAACCCCTTCCATCCAGTCTCACTGCTTCTTACATAGTTCTCCTCTGTCCTTGCCTACACAACTGCTTTAGTTCTTGATGTCTCTGTCTGCCACCAGCCTTGCAGCCTAACTGTTCACTCTCTCCTTATCTGATCATGTTACTTCCCTAGGGAAAAATTTTTAATGGGCCCTTGTCATCTAAAAATAATATCTAAATCCATGGTATGCAAGGCCCTCCATGAACTGCCCTTCCCTGCCAGCCCCCCGCCCCCGACTCTGCTCTCATTGCTTCCTGGCACTCTTGGCTCTCAGGCCTTCAAATTCAACATGCCTCATGACTTGATGCTTCCCTGACTGTGTTCTCCTGTAAACTCCACCTAGAATACAGCTCTCCTGCCTACCTACTGATCACTTTTCCTCTTTATTAGCACACCCTCTAGGAAGGCATTTCTATCTTCCCCCCAGCACCCATCATCTTTCCTCATAGACTTGTCTTCTCTGAAACCTTGTCTTATGCTTCCACAGTATTTATAATGCTTCAGTATAATTTGGCTTACACATGTCTCCCAATCAATCAAGGACACCAGGTCTTATTTTCTCTCTAATCCTGGCATATAGTGCCAAGTCACATGGTACGTCCTTAATAAATATTTGTTGAATAGGTAAATAGGGAACTCTGCAGGGCTCCCTACAAAACCTGATTCCTTTGGCTCTGCATTATAGGAATCATTTCATCAGACCGAGTAACTTCCCCACCCTTGAGGGCAACACTCAGACCTACAGAAGCCCCCTTGGAGAGAATGGAGACAGATAAAAAGCAACCAACAGCTCCTGCCTCAGGAGAAGATCTTGGTGAGTATGTCAGTCAAGTTCCACTGGATGCTTAGCCACAAAGTACCAGAGGATTTCAAATTAGGGAGAAAAGAGTCCCAGTTTGGATCAATACATTTTACTCAATTTTATGATTGATAGGGACATTTTAATTTAAAATTACACTTACTTCTAATGCTTACTGTGGAATGTGCTCCTTTCCTTTGCAGACATAGAAGGAAGTGCCGAGATCTTTAATAAAGTCTTCCTCAAAAGATCTAGATTATCCAGTCCTTATTCCTAAATCACATGTCATTCCTAATCACACATAACTTAATATATGAATGCATACTGGCTACTTGGTTGTAATCTTTGGTGGTGGTGGTTTGCTCACTAAGTCATATCTGACTCTTGCAACCCCATGGATTCTAGCCTGCCAGGCTCATCTGTCCATGGGATTCTCCAGTCAAGAATACTGGAGTTGGTTGCCATTTCCTTCGCCAGGGGATCTTCCTGACCTGGGAATCGAACCCTGTATCTCCTTCATTGTAGGCAGATTCTTTACCACCTGATCTACAAGGGAAGCCCAGCTGTAATCTTTAAATCATTTATTACTCTTCAGAACACCTGCAGCAGGACACAGTTAAGGGCCTTGAAATGTGAATAATATGGATTATAATAATATGGAGATCAAAGTTGCAAGCAATTGACCAGGAGGCATTATAAATATTTATAGCCTTCACTACTTTTTCATTGTATCATCCATCCTCAGATAACATGACTGACTTTAGCTCAAGTCCAACAAGAGAAACTGATCCTCTTGGGAAGCCCAGGTTCAAAGGTACGTATGATCAGCTACAAATCTTACTTTTAAGAAATCTATCTTTGTTGGGTATATTAGTCAACTGTTGCTGTGTAGTAACTACAAAATCTTAGTGGCATATTCTTTTTTTATGTTTATTTTTTTCTTATTTATTTTTGGCTGTGTTGGGTATTCTTTGCTGCACGAGCTTTTCTCTAGTTGCGGCAAGCAGAGGCTACTGTCTAGTCTCAGTGAAAGAGCTTCTCATTGCAGTGGCTTCGCTTGTTGCAGAGATTGGCTCTAAAGGCACATAGGCTTCAGTGGTTGTGCCTCCTGGGCCCTAGAGCACAGACTTGGTAGTCATGGGGCATGAGCTTAGTTGCCCCATGCCATGTGGTATCTTCCTGGATCAGGGTTTGAACCTGTGTCCCCTACATTGGCAGGCAGATTCTTTACCACTAAGCCATCAGGGAAGCCTAGTAGCATACCCTAAAAAGGATTTATTTCTCATGTGTCTACAAGTCACATGGAGGTCAGCTGATTTAGGATTTGCTTAGCTGGGTGATTCTGTTTCTAGCAGCAGGTACAGCTGGGTCTCTTAAGGTTAGGCTAAGGTCTGCTCCACATCTGTTCATTTTGGTACCCAAGATGAAAGACTAACAGTGACCCAGAGGAAGCTGTTCTATAACAATACAAGTAAAGAGAGAAGAAGTCCAGATATACGACAACATTTCAACCTCCTTGTGTTATACCTGCCAATATTCAATGCCAAAAGAAAGTCACAGAGCTAAGCTCAAATTGAAGATAGGGGAAATATACTCTTTCCATGAATATAGAGAATATTTTTGAACAGTAATCTAATCTACCAAAGTAAAAGATATTATATGATATAGACTAGTGTTTCCTTTTGTGATCTGTTTTTCTGAAGTATAAAATTTGATAAATTTTAATATATGTATATATTCATGTAACCATTGTCACAATCAAGATAATGAGTGTGTGCAACACCTCAAAGTTTCATCATGTACCTTTATAATCCCTCCTCTCCACTTCTCCCACCTAACCTCTAGTCTCAAGGTAACTATATTATAGATTGTTGCTGTAGTTTTTCAGTCACCAACTCATGTCCAGCTCTTTGTGACCCCATGGATTACAGCATGCCAGGCTTCCCTGTCCTTTACTATCTCCTGGAGTTTGCTCAAACCCATGTCCATCAAGTCAGTGATGCCATCCAACCATCTAATCCTCTGTCGTCCCCCTCTCCTCCTAACCTCAATCTTTCCCAGCATCAGGATATTTTCCAGTGAGTTGGCTCTTCACATCAGGTGACCAAAATATTGGAGCTTCAGAATCAGCCCTTCCAATGAATATTCAGGGTTGATTGCCTTTAGGATTGACTCGTTTGATCTCTTTACTGTCCGAGGGACTCTCAAAATTCTTCTCCAGCACCGTAATTCAAAAGCATTAATTCTTTGGCACTCAGCCTTCTCTATAGCCAACTCTTACATCCATACATGATTACTGGAAAAACCATAGCTTTAACTAGATGGATCTTTGTCAGCAAAGTAATGTCTCTGCTTTTTAATATGCTGTCTCGGTTTGTCATAACTTTTCTTCCAAGGAGCAAGCATCTTTTAATTTCATGGCTGTAATCACTGTCTGCAGTGATTTTGGAGCCCAAGAAAAGAAAATCTGTCACTGTTTCCACCTTTCCCCCATCTATTTGCCATGAAGTGTTGGGTCCAAAGTCATGATCTTAGTTTTTTGAATGCTGAATTTTAAGCCAGCTTTTTCACTCTTGTCTTTCACTTTCATCAAAAGGTTCTTTAGTTCCTCTTCGCTTTTTGCCATTAGAGTGGTATCATCTGCATATCTGAGGTTGTTGATATTTCTTCCAGCAGTCTGGATCCCAGCTTGTGATTCATCCAGCCTGACATTTCCCATAATGTACTCTGCATATGAGTTAAATAACAGAGGGACAATATATGGCCTTGATGTACTGTTTTCTCAATTTTGAACCATTCCATTGTTCCATGTCCAGTTCTAATTGTTGGTCTTGACCCGCATATATATTTCTCAGAAGGCAGGTAAGGTCATTTGGTATTCCCATCTCTTGAATTTTCCACAGTTTGTTGTGATCCACACAGTCAAAGGCTTCAGTGGTCAATGAAGCAGAAGTAGATATTTTTCTAGAATTTTCTTCCCTTTTCTGTGATCCAACGGATGATGGCAATTTGATCGCTTGTTCCTCTTCCTTTTCTAAATCCAACTTATACATCTGGAAGTTCTTGGTTCACTTGTTGAAATCTAGTTTGAAGGATTTTGAGCATTACCTTGCTACCATGTGAAATGAGCATAGTTGTATGGTAGTGTGAAAATTCTCCAGCATTGCCTTTCTTTGGGATTGGAATGAAAACTGACCTTTTCCAGTCCTGTGGCCACTGCTGAGTTTTCCAGATTTGCTGTCATATTGTGTGCAGCACTTTAACTGCATCATCTTTATAAACTAATATGCATTTTTGGAGTTTCACATAATAGAAAATAATGTATTATAAACTTCCTTTCGGATTTCTTTTACTTATCATAACTATTTGGTGATGCATCCATGTTGGTATATGTATCAACTGTCTATTCCTTTTTATTGCTTATGAATATTCTATGCATAGATATATAATAATTTATTAAAACACCATGACATTTGGGGTGTTTCCAGCATTTTTACATTACCAGTAAAGTATGCTATTCTATGACCATTCAGGTACAAGTCTTGTGTGGACATATGTTTTCATTCTTTTTGGGCAAATTCCTATAAGGGGATGGCTAGATCATATGTAAGTGTATAGTTAACATTTTAAGGAACTGCCAAACTGTTTTTCACAGCAGTTGTCCTGTTTTGCCTTTCTGTCAGCAGTGTATGAGGGTTCCAGTTCATCCACATCTTTTCTATCACTTAGTATGGTCAGCCTTTTAAATTTAAACCGTTTAAAAAAGTATATAGTAGTATCTGTGATTTTATCTTGCATATCCCTAATGACTAAGGATGCTGAACATCTTTTCATGTCCTTATTTGCCATCTGTATATCCTTTTTGATATGTCTCTTTAAATTTTTTTAATATTTTTATTGTGTTGCTTATTTTCTTATTGTTGAGTTTTAAGAGTCTTTATATTTTCTGGGTTGAAGATCTTTTTCAGGTACATGTTTCACAAACATTTTCTCCCTGTGTGGCTTCTTTTTTAATTTTAATGAAGCTTGGTTTATTGATTCGGTTTTTTATAGATTGCATCTTTGGTGTTACATTTAAGAAATCTTTGACTAATCAGAGATCACAAAGAGCTCCTCTGTTTCCTTGTAGAAGGTTTCTACTTGTACATTTAAGTCTAGGATCCATTTTGAGTCAAATTGTGTGTATGATACAAGATATGAATGCAAGTTTATTTTCTTAAGGATATCAAACTGTTCCACCATATTTGTTAAAAAAATTATTGTTCCTTCACTGAATTTAATTTGTACCTTTGTCAAAAACCAAGTGTCCATACATACATGGCACTGTCTAGGTGTTCTCTAGTTGTCCCGCTGATCTATTTAGCTACCTTTCCATCAATACCACAGTGTCTGGATCACCGTGGTTTTATGATAAGTGCTGCAATTGGGTTGTGTTCGTTCTCCAATATTGTTTTTATTTCTTTAAAGTTGTTTTGGTGGTTCTAGGTCCTTTTGGATCCCTAGCTAAATCTTAGGATGAATTTATCAATGTCTAAAGAAAAATAGCCTGCTCATATTTTTATTAGAATTTCATTGAATCTGCAAGTCAATTAGAAAGCATTGACAGCTGAACACTATTGTCCTCCTACCTAGGAACGTGGTACATCTCACCATTTATTTAGGTATTATTCATTTCTCTCACTAATGATTTTTAGTGTAGGGTGCAGCATGCTTGGGGCTGGTGCATGGGGATGACCCAGAGAGATGTAGTGGGGAGGGAGGTGGGAGGGGGGGTCATGTTTGGGAACGCATGTAAGAATTAAAGATTTTAAAATTAAAAAAATAATAAAAAATAATAAAAAAGTGAAATAAAACATAAAAGTAGCATTTTAAGTTTCAGTTTCCTACTGTTCATCACTAATATATAGGAAAACAACTGATTTTTTTGTACAGTGACTTTATATTCTACAATCTTGCAAAGCTCTTTAGATTTTTTTGTAGATATGCTGGGTTTTCTATATACAGAACTATGTCATCTAAGAGGAAGGCTTTCCTTCCTCCTTTCCAACTTGAGTACCTTTTTTCTTGCTCTTCTATACTGGCTAGAACCTCCAGAAAAGCACTGAATTGAAAGTGAGGACTGATATCTTTTTCTTATTCCTTATCTTAGAGAAAAACCATTTAGTCTTTCACCATTAAGTATGTTGTTGCCTGTGGTTTTTTTATAGATGTCCTAATTGAGTTGAGAAAGTTCTCTTCTATTCCTGCTCCAGTGAGAATTGTTATCAGAAATGAATGCTAGATTATGTCTAATGATTTTTCTGGCTTTATTGAGATACTTATAAGGTTTTTCTTTTCTTTTAGTGTGTTAATATGATAAAGTAATTGTTCTTGAATTGTAGATTAACGTTGCATTCCAGGGACAAATTCCCCTTGGTTATAGTGTATTCTCATTTAAATATATTGTTGATTTAATTCCCTAAAATTTTGTTTAGAATTGTATTCAGTGAGGGATATTGGGCTGTTATTTTCTTTTCTTGTAAAATCTACTCAAGTTTTAGTGTCAAAATAATACTGAACTTTTCAATTTTCTAAAAGGTTTAGAATTAGTATTGCTTCTTCCCTAAATATTTGGCAGTATTCACCACTAAAGTCATCTGAGCCTCACATTCTCTTTGTGAAAAGTGTTTTACTTGTAATTCATTATAATTGGAGAAGGAAATGGCAACCCACACCAGTACTCTTGCCTAGAAAATTCCATGGATGGAGGAGCCTAGTAGGCTACAGTCCATGGGGTCTCAAGAAGTCGGACACAACTGAGCGACTTCACTTTTTCTTTCTTTCTTTTCTTTAATAGGTATAGGACTATTCAGTATACTTTCTTCCATAGTGAGCTTTCATAATTTTTGTCTTTCAAGTTATTGGTCTATATCATCTAAGCTGTCAAATTTATTTTTCTTTTATTTTGATATCTGAATAATCTGTAATGATGTCACCTCTCTCTTTCCTGTTATTGATTATATATGCCTTTTCTCTCTTTCGCCTAATCAGCCACAGTATAGGTTTATCAGTTCTTTTGATCTACCTAAAAGTTCAATTTTGGGTTTCATTTATTTTGTGTATTACTTTTCTGTTTTCCATTTCATTTATTTTTACTTTGATCTTTATTATTTCCTTTTTCTGCTTAATTTGAGTTTAATTTGCTCTTCTAATTTCTAAGGTTCAAGATGATTTGAGACCTCTCTTCTTTTTAAATATGAAATTCAGTGCTACAACATTTTCCCTAGGTATTATTTAAGCAGCATCTAAAAATGTTTGATATACTGTGTATTCAGTTTTAGCCTATTCAAAATACTTTTAAATTTCCTTTTGATTTCTTCTTTGGCTTATTAGAAGTAGGTTACTTAATTTCCCAATATTTCAAGATTTTCAAGAGATCATTCTGTTACTGATTTTTATTAATAACTACATTGTTGTGAATATACTCTTATTTCCTCGGTCATTTTAAATTTATTGAGACTTTTTTATGGCCCAGAATATAGTATATCTTGGTGTGTATGTTTTGTGTATACTTTAAAAAAATGTGTATCTTCCTAGTCTTAAGTGGAATATTATATTAGTTCGCTAGGGCTGCCAAAACAAAATACTATAGACTTTGGCTTAAGCAACCAAAATTTATTCTTTCTCAGTTCTAGAGTCCAGAAGCCTTATTTCAAGGTATTATCAGGTTGGATTTCTCTTATTGGAAGTTAAATCTTCAACACAGGAATTTTAGGAAAACGTAATTCAGTCCATAACAAGTGTTCTATAAAAATATCAATTAAATCAATTTGCTTGGTTATATTGTGCAATTCTTTTATAGCCTTTGTGATTTTCTATCAACTTGTTCTATCCGTTAATGAGAGAATACCAAAATCTCTAGCTCTAACTGTAGATTTATTTCTACTTTCTTCTTCTGTCACTTTTTTTTTTTTTTTTTTTGCTCCATGTATAGTAAAGGTCTGTATTCAGGCATAGACCTCAATTACTTAGGATTGTAATAAACTAATGAATTGGTTCTTTATCATTATAAAGTGACCTTTTTGTTTATGGTAATATTCTTTGATGATATAGTTAGGTTTAAATCTATTATCATCTTGCTATTTTTTATTTGTTCCATCTATTCTTTTTTCCCTCTTTCCTTCTTTTTCAGCCTTCTTTTGGACTGAATATTTCTATGATTCCATTTTACCTTTCTTGTTGTCCTCTTAGCTATAACTTTGTCTTGTTATTTTAGCGAATAATTGGGGTTCATAGAATGTGTCCTTAACTTCACAGTCTAGCTTCCAGTGATATTCCACAACTTCATAAACAGTTGAATGTGAAGTATAAGAACTTTACATTAGTATAGCAGCTTTTCTTTCCTGACTATTGGGCTATTACTTTACTTTTGCATGTTATATAGATCACACTAAATTGTAATTATTTTTGTTAAACAATAAGCTATCTTTTAGAGGGAAATAATAAGATAAATATTATGTATATTTACCTATATAGTTACCATTTCCAGTGCTTATCATTCCTTTGTGTGCAGCCATATTTCCACCTGGTATCATTTTCCTTCTGCCTGGAGAACTTCCGTGAATCTTCCTTATAGGTTGGGTGTGCTAGTCGTGAATTCTTTCAGCTTTTGTATGTCTAAAAAATATTTTGCCTGTGTTTTTTTAAGATATTTTCACTATAGAATTCTAGATCATAACTTTTTGTTGTTGTTTTGGTTTTTGTTCTTTAATATATAAGGACATCTCTCTGTTGCCTTCTCACTTGCTTTCTTTACAATGAGAAATTTGCCACGATCCTTCTTTGTTGTCCTATCATGTCTTTTCTTCTCTGCTCTCTTTGAAGATATCCAGAAATTTAATTTGGGTCTTTTTTATATCTTCCATTTCTTAACTTTTTGACCATGTGGATTATAGTGATAATAACTGTTTTATTGTCCTTGTCTGATTATTCTAACATCTATGCAAGTTCCAGTTTGACTCCAAATGATTTATTTTTCTCATTATGGGTAATATCTTCCTGTAAGGAATTTATCTAGTTGGGTGCTGTGGTGGCAGTTTAGTCACCAAGTCATGTCTGACTCTTGCAACCCCACGAACTGTAGCCCGCCAGGCTCCTCTGTCCATGGGATTTTCCAGGCAAGAATACTGGAGTGGATTGCCGTTTACTTCTCCAGGGGATCTTCCTGACCCAGGAATCGAACCCAGGAATTGAACCCAGGTCTCCTGCATTGCAGGCAGATTCTTTATCGACTGAGCTACGAGGGAAGCCCATTGGGTGCTGTATATGTTTGTTATTCTTAAAATATTGTTGGATCTTATTCTGGGGTGCAATTAAATAACTTAAAACCACTTGATCTTTCTGAGCCTGGCTTTTAAGGTTTATTGGTAGGACCAGAACTACATTTTAGTGTAAGGCAAATCATTCCCCACTACTGAACCAAGATCCTTTGAGTACTCTTTCCAGCACCCTATAAATTATGCAGTTTAAACCAAATTACTTTTGGATATTAGCATAAGCTAAACCTATTTAGAAAATTAAATCAATAGTATCATCCATATCCTGCATCCCGAAGATAGGATTCTGGATTTTCCCAAATTCAAACCATCCACATCACTGCTCTCATCCATCTGCTTATAGTATTAGATCAAATATCCTCAAACAGATTGTTTTACTTATGAATTCTCCTCCACCTTTTTTACAAGCTCAAAAAGACAAAATGCCCGATGTCCTCTCTCTCTTAGGTCCTCATGTGCGGTATATCCAAAAGCCTGACAACAGCCCCTGCTCCATCACCGACTCTGTCAAGAGATTCCCCAAAGAGGAGGCCACAGAGGGGAATGCCACCAGCCCACCGCAGAACCCACCTACCAACCTCACTGTTGTCACTGTGGAAGGGTGTCCCTCCTTTGTCATCTTGGACTGGGATAAGCCACTCAATGACACTGTCACTGGTAAGAGCATGGCATGCGGACTGTTGCTATGGTGGGAAACATTGATAAGATGATGCTTTGGGAATGTGGTACCTCAAGTCAGACTGTGACCCTGGGTGATGTATCTCAGGAACAGCAAGTCTCTGCAGAGTTCTTTTGTCTCTTGGCAGATGATTTTCAAAATTGTCATTAGACGGGAAAGATCATCTTTGTCTTGGTTATGGTCTTGCTGTTAACCTAGCAGATCTCTTAAGTTATATATCTTCTTTCTCCTCTCAGAACTTTTTCTCAATGTGAAGGTATATCTAGTCTTTCCATTACCAGAAAATACAAATAACATATGAGAAGTTGCCACTGCTAATAGTATTTAAACCAATTTTCCTTTCACCATCCCAATTTCTAGACTGACCTAGAACTTTGAAGCAGGCTAAACATTATTATTTCAGTCATTTTATGAGAATTTTTTTTACTTATTTATTTTTAATTGGAAGATAATGGCTTTACAAGGTTGTGTTGATTTCTGCCGTATATCAGCATGAATCAGCCACAGGTATGGCTTTTTAAAAATTCTATTCCTGGTCAATTTTCTGCCCATCTCAGGGAATTTTGATTCTGCTACTCCTCATAAAAATGATAATGAAAAATAAGAAACTCTGAGTCACTCTTTGAATTTGTTATGTGAGATTTTAATTTTCCATAGTGAACAAGAGAGTCAGACTAGAGAGAAGAGGGGAGGGTGGGATGACTAACCACCCAGATCAGCTAGAGGATGAAGCAAAGAATGTGAGTACCTGTGTGTCCTGCTTCCTATGCCCAAGGTGGGCAGGTGGAACAGAGGGGCCCACTGAGAGGCTGTCAGAGAGAGTAGAGGGCAGTACACAGGGTAAGGTGAGCAGTGGGAAGGTTCAGGAGCTGCCAAACAGTTTTCTTTGAATAAAGGAGAAAACAGCAGCTATTTCTCCTCAGACAAAGCCATTTAGTCTGGGCAGCTTCCAGTGTAAGCAGCTTGTTGTTATTCGGTTGCTAAGTTATGTCTAGCTCTTTGAGACCCCGTGGACTACAGCACACCTTCACTATCTGCCAGAGTTTGCTCAAATTCAGCAGCTAATCTTTGCTTAACTGGCCTTTAAAAAAAAAACAAAAACATATTTTGTGAATTTCCTTTCTCATGCAGTTTTGACTAGTCTTCTTTACGTGGGATTATGCCAGTAGGTACTATCATCCCAATATCTAAAAATCAATCAGTTTCTAAGTATTGATTATCTACATGTATTAAAAAGTTTAAAATTCTCAATCCACATGCAGTGCTAATAAGGAGTTCCTGTAATAGTCTGAGACTTAGTTCTCACAAGACCAAATGATTTATAAAAATTTCACTTCCCTTAAAGATATAGAACATCAAATTGGCATTGGTTAATCTAATATGTCTAATAATCTAATACACATTCACTTGGGTATGATTTAGCTTTTGAAAACAGCAGGATTTTCCTTTTATCATGATATAAAATGATATAAATGATAGCTTCTTAAAGTGATATAAATCTGTAATCTCAAAGTATCATAAATAGGATATACTTTATCTAACCAATTAGTTTTGACATTATTATTATTAAGTGTTAATGAGCTGTTGAGATCTTTCACTAGATACTAGACTGATGATAACAATTTTCATGGATAAGGACCACATCTATAATAATAATATTTTATACATAGAAATAAGTCAGGATTTAGTCACTATTTACTTAGCTTATGTTTAAACATTGAACCATATGCCCTGATGATCTATTTTTTCCAATAAATACCACTTGATTTCAAATAAAATCTTTTATAAACCAGTAGTTCAGATAATATAGAGATTAATTCTCAAATCATTAGAAATGGGTTTTCAGGAAAGGATTAAGAAAGGTAACAAAAGAGAGGGAACATATTCTTCATTTCCCTAGTTGACTTCTGTCAGTAATCTTTCTTCTAATTGATAGGCATGTATTCACCTCTAGTAAATACATCCAAATTCTGATGCTTCTCCATGACCCTTCTACACTAAAGTAGAAATAGGTACACCATAGAGATTGGCCATAGCCTAGATCCTTAGACAACTTAAAGTTAAGTTAGTCATAAGTTGTCATTTTGTGATATGTCAAGAGCATGTGGACATAGATTTAAATCCCAGACCAAGTATGTTCTAGATAATGCAACTTGAATCTATAATTAGCCTCTCTGAACTTCTAGTTTTTTATTTGTAATAATAATAATTCCCATTGTTATCAATTTGTTGTGAGTATAAAACTTAACAGAATTCATGCAGCATAAATTAGAAGCTGTTAAATGAACATGTGTCGGCAGCAGCAACAGCAGGACTGGCAGCAGTAATATCACCATTATTATTTTCATGCTGCACTGACCAGACTGTGATGTTCCCAACCTTCCCAATAAATGATTATCTTCTAAGTGAATTATCTCATAAGGGGTTTAAAACCCTCTGAGGGGGGTAAAAGAGACCACCTATTCAGTGTCAGTTCTTTGTACATTTTCTTATATCCTTACTCTTAAAGAAACTATTTTTTAAATTCCCTATCTTAAAATAAGAAATATGAACACACACTTTTTTGTTGGTGGTGGTAGGGTTTTAGAATGTTGGTGCATTTATGAAAAAGCTATTATCACTTTAAAAAATTAAAAAGGAAAGATACATACATTCTAAAACAAGAATTCCGAGAAAAATTCTAAATAACTTTTTAATTATGAAGGGAACTTCTGGATCTATTTTGAAAACTCCAAAGTTTCAGGACTAAAATCATATTAAATTAACATTTAAACATTAGGAATGACCCAAACAAAGATGTTTTTTGGAGGTGACTGCTTTCATGGATGAAGCAACTGGAATATCATATAAACTCTTTCAATGACTAATCAACATTTGAATCTTTTGAACTGGAATCTTTCCAATTTTCAAGTTTTAAGATACAACTCAGGGATAATAAAGAATAATAAAAGACATAATAATAATAGGTACCACCTGCTGAGCAAAATACTGTTAAGCACTTTTAATATGTTCCTACTTTAATCCCTATAAGTAACACTATGAAGAGACACTATGGACATTTTACAGATGGGAAAACTGAGACTGAGATCCAGGCAAGTGGCTTGGTCTGTTTCTTTCCATTAAGCCATGCAATTTCCTTTAAAAAAAAATGTTTTACTTCCATTCTAATTACTCCCTTCTTTTTCTAGTAAATGCCCCTTTAGGGCAGAGGGAAAAGTATAATTTGAATATCTGAACTCAGGATGCTGCCTCTCCCTCTCTTTTCATGTTCTGTTAGAATAGAAAGTCAACTGAGACATAGATTGGGAGCAGAGTCTGAGGAAGACATACTAAATATCAGCCATTAGTCTTTTAAAAACTGCATTCATGTGTCCAGATACAATGGCCATTGCCTTCTAGTCTAATTTAAAATTTTCAAAAGGATGGTCACAGGAAATTATTCTGAAAAGGTGGTCCTACATCTTGGATGTTTTTAATTTACCATTAAAGATCCTTCCCAAATTAAAACTGGTGATTATAAGTCTCCATGAGTTATCCTGTAATTTCAGCTTTATGTCCAATATTATCTCCTACCTTTGGTCTCAGCGCTAACAGCTGAAGTCCCAGTAACTCACAACCTTCCCACTTTCCCCAAAGCCCACCACTTGTGTATTTCTTCATATTGACAGAACTGTTTTTGAGTGGGCTTTTGTGGTTGTTTGTTGGTTTTTGCTTGATTTTTGTAATTCTCTTTGTGATCTCATCGCATGTATTAAACTAAATCCCAACTGACAACAGGGAAAATATATTAGTAAATTATATTATCTTACTCTGAAAGTCTCTCTCTTTTGATTAGCCCTAAGTTCATAGAAAGCTACACTTCAGGTAAGTTTATATGGATCTCTATACTAACTTTAAGGATAAAGTTTCATTTTGCTTTGTTTTAATTCAAGGATAATTATCAAGGGGGCATATATAAGCAGTATGTACAAGACTTATGTAACTTATGTAAGCAGTATGTACGAAAATCTTGTATTTCTGTGGTTCAAAATAATGGACTCTGGGAAAATGTAGTTCATTATTTGGTTAAATGTTATTTGGTGCTATGGTTTTAACTGTTACTTGGCAGCAGTACCGTGTCATCAGTGACCATTTCCCAGCTACGCTGTAAAGCCCTACGAGCAGGGAATGTGCTTCTGCTGAAGCCCCACTCCTCATAGAATGTTTCTTACAAAACTGCACTGGATTTTCCAGCAATGGCAGATCTGACTTACATATCAAAATGATAAGTTACCCATATACAGAGCTACCCCAGGAGTGTCATCACTTTACACAGTTACCAGGCCTTTCCTGCTCTGAGAGAGAGAAAACAAAAACGGTCCATGAGCAACTCTCCAACTGCTTTGGGACCTTCACCATCAACTGATAATCTCCATCTAGAAGTTGCAAATGTGTATGATCAATAGGTCTCAGGCCTGCCATCTCAGTTGCTCACTTTTATGAGAGTGACTTTTTAGGCTGTTAGCTTCAAGAATGTTCAGTTTGCCTGAGCATAAAGACAAGTGTCTGTTGGCCTTTTTGCTTTTCAGAATATGAAGTTATATCCAGAGAAAATGGGTCATTCAGTGGGAAGAACAAGTCCATTCAAACAACAAATCAAACCTTCTCCACAGTAGAAAATCTAAAACCAGACACAAGGTAAGGTGAATTCTGAGAGCGTAAAAATCATAACAAAGGAGTGAAATGACATCATCCTTTTCCATCCGAAGGGAGGGTCTAATTTGCATTTCATTCTTTGGCTTTCTGTACACAGCACTAGAGAATCCTGGAGTCATGGTTTGCAAATATGCAACTGACTGGTGGGGATACAGGAACTGACAAGTCGGTCTTGTAAGCTAACATTAGAGCTGGGGACACTGAGAGGTAGAAGGCCATTAATATCGAACATTGATATTAAATACCAAAGCTTAGAGGAGGAAAAGTCTACAGACCAGAGAAAACTGGAGTGTGGATGGTATAAACTAGATTTGAAGCACGGAAAGTTGGCTGGCGTGCTGGAAGAGGAGGGGAGGGAAACAAGCCATGTGACGAATGTAGGTAAACATTTTTAAGAGTTAATGCTTAAAATAGTTACAGACTAGACACAGTCTTCCTTTACTTTGGGGTCTTTTTATTATAGACCAATGAGAATAGATTTTGTTTAAATGGACATATATTAATTGTTCAATAATAACTTTTCTTGGCATCCCTTATTACACACTGATACCAGATTGTTTACCTTTTTTTTTTTTTCGGGTTGTTTATCTTGCTGTATAGTTTTGTGATTCCTTTTTAAATCTAAAGCATGTAATAATTTATCAGTTTATTTTATTGTTGCAAGAAAAATAAGAGCCTTAGACATTTCTAAAAATGTAATAGGGGAGAGGGTTTTGGTCTTGTGTTTGTTTTACATGGCTAAATCATTAAATGTATTACTCGAGCGGACTCTCAAATGGATATAGCCAAGTACCGCCTTAATAAAGCCAAAGTGCTAAATTCATTTCTGGACTAGATTTCACTCTGTGGGAAATCAGTTTCTTCCCTCAAACTCCAACACACTATTTGATAAACCGCCCCTGCTTTCCGTATAAAACAACAACAAAAAAGAAATCCTGACATCTTAAGTTACAGTATACCAGGCAAATACAGATCAGTTTTCCAGATTGAGGAGTTTTTCAAGAATGAGTATTTCATAACCTGATGAAGATCCTCCATGTTGAAAAAGATCAGTGAAGGTGAAACCTGGAACTTCAGCATCAGAGGTTTTTTGTTTTTTGTTTTGGTCATATTTTATTTCTCGTATCTCTCATTGTCATCTGACTGAATTGAAGAGGTGTTAGTGTGACACCAGAAGAGCCTGTTTGGCTCTGACAACAGGGAGACTCCTGATCTTTTCAGGGGAAAAGGAAGCATCTAATTCATTAGAGATACTATGCTATATATAAACTATAGTCCTATACTGCAAGAGTAACATCTTTCCACAAGTGTGGGGTTGTTTCCCTTAAAGTTCTCTGCTTTGACTCATACTATGGAAAATTTTGCAAATGTTAATTTTCTTAAAGAGATTAGGTTGGCCAAAATTAGCATGTATCTCAGTAAAAGCCCATTTGATGATCTTGGTTCTGCTTCCTTAGCCAGAGTAACAGGGAGAAGGCCTATTTTTACCATAATGCATTTTAAAGAAACAGGAAAAGAGTAAAGGTCATTTAATTTGTACTTTTTAATAGGCGGACTTGGGCTTACCGAACTTGCTTTTTATTCCACCTAAAAAAAAAGTGAGCCATGTAGTACACAGAAGGTGCATTGAAGGGCATCCAATTTCTAAGTGTTCATTGTGTTCTGTTTCTGAATCAGGCTGTTCTCAGGTTTCACAGTGCACCTATTAGCTCATGATCAGAGGTAGAACACAGTTATGCCAGGGACATTTGAAACATAACTTGTTTGTAAAAGGTTTGCGTCTGCATTCAGCTAACATTTACCTGGTGCCAGTGGTGTGGTCAGCCCTGTGCTTGGTCAGCCTCCAAACAGGAGTAAACATCCGGGCTGTCTTTAAGGAGCTCCAGGCTAATGGGGCAGACCGCTAGTGACCGATTATTGTACACAGAGCGGTAAGAGTTCAGGTAGAAGTCTGCACCAGAGGCAGTGGGAGCCCAAAGTGGGTGGCATGTCACAAAGTCTGGGGAATTAAAGGAAAGACAAAACTTCCTGGAGAAGGTGACACCTAGGTTGAGGGGTGATGAGTAGGCAGGAGCCAGTCAGGCGACTGTGGTAAGAGAAAGGAAGGTCAGAGAGAATAGCGCGTGTCAGCACCGTGGCGGAAATGGTGTGGTTGTGCATGGTGAAAACCAGGCTGCTTTCATGAGTGTGGGGAACAAAAAGTGGAGAGAAGTGGAAGCAAAGAGAAGCAGAAGCCAAGTTAGGGAGGGCCTTCCATGCCAGATCTTGGCTCAGATGGTAAAGAATCTGTCTGGAGTGTGGGAGACCTGGGTTCAATCCCTGGATCTGGAAGCTCCCCTGGAGAAGGGAATGGCAACCCACTCAAGTATTCTTGCCTGGAGAATTCTGTGGACAGAGGAGCCTGGTGGGCTACAGTCCCTGGGGTCACAAAGAGTTGCACACGACTGAGTGACTTAACACCTTCACTTTTCTATGCCAGATCAGGGAATGTGGTCAAGTGATGGGGAGACCTTGAAGCATGGTAACTGGGGAGTAACTTGCTCTGACTTTCATTTTAGCTTGCATTCTAACTTTTCTTTACTTAGAATAATCAATTTTGATATTAAAGCTACTTGTAATGAGTAGTTGGTAGAACACATCTAACTGAAAATAACTTTTTGTTAATTTCTTGCATGAGTACCATTGTGGCATCTGATTGAATTGGTCAAATGGGGACATAAGAGAAAAGTGCCTTAGGGCTGAACTGGATTTCACTCTGAATCACAGGGCCTGTCAAGTCATGAGGTTCATGTCTAGTTTCCAGTTATAATTGTTGTAGGACTCATGCTACTTGTTCTTGGCGTTTGCCTTAGACTCAGATACAACCACTCACCTTTGTCCCACTGTTGTGTGTCTCTTACTTGTCTCTCCTGTCCACTATCAATATGCCTTCTAAGGAGGACCCCTGTGACCTCCATGCACACAACTTAGGTAAAATACTAGTCCTCAAAGTTACTACTGATAGTGAGGCTACAGCAGGCATAATAAAATTGCAAGTTCCCCAATTTGGGCTTGTTGGCTCTTTTATTACAAACTGTTTTCATACTGTCTTACATTGTAAAGGCAAGGTTCCTTACCACTGTATCTTCTCTGCCCCAATCATAACCCAAGATTAATGCAAATAAGAGACACCCTGTAAAATAAAGAGGAAGTATGTCCAGGATGCAGTTAACAGATGGTTTTATTAGCTATAAAGAATGACTGTAATCACACTTCATCCCTTGTGGAAAATTTTGAGTCAAAATATACAGTAAATTCCCCACATAAGCCAACTCTGAATGATAGCTGTTAAAATTCTTCCATGAGCTTCTGGAATTCCCTATTCGAAAAGCTGGAAGATAATAACTTCTGAAAGAATATCTATAGCTTGTTCCTATTCTAGGAGACACATGTAAAGAACTGATTTTTAGTCACCTTTTTCATCATTTGTCCTGACTAAAAAACAGGAGCTCTAAAAACAGGTCATAATTAGCAGCTAACTGTTAAACAGTGACATGGGTGGGATAAAGGTTGCTGTTAGAACATTTAACCTGCATGATCAAGGCAGAGAAAAGAGATCTACAGAGCCTTAAATATACACACACTATTCTAGAACCAAAAAGACAGTCAACGATGCTACCTTCTCCCGCCTGTTTTTAGTGATGTAGCCAGGTTGTTACTTACTCTGGAGAAGTTTGAAAAATAACCCACAGTAAGAGACTTCAATCTTGGCATTAAAAATAAAGTGGAATAGAGGTAGCAATGTCTTGTAAACTGTAAATCTGATAGAACAAAGCAGGCATGTGGAATGGCCATTTCGACTATCCATCAGCAGCGATCCTGCCACTGGTAGAGTTCAGCGGCTCACCGGTGTGAGGGGTTTCTGTCCCTAGAGTGCAGAGCTGCTCGGCTGCCCTGGGGAACCTGCTGCAGTTCCCAAGGCAGCACAATGAGGACAGGCCCAGCCTTGCTGGTGGCTGCTCGCCGCTGGGGTACCAGATGTACACAGGACAGAGGGGTTGCTTGTGGGGAGCCAGAAATGTTTAAGTCAAGTGACAGGATCTGTTAACAGAGATGAATAGCGGGAGCACAACTCCAGCTCTTTCTCTGGAGGGTCCCCTTCTTTCACCCTCCCCACCTAAAATACAAAGACAACGTAGAGCTGTTGTGTCCACTGAAACAGTACCCATCTGGCCCACTCTCCAATATTTACTTTCCCCTCAGTTTTTTCCCCATGAAACTTCATTGTGTGCCTCTTGCTAAACTAAAAGAAAGTATTAAGAAGGGTCTTCCTGTCTGTAGCCAGCTACTTTGTTTGCAAAGACCACTATGATTATGTTTAGTTCCATGAACAGAAGAAATGATAAAGTATGCAACTTAAAAAGTCAGTGTTGCATCACTGCTTAAAGGGCTAATTGACCTTAAAGTCTCTCCCAGATCTAAAATAACATAATCTTAATGCTATCTGAAACCATCACAGAATAAAAGGGAAATCTGGAACTGAAAATAAAACCAAAACCTGGGTCTGTCTTACAGTGAGTAGGTTTGTCCTGATAAACCATTTTTGCTTTGAATCTATGTCCGTGGTCTGCAATTTCTTTTTAGATAAGTTATTTTCCGCACACATTTTGGTAATCCATTGATGGCCCAGGTTCTTCCTGATGAACTGGTTGGGGAATATGGATTGACACACACTCACTGTCCACTTACAGAGCCCTTGTATCTCAGTCTTCTCTTTGTATAAGCCCATGTCTCTCCCCACTTGGCTAAGAAACTGAAGAATTCTTTGTATGTGCCAGACATACATGTGGTCCAGCAATTTCCTATGGAAAATGCACTCTGTCTGGTAATTAAGATAAATCAAGTTTACTTAACTGGCTCAAGCACTTCTACTCTCGTCTGTGGCTTGGGAGGATCCTGGAGAATAGCTCTTCCTCCAAGATTAAAACCTACCAAAGTTTCCTGTAGCTGACAGCAAAGATAGTTTTGGGGCTGTTGTTTATGTTATATGACTTAAATCTTGGCATTGAAAATAAACTGGAATAGAGGCAGCAACTTGTTGTCAACTGTAAATCTGATAGAACAAAGCAGGCATGTGGAATGGCCATTATGACCTTATTCATCAGGTTTTTGTGAAATTCTAGTCTCTGCAGTATGTATTAACTGTTCAGTATCTCTTCTCATCAGCTTTATAGAAGGAATAAAATAAGGTGCCAGAGTATCAGTCTTTTTTTTTTCTTTTTTAGTTTTACTGTAGGTCTGAGCAGCAGAAGAATAATTGCTTCCTCATTAAAGAAAGAAGAAATTGAGTTGATTGCTCAGGTTTGCAACCACAAAGAGCATGGAACTCCACTAGTCTATAAAGAGAGCAATTCTTCTTTTCACATCACTGTATTATTTTTATTACTTTGCACTTCAAATTCCTTAGTATCTAGGGAGGGGGTGAAAGATACTCTTAACAACACTTCAGTATTAGAGAGCAACCCAGATCTGAAATGTGTGTCCCTCTACAGAAATGCGAGATCAAAGAAATGTCCTTAAGGACCTACTGGTTAATGACCCCTGATACCTGCTCCACTCTCTTCTGTCAGATTTAGGCTTATTTCATCCTCGCGGTATCCCTACAGCTCTGCCCTTTGTTTCTGAGCTGTATTCCCAGGCAGTAGAATGCCTGCACGTGGCAGGTATCCAGAAATCCTTTCTTCAGTCCTGAAGTCCTTGAAGAACGGGTAGGTTTGATCACCCTTGCCCCATTCCACTGCCCTTACTCTTTTTTTCTAGCCCCCCTCTTTCCTTTCTTTCCCTCTGACTGATATCCAGCCTGAATGGGGCCCAGATATTTCAAAATGACACTAGGGGTAAATCAGCTAACAAAACATTTCAAACCAGCAAAGAGCTACCGGGTGGCCTTTCTAAATAAAAAGTGGTTGCTTGAGGTTTATGAGCTTTTGTTAAGTTTACCAAATAGTGAAAATCACAATTCAGCTCCATGTGATGGGTAAAAATAGGGGGAAATCATTATAGAGAGGAGCAAAGGAAGAGGAGGCAGGGAGATGACAGAAAGATGTGTCTGCCCTAACCCGACCTGGAGGTTAGCCTCAGACTAGATCCCAAAGGATGGAGCTTCCTCATCTCTGACAATTTTGCCTGTAAACCACAGATACCTTTCTTATCACCTTTACAAACACAAGTTTGTGGACATAGTTCTGCCTTGAGAGTTCTATGGTAGGGTTTCCCAAATTCCCCAAGAATTTTTAAAAAATTCTTTAGGGATATAAATATAATATTAAAGAATAGTTATAAGGACTTACTATGTGCATGGTACCTTAAATTTACATGCATCATTTCATGTAAACCTCTTAAGAAACTCACAGATACTTTTATATACTTAGGAGGTTATAATTACTGTATTTAATAGTATCCCCACAAATTCCATGATGCTCATTTTTATATATGAGGCTCAGAGAGGTTAAGTTACTTACCTTAAAGTTCCACATTAGTGCAGCTGTGAGCCCAAGTCTTTCTGGCCCCTGAACTCATGACATTCACCGCAGTGCCATGCTGCCTCCTGATGGGCAACTGGGAAGATGGTTTTTGTTTGAATCCGTAACTGTCTGGGAAAAATCAGACATGGCTTCTGCCAGGGGTGTTATTTATTTGGCTTGCCCTCCATGAGGGCCAAAATCTTGACTGCAGCTGTCACCTAGACTGTACTCCACTTAGATACTCATTTTGATGAAGCAGGTCTTAGAAATACCTTTTCAAATTTAATTTTCATTTTTGTCAGAAGTAGATGTCCTTGGTTTTAAAGCTCAAATACTACAAAGCAGTTCATTCCTATTCTTAAATTCTATTTGCCAGAAGCAACCATTTTCAATAATTTTGTTCATTGTTCAACTTTTTTAAGGTATTATAATTGATAAAATTGTATTTGATATACATATACATTATGAAAGGATTCCCCTGATTGAGTTAATATATCTATTACCTCACATATTTACTATTTTTTATAACTGGTAAGAACATTTAAATTATAATCTTTTGGCAAACTTCAATTATACAATACAGTATTTTAACTGTCGTTATATTTTTGATCCTCAGATCCTATTCATCTTACAACTAGTTTGAACCCTTTTTACCAACATCTATTTCCCCAGACTCTGCAGTCACTTTTCTACTCTATTTCTATAAATCTAACATTTTTTTTTAAAGATCCACATATAAGTGATACCATGCATGATTGGTCTTTCTCACATGGCTTATTTCATGTAGCATAATGCCCTCCAGGTTCATTCATGTTGTTGCAAATGACAGGATTTACTTATTTTTAAAGGCTGAATGATAGCCCATTGTGTGTGTGTGTGTGTGTGTGTGTATACACATACATACCTGCAGTTCACCCTTGAACAATATGAGTTTGAACTGCGAAGGTCCACTTATACATGGATTTTTTTCAACAAACACAGTACTTGTATTTTCACTTTACAAATCTTTAAAGTTTTTTTTTTGATTAGAGATCACAGTATGTGGAACCAAAAAAAATAGGATTTGAGTCCTGATTCTATGCAAACTGTTTCCGTTTCTGCCCTTGGGTGAATCATTTATCAATCCCTTCATTTTTGAGGCAGAGATAACAATAACTCAGATTTTTGCCTGATTGGGGGCTTGGCACCTGTAATCCCCCACATTGTTCAAGGCTTAGCTGTGTGTGTTTAATCTCACAATTTCTTTATCTATTCTATCAATGGGCACTCATTTCTGCACCTTGACTAGAGTGAATAATGCTACTGTTAACATGGGAGTTAACATGATTACTGTTAACATGATTCCCTGGAGAAGGAAATGGCAACACACTCCAGTACTCTTGCCTTGAAAATCTCATGGACGGAGGAGCTTGGTGCAGGCTACTGCCCATGGGGTCACAAAGAGTCAGGCACGACTGAGCGACTTTACTTCACTAACATGGGAGTACAGATATATATATATATATATATATATATATATATATATATATTTTTTTTTTTAGGTCCTTTTTTAAATTTTTTTAAATTTTTATTTTTACTTTATACAGATATATTTTTAAGATAATGATTTCATTTCCTAGGATACACACTCAGTGTGAGATTACTGGATCATTCAGTTCAGTTTAGTTCAGTCTCAGTCATGTCCAACTCTTTGTGTCCCCATGGACTGCAGCACACCAGGCTTCCCTGTCCATCACCAACTCCCAGAGCTTACTCAAACCCGTGTCCATCACATCAGTGATGCCATCCAACCATCTCATCCTCTGTCATCCTCTTCTCCTCCTGCCTTCAACCTTTCCCAGCAATAGGGTCATTTCCAATTAGTCAGTTCTTCACATCAGGTGGCCAAAGTATTGGAGTTTCACCTTGAGCATCAGTCCTTCCAATGAATATTCAGAACTGATTCCCTTTAGGATGAACTGGTTGGATCTCCTTGCAGTCCAAGGGACTCTCAAGAGTCTTCTCTGACACCACACTTCAAAAACATCAATTCTTCAGCACTAAGCTTTCTTTATAGTCCAACTCTCACGTCCATATGTGATTACTGGAAAAACCATAGCTTTGACTAGATGGACCTTTGTTGGAAAAGTAATGTTTCTGCTTTTTAATATGCTGTCTAGACTGGTCAGAGTTTTTCTTCCAAGGAGCAAGCATCTTTTAATTGCATGGCTGCAGTCACTATCTGCAGTGATTTTGAAGTCCAAAAAAATAAAGTCTCTCACTGTTTCTATTGTTTCCCCATCTATTTGCCATGAAGTGATGGGACTGGATGCCATTATCTTCATTTTTTGAATGTTGAGCTTTAAGCCAACTTTTTCACTCTCCTCTTTCACTTTCATCAAGAGGCTCTTTAGTACTTCTTTGCTTTCTGCCATAAGGGTGGTATCATCTGTGTATCTGAGGTTATTGATATTTCTCCCAACAATCTTGATTCCAGCTTGTGCTTCATCCAGCCCAGTATTTTGCATGATGTACTCTGCATATAAGTTAAATAAGCAGGGTGACAATATACAGCCTTGACATAATCCTTTCCCAATTTGGAACCAGTCTGTTGTTCCATGTCTGGTTCTAACTGTTGCTTCTTGACTTGCATACAGATTTCTCAGGAGGCAGGTCAGGTGGTCTGGTATTCTCATCACTTGAAGAATTTTCTACAGTTTGTTGTGATCTACAGAGTCAAAGGCTTTTGCATAATCAATAAAGCAGATGTTTTTCTGGAACTCTTTTGCTTTTTCCATGATCCAGCGGAATTTGGCAATTTGATCTCTGGTTCTCTGACTTTTCTAAATCCAGCTTGAACATCTGGTAGTTCTTGGTTCATGTACTGTTGAAGCCTGGCTTGGAGAATTTTGAGCATTACTTTGCTATCCTGTGAGATGAGTGCAATTGTGTGGTAGTTTGAACATTCTTTGGCATTGCCTTTCTTTGGGATTAGAATGAAAACTCACCTTTTCCAGTCCTGTGGCCATTGCTGAGTCTTCCAAATTTGCTGGCATATTGAGTGCAGCACTTTAACACCATCATTTTTAGGATTTGAAGTAGCTCAACTGAAATTATATCATCTCCACTAGCTTTGTTCATAGCGATGCTTCCTAAGGCCCACTTGACTTCACATTCCAGGATGTCTGTCTCTACGTGAGTGGTTATCTGAGTCATGAAGATCTTTTTGTGTATAGTTCTTCTGTGTATTCTTGCCACCTCTTCTTAATATCTTCTGCTTCTGTTAGGTCCATACCATTTCTGTCCTTTACTGAGCCCCTCTTTGCACTGATCACTGAGGAAGGCTTTCTTATCTCTCCTTGATATTCTTTGGAACTCTGCATTCAAATGGGTATATCTTTCCGTTTCTCCTTTGCCTTCTGCTTCTCTCCTTTTCACAGCTATTGGTAAGGCCTCTTCAGACAACCATTTTGCCTTTTTGCACTTCTTTTTCTTGGGGATGGTCTTGATCACTGCCTCCTGTACAATGTCATGAACCTCTGTCCATAGTTCTCCAGGCACTATGTCTATCAGATCTAATCCCTTGAATCTATTTCTCACTTCCATTGTATAATTGTAAGCGATTTAAGTCATATCTGAATGGTCTAGCAGTTTTCCCTACTTTCTTCAATTTAAGTCTGAATTTTGCAATAAGGAGCTTATGATCTGAGCCACAGTCAGTTCCCGTCTTGTTTTTGCTGACTGTATAGAACTTCCCATCTTTGGCTGCAAAGAATAGAATCAATCATATGGTACTTCTATTTTTCATTTCTTGAGGAACTTCCATACTGTTCTCCAGAGTGACTGTACGAGTTTACATTCCCACCAGTAGTGCACAAGGATTCCCTTTACTCCATATCCTCACCAGCTTTTGCTATCTCTGGTCTTTCAGATAATAGACATTCTAACAGGTGTGAGGTAATCTCGTTGGTGTTTTGATGTGCATTTCTCTGATGCTTAGTGATGTCTTTAGCATTCTTTCATTTGCCTATTGGCTATCTGTATATCTTCTTTTGAAAGGGGTCTTTTCAGGTCCTTGGCACATTTTTCCCTTGGGTCATTGACTTTTCTGCTGTTGAGTTGTGTGAGTTTCTGATGTATTTTGGATATTAACCACTTATCAGATGTATGATCTGCATATATTTTCTTCCATTCCATAGGTTGCCTTTTCATTTGTTGGTGGTTCCCTTTGCTGTACAGATTTTCAGCTTGATGTAGTCTCACTTGTTTATTTTCGCTTTTGTTGCTTTTGCTTTTGGTGTCAGATCCAAAAATTATTACCAAGACGAACATAAAGGAGCTTGTTGTTGCTCTCAATCACCTAGTTGACTGTTCTTTGTAACCCCATGGACTGTAGCATGCCAGGCCTCCCTGTGCCTCACCATCTCCCAAAGTTTGCCCAAGATCATGTTCATTGCATCGGTGGTGCCACCCAGCCATCTCATCCTCTGATGCCCTCTTCTCCTTCTGCCTTCAATCTTACCCAGCATCAGGGACTTTTCCAATGAGTCGTGGGTACACATCAGATGACTAAAATACTAGAGCTTCAGCATCAGTCCTTCCAGTGAATATTCAGGATTGATTTCCCTTAAGATTGGCTGGTATGATCTCCTTGATGTCCAAGGGTCTTTCAGGAGTCTTTCCCAGCACCACAGTTCAGAGGCATCAATTCTTTGGTGTTCTGCCTTCGTTATGGCCAAGATCTCACAACCGTAAGTGACCACTAGGAAGACCATAGTCTTGACTATGCGGACCTTTGTCAGCAGAGTGATGTCTCTGCTTTTCAACATACTGTCTAGGTTTGTCATCACTTTCCTGCCAAGAAGCAATTGTCTTCTGATTTCATGGCTGCAGTTACCATCCGCAGTGATTTTAGAGCCCAAGAAGAGGAAATCTGTCACTGCTTCCACCTTTTCCCCTTCTATTTGCCATGCAGTAATGGGGCTGGATGCCATGATCTTAGATTTTTAATATTTAGTCTTGAGTCAACTCTTTCACCCTCCTCCTTCACCCTCATTGAGGCGCTTTAGTTCCTTTTCACTTTCTGCCATTAGAGTGGTATCATCTGCATACCTGAGGTGGTGGTTGTTTCTCCCGCCTATCTTGATTCCAACTTGTACAACTTCTAACTCATCCAACCTGGCATTTCTCACGGTGTGCTCAGCATACAGGTTAAACAAAAAGGGTGACAGCAGACAGCTATGTCATACTCCTTTGCCAATCTTGAACCAATCAATTGTTCCATACAGGGTTCTAACTGTTGCTTCTTGACCTGCAGACAGGTTTCTCAGGAGACCTTACTAAGAGCTTTCCACAGTTTGTCATGATCCACTCGATCAAAAGCTTTAGCCTAGTTGAAGAAACAGAGATAGATGTTTTTTTTTCTGAAATGTCCTTGCTTTCTCTATAATCCAGCAAATGTTGTCAATTTGATCTCTAGTTCCTCTTCTTTTTTCTATAACCAGCTTGGATATCTGGAAGTTTTTGGTTTGCATAATGCTGAAGCCTAGCATGCAAGGTTTTAAGCATGACCTTACCAGCATGGGAGATTAGTGCAATTGTCTGATGGTTAGCACATACTTTGGTACTACCCTTCTTGGGAACTGGGATGAGGATTAACCTTTTCCAGTCCTGTGGCCACTGCTGGGTCTTTCAGATTCTCTTACATAATGAATGCAAAACCTTGATGCCATCCTCCTTTAGGGATTTGAATAGTTTTGAGGAGTTTTATGAGTTCAGGTTTTGTGTTCAAGCCTTTAAACCATTTTGAGCTGACTTTTATATATGGTATAAAATAAGGGATTGTGGAATATCTTTCTTTTTATTGTTATCTTCTTCAATATCTTTCATCAGTGTCTTTACATTTTCAGTGTACAGATCTTTCATCTCCTTAAATAAAATTATTCCTAAATATTTTATTATTTTTGAGGCTATGGTAAATTTTGAGGCTAAATTGTTTCTAAATTGTTTCCTTAATTTCTCTCTCTGATAATTTTTGGTATATAGACAATCCAACAGATTTCTATATATTAATACAGGATCCTACAACTTTTGGATGTGAGTCTGAGTGAACTCCGGGAGTTGGTGATGGACAGGGAGGCCTGGTGTGCTGCGATTCATGGGGTCGCAAAGAGTCGGACACAACTGAGCGACTGAACTGAACTATAACTTTACCAAATGTATTAGTGCTAGCAGCTTTTTGGTTGAGTGTTTAGGGTTTTCTACATATAATATCATGTCATCATCTGCAAATAGAAAAAAATTTACTTCTTCCTTTCCAATTTGGGTGTTTTTTATTGCCTTCTCTTGACTGATTGCTCTAGCCAGGACTTCCAGTGCTATGTTGAATAAAAGTGGTGAGAATAAGGATTCTTGTCTTGTTCCTGAGAGAGGAAAAGCTTTCAGCATTTCATCGTTAAGTATGATGTTAGCTGTGGGCTTATCCTACAAGCCTTTATTATCTTGAGGTATGTTCCCTGTATACCAAGTTTGTTGAGAGTTTTTATCAAGAAAGAATGTTGAATTTTGTCAAATCTTTTCGTGCATCTATTGAGGTCATATAAACCATATAGTTTTTTAACCCCTCTTTTTGTTAATGTGGTATGTCACATTATTTTGTAAATGTTGAACCATCTTTGCATTCTTGGAATGGATCCCACTAGATCATGTTTATGATCATTCTAATGTATTGATGAACTTGGGTTTGCTAATATTTTGTTGATTTTTGCATCTATATTTCATCAAGAATATTGGATTATAATTTTCTTTTCTTGTAGTGTCCTTGTCTGGCAGGGTAATGCTGACCTCATAAAATGAATTTGGGAGTTTCCCTCTCCCCTTCAATTTATTGGGAAAGTTTGAGAAAGACTGGTGTTAATTATTGAAACCACCAGTAAAAACATCTGGTCCTGGGCTCTTGTTTCTTGGGAAGTTTTTGGTTACTGACTCAGTCTCCTTCCTAGTAATTAGTCTACTCAAATGATCTATTCTCTCATGCTTTAGTCTTGATAGGTTTTATGTTTCTAAGAATTTATGCATTTCCTCTAGATTATTCAATTTGTTGGTGTATAATTGTTCATAATTGTTCATTGATCTCCTACAATCCCTTGTATTTCTGTAGCACCAGTTTTAATGTCCAGAAAAGGCAATGGCAACCCACTCCAGTACTCTTGCCTGGAAAATCCCATGGACAGAGGAGCCTGGTGGGCTGCCGTCTATGGGGTCGCACAGAGTCAGACACGACTGAAGCGACTTAGCAGCAGCAGCAGTTTTAATGTCTCCTCTTTTATTCTGATTTCCTGATTCTACTTGAGCTCTCCCTTTTTTTCCGTTACTCTAGCCAGAAATTTGTCAGTTCTGTGTATCTTTTTGAAAAGCCAGCTCTTAGTTTTACTGATCTTTTGTATTGTTTTTCTGGTCCCTATTTCTTTTACTTCTGCTCTGCTCTTTGTTATCTCCTTCCTCCTACTAACTTTGGGCTTAGCCTGTTCTTTTTCTTGTTCCTTGAGGTGTAAAGTTAGGTTGTTTATTTGATATCTTTTTTTCTTAATATAGGTATTTGTTAAATTTATTTACTATAAATTTCTCTCATAGAATTGCTTTTGAGGTATTTCATAAATTTTGTTATGTTGTCTTTCCATTTTCCTTTGGCTCAAGATATATTTTGATTGCTCTTATATATGTTTGTTATTTAATCTCCATATATCTGTGAATAAAGAGTCAGACACGACTGAGCAACTGAATTGAACTGAACTGAAGTATTAAAGTGGCTTCCCTGAGTTTGGTCCATTTACATTTACAGTAATTATTGTTAGATATGGACATACAATTGCTATTTTGTTTTGTAATTCTTTTGTTCCTTTCTTCATCTCTTCTTCTCTTCCTTTGTGATCTGGTGACTTTCTGTAGTGCTGTGCTGTGATTCTGTTCTTTGTGTGTGTGTGTATATATATTACTGGTTGTTACTTTGTAGTTACCATTATTTATTACTTATATAGTTGCCAAATTTACATAAAATATCATGTCTATTTTACATAAAGTCTATTTAAGTTAATGACAACTTCAAACACACACCAGCTCTATTTTTTATACTCTTCCCTCCACATTTTGTTTTTATGTCATAATTTACATTTTTACACTGTATATCCAGTAATTATTGCAATTATAGTTATTGTAGTATTTTTGTTTTTTAACTCTCACATTAGAGTTATAAGTGATTTACTCTCCACAATTTAAATATTAGAGTATTCTAAATGTAACTGCATATTTACTTTTACTATTGAGTTTTATACTTTTATGTTTCCCTGTTACTAATTACCATCCTTCCATTTCTATTTGAAGAACTCTCTTTAACATTCTTGTAAGGCTGATGTAGTGGTGATGAACTGTTTGCCTTTGTCTGTCTGGGAAACTCTATTTTCCCTTCAATTCTGAAGACCAACTTCGCTGATTTTTTTTTTTTTTAATTCAGCACTTTTGACTGTATCATGCTGCTCCCTTCTGGCCTGAAAGTTTTTGCTGAAAAATCTGCTGATGTTGTTATGGGAACTCCGTTGTACATAACAAGTTGCTTTTCCCCTGCTGCTTTTAAGATTCTTTCCTTATTTTTAACTTTTGAAAATTTAATGTCATTAATGCAGGTCTATTAAAGTTAATGTTGGGATGGAGCTCTTTGGATTCCATTGGAACTCTCTAGCTTTCCTGGGTCTGAATGTTTCTTTACCCTGGTTAGGAAAGTTTTCAGCTGTTATTTCTTTGAATAAGCTTTCTGCCCCTTTTCTTTCCCTCTCCCCACTCCCCTCTGGGACTCAAATAATGCATATACTGGTCCATTTGGTGATGTCCCATACATCCCTTAAGCTGTCTTTTTTGGTGCTCCTCTGATTGGATGAATTTCACAGCCCCATCTTCACATCCACTCGCGCTTTCTTCTACTTAATCCACTCTGCTGTTGAATTCCTCTGATGACGTTTTCAGGTCAAGTGTTACACTCTTAACTTGTGTTTTCCAGTTTGGCACTTTTAAATATTTTCTGTTAACTTTGTTCTCCTGACCTTGGCGGGCATATTAATGACTATTATTTTGAACTCTTTATGAGGTGTTTGCTTTCTAGACATTAGATAAAACAGCCACCTCTCCCAGTCATGATGGAATGGTCTCAGGTAGGAAATAAACCTTTTGAATTAGCCCAACCTCAGCTCAAATAGGAAAAGGAGTAAGTTTAGGCTGTATATTGTCACCCTGCTTATTTAACTTATATGGAGAGTACATCATGAGAAACACTGGGCTGGAGGAAGCACAAGCTGGAACCAAGATTGCTGGGAGAAATATCAATAACCTCAGATATGCAGATGACACCACCCTTATGGCAGAAAGTGAAGAACTAAAGAGCCTCTTGATGAAAGTAAAAGAGGAGAGTGAAAAAGTTAGCTTAAAGCTCAACATTCAGAAAACTAAGATCATGGTATCTGGTCCCATCACTTCATGGCAGATAGATGGGGAAACAGTGGAAACAGTGGCTGACTATTTTTCTGGGCTCCAAAATCACTGCAGATGGTGACTGCAGCCATGAAATTAAAAGACGCTTACTCCTTGGAAGGAAAGTTATGACCAACCTAGACAGCATATTAAAAAGCAGGGACATTACTTTGCCAACAAAGGTCTGTGTAGTCAAGGCTATGGTTTTTCCAGTGGTCATGTATGGATGTGAGAGTTGGACTAGAAAGAAAGCTGAGTGCTGAAGAATTGATGCTTTTGAACTATGGTGTTGGAGAGGACTCTTGAGAGTCCCTTGGACTGCAAGGAGATCCAACCAATCCATCCTAAAGGAGATCAGTCCTGGGTGTTCATTGGAAGGACTGATGTTGAAGCTGAAATTCCAATACTTTGGCTACGAGATGTGAAGAGCTGACTCATTGGAAAAGACCCTGATGCTGGGAAAGATTGAGGGCAGGAAGAGAAGGGGACGACAGAGGATGAGATGGCGGGATGGCATCATCCACTTGATGGACATGGGTTTGGATGGACTCCAGGACTTGGTGATGGACAGGGAAGCCTGGCGTGCTGTAGTTCATGGGGTCGCTGATGGTTAACTAAGCCAATTATTTCACTAGAGGTGTAATATGCCTTTCATTTTTTCAATATTTCTTATAATGTTGAAAAGTGAAAGTGTGAGGCACTCAGTCTTGTCCAACTCTTTGCAACCCCATGGACTGTAGCCTGCCAGGCTCCTCTGTTTATGGAATTCTCCAGGTAAGAATACTGGAGTGGATAGTTATGCCCTCCTCCAGGGGATCTTCCTGACCCAGGGATCGAACTCACATCTCTTATGTCTCCTGTATTGGCAGGCAGATTCTTTACCAGCTGAGTCACAGAGGAAGCCCCTTCATCTAATGTTACCCAAAACTAATTTTTGAGGGTCATCCTTGTTAAGGAACAAAAAAGGAGAGCGTTTTCTTCGTATTCTCTTCCCTAGTAACAGATTCTGGGAGTTGGTGATGGACAGGGAGGCCTGGCGTGCTGCCATTCATGGGGTCACAAAGAGTCAGACACGACTGAGAAACTGAACTGAACTGAACCTGAGCTCCTATTTGTTTCTCAAACCTCTGAGATTGTCCAAGAAACTTTCTTTATCTTTAGTGGCTCATAGTATTTGGGGGTGTGCCAAAACTCTTTAGTGTCCCAAAGGGGAGAATCACAGTCAGCATCTAGATGCAGGCTGATTACAAGCTAAGCACTAGGTAGCAGTTGGGAAATTAAGTAGTTAAGCCCCTTCCTGGGAAACACTGGGAGATGGCTGTTTTTTGCCTGCTGAACCCAGGATATAGTTGGGGCAGGGAATGGGGTGGGGTAGGGAAGTGTGCTCTGTGTGCATTAAAAACTGGTTCTTGGTTTCCTAGCCCTGTGTATTTGTGAACACAAATTGCCTCTCAGAGCAGGCAATATGGAGACCTATCCCTTGGGCAGTAGTTGTGAAAGCTGAGACTCAGCCATTTGTACAAGTCCCTTCCAGGGACATATTAGTGATTTATTTTTATTGTTGGAGCAGGCTGGAGGGAGAAGGCAGGGAAGGTGTCTGCCAATTTCCCCATCTCTGGAGAAGATCACAGCCAGTCTCTAAATATGTGCTAAAACTAGAAGCCTCACCCTCAGGTGTCAGCTTTTAAAGTATGCAGGTAAACATCTTTCAGGGAAAAGTAGGGAGACGGGCATTTTTGCCTGCTCCCTCTGTGCTGAGCCCTAGGGGACTAGCTAGTTAAAAATTGCTTCTTTGCCACAGTCCTGTGGGACTCATGAATGCAAGGCCCCATTGGCTATCAGAGTCAGGTGATCCAAGGATTCAACCCTTTGGATGGAAGCTATAAACTTTGGGCACAAATATGTTACAACCTCCTTCCAGGGAGATACCAGCAACTTTCCAATGGCTTCCCTGGTTTCCAAGGAGGATCATAGCCCCCAGATACTTGCTAAATTAAAATCCTGGCCCTAAAAAAAAAAAAAAAAAATCCTGGTCCTTGGGCACTGTCTGTTAACACTGGCAGAAAAATAGGTGATTTTGCCCTTTTGCCCTCCACTAGGGGCATAGCCATCATGACTGCTCACACACTTGTAAGAAAAGCTTATTTGCTATATCCTTACGGTTTTCATAAACACAAGCCCTGATGGCTTTCAGAGCCAGGTGCTTAAGGGACCGATCCCTCAGGTGAGAGTCTTAAAAGTTGGGATGTTAGACGTGGGTTATAAACACTTTGCTCCTCAGGAAGTTGGGAGTTCCCTCTTGATTATATGGTGCTGTGTCAGGGGTGGGATTTATGGCAAGTGTGTCCCAGCCCTTGCTACCCATCTTGATACGGGTATTCTCTAAATTCCCGAATGTAGAGGAGTTGCTCAGCTACTTTCTGGATCTATTTCAGAGGGAACTGCTCTATGTGCAGATGTACATTCAAAGTGTCTGTGGGAAGAGGAGGGCTTGGGGCCTCCTATTACACCTTAGTACACCCTCTCTCATTTTCAATTATTTTAGGTGTTTCTTCTGTTTATTAAATCTGTATGTCTAGGTTATTTCTCCAAATGGCCAAATATTCGAGTCACCTATTTGTTACATGTGTTTGTTCACGGCAACATCTCCTGGGGCCCCTCACCATCATCTTTTGTCTCTCTCCTATGTTGAGGATAATTCCTATATCCTTGTCTTCCTTGTTTACTCCCTTGCTTTCTGTCATTTCTTGAGAAACACACCTTCAAGAGAGGTTACGGAAGATATTTTTGGGTCCTTATGTGTCTGAAAATATCCATGCTTTACTCTGATACTGTTTAGCTAAACGTAGATTGTAGGATAACATGAACCCTTGAAAGTATTGTTCCATTGTTTTTTAACTTCTGGAGTTGCTGTCACATGTCATTCTGATTTTGGATTCTTTGAATGTGACCAGTTTCCTTTTCAGAAACACTTAAGATCTAGTCTTTATCCTAGTACTCTAAAATTGTGCAATTTCTATGCATTAGTCTTTTTTTTTTTCTAATTGCTTGGCAAGTATTAGGCCTTTTAAACCTAGAAACCCATGTCTTTCAGTTATGGGAAATTACTTAAAAACTTCTAGGGTAATTTCCTACCTTCCTTTTCCCCTCCTCTCTCTTGTAGAATCTACTAGTTTTGTATTCCCTGAATAATCTGCTCGTCCCCATATTTTCTCACATTTTTCATCTTTTTTCCCTATTATTTGTGTTTATCTTCCAAATATTCTATTTGAAATTTTATTCTGTACTTATTTCAAATAACTTTCTTCTCCAAGCATTTTTGTGCAATCAATATTTTCTCTAAGACATTACTTTAAAAAATTTTATTTATTGAAGGATAATTGCTTTCTAGAATTTTGTTTTGTCAAACCTCAACATGAATCAGCCATAAGTATACATATACCCCCTCCCTTTTGAACCTCCCTCCCATCTCCAGCCCCATCCCACCCCTCTAGATTGATACACAGCCCCTGTTTTGAGTTTCCTGAGCCATACAGCAAATTCCCCTTGGCTATCTATTTTACATATTGTAATGTAAGTTTCCACATTACTCTTTCCATACATCTCACCCTCTCCCCGTGTCCATAAGTCTATTCTCTATGTACATTACTCTTATACCTACAGTGTCATAAATCTCATGACAAAATGTGCTTCTTGGGAAAAATTTTGCCTTTTAAAATATGCCATTTTTATATTTTGTTTAATCAGCCAAAAATATGTGCCTTTTAGTTCCCATGCTATTAATTAAACTTGGTTTAACATGATTTCTTCAAAACTTGTCAAGTATCATAAAATGGTGGCCAAAAAACCCCCAAAAGTAGCTTATCAATATTTGTGGCCATACTACAAATATAGCTGAAGTGTAAATAACTGTGAAATAAAAAAGACACAGAAATAATTTCATCAGACTAGGCCAAAGCAGAGATTTTTGGCAATGGCCTAGAATGTGGAATGCATTGCCCACTTGAATCAAAGCCTAGATGCCTGTGATTTCTTTTTTCCATTTTCAGTTCACCACAGTGGGATGATTTTCTCTTTTTTGTAAGTTCATGAGGCCTCTGAGCTAGAATTTAATCTGCGGAAATATTCTATGCCAAAGCACCTGATGTATGTGCAATTTATTTAAATGAGATGGGTGGCTTTATATCAGTAGTCTCTTATGCAAAGCATAATGGCACTTTCTACCAGCTGATTAGTTTACAAAAATTCTTTCATGTGCAGTCTCTCACTATAAAAACTCTGCATACTTTAATCCCTATATCACAAAGTTTGGAAGTTTAGAAAAGCAAAGACAATAAGAGTACGAGAGTTAAGAGCCTGATTGTTCTCAACTGATAAATAGGATTAATACTTACTTCTTGGGGTTTGTGTGTATTGTATTACTTTTTATATGTAGTGTACTTTTTGAGTACGTAGGAAGCACTCAAAAAGTGGTTGGCATTATAATACTACAATCTGTCTTCCTTGTAGATTGCAGCAGTGTTTTAATGCAATGCCTCAGTAGCCAAAAATCTTTTGAGCCCTAGAGAGTTTTCCTGTCATTGCTCAGTTGGTTATCCTCTGTACCTGAGAGCTGTCATCCTTCTGTTTTTCACTTTTTTAATAAAATTTTTTGTGTGTTCTGCACTCTTAGTCAATTATAAACTTTTCAAAAAGGGGAATTATTTCCCAAAGTCTTTCAAAATTTTGAAACTCACAATTCTCAGGTGACTTAAGCTGGTTTTACATTTGAAACTACTTTCCTACCAAGTCTGCTACTAAAAGGAACTCTTAGTTTTAGGCAAACGGCAAATAGCTTTACTGTTTGAATTTAAAAGGATTTGCTCTGCGTGAGTATTCTATGGGTGAAATTTGTCAAATATTGCCTAGCAATTTAGTGCATAATTCTTAAGGACAGAAATCAAACTAACTTTTAACTATTAGGGATATGGGCTTGTCTTTTGTTTTTTTGACGTAAAGGGTTAAGGACCTGGTCCATATGAATCTGCTTATAGAGGGAAAAGGGGGTGTCTTTATGCCCATGCTTATTCTGAGGTGACATTACCCTGCCATTACTCAGGATGTATCGTGACTTCGTATGATCCACATAAGATGCAAGTTCCAGGTGATATAATCAGCAACTTCCTGCAACATAGTATTTTCATATGCATCTGTTCCCATAGTTTATCTAGTTCTCATGTGTCAGTGGCCACAGGATTCATCTCAGAAACTTACTATAAATACCTCTCTGGAAGCCCTCAAAAATGGATTCAGTAGCTATGATGGAGCAAAAAAATCTGCATTTTAAATAAACTTTCTCCACTACAACTCTATCATGATTCTCACATATGTAGTTCAAACCCCACGGTGAGGAACACTAAGTCTAAGGCAACAACCCAAGTTGGGAGTTTTGCAATTCTTTGCTCCAAGGAAGTAGCTAATCGTTTGAAAAAAACTGAGACTCCTGATTACTGGAATTAGCCTGGGTCCGCCGAATGTTGCTTTCCTGGATGTCTATTAACAACCTGCTCAGCTATTTCTATTCTGTTAATTTGGAGATTTTAAAAGAGAACAGTCTTTTTTTATTAGCCCCTTTCTTTTAGAAAACAGACAAGCTGTTTGAACAGTAAAGAAATTTTTCTTTTCCTGAAGCTGCTTCTAGAACATAAGTGCATTCAACATCATGATGATTTCAAAACACAATTGGGAGCAACATTAAGTATGACCAGATGTTGTTTCCTACTTCTGAAGAATGTTGTTCTTTTTCTCCTTCAGCTATGAATTCCAGGTGAAACCCAAAAACCCACTTGGTGAAGGGCCACCCAGCAACACAGTGGCCTTCAGTACTGAATCAGGTAAATACATCAGCCAGAATTCCTAGCTGGATATAAAGGGTCACAGTGTTTGCATAGCTTGTCTGAAACCAGCTAAACGAGGTAAATAATTTCTTGATTTCAAAAACCCATCTATGTGAAAAACCAATGAAGTTACCTTTTAAAGAAGCAACACCTGGGCTTTTCCTATTTTCATGTCAGAAAAATGCTCGGCTTATCAGTGTAAAAGAGAGGAAGTATGAGGTCAGTCTATGCTCAATAGTGAATGAATGCACCTCTCTATGCCTAGAATCAGAATGTCAGACAGTGAGCCAGTTGTATCCAGAAAGGGAATTCATGTGATAGCTTTTTATGATGAACAGCTGTGAAATTTTCTGATCTGGCCTAAGTTCCAGTTCCTTAATGAGATACATCTGCACAACTGCAGTTCATGGCATCCTAGTGATTTTGTCAATAGATTTTTTATGAAGCTAAAAAGAGGAAGATTTGAAAACGGAAGTAAAATCTAGTACAGCAAAAAAGACTCCTAACTACTTAAACCACATATAAAAGACATAGCTGAGCTTCTCCAGTGCAGAACCATCCCCAAAACTCACAATTTTCAAGTTTGGACTTTAGCAGGAGTGTATGTTGTCTAAGACTCTGTAACATCTGTTAAGCACCCATCTTCTTTGCCACGTCATTGGAATACTGGGACTTACCTAATAAACGCTGACTCTGTCTGCTATTTCTCCTCAGCTGACCCAAGAGTGAGTGAGCCCGTTTCTGGTAAGTACCTACCTCAATGAAAACACAACTGCATGCTTTTCTACAGTGATTCAGCTAAATGGGCCTGGTAGAATTTGAGTCATGATTTCACGTTAGTCCATTTAGTCTTCTTCAATTACCTGTGAATCATTACCTAAAATGTTCAGTAACACAGCCAGCCTATGATGTCTCGGGAACAAGTAGAGTATTCTGAAACCTGCTTTTCATTCATATAACAGACCAGCTCGTATCTTCTGTTTAAGATATAGCACCCTCACTTCCACTTTTATGACTTTATTTATTTTCACTGCTGTGTTATATTCCACTGTGTAGGGTTAGGGTTATTCATTCTTTTTTAATTGAAGGATAATTGCTTTACAGAATTTTTTCTGTCAAATTCATCTCCACTTTTAATAACGTCACATTAAAGCAACTGTTTACACTGAAACGGTTTATCTCAGAAAAAGAAACCTAATTTTGTTCCTAATGTGATGCTGTTGAGCACTGCAGAAACTAATCAACTTCAACACATTACTGCTCCAAGATTCACTTCACTATTGACAGAAAATTAGTCGGGGGGCTTACGTGTTTAAACACCTGTATTTTTTCACTTCAATATTTAGCACTGGAGAAAACCAGGTATCAGCAGGCTGACAATGAAATTTGCAAACTGCTTTTTAAAAAACTTTTAAGATAGCTCTGCAGGACCCAAAGTTAGATACTAAACTCAAACCACGTGCTTTCTTTATGCAGCGGGAAGAGATGCCATATGGACCGAAAGACCCTTTAACTCAGACTCTTACTCAGAATGTAAGGGCAAACAGTATGTCAAAAGGACATGGTATAAGAAGTTTGTAGGGGTGCAGCTGTGCAACTCTCTCAGATACAAGATTTACCTGAGTGACTCCCTCACAGGTAAGAACAGGAAATGCTCTGTAGCATTCTGTAACTTAGACTTTTCTATGGACTCTGGCAGACATGACAGAAATACGGGTTTTCTATTTGAGCAAGGTGTTATTGGAATCTTAGCATCTGAGAAATGCTGTAAGGAGGTAAATAATGAAAATGCAATTTGAAACAGTGCCATCATGGCAAAGTTGAATGTAGAGAAACTAGTCACATCCAAGTTCAATTATGTTACAGCCAACCCAGAATGAAAAGCTTACTGGTAGTAAAATGAGTGTATCTAACAATAATTATGGAAGGAGTATGACCTATTTAAGATTTTAAGTCTGTCAAGAGATAAGAGCAAGGTTAAGACCATCAGCCAGAAGGAATAACCCCTTGCCTCCAGACTCAGTGGGTTCTTTTCTCTTCTATATTCATACAGTAAAAATTTTAAACCCCAACATAGGAAGGTAGACATTTGTTCCATCATTTAACGAATAGTATCTGTTTTGTTCTGACGTTGCTGGGGACAAAGCAGGACTGTTGCTGCCCCCCTTTTATAAGTCTGTGAGTCCCTTAGCTACATATTAACACATGACTTGTACAAAGTCATTTTCTTGGCATTCCCAACCATTTCTTCCTGCTCTTTGAAGCTTTCAATCTAGTGGGGAGAGACAGACAACAAATATATAAATAAGAATTTCGTATTTAGGAAATTGAAGGAAAAAAGAGGGATGAAAGAAAATGGTGGAATGGAATGAAAGCTCCTTTAGTTAAAACGTTTAGGAAAAGCTTTCCTAAAAGCTTTCCTCAAAAGGTAACACTTATGCTGAGAAGAAAACTGAGAAAGAACCAAGAAAGACCAAGGGATAAAGCAGCAGAGGTAGAGGAAGATTACAGGAAGGCCTGTAGCAGAAACGCCTCTCCAGTTTACCAGCACGGCTGAGGCTTAGTACAGGAAGATCAGGCAGGCATGTAAGCACGTGGAGCTTGGAAACTGGGTAGGGACTGGGTTTTATTCTGAGCGTAACAGAAGACTGCTGGAGAGATTGATGGAGGCAAGTAACATTATCTGAGTTGCATGTTGAAAAGATGACTAATCTGTGGGAGGAGGAGGAGAGGAAGAATAGGGAAAGGCAAGAGTAAAAGTAAGGATGCAGCTGGGAGAGTCTATGGTTCCCTTAAAGAACACTATGACTTGAACTAGAATGAACAGGTAGGGAAGTACAAGAACATGGAAGACGGATTATTTGAAACAGTTTATTTCAGAGTTATCCCAAATCAAAGAAATACCTCATGATCCTTTTAATTTCCAGGAAAATTTTATAACATAGGCGATCAGAGAGGCCACGGGGAAGATCACTGCCAGTTTGTGGACTCATTTTTAGATGGACGCACAGGACAGCAACTCTCTTCTGACCAGTTACCCACCAAAGAAGGTAGGTTTTCTGAGCTTGCTCAAAAGCAAGAGGCTTTTACAAATGAACCCAAAAAACATTCAGGCTGAGCAAAAAGTTAAAAGTGTCAGCTGCTCAGTCATGTCTGACCTTTGTGACCCCATGGGCTGTAGTCCACCAAGCTCCTCTGTCCATGGGATTCTCCAGGCAAGAATACTAGAATGGGTTGTCATTTCCTCCTTCAGGGGCTCATCTGGACCCAGGGATCAAACCCAGGTCTCCTGCATTGGCAGGTGGATTCTTTCCTGTCCAAGCCACCAGGGAAGCCCTCAGGCTGAACAAAGCAATCATTTTAAAAATCAATCTGTAGTCTTCCTACTCTACCTGCCAAGGAAGAAAAGACTGTCTACATAAGACCTTAACATGAAGACTTTAATAGAAGTTTCTCAACTTTCACTCCATTCCTCAAGACTCTGTTGCTGACACATACATTCTACTTTAAGAAAACCTGAAGCTGCAAAAGCAGCTATTGAAAGAAACTTTTAAGCATTTCCCAAACTTAAATCATTCATGTACTACCTTTATAATTTGTCATACTCAGCACACAGGCAGGTTTTAATTCCTTCCCAAAAAAATTAAAGAAAGCTTTACTACTATCATGGAGAAGGACATGGCAACCCACTCCAGTATTCTTGCCTGGATAATCCCATGGACAGAGGAATCTGGAGGGCTGCAGTCCACAGGGTTGCAAGGAGTCGGACACAACCGAGCAACACACTTTCGTTTTCCTACTATCATAAAAGGAAAAATATTATTTGCCTTATAAATAATTTACACAATGAAAATAGAATTCTGCTAAGAAGTGACTAACCACTGCAACTTTCTAAAGACACTTCAGCACCAAACTGTGTCATGAGGACTGAAAAGACTGAAAATCAATCCCTGTCTAGGTAGGGTAGGAGAGGGTAAATTATATATCCATTACTACTCAGGAGCTACCAAGAGAGACTTGTTTTTTAGCTATATATTTTGGTCACTGGCATTAAAAATAGCAACCATAGTAAAAGATGACTGAGTAAGATCTGTGAACTCATTAACAGAAAATTGAAACTATAGCCACTCAGGAACTAGATAGAAAATACAAGTTCTGTCTATTTCCATAACATTTTACATTCTCAGCAGAATTTTAAATCATTTAGTGTAAGGTCCTTGAAGGATGATTTCACCGAAGTTTAGTTCTTAGACATTTAGCAATCTTAGAACTACCCCCCTTTTGTTTCCTAACATTTTAGCACAACACACCTCTACCCAGGCCACTTCTTCAGACTACCTCTAGGTTATAATGTGCAGAAAGTACACCTTCAAGGTATACACCTTCAAAGTATACAGTGTATACTGAACTTGGTCAATGACACTCAAATATAAAACCCTTCCAACTTCTGTCCCTTTTCATTTCAGCTTTCACTCTCAAGTATCAATAGTACCAACCCATCCTAAGTGTCCCTATGTTTAGCCCACCATTACCACCTCAGGAAAGACACTGGGGCCTCTGTTGCTATCCAGTCTAAAACACTCTGCTTCACCTAGAGTAACCTTCAAGCATTCAAAGGCACCCTTCAATCTATGAGGACAAAAATATAACACAGCAGCTATTAATTTTAATTATTTCCCTCTTAGGCTATTTCAGAGCAGTTCGTCAGGAACCAGTCCAATTTGGAGAAATCGGTGGTCACACTCAAATCAATTATGTCCAGTGGTATGAATGTGGGACTACAATTCCTGGAAAATGGTAGATGCTGCAGTCACATTCGAAAGTGCCTTCTGTTTCATCGTTTCAAAAAATAATTGGAAACAGTATGGTATTTGTTACATGCATTTAAAGCTCTTTTGTTTACTATGTATAAAAGTTTAAAATCTAATAGCAATATTAGATGTTTATTAGAAAGATTGCTAAGAATATTTATCAGGTTTTACAAAGTCATTTTAAGAAAGCAAGATATTGATATTAACAGAATAACATTTTTGGGGAAGCTGGCTCCCTGTTCATGCTATTTTAAGAGATCATTTGTATATTATTTATCACACTGTTGTAATGATGTTCTGAGATACTTTTATAACAAAATTAACATCAAAAAACTAATATACTTTAAAAAATATTTACATTTATTGTGTATTCTTCCTACTGTTAATTCCATAAATCTCTACTTGGCTTAACTTATTAGATCAAATTATCATCAGCATATTATATCTGGGGAGAAAAGGTCCTAATATTCACATGTTTATTTAAACTTCAACTTTTTAGTAATAGCTAAGTAACTTTTGAAGCATTTAAATAGCCATTCATGCTAATATACATTTCATTAATTATCTACAAATTATTGCAAACATTGTTTGAATCAGTAAATTTCAGTTGAAAATGAAATTGAGAATTTGATATATCATTTCAAAAATACATATTTTGTTCTTTCTCCACCCATAAGCATGCTACAATGTCTGAATGTTCTTTGTCAAACTATCCCTTTAAGCAGTTGTGTTCGTACTGTTTTTAATCCTAATCAAGCTATATCCAAAGACTGTAGTGAAGTCTAAGCATAAAAGGATAATCCATGATGAGAGGCCTACCATTTTATGATATTTACTCTATTTTTACACAGACGATCTACAGGGAATGAATGTATCAGAGGCTGTTTTCTTAATTCTAACAACCTGTAATGAAAATCTGACTTATTTTTATTTAAAACAGTATTATTCTCCTCCATTGGGGAGGAAGACAGGAATGCTGCATTGGTGCCCTCATTCTGAAAGGACCTTTCTGTGCTTACCTTTCAACATGCTTCAGTTTTATCAATACTTCATTTTATATTTTTCAAACAGTATAAACTCTGCAATAAAGAGATGTAGTTTTTTTTAAGACTGAGTTCTTCATTTCTGAATGGTTGATTTCTATAAGGAAACTTGCAGGTTGTTTAGAATCTACCAAGCTCCCTTGCATCTTTTAATATTATATCTACTGTGTTTATATATAATGCTAATCTTGATCTATTTTAAAGTTTTGTCATTTAAAACCAAAATCAGGACAGAAGACAAACAGCACTGTGCTTCTCTGAATACAAAGGCCTAAGATAAAATGTCTATATTTCAAGACCAAAACATCATTAAGGATTTTTCCCATATATATATACACACATCTGTAGAATACCAAAGACTAAATTAAGTTACAAGACCACTAATGGATTCAATCATCTTTATTAACCTATCAATGTTACATTTTATACATAATAGCTAGTCTTCTCAAAGGGATCTACTTTAGTACATCGTGTTAATAATAAAAAGCCAAGTAAGAGGGCTGAACTTCAACCTAGCATTTTAATATCCTCTGGACAAGGCAAGCTAGAAAATCAATCACTTTGCACACATGTAAGAGTAGTGTTCCAAAATAAGTACGAAGCTGCTATACTTTTAAGCAGGGGAGGAAAAAAACTTCCATTTTGGTCTTTTTTCTTCCAGCAAATTATACTTTCAATTAACAGCAATAATGGTATCATAAAAAAATGCTCTGCTTTTTAAATTCCTGAACTTCAATACAAATTAAAATAGTAGTATTGGAGTCTTTTGGGAGGCAAACAGCTAGCAGCTACGTTCATCAGTGTAACTGAGCCTCTTTATCGATAACCTGGTCCAGGTTGGGTATAGCCCTGACCAAAGGGAGGACGGCTACGTGCATATGGGTTAGACCCACTTGAAAGAGGGGTCATGGTACTTCCAGGAGGTGGGGTGAAACCTGGTCTTGGCTGGTAGGCCCCGGGTTGGCTTGGAGCCATTCCCGGTTGTGAGGCAGGGGCCACAGTGTAATTAGTGGGCTGAGAAGTTTGGGTAGTGTAAGTTTGTGGAGGGTAACTGCTCGCCTGATACTGCTGTGGAGGTTGAGCAGGCAGTTGCTGAGGCTGACCAGAAAAGGCAGGTGCCGGTGCCTGGGAAGTTGGTTGCTGGCCATATCCTGGGAACTGCTGAGGTTGCTGGGGTCCAGTCTGCTGACTATAGCCTGCTGAAAACGCAAAACATACACCTCTTATTTTTTCTTTTGGTAAACATTTTCCAGAGAATTAGTCTTACTGTTATAGACAAAAAAAAAAAAAAAGAGAGAGAGAGAAATTTAACAAACTTAATCCTAAGTATTTAGGTAGCGAGTAGTGGATTTTATATTTCAAGACCATATAGTAACAAAGAAGCATTTTCTAGACAATTTTGTAAACCCTCTAAAATGAAAATCACTATATATTTTTTTTCCTACTTCAACTCCTCCTAGATTGTATAATCCCTGAGAGTAAATGCCTGTTCTAGCATAACTCTCAGTCCCCAGTATAGAGTATATGCTCAAATGATAACTGTGGGAATTAATGCAAAAGCTAGTCATTAACCTGGTTCTGAGGGGCCTGTTTAATAACAGTACCAAATAAACACACATTGTAGAGAATAAATGTTTTTAAATGAAACAATGCTGCAACAAATACAACTTACTATGTTAGTGAGATGCTTTTTAGGCTTATTCATCCTATAAAAATTAAAACATTTAAGAATAAACATAAAGTGCCCATTTTCACAATCCTTAAAATCTTTTAGATTTTGTATCATGGTTTGCCTTTACAATAGCAGTAACAACAGAAAGCATATCATACTGCCCCACAAAAATGAACATTTATATTCATTAGTTACTAGGATGTAAAGCTTTTTTAAAAGAAAAGGTCTGCTTCACTAAAAACTTTTATCTCTACCATGAAACACACCTGCAGCTACTTGCAATGAAACCTCTCCATTGACTGGAATCCTGTCAGCATTAAATACCAGATACATAAGAAAATTATTAAAATGTGTACAACCCTGCATCAAAAAAAAAAAAATAAAAAGGATTGAATGAACTGAGTATATTCTGAACTCACCTTGGACCTGGGTTCAAAATTTACTCATGAAAGAAAGCTTTTGACATAGTCCATGAATAAAACTGGAAAAGGTCACAGAGGAAAACTGCCAAACCAGCAGAGTGCCAAAGATGGTCCAATGTTACCACAACCACTAAGTCTCCAAGCAGAGTATTTAGGTGACTTATTTCCATATCTCCCAATTTCAAGTTAATAGGACTAGCAGGATCAGAAATACAAAGATAATACTTTGAAAAGAACTAAACTTTACTCAGTGAAGATCCTAACTAAAATCATTAAGAGCAGGCTTAATTTTTAACAAGTAAATACCTAATGCATTTTACTTATGGCAGTACCTAAATCAAACTAAATTCATGAAAAAACCTTGATGTCATACAATTTCTCCTATTCTCTACATAAAAACAAAAATTTTTTTACTGTTAAGATTTTGGAGAAACAAGATTTTATACTGAAAATGTCTATTCAATTTAAGATTGTGAGAAAAAAAAAAAAGCTGTTTTCATCCTGCCAATTGATATCTAAACTGGCTTTTCAACAGACTCAGGACAACTAAATCTTTATTTTTCAAGAGAGAGGATACTGCCTAAGAGCCTAAGTTGCTGTTTCATTAGCAATCTACTGTCTTTGACCATAATATAAAATACCTCTGTATATATAAACCCTTCCTTCCACCACCATCCCCTCCGTTGAAAAACAATTACTTTGGTGAAAATCACCATAAATGGCAAGAAATGGAAATTGTGTGGCTGTCTGAATAAAGTAAAATTAAAGGACAAAAAGTCACGTGATCCATAAAGCCTAAAATATTTACTATTTCATTTTTTATGACAGAAAAGTCTGCCAAGCTCTGGTTGCGGCTGAGAGAGTGCAGAATGATATAGGGAAGTCATTAACTACAAACTCAAGTGTAACGGGTTCTGGTCTAGCCTCCCCACTGAATTGGCTGCTTGTCCTTCGATGCATCACAACTCTTTGGACCCTAGTTGCCTCATTTATAAAATGAGTGGGTAAGACAAGATCAGTGGTTCCCAGTTCTCACTACACTTTACAAGACCTGCAAAGCGTTTAAGATATCAATGCCTAAACCCTACCCTCGACCAAATAAAACAAGATCTCTGCGAGTAGAGCTCAGGCACCTTTAAGTTTCAAGAAACACCTCTGTAGGTGATTCTGAAGCATGGTGAAGATGGAAATTGCCTGGATTAGACAACAGAGTGAAAAAAACTTATTTCCACAAATTGCCAATATATAATTTGTAACAGATTTTCTCTAAAAGACTGTATCCTGAAAATAACCTTCCCCCAATATTATAGTCCAAGTTTAAATTCATTCCACCTAGTTTACATAAAAACTAGCAGCTACAGGTTAAGTCACTCTACAGCAAATCCAATCCAAATAAAAATTGCTCTGTATTAAAATATGTCAAACTACAATGTTAGAATTTTATGGTCTAATTCAGGGAGTCAGCAAATGTTTTTCTGTAAAGGACCAGATAATAAACATTCTAGGCTTTGGGGACCACATGGTCTCTGAAACTTTTAACTAAAGGGGTGGCGTTTTCACAATGAGTTTCAAGTAGATTAGAAAAATAAAAAATAACAGAGCAATGTACTTGCTTTAAGAATAGTTGTTCCCTGTTATTTTCTATTGAGGAACATGATTTTAGACTTTTTTGAGTGGGAGTTCCTTTGGCTCACTGGTAACAGTCTACTATGTGGAGCTTCAATCTCAGACTTTTCAATGATACCTAAGTTAATATTTACATTAAATGAGAACGTGTACAAAAACTCCTTTTAAACTAATGCTCTAGAGTTATGCCTGGCTTCCAATGATGGTTCCTACTAGCTGCGATGTACTGACCCAAGGTAAGTTGCTTAATCTTTCTGTACCTGAAACAGGGACTGATAATGAAGCTAACTTCCCCCCATGTATTTATTGTGTGTTCACAGCTCATTTTTGTAATTTTTTTAAATTACAGTTGAAATTCTGATACTAAAATATTTGACTATAAGAGTTGAACATAAATTCTCATATAACAAAGGTAAAAATTACCCAAATTATAATTATTTGAATTATAATATTCAAAGCTATACTGGAGAGATTTTTATGTTCTTAGTTGTCTGAATTACATTTCACACAACTCTACTTTTATGGACTGTTTTTAGTATTCCTACATACTTCTGGGAGATTTAAAAACCTACGTAGCTTAATTTGGTTCTTATTTAATAAAATCACCTCTTTTTACATATGAGGGAACTGTTAAAAAGTATTTTATCCAGGTACCAGAGTACACTGGGATAATGTGTTACATAACAAAGAGGAAAAAAATTGTGCATTTTGCTCTACATCACCACGCAGGTAAGTTGCTCACATGAGCAGGAGATAACTTTGTATTAAAAACTTTTTTATACTACAGGTTATTACTGAATCATCTACTATGACTGTATTTTACCTGCCCATGGAAATGAAATGGTGATTTACAGTAAAATTTCTATGTAAAATATTTATAAATAAGTGATACAAATGTTATTCCCCCCCAAAAAAATAAATACTTAATACTTACTATAACAAATCAAGGACCCAGGAGGAAGGAATTTTAAGGTTTCATGAATATAGACACAGCTCTCTCTGGGCACCTGCTCACCTGAATACTGAATACCGTACTGCTGCGGCGCCTGAGGGGGCGCCTGTGGCTGCTGAGTGCCATAGCCGGGCTGCTGCGAGTACTGCTGGTACATCTGACCTGCAGATGAGACAGGGCAGAGGCAGGTTTAACTCGGCAGAAGAGAAACATCTTTAAGGCACCTTTAATTCTCTCCCCATTCACACACATAAACACTCAGAGAACTAACACACAGATTGTGTTTGTTCCTCTTTAAATATCCATGAAGAAGAGAACAAAGAACAATTTAACAAGTGTGGCAACTCTGCTACAGATTAACTGTGGAGAACTCTAACTGACATCAAATAACGAGCGGTTACTTCAGAAACTCCAAAAAGCAAAGGTTTTCAAACTCAACTGCCAAAAGATATGTACTACTAATGTTCAGTAAAAATCAATAAAGAAAAACGTGGAAAAAGGGACAAATACCATGAATAGCTGCTGTGATTTCCAAACATGTAAGGACTTACTGGTTCACATCTTAAACCTCTCTACCACTTTACAGTTGTTCCAATGGTGGATTTAGCTAGATCTAATGCCTAGAGCAGCAATAAAACTTGCTGAAATATCTAACTAGCACTTAAATTTTTTAAAAACCTAGCTAGTATTTAAATCTTTAAAACAACTTTATGTTGCTGATACTTTAAAAATATTCAATTACCTGCTGTTAATCAAAAGACTACAGGTAAACAGTATACTTTCAGCAGAAAAAACAGTGACTAAAAGTCAATGCATTACCTAGTGCCATTCAAACTTAGGTGCAGGAAATAGCTAGTTCTCACAGGCTGAAATCTCAAGATGAAACCCACTTTACTGGCCTGGGTGTCCAGTCTTCTGTACTGCAGCACTAAATACGTTATGCCCCTAACGACAGCTAGCTTATGTCCTAGCAAGTAGTGGTATGCTTTCATGATGGGAATAAAACTGAAAGAGGAGCACTGGCATATATACACTGCCATGTGCAAAGCAGCTAGTGGGAAGCTGCTTGTAACACAGGGAGCTCAGCTCAGTGCTCTGTGATGACCTAGAGGGCTGGGATGAGTGGGGGGAGGTGGCGGGGAGGCTTAAAAGGGATGGGGTATTCATATGCTTATAGCTGATTTACCCAGTCGTACAACAGAAACTAACACAGCATTGTAAAGCAATTATCCTCCAATTAAAAATTTTTCAAAAAAAGAAAAATTTTGCTTAATGTTATTAATCCTCTTCCCAAATACAAAAACCAACAAGAAGTTTGTTAAACACTTTCTTAACACTTCAAGATTTATAGACAACATAAAAAACACAGAAGTTAACCACCTTTTAGAAGATACTGTCTTAATCCTAGATTGTATCTCAAAACTATATTTTGGAACAGAAGTGACAAGGATCTGATACAGAAATATGATACAGGGGGGAAATACATGTAGCATTTGACAAAATGGGTTCTAATTCTTAGAAACTAGAAGGATTAACTCTATAATACAAAAATGAGCAAAGAACACGCAATGCATGTAAGAAGGGAAAAAAGTCAACCTCATTAGCAGTCCCTATTTCAGGTATTAAAAAGAATAAGCAACTTACCTGGGGTCTATGCATCATAGCTAGTAAGAACCATCACCAAAACCCAGGCATAACTCTAGATTGCTACTTAAGGAGTTTTATATATGTTATCTCATTTAATACAAATACTAACTTAGGTATCATCAAAAAGTATGAGATTAAAGCTCCAAGTAGTAGATTGCTGCCAAGGAGCCCAGAAACTCCCAACTCAAAATTTTAAGTCAAATCATTTTCCTCAACAAAAAATAACAAGTACTACAACTCTTCTTGAAGCAAGTGCTCCATTTTTTTCTTAATTTGCTTCAAACTCCTTGTGAAAATGCCACCCCTGGAATTAAACACTATCTCAACGAAGTATTTCTCTTACTTATTTTAAACACACTTCCTACAAGTCCAAAACGGGACTCTCATTCTCTGTCACAGTATTCTGAAAATTAATAAGTCTGTGTTCAGTTGTAAATGAGGAGGAACAATTTGACCTAATGGAAGGAGAGAGCTACAGGATATATTAAGTGAAAAAGCAAGGTGCCAACATAGTTCACAGTAAGTTTATGATTTGAGGAAAAAAAATATATATATATAAGCTATGTTTTGTGCATTGTATTTTCAGAATCGATGGTAGAAAAAAGTAAAACCAATAAAACATACTACCTAGGAGAAAGAGAATAGGATGAAGCAAAGAGTAACGGTGAGGCTTCTGGGACTGTATTTGTGACACAGATTGGTAGTCAGCCTCTGTAATGACCCTCAATGACTCCTGCACAGGCATAGTATAAGATAATGGGTTGGTATCCTCATATTTTGAGAAATTAGAAAGATTAACTCCAAAATACAAAAAATTGGCAAGCAACAAGCAATAAATACGTGTGTATTCATTCTCATGTGTAGTCCCCTCACACTGAATCGGGCTGACCTATATATACCATTAGTACCTGGCATGCTGAAGTCCATGAGGTCACAGAGTCACAAACGACTGGGTGACAGAACAACATATACCATTAGAATATAAGAAATGACGCTGACATTTCTGAGGACAAGTTGAGAAAGACAAATATCTCATTTCACTCTGTCTTGACCACTGGCTCTGATGGAAGTTCCCATGTCATGAAGTCACCCAGGCAGCCCATGAGATCTGTTTGGTGGGAAAATGAAGTCTCTTGCCAACAACCGTATGAAGGGGTCATCTTAAGATATGAATTCTTCAGTTCAAATTAAGCTTCAGATGACTGTAACCTCACAAGAAACCCTTAACCAAAACCTTCAAGCTAAGCTTCTCCCAGATCCTTGATTCTGAAACTGTGATAATAATTTTTTGCCATTTTTATGTTTTAGCATAAACTGTTACAGCACGTTCACATACATAGTTTTGACTTTAGAAACATGTAGGGTTGACAGCTATTAAAAAAATAAAAGACTTAAGACACATTATTAAATGAAAAATGTGAACCTTGGGAGACCCCTAATTTGAAAAAGCCCCCAAACGTAACAAATAACTATGAGACAACTACGGAAATTCAAATATGGTATGTGGTGACATTAAGAATCACTTAATCACTTAAACCATAATGAAAAAGAATATATACATGTATGACTGAGTGCCTTTGCTGTACAGCAGAAACACAACATTGTAAATCAACCATACTTCAGTAAACTATTTTGTAAAAGAACCATAATATTGTTAGGTGAATAACGACATGGCGGTGACATTAAAAAGAAAAGAATATCATTTAGACATGCATACTGAAATGGCTGAGTGAAAAGCTGGGGGGGATGCGGGACAAGAAAGATGGAATGTTAAAATATTAAGCTGCATGACAGAAACATGAAGAGTTATCTTTACTTTTGTATGTTTCAAAACATACAAATGTTATAATTTACATAAAAGCTACTTATCCATTGTATTGGCATATGATTTTACAGATCTCAGTTACATCTTTGTCATCTTTCTGCTTGTCAAACAGCAATACTTTCTAGTCTTCATTGACTTTTAAGTGCTCTTCTCTGTATCCTCACCACTTTATTGTGTTTTTGGCAACTACTCAAGTCACATAGTTTTCCAGTAACAGAAGCACTTGCTTCGTTGAAAAAGGATAATACTGTCCATTTTGTTTCATTTCATGATGTTGATCCTTTTAAATGAACAACATATTAAGACTTAAATCCTTAGGAAAGAAATTTACAAATCCAAGATCTCTCTTATGGAATTTAAATAACTCAGATTTATTTTTGATTATTATTTCATATTCTAAGAGATTTCTATGTTAATTATGAGTAATAATTTGTACTTCTGTTGGTTATTCTGCTCAAAGCATAACCAGCAGCTGATCTAACTAAATGGTGATACCAGGAACTCATTATATATTTGGCATATGTCAAAAGGTATTCATTAAAGTAGCCAGTCTTAACCATGATATGCTATACGTGTTATGAAGTGTTTCAAATCAGTCACATTCCAGATTTCCAATATGTAGTATGAAAACCAGAATGTTTTTAATAATGATTACATGCTGATACACTGGATATACTATATTAAATAAAATATATAACAAAAATTTTACCATTAAAAAATATTTTTAAATGTGGCTAACAGAAAATTTAAAATCATATATAGCTTCCACAGTATTTCTTTTGGACACCAATGATCTAGAGATTCACTTCTAAAATGCTAATCTATTGACTGATGTCACAGTAGTAACTATACAATTTTTTTCTATTCTAAGTTTTAATGTACCCTAAAAAGTAACAGCTTTAAGAAGGCATACAATTAATGCCATGATATGGTGTCAATCTGATGACTCTGGAAAAGGGAACTTGGTTGCTGGGTGTCAGAAGTGGGAGACAGCATTTTCCAATTTCCACTGTATATCCTTTTATATTTTAAAAATTTACCTATTTGAAAATAAACTTTCAATTAAGATAAACCCTTGAAAGAATAATTTGAGATATTATTAACAGATCCTTAAATCCCTTTCCTTTATAAGTGAACAGCAAACATTATTTGGTACAATTACCCTTCCAACTCCCATCCCACAGCAGTATACATGGCTTTAAATGGGGTTGCTTTTGTCTTTTTTAAAGATGTTAGTTCACCTGATATAGCCATTAAACTCCCATCATATCCAAAGCTTTTCCCTGTTTCAGACACATTCGCTTCAATTCTAACTGGGTCCAGTTCTGACAGCTGCACCTTGGTACAAAAGAAAGACTAGGACTAAAGTTGGTTGAGAAGAGGCTTCAACAATAAGAAAATTCTTCCCAAACTACTCATTTCTCAGCAAAATGCCACCTGCTGGTTCCTATCACTACCGTTCATCCAATTCATCCAACAGGACAAATCTAAAAGTACCCAAAATAATTAAGAATCTATTACAAAAGTGCCCCTTCATTTAAGGCCGTTTTGGGAGATTTATTTAACTTCACTGATAAACTCAGTCACTTGCTTCTGGTGCCGAAAATACACACTATCACACTACCTAACCCCTTTATACAGATAAGAACACCACCTGGTGACTTTTAAAGTAAAATATGGGGCTTTAAAAGGCCTAACATGCACAGGCAATTCAAAGAAAGACTATCTGACCATCTAGAAGGAACTCCAAAATCAGTAAGCCTGAGGGCATGTTCTTCAGCGCTCCAAAGGTCTCAATGAGGCACCTCAGTGTCTGCTATTCTGCGCTTGCGATTTCCTTCAACAGCAGCAATTACCCCTACTTATTTAACGACTAAGCTTTTTTTTTTTTTTCCACATTCTGTTTCATTTAGGACTAAAGACATTCTCTGAAAACCACTGATTCGGTTCACTTTTCTGTAAGAGAATATCAAAAGCCGGAGAGACTAAACTGCTCATCTGAGGACATGACATTTAGAGAGGAAAAAGTCTGATTTAAAATACACTGCTTTTTCTATAAAAGACTTATTGTTAACCGCATAAAAATATAAAGGGCTATTTATCTTTCAAAAAAAGCTATAGTTATGCTTTACCTTTGTTTTTAAAATCTTTTTAAATTACAAAAATAATACACAGTTGCAAGAGAGGAGGGGAGAAGGAAATAAAATAGGACCTAAAAATTATGTCTTATACTTTTTTAGGTTTTTTCTTTTCAATATTCAGAAGCATACCTGACATTGTTCTATTCAGTTTAACCTGAAAGCATACTACATCAGTAGGTCAAAAATATTGACAATTGTGTTCACAGCATGAACATGTAAGCTTTTCACCATTACCAAAAATGTCATAATAAACATTTCTGCACATGTACCTTTCTGCACATGTGCTTTAAGCTCTATTTTACCTTCACTCTGACCTGCTTGAGTCTGAGCTCCTGTATATGGTGGCTGCTGTGGCTGAACTCCTGGTGGGTGAGCTGCGGAGGAGGAGGAAGCAATGCTGTCGGGAGTTCCTGACCGGTCTTCTGCAGGAGCACTGGGAGGCCCTGGGTGGTCATGAAAACTCAGCTCAGTTTCTAATACAAGATCTGTCCCCAACAAGCCCAATTAGTAAATTTGGTTAAGAGACTAAAAGTAAAGTACTACAGAATAAGCATAACCCAAAGGCAGCCTTCTAAACTGATGTATGTATATATACTTTTTCCCTTTGCTCTAATCTCACAAGAATCCAAAGCTACGACTAGAAATCCTTCCCTACAGAGTGGAGTGGTACATTCCTGAGTCTTATACTCACCTCTGCACTACAAAATATCCACCTCTTTATACAATCCTATTCATTCCCCCAAGTGATCATTAATTGCCATTCCCTCCACAGTTCCAGTTTTACGTATCTAAAACATCCTTAAATATCCTCCACACTTACTAGTGAGCCTTCTTCACTCAAATACTTTTCTCCACTTGTGAACTTCTATAGAGTATATACTTCCACTCTGCATTTCTAAACAGAAAAGTCTTCCCTCTTAGACTAGGAGTTCTTTCGGCCAGGCACCTTTCTGATTCTGTCTCACAAAGTCTACCTCTTAATATATACATGGAACCACTCAAAGTTCTTTTAAAATAATGAACAAAGAAGTAAATGGAGAGAGTCTGCTATAGTTCTAGTACTATATAATGAGCAAAAAAGACATTCTGAAGACATAAATTTGCTTCAAGTTCTTTTTGTTTGTGCAATACAGAATAGTATGATTAGAAACACTGGTTTTGGAGCCAGACTGCCTAGGTTCAAATCCCAATGCTGCCACTTAGTAGCTCTGTAAATCCAGGCTTGCTACTTGATCTCTTTCTGTGCTTCAGTTTCCTCATCTGTAACAAAAGCAATTCCTACTTCATAAGATTACATAAGGATTATGAGTTAATAACAGCTTATAGCAAGTGCTTATAAAAGTAATTTTATGGGGAGGGGCAAGAGGCATAGGGGAATTAAGAGGTCTAAACTACTATATATACAGTAAGTAAACTATAAGAATATATTATACATCACAGAAAATATAGCCAATATTTTATAATAACCATAAATAAAACATAACCTTTAAAAACTGTAAATCACTATGTTGAACATCTGAAACTTTATATAATATCATAGCATCAGCTATACCTCAACAAAAATATATATTAAAAATAAACATTAAAATATTATTAAAATATATTAAATATATCAATATGGCTAATATAAAATATATTTTGTAATGAAATTTTAAAAGTGATTATATAAAAAGTGATCACCACTTAAAAAGCCCTACATAAGTACTTGTTATTAGTAGCAGACTAATTTCCCTGAGGCCAAACCTCTATCCTTTACATTGGTCTATCCCAAAACTTACTAGCACTGTATTAGGCATACGTTGGAAACTGACAGGTCAGGTATTCATGAGAACCTAAAACTAGGACAATGGTAGTGGCAATGCAAGAGAAACTGACGAGTGCCAGAGTGAAACGTATGATCACTCCTGTGCACCACCATGGCACTGATATTTATCAGCATCCAGACAAATACACACACACACATCCCCAAGAAGGGTAACACAGGTAACACAAAGACACTATGTTATTATTCTAAAAAAATACTGCTTCAATTCTCTTCTCCCCTGCATGTAAGCTATTAATGTTGCTTATTCTATCGTTAATACTTTATTCCTCCTTCCCATGTCTACATTCACTACTGCTACTGAGTTTTTCACATCATAACCAAAGTAATACAAAGTATCCTGGCATTTTCCATGTGTAGTTTTTCCTACTTCAATTCAACATACAAAGCTACCAGAAAAATGGTCTTCAAATACAATATGAATCATAGTAATCATATTATTCTGGTCTATACTATATTCTTAATTAAACTTTTAAGCCTAACTTTGTATGTAACTATTTATTCCCTCTGCCTGGCATATCTTGAAGTCTTAAATAATAAGAAGCTGTAATATTAACTTGTGTTTCAGTTAATCTACAAGAAGTTTCTGTTTTTCAGATAGACCACTTATCTGATGTCTTCTTTTGCCAACAACATACATGATATACAAGTAGTTGTCTTTTCCAGAATGTTATACAATTCTCTTTGATAAATAACCCCATAAAAGTCTCAAAGAAAAAGAAAATTAATAGAAAATCCTATTTTTCCAGCTACTGATAATGACAAAGTAAACTGCTCAGGTGAAACCTCCCCCAAAATAACAATTTAAAACCCTGGTCAAAAAAGAAGAAAACAACTACTTGAAATTATTGGAAGTCAGCCAAATGTCGGCGAACACCAGGAAAGAGTTTACCCTCAATGGAATTACAATGGGTAAGAATAGCAAACCATGCTCTCTGCAGCTTCAACTGCAGAAAACCAGTGTTAACTTCATGGTTGGCTACATAGCTAGAAATTTGAGGAAAATCCATTGAGGAAGGAATGAGAAGAAATGAGATCTAAAATCTGAATATAAGCTCCAAAGCCCGAGTTGACCACAGAATTAGGTGGGGAGAGGGTGACACCAAGAGGGTACAGAATAAAAAGCACGATCTAGAGCTGAAAGGACTGAGCAGAGCTGTCAGCTGCTTCACTCTGGGTGAAAAAAGGAGTAGTGTGAGTAAATATTAGAGCAACAATAACAAAAAAATCCTCACAAGAATATAAAACAAAAATACCTTAATAAATTGAAGAGAAATAAAATCTTAACGACCTGACTAAGGGCTTCCTTGGTGTCTCAGATGGTAAAGATCTGCCTGCAATGCAGGAGACCCGGGTTTGATCCCTGGGTCAGGAAGATCCCCTGCAGAAAAAAACGGGCTACCCAGTTCACTATTCTTGCCTGGGGAATTCCATGGACAGGAGGAGCCTGGTGGGTTCACAGAGTCAGATACAACTGAGTGATTAATACTAATGCAATATTAATGAATGAAAAGGTAAGGAATCTTAACAGAAAAAAAATTAAAACTATAAAAACAACTAAATGGAAATTCTAGAGAAGAAAGGGGAAATTCACTAGAAAGGTTTAACAGCAGATTGGCAATGGAAGGAAAAACACTAGTCAACTTGAAGAGAGATCAACAGGAATCATTCAATCAGAAGAACACAGAGAAAAAAGAGTAAAGAAAAAGGAACCTCAGTAACCCATGGGATAACATCAAGCTCTCCAATGGATGTGTAATGGGACTCCCAAAAGATAAAAAGAAGAAAAAATGTTGAAGAAATGATGCCCAAAATATACAAAGAAAGCACAGTAAAGACACTGTTTTAAGGTTAAAAACATTCAAATAAAGGCACTTTCTACACTAAACTGTCCAGAACTCTACATTTAAAATAAACTTCCCTAATTTAAGATCAGAAGAGAGACTAAGCCATCAAACAAAATTTAAGTCCCACAAGAAATCTGAAATAAGATCATAAAATGATTCATTAAAAAAAAAAAATAAACCCTCTGAATTCTACTTTTGGTAAAATTAACTTGAACCAGAAGTTTATTCATTAAAGAGAAGCGTTCTACTGACTGAGAGAGGGCATGAGAAAGCTTTGCAGGGAGCTGGAAATCATCTGCATCTTGATCTTGTTGGTGTTTTACATAGGTGTATACATATGTAAAGACTTACTAAAATGAACCCTTAAGATTTGAGCACTTCACCGTTTGCAAGTTTCTTCTATTAAAGAAAGAAGGGGAAGAAAGGAAGGAGAGGGAGAATAAAGGATGTGAGGAAGGCACTAACTTACCTGAAACCTGATCATCTGTTAAGCCAAATGCTGACATGACATTTTTATTGATTTCATCTTGGTTTTTTAAAGGATCAAAAGCTGACATACTTGCTGCCATAACCTGAGTAGACTGTTTACCAGAAGAATCAGCAGCAGCAGGCTTTTCTTCCCTACCATCCACAGTATCTATAAAAGAAATAAGCAAAAACTTGTTTCTATTTTATCTATATTCAATAAGGCCTAAAAAATACATGATAGTGAAATACGTATGTGCATAAACTCTGGAATGGTGAGGGTATCTCTGAGTACAGGATTGTAATTTTCCTTTCTTCTTTGTTGCTATTTATACTTTTTTTTGTAAAATGGGGGCAAGGTCAAAAAGAAATGCAAGATAAGTAATAGCTTTTATAAAAAATTATACCTATATACTTCCCTAAGAATTATCAGATGAGGAAAAAAAAATACAAGCGTCTTTACACAGAGAAACATTTTACCGTTCTTTCTGGAGTGCTATGACATATATCCTAGTATCAGGCACATACTGTGCACTAATGCTTTATTTTCTAAAATGATAAAAAGCATTTTAACTAAAGTTATGATTATCAAATTTTATGCTTTACTTCTACTTACCTATTGGTTCATTATCTACTGGTACATGGAAACCTCAAGCCAACACGTATTTTAATTTACAATGTCTTCCTTTAAAATACTTATTACAGATAAAAGATATGTGTCTGAAATTCACTCAAAATAACATGGGGGGGGGTGGAAATGTGAGTATAGACGGCATGATACTATGAGTTGATAACTGGTAAAGTTGTGAGGGTTCATGGGATTCATTATACTATTATGCCTACTTTTGTATACATTAAAATTTTTCCATAATAAAATATTTTGAAAAGTAGAATTTTAAACACTATGAGCAGGAAAAATTTTAAACCACACACTTTTCTTCTAAGAATACTAAGGTTCTAAACATGCATTTATACTATTACCTTGTGAAAGAAAAGAGATTCAAGAATAACGTACATTTTATAAATAGAAATTTGTAATATTAAAAAAATATTACAAATACTTAAGGCCAACACATCAAAAAAGTATTACAAATAAAACAAACTAAACAAGTAAACAAAAAGAAAACTGCTAACCATTTACTGAAGTAACTGATGTTATCAATTCCTTTCTGTTACCAACCAAGTAAATGAGCATTAGATCATCTCTGTGATTACGACCAAAATTGATCTTGTGAAAAAATATTATGAACCAAGTGGACTATAAGCACACACGGGCTTGCAGCTCTTTTCTTCTTATCATTCCTCTAGTTATATTAGTATCTCCTAAATCTAGGTAGGAAAACTTTTATAAGCACTCCTTTAAAATGTCTGCCAGTCATCCATCTTCCTCACAAACTTCCCTCCTTCAATTCCAAGACCATATCCCAAGAGCATATCACACCAATTTTAGGATTATTTCCCTTCACACTGCTATCTTTCACTACCTATTCATCCTTCCACTTATGGCAAACTAAATTCATCAGGAAACACAATATATATCCAACTAGCCTACTACCTGCTCCAGTAGCTGCTGCATAGATACTGCAACAGGTCAATCCAGGATTGAAGGAGACCTACACATCATCTGTCTCACAGAGGAAAGCAACTGTCCAACAAGTCCACTACAGAGGTAGAGTGCTGAAGGACATAGGTAGCTGCATGTTTTGGGTGAGGGCAAGCCATAGGATTCTGAAGAGCTCTGACAGCTGACAGGTACTTTTTTCTGGTGAACTAGACTTTCTGATGTTTCCGAAAGTTTCTGATGCAGCTTATTTTTAGTTTTGTTTTTTTCCCCCCTTGAGAAGACTATTAAATCAGAATATGTTCTAACAGCTTAGAAGCTTAGGAAACTTCATAAAATGAAAGTGGGTCAAGAGTTAAGCAATCTTTCTAAGTATGGGAGAAGAAACAAAAAATAAGCTATAAGTGCCTATAAAAATAAAACACAGAATGTCATATTCAGTTCATTAGGCAACTCAGGACACAATGACTAGAAGCATGGCCACATAAAGAAACAATACATGATATAATTTCCAACATGCAGAGGAGAAACCAGTTTTTAACATCTCTTTCATTAACACAGGTGAGAGGTGAACAATAAAACATATGACCACATGGAAATAAACTCATAAAGAAAAGCAGTATGTGGCAAGAAGTAATAAACAGAAAGGCTGTCTCACCAAAACCAAAAAGCTTATAAATCTACATGTAATTTCTACACAGTACTGGCTCTACTTATTGAATTTTGATCTAAGTTTCATAATACTCTACAGATGCTTCAAGCCCGTAAAATTATATGCAAGTGTTGTTATATTGACATCTATGATTTCTTCTGGGAAAATGGTCAAGGTTTTCATTTTTGTGTGGAGAGACAGGTCAAGAAAAGGCAATATGCTTCAACCTGAGTACAAAGGCTTTATCATAAAGAGGCTGGAAAGATCTCATTGTATCTTGGCAAACCTTTTTAAAATGTTCTGAAATCTAGAGGTGGAACTAGAAATTACTAATCAATCACCAAATATTTATCAGGTCACCTACCATTAACACAAGTCCATATGGCTGGAGGAAGCAGGAAATGATTGGGAAAGGCATCTTTATTTAAACTATAACTACAAATTAAACTCCAAAATTTAGAGTATTTCAGAATCTAAAGGTTACAAGAGATTATACAATGCTACTTTTCCACAAAATCATCTTCTATTAAGCCCTTTATAGACAGAAATCCAGAATCTATAAAATACTATTTCACTATATAGTTTTAAACCTATGAAACTTACATGCAAACACAAAAGTGATTTTTAAAAAGTGTTTATTTTTAAAGTGCAACATCTAAGAATATTAAAAGTTGAGACGGCAGGTTTTTTAAAATCTACTTTCAAGCCATATTTAAATTTCAGTCTACATTTAATATTTGGTCCCCAAACTACTTTCAGTTCCAAATTTGTCATAACATAACATAAATAGTATTCCATATTTATCATAACATAAATAGTACATCATCTGTAAAATGGGAGAAAAAACTTTTTTTTGCATATTATGAACACTGTGCTTAAGATAAACATTACATTTGAATGTACTAACCTAAAATTACTTTTACTTGAAACTACTTCATATATCACATAAAACTCAAGAAATGATTTCCATTCCTAAGGTTCATTAATTAACTATAACACTGTAAAGGGTTCAAGAGCCAAAGGGATTTGAAAACTGACCTATGTCATAACCCAGGAGTCTAAGACTACCTGTAAAACAATCACCCAGGGAGCACTTTAACAATGGGATTCCCGGCCCTGCCCTCCAGGAGGTCTATGATGAGATCCAGGAATTGGTACAACAAAATCTCCCTGTAATCTTGATGAACAAGGTTCCCCAGGTAGCTCAAACAGTAAAGAATCTGCTTGTAATGTAGGCGACCTGGGTTCGATCCCTGGGTCAGGAAGATCCCCGGGAGAAGAGCGTGGCAACCCACTTCAGTATTCTTGCCTGGAGAACTCCACGGACATAAGAGACTGGTGGGCTCCAGTCCATGGGGTTGCAAAGAGTCAGACACAACTGAGTGACTAACACAACAATCTTGATGAACAGCCAGGTTTGGGAAAACAGATATTGAATATTAGCACAGACACAGAACTATGAAAGAATGACAATGGAGGTGCCATTTTACTCCTGTTGAAGAATTTTTTTTTTAATGTGCAAAAAGTCATAAGAAGGATAAATCAGAATAAAATGACTTCATGGTCTACCGTTTTCAGGAATGCTGGAAGATGGGCCTGGTTCTCCAGGTGGTTCCAAGCTATCCAGTAAGCGATTCACTTTATTTCGGAGTTCTATCAGTTCTCGACGAAGATATTTCACCTGACTTGATTCAAGGGGTCTTGGTTGGCCATTAACTGGAATAAAAGCATTCATTTTCTTAAACTTATATGTAACAAGGAAAAATCAAAATTAACTTCTTTAAAAAGTTGAACTCAAACAAGATACCTATTGATATCATTCAAATAACTTTTTAAGGAAAGGATTTTCATTGCTAATTTATTTTTGGAAGAAGTAAATATTCATCAGTCTTTGCTGATGATCTATGGCTTATGACCTATAAGCCCCGCCCCCAAAAAATTCATTAAAGAATTCAACTACAGTGAAATAAAGTAAAATTGCAAAAAGCTTTAATAGAAATTATGTACCTTCAAAAGCTCATTTTACTTCACACAATTTTTTTTTTAGCCTTGAAATAAGACAATAAACACCTTATTAAAAGTATAATATGACTGTAGGTCTGTTATCCTTCTTGCCTACTTCTGACCTGCCCCCCAAAAAATTAGTTACCTAAAATAACTGCCCTAAATAAAATGTAACCTCTTTAAAAAATATGCAGAATTTACAACTTCACGTCATCACTCACTGTCTTTCAAAGTAGTTACTTTAAAAGAAACACACAAGCTAGAAAAATTCAGATTATTCAAAAATCATTGGGCTTTTTTTAAAAAAGGTTAATATTACTTCATTTAATTACCCATTTTATCCAAATGACTTTCAGCTAACTAAAATAAAAAAAAGATCCGTCTTCCAGCAACAAAGACTGTCATCACTGAGATTATTAATTAAAAAAATCAAACTTTTTAATGCATTTTATATACTGACAATTTGTGTGTGTGTGTGTATATATATATATATATATATATCTCTTACATATTTATAATTCCTGAAACATCAAACTAGAAATGGACATCTACTTGAAAATAAAGGTTCAAGGAGATTTTTTGTAGAATATTTCAAATATCAAACCAATATAAGCTTTTAAAAGCTAATCCACCAGTATTTTACATACTACCTATATATTTATGAGAAAGTTCAATATAATTTCCTACCTGTATCAATTACTGGCTTTTACTGGGTATTACTGTTTTTCCTTTAATAGCTGAAAAGAAGAAAAGCAGCTCCTGAAAGCTAAGAACTGGCCCTGTAGTGTAAGACAGGCTTTTGTGTTGCTCTAAGCTGGCATGGTATTCACATGTAGGTTTCTGAACATAAACAATTTCAGAACAGACCAACAGTACAACTGCATCTCAATAAATCTTTTTTTTTAAAGCAAATAAAGAACACCACCAACTATCATTAAAGATCAGTCTGGGACTGATATAGCTCAAGACAAAAAAGAAAGCCAGTCCATAATCATGTGAGAACTCAGACACAAGAACATTGACCAAAATGTCACAAAAATGACCAAACATCCCTGGCTAATTATGAGTGATGCTATTTTACCAATTGCAAGCTTGCCTCAATTCACTCCCTATATCTTCTGGATAAGATTTAGTAAGATAAATCATAGGACTACTACCTAACAGGTAAATCATAAATCATGGGATTACTACCTAATCATAGGACTACCCCTACTTCCTGACAACAGCCAATCTAGAGCAAAGCCCCATTCCTTCAACCTTATGCAAAAGTATCTAACACAAACTCAGTTCAGTTCAGTCGCTCAGTCATGTCCGACTCTTTGAGACCCCATGAATCGCAGCACGCCAGGCCTCCCTGTCCATCACCATCTCCCTGAATTCACTCAAACTCACATCCATCAAGTCGGTGATGCCATCCAGCCATCTCATCCTCTGTCATCCCCTTTTCTTCCTGCCCCCAATCCCTCCCAGCATCAGTCTTTTCCAATGAGTCAACTCTTTGCATGAGGTGGCCAAAGTACTGCAGTTTCAGCTTTTGCATCATTCCTTCCAAAGAACACCCAGGACTGATCTCCTTCCGAATGGACTGGTTGGATCTCCTTGCAGTCCAAGGGACTCTCAAGAGTCTTCTGCAACACCACAGTTCAAAAGCATCAATTCTTCAGCGCTCAGCTTTCTTCACAGTCCAACTCTCACATCCATACATGGCCACTGGAAAAACCACAGCCTTGACTAGATGGACCTTTGTTGGCAAAGTAATGTCTCTGCTTTTCAAAATGCTATCTAGGTTGGTCATAACTTTCCTTCCAAGGAGTAAGCTGCAGTCTTTTAATTTCATGGCTGCAGTCACCATCTGCAGTGATTTTGGAGTCCCAAAAGATAGTCTGACACTGTTTCCACTGATTCCCCATCTATTTCCCATGAAGCGATGGGACCAGATGCCATGATCTTCATTTTCTGAATGTTGAGCTTTAAGCCAACTTTTTCACTCTCCTCTTTCACTTTCATCAGGAGGCTTTTTTGTTCCTCTTCACTTTCTGCCATAAGGGTGGTGTCATCTGCATATCTGAGGTTATTGATATTTCTCCCGGCAATCTTGATTCCAGCTTGTGCTTCTTCTAGCCCAGCGTTTCTCATGATGTACTCTGCATATAACTTAATTAAGCAGGGTGACAATATACAGCCTTGACGTACTCCTTTTCCTATTTGGAAGCAGTCTGTTGTTCCATGTCCAGTTCTAACTGTTGCTTCCTGACCTGCATATAGGTTTCTCAAGAGGCAGGTCAGGTGGTCTGGTATTCCCATCTCTTTCAGAATTTTCCACAGTTTATTGTGATCCACACAGTCAAAGACTTTGGCATAGTCAATAAAGCAGAAATAGATGTTTTTCTGGAACTCTCTTGCTTTTTCCATGATCCAGTGGATGTTAGCAATTTGATCTCTGCCCTACAAAATATCCTCTCTAACACATTTTTACTGACATGCTATTGTCTCCAAGGTGCTCATTCTCCTTCACAGCAAGTATTAATATTTGAGGTTAAACTCCCTTTCACTCCTAATACTGCTTACTTCTGTCGTTTTTTAAAAAACAGTAAACTTGAGAGGTTTGCTAGTTATATATCTTCAAAATTGCTGATCCCATCAATTCCCCCAACTTCTAGTTCATTTCTGCTTTTTATTATTTTCTTTTTTCTAAGTTATCTGGACTTACACTATCCCCTTTGTATTTAGCTTTAGCACACTCTAAAAACTTTGTCATGTAAAAGTCATCACTAATTCCTAATAGAAATCTAATTCCTAATATGATTTCTTCTATGGTATGTTACTTAAAAGCATATTTTTATCTGCAAAAATATGGGAGTTTGGGTTATCTTTTTTGCCCAATAGTTTCTAATGAAACTGAGAAAATGATCTCTAACATATTCCTTCTCTGATACTTACTGAGACTCACTGGAAAACCTAGCAGATGGTCAACTTTTATAAATGTGCAAATGCACCAAAACAAAACTGAATCCTGTCCCTGATTGCTAGATGCACACGATCAAGCCTGTATCTGTTTTGCTTAAATGTTGAGGCTGCTTGATCTATCAGTTTTGGAGAGAAGAGTATTAACAGTTCTGATTACAGATTTTTCCTTTTTCAGGTGTGCAGCAAAATGATTCAGTTATACACACATATATATATGTGTGTATATTCTTTTTTCAGATTCTTTTCCATTATAAGTTACTGCAAGATATTTAATATAATTCCCTATACTATACAATAGATTCTTGTTGTTTATCTACCTGAAGTTTTTTTAATGTTTTTTCCATAATGCATAGTTCTTATATTCTTATTTCTTCTTTTATGTCTAATAACAATACATATTTTATTAACACTTCTACCAAGTTCTTAGAAATCTAATCCCACTATTAGTTGTACCCATTGTTTCTTGTTTACAGGGATGTTTCAGGAGTCCTACAGTTTTGAACTCTTAAGTTCATCAACAGGATTTTATCTTTGAGAAGCCTATGTTATTTGAATTGAGAACATATACCCTCCAGAGAAGATTTTTGCCTTTGTTTCTTACACTTTTCATGGTGGTATCCGGGTTTGGGAGTTCCCAAAGGACCATGGTTATAAACCCTTAAGAGAGTCTTCACAAACCCCTGATAGCTGAGGATATATGAGTTTCTTTATCAGTTTCTTGACTTTTCTTCCACCAATGAAGAGAGATTTTTCTTCTACAATCTGCTTTTTGAGAGTATAGTCATTGAGGGTCTAGGACCCAAGACCTACACCATGTAGACACCAAGTGACAAGTCCTTAGATTATGCAGACTAAAACCTTCACCATCACCACCAAAAGAATCTCAAGCCTCAGCTTTTGGTACTTATGGCCCTGGTTTTTAATTTCAATTATATTTTGGTCCCTGACATCTTCCTCACATTCCTGAGCAAGCTCAGGTGCGTAATTCAAAAAATATATTCAGTATCATTTATCCAGTACATTCTCAGTGTTTCTGAGATGAAGATTTTCAGTTTACCTAATGCCTGATAGCTGGCCAAAAGTGGTTAGGTATTTTAAGACTCAATATTGTAGGAAGAGATATGTTTTATTTTTTTTTTAATTTAGTAGTTTTTGTTCTTATCATTTTAAAGTGATTCATACACTCCTTCTTAGATGGAGATGAAATAAATACAAATTAAATCAACTGGCCACTGATCCTATTTCATGGAACTGTGCGTTAGTGCTACATAATTTTTAAAAATGCTAACCAAAACATCCAGGGAAAAAGTCCACATTTTTTTTTTTTCATATAATCATGCTACTACTTTAACTTCGCAATCATTTCTATCTTTTCCCTTTAGTGTTCTGCCTTGCAAATCTGTCATGATCTGTAAGGAAATAAAATCTGTAAGATTAAATTTAGTCTTATGTTTTTGTTTTTTAATCAGAACTATCTCAGATCTTAAAACACTCCTTAAAAAATAATGTCTAAAAAAAGTATCAGTTCTGTCACTTAGCCGTGTCCGATTCTTTGCGACCCCACAGATTGCAGCACACCAAGTCTCCCTGTCCATCACCAACTCCTGGAGCTTGCTCAAACTCATGTATCAGTCCTATCCATTAAACCCTGAGAATAAGTAAAAACATACTACATTGGAAAACAATTATATATTCTTAATGAACTAAACTAAATTGCAGTTTTAACCCAGAAATTATTTTCAATCCTGGAAACACTTATACAACTGGCATATATTACTATTTAAGGTAACAGCAGATGGGTTATTTAAAATACGTCTACTTTCTATTAATCTTCAAAGAATATAGTTAAGCCTTAAAATTTAAAAATTCTGATATAGAAGAAAAAATTATCACTTAATTTTGAATCTTTAAAAGGAATAAACTAAAAAGTATTTCATAAAAATACAAAGAAGAGTAAATATATTAGAAAGTTTAGCACTTACCAAATAATGTCAGTTTCAGTATTCTACTACACTGAATTGCAAAGGAAAGGTCAGAACTATCAAAAATTGTTATAAGATCTCCATCTGAAACAAATAAAAATTTCAGATTTGCATCAGTAGTAAGCTAGGATATGTATCAATTAAAATGCAAAATGTGGATCACAGAACATAGAGAATATTCCATAAAACCTTTAAGCATAAAGGATCTAGGGAAGATGTATTTATCCAAAAGGATACTAAATTAATTTTATTTCTTTCATAGCAAAATATTTATCTTATTCTCATAAAACGAGCCAACACATAGCTAAGATTAATGTAATCTTCTACTAATCACCTGGAGGAAATTACAGTTTAGATTGAAATCTTTTCTATTCTAAAGTATTTAAATATATTTATCAGAAATCAAGGTAATAATAATTCTCAAGGTTCAATTTTAATTCTAAGTACAGTAAAACACCACTGACACAAACGGAGGGAAAGCCATATATGACAGTAATGAAAAAGGCTGCAAAACTTTCTGCAAAATTGTTCTAATAAATGGGTAGACAGTTGAGCCTTTCAGGTCTCCAATCATCTCAACACTGAGATGAAAACCATCAATTCTCCTCAGGAAAAATATTCCTGTACACAAGAATCTGAAATCCCCTAGATCCCAAGGATAAAGAATACTATAATCAGCATATCAATTGCCTATTCAAAACCTTTCAAAGGGCTAGGAAATAAAAGGCTAGAGAAAGAACAGAAGAGAAGCCACTGCAAGGTATCCTCACAGACACACAATTTTAACACTGATTAGGCCGGTTATTTTGGATAAAGATGGCAATAAAAGCCATAACTGAGAGTTTTATCATCTCTTTACAGCAGACCAGTGTTTTTTTGTTTTTGTTTTTTTTTTAACAACACACACATCTAATGCTCAACTTTAGGGATTCTACTCATAAACATATTTTTAAGTACATATGTAAAAGAAGGAAATTTTCTATAACTGGTCTTTTTCTTTTCTGATTTTCCCAACAGAAATAAGAGTATCTATGACATCAGGAACTCTTTACCTAAGTCAGCTCTCTAAACTAGTACCCAATACAGTCTATGGAACACAAATCTGTATAATTTAAAAAAGCACTCAAAAACACAATGAAAAACAAATTCAGTGTGATAACCAGATGTAGAAGACAGTTTCAACAACGAGGATACCCTAAGCTAGGGAGTTACAAACTGCAATCAGTGGATAAATTCTGGCTTAAAGAATTCAAACTAAGGATAGTTTTTATATTTTTAAAAAGTTCTAGAAAAAAGATTAGCAAGGCCTTATAGGACCCACAATTCTAAAATATTATGTGATCCTTTAAAGAAGGAGTTGGCTGACCCTTCTGCAAACAAAAATGAGTTAAAAGAAAGGCATTAAAACAGTGAAGTTAGTTTAAGATATGCCAACTCTGAGGTAAGAGCGAATCATCTCAGGTTTTGTTGTTCAGTCACTAAGTCATGTCCAACTCTTTATAACTCCATGGACTGCAGCACACCAGGCCTCCCTGTCCCCCACTATCTCCCGGAGTTTGCCCAAGTCCATTGCCAGCTTTGAGGTAAGAGCAAATCATCTCAGGTAAAACCATTAAAAACTTGAGTTGTAAAGTCAAACAAAAAAAAGAACAAACTGATCACATTTACGCACACATTTGGAAGCCAAACGGGATAATCAATGTATTGTAAACAGATGACGTTACGAGTTCAGTTCAGTCGCTCAGTTGTGTCTGACTCTTTGCGACCCCATGAAACCGCAGCACACCAGGCCTCCCTGTCCATCACCAACTCCTGGAGTCCGTTACTAGGGAAAAGAATAAGAAGAAAACGCTCTCCTTTTTTTGTTCCTAAACTCGAAAATTAGTTTTGGGTAATATTAGATGAAGGGGCTTCCCCTATGACTCAGCTGGTAAAGAATCTGCCTGCCAATGCAGGAGACACAAGAGATGTGAGTTCAATCCCTGGGTCAGGGATCCCCTGGAGGGGGATCTAACTATCCACTCCAGTATTCTTACCTGGAGAATTCCATAAACAGAGGAGTCTGGCAGGCTACAGTCCATGGGGTTGCAAAGAGTCAGACACGACTAAGCGTCTCACACATCCACTTTTCAACATTATATGAAATATTGAAAAAATGAAAGGCATATTACATCTCTAGTGAAATAATTGGCTTAACTGACCATCAGTGATTTATACTTCCCTTCCATAGGGTAAGTTGTTGGAAAGTGGCTATCCAACCAGGGACAGTTCCCAACCCGCTAACATCTCAGCACAGTCATGTGACTGGGGTCTGGTCAATGTGATGTGAGCTGAAATGATATAAACCACCTCAAGGCCTAGAGAGTACAATCTCCCATGTGATCCTCTATACTCGATCTTCATGCATCTGCTTGCTGAATGCAGATGCTCAAGGTGAGCTTGTAAGCCACGTACTGAAGATCTCAGAGCTTCGTCAACCTGGGCCCCTGAATGATTTCTTGAGTGTTAAACCACTGAGATTTTAAGGTTTTTATTCTAACAGCTGACATTACTTTAAACCGACACACAGAGAAAAACAAAGAAGCTATTAGGGATAAGAAAAACTGAGACAGCACAGTGTCAGAGAAATAAGAGTATAAAACGATGCTGTGGATACCAGTGCCAAGTGTTGAGATCAAGAGGAAACAGACTGGAAACAAATTCAGCAGTAATAAAGATACTGGTAACCACCTAAAGCCCAGTTTCACTAGAGATGTTAACAAAGACAACAGGTCAAAAGAAAATAGAGAGTCTACTGAGGCAGCTGTGAAACCCTGCGGTCTGAACAGCAGAGAACAAACTGTAAATGCAGTAATAATGATTCTGATTATACTTCCATCATCAAGGCCAATTTTTTAAAGAGATTTTGCCTTGATTATAGCAATAATAAACAAATGCTTTATGTTTCCAAAAAAGAAAAGAAACGACAGTCTACTAATATAATTCCACTATGTCGTTGATGATATATTTGTCAAGTAAAATCTATCTCCATAAAAAGTTCTGTAGTCAAATTAGCCCGGGAACACCACATAAACTGAGAAAGTACTTCAGCATAATACATGCTCTGAAAATTCCTGCCAAAAAAACAGCATTTCCATACTTAGCTGACCATGAATCCTTTTTCATTCAAAACATACTAACATCCCTTTCACTTTAGGAAATATGAGTGCAAGTTTGGTTTTAAAGCAAAAAGGAAGCCAGAATTGTACAGGCATAAGAGAAGAACAAATGGCTTGTAAAAATGTGTGAGTATTCTATCACTTAAAACCCCCTTCTAATAATAAATCACTTGGCAAATTTTTAACTTATAACTAACTACATGGGCATTCCCTTAAGTAAAAGAAAGTGGTACTCAATTACCATAGGAGGAAACAGAATTTTTATTCGGAGTTCAATGAAAAACAGGCAAAAGAACACATAAAATACTTAGACTTTTAAAAACTTGAGAAACACTCTTACCTTCATCTTTATATTTAATTGTAACTTCATCATTACTCAGAAGTTTTCCTCTGAAGACTCGCTGCATCATTAGCACTAATTCATCATAAGTAATATCTTCATTATGAATGGGAATTCGTCGAATATCCTCCCCAAGCTGAGCTTTGATGATTAGTTTCCCACTCAGATCCAACTGTCCATTCATGGTGGACTCCAGGATGTTCTATGTATGTAACTCTAGAGAAAGACTGACAAAATGGTCTTGATGATTAAATAGCTATAAAAGGTATTTTAAAAGCTAAAAAGCAAAGCTCCTATTAGAATCTAAGAAACTCTCAGTTTCAAAGGAAATTCACTGTTCCAATGTTACCATATTTATGGTAAAACGGTCTGGAACTGGTTTTATTATGTGCATAAGAAAATAAGTTTTATTATTTTATGTCTGTTATTATTTTACCCAGATATTTAACTGCTCATCTGATTTAGATTTCTTACTTAACATGTCTAGATCAAAATCCTGATCTTCCCCTCAAAATGTGCTTCTCTTATAGTTTTCTCCATCTCTGTTAATGACAATTCTCAAGATATTCAAGATAAACAAAAAAAGCTTAGTTCCTCTCTTTCCCACACACCTTACATATACCAAATTACCAATGAATCTAGTTGCCACAACTTTTAAAATATCTCTAGAGTCCAACCCTTCACCTCTATCAACTTAATCCAAGCCACCAGCATCTCTTGCCTGGATTACTGCAAAAGACTCCTAACTGATCTGTCTGCCTTTTACCTTTGTTTGCTTAACAAAGGTACCCTCACCATATCAGAGCTATCCTGTTAAATAAAATCTAGTATAACTACTTTAAAATCTTCCAACAGAGTCTCATCTCACTCTTGATAAAAGCCAGAACTACAAGGTCATGATCTGATTTAACCTCATTTCCCACTTCTCTCCCTGGCCACTCTGCTACACTCGGACTTTACAATCTCCTTCTCAAGACTTGGCACTTGCTGCTTCCTTAACCTTGAGCCCTTTTCACACCCCTCACATGATTCAGATTTCTGATCAAATGTTAACTTCTCAGAAGTTTTTCCTGGCCATCTAATTTAAAATGGTTTACTGTCACTTTCTTATTCAGCTTCATTTTCTGCAAAGCACTCATCACTATCAAACATTTTAAAAGTATTAATTTTTATTCTTTTCCACTAGAAAATAGGGAGATAAATGTTTTTGTTCACTGTTATTTCTGGAGCCTAGAACAGTGCCTAGCACGGTTAATTATTTTACAGTCATTAAAGGAAGGACAATCATTAAATACTAGCTTCCAAACCCTACTAGCCTATCTATATTAAATGCTAACCCTGAATAGGAAAGTATGTGTGAACACTAAAATAGTTTCAAATTTTTCTCGCTAAAATAAGAAAGACCTCATGAGCATTTTCTCCAATTTTCCTATTTGCAGAACTTGAGGACAAAAAACAAATCAATGACATCCTCCTGAGCTTTCTAAAAGACTGTCCACTATTGTTTCTCCATCATCTGTAACACTCCCATCCCCAAACCTGAGTATGTGCGATCAGACAGCACCCTTAAAAACAAGACAGTGTCAGAGAACTAAATACTAACTTGCTATTGAATTCTGCCTTCTTGAGTTTTACTTTAATCTTAGGTTATTCAGCGGGCTTCTCCTATAATGACTTTGCAATCCTAAATTCAAAATAATGTCTGCAGTCTCTAGTAATTTATACCATTATCATATAACAGAAAATACACTTTCATTTAATTAATATGTTAATATCTCTTCTTCTCAAGGCCTATCTCTTCTTTCTGAGACCAAGATGCTCATGAACACATTATTTGTAACCACACAGCGTTTCCTACTGGTCATATTCTGGTTTCAAAACTTTGCTCTTCTACTAGCAGCATTCTGCTTTCTTCTCTTAAATGTGTTATTTTATTAACATATTTAGTTTTCCTAGTTCTCTACATCTGCTCCTTTGTGTGTGTGTGAAAGCACTCTACCTGGCCCTCAACACGCCAACACTTCAAATATTTGAAGGAAGTTTTCGTGAATCCTATTTAATCCATAGTATACATAAATGCCCTAGTATCCTCATATAAATGCCACATGTCCTTCCAATTAAGTACTTATTAAATGATTGTCTCTAGACTCCCTTGCCATCCTCTGAACAAATTAATTCTATGAATGAATCCTTAATACCCATCTTAAAATGGTGCATTAAATACAGAATATAACACTCTAAGGTCAGTTAAAAACAGAGTGGACTATGTTCTACCATCCAGATGCTACGCTTGTCTTAACATAAAAAGAGAATACAGTCGGTGTTTCATCTGCCAATTCTGACAATGGACTTTTCCTGAAGACTTTGATTAACTGAAACCTCCATACAACCCCTTCACCTGTGAGCCAAACCAGCCCTCTTCATTCGGCAAACACTTAAATACCTACTGCATGCCAAGTTCCAAAGTATAGTTACTTCAGTAAGATAGTTAAGATTTCACTTTGTTTGCCTTGCAGCCTGAGAGCAATCAAGAACTTCAAATCAATCTACGTAATCTTCTCTTCCCTACAGGATGTGTAAACCGTCAATAATGTAGTTGAAAGACCAGGGCTTAGCTTCAGCAGGATAGTACTACCTATTCTCAGTAGCTTCTAGAATAGCGCCTGACATACAGTAAGTAAAAATTTTTAATACTTTTTGTTCCCTAAACAAAACATGAATGACAAGTGATAAAGTTCTGAAAGATTAAAAGAAGGCAGTACTATCAGGTCAGTTCCTAAGTCAAGCCTTCACACTAGCTAGAGGTGACTCCCTACAACTGACATAACCCTAATTAGAGACATTTCCAACAATGAATATAATTGATATAATCCTTCTGATCATAAAGGAATTGTTGCCCAGTTCCAATGACTCTGAAAATATGAGCCCCTTTTTAAATACTTGACACCTGCCATGTTTGCCTGCAAATTCACTTACTGGCTAGTGCTTCCCTTGGACTGTAAACTACCTGTGGCCAGGAACCAGGTCTTCTTTCCTAAGGCTGTCTCCATTTTGTGCAGTCATCTCCACAAGGCATGGTAGAAAACAGGTTTTCACAAAAACAAAAGCACCTAGAAATTCTCTCTTCCAGGGAAAATTCTATCACCCTATTTTTTATGTAACAATAGAATCCAGGTCCTTTTTTTTCTGTAGCCTCAATCACAAAGCAGAGACTGCTACGAACTACTAGTTCCCAGGGCTGCTGGTGACAACCTCACAGCTTTTTCAGCTCTCCATTTCTCCTTTCACCGTGTCTTTGCCCTACTCCCTCTGAAATGACTCGGCCACTAACTTATGAAACCTTCCAACAGGAACACTGTTCTCAGACCTGGAGAGTAAAGTGACATGCCCAAGGAACATATAAAAAGCCTGCCTCTTTGAACCAGGATCCAGGTTCAGTGACCAAACCTCCAGCTCCACCAGCCCTGTGGTGAGGGCCCTTGTTCAGTGAATTTGCTTAGACAACTCCAGAGGGTAGAAATTTCCTTTAAGAAACCCTAAACGAAACCAACCCTCGAGTACTGCAAAGAATGCAAGGGGCCTCGAATTCTGCCTGACCAGAGTCAGCGTTGATGGTAAAGATTTCTCCCACTAGCTGTGTGACCTCAGGAAATACTTCTTAAAGTCTCACTTTCGTCAACTGCAAAATGGGAATATCTATATTTGGAAGAATCCTTGTGACGATTAAATGAGACTGTGAATCTCAACTACTGAGCACATTGCCTAGCAAAGTAAACTTGAAAAGTTAGTTGTCATCACCACTACTAGACTGGGTTTGGCCTCCAGACGGCGCTTGATGAAGCACTAACACAGTCAAGGAACAAGGCTTCCCCAGGTGACCCCCAATCAACTAATTCCCATAGGCGCCATTCTCCCCACTTCTCGCCCTTTCAAGGCCCTCTGAGGGTTAGGCACCGGACCACCCCAGATTTCCAGAAGTCCCTCTCCGCTCCCTCCAGCTGTCCGACTCCTTGGAGCCAAGCAGGATCGACACAAATGCCCTTGCTGGCACAAACACCTCCTAAAGCCCCCCACAGGTCCGCTTCGTTGCCACGGTGGCCAGTGACACCCCCACCCCACCCCCCCAACCCCACCCCTCCCCCGCCGTGGCCTCTCCTCGAGGCGAGGCCCGGCGCGGCCAGGCCCGGCCTCAGTCCTCAGCCACCAGCGCCTTCCCACGATCCCTCCGACCCCACCCGCCCCGCGCTCGCCGGTTCGAACGAAGCCCTCTCGACGTTTCCACGTCTCCCCGCCCGCCTGGCCCGAGAACTCGGCCGCGACCCCGTCCCCAGCGGCCATACCGTTTTCCCGAGGCCGCCACTGCTGCCCCTCCGCGGGTCTCCGCTGATCCGACCCCGTGCGAGGCCGCCACCGTCGGGCTCTGGGGCGTTGGGGGAAGGCTGCGGTCACAGCCCACTCGGTTGCCCTCCGGGGCCGCCGCACCTCGCTGGCAGACTCGCGCGGGCCCCGACCAATCGCACTGACCCACCAAGCCTAGCGAGAGCTCAGGCCCAGTACGTGGCAGGTGGGGAACGAAGAGGGGCGGGAATAAGAAGAAAATCTGTTCTTTCGCTCCGCCTCGGAGCGATCGGACCAACCCACGACGCATGCGCAACGTCGATAGGGCGGGGACTAAACCCGCCGGGGTCTGCAGGGGTCTGAGTCTCTGCTTTCTCACTGGATGACTGGATAAGTGTAGGAAGTGCACGCAGAACAGATGCACGCATGCGCGGGGCGTGACCGGGCACTTCCGGTTTTCCGGAACAGTAGTATTTCCCGTTTCTCGCCCGTGGGCGGGACGTAATTTAGTCTTCTGAACTCTGAGATCCAAGAGTAGGCGTTTGTCTAAGTTTGTGTTTGTTGTTTTGTAGCCATTGTAGTTCTCCTAGTCCTATCTCGAAAAAACTAACCTTTTCCCCGCCTTCCTTCTACAAACTCATTCATTCATTATTGGGCGCCTACGCTTTGTCAGGCACTGTGCGGGGAATGGGAATGAATCAGTTTGCGAACAAGGAGTTCCCAACAGCGTTTACGAGACAGGACAGATATAATGGGTGTGTAAAAGGTGAAGGCTAGGAAATTAAAACGGATTAAGGATCCCAGAGACATTTTGGAAATAAGATATTTGAGCGTTACATACTCTTTTCGTTTATCTAAAGCATTTGTTTTGAATATGCGTGTTTATATAAGAAGTATGCTGGCTTTAGACTGAAGCCTGAAATTTGGGAGGAGAGGGGAATAGGTGATGGAATCGGCATGGGGAGGGGAGTGCTGTTTTAAAAGTTGCTGGAAACTTTTGCTAAGATAAAGAGCAAAAATCAATTTGAACTTACTTGGTCCTCGGTTGTTCCTCAGATAGGCAAAATGAATTTAAGGTGAGAAGTTATGTACTTTTAGTAAGGAGTGACATTTTTGCAGTTGTAAGTATGAAAAATTATGTTTGACAGTGAAATATGTGATTTCAGAATTCTTTGCCTCAGAAATGTATTTTCCAACATTCTATGTATTATTCTTTGAGCAATTGCTTGGCAGCATTTGGAGAGCAAAAGACTGTAGTAAGAATGAAAAAAGTTCCAGATTTTCTCCAAAGACTTGTTCTTCATTGCTTGTAATTTAGAACTGAATGATGCAGATTTGGGGAAACTAACTTTTGTTGGTAATACTATTCTGATGTCTTTAAGATGGTTTGAGATTGGATTAAACCACACAAATACAGGTGGAGATAAAATTCTGGCAAGCAGTGAATAACACCACTGTCAATATCCCTAAAGAAAACTCAGAGCCTGGGGCAGAGGATGAACCTTAGCCTGGCATGAAGGAAAGCATTTCCTCTCTCTAGGCTCCTGGGCAAAGGGGCTTGCCATTGAGAAGAAATAAATTGATCCCTGCTACACTGGGGCCAAAGACTGTAGTAAGGGTCAACACCAAAATCAGATTGGTTATATTCTTTGCAGCCAAAGATGGAGAAGCTCTATACAATCAGCAAAAACAAGACCAGGAGCTGACTGTGGCTCAGATCATGAACTCCTTATTGCCAAAATCAGACTTAAATTGAAGAAAGGTCCATCTAGTCAAGGCTATGGTTTTTCCAGTGGTCATGTATGGATGGGAGAGTTGGACTGTGAAGAAAGCTGAGCGCTGAAGAATTGATGCTTTTGAACTGTGGTGTTGGAGAAGACTCTTGAGAGTCCCTTGGACTGCAAAAAGATCCAACCAGTCCATTCTGAAAGAGATCAGCCCTGCGTGTTTTTTGGAAGGAACAATGCTGAAGCTGAAACTCCAGTACTTTGGCCAACTCATGCAAAGAGTTGACTCATTGGAAAAGACTCTGATGCTGGGAGGGATTGGGGGCAGGAGGAGAAGGGGACGACCGAGGATGAGATGGCTGGATGGCATCACTGACTCGATGGAAATGAGTCTGAGTGAACTCCGGGAGTTGGTGATGGACAGGGAGGCCTGGCATGCTGCAATTCATGGGGTTGCAAAGAGTCGGACACGACTGAGCGACTGAACTGAACTGAACTGAATGAGGGTATTCTAGGGAAAACCACTAGACCATTCAGGTATGACCTAAATCAAATCCATTATTATTATGCAGTGGAAGTGAGAAATAGATTTAAGGGACCAGATCTGATAGATAGAGTGCCTGATGAACTATGGACGGAGGCTCATGACATTGTACAAGAGACAGGGATCAATACCATCCCCATGGAAAAGAAATGCAAAAAAAGCAAAATGGCTGTCTGGGGAGGCCTTACAAATAGCTGTGAAAAGAAGTGAAAAGCAAAGGAGAAAAGGAAAGATATAAGCATCTGAATGCAGAGTTCCAAAGAATAGCAAGAAGAGATAAGAAAGCCTTCCTCAGCAATCAATGCAAAGAAATAGAGGAAAACAACAGAATGGGAAAGACTAGAGATCTCTTCAAGAAAATTAGAGATACCAAGGGAACATTTCATGCAAAGATGGGCTTGATAAAGGACAGAAATGGTATGGATCTAACAGAAGCAGAAGATATTAAGAAAAGGTGGCAAGAATACACAGAAGAACTGTACAAAAAAGATCTTCACGACCAAGATAATCATGATGGTGTGATCACTCACCTAGAGCCAGACATCCTGGAATGTGAAGTCAAGTGGGCCTTAGAAAGCATCGCTACAAACAAAGCTAGTGGAGGTGATGGAATTCCAGTTGAGCTATTTCAAATCCTGAAAGATGATGCTGTGAAAGTGCTGCACTCAATATGCCAGCAAATTTGGGAAACTCAGCAGTGGCCACAGGACTGGAAAAGGTCAGTTTTCATTCCAATTCCAAAGAAAGGCAATGCCAAAGAATGCTCAAACTACCACACAATTGCACTCATCTCACACACTAGTAAAGTAACACTCAAGATTCTCCAAGCCAGGCTTCAGCAGTACATGAACTGTGAACTTCCAGATGTTCAAGCTGGTTTTAGAAAGGCAGAGGAACCAGAGATCAAATTTCCATCTGCTGGATCATGGAAAAAGCAAGAGAGTTCCAGAAAAACATCTATTTCTGCTTTATTGACTATGCCAAAGCCTTTGACTGTGTATATCACAATAAACTATGGAAAATTCTGAAAGAGTTGGGAATACCAGATCACCTGACCTGCCTCTTGAGAAACCTATATGCAGGTCAGGAAGCAACAGTTAGAACTGGACATGGACCAACAGACTGGTTCCAAATAGGAAAAGGAGTACATCAAGGTTGTATATTGTCACCCTGCTTAATTAAGTTACATGCAGAGTACATCATGAGAAACGCTGGGCTAGAAGCAGCACAAGCTGGAATCAAGATTGCTGGGAGAAATATCAATAACCTCAGATATGCAGATGACACCACCCTTATGACAGAAAGTGAAGAGGAACTAAAAAGCCTCCTGATGAAAGTGAAAGAGGAGAGTGAAAAAGTTGGCTTAAAGCTCAACATTCAGAAAATGAAAATCACGGCATCTGGTCCCATCACTTCACGGGAAATAGATGGGGAAACAGTGGAAACAGTGTCCAACTTTATTTTTCTGGGCTCCAAAATCACTGCAGATGGTGACTGCAGCCATGAAATTAAAAGACACTTACTCCTTGGAAGGAAAGTTATGACCAACCTAGATAGTATATTCAAAAGCAGAGACATGCCTTTGCCGACTAAGGTCCGTCTAGTCAAGGCTATGGTTTTTCCTGTGGTCATGTATGGATGTGAGAGTTGGACTGTGAAGAAGGCTGAGCACCAAAGAATTGATGCTTTTGAACTGTGGTGTTGGAGAAGACTCTTGAGAGTCCCTTGGACTGCAAGGAGATCCAGCCAGTCCATTCTAAAGGAGATCAGCCCTGGGATTTCTTTGGAAGGAATGATGCAAAAGCTGAAACTCCAGTACTTTGGCCACCTCATGTGAAGAGCTGACTCATTGGAAAAGACTCTGATGCTGGGAGAGATTGGGGGCAGGAAGAGAAGGGGATGACAGAGGATGAGATGGCTGGATGGCATCACTGACTCTATGGTCGTGAGTTTGAACTCCAGGAGTTGCTGATGGACAGGGAGGCCTGGTGTGCTACAGTTCATGGGGTTGCAAAGAGTCGGACACAACTGAGCCACTGAACTGAACTGAACACAGGCCAGCTGGAAGCTGGTAAGAAAGGCACCCATACTTTGCCTTCAGAGGGATTAGGGCTTGTGGATTCTGAAAGCAGCTTAAAGTTCTTTATGTTGTAATTCCCTTGTGCTCATCCTCAAGCAATCAGTGAAGTCTTGTTTAATATTAAACCTGTCCCTGACTCATTTGAAAAGACTCTGATGCTGGGAAAGATTGAAGGAGAGAGGAAGAGGGGCCTACAGAGGATGAGATGGTTGGATGGCATCACTGACTCAGTGGACGTGAGTCTGAGTAAACTCCAGGTGTTGGTGATGGACAGGGAGGCCTGGCAAGTTGCAGTCATGGGGTCACAGAGAGTGGACACGACTGAGTGACTGAACTGACTGACTGACCCTAGATACTACTGAGGAAACTGAGGGATATGGTAGTGATGATTCCTCTGGTCATAGCAGAAGCAAGAGCTGCCTGGGGCAAGAAGTGAGACATCAGATTAGTAAAGCATCATTTGGAAGCCAGGTCAGAGGCTAAGGTGACCCGAGACAAGAAAGACTTCCATGCCACATTAAAGCATTTCCCCAGGATTCTCCAGAAATACACAGTTGGAAATTTTCAATGAAGAACTTTGTAAAAGATTTTGCTTCTTGCTATGCAGTGGATGTAGGCTTATAGTACTGTGACTGGGCCTGAAATCAAGGATATTTAGGTTTAGTAATATGTTATATGACAGCATGAAATTATCCTCTGAGTTTGTAAAATTTCCCCCTTTAGGTTATAGACACCTTTATATACAAAACCATATCCTGCCCACTTTTTTGTTTTAACTAAATTACTAAGGTGTTAACAAAAACATCAGTGACCTTCTATGTTCCTGATCCTATATAAAAATTACATTTAAAAAACTAATTTAAGAGCCTGATGAACAGCTGGAGTTCAACACCCAACCCAAAGATAAGAACACTACCCATAAATCATATTTCCCTTTTTGCTCCTCTCTTATGTGGCATTCAGTGAATATCTGTTGAGTCAGTGAAATAGTTATTGCTCTTCTGTAATCTGCCACAGTTGCTGATGATACAGGTCTCTGTACTTAGGCTCCCAATAAATGCTGGTGATAATTGGCCACAGAACAATAGACTAAATTGAGCCACTTACCACTCTTACCAAGAACATGCTTTCTCCCACCATCTGTGTAGACAATGATTTTAGTTACTGCTGCCTTTCATTAGAGAAACCAGAAAAGCTAAGTTATACAACTGCCACTTCCTAAGCACTTAGGGTCACATTTGTTGGGATAAGCATCAAACAAACCACCAAGAAGATTGTTCTGGAAACTCCATAAGCATACCTTTAAAGTGCTGTTAGTTAAAGACACCATCTATTTTTGTGTGTGTGGCATTTGGAAAAATACTGACAGAGTAAATTGAACTTCATGGTCCTCTCCCCTATGTCCAGGTGAATTTGGTTTGAAATGAACACATAGAATAACCCTGAATTAGAAATATGAAAGGTGGAAGCATGTGAAAAAAGGAGAAACAGTATAAGGAAAGACCTTTAGCTTAGCCTATAGCAAGGGGAGAAATGAGAACTCTATATTTGAAGGTTACTGCCCAAGTTTCACAGATATCTGAAGAAGGGTTAAAGCTGTACTGTGGTTTTGAGAAATGTAGTCAGCTCACTTACCTACCACCTGATCTTTCTCTTCATAAGTCAGTGTGGCTCACATTCTTCCAATAGAAGAGAAAAAATCCTAAGGGTAAAAAAGGGAGATTCTTTGACTGATAGAAAGTGGGACAAAGATTAGGAGCCTTGTAAACAAGTTTGATGAAACATCTGTTTCACCATGTTCTCTTTTAGTCGTTAGTATAAATCATTTTGAAAATTTCAATCATCTCAGCTGCCCTCAGAGGAACCAAAGAAATGACATAAGTTCTTTCTAGGGTAAGAATTTCATAGGAGAAGTTAGATCCCTCCCTGAGAGTCAGCTCTGTGTGGCAGCAGTTGGCTAAATAAGAGAACACCAAACAAATGGGGAAACTCATGAGGACCAGATAGGGGCCAGTTGGTCAGGTGAGCCTCCACACCATTGGCCAAACATAAAGATCTATTTGTGTAAATAAAGAAAGCTGCTGCCCCATGTAGAAATAATAAAGGAGAAAATGATATTCTTACTGTGTACCTCTGAGTTTGTCATTCTTAGCAAAATACTTAGTCTGTCCTACCAGCTGCACATCCACTGAGACCCCAAAAATGTTTTTGCCCTACGATGAGGGCTCTCCATCCACCTCTCTTTAGAGAAACTGCTCCTTGAAGGCTGTTCTGTATCGGTGAAGGGGCTGGAACTTTGGCTCTATCTGGCACACTCTATTTTCTTTTTTAAAAGACTATACTCATGTAATATGTAGGTGAAAATATAATTTCATCCTGTATTTAGAGTCACAAAATTCTAGATCTGGTACAGAGTTTAGAATTTAACTAGTAGTAGTAATAATGTTAATTGCTCAGTCATGTCCAACTCTTTGAGACCTCATGGACTGTGGCCCACCAAGCTCCTCTGTCCATGGAATTCTCCAGGGAAGAATACCAGGATGGGTAGCCATTCCCTTTCTCCAGGGGATCTTCTTGACCCAGGGATCAAATCTGGGTCTCCTAAACTGCAGGGGGATTCTTTGCCATCTGAGCCACCAGTCCTGCCTATTACAAAGGTAGAGCCTAGGCTTATGCCCAGAGAGGCAAATGTCTTACTTTAAGTCACATAACTTGTAGCTGAGACCACAACTGGCAGTCCAGAATGCTGCCCTAGTCTGCTATTACGTGGTAGGTACTATGGCAGAAAAATCAAATTTTTCTCATTGCAAAGGTCCAGAAGGTCTCAATATGTCATGATTTCATAGCAGATCATATCAAAGTTCAGCAAATTATCAATGTGATACTTACACGTGTAACGAAACTCTACTGGGAGAAGATAAGAATTGGACTATAGTTCCCTGGGAAATAGAGCTTTTAAGAGATAACAGCATAAGATCATACCACTATGCTTTGCTTTTATTTTTTTCTTCTTTGTTAAAATAAAGGGCTAACATATCAAGCAATGGGATCTTTCAGAAACATGGTCAACTACTTGCAAAAAGAATTTATGACCTTTTCCCACTTTTTGAAACAATTCAAAAATCAGGACTTTAAATACTAATTCCCGTATATTGCTACTGAGAGTATAAAATGGCAAAATTACTTTGCAAAACTGGCAGTTTCCTGCATAGTTAAATATACACTTACTTTACGACTCAGTATTACACTATACTAGATATTTCAAGAGAAAACATATCTACACAAAGACTTATAGAAGAATGGTTGTATCGGTTTCATTCATGGTTTTCAAAACCTGGAAATGACCAAATGTCCCTCAACTAGTGAATACATAAACAAGACGTGATCTATCCAAACTGAATTTTACTTAGCAATAAAAAGCAAGCCACTGATATATATACCTAACATGGATGAATCTCAAAGACCCTATGCTGAATATGCAGACTCAAAAGAGGATATGGTCCTATTTACCTGGCATTCTGGAACAGGCAAAACCAACACATGGTGGTAGAAAGCAGACAAGTGGTTGCCTGGAGCCGTTAAGGGTGAAGTAAGGTTTAACTGGGGCAGAGTAGGTTACAGGGTGAAGGAAATGTTCTTAATCTTGTTTCACAGGTGTACACATTTGTTAAAACTCATCTAATTATACACTTAAAACAGGTGCATTTTATTGGATGTAAATTACATGGCAATGAAGTTAATTTTAAAAGATTTTTTAAAAAAGCAAAACAAAATTAACTCCAATAACCCAAATTAAGGAAAACCACTTCTATATTTTTTAAAAACCAAACAAAAGTAGTCTTCAGTGACCCACTTGAGAGGTTGAAGATTCCTATGGTGCACTGTCTTTGTATTGTATAACTTCTGTATTGTACGCATGTGTGCTAAGTTGTTTCTGTCATGTCTGACTCTGCAACACCATGGTCTATAGCCCTCCAGGCTCCTCAGTCCATGGAATTCTCCAGGCAAGAATACTGGAGCGGGTAGCCATTCACTTCTCCAGGGATCTTCCAGACCCAGGGATTGAACTCAGGTCTCCTGCACTTTTTATAGCAAAAATATAAGCTCACTGAACATGTTCCTTGGGTACTGATCATATCCTTCTCTTCTTACTTATTGCTCCTATGATTATTTTCTCTTCCTCCAGATTTTCTTACTCTATTTTTCAGCAGCTTTTATATTTTTTTTCAAATACACATTTTAACGTAAGTGAAGTGATACAGGTGATGCATGTGTAACATTTGAATCTCCCTGAGGTTTTGTGTGTATTAACAAATAGTTGCTAATCTTCTCCAAGATTTAGTGTTTTATTTTAAGAAAGGGTAGATAGATGCAAAAAGAAAGGATGTTGGAGAGGGAAAAAAATAACTTTGTCATGGAACTCCACCCAACTGTTACATGATATAATGAAGGGTGAGAGATGGCCTGTGTCTGTAATACATGATTCCTTTGGCCGTGGTTGGCACATGTATACCCCTCTGTTATTCATTTTAGAAGTTGTTACATAATCCCTAACCTATTCCTAATACAAAATCATTCCTTAATACAAAATACTCTGCCTGCATGAAGACATTTAAACTCAAGAAATGCTAAATGCTCCCATAAATCTTCTGGATATTTTGAATCAAATGAAGAGTGAGCATTTTATTATATTATAAAGAGAAGAAACAAACTGAGGAGAAATGTCAATAAATGTAATAGTTAAAGGGCTAATAGCCATAATAAAAAAGAATTCATACAAATTAATGAGAAAACAGTTCAATTGATAAACTACATACACATATGAACCAGAATTGAAAGAGACACATGTACCCCAATGTTCATCACAGCACTGTTTATAATAGCCAGGACATGGAAACAACCTAGATGTCCATCAGCAGATGAATGGATAAGAAAGCTGTGGTACATATACACAATGGAGTATTACTCAGCCATAAAAAAGAATTCATTTGAATCAGTTCTGATGAGATGGATGAAACTGGAGCCGATTATACAGAGTGAAGTAAGCCAGAAAGAAAAACACCAATACAGTATACTAACACATATATATGGAATTTAGGAAGATGGCAATGACGACCCTGTATGCAAGACAGGGAAAGAGACACAGATGTGTATAATGGACCTTTGGACTCAGAGGGAGAGGGAGAGGGTGGGATGATTTGGGAGAATGACATTCTAACATGTATACTATCATGTAAGAATTGAATCGCCAGTCTATGTCTGATGCAGGATGCAGCATGCTTGGGGCTGGTGCATGGGGATGACCCAGAGAGATGTTATGGGGAGGGAAGTGGGAGGGGGGTTCATGTTTGAGAACACATGTAAGAATTAAAGATATTAAAATTTAAAAAATAAAAAACTAAAAAAAAAATAAATAAATAAAAATACAATACCACCAAAGTAAACAATATACAAAAAACTGTTTATGGTACTTCATAATGTTGGTCACATTTTTGTCCAGACCATAGTGTAGACAAGGAACTTAAATGTTCATCCCTTTGACATGTTTATCATCATCCTGAGAATTTATCTTCAGGAAATAATTTAAAAGAAAGGAAATATATATATACCAGTTTATCAATCATATGTCACTATAATATTAAAAATTGAAATGATCTAGACTTCGTGGCCCCAGTGGTAAAGAACCTGCCTGCCAACTCAGGAGATGTAAAGGGGGTTCGATCCCTGGCTTGGGAAGATCCCCTGGAGGAGGCAATGGCAACCCACTCCAGTATTCTTGCCTGGAGAATCCCAAGGACAGAGGAGCCTGGTGGTCCAAAGGGTCGGACATGACTGAAACAAGTAGCACGCAGACACTCAATAACAGAACAACTTGGTAACTTATGCTATATTATGCAATTGTTACAAAAAGTGGGGAACTATAACTAAAAATCAGAATAAATTTCATTTGCTATAATTACAGCTGTTTAAATTCTTATGTATTCACACAAAGAGTAGAAGGGAACATTAAAAAAAAACCAGACATTATTGATAGGTCAGGGAATTACTGATTTTGCTTTTTTGAAAAAGATAATTTATAAAGAGCTTCTAAAATTGCCATAATATGGTTAGCATAAGGTTTTGAAAAATGTAGACAGGAAGCTTCTTTCTCTCTTAGCAACTGGCCCCTCCCCCTCTACCCCTATGTTTCCCACCCCACCCCTCGCCCCTGAGGATGGAACCAATCCTGGTGGCTCTACTTGGACCTCATCTGAGGAGCCAGGTCCTGAAGATCCCAGAGTCACAGTAAGGTGATCCCACAGGGCTAGAGAGCTCCAGTGGTTGACTGGCTGGTATGATACAGCCAGCACTTCTGGCCCAGGTTTTCCAAACATTGGCCAAGAATGCCAAGCTCTTCTGAAGGAGGCAATGACAGTGAGCTTGAAAATGATCTCCTTTTGTTGGTAACAGGGGGAAAAAAAAAAAAAGAGGCAACATGAACTTCAAAATGGAAAGGGTAAAAGAAAAAACAATTCAGACTGACGAACAGTAATCTCTGAATTGTTTAGACCCAGGAAAGGAAACCCCAAAGTCAGGATGGTTGTTCCTCTCAAGTTGGATCACTAAACTAAAAAAAGATTCCCAATCAGTGCATAAGGTAAAGGCTTAAATCAATAGAATTATTTCCAAGAGGTAGAATTTCAGGGAGGAAGGTAGGGGCACATCAATGTTTGCCTGACTTAGCCTCCGCAACACGCACAGTACGTGGTTCTTGTGCATTTACGGTAGAGCCTTTCCAGGAATGGTATATGGAAGTTTGGTTTGCTGCCCCTCCCAAAATGCTGGGGAAAAGTACAGAGAAAACTAAAACCACCAAGGGAACACATGTTTCACCCTCAGGCTAAATGTCGCTCTTTGGTGATTTTTTTTTTTTCCACATTTAAAGTGGCCTCCACTTAAGGTTTATTTTCATCCGAATATAAATTCCAGGACATCAAGTAGGTCAACCACATCTTGTAATTTTCCCAAAGTCCAGCCCCTATCTAGGGATGTCCTTAAAACACCACTAAAAACACTGACTTCAGATAATTGCTTTACTTATTCTCTTCCTTTTCTATTTTCCATTATCCTGTAAGGTCTCAATTATACTACAGATGGAGTAGGCTCTTGGCTCACCTAGAAATCCGACAGTCATTTACAACCATTTCTATAAAAAACACATGTTCTTTGAGGCGTGGTGAGAACGGTATGCCACAGCTTACTTGACGTTTGTTAGTCCCTTAGCTCAGTGCACTCACAGCAGGTGCCTCGTTTATGACAAAACAGAACACAGCATTTCAAAGGCTCTGTCTCCGAAGTCCAGTAGGAGTGCTTTCCAACCCAGTGGAGGTCATTTTTTATTTAGGAAGCCATTGATAATTCAAGTGTTTGAAACCTCATGAGCAGCTGGATCTTTTAGAAGTCATAAGGGGTGATTGTGACGAACTTTTCATTTTTTGAGCCTCACTGTCATTTCATCACTAAAAGGTTAGATGTATCAAGAACTGGAAGGAAATAGAGGCATTAGCAACCAGCTCATTTTTCTATATCTCACTTCCCAATTCTCATGGAGTCAATTCCTCTGGGCATAAAATATGCTTTTTGTTTTAACAGGATAAAAAAAAAAAACAAACCTTTCCAGAGGTTAAATAAGTGCAAGGTTCTTGACTGGAAAAAAGTACAAGCACATACAAATTTAAAATATTCACAGATCAGAAGTACAATACATATAAGCAACTCCTTGTAGTGTTCAGCAGAAATCATTTTGTTCTGGGGGGGTAAATTTTTCTCTTCATGTCCTTTTTGGTAAATTGTAAAAGAATTTGTTTCAGGTTCTATATTTTTATCAAACTTTGTCACACAGACTTTATGATGTAGGGAGCAATGATAATCGAATTATCTTGAAAGCTGAGTGGAATTCTTCACTTCATTGGGGTAAGACTCTATTGAATAATAGAAAAACTACCAAATCCACCACTCCTGATGATAATAAACAAGTTTTATCTAAGTCTTAACTTTAAGCAAAATATACTGAGGGAGCTTTTATGAGAAGACTGGATAATAAAGGAAGGAAATAGAAAAAGTGAGCTGAATAAAAAGAGGGCCACAAAAGGTAGCAGTTTTACTGTCTAGGTGCTTGGGTTTACTTGATCGCTCTCAGACATCTCCTCGCTAAGTGTAGATGGCTCCAGCAGCCTAAAACGTTCATTTAGGGCTGGAAATGACCTGATCATGTTATACATCCTCACGCGCAGCCTCAGTGGCTTTGACGGCAGCGCCTTCACTCTCCCAGCGGTGGACGACAATGACTTCAACACTTCGGAAGCTTTGCTCTGGAAGATTTTTGTTCTCACAGTGTAGAGGATAAAAATTTGCAATCCCTGGCAGACAGAATAAAAGTTTAATATTAGATATGTATTGAGACACAGAATCAAGGAAGAAATTGTGTTTCACCCCGCTACCCCAACCCTTCTTTGTGGCTGAGAACCTGAGTTTACCAGCCTGCAATGTACTGCTATGTACTCTTTTTCTATGAAGATTGAGGCAATGTTCTTCTCATATTTGAAAGCTGTATGTAAGTGGTAGACTTATATCCCCATTTGCCACATGTTGGCTGTGCAAAGGACAGGCTTGTTTTCCTCCTGATACCAACCAATTCTGACACCAACTGGGTGTCCTACAATTCAATTCTGACACTAACTACACAGAGTCCATGTCAGAGCCTACAGGCAAAGGGCTCAATCCCACAGGACTGCCCTCATAATGGTGCCAGTCATGGGTATTAGGCCCCCAGGCAATCCACTCTTCTGTTCAACTTGACTACTGCCTCCCAGCTTCAGGTTGGATAATTGCTAGAAGGACTCACACAACTCACTCACAACAGAGCTTTACTTACTGTTATCTGTTTATTATAAAGGATACAAGTCAGGAACAACCAGTTGGAAGAAATTACAGGGCAAGAGCATGGACCTTCCATGGTTCCTCTGAGTGTATCACCCTCCCAGCACTTCAATCTGTTCACCAGCTTGCAGGCTCTCCAAACCCCTTCACTTAGGGGTTTTTATAAAGGTTTCATTACACAGATGTGATCAATTAAATCATTAGCTGTTGGTGAATGACTCAATATCCAACCCTTCTCCCATCCCTGGAGGCTGGGGAGTGGGCTGGAAGTTCCAAACTTCTGATCAAGCCTTGGTATTTAAGGTGACCAGCTTCTATCCTGAAGCTATCTGGGGACCTCAGCCACCGGTCATCTTATTAACATGCAGAAAACACTCATCGCTCAGATTAGAGTCCACAGATTAAAGGACCTGTGTGCCAGGAACTGAAGACAAAGACCAAATATTAATTTTAGTATACCATAGTAACTTTGTTCTTTTTTCAATGTCTGTGATCTTCAGTTTCCTAACCTGGGTAGACTGACCATGGGTTCCCTAATTCTTCTTGCAGTTCTAGTAGTCTACGATTCTACATTTCTTGGATTTTTGGTAAAATAACTAGAAATTTGGTACATTTAAGGACAAAAAAAAATTTAAGCCACTTCTATTCACTGCTTTTCTGTACTTTACATAAGAAGACCAGATATGCATGAGGAATTAAACCACAGAAGACCGAACACTATTTCCTATACATTTTCAAAATGTATAGACCCACTTTTTGCCTTCTTATTATTATCAGACAGTTCCTTTTCATTCAATATTCATCATTTAATCCTTCTCATTTAGTCCTAATAATCAACCCTATAAAATAAGGTTTATTACCCTATGTTACATATAGGCAAACTACAGTTTACATAAATTAAGTAACTTGCCTAAATTAACACAACCAGTAATCAGTAGAGTCTGGAACTAAACTATATGTTTGGCTCCAAAACTCCAGTATCTGATACATTACTCTGCCTCTTGCTTGTAATATAAAGGTCATATAAAGTACATTATAGCATCTAAAAGACCTCTGATAATTCCTCATTAATATCCTTTGTGGAAAAATAAATAACATCCATAGTTGAGTTGAGAGTATTGTACCAATATTCATTTCTTGATTTTAACAATGCTATACAAGATATTATCATTGGGAAAAGCTGGGCAAAGAGTATAGGGGAACTCTGTACTGTCTTTGCAATTTCTTATGTAAGACTATTTCAAAATATAAAAGCTATTTTAAAAAATCCATTTTAAAAGCTATTTTAAAAAGATTATTTCTAGAATCATATCATATGAATACCATTACAGGAGACTTCTGGTGCTATGGTTAGATAACTCCAAGAGTTTGACTAATAGGATCAATACATATTGGCTAGGGATACACGAGATCTCTGGCCAAAAGCAGGAGGATTAACTTGATTGTTACCCAATGGGTGGTATCTACTCCCCTGAAGAAGGCCTTGATAACACTAGGATGTTTTCAATGGGACATGGGTTTCTGGAGGACAAAAGCGGCCACTGGTCATCCTGATTATTCAAGGGAGAGAAATTTGCTTTGGAGACATGAAGATCTGGCCCCTGGAAAAGCATCATTTTTGTGCAGTACATGATTTCACCTGGATTTTCCAGAATTCAAACTCTAAGGTAAAGATAAGGCTGGATAGAATTTCTGGTTGTACAATAATTAGGAAAAGACCTAGACCATGAAGAATTCATAAAGACACCATCCTGCAGGATTCTGTGCTCCCTAAAATCCCAAAGATGTTATCTGAAAAGACAAAATGTATGGGTCAAACTAATTCTCACTAGCACAAAGATCAAATTGTACCTTTTAAATAATACTTGTAACACTCAGTAAAATATTTATTAGAACTATAGATTATTCTAAACCTAGAAGGAGCCTTCCATGTGAACTAAGCTAGTTGTTCCTACTCCTTAGTATCCGTAACAATCACTTGAGGCCCTTGTTTAGCACAAAGATTTCTAGCTCTTACCTCACAGGTTCTGACTGAGTAGGTAAGGGGTGAGGCTCAGGAATCAGCATTCTAACACATCATGTAGATTCTGATGTAGGCAATATTCGGGCCCACTTTGTAAAATACTGTGTTAATGTTAACAGCCCCATTTCATTATATAATTACCTGCCTCACTCAGAAAAGTTGTGTGACTCCTAAAATCACATGAATCATTAATTGTAAAGCTGGAAGATAGCTTAAATCTCCTTTTAGTTCAATGCTCTTGCCAAAAGACCACCTTCAATTTTACCATAAAGTATTAACATTTTGTAATGAGTCTCTATTTTGTAATGTCTCTCCTGTGCATGGAGGAGAAAATATCCTTGCCTAGACCTTCTTTTAGATACTTTTCTAAATTACCAGTCACTTTAGGTGACAATTCCATGATTCAGGTGGCAATCCCAGACTAAGCTTACACTGCTTGTTGTCCTTCTGGGGAGTTTCCTTTGGGTGTTGCAACCAGTAAAGGTCTGCCTTATAGCCATTCAAATTTGGTGGCAGGCACACATCGACTTTTTTTTTTTTTTTGAAGGATGATTGTTTTAGAGAATTTTGTTGTTTTCTGTCAAAACTCAACATGAATCAGCTATAGGTATACATATATCCCCTCCCTTTTGAAACATCTATTGTTTAATGGAATTATTCTCAAAAAATGACTGAGAGGGCTGCCTGGGATAGAGGGCGAGGTCCTACAAACATTAAACGTGGTGGCAGCAATTCAGACAGCCAAGCAGCTCCCCACACTGCACACAGCTCCCCGCACTTGAAGCTTATAGGTAAATACTCTGAAGCTTATAAGTAAATAATGTGGATTGTATCAATGTCACTTTCCTGGGTTTTATTATATATATTATAGTCATGTAAGATGCTATCACTGGAAGAGCTGGGTGAAGGCTACATAGGAACTCTCTGTACTATTTTTATAACTTCTTCTGAGTTTAAAATTATTTCAAAAAATATTCTAAGGGATGATATAAGACTGAGAAAAACAAAAAAAATTCTGACCTCAGTTTTTCCACAACATAAAATCTCAATAAAGCCTATGCAATTTCAATGAAAAACATTATTATTGCCAAGAATTAAATGCCAAGCTAATCTGGAATCCATGTGCCATGGTACCTAAAGAAAAATTATCAGCTGGAAAAGTCCTTATTAGTATTTACTAACTATCCATCAAACAATTACTCCAAAAACATACTATCATTAATGAGAAAGTCATTAAAATTAAAAAGTCAAAATAACATGACATTCCAACATAGAAGGACTGGCAAAAGGCATGGGCGGTAATGTAAGCTGGTGCAGCCACTGCGGTACACAGTATGGAGGTTCCTCAAAAAAGCTAAATATAGAACGACCGTATGATCAAGCGGTTTCACTCCTGAGCATAGAGCCTAAGAAAGCAAAAACAATAATTCAAAAAGATATGCGCACCCGAATGTTCATTAACAACATTGACAATAGCCGAGATATGGAAACAACCTAAAAAGAAGAGCACTTTAATTATACTGAAGTATAAATTCACTCTGCCAGCTCAGAAAAGATGAAACTGCATGTGCTGATGGAAAAGCCCTTGTAATACATTTCATCAGAGCAAAAGGCAATGTTCACTATAGGAAGAGGCACAGAATAAAAAGCACAGAGAGAAACTCCTGATCTTAAGGTAAGCCTTTCAATAATGACCCCTTGTTTTATTTTAAACTTTTGACATTCCCCCTATTTAATACACGGGCTTCCTGGTGGCTCAGTGGTAAAGACTGCACCTGCTAATGCAGGAGATGCAGATTCGATTGCTGGGACAGGAAGATCCCCTGGAGAAGGAAATGGCAACCCACTCCAGTTCCAGTATTCTTGCCTGGGAAATCCCATGGACAGAGTAACCTGGCAGGCTACAGTCCATAGCGTAACAAAAGAGTCAGACGCAACTTAGGAGCTAAACAACAATAATATATAATACACAAATATGAATGAATAAAAACAAAACTGTTCTGAAGTCAAACAAAATTTTTTATTTTCAGTTACCGTTTGGATTTATCTATATGACTAGTTTTTCATGATGAAAATCAGAAGGTGACCATAATTCTTAATCTAAATATTGAGCTTCTCACAGTGGATACTCCCAAAACCATTAACAGAATGGTTTCCAAAGAAGGAAAGAATATTAATTTTCCAGAAGAGGCTTGATCGCTCAGAGCTTTTGAGTAATAAAGTTTTTTTAAAGTATAAAGGAGATAGAGAAAGCTTCTGACATAGGCATCAGAAGGGGGTAGAAAGAGTACACCCCTGTTAGTCATCAGCTGGATAGTCACTAGCAGTCTGTTAATGAAAGAAAGCAATGTCTTAAAACTCAGAATGGCACCAGGCCCCTCACCCATAAGATGCATTTTGGGATAATCTTGGCACCAGATGATTCATCCCAGGCCATAAAATGATTGACTTGAATCTTATAGAAGGGCAGATTACCATACAAATAGTTTTGTTTACATAGATTAGGGGAACAATATCCGAGTATAACATACTGGTTTGTCAAATAGGTTCTGAGCCATTAGGCAGAACCGACCTGAAGACAGAGTCTGAGGTAAATGCATAGTACATTAACATAGCTTAAGACAAACATTCCCATAAGAAAAATGCATTGGTTAACTCAACGTTTGAGAATAGTTAACTTCAGGTGAAACCAGGTGTCAGTGTGGCAACACAGTATTTTAAGAGAAGCCTCCTTTTAAATTTGCATAGAGAAGGAAAAAAACACGGCTAGTTTGTTTCCTCCTCCCGCTTAAGAGAGATAAAAATGTCTGACACTTGCAGCCTATTTCCTCCGTTTGGAGACCCCTGGCCTTCCTGCCTGTTACCCTCTCAATACCTTCAGACTAATCCATACCATACCTGAGTTGTGTTGAGAAGGCAGAATATGTAGCTGAAGATGACCCTGATGTCATCATTATCAGTTAGCATTAAGTATGCCAGAATCCAGGTAATTCCAAAGACAACTGCAACAGATAATGTGCTAAAAATCTTCTTTAGGGATGAAACCTTCTTTGTGCTAAATAAGAGAAAGCAAGACAGAAAATACGGTTCAATTCAGGTTCTTATTTTTTTAATATCATTGTTAACCTCTTATTGAAAATACATGTTCAGCTCCACATATACACTGTTCATTAAACAACATTATGCTTCAGGTAGAAAAACCTATGCCACTCTGGATAAAATATATGTATATGAAAAGAAAGAGAGAGAAAGAAAGCAAGGAAGGAAGAAAAGAAGACAAACAGTGATATCTGTTTAAAAGCTCAAGCATAAACACTTCCTTAAATACAGGCAAATTTCACAAAGAATCAACTTTTCCTTGGAATGAAATTTGATTTTAGTGATTATTACTACTGGATTAGTAATTCCTTTTCCAGGGATCTGGGACCTTTGCATGCTATAGGTTGATAAGCCTTTAAAGTGTAGACTTTCCTGTTAGGCTGTCATTCCTGGTATCTGAGCCGGGCCTTCTGACTTACTTTGGTCAGTGGGACATCAGCATTTGTTCCGCAACCAGAGGCTTGAAAGCATTCTGCTCATCAGAGCGCACCTTTTCTTATTGCTCTATGAAACCCTGAAAGTACTATGTTAAGAAGCCTGGACTGGTTTAATGGACAGTGAGACCACATGGAGCAGAGATAAGCTTCCCTAACTAAGTAGTTCCCACTCAATACCAATTACTACCAACATCAGAATGAAAGTGACTCATCCTAGATTACCTACCAGCATTTAAACTGTCCAAGACCAAAACAACCACCTGACCCACACTCAAGCATATGACAAATAATAACTATTTGTCAGTCTAAACTGTTAAATTTGGGGGTAATTGTTATATAGCAAAACTTAACTGATACTTGGAAGATAATTTGTTAAAAATTAAATTCTAACTAACTCTTCATTGTAATAAGTCAATTTAAGAACCATGGCCTGTCAGTCAAAATTTTGAAATGAATTTGTTTGATGGCTATGGCCTAAATGATACTCCTCTGTATAAAGGAAATTTAAAAATTCACAGTTAGGCTAACAAGACTTTACCAAAGTTTTCTTCACTGCTAAAAAACAAGTTTGAATGAGTATAAGTGATAGTCTTTTCCCCACAGTTCCCCCCAATATAGGCTATTATCCATATAGGAAATATGATAATTACTCTTGACTGGTAAAGTATACATTTAAGATTACATTCATACTAATTATGATTGTTTTTCACCCACCTGTTCATATAAAATAGATCTATTTAGTGACCAACAAAGTTCACAGATATACTTACAGTAAGTTTACTTGGATTAAGCAGTCTTATAGAATTAAGCCTGAATTCATAGCTTCATTAGCACTGTGTTCTAACCCGTTCATGCTGTAGGATACGGAAGTGGGAGGACTGTATGTGTTTAATAGTTTCTCTTCTTTGTCTCTCCAATCAAAGCTCTTTCTGTATGTCAGTGATGACAATGAAAATGCTTATTGAGGTCATAAAGGTTACAGAGAGGAATAATTAGTTCCCGGGAAGTAATAAACCAGAGAGTGCACACCCTATCTGCAGGGAATGTGGGCCCAATCTTGCCAGGTGTTCTAATTTTTTTCAAGAGAAAATATAATTTTTAAGTGAAATCTCTCAATTTTTATGTTTGCAACTAATTTTCAAAAATTTAAAGTCATTATGTGATTCAGGCAACACATGTAAAATATAACCTACAGTTGCTAGTCTGTGAAATGAAAATACAGTCACTGGCATCTCCTTACAACCCTTTCATATTTTTAATTATTCAAATCTGATGTCATGAATATTTGGGACTGGGAGATAAAAGTTTTTCCTTGATGCCTTTGAGTTTAGTTTTGTTAGGCTTATATAGCTCAAAAGTAACTTAAGTAATGCAGTAGCCTCATAGTATCGATGTTGGAAGATGAGATGATTCATTTTCTGAGACAAAGTGTAAGAAAAAAAATCTGTCCTAGAAACCACATATTCTTGCATTTTCCTGGAGTCTGAAAACTCTTCCAGGAGCAGTGAATATATTACTGTACTGTATTATGTACTATATGAACCATGCCTGCCAACTTCTCATTCACTGGGAATCTTACCTTGTCAGATTCTGATTATTCTTCCACAGTACTTTGACTACAATGATAATAAATATAACAATGTTGCTGATGAGGATAAGGGTCACAGGTACAATGAATGACCACAACAATGGACTTGCTATCAAACCACTGCTTCCTTGAGTTGCCAGCCAGCAGCTGTGGAGAGAAAAGAAATGATTTCAGCAAATTAAGAAAGGTATACAAACTCTTCTCTATGCTGTTCACACTACTGACACTCACTCGACTGAAAGACCTGCTAAAAGTCAATATCCCTTTGCCTTATACATATTGGAGATGATTTTCAAGAATTCAACTGACTAGAAAAATGAAATGCATTGATTCTGCCAAATTTCTCTGTGAGACTGTATGGTCTAGTGGAAAGAAAGTGGACTTCTGAGTCAAGCAGTCCTAAATTTAAATGTCCCTCTCTGTCACTTACAAGGTGTTTGATGTTAGGTAAATTACTATTTTATTTTATATTTAAATATGTAACACACTCAGATGGCTCAAAATTTTAAAGGTATAAATTATCATAGAGAGGCAAGACCCTTCCTACAACTATCCCTGGTCACCTAGTTTGTATCTCTGGTGGTATTCACTGTTTCTTGTGTATTCTTCTACAGTTAGGTTATGCATACACTGGCAAAGGTATACATTTTCCTGATTCTGAAGCAAATGATAACATATGATACTTCTTACTTTACTTAAAAACATATCTTGGAGATTACAATGGAGTATTACTCAGCCATTAAAAAGAATACATTTGAATCAGTTCTGATGAGATGGATGAAACTGGAGCCGATTATACGGAGTGAAGTAAGCTAGAAAGAAAAACACCAATACAGTATACTAACACATATATATGGAATTTAGAAAGATGGCAATGATGACCCTGTATGCAAGACAACAAAAAAGACACAGATGTGTATAACGGACTTTTGGACTCAGAGGGAGAGGGAGAGGGTGGGATGATTTGGGAGAATGGCATTGAAACATGTATACTATCATGTAAGAATCGAATCGCCAGTCTATGTCCGACGCAGGACACAGCATGCTTGGGGCTGGTGCACAGTGATGACCTAGAGAGATGTTATGGGGAGGGAGGTGGGAGGGGGGTTCATGTTTGGGAACGCATGTACACCCGTGGTGGATTCAAGTCAATGTATGGCAAAACCAATACAGTATTGTAAAGTAAAATAAAGTATAAAAAAAATATCTTGGAGATTATTCCATATTAGAATATAAAGATTATCCTCATGAGTTTTCACAGTTGCATATTATCCCATTATTTCATTATACCATAAATTATTTAAACTCTCATTAATAGACATTTTTTAAAGTTTAATGATTAAAATTATTTGATTAGATCTTTAAACTTGCTGCATCTATCTATCTATCTATCTATCTATCTATCTATCTATCTATCTATATACTGCTACTGCTAAGTCACTTCAGTCGTGTCCAACTCTGTGTGACCCCACAGACGTCAGCCCACCAGACTCCCCCGTCCCTGGGATTCTCGAGGCAAGAACACTGGAGTGGGTTGCCATTTCCTTCTCTAGTGCATGAAAGTGAAAAGTGAAAAGTGAAAGTAAAGTCGCTCAGTCGTGTCCGACCCTCAGCGATCCCATGGACTGCAGCCCACCAGGCTCCTCCGTCCATGGGATTTTCCAGGCAAGAGTGCTGGAGTGGGGTGCCATTGCCTTCTCCGATCTATCTATCTATCTATCTATCTATATTTATTTATTTATTTTTGACTGTGCTGACTGTGCTGGGTCTTGGTTGCTGGGGGTGGGTTTTCTCTAGTTACAGAGAGCAGAGGCTGCTCTCCAGTTGCAATATGTGGCCTTCTCATTGTGGTGGATTCTCCTGTTGCAGAGCACGTACTCCAGGCACTCAGGCTTCAGCAGTTGCAGCACATGGGCTCAGCAGTTGCTGCTCCCGGGCTCTGGAGCACAGGCTGTACAGTTGTGGTGCATAGGCTTAGTTGCTCTGCAGTATGTGGGATTTTCCAGACAAGGGATTGAATCCAGGTCTCCTGCATTGGGAGGCAGATTCTTTACCACTGAGTCACCAGGGAAGCCCTCATTGCATCTGTTTTTGTCCTTTTGTCATTGTTGGTGGCAGTTTTGGTGGCATATTTTTCCTAATTTATGAAATTCAGTAATCATCTCCTGGCATTGTTATAAGAATAAATTCATTCATTTAATAAGTATTTATAGAGTACGTGTTATGTGCCACATTGTTCTAGATACCAAGATGTTAACAGTGAATGAAATACCAAAATTCCTTTCTTTAGTGAAGTTATTCTGGTACAGGAAAAATAAATAAAACTAATGCATTAATAAAATATATACCATATATCAGATGTTAACAAGTGCTGAGGAGGAAAATAAAACAGGGAGTGAGGGTAGTTACTACCATGTGTATGTGTATCTGTGTGTGTTGCATAGGGGAATTGGGAAGGAAGAGTTTCATTTTAAATAGAGTAATCAGGAAAACCCTTATGGAAAAAAGTATTTGAGTAAAAATCTGAAGTAGATGAAGGGGAAGGGTGTTCTCACCAAAGGGAACAGCAAGTACAAAGGCTCTGAGCTGAGAGCTTAAGAGGCCAGTGTGGCCAGAATAGAGTATGTAAGTAGATGGGATTAGTAAAAAGACACAAATTATGTCTGGGCTTTATAGGTGACTGAATGTACTCTTGGCGAGAAAGAGAAACTTGACATGATCTGTTTTTAGTTTTTAAAGTATTATTTTAGGTGCACACATAACAGAAGAGCACATCCAAGAGGAGGAAGTCGGCTAGGAGTCTACTGCAACAGTCTGGTGGCCTAGACCCAGGAAGAGGAGATGCTGAGAAGTAGTCTGATTCCAGATATGTTTAAAAGTAAAGCAAAAGGATTTATCGATAGGCTAGATAGGAGATATAGGAGAGTTACAAGTGACTCCAAAGTTTTCGACTTGAGTACCTGGAAGATGGAGTTACCACCAACTGAGCAGGGGAAGACGATGGATGGGAAGAGCAAGTTTGGGAGGGAAAACCAGGAGATGCACCATCCACTTGTCCCAGTCATGGGAAAGTGTCAGGAAGACAATGGGGTATTAATGAAATAATGTGAGAAGCCCTGGCACGTATTTGGCAATCAATTAATTTATGTTTTCTGCAGGTAAAACACCATTATTATACATGCTAAAGTATTTCTAAGTTGTTTTGCACTGGAACGTTGCTACAATTTAAATTATTAGAAATTATTTGTTTTTTGGTTTACTTTCATTTTATTAATTTTTACTGAAGTAAGTTTATTATTTTTTATTCTTTTTTGGGGGTATAGCTGCTTTACAATGCTTGTTGGTTTCTGCTGAACAATGAAGTGAATCAGCTATATGTTTATATCTTCCCTTCCTTCTTGGACCTCCCTCTCACTCCCCATCCCACCCATCTAGGTCAGAAATCATATTTCTAAGAATGACTTAAAAGGAAATTGTGATGATATTCAGATCTCTGTTATGAATTTTAAAAGTGAAAAGGAGTGCTTACAATCCATTAGTAGATAGATTCAGTCCAGCCTTCAGTAAAATGGTGAAAAAGAGCAAAATTTACCTTCAGGGTTTTTGGCTTTCCTGTCCTTTCATCTGTAACCAAAAGACAACCCCCCACCCCCTGCCATCCCCAACCTCACAATCCCCTACACAGAAGAAACAGGAGGGCACTTGCCTAAGAATTTAATAAAATCCTACTGAGAAGTACTTTAAAATCTCAAGATACTTCTTTGGTGACTAAGCAAGTGGCCATCAAAGTTTTAAATTAAAAAGATGGGCAGATTTCTGACCCAGGCAGCCTAGAGAAACACAGTTTAAAAGAGAAGGATAGGATAGAGAAAGAAAATGAACATCCAGCTCTATTGGATAAAGACAGACTTGTGAGTTGCGAAATAAAACAAAGATTTCTCTTTATCTCTTTGAGTCTTGAGTTGTTTGAACTTTAGATAACACAATTTCTAAGAATTACTATTTGGACTTTTGTCACGTTGTGCTGCTGCTGCTAAGTCGCTTCAGTCGTGTCCGACTCTATGCGACCCCATAGATGGCTGCCCACCAGGCTCCCCCATGCCTGGGATTCTCCAGGCGAGAACACTGGAGTGGGTTGCCATAAGAGTGAAAAGGGAAAGAGAAGTCGCTCAGTCTTGTCCGACTCTTCACAACCCCATGGACTGCAGCCTACCAGGCTCCTCCGTCAGTGGGATTTTCCAGGCAAGAGTACTGGAGTGGGGTGCCGTCACCTTCTCCCTTTGTCGTGTGTGTATACGCATACAAATGTCTATAAGGTCCGCAGTTACCTCACACAGATTGGGAGACCTGGACGGGGAACAGGCTTGGACGCCTGTGGCCGTGAAGAGGTGTGCCTGAGGAAGAGGCTCCTCCTCCCCTCCCCCATCTTCTGTGTTACTTGGAGGGATAATCATTAAAGATTTGTTCTCACGAGCCTCTCTTTAGTTATTCTGAACCTAATAACTCAGATTTTGAGACTGCTGAGAAGACATGGATTCTACACGGAGACTGATCCTTGTAGGAATGGAATTTATAGAATTAAGGTTCAAGAGTCACAAGCTCAAAGTTGAATCTGATCAATAGCTATGAACCTGAGGTCTGAAGAGTATTATAGGTGAACCTCAGATGAAGCATTTAACTCCTTGGTGATTTTGTCATGAAACATGGGAAAAGATAGCTGTAGCAGATAGAGCATAGCTTCCAGAAAATTCTCCCTCAAGCATTATAATTTCCCAGTGGTTACTATAAATAACACTTCAGGAAAGTCTGAAAGAACCTATATGGTAGGACAGAGATCTGGGAGATAGAGCATTAAACAGGAGTGTGGCCTGTCCTGCAATCACCCCTTAGTTGGGTCCTGGAAGAAGTAGCAGTACATCAAGGGAACTGGGGTAGGGATTTCAGACATGACTGGTAGAACTGGGAGCCATGTTTGGGGGACAGGGAGTATGGTATATTGAGAAGCAATTTCTGGGAGCATAACTCAAGAAAACCCAAAAAAGTCCTTCCTCTTTCTAAATATATCCTGAAGAAATGTGAACTTTGATGCATGTGTACAGGGTAGAAAGGGAGAATAAGGGTCCAAGATGAAGCTGATATTCATGTCACACATCCTTTCCTTTCTTCCCAACTCTTATTTTCAGTTGCCAGTGTTTTGCCTAACATCTAATGCTATACTCAGCAAAGAATCTGCTCTCAGTTCTTTACAGCTCAGTGTGAATAAATTTAAGACAGCAGGCCTCTTTCTACTGAAGACGTCTATAGGCATGGGTCTAACCCTGTGGTTCAGTTAGGGTAGGAAATTAATAATAATGCAATTGGAGGTGAATTACCTCTCCCACAAGATATTTGCATCTTACTCTTGATCTTCAATTGTGGAATTAAAATTTTAAAACCCATCAAAAGATATTTATTCTCAATTAAACAGAAAAAAGTAGTGCCTGGAGCATGTGGCCACTAAAGTCAAGCCAGGCAGTTAGCTCCCTATTTTACACTTGGTCATAGTCAGCCCTAGAAATAGGTGAGCGCCCTGACACCACAGCCTTCCCTTGTGTATACTGGACATTTCCGAGAGTTCTGTTCTGATTTAAGTTGGTCTGAGAATTAAAGCAGAATCCAAGGATAAGAATGGTTGCATTTATAAAATAAGAAGGGAAAATAAAAAGCAGTTACCATTTGGCAGCAGAAATACACATAGAGCTTTCGTCTCAATTTCCTCATACAAATACCATCTCCTCAAGCAAATACCATGCATTCAGTTACTCCCATTGTTTTTTCCCCCAAACTTTAAACTTTTTATGTTGTATTGGAGTATAGCCGATTAACAGTGTTGTGGTAGTTTCAGGTGAATAGCAAAGGGACTCAGCCATACATATACGCGTATCCATTCTCCCCCAAACTCCCCTCCCATCCAGCCTGACACATAACATTGAGCAGAGTTCCATGTGCAATATAGCACATGTATACATGCAGGTACTCCCATTACTGACAGTTAATTATTCACGCTGGAGTCACAGAGAGAATTTATGTGTGAATAAATCATCATGAAATACTCATTATAATCATATCAACACAGAATTGGTTCATAAGCATGGAGAGTGCTCAAGTTATAAAATGTTTTCACACTAGTTGATCCCTCAGAGTAACCCCAGAGCAGGTATTACTATTATTGTTATTCCCATTTTTTAGATAAGAAACTAAGATAAGGGGTTACTAAGGATCACATTTCTTGTTTCCTATGATTTTCAGAGGTAATGAAAGAAGACAAATTTAATATTAAAAAGTTCACATTTATAAATTTAGAAGGAAGGTAATTACTTGCTTTGTAAATGGATTTATCACAGGAAGTTTTCATATCATCACATTTAAAATATAATGTGCTCTTTGAGAATTTGAAATACACAGTTATAATATGACAATTATAAAGTGAGATGCATATTACAAGTACCTTTGGACTCGATGTCATTGAATAGTTACTCTCAAAAAAAAAAAAAAGGAGCATTTAAAAAATAAAACTTACATTTCCTCTTGCCGGTAGTCTAACTCCCACTGTGAATTATTTCCATTCTGAGAACAAATAATTCCCACTGTCAAAGCTACCACTATAGCCGGGCCTCCTATGTGATAAACAGAATTGCAGAATAAATAATTTACCCAAACCTGGGATTAATTATAAAAGACTGTGAATGAATTGTACATCTGACCTTTTTCAGGATATATTGTTCTTTCTACTATAGACAATGTACTAAGTGCTCTACAGATGCAGGTCAACAGTGGACATAGTTTCTCAGTATTTTATTTTCCCTGTCAGTGTTGGCTATGCATAACAACTCTATACCATTTCCAATCTTTTTGTAACTGTTAACACAATGTCCACTCTTAAGTGGCACAATTTCTCTTTCATTTGAATAAACTTAAAGTTAGATAACACTAAAACGACTCTCCTTTGTAGGAACCCATTAAAATTTTCAAATTATTTTTCTTTAAAGAGTCCCTCTGACTGCCTTGAAATATTTTTTTTAAAGTAGCCAGAAAGTTGATTACATGTAGTCTAAATCTCAAGTCTAATTAACAGAGATGTTAAAGGAAATAAATATTTTGAAGTTAGCTCATGATGTGTCACCCCACTCCAGTACTCTTGCCTGGAAAATCCCATGGATGGAGGAGCCTGGTAGGCTGCAGTCCATGGGGTTGCAAAGAGTTGGACACGACTAAGCAACTTCACTTTGACTTTTCACTTTCATGCATTGGAGAAGGAAATGGCAACCCACTCCAGTGTTCTTGCCTGGAGAATCCCAGGGACAGGGGAGCCTGGTGGGCTGCCGTCTATGGGGTCGCACAGAGTCGGACACGACTGACGTGACTTAGCAGCAGGAGCAGCAGCATGATGTGTTTAGGATACCTGCCTTGATCATATCTTTCCTCTTCACAGAAGACACTCCTTCACTAGACAGAAGGCACTCTTAGTGATTGCTGGATGTTCCATCTCCCCTATCTTAAGGCCTTGTACAACTAGGTCTTCAATGGGTGTTTGTTTAAATTAAATGATTTCAACAAAATTAAATTTCTGAGAAAGTGGAGAAGCAAACACTTACCCCATCCAATTAAAGAGTTAAAAAGGATGAAATGCCGAGGAAGAGGCTTCATGGTCCTAATTAGAAGGAAACAGAGCTGGGCAGCACTGAGTCCCATCCAGACAAAGGTCGCTAACCCAAAATAGTGCAGTAAGATGGCAATTGCAGTGCACTTGGGATTCGAGATGACCACAGTGTCTTGTCTGAGCATTACATTATCACTCAAGTCAATATTATTGATGTCACTGTTATTTGTCTTTATGTTCTTATTGGAGTTTTCAATTCCAAACACGAAGAAGAGGTTGAAGATCAACATCGATGCACACAGACTAACCAACACCCAGGTTACTGAGGTTTTTCTGACTTTCCTGAAAATAAAAAATATAATTAAATAAACAAAACAGCTACAAAAAAAGAAACTCTAGTGAAATTGTGAGGTAACAAAAGGATTATTACCCATGTAAACCTAGCTCATAACCCAGTTGGGCCAGCTGGTAGACAGACCTTCCCAACTACATCAGAGAAACAATCTCTTCTTATCTGATTCCCGCAAAGAAGTGAGTTCAAGAAAACAGGTTGATACCTCCTTTCTTGAAACTGTGTTCTAATCAAAGGTGATAGCTGTTCTCCAGAAATGCCCATTTGTGAACTCTATTTCCACAAATTTCCAGGCCCTGTGTGTCCCTCTCCAAGTGACCTGATACAGCTAAAGGAATGCAGCAGATGGCCTGGCAGCCAGGACCAAATTATCCATCAGACAAAGTGGTGCTTAGTCCACAATATGTTTATATTTCTATGGCCCACAACAAGGTCTTCTAATGTAAAACAGAGCTTCTAATGTATGCAGGTCAGGAAGCAACAGTCAGAACTGGACATGGAACAACAGACTGGTTCCAAATAGGAAAAGGAGGACATCAAGGCTGTATATTGTCACCCTGCTTATTTAATTTATATGCAGAGTACATCATGATAAATGCTGGGCTGGAGGAAGCACAAGCTGAAATCAAGATTGCATGGAGAAATATCAATAACCTCAGATATGCAGATGACACCACCCTTATGACAGAAAGTAAAGAGGAACTAAAAAGCCTCTTGATGAAAGTGAAAGAGGAGAGTGAAAAAGTTGGCTTAAACCACAACATTCAGAAAACTAAGATGGCATCTGGTCCATGGCATCTGGTCCCATCACTTCACGGCAGATAGATGGGGAAACAGTGGAAACAGTGTCAGACTTTATTTTGGGGGGCTCCCAAATCACTGCAGATGGTGACTGCAGCCATGAAATTAAAAGACGCTTACTCCTTGGAAGAAAAGTTATGACCAACCTAGACAGCATATTAAAAAGCAGAGACATTACTTTGCCAACAAAGGTCCGCCTAGTCAAGGCTATGGTTTCTCCAGCAGTCATGTATGGATTTGAGAGTTGGACAATAAAGAAAGCTGAATGCCGAAGAATTGATGCTTTTGGACTGTGGTGTTGGAGAAGACTCTTGAAAGTCCCTTGGCCTGCAAGGAGATCCAACCAGTCCATCCTAAAGGAGATCAGTCCTGGGTGTTCATTGGAAGGACTGATGTTGAAGCTGAAACTCCAATACTTGGGCCACCTGATGTGAAGAGCTGACTCATTGGAAAAGACCCTGATGCTGGGAAAGATTGAGGGCAGGAGGAGAAGGGGATGACAGAGGATGAGATGGCTGGATGGCATCACCGACTTGATGGACATGGGTTTGGGTGATCTCCGGGAGTTGGTGATGGACAGGGAGGCCTGGCGTGCTGTGGTTCATGGGGTCTTAAAGAGTTGGACACGACTGAGCGACTGAACTGAACTGAACTGAATGTAAAAGAGGGCTTCCCTGGTGGCTCAGACAGTAAAGAATCTGTCTGCAATTCAGGAGACCTGGGTTCAATCTCTGGGTTGGGAAGATCTCCTGGAGGAGAGTGTGGTGACCTACTCCACTATCCTTGCCTGGAGTATCCCCATGGACAGAGGAGCCTGATGGGCTGCAGTACACGGGGTTGTAAAGAGTTGGACATGACTGAGCAACTAAACACAATGTAAAACATGCCTGAGGACTGTTCCTTCATCTGAAGATATAATTTGAGGGTGTAAAACCAACTACTCTTTAAAACTCATGACATATCATAGTTCTTTGTATATTATGGTATGAAAGTGAAAGTGTTAGTCGCTCTGTTGTGTCCAACTCTTTGTGACCCCAGGGACTATAGCCAGCCAGGCTCCTCTGTCCATGGAATTCTCCAGGCAAGAATACTGGTGTGGGTTGACATTCCCTTCTCTAAGGAATCTTCCCAACCCAGGGATCAAACCCAGGTCTCCTGCACTAGAGGCAGATTCTTTACCACCTGAGCCACCAGGAGAGCTTACAGTCCTGTATTTTAAAAAGTTATAAAATTTCCACTCACTATCATCCAGACCTTTCTGTGTTTTTCAGACTACAAGGCCTCTTGAAATAACTATTTCCCCTATTAATGTGCTTAACGGTCCCATCACTTCATGGGAAATAGATGGGGAAACAGTGGAAACAGTGTCAGACTTTATTTTGGGGGGCTCCAAAATCACTGCAGATGGTGATTGCAGCCATGAAATTAAAAGACGCTTACTCCTTGGAAGAAAAGTTATGAGCAACCTAGATAGCATATTCAAAAGCAGAGACATTACTTTGCTGACTAAGGTCCGTCTAGTCAAGGCTATGGTTTTCCAGTAGTCATGTATGGATGTGAGAGTTGGACTGTGAAGAGGGCTGAGTGCCGAAGAATTGATGCTTTTGAACTGTGGTGTTGGAGAAGACTCTTGAGAGTCCCTTGCAGTGCAAGGAGATCCAACCAGTCCATTCTGAAGGAGATCAGTCCTGGGATTTCTTTGGAAGGAATGATGCTAAAGCTGAAACTCCAGTACTTTGGCCACCTCATGCAAAGAGTCGACTCATTGGCAAAGACTCTGATGATGGGAGGGATTGGGGGCAGGAGGAGGGGACGACCGAGGATGAGATGGCTGGATGGCATCACGGACTCGATGGACGTGAGTCTGAGTGAACTCTGGGAATTGGTGATGAACAGGGAGGCCTGGCATGCTGCGATTCATGGGGTCGCAAAGAGTCGGACACAACTGAGCGACTGAACTGAACTGAACATTAATGTGCTTAAAGTTCTAACACCTTCAAGTACTCCTCTATTTCTAATGTCTCAGAATCTGATGAACAAATCTGTTTGCCAATTATATTAATATATGCTTTATGATTTTACAACATTGATGACAATTGGAGTGAGATAGTAGGCAAACATAATAATTATGCAGCTACCACAACTTATTCAGATGGGATCAAATAAATGTTCTAGTGTCTTTTCAAATGAAAGCACAGACAGAAGAGCTTTCACTTTATGTGACAGACTTGTAATTACATGGCATGTAATTTTCCTTCAAGGCGCTTACCACAATTTATAATTATATATTTATTTCTGTATGTATGTGTGTAATGTCTGTCTTCTCCCAAGAATGTAGATTCCCAGGGAGATGAGCTGTCTTGTTCATAGTTTATATTTACCTCCTCACTTGTTGCTTAGAGCCTCACACTGTAGGCCAAAGGCGACTAAAGAGACACAATAACTAAATAAATTGAGGGGGTTGGAAAACAGCTAAAATGGACATTTCTAGAACACCGGGAGCAATGTGAACAGGGATATTAACATGATAACATTATATTAATGTTAAATTCTTGAGTTAAATTTTCTGAGGATAATAATATTATGTAGGAGTGCCCTTGTTCTTAGGAGATACATACATGCTTGAAGAATTTAGAGACGATGGTCATGATGTTTACAACTTACTTTCAAAATTTCAGGAAAAAACAGAAAAAGAGAGACAACAAAATATTAATAACTGGTGAATCCAAGTGAAGGGTATATGGGTATTCAGTATTCTCTTTCAACTTTTCTGTAGACTTCTAATTTTTTATAAATCGAACTTCAGGGGAAAAAATGTTGAAGTAGCAATACCTTTAGAACAAAAGACCCCTGACTCTACACATCTGAGAAAACGGTGAAGAAATTTATCCGGGAGAAATAATTCTGAAAAAAAGAAGCATTGTGAGACATCTTGAGTTTGAGAAGAAACCAGGTGGGAGTGCACAATGGACCCATTTATTCCACAGATATCCCTCCACCATGGGCCAGGTACTGTGCTCAGCCCTGGGATGGACTTATAAAAACAAGACAAGAGAAAACAGCAACAACAAAAGCAAAGGAGGCCACATCAATTTTCATGCTTAATGGGAAAACAGTAGACCAATAAGCTAATAAATGAACATGCTTACATTTACAGATTGTTACAAATGTAGCATGCGACAAAAAATAAGAGCTATGCAAAACTGGATCTTGAGTGAGGAGGTCAAAGTAGAAAGAAATATGTGTTTAGGCTTATTTTTAAAATTAGTTAAAAAAAACTATGTATTTAAAAATCTTTTAAAATGTTTTACCATTTGAAATATTAATATAGTTTAAAATTTACTTCTATCCTCAAAAACTTGCTGATTAGCAATGTTTCTTTCTTTCGCAAATGCAAATTGGTAGTTACGCTTCTATTCAATACTAAGGAACTATGGCATTAATGAGTTAGTGTTGTTATTTAGTCGTATCTGAGTCTTTGGGGACCCCATCAACTGGAGCCCACCAGACTCCTCTGTCCATGAAATTTTCCAGGCAAGAATATTTGAGTGGGTTCCCATTGCCTTCTCCGGGGATCTTCCTTACCCAGGGATCAAATCTACGTCTCCTGCTTGGCAGGTGGATTCCATACCACTGAGCCACCAGGGAAGCCCATTAACGAGCTACAGAACCACATGAATTTTATATGATAAACATGGTATGTAATTTTCCTTCAAGTCACTTAACATATTTTATAGTTCTATATTTATTTATGAATATTTCTTAGCCTCTCCAGGGCTGAGTATCCTATAAAATGAGCATGATGAATTAAATCTCACTTTCTTTCTAGTTCTAAGAGGCTGTATTCTAACGGAAATATGCTGAGAGGAAATAATATCAGGGTAACAATTTCTCTCATGAGATGAGCCTGCTTCTCTTCTTACCTGGTGCCGATCTGAAATATAATTGTGAGAGCCAGACCAGCAATGGACAGTGCACATCCAAATGTGGAAAATACATCTAGTGATTCAGGATATTTATATTCCTTCTTGAAACTCTGGAAAATAAGTTAAGACTCATTATTTTAAAATAGCTTCTCTGAAATATCTATGAAAGTCAACATCACAAAGAGTTACATTGGTTAAAACAGTCAAATATATTGGTCAAAATATCCAGATATGTCCTTTTATATAAAGATATATTTTAAAAGGAAATAAATCAACCCCTTCATCTCTAAGCAGTATTCATGAAATAGCGGCTTGAGAACAGTTATCTAATTCAGTGAGGGAAGACATAAACACTATTACTCAATGTCTAAAATCAAAGTTGTTTGTGTTATCTAAATTGGCTAGAGTTGTTTTATTAACCTGTTACATTATTTGTATGCACAACTGTAATCCAAGGGGAAACCTGCATATCTAAGCTCATGTACTAAAAATAAAGTTGCAGAAATACTTTCCTAGATATGAAAAGATATTCATTTTTGCTTTTGGAAAGGGGGACCTAACCTTTGTGAAATATACCTATATCTACCGCAGTATTTTAGTATATAGTCTCAGAAAAGTATGTTCCATATGAGTATGTACTCTTAGACATGTGGAGAGGTAATAATGGTGGTCACTGGGTGAATAGAGACATATGTATAGAATTATTTTTGCCTGCCTGTACTTTTTAATTTTTCAAATTATTATTAGAAAAGCTGTATATACTTATTTATAAAACATGAAAGTTAAATGTAGAGATATAATTTTAAAACACACAAGTTCCCCTTTACTGCTATTACCCCACATCAAACCCTGCCATCTCTTCTCCAGAGGTGATATTTTTATTTTGGCTCTGCCAGGTGGCTTGTGGTGTCTTAGTTCCCCAACCAAGGATCAAACCCGTGCCCTCTGCAGTGGAAAAGCACAGTCTAACAACTGGACCACCAGGGAATTCCCCAGAGGTGACCTTTATTTTAACGTGTTTACAATATTACCTACATCTCTTGCACAAATATAGAGGGTTTTGTTAACATAATCAGATTATTTTCAAATTGCTATTTCACTGTTTAGATATCATAAACATTTTCCCATATCAGTATATTTCTTCTTAATAAGTAGACTTTCACTCTATATGCATTGAGTGTGTATTGCTTTAGTAGGAAAAAAATAAAAATAAACTTCATTTTAAAAATATCATAAGGGCTTTCCTGGTGGCTCAGTGGTAAAAATCTGCTTACCAATGCAAGGGCCACAGGTTCAATCCCTGATCTGGGAAGATCCCACATGCCGTGGAGCAACTAGGCCCATCCACCAACTACTGAACCCAAGTACCACAACTACTGAAACCCTCGCACCCTAGAGCCCGTGCTCCTCGACAAGAGAAGCCACCGCAATGAGAAGCCTGTGTACTGCAACCAGTGAAAAGGCCATGCAGCAACAAAGACCCAGCGTAGCTAAAAATAAATAAATGTAAACAAAATTATGTTTAAAAAATTATAAGACAAAAATGTCACATTACTTCCTATGTGTAGTATACTAAGTAGATGACAAAGAATCAGACTATCTATATCTTTAGATCTTAGAAATCATCTATTCACTCAGAGTTTATCTGCTCTTAAACTTTACATATTAATACAATTCTAATCACCTTTTTAAAAATTTTGCAACTCAAAAGTAATGATAAATATTAACATGTGGGCATTGAGGCAGATTCAGATATTAGAAAGAACAGTTGAAAGTTTGACCTCAAAACAGGAGAAAAAAAACTATGAAAGTATAACCTGTATCATTTAATATGTAAAGCAATCTGACTTTCACACAGCTATTCAGTAATGCTAATGATCTTAAGATACCAAAAACATTAAAATTGTATCTTTACTATTTTCTGACTGAGAAAGCAGATCTCTCTATAATGCAAGTTATAAAATAATCAAAATCAATTTTAAATATTTGGTAATTAAAATAAGAAAATGATAATTACTTCAAAAATATTTTAAAAGCAAGATTCTATAATTTGATATTCTATGCTATATCAGTATGTTCTGATCCCCATTGGCTTCCCAAACATGAATATTTCTTAGCTAACAGAAAATTAAAACATCCACTTCTTTGGAAGATTTATAGTGTTAAGAGCCCCTTAATAAAGGGAAGACAGTCTACATCCCTCCCCATTCCACTGCAGTATAAAAACATTCCATCTAGCATAAAAAATAAATATTTTTCCTTTTGCCAGAATAATAGTTTTCTGGAAATGCAATAAACGAAGCTCCTCTTCCTAAAAAGGTCAGTTCAAGAACTCTCAAGAGGTATATAAACACCTGGATACCAGAGCTGTTACCAGTTACTCATACAGGGTAGCATTAGAGTGAAAAGAACACATAGAGGAACTATGGGACAAGTTGAATTAGAAAGCTCTTCCTCTTATGCCTTCTGGCATACATTTAGTAACTTAGATGCTATAATGGAAAAAGCTCTGAGTAACTTATTCAAACTCACCCACAGCTATGTACATGCTGAGCCATCTTTAGCACTCAGCTATACAGCCTTACCTCTGGCTGTAGCAACTTCGTGCTTCAGACATGCAAGTTAGTTGAATGGAGTCTGTCAGCTCCTCTTTTGCACATGTGCTCCCTTCTCATTATTAAATACACAGTTCTGAATTCATCTATCTTAAGACTATTTTGCAAAAAGCTCTATTCTAATTGCCTCTACCAGCACTTTTTTTTTTCATTCTCTAACTCCATTCCTTGTTTTCCCATTTAATCAAAGTTGAGTTGAGTATTTATGTAAGCTAATCCCCAAATCATTTCCAATCAGCACATAACACAATTGTGTATAAGTAAAACTCTTGTCCAGAAAGAGATTACCATGTAAACCCTTACCATCAATACAGCAAAGTTAGTAGTATGGTTGCAGTGGCAGTGTAGAAATCCATTAACGGGCTTCTCTTTGTGACAGCCATATGTGTCCCAATCCTTCATGGAAAAATTCCAATAGACACAGGCATAGGAATGAAGATGGAATTCTGTTTGGTTGTACTGTGAATTAATAAGACAATGGCAACTGATTTTTCAAAATGCTTAATTGTGTGGAAAAAATCAAATAGGCTAAGATAAGCTTGAAGTGAAAGTTTTAGTCACTCAGTCATGTCTGACTTTTTATGACCCAATGGACTGTAGAGCCCACTAGACTCCTCTGTCCGTGGGATTTCCCAGGCAAGAACAATGGAGTGGGTTGCCATTCCCTTCTCCTGGGGATCTTCCCGAGCCAGGGATTAAACTCAGGTCTCCTGCATTGCAAGCAGATTCTTTACCATCTGAGCTACCCATATGAGAAATCAATTGTATGATTATGTATGATATGTACTGATACAAAGCATAGCATCTTTATTACAGATTAAGGAGAAGAAAGAGGATATAAAATTCAAAGTAGTTAATTTTACACTTAGCTAGTGTGATAAAAATATGGATGGGGAAGAAGTTAAAGTCAGTCTTGTCATACAAACTTTCAAAGAGGTATTCTGTGGATTTTTTTTTTTTTTTGCCCAAACTGTCCCTGATTTTGTAATTAAGAGTGGGCTGAATTATTTCTGTTAATGGGAAAACTCACCCTTGGACTAAAGACCATTTCAACAGAAGCGCTCTGATTTTCCACGTTTTCATCTGTTTTGCTTGAGACAATTTTTTGACTAAAGTCTGATTTAGTTATAAAAGTTTTTGATTGGAAAAGCTTGTTGTTTTGATACACTACAAAGCCACATGCCTTGACATTAGCTGTGAGGGGGGAAAAAGACACTAAAATCAATAAGGGAACCCTAGGGTAAGTAAGAAAGTCCCATGCCATCACTGAACTGCATGACTGCTTAACACTCAAGTGAAATACAGAAAATAATGGTCTGTTGGCTGCCTTTATTTAACTGCAGCATCTAATTAACACATATAACATATGATTGGCCATTCTACCCACATTAATTTTTTCCCTAAGATTCCTTATGTTCTAAATGGAAACCATAATTTCTGCCTAATCCACCTAAAAAAAATACCAAAAGGATCTCATGTATAAAGTAAACCTTGCTTTCTATGCAGTGAGACAGTGAACACAATTAGCTCAAGACCATGTTGCTTCCCCCACTGACAGTCGAATAAGAAACAGCACACAGTGATCATCAGCACAGCAGTGCCTAGAGGACTGCTCTGGGAGGTCTGGCTCCTATTCAGAGGGACTGAGCAGAGACCAGTTTATTAAATCACAGAGCCAGCAGCTCAAGTTGTGCATATCAGGGATTCTTTCAACAGAGTAAATACTTTCCATCAGCTCTTGAACTAGTGGTTTCTGTTATTTCAAGACAACCACAGGCTTTTGCCCAAGGCTGGAAGATGACTGGGACATATCCCTTCAGGACACTGGAAAAACTGGTCAGCTGTTTCTCAGAGAGCCTGCAAGAGCCTGGCTGCAACAGGGGGTTCTGCAGCAGGGCTGCTGGCCGTGGCAACGGTCAAACAGAACCACCTTTGAAATGCCTCCTGACACTTCATAGAACTCTTGGCCATATTTAAAACAACAGAAGCAACAATAATGAATATACATTTTAGCTGAATACGTTCCCTAAACTCTGATATCTTTACAAGTGAAAAGCTTGCATGTATTTGTGTGTGTATGCGTCTCTGTGTGTATATACATACACACATATATATTATATACATAATAAATACAAAGAAAACTAAAATGGTGGTGGTAGGGCCAGCATAATCAGTCTTGTGCTTTGAGAGATAGGTAGGTAAGGCCCTGACAGTCCCCAACACATCCTCCACAGCCCCCACTTTGCTCTGTCCTCTTCTGGGAAATAAAGACTGGCTTCTGAAGAGTTTTCACATCATACTGAGTCCACCAAATTGTTCCTTCTTTGTCACACTAAGTGACAAAGTTAACCGTAAAAATGTAGTATGGCTGCTTTTCAATCTTATTTTTATAAAAGAATGACTGCTTGATGTAAAATCCAAATCCATACAAATGTATACATTTAAAAAATGAAATTCCCTACTCACCCCTTTCCTCATTCCTACATTGGTATTCTGGTTGTTTATTAGAAAATCATCTTTTCATCTAGATAGTTAGATTCACTAGAACAAATTATACTTACCATTATGATTTTAAAAGAATCTCCATATTTCAAGATCTAATCCTCCTTGATGTTTATTTATATTTTCTCTCTCTTTTCTTGATCAAATTTATCAGAAACTTGTGTATATTTCATTAGCCTTCATGGAATCAATATTTTATTTTGTTGATCCATCTAGCATTTGTTAATTATGTCCCATTTTTATTAATTTATGCCATTTTATTAATTCTTTTTTTCTAGATTTGCTAACTCTTTTACTTTTTAAGCCTCTTTAGGTGAATGATTATTTTTTAACAATTTCTCATATTATCTAATAGATTTATTAAGGGAAATACACTTTCCTTTAATTACATCTTTCTCCACATGCCATAGGGTTTCATCTAAGGAGTTCTCATTGCTATTAATTTTCAAGGGATCTGTAATCTGTCCTTTAATTTCCTTTCTAACATGGTATTTTAAAATTCTTAACTGGATAAAATTTTGGCTATTCTTAATGGTACATTTATAGTTTCATTGAATTGTGGTCAGGAACTATGTCCTGTACAGCTTTATTTTTTAATTAATTAATTTTTAATTGAAGGATAATTGTTTTACAATATTGTGTTGGTTTCTGCCATACATCAACATGAATCAGCTCTAGGTAAAATGTGTCAGCTTTTCTATTTGGCCTAATAGTTTTTGAAGCACTCCTTAGATATTTGAAAATATTTTTTATTATCTATTTTCTGTCTATAAAACTATACAAATGTATATAAAGGCTAAGTTTATTAGCTATTTTTTGTCTACTTGATCTTCAGTTTCTGGAGTAACTTTATATTTCTCCCTGTAACACAAGGTTGTTGATGTGATCCTGTATTTCCAATAATTTTTGCTTATACACATCAATCTTGAAGTCTTTTTTAAAAACTTAATATAAAAACGTTCCTTTCAGTCCAATCCGAGTCTTTGACTCTAGACAGTGTTACTTCCACCCGTTTGACTCTAATGATAGTTTATATGAAATCAAAAATTAGATCTACCTTTCACCAAATACAAACACAAATTCCAGGTTCATTAAAGATATAAATGTAAACATAAACACTAAAAATATTCAGAAGACAATATAGAAGACTATAATTGTGACTTTAGTAGAGCAATGAATTTAAATACTAGTTATAGCAAAGAAGATTGATGCACTGGAGAGCATTATAAAATCTGAGTATGACAAATGACATGAAAAACCAAGTAAAAGCTATAGACTGGAGGGAAGATATTTGCAATGTATATAACCAATAAAGAATTAGTTAGCCAATTAGAATTATATAACCAATGAGAATTATGAATTTAGTTTCTCTAAATATGTACTTTTTGGCACTAGATTTTTTATTTGGGGAGAAAATGAAAGTAAATGTGTGCATTCAGTCTGCTTTATTGTAGTCAATTGTCAATTTTAGACTTTTTTATTTTTATTTTTATTTTTTTCTATTTTTTTTTTTCAATTTTAGACTTTGAATATCACAGGCACGACAAGCTAGACACAAGAATTTCTAAAAGGTTATATGCACGATGATAAGGATCACATGATGAGCATCATACTAGGAGATAACTGAAAATTAGTACTGCTATATGATGACTGTGTCAATTACATAAAATATCCCAAGGACAAGTCAATAGGATGAATTTAAGCCTGTGAGTACCATTCCACTGGTAAACATGGGCAAAGTTTATGACCGAGTACTTTTTAAGTGTATTTTTAAGTATAACACTGAGCCATTTGGCTACATTTTTGGTGGAAAACAGATTGTGTTCATAAGCCAGAGCATTTCAATTGTATCACCCTCCAAGTGTTTTTGAAAAGAAAGACAGGGGGAAAAAATCATCTCTGTGGCCTAGAATAATAGAGTTGAGATTACCAAAATTTGTCAGAGCTCAAACATACTCACACGCAAATTATTCAGTATGTAACTTAAGTAAACATAATTTTTTGCTCAATGGATTTTAAGCTATTAATTCCATGAATTTGAGTACGTTTTTCAAGGAACGTAATTTGAGACCTACTTTTCGAGGTGTTGAGCAAGATCTGAAGTTCAGCCTTTTCATTGAGATTCAGTTTCTCTGCACCTACTTTTACAACTGTGGAATCAGGAGTCAGAAAATTGCTAGTTCCTATGAGAAGGAAAAAAAGCAGAATTTTATAAAAGTCTACATTTTCATGAATAGAGCATATATTGGTAGCAGAATATTCTCTGCTATTACAAGAACTTAAAACAAACAGCTCACCTTTCAGTACAGTGAAGAGAACACCTGTAGACCCCTCCTCGCCTCCTGAAGAGACATCAACTGACTGTATTGCTACATTGGGTTCTACCAGCTGCTGGTCGCCCAAAGACAAGGAATAAGTCTCCATTTGCCCAATAAGCCTGCATAGAAAAAATGTTAACAACACACTATTATTGAGATTTGTTATAAAATCAGTTGTGTGTGTCCCACATTCCAGTGCAAAGGAATGCCCACAGAAGTCAAGCAATCACAATACTGGCACAATCCTGTAACAATGTCGATTTTTTTTTAATCAGAGTCTTACTTTGTTACATGTACTTTCTTCTTTTTTTTTAACTGATTCATGTTGATGTATGGCAGAAACCAACACAATATTGCAAAGCAACTATCCTTCAATTCAAAATAAATTAAAAAATAAAGTTATACAGGACATAGTTCCTGACCATGATGCAATGAAACTACAAATGTACCATTAAGAATAGCCAAAATTTTTCTGGTAAACTTTCCCCACTGTAGGGTACCTTGGACCTAGATGCCAGAAAGCTGGAATTCAAGAAGGACAGATTTCCCAATAGAAACAGTCGTTGTTACGTTGGTCTTCTCATAAAAGGATGGCCCTGCCATGCCCTCCCAGTGACCAGTCACGTGATTCTGTTTCTCCAGTGTTGAGACTCAATATTCACTTATTTAACTCTCTCCTCACCCAAAGCCCACGGATTTCAAACCATTTAAGTGTTGACTTCTGAGGTGACAGTTCATAGGGAATTATGGAAGAGCAGAAACTGAGCTCATTGCCTCAGCTATTAACTAAGCATTGCAGCTTTTCACAATGTTTGTTTCTACTCTGGATAAGTTTGAAGATAGAGTAGATGGACAATGGGAGGGAGTGGGGGAATCTGTTAATTTGGTGTTCAATCCCAAGGACAGAGGAGCCTGGTGGGCTACAGTCCATGGGGTCACAAAGAGCTGGACATGACAGAGTGACTTTCACTTTCAAAGATAAGTCATAAGATTGTTTCTTTTTCCTGTTTTCCATAAAAATATTTGCACTCTTTCTGTTCTTGACAAAACAAGATGTCTATGTCTAAGACAACTGGTTCAATCTAATTTTTCCAGAAATAAAACAATTTCATTAAAATGTAATTATTCTTCATTCTAAAACTTTATTCCTGCCATTAATATATATTTTCCCTTCCCCAAGTGACATTAAAAAAAGAAAATTTTTAATAATTAAAGAAATTCCATAAAGAGAATGTGGTAACCATTCATAAGGAAACAGTCAAGTAAAGTCATTATTTCAAAAGTTTTCCTTTCATAATACTATTTTCTGTAATTTTCAGCAATTCACACTATGTATTTCCCACTTAATGAATAACAATGAAACCCTAGAACTGCTTTCAACAGGAGGAACACCTAAAAAAGCTCCAATCTGCTAGGAACGTGATTCATTCAACCAACAGTATCTGTTGAGCATCCACTAAAAGCTCAGTACCTGTGAAACACTGGGGATACTAGGGAAGCTCCTTCAGGCATTGAAGACGAACAGGAAAAGTGTGCTAGATGCGTGGGAGTGTTGGCCGTTTTTAAGGGTTGCTCTAGCCATGGCCATGTGAGGGGTTTATTCCTCCCATATTATTCTTTCCTCTCGTCATTATGATCAGATGATAGGTGGGTGCTGGTCAGGAGACTGGCCATCAACCTGGTACAAATGACGAGAAGCAACCAGATCCCCTTTCACTCAGGAATCTTACATCAGCACAGCAATTATATCAGAAAAGCCTGGCTTTAACAGGTTATTATGGCTGGCCCTCCTTATCTCAGGTTTCACATCCATGGTTGGTTGAATCTGTCAATGTGGAGCCTCCTGCTGATACAAAGGGCCAACTACATCATTTTATATAAGGGACTTGGGCATCTGGGAATTCGGGTATCTGTCGGGAGCAGATAAGGTAAGAGAGAGTGTGGTCCTGGAACCAAACTCCCATGTATACTGGGGAAAGACAGCATATCATTGTAAGGACAAACACAAATTTAAAATGAGAGGCTTAATTATTCCTATTGAAAATTCCTCCCCTGGGAATGAAAGAAGGGAAAATCAGAGTGAGATGCACCATGAAGGCTGGTGTCTACCAGGAGAATTTGCACTCTGGTCTCAGGTCAATGGAAGAGTTGCCTCAAGGAACAATCTCCTTCCAAGGGAGACAGGAGAGAGAGTACCTCTGCTGGCAGGTCACCAAGATTTTTCTCCTGAGGAGAGCTAACAGGTTGGTGACCTGATCTTAAGGCTGGAAGCTGAAGATGAAAGTCTTATCTACATGAATAAAGACCTGAGTCCACAGCAGTTTATGCAAAAGATCACCTGGGAGAGGGTAAACTGATAACCCATCATTAGAAAAATAAGTAGCCTAGAAATTCAGAATGGGAGGAAGGAGGGTCTGAGTGTATATCAATTCATATTTCAACATGTCTTATATTTAAATGTTTCATTTATTCCTTTACACAACTTCTTTGATGCCATTTGGAATTTACACATAAATCACACAGCCTTTTTTTATCCTTCCATGCCAGAAGACAACAAAAATCATAACTGTTTATTGCTGAGACAGTGTTTTCGTCTGTCTCATGACCTGTGACTTTTTCAGCTGAATCCCACAATGGCTCTTTCCTCACCCTTCTCACCAAAAACATCCACTCTTCCCCTTTGCCTCCAGCAAGACTGCAAACACAGAGCCTCCAGCTCTGAAGGGAGTTCACTGAAGATAGACTCTGGATCTCATGGCTGCAATCTTCTCCAACTTCAAGAAAAATGGGAGCATCTACACTGCCAGTGAGAAGGATCCAGACTCCTAGTGAAATCTGAAGTCATGAAATATACTAGTTCACTTGTTTACACCTCTACCACCGTCTCTCAGAAGTCTAATCTTGTGAATGTTCTGTTTCCTGCTTTTGTGCCTTTTCCACTTTGGAGACTCAACACTAAATAGGTACTGGTCATAATTATTAGAGAACTGAGAACTACTTCTAGGAAGTAATAGGTCATGCAAACAAAGATTGCGTACAAGAATGCTGATTGCTCAAAATATCAAAAGACCTGAAGCTATCTAAATGTTCAGCAGCAGAGAACTGCTTAAATAGTAGTTCAGTTCAGTTCAGTTCAGTTCAGTCGCTCAGTCGTGTCCGACTCTCTGCGACCCCGTGAACTGCAGCACGCCAGGCCTCCCTGTTCATCACCATCTCCCGGAGTTCACTCAGACTCACGTCCATCGAGTCCGTGATTCCATCCAGCCATCTCATCCTCTGTCGTCCCCTTCTCCTCCTGCCCCCAATCCCTCCCTGCATCAGAGTCTTTGCCAATGAGTCAACTCTTCGCATGAGGTGGCCAAAGTACTGGAGTTTCAGCTTTAGCATCATTCCTTCCAAAGAAATCCCAGGGCTGATCTTCTTCAGAATGGACTGGTTGGATCTCCTTGCAGTCCAAGGGACTCTCAAGAGTCTTCTCCAACAACACAGTTCAAAAGCATCAATTCTTTGGTGCTCAGCATTCTTCACAGTCCAACTCTCACATCCATACATGACCACTGGAAAAAACATAGCCTTGACTAGACGGACCTTAGTCGGCAAAGTTATGTCTCTGCTTTTGAATATGCTCTCTAGGTTGGTCATAACTTTTCTTCCAAGGAGTAAGCGTCTTTTAATTTCATGGCTGCAATCACCATCTGCAGTGATTTTGGAGCCCCCAAAAATAAAGTCTGACACTGTTTCCACTGTTTCCCCATCTATTTCCTATGAAGTGATGGGACCAGATGCCATGATCTTCGTTTTCTGAATGTTGAGCTTTAAGCCAACTTTATCACTTTCCTCTTTCACTTTCGTCAAGAGGCTTTTTAGTTCCTCTTCACTCTCTGCCATAAGGTTGGTGTCATCTGCATATCTGAGGTGATTGATATTTCTCCCAGCAATCTTGATTCCAGCTTGTGTTTCTTCCAGTCCAGCAATTTTCATGATGTACTCTGCATAGAAGTGAAATAAGCAGGGTGACAATATACAGCCTTGACATACTCCTTTTCCTATTTGGAACCAGTCTGTTGTTCCATGTCCAATTCGAACTGTTGCCTCCTGACCTGCATACAGATTTCTCAAGAGGCAGGTTAGGTGGTCTGGTATTCCCATCTCTTTCAGAATTTTCCACAGTTTCTTGTGATCCACACAGTCAAAGGCTTTGGCATAGTCAATAAAGCAGAAATAGATGTGTTTCTGGAATTCTCTTGCTTTTTCCATGATCCAGCGGATGTTGGCAATTTGATCTCTGGATCCTCTGCCTTTTCTAAAACCAGCTTGAACATCAGGGAGTTCCCGGTTCACGTATTGCTGAAGCCTGGCCTGGAGAATTTTGAGCATTACTTTACTAGCATGTGAGATGAGTGCAATTGTGCAGTAGTTTGAGCATTCTATGGCATTGCCTTTCTTTGGCATTGGAATGAAAACTGACCTTTTCCAGTCCTATGGCCACTACTGAGTTTTCCAAATTTGCTGACATATTGAGTGCAGCACTTTCACAGCATTATCTTTCAGGATTTGAAACAGCTCACCTGGAATTCCATCATCGCCACTAGCGTTGTTCATAGTGATGCTTAAAAGGCCCACTTGACTTCACTTTCCAAGACGTCTGGCTCTAGATTAGTGAGCACATCATCATGATTATCTGGGTCGTGAAGATCTTTTTTGTACAGTTCTTCTGTGTATTCTTGTCACCTCTTCTTAATATCTTCTGCTTCTGTTAGGTCCAGACCATTTCTGTCCTTTATCGAGCCCATCTTTGCATGAAATGTTCCCTTGGTATCTCTAATTTTCTTGAAGAGATCTCTAGTCTTTCCCATTCTGTTCTTTTCCTCTATTTCTTTGCATTGATCACTGAAGAAGGCTTTCTTATCTCTTCTTGCTATTCTTTGGAACTCTGCATTCAGATGCTTATATCTTTCCTTTTCTCCTTTGCTTTTTGCCTCTCTTGTTTTCACAGCTATTTGTAAGGCCTCCCCAGACATGGGTCTTGATCCCTGTCTCCTGTACAATGTCACAAACCTCATTCCATAGTTCATCAGGCACTCTATCTATGAGATCTAGTCCCTTAAATCTATTTCTTACTTCCACTGTATAATCATAAGGGATTTGATTTAGGTCATATCTGAATGGTCTTGTGGTTTTCCCTACTTTCTTCAATTTAAGTCTGAATTTGGTAATACGGAGCTCATGATCTGAGCCACAGTCAGCTCCCGGTCTTGTTTTTGTTGACTGTATAGAGCTTCTCCATCTTTGGCTGCATATAATATAATAAATCTGATTTTGGTGTTGACCATCTGGTGATGTCCATGTGTAGAGTCTTCTCTTGTGTTGTTGGAAGAGGGTGTTTGCTATGACCAGTGCATTTTCTTGGCAAAACTCTATTAGTCTGTGCCCTGCTTCATTCCACATTCCAAGGCCAAATTTGCCTGTTACTCCAGGTGTTTCCTGACTTCCTACTTTTGCATTCCAGTCCCCTAGAATGAAAAGGACATCTTTTTTGGGTGTTAGTTCTAAAAGATCTTGTAGGTCTTCATAAAACCGTTCAACTTCAGCTTCTTCAGCATTACTGGTTGGGGCATAGACTTGGATAACTGTGATATTGAATGGTTTGCCTTGGAGACGAACAGAGATCATTCTGTCGTTTTTGAGATTGCATCCAAGTACTGCATTTCGGACTCTTTTGTTGACTATGATGGCTGCTCCATTTCTTCTGAGGGATTCCTGCCCACAGTAGTAGATATAATGGTCATCTGAGTTAAATTCACCCATTCCAGTCCATTTTAGTTTGCTGATTCCTAGAAGGTTGACGTTCACTCTTGCCATCTCCTGTTTGACCACTTCCAATTTGCCTTGATTCATGGACCTGACATTCCAGGTTCCTATGCAATATTGCTCTTTACAGCATCGGACCTTGCTTCTATCACCAGTCACATGCACAGCTGGGTATTGTTTTTGCTTTGGCTCCATCCCTTCATTCTTTCTGGAGTTATTTCTCCACTGATCTGGGTCATGAAGACCTTTTTTCTACAGTTCTTCCATGTATTCTTGCCACCTCTTCTTAATATCTTCTGCTTCTGTTAGGTCCATACCATTTCTGTCCTTTATCAAGCCCATCTTTGCATGAAATGTTCCCTTGGTATCTCTAATTTTCTTGAAAAGATCTCTAGTCTTTCCCATTCTGCATAGACGTTTATATTAAGAAGATGTTTATAAAGTATTATTAAGTGACAAAAACAAGTTCTATATTTAAAAAACATGTAGTAGTGACCTCCCTGGTGGTCCAGCGGGCATGGTTTCACTTTCCAATGCAGTAATGTGGGTTCAATTCCTGGTCGGAAAGCTAAGATTCCCACATGCCATGTGGCCAAAAACCAAAACATAAAACAGAAACTATACTGTAACAAATTCAACAAAAGACTTTAAAAAATAGCCCACATCAAAAAAATCTTAAAAGAAAAATAGAGTAGGTAGTAGGATATACACACACAGAGGAAAAAATCTTGAAAAATATATACCAACAGGTTAAGGTGAGACAGTATTTAAAATTTCACTTCTCTACATAGTTTCTTTTTCTATAATGAGCATGCATATTTAATTAAATTTTTAAAGAATTAAGAAAACTGTATAGAAGATAGAAACACATTGACTCCTAGTGAGAGACCTCTATGAATAAAGTATACAAGTTTTAGTATAAATGCACAACCAGAAGTAATCTGTGACATAGGAATCCAAAAGAGAGAAAGCAGGCAGAGTTGGATCCTCTTTTTTTTTTTTTTTTTCTTTCAGTGTAGCCTTGGGAAAGCTAAAGAAAGTTTAATCAAACTACACTAGGATCTTGGGGAGAGCTGAACTATGGTGGGGCTGGGAGTGCACGGGAGCTAGAAATGTGTGTTTGAAAGCTATGCCATTTTTTTGTAGTTCTGTGCACTGAGAAAGGAGCTGAAAGAATTATGCCCGCAATGTTTCCTGGCCATGCCAAACTAAGGCTGGGAAAACAAGTCCTAATCTGAATCATCCCAGTTACTCTGTATCCCAGGCCACGGCCACCCCTGCAATGAGGAGTTAGAAAGCTACAGCTTTAGTCCGCACTCCAGAGAATTAGCCATTTAGTGTATCCATGAGAGAAATATAGACACCTCTGTTAATGCTGTAACCTAGGAAAGTAAGCAGCACTGCATTAGATTTTCCTTCCAAACCGGAATTGTGCTTACGTTGCAAAGGTATCATCATTATCAGCAGTAGTAGCAGCTCTCTGAAAAACATCTTCACTAGCATCTAGAAGTTGACTCACTGTTGTCACAGCAACTTTTTTCGCCTGCCAGGAAGAAGGCATTGATTATCACAGAAGACACACTGCACACCATCATCCTCATTATAGTTACCATGAATTATTACCATATCAAGTGGCACCATTGGTATGGTAATCTAGAAATATTTTTCAAAACTAGTTTTGAAAGTATTCTCTCCACCTAAGAAGGCAGAGAGAGTAAAGGCAAGGCACAGTGAAAATATAAACTGAGTTAATTAGGAGGCTTAGGTCTCTGAATTGACCTCATAGCAAGGTGTTTCACAGAACCTCCACCCTCACCCCCAAGAACACAAAAGCGGGTGTTTCGATACAGAAGCGGAAACAAAATAAGAAGAATACAGGGCTCTTTAAAACATTACAGTCCATAATACTTAATATAAGACCTTAATTATACGTACTCTAACTGTTAGTAACTATTAGGCTTAGTAAAATTATTTCCAGTTTTCTTAAAAATTAAAACCTCTGAAGTATGTCAGATGCAATGTCTCCACACCTGATTACATTTTAACTGCCTTCGTTATAGATATTGACACCATTCTGTCCTTATGGGCTAAGCCTGTCATAAATTCTACGTTTGGTGGTCATTAGATTTCTTTCAATTCCATATTTATTAACTTGCAATTTGAATCCCACTTTATTTCCAAAGACCTCGGATAACAAAAAACATTTTTAAAATAAACTATTTAAAAAGAATAGAATAAAACAGATGTTTTCAGGCCATGCTGATATCCAGCTAGCAGATACTGGGTCCTTCCAGATTGGCGGTTTATAAACCCTGCTAGGCCAGTACCTAAACTGTGCCAATTGGCGAACGCTGCCTGCAGTTCTCATTTTCAGGTACCAGAGTTTAACAGGTTATGATATCAGAAATGTAAACTAGGCTCAATTTTTTGGAAAACCAAGACTAAAATTCAAATATGCTCAACAGAAAGGGATCCCGGTTTAAAACAGCATGATCCAAAGTGAGTTTCTTGGAACTCAAGTTATTTGGAATTGAATAGAGGTGAGAGGTCAAATATGATTGATAAACATATTACTAAAGTGAAATAGATTTGTTCATTCCAGGACTTTCCAGAAGAATTTAACATGATAATCATTTGTGACTATCCCAAAAGAGACTATTTGGACAAGTAGACCTTTTTTATTGATATTCCTTTGAACATCTCTCAGAGACAGTGCTCTGCAAAATGGTTTTGAGCACCTAAAACCCTGACCAAGTCCATACTTTGTAGTAAGGAGTAGAGTTTGGAATGTCTTTCTTTGTTCCCCTCCCTGTTTAAAAAACCATATGAGTTTTACCTCAGATGAAGCATTTCTGGATGTGTTAAAAATCTGTCCAACTACTCTAGTAGCAGACGTGATGTCCTCAGGAGTTAATGTACTGGCATTCGATGTTAAAATCTGGGCTTCATTAGAAATATTTTGTGACTGTGTTGAGATATTGACAATCTGTTAAAAAAAGAAAAAAGCCCTAACTTTATAAACTATATCTGAACACTTTGCAAACAACACATTTGAATAAGCTGGAACTGAATTGACCCTCAACCTCATGAACATCACATCCACTCCATTTTTCATTTTTGCTTTTTCCTTTGCGTAAAGGACACAGTACATGTAGGCCAGTGGCTTTCCCAGCCCTTTCTATTAATACCTGCCAGGATTAATTAATTAAGCCGGGTCAGGGCCCCTCTAGGTATAACCCATGGACCAATGGTGGTTCACTGACTGCTACAGAGTCCATAGGGAGATAAAAATAGAAACTGAAAGTGGTCAGAAACATAACAATTCTATGCTGTTGAATCTAATAATTTGTAAAATGGATTTTTATCCTATAAGCCTTTTTTGTTCTACTTTCCTAGTAATTCATTAGTAGTTTACAAAATTATAGCCTGCAATGGGCTGGAAATTTTTTAAGCTGGCTTTGTAGCACATAGAGTTAGGGAAGTTAGGAAACCTCTCCAGGTACCAGTGAACCTCCAGGCTCTAGGTTGTGAGGCTAAACATATTAATCCATATTATCTTTAGTGGAAAGTGAAAGTGAAGTCGCTCAGTTGTGTCCGACTCTTTGAGACCCCATGAACTGTAGCCTACCAGGCTCCTCTGTCCATGGGATTTTCCAAGCAATAGTACTGAAGTGGATTGCCATTTCCTTTTCCAAAAGGCCAGGTGTTAATACGTATGTGTCTGTGTGGCTTAGTTTTCACTAGATGGCAGCATCGTTGCAAAAATCAAACCAAGGTCACACTATTTACTCTTACGGAAGAGTCCGAAACAATATCCAATCAGTAGAAACAAGGTTCTCATTCAATGCCCAGATCTCTGCTATGTGTTAGGCATTTAACTAGATGTTTTATAGGTGTTATCACATTTAATATGCAAAACAATATTGCAAGTTGAGCACCCTCATTCCTATTTAAAGGCTTGGAGAGGTTATAGAGCTCACCCAAAGTTCATGCAGCCTATAAATGAGAGAAATGATGATCAAAAACTGCCTTATCAGACTCCAGAACATGAAGCCTTTCCCCCAATCTGTATGAAAGTGCAAGTGTTAGTCACTCAGTCATATCTGACTCTGTGTGACTCCATGGACTATAGCCCACCAGGCTCCTCTGTCCATGGGATTCTCCAGACAAGAATACTGGAGTGGGTTGTCATTCCCTCCTCCAAGGGATCTTCCCAACCCAGGAATCGAACCTGTGTCTTTTGCATTGCAGGTAGATTCCCTACTGTCTTAGCCACACAACCTATGTGGTTGGCAGCCATCTCCATACTCTACCCTCATCCTCACCCACTCCCTTGCCCAACTGAGATTAGGGAGCCAGTGTGGTACAGTGTGGACTTTAAAGACCAGCTCCATCACTTTTTGGCTGCGGTTCACTGAGCAAAATAGGACACTCTCAGAGAGTTTCCTCATCTATAGAATGAACATATCAATGCATAGTCACTTTTAAAATTAAAATAACACATATAAAATGTTCAGCACAGTATTTAGCATGCAGTTAGTACTCAATAACATGTAAGTGTGATTAGCTAGAATAATCTATAATATGAGAATGAAACTATAACTCTCAGAGGTTGTGTGTGTGTTAGTCACTCAGTCATGTCCGACTCTTTGCGACCCCATGGACTGCAGCCCACCAGGCTTCTCTGTCCATGGAATTCTCCAGGCAAAAATTCTGGAGTGGATTGCCATTGCCTTCTCCAGAGGAACTTCCCAACCCAGGGGTCGAACCCTGGTCTCCTGCATCGCAAGCCAGTTCTTTACCATTTGAGCTATAGGTTGTGTAAGGACTAAATGAGATAACACATGAAACATGCCTAGTGCCAAGAGGAACACAAATTAATTTCTTCTTCCTCCCCTTGCTCGATCCCAGGTGTTAACAATTCCTTGCATTTGAGTATATCCTTAGTCAAAATAATCTAATTTGCATTAAAGAATAGTTAATTATATTTCCCACTTCACTTGCTCATGAATACAGCTCTGAGACGAGCATCAGGTTCTGAACTTCCTGTTTCAAAGGGGTTTGGATCATAGTTTGTTTCTCTTTATTCTGATCCAAGAGACCATAAAATACCTTCCTTTTGGTATCAAACGTTAGGTATCTATTTTCAGTCAAAACTTCAGTGGTCAAACATATGAGGCCATTTAAAAACTAGTTAAGGACATAGGGAATGTCTTTTACACACTGCTATATTTAAAATGGATAATCAACAAGGGCCTATTGTATAGAACATGAACTCTGCTCAATGTTATGTGCCAGCCTGGATGGTAACAGGGTTTGGGGGGAAATGGATACATGTGTATGTATGGCTGAGTCCCTTCACAGTTGACCTGAAACTACCACAACAGTTAATTGGCTATACCCCAATACAAACTGCTTTTGGTGCTAAAAAATAAAATTTTATTTTAAAATATACAATACCAAAACTAAAGTAAGAAAAGACATATTTTCATTTTCTTTATAATATATATCAAATGTAAAATGCAGCTATTTAAAATACTGAAACAGTTCTAAAAAATAAAATATGCTATAAATTATCATTTGCTGACCTTTGCCAAACAAACATGTCCAACTGTCTGTTTTCACAAATGGATATCAACTTTAAAATATAAGGATAGTTTCAGTTACTGCTGCTGCTGCTGCTAAGTCGCTTCAGTCATGTCCGACTGTGCGACCCCACAGACAGCAGCCCACCAGGCTCCTCCGCCCATGGGATTTTCCAGGCAAGAGTACTGGAGTGGAGTGCCATTGCCTTCTCTGAGTTTCAGTTAACAGTCTTTGCTATTTCTAGTATGAGAGTTTTGAAAGCATTGGTTTGGCATCAAGTATCTGAAGAACAGATTATGTACAGTCTGAACTTTTTCCCATTGCCCATCTCATGGAATATATAGCCTACCTGCTTTTCCAGGGTTTCCAGATTTTGATTACAATTTCCTATCGTCACATTTTGTAATTTTATCTCTCCATTTTCAAGACTGCACTGCCGAATTGCCAATGGATTGCCCGCTTTAATAAAAAGAAGCAGCAGGGAGGGATAAATTATGATTATGGGATTAACAAGTACATATTACCATATGTAAAACAGATTAAAAGAAACACAAGTTTATTGTTTAGCACTGGAAACTATATTCAATGTATTGTAATAACCTGCAATGGAAAAGAAACAAAAAAAGAATACACATACACATATTCTTAGTTGCTCAGTCATGTCCGACTCTTAGCGACCTCATGGAAGGCAGCACGCAAGGCTCCTCTGTCCGTGGGGATTCTCCAGGCAAGAATACTAGAGTGGGTTGCCATGCCCTCCTCCATGGGATCTTCCCAGCCCAGGGATTGAACCCAGTTCTCCCTCATTGCAGACGGATTCTTTACCATCTGAGCCACCACAGAAGCTCCCCTGGGCACATATATATATCTGAATCACTTTGCTATATATCTGAAACTAACACAATATTGTTAATCAACGATACTTCAATTTTAAAGAAAAGAATAAAGGAAGAATACTTGGAAAAATGAAAGCAACCACCTGCTCCAGTACTCATAACCCCTTCGCAATATGATTTTACTGCTCTCCCCATCAAGAAGTGAAGTCTGTTCCTCCATTTCCTGAATCTTCCTTTGATCAACAAAATGTGGTAGAAATAACATTGTTTGATTTCCAAAGCCCAGATCAGAAACGCTGTCCTGAGACCATCATATAAGGAAGCAGGTCTAATCTACTGGAGGGTGAAAGGCCATGTGGAGGAGACCTGAAGACCCCCAGCCAACAGGCAGCACCAAAGCCTCATGTGAGTAAGATCATCTTAAACCTTCCAGCACAATCCAGCTGCCACAGTCAACTCACAGGACTATGAGGAGCTTATATCTTTATTGTTGTCAGCCAGTAAGTTTGGGATATTTTTATACACAGCAAGGGAAAAGTGAATCAGACAGCCACTGCATGAATATTTCAGGCAGATACCACTTGTCTAGATTTTTAAATCTGGAATTCAAAAGATCAGTCAACTATTTTCTTCCTTTGAAGTCTGCAAGGAAGGTTTGCCTTCCAAAAATGAGGGACATAAGGGCATTGAGTTGGATATGACAGACTAGTCGGAGAGACCTGAAACAAGGTGAAAAATTCCTCCTAGAGATTTAATTATATGGGCTTCCTTGATAGCTCAGTAGGTAATGAATCCGCCTGCAATGCGAGAGACCCTGGTTCAATTCCTGGGTTGGGAAGATCTGCTGGAGAAGGGATAGGCTACCCATTCCAGTATTGTTGGGCTTCCCTTGTGGCTCAGCTGGTAAAGAATCTGCCTGCAATGTGAGAGACCTGGGTTTGATCCCTAGGTAGGAAGATCCCCTGGAGAAGGGAAATGATACTCACTACAGTATTCTGGCCTGGAGAATTCCATGGAGTGAATAGACACTGAATTCTATAGTGATCTTTCATCTTTACCCAAATCTGGGTGACACGTGAAAGGCAAAGAGTTCTACAGTTTTTGCAGCATCTACAGAGTGTATTACTGGCTCTCAATAAATCATCAGGTTTATTTCCTAGGATTATCACCTGAGCCTCGGCAACTCAATGTCCTCCTCTGGCTAGTACTTAAGAGGATGTAAATAGATGAAATCACTACCAGTTGTCATTAGTGGGACAGCTGATCAGTAGGTGAACTCTTAGGACAGCTCTGGGTAGCTGCATAAGGGGCAACAACTAAAAACACAAAAACTAGAGGTTGCTCCTACAACACTTAAAGCAGAAGGTTAAATTCATTCTTATATGATCACTCCACTTCTACTCTATGGCATGATGAAAATTTTAAACATTTATGTAGGATATTATTTTTTATGTGGCCATAGTTCAAATGCATCTTCTCTACATTACTTATAAGTATGAACCTATCCACTCAAAATCATTAAAAGTATTTTGGTTATTTGCTATATAAAGCCAAATTAATTAGAAGTAATTATTAATATAATACTAAAACTCCGGGAGTTGGTGATGGACAGGGAGGCCTGCTGTGCTGCAATTCATGGGGTCGCAAAGAGTAGGACACGACTGAGTGACTGAACTGAACTAAAAAGCAAATTTACTAATTGTTGACATCTATACCGTTTTTTTAAATTTATTTATTTTTAATGGAAGGATAATTGCTTTATAATATTTTGTCGGTTTCTGCCATACATCAACATGAATCAGCCATAGGTATACATATGTCCCCTCCTTCTTGAACCTCCCTTCCTAGAAATCTATATATTTAAATTATTTTATGGGCTCAATCTGAAATTCAAAGATAAGTGTAACAAACATTTTCATACTAATTACTAAGAAAAGAAAAATACATAACCAAGTGAAAGGTTCTCTTGTTCCAATAATGTAATATATTTCAAGCAATTGTGATATCCCTTGATGGGTATATAACTGATATTTTTACTCTTCCCAAATCAATAGCACAGCTATTTTTTGTAGCCACATCTCTTTTGTAAATTATAGTGAAATATTTAAGATGTAAAAAACATAAAAATTAAGACAGTATGTATCTGTTGGCATATCATTGGAAGTAAGGACCAATATAGTTGAAGCTTCTCTTTTACCTCTGAGCTCTTATCAAGAAGCTAGGAGGAACTATGTAAAGAACAGAATAATGAATACTTGAGTAAGTGTGATATATGTGGGCAGAGGCAATTTAGATTCAGCAAATGGAATGCTGGTCTCAAAAATCTCTTAGAATAAAGCAAAGAAAGGCATCGGAAAGAGCAGTACATGTAATTTATTTAGTGCTTCAAAGAGTACTTGACACACATAGAGATCAATATCTAAATAAAATGTGAAAATTTTCTCAATTTCATCATTGGCAGAAGTTCAGTCAAACACTTGCATAAACAAGCTAGAGTTAGTTACTGTGATATCCGGTTCTGTGGGAAGTGAATGATGACCCACAGGAAGATATGAGAGGCAGGAGGACTAGTCAGATAAAAATCGATGTAAACTAAGAGCTGTTAAAACATTTAGGGAAATCACATGGCACAGTGGGAGTCAGGAAAGGAGTCCATGAATTTAAAGGGCAACCCTTAGAAGATATTACCAAATCTGACACTAAAATCACATATGTCATCAAAATCCTGGATATCATCAGAAAGCAGATTAGAAATAGAAAATATCATTTGCTCCTTTATTCTCAGAAAGCCTTTGTGCAAAACACATTGTCACACTTCAGAAAAGGTATGCTGAAGCTAGAGAATGTTCCAAGATGAAAACCTAAAATATTCAAACAGGTGAAAGACTACTAGCTGGACAGACTCAGCTGCATTTCTACCTAGAAAGATGAAGTCTCAAAGTAGATATGGTATAAATCCACAGTCTAGCTAATCTTTAAAATTGAGATAAATTATGTAACTGAGAGAACAGATCTCAACTTGGTCAAACTCCAGGAGATGGAGGGGGCCTCAAGAATAAATCAATTGAAAAAGAATTAAAAGGAATTTACTACTGTTCCAACAGTCCTGGGTGTTCTTTGGAAGGACTGATGCTGAAGCTGAAACTCCAGTACTTTGGCCACCTCATGCGAAGAGTTGACTCATTGGAAAAGACTCTGATGCTGGGAGGGATTGGAGGCAGGAGGAGAAGGGGACGACAGAGGATGAGATGGCTGGATGGCATCACTGATTTGATGCACATGAGTTTGAGTGAACTCCGGGAGTTGGTGATGGACAGGGAGGCCTGGCGTGCTGCGATTCATGGGGTCGCAAAGAGTCGGACATGACCGAGCGACTGAACTGACTGACTGACTGACTGATCTATATTTTAGTTTTTAGGAAAATCGAATTACGGGAGTTAACACCCAAAACTCTGAACACTGGCATCATGAAAGGGAACCAATTCCTTCAACAAAATCTTCCCTGATGCCTCTTTCAGGGATCTAAAACTAGTTGGAGAGATGATAGGTATGATCCTGCATAGCAATTCAGATGCCTAGACAGAGGAGATGCTTGGGAAAGCACATACCATTTACAGTGTTCTTGTCACATACTTGCAAGGAAGATCCATATCTTCCCACGGGAATTCTGTTAAAAGTAAAACTCCCATAGGTACTGTTTTCACAGAAATTAACTGTAATGGACAGAAAAAATATTTTTGAATCATAAATTCATCATTATCAAAAATTTTTCATTATTAATTTTCATCATTTTTCTTTCTGAATTTCAAACCAGATTAAAGCCAAAGTTCAAAATCTATAGAGTGTAATTTGAAGGGTAACAGAAGGCTTATAGGCCTCATTGACCACCCAGCAACAACATATTTTAAGTTACTACCATTACAGTAACTAGTACATTATATAACAGGTTCAGTTAAAATGTGCACAATATATAACCCAGTATAGGTAGGATGTGAGCACTAACACATCAGAAAGGATAGTGTATTACATTAGTTGGAATCTTGAAAATCAGATATAGAGCCTACAGAGGCAAAGGGACCGAGGGTGGAGGTTAAAGCAAACAGCCAAAGGCATGGGTTTCTGTGGGGGTGTACCCTGGCTGTTCAGAATGTTGTGAATTATTGGAGTGAGTTCTAAGGCTCTGAGCAGGCAGCGTGAAGTGTGTAGAGTGCTGGGAAGCACACTGCAGATCAAGAAGTGCTTTTAACTTTGATTCTGAGATACTACTGAGTGAAGTCAAGCCATTGATTTAATAACATCTCTCCAAGAGAAAGCTGGAAAAAAAACAAAAACTTCACCTAAGTAGATATTTGAACAAGTAGGTGCATCTTGACTTCAGAAAAGTTAAATATGTTAGAATTATGATATTTGAAATGGTGTAACATGGCATATTACCATTTGAAAGGACCTGGGAAAACCATATTACCCATTGCCCTATAGTAGACACTGCAGTCAGAAAGAAAAGCAACCATTAGTTTTACAGAGAAACTTGACAGTTGGAAAAGAAAGGCAGTGTACTGAACATACAGGTAAATAGCACAAGAAAACTCAGTTTTTACTCTTCAGCTAATAAACACATCTTAAATTCGTGATCATTATGCCCATTGTTACTATAGCAATTAACAGGAGCTTCGAGAAACTTTGCTGCTGTCCTTAGAAACATAAGATTCACCTAAATCTCACACCCTAGTATTATCCCAAGTAACTTACTGATTGTACATCTCAGTCCTTTCCACTCTTCTGGACAAATGCATCTGCCATTTTGCCAGGTTCCACCATTCTTGCAGAACTCTATAGGGGTGCTTGATGTAGGGGTAACTGTTCCTAAAGAAATAATAAATAACAGAATAGTATATGAACTGGCTGATTAGTTTCCTTTTGGGGGTCTGTGGCCTTTGATTTCTGTATGTAAAATCACTATTTTTGAAGACCATTGCTGAAAAATATTCCTTGTAATATGATTTAAAAAAAACAGATTTACACAGGATTTACAATGCTTACTAGATGCTATGGATAAAATTTAAAAAAAAACATATTTCAAAGATATAACACCCTGTCCAAGGAGATTTGAATCTACTGAAGGAGACAGGAGGTTATGTCAATAGATTAGATAGATATAGTCAAACCATTTCAATGCAGAATTACAAGTGCTCTAAGAACTTAGAAGAGAGATGAAGACAGAGGCAGACCATCCAGGAAAGACTGGTAACTATTCCAGAGAAGAGGGGATGTTTTTAGCATCAGGTTTTAAGACTAAATTTAGAAAAGTCAGATAAAATGTACGCAGGATACAAAGAGCACAAAATTCAAAAACATGGAAATTCTGATGTGTCCAAGTACAGGGAAAAGCCTGACACATCAGGAGCATTGGTTCTTTGTGGATCAATAGCAGAACATAAGTGGCACTATGAGCAGCTTTATAGACCAAGCCAAAAATATTTAATCCTGCAGGAGCCTGGGGCAGGCGGTGAGGGAGTGGGGGAGATCTTAAAACAAGGGAGTAACATCATAAGGAATGTTTTTTAGGAAGACAACTCAAGCAGTATGGGAAATGACTCAGGCTGGGAGGCAAAGGAGACCAGCTAAATGAGAACCTGATCGAAAACAGTGGCTCTAAGGATGTTAGGGATCAATCAGCCCAAGACCACTCCTGAGACAGGATTTGGACCTAGTGACTGGTTATTTTGAGCTGGGGACACTGGGACTCTAAACCTAAACCAAAAGACAGGGTAGATGGTGAACAAATTAACCAAGCTTAAGAATAGAGGAGGCAGAGTTCTGGTCCAATAATGATGGTGTTCAGTTCAGTTCAGTCACTCAGTCATGTCTGACTCTTTGCGACCCCATGGATCACAGCACGCCAGGCCTCCCTGTCCATCACCATCTCCCGGAGTTCACTCAGACTCACGTCCATCGAGTCCATGATGCCATCCAGCCATCTCATCCTCGGTCGTCCCCTTCTCCTCCTGCCCCCAATCTCTCCCAGCATCAGAGTCTTTTCCAATGAGTCAATTCTTTGCATGAGGTGGCCAAAGTACTGGAGTTTCAGCTTTAGCATCATTCCTTCCAAAGAAATCCCAGGGCTGATCTCCTTCAGAATGGACTGGTTGGATCTCCTTGCAGTCCAAGGGACTCTCAAGAGTCTTCTCCAACACCACAGTTCAAAAGCATCAATTCTTTGGTGCTCAGCCTTCTTCACAGTCCAACTCTCACATCCATACGTGACCACAGGAACAGCCATAGCCTTGACTAGGTGGACCTTAGTCGGCAAAGTAATGTCTATGCTTTTGAATATGCTATCTAGGTTGGTCATAATTTTTCTTCCAAGGAGTAAGTGTCTTTTAATTTCATGGCTGCAGTCGCCATCTGCAGTGATTTTGGAGCCCAAAAAATAAAGTCTGACACTGTTTCCACTGATTCCCCATCTATTTGCCATGAAGTGATGGGACCAGATGCCACGATCTTCGTTTTCTGAATGTTGAGCTTGAAGCCAACATTTTCACTCTCCAGTTTCACTTTCATCAGGAGGCTTTTTAGTTCCTCTTCACTTTCTGCCATAAGGGTGGTGTCATCTGCATATCTGAGGTTATTGATATTTCTCCCAGCAATCTTGATTCCAGCTTGTGTTTCTTCCAGCCCAGCGTTTCTCATGATGTACTCTGCATATAAGTTAAATAAGCAGGGTGACAATATACAGCCTTAATGTACTCCTTTTCCTATTTGAAATCAGTCTGTTGTCCAAGGAGCGGTGGCTGTGTGGGCGTAGGAGGGCCTAGAGAAGCTATCCCACGTTGAAGGTTAGGAAGGGCGGCAGTGAGGAGATACGCTTCATCCAAGGTAAGGAACAGTAGCTGTGCTTTTCTGGACCAGCTGTGAAGAGATACCCCACATCCAAGGTAAGAGAAACCCAAGTAACATGGTAGGTGTTGCAAGAGAGCATCAGAGGGCAGACACATTGAAACCATAATCACAGAAAACTAGTCAATCTAATCACACTAGGACCACAGCCTTGTCTAACTCAATGAAACTAAGCCATGCCCGTGGGGCAACCCAAGACGGTAGGGTCATGGTGGAGAGGTCTGACAGAATGTGGTCCACTGGAGAAGGGAATGGCAAACCACTTCAGCATTCTTGCCTTGAGAACCCCATGAGCAGTGTGAAAAAGCAAAATGATAGGATACTGAAAGAGGAACTCCCCAAGTCAGTAGGTGCCCAACACGCTACTGGAGATCAGTGGAGAAATAACTCCAGAAAGAATGAAGGGATGGAGCCAAAGCAAAAACAATACCTAGCTGTGGATGTGACTGGTGATGGAAGCAAGGTCCGATGCTGTGAAGAGCAATACTGCATAGGAACCTGGAATGTCAGGTCCATGAATCAAGGCAAATTGGAAGTGGTCAAACAAGAGATGGCAAGATTGAATGTTGACATTCTAGGAATCAGTGAACTAAAATGGACTGGAATGGGTGAATTTAACTCAGATGACAATTACATCTACTACTGCGGGCATGAATCCCTCAGAAGAAATGGAGTAGCCATCATGGTCAACAAAAGAGTCCAAAATGCAGTACTTGGATGCAATCTCAAAAACGAATGATGGTGTAGATGGTACCATATTGATCATCCTACAAGTGACAGCTTAAAACTCTGGACAAAAATTTTAAAATAATTAATTGAGGACATTGGACAGCAATAAAAAACAGAGAGAAACTGAAGTCTATCGCAAGTTTATAGAATTCCCCAGTCTGTATAGCAGGAGTGGCTGAAACACCAGCAGAAAGCTACAGTCTTAATGGGTGAAAGTATGAAGATCTGGGGTAACCACACAATTGGAAATTGAAGGGGGATAGCCCAGAAAGGAAGGCGCTATATAGAAGGGAGACACAAAGTCTGGCTGTAAATTCCCCTCAAATCTGAAGAAAGCATATGTTTTTAAAAAAAAATAGAGTTTCTAGGACATGTGGGAAAATATCAAAAAGTCTAATTTATAAGCAAATAGAGTCCCAGAAAGGGAGATGAGAAGAAATAGAGCAGGTAAATATCTGAAGGAATAATGGTTGAAACTTCTTAAACTTGATCCAAGAAATTCAGTAAAGCCACAAGCAAATAAACATGGGGGAAACCACATTTAGACACATCATGGTAAAACTGCTAAAACTCAAAAATAAGGAGAAAATCCTGAAAGCAACCAACTACCAGTCCAGACAGTTTTACTACTGAGTTAGGGTAGAAATAATACCCATCTTATATAAATTCTTTTGGAAAATAGAGAAAGGGAGAAACTTCCCAAATGATATCATAAAGCCAGGATAACCCTGATACCAAAATCTGACAAAAACATCATAAGGAAAAAAAAAAAATTACAGACCAATAAACTTCACTTATACAGATGCCAAAACCTTTTTGAAATAGTAGCAAATCAAATCCAGCAGTATATAGAAGTGACAATCCATCATGACAAAGTGAGATTTATACCAGGAGTGCAAAGTTGGTTTAACAGTAGAAAATCAATTATTTAATTCACTATGTGTTAGAACAGAGGGGGAAGACCATATAGTCATTTCAATAATCATAAATTCAAAAATCATTTCAATAAAGGGGACAAAAAACACCTGATTTTTTTTAACTCTCAGCAAATAGGGAATAAAAGGGAACTTCTTCAAACTGATAAAAAAAATCATCTATGAAGAACCTGCCTCTAACATCATACTTAATAGTGTAATATTAGATGCTTTTTGGACTTTCTAGGTGGACCAATGGTAAAGAATCCTCCTGGCAATGCAGGAGATGAAGGTTTGATTCCTGGGTCAGGAAGATCCCTGGACTAGGAAATAACAATCCACTCCAGTATTCTTGCCTGGAAAGTCTGGACAGAAGAGCCTGGAGGGCTACAGTCCTTAGAGCCGCAACATGACACAACTGAGCATGCATGCACATTGGATACTTTCACCCCTAAGATTGACAGAAAATAGTTTAATATAACTGCTATAACCACTTTTATTCAACATTGTGCTGAAGATGCTGACCAGTGATATGAGTATGAAAGAGAAATAAAAACCATAAAGAAAAGGAGAAGTAGAACTGTCTTCCGTTGCAGATGACATCATCAAATACAAAGAAAATCCTAAGGTGTCTCAAAAAAAAAAAAACAAAACACTACTAGAATAAGCAATCCCACTGCTGGGCATACACACTGAGGAAACCAGAACTGAAAGAGACACATGTACCCCAATGTTCATTGCAGCACTGTTTATTATACCCAGGACATGGAAGCAACCTAGATGTCCATCAGCAGATGAATGGATAAGAAAGCTGTGGTACATATACACAATGGAGTATTACCCAGCCATTAAAAAGAATACATTTGAATCAGTTCTAATGAGGTGGATGAAACTGGAGTCTATTATACAGAGTGAAGTAAGCCAGAAAGAAAAACACCAATACAGTATACTAACACATATATAGGGAGTTTAGAAAGATGGTAATGATAACCCTGTATGCAAGACAGCAAAAGAGACACAGATGTATAGAACAGTCTTTTGGACTCTGTGGGAAAGGGCAAGGGTGGGATGATTTGGAAGAAAGGCATTGAAACATGTATACTATCATATGTGAAACAAATTGCCAGTCCAGGTTCGATGTGTGATACAGAATGCTTGGGGCTGGTGCACTGGGATGACCCAAAGGGATGGTATGGGGAGGAAGGTGGGAGGGGGGTTCAGGATGGGGAACACATGTATCCCCGTGGCGGATTCATGTTGCTGTATGGCAAAACCAATACAATATTGTAAAGTAATTAGCCTCCAATTAAAATAAATAAATTTATATTAAAACAAAAATATAATAAATGAAGCTATATTTATTTCCACATGCTAGCATTAAATAATTGGAAAATAAAAGTATTAAATCATTTTCATTCAAATTAGCTTAAAACTCATAAAATTTTTGGAAATAAATTTAACAAAATGTGTGCAAGACATCATTACGGAAAGAAATTTTAAAGAGTCTAAATAAGGGGCTTCCCTGGTGGCTCAATAGTAAAGAATCCACCTGCCAATGTAGGAAACATGGGTTCCACCCCTGGTCTGGGAAAATCCCACACGCTATGGAACAGCTAAGCCAGTGGGCTGAGCCCCCACTCTAGAGCCCATGCTCAGCAACAAGAGAAGCCACCACAATGAGAAGCCCACGCATCACAACTAGAGAGCAGCCCCAGCTCGCTGCAACTAGAGTGCAACGTGAGTGGTGCTCATGCAGCAACAAAGACCCAGAAAAGCCAAGAAACAAATAAATAAAATTGTATTTTAAAAATATCTAAATAAGTGGAAACATATACTATGCATGTGTGAAATACTCATAGTTGTCCAAGAGTCTATTGTCCTCAAATTGATAAAGCCAAAATCTAAAACAAAAGAACTTTTTTTGTAGAAATTGACAAACTGATCTCAAGATGTTATGGAGGGCTTCCCCGGTGGTCCAATAGTTAAGACCCTGCACTCCCAATGCAGGGTACCTGGGTTCGATCCCTGGTCAGGGAACTTAGATCCCACATGTAGCAACTAAGATCCAGTGCAGTCAAATAAAATTTTTTTTAATATTATGGAAATGTAAAAGACCTGGAAAAGCCAAAATAAACAGGGAACTGTACCCAATACTCTGTAATGGCCTATATGGGAAAAGAATCTTTAAAAAGAAAAAGTGGATATTTGTATATGACTGATTCACTTGGCTGTATATCTGAAACTAACACAACACTGTAAATCAACTAAACTCCAAAGAAAACTAAAACAACAAAAACAAAGAGTTGGATCACTGACATTACTAATTTTCTGACTTACTATACAGCTACAGCAATCAAAACATTATGAGATTATCATAAAAACAGCCAAACACACCACCGAAATAGAATAAACAGTTTAGAAATAGATAAAATATATATAGTCGGTTGATTCTTTGAAAAGATTCCAAGGCAATTCGGTTGGAAAAGGAAAAACGTTTCAACAAATAGTGCTAGACTAACTGGATGATATACCACGCTCAGAACACAATGCCAGGGCTTCACTGGTGGCTTGGTGGTAAACAATTCGCCTGCCAATGCAGGAGACACAAATTCCATCCCTGATCCAGGAAGATCCCACATGCTGCAGAGCAGCTAAGCCCATGCACCACAGCTACTGAGCTTGTGAGGGCCACAACGATTGAAGCCTGTGAGCTTGTGGGGGCCACAACGATTGAAGCCTGTGAGCTTGTGGGGGCCACAACGATTGAAGCCTGCGAGCTTGTGGGGGCCACATCGATTGAAGCCTGCGAGCTCTAGAACCTGTCTTTACAAGAGAAGCTACCATAATGTGAAGCCCACGCATCACAACTAGAGACAGCCCCAGCTCGCTGCAACTAAAGAAAAGCCTAAACAGCAATGAAGATCCAGTGCAGCTGAAGATAAATAAAAATTAATATTTTTAAAAAAACACAATACGAGATGGACCTGAGACACAAAAGCTAAAACTACAAAGCTTCACTGAGAAAATAGGAGATGAATATCTTTACAACTTTAGGACAAAGAGTTTTATTTAAAGAGCACATAAAAAGCACTAAACATAAAAGAAAAAAATATTGATAAACTGTACTTAAAATACTGCTCATCAAAACACACCATTAAGATAATAAAGATAGAAGCTACAAACTGGGAGAAAATATTTGCAGTACTTTTCTGTCAAAGAAAGTGTTGCTATAACTATAAATTAGGACTGTTAATTGTAGACAGTACATGTTATTAGTAACACAAACAACCCACTTTTTTAAATGGGTAAAAGGCTTGAATACGTACTTCATAAAAGAAGATATATGGAAGGGCACTAATCACATGAAAGTGATCAGCATATTAGTCATCAGAGAAATGCAAATTAAAACCGCAGTGAAATATCATCTCACACCCGACTAGAATAGCTAAAATTACAAAAGGATGATGCCAAATGTTGTTAAGGCTGCAAAACAACTGGAACTCTAGCAAACTGCTGCTAAGAACATAAAGCTAAATAAAGATACACATACATATGATGAGAAATTCCATGCCTACATAAATATGCAAAATAAAGGAAATATATGTCCACAAAGAGACTAGAATGTTTCTAATACCTGCAGCAAATGCAATCAATCGTATGCCACCTTTAGGACTGAAGCACTCACTCCTCCAGCTTTGAGTAAGTAAGTAACTAAAGTGTTAGTCACTTAGTCGTGCCCTACTCTTTGGGGCCCCATGGACTGCAGCCCACCGGGCTCCTTTGTCCATGAGATTTTCCAGGCAAGGATACTGGAGTGGGTTGTCATGTCCTTCATCCAGGGGATGTTCCCAACCTAGGGATCGAACCCGGGTCTCCTGCACTGCAGGCAGATTCTTCACCAACTGAGCTACCCTCAGCCTTGAGGGATGTTGGCAACTAAGAAAACAGCTGAAACCTTTTCAAGGAATTGCCCTCACCTGAAGAGAATCAGCTCATACAAGAGCCTTGTGACACATACCATGACTAGTCAATGCCAGGGAATAAAGTCTCATTCCCCAGCCTCAATGCCTCAAAGAGAGTAGTTTCCAAAGACAGCTGTCCTACATATTCCATCTCATTCACTCTTGTAGTGATGACACTTCTCCATCGAGAAGCAGGTTTATGGTCTCTCCTAGGGTCCAGAGGAATTTTGTATCTGTCTTGACTAATACGGTGGGAGAAATGTGCTGTGTGACTTCCAGATGGGATCATGAAAGGTGGTTTGGCCTCCACCTAGCTCCTTCTCACTCAGAGGGAGATGCTTTAGAAGCCTTGAGCCTACAGGAGACATGTAAGAAGCCTGGCTACTCTGAAGCCTCCACGCTGGAGATACCAAGCGGGGAACTACACAGAGACAGGGACGCTGGAGGAGCTTCAGCTGTTTCAACTTCCTGAGTCTTCCCAGCCCAGGCACTGCACATGGGTGAAGAAGCACTTAGGTGACCCCAGCTCCAGCCACCATCTGAGGGCAACTTTATGAGACATCCTAATCCAGAACTACACAGGCAGGCTGCTTCCAAATTCTGAATTCTGACAGATAATAAATAATTGTGGCTTTAAGCCACTAGGTTTCGGGGTGATTTCTTCTGCAGCAAGATAGCTAATACACAGAGGGCAACTCTGAAGGGCCAGCCCACCTTCAGCTGTGTTGCAGTTCAGTTTCTTCTTTCACCCAATCCTGCCTGTCATTCCCCGTGAGTACTGATCCCTACAACACCTGTTGAAAATTTTAATATAGTAAAGCTAAAACCTTCAACTCAGAATTTGTTTCCCAGGGAATCCAATCTCAGAAGTTTGCAGGTTTTTAAAAAATTTTTTAGTTTTTGGCCACACTGTGGCTTACAGGATTTTAGTTGCCTGACCAAGAATCAACCCAAGCCCCATGCAATCCTAATCACCAGACTGCCACGAAAATCACTCAGAAGTTTTATTTATTGTAATCAAAAGGGGAAAAAAAAAAGGAAACCACCATCAACAGCAGACTGAATAAATGAATTATAGTATATCCATACAATAGACTATTAATTGTTTAGTAATAAAATAATATACAACATCAAGGAATCTTAAAAACATGTTAACAAGAGTATTCAGACATAAAAGAGTAAATCTTTTATGGTTCTTTTTATGAAGTTCAAGGATAACAACTAATCTACAGTGATACAATCAGAACAGTGTTTGCCTAAAGGGTGGGAAGTAGGGGTGGGAAGACTGACTGGCAAGGAACACCTACAGCTACCATAAATAGAAAACACAGCCTAACATAAAACCTCACACTAAAGGCACCTCAATTTCTTTTACCTAATACATCATGTCTGATTCTCAACTAAAAATTACAGGGCATGCTGATAGGTAAAAAATGACTAAAGAAACAAGCCAACCGTCAGAACCAGATTTATAGACAGCAGAGATTCTGGAATTATCAGACCAGGAATTAAGAATAATTATGATTAATATACTAAGAGCTTTAACTAAAAAATGGACAATCTTTAAGAACAAGGAGGTAATATAAGCAGATAAATGGAAATTCTAAGCAAGAATTGAAATGCTGTAATCAGAAAACACTAACAGAAATGAATTCCTTTGCTGGGTTCATCAGTAAACTGATAAGAATCATTGAGCTTGAAGAATTCAGTAGAAGCTTTCCAAACTAAAAAGAGGAAAAAAAAAACCTGTGAAAAACAGAAAATCTAAGAACTGTGGGACAAAAGGTATAACATATACATAATGGGATGAGGAGGAGTGGTGGTGGCTTAGTCGCTGTCATGTCTGCCTTTGCAACATGGACTGTAGCCTGCCAGGCTGCTCTGTTCATAGGATTCTCTAGGCAAGAATGCTGGAGTGGGTTGCCATTTCCTTCTCCAGGGAAATCTTCCCAACCCAAGAATCGAACCCAGGTCTCCTGCATTGCAAACAGATTCTTTACCGACTGAGCTATGAGGGAAGCCCAACAGAAGGAGAGAAAAGGGCAAAAAGAACTGAAGAGACATTTTAAGTTTTGATGGCTGAGACTATTCCAAAATACATGACAGATAAGAAATCACAGAATCAGCAATCTCAGAGTCAGACAACACACTAACTCAGATAAAAGTTAAAAATAAAACAAAACCCTATACTTAGGCACCTCCTATTCAAACAGCAAAAAGTCAAAGACAAAAAGATCATTTCAGAAGAAGTCAAAAGGGAGGAAAAATACCTATAAAGCAACGCGTATAAAAGATATACGGGAACTCTCCCCTGGAAATCATGCAAGCAAAAAAGTGTAGAGTTAAATATTTAGTGCTGAATGAAAACAACAAAGTATTCTGCATCCAAATAATTATCCTTTAAAAGTAAAGAAAAAAGACATTCTCAGACAGAAAAATTTAGGGAGTTTGTCACCAGAAGACTTGCCTTGCAAGAAATGTTAAAGGAAATTTCTTCAGAAAGAAGGAAATGATACAGGTCAGAAACTCAGATCTACATAAGAAGATAATTAGAGAAGGAATAAATGAAGGTAAAATAAGTCTTTCCGTTTTTTTATTCTTAATCGATCTGATAACAGTTTGTTCAAAATAATAATAGTAATGATACATGAGATGATTAAAGCTTATGGATAAATGAAATGAATGACAAGAAATGTTATAAAGAAAGAGAATGAGGAATTGGGAAGATCTGCTATAAGGTGCTGGCATTACCTATGGGACTATATATTATTACTAGAAAGTGAATTTAGATTAATCATAAATGTATACTGCAAACTTTAGGATGCTCCTAGGCATTCACCCAAATAAGCGTAAACTTGCCCCCACAGAAAAAGCTACACCTGAATGTTTATAACAGTGGTATATATAATCACCTAAAACTGGAAGCAAACTAGATGACCTTCAGTGAAAATGAAATCGTTCAGTCATGCCTGACTCTTTACGACCCCATGGACAGTAGCCTGCACCAAGCTCCTTTGTCCGTGGGATTTTCCAGGCAAGAGTACTGGAGTGGGTTGCCATTTCCTTCTCCAGGGAATCTTCCCGACTCAGGGATCGAACCCAGGTCTCCCGCATTGTAGGCAGACGCTTTACCATCTGAGCCACCAGGGAAGTCTCAGATGACCTTCATGAATAGATTAAAAAAAGAAAACAAACCTGTAGAATATCCATACAATGGCATATTATTCAGCCATAAAACGAAATGATCTATGAAGCCCACAGAAGATATGGAGGAATCTTAAATATATTTAGCTAAGTGAAAGGAGCCAGTCTACATACAGTGATTCCAAATATATCACTCTGGAAAAGGAAAACTATAGAGATAATAAAGAAATCAGGGGTTGGGGAAGGGAGGGTAGGATGAATAGGTGAAGTGAACTGGAATTTCAGGGCAGTCAACTATTCTGTATGATTCTGTAACAGTGACTATATGTCATTATGTATTTGTCAAAGTCCATGAAACACTACAACAGGAAGAGTGAACCATAATGTAACCTATATATTAATAATCATGTGTCAACATTGGCTTGTCTATTTTAACAAAAGCAACACATCAGTGTAAGATATTAATCAGGGAAACCATAGAGGGGGAGGGGTGATGAGAGAGAGAGACAGCAAATGGGAATTCTCTGTACTTTCTGCTTAATTTTTCTGTAAACCTAAAACTGCTCTAAAAATCACTACAATATTGTAAAGTAATCAGCCTCCAATTAAGATAAATAAATTTTAAATTAAAAATAATAAAAATTTAAAAATAGTCAATTAGTTTTTTTTTTTAAGAGATATGGATTTTGATCTCAAACAGCTTACAATCTAGGAAGAGAAATTTAACTGTAATTGTTTTGTGACAAACTTCTCTGTGTAACCAAGGAAATGTGAAAATCTTCTTAAATTATAAAATATTTAAAATATGCAAGGTACAGAAAACTAACAAGACATCTCTAGCTACCATATCCTGGTTTAAAAGAGTAACTTTCTCTCAGATTTGCTTCAGACATTAGGGATTCCCTGATAGCTCAGTTGGTAAAGAATCCGCCTGCAATGCAGGAGACCCTGGTTCAATTCCTGGGTCGGGAAGATCCCCTAGAGAAGCGATAGGCTTCCCTCTTCAGTATTCTTGGACTTCCCTGTGGTTCAGCTGGTATAGAATCTGCCTGCACTGTGGGAGGCCTGGGTTTGATCCCCGGGTTGGGAAGATCCCCTGGAGAAGGGAAAGGTTACCCACTCCAGTATTCTGGCCCGGAGAATTCCATAGACTGTGTATGAGCAATGAAACTTTACAAAAAGAGCTGAAATCCTTTGAATTCCTTTATATTTCTTCACACCCCCCCCACCTACATATAACACTATTCTGAAATTATCTTCCCCATCACAGTTTATAGTATTAATATATCTAAGATAGTATGTAGCATTTGCATGTAATTTCTTAATTTTAAAAAAACCTAATAACTTTTAATGGTTACAGTTCTATTCTTGTTTTGTCTCTTCATTTTGGAGTAAATTTTGGTCATTTACATTTCTTTAAGGAAACTGCCACTTGACCAAAGTATCCTACCAAAGTAGGATAAGGTTTTCCATGGTATTTGTTTATGAGTTTCCTCACTAGTTTCTGTGTTTTTTTTTTCAAATAACTGTCTTATTTTAATATTTATCTTATTAGGTAATATTTCAGAGTTGAAATATAAAAATAGCGCTTATCCCCATCCACAAATATACACAAGTAATAATTTCTACTCATTTTTTCCAATCTTTCTTTTCACAAGGATAAGCAAAAATGAATCTATAGTCTTATTTTTCCCCCATTTTCTGTAGCTTGCTCTTACACTTAATGAATGTCAAAAATCTTTTCATGTGGTTCAGAAAACTTGCACATCTTCCTTACAGCTGCATTATATTCTATTATTTGATTGTGCCCTAACTTACTTAACCCCTTACCGATGGCCCTTTTGTTGTTTTCAGTTGCTGCTTCAAAATTGCATTCTATACATTTTACTTCACCTGTTGTACAAATCCATTTGTAGAATAAATTTCCAGACATGAAATTTCTGAGCCAAAGAGTACACATTCGCATCTTGACAGTTATTACCACCTGGCCACAGGGGTGGTACTAATTTGTATTTTCGCCAGCAACACAATGCTAGGCAAGGTCTGGGACAAGTTACAGTGAAGACCTACCTACCATTTATACAAAAGTAAAAGGAAAACTCTATTCTAATGCCACGATAAACATACCTTCATAAGGACCTGAAAATCCAGGTCTGAATTTAGAAACCGTGGGTTCCTCGGAGCCCTAAGGGCAGAGGCTGGCAGCTGCCCCTTCTTGCCTTAGGTCCGTCCTGCCCCACATTCAGGCGGCCTTGAGCTCACACAGGCAGACACTCCAGGCCACACCTGCAACCTCTTCTCACACCACACTGTGAACAGCCTCCCCTCACAGTCAGGGAAGCCCGAGCAGCATGGTTGGCCCCACAGTGGATGACGAGAAACGGAAGCACAGTTCCGGAAGCGGGGCAGGGCTTCTGAGGTCCCGGAAGCTGATGAGGCGTGCAAGGGTTAGAACTTGTCTTAAGAAACCTCGCTGGAAATATATCTTTTTTTTTTTTTAATTCATCTTTCCGGAAAACTAGCTTCTGGTTTTGTTGATCTCAGCTCTTGTTTCTTTGATTTCCATTCTATTAATTTGTTCTTATTTTCATTACTGCCAAACATAGTTTTAGAATTTACTCTTTTTTTAACTTCTAAAGTTAGAATGCTTATTATTTCACTGTCTTGATTTTTAATATATACCTAAAGCTATGTCATTCTAACTGCATTTTTATTTTATTGGAATATAATTGCTTTACAATGTTGTTTCTGCTGTAGACCAATGTGAGTCAGCTGTATATACACATACTTTCCCCTCCATTTTGAGGCTCCCTCCCATCTCTCCCCATCCTGTCCCTCTAGGCCACCACAGACCACCAAGCCCAGCCCTGAGCTCCGTGTGTTATGCAGCAGCTTCCCACTAGCTATTTTACACACGGTAGTATATATGCCATTGCTACTCTCTCAGTTTGTCCCACCCTCTCCTACATCTTCTGTGTCTTCATCAGTTCAGTTCAGTTCAGTTGCTCAGTTGTGTTCAACTCTTTCTGACCCCATGGACTGCAGCACACCAGGCCTCTCTGTCCATCACTAACTCCCAGAGTTCACTCAAACTCATGTCCATTGAGTCAGTGATGCCATCCAACCATCTCATCCTCTGTCATCCCCTTCTCCTCCTGCCCCCAATCCCTCCCAGAATCAGGGTCTTTTCCAATGAGTCAACTCTTCACATGAGGTGGCCAAAGTATTGCAGTTTCAGCTTCAACATCAGTCCCTCCAATGAACACCCAGGACTGATCTCCTTTAGAATGGGTTGGTTGGATCTCCTTGCAATCCAAGGGACTACCAAGAGTCTTCTCCAACACCGCAGTTCAAAACATCAATTCTTCTGCACTCAGCTTTCTTTATAGTCCAACTCTCACATCCATACATGACCACAGGAAAAACCATAGCCTTGACTAGACGGACCTTTGTTGACAAAGTAATGTCTCTGCTTTTTAATATGCTGTCTAGGTTGGTCATAACTTTCCTTCCAAGGAGTAAGCGTCTTTTAATTTGTGTTCTATAGTCTGCCTCTCTATTCTCACCCTGTTAACAGGTTCATCTATACCATCTTTCTAGATTGCTCACATATTAATTAATATTTGATGTTTGATTCCAACGATATTTTTAGCTGTGCACACAGTTGTTATAGAGAATGCCTCCACTGAATTTTTGAGTATTTTATAATTTTCATTTGATTTCTTCTTTGAATTATTTAAAACAGTTTTTTCAACATTTATTTGAATTTTCTTGGTTAGTTTATACATTACCTTCTAATTGTATTGCACTGTAGTCACAAAACATAATCTATGAGATTGATCTTTGGTACTCAGTAAGACTTTCTTCTGAAAATAATAAATTGACATTTTTTTCTGGCAATTCAAATATGTAAAATCTACTGTCCAGTTTGTTAGATATAGTTTTCAAATTTATGAACCTTTATTCATTTTCTCTGCTTGATCTATCAGTTTCTAACAGGAAAGCATTACTTTCAACCAACCCAATTGTAAATTTTTCTGAATAAGCTTGCCTTTTTTGTTTTATACATTATGTGTCTGTTTTATTTGATATAGGCACAGGGTTGGGCTTTCCAGGTGGCTCAGCAGTAAAGAATCCACCTGCAATGCAGGAGACATAGGTTTGACCCCTGGCCCAGGAAAGTCCCATATACTACCAGGCAACTAAGCCCATATGCCACGATTATTGAGATTGTGCTCTAGAGCCCAGGACCCATAAGTACTGAGTCCAGAAGCTGCATCTGCTGAAACCTGTATCCCTAGAGCCCGCGCTCCACAAAAAGAGAAGGCACTGCACTGAGAAACCAAGCACTGCAGCTAGAGAAAAGCCCACCCAGCAATGGAGACCCTGCACAGCCAAAACCAAAATAAGTACAATTATTAAATAAAAAGAATACTACTTAATAGTAGTGTTTTTCTTTTATCGTTTTCTTTTATAACTCCAGTGAGATAATAATATTTCCGTACATTCTTTTAAATTGTGATAAGTCATACTTCCAGAAATTCTAGCCCTATTTTTAATACCTTTAGTGCACATCATGGAAAATTAAATACTGGACATATGTGACACATTTCATGCTGCTTGGAAAAGTAGCAAAAAATGCTTAAAATTCCAAATGGAAAATATGGATTCAATTTCTTCTCCTAAACTGGACAAAGTTAGAATCTATTTTGAAAAGTCTAGTTTGATTAAGAAGGGGAATAAAAATATCTTTTATTAGTCAAAGAAATTCCATCAGGAAACTAGTGTCTAGCTCAGAGTCTTTAGGGATTTAAAAATCCAGGGATCTGTCATTTGTCCCAGACCAGGAATTTGAAATATTTGGGTGAAGATAAAGTTTAATCTTAAATGAGAGGACAATGTTTATGAAAGCTTACTCCACAGTGAGGGAAAAAAACTAAAAAAATATACAAAAAGTATAGCCTTTAAGATGAAATTTGTTCAACATTAACTACCTGGTTACATATTCCATAAAAATTTCCCCTATGGTCTAGTGAAGTATTAATACTGAAAAACAAGTGCAGGGAGATACGGCAGTTCTTAGAATTGTTTCTGTTTCTATTTGAGCTAGTCAGTTGAAATTTATGATTAAACTTAACTGCAGCTCCAGCTTGATAAGCTGGGTTTCAATCCAAAGGTCCAAACTAGATCAAGGGCATCTATTCAAGGTATGTATCCAGGAGTGGAGAAAACTGCACTAAATTATCTAAAAATACACACATGAAAAATTTGAGTGCCTACAGTGTACTAGATATCATCTTTAACTTGTAAATGTATTACCTAATCCTCATAACAGCCCTATAAGGTGGGGGTTATATGTTTATTATATTTATAATACAATTAATAGAATGGAGGTACAGAAATGTTGACTCTTGCTCCAGTTTACTTAGTAAGAACCAGGCAGTCTGGCTGCACAACTTTTTTTCCCCTGCTCATGTAATTTTTCGACAACTATTATGTACACACCCTTAGTCACCATGTTAAACAACAGATGTTCTTCAATAATATGTGTAATCAAATACCCATGGGTGGGGTTAAATTCAGAATTCAAAAATCAAGGAAAAATTCACTAAACCAAGGTTCTGGTCTCTTAAGTTTATAAAGTGTCTTGTAAAATGGGATCCGCTTCCCTGATAGCTCAGTTGGTAAAGAATCCACCTGCAATGCAGGAGACTCTGGTTCGATTCCTGGGTCGGGAAGATCCCCTGGAGAAGGGAAAGGCTACCCACTCCAGTATTCTGGCCTAGAGAATTCCATGGACAGTCCATGGGGTCACAAAGAGTGGGACACGACTGAGCCACTTTCACTTTCACTTTCAATCCTGATGTTAAAACAATGCATGCCCGTCAGCCAATTATATAAGAAAATTTCTTCCTCAAAAAATCCTTTCCCTTTCATAGGAATTATTTTCTTGATTTAAAAAGCGATTATATGAGGAAGAAAGAAGGGAGATTGGAAAAGGAGCAGAACAGAGGTATACAACAGCAGGATTAAAACTAAATGAAAGTATAGCTGCCTAAAAGCCAATTTCCTCCATACTGGACTGTTTTTTTAACCCCAAAATGGAGTCTTTCCTCTACAAACAGTCACCTGAGTTTGATTTACTGTCAAGTTTGCCTCTTGAGCAAATATGTACTTGAGTGAAATGAAAGCCAGGGCTTTCCAGGTGGCTCAGTGGTAAAGAATCCACCTGCCAAGCAGGAGACTCGGGTTTGATCCCTGGACTGGGAAAATCCTCTGGAGAAGGAGATGGCTACCTACTCCAGTATTCTTCCCGGGGAAATTCCATGGACAGAGGAGCCTGGTGGGTTACAGTCCATGTGGTTGCAAAAGAGTTGGATGTGACTTAGCAACTAAATAACAACAGCAAAATGAAAGCCAAGTATCTTTAACATGGATATTAAAAAATACTCCATCAAAGATACTTGTCAGAATTAAATGAGAGAAGGTATGTGACGTTTTCAGCATACTGCAGTAAAACATTTTAACCGTAAGTTTTATAATAGTGAAATACATACATTAAGGTTCATTCTATAACCAAGCAACAGCAACTCCTAATTGAAATTTACTTACAGCAGAATTTAAATTTTTTTCTACTTTTTCACGCAGAGGCTATTACTTTTTCATGAAAAATAAAAATGAGAGAGACATAATTGCTTAAACATTATATTAAACATAAACCAAGGGAACATATTCTGTTTATATTGAAAATAAATTTTGAATGTGATCAAATTAATTTACCAGAAATGGTATGTATATGTTTATTTTTTCTAGGGAAGACATTCATAGTTTTCATCAGTTTCTCAGAGATACCCAAGACGCTCCCCTTAAAAAAATAAGTTTACAGAGTGAAGTAAGCCAGAAAGAAAAACACCAATACAGTATACTAACACATATATATGGAATTTAGGAAGATGGCAATGATGACCCTGTATGCAAGACAGGGAACGAGACACAGATGTGTATAATGGACTTTTGGACTCAGAGGGAGAGGGAGAGGGAGAGGGTGGGATGATTTGGGAGAATGACATTCTAACATGTATACTATCATGTGAATTGAATCGCCAGTCTATGTCTGACGCAGGATGCAACATGCTTGGGGCTGGTGCATGGGGATGACCCAGAAAGATGTTCTGGGGAGGGAGGTGGGAGGGGGGTTCATGTTTGGGAATGCATGTAAGAATTAAAGATTTTAAAATTTAAAAAATAAAAAACTAAAAATTTAAAAAAAAAAAAAAAATAAGTTTAAAAACAATTCATCTTGGGGTTTCCCTGGTGGTCCAGTGGTTAAGAATCCACCTTCCAATGCAGGATACATTGGTTCAATCCCTGACCAGGGAAGTAAGATCCCACATGCTGCAGGGTAACTAAGCCCGCACATCACAATGACGATCCAGTGCAGCCAAAATTTTAAAATCACAAAAACAACAATTCATCTCTATTCCCAGCAAAGGGACAAAAGGGAGAGCATTCGATACTTCCATGAGATGGAATGGGACAGGATAGAAAGGGGTGGCAGAGAAGTGGAGAGGAAAGGGATGAAGTGGAGGAACCAGAACTTCCTAACTGAGGCAATGCTCAACTATCGTGTACAAGGCAAAACAGTAACAGCAAACAGTACCAGCATTTCAATCTCTTTAGATGATAACCCCCTTCTTTTCCACTGGGTTTACCCAAAACTGAGGGATGGCCCTTACATAAAAAGCCATCTTAAAAAAAAAAACCTGCTAGAGCAAGGAAATATTTGTCTTTTCTGAAGAGCTGGTATGCTTTTATTGTTAAACATGGGTTCTCTGTTATTATGTTACTTGGATCTATGTTACTTATTATTATGCATTTTTGGCTTAGTTCTCAGGAAACACAGGGATATGTTTTGCATTTGTTTTTAGCAACTCGTTTGATTGTCATTTACTTTCTATCCTCAGTCTTGTCCTCTTCCTTGTAGTGTTTTGTCCTTTGGTCCTTGTTTTAATGGGTCTATTGTAGCTGTGGTCTTTATAAGTTACCACAAATTTCCCTTTAAAAGTAGATATCTTATTAAGGAAGAAAAGAAGGGGAGGAAGGAAGGGAGGTGGGAGGGAAGGAAGGGAGGCAGTTCTTAAAAGTATGTCCTTTAGATAAGCTCTTATCAATTTAGTAGTCTTAATAGGATAAAACCTGCAGTGCATATTTTTTTTAAACCTCAAATTATTTTACAAACCTTAAATAAACAAAAACAAATTTTCATCAAGTTTGAATTTTACTGTTTTTGTTCTGATAAAGTTTCTCTCGCTTGTTCTTTAAACCCTACCAATACTGTGCTCTCTAAATACAGTCTTTGGGGGAGAAACACCAGGTCTATTCTCAGTTATCACTCCATAAGCAGCCAACGTTCATGACTCCTTTTGCTCTCAACAGTGGATCTTTGCAGGTATGCCCTGTGTTCCTGCTGGGTCCCCCAACCTTCTTCCTGAAATCTTCTGTCCTCACCCACCGTTTCATTAGAAACTATCTCTGTCTCTCTATCTCTTTTTAAATAAAAGGGAATGCTCAGAACATCCAGCTTTGAATCCCTTTATGGAAAGGGACTAGCATTAGGATTATGGGAAGTCTCTATTACGAGGTTCTAGAGCTTTCCTTTAACATCATTCTTTGCTCAACACTGCTGCCCTTTACCTCCCTTTCTCAGGGTCAGCTCTACCATGTAACAGGTGACTAACAAATGTCTATTGACTAAACAGGAAAATTGTTTTCTAAATGATCTTAATTTTTAAGTAGCTTTCAACACCTGAAAAGTGGGAAGTTTGTGTGAAAAACATGGTCATTTTATTTACAGCCCTAGTGAGAACATTCCTAAACTTTCTTCTTGAAATGAACTTTCATTCTGCATATGTTTAATTATGTGTGTATGTGTGTGTCCAAAACTATTTTTCTTCCTTGAAAGAAAATGAAAGTGAAAAGTCACTCAGTCATGTCTGACTCTTTGCAACCCCATGGACTGTAGCCACTAGGCTCTTCTGTCTAGTGAATCCTCCAGGCAATTCTACTGGAGTGAGTAGCCATTCCTTTCTCCAGGGGATCATTCCCAGGGATCAAACCCAGGTCACCCACATTGCAGGCAGATTCTTTACCAGCTGAGCTAGCAGGGAAGTGTGTTAAGCTTGGATTTAGCTTAACAAACCTAAACATGTGCTACTAATGATCTTAATTATTACTCTGCTATTCATTTAATCAGGTGTTAAAGGAGCACGAAGAGGCCAATTCAACTGTGTTGTTCATCACCTTGAGCACTTATACACACACACACACACACACACACACACACACACATGAACTCACATATTCATGTATATACAACCATATGCTAGCCATAAATGGACCCTTGTCTTTTATATTTCATAAATGGCAGGCAGCCTCAGCCTAGACATGGCACTTTCTAGTCCTGGTATGTCAGGTGGCAGCAGAGAGGCTCAATGCCTTCTCTTGCTCTGAGTTAAAAACAGCAGGACAACATTACCTCTCTGGATCCTGATCACAAGCCTCCAGATGCCCAGTCCCAAAACAGCAGCAGTCAGCAGCCCATACACAACGGCCACCAGCACCCGGAGGTTACAGGCATGGCTGGAAGCCATGGGGAGTCCAAACCACAAACCAAAGTCTGGGCGAAAGACAACTGGCTTCTTTTCTTCTTCAGCCAAGAACTTTAATCAAAAACTCTTCTAAAAAAACCACAATTCCTTCTCTCAGGGTTCTGTTAGTCAGATATCCTCAATTATTTTTTAGGATTATTGAGGTTAATCAGGCAGGAAGCAGTTCGAATCACCTAATAAAAGGAACACAGTCTGCTTGCTATTTCCTCATCCTTCACTGAATGGGATCATGCAAAAAATGATTGGTGTTATGAGGAAGAAAGATAACTCAGGGCAATAAAGGAGAAAGGGAGGGGATAGCTAACAGAGTCAAAGTGCAAATGTCCTGACAAGCAAAAAGTAGGGAAGGAAAAAAAAAGAAACAAAAAAGAACCTAAAAGTCAGGAAGGCAATGGACCTGGAGGGTGACCTATAGCTTAGCTTCCTCTTTTTTGTTAGGAGCCTCTAGCAGAGGTGGAGAAGGCAATGGCACCCCACTCCAGTACTCTTGCCTGGAAAATCCCACGGACGGAGAAGCCTGATGGGCTGCAGTCCATGGGGTCGCTAAGTGTCGGACACAACTGAGAGACTTCACTTTCACTTTTCACTTTCATGCATTGGAGAAGGAAATGGCAACCCACTCCAGTGTTCTTGCCTGGAGAATCCCAGGGGGATGAGGGAGCCTGGTGGGCTGCCGCCTATGGGGTTGCACAGAGTCGGACATGACTGAAGCAACTTAGCAGCAGCAGCAGCAGAGGAAGAACCACAAACTGGACTCAAGATTGCCAGGAGAAATAGCAACAACCTCAGACAGACAGATGATACCACTCTAATAGCAGAAAGTGAAGAGAAATTAAAGAGCCTCTTGATGAAGGTGAAAGAGAAGAGTAAAAATGCTAGCTTGAAGCTCAACAATCAAAAAATTAAGATCATGGCATCTGCTTCCATCACTTCACGGCAAATCAGTTCAGTTCAGTCACTCAGTCGTGTCCGACTCTTTGCGACCCCATGGACTGCAGCACACCAGGCTTCCCTGTCTATCACCAACTCCCAGAGCTTACTCAAACTCATGTCCATTGAGTCAGTGATGCCATCCAACCATCTCATCCTCTGTCATCCCCTTTTCTTCCCACCTTCAACCTTTCCCAGCATCAGGGTCTTTTCCAATGAGTCAGCTCTTCACATCAGGTGGCCAAAGTATTGGAGCTTTACCTTCAGCATCAATGCTTCCAATGAATATTCAGAACTGATTTTCTTTAGAATGGACTGGTTGGATCTCCTTGCAGTCCAAGGGACTCTCAAAACTCTTCTCTGACACCACAGTTCAAAAGCATCCATTCTTCAGCGTTCAGCTTTCTTTATAGTCCAACTCTCATATCCATACACGACTAATGGAAAAACCATAGCTTTGACTAGATAGATCTTTGTTGGCAAAGTAATGTCTCTGCTTTTTAATATGCTGTCTAGGTTGGTCATAACTTTTCTTCCAAGGAGTAAGCATCTTTTAATTTCATGGCTGCAGTCACCATCTGCAGTGATTTTGGAGCCCAGAAATAGTCTGACACTGTTTCCATTGTTTCCCCATCTATTTGCTAAGAAGTGATGGGACCAGATGCCATGATCTTAGTTTTCTGAATGTTGAGCTTTAAGCCAACTTTCTCACTCTCCTCTTTCACTTTCACCAACAGGCTCTTTAGCTCTTTGCTTTCTGCCATAAGTGTGGTGTCATCTGCATATCTGAGATTACTGATGTTTATCCCAGCAATCTTGATTCCAGCTTGTGCTTCATCCAGTTCAGCATTTAAGTTAAATAAAGGCAGGGTGACAAAATACAGCCTTGATGTACTCCTTTCCCGGTTTGGAACCAGTCTGTTGTTCCACGTCCAGTTCTTTTGCTTCTTGACCTGCCTAAAGATTTCTCAGGAGCAAGGTGATGGCAAATAGAAGGGGGGAAAGTGGAAATAGTTACAGATTTTATTTTCCTGGGTTCCAAAATCACTGCAGATGGTGACTGCAGCCATGAAATTAAAAGATGTTTGTTCCTTGGAAGGAAAGTTATGACAAACCTAGAGAGTGCATTAAAAAGCACAGATACCATTTGCCAACAAAGGTCTGTATAGTAAAAGTTATTGGTTTTTCCAGCAGTCATGTACAGATGTGAGAGTTTTTCCATAAAAAAGGCTGAGTGCCGGAGAATTGATGCTTTTGAATTGTGGTGCTGGAGAAGACTTTTGAGAGTCCCTTGGACTGCAAGGAGATCAAACCAGTCCATCCTAAAGGAAATCAACCCTGAATATTCATTGGAAAGACTGATGCTGAAGCTAAAACTCCAATACTTTGGCCACCTAATGTGAAGAGCTGACTCACTGGAAAAGACCTGACTTTGGGAAAGACTGAAGGCAAAAGGAGAAGGGGGTGGCAGAGAATGAGATGGTAAGATAACATCATCAACTCAATGGACATCAATTTCAGCAAGTTCTGGGAGATAGTGGAGGAGAGAGGAGCTTGATGTGCTGCAATCCATAGTGTCAAAAACAGTCAGACACGACTTAGAGACCGAACAATGACAACGAAAGCAAAGGTAGAGCCACAGGCTCCACAGGCTGCCTAGAAATCAAACAGTGATGCCCACACACGATTCCAGGACTCGTGCTTCTTTAAGGAGCCCGCACTTTTGACAGTGACAGTCGGTGCATGGGCATTAGTGGCGCAGTGTGAATTTTGCAAAGCACTGAAACCCTGCCTTATAACCCATCTGCTATGGGCTGAATTGTATTCCTCTAAAACCTCATATATTGAAGTCCCAAGCTCTAGTACCTCAGAATGTGACCATAATTGGAGATAGGGTCATTACAACAGTGATCAAGTCAAAGTGAGGTCATCAGAGTATCCCTAATCCAATCTGACTGGTGTCCTTATAGGAAGAGGAAATTTGGACACAAGTATGCTTTGAGGGGGAAAAGGCTATGGCACCCCACGCCAGTACTCTTGCCGGGAAAATCCCATGGACGGAGGAGCCTGGTGGGCTGCCGTCCATGGGGTCGCGAAGAGTCGGACACGACTGAGCAACTTCACTTTCGCGTTTCACTTTCATGCACTGGAGAAGGAAATGGCAACCCACTCCAGTGTCCTTGCCTGGAGAATCCCAGGGACAGGGGAGCCTGGTGGGCTGCCGTCTATGGGGTTGCACAGAGTTGGACACGACTGAAGCGACTTAGCAGCAGCAGCAGCATGCTTTGAGGGAAGAAGATATAAAGGGAGAAAATGGCCGTCTACAAGCCAAAGAAAGAGGATGGGGACAGAACCTTCTTTCTCAGCCCTCAGAAGGAACCAATGCTGCTAATGCCTTTAATTTGATCTTTTAGTCTCCAGAACTACAAAACAAATGATTTCTATCGTTTAAGCCACAGCAGCTCGAGCAAACGAATGCACCATCTGAGCCATGGTCAGCTGGTGTCTCTGCTGTTGGTACTCTGACCCTCTCCTGCCCACGGACCCATCTTCCCTACCCTTCTCCATCCTCAGCTGAAAGAATGAATGAATGCATATCTACCTGTTCAATTATAGTGGATTGCAGTTAGAGTTCTGTTCCTGGCAGAGTAGTAGAGGGTTTACAGAAGAGGACACATTTAAACTGACTTTTTAAATCCTCAAACTATGTATTTTCCCTATTCTCTACAACACTCACTTCATCAAACTGAAGCTTGGATGGGCAAACCTATGGCTGATTCATGTTAATGTTTGGTAGAAACCAACACGATGTTGTTGTTGTTGTTCAGTTGCCTAGTCAGGTCCAACTCTGTGAGCCTACGGACTGCAGCATGCCAGTCCTCCCTGTCCCTCACCATCTCCAGAAGTTTGCCCAAGTTCATGTCCATTGCATCAGTGATGCCATCCAGCCATCTCATCCTCTGATACCCTCTTCTCCTTCTGCCCTCAATCTTTCCCAGAATCAGGGATTTTTCCAATGAGGTGGCTGTTCGGATCAGGTGACCAAAATACCAGTACTTCAGCTTCAGCATCAGTTCTTCCAATGAGTATTCAGGGTTGATTTCCCTTAATATTGACTGATTTGATCTCCCAGCTGTCCAGGGACTCTCAGGAGTCTTGTCCAGCACCACAGTTCAAAGGCAGCAATTCTCTGGCTTTCTGCCTTCTTTATGGTCCAGCTCTCACAACCATACATGACCACTGGGAAGACCACAGCCTTGACTATATAAACATTTGTAAGCAGAGTAATGTTTCTGATTTTCAACACACTGTCTAGGTTTGTCATAGCTTTCCTGCCAAGAAGCAATCATCTTCTGATTTCATGACTGCAGTCACCACCTGCAATGATTTTAGAGCCCAAGAAGAGGAAATCAGTCACTATTTCCACATTTTCCCCTTCTATTTGCCATGAACTAATGGGGCTAGATGCCATGATCTTAGTTTTTTTAATATTTAGTTTCAAGCTGGCTCTTTCATTCTCCTCTTTCACCCTCATCAAGTGGTTCTTTAGTTCCTCTTTGCTTTCTGCAATTAGAGTGGTATTACCTGCATATCTGAGGTTGTTGATGTTTCTCCTGCCTATCTTGATTCCAGCTTGCAACATCCAGCCCTCCATTTTTCATGGTGCTCAATGGATAGGTTAAATAAACAGGGTGACAGCAGACAGCTCTGTCGTTCTCCTTTCTCAATCCTGAACCAACCAGTTGTTCCACACAGGGTTCTAACTATTATTTCTTATGTTTACTGTGTTCTAAACTGCCTCTTGAGAAATCTGTATGCAGGCCAGGAAGCAACAGTGAGAACTGGACATGGAACAACAGACTGGTTTCAAATAGGAAAAGGACTACGTCAAGGATGGATATTGTCACCCTGCTTATTTAACCTCTATGCAGAGTAAATCATGAGAAACGATGGGCTGGAAGAAACACAAGCTGGAATCAAGATTGCTGGGAAAATATCAATAACCTCAGACATGCAGATGACACCACCCTTATGACAGAAAGTGAAGAAGAACTAAAGAGCCTCTTGATGAAAGTTAAAGAGGAGAGTGAAAAAGTTGGCTTAAAGCTCAACAGTCAGAAAACAAAGATCATGGCATCCGGTCCCATCACTTCATGGGAAATAGATAAGGAAACAGTGGAAACAGTGTAAGACTTTATTTTGGGGGGCTCCAAAATCACTGCAGATGGTGACTACAGCCATGAAATTAAAAGACGCTTACTTCTTGGAAGAAAAGTTATGACCAACCTAGAGAGTATATTCAAAAGCAGAGACATTACTTTGCCGACTAATGTCCATCTAGTCAAGGCTATGGTTTTTCCTGTAGTCATGTATGGATGTCAGAGTTGGACTGTGAAGAAGGCTGAGCGCCAAAGAATTGATGCTTCTGAACTGTGGTGTTGGAAAAGACTCTTGAGAGTCCCTTGGACTGCCAGGAGATCCAACCAGTCCATTCTGAAGATCAACCCTGGGATTTCTTTGGAAGGAATGATGCTAAAGCTGAAACTCCAGTACTTTGGCCAACTCATGCAAAGAGTTGACTCATTGGAAAAGACATTGAGCTGGGAGGGATTGGGGGCAGGAGAAGAAGGGGACAACAGAGGATGAGATGGCTGGATGGCATCACTGACTCGATGGGCGTGAGTCTGAGTGAACTCCGGGAGTTGGTGATGGACAGGGAGGCCTGGCGTGCTGCGATTCATGGGGTCACAAAGAGTCGGACACAACTGAGCGACTGAACTGACCTGAACTGAACCAACATCTATTTCTGCTTTATTGACTAAGCCTTTGACTGAATTTGATCCACTGGAGAAGGGAATGGCAAGCCACATCAGTATTCTTGCCTTGAAACCCTATGAACAGTAGGAAAAGGCAAAATGATAGGATACCGAAAGAGGAACTCCCCAGGTCATTAGGTGCCCAATATGCTACTGGAGATCAGTGAAAAAATAACTCCAGAAAGAATGAAGGGATGGAGCCAAAGCAAAAACAATACCCAGCTGTGTATGTGACTGGTAATAGAACCAAGATCTGATGCTGTAAAGAGCAATATTGCATAGGAATCTGGAATGGAATTCCAGGAATCTGGTCATGTCCATGAATCAAGGCAAATTGGAAGTGGTCAAACAAGAGACGGCAAGGGTGAGTGTCGACATTCTAGGAATCAGCGAACTAAAATAGACTGGAATGGTGAATTTAACTCAGATGACCATTATATCTACTACTGTGGGCAGGAATCCCTCAGAAGAAATGGAGCAGCCATCATGGTCAACAAAAGAGTCCAAAACGCAGTACTTGGATGCAATCTTAAAAACGACAGAATGATCTCTGTTCGTCTCCAAGGCAAACCATTCAATATCACAGTTATCCAAGTCTATGCCCCAACCAGTAATGCTGAAGAAGCTGAAGTTGGATGGTTTTATGAAGACCTACAAGATATTTTAGAACTAACACCCCAAAAAGATGTCCTTTTCATTATAGGGGACTGGAATGCAAAAGTAGGAAGTCAAAAAACACCTGGAGTAACAGGCAAATTTGGCCTTGGAATGTGGAATGAAGCAGGGCAAAAAACTAATAGAGTTTTACCAAGAAAATGCACTGGTCATAGCAAACATCCTCTTCCAACAACACAAGAGAAGACTCTACACATAGACATCACCAGATGGTCAACACCGAAATCAGATTGCTTATATTCTCTACAGCCAAAGATGGAGAAGCTCTATACAGTCAACAAAAACAAGACCAGAAGCTGACTGTAGCTCAGATCATTAACTCCTTATTACCAAATTCAGACTTAAATGAAGAAAGTAGGGAAAACCGCTAGACCATTCAGGTATGAACTCAATCAAATCCCTTATGATTATACAGTGGAAGTGAGAAGTAGATTTAAGGGTCTAGATCTGATATATAGAGTGCCTGATGAACTATGGAATGAGGTTCGTGACATTGTACAGGAGACAGGGATCAAGACCATCCTCATGGAAAAGAAATGCAAAAAAGCAAAATGGCTGTCTGGGGAGGCCTTACAAATAGCTGTGAAAAGAAGAGAGGAGAAAAGAAAAGGAGAAAAGGAGATATAAGCATCTGAATGCAGAGTTCCAAAGAATAGCAAGAAGAGATAAGAAAGCCTTCTTCAGTGATCAATGCAAAGAAATAGAGGAAAACAACAGAATGGGAAAGACCAGAGATCTCTTCAAGAAAATTAGAGATACCAAGGGAACATTTCATGCAAAGATGGGCTCGCTAAAGGACAAAAATGGTCTGGACCTAACAGAAGCAGAAGATATTAAGAAGAGGTGGCAAGAATACATGGAAGAACTGCACAAAAAAGATTCTCATGACCCAGATAATCATGATGATGTGATCACTCACCTAGAGCCAGACATCCTGGAATGTGAAGTCAAGTGGGCCTTAGAAAGCATCACTACGAACAAAGCTAGTGGAGGTGATGGAATTCCAGTTGAGCTATTTCAAATCCTGAAAGGTGATGCTGTGAAAGTGCTGCACTCAATATGCCAGCAAATGTGGAAAACTCAGCAGTGGCCACAGGACTGAAAGGAAGGAATGAAAAGGTCAATTTTCATTCCAATGCCAAAGAAAGGCAATGCTAAAGAATGCTCAAATTACCGCACAATTGCACTCATCTCACATACTAGTAAAGTAATGCTCAAAATTCTCCAAGCCAGGCTTCAGCAATACGTGAACTGTGAACTCCCTGATGTTCAAGCTGGTTTGAGAAAAGGCAGAGGAACCAGAGATCAAATTGCCAACATCCACTGGATCATGGAAAAAGCAAGAGAGTTCCAGAAAAACATCTATTTCTGCTTTATTCACTATGCCAAAGCCTTTGACTGTGTGGATCACAAGAAACTGTGGAAAATTCTGAAAGAGATGGGAACACCAGACCACCTAACCTGCCTCTTGAGAAATCTGTATGCAGGTCAGGAAGCAACAGTGAGACCTGGACATGGAACAACAGACTGGTTCCAAATAGGAAAATGACTACGTCAAGGCTGTATATTGTCACCTTGCTTATTTAACCTCTATGCAGAGTACATCATGAGAAACACTGGTTTGGAAGAAACACAAGCTGGAATCAAGATTGCTGGGAGAAATATCAATAACCTCAGATATGCAGATGACACCACCCTTATGGCAGAAAGTCAAGAGGAACTAAAAAGCCTCTTGATGAAAGTTAAAGAGGAGAGTGAAAAAGTTGTCTTAAAGCTCAACATTCAGAAAACGAAGATCATGGCATCCAGTCTCATCACTTCATGGGAAATAGATGGGGAAACAGTGGAAACAGTGTCAGACTTTATTTTTTTGGGCTCCAAAATCACTGCAGAATGTGACTGCAGCCATGAAATTAAAAGACGATTACTCCTTGGAAGAAAAGTTATGACCAACCTAGAGAGCATATTCAAAAGCAGAGACATTACTTTGCTGACTAAGGTCCATCTAGTCAAGGCTATGGTTTTTCCTGTGGTCATGTGTGGATGTGAGAGTTGGACTGTGAAGAAGGCTGAGCGCCGAAGAATTGATGCGTTTAAAATGTGGTGTTGGAGAAGACTCTTGAGAGTCCCTTGGACAGCAAGGAGATCCAACCAGTCCATTCTAAAGGAAATCAGCCCTGGGATTTCTTTGGAAGGAATGATGCTAAAGCTGAAACTCCAGCACTTTGGCCACCTCATGTGAAGAGTTGACTCACTGGAAAAGACTCTGATGTTGGAAGGGATTGAGGGCAGGAGGAGAATGGGACGACAGAGGATGAGATGGCTGGATGGCATCACTGACTCGATGGACGTGAGTCTGAGTGAACTCTGGGAGATGGTGATGGACAGGGAGGCCTGGCATGGTGCGATTCATGGGGTCACAAAGAGTCGGACACAACTGAGCAACTGAACTGAACTGAACTGAACTTTGATTGTGTGGATCACAATAAAATGTGGAAAATTCTGAAATAGATGGGAATATCACACCACCTGACTTGCCTCTTGAGAAATCTGTATGCAGGTCAGGAAGCAACAGTTAGAACTGGACATGGAACAACAGACTGGTTCCAAATAGAAAAAGGAGTATGTCAGGGCTGTATATTGTCACCCTGCTTATTTAACTTATATGCAGAGTACATCATGAGAAATGCTGGGCTGGAAGAAGTACAAGCTGGAATCCAGATTGCAGGGAGAAATCTCAATAGCCTCAGATATGCAGATGACACCAGCCTTATGGCAGAAAGTGAAGAGAAACTAAAAAGCCTCTTGATGAAAGTGAAAGAGGAGAGTGAAAAAGTTGGCTTAAAACTCAACATTCAGAAAACGAAGACCATGGCATCTGCTCACATCACTTCACAGGAAATAGGTGGGGAAACAGTGGCTGACTTTATTTTCGGGGGCTCCAAAATCACTGCAGACGGTGATTCCAGCCAAGAAATTAAAAGACACTTACTCCTTGGAAGGAAAGTTATGACCAACCTAGATAGCATAAGAGACATTACTTTGCCAACAAACGTCCATCTAGTCAAGGCTATGGTTTTTCCAGTGGTCATGTATGAATGTGAGAGTTGGACTGTCAAGAAAGCTGAATGCCAAAGAATTGATGCTTTTGAGCTGTGGTGTTGGAGAAGACTCTTGAGAGTCCCTTGGACTGCAAGGAGATCCAACCAGTCCATTCTGAAGGAGATCAGCCCTGGGATTTCTTTGGGAGGACTGATGCTGAAGCTGAATCTCCAATACTTTGGCCACCTCATGGGAAGAGTTGACTCATTGGAAAAGAGTCTGATGCTGGGAGGGATTAGGGGCAGGAGGAGAGGGGATGACAGAGGATAAGATGGCTGGATGGCATCACTGATTTGATGGACATGAGTTTGAATAAACTTCGGGAGTTGGTGATGGACAGGGAGGCCTGGCATGGTGCAATTCATGGGGTCGCAAAGAGTCGGACATGATTGAGCAACTGAACTGAACTGAACCAACACAATACCATAAAGCAATTACCCTTCAATTAAAAATAAATACATTTTTTTAAAAACATAAAAAGCGAAGCTGAGTGGATTGGACACACAGGCACATAACCTTTACCTCACACAGGGTTTCAGAAAAACATACTGGTATATCCCTAAATGAAAGAACATAGAGGCAAGGCTGAAGAAGCACAAAATAAATAAAGGTAAATCCATTATTTCACTTACTGTGAATAGATTTAAAAATAGCTGTTTCTAATATGTCCACATTTACATGCACAGAATATGTCTGGGAATGTACATTAAAAAATTACTCTTGAGAATCAGAGGTATCTGATGAGAAACAATTTTTAATTTAACATCCCTTTTATGGTTTAAAGTTTTCATCATATGCATTTATTATTTTTTCAACTATTATAACAATAAATATATCTATCATTTCTTCAATAATAAAGGGAATAATTTTCAATAAATAGGAAATGTAAGAAAAAGAATACAATGCACTGTGCTATGCACGCTACATATTTTATCTAATTTATAAATATATACAACAATCCCATGGAATGGATACTTTTTCCCATTGCATGAATGAAGAAATGAGACTTGGGAAGGTACTACTCTGAACAGGAGCTCTGTGCTTAAGGACATGGATGACATTTGGTTACACAACGGTAACATCTTTCTTCAATTCTAGCATTTCTCAGAGTCCGTCATATGCTCATATCAGTTCAGTTCAGATGCTCAGCTGTGTCTGACTCTTTGGAACCCCATGGACTATAGCATGCCAGGCCTCCCTGTCCATCACCAACTCCTGGAGTCCACACAAACCCATGTCCATTGAGTCAGTGATGGTATCCAACCATCTCATCCTCTGTCGTCCCCTTCTCCACCTGACTTCAATATTTCCCAGGATCAGGGTCTTTTCAAATGAGTAAGCTCTTTGCATCAGGTGGCCAAAGTATTGGAGTTTCGGCTTCAACATCAGTCCTTCCAATGAACACTCAGGACTGATCACCTTTAGAATGGACTGGTTGGATCTCCTTGCAGTCCAAGGGACTCTCAAGAGTCTTCTCCAACACCACGGTTCAAAAGCATCAATTCTTCAGTGCTAGTTTCTTTACATTCCAACTCTCACATCCATACATGACCACTGGAAAAAAGAAAGCCTTGATTAGATGAACATTTGTTGGCAAAGTAATATCTCTGCTTTTTAATATGATGTCTAGGTTGGTCATAACTTCCCTTCCAAGGAGTAAGTGTCTTTTAATTTCATGGCTGCAATCATCTCTGCAGTGATTTGGGAGCCCCCCAAAATAAAGCCAGCCACTGTTTCCACTGTGTCCCCATCTATTTCCCATGAAATGATGGGACCAGATGCCATGATCTTAGTTTTCTGAATGTTGAGCTTTAAGCCAATTTTTTCACTCTCCTCTTTCACTTTCATCAAGAGGCTTTTTAGTTCCTCTTCACTTTCTGCCACAAGGTGGTGTCATCTGCATGTCTGAGGTTATTGATATTTCTGCCAGCAATCTTGATTCCAACTTGTGCTTCTTCCAGCCTAGCGTTTCTCATGATGTACTCTGTATATAAGTTAAATAAGCAGGGTGACAATATACAGCCTTGACGCACTCCTTTTCCTATTTGGAACCTGATAGGTTTTCTGTTGTTCCATGTCCAGTTCTAACTGTTGCTTCCTGACCTGCATACAGATTTCTCAAGAGGCAGGTCAGGTGGTCTGGTATTCCCATCTCTTTCAGAATTTTCCAGAGATTATTGTGATCCACACAGTCAAAGGCTTTGGCATAGTCAATAAAGCAGAAATAGATGTTTTTCTGGAACTCTCTTGCTTTTTCCATGATCCAGCGGATGTTGGCAATTTGATCTCTGGTTTCTCTGCCTTTTCTAAAACCAGCTTGAACATCTGGAAGTTCATGGTTCACATATTGCTGAAGCCTGGCTTGGAGAACTTTGAGCATTTTTTACTAGCATGTGAGATGAGTGCAATTGTGTGGTAGTTTGAACATTCTTTGGCATTGCCTTTCTTTGGCATTGGAATGAAAACTGACCTTTTCCAGTCCTGTGGTCACTGCTGAGTTTTCCAAGTTTTCTGGCATATGGAGTGCAGCACTTTCATAGCATCATCTTTCAGGATTTGAAATAGCTCAACTGGAATTCCATCACCTCCACTACCTTTATTCATAGTGATGCTTCTGGAGGCCCACTTGACCTCCCACTCCAGGATGTCTGGCTCTAGGTGAGTGATCACACCATTGTGATTATCCGAGTCATGAAGAACTTTTTAATACAGTTCTTCTGTGTATTCTTGCCATCTCTTCTTAATATCTTCTGCTTCTGCTAAGTCCACACCATTTCTATTCTTTATTGAGCCCCTCTTTCCATGAAATGTTGCCTTGGTAGCTCTAATTTTCTTGAGGCGATCTCTAGTCTTTCCCATTCTATTATTTTCCTCTATTTATTTACACTGATCACTGAGGATGGCTTTCTTATCTCTCCTTGCTATTCTTTGGAACTCTGCATTCAAATGGGTATATCTTTCCTTTTCTCCTTTGCTTGTTGCCTCTCTTCTTTTCTCAGCTATTTGTAAGGCCTCCTCTGACAGCCATTTTGCTTTTTTGCATTTCTTTTCCGTGGGGATGGTCTTGATCCCTGTCTCCTGTACAATGTCATGAACCTCTGTCCATAGTTCATGAGCCACTCTATCAGATCTCGTTCCTTAAATCTATTTCTCCCTTCCACTGTATAATCATTTAGGTCATACCTGAATGGTCTAGTGGTTTTCCCCACTTTCTTCAATTTAAGTCTGAATTTTGCAATAACGAGTTAATGATTTGAGCCAGTCAGCTCCCTCTTGTTTTTGCTGACCATATAGATCTTCTCTATATACTCAGTCTGAAATCCCTATTGACCATCTGGTGACATCCATGTATAGAGACATCTCTTGGGTTGTTGGAAGAGGGTGTTTCCTATGACCAGTGCATTCTCTTGGCAAAACTGTTAGCCTTTGCCCTGCTTCATATGCTCACATACCTTGTAAATTCTCATGTTCCTCAGATTATGTGACCACAGAATCCTCTTCCTGAGAAGAACCTTTCAGAGGTAGCGTTCTTAGGAGTGTGCTTTGGAAGCACTGCCCTGCATTAACACCAGCAGAATGGTCTTAGTCGATCAGTGGGACTGTAGGCACTGGTCCTGTGTATGGAATGCCAGGTGGTAAAGGCATTCATCTTGCGTAGAGTTCCAGCTATTTTGAAGGGGTTGTACTCTGGTGGTTGAAAACCGATTTTGGTGGTGCTCACTTTCTTTTCCACACCTGACAGAAGTGCTGGAATCCTGGGATCTTACAATAACCATAGCTTTTTAGTGTCTCCATGTTTTCATCTTTCCTAGTGTCTCAGATGGTAAGAATCCGCCTGCAATGTGGGAGATGAGGATTCAATCCCTGGGTTGGGAAGATCACCTGGAGATGGAAATGGCAACCTACTCTAGTATTCTTGCCTGGAGAATCCCAGGGACGGGGAAGCCTGGTGGGCTGCCATCTATGGGGTCACACAGAGTCAGACACGACTGAAGTGACTTAGCAGCTGCAGCAGCAGTGCCTCAGATGGTAAGAATCTGCCTGCAATGCAGGAGATGAGGATTCAATCCCTGGGTTGGGAAGATCTCCTGGAGATGGAAATGGCAACCCACTCTAGTATTCTTGCCTGGAGAATCCCATGGACAGAGGGGCCTGGCCAGCTACAGTCCATGGGGTCACAAAGAGTCAGACACAACTGAGTGACTAACCCTTTCACTTTTATCTCATCTTGTTATGCCCAGAGTCCGAGTCCCCAAAACTGAGAGAATAAGATGTCCACAGCAATGCAAAAGCATGAAGGGATTTTATTTCTAGCTCGAGCTAGGGCTCCTGCCACATCCAATGCAGTGGAGTGGAGCAAGGAGCCCCGAGCCCAGATTTACAGCAGTATTTATAGGTTTTAGAACAGAGCGTTGGCAAGGGCTGATTGGCTGCAGGAGTTTCCTAGTATTTACTAATTGGCTAATCTTTATTGGCTGCAGGGGGATGTCTTTTAGGTCCTGATAAACTCAAACCAGGTTACGGGGAGTATGCTGATTAGACAAGCCCTGGCATTCGCGGGGATGACCTCACTGGGCAATGACTCAGCCTTTCCCGTGAGTCCTACCTTAGTCCCTGAAGCCTATCATGGCATTTGTTAGGTCCCAACAATCTATAGGTCAACTATCCAGATGGGCACTCTAGAAATTCATGAAGAAATCCCTAGACACAGAAATTTACATGTTGACATTTCCATAAAAGCATTTATTTCTATTGGTTATTGACAAATATTAATATAAAAAGTCATTAATTTATACCATATTAAGGTGACAAAGAAGGAAAGGAAAAGAACTACACAGGGATTGATTCATTCATTCATTGTATTCATGCAGACTTCACTCTAGGTTCTGGGGATAAAGCAGTGAACAAGAGAGGCAGGCTCCCTGCTCTCACACAGCAGACAGGGAGACCTGGATTTGTACTGACTTTGTCTCTGTTTTGCTCGGTGACTAGGGACAAGCTACATTAGCTTCTGAATCTCTGTTTCTTCACACTTTTTTTTTTATATAAGATTTTTCTCTTTATGTTTTAAAATTCATTTATTTTTGGCTGTGCTGGGTCTTTATTTCTGCATGCAGGCTTTCTCTCATTGCAGCCAGCATGGGCTACTCTCCAGGTGTGATAGGCGGGTTTCTCTTTGCATGGCTTCTCTTGTTGCTGGGCACGGGCTCTATAACACAGGGCCTTCAGTAGTTGCAGCACATGGGCACAGTAGTTGTGGCTGTGGGCCCTAGAGCGTGAGCTCAGTAGTTGTGGCACACAGGGCTGCATTTTAAACAGCCTACTTGAGGCCTTTCCTTCCTGAAAATTTCTGTCCTAAAGTCATGGGGAGGACTGGTAGCCCAGAGCAGATGTTAGAATTCAACTGAGTAAGGAGGGGAATTACAACAGGGGAGGGCAAAGGATGGGGAGAGGCTGGCATGAGATGTCAGACCCCAAACAGCATGAATAAAGCATCCATGTGATAGGGAGAGGCAGCCTGGCATGAGGTATTAGAAGCAGGTGAGGAAGGTGTAAAGGTGAGAGACATTCCCTTGTGGGAAATCAAAGCTAGAACAGAGAGAGGAGGGAAGTCCTTCAGAGACCAAGAGGGGTCAGGAAGACATCTTCATGGTGGGCTGATTGGTGTGGGAACTCAGACCCATGGTTAGAGAGAAGGGTATCCATGCGGAGTGGCAGCCTAGAATAGGGAGTCAGATCCCAAGCAAGAGGAAAAGGGTGTCCACACATGGGTGGAGGTGGGGATAAAAATCAAAGGTTGGTTACATACAGGATGATCAAACTGGTGAATGTTTAAGAATAATCAGAGCCCATTTCCTTACTCTAGAAGAAGAGAGTTACAACAATGCAAAGGAAGAAAACTTGAATTTCATGAGAATTTCAAAACAAGTAATCAGAAACATGGAGAAAAAACCCCACAAAACTGCGTGCAATCAATTCTGAAGGAAGCAATATGCTCCAGGGAAAGTAGATGTCAGACAAACACATAAACGCAGTCATGAACTTCTCATCCAAAAGCTGAAAACTTATGACTACAACAAAGACAAGCATTTCAAAAAAAGTATATGATATTCTCTTTACGTTCTCAGTCGTTTCCAACTCTTTGTAACTCCATGGACTGTAGTTCACCAGGCTCCTCTGTCTATGAAATTTTCCAGGCAAGAATGATATTACTTATTTCTAATACTTGAACTAAATAATTTCCATTGTGTCTTAAATAGAACTATAGCATCGAATTTGAATTGGATTGTATTCAATACAAACTCATGGTTTTTAATGTATTTTAATAATATATTTCAGTATATATTTAATATATTTATATATAAATAACAGAACTAAACATAGATGTAAATTCTATTATACACAAAAATGTATATATTGCACATTCATGATATATAGTACACATTTACATACAATACAGTCTCTAGCTCCAGCCACTCATGGGGCCTAGAAGCAGTTATATCCCATTAGCAACAGGCACACCTAAAGCCCAGGTCCTGATTTCTAAACACAGTTTTCCATTAAAAGGAATACAGCTCCTTAGAAAAATGGCTAATTCCAAGACTGGGGCAGGAAAAGTCTAAGATGAGCCTAGAATATCTTAGACCAGAAAGAAAAAAGGTGTGCAAGGAATGATGGGTACATATTAAATGGATACAAACTCCAGCATGAAGAGACTCCCTATTACCAAATTGGGGATAATTTGAGCATCAAAATGAATGATATTTATAACATATTATAATCCATTAAGTAAAATAGGAAATCTACTGAATCTGAAACTCTGGATGGGGCCCAGAAATCTGTGTTTTGACTTGCCCTCCAGCTTGATGCTCACAGATGTTTGGTAATCACTGTTTAGGGTGATTCTCCCAAAGGGGGAATCAAGTTGTGGTAAACTAGCAAATGGAGCCTATATTTTTGTCACATGTAAAACTACTATTCTGTATAATCTTATTCATTCATTCAACTAGATTTTTAATGAGTTGATACCCAGAAGTGGCAAGCAGTTCTGAAATCCCTTTTATTTCCTTACCATCTGGACTGTGACCTCAATGAATAGTTAAGTACATAGAAACCTGTTTACCTTACCTCCCATGGCATTGATGACAAAGGCCAGTCTCAACTTTCCCACCTGTTGTAACTTAGAGCTGAGCCTCTGAATTGCAAAATCTCCCAGTGGCATTAGCTACGCCTTAATTAGTGAAGTCTGAGCTATTGCTAACAGAGAAACCTTGAACTCACCTGTTTGTATATCTACTGAACCCTACCATCCTGTTTCTAACTGGTGTTCAATGGAGGACAGGAAAAAAAAGGTATATAAAAAAAACTTTTCTGGGCCAAGAGAAAGTTACCCAGTCACTCCCCATGTTTCCTCTGTGCTTTCCTGTCTTACCTTGCTCTGTCTTTACTCATCAGGTGCCTCCTAGGCTCCCCAGAGCAAGGTGTCCCAGATAGGATCTCAAGGGCTGATCACTTCATAGAGGGAAGTACTTTGCTTATGACTAGTAGAAGTTTGCTGCTTATGAAACTCAAATGTATGTGGAAGATGCTGCACTCTGATTAACGTAACTCTGAGCTAACCTCTTCATACCCCAGAAGATGCAAGAAAAGTCACCCTTGAACTCTTATTAGTTTTAAATTCATTTCTTCATCTTGCTCCACAGAACCTCAATTTCTCCATCTATTCTGACCTGTTCCTTTTAAATTTCTTTCCTGTTTTCTCCTCTTCTTTTTCTTCTCTTTTTCATCCCCTATGTGTGAGCTGATGCAGGTACATGGTCAAGATTCAAAGCAGAGATAAATGGTCTGCTATGGGTTAGGTTAAGAACCAGTGTGGGGAAATAGTGTGGGAATAATTTTATTCTTTTCCTTCTAGAAAGTCTGATTCAGGTGAAAGGCAAATCCAAAATTTATAGCAACTAGACAAGAGCTTCAGCCAGATAACACTCAGTTCAGTTCAGTTCAGTTGCTCAGTCGTGTTCCACTCTTTGCGACCCCATGAATCGCTGCATGCCAGGCCCCTGTCCATCACAAACTCCCGGAGTTCATTCAGACTCACATCCATCAAGTCAGTGATGCCATCCAGCCATCTCATCCTCGGTCGTCCCCTTCTCCTTCTGCCTCCAATCCCTCCCAGCATCAGAGTCTTTTCCAATGAGTCAACACTTCACATGAGGTGGCCAAAGTACTGGAGCTTCAGCTTTAGCATCAATCCTTCCAAAGAAATCCCAGGGCCAATCTCCTTCAGAATGGACTGGCTGGATCTCCTTGAAGTCCAAGGGACTCTCAAGAGTCTTCTCCAACACCACAGTTCAAAAGCATCTATTCTTCAGCATTCAGCCTTCTTCACAGTTCAACTCTCACATCCATACATGACCACAGGAAAAACCATAGCCTTGACTAGACGGACCTTAGTTGGCAGGGTAATGTCTCTGCTTTTGAATATGCTATCTAGGTTGCTCATAACTTTCCTTCCAAGGAGTAAGCATCTTTTAATTTCATGGCTGCAATCACATTCTGCAGTGATTTTGGAGCCCAGAAAAATAAAGTCTGACACTGTTTCCACTGTTTCCCCATCTATTTGCCATGAAGTGATGGGACCGGATGCCATGATCTTTGTTTTCTGAATGTTGAGCTTTAAGCCAACTTTTTCACTCTCCTCTTTCACTTTCATCAAGAGGCGTTTTAGTTTCTCTTCACTTTCTGCCATAAGGGTGGTGTCATCTGCATATCTGAGGTTATTGATATTTCTCCCAGCAATCTTGATTCCAGCTTGTGTTTCTTCCAGACCAGCGTTTCTCATGATGTACTCTGCATAGAAGTTAAATAAGCAGGGTGAAAATAGACAGCCTTGACGTACTCCTTTTCCTATTTGGAACCAGTCTGTTGTTCCATGTCCAGTTCTAACTGTTGCTTCCTGACCTGCATACAGATTTCTCAAGAGGCAGGTCAGGTGGTCTGGTATTCCCATCTCTTTCAGAATTTTCCACAGATTATTGTGATCCACACAGTCAAAGGCTTTGGCATAGTCAATAAAGCAGAAATAGATGTTTTTCTGGAACTCTCTTGCTTTTTCCATGATCCAGTGGATGTTGGCAATTTGATCTCTGGTTCCTCTGCCTTTTCTAAAATCAGCTTGAACATCTGGAAGTTCACAGTTCATGTATTGGTGAAGCCTGGCTTGGAGAATTTTGAGCATTACTTTACTGGCATGTGAGATGAGTGCAATTGTTCGGTAGTTTGAGCATTCTTTGGCATTGCCTTTCTTTGCAATTGGAATAAAAACTGACCTTTTCCAGTCCTGTGGCCACTGCTGAGTTTTCCAAATTTGCTGGCATATTGAGTGCAGCACTTTCACAGCATCACCTTTCAGGATTTGAAATAGCTCAACTGGAATTCCATCACCTCCACTAGCTTTGTTCGTAGTGATGCTTTCTAAGGCCCACTTGACTTCACATTCCAGGATGTCTGGCTCTAGGTGAGTGATCACACCATCGTGATTATCTGGGTCGTGAGGATCTTTTTTGTACAGTTCTTCCATGTATTCTTGCCACCTCTTCTTAATATCTTCTGCTTCTGTTAGGTCTGTACCATTTCTGTCCTCTATCGAGACCATCTTTGCATGAAATGTTCCCTTGGTATCTCTAATTTCCTTAAAGAGATCTCTAGTCTTTCCCATTCTGCTGTTTTCCTCTATTTCTTTGCATTGATCGCTGAAGAAGGCTTTCTTATCTCTTCTTGCTATTCTTTGGAACTCTGCATTCAGATGCTTATATCTCCTTTTCTCCTTTGCTTTTCGCCTCTCTTCTTTTCACAGCTATTTGCAAGGCCTCCCCAGACAGCCATTTTGCTTTTTTGCATTTCTTTTCCATGAGGATGGTCTTGATCCCTGTCTCCTGTACAATGTCACGAACCTCATTCCATAGCTCATCAAGCACTCTGTCTATCAGATAACAGTAGTCCCATGTAAATGTTAGTCCTCAAAAATAATAGTATGGATAGTATAAAGTGTTAAGCTTAGTTGAGGCAAGATGAGTTAATATTTTTAATGTCCTGTGTCAAATAGTACTATAATTTATACCTTAACAATGTTCTAGATCCTTAATGTCGCCATTAGTATAATTATTTTACAGAAGTCATTGGCACAAACATCAGTTTCCATTGTTGGGTAACTGGATGTTCCAAAGCTTAGTGATTTAAAACACAACCATTTCAGTTCAGTTCAGTTCAGTCATTCAGTCGTGTCTGACTCTTTGCGACCCCATGAACCGCAGCACACCAGGCCTCCTGGTCCATCACCAACTACCAGAGTCCACCCAAACCCATGTCCATCGAGTCGATGATGCCATCCAACCATTTCATCCTGTCATCACCTTTTCCTCCTGCCCTCAATCTTTCCCAGCTTCAGGGTCTTTATCATTTACTTGTCCATAATCAGGTAATTTGGGCAGAACTCAGCAACAGTGGCTTTGCTCCACATGATCATGTAGCAGAGTCATCTGGAAGTTTCATAGGACCTTCAAGGATCCAAGCTGACCTTTCTCACATGTCTGGGATCTCAGCTGAAATAACCAGAGAGGCCAACTGCCTGGGCCTGTCTCTACCTCGTGGTCTGTTCTGCTCCAGGGCCTCCTCCTTGAAGACTTCCCAACAGAACAGCCTTGTCTTCTTCACATTCAGGCTGGGTTCTAAGACATCAGCAGGGTAAACTGCAAGGCCAGGTAAAGTGTAAGGCCATAATTTACCACATATGCTCTTACCACATTCTGTTGGTAAGAGAAAATCATAAGGCCTGTCCAGATTCACTGCTGCAGGGAGCCACAAAAAGGCATGAATACCAGGAGACAGAATTCCCTGGTGACTATAAAGTTTCATTTTATGTGTAAACAAAGCTAGGTCTTGGCACCCTCTTGTTGGTCAAACATTATTCTAGCTGTTTCTGTGAAGCTATTTTTAGATGAGATCAATGCTTTCAGCTGTAAACTTTGAGTAAAGTGGATTACCTTTATCCAAGTAGTTGAAAACCTCAATGAAAAACAGTGACTTCCACTGAAGAGGGAATTCTGCCATCAGACCACCTTTGAACTCAAACTGCACCATCATCTCTTTCGAGGTGGCCTTTCCAGCCTGCTTTCTTAAAATCTTAGGAACTCAACCTGCAGATTTTGGGCTTGACAACCTTTTTAATGAGTCAGTCTTTTAAAATATATAAATTATACATATGCAAATGTGCACACATAAACACACATATATGGATAAATTAGGAGCCTGAGATTAAAATATATACACTATTATATATAAAACAGACAATTGACAAGTACCTACTATGTAGCACAGGAATATATACTCAATATCTTGCAGTAAACTATTATTAAAGACAATGTAAAAAAAGAATATATTTATATACATATACTGAATCACTTTGCTGTATACCTGATACTAACACAACATTGTGAATAACTATATTTCAATAAAAATGTATTTAATTACATATACATGTATTTAAGATACATATATATCTTATTGGTTCTGCTTCTGTAGAACTTTGGCTAATACAGAAGTATCTTGCAACGAACACTATGAATTTTCAGGAAAGGGACTGTAATCCCCAGATAGCTTAATAATAGTGCATGGTACTCAAGGACTTTGTGATCTAGTTAGACAACAGACATATAAAGAATTAGAGAATACCAAAGATAATAATGCAGAAGTAACTTGCTGATAAATGATTTACTCTCCAAGTGTAAACTCCCCATACCTGAGGAATGTTGAACAAAAAGCCTAGTTAAAGAAACCTGTCAACCTGAATGAGGCCATTAAAGAAAAGCATAAATGTATAACCAAGCCAACTTGTCAGCAGTTTTCACAATAAGAACAACATATTTTATGGCTGGTAATAAAATGTAGATCATATTTTCATGTCTGGGATGTCTAACCTTCAGCATGCCATTTCCCAGCTCAAATGCATGTCTTATTTTGAAGTCCAAAACATTAAACTTAAAACTAATGTTAGAGTCCAGTACTCTAACACTAACATGTAGTAGTTTCCTATGGCTGCTGTAACAAAGTACCACAAATGGAGCGGCTTAACAGAAATTTATGGTCTCATAGGTCAGGTAGCTTAGAAGTCCAAGATCAACTTATTGGTGGGGTCATGCTCCCTCCCTCTGAATGTGCCAGGAAAGAATCTGTTCCAGCCCTCTCTCCTTGTTTCTGGTGGTTTGCTGGCATCTCTCACAGTCCTTGATTTATGGATACATCAGCTCAGTCTGTGCCTTCCTGTTCACATGGTATCCTCCCTATGCGTGTATCTTCGTCCAAATTCCTTTCTATATGGACATCAGTCTATTGGGATTGGGGGTTACCCTACTCCAGTATGACCTCATCTTAACAAAATTAATTACATCAACAACTGTGTTTCCAAATAAGGTCACATTCTGAGGTGTGGAGGTTAGGACTTCAACATATGAAGTTGGGGAGATACAATTCAACCCATCACAATGGGTTAGAGTACTAATAAATTAAAATCTAAGATACTTTAAAATAACTCAAACTCTTCTAACAATGCTTGTGGTCTCATTTGTTACTTCGGTAAAGGAAGACCTCTTTTCAGATGTGAAAAATGGTATTTGGGCTTATGAGTTGTGTTTCCATGCTTTGCCACTAGAGGGTAGCATCATTGCTATTTTTTTTTTTCTGCTGCTAAGTACTCCCCATTCATCCACAATGGGGACACATCAGATAAGAAGTAAATGTAGACACATTTCTCCAAGGGGTTAGGAGTAGGGAAAGTATCAGCTGGGAAGAATAGAGTGTCCTGGTCATCCCTGTACTGGTGATTCCTCTCCTGGATTTTCCCTATGGACTGAATGTTTGTGTACCCTCAAAATTCATGTGTTGAAACTCTAATCCCAGTGTGATGGTATTTGGTGGTGAGGCCTTTGGGAAGAATTAGGTCATCAGGGTGGAGCCCTCACGATGCGATTAATGCCCGTATAAGAAAGAGACTGGAGAGAGAGGACCTGTCTCTCCCACCAGGAAGTGGGCCATTTCCAGACACCAGATCTTCTGGTACCACGATCTTGGACTTCCCAGACTCCAGAATTGTGAGAAATAAACACTTGTTGTTTAAGTTACCCAGTTTATGATGCTCTATAATAGCAACCCAAACTAAGATAATTCTGACCAGAGTCAAATCACCAGTCATATTAGAACAGAAGCCAAAGTCTCTTCTCCTGAATGGACATTTGTGTAGAAAGCAGGGCTGGGAGACAACGGGCCTTAAGAATAAAGCAGGTCCCTTGAAGAAGGAACTGAGCCATTCACTGTGCATTCTTGAAGCTTCTTCAGTGGACAGAGCCCTCTCTCCCAGGGTCAGGAGATTTAAATCTCATCACGGGCTTGGCCACCAATTGACAGCACAATCTTAGACAAATCATTAAATCTGGTCTCAGAATCTTCACCTACAGACAAACATTGGGGGCCTGTTTCCTTTAAGCCACATTTTCGTTTGATTTTTCTCTCTCCTTCCTACTCCTCTAGCTCACCTTTCAATGCTACCCATTGAGAAACATTCCTTAGGTGCTACCATAGGGACCAAAAAAAAAAAAAAAAAAAAAAGTGTGGCTACCTTTAGGGAAGTACAACATAGTAAAAAGAAAGCATTTCAGTGCAGAGATAATTAGAGGACTGAACAGCCTATGGTCCTGTGCTACTCTGGGCTCCATACTATAGGAATTTATAAACAGAAAAGGATGGCATGAAGCAGCAGAAAAGAAGAGCTCTGAACTGGGCCTTAAAGAATCTCCAGAAGTTAAGCTGCAAAGAAGAGGGAAGAGGCAGCAGTTAATACAACACAGACATGGAAATTAAAACAAGTTTTAGGGGTCCTCAACCCCTGTTACCAGTCTATGGTCTGTTAGGAACCAGGCAGCATAGCAGGGCTTCATCTGTATTTACAGCCACTCCCCATCACTCACACTACCTCCCCCTGCTTTTGCATTTATGGTGAGCGGCATAATTATTTCATTATATATCACAGCATAATAATAACAGAAATAAAGTGCACAATAAATGTAATGGCTTGAGTCATCCCAAACCAACTCCCATTCCCTCGGGTCCATGGAAAAACCGTGTTCCACAAAACCAGTCCCTGGTGCCAAAATAAGTTGGGGATCACTGCTACAGGGGTTGTGTCGACAATGTGAAATTCTATAACTAATACTGAAATAGATTCAAGCTGATTTTATTTTATTTAGGTGCAATTTTAGGCTATTCAAAATTGACCTGAGGCACCAGGGGAACCTGAGTCAGTTTCTGAGCAGATGAGAGAATTGTTCCAACTTAAATTGCTAAGCCCCTTGGTTACTTGGCTGAGCTTATTTCTGTGTTTTAGAGCCTATATGTATTTTGGCTTCACACACAAATTATTAGGTGGGGATTATATTGGGCTCCATCCCATAGTTTCTTACTAAAAAATCTTTAATTCTCCCTTTTGGACATTTGAAAACAGGCAGAACAACTCAAGTTTGTAAGAGGAACCAAGTAAGAGAGTCCTCCATTTTAACCTTTTGCATTAATCATACCAATTCCTCCCAAAATTTATACAAGCACTGAACAGAGAAGGGTTGTCCTTGCTTTAAAGTATTAAAAGCTAAGAAATACTGACATCCAAGCTTGCTACTGCTGCTAAGTCGCTTCAGTCGTGTCCGACTCTGTGCGACCCCATAGATGGCAGCCCACCAGGCTCCCTCGTCCCTGGGATTCTCCAGGCAAGAACACGAGTGGGTTGCCATTTCCTTCTCCAATGCATGAAAGGAAAAAGTGAAAGTGAAGTCGCTCAGTCGTGTCCTACTCTTCGCGACCTCATGGACTGCAGCCTACCAGGCTCCTCTGTCCATGGGATTTTCCCGGCAAGATTACTGGAGTGGGGTGCCATTGCCTTCTCCGACATCCAAGCTTAGAGCTACTGAATTATCATTAAAGGAGGGTGACCTAGAAATCATTAGAATATCAACCTTAATATCTGTAAAAATAAAAAAAAATAGTCTCATCAGATAGGAAACATATAGGTTAAAAAGTGCAGGATTACAAGTTCAGAAATTTTTACACTTAGAAAGAATTACAGTTAATATCTTAAGAGGTAAAGAATAATGAAATTGTGTCAAATGATGTGACAATCTGGGCGGGGGTTGCAGGTTTTCATGAATAGGCAGAAAAGACAGGTAATTTTAAGTATGACTCCAGTTGGGCAAGCGCCTTCTCAGTGCTGCGCAAGTCTTAGAGACAGCCTGTGTGAAGGGCTTGATGTAAGGATTGTAAATAACAGGAATCAGCACATGCCATTAGGGTCACTGTCAAGAATCCTGCCCCATTCAGGGCAGGATTGATCAGGTTTGATCAGTCCTTAGTTGGGGAGCTAAGATCTCACATGCCTCACAGCCAAAAACCCAAAACATAAAACAGAAGCAATATTGCACCAAATCCAATAAATACTTAAAAGATGGTCCACATCCAAAAAAATATCTTTAAAAAAAATAAAAAGAACCCCATCTCATTCAGTATCTGGATCCTTTATCTCAACAAGCAGACTAGATATTCCTGGTATCATTTGTCATAAACAAATCATCTCAACAGTAAGTCTATTTTAACGTGGAAAGAGTCGAGCTAAGCACAGAATTGAGAGGAATCATAATGTTGATATTTGTGCCCTAAGGAACTATGCAAGTGCAGCATTTTAGGTATTTATAATTTTATAAATAATTTTATCCATGCAGATAAATATTGTCTAAGTGCAATTCATAAATGTGCAACTGACCAACAAATTTACGCTTTTGAGTTTCAGTTACAATCTCATTAAATTTATACAGAATTGGAATATTTAAGAAAACAAGTTTCGCCACATTAATAAGCTTAACAAATCAGATTTGTTGTAATAACAACTTGAGGATATTTGTTGGTTAATTGAAGTGCTGAAGAATATAAAAATATTGAATTCATAAAAACAGTGAAGTTTAAAGGGAAATCTAAGTAAGTTTAAAATCGTGCCCCAAACATTAAAGTCTTCTTAAAACTGAGTGTTAAATTTTTCTAGACTTAAAAATAGAATAATAATATTTATAAAATGAACTTAAAGGCATAAGAATGTCTTATCTTTTTTCAGTTTTATTGGTTTGGTCCAGGAATCCAATCACTATTCTCTGCACATCTCTTGAAGCACCTCTCCAAACTTAAAGCAAACATCTCCCTTTATTGCCATTTATTTAGGAGAAGTTCTTTTTTATTATTTCGTGGATGTCCTCTATTCTCTCAATCTTCTCAATCTGGAAATCGCATTAGATAGAATATAGAATTTCTGGATTTATTTTCCCTGTATACGAACTTCTCTTTCATGCTTTTAAATCTATTGACTCCTTGTACTGGGAGAACTTGCCATTTCTCAGCTTTTATTTTGGCTGCTCCTGTAGCCCCTCAGGACTCTTGCCTCACCTTCTTAATCCACATCTGAGATACAATCACTGCAATCTTAACTAATGAGCCCTGAGTGACATGATGAGGAGGACACCAAGATGGTCATAACCTGATCTCCTGCTCCAAAAATGAGCTGGCGGTTGGTGCCATGCGAGGCTAAAGTTCTGTAAGAAAAGGCAGTTACAAGTCACAGAAATAGCTGAGGAGGTATTACCACATCCACTGCCACGTTGATACTGCGCTGAGTTATTTAAAGAGTCTCTTTTCCTTGGTTATGGCATGTCAAGCATGGGATACCTATGAAGAGGTTTGCAAAAGCTCAGGCGTTGAGACTGGTTTTTGGGAAGAGTCAAGATAAAATACAGACAAAAGTAAGGGAGAATGCTCTTCCTTTACCCCTTCTTTGGTGAAGGTTCCATAAAATTATAATAATGGTGTTTAATTCATTGCTCATTGCAGGGACTAGAGGCAGACAGCTACAAACTATGAACTTAGACCTGAACTAGAAGTTCCTCCTCTGAGAACTCACTTGTGTTCTCTCTGTGCAGAAACTGCAAGATATTTCTGCTCTCTCATAAAGACTGGTTGTATATTTACACTTATACAGTTTTCCAAATTCCAGCCTTAATCTCATTCATGCTAATTATCCTAGAGTTCCTGCTCTGGGCTAGGTACCAGCAATGCCATTTTCATGCAACTGCAGTTGATAGCTTACGCTTTTGAAAAAAAAATTTGCCAAAATCATAGAAACTTGCTGGGCTAGGGGAAAAAACCCAAGATATAAGACACATATGGGGCAGAATGCCATGATCATCTGGGACCACAATCTGTGAGCATTTCGTAGGCCAGAAATGTACTAGGGTCTATTGCACTGGTCAAGATAAATCTTTAGGCACTCACATCGGCTTTCTGTTATTATTATTCTTTTCATTCTCACTCTTCCTGCCTTCCTTTCTCTCTTGTTCTGTTCTTATTTGCAGTATTCAGGACCACTGTGGCATGCAGGATCTTTAGCTGCAGCATGTGAACTCCTAGTTGTGACGCGTGGGATCTAGTTCCCTGACCAGGGATCAAACCCAAGCCCTGTGCATTGGGAGCATGGCATCTTAGCCACTGGACCACCAAAGAGGTCCCCAGCTCTTTTCAGCCCTTACATTAAAAAAAAGAAATATATCTAGTTCTTTGACCTAAAGAATCCACTCACCTTCCTCTTCAGTGTCATATGATAAGACCAGACTGAGATGACTTTCAAGATGTGTCAGTGCTTCTGGAATGCCAGGGAGCTCTGGGTTGTAACTGCCCATGTGTCACCTCCAGCTATCTGCTGCTGCTGCTGCTGCTGCTGAGTCACTTCAGTCATGTCCGACTCGGTGTGACCCCATAGACGGCAGCCCACCAGGCTCCCCTGCCCCTGGGATTCTCCAGGCAAGAGCACTGGAGTGGGTCCAGCTATCCGCTAGACTGCCTCTTTTCCTTCCTATTCAGGTTAACCGTCACGGACTCCAGCGGTGCTCCTTATCTCTTCTGTCACAGCACAGACTGGCCTTTCTGAATAATATGTACTAAATTAGCTTTGACTTTGTCTGAGAGCCTCTAGATTCATAAAATATGCCAGCTGGAAAATGACTCATCCAATTTAATTCCCTAACTTCAGAGAGTTATGGTGACTGTTAAAACCCTACAGGCTGGTGAATGGTAAAGCCAGAATGGGAAAGGACTTCGGACTCTCCACTGGGGGCTACGTAGTCTACCGATGAGGGAGCGGCACTGACTGTTTACCCATGTATTCCCTAAAAGGCTTCTCCTTGTTTTATCCCTTCAGTTATTTCAGCAGAGGGGATGGCATGGTGGCCATACAAAGCCATGTGATGCTTTTTTTTCCCCCCTGTGGATAACATCCTAACTCTCCTTTCCTAGATTTTCATGGCTTTTTTGCCATGTGCCCTTCTGTAACCATGGATCAGCCCTTTTTTCTCCTCTAAAAGAGTGCACCACAGGATGACTTCCGGCTTGCTTTTTCCAGGGGAGAACACAGGTGCTACAGAAAGAGATGTCTCACGAAAAGGAATTTTGGGGTCACACAGCTTCTTCTTCATAACATAAAGGTGGGGTACAGTTGAATAACAAAAACAAATATCTAAGATGTTTGAACCAAGGTCCATGTATTCATTTATTTCTCAAGGTAGCATGAAGATAAAACAATTGAAATTCCATCTATAATGAGTTACAAATGATAGTAAGCTCAGGAACCTTGAGCATATATATCTAAGCATATATATCTATAAGGCAAATAAAACAAATATGTTTCAGAATGTGGGCATCACATTTTAGCTAACCTGAGGAAAGCCACTCCAAGCCCCCAACACCATGACACCAAGAATCATTCTCAACCAATCGTTTTCCAAACAAAAGGTGAAAAGGCAAAACTGTGGCTAATAATAATAGAAGAAAAATTTCATCCAGAAAGACTGGAGGCCCATCAAAGTCACATCTCTTCTTCTGATTCTTGTTCTCGTTCAGCATTTTTCAGGAGCCCAACTTCTGAGGGGCAGAACCTCGTCAATCGAGATTTAACCAACCTGAAGACAGAATGAAAATCATCTCGTATTATGCTGTTTAAAATTAAACCTCCAAATTATCTGTATCTATAATACAACAAACTCCAAATGATCTGTGTAAATGGAAGAGGTACCCCCAAAAAGAAAATCACTTTTATTTGTCTTTGGAGCTACCTGCAAACATTTTGTGGATTAAAGCTGCATATAAGCAAACAAACACAATAAAGCTCTAATATGTAATGATTGTTTGTATCATATTCAACATTTATAACTTTAATAGTTTCTAAAACAAACAAGAGAATCTCTGGACTGAAGTAAGCCCAGACGAAAGAGCTCAGCTGTGTGTTAAAGAAGCCTTCTCTGAGAAGGAAGCACACAAAGGCATCTCCTTCCCCCACGTTGAGCCCCATGTCAAGTCTGGGCTGTACTGCAGCCCTTACTATCTATGTCTGCAGAGAGCTGCTTCTTTGCTGGCCTCAAGCTGCTCTGTTGCATGTGATGGTCCTAGATGCATTCAGAAGTTGAAAGAAGTGACCTGTATTCTTCTAACTATTTGCATAGATTAAGAGAATCTATAGGTGTGGTCAGGAAATTATCATTTTGGCATTGGAAGATATGAAACTTCTTGGTGGCAGAAACTCAGCAGGCTCTTGACTTCTCTGATGTAATAAAAACTAGGTAAAGCTTTTCCTGTGCAGGATTATTTGTGAAGCCATCTCGCTGTGACTATTTCAATAAAACATAGCTAACTTTCAGAAATACACAATATGGAAACAAACTGATAAATAAAATCATTCTCATTTTTGGGGAAAAAAATGTCACTAGCCTATCTGTACCTATATACTTGTTTCCTGCCTTTCTGCTCCCAGTGAAGGTCTGGCCCACCCCTCACAATATACCTAGTTTTCACTTGTGCTCTGGATCTCACTAGAGTATGAACTTCCGAAGAACAGAGACTTCATCTTATTTACTGCCTTAACTCTTGCCAGAGTCTAGAACGATGTCCGGTACAGAATGCCTCACCACATATTTAATGATTTAGTGGGCTTGTGGAACGATCTTCCCGGAGTTTACATCACTCACCTTGTTGTTCAGTCACTCAGTCGTGTCAGATTCTTTGGGACCCCATGCACTACAGCACGCCATGCTTCCCTGTCCTTCACTATCTCCACAGTTTGCTCAGACTCAGTCCATTAAGTCGATGATGCCATCCAGCCATCTCATCCTCTGTCACCCACTTCTCCTCCTGCCCTCAATCTCTCCCAGGCTCTTGGCACCAGGTGGCCATCAGAAGTAATTCTTCAGTCACTTGCAACTCACCATTAATTCCTCCAACACACAACTGAGCAATATCAGTAACATCTATTGACTTATCAAGAGCCAAGAAAAATGACTCAAAGTCATTTGCCTTGATAATTAGTTAACCATTGACCTTGCTCCCAATGTCCTCAACTCCAATGCACTACTCTCATGAAAGACCAATACTTCTGACTAAGGGGACAACTGGGACAGTGTGTCATTTTTAAACCCACACAGTCACCTGCATATTGCAAAATCTGACTATGTGCTAAATGAAAGGAATTAATTAGTTACTTCATTCATTAGATTTATTCTTGATGACTCCTAGAAAATAAAGAACTGTCTACTTATTACCAACTAATTGTTAACACAGAATCTAAGGACTCCTCCTTTTCCCACATCTGCTCTCTGAGTTGTATCTGTTGCTGTTGTTGTTCAGTCATAAGTCATATCCAACTCTTTGCAACTCCATGGACTACAGCATGCCAGGCACCCCTGTCCTTCACTATCTCGGGGAGTTTGCTCAAACTCATATCCATTGAGTTGGTGATGCCATCCAATCATCTCATTCTCTGTCACCCCCTTCTCCTCCTGCACTTAATCTTTCCCAGCATCAGGGTTTTTTCCAATGAGTTGGCTCTTCATATCAAGTGGCCAATGTATTGGAGGTTCAGCTTCAGCATCAGTCCTTTCAATGAATATTCAGGACTGATTTCCTTTAGGATTGACTGGTTTTGATCTCCTTGCTGTCCAAGGGACTCTCAAGAGCCTTCTCCAGCACCACAGTTTGAAAGCATCAGTTCTTCGGCATTCAGCTTCCTTTATGGACCAACTCTCACATCCATGCATGACCACTGGAAAAACCATAGCTTTGACTATACAGATCTTTGTTGGCAAATAATGACTCTGCTTTTTAATATGCTGTCTGGGTTGGTCATAGCTTTTCTTCCAAGGAGCAAGCATCTTTTAATCTCATGGCTTTTAATCTCATGTCACCATCCACAGTGATTTGGGAACCCAAGAAAGTAAAATCTGCCACTTTTTCCATTTTTTCCCCCATCTATTTGCCATGAAGTGATGGGACCAGATGCCATGACCTTAGACTTTTGAATGTTAAGTTTTAAGCCAGCTTTTTGGCTCTCCTCTTTAACCTTCATCAAAAAGCTCTTCAGTTCCTCTTCACTTTCTGCCATTAGGGTGGTATCAGATTGAGGGATAGAGTAATAAAAGGAAGTGCAAATAATTGTTATTTCTTGGAATCATGCAAGTCCAGGAAATTAAGGTCAGGGTGTGTCTGGGCTTTTGCTCCCACATGTTCTTTTCAGTTAATATAAGAGCAGAGCTGAGACTCTGGGTATACTTCCAGAGTCGATCTGGAAATCAAACTTTCAAAGGCAAACTACAATCTGATATGAATTTGTTCATTTCTATTTTGTTCTTCAATATGGCTCACAAGAGTCGTCTCCTTGAAGACCAACCTGAAAATGGGTAGTATTTCTCTGTCCATCCAGAGGGGCTTTTTAAATAGCTCTGTACCACAGTGGTGTCATATATGAAATACAATAAAGATTTCATAAAGATAGACCTGTCCTATGAGCTGTCATGAGGAGAACAGCAGGCATGGGACTAGATGAGGCAATCCTTAAATCATTATTCTGGAAAGCTGAAAAGCACGGCTTCATTTTTCAGAGATTTGGGAGGTAGGAGTTTCATAACCCAGTTTTGTTTCCATGGTGATCTTTGTGCTCTGTCAAATAAATTCTGATAGAATGTCCTCAAAACCCATCAGCTGTGACTGAGTTACAATCCAGTTTCACAGTCAAACCATGATGAACAGATTTTCAAAACTCTTCATGACTACAGGAACTACATATGACCTCACTGAAAGTTTGTATTTATTCTTCATGATATTCTTTAAGCTACTGCTTAATGTTATATAAAAATACACTGGAACACATGTTTTTGGCCTTATATTTCAAGAGCAATATGAGAGTGAAACTTAAAAGCATATAAAACAGTATTTCCAAACAACTGAACACTATTTGAGTAGTTCTGAAACAGATCTGTTAAAATAGAAATAAGTGTCTATTGGGTGCCTATATAATTTTGACAGCATGACAAGAGCTGTGAGAGATATGAAAAAAGGTCTTTTCCTGCCGGTGAACAATCTAGGTAGCAGATAAGACTAACATGAGCTAATAGTAAATATCACAAGATAGATCGCAACTGTTAAAATGTGTGTTAGAGACTAAAGTACTGTAAAACTCATGAAGGGAGATAAGCAAAGACTAAAACAATCACAGAAGTTTTCACAGGAGAGATGAGCATTTAATTGGGATATGCCAGGTAGAGGTAACTATGTGGTCAATAAGTCAAAGGTTCTGGGTAAGGAGAGCCAATTGAAACAGTAAACATGGAGTTTCTGGTTTCCAGAAAACTAAAGGTGGATACGAGATTCATTAGTGGTCTGAAGGTTTTTGAAACAGGAAGAGACAATAGTCTTCTTTTGGCTCTGGATGGGAGCTGACATGGGGTAGAGAGATTGCTTGAATGCCGGCTTTATTCTTGGAGGCGGCACAGCCCCTAAGGAGATGAGGCCCAGAAGTCAGCCTAAAACAACAGAGGAAGAAGTCAAGTTTCACTCAATGACAGAGTGAGCCTTAACCACCAGCACATCCATATGCTTTGAGGGAACTGAATAGGACTAATAGAAATCACTCAGTGAGAAGGTAGAATTTCCCAGCACCCATGGCACTTAGACCTCTGTACTACACTGTGCTTAGTTGTTCAGTTGTGTCTGACTCTTTGAGACCCCATGGACTGTAGCCCACCAGTCTCCTCTGTCCATGGGGATTCTCCCAGCAAGACTACTGGAGTAGGTTGCCATGCCCTCCTCCAGGGGATCTTCCCAACCCAGGGATCGAACCCATGTCTCTTGCACTGCAGGTGGATTATTTACCATGTTAGCCACCAAGGAAACTTAGACCTCAAGTATGGGGTAACTACAGATCAAGGTAGGCTGACCGAAAATATACCAGAGACATAATGGAAGCTAGACCAGGAAAGGACTTCCTCACCCAGAGACACAACACCAAAGCTCTTTAGCAGTGAAGCTCAAAGAAGCACAGAGCAGGAGAGATAACCCGGGTAAATGTCTAGAGAAAGGACTAGAAAGCTAGTTCAGGCAGAGTCTGAGACCCCTCTGGTCTAGAATCAGCTACTGCAATTTAGGGATTTAGAGAACATGCTAGATGTGTACTATCCAATATGGTATCACTATGCATATATGAATATTTAAATTAATTAAAATTAATGCGGCAGTAGGCACATGTCCGCCTGTAATGTAAGAGACCTGGGTTTGATCCCTGGGTTGGGAAGATCCCCTGGAGAAGGGCATGGCAACCCACTCCAGTGTTCTTGCCTGGAGATTCCCCATGGACAGAGGAGCCTCATGGGCTACAATCCATGGGGTTGCAAAGAGCTGGACAGGACTGAGTGACTAAGCACAGCACAGGCACATGTCAAGTGCTCAATAATCACACAGAGCTCATGTCTATATGATGACCATAGATATAGAACAATCTTCAATCAATGCTAAAGTCTGAAGGATTGGAGCCTGCATGATCAATAGTTGGAATCAGCCAGGCCAACTGTGGTTTGGCATTAGCTACCATGCTAATAGAAATAATAATGAACCAAACTCGCTTCTTTCATTCCTATAATCCTTCAAGCTTCAGCTTAATTCTCAATTGTGAGGAGGCCTCCTCTGTGTTCCAATAGTGCTTTATTCTTACACTATTTCCATGTATTGTACTATATTTAAACTGTCTCTCTCTCCCCATAGGGTCTATACCTTATACACTTTTTGATACAAGAGAAGAACAAGAACAAGAGGAATAATATAAAGAACAAGAGTGAGCGGGGGAGGTGGTTTAAGATAGCAGCCTAGGAAGGTCCTGAATTCACCTCCTCTCATGGACACAGCAAATCTTCAGCTACATAAGGAACAATTCCCTAATTAAAAAAAAAAAAAAGACCCGAAAACTAGCCAAAGAGCTCCTCTACAACACAGGACAAGATCCACAATGAGATGGGTAAAAGAGGCAGAGACATGGTCCCATCAAAGACCCCACCCCCAGTATGAAGACTCACAATCAAAGAGATCTCACAGATACAGAGCTTCTTCCTGAGGAGCAAGAATTTGTGTCCTATATCAGGCACCCGGACCCCTGGGACTTGCATTGGTGAGATGAGCCCCAAAACATCTGGCTTTGAAAGACCAACAGGGCTGATGTTGAGAAGAACCAAAGGGGTGTAAGGAACAGAGATTCCATTGTGAAAGGGCTTGCATGCAGCCTCACCCACCTGGCCATACAACATAAAACCCACAGTTTGAAAAGTGTCTAGACCATACATGAATGGAATTCATTTCCTAACCTTAGAGCATCTACTAGCAAGGAAGAAATCTGTTAGGATTCTCTCCAGGAATGGAAGCACTGGCAGGTTCCATTTTTGCTTTCTTCCCCCTCTACTTTGCTAGTGCCAGCACTAGCAGCCACCATGTTTGCACTCTTTTTCTAACTTGCTAGCGCCAGTGTTAGAAATCAAAGGAGAAATTAAAAAATACCCAGAGATAAGTGTAAATGGAAATACAACATACCAAAACCTAGACAGCAAAAGCAGTTCTAAGATGAAATTTATTTATAGCAACACAGGTCTACCTCAAGAAATAATAAAAAATTCAAATAAACACCCTAAATTTTACATCTAAGGGAACTAGAAAAAATGAACAAAGCAAGCACACAGTTATTATGAGGAAGGAAATAATAAAGATCAGAGCAGAAGTAAATGAAATAGAGACTAAAACAGCAATAGAAAAGATCAATGAAACAAACTGCTGGTTCTTTGAAAAGATAAAATAGACAAACTTTTAGCCTTACTCCCTAAGAAAAAAGGAGAAGGCTTAAATAAATAAAATCAGAAATATAAGAGGAGAAATTGCAACTGATACCAAAAAAAGGTACAAAGGATTAAGAAAGTATTATGAACTATTAAACACCAACAGATTGAATAACTTGGAAGTAGTGAATAAATTCCCAGGAACATACATCTTCCAAGACTGAATCATCATGAAATAAAATATCTGAATAGATCAATTACTAGGAAAAAGACTGAAACAGTAATCTCAAACAAAAAACTGTTTATGAAGAAAAGTCCAAGACCAGGTGGTTTCACTGGTAAACAGTACAGATATTAAAAAAAGATTTAAATACCTATCCTTCTCAAACTCTTTCAAAAAATGTAAGAGAAGAGAATGCTCCCAGACTCATTTCACAAGGCTAACATTACCCTGATGCCAAAATCAGACAAAGATATCACACAGGAGAATAAAATTATAGGCTAATATCACTGATGAACATAGGTGCTAAAATCTTCAACAAAATATTAGCAAACTGAATTTAAGAATGCATTAAAAGGATCATGTACCCTGATCAGTGGGATTTAATCCAAGGATGCAAGGATGGTTCAACATCCACAAATCAATAATATGATACATCACATTAACAAAAAGAATAATTAAAATCATATGATTATCTCAATAGTTGCATTTATGATTAAAAAAAAAAACCTCTCAACAAGTGGGTATAAAGAGAACATACCTTAACCTAATAAAGGCCATATATGACATGCTCACACGTAACATCATACTAAGTGATGAAATCAGGAAGGTTTTTTCCTTAAAATCAGGACCAAGACAATGATGCTTACTCTAGCCACTTTTAGTCAAAATAGCATTGTAACTCAGAAAATTTAGGCAAGGGGAAAAAAAGCATACAAATTGAAAAGGAAGAAAAACTGTTACTACTTGCAGATGACATGATACTATATATATATATGTATAGTATATATATATTGGAGAAGGCAATGGCACCCCACTCCAGTACTCTTGCCTGGAAGATCCCATGGATAGAGGAGCCTGGTAGGCTGTAGTCCATGGGGTCACTAAGAGTTGGACATGACTGAGCGACGACTTCCCTTTCACTTTTCACTCTCATGCATTGGAGAAGGAAATAGCAACCCACTCCAGTGTTCTTGCCTGGAGAATCCCAGGGACGGGGGAGCCTGGTGGGCTTCTGTCTATGGGGTCGCACAGAGTCGGACGTGACTGAAGTGACTTAGCAGATGACTTCCCTTGTAGCTCAGTTGGTAAAGAATCTGCCTGCAATGCAGGAGACCTGAGTTCAATTCCTGGGCAGGAGGATCCCCTGGAGAAGGAAATGGCAACCCACTCCAGTATTCTTGCCTAGAGAATCCCCATGGACAGAGGAGCCTGACAGGCTACAGTCCATGGGGTCACAAGAGTTGGACACAACTTAAGAGACTAAATCACTATGTGTGTGTGTGTGTGTGTGTATGTAAAACCCTAAATACTCCACCAAAAAAAAACAGAACCAATAAATTCAGTAAAGTTGCAGGGTAAAAAATTAATATGCAAACTTATATTTTTATATGCTAACAATGAACTATCAGAAAGAAAAGTTAAGAAAAAAATCCCATTTAAAATGGCATCAAAAAGAATAAATTATAAAATACATGCAAACAAATTTAACTAAGAAGATGAAAGATCTACACACTGAAAACTATAAGACACTGATGAAAGTAATTGAAGAAGACACAAATGACACAAATAAGCGGAAAGATATTCCATGCTTATGGATTGGAAGAATATCATTAAAATGTCCATATTATCCCAAACAATCTACAGATTCAATGCAATCCCTACCAAATTACTAAAGGTATTTTTCATAGAAATATAACAAACAGTCCTAAAATTTGTATGGAATCACAAAAGATCCTGAATAGCCTAAGCACTCTTGCAAAGGAGAACAAGGCTGGAGGAAGCATGCTTTCTGATTTCAGACTATGCTATGAAGCTGTAAAATCAAAACAGTATCATATTGGCATAAAAAGATCGATGGCACAGAATAGATAGCCTAAAAATAAACCCACACATAATATGGGCAGTCAATTTACAATAAAGAAGGCACAAATACAAAGTAGGGAAAGGCCAGTCTCTTCCAAAATAGTGCTGGGAAAACTGGATAGCCACATGCAAAAGAATAAAACTGGACCACTGTCTTACACCATATGCAAAAATTAGCTCAACTGAGATATTTATATGTTTATATTTATAATATTTTATCCTTATATGTATGTAATAGAATATTACTCAGCCATAAAAAAGAATGGACTGTACCTTAAGGGTATTATGCTAAGTGAAATAAGGCATCAAGGAAGAAAATACCATATGATTTTAGTTATCTGTGAGATCTGAAAAACAAACAAAACACATATACAGAATGGTTGCCAGAATGTGGAGAGGTAGGCATAAATAGATGGAGGGTATCAGGAGGCACAAACTTCCCAGTTATAAAATAAATAAGTCTTATAGTTTTCAAAGTATCGGTCTTTTGTCTCCTTAAGTAGGTTTATTCCTAAGTATTTTATTATTCTTAATGAGATGGTAAATGGGTTTGTTTCTTGAATGTCTCTTTCTGGTCTTTCATTGTTAGAGTATAGAAATGCATAGATTTATGTGCACTAATTTTCTGACCTGCAACTTGACCAAATTCACTGATGAGCTCCAGTGGTTTTCTTTGGATTTTCTACGTATAGCATCTTTAGGACTTTCTGTGTATAGCATCATGTCATCTGCAAACAATGACAGTTTCACGTCTTCTTTTTCCAATTCGGATTCTGTTTGTTTTCCTTTTCCGATTGCCACAGCTAGGACTTCCAAAACTATGTTGAAGAGAAGGGGCAAGAGTGGACATCCTTGTCTTTTTCCTGATCTTAGAGGAGATGCCTTTACCCTTCCACCTTTGAGAATAATGTTAGCTGTAGGTGTGTCTTATATGACCTTTCAGGTATGTACTCAAATGATGTTGAGGTATGTACCCAAATCCCAAAGAAAGTGAAAGTGAAGTTACTCAGTCGTGTCCGACTCTTTGCGACCTGTGGACTGTAGTCCACCAAGTTCCTCCATCCATGGGATTCTCCAGGCAAGAATACTGGAGTGGGTTCCCATTTCCTTTTCCCAAAGAAAGGCAATGCCAAAGAATGCTCAAACTACCACACAATTGCACTCATCTCACATGCTAGTAAAGTAATGCTCAAAATTCTCCAAGCCAGGCTTCAGCAATATGTGAACCGTGAACTTCCAGATGTTCAAGCTGGTTTTAGAAAAGGCAGAGGAAACAGAGATCAAATTGCCAACATCCACTGGATCATCGAGAAAGCAAGAGTGCCAGAAAAACATCTATTTCTGCTTTATTGATTATGCCAAAGCCTTTGACTGTGTGGAACACAATAAACTGTGGAAAATTCTGAAAGAGATGGGAATACCAGACCACTTGGTCTGCCTCTTGAGAAACGTATATGCAGCAACAGAATTGGACATGGGACATGGGACAACAGACTGGTTCCAAATAGGAAAATGACTACGTCAAGGCTGTATATTGTCACCCTACTTATTTAACTTCTATACAGAGTACATCATGAGAAATGCTGGGCTGGAAGAAGCACAGGCTGGAATCAAGATTGCCGGGAGAAATATCAATAACCTCAGATATGCAGATGATACCACCCTTATGGAAGAAAGTGAACAGGAACTAAAGACCCTCTTGATGAAAATGAAAGAGGACAGTGAAAAAGGTGACCTAAAGCTCAACATTCAAAAAACTAAGAGCATGGCATCTGGTCCCATCACTTCATGGGAAATAGATAGGGAAACAGTGGAAACAGTGTCAGATTTTATTTTGGGGGAGTCCAAAATCACTGGAGATGGTGATTGCAGCCATGAAATTAAAAGACGCTTACTCCTTGGAAGGAAAGTTATGACCAACCTAGACAGCATAATAAAAAGCAGAGACATTATTTTGCCAACAAAGGTCCATCTAGTCAAGGCTATGGTTTTTCCAGTGGTCATGTATGGATGTGAGAGTTGGACTTTGAAGAAAGCTGAGCGCCAAAGAATTGATGCTTTTGACCTGTGGTGTTGGAGAAGACTCTTGAGAGTCCCTTGGACTGCAAGGAGATCCAACCAGTCCATTCTGAAGATCAGCCCTGGGATTTCTCTGGAAGGAATGATGCTAAAGCTGAAACTCCAATACTTTGGCCACCTCATGCGAAGAGCTGATTCATTAGAAAAGACCCTGATGCTGGGAGGGATTGGGGGCAGGAAGATAAGGGGACAACAGAGGATGAGATGGCTGGATGGCATCACCGACTCGACAGACACGAGTTTGAGTAAACTCCAGGAGTTGGTGATGGACAGGGAGGCCTGGCGTGCTGCAATTCATGGGGTTGCAAAGAGTCAGACATGACTGAGCGACTGAACTGAACTGAACTGATGTACCCAAATTATTTTGAGGTATGTACTCTCTGTGTGCACTTTCTGAAGAGTTTTTAAAATCATAAATAGGTGTTGAATTCTGTCAAAAGATTTTTCTGCATCTTGAAATGATCATGTCACCTCACACCAGTCAGAATGGCCATCATCAAAAATCTCCACAAACAATAAATGCTGGAGAGGGTGTTAGAAGGGAACCCTCTCACACTGTCAGTGGGAATGTGAACTGGTGCAGCCACTGTGGAGAACAGTACAAAGGTTCCTTAAGAAGCTAAAAATAGAGCTACCATATGATTCTACAATCCCACTCCTGGGCATCAGTTCAGTTCAGTTCAGTTCAGTCACTCAGTCGTGTCCGACTCTTTGCAACCCCGTGAATCATAGCACACCAGGCCTCCCTGTCCATCACCAACTCCCGGAGTTCACTCAGACTCACGTCCATCAAGTCAGTGATGCCATCCAGCCATCTCATCCTCTGTCGTCCCCTTCTCCTCCTGCCCCCAATCCCTCCCAGCATCAAAGTCTTTTTCAATGAGTCAACTCTTCTCATGAGGCGGCCAAAGTAATGGAGTTTCAGCTTTAGCATCATTCTTTCCAAAGAAATCCCAGGGCTGATCTCCTTCAGAATGGACTGGTTGGATCTCCTTGCAGTCCAAGGGACTCTCAAGAGTCTTCTCCAACACCACAGTTCAAAAGCATCAATTCTTTGGTGCTCTCCTGGGCATATACCCAGAGAAAAACATGGTCCGAAAGGATACATGTACCTCAGTGTTCACTGCAGCACTATTTACAACAACCAAGACATTTAGGAAGCAACCTTAATGTCCATGGACAGAAGAATGGATTAAAAAATTTGTGGTACACATATATATAAAGGAATATTACACAACTATACAAAAGAATTAAATAACGCCTTGTGCAGCATCATGAATGAACCTAGAGATTGTCATACTGAGTGAAGTAAGTCAGAGAAAGCAATATCATATGATATTGCTTATACGTGCAATCTAAAAAGAAATGATATAAGTGAACTAATTTATAAAACAGACCTACAGACTTAGAGAAGGAACTTATGGTTATGGCGGGGTGGGGGAGGAATGGGGGCTATTTAGAGAGTTTGGGGTTGACATGTACACACTATTATAGTTAAAATGGATAACCGACAAAGTCCTACTATATAGCACAGGGAACTCTGCTCAATTTCCTATAACAACCTAATGGGGAAAAGAATTTGAAAAAGAATAGATACATGTATATGTAGAACTGAATCACCTTGTTGTACACCTGAGACTAACACAACCTTGTTAACCAACTGTACTCTAATATCAAATGAAAAGCTAAAACATGAAAATAAAAGAAATAAATCATGGGAATGTTACATATAGCATGCTGACCATAATCAATAATATTGCATTGTAGATTTGAAAGTTGTTAAGAAAGTAAATCTTGAAAAGTTCTCATCACACGGGAAAAAGTGTTTGTAAATCTGCATGGTGACAAATGGTATAATGAGACTTATTGTGGTGGTCATTTTGCAATGTATATAAAAGTTGAATCATTATGTTGAACACCTGAAACTTGTATAATGTTGTGTGCCAACTGTGCTGTATTTAGTTGCTCAGTCGTGTTCAACTCTTTGGAACCCCGCGGACTGTAGCCCATCAGGCTTCTCTGTCTATGGGGATTCTCCAGGGAAGAATATTGGAGTGGGTTTCCATGCCCTCCTCCAGGGGATCCTACCAATCCAGGGGTCGAACCCAGGTCTCCCACATTGCAGGCAGATTCTTTACCACCAGGGAATCCCCAAGAAATACTGGAGAGGGTAGTCTATGCCTTCTCCAGGGGATCTTCCTGACCTAGGAATTGAACCAGGGTCTCCTGCATTGAAGGAGGATTCTTTCCCAGCTGAGCTACCAGGGAAGCTGCATGTCAACTGAACTTCAATTTAAAAAGAAATCTATCACAGGAACCAGGAAAAAAAAAAAAAAAAAAAAGAACAAGCACAAGAAAAAGAAGAATCTTCGTTGAGTTCGTATTATGTTGTAGGCAGTTGAAATACACGATTTTCATTTAGGTCTTCATCTTTTAAACAACAAAACTGATATTTAAGGTGATTAAATAATCTACCCTAAGTCATATAGCTGACAAGCAGCAGAGCTAGAATATGGGTTCTTAGCCATCTGTATATTGCCCCTCACTCATCATGAAATATTGTATCAAAGTCCTCGTAAAAACATGGATCATTTAACTGAATCTTACTGTTAGAAGTATTGCAGTAAATGTCAAATTAATCAGATACTCAAACTTAATGGGAGACATACATGTTTGTCAAGAATGACCACAAGCTTGGGAAATTCTATAACTGAGGTATGCATGGGGAAATGGAGGGGGCTCACTGCAAGTATGGGGAGGACTTTGTGGAAAAGAAAACAGCATATGCAAAGACATGGAGGCACAGAAGAGCGTGTTGAAGGGTGATGCATAGGTTAGGAGCACAGCAGAGGTACTTTTTAGCTATTCCAACTTTAAACCAGCATTTATTCTTTTCATTGGACATGTCTGTGCTAGGAGATAATTTTCTGCTATATTACCCTGTTTTGTGGAATGCTAAGGAGGGAAATACCTCTTTGAACTTAAATTTCAGTCCTGATGAGTCTTGATGATCATAAACCAAAAAATAGAACTTCTACGAACAAAAGCACTAACTTACCAGGTGACAAAGGCATAAATTGCTCCAACGATGATAATGGCTGTTGCATAATGCCAGCAAAAGCATATGGAGAGAAACATAACGTTGTCATGATCCACTAAATCCCATGCAGGACCTCCACTGGGAGGATAAAGGACAAACCCGATCTGTAATTTAAAACAAGAGCACACATTAAGAAGTACCAGCCATATTCCCAAAGACGGTGCAGTTCAAAATGTTTTGTGTCAAGATTAATGGTAACATAACTCCCATTATCTGAGATGCTACAGATAAGAAACTCTACCTGTTTTACTAAAATGGACAATATCTACTAGTTAATATTTTTGGAAAAATGTTAAGGATATTTATAGATCAATTTTCAAGATACGAATAGTAATCATCTCTGGATATTGGTAGACTTTCAGAGAATATGTTAGGATTCTAAGTTGCTCAGCTTCACTAAATTATTTCAAAATCAGAGTTTTGAAAAACAGGTTTTAAAATAAACAAAGCCCTTGGGTAACATTATATTCATACTGAAAGCTTGTCTCCTAAGATCAGGAAACAAGACAAGGGTTTCTTATTTTACCAATTCTACTTAACACTGTACTAGAAATTCTAGCCAGTGCAATTAGTCAAGAAAAAATTGATAAAGGGCATCCACATTATAAAGGAAGAATAAAACTATCTATATTCACAAATGACATGATCTTCAGTTCAGTTCAGTTCAGTTCAGTCACTCAGTCGTGTCCAACTCTTTGCGACCCCATGAATCGCAGCAGGCCAGGCCTCCCTGTCCATCACCAACTCCCAGAGTTCATTCAAACTCACGTCCATAGAGTCAGTGATGCCATCCAGCCATCTCATCCTCTGTCGTCCCCTTCTCCTCCTGCCCCCAATCCCTCCCAACATCAGAGTCTTTTCCAATGAGTCAACTCTTCACATGAACGGCCAAAGTACTGGAGTTTCAGCTTTAGCATCATTCCTTCCAAAGAAATCCCAAGGCTGATCTCCTTCAGAATGGACTGGTTGGATCTCCTTGCAGTCCAAGGGACTCTCAAGAGTCTTCTCCAACACCACAGTTCAAAAGCATCAATTCTTCAGTGCTCAGCTTCCATCAAAGTCCAACTCTCACATCCATACATGACCACTGGTAAAACCACAGTCTTGACTAGATGGACCTTTGTTGGCAAAGTACTGTCTCTGCTTTTCAATATGCTACCTAGGTTGGTCATAACTTTTCTTCCAAGGAAAAGTCATTCATTTCATGGCTGCAGTCACCATCTGCAGTGATTTTGGAGCCCCCAAAAATAAAAGCTGACACTGTTTCCACTGTTTCCCCATCTATTTCCCATGAAGTGATGGGACCAGATGCCATGATCTTCGTTTTCTGAATGTTGAGCTTGAAGCCAACTTTTTCACTCTCCACTTTCACTTTCATCAAGAGGCTCTTTAGTTCTTCTTCACTTTCTGCCATAAGGGTGGTGTCATCTGCATATCTGAGGTTATTGATATTTCTCCTGGCAATCTTGATTCCAGCTTGTGTTTCTTCCAGCCCAGCGTTTCTCATGATGTACTCTGCATAGTAGTTAAATAAGCAGGGTGACAATATACAGTCTTGACGTACTCCTTTTCCTATTTGGAACCAGTCTGTTTTCCCATGTCCAGTTCTAACTGTTGCTTCCTGACCTGCATATTGGTTTTTCAAGAGCATACATATAATTATAAAGAAACCACACACACAAAAAAACTATTGGAGCTAATAAATAAATTTAGCACACTTGCAGGATACAAAATCAACACACAAAAGATGCAATGAACAATTCAGAAAAATTGTTAGGAAAACAATTCCACTAATAATAGCATTGAAAAGAATAAAATACTTGGGAATAAATTTAAGCAAGGAGGCTCAAGATTTGTACCTTGCAAACTACAAAACATTATTGAAAGAGATCAAAGAAGATCTAAATAAATGGAGTGTAGCCAGGGGTCGCAAGAGTCAGACACAACTTAGTGAATAAACCACCATTACACCATATATAAAAATAAACTCAAAATGAATCAAAAACCTAAATATGAGAACTGAAATCATAACTCTTAGAAGAAAACACGAGGAAAAAGCTTCATGTCCTGGGATTTGGTACTGATTTCTTAGACATGACACCAAGACACATCAAAATTTAAAACTCATGTGCATCAAAGGACAGTATCAAGAAAATGAAAAGACAACCTTTAGCATAGGAGGAAATTTTGAAAATCATATCTGATAAGGAATTGATATCTAGAATATATTAAGAATCCTTAATCTCAACAAAAAGCCAAAGGAAAAAAAAAAAAGCCAAACAAAATTTTAATGGGCAAAGGACTTGAAGACTCATTTCCCCAAAGAAGGTGTTTAAATCCTCAATAAGCTCAAGAAAAAATTATAAACATCATTAGTTATTAGAGAAATGCAAATCAAAACCACTATGAAATACCACTTCACACCCCCTATAATGGTATTAATAATAGTAAGTAACAAGTGTCGGTAAGGATATGGAGAAATTAGAATCCTTACATGTTGCTATTGAGAATGTAAAATGATATATGTATGCATGCCCAGTCTTGTCTGACTCTTTGTGACCCCATGGACTGTAGCCCTCCAGGCTCCTCTCTCCATGGGATTTTCGAGGCAAGACTACTGGAACAGGTTGCCATTTCCTACTCTAGAGGATCTTTCCAACCCAGGGACCAAACCCATGTCTCTTGCATCTCCTGCATTGGCAGGCAGATTCTTTCCCACCGTAACACCTGGGAAGCCCATAAAAATGATACAGCCATGTGGAAAACAATTGGACAGTTTCTAAAAAAGTTAAATGTAGAATATCATTCTAGATACTATATTTATCCAGAATAACTGAAAACAGGTATCCAAACATCTACACTAATGTTCAAAGCATCATTCTTCACAAGGGCCACAGTTGAAAACATTCCAATTGTCCATCAGCTGATAATGAACAAGCTAAATGTAGTATTTCCATACCACAGAATATTATTCAGCCATAAAAATGACATTAATTTATAATGCAACATGGATGAACCTTGAAAACATTATGTTAGAGAAAGAAGAGAGACACGAAAGGTAATATATTGTATAGTTCTGTTTGTATGACATAACCAGGATAGGTAAACCATAGAGACACAAAGCAAATTAGTGGCAACCAGGGACAGGAAGGAAAAGAAAAGGGAATGACTGGTTAATGGATCTGGGGTTTCTTTTCAGGGTGATGAAAATATTTTAGAACTAAATAGAGGCGAGAATTGCACAACTCTGTGAATGTACTAAATGTTGCTGAATTATACACTTTAAAAAGCATAAAATGTTGCTAGAGGGGAGAAGGTTCCAGGGATGAGAGAATTGGTGAGGGAGATTAAGAGGTACAAATTTCCAAGTATGAAATGTACACTGTTGGAAATACAGTCAACAATTATGCAATATCTTTGTATAGTGGCAGATACTAGATCCAGATAATACATGGATATTAGATCTGAGGGATCACATTGAAATGTATAGAAATATCAAATCACTATGTTGGGCATGAGGAACTAACATAGTGCTCTAGGTCAGTTATACTTCAGAAACAAACTCATAGAAAAAGAGATCAGATTTGTGGTTACCAGAGGTGGGAGGTGGGGGAAGGGGAATTGGATGAAGGCAGCCAATGGGTACAAACTTTCAGTTATAAGATAAATAAGTGATATAATGTACAATGTGATCAATATAACTAACATGGCTGTGTGTTATGGAAGTTAAGAGAGTAAATCCTGAGATTTCTTATCACAGGAAACAATTCTTTTCAATGTCTTTAATTTTGTTTCTACATGAGATAATGGATATTCACTAAACTTATTTTTGTAATCCTTTAATTATGTAAATGAAATCATTGTGCTGTATATCATAAACTCATACAGTGTTGTATGGCAATTATTCGTTAATAAAACTGAAAAAGCAAGGAAGGAAGAGGGGGAGGGAGGAATTGAATTCTGTTATGTGAATTTTACTCCAATAAGAAAAGTAAGATAAATAAATAATAGGTAGATACATAGAGGAACATATGTCAGGTTTGAGATCTAAATGAGATACAAAACCAAGATAATTCCATGGGTAACTGTACAAAAGTCTACCATATATTAGCTAACTATGTGTCAGCTACTGTGCTTAGGAGGTTTCTCTACTATGGCCCTTCAATAATATATTATTATCCCAAGTTAATGTATTGTTATCCTCATTAACCAGATTGGAAAATTGGGTGGTTTAGTAATTTGCTTCTGATCATAAATCTAACAAATGTAATCTTACTGGGGAAAAAAACCAGCACTTTATTTTATAATATTGAGTGAAACCATTTCTGTTGGAAATTTCCCGTAATATGAATAAATCAGGGAAAAGTAACAGCTGTGCCTTAATCACATGTTCCTGTTTCCCATCTGAAAGGATTCCCTTGAGGGAATTCCCTGGTGATCCAGCGGCTAAGACTCTGAGCTCCCAAAGCAGGGGGTCTGGGTTCTATCCCTGGTCATAGAACTAGACCTCATGTGTCACAACTAAGAGTTTGCATGCTGAACTCAAGATCCTGAATGCCCAGCAAAGGCTGGCGATCCTGTGTGCTGCAACTAAGAACAAGCACAGCCAAATAGATAAATATTTAAAAAATAAAGGATTCCCTTTAGCTGGAAGGAGATCTGCCACTGGTACTCCCTGGAAGATGTACCACCATGTGTCAGGCACTGTAACCTCACTCAGGCACATAAGTTCAGTTCAGTTCAGTCGCTCAGTCCGTGTCCGACTCTGCGACCCCATGAATCGCAGCACGCCAGGCCTCCCTGTCCATCACCAACTCCCGGAGTTGACTCAAACTCATGTCCTTCGAGTCAGTGATGTCATCCAGCCTTCTCATCCTCTGTCGTCCCCTTCTCCTCCTGCCCCCAATCCCTCCCAGCATCAGAGTCTTTGCCAATGAGTCAACTCTTTGCATGAGGTGGCCAAAGTACTGGAGTTTCAGCTTTAGCATCAATCCTTCCAAAGAAATCCCAGGGCTGATCTCCTTCCGAATGGACTGGTTGGATCTCCTTGCAGTCCAAGGGACTCTCAAGAGTCTTCTCCAACACCACGATTCAAAAGCATCAATTCCTCGGCGCTTAGCCTTCTTCACAGTCCAACTCTCACATCCATACATGTCCACAGGAAAAACCATAGCCTTGACTAGATGGACCTTAGTTGGCAAAGTAATGTCTCTGCTTTTGAATATGCTATCTAGGCTAGTCATAACTTTTCTTCCAAGGAGTAAGCGTCTTTTAATTTCATGGCTGCAATCACCATCTGCAGTGAGCCCCCAAAAATACAGTCTGATACTGTTTCTACTGTTTCCCCATCTATTTCCCATGAAGTGATGGGACTGGATGCCATGATCTTTGTTTTCTGAATGTTGAGCTTGAAGCCAACTTTTTCACTCTCCCCCTTCACTTTCATCAAGAGGCTTTTTAGTCCCTCTTCACTTTCTGCCATAAGGGTGGTGTCATCTGCATATCTGAGGTTATTGATATTTCTCCCGGCAATCTTGACTCCAGCTTGTGTTTCTTCCAGTCCATCATTTCTCATGATGTACTCTGCATAGAAGTTAAATAAGCAGGGTGACAATATACAGCCTTGACGTACTCCTTTTCCTATTTGAAACCAGTCTGTTGTTCCATGTCCAGTTTTAACTGCTGCTTCCTGACCTGCATACAGGTTTCTCAGGAGGCAGGTCAGGTGGTCTGGGATTCCCATCTCTTTCAGAATTTTCCACAGTTTATTGTGATCCACACAGTCAAAGGCTTTGGCATAGTCAATAAAGCAGAAAAAGATGTTTTTCTGGAACTCTCTTGCTTTTCCCATGATCCAGCGGATGTTGGCAATTTGATCTCTGGTTCCTCTGCCTTTTCTAACACCATCTTGAACATCTGGAAGTTCACGGTTCACGTATTGCTGAAGCCTGGCTTGGAGAATTTTGAGCATTACTTTACTAGCATGTGAGATGAGTGCAATTGTGTGGTAGTTTGAGCATTCTTCGGCATTGCCCTTCTTTGGAATTGGAATGAAAACTGACCTTTTTCAGTCCTGTGGCCACTGCTGAGTTTTCCAAATTTGCTGGCATATTGAGTGTAGCACTTTTACAGCATCATCTTTCAGGATTTGGAATAGCTCAAATGGAATTCCATCACCTCCACTAGCTTTGTGTGTAGTGATTCTTTCCAAGGCCCACTTGACTTCACATTCCAGGATGTCTGCCTCTAGATTAGTGATCACACCATCATGATTATCTGGGTCGTGAAGATCATTTTTGTACAGTTCTTCTGTGTATTCTTGCCACCTCTTAATATCTTCTGCTTCTGTTAGGTCCAGACCATTCAGTTCAGTTCAGTTCAGTTGCTCAGTCGTGTCCGACTCTTTGCGACCCCATGAATTGCAGCACGTCAGGCCTCCTGAACCCTAATTCTCATCCTCACAACCACCCCAAGAAGAGGGTGTCTCATCCCCATATCACAGAGGGTAGAACTCAGAGACTTCGGTCATGTCCCCAGTATTACAAAACAGTTGAATGACGAACAGGGTTCCAAGCCAGGAGGGCCTCCCTCCAGAACTCTGTGTGCTCCTTCCTCTACCCAACACGCTTTTTCATCATTTAGCCTTTCTCCATGGGGCAATGTGAAGGACAGTGGCTTAGACACCAGGGTCCATGTGAGTCATCTCAGCAGTTTGATACAGTTTGAACAATCGGTACTGAGACAGTAATTGGTCCCATAAAGACATGGTACTGTTTCTCCCTTAAAACACAGATTATAGACTGGCAGATCCTGAGCCACATTTATATCACAGATGTACTTTGCCTGCCCTGCACATTTTTAAAAATAAGTTGAATTAATTTACAATGCTTGAAAAATTAGGGAACTTCATGCAGAAGTCCATAGTCTCAGCTTACTTCTAAAAGTAGAAATAACTGGCCACACCAGACCTGCCTTTCAAAGCATGAACAGCAACATGTATTCTCCATTGATTCATCATTCAGGTTGGTAGCTGCCTGACCAAGTGGAGCAGTCCAGAGGCCTTCATTTTTACACTGGTCCTATGCACTTTATTTATTAACCAATGTCACATTCACACATTTTTCTAAAATATCAAAGCTGACAGACTTCTTTTGTTGTGTCTATTTCATGGATAAGAAATCTAAGTAAGGCGCGAACCTGCCTCAGGGTCTCCAAACAGTCACAAAGGCACTTGCATCATTGCAAGAGCTGGGGACTCTATGAGGACAGGGCTCCATTCTAAAGGGATGAGTAATTAACAAAAGATAAATCAGTTATCAAATTAGAGATCTGAGCCTACAGTACCCATAAACTCCAGGAGGAGAATGCCACCCAGCTGCTTTACCTGCTGTTTGAACATATCTGTGTTTTGTAATACCCCTTTATAATACTTCAAGGAAAGCTCACAGTGGAAACCAAAGTGATCAGAGCCCAGGTCCCTGAAGGCCCTGGAAGAAAGAGAGACTTTCTAGCTCCTCTGTGCTCACTGTTTGGAAATGACAATAAGGAAACTCAAACCATGTTGTCAATTCTCAGTTTAAGGGGCCCAGCCATTTCAACCAGGGTGTCAGAACTGCTTCTCATGTTCTCCTCTCACATCAATACATGGAGGTTGACAGAGAAATCTGTGTCAACCAAAGGCCTTTTGGGAGGTTGAGTTTAATGACCTATCTAGTTTAAGGACTAGCTCTCCAGTTCCCACCCATCAGTCTCACTTGTGTTCCTTCAGTTCCATTCGTACCACTCACCTACCCCTGCCTGGGGAGTGATCAACTCCAGCTTCCAGAGGGAAGACTTAGCAGTTGTTGTGAGTTAAATCATTCCTTCTAAAAGGGCATGTTGAAGTCCTAACCCCTGATACCTGTAAACGTAACCTCATTTGGAAATAAGGTCTTTGTAGATGACATCCAGATGAGGTCATAATGGATCAGAATTGGCCCTAAATCCAGTGATGAGTGGGGCTTCCGTGATAGCTCAGTTGGTAAAGAATCTGCCTGCAATGCAGGAGACCCTGGTTTGATTCCTGGGTCGGGAAGATCTGCGGGAGAAGGGATAGGCTACCCATTCCAGTATTCTTGGGCTTCCCTTGTGGTTCAGCTGGTAAAGAATTTGCCTACAATGTGAGAGACCTAGGTTCAATCCTTGGGTTGGGAAGAAGGCTGCCCATTCCATGAACTGTATAGTCCATGGGGTCGCAAATAGTTGGACACAACTGAGTGACTTTCACTTTCCAGTGATGAGTGCCCTTATAAGAGGTCCATGTAAAGACACAGGTACACAGAAATACACATGTGTGACTCTGGAGGCAGAGATTGGAATTATACTACCAACAGGCCAAGGAAAGTCAAGGGTTGCTGGCAACTGACAAATTCTCTCTTGGGGCCCCCAAGAAAGAACCAACCTGCTGACAACTTGATTTTTAGTTCTATCTCCCAAAACAGTGAAGTCTTCCTGCTTGTTGGAATTTGTTTTTGCAGCCCTTGTACACTAATACAGGGGCTAAGGCTGAAATAAGCAGAAGAGTATCACCTGTCCTAAAGCTCAAACCTGGACATATTGGTGACTCTCACTTCTCTTTCAAACCCCAACTAAAGTTCACCTTCTCCTAGAAGATTTCTCAACCCTCTTCCTATGGAATTAATAGTATCTCCTCAAGGCAGAGGCATTTTCAGGGTGGAACATTTCATTCAAGCAACAGTCTCATAAGATATCATTACTATTTTTTAGTTGAGGAATCTTAAGCACACAGAACAGTTAGTCTATGGTCATCTGATTAATATGGTAGACCCGGAATTCAGATCTGGGTCCGCCTGACCCGGACTCACAGACTTCTCCCTTCATGCCACAGTCACAACTGTTTTTTTCAGAGTTTCCAAAATCAAATCCCTCCCAGGTGTGTCCTCCTCTTTCCTTGATTCTCTCTGCACTGTGGTCCTCACACTGGGAATGACGAAGTACAAAAGTGAGCTTTAGAAATACTCATTCACAAACGGACTCAGAAAACATGATTCATGGAATAAATGTGCCTGAGAGATTTTTTTAACCTTTTCTAAATTGCCTTTGATTAGGCTTTTGAAAAAAATATATTTGGCTGTAATGTAGTTCAGGAAACTACAGGAACCATTTTGATAGGTGGGGAAGGGAATTCCCTTCAGGTTTGTCTATTACTTAATCATTTATATATGAGCTATTTTAAATAATGGCCACTGCAGCATTTTCCTCATTTTATTCACCTCTCCATATTTATGGTTCCAAGAATCCAGGTGTACCTTTTCTCTAATCTATCTATATATTGTTTATTAATCACATATGGAGAAGTAGCAAGAGAAAAAATATGCTGAAAAGCAAATCACAACACAATAGTATTAGCCTGAGATACAGTTTGGGGCATAAACATTCATAGCAACAAAACATGGAAGCAAAATAAATTCACCTAAGCCCCTGAAACATTTTTGTTTCAGAGGAAACTAACCGGGAGAGAGCAGGGGAGGAGATGTACTATTGTTAAACCTGCCTTTCCTGCCAGCGTGTGTGTTTGCATTGGTATCAAATGTTCATTTTCCTTTAAGTCCCAAACTAATCTAGGCATAATGACAGATGGAAAGTTTTTAAATGATCTCGGATTTATGCCCAAAGATTCTAACCTCATATCTCTTCCTTAGAAAAACTCTTGGGGGGATATTAAAATATTATTCCTCTGCCAGAAAGAATGATATTAAGCCAACCTAAAATCCCAGGGAGAATCCCAGGGACGGGGGAGCCTGGTGGGCTGCCGTCTATGGGGTCGCACAGAGTTGGACACGAATGAAGAGACTTAGCAGCAGTAGCAGTAGCATGGTCAGTTATGAAAGCTCACAGCTTCCTCCTTCAGATATTTAATCAAACATTAATGAGTAAAGAAACACTAAATAGTTTCATTCATTCTGAGCTTATCTTTATTATTCCTTTTATCAACTCTGGGTTTCTCCCTTTCTCCTTACTTTCTAACTTCTTTATTTGCATATTTAGCTCTTTAAAACCTTAATTTAGTAAATATATGGAGAATCTTCAACCCAACAAAGATGGAATATTACTATCTTTTCAAATACATGGAACATTTACTACTAGTGACATTGGGCTACATTCCAAAAGCGGTCTCAACACATTTCAAAGGGAACACATACAAAGCAATAGAATTGCAAATAAATAATTTAAAAAAGAAAGAATATTTTGGGGAAACTGAAAAGTATGCTCCTAAATAACTCATAAATTAAAGAGGAAATCACACAGAAAATGCAACATTCAAAATTTCCCAAGAGTGAAAGCTACCATACATGAAATCTCACAGGAGGTAGCTATAGTAGTAATATAGAAAAAGAATTCTATAGAAAGGTATGGGGCTTCCCAAGCAGCTCAGCAATAAAGAATCCACCTGTTGTACAAGACCTGGGCTCAGTCTCTGGGTTGGGAAGATCCCGTGGAGGAGGGCATGGCAACCCAGTACTCTTGCCTGGAGAATCCCATGGACTGAAGAGCCTGGCAGATTATAGTCCACAGGGTCGCAAAGAATCAGACATGACTGAAGCAACTGAGCATACATGCAGTCTTAGATGTATTATATGTAAAAATAAGAAAACTAAATATAAGTGAATATTCAACTCAAAAGACTAGAGAGAAGGAGAATACAACCTCATGACACTAAAGAAAAAACTGAAAATAAGGAGAAATTGACAAATGCATAACTAATATAAAATTTTAACAGACCTCTATCAGAAAGTGAAAGATCAACCGAATGAAAAGCAATTAGAAACAGAGAATACATAAACATATAATTAACAAGAGTTCCAAGAGCCTGACTTTACCCCACACTGAGAGGAATTTTAAATTTCCTTTTAGTTTCCCTGGAACCAAACCACCAGCCATCATATCTACCCCAGACCTGGAGTCCATAGGCCTGCAGTCCATATCTTCTCCAACTATGCATTTCTATTCTATCTGGCCCACAGGTGGCTTGCCCTAGTTTGGGTTGTTTAATTGCAACTACATATTTTTTACCCTCTTACTCTCATTTATTTTTCTCTTTTTTAACATCTTTTAAATTTCATAGGTAGTTTTGATAGTTTATGTATCATTGTTATATGTTTGAATCAGAGGAGATTTGTTGAAGCATAAACCCACTGTCATCTTGGTCAGAAGTTATCACTGTTGAATTTTTTAAATTTATTTTTAGTTTTGATCAGCAATACAGCAATACATGCACAATGTATAGTCAAATATTCCCATCAAGAGATACAGAATGCATAATTATGTTTTACATGCCATTCTATTTAGCTTCCCAACAGATGATAGATAATCTCACAATACAACTTCTGTATACCAGCTGGTTAAATTCACCGGTTATAAATTTTATCACATGATAAGTTATTTGTTACTTTTGCTATATGATTTTTCCTTCAAAACAACCCTTGAATCTAGCTCTTTACTCGCCTGTTCTCCAACAGCCTTCCCCACAAGCTTAAATATCACATCTTTCCTAGCTCCCATTTTGACCATGATGTTTCTCTGCCCCTTGCCCACCAGGGCATTGTTATCACTCTTCACTGAAATGCAAATCCCTGGAAGAATCTCATCATCCCATATCCTTGAGCCTTAGTGACTAAAAATCTCCTTTAAGAAATCTTCTGTCATTAAACCACATTCACCTTTCATCCCAGGCTTTCATTATATCTATATATGTATATTGGATTATGATTTATCAGTCTCTATAAAATAGTGGTCCCCAATCTTTTTGGCAACAGGGACTGAATTCGTGGAAGATAATTTTTCCATGAACCAGGGTGGACGAAGCAAGAGTTTCAGTTAAATTCAAGTGCATTATATTTATTGTGTACTTCATGTTTTTTCATATTATATCAGCTCCACCTCAGATCAGACATTAGTTCCCAGAAGTTGAGGACCCCAGGTGTATAGTATACATTCACTAATAGGAATATATGTTTTCAACAACACTCCAAGATTAGGGAGTCAACAGTAAAATGGAAAATGCCTGGGATTTGGAGTCAGACAGACCCACTTTTAGAACCTAGCTCCATTTCTGTGTGATCCTGGGAAAGTAACTTGCTCTCTCTGAGCCTTCTTTATCAGTCAATTGGGGATGATAATATCTAACTTCCAAGTTGTTGTGAGGACAAAATGAGAATGAAATAATGTGTATGTAAAAGTTGTGCCCAGTGGCCAGCATATACTTATTCCTCAATACATAATTCCCTCCCTTTCCTGCCTTTCATATGTTTCTCAAGCTTATTACTCATTAGGCTTTAAGTGGCTTTAGCATCAGGAACTGCTTCCAGCTAAGCACCAGCTCAGAGTTCCTACAAAATGGATATTCAGGTGTGTGATAAAGGTGTATACCTCCCACCTCCTTCTGTCACTATTCTCACCAAGGCCGCTGGGCCCCTCAAAGGCCTGCTTTCTCACTACCAGCAGCATATCAGAAGGACGTCTTTGGGTTTCAGAGCACAACACCTACAATCAAAGAGGGAAGGCCATCAGTGCAGACACCAGGCACATTCACTGGAGCCCCCAACTCACCTGCCAGAACCAGCTTCCGTGAAGCAGGAAAAGGCTTGTCCGCAGAAGTTCCACAGTTATATTGGCCTGTATGAAGAGCTCCATGAAGGCAACCAGGCCTGTTGAAAATATGACCAAGACCAGAAGCTTGTGCACGAAGATGTCTAGCATTTCCCGGCCATGAATGTGATTGTAGAAGACAAAAGCTGTCAGAGGCAGAAAAAATCGTTTGCCTTTTTCAGTGAAACTATCTACTGTTTCCCTCAGTACACAACTTTCATAAACACACACATTTATTTGTCCAAAATATCAGATGCCCACTGCTTCCTACAATATTGGAAACCTCTAGCATTTGGGAGGGCTTCCCAGTTGGCTCAGTGGTAAAGAATCCACCCGCCAATGCAGGAGGTGCAGGAAATGTGGGTTCAATCCTTAGGTCTGGAAGACCACCTGGAGTAGGAAATGGCAGCCTGCTCCAGTATTCTGGCCTGGAAAATCTCATGGACAAAGGAGCCTGGTGGGCTACAGTTCATGGGGTGGCAAAAGAGTCGGACATGACTGAGCACACAGCATTTTTGGAGTCATCACTACCTCTTTAGGATGGAATCTTTCAAATTTCCTTTCCCCTTCCCCAGGTTTTATTCTCTTCTCCACTATATCATGACATTTTCTATAACTATATTTCAAAGCCATCTTTTATGCAAAAAGAAGAATAATAAGCATGAACGGAAACAGGTGTTGAGGTGAACAGACAGATGAATGAGACAAACCCTCACCTTAAGAAATTCAGTCCACTGAAGGCAGTAAATATACACACAAGTCATAAGAGTAGAATTTGATGGGTATGATAAGATTCTCTGGAAGCTCCCAAGAAATAGTAACTAACCATATTTTTTAATCCCATGTACAGAGATGCTGGCTTCAGTTTCATCCTTTTCATTTAGATGAGGGGGAAAAGATGTTCACTGAAAATATGGTAATACCCTGAGATAAAGAGAATCATGGCATCATGGCTGGTGCCCAACCAAAGCTCTTACCTTTGGATGTGAGAGGCAAAGTGGACATTAGGAAAGACTATCTCTTGATAATGGGGAGATTTTTCTAGTTCTACAAACAGTCTATCCCTTACATATAAAATAAATGAAAACAAATCATTAAATACTTGTTTTCAGTGTTTCCTTCCTAACAGGGAGGCTAACGGAACAAAGAATGTTAGGACTTCATTTTCATGCGACCGGATATTTTGGACCCTGTTTATCATATAATGGTGGAGTTTGACTATATCAATACTAGATTTGGAAGCTACTCTACTGTGAGTGGTCTCCTCGTTTGAGGATATTTATGCTTCACTATTCTCAGCTCAATTCTATATGTCAAAAATAGAAATGATGATCATCTCTTGGATAAATCAGAGGTAAACCATGGCTGTCATTGTTGTTGATTTGTTGCTGAGTCGTAACAGACAAGTTCTGCAAACGCAATGGCTGGAGCCCACTAGGCTCCTCTGTCCATGGACTTCTCCAGACAAGAATACTGGAGTAGGTGTTTCTTTAAGAAAATGTGAAATGTGAATAAAACACATTGAATGACTGGGCTTGCCCAGTTGTACTAAATGAGTCAGTGTGTGTGTGTGTGTTAGTGTTCAGTCATGTCCAACTCTTTGTCATCCCATGGGCTGTAGCCGGCCAGCCTCCTCTGTCCATTGAATGCTCCAGGCAAGGATACTGGAGTGGTAGCCATTTCCTTCTTCAGGGGATCTTCCTGACCCAGGGATCAAACCCAGGTCTCTTGCATTGCGGGCAGATTCTTTACAAACTGAGCCACCAGGAAAGCTCAAATGAGTCAGTAGGGAAGGAAAATCTTTGGAATCTTGTCTAGGACATCTCAATAGCTCACCATGGCCTAAACCAAACAGATGACCTTGTGGGCCAAGGCTATACCAGGACACAAAAGAAATATTATTGTAAAGGGCTAGACAAATGTCCAAGAATAATGAAAGGTATATGAAAATACTCATACTTACCCTCCACAAATAAAGCATTTGATAACATTAACTTGCTAAAGGAGGCAGGAAGTGAAATGATGGTAGAAGATAAGATGTTTGTCACACCCAGCAGCCCAAAGAAGAAGTACATGGTAAAATGCTGCCAGCTCAGGAGTTGGACCCATTGACCCTCCTGGTAGTCATACAAGGTCAGGTGTGGTCCTCCAGGTAAAAACTGTTCTCCAAGGATGCCTGCAGAGGGATATATCACACTTTAAGCCATCTTTCCACAATTTTACTAAAAAAGGAAGAGGCAGAAGGACCAGCCTACTTCTTAGCCCAATATGTTATCTTTTTATGGCACTGATTCTTCTATCTGGGCTGTTACCTAACAGCTGAGCACTGGCTCTTTAGGCTGGTTTTGAAGCTTCAGAGATTGGTTTGGATAATCACTCTTAGTCAAAGATAGTGAGTTTCATCAAACAGTTATTTTAGATCCTCAAAGCTAATGGTCTTAGTTCCACAGAGTTCCCTGATTAGTTCCCCTGATGGCCTTAGTTCCTACTTTAATGACTAGACAAACCCTGAGTAATTTTAGATTTAGATTTGTGAGATTAATCCTATAGCATCTGATTAATTCTTCTTACATAGTACATCTTTGGGTAGTGAGTTGTGCTTGGTTCAGGATTAAAATGCTAGAGTTTAGCTTCTCCTCAGTTAAGGATAACTGAGAAAGCACACACAGATATAGCATACAGTCTAGCCAGTTACACAAATTCTGAAACACTTTCTTGAAGATGCTGCTTCATTTGTTAATCTATAGAATTTGGCAAGGAAATTCCTCTCTTTGAAACATAGTTGATCCACAGTTGGATGACCATCGCAAAGACCTCTCATCATGAACAAAGCATGAAGAAATCTAAAGAAAAATTAGGAAGTTTTGCCTTCAGTAAAGGAGAGGCTGAAGTGGAACTCTAAAAACACAGAACATTTTTACAGAATCATAGAACAAATGGAAAGGCCTTACAATCATCTGGCCCAACCTCCCTCTCTAATTTAGTAACCGCACAAAAAGGATGAGCACAGAAGATAAGGTTTTCTTCAACCTGAACCCTGTGGATAGCCTATCAGGAAGAATTTATTATTGAAACTTTCCCATAATCACTTGATTATCTTTGCGACATTTTGAAAAATGGCTTTGGATAGAGTTAACTCTTTCAGGCCTCAGAATAACTGACATAAAATTATCTTAAAGGCTTCAACTAAATCTAAAAAGGAAACTCACCTTGAGTGGACAGGCAAATTAATTGCTATGACTAACTCATAAGGAATAGCCCTTTGTATAACATGAAGTATAAGTTCTAATAAATTATCCAAAGTAGAAATTACAATTAGAATAGGTATTCAGGTATTTTTAATAAAATACTTATTTTAGCAATTTTTTGTTTTGATATTGAATTTTCTCTTTGCATGTGAAAATACCCCAAAAAGCAAACAGAACACAGAAAAGGGTCACTCACCAGTTAAAGCCATTCCAACTAATACGATTCCTTCCAAAATTTCAATTCGACGGAATAATGCTTTGGAATCAAGGTAAGAAGTCCGTTTCTGCTTTTTGAAGGCATATTTCAGAATGCACTTTATAGTCCACCAAATCCCCAAGATAAAAAAGCAGGATCCAGGGAGAGCATGGCCTTTGAAATTCCCCATAACTACCAAAATAAGAACATAGAGAAGATGAAGGTGTTTCATTTCCAAAACCTGGCCCAAACATCGCTTATTCCTATATACTATCTTCTGATGGTGGTAGATATATACTGCTGAGTCAGAGGACCCAGTATAACTGTCCAGCAACATAGACCAATCAACAATACCATCAAGCAGAAAGACAGACGTTCATTGAACACTGAACCTTGTTCTAGGCACTGTGTCTACTGGTTTACATGTGATCTCTAACCTAATTTTCACAATATACCCACGAATCAGGGGTTAAATCACATTTTCAATTGCGATACAGGTGTGCTGCGGCTGCTGCTAAGTCGCTTCAGTCGTGTCCGACTCTGTGCGACCCCATAGACGGCAGCCCACCAGGCTCCCCCGTCCCTGGGATTCTCCAGGCAAGAACACTGGAGTGGGTTGCCATTTCCCTCTCCAATGCATGAAAGTGAAAAGTGAAAGTGAAGTTGCTCAGTGTCCAACTCTTCGTGACCCCATGGACTGCATGCAGCCTACCAGGTTCCTCCGTCCACGGGATCTTCCAGGCAAGAGTACTGGAGTGGGATGCCATTGCCTTCTCCAGGATACAGGTGTAGAGAAGTGAAATTACTTATCCAAATCTCACAATTATTTTAAAAAAATCTTTCACTGTTTTTAACAAGGAGCTCAAAAGATCTCTTAAAAGTGATAGTGTGTACTCAGCCAACACACTTTAATCATATTTGAAAGATAGTAATAGGAAAGTTGGGAGAAGGCAATGGCACCCCACTCCAGTACCCTTGCCTGGAAAATCCCATGGACAGAGGGGCCTGGTAGTGCCGCAGTCCATGGGGTCGTTAGGAGTCAGACATGACTGAGCAACTTCACTTTCATTTTTCACTTTCGTGCACTGGAGAAGGAAATGGCACCCCACTCCAGTACCCTTGCCTGGAAAATCCCATGGACAGAGGGGCCTGGTAGGCTGCAGTCCATGGGGTCGTTAGGAGTCAGACATGACTGAGCGACTTCACTTCCATTTTTCACTTTCGTGCACTGGAGAAGGAAATGGCAACCCACTCCAGTGTTCTTGCCTCGAGAATCCCAGGGAGGAGGGAGCTTGGTGGGCTGCCGTCTATGGGGTCGCTCAGAGTCGGACACGACTGAAGCAACTTAGCAATAGGAAAGTTCTATCTTTATGTTTAAAACTCGAAGTGATATGAAATTGCCTACAAAAAAATTTAAGTAGGTAATTTCAGAGTATCAAACATCAAGTGTGTGGAAGAGACCACTAGCGCTCATCAAATATCTGTGTACTCTTCCACACGCTTTTCCCAGCCTCTTCTCCATTTTAATCAGAACCATGTTTCCAGTTCTGTCCAGCAGATTGTGGCATTTCTCACTTTCATGCTAAGTCAGTTAAGAGCTTATGTGACTCCTTTAGCTTGTTTTTCCCCTGCTTTGGCAACCTTGGCATGGCATATCTACAACACAGAAGACAGTCAACCAGATAGCATTACATTTTTGCAGGAAACAACTCTTTGAGTCAAGTCATTATAAGTTGACATTTAACAGCTTAATCCAGCAGATTCAGAGGGATACCAAGCCAAATCAAATTGTAAATTCTGTAAACATAATGGCTACATGATTGAGCAATAAAAAACAGAAATATCCTCCTTTTTTGGTCAGTGCTATAGAAAACCAGGCTTGAATTGAATTGCTACATGATCAAGCAACAAAAAACAGAAATACTCTTTTTTTTTTTTGGTCTTGACCAAACATGTCTTGAATTCAGTCTTAGAGAAAGTCAGTCTTGAATTATATGAGTTTACGTGAGCAGTCCTTTGTTCAAAGCAAATGTACCTTCTACAGAATAACAAAGAAAGAACTCAGAATCATCCCTGTGGATCTGACAGTAGATCAGTGCAGAAGAACTCATGAAAGGGGGATTTCAGGATTCTCCTCAGCCCAGCAGGGCTGGGTGCTGGACCTCTTGGTTTGGGACGGATCCCTTTGAGTTACTTCCACATCCTCCTGACAGAACCGTGAAGATGAACTATGAAGCTGACTAAAACACTAAAAGTTTCTTAAATCTCCAACTGAGATCCCAGATGGACATTTCAGCAGCTCCTGAATCATCCATACCTTCTAGAGACTCTGCCTCAGTGTACCACATAGTGCAAAGTCAAGCTTCTTACCCAGACTCTGACTCTAATGAGTGGTGTGGTCTGGATGAGGTCCCATAAGCTCTCTGAGCCTTGGTCCTTAATTAATAAAGAAGGAGGTGGCTTACCAGACATCTGGACTTCCTTCCTGCCCTAACAGATTCACTGATTCATTATCCTAATCACCATCTTTATCACAGTGTTACTGAGTCCTCTTACTTGTCATAGTTTAAGCAACCACAAGAGACTAAAAAATACTTCTACCCGGGATTGAAAAGTACAAGTACACTGTAAATTTTTTTTTAACTTTTCTGGAAAAGAATCTGATATATTTTAAAGGAATCTTAAAGATTTTTACATTCCTTGGTACAGGGAATGCATTTCTAGGAATTTATCCTAAACTTCTAACTGGAAATAGAAGTACCAAATTAGAAACACTATACATCTTTAAAAGTAGGAGATAGGGGATATATTTAGTTAAAATAAATAAATAGGATTTTTTAAAAACTGAGGAAGATCTGAAGATCTAGAAAACTAGATCTGAATCCCAACTTTACCATTTACCCGCTCCATGTCTTTGGGAAAGTTATTTACCCTTTCCAGGCCTCAGATTCCTCTTCTGTTGCGATCATGGGGCTCATGTGCTCAGTCGTATTCAACTTTTTGCAACCCGCTGGACAGTAGCCTTCCAGGCTCCTCTGTCCATGGAATCCTCCAGGCTAGAAAACTGGAGTGGGTTGTCATTTTCTTCTCCAGGGGATCTTTCTGACCCAGGGATTGAACTCTCATCTCTTGCATCTCCTGCACTGGAGGCAAATTCTTTACCACCTGGGAAGCCCCCCTCTTTTGTTAAATAGTACAAAGTTTCTAACTGATAAAGTTAAAATGAAATATTTCAAAGCAAACAACCCACAGTATTATTAAACAGCCTCCTGCTATTCTCAACCCATCTCAAACTATGAAAGTAAAACCAGATGAGAAATTCTACTTGGATACCAACTGCAGCAAAGCAAGAAGCACCTATACAATCCACCTAGCAATCATTCATGCATAGCCTGTAACATTGCTCCTGCTGCTGTCTTAGAGAGTTACTAGAATTTTCTGTGGTTATTTAACTCCTTGACTGCAATTAAAGAATAAGCTGCAAGTAGATTGAAAGCAGGAACCAATCTACTCTTCCATTCCCCACTGGACCTATGAAGCTCTAAGTTAACAAGAGTAAATAAGCCCTTCTTATAACATAGGATCACATATTTATTCAACACCTCCATTGAACTAATCATCTTATTTATACCACCCACTACCAGAAAATAATATTTTCTCCAGTTATCACCACTCATCCACTTACTCAAGCCCAAAAATATGAAAGTCATCCTAGAGTCCACCTATGTCCCTGAAAACTAATTGGTTATTGATACTTACTGCCTCTACTTTCTTTGTCAACCCTCTCCTGCCCCAAACTTGGTTGAGTTCCCCTAGCCTCTTGAATTTTATCTACTTGGAAAATCCTCCTTGATGGACAGACAGAAAAGAATCACTCTTATACCTTCTCAGAGTACTCAGTTCTCACTTTAATGAATTCTTTGTGTGATTAGTTACTGCAAATGTGCCTTCTCTATTAGCCTGTATGTTCATCACTATACTGTGAGAGCCTGTAAAGCAGGTAATTGAGGCCTCTCAGTGGTTATGAGCCTGGGTCATCCATTTTTTTCTCTTTTTTTTAAGTTCCTGGTATATGGAGGATAAAAAAGAAGGAAGTTCCAAACAAGAGTTACCAAAATTGTGGTTGCTTTTAAATATTCAGGTTTGCCTAATAAATACTCTGAATGCACACATAAAATATATTGCGTATTTTAGAAATAGCATGAAAATATCTGAATTGTAAAGCTCTAAGCCAAGTCTACCTCCATGACCAGGTAACAGATTCTTGTACCCCCAAAGGCTGAACAAACCAGCATATCTCAGAACAGTCCCTGGGATGTGATAGGGAGATAATGGGAATAGTTGAAGGATTTTGAGATGATCAGAGTGGGATAAGAAGTGACTCCTTTTCCTATGTCAGTTATAGAACTTCTGTATAGTTAGCCTTTTAATCTGAAACCTTCTGATGGTTCCAACCTTTCTCTTTAAAAGACCCAAGCAAAATGAAGTCAAAGCAGGCTTGCTATATTTGGGCTAAGGGGCTCAGCAGACCCAGTTGCTCCTAAAAACAAAAAATGGCACTCACTTAATTCCACTTCCATTGTGGAGAGAGAAAACTCACTCAGAACCTCAAACTTCACTCCAGTCAACTTCTAGAACACCACCACATGTACATCTGTCTTTTGTTCCCTGGTTTACTATTGCTTACAAGTGCAATTGCTGGTAAAAACCTAGTAATCCAGAGTTTAATTAGATCTCAATCCAAAAGCTGACATGCTGCCCTTGGAAGGAGAACACGGGGTTCTCCTCCACAAAGCACAGCACACTCGCCAGACAGCCAGCAGAAACCCCAGGGAAATCACCAGGCTAGCAAACCAGAAGGTCCTTCATCAGCATCCTCCCTGCTTGATCGCACCACTTATAAAGGTTCAGGCGGCCCTAAAGTGGTGAACTTCAAGATTCAATCACTGGTTTCTAGCTTCCAGTCATCCTAAAAATTGATACTCTTCCCCATCCAGAAAAAAACCCTCTGCTCCTAATGACACCAAACATCATCCCCTAAGCTAAGACAAGAAACAATGCCTGAAACCCCCATTAGCTGTATTTTACTGACCAACTCCTGACATACACAAACATTCACTCACCACCCAAAAGGGAAATATTTCAAAACTCTAGCATTTGGGAGTAATATTGGGCAAATCTCAAGCACAAAATCAGGTGATAGGTGTTCATTCCCATTAACCAAAGCCACTTAAACAATCACCAGGCCTGTGTGTGGAAAGAGGAGAGTACTGAAAATAGCCGCAAGAAACAGATTCTGAAATTTACTCATTGGATTCTGAACCAGATATAAATGAATACCATGGAGAAAACTGAAACTAAAATTCATCTTCAGTCACCACCAAACTTCAAGTAAAAATTCATCTTGAGCCATGACCAAAATAAAATATTACTAAAGCTTATTTAGTGACTCATATCAAGACATTTATAAATCCAATACAATAAACCAATTTGAGCTGTTTCTTGAGCTCACTTTATCATCTGCCTTCATTTTCAAAGCAATGTGTATATAAGCATATGTAGCTTTAATTTTTTTTTGATTCTCCATCATTCCATATCAGTTCTTTCTCTCCCAAATTTCAACTGTTTTGAAAGACTTTCTTAGTTAAATTATCCTTACCTTCAACTTTCCTCAGTGTCAATTCCCATGCAATTCTCTTCTCCCAGAATTGAATTTACAATGGTCCCAGTCTCAAGAAGGAAAAGCAGATACTGACTGGCCTAAAACTGTCCCCCTCTTCCTCCTTGGAGACTAAACCAATGTGCTCATATCCTTCCACCTTCAACTTGAGCAGATTAAGTCTTCAGAATATGTCACAATGCCGGCATAAATGTGAGTCTAAGGACCACACCCTTTTAAACACCCTACCTCCAGTCCAAACATTGTGCCACAGAGTATTTCCCAATGAGACTCACCTTGACACCCCACCCTCATAACCACAGTCACGTCCCACCTGCTGTGAAAACCAGAGCCAGGGGAGCATGTCTGATCTTTGGCCTCTGTCTTCCAGGCTATCAAGATGGACAGGCAACAAAAGGAAAGACCATGGCAGCAGTAACATAGTAAAGCCTGATTTTAAGTCTGATAAAGACACCATCATCTAACATACAGTGCATCAAGCAAGAGATTGGCACAGGTGCTTAAGTTAGGAGTCACAGCCAAATCAAAGTTATAGGAATAAGAAAGTTCAGTTCAGTTCAGTCGCTCAGTTGTATCCAACTCTTTGTGACCCATGGACTGCAGCACACTAGGCCTCCCTGTCCATCATCAACTCCCAAAGTTTACCCAAACTCATGTCCAGTGAGTTGGTGATGCCATCCAACCATCTCATCCTCTGTCATCCCCTTCTCCTCCCGCCTTCAGTCTTTCCCAGCATCAGGGTCTTATTCAAATGAGTCAGTTCTTTGCATCAGGTGGCCGAAGTATTAGAGTTTCAGTTTAAACATCAGTCCTTCAAATGAGTATGCAGGGCTGATTTCCTTTAGGATGGACTGATTTGATCTCCTGCAGTCCAGGGGACTCTCAAAAGTCTTCTCCAACACCACAGTTCAAGATAAGAAAAGATGATGGGAAAACATTTAAGTAGGTCAACAGTGAAGGTCTCTTGCCTTCACAGAATATACAAACTGAGAGACAGGTGAATAAATAACTTAGAATAAATTATTCTAAACCAATATAAGGCTCGCACAAAGTAAAATGTGAACAAGAAAGAAGCAACAGACTGACTCTAACCTGGAGAGCCAGCAGCTGCTACCCTATCTGCATTCAAGTCTTATTTCCTCCTTCAGTGGAAACTCTTGGTGAACAAGGGCCATGTCCCCTAGAATGCTTCACACCTAGGTAGCACTGAATAATTAGCCAGTGAATGATGAGCTCCTGCCTGGGACCCCACCTCCCTGAAACACTGGCCTCAGTGGCAAACAGGATCAGAAAGAGTCAGGATGCCTAATTAAAGGCAGACTGGGCTCACTTCAGATCTACTAATTCAATCAGCAGGGGGAAGCCCAGAAGTCTGCATTTTTAAGAAGTACTCACCACTTGATCTTTAGGTACTCTTGAGTTTTGAGGACCAAAGGCTTAGAGTATGTGGGGGACAAGCAAGGTGGCACCAAGACACTCAGATTTAAATGTGGCCTCCCCATCACCATTCCCCAGAGGTATTAATCTTCCATAAGTACCTAAGTCCTGATGTGTTTGCTCACATCAGGCTTCATATTAGGCAATGGTGTGTGGCTTAACACCTACTCTGGAGACCAGATGATAATCTGGGTCTGTCAGATGACAATAACCATTCTAGAGTGCTGCCATTCTATTTATTTTACTCTATTTTATCACGCATTATTAAGACATCATTTTACTTTTATCTTTTCTATACCCCTGGTTCTTATTCCCATATCCTTCTCCATGTTCAGATAGATAAAACCATCCATGTCACATGGATCATTCTTATTCAAACATTCAGAATCACAAACAGAACACTCAGCTTGAAACTATGTGACAGGATAAGGCAATCCAAAGACATCTTGAAAAACAAAACAGACAAATAGAAAGTAAGACTAAATGCCATGTTACATTATGGGCCTGTAGCCAACTCTTCAAATATAGACGCCTAGATTGTTTCTGTTAGTAGTGTTGCACCTGATATGGGTAGGAAGCTAGCATGTACTATAAACTGCTAATAACTTCTCATGTATCTGCCTATTCTCTCTTTGAGAAAACCCAAGGAAATATTCTTTCCACCACGGTTCAGTTCAGTTAGTTGCTCAGTCGTGTCCGACTCTTTGCAACCCATGGACTGCAGCACGCCAGGCCTCCCTGTCCCTCACCAACTCCGAGAGTTTACTCAAACTCATGTCCATTGAGTTGGTGATGCCATCCGACCATCTCAACCTCTGTCGTCCCCTTCTTTCCACCACAGGTATGAGGAAACTGAGACTCCAAGAGATTTATTAACCAACACTATGGCACAGAGTTATTAAAGACCAGAGCCAGGATTTCAAGTTCTTTATATATCTGATCCCAAATCCCATTCTGTCCCCCTAGATCAGGGCAAAGACTAGAAAAGGTTTTCGAATAGTCCCATCAGTCTTCATCAAGTACACTCACATAAGTTGAACATAGAAAGGAGAGAAATCCTCCCTCTAGGATTATCAATAACTGAGTTATCAGCACAAGTGAAGGAGGTGAAGCTTTGAACATAGCCACAATATTTATTTATCCAATAGGGTAGTCAAAGTCAGAATGCACAGGGATGCCAACAAAAAAGAAAACCAGGCTGAGTAGTGTGCAACATCATTTGACAAAGGTCTAGACACTGAGATGAGTATTAGTGATGTGGTAAGAATCTAAAGCAGTCATCTGTAGTTCCAGGCTTCATTCAGTTCAGTTCAGTCACTCAGTCGTGTCCGACTCTTTGCGACCCCATTAACCGCAGCACACCAGGCCTCTCTGTCCGTCACCAACACCCAAAGTTTACCCAAACTCATGTCCATTGAGTTGGTGATGTCATCCAACCATCTCATCCTCTGTCGTCCCCTTCTCCTCCTGCCCTCAATCTTTCCCAGCATCATGGTCTTTTCAAATAAGTCAGCTCTTCACATCAGGTGGCCAAAGTATTGGAGTTTCAGCTTCAATATCATTCCTTCCAATTAACACCAAGGACTGATTTCCTTTAGGATGGACTGGTTGGATTTCCTTGCACTTCAAGGGACTCTCAAGAGGCTTCTCCAACACCACGGTTCAAAAGTATCATTTCTTTGGCGCTCAGCTTTCTTTACAGTCCAACTCTCACATCCATACATGACTACTGGAAAAAACATAGCCTTGACTAGATGGACCTTTGTTGACAAAGTAATGTCTCTGCTTTTTAATATGCTGTCTAGGTTGGTCATAACTTTCCTTCCAAGAGTAAGCGTCTTTTAATTTCATGGCTGCAATCATCATCTGCAGTGATTTTGAAGCCCAGAAAAACAAAGTCAGCCACTGTTTCCACTGTTTCCCACCTATTTGCCATAAAGTGATGGGACCAGATGCCATGATCTTAGTTTTCTGAATGTTGAGCTTTAAGACAACTTTTTCCCTCTCTTCTTTCACTTTCATCAAGAGGCTCTTAAGTTCTTCTTCACTTTCTGCCATAACGGTGGTGTCTTCTGCATATCTGAGGTTATTGATATTTCTCCCAGCAATCTTGATTCCAGCTTGTGCTTCCTCCAGTCCGGCGTTTCTCATGATGTATTATGCATATAAATTAAATAAGCAGGGTGACAATATACAGCCTTGATGCACGCCTTTTACTATTTGGAACCAACCTGTTGTTCTATGTCCAGTTCTAACTATTGCTTCTTGACCTGCATACAAATTTCCCAAGAGGCAGGTCAGGTGGTCTGGGATTCCCATCTCTTTCAGAATTTTCCACAGTTTATTGTGATCCACACAGTCAAAGGCTTTGGCATAATCAATAAAGCAGAAATAGATGTTTTTCTGGAACTCTCTTGCTTTTTTGATGATCCAGAGGATGTTGGCAATTTGATCTCTGGTTTCTCTGCCTTTTCTAAATCCAGCTTGAACATCTGGAATTTCACAGTTCACATATTGCTGAAGCCTGGCTTGGAGAATTTTGAGCATTACTTTACTAGTGTGAAATGAGTGTAATTGTGCGGTAGTTTGAGCATTCTTTGGCATTGCCTTTCTTGGAATGAAAACTGGCCTTCTCCAGTCCTGTGGCCACTGCTGAGTTTTCCAAATTTGCTGGCATATTGAGTGCAGCACTTTCACAGCATCATCTTTTAGGATTTGAATTAGCTCAACTGGAATTCCATCACCTCCACTAGCTTTATTCATAGTGATGCTTCCTAAGGCCTACTTGACTTCTCATTCCAGGATGTCTGGCTCTTGGTGAGTGATCACACCACCATGATTATCTGGGTCATGAAGATCTTTTTTGTACAGTTCTTCTGTGTATTCTTGCCATCTCTTCTTAATATCTTCTGCTTCTGTTAAGTCCATACCATTTCTGTCCTTTATTGAGCCCATCTTTCCTTGAAATGTTGTCTTGGAGAGATCTCCAAGACAATGTTTTCTTGAAGAGATCTCTAGTCTTTCCCATTCTGTTGCTTTCCTCTATTTCTTTGCATTGATCACTGAGGAAGGCTTTCTTATCTCTTCTTGCTATTCTTTGGAACTCTGCATTCAAATGGGTATAGCTTTCCTTTTCTCCCTTGCTTTTCCCTTCTCTTCTCACAGCTATTTGTAAGGCCCCCTCAGACAGCCATTTTGCTTTTTTGCATTTCTTTTCCATGGGGATGGTCTTGATCCCTGTCTCCTGTACAATGTCACCAACCTTCATCCATAGTTCATCAGGCACTCTGTCTATCAGATCTCATCCCTTAAATCTATTTCTCACTTCCACTGTATAATCATAAGGGATTTGATTGAGGTCATACCTGAATGGTCTAGCGGTTTTCCCTACTTTCTTCAATTTCAGTCTGAATTTGGCAATAAGGAGTTCATGATCTGAGCCACAGTCAGCTCCCAGTCTTGTTTTTGCTGACTGTATAGAGCTTCTCCATCTTTGGCTGCAAAGAATATAGTCAATCTGATTTCAGTGTTGACCATCTGGTGATGTCCATGCATAGAGTCTTCTCTTGTGTTGTTGGAAGAGGGTGTTTGCTATGACCAGTGCATTCTCTTGGCAAACTCCATTAGCCTTTGCCCTGCTTCATTCTGTACTCCAAGGCCAATTTTGCCTGTTACTCCAGGCAAAAGTACTTCCTACTTTTGCATTCCAGTCCCCTATAATGAAAAGGACATCTTTTTTGGGTGTTTGTTCTAAAAGGTCTTGTAGGTCTTCATAGAACCATTCAACTTCAGCTTCTTCAGCGTTACTGGTTGGGGCATAGGCTTGGATTATCGTGATACTGAATGATTTGCCTTGGAAATGAACAGAGATCATTTTGTCGTTTTAGAGATTTCATCCAAATACTGCATTTCAGACTCTTGTTGATTTTGATGGCTACTCCATTTCTTCTAAGGGATTCCTGCCCACAGTAGTAGATATAATGGTCATCTGAGTTAAATTCACCCATTTCAGTCCATCTTAGTTCACTGATTCCTAGAATGTCAATGTTCACTCTTGTCATTTCTTGTTTGACCACTTCCAATTTGCCTTGATTCATGGACCTAACATTCCAGGTTCCTATGCAATACTGGTCTTTACAGCATAGGACCTTTCTTCTATCACCAGTAACATCCACAACTGGGTGTTGTTTTTGCTTTGGCTCCATCCCTTCATTCTTTCTGAAGTTATTTCTCCACTGATCTCCTATAGAATACTGGGCACCTACCCAGGCTTCACGCTGCTTCACAACTCATGTCAGTGAAAATGTCAAAAATACTTTGTCAAAAATCATAAAATTACACATTTAAAATTTAGGGCTAAACTTTTTTGTTTGTAAATTATCCTTCAATAAAGCTAACTGAAAAGGGAGAATGACCACTTCTGCACTACTCTCCTGGCAACATGGAACACGATTTTGATGGATGAAGCCTTAGCAACTATTTTAGATAATAAGGCCCATGTTGAAGAGACAGAGCAGTGAATCTGAAAGAAATTTAATCTGGACAACTTTGTTAGGATCTATCCCATTCCTGAATCCTCCATTTTCATGAATATTTTATGCAATATTGAAATGAAATCTATCATGTATAAAAGCCAAAAATATTTAAATCTATTTTGTATAGCAACAATAACCTTAAAAACTATGTTTCATATAATAGCTAACATTTTGATTGCTTTCTGTATACCATTCTCCATTCAAGTAAGTGTTTTGCATTTTGACTTGTTTAACCTTCATAAGAAATCTTTGAAGCAGATACCAGTAAATATTCTTGTCACTCTGACTTTGTAGACAAAGAACTTGAGGCAAAGTTAGAATTAAGATGTCCACAATCACATAGGTAATAAGTAACAGTACTGGGCTTTATATCCAACCCTTGGTCTATAGTATCTTTACCACAATGTACCATAAATACAGTTAAAAAATACATGACCAAGAAGACATTGGCACTTAATGTAACTGACAAACACTGAGCAGCCAGAATGTAATTTTTAACCAGGAATCAGTTAAAAAGAAAAAAAAAATTGTTCCCCTATACCCTTCTATCATGGGCAAGAATAAGAACAAACAATTCAACACAAGGCAAAAATCTTAATGACTGATAATCATATGAAAAGATGTTCAATATCACTAGAAACCAAAGAAAACTAAATTTAACATAGAGCTATATTTTCACCTATTACTTTGTCAAACTTAAAAAAGATCTATTACATCAAGTGTTGAGGAGAGTGTGAGGACATTGGAATGCTTATACACTGCCATAAGTGTAAATAAGATTGCTGGCCACAGGCCACCACTTCCATTTGTACTATGTAACCTAAAAATTCATAGACTAGACATGTTCCCTTGAATATAAAAAAAATTATTGCTTCATTGGTAGTAGTAACATGAAATTAGAAGTAACCTGAATATCTATCAACAGAGAAATGGAAAAATAACATGAAGCAACATATATGTAGAATACGAGAGTTTAAAAAAGACCTCTTTAAAGATAAAACGTACTAGATCTATATTTAGCAACACGAATAGATTTTTAAAGCATTAGGTTGAATGAAAATTGCAAGTTGCAAAACACAACTATGGTTTGATGCAACTTACATATTGTTCTTAAACACTTGAAACATAATGCCATTCATTGCTCACTCACATATATAAATATAAAAATATAAAGGCAAGGATAGGCACTATTAATAGTGGTTTCCTTTGAGGAGAGTGAAGGAAACTAGAACTGTGGGATGTCAGGGGGTGCTTCATCTGTAATACTCCCTTTTATTTAAAAGAAAGAAAAACTTGAAGCAAGTAATACAAAATGTCAGTTTTGCGTGGTCGGAAGACTAGAGAATGCCATATTGTGCACTTTCATTAGTTTTTTAATTAATAGATTTTATTTTTTAGAAACACTTTAGGCTTACAAAAATTAAGCAAAAATTACAGAGTTCCATGTTTTCTCTCTCCAGCCCTCACAGTTTCCCAATTAATAACATGATGCATTAATGTGGTACCTGTGTTACAACTGAGGAACAAATCATGACGCATTTTTATTAACTGAAGTGCATAATTTACATTAGGGTTCACTCTTTGTGTTTTACAGGTCTTTGGGTTTGACAAAAGCATCAGGTCATATATCCATCAGTACAGTATCATATAGAATAACCCTCAAAAACTTCCTGCTCCACCTATTCATCCCTTCCCTCCTGCCCCTGAGCCCCAGGCAACAACTAGTCTTTTTACTATTTCTATAGTTTTGTCTTTTCTATAATGTCATATAACTGGAATCATACATGTAGCCTTTTCAGACTGAAGCTTTTCTCTTAGTAACAGGCATTTAAATTTCCTCTGTTTCTTTTTGTTACTTGATAGTTCATTTCTTTTTAGTGCTGAATAATATTCCTGTAGGTCAAGAAACAAAAATTAGAACCAGACAAGGAAAATGGACTGGTTCAAAATTGGGAAAGGAGTATGTCAAGGCTGTATGCTGTCACCCTGTCTATTTAACTTCCATGTAGCGTACATCATGCAAAATGCCAGACTGGATAAATCACAAGCTGGAATCAAGATGTCAGGGAGAAATATCAGCAACCTGAGATATGCAGATGATACACCACCCTAATGGCAGAAAGCAAAGAGGAACTAAAGAGCCTCTTGATGAAGGTAAAAGAGAAGAGTGAAAAAGCTACCTTAAAACTCAACATTCAAAAACCTAAGATCATGGCATCTAGTCCCACCACTTCATGGCAAATAGATGGGAAAACAATGGAAACAGTGACAGACTTTATTTTCTTGGGTTCCAAAATCACTGTGGATGGTGACTGCAGTCATGAAGTTAAAAAACATCTGCTCCATGGAAGAAAAGCTATGACAAAGCTAGACAGCATGTTAAAAAGCAGAGATGTCGTTTTGCCAACAAAGGTGTATACAGTCAAAGCTATGGTTTTTTCAGTAGTCATGTATGGATGTAAGAGTTGGTCCATAATGGAAGCTGAGGACCAAAGAAATGATGCTTTCAAACTGTGCTGCTGGAGAAGACTCTTGAGAGTCCCTTGTACAGCAAAGAGATCAAACCAGTCAATCCCAAAGGATATCAACCCTGAATATTCATTGGAAGGACTGATGCTGAAGCTGAAACTCCAATACTTTGGCCACTTGATGTGAAGAGCTGACTCATTGGAAAAGACCCTGATGCTGGGGAAGATTGAAGGGAGGAGGAGAAGGGGATGACAGAAGATGAGACGGTCAGATGGCATCAACTCAATGGACATGAGTTTGAGTGAACTCCAGGAGATGGTGAAGGACAGGGAAGCCTGGCATGCTGCAGTTCATGGGGTTGCAAAGAGTCAGACATGACTTATTGACTGAACAAAAACAATATTCCATTGTATGACTGTTTCACTGTTTCTTGTTTTTGTTCTTTAATCCATTCCCCTATTAGGGTGTTTATATTATACATTTGCTATACACATTTAAACATTTATGTGCAAGTTTTTGTATGGACATCAGTTTCCAACTCATTTGAGTAAATATCCAGGAGCACAATCCTGAATCACGTGGTGTGAGTATGATTTGTTTTGCAAGAAGCTTCCAAATTGTCTTTTAAAATAGCTGTATGATTTTACACCCCCAGGAACAAATGACAAAGAATTGCTCCATATCTATCCTCTCTTGCATTTGATGTTGTCGATGTTCTGGATTTCAGCCATTCTAATAGGTGTGCAATAGTACCTTATTGTTGTTTTCATTTGCATATCCACGAAGACACCATTTGTCATCTGTATATTTTCTTTAATCAAGTGTCTGCTCAGATCTTTTGCTTACTTTTTAATTGGGTTATTTGTTTTCTTACTGCTGACTTTTAAGAGTTCTTTGTATATCTGGATTTCTCTCCTTTATCAGACACTTGAATTGCAAGTATTTCCTCCCAGTTTGCAGCTTGTTTTTTTCATTCTTTTAAAAGTATCGTTCACAAATTCGAAGTTTTAAGTTATAGTGTAACATACATTTTTTTCTTTCATGGATTGTGCACTTGATGTTGTAGCTAAAAGCACATCATTTCTAAGGTCACTTTGATTTTCTATGTTATATTCTAGAAGTTTTACAGCTTTGTTTTTACATTTAGGTCTATGATCCATTTTTGAATTAATTTTTGTGAAAAAATATAAGGACTTTGTATAGATCTTTGTTTTTTTTGAATGTGGGTGGGTATACAGTTGTTCCAGCATCACAAAGATTATTCTCTCTAGGGACAGAATTTCAAAGATCACTTGACTATATGTATGTGAGTCTATTTATGGGCAGTCTATTGTGTCTCATCTATGTGTCTTTTCTTTCACCAGTACTACACTGTCTTAATAACTGTAGCTTTATACTATTTCTTGAAATCAGGTAGAGTCAGTCCTATGATTTTGTTCTTCAAGATTGTGTTGGTTATTTTGGGTCTTTTGCCTTTCTATACAATGTTTAAAATTAGTTTGTCAATATCCACAAAAAAATTGCTGGGATTTTAAGTGGTATTGCATATATAGATCAACACAACACTGAATCTAAGAACTGACAACATTGGTTCATTTCAGCCATAAACATGGAATATCTTTCCATTTATGTAGATTTTTAATTTCTTTCACTAGAGGTTTATAGTTTTCCTCATATAAATCTTGTACATATTTTCTTAAACTTGTATTTCTTTTCTTTTTTTTTTGGTGCTAAGGTAAATAGTGTCATGCATTTCTTTTAATCAATCATTTTAATTGGAGAATAATTACTTTACAATATTGTGATGGTTTTTGCCATACATCAACATGAATTGGCCACAGGTATATATGTGTCCCCCCCCATCCTGAACACCCCTCCCACCTCCCTCCTTACCCTATCCCTCTGGGTTGTCCCAGAGAACTGGCTTTGGGTGCCCTGGTTCATGGATCAAACTTGCACTGATCGTCTATTTTACATATGATAATATACATGTTTCAGTGGTATTCTCTCAAATCATCCCACCCTCGCCTTCCTCCACTGAGTCCAAAAGTCTGTTCTTTACATTTGTGTTTCTTTTGCTGCCCTGCATATAGGATCATTAGTACTATCTTTCTAAATTCCATATATATGCTTTAATATATAGCATTTGTCGTTCTCTTTCTGACTTACTTCACTCTGTATAATAGGCTCCAGCTTCATCCACCTCATTAGAACTGACTCAAATGCATTCCTTTTTATAGCTGAGCAACATCCTATTGTGTATACGTACCATAACATCCCTATCCATTCGCCTGTCGATAGACATCTAGGTTGATTCCACATCTTAGCTATTGTAAATAGTGCTGCAATGAGCATTGGGGTACATATGTCTCTTTCAATTTTGGTTTCCTTGGGGTGTATGCCCAGCATTGGGATTGCTGGCTCTACTCTATTCTGTTTTTTAAGGAATCTCCACACTGTTCTCCATAGTCGCTGTACCAGTTTGCAGTTCAACCAACAGTGTAAGAGCATTGGGATTGCTGGCTCTACTCTATTCTGTTTTTTAAGGAATCTCCACACTGTTCTCCATAGTCGCTGTACCAGTTTGCAGTTCAACCAACAGTAAGAGGGTTCCCTTTTCTCCATACCCTCTAGCATTTATTGTTTGTAGACTTTTTGACGGTGGCCATTCTGACCAGTATGAGATGATAACTCTTTGTGGTTTTGATTTGCATTTCTCTAATAATGAGTAATGTTGAGCATCTTTTCTGGTGCTTATTAGCCATCTGCATCTATTTCTGCTTTATTGACTATACCAAAGCCTTTGACTGTGTGGATCACAAGAAACTGTGGAAAATTCTGAAAGAGATGGGAATACCAGACCACCTGACCTGCCTCCTGAAAATCTGTGTGCAGGTCAGGAAGCAGCAGTTAGAACTGGACATGGAAAAACAGACTGGTTCCAAATAGGAAAAGGAGTACGTTAAGGATGTATATTGTCACCCTGCTTATTTAACTTATATGCAGAGTACATCATGAGAAATGCTGGACTGGAAGAAACACAAGCTGGAATCAAGATTGCCAGGAGAAATATCAATAACCTCAGATATGCAGATGATACCACCCTTATGGCAGAAAGTGAAGAGGAACTAAAAAGCCTTTTGATGAAAGTGAAAGAGGAGAGTGAAAAAGTTGTCTTAAAGCTCAACATTCAGAAAACTAAGAACATGGTATCAGGTCCCATCACTTCATGGGAAATAGATGGGGAAACAGTGGAAACAGTGTCAGACTTTATTTTGGGGGGCTCCAAAATCACTGCAGATGGTGACTGCAGCCATGAAATTAAAAGACACTCCTTGGTAGGAAAGTTATGACCAACCTAGATAGCATATTCAAAAGCAGAGACATTACTTTGCCAACAAAGGTCCGTCTAGTCAAGGCTATGGTTTTTCCAGTGGTCATGTATGGATGGGAGAGTTGGACTGTGAAGAAAGCTGAGCGCTGAAGAATTGACGCTTTTGAAGTGTGTTGGAGAAGACTCTTGAGAGTCCCTTGGACTGCAAGGAGATCCAAACAGTCTACTCTAGAGGAGATCAGTCCTGGGTGTTCTTAGGAAGGAATGATGCTAAAGCTGAAACTCCAGTACTTTGGCCACCTCATGCGAAGAGTTGACTCATTGAAAAAGACTCTGATGCTGGGAGGGATTGGGGGCAAGAGGAGAAGGGGACGACAGAGGATGAGATGGCTGGATGGCATCACTGACTCGATGGACGTGAGTCTGAGTGAACTCCGGGAGTTGGTGATGGACAGGGAGGCTTGGCGTGCTGCAATTCATGGGGTCGCAAAGAGTCAGAGTGAACTGAACGCAAAGAGTGAGTGAACTGAACTGAACTGAGTATCTTCTTTGGAGAAACGTCTGTTTAGATCTTTTGCCTACTTTTTGACTACGCTGTTTAATCAACTCAATTTGATTGGATTGTTCAATCTTCTCATATTGAGTGGCATAAGCTGCTTGTTTTATTTTGGAGATTAATTCTTTATCAGTTGTTTCATTTGCTATTACTTTCTCCCATTCTGAGGGCTGTCTTTTCACCTTGCTTATAGTTTCCTTTGTTATACAAAAGTTTTTAATTAGGTCCAATTTGTTTATTTTTGTTTTTATTTCCATTACTCTGAGAGGTGGGTCATAGAGGATCTTGCTGTGATTTATGTCAGAGAATTTTTCAAACTCCAATTGTTCATTCCTGGTATATAGGAGAGCAGTTGACTTCCATATATTAACCTTATATCTTACAACCATAATCACTTACTAGTTTCAGGAATTTTTGGTTATTGTTGATTTTCTGGGATTTTCTACACAGACAATCATATAATCTGCTTAATAGTTTTATTTATTCCTTCCCAACCTGTACACTTTGTATTTCCTAACCTGTACATTTTGTATTTCCTTTTCTTATATTATTGCATTAGCTAGAACTTCTAGTATAATGTTGAATATTGCTGGTAAAAGGCGACAACCTTGCCTTGGTACCAGTCTTAGGGAGAAAGCATCCAATCTTTCACCATTAAGTTTGATGTGAACTGTAGATTTTGTGTAGATATTCTGTATCAAATTAAAGAAGTGTCCCCTTATATACCTATGTTGCTACTTTTCAGATTAAAAAAAAATACCTAAGACAGTCTTTGTTGTTGTTATTGTTGTTCACTCAGTCATGTCTGACTCTTTGTGACCCCGCGAACTGCAGCATGCCAGGCTTCCCTGTCCTTCATCATGTCCTGGAGTTTGCTCAAACTCATATCCATTGAGTCGGAGATGCCATCCAACCATCTCATCCTCAGTCATCCCCTTCTCCTCCCACCTTCAACCTTTCCCAGAATCAGGGTCTTTTCTAATGAGTCAGCTCTTCGCAACTAATGAGTCAGCTCTTGTGGCCAAAGTATTGGAGCTTCAGCTTCAGCATCAGTCCTTCCAATGAATATTCAGGACTGATTTCCTTCAGGATTGCCTGCTTTGATCTCCTTTTAGTCCAAGGGACTCTCAAAAGTCTTTTCCAACACCACAGTTCAAAAGCACCAATTCTTCAGCACTCAGCCTTCTCTATGGTCTAATTCTCACATCCATACATGACTATTGGCAAAACCATAGCTTTGACTATATGGACCTTTGTCAGCAAAGAAATGGCAAAGTAAGATGGTCTTTAGAACTAGAAAATAGAGAACCTTAAATGCCAGGTTAAGAGGTTTGAATTTTATTCCATGGACAATAAAAAGTAACCGGATGTTTCGAGTAGGAAAAAAAAAGATGTGACAGAGAAATGTATCAGATCCCTTAAACTCTTCCACAATACAAGAATCTAATTTCTATTTAAAGATGTCCTGCAAACTCCCCCAACTTCCTTCAATACCTCATTCTGCTGACATTAAAATCTCATGCTCTATTAGCCTTGCCTCATAGCCAATTTGAATCCCTCAGAGGTCTCAAGGAAGATGCAAAATATTCATCAGTCTTGATAAACTGCTTTCACACAAACCTGACTTGCAAACCCAGTATTCTACTACCCACTCCCTGCCCAGAAAAGAAAGTTATGTCACTCTGGTTCAGAGCAGAGACACAGGCAACCCATGGCCCAAACTCTCTTATTAAGCAAGGTACAGTCAAAATACAGTGACCACACCTGAATCAACAGTGTTGACACAGTCATTTGCATCACACCTTCTAAAGAAAGAGTTGCTATTGTCAAGAGCTCTATTTATAAGGATATCTAGAAGCCTGTCTACAGAGAACATCCTGTAAGTCAGTTCTATCCACTGGGGACATGAAGTCAAATCAGAATCCTCATTTTAGCCAGATCCCCATGTGACTTACACACACATTAAAAACTAGAAACATTGGTCTGGTCTAGGGAAGAATTTCCCAACAGTGGCACTATTGACATTCCATGCCAAATTATTTGTTTATTGGTTCTCCTGTGCTTTCCAGAATGTTCAGCAACTTCCCTGGCCTCTACCTACTAGATTCTGATAGCAGTTTCCCCCTAACTGTGAAAATCAAAGATATCTACAGATATTGATAAATGTCCCCTGAGGGGCTAACTCATAGCCCCTTCCCAAGTAAAAAAGCACTGGTTTAGAAGACCCTTGGTTCAAACCCCTTAACATTAAAAAATGTGTTTTTTTTCTTTCTCTTGAGAAAAAGACAAATATAACAAGTTTAGCTATTAACTACTGTATTGAAATATGTTCAAACAAGATTATGTGCACCTTTTTCAGAAAGATAGAGTACATGTCATTGTAACTAACAGAAAAAAAAACATCATTTTGAGAGATAAGACTTGAAAAATTCCCATGACCTTTCATATAAACATTTTTGAAGTACACTGTTTAATATTACTATTGAAAACAAAGGACTTGGCATTAAATATGATATACACGAGGTCCAAGGACCTATCCTTTCATGTTATCACTGCAAATACATTTGCTCTAGATGCCATCATATAAAAGTCTATCTAGAACACCTCCCCATTTTGAAAAAGATCATCTACAAGGCTAATGATCTGTGTCCACCCTTAAATAGTGTGTGTGGTGACAAAGTAGGGGAAGTCATGTTCAAATTCAGTTTATGAGAAAACAAATAAATTTCAGAACCAGACACTGAAGCTAGGATGGTGATATCTGAACACTGTACAATTTTGCTGGCATCGAGAAGGAAAAGGTTGCATAATAATTCTTTGGTCTCTTAGTCTCTTGGATTTAGGAGATTTAGGTCTCATATTTATTCTAATTAATTTTTTCACAGAAACCATCTAGGAAATAATGGCTCTTGATTTGGATGAGGGTCTCTGGCAAATAAAGAAAGAAACAAGGCAATTTCAGCTATTGATAAACTAGCTCAGGGTATCCTAGCAGAAAGCAAAGAAGAACTAAAGAGCCTCCTGATGAAAGTGAAAGAGGAGAGGGAAACAGTTAGCTTAAAACTCAACATTCAGAAAACTAAGATCATGGCATCTTGTCCCATCACTTCATGGCAAATAGATGGGGAAACAGTGGAAACAGTGACAGATTTTATTTTGGGGGGGGGGCTCCAAAATCACTGCAGATGGTGACTGCAGCCATGAAATTTAAAAAAAAAAAAAAAACTTGCTCCTTGGAAGAAAAGCTATAACCAACCTAGACAGCATATTAAAAAGCAGGGACATTACTTTGCCAACAAAGGTCCATCTAGCCAAAGCTATTGTTTTTCCAGTAGTCATGTATGGATGTGAGAGTTGGACTATAAAGAAAGCTGAGCACTGAAGAATTGATGCTTCTGAACTGTGATGTTGGAAAAGACTCTCAGAAGTCCCTTGGACTGCAAGGAGACCCAACCAGTCAATCCTAAAGGAAATCAGTCCTGAATATTCATTGGAAGGATTTATGCTGAAGCTGAAGCTCCAATAGTTTGGCCACCTGATGCGAAGAACTGACTCATTTGAAAAGAGCCTGATGCTGGGAAATATTGAAGGCAGGAAAAGAAGTGGACGACAGAGGATGAGATGGTTGGATGTCATCACCGACTCACTGGACATGAGTTTGAGTAAACTCTGGGAGTTGGTGATGGGCAGAGAGGCCTGGCGTGCTGCAGCCCATGGGGTTACAAAGAGTTGGACAGGATTGAGCAACTGAACTGAACTGAACTGATCCTGAGGGGAGGGTTCATTGGTTCTGCTTGAAAGTGCTGAGCTGGTCTGAGCTGAGTCGAAGGGGTGAGGCCAAGGCAGGGGAAACATCTATGCAGTGGATGAAACCATCGGCTCAGTACCACCCTCAAATATGCATGGTCTTATTGATTCCATTACACAGAAGAGACAGCTAAGCTTAGAGACATTTGCCACTTGCCTGAACGTCTGTAGTTAGTAAGGGGTAGAGGGCAGAAAAAGAAGCCAAATCTCCCAATTACTAGTGGACAGTGTTCTTTCTGTTAATACAACACCAAATACCCTTGTTTTAATTTCTTGTTGCTGCTCTAACAAATCACCATACATTTCAACAAAAGATTCACTATCTTTCAGCTCCGGAACTCAGAAATCAGAAATGAGTCGCACTCAAATCTCAGTCTCTCTCTCTGAAGCTGCTCCCCATTCTTCTGTTGCTCTGTGTCCTTTTTCTTTCTCTGATCATCCTGCCTCCCTCTTATGAGGACCCTTATGTTTACATTGGGCTGATCAGGATAATCCAGAGTATAATCTCCATATCCCAGATCCTTAACTTAATCAAACCTTCAAAATCCCTTTTACCACGTGAAGAAAAGCAGAATATATCACCCCGAAGAATGGCTCTTTGACATAAAAATTATTTTTGAGCTGAAGGCTATTAAGAATGCAGGGAGGAGGCAGTCCTAAGATGGTGGAGGAAAAGGACGGGGAGACCACTTTCTCCCCCACAAATTCATCAAAAAGAACATTTGAACACTGAGCAAATTCCACAGAAAAACTTCGGAATGCTGGCAGAGGACATCAGGCACCCAGAAAGGCAGCCCATTGTCTTCGAAAGGAGGTAGAGAAAAAAAATATAAAAGATAAAAAGAGAGACAAAAGAAGGAGGGACGGAGATCCATCCCGGGAAGTGAAAGTGAAGTCGCTCAGTTGTGTCTGGACTCTTTGCGACCCCACGGACTGTAGCCTACCAGGCTCCTCCGTCCGTGGGATTCTCCAGGCAAGAGTACTGGAGTAGGTTGTGGTTTCCTTCTCCAAGAGATCTTCCCAACCCAGGGATCAAACCCAAGTTTCCAGCATTGCAGGCAGACACAAAGAGGTAGGGAAAAAAATATAAAAGATAAAAAGAGGGACAAAAGAGGGAGGGATGGAGATCCACCCCGGGAAGAGAGTCTTAAAAAAGAAGTTTCCAAACACCAAGAAACACTCTCACCGGCAAATCTGTGGTGAGCCTTGGAACCTCAGAAGGCAACATAACCAGGAGGAAAAACATATAAATAATTAGAACCACAGATTACATGCCTAAGGCAACTCCCGGCAGAGAAGCAGTGCAGACATCTGCATCTGCCACTAGCAAGCAGGGACTGGACAGGGAGGCGCGGGCTGCATTGCTTAGGGTAAGGACCGGGCCTGAATGCCGCAAGAGCAAACTGAGGAAACTAACTTGAGATAGCAAACCAGACTGTGGGATAGCCCTCCTGCGAAACTGCTAAGTCACTTCAGTCATGTTCGACTCTGTGCGACCCCATAGACGGCAGCCCACCACACTCCCCAGTCCCTGGGATTCTCCAGGCAAGAACACTGGAGTGCGTTGCCATTTCCCTAACCTAAAACACTGCCAGGCTCGCTCACAGAACAAAGGACTGAGCAGAGCTAGCCGACTGTGGACTTGCCCATCCCCCGCCAGAGACAGGCAGGCGAGGGCAGCCAGAGCCAGGAGAGGGCAATTGCAGCCCCAGAGAGGCATCATCTACCAAACTGCAAGCAGGCTTCATTGCTAGCCAAGACTTCTTGTGATTCTAGATGGTCGACTTCCACCAGGAGGATCACAGCCAGAGATCAGCTCGCCAGAGGAAACACACGGCACACCTGAGAAGGTGTGCTGGTTGTACACCCAGAAAACCGATAAGTCTCAACGACCGTGCTCGCCAAGCACCTAGTCACCTGAGCTGCTCAAACCTGGGAAGGATACAAAATGCAGGCCCAACTGAGTCTGCGCCTTTGTGGAGTACCCGAGTACCTGAACCTGAGCGGCTTGGACCTGGGAAGTGCATACAACCCAGGGCCGGCCTCAGACAGTTCCCAGCAGAGCAACCTAGAGCCTAAGCAGTGTGGACAGGGAAAGCACACACTCCGTGAGTGGGGGCAAACCCAGTGTGGCCAAGACAGTGTGAACACACTCCAGTGTTATTTGTTTGCAGGGTTCTTCCCTCCCCACAGCACGACTGAACAAGTGAGCCTTAAAAAAGTGACCACCACCGCCCCCTTGTGTCAGGGTGGAAATTAGACACTGAAGAAGCCAGCAAACAGAAGCTAAATAAACAGAGGGAACCACTTTGTAAGTGACAGGTGCAACAGATTAAAACTCTACAGTTAGCACTGACTACACAGGAATGGGACTATATATCTTGAGAAGTGTAAGCCGGATCAAAGAACTATCTGAAAATAAACTGACCCCACACTGTCCACAGCAACACCAGAGAAAGTCCTAGATATATTTTTACTAATATCATTTTTTAAATTTTTAAATTTTTAAAAAATTTTAAGTCCTCTATTACTCCTTTAATTTTCATTTTTATAACCTATTAGTTTGCCAAAAAAGACCCTATTTTTTAAAGCAAACTTCATATATATATTTTATAATTTTTGTGACTTTGTTTTTTTCTTTAATATTGTATTTTTGAGAATCTAACCTCTATTCTAGATTTTTAATCTTTGCTTTTTGGTATTTGTTATCAATTTTGTACCTTTAAGAACCCAATCTTCAGTACCCATTTTTACTTGGGAGCAAGATTACTGGTTGGATTGCTCTCTCCCCCTTTGGACTCTCCTTTTTTTCCACCAGGTCGCTTCTATCTCCTCCCTCCCCCTTCTCTTCTCTACCCAACCCTGTGAATCTCTTTGTGTGTTTCAGGCTGTGGAGAACACTTAGGGAACTGATTACTGGCTAGATCAGTCTCTTTCCTTTTGATTCCCCCTTTTATCCTCCTGGCCACCTCTCTCTCTTTCCTCCCTCTTTTCTTCTCTATGTAACTCCGTGAACATCTCTGAGGGGTACAGACTGTGGAGAGCACCTAGGGAGTGATTACTGGCTTGCTTGCTCTCTCCCCTTTTGATTCCCCCTCTTCTCCTCCTGCTTACCTCTATCTCCCTCCTCCCTCTTCTCTTTTCCATGTAACTCTGTGTACCCCTCCAGGTGTCCCTCACTGTGGAGAAACTTTACATCATTAACCTAAATGTTTTATCATCAGTGATGTATAGATGGAGAAGTCTTGAGGCTACTGTAAGAATACGACTGAAAACCAGAGGCAGAAGGCTTAAGTCCAAATCCTGAGAACACCAGAGAACTCCTGCCTGACTCCAGGAAACATTAATCAGCTCATCAAATGCCTCCATACCTACACTGAACCAAGCACCACCCAAGGGCCAACAAGTTCCAGAGAAAGACATACCACGCAAATTCTCGAGCAACACAGGAACATAGCCCTGAGCTTCAATATATAGGCTGCCCAAAGTCACACCAAACCCGCTGACATCTCAAAACTCATTACTGGACACTTCAGTGCACTCCAGAGAGAAGAAATCCAGCCCCACCCACCAGAACACAAGCTTCCCTAACCAGGAAACCTTGACAAGCCACCCGTCCAACCCCACCCAGAGTGAGGAAACTCCACAATAAAGAGAACTCCATAAACTGCCAGAATACAGAAAGGCCACCCTAAACTCAGCAATATAAACAAGACGGAAAGGCAGAGAAATACCCAGCAGGTAAAGGAACAGGATAAATGCCCACCTAACCAGAGGAAGAGATAGGGAATCTACCTGATAAAGAATTTCAAATAATGATGCTGAAAATGATCCAAAATCTTGAAAACAAAATGAAGTTACAGATAAATAGCCTGGAGACAAGGATTGAGAAGATGCAAGAAATGTTTAACAAGGACCTAGAAGAAATTTTAAAAAGAGTCAATATATAATGAATAATGTAATAAATGAGATCAAAAACACTCTGGAGGGAACCAACAGTAGAATAACAGAGGCAGAAGATAGGATTAGTGAGGTAGAAGATAGAATGGTAGAAATAAATGAAACAGAGGGGAAAAAAGAAAAAAGAATTAAAAGAAATGAGGACAACCTCAGAGACCTCTGAGACAATGTTAAACACCCCAACATTCGAGTCATAGGAGTCCCAGAAGAAGAAGACAAAAAGAAAGACCATGAGAAAATACTTGAGGAGATAATAGTTGAAAACTTCCCTAAAATGGGGCAGGAAATAATCACCCAAGTGCAAGAAACTCAGAGAGTCCCAAACAGGATAAACTCAAGGTGAAACACTACAAGACACATATTAATCAAATTAACAAAGATCAAACACAAAGAACAAATATTAAAAGCAACAAAGGAAACACACACACACACACACACACACACACACACGGGGATTCCCATAAGGATAATAGCTGATCTTTCAATAGAAACTCTTCAGGCCAGGAGGGGCTGGCAGAACATACTTAAAGTGATGAAAGAAAATAACCTACAGGCCAGATTACTGTACCCAGCAAGGATCTCATTCAAATATGAAGGAGAAATCAAAAGCTTTACAGACAAGCAAAAGCTGAGAGAATTCAGCACCATCAAACCAGCTCTCCAACAAATGCTAAAGGATATTCTCTAGACAGGAAACACAAAAACGGTGTATAAACTCAAACCCAAAACAATAAAGTAAATGGTAACGGGATCATACTTATCAATAATTACCATAAACATAAATGGATTGAATGCCCCAAACAAAAGACAAACACTGGCTGAATGGATACAAAAACAAGACCCCTATATATGTTGTCTACAAGAGGTCCACCTCAAAACAAGGGACACATACAGACTGAAAGTGAAGGGCTGGAAAAAGATATTCCATGCAAATAGAGACCAAAAGAAAGCAGGAGTAGCAATACTCATAAAGTAGACTTAGTAGACTAGTCTACTAAGTAGATAAAGTAGACTTTAAAACAAAGGCTGTGAAAAGAGACAAAGAAGGACACTGCATAATGATCAAAGGATCAATCCAAGAAGAAGATATAACAATTATAAATATATATGCTCCAACATGGGAGCACGACAATATGTAAGACAAATACTAACAAGCATAAAAGGGGAAATTAATAATAACAGAATAATAGTGGGAGACTTTTTAATAGCCCCCTCACACCTATGGATAGATCAGCTAAACAGAAAATTAACAAGGAAACATAAACTTTAAATGATACAATAGACCAGTTAGACCTAGTCGATATCTATAGAATAGTTCATGCCCAAACAATGAATTTCACTTTTTTCTCAAGTGTACATGGAACCTTCTCCAGGATAGATCACATCTTAGGCCATAAATCTAGCCTTGGTAAATTCAAAAAAAATTGAAATCATTCCAAGCATCTTTTCTGACCACAATGAAGTAAGATTAGATGTCAATTACAGGAGAAAAACTACTAAAAATTCCAACATATGGAGGCTGAACAACACGCTGCTGAATAACCAACAAATCACAGAAGAAATAAAAAAAGAAATCAAAGTATGCATAGAAATGAATGAAAATGAAACGCAACAACCCAAAACCTATGGGACATTGTAAAAGCAATGCTAAGGGGAAGGTTCATAGCAATACAGGCTTACCTCAAGAAACAAGAAGAAAGTCAAATAACTAACCTAACTCTACACCTAAAGCAACTAGAAAAGGAAGAAATGAAAAACCCCAGGGTTAGTAGAAGGAAAGAAATCATAAAAACTAGGGCAGAAATAAATGCAAAAGAAACAAGAGACCATAGCAAAAATCAACAAAGCCAAAAGTTGGTTCTTTGAGAAGTTAAATAAAATTGACAAACCATTAGCCAGACTCATCAAGAAGCAAAGGGATAAAAATCAAATCAACAAAATTAGAAATGAAAATGGAGAGATCACAACAGACAACACAGAAATACAAAGGATCATAGAGACTACAATCAGCAATTATATGCCAATAAAATGGACAACTTGTAAGAAATGGACAAATTCTTAGAAAAGTACAACTTTCCAATACTAAACCAGGAAGAAATGGAAAACCTTAACAGACTCATCACAAGCACAGAAATTGAAACTGCAATCAGAAATCTTCCAGCAAACAAAAGCCCAGGACCAGATGGCTTCACAGCTGAATTCTACCAAAAATTTAGAGAAGAGCTAACACCTATCCTACTCAAATTCTTCCAGAAAATTGCAGAGAAAGGTAACCTTCCAAACTCATTCTATGAGGCCACCATCACCCTAATACCAAAACCTGACAAAGATGCCACACAAAAAAGAAAACCACAGGCCAATATCACTGATGAACATAGATGCAAAAATCCTCAACAAAATTCTAGCAAACAGAATCCAACAACATATTAAAAAGATCATACATCATGACCAAATGGGCTTTATCCCAGGGATGCAAGGATTCTTCAATATCTGCAAATCAATCAATGTAATACACCACATTAAAAAATTGAAAGATAAAAACCATATGATTATCTCAATAGATGCAGAGAAAGCCTTTGACAAAATTCAACACCCGTTTATGATAAAAAAAAAAACCCTCCAGAAAGCAGGAATAGAAGGAACATACCTCAATATAATAAAAGCTATATATGACAAACCCACAGCAAACATTATTCTTAATAGTGAAAATCTGAAAGCATTTCCCCCAAAGTCAGGAACAAGACAAGGGTGCCCACTCTCACCACTACTCTTCAACATAGTTTTAGAAGTTTTGGCCACAGCAATCAGAGCAGAAAAAGAAATAAAAGGAATCCAGATTGGAAGAGAAGTAAAACTCTCACTGTTTGTAGATAACATGATCCTCTACATGGAGAACTAAAGACTCCACCAGAAAATTACTAGAGCTAATCAATGAATATAGTAAAGTTGCAGGATATAAAATCAACACTCAGAAATCCCTTGCATTCCTGCTGCTGCTAAGTCGCTTCAGTTGTGTCCGACTCTGTGCAACCCCATAGACGGCAGCCCACCAGGCTCCCCTGTCCCTGAGATTCTCCAGGCAAGAACACTGGAGTGGGTTGCCATTTCCTTCTCCAATGCAGGAAACTGAAACTAACATTCCTATACCCTAACAATGAGAAAACAGAAAAAGAAATTAAGGAAACAATTCCATTCACCATTGCAATGAAAAGAATAAAATACTTAGGAATATATCTACCTAAAGAAACTAAAGATCTATATATAGAAAACTATAAAACACTGGTGAAAGAAATCAAAGAGGACACTAATAGATGGAGAAATATACCGTGTTCATGGATCAGAAGAATCAATATAGTGAAAATAAGTATACTGCCCAAAACAATCTATAGATTCCATGCAATTCCTATTAAGCTACCAATGGCATTTTCCACGGAACTAGATCAAATAATTTCACAATTTGTATGGAAATACAAAAAAATCTCAAATAGCCAAACAATCTTGAGAAAGAAGAATGGAACTGGAGGAATCAACCTGCCTGACTTCAGGCTCTACTACAAAGCTACATTCATCAAGACAGTACGGTACTGGCACAAAGACAGAAATATAGATCAATGGAATGAAATAGAAAGCCCAGAGATAAATCCACGCACCTATGGACACCTTATCTTTTACAAAGGAGGCAAGAATACACAATGGATTAAAGACAATCTCTTTAACAAGTGGTGCTGGGAAAACTGGTCTACGACTTGTAAAAAAATGAAACTAGAACACTTTCTAACACTATACACAAAAATAAACTCAAAATGGATTAAAGATCTAAGCATAAGGCCAGAAACTATAAAACTCCTAGAGGAAGACATAGGCAAAACACTCTCAGACATAAATCACAGCAGAATCTCTATGACCTACCTCCCAGAATATTGGAAATAAAAGCAAAAATAAACAAATGGGACATAGTTAAAAGTAAAAGCTTTTCCAAAACAAAGGAAACTATAAGCAAGGTGAAAAGAGAGCCTTCAGAATGGGAGAAAATAATAGCAAATGAAGCAACTGACAAAGACTTAATCTCAAAAATATACAAGCAGCTCCTGCAGCTCAATTCCAGAAAAATAAACGACCCAATCAAAAAATGGGCCAAAGAACTAAACAGACATTTCTCCAAAGAAGACATACAGATGGCTAACAAACACATGAAAAGATTCTCAAAATCACCCATTATTAGAGTAATGCAAATCAAAACCACAATGAGGTACCATTTCATGCCAGTCAGAATGGCTGCTATCCAAAAGTCTACAAGCAATAAATGCTGGAGACGGTGTGGAGAAAAGGGAACCCTCTTACACTGTTGGTGGGAATGCAAACTAGTACAGCCACTGTGGAGAACAGTGTGGAGATTCCTTAAGAAACTGGAAATAGAACTGCCATATGACCCAGCAATCCCACGCTGGGCATACACACTGAGGAAACCAGAATTGAAAGAGACACGTGTACCCCAATGTTCATTGCAGCACTGTTTATAATACCCAGGACATGGAAGCAACCTAGATGTCCATCAGCAGATGAATGGATAAGAGTGGTACATATACACAATGGAATACTACTCAGCCATTAAAAAGAATACATTTGACTCAGTTCTAATGAGGTGGATGAAACTGGAGCCTATTATACAGAGTGAAGTAAGCTAGAAAGAAAAACACCAATACAGTATACTAACACATATATATGGATTTAGAAAGATGGTAACGATAATTCTGTATGTGAGACAGCAAAAGAGACACAGATGTATAGAACAGTCTGTTGGACTCTGAGGGAGAGGGCAAGGGTGGGATAATTGGGGAGAATAGCATTGAAACATGTATAATATCATATAAGAAACGAATCGCCAGTCCAGGTTCGATACAGGATACAGGATGCTTGGGGTTGGTGCACCACTGGGATGACCCAGAGGGATGGTACAGGGAGGGAGGTGGGAGGGGGGTTCAGGATGGGGAACACGTGTACACCCGTAGTGGATTCATGTTGATGTATGGCAAAACCAATACAATATTGTAAAGTAATTAACCTCCAATTAAAATAAATAAATTTATATTTTTTTAAAAAAAGGGTGCTCAGGGCTGGTGCACTGGGATGACCCAGAGGGATGGGATGGGGAGGAAGGTGGGAGGGGAGTTCGGTATGGGGAATACATGTACACCTGTGGTGGATCCATGTCAATGTATGGCAAAACCAATACAATATTGTAAAGTAATTAGCCTCCAAAAATAAATTAAAAAAAAAAAAGAATTCAGGGAAAGTTCTACCTCTCTTTTTCTACCTAAAGGCAGAACACACATTCTCCTTTTACTAGAGACAGTCTTACCAGCCCAGAGATGGCCCCAGAGGAATCTGCAATGAACATTAGCCACTAATTCCCTGCCATATATTTTTCTTCCTAGTTTGCTGCCCTTGGAAGGCTAAACTTGCTTTCTTTGTCCCGTCATTTCTCTCCACAGTTATTGCTCTTTGTTGAAGATGCTGTAGAAACTGTAGTTCTAAGCCACTTATAAAAGTGAAAAGTGACTTTTCACTGAAGTTTCTCCCACGTGCTATGCACTGCAGGAGTTAATAAACTGTTTTCCTCTTGTTGATCTTTTTGTTACAGAGTCTGAGCTGAAAACCTAAGATGAGTAAAATTTTGTCTACCCTACTTCCTGATGACTCACATGGAACAGGTTGGGATGTCCCACTCTCTCCAGATCCTGCAGATGGGATCCTGGAACAAAAAGCCAGGGAAAGGTAGGAATTCTTACCCAAGTCAGCTCTCTCAGGTCACTCTGCAATTCCTGAGCAAGAAAGGAAGGTAAAATTTTCCCTTATCCCTTCCTCTCCAAATGTTTTTCCACAGAATTATTTGTAAATTTTAGTTATTTAAACTGTGACTCTGTGGATTTGGTTTTCCAGGTACCAACAGCCTTTGGGGCTTCCCAGGTGGCATGGTGGTAAAGAATCTGCCTGCCAGTGCAGGAGACACAGGAGATGAGGGTTCAACCCCTCAGTCAGGAAGATCTCCTGTATCAGGAGCCACATTAGGCATTACTGACAAAATGGAGGCATGGCCCCAACCCCCTCCCCTCATTTTGCAGGCACGGACCCGGGATGAAGGAGTTAGGCCTTGTGATTCTGACTTGTTCTTTCCTTTCTTTGGTTGAGTTGGCTGGAAAGAATGTTAAGGTGCTTGAGAGAAGCATGAGAAAGCAAAAACCTTTTGCAGCCCAGGAAATAATCTATAAAATAACCATTGACATTTGTTCAAGGATATTTACAAAGATAGGCTGCAGCTTGAGGCCATAGGAAGGATTGTTATCTGAGACCTGTTTGTGAGGGGAATGTTTATGGCAAAAGAAGTTTGCTGAGTTTAGGGTTTAGGAATAATAAAGAATTGCTAGAAGCTTCACTTTCACTTTCATGTGTTGGAGAAGGAAATGGCAACACACTCCAGTGTTTTTGCCTGGAGAATCCCAGGGATGGGAGAGCCGGGTGGGCTGCCGTCTACGGGGTCACACAGAGTCGGACACGACTGAAGTGACTTAGCAGCAGCAGCAGCAGAAGCCTTTTTAGGAGAGAGTGATCTTAAGATGCTAGGGGCAAACAGGATTTAAAAGATAAGAAATAAACTGAGGAATGTGGCATGAGTTACAATGTAATCATAAGTTAAGTATAGGACACAATAAGAGAAAGAAGATAATAGATATTAAAACCAATTCTGAGAGAATCGCTGAAGTGGGAACTCTGTTTGTAGGACAACAATGATTTCTGGAGACAATAAATCTGGGTGGGGAAAACTAAAAATGTCAACCCTCTGACCTAATGCTTTCTTCAAAGTATAAAAGAAAACCTGAAGCTTGAAATAAACATGTACTATAAGTCAGAGGCTACATCATCATCCACTGACCGCTCACCCCTTCAGGCTGATTCCCTGGCTGCTGGAGCTGGACTCCAGCACTTGCCTGGAGAATGCCAAGGACAGAGGAGTCCAGTGGGCTACAGTCCATGGGGCTGCAATGAGTCAGACATGACTGAGCAACTGAGCGTGTGTGCACGCATGCACACACACACACACACACACAGCCTCTCAGGAACAGTCATTAGTTTCCTTGTCTCTGTCTTTTGTGGTGTTTCAGGAGGCCCTAAAGGACCTTTGCCATCTTTCCCTTATTTGTATTATTTGTACTGGGAAATTTTTCAACATAATCCCTTGGGTACAACACAGATTAGTGGGTCTGTGATTTAAGGTATCTCACTCTGTGAGAAACCAGAGCTTCTTCACTCATAACAACAAAGGTCTTTACTTTCTTAGACAATCTTTGAGGGAAATTTTGGATTTCAAGGGGAACTTCATCTTCTGTACAATCTTTGGGGATGCCTCTTATGTCCATGGTTAAGCCATAAAAGGCGCATTGGTTTCAAGTCATGAAAAGGCTTATTCGTTTAGTTACAGTCACATTAAAATAGGTATACCTTTAAAGATTTGAGCTTTTATATTTAAAAAGATATTTGAGAGATCTCTCATTCTAAATAAATGGTCTATTGGTACTTAGAAACTAGGCCCCAAGAACACACAACAAGGTTGTTTTATTGTTCCTTACTCTGTAACCAGACCTCCTCAGCTCCTGGTCTTTCCGTATATGGGGGCCCACCACAAAACGTAAATAAATAAAACTCACAGCCTATACTACACTTAAGAAATTTCTTAAATAGTAATTGCTTTAAATTTCTCATAATAAATAAATATGCTCCTGAATTTCTTCTTTAAAAAATATTTCTAGTGACTTAGTTTCTGGTGATGTAAATTTTACCACATCTCTAAAATATAAACATCAGAAGAGTTAACTAGAACACTACCTACAGCCACCTGAGACTGGATGGAAAGAAGGAGAGACTTTTTTTTAAACAAATAGCTATGAAAGGTCCTTTGTTCAAAATCTAGTCCACAGCCTCTATGAGACTATCTGTCTAGAGCAAAGTTTAAAACCTTAAAAAGTTTTCTCCACAAATACTGGTAAAAATATTTAGCCATCTAAGCAAATAACCTTACCTTATTCCATCTGCCAGAAATGCAATTTGAACTGAACTTTCTTTTATAAAGTGGTCAGTTTTATATTCCATAACTGTCTTTATTCCATAAATGGCTAAAATTTTTAAATGAAAGGTATAGGATGTTTGTTTGCATCTGTGTGTATATTTATGTATGTCTGGGCCCGTGTTATGTATATGGGGTATTTTTGTACCTTTGGATAGTATTGCCAAAAATAACATGTGAAAGAGCTTAATAAGGACGTGTATAAATTAAAATGTTCCTAAAATGTTCAGAAATGTAGAAACTGACCAAAGTGTTTTTCAAGTTCATACGACTGGGTTAATCTTCAGTAAATAAAAGCTAGTTTAAGTTTTTAAATTTAATAAAACAAGCATTTCTTCAGGAATTTCAACATTAAATTTAACACATATTTACAATTTTTTCTACCTGGACTTAATAGTCAAACAAGCATATGTTATCTCTACTAGATATTTAAGATTATAAAATTACAAATCAAATCTAAGAAAAATATACAACCAATTGCTTAATGTACATCAAGCACAACAGCAAAAAAAGAAAAAGAAGCTATGTATTTAATTTTTTAAGTGCTTTGCTTTATGATTATTAAGAATAAGTTAATTAAATAAAAATAGGTGGGATAAGAGCTTATAAATTTACTTCTCAACAATGATTATGTTTTACTTAAAAACAGCTTCCAAAATCTTCTTGGTGAAATAAGCCTTAAAGTTATTCTATGTTAAATGATAGGTAATCATTAACTATCTAGATTATTCCCAGAAGATACAATACTGAAACATTATTGCTAAACAGAAGTTCACTTTTGGCTTCTTATGACAAAGGGACAAAAGATATTTGGGTCTATTAATAACATGTTTTTCTCACTGTGTTAAAATTTGTACTATGAATAAAAGGCATATGCATCTAGAAATTCTGAAATGTTTAATTCATAATTTGCCAGTCTATAAAAAATGTTGGTATGTGACAGTTCACAGTTGTCTGCTTCTTAATTCTCACTGAAAACTAGGGTTACTAGGGATTAAAATTTTTAACAATATAGTAAGAAAAAAACTCTGTATGTAAAGTATATAAGGAAAGTAAGATACACTTTTGGTAAGAAAAGATATGAGGTATGAAGATGCTTTTCTGTTAAGGGAAATGGGGAGTAATTTTCTCCTGGTTTAGAGGTTAGGGTTAGGGTTCAGTTCAATTCAGTTCAGTCTCTCAGTCGTGTCCGACTCTTTGCGACCTCATGAATCACAGCACACCAGGCCTCCCTGTCCATCACCAACTCCCGGAGTTCACTCCAACTCACGACCATCGACTCGGTGATGCCATCCAGCCATCTCATCCGCTGTCGTCCCCTTCTGCTCCCAATCTCTCCCAGCATCAAAGTCTTTTCCAATGAGTCAACTCTTCTCATGAGGTGGCCAAAGTACTGGCTTTGGCCAGCTTTAGCATCATTCCTTCCAGAGAACACCCAGGACCAATCTCCTTTAGAATGGACTGGTTGGATCTCCTTGCAGCCCAAGGGACTCTCAAGAGTCTTCTCCAACACCACAGTTCAAAAACATCAATTCTTCGGTGCTCAGCTTTCTTCACAGTCCAACTCTCGGTTAGGGTTGGCGTGCTGCAATTCATGGGGTCGCAGTCAGACACAACTAAGCGACTGAACTGAACTGAACTGAAAGGTTGTTTCAGAATAATAAAGGAGAAAGAGGAAAAAAAAAGACAAAAACTAAACAGGTTTAGAAATTTGGGAATAGAGACAAAATCTTGTATAGTCAAGATGGCTCAAATTGAATAAATTTATCACGAGAGTTTTTTTTTTTAAACAAGGGATTTTAAAATAAGCTTTAATATCAAAAATGAGCATATGTAAAACTAAAATTTATTTTCCTTTCTCTGTTAAAAGAACTAAGTCTTTTCAGACTACTGATCTGCTCTTGGTAAGAGATTATAAAAGATTTCTTTAACCTTTTAAGAAATTTTCCTATAAAACCAATATTTTTTAAATTTATTTTTTATTGAAGGATAATTGCTTTACAGAATTTTGTTGTTTTCTGTCAAACTTCAACATGAATCAGCCATAGGTACACATATATCCTCTCCCTTTTGGACTTCCCTCCCATCTCCCTCCCCATTCTACCCCTCTAGGTTGATACAGTCAAACTAGTCCCTGTTTGAGTTTCCTGAGCCATACAGCAAATTCCCGTTGCCTATCTATTTTACACATGGTAATGTAAGTTTCCACGTTACTCTTTCCAAACATCTCACCCTCTCTTACCCTCTCCCCATGTACATAAGTCTATTCTTTATGTCTGTAAAACCAAGATTTTATGTCATCAAAATGTTACCTGTGCTTCATGTTGTCTTTATCAGGTGTTCAATTAAATAAGAAAAACAGTCTTAATATTAAGAGAGCTAAGTTTTGCTTTTTTTCCCTCAGGACATGTAACTTTCTATATTTGCCTTTGAAATCTTTTTATTGTTACTTTGGATAAATATATTATTTCACAGTGATCTGTGACCCTAGTAAATCAAGTGTTTCAAGCTTTTGACATTTTTTTTTACAAACTTTTCAAAACCAAATTCTAAATGAAATCTTTTTGATTTGGAACTTTGAGATTTTCCAGGGGTATTCTAGAAAATCTCAAAGGATTTGTTCTCTCAAAAGAGAAAAGTTAAATTAATTAGGGTTATTTGATATGTTAAATTACATGGGAATAAGAAGGATTCCCTGGTAACTCAGACAGGGTAGAGTCAGCCTGTAATGCAAGAGACCTGGGTTCAATCCCTGGGTTGGAAAGATTCCCTGGAAAAGGAAATAGTAACCCACTCCAGTATTCTTGTCTGGAAAATCCCATGAATGGAGGAGCCTGGAAGGCCACAGTCTGTGGGGTCTCAAAGAGTCGGACACAACTGAGCATCTTCACTTCTACTTCTAAGAAGTGATGCTAAATCGTCTTTAGGTTATATTTGTATGGGTATGTTAGTGTTGTAACTAGTCCAAAATCATGAAAAACTGACATGTCCTACCTAGTATGATGTTAACAGTCATAATTCCAGCTATCATCTTAAAATGATGTATGTCACAGATAGCCAAATTTCCTTGTCAGTTAAATTATAATGAATTCTCATCAGAATTTTAACCATGGCCATGCATATGTCTTTTGGAATTCACAGAAAGTTATTGTTTTATTATGATGCTGTCTTGAAAGCTTAATTTCTAGAACTGTAATAGAGAAACTGATAGATTTATAAAACTGTTAACCCATGATCAAGCAGAACAAGAATTAATTACATATGACTAAATGAACTGATGAGGATGATTATAATTTTTTATGATTTTTTTCTTTGAAACATTACCAGTTCATTAATGTTTTGCTTTTCCAAATTTAAAGAAAACTTTTTCTCTTTTCTATCAAGCTACTCATAATTTATGGCAATTTGGTAAATTATATCTTTGCAGACAGAACTTTCTCTCTAACTGATCCCTCAAGAATTCAGAAACTTCTTATTGAGTATTCTTACTTTCATGGCACCATCAGTTCAGTTCAGTTGCTCATTTGTGTCTGACTCTTTGTAACCCATGAATCACAGCACACCAGGCCATCACCAACTGCTGGAGTCCGCCCAAACCCATGTCCATTGAGTCTGTGATGCCATCCAGCCATCTCATCCTCTATCGTCCCCTTCTCCTCCTGCCCTCAATCTTTCCCAGCATAAGGGTCTTCTCCAATGAGTCAGCTCTTCATATCAGGTGTCCAAAGTATTGGAGTTTCAGTTTCAACATCAGTCCTATCAATGAACACCCAGGACTGATCTCCTTTAGGATGGACTGGTTGGATCTCCTTGCAGTCCAAGGGACTCTCAAGAGTCTTCTCCAACACCACAGTTCCAAAACATCAATTCTTTGGCACTCAGCTTTCTTTAGTCCAACTCTCACATCCATACATGACCACAGGAACAACCACAGCCTTGACTAGACGGACCTTTGTTGACAAAGTAATGTCTCTGCTTTTCAATATGCTGTCCAGGTTGGTCATAACTTTCCTTCCAAGGAGTAAGCATCTTTTAATTTCATGGCTGCAATCACCATCTGCAGTGATTTTGGAGCCCAGAAACAAAGTCAGCCACTGTTTCCACTGTTTCCCCATCTATTTCCCATGAAGTGATGGGACCAAATGCTATGATCTTAGTTTTCTGAATGTGGAGGTTTAAGCCAACTTTTTCACTCTCATCTTTCACTTCCATCAAGAGGCTCTTTGGTTCTTCTTCACATTCTCCCATAAGGGTGGTTACATCAGAATATCTGAGGTTATTGATGTTTCTCCCAGCAATCTTGATTCCAGCTTGTGCTTCTTCCACTCCAGCGTTTCTCATGATGTACTCTGCATATAAGTTAAATAAGCAGGGTGACAATATACAGCTTTGATGTACTCCTTTTCCTGTTTGGAACCAGTCTGTTGTTCCATGTCCTGTTCTAACTGTTGCTTCCCGAACTGCATACAGATTTCTCAAGAGGCAGGTCAGGTGGTCTGGTATTCCCATCTCTTTCAGAATTTTCCAGTTTATTGTGAGCCACACAGTCAAAGGCTTTGGCATAGTCAATAAAGCAGAAACAGATGTTTTTCTGGAATTCTCTTGCTTTTTCCATGATTCAGCAGATGTTGGCAATTTGATCTCTGGTTCCTCTGCCTTTTCTAAAACTAGCTTGAACATCTGGAAGTTCACGGTTCGCATATTGCTGAAGCCTGCCTTGGAGAATTTAAGCATTACTTTACTAGCATGTGAGATGAGTGCAATTGTTCGGTAGTTTGAGCGTTCTTTGGCTTTGCCTTTCTTTGGCATTGAAATGAAAACTGGCCTTCTCCAGTCCTGTGGCCACTGCTGAGTTTTCCAAATTTGCTGGCATATTGAGTGCAGCACTTTCACAGCACCATCTTTCAGGATTTGACATAGCTCAACTGGAATTCCATCACCTCCACTAGCTTTCTTCATAGTGATGCTTTCTAAGGCCCACTTAACTTCACATTCCAGGATGTCTGGCTCTAGGTGAGTGATCACACCATCGTGATTATCATGGCACTATAGTTATGTGCATAAATTCAGTGAGAATCTGCTTTCCTTATAAAAGAACACTGTGGTCAATATTGATTATATTACCAAGACTTTGACTGGAAGGTAGTATTTGAGAATGACGTACATAGATATAACCAGACTATATTAAGAAACTAAGGTTGGCTTTATGGATCCAACAAAGCCTCCCTTCAAAAAATTACCAGGTATCTTATTTATAGGGTTCCCAGCTTAACCAATGAGAATGGAAAATCATTTCCTAGCAAATCCAGAACCTCATGGCATTTTAGATCTCAAGAAGAGAAGAATTCACCTAAATCTATAGGACTTAGAAGTGAGTCCTTGGCTTGGCTCCCAGAATACTCTCATACTCTATCAAAAGTCCTAGCAAAGCAGACTTAAAAGAGCTTACATGATCGACCTCTATTTTTGCTGCATTTATGTAAATAATCAGACCAAGTTTAATGAAATTAACTTATTTGGCAAACCAATTATGACCAATTATGAGTCATTATGACTCTCTTTGGTAAAAATGGAGGTGACTATAGAGAGAAAAATGTTGTTTCAATGGAAAACTATAACACACCTTTGTGGAATATTATATCCTAGCCCTGTTCACTGTCACTGAGGTTTTGTTATTTACATGTGAACTAGAGTGGATCCCAAATTCTTTCATTTCCAACACTATCTGGTCACAACTCTCCAAACTAGCATTTTGAGTGTTTTCCCCACCATTCTGACTTGTAATTACTAAGAAATAAAACCGCCCTTTCCCCAAAACCACTGAAGCTGAACAACTTGATATAAACAGAAATATCACCCACCACAGTTCAGGTATGGACAACCTTGTCCTTCATGCCTGCTGCTGTATAGGTCACTCAGAAGGTTCACTGGAACACACCTGATGACATCCTCAGAGATATTTCAACTGCAAAACATACTTTGAGCTCAGTATCTCGAAATCTGTTCAGCTAACGGTCATCTGGATTCAGAAACCAGTTTTATAGTCAACTCCAACCATTAAACATATTTTTCCTTTAGTTTCTATAGAAATGCCTCTTACTAAATCCCTGATTGCTCACACCACACAGTCGCTTAATTTAGATGGAAACTACCTACAACACCACCTTCTGAAATGGGACACAACTGTTGAACTGAACTGACCTATTACCAAACTAAGAGACTGATTCAATAAAATATGAAACAATGTTCTTAAATCCATTCTTTTCTGCTTGTTCCTGTCTATATTTTTTCCCCATTTGTTGATCTCTTACTTTACAACTTCTAACCCAACTCAGCTTTTAATATGTGACACTTTCTAAAAATAAAGTTTTGAATTGGAAACTAAAGGAAATCAGAATAAGTCATCCCAAAATATGCCTCTTGGACATAAAAACTGTTTTGAGCTGAAGGCAGTAGCAAGTGGAAGAAAAGCTCTCTCTACCTGCCTCCTTTCTGTCTAGAGGCAGGATGTAAGTTTTTCTTTAACTGGAGCCAGATTCTTATCAGCCTGAAGGTGGCAAGACAAAACTGCAAACAAGTTGCATTAGTTTCCTCCCATATGTTTATCTTCCCACAGTGCACCGCCCTTGAAAACCTAAACTGCTTTCCTCTGTCTTACCATTTCTCTACAAATTTATTGTTTTTTGTTGAAGATGCTCTATATCCAGAATTCTAAACTGCCACTTCGAGTTATTTTTCAATGAAGTTTCTTTCACGTGATATCTGCTACATGCATTGTTTTTTGTTTTTGTTTTTAAAGACTGTTATTTTTTCCTCCTGCTAATCTTTTTGTTAAAAACACCACCTGAAAACCTAAAATGGATAGAGGTCCAGTTTTTGCCTTCCTGATTCATGTAGAGCAACTCGTTCTGTTTCCAGAGATTAGAACTTGGCCATTTTAGGGCTTCCCTGATAACTCAGTTGGTAAAGAATCCGCCTGCAATGCAGGACACCCTGGTTCAATTCCTGAGTCAGGAAGATCTGCTGGAGAAGGGATAGGCTACCCATTCCAGTATTCTTGGGCTTCCCTAGTGGCTTAGCTGGTAAAGAATCTGCCCACAATGTGGGAGACCTGGGTTTGATCCCTGGGTTGGGAACATCCCCTGGAGAAGGGAAAGGCTACCCACTCCAGTATTCTGACTTGGAGAATTCCATGGACTGTGTAGTCCATGGGATCGCAGAGTCAGACACGGCTGAGCAACTTTCACATACCCTCTTAGGTATATTATCCAGATGGAGCACCTCTGACAGTCATAAAAATAAAAACTTTAAAAATCTCCAACAGATGGTGGGGAGACAACAGACATGGAAACTGGGTTTTTCTGCTACCAAGCTAGGGAAATGAAGGAATGAGTAAATGGTGATAAATAGATAGATAGATAATGAAGTCGCTCAGTCGTGTCCGACTCTTTGCGACCCCATGGACAGTAGCCAACCAGGCTCCTCCATCCATGGGATTTTCCAGGCAAGAATACTGGAGCAGATTGCCATTTCCTTCTCCAGGGGATCTTCCCGACCCAGGGATTGAACCCAGGTCTCCCACATTGTAGGCAGACGCTTTACCATCTGAGCCACCAGGGAAAAGAAGCCTGTAAGAGTTAAGCAATCCCAGTTTTTAGTTTGACTGTTTCTAATCTTTGGTGCACATAACTAGACTTGTCCTTCACAAAGTTAATTCCTTAATCACCCTCTGACTCGAGGCATCCTGCAGCTGCGTTCTTTCCCTCACACACCCTTGTAACAGTCTTCAGAAAGTCACAGGCCAATAATCTTGAGGATGACCAAACCCATAGCTGTTATGGAACTTTCCAGAAGAATGCAAGACAGTCACTGCCTTGATCCTTACCACATACTTCTGAAGAAGACACCCAGCTATAACACCTCTGCCTATTTCCTGGGCGGGCAGGGGGCACAGTTGAGGTGCTAGCCTGTGTTTCCTCTTTGCCAGGCAAAGGAATAAAACCACCCTTTCTTTCTCCTTCATGTCTCTGTATTTCTGTTCGGCATCGGTGCACAGAGAACCAAGATTTTGGCAGCAGAAGGAGCCTCCTTAGGCTCTCAGTTTCCGTCATTGAAGAAAACTCAAGGGCCTAGTGTTGTGTACTTCTCAATCCTGGCTGCACCAGAGAATTATCTGAAGAGCTCATAAAAAATAACTAATGCCTGGACCTCAATTCCAAGAGATTCTACTTCAAGTCTGCTTATATATATATACATCTCCTGGCTCCACCCTTATTTTTTTGGAGTACATGCTCAGAGCTACTAAGAGGTTGTTTTCCAGGCTATAGCCTCAGTAAAACCCTGAATAAAACTTAGACTTACAACTCTCCTGTTTTAAACTCTCCAGATGGTTTTTGTTAACTCTCCAGACGATTCTCATTAGCTAGAGGAGCTCTTATGCCTGGTATCTGAGCTCCATCAGCCTCGATGACTGCTACACTAAATGAAGGACGGAAAGGGAAAGAGGGGCTGACCATGGGTCCTGTCATGTGCCAACACATAATACATTTTACATATACCAGTTAATTTAATCTTCTTGATTATCATTCTCATTTTAAAGATAACGATAAAGAGATAAATTTCATAAGGATTACAACATCAGTCACAATAATGTTGCAACAGAACCAAGATTCAATCCCAAGCCTATATCCAAAGGGGACAAAGGAGAAATAATATTTTTTGAGCACCCATCAATTTAGGGGCTCTGTAGAATCCTCCCAATTCCATGAGGCATTATTTTCCTCCATTTTAAATACATTTGACAAGTGAGTGGCTTGAAAGGCTAACTAACTTGTCCAGGACAAATAGCTTGTAAACAACAAAACCTGGATCTTGACTAAAGTCTGTTCACTTCTAAAGCCCCCTCCTCTATCCCATCCTTCCCTGTGCCTCAAAAGCTAATTCTAACCACCATAACAAGAGTCATTAACATTTATTAAGTGCTGACTTTGTATCAAAAATGGTACTCATAGCTTTATATGTGTTATTCAAGGAAAAATCAAGTAAAATGATTACAATAGAAAAAATAGTTTTCAGTATATGAGGTATGGGCCAGTAGTATCTCTTGCAACAATATTCTCAGATAACTCATCAGCACAATGAAGTTGGATAAGACTGCTTCAGATGGGCTTTGGTTTTGCCTCTTAGCTTTTCAAAGAGTTGTTCTGCTAATACATAGTCTGGTCTAAGGTTCTCCATTTACCAGATTTCACAGGCCCCAGTGAAAGATACACAAGGAGGCAGCTGCTTCCATTGTGTGGTTGAAGATGATGTTAAAAAAAAAATGTTAAAATACCTTCTTCCCAGTATGGCCATTTTCCTTTGAGCATTTCAGGGTATTGGTGTTTAGATACACACTGTTTTCTCCCAATACCCACAGCAAGAGGCCACTCTTTAATGAGACAAATTATACTGGAGGTGTGATTAGCTAATAGCCCTAGGAAAGCCAGAATGGGATAAAGCACTGTTTCTCAAACTGTAATGTGCAGACATTTTAAAAGGAAATAAATTCCTTTCAAGCCAGCATGTTGACAAATTGTTTCTTAAATGTTAATAGTAAAATATATATATTTGGACAACTGTGAAAATAAAACCAATTTATAAATTAAATATAAGCAAACACTACAAAACCAACACAAATCAAACTAATGCAAAAATAGACAATTAATTCTTTTAAAATATGTGGCCTTTCGCAAGTACAGCACATATTCTTTTCAGCCCAGAAGATGTATATTATTGTGTTCCCCCAAACTGACTCATATCTCTATTCAAACTAAAACCCCCTGTAAGGTTGCCTGGCATTTTAAGTGTATCTTCTTTATTCATCAACCCTTAATAATTAAATCAGCACTACATGCCCCCCATCATGATCCAAAATACAAAAATATCAGCTTCAGCACTGAGGTCACTGGCGGAACTCTAATAAGACACTCATCCAGGTAATGTAGAATATGCTTATATATTTCTCAGTAATTGCTGGCATGAAAATGCAATTAGATTATCATAATAGAAAGGTTTCAGACCCCCTCCCTCACCCTCCAAGAACATATAAGCAGACTCCTAGCAGTCTATCAACAGCAACTTGAGAAACATTAGATAAAGAATTAGGAAGAATTGTACCCAAATTCAACTCTCACATCCATACATGACTACTGGAAAAACTGTAGCTTTGACTAGACAGAACTTTGCTGGCAAAGTAATGTCTCTGCTTTTTAATATGCTATCTAGGTTGGTCATAACTTTTTTTCCAAGGAGCAAGTGTCTCTTAATTTCATGGCTGCAGTCACCATCTGCAGTGATTTTGAAGCCCCCAAAGTAAGTCTGTCACTGTTTCCATTGTTTCCCCATCTATTTGCCATGAAGTGATGGGACAAGATGCCAGTTTTCTGAATGCTGGGTTCTAAGCCAACTTTTTCACTCTCCTCTTTCACTTTCATCAAGAGGTTCTTTAGTTCTTCTTTGCTTTCTGCTATAAGTGTGGTGTCATCTGCATATAAAGAAATACAAAGAAAGCTGAGCGCAGAAGAATTGATGCTTTTGAACTGTGGTGTTGGAGAAGACTCTTGAGAGTCCCTTGGACTGCAAGGAGATCCAAACAGTCCATTCTGAAGGAGATCAGCCCTGGGATTTCTTTGGAAGGAATGATGCTAAAGCTGAAACTCCATTACTTTGGCCACCTCATGAGAAGAGTTGACTCATTGGAAAAGACTCTGATGCTGGGAGGGATTGGGGGCAGGAGGAGAAGGGGACGACAGAGGATGAGATGGCTGGATGGCATCACTGACTCGATGGATGTGAGTCTGAGTGAACTCCGGAAGCTGGTGATGGACAGGGAGGCCTGGCGTGCTGTGATTCATGGGGTCACAAAGAGTCGGACACGACTGAGCAACTGAACTGAGAACTGATGCTTTTCTTGCAAATCAAAACCACAATGAGGTACCATTTCACGCCAGTCAGAATGGCTGCTATCCAAAAGTCTACAAGCAATAAATGCTGGAGAGGGTGTGGAGAAAAGGGAACCCTCTTACACTATTGGTGGGAATGCAAACTAGTACAGCCACTGTGGAGAACAGTGTGGAGATTCCTTAAGAAACTGGAAATAGAACTGCCATATGACCCAGCAATCCCACTGCTGGGCATACACACTGAGGAAACCAGAATTGAAAGAGACACATGTACCCTGATGTTCATTGCAGCCCTGTTTATAATACCCAGGACATGGAAGCAACCTAGATGTCCATCAGCAGACAAATGGATAAGAAAGCTGTGGTACATATACACAATGGAGTATTACTCAGCCATTAAAAAGAACACATCTGAATCAGTTCTAATGAGAAGGATGAAACTGGAGCCTATTATACAGAGTGAATTAAGCCAGAAAGAAAAACACCAATACAGCATACTAATGCATATATATGGAATTTAGAAAGACGGTAACGATAATCCTGTATGCAAGACAGCAAAAGAGACAGATGTATAGAACAGTCTTTTGGACTCTGTGGGAGAGGGAGAGGGTGGGATGATTTGGGAGAATGGCATTGAAACATGTATAATATCATATAAGAAACGAATCACCAGTCCAGGTTTGATGCAGGATACAGGATGCTTGGGGCTGGTGTACTGGGATGACCCAGAGGGATGGTACAGGAAGGGAGCTGGGAGTGGGGTTCAGGATGGGGAACACATGTACACCCATGGTGGATTCATGTTGATATATGGCAAAACCAATACAATATTGTAAAGTAATTAGCCTCTAATTAAAATAAATAAATTTATATTTTAAAAAAAGCATGGAATATCTCAAGAGGCCAAATTTAATTATTCTTCTGAAGGTTCTTGGGCTCCATTTTATTTCTTAAGATAGATCTATAAATCTGATAGCAATTGAACTACATCAAATATATGAAGCCCTTAAATAAATGTAAGGAAAAGACAGAATCCTTAAAATGTCATGTCAAAGTAAATAACTGGGTGCTTCCCAGCAAAGACAGCTTTAAATCAGCAGGGATACCAACACATGGAAGTAATTAATAGAAATATTTTCAGTGAGAAATAGAAACATATCTATGGCCATTACTGAAATGCATTAAACAAGGTGAACTTTTTGGAGAAAGTGAAAAATAATATTTGCTAAAAAAAAAAAAAAAAGCTTTTTAGCTGTCATACAAACAAAAACAAAAACATTCTAGGCTTTTCTGAATTACACCATGGCTATTTCTTAATCAAAAGTGCCCCCATGCCTCATTTATATAGTAGCTCCATAAAGGAGTTGTGGAAAACTTAACTTTTTTCATTAGCTTCCATGTACTCTCACTTTATAAATATTTATGTTGCACTAATTCTGGAAAAGATCCTGTATTCCTCTCTTGCTGACAATCTGCTACATACTACATCTTTCAAAAGGATAAATGAAAAGGAAAATGAAGTCTCTTGTTCAGTGATTCCTCATGTAGATAATACTCCCAAAGTCTGTCTGTGTGTGTATATACACTTTTCAACCAACTCCTTTGTATCTACTTGGACATATGAGAGGGCCTCAGGGGTTCCACACTGGATGGTCTCTTGAAGTCCATCCAGCTTCTTGACACCACTGTTCAATGTCCCCATCCAGTGTTTCCAGCCCACAGCACAGCTGTACAGAAGTCAGACTACAGCCCATCACCATTTAAAAAGAGGCTGCTAACTGACACTAGGGATACAGAAAGAAAGGAGACACCACTGTTAATCAACACATACATGGCTTGACACTCATTTAAACAATATGCAGGGATTAAGGACTTCCTAGATCTTCCCTGGTGGCTCAGACGGTAAAGCGTCTGCCTACAATGCTGGAGACCTGGGTTCGACCCCTGGGTCAGGAAGATCCCCAGGAGAAGGAAATGGCAAACCACTGCAGTACTCTTGCCTGGGAAATCCCATGGACAGAGGAGCCTGGTGGGCTGCAGTCCATGGGGTAGCAAAGAGTCGGACACGACTGAGCGACTTCACTCTCTTCACATGAACTCAGTTCAGTTCAGTTCAGTCACTCAGTTGTGTCCAACTCTTTGCGACCCCATGAATCGCAGCACACCAGGCCTCCCTGTCCATCACCAGCTCCTGGAGTTCACTCAGACTCATGTCCATCAAGTCAGTGATGCCATCCAGCCATCTCATCCTCTGTCGTCCCCTTCTCCTCCTGCCCTCAATCCCTCCCAGCATCAGAGTCTTTTCCAATGAGTCAACTCTTTGCATGAGGTGGCCAAACTACTGGAGTTTCAGTTTTAGCATCATTCCTTCCAAAGAAATCCCAGGGCTGATCTCCTTCAGAATGGACTGGCTGGATCTCCTTGCAGTCCAAGGGACTCTCAAGAGTCTTCTCCAACACCACAGTTTAAACGCATCAATTCTTCGGCGCTCAGCCTTCTTCACAGTCCAACTCTCACATCCATACATGACCACAGGAAAAAACCATAGCCTTGACTAGATGGACCTTAGTCGGCAAAGTAATGTCTCTGCTTTTCAATATGCTATCTAGGTTGGTCATAACTTTTCTTCCAAGGAGTTAGCATCTTTTAATTTCATGGCTGCAGTCACCATCTGCAGTGATTTTGGAGCCCCCAAAAATAAAGTCTGACACTGTTTCCACTGTTTCCCCATCTATTTCCCATGAAGTGATGGGACCAGATGCCATCATCTTCGTTTTCTGAATGTTGAACTTTAAGCCAACTTTTTCACTCTCCTCTTTCACTTTCATCAAGTGGCTTTTTAGTTCCTCTTCACTTTCTGCCATAAGGGTAGTGTCATCTGCATATCTGAGGTTATCAATATTTCTCCCGGAAATCTTGATTCCAGCTTGTGTTTCTTCCAGTCCAGCATTTCTCATGATGTACTCTGCATATAAGTTAAATAAGCAGGGTGACAATATACATCCTTAACGTACTCCTTTTCCTATTTGAAACCAGTCTGTTGTTCCATGGACTGCTGCTGCTGCTGCTAAGTCACTTCAGTCATGTCCGACTCTGTGTGACCCCATAGATAGCAGCCCACCAGGCTCCCCCGTCCCTGGGATTCTCCAGGCAAGAACACTGAAGTGGGTTGCCATTTCCTTCTCCATGGACTCAGCACCTGCAAAATCTTACCCTCCCATCCCTTAGGGGTACAAATTACAGTTAGGTTCCTGGTACTAGTAAGAGGAAACTAAGGCTTAGAAAAGACAAAGCTCATTGGAAGTGTCCTCATAGCAAGTTAAATGGCAGAGCTGGGATTTGAACCTCATCTCACTGACTCTCTGAAACCCATGCTCTTACTGATATGCGCCTGCCCTTCCACGGAGACAATGAAACTCAGTGTGTGAAGGACAAAGAGGACGCCAGCATGCCTGGCCCAGAGGGTGAGGTGGGGCAGGAGCAGGAATTACGGAAGCTGGCTAGAGGTGAGGCTTCAAAGCTTACTTGAGGCCAGCTGCGCATCCTGCTGCAGGCCTTGCTTCGCTGGGCGCTGTCATTATGCAGACAAGGAAAGGTAAAGTGTGAAAAGAGAGACAGAGGTGCCCACAGCTCCAGGCATGCTGCTCCTCTACCAGTATCTGGAAGCTAGTAAAGGCTTTGAAGCAGGGAAATTGCATAGTCTAAATGTTATTTCAGGGTGATTAATTTGGTAGCAATGCACAGAAGATATTAAAGGGAGCAAGAGGCTGGAGGCGAGGAAACTGGTTAAGAAGCTATTGCAGACGCTCATTTCCAAGACGAGTCTGACTCAGAACAGGGCAGCGGTATGGGGGCAAAAGAGCAGAAGTGAGTGTTCCCCGCCAAAGGAAGAGCTGACAGGCTCTGGGGAACTGCAAAGCTGCAGCTGCGAGTCAGTGATGGTCTGAGGCTGGGAGAGACAGAGGAGGAAAGACACTTCCAGAGCCAGTACATGTCCCAGCCCTGAACCCTGACGTACCTGCCTCTTCTGTCTCCCCTCCAGACCACAAGCTCAAAGGAGTGATAGAGCCTCCCTGTGTCTGGCAGCCCCACAGCTTTTCCCCATTGCCAACCACATGCTGGAGGTTTGGTAGACTCAGTAAATATTGACTGGCAGTCTGCTTCTTCCGGCTGGAATGCTGTGTTCCCACCTTTGCCTGGAAATGCCATGGACGAATGCCTTCCTGGAGGCCCAGCTCAAACACCTCTCCCTCAGAGAGGCCTCCGGTCAATTTAAATTAGATCCTGCTGTTTTCCTCCCAGAGAAATTTCTCTTTACATACTTCTTACAATATGTAATTTTACATTTGTTGCTTTTTTATTTTTGATTTCCTGTTGTTGCTTTTGCTGTCAGTGGCAGTCCTCTACTTCCCCCCTAGGCATAAGCACTGCAAAGTCAGTTTGTCTTTTCACCACTGAGTCCCCAAAGCCCACAAAGTGCTATCCCATAAGAATAAAATGTAATTTTAAATTGCCAGTACCTGCATTTTTTAAAAGTAAGAAGAAACTGGTGAAATTCATTTTGATAACATTTTTATTTAACCAAACATATCTAAAATGTTATCATTTAAACATGTGATCTATAGAAAAAATTATTAATGAGATTAGCTAACATTCCCTTTTTTGCATAAGTTTTCAACTCACCACATATCTCAGTTGGAATTAGCCAAGCATTCTCTAAACACATGTGACTAGTGGCTGCTATAATAGACTATTAATATAGATCCTTGCAGGATGCTTACATGTACTACTTTCTTAGTACAAAGTTAATTCATGAAAAAAGGAGGTTGCGAAGGGTAGAAAGATGGAAAAAGCAAGAGAGAAAAAGACAGGGAAGAGAAACTAACCTTTGCTGGGTGTTTACTTTCACCTATCAATAAATTGTGTGATTTAATTCTCATATCAACCCTGGTGAGGTAGGTTGAGAACAGTGTTTATAAATGAGGACACTAACTCTGCCCACATCACATTCTCTTTTGAACACAAGCCATACCTAACAAGTCTAAACAGGCTCCACTGCTATCTACACTTTCTCCCCGCAGGTAAGACAGCCCAGGGCTCCTGTAAGGTATTATTTTGAATCTCATATACTCTCTCATTTCAAAAGTATAGTCTAACCATTGCAGGCTAATGTGGGAGTGTCTCCTTCATCCTCCAGACATATTTCAGAGGAATTCTTATCCCATTGCAGCTGTTAATTGCTGGTGTTGTTCAGTCTCTCAGTTGTGTCCAACTCTTTGTGACCCCATGGTCTGCAGCATGCCAGGCTTCCCTGTCCTTCACCATCTCCCACAGCTTGCTCAAACTCACGTCCAATATACAGCTTTGACATACTGCTTTCCCAATTTGGAACCAGTCCGTTGTTCCACGTCCGATTCTAACTGTTGCTTCTTGACCTGCATACAGGTTTCTCAGGAGACAGGTAAGGTGGTTTTGTATTCCCATCTCTTGAAGAATTTTCCAATTTGTTTTGATCCACATAGTCAAAGGTTTTAGCATGGTCAATGAAGCAGATGTTTTTCTGGAATTCTCTTGCATTTTCTATGATCCAAAGGATGTTGGCAGTTTGATCTCTGGAAATATTTCCTACAGACATGTTTCAGAGGAATTCTTATCCCATTGCAGCTGTTCATTAGGACTCAGCTATGACCAAACAACATGATGGCATTTAAAGTTCTCCAAATATTCCAAACTCCCTAACATGCCTCCTTAGCTCTATAGAGTTTTTCTGCTGCCTGGAACCCTTCCTTCCTTCAACCAATAATACACATCCTGCATGACTCAGTTCAAGAAAAAGAGGAGGAAGAAAGAGAACAACAACAACAACAAAAAACTCATCAGTCATCTTATCTCAACCAAGGAATCTCCCTGATTCACTCTGCAAGTGTGTGGAACCCTATTCTGTGTTCTCAAGACACTCTCACAGAGTTTTTTTCTGAATGCCATCATTACATATCTAGGATCTCCCTCACTACACTGTGAGCTTCTAAAAAGCAAGAACTGTGTCTCTTATCTTTACATCCTCATTGCCCAGCATTTATTGAATGGGTTTTTAAGTAAATAAATGATGGATGGACTGTTGAGCATGCTTATAGCCCTGTTTGAGTATAAGAAGCAATACCTGGTACTACATAGTCTTAAAAGAGGACTAGAGTGCTCTTGCAACATCAGCATCCCAACAGACCAGCTGTCAGGGTATGGGTTACAGTGATAGGAGCAGACAGTCTCTACAGAGGACACAGTGATGCCCTCAAACATTTCATAAGCAGTAATATTCTAAGCCAGCAGTCCCTAACCTTTTTGGCACCAGGGACTGGTTTCGTGGAAGACAATTTTTCCACGAACCACAGTGGGCTGGGAATTGTTTGAGGATGATTCAAACGCATTACATTTATCGTGCTCCACAGAGGTTAAAGTGTCTGCCTGCAATGTGGGAGACCTGGGTTCGATCCCTTGGTCGGGAAGGTCCCCTGGAGAAGGAAATGGCAACCCACTCCAGTATTCTTGCCTGGAGAATCCCATGGACAGAGGAGCTTGGTAGACTACAGTCCACGGGTCACAAACAGTCGGACACGACTGAGCGACTTCACTCACTTCACTTATGAGAATCTAGGAAATTCTATCTTACGTGACTCAGATGGTACAGAACTTGCCTGCAATGCAGGAGACCTGGGTTCAATCCCGGGGTCAGGAAGATCCCCTGGAGAAGGGAGCAACACACTCCAGTATTCTTGTCTAGAGAATTCCAGGGACATAGGAGCTTGGGGTGGCAGTGGGGGGTTACAGTCCATTGGGTCACAAAGAGTCAGGCAAAACTGAGCAACTAACACACATGAGAATCGAATGGTGCCACCAATCTGAGAGGAAGCAGAGCTCAGGCAGTAATGCAAGCAATGGGGAATGACGGTACATACCGATGAAGCTTCACTCACTCACCCACCACTCACCTCCTGCTATGCAGACTGATTCCTACCAGGCCATGGACCAGGGACTCCTGTTCTAAGCTGTGCAGAACATTTAGCAAAGCTGGGACTAGCCCTTATGTTAGCCTCAGGTTCAGTTCAGTACAGTTGCTCAGTTGTGTCTGACTCTTCGCTACCCTGTGGACCACAGCACCCCAGGCTGCCCTGCCCATCGCCAACTCCTGGAGTTTACTCAAACTCATCTCCATGGAGTCAATGAGACCAACCAGCCATCTCATCCTCTGTCGTCCCCTTCTCCTCCTGCCTTCAATCCTTCCCAGCATCAGGGTCTTCTCCAATGAGTCAGCTCTTCGCATCAGGTGGCCAAAGTATTGGAGTTTCAGCTTCAGCATCAGTCCTTCCAATGAACACCCAGGACTGATCTCCTTTAGGATGGACTAGTTGGATCTCCTTGCAGTCCAAGGGACTCTCAAGAGTCTTCTCCAACACCACAGTTCAAAAGCATCAATTCTTCGGTGCTCAGCTTTCTTTATAGTCCAACTCTCACATCCAAACATGACTACTGGAAAAACCATAGCCTTGACGAGATGGACCTTTGTTGGCAAATTAATGTTTCTGCTTTTTAATATACTGTCCAGGTTGGTCATAACTTTCCTTCCAAGGAGTAAGCATCTTTTAATTTCCTGGCTGCAGTCACCATCTTCAGTGATTTTGGAGCCCCCAAAATTAAAATCAGCCGCTGTTTCCCCATCTATTTCCCATGAAGTGATGGGACCAGATGCCATGATCTTAGTTTTCTGAATGTTGAGCTTTAAGCCAACTTTTTCACTCTCCTCTTTCACTTCCATCAAGAGTCTCTTTAGCTCTTCACATTCTGCCATAAGGGTAGTGTCATCTGCATATCTGAGGCTATGGACATTTCTCCCGGCAATCTTGATTCCAGCTTGTGCTTCTTCCACTCCAGCGTTTCTCATGATGTACTCTGCATATAAGTTAAATAAGCAGGGTGACAATAGACAGCCTTGATGTACTCCTTTTCCTATTTGGAACCAGTCTGTTGTTCCATGTCCAGGTCTCACTGTTTCTTCCTGGCCTGCATACAGATTTCTCAAGAGGCAGGTCAGGTGGTCTGGTATTCCCATCTCTTTCAGAATTTTCCACAGTTTCTTGGGATCCACACAGTCAAAGGCTTTGGCATAGTCAATAAAGCAGAAATAGATGTGTTTCTGGAACTCTCTTGCTTTTTCCATGATCCAGTGGATGTTGGCAATTTGATCTCTGGTTCTTCTGCCTTTTTTAAAACCAGCTTGAACATCTGGAAGTTCACGGTTCACGTATTGCTGAAGTCTGGCTTGGAGAATTTTGAGCATTGCTTTACTAGCATGTGAGATGAGTACAATTGTTCGGTAGTTTGAGCATTCTTTGGCATTGCCTTTCTTTGGAATTGGAATGAAAACTGACCTTTTCCAGTCCTGTGGCCACTGCTGAGTTTTCCAAATTTGCTGGCATATTGAGTGCAGCACTTTCACAGCATCATCTTTCAGGATTTGAAATAGCTCAACTGGAATTCCATCACCTTCACTAGCTTTGTTTGTTGTGATACTTTCTAAGGCCTACTTGACTTCACATTCCAGGATGTCTGGCTCTAGGTGAGTGATCACACCATCGTGATTATCTTGGTTGTGAAGCTCTTTAGGAAGCTAAAGCTAATTCTCACCCCATCTGTTTTCAACAAGATGGGTGGGCTTTGATGGCATTATGCTAACTCAGAGAGACAAAGGTCAACACTGTATGATTTCAGTACAATCAGTGCAATATAAAAAACCACAAACCCATAGATAATAGAGAACAGATAGGTGATTGCCACAGGCTGGTGGGAGAGGAGGGTAAAAATGAATAAAAGTGTTCAAAAGGTACAAATTTCCAGCTACAAGATAAATAAAGTGACATATTATTCTGCATGGTGACTGTAGTTAATAATACAATAGTGTCTATTTGAAAGTTAAATAGAGAGTGGGTCTTAAAAGTTCTCATCCTACCCCCGAAAGTATGTAACTGGGTGTGATGATGAATCTGTTAACTAATCTTTTTGTGGTAATCATTTCTTAATATATATGGATTGGCCAAAAAGTTTGCTCAGAATAGATTATGGAGAAAACTGAACAAACTTTTTGGTCAATCCAATACATATATCAAATCATTATCTTGTACACCTAAAATGAATACTGCGGTTGTTATTGTAATTGCTATTTAGTTGCTAAGTCATGTCTGACTCTTACAACTCATAGACTGTAGCCTGCCAGACTTCTCTGTCCATGGGATTTCCCAGGCAAGAATACTGGAGCAGGTTGCCATTTCCTTCTCCAGGGGATCTTCCTGACCCAGGGAACAAACCCCTGTCACCTACATTGCAGGAGGATTCTTTACCACTCAGCCACTGGAGAAGCCCCAAACTAATACAATGTTAGGTGTCAATTTTATCTTGATAAAAAAGAAAGGAAAATAAAACAAACAAGCAAATTTAAAAGTGGGCAAAAGGGCTTCTCTGGTGGCTCAGTGGTAAAGAATCTGCCTGTCAAGACAGGACACATGGATTCAATCCCTGACCCAGGAATATCCCATATGCTGCAGAGTAACTAAGCCCATGCAACACAACTATTAAGTCAAGGATTTGGAGCCCAGAAGCCACAACTACTGAGCCCATGTGTGCTGCAACTGGTGAAGCCTGGACAAACTAACAGCCATGCTCCCAACAAGAGAAGCCGCCAAAATGAGAAGCCTGCACACCACAGCTAGAGAAAGCTGGTGCAACAGTGAAGACCCAGCATAGTCAAAAATAAATGAATAAAATTATGGTTTTTAAAAAGCGAGCAAAAGACCTGAACAGACACTTCAGCAAAGAAGATATACAGATGGCACATAAGCATATGAAAAGGAGCTCAATACCATGCCATTGCTGCTGCTGCTGCCATTAGGGAATTATAAACTAAAACAACAGTGAGGTACCACTACATATCCATTAGTATGGCCAGTCTCTGTGACACTGACATCAAAGGCTGGTGATGACATGAAGTAACAGGAACTCCTGATCATTGCTGATGGGAAAGCAATATGGTACAGATACTTTGGAAGACCATCTGGCAGCTTTTTAAAAAATTAGTCATACTCTTACCATATGATCCAGCATCAGGCTCCATGGTATTTACCCAAACAAGCTGAAAGCATGTCCACACAAAAATCTGCACATGGATATTTAGAACAGCTTTATTCATAACTGTCAAAACTTGGAAACAATAAAGATGTCCTTCAGTAGGTAAATGGATAATTAAGTGTAACACATCCACACACTGGGGCTTCCCAAGTGACTCACAGGATAAAGAATTTGCCTGAAATGCAGGAGACGCAGGAGACAGACGTGGGCTTGATCCCTGGGTCAGTAAGATGCCATGGAGGAAGGCATGGCAACCCAAATCCAGTATTCTTGCCTGGAGAATCCCATGGAGAGAGGAGCCTGGTGGGCTACAGTCCAATAGGGTCTCAAGGAGTCAGAGACGACTGAAGTGACTGGGCGCGCACAGATGCATCCGTACAATGGAAAACTATTCAGTGATAAAAAGAATGAACTGCTAAGCCACAAAAAGTCATGGAAGAAACTTAAATGTGTATTACTAAGTGGAAGAAGCTAATCTAAAAAGGTTGCTTACTACATGATTACAATTATGTGACATTCTAGAAAACCAGAGAGAGTAATAAGATCAGTGGTTATTAAGGGTAAGAAAAGTGGGAAGGCTGAACCGGCAGAGCACCAAAGATGTTTAGGGCAATGAAATTATTACATATGATTCGATAATGGTAGACACCTGTCATCATACATTTGCCAAAAGGCATAGAACGTATACCACCAAAAGTGAACTGCAGTGCAAACTAGGGACTTTGAGTAATAATAACGTGTTAATGTAGGTTTGTCAGAATGTACCTCTCTAGAGTGAGATGCCAATAGTGGAGAGGGCTGTGCATGTTTTGAGGGAGAGGATGTACGGGAACCCATTGTACTTTCTGTTCAATTTTGCTGTGAACCTAAAACTTCTCTAAAACATAAAATCTGTTATTCAAAAAGGCACTGCAGGTAGATGCCCAAGATAAGCAGCCATGCTTAGTTACTCAGTCATGTCCTACTCTTTGTAATCACATGGACTGTAGCCCACCAGGCTCCTCTGTACACAGGATTCTCCAGGCAAGAATAGTGGAGTATGCTATTGTGCTCGCCTCCTGACCCAGGGGATCTTCCTGACCCAGGGGTTGAACCTGGGTCTCCTGCATTGTAGGTAGATTCTTTACCATCTGAGCCATCAGGGAAGCCAGATTCCCAAGGTATTTGCTTAGTCATTCAGTCGTGTGCAACTCTTTGTGACCCTATGCACTGAAGCCCACCAGGCTCCTCTGTCCATGGGGACTCTTCCGGCAGGAATACTGGAGTGGGTTGCCATAACCTCCTCCAGGCAATCTTCCCAGCCAAACCAAGGGATTAAACCCAGGTCACTCGCATTGCAGGTGGATTCTTTACCGTCTGAGCCACCAGGGAAGCCCAAGGTACAACAGCACATAAACAACAGAGCAGATGGCATAACTTTCCAGGACCCAGCAGGGACAGCTGAGAGGGGGCTCCACCAATTTGTCCTGTGTGTGGCATCTACTAGCATCCTAACATGGTCCTAAAGGAAAACCAAAAAATCATAATCTGTGCTCCCAAAGCACTCTTGATTTCATGAGCCAAAAGTCATGAAGACTCACTGAAGCAACAGGAAGGAAGTGGAGGAATCAGGAGATACTCTTGTTTACTGGAAATTGAGTCCAGTACCCTGCACAGGAGCGCTCCTGGTACCTCAACAAAAGCCAACTATATCCAAGCCAGATGAGTCATCCTGTGGCCCTAGCCAGGAAAGGAGTTTCCCTCAAACACGCCGAATTTCACAGTCACTTTTGAAATGCAGGTTAGCCTCTGCAGGTTGAGAGGAATCTTCATATCCCTAAAGGGCAAGAGCCATAGCTGACAAGCTACCAATATGTACTGATTTTTTTTTTCTCCTTTCAACATCATGTCCTTCACTCTTGTGCTCTCCTCTGAAATCCCTCTAGTTTATCCCAAATGTAAGAATTTTACTTGCCCTTCTCTGCAACTATAACAAGACAGATTCTGAAACAGTTATTCTGTGGCCTCACCAAGAAGCAATGAGAGCAACCTACCCCCACCCCTCAAAAATCATGACCCGAATGCATCCTCCTCAAAGGGCCTGTATCATGCAGTGTGCATAGCTGTGCCTGCCCCCGCCCTCGCCCCCTCACCACCCTCAGGACCAGGCAAGTGGCCACATTTCTACCACCAGACACAAAGGGAAGTAACAAGAAGCTCTGTACCCCAATAGAGGTTCCCTATTGTGGGAGCATACCATCTTGCTGGCTTGTCAGCCCATTCCAAAAGAACTGAAGGTTGCTTACAAAGATTAATAGAGTTGGCAAAATAAAATAAAGAAAATCATAAAAATGGGAAGTTGAGGGGCTTGCTTCTTCTGGATTGGGAGTGAGGAAGACTGGTAACAATCTAATGGTCTCTAATTTCATTTCTCCCTACTTGAATCTGTCCCTTCTTTACTGATCTTATCTGATTCTATCTCTCTTGGCAAAGTCACCAAAGATCCCAACTTGCTGCATTCAATAGCCAGTTCTGTCCTCAGCTCACTTGAGCCACTAGCAGAAATTCAAAGAGTGGATCAAGGCCTTTTGCTGGAAAATACTCTTCCCCTGTTTTTCCTCCTCTCTGGTTCCTCTTTCTTTTCTGCTTTCTCCTATCTCACAGGTCCTTAAAATTAGCAAGTCCTCAGGCTCAGTTTTTAGAACTCTTTTCTACCTGCCCTCAGTACTGGGGGATCTCATTCTGCTTCACAGCATGAAGTACTATATCACCACTCCTAGATTTCTATCTTTAGCCCTGCCTTCACTGCTTAACTCTAGACTCCCATATCAGCATCTCCACTCAGCATCTCCACTCAGATATCTGAAGTGAAAAAGTGAAGTTGCTCACTTCAAAAACAAAGTGAGTCACCTGTCCGACTCTTTGCGACCCCATGGACTCTAGCCCTAAGATGTTCCTCCATCCATGCAATTTTCCAGGCAAGAGTACTGGAGTGGATTGCCATTTCCTTATGCAGGGGATCTTCATGACCTAAGGATCGGACCAGGGTCACCCGCATTGCAAGCAGATGCTTTTACCATCTGAGCCACCAGGGAAGCTCAGATGTCTGACATACACCTCAAATCCCAAACCATCCAAAACAGATCTCCTAACATCCCGGACCAGACCTGCTCTAGTTTTCCCCACTCAATGACAACTTCATCTTTCTGGTTACTCGCCCCCACCACAGTTCAGGATGATATAGAGTCATCCTTAACTCCTCTCTTTCTCTCACTTCGTACATCTAACCCACTAGAAAATTCTGCTGGCTCTATCTCCAAAATATTCCCCAGGGCTGTCCACTCTTTACTGCACCCTGGTAATCACTTTCATATAGGTCTGGGTTATTACAGTGGTCTAACTGGACTCTGCTTCCACCTCCACCCTTCACATTTTTCTCAACATAGGAGCCAGTGTTACTCTATTGAAGTATAAGTTGGGCCCAAGTTTTCACAAGAAACTTCATCAATTCAGTTCAGTTCAGTCGCTCAGTCATGTCCGACTCTTTGCGACCCCACGAACCACAGCACGCCAGGCCTCCCCATCCATCACCAACTCCCAGAGTCCACCCAAACCCATGTCCATCGAGGCAGTGATGCCATCCAGCCATCTCATCCTCTGTCGTCCCCTTCTCTTCAGAGTCCCAAGTGATTTAGCCCGTCGCTCCTCCAGCCTCTTATCCTCTCCTCCACCAGCCGCACTGGCCTCCCTGTTTCTCCTTGCACACCAGCCTTGCCTCCACCTTACAGCCTTTGCACCTGCTGCTTCTCCTTCTTGAAATGCTCTTCCCCTTATCTCCTCTAAGTCTTTGCTCAAAAACTTTCTCAAGGAGTCCTTCGTGATCATCTTATTGAAAACTACTAAGTGCCTCAAACCCCATACCCTTTTCTTGCTTTACTTTCCCATAATAATTCCCATCTAAACTACTACAGAATTCCCTGGCTATTTCATTGATTGTGTTGCCCCTCACTCGAACAAAAGCTTCATGGATGTATGATTATCTTTTCTGTTTTTCTTTTCTTCTTAATCGCTGGCTCCAGAACTGTGCTTGGCATATAATAATTTGGTACATAAGTGTTAGAAGTTAATGCAAATGAAAAGTTCTTGCTCTTTTACACTAAAGATTACTATAGAAATGGTGAACTAATTTTTGACTGTGTCAAACCAATTCTCCCTTCATAGTCATTCATCATCCTTGGTCTGAGTAGCACCTTGGACTTGAGGCAGAAGGTTTAAGGATTAAGAAACAAAACAAAGCCCTGTTTTAAAGCCTTACAACAAAGCCTTCATGTCTTACTCAATGCTGAAAATTTGCCAACAGAATAAAAAAATAGACCATAACCTGACAAGTTTCTGTCAGTTTTACACACATACACACATCCAGTTGCACACCAAAAGCAACTAGTAAGAAAACACAATATTAAAATTTACTACACTTTCACCTCTACCCACACTCCCCACAGCTCATGAGTGTTGAAGATGTGCTGTTCAGTAGCTGACAATCCTAGCAGATGCTGCTTTAATGCTTGAGAAAGACAAGCATCTTTTACCAGCATCAGCCTTGGAACAGCTCCAGAGAAATCCTTTTTCTTCCTCCCATTCACACCTTTCTCCCTGGGCATGCATGGTATACATTGCCAGTGGCCTCCACCTCCATCCAACCTACAGAAACCTGGCCCATAACACCCTGTAATTAATGTCATCAGACAAACAAGACTGAGTGCCACTCCACTATGCACGCTCTCTGCTTAGCAGAAGACACTGTCCTTTGCAATCAGGGAAGCACTCCCCAGCCACTGTCAGCAGGTGCTTCTCCAGGTCCTGAGAAGGATTTACAGCCTTTATGCCCACTCTCACCAAGTCTGCCTCCCGACTAACCATTTCTATGAAACTGCTCAGTCATCCAGCTTAGGTAGCCAATGTGTAAGCACAGGAATAGTGGAGGCTTCCACAGGGATAAGGCTCACCCATGACCCTGCTTCTCTCTCCTGGGCCAGTCCACCAAGCCAGGCTACTCACACCCATTCCCACCCAAGGGAAATAGATAAAAGCTGCAGGGTACAGCCCTCACCTGTGCACAGCCTATGAAGATTAAGAAAACTCAGGAAAGAATATTCACAATCATTGCTGCTGGTTTCAATATTTGGACCCAGTAGCCAATAAGAATATTTCTTAGATCTTGCTTTAAAAATAAATTTTACACATGTATGTGTAAAATGCACCCATGAAATTGAGGTTATGCTATCAAAGAACCATAAAACAAAGTAAACCAAGGAGATGTAGAAAATCCTTCTTTTCCAAGTACGGAAGTACCACATGTTGCCCAGACCTGAATCATTCTTTTAATTAGAGGTTCTAAGTCAGTATAGAAATGCTTTTAGAAATGGAAAAGAGATCTCTGAGACTCTCCTCTTAAAGGAGGTTAAATATGCCATCAATTAAGATCAAAGAATGGGTAGCAGTTTCACTAGGTGTTTATCTGGATACATAAACTTGGAGGAAGACGATCAAACAGGTTCTTGATTTTATTTTCTCCCTCTTGTGACACCTGAGTGACCCTGGAAGAATGAGGCAGAAACAGCTAATAGATTTGTATGGCCAAGAACAAAATGAAAGTGTGGGGCCCCTTGTTTGTAAATTGTTGGGATGTTCACAACAGTGACAGTAGAGCATTAAACCGAGAATGAAGTGCTCTCATCTAAAACTGGACCCTGTACAACTGTACACATCGCACAACCATGAAGCTGGCTCTGAAGACAAAGAATTTCTCTTCTGGTTGTTGAGCAACCTGCATGGGAACTACAGTGGACAGAGATGCTCTGGGCATCATTCAACCTAGGCAGAGTGTCTGGAAAGCTCCATGTCCCTATGAAGCATCACTCCATGCTGGTATCACTTGGAGAGAAATTCCTGCCATCTGATAAAATCCTGAATTGTACTCACAAACATGGCTATTTCCTTAGAGACGCAAAAGCTTTCTTCTCCTGGGACTAAATAGACATTTCTCCAAAGAAGACATACAATGGCCAATAGGCACAGGAAACCATACTCAACTATTAGATACTCAATTATCAGAGAAATACCAATTAAAACTACAATGAAGTACCACCTCACACTGGTCAGACTATCCATCATTTAAAAGTCTATAAAATAACAAATGCTAGAGAGGATGTGAAGAAAAGGGAACGCTCCTACATTGTTGATGGGAATGTAAATTGGTGCAGCCACTATGGATAATAGTATGGAGGTTACTTAAAAATCTAAAAACAAGTTACCATATGATCCTGAAATCCCACTCGTAGGCAATATCCAGAGAAAACTATAATTCAAAAAGACACATGCACCCCAGTGTTCATAGCAGCATCATTTATAATAGCTAAGACATGGAAACAACCTAAATGTCCATCAACAAATGAATGGATAAAGATGTATTATATATACACACCATGGAATAGTAGTGTAGTGTTACTCATTCAGTCATATCCAACTCTTTGCAACCCAGGGATATTCCCAACCCAGGGATCAAACCTGGGTCTCCTGCGTTGCAAGAAGATTCTTTACCACCTGAACCACCAGGGAAGCCCCAGGTGGAATACTACTGCTGCTGCTGCTGCTGCTAAGTCACTTCAGTCGTGTCCGACTCTGTGCGACCCCATAGATGGCAGCCCACCAGGCTCCCCTGTCCCTGGGATTCTCCACCCAAGAACACTGGAGTGGGTTGCCATTTCCTTCTCCAATGCATGAAAGTGAAAAGTGAAAGGGAAGTCGCTCAGTCGTGTCCGACTCTTAGCGACCCCGTGGACTACAGCCTACCAGGCTCCTCCATCCATGGGATTTTCCAGGCAAGAGTACTGGAGTGGGGTGCCACTGCCTTCTCAGCCATAAAAAAGAATGAAATAATGCCATCTGCAGCAACATGGGTGGACATAGAGACTATCATACTAAATGATATAAGTCAGAAAGAGGAAGACAAGTACCATATGATATTATTTATTGTAGACTCTAAAATATGACACAAATGAACTTCTTTACAAAACATAAATAGACTCACAGACATAGAAAACAAACTTATGGTTACCAAAAGGGAAAGGGAAGGGAGAGATAAATTAGAAATTTGGGATTAGCAGACACAAAGTATTATATATTAATATAAAACAAACAATGTCTTACTGTATAGGAGTGTGTGTATATATATATATATATACACACACACAGACAAAAATGTGTGTATATATATATATATACACATATATACACATAACAATCATTTTGCTGTACACTAGAAACTAACACAACATTGTAAATCAACTATACTTCAATTTTTAAAAAAGCTTTCTCCCCCAGTAATTGGTATTTACTTATTTAAGATTGACTGGGCCCCAATTAACCTAATCAACTGGATTGATCTGAAAAGAACAATCTTTCAGGGTGGGCCCAGTAAGAGATTTGAGTGCCTGGAGGCAGAAGATTTCCTATAATTTTGGTTAAAGAAGAGATCTCTTTACCCTAACAAGTTGGAAGAGACTTCTTTGTTCATCAGCCATTGGAAATGGTTAGATTTTATAAGAATTAGTTACAAAAAATATGACTCAACCGTATGGCTGTTGTTGTTTAGTTGCTAAATCACATCCAACTCTTTTGCGACCCCAAGAACTGTAGCCTGATGGGCTCCTCTGTCAATGGGATTTCCCAGGCAAGAATTCTGGAGTGGGTTGCCATTTCCTTCTCCAGGGAGATCTTCCTGACCCAGGGATTGAACTACATTGCAGGTGAATTCTTTACTACTGAGCCACCTGGGAAGCCCAACCATAGGGCTAAGGAAAGTAAATTAGTCTTCAAGAAGATTTCCGACAAATGTTTTAGGTTGGCTCAGTTGCTTCCTTTTTCTCTTTCTGTGTTTTTGCTAACTCTCCCTCTTCATGTTTTTCAGGCTCTCAGTTGGAATAACCAGCAGGCCCTCCCTTTTCCATCCACCATCACCACCCTCAATCAATATTCACCCATCCTGTGACCAAACGGCCCCTCTAATACATTAATTTCAGAAACGTGGTTAATGATGAGATGGACTAGAGGTGGAGGTGAGCCTAACAGAAGGCCAGTGGAGAAACCTCAATTAAACTAGTCTTTCTGCAAAGGATACCACTGCTTTCTCCAATACTAGTCTAATGGCTCTTTCTATAAGAGTAAGATGCTCAGTTATGCAAACTAACTTGCTAATCATTTCTTCAATGACTTAAAACACCAAAAAAATATTTATTCACCCTTATTCTTGCTTTCTTATTCAACATAGACTCAGAATTGCCCATGATGAATTGCTTCTCAAATCATACCCACAGGAAAAAGAGAAAAGGATGCGTTTCAGTTTGAGGATGATAAAGAAGAAGATACTTCTCAATATCACTTGTTAACTAAAACATGGAAAAAATAAAGGGATGATGTGACAAAAAATGAAGGAGAGATGATATTCTTGCAGATTTTCCTGAAATTGTACTTTTCAGGCCTAAGTTCCCTCATTAACAACACTCCATCCCAACTCGCATATGCTTTATGATTCAGCAGTATTACTGAAGGGTGTGCACCGAAAGGAAAAGTCAGAGGCTTCACTGTGCTCAGTGTGAGAGTCAACACTGTTTTCCATGAAACACAGAACCACTGTGCTCTAAGCAGCAGGTGTTTAACACGACAACCCAAATCTTTTCTTTTCAGAACTAATTTCACCCCCGTGTCAGGAAACCTCAAAATCCAAACATCCACTCAGTTGACCTTTCTCTGTTTTTAACTTTTCAAAAATATCTTTCAAGACAGGAAAACAATTCGGTCCTCTTAATTTATATATATATATATATATATATATATATATATAAAATTCAGACCTAGAGACACAGACAGACAGAGAGAGGATGAAAACAGATATTCCATACAAATGGAAATCAAAAGAAAGTCAGAGTGACAATTTTCATATCAGACAAAATAGACCTTAAAGAATATTATAAGAGATAAAGAAAGACACTACATAATGATCAACGGATCAATCCAAGGAGATGACATAACAGTTGTCAATATTTATGCACCCAACATAGGAGCACATCAATACATAAGGCAAACAGTAATAGGGCATAAAAAGGGAAATTGATGGTAACACAATTATAGTAGGGAACTTTAACACCCCACTTACACCAAAAGACAGATCATCAAACAGAAAATTAATAAGGAAACACAGCCTTAAATTACACATTAGATCATATGGACCTAATTGATATCTTCAGGACATTCCAACCAGATGCAGAAGAATACACTTCCTTCTCAAGGGCACACAGGACATTTTTCAGGATAGGCCACATCTTGGGTCACAAATCAAGCCTCAGTAAATTTAAGAAAAATTGAAATCATATCAAGCATCTTTTCTAACCACGACACTATGAGACTAGATATGAATTACAAGTGATTAAACAAATTTCTAAATAACAAACAGATTACTGAAGAAATAAAAAGGGAAATCAACAAATTCCTAGAACTGACAACAAAAATGTGATGACCCAAAGCCTACAGGATGCAGCAAAAGCAGTTCCAAGAGGGAGGTTTAGAGCCATACATTCCTACCTCAAAAAACAAGGAAAACAACAGACAACCTAACTTTACATTTAAAATAACTGGAAAAAGAAGAACAAAAATAACCCAAAGTGGCAGAAGGAAAGATAGCTCAAAGATCAGAGCAGAAAGAAATGAAAAATAAATAAAGGAATCAATAGTAAAGATTAACAAAACTAAAAACTGGTTCTTTGAGAATATAAACAAAGTTGACAAACCATTAGCCAGACTTATCAAGAAAAAAAGGGAGAAGAATTAAATCAACAAAATTAGGCATGAAAAAGGAAAGGTTACAACAGACAATACAAAAGATCATAAGAGACCATTATGAGCAACTATATGCCAATAAAATGCACCACCTGGAAGAAATGGACAGATTCTTAGAAAAGTTTAACCTTCTGAGACTGAACCAGAAAGAAATAGAAACTATGAACAAACCAATGCAAGCACTGAAATCAAAACTGCTATCAAAAATCTCCCCAAAACACAAAAGCCCAGGGCCAGGTGGCTTCACAGGTGAATACTACCAAACATTTCAGTTCAGTTCAGTTCAGTTCAGTTCAGTTGCTCAGTCGTGTCCGACTCTTTGCAGCCCCATGAATTGCAGCACGCCAGGCCTCCCTGTCCATCACCGACTCCTGGAGTTCACTCAAACTCACGTCCATCGAGTCGGTGATGCCATCCAGCCATCTCATCCTCTATCGTCCCCTTTTCCTCCTGCCCCCAATCCCTCCCAGCATCAGAGTCTTTTCCAATGAGTCAACTCTTCGCATGAGGTGGCCAAAGTACTGGAGTTTCAGCTTTAGCATCATTCCTTCCAAAGAACACCCAGGGCTGATCTCCTTTAGAATGGACTGGTTGGATCTCCAAAAATTTAGAGAAGAACTAATCCCTATCCCTCTGAAACTATTTCCAAAAATTCCAGAGGGAGTAACACTTCTAAATTCATTCTACAAAGCCACTATCATCCTGATACCAAAACCATGACATCACAAAAAAAGAAAATCGCAGGCCAATATCACTGATGAACACAGATGTAAAAATCCTCAATAAAATTCTAGCAAAGAAAATTCAACAATACATTAAAAAGATGTACACCGTGGCTGATTCGTGTTAATGTATGGCAAAACCAATACAGTATTGTACAGCAAAATAAGGTAAAAATAAAAATTAAAAAAAAAAGATAATGCACCATGATCAAGTCAGGTTTATCCCCAGGGATGCAAGGATTTTTCAATATACACAAATCAATCAATGTGATACTCTATATTAACAAATTAAAAGATGAAAACTATGTGATAATCTCAAGAGATGCGGAAAAAGCTTTTGTCATAATTCGGCACCCATTTGTGATAAAAGCTCTTCCAAAAATGGGCATAGAAGGAACCTACCTGTACATAATAAAGATATTATGCAACAAGCCCATAGCAAACATTATTCTCAACAGTGAAAAACTGAAAGAGTGCCCACTCTCACCACTATTATTCAACACAGTTTTGGAAGTCCTAGCTAGGGGAATCAGAGAAGAAAAAGAAATTAAAGAGGAATCCAGATTAGAAAAGAAGTAAAATCCTCACTGTTTGCAGATGACATGATACTATACATAGAAAACCCTAAAGATATTATCAAGATATTATAAAGTACTAGAGCTAATCAGTGAATCTAGTAAAGTTGCAGGATATTAAATCAATACATAAAAATCATTTGCATTACTATACACTAGAAAGAGAAATTAAGTAATCAATCCCATTTACCATTGCAACAAAAACAATAAAATACCAAGGAATAAACCTATCTAAGGAGACAAAAGAGCTATATACAGAAAACTGTAAGACACTGATGAAAGAAATCAAGGATGACATAAACAGATGGGGAGATATTCTATGCTCCTAGATTGGAAGAGTCAATACTATGAAAATAACTGTACTACCAACTGTAATCTACAGATTCAATGTAATCCCTATCAAGTTACCAATGGCATTTTTCAAAGAACTAGAACAAAAATTTTCACAATTGGTATAGAAACAAAAAAGACCCCAAATAGCAAAGCAATCTTGAGAAAAAAGAATGCAGCTGGAGGAATCAACCTCCCTGTCATCAAGACAGTATGGTACTGGCACAAAATCAGAAATATAGACCAATGGAACAAGATAAAAAGCCCAGAGATAAACCTACACACCTATAGGCATCTTATCTTTGACAAAGGACTCAAGAAATTGAATGGGGAAAAGAGTTGTTTCAATAAATGGTGCTGGGAGAATTGGAGAGCTATGTATGAAAGAATGAAACTAGAATACTTCCTAACACCATACACAAAGATAAAATGGATTAAAGACCTAAATGTAAGACCAGAAACTATAAAACTCTTAGAGGAAAACAGACAGAACACTGTATGACATAAATCACAGCAAGATTCTCTATGACCCACCTCCCAGAGCAATGGAAATAAAAACAAAAATAAACAAGTGGGACCTAATTAAACTTAAATACTTTTGCACAGCAAAGGAAACTATAAACAGGTGGAAAGACAACCCTCATAAAGGGAGAAAATAACAGTAAATGAACCAACTGACAAAGGGTTAATTTCCAAAATATACAAGCAGCTCATAAAACTCAATCCCAGAAAAACAAATAACCCAATCAGAAAGTGGGCAAAAAAACCTAAACAGACATTTCCCCAAAGAAGACATACAGATGGCTAAAAAACATATGAAAAGATGCTCAACATCACTTATTATTAGAGAAATGCAAATCAAAACTACAATGAGATATCACCTCATACTGGTCAGAATGACCATCATCAAAAAATCCACAAACAATAAATGCTGGAGAGAGTGCAGAGGAAAGGAACCCCTCTTGCACTATTGGTGCGAATGTAAGTTGATTACAGCTACTCTGGAAGACAGTATGGAGATTCCTCAAAAAACGGGGAGTAGAACTACCATATGACCCAATAATTCCACTATCAGAATACTGGAGTGTGTTTCCATTTCCTCCTCTGGGGGATCTTTCCAACCCAGGGATCCAACCTGTGTCTCCGGCAGATCCTACATTGCAGGCAGATTCTTTACCACTGAGGCACCTGGGAAGCCCTAGGCATATACCCTGAGAAAACCAAAATCGAAAAAGGCACATGTACTCCAGTGTTCATTGCAGCACTATATACAACAGTTAGGACATGGAAGCAACCTAGATGTCCATCGACAGATGCATGGATAAAGAAACTGTGGTGGTGTACATGCAATGGAGTATTAGCCAACTATGAAAAGGAACACATTGAGTCAGGTCTAATGAGGTGGATGAACCTAGAGCCTATTATACAGAGTGAAGTAAGTCATAAGGAGAAAAACAAATATTATATATTAAAGCATATATATGGAATCTAGAAAGATGGTAGCAAAGAACCTATTTGCAGTGGAGATGCAGACATAGAGAAGAGACTTATGAACACAGGCAGAGGGTAGAGAGGAGGGGGAGGTGAGAGGAATGGAGAGAGTAACACAGAAGCATATACGCTACCATAAGTAAAATAGATATCTAGCGGGAATTTGCTGTATGACTCAGGGAACTCAAACTGCGGCTTTGTAACAATCTAGAGTGTTCTTGCCTGGAGAATCCCAGGGACGGGGGAGCCTGGTGGGCTGCCGTCTCTGCGGTCGCACAGAGTCGGACATGACTGAAGCGACTTAGCAGCAGCAGCAGCAGCAGCAGAGGGGTGGAAAGGGGTCGGAGGTGGGAGGGAGGTTCAAGAGGAAGTGGACATATGATACCTATGGCTGATTCATCTTGATATACAGCAGAGGCCAACACAATATTGTGAAGCAACTATCCTTCAATTAAAAATAAATAAATTTATTTTTTTTAATCTTGAAGAAGGACTTTAGAGTGGCATGAAAATTTGATTTCCAATCCCCAAAATAATATACACAGAAAACAGGAGGGGAAGAATCCTGACTTAGCCTCTACTGAATTCTGTGCAGTTTCTGGGTAAATGAGATCCTGGAGAAAGCTGCCAACAGAAGGACAATTATGGGTTTTGGCAGAAGAGCATGAGAGTAGAGGGCAGAGACAACGTGGGAGATGGAAGCAGAACTGAGACTGAAGCAACTCAAAGGCTCCTGCCTGCTTCAAGGGTTTCCCATTGTCAAGCAGATTTTCATCTCAGGGAAAAATAAGCTCCCATCTGAGAGGCAATCAGAATGTAACTGCTTATCAGGGCACAGTACTTTGACCCACTCACTCTACCCTTTCTTACTCATTATCACTCAAGCAGAAATAAAATAATGCTAAAAGCAGAAAGAATAAGGACCTAACAGGAGCAGAAGAGATTAAGAAGAGGTGGCAAGAATACACAGAAGAATTGTACAAAAAAAATGTCTTTATGACCCGGATAACCATGATGGTGTAGTCACTCACCTAGAGCCGGATATCCTGGACTGGAAGTCAAGAGGGCCTTAGGAAGAATTGTTACTAAGAAAGCTAGTAGAGGTGACTGAATTCCAGCTGAGTTATTTCAAGTCCTAAAAGGATGCTGTTAAAGTGCTGCACTCAATATGTCAGCAAATCTGGAAAACTCAGAAATGGCCACAAGACTGTAAAATGTCAGTTTTCATTACAACTCCAAAGAAGGGCAATGCCAAAGAAACTCAAATGCCATAAAATTGCGCTCATTTCACATGCTATCAAGGTTATCCTCAAAATCCTTCAAGCCAAGCTTCAGCAGTACCTGAACAGAGAGCTTCCAGATGTACAAGCTGGGTTTCACAGAGGCAGAGGAATCAGATATCAAACTGCCAACATTCACTGCGTCATGCAGAAAGCAAGGGAATTCCAGAAAAACATCTACTTCTGCTTCACTGAGTACACTAAAGCCTTTGACTGTGTGGACAAAAACAAACTGAAGAAAATTCTTCAAGAGATGGGAGTAAAAGACCAGCTTTCCTATCTCCTGGAGAAACGTGTATGCAGGTTAGAAGAAGCAACAGTTAGAACTAGACATGGAACAACAGACAAGTTCAAAACTGGGAAAGGAGTATGTTGAGGCTGTATATTGTCACCCTGCATGTTTAACTTAAATGCAGAGTACATCATGTGAAATGCTGAGCTGGATAAATCACAAGCTGGAATCAGGATTGCTGGGAGAAATACCAACAGTCTCAAAGACGCAGATGATATCAGTCTAATGGCAGAAAGTGAAGAGGAATTAAAGAGCTCCTTGATGAGAGTGAAAGAGGAGAGTGAAAAAGCTGGCTTCAAACTCAACATTAGAAAAACTAAGTAGCTTCTAATGTGAAAGGTTACATATTATGCAAATTAAGAACAACAGAGCACTTTCAATTGTGTGGCTTTCCTGGGCATCTTTCCTTCAAGCAATGCTTTAGAAATTCAGATCACATTCCTCTTGGAGGCCATCTTCAACACAAGGACTTTATGTTCACCACAGAGGCAACAGAGAGGTGGTAGAGAAGGCTTAACTGGTTTAAACCAATCAGATGGCCCTATCTATACACAAGACAAATAGAAAATACAGTTGTGTGACCTGAAAGAAAAAAAACTAAGATCATGGCATCTGGTCCCATCACTTTATGGCAAATAGAAGTGGGGAAAGTGGAAGTACTGGCAGATTTTCTTTTCTTGGTCTCCAAAATCATCACTGATGGTGACTGCAGCCATGCAATTAAAAGGCACTTGCTCCTTGGAAGGAAAGTTATAACAAACCCAGACATCATATTAAAAAGCAGAGACATCACTTTGCTGACAAAGGTCCTTACAGTCAAATTTATGGTTTTTCTAGTAGTCATGAATGGATGTTGGTCCATAAAGAAGGCTGAACACCAAGGAATTGATGCTTTCAAATTGTGGTGCTGGAGAAGACTCTTCGGAGACCCAGAGACTGCAAGGAGATCATACCAGTAAAACCTAAAGAAAATCAACCCTGAATATTCATTGGAAGGCATGATGCTGAAGCTGAAGCTCCAATACGTCGGCCACCTAATGTGAAGAGTCGATTCATTGGAAAAAACTGTGATGCTGGGAAAGACTGAAGGCAGGAGAAGGGGGACCACAGGGGATGAGATGGTTAAGATAGCATCACCGACTCAATGGACATGAACCAAACTCAGTGGACAGCAAACTCCAGGACATAGTGGAAGACAGAGGAGCCTGGTGTGTTGCAGTCCATGGAGCCACAAAGAGTCTGAACAACAACAATAACAATATGCCAAAAAGCAAAACCAGTTACACCTACCACAATTAACAACTGTTAGACTGTATCAAGTTCTGTGCATTTCTCTCCAGAAACCACAATCTTTGTCCTTGACTACATCTTCCAAACAGGCTGAAGGTCCCAGACATGTGCAGGAAGACAGGAAATGGTCCTAAGCTCATCAAGTGAAGACAGAAAGCCTCACCCATGCTCTCCTCATCTCTCTCACTGAAAAACACCAGAGAGAAACGGATCCTCCTCCAATCAATGCTGATTGAAAGGAAATGAAAGTGATAGACTTTTTCCATCCACCATCTAATGCTGCGGCTGCTGTTATTATTATCTCTATTAAATACTGCAAGTAAACTGTTTCTGCCACAAGAACCATCATAGAGATCGTGAGAATACTGACCAATATGCATCCCTGTATTCCTGCTGTAGTAACCCAACCCACAGTCCAGCCAACACTGGGAATAAAAGTAAGGTTTTGGAAGACTTCTGATCAAGAGCCTCCTTTTCAGGTGAAAACGTGATCTTAAGACCTCTGCTTTAAAAGAAAAACTGACTTCCAATTTTTTCTAAGACTGACCCTTTATCCCCAGTCCTTCAAAGAAAGTAACATTTTCATCAAATGATAGTAGTGATATCTTGTCATTATCTTCAAGTAAGAGCGTTCTTACTTTCTTACAAATTGATTTGGGACACACTGTTTTAAGAAACATATACTTTTCCCCATCCAAGAGACTTATAAGAAGAAAAGCCACCTATCTGCTCAGGCAGAATGGGAAAGGATGGCAAGGTGCTTGGTACCAGCCAAACTGAAGAACGCTTGTTTCTTCAAGTGGCAAAGTATTAAAGAAGAGATACCCAGAAGACAGGGTGTCAGACTGAACTTCTAGGCAGCAATGAATCAGCAAAACACACTTGGTGCTTGGTGACCAAATTAAAAATTACCTAATCTCGGAGGAGAAGAGACAGCCCAGGCTCGAAGTCTGGAGGTCAGTTATTGACCCCGGAGCATTAAGCTCATGCATGACCCCAGAGTAATCTCACTAACCCAACCTCAAACTGCGAGTAGCAAATTCAAAGTCTGACTCTTCAGCTTCAGTTCTAACACAACACTGGTACACTCCTGTTTAATTTCAGAGGCTTCTGGTTCTAGACCCTGGCTGAACTCACCCCTTACACCTGTCAGCAGATCTGGGACTCCCTGGTTTGGCCCGTACTGCTCTCTAAGGTGTTTGATTCCAAGTCACCCATCAGCCTTAGAGAATCAGCCCCACTTCACCAGCCATTGCTCCCAGCTCCAATGCCTGGGGCAGATACATGATATACTGACTGAGCTTACCTTCCCATAAGCCAGTGCCGAAGTTGGAGTTACCAAACACAGGAAACATATTTAAAAAACAATAATAGACATGAAAGAGGAACTGCTGTCTCAGAAGCCAAGATAAATATCAACCCAGACCATGGTTTGGCAGAGTAGGGCACATTATGTACAAAATGTTACACTGAAGGACTCAACTGTTTGACTTCATAATGGTACAAAAATGTGTGTGGAAATACACCTCTAGGTCAGTCAAGGATGGTGTATTTCATTTTAAACACAACTGCTTTACTATTTTGGGGTGCCAGACATTGTGAATTTTGTCTTTTTGGGCACTGGATATTTTTTCATATTTCTAAATATTCTTGAGGTCAGTTCTGGGGTGAGTAGGTGACCTGGGAGCAGTCTGATCCTCTCAGCTATCACTTTTTAATGATCTGTTAGGCATGTCAGGAGCAGTGATCAGTGTAGGGCTAACTATTCCCCATATCTGAGGCCAGACCTTCCTGACTGTCTGTCCAGTACTCGTGAATTATAAGTTTTCCAATCCGACTGGAGGGAACAAGCAATATTCCCAGACTTTTGTGACTGCAGGGCACTGCTCTCCACCCTCTCCCTCATCTTTGCACCCCTCCCGCCACTCTCCAGACTCCCATAGTTGACTCACTTACTCTTATGAACACATGAGGGGCCTTCCTGCATGTTTCCAGCAACCCCTCTCTGTGCAGGTCTCTTGGTTCTGGAGCTCAGTCCTGTGAACTCTGGCCACCTTGGTTTCCTGGGCTCTCAGCACCACCTCTCAACTCAAGGAGTACGAGTTCCACCTGGGGCTCAGCCTGGACCCTCTCCCAGGGATCAGCTGGAGCAGTTGGAGTGTTCACCTCCTTGTAATTTCCTGGATATCATTTCCCTCCCATTGCCTGATGACCAGTGTTTCAAAACCCATATATTGCTTCGTATATTTTATCTGATCTTTTTTATTATTTCAGGATAAGAATAAATCTGGCCCTGTTACTCTGTCTTGGGCAAAAACAGAAATTCTTTCAAATTCAGTCAACTTAGCACTCAACACCAATATTATTACACAGAAAAGATACCACTTTAACCTGAGTTTTTCAGAATGAGGATCTTGAGGCACCGACCCAAGAATCTCCTAAAAAGCTTGATAAAAGACACATTACTACTTCACATCCTCAGACTATTGAATATACTTTTTTTTTTTTTGGCCACTAAAGGGATTCCCCAGAGAAGGCAATGGCAACCCACTCCAGTATTCTTGCCTGGAGAATCCCAGGGACAGAGGAGCCTAGTGGGCTGCCGTCTATGGAGTCGCACAAGTCGGACATGACTGAAGCAACTTAGCAGCAGCAGCAGCAAAGGGATTCCCAGGTGGCTCAGTGATAAAGAATCCACCTGCAAATGCAGAAGATGCAAGAGACGCAGGTTCGATCCATGGGTTGGGAAGATCCCCTGGAGTAGGAAATGGCAACCCATTCCAATATCTTTACCTGGAAAATTCCATAGATAGAGGAGCCTGGCGGGCTATAGTCCATGGGGTCACAAAGAGTTGGACATGACTGAGCATCAGCAAGCACACACACACCAAAAAAATTGAGAATTGCTTTCATTACCATGCCAGTTCATTAACAAAAGACAATCAAATCCTCTTCTGAAAGCTGGAAATCATTAGAATAGGTAATGGGTTTAAAAGGCAAGGAGAATACTGGAAGTCCAGCCTGAAATGATGTTGACTCTCCAATACCTCTTCCAGCTATATAAGCATGCTGTGTATAACCCATGTCTCTCCACGGCCACATGAGCAATTTTCCAGCTGCTGCTTTCTCATGCACTGCAACAGCAGTGCTCCATTTGGAAACTGGAAAGCAACGGTGAGATGGGGAAAGACTCATGACTGTCTCCACACAGATAGCCTCTGGATGATAAGCACCCAGGCCAAAAACTCATTGAGTAACTGTCATGCTCTCCACCAATGAATTCTCATCAACAATATCAACAATCACACTATCAATCTTTTATTTTCTAATCTCAAAAGCAATTGGAATGTCGCCTGTACCATCCTGACTCACACCAGCCCCATTTCTGGGAAAGGAAACAAACAGCCTAAAAGGCTTGTATAAGGTGTAAATACAATCTGGACATCATGAGGCCAAGCTTATCAGAGGAGAAGTAGATTGCATTATTCGAGCAGTGTGTGAGTGTTAGTCACTCAGTCATGTCCAACTCTTTGAGACCCCACAGAATGTAGCTTGCCAGACTCCTCTGTCTATGGAATTCTCCAGGCAAAAATACTGGAGTGGGTTGCCATTCCCTTCTCCAATGGGTCTTCACAACTCAAGGACTGATCCTTAGTCTCCTAAATTGCAGGCAGATTCTTTACCATCTGAGCTACCAGGGAAGTCCTATTTGAGCAGAGTTGCTCACAGGTCTTCTCTGGGACTTAGTATTGGCCATCTCACTCATTTTGAAACTAGTGCCAAAGTTATTGCTACTGGAGAACATGAGAGAAGCACCAGTCCAAGCCTGAGCTTGTAGATGAAAGAACAAAACAAGTATCTCACACCTCAAATCATTATGTGGCCTCTACCTGAACCTACTTTTTTTATCCAAAGTCTGACTACATTTCATTAGCATTGGGAAAAGATGGGGCAAGGTGGAGATGGGTGGATGAAGGCAGAGCCAGATGACCTTTCCGGCCATGGTGAATATCAAAAAGTGGCAACCAACAACAGGTGCTTCACTCCTGAGGATAATATTACACATGGCATAAAGCATTCAGACACTGCAAGGAGGTTATCCTGTGCTTAAATCCTGATTTCATCACTGTGTGACCTTGGAAGAGTTACTTAACCTCTCTGTGCCTCAGTTATCTCATCTCTAAAATAATAATAGCCTCTACCCCAAAAGACATCCATGACGGTACAACAAGAAGAACCCTGAGAAGAGCTGACACCTAATAAACTGTCACTCACTTAGCCATTAGTTGTTTGTGCATCTTTCTGTGAAGAAAGAGCTTTAAAGTATGATCACGGTCACATAACCTCTCTCCTCCATAAAACACAATACAGTTCATGAAGCGCCATTACATACAGGACTTCATGAATCCTCTCTTAGAAGTACAGGGAGAAAGGCCTGCTTTTCTGATGAGGAAAAGGAGCCTTAGCGTCTGTATGGGGTTTTCCCATTTGTCCCAGGAGGATGATCTCATTCATCCTCATTGATTCATTCCTCTGCTCCCCGCAGTGCAAACAACAGTGGAAAAGTCACACAAGCAGTAAGGGAAAAACCAGATCACCCTGCTCTCCCACAGTCTGTCTTCATGCCCTTGGTGCAAACAAACTGAGGGCAGAGAAGGAGGAGAAGCGGCCCCAGAGGTGGAGAGGCTGGGCTGTCAGTCCTCCTTCCTGCTGGCTTAAAGGCAAGAGCTCCTAGGTCCCTGACCCCAACACCCCCCATTCTTTCTCAACAAAACCTTCTCTCTCCTCCATATCACTCTCTCTTCCTCAGGCCCTTGTCCTCAAGGTTCAGCTACCACATGATTGTGGTATGAGCACTTTTCACGACTTTTCCTTCTACATTAACATTTTTTAATGTTGTTAAATTTTCATTCTTTATTTAATACAAAGTGTCCCTAAATCTGTCCTAAATGTGCTCCTTACTACATGCCTCTCTCTATGCTGGCTTTTCCCCTCTTCCTGTAACAGATGTTGACAATCATTAGTCTGAATTATTTCTGGCTTATAGAGAGAGGAAGTGAGGTTCAAATAACTGGAGAACAACTCTCTGATCTAAAGGAAGACTTTATATTTGAGTCTTCAAATATAAAGGACACGTCAAAAGAAAACAAGCTGTTAAAATTTTTTTAAGTCCATACCTAGACATATCAAAGTGAAATTCAGAACTTTATACTTTGTTCATTTAAAGTGTGAGGATAGTAATTTAATACAGGGCTACCTGGAAATGAGGGATGTCATTTGAATTTTATGCAAGTAGTTGCTGTTCAGTTGCTATGTCATGTCCTACTCTTTTGGGACCCCATGAACTATAGTCCATCAGGCTTCTCTGTCCATGAGATTTTCAGGCAAGAATACTGGAGTGGGTTGCCATTTCCTTCTCTGGGGCATCTTCCCCACCCAGGGATCGAACCCACATCTCCTGTGGCTTCTGCATTGGCAGGCGGATTCTTTACCACTGAGCCACAAGGGAAGCCCTCATGGGGTTAAAGCCTAAAGAATAAAAATACTTTCACTAAATATCTAGAATAATGTTTGACTAAATGCCTGGATACTATAGCCCGGACAAATTGACACAAAAAATAAACTTTGCAGATGGAAATAACCCAAATGTCCATCAACATTTGTTTTGGATAAACAAAATGTGATATATACGTACAAAGAAAATTTATTAAGCTTTAAAAATAAATCAAATTATGACACTATAATCTGGGTGAACCTTGGAGACACATGCTAAGTAAAATAAGCCAGTCATAAAAAGACAAATACTGTATAGTTTCACTTATATGAGATACCTTGAGTAGTCAGATCCATGAGAAAGAATGTAGAATGGTTGCTGCCAGAGGCTGAGAGGACAAGGGAAGGTAATAGAGAGTTAAGGGTTAATGAGGACACAGTTTCGATTTGATGGAAAAGTTCTGGAGATACACAGTGGTGATGGTTGCACAAAAATGTGAATGTACTTGACGTCACTGAACTATCCACTTAAAAATGGTTACAAAGACAAATTTTATGTTACGTTTTTTACCACAGTAAAAAATGAACTGCTTACATGTATAGGCTTTAGTATGATGCAGACACCATGTTAAATGTTTTCTACTGATTTTCTCTTTTAGTGGCTTTGATATCCCTATTTTATAGGTAATAAAACCTCCAAGACAAAGTGACTTATGCTAGTAAGAAGCAAGTATCAGGTTGAAACCCTCAGTCTGACTCCAAAGTCCGTGTGCTCAGTCAGTGTGCTAGACTGAAAAGAGTGACTACATTAAGTTAATAAGATAAAAAGAAAATTAAACTGTTTTTCAAGAAATATTTTAAAGTTGATTCACTATATTAAAAAATGTAAGACTGAATTCCCAAAATTCAAATGCAGACTGGGTATGACTAATAACAGGACCCCTCAAATAGTCCTGCGTTTACCTTCACCATGAGAAGTTCTTATCCCAAAACCACAGTGTCTCTAGAAATAAGAAACAAACAAACAAACAAACAAGGATTCATAAGTAACAGGAATAGAAAGGGTACCTGGCATCTGCCCCATTCTTCCACAAGCCTTGGGACATTTCATTGTTTCTCTGTATTTTCAAATAAAACTACTGTGGTTCTATTTATATTTTTAAATTATATTCATGTTTAGATCTACACCCATGAGTAGACTCTTGGAGAAGGACTGGAAGGATACAGACCAAACTACTAACAAAATTACTTCTGGAAAAACTAGTAGAAAGGGAAGAAGGCAGGTAAATAAAGGGGGAATCATTACTTTTGATGCCTGTGTACTCTGTTTTAGCTTTTTAAAGGCAACATTGATTCACCTGATATTCCTGAAAGTCTACCGTAAGTCCAAGGTCTATGGTAGTTCTGTTCAATCAAGATGAAAAGACAGATATTATGTGTAATGAGCTCCATCTAAAAAACAAGTAAAACATCTCCAGATGAGATGGTTGAATGGCATCTGCTGCAGACCATGGGGCAGCAAAGAGTTGGACAAAACTTAGCAACTGAACAACAACAATAAAACATGACCTGTCTGCATAGGCAACACATCCATACACAAGACTCATGTTGATATTCTGGCCACTCCTGGGAAATTGTACCAACTCCACTCCTCCAAATGGTTCCTCCACTTCCAGTGATCCTGCTTGCATGGACTTCTTGACTACTTCTTGACATACCACTCTGATGTATTATACCCAAGGCAGCACAGACTAATGGTTAAGGTTTGGGCTCTAGGGGATGCAAGAAGAATAAAAGAATCATCCAGGGGAAGAAGGACCTTAAAGATCTTTTTATAGTTGATGGCACAGAGAAGGCCATAATGGCTCAAAGTCTTGCCCAAGGTGACACAGGTGGTCCACAGCAGCATCAGGGCCAGACCTGGGTTCCCTCTGACACAGCTCAATGCTTCCCAAGGAAGAGACAGCAGAGATCTCCAAACTGACTCTCCACTGAGGTGAATACTACAGGTCTTATCTTCTTCAACAATTGTACATCATAAGGTTATAAATATTACCATGTGAATGCTCGACTCTCTTAGCAACATAAAAAGGGCTTTCCAGCACACACTGTGTGTGTAGAGGGTTGGGGATGGGTGCAACAATCACAACCATGTCAAAGACTTTAGAGTGCAGCCTGCATCTGAAACGTAGCCTGAGTAATAATCCAGGATGCCAAACCACTTCAGCAGAGCTCCAAGACAGCCACCACAACAGTGATTCCAAGAGTGGGACCCAGACTCACTGGGCAGTCCTTCAAGGCCCTGGAGGTGGGGGGGGGGGGGCGGTTGGAGGTCACAGAAGCAGTGGAACAGATGGGGAGGGTGTGCTGGGCAAGGGGTAGAAACTGGACTCCAGAGATGGATCATTCCAGAGACACCTCCAACTATGCAACTGCCACCAGTTTAGCTTGCCACTTCCTACCAATCTTACCTCCCAAGCCTCTCCTTCCCCACAGGCTTTCCCCACCACCCTCTCCTACCTCCCCCTCCCCCACTTTCCATCTTTCCATCTACTAACTTCTCATGAATTATCCCTATCACAATCCAATGTCCTGAGGGTAGATTCACACTTTCTAGCCTCAATGCTTTTGTCCATGCTTTCCCTTCCTCCTAGAATGCCTGCCACCTTCTGTTCTAGGATTCCTTTCCCCTCAACCAAAGCTGTTTGTCAAAATCTTTCCCAGAAATGCCAACCTTCCTATAAAACCATCCTATAGGTTCTCTTTCCCAGAACCTTCTGGATCTTTCTAAGGTGCCTGATAAATTCTACCTCACTCTCCTCTCCAAACTCTCTCTCCCTTACAGCCATACACAAGGCCCCATTAACAACTGGTCTGCACTCAGTAAACCCTAGGTGCTAGTGTAGAGGTCAGAATGGTGGCTGGGAAAACAAATGCAGCAGGAGAAGCTGAGAAGGGAGCCGGTGATAGGTAATATTATCTCCCCATACAGAGGATGGAACTGAGGTAAGATGGACTGAGTAACTTCCTCAAGATCAAACAGGAGGGTTTTGAATTGAACCAGACCAGCTGGCTCTTTATACTGATCCCTGCAACACTGCTCCTTCTAAACCTCCAGCCCTGAAAACCACTTCAACTCTTCCAATCACAGTGTGCAATGCTTTTCTGAATCAAAAACGCACTAGCAATTAAGGCACCTACTGCTTTCTAAGTCAGAAATTAAAGATTAATTCTGGCCACAAATGCCACAATAGTAAATAATATCTGATAAAGCTTCAAATCTAAAACATTACTTAAACAGAGACAATTGTTGATGTCTAAGATAGAATGAGCCTCAGGCCATTCACCTAGCTCAATATTTGCCAACATTTCCATTTCTAAATCCTGAAATAAATATCAGAATTATGTGGAAGCACAAAGACCTAATAACCACTCTGAATATTATTTTGATGTAATTATGGGATTAATACATAACATTGATGCTATTTACTGGTGTACATAGGGATGTACATAGTGGTCTGTACGTAGTGGTCATAATATAACATTATTGATGTACAGAGTGGATATACATTATTGATGTACATAGTGGCACATAGTGCGATTAATATATAACATTATTGGTGTACATAGTGGATGCACAGCATCTCTAAACACACGTTTAATGTGTTTTTTAATGATCAGGGAAGAATTTGTGCCTACCACTATGAGCAGGAGAATACAGAAAAGACATTGAGCTTCATTCACATGTAAGTGAAACAGTAACTACCTAAAACAATTCAGGATTTAAATAATTTAATATTAAACATCTTATTTAAGAAAGTAAAAGTTTCATTAGTTGTGAATAACCCAGATAACTTTTCAATCCTCTACCAAAACAGAGTGTAGGGGGTGGATAAAAATACGGGCTCTACAAATGTATACACTGTTCTCACAGAAAGAAAACAGAAAAGTTATCGGTAGTTCAACTTTGAAGTTAGAAGAGGCTTTTAATAGGAAAGCAGTTAAATTTCTGTTCCCAGGAAATTTTTAAAAATAGCATACAGATGCCCCAAAACTAAAGTGTTACCAAAGAAGTAAAGGAAACGAAGTCTGTTCGGTTTGGGGCAGCTAGCGGTATTCTCTCCCTGATGAAGAGAGGGCTAGTGAGAATAGGAAAAGACGCAGGGTAGAGATCACAGAGCGCTAACAGGATATCCAACACGTATCCAAAACTTACCCAACTCAGTCTTAATACTAGCTTTCCCACTTCGCCAGTTTTAAATCGGACAGCTGCTGGGCTTTCGTTGTTGCTGTTTCTGTCCTTTGGATCCCAGAGCCCCAAGAACGTTTAACAAGTAGGATGGGATCTGGCCCCCTCTCGCATTAGAGGGGAAAAGTTTTAAACTTGGATTCCAGGTTGCTTCATTGGGAAAATGAATAATAATAAGTGGCTGCAAGGAGAGAACGTGGGAGACGTGCTCAGCTGACGTCGGCCCGAGAAGGGGCAGCACAGTTCCCCGGCGCAGCTGTCCAGATGTGTCTCATCTGATTCCCTCGCGGGGCATGAGTCTAGGAGGCCGCCGCTAGCAGAAGCTCCAGCTCATTGGTCTCTGGGACTCCTCGCTGGCCGCCTATTGGCGGGTTAGCCCGCCACTCCCGCGGGCCTCAAGCCCCGCCCCCCGCCCCCCGGGCTCGCTCGCTGCATCCTTGGGAAGAACCTGGAAGTGGAGCGCGGGTGCTGATGTGGCACTCGGCGGCCACTGCGGTGCCGGGAGGGGCCCGGGCCGAGAGGGGTCTTCCGCACCAGGGCTAGTCCCGGCCCTGCTTCCTTTTACTCCCACCCTTTCAGGTGGTTAGGCTGGTTTCTTTAAACAGTGTGATTTCAACCCGTTCTTGGGATGAAATTATAGGCGCGCCACGCGCTGGCTTAAATCCCCAACATTTCCGAGTGGAAGGGACTGGGGCTCCGAAATGCCCACGCCCCTAAAGGGCCTCAAACCACGTCTCAGAACTTCACTCTCCCCTCTTGATCCTGGGAGCAAAAGATGAAATTCAAAAGCCTTTTTCATGGGGACAGTATTCTTTTGTTGGAGGAAAAAAACTTAATGAACACTTCACTGAAGTCCTCATTAACTAGAGATTGTTCTTTCTGCAGAAAGGCCCAGGGTTGATTATGGGAGAGATTTGGAAGACTTGGTTAGTTTCAGCTGGGTGATGGTAGTTGTAGGAAAATGAAAAAAACTTTGTTTTGTTCTGTGAGAATGTAAACAGGACAACAAAACGATGCTTTGATCCTGGGGAAACTGTTGAAAGATTGATTAGTTGGGGAGAGTGTCTGCAAACCAATCACCTTTACAATTTGAGGATGTTGACAGAAATGGGACCTCACTGAAACATTAAGATGGCAAGAGCTACACGCATTGGGCCACACACCATGAACTGTGCCAGGTCTTCACTAAATTGCTTTACCTGCATTATCATGTTTAATTCTTACAGCCACCCTATGAAGTAGATATTAAAATTATCTCCACTTTCAGATGAGGCTACCAAGACACAGACCAGGCAGTCTATCGTAGCACACCACCAAGTTTTCCAATATGTGTTCACATCATGAGCACATAAATTTTCAGGCCATTTGCCAGGAGTAGGTGGGTCAAAGTTTATTTTATGAGTGCCTCTGCCTTCTGATGTCCAAAGCTTTCACTTTGTAGATGATGTATTCTTGGTTGGTCTATTTGTTAACTATTGCTGTTTAACAGATTACCACAAATTTTGGTAGCTTGAAACACCACACATTTACTCTTGCAGTTTTTAAAGGTCAGAAGTTGAGGCATGTCTTAACTGGATTCTGTGCTCAGCATCTCACAAGGCTGCCCTCACAGTATCTGTCAGGATAAATCCTCATCTGGAGGCTCGAGGAGGGAAGAATATGCTTCCAGGCTCTCTTGGGTTGTCGGCAGGCTTCATTTCTTTGTGGCTATAGCTCTGCATCCCCTGCTTCTTTGTAGATGTCAGCGAGCAGCTGCCCTTGCCTCCTAGAGACTAGTCTCAATCTCCTGAAGTTCCTGGATTCCAGGAGGTGGAGAGCCTGGGGTCCTCCTTAGGGTCTGTCTGCCACAATGGACTAGTCAGACCATGTTATCTCTCCTCTGCAAGCCCTCCAAAAATTCAGGGTCCCATTCACCAAGGAAAAGAAATACATGAGTAGATTCACAATACTCAATCACTCTAGCAGTCAAGAAAACTCACGAAGGAAGCTTGGCCCTTGAAATTCATCATGAGTTTGGCTTTCTGGAACATTTGTAATCTGATAAGGGTACACCTTTAATTCAAAAGTTATTCAACAATGGCCTGACAGTCAAGGTATATGATCAACCTTCTACACTCCTTACCATCAACAGATATCTTACATTGTTGACCACTGACATGGCTTCCTCAAAAATCTACTTAAAAAAAAAAGAGACTTCCAGGGAGGAAGACGGAGTAGATACAATTTTCCCTGTTTCTCCTGCTAGTATAACCACAAACCCTGACTTTACATATTAACAAATATAAGATGATTTTGAAGGGTTGAAAGAAGAAGCCAGAGAGGCTTAGAATCTAGGGACCAAACGAATGTCATGATCATGAGTTCCTTGATCCAGAGTTGGACCCCAGCAAGAGCTCTGCCAAATGTTTAAGGAATTAACACCAAATCTACATAATGTCTTTCAGAAAATAGGAGAGAACCCTTCCCAACTGTCTTTGGCAAGACAGAATTTCTCTGATGCAAAACCAAAGAAACAAAGCATAAAAAAGAAAACAACAGACCAATAAATATCCCTAATGAATATAGATGCAAAAATATTAGCAAATAGAACTAAGCAATATATAAAAATTATTATACACCATTAGCAAGTTGGGTTTTTCCCCCAGGGATGCAGGGCTTATCTAATTAAAAAACTAACCAATATGACCCATGACATTCACAGACTAAATAAAAATTACACAAATGTATCAGTTGATACATGGATCACAACAAACTGTGAAAAATTCTTCAAGAGATGGAAATACCAGACCACCTGACCTGCCTCTTGAGAAATCTGTATGCAGGTCAGGAAGCAACAGAACTAGACATGGAACAACAGACTGGTTCCAAATCAGGAAAGGAGCACATCAAGGCTGTATACTGTCACCCTGCTTATTTAACTTATATTCAGAGTACATCATAAGAAATGCCAGGCTGCATGAAGCACAAGCTGGAATCAAGATTGCGGGAGAAATATCAATAACCTAAGATATGCAGATGATACCACACTTATGGCAGGAAGTGAAGAGGAACTAAATAGCCTCTTGATGAAAGTGAAAGAGGAGAGTGAAAAGCTGGCTTAAAACTCAACATTCAGAAAACTGAGATCATGGCATTTGGCCCCATCACTTCATGGCAAATAGATGGGGAAACAGTGACAGATTTGATTTTGGGGGGCTCTAAAATCATTGCAGATGGTGACTGCAGCCATGAAATTAAAAGACACTTGCTCCTTAGAAGAAAAGTTATGATCAACCTAGACAGCATGTTAAAAAGCAGAGACATTACTTTGCCAGCAAAGGTCCATGTAGTCAAGGCTTTGGTTTCTCCAGTAGTCATGTATGGATGTGAGAGTTGGACTATAAAGAAAGCTAAACACTGAAGAACTGAGCTTCTGAGCTATGGTGTTGGAGAATACTCTTGAGAGTCCCTTGGACTGCATGAAGATCCAACCAATCCATCCTAAAGGAGATCAGTCCTGCATATTCATTGGAAGGACTGATGCTGAAGCTGAAACTCCAATACTTTGGCCACCTGACGTGAAGAGCTGACTCATTGGAAAAGACCCTGATGCTGGGAAAGATTGAGGGTGGGAGGAAAAGGGAACAACAGCAGATGAGATAGTTGGATGGCATCATCAACTCAATGGGCATGAGTTTGAGTAAACTCAGGGAGTTGGTGACAGACAGGGAGGCCTAGCATGCTGCAGTCCATGGGGTTGCAAAGAGTCGGACATGACTGAGTAACTGAACTGAACTGTTCAGTCGATGTAGAATAAGCATTTTCAACAAAATTCAGCATCAGAAAAATAGAAAAGGAGAGGAGAATGTGCACAAGAACACATACAAAAAACCCAAAGCTAACATTACATTTGGCTTCCCAGGTGACTCTGTGGTAAAGAATCTGCCTGTAATGCAGGAAATGTGAGTTCAGTCTCTGGGTTGGGAAGATCCCCTGGAGAAGGAAATAGCAACCCACTCCAGTATTCTTTCTTGCCTGGAAAAATCTGATGGACAGAAGAGCATGGTGGACTACAGTCCATGTAGTCTCAAAGAGTCGGCCACAACTGAGCACACACAACATTATACTTAATGTGGAAAACTAGATGCTTTTCCTACATACTTTGTGATTCTATTTATATAACATCCTTGAAATGACAAAATTATGGAAATGGAAAACAGAATAATGATTGCCTGGGGTTAAGGAGGTGGTAGGGTGGAAGGGAAATGAGTGTGACTATAAATGAGCAAAGTAGTGTAGTGTTGGAAGAATTTTGTAGTTTGACTATATGCATGGGATGTTGTTGGGATACTGTACTATGATCGTGCAAAATGTTACAATTGGAGGAAACTGAGTAAAGAGTACATGAAATCTTGGGTCTTCCCTGGTGGTCCAGTAGCTAAGCTTCTGCACTTTCAATGCAGGGAACCTGGGTTCGATCCTTGGTCAGGGAACTGGATCCCATATGCTGAAACTAAAGATCCCACAGGCTGGAAAAAACAAACAAACAAAACAAGATCCCACATGCTATAACTAAGACTAACAGCAGCCAAATGAATAAACTTAAAAAAAAAAAAAAGAATAGTTGAGGTCTCTGTATTATTTCTTTCAGCAGTATATGCATCTATAATTATCTCAAAAACTTCAACAAAAAGAAAAGATTTCTGACTATTTCCCTCACCTCTTCCTGGTTTACACAACTTATTAAGCAGTCTGGTCACTGAATACAGCTCTGTCCAGCAAGAGAGGATCTCCTATCAGCCACTTACTTTCTGGGTAATGTTCTAGATGAAATAAGTGGAGAGTTACACAGAAGTATTCTGAAAATTTGGAATTCTGGGTTGACTATTCTTGGGCATGATGGTGCATCCTCTCTCTTCACAGCACCGCTAGGCCAGTTAGACTGGTATACCTTCAAGGTGACAGCCTGGCCCAAAGGGGACCTAGAGGATTCAAAACTAATTCTAGTTCAGCCACCTGCATTCTCATACTGGATGACATGGTCCTAGGTCATAAGAATAATGGATGCTTGATTGTACACTGCCCACTGAGTTCTCCTCTAATAGCCCATGCATGCCCAGGTGAGGGATGTAAGAATCTCCGTAAGTTTTAGAAAACCTGGGCTTGTCCCTCTTGCACCCTACTCACTAGATAAAAGATGTGGTGTGAATAGGGTTTGATTAGAAAAGAGGTGAGGTTATAGCTACTGAAACAGACACACTGACTTTGTAGAGGTTGAGGGAGAGCACCAACCCTGGTGCTGGAAGAAGGAACATCAGTAACCCTGGGGCAGATGGAGAAGGGGGGAACGTTAATCATTCATCTTTCACAACTGCCCTGGAGACTTTTTCCCTGAGGAAAAGGCATAGATGAAACCATCCCAAACTGCTGTGATCATCTTATGTGACACTGTGAGTCTGTCATTCCCTGCCAGACAGTTCTGACCACAGTTTGATACCCATTCTCCTTAACCTTACCAAAAAGGTCTCCTGAAAACAGCAAGAGATGACTCCAATTCCAGTATTTCCCCCACAGACCACCTGTCAATACCTCTGAATGTTCCCTTCAAAAAGTCTAGAAATAATAAATGCTGGAGATGGTGTGGAGAAAAGAGAACTCTTTTATACTATTTGTGGGAATGTAAATTTGTGCAGCCACTACATAAAACAGGGAAATTCCCTGGGGGTTTAGTGGTTAGGATTTGGTGCTTTCACTGCTGGGGACCAGGTTTGATCTCTGGTTGGGGAACTACAATCCCATAAGCTACAAGGAGCATCAAAAAAAACAACCCCCCCTCAAAAAAAAAAGAACGAAACAAATAGAAAACAATATCAGTTCAGTTCAGTTGCTCAGTCATGTCCAACTTTTTTCAACCCCATGGACTGAAGCATGCTAGGCTTCCCTGTCCATCACCAACTCCCAGAGCTTGCTAAAACACACATCCATCAAGTCAGTGATGGCTCCAATCTTCTCATCCTATGTCGTCCCCTTTTCCACCTACCTTCAATCTTGCCCAACATCACGGTCTTTTCCAATGAGACAGTTCTTCACATCAGGTGACCAAAGATTTGGAGCTTCAGCTTCAGCAACAGTCCTTCCAATGAATATTCAGGCCTGATTTCCTTGAGGACTGACTGGTTTGATCTCCTTGCAGTCCAAGGGACTCTCAAGAGTCTTCTCCAACACCACAGCTCAGAAGCATCAATTCTTCAGCACTCAGTTTTCTTTATGGTCCAACTCTCACATCCACACATGACCACTGGAAAAATAAAAGCTTTGACTAGATGGACCGTTGTTGGCAAAGTAATGTCTCTCTATTTTAATATGATGTCTAGGTTGGTCATAGCTTTTCTTCCAAGGATCAAGTGTCTTTTAATTTCATGGTGGCAGTCACCATCTGCAGTGATTTTGGAGCCCCCCAAAATAAAATCAGCCATTGATTCCCCATCTATTTCCCATGAAGTGATGGGACCAGATGCCATGATCTTAGTTTTCTGAATGTTGAGTATGAAGCCAAGTTTTTCACTCTCCTCGTTCACTTTCATCAAGAGGCTCTTTAGTTCTTCTTCACTTTCTGCCATAAGGGTGGTGTCACCTGCATAAATGAGGTTATTGATATTTCTCCCACACTCTTTACCCAGCTTGTGCTTCTTCCAGTCCAGCGATTCTCATGATGTACTCTGCATATAGGTTAAATAAGCATTGTGACAACATACAGCCTTAATGTACTCCTTTCTCAATATGGAGCCAGTCCATTGTTCCATGTCCAGTTCTAACTGTTGCTTCTTAACCTACATTCAAGCTTCTCGGGAGGCAGGTAAGAGGTCTGGTAGTTTCATCTCTTGAAAAAATTTCCAGTTTGTTGTAATCCACACAGTCAAGGCTTTAGCATAGTCAATTTGAAGCGGTGAGAGTGGCTCAGTCGTGTCTGACTGTTTGCAACACCGTGGATTATGCAGTCCCTGGAATTCTCCAGCCAATAATAATGAAGTGGGTAACTATTCCCTTCTCCAGGGGACCTTCCCAACCCAGGGATTGAACCCAGCTCTCCCACATTGCAGGTGGATTCTCTACCATCAGAGCCACTAGGGAAGCAATGAAGCAGAAGTTTTTCTGGAATTCTCTTGCTTTTTCTATAATCCAACAGATGTTGGCAGTTTTATCTCTGTTTCCTCAGCCTTCTCTAAATCCAGCTTGAACATCTGGAAGTTCTCGGTTCTCGAAATGTTGAGGCCTGGCTTGGAGAATTTTGAGCATTACTTTCCTAAGTGTGTTCCATGAGTGCATTTGTGTGGTAGTTTGAACATTCCTTGACATTACCTTTCTTTGGGATTAGTATGAAAACTGACCTTTTCCAATCTGTGGCCACTGCTCACTTTTCCAAATTTGCTGATTATTGAGCGCAGCATGTTCACAGCATCATCTTTCAGTATTTGAAATAGCTCAGCCGGAATTCCATCACCTCCATTAGCTTTGTTTGTAGTAAAGCTTCCTAAGGCCTACTTGACTTCACATTCCAGGATGTCTGGCTGTAAGTAAGTGATCACACCATAGGGGTTATCTGTGTCATGACGATCTTTTTTGTATCATTCTTTCTGTGTTCTTACCACTTTTTCTTAATATCTTCTGTTTCTGTTAGGTCCATACCATTTCTGTCCTTAATTTTGCCCATCTTTGCATGAAATTTCCCTTGGTATCTCTAATTTTCTTGAAGATATCTCTAGTCTTTCCCATTCTATTGTTTTCCTCTATTTCTCAGCATTGATCACAGAGAAAGGCTTTCATATCTCTCCCTGCTATTCTTTGGAATTCTGCCTTCAAATGGGTATATCTTTCCTTTTCTCCTTTGCCTTTTGCTTCTCTTCTTTTCCCATTTGTAAGGCCTTCTCAGACAACCATTTTTCCTTTTTACATTTCGTTTTCTTGAGGATGGTCTTCACAAATGCCTCAGGTACAATGCTATGAACCTCCATCCATAGTTCTTCAGGCACTCTCTCAGATCTATTTCTTTGAATCTATTTGTCACTTCCACTTTGTAGTCATAAAGCATTTAATTTAGGTCATATAGTTCCAAAGAAGAGCAAGGACAGATAAGAAAGCCTTGCCCAGTGATCAGTGCAAAGAAATCGAAGAAAACAATAGAATGGGAAAGACTAGAGATCTCTTCAAGAAAATTAGACATACTATGACCTGGAGTAACAGGCCAATTTGGCCTGGAATGCAGAATGAAGCAGGGCAAAGACTAATAGAGTTTTGCCAAGAAAATGCACTGGTCATAGCAAACACCCTCTTCCAACAACACAAGAGAAGACTCTACAAATGGACATCACCAGATCGTCAACACTGAAATCCGATTGATTGTATTCTCTGCAGCAAAAGATGGAGAAGCTCTATACTGTCAACAAAAACAAGATGAGGAGCTGACTTTGGCTCAGATCATGAACTCCTTATTACCAACTTCAGACTGAAATTGAAGAAAGCAGGGAAAACCACTAGACCATTCAGGTATGACCTCAATCAAATACCTTATGATTATACAGTGGAAGTGAGAAATAGATTTAAGGGACTAGATCTGATAGATAGAGTGCCTGATGAATTATGGACGGAGGTTTGTGACATTGTACAGGAGACAGGGATCAAGACCATCCCCATGGAAAAGAAATGCAAAAAAGCAAAATGGCTGTCTGGGGAAGCCTTACAGATATCTGTGAAAAGAAAAGAAGCGAAAAGCCAAGGAGAAAAGGAAAGATATAAGCATCTGAATGTAGAGTTCCAAAGAAAAGCAAGAAGAGATAAGAAAGCCTTCTTCTGCGATCAGTGCAAAGAAATAGAGGAAAAGAACAGAATGGGAAAGACTAGAGATCTCTTCAAGAAAATTAGAGATACCAAGGGAACATTTCATGCAAAGATGGGCTTGATAAAGGACAGAAATGGTATGGACCTAACAGAAGCAGAAGATATTAAGAAGAGGTGGCAAGAATACACAGAAGAACTGTACAAAAAAGATCTTCATGACCCGGATAATCACGATGGTGTGATCACTCATCTAGAGCCAGACATCCTGGAATGTGAAGTCAAGTGGGCCTTAGAAAGCATCACTATGAACAAAGCTAGTGGAGATGATGGAATTCCAGTAGAGCTATTTCAAATCCTGAAAGATGATGCTGTGAAAGTGCTGCACTCAATATACCAACAAATGCGGAAAACTCAGCAGTGGCCACAGGACTGGAAAAGGTCAGTTTTCATTCCAATCCCAAAGAAAGGCAATGCCAAAGAATGCTCAAACTACCGTACAATTGCACTCATCTCACATGCTAGTAAAGTAATGCTCAAAATTCTCCAAGCCAGGCTTTACCAATACGTGAACTGTGAACTTCCTGATGTTCAAGCTGGTTTTAGAAAAGGCAGAGGAACCAGAGATCAAGTTGCCAACATCCGCTGGATCATGGAAAAAGCAAGAGAGTTCCAGAAAAAAACATCTATTTCTGCTTTATTGACTATGCCAAAGCCTTTGACTGTGTGGATCACAATAAACTGTGGAAAATTCTGAAAGAGATGGGAATACGAGACCACCTGACCTGCCTCTTGAGAAATCTGTATGCAGGCCAGGAAGCAACAGTTAGAACTGGACATGGAACAACAGACAGGTTCCAAATAGGAAAAGGAGTACGTCAAGGCTGTCTATTGTCACCCTGCTTATTTAACTTCTATGCAGAGTACATCATGAAAATTGCTGGACTGGAAGAAACACAAGCTGGATTCAAGGTAGCCAGGAGAAATATCAATAACCTCAGATATGCAGATGACACCACCCTTATGGCAGAGTGAAGAGGAACTAAAACGCCTCTTGATGAAAGTGAAAGAGGAGAGTGAAAAAGTTGGCCTAAAGCTCAACATTCAGATGGCATCCGGCCCCATCACTTCATGGGAAATAGATGGGGAAACAATGGAAACGGTGTCAGACTTTATTTTGGGGGGCTCCAAAATCACTGCAGATGGTGATTGCAGCCATGAAATTAAAAGAAGCATACTCCTTGGAAGAAAAGTTATGAGCAACCTAGATAGTATATTCAAAAGCAGAGACATTACTTTGCCGACTAAGTTCTGTCTAGTCAAGGCTATGGTTTTTCCACTGGTCATGTATGGATGGGAGATTTGGACTGTGAAGAAGGCTGAGAACCAAAGAATTGATGCTTTTGAACTGTGGTGTTGGAGAAGACTCTTGAGAGTCCCTTGGACTGCAAGGAGATCCAACCAGTCCATTCTGAAGGAGATCAGCCCTGGGATTTCTTTGGAAGGAATGATGCTAAAGCTGAAACTCCAGTACTTTGGCCACCTCATGCGAAGAGTTGACTCATTGGAAAAGACTCTGATGCTGGGAGAGATTGGGGGCAGGAGGAGAAGGGGACGACAGAGGATGAGATGGCTGGATGGCATCACCAAGTCAATGGACGCGAGTCTGAGTGAACTCCGGGAGTTGGTGATGGACAGGGAGGCCTGGCGTGCTGCGATTCATGGGGTCGCAAAGAATCGGACACGACTCAGAGACTGAACTGAACTGAACTGATGGGAACATTTCATGCAAATATGGGCTCAATAAAGGACATAAATGGTATGGGCCTAACAGAAGCAGAAGATATTAAGAGATGGCAAGAAAACACAGAACTGTACAAAAAAGATCTTCACGATGCAGATAATCACGATGGTGTGATCACTTACCTAGAGCCAGACATCCTGGAATGTGAAGTCAAGTGGGCCTTAGGAAGCAACACTACAAACGAAGCTAGTGGAGGTGATGGAATTCCAGCTGAGCTATTTCAAATCCTAAAAGATGATGCTGTGAAAGTGCTGCACTCAATACACCAGCAAATGTGGAAAACTCAGCAGTGGCCACAGGACTGGAAAGGTCAGTTTTCATTCCAATTCCAAAGAAAGGCAAGGCAAAAGAATGCTCAAACTACTGCACAATTGCACTCATCTCACATGCTAGTAAAGTAATGCTTAAATTCTCCAAGCCAGGCTTCAGCAATATGTGAACCGTGAGCTTCCAGATGTTCAAGCTGGTTTTAGAAAAGGCAGAGGAACCAGAGATCAAATTGCCAACATCCGCTGAATGATTGAAAAAGCAAGAGAGTTCCAGAAAAACATCTAAATTTGCTTTATTGACTATGCCAAAGCCTTTGACTGTGTGGATCACAATAAACTGTGGAAAATTCTGAAAGAGATGGGAATACCAGACCACCTGACCTGCCTCTTGAGAAACCTATATGCAGGTCAGGAAGCAACAGCTAGAACTGGGCATGGATCAACAGACTGGTTCCAAATAGGAAAAGGAGTACGTCAAGGCTGTCTATTGTCACCCTGCTTATTTAACTTCTATGCAGAGTACATCATGAGAAACTCTGGGCTGGAGGAAGCACAAGCTGGAAATAAGATTGCTGGGAGAAATATCAGCAATCTCAGACACACAATGACACCACCCTTATGGCAGAATGTGAAGAAAAACTAAATAGCCTTGATGAAAGTGAAAGAGGAGAGTGAAAAAGTTGGCTTAAAGCTCAACATTCAGAAAACTAAGATCATGGCATCTGGCCCCATCACTTCTTGGCAAATAGATGGGGAAACAGTGGTAGACTTTATTTTGGGGGGCTCCCAAATCACTGCAGATGGTGATTGCAGCCATGAAATTAAAAGACGCCTACACCTTGGAAGGAAAGTTATGACCAACCTAGACAGCATATTGAAAAGCAGAGACATCACTGTCAACAGAGGTCCATCTAGTGAAGGCTATGGTTTTTCCAGTAGTCATGTGTGGATGTGAGAGTTGGACTATAAAGAAAGCTGAGTGCTGAACATTTGATGCTTCTGAACTGTGGTGTTGGAGAACACTCTTGAGAGTCCCTTGGACAGCAAAGAGATCCAATCAGTTTATCCTAAAGGAGATGGGTCCTGGGTGTTTATTGGAAGGACTGATGTTGAAGCTGAAACTCCAATACTTTGGCCACCTGATGCGAAGAGCTGACTCATTGGAGAAGACCCTGATGCTGGGAAAGATTGAGGGCAGGAGGAGAAGGGGACAACAGAGGATGAGATGGCTGGATGGCATCACCGACTCGATGGACGTGAGTTTGAGTGAACTCCAGGAGTTGGTGATGGATAGGGAGGCCTGGCGTGGTGCAGTTCATGGGGTCACAAAGAGTCGGACACAACCTAGCCACTGAACTGAACTGAACTGTACTGTATAGTGTAGTGGTTTTCCCTCCTCTTTAAGTCTGAATTTTTCAGTATGGATCTTATGATCCAAGCTACAGTCAGCTCCTGGTCTTGTTTTTGCTGACTGTATAACACTTCTCCATCTTCAACTGCAAAGAATGTAATCCTTGTGATTTCAGCATTTGCTATGACCAGTGTGTTTTCTTGGCCAAACTCTGTTATCCTTTGCTCTGTTTCATTTTGTACTCTAAGATCAAACTCTCCTGTTACTCCAGGTATCCCTTGACTTCCTACTTTGCATTCCCGTCCCCTATGATGAAAAGGATATCTTTTTCTGATGTTGGTTCTAGAATGTCTTATAGATCTTCATAGAACTCTTCAATGAGGACCCAGCACAGCCATAAATAAATAAATAATGATAGTAATAGTATTAGTTTCTCAATCATGTCCAACTCTTTGTGATCCCATGGACTATAGCCCACCAGGCTCCTCTGTCCATGGAATTCTGCAGGCAGAAATACTGGACTGGGTAGCCATGCCCTTCTCCAGGGGATTTTCCAGACCCAGGAACTGTACCTGGGTCTCCGGTATCACAGGCAGATTCTTTACCATCCCAACCACCAAGCAAAAGACAAATATATATATATATATATATATATATATATATATATATATATATATATATATAAGAGTACAGGTGGGGCATTGACCTCAGAAGAGGAGTGGATTTAATGACTGTAACAGGAATAACTCGTGTGAAGAGCTGACTCATTGGAAAAGACTCTGATGCTGGGAGGGATTGGGGACAGGAGGAGAAGGGGACGACAGAGGATGAGATGGCTGGATGGCATCACCGACTTGATGGACGTAAGTTTGAGTGAACTCCAGGAGTTGGTGATGGACAGGGAGGCCTGGTGTGCTCCGATTCATGGGGTCGTTAAGAGTTGGACATGACTGAGCGACTGAACTGAACTGAACTGAACTGAAGCAATCTTGACTGGCAGAGATCTGTGGTGATTGCTTATAGACCATGGTGCGCTTGTCAAGAACTGTACATGTTCTGAGATGTCACCCCACATGTACGCTTACAAGTTAGTTGGCCACAGTGTCATGAATAATGACAAAGTACATAAGACTCCTGGGTCAAAGGCAAAGGACAGTTTATTACTCACAGTAATAATGGCAGCCACATATTATTAATAGCATTTGAGCTGGTTCCCAGAACCCCAAATTCTGCAGGATGACAGCTAGTTGGCATCTGAACATGCAGTGGGTTCCTGAGCTTAGAAAATCCCAATATTTTGTCAAGAGTTATAAGAAAACTTTTCTCATCTGTGCCCCAGAAGAATATATTATCTTTATTATTGAACAGAATGCACTCTACTCTGGAAGGAGACATTATATATATTTCCTGAAGTTGTTTCCTCTATGAACATTCAGATTGTCTAGGACAATGGCACCCCACTCCAGTACTCTTGCCTGGAAAATCCCATGGACGGAGGAGCCTGGTAGGCTGCAGTCCATGGGGTCACGAAGAGTCAGACACGACTAAGCAACTTCCTTTTCACTTTTCACTTTCATGCATTGGAGAAGGAAATGGCAACCCACTCCAGTGTTCTTGCCTGGAGAATCCCAGGGACGGCAGAGCCTGGTGGGCTGCCATCTATGTGGTCGCACAGAGTAGGACACGACTGAAGCGATTTAGCAGCAGGACAATTGCTCAAAAACTGCCTGGGACATCTGCTCATAAAACATGCAGAAACCTGAGACATACCTGGAAGAATTGCCTCCCCAAAGAATCTGTTCCTTGCTTCATTGCCATCTTCACTTGGAGCATATTTCCCCAAGAGTGTGCCACTCTATCAACTAGCCTATAATATGACCAATAGGGACTTGGATGAAGTCCATTCAATTTATCTTGGCATCTCACTAAGGCTGACAGGACTCCAAGCAGCAAGACAAGCTAACCTGCAGTACTGACCTTAGATTCTCCAACCTCCCACACCGTGTCCTGGGTTCAACCAGCTAAACAAGTCCCTTAAATTATCAAGGTCTGTCTTCAAAAATCAAGTGACTTTCTCTAAGTTTCTGTGTTGACCTTTCCACTGGGTATAAGGCATCATTCTACATTCTGCAGGAAGTATGCTTGATTGTACAGATTCTGCCTTGGCCTGTAAGGAGACAGTCTTTCATCCCTAACAATCCTGATCACTGACTTTTTCTTATTCATATTTCTCCATTTTTAAAAATTTTATTGAAGCATAGTTGATTTTCAATGAATATATTTTTTCCATTCCATTTCCACAGGATATTAAATAGGACCTTGTTTTTTTCATCCTGTGTATAATAGTTTGCAACTCCTAATTCCAAACTCCCTATCCTTCTCTCTCCCAGCTCTCCTCCCCATGTCAGAAACCACAAAGTCTGTTCTCTATGTCTGTGAATCTCTTTTTTGCTTCATAGCTGTGTTCATTTGTATCATATTTTACATTCCACATATAAGTGACATCACATGGTATTTGTCTCTCCCCTTCTGACTTACTTCACTTGGTATGATAATCTCTAGGCCCATCTGTGCATGTGTGCGTGTGTGCATGTGTGAGTGTGTGCATGTGTGCTAAGTCACTTCAGTCATGTCTGACTCTGTGAGACCCTATGGATCATGGCCCGTCAGGCTCCTCTGTCCGTGGGATTCTCTAGGCAAGGATACTGGAGTGGGTTGCCATGTACTCCTTCAGGGGATCTTTTGGACCCAGGGACCCATCCCACATCTCTTAGATCTCCTGCACTTGGCAGGCAGGTTCTTCACCACTGGCGCCACCTATGTAGCTGCAAATGACATTGTTATTTTTAATAGTTGAGTAATATTTCATTGTAAATATGTCCCACATCTTTATCCATTCATCTGTTGATGGGCATTTAAGTTGTTTCCATGTCTTAGACATTGTAAATAGTGCTGCTCTGAACATAGGGAGGCTTGTACCTTTTCAAATTATAGTTTTGTCTGGATATATGTTTAGGAGTGTAATTGCTGGATCATGTAGCAGCTCTGTTTTTGCTTTTTTGAGGATGTCCATACTGTTTTCTTTTCATATTATTCATGGGGTTCTCAAGGCAAGTATACCGAAGTGGTTTGCCATTCCCTTCTCCAGTGGACCATGTTTTGTCAGAACTCTCCATCATGACCCATCTGTCTTGGGTGGCCCTTCATGGTATAGCTCATAGTTTCATTGAGTTAGACAAGGCTGTGATCCATGTGATTTGGTAGTTTTCTGTGACTGTGGTTTCCATTATGCCTGCCCTCTGATGGTTAAGGATAAGAGGCTTATGGAAGTTTCTTAATGAAAGGGACTGGCTGTGGGGAATCTGGGTCTTGCCCTGATGGGTGGGGCTGTGCTCAGTAAACCTTTAATCCAATTTTCTGTTTATGAGAGTGGCTGTGTTCCCTCCCTGCAGTTTAGCCTCAAGTGGTAATGGTGACCTCTTTCAAAGGACTTATGCCAGCATGTCCTGCAACTCCCAGGACTGTTGAAATCAGTGCTTCTGACCCCATGGCAGGCCACTGTCAACCCACGCCTCAGCAGAAACTCCTGGAGACTCACAGGCAAATCTGGCTCAGTCTCTTGTGGTATCACTGCTCCTTTTTCCTGGGTCCTGGTGTACACAAGGTTTTGTTTGTGCCCTCCAAGAGTCTGTTTCCCCAGTCCTGTGGAAGTTCTGTGATCCCACTGGCCTTCAAAGTAAAATTCCCTGGGAGTTCTCAGTCCTTTTGCTGGACCCCCAGGTTGAGGAATCTGTTGTGGGCCTTAGAACTTTGCAACAGTGGGAGAACTTCTTTGATGAAAGTGCTGCACTCAATATGCCAGTAAATTTGGAAAACTCAGCAGTGGCCACAGGACTGGAAATCCCAGTCCAATCCACTCCGATCCCAAAGAAAGGTAATGCCAAAGAATGTTCAAACTACTGCACAATTGCACTCATCTCACACACTAGCAAAGTAATGCTCAAAATTCTCTAAGCTCAGCTTCAACAGTCCATGACTGAGAACTTCCAGATGTTCAAGTTGGATTTAGAAAAGGCAGAGGAACCAGAGATCAAACTACAAACATCTGTTGGATCATAGAAAAGGCAAGAGAATTCCAGAAAAACATCTACTTCTGCTTCATTGACTACACTAAAGCCTTTAACTGTGTGTATCACAACAAACTGTGAACTGACTGAACTGGGTCTTCATTGCTACACATGGGCTTTCTCTAGTTGTAGCAAGCAGGGGCTACTCTTTAGTTGTGGTGTGCAGCCTTCTCATTGTGGTGGCTTCTCTCTTGCTGTGGAGCACAGGCTCCAGAGTGTGCAGTTTCAGTAATTGTGGCACACGGGCTTAGCTGCCCCTTGTCATGTGGAATCTTCCCAAACCAGGGATTGAACCCATGTCCTCTGCTTTTTAACCACTGGACCACGAAGGAAGTCTTGCTCTCTCATATATTTGAAGTTTATCATTGCTTTTCAGGAGTCCAGCATTAAAGTAGCATCTCCTACTATCAACTCCAACCTACAGTAGATGACCACCATTTCTCAAAGACCCACCCCCTTACTAGTGCATTTCATATTACCTTAGTGAATAGAATATCCTCTGGCTCCACTTGGATAACATGATCAAGGGTTGTGTTCTCTGATCTCATTTAATAAATCCACTTTAATATCTCTAATCCTTTCTGCAGTGCTCTGCCAAAGCAGTTCTGCTATTCCCATCTATTTTGTTATAAATCTTTATCATGTCCTGGTTTTAAGGAGTCATTCCAGCAGCTACTAAGACAGACTCCAGGTATCCTTTCCAAGTCATTCAATTTTGAGTCACAGGAGTTCCCATGTAAATAAACTTTCCCTATCTAGTACCCCATGTACTCCAAAGCTCACACATATTCTCCTGTTTCCTGGTGGTTAATATTAACTGGGTCCTGCAATTCTTTGGGGAGGCAAGGTACTTCATCTTGGTGACAGAAGCATATTTCTCTCCTAAGCTGTCTGTGTATAAGCAGTGAGGTATAGTTGTGCAAATCCTGAGAAGGCTGAACATCGCTCTGTGAAGCAGCTACCTTGGGGAGTCTTTCATGGTTTTTGGCAAATAGAGATGATTTTACTCTAACAAAGAAAAGGCAACTGCTTCTCCCAATCCCAAGAGTTTAGTGAAATCTGGGAGGTCCAGGGACTGGGAAATATCTACCCAAATACCTCCTCTGGAGGTCTGAGTCCCATTTCTTGGTCAAGGCTCTGACTTTAGCATAGGAGACACATCAAGACTACTTTGCAACTCTGCAGCTTTCAATCAAATGTTGGATTTGATTTTTATCACCATCTCCTGACCCCTGCAAGTGATGAAGGTCTCTAAAAAGGTCTCTCTTCCCTTGAGGCCCCCTAGATTTCATAGCTTGGACTGAATTTCTCCTTGGCTGAACTGAGCCTGTCATTCTTTATAAGGTTTTTGAGGCAATTAACAAAAGTCATCTTTTCTCCTAATACTGTTCAAGTGCTGGCCCTATTGCATATTCTACTGCTTCTTCTTCCACTTATACCTCATCCTGATGCATGAAAGAGGAGACTCTAAGTATCATGATGTGAGAGCGTGGCCAGAGAACCTGCCCTTTTCCCACAGCAATAGAATCCTTGTTGTCATCTCACCAGTAAGTGATCTGATTCTAGAGCTTCATCCCAACTATTGGTTTTTCACTGTTTCCAGTAACATGTCTTTAGTTTATGTCCCTCTCCACCTAACCAGGACAAAAAAAAATTTGAGCTTGGGTAAGAACTCAAATCAATTCTTTGGCGCTCAGCTTTCTTTATAGTCCAACTCTCATATCCATACATGACTAATGGAAAAACCATAGCCTTGACTAGACAGATCTTCGATGACAAAGTAGTGTCTCTGCTTTTTAATATACTGTCTAGGTTGGTCATAACTTTCCTTCCAAGGAGTAAGCGTCTTTTCATTTCATAGCTGCAATCACTATCTGCAGTGATTTTGGACCCCCTCAAAATAAAGTCAGCCACTGTTTCCACTGTTTCCTCATCTATTTGCCATGAAGTGATGGGACCAGATGCCATAATCTTAGTTTTCTGAAAGTGGAGGTTTAAGCCAACTTTTTCACTCTCCTCTTTCACTTTCATCAAGAGGCTGTTTAGTTCTTCTTCACTTTCTGCCATAAGGGTGGTGTCACCTGCATATCTGAGGTTATTGATATTTCTCCCGGCAATCTTGATTCCAGTTTGTGCTTTATCCAGCCCAGCATTTCTCATGATGTACTCTGCATAGAAGTTAAATAAGCAGGGTGACAATAGACAGCCTTGATGTGCTCCTTTTCCTATTTGGAACCAGTCTGTTGTTTCATGTCCAGTTCTAACTGTTGCTTCCTGACCTGAATACAGGTTTCTCAAGAGGCAGGTTAAGTGGTCTGGTACTCCCATCTCTTTCAGAATTTTCCACAGTTTATTGTGATCCACACAGTCAAAGGCTTTGGCATACTCAATAAAGCAGAAATAGATGTGTTTCTGGAACTCTCTTGCTTTTTCGATCATTCAGCAGATGTTGGCAATTTGATCTCTGGTTCCTCTGCCTTTTCTAAAACCAGTTTGAACATCTGGAAGTTCACAGTTCACATACTTTGAAGCCTGGCTTGGAGAATTTTGAGCATTACTTTACTAGCATGTGAGATGAGTGCAATTGTGCGGTAGTTTGAGCATTCTTTTGCATTGCCTTTCTTTGGGATTGGAATGAAAACTGACCTTTTCCAGTCCTGTGGCCACTACTGAGTTTTTCAATAAAAGCATCTGATGCATTTTCAAATAATGCAGAAACATATAAAATAGAAAGTGGCTGTCCTCTGGAAAAGGCCAGTGTCAGACATTAATAAGTGTCTGACATTAATATGACATTAATAAGTCATAAAAATCATCCAGTCAACTACTATAACTGGCTCCAAAGTTAGCAGAATATCAGTCAAAACAGAGTTATATAATGCCAGGTTACAATAGAATGTTAAAAACTCCAAAGACAAAGAAAATTAGCATTTATAATCCCTCCGTTTGCTAGTTTAAAATCTCCCATTGTGTAAATGTAAATCATCTGCTCAAGTTATTTTATGCTTTCTTCCTCTTTTTGTGTCCCATGGAGAAAATCAGTTCATCATTCCCCCTCATGTATTTCAATACATTAATAAATCATAAAAATTATCCAGTGTTCAATTAGATTAATCCAGCCTCCAAAAGTTTTGATAGGAAATGCTGCAGTTCTCTCCTTTCTGTCTGAAGTAGTGATTTTGTCACTGCCCAGCAGGGAGGTTTCTGTGTGTCCAGCATTACTGTCCAAATGTCAGTTCAGGTCTGCCCCCTAGCGCAGAGTAACCAGTGTGCCTTCACAGTAATGCTCAACTGTATTCATTTCATATGTCTGACACTGGCCTTTTCCAGAGGACGGCCACTTTCTATTTTATATGCTTCTGCATTATTTGAAAATGTGTCAGATGTTTTTATTTCCCTGGTGGCTCAGTCTGTAAAGAATCCATCTGCAATGCGGGAGACCTGGGTTTAATCCCTGGATTGGAAAGATCCCCAAGGGGAGGGCATGGCAACCCTCTCTAGTATTCTTGCCTGGAGAATCCCTGTGGACAGAGGAGCCTGGTGTGAGGCAGTCCATGGGGTCACTGAGTGACTAAGCACAGAACAGCACAGATGTTTTTATAAATTAAAATTTTTCCACTGGGGGCAGAATATTATTTATGGACACAATTTTTTATTTCAAGAGAATAATATATGGCAATGTCTTACCTAAAATAGGCAGAATTAGTTCAAGTTATAAAAACCTGGTTGTTCAAAGTTACATTCTCAGTCTATATATATTTTGCCTCACTGATATATGATAAGCACCTATGGGGTTCTGGAAATGCAAAGATGATTAAGATATGGTTCCTACTATTAACAGCTCACTGTCTAGATGGGAAGAGAGACATGTAAGTAAATCATTACATGGTAAAACTGACATGATTTATACTAAAGCACTGAAAAGAATATGAACGGGCAGAGGTATTTTTATTTGGAGAGAGAGGCTAAGAGGGAGGGAGAGAAGAAGGAAAGAAGGGAACAAGGAAGGGAAAAAAGAAAGAGTCAGATATAATAAACTTCAAAATGTTGTAACTAGTATCAGGCCAGTTAATCCAAAATAACACCACGGATTAGTTAAATTCCAATTTTTAATTTATTAATCCCTTCCTTTTAGATTTCTTTGCATTTATTTTTTATGCCTCTTTAGCTGAATGATTACTTTTTTAACAATTCCTTTTATTATATAATAAATTTATTAAAAGATATACATTTTCCTTTAAATATCTTTGTCCACATTCCATAGGCTGTTCTCACTGCTATTAATTTTCGAGTAATCTGTAATCTACCCTTTAATTTCCTTTCTAACAATGGTATTTTAAAATTTCTAACTGGACAGAATTTTGGCTATTCTTTAGTGGTACATTTATAATTTTATTGCATTGTGGTCAGGAACTATGTCCTATGTAACTTTTAGAAAACATGTAAGTTTTTCTATGTGGCCTAACAATCAGTTTTTGAAGCACTCCATAGATACTTGAAGATAATTTTCTAATATCTATTTTCTGCCTACAAAACTACACATACACACAAATGTATATGAAGTCAAAGTTTATTAGCTTTTTTTGTCTACTTAATCTTTGATTTCTGAGATAGTTGCATTAAATGTCTCCCTATAATACTGGTTTGGTCAATGTGGCCCTGTATTTCCAATAATTTTTCCTTATACATTTCAATGGTGTCTTTTTAGGGAAACAAATAATTAAAATATACATAATCTTGAAGGCTTTTAAAAATTCAATATAAAAACCTGTCGCTTAAAAAAAAAACTTGTCGCTTTCAGTCTAATCTGAGTCTTTGGCTCTAGACAGTGTTATTTTAGCACATTTGACTGTATTGATAATTTATGTGAATCAAAAATTAGATCCTTATCTTTTACCAAACATAACCATAAATTCTAGGTGCACTGAAGACCTAATTCTAAACACAAACACTAAAACTATTCAGAAGAAAATATAGGAGACTATCATTGTGACTTTGGTAGAGCAATGAGTTTTTTTAAGTACCAGTTACAGAAAAACAAACTGATACACTGATTGCACCACTGAAATTTTAGTATGACAAAAGACACGAAAAACTAAGTAAAAGATAACTACAGACTGGAGGGAAGATATTTGAAACTTATATAATCAATAAAGAATTTGTTTCCCAATTAGAATTATATAAGCAATGAGAATTATGAATTGAGTCTTTCTAAAATAGGTACTTTATGGCACTGAATTTTTTTATTTGGGAAGAGAAAGGAAATCTGTGTGTTTGGTTTGCTTACTGTAGTTGAATTTAATAGTTGATTTTTTTTTTTTTTAGACTTTGAAAAGTACAATCATTTCAAGTTAGACAAGAATTTCTAAAGGGCTGTATGCAAGATGACAAGGAGCTCATGATGGGCACCATACTAGTGGAGATAACTGAACATTGTACTGCTTGATGATGGCTATGTCAGCTACATAAAAAAATCCCAAGGACAGGTCTATTGGGTGAATTAAGCCTGTGAGTGCCATTCTATTAGTAAATACATGCAAAGTTAGTGACTGAATATTTTTAAATGTATTTTTAAGTATAAAACTGAACAACTACCTACATTTTTGTTGGAAAACATATTTGTGTCCATGGCTGGGATATTTCAATTTTGCTCCCCTCCAAAGTGTTTTTAAAAGTAAGAGAGGAAAAGAAAGAAAGAAAGAAGGAAATCATCTCTATGGCCTACAGTAGTAAAGATTACCATAATTTGTCAGAGCTCAAACACAAATTACTCACTATGAAACTAAGTAAATATTATTTCTTGCTCAATGGATTTTAAGCTATTAATTCCATGAATTTGAGTATATTTTTTCAAGTAACATAATTTGAAGCCTACTTTTTGAGGTGTTTAGCCAGATCTGAAGTTCAGCCTATTCGTTCAAATTCAGTTTGCCCGCGTTCACACAGGTAAAACCAGAAACCAGAGAATCCCTAGTTCCTATGAGAAGGGGAAAAAAACCAGAATTTTATAAAAATCTAGACTTTTTTGAGTAGAGCATTGCTGGTAGCAGAATGTTCTCTGCTATTACAAGAACATGAAATAAACAGCTCACCTTTCAGCACAGTAAAAAAAAAGGACACCTGTAGACCCACAATATTTTCTGAAGAGAAATTAGCAGATTATATTGCTATTCTAGGTTCTACCACTGACTTGTTGCCCAAAGACAAGGAATATCTCCATTTTCTCAATAAGACTGCATGGGAAAACACATGGCAAGATACTATTGTGGAGACTTGTCATAAAATCAGTTGTGTGTGTCCCACATTCCGGAAGAAAGGAATGACCACTGAACTCAGGCCATTACAACAATATTGACACAATCCCACAACAATTTTTAAATTTTTACCAGAGTCTTTCTTTGTTATATGCACTTTTTTTTTAAGTTCTGGTGGACTCTCCCCACTGAAGGGTAGGCTAAACATAGATGCCAGAAAGCTGGAATTCAAGAATGACAGATTTACCAATAGAAGCAGTCTTTGTTAGGTTGGTATTCTCATAAAAGGATGGCACTGCCACTCCCCATTGGCTGGGCACATGATTCTTGTCTCTCCAGTACTAAGATTTAATTTTCACTTTTTCAACTCTCTCCTCTCACCCAACCCCCTCAGGTTCCAAACTGTGTTTTTTAAGTGTCGACTCCTGAGGCGACAGTTCATGGGGAATTATGGAGGAGCAGAACTCTGGGCTCATTGCCTTCACTACTAACTAAACACTACAGGTTTTCACAGTTTTCCTTTCTACTTTCTATAAGTTCAAAGGTAGATTAGGTGGAAGGTGTGAGGGAGTGGGGGGAATTTGTTAATTTGGTGTTCTAAGATAAGTCATAAGACTGTTTCTTTTCCCTGTTTCCAAAAAATATATATTGGTACTCTTCCTGTACTTGACAAAAAAATATCTATAACTAAGATAACTGGTTCAATCTAGTTTTCCCAGAAATGAAAGAATTTCATTTCAAAGAACAAAGCTGTTCTTTTTTCTAAATCTTTATTTCCGCTTCCAATTCAAGATGGCAGAGTAGAAAGATATGTGCTCCTCTCCCCCTGCAAGAGCACCAAAATTGCAACTATCTGCTGAACAGCCATTGACAGGAGGACACTGGAACCCACCATAAAAAGATACCACAGGTCCAAAGACAAAGAAGAAGCTGCAGCAAGACAGTAGGAGGGGCTCAATAATGATAAAATCAAATCCCATACCCGCCAGATGGGTGACCCACAAACTGGAGAATAGTAATAACCCAAGCAAGTTCTCCCATTGTTGTGAATGTTCTGAACTCCACATCAGGCTTCCCAGCTTGGGGATCTGACAAAGGGACTGAGAATCCCCAGGGAATCTGGCCTTCAAGGCCAGTGGGATTTGACCATAAGACCTCTACAGGACTGGGAGAAACAGAGACTCCAGTCTTGGAGGGCACAAACAAAATCTTGCACAGAGAAAAGGAACAGTGACTCCACAGGAGACTGACCCAAGACTATCTGCCAGTGTTAGAGGGTCTCCTGTAGAGGCATGGGCCAGCACAGGCTCATCACAGGGACAAAGACCCTGGCAGCAGCAATCCTGGAAGGTCCCCGTTGGCATAAATCCCCTTGGAGTTTACCTTTAACCCTACCATAGAGCCAGTAGATCCTAAGGTGGGTTGTCTCAGACCAAACTACCAGGGAGGGAGCGCAATCTCACTCATCAGCAGATAACTGTATTAAAGCTTTACTGAGGAAGGCCCTGTCCACCAGAGCAAGAACCAGTTTTTCCCACTTCTGGTCCCTCCCTTCAGAAAACTTACACAAGCCTCAGCCTCCTTTATCAGAGGGCAGACAGAAGAAGCAAGAAGAACCATGGTGCCACAGAGGCTAAAACAAAAACCACATTACAGAAAGTTAATGAGGATGAAAAAGCAGAAAGTCATATTACAGATGAAAGGAAAAGATAAAACCCCAGAAAAATAACTAAATGAAGTAGAGATAGGCAACCTTCCAGAAAAAGAATTCAGAATAATAATAGTGAAGATGATCCAAGATCCTGGGAAAACAATGGAGAAGATGCAAGAAATGTTTACCAAAGACCTAGAAGAACTAAAGAACAAACAAACAGAGATAAAATAATACACTAGATGGAATCAATAGCAGAGTAACTGAGGCAGAAGAATGGATAAATGACTTGGAGGAAAGAATGGTAGAAATCACTGCCACAGAATGGAATATAGAAAAAAGAATGGAAAAAAAAATGAAGACCATCTAAGAGACCCTTGGGACAACATTAAATGCACCAACATTCACATTATAGGGGTCCCATGGGGTCGCTAAGGGTCAGACATGACTGAGCGACTTTGCTTTCACTTTTCACTTTCATGCATTGGAGAAGGAAATGGCAACCCACTCCAGTGTTCTTGCCTGGAGAATCCCAGGGACGGGGGAGCCTGGTGGGCTGCCGTCTATGGGGTTGCACAGAGTCGGACATGACTGAAGCGACTTAGCAGCAGCAGCAGCAGCAGCAGCAGCAGCAGGAGAAGAGAGAGAAAGGAACTGAGACAACATTTGAAGAGATAGTAGCTGAAAACTTCATGAACACAGGAAAGGAAATAGTCAACCAAGTCCAGGAAGTACAGAGAGTCCCAAGCAGGATAAACCCAAGGAGGTACACATCAAACCACATAGTAATCGAATTGACAAATATTAAAGACAAAGATGAAATATTGAAAGCAACAAGTGAAAATGACAAATAACATACAAGAGAACTCCCATCAGGCCATCAGCTGATTTCTCAACAGAAACTCTACAACCCAGAAGGGAATTGCATGATATATTTAAAGTGATGAAAGGCAAGAAACTGCAACCAAGAACACTCTACTAAGCAAGACTCTCATTCAGATTTGATGGAGAAAACAAAAGCTTTGCAGACAAACAAAAGTTAAGAGAAATTCAGCACCACCAAACCAGCTTTACAACAAATGCTAAAAGAACTTCTCTAGGCACGAAACATAAGAGAAGGAAGAGAAACCCCAAACAATTAAGAAAATGGTAACAGGATCATACATATCGATAATTACCTTAAATGTAAATGGATTAAGTGCACCAACCAAAAGACATAGACTGGCTGGGCAGGTGAAAACATGTGCTTGTATACACTGGTAAGTGGAAACATATCCCATCACTCTGCTTAACCCCCCAACTTGTATGCAATTATTTTTTAACATTAGGTTGATCACATTCCCATTATGGCTTGCAATTGTAATTTTATTTTTTGTCTGGCTACTGATTGTGAAAACTAATAAACATATTTTACTACTGTGATTATGCAACTTTTATTCATTTAATACCATTGTATCATGATTGGTCAACAGAAAACTAATAGAACTCTGTATCACCAAAATTAACGATTTAATAAAAAAAACCTGTAATCACTTTTTAAAATCCAGATGCATATCAGAATTATCTTGGAATTTTCTGAAAAATACAAATGTCCAAGTGTTTCTTTTTTTCTCCAGAGCTCCAGATATGTTTCTAATGAGCAGCCATGTTTAAAAACAACTGGACTATATGATAATCTTTTACGTTTATCTAGTTTGTTTCACTTTTTCTATTTCATATTCAGAGTTCCCATTTCATTTAATTTTATTTTCCAATTTCTCCATCTCTTCTTTTTTTTATGTTCTTTCTCAAACTTTTATCAAGTGTAGTAGAAAAGCTTTTGTGTGTGTATATATATAATATGTATAATATATATATTTTAGAAAATTTATTAATTTTTGCCTAACTAAAAAGTGTATGACATTTTGATTCCACTTGTTTGACTTAGTATGAATAGAATGCTAGATTCCTCATTTTAAAAAAAATAGATCTGCAACAAGCAACAAAGATTTACTGTATAGCAGAGGGAACTATAGTCAATATCTTATAATAACCAATAATGGAAAATAATTTCAAAAAATAATATATGCATATATGTATAACTGAATCATCTTGCTATGATGATTGCTACACCTGAAACACTGTAAGTCAACTATTCTTCAATAAATCACATATTTTAAGAAAAAAACTAATCTTTATTCCTACCATTAATATATCTTTCCCCTTCCTCAAGTGAGATTAAAAAAGAAATTTTTAAATAATTAAAGAAACTTCATAAAGAGAATGTGATAATCATTCATTTGGAAACACTCAAGTAAATGTTACTATTTCAAAAGTTTTCCTTTCATAATACCATTTTCTGTAATTTTCAGCAGCTCACACTATATATTTCTCGCTTAATGAGTAATAATCATACTCCAGAGCTATTTTCAACAAGAATACCTGACAAAATTCTAACCTGCTAAGAACATAATTCACGCATTCATTCAACCAACAGTATCTGTTGAGCACCCACTAAAAGCTCAGTACCTGTGAAATACTGGGGATAAGGGGAGCTCCTTCTGGCATTTGAAGGCTAACAGGAAAAATGGCACCCCACTCCAGTACTCTTGCCTGGCAAATCCCATGGATGGAGGAGACTGGTAGGCTGCAGTCCATGGGGTCACTAGGAGTTGGGCACGACTGAGCGACTTCACTTTCACTTTCACTTTCATGCATTGGAGAAGGAAATGGCAACCCACTCCAGTGTTCTTGTCTGGAGAATCCCAGGGACCGGGGCGCTTGGTGGGCTGCCGTCTCTGGGGTCGCACAGAGTCGGCCACGACTGAAGCGACTTAGCAGCAGCAGCAGGAAAAATGTGCTAGATCCATGGTGGTGTTTGCTGTTTCTGAAGAGTTGCTCTAGCCACAGCCACTTGTAAGGCATTTATTCTTCCCATATTATTCTAGCCTCCTCTTGTCATTACTGATCAGATGATAGATGACTGTCAATCAGAAGACTGGCTATCAACCTGGTACAAATGACTAGAAGAAGCAATTGGATTCTTTCACTCAGGAACCTTCCACTTAGTGCAGCAGTTACATCGGAAAAGCCTTGCTTTAACAGGAACCAGAGAGGTTAGGCTTCCCTGGTGGCTCAAACAGTGAAGAATCTGCCTGCAATATGGGAGACTTGGGTTCAATCCCTGGGTTGGGAAAATCCCTTGGAGAAGGGTATGGCAACCCACTCCAGTATTCTTGCCTGGAGAATCCCATGGACAGAGGAGCCTGGTGGGCTACAGTCCATGAAGTCTCAAAGAGTCGGACATGACTGAGTGCCTTAGCACAGCACACATGGAGAGGTCGTTACAGCTGGCCCTCCATATCCCAGCTTCCCATTCATGGTTGGTTGACTCTGCCAATGTGGAGCCTCCCACAGATACAGACAGCCAACTACACCATTTCATATAAGGGACTTCGCATCTGGGAATTCTGATATTTGTGGGGAGCTGGCAAGGTAAGAGAAAGGGTGGTCCTAGAATCAATCCCACATGGATACTGGGGGAAGACTGTATATCATTGTAAGGACAAATACAAATTAAAAATGAGAGGCTTAATTCTTCCTGTTGAAACAAGGGAAGAGATTTCCCTCCTCTCCTTTTTGTTTGAGCATTTACATTAGAAAACTTGTAGGCACTTTCTCTTCTGTTTGAAATGCAAATAAATCTTTTTGAAAACTAGATTGGCATTTTATCAGGTTTATGACCTAGGATGGAGAAGGTGATGGCACCCCACTCCAGTACTCTTGCCTGGAAAATATCATGGACGGAGGAGCCTGGTGGGCTGCAGTCCATGGGGTCGCTAAGAGTCGGACACGATGAGCGACTTCACTTTCACTTTTCACTTTCATGCATTGGAGAAGGAAATGGCAACCCACTCCAGTGTTCCTGCCTGGAGAATCCCAGGGACGGGGGAGCCTGGTGGGCTGCCGTCTATGGGGTCGCGCAGAGTCAGACACAACTGAAGCAACTTAGCAGCAGCAGCAGCAGCATGACCTAGGAATGTCAAGGACCTGGGAATCATTTCTTTGAAATGGAAACACAGAGAGAGCTAGCATCACATCTCCCAGCTTCTGTAGGAAACTAGGAGCTTAACTTTGGTGGGTGGGCACCTTGATCCAAGTTGCAAAACCACCTCCTTTCATAAAAGCATGAGAGATTTGTTTTTCTTCTAGATAAAGTCAATTAGCTAACACAAATGGTCACCTCAATTACCTGGTTAACTTAGGACAAACTGTGTATGACAAATAGTGCCATCAGGTTCTCTTAATTGAAGACTATTATTATCTATCTGAAATCATGTATATAATGGGTTGTATCTGCTTAGCTACATAAAGAGGTCAGACTCCCTTCTGCTTCAGTCTTAGGGGTTTGCCTGGAATATTCATCACATTCTGGTTTAATGCCTATGCCTTAGTTGAAGTGTTTTCTTTCCCTCCTACTTTTGTGGAGAGGACTTCTTAGTTGGCAGAAGATTTTATTTTTATTTCCCCTACATCATGAAAAGGTTAAATTGTGAGAGGGCAGAAACTATACAGACTGAAGTAAGCCAGAAAGAAAAACACCAATACAGTATACTAACGGATATATATGTAATTTAGAAAGATGGTAACGATAACCCTGTATGTGAGACAGCAAAAGAGACACAGATGTATAGGACAGTCTTTTGGACTCTGTGGGAGAGGGAGAGGGTGGGATGATTTGGGAGAATGGCATTGAAACATGTAAAATATCATATAAGAAATGAACCACCAGTCTAGGTTTGATGCAGGGTGCAGGATGCCTGGGGCTGGTGCACTGGGATGACCTGGAAGGATGGTGTGGGGGAGGAGAGGTGGGAGGGGGGTTTGGGATTGGCAACACATGTACACCCATGCCAGATTCATGTTGATGTGTGGCAAGACCAATACAATATTGTAAAGTAAAAAATAATAATAATTTTAAAAAAAGATGAGATACACACTCATTTAGTCACACTAATAATAAAGATAATTACCAAGCTTTTTTCCCAAGACTTAGTATGGAAAAGTCAGGTTATTATGCTAGTGACTTACATATATTATCTCATTTGAACCTCACCAGAATTCCACTGAAGTGAGTCAAGGTTATTTGGAGAGTCATGAAGTAATTTCATATTAAATCATGTAGCTACTAAAAAACAATGCTAAGATTTGAATCCAGACCATCTTATTCCAAAGGCCACTCCCACTACATTAAACACCAAGAAAGACCCCAAACTGCTCTGCTGAGAACATCAAAGCTGCATTGAAAACCCTGTCACCCCCCTCCTCCAGGGTCCTTATGGCCCAGCTGTATCATTAAGCTGTTCCTAGGTTCCAATGAGATTCAATAAACCTCTTTTTAAAAATTTTTTTTTAATTTTTACAATGCTGTGTTGGTTTCTGCCAAACAACCACACAAATCAGACATAATGATACATATATCCCCTCCTTCTTGAGCCTCCCTCTCCTCCCCCCATCCCACTCCTTTAGGTCATCACAGAGCGCCAGATTGGGCTTCCTGTGTTATAAGGCAACTTCTCTCCAGCTATCCATATTACACATGATAGCATATACATAAGTTGATGCCACTTTCTCCATTTGTCCCACTCTCACCCACCCCCACTGCGTCCCCAAGTCCCATTCTCTACATCTGTGATTCCATTCCTTCCCTGCAAATAGGTTCATCAATACCATTTTTTAGGTTCCATGTGTACGTCTTAATATACGGTATTTGTCTTTCGCTTTCTCACTTTAACAAGCTCTAGGTTCATCCACCTCCCTGGAACTGACTCCAGTTTATTCTTTTTTATGGTTGAGTAATATTCCATTGCATATATGCACCACATCTTCTTTATATATTCCTTTGTTGATGGACATCTAGGTCACTTCCATGTCCTGCCTATTGTAAATCATGCTGCAGGGAACATTAGGACACATGTGTCTTTTAGAATTGTGGTTTTCTCACAGTGTATATCCAGTAGTGGGTCCATAAATCTCTTTTACAAGAAATCTCTTTTACAAGAAATCTCTTTTGGTTAAGATAACTTAAATAGGCATCTTGTAAGTGAAGAAAGCTGAGCGGAACAGAAATGCAAACAGAAATGTACAATGTATATATACAAAGTGGTCAGTACTTAGGGAAGTGGTTTGACATTCCCAAAAATAGATATACAAGAGCAATTATGAGTCTGAATGTAACAGCAAAGTTTTAAGGTTATGAATCAGTCTTTACAACAAGTGTTAAAATGGAGAAATGAAATCTTAGATTCACTGGCTGTAGTAGAATGCCTTTGCCATCACAGACCATGCCCTGGTTGGGCTCAGTTCAACACTGCCTCCTACCAGGTTACAACAAGAAAATGCATGAGAGGATGCTGGAGAACTCTGTTGCAGCTGGAATGGGTTCTTTCCGCCCTACCAAGCTCCTCTGTTTTACTCTCACCCTGTCCGCTTCTCCCCGTAAGTGTAGATGGGGAGCTCAGTAGCTTAGCAAAGGAAACTTGAGAATGAAAGAAGGGAAAAGTCAGAGTGAGATGCACCATGAAGGCTGATATCTATCAGAATTTGCACCCTGGTCTCAATTCAGCGATGGAGAAGGCAATGGCAACCCACTCCAGTACTCTTGCCTGGAAAATCTCATGGATGGAGGAGCCTGGTAGGCTGCAGTCCATGGGGTCACGGAGAGTCAGACAAGACTGAGTGACTTCACTTTCACTTTTCACTTTCATGCATTGGAAAAGGAAATGGCAACCCACTCCAGTGTTCTTGCCTGGAGAATCCCAGGGACAGGGAGCCTAGTAGGCTGCCATCTATGGAGTCGCACAGAGTAGGACACGACTGAAGCGACTTAGCAGCAGCAGCTCAGTTCAGTGAAAGAGTTGCCTCAAGTAACAGTCTCCTTCCAAGGGGAGAGGAGACAAGAGAGATCACCTCTGCTGGCAGCTCACTAAGATTTTTCTCCTGAGGAAAGCTAAGGGGTTGGTGACCTGATCTTAGGGCTGGAGGCTGAAGACGAAAATCTTATCTACATGTATAAAGACCTGAGCCCACAAATGTTTCTGCAAAAGATCACCTGGGAGAGGGTAAACTGATAATCCATCATTAGAAAAATAAGTCGACTAGAAATTCAGAGTGGGAGGAAAAGGGACTGAGTGTGGTTATACCATTTTATATTTTAGCGTGCCCTATATTTAAATGTTTTATGTATCCTCTACATACCTTCTTTGACGTCATTTGGACTTACACATAAATCACACAGATTTGGTTTTTTTTTCTCCATGCCTTAAGCTGGTAAAACCCCTAAATGTTTATTGTTGGGACAGTGTTTTCATCTGTCTCGTGATCTGTGATTTTCTCAGCTGAATCCCACAGTGGCTCTTTGCTCAGCCTTCTCATCAAAAACATCCACTCTTCCCCTTTGCCTCCAGCAAGACAGCAAACACAGAGCCTCCAGCTCTGAAAGGAGTTCACTGAACATAGACTCTGGATCTCATGGGTGCTGCCTTCTCCAACTTCAAGAAAAATGGGAGGATCCACACACCCAGTGAGAAAGATCCAGACTCCTAGCGAAATCCAAGGTCATTAAATATACCAGTTCAATTGTTTACAACAACCCTACCACCATCTCTCAGATGTATAATCTTGTGAGTGTTCTGTGCCTTTGTGCTTTTTCTACTTTGAGAACTCAACACTAAATACGTACTTATAATAAATTAGAGAACTGAGAACTACATCTAAGAAATAATAGGTCATGGAAACAAAGATTATGTACAAGAATGTCAACTGCTCAAAATATTAAAAGACCTGAAACTATCTAAATGTCCAGCACCAGAGAACTGCTTAATAGTTCACTCATATTATGCAGTAATCTATAATTTGTGATATAGACACATAGGTATTTATACTAAAAAGATGGTTATAAGGTATTATTGAGTAACAAAAACAAGTCTTAAATTTGAAAAGTATGTACTAGGGACCTCCCTGGTGGTCCAGTGGTTAAGACTTCACCTTCCAATGCAGAGGGTATGGGTTCACTTCCTGGTCAGGGAGCTAAGATACCACATGGCTTGTGTTCAAAAAATCGGAAGAATACAGAAGCAATACTGTAACCAATTCATTGAAAGACTTCAAAATTAGCCCACATCAGAGAAGAAATCTTAAAAAGAGTATGTAGCAGGATGCACACACATAGAGGAAAAAAAATCTTGAAGAATATATACCAACGGGTTAATAAAGATGACACAATTTTAAAATTTTTGATCTTCTATACACTTTCTTATTTTCCTATAACGTGTATGCATATTTAGTTAAATTTTGAAAGAGTTAAGAAAACTGTATAGAAAATAAAAACACAATGAATCCTTGTGAGAGACGTCCATGAATGAAGTACATGAGTGTTAGTATAAATGCACAACCAGAAGTAATCTGTGACATAGGAATCGAAAAGAGAGAAAGCAGGCAGAGTTGGATCCTCTTTTTTTTTCAGTGTAGCCTTGGGAAAGCTTAATCAAACTACACTAGGCTCTTGGGAAGAGCTGAATTCGGGTGGGGTGGAGGTGCAGGGGAGCTAGAAATGTCTCTTGCAAAGCTATGCTGTTATTTGCAGCTCTGTGCACTGAGAAAGGAGCTGGCAGAATTATGCGTGCAGCGGTTCCAGTGACATGCCAAACTAAGGCTGGGAAGTGAAAGTCGCTCAGTCGTGTCTGACTCTTTGCAACCCCAAAATTCTCTAGGCCAGAATACTGGAGGGGGTAGCCTTTCCCTTCTTCAGGGGATCTTCCCAACCCAGGGATTGAAGCCAGGTCTCCTGCACTGCAGGCAGATTCTTTACCAGCTGAGCCACAAGCAAAGGCTGGGAAAACAAGTCTTAATCTGAATCCTCCCAGTTATTCTATTTCACAGGCCATGAACACCCCTGGAACCAAGAGTTAACATTTACCACTCTATTAACTGAGATCAGGTGGAAAGCTACGGCTTTTGGAACCAAGAGTTAACATTTACCACTCTATTAACTGAGATCAGGTGGAAACTACGGCTTTAGTCTGCCAGAGGCATCAGTCATTTAGCGCATCCATGAGAGAAATAAAAATACCTCTGTTAATGATTTAATTTAACAGAGATCAAATTGCCAACATCTGCTATATCATCGAAAAAGAAAGAGAGTTCCATAAAAACATCTATTTCTGCTTTGTTGACTATGCCAAAGCCTTTGACTGTGTGGATCACAATAAACTGTGGAAAATTTTGAAAGAGATGGGAATACCAGACCACCTGACCTGCCTCCTGAGAAATCAGTATGCAGGTTAGGAGGCAACAGTTAGAACTGGACATGGAACAACAGACTGGTTATATCAAGGCTGTATATTGTCACCTGCTTATTTAACTTATATGCAGAGTATATCACGAGAAATGCTGGGCTGGATGAAGCACAAGCTGGAATCAAGATTGCAGAAGAAATATCAATAACCTCAGGTATGCAGATGACACCACCCTTATGGCAGAAAATGAAGAAAGACTTAAGAGCCTCTTGATGGAAGTGAAAGAGGAGAGTGAAAAAGTTGGCTTAAAGCTCAACATTGAGAAAACTAAGATCATGGCATCCAGTCCCATCACTTCATGGCAAATAGATGGAGAAACAGTCAGTGGCAGACTTTATTTTTGGGGCTCCATAATCACTGCAGATGGTGACTGCAGCCATGAAATTAAAAGACACTTACTCCTTGGAAAGAAAGTTATAACCAACCTAGACAGCATATTAAAAAGCAGAGACATTACTTTGTCAACAAAGGTCCATCTAGTCAAGGCTATGGTTTTTCCAGTAGTCATGTGTGGATGTGAGAGTTGGACTATAAAGAAAGTTGAGCGCTGAAGAATTGATGCTTTTGAACTGTGGTGTTGGAGAAGACTCTTGAGAGTCCCTTGGGCTGCAAGGTGATCTAACCAGTCCATCCTAAAGAAAATCAACCCTGAATGTTCATTGGAAGGACTGATGTTGAAGCTGAAACTCCAATACTTTGGCCACCTGATGTGAAGAGCTGACTCATTTGAAAAGACCCTGTTGCTGGGAAAGATTGAAAACGAGAGGAGAAGGGGACGACAGAGGATAAGATGGTTGGATGGCATCACTGACTGAATGGACATGATTTAGAGTAAACTCTGGGAGTTGGTGATGGACAGGGAGGTCTGGTATGCTGCAGCCCATGGCGTCTCAAAGAGTCAGACACGATTGAGCAACTGAACTAAACTGAATGCTTTAACCTAGGAAAGTAAACAGGACCTCACTAGGTTTTCCTTCCAAACAGGAATTGTGCTTACACTGTGAAGATATCATCATTATTAACGGCAGCAGTTCCTTGTAAAACATCTTCACTAGCATCTAGAAGTTGACTTACTATTGTCACAGCAACTTTTTTCACCTGCCAGAAAGAAGACACTGATCATCACAGAAGACACATTGCACACCACCATCATCACCATAGTTATCATGAATTATGGTATCAAGTGGCACCATTGGTATGGTAATCTAGAGATGTTCTTCAAAACCAAAGGCTTGGTTTTTAATCTACCTAAGAAAGCAGAGGGAATAAAGATAAGCACAGTGAAAATATAAACTGAGTCAATTAGGAGGCTTAGGTCTCTGAATCTGACCTCATAGCAACCTCAACCCTCATCCCAAGAGCACAAAAGCAGGTGCTTGGATACAGAAGCAGAAACAAAATGAGAAGAGTACAGGACTGTTCAAAACCTTAAAGTCCATGATACTTAGCATAACATTTAGTTTTACTTAGTATAATTGTTAGACTTAGTAACTATTAGACTTAGTAGAATTATTTCCAGTTTTCTTTCCATTAAAGACTCAGGAGTACATCAGAGAAGATGTCTCTGCATCTGATTACATTTTAAATGCCTTCTTCAGGGAAATACCCTTCTGTCTTTATGGGCTAATCCTTCTATAACTTGTACATATTGTGGTCATTGTTTTTATTTCAATTCCATCTTTATTAACTTGGGATTTGAATCCCACTTTCTTTCTAAAGGACCTAGGATAACAAAAGAACTTTTTTTTTTGAGATAAAATATTTAAAGGGAGTAGAAGAAAATGAATGTTTTTAGGCCATGCTGATATCCAACTAGCAGATACTGGGTCCTTCCATATTGGTGGTTTATAAACCCTGCTAGGCCAGTACCTAAGGGGTGCCAATTGGTGAATGCTGCCTGCAGTTCTCATTTTCAGGTACCAGAGTTTAACAGGTTATGATGTAAATTAGGCTCAGAAATGTAAACTAGGCTCAATTTTTTTGAAAACCCAAATGCAAATATGCTCAGGAGAAAGGGATCACAGTTTAAAATAGCATGATCCAAAGTGAGTTTCTTAGAACTCCAGTTACTTGGAACTGGAGGTCAAATACAACTGATAAATATATTCAGTTCAGTTCAGTTCAGTTGCTCAGTCGTGTCCAACTCTTCGGGACCCCATGAATTGCAGCATGCCTGGCCTCCCTGTCCATCACCAACTCCCAGAGTTCACTCAAACTCACGTCTATCGAGTCGGTAATGCCATCCAACCATCTCATCCTCTGTCGTCCCCTTCTCCTCCTGTCCCCAATCCCTCCCAGCATCAGAGTCTTTTCCAATGAGTCAACTCTTCGCATGAGGTGGCCAAAGTACTGGAGTTTCAGCTTTAGCATCATTCCTTCCAAGGAACACCCAGGACTGATCTCCTTTAGAATGGACTGGCTGGATTTCCTTGCAGTCCAAGGGACTCTCAAGAGTCTTCTCCAACACCACAGTTCAAAAGCATCGATACTTCAGTGCTCAGCTTTCTTCACAGTCCAATTCTCTCATCCATTCATGACCAGCGGAAAAACCATAGCCTTGACTAGACAGACCTTGGTAGGCAAAGTAATGTCTCTGCTTTTGAATATGCTGTCTAGGTGGGTCATAACTTTTCTTCCAAGGAGTAAGCGTCTTTTAATTTCATGGCTGCAATCACCATCTGCAGTGATTTTGGAGCCCCAAAAATTAAAGTCTGACACTGTTTCCCCATCTATTTCCCGTGAAGTGATGGGGCCGAATGCCATGATCTTTGTTTCCTGAATGTTGAGCTTTAAGCCAACTTTTTCACTCTCCTCTTTCACTTTCATCAAGAGGCTTTTTCGTTCCTCTTCACTTTCTGCCATAAGGGTGGTGTCATCTGCATATCTGAGGTTATTGATATTTCTCCTGGCAATCTTGATTCCAGCTGTGCTTCTTCCAGCCCAGCATTTCTCATGATGGACTCTGCATAGAAGTTAAATAAGCAGGGTGACAATATACAGCCTTGACGTACTCCTTTTCCTATTTGGAACCAGTCTGTTGTTCCATGTCCAGTTCTAACTATTGCTTCCTGACCTACATATAGGTTTCTCAAGAGGCAGGTCAGGTGGTCTGGGATTCCCATCTCTCTCAGAATTTTCCACAGTTTATTGTGATCCACACAGTCAAAGGCTTTGGCATAGTCAATAAAGCAGAAATAGATGTTTTTCTTAGTAAAGTGAAATAGACTTGTTCATTCCAGGACTTTCCAGAAGATTTAACTTGATAATCATCATTGTGACTGTTAGGGGAAGCACAGTGACTGAAACCACCCACCCTGGCCAGGCACCATAGTAACCATGAGTTGTTTTATGACAGGAGGTCCTGGTAAGGAACACGGGACTAATAAGCCACCACCAATCAGAAGAGTTCAGGAAAGGTCAAAAGGAGACACCACATGTCTGACCACCTCCCAGAATCCTTCTCACTGGCATCCATCTTGGCTGAACAAGGTGTGCACCACCAGGAAGGACTCTGAGTCAGAATGATTGGCTAAAGACAACCCAGAAACTAATCCCATCAACCTAAAACCTGAGACTGCGAGCCATATGGCAGAGCTGTTTTCCTGGTTTCCCTTACCCTACTGCTCTCTTCCCAGGTGCCCTTTCCCAATATAATCTCTTGCTTTGTCAGCGCATGTGTCTCCTCGGACAATTCTTTTCCAAGTGTTAGACAGGCCCTGGAAGGAGTCCCCTTTCCTGCAACACAACTATTCCCAAAGAGAATATTTGGACAAGGAGCCTTTCAATATCGATATTTCTTTGAGCATCTCCTAGAAATAGTGCTCTGCAAAATGATTTTGAGCCCTGCCCAAGTCCATACCTTGGAATTAGGAGTAGAGTTGAGATGTCTTTCTTCCTACCCCTCCCCTTTTCAAAATCCTTGTGAATTTACCTCAGGTAAAGCATTTCTGGATGTGTTAAAAATCTATCTGACCATTTTAGAAGCAGAAATAATGTTCTCAGGACTTAATTAACTGGCATTCAATGTTAAAATCTGGGCTTTATCAGAAATATTTTGAGGCTGCATTGAGATGTTTTGTTTAAAAAACAAAAAGGCCTAATAAAAATGTCTAAACACTTTGCAAGGAACTACAAGTGAATAAGCCAGAACTGAGCTGATCCTCAACCTCCTGAACATTGTATCCACTCCGTTTTTCACTTGCATAATGGACACAGTTCATGCAGGCCAGTGGCTTTCTCAGCCCTTACTATTGATACTTGCCAGGATTAATTAACTATGCCAGACCACCTTAGCTGGTAGCGCTCCTAGGTGTGATCCATGGGCCAATGTTGGTTCAATGATTGTTACAGGGTCCATAGGGAGATAAGAACTGAAAGTGGTCAAAAACATATAACAATTCTACACTATTGAATCTGATAATTTTTAATGCATTTTTATTTTATATAGTTTTCATTTCATTTTCCTAGTAATTCATTTTGACAATGTTTTACAAAATTATGGTCTGCAATGTGTTTTTTAAGCTGGCTTTCAGCACAGAGAGTCTGGGAACACGGACCTAGGTAACCTTCCGGATACCCATGAGCCTCAAGGTTCTGGGTTGTGAGACTAAAGCATGTTAATACATATTGTCTTTAGTGGGACCATGTGTCAATGTGTATGTACGTCTGCGTGGCTTAGTTTTCACTAGATGGCAGCACCAACGCAAAATTAAAAACCAAGGTCATAGGCTATTCACCCCCATGAAAGAATCAGAAACAATGTCCAATCAGTAGGCAGAAACAAGGCTCTCAAAAAATGGCCAGGTCTCCGTTATGTGTTAGGCACTTTACTAGACATTTTATCACATTTAATATGCAAAAAACCATTATGAGTTGAGCACCCTCCTTCTTATTTAAAGGCTTGGAGAGGTTATAGAACTCACCCAAAGTTCATGTAGATTACAAATGACAGAAAGTAAGTGTTTGCTGTTCAGTCATGTCCGACTCTTTGCGACCCACTGGACTGTAGCCTGCCAGGCTCCTATCTCCATGGAATTTTCTAAGTAAGCATACTGGAGTGGGTTGCCATTTCCTTCTCCAGGGAATCTTCCTGATTCAGGGACTGAACCCGGGTCTCCCACATTGCAGGCAGATTCTTTACAAATGACAGAAGTGAGAGTCAAAAACTGACTTATCAGACTTCAGAACATGAAGCCTTTTTCCCAATCTGTGTAGCTGATATAACCTACGTAGTTGGCAGCACACACTCCACCATCAACCCAACTCCTTCCTTTGCCCAACTGAGATTAGGGAGCCAGGATGCTACAGTGTGGACTTTAAAATCAAGACCAGCTCCATCACTTTTTGACCATGATTCACTGGGGAAAATATTAAACTCTCAGAGACATAGTTTCTTCATCTGTACAATGGGAACATCAATGCCTATTTAGCTATTTTTTAAATTAAAATAACACATGTAAAATGTTTAGCACAGTATTTAGCATGCCATAAGTGCTTAATAACTTGTAAGTGTGATTAGGTAGAATTATCTATGAGAATAAAAATCTAACTCACAGAGGTTATATAAGGCCTAAATGAGATAATACATCTAATAGGTCTGTTACCCAGAGGAACACATAAATTTCTTCTTCCTCCCCTTGCTTGACCCCAGGTATTAACAATTCCTTGTATTTACATTTGAGTATATCATTAGTCAAAATAATCTAATTGGCATGAAAGAACAGCCACGCCAAGAAAGTATATTTGCTACTTCACCTGCTCATGGATATAACCCTGAGACCAGCATCAGGTTCTGAACTTTCTTGTTTCAAAGGGATTTTTGGTCATAGTTTGTTTCTCTTTATTCTGATCCAGCAGACCATCAAAATACCTTCCTTTTGGTCTTAAATGTTAAGGATCTATTTTCAGTCAAAACTTTGATGGTCAAAAATATAAGGCCATTTCAAATATGCTACAGAGTATCATTTGCTGACCTTTGTCAGACCAACATGTCTACCTGTCCCTTTTCACAAATGGATATCAACTTAAAAAAAAAAAAAGAATGGTTTTAGTTACTTGTCTTTGTTGTTTCTAATTTGAGAGTTTTAAAAGCGATGATTTGGCATCAAGTATCTAAAGAACAGAGAATATGCACCATCTGAACCTTTTCCCATTGCCCATCTCATGGAACATAGAGCATACCTGCTTTTCCATGGTTTTCAGATTTTCATTACCATTTCCAGTTGTCACATTTTATAATTCTGTCTCTCCATATTTATTAAGACTGCACAGCCAATGTCCCTAAATCACCCACTTTAATAAAAAGCAGCAGCAGGGAGGGATAAATCATGATTATGGGATTAACAGGTAGATACACACTACCATGTATAAAATAAACAACAAGAGTTTACTGTATAGCACAAAGAACTAAATTCAGTATCTATAACAGAAAATCAAAAAAAGAATACACATGTATATATGAATTTAAATCACTGTGCTCTACACCTGAAACTAACACAATATTGTAAATCAACAACAATATTTCTTTAAAAAAGAAGAAATACAGACAATACTTGCAAAGATGGGAGCAATCATCTGTCCCAGTACACAAAACCCTTTGGCAATGTGATTTTACTGCTCCTCCCATCAAGTGAAGTCTGTTCCTCCATTTCTTGAATCCAGGTTGGCCTTATAACTTTCTTTGACCAACAAAATGTGGTAGAAATGACAGTGTGAGTTCAAAAACCTAGATCCTCAAGAAGACTTGGACTTTAGGTCTTCACCCTCCTGAAATGCTGTCCTGAGACCATCATATAAGGAAGCAAGTCTAATCTACTGGAGGGTGAAAGGCCATGTGGAGGAGACCTGAAGCCCTCTAGCCAACAGGCAGCACCAATGCCTCATGTAAGTAAGATCATTTTAAACCTTCCAACACAATCCAGCTGCCACAGTCAACCCACAGGACTATGAGGAGCTTGTATCTTTACTGCTGTCAGCCAGTAACTTTGGGGTAGTTTGACACACAGCAAGGGAAAAGTAAATCAAACAGTCACTGCAAGAATATTTCAGGGAGATACCACTTGTCTTGATTTTTAAATATGGAATTCAAAAGACCAGTTACCTATTTCCTTCCTTTGAAGTTTGCAAGGAAGGCTTGCCACCCAATAACTAAGGACAAAAGGGCTTTGAATTGGATATGAAGGAGAATACTGACCTGAGAGACCAGAAATAATATGAAAAGTTCCTACTAGATACTGAATCATATGCTGATCTTCCTTTCTTTAATCAAATCTGGGTAAAACATGAAAGGCAAAGAGTTCTACAGTATTGCAGCATCTAGAGAATATGTTATTGCCTCTCAATAAGTCACTGGGTTTATTTCCTAGGATTATACCTGAGTCTCTGCATCTCAGTGTCCTCCTCTGGCTAGTACTCAAGAGGCTGTAAATAGATAAAATCACCTCCAGCTGTCATTAGAAGGACAGCTGATCAGTAGGTGAACTCTCCTCGGAACTCTCCTCAGCTTTGGGTAGCTGTTTGAGCAACAATTAGAAACACAGAAACTAGACACTGCTCCCATAACACTTAAAGTAGAAGGTTAAAGCCATTCTTACATGATCGTTCCATCTCTACGGCATTATGGAAATTTTAAACATTTACATAGGATGTTATTTTTTAAGTGGTCATAGTTCAAATGCATCTTTTCCTCTATATTACCTACAAGTATGAACCCATCTACTCAAAATCATTGAAAAGAATTTTGGTCATTCACTATCAGTTCAGTCGCTCAGTTGTGCCCAACTATTTGCAACACCATGGACTGCAGCACACCAGGCTTCCCTGTCCATCACCAACTCCTGGAGTGTACTCAAAATCATGTCCATCGAGTCAGTGATGCCATCCAACCATCCCAGCCTCTGTTGTCCCCTTCTCTTCCTGCCTTCAATCTTGCCCAGCATCAGGGTCTTTTCAAATGAGTCAGTTCTTCACATCAAGTGGCCAAGTACTGGAGTTTCAGCTTCCGCATCAGTCCTTCCAATGAATATTCAGGACTGATCTCCTTTAGGATGGACTGGTTGGATCTCCTTGCAGCCCAAGGGACTCTCAATTGAGAGTCTTCTCCAACACCACAGTTCAAAAGCATCAATTCTTCAGCACTCAGCATTTTTTATATTCCAGCTCTCACATCCATACATGACCACTGGAAAAACCATACCTTTGACTAGACGGACATTTGTTGGCAAAGTAATGTCTCTGCTTTTTAATATGCTGCTAGGTTGGTCATAACCTCTCTTTCAAGGAGTAAGCATCTTTTAATTTCATGGCTGCAGTCACCATCTGCAGTGATTTTGGAGCCCAAAAAAATAAAGTCTGCCACTGTTTCCCCATCTATTTCCCATGAAGTGATGGGACCAGATGCCATGATCTTCGTTTTCTGAATGTTGAGTTTTAAGCCAGCTTTTTCACTCTCCTCTTTCACTTTCATCAAACTCTTTAGTTCCTCTTCACTTTCTGCCATAATGGTGGTGTCATCTGCATATCTGAGGTTATTGATATTTCTCCCAGCAATCTTGATTCCAGCTTGTGCTTCATCCAGTCCATCATTCATTATATAAAGCCAAAAAATTAGGAGTAATTGTTAATATGTTAATACTACTACTGTTACTACTAATAATACTGAAGGCAAATTTGCCAATAGTTGTAATCTATGTGCTTAAATAACTTTATGGGATCAATCTTAAGTACAAGTATACTATAGTATAAATAAACATTTTCATAATGACTATATTTTGTATACTATACTATAAGTATAGCAAACATTTTCATAATAGTTACTCAGAGAAGAAAAATATATAACCAAATGAAAGATGGTGATTCTCTGGTCTCAAAAATGTAATACATTTCAAGCAATTGTGATGTCCCTTGATGGGTATACCACTGCAATCACCATCTGCAGTGATTTTGGAGTAAATCAACTATATTCCAATAAAAATTAAAGGGAAAAACAGAGTTGGATAATTGACATTACTAGTTTTATGACTTACTACACAGCCATGGCAATCAAAATATTATGATAACTTCATAAAGACAGTCAAACACACCACTGAAATAAAATAGCTTAGAAATAGATACAACATATATAGTCAGTTTATTCTAAAAGATTCCAGGGCAATTCAGTGGGAAACGGAAAACGGTTTCAACAAATAGTGCTAGACTAACTGGATAATATACCATACTCAAAACGCAATTTAAGATGGACCAGAGATCCAAAAGTAAAAGCTAAAACTACAAAGCTTCTCTAAGAGATACCCCACGTCCAAGGTAAGAGAAACCCAAGTAAGATGGTAGGTGTTGCAAGAGGGCATCAGAAGGCAGACACACTGAAATCATAATCACAGAAAACTAGTCAATCTAATCACACTAGGACCACAGCCTTGTCTAACTCAATGAAACTAAGCCATGCCCTGAGGGACCACCCAAGACGGGTGGGTCACGGTGGAGAGGTCTGACAGAATGTGGTCCACTGGAGAAGGGAATGGTAAACCACTTCAGTATTCTGGCCTTAAGAACCCCATTAACAGTATGAAAAGGCAAAATGATAGGATACTGAAAGAAGAACTCCCCAGGTCAGTAGGTGCCCAATATGCTACTGGAGATCAGTGGAGAAATAACTCCAGAAAGAATGAAGGGATGGAGCCAAAGCAAAAACAATACCCAGTTGTGGATGTGACTGGTGATAGAAGCAAGGTCCGATGCTGTAAAGAGCAATATTGCATAGGAACCTGGAATGTTAGGTCCATGAATCAAGGCAAATTGGAAGTCGTCAAACAAGAGATGGCAAGAATGAATGTTGACATTCTAGGAATCAGCGAACTAAAAGGGACTGGAATGGGTGAATTTAACTCAGATGACCATTATATCTACTACTGTGGGCAGGAATCCCTTAGAAAAAATGGAGTAGCCATCATGGTCAACAAAAGAGTCCAAAATGCAGTACTTGGATGCAATCTCAAAAATGACAGAATGATCTCTGTTCGTTTCCAAGGCAAGCCATTCAATATCACGGTAATCCAAGTCTATGCCCAACCAGTAATGCTGAAGAAGCTGAAGTTGAATGGTTCTATGAAGACCTACAAGACCTTTTAGAACTAACATCCAAAAAAGATGTCCTTTTCATTATAGGGGACTGGTATGCAAAAGTAGGAAGTCAAGAAACACCTGGAGTAACAGGAAAATTTGGCCTTGGAATGTGGAATAAAGCAGGGCAAAGATTAATAGAGTTTTGCCAAGAGAACACACTGGTCATAGCACACACCCCCTTCCAACAACACAAGAGAAGACTCTACACATGGACATCACCAGATGCTCAACACCGAAATCAGACTGATTATATTCTTTGCAGCCAAAGATGGAGAAACTCTATACGGTCAGCAAAAACAAGACTGGGAGCTGACTGTGGCTCAGATCATGGGCTCCTTATTGCCAAATTCAGACTTAAATTGAAGAAAGCAGGGAAAACCACTAGACCATTCAGGTATGACCTAAATCAAATCCCTTATGATTACACAATGGAAGTGAGAAATAGATTTAAGGGACTAGATCTGATACATAGAGTGCCTGATCAACTATGGAATAAGGTTCGTGACATTGTACAGGAGACAGGGATCACGACCATACCCATGGAAAAGAAATGCAAACAAGCAAACTGGCTGTCTGGGGAGGCCTTACAAATAGCTGTGAAAAGCAAAGGAGAAAAGGAAAGATATACCCATTTGAATGCAGAGTTCCAAAGAATAACAAGGAGAGATAAGAAAGCCTTGCCCAGTGATCAGCGCAAAGAAATAGAGGAAAAGAACAGAATGGGAAAGACTAGAGATCTCTTCAAGAAAATTAGAGATACCAAGGGAACATTTCATGCAAAGATGGGCTCGATAAAGGACAGAAATGGTCTGGACCTAACAGAAGCAGAAGATAATAAGAAGAGGTGGCAAGAATACACGAAAGAACTGTACAAAAAAGATCTTCACGACCCAGATAATCACGATGATGTGATCACTCACCTAGAGCCAGACATCCTGGAATGTGAAGTCAAGTGGGCCTTAGAAAGCATCACTACAAACAAAGCTAGTGGAGGGAATGGAATTCCAGTTGAGCTATTTCAAATCCTGAAAGATGATGCTGTGAAAGTGCTACACTCAATATGCCAACAAATTTGGAAAACTCAGCAGTGGCCACAGGACTGGAAAAGGTCAGTGTTCATTCCAATCCCTAAGAACACTCAAACTACCGCACAATTGCACTCATCTCACACGCTAGTAAAGTAATGCTCAAAATTCTCCAAGCCAGGCTTCACCAATACGTGAACCATGAACTTCCAGATGTACAAGATGGATTAAGAAAAGGCAGAGGAACCAGAGATCAAATTGCCAACATCTGCTGGATCATGGAAAAAGCAAGATAGTTCCAAAAAAACATCTATTTCTGCTTTATTGACTATGCCAAAGCCTTTGACTGTGTGGATCACAATAAACTGTGGAAAATTTTGAAAGAGATGGGAATACCAGACCACCTGACCTGCCTCTTGAGAAACCTATATGCAGGTCAGGAAGCAGCAATTAGAACTGGACATGGAACAATAGACTGGTTCCAAATAGGAAAAGGAGTACGTTTAGGCTGTATATTGTCACCCTGCTTATTTAACTTCTATGCAGGGTACATCATGAGAAATGCTGGGCTGGAAGAAGCACAAGCTGGACTCAAGATTTCCAGGAGAAATATCAATAACCTCAGATATGCAGATGACACCACCCTTATGGCAGAAAGTGAAGAGGAACGAAAAAGCCTCTTGATAAAAGTGAAAGCGGAGAGTAAAAAAAGTTGGCTTAAAGCTCAACATTCAGAAAACAAAGATCATGGCATCAGGTCCCATCACTTCATGGGAAATAGATGGAGAAACCGTGGAAACAGTGGTAGACTTTATTTTGGGGGGCTCCCAAATCACTGCAGATGGTGATTGCAGCCATGAAATTAAAAGATGCTTACTCCTTGGAAGGAAAGTTATGACCCACCTAGACAGCATATTCAAAAGCAGAGACATTACTTTGCCAACAAAGGTCCGTCTAGTCAAGGCTATGTTTTTCCCAGTGGTCATGTATGGATGTTAGAGTTGGACTGTGAAGAAAGCTGAGCACCAAAGAATTGATGCTTTTGAACTGTGGCGTTGGAGAAGACTCTTGAGAGTCCCTTGGACTACAAGGAGATCCAACCAGTCCATTCTGAAGGAGATCAGCCCTGGGATTTCTTTGGAAGGAATGATGCTAAAGCTGAAACTCCAGTACTTTGGCCACCTCATGCGAAGAGTTGACTCACTGAAAAAGATTCTGATGCTGAGACGGACTAGGGGCAGGAGGAGAAGGGGACAACAGAGGATGAGATGGCTGGATGGCATCACTGACTCGATGGACGTGAGTTTGAGTGAATGCTGGGAGTTGGTGATGGACAGGGAGGCCTGGCGTGCTGCGATTCATGGGATCACGAAGAGTTGGACACAACTGAGTGACTGAACTAAACTGAACTGAACTGAAGAATACAGGAGAATACCTTTGCAACTTTGGAACAAAGTTTTTTTTTTTTTTTTTAGAGGACACAAAAAGCACTACACATAGAAGAAAAAATATTGATCAACTGTACTTAATCAAAACTAAAAACTGCTCATCAAAAGACACCATTAAAGAAAATAAAAATGGAAACGACAGACTGGGAGAAATGTGTGCAGTACTTCTCTGACAAAGGAAATGTTTCTATAACTTTAAACTAGGATTGTAAAGAGTATACATTATTAATAAGAACACAACCCACTTTTTTAAATGGGCAAAAGGCTTGAATATACACTCATAAAAGAAGATATACAGACGGGTACTAAGCACATGAAAATGATCAGCATATTAGTCATCAGAGAAATGCAAGTTAAAACTACAATGAAATATCATCCTACATCTGACTAGAACAGCTAAAATTACAAAACAGACAATGCCAAATGCTGTTAAGGAAGTGAAACAACTGGAACGTCAGCAAATTGCTGAGAATTTCAAATAAAGCAACCACTGTGTTAAGCTGTTTGGTACTGCCATAAAGTTAAAGACACGCCTACCAGAAATTCCACGTCTAGAGGTATATGCAAAATAAATGGAAATATATGTCCACAAAGGGACTTGAATATTTCTAGTACCTGCAGTAAATGCGGTCAATCATATGCCACATTTAGGACTAAAGCACTCACTCCTCCAGCCTTGGGGGATGTTGGCAACTAAGAAAATAGTTGAATCCTTTTCTAGAAATTGCCCTCAACTGAAGAGAGTCAGCCTATACAAGAGCCTCGTGATACATGCCATGACTAGTCAGTGCCAGGGAATAAAGGCTCATCCTTCAGCCTCAATACCTCAAAGAATGCATTTTCCAAAGACAGCTGTACTACACATTCCACCTCACTCACTCTTCTTGCAGTGATGACACCTCTCCATTGAGAAGCCTGGCTACTCTGAAGCCTCCATGCTGGAGATACCAAGCGGGGAACTACACAGAGACAGGGAAGCTGGAGGAGCTTCAGCTGTTTCAACTTTCTGAGTCTTCCCAGCCCAGGCACCGGGGTTCCCAAGTGGCACAGCAGTCAAGAATCGGCCTGCCAATGCAGGAGACACAAGAGACACAGGTTCCATCCCTGGGTCAGGAAAAGCCCCTGGAGAAGGAAACAGCAACCCATTCCAGTATTCTCGCCTGGGTAATCCTATGGATAGAGGAGACTAGCAGGCTACAGTCCAGGGGGTCGCGAAGAGTCAGACACAACTGAGCACCTGCACAGAAAGCCCAGGCACCACACAGGGTGAAGATGCATTTAGGTGACCCCGGCTCCAGTCACCACCTGAGGGCAACTTTATGACAGATCCTAATCCAGAACTACACAAGGCAGGCTGCTTCCAAATTCTAAATTCTGACAGATAATAAATGATTGTGGTTGTTTTAAGCCACTAGGTTTTGGGGTGATTTCTTCTGCAACAAGAAAACTGATACACAGAGGGCAACTCTGAAGGGCCAGTCCAGTTTCAGCTGTGTTCAATTTCTCCTTTCACCCAATCCTGCCTGTCATTTCCCATGAGTACGGATCTCAACACCTGTTGAAACCTTTATGTAGAAAAATCAATTCAGAATTTGTTTTCCAGGGAACACAATCTTGGAATTTTGTGGGTTTTTTTTAAACTTTTAATTTTTTTTGGCCACACCACGTGACTTGTGAGATCTTAGTTGCCTGACAGAGGATCAACCTGTGCCTCCTGCAGTGCAAGCAGTCTAACCACCAGATCACCAAGGAAGCCTCTTGGAAGTTTTATTCATGATAGCCAAAAGAAAAGGAAACCACCCAAACAGTCCATCAACAGGAGACTGAAAAAACAAATTATGGTATTCATACAATAGAATACTGATTGTTTGGTATTAAAATCAATACACTCAACATGGACATGTTAATGAAAGTATTCAGACACAGAGTAAATCTTGTATGGTTCTTTTCATGAAGTTCAAGAAAACAAAACTAATCTTATGGTGATAAAATCAGAACAGTGTGGCCTAAAGGGTGGGTAGTAGGGATGGGGAGATTGACTGGCAAGGAACACCTACAGCTACCATAAACAGTGAACACAGTCTAACTCCTGGCCTGACAAACATAAAACCTCACACTAAAGGCTTGCACCTCAATTCCGTTTACCTAATATATCATGTCTGATTTTCTAGTACACATTTAAAGGGCATGCTGAAAGGCAAAAGACAGCCTGAAGGGACAAGTCAACCATCAGAACCAGATTTCTAGATGACAGGGATTTTGGAATTATTAGATCAGGAATTTAAGATAATTATGATTAATAAGCTAAGAGCATTAAGGAAAAAAACTGGACAATTTTTAAAAACAAGGAGGTGATATAAGTAGAGAGACGTAAACTCTAAGCAAGAATCAAAAGAAATGCTAGATTTCCCTGGTGGGCCAGTGGTTAAGAATCCACCTGCCAGGTTCAATCCCTAGTCCAGGAAGTTTCCACATTCCTCGCAGCAACTAAACTTGTGCCCTACAACTGGGCCCATGCATTGCAACTGCTAAACGTGTGCGTTGCAACTGCTGAGCCTGCTTGCCCTGAAGCTCGCCCAAAAAAAAAGCTACCACAATGAGAAGATCACGCACCACAAATAGAGATTAGCCCCCAGTCTCTGCAACTAGAGACAGCCCACGCACAACAACAAAAAGCCAGAACATCAAAAAAAATTTTTTTAATTAATTAAACTAACAAATGAAGAATGCCTTTTCTGGGTTCATTAGTAGACTAGACAAGAATCAAGGAGCTTGAAGGATGTCAGTAGGAACTTCCCAAACTAAACAGCAATGAGAAAAAATAATGAAAAATATAATATCTAAGAAATGTGGGACAAAAGGTATAGTGTATACATAATGGGAATAACAGGAGAGGAAAAGGTAAAAGAAATATTAAAAATATTTGAAGTTTTTATGTCTGAGAATATTCCAAAATAAATGACAGACACCAAATTACAGATCCAGAAAGCTGTCAGAGAACACTAACTGGGATAAATATCAAATACAATACAAAACCCTACACTTAGGCATTTCCTATTCAAACTGCAGAAAATCGAAGATGAAAAGATTATTTCTAAAGAAGTTAAAAGGGGAGAAAAATACCTCTAGAGCAACAAGTACAAGAATATACTGAAATTTTCTTCAGAAATCACATAAGCAAAAGAGAGTAAAGTGAAATATTTGGTGTTGAACGAAAACCAACAAAGAATTCTGTATCCAAGAAATTATCCTTTAAAAGTAAAGTAGAAATAAAGACATTTAAAAGTAAAGTAGAATTTAAGACAAAGAAAAATTGAGGGAGTTTGTCACCAGTAGACCTGCCTTGCAAGAAATATTAAAGGAGTTTATTCAGAAAGAAGGAAATGATAAAGGTCAGCAGCTTAGATCTACATAAAAAGAACATTAAAGAAGGAATAAATGAAGGCAAAATAAAATCTTTCAGTTACTTTTATTTTTAATTGATCTGATAACTGTTTAAAATAATAATAGTAATGATATATGAGGTGATTAAAGCTCATGCACAAATGAAATGAATGACAAAAAGTGTTATAAGGAACAAGGATGAGGAACTGGAAATACTCTGCTACAAAGTACTGGCATTACCTATGAGGCCATACATTGTTACTAGAAAGTGAATTTAGATTAATCGTAAATGTATATTGCAAACTTTAGGCTGCTCCTAGGCATTCACCCAAATAAGTGAAAACTTGCCCCCAGACAAAAAGCTGCACCTGAACGTTTACAACAGCTGTATATGCAATCACCAAAAACTGGAAGCAAACAAGATGACCTTCAATAGGTGAATGGATTTTAAAAAAGCCTGCAGTATATCCATACAATGGTAAATTATTCAGCCATAAAAAGAAACGAGCTATGAAGCTGTAGCCCACAAAAGATAGGAAGGAATCTTATATATATTTAGCTAAGTGAAAGAAGTTAATCTCAAAAGGTTACATACTGTATGATTCCAAATATGTTATTCTGGAAAAGGCAAAACTCTAGAGACAATAAAAAGATCAGTGGTTGGGGAAGGGAGAGAAGGATGAATAGGTCAATTTTTAGCCAGTGAACTACTCTAAATGAGCCTGTATTAGTGAATATGTCATTTTGTCAAAATCCACAGAACTGTACAACACAAAGAGTTAACCATTATAAACTATATAGTTTAACTAATAATAATGTATCAATATTGGTGTGTCTGTTTTAACAAAAGCAACACACCAGTGTAAGCTATTAATAAGGGAAACTATAGAGGAGGAGTGATGAGAGAGAGACAATAAATGGAAATTCTCAGTACTTCCTGCTTAAATTTTCTGTAAACCTAAAACTGCTCTAAAAATAGTTTTTTCAAAACAAGGTATGGATCCTGATCTCAAAGAGCTTACAACCCAGCAAGAGAGATTTAACTGTAACTGTTGCATGACAAATTTCTCTATGTGAACAAGAGATATGAAAATCTTTCTAAATTATGAAATACTTCAAATACACAAAGTACAGAAAGTAATAAAACATCACTAATTACCCACATTCAGGTTTAAAAGACAGTAACTTTCTCACATATTTTCTTTAGATTTTTTTTTTTAATGAGCAATGAAACTTTACAGAAAGAGATGAAACCCCCTGAATTTCTGTCTATTGATATTCTTTTAACCCCCTACCTAGAAATAACACTATTCAGAAATTATCTTCTCCATCACATTTTATACTATTGTTATATCTAAGTCAGTATGTAGCATGCATGTAGCTTTTGAAAAAAAAAATACCAATAACTATTTTAATGGTAACTGTTCTGTTTAAGTTTCTTCCCTTCCTTTTGGAGTAAATTTTGGTCACTTACATTATTTCAAGAAAATTGCCATTTGACCAAAGTTTCATCGTAGCTAAGATTCTTCATGGTATCTACTTATGAGTTTCCTCATAAGTTACTGTTTCTTTGAAATCACTCTTACTTTAATACATATTTTAATAGGTAATATACACAGAGTTGAAATATAAAAATAACACTTGTTCCCATTCACAAATATACACAAGTAATAATTTCTATTCATTTTTCCAATTTTCCTTCCACAAGGATAAGAAAATATGAATCTACAGTCTTATTTTCTCCCGTTTTCTGTAGCTTGAGCGAGTGAGTGAGTGAAGTCGCTCAGTCGTGTCTGACTCTTTGCAACCCAGTGGACTGTAGCCCACAAGGCTCCTCCCTCCACGGGATTCTCCAGGCATTTCTGTAGCTTGCTCTTTACGAATGTCAAAAATCTTTACACTGCAGTTCACAGAGAACTTCCACACCTTCCTTTACAGTCGCATTATATTCCATTATGTGACTCTACCCTAATTTACTTAACTAACCTCTTTTGAACAGAACTAGCATTGTTTTCCGGAGAGGGCAATGGCACCCCACTCCAGTATTCTTGCTTGGAAAATCCCATGGATGGAGGAGCCTGGTAGGCTGCAGTCCATGGAATCGCGAAGTCGGACACGACTGAGCAACTTCACTTTCACTTTTCACTCTCATGCATTGGAGAAGGAAATGGCAACCCACTCCGGTGTTCTTGCCTGGAGAATCCCAGGGACAGAAGAGCCTGGTAGGCTGCCATCTCTGGGGTCGCACAGAGTCAGGCACGACTGAAGCGACTTAGCAGCAGCAGCATTGTTTTCAGTTGTTGCTTCAAAGTTGCATTATGCACATTTTATTTTGCCACTGTAGAAATTCATCTGTAGAAGAAATTTCCAGAAATGAAATTTCTGAGCCAAAGAGTACACATTCACATCTTGACAGTTTTTACCATCTCGCCACAGGGGTGGTGCTAATTTGTATTTTCAGCAGCAACACAACCATATGCACGGTCTGGGACGAAATACGATGAAGACCTATGTACCATTTATATATAAGAAAAGTCTATTCTAAAGCCATAATAAACATACCTTCACAAAGACCTGAAAATTCAGGTCTGGGACTTAGAAACCGTGGGTTCCTCGGAGCCCTACCTCAGAAGGCCAGCGACGGGCAGCTGCCCCTTCTCGCCCCATGTCCGTCCTGTCCCACCCTCAGGGACAGGGTGATCACACACGCAGACAGCCCAGCCCACACCCACAAGCTCTTCTCACACCACACTGTGGACAGCCTCCCCTCACAGTCAGCGAAGCACCGCCAGCATGGCTGACCCGAGAGAGGATGATCGGAAGGGGAGGCACAGTCTCGCGGGCTGGTCAGGGCTTCTAAAGACCCGGATGCAGGAGAGGCGTGCAGCGCTTAGAAGGGGTGATGCAGGATCTGGGTGGGCGTATCTCCTTGGCTTCCCAGAGAAGTGGGAGTTTGCTTAAAGAGTCGTGACCCTTTTATTTTTGTATGAAAGCGAAAGAAAGTGAAAGTGTTAGTTGCTGAGTCGTGTCTGACTCTTTGTGACCCCCATGGACTGTAACCCACTGGGCTTCTCTGTCCATGGGGTTCTCCAGGCAAAATTACTGGAGTGGGTAGCCATTCCCTTCTCCAGGGAATCTTCCCCACCCAGGGGTGGAGCCAGAGTCACCTGCACTGCAGACAGATTCTTTACCGTCTGAGACACCTTATTTTTGTATATATTGCTTAATTATGCTTGTTGGTTTTTTTTGGTCCTAATAAGTCTCCCAGGACATATATCTATTTAAATTATTCTTTTTAAAAAATTAATCTTTTGGTTTTGTTGATCTCTCCTCTTGTTTGTTTGATTTACATTAATTGGTCTTCCTTTTATTGGTCTTCCTTTTATTACTGCCAAACTTACTTACTTAGAACTTACTCTTTTCATTTTTACCTTCTAAAATTAGAATCCTTAATTTCACTCTGTCCCACTTTTTAATATATACCTAAAGTTATACATGTCAGTCAGTTCAGTTCAGTCACTCAGTCGTGTCAGATTCTTTGAGACCCCATGGACTACAGGCTTCAACAATACGTGAACCGTGTACTTACAGATGTTCAAGGTGGATTTAGAAAAGACAGAGGAACCAGAGATCAAGTTGCCAACATCCGTTGGGTCATCGAAAAAGCAAGAGAGTACCAGAAAAACATCTATTTCTGCTTTATTGGCTATGCCAAAGCCTTTGACTGTGTGGATCACAACCAGACCACCTGACCTGCCTCCTGAGAAATCTGTATGCAGGTCAAGAAGGAACAGTTGGAACTGCACATGGAACAACAGACTGGTTCCAAATCAGGAAAGGAGTACGTCAAGGCTGTATATTGTCAACCTACTTATTTAGCTTATATGCAGAGTACATCATGAGAAACACTGGGCTGGATGAAGCACAAGCTGGAATCAAGGTTGCCAGGAGAAATATCAATAACCTCAGATATGCAGATGACACCACCCTTATGGCAGAAATTGAAGAGGAACTAAAAAGCCTCTTGATGAAAGTGAAAGAGGAGAGTCAAAAAGCTGGCTTAAAGCTCAACATTCAGAAAACAAAGATCATGGCATCTGGTCCCATCACTTCATGGCAAATAGATGGGGAAACAATGGAAACAGTGAGAGACTTTATTTTCTTGGGCTCCAAAATCACTGCAGATGGTGACTGCAGCCATGAAATTAAAAGATACTTGCTGCTTGAAAGAAAAGCTATGACCCACCTAGACAGCATATTCAAAAGCAGAGACATTACTTTGCCAACAAAGTTCTGTCTAGTCAAAGCTGTGGTTTTCCCAGTAGTCATGTATGGATGTGAGAGTTGGACTATAAAGAAAGCTGAGCACCGAAGAATTGATGCTTTTGAACTGTGGTGTTGGAGAAGACTCTTGAGAGTCCCTTGGACTGCAAGGAGATCCAATCAGTCCATCCTAAAGGAAATCAGTCCTGAATATTCATTGGAAGGACTGATGCTGAAGCTGAAATTCCAATACTTTGGCCACCTGATGCGAAGAACTGACTCATTTGAAAAGACACTGATGCTGGGAAAAATTGAAGGCAGGAGGAGAAGGGGACGACAGAGGATGAGATGGTTGGATGGCATCACCGACTCAATGGACATGAATCTGAGTAAACTCCAGGAGTTGGTGATGGACAGGGAAGCCTCGTGTGCTGTATAGTCCATGGGGTCTCAAAGAGTCGGACACAATTGAGCGACTAAACTGAACTGAACTGACACTGGTAGGATAAATTCAGCTTCTATAGCCTGGGGTTTCATTTACATGTGGTGACTTTTCTTTTCCTACTCATTTCACTGAACGATGATACTGGTTTTCAGTGCTTCTCTGGAGTAGTGAAAAGAACTTTTCTAACCTTCTAACAGTCGAGGCAACTTTTTAAGGCTTTAGGATACTCCCTGTGGCTCAGGTCTAGCTTTCCCTATTGACACAGGATGGAATACATGCTTCCAGTGCCCATGTGTTCATTGAATGACCACCCCCAGCCTCTAAAGCTAATGCAGTGCCTCATCATTATGGTACTGACTTTTCTCTCTGTTTCTGCCACCTGGCATTTCCCTTCAAGAAAGAAAGTCTGCTATTTATTTCAATTATTTTTATTTTTTATTTATAATTTCTATGTGTTACAAACACATACAAATACAAAGTAGGAAGGGTGCCTATCTGTGTCTATTTTTTTTTTTTTGCCATTAATCAAGAGTCATTAAAGTCATTCCTTTTACTTAATGGGTATTTTGACTCCCTTTAGAGAAGGGCTGTCTGTAAAAGGCAATGCCAACCTGTTCCAGTACTCTTTCCTGGAAAATCCCATGGACGGAGGAGCCTGGTAGGCTGCAGTCCATGGGGTCGCGAAGAGTCAGACACGACTGAGCAACTTCACTTTCACTTTTCATTTTTATGCACTAGAGAAGAAAATGACAACCCACTCCAGTGTTCTTACCTTGAGAATCCCAGGGACAGGGGAGCCTGGTGGGCTGCTGTCTATGGGGTTGCACAGAGTCGGACACGACTGAAACAACTTAGCAGCAGCAGAGAAGGACTGTGGGTTGTATCTTCAGTTGCTAGCACAATGCCAGATACATAGAAAGTACCCCAAAATTTTTGCTCACTGGCTTCTTTGCCATTTACCTTTTTGTTGAGGATATCAAACTGAGCTATCTACTCTTGGATCATAATCACATTTCAACTCCTTGTGCTCCCCAGTTCAAGACCCTATCCTCTGAAATACCTAAATTACCCACAAATATATAGCAAAAGTAGTATTTGTATTTTTAAGCCTCTCTGTTTTAAGTAAAGAAAGTCAGATCCAGAAAGATTGAGCGATTTGTTTTTATCCTATAACTAGTATTTTAGAGTTATTGACTCATAAAAGTAGCATTAGCTCTTCACTGGCCCAACTTCCTCATCCTATGTAGTGGGTATATTCTCCATTAAGAATAATCCTTTCTAGTTCAATAATTGGTTGGTAGCTGAGTAGGGGCTATAATTCAGATCTCATTATTAGCAACCAAGACCTCCTGGCCCCTCCTCACAATGCCTGACTTTACCACAGGGATAACAAGAAAAGTAGACATCAGCTTCATATCACTTGAGATTCCATACATTGGAACATACTTTATAGTACTATTTTTCTTTTATAACATCAGTATGATAATAATAAATATTAATCATGTTTAATAGTTACAAAAGCCAGCACATGGAATCAACCTAGATGTCCACTGACAGATGAATGGATAAATAAGTTGTGGTACATATATACAATGGAATATTATTCAGCCATAAAAAGGATTGAATTTGAGTCAGTTGTAATGAGGTGGATGAATGTAGAGTTTGTTAAACAAAGTCAGAGAGAGAGAAAAAAACATTATATATTAATATATGCTAGTAAAGTAATGCTCAAAATTCTCCAAGCCAGGCTTCACCAATACGTGAACCATGAACTTCCTGATGTTCAAGCTGGTTTTAGAAAAGGCAGAAGAACCAGAGATCAAATTGCCAACGTCCACTGGATCATGGAAATAGCAAGAGATTTCCAGAAAAAAACATCTATTTCTGCTTTATTGACTATGCCAAAGCCTTTGACTGTGTGGATCACAATAAACTGTGGAAAATTCTGAAAGAGATGGGAATACCAGACCACCTGACCTGCCTCTTGAGAAATCTGTATGCAGATCAGGAAGCTACAGTTAGAACTGGACATGGAACAACAGACTGGTTCCAAATAGGAAAAGGAGTATGTCAAGGCTGTATATTGTCACCCTGCTTGTTTAACTTATATGCAGAGAACATCATGAGAAACTCTGGGCTGGAAGAAACACAAGCTGGAATCAAGATTGCTGGGAGAAATATCAATAACCTCAGATATGCAGATGACACCACCCTTATGGCAGAAAGTGAAGAAGAACTAAAAAGCCTCTTGATGAAAGTGAAAGAGGAGAGTGAAAAAGTTAGCTTAAAGCTCAACATTCAGAAAACGAAGATGATGGCATCTGGTCCCATCACTTCATGGGAAATAGATGGGGAAACAGCGGCAGATTTTATTTTGGGGGGCTCCAAAACCACTGCAGATGGTAACTGCAGCCATGAAATTAAAAGATGCTTACTCCTTGGAAGGAAAGTTATGACCCACCTAGACAGCATATTGAAAAGCAGAGACATTACTTTGTCAACAAAGGCCCGTCTAGTCAAGGCTATGGTTTTTCCAGTGGTCATGTATGGATGTTAGAGTTGGACTGTGAAGAAAACTGAGCACCGAAGAATTGATGCGTTTGAACTGTGGTGTTGGAGAAGACTCTTAAGAGTCCCTTGGACTGCAAGGAGATCCAACCAGTCCATTCTGAAGGAGATCAGCCCTGGGATTTCTTTGGAAGGACTGATGCTAAAGCTGAAACTCCAGTACTTTGGCCACCTCATGTGAAGAGTTGACTCATTGGAAAAGACTCTGATGCAGGGAGGGATTGGGGGCAGGAGGAGAAGGGGACGACAGAGGATGAGATGGCTGGATGGCATCACTGACTCGATGGACGTGTGTTTGAGTGAACTCTGGGAGTTGGTGATGGACAGGGAGGCCAGGCGTGCTGTGATTCATGGGGTCACAAAGAGTTGGACACGACTGAGCGACTGAACTGAACTGAATATATATATTGGGCTTCCCTGGTGGCTCAGATGCTTAAGAGTCCACCTGCAAAGCAGGAGACCCTGGTTCAGTCATTGGGTTCAGATGATCCCCTGGAGAGGGGAATGGCTATCCACTCCAGTGTTCTTGCCTGTAGAATTCCATGGACAGAGGAGCCTGGCAGGCTACAGTCCATGGGCCTCATAGAGTCAGATACAACTGACTGACTAACACTTTCACTTTCCTTGCTAGGAGCCTAGAAAAATAGTACTGATGGACCTACTTACAGACAAGGAATGAAGGTGCAGACATGGAGGACACTGGTGGACACAGTGGAGGAAGGAGAGGGTAAGACAAGAAAGTAGCATTGATATAGTTCATTTCAGTCCCTCAGTTGTGTCCAACTCTTTGAGATCCCATGGACTACAGCACGCCAAGCTTCCCTGTCCATCACCAACTCCCAGAGCTTGCTCAAACTCATGTCCATCAAATTGGTGATGCCATCCAACCATCTCATCCTCTGTTATCCCCTTCTCCTCACATCTTCAATCTTTTCCAGCATCAGGGTCTTTTCAAATGAGTCAGTTCTTCACATCAGGTGACCAAAATATTGGGGTTTCAGCTTCAGCATCAGTTCCTTCTAATGATATTCAGGACTGATTTCCTTGAGAACTGACTGGTTTGATCTCCTTGCAGTCCAAAGGACTCTCAAGAGTATTCTCAAACACCACAGATCAAAAGCATCAGTTCTTCGGCACTCAGCTTTCTGTGTAGTCCAACTCTCACATCCATACATGACCACTGGAAAAACCATAACTGTGACTAGATTGTCCTTTGGTGGCAAAGTAATGTCTCTGCTTTTTAATATGCTGTCTAGGCTGGTCATAGTTTTTCTTCCAAGGAACAAGTGTCTTTTAACTTCATGGCTGCAGTCACCATCTGCAGTGATTTTGGAGCCCCCAAAATAAAGTCTCTCACTGTTTTCACTGTTTCCCCATCTATCTGCCATGAAGTGATGGAACCAGATGCCATGATCTTCGTTTTTTGAATGTTGAGTTTTAAGTCAGCTTTTTCACTCACCCCTTTCACTTTCATCAAGACACTCTTTAGTACTTCTTCACTTTATGCCATCAGGGTGGTGTCATCTGCATACCCGAGGTTATTGATGTTTCTCCCGGCAATCTTCTAGCATTGACATACTATACACTATCATATATTCATGAAGATATACTAGCGGGAAGCTAGCATAACACAGGGAGCCCAGTCTGGCACTCTGTGATGACCTAGAGGGGTGGAATGGAGGCTCAGAGGGAGGCTTAAGAGGGTGGGTATCTATCTATCTATCTATCTATCTATATGTATATATAGATGTAATTTATATTTTTATTTTAGAGGGACAGAGAGGCTTTCCATGCTGCAGCCCATGGAGTCACAGAGTAGGACACAACTCATCAACTAAACAACAGCAAAATAAAATTATGACTGATTTGTATTGATGCACTGCTGAGACAACCACAATATTGTAATGCAATTATCCTCCACTTTAAAAAATTCTTCTTGGGAATCTGAGAGATGTGATGAAAAACATTTTTCATTTTTCATCCCTTTTATGTTTTCATCTTATATTTTTATTATTTTTTCAAGTATTATAATAATAAATATATCTATTATCTCTTCAATAGTAAAGAGAATCATTTTCAATAAATAAGAAACCTAAGAAAAAAAATACCAACAAAGGTGCTAAGCACTTTACATATTGTATTTCATTTATAAATATGTACAATAATCCCATGGAATAGATGCTTTTGCACATTGCATGAATGAAGAAATGAGACTTGGGCAGGTACTACTCTGAACAGGAGCTCTGTGGTTAAGGACATCTGGGTGACACTAGGTTACACAAAGTTAACAGCTTTCTTCAGTTCTAGGATTTCTCAGAGCCTTTCGTATGCTCACATACTTGTGAATTATCAGGTTTATAATTATCCATCCCATGTGGATACCCTTCTCACTAACCATGACTCTTGAGCATTATTTGGCCACAGAATCCTCTTGCTGAGAACCTTTCAGAGGTAGCATTCTTAGAAGTGTGCTTTGGAAGCACTGCCCCACATGAACATCTGCAGGGCGGTCTTAGTTGAGCAGTGTGACTGTAGGCTCTGGTCATGGGCAAGTCTTTCCCATGTAGCGAAGGGCATTCATCTCATGTAGAGTTCCAGGTATTCTGAAGGGGTTGTACCCTGGTGACTGAGAACCAGCTTTGGTAGTGCTCAGACATTTTCTGTTCCACACAGGATAGAAGTGCTGGAATCCTCGGAATCTTACAGTAGCCATACCTTTTTAGTGTCTCCATCTTCATCTATAGGCCAGATATCCCCCTAGGCACTCTAGAAATTCAGGGAATGGAGGAAATCCCTAGCCACAGAAATTTAGATGTTGACATTTATATAAGAGCATGAATTTCTGTTGGTTATAGACCAATATTAACATATAAAGTCATTAATCTATGCACACATATACTAAGATGACAAAGAAGAAATGGAAAAGAACTACACAGGGGATGCTTCACTCATTCATTCATTGTATTCATGGAGACTTCACTCTAGGTGCTGGAGACAAAGCAGTGAACAAGAGAGGCAGGCTTCCTGCTCTCACGTAGCTGACACTCAGGGAGGCCTGGACTTGTACTGACTTTGTCTCAATTTGATCTGTGACCAGGGACAAGCCACATAAACTTCTGAATCTCTGTTTCTTCACATTTTAAACAACCTATATGATGCCTTTCCTTCATGAAAATTTCAGCCATAAAGTCATAGTTGAGGAAGAACAAGGTAGGTATCTGTGATGGGGGTATAGAGTAGCAGTAGCCCAGAGCAGGTGTCAGAACTCAAGGGGATAAGGAGGGGATTCACAGTGGGGGAGGGCAAAGGACGGGGAAAGCCTGGCATGAGATGGTAACCCCTAAGCAGGGTGAATAAGCCACCCACACGATGGGGAGAGGAGCCTGGCATGAGGTATCAGAAGCAGGTGTGAAGAAGGTGTCCAGGTGATAGAGAGTCCCGTGTGGGAAACCAAAGTCAGAACAGAGGAGGACAGTGCTTCAGAGACCAAGACGGGTCAGAAAGACATCTTCAGGATGAGCTGATTGATGTGGGAACTCAGAGTCATCGTTAGTGAGAAGGGTGTCCACATGGAATGGCAGCCTAGAATAGGGAGTCAGACCCCAAGCAAGAAGAAAAGGCTGTCCACACATGGGTGGAGGTGGGGAGTGAAGTTGCTCAGTCATTTCCAACTCATTGTGACCCCATGGACTGTAGTGTACACCAGGCTTCTCCGTCCATGACATTTTCCAGGCAAGAGTACTGGAGTGGGTTGCCATTTCCTTCTCCAGGAGATCTTCCTGACACAGGGAATGAACCTGGGTCTCCCGCATTGCAGGAAGATGCTTTTACCCTCTGAACCACAAGGGAAGCTATTAGGTGGAGGTGGGGGTGAAGATCAAAGTTTGGTTACACAGAGGTTACATCAAACAGGTGAATGTTTAAGAATAATCAGAGCCAATTTCCTTACTCTAGAAGAGAGTTACAACAATGCAAAGGAAGAAAACTTAATTCCATGAGAATTTCAAAACAAGTAATCAGCAACATGGAGAAAGAAACAAAGCTACATGCAGTCAATTCTGAAGGAAGCAATATCCTCCAGGGAAAGTGGCGGTCAGACAAATGCACAAATGCAGCAATGAACTTCTCATCCAAAAGCTGAAAACTTGTGACTTGCTGTGATACAACAAAAACAAATATTTTGAAGACATATTATAACAAAGACAAATATTACTTTTTATTTCTAGTGCTTGAATGAAATAATTTCCATTGTGCCTTAATGACAGTCATGTATGGATGTGAGAGTTAGACCATAAAAAGTCTGGGCACCAAAGTACTGATGCTTTGCAACTATGGTGCTAGAGAAGACTCTTGGGAGTCCCTTGAACAGCAAGGAGATCAAACCAGTCAATACTATAGAAAATCAACCCTGAATATTCATTGGAAGGATTGATGCTAAAGCTGAAGTCCCAATACTTTTGCCTCCTGATGCAAAGAGTCCACTCATTTTAAAAGACCCTGATGCTGGGAAAGATTGAAGGCATGAGAATAGGGTGACAGAGGATGAGATGGTTGGATGGCACCATTGACTTAATGGACATGAGTTTGGGAAAACTCTGGGAGATAGTGAAGGACAGGGAAGCCTGGCATGCTGCAGTCCATGGGGTCACAAAGAATTGGACACAACTGAGCAACTGAACAACAAACTGTAGTGTTGAATTGGAATTGGATGTATGTGTCAATATAAACTCACTGCTTTTCATATATTTTGATATACTTTTCATCATATATTTCAACATATATTTAATAAATTTATTTTATATATAAATAATATAGAAGAAAGCATAGATGCAAGTGTGTTAAACACAAAAATGTATATACTGCACATTTGTGACATATATCACACAGATATTCTCTAGCTCCAGCCACTCATAGGGCCTGGAAGCAGTTATACCCCATTAGCAATAAGCCCAGATTCTGACTTCTAAAAACAATTTTCCACTAAAAGGAATATGGCTCCTTTAGGAAACGGCTAATTCCAAGACTGGGGCAGGGAAAATCCAAGTCGAGCATAGAATATCATAGACCAGAAAGCAAAAAAGTGTGCAAGGAATGATAGTTACATATTAAATAGACACAGACTCCAGCATGAAGTGACTCTCCATTACCAAATGGGAGACAATTTGAGCATCAAAATAAATGATGTTTACAACATATTATAATTCATTAAATAAAATAGGAAATCTACTGAATCTGAAGTAGGGCCCAGCAATCTGTGGGCCCAGTAATCCCCAACTCTATGCCCACAAATGTTTGGTAACCACTGTTCAAGGTGATTCTCCCAAAGGAAGTGATCCAATTTATAGTAAACTAACAAATGGCAAGAGATTGAATGGCTTTTTTAACAATAGGACATTCCTTTGTTAATGCTTATGGGAAATCTCATGGCTTCAAAGATTGCTAGATATCAGATAAGTATGCTAAAATTCATAAGTAGACTATATTTTTTTGTCATATGTAAAACTACCATTCTGTTTTATCTTATTCATTTATTCAACTAGATTTTTAATGGGTTTATACCCAGAAGTATCACGCAGTTCTTAAATCCCTTTAATCTTCCTACCATCTGGACTGTGACCCCAGCAAAGAGCTAAGTACATATAAACCTGCTTACCTTACCTCCCACAGCATTGATGAGGAAGGCCAATCTCAACTTCCCCCATCTGTTAAAACTTAGAGATGAGTCGTGGGTGTTCAATGGAAGGACTGATGTTGAAGCTGAAACTCCAATACTTTGGCCACCTGATGCGAAGAGTTGACCCCTTTGAAAAGACCCTGATGCTGGGAAAGATTGAAAGCAGGAGAAGAAGGAGACGACAGAGGATGAGATGGTTGGATGGCATCACCGACTCAATGGACATGAGTTTGGGTAAACTCCAGGAGTTGGTGATGGACAGGGAGGCCTGGCATGCTGTGGTTCATGGGGTCGCAAAGAGTCGGACACGACTGAGCAACTGAACTGAACTAAACTGAGCCTCTGAGTTTCTCTTTTGGAAAATATCCCAGTGGCATTATCTACCTCTTAATTAGTGAAAAGTCTGAACTATTGCCTACAGAGAAGCCTTGAACTCACCTGTTTATATTTCTATTTCAACCCTACCATCCTCTGTTTCTACCTAGTCAATGGAGGATAGGAAGAAAGATATGGAAGAAAAAAAAAAAAAAAACCTTTTCTGGGCCAAGAGGAAGTTACCAAGTCACTCACCTTGCTTTCTTTGTGCTTTTCCACTTTCCCATGCTCTGTGTGTCTTTATTCATCAGGTACCTCCTACGCTCCCCACAGCAAGGTGTTCCAGATAGTATTTCAAGGGCTGATTTCTTCATAGATGGAAATACCTTGCTTAATACTAGTAGTAGCTTGTTGCCTAAGAAACTCAAACATATGTGGAAGATGCTGCACTCTGATTAATGTGTATTCAGTCATTTCTGACTCTTTGTGATCCTGTGGACTGTAGCCTATCAGGCTCCTCTGTCCATGGGGTTCTCCAGGCAAGAATAGTGGAGTGGGTAGCTATTCCTTCTCCAGGGGATCTTCCAACTTGTGTCTCCGGCATCTCCAGCATTGCAGGTGGACTTTTTACCACTGAGCCACTGGGGAAGCCTTGGTTAATGCAACCCTGAGCTAACCTCTTTGTGCCCCAGAAGATGAAAGAAAAGGCACCCTCAATTTTTTTTTAGTTTTAAATTTACTTCTGCATCTTGCTCCAGAGAATCTCAATTTCTCTCTCCATGTATTCCAACATGTTCCTATTAAATTTCTTCCCTGTTTTCTCCTCTTTTATTTCTTCTCTTTTTCATCCCTTGTTTCAGCTGATGGGCACAGATATGCGGTCAAGACTGAAAGCAGAGAGAAATGGTCCACTATGGGTTAGGTTAAGAAACTATAGTGTAGGATAATAGTGTGGGGATAGTTTTATTCTTTTCCTTCTAGAAACCCAGCTCCAGGTGAAAGACGAATCCAGAATTTATAGCAAATAGACATGAGTTTTAGCCAAGAAACATTAGTCCCATGTAAATGCTAGTCTTCCTGAAAATATTAATATGAAGTCTTAAGCTTAGCTGAGCTAACTTGATGTTTTCAGTGTCTTATGTCAAAATCGCTATGATTTATACCTTAACAATGGAGATCCTAAGTCTCTCCATTAGTATGATTATTTTACAGAAATCAATTATCTATTGCTGTATAACTGGCCACTCCAAAGTTTAGTGATTTAAAACACAACCATCATTTATTTGCTCATAATCAAGTAATTTGGACAGAACTCAGCAGCAGTGGCTTTGCTCCACATGATCATATAGCCAAATCATCTGGAAGTTTCACAGGAGCTTCAAGGATCCAAGATGATCTTTCTCACATGTCTGGGATCTCAGCTGAGATGACCAGAAAGGCCAACTGCCCGGGCCTCTCTCTATCTCGTGGTCTGTTCTGCTCCAGGGCCTCCTCCTTGAAGATTTCCCGACAAAATAGGCTTGTTTCCTTCACGTTCAGGCTGGGTTTCAAGACAGCAACAGGGTGAGCTGTAAGACCTCCTAAAGTGGAAGACCATATTTGCCGCATATGCTCTTCCCACATTTCATTGGTGAAACAAAATTGTAAGGCCTGTCCAGATTCAGTGCTGAGGGAACCACAAAACACATGGAATCGAGTAAGCAGAATCCCTAATGGCTATGAAGTTTCATTTTATGTGTCAACTAAGCTAGGCCCTGGTTCCTTCTTATTGGTCACACTTTATTCCAGATGTTTCTGTGGAGGTGATTTTTAGATGAGATTAATGGTTTCATCTGTAGACTTTGAGTAAAGTGGATTACCTTCATCCAAGCAATTGAAGACCTTAATATTAATAGAAAAACACTGACTTCCACCTAACAGGGAATTCTGTAGCAGGCTGCCTTTGAACTCAAACTGCAGCATCAACTCTTTCCAGCATCAACTCTTTCCAGCATCAATTCTTTGCCTTCTTAAAAGCTTAGGAGGGCACTCTGCAGATTTTGTACTTGACAACCTCCACAATGAGTCAGTTATTTAAAATACATAAATTATATATATATATATATATATATATGCACACATATATATGAGATAAACTAGGAGTTTGTGATTAAAATATGTACAATATTATATATAAAATAGATAATCAATAAGGACCTTCTAAATAGCACAGGGAACTACATTCAATATCATGATATATGTACTGAATCACTTTGCTGTATACCTGAAACTAACAAAACATTATAAATCAACTAAATTTCAAACTAAACAAAAATTTAATTAAATATATCATATATATATATGTGCCAAATTGTTTCAGTCATGTCTGACTCTTTGTGACCCCATGGACTGTAGCCCACAGGATCCCCTGTCCATGGGATTCTCCAGGCAAGAATGCTGGAAGGAGTGGGCTACTGTGCCATTCTCCAGGGGATCTTTCTGACACAGGGATCAAACGTGAGTCTCCTGAGGCTCTTGCAGTCTGAGTCACAGGGGAAACTTATATATATGTATGTATATATATCTTACAGGTTATGTATCTGGGAAACCTTGGCTAATACAAGAGCATCTTGTGATGAACACCATGCATTTTTCAGAAAAGGACTAATTCCCAGAAAGCTTAATATTAGTGTATGATACTCAAGGAGTTTGTGATCTAGTTAGAGAACAGGCATATAAAAAGTTTGAGAATACCAAAGATAATAATGCAGAAGTTACTTGCTGATAAATGATTTACTCTCCAAGTGTAAACTCTACCTACCTGAGAAATGTTGAACAAAAAATCCAGTTAAGGAAAATTGCCAACCTGAGTAAGGCCATAAAAAAAGCGTAAATGTATAACCAAGCCACTTGTCAGCAGTTTTTCCAATAAGGACAACATATTTTATGGCTGTTAACAAAACATAGGAGGGATCATATTTTCATGTCTGGAATTGCCATATAACTTTACATGCCATTTCCCAGCTCAAATGCATATCTTATTTTGAAGTCTAAAACATTAAATTTAAAACTGATGTTAGAGTAGTGAATGTATTAGTTTTCTTTGGCTGCTATAACAAAGTAACACAAATAGAGTGGCTTAACAGAAATTTATTGTCTCACAGTTCAGGTAGCTTAGAAGTCCAAGATCAAATTATTGGTAGGGTCATGCTCCTTCCCTCTAAAGTTGCTGGGAAAGAATCTGTTCCAACTCTTTCTCCTTGATTCTGGTGGTTTGCTGGCATCATTGGCACCCTGGTCTGTCCCTTCCTGTCCACATGATATTCTCCCTATGTGTATCTTCATCCAAATTCCTTTTTATGTGGCCATCAGTCTATTGGGATTGGGGGTCACCCTACTCCAGTATGACCTCATCTTAACTAAGCTAATTACATCTACAACAACTGTATTTCCAAATAAGTTCACAGTCTGAGGTGTTGGAGGTTAGGACTTCAACATATGAACTTGAGATAAAACTTAACCCATCACAATGTGTTTAGGGTACTGATAAATTAAAATCTAAGATATTTTTATTTTTTAATTTTTTTTAAAGAAAGAAATGGGAGAATATTGCTGAAAGAACACAGGAGCCAAACTAAAGGAGTTCCTAATAGCCAAAGCTGCAATAGTTTGAGCAAAAGAAATAATGTTATCATTGAATTAATAAAGTATATATCCATGAACCCTACTGACATAAATTTTATTTTTACTTTATTTTATATTTTTTACTTTATTTTACTTTACAATACTGTATTGGTTTTGCCATACATCAACATGAATCCACCATGGGTGTACACGTGTTCCCAATCCTGAAGCCCCCTCCCGCCTCCCTCCCCATACCATCTCTCTGGGTCATCCCAGTGCACCAGCTCTAAGCATCCTGTATCCTGCATCAAACCTAGACTAGCGATCCCTTTCTTATATGATATTATACATGTTTATAGGATATTTTTAAATAACCCAAACTCTTCTCCTAACAATGCTTGTGGTTTGACATGTTACTTTGATAAGTGAAGCCCTCTTTTCAGGTGTGAAACATGATATTTTGGCTTATGAGTTGTGTTTCCATGCTTTACCCCTAAAGGGTAGCATCATTGCTATTTTTTTCTGCTGCTAAGTACTCACCATTCATCCATAATGGGGACACATCAGATATGAAGTAACTGTAGATACATTTCTCCAAGGAGTGAGGAGTAGGGAAGGCTATCATCTGGGAAGAATAGAGTGTCCTGGTCATCCCCATATTGGTGATTCCTCTCCTGAATTTTTGCTATGGACTGAATGTTTGTGTACCTTCAAAATTCATGTGTTGAAACTCTAATCCCAGTATGACGGTATTTGGCCCTGAGGCTGTTGGGAGAAAATGAGGTCATCAGGGTGGCGCCCCTGTGATGGGATTAACACCCTTATAAGAGAGAGACTTGAGAGAGAGGACCTATCTCTCTCACCAGAAAGTGGGCCTTTACCAGACACCAGATATGCTGGCACCATGATCTTGGACTTCCCAGACTCCAGAATCATCAGAAACACGTGTTGTTTAAGTTACCCAGTTTATGGTCTTCTATTACAGGAGCCCAAACTAACATAATTCTGACCAGAATCAAATCACCAGACATATTAGAACAGAAGCCAAAGTCTCTTCCCCTGAATGGACATTTGTGTGGAAAGCAGGGCTGGGTGACAATGGGTCTTATGAGTGAAGCAGGTCCCTTGAAAAAGGAACTGAGCCATTCACTGTGCAGTCATGAAGCCTCTTCAGTGGACAGAGCCCTCTCTCCCGGGGTCAGGAGATTTAAATCCCATCATGGGCTTGGCCACTAATTGACAGCACAATCTTAGACAAATCACTAAATCTGGCCTCAGAATCTTTACCCATAGACAACCTTTGGGGCCCTGTTTTCTTTAAAGTATATTTTCCTTTGATTCTTCTCTCTCGTTCCTGCTCCTCTAGCTCACCTTTCAATGCTGCAGGTTGAGGATTCCTTAGGTGCTACAGCAGAGACGAAAAAAGTGTGACTGCCTTTAGGGAATTACAATTTAACAACAAGATAGCATTTCATTGCAGAGGTAATTAGGGGATTGAACAGCCTATGATCCTGTGCTGCTCTGGGCTCCATATTGTAGGAATTTATAAACAGCAAAGGGTGGTAGGAAGCAGCAGAAAAGAAGAGCTTTGAACTGGGCCTTAAAGAATCTCCTGAAGTTAAGCTGCAAAGAGGAGGAGGGAAAAAAAGGCAATTAGTATGATACAGACACAGAAATACACATGTTTTAAAAGAAACAAATTTTAAGAAACAGGGAACAAGTCACATTTCTGGAACAAGGGTTGTGTTGGACAATATGAGAGTATAACTACATATTGAAGTACATTCAAAGTAATTTTATTTTATTTGGGTGTAATGTTAGCCAATTTAGAATTGATCTGAGAGGCCAAGGGAACAGAAGTCAGTTTCTGAGCACAAGAGAGAATTGTTTCAACCTAAATTGTTTAGCCCTTTGATTACTTGGCTGAGTTTTTTCTGTGTTTCATCACCTTAATTTTGGCTTCAGACACAAATTATAAGTGGGACTTATATTGGGCTCCTCCACATGGCTTGTTACTAAAAATATTTAATTCTCCCTTTTGGACAGTTGAAAACAGGCAGAAGAGCTCAGGTTCATGAGAGGAACCAGACAGGAGGCACTTTTTTGCCTCCATTTTAACCTTTTGCTTTAGTCATATCAATTCCTCCCACAATTTATGCAAGCACTGAACAGAGAGGTATTGTCCTGGCTTTAAAGGATTAAAGGCTAAGAAATACTGACATCCAGGCTCAGAGCTGCTGAATCATTGTTAAAAGAGAGTGACCTAGAATTCATTAGAATATCATCTTAATATCTGCAGAAAATGAGTAGTCTCATCATACAGGAAATGGTCAGGGGGGTGAGGGGGAGTGGAGGATTCTATCAAGTTCAGAAATTTCTACTTAGAAGGAAACACAATTAATATCTTAAGAGCTAAAGAATAATGAAATCCCACCAAGTGACATGGCAGCCTGGGCAGGGGTTGCAGATTTTCATGAGTAGGCAGAAAAGACAGATAATTTTAAGTATGACTCCAGCAGGGGAAGCCTCCTTCCATATGCTGTGCAAGACTGGGAGACAGCCTATGTGGAAGGTTTGATACAGTGATTGTAAACAACAGGATTCATTCCTAACTGTCATTCATTCATAAAGTGCTTTTAGGGTCACTGTCAAGAATCCTGTCCTGTTCAGTATCTGGGCCCAAAATCTCAACAAGCAGACTAGATGTTCCCTGGCATTGTCTGTTTTAAACAAATCATCTCCTTACCAGTAAGTTTATTTTAACATGAGAAGACTCCAGCTAAGTACAGAAACATTTAAGAGCATCAGAATCAACAAACGTTGATATTTGTGCCTTCTAAAGAATTGTACATGTATAGCATTTTAAGTATTTATATCCTACAAATAATTTTATCTATGCAGATTAGTCTTGTAAGTTCAGTTTATAAGTGTGCAACTGACCAACAAATTTATGCTTGTGAGTTTCAGCTGCAATCTCACTGTTTATACAGTATTGGAATATTTAAGAAAGTTTAAATAATACCACATTTAAAAGTTTAATAAATTGAACTTTTAATAATAACAGCTTGAGAAGATCTGTTGATTAATTGAAGTACACAAGAATCTGAAAAAATATTTAATTCATAAACACAGTGAGGAAATCTAAAGGGCAATCTGATCATCTAAGTTTAAAATTGTGCCCCAAACACTAAAGTTTCCTTAAAATTGAATGCTTAAATTTGCCAGACTTAAAAATAGAATAATACTATTCATATATTGAACTTAAATGTATAAGAATGGCTTATCTTTTTCATTTTTACTTGTATGAATCAGAAACCCAAACACTGTATTCTCTGCACAGCTCTTGAAGCACCTCTCCAAACAACATCTCCTTTTATTGCTACTTATTTAGGGAAAATTCTTGTCTATTATTTTATGCATGTCCTCTATTCTTTCAACCTTCTCCATCTGGAATTCAGATTAGATAGAATATAGAATTTCTGGATGTATTCTGCATGTATACAAATGTTTCTTTCATGCTTTGTAATCTGTTAATTCCTTGCATTTGGGATACCTTGTCGTTTCTCAGCTTTTATTTTCGCTGCTCCTGTGGTCCTCAGTGACTCGTGCATCACCTTCTTAATCCACATCCAAGATACAATCACTACAACCTTGAGTGGTGAGCCCTGTGGTGACATGATGAGGACGCCATGATGGCCGTAACCTGATCTCCCACTTTAACAAGTGAACTGGCAGTTGGTGCCATGCGAGGCTGCAGTTCCCTAAGCAACAGTGGTAAGAGATCACAGAATTTACTGAGGAGGTATTGGAGACCACAGAAATAGCTGAGGAGGTATTACCATATCCATAGCCATGTGGATATTGTGCTGAGTTATTTAAAGAATCTCTTTCCCTTGGTTATGACATGTTAAGCATGGGTGAACTCTGAAGAGGCTTGATAAAAGCTCAGGACTTGAGACTGGTTTTTGGAAGAGTTGAGATAAAATACAAACAAAAGTAAGGGAGGCTGCTCTTCCTTTACTCCTTCTTTGGTGAAGGTTCCATAAAATTATATTAATTATATTTAGTTTATTGCTCATTTCATGGACTAGAGGCAGCCCAAACTATGGACTTAGACCTGAACAGGAAGTTTCTCCTCTGAGAACTCACTGGATTGCATCTCACTTGTGTTCTCTCTGTGCAGAAACTGCAGAAATAGACATTTCTGCTATCTTGTAAAGACTGCTAGTATATTTACACTTACAGCTGTCAAAACTCCAGCCTCAATCTCATTCATGCTAATTATCATAGAGTTCCTACTCAGGCCTAGGTACCAGCAATGCCATTTTGACATAACTGCAGTTGACAGCTAACTTGTTTGAAATACAAATTGCCAAAAATCATAGAAACTTGCCCTAAGATACAGGATACATATAGGGCAGAATGCCATGATCACCTGGGGACCACAGCATGTGGGCATTTCATATGCCAGTAGTAAGGTCTACTGCAGTGTTCAAGATAAACCTTTAGGCACCCTCATCAGCTCTTTTCAACCATTACATAAAAAAAGAAATGTGTCCAGTTTTTTGGCCTAAAGAATCCACTCACATTCCTCCTCACTGTCATGTGAAAATACCAGACTGGGGCAGCTTTCTGGATTAGTCAGTGCTTCTGGAACACCAGGGAGCTTCTGGTTTAAATTGCACGCATGCCATCTCCAGCTACCCACTTTTTTTTTCTGGTTATTGTTTAATCACTAAATTGTGTCCAGCTCTTTTGCAACCCCATGGACTATAGCCCCCCAGGCTCCTCTACCTGCTAGACTGCCTCTTTTCCTTCATATTCGGGTCAACCATCCATGGACTCATGCAGTGCTCCTTATCTTTTCTGGCACAGCAGAGACTGACCTTTCTGTCTAATCTGTACTAAATTAGCTTCAATTTTGTCTCAGAGATTCTAGATTCATGAAATGTGACAGCCAGAAATTGATCCATTCAACTGAATTCCCTACCTTCAGAGAGAAGACATGGTAACTGTTTAAACCCTAGAGGCTAGTGATGGTAAAGCCAGAATGAGAAAGAATTTCAGACTCTCCTGTGGGAGTTACTTAGTCCACCAGTGAAAAAGGGCTCTGACTGTTTACCCATGTATTCCATAAAAAGCTTTTGTTTTAAGCCCTCAATTATTTTAGCAGAGGAGATGGCATGGTGGCCATCCTAAGCCATGTGATGATTTTTTCCTCTATGGATAATATTCAAACTCTCCTTTCCTAGATTTTCATGGCTTTTTTGCCATGTGCCCTGTAACCATGGATCATCCCTTTTATCTTCTTTGAGAGAATGCACCACAGGATGACCTCCAGCTTGCTCTTCCCAGGAGAGAATGCAGGTGCTACAGAAAGAGATATCTCACGAAAAGGAATTTCAGTGTCACAAAGGTTCTGTCTTCATGATATAAAGGTGGGGTGCAGCTGAATAACAAAAATATCTGTGGTGTTTGAACCAAGATCCATGAATTTGTTTATTTCCCACTATAGCAAGATGGTAAACAAGTGAAATCCCATCTATGAGTTACAAGTGATAGTAAGCCCAGGAACTTTGAGCATATATATCTATTAGGCAAACAAAACAAATATTTTTCAGAATGTGAGCATCATGCTTTAACTAACCTAGGGAGAGCCACCTCAAGCCCCCAATATCATGACACCAAGAATCATTCTCAATCAGTTGTTCTCCAAACAAAAGGTAAACAGGCAAAACTGTAACTAAATAGAAAAAGAAAAACTTCATCTAGAAAGACTGGATGCCCATCAAAGTCACATCTCTTCTTCTGAATCTTGTTCTCGTTCAGCATTTTTCAGCAGTTCAGCTTCTGAAGGGCAGAACCTCGTAAATCGAGATTTAACCAACCTGAGGAGAATGAAAGTCATCTTACAGTATTCCATTTAAAATTAAAACCACAAACTATCTGTATCTATAGTACAACAAACTCTGACTTATCTGTGCAAATGGAAGAGGCACACCCCAAAAGAAAATCACTTTTATTTGGCTTTGGATTTACCTGCAAACATTTTGTGGATTAAAGCAGTCAATAAGCAAACAGACACAATAAACCTCTACTATGTAACATGATTGTTTGCATCATATTCAAAATTCATAACTTTAATTATTTCTAAGACAAACAAAAGAATCTCTGGACTGTAGTAGGCCCTGAAGAAACTGAGCTCAGCTGAGTATTACAAAAAGGAGCCCTGTCCTGAGAAGGAAGCCCATGAAGCCATCTCCTTCCCCAGGTTGAGCCCCATGTCAAGTCTGGGCTGTACTGCAGCCCTTACTGTGTCTTCAGAGAGCTGCTTCTATGCTGGCCCCAGGCTGTTCTATTACATGTGATGGTCCCTGATGCACTAAAAAGCTGAAAGAAGTAACCTCTATTCTTGTAACTGTTTTCATAGATTAAGAGAATCTGTAGATGCTAGGGGGAAATTTCAGCATTGGAAGATGCCAAGTTTCTTGGTAGCAGAAACTCAGCAGGCTCTCAACTTTTCTGATGTAATCAGAACTACGTAAAGCTTTTCCTGTGCAGGATTATTTGTGAAGAAATGGTGCTGTGCTGCTGCTGCTGCTGCTGCTGCTGCTGCTGCTGCTGCTGCTGCTGCTGCTGCTGCTGCTGCTAAGTCGCTTTAGTCGTGTCCAACTCTGCGCGACCCCATAGACGGCAGCCCACTAGGCTCCCCCATCCCTGGGATTCTCCAGACAAGAATACTGGAGTGGGTTGCCATTTCCTTCGCCAATGCATGAAAGTGAAAAGTGAAAGTGAAGTTGCTCAGTAGTGCCAAACTCTTAGCGACCCCATGGATTGTTAACTTCCAGAGGTACATAAGGATATGCAAACAAACTGATAAACCAAATCCAAAATCATTATTGTTTTATGAAAAACATCACCAGCCTATCTGTAACTTTACACTTCTTTTCTTTTTCTCCCAAAGAAGGTCTGGCCCACCCCTCTCAATACACCAGGGTTTTACTTGTGCTCTGGATCTCACTAGAGTATGAACTTGCTAAGAGCAGAAGCTTCATGTTATTTACTGCTCTAACTCTTGTCAGAGTCTAGAATAATCATAATAATTATTCTATGGTTCATAGAATAATTGTTTACTGATTCATAATAGTGGTTCACTGTGTACGTGATGATTCAGTGGACTGTGGAGCAATCCTACAGGAGTTCATATCACTCATCTACCCAGAGGTAATTCTTCAGTCACTTCCAATTCAACATTAATTTCTCCAACACACAACAACTGAATGGTATCAGTAACATCTACTGACTTATCAGAAGCCAAGAAAAACTATTCAAAATTGTTTGCCTTGATAATTAGTTGACCATCGACCTGGTTCCCAACGTTCTCAACTCTTCAAGGCATTGTTTTCATGAAAAGCTAATAGTTTTAATTAAGGTTAAAACTGGGACAGTGTATCATTTCATTTTTTAAACCCACATGGTTATCTCCACATTGCACAACCTGAGTAGGTGCTAAATGAAAGGGATTAATTAGTTAGCATATTCCTTAGATTCATTCTTGATGACTCTTCGGAAGTGAAACAAAGAACTAGCTATTTCTTGTAGTGCGTTGCCTACATGTGAAACTTCAATTTGCACACTTTCAAATATATAAATATGCATGCCAGCCCCTATATGCCAGCTGTTGTACTATAGTACTGTACTTTTCAAGGTCCTATATTGTGAGGTTAAAAATACTTCTTTATTTTTGTGTTTGTTTTTTATGTACATATTACTTGCAGTGTGGAAAACCTGGGTTTGATCCCTGGGTCGGGAAGATCCCCTGGAGAAGGAAATGGCAACCCACTCCAGTGCTCTTGCCTGGAGAATCCCATGGACAGAGGAGCTTGGTGGGCTATAGTCCACGGGTCGCAAAGAGTCGGACACGACTGAGCGACTTCACTTTCACTATTACGTGTGGGAAAAGTATTATAAACCTATTACAGCACAGTATGATATACAGATATATATACAATTGTGTTAGTAGGGTCCTAGACTAACTGTTGCACTTACAAGCAAATTGAACTTATGAACATGCTCTCAGAATGGAACGCATTTGTCTGTAGGGAATTTGCTGTAGAAATTGTTTACACGGTTAACAGTGTTAACACAGTGACTACTCCTGTTCCGGATTCCTCCTCTCTGAGTTATATCTGCTGTTGTTAGACGCCATCAAGCTGAGGCATATTCAGGTTCTGTCCACACCCTGAAGCCCTTGGTATTGGCACACACAGAAATGGCTACTGGGGAGAGATTGAGGGATGGAATAATAAAGAGGAAGTACAAATAATTGCTAGCTCCTGGAATGGTGCAAGTTCAGGAAACTAAGTTCAGGGTGTGTCTGGGCTTTTGCTCCCACATGTTCGCTTCTGCTCTTAATACAAGAGCAGAGCTGAGACTCTGGGTATACTTTCAGAGTTGAAGTGGAGATCAAAAGGCAAACTACCATCTACCATGAATTTGGTCATTTCTATTTTATTCTTCAAAATGGCTCACAAGAATCATTTGCTTGAAAAACCAACCTGAAAATGGGTAATATTTCTCTGTCCATCCAGAGGGGCTTTTGAAATACTTCTCTATCACAGTGACGTTTATGTAAGTTTATACGGGAAATACAGTAAAACACACAATAAGATTTCCCAACAGATGGGTCTTTCCTATGAGCTCTCATGAGAACAACAGGCATGGGACTAGATGAGGCAATCTTTAAACCATTATTCAGGAAAGCTGGAAAGCACAGCTTCATTTTTCAGAGATTTGAGGGGCAGCAGTTCCATAACACAGTTTTGTTTCCATGGTGATCTTTGTGCTTTGTCAAATAAAATCAGATAGAATGTCCTTAAAACCTATCACTTGTGACTGAGTTACAATCCACTTCACAGTCAAACCCAGATGTACAGATTTTCAAAGCTCTTCATGACTACAGGATTGAATTGAATTATCCTACATATAACCGCACTAAAAGTCAATATTCAATCTTTGTGATATTGTTTAATCTACTGCTTAATATTATATTAAAATATATAAGAATATAAGCCCTTGGCCTTATATTTCACAAGCAGTATGAGAGTAAAACTTAAAAGCATACAAAACATGATTCCCAAACAACTGAATCCTGTTTGAGTAGTTCTGAAGCAGAGCTGTTAAAACAGAAAATGTTTATTTAGAGTACGCCAAGATCAGTGAGAGATATGAAAAAGATCTTTTCCTCCAGGTAGCACAATCTAGTTAGCAGATAAGCCTAACATGAGCTAATAGTAAATATCACAAGATAGATCACAACTGTTAAAATGTGTGATCAAGACTAAAGTACTGTAAATTCATGCAAGGAGATAAGCAAAGACTAGAACAATCACTTAAGTTTTCATAGAAGAGATGAGCATTTGATTGGATATGCCGGGTAGAGACAACATGTTGTCAAGAAGTCCAGGGTGCCAGGGAAGGAGAGTCAGTTGCAAAAGTAAACATGGAGTTTCTGGTTTCTAGAAAACTATACTGGAGAAGGCAATGGCAACCTACCCCAGTATTCTTGCCTAGAGAATTCCATGGACAGAGGAGCCTGGTTGGCTACAGTCCATGAGGTCACAAAGAGTCGGATACGACTTCGCCTGTGTGTACTGAACTGTAACTTCCTCCAATTTTAAAGGAAAACTGGAGAAGGAAATGGCAACCCACTCCAGTGTTCTTGCCTGGAGAATCCCAGGGACGGGGGAGCCTGGTGGGCTGCCGTCTCTGGGGTCGCACAGAGTCGGACACAACTGAAGGGACTTAGTATTAGTAGTAGTAGAAAACTATACATGGGTAAGAGGCTCATTAGGGCTTCTTTTGGCTCCAGAACTGACATGGAATAGAGAGGCTTCTTGAAGGCCGGCTTTATTCTTGGAGGCTGCCCAAACCCTAAGGAGATGAGGCCCAGAAGTAAGCCTAAAATAACAGAGGAAGAAGTCAGGTTTCACTCAGTGGCAGAGTGAACCTTAACCACCAGTGCATACACATGCTTTGGGGGAACTGAATAGGACTAATAGAAATCATTCAATAAGCAGGTAGAATTTCAATCAGGCATAGCACTTAGACCTCTACAAGGAGGTAACTACAAATCAAAGCCTACGAGAGACATCTGGGAGCTAGACAAGGAAAAGGCTTCTTCACCCAGAGACACAGCACCAAAGCTCTTTAGCAGTAAAGCCCAAAGAAGCACACAGCAGTAGAGGTAGCTGCAGAAACATCTAGAGAGAGGACTAGAAAGCTAGTTTGGGCAGAGGCTGAGACCCAACTGGGCCTCGAATCAACTACTGAATTTAGGGATCTAGAGAACATGCTAGACATGCACTATCCAAAATGATGGTCACTATGTATATATGAAAGCTAAAATTAATTAAAATTAATGTAGCACTGGGTTGGGAAGATCCTCTGGAGAAGGAAATGTCAAACCACTTCAGTATTCTTGCCTGGGAAGTCCCACAGACAGAGGAGCCCTGCTGAGCTACAGGACATGGGGTCGCAAAAGAGTCAGATATGATTTGGCAACTAAATAGCAACAACAATAACAAGGCACACGTCAAGTATGCAATTATCACACATAGATCATGGCCATATGATGGAGACTGCAGATATAGAACACTTCAATCAGTGCTAAAGTCTGAAGGATTAGAGCCTACATGATTAATAGTTGGAATCAGCCAAGCCAACTGTGGTTTGGCATTGGCTACCATGCTAATGGAAATAAGGAACCATGCTCATTCCATTCCGTTCCTAATCATCCTTCAAGATGTAGCTTAATTCTCAATTGTGAGGAGGCCTCCTGTGTGTTCCAATAGTGCTTTATTCTTACATTATTTCCACTTATCATACTATATTTAAACTGTCTCTCTCTCCCCATAGGGTCTATCTCTTATACAATTTTTGATACAGAAAAGAAGGAGAACAAGAACAAGAAGAATAAAAAAAACAACAAGAGTGGGTGGGGGAGGTGGTTCAATAGCAGCCTAGGAAGGTCCTGCATTCACCTCCTCTCATGGACACAGCAAATCTACAGCTACATAAGGAACAATTCCCTATGGAAATAGAAAAAGACCTGAAAACTAGCCAAACAGCTCCTCTACAATGAAGGACAAAAGGTCTACAGTGAGATGGATAAAAGGGGCAGAGACATGGTCCCACCAAAAACCCCACCTCCAGGGTGGAGACCCACAGTCAATGAGATCTCACAGATACAGAGCTTCTTCCTGAGGAGCAAGAATTTGTGCCCTATATCAGGCACCTGAGCCCTTGGGACTTGCATTGATGAGATGAGCCCCTAAAACATCTGGCTTTGAAGACCAACAGGGCTGATGTCCAGAAGAACCAAAGGGCTGTAAGGAATGGAGATTCCACTCTTAATGGGCTTGCATGCAGACTCACCCACCTGGCCATACAGCACAAAAATCACAGTTGGAAGACTCCAGACCATATGTGAATGGGACTCATTTGCTAATCTTAAAGCATCTGCCAGCAAGGAAGAAATCTGTTAGGATTCTCTCCCAGGAAAGGCAGCACTGGCAGGTACAATTTTTGCTTTCTTCCCTCTCTATTTTGCTAGTGCCAGCATTTTTGTACTCTCATTCTAACTTGCTAGCACCAGTGTTATATCAGAGGAGAAATTAAAAACCACCTGGAGACAAGTGGAAAATGGAAATACAACATACCAAAATCTATGCAGTGCAACAAAAGCAGTTGTAAGATGGAAGTTTATAGCAATAGTCCTACCTCAAGAAATAAGAAAAATTTCAAATAAACAACCTCACTTTTACACCAAAGGGAACTAGAAAAAGAAGAGCAAAAAAAAAAGCCCAAAATTACTATAAAGAAGGAAATAGTAAAGATCAGAGTAGAAATAAATGAAATAGAAAGTGAAGAGACAATAGAAGAGATCAGTGAAACAAACAGCTGGTTATTTGAAAAAATTTAAACAAAATTGACAAACCTTTAGCTAGACTCACTAAGGAAAAAAGAAAATGAAAATGAAATGTTAGTCATTTAGTCATGTCTGATTCTTTGTGAGCCCATGTAGCCTGCCAGGCTGCTGTGATCATGGGATTCTCCAGACAAAAATACTGAAATGGGGTGCCATTTCCTTCTCCAGGGGATTTTCCCTACCCAGGGATCAAACCAAGGTCTCCCACATTGCAGGCAGATTCTTTACCATCTGAGCCACCAGGGATGGAATAAAAGAGAGAAGGCTCAAATAAAATCAGAAATAAAACAGGAGAAACCAACATTACCCTCACACTAAAATCAGACAAAGATATCACATACAAAAAAGAAAATTACAGGTCAATATCACTGATAGAAATAGGTGCAAAACTTTCAACAATATAAGTAAACTGAATTAAAGCTATATTAAAAGGATCAAATACCCTGATCAAGTGGGATTTATTCCAGGGATGTAAAAATAGTTCAACATCCACAAATTAATCAATGTAATATATCACACTAACAAAAAGAAGGATTAAAATCATATGATTATCTCAATAGATGTATAAAAACATTTGACTAAATTCAACATCATTTATGATAAAAACTTTCAACAAGTGGATATAAAAAGATGTATCCTAACATAATAAAGACCATATACAACATGCTCATAGGTAACACCATACTCGGTGATGAAGTCATGAAATTTTATTCCTTAAAATCAGGACCAAGACAATAAGGTTCACTCTTACTACTTTTAGTCAAAATAAAGTTTAAGTTCTGGCCATAGCATTTAGGCAAGAAAAAAAGGCATCCAAATTGCAAAGGAAGCAGTAAAACTGTTACTATTTGCAGATGACATGATACTCAATACAGAAAATCCTAAAGGCTCCACCAAGAAAACCATTAGAATTAATAAATAAATTTAGTAAAGCTGCATGGTACAAAATCAATATGCAAACCTGTTACATTTTATACAGTAACAAGGAACTATTAGAAAGAGATATTAAGAAAACAGTCCCATTTACAATGGCATCAAAAAGAATAAAATACCTATGAACAAATTTAACCAAGGAAATGAAAGACCTATATGCTAAAAACTATAAAACATTGATAAAAATAATTGAAGAAGACACAAATAAATGGAATGATATTCCATGCTTATGGACTGGAAAAATTAATATCATTAAAATGTCTACATTACCCAAATTGATCTACAGATTCAATACAATCTCTGTCAAATGATGAATGGCATTTTTCACAGAAATAGAACAAACAATCCCAAAGCTTGTATGGAATCACAAAAGATCCTGAAGAGTCAAAAAGAAGTTGTTGTTCTTCTTAAAAAAGAAGAACAAAGCTGGGGAGGAATCATACTTTCTAATTTCAGACTATACAACAAAGCTATAAAACCAAAACAGTATGATATTGGCATAAAAACAAACCCATAGATCAATGACACAAAATAAAGAACTAAACTCATAAATAAATGGTCAATTAATTTATGATAAAGGAGGCAAGAATATAAAATGAGAAAAGGCCAGTTTTTTTGTTGTGCTGGGAAAATTGTACAGCCACATGCAAAATAATGAAACTGGGACACTATCTTATACCATACATAAAAACTAACTCAAAGTGGATTAAAGTCTTTAACGTAGGACTAAAACCATAAAAATCCTAGAGAAAAATATAAGTGGTAAGTTCCTTGATATTGCTCTTGTTGATATTTTCTGGATCTGACTCCAAAGGAATAGGCAATAAAAGAAAAACCAAACAAATGGAACTACATCAAATAGAAAGCTTCTGCACAATGAAGGAAACCATCAACAAAATAACAAGGAAACACTGAATGGAAGAAGATATTCCTAAATGATATCTGATAAAGGTTATATCCAAAACACATAAAGAAAGCAAACAACCCAATAACAACAACAACGAAAATTCAATTTAAAAATAGACAGAGAATCTGAATAGACGTTTTTCCAAAGAAGACCTACAGACAACTAAAAGGCACACCTCCAGAACAGCTGTTATCAAAAGGACAAGATATAACAAGTATTGGCCAGAATATAGACAAAAGAGAACCCTGATGTACTATTTGGTGGAAATGTAAATTGGTATAGCCACTATGGAAAACAGCATAAAGTGTCCTCAAAAAATTAAAAACAGAAATACCATACAATCCAGCAAATCCAGTTCTGGATATTTATCTGAAGAAAATGAAAACACTAATTCAAAAAGGCACCTCTAGGTTCACTGTACTGTATTTATAATATAATAACCAAAATATTTGGGTTTCCCCAATGGCTCAGGGGTAAAGAATCTGCCTGCAGGGCAGAAGATGTAGGAGAGGTGAGTTTGATCCCTGGTCAGGAACATCCCCTGAAGAAGGAAATGGCAACCCATTCCAGTATTTTTACCTGGAGAATCCCATGGACAGAGAAGCCAGCGGGTTATAGTTCACAGGGTCGCACAGAGTCAGACACAACTGAACACACACACACAAACCAAGATATGGGAACAAATATCTATCAACTGATGAATGGATAGAGGAGATGTTTTATATATGTGTTTATACAAGATAAATATTTTATACTTATATGTATATAATAGAATATCACTCAACCATAAAAAAGAATGAAATGGACCTTGAGGTATTAGGCTAAACACAATAAGACAGATAGAGAAAGACAAATACCAAATGATTTTGCTTATCTGTGAGATCTAAAACAGAAAGGAACAAACAAAACAAGGAACAGATTCATGGTTGCCAGAGTTGGGGGAGGTAGGCAAAAATGGGTGAAGGGGATCAAAAGGTACAAAATTTCAGCTTTAAAATAAGTAAGTCTTATAGTTTTGGGAATACAGGTCTTTGGTCTCCTTAGGTAGGTTTATTCCAGGATATTTTATTCTTGTAGTGGGGTTGTTATTCTTGTTATTACCAAGTTGTTATTCTTGGTAAATGGGATTGTTTCTTGAATTTTCTTTCTGATCTTTTATTGTTAGTATACAGACAGTGGCTCAGAGGTTAAAGCATCTGCCTGCAATGCGGGAGACCTGGGTTCGATCCCTGGGTCGGTATCCCCTGGAGAAGGAAATGGCAACCCACTCCAGTATTCTTGCCTGGAGAATCCCATGGACGGAGGAGCCTGGTGGGCTACAGTCCATGGGGTCGCAAAGAGTCGGACACGACTGACCAAGAGACTTAACTATAGATAAGAACAGACTTCTATGTATTAATTCTGTAACCTGCAAATTTACCAAATTCATAATGAGCTCTAGTAGTTTTCTTTTGGTATTTTTAGGATTTTCTAAAACATTTTCTACGTGTATAGTATCATGTCATTTGCAAACAGTGACATGAATTTAACTTCTTTCTCATTTGAATTTCATGTATTTCTTTCTCTTCTCTGATTGCTATAGCTAGGACTTCCAAAACTAAGTCAAATAGAAGTGGTGAGAGTGGTCCTTTTTGTCTTGTTCCTGATCTTAGAGGAAAGGCATTTAGCTTCTCACCAATAAATACGATTGTTAGTTATAGTTTGTCATATATGGGGTTTATTATGTTGAGGTATGGTCCCTCTATGCCCACTTTCTGGAGTTTTTATCATAAATGGGTGTTGAATTTTGTCTAAAGCTTTTTCTGCATCTATTGAGATGATCATATCACCTCACACCAGTCAGAATGGCTAATCATCAAAAAATCTACAAACAACAAATGCTTGAGAGGGTGTTGAGAGAACACCCTCCTACACTGTTGATGAGAATGTAAATTGCAGCCACTATGGAGAACAGTATGGAGATTCCTTAAGAAGCTAAAAATAGAGTTACCATATGATCCTGCAATCCCACTCCTGGGCATACAACGAGAGAAAAACGTGATCCAAAAGGATACATGCACCCCAGTGTTCACTGAAGCATTCTTGACAGTAGACAAGATATGGAAGCAACCTAAATGTCCATCAGTAGAAAATGGATAAAGAATGTGTGGTACATATTTACACAATGGAATATTACTCAGCCATTAAAAAGAATACTGCTATTTGCAGCAACATGGGTAGACCCAGAGATTGTCATATTTAGTAAAGTAAGTCAGACAGAGAAAGAAATATCATATCTTATTTATGAAACAGAAATAGACTCACAGACTTAGAGAAGGAACTTATAGTTACAGGGGAGAACAGTGGGGGGAGGGATATTTAGAGAGTTTGGAATTGATATGTACACACTGCTGCCTCTAAAATGGATAACCAAAGAGGACTGACTGTATAGCATAGGGAACTCTGTTAAATATTCTGTAATAAACTAAGTGGAAAAAGAATTTGAGTTATATATATAACTGAATCACTATTCTGTACACTTTAATTAGCACAACCCTGTTAATCAACTGTACTACAATATAAAATTAGATACATGTAAATGTATAACTGAATCACTATCCTGTATACTTTAATTAGCACAACACTTAATCAACTGTACTATAATATAAAATTAAAATTGTAAAAAACAGAATAAGTCATGGGGATTTTGTATATAACACAGTGACTATAATCAAAAATATTGTATTGCAGATGTGAAAGTTGGTTAAAAAAGTAAGTCTTGAAAGTTCTCATCACAAGAAAAAAATTTTGTAACATTAATATGGTGACAGATGGTGTAACTATTAATAGACTGATTGTGGTGGTCATTTTGCAATGTATACAAAAGTTGAATCATTATGTTGTACAAAATGAAACTAGTATAATGTTGTATGTCAATTGTGGTGGCTGTTGTTTAGTCTCTAGGTTGTGTCTGACTCTTTGCAGCCCCTTAGGCTATAGCCCACCAGGCTCCTCTCTCCATGGGATTTCCCAAGCAAGAATACTGGAGTGGGTTGCCATTTCCTTCTCCAGGGGATGTTCCCAACCCAGGAACCGAACCCCCATCTCTTGCATTAGCAGGCTAATTCTTTACCACTGAACCACCAGGGAAGCCCATGTCAACTGTACTTCAGCTGAAAAAGAAATCTATCATAGGAACCAAAGCGGGGAAAAAAAGAGCAAGGGTAAGAAGAATTTCTGTTGAGCTCTTATTATATTAAGGGCAGTTTAATGATATGATCTCATTTAGGTACCATCATTATCCTCATTTTGCAGACAACAAAACTGATATTTAATGTAGTTAAATAATTTACCCAAAGTCTTTTAGCTGACAAGAAGCAGAGCTGGAAACATGGGTTCTTAGCAATCTGTTACATTGCTCCTCACCCATCATGAATCACTGTATCAAAGTCCTTGTAAAAACATGAAGCATTCAACTTAATCTTACTGTTACAAATATTATAGCAAATATCAAATTAATTAGATACTCAAAGTTAATGAGAGGCATACATGTTGGTCAAAAATGCCACCACGTTTGGGAAGTGTCATAACTGATGTACACATGAGCAAATGGAGGGGGCTCACTGCAGGTATGTTGATGACCATTTGGGAAAGAAAACAGAATATGCAGAGACGTGAAGGCACAGAAGAACATATTGAAGGGTGATGCATAGGTTCAGAGTACAGCAGAGACACTCTAGCTATTCCAATCTTAAACCAGCATTTATTATTTTAATTGGAAATGTTTGTGTTTATAAATAATCTTCTGCTATATTACCCTGTTTGCGGAGTGCTAAGGAATAAAATTGGAGAAGGCAATGGAAACCCACTCCAGTACTCTTGCCTGGAAAATCCCGTGGACAGAGGAGCCTGGTGGGCTGCAGTCCGTGGGGTCGTGAAGAGTCGGACACGACTGAGCGACTTCACTTTCGCTTTTCACTTTCATGCATTGGAGAAGGCAATGGCAGCCCACTCCAGTGTTCTTGCCTGGAGAATCCCAGGGACGGGGGAGCCTGGTGGGCTCCCATCTATGGGGTCGCGCAGAGTCGGACACGACTAAAGCTACTTAGCAGCAGCAGCAGCAAGGAATAAAATACCTCTTTGAACTTAAAATTCAGACTGTCGAGTTTGATGATCACATACCAAAAAAAAAAAAAAAACACCAGAATTTCTATGAACAAAAATCACTAACTTACCAGGTGACAAAGGCATAAATCGCTCCAGTGATGATAATGGCTGTTGCATAATGCCAGCAAAAGCACATGGTGAGAAACGTAATGTTGTTATGATCCCCTAAATCCCAAGGAGGGCCTCCGTTGAGGGGATAAAGGACAAACCCAATCTGTAATTTAAAAGAAAGAGTGAACATTAAAGCATTACCAGCCATATTCCCAAAGATGGTGCAGTTCAAAATGCTTTCTTTCAAGATTAATGGTGACAGATAACTCCCATTATCTGAGATGCTACAGATGAGAAACTATCTGTTTTACTAAGAAAGACAATATCTACTAAATCATATTTTTGCAAAAATGTTTAGGATATTTACAGATCAATTTTCAAAATATGACTACTTTGGCCACCTCATGTGAAGAGTTGACTCATTGGAAAAGACTCTGATGCTGGGAGGGATTGGGGGCAGGAGAAGAAGGGGACGACAGAGGATGAGATGGCTGGATGGCATCACTGACTTGATGGACGTGAGTCTGAGTGAACTCCGGGAGTTGATGATGGACAGGGAGGCCTGGCATGCTGCGATTCATGGGGTCGCAAAGAGTCGGACACGACTGAGCAACTGAACTGAACTGAACTGAGTCATCTCTGTAGATTGGTAGACTTTCAGAGAATTTGGTAGGATTCTAAGTTGCTCAGTTTCACTCTGTTATTTCAAAATCACAGTTGGTTTTTTTTTTTAAGTTTTTGAAATAAACAAAGCCCACTGGTAACATTATATTTATACTTAGAGTTTGTCTCCCAAGATCAGGAGCAAGACAGAGTGTTTGATTTTACCATTTCTGTTCAACACTGTACTAGAAGTTCTAGCCAGAGCAACTAGTCAAGAAAAATAGATAAAGGGCATCCACACTGCAAAGGAAGAAGTAAAACTATCTATGTTCACAAATAAAATGATCTTATGTACAGAAAATTCTAAAGAATCCACAAAAAGCCTATTAGAGCTAATAAATGAATTTAGCAAACTTGCAGGATACAAAATCAACACTCAAAACATGTAATGGACAATTCAAACAAATAAATTAGGGGAACAACTCCACTTATAAAAGCACTGAAAAGAATAAAATATTTAGGAATAAATTTAATCAAGGAGGTTCAAGTAGTGTACCTTGCAAACTACAAAACATTGTCAAAAGAGATCAAAGATCTAAATAAATGAAAGTATACCGCATGTTCATGAACTGGAGCATTTAATATTGTTAAGATGGCAATAGCACCCAAAGCACTCCACAGATGCACTATGATCCCTATCAAAATCCCAATGGTCTTTTTTTCGCAGAAATGGAAATCTGATTGTAAAATTTATGTGGTATTGCAAGGGACCCTGAATAGCCCAAACAGCCTTGAAAAAGTAAAGCAAAGTTGTAAGTCTTACACTTAGTGATTTCAAAACTTACGACAAAAACTATAATAATCAAAACATTGTGGTACTAACATAATGGTAGACATACAGATCAATGAAATAGAATTGTGAGTCCAGAAATAAGACCATAAACCTGTAATAAATTGGTTTTTGACAAGAGTGCCAAGGCCATTCAATGGGGAAGTTTAAGTCTCTTCAACAACTGGTGCTGAGACAAATGAATCTATACATGCAAAAAATATATATATTATTTACCCTTATTTTATACCATATATAAAAATTAACTCAAAATGAATCAAAAACCTAAATATGAGAACTAAAATCATACCTTCTGGAAGAAAACATAAGGAAAAATTTCATGTCCTGGGTTTTAGTGATGATTTCTTATACATGACACCAAGACACATTAAAATAAAGAATTTTTGTACATCAAAGGACAGTATCAAGAAAATAAAAAGAAAATCCTCTGCATAGGAGAAAATCCTTGCAAATCATGTCTCTAATAAGGAATTGATATCTAGAATATATAAAGAAGTCCTAAATCTCAACAAAAAGCCAAAAAAAATTTAATGGGCAAAGGGCGAGAAGACTCATTTCCCAAGAGGCATACAAATGGTTGATAAGCTCAAAAAAATGATGAATATCGTCAAGTTATTAGAGAAATACAAACCAAAACCACTATGAGATACCACTTCACTATGAGATATTAGTATCCCCTAGGGTGGTAGTAATAATAAGTAACAAGTATAGGTAAGGATATGGCAAAAGTGGAATCCTTATGCATTGCTGGTGAGAATGTAGAATGGTTTAGCCATGTGAAAAACACTTTGACAGTTTCTCAAAAAGTTAAATGTAGAATTATCACATGACCTGGCAATTTTATTCTAGGTACTATATATGCCCCACATAATTGAAAAGAGGTATTAAAAAAAAATTCCTACACAAAATTACATGACAGCATTTACACAAGGGCCAAAAGCTGAATAAAATCCAAATGTCCATCAATTGATGATGAATAAGCAAAATGTGGTTGCTCCATATAACAATATTATTCAACCATAAGAAATAATGACATATTAATACATAATACAACATGAATGAATATAACATAATGAAAACATTATGTTAGAGAAAGAAGCTAGACACAAAAGGTAACAGCTTTTTTATTTATCTATTTATGTTTGGCTTTGCTGGGTCTTCGTTGCTGTGCACGGGCTTTCTCTAGTTGCAGCAAGCAGCTACTACTCTTTGTTTTGGTGTGTGGGCTTCTTCTCATTGCTGTGGTTTCTCCAGTTGGGGAGCACAGGCTCTAGGATGCACAGGCTTCAGTCATTGTGGAGCACAGGCTTAGCTTCTCCATGTCATGTGGAATGTTCCCGGACCAGAGATCGAACCAGTGGTCCCTGCACTGGTAGGTGAATTCTTATCCATTGCGTCACCAGGGAAGTCCAAAAGAAAACATATTGTATGGGGCAGGGTGAAGGACAGTGACTTGGATACAAGGGTCTGTGTGAGTCATCTCAGCAGTATGATACAGTTTGAATAATCAGTACCGAGACAGTAGTTGGTCCCATGAAGACATGGTACTATTTCTCCCTTAAAACACAGATTATAGACTAGCAGATCCTGAGCCACATCTATATCACAGACATACTTTGCCTGCCCTGCATATTTTTAAAATAGTTTGAATTAGTTTACAACACTTCTAAAATTAGGGAACTTCACGCAAAAGTACATCTCAGCTTATTTCTAAAAATAGAAATATCTGGCCACACCAGACCTATGTTCCAAAGCATGAATAGAAACATGTGTTCTCCATTGATTCATCATTCAGGTTGGTAGCTGCCTGACCAAGTGGAGCAGGCCAGAGGCCTTCATTTTACACTGGTGCTATGTACTTTATTTATTAATCAATGTCACATTCATAAATTTTTCTTTTTTTTTTATTTTATTTTATTTTATTTATTTATTTTTTTTTTAAATTTTAAAATCTTTAATTCTTACATGCATTCCCAAACATGAACCCCCCCTCCCACCTCCCTCCCCATAACATCTTTCTGGGTCATCCCCATGCACCATCCCCAAGCATGCTGCATCCTGCGTCCGACATAGACTGGCGATTCAATTCACATGATAGTATACATGTTAGAATGTCATTCTCCCAAATCATCCCACCCTCTCCCTCTCCCTCTGAGTCCAAAAGTCCGTTATACACATCTGTGTCTCTTTCCCTGTCTTGCATACAGGGTCGTCATTGCCATCTTCCTAAATTCCATATATATGTGTTAGTATACTGTATTGGTGTTTTTCTTTCTGGCTTACTTCACTCTGTATAATTGGCTCCAGTTTCATCCATCTCATCAGAACTGATTCAAATGAATTCTTTTTAACGGCTGAGTAATACTCCATTGTGTATATGTACCACAGCTTTCTTATCCATTCATCTGCTGATGGACATCTAGGTTGTTTCCATGTCCTGGCTATTATAAACAGTGCTGCAATGAACATTGGGGTACATGTGGCTCAACTCCAGAAAAATAAACGACCCAATCAAAAAATGGGCCAAAGAACTAAATAGACATTTCTCCAAAGAAGACATACGGATGGCTAACAAACACATGAAAAGATGCTCAACATCACTCATTATTAGAGAAATGCAAATCAAAACCACAATGAGGTACCACTTCACACCAGTCAGAATGGCTGCGATCCAAAAATCTGCAAGCAATAAATGCTGGAGAGGGTGTGGAGAAAAGGGAACCCTCCTACACTGTTGGTGGGAATGCAAACTAGTACAGCCACTATGGAGAACAGTGTGGAGATTCCTTAAAAAATTGCAAATAGAACTACCTTATGACCCAGCAATCGCACTGCTGGGCATACACACCGAGGAAACCAGAATTGAAAGAGACACATGTACCCCAATGTTCATAAATTTTTCTAAAATATCAGAGCTGAAATAAGCTAGATAGTCTATAATAACTCCTTCCTGCCCTTCTCTACATCCCAGGGGCCAGACTCCTTTTCTTGTCTCTATTTTACAGATAAGAAAACTAAGTAAGGCATGAGCCTGCCCCTTTGTCTCCAAACAGACAAAAAGGCCAGCTCCTGAGTCACCAGGGAAGTCCAAAAATATGGAAGTGGATAGCCTATCCGTTCTCCAGGGAATCTTCCTGACCTAAGAATTGAACCAGGGTCTCCTGCATTGCTGGTGGATTCTTTACAAGCTGAGCTACCAGGGAAGCCTATATATTGCTTCAGTTCAGTTCAGTTGCTCAGTACTGTCAGATTCTTTGTGACCCCATGGACTGTAGCACTCCAGGCTTCCTTATACATCACCAACTCTTACAGCCCACTCTAACTCATGTCCATTGTGTTGGTGATGCCATTCACCATCTCATCCTCTGTCGTCCCCTTTTCCTCTCGCCTTCAATCTTTCCCAGCATCAGGTTTTTTCCAGTAAGTTGGTTCTTTGCATCAGGAAGCCAAAGTATTCAAGTTTCAGCTTCAGCATTAGTCTTTCCAATAAATTTTCAGGACTTATTCCTTTAGGATTGACTGGTTGGATCTCCTTCCAGTCCAAGGGACTCTCAAGAGTCTTCTTCAACACTACAGTTCAAAAGCATCAATTCTTCAGGCACTCAACTTTCTTTATAGTCCAACTCTTACATCCATACATGACTATTGGAAAAACCACAGCTTTGACTAGATGGACTTTTGTTGGTAAAGTAATGTCTCTGCTTTTTAATAGCTGTCTAGGTTAGTCATAGCCTTACTTCCACAGAGCAAGGATTTTAATTTCATGTCGGCAGTCACCATCTGCAGTGATTTTAGAGCCCCCCAAAATAGTCTCTCACTGTTTCCAATGTTTCCCCATCTATTTGCTGTGAAATGATGGGACCAGATGCCATGATCTTAGTTTTCTGAATGTTGAGCTTTAAGCCAGCTTTTTCACTCTCCTCTTTCACTTTCATCAAGAGGCTCTTTAGTTCTTCTTTGCTTTCTGCCATAAGGGTCATGTTATCTGCATATCTGAGGTTATTGATATTTCTCCCGGCAATCTTGATTCAAGCTTGTACTTCCTCTAGCCCAGCATTTCACATGATGTATTCTGCATATAAGTTAAATAAGTAGGATGATAACATACAGCCTTGATGTACCCCTTTCTCTATTTGGAACCAGTCTGTTGTTCTATGTCCGGTTCTAACTGTTGCTTCTTGACCTGCATATACATTTCTCAGGAGGCAGGTAAGGTGGTCTGGTATCCCCAACTCTTTAAAAATTTTCCACAGTTTGTTGTGGTCCACACAACAAACACAGTCAAAGGTTTTGGCACAGTCAAGAAAGCAGAAGTAGATGTTTTTCTGGAACTCTCTTGCTTTTTCGATGATCCAATTGATGTTGGCAACTTGATCTCTGGTTCTTCTGCCTTTTCTAAAACCAGCTTGAACATCTAGAAGTTCACAGTTCATGTACTATTGAAGCCTGGCCCGGAGAATTTTGAACATTACTTTGCTAGTGTGTGAGATGCGTGTAACTGTGTGGCAGTTTGAGCATTCTTTGGCATTGCCTTTCTTTGGGATTGGAATGCAAACTGACCTTTTCCAGTCCTGTGGCCACTGCTGAGTTTTCCACATTTTCTGGCATACTGAATGCAGCACTTTCACAGCCATTTTGCCTTTTTGCCTTTCTTCTTGGGGATGGTTTTGATCCCTGTCTCCTGTACAATGTCACGAGCCTCCATCCATAGTTCTTTAGGCACTCTGTCTATCAGATCTAATCTTTTGAAGCTATTTCTCACTTCCACTATAATCATAAAGGATTTTATTTTGGTACCTGAATGGTCTAGTGGTTTTCCCTACTTCCTTCAATTTAAGTCTGAATTTGGCAGTAAGGAGTTCGTGATCTGAGCCACAGTCAGCTCCCATCTTGTTTTTTGCTGACTGTATAGAGTTTCTCCATTTGGCTGCAAAGAATAAATCAATCTGATTTCGGTATTGACCATCTGGTGATGTCCATGGATAGAGCCTTCTCTTGTATTGTTGGAAGAAGGTGTTTGCTATGATCAGTGCATTCTCTTGGCAAAACTCTGTTAGCCTTTGCCCTGCTTCATTTTGTACTCCAAGGCCAAATTTTCCTGTTACTCCAGGCAGCTCTTGACTTCCTACTTTTGCATTCCAGTCCCCCATAATGAAGAGGACATCATGTATGGAGAAGTAGTGGGAGAAAAACATTGTGAAAAGCAAATAACAATGTAATTTTATCAGCTTAAGATAGACTTTTGGGAATAAACATTCAAAGCAACCAAACATGGAAGCATAATAAATTTACCTAAGTCCCTGAAACATTTTCATTTCAGAAGAATCCAGCACAGAGGGGGCGAGGGACACGTACCATGGCTAAAGCTTCCTATCCTGCTAGTATGTTTGCTTGTATTGGTATCAAATATTCGTTTTTCTCCAAGTCTCAAATGTCATTTAGTCTGACCACCCAGTAAAGAAAAATACTAGTCTGGACATAATGATGGATAGAAAGTTTTAAAAATAATCTCATATTTATACCCTCAAAATTTAACCTCATATATCTTCCTTAGAAAAGCTCTTGGGGAAATATGAAAACATTATTACTCTGCCAAAAGGGATAACATTAAGCCAACCTATGCTCAGTTGCAAAAGTTCACAGCTTCCTCCCTCAGATATTTAATTAATTAATCATTAATTTTTAATGGAACACTAATTAGTTTCATCAGTTCTGCTGTTAATTGTATTATTACTTTACTCAGCTATCTTGGGTTTCCCCCTTTTATCTTACTTTCTTTATTTGAATATTTAGCTCTTTAAGAAATTGGATTGCATAAACTTATGGATAATCTTTAGCCCAAAAGATGGAATATACTTTCTTCTCAAATATATAGATTATACTACCACTGACATTGGGCTACATCCCAAAGAAGTCTTGACGCATTTCAAAGGGAACACATACAAAGCAATTGAAAACAAATAATAAAATAAAAAGAGTGTTTTTGGAAATTGAAAAGAATGTTTCTAAATAACTCATAAATTAAAGAGGAAAGCACATAGAAAATGCAACATTCAAAACTGCCCAAGGTGAAAGCTACCACATACAAAATTTCATAGGAGGTAGTTATATTAATGTTTAGGAGGAATTCTACAGTCTTAGGAATATTTATATAAAAATAAGAAAAATTAAATATAAGTGAATATTCAACTCAAAAAACTAGAAAGAGAGGGGAAGAATATAGCCTCATGACATTACAGAAAACTGAAAATTAGGAGAAACTGACAAATCCATAAATATAACATAAAATTTTAACATATCTCTATCAGAAAGTGAATGATCAACTAGATGGAAAGCAATTAGAAATAGAGAATATTTAGAAATATTTAATAAATATTTAGAATATTAAGAAATAGTCAATTAAAAAGAGTCAAAGAGCTTGACTTTACCCCTACATCCAGAGAAATCTTTAATTTCCTTTAGTTCCCCTGAATCCATCATGCCTACCCCAGACTTGGAGTCCACAGAGCTGCAGCCCAGCTCTGCTCAGTCTATGAATGTCTACTCTATTCTATTTCTATTCTATTCACTGGTGGCTTGCCCTGTTTTTGTTTGTGGTGTTTAATTTGCAACTATGTATTTTTAAACTCTCTTACTTTCATTTACTTTTCTATTCTTTTAATTTACTTTTTATTTTATAGGTATTTTTGACAGTTTATGTGTCATTGTTACATATTTGAAGCAGAGGCAATACACTGAAGCATAAACTCACTGTGTCATCTTGACCTGAAATTATCACTGTTAAATTTTTTTAATTTAATTTTAATTTTGAATTGGCAATACCAGAACATAGTAAAATATTCCAATCAAGAGATATAGAATGCATAATCACATCTTACATGCCATTCTATTTAGCTTCCCAACTGATGATAAATAATCTCACAATACAACATCTATATACCAACTGGTTAAATTCACTGATTATCAAATTATACCATGATAAGGTATTTGTTATTTTTTCCAAATCATTTTACCTTCAAAAACCCCCTGAATCTCGGCCCCTATTTACAAGCTTGTGCTCCAACAACCTTTCTACTCCCCCACATCTTTCTACTCCCCATAAGCTTAAATATCACATCTTTCCTAGCCCCCGTTTGACCACGATGTTTCTCTGAGTCTACCAGGGCTTTCTTATCAATCTTCACTGAAATGCAAATCCCTGGAAGAACCTCATCATCCCAAATCCCTGCACTTTAGTGACTAAAAATCTCCTCTAAGAAATCTTCTGTGATTAAACCACATTCACCTTTCATTCCAGACTTTCCTTATATCCATGAATGTATGTTCGGACAGAGGATGAGATGGTTGGATGGAGTCACCAACTCAATGGATATGAATTTGAGTAAACCCCAGGAGTTGATGATGGACAGGGAGGCCTGGTGTACTGCAGTCCATGGGGTCACAAAGAGTCGGACATGACTGACCGAACTGAACTGAACTGATAAAGTATATGTTCACTGATTGGAATACATGTTTTCAACAACACTCCAAGGTTAGGGAGTCAACAGTAAAAGTGCCTGGGATTTGGAGTCAGAGAGACCCACATTTAGATCCTAGTTCCACTACTGTGTGATCCTGAGCAAGTAACTTGCTCTCTCTGAGTCTCTTTATCAGTCAGTTAGGGATGATAATATCTAACTTCCAAGTTGTCTTGAAGACAAAATGAAAAGGAAACAATGTGTATGTAAAAGTCATGTCCAGGGGCCGGCACATACTTATTCCTCAATACATAATAATTCCCTCCCTTTCCTGTCTTCCTTATGTTTCTCGAGCTTATTACCCATTAGGCTTTAAGTGGCTTTAGCATCAGGAACTGCTTCCAGCTAAGCACCAGCTCAGAGTTCCTACCAAATGGATATTCAGGTGTGTGATGAAGGTGTACACCTCCCACCTCCTTCTGTCGCTATTCTCACTAGGGCCGCTGGGCCCCTCAAAGGCCTGCATTCTCACTACCAGCAGCATATCAGAAGGACGTCTTTGGGTTCCAGGGTACAACACCCACAAGCAAAGAGAGAAGGCCATCAGTGCAGACACCAGGCACATATCACTGGAGGCCCCAACTCACCTGCCAGAACCAGCTTCCCTGAAGCAGGAAAAGGCTTGTCCGCAGAAGTTCCACAGTTATATTGGCCTGTATGAAGAGCTCTGTGAAGGCAACTAGGCCTGTCAAACAGACGACCAAGAACAGAAGCTTGTGCACAAAGATGTCCAGCATTTCCCGGCCGTGAGTGTGATTGTAGAAGACAAAAGCTGTCAGAGGCAGAAAAAATAGTTTGTCTTTCTCAATGACACTACTGTTCCTCCCCCATCTCCACACAGCTTTATTTTTTTTGTTGTTCTTTTTTTTTTTTTAGTTTTTATTTTTACTTTATTTTACTTTACAATACTGTATTGGTTTTGCCATACATTGACATGAATCTACCACGGGTGTACATGCGATCCCAAACATGAACCCTCCTCCCACCTCCCTCCCCACAACATCCCTCCGGGTCATCCCCGTGCACCAGCCCCAAGCATGCTATATCCTGCATCGGACAGAGACTGGTGATTCGATTCTTACATGATAGTATACATGTTTCAATGCCATTCTCCCAAATCATCCCACCCTCTCCCTCTCCCTCTGAGTCCAAAAGTCCGCTATACACATCTGTGTCTTTTTTGCTGTCTTGCATACAGGGTCATTATTGCCATCTTTCTAAATTCCATATATATGTCCACACAGCTTTACATAAAGCACACACATTTGTCCAAAATATGAGGTGCCCACTGCTCCCCATAATAATGGAAATCTCTAGCATTTTTGGAGTCATCACTATACCTGTTTACGATGTAATCTTTGAAATCTCCTTTTCCCTTCCCTAGTCTTTATTCTCTTCTCCATTACATCGTGACATTTTCAACTAACTAAATTTCAAAGCATATTTTATGCAAAAGGATAAATAATAAGCATGATGAAGGCAGGGGACCAGGAGTTAGGGCAAATGGACAGATGAATGAAATAGTCTTTTCTTAAGCAATTTCGTCTACTGGAGGCAGCAAATATAAACACCAATAAAAAGAGTGGACTTCGATGGGTAGGGCAAGTTTCTCTGGAAGCTCCCAAGAAGTAGTAACTAACTATATTTTTAATCCTATGGACAGAATAGTGGCTTCAACTTCATCCTTTTCATTTGGATGTGGAGGAAAAGATGTTCATTCAAAATATGGTAACATCCGGAGAGTAGCTCTGGTGTGAATGGATATATGCAGATATGTATGGTTCAGTCCCTTTGCTGTCCACCTGAAACTATCACAGCATTGTTAATTGACTATACTCCAATATAAAATAAAAAGTTTAAAATAATATGATAACATCTGAGATAATGAGAATGATGCTGTTGGTGACTGTTGCCCAACTTTTATCTATCCCTTGTTCTCAAAGAGCATTTGGCAAAAGTGCTTATCTTTAGACATAGGAAGCAAGGTGGACATTAGAAAGGACTGCTTTTGATAATTGGGGGCTTTTTAGTTCTATGACCAATCTACCCCTTACATATAAAATGTTGTGGTTCAGTCATTAAGTCGTGTCCAACTCCTTTGTGACCCCATGGACAGTAGCCCACCAGGCTCCTCTTCCATGGGATTCTCCAGGCAACAGTACTGGAGTGGGTTGCCATTTCCTTCTCCATACATATAAAATAAATGAAAATAAAGCATTAAACACTTGTCATCAGTGTTTTCTTATGCAGTAACAGGGAGGCCAACTGAACAAAAAGTGTTAGGACCTCAATTGTATGTGACTGGATTTTTTGGACTCTGTTTTATCATGTAAATGTGGAGTTTCATTATATCAATATTAAAAAGGCTACTTCATCGGTATGGGAACTACTCTGCTTTGAGAGGTCTCTTTGTTGGAGGATATTTATGCTTTACTAACTTCAGAGAAGGAAATAACAACCCACTCCAGTATTCTTGCCTGGGAAATCTCACAGACAGAGAAGCCTGATGGATTTCAGTCCATGGGATCACAAAGAACTGGACACAACTGAGTGTCTGGGGAGGCCTTGCAAATAGCTGTGAAAAGAAGAGAAGCGAAAAGCAAAGGAGAAAAGGAAAGATATAAGCACCTGAATGCAGAATTCCAAAGAATAGCAAGAAGAGATAACAAAGCCTTCCTCAGCAATCAATGCAAAGAAACAGAGGAAAAGAACAGAATGGGAAAGACTAGAGATCTCTTCAAGAATATTAGAGATACCGAGGGAACATATCATGCAAAGACGGGCTCAATAAAGGACAGAAATGGTCTGGACCTAACAGAAGCAGAAGATATTAAGAGGAGGTGGCAAGAATACACAGAAGAACTGTACAAAAAAGATCTTCATGACCCAGATAATCACAATGGTGTGATCACTCATTTAGAGCCAGACATCTTGGAATGTGAAGTCAAGTGGGTCTTAGAAAGCATCACTACAAACAAAGCTAGTGGAGGTGATGACATTCCAGTCGAGCCATTTCAAATCCTGAAAGATGATGCTGTGAAAGTGCTGCACTCAATATGCCAGCAAATGTGGAAAACTCAGCAGTGGCCACAGGACTGGAAAAGTTCAGTTTTCATTCCAATGCCAAAGAAAGGCAATGCGAAAGAATGCTCAAACTACCCCACAACTGCACTCATCTCACATGCTAGTAAAGTAATGCTCAAAATTCTCCAAGCCAGGCTTCAGCAATATGTGAACCGTGAACCTCCTGATGTTCAAGCTGGTTTTAGAAAAGGCAGAGGAACCAGAGAACAAATTGCCAACATCCACTGGATCATGGACAAAGCAAGAGAGTTCCAGAAAAACACCTTTTTCTGCTTTATTGACTATGCCAAAGCCTTTGACTGTGTGGATCACAAAGAACTGAGGAAAATTCTGAGAGAGATGGGAATACCAGACCGCCTGACCTGCCTCTTGAGAGATCCGTATGCAGGTCAGGAAGCAACAGCTAGAACTGGACATGGAACAACAGACTGGTTCCAAATAGGAAAAGGAGTATGTCAAGGCTGTATATTGTCATCCTGCTTATTTAACCTATATGCAGAGTACATCTTGAGAAACACTGGGCTGGAAGAAGCACAAGCTGGAATCAAGGTTGCAGAAGAAATATCAATAACCTCAGATATGCAGATGACACCACCCTTATGGCAGAAAGTGAAGAGGAACAAAAAAGCCTCTTGATGAAAGTGAAAATGGAGAGTGAAAAAGTTGGCTTAAAGCTCAACATTCAGAAAACGAAGATCATGGCATCCGGTCCCATCACTTCATGGGAAATAGATGAGGAAACAGTGGAAACAGTGTCAGACTTTATTTTTTGGGCTCCAAAATCACTGCAGAAGGTGTTTGCAGCCATGAAATTAAAAGATGCTTACTCCTTGGAAGAAAAGTTATGACCAACCTAGATAGTATATTCAAAAGCAGAGACATTACTTTGCCGACTAAGGTCCGTCTAGTCAAGGTTATGGTTTTTCCTGTGGTCATGTATGTGAAGAAGGTCATGTGAAGAAGGCTGAGCGCCCAATAATTGATGCTTTTGAACTGTGGTGTTGGAGAAGACTCTTGAGAGTCCCTTGGACTGCAAGGAGATCCAACCAGTTCATTCTGAAGGAGATCAGCCCTGAGATTTCTTTGGAAGGAATGATGCTAAAGCTGAAACTCCAGTACTTTGGCCACCTCATGCAAAGAGTTGACTCATTGGGAAAGACCCTGATGCTGGGAGGGATTGAGGGCAGGAGGAGAAGGGGACGACCGAGGATGAAATGGCTGGATGGCATCACGGACTCGATGGACATGAGTCTGAGTGAACTCTGGGAGTTGGTGATGGACAGGGAGGCCTGGCATGCTGCAATTCATGGGGTCGCAGAGTCGGACACTAGTGAGCAACTGAACTGAACTGAACTGAGTGACTAAAGAGCAACAACAATGCTTCACTACTCTGAGCTCAGTTTGTTGTGTTAAAAATGGAAATAATGATCATCTCCAGGATAAACCTGAGATAAACGAGCATGGCAGGTGGTTCTTTAAGGCAGATGTGAAATTTGAATACAATACCTGAATGATTGTGCTTGTCCAGTTTTACTAAGTAAGTTAGTAGGGAAGGGAAATCTTTGGCATCCTGTCTAGGACACCTCAATAGTTTACCATGACCCAAACAGCTGGCCTACAGGTCAAGGCTGTACCAGGACACCAAAGGAAAGGTGCCCTTTATTGTTGTAAAGGGCTAGACAAATATCCAATAATAATGAAAGATAAATGAAAACACTCATACTTACCCTCCACAAATAAGGCATTTAATAGCATTAACTTGCTAAAGGAGGCAGGAAGTGACCTGATGGTGGAACATAAGATGTTTGTCACACCCAGCAGCCCAAAGAAGAGGTACATGGTAAAATGATGCCAGTCTAGGAGTCTAACCCACTGATCCTTTTTGTAGTCATATAAGATCAAGTGTGGTCCTCCAGGAACAAACTGTCCTGCAAGGATGCCTGCAGAAGGATAAATCACACTTTAAGCCATCTTTCCACAACTTTACTGAAAACTGAAGTGCAGAAGGATCAGCCTACAGCTTAGCCCAATATATTGTCTTTTTATGGCACTGATTCTTCTTTCTGGGCCACTATCTAACAGCTGAGCACTGGTTCTTCAGACAGGTTTAGAGCTTCAAAGACTGGTTTGGATAATCTCTTTTAATCAAAGACAGCCAATTTTGTCAAACAGCTAAGTCAGATCTTCAAAGCTAATGGTCTTAGTTCCACTGAGTTCCCCGATCAGTTCCACTGATGGACTAAGTTCCTATTTTAATCTAATGACTAGATAAATCCTGAGTAATTTTGGATTTAGATTTGTGAGATTAATCCTACAGCATCTGATTACTTCCTTCTTACACAGTACGTCTTGGGGTCAGGAGTTGTGCTTGGTTTAGGATTAAAATGCTAGAGTTCAGCTTCTCCCCAGTTAAGGATAACCAGATACAACTGAGCAACTGAAGTGAACTGTTAGAAAACCATGCTTGAACTGAATTGCTACATGATCAAGCAAAAAACAGAAATACAATTAGAATATGTATTCAGATGTATTTGAATAAAAAATTTATTTTAGTAATCTCTTGTTTTGATATTCAGTCTTCTCTTTGCATGTGAAAATACACCAAGAAAGCAAACTGAACACAAAAAAGGGTCACTCACCAATTAAAGCCGTTCCAACTAGCACGATTCCCTCCAACATTTCTGTTCGATAGAAGAATGCTTTGGAATCAAAGTAGGAAGTCGGCTTCTGCTTTTTGAAGGCATATTTCAGAACGCACTTTGTAGTCCACCAAATCCCAAGTATAATTAAGATGACTCCAGGGAAAGCATGGCCTTTGAAATCCCCCATGACTACCAAAATAAGAACATAGAGAAGATGAAGGCATTTCATTTCTAGAACTTGGCCTAAGTGTCACTTTTTCGGTAAAGTATACTATCTCTGATAATGGTAGATATGCCACTGAGTCAGAGGGTCCAGTATTACTGAAGACAGTCGTAGACCCATTATAATTCAACAATACCAACAAGTAGAACAATGCACATTTGTTGAACACTTACCTTTCTCTAGACACTGTGTCAAGTGGTTTACATGTGATCTCTAACTTAATTTTCACAACATACTCATAAATCAAGTGTTAAATCACATTTTCAATTGGGATACAAGTATAGGAAGTGAAATGACTTACCCAAAGCTCACAACTATTGGAAAATAAAAACATCATTGTCTTTAACAGAGAACTGAAAAGGTCTCAGAAAAATGATAGTGTGTACTCAACCAACACATTTTAAATATATTTGAAAGAAAGTAACAGGAAAGTTTTATCTTTATGTTTAAAACTTGAAGTGATATAAAACTGCCTACAAGAATTTTTAAATAGGGAATTTCAAAGTATCAAACATCAAGAGTGTAGAAAAGATCATTAGAACTTATTCAAAGATCTGTGCACACTTCCACACTTTCCCAGCCACATCGCCATTTGATCAGAATCACATTTCCAGTTCTGAGCAGTGGACGGTGGCATTTGCCATGTCCAGGCTGAGTCAGTTAAGAACCTGCATGATTCCTTTAACTCACTTTTCCCCTGCCTTGGCAACCTGGGCATAGCATATCTACAAGATAGAAGACAATCAAACAGCCTGTATCAGATTTCTGCAAGAAACAACCCTTTATTGGGTTAAGTCATTTAAGTGTTGAGGTTTAATAGCTTAATCAAGCAGATCCAAAGGGATACCAAGCTAAAACAAACTGCAAATTCTGTTCATTCCATTGCTACATGATTGAGCAATAAAAATCAGACATAGTCTCCTTTTTGGTCAGCACTATACAAAACCATTGCACTCATCTCACACGCTAGGAAAGTAATGCTCAAAATTCTCCAAGCTAGCCTTCAACAGAACAAGAAACAAGAACTTCCAGATGTTCAAGCTGGGCTTAGAAAAGACAGAGGAACCACAGATCAAATTGTCAACATTCGTTGGATCAGAGAAAAAGTAAGAGAATACCAGGAAAACATCTATTTCTGCTTCATTGACTATGCTAAAGCCTTTGATTGTGTGGATCACAACAACCTATGGAAAATTCTTCAAGAGATGGGAATACCAGACCACCTGACCTGCCTGCTGAGAAATCTGTATGCAGGATAAGAAGCAACAGTTAGAACTGGACATGGAACAACACACTGGTTCCAAATCAGGAAAGGAGTATGTCAAGGCTATATATTGTCACCCTGCTTATTTAACTTATTTTCTAAGTATATCATGCAAAATGCTGGGCTGGATGAAGCATAAGCTGGAATCAAGATTCAGTTCAGTTCAGTCACTCAGACGTGTCCAACTCTCTGTGAGCCAATGGACTGCAGTATGCCAGACTTCCCTATCCATCACAAACTTCTGGAGCTTACTCAAACTCATGTCCATGAGTCAGTGATGTCATCCAACCATCTCATCCTCTGTCATCCCCTTCTCCTCCCACCTTCACTCCTTCCCAGAATGAGGGTCTTTTCAAATGAGTCGGTTCTTTGCATACTTTCTGCCAAAGTATTGGAGTTTCAGTATCAGTCCTTCCAATGAATAATCAGGACTAATTTCCTTTAGGATTGACTACTTGGATCTCCTTGCAGTCCAAGAGACTCTCAAGAGTCTTCTCCAATACCATAGTTCAAAAGTATCAATTCTTCGGTGCTCAGCTTTCTTTATAGTCCAATTCTCACATCCATACATGACCACTGGAAAAACTAAAGCTATGACTAGATGGACCTTCATTGGCAAAGTAATGTTTCTGCTTTTTAATATGCTGTCTAGGTTAGTCATAACTTTCCTTCCAAGGAGCAAGTGTCTTTTAATTACATGGCTGCAGTCACCATCTGCAGTGATTTTGGAGCTCCCAAAATCTACTTACCATGAAGTGATGGGACCAGATGCCATGATCTCTTTTCTGAACATTGCTTTAAGCCAACTTGTCACTCTCCTCTTTCACTTTCATCAAGAGGCTCTTTAGTTCTTCCTCACTTTCTGCCATAAGGGTGGTGTCATCTGCATATCTGAGGTTACTGGCATTTCTCTTGGCAAACTTGATTCCAGCTTGTGCTTCATCCAGCCTAGCATTTCTCATGATGTACTCTGCATATAAGTTAAGTAAGCAGGGTGACAATAGACAGCCTTGACATACTCCTTTCCCTATTTGGAACCAGTCTGTTGTTCCATGTGCAGTTCTAACTGTTGCTTCTTGACCTGCTTACACATTTCTCAGGAGGCAGGTAAGGTGGTCTGGTATCCCCAACTCTTTCAGAATTTTCCACAATTCTTTGTGAACCACAGAGTCAAAGGCTTTGGTGTAGTCAATAAAGCAGAAATAGACATTTTTCTGGAACTCTCTTGCTTTTTTGATGATCCAACGGATGTTGGCAACTTGATCTCTGGTTCTTCTGCCTTTTCTAAATCCAGCTTGAACATCTGGAAGTTCACGGTTCACATACTGTTGAAGCATGGCAGAGAATTTTGAGCATTACTTTGCCAGCATGTGAGATGAGCACAAATGTGTGGTAGTTTGAGCATTCTTTCACATTGCCTTTCTTTGAGATTGGAATGAAAACTGACCTTTTCCAGTCCTGTGGCCACTGCTGAGTTTTCCAAATTTCATGGCATATTGGGTGCAGCACTTTCATAGCATCATCTTTTAGGATCTGAAATAGCTCAACTGGAATTCCATCACCCCCACTAGCTTTGTTCATAGTGACGCATTCTAAGGCCCACTTGACCTTGCATTCCAGGATGTCTGGCTCTAGGTGAATGATCACACCATCGTGTTATCTGGGTCATAAAGATCTTTTGTGTATAGTTCTTCTGTGTATTCTTGCCAGCTCTTCTTAATATCTTCTGCTTCTGTTAGGTCCATAACATTTCTGTCCTTTATTGAGCCATCTTTGCATGAAATGTTCCTTTGTTATCTCCAATGTTTTTAACGAGATCTCTAGTCTTTTCCATTCTATTGTTTTCCTCTAATTCTTTACATTGATCACTGAGGAAGGCTTTCTTATCTCTCCTTGCTATTCTTTGGAACTCTGCATTCAAATGGGTATATCTTTCCTTTTCTCCTTTGCCTCTAGCTTCTCTTCTTTTCTCAGCTATTTCTAAGTCCTCCTCAGACAACCGTTTTGCCTTTTTGCATTTCTTTTTCTTGGGGATGATCTAGATCACTGCCTCCTGTACAATGTCATGAGCCTCCGTCCATAATTCTTCAGGCACTCTGTCTATCAGATCTAATCTTTTGAGTCTACTTCTCACTTCCACTGTATAAGCATAAGGGATTTTATTTTGGTCATACCTGAATGGTCTAGTGGTTTTCCCTACTTTCTTCAATTTAAGTCTGAATTTGGCAATAAGGAGCTCATGATCTGAGCCATAGTCAGTCAGCTCCCTCTCTTGTTTTTGCTGACTGTATATAGTTCCTCTGTCTTCAGCCACAAAGAATATAATCAGCCTGAATTCAGTATTGACCATCTGATGATGTCCATGTGTAGAGTCTTCTCTTGTGTTGTTGGAAGAGGGTGTTTGCTATGATCAATGCATTCTCTTGGCAAAACTCTATTAACCTTTGCCCTGCTTCATTCTGTACTCCAAGACCAAATTTGCCTGTTACTCCAGGTATTTCTTGACTTCCTACTTTTTTCCAGTCCCCTGTAATGAAAAGGACATCTTTTTTGGGTGTTAGTTCTATAAGGTCTTGTAGGTCTACATAGAATCATTCAACTTCTTCAGCATTACTGGTTGGGGCATAGACATGGATTACTATGGTATTGAATGGTTTGCCTTGAAAATGAACAGAGATCATTCTGTCTTTTTTGAGATCACATCCAGGTACTGCATTTCAGACTCTTTTGTTGACCATGATGGCTACTCCATTTCTTGTAAGGGATTCTTGCTCACAGTAGTAGATATATGGTCATCTGAGTTAAATTCACCCATTTCGGTTCATTTTGGTTTGCTGATTCCTAAAATGTTGATGTTCACTCTTGCCATCTCCTGTTTGACCACTTCCAGTTTGCCTTGATTCATGGAACTAACATTCCAGGTTCCTATGCAATATCGCTCTTTACAGCATCAGACTTTACTTCCATCACCAGTCACATCCACAACTGCATATCGTTTCTGCTTTGGCTCCATCTCTTCATACTTTCTGGAGTTATTTCTCCACTGATCTCCAGCAGCATATTTGGCACCTACTGACCTGGGGAGTTCATCTTTCAGTGTCCTATCTTTTTGTCTTTTCATTCTGTTCATGCCGGGAGAAATATTAATAACCTCACCTATGCTGATGATACCATTCTTATGGCAGAAAGTGAAAAAGAACCAAAGAGCCTCTTGATGAAAGTAAAAGAGGAGAGTGAAAAAGTTTGCCTAAAACTCAAGTTTCAAAAACTGAGATCATGGCATTTGGTCCCATCATTTCATAGCAAATAGATGGAGAAACAATGGAAACAGTAAAGAACTTTATTTTCTTGGACTCCAAAATCACTGTGGACAATGACTGCAGCCATGAAATTAAAAGATGCTTGCTCCTTGGAGAAAAGCTATGAAAAACACAGACAGCATATTAAAATGCAGAGACATTACTTTGCTGACAAAGGTCCATCTAGTCAAAGCTATGGTTTTTCCAGTATTTATGTCTGGATGTGAGAGTTGGACCATAAAGAAAGGTGAGCACCAAAGAATTGATGCTTTTGAACTGTGGTGCTGAAGAAGACTCTTGAGAGTCCCTTGGACTGCCAGCAGATCCAACCAGTCCATCCTAAAGGAAATCAGTCCTGAATGGACTGATGCTGAAGCTCGAAAACTTTGGCCACCTGATACAAAGAACTGACTCATTGGGAAAGACCCTGATTCTGGGAAAGATTGAAGGCAGGAGGAGAAGGGGACGACAGAGGATGAGATTGCTGGATGGCTTCACTGACTCAATGGACATGAGTTTGAGCAAGCTCCAGGAGCTGGTGAAGGACAGGGAAGCCTGGCGTGTTTCAGTCCATGGAGTGGCAAAGCGTCCAACATGATGAAGGCCTGAACTGAATTGATAGAAAACCAGGCTTGAACTGTATTGCTACATGATCAAAATAAAAAACAATAAAAAACAGAAATATCTTCCTTTTTGGGTCAGTGCTATAGAAAATCAGAGTCTTCCCTAGTGGCTCAGACAGTAAAGAGTTTGCCTACAAATTGGAATACCTGGGTTTGATCCCTGAGTGGGGAAGATCCCCTGGAGAAGGCAATGGCAATCTACTCCAGTATTCTTGCCTGGAAAATCCCATGGATGAAGGAGCTTGGTGAGCCCCAGACCATGGGGTGGCAAAGAATCAGACACAACTGAGTGATTAACACACTCATAGAAAATCAGTCTTTAGTTATATGAGTTTTGAATTACATGAGCAGCCTTTTGTTCAAAGGTATTGTATCATCTACAGAATAACAACGAGAGTGTTCAGAATCACCCCCTGTGGATCCTACAGTGGGCCAGTGCAGGAGAACTCATGAAAGGGGATTTCAGGATTCCCTTCAGCTCAGCAGGGGTGGGTGATGGATCTCTCAGTTCAGGGAAAATCCCTTTGAGTTACTTCCACATCCCTCTGACAGAACTGTGAAGTTTCAAAGATGAACTATGAAGCTGACTCAAACACTAAAAGGCTCTTAAATCCCAGCTGAGACGCCCGATAGACATTTTAGCAACCCCAGAATCATCCATACCATCCTAGAGACTCTGCCTCAGTGTATCACAAAGTGCCAAATGCAGCTTCTTATCCAGACTGACTCTAATGAGGGGTGTGACCTGGATGAGGTCCCTTAAGCTCTCTGAGCCTTGGTCCTTAATTAATAAAGAAGGAGGTGGCTACCTGACACCTGGAGTTCCTTCCTGCTCTAACAGATTCACTGATTCATTATCCTAACCACCATCTTTATCACAGTGTCACTGAGTCCTCTTGTATGTCATGGCTTAGACAATCACATGAGATTGAAATATACTTCTATGTGGGATTGAGAAGTACACACAGACTCTAAATATTTTTAACTTTTCTGAAAAAGAATCTGATATATTCTAAAGGAAGCTTAAAATTTACATTCTTTGGTACAGGGAATCCACTTCCAGGAATTTATCCTAAACATCTAACCAGAAATCAGGAACCAAATTAGAAGCAACATACATGTCTGAAATTAAGAAAGAGGGGATATATTTACTTAAAAAAAAAAAGGTTGTTAAAAACTGAGGAGAGGGGACTTTAGATTCAGATTGACTAGAGATGAATCCTAACTTTACTGTTTAACAGTTCCATGACTTTGGGAAAGTTATTTAACCTCTCAGGGTTTTAGCTCCCCCTTCTATAAAATAAAACAAAGTTTCAACCTTATAAAATTAAAATGAGTGGTTCCAAAGCAAATAACCCACAGTATTATTAGACGAGCTCCCGCTATACTCAACATCACAAACTATGAAAGTAAAGCCAAATGAGAGATCCTACTTGTATAACAATTGCAGAAAAGCAGGAAGCACCTACACAATTCACTTAGCACTCATTCATGGACTGCCTGTAACATTGCTCCTGCTGCTGACTTAGAGAGTCACTAGCTACTGCAATTAGAGAATAAGCTCCTTGAAAGCAGGAACCATAAATCTACTCTTCCATTCCCCACAGAGCCTGTACAGTGCACTATATACTGTGAAGTTGTAAGTTAAGGGTAAAGAAGTCCTTCTTGTAACACAGGATCACATATTTACTCAACACCACCATTAAACTTGGGGGCTTCCCTTGTAGCTCAGTCGGTAAAGGATCTGCCTGCAGTGCAGGAGGCCTCGGTTCAGTTCCTGGGCTGGGAAGAGCCCCTGGAGAAGGAAATCGCAACCCACTCCAGCATCCTTGCCTGGAAAATCTCATGGACAGAGGAGCCTGGTGGGCTGCAGTCCATGGGGTCGCAAAGAGTCAGACACGACTGAGTGACTAACACTAACACCATTAAACTAATTATCTTATTTAGCACCCAATACCAGAAAATAATTTTCCTCTAGTTACCACCATTCACCTGCTTGCTCAAATCCAAAATATGCAGGTCATCCTAGAGTCCATGTATGTCCCTGAAAACTAGTTGATTATCGAGATTTCTGCCTCTGCTTCTCTATGTGAACCCTCTCCTGCCCTAAACTAGGCTGACTTACCTTAGCCTCTTAAATTTTTCTGATTGGTGAATCTGCCCTGATGGCCCAGACAGGAGATGCTAATACCTTCTCAACGTACTGAGTTCTTACCTTACTGCGTTCTTTCTGTAATTAGTCACTGGAAGCTGGCCTTCTCCATTAGTCTCTATATTTGTTACTATGTTGTGAGTGCCTGTGAGGCAGGCAATTGAGGCCTCTCAGAGGTCAAATGCCTAAACCATCCTTATTTATTTTTTTAGGCTTCAGGTACATGAGAAAAAGGGGAAGAAAATTCCAAAACAGGTTACCAAAACTGGCTGCTTTTAAATGTTTAGGTTTCCCTAGTAAATACTTTGAATCCACACATAGAATTTATTGCCTATCTTGGTAATAACATGAAAGTTTCTGAATTGTGCAGCCCTAGGCCAAATCCACCTCTACGACCAGCTAACAGATTACCACACCCCCAAAAGCTGAACACACCAAAGTATCTTAGAACAGCCCCTGGGATGTGATAGGGTGGCAATGAGGAATAGTTAGTTGAAAGATTTTGAGATGATCAGAATGGGGTGAGAAATGACTTCTTTTCCTATGTCAATTTTAGATCTTCTGTATCTTTAGCTTTTTAATCTGAAACACTCTGGTGGTTCCGATCTTTCTTTGTTTAAAAAAGCCAAACAAAATGAAGTCAAAGCAGGGTTGCTATATTCGCCTGGTTAAGGGACCCAGGAGACCCAGTTTCTCCTAGCAACAAAAATGGCACTCATTTGATTTCACTTCCATTGTGGAGAGAGAAAGCTCACTCAGAACCTCAAACATCACTCCAGTCAACTTCTAGACCACCACCACCTGTATATCAGTCCATTGTTCCCTGCTTTACTATTGCCTGCAGGTGCAACTGCTGGTAAGAACCTAGGAATCCAAGTTTAATTAGATCTCAGTCCATAAAGCAGATATGTTGCCCTTGGAAGGAGAACACGGGGCCCTCCTCCACAAAGCAGAGCATACCTGCCAGGCAGACAGCAGAAACCCCAGGGAAATCACCAGGCTAGCAAAGCAGAAGGTCCTTCCTCAGCATCCTCCCTGCTTGATTGCACCACTTGCAATCTCGTGCAGAAGAGGTTCAGGCAGCCCTAAAGTGGTGGGCTTCAAGGTTCAATCACTAGCTTCCAGCTGCCAGCCATCCTAAAAATGTATACCCTTCCCCATCCAGGAAAAAAACCTCCCTCCTAATGACACCAAACATCACCCCCTGAGCTAAGACAAGAAACAATACCTGCAACCCACATTGGCTGCTTTTTTCTGAACACCCCCTGACATACACGAATACTCACCACTCAAAAGGGAAATGTTTTTAAACTCTCTCACTTAAGGAGAATGGGAAAATTTCAAGGTCTAAATCAGGTGTTAGGGATTCATTCCCATTAACCAAAGCCACTTAAACCAATGGCCAGGCCTGTGTATGGAAAGAGAGAACTCCAAATAGCCTAGAGATAGAGATTCTACAATTTACTTATTGGATTTGCAACCTCAATATAAAATGAATACTATGGAGAAAAACTTAAACTAAAAATTCAGCTTGAACCATCACCAAGATGAAGTATTCTTAAATCTTAGTGATTCATATTTCAAGACATATACATATTCAAATACACTAAACCAATTTGAACTATTTCCTGAGTTCATTTTACCTCTTGTCTTAATTCTCAAAGCAACGTATATACAAGTATATGTAGCTTTAATTATATTTTATTTTCCATCATTCCATACCAGTTCTTTCTCTCCCAAATTTCAACTGTTTTTAAAGACTCTTCTTATTTATTAGTAGTATTCTGAATAAATATATTATTAATAAGTTAGCCTTACATTCACACTTTCCTCGGTGTCAAGTCCTATGCAATTCTCTTCTTCTAGAAGAGAATTTACAATGGTCCCAGTCTCAGGAAGGAAAGGCAGATACTGACTGACTTAAATCTAAAACTGCCCCCTCTTCCTTCTTGGAGACTATTCCAATGTCCTCACATCTTTCCAGCTTGAACTTGAGCAGATACGTCTTCCGAACCTGTCACAATGCCTGCATAAATGTGAATCTAAGGACCACCCCCTTTTGAACACCATACCTTCCGGTCCAAATGTGCCATAGAGTATTTCTCAATGAGACTCACCTTGACACTCCATTCACACGACCACAGTCATGTCCCACCTGCTGTGAAAACCAGAGCCAGAGCGCATGTCTGGTCTTTACCCTCTCTCTTCCAGGCCATCAAGATGGATAGACGAAAAGGCAATAGCAGCGGTAACATAATAAAGCCTGACTGAAAAGACTGATAATGACAAACCATTCTAACATACAGTGCCTCAAGCAAGAGATTGGCACAGGTGCTTAAGTTGGGAGCCACAGCCAAAACAAAGTTATAGGAATAAGAAAAGATGATGGGAAAACATTTAACTAGGTCAATACTGAAGGTCACTTGTCTTCAAAGAATACACAAACTGAGCTGGGTGAATAAGTAAGTTAGAATACATTTTTATAAATCAATATGAAGCTTGCACAAAGTGATGTGAACAAGAAAGAAGCAATGGTCTGACTCTAACCTGGAGAGCCAGAAACTGCTACCTATCTGCATTCAAGTCTTATTTCCTCCTTCAGTGGAAACTCTTGGTGAACAAGGGCCATGTCCCCTAGAATGCTTCACACCTAGTTAGCACTCAATAAGTAGCCGATGAATGATGAGCTCCTGCTTGGGACCCCACCTCCCTGAAACCCTGGCCTGGGTGGCAACCAAGATCAGAAAGAGTCAGAGTGACTAATTGCAAATTCCCGGGCTCACTTCATATCTACTAACTCAGATTTCAATGTGGCCTCCCCATCAGCATACCCAGAGGCATTTGTCTCCCATCAGTACGTAAGCCGTGATGTGTCTGCTCATATCAGGCTTCGTATCAGACAAGGGTGGATGGTGCAATAGCTGCTCTTGAGACCAAACGATAATCTGGCTCTGTCACATGACAATAACCATTCTAGAGTGCTTCCATTCTATTTATTTTACTCTATTTTATCATGTATTACTAAGACATTATTTTATTTTGCTCTCTTCTGTACAGTTCAGTTAGGTTCAGTCACTCAGGTGTGTCCGACTCTTTACCCCCGCCATGGACTGCAGCACGCCAGGCTTCCCTGTTCATCAACAACTCCCAGAGCTTTCTCAAACTCATGTCCATTGAGTCAGTAATGCCACCCAACCATCTCATCCTCTGTCACCCCCTTCTCCTGCCTTCAATCTTGCCCAGCATCAGGATCTTTTCCAGTGAGTCAGTTCTCTGCACCAAGTGGCCAAAGTTCTAGAGCTTCAGCTTCAGCATCATTCCTTCCAATGAATATTCAGGACTGATTTCCTTTAGGATTGACTATTTGGATCTCCTTGCAGTCCAAGGGACTCTCAAGAGTCTTCTCCAACACCACAGTTCAAAAGCATCAGTTCTTCGGTGCTCAGCTTTCTTTATAGTCCAACTCTCACATCCATACATGACTACTGGGAAAACCATAGCTTTGACTAGACAGAACTATGTTGGCAAAGTAATGTCTCTGCCTTTTAATATGCTGTCTAGGCTGGTCATAGTTTTTCTTCCAAGGAGCAAGTGTCTTTTAATTTCATGGCTGCAGTCACCATCTGCAGTGATTTTGGACCCCAAGAAAATAAAGTCTGTCACTGTTTCCATTGTTTCCCCATCTATTTGCCATGAAGTGATGGGACTGGATACCACGATCTTAGTTTTTTGAATGTTGAATTTTAAGCCAGCTTTTTCACTCTCCTCTTTCATCAAGAGGCTTTTTAGTTCCTCTTCAATTTCTGCCATAAGGGTGGTGTCATCTGCATATCTGAGGTTATTGATATTTCTCCCGGCAATCTTGATTCCAGCTTGTGTTTCATTCAGCTCTTCTGTACACTTGGTTCTTATTCCCATAATTCTTTGCATTAAACATTCCCATAACTCTTTGAGTTAAACATTGAGATGTTTAAATAACTAAAACCATCCATGTCACATACATGGGCTATCCTTAACCACACATTCAGAACAACAAACAGAACACTTAACCTGAAAATATAAGACAGGATAAGGCAATCCAAAGACTTATATCTTGAAAAATAAAACCGACAAGTAGTAAGAACAAGTATCATGTCACATTACCTGCCTGTAGCCAACTCTTCAAAATGTAGAGGCCTAGATTGTTTCTGTTAGAAGTGTTGCACCTGAGGTAGGTAGGAAGCTAGCATCTACTATGTGCTAAACTTTTCATGTATTTGATTATCCTTTGAGAAAACCCAAGAAGTATTCTTTCTACCACAGGTGTGAGTAATATGAGACACCAAGAGATTAACTAACCAACACTAGGGCACAGAGGCTCCTCCCAGGTAGCACTAGTGGTAAAGAACCCTCCTGCCAATGCAGGAGACCTGGGTTCTATCCCTGGGTCAGGAAGATCCCTTGGAGAAGGACATGGCAGCCCGCTCCTGCAGTCTTGCCTGGAGAATCCCATGGGCAGAGGAGTCTGGCGGGCTGCAGTCCTTGGGGTCACAAAGAGTCGGACATGACTGAGAGACTAACACAAGGCACAGAGTCGGTTAAAGATCAGAGCCAGGATTTCAAGTTCTTTATATGTCTGACTCCAAATCCCATTCTGTCCCCCTAGATCAGGGCAAAGACTAGAAAAATCTTCTGAGCTAGCCCCATCAGACAATCTTCATCAACTACATTTGTGTAGGTTAAACATAGTAGGGAGAGGGCTCCTCCGTCTAGGACTGTCTATAACTGAATTGTCAGCACATGTGAAGGAGGTGAAGCTTTGCACGTAGTCAGAGCGTTTATTTACCACTGTGGTAATGAAAGTCAGAATGCACAGGGCTGCCAGCAAAAAAAAGAACTGAGTAGCCTGAGACATCATTTGACAAAGGTCTAGACACTGAGATGAGTATCAGCGATGTGGTAAGAATCTAAAGCAGTCATCTATAGTTCCAGGCTTCATGCTACTTCACAAATCATATCAACGAAAAATGTCAAAAATATGTTGTCAAAAATCGTCAAATTACACACTTAAAATTTAGGGCTAAACTTTATTGTATGTAAATCATACTTCAATTGAAAAGGGAGAATGAACTGTTCTGCACTTCCTTCTCCCCTGGCAGCCAGGAACACAATTTTGATGGATGGAGCCTTAGCAACTATTTTAGATTATAAGGCCCAAGTTGACGAGAAGGAGCAGTGAATCTGAAAGCAGCTTATTCCTGACAACTTTGTCAGGATCCATTCCATTCCTGAATACTTCTGTTGTTATGAATGTTTTATGTAATATGCAAATAAATTCTATAGTGTATAAAAGAAAAAATCTTTAAATCTATCTTATATAGCAAAAAAATAAAAATTATATGTGTCAAAATAATAGCTAACATTTACTGATTGCTTTCTGTATACCAATCTCCATTCAAGTAAGTGCTTTGCATTTTAACTAACATAACCTTCATAAGAAACCTCTGAAGTAGATACTATCAGATACTATTGTCACTCTAATTTTGCAGATAAAGAACCTAAAGCAAAATTAGGAACTAAAATGTCTATAATCACACAGGTGATAAGCAATAGAACTGGAATTCATATCCAGCTCTGGGTCTATAGCACCTCTATGACAATATACCATAAATACAGTTAAAAGACACATGACCAAGAAGATATTGACAATTAACATAAAACTGACAAAGGCTGAGTAGGCAGAATGTCATTTTTAATCAAAAAAAAATCTGCTCCCCTATACCCCTCTACCATGGGCAAGGAATTGTTCTTAACAGACAATTCAACACAGAGAAAACCTTAATGCCTGATAATCAAATGAAAAAAGTCCAATCTCATGAGAAATCAAAGAAAATTAAATTTAAATCAGAGCTATTTTTCTACTTATTGGATTAGAAAAATTAAAAAGATATTATATCAAGTGTTGGTGATAGTATGAGGAAATGGGAATGCTTATACACTGTCAGAAGTATAAATTTGATTGCTGACTACAGTCCAGCATGTCCATTTGTACTATATACTCTAACAAGTCATAGATATGTTCTCTTGACTATAAAAAAAAACTATTTTTGCATTGGTAGTAGTAACATGAAATTAGAAATAATTTGAATATCCATCAACAGAGAAATAGAAAAATAACATGAAGTAACCTATACAGTAGAATATGATGTGTGTGTGTGTGTAAAAGTCACTCAGTCATTGTCTGACTCTTTGTGACCCCGTGGACTATACAGCACATGGAATTCTCTAGGCCAGAATCCCGGAGTGGGTGTCCTTTCCCTTCTCCAGGGGATCTTCCCAACCCAGGGATCAAACCCAGATCTCCCGTATTGCTGGTGGATTCTTTACCAGCTGAGCCACAAGGGAAACCCAAGAATACTGGAGTGGGTAGTCTATCCCTTCTCCAGCGGTAGAATACGATACTAGAGTTTAAAAAGACCTTTTTAAAGATAAAAGCATTAGATCTATATTGAGCAACATGGATAGGTTTTTTTAAAGCATTAAGTTGAATGAAAATTGCAGGTTGCCAAATACAATTATGGTTTGATGTAACTTACGTAGTTCTTGAACACCCGAAACATAATACAATTAACTGCTCAAGCACATATGTGAATATAAAAACATAAAAGCAAGGATAGGCATTAGTAATAGTAGTTTCCTTTGGGGAGAGTGAAGGAGACTAGAAATGAGGGATGTCATGGAGTGCTTGTTCTGTAATACCGTATTTCCTTTATTTAAAAGAAAAACTTGAAGCAAATAATACAAAATGTCAGTTCTGCATGGTAGGAAGACTAGAGTATGCCATACATTATTTTTATGCTTTCAATTTTTTAAATTGATATACTCTATTTTTTAGAAAAGCTTTCGGTTTAGAGAAAACGGCAAAAATTACAGAGTTCCATGATTTTTTCTCCCCAACTCTCACAATTTCCCAATTATTTACTTCTTGCATTAATGTGGTATCTTTGTTACAACTGGAGAACCAATCAATACACTTTTATCACTGAAGTTCATCATTTACATTAGGGTTCACTTTGTGTTTTACAGTTCTTTGCATTTCACAAATGCATCACGTCATGTATCTCTCATTACAGTAGCATGCAGAATGTGCCACAAAAACCTCCTTTGTTCCACCTACTCATCCCTTTCTTCCTGCCCCTGAGCCCTTGGCAACCATTGATCTTTTTACTTTTTCTATAGTTTTGTCTTTTCTAGAACGTCATATAATTGGAATCATACAATATGTAGCCTTTTCAGACTAAACCCTTTTATTTAGCAATAGTGCATTTAAAGTTCATCCATGTCTTTTTCTGGTTTGATAGTTCATTTCTTTGTAGTGCTGAATAATATTCCATTGTATGAGTGTATCACTGGGCTTTTTGTGGGTTTTTTTTTTTTGCTGTAGTTGTTGCTTGTTTTTGTTTTTTATCCATCCCCCCTATTGAAGGGGGGGGGGTGTTTGTTCCAGTTTGGGGTGACTATATTATACAGCTGCTATAAACATTTAAACATTTATGTGCAGGTTTTTGTATGGACATTAGTTCCCAACTCATCTGAGTAAACACCTAGGAGCCTATTCCTGAATCATATGATTAGGGTACGATTTATTTTGTAAGAAGCTGCCAAACTGTCTTCCAACATGGCTGTATCATTTTGCATTTCCAACAATAAATGCAGAGAGCTGTTTCTCCAAAGCTTCTCTAGCATCTGATTTTGTCAATGTTCTAGACTTCAGCCTTTCAAATAGGTGTACAATAGTACCTCATTGTCGTTTCCATTTGCAGATCAATCAAGATACACAATCATTTGCCATCTGCATATCTCCTTTGATGAAGTGGCTTACTTTTTACTTGGGTTATTTATTTTCTTATTGTTGACTTTTAAGAGTTCTTTGTATATTTGGATATCTATCTTTTTATCAGACACATGAATTGCATGTATTTCCTCCCACTTTGTCGTTTGTCTTTTCAGTCTCTTAAAAGTGTCTTTCACAGATTCTGAGTCAAAATCTGAGTTAAGTCTGAGTTAAAAGTTTCAAATAATACGGTATAAATTATATATGCTTTTCTTTGATGGGTTGTGCACTTGATGCTGTATCTAAAAACATCATACCCAAGGTCATCTTGATTTTCTCCTATGTTATCTTCTAGAAGTTTTATAGCTTTGCTTTTATATTTAGGTCTATGATAAGAAAGCTCTCTTCAATGCAAAGAAATAGAGGAAAAGAACAGAATGGGAAAGACTAGAGATCTCTTCAAGAAAATTAGAGATACCAAGGGAACATTTCATGCAAAGATGGGCTCGATAAAGGACAGAAATGTTATGGACCTAACAGAAGCAGAAGAAATTAAGAAGAGGTGGCAAGAATACACAGAAGAACTGTACAAAAAAGATCTTCACGACCCAGATAATCATGATGGTGTGATCACTCATCTAGAGCCAGACATCCTGGAATGTGAAGTCAAGTGGGCTTTAGAAAGCATCACTACGAACAAAGCTAGTGGAGATGATGGAATTCCAGTAGAGCTATTTCAAATCCTGAAAGATGATGCTGTGAAAGTGCTGCACTCAATATGCCAGCAAATGTGGAAAACTCAGCAGTGGCCACAGGACTGGAAAAGGTCAGTTTTCATTCCAATCCCAAAGAAAGGTAATGCCAAGGAATGCTCAAAGTGAAAGTGAAAGTGAAGTCGCTCAGTCATGTCCGACTCTTTGCGACCCCATGGACTGTAACCCACCAGACTCCTCCGTCCCTCGGATTTTGCAGGCAAGATACTGGGGTGGGTTGCCATTTCCTTCTCAAGGAGACCTTCCCGACCCAGAGATTGAAACTACCACACAACTGCACTCATCTCACATGCTAGTAAAGTAATGCTCAAAATTCTCCAAGCCAGGCTTCAGCAATACATGAACCATGAACTTCCTGATGTTCAAGCTGGTTTTAGAAAAGGCAGAGGAACCAGAGATCAAATTGCCAACATCCACTGGATCATGGAAAAAGCAAGAGAGTTCCAGAAACACATCTATTTCTGCTTTATTGACTATGCCAAAGCCTTTGACTGTGTGGATCACAATAAACTGTGGAAAATTCTGAGAGATGGGAATCCCAGACCACCTAACCTGCCTCTTGAGAAATCTGTATGCAGGTCAGGAAGCAACAGCTAGAACTGGACATGGAACAACAGACTGGTTCCAAATAGGAAAAGGAGTACGTCAAGGCTGTATATTGTCACCCTGCTTATTTAACTTATGTACAGAGTACATCTTGAGAAATGCTGGACTGGAAGAAACACAAGCTGGAATCAAGATTGCCAGGAGAAATAACAATAACCTCAGATATGCAGATGATACCACCCTTATGGCAGAAAGTGAAGAGAAACTAAAGAGCCTCTTGATGAAAGTGAAAGAGGAGAGTGAAAAAGTTGGCTTAAAGCTCAACATTCAGAAAACGAAGATCATGGCATCTGGTCCCATCACTTCATGGGAAATAGATGGGGAAACAGTGGAAACAGTGTCAGACTTTATTTTTGGGGGTTCCAAAATCACTGCAGATGGTGATTGCAGCCATGAAATTAAAAGACACTTACTCCTTAGAAGAAAGGTTATGACTGACCTAGACAGCATATTCAAAAGCGGAGACATTACTTTGCCGACTAAGGTCTGTCTAGTCAAGGCTATGGTTTTTCCAGTAGTCATGTGGATGTGAGAGCTGGACTGTGAGGAAAGCTGAGTGCCGAAGAATTGATGCTTTTGAACTGTGGTGTTGGAGAAGACTCTTGAGAGTCCCTTGGACTGCAAGGACATCCAACCAGTCCATTCTAAAGGAGATCAGTCCTGGGATTTCTTTGGAAGGAATGATGCTAAAGCTGAAACTCCAGTACTTTGGCCACCTCATGCGAAGAGTTGACTCACTGGAAAAGACTTTGATGCTGGGAGGGATTGGGGGCAGGAGGAGAAGGGGACGACCGAGGATGAGATGGCTGGATGGCATCACGGACTCGATGGACATGAGTCTGAGTGAACTCTGGGAGTTGGTGATGGACAGGGAGACCTGGCGTGCCGCGATTCATGAGGTCGCAAAGAGTCAGACATGACTGAGCAACTGAACTTAAAAAATTTGTTGTATGAATAAAAGGCATATGCATCTAGAAATTATGAAATGGTTTATTCATAATTTGCCAATCTGCTATAAAATGTTGATATGTGACAGTTCAAAGTTGTGAATCTTAGTTTTCACTGAAAATTAGGGTTACTAGAGATTAAATTTTTAAATAATATATGTAATTAAAACTATTAAAATAATAAGAAAGCTCTATATGCAAAGTATATAAGGAAAGTAAGATGTACTTTTGGTAAGAAAAGGTATGAGGTATGAAGATGCTTTTTTGTTCACGGAAATGGGGAGTAATTTTGTCCTGGCTTAGAGGTTATTTAAAGGCTGTTTCAGAATAATAAAGAAGAGAAAGAGAGGAAAAAATAAAGGAGAACAACTGAAAATATTTAGAAAGTTGGAAATAGAAAATCTTGTATAGTCAAGTTGGTTTAAATTGAATGAATTTATCAGAATTTTCTTTTTAATAAGCTTTAATATAAAAATGTGGATATATATGAAACTAAAATTTAATTGTGTTTCTCTGTTCAAAGAACAAAGTCTTTTTGAGGTTTTTCTCTTTACCTTCTAAGCAATCAGCTTAGGAAAAAAGTCCATAAAACCAAGAATTTATGTCTTATCAAAATATTTCTTATGCTTCATGTTACCTTTACGAGGTGTTCAATTACTTAAGAAAAACTGAGTCAATATTAAGAGAGTTAAGATTTTTATTACAACATAGGTAATTGTCTTATTTGCCTTTGAAATCTTTTTATTGTCACCTTGGTTAAATCGGTAAATATTAATTCACTGTGACCTGTGGTCCTATTAATGTTTCAAACCTTTTGATATTTTTTTTACAAACTTCCCAAAACCAAATTCTAAGTGAAATCTTTTATATTTGGAACTAACTGTGGGATTTTCCCAGAGAGTCCCGGGAAAACTTCAAAGAATTTGTTCTCTCAAAAGAAAAATGTTAAATTAATTAGGCTTATTTGATATGTCTAATTACATGAGAATAAGAAATGATGCTAAACCTTCTTTAGGTTATATTTGTACGACTGCATGTTACTATTTTAAGTGTTACCAAGTCCAAGCTCACTCTGCTCACCACACGATAGGCCAACAAATCCAAGAAATGAGTTGTTGAGGCAAAGAATATGACTTTATTCAGAGAGCTGGCTGACAGAGAAGATGGCAGACTGAAGTCTCAAAGTCATCATCTTGTTGGGGGCCTTGACGTCAGGTTCTTTTATGGATCAGAGATGGAGAGAGGCGAGGAAACAAAGTAAAAAGGCCATTTGATTCTGGCAGATTTCTCTGAGAATGACACGCCTGACAGGGTCAGATTGTGTCCCTGTGAGCTAAATAAAAGCACCTTAAGGGTTGGGCTTCCCCGGTGGCTCAGGGGTTAAAGCGTCTGACTGCAATGCAGAAGACCTGGGTTCGATCCCTGGGTCGGGAAGATCCCCTGGAGAAGGAAATGGCACCCCACTCCAGTATTCTTGCCTGGAGAATCCCATGGACAGAGGGGCCTGGTGGGCTACAGTCCATGGGGTCACAAAGAGTTGGACACAACTTAGCGACTTCACTTTCACTTAAGGGTCAGGCAGAGGGGGCAGGATTCTCTGAGGCAGGCCATTATGTATGATTTTCATAACAAAAATGGCAAAAATAAGGTTAAAGTCACAGCATGAAGTCAAAATTAACCCTTCCCAGTTCCAATTCCCCACTGTCAATGGCCATCTCACAATCTTGTGGGGAAAGGGGGTAACAACTGTTCTGCTTGTCAGATGGATCTTTCTGGGAGTGTCTGTCTTCAGTGCCAATGTTTCAAATGTCATGATTTGTCTTCTTTTTGTTCTTTTTCGCAAAGTGTCCATTTTACACTTGTAGACTTAGAAATATCGAACTTCAAACCCAAGAGGCAGCAACTCAAGTTAAGAAATTCAGCGCTTCTCTCTACGGAAAGATGCAAGAGTCGGGGCTCATTCGAATGATTTCTGTGGTGTGTACCTCATCTGTCTTGGGACACTACTCCTATATTCTCAGTTTCCTCAGAGTTCACCATAGGAAGTGACTTCAGTCTAATTCACCTTCCTCGGGGCTCACTGGCTCATGCTGAAGGGCTGCAATCCCTGATTCCATTTCTCAGGTCTTTCTTCTTAGTTGTGGATTTGACCGATATTTGGGAAACATTTCCTGATTAACTTTTGTCTCATGGTGCTGAGAAGCTCATCCCAGATCAGGCCAAAATGCTTGATATATCACACCTGTTGGTAAATTTTGAAACAGGCCCCGTCAATAATTGAAATTCTCTGGCTTCTGTCTAACTGTTAATATAATCCAGGAGACATTTCCCCTTGTTGTTTCTTCTCATACCCAGAATCATATTATTACAATTATTTCCTCAAAATATTTAGCCACAGAAGTTTCATTGGAGGCCTGATTTGCACATTACTGCAAGAGATAACAGTCATAAATTGGACAGAATGTAAGTAGTGCAGCCAGGAACACTGACAATGACCTGGTGCAGCAGTGAGACACAAAGCGCAATTTGAAGGCAAAGAACAAACTTAAACAATGATTAAATTTATAATCCAATTGCAATGGCTGAGAGACCCAAAGCAGGCATAACTGATTTATTGAGCTGTTCACAGTTTCAGTGTACTGGCCATATGTACTTAGACATTCATAGCTTAATCTTTGAGACAAGTATATGTTACTGGTAGGATCAACAAAGTAGAGAGAAAAAGATACATATTTCAATTTTGCTCACAAAAGATATAACTTACCAAGTTGTTATAAGCCATAATTTAAGGAGAAGATTTTCCTTATACTTGGAAAACACAGATTTAAATCAGTAATCCTTTTAGATAAAAACCATAAAAATTACAGTTTACTCAGTCCTATGTAACTAATCCTTTTTGTTAACAGCTTTATGAAGTCATCGGCTTTCTCATTAGAATTCTTTAATTCATTACTCAGTTCATCATTGTGGTCTGAAAGTCAGAAATTTGTATTTATCCTAAAGTCCTTTTTATAAATCTTGAGGAGGAGACATTTTTGCAAAGGTATTAGACTGAAACCATAACTGTCTGCAAATAACTTTAAAAAGGCACAGTTTAAATCTGAAAGTGAAAGTGAAGTCACTCAGTCGTGTCCGACTCTTTGTGACCCCATGGACTGTAGCCTACCAGGCAATTGACAGAGCCATCCGTTTGCTACTGTGACATTCAACACTTTCAGAAAATAACTAGAATTATGACTGACAATATTCCACCAGGATATATCAGATTATTAGGAACTCCATATAATCTCTAGAATATCTGCATCATTTATCATATAATGTAAAATTTATTAGGTGGCACTAGTGATAAGAACCCACCTGCCAATGCAGGAGACATTAGAGCTGCAGGTTTGATCCCTGGGTTAGGAAGATCCCTTGCAGAAGGACATGCCAACCCACTCCAATACTCTTGCCTGGAGAATTCCATGGACAGAGGACCCTGGCAGGCAATATTCCATGGGGTCCCAAAGAGTTGGACACGAGTGAAGCAACCTAGCACAAAATTTATAATTCATTTGACATCCCCCTTACAGTTAGGGCTTCCCTGGTAGCTCAGCTGGTAAAAAAAAATCTGCCTACAATGCAGAAGACCCCGGTTCAATTCCTGGAAGATCCCCTGAAGAAGGAATAAGCTACCCACTCCAGTATTCTTGGGCTTCCACGGTGGCTCAGATGGTAAAGAATCCATCTGCAATATGAGAGACCTGGGTTCAATCCTTGGGTTGGGAAAACCTCCTGGACGAGGTCATGGCAACCCACTCCTGTATCCTTACCTGGAGAATCCCCATGGACAGAGGAGCCTGGTGGGCTACAATCTATGGGGTCCCAAATAGTCAGACACGACTGAATGACTAAAGCACAGCATAGCACAGCCCTTACAGATAAATATACCGAGTGAACCTAATTAATATCTCCTTTTGGTGTGCCTCAGGGGCCCTTTGAAGCACACCAAAGTTAGCTTAAGGTCAAAGAAACTATATTATAATTTGATTTGGGAAGTTTTGTCAAAGGAACACCAAAAAACTTTTAAAAATACAATAGGACCATGAAAGTGAAAGTGAAAGGGTTAGTCACAGAATCATGTTGGACTCTTTGTCATTCCATGGACTGCAGACTGCCAGGCTCCTCTGTCCATGGAATTCCATCCACTGGAGTGGATAGCCATGCCCTTCTCCAGGGGATCTTCCCTATCTAAGAATCGGACCTGGGTCTCCCATATTGCAGACAGATTCTTTACCATCTGAGCCACAAGGGAAGGCCATAGGTCACTGTGAAACTTTGCCAAAGTGACAATAAAAGATTTCAAAGGCAAATACAGATTACTACAGAACTAAATTAACTTAAAATCTGTTATCAAAGGCAGTTTAGCATCTTCAGAAAACGTGTCTGTTTTAACAGGGAGCAAAGCCAAATTTATGTTTTGCCTCAGTTTACTTTAAAGTTTCATTTACTGAATTAAACTTGTTTTAATTTGGCCACCTCATGCGAAGAGTTGACTCATTGGAAAAGACTGATGCTGGGAGGGATTGGGGGCAGGAGGAGAAGGGGACGACAGAGGATGAGATGGCCGGATGGCATCAGTGACTCAATGGATGTGAGTCTGAGTGAACTCCGGGAGTTGGTGATGGACAGGGAGGCCTGGCGTGCTGCAATTCTTGGGGCTGCAAAGAGTGGGAGACAACTGAGAGACTGAACTGAACTGAACTGAACTGAACTGAAACTTAGTCAATCCTGACTGATCATGTACAAAACCCTTTTGGGGTTCCATTTTCCATAAACCTTTCATCCCTTCAATTATTTTAGCACAATTTTAACTTTTAAGTTGTAGAATATCTGGAGAGATCCTAAAAGATGTATTTCTAAAGGTCTACTCAAAAACTCTTTTCTCATTTGCACTTTCTTTCCTCAAAACTTTCTTCACATTAAGTTACTTTCCTTGCTGACAAATTTGCAACAGATACAACAAATCTTATTTAGCTGATACTAACCTAATGCTGGGAAAGTGTAAAGACAGGAGGAGAGGGGGATGACAGAGAATGAGATGGTTGGATGGCATCACTGACTCCACAGACATGAGTTTGAGCAAACTCAGGGAAGCCTAGTGTGCTACAGTCCATGGGGTCGCAAAGAGTCAGACACGACTGAGCAAGTGGACAACAAAACCTAGGCACAATGAAAGCATTATATTTAATATTTTATTTCATGTTGATATAGACATGCCTGTTAGATCAACTAACTTAAATTTTAATGTGCATGCATGCTAAGTTGTTTTAGTCATGTCTGACTCTGTATGACCCCATGGACTGTAGCCTGCCAGGATCCTCTGTCCATGGGATTCTCCAGGCAAGAATACTGGGTGGGTTGCCATTCCCTCCTCCAGGGGATCTTCCTGACCCAGGGATGGAACCCACTTCTCTTATGTGTCCTGCTTTGCAAGTGGATTCTTTACCACTGAGTTACCAGGGAAGCCCCTTGTTCGTAGGATAACCCGAACCCACTTTGATAGCCAGTTCAGCAGGTTTGTTTATTTGTGCTTTTGTGTATCCTTTTGTGTTGCAAGTTGATGAACCCAATTTTGTAGGCTAAGTTGCTCCAGTGTGCACATCAAAAACACATTTCCCCCTCAGTCTGGGCTTTTCCTTTACAGGATAAGCCAAATTGTTCGGGCACCCTGTTGGAGGTGGGGAGATTTTGTTGGTTTCTACTTGAGTGTGAACTGGTTCATTGGGGAGCTAGTATCGTGTGGTGAGCTACCTGGTTGGAATTAGTTCTTTTTTTTTTTTTTCTTTGTAGGGTAAATTTATTTACCTGAGTTGGGAGCTGGTTCATCTGTGCATTGATACAATCTGTTTGTGCCATTTTTGTTGAGATTTGTCTATGTCTTTTGTGTTTTCGTGTTACCAAACTTATAAAAATGGGAAATGTTTCGTCTGTCCCATAGGATAGCTCTTTGGGGAGCATATTAGATATGTTAAGATCAGAAGGCCCCTGAGTGACTCACAAGTATACAATCTCATAGTTAGCAGTGCTTTGCCAAGGAGAGGAACACTGATAATGAACAGGCATGGCGTCTCCCTTGGACTTGAGACATCCAATTATAATTTTCCCTACAGGAGCCCCAGGTAACTTTGGCAGTGGGAGCTTCAGCTCCAGTTTGGGAACTCTCCCAGCGAAGTAAAACTACAACATTATAGAGAAACATCCAAGGCTCAGTGGGACTTCGAGTCACATTTGGAGCATTCTTGCCATTTGGTTTTTGGGTTTCTGGGCATCTTTATGCTACTTGCTTTTTTTTTTTTTTTTTTGGTGATTTCCTGTTAGTGTGGTTTGGTAACACACAGACCTCTGGTACTAACTGCTCAAGGTAAAATGAAAAGTATGAAAAGTACTTCCTGTAAGGCTTGTTTCTTAGCAGAAGGCCTTCTCCCCTAGGCTATAGTAGGAGGGGGTGAAGCTTTACAAGAGGGGTGGATGGGTGTGTCAGTCCTTTGGTTTCATTGAGGTGGCCACTGATGCTGAAGCACCAATACTTTGGCCACCTGATGCACAGAACTGACTCATTGGAAAAGACCCTGATGCTGGGAAAGACTGATGGCAGAAGGAGAAGGGGATGACAGAGGATGAGACGGTTGGATGGCATCGATGACTCAATAGACATGAGTTTGAGCAAGCTCTGGGAGTTGGTGATGGATAGGGAAGCCTGGCATGCTGCAGTCTATGGGTTGCAAAGAGTCAGACACCACTGAGTGACTGAACTGAAGACAAATAGAAATCCTAAATGCTTTTTTTTTTCTGCAAATATTTAGCTGTCTAGTTGAGTGAGCTTGATTTGTTCCATCTGTGAAAAATCCAACTTTAATCCAACCCCTTTTGTAAACTTATAGGTTTTACACTGCTGTACCTAACTCAGGATTAAAGTCTTGAAATAAGAACTGAGGTCTTACTGTTTGTGTGTCTGTACATGTCTTTGTCTTAGTATAACATTGCTGTGGTTGATCTGTAAAAGAGCTCTATTTAATTGGCTTAAACAAAAGTTAGCACTTGCAAACCCAACAATTCTAAATACAAGAGAAATTAAGCAAAGTAAATTTCAGGTTCACATGAATGGGAAATACTAGGCTTCCCAGGTGGTGCTGGTGATAACCCGCCTGCCAATGCAGGAGACGTAAGAGACATGGGTTCAATCCCTGGGTCGGGAAGATCCCCTGGAGAAGGAAATGGCAGCCCACTCTAGTATTCTTGCCTAGAGAATCCCATGGACAGAGGATCCTGGCAGGCTACAGTCCACGGGTCGCTACGAGTCGGCCATGATTGAGCGCATATGCTAGGAACCTACCAATGAAATTGACTTGTAGTTTTGTCAGTTCCTTATACCAACTGCCAAGCACTGTGCAGCCAGTGCAGTTTCCATGAAATTAAAAGACGCTTACTCCTTGGAAGAAAAGTTATGACCAACCTAGATAGTATATTCAAAAGCAGAGACATTACTTTGCTGACTAAGGTCCGTCTAGTCAAGGCTATGGTTTTTCCTGTGGTCATGTATGGATGTGAGAGTTGGACTGTGAAGAAGGCTGAGCGCCAAAGAATTGATGCTTTTGAACTGTGGTGTTGGAGAAGACTCTTGAGAGTCCCTTGGACTGCAAGGAGATCCAACCACTCCATTCTAAAGGAGATCAACCCTGGGATTTCTTTGGAAGGAATGATGCTAAAGCTGAAACTCCAGTACTTTGGCCACCTCATGCGAAGGGTTGACTCATTGGAAAAGACTCTGATGCTGGGAGGGATTGGGGGCAGGAGGAGAAGGGGACAACAGAGGATGAGATGGCTGGATGGCATCACGGACTCAATGGACGTGAGTCTGAGTGAACTCCGGAAGATGGTGATGGACAGGGAGGCCTGGAGTGTTGCGATTCATGGGGTCACAAAGAGTCGGACAAAACTGAGCGACTGAACTGAACTTTCCCAAAACGACTGAAACTAGACAACCTGATATAAACAGAAATATCATCCACAACAGCCCATGTATGAATAACCTTCATGCCTGTTGTTGTGTAAGTCACTCAGAAGGTTCACTGGAACACACCTGATGGCAGCCTCAGAAACATTCAAACTGCAAAACATACTTTGAGCTCAATATCTTGAAATCTGCTCAGCTGGCTGTCATCTGGACTCAAAAACCAGTTTTACAGTCTACTCCAACCATTAAACTTCATTTTCCTTTTGTTTCTATAGAAATGCCTCTTACTAAATCCCTGATTGCTCAGATCATATAGTGGAAACCCACGCAAACATCACCTCCTGAAATGAGACACAACTGTTGAACCAAAATGACCTATTACCAAATTAACAGACAGTCTCAATCAAACAGAAAACAATGTTCTTAAATTCACTCTATTCTGCTTGTTCCTGTCTATATTTTTCTCCCCCTGTGCTGATCTCTTATCTCACAACTTCTAACCCAATTCAGCTTTAATATGTTCAGTTCAGTTCAGTCCCTCAGTTGTATCTGACTCTTTGCGACCCCATGACTACAGCATGCCAGGTTTCCCTGTCCACACCAACTCCAAGAGCTGCTCAAGTGAAAGAAAGAAAGTGAAAAGTGAAGTCGCTCAGTCGTGTCCAGACTTGTTGAGACCCCATGGACTGTAGCCTACCAGGCTCTTCCATCCATGGGATTTTCCAGGCAAGAATACTGGAGTGGGATGCTATTTCCTTCTCCAGGAGATCTTCCCAACCCAGGGTCTGAACCCAGTCTCCTACATTGTAGGCAGATGCTTTACCATCTGAGCCACAAACTCGTGTCCATTGAGTTGGTGATGCCATCCAACCATCTCATCCTCTGTTGTCCCCTTCTCCTCCTGCCTTCAATCTTTCCCAACATCAGGATTTTTTCCATTGAGTCAGTTCTGCGCATCAGGTGGCCAAAGTATTGGAGTTTTGACTTCAGCATCAGTCCTTCCAATGAATATTCAGGACTGATTTCCTTTGACTGGTTTGATCTTCTTGCCATCCAAGGGACTCTCAAGAGTCTTCTCCAACACCACACTTCAAAAGCATCAATTCTTCAGTGCTCAGCCTTCTTTATGGTCTAACTCTCATATCCATACATGACTACTGGAAAAACCATAGCTTTGACTAGACAGACCTTTGTTGGCAAAGTAATGTCTCTGCTTTTTAATAACCTATCTAGGTTGGTCATGTGATACTTTCTAAAAACATGCAACAGTTTATAGAAATAAAGCTACAAACTGGGAACTAAAAGAATCTATAATACACCATCCCAAAGTATGCCTATTTGACATAAAAATATTTTTGAGCTGAAGGGTGGCTCAGTGGGTAAAGCGTCTGCCTACAATGCGGGAGACCCGGGTTCGATCCCTCGGTTGGGAAGATCACCTGGAGAAGGAAATGGCAACCCACTCCAGTACTCTTGCCTGGAAAATCCCATGGACTGAGAAGCCTAGAGTTGGACACAACTGAGCAACTTTCCTATTCCCTTCCCTTGAAGGAAATTAAGAAGCAGCAAACGGAGGAAAAGATTTTTCTTTTTCCCTCCTTTCTGCCTAGAGGCAGGATATACATTCTTTCACTAGAAACAGATTCTTATCAGCGCAGAGGTGGCAAGTAGAATCTGCAAACAAATCTTAGCCAAACTTAAACAAATCTTAGTTCCCTCCCATATGTTTATATTTCCACAGTTCACTGCCCTTGAAAACCAAAATTGTTTTCTTTTGTCTTATCATTTCTCTACAAATTCATTGTTTTTCATTGAAGACGCTCTATAAGTCAGAATTCTAAACTGTCACTTTGAGTTATTTTTCATTGAGGTTTCTCCTGCGTGATGTGTGCTGCACATGTTTAAACAAAAACAACAAAGACTGTTAATTTTTCCTCCTGTTAATCTTTTTGTTAAAAATACCAGTTGAAAATCTAAAACGCATAGAGATCCAGTGTTGCCGTCCCAATATATGTTGTTGTTGTTATTGTTCAGTCGCTCAGTCGTGTCTGACTCTTTGCGACCCCATGGACTGCGGCACACCAGGCTCCCCTATCCATCACCAACTCCCGGAGCTCGCTCAAACTCATGTCGAATGAGTCAGTGATGCCATCCAACCATCTCATCCTCTTTCGTACCCAATACATGTAAGGCAACACATTCTTATTTCCAGAGATTAGAATTTGCCCATCTTTGAGCCAGAGGGCAGGGGGACCTTATTCAGATTGCCATATCCTGTTAGGAATGCCAGTCAGAGGGAGGGCCTCTGACCATCATAAAAGTAAAAACTTTAAAAATCACCAGCAGATGGTGGGGAGAGAAGAGAACAGAAATAGAAATGTTACAACAGAAATGCGAACTGGGTTTTTCTGCTAAGTGAAAGTGAAAGTGTTAGTTGCTCAGTCTAGTCTGACTCTGCAACCCCATGGACTGGAGCCCATCAGGCTCCTCTGTCCATGGAATTCTCTGTCCATGGAATTCTCCCAGGCAAGAATACTGGCGTGGGTTGCCATTTCCTTCTCCAGGGGATCTTCCTGACCCAGGGATTGACCTCAGGCCTCCTGTGCTAACAAGCAAGGAAAACAAAGGAATGAGTACAGAAATCCCCAGAACAGGCCTGTAGGAATTAAGCAATCCTGATTTTACTTTGACTGTTTCTAATCTTTGGTGCACATAACTAGACCTTTCCTTCACAAAGTTAATTTCTTAATCACTGTCTGACCCTAGGCATCCTGCCCCTGCATTCTTCCCCCACACACCCTTGTAACACTCCCTAGCAGCATTCTTCAGAAAGAAAGTCACAGGCCAATAACCTCAGGGATGACCAAACCCAGTGTTATGGCTGTGTTAGAACTTTGCAGAAGAAAGAAGAAAGTAAAACCGTCCCTGCCCTGATCCTTATCATATACCGCTGATGAAAACATCAAACTATAACACCACTCCCTATTTCCCAGGGAGAGGGGCACAGTTGAGGTGCTAGCCTGATGCGGTCCCTCCTTGCCTGGCAAAGGAATAAAGCTACCCTTTCTTTCTCCTCCATAACTGTCTCTGTACTTCTGTTTGTCATCGGCGCACAGAGAGCCAGATTTCGGCAGCAGCAGGAGCCCCGTTAGACTCTCAGATTCCATCATTGAAGAAAATTCAAGGGCTTAGTATTGTCTACTTCTCAATCCTGGCTGCACCAGAGAATCCCCTGAAGAGCTCATAAAAAATAACTAATTCCTGGACCTCAATTGCTAGAGATTCAGCTTCAATTATACCAAAATCTGCCTTTATATATAGAAATAAGTCTGCTTTTGTGTGTGTATATACATATATAAACTAAGATCACGGCATGCAGTCCCATCACTTTCATGGCAAACAGATGAGGAAAAGATGGAAGCAGTGACAAAGAGTTCCTCTTCTTGGGCTCTAAAATCTCTGCAGATGGTGACTGCAGCCATAAAATTAGAAGCCAATTGCTTCTTGGAAGGAAAGCTATGACAAACCTAGACAGTGTATTAAAAAGCAAAGACATCATTTTGCAGACAAAGGTCTGTGCAGTCAAAGCTATGGTTTTTCCATAGGCTTGCATGTATGCATCCAGCCTCACATGTACGGATGTGAGAGCTGGAACATAAAGAAGGCAGAGCACCAGGGAATTGATACTTTTGAACTGTGGTGTTGGGTAAGACTCTTGAGAGTCCCATGGACAGCAAAGAGATTAAACGAGTCAATCTTAACCAAAATGAACCCTGAATATTCATTGGAAGGACTGATGATGAAGCTGAAGCTCCAATACTTTGGCCATCTGATGTGAAGAGCTGACTTGTTGGAAAAGACCCTGGTTCTGGGAAAGATTGCGGGCAGGATGAGAAGGGAGCGGCAGAGGATGAGATGGTTGGATGGCATCACTATTTCGAAGGATGTGAACTTGGGCAAACTCTGGAAGATACTGAGGGACAGGGAAGCCTGGTGTGCTGCAGTCCATGGGGTTGCAAATAGTCAGACACAACTTGGCAACTGAACAGCAACAAACTGTATATACATCTCCTGGCTTCTCTTTGAAGCAGTTTCTCAGAGCTACTGTGAAGCTATTTTCCAGACTAGACAATAGCCTCAGTAACTGAAAGTGAGTGAAGTCACTCAGTCGTGTCCGACGCTGCGACCCCATGGACTACAGCCTACCAGGCTCCTCCCTCCATGGGATTCTCCAGGCAAGAGTACTAGAATGGGTGCCATTTCCTTCTCCAGGGAATCTTACTGACCCAGGGATTGAACCTGGGTCTCCTGCATTCCAGACGCTTTAACCTCTGAGCCACCAGGGAAACCCTCAGTAAGACCCTGAATAAAACTCAAACTCACAACTCGCATGTTGTACATTTTTGTTTAAGTGGACGGTTTGTTAGCTCTCCAGATGATACTTGTTAACTAGAGGTTAAACTGCTAAGCCCTCTTCTTATTCCTGGTATCTGAGTTTCATTAGCCTCACCAATTTCAACAGTAAATGCAGGAAGGGAGGGGAAAGAGTGGCTCGCCATGAATAACCGGTTCCTATTATGTGTCAACACCTAATACATTCTGTAAGCTCCAATTAAGTTAACCTCTTGATTATCGTTTACATTTTTAAAGATAAGATAATGATCAGTTCAGTCACTCAGTCATGTCCGACTCTTTGCGACCCCAAGAATTGCAGCATGCTAGGCTTTCCTGTCAATCACCAACACCCAGAGTTCACTCAAACTCACGTCCATTGAGTCGGTGATGCCATCCAACCATCTCATTCTCTGTCGTCCCCTTCTCCTCCTGCCCCCAATCCCTCCCAGCATCAGAGTCTTTTCCAATGAGTCAACTCTTTGCATGAGGCGGCCAAAGTATTGGAGTTTCAGCTACAGCATCAGTCCTTCCAAGGAAACCCAGGACTGATCTCCTTTAGAATGGAGTGGTTGGATCTCCTTGCAGTCCAAGGGACTAGGGTCTTCTCCAACACCACAGTTCAAAAGCATCAATTCTTCGGTGCTCAGCCTTCTTCACAGTCCAACTCTTACATCCATACATGACCACTGGAAAAACCATAGCTTTGACTAGATGGACTTTTGTTGGCAAAGTAATGTCTCTGCTTTTGAATATGCTATCTAAGTTGGTCATAACTTTCCTTCCAAAGAGTAAGCATCTTTTAATTTCATGGCTGCAGTCACCATCTGCAGTGGTTTTGGAGCCCAAAAAAATAAAGTCTGACACTGTTTCCACTGTTTCCCCATCTATTTCCCATGAAGTGATGGGACCAGATGCCATCATCTTCGTTTTCTAAATATTGAGCTTGAAGCAAACTTTTTCACTCTCCTCTTTCACTTTCATCAAGAGGCTTTTTTGTTCCTCTTCACTTTCTGCCATAAGGGTGGCGTCATCTGCATATCTGAGGTTATTGATATTTCTCCCAGCAATCTTGAGTCCAGCTTGTGCTTCTTCCAGCCCAGCGTTTTTAATGATGTACTCTGCATATAGGTTAAATAAGCAGGGTGACAATAGACAGCCTTGACATACTTCTTTTCCTATTTAGAACCAGTCTGTTGTTTCATGTCCAGTTCTAACTGTTGCTTCCTGACCTGCATACACATTTCTCAAAAGGCAGGTCAGGTGGTCTGGTATTCCCATCTCTTACAGAATTTTCCATAGTTTCTTGTGATCCACACAGTCAAAGGTTTTGGCATAGTCAATAAAGCAGAAATAGATGTTTTTCTGGAACTCTCTTGCTTTGTCCATGATCCAGTGGATGTTGGCAATTTGATCTCTGGTTCCTCTGCCTTTTCTAAAATCAGTTTGAATATCTGGAAGTTCATGGTTCACGTGTTGCTGAAGCCTGGCTTGGAGACTTTTGAGCATTACTTTACTAGCGTGTGAGATGAGTGCAATTGTGTGGTAGTTCGAGCATTCTTTGGCATTGCCTTTCTTTGGGATTGGAATGAAAACCGACCTTTTCCAGTCCTGTGGCCACTGCTGAGTTTTCCAAATTTGCTGGCATATTGAGTGCAGCACTTTCACAGCATCATCTTTCAGGATTTGAAAGAGCTCAACTGGAATTCCATCACCTCCACTAGCTTTGTTCCTGGTGATGCTTTCTAAGGCCCACTTGACTTCACATTCCAGGATGTCTGGCTCTAGGTGAGTGATCACACCATCATGTTTATCTGGGTCATGAAGATCTTTTTTGTACAGTTCTGTGTATTCTTGCCACCTCTTCTTAATATCTTCTGCTTCTGTTAAGTCCATACCATTTCTGTCCTTTATCAAGCCCATCTTTGCATGAAATGTTCCCTTGGTATCTCTAATTTTCTTGAAGAGATCTCTAGTCTTTCCCATTCTATTTTTTTCCTCTATATCTTTGCATTGATCACTGAGGAAGGCTTTCTTATCTCGTCTTGCTATTCTTTGGAACTCTGCATTCAGATGCTTATATCTTTCCTTTTCTCCTTGGCTTTTCACTTCTCTTCTTTTCACAGCTATTTGTAAGGCCTCCTCAGACAGCCATTTTGCTTTTTTGCATTTCTTTTTTCTTGGGGATGGTCTTGATCCCTGTCTCCTGTATAACGTCACAAACCTCTGTCCATAGTTCATCAGGCACTCTGTCTATCAGATCTAGTCCCTTAAATCTATTTCTCACTTCCACTGTATAATCATAAGGGATTTGATTTAGGTCATATCTGAATGGTCTAGTGGTTTTCCCTACTTTCTTCCATTTAAGTTTGAATTTGGCAATAAGGAGTTTATGATCTGAGCCACAGTCAGCTCCCAGTATTTTTTTTTTTTTTTTTTGCTGACTGTATAGAGCTTCTCCATCTTTGGCTGCAAGGAATATAATCAATCTGATTTTGGTGTTGGGCATCTGGTGATGTCCATGTGTAGAGTCTTCTCTTGTGATTTTGGAAGAGGGTGTTTACTATGACCAGTGAGTTCTCTTGGCAAAACGCTATTAGCCTTTGCCCTGCTTCATTCCATACTCCAAGGCCAAATTTGCTTGTTACTCCAGGTGTTTCTTGACTTCCTACTTTTGCATTCCAGTCCCCTATAATGAAAAGGAGAGTGCCAGGCTGCGAAGGTGCATGAGCGGCTGAGAGGAGCTACCCCATGCCCAAGGTCAGGGGTGGCCGCTGAAAGGAGCCACCCCACGTCCAAGGAGCAGTGGCTGTGTGAGTGCAGGAGGGCTGAGAAGAGCTACTCCACATTCAAGGTCAGGAGCGGCGGCCCTGAGGAGATACTCCTCATCCAAGGTAAGGAGCAGCAGCTGAGCTTTGCTGGAGCAGACATGAAGAGATACCCCACATCCAACGTAAGAAAAACCCAAGTAAGATGGTAGGTGTTGCAAGAGGGCATCAGAGGGCAGACACACTGAAACCATAATCACAGAAAACTAGCCAATATGATCACATGGATCACTGCCTTGTCTAACTTGATGAAACTAAGCCATGCCATGCGGGGCCACCCAAGACAGGTGGGGGTCATGGTGGAGAGGTCTGACAGAATGTGGTCCACTGGAGAAGGGAATGGCAAACAACTTCAGTATTCTGGCCTTGAGAACCCCATGAACAGTATGAAAAGGCAAAATGATAGGATACTGAAGGAGGAACTCCCCAGGTTGGTAGGTGCCCAATATGCTACTGGAGATCAGTGGAGAAATAACTCCAGAAAGAAAGAAGGGATGAAGCCAAAGCAAAAACAATACCCAAGTGTGGATGTGATTGGTGATAGAAGCAAGGTCCAATGCTGTAAAGAGCAATATTGCATAGGAACCTGGAATGTTAGGCCCATGAATCAAAGCAAATTGGAAGTGGTCAAACAGGAGATGGCAAGAGTGAATGTCGACATTCTAGGAATCAGAGAACTAAAATGGACTGGAATGGGTGAATTTAACTCAGTTCAGTTCAGTTCAGTTCAGTTCAGTTGCTCAGTCGTGTCCAACTCTTTGCGACCCCATGAATTGCAGCACGCCAGGCCTCCCTGTCCATCACCATCTCCCGGAGTTCACTCAAACTCACGTCCATCGAGTCGATGATGCCATCCAGCCATCTCATCCTCTGTTGTTCCCTTTTCCTCCTGCCCCCAACCCCTCCCAGCATCAGAGTCTTTTCCAATGAGTCAGCTCTTCGCGTGAGGTGGCCAAAGTATTGAAGTTTCAGCTTCAACATCAGTCCTTCCAATGAACACCCAGGGCTGATCTCCTTTAGAATGGACTGGTTGGATCTCCCTGCAGTCCACAGGACTCTCAAGAGTCTTCTCCAACACCACAGTTCAAAAGCATCAATTCTTCAGTGCTCAGCTTTCTTCACAGTCCAACTCTCGCATTCATACGTGACCGCTGGAGAAACTATAGCCTTGATTAGACGGACCTTTGTTAGCAAAGTAATGTCTCTGCTTTTGAATATGCTATCTAGGTTGGTCATAACTTTCCTTCCAAGGAGTAAGCGTCTTTTAATTTCATGGCTGCCGTCACCCTCTGACCATCGTATCTACTACTGTGGGCAGGAATCCCTTAGAAGAAATGGAGTCATCATCATGGTCAACAAAAGAGTCTGAAATGCAGTACTTGGATGCAATCTCAAAAACAATAGAATGATCTCTGCTCGTTTCCGAGGCAAACTATTCAATATCACGGTAATCCAAGCCTATGCCCCAACCAGTAATGCTGAGTAAGCTGAAGTTGAACGATTCTATGAAGACCTACAGGACCTTTTAGAACTAACACCCAAAAGAGATGTCCAAAAAAGATAATGAAAAAGAGATGCACTTCATAAAGATTACAACACCTATCACAATAATGTTGTGACAGAACCAAGATTCAATTCCAAAGCCTATGTCCAAAGGGGACAAAAAGGAAAAATAATATTTTTTGAACATCCACCCATCTAGGAACTCTACAGAATCTTCTCAATTCCATGAGGTAATATTTTCCTCCTAGGTCAGTAACTTGAAAGGCTAGCTAGCTTGTCCAGGCCACACTACTTTATACGTTTTCTCCTCTGGGTGAGAAAGCCCAGCTCCTGTAAGATGTTACCTTGAACTTCACAGACACTCTCATTTCAAAAATATAGTCTGACCATTGCAGGTTCACATGGGAGTGTCCCCTTCACCCTTCAAACTTATTTTAGAGGGATTCTTATCCCACTGCTGCTGTCCATTAACAGTCTGCTATGCTTAAGCGAAGAATTGATGCTTTTGAACTGTGGTGCTGGAGAAGACTCTTGAGAGTCCCTTGGACTGCAAGGAGATCCAACCAGTCCATTCTGAAGGAGATCAGCCCTGGGTGTTCTTTGGAAGGAATGATGCTAAAGCTGAAACTCCAGTACTTTGGCCACCTCATGTGAAGGGTTGACTCATTGGCAAAGACTCTGATGCTGGGAGGGATTGGGGGCAGGAGGAGAAGGGGACAACAGAGGATGAGATGGCTGGATGGCATCACTGACTTGATGGACGTGAGTTTGAGTGAACTCCGGGAGATGGTGATGGACAGGGAGGCCTGGCGTACTGTGATTCATTGGGTCTCAAAGAGTCAGACATGACTGAGTGACTGAACTGAACTGAACTGACTGATACTCAAAATAGTGGCACTTTGAAGAGTTGACTCATTGAAAAAGACTTTGATGCTGGGAGGGATTGGGGGCAGGAGGAGAAGGGGACAACAGAGGATGAGATGGCTGGATGGCTTCACTGACTCGAAGGACATGAATCTGAGTGAACTCCGTCAGTTGGTGATGGACAGGGAGGCCTGGCATGCTGCGATTCATGGGGTTGCAAAGAGTCTGACGCGACTGAGCGATTGTACTGAACTGAAAGTTCCCCAAATATTCCAAACTCTCTAACATGCTTCCTTAGCTCTCTACAGTCTTACTGCTGCTTGGAACCCTTCCTTCCCTCAACCAATGACATACATCCTGCATGACTCAGTTCAAGAAAAAAGGAGGAAGAAAGAGATAGAAAAACTCCATTCAACAGTCATTTCATCTCAGTCAAGCAATCTCCCTGATCCACCGTGCAGGTGTGAGGAACCCTATTCTGTGTTCCCAAGGCACTCTCACGGAAATTTCCTGAATGCCATCATTACACATCTAGGGTCTCTCTCACTGCACTGCGAGCTTCTAAAAAGCAAGAACTATGTCTCTGTCTTTACATTCTCATTGCCCAGCATTTACTGAATGAGTTGTTAAACAGGTAAATAAATGATTGGTTGGGTCGGTGAGTATGCTTATAGCTCTGTCTGAGTATAAGAAGCAATACCCAATACCACATAGTCTTAAGAGTTAAAAGAGAACTAGAGTGCTCTTGCAACATTGGCATCCCAACAGACCAGGTGTCAGGGTATTTGTCATAGGGACAGGAACAGACAGTCTCCACAGGGCATCTGGTGATGCCCTCAACCATTTCATAAGAAGCGATGTTCTAAGCCACGAGTCCTCAACCTTTTTGGCACCAGGAACCAGTTTCACAGGAACTTTTTCCGTGGGCGGGAGTGGGATGGTTTCAGGATGATTTAAGCACATTACATTCATTGTGCTCCTATGATAATCTGATGCTGCCTCTGATGTGACAAGAGGTGGAATTCAGGTGGTAATGCAAGCGATGGGGAGTAGCTGTAAATACATCACTCCTTGGCCACCACTCACCCCCTGCTCTACAGGCCAGTTCCTAACAGGGCACAGACTGGTACTGCACCATGGCCCAGGGGGTGGGGACCCCTGCTCTAAGCTGTGCAGAAGATGTAGCAAATCCGGGACTAGCCCCATGTTAGCTCCCAGGGGGCAGGAATGTGTGGAAATGGTGAAATACCTCATAAAGTAGTGAGTAGGAAGAAGCCTGCTAAGCATCACATTGTGGCCATAGAGGCAAGGAGCCCAGGCTCACTGACCTGGAAGGGACAGGGGACAGAAAGTGTTGGCATCCATCTATGTCTAGAATAGCAGATGGTGGCAAACTGTACTGAGCAAGGGGCAGGACCACCGGAACTTAGTTCTCCCTAACTCACAACACTTGGGTAAGTATGCTGAGAGATGTTCCTGGATACCTTAAAAGATGTTTACAGATGTTGACTGCACTGAGATAGTGGTCTACACCAGGTCTTGGACCTGAACCTCTAACCTTTGATGCAGCACACGGGTGTGCCCCTGAGGGGTGCAGCTGTGGCAGAAGAAAATACAAATGCACTCAGGCCCAAGAGCAGTCAGCTGAGTGCAGGGGATCCAAAGCCTATGAAGGCAGACCTCCCCTGGCCTGTTCTCTAAGAGTGAGCCCTCTCATCTACATGGTGTCATGTTCTATGTATAGTGTGACAGAAATAAATGATGAGACTCGTCGGGTTAGACTATATGAGACTGATGAGCAGCACCAGGGGTTGGGGATGTCAAAAAAAAGGATTTCACTTTGTAACTAGGACAAGAATTGTGACCTCTCAAATGTACAGACCAAGGTCAGCCTATTTGTGTGAGGGTTTCTGTGAGTTCAGATGGAAGATGGGACACTAGAGTGTTGTACCATTAAAAAGAGCGTAACAGTAGTAACCCACAAGAGTAAGTCCCATGTTCTCAGCAAAGGTTCTCAGCAGGAGTTATTTACTCCTGAAAAGCAAATAAATGAATGTGAGTGGCATGTCATCCCCCAAATAGCCCATATTTCCTCATCCCAAGAAGAAGATCAGGGGCCAGAGCAGCCTACAACCACCGCCTGGCACCCACTCTCCTGCCTCTACTGCAGAATGGCCCAGGGAGAAATTAATTCTTAGGAATTGCAAATTCTCATGGAATTTCTCATGAGAAGCATCATTATAGCATCATGGGCCAGGTGGCAAGTGAGGGAGAAGAGGGCATGATTGTCAAGGAGCTGATGGCTCAGTGGTAAAGAATCTTCCTGCCAATGTAGGAGACGCAGGAAACATGGGTTCAGTCTCTGGGTTGGGACAATCCCCTGGAGGAAGGCATGGCAACCCACTTCAGTATTCTTGCCTGGAAAATCCCATGGACAGAGGAGCCTGGTGGTTTGCAAAGTCCATGGGGTAGCAAAGAGTCAGATGCAACTGAGCTACTGAGCATGCACCCGTGGGCCATTATCCCCATGGAAATTTACTCACCAAGCACTATTTGGCTTTTTTTTTTTTAACTCTGTTTATGGGTTCTCAGTTCCCAGACCAGGGATGAACCCAAGCACAGCAGTGAAAGCACGGAGTCCTAACCACTAGGCAACCAGGAACTCCCTGCCTTGGTCTTCTTAAGGGCAGATCTGAACTCAGGATTGGACACTGCTGGGCAGGGATCCAACTGGAGAACCAGAGTGCTCCCTGAGAGAGGACTAGAGGTGTTAGGCTTCTATTGAAATCCTGTTCAACCAGAAACAATAAATAATTGACAACAAACACATCCCCCCACATTACTAAGCTGATTAGATATACTCTTCAGAGTCATGCTAAATGGCTTAGAGATATCCTGGAGCCTGGGTGCAGGCACCAAATGTGGCAAGGAGGCTCTGGTCACTCCCCACAGGTGTCAGAGCAGTCCCACCTGTCTGAGTGGTTCTGGCTACCATTGCTCTGCTGTGACCTGAGTGGGCAGGAGAAGGCCAGACCCAGCTGGTACAGAGTAATAGGAGTCAATAGCCCCAGGGGTCTGTGTGTACGTGCTGAAGTGAGCGTGGCACTATAACAGCCCTAGCCTAGAAGCAGCTAGCTCAGAATAAATAAATAAACAAACAAGTGTGTCATCTAAAAAAGCAGCTGACAACTGATATCCAAATACACCCTGCCAAGGTGGGGCTGATACCAAATAGAGGAAGCTAAAGCTAATTAAAACACATCCAACCTCAGCCAGAGGTGCCGATGTCCCCTGTACTGCATCTGTCAAACACTGCCAGTTGGACTTAAACTCTTCTACATCCCACATTAAAAGACCTCCAGGACTTCCCTAGTGCTCCAGGGGTTAAGAATCTGCCAGCAAATGCTGGGGACACACCTGGTCCAAGAGAATTTCATGTCCCGTGGAATATATGTGCATCACAATTCCTGAGCCTGCACTCCAGAGCCCATGAGCCACAGCTACTGAAGCCCACGCACCCTGCTTCCCATGCTGAGCCACAAGATAAGCCCCAGCAATGAGAAGACCACACACTGCAATGAGAGAGAGGCTCCCGCTTGCTGCAACTAGAGAAAGCCCGCACACCGCCATGAAGACCCAGTGCAGCAAGAAATTAATAAATGAATGAATGAATAAACAAATAAAGCAAAAATACCATGTGATATAGCGATTCCACTTCTGAGTATTTACACAAGAGAAACAAAAATCGCTATCTCAAAAAGACATATGTACCCCCATGTTCCCTGCAGTATTATTTATTGTAGCAAAGACATGGAAACAATATAAGTGTCAATTGATATAAGTGTCAACTGACAAATAAATGGATAAAGATGTGATACACATATCACACACACATACATACAATGGAATATTATTCAACCATAAAAAGGAAGGAAATCCTGTCATTTGTGATAACATGGATGGACCTTGAGGGCATTATGCTAAGTCAGACATATACACAAACACTACTCCATGAGAATATATGTGACCTTAATTATACATGGAATCTACAAAACCATAAACTCATAGATACAGAGAACAGTCTGGTGACTGCCACAGGCTAGTGGGAGAGGAGGGGTAAAAGAATAAAGGTGGTCAAAAGGTATAGCTATCCAGTCATAAGAAAAATAAAACCTAGGAATGTAATATTCTGCATGGTGACTGTAGTTAATAATACTATAGTGTGAATTTGAAAATTGCTTAGAGAATGGGGTTTAAAGTTCTCATCTCGCACACAAAAAATATGTACCTGTATGTGATGATGGATGTTATCTAAGTTTTTTGTGGTGATCATTTCTCAGTAGATATGGGATGGACAAAAATGTTCACTTAGAACAGCTTATGAAAAAACCCAAACAAACTTTTTGGTCAACCCAATACATATATCAAATTATTATCTTATACACCTAAAACTAACACAATGTAATCTGTCAATTTTATCTCAATAAAAAAGAAAGGAAAACAAAACAAACAGCCAATTTAAAAGTAGGCAAAAGGGCTTCCCTGGTGGCTCATTGGTAAAGAATCCACGGAAGACACCAATTGTCTCTGCCAGTGCAGAGACACAGGTTTGATCCCTGGTCTAGAATATTGTAATGTAATTAGCCTCCAATTAAAATAAATAAATTTATATTAAAAAAAAAAAAGAAAGATTCCACACGCTGCAGAACTATGCCTGTCCCCCACCCCCGCAACCTCGGGATCAGGCAGGTAGTCACATTTCTACCTCCAGATGTGAAGGGAAGAAACAATCAGCTCTGTACCCCAACAGAGGCTCCCTGTTTGGCGGAGCATCCCATCCTGCTGGCTTGGTAGCCCATTCCAAAAGAATTGAAGGTTGCTTACAACAATTAATGGAATTGGCAAAATAAGATAAAGATGAATCAGAAAAATGGGAAGGTGAAGGGCTTGGTTCCTCTGGATTGGGAGTGAGGAAGACTGGTAGCAATTTAATGGTCACTAACTTCATCTCTCCCTGCTTCAACCTGTCCCTTCTTTACTGGACCTTCCTGATTCTAGCTCTCTTGTCCAGGTCACTGAAATCCCAACTTGCTGCATTCAACCGCCAATTCTGTCCTCATCTTACTTGAGCCACTAGCAGAAATTCACAGAGTGGATCAGGGCCTTCTGCTGGAAAATATTTTGCCCCTGTTTTTCCTCCTTTCTGGTTCCTCCTTCTTTTCTGCTTTCTTTTATCTCACAGGTCCTTAAAATTAGCAACTCCTCTGGCTCAGTTTTTAGAACTCTTTTCTACCTGCCCTCCGTACTGGGGTATCTAATTCTGCTTCACAGCTTTAAATACTACATCACGTGTCCACCACTCCTAGATTTCTATCTTGAGCCCAGCCTTCACTGCTTAACTCTCAACTCCCAAATCCAGCTTCCCACTCAGTATCTCCACTCAGGTGTCTGACTTACACCTCAAATCCCAAACCATCCAAAATAGATCTCCTAACACCCGGGACGAGATCTGCTCCAGTTTTTCCCACTCAATGACAGCTTCATCTTTCTAGTTACTTGCCCTCTCCCTAAAATGTAGAGTCATCCTTAACTCCTCTCTTTCTCTCACTACTCACATCTAATCCAATAGAAAATCCTGTTGGCTCTATCTCCAAAATATTCCCTGGGGCTGTCTACTCTTCACCCCTTCCCTGTAACCACTTTATACAGGTCTGTGTTATTACAATGGTCAAAGTAGACTCTGCATCCACCTCTGCCCTTCACGTTGTCCTCAACACAGGAGCCAGTGTTACTCTATTGAAGTGCCAGTTGCGCTCAGGTTTTCACAAGAACCTCCATAGCCCCAAGTGATTTAGCCGCTGTCCCAGACTTCTCTCGTCCTCTCCTCCACCAGCCACACCGGCTTCCCTGTTTCTCCTTGCACAACAGGCTTGCATCCACCTTCCAGCCTTTGCACTTGCCACTTCTCCTGCTTGAAATGTTCTTCCCCTTTTCTCCTTTTAGCCTTTGCTCAACAACTTTCTCAGGGAGGCCTTCCCTGATTCACCTTGTTGAAAAACTGTAGGGTGCCTCAAACCCCAACCCTTTTTCTTGCTTTACTTTCCCCATAATAATTCTGCATCTAACACACTACAGACTTTGCTGATTTATTTTGTTGATTGCATCATGGCTCGCTAGAATAAACGCTTCAGGAATGCGGGGGTTTTTTTTCCTAGTTTTCTTTATTGCTTAATCTCTGGTTCTTAGAGCTGTGCTTGGCATACACTGATTCAGTACACAAATGTTGGATTGATAAATGGATGAATGGATAGATGAAAGAGTGGACAGCTGGATGGATAAATAAATGGCTGGCTGGCTGGCTGGCTGGCTGGCTGAATGGATGGATGGATGGATGATGGATGAATGGAAAGAGTGGATAGCAGAACCTATGCTTTAGTTGCCACATCCTGAAAGATCTCAGAAGGAAAAAATGCTCCACATCAAGCAAAGTAGAATTCAGCGTTTGAGACACATTTCTTCCCACATTTACTCTGCCTATCTAACTACACTGCTAGAGTCTAACATGAAAGGAAAGGTCCATAGAATCATTCAATTAGGCTAGTCTTAGCTTTGTCTTAATCTGCCACAACCTACAATTAGTCAGCTGTGGAAACACCATTAAGGGAGTTGAGAATGGCAGGACGTGACTCCAGTGCTGGGGAAGCAGAGCTAGAGAAAGAGTTGATAAACTGGAGGTAACCATTGCTGCGTTTCTACCAGGAGACAGCTGCTGCACTAGGCTCTTTGCGGGCATTATTTCATTAAATCCATACCACTCTGCAAGTTCAGAAAGATTAAGTTATTTGCACAATGTCACACATACACAGAAGAGTCAAGCTAGGTCAGTGTGAATGAAAAGTTCTTGCTCTTTCACACTAAAGACTACTCTAGAAATGGTGAACTACTTTTGACCATTTCAAACCAGTTCTCCGTCTAATCATTTATCATCCATGGTCTGAGTAACACCTTAGATTTGAGGCAGAAGAGTTAGGGAATACGAAGTTAAAACAAAGCCTTCATGTCTTGGTTAATGCTGAAAATGTGCCAACAGAATAAAGAAAAAAAATCAATAGACTGTAACCTGACAACTTTCAGTCAGTTTTATACACATATACACATCCAGGTGCACACCAAACCCAAAGAGTAGGAAAACACAGTATTAAAATATGCCACACTCTTACCTTTGCCCGCATTCCCCATAGTTCATGAGTACGGAGACGTGCTTCTTAGTAGCTGACAATCCTGGCAGATGCTGTTTTAATGCTCGAGAAAGACAAGCATCTTTCACCAGCATCAGCCTTGGAACAGCTCCAGAGAAATCCTTTTCTTCCTCCCACTCACACATTTCTCCCTGGGCATGGCACACATTGCCAGTGGCCTCCACCTCCACCCAACCTACAGAAACCTGGCCCATAACACCCTGTAATTAATGTCATCAGACAAGCAACACTGAGTGCCACTCCACTATGCACGCTCTCTGCTTAGCAAAAGACACTGTCCTTTGCAATCAGGGAGGCACTCCCCAGCCACTGTCAGCAGGTGCTTCTCCAGGTCCTGAGAAGGATTTACAGCCTTTATGCCCACTCTCACCAAGTCTGCCTCCTGACTAACCATTTCTATGAAACTGCTCAGTCATCCAGCTTAGGTAGCCAATGTGTAAGCACAGGAATAGTGGAGGCTTCCACAGGGATAAGGCCTACTACCCATGACCCTGCTTCTCTCTCCTGGGCCAGTCCACCAAGCCAGGCTACTCACACCCATTCCCACCCAAGGGAAATAGATAAAAGCTGCAGGGTACAGCCCTCACCTGTGCACAGCCTATGAAGATTAAGAAAACTCAGGAAAGAATATTCACAATCACTGGGGCTGGTTTCAGTATTTGGACCCACCAGCCAATAAGAATATTTCTTAGTTCTTGCTTAAAAAATAAGACATACTGAACTGTGTGTAAAATGCACCCATGAAATTGAGGTTGTGCTAGATAAAGACCATAACACAAAGTAAACCAAGGAGATGTAGAAAATTCATCTTTTCAAAGGATATTGCCAAGACCTAAATCATTCTATTAACTAGAGTTTCTGAATCATTATGGAGATGGTTCTAAAAGGGGAAAAGAGACCTCTGAAAACTTCCTTTTAAAGGAGGTTAAATATGCTATCAATTAAGATCAAGGGGAGGAAAAAAGGGAAGTAATGACAGATTTTCTCTTCTTGGGCTTCAAAATCACTGTGGATGATGACTGCAGCCATGAAATTAGAAGACGTTTGCTCCTTGGAAGAAAAGCTATGACAAACATAGACAGCATATTAAAAAGCAAAGACATTACTTTGCTGATAAAGGTCTGTATAGTCAAATCTATGGTATTTCCAGTAGTCATGTACAGATGTGAGACTTGGACCATAAAGAAGGCTGAGGGCTAAAGAATTAATCCTTTTGAAATGTGGTCCTGGAGAAGACTCTTGAGAATCCCTTGGACAGCAAGGAGATCAAACCAGTTAATTCTAAAGGAGATAAACCCTGAATTTTCATTGAAAGGACTGATGCTGAAGCTCAAGCTCCAATACTTTGCCCACCTGATGCAAAAAGCCAACTCACTGGAAAAGATTCCAATGCTGGGAAAGACTGAGGACAAGAGGAGAAGAGGGCAGCAGAGGATGAGATGATTGGATGGCATCACCAACTCAATGGACATGAACTTGGGCAAACTACAGGAAATAGTGAGGGACAGGGAGGCCTGGCATGCTATAGTCCACGAAGTCACAAAGAGTCAGACACGACTTAGCGACTGAACAACAGCAACAGAGGTCAAGGAATGGGTAGCAGTTTCATTAGGCGCTTATCTGGATATATAAACTCAGAGGAAGATGACAATAGAGGTTCTTATTTTTTTTTTCTCACTCTTATTACCTCACTCTTGCATGACCTTGGATGCATAGAAGCAGAACCAGCTTCAAGGTTTGTATGGCCAAGAACAAAATGAAAATGTGGGTCCTGTGTCTATAAGTTGTTGTGATGTTGACAACAGTAACAGTAGAGCATTAAAATAAGACTGGAGCTCTCCCATCTAAAACTGGACACTGTACAACTATACAAGTTGCACAAACACGAAGCTGGCTCTGAAGATAAATAATTTCTCTTTCTGTTTTTAGAGCAACCTGCATGGAAACTACAGTGTAAATAAATGCTCTTGGGCACCATCAATCCTGGGTAGAGTGCCTGAAAGCTCAGTGTCCCTGTGAAGCATCACTCCATGCTGGTATCACTTGGAGAGAAGAGTAACTCCTGCCATCTGACAGAATCCTGAACTGGACTTCCACAAACATGGCTGTTCCGCTGGAGATTCAAAAGCTTTCTGCCCCTGAGACTAAATAGACATTTCTCCAAAGAAGACATACAGATGGCCAATAGGCAGAGGAAACCATGCTCAACATCATTATTAGAGAAATATCAATCAAAAGCACAGTGAAGTACCACCTCATACTGATCAGAATGTCCATTATTAAAAAGTCTAGAAATAACAAAAGCTGGAGAGGATGTGGAGAAAAGGGAACTCTCCTATATTGTTGATGGGAATCTAAGTTGGTGCAGCCACTATGGAGAATGGTATGGCGGTTCCTTGAAAAATTGAAACAGAATTACTACATGATCCTGCAATCCCAGTCCTGGGCAATATACAGAGATAACTATAATTTGAACAGATACATGCCTCCCATTGTTCACAGCAGCACTATTTACAATAGCTCAGACATGGAAACAACCTAAATGTCCCTCAATGAATGAATGGATAAAGAAGATGTGCTCTGTATACAGAATGGAATACTACTCGGCCATAAAAAAAGAAAATAATGCCATTTGCAGCAACGTGGGTGACCTAGAGATTATCATACTAAATGAAATAAATCAGAAAGAGAGAGACTGTACCATATGATATTACTTATATGTACAATCCAAAATGAGACACAAATGAACTTATTTACAAAACAGAAACAGTCTCAGAGAAATAAAAAACAAACTTAGCTATCAAAGGAAAAGGGAAGGGAGGGTTAAATTAGGAATCTGGGATTAGCAAATACAAAGTACTATGTATAAAACAGATAAACAGCAAGATCCTACTGTATAGTTGTGTGTGTGTGTGTGTGTGTTTGTGTGTATATATATATATATAACTGAATCATTTTGCTGTACACCACAGATTAACACAACATTGTTACACAATGTAATGCAACATTAACACAATAAATCACCTACACTTCAAATATAAAATATAAAAGAAAAAAGCTTTCTTCATTGTCAGGAGAAATATCAACAACCTCAGATACCACAGATGATATCACTCTAAAGACAGAAATTGAAGAACTAAAGAGCCTCTTGATGAGGATGAAAGAGGAGAGTGAAAAAACTGGCTTACAATTCAACATTGAAAAAACTCAGAGCATGGCATCCAGTCCCATCACCTCAAGGCAAATAGAAGGGGAAAAGTGGAAGCAGGGGCAGATTTTATTTTCCTGGGCTCCAAAATCATTGTGGATGGTAACCAGAGCCATGAAATTAAAAGATACTTGTTCTTTGGAAGGAAAGCTATGACAAACCTAGACAGTGTATTAAAAAGAAAAAAAGAAGTAACATCATTTTGCCAACAAAGATTTATATAGCCAAAGCTATGGTTTTTCCAGTAGTCATGTATGTATGTGACAGCTGGACCATTAAAGAAGGCTGAGCACTGAAGAATTGATATTTTCAAATTGTGGTGCTGGAGAAGACTCTTGAGAGTCCTTTGGACTGCAAGGAGATCAAATCAGTCAATCCTAAAGGAAATGAACCCTGAATATTCATTGGAAGAACTGATGTCGAAGCTGAAGCTCCAATACTTTGGCCACCTGATGTGAAGACCTGACTCATTGGAAAAGACCCTGATGTCAGGAAAGATTGAAGGCAAGATGAGAAGGTGACAACAGAGGATGACATCTTTTTTAGGTGGCACCACTGACTCAATGAACTTGACTTTGAGCAAACTCAGGGAGATCATGAAGGACAGGGAAGCCTGGCGTGCTGTAGTTCATGGAGTTGCAGAGAGTCAGACACAACTTACCAACTGAAGAAATAAAATTCCTGTTGTACTTAGGTTTACTAGAGGTCAAATAAGACCTTATTCTATCTGTTACAAATTTGTCAACAAAAAAAGTAACAAACTTTAAGAAAACTAAGATTTGTGCTTTCAATAAAGGGAAGTATGAAGTATAAATAAAAGTACTGAAATGAGCACAAAATTCTTTTCTCAAGATCTACTTTTCACAAAACTTTCTGTTGCATTCACTTAATTTATTCTAGCACAATTTTAACTTTTTAAGTTGTAGAATATCTGGAGAGCTCCTAAAATACATAATTATATCTAAACATTCACCCAAAACTCTTAATTCATTTTCACTTTTTTTCCTCAAAAGTTTTTTCACATAAAGTTACTTTCCTTGCTGACAAATTTGCAATGGTTGTAAAATCTTATTTCAGTTCAGTTCAGTTCAGTCACTCAGTCGTGTTTGACTCTTTGCGACCCCATGAATCGCAGCATGCCAGGCCTCCCTGTCCATCACCATCTCCCGGAGTTCACCCAAACTCATGTCCATCGAGTCGGTGATGCCATCCAGCCATCTCATCCTATGTCATCCCCTTCTCCTGCCCTCAATCCCTCCCAGCATCAGAGTCTTTTCCAATGAGTCAGCTCTTTGCATGAGGTGGCCAAAGTATTGGAGTTTCAGCTTCAGCATCAGTCCTTCCAATGAACACCCAGGACTGATCTCCTTTAGGATGGACTGGTTGGTTCTCCTTGCAGTCCAAGGGACTCTCAAGAGTCTTCTCCAACACCACAGTTCAAAAGCATCAAGTCTTCAGTGCTCAGCTTTCTTCACAGTCCAACTCTCACATCTATACATGACCACTGGAAAAACTATAGCCTTAACTAGACAGACAAACCTTTGTTGGCAAAGTAATGTCTCTGCTTTTGAATATGCTATCTAGGTTGGTCATAACTTTCCTTACAAGGAGTAAGCGTCTTTTAATTTCATAGCTGCAATCACCATCTGCAGTGATTTTGGAGCCCAGAAAAATAAAGTCTGACACTGTTTCCACTGTTTCCCCATCTTAGGTTATATTAAATGTAATGAAAGCATTTTGCTTAATATTATATTTAATGTTGATGACTTAAGACATGTCGGTTCAGTTGCTCACTCAGTCTGACTCTTTGCAGCCCCGTGGACAGCAGCATACCAGGCTTTCCTGTCCTTCACCATCTCCTGGAGCTTGAAACTCATGTCCATTAAGTAGTGATGCCATCCAGTCATCTCATTCTCTAATGTCCCCTTCTCCTCCTGCCTTCAATCTTTCCCAGCATCAGGGCCTTTTTCAGTGAGTCAATTCCTCACATCAGGTGGCCACAGTATTGGAGCTTCAGCGTCAGCATCAGCCTTCCAATGAATATTCAGGATTGATTTCCTTTAGGATTGACTGGTTGGATCTCCTTGCAGTCCAAGGGACTCTCAAGAGTCTTCTCCAGCACCAAAACTTGAAAGCATCAATTCTTCGGTACTCAGCTTTCTTTATAGTCCAACTCTCACATCCGCACATGACTACTGGAAAAACCATAGCTTACCAGGTACTAATTTAATATTGACAATTTCACAGTTCACATGAACCTGAAATTCAATTAACTTAATTTTGTTTGAACTTAGAATTGTTTGGTTTGTAAGCATTAACTTTTATTTAAGCCAATAATAATTGCCGGTTGCTTGGAAACCTCTGGAGAAATCTGGAGAATCCCATGGACAGAAACCTGAGTAAAACAAAAAAAAACAAACAAAAAAACTGGCTTAAGGAGCTTCATTTGTGATCTTTGCTTCAGCTCCTGGAAAATCCCATGGACAGAGGAGCCTGGTGGGCTGCAGTCCATGGGGTCGCTGAGGGTTGGATATGACTGAGCGACTTCACTTTCACTTTTCACTTTCATGCATTGGAGAAGGAAACAGCAACCCACTCCAGTGTTCTTGCCTGGAGAATCCCAGGGATGGTGGAGCCTGGTGGGCTGCTGTCTATGGGGTCACACAGAGTCGGACATGACTGAAGTGACTTAGCAGCAGCAGCAATGGGTCTTACAGATGCTAATAATAACATTAGAATAATTAAAAGTTAACAGAAAAAGTTTGTAAGGAAAGTCTAGATATTATTTCCAACAAGGAAAATTTTTAAAGGAATTTTCTCAATGAATAAAGAAATCTTTGGATAATTACTTAAAATGGGAAAATTAAAATGGACATTTATGTGATTAAAACAAGGAAATCAGTCCTGAATATTCATCGGAAGGACTGATGCTGAAGCTGAAACTCCAATACTTTGGCCACCTGATGTGAAGAGCTGACTCATTGGAAAAGACCCTGATGCTGGGAAAGATTGAGGGCAGGAGGAAAAGGGGACAACAGAGGATGAGATGGTTGGATGGCATCACTGACTCAATGGACATGGGTTTGAGTGGACTCTGGGAATTGGTGATGAACAGGGAGGCCTGGCGTGCTGTGGTTCCTGGTGTCGCAAAGAGTCAGACACGACTGAGCGAGTGAACTAAACTGAACTGATACTACTATACTACATAAGGTTAAATGGGCCAAAAGGGACCCCCTGTTCTGTGCTGTGCTTAGTCGCTCAGTCATGTCCAATTCTTTGCGACCCCATGGGCTGTAGCCCACCAGGCTCCTCCGTCTGTGGGGATTCTCCAGGCAAGAATACTGAAGTGGGTTGCTATGCCCTTCTCCAGGGGATCTTCCCAACCCAGGTATCGAAGCCAGGTCTCTCACATTGCAGGTGGATTCTTTACCATTTAAGCTAATAGGGAAGCCCTAAGAAAGTGGAGGAGGATGCAATCTAAATTTGGAGAGTTTACTCTCAAAAATAGTATGGCAAAAGCCAAGTTTTCAAAAACGCAAATGAGCAAAACACACAAACAACCCAAGAAGATCAGATAAAACATTTACATCTCAAAGATATAGAGAAATGTAAGTTTCTAACCAGAACTCCTTTGTTTGAAGTCTGAAAAGATATTTTACTAAGCTAGCTCATAACCTTAATGTAACTTAACTACAGAGCAATGAAAGAGCCCCTCAATTTTAAGGTCGAGATTTCCTTTAATTTCTAATTAAGTGAATACTTATAGGTTTTGTACATATATTAAGCCAGCTTGGGTGTTGGCAATCTGTTGTTCCTTTTTCTTTTATTCTTAAACCTTTATTTCCCATTTTGAAGTCAATGTTTCAAGATAAAATTGCAAGTGACAATCATGTGACAGGCCAGTGTGTGCTGCTTCGGAGCTTAGCTTCTCTGGTTTTGCTCCAGAGTTATTTTAGCCCCCTCCTACATGTCTCGGGTCTCCCAGTGAAATATAAGACTTCCCCAGGTGCTCAGATCATGGAATGGCCAAATATTGTGCATGTCCTTGGTTGAGCACTTTGTTAATTACATGAGTGGGTTTCCCTTTAGGGACAGCCTCATAGCGTGAGGTCTTGCCTCTACTTTAAATTTCCTTAAAGTTTCTCAGTTGCCTGAGGAAGCTGTTGCTGGCGAGGAGGGTAGAGTCCCTTCTTCAGAGCTCAAAACCACTCATAAGATTTCTGTTTTATTTTGACAAACTCTACTAAGGCAACCAATTCAAGGAAACACCACAGGCCAGTTTCCTTCCTAATAACTTGGTCCCACCTTGGTCATTGATTAACTAAGTAAAGTCTTCCCAGTCTCTAAATTGAGAATAACAACTACTCAGTATCCAAACTGAGGCTCCCCAGTGCCTTGCACACTGAGGATCACCTACTCAAGCAAAATCTTCCCATTGCCTTTTTATACTGAGGATACCCACTCAGTACCTAAACTGAGCAAAATCTTCCTAGTCCTACAACTGAGGATAACCCACTCAGTGCCTAAAGTGAACAATCCAAGTACCTCTTCTTGAAACCAAGTTTCAAGGATAACCTCTTTTCCCACCAAATACATCTTAGGATCATCAACCAAAACGGGAGACCCGAGAACCAGGAGAGGCTCTTTCAAATCCATCTGGACCCCCTGAGCAGGCAGATGGCACAAAGGGCCTCTGCTGGTACCAAGCCTCCGGATTTTCAGACAGCTCGGGTGGAGGGGAGAAATCTACTCTGGTCCCCTGTGGCCGCCCTAACTGTCGACTTGAAAAACAGTCACAACCTAGAAGTTGAGAGTTACTTTATTTGGTGGGAGTTTTCAGGACTGCAAGCCCGGAAGACAGCATCTCAAGTGACCCTGAAAGAACTGTTCTGAGGAGGCAGGGGGAGCGGTCCGGCTATATAAAAGCTTGCAACAAAGGGCAGGTAAAAGCGTTTTTGTGAATTAAGGAAAATCAGATATCTCAAGGAATTTAGCACTTTTCTATATGTGAGAAGATGCAAGAGTCTGGGCTCACTGAAATCATTCCTTTCAAATGCATCTCAGCTATCTAGGGCCAGTATCCTGCGTTTTTCACATTCGGAGTTCCTCAGGGCCCTCCACAGGGAGTGGCTGCAGCCTGATGGCTGCTGATCACAGGGATTCTTCTCCATCCTGAGTATCCTGGAGGGCTGGAATCGCTGATGACTGAGACATCTTTGTTGACTGACACGGCAGGAAACATTCCAATTCTCAATAGAGATGACCACAAAACTAAACTAAATTAAATTAAAATGTTAGCAAAGAAATCAGGTCTATGCATTTTGCGGCAGCAAGCAGTACTTTTCTCTCCCTGATGAAGAGAAGGCTTGTGAGAACAGCAAAAAAGAGACAGGGTAGAGATCACAGCGGGAAAAAGAGGACATCTAGCCCATATCCAAAACTTACTCAACTTGGTCTTACTCAACACTATTTGTCCCACTTTGCCAGTTTTATATCAGACAGCAGCTAGGTTTTTTGTTGTTTGGATCCCAAGAAAGTTAACCTGTGTGTTGGATAGGATCTGGCCCCATCTCGCATTAGAGGGGAGAAGTTTTAAACGTGGATTTCTCATTGCTTCTCTGGGAGAATGAAAGTAAGAAGCTACAGCACACGTGCTTCTCTCTCGTGGAGCCCAGGCTCCGGGGTGCATGGGTTCAGCAGTTGTGGCTCATGGGCTTTGCTGACCCTCAGCATGTGGAATCTTCCCAGATCAGGGATCAAACCCATGTCCGCTGCTTTGTCAGGTGGATTCTTAACCACTGGACCACCAGGGAATTCCTGCACTCTCATATTCTTAAAGCTTATCATTGCCTTTAGGGAGCCCAGCACTAAGGCAGTATCTCCTACCATCAACTCCAGCCTACAGTGGATGGCCACCACTTCTCAAAGACCCACCCCCTTACTAGTGCATTTCTTATTATCTTAGTGAATAGAGTATCCTCTGGCTCCTCTTGGATAACATGATAATGGATGTGTTCTCTGGTCTATTTTATAAATCCACTTTAATATTCTCAAGTTTTGGAGCCCTCTAGTGCCTTCTGCAGTGCTCTGCCAAGGCAGTTCTATTTTGTTATCTTTATCATGCCCAGGCTTCGAAGAGCCATGCCAGTGGCTTCTAAGACAGGCTCCAGGTATCCTTGTCTGTTCATTAAATTCTGAGTCACAAAAGTTCCCATGTCAATAAACTTTCCCTATCTGATACCCATGTACTCCAGAGCTCACACACATTCTCCTGGTTCCTTCAGTTAATATTACCTGGGTCCTCCAATTCTGGGGAGAGGCAAGGTATTTCATCTTGGTGACAGAAGTGTATTTCTCTCCTAGGCTGTTGGTGTATGGCCAGTGAGGTATAGTGGTGCAAATACTGAGAAGGCTGAACATCACTCTGTGGAGCAGCCACCTCGGGGAGTCTTTCATGGTTTCAGGCAAAGAGAGGCGATTTTACTCTAACAAAGAAAAGGCAACTGCTTCCGCCAACCTTAAGGGTTTAGGCAAAGAAATCAGGGAGGTCCAAATTCTGGGACCTAGCCACTCAAATATCTCCACTGCAGGTCTGAGTCCCACTTCTTGGTCAAGGCTCTGACTTCAGCATAAAAGACACATCAAGACTACTTTGCAGCTCTGCAGTTTTCAGTCAAATATTGGGTTTGATTTTTATGACCATCTTCTGATCCTTGCAAGTGATGGAGGTTTCTATAAACACTGCTGTTGAGGCCCTCCAGTTTTCATAGCTTGGACTGAACTTCTAGTTGTCTGAACTAAGCCTGTCATTCTCTTCAAGGTTTCTGAGGCAAATAACATATGCCATCTCTTCTCCTAATACTGTTCAAGTGCTGGCCCTATTGCATATTTGGTCTCCTCTTCCACTTATACCTCATCCTGTTGCAATAAGGAGGAGACTCTAAGTATTGTGAGAGTGTGGCCAGAGATCCTGCCCCTTTTCCACAGCAATGGAATCCTTGCTGACATCTCACCAGTAAGTGATCTGATTCTAGAGTTTCATCCCAACTACTGGCTTTTCACTAATGTTTCCAGGAACATGTCTTACTTTATGTCCTTCTCCACATAGGCAAAGGATTTAGTATAGTTAATGAAACAGAAGTAGATGTTTTTCTGGAACCCCCTTGCTTTCTTCATGATCCAATGAATGTTGGCAATTTGATCTTTGATTTCTCTGCCTTTTCTAAACACAGCTTGTACATCTGAAAGTTCTTATTTCACATACTGCTGAAGCCTAGCTTGAAGGATTTTGAGCATTACTCTGGTAGCATGTGAAATGAGCACAATTGTATGGTAGTTGAAACATCCTTTGGAATTGCCTTTCTTTGGGATCGGAATGAAAACTGACCTTTTCCAGACCTCTGGCCACTGCTGAGTTTTCCAAATTTGTTGACATATTGAGTGCAGAACTTTAAGAGCATCATCTTTTAGGATTTGAAATAACTCAGCTGGAATTTTGTCACTTCCACTAGATTTATTTGAAGTAATGCTTCCTTAGGCCCACTCAACTTCATGCTCCAAGATGCCTGGTTCTAGGTGAGTGACCACACCATCGTGGTTATACAGATCATTACGGCCTTTTTTTCGTATCTATAGTTCTGTGTATTCTTGCTTCCTCTTCCTAATCTCTTCTGCTTCTGCTGGGTCCTTACTGTTTCTGTCCTTCCTCATGCACATCCTTGCATGAACTATTCCCTTAATAGCTCCAATTTTCTTGAAGAAATCTCTAGTCTTTCCCATTCTATTGTTTTCCTCTATTGTTCTGCATAGTTCATTTAAGGCCTTCTTATTGCTCCTTGCTGTTCTCTGGATGTGTGCATTTAGCTGGGTATATTTCTCTCTTTCTCCCTTGCCTTTTACTTCTCTTCTCTCCTCAGCTGTTTGTAAGGCTCCCTCCGACAACCGTTTTGTGTTCTTGCATTTCCTTTTCTTTGGGATGGTTCTGGTCACTGCTTCCTGTCCAATGTTATGAACCTCCATCGGTGGTTCTTCTGCCACTCTGTCTACCAGATCTAACCCCCTGAATCTATTCATCACCTTCACTGTATAATCATAAGGGATGTGATTTAGTCACATCTGAATGGCCTAGTGGATTTCCCTACTTTCTTCAATTTAAGTCTGAATTTTGCAATATGAGGAGTTCATGATCTGAGCCACAGTCAGCTCCAGGTCTTGTTTTTGCTGACTGTATAGTGTCTCTCCATCTTTGACTGAAAAGAACATAATCAGTCTGATTTCAATATTGACTGACTGGTGATGTCCACGTGTAGAGCTGTCTCTTGTGTTGCTGGAAGAGTGTGTTTGTTACGATCACTGTGTTCTCTTGGCAAAACTCTGTTAACCTTTGCCCTGCATCATTCTGTACTCCAACGCCAAACTTGCCTGTTATTCCAGTTATCTTTTGACTTCCTACCTTGCATTCTAATCCCCTATGATGAAAAGGATATCTTTTTTGGTGTTAGTTCTAGAAGGTATTGTAGGTCTTCATAAAACTGATCAACTTTAGTTTCTTCAGCAACAGTGGTTGGGGCATGGACTTGGATTACTGTGAGGTTGAATGGTTTGCCTTGAAAATGAACTGAGATCACTCTGTTGTTTTTTGATGTTGCACCCAAGTACTGCATTTTGGACTCTCGTTGACTATGAGAGCTACTCCGTTTCTTGTAAGGGATTCTTGTCCACAATAGTAGCTATAATGGTCATCTGAATTAAATTTGCCCATTCCCATCCATTTTATTTCATTGAGTCCTAAGATATTGATGTTCACTCTTGCCATCTCCTGCTTGAGCACATCCAATTTACCTTCATTCATGACCTGACATTGCAGGTTCCTATATGTTATTATTCTTTACAGTATCAGACTTTGCTTTCACTACCAGACACATCCCCAACTGCACACCATTTCCCCTTTGGCCCAGCCGCGTTATTCTTTCCGGAGCTATTAGTAATCGCCCTCCACTTTTCCCCAGTAGCATACTGGACACTTTTTGGCCTGGCTGGCTCATCTCCCAGTGTCACATCTTTTTGCCTTTTCATACTGTTCACGGGATTCTCACAGCAAGAATACTGGAGTGGTTTACCATTCCCTCCTCCAGTGGACCACACTTTGTCAGAATTCTTCACTATTATCTGTCTGTATTGGGTGGCCCTGCCTGGCATGGCTCATGGCTTCACTGAGTTACAGAAGCCCCTTCCCCACAAAAAGGCTGTGATCCATGAACGGACCCAATACATATGTGCATATGCAATGGAATATTACTCAGCCACAAAATTAAATACTGCTATTTGTAGCAATGTGGATGGATTCAGAGAATATTATGTTTAGTGAAATGTCAGAGAAAGATAAATATTATGTGATATCACTTATATGTGGAACTAAAAATAATACAACTAAATAAATATACAAAAATTAGGGGTATAGGATTAACAGATACAAACTATTATACATCAAACTGGCTTCCCAGGTGGCGCTAGTGGTAAAAAACCTGCCTGCCAATGCAGGAGACATAAGAGGCCCAGATTCATTTCCTGAGCCAGGAAGATTCCCCCAAAGAAGGGCACAACAACCCATTCCAATATTCTTGCCTGGAGAATCCCATGGACAGAAAAGCCTGCTGGGCTACAGTCCATGGAGTCACAAAGACTCAGACATGACTGAAGTGACTCAGCACTCATGCATACAACAAATAGAAAAGCAACAGGGATTTACGGTATAGCACCAGGAACTATATTCAATACCTTACGATAGGGAAAAGAATCTGAATAAAATACTGGTCACTGTGCTGTATACCTGAAACACAATACCATGTATCAACTACACATAAAAGAAAAGAAGCTAGAAAGAATTTTTTTTTTTTTTAATGGAAGGGAAGAAGAGGGGAAGAAGAAAGGGAAGGAGGGCCAGAGGCATGGAGGGAACCTGGGAGGCACCTGGCAGACCCATCGCAGAGGGAGTTGTTGCCTCAAGTAGGAATTTGGATGAGACAGTCTTGAGTTAGATGACCCTTCCCTGGCCCAAGTATACAGCATAAAGTTTGACTTACATATATTGTGAAATGATAACCACAACAAGTTTAGTTAACATGCATCCCCTCATATAGATACATAAAAAGAAATGGAAAAAAAAGGCAAAAAAATTTCTTTGTGATGAGAGCTGTTAGGATTGACTCTTAATAGCTATCATATATAACACACTTGTCTTTCTTTATAAAAAGCCATTTGTTTATAAGAACATAATGAACAATCTTTACACACACAATTGCTAGTTACAGGTGACAGATTTATTAATATTTCAGAGATAAGAGAGTCCTGGGAAAGTACGTCACTGGCTCCTTGCTCAGGTTAAAATGGTTCATGACAAGTTCATTACTATTATCCCTTATGAATGGCTAACCAGCGCCCACTGCAGATGGAAAATCTAAACAAAGAGACATAGTAATCATTATGAAGATTTAATTTGTTTGCATATATCTCTCCACCAAAACACCTGAAGGTGATTTATGCAATAGCAATGAAATCATCTATAGCAATTGCAATGAAATCACTCTTGAGAGTCCCATGGAGAACGGGGAGATCAAACTGGTCAATCCTAAAAGAAATCAACCCTCAATATTCATTGGAAGGAGTGATGTTGAAGCTGAAGCTCCAATACTTTGGCCACTTGATGCGAAGAACTGACTTATTAGAAAAGATCCTGATGCTGGGAAAGATTGAGGGTAGGAGGAGAAGGGGATGACAGAGGATGAGATGGTTGGATGGCATCACCAACTCAATGGACATGAGTTTGAGTGAACTCTGGGAGATGGTGATGGACAGAGAAGCCTGGTATGTTGCAGTCCATAGGGTCACAAAGAGTCAGATATGGCTGAGCAACTGAACAGAGCTGAACTGGATGAAATCATCTGCTGTGAAGAAAGATGAATAGGACACAGAACACTGAGGAGGTATGAGAAGAAAGGGAAGGAGGCAAGAAGAGTTTGAAATAATATCTTTGTCATCAAAGTTTGAAAACCAGCTCCATGGAGGTGTTTGATGCCATGCTGGAAAGTTTTAATTCTGTAAGTAATGAGCTTGCTAAGGGCTTCAAGCTAGAGAGTGACACAATCTTTTTTTTTTTTAATTAGTTATCTCTGAGGAAATGATGTGTAGACTTTCATTTACGGTTTATCTTCCCCACTGCAATGTGAGCTCCTGAAAGAGGATTTTATCTGCTTTGCTCACTGTTGTATACCTAACACAGAGCAGGAAGTAAAACAACAACAACAACTTTTCATTGAATGAACAAGCAAATCCTGGCAATTAGTAAAAAGGGAGAGACTTAGAGATCATAAGCCAAGGTGGGGTGTGGCTATGCTCTATGGTGTAAATCACTCAAGAGTTGCTGGGCACACAGGTATGCACAAGCTGAGGAGATGAGGCTGGCTAAAATTAAGGAGCTTCACAGTTCACTATTGATTTTTGCTTGTTTACTTGTTTTTTCAATCTAGATAAAATTGACCTATAACATAATACTAATTTCAGGTGCACAATGATTCTATATCTGTATATTGCAAAATGATCACTACAATGTCTAATTAATATCCACTACCACACACAGTTACAAATCTTTTTCTTGTGATGAGTTTTTAAGATCCACCCTCTTAGCAACTTTCATTTATACAGTATAGAATTGTTAGCTATAGTCACCATGCTGTACATTATATCCCCAGGTCTTATTTTATACCTGGAAGTTGGTACCTTCTGACTCTCCTCACCCATTTCACCCACTGCCTACTCACACTACTCCCCACCTCAAGCAACCACCAATCCGTTTTCTCTTTGTTTGTTTTTGGCTTTGGGGGAAGGGGTTGAGGTACAATTGACATGTAACATTATATTGGTTTTAGGTGTATAACACAATGATTTGATATTTTTATTTACTGTGAAAAGATCACTATGATGTCATTAACATCCATCACCACACACTTACAAAATTTGTTTTTCTTGTGATAACAACTTTAAGATCTATTCTTTAAGGAACTTTCAAATATGTTTTACAATATTGTTAAATATTGTTAGTATAGGCACCATGCTGTACATTACACCCTGTGACTAATTTTTTATAGCTGGAACTTTGTACCTTTTGACTATCTTCACCCATTTTGTACACCTGGCCTGCCCCCATTCTCCCCACACCCCCCCATCCCAACTTGTTTTTGAGATTCCATATGTAAGTGAAACCATACAGTATTTGTCATTCTCTATTTGACTTATTTCACTTAGCTTAATGTCCTCAAAGTCCGTTCAAGTTGTCATGAATGGCAAGATTTCATATATATATATATATATATATATGTATATATGTATATATGTATATATGGTATATATATATATGGTATATATATGGTATATATGTGGTATATATATGGTATATATATGATATATATATGGCATATATGTGGTATATATATGGTATATATATGATATATATATATGGCATATATGTGGTATATATATGGTATATATGAGATATATATATGGCATATATGTGGTATGTATAGGGTATATATATGGCATATATGTGGTATATATATGGTATATACATATGGTATATGTATGTTATATATATGGTATTTATATATATGATGTGTACATATATGTGTGTATGTGTGTGGTATATACATATACCACATCTTCTTTATCTATTCATCCATCAGTAGAGACTTAGAATGTTTCCACGCCTTAGCTGTTGTAATACTGCAGTGAACATGGGAGTGCACAAGTGTTTTTGAGCTACTGCTTTGTTTCCTTCATATCAATACCCAGAAGTGGTATTGCTGGATTATACGGTAGCTTTATTTTTAATTCTTCCAGGAAATTCCATACGCTTGCCCACAGTGGCTGCACCATTCACCATTGCTTTTCCCTCACATCTCCATACATGCAGATGGGGCCGAACTGCGCTCAGTCAATTCTATAACTGGCTCCAAAGTTAGCAGGATTTCAGTCAAAACAGAGTTATATAATCCCAGGTTACAAAAGAATATTAAAAACTTCAAAGACAAAGAAAATAGTATTTTTAATCCCTCCCTTTGCTAGTTTAAAATCTCCCATTGTGTAAATGTAAATCATCTGCACAAGTGTTTTATGCCTTCTTTCTCTTTTTGTGCCCCATGGAGAAAACCAGTTAATCATTCCCCCTCGTGTACCTTTAAATACATTAATGTCATAAAAATTACCCAATGTCTAATTAGATTAATCCAACCTCCAAAAGTTTTGGTAAGAAACGCTGCAGTTCTCCTTTCTGTCTGAAAGTTATGGGAGTGATTTTGTCACTGCCAACAGGGAGGTTTCTCGGTGTCCAGCATCACCGTCCAAAGGTCAGCTCAAGTCTGCCCCCTAGAGCAGAGTAACCAGTGTGCCTTCACAGTAACGCTCAACCGTGTTCATTTCATTTCTGACACTGGTGTTTTCTGGAGAACAGCCACTTTCTATTTTATATGCTTCTGCATTATTTGAAAGTGTGACAGGTGTTGTTTATATAAGTAAAAGAGTTTCCATGGAGGGGTGAATATTATCTACAAACTCAATTTTTCATTTCAAGAGAGTAATCTATGACAGTTTCTTGCCTAAAATAGGCAGAATTATTCAAGTTATAGAACTCTGTTTGTTCAGAGTCACACTCTCAGACTATATATATATTGCCTCAGTACTATGAGATAGGCACCTATGGGGCTCTGGGAATGAAAAGATGATTAAGATATGGTTCCTGTGAACTCAAGAGTTCACAGTCTAGATGGGCAGACAGACATGTACATAAATCATTACATGCTAAAACCCACATGAGTTATACTACAGCACAGAAGAGAAGGGAGAGAGAGAGAGAGGGAGGAAAGAAGGAATCAAGTATAATAAACTTTAAAATGTTGTAACTACTATTAGGCCAGTTAACCCAAAAAGTAACACCATAGGTTAATCAAATTCCAATTCTTTTTAAACTCCCTAGAATTTACAAAATAAAATTCAAGTAATACAAAAAAAGCTTAGAGAATTAAGTCAGGGTGAAGATCAGTACTGCCCCAAAGAAATGAGACAGAGAGGTAAATTTAAATTTTCTAATAGCCACATTAAAACAGGGGAGGGACTTCTTTGGTAGTCCAGGGGTTAAAACTCTGTGCTCTCAATGCAGGTGGCCCAGGTTTGATCCCTGGTCAGGGAAGACATCATTTTGTTGGAATCAAGGCAAGATATATTATCTTTGTTGCAATCAAGGGGCCTGAAGTGACGTGGTGGCAGTGAGAATGGAATTTAGTAGGTTCCAGTGGAGAAGGCAATGGCACCTCATTCCAGTACTCTTGCCTGGAAAATCCCATGGATGAAGAAGCCTGGTAGGCTGCAGTCCATGGAGTCGCTAAGAGTCGGGCACGACTGAGAGACTTCACTTTCACTTTTCACTTTCATGCATTGGAGAAGGAAATGGCAACCCATTCCAGTGTTCTTGCCTGGAGAATCCCAGGGACGGCGGAGCCTGGTGGGCTGCCGTCTATGAGGTCGCACAGAGTCGGACATGACTGAAGCGACTTAGCAGCAGCAGCAGCAGCGATATTTAGAGGCAAAATAGGCAGAGGTTGATGATTATTGGAATGGAGAACCAAAGAAGCGCATAAGATGGTTTCGAACTGAACCAAGTTCTTAGTTGACAACTGGTAAATAATAATAACCATTTACTGAGATAGGGAACATAAGAGGAGGGAAAGACAGGGGACAAGAAATAATCATTTACTTTTTAAAAGTGAGTTTGAGGGAATTTCCTGGCAGTCCAGTGGTTTAGGACTCCATGATTTCACTGCTGAGAGCCCAGGTTCAATCCTGGGTCTGGGAACTAAAATCCCACCAGCCTTGTGGTATGACCATAAAATTAATTTAAAAATGAGTTTGCAATGCCTATGAAAACTGCAACTAGATATATGTCTAAGGTCTAGTTGTGTGTGTGGGTGTGGTGCTCAAGAGAAAGGTCTGCATCACAGGAAGAGATTTAGGGGCCATTTGGGGCTTCCCTGGTGGCTCAGATGGTAAAGAATCTCCCTCAAGGCAGGAGACCTGGGTTCAGTCCCTGGATCGGGAGGATCCTCTGGAGAAGGGAATGGCAACCCACCAGTATTCTTGCATGGAGAATTACATGGACAGAGGAGCCTGGCAGGCTGCAGACCATGAGGTCAATTGGACATGATCGAATGAATAACACACCACATAGGTAGCTGACCCCATGGGAATGTTTGAGATTGCTCAAAAAGAATAAAGGGAGTCAGACATATGCCTAGAACACATGCCTAGACAAAGCCTAGAGGAAAGCCAACATTTAAGGGTTAAGGATTCCTCAATAAAGACTAACCAAGAATGATCAGTGAAGTCCAAGGAACCAGAGAATACAGATCATAACAACCAGAGAGGACCTCAGAAGGGAGAGAGTGGTCAGCAATGTCAGAAGCTGCCAGATAGTCAAGCTAAGGAAGTAGAGCAATGTTTTCATACAATTTGACAGTAAAGGGGACAAGAGTGACTTTGAAGAGAACAGCTTCCAAAGAAGGTAAGGATAAAAGTCACATTGGCACAGACTGAAAATTCAGGGGGGAATGTAATAGATACTCTTCAGGAAGTTTTCTGTGAAAGAAGAGATAGCTAAGGTGGTAACTCAGGGAAAAAAAATGTTAGTCACAGCCATGTCTGTCTTTTTGCAACCCCATGGACTGAGCCCACCAGGCTCCTCTGTCCGTGGAATTCTCCATGCAAGAATATTGGAGTGGGTAGCCAATCCCTTCTCCAGGGGATCTTCCAACCCAGGGATCAAACCTGGGTCACCTGCATTGCAGGCAGATTCTTTACCATCTGAGCCACCAGGGAAGGCCAGGGTGGTAACTATTGGCTATTAAAAGTGGTACCTGCTGATATGTTATGAGGGAAACTTTCAAGACAGAAGAGACTTGAGCACATTCTAAGCATGTTTCCTTTGTAATAACCATTAAAAGTATGCACTCAACTATTTTATTGACTTTAAAAGATGTTATGACATATTGTTAATGGAAATGAGTTCATGTTTAGAAATAAGTTGTGTGCGTGTATCTGTGCACGTAGATAATATTATGAAAAGACAGAAAATAAAGTATATCTCTGAGTAAGTATAATAAGAATTTTTAATTTTTATTCTCTTTATTTTATATTTTTATTATGACAAGTATTGTTTTATTTTGAAACAAATTTTAAAAAGGCAATAAATAGGCAAAGTCATATTCAGAGAGTCCCCCCTCTTGCATGTACAATGGTCCTGAAAGTGTGCTGAAAATGGACTTTCCTCCAACTTGATAAAATATTGAATAAAATTCCTAGTTCTGATTTTTCCAGGTATCATCATCCTTGAAGGGGAAGAACCTTCACGCATATCCTGGCTGGAGTGGAAGGTGGCTACTCTCTCAGTCAGCCAGCCAACACTCCCTGAGAACTCCAGGTATTTCTCCTTCCCATGGGTGGGCCACTTCTCCCCAGACCTTTGTACTGGGGCCACAGCAATGCATAGATCATCCCTACTTCTAAAATTTGGTTAGCAAGACTGAAAAGTACCCAAAGCAAAGGTGGGGAAACCAGTATTTTCCCTACAATGACAGCAGAACACAAGCCTCAAAGGCAGGTCAGGTCCCATTCTCCACCTTGGTAGCAAACACACCAGGTACTACATTGAAGCCCTCTATTACTTGTGTGAAAAAGCATCACTGAGAGGCTACATGAAAGTATCAACCCAAAAGGGTGAAGCTAACAAGTTGTATGAATTGAAAGAATGCCAGCTAATGATCATCAATATTTTACTTTTATTTCACTGTTTTCCTCTTCTCTTTTTCCTTCTTTTTTACTAACTATGCCAAAGTTAGTTTGTTCTTACATAAGCAATCAGTTGTGGTATAGTTCTGGGAGATCTTCTTTACAAAATAGAGATTCTTGCTACCCTTGGGCATTTAAAGATCCAAGACAGAGATAAAGAATAAATAGGGGGCAGGAAGAGAGACCCAGCTATAGACAACAGACTTATGAACACAGCAGTGGAAGAAAAGGGTGGGACGGATTTGAGAGGGCGGCACTGAAACCTATATAGTACCGTATGGAAAACAGATAGCCAGTGGGAAGTTGCTGTTTGACACAGGGAGCACAAATCCAGCGTTCTGTGACAACCTAGAGGGGTGGGATGGGGAGCGGAGGGAGGTTCAAGAGGAGGGGACATATATATATATACATATATATAATATACACTTATGGCTGATTCACATTGTTATATGGCAGAAACCAACACAACATTGTTAAGCAATCATCCTCCAATTAAAAATTTTTTTAATTTTTAAAAAAAGAATAAATAGGAAGATTTCAACTATCTCTTCTTCTAGGGAAAAAAAATAGAATATGGGCTCAATGTGTTTAATTAACCTGACTGTGGTGATGGTTTCACAAAGAATGTCATATACATACACGTCGATCATCATGCTGAACAATTTAAATATACACAAATTTATTCATCAATTATACTTCAATAAAGCTGGAAAAAGAATAAAAAGTGCCTGCTTCAACAGCACATACAGTAAACTGGAACTTCTCTGGACACACAGAAGATTAGCACAGCGCGTGTGTAAGGGTGACGTGCAGGTCTGTGTGAAGCATTCCATATGTTTCAAATAAGTCATGGGGTGTAATGTACAGCAAGGTGACGATAGTCTACAATACTGTATTGTATATCTGAAAGTTGCTAAGACAGTAAGTCTTAAAAGTTCTCATCATCAAAACTATAACCCACTTCCAAGTCCTGCTTTTCTCATTCACATCGGTCCATTTACAAGCAAATCATACACAGACTAAGTCAGGACCCACTGCCAAAGGGAAAAAGATGTCCTGCCTCAGGTTAGGAACAGGAGTCAGAATGAGCTGAGCTCTGGCCCTAACTCTGATTACCACCTCAGCAGTGAAAGACGGAACTTTCCTAAACTCCAGTTTCCTCTGCCAGCAAGTAAAAAGACTACACCCCACCTCGGGAGTGGTGAGGGCTATTTCAGGTCATGCATTCAAACTCTCCACATAGTACCTGGCACCTTTAATTACCAGTTCTCATTAAATAATGGCCATTAGACATATATAATAACTTCTAGTAAGGAGTTCGAGTCACACCAATGACTTTTATTTAAGATTATTTGTGAGGCTGATGTGGAAGAAGGGTTGGTGAAGATGTGTAGGTGGCTCTTTAAATATCTCTCTTTATATTTTCAAGAATAACTTTATTCTATTAAAATACCTTTTATTCTTTTTATTTCCCTAAAAGGGCAACAGAGCAGCTCATACTCTGAAAAGCAGGTGGGGTATGATGCAAGCTGTCTTGGGGAGCAGCTGAATCAACCACCCACCTGAGTCACTCAGCATCTGCAGACCCTCTTACAGGTACCGTTCCTGGGTCTGGTAAATTGGGGCTCAAAAAACACAGCAGCATCGGTAGTCGTGGTGTGGAAGCAAAGGGTTATTTGAGCGCTTTTTCAGACAGGGTGGGCAGGTACACTCCTCCGTGCTCTTCCTCCCTAGAGCTCCTTTTTTCCTCCACTTTCTTGCGAGACCTCACTTCCAGAAACCGGCGTTCTCTCTCATTTCTCTCCTTTCTGCTCTCAGGTCCCTGATAAAGAAGGGTTGGAAAAGGGTAGATAGCTGACAACATTCAACATTTTTCCTAATTATCAGAAATGTACAAAACGCTAATCATTCAGGAAACTTTCACATCTTGGTTTTTAGTAATAAATTAGCACAAGCCTAGAGGTGTTACTAAAGCTTTAGTCATAAATAAAGGAAGAGAGGCCTTGGGCATCAGCAGATGGTCTGTGGAGGACACTCAGCCTGCACATGACTCTGCCTCTAAGGCACAAAGGGATGTGATTTCACAGTAAAATTAATATTCTTCTGGTACTTTTTGAAAAAGAATGTGGCAAGGGAATCATACATTGAATGATTCTAACCTCCTCACGGTCACTAAGGCTTTGCAGTAAGTTTTCAGATAAGGACTAGGTAAAGAATGAAGTGTCAAGAATGACATTCAACCACACTAACATTCCCCAACTAGTTGTCCAGGGGTCCACATTCAATGATCAAATGAACACATACTGTTGTTCTAGGATGGGGTGATATGACACCAACTAGACTAGAGACCCTACTTCTTAGATTCTACACCTGCGTGGAGGGAGACAATCAACCAATAAGACTGAAAGGAAATTCAAAAAATAACAGGCAGTTATAAATGTAATGATAACTATAAATAGCGTGACGTGATAGGGAACGGTGTGGAGACTGGGGGCAAGGGGGGAGGTGTGCCTCTATGGTTTCCATGGTCAGAGGGTTACTTTCAAAGGAATTACTTACAAAAGACGAGTACTGATAAATGTGGTGATGGTATCTATTTACACTTCAGTTTTTTAAATAAATGAAATCATGATTCCCCCATCATCCACTTGAATTGGAAATGCTGCAGAACTCCTGAGTGCCTAAGAGGTGAACATAAGCAGTAGCACTCAGATGAGCAAGGGCATGACTAGCCCTGCAGGGTGAGTTATGGGGATGTCTGGTTACTGAGGGGGTGTTATCCTCTGTACAGTGTTAAATTGTTTTCATACTGAGATTATCTCATTTCTATCTATAATGGTCCACTAGTCAAAATCAGAAAGCAAAACAAATGATGACGCTGAGATACAGGTTAAGAGGGGCTTAAAAATTGTACTAGCCCTGTAAATGTGCCTCCAGATTATTTTCATTAGTTCCAGCACTTGTATTAAATCCATCAATCTGCTCATAATTCATATTTAGCGGCCAGGAAAGTCCCTAATCCTTATAAGAACAGCATAAAACAGAGAAAATACAGTGATGATTATTTGTAATTTGGCTTTTTCCTCATTGAGAATAAAGACTATGTGAAAACTGCTCATAATAATGACCTGAAATATTTTTTTCTTATCTTATCACTTAGAAACAAAGTGAGAAAAATTATTTTTAAAAGCCAGTTGAGTTTTTCAATGTCAAAAGGAAAAACTTTCATGTTGTTGGTCATGAACAGATCAAAAAGCAGTTTTCTGGCTCTTCTTGATGCTAAAAGATGTAAAATTTAAATCTACATAGTACTATACATTTGGCCCCCATATAAAAGGTAATATACATCATTTTTAAATTTGCTGACAAATCACAATTTTTAATGTAGTTAGTTTCAGAAAATTGCATTAACTGTTAAACAGAAAAATGTTTTAAAGTATGCATTTTCCAAATTGTTTTATTTGGAATGAAGAAAATTTTTAGAATATAAAAATAACAAAATTTAAAATATTTAATTTAAAATTATTTATCATATATATTGATCACATAATAGGAAAAGAGTTTTAATGATTTTGTAAATTCCTAGCAGGTTTCTCGGTTATTATACAGTTGTTCCTCAGTATCCTCAAGGGGACTGGTTCCAAAACCACCTATGGGTACCAAAATGCATGGATGCCCAAGTTCACAAGTGCAGAACCCAAGGACATGAGGGCCAACTACATATAACTATGAACAGAGTTCTTGAGGCAAAAAAGTTGAAAAGGCTGCCTTGGTTATCTTGGCACTCAAAAGGAAGAACTTGAGAAACGAATGAAACAAACATTATTATATTTTAAGGATAAGGTAATGACATCTCTTTAAGTAAGAAAATTGATTTCAACTTTACACACTTATGTAAACAGATGACATGATTTTTTTCTGTGGCCATCAGAATCAACAAAGAATTGTTCTGATTAAAACTTTTTTCAAAACATATTTATATTCTTCCTTATTCTAGAAAGAATTTAAAGCAAGTCAGTTCCCTGATTAATATAATTAATGACTTTAACAAGCAGTTTGGAAATAGATGCGAAAAAATATTTTATTCCCGCCAAAAGCTCATAATGTGAATCTAATCATGAGGAAATATCAGATGATTTCAAACTGAGCTTCATTCTAAAACATAACCAGCCAGTCTTATAAAAGATAAAGACTGAGGCATTGCTGCAGAAATAAAATAGCTTAAAGGGACACAAAAATCAGCTGCAACACATGATCTGGAATCTTGATATAAAAAATATTATTGGGACAACTGGAAAAATATGAATAAGGCCAATAGATAAGACATTGTGTTGGTGTTCATTTCCTGAGTTTAATTACCATACTATATTTATATCCTTGTGCCATTGGGGATGGGAAGGAAAGAGAGAATAAACGTAAATGGGATAATATGTTCACGTTTAGCGGGAATCTAGGTGAAAGGTGTAGTCTTGGCACTATTCTTGCAACTTTGTCTGAAAGCATATCTAAAAAAAAATATGAAAGCATATGCTGTCTTTATCTTTCATAAGACTGGCTGGTTATGTTTCAGAATGAAGCTCAGTTTGAAATCATCTGATATTTCCTCATGATTAGATTCACATTATGAGCTTTTGGCAGGAATAAAAGCATACCTAAAAGCATATAAGCATATCCAAAAGTCTGAAAGCATATCTAAAAAAAAAAGTATTAAAAAAAAAAAGACAAAAATAGAAACCCTTAATAAGGTTTAGACACAGTAAGTGACAGCTGTTCACTATTCCTTCCTTATTCCTTTTTTGATCCAGTAGAGATAGCACTTACTGAAGGGGAGTCATAGATATACAAGGTCACTGTGACAAAAGTGAAGAGCCACCATGAGGCAAAAATGCACAGTGACAATCCCAGCAGCCATCTCAGCTAGGCAGAAAGCATGGTGCTTGCGGGAGCATGAGGTGGGAAGCCCCTGAGTGTCTTCCCCAGCCAGTCACAGAGCGCAGCTCAAGATCCAGGTGGATCTAGCCTTACTTATTCACTCCATCTACTACATGGCAGAAACATACCATTATTCTTCTTTTGCAAAATAAAACCAAAATCAAAGACCCACCAAAAAAGAAGTATGTTGCTCAAGGCTGCTCAGTGAACACATTGCAAAGTTGAAAAACTAACCTCCAATTAATTGGTCTCTAGTTCGGTCCTTTATGTATCAGTTTGGGCGTCATCAGTGGTGCTTCTATTCTTCCCCCGTTTCCTGCCTGTGTTTCCTGCCTGTGTTTCCCTTATGCCTCACTTGGATTCCCACGAGGCCACTGTGACCACTCCTGCTCCTGCTCTCCATGGTGTCCAGAGAGTTCCTCCCCCGTGCTTTTTAAAGATACAGGGGGCACAACGCCATCACAAACTATTTCCTACCAGATTACATAGGAGAGGACAAGAGCATTAGGGACAGTTTTTTCTTCTTCAGATAGTGAAAGGAGAACAAATCACAATTAGTTGTAATAAGGGTGATAGAAACAGTCTCAAAGAACTAGAGGACATTGGTAACAAAGCATTCCAGCCAGTACTTCTTCAGGAATTCTTCCTATACTGGCTGTCTTTAAATAATAATAATTTAAAACTTTTATGTACATCTGGGCTATCTAAAATGGGTGTCATTTTCCAAAGATCTCAATGCTTCTGCTGCTGCTGCTGCTAAGTTGCTTCAGTCATGTCCGACTCTGTGCCACCCCATGGACTGCAGCCCACCAGGCTCCCCCACCCCTGGGATTCTCCAGGCAAGAATACTGGAGTGGGCTGCCATTTCCTTCTCCAATGCGTGAAAGTGAAGTCACTCAGTCATGTCCGACTCTGTGTGACCCCCATGGACTGCAGCCCACCAGGCTCCCCTGTCCCTGGGATTTTCCAGGCAAGAGTACTGGAGTGGGGTGCCATTGCCTTCTCTGAAAGATCTCAATGCCAAATTGTAAATAAGAAGTTAGATTTGTTCTCCTCCCTTTGAGTTTCCTTTTCTAAGACAGCTTAAATATTCAATAACTCTGTTACATACCAAAGAGACGGAACGTTTGGTTCTAAAGCACAGTTGCTGTTCAAAGGAGTCTGAAAATGACTGAATTTTGGAATGGGATCTTCCTTTTGATTCCAGTGGCTCCTTGAATGACCCATCCCCTGAGCACTTTCTGTGATCCCGCACTTGAGTGTGGCATCGAAATCCCTGGTCCTCATAAGAATACCTTCTAGGATGGCTGGCAGACGACATCATTCTGGGAAGCACAGGAAACTGGGAACACAGAATAAAAAATGTTACAATATAAAGAGACTGCACAATATTAGCACAGAGACAGAATGTCCATAGATTACTAACCAAACGAATCTCATGTTGAACTGAAATTTTATCTTCTTGATCAGTAGGACCTTTCTACAGCAGTGAGGCAGTGGAGTCAACTGGTCAAAACATTAAATATCCCAAGATAAGCTTTGTTGCTCCTGTATCATTAGGGTGGTATAATCAAGTGTCCCAAGCCTTAAACTGACATGTAAAAAAAAAATTTCAAAATAATCAAATGAAAAATTTTTTTAAAGCCATGAACATTAAAAAAAATAATACAAAGATGAATAGTTGTGTGATTTCTGTATGGAGAAGGAATTTCTAAGAGCAAAGAACAATAGAAAAAGTCAAAAGGAAAAAAATTAATTTAATTACACAAGTAAAGCTAATAAACATGAAAACATAAAATTATGCAGTGGACAAAAAACACAAAATATTTGCTACAAGTTACTAATATGTAATAAATACTCTGAAGATAAATAAGTATACTCACATATACATACAAACATAGAGGTCAGATAACACAATGACAGCAATAGAAAATGATCAACAACAACTGGAAAATGATTAAAAGACAGAGTTCAGAGAAGCCAAACTTTTGAAAGAATTGTGACATTTGCTCTCTCAATTTCTCTCACTCTCCAAACCACTCCAATCCAGCTTTTGCAACCACGTTAGGATATTGGTCTCCATGTTGCCAAATGCTGTGCATGTTTTAGCCTTTCGTTCTTTCTGTAGCTTTCAACCCAGGTGCCTAGGAGCCATTCTGAAACAGTCTTTCTCTTGCCTTCTGCCATGGCACCTTCTTGGTTTCCCCTTTACCTTTCTGCCACTGTGTTTTAGATGTTTGCTCACTTCTCCCTTCTACCTGCTCACAACTGTTGGAGTCCCCAGCACTCTAAACCAGTCCTCCTTCCCTTCCTTTGCTTTCTCATTTAACACTGTCTCCCTAAATGTCTCACCCCCAGACTTCAATTTCTATCTATACCCTAGTTTCCTCATTTATACTGACTTCTCCGAACTTCTGCCCGCTCAAAACTTCTCCTCTTGGTTTCCTATAGGCACACAACCTGATCCGTCCAAATTCAAACTCATTGCCTCTCCTCCCCAAACCTGCTTCTCAAGTGCCCCTCAATTTGGAAAAGGCACCACCATTCACCTGGTTGCTTGGGCCACCTTCCACATCCAATTGCCAAGTCAGTAGAATCCACCTCTCAAGTGTCTCTGAAAACCATTGACTTTTTTCCAGTGCCACTGCTACTACCCTAATCCAAGTCATCATTGCCTTTCGCCCAGATTACAGTAGTAGCCTCCTTCCTAGTTGGAGCTATCCTGGGTTCACTCTTACTCACTTTATTTCACTTTCCCCACAGCAGCCAGCATAGTTAAAACAACCTCAACAAACACACCCCATCACGCTTCATCTTGCACCACCCTCACCTGTTCAGGGGCACAGCCTCACTGGTCACTTCCTCCAGCTCACTTGCTCCTAGCCAGCACAGGCATTTTCACAAGAGGTCCTCTCTGGCTGTGACCCCACCCCTTCACGTCATCACCGGCTAATCGCACTTCACTCACAATGGAAACCACACCCCCCAGAAAGCCTTGCCTACCCCCTTGATTGGTTCAGGCCCCGGAAGCACTGTTAGACTCTTCCTGAGGTCTCATACTTCAGGACACTTTTCACAACTGTCGTCGATCTTTTGGTTAATTTTGTTACACGTCTCTCTTCTCCGGTAGACTGTGTGCTCCACCGTGTCAAGGGCTACATTTCATTCTCTCCTAGAAACTCAGTACACAGCACTTTGCTGCCTTCACAGCATGAGTTTATTAAACATACGTTCAATGAATAAAAGCATAAAGAATGAAAGAAAAAGAAATACCAAGTGGTGAAAACTGTTTAGGCTTATTAGTAGTCAAAAATTGTATTAAAATGAAAGAACATACAATTTTGCCTTTCAGGCAAAAAAAAAAAGTTGTTGTTGGTTTTTGTTTTTTTTTTAATAATACTAACACTAGCAAGTGTGCAAGGGGATAGGCACTGTCATTCCTTGCTGGTAGCAGGACTATAAATGGATACAGCTTTCTTGAAAAGCTGTTGACAATATGAATCAAAAGGCTTAAAATAAGGTCCTCATTGCACATGGGCTGAATTGCGTCATCCCTCCCCACCAACCTGCCCCACCAAATTCACATATTGAAGCCCCATGTGAATAGTTCACCATGTGACTGTATTTGGGGGTAGGGCCTTTAAAAATTAACTTAAAATGAGGCCATCAGGGTGGCCCTAATCCACTCTGACTAGTGTTCTTACAAGAGGAAGAAATTGAGAGATACGAGGGACATACTCATATGGAGGAGAGACCACGTGAAAACACAGGCAGTAGATGGCCATCTACAAGTCAAGGAGAGAGGCCTCAGAAGAAACCAAAACTGCGGACACCTTCATCTTGGACTTCCAGCCCCCAGAGCTGTGAGGAGATGAATATCTGTTGTTCAGGCCACCTAGTCTGTGGTGTTTTGCTATGGCAGCCTGAGCAAGCTAATACATACATCTAGAAACTCGCTCTCAAACAATAATCAGAAATATGGTTAAAGATTTATAAAACTGCTAAGATACATGAGGTAAGTCTGTACATATTGGTCCATTTACTGTAGGTCAGACGTGGTACTTGGTGGAAGATAAATTGAGGAGCAAAACAGAGTGTCCCCCTCTCAGATCATATGTCTACATGGGAGATAAATGCTAAATAAATGGGGCACATGCCGGCATCCTTGGTCAAATGCTATAAAGGGAATGTCCAGGGTAAAATGAGAGGGTACAGTAGAGTAAAACCTCATATATTTGGGTGGGTGTTGGGGTAGCTGAATCAGGAGAGACTTCTGGAAGGTATGACAATTAAGCGACAACCTGAAGGATAAGCAGGGTTCATTAGGGAGCAGAGAATGCTTAAGGAGGAGACCATGTGTGCAGAAGCCCTGCCACAGAAAGAGCCTGCTGACGTGGAAGGAAGGGAGGCCTGGTGGGGAGCGCCTGAGGGGAGTGGGGAGTCTGGGATGGAAAGGCAACGAGGGGCTGGAAATCAGGGGACATCATAAGATGGGTAACCCTGAAACACACCTAAGTGTGATAAAAGGCTCTGTCTGTGATCTGGGGTCATTTTCTTGCTTTTCCTGTTTAGTATTGTACGTGTTTTCTATACTGATCACTTATTATATTGTCAGTTTAAAAAAAAAAAAGAAGAATAATACGCTAAAGAATTGAGACTGGGACACAGAAGGACAAATACTTCATGATTCCACTTATATGACATATCAGAAATGGTCAAGCTCCTAGAAGCAAGGAATAGAATGGTGGATGCCAAGGGCTGGAGAGGGGTCTACTGGGGCAGTTGCTAATTAACAGGTATAACATTTCAGTGCACTGGTTAAGACTCCACACTTCCCCTGCAGGGGGCGTGGTACCACCCTTTGTCAGAGGACTGAGATTCCACATGCCTCACGGTGCCCCCAAAATAAACACATAAATAATAAGTTCTAGAGTTCTGCTGTACAACATTGTGCCTAAAGGTAACAATACTGTATCGTATACTTAAAAATCTGCCAAAGAGAGTAAATCTCTTGTTACATGTTCTTACCACATCAAAAATCTTAAAAATAAAATTCAAAAGATGTGAGACTGGGAGTGAAATGTATGTGTTCGTATAAATGTTCTCTTCCATTGAGAGGCATAAAAAAATGGCAGGGGTTTCCATCACAATGTAAATAAAGCGTACCCTTAATATCTCCTTACGTCAGATGAAATTTCCAGCTAGTCTGTTTAGGTGTGGAAGCTTGTGAGAAACAAGCTTTAAAAGCACTCTTATTGGTAACATAGAAACATATATTACCATACGTAAAATAGATAGACAATGGGAATTTGTGTAAGTCTCAGGGAACTCAAACTGGGGCTTGGTGACAACCTAGAGGGGTGGGATGGGGAGGGAGGCGGAAGGGAGGTTCAAGAGGGAGGTGACACATGTATACCTGTGGCTGACTCAAATGCAGAAACCAACTTAATACTGTAAACCAATTATCCTTTGATTAAAAATAAATAAACACATAAAAAGCACTCGAATTGGTTACATGGAAATTTTCCCACTTTTAAAAGTGTTTTCTTAGTAAGCAAGCTTTACTATTGGAATTCTATATGCCCTCCTAATGCAATTTCCCCCACAAAGACTTGAATCAATGCCCTAAATAGCTTTTTTTTTTTTCCCAAGGTGTGGAATGTCACCTCCATGTCCATGGATCAACCTGATCCATCCATCTCCTGTGCTGTGACGCAGGTCCTCATGTGAGGCATGGGATCCCCCACACTCTGAGCTCATGACATAGGCTCCCCGGCTCCCAGGCTCCAAAGCCTGCAGCAGGCATGGACTTGTGGAACAGTTACCACCCAGGAGTTAATAGTGCTGACTCTCACTAGAAAATAGTGCTCTGAACAACCTTGCTATTTCCCACAGGGATGCCAAAAAACCATTTCTGTCAAAAAAAAAAAAAAAATCCTATGCACTCTTGACTCCAAGCCATAGGTTCTTGCCTTTTGAAAATATAGTTATGTAACACCTTCACTCCAAGAACTACTTGAAGTTCTTTATTCTGGGTTTAATTATAATCACCCTTCAATTGTACCCCTCCTGCCCTCTGAGTAAATGCAAGCACCTGAGCATGATGAGAAATAAGTGGGGAAAAGATCCAGGTGTTGAGATAATTGAGGCCCATGTTGAATCTTAGTGCACTGTGTGTATCAGGCACCCTGGGGACCAGGCCTTATCTCTAATGTCTGAACAAATCCTACAAGGGAATCATTCTTCCCCTTTCACAGATGAGGAAAACGAATCTTAGTTTGGCTAAGAGACTTGCCTAAGACTTACATGACTAGTGACTTTATGGAGAGGTAAATGCTTAAGCATAAGACGTCTCTTCCTTGGATTATTGTTGTTGTTGTTGTTTAGTGACTAAGTCACATCTGACTCTGTGACCCCACAGAATGGAACCTGCCAGGCTCCTCTGTCTATAAGATTTTCCAGGCAAGAATACCGGAGTGGGTTGCCATTCCCTTCTCCAGGGGATCTTCCCAACCCAGGGATCAAACCTGCATCTCCTGCTTGGAAGGCTGATTCTTTACCACTGAGCCACCTGGGAAGCCCCTTAATCAGATTAATAATACCAAACTTTTATCTTCAACAACAGCAACAGATTCATTCTAAGTGAAACATGGCTTTAAATAATGTACCAGTTATAACAAAATCCTATTACAAAAGTAATAATAATTTGTAGGTCTTTAGGAAATAGTCTAAATGAATTTTATATAAGGAATATTAACTGCCTATCAACAGAGCTTCCCTGGTGGCTCAGAGGATAAAGCGTCTGCCTGCAAAGCAGGAGACCTGGGTTTGATCCCTCAGTTGGGAAGATCCCCTGGAGAAGGAAATGGCAACCCACTCCAGTATTCTTGCCTGGAGAATCCCATGGACAGAGGAGCCTGGCGGGCTACAGTCCACAGGGTCGCAAAGAGTCGGACACGACTGAGCAACTTCACACACACATCACACACATCAACAGAGCCAAGAGATTTATAAATTAGTCAACTAGCATTATACGGAAACAGCATCAGGAAAAAAGATTCAAGTGTTCAACTGGTAAAATGGTAGGCCAATACCATCCACTGGACCTCCTTTAGAGAAACTAAAAGACAATTTAAACTCTGACACATAAGGAAAAAGAGGAGGAGGAGGGAGAGGAGGTAGGAAAGAGAGGAGGAGGAAAAGTGCTTACTAGGTGCCAGGCACTGTTCTAAGCACACTGCACACATTACTCACTGAATGCTAACAAGACCTGCATCATGCATGTACTGTTTTCATCAATCCCATTTACACAGAGGGACTCTGAGACAGAGGCTATGCTGCCAGTAGTAAACACTGGGAGGCACCTCAGAGCCCTTGCTCTTACTCCACTCTGCTGCCTTCCCAGAAACTCCTCTATCTAGGCATCTATTGATAGTAGAAGAGAGGAAACAAGTCCAGGGAACATTATGATAAAAGCTCCCCTGTAGAATTGCCACTGATGCCCGAAATTTATTACTAATTTCTCTGGATCAAGTTTGTCTCCTCTTGAAATGGAATACAAATTTAAGCTGAAAAACAAGGAACCACATTAGTCAAGAAACTTTAGGGCATTCCCCTCTCTTCAGGTGTGAGAAACCCTCTAAGGGGTCCAAGGCCCACCCTACCCCTGTAGTGAGCAACTACTAGAGAACCACCACTGCAGTGAGATACTACAGTGGCGAGAGTGTGCAACAACCCTTAGGTCAGTTCAGTCCAGTCCAGTCGCTCAGTCGTGTCCGACTCTTTGCGACCCCATGAATCGCAGCACGCCAGGCCTCCCTGTCCATCACCATCTCCCAGAGTTCACTCAGACTCAACGTCCATCGAGTTCATGATGCCATCCAGCCATCTCATCCTCGGTCATCCCCTTCTCCTCCTGCCCCCAATCCCTCCCAGCATCAGAGTCTTTTCCAATGAGTCAACTCTTCACATGAGGTGGCCAAAGTACTGGAGTTTCAGCTTTAGCATCATTCCTTCCAAAGAAATCCCAGGGTTGATCTCCTTCAGAATGGACTGGTTGGATCTCCTTGCAGTCCAAGGGACTCTCAAGAGTCTTCTCCAACACCACAGTTCAAAAGCATCAATTCTTGGGCGCTCAGCCTTCTTCACAGTCCAACTCTCACATCCATACATGACCACAGGAAAAACCATAGCCTTGGCTAGACGGACCTTAGTCGGTAAAGTAGTGTCTCTGCTTTTGAATTACTATCTAGGTTGGTCATAACTTTTCTTCCAAGGAGTAAGCATCTTTTAATTTCATGGCTGCAGTCACCATCTACAGTGATTTTGGAGCCCCCCAAAATAAAGTCTGACACTGTTTCCACTGTTTCCCCATCTATTTCCCATGAAGTGATGGGACCGGATGCCATGATCTTCGTTTTCAGAATGTTGAGCTTTAAGCCAACTTTTTTGCTCTCCTTTTTCAGTTTCATCAAGAGGCTTTTTAGCTCCTCTTCACTTTCTGCCATAAGGTCAATCAGGGGAAAAAAATTAAAATTAGATATATCTTCTACAGCTTTCTTCCCTGGTAGCTCAGCTGGGAAAGAATCTGCCTGAATGCTGGAGATCCTGGTTCAATTCCTGGGTCAGGAAGATCTGCTGGAGAAGGGATAGGCTACCCACTCCAGTATTCTTGGGCTTCCCTGGTGGCTCAGATGGTAAAGAATCTGCCTGCAATACGGAAGACCTGAGTTCGATCTCTGGGTTGGGAAGAGCCTCTGGAAAAGGAAACAGTTACCCACTCCAGTATTCTGGCCTGGAGAATTCCATGGACAGAGGAGCCTGGTGGGATACACTCCATGGGGTCACAAAGAGTCGGACATGACTGAGCAACTTTCACTTCACTTCACTTCTGCAGCTTTAAATTGAGACTATAAAGACAGAATATTAAATTAGTTAAAGGTGGTTGTTTTTAAAAAGGGGAAAAAAATCCCTTGGGGTGCAGATAGGTAAGAGGTTTATTTTGAACCCTCTCAAATGATACGATGTGGGCCAGCACATGTTGTACCTATGTGAGCATCGAAGAAGCACTGAGAAAGCCCAAGGCCAGGGAATCAGTTCCCCCTTGAAAAGGTCTATCATCCGGCATAATCCTCACTTCCACTAGGCCCTAACTGTGTAGAACAAGGCTAAGAGAACCACATTAATCTGAAGATGACTAGAAAGTCAAATCAACTATTTAAAATTCACTTTCACTGAGTAGAATAAATAAGGGATATGGAGATTTTTCTACTTCAAGTTTGTATTCATGTGACAATGGAGGGTCGAAGATTTGTTCAATAATGAGAAAGAAGAAAATATTTTTTTTTTCACATAAGCACCTCAGGACAGTAAAGTTAGGTTTTTAATTTGATGTAAATCAGCAATCACAGATTATAATGAGTCTTGTCAAAAAGTAGCATGTGTTCTCTATAATCCAAGAAATTAGTAATAAATTTTAGGCATCAGAGACAATTCTACAGGGGAGCTTTTATCATAACGCTCCATGGACTTGTTTCCTCTCTTCTACTATCAGTAGACGCCAAAAGTAGTAGGGTTCTCTAAGATGGAGCAAGCTTTATACCTTGTCTACCTCATTGTTTCTGCCAAATTTGTATTTTCCACTAGCTTGGACAGGCCACAAGCACAGAAGAAGCCATATATGTCTTCTTTTCCCCTGTAATCCTATTGTGCCTTGAACAACAACTGGCGCACAGTCGGTGTTCAATAAATATGTTTAATGATTTAATGGTCCATCACTATGGTTTTGCAAGAATCGTGAGGCTGAAGAGCCATAGTGAAACCACATGCAAATAGGAAAGGGGAAAATTATTTGCATGAATATAAAACTGATGGATGTAGGCTACTAACAGGTTGCAACAAGGGAGGAGCCTTTGAGTGGAGCAGTGGGGAGAGAAAAAAAAGATAACGCTAAGAGTAAGCTTTTTTCTTTTAAGTTATTTTTTCTGAGCTCAAAGCAAAACACAAAACTTGAAAACCTAATTGTTCTCATATCTCTAAAGTAAGAAAAATTTGAGCACATTTTAGAGTCAGGAAAAGTTAAGTATCCAGCTACATATTCACTTCAGAAATACATGGCATTGTGTGAGTAGGGATGAAGAAGCAGGCCCTCCATTCTCCAGGACTCTGCCTATTTTGCCCGGGGTCCCCCAATCTGCGTCTGTGTTTTGTGCTTTCTCTACTCAGTTAGGTCGTCATGTTTCACCTGTGCTTTTATTTCCTTAAATAAACACATGCTTTCCGCATGCTAGTCTGCTAATTATGGAATTGTCAACTCAGAGAACCTAAACAGGTTAACTTGGCCAAATGCCCAAAGCCAGTATGAGCAGGAAAAGATATATGGACCCTCTTTAGAAATGTTATACAAAGAAATTCTGCTATTCTCCAGTAGTTTAAGGCAAACAACACTGCAACCCACAAGTGGATTCTCTAAATAAGGTAGATCATCCTAGTTTTTAAAGTCTAATAAATGCTAAAATCTATTCAAGAAGCTATATTTTATGTCGTGTTTATTTGTTTTCATATTTTGGTGGCTCCAAAGGGCTGTTGTGACAAACTGTGAACCCCATTTTTTTCTCTTTGTTTCTCTCTGGTTCTCACTATTTGGCTAAACACTAGTCATATTCCTGGTTCACTCATTATGAATACCTCCTTCAGTGCGGGCCATAAAAGATTAAAACATGAGCATAATAAGCAAGGGTTTATTTTATAACGGAATTGTGGAAAGTGAGACTAGAAGGGTTCTTGTAGATCCTCCAGTGCAACCTCTGCCCTTTTTCACTTAAAGAACCTGAATTTCAGTGAAGTGTTGAAATGCATACTTGGTCCCTGATTATGCTTTTTAAGAGAACTATTTTCAAATATTTGTGTCTCAAAGAGGTCTCATTCCTCAAACTTGCTGATCATTGGGAGTAAAAGACTGCTTTACATGCTTTAATATACTTCACATACATTATGCTTCTGGGAACTTCAGAGCTAAAAATAAAATAACATCACTCCCAAACCTTATTTGGTTCTGGAGTTAGCATAGCAGGGGGTTGGGGAAATATTCTCTGGTACCTGGAATTCTAAGTGCACGTATACCCACTGCCGAGTCCACACCTGGTCAGGTCCACCCATTCCCCCCTCAAGAGCTCTCCTGTCCCCTGCCTAGCCATGGAAAACCAGCGCTGAGGGTGGTAGAAGACTGGCTTTCTCTCCCACCAGGAAACTAAATGAGAACCAGAAGAAAGAGTACATCAAATTGATCAGAGGTAGTGATTTATTAAGTAGAATCCCCAATTCCTTAGATGCCACCAAATAGTGGAGCTATTTTCAGTATTTCAAAAAGACTGCTGGAAAAAAAAAAAAAGACTGCTGGAAATCAAACAGTGATCCACACCAGTGCTACACAGACTATAACATCAGGTTTCTTTCCTTTGGCTCGAATTATATTACCTCTCAATAGGATTATCCCAGGCTTATCAGGAGCTCTGAGTAGCAGTTAAATATATCTTAGGTTGCTAAAAGTGAAGGAATCATTACTTAATAGATGAAAATCGGGTCCCTTGGAGGACAAGATAAAATGATAAAAGGGATTTTTTGTGAGTATGAAAAAAGGTTTGGAAGCACTCATTTCAACCAAAGAAAACTTTATATCATTGGACCCTCAAAAAAATCAAAGAGAAACCCCCTCCCCTAGTTTGGTTCTCCCCTGGTTCCATTGTAACAACTCACTGGGCAGGGCAGGGAGCTTTTCCTGTAACTGGTGTCTTGTGATCCACGGCGGTCCCGGACTCCTCGCTCATCCTCCTCTATCCAGCTGTGACCCCAGAAGCTGCTCATCCATTTGGCAAAAGACACATCATCATCATCATCGTCATCTTTGTGCTCCATGTAAAGGTGCTTCAGAATATCCAAGGCCTGTCCCTAAATCTAGCAGAGAGAAATATCACCCAACAGGGCTGACTCGATGAAACCCAGGATCTCCCCAAGAGACAAAACGAAACTGATGTTTTCAAATGGTCTCTTATAATGGAATCCTTAAAGGAGAAAGATTTACTAAACAACCACTTCACAATCAGGCAGCCTCTGGTAATGTCTATTTATAAATTGTGCAGCCCACAGTCCCCTCCCCTCCCCCTGTCTTTTTAAATTGAGAGGCTTTTTAATCCTTCCATTGCTGGGGTTGTGCCTCGCAGCCGAAGGGTGGGAAGTACAGTCCACTGCCTGGTTTTCCCTGTGCTTTGTTGCTGATGGCATGTGATGGCCTCTCCAGCTGTCAATGGTGATAGAGCATGACCCTCATAACATGCCTGTCAGCTCCAGGCCAGCTCTAAAACGGGGCCACTTACAAGGGACAGACTGCAGCCTGCAAGATCGCCGGCTATTGGTATGTCATATCTAGAGCCAGATTCTCCTAATAAATAAATTTGATACTGAAATAAAATCTAGCTCCTGGGGCAAAAAGGTTTTTTTTGTTTTTGTTTTTGTTTTGACGTGCTATTTATACATGTACAAAGGTAAAGGATATACATATGCAATGTGCAAATCTTAAGTGTACAGTCTGATGAATTTGTACATACATATACCCCTCTAATGACCCACAACTACTCAGTGAAGACATTCCCAGTACCCTGGCAGTCTCCCTCTTTCCCCATTCTAATCTCATCTCCCTCCAAAAGGTTAAGATTTCTGACCTCTATCACTGTAGGTTAAGTTTGCCTGTTTGGACCTTTCAATGGAATTATATAGTATGTATTATTCTGTGTCACAACATTATGTTAGTGAGGTTTATCCTCGCTTTTATAGTAACAATAGTTCATGCTACATAGTATTGTACAGTATGGTTATCAACTTTTTAAAAAGTCAGTCTACTATTGATGGTCTTTTGGGGCTGTCATATTTGGGTTGTTTCCATTTGGGGCTGTTATTAATAGAGCTTCTATGAACATTAGAGTCTCTCTGAGTAGGCTTTTTCTTCCCTAAGGTAAGGAGGATATTACATTTATTGAGCCCCTACTTTGTGCCAGGTATGGCGTCAAGTATCTTACATATGTTATTTTCATTATTAACAAACCTGTGCTTGGGGTATTTTCATCATATTTTATAGATGAGGGAACTTAATTTATAGATCATCACTTTCCCAAGGTGAAATTACTTTTGAGCAGCATAGCCAAGTTTGAAGCAAGAAGTAAGCCCAGGTTCTCTCCACTGTTCTGCCAGTATTCCAAGAAAGTTTTGATAAATTTTATATTTTTAAATAGAAGCGTTCTTGGACATTTTCCATATAAAGTTTCTTCCTTGAGCTGTAAAAATTGACTTAACTATAACCAATGTTCCTAGAGTACTATGCTACAATTTACCCTACTAAGGGAAAGTAACCAGTGCACCAGATGGCTTATATTTTTATTGTTTGCTTTAAATTACAGGGTTCATGCTTGTTACTTTGTAATATTTTTATTAAAGAATGGAGAAAGCCTGGCTTCTCAGTGACCCAGATGAGAAAGGAAAATATATAATTCTATATCATCACTGTTGGTTGTCTCTGTCATTAAAGAAAGAAATCAGATAATTTTCCTTGGGGAAACAGAACCAGGTTTGTCCACAAAAGATGACTATGGAGGGACTTCTTTTTTTCTGTTTCTCTTAAGACAAAACTGTTTTCTTCCAATTTCTGGGAAAAAAAAAAAAAAAATCTGGGCAGGGGGTGGAGAACCCAGAGCAGATAATATCTAATTACTTCAAAGTATTGTAGGGGAAAGGAAATAGGACTTCATCTTAAAACCTCTTTGAATAATATCTGCCTCTTGCACTTCTGAGTGCGAAAGTCATTCAGTGGAGTCTGATTCTTTGTGACCCCATGGACTATACAATCCATGGAATTCTCCAGGCCAGAATACTGGAGTGGGTAGCCTTTCCCTTCTCCAGGGGATCTTCCCAACCCAGGGATTGAACCCAGGTCTCCCACATTGCAGGTGAATTCTTTACCAACTGAGTCACCAGGGAAGCCCAAGAATACTGGACTGGGTGGCCTATCCCTTCTCCAGGGGATCGTCCTGACCCAGGAATTGAACCAGGGCCTCCTGCATTGCAGGCAGATTCTTTACCAGCTGAGCTACCAGGGAGCTCTCCCCTTAACATCCTATGTGCTCATAGGGTATGAGTGCTCACTCACTATGTGCTCACTCAGTCATATCCAAGTATTTGCGACCCTATGGACTGTAGACCCCGAGGCTTCTCTGTCCACGAGATTTTTCCAGGCAATACTGGAGTGGATTGCCATTTCCTACTCCAGGGTATTTTCCCAACTCAGGAACTGAACCTGAGTCGCTTGCAACTCCTATCTTGACAGGCAGTTTCTTTACCACTAATGCCACCTGGGAAGCCCTTAATGCCTTACAGGCAAAAACAAATCAGATATTGGAAATGTGCAGAAAAAAGGTATGTGTTTATATATATATATATATATATATATATATATACACACACATATACATATACATACATATACACACACACACATATATATATGAATTTATTCTGAGGAATTGGTTCATGAAATTATAGACTGGAAACCCCACAATCTGCCAGTCTGCTAGCTGGAGACCCAAGAAAGCAAGTGGTGTAATTCAATCTGAGTCCAAGGGCCTCCATGGAAAGCAAGGATGTAAGTCCCAGTCCACGTACAGAGACGATGAGATGAGATAGCTCAGTGCAAGCAGTGAGGAAAGAAAAAAGGGTGAATTTCACCTTCATTTGCCTTCTGTTCTATGCCAGTCCTCAACTGATTGTATGATGCCCACCCACAATGACCAATTTACTTTACTGAGCCCACTGATTCAAATGCTAATCTTATCTGGAAACATCCTCACAGATATCTCCCCAAATAATGTTTAGTGTAGCTACCCCCATAGCCAGTAAAATTGACATATAAAATTATCACAAAGGAACTAATCCCATTCCCAAGACTCCACCCTCAGGATCTACTTATCTTCTAAAAGGCCCCATCTCCAAATAACATCTCTCACAATTAGAATCAAGCTTTAACACAAGAACTTTGGAGGACCACAGACATTCAGTTCACAGGAAGCTGCCTACATCACCAGTACCCAGTAAAAACCCTGGGCATTAAGTCTTTAATGAGCATTTGAACAATGTTTCACACATTTCATTTCACACTTACTGCTGGTAAAATTAAGCACATCTTATGGGAGTGAAATGGAAAGGGAATTTGGAGGCTTATTCCTGGTATCCTTCAGACTTCACCCAATATGTCTTTCCCTGATTCTATATCCTCTCAGTGCCAATAACTTTTATCCACAAGTACAACTATGTGATGAGTCTTGTGGATTATTCCAGCAAATCTCTGAACTAGGGGGTGGCAGTTGGTGTCAAAAGTAGGATTCACTAAAACAACCCCAACTCACTGAAATGTGGCTAAAGCAGTGTCTGGAAAAAGGATGAAGGGGACATAATAATAAACTTTTGATGCAAACTGGCTACCTAGTCATCTGTGGTATGAAACATCAGCAGAGATGATGTCTGTTGTGAAAGGTAAAGATTACCTATGGAATTTCAAAATGATACAGGCAAGTCCAGGAGAATCCGCTCATTGAAGGTATTGATTGCTTTTGGCAATGGTAGCTAAAGTGACAAGATTAAAATTTGCAGTTGCAACCTGGATGATGCCTTAGGGTTTTGTTCTCTCCTCCCAGTGGGAGGGGAAAAGACTGCCAGTGCCAAGGCTAAAGCAAGCTTCAGATAAACCAGAAATAAAGGGGAAGGGAAAAGCAATACTCTGTCCTCTGGTACAGCTGCTGCTGCTGCTAAGTCGCTTCTGACTCTGTGTGACCCCATAGACGGCAGCCCACCAGGCTTCCCCGTCCCTGGGGTTCTCCAGGCAAGAACACTGGAGTGGGTTGCCATTTCCTTCTCCAATGCATGAAAGTGAAAAGTGAAAGTGAAGTCGCTCAGTTGTGTCCGACTCTTAGCGACCCCATGGACTGCAGCCCACCAGGCTCCTCCATCCTTGGGATTTTCCCAGCAAGGACACTGGAGTGGCGTGCCATCACCTTCTCCGTCTGGTACAGCAGCCCCTTACATTCTAGCTGGGATTTCTCAGCAGCTGTAATGCCAGTCCTGAAAAGTGTTCAGGGGGTTGTACAAACTTGCAATGAAAAAAAGGAAGAGGGAGAGAGAAAGAATCTGGATGTATGATAAAAACTGATGTAAAATACTATATGCCTATAATATCATACATGTTAGAGGGATTATCCCAATCAGGGAAAGCTCCCCAATAAAAGGTGTTGGTAGAACATAAAATCCTTGCGTTTTGGTGCTGGTGGATGGGTTAAAATTTAAATGCTAGTTATTGAAATCTCACAGCTGATTATTTTTGCTAAGATTTTTGCCTATTGAAGCCTATGAGAAAGGTAGGCAACATATAAAGAGAGAAAATCTCTATAGGAAAATCTACTTTTGAGTTTTAAAAGTCAGGTTTTAATTTGCTCATAAAATGAAGTCACTCAGTCGTGTCCGACTCTTTGCGACCCCATGGACTGTAGCCTACCAGGCTCCTCCCTCCATGGGATTCTCCAGGCAAGAGTACTGGAGTGGGTTGCCATTTCCTTCTCCAGGGGATCTTCCCGGCCCAGGGATCAAACCCAGGTCTCCTGCATTCCAGGCAGATGCTTTAACCTCTGAGCCACCAGGGAAGCCCAAGTTCTTGTAAAATCAGATGTCTAATTCTTAGAGGCTGATAATTTTCCAGCCTAATGTGCATATTTTTGAGTGGGTCAATTTGAACTTTAAGTCTGGCAGGATAAAAGGGGCTTTGAACCTCACTGTCTGGCCCAGTAGTCCCTTGGCTTTGCTGCTGCTAAAGAAGAAAAGTCCTTTTTGGAATCCTGGATTCAGAGATCCTATTTACCTGGACCTCACGGGAGGCTGAGGGGCTTGCCAGGTGGCTCAGTGGTAAAGAATCTGGCTGCCAGTGCAGGAGCCATAGGAGATGTGGGTTCGATCCCTGGGTCGGGAAGATCCCCTGGAGGAGGAAACAGCAACACACTTCAGTATTCATGGCTGGGAAATCCCATGGACAGAGGAACCTGGCGGCTCCAAGGAGGTTGCAAAGTGCTGGACACAACTGAGTGAATGAGCATGCATGCAGCGCCACATAATGATCGTGAGAGACTGTTCCGACTTCTGAAAGCAGACATAGGCTCTGTGAATAGAATTCAGGCTCTGGGAGATAAAAGACATCCTCCCCATCCACCTCGTGGGGCCGTAAACTATAAAAACACTATGGATGCTTACTGAACCCCATGGGTCACTTGCAGATGTCCATGGGAAAGGGTTTGTTCTCTGACGGACCATCTGAAACCAAGATGCTAGTAACTTTATCAAATGTAGGGACGAATTGCATCTGAGATGATTAATCATAAGAAACTTGTGATTCCTGTCAAAACTCCAAGTTGGGAGAGAGCACATTACGGGGAGTGGGATCTCTCCACCCACTCCTAAAAGACAGGGTTCTCACCCCCCTTCCCAAGGATATCTCACAGTTATTGACTTGTGTTTGGGTTTTACTAACAACATTATTGACAACAGTGGACTGGTAACCTGACTCTAATTCATTCACCTTTCTTTCTTAGTTAGGAATTTTTAGTATTAAATCCCCAAACAGAGATTGAGCTTCTCCAGGCTATTTACCAAATAAATGATCAGGATGATAGGGATTGGGGTTATGTAAATCACATTCTGCAAACTTGAAAATTCAGGATTTTGTCCTGCAAGTTCCTGAATATGATGTGTCTTTCTGGTTAAGTTTATTAAAAATGTTTTTCTATCTAAATTCATCTATTTCTCTGTTTGAATTTATTAAATGAACACTTATTAAGTGGACTGCAGGGTGTCAGTTGTGAGCTGCACTTCAACAACAGATCACAAGAGAAATTAAAATAGAGAAAAATTAAATACTTACAGGTCCCATGGGTAGGTCAAGGCAGAGTGCAGACGGAGAGATGCAGGGCCTGGGGAACATGTTTTTATTAGAGTTTATAGGGTAGAGAGCTTTGCAGTTTCCAGGCTAAGGCCAGATTGGTCAGTTCAAACCAAAAAAGCAGTGCTCTGATAAGTCCCATTATGACCAACCTAGATAGCATATTGAAAAGCAGAGACAATACTTTATATGGATTTTAGAAAGATGGTAATGATAACCCTGGATGCGAGACAGCAAAAGAGACACAGATGTATAGAACAGTCTTTAGGACTCTGTGGGAGAGGGAGAGGGTAGGATGATTTGGGAGAATGGCATTGAAACATGTATACTATCATATAAGAAATGAATTGCCAGTCTAGGTTCGATGCAGGATACAGGATGCTTGGGGCTGGTGCACTGGGATGACCCAGAGAGATGGTATGGGGAGGGAGGAGGGAGGGGGGTTCAGAATGGGGAACACATGTACATCCGTGGCAAATTCATGTTGATGTATGGCAAAACCAATACAGTATTGTAAAGTTAAAAAAAAAAAAAAAAAGTTCAAAAAAAAAAAAGAAAATCAGAGACATTACTTTGCCAACAAAGGTCCATCTAGTCAAGGCTATGGTTTTTCCAGTGGTCATGTATGGATGTGAGAGTTGGACTGTAAAGAAGGCTGAGTGCCAAAGAATTGATGCTTTTGAACTGTGGTGTTGGAGAAGACTCTTGAGAGTCCCTTGGACTGCAAGGAGATCCAACCAGTCCATTCTAAAGGAGATCAGCCCTAGGATTTCTTTGGAAGGGATGACACTAAAGCTGAAACTCCAGTACTTTGGCCACCTCATGTGAAGAGTTGACTCACTGGAAAAGACTCTGATGTTGGGAGGGATTGGGGGCAGGAGGAGAAGGGGACGACAGAGGATGAGATGGCTGGATGGCATCACGGACTCGATGGACGTGAGTCTGAGTGAACTCTGGGAGTTGGTGATGGACAGGGAGGCCTGGTGTGCTGCGATTCATGGGGTCGCAAAGAGTCAGACACGACTGAGCGACTGAACTGAACCGAACTGAAAAGAGTGTAAGAAGAAGGCACTGGGAGGCAGGGGAGATTGTTGATTGCAAGGGCCTTTGAGGAAGTCATATCAGGAACTTACATTTCCTTGTGATTCTGTGAGCTGCCATCTAGGGCATGGGTTGACCTAAGGGGACTACTGTCAGTTTAAGGTCACTGCTGGCCCCTTGGCCAAACAAAATGATGTTGAGACACAATAGCATGGAGAAGCTTAGCTAAATTCTCAACAGTCTCCTTATTCCAAACCCTTCCTGCTGAAAAGTCTAGATCAGAATAAAACATGATTGGGAAAAAATATAAAGTTAAGATTACTGCATGAGACATACTGATTAAGTGATAACACAGAAAAAACAAAACACACCAATACCTGTGAGATGCAGGAATAGGTGGGCATCAGTGATTTCTACTTTTCATAACTGCTGTCTTTCAGAACTGCTCCTGGGGGAATTCTCTGGCAGTCCAGCGGTTAGGACTCTGTGCTTTCACTTCCAGGGCCTAGAATTCAATCCCTATTCGGGGAACTAAGATCCCATAACTCTCCTGGCACAGCCAGAGAGAGAGAGAGAGACAAAAGAACTGCTCCTCCACGTCAATATTGCCTTCACAAGATGCTTCGAGGTCTTGAATGCAAACAGACAGCGGAGCCTATGACCACACCTAACAGTGCTGACTGCGACACCGCAGGGGATGTCCTCCGCCTCCGCGTTTCCATGAAGAACACCTGTAGATGCTGTCCCCACTCATGAAGCAAATGAACTGATGTCAAAGACAAGCAAAACTGATCGAAACTGCCTCCCTCCTGGAAATGCTTCCCCAACTAGGGACTCGGGACTTTCCCGGCAGTCCAGTGGTTAGGACTTCAAGCTTCCACTGCTGGGGGCATGGGTTCAACCCCTGGTTGGGGAACTAAGATCCCAGTGCTGCATGGTGCCACCCAAATAAATAAATAAAACTAGGAACTCAACTGAATTATTTGGACTGGAAAGAAAGCCCTAAGGCATAAGGACTCACAGTGGGAAGCCACACCGGAGGGCCCGTTAACCTGTTTTGCCTGGCTCCTGTGCCTTCATTGGTGTGACTTAACAAGTGCACACTCTTTGTTTCCAAGGGTGCTCTCTGGAATTGTTATTTCTTGTATGTGTACCTTGACTATCATGGACCACCTCAACTTACCAGAATTGTGTTGTGCCTAAATTGATGGCTCAGGCCAGATTAAGAAAAGGTTAATATAAATACTTAAGGAGAAAGCCATCTAGCTTTCTAAGACTGACCTTTATTTTTAACAGGATTTGTCTAAATTGGCTAAATCCAGGATCCCTGGAGGGCCATAATGAAAAGTCAATATTGCAGGATGCTTTCATCCTACTGCATGGGTCCTACTGATAGTAATTTTGCTCTAGAAATGCCTTGACCAAGAAGGTGGATGCTGCAGGAAAAAAAGTAACCTAGTAGTCTGATGCTGCCTATCCTTAGAAAGGACTCCTTGCAAGGTTGGCCCTTACCTGCTATTTGGGCACTTGGCTGGCCATCTGTCCTCTGTAGTGATGTAAAACTTTCCCTAACTGGAACCCTCCTACACTGTTGGTGGGAACATAAATTGGTGCAGCCACTATGGAAAACAATATGGAGGTTCCTCAAAAAACTAAAACTAGAGTTGCCATATGATCCAGCAATCCCACTTCTGGGCATATGCTGCTGCTGCTGCTGCTGCTGCTAAGTCGCTTCAGTCATGTCCGACTCTGTGCAACCCCATAGATGGCAGCCCACTAGGCTTCTCTGTCCCTGGAATTCTCCAGGCAAGAACACTGGAGTGTGTTACCATTTCCTTCTACAGTGCACGCATGCATGCTAAGTTGCTTCCGTCTCTGCGCGACTCTATGGACAGCAGCCCACCAGGCTCCTCTGACCACGGGATTCTCTATGCAAGAATACTGGAGTGGGTTGCCATTTCCTTCTCCATCTGGGCATATATCCAGACAGAACTATAATTCAAAAAGATAAATGTAGCCTTATGTTAATCAGTTCAGTCGCTCAGTCGTGTCCGACTCTTTGCGACCCCATGACTCGCAGCACGCCAGGCCTCCCTGTCCATCACCAACTCCCAGAGTTCACTCAAACTTACATCCATCGAGTCAATGATGCCATCCAGCCATCTCATCCTCTGTCGCCCCTCTTCCTCCTGCCCCCAATCCCTCCCAGCATCAGAGTCTTTTCCAATGAGTCAACACTTCGCATGAGGTGGCCAAAGTATTGGAGCTTCAGCTTTAGCACCATTCCTTCCAAAGAACACCCAGGGCTGATCTCCTTCAGAATGGACTGGCTGGATCTCCTTGCAGTCCAAGGGACTCTCAAGAGTCTTCTCCAACACCACAGTTCAAAAGCATCAATTCTTTGGCACTCAGCCTTCTTCACAGTCCAACTCTCACATCCATACATGACCACAGGAAAAAACCATAGCCTTGACTAGATGGACCTTAGTCAGCAAAGCAATGTCTCTGCTTTTCAATATGCAGAACTATTTACAAGAGCCAAGATTGGAAACAACCTGTCAGTTGACAGATGAATGGATAAAGAAGATGTGGTTTATATATACAATGGAGTACTACTTGGTCATAAAAAGAACAAAATAATGCCATCTGCAGCTACACAGATGGGCCTAGGGATTATTATACTGAGTGAACAAGTCAGAAAGGGAAAGACAAATACCATATCATAACACTTATATGTAGAATCTAAAATATAAGAATGAATTCATTTACAAACAGAAGCAGACACACAGAGAAGAGACTTGTGGTTGCCAGGGTAGGGGGCAGGGGATGACTGGATTGGGAGTTTGGAAGTAGAAGATGCAAACTACTATATATACAATGAATAAACAAGGTCCTACTATATAGCACAGAAAACTATATCCAATATCCTGTAATAAACCATAAGGGAAAACAATATGAAAAGGAATATATATATGTATGTATGTGTATAACTGAGTCACTTTGCTGTACAGCAGTAATTAATACAACTGTAAATCAACTAGACTTTAATCAAAATAAATAAATTTAAATATATATATATACACAAAACTAAATCAATTTGCTATATACCAGAAACTAACAATACTATAAATTAACTATACTCAATTTAAAAAGAAAGAAAAAAACCTTTCCCTAAGTTATAAGAGTGGCCTAAACTGCTTATACAACCAATGTGTTTTATGCTGAGCAACTGCCTTTCTCGTGAAAGTCTAGACTTTTGGTACATGCCAGGCAGTGCATGCCTACATGACCAGCCTCCAGTAAAAGCTTTGGGTTCTAAGGCACCAGTGAGCTTCCCTGGGAAACTACACTTGGCACATGAAATCACAACTCATTGATGGAGGAATTAAGCACACAGTGTGTGACTCCACTAGGAAAGGACTTCTGGAAGCCTGAGATACGTTTCCTCTAGACTTGACCTAAGCACATTTTCACTTTGCTGATTTTGCTTCGTCTCTTTTCACTGTTATAAATCTTAGCTATGATTACAGCTACATGCTGAGCCCTGTGAGTTTTTTAGTAAGCCAGCAAATGTAGCGGTATTCTCTGGGACTGCCCAGTGCAGGAAGGAAAGACAATTCTTCAAACATGTGGCCAAAAAATTCCCCAAGTAAACAGATAAGTTTACCACCAAAAGAAAAAATATTCAGCCTCCATTATATGGAATTAGTCCATCTCCATTTCCTCCCCTCTCCACCATCCCCACCCAGTTAAGCCGATTTCTTTAAAAGTATGAGAGAAACACGGTTCTCCACTTTGCCTGTCCTAAAGTTCTTACGACAAACCTAGTGCAGCAAAGGAGCCGCAGCAAATGTCAAGTCTCAGCAGCTGGGGGAGAACGGCTCTTTGTCCTGTCCTGGAAGCCAGGGCCCGAGAGGAAGCCATGCAGCACTCTGCGAGCCCGGCTGCCAGCCTGACCGGGCAGAGGTTTGGACACCTGCCTTGGGGAGATGCTGCCAGGGGCACAGGACCAAAGGGAGCTGCCCTTTTGACCCTGCTCTAACGCTCTGCCTTGCCAAGCCAGTGTTTACACAGTGTCAAGTGGCTGAGACAGCTGCAGTTTTCTAGACAGTTTGAGTGTGCTTTTTAATTTTTCTTGTACTTATTGTGAAAGGAATTATCTTCTCATAGACGGTAGAACACTAGTAGTGTGTGTGTTCTCAAAAAGTGATCAGACATAAAGGGTGCCCAAGTGACAATGATCCTTGGCCTGTGTAAAAATGAAGTGGCTTTGCAGTGCCCTCTTTCATATTCACTGCTTCAGGAGACTGCAGTAATGAAAAGATGATTTTGCTTTTATTTCATTCTTCATTTATTTCATTATTTCATTTCATTCCCTTTATTTATTTCATTCTCCATAGCCCCTACCTATTCATTTATTTTTAGTTCATTTTTTCTTTTTATTCTTGACAGTTAAAAGGAAGAATTATTCATTACACTGCTTTCAAGTTTGCCAAGTCAGTTTCACTCTGGAAAAGAAATGCTATGTACAGAGCTAAGGTGCTACTTTTTTTTTTTTAGTACATCAATGGTTTTGAGACAGTTTTCACTTGCCAGAGAGCAGTGCTTGACTACTTGACACTGTGTGCTGTGTTCTATTTAATGTCCTAATTATCAGAATGCTCTTTTGCATGCAACATATCCTAATATCATCCATTTCCATGATTCTTATCCAGTTACACTTTGAAGTGTGCAACCCTTTTGAGGTGACTACCAAAGATACTGATTGTTGCCTAACCAAGTGTCTTAAAGCATGCATATGAAAGTACATCATGATCGATTTTTATTCTACAAAGTTGTATAATTTACATAATGAAAACTAATTTTAAAGTATTCAACAGCTGATGCAAAAAAAAGGGAACGAAGGTATGTTTTCAGAGGTTTGCCTACTAGAATATTGGTTGTATAAATATCCAGTTACTTTGGCATTAAGCAATCATTAAGTTCTGCAGGACTTTGGCTAATGAGACTTTATGACAGTCCAAGCTTTTAGATGTTGTAAAAGTTTTTTAAAAAACAATACCTCACCTGTTTCATAAGAGACCTTTAGAGACAGCATTAATTCTCATCTGCCAGAGACGGAATCTCTGTGGCTTTGTCTCCAGGAGTATTATTAATTGTATGATTTCTCAAGATCTTTTTGATCTCTGAGCACCTATTACTCTATAAAAGATTAAACACACTATTTGTTAAAATTTATCACTTTGTAAAAAACTTCATCAGTTCAGCTCACCAGTGTGTCATACTTCAGAAAAGACTTCCTCCCAGTTATTAACTGCAATTTCACACAGTTTAAGGGTGGTGCCTTAGCACCTCCTCTTGTGTCCACAAGCCTCCCCATAAAAAGTGCTTCAGAGAAGAACTGGGGGAATTAGACTCCTGTGAGCCTGACTTCTTCTTCTCTTTTTTTGTCACACCAAGTAGCACGCGGGATCTTAGTTCCCAGGCCAGGGATTGAACCTGTGCCCCTGCAGTGGAAGCTTGGAGTTTTAACCACTGGATTTCCGAGGAAGTCCCTGTGAGTCTCACTTCTTAATAGGATCAAATTTTGCAATGTAAAATAAAGAAGTGGATCACAGAACATTTAACAGAAATCATGACAAAATACTTAAGACATTTAGAAAAATAAACTGGAAAAATTAAATTTTGAGTCAATAGACAATGGGAAGTCTTCAGAATATTAAAAAGAAAAACTTTAATGAAGCTCTAGAACAATCTCTTCTGAGGATCAAATGCCATATACTATTAGTCTGAACATAGCCTTTACGAAAAGAAATATTGCAAGGTGTATTAAGAAGCTATAAAAAATATTATCATCCCTTGACTAAAAAATTTCACTTAAAAGTATTGTAAGTATATAATCAGAGGTTCATACAAAGGATATTTGTTTACCATAACATTATTTTAAACAGCAATAATGTGGAACTATCTTAAGAATAGAATTTGAAGATCAGGCTAATAAATTATGACATACTCATATGATGGAATTCTTTGCAGTCATTAAAAAAATCATAGGATTTAATGACACAACCAACTTCTCAGAATAAAATATTTGGTGACAAAACCAAAATATAATATAGTGTGATGGTCAATCTTATTTATCAACTTGGTTAACCCATGGTGCCCAGATATTTGGTCAAAAATTATTCCAGATGTTTCTTCTTCAAAAAAATATTCTGAAGAGTGTTTTTTTTGGATGAGATTTAAAATTAAATCAATGGACTTTGAGTAAAGTAGATTGATCTCCATTCATAGGTAAATCTCATCCAAATAGCTGATGGCCTAAATAGAACAAAAGACCAAACTTCTCAGAACAGGAGGTAATTGTGCCAGCAAACTGCCTTTAGACTTCAAGCACAGTACTGCCTCCTCCGGGGTCTCCAGCCTGTGAGCCCCTCCTGCAGATTTTGGACTTGCCAGCTTGCACAGTCATGTGAGCCAATCCTAAAATCAATCAATCAATCTGCCTCTCTATAAAAAACAGTGGGAGTCACACAAAGCTATACATGTGTTAAAGTTTCACCAAGTTCTGTGTGTATATTGCTGGTGAAATCTGAATAAGCTCTCCAGATTATATCTATGTCAATTTCCTGGTTTTGATATTGCCTTACAGTGATGAAAGTTGTCGATGTTGGGAAAGGTGGGGGTGAAAGGTACATGAGACCTCCATATACATGTATTTGCAGCTTCTATAATTATTTCATTGTAAAAGTAAAATGAAAAATTATTGCTACCAAGAAAAGTTCTCTAAATGGGTAGCGACTAGATCAAAATGCTATTAAACTACAGGTATTCTTGGAATATAACAATAAAGATAGCATAGCTTTTCAATCTCTCTGAATCCCTACAGAAAAACCAACAGAGCAAGCTCTAAATGAAATCATCCATGGACAACTCTACAACAGATACAAGACGTCCCCCACCCCCAAGTGGAAGAGGTGGGGTCACACAACCAACTATGAGTTGTCCACGCTGAAGGATACAGTTGTCCACGCTGAAGGAAGAAGGAAGTAAAAGGCCATCTGTTAGATCTAAGAATCAGAGAATCACAAAACAGTCAATAGTTCAGAAAGCACAAGAAATCAGGCTAAGAACAGTGCTATCCTTTATCCACAATGTTGTTGAACTGTTTTTTTAGATCTAGATTACAGATTTTCTTGGATTTTCAATATGGAGACATATTGTCTGTGAATAATAAAAAGCTACTTCTTCCTTTCCACTATTCTTTATTTATTTATTTTTTTGTCTTACTAACACCTTCAGTAATGTAATAAACCTAAAAAGTCTTGACTGGTTCTTAACTTCAAAAAGAATACTAATGTTTCACTCTTAGATATGATGTTTATTTAGACTTTCAGATGATTTTTATCAAGGTTCTATAATGAAAATGTTTTCTAATTGGATCACAAGTAGATAGGGCAAAATACAACTTTGGTTAAATCTGGGTAGAAGATCATGGTATATTAAAAATAACTGCAACTTTTTGCTACTTCTTCCATTGAGAGTTGCAGTCTAATTCACTTCCCCATGAATCTGTGCTGGTCTTACTAACATGCTTGACCCACAAAATGTAGTAGAAGTGAAGTTTTAGAAAGCTTTGCAACTTCTGCCTGCAACTCTTAGGACATACACACTGGGAACCATGAGATGTAACAGAAGTCTGACGACCCTGACTCCTACGCTGGAAAGACCACAAGGAGGTGCTCCACTTGATAGTCTCAAATGAGTCCAGTCTTCAGGCTATCTTCGCCAAGGTGTCAGACACCAAGGGAAGCCACCAGCAACCCTCCAGACCAGCCCATCCACCAGGAGAGTAAATTCTGTTGACACCAGCAGAAGAGAAGACTCAATCAAGCCTTGCCCCAATTCCTGAGCAACAAAATTGTGAGATAAAATAGTTGTTTTAAACCTCTACCAGGCTCCCTAGGTGTCGCTAGTGATAAAGAACAACCCACCTCCCAAAGCAGGAGGCATAAGAGACACAGGTTCCATCCCTAGGTCAGGAAGAGCTCCAGAGGAGGCAAGGCAACCCACTCCAGTATTCTTGCCTGGAGAATCCCATGGATAGAACCTGGCAGGCTATGGTCCATAGGGTCACAAAGAGTTGGACGGGGTGAAGAAACTTAGCACAGAACAGCAGAAACCACTACCACTTGGGACAGTCTGTCAAGCAGCAATAGATAACTGGAACACAGATATGTAAACTATTTTTATGGTTTTACACTTTTTCATAATTTAACAAAATTGAGTCTCCTCCTTATTATTGGAATTGAGGCAATTTCCCACTGGTTAGGAAAAACAACAAAAGGTAAAGACAGGCGAGTATAGCATGAGAATCTCAGGTTCAGCACTAGACCAATGCTAAGAGCAGGTCTACGTAACAAAGGTTACTAGTCTAATAGGAATGAATTAGAAAATGGGTAGATACTTCACTAAGGGCCCATCACTCAGTGATGGGTCAGCACCTTCATGCAAATCAGAAAAAAGGAACACCTTTTTTCATAGCCACAGTCTGACATGAGACTGAGATGAACAAAGTGCAGGCTGAATCTCAGCCTCCACTTCTTCCAGCTTCCTTGCACAAGGCACAATTAGTATAACCTACATGCAATACCTTTATAAAGTACAAAGAAATATTTCTATATTTGCAAATGACATAAATTCTTGTGGGCGGCAATGAACTAAGTTGATGAGGATGGAAAGATCTTAGGAATCTGTGTGAGTGGGCAGAAAGGTGGCAAATGAAGTGCACAAAGTATAAATATGAGCTAACATCACAGCTAAGGAGAGGATCTAGGCTTGTTGCGGATTGTTCTTCAGATTGTTCCCTGAAGATAACACAGAGGCTTCCTTTGACAGCAAAAAGAGCAACTACTTGATTGAATCATTAAAGTGACATTCCCCCTGAGAAGTAAAGTAGTACCACCCACTCAACTGATGCTCTGATGGAAGCTGAATAAGAGAGAAACCATTAAGAGTGGAGAAAAATTAATAGCACTAGGGCTCAAAAGAAACAAGGACTTCTATATATGAGTAGAACATAAAGGACAAATTAATCAGGTCCCAGGGAAAGGAACAGCAGTGGTGGAGGTGGTAGCAGCGAACACAGCAAGCTTGGGACTGGGAACTAGTACCTATGATGATGGTGGTGATGGAAGCAGACAGTTTCTGGGGATGGCAGCAGCTGCAGCGAGTGAGCTGGTTTCCCAGCTCTCCCAGTGGTCTTGACCAGCAGTGTGGCACCAGACCATCAATGCTAGCGACAGGAATAGAGATAAAGCAGTAATCAGGAAACTGCCCAACACATACTTCATTAACTCTTTACTCAGCACTGACCATATTTCAGGTATCACGTTCAGCAGATAAATGTTAACAAATAATTATTATATGCCCAGCCCTGTAATAGATGTGGGAATACAAAGATGATTAGATTAACGGTCCCCATCCTTCACAAACTCAAAATTGAGTATGGGGAGCACATATGAAAAAAAAAAAATTGTGGCAATGTGGTAATTGTGAAAAAGAGACATAAAGTTTTGTGTAATTCAAAGTAAACAGATAAAACATATTCCTTTGTTCTGACACAGCATTAGAGCAGACACTGGGTTAGGCACTATATAAAACACGAAATAAATCAGATATATATCCTGATCTGGGATGCTTATAGTCCAGTTGATGAAGCAGGGCAAATATTCATTCTTAAAAACAAGTAGGAAAGTGATATGTTGTAGAAAGTTCCAGAAAAGTATTTTAGGTTTTTAAAGGAAAGCCTGCATATAGTAGATACTCAGTATTGTCTTAAGTAAAGCTACATTCTACCTACTCAGTCTTGAATGCTACTTTCTCCTTTGATGCCCTTTAATATAGTTTACTTTAAAAAATCTTTACCAAGTGCCTCTTATATTGAGTGCCTGCTCTATACTGAATATCCCCCTCCACACACACCAATCATATATTGAAGCCCTAACCCCCAATGTGATAATACTGGGAGGTGGGACCTTTGAGATGTAATTAAAATTAGATGAGGTCATGGGAGTTGGGCCCTGGTCCACTGGGATTAGTGTTCTTATAAGAAGAGACACTAAAGAGCTTGCACCTTTCCCCACCTTGAGAAAAAAAAAGAGGGAAAGAAAGGAAGCAAGGAAGAGAAGGAGGGAGAGCAAGGGCAAGAGTGAGAAAAACAGGAAGAAAAAGAACCAAAGAAGAACCAAAGAAAGAAAATCACCTGAGGACACAGCAAGAAGATTGACACCTGCAAGCCGGGAATCGGGCCCTCACCAGAAACCTAACTGGCCAGAACCTCGATCTTGGCCTTCTCAGCTTACAGAACTGTAAGAAATAAATTTCTGTTCATTAGCCCAACAAACCTAGCATATTTGATTATAGCAGTCTACTACCAATAACCTCAGATATGCAAATGACACCACCCCAAAGGCAGAAAGTGGACAGGAACTAAAGAGCCTCTTGATGAGGGTGAAAGAGAAGAGAGGAAAAAGCTGGCTTAAAACTCAACATTCAAAACACTAAGATCATGGCATCTGATCCCATTACTTCATGGCATATAGATGGGGAAACAATGGAAAGTTTCAGACTTTACTTTTTTGGGCACCAAAATTACTGCAGATGGTGACTGCAGCTATGAAATTAAAAGACACTTGCTCCTTGGAAGAAAATCTATGCCGACCTAGACAGCATATTAAAAAGTAGAGACATTACTTTGCTGACAAAGGTCTGTATAGTCAAAGCTATGGTTTTTCCAGTAGTCATGTACGGATGTGAGAGTTGGGCCATAAAGAAGGCTGTAGAATTGATGCTTTCAAAATGTGGTGTGTTGGAGAAAGCTCTTAAGAGTCCCATGGACTGAAAGGAGATCAAACCAGTCAATCTTAACAGAAATCAACCCTGAATATTCATTGGAAGGACTGATGCTGAAGCTGAAGCTCCAATACTTTGGCCACCTGATGTGAAGAGCCAACTCATTAGAAAAGACCCTGATGCTGGGAAAGATTGAAAACGGGAGGAGAAGGGGATGACAGAGGATGAGATGGTTGGATGACAGCACCAATGCGATGGACATGAGTTTGAGCAAACTCTGGGAGATGGTGAAGGACAGAGAAGTCTGGCATGCTGCAGTTCATGGGGTTCCAAAGAGTCAGACACAACTGAGTGACTGAACAACAAGCCATCCCTCCCAGACTAACGTCCTTCTCATCCAAAATTCACATCCTTGTCACATGCAAAATACATTAATTCCATCCCAACAGCCCCCAAAGTTAACTCATTCCAGCATCCACTCAGAAATCTAAGGTCCAAAGTTTCACTTAAATATCATATAAATCAGGTATGGGTGGGTCTTGAGACATGATTCATCCTGAGGCAAAAATTCCTCTCCAGTTATGAACTTGGAAAACCAGGCATGTTACATGCTTCCAAAATATAAATGGCCCTTGAACAAAAGAGTTCTGAGCTGTGAAGGTCCACTTACACATGGATTTTCTTCAATAAATATGTGTAACACTATGGTGCTTCCCTGATAGCTCACCTGTAACGAATCCGCCTGCAATGCAGGAACCCCAGTCCAATTCCTGGGTTGGAAAGATCCCCTGGAGAAGGGACAGGCTACCTACTCCAGTATTCTTGGGCTTCCCTGATGGCTCAGATAGTAAAGAATCTGCTTGCAATGCAAGAGACCTGGGTTTGATTCCTAGGATAGGAAGATCCCCTGGAGGAGGGCATGGCAATCCACTCCAGTATTCTTGCCTAGAGAATCCCTTTGGACAGAGACTGCCCAGCTACAGTCCATAGGGTTGCAAAGAGTCAGACATGACTGAGTGACTAAGCACAGCACAACTCTTCAGAGGTAACTGAGTCTGCGGATGCAGGACCACACACATGGAGGGAGAGCCAACAGTAAAGTCATATTCAGATGTTCACCTGTACAGGGTGGGGGCAGCACCTCTAACCCCCCCTCATTGTTCAAGGGTGAAGTGTACAATGACAGGCATATTACAGATATGCCCATTCCAAAAGGGAAAAAATAGGAAAGAAGGGCTGATATAGCAAGTACAAATTTAGCAAAGCAAATTGCATTAGATCTTAAAGCTCAGCAATAACCCTCTTTGGTTTGATACTCCGCCCTCCAGGCCCACAGGGGTGGCAGTGTCGCCTCCACAGCCTGGAGTAAAAGGTGGCCCTGCTCATGCAGCTCTCTGCAAGGGTGGTCCTGTCTCTAAGGCACTGGGCAGACCGGTCGTGGTGGATCTGTGGTAGGAGTAGTAGCCCTGCCATCTGAACAGCCCTTAGCATTCTTCCTTTTTCCTGAACATAAAGCAAGTTCACAGCTGAATAACTGTATGGTCCTATCCTGTAAAAGCCCCAGACTACAACAGCCTTCTTCATTCCATCCTATTTTGGGGGGTCCTCTTTAGTTCCAGCTGGCAGTGTTTTTGCTGATAAAACCCTGTTTCTATTCCTGGCTTCTGCTGATATTGACAATTAAGTCCATAAGTTGTACTAATTATCCATCGAATAGTCTTTCAGCCACATCCTAGTGTTCTCTTCAGAATAAGCTTTCTTTCTCTCTCTTTCTGCAGAAGGCTCAGAATTTTCCAAATCTCCTAGTTCCTTTTTATTTAAAGTTTCTTCTTCAATTCATCTTGCTTCTCTTACATTTTACTGTAAATAGTAAGGACTACCCAAGGCACACCTTCAACACTTTGCTTAGAAATCTCCTCTGCTAAATATCCAATCATCACTCACACTTCTAACTTTTAGAAAACACTGGGACACAATTCAGCCAAGTTTTCTTTGGACGCTTTACAAGAAGGATCTCTTTGCCCCAATTTCCAATAACCTTTCCCTCATTTCTACTTGAGATCTCACTGGAATGGCCTTTATCATTCACATTTCTACCAACATTCCATGACTATTCATGCGGCAGTTTTGTCTCCTGTTTGCCTCTTTTCTTTCTGAGCCCTCACCAGAAACACCTTTAATGTCCTCATATCTATCAACAGTTTCTTCATAGCAATCTCAGCTTTTTTCTAGCACATGCCTCAAAACTGTTTCAGCCTTTACCCATCACACAATTCCAAAGTCACTTTCACATTTTTGGTATTTGTTACAGCAGTACTCTAGCCTAGAACCAAAATGTATAGGTATTTCATGGGGCTCTCCAGAGAAACAGAAATAGAAATTTATAAAAAGGAACAGATTCATGCAATTATAGAGGCTGAGAAGTCCCAAGATCTGCACTCAACAACCAGAAACCCAATAGAACTGACAGTATAAATTCCAGTGTGAAAGCTGGCAAGTTCAAGACCCCCAAAGAGCCAATGCTTCAGTTCAAATCCAAAAGCAGAAAAGATCAATGTCCCAACTCAAGGGAACGCTGAAGTTCCCTCTTGCACAATCAATCTTTTTTTCTATTCAGGTCTTCAACCAATTAGGGAAGGCAATCTGCTTCATTCAGTAAAATTGATTCAAATGTTAATTTCATCACCACCAACAACAGCCAAAAACCCAACCCTCTCAGAAGCACCCAGAATAATGTTTGACCATATACCTGGGCACCTTATGGCCGGGTTGACACATAAAATCAGTCATTAACACTGACTATTTTTGGAGCTCTGGAAGCAAAAGATAAACAAAGTTTCTACTGGTATGGAGCTTATGTCCTAAATAAATAATTTCAAACACTTGTGCTAAGAATGGGGACCAAGGAAACAGACAAAAGTGTGAGAAAGGAGATGGGGGTAGGTAGAGACATTTATAGGAAGTGGAGCAATTCTGAAAGTCTGAGAGCTAAAGAATGAAATTGGAGTTACACTTTGGGAAGAAGAATCTAGTATCAAGCTGCAAAGTGGCACATGGGAGAGGTACCACAAACAGGGAAGCTAATACAGCATACAGGAAGGATGAAGGTAATGGAAAAAAAATAGAGGAAGAAGGAAAGAAACTATTTATCGAGCATCTACTATGTGTCAGACATACTTTTAAGTGTCTTCACATATTTGAACTGGAAGTGGCAAAGAGCAGAGAAAGGAAAAAAAAATCAAAAAGATATTACAATCAGCAAGACTTCATAGCTGATTTTGTTTCAGTTCAGTTCAGTTCATTTCAGTCACTCAGTCGTGTCCGACTCTTTGCAACCCCATGAATTGCAGCACGCCAGGCCTCCCTGTCCATCACCAACTCCAGGAGTTCACTCAGACTCACGTCCATCGAGTCAGTGATGCCATCCAGCCATCTCATCCTCCGTCATCCCCTTCTCCTCCTGCCCCCAATCCCTCCCAGGATCAGGTATGTGTATATTGGAAATGGCAACCCACTCTAGAATTCTTGCCTTGAAAAGTCCATGGACAGAAGAGCCTGGCGGGCTAACAGTCCATGGGGTTGCAAAGAGTCAGGCACAACTGCGTGACTGAGCATGCACGCGCAAGTGTATACTGGGACATTTACTTGTGCTTGGGTAGACAGGCTGGAAAAAAGAAAGGTTCAAAAATGTCTAAGGTTTCAAGTATGAGTAACCAGTAAGACAACAGAGATATTATGAGGAAAAAAAGGATTACACAAAGGAAGAGAATGAGGAGCAAAGACAATGTGTTATATTTTTTTAAAAATGAGATATCCAGGCAAAGCTGCTCAATGAACAGTAGGAAATTACAGGGCTGGAGGTGAAGAGATAAGTCATACCAGGAGATGTGTAGATAGAGATTATGTGCAGATAACCTCTGAAGTTGAAGCAATGTACATCGGTTACTAATGCAGATAAAGAAGAGGATATATTTTTATGGATTCTCATACTTGAGGAAGATCTATAGGTGTGCTGTCCATAGTAGGCACTATTAATCACATGAAGGTACTCAAATCAATTTAAATTGAAATGAAAAATTTAGTTAGTTGTACTAAATACATTTCAAATGGCTACCATATTGGATATCAGAGATAGAAAACATTTCCAACATCACAGAAAGTTTTATTGGGCAATATGTATCTAGAGGTTTGTCAGTAAAAGAAAGAGGAGAATTTAGTCTCATGAAGAGACCAACCTAGACAGCATATTAAAAAGCAGAGACGTTATTTTTCCAAAAAAGGTCTGTCTAGTCCCTTGGACTGCAAGGAGATCCAACCAGTCCATCCTAAAGGAAATCAGTCCTGAATATTCATTGGAAGGACTGATAAAAGACGAAGCTCCAATACTTTGTTTGGTCACCCGATGTGAAGAACTGATTTATTGGAAAAGACCCTGATGCTGGGAAAGACTGAAGGCAGAAGGGGATGACAGAGGATGAGATGGCTGGATGGCATCACCGACGCAATGGACATGAGTTTGAGCAAGCTTCAGGAATCGGTGATAGACAGGGAAGCCTGGTGTGCTGTAGTCCATAGGGTCGCGAAGTACTGGACACAACTGAGTGACTAAACTGAACTGACTCTCCTGAAAGCCAGGAAAAACAACATTACAAATAGAAAATGACCCATGGTATCCAGTAAAAGCATATGAAAACTAAAAGCAATAACTTGTGACCTCTAAAGCAGTTTCAGACTAGTAATAAAGTTAGAAACTGCTTATAAGAGATTTTGGATGAAATGAGTGATAAATAGGTTAAGGTAACAAGTATAAACAATTCTTTCAAGTAATTTTTCAGTGAAGAAAAACAAAGAATGGACCTAAGGAAGAGTTGAAAGAGAATCAAGCTAGATGTATGCCTAAAATGAGCACGTCTGTGGTCTCATTAGACGGCTTGGCCATCAACCAATCAACCAACTATCCACTAACTTCACCAATCAAAAAGGCTTTCATGTGGCAACGACAATTGGAAGGATAGAATTATACAAAGTTAAAACTATGAGAAGCTTTGCTGTTGTTTAGTCACTAAATTGTTACCCACTCTTTTGAGACCCCATGGACTGTAACCTGCTAGGCTCATGAGTTCATGGGATCTTCCCCAGCAAGAATACTGGAGTAGGTTGTCATTTCCTCCTCCAGGGGACATTCCCAACCCCAAGAATCGAACCCACACCTCCTCCATTGCAGGAGAATTCTTTACTTCTGAGCCACCAGGAAAGCCCCAAAAGAAGCTTTGAAAGCCGCCTCATCATGTCCGACTCTTTGTGACCCCATGGACACAGCCTGCCAATCTCCTCTGTCCAACAAATTCTCCAGGCCAGAATATTGGAGTGGGTAGGTGTTCCCTTCTCCAGGGGATCTTCTCAACCCAGGGATCAAACCCAGGTCTCCCGCATTGCAGGCAGATTCTTAACCATCTGAGCCACCAGGGAAGCCCAAAAGCATAGAAAGCAGGTGTCCAGTCACACCCACAGCTTAGTACTATTAAAATCTAGATTAAGAACTCAAGTGTTTTGCATCCCACACTATTAGATGTTCAGCCTCATTCAAATGCCTCCTAAGACACAGACCAGAGAAGAGTTTCATCTATTGAGTTCCTTCAATCTAGAAAGAAAATATCTGTTCACATACATAAAATTTCAATTAAAAAAAATGAAACATAATTCTTTTACTTCTCTCCTTTAAAATTTAGAGAAACAGAGAACTAAGCATTGAGTGTCTACTATTTTGCAACATTACACTAAAAAGACCTTGCTGCTGCTACTGCTGCTAAGTCACTTCAGTCATGTCCGACTCTGTGCGATCCCATAGACGCCAGCCCACCAGGCTCCCTCGTCCTGGGACTCTCCTGTCAAGAACACTGGAGTGGGTTGCCATTTCCTTCTCCAATGCATGAAACTGAAAAGTGAAAGTGAAGTTGCTCAGTCGTGTGCAACGCTTTGTGACCCAGTGGACTGCAGCCTACCAGGCTCCTCCATCCATGGGATTTTCCAGGCAAGAGTACTGGAGTTACCGTAAATACCATCTAATTAAATCTTTAACATATAACCTGTTTTCAGTATTTCACAGCTTAGAAATGCATGCATCAGTTCAGTGAGGTCACAAAGATAGTGACAACTTTTACTCAGTTTCACATTATATTCAATTAGGAAATGGAATAGACTAGGGAGTGGAAATTACATGTTTAACAAGGTAAAAAAGTAACAAGGACAAATTCATTCACTGTTGCCAATCTTAAAAATAAAACCAACTCTTTAGATAAACAATAGCTACTTAAATAAAATGTTTCAAGAAATTCTTAACATTGTCTTTGGAGGTAACCCGGTGGCTGGGAAACCCCGTAGAAAGGAGACTGCACGGTAACTTTTGTAACTTTTGATTGCAACTATAACAATCCACTGCCTATTACGATAAACAAGTTTCCTTTAAAAACTTTAAATGTTTTAGTTCCTACCAATAATTTGTAATTACTAGCATTCTACAATCCCCTGAGGCTGCAGAAAAACTGAAATTCCAAGAGAGAGTCTAACTTTGTTCTGAAAAGGCTGGGGGAAAATTACATTAACGGATCAAAGACTTGCTTTTGGAGGTTGGGAATCAGGAAGTGAGAGAAGTCATTGCCTGCAACAATCACTATTTGATCAATTCTACTGCTATTATTTTTAGCTCATCTTTTTAGCCTGTTGCTAAGGAACTCTACAGCCTGAAAGCAATGTACCAATAGGAACCCTTATGAAGCAAGAGAAAAGCAATTATCCTGACTTTCAAATTAGGCCATTCAGTCTATTTTGGTACCATTTAATAAATTATCTCCCTTCAATCTTTATGCAGCCGCTATAGTCTGCACATGCATATTTTCGCGTGTCGAAAATCCTCGGTTGTACCCAAAAGCAAAATCTTCATTTGTAAATTTTTATTATGAGGGTCTGCAGATCAGTATACCTGAAATGGAGAGCCACAGTTCTGGACTCTGATTTTCTATTAATACTTGTCTTTTATTCTTGCAAATACTCTGAATTCTAAACTTCTTGCAAGGAAAATTTTTGTATTTTTAAGAAATCTGGTGCAGAACACGGTGACAGGACTTGACAAAGCTGTTAGATACATAAAGCTGAAATTTCTACTTGGCAAGATGGCAGGACAGTGGGTGGATCAGAGCACTGGGGAGGGCGCGGAGGCTCCAAAGAGCGAGATGTGGGCTGGGGTGTCAAGTGAAATCCAGTATGACACAAATACGTACAGGAAAGATGGGAACTCTGGGTCTTCTCATTTCTACCCTCTCACTTCCAGAACCTCGTAACACCCAGACGTCATCGCTCTCGTAATTGGTGCAGAAGGTGAGTCGCAGGGACCCCGTTAAAGCTGTTTCAACTGGAGCCAACCTAGATTTCCACCGAGTCTGACTTCTGCCACCCCCCGTTGCCCTCAATAACCTCAAATTCTTCCGAACTAAAATCTGGCCAAGGAAGAGCTAAGAAGACCGGTGATACCGGGCTATCTTCAGCTTTTGGCTTTCCTCCTACATTTTTAAAAGTCCTTCCAACCCAATGGTTTCCCGAGACACTCGCACGGACAGCCGAGTTAACTGCCGCCGGGCTCTAAGCAGCGCCAACGTGGCGGTAACGAGAAAACGAGGGGTCCAAATTCCACCAATGAACTAGGCGGCTGGGCCTACGCCCCGCCCACCACTCCTGCCAGCCAATAATCTTCAAAACTCCTGTGTTACTCCCGCCCATTCTTAGCGCAGCTTAAGAGCTTGAAGCTTCCTCTGCTCACCCGAACACTTTAACCCGCTGTTTATGCGCCCTTCCTCCGCTTCGCTAGCTCAAAGGGCCATCGGCCCTTCTTTACTGAAGGCGTAGGGAGCGGCATCGGCTATCACCGGAGGCCCCGGACCCCAGAAGTTAGTCTTACAATCAGCAGCGGTACGAAAGGAAAGAAAAAGGACTGCCTAGGACGTTCAGATCACGCCCAGTTTACCTTGACCCGGAAGTGATTTTCCACTCCTCTTTTCTCCCTGCCCCTCCTCCCTTTTTTGAGAAGGGAAAAGAAGGACGGCTAGGTCTGGCCCGGCATGCCTTGGGCTTCCGGTGACCTCTGGCCCTTTTCTGTCGTCCGCGCTTGCTGCCTAGCGTGCTTGTTCGCTCACTGCTTTCCTTCCCTACCTCCCTCCCGTTTTCCTTGGGACGCTACCTGGTGACTGTGGCTCCCGCGACCAGCAGGGAGGCGGTGGCGGAGGACACTCGTTATGGCCGCCTCTAAGCCTGTGGAGGCGGCAGTGGTCGCAGCTGCTGGACCCGGTTCCGGGAGTGGGGTGGGCGGCAGCAGTGCGACTTCGGGCCCGGGCACCGGGAGCCTGCCGAGATGGCAGCTGGCGCTGGCGGTCGGGGCGCCCCTGCTGCTAGGAGCGGGTGCCCTGTACCTATGGAGCCGGCAGCGGCGGCGCCGGGAGACCGGGGCCCGAGGCGACTCCGGCGGCCTGAAGCGCAACAGTGAACGGAAGACCCCGGAGGGCAGGGCCAGTCCGGCCCCGGGCAGCGGACACCCCGATGGCCCCGGTACTCACCTGGAAATGGTGAGAAGCAGCCCCGGGCATGGAGGTAGAACCCGGCGGGTGCAGCCTTTCCTTGACGGGGTTGTGCCCCTCAAGGGGCTTCCCATCAGATGGAAGCTGCCAAGCGGCCGCGCATGGGTTTAGGGAAACTCAGTTCTGGCTGCCGTTATAGGGAATGGAGTAGCCCGAGGGCACAGGTTAGCAACATTCGTTGACAGTTTCCTTTTGGTTTCAGAAAAATATTTGCTTTTCTTCTCAGTGACACAGCGTTTATCTCTATCGTTGTGGGTAAGGGGACATTTGCTAATGTGATGATTATCTCTAACTAGTGAAGGAAGCCAAATTCCCTTAACGATCGGTACATTGTGATATGAATTGCCTTGATCATTTCTAAGGCCTAGGACTTAATCAGTAATAATCTTTTAATAACAAATGACTCCCTCGGTTGGGGAGTAAATACAGTGGCTTGGTGGACAAGAGTAAAATGGTGTTCAGAGGTATTTATTTCATCTGTAGGAATGAGTTCTTAAACTTGGGTTAGAAGCATCTTAAAATTTATTTTTTTTTATTTTACCTGGAAACTTAACATGACCAAGCCTGACTGCGTGATACGGATTCTCTGACGTTAAGCCAAGCTTCAGAGTGCCTGATAAACTGCTCTGTATGGTTTTGTTGGAACTATTAAATCCTTCTGGTATCTGACAGCTGTTGGGGGAGATGGGAGGGAGTGGAATTGGCCTGGCTGCATTCAACAATACAGGAGTGAGCTGAGGGGGGTGGGGAGGATTTTTCTGAGTCTGAAATTGTATAATGCCAGTTACAGTTACAGAGTGAATCAGTTCAGAGGAAACTTTGGTCAGAAAACTCTCAGTTATATATATTTTCAAGTTATTTCCAGATTATACTATCCAGAGTGAAGACATGTTTTTATTGAGTGAGTGAGTGAAAGTCGGTCAGTCTGTCTGACTCTTTGCTACTTCATGGACTATACAGTCCTTGGAATTCTCTGGGCAAGAATACTGGAGTGTGGGTAGTCTTTCTCTTTTACAGGGGATGTTCCCAACCCAGGGATGGAACCCAGGTCTCCCGCATTGAGGGCTGATTCTTTACCAGCTGAGCTACAAGGGAAGCCCAAGAATGCTGGGTAGCCTATCCCTTCTCCAGAGGATCTTCCCAACCCAGGAATCGAACTGGGGTCTCCTGCATTGCATTCGAATTCTTCACCAGCTGAACTATCAGGGAAGCTCCTGATAAATGGTCAATTTTAAAGGAAGTTCTGATGTGGAAGCAAACTACCTTAGTTTAGTGCATCCTACCTCCTATATATCAGGCATTGTGCTAGGCCCTGAGAGAATCAAATAGTCTTTCTAAGGGGAGAGTAACATACTGCTTTTAAAAAAAGTATAGCAAAGATGCAGTACGACTATGCTGGAAAAAACCTATGGACTGTGAGAACCAGGAAATGTATGTGTGTTTTATATTGGGGTCTCCACCAGAGTTACCTTGGAAAGTCATTTAATCTCTCAGATGTTGGTGTCATCCCTGTAAGAGAAGAGAATTAAAATATTAGATCTCTTTTATTTCAGCCCTGGGAGTGGTGATCACGGCACCATGAATTAGTCATCAGTTGTCTTGTTTTCATGTTTCTGAAAGTCTCTGGCCATTTCCTATTTTGTTTGTTTTTAATCACGGAAGAACAGTGGATAAATAAAAAATACGTAAAAGTTCTCAGTTCTATGTGCTGTGCTGTGCTGTGCTAAGTTGTGTCTGACTCTCTTTGACCTTATGGACTATAGCTCGCCAGGCTCCTCTGTCCATGGGCATTCTCCAGCCAAGAATATTGGAGTGGGTTGCCATGCCCTCCTCTAAATTACCAAAAAAAAGCTAGGCTCTGATATTGCAGTTTCAAAAATGACCTACTCCATCTCACCTTTTCGGCATTTGATAGAATTTAGCATACTGTCAGATTTTAGATTTCCTTAAGCCCTATTTTCAGATTTTCAGCATTGTCTAGGTCAACACTGTGATAATTTTTAAATTTCATGGCGTTTGTAGTTTTACCAGAACAGTTTTTTAGTTCACATCATTGTTGCTGAAAATTAGACTTCAATATTGGCTTCTTTGTATAACTTGAACTGCTTTAAAAAAATGATTACTTCTGACCCAAAATAAAACTGAGCAAAACACTTGCCCATACTGTTCTTGCAGATTTTATGGAATTGTACCTATAATCTTACTTTGAGTTACTAGATGTTACTTTAGTAAAGCAACAGTAAAAATGTCTTTGCCATTTTTTTTAATGGAAATTTGTCTTGTAACTCATGATGATCAATGTATATTGAAAGACTTTGTTCATTTTTTTATATCCCGATCCTTAGTTATTATTAGATTATTTGATGACAAATGGTAATTTATTATTTATCTGTGGTTGGAGAAATTGTTTTATATTTGAATAGCACCTTTAAATTGTCAACCTCAGTGGGCTTTGTAAATAAGAAAACGTTTGTTTGAACTGATGGGAAAACTGACAGAATCCTGATGCTCAATTCTTTTCCACTTAATCAATAGTTGTAATTTTTAAGGGAATGCAGGAATGGACAAATATTGTCAGTTTAGGGCTCAGTATCAGTGAGCAGAATGGAAAATCAGTGGTTATTGTTTGTTGGCTTATGTTTGCCTTAATGTAAAACTGAACTAATTACTGGGCTCCTGTCTATTGGGTTTGTGATACTCATGTCCAAACAGACTATACCAAATTGGCTTTTTCTGGGATAGCAAATACTTGTAAAGCAAAAAAAATCCTATTTTTGTTTAATTAATGGGATTTCAGGATTTCACCGACTAATTACAGTTGATAGTGTGAGACAGAGGTAAAGTATTAAATCATTTTCCACTTTGGGACATTATAAAATCTACCATGACTTGCCATTTTGTTTCAGCAGTTTATTTTGAAAACTTGAGAATTAACAGATTTTTCAAAGTTCGTAAGGTTCTTTGCGAATCATCTAATCCACAGAACTTCTCGGTCTCTGGGCCTGAGTTATCACAGGGCAGCATCATTCAGATACACACCAGCCATGGCATCTGGCTGCACAAATGTCTTACACATTTCTCTTTTCAAACAACCTGTGAATTTTTAAAAGTGCATTTATTTACTACTGACTTTATAGTAGTGTTTTATCCAATTGTTCATTTGATTACTTAAAAAAGCAGTTATACCAGTTCAGGTGTTTTTTTAATGTTGCACAAGAGTGAAATGTTTAGGAACCACTAATCTAAGTCAATCCTTTAAAATAGGAAGGGAGAGATGTGTGTAAACATTTTAATAAAGAGGTCAAAACTGATAACCTGCTGTTATCAGTCATGGTTGAAATTAAATAATTCCTACCCCAGCTCCAGTGAACTGTTTCTAATCTTTTTTTTTTTTCATCAAAGTGACATAAGACATAAGACCACCTTTCACTCTTCATCTTACTTGATTCTTCATAGTATTTCACATTATTTTCTCTTAATTTTGTGATTTTTCTTTTGGTTTCTGAGACACTATGTTCTCTGATTTTAGTTGGTCACTTTTGTGTCTATCACAGGCTTTCTTAATGTTCCATACCTTCACTGGATGCTTATTTGCCCTCTAGAAGCTTCACTTAACACTTACATGATGACCCCCTAATTTCTAGCTCAGACCCCTCAAAAGACCCAAATTTAAAGGAAATCTTCACCTCATTACCTTTTAAGTGTTTAACATCGGATTCTCTTGAAAATATTTCTTATCAATGTGGTTCATCTAACTAGTTTTCCAAGCCAGAAACTTGTATAACTATCTTCCCTAACTGTCTATTCTTTTCATGTTCTCCACATCCAACCTAGAAAAATATCCAGAACATTCTACTTCTTAAGTATCTGACTACTCGTCCGTTCCCACTGCTGTTATATCCTGACTAAATAACTGATACTCTTTATTGTCTTCCTCCAATCCATTTTGTCACTAATAGAGTAAATCCTAACAGTTCCATGTTTAAAACTTGTTAAGCGGTATTCTGTTCATTGCTCACAGATAAGTTCAAATTCATCATGATTTAAGACTCTGTGGTCTTGTTCTCGCTTATCTCTTATCTTCATCTCTTGCACTTCCTCTTGTTTCTTGCCTTTGGATGTTCTGTAACACTGTCCATTATGCCTCCCTTTTTATCCTTCAGGGAGAAGGCAGTGGCACCCCACTCCAGTACTCTTGCCTGGAAAATCCCATGGACAGAGGAGCCTGGTGGGCTGCAGTCCATGGGGGTGCTAAGAGTCAGACACGACTGAGACTTCACTTTCATGCATTGGAGAAGGCAATGGCAACCCACATTTTATCCTTCAGGTCACAATATATAGGTCATTTCACCTTTTCTGAAACCCTTTTATACCTATACATACTGTTGTGTGATTGAGTACATCACACTCTGAACTGTTCTCTTCCAAAGCACTTAGCACTAGAGTACTAGAGTCATTTATTCATGTTGCTACTGAACTTGTGAATCTGTGAAGACTGGGGCTTGCTCTATCTTTGTCATTTTTCAGAACTAGCACTTAGAAGGTGTGAGTAAATGAACCAGTGAAGCGTCATTATTTGACATTTTTTTTTAAATTCACAGAAATTGAATACTTTTTCAAAATTTCCAGCTTTTCATTTGTATTCTATCCTGGGGAAATTTGTGTTAACAGTCTTAAACCTCATTTAGGCATTTTTTAAATAAATTGCTTGATTTTGTATGAACTCAAACCATAATCCTGCAGAGGTAGCATCCTTATAAGTGAAAGTGAAAGTCACTCAGTCATGGCTGATTCTTTATGACCCCATGGACTGTAGCCCACCTGGTTCCTCTGTCATGGAATTCTCCAGGCAGGAATACTGGAATGGGTAGCCATTTCCTTCCTTCTCCAGGGGATTTTTCCCAACTCAGGGATTGAACCCAGGTCTCCTGCAGGCAGATTCTTTACCATCTGAGCCACCAGGGAATCCCTCCTTACAAGTATATTCTTCTTAAAGAGTTCTCTGTATTGTGATTTAGTAGGTGGGGTTGTAGATTTTTTACATTTCAGGACATAATCTAGAAAAGAACTTTCTTGTTATCTTTAGGTATCTTTTATCTTAAACTTCATTTTTATAAAAGTAGCAATTGGTCAATAAAGTACTGAAAGATTGTTTCTTATGTGGTAAGTGTTCCAGACTTGATTGCTACTTTCATAAAGCTAGGTTTCAAATTTTAAAGTATGCCTCTGGAATTTGGTCAATTTAAGGGAATAAAACCATTTAAAAGAAACAGTATGGAACCACCTGATGTATATTCTAACTGAATGTAAATGTGTAATTATGGTGATAAGTTCCCTGTTACCCACTGTTTCAGCTTTCTGTAGTTTCAGTTAACCACAGTAAACCATGATTTGAAAATGTTAAATGGAAAATTCCAGAAGTAAATAGTTCATAAATTTTAAATTGTGTGCCATTCTGAGTAGCATTATGAAGTTCCACACAGTCCCACTTGGTCCTGCTCTGGATGTGAATCATCCCTTTGTCCAGCACATCCCGCCCCTTAGCATTCAGTTAGCTGTCAGATTGACTGTTGGACTAGTAACCTGTATTTTACTTAATAGCCCAGAGCGCAAGATTAGTGATGCTGGCAATTAGGACATACTGAAGAGAAGCCATTAAAGTGCTTCTTTTCAGTAAAAAGGTGAATGTTCTTGACTTAATAAGGAAAGGAAAAATAATCATATGGTGAGGTTGCTAAGATATATGGTAAGAATAAATCTATTTCTGAAATTGTGAAAGAACGAGAAAGCTGTGCTAGTTTTGCTGACACAGACTGCAGAAAGATACAGCTACGGTGTGTTAAGATGGAAAAGGCATTAAATTTGTACAGTGAGCTATTTTGAGAAAGAGACCACATTCACATAACTTTTATTACAGCGTATTGTAATTGTTCTACTTTGTTATTACTTACGAATCTCTTATTGTGCCTAATGTATAAGTTAAGCTTTATCCTTGATACATGTATGTAGGAAAAAAATGTATATATGGGCTTTGGTACTATTTGCCGTTTCAGGCAGTCACTGGAGACGGGTCTTCAAATGTATCTCCTGCAGATTATTCTGTCTCCTTACACATGGATTAATGTACCTGATTCTAGCTCATTCTTTTTACAATGACTATGTTTCTGATCACCAGAGTGTTTTTTAAACACTTGCTGAGAATTTACAGTGATTCCTAGTGCCAAATTTATATCATTGAAAATTCTAAAGGTTCTTACTATAACTTGAGAAAGTAGACAGAGTTGGGTAGAAAGTAACTGAAAAGCAGTGCAAAGGATTCCTGGGAGTTGGGATTAAAATCCCCTATATTATAAAGAATTGGGTAGTTGTATATTTTCCAGTTTAAACTTTTTCTTCCAATAAATTTAATTTCTGCTTGGTATTGGCCTCAAAGCTTGTGAAAATAATGTCTAATTATTATCTAATTACTATTATTAATGTCTAATTGTTATCTTTAGGTATCTTTTATCTTAAACTTGAGTTTTATAAAAGTAGCAATTGGTCAATAAAATATTGAAAGATTGTTTTTTATGTGGTAAGTGTTCCAGACTTGATTGCTACTTTTGTAAAGCTACCTAAAGTTGTACGTGACGTTTCCTAATCACTATGTTTCGAGACAAGAGTAGAAGGCTGGTGTTGATTGATAAGCTCACATTTTGTCCTAAATTTTATCATTGGGCCAAAATAATTAGCTTTTCTGTATTGTCCCTGTGGTAATGCCATTCTTTCTCTTCATTTTTATTAATGAAGGGAAGCAGTTAGAAAGTAATGTGGCTGTGGAGGGAGTGTGGTGAGCAGAAGGTGATAGGTTCACGGAGACATTGCTCTTCCCAGCTGTGGTTTGGTTGCCTTCTGGAGTGACAGTGTATGAAAATTTGCAGTTTGGTGATTTGCCTGTGTAATTTGATCCTTGTCCACTCAGTGTCATTCAGAGCATCATTTTTTTTCCTAGTACAGTAAGGAAAGTAAATTAAGCAGGTTCTGATTTTGACCCTAGGAGACAAAAAAGTCTGTAATAATTTTTAAAGGGAATCTATTGTAAAACTTGACTAAATGGAGGGAAATGGTAAGTGAAAGGAGTAAACAGTCTGTAAGTGCTCTTGAACGTTTGTGTTCAAAATGTCTTGGTTGGTTTTAGGTTGATTTAGACTTTGCTGTGAGGGCTTCCCTGATAGATTTGCTGACTGCTATCAGGGCTTCCCTGCAATGCAGGAGACCCCAGTTCTATTCCTGAATTGGGAAGATCCTCTGGAGAAGGGCTTGGCTACCCACTCCAGTATTCTTGGGCTTCCCTTGTGGCTCAGCTGGTAAAGAATCTGCCAGCAATGTGGGAGACCTGGGTTCAATCCCTGGGTTGGGAAGATCCCGTGGAGAAGGGAAAAGCTACCCACTCCAGTATTCTGGCCTGGAGAATTCCATTGGACTATAGTCCATGGGGTCACAAAGAGTCAGACACAACTGAGCGACTTGAAAAAAAAAAAAAAAAAGACTTTGCTGAAATAAAAATAAGAAGTACCCATCTTGCTAATAAGGAGAGGAAGCCTTGTATACCTTTCCATATTTCTCTCTATTCTTTTAACTTATCTGCACTCACATGACTGCCTCTCCTTGTATTCGTGTGATATCCTGTATGTAGCCTTAAACTTCCAATAGACAGGAAAGAGTTCATTGCCTGTTTGTGCTGATGAAACAAAGTCATTACTCTGACCCAAGAAAGTTCTTTTTTAATCCTCGAATCTTTAGTAAAAATAATAACTAGTCAAACATACTTCTCACAGGCATTTAATATAGCAGCTTACTTTCTATGTCAGCAGTCCCTAGTGTATTAGGTTGTGTATTAGCCATGTTCTCAATGACTTAGAAACATTGTAAACTTTTTATAAGAAATTGAAATAATGTTTATCTTGTTGTATTTAACATCAAAAGTAATTGAGTTTCATTATTTTGAAGTTTTTTTGGAGCACATAAAAGTTTGTGGTCATGATGTTTTCTTGGTAGATTGTACCTTTTATCAATAAAACCCCACTTCTGTGCTCGATCCTTGGCATTTGAATGGTATTTTGTCTGATACTGCCTTCTTTTTTGCAAGAATTTGCATTCTGTAACTTTTTTACGTTCTTTTTTTGACCTGTCATTTTGTTTTAGCTCATGCCTGTAGGTGGCGTGTAGTTATTTTTTAATTTTAAAAGGTTATTTTTAATAGGGAGATTTAAGCTACTCACATTTATTGTTATTATTGACATGTTTGGTGATTCTTGCCATATTTACTCCACCTTTTTATCTCTCCCTTTATTCTCCCCTTCCTGCTTTTTTTGTTTTATTGATCATCTCCCCCACGTTGGAGTTCATTTTTAGTAGTAAGGAAGTTGTATACCTCAGTTTCTGTTCTTGTGTTAAACCTTAAATGCTGATTTAGCTAGGTATAAGATTTTAAGTTCAAGATAATCTTTCTTCGGGACTTTGAAGTTGTTGCTCCATTGTTTTTTAATACATAATGTCGGTGATAGTCTGACCCCAGTTTGGTTCTTTTTTCTTTGTAGGTAATCTGTGTGTGTGTGTGTGTGTGTGTGTGTATGTGTGTGTGTATGTGTGTGTGTGTGTGTATTTTTTTCTACCTGAAAACTTTAAGGATTTATACTGTGAAATTTCGCCATGATATATCTAAAAATGTGTGTCAGGAATTTTTCCTGTATTTTCTGAAGACACTCCTTTCTATGCCTTCCTTCTAACATTAGTGTGTGTGTGTGTGTGTGTGTGTGTGTGTGTGTGTGTATTTTTTTCTACCTGAAAACTTTAAGGATTTATACTGTGAAATTTCACCATGATATATCTAAAAATGTGTGTCAGGAATTTTTCTGATATTTTCTGAAGACACTCCTTTCTATGCCTTCCTTCTAACATAGAGAGATAGGTGTTGGAACTTTGGGATTCATACTCCCTGTCATCTGACTCTTTTCCGAACTTCTCCTCCCCCTGCCCTCTACTCTTCTCGCATTCTGGCAGACTCACTTGCCTCTGCCTGCTACCTGTTTGCTCCTCAGTTATGCCCATTCTGATACACAGTCCATCTATTTTTATCATGATAATTCTTAGTTTTCAAGATGTCTAATTGGCGCTCTTTAAAAGCAGCCTTTTTTAAAATGAATATGGTTACCGCTCATTCCTCTGATGTTAAATTTTCTGTTTGCTTTGTTTATCCTGCTTCCTCAAATACTAGTTTTTAAACTATGAGTGGGGTGCCTCTCTTTCGTGGTGTTAATTTTCCTTTATGTTAGCAATTCTTGACGATATGGTTTCTTGGAAGACAGACACAGTGTGTTCGTCACTGGCCTTTCGGGTGGAGGGGCTCCTCGCTCCTGGGTGATGCAGCCCTGCTCCAGTGTGGCTTCTGTTTCTCTAGTGGAATGGGAGGATTGATGAGGTTGCTTCAAGTGCAATTTTCCAGCAACTAGAAACCACAACTACATTAGAAGGTCCTAGTTCTGTTATGAATGTGCCAAGGAATTTTTTTACTGTCAAAACTTTTGCAAGATGATTAAGGCTCTTTACAGGTAAAAGATTTCATATTCATATATTACTCTTTTTGTGTCTTAGTTGACTCCTTTCACCCTTTTGCATCTCATTTTAAAATATGCACGTTTCTTATTGGTTTTCCTGGTGGCTCAGCTGGTAAAGAATCCGCCTGCAATCTGGGAGACCTGGGTTCGATCCCTGGGTTAGGAAGATCCCCTGAAGAAGGAAAAGGCTACCCACTCCAGTATTCTGGCCTGAAGAATTCCATGGACTGTATAGTCCGTAGGGTCGCAAAGAGTTGGACACGACTGAGCGACTTTGACTTCACTTATTGACACTAGCTACCTTAAACTAGCTGTTTAATATTCTGAACTTAGAGTTCCCTACATATCCTTCTTTACACACTATACTTTTTAAAAACTAACTGTAGTTTCATTTAGACTAAAGGAGAAGGGAAACAAAAGGTAAATGGAAGGGAAAAATAGCAAAAAAAAAAGAAGAAGCTTGAGTAAGGGAGAAGATAACAGATACAAAAGCTTACTCTCCTCCCATCATCTCTTCATGACTGAGATGCCCTAGGTCCCAAGCAACTTACCCTTCACAAGGGCCCTGTGAACTTACAGGGGCTTTGCGAGTTCATTGTGGGGGCAGCTACTTCTGCTTTTGCTTTGTCAGTGTTTACCTGTTGGAAATACATGGGTTCTTTCATAATCACATATTTGTTAAAATTGAATGATGTTGACAAAGTTTGGGGTGAAGACGTGCCACAGAGCTCTTGGGCCTAGTAGCTTGAACCTAAGTAACTGGATTTATCTACAAAGATGCTTCCCAGATGTTGACTGAAGCTTTTGCAACTGTCCTCAGTGGCTATTAGCTACCAATTCATGAAGTATGTGAATTGGGTCCTCTAGGAAGCAGATACTGAGACAAAGATAGGAGTGCCAAATTTTTATTCATTTGCAAATAATAGATTTGGCATAACTGTTGTAATGAGGATGGCAAAGTGTTTCTAGTATCTGTTCTACACTGTTGACCAACAACCTAATTGAAAAACACCAATACATGTGATTAAATAGTTTTCAGAATGAAAAAGTCAAATAGCCAATAAATGTGAACAGATTTTCAAATTCATTTATAGTGGATAAAATGTGAATTAAAATAATATCAGAATATTATGTTACACTGGGGTTTTGCAACTTCGACACTATTGACATTTTGGATCTGATAAGTTGTTACTGCAGGGTGCTGCCCTGTACATCGTAGAATGTTAGCAGCACTCTAGTATCTACCTACTAGATACCAGGGGCATCTCCCCCGACCCCGAGGTGTGAAAGTCCAAAATGTTGTCAGGCATTATAAAATGTACCCTAGAGGGAAAATCATCCCTGATTGAGAACTAGTTTTTTGCCCATTAGACTGGTTATGAAAACTCTTGCTGGCAGAGTTCAGTGGAAAAGTGGTATACCTTAAAGCAACACAGCCTTTTGCGGGGGGAAAGTGTGTTTTTCAAGTTAAAGATTTACTTAGCAGTCCTATTAAAGACTCCTGTCTCCCACGAAGAGATAAATATGAGTGACTTGCGTTGTGACCACCCATTCTGCCCTTCCATTTTCTTCTTCAGTGTGTCATGTAGTCACTGTGAGCTGAATCTGTTACTGCGTATTGGTAAGTGTTTCATAATTGTTCCCTTGTATTTCAGAACTCGCTTGATAGAGCCCAAGCAGCCAAGAACAAAGGCAACAAATATTTTAAAGCAGGAAAATATGAACAAGCTATTCAGTGCTATACTGAGGCTATCAGTTTGTGTCCTACAGAGAAGAATGTTGACCTTTCCACATTTTATCAAAACAGAGCTGCTGCCTTCGAGCAATTGGTATGTATCGTAGGTTGGTTTTTCTTCTTTTTGTTTCTCTTTATTTGCATAATGTTTCAGCTAATGCCACTCAAATATGTCTAATACACTTTTTGAAGTTGTTTTGAAATTATAGGGGTTTTGTTTTGGTTTTATATCCTTTAATTACATAGGTTTTTAAGAACAAGTTTTAGTTTTGCTCATTCCACATATAATCCAAAGCTGTATATATCAGATTTTATAAAATTAGATAATAAAGAAAGTTAATGTTTCTGGTGACCCCATTCACCTCAGCAGTTTAGGTCTTATTTCTTCAACTTTGCCTCCATCTATGTAATAGTAGCATATGTGGGGGGGAAAAAGACTAAAAGATCAATTCCCATTACATTGTTTGCAATGTATTTTTCCAGTTGCCACTGTATCTGGTACAACTTTTCATAGCACACACAGATCTGTTTCATTCTTTTTAAAGCCAATAGGTAGTAGCTGTTACATAGCTGTATAGTGGAAGTGAAGTGAAGTGAAGTCGCTCAGTTGTGTCTGACTCTTTGTGACCCCATGAACTGTAGCCTACCAGGATCCTCCGTCCATGGGATTTTCCAGGCAAGAGTACTGGAGTGGGTTGCCATTTCCTTCTCCAGATCTTCCCCACCCAGGGATTGAACCCGGGTCTCCCACATTGTAGCAGACGCTTTACCCTCTGAGCCACCAGAGAAGTCTACAGTGGAAAACATCTCCCTATTGATGAATATTTGAATTACTTCCTCTTTTCCCTGTTGCACTCAGTGTTGCAGTAAATATTTTTAAATACTTTTTTTGCATACTTTTCTGAGAATAAAATTCAGAAATGGAATTATAAAGAGATAGTATTAGTACCTATTCTAATAATAATATTTGAGCATACTTGTTTTCTAGTATCTCACTGTGTGAATTGGTCTTAATATTTGCCACTCTAGTAGAAGAAATATTCTATCTTCTCATTTTTAATTTGCACTTTTTGAGATATTGGTGAAGTGGACCATCTTTTTCTATGTTTATCAGTCATTTGTAGTCTCTACATTTTTTGTTTGACTGTAGTTTGTTGACTGTGTTATATATGAAAGGTTACTGTAGTAGGAGCCTGAGTATGTAAAAGCAGACAATTATGCATTGAACTCAAAGATCATGCAACAGTGAACTGTTAAATGACATCTGGGTAAGCCTTTGATTCTCTAATAGAGGAATGATTGCGGTTGGTGTGTCAAATAGTGGAAAGTAGAGTGTTACAAATGGAGAAAATAGTGTATGTAATTGCTTCTGAGGCAGAAAAGAGTTTGCCATGATTAAAGTGTGGATAAAGGATCCTGGGATATAGAGAGATGAAATTGGAGAGGTTGCAGAGGCCAGATCAGGCAAAGCCTTGCAATGGTAAGAAGTTTGGATTTGATTCTGACTGTAATGGGAAGTATTTAAGGATTTTTAATAGGGCAAGGACATCATCTAAAATTGTTCTCACTGTTCTGTCAGCATATTGGACAGAGGCAAGAGTGGAGGCAGGGGGGCTGAGGAAGGTTGTTGTAGTTGCCAAGGTGAGACATGAAGGAAAGCTGAAAACCAGTAGAACTTGCTATTGCATTGGGTGTGAAGGGTGAAGAGAAGCAGGAGTTTTAATAATAGTGGCATGAGGAAGGATTGAGACAGCCAAGCAGACGGTTGAATTGAGAAGTGTCTGTATTTTAGGAGAGTGATTTGGGTTAAAGAGATAAATTTGGGAGTCCTCTAATTTTAGGTGGTATAGGACCATAGATGTGATTACCTAATGGGATGAGTCCTTGAGCATTCCAGCAGAAATCAGATAGTGGGGAGAAGTCAGCTACAGAAATTGGCAAGGAGCAGCCATGGAAATAGGTGGAAATTAAGCAGAGTAGCTACTCCTTGGAGGTTTGGCAATAATGAGGGCTGAGAAATGGGGTGGTAACTGTAGGGAATTACAGAATCAAAGGAGGGTTTTTTAAAAGATGGGAGATACTGAAGCAAGTGTTTTATGCTAATAGGGATGATTGAGTAGAGAAGCAGATTGTTGCAGAGGCAGGAGAGCTAACAGTGAAGTCCTTGACGTGGGGGGAGTATAGATCCTACTGCAAGTGGAGGGTTGGCCTTTGATGAAGTGGGGTGCGTCCTCAGTTTTAAAAGGAGGAAGAAGGAAATGATATGCTCACATAGATGCAGGTAGGTTATCAATGTGGTAGTAGAAAGATGGCTTGTGTCCTTTACCTATTTTTAAAAATCAGATTGCTTATCTTTATTGCAGTTATTTGTATGGAGCTGTTATAATGTGTTGTGGCTATTAACTGTTTGTGTGAATTGGGAATATGTTTTCTGTTGTGGGACTGTTAATACTCAGCCTGCTGAGTTTAGAAAACTGATTTCTATTGAACAGTGCTTCCTTCAGTGTGACTTTTTTTTGTTTGTTTTTTAATACTTTCAATTACAGCAAAAATGGAAAGAGGTGGCACAAGATTGTACAAAGGCTGTTGAACTTAATCCCAAATATGTGAAAGCTCTCTTTAGACGTGCAAAAGCCCACGAGAAGCTAGACAATAAGAAGGAATGTTTAGAAGGTGAGGGTATTTTTGTGTTTACATGTGAAAATTACTAAAGGTTTTGTAGTCAATGGTAAATTTATATGCAACTCTGCCTATGAGTAGAGAAATCAGTTGTGTTTAAAAGTTTGACTCTTCCCCAACTGAAACTTTGTTCTATGGTTTCAATTGACATTGTGGATACTTGAGTACCATCTCTGTTTCCAACTATTGAATTAAATGATTTAAAGTTTATATACTGCACATTTTAAACTTGGCAACATCATCAGTGTAATTTCATGAATAAGAAATTAGAAGAGAGGTTTAGTTGAGTGTTTAAGATTCTGCATATTTTCAATTAATATCCTATATATCAATATGAAATAATTTTGAGATAAATCATTAAAGAAAACATTTGTTTTTTGCCCTTGCTATTTTCAAACATTATCCTTTACTCAAGTAGAAATTTTGTAATTGATACAAAGCATCAAGTGAATTTGCTGTTCTCAGTAAATATCATAAATATTCCTTGGCCTCTAATTAGCCATATCTGTTGCTAAAACTTCAGTTAAGATATTGGCCACTGACCTACAAAGTACATTGTTCCAGTTAATGTAGAGCTAACCCAAAATGCAGATTTCACAGTCTAAAAGTGATTTCCCACTACATATTTAAATCTTCTTTAAAAGCATCAATAATCAGAAATTTAGCCATAATTTTTTTTTAATAATATCATTATTTAAAAGGAGAAAGCTGTTTTGTTTTTTAAAATCTGGGTTACCAGTTGAGAGTGGTTTTAGAGAACATTTTAGAAAAAACTTGAGGTTTTGCGGTATTATATACTTTGGTGATGGATAGGAGGAGTGTTGCTTTGAAAAAGAGATTCCTGAGTTTTGAACCAGACCTTGAAGTTATTAAGAGCTAATCACAGAGAGCCATTTAAATGGGTTTTAGATGGAGAAATGGGATGGGGAGAAGACACTGACCCTGGCACGAGCCAGAGCATCAGGGGAACATGTAGTAGGTTGGCTTGCTTGGAGGAGCATGGGTTTGCAATTGTGAGAAAATGGATTCAAAAAGAGAGGGACAGTCTTGTTGACTACTTTGAATGAAAGGTTGGGAGGTTAAAGAAACATTGATCTTTTTCATTTCAAACCACTGTATATTGAGTTACAGCATGGCCAGGTTAAAATGATATTTTGAAGCAGATTTCATTGATAGCTCTGTGGCAAGATGGCTTTGGAGACAAGGAGTAACCTTGAGGCCTATAAAAAAAAAAAAAAGTAAGACCAGACATGAGAGAGCCACATTATGATTTGGCCTATACTTACTGTCCAGAAGAGAATATTCCCGGGTTACTTGTTTTATTTGCTATGTACAATGTTAGAGCAGTGAGAAGCATCACAAATCATGTAGTATAGTCCCTTTCATTTCACAGGTGAGGAAAGTGAATTCTGGAGAAGTAGAGTGACTTCCTGAGCTTTGAGTTTGATTGTAAAGTATGTAAAACCAAAGTGTTGAGAATAAACTTATTGAAAATGACAGCCACATAAAGCTGTGAATTTAGTTTGGCTTTCTGTGGTGACACTGAGCCCATTTGATGCTGCTAGTCATCTTTGCAATAATTTTCATACTCACTCTTTATTTTTTGCATCATTTCTAGATGTCACTGCTGTGTGTATATTAGAAGGATTCCAAAATCAACAAAGCATGCTGTTAGCTGATAAAGTTCTTAAACTTCTTGGAAAAGAGAAAGCCAAAGAAAAATATAAGGTAAATTAACCTGCATTGGTTAATAATAGAGGAAATATGCATTGTAAAGGGTCATTGCTAATTTATCCTGCTTAAATTTGGGCATGATGGTAATGACTGAAATTAGATCTGGATTATATTTATTTTTCCTATAATACTGGGCTTTTGTGGCCTTTTAAAATAAGAATGTGAACTATGTCCGGATTGTACCTAGAGAGTATTAAAAGAATTCACGTATATTAGAGGTTTCCAAACAGTGGCCTACAGGCTAAATCCAGTCTGCCACCTGTTTGATAAATGTGCCAGTAATTTTTTTTGGAACTCAGCCACTCACACATTGTTTTTGGATGCTTTTAAACTACAACAGCAGAGCTGAGTGGTTGTGACACTATATGGCATACAAAACCTAAAATATTTACTATCTGGCCTTTTACAGAAAAAAATTGCCAACTCTTGCTTTCTAAAGTGTTTAAAGGTATACTGTATAAATTGGCACAGATCTTACACAGTTAGTAGATGGTTTAATTTAGTGTGTGGTTATAAGATTCTTGACATATTGCATCTTCAGAGAGGGAAAGGCTGTCATTCAAAACGTTTTTTGAAAAGCTGGGACTGGCAGCATTACCATTTTCACTGTCTATCACCCTACAGTTTGAGCCTGATAGTCTTCAGTTATTTGAAAATGAGGTGCCAGTTTTTATGGCGTGGTTCCCAGTGTTCTACAAATGCGTCTGCTTCTTTGGTTAGTGTTTTCTATTTCGATGTATTTAAATATGATTAAATTTCAGAATCGTGAACCTCTGATGCCATCTCCACAATTTATCAAATCTTACTTCAGTTCTTTCACGGATGATATAATTTCTCAGCCAATGCTTAAAGGAGAGAAGTCTGATGAAGATAAAGACAAGGAAGGGGAGGCTTTAGAAGTAAAAGAAAAGTAAGTGTGTCTCGAGTATAGTGTCTGCTTAATGCTTTTTGTGGGGGAATTGGATTGTGGGGGTTTTTGCTGCCCTAGAGGGCTTCCCTGATAGCGCAGTTGGTAACGAATCCGCCTGCAATGCAGGAGACCCCGATTCGATTCCTGGGTTGTGAAGATCCACTGGAGAAGGGATCGGCTACCCACTCCAGTATTCTTGGGCTTCCCTTGTGGCTCAGCTGGTAAAGAATCCGCCTGCAATGTGGGAGACGTAGGTTTGATCCCTGGGTTGGGAAGATCCCCTGAAGAAGGAAAAGGCCACTTTATTCTCTAGGCCAGAATACCCACTCCAGTATTCTGGCCTAGAGAATTCCATGGACTGAATAGTCCATGGGGTCGCAAAAAGTCGGACACGACTGAGTGACTTTTGCTTTCACTTGCTGCCATAGAGCCAAAGTGGGACTCTGAGTCATCTCTTTAAAAAACTTATTTATAGATAGATATGAATATAATAGAGCTTCCCTGGTGGCTCAGACAGTAAAGCGTCTGCCTACAATGCGTGAGACCCGGGTTCAATCCCTGGGTTGGGAAGATCTGGAGAAGGAAATAGCAACCCACTCCAATATTCTTGCCTGGAAAATCCCATGGATGGAGGAACCTGGTAGGCTACAGTCCACGGGGTCGCAAAGAGTCAGACACAACTGAGCGACATCACTTTCTTTCACTTTCTTTGTGAATATAATATAATATATAATAATATTATTATTATAATAAAAATACTTCTTTTCTCACACATGTCTACTATAACCTGAGTGTTACATCTTTGGTAACTCAAGGTTTTACTGCCAGGAGTCTGCCCAGCTTTTAAGGTCTACGTAATATTCTAAAGAGAGTTCCCAGAGAGTCAAGTGGTTAAGTATATTTGAGTAGGGGGACTAACTTAAAAAATGATTGTATAGGTCAATATCCAGATGTTTTAGTGCAAGGAAGTGTCTAATTTAATTTTTAGAAGTGCCCGAAAGAGTGACTGTCTTCAAGGTTTCTCCTGCATGCCTAGGAAAATGCCATTCTTTGAGTTTGTGTTTACTCTTGTAGAGAGCTGAAGTCAAAGTACAAGGTGCTGTGTTTAAAACTGGCAGTCAAGTGATATAATATATAAGCTATCTAGCCTGCTTATCCATTTATATTTAGCAATACTTTTATTCTGCTGTTGAGGCTAGCTCACCTCTCCAAGAGAAGACACAATATTATTACCAACATGACATTTTCTAATGAGTTTGGAAGAAAAGGGAATGCTGTTCCCATAGCAAAGCATAATTTTGCCTCTATAGCATATTGGGATGTTTAAGGGAAAAGATTGCTTTTGGTTTCTATCTCTCAATTTTTCTACCATTATTGGCCACCTTTTAAGGGAGGATACTACACATAATTTTGCCAAGATGTTCTGATTTGTGTTAGTTGATGAACAATCTCTTTAAGAAAATTGTAGATGGGAAGTAAATGTTGAGGGTGATGCCAATAATTGCTTCTTCTGATTAGGTAGTCCTAATCCCAGAAAAATTACTGTGAAGTTTTAATGCCATTATTCTAAAAGCTACATTGAGACATGATTGGACATAACTGTCTCTCACCAGAACACTAACTGGAGTTGGTCCTAAGTTTTTAAATTCTACTTTACTCTGAGCCAACTTAGCTTTATCAATTTTTGAATGGAGAGATAATAATTACTTTTGAGGCTTATTGTGAGGTTTACAGGTCATGTTTGTAAGCATCTAGAACTTAGGTTCTCAGTAAATAGGAACCATTATTACTTCCAATCTAATTATTTTGTCTTAGTGCAGGAGTATTAGAATGTTAATTATAGGAAAGGTTAGCACAGAGTTTCTAAGTTTTGACTGACATAACTTTTAAGTCACTTGCCAATTCTCTCTATTCAGAGTAGGTAGCAAATGAAATAAGAAAACATGGTTTTCTTACGTAATGTGCCTTATATTGTTTCTCATGTAATATGCCTTATATGTGTGAGACCCCTTCAAGAACGTCTAGTGTAATTTCCCTTTTCAGTTCAAAAAATCCCTTCTACAAGTGTTCTGAATAAAATCATCCTAGACAAGTGATGATATTGTGGTCATTGCTTTTTGAAAAATAAGAGAAGGGTGTTTTCTTTAAGTCCTATTTGATGGAAGAGTCTGCTGCTTTGATATTCCCACCTATTCATTCTGAAAGTGATGGGCATCCCTTATAGCTCAGATGGTAAAGAAACTCCCCACAATGCAGGAGACCTGGGTTCGATTGCTGGGTTGGGAAGATCCCCTGGAAGAGGAAATGGCAACCCACTCCAGTGTTCTTGCCTGTGAATTCCATGGACAGAGGAACCTAGTGGGCTCCAGTCTGCTTCTTTGATATTCCCACCTGTTCATTCTAGGTGAAATAGCACAACTTCTAGATGAGAGCCTTTTAGCTATTCCCTTTGCTTAATGTTTACAAAGTACAACTCAGGTCACACCTCTTCTCTTGGGTTCTGGGACTCCCAACTCACCTGATTATTTTCTCTTTCTCTGTTCTTTCTTTTCATCATAAAGTAACTGTTGAGTGCCATCAGTGTGCCGCAGACAAGAAGGTGACTAAGACAGGATCCTTTCCTATGTTGCATTTCAGTCTGTCATTCGCTTACTTTTTCATGTGTCTAAATGTTGAAGCCTGGACAATAACCCTAGGTTTCTGCCATTTTCTCTGCTGTTTTCCTTTTTAAAACCCAAGGCAGCAAGAAGACCCCAGTCTACATCAAAAGTCCTAAGGTGCCACCCCCACACACACCTCCACGACCACCTCCAGTCCCGCACTGGCTGGTTAACTTGTTAAGGGGGAAAGGACAGTTCTGGTGTCCTGAGTGTGGCAAGGTTCAGCATTTGATCCTTTCTTAGTAATTTGTTATGTTTGTTTTATTAGTAACAAATGATAAAATTTATAATTTCCTCTGCTCATTTTATTTTCAGCTCTGGATATTTAAAGGCCAAACAGTATATGGAAGAAGAAAACTATGATAAAATCATAAGTGAATGCTCAAAAGAAATAGATGCTCAAGGAAAATACATGGCAGAAGCATTGTTACTACGAGCTACTTTCTACTTACTTATTGGCAATGCCAATGCAGCCAAACCAGATTTAGATCAGGTCATCAGCTTGCAAGAAGCTAATGTGAAGGTACTTTTAAAACTCTGTGTGTGTGCATGGGAAAAAAATTAATAAGAAAAGGCTTTTAGGTATGTCTTGCCAAATTTTGGGCCTTTCAGTTGCCATTCTCCGAAAGACTTATTTTTTGTTTTCAAAGGAACTACACCTGATAATGATTGAATTGGTGCAGTGAAACTAAAACAGACATATCAGTGATAGTTACTTTAACTAAGAAAGGATTGTTTTTTCTACAGCATCTTTGGCTTTAGCTTCCCTGTATAGCTTCTGCCTACTGTATTGGACTATATTTGGGTAGGAGTAAGGGTGATATAGCAGTGCTATAGATAATATAAATAACTTGCAGTATGTCATAATACTATAAATAACATGCAATGTGTAGTATAAAAATATACAATGGATTTAATAAAAAGTAACCACATTTAACGTATTCTGAAAGAGTTTATTTACATGAGGAAAAGAACAAGATCTAAAAATATATTGTAATATAGAAACATATCAAAAGTTTTTGCAGTTGTTTGGTTGGAACAGCTTTTCATTTTCTAAGTGTTCTTGTGTATATGCAGTTATTTTCATAATTTAGATTTGGTAGGGATCTGTTAAATTATATGAGCCCTCTATTTCAGCATAATAAGAACAAATGTTGGCCACCAAAGTACTGTTGGTTGATTAACATCTCTTTTCCCTCACTGAATTAAGTAAACTCTGGCTTCCTTCACCTCCAAAAGAATCATTCATGTATTGTGTGGAAAATGAAAGTTGTTTACAAGGCTTAAGTATTTGCCAGCAAATTTTATCTTAACTTCTTATAAACAAAAGTAATTTAAACTAAGTATTTGTTTAAAGTCCTTTTCAAAATGAGATTTTCAAGTTGAAGATGGCCTTGTATTAATTATCTTTATTTCCTGATAATTAGATATGTTCTGTTTTTGTTATTATCATGGGGGCATTCTTGCTTGTTTCATTGAGAACATCTGTGTACTTTTGCCTTGAAAAAAACTTTGGAGAAGAATCTTATTTCTTTTTTCCTGATCATGACTTTGTTTTAATGGCAGGTAGTAATGTACATATCATGCCATGTACAAAAATGAGCTCAGAATGGATCAGAGACCTGAATGTAAGAGCTAAAACTATAAAACTCTTAGGAAAAAACATAAGGAGGAAATCTTCAGTACTTTAAATTAAGCAGTGGTTCCTTAGGGATGACACCAGCAGCACAGATGACAAAGTGATGGTGGGGGGTACTTATTCCACAGAATGGGAGAAAATGTTCCCAAGTCACATATCTGATAATGAGCTTGTATGCATACAATATTAAGTCATCTTTATTACACAACAATAAAAAGCCTAATTTAAAAGTAGGAAAGGAGTCTGAGTAGACATTTTTCCAAAGAATATGTACAAATGACCAATAAGAACAAGAAAATATACTCAGCATCATTAGACCTTAGGGAAATGTGAATCAAAATCACAATGAGGTATAACTTTATACCCACTAGAATGGCCATAATCAGAAATTTGGACAATTAAAAGCATTGATATAGATGTAGAAAAAATTGGAACTCTCACACATTGATAGTAGGAATGTAAAATGGTAAAATCCCTTTGGAAATTAGTCGGGGGTGGTTTCTAGAGTTACCCTGTGACCCAGCAGTTACTCTCTTAGGTATATACCTATGAGGATTTATGTCAAGACAAAAACTTGTACATGAATGTTCTTAGTAGCATTATTCATAAGAGCCAAAAAGTGGAAGCAACTCAGATGTCCACCAGCTGGTGAAGAGATAAATACACTGATTTGTCTATACAATGGAATATTATTCAGCCCCTAAAATAGAATGAAGTACATGTAAGAATTAGATGAACCTTGAAGACCTGCTGTTTTGTGGAAGAAGACAGACACAGAAAGGCCACGTAGTTTACGATTCCATTTATGTGAAATGTCTGGAATATACAAATCTGTAGAAATAGAAGACGGAATGGTGGTTTCCAGGGACTGAGAATTAGAGGTGAAATAGAGAGTCCTGCTAATATGTATGAGGTTTCTCTTGGGAGCGGTGAAAACATTTCTAGTGGTGACTGGTTGCACAACATTTTAACATTCATATACTAAAAATGACTCTTATAGTATGTGAACTACATCTCAATAAAGCTGTTATTTTTTAAAAATAACTAAATTAGAATAAAAAGTAATGATGAATCTTTCCTCATTTTGGGTATATAGCTTCGAGCAAATGCGCTCATCAAAAGAGGCAGCATGTACATGCAACAGCAGCAGCCTTTGTTGTCTACTCAGGATTTTAACATGGCTGCCGACATCGATCCCCAGAATGCAGATGTTTATCACCACCGAGGACAGGTGAATTAATTTTCTTAAGGCGTTCTGATCCTTGACTTGAGGGATGTGATAGCATTTTTGAGAATGTCTTAAAGTTTTCTTATATCACTTATGATAGCTGTGAACAAAGTATCAGGGTGGTTTAGTTTGGGTTGACATTTGTTTAGTTCCATCTTGAACATTTGTCCTGATATTTACCTGTTAAAAACAGAGAAAGAGAGAAGAGGAAGGCTGCAAATGTTGGCTCGCCAGTTCAAGTTTGGTTTGTAGGCATTTCTGCTTCATAGGTTTTCAATGAGTAAAGCATTAAAAACTTAGTGACAAATTTAAAAAAACTTGTAGTGAGCATTTTGAGTTAATGCTTAGAATCAACCAAAAGACTTTTGTAGGCATCTTGTAAGGAATTATTAACCTGAGCTATCTAGACAGTATCACAAAAAATCTCTTCTGAATAGAGCTTTATAATTCTATGCATATTAGGTTTTTAGTAAAAATTCATAGTGAAGAAAACAGTTCCCAATTTCAGCCTCATCTGGAAAAACATGGCTTTGTAAATCTGTTTGTGTGATGTGGCTTCTTGGAGTGCATTAGAGTGGAAAGTATGGACTAATCCATATAATAACAGAAAAGTTCAAGTCCTTTCTAATGGAAAATTTTACCTAATATTTCTGTCTGGAGCATCTTAAGAAGTATCGTGATAACCTTAAAATTCTTGATATTTTTATCCTTACTGGTGTATCTTAAGATTAATATGAAATGTAATTATTTAATGTCTGATCTATCCCTACTTTGAAGTTTGAAAGTACAGAGACAGTTCATATTCTAGGAGAAAAATCACTTAAGAGTGATTAAAAACTGATAGGTTTATAATGCTTTAAAAAAAAATTGAACACTAGTTCTAAGTTTTAGCACCTTTCCTTTAAAATTATAAGATTTTCTGGTTCACTGTTTCTAGAAAGTAATTCTATATTAGTAATTCCATGCTTAGCTTTATGCTGATTATGCAAAAAGGCACAGTATGTGCTCAACTGGTGTAGTTTTTGTTTTGAACTGCGCTTATTTGTGTACTTTTTTTCCTTAGCTGAAAATACTGCTTGATCAAGTTGAAGAAGCAGTAGCAGATTTTGATGAATGTATTAGATTAAGACCTGAGTCTGCTCTGGCGCAAGCTCAGAAATGTTTTGCTTTGGTAGGTTCTACTTTCTCTTGTATTTTCCTAAACATCAGTGTTTCCCATTGTTAACAAAAACAAGTATCTCATTGTCTACAAAATCTTCTGTTTTTTCCTTCAATCTGTGACAAACAGGGAGAAAAACATGTCAGCTTAAAGAAATAGAAGTGTGTATGTTGCTTGAGGTTCTGCTTCAGTATTTCTCTGGGTGCTTTATTTGGTTCATCTTGATAGATGTTTGTCCCTGATTTTATGTGCCCCCTAAACAGCACTCTTCTGCCTACTCTTTGCCATAAGCCAGTACAAAGAACAAAAGCATTTCAAGGAAATACTTGGCAATCATGACACTGTATAATGCACCTCTCATTTCACCTTGTAGAGCTATTCAGAAACACAAAGTTGAAAATCAGGTAAAATAAGACCATTTCTAATGAGATGAGATATTTCCAATTAGCCCCATACCCCGAGTCCTGAAAGAATTTTCTTTTTAAATAAAAAAGTCAGTTTACAAACAAGTGAAAATGTCATCAGATGAAGGATACTATAATGCTTTTAGTAAAATGGTAATAATTTTCTTTGATATTCTTTGATTTCTTTAATATTCCCCTATTTATCTGCAAAGTTAACTTCAAGTTAGTCTGTCTGCTAGGATATTGAGCATCTGAAAATTGTATAGTGGCAATGAAGCCTTAATTGTACATAGCCTTTGAATCCCTGCTCTGCAGATATTCCTGTGGAACCCTTTTAGATGCAGCCAATTATGTTAGCAAATTACCTGCTTTTCTGGAAATATTTATGTAATTTTGAGTGACCATTATAATATGTTAACATTTCCTGAGTTTTTGAGTTCTTGATTTGATAGGCCTCTGTTGATTTTTTACACAGTATCGCCAGGCATATACAGGAAACAATTCTTCACAAATCCAAGCAGCTATGAAAGGTTTTGAAGAGGTCATAAAGAAATTTCCAAGATGTGCTGAAGGCTATGCATTATATGCCCAGGTAAATGTCATTTTTCGTATTTTTTCAGTTGCTGGTTCTGTAAAGAACTGCATTTATGTCCTGAATCCTAGAGTGAAAATCAGAAAACAGTGCTCTTGTTGCAGCTTTTGTGGAAGCAAACAACTTTGTTCCTGGTTCTCAGGATGTTCAGAATGGTCCTAAATCCCCTCAACGGGGCTTCTTTTCTGTGTTACATAATTTGAAAACTGTGGCCCTAAACTTGTAACCTGGGAAACTTTAATACAGCATTTCCCTCATGTTTTCATTTGGATTGGATTTATAAAAATTTAATTATTTTAGGAAGATTTACTGCATGCAATTGGTGGGGAAACAGTTTTCTTTCTATTTGATTACTGTTCTTTTAAATAGTTAGTCTATAACAGATCATTTTAAGGTATGATCTGTCCAAAATTCTTGAAGCTTTCCTTGATTTAGTTTTGAAACTATGGAAAATTGGATTTAAATTTGCATTATTTTCACTTTTAATCATAGTTTGAACTCTTTAAAAGTTTATTAACTTTAAATCATTCATTTAGATGAAACTGATTAGCTTCTTATACCCACAGCTAAAGAGTTTTCCCTCTAACTAAATGATATCTGAATGACTGTTGCTTAATCTTTAAGTTAAAAGCTGTTTGTGGTATCTCAAAACCCAGCCATCTCAAAATTCTATATATTTTGTCTTTTCTTTTTAGCCTAAAGAAATTTGTCCCTCCTTCTTCCTTATCCCCCCAAACATCACAGAAACAGGAAGCACTTAAAAATGACTATCCATGGTAGACTCCTACCTCCAAACATCCTTAAGTTTTATTGATTTGTTTCTGATTTCCTTCATGCTATCATTAATCAAGTTATAAGAAAATTTCCACAGGGGTAAAACTTTCTTTTTCAAGGATTATTGAGAGGGACTGTGAGAAGACTGATTTGTGTTGGATCTATTCTGTAAAAGTCCTATACACCCCTGCATAGGGGTTGAAATTCTGGGATATGAAGTACAACCCAGGAATTCTTCAACCTCAGTTTGAAATCTTAACTATTCAGTCTTTAATTCCTAGACAGAATGACAATTAAACAAATGATACATTGGTTGCTGACTGCATGCTGACTTATTAATTGTGAAAGCATGTACTGTCGGTTTTCAGTTCAGTCGCTCAGTCGTGTCCTACTCATTGTGACCCCGTGGACCACAGCACACCAGGCCTCCCTGTCCATCACCAACTCCCGGAGTTTACCCAAACTCATCTCATGTCCATTGAGTCACTGATGCCATCCACCCATCTCATTCTCTGTCATCCCCTTCTCCTCCTGCCTTCAATCTTTCCCAGCATCAGGGTCTTTTAAATGAGTCAGCTCTTCACATCAGGTGGCCAAAGTATTGGAGTTTCAGCTTCAACAGCAGTCCTTTCAATGAACACGCAGGAGTGATCTCCCTTACAATGGACTGGTTGGATCTCCTTGCAGTCCAAGGGACTCTCAAGAGTCTTTTCCAACTCCACAGTTCAAAAGCATCAATTCTTTGGCACTCAGCTTTCTTTATAGTCCAACTCTCAATCCATACATGACTACTGGAAAAGCCATAATCTTGACTAGATGGACCTTTGTTGGCAAAGTAATGTCTCTATGCTGTCTAGGTTGGTCATAACTTTCCTTCCAAGGAGTAAGCGTCTTTTAATTACATGGCTGCAGTCACCATCTGCAGTGATTTTGGAGCCCAAGAAAACAAAGTCAGCCACTGTTTTCCCCCATCTATCTGCCATGAAGTGATGGGACCAGATGTCATGATCTTAGTTTTCTAAATGTTGAGCTTTAAGCCAACTGTTTCACCCTCCTCCTTCACTTTCATCAAGAGGCTCTTTAGTTCTTCTTTACTTTCTGGCATAGGGTGGTATCATCTATATATCTGAGGTTATTGATATTTCTTTCTCCTGGCAATCTTGATTCCTGTTTGTGCTTTATCCAGCCCAGCATTTCTCATGGTGTACTTTACATATAAGTTAAATAAGCAGGGTGACAATAGACAGCCTTGATGTACTCCTTTTCCTATTTGAACTTTTCCTATTTGGAACCAGTCTGTTGTTCCATGTCCGGTTCTAACTGTTGCTTCCTGGCCTGCATACAGATTTCTCAAGAGACAGGTCAGGTTGTCTGGTATTACCATCTCTTGAAGAATTTTCCACAATTTGTTGTGATCGACTCAGTCAAAGGTTTTGGCATAGTCAATAAAGCAGAAATAGATGTTTTTCTGGAAGTCTCTTGCTTTTTCATTGATCCAGCAGAGGTTGGCAATTTGATCTCTGGTTCCTCTGCCTTTTCTAAATCCAGCTTGAACATCTGAAAGTTCACAGTTCACATACTGTTGAAGCATGGCTTGGAGAATTTTGAGCTTTACTTTACTAGCGTGTGAGATGAATGCAATTGTGCGGTAGTTTGAACATTCTTTGGCATTGCCTTTCTTTGGGATTGGAATGAAAACTGACCTTTTCCAGTCCTGTGGCCACTGCTGAGTTTTCCAAATTTGCTGGCATATTGAGTGCAGCACTTTCACAGCATCATCTTTTAGGATTTGAAATAGTTCAGCTGGAATTCTATCACCTCCACTAACTTTGTTCCTAGTGATGCTTCCTAAGGCCCACTTGACTTCCCATTCCAGGATGTCTGGCTCTAGTTGAGTGATCACACCATCATGATTATCTGGGTTGTGAAGATCTTTTTTGTACAGTTCTGTGTATTCTTGCCACCTCTTCTTAATATCTTCTGCTTCTTTTAGGTCCATATTATTTCTGTCATTTATTGAGCCCAAGATATCTTTGCATGAAATGTTCCCTGGGTATCTCTAATTTTCTTGAAGAGATCGCTAGTCTTTCCCATTCTATTGTTTTCCTCTATTTCTTTGCATTGATCGCTGAGGAAGGCTTTCTTATCTCTCCTTACTATTCTTTGGAACTCTGCATTCACATGGGTATATCTTTCCTTTTCTCCTTTGCTTTTTGCGTCTCTTCTTTTCACAGCTATTTGTAAGGCCTCCTCTGACAGCCATTGTGCTTTTTTGCATTTCTTTTTCTTGAGGATGGTCTTGATCCCTGTCTCCTGTACAATGTCACGAACCTCTGTCCATAGTTCATCAGGCACTCTGTCTATCAGATCTAGTCCTTTAAGTCTATTTCTCACTTCCACTGTATAATCATAAGGGATTTGATTTAGGTCATACCTGAATGGTCTAGTGGTTTTCCCTACTTTCTTCAATTTAAGTCTGAATTTGGCAATAAGGAGCTCATGATTTGAGCCACAGTCAGCTCCCAGTCTCGTTTTTGCTGGCTTTGTAGAGCTTCTCCATCTTTGGCTGCAAAGAATATAATCAATCTGATTTCGGTGTTGGCCATCTGGTGATGTCCGTGTGTAGAGTCTTCTCTTGTGTTTTTGGAAGAGAGTGTTTACTATGACCAGTGTGTTCTCTTGGCAAAACTCTAGTAGCCTTTGCCCTGCTTCATTCCGTACTCCAAGGTCAAGTTTGCCTGTTACTCCAAGTGTTTCTTGACTTCCTACTTTTGCATTCCAGTTCCCTATAATGGAAAGGGCATCTTTTTTTGGGTGTTAGTTCTAAAAGGTCTTTTAGGTATTCATAGAAGTATTCAATTTCAGCTTCTTCAGCATTACTGTTTGTGACATAGACTTGGATTACCGTGATATTGAATGGTTTGCCTTGAAAACGAACAGAGATCATTCTGTCGTTTTTGAGATTGCATCCAAGTACTGCATTTCGGTCTCTTGTTGACTATGATGGCTACTCCATTTCTTCTAAGAGATTCTTGCCCACAGTAGTAGATATAATGGTCATCTGAATACTATAATATATAAAATTTTATAGCATGTACAGAAATTAAAGTGAGACGAACACACATAATTTTATGACGTACGTACTAAATAGTACACTTGTGTTTCGGCTTTATATTTAATTCGAAACAAACCAGAAGGTAACCATCCTCATCCCTGAAATGAAATTCAAAAGGGCGTTTTTGGTTCAGATTTCTATAAGCAGCTAAAAGAGTAAAGTAGCTTTTAAAGAAACCAACATTAGGAACAACTCGGAGAGAGTTATATTTTAGTTACATAGTATGACTGTTTGCTTTGAACTCTGAAGCTTGAGCTTAGGTGCCCCAAGCCTTCCATTTGTGCCATGGGATTTGCCTTAAAAGCTGATTGTAGCTTTTTTTTGTTTCACCAGTTATTTTTAAGGATTAACTCTGATAACCATTAACATACCTACCTAAATTTATCCTTCCAAATAAGCATTGTTTTTAGGGTTAACATTTTTAATTAAATTTAATCCCCAAGGGCTTCCCAGGTGGCATCAGTGGTAAAGAATCCACCTGCCAATGCAGGAGACATAGGAAGACTACCTGGGTCAGGAGGATCCCCTGGAGAAGGGCATGGCTACCCACTCCAGTATTCTTGCCTGAAAAATTCCATGGACAGAAGAGCCCAGCAGGCTACAATTCATGGAGTTGCAAAAGAGCCGGACGCAACTGAGCAACTAAACAACAGTCACCCCAAAACAGTAATTTGGTAATGGTTAAATGAAGTAAATTTTAATGACTAATAAGTGACATAGTTTTAGCTCCTTAGGGATACAGTTACCTAAATTTAACTGAAGTATCTCTTCACATAGGCATTAACAGATCAACAGCAGTTTGGCAAAGCTGATGAAATGTATGATAAATGTATTAATTTGGAACCAGATAATGCCACAACATATGTTCATAAAGGGTATGTATTTTGGGGATTTGTTTGTTTCAGTAAAAAAGCTAAATTGCTTGCATAGTAATAAAATGGATTTGTTTTGCTCACTGAGAAAGGGGACTGTGGTAGAGTCAGTGAGGTAACTGAAAAATTTCTTCATTGCTATGAATGCTTCACTCTTACTTTTTTTTTAATTTAATTTTTTTAATAATGTTTCATTATTATATAATAATTAGTAAATGTGCTACTTGCACTCTAGCTTAAGGATTTCAGTTCTGGACATCCTGTCAGATGTTACTTGTATCAAAATAGGAGACACATAAATAGGTTTTTCCTGTTCTAGTATACTTAAATTATCATTTTTAAAACTTCACTTAAATTATACAAATTAAAATATTTAGCTATGCAAAGGAAGTTAACAATAGAGCCTAGACCATTATAATAAGGGATTTAGACTTCATAATAAGGAATTTAGACTACAAAACCACTATAAGTTGAGGGGGAAAAAACCAATTTGATGCTGATTGTGCTGTTTTAGATTTTGTTTTCCTTACTACTTAAATTGTAAACTCATTGAGAGCAGAACTGATACTGGGCCATGGTCGCATCTGACTGCTGTTTTGCATTTGCAGTTTACTTCAGCTTCAGTGGAAGCAAGATCTGGATAAAGGTTTGGAGCTTATCAGCAAGGCTATTGAAATTGACAATAAATGTGATTTTGCATATGAAACCATGGGAACTATTGAAGTACAAAGGTAACTTCTATAGTCTGTCCTTAGGAAAGTTAGGGAAGCTCCAGAGATATTTATCTTTTTGTTTTTTTTTTTTTTCATTATAGATAGGTTATTGTCATTATTCATTGAATTTTTAAGTCTTAACATGCCTTTGGAGGCAAGATTCTCTTGAAACTATACAACTTTGATTTGCTTGGTTTCATGTTTATTCAATTTAAAAATCAAACTTATAAAAGTTGTTTAAGTCAAGCATATGCATTAAAAGGGAAGCTTGATCTTTCTTTAACAGTTGTTGTATGGTTGTGCCTCCTGTCACCTTATCATTTCTGTTGGAGGGGGAAATGTCTGCATTGTTCGTGGGCAGTGCACTGTAGCATAAAGCTTGGCAGCCACATTGCCCAAAGACATAGATCTTGCTACAGCCAAGTGGCTGGGCAACTTGCACCATCACCTCTGAGCCCTCACGTTTTCTTTCGAATCAGGGAGCTGGGTAAGATTTTTGCAGTTCTGACTTTTTCATAACTTCTTGATTTCTGTATGTTTATCCAAAGTTACACTTGAGATTCACCATTAACAGATGACACCTGTGTGTATGTCATAGACTTTAATGTAGTATGCCATCTTGACACTGGCATTGTCATCCATTTGAGTATCTACTCTAGGGCAGGTACTGAACTTTAGGTACTTTCCAAATATTTCAGTTGATTTTTATCTGTCTTTATAAGGTTGAGATTATATGGTCTTCAATTTAATTAAAGAGTATAGAAACTGATTCCTCAGTCAGTCAGTTCAGTCACTCAGTCGTGTCCAACTCTTTGCGACCCCATGGACTGCAGCACGCCAGACCTCCCTGTCCATCACCAACTCCCAGAGTTTACTCAAACTCATGTCCATCGAGTCAGTGAAGCTATCCAATTACGTCATCCTCTTCTTCCACCTTCAATCTTTCCCAGCATCAGGGTCTTTTCAAATGAGTCAGTTCTTCACATCAGGTGGCCAAGTACTGGAGTTTCAGCTTCAGTATCAGTCCTTCCAATGAATATTCAGGACTGATTTCCTTTAAGATGGATTGGTTGGATCTCCTTGCAGTCCAAGGGACTCTCAAGAGTCTTCTCCAACACCACAGTTCAAAAACATCAATTCTTTGGCACTCAGTTTTCTTTTCAGTGCTCAGCTTTCTTCACAGTCCAACTCTCACGTCCATACATGACTACTGGGAAAACCACATCTTTGACTAGATGGACCTTTGTTGGCAAAGTAATGTCTCTGTTTTTTAATATTCTGTCTAAGTTGGTCATAACTTTTCTTCCAAGGAGCAAGCCTCTTTTAATTTCATGGCTGCAGTCACCATCTACAGTGATTTTGGAGCCCCCAGAAATAGTCTGCCACTGTTTCCACTATTTCCCCATCTATCTGCCATGAAGTGATAGGACCAGATGCCATGATCTTAGTTCTCTGAATGTTGAGTTTTAAGCCAGCTTTCACTCTCCTTTTTCACTTTCATCAAGAGGCTCTTTAGTTCTTTGCTTTCTGCCGTAAGGGTGGTGTCATCTGCATATCTGAGGTTATTGATATTTCTCCCGCCAATCTTAATTCCAGCTTGTGTTTCATCCAGCCCAACGTTTCTCATTATGTACTCTGCATATAAGTTAAATAAGTTGGGTGACAATATACAGTCTTGATGTGCTCCTTTCCCGGTGTGGAAGCAGTCTCTTGTTCCGTGTCCAGTTCTGTTGCTTCCTGACCTGCATACAGATTTCTCAAGAGGCAGGTCAAGTGGTCTGGTATTATCATCTCTTGAAGAATTTTCCACAATTTGTTGTGATCCACACAGTAAAAGGCTTTGATGTAGTCAATAAAGCAGTAGATGTTTTTCTGGAACTCTCTTGCTTTTTCAGTGATCCAATGGATTTTGGCAATTTGATCTCTGGTTCCTCTGACTTTTCTAAATCCAGCTTGAACATCTGGAAGTTCACGGTTCACATACTGTTGAAGCCTGGCTTGGAGAATTTCTGGCATTACTTTACTAGTGTGTGAAATGAGTGCAATTGTGCCGTAGTTTGAGCATTCTTTCGCATTGCCTTTCTTTGGGATTGGAATGAAAACTGACCTTTTCTAGTACTGTGGCCACTGCTGAGTTTTCCAAACTTGACATATTGAGTGCAGCACTTTTACAACATCATCTTTTAGGGTTTGAAATTGCTTAACTGGAATTCCGTCACCTCCACTAGCTTTGTTTGTAGTGATGCTTCTTAAGGCCCACTTGACTTCATATTCCAGGATGTTTGGCTCTAGGTGAGTGATCACACCTTCATGATTATCTGGGTCATGAATGTCTTTTTTGTATAGTTTTCCTGTGTATTCTTGCCACCTCTTAATATCTTCTGCTTCTGTTAGGTCCGTACCTGTTCTGCCCTCTATTGTGCTCATCTTTGTATTCCTAGAGTGGTTAAATTAATAAGGTGACATTGTGAGTCAGTAGTAGAAAGAAGAGCTGCTACTGCTGCTGCTAAGTCACTTCAGTCGTATCCGACTTTGTGTGACCCCAGAGATGGCAGCCCACCAGGTTCCCCTGTCCCTGGGATTCTCCAGGCAAGAACACTGGAGTGGGTTGCCATTTCCTTCTCCAATGAGTGAAAGTGAAAAGTGAAAGAAAGAAGAGATGAACCCATATTTCACTGATGCTGAAAGTAGCTGATCTTCCCACCATCACTTATCAGGAACCAGTAGGAGTTGTCTTAATAACATTCAGTCACTCCTGGAGTCCTCTTCTCTCTCAGCTCCAGAGGAAGCAGAATGTGTGTGTGTGGGTGTGTGTGTGGGTGTGTGTGTGTGTGTGTATGTATGTATAGGGTGGTGAAAATTTTTGTGATTCTTTGTAACCATTCTGACAGTTGCATATAAATATTAAATTATTTCTTAATTTCTAGTTAATGTGAATAAAATATTCTTATGCTAGAATATGATTGGGTAGTAGTTCTTAATCTTTTGAGCAAAGATGTGGACTTTTCCTAGAATAATGCATATATGGAAACTCTCTGCACTTAAGTTGTTCATAGGGCGTGGGTTAAGGGCCCCTGATTTATGGAGTTTGATGAATTGTGTTTGAAATGTACTTTAAGAAATCCATTCTAAATCCTGCTTTACAAATAGATAAATGTTAATGAATGAAATTGCTGGTTAACGTAAGATTTAGCAAATCTTCTGTCTACCTAATATATGAACATGAACTGTTATTTTTTTAATTGTCTATTATGCACCATATCAATATATGTAGTAGGAGATTAACTACAGTCACCCAGAGGTACATTTTACTTCTTAGAGTTTAACTGTCATATATATGTGTGTGTGTTAGTTGCTCAGTTATGTCCACCTCTTTGTGACTGCATGGACTATAGCGCTCCAGGCTCCTCTGTTTTTGAAATTCTTCAGGCAAGAATACTAGAGTGGGTAGCTGTTCTCTTCTCCAGGAGATCTTCCTAGCCCTGGGATCAAACGCAGGTCTCCTGCATGGCAGGCAGATTCTTTACCATCTGAGCCACCAGGGAAGCCCGTTATATATATAGCGGGGACTTAGTATTTATTGTAAGATTACAGGAATGTATGCATGTATACATACCCAATACTAGTTACTTTAAAACAGCTCTTGCCTCTTAGTAAGTATATAAAGCCTAGTCACAGACTGTAAGAGGTAAATTTTATGTTTTTTGACAAAATGTATTCATCCATTTATTCAAAAAATGGATAATAGTTACCAAGCATTGTACTTGGTTGTGGGAATTGAAAGGTGTCCATTAAGGATCTACTTCTGCTTCATTGACTACACTAACGCCTTTGACTGTGTGGATCACAACAAACCGTGGAAAAGTCTTAAAGAGATGGGAATACTAGAGCACCTTATCTGTCTCCTGAGAATCCTGTATGCAGGTCAAGAAGTGACAGTTAGAACCAGACATGGAACAACTGACTAGTTCAAAATTGAGAAAGGAGTACAAGGCTATATATTGTCACCCTGCTTATTATATGCAGAGTACATCATGAAAAATGCTAGGCTGGATGAGTCCCAAGATGGAATCAAGATTCCCAGGAGAAATATCAATAACTCCAGATATGAAGATGATACCACTCTAATGGCAGAAAGTGGAGAGGAACTAAAGAACCTCTTGATGAAGGGGAAAAGAGGTGAGTGGAAAAGCTGGCTTGAAACTCAACATTCAGAAAAACTAAGATCATGGCATCTGGTCCCATCACTTCATGGCGAATAGAAGGGGAAAAAAGTGGAAGCAGTGACAGTTTTTATTTTCTTGGGCTCCAAAATCACTGTGGACAGTGACTGCAGACATGAAATTAAAAGACACTTGCTCCTTGGAAGGAAAACTATGACAAACCTAGACAGCATATAAAAAGCAGACATCACTTTGCCAACAAAGGCTGATTTAGTCAAAGCTACAGTTTTTCCAGTAGTCATGTATAGATGTGAGAGTTGGACCATAAAGAAGTATGAGCGCTGAAGAACTGGTGCTTTTGAACTGTGGTGCTGGAGAAGACTCTTGAGAGTCCCTTGGACTGCAGGGAGATTAAACCAGTCAGTCCTAAAGAAGATCAACCCTGAATATTCATTGGAAGGACTGAAGCTGAGGCTTCAGTACTTTGGCCATCTGATGGGAAGAGCCAACTCATTGGAAAAGATCTTGATGCTGGTAAAGACTGAGGGCAAGCGGAGAACACAGGCAGCAGAAGATGAGATGGTTAGATACCATCACCAACTCGGTGGACATGAACAGAGGCATCTAGCATGCTACAGTCCATGGGGTTGTAAAGAGTTGAAGACTTAGTGACTTACCAACAAAGACTGGTGTAAGCATATATGTTCATCTGACTGTGCGCAGGATGATAGAATTATGGGAACAATGGAGATGGAGCAGCCAGTTCCTGCTGGGAAAGGGAAAAATATTTTTCATGAAGATGTTCTAGTCAGTATTTGAGCTGGGCCTTAGAAAGGTAAGGATTTGACTAGAATCAGACAGAGAAGCAATAAATAATCTGACCATTGTTAGCATGAGTGAACTCAAGACCTGTGTGACTGGAGTAGAGATGTGGGGGCTAACGATATGCTGGTAAGGGTTGCACAGATCTGTGAAGGTAAGGTCCCTGAATACCCTTAATGTTCTTTGAGCTTACATCACTGCTTTCTAAAGGAGCCTCATGATGAAGTAGAAATGAGCAGAATTTAGGAAACAGATGTGATTAGGATTTTAAATAAGTCAGTGAATTTTCCTAGTCTCACTGTTCTTATCTGTAAACAAAGGCCACAAGTGACATAATATAAGCACATATAGTATTCAGTCATGTCCAACCCTTTGCGATCCCATGGACTATAGTCCACCGGGCTCCTCTGTCCATGGGACGCTCCAGGCAAGCATACTGGAGTGGGTTGCCATTTCCTACTGACCCAGCAATCAAGCCCAGGTCTCCCACGTTGCAGGCAGATTCTTTACCATCTGAGCCACCAGGCAAGCCTTGTATTTGTAATAGTAGCTAACATTCATTGTTTTCTATGTGATAGGCATCATCTTGTTATAAAGAAGCATTTTATTAGTATCATGGTTGAAACTTAAAAGTCAGCTCCATTTAATTTTCGGGTTTTTTTCTTTTAGAGGAAACATGGAGAAAGCCATTGACATGTTCAACAAAGCTATTAACCTGGCCAAATCAGAAATGGAGATGGCTCATCTATACTCACTTTGTGATGCTGCCCATGCCCAGACAGAAGTTGCAAAGAAATACGGATTAAAACCACCAACATTATAAAATATGGGGGAAGGGAAATGACCCTCTTTTTAGAAGTTTACCCCTCTTCAGCTGAACCCTGAAGACACTGTTGTGAACTGTGTTGAATGGTGGGACTTCGTGTTTCCATTTGTGCTGTTGTCCTTTGTTACAGCTGTCTCATATTTAGGTATTGTGGGAGTGGCTGTTGAAGAAAGTTTGCGGTGTGGCAGCTTTTATTCCCTGTGCAACAAAAGCTTAGAACCTGTTAAAGGGATATGAAAATAAAGTTGCAAAGAGTACAAATGACAATTGGCCATGCAAAATAAAACTTTGATTTGTTGATTTGACTTTTTTTCTGAGGGGGTGGGAGGGTGAATATGTGCTGGTTGATTTTGTCTTTGTGTGCGTGTATGTGTATATATATGAATAGTCTACAGTTTTACAGCATGTTGGTTTTTTAATTAACATAGTACGTGCTGTAAAATAGGATTCTTTTAAGATTTGGTTAATCCCTTTCAGTTGATACCTCTGAAGGAAACAAAGCTTAAGTGGGGATTTTGTTTTTACGGCAGCAAAATTGAGACCCTTTAAACCACTGTCAGTCAGCATGCACAATGCCTCTGATTCTGCAGAATGTTAGACATGGTGGCAACACTTAAATCTTTTGACCCCCTTCAACTCTAATAGATAATGTACATCATTCTTAAAGTCTACAGTAGCTCTTTTTCCTACAGCAAATCATGCAGAAGTGAGATATTCTAGTTGATGTATGTGCAGAAGCCTGAGTATTCAAGGGAGAGCAGACCAGGCATGAGGTAAGAGGAAATTGTGTTTATAATTGCCATGGTTATTTTCTGTTTAATAGGTACTACTATTTAATAGTGTACTTTTTAAAGAAAACAAAGATTGGTTTTATATATATAAAGATGAAATGTAACAAGTAATTAGCTTAAAATTTCTAGTGAAGCAACTGGGGCTGACAGTTCAAAAAGGATGAAAGTCACATGTCTAGAAGCATAGTATTTCCTGAAGTGACAAGTTTAATGCTTCTTAACTATGGCTATGTGTACTTAAGGGATCGTGAGCCAGTATTTTCAAAGATGCTGAGGACACAGGGCATGTCTTTTAGTTTTGAACTGCCTTTGGTCTTTAACCATGTCCAGGTCTGTACTGGGGGCGCCGACAGCAGGCTTTTGTTTCTTTCATCTTACCTTTATCTCACCCTCGTCCTTAGCAATCACTTTGTTTTTTCAACATGTCACTTTGATAGATCATCCTTTTCTTATATGCTGGATTTTTCCTGGTGGGGGGTGGGGTGTTCTTAAAGAATGTCCTCTTTTGAGATATTTATGGTGGTTTTGAGATATTCAGGGTGGGAAGAGGTTTACTTAGGTCTGAGTAGAATAAAAAAGCAAGCTGTCAGTTGTACTTTTCTGGAAATATTATCTAATTAGAGTTTACATTGTTGGGAGTAAATGAGTATTTTACCCCCCTTTAAAAAGGTGCTTTATCCTATTAAAACCAAAAAGATTTTGTCAAAAATGCCATCTTTTTAGAAGCTACTAGAAATAACTCCATTCCAAAGTCAGAGTCTGGAAAATATTGCGAGGCCTCTAACTAATTGGTGGGGGCAGCGAACATAATTTAAGATGGCTTGGATAATGGAAAGTGGGAGAGTGCTGCCTCGTAGTGTTTAAATTAAGCACCTACTGTAATAACCCCTGAATACAGAAATGTTCTACATCTCTGAACAACCTCTGGCTTAAAACAGTTTTTATTTGCATGGCTGTAGTTACATTAACACTGATATTTTCTTCTCTCTTCCTACCCCTTGGGGTTTGGTAGAAAACACACAAAGGAAACTGAAGCATGTACCATTCGATACTGTCATTCCAGATCCTCATGGACTATTGCCTGTTCTGAAAAATATTTGAAACTGCGCTGAAAGCTGCATCTGTCTGTATCTTTTCTTTTGTAAATGACCTCACATGTAAATTTACCAAATAAATATTACATTCAAGCTTTTCAATCTATTCTTTAAATAGAAGGATAGGCAGTTTATTCATTTACCATAGTATTTGGTAAATTCATTCTCTTGTGGGCTCAAGCTAACTTTGACATATTGGACACGTTTGTATATGAAACACAGTAAGTTTTAGGTATTAAAGATGGAGTTTGCCATTCTTCCTCCTGGTGAAACAAAAGCCCTAAGGAACAGCTAGTAGAACCAGCTTACTCTATTCCTACCTTCACCTTACTTGTACTGCACAACAGCCTGGAAGGTCACCAGGCAGACCTGAGCCCTGTGGCTCAGCTTATCCTCAAACTGGTTTCACCAGTGAGGGCTTTTTTTTTCCCTCCCACCAGTGACTTTTGATCAGTCTTCAGCCACTTGGTCTTGTAATCTGAAAAATCCTACCATCCTTAGGTATTTGTGGTACGAATAAGAGATCTCAGTGCAGTACTAAGCAGCTTTGGCTTTATAACACAATTCAAATTGTGTTAGATGGAAATTCAAATTGTAAATAGTTGTTTTTCCCAGGAGAGCTCAACGAATTGTCATCTTCTTAAGGCTGTTTATAAACAGGAAGACTGTATACTTACCCAAAAAAATTTTGAGTAATAATGAAAGTAGTAGTTACCTAAGACTGTCCTGGGTAAATTGAGTTGTATGGTCTTTGTATTTATAATGAAACGATATGGTAGTGGGAGAGCTAATAACTAATCAACCGTACCTTTAATTGTCTGCAAAACTGAACAGTTCAGTCAGTTCAGTTCAGTCACTCAGTTGTGTCCAACTCTTTGTGACCCCATGAGTTGCAGCACTCCAGGCCTCCCTGTCCAAAAACAACTCCCAGAGCCTACCCAAACTCATGTCCTTTGAGTCAGTGATGCCATCCAACCATCTCATCTTCTGCCATTCCCTTCTCCTCCTGCCCTCAATCTTTCCCAGCATCAGGGTCTTGTAAATGAGTCAGCTCTTCACATCAGGTGGCCAAAGTATTGGAGTTTCAGCTTCAACATCAGTTCAGTTCAGTCGCTCAGTCGTGTCCGACTTTTTGCGACCCCATGAATCGCAGCACACCAGGCCTCCCTGTCCATCACCAACTCCCGGAGTTCACTCAGACTCACGAGAGTACTGGAGTGGGTTGCCATTTCCTTCTCCAGGGGATCTTCCCAACCCAGGGATCAAACCCGGGCCTTCTGCATTCCAGGCAGACGCTTGAACCTCTGAGCCACCAGGGAACCATGTCAACATCAGACTTTCCAATGAACACTCAGGACTGATCTCCTTTAGGATGGACTGGTTGGATCTCCTTGCAGTCCAAGGGACTCTCAAGAGTCTTCTCCAACACCACAGTTCAAAAGCATCAATCTTCGGTGTTCAGCTTTCTTCACAGTCCAACTCTCACATCCATACATGACTACTGGAAAAACCATGATCCTGACTAGACGGACCTTTGTTGGCAAAGTAACGTCTCTGCTTTTTAATATGCTGTCTAGGTTGGGCATAACTTTCCTTCCAAGGAGTAAGCGTCTTAATTTCATGGCTGCAGTCACCATCTGCAGTGATTTTGGAGCCCCCCAAAATACAGTCTCAATGTTTCCCTATTTCCCATGAAATGATGGGACCAGATGCCATGGTCTTAGTTTTCTGAATATTAATAACGGTCTATTTTTAAGGCTTTACACACAGTGATAGAATGAATAGTGGTCCTCCAGAAAATATTCATGTGATCCCTGGAACCACTGTTACCTTATAGGGCAAAAAACGGACTTAACGGGTGTTACTCAGTTAATCTCGTGATTGGGAAAATATCCTGGGTTATCTAGGTGGACCCCAGATACAGTTGCGAGTGTCTTTGTAAAAGAGATTTCAGACAGAAAAGGCAGTATGACAACAGAGATGAGAGCGCTGTGGCCCCAGGCCAAGGAACGCTGGCAGCCACCAGGAGCTCAAAGAGCGAGAACGGATTCTGCCCTAGAGCAGAGCATTGCCCTGCGGACACCCTGGTTTCAGTTCAGTGAAACTGATTTTGGACTTCTGGCCTTCAGAGCTATCAGAAAGTAAGTTTCTATTGTTTTAAGTCACTAAGTCTGTGGCAATTTGTTACGACAGCCACAGGAAACCAATTCCCCTTTCGTTATTCTGTACAAGGCAGCCTATAATTGAATTATTTTTTGAGTATTGCAAAGTTCAGCATGACCTCACATGCACTTAAACTTTGGCCAAACGCATTTCAGGCAGAGTGAAGATTTAGTCAAGAAATGGGGCATTTGTGATGGAAAATCCATGTGATCATGGTAAAATCACCAGGCCAAAGCCTGCTCCTCATGAGGTAAAAAAATTGAGATGCCTCTGCCAGTACCAAGAAGAAATATCTCAAGAAAGATGCTATTTCCAAATTGTTTTCATTTATTTCAAGGAGACAGTGCACAAATTCTGCTGGGGGTTGAGAGCTTGTATTAGTAGACCCTTCTAGACTACCTTCCTGCCAGCAGGAACTGTGCCAACCGAAGGAGAGGAGGAAGTTCAAGGTGAGAAGAGGCTGTGGGCTAATATGACAGCTGCCTTTCAAGGGCAAGGAACATGACTCGGTTTCTCCAGTTTTTTTTCCTTTTGCTAGCACTGGGGTATACCATGAATCCGCAAGTGCTGTCCTAGAGGCCATGGAGGGTTTGGCAGATAAGGTTCCTATAGCACAGAGGTGAGGAAGAGCACGACTGAAACGGACTCCTGGATACCATTTAGGGGACTAGAAACTAAAGCAAAGGGGGACCGGATAAAGCAGGTTGGAGTCTCTGCACAGATGACCTATGGTCTAAATTATCCACGAAGCCGCTATATTAAGCAAATTTTACCCAATTTTAATTCTCAGAATACCTGCTTTACATCAAGAACTGGAAGGGTCAGATTTTGCCCTACTTACTAAGTAGTTTCATGAATGCTAGCAAAAGATGTGAGACCCTAGGTCAGAGATGATGGATCTACTTACCTAGAGCATGCTAAGCAGCACGAGCTTCATGTTCGCTTTGCGCCCGTGCCTCATGGAGGTAACCTGGAGTAACCTAGGTGGCGGTCACACGCAGAGTGGGTCTGTGTCACAGCTGAGGAACTCTGAGCTTAGGAAACCCAAATCTTAATGAACTGGCCACTTGAAAACCTGCCTAACTTTTGCATCAGCGGGAAACATTACTATTGTTGTGCTGGTTTATAAACAGACCTGTCTAATCTTATGCTCCAGAAAGAGACAGTTGCTCTCTTCTAAAGCTGTTCACTTTACACAGACATCTTTGGAAGGGCAGTCTGGAAGAAAAGTGATCAGTGCCTCTGTTGGCAAGGCATGCCGAAACTAAAGAGACTCGTGGAGAATGGACTACTCATCTCTACATGTTTTTAGCTTTAATGACTTCATCTCAAGCTTAACTTTCATGAGTTTAGAGGATTACAGTGTCTATTCTGGGCAACAGCATAGTGCAAGTAAAAGTATTATTGGCCTGAGCATCTGGTGACTTTGATTCTAACCAACACAGCTTTCCACTGGCTGTGTGATCTTGAGTAAATGAAGGTCTTATCCAGCTCTAAATTATATGAAGCTACCCTAAGTCCTGGATCTTCCCATATTAGAATCCCTTAAATAAGGGAACCACTCCAGAATATGTAAAAGTTACTTCACCTGAAAATTTGCACATGTCATGTACAAGTACAAACTGTAGGAATGAATTCACTTCAATGCAGCCCTTACTGAGAAGCCGCCAGGTGGCTCAAGGAGCTCCAACACTAAGAGCTCCTTTTATGGCACAAAGTTTAGGTGCCATAACATTATATAAAGTTAAATACGCTACAGTATGGAAACACAGGACAGTAATAACTTCTGCTAAGCCACAAGTAATAATGAAGATTTAGGTCAGGAACTTTCTGGAAGATGAGGACACCACAAAACAACACGAAAAACTAAGTAAAGGGATATCAGTCTGAGCTGAAAATAAGTCATCCAAGTTGAAGTTGAGTCCAACAAGACGAAGCTGTTTTTTTCTAAACTGGTGAGGAGACACCAGTAGTAAAACTACATATGAGGATTATCAGCGTATGGTCTTGAATAGACCATATATGTAAATGAGATTACATCAGGACAAAAAGTACTAAGATAAAACTGGGAAACATTAACATCTAAGGGACAAAGATGGCAATGAAAAAGTGGTCGGAGAGACGGTAAGACCAAGGTCACATTGGTGGTGCTTTATTTCAAGAGGCCAAATGGACAGGTCTGCAGAGAGATCACCAGTAATCTGACAGAAACATCACTAGAATGGTGAGGGGGAGAATCTGGCTTCAAGGAGCTGAAAAGAAACTGAAAGATAATAATTAGTGAGTAGAAATGACTCCTTTGAGTAACTAGGTGAAGAACTGAGTTTTTTACAGATGGCATGGTTTTTGTTTTGAGTGAGAAACTTTCAGAATGAACCTACAGACAGAATATTAAGAGTTACAGCACACAAAGGATTACATTTGAAAAATTATGTCAAAAAGAGCTAGGATCACAACACTGCCCCTTGCCCACCATAGTCCATTCTTCCAGATTCATACTCGTTTGGTGAACTATGAACTAGCTACCAAGTAATCACTGAACAGGAGGTAATGTTCTCACATGTATGTGTTTTAGTAATTTGACTGTAGATCTGGGGCCAAATTTTCTACTTCCTGATTTTAACAAGACCATTTTATCCCTAAAGTGAATTTTCTTCAACAACTACCTTTTACTTATCCTCCAATCTCCACTCAAGAAGAAATGAAGATAATTTGACAGGACACTGTGACACAAAGGTATACAGCGTAAAAGGTAAAAGCCCGTATTAAGCCTGCTGCCCTGGCAATATGTTTTGGTCAGTGCAGACATCACAGAACACATTTCTTTTCCCTTTTCATCTCTTGGCTTTCATCAACCCCACTCATGACCAAAACCTATACAGCAGTGCTTAAGGAGCAGCAGAAAAGACTTTAAAAAAAAAACAAAACAAAACCCTAGTGCCAGTATAGCAGAACATTCATTCAGAAACCTTTTTCACTTAGTGTACTTTGCAGACCTAACTTGGTGGCAGCAAGGAGTCCTTCCCTAAACACCCATTTGATGTCACAACATGACTACTATTGAGTCATTTTAAAACATGGAATGTTAGTAATTTATTAATTTGTAACCAACGCAACACCTATGATCTGTTAGCTCTCAACTTGAAACACCTCGGCTACAGTCAAGTCACATTTTCATGACTGACTACACATCCTGACTTATTTCAGCATCTGTAATGGGAGGGAATCAGTTCCATTAGCTAATGGCTTGCCTTAACTGCAGGTGACAGATGTCCAAGATGTGACCACATACTTCAAAGCATTAACACAAAAAACGCATCACTGCCGAACTCATTGGAAGTCACGGAGTGAAGGAATGACAATTAACACCTTTTTCACGGCCTTATATTGCAATGTTCTTCCAATTCAGGTGGACCAAGTTCAAGGTTCGTTTGGTCAGATACCATTTTCTTCAAGGTGAAATCAGAGACTATGTTGCCACTTAGTTTCCAAGAATACAAACAATATTACTTCCTAATAGGAGATGCCTACTTCATTCATTTCCTTTCACTTCAAATGCACCAGAAGGCAAGATGACCTGATAATAATAAAAGGATGATACACCCATTTAGTAATGGAATACAAAAACAAGTTTTAAATCCATCTGCTACTATCTGTTGTAGGAATCCTAAAGGGAAAATGTCTTTTCAAAGAGGAAATCAAGAATACTTCAAGACATGCAAAAATAAAAACATAACATTTCAAAGTCTATGCAATGCAGCAAGCAGTTTTGAGAGGGAAGTTTAGAGCATAACAGGCCTACCTCAAGAAGCAAGAAACATTTCAACCTGCATCTCAAAGAATTACAAAAGAACATACAAGCCCAAAGTCAGCAGAAAGAAGTAATTAATAAAGATCAAAAACAAAACAGAGATCAAAAAATATATATATATATATATCAATATGCCAAGAGTTAGCTTTTTGAAAAGAAAACTGACAAGCCTTTACCCAGGCTCTTCAAGAAAACAGAAGCCAAATGAAAGTAACAGAAGAGGAGAAATTAGAACCAGTATCACAGATTAAAAAAATTACATGCAAGAAACAAAAACAATTATATGCCAACAGGAAAATCTAGTAGAAACATAAATTTCTAGAAATGTACAATCTTTGAAGAATGAATCAAGAAGAAACTGATAATCTAAACAGACCAATCATTAGTAGTAAAATTTAATTAGTTATCAAATCTCTCAGCAAAAGTCTAGGACTGGTCAGTTTTATAGGGGAATTCTACCAAATATAAAAAAGAGCTAATATCTATCCACAACTACTTTTTAATTTTAAAATTACTTTTAAATTGAAAAGGAGAGAACAGTCCCCTAAATTCATTCTGTTAAGACTAGCATCACTCTGATACAAAAATCAGACAAACACAACACACAAAAAGGGAATTCCCTGGCAGTTCAGTGGCTAGAATTCCACTCTTCCATTGTGGGGGGGTCACAGGTTCGATCCCTGGTCAGGGAACTAAGACCCTGCAGGCAGCACACCACAGTCAGCCAAAAAAAGAAAAAAGATAGCACATAAAAAATTTGAGGCGAATGTCTCTGATGAATATAGATGTAAAAACCCTCAACAAAATATTAGCAGACTGAACTTAACAATATACAAAAAGATCATACCCTGTGATCAAGTGGGATTTATTCCAGGGACACAAATTGTTAATTTCACAATGAATAAAAGTGACATTCAACAAGATGACACAACAGCCCTAAATATGCACCTAATAAGAGAGCTTCAACACACCTGAAGCAAAATGAAAGAACTGCAATGAGAAACTGATGAATCCACAGTTATGCTCCAAGATATCAACACCCCTCTGCTAATAACTGACAGAAAAATTAAGACAAAAACAACTAAAGATACAGAAGACTTAAAAACACTATCACCCAATGTGACTTAATTGACATTAATAGAACAGTCTACGTATAACAGCAGCCAAATACACATTCAAGGGCACATGGAACATTTACTAAGATAGAACATAGTATGGGCCATAAAACAATCTCATAAAACATCCAGAAGTATTTAAATTATAAAATGTATGTTATCTGGCCACAATGGAATCAAATTAGAAAGCAATAACAGAAAGATCTAGAAAATCTCAAATATTTCAAAATTAACATAAATAATCCTTGGATCAAAGAAAACATTAAAAGGGAAATAAGACAGTATTTTAAACTCAATGAAAATAATCAAAGATTTGGAATGCAACTAAAGCAATACTTAGAGGGAAATTTATAGCACTTAAACAACTCTATTAGGAAGGACGAAAGGTCTTCAGTAAACCTAAGCCCGACTTAAAAAAACTAGAAAAGTAAAAGCAAATGAAACGCAAAGTAAACAGAAGAAAAAAATTAAGAGCAAACCTCAATATACTATGGTCAAGTGAAGTTTATCCCAGAAATGCAAGATTGGTTCACCATTCCAAAATGAATATAATTCACAAAGCATAAACATAGACTAAAGAAGGAAAAAGAGGTTTGTCTCAATAAAGGCAGGAAAAGCATCTGAAAAAATCCAACATCCTTTCCAGAGAAAAACTCTCAGCACACTAGAACAGAAAGGAATTTCCCCAATCATAGAGGGCATCTTTAAAAGACTAAATGCTTTCTCTAAATCAGGACCAACACAAATATGTCCATTCATGAGTCTATTCAGAACTGTACTGGAGGTTCTAGACAATGTTACAGGCCAGAAAAAAAAAACAAAAAACAAAAACAGATTGGAAGGGAAGGAGCTTATTTATTTTGTACACTGTATTTGCAAACATGATCATCTATGTGAAAAATCATAAAGAATACAAACATAAAATGCTGCTAGAATGAGTTTAGCAAGGTTTCAGAATAAAAGAACACATATAAAAATAAATTCTATTTTATATACTAGCAATGAAAAAATAAGAAATAAGTTTACAAAACAATAGTGCAGCATTATAAAACTTGTAGGCTTTAGGGATAAAAGATTTGCATTACCTTTACTCTGGAATTAACAAACAACTGTTGAGAGAAAATAAGGAAGGCCTAAATAATTGAGGAGATAGCTCATATTTCTGAGTCAGTGATTCAATATTGGTAAGATGTTAACTTTCCATAGATTCAATACAATTCCAATGAAAACCTGGACAGCCTTATGTTCTATAGAAATTTACAATCTAATTCTGAAGTTTGTTTGGGGATACAAAGGACTTAGTCTAAACCATTTTGAAAAATAAGCTGAAGGACCAATACTGACTTCAAGACTTAGATTACTAAGTTACAGTAACCAACATGGTAAGTTAGTTCATGTATATGTAAGAATATATATGGCCAATTCATTTTAATAAAGATGCCAAGGCGATTCAGTGGAACAACCGGATAGCTAGAGGCAAAAAAAACCCAAACAAACCTGGACTCTTACACCATTACAAAAAACTACCAATTCAAAATGGGTCATACCTCAAATAGCCAAAGCAATCTTGAGAAAGAAAACAGAGCTGGAGGAATTCTGCTCTCTGACTTCAGGCTATACTACAGAGCTACATTAAGCAAAAGAGCATATTACTGACAAAACCCAGAAATACAGATGAACGGAGCAGGACAGAAAGCTCAGAAATGAACCCATGCACTTAGTCAACAACCTATGACAAAGGAGGCAGTGGAGAAAAGGTAAGTCTCTTCAGTAAGTGGTGCTGGGAAAACTGGACAGCCACATATAAAAGAGTGAAATTAGGACACACTCTTAACATCATAAACAAAAATAAAACGGATTAAAGACCTAAATGTAAGACCAGATACTATAAAACTCTTAAAACAGGCACAACACTCTGGCATAAATCACCGCAATATTTTCACCTCCTGCTGCTGCTAAGTCACTTCAGTTGTGTTCGACTCTGTGCGACCTCATAGACGGCAGCCCACCAGGCTCCCCCGTCCCTGGGATTCTCCAGGCAAGAACACTGGAGTGGGTTGCCACTTCCTTCTCCAATGTGTGAAAGTGAAAAGGGAAAGTGAAGTCGCTCAGTCGTGTCCGACTCTTAGCGACCCCATGGACTATAGCCCACCAGGCTTCTCCTTCCATGGGATTTTCCAGGCAAGAGTACTGGAGTGGGTGCCATTGCCTTCACTTCCTAGAGTAATGAAAATAAAAACAAAAATAAACAAATCGGACCTCATTAAACTTAAAAGCTTTTGTACAGCAAAGGAAACCATGAACAAAACAGACAATTCACAAAATGGGAGAAAATACTTGCAAACAATGTGACCAAGAGACTAACCTCCAAAATAAGGACCTAATACAACTCAGTATCAAAAAACAAACAACTCAAACAACCCAATTTTTAAAAATGAGAAGACCTGAATAGACATTTTCCCAAAGATATACAGATAGCCAATATGCACATGAAAAGATCTTCAACATTGCTAACAGAGAAATGCAAATCAGAACTATAATGAGGTATTCCCTCACACCAGTCAGAATGGCCATCATAAAGGCTACAAATAATAAAAGCTGGAGAGAGTGCAGAGAAAGGGGAACCTCCTACACTGTTAGTGGAAATGTAAATTGGTGGAGCCACTAGGGAGAACTGTATGGATAGTTCTTTAAAAAACTACATTTGTAATTTACCATACTATACAAGAGTCCCTTGGACTGCAAGATCAAACCAGTCAATTCTAAAGGAAATCAATCCTGAATATTCATTGGAGGGACTGATGCTGAGGCTGAAACTCCAGTACTTTGGCCACCTGATGCGAAGAACCAACTCACTGGAAAAGACCCTGATGCTGGGAAACGCTGAAGGCAGGAGAAGGGGACGACAGAGGATGAGATGGTCAGATGGCATCACCAGCTCAACAGACATGAGTTTGGGCAAGCTCCAGATGGTGAAGCACAGGGAAGCCTGGAGTGCTGCAGTCCATGGGGTCCCAAAGAGTCGAACACAACTGAACAATGTGATCCTACAATTCCACTCTTGGGCATATACCCAGACAAAACTAGAATTCGAAAAAAGACATGCACCCTAATCATAACACTCTTACAACAGCCAAGACATGGCAGCAACCTAAACGTCCATGAACAGAAAAATGGATAAAGATGTGGTACCTATATACAATGGAATAGTACTCAGCCATAGAGAAGGACGAAATAAAGCCATTTGCAGTAACATGGATGGACCTAGAGATTATCATATAACTGGAAGTCAAAGACAAATGTCATGATATCAGTTATATGTAGAATCTAAAAAAAAAAGATACAAATGAACTTATTTACAAAACAGACAAAAAACTACAGTATGATTCCACTTGTAGGTAATTTTTCACTAGTCTGTAGTGACAAAGCTGATCAGTGATCACCTGGGGATATGAGAAGTAGCCAGAGAGATTATAAAATAGCACAGAATAAAATAAAATAAAATGGAACTATTGGCTTACAAAAAATTAGCACAAGGAAGCTTTTAGGGGTGGTGGGTATACTCATTATCTTGACTAATGCGGCTTCATGGACATATACATGTCAAATTTTGCCAAATTGTACACTTATTTGTAAAAAGTCATTTAACTTTTTCACTGTTGAACCCTTCTCAGTATACAGTGCTGTTTTTTAAAGGTTAAATTGCACTCGATAATGTCGTTATTCATTATTCTTACAGCTAAAGGGATGTGTATTCATGTATTCTTGTTTTAAAATCTTACTTTCAAAAAAAAAAAATAAAATCTTACTTTCTAATATGGCAAATATCTCTATACAGGTAAACAGCAGTGTGCTAGAGCAGACTTACACCAGCTCACAAGAGCTAATTAGACTTCCAGCACTGTGTTTCGAAGTGTTATATTGATAGCTTGAATTTGGCAGTAAGTACACCTTAAAAATTGGGAAATGCTTCCACAAAATCAGCTTTCTCAGACTGCTGGTTGTTAAACATCTACTAACCCATCACCAGCTATAACATACATAAAGAAAAGCTCAATGGAATTCTTCAATTTTAATTGTGTAAAAGGATTCTGAAAACCACTAAGCTAAAAACTTGACTTTATCAAGCTAAAAGTGTTACTAGCTGCTAAGTCGCTTCAGTCATGTCCGACTCTCCCCCGTCCCTGGGATACTCCAGGCAAGAACACTGGAGTGGGTTGCCATTTGACTTTCAGACACTCACCCCTATTAAGAGAATCTTTTGCAGCTCACACTTCAGTTGCCTTGACCAAATTATGCCACTGCCAGGGGGCTCATGTTTGCAACATTTCCCTTAAAACTAGGGAGGGGTCTTAAATCCTTAGCTCCTTTCTGAATTTGAAGAGCCCTAAGGGTGAACTCCGGGAGTTGGTGATGGACAGGGAGGCCTGGCGTGCTGTGATTCATGGGGTCGGACACGATTGAGCGACTGAACTGAACTGAACTGAAGGGTGCCAGGGAGGGCGGAGCTGCCATCTCCTCTAGCAAACACCAAGGATCCATCCCACAGTTACTCACAGACCAAAATGTGACATTAAGATGCTACTCAAAGACCAAGGTTTCTGCATAATGTATTCCAATTCCAGCAATCAGAAAAGAGGTTCACCACACAAATATACTTGTACCAGGTGGATCAACCATCAAGGATACCAGGATCTGATATTTTAATGACTGCTTGAGACAACTTGAATATGGAAGATTTAGAGCCACCCCCCTCCCTTCTGTTCTTCAATGCCAGCCCTTTTTGACCATTGTATATGGTGTGGAGAATACCAGCATCAGCTCCATCATCCCAACAGAGCTTCCCTTTCCAGGAAGGGAAAAGCCTGAAATTATTAAAAAAAAAAAAAATTCCATTAAAGAATTTATAAGATTGTTGATTATCCTGTAGAAACATATCTTCCTGTTTCATGACATGTCGGAAACATCAGGATTTTTTGGCCTCCACTGCATAGAGGTCTGATCGCTTCTGGCTAAAAATGGGGATTTGCTGGCGAATTTCAGCCAACTTCTTCAGGTCTGCAAAAACAGAAAAGTGCACTATTAGTAGATGTGATTCCTTACTTGCCAACAGGAACTTCTTCCCCAAACAGCAGAGAAACAACCAGAGCCCCAGCCAGTAATTTACTCATGGGCCTTGTCTGGAGGCACATTCAGCCTGGCACTGCCCCTGGTGTCATTTCAAACCAAAGCAAGAAAACTCAGGCTGAGAAAGAGCCCAGGGCTTAGCCAGAGAACCAAGGATAAATGAGGAGGGCAGGGTATAAAGGAGTCCTGTGTTCTACCGGTATAGAATCTGGCCTCAGGGCACTTAGGGACACCAGACAGCTAACCTGGGCCAGAGTGAATCTTACCTATATCTGCATACACGATCGTCTCTTCAGTGCCAGCTTTGGCAAGGACCTCCCCCCTGAAAAACATTCAGGGGAGAATGCGTCAATTCCCTGATGCTTGCTGTTATTTACTATCTCTGTTTTTCCTCCCTATCTCACAGGCCAAATGGGAAGGAATCTGAGATTTAAAACAAGAAAATATGGGCATAAATTACTGTGATGCTTTTGAACTGTGGTGTTGGAGAAGACTCTTGAGAGTCCCTTGGACTGCAAGGAGATCCAACCAGTCCATCCTAAAGGAGATCAGTCCTGAATATTCATTGGAAGGACTGATGCTGATGCTGAAACTCCAATACTTTGACCACCTGATGTGAAGAGCTGACTCATTTGAAAAGACCATGATGCTGAGAAAGATTGAAGGAGGGAGGAGAAGGGGACGACAGAGGATGAGATTATTGGATGGCATCACTGACTTGATGGACCTGAGTTGAGTGAACTCCAGGAGTTGGTGATGAACAGCGAGGCCTGGCGTGCTGCAGTCCATGGGGTAGCAGAGTCAGACACAACTGATCAACTGAACTGAACCACTTACGTAGCTTCTGGCAAACCATGTGGAATCTCTACTTCCTAATCTATAAAGTGGAAATATGAGCTCTGTGAGGACATAGTGAGAAAATAATCTTTTTTTTTTTTTTTTAATTTGAAGGATTGGGCCTGTTGTGTTTGATGTTCCTTGCTCCGATAAGATATAAAACTGCTGCAAACAATGCTTCTTCAGAACAATTCCTCATAGCTATCTGAGAAGCTGTCTCTTAGGCTACAGTCCTCAGTTTGGCTTGAATAAAAACTTTCCTATTCCTACTATATAGATTATTACTTCCACCCTGTAGTGAGTACATTCAAGATCCCTTTCCAAGGGCAGTCTAGCTGTTTCTTCTCACCTCCCAAGGCTGCTACATAACCCTGGAGATGGAGATGGAAGGCCTGGGTGTGCCTGGATCTCTGGCCTCGTGTCTGTGATCCTTGGATCCCTATGTTAATGGCTTTTGGGTTTGGAGGGAGAGATTTCAACCTATGAGGCCTGAGTAGGAGTGGTAGAACCATGCCCCGGAGGAATCCCATACTGGAAACAACAACACTCCACAAAATCTGAGGAAAAGCTGATTTGGAAAACTATTTCCAGTGCTGAGTCTCTTGGCCCAAAACAGGCCTTCCAAAACATAGCTGTGGGACTTCCCTGATGGTCCACTGGTTAAGAAACTGCCTGCCAATACAGGGAACACAGGTTCAATCCCTGGTCCAGGAAGATCCCCCCTGCTGCAGTGCAACTAAGCCTACATGCCACAATTACTAAGCCTGTGCTCCACAACATGAGAGCGGCCCCCTCTTGCCACAACTAGAGAAAGCCTGCATGCAGCAACAAACACCCAGCACAGCCGAAAATTAATCATTAATATAAAAAAACTGTACCTGTGAAATCTTTCCAAAGCACAAAACAAAATGATCCGATACAACAAACAATCTGATATAATCATTGGTTCCATCTAGGGCCACAGATTTTTGGCACAATAAGCTACAGACATCATCATTAATGCCATTTAACTGAATCCTTTTCTAGTCTCTTTCTTCTATTTTTTCCCCATTTGCCCCAGCAAGCAAACATCTCTATGTTAACCCTAGGCACCTATATCACAATGACAAATAAGCCATACAGCTCCCAACCAAATGGGGGAAATTCCACAAAGGAAGAAATACAGGCAAATCTTAAGTAACCAACTGTGTCAAAAGCAGCCAGCCTGATGAGTAAGAGAGTTCACCATGAGAACCAGCTGGGTGAGCAGAGCTGCCCACCAGGTCAGTAAGCCGATCACTAACGTCTGCAGAGGAACCCAAGTCAAGTTTAAGAAAATTTTGAAGCCAACTCGATCCTTCTAGCCTTCCAGTGCACCCCAGATCCAAATGTGTAGGAGGCTCACTGAGAATCTCCCACTGGCCATATCTCCCAAGGCCTTCCCCACCACACACGTTCATCTGTGAGTCCTACAAAGTCAGAAGAGAGAACTCTGGGAATCCCACAGTGACATGTAAGCCCCTGCAGCCTTGTTATTGATATGTTTATCCTGAAATTTTAGAAATACCTATCTGTGTGTGTGTGTGTGTGTGTTGTAATCATACAGAAGAAGCACTGAGAAGCAGTATGGAATAAATCTAAGTTCTGAATTGAAAAGTCCTGGCTCCAAACACCAATTCTGGCCACTTCATCCTGTGAACTTCAAGTCTACCATCTATTAACTGGGCTAAATAAACATAAGTCCTTGAGAGCTCAAATTGAGATAATGTGTGTGAAAGTACCATGAAAATTGTACAAATGCCGGTAAGACATGTCTATTACCATACAGCTGTGTATGTATCTGGGCAGACTTTCGTGCTGGTTTCCCTAAGTAACAGAATGCTTTACCCTCTCACAGAGGACAAGTTCACAGTTCCTCTTAATTCAACCCATCCTCCACTCTCCTCTAAGCATTATGCAGTGAGCAAAATCCTTACCCTCAACTCATCCCAGCCCTAGGTCCAGTGACCTGGTCTAAATTTTAACCCAAAGCCAAGAGTCTGGGAGCCTCTTTTACTAAAAAACCACCCACCCGTGACTTCTGCCTCGTTTCCAAGTTTGGTTGACGATGAACGTCACTCAGAAACTCAGAACAGGGCTGCGGCCAAGCACTCAGTCAGGAGAGCTGGGCCACTTCTCTCTCGCAAGATTTTCAAGTGGAAGCTCCTCCCACAGAGAGAGCTAGTGAGCTGGCAGGCCTACGGGCAGACGGCAGTGGAGGGAGGCGCAGGGCCACTCGGGAATCAGACAACCCACTGCCCAAGCAGCCCCTCCCTCGAGCTCAGTGAGCCCGTCCCTGCAGAACCGACTTACCAAGGACTCACGACGGTGCTGTGTCCCCAGGCAACATAGGAGGCTTTCTCATCCCGGGCGGGAGATGCTGTGGCCACGTACACCTGATTATCAACAGCCCTGTGGTCAATGGACAGAAAAGAGGTAAATCACACAGTACAGATCTGAGACATTTTTATCCTAAGTGTCCAGACCCTTCTTTTAAAAACTAAGACAGGACAGGCTGGCTCGGACATGGAAGAAACATTCAAAGCCACAGAACTCTTTCTTCAAAAAAGACCTTGCTGCACAAGCTAGTTCTCAACTGGGGCAATTTTGCCCAGCAGGGGACTTCTGCCAGTGTCTAGAGACATTTCTGACCAGGGGATGGCTACTGACATTGAGGAGTAGAAGTCAGGGGTGCCGCGAACATCCTGCAACACAGAGGACGCCCCCACAACAAAGAGCCATTTCCTCCAAAGTGTCAATAGCACCACAGTAAGAAACCCTGGCCTGAGCCAACCTGTAAAAGAGGTAAAGAGCAGAGCTTCTCTGGTTCATGCAACCCAGGTGACCAGAGAGAATGGACTGGCCTCGCTGGAACAACATCCCGGGTAGAGCTGCAAGGCCCTTCCATGCCAATGGGGCAGTCCCATCACCTCAAATTAGGCAAGAATTCCAGACGGTAGCATGGCTACACCAAGCCACCTGACCCACAGCCCTCCAAGCTCAAACAACAGATTCATACCAGGTCATCCCAGGCTCTCTCCAGCTTTTCCTGCTTTCAACAAAGCAGCATTTATTAATAATACTCATGGGATCACATACCCCTACCACCTTCCATCATGCAACCAGCCAAACACTTCTACATCCCCTTCCAATAAAAATCACTGTTATCTCCAGATGTGAGCATAGTGGCCACCTCTGGGCAGAGAGAGGAGAGTACTGACTGAGAAGGAGAAAAAAGGAGCATTCCAAGGGGCTATAAATGTTCTAGATTTGATCCTGATTAGAGGTGAATCCATATGTAAAAATTCACTGATCTGTAAACTTAAAACTAGTACACTTTTCTGTAAGTATCAGTATATAATACCTCAATTTAAAAAAATGTTTTCATGAACAACCCATCATCTCTGAGCAGCATTTCATGGTTTGCAGAGCACTTCACAGTCACACTCCTGTTCCCTTCTGTGTTGCACCCACCTCTGCTATTTGCCCTTCACCACTCCTCGGGCAACTAAGGAGACAGTAACTGTCCCGTGCACAGCACAGCCACGCAGCGCTCAGAACTTAGAGGTTAGAAGAGCAAGAACTTATCACAAGTGTCTTGGCAGAGTACCGAGACTAGCAGGAAACGCTGGAGGATGGAATAGGATAAGCGCCCATCTACACGGCACAGGGACTGCTGAGTGTGACCACAAGTCTCTCCCTCGGGCTGTCAGATTAAAGAACCCTTGCCTTTGCCTTGGCTCCAGCCACGTACACTCCGTGGGTCTCCAATTCTCTGTAAAACCTGCTGGCAACTCTATCAGAGACAGAAATTCTTATCTGAACACAGGAAAATCAAATCACTGCCCACTTGATGGGTGAATGCTCCTGGAAATGCAGACATCAGTCCTCAAAATCCACAAGGCTGGTGCTGTGGCTTCTGAGAAGGAGCCCACAGCAGACACCCTCCTTTTGGACTGGAAGACAAAGAGTCACCTTTGGGAACTGCCTCTGGGTGCCAGGGCAGCCTGAGTCAGAGGCAGCATTCCATATGGGGAAGGCTGATGCTTCCACCAAACCGCAAACATTTTCGCAGAGAAACACTGAGATGTTTTCTTACCGGCCTCGCTGAAGCAACTCCCAGTGGGCTGGCCCGGTGGTTAGATTAAAAGCTCCAGGATATACCAACAGCTGGCAGCCTTGGGGCGAGAAAGGCCAAAGAAGAGGGATACAGGTGGACACCCAACCGTTACATCAGCCCTCCCTCTGCTCCTTACCTAGTGGGGACCAAACTCAAACTTCCCCAATGTGAACAGATTCAGCAGTGTTATAGATGGCTGTGAATTCCTCTAGAGACACACACACAACACATACACACAAGTGCAGTGATCCTGACAACCACTTTTCAAGCAAAGGTGACTTTGCTTGAAAAACGTGGAGAATCTGTCATTCAGACTTCTCTCAGCACCATGTGGACAGCTCCCAGGGTCAAGGACCACGTGTTGTGATGTTCATCAACTGAAATGAGGAGACGACTAATTGCTCTACTTCTTACAGCTAAGACTCAACTGAGACAGCCAGCCTGGAGCCCTTGCACCTCCACCTTTTGCTGAGCAGGGTGTCAAACCGTCTGCACCCACATCACTTTATAGTGACAGACAAACTCACGTCAGAGTACCTCTGGCAGTCTAGTAAGGATGCTAGCATTGTTGAGCATCATATGAGGAGCTTCGTAAGTTCTCTGTCTGTAATCCTCACATCTTTCCTATGAGAAAACTGAGACCCACAGTTCTCCAGAGACTAATTTACCCAAAGCACTGTGCCAATTATGGGGCAGAGCTGGAACCAAAGCCCAGGGCTTCTCCTCTGACTTGTGCTTCTCAAGGTTGGCAGGATGGTCCTCTGGACCACAGTGGCACTGACTACCTTTTTGCTGTTCCCAACATCTAGGGCTAGTGAGTGGTGAAAGGCATGTGCAGGAAGACCTACTACTGGGGCCCAGGTGCCTCTCCAAACCCAGCAGCCGGAAGGGCTCTAACGGCAGAGCAGACATTTAGTTTAGGAACATGGCTCCTGCCTCAGCTGTGTGGTATGTTAAACTACAACCTCCGGAAAACCACACTGCCCATTCGCAGAAGCAGTCTGAGAACTCACACAGACGTGGAGCTCAAGACCTCCTCCAGGTTTTCTGACCAAGGATTCCCTCCACCCGCAAAGCCCAGAGCCAATCAATCTCCGAGCTAATCAATCAATGCCCTAACCCAAGGCAGCCTCACCTCTCTGTGCATAGATCTGCGCCAGCTCTGAGAAGCGGATGTCATAGCAGATACCCAGGCCCACACTGCAGTAAGCTGTTCTCCAAACAGAAAATGTACAAAGTTAATCTCCTGAAGCAGGTGCGGCCAGGGGAAGTCTCCGAGATCCAATGGTCACAGAACCTTGACGGGGGTACATTCATGCAGGGCCCGTGCACGGAGAGAACATGCAGGCTTGCTCCTGCGTGGACTCTGCCTCGTGAGAATATCATGTGCAGTAGAGCAGAAATGAGAAACTCACTCTAATTATTAACAAATGTTTCTTATCTAAGCGGGAGGTGTTCAGTCATGGCCTAATAGGTACAGGCTGGAAGCTATCACACTCATAAAGGCTGTGACCAGTGGAAAAGCACAGTCATGTCAAGCCCTTAGTTCTCCATTAAATCCCCCACTTTCTAGACCTCTGACCATTCTCTGCCCTTCTCCCTTCTGGCCTTCCACTCACACAAAGGACTACTTGATCCTTGTCTACTGGTACTGCTGAAAGAGGTGAATTTATCTGGTACGTACGAGTATCAAATGTGGAGAAACTATCACCAGGACTCAATGTCTCAGATTCTTGAAATGTGATTTTCCCAGGAACATCAATGTCAAACAGATGGAGCTGCATCACAAATAAAGATTTGGTTACCTCCTTTCCAGCAGGGTTCATGGTAATAATCACATACACCTTTCCATGGTCAGCCAAGGGGGTGTTCTACGATCACTTGTACAAAGGGCAGCGCCAACCTGCCCACAACCCACCCCACAAGCTGATGACATCCTATGAAAACAACTTCTAACGCAGGGAACTGGAAAAATGATGCTGTAGGTTGTATGATCCTTCTTCCCTTGGTGGTGTGCAAATCAGCATCTAGATTTCTTATGGAAAGCAATTAATGCGCTGCTTTTTTTACTCAATATAAATGCTAAATGAAGACTTCTCAGAATCAGAATCAAACTGACACATTGGCAAGGAGAGGTAGAAAGTGTGCGAGTGATCAAAAATAGGTAGTTTTCCAAACCCAATGCAGTAACATATTAAAAAGTAACTTCCAAATTGGATTTATTCAAAGACAGCAAATGTGATTTAACATTTGAAAAATCAAAGTGATTTACCACATGAACATAATAAAGGAGAAGAATCACATGATCATCCTAAGAGGTGTATAATGAGCATTTGGTAAATTTCTACATCCATTCTTATTTAAGCCTGGCATGCTGCAGTCTACAGGGTCGCAGAGTTGGACACAACTGAGTCACTGAACAACATTCTTATTTAAAAAATAAAAGAGAAAAACTCTTCTAGGACGGGAATTCCTTTAATAAGAGAATCTGCAAAAAAAAAAAAAAAAATCTAAAGAAACCTATTTAAAGGTGAAACATTAAAACTCTTCTCCTGTTGAGATTAGGAACAAGGTAAGTACACCTGCTATTCAACACTGTACCAGAGGTCCTAACCAAAGCAATAAGGTGAAGGAAAACAATAAAAAAGGTAAAGACTAGAAAGAAAAAATTAAAAGCCATTATTCTCAGATAATAATTGTGTACCTAAGGAATGTCAAAGGTCATACACAGGTGAATTATTAGAATGACTGAGTTTAAGCAAGAGTATTATATACAAGGTCAATATTTTTAAAATTTGCTGTACGTCTATATACTAGCAAGAATCAGAAAATGAAAGGATATCAGAAATACCATTTAGGAATAAATCTAGTAAATGATATAAGACTATATCCAAAAAACTATTTTAAAAACTTTGAGAGAAATTAAAGAAAGCCTAAGAAAATGGAAAGAGAAATATATTCATGAACTGGAAAACTTCATTCTCACAGCCCAATGCTGGGTCTGTTTCCAGTCATGGCAGAGTGGCTTCTATAAGACCAGCTTTCTCACAGGTAACCCTGAACTCTGGACAAAACAAAACATAAAATACAACTACTTAAAAGCACTTGACAATCATCAAAATCAGGCAAAAATTAGAGAGAAGTCAACTTCTGGAAGACAGGACCTAGTGGTGGGTGAGTTTCCCACCTGTTTACAACTTTTATTTGGAAGCAAGGCCCCAGCTGTTGCTGGGAGTGGTGCTCACAACTACCCACCAACACAACAGCCAAGGAATCAAAGGACAGAGCTTCGCAGCAGCTGGAAAGTGAGGGGAAGATACTTAAAAGGAGAGAGCAAAAGAAGAGCCCTAAATTTTACATATAAAAGCTGTCCAAATCTCTGACTAACCAATGCACTAAAGATGTGTGGGGCAGACTCTGGGCAGCCCAGCTGAAGCTAAACTTTACAACAGGCAGAGCAGCTGTGGTTGCCACCCACCTCACCGAGGAAGACTTTGGCCTGTGAGTGTGCCCCAACTACCTACCTGGTCAAATAAAACACTCAACACTTTTCGGGCGAACGCAATAGAAGTTTGAGTCTCAACAACATATAATCCAATAAACAATCCAAAAAACTGGACACACAAAGCTATGACCCAAACTCTTAGAGAACAGCAGCAATGGAGCAGACCCCAGAAGACCCAGATGTGATCACTACCGAAGACACTAGAGCAGCCACTGAAACTAACCTCAGGCAAGTAAAGAAACAGATGCTCCTAACAAATAAACAAAGAGGGAACACAGTAGAGAATAAAAGCTGTAAAAAGAGAATGAAATAAATATTCGAGAAATGAAAAATTCAACATCTGAAATTTTTAAAAATTTCACTGGATCACAGGAGAGGGGAGATTATAGAAGCCTCAGTGAACATAAAAGATCAATGAAAAACATGCAATCTGAAGAAGACAAAGTGTTGAAAAACAAAAATCCACAGCCTTGGTGACCGGGTTTGGTGAACAGTATCCAAATTGGAGTCCCATAAGAAGAGAATGGGACAGAAAAATATTTAATATTTCTTGAATATTTCATTCTAACAATCTCTGCCTTTTAACTGGAGTGGTCACGCTAATGCTCCCAAGTTTCCCAAATATAGTGAGAAACTAAATTTACAGATTAAAGAAACACAAAGCAGGACGAATACCGATTAAAAAAAAAAAAAACAAACCCTTGAATCAGGAATGTAAGAGTCAAAATACTGAGAACTAAAGATTATGAAAAGATCTGAAGGCAGGTAGAGAAACCATGGATTACATGCAGGAGAACAGTACCGATTACCATTGACTTCATGCGTGTGTGCATGCTCAGCTGCTTTAGTCGTATCTGACTCTGCGACCCTGTGGACTGTACCCCACCAGGCTCCTCTGTCCATGGGACTCTCCAGGCAAGGATACTTGAGTGGGTCACCATGCCCTCCTCCCGGGGGATCTTCCCAACCCAAGGATCGAACCAACATCTCCTGCACTGGCAAGCGGATTCTTTTACCCACTGAGCCACCTGGGAACCCTACTAACTTCGTATCAGAGGGGAAAAGAGAGGCTAGAAGATAACTGAATAATGAATAATGGTCTCTCAAACATCTGAGGAAAAAAAGAAAAGTGTCAACCCAGAATTCTATTCCACCAAACACATCTTTTAAGAATGAAGGCAGAGACTCCCTGGCGGTCCAGTGGCTAAGACTTCACCTTCCACTGCAGGGGGCAGGTGTTAGACCCCTGGTCAGGGAGCTAAAAACCCACATGCCTTTTGGCCAAAAGACCAAAACATAAGCAACAGAAACTATACTGCAACAAATTCAAAAAGATTTTAAAAAACAGTCCACGTCAAAAATATCTTTTAAAAAATGGCAAAGTAAAGGTATATTCATTAATAAAACTAAGAGAATTCATATCTAGCAGATGCTCACTTCAAAATGCTAAAGGAGGTCTTTTTGTTTGACGGTAAACATACCAGACAGAACTAAGATCTTCAGGAAGAAAAGAAAAATACCAGAAATGGTAAACAGCGGGGTAAACATGAAATATTTCTCTTAATTTCTTTAAAATACAAGTGACTACTGAAATTAAAAATTAGTATTTTGTGGGATTTCTAATGTATATAGATGCAATATGTATGAGAACCACAGCATAAAGAATGGACCGATACAACTGCCAGGTTCTTAAATTTCACATGAAGAAACAGATTATTAACTAAGAAGACTATGACAAGATAAAGTGTGCATATTGTAATCCCTAGGGCAACAACTTAGGGGGGAAAAAAGCAAACTACTACTAACTCAAAACAATGTAGGAAAGAGGAACAAAGGCATACAGTAATTCAATGTCTACGTGCTTAAAATCTAATCATGTCAATAATTCCTTTAAATATAGAGTGACCACTCCAGTGAAAAGGCAAAGATTGTCAGAATGTAAAAAAGCAAGACCCAACTACATGCTGTCTGCAAGAGAAGCATTTATATATAAAGAGACATACAGACTGAAAATAAAAGATTAGAAAAACATGTACCATACAAACAGTAATTAGAAGAAGGCTACAGTGGCTTTACTAATATCAGAGATAAACATCAAGACTATCAGTATACCAGAAAAAGGGACATATCATAATGAGAAAAGGATCAATTTACCAAGAAGACTTAACAATCCTAAGTGCATATGCATGCATTACCACGGCAAAGATGTCAACTCTCCCCAAAGTGATCACTATATGTTTAATACCATCCTAATCCAAATTCTTGTAGGTTTTCCCTTGGCCAAAATTGACAGGCTGAGTCTACAATTTATATCAGCAGGCCAATAGCCAGGTATAACCACCTGTGCCAACTAATCCAATGCCTGATGTGTGTACCACAGGATGGGTACTGGGAACTTCAGAGTGAATTCTCAAGAGGCAGTGAGACTTGCCACATTCTCTACTGACCTTTCTGTGCTTTACCAGTAAAGTTCCATCAGGTCCAAACACAGCGCAGGTGTTATATAATTTCCCAGCATCCTTTTCAGGAATGGACCCTTTTGTTAAGAAACACAGAAAGAGACACAGAGAGACACAGAAAACATTCTGAATGAAGCATTCTTTTATAACAGGACAAAGGCTTGTTAAAGTTTACTATCTTCTTGGGTCCAACAATAAAGTTTACTGTCTTCTAAGGGTTATCTAATCATGATTCTTTTCTTCTTGAATACGATTTTTCAGAGACCAACTTCAGAGTGTAGGTGAAGTGTAATTAAGTCAGAGGCCAAAGAAAGGTTTCAAAACTAATCAAACTATTTTACAATTTAGCTTTGCTCTTGAGCAACACTTAACCTGAAGCATTAGTGCAACACAGGGAATTCACAGTTGCTCAACTTAAATCCACAAGGTCCTGCAACATAACTGTATCCAAAAAGGCCTTGAGGTGGGAAGGTATGCCAGTCTTTCCATCACTAAATATGAGGCCTGTAGTGCTATCTCTGCTTGCTCTGTCCTCTTTCCTCCACCCCTTATTTATTTCTAATTCTCACTGTATCAGAATACAGAAATAATTTTGTTTACTGTATTAAAGAGTTTTACTGTATTTTTATGTAAACAAATAGAACACTTTAACAAGCCACATAAATAAAGCTGCTTTTTAAAAATTATAGTTGATTTATAATATTACATTAGTTTCAGGCATACAACATAATGATTCAATCTTTTTTTTAGATTGCACTCCATTTAAAATTGTTACAGAACAATGGTTTTATTTCTCTGTGCTGCACAATATATCCTTGTTACTTATGTATTTTATACATAGTTGTTTCAATCTCGTCCCATCCCTAATGCCCCCTCCCCTCTTCCCTCTCCCCACAGGTAGCCACTAGTTTGTTCTGTGAGTCTGTTTCTGTTTTATTACGTACATTCATTTGTTTTCTTGTTTTAGATCCCACATATAAATGATAGCATAAAGAGTTTGTCTTTCTCTGACTTACTTCACTAAGCCTAAAACTCTAACCTACCTTTGATGTCAGTGGTCTCTTTATGGGGGAAATAAAAAGAAAGTCTTAACACCGTATTAAAGACTTTCAGATACAGTTTTTCTTTCCACATTTCCACCTGCCCTTGTACCCCCAGAGACAATTTTCAGCAGTTTGGTGTGTGTCCTTGTACAATATTCGCTATGCCTTAATACATAAATACATATAAAAATACACAGTCTTTTATGTGGATCATTAATCTATAGGGAAGGACCTGTTCATTTCATAGCAAACTTGTTCTTTTTCCACCCAAGTGTGTCTTGCAGATCCTTCCACAATCCTACATAGACAGACCTACCTCACTGTTTTCTATGGCTAATTTGTATTCCATGGTTCAAATGTAACAATAGTTTCTCAGATGTTTTTAATGTTTAGGCCATTATACCTTGAGGGTAGGAAGTTACCTCCAATGACATATATGCTGCACTCCTTTGCCACTTCAGAAAGCTTCTGTGTGGAGTCACCAGGAATTTTCTCTGCATATTCAGGAAAATATTTTGTGCCATATGGAGAATTAAAGCATTCCTAGAATAATGTTGGAAGAGAAAAAAGCAGGGTTGGGGGGGGGGGACCCGACTGAAAGTTCTGCTGTAAAAAAAGACATAGTTCTCAAAGAGGTAAAAAAATACAACTGCTAAGAAAAACACAGACACCTTAGGCTAAAAAGCCTGTGGCCACAGACAGGACTCGGCCACAGGCTCAGATGGGGCTGGAGTCAGTGTGCTCAACCGGATGCTGGTCACCTTGGCAAAAAGCTGCACTTGTCTCTCCCTGAGTCCACAGAACCACGCCTCCCCAGCGCTGGGCACCCAGGACCCACTACCACTGGGCTTGCTCAGTGGATTAGGGGTGTTAAGATTAATCCAGACTCTCAAAACTGTATTATTAACTACATAAAGCAATGAAGCCTGTGTTTTTCAAAAATACAGAAGCTGTGAAACCCACCAAGGTTAAGGCGTTTCCTCATGTATATGGGATACACGACGGGATGTTTCTAAGCTCCCTTCCAGCGCCATCATTCTGATCCTGCAAACTCTCTCACTCCCCTGAATGTGTCTCAACAGCTCTGTGATAAAAGAAAACTCATGGATTTCACCTCCAGTTCATTCATTTACATTCACTGAGACTGCTTGTCTGTGCTAGGAAACTCAAGGCTGAGGATCACTAACTTGTAGAAGACACATTAGCAGGGGACACATGCAGAATTCAAGTGCTTTCACTCCTGGCCTTTAGGCTCTGACCCCCAGCAGCCTAAACCGACAAGAGGCCATGACTGGATACAAGGAGAGGGAAGTCCCACGACTGGAGCGACATTAAGATCTCAAGCACCCCTGCTGGAGACTCCTACTCACTGGCCTCCCTGGTAAATGGCCCAGAGCCTAGAATATCAATACAAGCTAGCCCTGAAGAGTCTCCAGGGCTTGCAGAGGGCTGCCTCCTCCCCACCGCAAGGTCGGGGATTGTCAGGAATAGTTCCACCACTCACCCCTGCAGGCCTCTGCCAGCAGAAGGGGCTGACAGGTGCATCTGCTGACCAGTGTGGGACTGTCCGTGGGGCTGACCCTGTACTTGTTGACAAACAAATGTGGCCCCATCCTCGGCTGATTCTGTTTTAAACAGGTCACCTAGCAAACTGATGTAGCATCCTTTGGCTCACTGCATACTACAGGCTTCCTAAATGGTTAACAATTTTCAACAATGTTTTTAAAATGTCAGAAGCTCAGCGCTAAAATCAATGTCCTGGTCTCGTGAAGACTAGATTATGCAAGCAGAGAAGGTAAGTGCCTGAGGCACTGAATATTTTGGATTTAGGTTAGTCCCTCTGACTCCTGGGCTTCTGAACAGAGCAGGTGACCTAAAGTTAAAGACCTGTCACCAAGCTGGCATGTCCTTATCACAAAGACCCTTGCTAGGTCATCTTCCATACAGACGAGGAACCATCCTGGGGTCCAAAGGAACCGTGCTGGTCCCTAGGACCCAGAATGAGCAGACACCACACTACCGGGACGACAGTGCTCAGAAAGGGGTGGCCACCCCAGACTTACAGGCAGGGAGACTATCTGGGCTCCTTGCTTCGATGCCTCCCGGATGAGGCCACAGGCTCGAGTGAGGTTCTCTGACTTGATGGAAGAAACTTGAAGCTGGATGAGGGCCAAGCGGAAAGCTGCGGAGGAAGATAAAAGAGAAGAACGGTCAGATCTGACTGCTGATTCAGATAGAGCAGCAGTTCTTAACAGAGGGTAAGTCTGACCCCCAAGACATGTGGCAGCGTCTAGAGACACTGCTGATGATCACGACTGCTGGCGTGCTACTGGCATCTAGTGGGCAGAGGTCAGGGACACTGCCAAACATGCCACAAGGCATACGACAGTCCCTGATGACAAAGAATTATCCACCCTGGGTTGGGAAGATTCCTTGGAGGAGGGCAGGGCATCTCACTCCAGTATTCTTGCCTGGAGAATCCCACGAACTGAGGAGCCTGGCAGGCTGCAGTCCACGGGGTTGCAAGGAGTCAGACACAACTTACTAAAACAACAGCAGCAAATGTCAACAGTGGTGGGGTGGAACAACCTTGAGACAGAGCCACAGTGCAAGGAAAGCCTGCTCCAGGCACAAGAATCTGAAGTGAAACCAGCAGGGCCAGCCTCTCCCTTACAAGAAGAGAGAAGACTGGGCTTGAATAGGGAACTATCCCTTATCATCGGAGAAGGCGATGGCACCCCACTCCAGTACTCTTGCCTGGAAAATGCCATGGATGGAGGAGCCTGGTGGGCTGCAGTCCATGGGGTCGCGAAGAGTCAGACACAACTGAGCGACTTCACTTTCACTTTTCACTTTCATGCATTGGAGAAGGAAATGGCAACCCACTCCAGTGCTCTTGCCTGGAGAATCCCAGGGAAGGGGGAGCCTGGTAGGCTGCCATCTATGGGGTCGCACAGAGTCGGACACAACTGAAGCGACTTAGCAGTAGCAGTAGTAGCAGTAGTAGCAGTAGCAGCAGCAGTAGTAGCAGTAGCAGCAGCAGCAGCAGCAGCCACAGCTGCATCCCTTATCATGTGACCTCAGGCCCCAGTCCATTCTCAGCCCAGGTGCTGAGCACCTCCCAGCGCAGCAGGTGAAGTCTCTCTGGCAGTCCCTGCCCCACCATGAGCCCGAAGGAAGCAGACACGCCTAGCTCAGCTTCCCCATCGCCAGCTGGGACACAGTGCATTGGTCCAGCCCCTGGCGGACAGGGAGCCTGGCAGCCGGTGGGCTGCACATGAGCCACAGGGAGGGACCCTGGGAGGGCCTGCACTCACCCCAGGAACCCCCCAGTGCCCAGAGGAGCACACCATTAAGCAGCAAATGAAAAACACCATGAGAGGCTGAAACACTGTGGAAGGAAAACCAAACAGCACTTCTTCCTGCTGTCTGAACAAGGGGCCCCACATTTTCATTGCAGACTGAGTCCCACAAATCACACAACCAGCCTCGCCAAGCAGACCTGCTGTCAGCCTTGGGGCAAGGTCACCAGTTCCTCCAGGCTTTCTTGAGGTTGTCACCACATCTGATACTTGCTTTTCCTATAGAGCTCTCTCTTAGCTCTTACCGTAATCACCTTTACTGGTTAATAGTCCTCTATATAAATTTTTTCCTGTTCAGCTGACTAGTGTGGTTTCCAAGTTCTGCCTGGACACTTACTGACACAGTTTCTGCTTGTGGTCTTGATAGAAGGCTACATTAAAGTTTCCCAACCATGTCATAACCCACAAAGCTCTGCAAAACTTCTGGAATTATCTGGAAGTTAATTGGCCTGGCCTTGCTTCCCTACCCCAACTCTGCTGTAGAGTCTAAAATTCCACCCTTAGTGACTTCTCTCTCTGGGTGTCTCTCCTGTACCTAGAAAAACGTCCCCAGAGAAGCAACACTGACAGACCCTGGCCTTTGATGAAGACCTGTTTGGCTAAGGGTTAATCCTAAAAGTAGGAAAACTCGATGTCCATTCCTTGTTGTGGTTGTTCAGTCGCTCAGTCTTGTCCGACCCTTCGTGACCCCATGCACTGCAGCATGCCAGGCTTCTCTGTTCATCACCAACTCCCAGAGCTTGCTCAAACTCATGTTCATTGAGTCAGTGATGCCATCCAACTATCTCATCCTCTGCTGTCCCCTTCTCCTCCTGCCTTCAATCTTTTCCAGCACCAGGGTCTTTTCCAGTGAGTCAGCTCTTCACATCAGGTGGTGAAAGTACTGGAGTTTCAGCCTTAGCATCAGTCCTTCCAATGAACACCCAGGACTGATCTCCTTTAGGACGGACTGGTTGGATCTCCTTGCAGTCCACAGGACTCTCAAGAGTCTTCTCCAAAACCACAGTTCAAAAGCATCAATTGTTAGGCACTCAGCCTTCTTTATGGTCCAACTATCAAATCCATACATGACTACTGGAAAAACCATAACTCTATTTGGATATTTGTTGGCAAAGTAAAGTCTCTGTTTTTTAATATGCTAAGTTTGTCATACCTTTTTTTCCAAGGAGCAAGCGTCTTTTTAATTTTATGGCTGCAGTCACCATCTGTGGGGCTTTTGCAGCCCAAGAAAATAAAGTCTGTCACTGTTTCCATTGTTTCCCCATTTATTTGCCATGAACTGATGGGGCTGGATGCCATGATCGTAGTTTTTTGAATGTTGAGTTTTAAATCAATTTTTTCACTCTCCTCTTTCACCTTCATCAACAGGCTCTTTAGTTTCTCTTCACTTTTTGCCATAAGGGTAGTATCATCTGCATATCATCATCTGATTTCTCCCAGCAATCTTGATTCCAACTTCTGCTTCATCCAGCCCGGCATTTTGCATGATGTACTCTGCACAGAAGTTAAATAAGCAGGCTGACAATATACAGCCTTGACGTCCATTCCTCAGTTTCTTCTAAATACAATGAGAAGAACTAAACTGAAGCTGGAATGCAGCTTGTCAAATAGTTTCAAAGAATGGATGAAAACAAAACAGGAAACAAAAGCTGGGATGATTACTTTGGGGCAAACAGCCCGAGCTGTCACCAGAACGTCACAGACCCAATGAAGTCTCCACTGTAACTGACAGGGGGGCTTTGTCTCTGCTTCTGAGGGAGGGTAAGCTGAGATCCCCCACGGCTCTCTGATGGCTTCCTCTCCCCGCTCCCACCCGGGAAAGCAGCTGTCCAGGACCAGGCTGGGGACTGGCCAACATCGTGCAAAACACCCACTCCATAGACGGGCCGAGGCAGGACAGTTCCACCGCTGGGAAGTTCCTTGAGGCGGAGGATGGGATACAAGTCACTTCATCTCAACTGCAAAATGAACACACTTTTCATTTTCAGGTCCCTAGTAGTAGTGTCAGTCACTCAGTCATGCCCATCTCTTTGCAACACCCACAGACTATAGCCCGCCAGGGTCCTCTGTCCGTGGGATTTTCCAGGCAACAATACTGGAGTGGGTTGCCATTTCCTTCTCTAGAGGATCTTCCCACCCAGGGACTGAACCCACGTCTCCTGCGTTACAAGCCGATACTTTACCATCTGAGCTACAGGGAAGTCATCAGGTCCCTGGCTATACTATACTAATCCTTGATTGTTAGATTACAATGAATAGTTCATGTCCCTGGCTATACTAATATTCATTGTAATCTAACAGTCAAGGACTCACCAAGGGGAAGGATAAAATATCTTAAGCGAAGAGACCAACAGGGAAACAGCACAGGGAACGTGCAGGTCTTTTACACATATAAGCATCTGTGGGTTATCGTTAGCGGTATTTTGTAGATGAAGTAAGAGGCTTGCAGCAGGAAAGGTGCAAGAAACCAGTCAAAAAAAGTAACTGGCACAGCCACAATCAAGGCAAAATCTGGACTGCAGACAGGAGGGGCACCTTGTTTGTTTCTGGGTGGGTGGGGGAAGTCAGGTAACTTGAAAACACTCAACGGAGTCAGATCAACGCTGCCCTCAACTCCACCAAGAACCACAGCTCTTAAGTTCACTAGTCTCTTCTGAAAGATAGAGTCACCCTTAGAAGAAGGTGTGTAAAAGGACTTCTATACTCCAATCCTGGAGGTTCATTCAGGCACCAGCTTGCACTGCACTCCAGGATGTTGAAATGAAAAACAGCACTCCCACAAACACTATCACCTTGAGAGAGCCTCACAAGACCTCAGTAGGAACAGTTTATGTTCATTTTAAAGGAAGGAAACTGAGGTCCAAAGTGATCAAAGAACTTGTTGACATGGGCTGCACCAAGACTGTAATACTCCAGGTCTCCAGACTTTTTAAGCCCAGAGCACTCTACTGCCTCGTGTAAAAGAATCAGTCACAGACTTGGGAACATAGCCAGAACCTTATCCCTGGGGCTGATCCTGAGTGGGGATGTGTAAGCAACATGTCATACAGGCGTACTCAGCTGTGTCCCGCCCTATGGACCCCGTGGACTGTAGCCCACGAGGCTCCTCTGTCCCTGGGATTTCCCAGGCAAGAATACTGAAGTGAGCTGCCATTTCCTTCTCCGGGGGATCTTTTCCACCCAGGGATCAAACCTGCCTCTCCTACATAGGCAGGTGGATTCTTTTACCACTGAGCCACCTGGGAAGCCCCCAAGAAACACGTTAATACCTAACCTGAAAGTTCAAGGTCCAGGTGCAGAAACAAACTGCCCATTTTTGTTGTTGTTGTTGTTGAAGAGAAGGCAGCATTTCCCAGTGGGTGTGAGAAGGGCGCACTGTGGAGCAAATTAACGAGTTCACTTACCACACAAGCCCGAATCAAAGAAAACAGGGGCTTCATTTTCACCTGACAGGGCTCAAACCACAAATACTCGGGGTTGGCACCTTTGCAAAACCCAAGTTCAAACCAATCTAAAACTAGCAGCAACCTCCAAGAATCCCACGGGACAGACTCTCAACACTTGAGGTATCATAAGTACTGAAAGCTTTACTCAAAGTGCACAGTCTTCGGGTCGTGGAGCGGGGGTGGCGGTACGGAATAGGAAAGACCACCAGGGAGGGTGCGGAATTAGCATTTGAAATAAGCACCCTTCCCGCGCCGATGAATCTGGAGCGGAGCGGACCGGCCCGGAATGCTCGCGGAGTCTGCCTCACGTATCACAAGAGCCCGCGGGGCGGGGAGCAAGCAGCGAGCCCTTCCGGCGCGCTGACCCGGTGCTCCCGCGACCCCGCTGGCCCCTTCGGAAGCCCAGAGTCCCCGGCGCGCGCCGCGCCGCGCTCCGCGGCCTCCGCCTCCCCGCCCCGCCCGCGCCCACCGCCCTCGCCGCTTGGGCCCACAGCCCCACGAACACCAGAGCAGAGAAGGGCAAGGGCGCGGCGGGGACAAGAGACGGAGCGAGGGGCTGAACGGGCGAGACGCTCCGCTGGCCTCGCACCCGAAGCCTCCACTCCAGCCCGAACTTGGGCCGCGGCGCTACTTACTAGCCATGGCTCTGCCGGGAAGCACCATGGGTACTGCTGAGCCCAGGTCTCTGGGCGCCGCGAGGGGCGGGGCAAAGCGGCGCGTCCGGGGGCGGGGCTTTATCACCCGATGCTCCGCCTCTCGCCCCGCCCCGCCCCCGGGCCTTTTGTCTGGGCTCGAAGGTTGTCGTCTTTCTGCTGCTGCTAAGTCGCTTCAGTCGTGTCCGACTCTGTGCCACCCCATAGACTACCTCCTACCAGGCTCCTCTGTCCCTGGGATTCTCCAGGCAAGAACACTGGAGTGGGTTGCCATTTCCTCCTCCAATGCATGAAAGTGAAAGTGAAATCACTCAGTCGTGTCCGACTCTTAGCGACCTCATGGACTGCAGCCTACCAGGCTCCTCCGTCCATGGGATTTTCCAGGCAAGAGTACTGGAGTGGGGTGCCATTGCCTTCTCCGTGTCTTCTTTCAAGCACTCCTCAAATACCTGTTAATCTCTTGCTGTTTCAGTAACATGTAGTCAGATACCGAAAGGCAAGGGACAACCTAAATCGGGGTGGTGCGCTAGTAATTGTTTAACAACCGATCTCTCCAAGTCTAAATGAAAGGATTGAACCTCTTGCTAGTTGAATCACCTCTGTGGTCAGGGGAGATACCTTACCTTATACTGATTGTTGTTCGGTCGCTCAGTCGTTCGTGGCCGATTCCGTGACCCCATGGACTGCAGCAGGCCAAGTTCCAATGTCCCCCTGTCTCTGCTGAAGTTTGTTCAAATTCATGTCTAATGAGTTGGTGATGCTATCTAACCAGATTGCCTTGGGGGATTTGAACAAGTCCCCAAAAGGAGTATAGAATTATCTCGGTTGATTTAGGCACTCTGGGTTTGGAGTACAAGTCACTTCAGTCATGTCCGACTCTGTGCAACCCCATAGACGGCAGCCCACCAGGCTCCCCCGTGCCTGGGATTCTCCAGGCAAGAACACTGGAGTGGGTTGCCATTTCCTTCTCCAATGCATGAAAGTGAAAAGTGAAAGTGAAGTCGCTCAGTCATGTCCGACTCTTTGCGACTCCATGGACTGCAGCCTACCAGGCTCCTCCGTCCATGGGATTTTCCAGGCAAGAGTACTGGAGTGGGTTGCCATTGGCTTGTCCGCTATGTGATGAGAAGAGGAGGAAAGAGAGAAACTAGGTTCAGACAGAATATCGTCAACAGCAGTTCAGTCCTGCAAGGAGAGCCAACCAGTCCATCCTAAAAGGAAATCAGTCCTGAGTGTTCATCGGAAGGACTGATGTCAAAGCTGAAACTCCAGTACTTTGGCCACCTGACGCAAAGAGCTGACTCATTTGAAAAGATCCTGATGCTGGGAAAGATTGAGGGCAGGAGGAGAAGGGGACGACAGAGGATGAGATGGTTGGATGGCATCACCGACTCAATGGACATGAGTTTGGGTAAACTCGGGGAGTTGGTGATGGACAGCGAGGCCTGGCATGCTACAGTCCCTGGGATCACAGTCAGACACAACGGAGTGACTGAACTGAATATGCTGAAATCTGCTAATACTGTTTTAGGATATTTGCTTTTATTAGGTTTGATTTTTAATTTTTTTGTTTGTGCTTTTGTCAAATTCAGGGAATCAAAAAGTTATAAAACAAAATGTGCTACCCTTAAAATTTTTTTTTAATAATTTATTTTTGGCTGTCCTGGATCTTAGTTGCTGCACAGGCTTTTCTCTAGTTGCAGTGAGGAGGGCTACTCACTTGTTTGGGTGTGCTGGCTTCTCATTTTCGTGGCTTCTCTTGTTGTGGAGCACTGGCTCTAGGGTGCAGGGTCTTCAGTAGTTGCGGGTCCCAGGCTTTAAGGCACAGGCTCAATAATTATGGCACACAGCTCAGCTGCTCCATGGCGTGTGGGATCTTCCCGGATCAGGGATTGAACGGGTGTCCCCTGCACTGGCGGGTGGACTCCTCCCCACTGAGCCATCAGAGAAGCCCAATTTGCTACCCTTTGTGATGGTCTGGAATAGTTCAAATTATATTGAAATACATCTTAGTTTTTAAAAGAATACTATAAAAAAAACATTTTGAGTACTCTTGCCTGGAAAATTCCATGGACAGAGGAGCCTGGTAGGCTGCAGTCCATGGGGTCGCTAAGAGTCGGGCACGACTGAGCGACTTTACTTTCACTTTTCACTTTAATGCATTGGAGAAGGAAATGGCAACCCACTCCAGTGTTCTTGCCTGGAGAATCCCAGGGACGGGGGAGCATGGTGGGCTGCCGTCTATGGGGTTGCACAGAGTCGGACACGACTGAAGCGACTTAGCATCAGCCGTAGCAAGGGACATTTAAATATGAACTGGATATTTGTTGCTTTAATGACTTTTGTGTGAAAACTGTGATTATGCCAGTCTTCACCTGAGAACATGCATGCTGAAGTATTTAGGGGTGAAGCGTCAGAATGTCTGACTTGAAAATGATCAGCAAAAAAGAAAATATGTTCTCAGTAACTATGGGGTTTTTGAAGCTTTAACAGACTAACTGGACTTGGCTTTGCAGCAGGAAGATCTTTAATAACCTTCTAAACTCTATGTGCTGTGTATTTATAGTCGCTCAATCGTGTCTCTTGGTGATCCCATGAACTGTAGCCCGCCAGGCTCCTCTGACCATGGGGATTCTCCAAGTAAGAATACTGGAGTAGATTGCCATGCCCTCTTCCAGGGGATCTTTCCAACCCAGGGATAGAACCCAGGAATTCCACATTGCAGGCAGATTCTTTACCATCTGAGCCACCAGGGAAGCCCAAACATATTGCAGTGGGAAGCCTATCCCTTCTCCAGAGGAACTTCCCAACCCAGGAATCGAACCGGGGTCTCCTGATTGCAAATGGGTTCTTTACCATCTGAACTACCAGCCACCTAATTCTGCTATTCTTATGGTCTGCTGAGGCTCCATATCGATAACCTCAGATACACAGATGACACCACCATTATGGCAGAAAGTGAAGAGGGACTGAAGAGCCTCTTGATGAAAGTGAAAGAGGAGAGTGAAAAAGTTGGCTTAAAAATCAACATTCAAAAAACTAAGATCACGGCATCCAGTCCCATCATTTCATGGCAAATAGATGGGGAAAAAATGGCAACAGTGACAGACTTTATTTTCTTGGGCTCCAAAATCACTGCAGATGGTGACTGCAGCTGTGAAATTAGAAGATGCTTGCTCCTTGGAAGAAAAGTTATGACCAACCTAGATAGCACATTAAAAAGCAGAGATATTACTTTGCTGACAAAAGTCTAATCAAAGCTATGGTTTTCCAGTAGTCATGTATGGATGTGAGAGTTGGACTATAAAGAAAGCTGAGTGCTGAAGAATTGATGCTTTTAAACTGCAGTGATGAAGAAGACTCTCAATTGAGAGTCCCTTGGACTTCAAGGAGATCCAACCATCCTAAAGGCAATCAGTCCTGAATATTCATTGGAAGGACTGATGCTGAAGCCGAAAACTCCAATACCTTGGCCACCTGATGCAAAGAGCTGACTCATTTGAAAACACTCTGATGCTGGGAAAGATTGAAGGCAGGAGAAGGGGCCGACAGAGAATGAGATGGTTGGATGGCATCACCGACTCAGAAGACATGAGTTTAAGCAAGCTTCAGGAGTCGGTGATGGACAGAGAAGCCTGGTGTGCTGCAGTCCATTGGGTTGCAAAGAGTCAAGACACGAGTGAGCAACTGAACTGAACTGATTCAATATTAGCTATTACAATCTGATGAAATGTCCTGGAGTTCAATAGCAGTCATGGTTGCACAACTCTAAATACACTACAACCCACTGAATTGTAGGTAAACCTAATGATACATGGACTACATTTCAATAAAGATGTAATTTTTCAAGTTCAAACTGTTAATGGTATAGGTGAAATATTACTTTCATCACACATTCAACCTGTGGAGTTGAGTCTTCCCTAAAGTCAAACTGTCAATTTTAAGTAGAACTACCAATCTATGGCTCTAAATTTAGTATGTTAGAATATCATGTTAAGAAGTTTTAAAGGTACTGTGTAAAACATATCAGTGGCAAAAAATGGTTGAATAATCATCAGTATAAATTTATCATCCTTACTAGAAACGTGTTGTTAATGGTGGGCTGCTGCTGCTAAGTCCCTTCAGTTGTATCCGACTCTGTGCAACCCCAGAGATGGCAGCCCACCAGGCTCCCCTGTCCCTGGGATTCTCCAGGCAAGAACACTGGAGTGGGTTGCCATTTCCTTCTCCATGCATGAAAGCGAAAAGTGAAAGGGAAGTCTCTGTCGTGTCCGACAATTAGCGACGCCATGGACTGCAGCCTACCAGGCTCCTCCATCCATGGGATTTCCCAGGCAAGAGCACTGGAGTGGGGTGCCATTGTCTTCTCCGTAATGGTGGGCAAGTGACATCAAATCTTAGAGGATTCATTTTACACCTTAATCAGTCAGTTCAGTTCAGTTCAGTCGCTCAGCTGTATTCGACTCTTTGCGACTCCATGAATCACAGCACACCAGGCCTCCCTGTTCATCACCATCTCCTGGAGTTCATTCAAACCTACGTCCATCGAGTTGGTGATGCCATCCAGCCGTCTCATCCTCTGTCGTCCCCTTCTCCTCCTGCCCCCAATCCCTCCCAGCATCAGTCTTTTCCAATGAGTCAACTCTTCACATGAGGTGGCCAAAGTACTGGAGTTTCAGCTTTAGCATCATTCCTTTCAAAGAAATCCCAGGGCTGATCTCCTTTAAAATGGACTGGTTGGATCTCCTTGTAGTCCAAGGGACTACAAAGCATCAATTCTTCGGCGCTCAGCCTTCTTCACAGTCCAACTCTCACATCCATACATGACCACAGGAAAAACCATAGCCTTGACTAGGTGGACCTTTGTTGGCAAAAGTAATGTCTCTGCTTTTGAATATGCTATCTAGGTTTACAACTTAATAAGCAATACTAATTCCCAGGGATCGGGGAGAGAAGAGGGGTACTCTTTCTTTGCACTAAATTTCTTTGAGCCTTGGTTTTCTCATCTAGAAAAATACAGTAATTACAAGCTCATGAGAAACGCTGGGTTGGAGGAAGCACAAACCGGAATCAAGATTGCTGGGAGAAATACCAATAACCTCAGATATGCAGATGACACCATCTGCAGAAAGTGAAGAACTACAGAGCCTCTTGATGATAGTGATAGAGGAGAGTGAAACAGTTGGCTTAAAGATCAACATTTAGAAAACTAAGATTATGGCATCCAGTCCCATCACTTCACGGCAAATAGATGGGGTAACAGTGGGAACAGTGGCTGGCTTTATTTTTCTGGGCTCCAAAATCACTGCAGATGGTGACTTCAGCCATAAAATTAAAAGACGCTTACTCCTTGGAAGGAAAGTTATGACCAACCTAAATAGCATATTGAAAAGCAGAGACATTACTTTGTCAACAAAGGTCCATCTAGTCAAGACTATGGTTTTCCCGTGGTCATGTATGGATGTGAGAGTTGGACTATAAAGAAAGCTGAGTGCAGAATTAATACTTTTGAACTGTGGTGTTGGAGAAGACTCTTGAGAGTCCCTTGGACTGCAAGGAGATCCAACCAGTCCATCCTAAGGGAGATCAGTCCTGGATATTCATTGGAAGGACTGATGTTGAAGCTGAAACTGCAATACTTTGGCTACCTGATGGGAAGAGCTGACTCATTCGAAAAGACCCTGATGCTGGGGAAGACTGAAGGCAGGAGGAGAAGGGAATGACAGAGGATGAGATGGTTGGATGGCATCATCGACTCAATGGACATGGGTTTGGGTGGTCTCTGGGAGTTGGTGATGGACAGGGAGGCCTGGCGTGCTGCGATTCATGGGGTCACAAAGAGTCAGACACGACTGAGCGACTGAACTGAGCTGAACCAAACTCATAATACTGCAAGTCCTGCAGTCCTGGAGGGTACATAGATGTGGGTATCCCAGAGTGAATTCTAGTTGTCTTTATATCAGACCAGTGGAGAGAGGATACAGCTATGTAAGTGCCTGGTACAATCAGTGACAAGTATTTTTATTTGATATTCATGAATAACTGGGCTATTAAGACGAGTGAACAATTTTAGATGAGTAGTTCAGTGGAGTAATTTACTACATGTAGAATATAATGTCATTAGTTTTAAACTCCCTCTTTCCTCTTCCCCATCTGCATGAACACAAAGAGGAATCTAATACTTTCAAACCTGAAATTGGAACACTTAAATTGCACTGTAAGGACAGCCTTCAATTTCCTAATTTTGTGGTATCTGTAGAGATTTACAAATGGGTGGAAAGGGAGAAAGAGAGAGAGATACTGTCATTAAGAACAAAGTTTTGAGGACTTCCCTGGTGGTCCAGTGGTTAAGAGGCTGCACTTTCAATGCCTCCAATGCAGAAGGTACAGGTTCTATCCCTGGTTGGGGAACTAAGATCCTACGTGCACGTTGGCATGGCCAAAAACAACAACAAAAACCCACAAAGTTTTGAGCAAATTGTACTGATTTATTTACAACTGTAATTTATAAAGAGTAACACAAACATCTTTACATTAATATTATGAAAAAAGTCCCATGGCTGAAATGGGCAAAAAATGAGACTTCAGGACATTTCTAAAAGGGGCACCAAAAGAAGGGGGAAAATGCAATACAACAGTCGTAGGGAGTTATAAATATCAAGTATTGTACCAGGTGCAGTTTCATGCAAATGTCTTCAACCACTCAAACTGTTTTTATTTAGATACGAGAATAAAATATCTTGAACTATGTTGCCTTTTATTCACTTGATTTCCTTTAAGTAAATTAAAATAACTGGCTGTAAACAGGATCTATCTGAAGATTTCTATCAACCCCTAGAGATAATCCATGACATTTTAAGACACGGTGGGTTGTGAGGATTTGTTACTTCCCAAACAGATTTTTGTAAGCAGTCATTCCATGACCCCAAATGTGTTCCTGGATTTCTTTCACCAAATGTGTCTAACACAAACCTCAATGAATTAAACTGAGAAAGCTGCAAAATAAAGCAGACCCCTTGCAGTTTTGTCATATTAAGAGAATAAAAATCATTTCAAACCACTAGAACTTTAATAAGAAAACAAAAAACGAGAAAAATATTTCATGAAGTGATGATAAAAACTAGTTTATACAGCTCTCCAATCATCTACCTTTTCTTTAAGTCAGTATTAGTGTGGTCACAGACATAATCTCACAGAAGATAAATCCATCTGTGCTCAGCACCTGTTTTGAAATATCCTAAATCAAATGCTCCTCTTGTAAGAGAGACCAATGACACTTGTAAAAATATAATTTTGTCCCCCAAGTGTTAGTTTTAATCTTAACATGCCTACCTACTTATTATAATGCTTTTAACTGCTCCTTAGATACAATTAAGATGAAGTTTAGTATCTAAAGCACTCAGTGTTAAGACTATTAGCTAATGGTACAAAGATGACTTAGAAACTGATGTTTCAACATTTTACTAGCTGGTCTGAATTTGAGTTGGCTGGAATCTTCATCCATTTTATTAAAAAGATTTCATTCTTTTTTAAGATCAGAAATGGCAAGCTAATTATTGATCTATATAATACTTTTTAGTTTCTGACATTGCTCAGTGGGTAAAACTAAATGTAGCAATTACAGGGGTCTCTTCAGTGAATTCTATCTCTAATTTTCAGTGAAGACATTGCAAATACACATGTGTATGGTTGCTTTTAAATCTGAAACTGATGCATGTTCTCTTAAAACAGCTCTTCAAAACAGAACTGTATTCTGCACCCTTAGTTTATAAGGGCACAGGGTCAGCTACTTTAAAGTCATTTGATAACTGACCTTTATAAGAAATCATTTTACAAAACCAAAAATGCAAAAGAAAATTAAAAAAAATTTAACTGTCCAGAGATTGATTATAATAATTTACACTTTCTTAGACTTGCTATTTAAGCACCCCCATAAGCAAATGAAAGTCTCCAATTAGTATTCAGTCAGGAAAATATGTCCATATTTCTCTTGGTTGCCTTAATTTCTTCTGAAATAATTTTTGTTTACATTAACTTTCCAAAGCATCCAAAACTTTCATGATCTGTTGTTTTATGGCTTTGGTAGCATCTCCTGCATTTGGAATCAAATACCTATGGGGGGAAAAATATATGTTAATAACAGCGCCTTCTGTTGAGGACTCAGATTCCACTTCCAATGGGGAAGTGACCCACAAATCCAGCACAGGTGCCCTCCCATGTACTCCCCGTCATTTATCTCAACATATACTCAAAAGTGCTATTTTGAAAGAAAGAAAATCCAAATGCAAAATGATTTCTTATTGTGTAGAGCAGGGTGGAATGAACTGGAGATCAGGAGTTAGGAGGGCTATATTTGGTTCTAACACAAGCTAAGTGTGAAGATCTGGAAGTCACTCAATCCCTCTGGGCTTCACATTGTTACCTGTAAGATTAAAGATGATTTAGCTTCAACAGCAATGTGGCTACAGCCCTGATGCCAGTCCAAGAACTGTCTGTCACTGGTCCACAAGAAGGCGAGGAGGAGCTTGAATCAGACTGTTAACTAACTACATCATCCAGCACACTGCTTAGTTCACTGAGACTTTTCAAAACAAGAATTTTTTGACGAAGGAAAATAAAAACAGTGACTTACATTCCAAAAAAAGCTCATTTAATTGCAAAGCAGCATGTAGTGCAGCACTGGTGTAGAGTATTCCTAAAGACCTTTCTGTCAAAGTCTGTGAAGTTAGCTATGGCGCTTAATGAAATCATGTGCTAATGCCTAATCCATATATTACAACAAATTTGTAAGGAAAAGATAGCAGGAACACCAATAAAAGTGGTTCAGGTATCCTATTCCACCATCCGTTTCCCCAAAGAGAGAAGCAAATCATGTTTAATAATGAACTAATTCAGTAATTCAGATAATATCATCCTAAGAAAATCTTACCTTTCGATTGCCAAGATTTCTATTCCTGAAGCGCTGCTGTTTCCATACTTGAAGGTAATTAGCTCAGGATGTTTTTTTTTGGATGTTATTTTAACTACAGAATTTAGTGCTTGTCGAGACTGTATGTAGGCCAATCCTTTCCGTGAAAGAATCTCCCTTAAACAGTACATATGTGTTGCAGTAACCAACAGATGACTTGAGAGAGACAAAGATTAAAAAAAACAAAAAGAAATGTCATTCAGAACAGCTGTTACTTCAACAGTCCCAATTATAAAAAATGTTCAACTCCAGATGAAACCACTTTTGAAGGCAAAGGATCACTATTGATTTAAATAACCTACCTAATAACAGCTTTTAATTTTCCTTCAGTTGTAGGCAAAATTAGTTTTTTACTGACAGATAAATCCTGTAACTATTTAAGAGTAAAGTTTATATTTAATATAATAAAAACTATAATTAGAAATTATTAAAATAATGGATTTTCAGAATCTATTCTACATGGTATTTGAAATATATTACCTTTCAGACTTAACAGCAAACTATCCTCATGCAACATACCATAGCATATACTTTATATCAAAGACCACTAAGCAACATCTGGACTGCCTTACATATTTAGTAATATTCGGAAATGGGCCCCAAAGACAAAATAAGCATAGAATTATTAACACCCACACCAGGCCTTGTGTCTCAGGTCACTTTTAGTAATAGTACTCACACACTTTTATGAAATACAATAAGACAGATATCCAGAATGAGGGACATTCTGCAGAACAGCTGACCTAGACTCAAAGGATTCACTCATCACAAACAAAAGCAGGAAGTATGATGAGGGGAGCAGTATTGCTGTTCAAGGGATGAGACTAAGGAGAGAGAGAAGGCGAATGTGATGTGTAAAACACGGCTAGACCCTGGATCAGGAAAAAAGGATAAAGACTATAAAAGATACCTTGGAGACACTGTGAAAAATTTGCATGTGGTCTGCATGTGAAATGATGCTCATTTTCAAGGTTTTTAAAGATGTGACAGTGTTATTGGAATTGTGGAGACTATTCATATTCTTGAGAGATTTACGCTAAAACACTTGTCATTATTTATAAGCTTCTCCTGAGTGGTTTGACAATGGAAAAGTGTGTATGTGTATGCAAAGATATTTACACAGAGAGATGGGATAGTGTGAAAAAGTTAAAAGTAGCTGAGTTTGAAAGAAGCTTATATTCAATGTACTATTCAACTTATCTGTTTAAATTTTTCCCAAAAAATTACCTAAGAAATATTTTTTTAAAAACCAAGATATATAATACAAGCTGACAGAAGAAATTCTATCTTACTGTACTGAGATACATAAAATTTCTTTCACAGTTAACCTTCATATCATGACTTCCCTAGATTCAATCTTATTTCTGAAGAAGGCATTTTAAAAAGTATCAAGGGACTTACCTGGAGGCACAGTGGATAAGAATCCGCCTGCCAGTGCAGAGGACACAGGTTTGGTCCCTGGTCCAGGAAGATTCCACACGCCATCAAGCAGCTAAGCACACGCACCACAACTACTGAAGCCTGTGGGCTCTACCGCTCCAGAAACACAGCTGCTAAGCTTGTGCGCCACCACTAGCCTACATGCTCCAACTGCCAGAGCCTGTGCTCCACAACAAGAGAAGCCGCCGCAACGAGAAGCCTGTGCACGGCAACAGAGAGCAGCCCCCACACCCGGAAAGCCCATGCACAGCGACGAAGACCCAGTGCAACCAAAACTAAAATTTAGAAGAGAATTCAACTTGAATAAAAAGTACCTAGGAAACATGTGTCCACTTTCTTTCACTTCTTTACAAGGAAAATGATGCTTGACATCTGGCTTGTTTATCCAAGTCTGAATGTTCACAACCTCTTTTCTATCATCATCTGACATTGAAGAACTGTCAATTTCATCTGTAAAGAATTTAAGATGTTAAAAGTGGGTATCACCAACTTTAAAAATGATAGCCTAAAAAAAATTTCAGTAGTATTTTAAACACACAGGTTGAAAAACAAAACAATGAATTCTAACCCAGCTACTGTATTTCCTGTGCCAATGATACTAATATAAAAGTATTATGATGAAACATCACTACATATGGTAAGAAAATCAAGTGAAAATATTACATATATACTTTTATTATAATATTAAACTACCTGAGGAATTTCAACTCTTTTGATTTATACAACATTAACTCTAATCTATGACTAGTCTGTAGGGAGATGGTGGAATTGTCCAATAATAATATTACCACCTATCTTGAGGGCAAAAATGGCGGAGTTCTTTTTCTCTTGCTGGTTTCTTTTCCTTTTTTATTGAAGTACAGTTGATTTACCTAATTATATCAGTTTCAGGTATATAACACAGTGATTCAATATTTTTATAGATTACACTCCATCTACAAAATTACTGATTTCTGATTCTGGGGGAAAATAACAACAAAATAATCCTGGGATAAGTAAGTCTATTTAGTGGGGTTTTATGTGAGAGAAATGTAAGACATTCCTGTTATTCTGTTTTTCTAATTTAAAAAAGGGAATTACACTCCCTAGAGTTAATTGCAGATGCTCTTCTCTTCACTTTTCAAGAAATCAAGATACAAGAGACATAGTAAAAAAAAAGGAAATCTCACGTATCTATTCACTTCTAGCTCAAATAAAAAGTAAAGCCCTCATGGATTTCTGCCCAATCACATCCCCATTTCTTTGCCACCAAGAAACAGTGACCATCTGAATTTGGTGTCACATCTTTACTTTCACTCAAACATGAATATTCTTAAATAATATACAGTACTGTTTTGCATTCTAAGTTAACATAAATAACAGACTGCTCAACTGTATTCTTTTCCAACTGCTACCCTACTCCCAATGTTATAAATTTTACCCATGTTGATAATCATAGCTCCAGTTTTCTTATTTTCATTTCTGTGTAATTTTCCAGAGTGTAAGTACATATGTGTATATATAAAAATATGATGTGTGAAAATACACCAACATTTATTCATCCATTTCCTTCTTCCTTTTGTTAATGGAATAACAAATATTTAGGGAAAGACAGAGACTGATAGGTAACAGGAAAATGACAGAAGAGACAGAGCAAAAAGGAGAAAGGGAAACAATTACAAACAGCACACAGAAGTTTATGAAACAGAGGTAAGAATAGCTAGAGAAGGTGTTGGGGAAAAGCTATAAAGAAATAAAATACAATGTACTGATCATTTTGTTACACTATAAAAGAGAAAATGTACTTTTAAGAGTTTTTATACATATAGAAGAAAAGTAAAAATTCTGCGTATTTGCTTCAAAAAAATTACATAAAGAAAATTATTTTCCCTTCAATGCAGTTTTCAGGAAGGTGACTGTAATATCCATTAAAATGTCAAATGTGAGTCCCTCCAATCTGGCAATCTTACTGTGAAGTATTTACCCTCTAGATACACTTGCAAAAGTTCACCTAGATATATGTGAATATATGTTCACGTACACACACACACACACACACACACACACACAAATAAAGATAGCCACTGCTATTTGAAATAGTAAAAAAAAAACTGGAAAACTACCAGGGTCAACCAGGAGAAGACTGATTTAATTATGGTGCATTAGTATAACAGGAAGTCAGCTGTGGGCTGAGGTGGAAAATACATAATATGTATTACTAAGAGAAAAAAAGCAAGATGAGATTTAGGAGTATTCTTGTTTTGTACTTTTATATACAACATATACTTAATATACAATGTATATTTTTATATTTTTTTCTAACTCAACACACATTAATACTAATTATGATCACTTAATCAGGGTAATCTGAGCAGCAGGATTATGAACAAAAACAATAAATTATTTTTTAAAACATAAAAGACAATCATGAATTTCCCTGGCACAATATCCCCATCTTGTGGCCCTTTAGGATATTGCCCCCAATTTCAAAAGGCTCTTTTCAGATGTCTCAATTTTTGAGATTTCCTGAACTTCAGTCTCACAACTCTTAATCTCCTGCATGGCTGAATCAAGGGGATTTACATCCAACCCCATGGATTTAAATACTATTTATACACTGATAATTCCCAGATTATCACCAGCTTAGACATCTCTCCTCAACTAGATGCCTATAATTATTGCCTACTCAGCATTTCTACTGCATAATTTAAGGCATCTAAAACCAACTCTTAATAGAAAAACCACAGACTCTCCAACCTGCTCTACAGAACCTCACTGTGTCTTGCTGGTCCCAGAACGATCTCTACAATCACTCCTGACGCCTGAGGAAAGCAGTCTGTATACAGAGAAGTGTAGTACTAAACCTGTGTCGTATTCTTCCTCATCCCCGATGCTGAAAACAGGCTTCACGCCACGGTAAGGCTTACCCACTCTGTCACTGCTGCTCACATGCCTATATTCAGAGAATTGTAAGAGGGAAATCATCACTTAAGTTTCTAAAGTTTCCCCAAGTATCATCTGAATATTAAAACAAAATACAAATGTTCTTTGTCCACCCCCTACCTCACCATGTACCACCCAGCTTCAGGACAGTTATGTTAAGGAAATTGAAACAAGATAAGCAAATTATGTTAGCAAAAGTGGCACAGGGTCTTGACATGCAGAATGCTTTCAAATCTGTAAAAATTATGTTTAAAACAATTTTAATGTTCATATAAACCAATGCACTGGGATATTCCTTAACCTCTGAGCTCTGTGTCCTCAGCTGTAAAACGGTAATGACAATATCTACTCGTCCTGGTTACTGTGAAAATTAAATCAGTTAATATTTGGTAAAGCTCTTAAAATAATGTCTGGCATACAGCAAGTACTACATACATGTTTCTTAGACAAAACAGTTTATGAAACCAAATATTCAAATTCTAGTAGGAGTGCTGAAGGGTTTTTCATTTGGATACATATGTCTTAAGGTTTTTCCTCCCATTTTTTCTTGTTTCTGTTACTTCTATTGCAATAGAAACTAAGATGCTACTTTTACATAAATAAACCATGAAAATGAATTTGCCTTTCATTCTCAAGTGGCAGAAACAAACAACGTGTAAACTCAAACTTAATTAGTTCTGTAGGAAGCTCTCTTTTTTATACAAAAATCAATACCTTGTTACTTTTCAGGTAATCTCCAATAATCCAAGAAGTAAAATTAAAATATTTAGACAAAATATCACATGTTTCTGGAGAAAGAGTACTGTATTATTTGTAGGATAAGGTTCAGCTAAGATAATCTATGATGAAGGGAAATTGTGGCTTGCTTTTTCCCTTGTCATGTTAAGAGAGAGTTCAATTAAGTTATGTGTCTTAGAATTCAATTTTTCCAAAAAACAGAGATCAAATCTATATTTTAAATAATTTCTTAACACACAGCATCAATAAAAATCATGACCTAATTTGGTTAAAATACGCTTAAATCTTTACTTCTCCCAAAACAATATTCCTTAACAGAAAACTAACAAGAGTTGAGTGTATGACAGAATTGTAAGTTAATCAATACACTGCTTACAGTTTACGTTAAAATCATAAACTCATTTGATTTTTGTGCTAAAGCATATCTAATGTAAAGTTATCCTATAAATTAGCAAATTTTACTCATTAAAGACAAAGAAATGAAAGAAATAGTTAAAATGAAATAAATCTATGCAAATCAGATTCAGCTTTCTTACAAAAGGCAAAGACAAACATAGCTTTATGTAACAATACATTTATGTCATCTAGATTATAAAATTGTATGAGATCATGTTATTGGTTCTTTCCTGATATTAAAGCATAATTAAACTTCTATAATATAGAAAATAATGAAGATAATGTTTACAGTAAATCCTTGCACCAGAATATAAGTATGAATAAAGTGACATCCAAAAGTGACAACGAAGCTATACATTATTGAGCAAAATGTATAATATAATGCAGTTTTTATAAACAAGATGGTTAAAGGTAACTAATAAAGTTCTTAAAAGACTATCAAAAGCTGAAACTCAATGGCTGGACTCTTTAAAAGCAGTTTATCTATGCTTTTTTGCAGAAACAAAATCTACAAAATAGTCTGAATAGATTTTAACTTTATTTACTGGGCTCAAAAAACCCCCAAATTTATTGTAACTTTTCATTAAGTTCTATTTTCAAAATGGATATAATCTCTAGGGACCAGAAAAGATAATTTTTAATTTTTTAAAAATTCTTTGGGATAAAATTTGGAAGTTAAAAAAATCAGAGTAATTCGACGGTCCTGTAACAAGAGAAAACAGAAAGATGATTCACAAATAGATTATAATTTTAAAAGAAGCCATCCCCCTTAAAATTATAAAATTGTAATAGAAGCTCTATAACTGGCATCGTACAGGAGCAGTCACAGTAAATAAAATCTTATACATAAGCTGAAAGTAAACTATTGGTAAAAATGCTACTTCCAATTCACTGAAAACACTGAAATGATCTGCCAAAAAAGTCAACTCCGTTATTCCAGAGCTTAACTTACTTTTCAAAGTATGACTAGAACTTCTTTTTAAATGTTCATAGGTATTGCTGTAATTGATATTCAAATTAAAATTGTAGAAAAGTCATGCATACAAAAATGTAAAGCCATATAGTATAAGGTTCTATTATTTATCCTAATTGAAGATCCAGTAGATTTCTAAACTTTAAATCTATGGAATTTAATAACAAGTACCCCCATTTTACTGGGATCAGAGAAGAGATGGATTATATATTAACATATCCACTGTGGCCTAATTTCTTTCAAGGAAAAGCAAAGGCAGAACCCTAGAACTGGAGTTCTTTGGAACTGATTCATATAATGTTGTCTCTCCAACTTAAACACATACATCTTATTAAGAAAATTCTAGCAATATTATCAAATGACATCGTGTACATGAAATAACAAAAAATTTGAACCACAAACTATGCTTTTTTTCAGGTGCTACAATTTTCTCCACTGTTAGGGCATGAGACAAAAGTAAATGATCTCCAAAGCTAATAGCCTCCCAACTCTGAGACTACGTATTTTCTTTGTCTCATCTTCCTCTGTCTTAGAATAAAAACATGAAATTTGTTTTATGAAATTGTTGTGTTTGAATTACTTGATTTTCATCTGAGGAACAGGAGATATAAAGGGGGAGGCAAGGAAAAAAATTTAAATGATCAAGCAAAAAAACCAAAAGGAAAGCATATCAGCATCACACACTCCTAAAAGCAGAATGAGAAGAGCTCAGCCTTTGAGACAGCTGCATGAAATCTGAGCGAAGACAGCAAGAGGCTTAGAGACAGCATGATGCATGCTAAAGGAAAAGGATGGTCCAGTAAAGCTGCGCTACTCATTGGCTTACCGCTCGGTACATGTTCTGTCTGGCCAAGGAAGATTGAAAGACATTCTACAGCAAATTGAGGCAGAGGACAGAACAATATGATTATTAAAAACACAACAGCTTTAAAACAAAAATATAGTATAATCAGTTTTTCTAACCCAGAGTGTATATTAAAAAGAAAAATGTTTTGACGATCCCAAGTACAAAGAAAAATGAAGAAAAGCCAGTTTCAAGTGATTCTTTAACAAAGAGAATAGCCTTTTCAACTTAGTATTATCACCAGTTCATTTTAAAATAAAATTTTAAGTGTTCATGCTACAAAATGTAGCAATAATAGTACCCTAATTGAGAATGCACTAACTAAAAGTATTTTTAAAAATAAAGCTTTTGAAAGCAGACACAATTTTAATGAGCAAAAAAAACTTTCAGCCTTGATAAAAAAACTTTTAACATTATTTATCAGTTGCCCATTTTAGACAAAGTATAGTTTTTTGGATTAGTGAAAAAAACCTACATCTTGTTATTTACTAAACGAAAAAATATATATACCTGTGTATGCATATGTACTTTATTTAATAAAATGAAAAATAGTACATTCCTTATATTCAGTTCTTAAAGTCAAATACTTCAACTCTCCTAGGATACTGCAAGTAAGACGAGATGAAATTAAATACTTTAACACATTTCCAAGATCAGGCCTGCTTAGAAACAAATTTCACACTGGAACTATTAGATTAGCTTTGAACTCTAAGAACAAGAAAGATCAGTGAAACTAAGGTGGAGAAAAAGAAAACATACCATGCACTCAACAGTCCCAGTGAGAAACAATGTAACAGACATTCTTAAACTTCCTTATTATTTGTTAGCTAGTTACTTCATTTGTAATTCATAGGAAAAGTGAGGTCACACATGTTGTGAACAAACTTCTATGAAGATCTGAATTCTTAAATTTAAGAAAATGGGGTTCTGTTTTATTTAGTATGACTCAATTTTCTAGGTTTTAAATTCCTGAAGCCAAGAAAGAGATTACTGATATGAGATTACTGCACTTAACAGATGATTCCAACCACCTGACAGGTGGGATTATACATAATAGTGTTGGAACATTTTTTTCTAATGAATGGCTTGAAAGGGGCAGAATTATTATTTGCCACCTATTCTGGGCAGTGAGAGAAGAGAGTAATCTTCATAGTCAAACTTTACAGCAATAAAGAACATCTCTGTGATGATAATGAAAACTGGAATCATCTAATAAAAAAATGTAATTTACAGTCCTTTTTTAAAGCACATTCTAGTCAACTAACATTTACTCTAAGATACTTTTCTTTAGCTTGAGTTACTCATCACAAATTCATACTGTATAAGTAACTCACCGGTCCACAGGAGTTGATGTATTCTCAATAAAGCTGATAACTTTTTCCCTGACATTAACAGATTTTGTCTTCAAAGCAACAGTCATTTTATTAACTAATGATTTCATTCCTCTATCATTTGAACCATTAGAAGATTCACCCTAGGAGGGGAAAAAAAAGAATTTATTGATGAATTAACTGCTCTCCAAATGACTAGCAAGACACACTACTGCTGAAGGTTGTCTCGATGTTAATGCACTGAACTGGGTGCACCTCCTACCACAAAATCATATCTTAAAGTCCTAATTACCCAGTATACCTCAGAAAGTGACTGCAGGTGGACACAGGGCCTTTGAAGAGTAAATTAAGGTTAAATGAGGTCATGTAATAGGTAGGCCCGACCCCAAATGACAGATGTCCTTACAGGATAAAGGGGAGACATCAGGGGCTTACAAGCCCAGAAAAAAGGCCCTGTCATCTGCAAGCTGAAGACAGGTGCTTCTGGAGAAATTAAAGCTGTCAACCCTTTCATCCCAGACCTCTAGCCTCCAGGACAATGAGGAAATACATTTATGTTGTCTAAGTCACTAATCGGTTGCATTTTGTTAGGGCAACCCGAGTAGACTGACACACTGGGTGAAACCATTTCAGGAATGGAAGGTAGAAATGAAAATCGAGAATATGTATTACACACATAAATGTGTGGAACCTGAAACTACCTTTTATTCAGTAAGAAATAAAATTATGACCTCTTAACTCAGATAACTCTATAAAAATAAGTAAAATTACAATCAGAGTATCATTCATATAGCTAAATTTTGAAACATTTATTCTTTGTAAATTTTTGCTGTTTAAGACATTACTTAGGTCTTTATTTCTTAAGAAAAGTCATCTTTATGCACCTAGTGTAATAGATTTGAGTATAATTCTTGAATTGTATATAACTGTTCCCTTACATCCTACAGCAGCGGTTCCCAGTCCTTTTGGCACTAGGAACCAGCTTCATGGAAGACATTTTTCCACAGATGGGGGTTGGGGAATAGTTCAGGCGTCAAGGGGAGTGGCAGATGAAGCTGCTTTGCTCACTCACCTCCTGCTGTTCTGTGCAGTGGGCTTCTAACAGGCCTTGGACCTCTGCCCTACAGGCAAGCTGGTAGCAGATGTCGAAAGTTTAAAAATTTGCCTATCTTCTGCCCATTTATTCCTCTTCAGGATTTATGGGAAGGAAATAATCAGAAAATGCCTAGGATTTAGTCACTAAACTATTTTTCAAAAAGTTTAAAAATCAAGCATTTAAAAATAGAAAATGCTCAAAATGTTCAGTGAAAAAGCAGAAAATAAACCTATTTGTACACTCTGAGCACTACTTTTAAAATACAATACTAAAAAAAGCATTATAAAAGATGTGAAGAAAATATTTCAAAATATGAACAGTTGTTATCCATGGCTAGGTAATAATTAATTTTGCTTTCTTTGTATTTTTAATATTTACATATGATGCTACAATGAAATGTATTATTTTTATTTGTAAAAAAGTCATTAATTAAAATGTATTATTTTTACTTTTAAAAGAAGTCAGTCATTAACTAAAATACATTACTTTTATTTTTAAAACAAGTAAGGCATTAACTAACCAACATAAAAATCATGTTTCCATTTCCATATCCAACTTCAAAACCAAATTATACTGACCATGGAATTCTTTGGTACTTTAGAAGATAACACATCTTTAAGAGTTTCATCAATAGCCTCAATCATTGCTTTTTAAATCTGAAGATAAAAACTTCAATAGAGAGACTATCCAATGCTGTGGGTGGGAATACAAATTAGCATGATATTTTTTGGAGGGCAATTTGATAATAATGCAGAATTCTAAGGATTTTGACATGTAATCTTTTGATCAAGTTATTTCATTTCTGGGCCAAAATAATCATGTCATATGCAAACATTAGTACAAAAATGAATAGTAGTGTGCACAACAGAAAAAGACTGGAAGCAATGTAAATATTCAATAGTAAGGGACTAACAAAACAAATTATAATATATCCACAGTATTTAGATATTAAAAATGGAAACAACAAATATTTATTAAATAAATGGTGAGCCCCTAGATACCTAAAAGATCATGCTGAAAACCTAATTCTCAGAGAAGCTTTAGCTGCACAATTTCACAATAATTTGCTTTGACTTACAAGGGTGAAGATAAGCCTCAATTCATCATCTAATGAGTTACAAAGTTTATCTGGGCCACCAGGGAAGTATAAAGTATGTAAATGACACTATATCGTATGTACAAGGGTGAAGATAAGCCTCAATTCATCATCTAATGAGTTACAAAGTTTATTTGGGCCACCAGGGAAGTATAAAGTATGTAAATGACACTATATCGTATGTAAGTGAGAGGTTCTACACTAAAGTATGCAAGCGACAGGTACTACACTTTACAGTCAGTTGTACATTTAATCCTCATGTCATTATTATGAAGAAAGTTCTGGTATTATCACCCCTATCTGCACAGATGGAGAAACCAGAGTGAAAATGATCTTGCTGGAGATCATGAAGAAAATATGTTCTGGAGATAAAACCTGAGCACCCAGGTAAGTCTGATTGGTAAGTGCAGGACTGCACTGGAGTTTTCCTTCTATTTCTGATTTGAAGAATGATCATCAGGTAGATAAGGATCATTACTTGTGAAGAAAACCATTAAATGACAGAGCCAGGTTTCAGCAATACGTGAACCGTGAACTTCCAGATGTTCAAGCTGGATTTAGAAAAGGCAGAGGAATCAGAAATCAAATTGCCAACATCTGCTGGATCATGGAAAAAGCAAGAGAGTTCCAGAAAAACACCTATTTCTACTTTATTGACTATGCCAAAGCCTTTGACTGTGTGGATCACAACAAACTGTAGAAAATTTCAACAGATGGGAATACCAGACCACCTGACCTGCCTCTTGAGAAATCTGTATGCAGGTCAGGAAGCAACAGTTAGAACTGGACATGGAACAACAGACTGGTTCCAAATAGGAAAAGGAGTACGTCAAGGTTGTATATTGTCACCCTGCTTATTTAACATTATATGCAGAGTACATCATGAGAAACACTGGGCTGGAGGAAGCACAAGCTGGAATCAAGATTGCTGGGAGAAATATCAATAACCTCAGATATGCAGATGACACCACCCTTATGGCAGAAAGTGGAGAATTAATCTTGATGAAAGTGAAAGAGGAGAGTGAAAAAGCTAGCTTAAAGCTCAACATTCAGAAAACTATGATCATGGCATCCAGTCCCATCAATTCATGGCAAATAGATGGGGAAACAATGGAAACTGTGGCTGAATTTATTTTGGGGGGGCTCCAAAATCACTGCAGATGGTGACTGCAGCCATGAAATTAAAAGACACTTACTCCTTGGAAGGAAAGTTATGACCAACCTAGATAGCATATTGAAAAGCAGAGACATTACTTTGCCAATGAAGGTCTATCTAGTCAAGGCTATGGTTTTTCCAGTAGTCATGTATGGATGTGAGACTTGGACTATAAAGAAAGCTGAGTGCCAAAGAATTGATGCTTTTGAACTGTGGTGTTGGAGAAGACTCTTGAGAGTCTCTTGGACTGCAAGGAGATCCAACTAGTCCATCCTAAAGGAGATCAGTCCTGGGTGTTCATTGGAAGGACTGATGCTGAAGCTGAACTTTGGCCAATACTTTGGCCACCTGATGCGAAGAGCTGACTCATTTGAGAAGACCCTGATGCTGGAAAAGATTGAAGGCAGGAGGAGAAGGGGACGACAGAGGATGAGATGGTTGGATGGCATCACCAACTTGATTGACGTGGGTTTGAGTGAACTCCGGGAACTGGAGATGGACAGGGAAGCCTGGTGTACTGCAGTCCATGGGGTCACAAAGAGTCAGACACGACTGAGCATCTGAACTGAACTGAATGCAGATGATACAAAATACAGAAAATACATAAAAGACTTATTGCCCAAATATTTCCAAAGAAGAACAGAATGAATTTACCCTCACTATTCTCCTGGGACAAACTAATTGGGAGAGTCCGAAAATCAACTCACTTTAAAGCCCAAGTTAGTCACAGGACTCAGAATTATCTCTGTTGATATTTAAGCAGAAGTAGAAAATTGTCATTAAGTGATACCAAGTTGCAGCTGGGGAGGGAGAAGTCTGAATTCAGCAAGGAGACCACCAGAACTCCTGACTAGTTTAACTATGCAGGTCTGCTCCTGTGATTTCATTAACCTCACAACAATATGCTTCCTCATTGTACGTGTTTGAAATATTTTGACTCCATTTCTGTTACAGGTAGAATTTAGATGTTAATCATCATTTTTGAGCATTCATCCAAATCTGGTGACATGTTCTACATACACACTTACATCCACAGAAGAATTGATGCTGCTCCTTGAACCTGAGGTGCTAGCAATCCAATGGCCATATCCGTTTTCTGGTCCATCCACATTGATGTCTGCCAGGTGCTGCTGCAGTGCTTAGAGATAAAGAGGAAGAAGGAAAAAAAAGTCCTGATATATCAACCCCCCTTAGCAGTATGATAAAGTTGTCAGAGAAGACTTAGCAACTGAACAACAACAGAAGCTGAATGAAAAAGATCCAAGAGCATAATCACAGGTATTTCTTTCACAGCACCTTTGTAAAGAATAAAAGATGCCAGGCTACAGAAAGCTTTCTTTTCCCTCCTCTTCCTTCTAAAGCCCTCTCTCTACACACATATAACTTTTCTTAATTGACCCAAAGGGTGACAGTAACCATATACACAGATTTGATGTCTTCCTCTTTGAAAAGCAATCTTTCAAGTATTAATAAATAATTTTAGCAACATTTTAATGATATAAAGGATTAACGGAAAACCTATGATGGCTTTTGTTTACTATAAGGAGACATCAGTTAATCCTTCCAATAATAAAGGAGCAGTCTTAGGCATTAACTGCTGTGGAAAGAGAGATTATTCTTGGAACAGAAATAATTCACAGTTTAAAAAAGTTTTCCTAAAACCTAGCCTATCTGTGCTATATAAAATAATGCTTTTCAGACACTTTTGAAAACAATAACCAAGTTTTGTGCTATGCTGTCAGAATTTCCAACAAATAACACTAGGACTTAGGCCAATACTTGCTTAACACCTGTACTTATTAAAATAAGCCCTTTTTTAATATCACTCTGGGTATGAGCCTTAAGGGCTGTCAGTTATCAGGCCATGATACAAATTATCTCCACGACAGGAGATAAAAATTCTTGCTAATATCAGCAAAGACCAAGTTGAAATAAACCCTCACCTATCGAAACTTCTAATTTATAACATAAGACCACATTAAGTCAGAACTTAAGCCTGATAAGACTCTTTATGATTCAAACTCAGGATTCTACTGCCTCCAACAAATATTAATTTGATTTTACTATTAATTTTCCTAGTAATTACAGATTCAATATTTTTATATCTCTTTTACTAATGAAAGGCTATCTTTTAACTAAAATACATCTGACAAGCAACACTGTGTAAGTTTAAGGTACAAAATGTTGATCGGATACATTTATATACTGCAGCAACAGGTGCGCCTCTGTCATGCCACACAGTTACCATTTCTTTTTTGTGGAGGGAATAATTAAGATCTAGATTCTTTGCACAAGTTTGGGGATTATAATACAATATTGTTGTCCACATTCACTATATTATGCATTAAGTACTCCAGGACTTATTTACCTACATAAATTCTCAAATATTTGCTGTAGCAATTCTGTCATTTTTCTATCCTGAATTACCAGATTATCTGCAGTTGAAAACATCATCTTATTTCTTATTCCATTCAGTCAACGTTTTTCATCAGCTAATACTCTCAAGTAATTAAAAGATGAGAACAAAACAAAAAAGCAAATAGTAAGAAGAGTTTACAGTGAAAAATACCCCTCCTACTCTTGTCTCCCAGTCTTATCTACCCCTCCTTCTCCATAAAAACAAATCATGTGGGCAGTTTTTCACCCATCTTTACAAAAACATTTTTTACAAATTCAAGCTAATTGTATTTGTATTTACAAATACAAGCCCCAATTAGCTTCAATTTGTAAAAATGTTTTTGTAAAGATGGGTGGCTCAGACAGTAAAGAATCCACCTGCAATGCAGGAGACCTGGGTTGGATCCCTGGCTTGGGAAGATCCCCTGGAGGAGGGCATGGCAACGCACTCCAGTATTCTGACCTGAAGAATACCATGGACAGAGGAACATGGTGGGCCTACAGTCCATGGGGTCGCAGAGAGTCAGACACAACTGAGCAACTAAACACAGCACAAGTTAAAGACATCCATTTTAACAGTCTTCTAAATATTTTGTCATTGCAACTGCCTACTATATTTGTCTTTATCTATCTGTCCTTCTGGCCTTGCCTTTTCTGAAAACAGTGAATGACTGAAAAGAAAGTGTACCCAATAACTAATTTGGTCACTCCAAATCAGCTCCAGTGATCATATAATTTCCTCTGAAAAGTAGGGTCAAAGGAATTAATAAATTAAAATCTTACCCATAAATCCTCCACTGGCAATGCTCACGTATTCTTTGTTTTTCTAAAGTGGAAAATAAAATTTAAATTACTTCAAAATGCAATTCAATTAAAATTTCTTATAGTTCTATAAGCATTGACAAATGTAATAAAAGGCTATATACTAAATTTCTGGATTTTTTTTACATTTTAGACTTTGGCACAGAGACATACATACATTTATCTTGTATACTATAAGATCTGGGGCTTGCACAGGAATAAGTGGACAACTTCGTGGCTACTAACGAGACTGTACTACAGTCCCAACGATGCAAGAAGTCAAACCAAAATCTGTTACACTGTATTTTCCAATATAATGAAAATGTTTTAAAAACTTTCAAAAATATTTTGGGTTCTTTATTAAAAAGGAAATACAAAAGCAAGTAACACAGCTAATTATGAACAAATGACAGAATGTCAACATTTTACAAACCATTAAAAATTAATGAATCTAAGTAATGATAGACACAAGAAAGGTATCTGGGCAGTATTTACTGCCTGAGGAAGTACACACTATCCAAGACTTCCTGTCCCCCCACCCTCCAAAGTTATCTAACAAGACTCTAGGTCTAATCACCAGCTTACGGGAAATACCAGGGATAGAACCAAATAAACACCACTATGTGAATGCAATCAGCAAAATCCAGATTGTGGGTTTTTCCAAACAAATAGATGCAAGGAAAAAGAAACTGGAAACAGAGCCAATAAAAAGAGACTTAAAAGATATTAACCAAGTGCAATGTCTTGTTTTAGATCTTGAGAAAATTAGGAAACTTGAATACTTATTAGATTTTTTATAATCAAGTGTAATAGTTGTAATCAATTATATCTTTACAAAGAATTTACAGTTCAATTCTCCCTACTTTTGAATTTGTTTGAAATTTTCCACGTTGAAAATTGGGGAGGGGGAGGGATTTCTAAATCCACATCAAGAACTCAAATTATTAAAAGAAGTCCACAATATTCCAAATTCTTGCCATCTGACATCCTTTGTAATAAACAGCTTATTTCAGAGCATTTTTAGAATAGCTCAATTAAATTTATAAGTAAAATGAATTTGAGTCCCTATTTCTGTTATGCTGTTTAAAGTACTAAAATATCTTTACTCCAGTAAAGCATAAAATTATCGTATAATCCCTCTCCCAAATACTTTGTTCCCTTTCTGATTTTGTGTTTCAAGGACTGTCCTTTCAACTGATTTTCTCAAACCAGATTCCCATTGAAGTGGATACAAATTGAGTGGCCTGTTTCTCCTGTCTTCCTGTTTTCATAGTTCAGTCACACAAAATGAGTATTTTAATATATAAAGTCCAAGGAATAACTAATAAACAACCATTTTTATAAAGAAAGAGCTGTCACTGAGTGAGGCTTTGTAGAAAAGGTAGATGGACAGGGTGCATGAAATCAGTGATACAAATTAGTTGTGCTAAAGACAATACAGGAACACAAAAAGGAAAGGTGGTTAAGTGTCACAGACATATACATGTATATTTATTCGATTTCAAAGTGAAGATATTAAACTGAACTATATAGCAACTGTTAAAAGTATTAGGGCATGAATAAGCACAGAGAACAAACAAAAGAATAATCCAGAAATGGACCCTGATGCATTGAAGAATTCAGTCTATTAGAGAGGTGGCATTTCTAATTGATAGCACAACTGGTTAGCTATCTGGGGAATTTTTTTTTTTAATTCCTACCTCATTTTTTACAGAAAAATACTTCTAGATGGTCCAGAAGATTTAAACATTAAAAATGTATCATAAAAGCACGTGAGAAAAAAATGAGGGAGAAGACTTCTTGGCAAGACACAAAACCAATAAAGTGTGTTTTTTTTTTTTTAAAAAAAAGATAAATTTAACAAGGTAGACAACAGCACAAAATTGCCTAGGAGAATTTCTTAAAGGTGACAGCAAAAACCAAGGAAAAACTGAAGTAATCTGTCAGCATACCTGTAAAAAGTGTGCAAGGACCATGTTCATATACATGTCTTCTTCCTCCCTGCCACTGCCCATGAAGCAGAGGTGCTCCCCACCAGCGATGGAGCCGGACTCAATGGACTGCTTCTGTGCTTCCAGCAGGGATTTTACAGACTGTGCAAACTCAGATGGATTCTGGAGCATCTGGACAATTAAAATAATTTAATGTGGTAAGCCTGTGTTTTTTATACATCTGCAAAACTTGAAATATTTTCCCAGCGGGCTGGGGAGAGAACAATGTTTATATTCCCACTATGAAAATTTTTTTTAAAAAAAGGGGGGCTCTTCTTTTTTGAGCTGTGCTACACAGCTTGTGGGATCTTAGTTATCTGACCAGAGACTGAACGAACCCAGGCCCTCTGCAGTGAAAGCTCTTAAGTCTTAAAATAGCCAGGGAATTCCTAAAATAAAGGCTCTTATAAGTAAAATCCCTGGGATAAAAGAAATGTGTATTAAATGCATCCAAAATACATCAGAAAACAAAAGTTGACAATTCATGGAAAGATTAAATTATGCAAAGAAAATACCAGGAAAAAAAAAGTTTTTGCTGTTTGTTTCCTAAATTTCAGTGTTTTCAGGGTATGATGACAAGAAAAGTTTAACAATGAATGGAAGGATCCATGACAAAAACAATTCATTGAAACAAGCTATATTTTTTAGTCTCCACTTACATGGCAAACCATGTTATTTCTTAGAGGACAGTTAGAAATAGTGGAAGCACTTATCAGTACTTATTCTAGGTACTAGAGATATGATGATGAAAAAGTTCATTTCTTACCCTCAAGAAAATAAGCATGCCAATAAATACAAAAATTTGTTAAAACTGTTTTAATAAAAAGCACAGTGAAAATCCAAAAGAAAAATGCACAAACCACAGAAAAGTACTTTATTTTAAAAAAAATACAAATTAACCGCACACTCAAAAACATATGTGCAACATCACTAGTAATGACTACTGCTTTCCATTCACCATTCTTGTAAGATAGAAAATTAGTGATGTCCAATAATGCTTATGGTATAAAACAATCATTCTCACAGTTGTAAAGTATAAGTTGATACAGCCTTTTTAAAGGGTAATATGGCAGACTCTAGCAACAATTCTATATACCCACATTCTATATGCCCACATTCTATAGTCTATATGCTATAACTCTTACCCCAACAATTTTACTTCCAGTAGTGTATTTTACACAAATATTTGCATAAGTCCACAAATGTTAACTACATTAACTACATGTTAACTACAGCATTGTTTTATTACAAGAAAATTGAAAACATTCTAAATGTACATCAATCAGGTGATAAATTGTGGTATATCTATACCATGGATCACTATACAGCCATTAAAACGAATGTACTAAAATGAAAAGATCTCCCAAGAAACTGTTAAGTGAAAAACCAAGTGGACAAAAAAAAGTGAATAAGAAATATGTAAATGTAAGTTAAAGGGCTGGATGATTAAACAAGCTGACAATAATTGTTAACTCTGGAGATACTCTTTGAGCTTTTTAAGAATAATCAAAGTTATTCACAAATGACTTGAATAATAAGCATAAAAGATGGACCATCTAGGTCCTCCAGGGCTTCCCAGGTGGCTTAGAGGTAAAAGCCTGTCTGCCAAGCAGGAGACATGGGTTTGATTTCTGGGTAGGGAAGATTCCCTGGAGAAGGAAATGGCAACTGGCTCCAGCATTCTTGCCTGGAAAATCCCAGGGAAGGATAAGCCTGGCACGTTATCGTCCATGGGGTCACAAAAGAGTCGGACATGACTTAGTGACTAAACAACAACACATCAAAGTCCTCAAAGATGAATGAAGGATGAGAAAGGCACAGACTTTACATTCAGGATGTAAACAAGCTAGAATCACCTTCTTCACCTATAGCACCCCAAACCCTCTGGGTTGTTTTACTTCCATTTTCAATGAGCTTCCTCCTGACGCCACTTAGACCTTTCCACATGCCCTTTCAACCTCAGCGTCAACTTTTTCAGATAAGTCAGGGACAAAGTTACTCCTCTTACTGTCTTCCCCATTCCTGAGGCTCTAAAAACCCCAGAAGGGCTTAAATGATGTCAGTCCCAGTCTTACCAAATGCTCTAAGCATCTCTGACAATAATTATCTACTTCATCTATTCCTTCAATTCAATCCTAGGACAGTAATTTTAACAACTGAGGCCCTATATGCCAGAGACCACCCTTATTACATATTACTTTATTTTATGCACAGTTCAGTTCAGTTCAGTCGCTCAGTCGTGTCCGACTCTTTGCGACCCCATGAATCGCAGTACACCAGTCCTCCCTGTCCATCACCAACTCCCGGAGTTCACTCAAACTCATGTCCATCGAGTCAGCGATGCCATTCAGCCATCTCATCCTCTGTCGTCCCCTTCTCCTCCTGCCCCCAATCCCTCCCAGCATCAGAGTCTTTTCCAATGAGTCAACTCTTCACATGAGGTGGCCAAAGTATTGGAGTTTCAGCCTTAGCATCAGTCCTTCCAAAGAACACCCAGGACTGATCTCCTTTAGGATGGACTGGTTAGATCTCCTTGCAGTCCAAGGGACTCTCAAGTCTTCTCCAACACCACAGTTCAAAAGCATCAATTCTTCACTGCTCAGCCTTCTTCACAGTCCAACTCTCACATCCATACATGACTACTGGAAAAACCATAGCCTTGACTAGATGGACCTTTGTTGGCAAAGTAATGTCTCTGCTTTTGAATATGCTATCTAGGTTGGTCATAACTTTCCTTCCAAGGAGTGTCTTTTAATTTCATGGCTGCAGTCAGCATCTGCAGTGATTTTAGAGCCCCCAAAAAATGAAGTCTGACACTGTTTCCACATCTATTTACCATGAACTGATAGGACCAGGTGCCATGACCTTAGTTTTTTGAATGTTGAGCTTTAAGTCAACTTTTTCACCTCCTCTTTCACTTTCATCAAGAGGCTTTTTAGTTCTTCACTGTCTACCATAAGGGTGGTGTCATCTGCATATCTGAGGTTATTGATATTTCTCGATACAAGGAGGCTTACAGTAAAAACTTTTAGACTACCCAATCATAATAAGAGCTAATGTTCACAGAGTACTTACTAAGTGCAAGGCACTATGCTGAGTGCTGTATCAGGCAGCTCACAGTGAGAAGTTTAGAATTTACTGACATAACAATGGTAAGCAACAGTAAACCATACCTAACAGTGCTCTCATCTACCCTTTATGATGCCAAGGGGGCGTCCGTGGTTAGAAGGAAACCTGAGAGCTACCCTTGTATAAGCGCAGAGACTCCCTCTTTAAGCAGAAAGAAAAACATCCCCAAATCTGGTACATGTATATTTATTCATGGATTAAAGAAAAAAATCCATTTTTCCCATATTTTTTAAAATTTTAAATCACATTTATACTAACCAGATCTGAATCTAGATGGAAAGCAGTTGATAAATGCCCAGCATTATACTGTTCTGCAGGACGGCAATCCACCACAAAGAACCGGACTCCTTCCTAAAAGGGAAACATTTGACATAATAAAATATGCCAGGAGGAGCACATTTTACACAATATAATATTAACAATTAACCAAAAGGGGGGGAACAAATGGATTAAAAAATGGACCTCACATATAGTTAGGAAGTCCTATACAGTACAGACTCAAGAAAATATCCTCAAGATCTTAAAAGAGTTATATTTATTTTAAACAGTAGTTAAAACAGTTAGTCTTAAAACATATAGCAGGAAGAATGTTAGTTTGGGCTATTAAACTAATTTGAATTTAATAACTTAATGTGCATCATGTTAAACACTTTCAAAAACACTATACATATATATAAACACAGAGGTAGATACAATTTCTATTTCTGAAAATAAACCTACCAACTTATCAACAATGTAATTCACATAAGTATTAAATAAATGTCTTTTGGGGTGACAGCAGGTTCTCCAATGCCAGTCTGAACTGGAGTTCACATGGGTCTCTAAACTGGATTACAAGGTATTTTTTTAATAATGGTTCTAATGAGGAAACCACACAAAATGCTTGTTTTAAAGATATCTATTGTAAAAGGCCTATCTTCCCATGTTCTTTCCTCTTCTCTCCATCTTTGACATACATCCCACCTTTCAAATATAAACATGTAATTAACTGCTGCACTATTAGCAATAAAGAACTTATATTGAAAAAACTGGCTCATCAGATTTTCATAAATACAATAGAGAAAAAATTATGGTATATCTTCAATTCTCCTTTGTAAATGCCTTTTGGCATTAAACCGTGTAATCAATTATCTGTATGCTGCTGCTGCTGCTGCTGAGTCGCTTCAGTCGTGTCCAACTCTGTGCGACCCTACAGTCAGCAGCCCACCAAGCTCCCCCGTCCCTGGGATTCTCCAGGCAAGAACACTGGAGTGGGTTGCCATTGCCTTCTCCAAATTATCTGTATAAGTATCTAGAATTTAACTATGAAATAGTAAATTCACCCTTTCAAGTACTTATATAACATTCAGTTGCCCTGTTAAAGTATGAAATAAGATTTGGCAATTTACAAAAACTAGTGTCAAAAATAATTAGTTGTTTGAGAAATAAAATAACAGACAAGCTGGCAGTTTAAAAATGAGCATATGGACAGAAGATTTAATATATTAATCACTCAAAAAAAGCAGAACAACTATATTGTTATAGTAAATTAATTTTGTGATAATCAACAAACACAGAGGAGACACTGATTCCTTGCATTTAAAGGGGATCATCCTCTAACAAACAGTGGGGTTTTTTAACTTACCCCTTGAAGCTGATTTGCCTGAAGGATCTCTGACACTGAGATGGCCAGGCAAAGAGCCTGACTCAGATCTGCATCATCATCCTTAATTCCCAACAAAGTACTGCCAAACAGATGGTGATTATCCTGTGTGAAGAGGAATTTTTAAAACTTTATGAAGAAAAAAAATAAAATCAAGCTTCCCTCCTAAAACTATTCTCAACAGACGAAGATAAAAGGTAAAATAATTATATAACATCTTTGAGTCATGTGATTTAACTTACTGTATCAAATCTTCTAGGCTAAAAGCTACAAAAAGGCTAGAAACAAAGCCCGTGTTTGAGTTCACACAAAATGAAAGAGTAAGAAAAAAATAACACATTCTACCACAGCTATTTTCTATACTATCACATACATTTAAATAGCAAATTTTTAAATAGTTACTCACATTTTATGCTTTAATATTGAATAAAAATTAAAATATGGCACAAATTATGTAATATGCTGCTAATAAAACCTGCTCTAATTAGCAATTGCTAGTGCAGTTTATTTACTATGTCTGAAGAATAAAAACTATTCTCTTAAAAGGCTGAAAAGAAAAGGATAAGACTTCTTTTTCATCTAGTATCATAACCACTACCTCACCATCTAACTTAGTCAACAGTGTTGGGAACTGAGGTAATCCACATAAGGCAATTATTAAAATAACTGAAATTAGTCCTGAGAAACAAATTTCTTTTATAATTAGTTTTGAGGGAAATGTTCTTAAAAAGTTTCCATCATCTGCCTCCTGGACACACTATACTGAACATAATTTAATCTCATCTTAATATTTCAGGGACATGGTAACTTCCAACTAACAATCATGATGGTAGAATGCCTTAAAAATAAAAAAAAAGACAATAATATTCTCATGAGCACTTGAGGTCACAAATAGTTTACAAATGGTAATTCCGTGCCGCCTCCATTACTAGCTGTAGAATCTAGAGTTTTAGTTTCTAGACGTTCACAGCACTTGGACTTCTAATCTGATGTCATTTCTCTTGCAAGTTCTTGACTGATCTGAGAAAGGTTCAGGTCTCCATGGAGCTTAAGTGACCCTTTTTTGTGTAAAAGACAGCCCAGCATCATTAAAAGTTGGAGTTTTAACTTTAACTCCAGATAAAGAAGGCACAATGATACCTCCTCAATCAGATTTCTATAACACAATTTTTAAAGTAAGGAAGCATTAATTTAAGAAATACCTTATAGTCAATTTCCTCATGATCAGAAGTGATAATCAGAGGAGAGGTAAAATGGCTCCTAGCATATTTGGATACTACCTTTTTAAAAATGTCTATTCCTCTACTAGGGAGAATATTTATAATGAAAAAAATCACACACAACTGTGATACACAGAAAGAATGACAACTGGAGTATTTTAACTGAAGTGGATACAACATAAACATAAAACAATGCACAAAATGTGAAATACTGAAGTAGGTCATTTCTTGTCTGATACCTTCCTAAATGAAGCTGGTGTTTTACTGCAATAATACTGAGCCAGAGAGAAAAGGTCTTCTATATCTTCTAGATTCAAACTGGATGGAGTATTTTCCAAGAACTCTGAAATAGGATTATAAATAAATTATAATTATTTTCAAAAAATTTTGCTTGTAAAGTATACAACAATAAACATTATATATCAAAGTTGGTTTATCTTCAATATTAGTTTTATAAATGAAATCTCAACAGTGACACACACAAAACTGCTTGAAGAGATGTGGATTTTCCCCAAAGGAGCTGAAACTCTTAATATAATCCTGCTATTAGTGACTGATGGTGTCTGGCAATCAAATCAAATTCATTAGCCTTGATTGGAATACTGTGATTTATGTAACAAACACAAATGCCAGGGCCCCTGCAAATGAAAAATAACCAAGAAATGGTTCCTGACTTAAGGAACTTTGTCTTGCTTGAGAAATATAAAGATAAACCATATAATGTAGTGAAGTAAACACTGTAACACAGACAGTACAGTGTGCTGGGTACTACAGAAAGGAAGTAAATCTGTGAGGGCTGGAGTGGAGAGAATCCAAAAGGAGGATCAACATTTCAACAATGGAGATACTTACAAGAGTTGGGGATTCAAAGGAAAATTAAGGAAGGAAGGGAAAGGGAGAGAGAGAGGAGACCAGTTTATTTAAACCAAAGAAACAGTGTACAGAAAAGAACTGAATGAGTGAAAAAAACACGTAAGGGATGAATGAGAGTAGCAAATCCAGGGAGACCATCTTTAAGGCCTGTATGAGGACAGTGTGTAAGATTTGAAGGGAACCTCAGAGCTAGACTAATCTTCTAAATTCACATAATAGATGAGAAAACTTGAGTTTCAGAAAATTAAGTGACTTGAAAAATGTTTTCTCCACATTTAGTGATACTTACGGATAACTTCTTCTTTGCTGTCAGACTCCTGTCCTAAAATGACTTCTCTGTAAAAGAGAATCACATGAATTTGAGTTAAATATTAACAGTATCCTGAGAACAGAGAAAAGAAAAATCCAGCCAACTTGATACTTACTTTGCATTAACAAGGATTATTAACATTAAGAAATAAATAAAAAATGGATCTGCCTGTTGTAGATATCCATCCCATATTGCCTGAGTGACTTCAATGGAACAATAACAGGCAAAAAGGCTTCCAAGCTGTAATCAGGAAATGAAATGAGAAATATAAACCACTGGAAATGACTTGCTCTTTTTAAAGTACTGAGGCAAATGCATAAGTAACATTATAACAAACTGTCTATACCTGATATTTAACGTGGACCTTAATTTTACTGTATGTAATCCAAAGGAAGACTATGTGGACTTAAGGCACAATGAAGCCACTGACTAGCTGTGTGCCCTAGGGCATGTCACTTAACCTCCCGAGCTTTACATTTCTACTTCTTTTTTTTTTTTAAAGGAATATTACCCATGCTCTACCACTGTTGTGGTGAAGAGACAGATAACTAACCCTTAATATCTAAAGTGACTTAAGTTAGCATATATCTGCCACAGCATAAGAACTAGCATAATTACCCATGAGCTCTATAAGGTAACTACTACAGTACTTAACTCTCTAAGTAATTGTGAAGATCAAGCATGGTAATTTCAGCTAAGAGCACCAAATGAAATTGTAATAACAATTTAAAGGCCAACTGTGCACCAAGCTTACTTGTACATAATTTGAAACAAATGAGACAACACTGATGTCCTGCAAAAGGTTTCAACAGCTCAATGGTTTTCTACATCAATTAAAGAATTGTTACTGTGTGTAAGTTTCTCTAGAGTCCAACTGTGTTTTAAATTGCATGAATTTAGGGATATTTTTAGATTATTCCATTTTTCTTAGATACAGAAACAATTCCATCTAGAGGTTTAAATTTAAAACATTTTTAATGAATAAAGAAAGCTAACAAGAACACTTACATTTAGTGAATATTTTGTGCCAGATACTAAATTACTGCCACATATCTTTTATTAAATGTCTCTTATTTTAAATATTCTCATGACAGGCTTTTAAAGTAGACATTTTCCTCCCTGTATTATAGGTAGGAAAATAAACCTGTATGAAATAATGTTCCTAACATCACAGAGCTAGTGAGTGGTGATACTTGGACTAAAAAAAAGGCCTGAGACTCCACAGCTAACATAACTGCTATTACAGTTGACCACAAAACTTTTAAAGTACAATACATGATGCTGCTAATGTTTTTTGTAGTTGTTTAAAATTTACTATTAGAAATAAGGAAGATGCAAATATAGACAGACAAGGTATGGTTAACACTGACCTCACTTAGCCAGACTAAAGCTACCTCCGCATCATTCTCAGTGATGAGTTCTCAAATCACAAGAACTGGTTTTGCTTTATCTCATGATTGGAAAAGAAAGACTCCATTCCATAGACAAGATACTGGTAGCAAGAATGAACTACTTGGGAAACTGACAAAGAGAAACTGGTTGTTTCCATAACCAGTTAAAATCTACAACCAGCACTGAGTACTAATCCAGAGTTCTGGCCACAGAAATGGCATTTCTTGGGCATGATGTGACCAGAAAGACGTCTATGAAAATATTCAAACTCTTAAAAGAAAATTTCTTACTTCTATACAAATAAGTAATTTAATAGCAACATATGAAATCTCAGAGAACCTACAATTTTATTATTTTTATCAAAGTGACAAGACTGTAGCCAAGAAGAAACGAAAGAGCAGGTTCTTGAGGTTTAGTATGCCAGAGCTGAAACCAGTTAGGGTCTCTAGGGTCTCACTGTCTGCTCAGCCCATCACCCTCTGAGATAGATCCTATTATTAGTCCCATTTTACAGATGAAAAAAATCAAAGTTCAGAGGTTAAGTGTATTAAATAACACAGTTAATAAATGGCAGAAATGGAATCCTTTCTGAAGAAAAGTTAGGTAAGACATCATCGAGAAACATGTTAAAATTTTTGAATATACATATATTTTCTTCTGGAACCTAAACAGTGTTTTAAAAAGATCTTCAAGTTACCCTATAAGAGCAGTTCTCAAAGTATGGTCTGAGGAGCCTTGGACATCTCCAAGAGTATTTACAGGGGAGTTTGTGAGATCAAAGTTGTTTTCATACTAATACTCAGATTTTGCCCTTTTCATATTCATTCTCTCACAAATGAACAACACAATTTTCCAAAGGCTACATGAAATATGGTATCATCACTGACTGAATAAAGAAATACATATGAGAATGTACTTGCCTGTGATCTAACCAAACATCAATGAGATTTGCAAATTTAAAAATGCCACTATTCTTTCTTTTTGGGAAATAGTTCATTTTCATTTAAAATATTTATGTTAATATGTTGGATTTATCACTACTTCTAAACAAATACCTAAAATTTCTTAATTTCTAACCAATGTGATCCATATAAATTATGGATCCTCAAAAAATGTTGAGTGTAAGAGGTCCTGAGACCAAAGGGCTTGAGAACCACACACCTAATATAATAAAACTTCCCATTTAAAATATAAATATAGAATGACAGAGGACTGAGATGTATTTTATTTCATTTTATATCAATCATTTGATAATCTTAAGCTCTTTTCTTCGTGATTGTTGATCAATTCTCAAACACACTATCAACAATTTAATCACACGGTTTTAAAGTGAACTGATACATACCATATATATATTTACATATATTTCTAAAACAACAAAGGCTAAACTTTGTATTAAACAATTTAAACTAAATGAAGAGCAAAAAAAAAAAATCTCTGAAGTGGTAATAATTTTAATCCTTTGTCTTAAATAATAATGGTCTATAATTTAACACTTTTCTTTCTTTTTCTTTGGGGGGGAACTAACTATAGTTTCACAGAAAGCTATTTTTCATTAAGTGTTCCTACTTTCACTTTATTACCCAGTTGAGTGCATAGGAGTCTGGAGTAATTTTCTTTGTATCAAGAAAAGAACAAAGCTCAGGTTCATGGTATTGGATGAGTAATCGGAAAAGATGAAATGGTCTCCCCTTCAGGGAACAATCCCTAAAAGACAAGAGAAGCAAAGTTTCTTGCATTAATAGGTCAACACTGATCATATCAGTAACCAGTCCTCGTGCAAAACCCTCCTCCCTTCCTTACCCCAGAGCATCCGACTTCAGAGCACTGACAGCGAGCCTACCTGACACAAGCGGGGGCAGGCCTCTCTTGCTTACACCTAACACACCTGACCTGATAGGAAGAAACGGCATGTCTACGCCAACTCTAGGAGGATTCTTTCCAGGTGAACCCAGGCAGCACGCAGGAGAAAGGACTACAGGGACCAGTGAAAACAGAGGGACCACTTAGGTTGTTTTGATAAGCTCTGGATCCCAAAGGGAGATCTGGAGAGCCCTGAGGAAGTTCAGCTCCCTTCTTTTTCTGCCAAATAAGAACAGGGAAGCCCGGTGTGCTGCGATTCACCGGGTCGCAGAGTCGGACACGACTGAGCGACTGAACTGAACTGAAGAAAGATCTCCCAGGAAGGCTTCAGGTTAGCTCCATAGTTAACATACACAATTAGGAATCCTTCAGCAAAGGTCCAAGTCTGAAATGGCCACAGACAAATATTCCATAAGAGTGGACCCAGAGCTGTGATTGGAAGTGGCCTGGGTACCAGATGCTCAGAGAAAATCCCAGGAGGTGCCAAACACTACTTCTTGCCTTGTTCCCTGGTGTCTAATAAACCTGTCTAATAAACCATTAAAAATGTACACAGCTCAAATTGCAGGCCATCTTAATAAAAGTCAGTATTTACTGAGGAAACACCATGTGCCAGACACTACAATAGACAGTTTACAATGTTATCTCACTTTATCTTTACAAGCAACTCTATGAAAGATACTATTATCACCCTCAATTTACAGATGAGAAAACTGAGGCTTAGCTGTGGTCAAGCAGCTCAACCAAGGTCACGTAGCTAAGAAGTGATGGCACTAAGACTTGTACACAGAAGCTGGGCATTAAACCATTATACCATGCTACCCTCCCATATATGTAATTTAATATTTGAACTAGTGGTATTTTGGTAGATGTAGTCTTTAAAAAGAAAACTGTAAAAAAAAAAAACAAAACACTGAAATAAGGTGAAAGACTTCATGTAAAAACATTAATGAAAAGCAATGATAAAGAATGTTTCCAAATACTATTCAAGTGGGAATAAAGAAAAATAATCTCTGCAAAACTAAGATCTAAGGTCAATGTCAGGATTTGGTATAACCATTCATCTACCATTTTTAATACTGCAGACAACAGGGAAGTTTTGTAGAAAAGGCCCTAATTTGCTAATTCAGATGCCCAAAAATAGAACTGGATTCATACTGACAAGACTACCTCCTCCTCTGTCTGAACACTTTCCCCACTCTATAAAGGCAAGGCAGTAGATCACTAAAACAAAACAGACACACAGTGGGTAAGAAGACTAGCAACATACATTGTAAGGACAATTGCCTAGTTTGTGGGTCTCATCCTTGGAAAAAAGTGGAACATCTCACGGAATCACCCATTGCAACAGCATCTATTCATTTAATAGCTGTGTACTGAAAGTTACTCTCCACTGCAAAGCAGTGTGCTTGATAGAATTCTACTCATGTTACATCTGACTCTAATAAGACATATAGTGGAGTTGTTTGAGCAACGTTTTGTGGGGCTGGGCCCTATGCAGGGGTATTAACACTGACTCTGGCTGGAGTACTGTGTTACACGTGGAGTTCATGGAAATAGCAACTGGAGTCACCTGACAAAGTATGTTACACGCTCAATGCGAACCTCTAGGAGTAAACCTCTACAACGTAGCCTTTACTAGTATCTACCACCACCAACATCCTGTAGAGACAAAGCTGGAACATCATGTCCCTTGCTATTACTAGTTTTGTTACACTGAGAGGTGGTAAAAATATTAGCAGTTGAGAGATTTAGTGTAACACAGTCGCTCAGTTGTGTCCGACTCTTTGCAGTCCTATGCACTGCAGCCCGCCAGGCTCCTCTGTCCACGGGATTTTCCTGACAGGAATACTGGAGTGGGTTGCCATTTCCTCCTCCATTAGTATAACAGAATGAGTCCCAAATGTGAATTCTAGCCTCTGCTTTACCATGAGCATAGATAGCCCTGTATTCTGGCATCTCTAGGCCTGCTTTCCTTACATGAAGCCCTATCGCTTCAAGGTCGCACCCAGGTTCTCCACTCTGGGATGTATTAGAATTGCCTGGGAATTCAAAAATCGACATGGGTCTACACAGTCTACTTATATTTGAAACATCAAGGGTCAGTATGTTTTAAAAGTTCTTTGGCTGAGCAGACATTTCTCCAGAGGACATACAAACTGCCTCTAGGCACATGAAAAAAATGTTCAAAGTCATTAGCTGTCAGGGAAATGCAAACAAAAACCATAATGAGATACCACTTCACACTCAGTCTGGCCATAATTGAAAAAAAAAAAACAGTTGGCCAGAATCTATAGAAATTGGGATCTTTATTTACTGCTGATGGGATTGTAAAATGCTGCAATTATTGTGGAAAAGTCTGGCAATTCCTCAAAAGGTTAAACACAGATTTACCATATGATCCAACAATCCCACTCCTAGGTACATATCCCAAAGCAATGTCCACACAAATATGTGTACACAAATGTTCACAGTTGCATTATTCATAACAGTCAAAAAGTGAAAACAATCCAAATGTCCAGCAACTATTACATGAGTAAATAAAATGTGCTATTTTATTTCACTGTACATACAATGAAATGTTACTCAGCAATAAAAAGAAATAAAGTAATGGCATTAATATATGCTATAAATAAATACAGATGAATCTCTAAAAGACAATGCTAAGTGAACAAGGTAGTCACAAAAGACCATATATTATAAGCTTCTATTTACATGAAATACCCAGAATAGGCAAATCCACAGAGAAAGATGAGTGGTTGCCTAGGGCTGAGAGTGCTGGGGGAAAATGGAGTTGACTGCTACTGAGTTCAGGGTTTCTTTTGGGGGTGACAGAAATATTCTAAAAAGGACTGCAGCTATGGCTGCACAATTCTGTGACTATACTAAAAGCCATGGAATTATACGTATTAAAAGGATGAACTTTACATTATGTGAATGATATCTAAAGCTGTAAAAGAAAAAGAAAACAAAAACAAAACAAAAGGTTGTTTAGTTGATTCTAATAAGCAACCAGGGTGGAGAAACTTTAAGTTAAAGCACAAGTGTCCAATCAAACAGGTTCAAATCCTGACTCAGTCATACACCAGAAGTATAATGCTGAATAAGTCATTTAATCTCTGCCTTTGCTTCAGTTTCTGTAAATCAGAGATATCTGCCTTATAGTGGTCACTGTGAGAAAATACAAAAAGCACCCACAGCTAACACAGTGCTTTTCACACGAAAAGCAGGGGGGGAAATGGTAGTCATTTAACTATCAAGCTCTAGAATAGCAGTCCTCTGGAAATGGCAACCCACTCCAGTGTTCATGCCTGGAAGATCCCATGGACCAAGGGGCCTGGTGGGCTACAGTCCATGGGGTCACAAAGAGTCGGACACGACTGGGTGACTTCTCTTCTCTCTTCTCTTACCTTAGGTGCATACTGCAATCAACCAAGAAGCTCTAAATCTAAACAAACATCAATGCATGGCTGGCCTCCTCAGAGATCTGATTTAATTAGTCAGGTATGTAAAAGGGCATCAGGATTTAACCCCACCCCCAATGACTCTCTAGTACTCTTGCCTGGAGAATCCCATGGATGGAGGAGCCTGGGAGGCTGCAGTCCATGGGGTCGCTAAGAGTCGGACTGAGAGACTTCACTTCACTTCCAATGATTCCAGTGTGTATCCAAGGTTCACTGCGCAGCCCAACCACTGCTCTAGATTATGTCAAAAGTTCCTTTTGGCACTAAAATTCTGCCTACCTGATCCATACCTGAGAACTACAAGAATTCTTTCTGAATTCCTACCCATCTCCCTTCTTCCTGGTACCTCTTCCATCCCCCCAAAACAACCCACACATCTGTCTAGACTCAATTTAAGTGTCACTTTCCCAGAGAAGACCTTCCTGACCTCCAGGGTAAGTCAGGTCACCCCCACTGTACATTCCCACACCACTCTGCATTTCACCTTCCTAACACCCAGTGCTCCTCCAATTACTTCTTCAACATCTGTATTTCTAGGACTATATTCCAGGCTGTAAGCCCAGCACCTCACTGAAGACAGCAGCACTCCAAAACTTTTACTTAGACACTATAATGTTATTTTTATAAGTAAAGAGATAGCATCCAAAAAGTATGAAAAGTTATACTGCATACACAAACTCTACAAGCACAAATTCTTAACTAAAGAATCCTTTAAAAATATTTATAACCACAAAAATAAAGTCAAATAACAATCATGATTCAAACAACCTTAAAAATTACTTGAACCTTTTACTTTACCATCAAAATAAATCTAACGACTTCACTTCAAAACAAACTAGAACTCCCTTCGTTTTACAGCTATAATAAAACATCGTGTCTTACCTGGGAATGTACTTATTCATGATCGCATAAAAGCAGTTGTATAAATCACTGCGTGGCAGCTGAAGATGCACCAACGGTTTGAGGAGATGTATCCAGCTAAGGGTTGAGCTATACTTAATGTTACGGGATTTACAATAAAAGGTAATTACAGATTCAATATCCAAAAGTAATTGTGCTGCCTTCTCTTCTGGCACTGAAAGCTGATCTAAAAAATAAGAGTCAAAATTACCAAGGTGCTGCTAGATGCTCAGTTATTGGACAAAATACTAACATATAATACTATCTTACTGCATTTAGAGCATGTCAAGGACAAAATAAAACTACATAAAAGTGCATTTTTCCTTATACCTATTCATATTCACTAGCTATTCAGGATTTATTAGCTTAATATTGGACCTACATATATGTTTCATATATATACATATAACATGTGTGTATACATGAAAGTAGTGAAAAGTGAAAGTGCTAGTCACTCAGTCATGTCCGACTGTACGTGACCTATGGACTGTAGCCCACCAGGTTTCTATGTCTATGGGATTCTCCAGGCAAGAATACTGGGATGGGTAGCCATTACCTTCCTCAGGGGATCTTCCCAACCCAGGGATAGAACCTGGGTCTCCTGCATTGCGGGCAGACTCTCTATCATCTGAACCACCAGGGAAGGGGGGGTGAGGGGGTGGGTGTGGGTGTGTGTGTGTGTGGGTGGGGGTGTGTGTGTGTGTGTGTGTGTGTTGTGTGTCTGTGTGTGTAAAAGAATGTACAATGTGAAGCAGGAAAGTAGGCATCACTCACGTTCCTGGAAAGCAAAAAAGCGTTTTCCAAGTAACAGATTATAAGGATTATCTTCTACCCCAGGACAGGCAGCGGCCACTATGGCTTTGTTGAGGCGAGGGAAAGTGATTTATTCTCCACCACCAAATTCCCTACCCTTCACCTAGCAATAATGTTTCTCTTGAGGTCAGCCCATAAAAAAAGTCTATTCAGCCAATAATCTAACTAAAAAATGATAGAGAAACAAAAAGATACCAATGGACTCTAGATGAATTAAAAAAGAGAAATATAAACCAAAATAATTTAATCTTCAAAAGACAGTGTGGGGGATTTGAAACCTATTCACCCATGATCTATAACACCTTTTCTATAGCAGATCATGACTTATGACTTACCGAGAAACTTTTGGAATAGCTCCTTTTAATCTGAGGGCTGTATACAATCATACAGATGGTCAGTAATACAAAAAACAATTTAAAAATACTAAAAATCAGACTCTCTTAAATGTTGACATTATTTCATAAGAATTTCCAAAGAGATGTTCTAAAACTATGCCCTTTCAATATATTCCAAATTCAACAAATCCCCAATTATAACAAGTTCATTTTACTAAACAGTGACTCCTCCATCCAAAAATTATTTGCAGAATTTATCACTGCTTGAAAACAATTATTAAACTTACCAATGAACTCCAGACAATCTTTGTGAATAGTGTTCTGTTCTGGCAGGTCTAAAATACCATCCCATGATGCCAAACTATCACCTTTTCCTGCAACATTCAGAGCAATCTGGAAGAAAGAGAAAAAAAAAAGCAACTGGCTCCTTATGTTATTTCTCACTCTTGAAAAATATGTTATAATAATATTAGAGGTCTGGATTTAGGGATAATAATGTATACTTCAAAAATTACAAGTAAAATGTCTATATCAAATTTTACTATTTTATGTTAAACCAGTGAATAAAATGAATTACACAAAGTATTTACATAATATTTTACACATGTAAGCTTATTTCAAGCAAACATCATTAATGCTACAGAATGAACCTTTGTGTCCCCTCTCCCAAATTCTTTATGTTGAACAAATTTCCCGATGTTTTGGTATTTACAGGAGGGGCCTGTGAGAGGTGATCAAGTCTTGAGGGAAGAGCACTACATGAATGGGACTGGCCTCCTTATACAGAAGACCCTACTTAGCTCCTGTGTCCCCTCAATCCTGTGAGAACACATTAAAGAATTAAAATTCTTTTCAATGTAATAGCATTACTGTTTTTAAAGTCTTTAGACTTTCATACTAAATATTTTAGTGCCCTGCCAAGAATTTGCTTTAAAATAATACAGTGGGTGGGGTGGGAAGAAAAGGATAGAATACTAATCAAGTAAGATCAGCCAAATGTTCAGTTTACTCAGTTGTGTCCCACTTTGTAACCCCATGAACTGCAGCATGCCAGCCTTCCATATCCATCACCAACTCCCAGAGCTTGCTCAAACTCATGTCCATCAAGCTGGTGATGCTATTCAACCATCTTATCCTCTGTTGTCCCCTTCTCTTCCTGCCTTCAATCTTTCCCAGCATCAGGGTCTTTTCTAAGGAGTCAATAATTTGTATCAGGTGGCCAAAGTATCAGAGGTTCAGCAACATGGCCAAATGTTGACAACAGTTACAATTCAGTGACTGGTTCATGGGGGTTCACTAAACAAGTCTCTATGTTTTTACATGAGTTTTAAATTTCTGTAACATTTAGAATACTAAGCACAGGTATAATTCTATTTCTGTTACATATATATATGTGCAGAGGGGAAAAAATAAGATGTAACACTGAAATATTATTATGCGTTTTACCTGTAAGTGGTAGATATTTTTTTTGTTATCCTTTGCTTACACATTTTAACAATGGGAACTATTTTAATAGTAACAAAATCTTAATTTAAAATTAAAAAATGATAATATACATGAACTAGAGAACAGCTGAAGCAGAAAATAAAGCAAAGGAAAATCTCCTGTAATTCTAACACCCAGAAACCTATTTCCTCTCCCATCTTTTATATATATATATATCTGAGATAATTCCGTACCTGCAATTATATATCCTATTTTACTCATTGGTTGCACTTTCTCATTTCACTAAATAATCTTCATAAACATAAATTCTAATGGTTACAAAAGGAAGAACTGCCTTTCAAAACCTAAATTATTAAATATACCAAACACTACAGAATCACAGGCTTCCCTGGTGGTTCACACGGTAAAGAATCTGCCCACAATGAAGGAGACCCAGGTTCGATCCCTGGGTCAGGAAGATCCCCTGGAGAAGGAAACGGCAACCCACTCCAGTATTCTTGCCTGGAAAATCCCATGGACAGAGGAGCCTGGCAGGCTACAGTCCACAGGGTCTCAAAATGTCAGACACTAAAACTTTCCACTTGCACAGAAACACACACTTTAGCAAGCTGCTCTATTTGATAAATTTTCTAATGTGGAATGCATATAACATTATAAAGTCCTCTGCAATTAAGAAAGCTGAAAATCAAAATTTTAAAATATTGTTCTTAACTGATTACATTTTATTTGTCTTAGTTTCCAGTTACCTTCCAAACTTTAGCCCTCAGATCAGCAGGCAGTGGCCTCCCTTGAATTATATTTCTCAAAGTTTCAAGATCACAACCTCCTGCTTCCAGAGCTTCTTCAAGATCTTTTTCCCTGAAAAACAAGTCCTCTTTATTAAGATAAATTTTGGGGTTTTTTTCCTTCCTCAGTATTTCCTCAAGAAATATGCCCTATTAGAGGTTAGCCTACCATGCAGGAGATGCAGGTTCAATCCCTGGGTTGGGAAGATCCCCTGGAGAAGGAAACGGCATTCCACGCCAGTATTTTTGCCTGGAGAATCCCATGGACAGAGGAGCCTGGGGGCTACCTTCCATAGTGTCGCAAAGAGCTGGACACAACTGAGCGATAGTACATACTAAGAAAAAAAGGTTCAGCAGCCAAAATGCAGTATCAAAGCACATACTGCATTTTGTTTTCTTGAAAGGAAATCTCAGGTTTCAAATAGTCAATCTACTCTTATTTTACACTTAGTTCTAGCAAGCTTAGTTATCTGTTTTCTAAGATTAATTTAAAAAGAGTAAACAGGACAAACAGTATTAAGAATTCACAGTAATATTAATATTCATAGTAGTGATAATGACTAATACTTTCTGTAGGACTACCCTTGTGCCAGGCATTGTTCCAAACATTTCACGTGTGTGTGTGTGTGTTTTAATTCTTGCAATAACCCTATGAAGTAGGTTATATTACTGGTCCCAGTTTACAGATGCAAAAACTGAGGTAAAGGGAGGTTGTATAGCTTATAGTCAAACATCTAGTAATAGCAGAGCCAGGATACAAATTTTAACAGCCTACTTTTAGAATTTATGCTCTTAACATTATGCTCAGATAGAGGCAGGAAGGAGAAGCCATAAAATTGGGCCAAGAATTCAAGGTATGGGAATACTGTTACTGTTGATACTATTAAGTATCCGACTCTGTGCAACCCCAGAGACGGCAGCCCACCAGGCTCCCCCATCCCTGGGATTCTCCAGGCAAGAACACTGGAGTGGGTTGCCATTTAGTACAAAACTATACAGATATCATGCCCAGAACAGTGCATGGCTTATAGTGAACAGTCAATAAATGTTAGAGGAACAAAAAAATAACCCAATGGTATCCCTATATTTATTAAATATCAAAGCAAACCACTACCACATCAAGTACATTATCAGGCAAATCATCAAGCAGTTACATTTCGTCTACTATGTTTAAGGAGAAAAGCACGAAATAAATTTTATTTTCATTTATATATGGTCAAAATTTGTAAAATTATTTGTAAGTTGAAATAATAATTTAAAAACCTTCACAAGGGTCTGGATTATTTTTTAGCTGGGAAATAACTACTTAAAATTCTAATTCCCTCAGAATTCTCAAAAGCTAAGGTTCCAGTCATTATCTATAATTTTAGTATACAATGCATAAGAAATGTATATAAATAAAAATCCCGAGCCAGGCAATTTCTAAAATTCTGTGGAGCAGGCTAAAAGGCAGAGCATTCCACTAGGATCAGGAAACCAGGATTTTGTCACGTTTCTGGTTCTTGAAGAAATTAAATTACATCCATTACATATTCTCTCAGTAAGATAACGTAAATCTCCTCTACTCATAGGATTCCAAGAATATTAAATACATAACTTTCCTAAAGTGCTGTCCCATTAATGGAAAAGAATTAAATGAAAAATGTAATCACTTGGGATCATATCTGACAGAAAAGCTGGGATCAAATCTGAAAGATTTTCTTAACAAAGCTACTACAAATTCGTATGTTTGAGAATGTAACTAGTAACCACATAAGAAACATTTCATTCTTTTGCTATTTGGTCACCAAAGTGCTGGACCAGAAAATGAAAGAAAGAGGCTTCAGTCCATAGTTGAGAAATAGTTAAGGTCTACAAGTGATAAAGACCAGGCTTCATCTATTCTGTTTGACCATAGTGTACAAGATAGCCTGTCAGAATCTGAAGGACTGTTTGTAACCATTAAACAGAGAAAATTTAGTGGGATCTTTGATGAACAAATACAATTAATTTTAAATGATTAAATGTGTAAGTGAACTGAAAATACCATTTAATGAGATGAAATTATTTTTATCAAATTAATGAAGAACTAAAATTTTTTTCATTTTTCAGTGCAAAATCTTTGGTTTCTTTTTAAACTTTGCCAAATTCCTTACTACTGCAGACAACAAAGTCAGTACTTTGGAGCAAAATGTCCAACCCTCAATATACTTGATGATGATAATAACGTACAAGCACCTCTCTGATGATACAGCCACTATTGGATTCTCTGATGCTGTCCCCAGCGGACCACAAATGTGGTTTCCTGGAGCACAACCATAAGCAAGAAACCAGAAAATGCTCCACTAAAGTAGTCAAAGGCACTTCTCACAAACTAAATAATTAAAAGTAATGTTATCTTCTGAACAAGGAGTTCAAAGGCTCAGTTATCAGAATTTCAACATTACAAATGAGCTTATAAATGTAGTAAAAAAGCTGAAAACAGCGAAGCTAAATAACTCATGTAAGAGTCAATTTCCTATCAAGAGACTGTATTTAGCTCTCAGAATTTTCCTTCCCCCAGAGCAAGTTTCTTTTCGTTTTCCAACAAGCAACACCTAACATTCAAATAAAAAATGCATGTTTGGTGGAGTATGCCTGAGTGGGTTGTGCTTTTTAAAGTCTTTTTTGATTATGGTGGCTCCCCACTATCTCTATAAGCTAAAAGTTGACCAAAATGTACTAGACAGTCCGACAGGCCTTAAAAATAGACAAGAACAGGCCGTGTTTAATTATCTCAGTAAATATAAAAAAGAAGTAACTGTCTTCTCTGCTCAGAAGGTCTAAGACAAAACAAATCCAAACATTTGGGGTTGCAAAGCAGCAGGAATGCATGTCTTCCTGCCTCTGTGACCTTGAAACTATAATATTTGTTTGCATAACAGTTTAGGGCTTCCCGGATGGTGCTTGTGGTAAAGAACCCAGCTGCCAATGCAGGAGACACAGGAGACATGGGCTCAATCCCTGGGTCGGGAAGGTCCCTTGGAGTAGGAGGGTATGGCAACCCACTCCAGTATACTGTCGATGATCTATCAATGATATATTTTTGAAACTTAAATAAAGTCTAACAAAATTCCTCCAGAGTTGATGTTCTATAGCAAAATCATGCAATAATAAGCACTGTAACCCAAGCTGCTTTAGAATTACAGCAAGGCAAACAGTATATGATAAACTTTAAAGGAAGTTAAAAGATGTAAAAATATTTGGTTCTATTTTTATCGCATGGAAGAAAATTAATTTTGGTGAAGGGGTGTCCTCCCCATGTCCTCCTTCCTGTGTAAGGAGTTAAAAGTAGAGGGTGAAAGGTGGCACAGATTTGTTAGAATTCTCATGTGGCTTCGTCAGTATTAATTCCATGGCCTAACACTGCAAGCACATTCTTAACGCCCTGAGGTTCACTCCTTCACCTTCCCAACACATTCAGAAAGCTACAAACTGCTAACACTGGGTTATTCTAACCAGTTCTGCCTTCTCTGTTCCCATACTTTGCTCTAGGAGGACTTCATCGGGAAACAGAGACAACTGTTTTTTTCCCAAACAGAGACAATCACGATGCTATCATAGATTCACCACCATTTATTTCTTTTAGGCATCAATCTACCTGAAAATCTTCTCCTACCCACCATTTTCTTCAGACTCCCCTACCTAGTCACTTTACTTCAGGTGACGTTATTTCTGATTGCAAAGAGAAAATACAGGCCAGCAGGCTTCTCTTCCCTTTGATCTCAGCCACTCTCCAAAATAAAAATAAGTAACTGATCTTTATCCCAGACATCATTTCCTTCTTTTCTACATGCATAGATGTCTAGGGATTCTTTCTCTAGTCTAACACTGATAACTTCAGTGAGTCTTATCTCCCTGACCCCCACCCCCACCCCCCGCCCTACGCTGACTCCTCTGGAGCCATGTGCCACCAGTTACCCCCTCTCTTCCACTTCTCTTTTGCTATTGCTCTTTCCTCTGAGCCAACATGCTCAAGGATTGCTATTAGAAACAATAACATCAATAACAAGCACAAAAACTCCTCCAAACTTTCCTGTCCTTCCACACTCCCGGTTGTTCCTGTCCCAGCAAAGCTTTCTGAAAGTATTCTTGACAACACATGTGACCACGTCTCCCTCATCTCGAACTCACCTCCTCCTCTTACACACCCAATTATCCCTCTTCCTTCTCTAATGCCCACAACTCCAGGGGGACCACTCTCCCTATGTTACTTCGAATGATCAAATCTTTACCTTGATTTGACATTCCCAACATATCTGACTACTTTTCTTTCTCCAAAAAAAAAACAACCAATACACAATGAGCCAATAAGCACCCGACAGGCACACGACATCATTAGCCATTAGGGAAACTCAAACCACAATGAGGAGCTTCCTCGGTGGTCCAGTGATTAAGAGCTCATCTGCCAATGCAGGAGACACAGGTCAGCCCCTGGTCTGGCAAGATCCCACAGGCCCTGGGGCAGCCAGCCCGGGGCTCCAGAACCCAGAAGTCACAGCTCCTAAGCCTGTGCACGCTAGCGCCGGGGTCTGCAGCAAGAGAAGCTGCCACAAGGAGAAGGCCATGCACCACAGCTGCAGAAAAGCCCGAGCGCAGCAATGAAGACCCAGCACAGCCAAAGTGTGCTTCCAGGGGCACAACTGTCAGCAAGAAACCAGAAAATGCTCCGCTGCAGGTAGTCAGAGGCACTTCTCACAAACTGAATGGTTAAAAGTATAACCCCCTCATAATTAGAAATACGACCCAGCAGTTCTACTCCTAGGTTTGCAGTATGCCAAAGAGAACACAACACATACACCAGAAACTCGTACATAAATCACAACAAGATACTGTATAACACATCTGTTAGAATAGCTAATATCCAAAAAAGGGGAGGAGGGCAAGAATACAGAGAAATTAGAATTCCTGTGCATTGCTAGTGGAAATGATGCAAAATGGTGCAGTCAACTGTGGGAAAGTTTGGCGGTTCTTTAAAAAGCTAAAGAGAATCACCATATAACCTAGCAATTCCACTTCAGAGGGATATACCCAAAAGAACTGAAAGAACTCAAACAGGAATTTGTACATCCATATTCACAGAAATATTATTCACAACACCCAAAAGTGGAAACAACCCAAATCATCATCAATGTATGAGTGGATGAGTAAAATGTGGTATATATAGACAACGAAATGTTAATCAGTCTTAAAAAGGAAGGAAATTCTGACACATGCTACAAGATGAACAAACTCTGAAGACAAATGCTAAGGGGGTGAGGGGGAAGAAGTCACAAAAGGGCAAACAGTGTATGACTCCAATCACATAAGGTACCTAAAATAGGGAAATTCAAAGAGACAGAAAGTAAAACAGAGGTGGCCAGAGGCCGGAGGTAGGGGGCAACGGGGAACTATTGCTTACTGGGTAAAGAGTTCTTGTTTGGGATGATGATGGCTGCACAACACTGCAGATGTACTTAATGTCACTTGATTCTACCTGTTAAAATGGTGAGTTTTATGTTATGTATGTTTTACCACACTAAAAAAGGCAACAACAAAAAACTTTTAAAAAATATCTGTAACATTAGTTCTATGTATTGTTCATAATAGCCAAAAAGTAGTACTTAAATGTATGTATTATTCATAAAAGCCAAAAAGTAGAAACATCATCATCTTATGAATAGATGTGTTTTCATACACTGGAATACTAAGCAATGAAAAGGAATGAAGTGCTGACAACATGTAACGCATGCATGAACCTTGAGAATTATGCTCAGTGAAAGAAAACAGACACAAAGGCCACACATATAGGATTTCATTTACATGAAATATCTAAACTAGCAAATGTATACATACAGAAGGTTGATCATTAGGACCTGAAGTGACAGGGGAATAAGAGGGATACTAATGGGTATGGGGTTTCTTTGGGGGTAATGAAAATTCTCTAAACTTAAGATTATGGGTGATGATTGCTTAACTCTGGAAATATACTAAAACCACTGAACTGTACACTTGAAATATGTATTTTATGATTCATAAATTACATCTCAATAAAAATGTAATAAAAGAGCAACAGAAAAAGTTTCAGTTCAGTTCAGTCGCTCAGTCGTGTCCGACTCTGCGACCCCATGAATCGCAGCAGGCCAGGCCTCCCTGTCCATCACCAACTCCCGGAGTTCACTCAGACTCACGTCCATCGAGTCAGTGATGCCATCCAGCCATCTCATCCTCGGTCATCCCCTTCTCCTCCTGCCCCCAACCCCTCCCAGCATCAGGGTCTTTTCCAATGAGTCAGCTCTTCACATCAGGTGGCCAAAGTACTGGAGTTTCAGCTTCAGCATCAGTCCTTCCAAAGAACACCCAGGACTGATCTCCTTTAGGATGGACTGGTTAAATCTCCTTGCAGTCCAAGGGACTCTCAAGAGTCTTCTCCAACACCACAGTTCAAAAGCATCAATTCTTCGGTGCTCAGCTTTCTTCACAGTCTAACTCTCACATTCATACATGACCACAGGAAAAACCATAGCCTTGACTAGACGGACCTTTGTTGGCAAAGTAATATCTCTGCTTTTCAATATGCTATCTAGGTTGGTCATAACTTTCCTTTCAAAGAGTAAGTGTCTTTTAATTTCATGGCTGCAATCACCATCTGCAGTGATTTGGGAGCCCCAAAAACTAAAGTCTGACACTGTTTCCACTCTTTCCCCATCTATTTCCCATGAAGTGATGGGATCAGATGCCATGATCTTCGTTTTCTGAATGTTGAGCTTTAAGCCAACTTTTTCACTCTCCTCTTTCACTTTCATCAAGAGGCTTTTTAGTTCCTCTTCGCTTTTAAGGGTGGTGTCATCTGCATATCTGAGGTTATCGATATTTCTCCCGGCAATCTTGATTCCAGCTTGTGCTTCCTCCAGCCCAGCGTTTCTCATGATGTACTCTGCATATAAGTTAAATAAGCGGGGAGACAATATACAGCCTTGACGTACTCCTTTTCCTATTTGGAACCAGTCTGTTGTTCCATGTCCACTTCTGTTGCTTCCTGACCTGCATACACATTTCTCAAGAGGCAGGTCAGGTGGTCTGGGATTCCCATCTCTCTCAGAATTTTCCACAGTTTATTGTGATCCACACAGTCAAAGGTTTGGCATAGTCAATAAAGCAGAAACAGATGTTTCTCTGGAACCCTCTTGCTTTTTCCATGATCCAGCAGATGTTGGCAATTTGATCTCTGGTTCCTCTGCCTCAATAAAAATGTAATAAAAGAGTAACAGAAAAAGTTCAGAGACTCTTTAATTTAGGGCTTTAAGAGGCAGCTTGTGTGTCAACCTTCATTGACCATTTCAGTGATGAGAGCACATCACTATGAAGGGTCCAAACCATATACCTTAGGGTTGCTGAGGGAAAGAGTTTGCCTTGCCTCTTTAACTTCTCAAATTGATACTACTTGTTAAATAACTAGCAGAAAGAAACAGACTCCGAAACAGTTGCCATGGCAGCTCAATAGCAAAAGCATCAAGAATCATGAATTTAATGGCTTAGAGACAGTGTCTTACAGAGAAAATTGTATAAAATTTAAAGTCAGAAAATGTGACATCAGATTCCACACACCTTTAACAGCCGTGTGACCTAAGATACAAACTCAGTTTCTTCACCTATAAAACAGCGTAGAATCAGATACCATCTAGTCAAAAGAGGTGGAGAGTATTTATACAGCACATGAGCCATCTTCTTTTCTGCTAGAGTATCACTCCCACTCTCTGCTTTCTATTTCTTCTTAATAACTACACCTTGCCTGACTTTGTCTTTTCCAACTTTCTTGCTCAGTCTTGTACAAGACTCCAAAGGCAGTGAAGATTCACTGTTTCCCCAAAAAGAAGAGTGTCGACAGTGAGTTGCTGCTCACATGAACCACTGCTGGGTACACGTGTCACAACTCATGCGGCACAAATGAAACAGTAGTAAAATGTGGAAAAAACTAAAATTAGAGAGCAAGAGCAAACATGAGTGTAGGAATACTAAGTCACTCTTCATTTAGTCAAGAGTAAATCTCCAAAGACAAAATGAGCATTCAAGAAGCATGGTTTTGTTTTTTTTTTTTTTTTTTACATATAGAAAGCATACATGTGAAGTAGCTCTAGAATTAAGCAATCATTCCCAGCAACTTATCAGACGGCCTGTGTGATTTCCTATGGCCTATTCAACCTCAGAATAGACTCTGTCACCCGAGCATACTGAGATAAGTTGCTAAAACACTTAAAAGTAGAATATTTTCTAGTTTGGAAACCAGTTGTCTTAATTCTCAGTCTATCAAGTAAATAAAGTCAACTTTACTAGCTTTCAAAATTCTTTAAAATTGAACCCTTTTCTATTATTATTTTAAAAATCAGAGAGTAGAGTAGTTCAAAAAACCACTTAGGACCTAGAAGGTATATAGTCACCTAAGCTTAAATGCAGAGTACAGAGAAACTAGTGAAAACCCAAATGACAAACTAAAAAAAAAAAAAATTAGTTTTGTGTCCTAAGTGGTCAAGATCTAAGATACATTATTATTTGATTAAAACAAAAAGACAAAAACTGCATTACTGGGGAAATCAACAAAAGCCAACACTTGCTGCGTAAACATCTTAAGTATGCTATTTCTACTGCCTCGGATACCATTCAAACCTCTGACTGCTAGCAGTACTACAGTCGTCCCTCGGTATGCTTAGAATGTAAGCCACTATGAGCACAGGTTAAGCAATGCGCGGCCAGCTTCTCCATGTATACATAGCACAAGCTTCTGATCAGTTATTTAAACTAAAACAACAGCCAGCTAACTACCTGTGCGCACCAGCAAATTGTGTAACAGTGGCAAGCTGCACATGCTGAGTTGCGGCTGCAAGACTTCACTTGTGCCATCATACTTCTGGTTGTTTCCTAACGCCCAGCTCATGAGACATTAGCACCAAAGATCTGCCGGAACTTATTTTGCGTGACATTTGTTAGAAGTGAAAAGAAGAGAACTCTGTTACAGATTCAACTGTACAGTAGATATGGATGGAATTGACCATAATATGTAATATGCAACGTGTTTTTAAACATCAATCTCCAACTACCAAAGCATCCCAAGAGCAAACCGCATGATGACACATTTGGAAATGGCCATGACAGCTTACCGTCCATGACAGCAAAGTTTGTCAATTGTGAATCTTGAATTTATCTGGATTCTTGTCAGTCAGCCACACTTGTTACAGTATTTTAACAAAATGTATATTTGTTAAAATATACATATGGGAAAAACAACACTCCACCAGCTTGAAAGAAGAAACAGTGAAACTATTATCAGGATCAGATCTACCAAAGCAGTTTTGGGAGATTCCCCTATCAAATATTGTAATCATCTGCAGAATTTAACTAGAAGCTTTGCCAAGTAGAGAAAGTGCTAAATCTAGTCCTCCTTGTTTGAGGGGACAACCATACACGATAGCTGCAATATTTCAGCACTGTGTTGCTCTGTAAACTACTAAACTTAACTACAATACCAATGGACCAGATGCTTTAAATTTTCATACGCTTATTTTTGACCCATAACCCATGTAGATCAAATTGCACCAATGGTATACCAATGGTGCCCCTTCCTCTGCTAAGAATAAACTCAGGAATTTTTGTGCAAGCATTAAGAGAAAAAAGTGCTTACAACTTTACCGTATGTGTAACGTTGCAATGCATTTACTATTTAAGACTTGGCTCACAAAAGGGAGAACTCTCTCCACTAATGAGAAGTTAACTTTAGAGAGTGTTCTAAATCCTTTTCCTCTTCAATGCCTCCTCAAAGCAAAAAGTCCCCAACACTCTGTTGTTTTCTATACATATAAAGCGATTTTCCAGCACATTTAGTGCACAAAGAAATGCATCACAGTCTTTCCCCAACCCAACAACCAAAGCACTAGTTCATCTGGAAACGGAAAATACTGTACCTCTTTTGCCTCAGAGAAAAGGGGATGAAAACAGCACAAGTCAACACAAAATAGCACCTTACCTGTTTCTAGTACAAATTTCCACTTTACTCTAACTGGAATGAGAGAAAGACACAAGTATCCCATTGCTCACTGCAGCACTATTTACAATAATTAGAACATGGAAGCAACCTAGATGTCCATCAACAGATGAATAAAGAAGCTGTGGTACATATACACAATGCAATATTACTCAGCCATAAAAAGGAACACATTTGAGTCAGTTCTAATGAGGTGGATGAACCTAAAGCCTATTGTACAGAGTGAAGTCAGTCAGAAAGAGAAAGATAAACATTGTATACTAATGTATATATACAGAACCTAGAAAAATGGTACTGAAGAATTTATTCACAGGGCAGCAATGGACAAAGAGACATAGAGAATAGACTTATGGACATGGGGAGACGGGAGGAGAGGGCGAGATGTATGGAGAGAGTAACATGGAAACTTACATTACCATATGTAAAACAGAGAGCCAATGGGAATTTGCTATATGTCTCAGGAAACCCAAACAGGCGTTCCACATCAACCTAGAAGGGTAGGATGGGGAGGGAGATGGGAGGCAGTTCAAAAGGGAGGGGATATATGATACCAACGGATGATTCATGCTGAGGTCTGACAGAAAACAACAAAATTCTGTAAAGCAATTCTCCTTCAATTAAAAAATAAATAAAAAGAAAAAAAACTGGAATGAGAAAAGACAGACTACCAATATTCCTTTTCATGAAACCACTATTTTGGAAGATAAAGGAACAGTTATTGCAAATGAGATGACAATATTTTGCAACATTTAGGCAGTTCTTCCCAAAGATATTTTACCAATGGAGATCAGAGATGGGCAAAGAAACACATAATGGATTTATTTTTTAACCTGAATTCCATCTATCAGTGGTAACTTATTCAACAACAAAGGAACTCAATTTATTTTCATGTCAGTGGTTAGATCTAAATGGCATCTACAAAATAAGTTTAAGAATGTTTGGTATTCAACTGCTCATAAGATGAATACATCCTTCTATGTGTCACTTTTACACCTCAAAACAGAGACTAGAAACTATTTAAAGGGGACAGTGACCCTTCCACAAGGAAGTGACAGCTTTCATAAGGAAGCTATTTTAAAAGGAAGTTTCTTATTTTCCTAACATCACTAAATATAAACAATGAAAAAATTACTGAGGTGATAGTAATTAAAACTGTATAATTATTTATATGTTCTAATTAAATATCACTATTGCATTCTCACAGACTAAATAAGTAAATCAAAACAAATTATAATTTTATTTCCAAATTATATAGATACATATATATTACTTATATATTCACATATACTTAATATATAATTACATAAATACATTTAGTTAAATATATAAAATATTAGATATATAATCTAGATATTTGTAACCACAGTATCTCAGCATAAAAAAACTAATCTATTTAAGTGATTTTTGGCAAGAGGAATGAGAACAGATTACGAAACCCAAAGAGACATGAAGTTATAGTATATAACGCTCTGTATCCCATCCCACCACAACAGTCATGAATTACCCCTTCTTATGGATGCAGGAAAGGCAATGCGGCACACAGCCTGTGCATATCCTTAGAGCCTTATAGGTTCCACAGACAATGCACACATGTGGTCAACAAAGCACATCTTTAAATACTGTAGGTTTAGAACACATGGGTGAATGTAAGATTAGCATATTTTTAACTGGATTCTCTCTGTCTGTTAAAGTATCTGTGAACTATACACGGTGTATGTAATCAACTTTAGAAAGAAAGGCTTAGAGAGCCATGAGTTCAAGTCCCAGATTTTCCACTAACTGGGTCTACTGTCTAAACTCCCTATGCCTATCTTCTCAGCCCTAACAAGGAAAGGACAATAACTCATAATTTCCCTTTCTCATAGAATTGTTCTAAGAGCCAAAATGAGATAGTAAATATAAGCATTATACAAAGGATAAAGTTCTATGCAAACATATAGTATTTTCTTATATGTTTTCTTCTTACTAAAATCATTAAATACCACCCAACTAGTTTTATGCTAACAACTGCTTTAAAGTAAGGAAAGCACACATTACAGCATTCGGTTTGGAATGAAAAAACCAACAAAATGCTATGTCAGCTTAAAGACAAGAAAAAACTCCTTTAATCTTCAAGAAGGAGGAAGATGTGAAACAAATTATTTAATTAGTCATCCTTTTCTCAACTCAGGTGAAAAAGGTGAGACAGACCCTTAAAAATAAATGTACATTAAATTTCAGGAAATAGGTTTTCTTTTAACTGGTTCTTACTGCTCTTGCATTCCCAACAAACAACAATTTGCCCTTATGAACTTAATATATGGGGCTGATTTGCTTTTGTATGTAATTCTCAATATCTAAATAAGTCACTTCAAGCACTGCCTCTTTAAATGATGAAAAAATTGAAGTGCCAAAGCAAATCAAAACAATGCACAGTTCTGGTTTTAAATGTTTCAATTTTTTTTTAAACACTACATAGCAGCTTGAATATAACCAGTATTTAGTTAATGTTAGCTGAATGAATTAAGAAAGCTTTGCTAACCTCTATTTTGCTTTTTAATGCATGGTGTGGGAGGACTGGACTGCCTTTGATTTATACCAAGTAGAATCCACATTTCACCATAAGCAGCAGAAATGACTTGTCAGTCATACTTTATCAATTCTGCTCAGAAGACACCTACTCATGAGTTGGCTGTGTATCAGAGTACAATTCATTAGTACAGAATTACCTGAATTGCCTCACTGTACTTAGATAGGGATGCACCTGTACTCCTAGCAGTGAGTACAAATACATGGAAATAAATTAACTGAATACATTTCTTTAGCATGCAAAAACCAATTACTAACTCTTACCTGTGGATCTCTTATTTAGGAATTACCTCCAAAACCAGTAAAACCCGGATTATAATAACATTCATATAAATAGCATAAACAAAATAAGTCTTCATAATTTGTCTGCCCTCACAAAATGAAACAGTTGTCAACTTAAAAACTCCTAATTCAAACCAATATGGTTCACTTTCTCTTCATTTTATGTAAGATAATATCTAGTCTTCCCAGAACTACACGCTATCAATATTCTAAGCAACAGGTTTCATTCTCTTTCATATTAAATGTGTTTCTTTATTGATTATATCATTCTGAAATTGCTACCACCTAATCCCTGAGTGATAATTTAAATCTCTATTTCCATGCTCATGAAATGAAAAGCACAGAATACTATTTACAAAGCGCACAAAACTTTGAAAAAGACCTCATTATTCTCAAAACAATTCCTATTCACATCTCAAATTGACAATAGAAGCCTCTTAATGAAACTGATATTTCTAAAATTTTAACAAAAGTTTAACAACAATTTAAGAAAAGCTGTACAAAAAATTTTAACTTAACAAACTTAAAATGCCAACAGTTGTTGCACGATGTGTTTACCAAAACAAAAATTTTTAATCAAGACTTTAGATTTTAAGGAGTTATTTCAGAAAAAAAGCATCAGAAAATGAAAGCCACAATCGCAAACCTGGTTTCTTCAATACCCAGAAGAAGAATAACCAATTACTGAACTACAATAATTTAATACTTCTTTTATTTTCAAATCTGTAGCTTATCTTAATTAAATTTAAGTCATTTCAAACTGCAAACAATTTTACAAGGACTTCTCCATGCTCTCTGAGTTTATATGGTTGCAATTTCAGAAAGTTTGAGAGCTGAGGCAGTTTCTGATAACCCTGCTGCTGCTGCTGCTGCTGCTGCGTCGCTTCAGTCGTGTGGGACTCTGTGCGACCCCATAGACGGCCTCCCATCAGGCTCCCCTGTCCCTGGGATTCTCCAGGCAAAAACACTGGAGTGGGTTGCCATTTCCTTCTCCAATGCATGAAGGTGAAAAGTGAAAGTGAAGTCGCTCAGTCCTGTCCAACTCTTAGCGCCCCCATGGACTGCAGCCTTCCAGGCTCCTCCGTCCATGGGATTTGCCAGGCAAGAGTACTGGAGTGGGGTGCCATTGCCTTCTCACTCTGATAACCCTAGATTTCCAAACAAAAAAATGAGTACTACACCAGCAAACAATTATGCAGCTTACAAAAACACTGGAGTCAGAAAATTTATATGAAATGACATCTTGGTATATTACCGCACATGATTTTACAAAAATCTGTATCTTCATTCAGACAATAAACATTTGAGCCACCTGCCATCAGCACTGCCCTTGAGAAGTTCACAATCTAAAGAACAGTAACAGGACTTCCCTGGTTTTGTCGTGGATAAGAATCCATCTGCCAGTGCAGGGGACATGGGTTCGGTCCCTGGTCCAAGAAGATTTCACATGACACAGAGCAACTAAGCCCAAGAACCCTGAGCACCTAGAGCCGGTGCTCTGCAACACAAGAAGTCACCGCGATGAGAAGGCCAAGCACCACAACAAAGAGTAGTGCCCGCCTGCCACAACTAGACAAAGTCCTCCCAAAGCAACGATAAAGGAAGAAAGATGATACAGAACAGTGATTAAACATGTAACCAGATTAACACTAAAGTATAATTATGTAATAGAGACAGTATAATGTGTTAGATGATACAATATAACATAGTAAAGAGAAAAATTCCCCTGACCAACTCATTGGAGATATGTATCACCTAAAACTATGAACCAGAAATGCCATCACCCAGTAGCTGGTCAGTCAGAAATATGGAATTCTAGGTCCCAAGCAAATTTACTGAATCAGAATCTGAATTTTAACAAGCTCTCCAGGTAATCCCAATGCACATTTAAATTCTGAAAAGCACTGATCCAGAACATAACTAAAAAACAGTAAATAAGTAAAAGTGACATCTTGTACTTTCAAGTTCTTCAGGCCCCATCCTGAGCCTCTTTACAAATGAACAGATAATTTAACAAGTTCAGCTACTGAGTTTCACAGGTCAGGATCAAAGAGTGAGATACCACTGACAACAAAGAAAGCAAACAGGGAAAACTAATGAAAAGCAAACTAAAAAAGGGATGGCTACAGAGGGGCATTTAAACAGCAATAGTCTACCCTTTCTGCCTAGATAGGCCTTAAAGGTCTCAATGTAGTACAGAAGTATAACAGTAAATCATGTTCTTAAACCTGCCTCCTCTAACTAGACCACAAATTCCTTAAGGACAGGGACCTAGTTTTATTTTTATACACTCACATTTGTAAACTGAATGACCCTAAATCATTAAGATGAGTTCGGTTACACAACGAGATGTTTAACACATTTCAGAAAATTTTCTATCTCAAAAGATTACAATAAATATGTCACAGCATTTTTTTTAAAAAGAATAAAGCTGCTCCAGTGTATACAAGAAGCACCATAAGGACAGAGGCTTTACTGAACTTGTGGCTCCAAATGCGAATGTCTTTTCTGACTCTATTTAAATTCACTTCTAGGGGACCAGTGACTGGGGTGAGTAGAGAAAAAGGATAAAGATTAGAAGAGAATGGAGGGAGAATAAAAATCAAGAGAACACTCAGGGTTCTTCCACTCATGAAAATACAAACAGCAAAAACAGGAAGCCTCACCAAAGAAACAGCAACGCTAGGAGAGAACAAATGCTACCACCGGCATTCACTCCACGGTCCTTGCCCCTCTCAACCAGACACAAGTTCACAATCCTCCCAACCTAAGAGCTCCTCAAAGACACCTTTTCTCTAGAAATACTTTCCCTCCTGGCCTTCAATCAGTTGATGACAGCCAATTTACACTACAACAAATTCACTCTTCCAAAACGGCAAACTTTATGACATTCTAGTCATTACTCTCCAAACAAATCATCAATTTTCTTGTCTATGTCCTTGCTCATGCTATTACTTCATTCAGAGACCTTTCTGCTCTGTTAATCTGACCCTGCACCTTAGCTGCCAGCCACAGTGGCTATTTAACATTTGAGACATGGCTAGACTGGACTGAGATGAACACTAACTGTAAAATACACATCGAATTTTGAAGACCTGGTACAAAAAAGATGTGAAAGTATTGTTTGTTTGTTTTTTAACAATGATTACATGTTGAAAGGTTTTGGATATATTTAACTAAAGAAGATACATAATTAAAATTATTTTCATCTGTTTCTTTTTAGTTTTTAACATGGCTACTAGAAAGTTTTAAATTACTATGTGGTTCACATTGCATTTCTATTGGACAGCACTGGTCTAAATCCTAGTTATTCTTCAAGGCCTAATTCAAACAACCCCACCCCCATACAGCTTTCCCCAATGACTCCAAGCGGACGTGGTTTCTGTCTCCCAGAACTTTCACAACACTTTTATTAATACGTCCAAAGAACTAGGGCAATTTTATCTTCTTACCAAGTGTACCCATTACAGGTCCCCAACTCCAAGGTAAGTCAATTGAGGGAAAAAAAGTACATCTAGGTAAGTTTTTATCTTACACCTTGCACATCAACAGTACATATATTGATGATAAGGTGATGCCTGATGTCTGCTAAGTGAGAGCTGAATTTCTCAATTACTGTTACTATATTATCTATCCCTTTCAACGATTTCCATTTCTTTCAGAGGGATTAAACTCCATGTCTACAAATGTCCTGGATTATTATTATTAGACAAATAGAGTGCCAGTGAGCTGTACATATATGATGAACAGGCAAATTCAAAACTATCTAATACCTGTGGTCAATGCATTTAGATCAATTGTAAAAATTCGACAAGCCTCTAAAGGTTCCATTTTTTAAATGATGTTATTCCTAAAAGTGTACTGTGAAGACCAATTATTTCAAAAATAGGAGATTTTCCCAGAGATTAACAACTAGGTGACTAAAGCCTACCAAAAATGGTCAGAAGTCCTCCCCACAACCCTGACTGTAAATCAGGTAAGCGCTCAAAGGCTTGAAGACAGCAACAGCGGTGTCCTACGTCGCATCCAAAGCTCTGAAATCGAGTTGTGAGCAAAACAGCAGGAAGGAAAAAGATGTGTGAAGGAGACGAAAGGTGGAAACTGTTGGAATGAGAAATGAAAACTAGGACTAAAAATGTCTCAGTTACGTGGGAGGGAGTCATCCCTAGGTGTATCGCTCAACCTCTGAACCCTCAGGCAAAGGCTACGGCAGTCATTTCAAGCGGTCTTTTCTTCAAATAGTATCCCAGTGCCTGAGATCTGCAATCCGCGAAACTTCCTTCCTAACCAGCAGCCTACTCTGACTCCCCAGGCCAGGGACTCCGGGCAAACCCAGCCCCGAAGCCCCCCTTCTCCAGCATGTTTTGGAAGCCGGCGGATGAAGCTGGAAAGCCGAACGGAAGCCCAGCACCTGGACGAGACCCCTCTCTCTCCGAGTCTGGCTTTAGCCCCTAGGGCAGGACCGTGCTGGCAGAGGGGAACCCGGCAGGCAGAGGGGGCGGGGCAGGGCTCCGGGCTTCGAGCACGGGTCTTCCCGTTCCATGCCGGCGCCTGCCGGGGCCGCGGGGACGGGCAGGATGGTGACAACGCAGAAAAGAAGGGCAGTGCGAAGCAGCCTGGGGCTTCTACTCACCAGCCTTCGTCGCCCGACGTCGGCAGTGGCAGGACCTCTTCTCCTTCCGCCATTGCTGTTGACGTCCACGTCACTTTGCCGAAAAGTGGACCCGGCGCCGAGACCGACTCATACCCAACGTCGTAAAAGGTCTTCGGAAGTCTGGGACCAAGCTTCTGGAGAGGGAAAGGAAGAGGGAGGAGGCGAGGGATGGGAAGAAGGCGACGTCACGACGTCCCGAGGGCGAAAGGCAGCTTGGAGGAGGAGACTTGGAGAGCCGCTGCCCTTCCAAAGACTACACGTCCCAGGATGCCGCGGGCCCTTGGCCGGACGCACTGGGCGGGGTTTGGCGAGAGCGCGGATCCTAGTAAGAGGCCCTTATGAGCGTCCCTTTTTGGCGTCCAGTTAGCGTCTTCTTTGCGTCTTAGCGTCCTGCTTAAAGTCATATTTGACAGTTTTAAGTAGTGGAGGGAGGAGTGGAGGGGAAATGCCACAGGGAAGGTGGAGCGGTCAAAAGTACAAGTGGAGGCCACATACTTTATGTCTGAATGCTTTAAAAGTTGGGTTTTTTAAAGCTAAACAGTAAAGGAGATATGTTCTAGGCTCCCACCTTTATAAACATATTTCATGTATAAACATGGAAGTGAAAGTGAAAAGTGGCTCAGTCCTATTCGACTCTTTGCGACCCCATGGACTGTAGCCCACCAGGATCCTCTGTCCATAGAATACTCCAGGCAAGAATACTAGAGTCGGTTGCCATTCCCTTCTCCAGGGGATCTTCTCTACACGGGGATCGAACCCTGGTCTCCTGCATTGCAGGCGGATTCTTTACCGCCTGAGCCACCAAGGCTAGAATTATAAATTTGGACTTGATATTGCATGTTTATAAACATATTTCATATGTAAACACAGAAAGTCAAGTCCAAATTTAGAATCTAGAACTCTGGAGTTCCAAGCAGAGAGAGCTGCCACGTTTTATCTCTTCCCACCCTACTTCCCCTTCACTCCACATTGGTGGCTATCTCTGCCTGCACATCCAAGCTCGGTTCCCACCATCACCACCAAAGCAGGGGCTTTTTGTTCCACTCTGACCATTCATGGGCCTAGGGGTGGGCAGAGGCTCCGGAGAATGGACCTAGGGAGATGCTTTTGCCAACCTGGACACAGTGCTGATGTAGTAGAACCACATCTAACAATACGGATAAATCTGGAAAATATGATGTTAAATGAACAAGGGTAGGTAAAGAATGGTGTCATTTATATTTGATTTTTAAAAATAGGCAGCACAATATTTTTTTCTTAATAGATACATGTCTGCTTTTTTAAAAAATGTAGCAGAATGATACACAGAAAAATTGGAATGGCAGTTCTCAAAGATAAACACAGACAGCCTTTAGTTAAAGCAGTGAAAACAGATGTTATTCAGAAACCACTGGCAGTAGAGGAAAGGGCTGAGCTCCATTCTGATTTTTGCAGAAGTGATTAGGGGTTTTAAAGGGAGAATGAGGGAGCAGGGAGAGCTGGACTCATTAGAGTCAGACAAGTGAAAAATCACAAAGCATCGGTCAGTGTCATTGTGATTAGACCAGCAGTGTCTGCTCGCTGGCAATTTTCAAGGTTAGGATTCTTCCCTCCCACAGAGATTGGGAGGCAGAGACCCTGTTCTTCTTGATGATTACATTTCAAAGGAATGGCTCTCAGGCCTTGAGAAGGACACTTCTAAGTTGTAGAGATACAGATTCACAACTGTGAGTCTTTTCTCTCTCCAAGAGAGATCAGCAGCCTAACGTCAGGTCTTGGCTTGATCAAACAGTAAATTCTCCTGGCAGCCATCGCACTTCCTCAGTCAGGCATTTTAATGGGGTTTAGTGGGAGCCCAGGTCATTCTAGGGACACAGCCTTAAGTTGCTAAAAAATGATGCTAGTGTTTAATCAGGTCTCTAGTGCAAGGGTTTGGACAGAGCTGTTAAGTTCTGTGGTTCTCACAGTTACATTTGTGGGAGGAGAGAAAATGGCTTCAATTATATTTTTAATATTTTGTTTCTAAAGAGCTGGGAAGAGGCTATGTAGGTGTTCTGCATTCTTTATAGAGCCTATACTTGGTATCTAAAATGTTTCATAATTTTTAAAACTATTTGATTAAATAAGCTCTTTCATTTCTAAGCAAAAACATGTTCATTCTCTTCCCCAAAGGAAAGATAACAAAGAGCCACATTATTGCATCCACTTCTAAGTCCAGGATGTCTGCATGATGATCAGTCCTATGGGGAAAATTTCTTTTAATGTGGAATGAGAGTCTAGATGACAGCTATCAAAAAGAATAAAAGGCATGGATCTGGGTCAAATTACCATCCCAATATTCAGGATCTCTACTGGGTCTCTTCAGTTGTTGTCAGGGGGTTTTCAGAAGCTTTTCCAAAATGTTTTTTAAAACTGTTAAGCCAGTGACATGACAGTTGTTCATCAGTTAAGGTCATCCTAACCCTCAACTGTAATTCATCTTGAGAGTAATTAAGCCAGTGACTGCTTTATACTCCATGTGGTAAAAATATTATTCCACTAAAAATATATCACTTGACATTTTCAAGCATTTTTGTTCATTCTGTAGAAGACAAAACTTCCAGCTTGCACTCTCTTTAATAGGGCCAGGGTCAGCTTCATGGGCGTGTAGTCTGTACAATAGCACAGGACTCCATGCCATCTGGAAATTCTTTTCTTTTATTATTTTATTTATGTATTGATTGCTTTTTGGCTGTGCTGGGTCTTCGTTGCTGCGTGGGTTTTTCTCTAGTGATGAGAGGGGGCCGCTCTCTAGTTGCCATGTACAGGCTTCTCATTGCAGAGGCTTATTGCAGAGCATGGGCTCTAGGACAAGCAGGATTCAGTAGGTGCAGTTCCCCGACTCCAGAGCACAGGTGGCTCATGGGCTTAGTTGCTCTGAGGCATGTACAATCTTCCCGGATCAGGAATCAAACCCATGTCTCCTGCACTGGCAGGTGGATTCTTTACCACCGAGCTGTCAGGGAAGCCCTGGAAATTCTTAATAATTTTGGAACAGGAGGCCCCTCATTTTCATTTTGTACTAGGTACCCCCACAAATTATGTAGCCATTCCCAACAGGATCAATATGACATTGATATATACCCCGTGGGGCCAAGATTTCAATAGAAATTATTTAGTGATGATATCTTCTGAAGTATTTAAATCATCTGTTCCTTACTTATCAAACCTTTCAGTGTCATACCGAGTACTCACTCTGAATTCATGATATCCACCAAGATGACATCCTCTTCCTCCAGTGGTAATTCTAGGAATCTGCTTGTTAGCCAAAGTCTTTGAAACTTGGCATGCCTTTGGTTCCTCTTGCTTGAACATGTTGCGCTGGCTGCACCACACTCTCTGCAGTGTTTGCTTGTGTTTGGCTTGTTGATATCCAGGCTGCTGAATTCTCCAAGTGAGGCTTCAAAGGTATGTGAACCAAGAACTTCCAGATGTTCAAGCTGGATTTAGAAAAGGCAGAGGAACCAGAGATCAAATTGCCAACATCCACTGGGTCATAGAAAAAGCAGTTCCAGAAAACATCTGCTTTATTGACTATGCCAAAGCCTTTGACTGTGTGGATCACAACAAACTGTGGAAAAGTCTTAAAGAGATGTGAATACCAGACCACCTTACCTGCCTCCTGAGAAAGCTGTATGCAGGTCAAAAAGCAACAATTAGAACCAGACATGGAACAACAGACTGGTTCCAAATAGGGAAAGGAGTACATGAAGGCTGTGTATTGTCACCCTGCTTATTTAACTAATATGCAGAGTACATCATGTGAAATGCCGAACTGGATGAAGTACAAGCTGGAATAAAGACTGCCGAGAGAAATATCAATAACCTCAGATACACAGATGACACCACCCTTATGGCAGAAAGCAAAGAGGAACTAAAGAGCCTCTTGATGAAGGTGAAAGAGGAGAGCAAAAAAGCAGGCTTAAAACTCAACATTCAAAAAACCAAGATCATGGCATCCCATTCTATCACTTCATGGCAAATAGACAGGGAAACAATGACAGAGTTTATTTTCTTGGGCTCCAAAATCACTGCAGATGATGACTGCAGCCATGAAATTAAAAGATGCTTTCTCCTTGGAGGAAAAGCCATTTCCAACCTAGACAGCATACTAAAAAGCAGAGACAATACTTTGCCAACAAAGGTCTGTCTAGTCAAGGCTATGGTTTTTCCAGTGGTCATGTATGGATGTGAGAGTTGAACCATAAAGAACGATGAGCACCGAAGAATTGATGCTTTTGAACTGTGGTGTCGGAGAAGACTCTTGAGAGTTCCTAGGACTGCAAGGAGATTAAAAAAAAAAAAAAAAAAGTCCTGAATGTTTATTGGAAGGACTGATGCTGAAGCTGAAGCTCCAATACTTTGGCCACCTTATGCGAAGAGCTGACTCATTGGAAAAGACCCTGATGCTGGGAAAGATTGAAGGCAGGAGGAGAAGTATCACTGACTTGATGGACATGAGTTTGAGCAAGCCCTGGGAGTTGGTGATGGACAGGGAAGCCTGGTGTGCTGCAGTCCATGGGATCGCAGAGTCAGACATGACTGAGCCACTGAACTGAACTGAACTGAGTTATTGCAGATCTCGATGTTGGTTGAGTCTTCTGCTCATAAGCCCTTTTTCCTTTTTTTCTTGCTCTGGATCAGGGTCATCCACGCTTCCCCTTCACCTTGTCTTGTCTTCTGAAAGGACAAACACCAGATTGGGTTATTGATCTCCAGTCTGCTAAGTTAGTTTTCTAACTCATGAGTTAGAGAAAATGAGAAAATTCATTTTAATGAGTTTTCTGATCTTTCCTCTTGATCTGGATCCAGTTTATCTACATTTTCCCCAACATGCCTCACTTCCTGAGATGACAACAGTATTACTATGCCCAAAGAACATTCTCTAGCTGGCTACAAGTTTTTATACTTGTAACTTTCCTAGTATTTTTGTGCTTTTAAAAAAATCTCAAAGTCCTACCTTTTACCTGGATGGTTGTGAACTTAAAAGATATATAAGCATGAGATTACAGTAAAATTTGTTAAATTCTAGTAGTAACTCTCTGCTTAAAAATTTTTTCAAGAGCTAGAGAAGATTTTATTATGAAATTGTCTAAATGTATTTTCTTACATTACTCTTTTCTCCTAATTATAAGAAGATTCTGTCAATGATACTAGGAGCTCTCTCTGCTTTTATACATCTTCGGTATCCTTCTGGAACAGAAGGAATTGGAATTTCTTTTTTCATAGACCTGCTAATGCTATTAATTGTGACCACCTGGTACACAATGGAGCCATTCCAAGATATGTCTTCAAGAAATGCATTTCCAGTCATCTACATAGAGTGTATTATCTGCCTGTGCTTCACAGTTATTTGTATTTTCATCCCCAAATAGGAAGGGGTAGTAGTATTCTATATTATCCTTGGATAAAACCAAATTGCATTTTTATAAAGGGAAAATTAAAGTTTGTTGTTTTGAATGAAACTGTAAAAACCAAAAATATGTTTAATCACTTATTGGTGTTCTGTGCCATATAATTATGTAATTCCTATTGTATTAGATGTACGTAGGTCATATTATGACACATAGCCTATTCTCAATACATACTTGTGAAATGAACCGAAGAATGTTTTTAAAATATTTTGGAATGGATGAAGTCATTCACCAATATAGAAACAGCTGGTTGGGACTAGAGGCACATGAGGATTATTACCTCAACTGTGTGGTCAATTTTTATGTTAGGGGTAATAGCACTTATTTCAGCTTTTATTGTAGTATTATCATAGCATTTCTTTTAAAAGGGTAGACAGAAGCAGTCATAGCTCTTGATCTTTTCTTCCTTCTCAAGCAATCTTTTCTAAATTCTCATGCATTCTTGGGTGAAGATGAACATCCACTAATGTGTATTAATCTATTGCTACATAAAAAATTACCCCCAAACTCAACATCTCTAAACTATAAATATTTATTTATCATGATTTCTGTGGGTCAGGATTTAGAAGCCACTTAGCTAGATGTTCTGGCACCCCACTCCAGTACTCTTGCCTGGAAAATCCCATGGATGGAGGAGCCTGGTAGGCTGCAGTCCAGGGGGTTGCTAAGAGTCAGACACGACTGAGCGACTTCACTTTCACTTTTCACCTTCATGCATTGGAGAAGGAAATGGCAACCCACTCCAGTGTTCTTGCCTGGAGAATCCCAGGGATGGGGGAGCCTGATGGGCTGCCGTCTATGGGGTCGCACAAAGTCGGACATGACTGAAGCGGCTTAGCAGCAGCAGCAGCAGCTAGATGTTCTGACTCAGGGTCTCTTGAGGTTATAATCAAGATATTGGCCAGGGTGGCAGTCATGCAATCATCTGAAGGCCTCCCTGGGCTAGAGAGTCTTCTTGGACAGTGGCTCACTCACATGCCTGACAAGTTGGTGTTGGCTGTTGGCAGGATTCCTATGGTGCTCTCCAAATGAGACTTTCCATGGGCTACTTGAATGTCCTTTCAACATGGAGGCTGGCTTCCCCTAGAGCAAGAGTTAAGAGAGACCAAGATCAAAGTCACAGTATTTTTTTTATTACGCAACCTCAAAAGTCACACTGTATCATTTCTGCCATATCACTGGTTACCCAGGTCTGCCCTATTCAGTGTGGGAGGAAACTACAAAAAGGCCTGAAGACTCAAAGGCAAGAATTATTTACGGCAATCTTGGAGGCTGGATGCCACTTGAGGTAACATTAGACCCTATAGATTCTTCATTGTCCAATCAACTTACCCCTGAGGTTCCTGCCTATATTATCTCAGCTCTCAAGTTCTACCTCGTCTGAACTTGTAAAGGTCTAGCAGCAGGCTCTCTTATCTGGGCACTGGTTCATACAGTATCATATATTCTTCAACTCTGAGAATGGCAACTAGTTCATTTTCTGAGTTCGTGTCCTCCACTACACCAAATGCAGAGCTGAAAGTGTAGATAGTGTCCAAAAATTCCTGCTGAATAACAAAAGATTGATTTTTGTTCCTTCACCGTATCATGTGAGAGTTTCAGAATTCGAAACTTTCCCAGGAATTTTCCTTATCTTACAAGGACAAATGTTTCCACAATTTTCAAAATTACTTTGGTTATTTGTAATTTTAAAACCCCATCAGGAACAGCATTCCAAGACTCTTTAAACTACTGAAGCCTAACATTTAATTTAATGATGAACAAAACCAAGTTAATTCCCTTTCACAGATGACAAGTGTACAGTTGGCAGCAATTTCAACATCTGCTTTTAATTCATTTAAAAGTGTTGAGCAAACAGTGATTAAAAAAAGAGCTGGAAACTATAATATTTCTCCATTATCCTTCTAGTGGTTGTCTTTGCTAATTGAAGTTGACTCTTAATTGGCTATATGGATGGACTCAAAGTAAACATTTGGACAGGGATTGACCCATTCTCGGGTTTGGGATGGTTATGCTTTAAAGTGGGAGCCTGTTTTATTCTTTCCTCTTTCCAAATTTGTTCCCAGATGTTCCAGATGAAAGGCTTTTATTAGGATTGAGACACTGCTGGTTAGAAACAGAGATAGTAAACAATATGTTAGCTGAAATAAGCCTTTATTTTAAAGACCTAACTTCCTGCTTTTTGTGAGTCCACACATTCACAATATGTAAACAATATCCTTAGATAATGATTGTGCTGCTCTTTATGTATCATCTGTCTCCATTCTCCTCATATACTTATACTCACCCTTCCTTTTAGGCATATGTCTTTTCAAATAAAAGAGTTAGCAAGTAACCACACAAGGTAACTAGATGAAATTGCATTATAAATGCTTTTAACAATATGTGTAAAAATACAGGTATGTATCACAATTTTTATGAATATGTTATTTGTAGACTGATTTCTCTAATACCCATGCTAACTTGTACAGCTTATCTCACTCCTGGGCATATACCCAGACAAAACTATAATTCAAAAAGATATGTTCATAGCAGCACTATTTACAATTGCCAAAATATAGAAGCAATCTAAATATCTATCAACAGATTAATGGATAAAGAAGGTGTGGTACATATACACAATGGAAGACTACGTGCTAAGTTGCTTCAGTTGTGTCGACTCTTTGTGAAGCTATGGACTGTAGCCCACCAGGCTCTTCTGCCCATGGGATTCTCCAGGCAACAATACTGGAATGGGTTGCCATGCCCTTCTCCAGGGGATCTTCCCAATGCGGGGATCGAACCTGCATCTCTTGCAGCTTCTGCATTGCTGGTGAACTCTTTACCACTGAGCCACCAGGGAATACTACTCAGCTATAAAAAAAGAATGAAATAATGTCACCTGCAGCAAAGATTATCATACTGAGTGAAGTCAGACAGAGAAAGACAAATACCATATGATATCACTCATGTGTGGAATCTAAAATATGGCACAAACGAGACCTCCCTGGTGGTGCAATGGATAAGAATCCACTTTGCAATGCAAGAGATGCCAGCTTGCCTAGGGCCACTGTGCTGAGAGGCCCATACACTGCAAGAAATAGTCTCTGCTCACTGCAGCTACAGAAAGCCTGCGGGCAGCAACGCCACCACAAGTGAGAGTCGCTCAGTCACGTCCAGCTCTTTGTGACCCCATGGACTATACAGTCCACAGAATTCTCTAGGCCAGAATACTGGAGTGGGTAGCCTCTCTCTTCTCCAGGGGAATCTTCCCAACCCGGAGATTGAACCCAGGGCTTCCGCATTGCAGGCAGATTCTTTACCAGCTGAGCCACAAGGGAAGCCCAACAACCACAGCCAAGATAAATAAATAAATAGATCTTTTAAAAATATAAATAAAATATGGCACAAATGAACCTATCATCTACAAAACAGACTCACTGGCACAGAGCTCAGACTTGTGATTGCCCAGGGGAAGGAGGGCAGGGAGAGGGAATTTGGAGTTGGTAGATGCAAAACATTATGTTTAGAAAGGATAAACAATAAGCTCCTACTGTATAGCAAGGGAACTATATCCAATCTCTGGGATAAACCATAGTGGAAAAAGAATATTTAAAAAAAGAAAAAATATATATATGTGTATATATGTATGTATAACTGAGTCACTTTGCTGTACAGCAGAGATTGGCATAATACTGAAGTCAACTGTACTACAATTTTTCAAATGAAGAAAATAAAAGAAATTGCACAGCTTATCACTGTCATTTCTACATTCCAAATTCACACAAGAATTTAAAAATTAAATAAAAAGAATTCTTAGGATGTAATGAATGAACTCCGGGAGTTGGTGATGGACAGGGAGGCCTGGTGTGCTGCGATTCATGGGGTCGCAGAGTCGGACATGACTGAGCGATTGAACTGAACTGAACAGAACTGAATGAATGTGAAAATTACCACAGAAACAAAAGCATTTAAAACATTTAAATAAAGAATTTCTTCTTTATAATTTTGCTCATACTTTGTTCTGGACAATAACAACTACTTCTCTGTTGTTAATTAGCATCTGTAATCTGATAAGTCCTAGGTCTGTATTTCCAACGCTGGCCTTTTATAGTTTGCATCGTAAATCTAGCCATCTGTTGGAGCTTGCATTTGGATGACCCATAAACACTTCAAACTCAGTATTTCTAAACGTAAATTCGTTATGTCTACCTGCTCCCCAGTCCATATCATCTCTATAGAGGTAAATGGTTTTATTACATTTATTCATCCAGTCATCTAAGCCAGAAGCTTGAGAGTTATTCTAGCCTTCTTCCCTTCTTCCTCCCCATGGGTCATCATGGGACTAGGCAGATTTTCCTCCCTACATAGTTTTCAAGCCAGCTAGTTCTTCACCATGCTCCAGTTTTTCTCTTATTTTTGTTCCTCATTATGTTTTACATGAACAGATTCCTTAATTAGCTTCCAAACTTCTTCCACTGTTTTCCCCAAACAGTCAACATGGACTCTATATCCAGAGTTCATACTGACAGTCCTCAGATTTGCTTAGCAACTTTTATTCTGTCATTTTTAATCACTTGAATATCTTTATATACTTTCAGTTTGTCTCTTCCACCACTTTGGACCAGCCCCCAATTTATACGTTTGTCATTTGCTTGGTCCTCTTAAGCGACTTCACTTTCACTTTTCACTTTCATGCATTGGAGAAGGAAATGGCAACCCACTCCAGTACTCTTGCATGGAGAATCCCAGGAACGGGGAGGCCTGGTGGACTGCCGTCTATGGGGTTGCACAGAGTCGGGCATGACTGAAGCGACTTAGCAGCAGCAGCAGCAGCAGCAGCAAAAGTATTTGAATCTGTGGCCCTTGCTGCATTTTCTAAAATGGAAATCTACCTAAAATCCTCCAATTGCTCATTATTCTCTATAAAGAATGTCTAAGTTCTTTATCATGGATACAGTACTCTCAGAACCTGAAGTATTTTCCCTTCCAACATATGCTTCAGCCATTCTATATTTACAGGCGATGCTTTTGAACTGTGGTGTTGGAGAAGACTCTTGAGAGTCCCTTGGACTGCAAGGAGATCCATCCAGTCCATTCTGAAGGAGATCAGCCCTAGGATTTCTTTGGAAGGAATGATGCTAAAGCTGAAACTCCAGTACTTTGACCATCTCATGCGAAGAGTTGACTCATTGGAAAAGACACTGATGCTGGGAGGGATTGGGGGCAGGAGGAGAAGGCGACGACAGAGGATGAGATGGCTGGATGGAATCACTGACTTGATGGACATGAGTCTGAGTGAACTCTGGGAGTTGGTGATGGACAGAGAGGCCTGGCGTGCTGCGATTCATGGGGTCGCAAAGAGTCGGACACTACTGAGTGACTGAACTGAACTGAATTGAATATGCCCTGCTGCTCCATGACTTTGTCTTTGTTAAAACTTACTTCCTCTGCTTTGTTATGTCTAACTTCCTTCAACTGGTTACACTTAGCCACATGGTTTGAGCAACATTTTCTTTGTAACCCTCTGTCTCAAGCAGAATTTTTCACCCCTGCCTTTTGCTACCACTTTCCCTTAAAGATACCTCAAAACTTATATGCTTATGTATTTGTTTCTCTGCTAGACATTATATCCGTAGGACCAGCTTAATATGTCTTTACACTGCTAGTGCCTAGCAGAGTCTTTTATAATAGCTGTAATCTGTTGTATGAGTAAATGGATGAATGGATTGTGTGTGTGAGTGTGTGTGTGTAACCTTGTTACTGCAAACACTTAAAGAATATTTACTATGTGTTGGCATTGTTCTGATTTCCCAGGTGGCACAGTAGTAAAGAATCTGCCTGCCAATGCAAGAGATGCAGGTTCAGTCCTGGGTCTGGAAGATACTCTGGAGAAGGAAGTGGCAACCTGATCTAGTATTCTTGCCTGGAAAATTCCATGGACAGAGGAGCCTGGTACAGTCCATGGGGTCAGAAAAGACAACCCCAGAACTGAGTGACTAAGCACACACACACACACACACACACACACACACACACACACGCACAGAGGCATTGTTCTAAGCACTTCTAACTCATTTAATCCTCCCAACAACCTTACGAATTAGTAATGAATAAATATGAAACCAGATACAAGTTAGATCAAATAGGCGAGTAGTTTCTATTACAATTTAAGAAGTATTTCTTTAGAAGTAGAAATGATTGTCATGTTTGTATGAAATTTAAAAAAATAAGTTAATGAAGATACACAAAAGATGAAGAAGAGGCAGGCCATTACATCAGGGTCCTTATATATATATCACAAGGTGCTGTTGCTCAATTGAATGTTCCTGCTTCTGCTAAATGAAATCTTTCCTGGGAGAGGCAAAAATCTTGTGTCATCATTTTTAACCTGAAGAAAAATAATTTCTCCTTGCCATAAAATCTTTATCATTTTTAAATCATCGATTTGTATAAAGCACTTGGTGACAATCTATCAGCAGAAACAAAGCCTACATTCACAGATAATGATGATGCTTAAATTTTATCTAGTCACAGTCTTGACAATGTCTTACCAAGCTCTACATAATCTGCAACTCCAGTGCTCCCTCCATCTAGAAAGCTCTTTCCCCAGATATGTTTATGGCTCACTGGGTAGACAGAGCCCGGGTAGGCAAAGATACGGAAAAGAACTTCAGGGAGGGACTGACACCATCAAATACAGAAAAGCCGCAGGCATGTTGGCGGTTCCGAGAGTAGGCCGGTGACAGGAGAGACAGCTCAGCTAGGATCTGGCAGGAATGAAAAGTAACTGAAAGTTCTCAAATAGGACAAGGCTTTATGACCCAAGGGGAGTTTTACAAAGATGTCCAGGGGATTGAGTTCAGTTGGACTGAAGGTAAAAGAGATCAGAGATAGGGTGGTCGACCCGGAGCCGATAAGATCCTAAACTGGGATATGAGCCACAGAGCCACAAGAAAAGTAATGAGTGAGAAAGACTGTGGGAAGAGAAAGATGATGAGAGACCGCATTCCTGATCAGATACGAGAGACAAGAGAAGGGGGGTGTGGTCCGGACGCTAGTGGCCGCAGCAGGAGCAGAGCCCTCGGGAGGGATCTGCTGGGGATAGAGGTTTGATGGAATTTGGGTATATTAGGCAGCTGGAAATAACGCTGTGGCCCCAAACGTGGGTTAGGTCTAAGGATACAAATGCTGTGAAATTCTGCTTCTGGTTCTTTCTGTAGGATGAGAAGTAACGAGTCAAGAGACAGAGATGGAAATGGGCACTCTCACGTGCCACTGTGGGAGGTGAACTGATGCAATGTTTTTGGGTTAGAACTTGGAAATACTCATCAATATCTAAAAAAAGCATGCCCTAAACATTCTCTGTAGAATTTATCTTATAGAGATATCTGTATAGATATAGAGATATGCATAGAGATATCTGTATATCTTATAGAGATATCCATACTCTTGAGCAAGAGTACAGACAAGGATGGACTTTCCAGGTGGTGCTAGTGGTAAAGAATCTGCTTGCCAATGCAGGAGACACAAGAGACGTGGGTTCAATCCCCGAGTTGACAAGATTCCTTGGACCCACTCCAGTATTCTTTTCTGAAGAATCCCATGGACAGAGGAGACTAGTGATCTACAGCTTCAGGGTTGCAGAGAGTCAGACACAACTGAAGCCTCTTAGCACACATGCATATACAAGGATGCTCATTGATGTATTGTCTGGCTTGTAATGGCAAAAAAAAAAAAAAAGTCAACCTAATTGTCCATCATTAGATGGTACCTGTATATGAGAAATACCATGTTGCTGCTAAACAAAATGAGGTAAAACTATGTATAATGATACAGAAAGATGTCTATCATATATTAAGTTGAAAAAAAGCAAGTTGTAAGTTGTAGATATGTTAAAATACTAGATATGAGGAATCTTTTTTCTTTTTATGATGTGGACCATTTTTAAAGTCTTTATTGAATTTGTGTCAATATTGTTTCCTTTGTATGCTTTGGTTTTTTGGCCTCGAAGCATATGAGATCTTAGCTCCCAGCCCGGGATCGAACCTGCACCCCCTGTATAAGAAGGCGAGGTTAAACATTGAACCACGAGGGAAGTCCCAGGAAGAAACTTTTCACAATGAATGACATGAAGTCGCTCAGTCGTGTCCGACTCTTTGCGACCCCGTGGACTGTAGCCTACTGGGCTCCTCCACCCATGGGATTTTTCCAGGCAAGAGTACTGGAGTGGGTTGCCATTTCCTTCTCCAGAAGATCTTCCCAACCCAGGGATCGAACCCAGGTCTCCTGCATTGTAGGCAGATGCTTTACTGTTTGAGCCACAAGGGGAAGCCCTCACAATGAATATGTATCAATGAATAATATCATATTATCACCACGTACACTACTTTTTCATGTACATTTTACGTATCTTTCCATTTTACTTGTCAATTATACCTCAATAAAGCTAAAAAAAATAATTTTAAAAAAACCCGTTTAAAATCCCCACAGCCACCACTAACAGAGCAGTTCACTGGTGTCTGTTCTGGTTCTACCTACCCTTGAAAAGCTGGGTCCAATAGCGAGTCACTTCTCCATCCTCCAGGAATCGTGTTAATCATTTTACTTATTTTTAAGTAAAACGAAAGGGTGGGGGGAAAGCAAGTTGCAAAATGATGTGTCTACTGCAATTCTACTTGTCGAAAAAACAGTGAGCTGTGTATTTGGACATGCACCTAGGAAGGTCTGAGAGAATATGTGGACTTATTAACTGTGACGATTTAGGCTGGGCATGACTTGAGAGGGCATTGACCTTCCACAGCGATAAATTGTTAGACTTTCTTCCACTAACCATGCATGATGCTTGTAATAAGAATAGGAGTGTGGAATGCTAGGAAAACCACTTTCAGACTTTCTTAAGTCACTGTCAGTAAAGGTGAGGTGAAAGTAGGTCAGAGCAAAGCAGGAAAAGGTGAGGTGAACTGACTGTGCGCAAGGCATGTGGGGTGTATGTATGCAAACAAGTGGACAGGGCCGTGCCCGTCTAGCCTCCTCTCCTAGCACCTTCCCCATCCCTTCACACTTGCCTCCTCTGTGTTCCTGGACTAAACCTTTCAACACATGGCCTCTGCACATTCTGTCTCTGCCTTGAAAACACCCCCAAGCCCCAAACACACAGAGCTTCCAACATGCACACACCTTGCTCTTACTTCACATACCAGCTCAGCTGCCACTTCCCCCAGAGAAGTGATAGGATAGGACAGGCTTTCAGAATATAATAGCAGGCCCCTCTGTTGTATGAGTTCTTGGATACGTCACACACGATTTGCATGGGGAAACAAGAAATTTAAAATGGGAAAAGAGAAAAATAAAATAAAATGGGAACAGAGAAGGAAGGCAGAGACTGCCTTCCTTTAATAGTATTCATGTTTTGAAACTTTCCTTCTTCTTTCAAAAGATCCACATTATTTCTTGGATAATAAAGTAAAATCCACGTAAAAGTAGATCCGCATTATTTACTCTGACTGCTTCTCCTACTTTTAAATGTACTTGTGGCTCTTCTTAGATATTTCCTATGAAGGGCAGCAAGAGAACCCAGAAATTGTTAGTAGATTGTTAGTTCCTGCAGCATCATTGACAATTTCTCTTTGGACAAGTTCTTTCTGTGGTTGTTTATTGAGCACTTTAGCACGCATCAATATTAACTTCTGTTTGAGACCCTGGGTGGAAATGACCTTCTCTGTCTCCCGTCTTCCTATTTCTACCTGTTCTACTCTCTTATGCAGTGCAAGCTCAGCCCATCACTGTGATTGTCCGTCTTCTGAGCAGTGGAATAACCCAAAGTGAAAGGGAAAGTGTTTTTTCAGTCGTGTTTGACTCTTTACGACCCTGTGGACTGTCGCTGTCCATGGAATTCTCCAGGCAAGAATTCTGGAGTGGGTAGCCATTCCCTTCTCCAGGAGATCTTCCTGAGCAAGGAACTGAGCACGTGTCTCTTGCATTGCAGGCAGATTCTTTACCATCTGAGCCACCAAGGAAGCCCAAGGAGTTTTTTAAAGTGTGGGAATATATCCTCAGGGATTCTGACTCTGCTGATTTAGGATCAGACCCAAGCACAAGGGTGTTCTGAACGTTCCTTGGGTGATGCTAATGTGCAATCAGCATTAAGTACCATTGGCCAAGATTAATCTTGAAACAGAAACTCTATTTGGAGAACTGCAGAACATCTGACTTCTGGAAATCAAAGCCTGGGTGGTTGCAGTGGCCCTTGTCTCTTAGATGGTGTCTGAGTTGCTTCGTTCACAAAGGTAGAAGCTGAAGGCAGACATCATAAAGGGTGATGGCTGAAGCATCACCCTGAATCAAGGCTGATCACTTTGGACCCTAGCACTTGCTTGTAGGAAATAGCTTGATCACTTGAACAGCTGGAGTAGGGCAGGTGTTCATGCACAAGCAGACTAAATGCTTCTGGGGACCTACACTAACTTTCAGATTCTGTTCTCTGTCACTCATGTGTCTCAAAGACTTTCAGAACAAGCAAGTATGCTTTTAGGAGTTTAATGCATGGGGCACCTGAGGCCCTGGAAGGTTTATGCTTTATGCTGAAGGTTTATGGTTTATGCTGAAGAATATTCTTTAGCACAGTCCTGCTCCCTGGACTCCTGACTCCCAGAACTCCTGACTCCCAAACTCCAGAGGTTATCACCAGCTGTCCTACCTGAAGAAGGGCCTGAGTCCTAGTCCTGGCTCGGCCACTGAGCAGATCGATGTGGGCCTCTTAAATCACCTCTTCACTCCGGGCTTTCGTTCCCTCCTTCCCTCGGATGAACTCAGTTAAACCGTATCCAAACCCCCTTCAGCATGAACAAGTGACACTAGGTGGCACTCATGTAACTCCAATGGGGGACGCTTGGCCCATGTGGGCTGTCAAGCTCCTGCCCCTGAAAAGATCCGAGGACAGGCGAAGCGCAGCTTGGGAAACGCTGCATTTTATGAGGACTTCTTGGGCCTCGTTTCACCAAGACTTTTTGAATTTGTGAATGTCTGTTGTGTTTTACCAGATACTTTTTACTAATGTACTTCAGATTTCATATTCCTCTCCTTTTCATCATCTCAAATCTTTAAATGTTGTAGAGAAAACTATTCCCCATGGCTTAGCTACACACACATGCTTGTGTGACATAAAAGCGTGTGCTATTACCTTTCCAAGTTCTCCCTGTCATGTGCCACTACACGAGTAACTTCTAGGAAAGAGACTCGCTGTCCCAGCACCGAGCTTCAAGCAAATGGGATTCTTCCCTGCAATGAGTCGCCACTGGACACGGTGACCCAGACGTGGCTTTTGTTTGAAGCCTTGCTCCCCACAGCTGGTTTGTTCTCATGTTTCCAAGATGTTCATTCTGGTCCAGGTTCATTTCAAGTATGCAGTCTGGCTCAGCTTGAATTCAGGCCTTGAGCTTCATGATCAGGATATTATCTCAAAGGCAGTGCTTTCTTCACTGACAAAAGTCACCTAAAACATCTTTCAGATGCTTCTTCACTCAAGGACCAGAGCAGTAGTATGCAAGGATAAAAGTGAAAGTGTTAGTTGCTCAATCATGTCCAACTCTTTGCGACCCCATGGACTGTAGAAACAACAGCTGCTGCTGCTGCTGCTAAGTCACTTCAGTCGTGTCCGACTCTGTGCGACCCCATAGACGGCAGCCCACCAGGCTCCCCCATCCCTGGGATTCTCCAGGCAAGAGTACTGGAGTGGGTTGCCATTGCCTTCTCTGAGAAACAACAGACTGTTTCCAAATAGGAAAAGGAGTGCGTCAAGGCTGTATATAATCACCCTGCTTATTTAACTTATATGCAGAGTACATCATGAGAAACACTGGGCTGGAGGAAGCACAAGCTGGAATCAAGATTGCCGGGAGAAATATCAATAACCTCAGATATGCAGATGATACCACCCTTATGGCCAAAAGTGAAGAGGAACTAAAGAGCCTCTTGATGAAAGTGAAAGAAGAGAGTGAAAAAGTTGGCAGTCCACCAGGCCTCCCCTGTCCCTGGGATTCTCCAGGCAAGAACACTGGAGTGGGTTGCCATTTCCTTCTCCAATGCATGAAACTGAAAAGTGAAAGTGAAGTCGCTCAGTCATGTCCGACTCTTAGCAACCCCATGGACTGCAGCCTACCAGGCTCCTCCGTCCATGGGATTTTCCAGACAAGAGTACTGGAGTGGGGTGCCATTGCCTTCTCCAGTACTATTTCGCTAGGATGTAGAAATTACTTGACTCTGGGGTGATCCACTGACAGTGAAGTAACACCTGGAAACACCTCACATTAACATTACAATTTTCCTAAACATACATGAAAGGAATTGCTAAAATGAATACAAATATTTAGAATAATTTAAAATTCTCCTCTTGTTTACACAATATGTACTATGTAAAGGGTGAAGCTGTTTTCAACTATGATGTTTTACTTTTCTGCTGTATGCTAATTCTACAAAGCTTGGCAGATCCCCAACTGTGACTTCTTTTAGGACTTTTTGTTGCCACTCTTCATTCTGCTTAACATCCCCCAGGGGTAAAGAGCACCAAGCTTGGAAACGGTCTGGAGCAAGGTTCTAATCCACCTTTGGTACAGCCCAGCAGTGTAAGCATGGTCAGCTTACTTAAGTGTCGTGGGTTTCAGGTTTTCCATTTGTAAAGTGAAGCATGGTTGTTTTTATTATCTCTACCACCTCAGTTATTATAGGTATAAAATAAGATAATGGACGTGACAGGAGTCAAAATTCTATAGTGAGTTCTTTTGGAAACAGATGGTGAGATAAAGTTAGGAGTGAAAAAGGTTTTCTGAGGGTGTGACCCTCGTAAAAGGAAAGAGGAGTGAACAGGATTGAGGAGGGGAGTGGTCAGAGGGCAATGCTTTCTCAGCAGCCCAACAGGGAGTACAGAGCTCTGATGGTCAGTTCCCAGAGTCCGTGTTGGATGGGAATGGCCGGTTCATACACCACTGCCTTGCTCAGTCATTGCCTCGGGGGCTAATCTCATGAAGAGAGTGACTTCAGCTCCAGCACAGAGCAGGTTGTAGAAGGAGCTGACAGCCTCTAGCTCAGTGTCTAACCACACTTCTTGAAGCTGAATAGCAAGTCCTTTCTGGAAAGGAGGATGTGAGCAATAGATCTCACGTCTGCCACACTGGGCCCTAACACGATTCTACTTGGGGTCACCACTTGAGACAGGTGTACATTATATGTCAAGATTATGAGTTCCCTTCCTCTGACCACAGACTTCTGTCCTTTGATACTGTCCACTCCTTCTCTGAGCATTGAGCACGCCCCTCCACCTTCTGTGACCCCTCTCCTTTTCTCCCTTCCCTATCTTGACAGTCATCTCCTTCTGATTTCCCTGACCTCTCTAGCAAGATTCACCAGCTTGGACTCAAGGGTCTGGCATTTTTAATATTGCCTTCTCTTGCTCCTCTTGACCCTTTGATTGTCTCTCCTGCTTGCCAGACTGATTTCTAATTCTGAGTCACCCCACAGTCTCTGTCCTCTGAAACTTGAGTGCCAAAACTTACTGGAAAAATTCATGTAGGGAATTCCCTACAGGTCCAGTGGTTAGGACTCCAAGCTTCCACTGCCTGGGGCCAAGTCCCATCCCTCGTTGTCAGGGAACTAAGATCCCACAAGCTGCATGGTGCAGCCAAAAACAAACAAAAGTAACTCATGTAAATCTACTGCGTGGTAAACTACACTTCAATGACAGCCAGTTTCACCAACACATTTACTGTAGCAATCCTTTTATCCAGTTCTAATTGTCTTCCTGTTCCATTTATGCTATGTCTAACTTGTAAGACATAGTTGACATTTATTCAATTCCACCTTATGCAGAAAGTATCTATGGAATTGATTTACTCCCTCCCACTCTTCTCCCTTCAACTTTTATATGGTAACTTAAAAAAAATATTTATTCGTTTATTTATATTTTTGGCTGTGCTGGGTCTTTGATGCTGTGCAGGCTTTCCCTGGCTGTGGTGAGCAGGGGATGCTCCTCCTCGACGTGTGCAGGGCTCTCCCTGCGGCAGCTCCTCTTGCTGCAGAGCACGGGCTCCAGGGCGAGTGTTGTCAACGGCCCAGGGGTTGTGGCACACCAGCTTAGTTGCCCTGAAGCATGTGGGATCTTCCTGCAGACCAGGGATTGAAACCCATGTCCCCTGCATTGGCAGGTGGATTCTTAACCACTGGTCAACCAGGAAAGTCCCTGTATGGTGACTCTTGAAGGTTGAGCTATGACCTGAACTACCTTGACTCTTGTGCCTCACCCAGAACAGTGCCATAAGCTTATCTGGCACCGAAAAAAATTGTTGAATGAGTAGTTGAATGAAGAAGAACAATTAAAGTTGTTTTGTTATATGCCTATTACAAGTTAAGGACAATGTCAAGTATTTTATGTACGTCATCTCAGTCTGCACAGGACTCCCATTTTGTAGGTTTTATAGATTTGTTTGTTACCTATCTCGTGCTGCTAATATAAATTCCTTGAGGGCAAATAACAAGTCTGATTTGGTTCTTTGAGCTTCACTTTCCAGGTGATGCCTGGCACAAAGATGATGCTCAATAAAAGTTAGATGAGGGATCAGATAAATGACGGGATGACAAATGAAGGGTCAGTGTTAAGACTGCTCAACATCAAAGCCTGTATACTTTGTGCCATGTCATGTGGCTGTGTCTGTTTTAAGTGTTGTCAACTGCCCAAAGCTTCACAACAATTTCATGACCAAATATGAATTAGAAGAAAATGACCCTCCATACCATACTTCAATCAAAATGGTGGCAGAAATTATAGTTGTCACTTGCTTTATTTACTTCTAAAGAATGTACCTAATAACATAGGAAGGATAATGGGCCAGCTCGTGAATTTTCTGTTTCTACCTCAAACATCTGACTATAATTGTTTCTTTATCTTGGTCTGAGGTCATCCATGACTCAATGTATGTTTGGATATCATTTGGGAGCCATTTGAATTCATAAGTCTTCTATTTCCTACCATGAGAATAAGAATGGACAATATTGCATATGCTAACCTTATAGTGAGAAAATTATAAAGAATGACTTAAACAAAATGGCACTTGGCAGATAGTGATAATTAAGTTCTTAATTAATCTTTCTGCCAGAATTTGGCTTTTAGTCAACCATTTGATAGTAGCCCACATAATGTGGCAAGCACCAGAGAGATGGTTCTAGACAGCTCATGGATCCTAAAAGTATGCAAATCTTTGAACCTATTGTTGGAAATTGAACAACAATAGAGGTGAGATTCTAGAATTTCCATTCTTACTACTACTTATAATGGAACCAAACAACTGTGAACGCATTTTAGAGATTGCTGAGGCCTTTATTCATAAAGCATTTTATGAACATTTTAGTGTAAATACCAACTATTTATAAATCTTATGATTCCATAATGAAATGTTTTCCTAAACAATTTGGACCACTCCATAATAGTTCCAATGGTTTCCCTATTAAGCACCTTTCAAAAATAGCCACAACATGTCTTTTTTAAATAGATGAGTATTAACCAAATGGAAGCATGCACTGAAAGTTTCTGCTAAAGCAATGAAACCAAAATAGTCTATAGAATAAGGAACTCAAACTAAATGACCACTAAATTTGCTTTTAGTCATGGGGAAAAGAAATCTATGGCTGTAACCTTGAAAAAGTTTGCTGCTGCTGCTGCTAAGTCACTTCAGTCGTGTCCGACTCTGTGCGACCCATAGACGGCAACCCACCAGGCTCCCCTATCCCTGGGATTCTCCAGGCAAGAACACTGGAGGGGGTTACAATTTCCTTCTCCACTGAAAAAGTTTAGTCAATTCTAAAACCTGAATACAGTTCACATGCTCTGTTATTCATGCCTTACATGATAAACTCTTGCCCATTTAACTCAAATCTGAAGGGAAGTTAGCAACTCTATGTGAATTCATCCATTTGTTTTTATTAACTCATCTTTCTATCGCCATGTTTAATAAAATGGTTATAACCTAACAAGAACTTCCAGATAAAGGAAGAGGCATTTTCAGAAATGTTTCTTCCTTATGTTTTCAGCAAAAGTGATGATGTATTTTCAAAACCCAGTTTTATGTTCCACAGTTATAATTTTGTGCCATATTTCCATATAAAAAGAGCTGATATTGCAGCACCTCTTCCAATAATAGCTTACCTTCCTATTACACAGTTTAACAAATTTATATTTATTTTTTGGCACTGAGACAGGATCTCAGTTCCTTGACCAGGAATGAAACCCAGGCCATGGCAATGAAAGCATGAAATCCTAACCCTAGGCGAGCAGGGAACTCCCCAAATTTATTTTTTCAGTTTTTAAATTTCCTATCACATTCACCACATTAACTCCTCTAAACCTTCTCATCACTCCTTAGGCACCCAGTCTCCTTGACCCCTCATTCTCTACCTTTGATCCCCTCAGTGACCCTGAAGAGAGAGCTTGGCAGGTATTCTCAGCCAGAAATGAGCAAACCAAACCTCAAGGAATCAAAGAAGCTAGCTTGTGGAAGATGATGCCTCAGATTACAATTTATATTGCATTTGTGAAGTTAACTTGAATAAAGTTTTGAATGAAAAATAGTCATTTGGACAACTCAAAATGGCTAAAACCATTCTAGGAAAGTTGATAATTGATAGATCCATTTCAAGGTCATTTGCCCAGCCACAAGGATCCACAGGGACTTCTAAACTGAACTCATTATCTCCTGATGTGTATTCTTCCTGCTATAATGTAGTCAGATTGCTCAGATGGGTTTGAGTTTAGACACTGCTGACTCCCTAACTCTGAGACATGTTGGATAGATGGCACATAACTGAACAAATATTTGTTGAATTAATAAGTGAACTTAAATTTTTAATAGGCCCTCATTTTTTATTAGCTGTTTCTTTGGTACAACTATTTTGGAAGACAATAAAACAACATATAGCAAGAACCATAGGAATATCTGTGTGATACTGTTTGATTCAGGAATTCTACACCAAAGAATTTTTCGTAAAGAAAAAATCCTATGGGAGTAACATCTTGAAGGTATTCTTAAGATTATTAATCATAGGCAAAATACCAAAACAGCCTCAAAGCCCAGGATACAGTATCTATGAAGGATATGATTTCTGGCTGCCAAGCATGTTTCTTCCCTATCACTTCCTTCATCCCTTTCAAACATAAAGGTAGGCAAATGACCCAAAGTGACCAATCAAATTGTCCCATTTCCACAGCACACAGTGATTGCTTTAGGGATGAGCCAATAAAAGTCCTTTCCTAGGAATTTTCCTTTAGAATTACTTAGGAAGACATTCTTTTGCTCCTATTGTCAAGGATTGGACAAATACAACTCCATGTTGCCAGCCACGTGGGGACATTCCGGCTGGCTGCAGCAAAATCAAGTAAGGCCAATACACAAGCAGACACAAGAGGCGAAAAGAGACAGAAACTCAGCTGGCACATTCCTGAAAACATAATGTGAGTCCTGAATCCTAACATCTCTCCCACTCATGTCTACTCCAGTTACACAGGCCATTAAGTCTCTATTTTTGTTTAAGCTGGGTTTCTGTCACTTAGAATTAAGAGCCCTGATTACTACATCCACACAAAGGAATGCTATGTAGCCTTTAAAATAGCAGTTTCGCAGACACATGGGAAAATGTTTACAGCAAATGTTAAGTGGTAGTAACAAAAGACAAAATAATAGGTATGTATGTATGAATATACAGAAAAAAGGTGGTTGTGTTAACAGTGCTTACTCCTGAGTGAGAGTGAGAAGGAATAAAATTTTACTTTACTTTTATATGCTTCTACTACTTAAAAATATTTCAGTGAACATGTGTAATATTGCTATTGTCCCTTAAAAAGAAAAAAGTACATACCTCAGGATTACCATGATGTAAATACACTTAAACCACCTGCAAGATTATATGAAAATAGCAATTATGCTAAAATGTGAGGTTTTAGTTGTTTAAATTTTTCAAAAACATCTTGGAGATGACTTTACTTATTTATTGGCTTTTCAGTAAGAAAGTAAACATTTTAAAGAATAAAATGAATTAACTCTTTCATGTGATAACTTGAAAGATTAAGACTAACAAAGGAGAAGAGTAATCTCATCTGTTGGGAATTTGTTTATAAATTATAATTTCATGTCAAATTAACGTTTCACTTTAACTTTAAAGTGCTTGTGGGGACGTTCAGTGCTAGATTGCTGATTTTCCTACCATTTGCTTGCCATTTCTCAAAGTTCATTTTAATGATTGTATAATTGTAAAATTTGTCCAGTTAATTTATACCAAGACTAGTTGTGGAGGAAATCATCTTTCCTTTTGCTTTATTTTAGTATTAGCCCTGGTAGTTAATTCCATGTACGATATCTCAGCTCACTTCTGCTCAGTTTTTCTAACATGGAAAATGAGAACTTTAGGTGTACAATTTTGTATATAAAATAAAAATTTTACCTGATGATGTGATTGGTTGTTTGGTTTAGAAAAAAAATTCATTAGTCAGCGATTTTAGATGGTTACTTCTTTTGGTAAATTTAGAATAATAAACTTCTATATACTTTATTTTTACTTCTACTAGGAGAAGTGAAATATATCTTTACTCATTTTTTTCTACCTGAATATTGGGATGTATGAAATATTGGTATATAATTAGTAACATATGATTCTGAAGCACCACTTCCTACTGAGAGGGAAAAAAAAACATAATTAAGACAAGGCATAACATTTCTTCAACTTCAAAACAATAAAGCACTGTTTTAGCCCTGATTCACAAAGTAAAAAGTAATTTATGTACTTTTAAAAGGTTATTTATCTTCTCTTTACCTCATTTTTTTCAGTTATAATAGAGACATAATAATAGCTTCCTTGACAACTTCCTAGGGTTCGTGTATCTACTGAGATTATAAACAAAATATTATTAGAGTGTATTACAGAGAAAAGTGCACACTTTAGAAGTGTACAGCTTGATAAATTTTTACCAACCGAGCGTGCTCATGTGATAAACATATGAGAAACAGAATGTCACCATAATCCAGAAATATCACTCACTACCCTTCAAGTCACTGCTGCTGCTGCTGCTGCTAAGTCGCTCCATTCGTGTCCAACTCTGTGCGACCCCATAGACGGCAGCCCACGAGGCTCCTCCATCCCTGGGATTCTCCAGGCAGAGTATTGGAGAGGGCTGCCATTTCCTTCTCCAATGCATGCATGCATGCTAAGTGGATTCAGTCGTGTCTGACTCTGTGTGACCATATGGACAGCAGCCGACCAGGCTCCTCTGGCCATGGAGTTCTCTAGGCAAGCATACTGGAGAGGGCTGCCATTTCCTTCTCCTCTTCAAGTCACTCAGTTCACTTCAGTTCAGTCGCTCAGTCGTGTCCAACTCTTTGCGACCCCGTGAATTGCAGCACACCAGGCCTCCCTGGCTTCGATCACGGCATCTGGTCCTATCACTTCATGGGAAATAGATGGGGAAACAGTGGAAACAGTGTCAGACTTTATTTTTTGGGGCTCCAAAATCACTGCAGATGATGATTGCAGCCATGAAATGAAAAAGATGCTTATTCCTTGGAAGATAAGTTATGACCAACCTAGATAGCGTATTGAAAAGCAGAGACATAACTTTGCCAACAAAGGTTCATCTAGTCAAGGCTATGGTTTTTACAGTGGTCATGTATGGATGTGAGAGTTGGACTGTGAAGAAGGCTGAGCACCAAAGAATTGATGCTTTTGAACTGTGGTGTTGGAGAAGACTCTTGAAGAGTCCCTTGCACTGCAAGGAGATCCAACCAGTCAATCCTAAAGGAAATCAGTCCTGAATATTCACTGGAAGGACTGATGCTGAAGCTGAAACTCCAGTACTTTGGCCACCTGATGTGAAGAGTTGACTCATTGGAAAAGACTCTGATGCTGGCAGGGATTGGGGGCAGGAGGAGAAGGGGACAGTGGATGAGATGGCTGGATGGCATCACCGACTCAATGGACATGAGTCTGAGTGAACTCTGGGAGTTGGTGATGGACAGGGAGGCCTGGTGTGCTGCGGTTCACGGGGTCACAAAGAGTCGGACACGACTGAGCAACTGAACTGAACTGAACTGAGGACTTCCTGTCCATCACCAACTCTCAGAGGTCACTCAAACTCACGTCCATCGAGTCAGTGATGCTGTCCAGCCATGTCATCCTCTGTCGTCCCCTTCTCCTCCTGCCCTCAATCTTTCCCAGCATCAGAGTCTTTTCCAATGAGTCAGCTCTTCGCATGAGGTGGCCAAAGTACTGGAGTTTCAGCTTTAGCATCATTCCTTCCAAAGAACACCCAGGACTGATCTCCTTTAGAATGGACTGGTTGGATCTCCTTGCAGTCCAAGGGACTCTCAAGAGTCTTCTCCAACACCATAGTTCAAAAGCATCAATTCTTTGGCACTCAGCTTTCTTTATAGTCCAACTCTCACATCCATACATGACTACTGGAAAAACTATAGCTTTGACTAGACGGACCTCTGTTGGCAAAGTAATGTCTCTGCTTTTTAATATGCTGTCTAGGTTCGTCATAGCTTTTCTTCCAAGGAGCAAGCGTCTTTTCATTTCATGACTGCAGTCACCATCTGCAGTGATTTTGGAGCCCCCCAAAATAAAGCCTCTCACCTTTTCCATTGTTTCCCCATATATTTGCCATGAAGTGATGAGAACAGATGCCATGATCTTAGTTTTCTGAATGTTGAGTTTTAAGCCAACTTTTTCACTCTCCTCTTTCACTTTCATCAAGAGGCTCTTTAGTTCTTCTTCGTTTTCTGCCATAAGAGTGGTGTCATTTGCATATCTGAGGTTATTGATGTTTCTCCTGGCAGTCTTGATTCCAGCTTGTTCTTCTTCCAGACCAGCGTTTCTCACGATGTACTCTGCATATAAGTTAAATAAGCAGGGTAACCACATACAGTCTTGACGTACTCCTTTCCTGATTTGGAACCAGTCTGTTATTCTATGTCCAGTTCTAACTGTTGCTTCTTGACCTGCATCCAGATATTTCAGGAGGCAAGTCAGGTGGTCTGGTATTCCCATATCTTTCAGAGTTTTCCACAGTTTATTGTGGTCCACACAGTCAAAGGCTTTGGCATAGTCAATAATGCAGAAGTAGATGTTTTTCTGAAACTCTCTTGCTTTTTCGATGATCCAGCAGATGTTTGCAATTTGATCTCTGGTTCCTCTGCTTTTTCTAAAACCAGCTTGAACATCTGGAAGTTCATGGTTCATGTACTGTTGAAGCCTGGCTTGGAGAATTTTGAGCATTACTTTGCTAGTGTGTGAGATGAGTGCAATTGTGCAGTAGTTTGAATATTCTTTGACATTACTTTTCTTTGGCATTGGAATGAAAACTGACCTTTTCCAGTCCTGTGGCCACTGCTGAGTTTTCCAAATTTGCTGGCATATTGAGTGCAGCATTTTCACAGCATCATCTTTCAGGGTTTGAAATAGCTCAACTGGAATTCCATCACCTCCACTATCTTTGCTTATAGTGATGCTTCCTAAGGTTAATTATCCTCATTTATGTAACAGTCACTCCAATGGAGAGTGACTCTATCCTGAGATGCTGTTTTAATTAGTTAATTAACAAAACATATATTTACAGACTGCATTTCACGTGCTTGACACTAGGAACTCAGAGGTAAATAAGAGTAAGGAAGATAGGTACATATCTGGCTACATGTACTAAAAGCAATAATAAAGCATATGTAAACAGAAAAAGGACCTTATTTTATTATACAAGTGGATATGGGACACATGAGAAAGATACTTTATGCTCCCTCCTATGGCACTTTCATTTACTTTGCTACCTCAGTTTCAGGTTACAGTAATTTATTCAAATAAAACCACAATCTGGCCAATACATTAATGTAACATCAAGGATGGAAAATGCTCATCTTTCATATTCTTGTTCTTTATTTTGGGTTGTTTTGGTTTTGGGGTTGTGTGTGTGTGTGTGTGGTTTTCTTGCTTTTGTTTTGTTTTTTTCTTTTTTGGCATCTTTCATAGCTCTTCTTGGAAATCATTTATCACTCCTTGACTTGAAGCTTATGAGCTATTTTCCGTTGGTCATTTCTGATGGATGCAGGCTCACAATCTTCTCCAAACAGCTGTTCATTGGCTTCCATTTGTATGTGTCCATCCCACACTTTCCATCCCCAGCTCCCAAGTTCACAGACTTGTTACATATGTAAGAATTTAGTGGACAAAAACAAAAAAAAATACAATGCCAACAGATTAGTAGAGTATACCGATTGGTAGAGTGTGCCAGTTGGTAGATTGTAGATTGGTACGGGGCACACTGCTGCTCCTGCTGCTGCTAAGTTGCTTCAGGCGTGTCTGACTCTGTGTGACCCCATAGACGGCAGCCCACCAGGCTCCCCCGTCCCTGGGATTCTCCAGGCAAGAACACTGAAGTAGGTTGCCATTTCCTTCTCCAACTCATGAAAGTGAAAAGTGAAAGTGAAGTCACTCAGTCGTGTCTGACTCTTTGAGACCCCATGGACTGCAGCCTACCAGGCTTCTCCGTCCATGGGATTTTCCAGGCAACTAGCAGGTCATAAACCTTAACAAGCGTAGGAATCACTGGAGTGTTCTAAATGCAGATTTCCAGATCCCACTCCAAGAAACTTTGATTCAATAGTTTTGACTCAGGAGTCTTCATTTAATAGTCAACCCAGTTGATTGTGATGGAGTTGGTTCTTGAACCTCATTTTAAGAAACCTCACTTTTTTTCCCTCCTTAACAAACACACAAATACTCCACGGAGAAGATGCAAATTTCTGCTTGGCTCCTTCTCTATGCATATAGGCATTGTGCGTGTTTGTGTGTGTGTGTGCATTCTCCGTCGTGTCCTGACTCTTTGCGACCCGCTGGACTATAGCCCACCCGGCTCCTCTGTCCGTTGGATTTCCCAGGCAAGAATATTGGAGTGAGTTGCCATTTCCTACTGCAGGATATCCTCCTGACTCAGGGATCAAATCCGTGTTTCTTGCATTGGCAGGAGGATTCTCAGCCCTCTTGTCAGCAGCTTTTTCAGGTTTTTTTTTTTTAAGTGCACTTGATTTTTTTAGAAGTTTCAGATTTATAGAAAAATCAAATAAAAGTACATAGAGTTCCCATGTGTGTGCACTAAGTCGCTTCAGTTGTGTCTGACTCTGTGGCCTTATCGACTGTGGCCTGCCAGTCCACTGGATTATCGCAGCAAGAACTAGAGTGTTTTGCCATTTCCTCCTCCAGAGGATCTTCCCGACCCAGGCATGGAACTCTGTGTCCCTGGGATCTACAGGAAGCCCAGAGTTCCTATAGACCCATTAGAAATCCTGTGTGTTCCCCTATTCATCCTTCGCTTCACCAAATCTGTGATGACCACTGATCTTTTCACTGCTGGCATTTGGCATTGTCAATGTCTGGATTTTAGCCTTTCTAGGGGCTTCCTAGGTGGCGCTAGTGGTAAAGAACTGGCCTGCCAATGCAGGAGACATAAGAGACTCGGGTTCGAGCCCTGGGTTGGGACGATCCCCTGGAGAAGGGCACGGCAACCCACTCCAGTATTTTTGCCTGGAGAATCACATGGACGGAAGAGCCTGGTGGGCTATATAGTACATAGGGTCGCAAAGAATTGGGCATGACTGAAGTGACTTAGCACGCATGCAGGAGGTATGTAGTGCCATCCCATTGTTTTAATTTGCAATTCCCTAATGGCGTATGATGTGTATCCTTTCATATGCTTATTTGCCATCTGTATATGCAACTGCTGCTGCTGCTGCTGCTAAGTTGCTTCAGTCACGTCTGACTCTGTGCGACTCTGTGGACAGCCAAGCTCCTCCATCCCTGGGATTTTCCAGGCAAGAACATTACAGTGGGTTGCCATTTCCTTCCCCAATGCATGCATGCAAAGTCGCTTCAGTTGCGTCTGACTCTGTGCGACCCCATGGACAGCAGCCCACCAGGCTCCTCTGTCCACGGGATTCTCAGGCAAGAACACTGGAGTGGGTTGCCATTTCCTTCTCCAGTGTAACTGCTAACACCATCTAACTCCCATTCTGTTAAAATATCTCCCTTGGGATGATGTCTCTTAATTCTAATCCCAGAGTGCTGTTGGCTTAAGGCTGTCTGTCCCCAATAGACATCTTGCTCTTTACATCCTCTTTACTCCTACATTTCATTAAAACAGAGGGTCCATGGATCTTTCAAACAATATACCAGTTCCTCTAGAGGCCTTGACTTGGGTTGCTGACAGAGAAATCTTTAAAAATGATATTATTCAAGACACACACAAGGGAAATGAATGATGAGAAGAAGAGGTACTATTACAAAAGTGGTCCCAGGATATTAGGTTTATCACAAAATTCTTTCCATGAGTCAGTTCATCTTTTCCATTTTTGTTTCAAGGAGGATATTTGATCCCTTGGAATTAGGAGTCTTCTCCTACTATAACCAAATTACTAAAGCCAATGAATATTCAAGTGAAATCTTATCCAAATTCGGGGCTCCCCTGACCACAGAGGACCCTCTGCCTGAATTATTGCTCCTGAAACTCACACAGCTGTCTCTGGAGAGCACAGAATGGAGGCCAAGTTTCTTGCATGAGATGCAGTAAGTTTTCCAAGGAGGTGGTTGATCCCAGAAAACACACAGCTAATTCATAAGGAAGCAGCCACCTTGAGGATAACATATGAAGAATTCAAGAGGTTGAGAACTGACCTCCGTCCATATGGGAAACTCACTGGTTTTAACTGAAGAAGCTTACATGAAGCTATAGGCTCTCTAAAACCCCTGATGATGCTCCTTTATGTTTCAGACAGAAAGAGGCCAAAGGTAAAGATCTTGAAATACAAATTCTCCCTCTGCGTTGGCTGGGAGACTCACGGCACCTGAGCCGGCTTGAAGGAGGCTGGGTAGTCGGAAATGCATGCCTAATGCATGCTAGTCCTGATCCTAGGATTTATCTTCAGTCTAAAAGAGTCCAATGGGTCTATATATTTTAATAGAAGAGAATTTTTCCAGTCTTAGAGTCTCTCTAGAAGCCAGTAAATCATGTTAAAAGAGGCTGAGATTATCTGTCTTCCTTCATCCTGATCCCTCCACAAGATTGGGCATGACCTCATAGGACTGGTATGTGACGGATTCTATTCTGAGTCTTCCGATGAGCCCTTCATTTAGTCTTTCTTGAGAACCAAAGTTCAGAAAAAAATCTGTGAAACTGGAAGTCGCCCCCAGTCCCCTGGATCTTGCAGCCCCAGTTTCAAAGAGGTCAGTGTCTTCTTAAGGGCCATGTGGAGGCTCCAGCATGTTCCCAGGAAAATGCATTCCTTGTACTAAGAACTTATCTACAGAGCATCTTAGATGGATTTCTGTTCGGTGCTGCAGTGACAGAAGATGTCTGCGGCTGAAGAACCTTTTGAGTTGCTAAATAATGGACTGTTTCAGTGAACCCAGTAAACCCTAGTTAATAAAACTCTCCATTGATGTGGACAGTATTCATTTCTAATGAAACTAGCAAGACAGGACTCATACAACAAGCATGCTGTCCTAACTTGTTCGAAGATAACTACAGCTGAAAACTACAGCCAGTTTCATTCCATCTTCCTTGCTGATATTTGGCTTGATCAGATGCTTAACACAAGTGCAAAAAGCCACTCAAAACGGCTTTTTGCTGTCATTCTAAATTCCACGCTTGGCACATTGACCTTGAGATTTTTGTTTGTTTTGGTGGTAAAATATATATAACATAAAATTTACCCTTTTAACCATTCTTTAGTGTACAGTTCAGTGGCATTAAGTACACTCATACTGTTGCACAATCATCACAAGCCTCTACCTCGAGAACTACTTCATTTTCCCGAGATGAAAGTTTGTACTCATTAAATGACAACTTCCTACTCCCTTCTACCCCTAGCCTCTGGCAACCACTATGCTACTTTCCATCTCTATTTGACATAAGTATATCATAAAAGTAGAATCATAAAATATTTGCCTTTTTGTGTCTGGCTTATTTTTTTCACTTAGCATAATGTCCTCTAGGTACATCCATGTTGTAGCACGTGCTATAGAATCTCATCACTTTTAAAGGCTCAGATAAATACTATTGTATGTATATACAAAGAAATGTATATACACACATACATATACACACATAGTGGGCCCTTGAGCAACATGGTATTGAATTGTGCAGATCCACCTATATACAGATCTTTTTCACTAAATATTACTACATGATATTACATGACTTGTGGTTGATTGTTCCTTGGATCCTGAACTGCAGATGTAAAGTCATATGCAGATTTTGACTACTCCTAAGGTCCATGCCCATAACCCCTAAGTTTACAAGGATCAACTATATGTATATGTGTCTGTCTGTCCACATATGTATATGCTTACACACAAAACAATATATTTTGTTTATTCATTTGTCTATTGATGGACACGTGAGTTGCTGCCACCTTTTGGCTATTGTGAATAATGCTACTATGAACATGGGTGTACAAATATCTGTTAGAGTTCTTGCACGTTTGGGTATACACCCAGAAGTGGAATTGCTGGATCATTTTGTAATTCTATTTTTATTTTTTTGAAAGATCACCATACCATTTCCCACAGCAGCTGTACCATTTTATGTTACTACCAGCAATGGGTTCTACTTTCTTCAATCCTTGTCAACACTTGTAACTCTGCTTTTTTTTTTTTTTTTGTGGACAATAACTATTTGATATGAATTTCCCTATTGATTAGATATTGAGCATCTTTTCATGTGTTTAGTGGCCATTTGTACACTTTTAGAGATGTCTATTCAAGTCTTTTGCCCATTTAAAATTGGTTGGTTTCTTGTTGTTGGGATGCATTTTTAAAATATATATTCTGGATATTAATCTAAGACATATGATTTTTTATCCCACTCTTTTCATTCTGTTGATAGTGTCTTTTGATGTACAAACGTTCTTAAATTTGACAAAGTCCAACTCAACTATTTTTCTTTTCTGACAGTGCTTTTGGTGTCATATTTAGGACATCACTGCCAAACCCAATATCATAAAGCTTTTTTATTATGTTTTCTTCTAAGTTTTAGCTGTAACATTTAAGTCTTTGATTCATTCTGAGTTAATATTTGTAAGGCTATGGTTTTTCCTGTGGTCATGTATAGATGTGAGAGTTGGACTGTGAAGAAGGCTGAGCACCAAAGAATTGATGCTTTTGAACTGTGGTGTTGGAGCAGACTCTTGAGAGTCCCTTGGACTGCAAGGAGATCCAATCAGTCCATTCTGAAGGAGATCAACCCTGGGATTTCTTTGGAAGGAATGATGCTGAAGCTGAAGCTCCAATACTTTGGCCACCTCATGTGAAGAGTTGACTCATTGGAGAAGACTTTGATGCTGGGAGGGATTGTGGGCAGGAGGAGAAGGGGACGACAGAGGATGAGATGGCTGGATGGCATCACTGACTTGATGGACGTGAGTTTGAGTGAACTCTGGGAGATGGTGATGGACAGGGAGGCCTGGTGTGCTGCGATTCATGGGGTCATAAAGAGTCGGACACAACTGAGCAACTGAACTGAACTGAACTGAATATTTGTACAGTGTAAGGTAAGGGTCAAACTTAACTTTTTTGCATTTGCATTTTTCTGCATTCTGAAATGCAGTTTTCCCAACATTATTTGTTTAAAAGACTGTCTTTTTCCCATTAAATGGTCTTGGCACCCTTATAGAAAATTATTTGACCCTATTTATGAAAGTTTATTTCTGCATTCTCTATTGTACTGTATTGTGTATATGTCTGTCTTTATGGTAGTACCAAACTGTTTTGATTGTCATAGAATTACAGTAAATTTTGAGATCAGGAATGTGAGCTCTCAAATACTATTCTTTTTTTCCAAAAACTGTTTTGACTATTTCAGGTCACTTGATAAAATTCCATAATAAATTCAGGACTAATTTCCTATCTGAAAAAAGTGTTGAAATTTTGATGAATCTGTAGATCCTGTTGGGTAGTACTGACATCTTAAAAATATTAAAACTTCTAATCTGTGAACATAGGATGTCTTTCCATTTATTGGTGCCTTTCTTTCAGGAATGTTTTGTAGTTTTCAAGTGTAATTAACCTCCTTAGTTAAGTTTATTGCCAAGTATTTCGTTCTTTTGATGCTACTGTAAGTTGAATTGCTTTATTAATCTCCTTTTTGACTGTTCATTGCTAGTGTATAGAAGCAAAACTAATTTTTTTTAAAGCATGACTGGTGTGTGTATGTGTGTGTGTGTGCTCGTGTGTGTATATGTGTATGTGTGTGTATCTGCATGCGTACGTGTGTACGTGGTGTGTGTGTCTGTGTGTGGTGTGTATGTGTCTGTGTATACATGTGCTTGTGTGTCTGTGTGTTTGGTGTATATGTGTGTGCGTGTGTGTCTGTGTGTGTCTGTGTCTGTATACATGTGTGCATATCTGTGTGTGGTGTGTATGTGTGTGGCTGTGCTTGTATGTATGTGTGTCTGTGTATATGTAGTGTGTGTGTGTGTGGTATGTATGTGTGTGCATGTGTATCTGTGTGTGTGTGTGTGTATTTGGCTACACCATGCCACATGTGGGAATCTCAGTTGCCTGACCAGGAATCACACTCATGCCTCCTGCACTGGGAGTACAGAATCCTCACCACTGGACTACCAGGAAAGCTCCTGTGTGTTGATTTTGTATTCTGCAACTTTGCTGAATTCTTTTATTGGTTCCAACAGAGAGAGAGAGAGAGAGAGAGTGTGTGTGTGTGTGTATGTGTGTAATTTTTAGGGTTTTCCTACGTATAGGATCTTATTACTTGCAGACAGAGATAATTTTACTTCTCTGCCAATTTGAATGCCTTTTATTTCTTTTATCTTGCTTAATTATTCTAAGTAGAGCCTCTAGTACCATATTGTCATGCCCTTCTCCAGGGGATCTTCCTGGCTCAGGGATCAAACCCACATTTCCTGCATTGGCAGGCAAGTTCTTTACCACCAGTGACACCTGGGAAGCCATGATGCTGAACTGAAGTGGTGAAAGTGAGCATCCTTACCTTATTCCTGGTCTTTCACCATTGACTATGTTGGCTGTAAGTTTTTCATATACGGCCTTTACTATGTTGAAGTAACCTTTTCTAATACTAGTCTATTGAGTTTTTTTATTAGGAAAGATGTTAAATTTTTTCAAATGCCTTTTTTTCTACATCAGTTGAAATCATGGACCCTGAGATTCTGTAACAAGGGAAACGGCTTTTTCTTTTGTTCTTCCACGCCCCCACCCCTAACTGGAAAAGGCCTCAGCAATTAAGAACTTGCAGCTTTATTTCTTGAAACTGTTCTCTTTCACATTTCTTAGTGAAGCCAACCACTGCTGTCAGTTACAGCAATCAGATCTAGGTATTCCCTTTCCTTACCTAGTTAAGCTCAACAGCAGCCAACTATAGCACATCCTCTTTCTTGTTAATAATTATATAAAACAGTAAATCAATTTGGACTTCATATGAATGACTGGCTAGAAACTATTTTTAATGGGATGAATTTAATTTTTAAATAATCACATAGTAATCAAATCACTGCAGATGGTGACTGCAGCCATGAAATTAAAAGATGCTTACTCCTTGGAAGAAAAGTTATGACCAACCTAGATAGCATATTCAAAAGCAGAGACATTACTTTGCCAACAAAGGTTCATCTAGTCAAGGCTATGGTTTTTCCAGTGGTCATGTATGGATGTGAGAGTTGGACTGTGAAGAAAGATGAGTGCCAAAGAATTGATGCTTTTGAACTGTGGTGTTGGAGAAGACTCTTAAGAGTCCCTTGGACTGCAAGGAGATCCAACCAGTCCATCCTAAAGGAGATTAGCCCTGGGTGTTCTTTGGAAGGAATGATGCTAAAGCTGAAATCCAGTACTTTGGCCACCTCATGTGAAGAGCTGACTCATTGGAAAAGACTCTGATGCTGGGAGGGATTGGGGGCAGGAGGAGAAGGGGACGACAGAGGATGAGATGGCTGGATGGCATCACCGACTTGATGGACGTGAGTTTGAGGGAACTCCAGGAAATGGTGATAGACAGGGAGGCTTGGTGTGCTGTGATTCATGGAATCACAAACAGTTGGACACGACTGAGCGACTGAACTGAACTGAACTGAACTGAACTGAATCATGTACAGTATGGGGCATGTATAGTCCTAGGAATAAACACAGGTACAGAGTCATGCAACTACCACCACAATCAGAGCTCATTTCCATTACCCTAAAAAGGCTCCTGCATTCTATTCTTTTATTATTATTCCCCTTCCTTGAATCACTATTTTTGACTTTTTGAGAATGTCATACAGTGTAAAACATGTATTTGTGAAGGGAAGCTTAAATATAACTGATGGCTTTGCTAGTAGCCATTATGAATAACAGAACAATTCTAAACCGGGAACCTGGTATCATCAACATGGTAGGAGACAATAATCATAGATTCATATATTGTATCAGTCTCAGAACTTCTATCAGTTTGCTAGGAAGAATGTTAGCCAAATTATAAGACTAATGGTTAAGGACTGGTGCCCACCTTTAAGCAACTGAATCATAAGAAATAACAGAATGTAAGGTTACCATCTGTGGTCCATGGTCATTTCATGGGGACTGTTAACAGGGACCCTGAGGAAGAAATGCACTAAGCTGAAAACTGCAGAACTGTACAAAAGATGATTTCCAACAGATTAGAGAGCAACTACACTTTATTTCCACTGCAGTGATCAGCAACATAATTTTCTGGCCAGATGAAACACATCTAGTGCAATAATATGGAAATCATCACATTTTTATCTATTAGAATGATTTTGGCTGCAAGTCATGGAATATCCATCTGAAAGTGGGTAAAAAAAAAAAAACCCTCACATAAAAAGTCTCTAGAGGTAGGTAGTTTCAAGACTGAATCAGTGGTCTCAAAAATATCATGAGGAATCCAGCTGTTTAAAAAAAAAAACACACACACACAAGATCTTCTCAATAGATGCAGAAAAGGTATCTGACAAAATTCAACACCCATTCATGATAGAAACAAAATCTCACCAAAGTGGGTATAAAGAGAACGTATCTCAACATAATAAAAAGCAATTTACATTGAATCCACAGCCAACATAATACTCAAAGGTGAAAAGCTGAAAGCCTTCCCACTAATTGAAGAACAAGACAAGGATGCCCACTCTCACCACTTCTACTCCACACAGTATTGGAAATTCTACCCACAGCAATCAGATGGGGAAAAGAAGTAAAAGGTATCCAAACTGGAAAGGAAAGAGCCAAACTGGAAAGGAAAGAGCTAAACTGCTACTGTCTGTGGATGACACCTGTTTCGTCATCTCACCAGGTTTTTGTCTCAACACAAAAACCATTAGAACTAACAAATGAATTCAGCAAGATAGCAGGATACAAGATCAACATACAGAAATCTGTTGCATTTCTTTACACTAACAATGAAATACCAGGAAGAGATGGCAAAGAAACACTCCCATTTAAAACTGTCAGGGAGTTCCCTGGTGGTCTAGTGGTTAGGATTCTGGGCTTTCACTTCCGTTCAGTCCTCAGTTGGGGAACTGAGATCTTGCAAGTTGTGTGATGTGGCCCACCCCCCACTTAAAAAAAAAAAAGGCACCACCAGCATAAAAACAAACAAACAAACAAAAAACACCTAGGAATAAACTTAATCAAGGAGGCGAAAGACCTAAACACTGAAAACTATAAACACTGATAAAGAAAACTGAATATGATTCAAAGAAATGGAAAGATACTCCATGCTCTTGGATTGGAAGAATTAATGCTGTTAAAATGGCCATCCTACCCAAAGAAATCTACAGATTGGTCGCAATCTCTATCAAAGTACCCGTGGCATTTCTCACAGCACGATAACAGATAATCCTAAAGTTTATATGGAACCACACAACATCCAGATTTGCCAAAGCAATCCTGAACAAAAAGAACAAGGCTGGAGACATAACCCTTCCAGACTTTAGATCTATAATTCTACAAAGCGACAGCAATCAAAACAGCATGGTATTGGCACAAAAACAGAGATATAGATCAATGGAACAGAATAGACAGCCCAGAAATAAACCCACAAACCTATGGTCAATTAATCTACAACAAAGCAGGTAAATAGACAATGGAGAAAAGACAGTCTCTTTAAGAAGTGGTATTGGGAAGCCTGGAAACAAGTGGTGTTGGAAATCAGCTACATTTAAATCAATGAATTTGGGACACTCCCTCATATCACATACAGAAATAAACTCAAAACGGTTTAAAGACCTAAGTATAAAGACATGGCGCCATCAGTTCAGTTCAGTTCAGTCGCTCAGTCGTGTCTAACTCTTTGTAACCCCATGAATAACAGCACGTCAGGCCTCCCTTGTCCATCATCAACTCCCGGAGTTCACTCAAACTCACATCCATCGAGTCAGTGATGCCATCCAGCCATCTCATCCTCTGTCATCCCCTTTTCCTCCTGCCCTCAATCCCTCCCAGCATCAGAGTCTTTTTCAATGAGTCAACTCTTTGCATGAGGTGGCCAAAGTACTAGAGTTTCAGCTTTAGCATCATTCCTTCCAAAGAAATCCCAGGGCTGATCTCCTTTAGAATGGACTGAATGGATCTCCTTGCAGTTCAAGGGGACTCTCAAGAGTCTTCTCCAACACCACAGTTCAAAAGCATCAATTCTCCCTGTTCAGCTTTCTTCACAGTCCGACTCTCACATTCATACATGACCACTGGAAAAAACATAGCCCTGACTAGATGGACCTTTGTTGGCAAAGTAATGTCTCTGCTTTTCAATATGCTATCTAGGTTGATCATAACTTTCCTTCCAAGGAGTAAGTGTCTTTTAATTTCATGGCTGCAATCACCATCTGCAGTGATTTTGGAGCCACCCAAAATAAAGTCTGACACTGTTTCCACTGTTTCCTCATCTATTTCCCATGAAGTGATGGGACCAGATGCCATGATCTTCTTTTTTTTATATATACTTTATTTTACTTTACAATACTGTATTGGTTTCATCAACATGAATCTGCCACGGGTGTACACGTGTTCCCAATCCTGAATCCCCCTCCCACCTCCCTCCCCATACCATCTCTCTGGGTCATCCCAGTGCACCAGCCCCAAGATCCTGTATCCTGCATCAAACCTAGATTGGTGATTCGTTTCTTATATGATATTATACATGTTTCAATGCCATTCTCCCAAATCATCCCACCCTCTCCCTCTCCCACAGAGTCCAAAAGACAGTTCTATACATCTGTGTCTCTTCTGCTGTCTAACACACAGGGTTATTGTTACCCTCTTTCTAAATTCCATATATATGTGTTAGTATACTGTTAGTGTTTTTCTTTCTGGCTTACTTCACTCTGTATAATCAGCTCCAGTTTCATCCACCTCATTAGGACTGAGTCAAATGTATTCTTTTTAATGGCTGAGAAATACTCCATTGTGTATACGTACCACTGCTTTCTTATCCATTCATCTGCTGATGGACATCTGGGTTGCTTCCATGTCCTGGCTATTATAAACAGTGCTGTGATGAACATTGGGGTACATGTGTCTCTTTCAATTCTGGTTTCCTTGGTGTGTATGCCCAGCAGTGGGATTGCTGGGTCATAAGGCAGTTCTATTTCCAGTTTTTTAAGGAATCTCCACACTGTTCTCCATAGTGGCTGTACTAGTTTGCATTCCCACGAACAGTGTAAGAGGGTTCCCTTTTCTCCACACCCTCTGCAGCATTTATTGCTTGTAGTGATCTTCGTTTTCTGAATGTTGAGCTTTAAGCCAACTTTTCACTCTCCACTTTCACTTTCATTAAGAGGCTTTTTAGCTCCTCTTCACTTTCTGCCATAATGGTGGTGTCATCTGCATATCTGAGGTTATTGATATTTCTCCCAGAAATCTTGAATCCAGTTTGTGCTTCTTCCAGCCCAGTGTTTCTCATGATGTACTCTGCATATAAGTTAAATAAGCAGGATTACAATATACAGCCTTGACGTACTCCTTTTCCGATTTGGAACCAGTCTGTTGTTCCATGTCCAGTTCTAACTGCTGCTTCCTGACCTACATATAGGTTTCTCAAAAGGCAGGTCAGGCAGTCTGGTATTCCCATCTCTTTCAGAATTTTCCACAGTTTATTGTGATCCACACAGTCAAAGGCTTTGGCATAGTCAAGAAAGCAGAAATAGATGTTTTTCTGGAACTCTCTTGCTTTGTCCATGATCCGGCGGATGTTGGCAATTTGATCTCTGGTTCCTCTGCCTTTTCTATAACCAGCTTGAACATCTGGAAGTTCACGGTTCACGTATTGCTAAAGCCTGGCTTGGAGAATTTTGAGCATTACTTTACTAGCGTGTGAGTTGAGTACAATTGTGCTGTAGTTTTGAGCATTGCCTTTCTTTGGGATTGGAAAGAAAACTGATGTTTTCCAGTCCTGTGGTCACTGCTGAGTTTTCCAAATTTGCTGACATATTGAGTGCAGCACTTTCACAGCATCATCTTTCAGGACCTGAAATAGCTCAACTGGAATTCCATCACCTCCACTAGCTTTGTTGGTAGTGATACTTTCTAAGGCCCACTTGAATTCACATTCTAGGATGTCTGGCTCTAGGTGAATGGTCACACCATTGTGATTATCTGGGTCATGAAGATCTTTTTTGTACAGTTCTTCTGTGTATTCTTGCCACCTCTTCTTAATATCTTCAGCTTCTGTTAGGTCTATACCATTTCTGTCCTTTATTGAGCCCATCTTTGCATGATATGTTCCCTTGGTATCTCTAATTTTCTTGAAGAGATCTCTAGTCTTTCCCATTCTGTTGTTTTCCTCTATTTCTTTGCATTGATTGCTGAAGAAGGCTTTCTTATCTCTTCTTGCTATTCTTTGGAACTCTGCATTCAGATGCTTATATCTTTCCTTTTCTCCTTTCCTTTTTGCTTCTCTTCCTTTCACAGCAATTTGTAAGGCCTACTCAGACAACCATTTTGCTTTTTATAGGTGCCCAATATGCTACTGGAGATCAGTGGAGAAATAACTCTGGAAAGAATGAAGGGATGGAGCCAAAGCAAAAACAATACCCAGCTGTGGATGTGACTGATGATAGAAGCAAGGTCCAATGCTGTAAAGAGCAATATTGCATAGGAACCTGGAATGTTAGGTCCGTGAATCAAGGCAAATTGGAAATGGTCAAACAGGAGATGGCAAGAGTGAACGTCAACATTCTAGGAATCAGTGAATTAAAATGGACTCGAATGGGTGAATTTAACTCAGATGACCATTATATCTACTACTGTGGGCAGGAATCCCTCAGAAGAAATGGAGTAGCCATCATGGTCAACAAAAGAGTCCTAAATGCAATACTTGGATGCAATCTCAAAAACGACAGAATGATCTCTGTTCGTTTCCAGGGCAATGCATTCAGTATCACAGTAATCCAAGTCTGTGCCCCAACCAGTAAAGCTGAAGTAGCTGAAGTTGAACGGTTCTATGAAGACCTACAAGACCTTTTAGAACTAACACCCAAAAAAGATGTCCTTTTCATTATAGGGGACTGGAATGCAAAAGTAGGAAGTCAAGAAACACCTGGAGTAACAGGCAAATTTGGCCTTCGAATACAGAATGAAGCAGAGCAAAGGCTAATAGAGTTTTGCCAAGAAAATGCACTGGTCATAGCAAACACCCTCTTCCAACAACACAAGAGAAGACTCTACACACGGACATCATCAGATGGTCAACACCGAAATCAGATTGATTATATTCTTTGCAGCCAAAGATGGAGAAGCTCTATACAGTCAGCAAAAACAAGACCAGGAGCTGACTGTGGCTCAGATCATGAACTCCTTATTGCCAAATTCAGACTTAAATTGAAGAAAGTAGGGAAAACCACTAGACCATTCAGGTATGACCTCAGTCAAATCCCTTATGATTATACAGTGGAAGTGAGAAATAGATTTAAGGGTCTAGATCTGATAGATAGAGTGCCTGATGAACTATGGACTGAGGTTCATGACATGGCACCATAAAACTCCTAAAGTAGAACATAGGCAAAACATTCTTGGACATAAACCAGAATATTTTCTTAGATCAGTCTCCTAAAGTATAAGAAATAAGAGCAAAAATAAACAAATGGAAATCTAATCAAACTTAGAAGCTTTTGAGCAGCCAAGCTTATTGTAAAAAAATTTAAAAGCTTTTCAATAGCCAGGATATGGAAACAACCCAGTGCCCATCAACAGATGAGTGACTTAAGAAGGTGTGGTATATACACAGTGGAATATTAGTGAGTCGTTATAAAGAATGAAATATTGCAATTTGCAGCAGTGTTGATGGACCTAGAAAATATTTATACTAAGTGAAGTAAGTCAAAGACAAATATATGGTATCAGTTATATGTGGAATCTAAAAAAAGTAATACAAATAAATCTATATACAAAATAGAAACAGATTTACAGACATAGAAGATAATGTATGGTTATCAAAGATTATAAACTAGGAGTAGTGATTAACACAAATTAATACACATAATACAGATAACCAACAAGGATTTACTGTGAAGCACAGGGAACTGTATTCAATGTCTTGTAATAACCTATAATGGAAAATAATCTAAAAATATAGATGTATATATATAATCATCACTTTGCTGTACATCTGAAACAAATACAATCTTGTAAATCAACTATTCTTCAATCAAAAATAATTTATGAAAAAGAATCAAGCTCTTTCCACCCTTCATTCTACTATCTTCAGGATGAAAACTTAGAGCCCTCAAATCTTTTACCTGTTGCCACAGCTCCAGGCATCATGCCCTCGTGAAAGTGAAAGTGCAGTTGCTCAACCGCGTCCGACTCTTTGTGACCCCGTGAACTGTAGCCCATCAGGCTCCTCCGTCCATGGGATTCTCCGGGCAAGAATACTGGAGTGGGTTGCCATTTCCTCCTCCAGGGAATCTTCCCGACCCAGGGATCGAACCCAGGTCTCCCGCATTGCAGGCAGGTGCTTTAACCTCTGAGCCACCAGGAAAGCCCCTCATGTCCTTGTACAACCGCATTTATATGTAGGAAGCAGGTGGCAGGTAAGTGACATGAGAGCTCTTCCTTTCCCAGTTCCACCAAGAGTCTTTCTCTTATGTCCCATAGTCAGAACTGGGTCCCTTGGCCATTCCTACCCAAAGGCAAAGAATGTGTCTAGTGGGCTTTGACAGGAGGGAAGAAGGGTAAGGGAAGAGATTCATGGGAGGGGACAGATTTGTCTCGTCCCTTTGTTGTGAAGATGAAACGCAGCAATGTAGGCAGCGACATCTAATTGGGCCAGACACATCCTCAATTCTTTGTTTCATTTCCCCTCTCTCTCCCCCATCAGGGGAGAGCTTATTTTTCAGCTTTACAAGAAAGATGGAAATCCAAAAGATTTGCTCATCTTCCCTAAACCGAGGTACTGCTTGTCTTGTCCACCCCAACCTACTTTGTGGAGTTTTGTGGCTCTAGTTTCCACAAACCATTTGGAGTCTTCCCCGACCTCTCAAGAAAGTTCCTGACCTCAAACTCAGGAATATATTTTTATGGTCAACCCATGGATGTTGATTATAAGAAAGAAACAGAGAAATCTTTATAAACAAAAAAGAAAAAAATGTCGACAGAGTCTAAGTTATTTCTGCCATGTTAGCCTGCACTAAAAATCATCTGTTTCAGTGAAGTAAAGCTCTTTCCATACAGAAAAGGGGCGAAAGGCGCCCCCACGCCTGTCTGCACAGACTGCTGGCTCTGTGGGTGCCGCAAGATGTTTCTTACCATCAGAGCAATGACTTCAGTTTTTCCATTCTAACTGTGGTGAACATGAATAAGAAAACCGGATCCTGTCTCTGGAAGCAGGAGACAGGCTCCACTCTAATCAGAAAAGGAAGATTCAGTGTAAGACAATATTTCACTCCCTAGACTTTGAAGAGTTCCTATGTTCCTCAGAGTGGCTCTGAGTCATCTCGCTGATTGCTACAGGATTAGAATGGGGACATTGCACAAGCCTGACCCTTTGCAGGAAAAGTTTTACCCCACCTAAAGAAGGTTTGGTAAAGCGTCTGCCTGCAGTGCAGGAGACCTGGGTTCGATCCCTGGGTTAGGAAGATCCCCTGGAGAAGGAAATGGCAACCCACTCCAGTACTCTTGCCTAGGAAATTCCATGGAGAGGAGCCTGGTGGGCTATACAGTCCATGGGGTCGCAAAGAGTTGGACACGACTGAGTGACTTGGATTGGATTAAAGAAGGTTTGCTTGCTACTGAGTCATTGCAATCCAAATCTCATAATTTGACCTTCTTTCTTCTAATCATTTACCAGATAGCTAGCTATTTTAAGGGAACTGGTAGGGGGCCGGGCAGGGAGGAGTGTAGATAAAACATGGCTCATTCTATAGAGCATTTATCTAAGAAGTGTCAACGATACTGACACTGTAAACAGGTGAAAGGAGAATGAAGGCTTTTGAAACCTGGTTTAGCAGAGACGAAGACTTCAAGGTGCTGCGCTTATTTGCCAAACTAAGGCTGATGGCTCAGAGGTTAAAGCATCTGCCTCCAGTGAGGGAGACCCGGGTTCGATCCCTGGGTTGGGAAGAGTCCCCTGGAGAAGGAAATGGTAACCCACTCTAGTATTCTTGCCTGGAGAATCCCATGGACGGAGAAGCCTGGTAGGCTGCAGTTCACGGGGTCGCAAAGAGTCCGGCACGACTGAGCGACTTCACTTTCACTTTCACTTTCAAGGCTGATTTAGCTACAGACTCATGAGCCAGGGCTGAAGAGTGGCACCCTGGGCTGAGTGCCTGAGTAACTTGTGGCAGCAAGAAAGGGGCATGGGCTTCCCTGTGTTGCACGCAGTAGAGAAGCCACAAGAAATCTGCTCTCCTGTCCTACACTTAGGAACGTCCAGAGACTGAAATGTTGACAGCTACAGGCTGCAGCGTGGTCCTGTCAAGGAAAACCACCAGCAGCTGTCTGAAGCTGGTTTTCCTTTATTAACACTTGGTTAATAAAGCCTCTACATGAAACAAACCAGCTGAAAACCCAGGCTTTGCAACAAAGGCTTTAGTGCAGGCTGGGAAAGATTACGTTTTTTATCAATTTAAGAACACTTCTGTGTGCCCAGTGTGGACTTTGGGGTTCTGGGATCACACTGCAGAGGTGGGGGTTGGTGCTGTCCTGAGGGGGGCATAGTCTCTCTTCAGTCCTGAGGCCAGACTGACATTTTAGCAAGCTGCGTAAAACCCACATTAGGCGAGTGTGGGATCCACGCTCAGCTGGGCAAATGGGATTTGAACGACAGAGAGACCTGTGTGAGAAGAGTCCCTTGAGACCAGGGCCCCAGCTGGCTCATTTTGGTATCCTTGGCATTGTGGATGTGTCACCTAGGCAGGGGATTAATTGGTTAAATTTCCAATAAAGGTTAACTCTACACTTTTATTCCCTGGTGGCTCTGACAGTGGAGAGTCTGCCTGCAATGTGGGAGACTCGGGTTCTATCCTTGGGTTGGGAGTATCCCCTGGAGAAGGGATAGGCTACCCACTCCAGTTTACTTGGGCCTCCCTGGTGGCTCAGACGGTGAAGAATTAACCCGCAATGCGGGGACTCAGGTTTGGTCCCTGGGTTGGGAAGATCCCTTGGAGTAGGAAATGGCAACACGCTCCAGTATTCTTTTCTGGAGAGTTCCATGGACAGAGGAGCCTGGCGAGCTACAGTTCATGGCGTCGTAAAGAGTCAGACACGACTGAGCGACTATCACTTTCACTTTAACTGGGCCATGGTGCCCAGATATTTGGCCAAACATTGTTCTGGATGCTTCTGGGAGAATGTTTTTTAAAATTAATTATTTATTCGCACTTTGGCCATGCTGGATCTTTGTTGAGGCTTTCTCTGGTTGTGGAGCACAGGCTCTGTTGCATGCAGGCTCAGTAGGTGTGGCAAGCATGTAAGGCTGCTTTTGGACGGGATCTATAGTTAAATCAGTCGACTGAGTAAAGCAGATTGCCCTCCATAATGTGAGTGGGTCTCATGCAGTCAGTGGAAAGCCTGTAGTACAAAGTGCTAACCTCCCTGGAACAAACGGGATTCTCCAGCTGACAGACTTCGGGCTCCTCTTGCAACACCAGTTCCTCCTGGAGTTCTAGCAGATGGTCTTCCGGCTCGAACTGTGACTATTTCTTAAGCATCCACCCTGCTAGTCTCCCTCCCCCATCAGATTTTGCACTTGCCAAGCCCCCACAGTCATGCAAGCCATTTCCTGAAAATAAATCTCCCTATACACACACACACACACACACACACACACACACACACACACACACCTCCAATCTGTTTCTCTGGAGAACCTTGACTAATACAGCAGTTTATAAGCTGACAAACAAGACTGAGATGTAACAGATGTCTTCATGACTTTTTCCAATCAACATCATAACTGAGGAGTGTGGACTGAAGGGGCGAGGGCCCAGAGTCTGAAGTCGCTGTGTTTGGTTCCTGTGTGAGCACTGTTCTTCCTAGCTCTCTGCCCTGGACAGGTCACCTAAGCTCAAGAAACCACAATTGTTCAGATGACCAGAGCATTGCCAACCCATGGTATTAATATATTAGTTTTCTATCGCTACTGTAACAACTTACCATACTTGTACTAAAAACAACACAAATTAATTTTCTTACAGTTCTAGAGGTCAGAGCTCTCAAATTTAGGTGTCAGCAGGACTTTTAGCAGCTTATGTCTCTTGCTTTTTTCAGCTTCTAGAGGCTGCATTCTTTGGATCACAACTCCTTCTTTGTATCACCCCAACCTCTTGATTCCATAGACACATCCCCCCTACTCCTCTGATCTCCTGCCTCACTTTTATAAGGACCCTTATGATTACATTCGGAGAAGACAATGGCACCCCGCTCCAGTACTCTTGCCTGGAGAATCCCATGGATGGAGGAGCCTGGTAGGCTGCAGTCCATGGGGTCGCTAAGAGTCAGACACGACTGAGCAACTTCACTTTCACTTTTCACTTTCATGAGTTGGAGAAGGAAATGGCAACCCACTCCAGTGTTCTTGCCTGGAGAATCCCAGGGATGGGGGAGCCTGGTGGGCTGCCGTCTCTGGGGTCGCACATAGTCAGACATGACTGAAGCGACTTAGTAGCAGCAGCATGATTATATTAGGCCCACACAAATAATCCAGTACAGTCTCCCCATGTCAGTATCCATAGCTTAAGCATATCTGCAAACTGTCTTCTGGGCTTCCGAGGCAGCGCAATGGTAAAGAATCTGCCTGCCAATGGAGTAGATGCAAGAAATGCAGGTTCAATCCGTGGGTTGGGAAGATCCCACTCCAACTTTCTTGCCTGGAAAATCCCATGCCCGAGAAGATCCCACTGCAATATTCTTGCCTGGAAAATCCCATGGGAAAAAGCCTGCGCCTGGCAGGCTATAGTCCACGGGGTCACAAAGAGCTGGACATGACTGAGAGACTGAGCACACACCCACACGAAGTGTCTTCTGGGTACAAGCTCACATTCACAAGTTCCAGGGATGAGGACGTGGGTATCTTTGCAGTGGGCTTTACTCAGCCTACCATAGCCTGGTCAAGCGAGGTCAGTGGTTGGCACCTGAAACCGTTTTGTTTCTTTTGGAAAAGTACTTGGCCATTTGGTGAACATAGAAAGTTGCAGCAAAGAAATGCTTTCTTGGCTGCTAAAGAGACATCTATGTATTGGTACTGTGTTTCTCTCTAACAACGAAAATTCTGCTCTTAGAGCTACCATAGAGAAAAGCTTCCCCTAACCTCAAAAAATAAAAATAATATATTAACATGTTTTTTACAGTACAATATGCTGGTTATCTAGTTATGCAGATCCAACAAGTCTCCTGCCCTGCCAGCTTGACCAAGTACAGATGATCCTCGAACAACACAGGTTTGAAATGCAAGTGTCTACTCGGATAGGGTTTTTTTTCAATAAACACTTCAGTACAACATGATCCACAGTTGGTTGCATCTGTGGATGTATCGGTAGAACCACAGGTATTAATGGCCAACTGTAAATTTATAGGTGGATTCTTGATGGCGTGGGGGTCCGCACCACTAACCCCTGTGCTGTTCAGATACATGCCATTCAGTCTCCTTTAAAGTGGCCTTTAGCAGAACTTCAAATCTTTTAAGATGGACCCTAACAACTCCCTCAAAATGTATAATTCAAGTATCACAAATCCGTGTCGCCACCTGCGTTCTAGAGAATGTCATTCCGATATAAGTTTCAGAACTGTGTTGCACACTCACATGCTGAGTACAGTTTTTGAGAGCATCAGTCACTTTCAGTACTTCCTTTTTGGCCTCATGGGTAGCTTTAGGGAAATTCCTAGACTTTCTTTTTGGTGTATTGATGTATTTTGGGTGCCGTGAGGACTACTGCCATAACCTTCACTTGGCTTACTCTCAGTAAGAAAACTTCATTTTGACCCACAGAAAGAAGAGAACATTGAATAAATCCATTTTCAAAAATCACCCTGATTGTTCAATTCAGTGATCAAAAATTGTTGCTGGGGAGTCTATAATTTCAACCAGCCAATGGAGGATCATGGTCTGAGCCTGACTGATGGTTAAAAAGGACTCACCTAATCTTGGGGCCCCAGGTTTGCTTCCTCTCATCTGGTGATGCTACCCTCCCAGGCATTCACCTGTTTTCAGGCACAAGGGCTTCAAATAAATACCCGAGACTTGGTTTAGCGCTCAAGGATGATTTATCCTCCCCATTTCAAGGACATTTTACTATACCTAATTTTGCCTCCTCCCCTTCTTTATCTTTACTCTGAAACTCTTATTGCATCTCTCTCTGGAAGAGCACTTGGTCAGTCGGTCCAGTTCCCCTTGGTAGAATGCCCCATTTTGAGATCTTTGGCTCCATCACTTCACTGTCCGTTTCCGTATTTTCTGCTTTTCTTTTTAACGCTTGACTTTACTACTGGAGGAAGAATGTTTTCCTTTCTTTCAGCTTCAGGTGAACTGCCATCATGGAAAAGGAGGCCAACAGAGTCACAGCTCCCGTCACCAGATAGGCGAGGGCTAAGAAAAGGCTGCTGCCTCCACTCCACGTCAGGGTGGAAAGAACAACTGCTTTTTGTCCTTGGAACCTGCCTACGGGAAAGTCTAAGGAAAGAAAATTGGTTAAGGATCTGTCTCAGCACTTCTCAGCCCCACCTCTTCACCTAATATTGCTGTTTTTGTTGGTAATAAATGGTTGACTATTCAATTTCATTTAGCGTAATTTTTACCAAGCAGTATGTTTTATCTTGCTGGTAACTAAGTGAAAACAAGGCCTCCCTCTACATAGTTGTAATTTACGAAAGAAACTGACACAAATAGATCTGAATGACTTACAGAAAACTCAATAATATGAACAAATGTGGTTAATTTACAAACCCAAGGAAATGAAAAGCCTATGGACAGATTGTGCACCAAGCCGAAATTTGTGTTTGTGGATCAGGACAGCCAGGGTAGGCTCAAGTCCTTTAGAAGCTAAGGTTCAAATTTGTACCTCAGGGAAAATTCTTCAAGAGGAGTGAAGAAAAAAAAAGTAGTGAGAGAAATGGCAAAACATTTTTGGTGGTGTATTCAAGTTTTGAAAAGGCCAGCATCCCTCACTGCTAAGGAGAAAGTGTTTGAAGTGGCTTTGCTATCATTAGCATTTGAATGATGTCATTTTGATTATGCATGTGGCCTGAGGTTTTTAAACATCTGGTGCTTTTTGTAAACCGAACTAATAAACAAATAAAGGCTTCTCATAGCAACGGCATTTCCCAGCAAAGCTCTTAAAAGGCCTCAAATCACTTGGCAACATGCTATTTAAAGGCACAAAGAAACTTGTTAGGAAAGCTAGTTTGCTTTCTTTTCCATCAAAATTCCTCTTGGTCACCAGGTCCCTGGGCTCCTTGGGTGCAGGTCCTCAACTAGCCCTCTGATTCTTTTCTCCCCCACTCCCCCGATTTCGTTAAGAGGGTCTTTTCCTCACAAGGGGTCAGTGGTAGAACTATCTGCAGCTCAGGCTTAGTTCTCTGCATATTAGCCAGGCCGTGAGGCTGGACGGGTAATACTCACACTAGGGTTCAACATAGGTGGTACAGGTATAGGGCTGAAGCTCAGGATTGAGGTTCTGTGCTTAAGATTTAGGTTGGAGAGTTGTCAGCATTAAAATTTTCCTGTGAATAAACACATCCAAGGAGAGCATGTTTCACGCAGAGAAATAGTGTCTTCTTTGTTTGAAAGTGGACTCCCTCTTTCCATCAACCTTAAACTCACTGCAGTGCCTTGTGAGACCACCAGTGCCCAGTGGGGTTTTTTCCCCTGTGTCTTGATTGCTATCCTAACTGCTTTACTGGTAGGGTCATCACAGAAAAAGCTGATGAGAACTGAAGGTCCAATTTGAAAGACTACTTTGAGCAACTTTCAGTCTCAAATTTTCTAGGAGGGAGAGAGAGGGGTGGTGAAATCCTATTGAAAAGGTAATGTTCTATGGCCTGGTCTTTGATCTGTACACACAGAGAGCAATTTCTGACTTTCCTTTTCACAGACTAGCATTAGGGACCATGCTAATGGAACAGCTGAAGGCAAACCATACTCCTGGTCAGTAAACAAAAGGAAACAATAAGCTGAGAGGCAGAGATGGTGTCTCTTCAGTGGAGGTCTCTCTGCCCAAGGAACATCCCCATTCCTGTGTCAGGGAGGAAACCTCTGCTCTAGGACAGAAAAGAAGAAAAGACGGAGCAGGGAACTGGAACACATATCATCATTCACAGACCCAAGAATGTTTCAGTCAAACTCCTCGAGTGGTAAAGAAACAAAAGAGGTGGAGAGTTCAGTGTTCAGATCCTCCAGGCTGCTGGGGGTCCTGTGAAAAACTCCAGTGGCCCTGAGATGCCACGGGGGTGCTGATGCCTAATGGGCTGATGTCTCAAAACTGTGTACAAGTCCTGAAAAGACCTGCCTCTGGGAGAATTCTGCCTCAGAGAGAATCATGACGGGACTTGAAACCTAAGTCTGAAGACCAGAGTTAGTACAAATTATATATATTAAAAAAAAAGAAAAAAAATATATATACATATATAAAGATAGTGTTTGGTGTCATTTTGAAGTTAAGAACTTTTTGTTCTTAAGTTAAGAGTGACATTTATATTTTTAAAGTAACTGAGAAGACTCAGAATCTCATCTTCAAGTATGTCTCCTAATGTGGGCCATATGTCCACAACCAAAGCCTTGGAGCCTGCTAGCTGGCTTCAGACCAGTAGAGGAAGAGCACGGCATCCTCAGTGCAGAGCTGGTGGTGCAGCTCACATGGGCTGGAGGAACCCAACCTGCTCCCTGAATCCAGAGCTGCTCCCTCGGCCCATGAGACTTACGCCTGAAATACAAGGTTCTACCGTCCCTCTCGGTTTTCATTGTTTTTAGTCCATATTCAAATCTACTTCTTCGTAATCCTATCTTTACTTCCAGGGTCCTCCATGTCATCCCATCCTCTGTAACAGGCTTCTCCTCATTGTTTTAGATCTCTAGGCCCAGTGTTACTTAATTTTTCTCCTAGGGAAGAAACAGTCCTTCCTTTCTTACCCATACCTGCTTACCTAATGTCGCTACTGTTACTCCTTAAAAAAAGTGCACATTTGATTATATATAAAGTAGACACAAATAGCTATGTGGTGATGGAGGGACAGTATTGCCTATAAGATAAATATGTATTTCTTTTACAGTGTATATAGATTTGATTGGAGAATAGAGAAGTATAGAATGAAATAGTTCAATAACTAGTAGGCAGATGGACCCTGATTTTCCTTCAGCCCTGGAATAAAAGGATACTGTAGTTTATGATGAAACTATAGCTACCAGCAGGTAAGCCTTCGGTAAAATTGTCTATTCGATGGAGTCGGCGGTACAGTTTCTTGAAATTGGGAAAGGCGGCTGTCCGCATCCACACGATGAAGTCATCATTGACGAAGCCGTTGTTCCCTGGGTCCTTTTCATCTAGTTCATAGACAGGCTTAGGCCAGTTCGGAGGCTTTGCAGTTCCTGTGGAAAGTTAATAATGGATGTGGTTGAGAAAAATCATCTACCGCCTTCAGTTTTTCTTAAAATGTACGGAATGGAACAACTTTCATATTCTTGAGGAATTGAAATTACATTTTTTTAAAAAAGTATGTGTGTGTAAGCTACATGAATATGCAACCTTTAAAGATAATGATTATAGGGCTTCCCTGTTGGCTCAGGAATAAAGAATCCGCCTGCCAGGGCGGGAGACACAGGTTGTATCCCTGATCTGGGACGATCCCACCTGCCAAGGAGCAACTAAACCCACGTGCCACAACTACAGAAGCCCTCCTGCTCTAGAGCCTTGCTCTGTAGCGAGAGAAGCCACTGCGCCAAAAACTTGTGCACCGCATCTAGAGAGCAGGCCCGGCTTGACACAGCTAGAGAGAAGCCCGCTTGCAGCAATAAAGAGTTTTGACTTAGTGCAGTCAAAAATAAACAATTATATAAATAAAATAATAAAATTTAAAAACGATAATAAAGACTCTAAGGAAATGTCGGGGGCCGGGAATGCTGATGATACTGTTATAGGGTTAAAAAAAGCAGAATATCACATTGTATGTGTATTATTTATCCAACTATGTGCTGTGCTGTGCTTAGTCACTTAGTTGTGCCCAACTGTTTGCAACCCCATGGACTATAGCCCACCAGGCTCCTCTGGCCATGGGGATTCTCCAGGCAGGAATACTGGAGTGGGTTGCCATGCCCTCCTCCAGCAGATCTTCCCAACCCAGGGATTGAACCCAGGTCTCTCTCATTGAGGGTGGATTCTTTACCATCTGAACCACCAGAAAAGCCCGTATTCAACTATATTAAATGTATAACAATGCATTGAAAAAATAGGTACAGCAAAATAATAGTGGTGGTTGGTACTCAATGAGAGCATCATGGGTAATGTATATTTTCTTTAACTTCACTGGTAATGTAGAGAACAAATTAAAACAAGATACCGTTTCACCTCAAAATGGGCTAATATTTAATGAAAAAAAGAATGAAAACCACTCATGAGGCAGTGGAAATGGGAATTCTTGTACAGAGCAGATAGATGCATGGATTAATGACATCTTTGGTAATCTAGGAACAAGCAGCAAAAGAGTAAATGTATCTTGCATATATTTTAGCTCAGGAATTCTACTTCTAGGATGGTATTCTAAGGAAATGATCATGGGAAGTGCATGAAGACTGTGTTACACAGATACTCCCTGCAGACCTGCGCCTAAGAGCGTGAAGTTGGAAGCAAGGAAGAGGAATTGGTAGAAGCGAGAAGGTGGAGAGCAGAGGGGTGGCAAGCCTGTTCTAAAGCCGGGAAGCCTGGTGGGTCTGGGAGCGGGCGCTCGGGTGGAGGGCTGGCGCCTTGAGTCCAGTCTGTTGAGTTTACTCTCATCCTCTACTTCCCGCTTTACAGTGGTAGCCATGTCTCTCTCCCACTGGACAGCAGACTCTTGAGTTCAATGTCTTCCTCATGGTGGTTTCATTGTCATTTAGTCCAACCCCTGGCACATGGTAGGTATTCAATAAATGCCTGATAAAGGGAGGAGCAATTACGATGAAAGTTGACAGAAGCTAATAATTAAAAAGCATTCTGAATTTTGAAATAGCCAACAAGAAGAAGTTGTTCAGTGAGCCTTTCACTTCTATAAAAATGGTTCTACTATTTGTAAGGAACCGTTCTTTCTTAACTCTGACCACTGACTATTTTGTCTTAAAAGAAACACAGTCTTATTTCTAAGCATGGGCTGTAGTGCTTATAAAGGTATGTGCTAGGTTTGGTTGGATTAATCTGCTGAATTCTGTTTGTAGACTTATACTTCCTCTGGAAATAACCCTTTGCTGAGAAACTTCCTCTCCAAAAACGGTGGAGACGTTGGCTGTCCCGAAGACTTCAATGGTTGTTGATAGAAGAATTTTGATCGACATTGAAATTGTCTTTGGTGCCTGCATGTGGATGAGCTTCTCTGGGAGCTCATTGGTCAAGAATCCACCTGCAATGCAGGAGACGCAGGAAATGTGGGTTCAATCCCTGAGTCTGGAAGATCTCTTGGAGGAGGGCATGGCAACCCACTTCAGTATTCTGGCCTGGAGAATCCCACAGACAGAGGAGCCTGGCAGGCTACAGTCTATGGGGCTGCAAAGAGTCAGACGTGACTGAAGGGACTTAGCAGGCATGCCTGCACATGGACCACACACTCTTTATTTTAGCCAGAGCTCATGCTCCAAGACAATGTGTCCTGTGGACCAATGACATACAAATCACCAACGGAGTGAAAAATGCAGGTTCAAACATGCCTTTCCTTTCCAACCTCCAATCCCACCCTATCCCATGTCTCCAGAGAGTATGAGTATAGGAAGAACCAATTTCTTTCATTTTCCAAGTTCAGCTGGGTCCTTGGTATCCCTCCATTCACTCAACAATAAGCATTTCTCGATTGCTCACTTGTATCAAGAACCAGGGATTTAAAACTGTATGAGATCTAATCCTTTTCCTCAAGGAATTAACATACCAAATGGGAATGACAAGTATTCAGACAGATAATTACAGTAAAATACGGTAACTCCTACAACAGAAGTTAAGAACAAAGTGCAGTGGGAGATAGCCAAGGATGCTTTATGTTACATGGCTGTGGTTTTGGTACGACAAAACAATAGCATGTTGCCAAGTTCCTTTCTAGGAGTTTAATTACAGATACAGTGCGCATACCTGCCAGTTTGCCTAGGACAGTCCCATTTATGTTTGTTGTCCATTGTCTCATCTGATTTAGCATTTATCCCAAGCGAATAATGTAAGTATAATTTCAGCCATTCTATTCTAGTCATGGTCTTAAATAGCAGTGAGAGATACCTATATATGGTGAACAAGAGTGCTCACTTTAACATGTTATTGATGAAAGATAACCAGAGGTTTTTCACAGCAGAACATAACATATCCCCATGACTCTTGCCACTGTTTGACAGTACAGCCAGTTAGACCACAGCCTCTGTTTTAATCTGTGTGATGTATTAATATGAAGCTGCCAGGTTGCAAGTCATTGGGCTTAGTAGAAAAAGTGGGATGTTGCAGTTTATGTTACATGGACATAGTGTGAAATACAGATAGTGTGAAAATATATAGTGTGAAAAAAATGTACAGTGTGAGAAGAGCGGGAAAAACAGATACTGAGCAGTCTTGCTGATAGTAGTTGGAACTCTCTTGCAACAGTGTTATTTATTAAAAAAAAAAAACCAGTGTTATTTATTATATGGTGTAAAAATATAACTATTTTATTGTTCAGTATCCATTTTTTAATTTGCTAGTAAATTCTTTTAGCTGTGAAGAGCTAAAAAAAGAACACACATGTTCAATGAAAAATTAAGTACAATTTTTTAAAGGAAGTAGATGAATGTGATACTTGCAATGTTGGTTGACATTTACTCTCTACCACAGGAGCCATTATGATGTCAATGATCACGTGAAAATCCAAAGATATAAATCTGCTGAAGAATATCACAATCTACTTCAAAAGTTTGCACTTATTTTTAAAAGAGTATATTCAAAACAGTGCTTTACCTTATGTAGCTACAGAAAGTTCATTTATATACCATTATGTGAACATGACTTTTCATTTAGATCAAATAAGTTTCTGTCTAGTGTCATTAAAAACATTTTTTTTTTTGTAATGAAAGGAAAGTTTTAATGTTTTGGCTTTGTAATCACATAAAGAACCTTGTAAACGGTTAAATTAAGTCAGTTTTACATCAGTCTTTTCAGATGTATTCATCTCTGAATACATTGGTTTGATTTTATTGATTTGATTTTTCATGGAATCAAAGCAAAGATTTTCAATATTCAATACTGGAAGACAAAACTTATGACACAGTTATAAATATTACTATAAATTCAGTTAAAATATTCAACAATCAAGTGTAAATTTTCTGGCTTTATAGTGATACTATAAATACAAATTTGGTAGAGTACAGGCAGAGTAAAGAAAATGTTCTTAGTAAATTAAGAAATTTATGGAAAGATGGGGCTTAAAATTGGTTGTGAAACATAAATAATTAATAACTATATCCAAACTACAATATTTTGTTAATCAAGAGAGGCATAATTATGCAAATTTAAATATTTCTATATAGTCATAGAGAAAATGAACTGCGAAGTTTTTACAATGACAAAGATGTTAAAGAAATGGTTCAGCACGGTAGTACTTTCTTTGCTACACATCATCAATCAAAATTTTAGAAATCTTTGAGCCTTCAAAGGGCTATTTTCTATATCAAATGATGAGTCCTACAATTAGCCTGAACTTTTTCTTGGTTAATGAGCCCTCTAACTTTTGGTGAAGTCTTATTCAAAATAGTTGAAAAGTTTTAGACAAAGTATTCTAAATGTGGAAGGCCAGAAATCTTAGGTTTTGAAGATATAGTTAATTGTAATTATCAAAAATCAAGTTTGCAAACAATAAGGTGCTGAAATTTAACCCTATGAAAGCAAGGGAACAATTTAACATATTATATAATGATCCTATCATATAATGATAGTTCAAAATGTGGACAAGATTTAATTTTTAAATTCCATAATTGTGCTTTGGAAAATCTCAACTTATGTGAAAAATATTTTGATGGAGCTCCTATTTTAATAAGATCAAATTTTCTTCTCGATGAGAATTAAATGATATCCAGAAAGCCTAAGATTTCGTACCATCTAAAACTAGTTGATACATTTAAAAAATCATAAAAAAAAAGTGAAGTAAAGAAAAAAAAAAGACCTTGCCTATGAAAACATTTGGGTTGCATATTCTAAAACAAAAGAATTGAAAATGAGAATATCCTCCATTTAGTAAAATGACTGTGAGCGTAATAGGTATCTCAATACCTATAGATATTTTCTTAAAAATAAAAAAAAAGGCCAAAGGAGAAGGATCATCTACAGGTGCTACAGTTGAAAGTGATTAACCATAAAATGCTCTTCAAAAAAGACTGCGGCTCAGACAGGACAGGGTCCGAAGAGGACCGCCGGCGGGGATCTGCGCGCCTGGAGCCGGTGTGAGCAGTGGAGCGGCGGCTCTCCGCGCTAATTCTCCTCGCCTCCTCGGCCGCCACCCAGCCTCAGAGGCCCTCGCTCGTGCAGCCCGGTCTCCCCTGCACGTGCCGCGCCCGCGAGCGAGCTTAACAGCAGAAAAAAATCCTCAGCACCAACCAGGCACCTGGCCCAGAGGAAAAGGGGAGAGATGGTCATGCCAAGAAGGCTGAGGAGGAGGAGAGGACCGACACTGATCTGCCGGCACCAGAAACAGAAGGCTGCCCTCGCCGTTGAGGGCGAATTCCGGCCATTGCGGAAAACGAGGAAGGATCCCAGCTCCCGAAGAACCAGCCTTACCCTTCACTCTTACCCTTCACTCGGCTCCCTTCTCTTCCCTCTCCACGGCTCTGACTCCCAGGAATCTGTGTCTCTTGGTTCCTCTAGCCGCTGGGGGAGGCATGGTCAACCCTTAGACATTATTTTCCCTGCCCCGTCAAGCCATCTCTGGCCCCTTAGCTGTCGAGGCACCAGGGACGTGTGTGTGTGGAACATGTGTGTGTGTGTAATGTGTGCGTGTGTGTGTGTGCTCAGTCGCTCAGTCCTGGGACTGTTTGTGACCCCTCGGACTGTAGCCTGCCAGGCTCCTCTGTCCATGGGACTCTGAAAGGCAAGAATATTGGAGAAGATTGCCGTTTCTCCTCCAGGGGATCTTCTGGCCCAGGGTCCATTAGGCATCTCCTGAGTCTCTTGCACTGGCAGGAGGATTCTTTATCACTGAAACACCAGGAAAGCCTACAAGGAACACGGGGAAGATGAATTCAACAGGCAGTCCCTCGTCTAAGGGTGGACCATTTTCTCCTGGAGATGTAGCTTCTATGCACAGTGCCTATGCCTGTCCTTTGAGGCTGAAGAGCAAGAGGTTTTGAGGTTGAGAGAGGGACCCCTGGCAATGTGGGAGGGAGGGAAAAGCCTTCAGAGTAGGGTGTTTGAGGGTGGGGCATATACCCTGTTCCGCTACTTACAATATTCTCATTTCAGATAGCATTCTTTCCCCTTCAGGTCCCCTTAGTCCCCCTATGAACTAAGCCAGAGTGGGACCTGGAGTCTCTCTTTCCCCTGGGCAGACCTAAATAGCTGCTTCCACGTTAGTGCATGATGAGGGACAAGGATAAGTTTCTTGCATCATCTAGTCTAGAACCATAAGAAGCAGAAGTGAAAGAGGTTCAAGGAGCCACAGCAGGGAAATGGGAAGATTTGGAAAGGAAAGAAAAATGGAGTAGGAGGAGGTCTCTAAAGACCCAAGTTACTACGGCTAAAGATGTATAACCTGCCTACCTCTAACCCCTCACGTCTAGCCACCCCCAGAGGCCACACAAACCAAGTGACCCCTGTAGCTACCACCTGCCCCACTGTGGAGTCAGAGTAAAGTTGGAACAGCCACTCTGTGTGATTCTAACATGCGTAATAATTATGAAAACAAAACCAAAAAGCCTCAAGTGGGGATATTTGGGGAAAAACAAAAGAAAAAGATTGTAGATAATTTTGTGATATTTTTTCCCACAAAAATTCAAAATTTTAATTAGAAAAATACAGGGGCATTTAATTAAGACTTTATATGGCCAAGAAACTGATTAAAGTATGTGACTCCATATCCAGAATAATTATTCTGTTATCTTTTAGCATTTAGGTAATATTTAAAGCATTTTTAAAGTTGGTTTAATGTACACAGATATATTCTTTTAACTTTTGAAAGAATTGTATTTTAAAAATAATTTATAATAGAATTATTTTATCAGCCCATCAATATGGTAATATCAACTTGTTGATCAATAAACATCACTTTCTAATAAATATGTAACTTTAGTTATTCCTGTGACCTCTTTCACTCTCAAGAATTCACTAGTTTGGACAGTAAATTATATGATCACTCTAATTATAGATAAAGGAACAAGTTTCTTAAAACATTGCCTTTTTCCTGATGGTAATCTAGAAGGAACCAGGCTACCAATCATTTTGTGTTTCTGATAGGGATGTGAAGGATGCTTACTCCTTGGAAGGAAAGCTATGACCAACCTAGATAGCATATTGATAAGCAGAGACATTACTTTGCCAACAAAGGTCCGTCTAGTCAAGGCTATGGTTTTTCCAGTGGTCATGTATGGATGTGAGAGTTGGACTGTGAAGAAAGCTAAGCACTGAAGTATTGATGCTTTTGAACTGTGGTGTTGGAGAAGACTCTTGAGAGTCCCTTGGACTGCAAGGAGATCCATCCAGTCCATTCTAAAGGAGATCAGCCCTGGGTGTTCTTTTAAAGGAATGATGCTAAAGCTGAAACTCCAATACTTTGGCCACCTCATGTGAAGAGTTGACTCACTGGAAAAGACTCTGATGCGGGGAGGGATTGGGGGCAGGAGGAGAAGGGGACAACGGAGGATGAGATGGCTGGATGGCATCACCGACTCAATGGATGTGAGTTTGAGTGAACTCGGGGAGTCGGTGATGGACAGGGAGGCCTGGTGTGCTGCGATTCATGGGGTTGCAAAGAGTCGGACATGACTGAGCGACTGAACTGAACTGAACCTAGAAGGAACCAGCGTACCAATCATTTTGTGTTTCTCACAGGCAGGAAAAGTTAGAAACAAAAGTGATAAAAAAAAAAAAGAAGTAAAGAAGGAGGAATCATAAACATTCCCCCACAGATCAAAACCAAAGTTTCCAGAAAGAGAGAGGAATACTGAGCTAATGTATGGATCTTACCTGCAAATGCACTAGAAAGATTCTGGAAAGTTGGATTCTGAAACTTGACATACTTGTCAGTCCACCATGCAGTTTCAGTCCTTACCATTGGGACTCTGATATGTGTAGATGAATTAAAGTTGTACAAAAGAACAATGGTGTCTGTGGGGAAAATTAAAGACTGTGTTAAGAGATTCAGGCAAGCATTTTCGCCACGCTTGGAAGTGCACAATCAGACACAGCTGAAAAAGCAGGGTTTGAGCAGATTCTCCACATGCCTGCATGCCATAGATGCTGGAATCAGAAGACGATTCCTTTTCTTTCTAAGGCCCCGATTATTGAGAAATACTCTTAGGCTCCATTTAACTAATGTTTCCCAACTACTTCAAATCTCTGGTGAAGAACTTACTTGCCAATGAAGTATCATAAATCAGTGGATAATGTATACAAACATTAAAAAAAAAACAACAACCTGCCACTCAGCTGCAGGAGTCATCTTCTGGACATTAGGTTTTATACACTTATGAAAGGAAAGATGCTGGAGACAGAAAAAGTCACCTACCATTGAACATGCTGTTGGCAATTGCACCGCAAGGAGCGATGGGGAGCCCATTGTCAGAGGTTTTGAATGGAGCACAGTTTCTAACATCCTGGAGGAGAAATGACACAGGAGTACGTGATTTTGGTAAACTCTTACAATGCTGGAAGTGAAAACGCTGGCAGTGTCAACCAACCCACTCTGACCCATTGGTACAGACTGAGATTATGGACTGCTGCCTGCTGTTCCCAGGCTTCTGGCCCACCTGGGCTAGAAAATGCTTGTGTTTTGAAGATATTTATGTGTGTATACACGTGTGTGTAGTTTCTTTCCTCATTAACAGTACATAGCATACTGAGTATGGATGCAGGAAGAAATTTTACTTTCCCGGCTATGCTAAATATCACACGAAGCCTACATTGGAATGCATTTTAAAAAGTTTTTCTTATTGGAGTATAATATGTTCTAAAAACTATATAAATTGTGAGTCTACAGCTAGATGACAGACCACAGGGAAATCCACCTACATAACTACCAGAATATATTTTAAAAAGAATGGCTGCTAAAAACCATTTGGTTATCCCTTTTATATAGTGTCAGTATAGAAAAGGTTTCCTTTAGCTTTTCTTGCCAGTATGTTGAATATCATCTACCTAGAGTAAAGTTTTGTAATCTTAGGTCTGAAAGGATATTCAGTAAACCAAAGGCTTTTATTCAATCAAGTAGAGCCCAGTTTCCTTAAACTAGGCTGCCTGAAGGCCCCAGTTATAAAAAAAAAGACAGTGGTGGATACAGAGTGAACCAGATGGAGATGAACCACTCAAGGTTACTATCAAAATGGTTGGTGCATCCATCTACTAAAACGGGGAAGTTTAAAGAAAACTACAGAAATCAAGTGTGCAAAAGTACTGAAATCTATTTGATGTGTCAGTCATTCCAAGAAGCAAACACTCTACTGTTTGAAGCAGCTCCAGTATGCCATCAGCTTATTAACAGAAACAAATCCTGAATTGTGGTTGAAAAGTTACTTGAAGATTTGCCCTTCTGACACATTCATTATCTCCAAGACTTGGGCAGTCCAGTATGAATCTGGCTTTAATATAAGATGTTGTTAAGCTAAAAAATGGGTGACACGTGAAAGGATAACCATCTCGTTGGAGAAGACTCACATTCCTGTTCTGAGGAGGGAAAGGGTTCATTCTCAACAGCAGTTATCCTGAATACTCAGCCCCTTCAGTTCACAAAAGAAAGAAAGGAGCATTTCTGTCTTGTAAAATCTTAGCTTTTGAGTTTATTTTCCATATGCTCATTTAGACTGAAAGATCTATCTGGTTAAAAAAAACAACACAAGGAGTATTATACCAAATTTAATAAAGCCCTACCTTTACATCTGTACCCACCAGCTGGATATTGCTTCTGGACAGAATATACCGATAGAGGTTCTGATAGAAGCCATACAGTTTATAGTACAGATAAACATTACCCTGTGGAGGAGAACATCAAGATATAAGAAGAAAGAAAAATAAATGGAAATATTAATAAACATGGATAGGATTTGTTAAATATAAGTAGTACCAAATATATTGATTGGGAACTGAAAGTTTCCTTATTTCAAATAGAAAGCCAAGAAATTGTTTTTAAAAATCAATGTTGGAAAATCCTAGTATATAGTATATACAGAATTATTAAAATGAGTAAATAACTTATTTTTAATGTTTATGTAAGGGTTACTACATTCCTGCCTTGAAAAAAATTTTATAATTAGGCTTTGTATTCTTAATACATAAAATCTGATTCTTCAAATATTTCCCTCAAACACTAAGAAAGTTGCTTTGCCTAGGGGTTGTGGTAGGCATCAAGTTCACGTAGTTTCAAAGCAAATCCATGAAACATAATTTAAAATTGGAGCCACTAAGCATATTTAGGTGCATGTGCCCACTGTCCAGAGACAAAAACCCGACTCCAGGGCTGCACTCACTATCCAGAAACCCAGCTGCAGGGCTGTGCCCACTGTCCACAGACATAGACCCGGATCCAGGGCCATGCCCACTGTCCACAGACATAGACCCAGCTCCAGGGCTGTGCCCACTGTCCACAGACATAGGCCCGGCTCCAGGGCTGTGCCCACTGTCCACAGACATAGGCCCGGCTCCAGTGCTGTCCTTTTATCTTAAGATCAAACACAGACCCATAGCATGTATCACTTGATCAAGAAATGGTGATCCATTTGTTATGGACAGAAAGATGGAATAGTTCACTAATCTAGAAGAATGATGATTTTCGTCTTAGCAATAAGTAGTCTTGGTGCCATGAGAGATACACCTTTTCATGGATGCTGCCATGAGACTGCCCACTTACCGGCTACCATCATGCTTCTGCCCCTTTGGTGACATACCAGGGCCCTTCTCTAGCAGGGCTTGATACCGATTTTACTAACAGCACATTATGATGCAAACGTTAATGTCTAGTGTAGCTACTTATTATAGCCCTCCAGGCTCCTCTGTCCATGGAGTTCTCCAGGCAAGAATACTGGAGTGGGTAGCCATTCCCTTCTCCAGGGGATCTTCTTGACCCAGAAGTCAAACCCAGTTCTCTTGCTTTGCAGGCAGAGTCTTTACCATCTGAGCCACCAGGGAAGCCCCAAATAATACACTACCTATCTCCAAAATAATAAAGGCGTGCATCTAAAACTATGAAGGTCTAAGTTTTTATTAAGTGACTCCTAAATGTTAGGTGCTATATTCAGTGCTAGAAATACAAAAGTATTCCATTACAGTTCCCTGAGCCAACTGATTCTCTTATGCTATGCAAATTTGCCCTTGCCCTAAGGATCTTTAAGAGGATGAGTATGGGAGATGGCATCTGGGACCCAGGGCAGGCTGAAAATAAAGGTCATAGTACTTAAGTGTGGCCAGTGACAGAAAATCACAAAGCCTGAAGAGCTTAGTCCCTGGTAAGAGAAAAGTCTCTGGGACACTGAGAAGGGGAGATGCTAGGCCCTGACAAAGGCAGGTTGCAACATCATAAACAGAGAGCATGGATGTGAAGGCAAACAAGTCAGGGGTAGTGGGAATGATGGATTGCATTTCCTCACACAGAGCTGCTGCTGCTGCTGCTAAGTCGCTTCAGTTGTGTCTGACTCTGTGCGACCCCATAGACGGCAGCCCACCAGGCTCCCCCATCCCTGGGATTCTCCAGGCAAGAACACTGGAGTGGGTTACCATTTCCTTCTCCAATGCAGGAAAGTGAAAAGTGAAAGTGAAGTCGCCCAGTTGTGTCCTACTCTTGGCGACCCCATGGACTGCAGCCTACCAGGCTCCTCGGTCCATGGGGTTTTCCAGGCAGGAGTACTGGAGTGGGGTGCCATTGCCTTCTCCACCTCACACAGAGAGGTAACCTCTATTGATGACCCATAACTGCAGAAAATAGGAAGTCCATAGAATGGAACTTGCCATACATTTTCTTGGGAGCTAGGAGGAGAATTCTACTTACCCAAAGTTATATATCCATATAAACATGACAGAATAAATAGTGAACACTCACACTTTAGAAACAGGAGTGTTTTTAATAAATTTTTTCAGTGATCCTTTGTCCAAGATTTTACAAGGCCTCCTTGATTGTCATCTTTTTGATTAGTCCTGGAGGCAAATGCACTGTATGGTATTTCTTCTCTTCAGTGCAGGATTCCTAGGTCAAGGCCGAGAGCCTTGCATGGGTTTGTCATCTAGCATGTGTAATGTGTGTGAACTGGTGAGGGGAAGGCCCTGTGGTTGCCCTGAACAGTTTGGTTAGATTTTTATGAGAAAGACTCTGTCTGAAAGGAATGGTCAGCAGCTGGTAACACTTATTTGCCTTTAGGATTTCAAAGGACACAGACAGATGGGAAGTTGAAGCCTTTTAAGGTTTTATCTTTTGGATTTTTTTTTTTTTTTCAAAAAAGCACACTGAGCCCCTAAGAAGAAACCAATCCTGCTGACACTTTGATTTCAGATTTCTGATTTCTAGAATTATGAGAGAATAAATGTCTAATGTTTTAAGAATTAAAAAAAAAAAGCAGCACTAACTTTACTTTTGGGTGGTGGTAGCATGGTGAGCTGAGGAAGGCAAGAAGGCACACAATTGTAGACAGCTAGAATTTTGACCTCTAACAAAAGAACACAGATATAAAACTTCCCCATGGACTTTATATACACATCACTTATGACCCAAGTACTGATTCTCTTATGTTATGCAAATTTGGCCTCGCCCTAAGGACTTTTAAGAGGATGAGTATGAAAGATAGGAGCTGGAACCCAGGGCAGGCTGAAAATAAAGGTCATGGTACATGTGACCAGTGATTCAGTAATTTCCATACAATTTCCATCTGAATTCCTCAAAAAATGATTAAAGATATAATTGTATTCATACTATTACTGATGCCAACATGCTTTCATCTGGGATCAAGGGGGAAAGGGACACATAGAACCAAAACTTCCTAGAGCATAAAGCCATAACATCAAGCACTTTATCTTTTTTCCATTCATTAAAATTTCAGCGTCTAGACATTACTTTGCTGACTAAGGTCCGTATAGTCAAGGCTATGGTTTTTCCTGTGGTCATGTATGGATGTGAGAGTTGGACTGTGAAGAAGGCTGAGCGCCCAAGAATTGATGCTTTTGAACTGTGGTGTTGGAGAAGACTCTTGAGAGTCCCTTGGACTGCAAGGAGATCCAACCAGTCCATTCTGAAGGAGATCAGCCCTGGGTGTTCTTTGGAAGGAATGATGCTAAAACTGAAACTCCAGTACTTTGGCCACCTCATAAGAAGAGTTGACTCATTGGAAAAGACTCTGACGTGGGGAGGGATTGGGGGCAGGAGGAGAAGGGGGCGACAGAGGATGAGATGGCTGGATGGCATCACGGACTTGATGGACGTGGGTCTGAGTGAACTCCGGGAGTTGGTGATGGACAGGGAGGCCTGGCGTGCTGCGATTCATGGGGTTGCAGAGTCGGACATGACTGAGCAACTGAACTGACTGAACTGAACCACGTATACTGTGCTATGCACTGTGGAGAAAGCAGAGGTTCTTATGTTCACCCAAAACCATTAACTGAGAAACTACAGGTTGCCAGACAGTTATAGGTGAGCATGCATGCTAAGTTGCTCAGTTGTGTCCAACTCTTTGCAACCTTATGCACCATAGCCCACCCAGCTCCTCTGTGGGAGGAGCCCAGTCCTCTGGAGTGGGTTGCCATGCCCTCCACCAGGGGATTTTCCTGACCCAGGAGTTGAACCCAATGTTTCCTGCATTGGCAGGTGGGTTCTTTACCTCTAGCACCACCTGGGAAGACCAGTTAGTTGTAGGTGAGAGACAGACAATAAACAATACATATAATAATCTGTTCATTTATATAGTAAGTTCAAAGGTGATAAGCATAAATGGAAATTACAGCAAGGTAACATGAATCAGGAGTGCAGGGGCAGGCTGAGTAGACAGGCAGCAGTATGAAATAGGACGGTTAGCTGATAACTGAGCCAAGCAAGTCCTGAAGGCAGCAGGGGCGTTAGCCGAGGGGATGTCAGGCATGCGGACGAAGAGAATGCCTGACTTGTCTGTGGAACAAAGAGCCCACTGTGGTCAGAGAGTGGGTAGGGAAGAGAATGGAGAGAGGAGGTGAGAGAGGAAATAAGTAGTCAGATCATGTAAGGCCTTGGAAGGACTTGTGGTTTTCATGGAGTGGAAAGAGAGGCCATTGCAGGGATTTTTTAGCAAAGGAATAACATGATAGGACTCAACGGTTTAAAAAGTTCAGTCTGGCTGTTATTCAAGATTTGAGTATAACAGGGAGATCTAGTAGGAAGCTATTGCAGAAATCCTGGTGAGAGGTAAGTGTGGAGCTGGGAGCAGCAGCAGAGGTGGGTAGAGGTGAGCAGACTGGATATATTCCAAAGGTAGAGCCAGGAGGATGGGTTGGATGTGAGCTGTGAGAGAATGAAAGTAGTCAAGAATCACCCTGGGCTTTTAGCCTGAGCATCAGAAGGACAGACTTGTTGCTAACTGAGATGGAGAAGTCTGTAGGTTGGAATGGTATATTTTTTGGGGGGAGGGCATGGAATAGATAAGGAGAAAAAGTGGATATTCATTGAGTTTTAGAAACATTAAGCTTCAGATAGCTATTAGACACTTGAATGCTGACATTAGGAAGGCAGCTGGAAATACAAGTGTGGATATTGGAAGAGATGTTTGGGATAGGGAAAGGAAAGAGAGCATTGGTGATAGAGAGTGTTTAACTCTAGGAGGTAGATGATGCTTCCTAGGAAGTGAGTGCAGACTGAGAGGAGAAGACCAGAGACCAAGACTAGAGCCCCGAAGCTATCCACAGAAAGGGTCTGCGGAAAACAGGAGGAACAGCACAGAAACCAAAGAAGGGCAGTCAGAGAGGAAGGAGGGAAACCAAGGGAGAAAGATCTCTGAGAGGAGAAGATGTGTCGAGGAAGAGGGAGCGGCCACCTGTGTGCAGCGGGTGACAAGGCCCTGGGGACTGAGCCCTGGATCTGTCCAGGAGGGAGGCACGGGGAACCCTGCAGTTTCGCTGAGTGAGGGAATGAGAAGAATTAGAAGGAGCCACGACAGACTCCTCTGGCGATGTTTCCTGCTGATCTGAGGAAAGAAATGGGCTGATGGCAGGCTGGGAAACTGCGGAGAATATAAGAGTGCTTTGTTTCTTAAAAGATAGGGGAGGGACTTCCCTGGTAGTCCAGCGGCTAAGACTCTGTGCTCCCAATTCAGGGGGCCTGGGTTTGATCCCTGGCTAGGGAACTGGATCCCACATGCCACAGCTAAGAGTTCACACGCTGCAACTAAGATCCTGCACAGCCAAGTAAGCAAAGTAAAAAAATATATATATATATTTAAAGATAGGTGAAACAATGTGTCTCAGTGCTGGTGGGAATTATCCAGTAGACAGGAACGTTGATGATGTATGAGAAGCGAGAACTGCTGAGTTAAATCCTTACAAAGGCAAGAAAGACTGGCATCTACCACACAAGAGGAGAGGTGAGCCTTCAGATGGGAGCAGGGGTGGTTCACCTGTGATCACAAGTGGGAAGGCTTAGTATGCAGTACAGAGATGAGTAGGTGTGTAGTTGTGGTGTGGCATGTCAAGCATGGTCCCTATCCTCAGGGACGTTCTTGTGAATAGTGGAAGTGCGCACAGGATATACGAGTGATTGTAAGTCCATCAGAGGAGAGGAAACAGCGCTCCCAGAATACAAATGTGGGCAAATTCTTGCTGGAGGCATGGGTGAAAAGGAGGCTCAGGGAATACTGGGGGTGATATTAGAGGCTCAAAACTAGTGAGATCTTACAAGTGCAAGTGAAAGGGGAGACTTTCTAGGCGAAAGAACAGCAAGAACATAGAGAGTTGTATTGTGGCAAAGCAAACTGGTCAGTTTGGCAGGAGTACAAGGTCTCTTGCAGAGATAGAGATGAAAAGGTAGTTGGTCCTCAGGTGTTGAAAAGCAATCTGAAAGAGTGCACATTTTGAGGGGGTGCAGGGCGTGGTCTACCGTTTCTGCAAATAACAATGGGAGACAAATAGGAGAAGCCAAAGGCTGGAAGTGCATTTAAGGCTGCTGTGCCACAAGACCAGGAGAGCCTGAGCTAGGGTGATGCCAAGGAACTGGAGGGACAAAGTGGCTGGGAGAGACATGGAATACAGAACAATGCTTACACATCAGAGGTGTGGATGAGAACGGAGCAGGCAGGGCGGAGTTAAGGAAGAGAATTTTGAGTCGTGGTGATGAGATCTTTCCCAGAAATAAGGAGTCTTTCCCAGAAGTCAGGAGGATTTTTTCAGGAGATGATGCTGAGTCTGGTTTTGGAAGGAAGCAGGGCCTTGAGGACTGGATGGTCAGTGATTAGCTCAAGAGAAGTCCTGCCCACAAGGGAAGACTCCTATGCAGAATCTCTAAGCAGGGGAAAGAGAGGGAATGAGGCAGTTTAGGGAGGAGGGCACTGTCAGGGGAGAGGTGTGGAGACAAGGGGGCAGGATCTTTGAAAAGTTGAAGGAAACACATTTTCATTTGATCATATCTTTGCCACCTAGAAAGACTGTGGAGGCCCTGAAAAGGAGCCTCTTGATCTCCTAACTGCAGGGAGTGGACTGAAGGGACCGCCCCGGTGACCGTGCTCTGAGGTCGTCCTGTGTTTGCACTGAGGTCATGCTTCCCATGGCTGGTCCCAGCCAGTGGCTCAGCCATAGCGATCCTGAGGGAAGGACCCTCCGTTGGCCTTTCTGAAACTTTCAGAAGCATACACTGCATCTGAGATCTTCCTTCCCTCCTCCCGCCTATTCTCCCTGTCTCTCTGCCCTCCTCTTCCTCTGTCCTTCCATCCTTCCTTCTCCCCTTCCTCCTCCTTCCCCGAAGGGTGGGAGTGGTGTTGTGGTTCAACAGCTCTCCCAGCCTTCTCCATATTTTCCAAGGCAGGCAGTTCCCTCGGTACATCTCTGGCATGTCTAATCCTGTCCTGGCATCTGGTTCTCAGGAGGACCTGGACTAACACGAGACTTTAATCAGTGCAAGAAAGGGACAGCTCTTAATATTTCTTCGGCATTTCTCACAGTGTCTGACAGCCTTAGGGATTAGGCAACTGCATGCAAAGAATGACTTGGAGAGGGGCCCAAGGAGAGTCCCACCAGGTGTGTGACCCTTGACACTAACTCAGCGTGTGACCTTGGCCAAGTCACTTAACCTCTCAACCCATTAATTTTCTCACTATAAAACGAATGGCCAGATTCAGAGATTTCTATGGTCTCCTCCTGTGCTGACACTTGCCGTACAATCTGTTTGACTGATGTTAAGAATTATGTTACAAAGTTGAGTAAGTAAAGAATCTGGAAATTTAGACACAAAGGAGAGGAATGAAAATTCCAAGGGGGAAAAAAATGGGCAGGGAAGAGAGTTGCACACAAACTCAATACTTTATAAGACTGGCTGCCATTCCCACCCTGCTTTACTTTTTTGTATTTTCAGTTTTGGAAAGCATTTAGTGGAGATCACAAACTCACTGCCATGTGTTAATTAGGAACAGAGCAGCATAGAGCCAGATGAAGGCTCCTGAATCTCACCTCCATTTTCTGTGGAAGGTAAAAGGAAATAGAGCAGTTGCATTCTTTGTCAAAATTAGTGGCATCTTCCCGCAGTTTTGCACAAGTTGCACATTTTTCTGTATAATTAATCTGTCAGACAGGGAAAATAATAATTATTAATTAAAAAGGGATGTGAGTACATATCTTAAAATCCTGAGTTCACTCAAGTCACCAGGCTCACTGGGTCAAGGGCATGCTGTCTGGGACATGAACCAAGGGCAGCTCCCTTGATGGGCAGAAGTGGGCCTCTTTTCATTTTGGCACCTGGCAGTATTCTGCCATGTACTGGAGTTCCGGGTTTCTACTGCATGTTTAGCCCGTTGTGATGAAGGCTTACACCTCCATTATAAGAAGTCACCATTAGGAAAGTATTAGCCAGTGACTCAGGAGAACTGGGCCCATGGCCCAGGTCTAATCAGCTTTATGGGGAAGTCACTCCACTGGTTTTCCATGTTATCATATGGAAAATACTTATACCAGTGAATTCTTCTGCATGATGTCTTGAGGAAGTTATTAAAAATGACCAAACATAGAAAAAGAAGTGTTTCAGAAATGTAGAATTACAGATGTATGTGAAGCAATTGTTTTAAAAATGCTGTTACGTTCTGTAAAAGTTAAATTCTGTGCAAAATGGAATAAGTGGACTCTTTAAAAAAAGGGTAGTGTGTCCCACATGGGCAAATTCTGTGAGCTTTGGCTCCACTCAGTGACGTGAAGATGGAGTTGGAAGGAGAGTTGGGACCGGAGGAGCAGAGAGAGGCCATGGGGCCACGCATTTCCCTCCTGCTCCAGGGAACACTCATCTTGGGCACGCGGGGGTGGTGTGGCTGCTGCTGGCAGCTTCTGCTTTTTCCTCACCCGTGCTGAGGAGTAATTAGAAGAGTCTGGGGATGGGAGAGGAGCAGGGACTGGCTTTCTTCCCAGTAAATTACCAATCAGATTTTAGATTCTCTGGGAGAGAAGACTAACAAGAAAGAAGGAATTTTGAATACTTGCAAAGCCACTGGGTGTTTGGAAGTCAAATGGGTAAAGTGTGAATACTAAATTAAAGATTAGCCAAAAGGCTACTTAATTGTACTCAGTTGCTTATGTTTACTTAAATCATTCTTTAAGTATGCAGAAAAACTTGAACTATTATTTTTTAAAATACTGACACCTTTTCTGTTTGTGAAACCGCATTCTAATTTTTTAAAAGCAGTAAAGAACAGGGCTGTATCTAACTGAGAGCTAGCACACTGAACTGTGTTCATCCAGTCTCTGATATTGAGTTAAATACTTAACCTCCAGGGCCCACATTTTGTTCACCAGGATCATTTTGGCTAGCAGTGAATTGATTTGTGAGCTCACTGTAGTAGCGTGCATTGTACTTCACAGATTCTTGTGAGAGTTCTATAATGCCAAAACAGAAAAAGCGTCTTTGTTGATGAATAAATTTTTGAGTAGATGACATCCAATGTGCTTTCTAGCTTTAAAAATTTTATGAGGAAAACGTATCAAAAATCAACGTGTTTAATCTACTTTGCTGCGTGAGTGCTTCTGTAAGCCTGTAGCTCTAAAATGACAGCAAAGATCATAGTCTGCTCCTCACAGAATTTTGGAGAGGCAGGAATTATCATTCTTGCTTAAAGTGAATTTGCAAAAAGGGCACTTTCTTGTTGTGCCTCAGGGCTGACTGAGAAGAGAAAAACCAGCTCAGAACTCTTCTACTAAGTGTGTGTTGACAACACTGGCCTGATACACACGCTTCATCTCATCACCCATTATAATAAAACACTTTCATGTACAACAGAGGATCATACTCTATGGGTGGCTTCCGGTTTTTCTGTATAAAAACAAAACGTTTAGAAACAGTCCTAGCTGAAGTGGCTTAAAAGAACAGTCGATTGAAAAATCCTCTTAAGATCATGATAAAACCATTCTGTTGAGACTTGTTTGCAGAGTGGCCTTGGCCAACCATGGGGTGAGGTTCTCCTCTCACATATAAGGTGACATCATTCAGCAATGGCTGCCTTGTGATGGAGGCTGCACTTCATAGTGGGTGGGGATGGGTGCTCAGAAGGGAGGAAGCTGAAGGACACGGGAAGAGGAGGGGAAGAACGAGAAAGAAAGGGGTTGGTGAAGAATAAAATGGAAAAGTAAACAGGATGAGCTCTTTGTGGAAATGAGCATCAACCTTGTAAGCCAATTACTTTGCAATCACCTTCAGCAAGGCAAGCTTATTTTCCTCCTGCCATTTTGGCCTCTGCCACATGGTAGGGCCTGGCAGTTTACATGATCACTCTGGAGGACTCAAGAGGACTTAGGGGCATTGGGAAGCCAAGCTGCCAGGAGTGGGAGGGGAGAGCAGAACATTTCAGGGGAAAGGCAACACAGCAGGACGTGTTGGTGGGAGGAGTGGGACCTGAAATGACATTTTTCTTCTTTGAAGTCTGTTTGCCCAAATCCGTTCTTTCAATAAGTGAGTGCCTTTTATGCACTGGCAACATGCAAGAAAAGGGTTGTGGATACAGCAAACAAGCCAGCCGCAGCTGAGCTCTCTGTTCTTGGCACTCACCGTCTTGCTTACTCTAACATTAGCTCACTGAAGGCAGGAATTGACTCTTACTTGGAGTTGACTCATCTGCACACCCAAAAGAACTCTGAGCATGTTCATAGACTCATGAATGTTAAATCGGTGTTGCCAGACTTAGCCTCAATGGTAATTTTGCCACTAGCCTATGGGGAGAGGGACTAGATGAGCTTTCCACAACAGCCTTCAGAACAGAGGTCATATGAGTCTTGGTAATCTGCTCAGAGCTGATTGGCATGAAGCATTTACTTAATTTATTAAACCAAATGTGGGTATGGCATCAGGCCAGATCTGAGCTCCCCTCCCCAGACCAGCCTCTGGGCTTCTCATTCTCCAATAGCATGTTAGTCAAATTGGCAAAAGGCTTATGACTGAGGGGGTCACAGCTTAGCTTCAGCTTTTCTCAGAGTAGAACTGATTTATTTTAGTAAGAATCCTTTAGAGGCCAGAAAGATTTGCGTTCTTTCCTTTCCTGGATTAAGACAATGATCTGAGGGAGTTTATTTGCAAAGGCAAAGGCAAATGCTTGAAAGTGGCACAAATTTGAAGAGCTGTATCTTTGGCTCTTCACTCTTTTTATCAATATGATTCACAGGCGTCTGGCAGGTCCCTATACACAAGTATGGCTAAACTGACCAGGTTGAGAGTGCCTGTTCTCAAGAGGGAGGAGGGATGAATAAAGCACACAGAGGCTCTATCACCATCTGCAAAAGGGATGCTCCAGTCTCATCTAGTTCCCTGTGGTGGGGCTGAGCTCTCAAACTGACCACTCTTTATAGTCTCAAAGCTAAAATTCTTAGAATGCATTAAAATGTAAGATGGGACAAACCTCTACTTCCCTGATGCTCTTTGCAGACAACAGAAGGATGATGCCCATGCCAAGGCAGAATAGCCCTATGGCAAAAAAGCCAGAGAGGATTTCATTGGCTGAGAGCTGGAGCCGGAAGGCGGGCAACTGCTGCTGCTTCATCGCAGTGTTGTCTGGCAATCTGGACTTGTAGTCCTGGCATTTCCTCTTCATTCTGGTCCTGCAGGTGACCCACATATACTTCTCAGACATTTATGACATTACTGTTCAGAGTAATACCACTTAATGTTAAGAATTATGTGACTCTTTCCTTGTGGTGGCAAAGTATCTCTGCTTCCTAGAATTATTCGTTAATCAGACCTGCTGTTCAGTAAGAGCACAGCTCCCTTCAATCAGCCACAGCTTCGTACATTTTTCTTAGGTTCAAACACCTTGTTGTGCTAAGTGCCATGCCTAGGAGGAATAGTCCCCAGCAGGTCTGTATAAACCAACATCTGGCGACACTGGGAAGCAGTTACAGCAGGCTATTTCTGGGATGTGGTGACTAATTCAAAGCAAGCCTTTCCTGAAAGGGGAAAATGGATTTAAGAACTTGCCCAAATCCTTGGAGATTAATACAAAAAACAGAAGTGAGTGCAGTCAACTTTCAACAAATGTGGTTGTCCATTAACATGAATATAAACTAAGTTGGGAAAATGCTAACTTTTTCCCAGGTTATAGTTAACTTTGCTATTTGTGATAATGAGGGAGGGAGAAAGAAACAGGAATTACAGAACACAGATGTCTAATCTCAGCAGTTTCCATCTCTCTCATATATAAGAAAGACTCTGGTAAGAAGGCGTAGATGAAAAACATCTCTTCCTAACTTTTCTCCAAGCACTCGCTTTGATGGAGCCCAAATGAGGTAAGAGAAAGCAAAAGGAAAATAATCCTTTAAGTGTTCAATATTGTAATATGGTATTATTGCTTGGCTTGGTTTTGCTTTTTCACATATTAGAAATCTACTAACATTATTTTCATTAGGTTATTAATAATTACTTCTTCAAGATGCATTTAAAATGTAGAATTAGGATTTAAAAAAAATTAGGCAGCATGTGAGTTTCTAATCTTTTTTATTAACATTAGGCAGACAAGCCATGCTGGACTCTTTTTATATTAAAGAAGACAATGACTTTGGCAAATCTACCTAGTTTAAAAGAATACAGAACAAATATAACTACTTACACTGGGATGTTTCCAATTCAGAGTCAAAGTTTCCCCTTGCAAGACTGGAAAAAAGCAGAACACCAATGGGAACTTTTCAGCAAGCCATTTGAATCGGGCTTGAGGGTAGTGACAAGTATGGCTATTGGTATCAGGCAGATTTGTGTGAGAAGACGGTAGTGAACACTTCTAGTTCACACCTACTATTTCTTTTAATAAGTAAATGTGGTCAAGAACCTTAGTTCAGTAACAGCCTGTGAGATTAGATTAAGTGTGCAGAGTTGGCCTACAAAATATCAGATATGTTTGCAATCTAGGTACTTATTTCAACACTGGGTGAGATTATAGTAAATAGGTAATGTCTACCAGAGGGGTCATTACAAGAACAAATCAAGAACAGTATTTGTTACACTTTTTATAGAGTGACAAAACCAATCTAACCAAAATCCCAAACTAAAAGGTGCTTCACAGGCGTATATTAGGATTTCCAGAGAAATCCTAATCACAAAGAATTGGCTCACAGGACTACAGAGGAGGTTGACAAGTCCAAAATCTGTAGAGCTGATGTTCCTCAAGTCTGAGTTTGAAGGCCAAAATCTGCTGAAGAACCAGAAACTGGCGGCGTGTCAGTTTGAAGGTCATCAGGCAGGAAGAGGTGACGCTTCAGTTGGAAGGCGGAATTCTGTCTTACTTGGGGGAGGGTCAGCCCCACAAGGGTTACACTGAGCTATATATAGCTTGCGTGAATTTTCATTCTGTGGAGGCTTTCTTTCTTTTTCCTCTAACTTTTTGAGTTTGATCCGAGGTCCCGCAGAATGGAACTTGCTCCCTTAGCCTCGGAATTCCTGTGTGTGGCAGAGGTGCATGAGCCGCAGGCTGCTGGTGTGAGCAAGCAGGTGATTTGCTGGGGTGTGATTTGCCATGCTGCTAGGCTCGTTTCAAACTTCACAGCATTCGAATGTGGAATGCACTAATGGCATCTATCTGCTTTATTTTCTCATTTGTTGTATATGCCTGACTCTCCAAACAGATAACCATGGTGTCTTTAAGTGAGTATGGGAGATCTGGGTTTGCCTTCTGGTTCTGCTACTTAAATTAATGTGTATCCTTTCTGAGATTCGGTTTCATCATCTATAAAATATAAATAATAAGACATTTCCTCCAGAATTATTTTAATGATTAAATGTGACAGAGTATACATATTTTTCTAAATATATTTTCTAAGGAATGACAACTATATGCAGTGTGGGATCCTTGACTAGATCTTGGAATAGAAAAAGGACATCAGTGGGAAAATTGGTAAAAATCCAAATGAAGTCTGTAGTTTAGTTAGTTAAATTGTACCCATGTTGATTTCTTAGTTTTGATAACTGTACTACGATTATACAAGATGTTAACATGGCGGGACGCTGGGGGAAGGGAATATGGGAATTCTCTATGCTATTTTTTTCTGTAACTATGAAATTATCTCAAAACAAAGAGTTAAACAGATGAATAAGGTAGTTGTAGTTATACTGTTGTCTTTTACTAGTTTATAAATTGCCACATGTTCTTGCAGCTCTTTCCACCACTACACCCTTCACATTGGGACCAGGCATTGCAGCTGATAAATCTGTTCCACATGTACCATCTCATGAAATACTCAGCAATCCTGCAAGGCGGTATTCCCATTTCACAGCTAATGAAACTGAGGCTCAGAGAGGGAAGGGGCTTGCCTGAGGCTGCCCAGATGCTCCTTCCCTTTGTAAGAGAGCGCAGCCCTTAGCAGGTAGCTATTGCTGTGCATCATTACTCTGCACCCTGTTACCAGGCAACAGGCCCTGCTCACCCACTGGTCAGAGCCTCACTGGGCCCTGCCCACAAGCAACCAACTGTCAGTGGGTGACCGTTAGTAGTCCTGCTCAGCTACTGGTCAGCACTGCAGGGGGCCCTGCCCACAAGTAACAATCTGTCAATGAGGGTCCATTAGGGAAATAATTAAGCCAACAGTCAGTGGTGTGGTGGTCGTCAGGTATAGAGTGAGGTAAGAGGCAAATTCAGGCCTTCTCTGGGAGGCCCCCCCAGTTCAGCTAGCCCTGGGCCAGTGGACAGACTGGGGGCTGTGTCCAGCAGGACTCCAGAGCCCTCGCCAGGGCCACTCACTGGTCTTGAGGCTGTGGTGAATCTCTCCCCCAGCCCTGTCTCCGCTACCTTAGAGCAGTGGCCTTCTGCCTGGGTCGCAGTCTGAGGAACTTGGTTCCACCCACCAGGCCCCCCACCCCTTGTCTGGGGGGTGAGGAGCCTGAGGGCCAGCTGGCTTGGATGTCTGGCTCCCTCAGCGATGACGGCTGGGCAGGGTGTGGGAACCTGGCTCTGAGGAAGCTGCCGACTAAGATCTACCTCCTCTTAGCCAGGACCAAGACCCTGAAGGACGATAGCTATTCCTTGGGACCTTGCCCTTTCTTGTCAGAACAGAGAACAGCATTTGTTTGGTAGAGATTTACAGGAACATCGTTTCCTGATCATAACCTGACCTCAAGAACAAAGGAGCTGACACTAAGAAATCTGCAACAACTATACACTCTTTCCTCACTTTCCTAGAAGATGGCTTTGCTGAAAGCTTTCAGTACTTTTGGGGTTCTTAAGGGATGAGCTACCCATCTCCTTGCAGGAACCTGTAATAAACCTTTATCTGTTCCAAACATCCGTGTTTTAGAATTGTTTGGCCTCACTGCGCATCGGGCAAATGGACTTGTGATTTGGTCCTACTGTCTCTTGTGTAGTCACGTCAGAGGCCAGCTGGTGAAAGAAAAACTCAGTCTCCTTAACAAAACTCACACACAAGTTAGTGATGCTTTATTACACAGGGATTTGGCAAAGGACACATTCATTTTGTAAAGGAATCCCCACCTAAGATTCCTAGTGATCCGTCTGGTGATACAGTCAACTTAATAAACAATAGCTGGTATTTACCAAGTGCTTGCAATGGGCCAGAGCCATACAAATCCCACCAGGAAAACAGGACTTTGCATTAGGATCCGGATTTAGAAAAGGCCCAGCTTCAAAGATTCTGTCTTGCAAAGACTTAGGACTCCCATTTCCAGAAGTTCAAAAACTTCCTTTCTTATCTAAGGGAGAGAAAAGAAAAAAAAAAGCTTAAGATCAAGAGAGGATGGATTTGGTGAATAAATTCAACTATCTGGATTCCCTGGTATTTATGCAGCTGTTATGGCCAGAATCAGGAAGAGTAAAACCTGCATTTTATTCAGGTTTGAAATATTTACATAAATAAAGGAAGAGGAACTATATAAGACATCAGTTTCATGTAGATGTCCTTTTGTTTGTAGCCCTTCAAAATAAAATCTCATAGAAAAAATCTTACACAATGGTGTTTCAAGATATCCAAAGTATGTCTAGACTATACACAGTATTTTAATACAGGCTAACTACTAATAATGACATCATCACAACAAAAATAAGTCTGGGTTAAAAGGGTTTTTGTGAATACGATTTCTTCTTTATATTATAATTAGAAAACTAGTGGTGGCTTACTCAACTTAACATTATAAGCAAAATCATCAAATGTGACCTCATGTGCCTGACATCAAGTTGGTTAAACTGGTTTTAAGAAACCAGTCAGTTCAGGAGACTCTGTGTGTGTGTATATACGTATGTGTGTGTAGGAAACTCAGACAGTGGTTTTTAGCCTAACTCACTAATCAGTTAAAATCAGGTTTGGTTATTCTGAGGATATAGTTTTATACAGCAAATTAATTCAGCATATTTGGATTGCAAGCTTCTTTGATAGTCACTGTCATGATTTACTCCTGGTTGGTGACTGGCAGCCATGTTTATTACTGCACAACCCTGTTCTCTCCAGCAGCTACTTCTAAGCCTCAGGCTAGACTGAAAGATTAGCCCCATGATAACATGGTGGGTGTCAAGTCAACTGGCACATTATGATGATAATGGATGACTTTCATAAATATATAATCAGCTAATGCTGGTCCCACAAAGGTATTCAATCAGTTTTAATTCACTGAGACATCAAAAAAATTTCCCCACTCCTCAAAATGTAAATCGCTCATTAAGTAAGCAGGTTTTTGGGTATGTGGAGATGCAAGCAATGAGGCAACTTTGTGCCCCTCACCTCCAAATGCACTTCTAAGGATAAAAAGGCAAAGATGATCGTGTCTCTAAAACAAGGCACAGGGAAATACACCAAGTCCTCCAGACCTTCCTGTTTCCCAACGGTACAGTATAGATGTGGACCCCAGAGGGGCAGAGGCCATTGGGCATTTAATGAAGAAACAAAGCTGATTCCTATAAAACACATGGAAAGGATACATGTAAGGGGTGAGATGGCCTCTATAATTGTAGTTACTTCAGAGTTAAAAGAAATCATTTCAAAGGCCAGAATGTGCTGGCTCCCCATGTCAAAGACTTTATTGCTGTGTTTGAACTCAAGTTCAAATTGAAAAAAAAAAAAAAAAGATTAAAGGGAAGTGCTGGATTGCTGGTTACATGGTACCTCGGGAATGTCCATCATCCTTCTCAACTTCTGATCTCTCCAGTTCCAGTCAAAAATCAGAAACTTTAAGGGGTTCAAATGAAGGCCACCTGAAAGAGATAGAGAGTTGCTACATTAAAGAACTCATGACATCAGCTTATTAAAAGGATTTTTTATTCCTTTGGTTGCTTTTTTTTTTCTGGCCTCATTTGTTCTTTTCTCCCCACCCCATCCCCCCAACACTGGCAACTAATCTCTGCACATTAAGTGCTGTCCCTGTCTGATGGAAAACAAATGTAGCACTCTGAGACTTGCTCTCCTTATAATCTTGTCACTGATTCTTGGGGAAGCTGCTCTTGCTAAGTTTGTGAAATGCTCAAGGGCTGGCAAAGAATCAATCCCAGGCCTCCATTTTACCAAGCCCCAGAGGGTGAAGTCTCATTCTGACAGGAATTTGGTAAGATGTATCCTACAGTTCATGAGTTTGAGTAAACTTCGGGAGCTGGTGATGGACAGGGAGGCCTGGTGTGCTGCAGTCCATGGGTCGCAAAGAGTCGGACATGACTGAGCAACTGAACTGAACTGATCCTACAGGTCAGGGCAGGGACCCTTCAGGAGTTGAATCCAGTAGAGTCTGCCTGTCTCTGAAAAGGTGAATCAGCAGAAGTTTGAAGACAGGGCTGAGAGGTTAATTTCAGGCAGAGAAGAGAGTTAAGATGAAAGAGCTCCAAAGTCTGTTGTCCTTTGAGAAGACTGGTAAACGACTCATTCCTGCTGCCTTCCTGTCTATCTAGAGACAATATTGAAATGTGGGGTGGAAGGGGACCTCAGGGACTATCTTTTCTTCAGAGGTCCCAGAATTGGGCAGTTAGCTTTTCCCCACTCCCCATTGCCCCCAAGCTGTCACATCTGGAAACATAAATAACAAAGCCTTCTTTTATCCCGCAGCCCTTCCCCTCAGTACTGGTTTATTTCAGTAATTTTCTCTCTCCCTAAAGACTTTTTCATGCTTCTTATAACTACAATGCCTCTTATTTAAGACTCTCTCTGTAAATTAAAAATGATATAAAAGAAGAAAGACAATGGCTTGATAGTGTTCCTTTAAAAATAATTGACCTGATGGTGGGATAGCAAACAGGTACAGCCTCTCTGGAAGGCAACTGGACATGATACAACATGAGCTTTAAAATGCTTGGAGTTTGATAAAATAATTCTTCTTCCATTTCAATAAAACACCAGAAACTTAAGCACAGTTACTTAAAAAGATGATAACTGTGTACCTACTTACACAAGCAAAAAAATTAGAAACAACCCAAATATCCTGCCTTAATAGAACTGTTAAACACCCATATAACTTGGAATCAATATCCAAAATATATAAAGAACTGGTAACACCTCCATGGCAAAAAAAAAAAAAGCTGATTTAAAAATGGGTGTAGGAACTGAATAGATATTTTTTCCAAAGTAGACATCCAAATGGCCAACAGCTATATAAAAGGAGCTCAACATCACTAACCAACAGGGAAATGGCAAATCAAATCCACAATGACCTGTCACTTTTTACCTGTGAGAATGACTGTCACCAAAAGACAAGAGATAACAAGTACAGGCAAGGATGTGGAGAAAAAGAAACCCATGTGCACTTCTGGGGGGATTGTAAATTTGTGCAGCCATTATGGAAAACACTATAGAGGATTCTCTAAAAATTAAAAGTAGAACTCACACTACAGCCCAGTAAATCCACTTTTGGGTATATATCCAAAGGAAGCGAATTCACTATCTTGAAAAGATATATGCACCCCAATGTTCATTGCAAAATTACTTCTAATAACTAAGATACAGAAACAACCTAAGTGCCCACTGACAAATGAATGGATAAAGAAGGTCAGTGTTCTTTGTCACACACACACACACACACACACACACACTCACACACGATCATTAAACTCCTGCCATTTCTGACAACATGGGTGGTCCCTGATGGCATGATACTGAGTGCAGTAAGTCAGACAGAGGAAGACAAACACTGCATTATTTCACTTCTATGTTGAGCCTGAAAACAAACAAACAAACCAAAAAATGAACTCATAGCTACAGAGAATAGATTGATGGTGCTTGCCAGAGGTGAGAGGCAGGAATAATAGATGAAGGTGGTCAAAGGGTAAAAACTTCCAGCTGTAAGGTAAATAAGTGCTGGGGATGTGAAATACAGCATGGTGATTACAGTTAACAACACTGTACTCTGTATATGTGAAAGTTGCTAAAGAGAGTAGATCTTAAAAGTTCTCATGACAAGAAAAACAATTGGAACTATGTGAAGTGACTGATGTTAATCAAACCTACTATAGTAATTATTTCACAGGTATCATATGTACCCATGATAAGAAAAAAAAAAAGGAACTATGTGAAGCGACTGATGTTAATCTAATTTATTGTAGTAATCATTTCATAGTTATCATATGTACCAGTCACGCACACCTCGGTTAATACAATGATATATGTCAATTATATCTCTGCTAAACTGGAAAAAAGCCCAACAGGATATTATGCATCCACTAAAAATGAAAAGATAAAACTATTTCATGCCATGGAAAGTTCTCATGAGATACTGACATTTTGGGTGCTGTGCTCAGTCGTGTCCCACTCTTTGCGACCCCATGAACTGTAGCCCGCCAGGCTCCTCTGTCCATGCAGATTCTCCAGGCAAGAATACTGGAGTGGGTTGCCATGCCCCACTCCAGGGGATCTTCCCAACCCAGGGATTGAACCCAGGTCTCACATTGCAGGCGGATTCTTTATTGTCTGAGCCACCAGGGAAGCATATTAAGTAGAGAAGACAGTTATAAAGTTATGATACGCAGCATGATTTCCACTTATAAAAATATATTGATAAATGCATAGAAAAAAGACTGAAAAGAAATATAGTTAATATTAGCTGATAAGTGATATCTCTAAAGTAACTTATTTTCTTTTCTGTATCTTTCTGCATTTTACAAAGGCTCTTATAATTAGAAAATCCCCTTATTAAATAAAACAATACAATTCTGTCTGTAAATGTTATGGGATAGCTTTTGACGTTTAGAAACTCTCCTTAATATAGCATATATATAAACATCTCAAGTCATAAACAGCTACATAAAATGTGTTATGTGCCATTTGACTTACTTTGTTAAATTTTCAGTTTTTAGAGTGATGGAATTGTTTCTCTTTAAACGCTTTGTATACAGCCTAACATCTGCAGTCAATGAATATTAAACCATTCATTCAGTCAGAATCAGAAGTAAGAGTTATTTTCCTTTTATAAAAAAGTCAACAGCTCCTTAAATGATTTTTCCACTTCTTAGATGAAGTAAGGTTTCACAGTGAGTTTTCACAACTCTGTAGAACTCTAATTTCAACAATCTGAACAGCTTTGTTTTTTCTGTCTCCTTCTCTCTCTTTTAAATATTAAATATGGAGAAAAGTGGCCCTGTTGCCTGGGGTGGGGGTGGGGCGGTGGTGGTGACACACAGAAGACATGTGGAATACAGTACGGGAGCGGTGAGCCTTTGGCTAAGTGGTGGAGAACGACCGTGCATCCCTGGGCCCTCCGGCTGCCCAGCCAGTCTCTCCTGACTCCATGTCTCCCAGATGGACTATGAGCACCTCTCATCTGCTCTTTCACTTTCAACACCCTCCTGAGGCCACAAGACAAAAATCCAGCCAATCACTGTTGCAAGGGCCTGCCTCCAAAATCTGACTTTCTTTCCAACTGAAGTACAGACTACTATAGCCAGTAAAGTCTCCAACCAAGAAAGGTGGTCTCTTTAATAAAAATAGTAACTAGTATTTGTTGCAGAGAAGGCAATGGCACCCCACTCCAGCACTCTTGTCTGGAAAATCCCACGGACGGAGGAGCCTGGTGGGCTGCAGTCCATGGGGTCGCTAAGAGTTGGACACGACTGAGCGACTTCCCTTTCACTTTTCACTTTCATGCATTGGAGAAGGAAATGGCAACCCACTCCAGTGTTCTTGCCTGGAGAATCCCAGGGACGGGGAAGCCTGGTGGGCTGCCGTCTATGGGGTCACACAGAGTCGGACACGACTGAAGCAACTTAGCAGCAGCAGCAGCAGTATTTGTTGAGCTCCTAAGGAGTGACACTCACTGTGTTTAGTTTTTTATTGGCATAACATACCCCTTGTTATTTGGTCGCTCGGTAGTGTCCCACTTTTTCAACCCCATGGACTGCAGCATGCCAGGCTTTTCTGTCCTTCACCATCTCCTGGAGCTTGCTCAAACCCATGTCTATTGAGTCAGTGATGCCATCCAACCATCTTGTCCTCTTGTCATCCCCTTCTCCTCCTGCCTTCAATCCTTTCCAGCATCAGGGTCTTTTCCAAAGGAGTTGGGTCTTTTCTAATGAGTTGGCTCTTCACATCAGCTGGCCAAAGTACTGGAGCTTCAGTCTCAGCATCAGTCCTTCTAATGAATATTCAGGATTGATTTCCTTTGCAATGGACTGGTTGGATCTCCTTGCAGTCCAAGGGACTCTCAAGAGTCTTCTCCAACACCACAGTTCAAAAGCATCAATTCTTCAGTGCTCAGCCTTCTTTATGGTCCAACTCTCACATCCATACATGACTACTGAAGAAACCATAGCCTTGACTAGACGGACCTTTGTTGGCAAAGTAATGTCTCCGCTTTTTAGTATGCTGTGTAGGTAGGTCATACCTTTTTTTCCAAGGAGCAAACGTCTTTTAATTTCATGGCTGCAATCATCATCTGCAGTGATTTTGGAGCCCCCCAAAATAAAGTCTGCCACTGTTTCCACGGTTTCCCCATCTATTTGCCATGAAGTGATGGGACTGGATGCCATGATCTTAGTTTTCTGAATGTTGAGTTTTAAGCCAGCTTTTTCACTCTCCTCTTTCACTTTCATCAAGAGACTCTTTAGCTCTTCTTTGCTTTCTGCCATAAAGGTAGTGTCATCTGCATATCTGAGGTTATTGACATTTCTCCTGGCAATCTTGATTCCAGCTTGTGCTTCATCCAGCCTGGCATTTTGTATGATGTACTCTGAATATACGTTAAAACAGGGTGACAACATATAGCCTTGACATACTCCTTTCCCAGTTTGGAACCAGTCTGTTTCCCCAAGTCTGGTTCTAACTGTTGCTTCTTGACTTGCATACAGATTTCTCAGGAGGCAAGTAAGGTAGTCTGGTATTCCCATCTCTAAAAAATTTCCAGTTTGTTGTGATCCACACAATCAAAGGCTTTAGCACAGTCAATGAAGCAGAAGTAGATGTTTTTCTGGAACTCTCTTGCTTTTTCGATGATCCAACAGATGTTGGCAATTTGATCTCTGGTTCTTTTGCCTTTTCTAAATCCAGCTTGAACATCTGGAAGTTCTTGGTTGAAGTACTGTTGAAGCGTGGCTTGGAGAATTTTGAGCATTATTTCGTTAGTATGTGAAATGAGTGCAATTGTGCAGTAGTTTGAACATTCTTTGGCACTGCCTTTCTTTGGGATTGGAATGAAACCTGACCTTTTCCAGTCCTGTAACCACTGCTGAGTTTTCCATATTTGCAAAGGAGAAAGGAAAGATATACCCATCTTAATGCAGAGTTCCAAAGAATAGCAAGGAGAGATAAGAAAGCCTTCCTAAGTGAACAATGCAAAGAAATTTGGCATATTGACTGCAGCACTTTAACGGCATCATCTTTTAGGATGGCCTTCCTTGGTGGCTCAGCTCCTGCAATGCAGGAGCTCTGGGTTCAATCCCTGGGTTGGGAAGATCCCCTGGAGAAGGGCATGATTACCCACTCCGGTATTCTGGCCTGGAGAATTTCAGAGATGCAAAGAGTCAGACACAACTGAGAAACCTTCACTTCTTTTAGGATTTGAACTAGCTCAGCTGGAATTCCATCACCTCCACTAGCTTTGTTCATAGTGATGCTTCCTAAAGCCCAGTTGACTTCACATTCCAGGATGTCTGGCTCTAGGTGAGTGATATACCTCGTGGTTATCTGGGTCATGAAGATCTTTTTTGTATATTTCTTCTGTGTATTCTTGCCACCTCTTCTTAATATCTTCTGCTTCTGTTAGGTCCATACCATTTCTGTCCTTTATTGTGCCCATCTTTGCATGAAATGTTCCCTTGGTATCTCTAATTTTCTTGAAGAGACCTCCAGTCTTTCCTATTCTATTGTTTTCCATTATTTCTTTGCATTGTTCACTTAGGAAGGCTTTCTTATCTCTCCTTGCTATTCTTTGGAACTCTGCATTAAGATGGGTATATCTTTCCTTTTCTCCTTTGCCTTTTGCATCTCTTCGTTTCTCAGCTATTTGTAAGGTCTCTTCAGGCAGCCATTTTGCCTTTTTGCATTTCTTTTCCTTGGGGGTGGTTTTGATCACCACTTTCTATATAATGTCGTGAACCTCCATCCACAGTTCTTCAGGCACTCTGTTTATCAGATCTAATGCCTTGAATCTATTTGTCTCATCATAAGAGATTTGATTTAGGTTATTCTTTTATGGCCTAGTGGTTTTCCCTACTTTCTTCAACTTAAGTCTGAATTTTGCAATAAGGTGGGTGCATTTCTCATCTCTGTCATTCAGATAAAGAAACAGGTTCAGAAATGTTAAGAAACTTGCCAAGCCCCAGAGATGGTAGCTGCCAGATCTGGGATGTGCACCCAGAGGCTTCAGTCTACAGCAGAGGCTCTTCTCCTTGACACGATATTGCTTATGTATTTCCTCCTCTATATAGACTGTGTATCTACATGCCTACTTCTGATTCAGCTGTTCTCTCATTCCTGAATGCTTTTCTCACATCTCCATACTTCAAAGATCCTATTTTAATCCTATCCATACCTCAAATATCAGTTAAAGACTCCTTTCTCTATAAAGCCTTCCTTGCAGATTCAGCCACCGAAACAACCTCTCCTTCATCTCAACTCATACAGACCCAAGTGCTGGTTTGGCCCTTGGCACTTACTGCTGTCATTCTCATTCTATGTACACTTATCTCTTCAACTAGATCAGGAGCTCCTTGAAGGGGAAAGCCTCTGGAATCAGGAAGGCCTGGAATGAGAGGGTCTTGGGAGGGGCTATGTAACCCTTCCAAGCTGCAGTTTTCTCTCTTAAGAAAGAAGAATGCTAGCCTGCAACGATACTGTGTGTACTAAATGAGATATGTAAGCGTGTTTAGCATAGCACTCAGTACAAGTAGGAACTCAAAAAATATTTCTTTCCCTCTCCTTGTCTGGGTCTACCAAGTTTGCTACTTGTAATTGCACAGACTTCTGCATATAGTGGGTTCATTAATGCATGGTTTTCATCTGGAGAGAAACAATAGTATTTTTAGCTCTTTTTTGCTTCCAGGTAAAAGACCATCTCTATACTGAGATACTATGTTGATGAACACATTACTTTTATTTTTTTTATTTTTATTTTTTTTAACACATTACTTTTAGACACACAGAAATCAAGGAACAGCTCCAGACAGTTATAAAATAAAGTTTTGAACATGTTATTTGGAAATGAGCATTTAAAAGAAATACTTTAATCTGTCTGGCAGGTAGAAAAATGTACTAAGATCATCAGTAGGCCAGAAGGTTTTTAGGCTACTGGCTTTGAGAAAGTCATCAAACTATAGAAACCCACCAGTGGATGCTACCTGGAATATTTTCTGGGTAAAGCACTAAAAGGAAATGAACTCGCGAGAAGTATTCTAGAATACTTGAATTTCATCCATAGAAACTGCATTTTTTTTTAACATGTTTTCTATATCAGCCCTCAACTGGAATGGGAGCCTTGGGGAGCCTCTCAATTAAGTGAGAGGGAAACACTCAACACATTAGCTTACAAAGTCCAGAGGCTGCAAACTGGTGTAATAAGCTGTGAATCCACCAACCTCCTTAAAGCAACTGGAATGTGAATGTGTTTAGATGGGCACACGTACTGTAGTCTGCAACAGTCCTTATCATTCCCCACTGCACTACACCTGCTGGCTGGTTTTTCGAGACTAAGGGCTGAGCTTCCAACCCTGAATTAACTAAAAACACACAGGTCTGGTCTCACTGCATCACACACGTGATTTCCCAGACTCACACAGGGTAAGGCAAACACTCAGCTCTGGGTAGGAGTATTACTGCCTCTTTTCATACCTTGTTTAATGAGTTCTTTAATCCTCCCTGGAGTTCCTACACCCAGGTGTACTACACGCTTCTCCAGCAATTTTACCTGCTCCTGGACCTATTTCAAAATGGAAGAGAAGGGAAAAAAGAAGAGTCATTAGAAAGTTCAATCACAGCCCAATTTTAGAGCATTTAATCTAAAAGCTAAACAGCAGAAGTGAAACAGCAAAAGGAGCTACTCCTGTTTAGGGTCAACTTCCAGGGCAAAGAGGGTTAACATCAAGACAGAAGAGAGCATCTCCCTAGAAAACTGGTTAAGCCTCAGCTTCTGTACAAGAATATCAGAGCACAGAGGAATGGTGACTGTTGTGGGGACAAAGGCAGGGAATGCAAAGAAAATCAGACTGGGTGTTAAATATGTAAGGAAGGCACCAAAGAACACGCTTGCTAAGGAGATAAGGTAAAGCGGTTGAAGTGAAAAAAACTGAGGTCTGGAAGTGGCCCTGAGGCATCACTTCCACTCCTCACCAGGAACCACAGGCCCTCGCTTACCTTTATGTGTTTTGCGAATAATTTTATAACTTTGCTGTCTCCTTTGAATGCAGTCATTGACCTAATGAAAAGAAATAGATTTACTCATAAGAAAACTCACTCATTCAGGGCCATGCCAACCACTTATGTATTACCCTTTGATTTATTTAAAAGAATATGCACATTTATGTAGGTATATGTGTACATATATATGTGGATATACACACATAAACAGAAATCCTGATTTTCAGCCCATCTCTGGAACAAGAGTGGGGTGGCCTTTATTCAGGCATGCATCTGGGTTGGCTTTTAACTTTCAGAAACAAGGTTAACTGTACTTAGGTTTCCTTGATTACTGAAACATGTAGACTTGCCTTTTACCTGTATTAAAATGAAAACCATAGTCTCAACATGGCATCACTCTTGCTAAAAGCTCATGATACTGAACCCAGATTTAATATTTGATCTAACTACAGTTTCCACTTCTCTCAGAAATGTAATCTTAATCAACCAGTCTGAAATTTCTGGTCAAGCCCCAGTAAGATAACCTGTTCTGTGGGGCTCTCCAACCCCCAAAGGAAGCTAAAACCTTGCTGCTTCCTCCCCCACCCCAAAAGATGTTTTGGCCTAAAAATAGGTCGTTCTGCTCTCCCCTTGCTCCACCCTTTTTCCAAGAAACCTTCCACTGTGCACAACCCCTCAGGGTGCCCTTCTAGTAGCTAGATGGGATGCTGCCTGATCCACGAATTGTTGAAAAAGTCAATTTGACCTTTAATTTACTTGGTTGGATTTTGTTTTTTAACACCTTTAATACAAAAGTTCTATATTTTAGATCCCTGGCAGAGAATTTATCTTCAAACTCTGCAGTATAGTTCTCACCCAAAATTTGGTTGAAAGAATCTTAGCAGTGATGTCAGCCTGTGCTCTTCGGAGCCCAAGGCCATGTACAGAGGTCTATGTGTGGCTGCCCAGAGGGCTCAGGGTAAGCGGGCTCGTGCCCTGCATTCAGAGGAGCCTCCTACTTTTATTGACTTTGAAGAGTGAGCTTATCTGTAAAATTTTACATGTGGAAATGTTTTGGGTATAAATGTGTAAAACTGGGTATAAAAGAATAATCTTCCAGTTGATATTTGGGATGAGAACATGGGAATGCTGCTTGGAATACTACTCTCCTTTATATACCACTATTATACTTGAGAAATATTACTGACCAGTGGGAATATATGAAGTTACAAAGTGGTGACTCATTCTACACAAATTCTGTTGCACTTGAGTCTGTACTTATATATGAGCTTTCTCCGTGGTGAGGTTAACTAAGAAGACAATTTAGGGGCCATATTTAATATAGCGTATGGTTCTCAAGAGAACAGGTAATCTTACAAAATTTAGAATTATTCAATAGTCACCTTTATGAATAGGGTTCATTGTGCCTGCTCAGAAATCACCTAACCTTGAAATGGATCATAATATTACTGAAGACACAGAAAAACACCGAGAATTGGCAAATGAAGTACAGCACCACGGTGCTTCTATGCCCCTCAGAAAGGCATTTATGTACTCAAATCGATGTTACAGCTTGTTTTTAAGAAGCCATCTTCAGGCCAACCCCTTTGCCACTAGGGTTTGAATCTGAAATAAGTTCTGCAGCAGTAGTTTCTTAAACACTGAAAAGTCAATGTGAACTCCTATGATTTCAGAGCCAGCAAGTACAGCTGTCCAAAACCAGTTGGAGTCTTAAAGATCAATTATGTTTAGAGCAGAAAAAAGGAACACTTCTGTTTTACTGAGAGGGAATTTTACAATTTAATGTGAGTGCCGAGCAGGAAAGAAGGATTTGAAGGACTATTAACAATCATTAAAAACTACTCATGGTCAGATTACTTCATTTAGAAAAACAGAGGCTAAATAACTACCAAGAATCAACTTTGCACTTTAGTGTATTTGATCAAGTTCCTTTTTCTTCAGGACTTGGATTCTTCTTTGTTTTGTCTCTGGTCAAAGCTAAGCAAGAGCCTGGCTCCGGGAGAGGGCTGAGTCCCAGTAAATCCATTTTACTCTGATGGCTCTTCTTTGAATACTGAATGTTACTGATTCAGTGGAAGCCTTTTTGTTTATTCTACAAAAACTACAGTAAATGAAAAGGTATGTGAAAGCACTTAGTAAAGTACCTACAAATTATCTATAAACTGGAATTTTTATATGTAAATTTTTGTTTCATTTGGCATTTTTCTTGGTATAAGAAGTAAGATGTGGATCCAAGTTAATTTTTTCAGATGGCTACCTGATTGTTCCAATACCAATTATTAAAGTCCATCTTTCCCTACTAATTTGTCGCTTTTGCCATATTCTGTACATATACATATGGGCCTACTTACGAACTTATAATTCTGCTCCACTGTTTTGAGCTGTCATGCACATGCCCGTTCCATACTGTTTTGATTGTTGAGACTTTGCAATATGGCTCTTAATAAAACAATCTGATGGATACTATAGGCCTTCATTAGCATTCTCTTTTGGAATTTCCACAGCTATTATTTCTTCTGTATTATATGAATTTAGAACTATTTTATCTAGCATAAAAAACAACTTTATAGAAGTTTCATTGGAAATCTATGAAATTTGTAGATTATTCTAGGTAAACAGATATATTTACATCAAATTTTCCAATTTAACAACATGGTTCACTTTTCTGTTTAAGATGTTCTCCATCCCTTGTGTAATATTTTCTTCATCTAAATTTTGAGAGGTTTATGCATTGGTGTTCTATTTTTTCTTGTTATATGGTTTTAAATTAGATCTTTTCTTTCATTTATTTCTCCAAATTGGTTATTGCCTGTATAACCTCCCAGCTTTCACCCTTGCCCTCTACAAAGTGTGTTCTCCACACAGGAGCCGAAGTGAACCTTTAGAATAATAATTCAGATCATGTTACTCCTCTGCTCAAATCCTCCAACGGTACTCCATCTCAGGGCCTTTTGTATCTACTATGCCTTCTGCCTGGAACACTCTTCTCCCAGACATCTGCTTGGCGTTCTCATTCACTGTGCAAAACTCTCTGTCTAAATGTCAGTCTCCTAAGAGAGGCTTTCTGCAATTATCCTTTTAAAAGCAGCCCCCATTCTCTTCTATTCCTTTGCCATGATTTGTTTTTTTCTTACATAACTTATCACTACTTGACATTATAATGTGTATTTTACTTGTTTATCATCTGTCTCCCTCATTGGAGAGTAAGTTCCATGAGAGAGGAGACTCTGTGTATTTCGTTCACTGCTACATTGCCAGCAAATAGAACATATCAGCTTGGCATACATCGGTTACTCAGAAAACAGTCACGAAATAGAACAGGTGAAGCTTCCAACCTAATGAGCTCCAGAGCTCGGATGGCAGAGCCACAGATAATCAGCATCAGGACTGATTTCTTCTCACTGTGGTTTTTCCGAAGCTTCACCCATTTGGGGCAGACTGAAAAAAGAGCATAAGGAAAACATCACCCTACGTATAGCAAACTAAGGCTCCACAGTTGAACACTGTTCAGTTACTTCACTATTATTTCATATAGTGAGCATTGTTCAGATACTATTCTCTGGTTATGCTAGACATTAAAATGGAACATCATTAATTTATACCACAAAACATAAAATACGCTAACTAAATAACTAAATGCGACCAGCTTTAGAACTAAGTAAAAAAAGTTTGTACAAAAAAAAAAAAAAAGACAAAGAAAACTTAATAACCAGTGAGACTGATTCTATTATTACCTGCATTTACATTTGCTGTATTTGAGGCTAAGAAAGGTTTATGAACTCAAGTTGAGTGTCATCAGAATTGGTTAGAATGTGAAAACAGAAGGCTAAATTACTGTATCTAAACTAGCTCATTATTGGTCACAATGAATGACTATCTACCATGAGTAATCTAATTATTACCGCCTACATACAATGAAAAAGACAAAGTCAGACCGAGCAACAGCCAAGGTCTGAGTTCTGAATATGAGAACAGAATTTCAGAGTTGGGGTCAAGATCATAGTCCCACTTCCCAGTCTTTCAGATAATAAAATAGAGTCCTGGAGGAGTCCTCAGTAACTTGTGCCAAGTCAAACATCAAATTGATGGGGTACTTGGGGCGAGAACACCAATATAATTCTCTGGATTCCAAGAGCAACACATCTAATGTGCTGTACAACAAAAACAAGACCAAAACTCAAATCCCCCAAACCAGAGAAAAACAAGAAAAAATTAAAGTAAATAAAAATTAATATCAAGATGGACCTAAAAAACATTAATTTAAAATCCACTTAGGATGGGAACTTCATTTTAAATTTGAGGTTTTATAAGTTTTTATTTTAAAGAGACAAACCTCATGTTTTAATGGAAATAACAATTTGATGAATAGTTTTTTAAAAAAGGAATACTTACCTTCTTTTAGATATGACGAAAGACTGTGAGTTAAATCATTGGCCTTGAGGAAGCAGGAGTCTAGAAATATGAGAAGCATACTTTGTAGAGGATTTTGCAAACACACACTCGAAACATTAAATGTGAATGATATATTCTTGAACAGGTTGTACAACATTAATCAGTTGAGGACTCATTTATTTTAAAGTGTTGTCTAGCATTTTAAACAACAGCAGCACCAACAGTAGACTTTTAACTGCCCATCATTTGTGTTTTTTTTGAGCTGTGAGTTCAGTTTTATTTGGGACAAAACGAGGATTATAGCCTGGGAGACAGCATTTCAGAAAGCTCTGAAAAACTGTTACAAAGAGTTAGGGAGGAAGGTCAGGATACATATAATTTTAATAAAGGGAGAGTGCATGCAATCAAGCACATTTTTTTTGCAGAAAATTGCTGCTACTACCAGTCAGATGAAGGTTACTGCTAGTCACAAAGAGCATACACTCACCATGAAGGCTTCTCTAGATATGAAAAGATGGAAGAATTGGGCTCAGAAAATCATCTCCTGAAAATAATCTATCTGAGGACCTGTTCTGCCAGTTCTTCCAGAGCACAGGGTGCTTCATTTCTTTTTTTTTAATTAAATTTATTTATATTAATTGGAGGGAGGCTAATTACTTTACAATATTGTATTGGTTTTGCCATACATCAACATGAATACGCCATGGGTGTACACATGTTCCCCACCCTGAACCCCCCTCCCACCTCCCTCTCCATACCATCCCTCTGGGTCATCCCAGAGCACCAGCCCCGAGCATCCTATATCCTGCATTGAACCTGGACTGGTGATTCATTGCACATGTGATATTATACATGTTTCAATGCCATTCTCCCAAATCATCCCACCCTCTCCCTCTCCTACAGAGTCCAAAAGACAGTTCCATACATCTGTGTCTCTTTTGCTGTCTCGCATACAGGGTTATCGTTACCATCTTTCTAAATTCCATATATATGCATTAGTATACTGTATTGGTGTTTTTCTTTCTGGCTTACTTCGCTCTCTATAATAGGCTCTAGTTTCATCCACCTCATTAGAACTGATTCAAATGTATTCTTTTTAATGGCTGAGTAATACTCCATTGTGTATATGTACCACAGCTTTCTTATCCATTTGTCTGCTGATGGACATCTAGGTTGCTTCCATGTCCTGGGTATTATAAACAGTGCTGCGATGAACACTGGGGTACACGCGTCTCTTTCAGTTCTGGTTTCCTCAGTGTCTATGCCCAGCAGCGGGATTGCTGGGTCATAAGGCAGTTCTATTTCCAGTTTTTTGAGGAATCTCCATACTGTTCTCCACAGTGGCTGTACTAGTTTGCATTCCCACCAACAGTATAAGAGGGTTCCTTTTTTTCCACACCCTCTCCAGCATTTATTGCTTGTAGACTTTTGGATAGCAGCCATTCTGACTGGCATGAAATGGTAACTCATTGTGGTTTTGATTTGCATTTCTCTGATAATGAGTGACCTAAACAGACATTTCTCCCAAATAGACTGACCATCATTTTTTCAGTTCAGTTCAGTTCAGTCGCTCAGTCGTGCCCGACTCTTTGCGACCCCATGAATCGCAGCATGCCAGGCCTCCCTGTCCATCATCAACTCCCGGAGTTCACTCAGACTCACATACATCAAGTCCGTGATGCCATCCAGCCATCTCATCCTCTGTCACCCCCTTCTCCTCCTGCCCCCAATCCCTCCCAGCATCAGTCTTTTCCAATGAGTCAACTCTTTGCATGAGGTGGCCAAAGTACTGGAGCTTCAGCTTTAGCATCATTCCTTCCAAAGAAATCCCAGGGCTGATCTCCTTTAGAATGGACTGGTTGGATCTCCTTGCACTCCAAGGGACTCTCAAGAGACTTCTCCAACATCACAGTTCAAAAGCAATTCTTCGGTGCTCAGCCTTCTTCACAGTCCAGCTCTCACATCCATACATGACCACTGGAAAAACCATAGCCTTGACTAGACAGACCTTAGCCAGCAAAGTAATGTCTCTGCTTTTGAATATACTATCTAGCTTGGTCATAACTTTTCTTCCAAGGAGTAAGTGTCTTTTAATTTCATGGCTGCAGTCACCATCTGCAGTGATTTGGGAGCCCCCAAAACTAAAGTCTAACACTGTTTCCACTGTTTCCCCATCTATTTCCCATGAAGTGATGGGACCAGATGCCATGATCTTCGTTTTCTGAATGTTGAGCTTTAAGCCAACTTTTTCACTCTCCTCTTTCACTTTCATCAAGAGGCTTTTTAGCTCCTCTTCACTTTCTGCCATAAGGGTGGTGTCATCTGCATATCTGAGGTTATTGATATTTCTCCCGGCAGGCTTGTGTTTCTTCCAGTCCAGCGTTTCTCATGATGTACTCTGCATATAAGTTAAATAAGCAGGGTGACAATATACAGCCTTGAGGTACTCCTTTTCCTATTTGGAGCCAGTCTGTTGTTCCATGTCCAGTTCTAACTGTTGCTTCCTGACCTGCATACAGATTTCTCAAGAGGCAGGTTAGGTGGTCTGGTATTCCCATCTCTTTCAGAATTTTCCATAGTTTATTGTGATCCACACAGTCAAAGGCTTTGGCATAGTCAAGAAAGCAGAAATAGGTGTTTTTCTGGAACTTTCTTGCTTTGTCCATGATCCAGCGGATGTTGGCAATTTCATCTCTGGTTCCTGTGCCTTTTCTAAAACCAGCTTGAACATCTGGAAGTTCACGGTTCACGTATTGCTGAAGCCTGGCTTGGAGAATTTTGAGCATTACTTTACTAGCATGTGAGATGAGTGCAATTGTGCGGTAGTTTGAGCATTCTTTGGCATTGCCTTTCTTTGGGATTGGAATGAAAACTGACCTTTTCCAGTCCTGTGGTCACTACTGAGTTTTCCCAATTTCCTGGCATATTGAGTGCAGCTCTTTCACAGCATCATCTTTGAGGATTTGAAACAGCTCAACTGGAATTCTATCACCTCCACTAGCTTTGTTCGTAGTGATGCTTTCTAAGGCCCACTTGATTTCACATTCCAAGATGTCTGGCTCTAGATTAGTGATCACATCATCATGATTAACTGGGTTGTGAAGATCTTTTTTGTACAGTTCTTCTGTGTATTCTTGCCACCTCTTCTTAATATCTTCTGCTTGTTAGGTCCATACCATTTCTGTCCTTTATCAAGCCCATCTTTGCATGAAATGTTCCCTTGGTATCTCTAATTTTCTTGAAGAGATCTCTAGTCTTTCCATTCTGTTGTTTTCCTCTATTTCTTTGCATTGATTGCTGAAGAAGGCTTTCTTATCTCTTCTTGCTATTCTTTGGAACTCTGCATTCAGATGCTTATATCTTTCCTTTTCTCCTTTGCTTTTCACCTCTCTTCTTTTCACAGCTATTTGTAAGGCCTCCCCAGACAGCCATTTTGCTTCTTTACATTTCTTTTCCATGGGGATGGTCTTGATCCCTGTCTCCTGTACAGTGTCACGAACCTCATTCCATAGTTCATCAGGCACTCTATCTATCAAATCTAGGCCCTTAAATCTATTTCTCACTTCCACTGTATAATCATAAGGGATTTTATTTAAGTCATACCTGAATGGTCTATTGGTTTTCCCTACTTTCTTCAATTTGAGTCATCATTTTTTAGAGTAGTGAAAGAGAAGCTTGTTGTACATTCAGTGGACTAATGAAACATTTTTATTTTCAAATCCATGGAAATAGGCAATATACAAAGGTAAAGCTGAAACAGCTAACGGATCTTTGTGGAGATGCCCAAACTCACCAGTCACCATAGACGTGCAAATTAATATAAGATGAGATAACATTGTGCATATACATTAGAATGGCAATTGTTAAAAAGATGTACCAAGTATTGCTGAGAAGGTAGGATGATGGAAATTCTTGGGAACTACTGGTGAAGTATAAAGTGGTATTGCTATGCTGGATAGTAATAAAATTAAGGCGTACATCGTGAAGAAAGCTGAGCACCAAAGAATTGATGCTTTTGAACTGTGGTGTTGGAGAACACTCTTGAAAGTCCCTTGGACTGCAAGGAGATCCAACCCTCCATTCTAAAGGAGATCAGTCCTGGGTGTTCATTGGAAGAACTGATGCTGAAGCTGAAACTCCAATATTTTGGCCACCTCATGAGAAGAGTTGACTCATTGGAAAAGACTCTGATGTTGGGAGGGATTGAGGGCAGGAGGAGAAGGGGGTGACGGAGGATGAGATGGCTGGATGGCATCATTGACTCGATGGACATGGGTTTGGGTGAACTCTGGGAGTTGGTGATGGACAGGGAGGCCTGGTGTGCTGCAGTTCATGGGGTCGCAAAGAGTTGGACACGACTGAGCTACTGAACTGAACTGAACTGATATCATATCCCTATGAACCCATGATTACATTCCTGGAATGTAATGGAAAGAAAGAAACATTATGGAAAGAAATTCTCGTGTAGTCTATAAAGACACACTCAAAACCTTCATACAAGTATTATTTGTAATGCTGGAGAACTAGAAGCAACCTAAACATCCATATAGGAGAAAATGCATGAACAATAAGTGGTAGATGAAATCACTGGAATACTATGTAGCATTTTAGAAGCAATGAACTACATGTACGTAAAGCTACACAGGTATCCTGAAAAAGCGTTCAGGGAGGAAAGAGAAGGAGAGGTGCAGCACAACTTCATTTAAATAAACTGTGAAAAGCTTCCACGTGCAACAATGTGACATACGCATTTTAAAAAATGAACAGTGACTCATTAGCGTCGATGCCTATGGAGAAAGGAAATCGGAGTGTGGGTGGGGAAGAGCAGGAATAACACATCAAAATGCGACATTAACACAACAGAGCACAGCACCACAATGAAAGGGAATGAAACAAACTGCAATAAAACACAGGGGCCTTGATCAACCAATGATGAGCATGGTCTAGCAACCAAGTAGTATTATTAACGCTGTACCTAAGATGTATAAAAAAGCATGTCTATCATCCAAATTCTTTATACCAGAAGAAGTCTGTCTATAAACACATCAGAGTGTTAGGGAGTAAACTATTACTGAATTAAATGAGACTTATGTTGTGACCCAGTGCATACAAATTCACAGTATGTGAGTAACTTCAAAGATGTTGCCCTCTGTATCCTGTTGTAGAGCCTCTGATGATCTTTAAAATTATAATCTCCCAAGTCTGGATATGATCAGACTCGCCTGCAGAGCATTACAATAGATACAGATTCCTGGAATGGAGTCCCCTTGGCACAGTAAGTCAGAATTCCTTGGGGCTGGGCCTGGGAATTTGCTTTTTAAGTTTCTGGGTGATTCAGTTGCTTACAGGCATTTAGCACTGATCTGAACTACAATGCAGCTCTCAGGAGGACAGCTAAGTTAGCTCTAAGTGATTCTTGCTTCAAAACTCTAATCAAGTTCCCATGTATATGACATTAACAATGTACAGTGCACAGTATTAATTGAAAAGACATGTTCCTTCCCTACAGACACAAACAACGTGCAAACCACAACCAAGTCAGACACTGGGCAAACTAAATCGTAACAGTATTTTATTACTTATATCCATATAAGTAATATATGCCCCTTCCTGAGACTGTTCTGATAACCGATGGCATGTCCCTCCTTCAAATGACAGAGACCTCCTCTCTGTCTCAGCCCTGACGGTGTAGTGATGGGCCTTTTCTCTAAAACCTTATGATGTTTTCAAACACTGTGACTCAGAATGGCCTAATTTCTTAACTAAAAATGAAAACCTGTTCCTTTTGGCTACAACAGTCTTCTTTTAACATATTTTAAATATTTTCCCCTAAGTCAATCATGACCACATATTCTTACCTAACTATATTATTGAACTCTAATGATGATATAATATAAACTCACTATGGAACTCAAGTGACTCCTTAAAGAGTTCTTCTGACTTTTGACTCTGCAATTCTAACAAAGAACTAGAAGGGAAAATTGACTGCTGAGTCACAATGAAATCAAATTTCAGTTAAACCTTGAAGAGCCTTTGTTATAGCACCTGGTTCCTGAGATAGAGGAGTCAGGAGGAGCTCTCCTCCTGAGGAGCTGTGTGCTTAGAAGAGTCATCTCTAATTGCTATTGGGGTTTCTGAGCTCAGTAAGTAGGAAACTTCAGGACTCACTCATGTAGAAATGAGTTCCTTCAATTCTCTACAGGGCATTTCTTTCGGAAAAGGAACAGACAGGGGAACTGGTGTCTCCAATCCAGCGTGCATTAAAAAAAAACCATGCACACATCATTTTATAAAAGAATTATAAAAATTCAGGGAACGGGCTGTTTTTCAGCTTCTCGAGTCTCTAGAAAGTATAAAGTTATAATGGAAAAAGGAAATCAAGCCACCTTTGACTTTTTCCAAAAGCAGTGTTAGATATTCCTAGCAGTCTACAGATAGCTCATCTGAAGCTGTGGTGCCCGATATTTTGTTGTTTGACTTTATGACATCTATTTTCTTCAGTCTCAGAACAAAAGAGTAATAGATTATGTCATTATTTTGAAATTCATTAAAATTGGTTTTTAAAAGAATTTTCCAATATTTTTAACTTAATTATAAATATTCTAAGGCAGAAGATCTCATTTAATAGTATACTTAAGAATCATACGTGGTGAGGTGTCAGCCTTGCTAAAAAATGTAGAATTTTGTTCATATCTTTAGATGGTTTACTTGAGAAAGTCTTGGTTGGAAGCTAAAATACTACCCTAAAAGCAGAACAATGACTAGACATCCACGATGAGGGCAACAACAGAACTAAAATGTTATTAAAGCTAAAGTTCTTGTCTATAAAGGATGAGTAAATTAATGACCTCTACTTTTAAATGTGTGCTTTATTTTTATTTAACTTCTATCTTCATTAAAGATTCTTATTCATTGAAAAATCTGCCCCCAAAACACACCCACTACCTTTGCAGTAAAAAAAGTTTACCAATCTATTAGACTGAACAAATACCATTTAGCATCTTAATGAAGAAATCATCCAACAGTTAAAATGATAAGGTTCAGGAAAGGAGTACTAGCACATGGAAAACACAGTCATTAGAGGGAAGAACAGGAAGCCTGGTTGTACCTGGTAGGGTTAGTTCTTCTAATTCAATCACTGAGCGACTGCTGCTGTAATAGCCCTTCATCAGCTTCTGTAGGTCTTCAGGTGTCCCTGGTTTTGGCTCTGATTTTGCAAGAATATCAGTAATTTTCTTCTGATGAGAAAGAAGTAAAAATAGGAAGACAGATTTTTAGAGTGGCATTTGGCTGAGGATAGGTTGATTCCTCTGGCATTTAAACTGTAAATAGGTTCTGGTGATGGCCAAGCATGAATGGGTTCTAATAAATACACTTGAGAAAACTTGAAAGATACTTTTTAGACATAACTACTGCTTTGAAAAGTGGATGATCTAAGAGACTCCTTGGTCTATGATTTCTAGAACTACAAATTTTGCAGGAGTCTATAATACGTGCTGCTACTGCTGCTGCTGCTGCTGCTAAGTTGCTTCAGTCATGTCCAACTCTGTGAGACCCCATAGACATCAGCCCACCAGGCTGCCTCATCCCTGGGATTCTCCAGGCATTTTCTGTTAAAAGTCAGTAAGTGTTTATTTTATTTTTTGATTCTTTCACTTACTTGTGTTATATACAGAGCTTGCAGTCAGTGTGATACAATTTCTTTAAAAACTGTTACTGACATTTGCATTATGCCCAGGCATGTGGTCAGTTTCTGTAAATGACCCTTGTGGGTTTTTTTTTTTCTTTTTTAGAGTTTTTATTTATTTTACTATTTATTTATTTATTTATTTTTGCCATGCTGGGTTTTCATTGCCACACAGGCTTTTCTCTAGTTGTGGCAAGCAGGGGCTACTTTCTAGTTGCGGTGTGCTGGCTTCTCACTGTGGTGACTTCTCTTTTTGTGGAGTGTGGGCTAGGGTGCTCGGGCTTCAGTAGTTGCCACAAGTAAGCTGAGTAGTTGCACCTCCCGGGCCCTGGAGCACAGACTCAACAGTTGTGGCACTCGGGCTTAGTTGCTTTGCGACAAGTGAGATCTTCCTGGATCGGGGATTGAACCCATGTCTCCTGTACTGGCAGGTGGATTCTTTAATCGCTGAGCCACCTTGGGCTTCCCTGGTGGCTCAGATGGTAAAGAATCTGCCTGCAATATGGGAGACCTGGGTTTGATCCCTGGGTGGAGAAGATCCTCTGGAGAAGGAAATGGCTGCCCACTTCAGTATTCTTGCCTGGAGAATTCCATGCAGAGGAGCCTGGTGGGCTATAGTGCATTGGGTCGCAAATAGTTGGACACGACTGTGCAACTATGACTTTCACCAAGGAAGTCCTAAAAGTCAGTAAATCTTGTTGCTTATGGAAACCCCTTTCTAAGCTTCAGACAATGTGTATTCCTGGGAGAGTAGAATTTGAGAATTTCTTGTGTAACCTGGATCTTAAGGCATTGAGTTTCAGTTTGGATTTCTGGGATTCAAGAGCTGCAGGAGTAATCCCAGCAAAGGAGCACACTGAAAAAGGGCACTTAAGACCCTCAATGCTCAAGTCTTGGGAGAGACACCTCGAATTGGCCCCATAAAAAGCAGAACAGGAAATGCTCTACAACATCTATTTTGATTTGGATTTATTTGTGTAGCATATTCTAAATGCCTGCAATGTACTAGGAACATAAATCGTTCATTTAACTTTCATCATGAATTTCCCTTCTTATATCTTTCTAATATTTCACCAAAAATTCAGAAAGGCCCTTCCTTGCTTCCTACACCACCTTTTTCCCCCTCCATCCATACTATGTTCCTTTTCATACCACTGCCAAGAACAAAGCTCTGTCAAATGAATCAACTTTACAAAAAAAAAAAAAAAAAGTCATCAGCGGGCAGATTTCAGCATGACCTCAGCCAAGGCTAAACTATCTAGCTAGAGTTCTGACCTTGAGCCCCAAGAACGTAACACTCTTGAGGCTATTAGTGTACAAACTATCAAAGAGAAGTTAAAGTCATTTCTTTAAGGACTTGCCAAACCTCAGCCAATTTGGCATCTTCCATCTTCCTATTTGGCCATATGCAGGCAAGGAAAACATAGGCACACACTCTCAGTTTTCTAAAAGCTTGCTGTTAAGTAATTGGTTTGCATCCATCTTCTTTCCTCTAATCCCAATCATATTTCCTCTGCTGACTACAGCAGTAGACCCTTCTTGGCAGGGAGAGAATTACACTGCTGTTTTCATAACAGTGGTAGAAGGTCAAAGCTAACCACACTTTCTTCAAGGCTGAGCCATAAGAAAGTCTGTATAGGAGCAACAGAGTTTCCCATATGTTCACAGGCAAGTCTGAAAATGCAAGGGTAGTCTTTTGCTTTAAATTATGGTTCAAACTTAGAGTCAGAAATGCCTTATACTTACACTACTTTCATCTGCTTAATCTTTTCTTATTAATACTCTAAGATATAAGATTTTTTAAAAATGAAATGGTTAAGAAAAGAAGGTTGGTAAATTTCTTTTCTTGGATAAATCCAGAGGGGCCAGAGGGCAGGACAGCTCTGGGCCCCTTCTAGAATTAGAAACCCATGTCTGACTTCTAACCACAGTGAAAACACAGAGTAACAAAGATGCCTGGTAATCCACAAGACTGAAATAGGAATTCGAAGAATTTATTTTTAGCTCCAGCAAAAACACTTATTACTAGTGACCTTAAGAGAGTCACCAAAGCTTAATGAGTTTTACAACTTTTGCATCTCTAAAGTGGGGATTACAATAACTGATTCATCAAAGTACACGATGTAACAATGTGATGAAAAAAAAGAAAAAAACAAACAAACAACAATAAAAAAAACAATGTGATGAAAACCACGCAGGGCCACACCACTGTAAAAAATAACTAATATTACCTTTTTCCTCTTCCTGGTCTTGGTGGCATCTTCATTTGTTTCCTTTGGTTGTATCAAGAAACATTCTTTAGGCTATAAAGAAACATAAATGAGAAAACTTTCATCTTAGCATGATGAGCCATTCCCTGGTGGCTCAGCTGATAAAGAATCTGCCTGCAGTGTGGTAGCCCTGCATTTGATCCCTGGGTGAGGAAGATCCCCTGGAGAAGGGAACAGTTATCCACTCCAGTATTCTGGCCTGGATTTCTGGAGAATTCCATGGACTATATAGTACATGGAGTCGCAAAGAGTCAGACACGACTAAGCGACTTTCACTTCACTTAGCATGATGAGGTGTCAACTAATGGTATGAATCCCAAAGTACCTATTGTCATGCCTGTATTCTTCAGAATATCTTGGTAATATGGACAAAGAAATGTTGCAACATCTACTGTAGGCTATTATGCAGGGGCTGGCTGAGAGAATTTGTAAAAGTGAGAAAGTGCAGATGATCTAAGACGGGAAAGTCTATGAACAAAGGTCAAAATGTGTGAGTGAGTGAATATATGTTTTGAGGTGGTGGTGCAGGGTATTCAAAGTGGAAGACAGTGGCCAGGTTTGTAAAATATAGGCGGAAAGAGATATGGTTAAAATTAAGATGTAGTAAAAATACAAGTCTTTGACTAGCATGACTGGTGTGGTCTACGAACTAGCAATGTGTGAGACTGTATTTCCAAGTCACTGACTTACCATTTTGTTATCCATTTCTTTCCTCTTCTCAATAGGCATAGAAAATCTGAAGTAGGATATATTTACTTACATTTTTATAAAACCAGCTGCACCAAATGCCTTATCTATATTGACTATAAAATGAATGTTTCTGCTAATGGTCTGACAAAAGTCTCAGCACCATGGCATCCTGAGTAATTGATTTTGCCTGTTGCCTTGACCCCTGGGGTACCCTATACAGTTTAGTGCTATTTTTACCCTAAGGGTTTTTTTTAAAGTGTAGAAAAACAGGAAATTTGGGCTAAGACTTTGATTTATAAAATGGAATGCTTCAAATTCCATATTTATTAATCATAAGCAGTTGTATAAAATGTTTCCTGTGTTGGATCTTTTATGCAACATTTTCAAACCAGTTGCCAAGTAAGATATAAAATGTAAGTGAAAACTTATTCCAAGTTTTTTCTTCATTGAGTTTCCATTCCAACTAGAGAGTACTCAGTTTTAGCTGGTAAACTACTAACTAAAGCAATCTTGTCTCCACTGGTTCTGTTTAAAATGATTACAGATGAAGCTTTCTATTAAAGTTTGCAGACAGTCTGAAGATTAAGCATGCCTATGGCCTGAAGCCAGAGAAATATAATGCTACATAATTTCTTCAAGACATGCGTCCAGGACCAGCAGTTTCTAGACTCTATTTCAGTGGTAGAGAAGTAGATTCAAATGGGAATCTTGAAATCTCAGCTGGTTCTTAGTTAAAACAAAAACCCTGCAAAGTACAAAAGTATCATAGCTAAAGAAAGAAAGATATTATGATCTCTCTTATTTAGAAAGTTAAACTGTCTTGTAGATGCAGATACACTCTAATTTGATGCCAATTAGAACCGGGGCCATGGCCGCTAATATGTCACAGAAGCTGCCAGACGGTCCTAAGAGTCCAGTTACAGATCAGGTCAACATCGGCTTATGCTCCTATGGCCAAGCCTGCACACAGTTAGTAGATCCCTAGGTGCCTCAAGGCATACTGCAGTATCTTGTCACCAGCAACAAGGTTTTGGAGAAGCAAATGTAGAATCTATTTCATTTCCCTATTTAGCAAATGGAGGTGCTCTCTGAGTGTATGTTCAATGTGTGGAGCTGTATTCATACAAAGCTAATTAAACACAACAGAAATTAAATGTGGAAATGAGCTCAGTTATAAGGACATGGATTCTCCAATTTCAGAAGGAAAAAAAAAATCAACAATTCTGAATCATGCAAAGGGGGAAAAAAAAACAGGCTTGACAATTGCTTTTGTCAAGATTCTGTATATTAGGTTCAAATTCTTACATCATCTTAAAGGAAATACACTATGATATTTATTTTCTAGGAGCAGTCACTTTAGCTGGCTGCAGTAGGATGCTAAAGAAGATGCAAGTTTATGGGGTCAATTTCCATAGAAGTAAGATGACTTTATGAATAAATACAAATCCCACAGTATTGAAACTTCTTAAACTTTGTAAACTGCATTACAAATGCTGATGTTTACCCCCAGAGAGATGAGGTAAGAAGATGAGGAAGCACCACAGCCAGCCAGCTAACCATTTATAGAATCAATTTCAACAGTATCTGTCTTTGGTAGGTAATAAAGTAATGTCATTTCTTTATGCAGTGATTTTTAAAATATGTACCTGGAGCATGAAGTTAAAGATTTAGAAGAATCACATTTGTCCCAAAACATTTAACAGAAAAACTTATAAAGCATTTAGAAAAGCAATTAATTGGGGGTATGTTTTCAATTACTTAAAGTGTCAAAAATTATATTCTTTAAGAATGAGGCTTCTGGTTTTAACCATGGCAAATCATGTTCAAAACACTACTAAATGAAAATAAAGGAAACTGAAAAGATATAAATCTATAAGGACCAAGAAACCAGAAGAGAGGACAACAGTAGTGGAGAGATTTCAACAATTTTTTGAAAAGTGGAAAGTGGCTGAAACTGGATGGATGCTATCTAGCAGAGGGAGAGAGACAGCTAGGCCCTGGGTTTCTAGAGAGCTGGCAGCTAGCAATAAGTGTGTCTGTTTCACCTACTGGGCCCTGAAAAGGTTGAGTAGTCGGTGGTACAGGGTACTACTGAGGGGAAAGGGCTTGAAATAAAAAGAGACTGGATGAAAGTTTACATTTAAAACGATTTGCCTCCTTCCTACTCCCATCTGGCTCTATCTTCTGTCCAGGCAGCCAAGCAATTATCCTATTACTGCTTCCTCTCATCTTGCTCTTCCTGACAGAAGACTGGAGATTTATGCTCTGGAGAGAATAAGACCAAGAAGTCTAGCACAGGGGAGACAGGGCAGAGATTGAGACTCATCTTTTCTTGTTCCTCTTTCAGGATGTCTCAAGCCAGGTTATACAGTACAGGCAGGAGACTACTGAATTCTTCTATGGAAAAATAAAATAACCTAAGACAAATGCTACAAGAGAGTGACTTTGGGGGTTCCATAGTAAAAGTCCTGCTTTCTTATCATATCACCCTACCAAAAGGTCTACTAATTGACAAGTCCCATTGATGCACAAAAGTTTTCCATCAACTTTTTAGCATATCTCTCTTCAATATGATTAGAAAGCTAATCAGACATCTAAGGACAGTCTCTAACATGAGAGCAAATAAACAAAAAGAAAAAAGAACCCCAAGGAAACAAATTACAATTACAATACTATTCTTAGAAGTACAATTACAAACAAAATGATTACAAATTATTCAAAACAATTACAATTAGTATTCACAGACAGATGAGGAAAGAATTTCCAGCTATGAAACAAAAACAGGATGCTATATACAAGGGGAAAAAATCAGAAAAAAAATTAAACATTAAAACAAATAAGAAAGTTGGAATAAAAATACAGGAGGAAGGCTTGAAGAAAAGTAGAAAAATCTTCCAGAAAGATGAAAAATAATAAGAAAAAAGTAGTAACAAAATTAGAGAATCAGCTTAAGAGAGTCAACATGACAATAAAAGGTATTATAGAAAGTAAGAATCATATAAAACAGTGGGAAAGAAGTGATAAAAAAAATAAGAAAAACTTTCTGAACTAAAAGAAACTTTCTAGAACATGAAACTGCAAATTCAAAGTCCATTAAGTATACAGTACAATGGATAAGAAAAATACCCACACTAAGGAAAATTACTATGAAATTTCAGAACATCATGGACAAACAAAAGACTCTAAGAACTTCAAAAGAAAAACAGTAACATAAATAATAAAAAGGTCAAAGAAAATAATAGTGTCAGACCTTGCAACAACAGTAATGAAAGCCAGAACTCAGCGAGACAAAGCTTTCAAAATTATGGGGAAATTTTATTTGCAAATTATAGATTTTTTTATACCCAGAAAAACTATCAGTCAAGTTAAAAGGAAAACGTTTAGATTTCAGTAAACATTCTCAGATATTTAAGGTCTCAAAAAGTTTACTTCCTACTTGCAGATACGAAAGGCTCTATTCTATCACAATAAAGGGCTAAATTAAGAAAGAGGATGACATAGGATTCAGAAAATAGAGAAACCAATCCAGAAGACAACTGAGGGAATAGCAAAGAGAAATCTCAGCTGCTCTGTAAGTCTAGAAAATAACCAATTCCAAGTGGAAAAAAGAGTGTGGAGATGCATAGGAAAGAACAATAACTGTTCTACTTGAGCATATGGAAAATATTATTTATGGGCATGTGGAAGAGATGTTGTAACATATGGGAGTAGTTAACAACAGGAACATAGCAAGTCAGGCAAATGAAGAAATGAGGTAATTATTAATGCCATGAAAATAAACAGTTGTATAAGAAAGTAGAGATGATTATAGCTTCTCTTTTTCTCGGCATTAAGCAGTGTTTCCATGGTCATAATAATGAAACAGTGACAACTGTTGTAACCAAAATGTAATATTGTGTTGGCAGAGGAGGTAGCAGCTGGAGAGGGACCTACCAGGCTCCTCACTGCATGGGATTCTCCAGGCAAGAGTACTGAGTGGGTTGCCATTTCCTTCTCCAGGGGATCTTCCCAATCCAGGGATTGAACCTGGGTCTCCTGCATTCTAGGCAGACGTTTTAACCTCTGAGCCACCAGGGAAGCGGTGAAAAAACCTTTAATAGTGTCTGATTATTGCTTTGGTAAAAAGATAAAATTTATAACAAATTTTATAACAAAAACAAGCATGTTCACTGTAAAAATTAAGACAACGTAGGGACCTCCTTCATGGTCCAGTGATTAGGAATCCGCCTGCCAATGTGGGGAACATGGGTTCAATCCCTGGTCCGGGAAGATTCCACATGTTGTGGGGCAACTAAGCCTGTGTGTCATGAGTGAGCCCTCAGCTCTAGAGACTGTGCCCCATAACAGCAGAAGCCACTTCGATGAGAAGCCCACACACCTTGACTAGAGAAAGTCTATGTGCAGTAATGAGGACCCAGCACACCCAAAAATAAATAAAATGAATGAGTAAATATTTAAAAAACAAGCAACTTAGAACTGCTTATTTGGTTTGGTCAAAAGTCATTCAATATACACTCACCAAAATGTTTAAATAAAAAGACTGATAACTCCAAAAGTTGATAAGAGAATAAGGCAAGTAAAACTAATATACTGACAGTATAAGTGGAAAAATGGAACACTCAGTTTTGAAAAAAAGTCTAGCAGTTTGTACAAAACTAAATATGATCCAGCAGTTCTATTCCTGTGTGTTTACTCAAGGGAAATAAAGATTTATGTTAATAAAAAAGCTTGTATATGAATGTTGATTACAGATTTATTCATAATAGACCCTAACAAGAAATAGTCACAGGCATCCATTAATAGAATAATGGATAATAAACTGTGACACATTCATATAACTGAATATTATTTAGTGTTATGGACTGAATTGTGACCCCCATAATTTATATGCTGAAGCCCTAATCCCTAATGTGACCATATTTGGAGACAGGGCCTTTATCAATTAAAGATAAAGAGTTCATAGAGATGAGGTCATAATCCAGCAGGACTTGTGTCTTTGCAGGAGGAAAAGACACCAGGAATGTACATACACAGAGAAAGACCACATGAGGACACAGTGAAAAGGCAGCCATTCACAAGCCAAAGAGAAAAGCACCAGGAGGAACCACACCTGTCAACACCTTGACCATGGACTTCCACCTTCCAAAACTGTGAGAAATACAATTCTGTTGTTTACACCACCCAGGCACTTTGTTATGATAGCACTACAGACTAATACACTCAGCAAAACAAAAGAGAAAGAGAAAACAAAGAAAGACCACTATCATCAACACAGATGAATCTAAACAATATTGTGCTGAATAAAAAACATCTAGAGCCAAAGAGTATACCCTGTATGATTTAATTAGTGTGAAATTCTAGAAAAAGGAAAACTAATTTTGGGGGGAAAACATCAGAACAATGATTGCCTCAGGGGTAAGCAGTTTTGAAGAAGACATTCGATACTTCTGTATTTTTTTGTATGTCAACTTTACTTTAAAAGGGAAAAAAAGAACTTTAAAATTTTTATTTATTTATAAATATTTTAATAATATTTATATTAAATATTAAAATACATATTTATTTTAAAGTAAATATTGAACTTTAAAAAATAATATGCATGGTGAAGCATCTGAGCAGATTGTACTGATTTTGCAAATTACTTTGAAATGTATCAAAAATAAGGTGATAGATGGATAGTATCTGAGCACACTGTTCAAAACTTTTGGACAGAGACACAATCACATAAGAAATCTTGAAAGGGAATTCCCTGGCAGTTCAGTGGTTAGGACTCTGTACTTTAACTTCTGAGGGCCCAGGTTTGATACCTGGTCAAGGAACTAGGGGAGAAGGAAATGGCAACCCACTCCAGTACTCTTGCCTGGAAAATCCCATGGATGCAGGAGCCTGGCAGGCTACAGTCCATGGGGTTGCTAAGAGTAGGACACAACTGAGTGACTTCACTTTCACTTTTCACATTCATACACTGGAGAAGGAAATGGTAACCCACTCCAGTATTCTTGCCTGGAGAATCCCAGGGACAGAGGAGCCTGGTGGGCTGCTGTCTATGGGGTTGCACAGAGTTGAACATGACTGAAGTGACTTAGCAGCAGCAGAAGCAAGGAACTAGGATCCTACAAGCTCCACGTTGCAGCCAAATTAACAAACAAAAGTCTTTAAAGAAATTAAAGGTGTGCCTTGGCAATTCTCTCAAACACAAGTCTAGGAAGCTTAAGGGGTCTTGTCCAGTAATTGTCTCAGCTGAGGCCCAAGGTACAGAAGGCTTTATCTGTTTCTGTTCTGTAAATTCATTTTGTATCATTTCTTTTTAGATTCCACATATAAGGGAGGCCATACGATATTTCTCCTTCTCTGTCTGATTTATTTCACTCAGTATGACACTCTCTAGGTCTATTCATGTTGCTGCAAATGACATTATTTCATTCATTTTAATGGCAGAGTAATATTCCATTGCATAGCACATGGAACTCTACTCAATGTTATGTGCCAGCCTGGGTGGGAGTTGGGTTTAGGGGGAATGGACACATGTATATGTATGGTTAGGTCCCTTTGCTGTTAACCAGAAACTACAAACATTGTTAACTGGCTATATCCCAATACAAAATGGGCTTCCCTTGTGGCTCAGCTGATAAAGAATCTGCCTGTAATGTGGGAGACCTGGGATTGATCCCTGGATTGGGAAGATCCCCTGGAGAAGGGAAAGGCTACCCACTCCAGTATTCTGGCCTAGAGAATTCCATGGACTATACAGTCCATGGAGTCACAAAGAGTGGGACGTGACCGAGCAAATTTCACTTCACTTTGATACAAAATAAAAAGGTTAAAGTTTGGGGAAAAAAAAAAAAGATGGTTTATCTGGAAAAGATTTGTGGGTGTGACTTCTGTCTAATAGAGTAAATCCCCAGAAGAATCATAGGAAACCCACAAAATTCCTAAAGTAGTTATATATTCAGAAACTGAGAAGATCAGAGATAAACTCTCAGATTTCTATTGTCAAGAAGCAAGCTGAAAGAGCTGCTTAGTTGCAAATACATGTCACCTTTCTTTTTTTTTTTTAAAGAGAGGATGACTCAAAGGACAGAACAAGAACCTAAAGAGCAGAGCCAAGAACCATAAGACCTTGAGCCTTAAGACTTAATCAAGAAACTCCCAACACTTTCTGAATGTTGTGGACCAATGACTCCGCTCCTCTGGTTTGAACAGAAATGTCTATAAAGTCATCCAGTGTTTGTCTTACTGCTTGGTGTTGGATACATAGAGGTTACATAACTTGTCTCTTTAGTTACACAGGTTGAGAAGAAATATACTCAAAGAGCTATACTTAAGGGATTAAATCCAAGGAACCTCAACGGCATGTGGACTTGATCTATACAATGAAATTCTGGGCACTGAACTCATGCTATAATGGCATCAGATTTTTGCAGCCTTGGGGAGGGGTGAATATATTCTGCATATGTAGTAGTAGTAGCGTTAGTCGCTCAGTCGTGTCTGACTCTTTCAGACTGTATGGAGTGCAGTCTGCCAGGCTCCTCTGTCCATGGGATTCTCCAAGCAAGATTACTGGAGTGGGTTGCCATGCCCTCCTCCAGGGGATCTTTCTGACCCAGGGATTGAACCTAGCTCTCCTGCAATGCAGGCGGATTCTTTACCATCTGAGCTGGGCTACAGGGAAGAACCATTCTGCATATGGGAGGAATGTAAATCACTAGGGGTCAGAGGACAGACTGTACCCAGACCCCAGGATACTGCTGCTGCTGCTGCTAAGTTGCTTCAGTCGTGTCCAACTCTGTGCGACCCCATAGACAGCAGCCCACCAGGTTCCCTCGTCCCTGGGATTCTCCAGGCAAGAACACCGGAGTGGGTTGCCATTTCCTTCTCCAATGCATGAAAGTGAAAAGTGAAAATGAAGTCGCTCAGTCATGTCAGACTAGTGAACATTATATCCTGGTATTCATCCCCTCCTCTTAAATGTAGATCAGATTTACTGATCTACTTCTAATAGCATATGGAGGAAGTGATGTGATGTCAGTTCTGAGTTAGTCTGAGATTAGTTCTGGTTTCAGTCTTGAATGATCTTGCTCATTCCCTCATGGATCATGTGGCCTGGAGGAAGCCAGGGGCAATGTTGTGAGGCAGCCCTAAGGAGAGGCTCACTTGATGAGTAAGTTCAGTTCAGTTCAGTCCCTCAGTCGAGTCCAGCGCTTTGTGACACCATGGACCGCAGCACACCAGGCCTCCCTGTCCATCACCAACTCCCGGAGTTTACCCAAACTCATGTCCATTGAGTTGGTGATGCCATCCAACTATCTCATCCTCTGCCATCCCCTTCTTCTCCGACCTTTAATCTTTCCCATCAGGTGGGAAATGCTCTTTGCATCAGGTGGCCAAAGTATTGGAGTTTCAGCTTCAACATCAGTCCTTCCAATGAACACTCAGGACTGATCTCCTTTAGGATAGACTGGTTGGATCTCCTTGCAGTCCAAGGGACTCTAAAGAGTCTTCTTCAGCTCCACAGTTTAAAAGCATCAATTCTTTGTGCTCAGCTTTCTTTATAGTCCAACTCTCACTTCCATACATGACCACTGGAAAAACCACAGCCTTGACTAGACAGACCTTTTCTGGCAAAGTAATGCCTCTGCTTTTTAATATGCTGTCTAGGTTGCTCATAACTTTCCTTCCAAGGAGCAAGCATCTTTTAATTTGATGGCTGCAATCACCATCTGCAGTGATTTTGGAGCCCCCAAAATAAAGTCAGCCACTGTTTCCACTGTTTCCCCATCTATTTGCCATGAAGTGATGCAGCTGGATGCCATGATCTTAGTTTTCTGAATGTTGAGTTTTAAGCCAACTTTTTCACTCTCCTCTTTCACTTTCATCAAGAGGCTCTTTAATTCTTCTTTACTTTCTGCCATACAGGTGGTGTCATCTGCATATCTGAGGTTATTGATATTTCTCCCAGCAATCCTGATTCCAGCTTTGGTTCATCTAGCCCAGTGTTTCTCATGATGTACTCTGCATATAAGTTAAATAAGCAGGGTGACAATATACAGCCTTGACGTACTTCTTTTCCAATTTGGAACCAGTCTGTTGTTCTGTGTTCAGTTCTAACTGTTGCATCCTGACCTGCATACAGGTTTCTCAAGAGGCAGGTCAGGTGGTCTGGTATTCTCATCTCTTTCAGAATTTTCCACAGTTTATTGTGATCCACACAGTCAAAATAGGTGTTTTTCTGGAACTCTCTTGCTTTGTCCATGATCCAATAGATGTTGGTAATTTGATCTCTGGTTCCTCTGCCTTTTCTAAAACCAGCTTGAACATCAGGGAGTTCACAGTTCACGTATTGCTGAAGCCTGGCTTGGAGAATTTTGGGCATTACTTTGTTAGGGTGTGAGATGAGTGCAATTGTGAGGTAGTTTGAGCATTCTTTGGCATTGCCTTTCTTTGGGACTGGAATGAAAACTGACCTTTTCCAGTCCTGTGGCCACTGCTGAGTTTTCCAAATTTGCTGGCATATTGAGTGCAGCACTTTCACAGCATCATCTTGTAGAATCAGAAATAGCTCAACTGGAATTCTATCACCTCCACTAGCTTTGTTCATAGTGATGCTTCCTAAGGCCCACTTGACTCACATTCCAGGATATCTGGCTCTAGGTGACTGATCATACATACCATTGTTGTTATCTGGGTCATGAAGATCTTTTTTGTAGAGTTCTATGTAGTCTTGCCACCTCTTCTTAATATCTTCTGCTTCTTTTAGGTCCATCCCTGGAGAAGGAAATGGCAACCCACACCAGTAATGTGGGGTTTCTTGCCTGGAAAATTCCATGGACAGAGGAGCCTTGTAGGCTACAGTCCATGGGGTCAAAAAGAGTCAGGCATGACTGAGTGACTTCACTCACTGTTAGGTCCATACCATTTCTGTCCTTAATTGGGCCCATCTTTGCATGAAATGTTCCCTTGGTATCTCTAATTTTCTTGAAGAGCTCTCTAGTCTTTCCCATTCTATTGTTTTCCTCTATTTCTTTGCACTGATCACTGGGGAGGCTTTATTATCTCTCTTTGCTATTCTGTGGAACTGTGCATTCAAATGGATATATCTTTCCTTTTCTCCTTTGCTTTTTGCTTTTCTTCTTTTCACAGCTATTTGTAAGGCCTCCTCAGACAGCCATTTTGCTTTTTTGCATTTATTTCTCTTGGGGATTGTCTTGATTCTTGTCTCCTGTACAATGTCACGAACCTCTGTCCATAGTTCATCAGGCACTCTATCAGATCTAGTCCCTCTATTTCTCACTTCCACTGTATAATCGTTAGGGATCTGATTTAGGTCATACCTGAATGGTCTAGTGGTTTTGCCTACTTTCTTTGATTTAAGTCTGAATATGGCAGTGAGGAGTTCAAGATCTGAGCCAGTCAGCTCCTGGTCTTGTTTTTGCTGATTGTCTAGAGCTTTCCATCTTTGGGTGCAAAGAATATAATCAATCTGATTTTGGTATTGACCATCTGGTGATGTCCATGTGTAGAGTCTTCTCTTGTGTTGTTGGAAGACGGTGTTTGCTATGACCAGTGTGTTCTCTTGGCGAAACTCTATTAGCCTTTGCCTTGCTTCATTCTGTACCCCAAGGCCAAATTTGCCTGTTACTCCAGGTGTTTCTTGACTTGCTACTTTTGCATTCCAGTCCCCTATAATGAAACGGACATCTTCTTTGGGTGTTAATTCTAAAAGGTCTTGCAGGTATTCATAGAACCACTCAACTTCAGATTCTTCAGCATTACTGGTTGGGGCATAGACTTGGATTACTGTGATTCTGTCATTTTTGAGACTGCATCCAAGTACTGCATTTCGGACTTTTTTGTTGACTATGATGGCTACTCCATTGCCTCTAAGGGATTCTTGCCCACAGTAGTTGATATAATGGTCATCTGAGTTAAATTCACCCATTCCAGTCCATTTTAGTTCCTAAAATGTCAACATTCACTCTTGCCATCTCCTGTTTGACCACTTCCAATTTGCCTTGATTCAGGGAACTAACATTCCAGGTTCCTATGCAATATTGCTCTTTATAGCATCAGACCTTGCTTCCATCACCAGTCACATCCACACCTGCATGCTGTTTTTGCTTTGGCTCCTTCTCCTCATTCTTTCTGGAGTTATTTCTCCCTGATCTCCAGTATGATACTGGGCACCTACTGACCTGGGGAGTTTATCTTTCAGTGTCTTATCTTTTTGCCTTTTGATACTGTTCATCAGTTTCTCAAGGCAAGAATATTGAAGTGGTTTGCCAGTGGTCCTGTGGACCACATTTTGTCAGAACTCTCCACCATGACCCGTCCATCTCGGGTGGCCCTACACGGCAGGGCTCATAGTTTCATTGAGCTGGACAAGGCTGTGGTCCATGTGATTAGATTCGTTAGTTTGCTGTGATCGTGGTTTTTAGTCTGTTTGTCCTCTGATGGAGGAAGTGAGGCCTGACAACAGCCACCTGAATGAGTTTTGAGGAGGCTTCTTCACAGTGGAGCCACTAACCCTCAGCTCATAACCTGACTGATGACTGATAAGATATAGGTAACAGAAGCTGAGATAAGGAACCTTCTCTGTTTTAAGCTACTAACTTTGGACGTAATTTGTTATGCAACAAGAGATTATTACAAAGAGAGAGAGCATTGCGACACCGTATGGAAAGGAAGAAGGTAAATCAGAGAGTGGACAGGACACAGTCCTCTTTTTTCTTCATCAAGAATAATACTGAAGTTAAAGAGCAGGAGAGATATGAAATGATCACTGTGAAAATAACTAGTAAAAATATGCTGCAGTGAGAAAGATAAGAGGGGAAAGTGATAAGTACTCTTGCTGAAGATTCTTTTATGATCCAAGGAGATAAACAAAAAGCTAGTTCAAGAAAAAAGAAGTTCAGTGTGGTCTCTGAGGGGGAGAGGATGGGTCATGGAACCATTAAAAGACTACTGACATCATGGAGGCATCAATGAAAAGTCACGAAATCCCTCATAAGGGATTACATTCTGGGAACCATAATTACAAAGTCACTAAGGGCTAGCTCTGAAATGACTGATGTTGAGGAGGAAAGTGGGTGATGCAATCTCTAGAAGTAGGGGAGTTCATGATTTATTTTGGAAGCAGTATTCGGAAAAAAAAAAAAAGAACTCTTGGCAAATCTTTATACTCACATTATTAAGGAGGCCAAGGATGATTATTCAGATGTAAAATGGTTGCTAGAGATGATGTAGTTGTAAGGGTAAAAAACTTTTATAAAGTTATAAATCTGCTGCTTGAAAAACTGGACAGATGGGAGATGTAGACTCAGTAAGAGAAATGCAGGCCCAGCTATGGCAAAGGAGGAAACACCATCCAACTGGACACATACTCTCACCTGGTGATATTAAAGTCTAAATGTGCATTACAGCTAAAAGCATAAGGCCAGGCAGCTACTATGCAAGTTTAAAAAATCAAAACAAACAAACAAAAAACCTTAAAGAACAGCAAACAACTAAGTGAATCTGAAAAAAAAATTCAAAACTTAAATATAGCAAAAAATAATTTCTTTTATTTTCCTTTTTTATCCAGGAAAAAAAAATAAAATTACTGTTAGAAAACAAATACTTGGTTATATGTGCCAAACAAATCATGCACCTATGGCTGTGCTAGGCTACCACAGTGGACACAAATGAAAAAACTGGACATGGAACAACAGACTGGTTCCAAATAGGAAAAGGAGTACGTCAAGGCTGTATATTGTCACCCTGCTTATTTAACTTCTATGCAGAGTACATCATGAGAAACGCTGGACTGGAAGAAACACAATCTGGAATCAAGATTGCCGGGAAAAATATCAATAACCTCAGATATGCAGATGACACCACCCTCATGGCAGAAAGTGAAGAGGAACTAAAAAGTCTCTTGATGAAAGTGAAAGAGGAGAGTGAAAAAGTTGGCTTAAAGCTCAATATTCAGAAAACGAAGATCATGGCATCTGGTCCCATCACTTCATGGGAAACAGATGGGGAAATAGTGGAAACAGTGTCAGACTTTATTTTGGGGGGCTCCAAAATCACTGCAGATGGTGATTGCAGCCATGAAATTAAAAGATGCTTACTCCTTGGAAGAAAAGTTATGACCAACCTAGATAGCATATTCAAAAGCAGAGACATTACTTTGCCGACTAAGGTCTGCCTAGTCAAGGCTATGGTTTTTCCAGTACTCAAGTATGGATGTGAGAGTTGGACTGTGAAGAGTGCTGAGAGCCGAAGAATTGATGCTTTTGAACTGTGGTGTTGGAGAAGACTCTTGAGAGTCCCTTGGACTGCAAGGAGATCCAACCAGTCCATTCTGAAGGAGATCAGCCCTGGGATTTCTTTGGAAGGAATGATGCTAAAGCTGAAACTCCAGTACTTTGGCCACCTCATGCGAACAGTTGACTCATTGGAAAGACTTTGATTCTGGGAGGGATTGGGGGCAGGAGGAGAAGGGGACGACAGAGGATGAGATGGCTGGATGGTGTCACTGACTTGATGGATGTGAATCTGAGTGAACTCTGGGAGTTGGTGATGGACAGCGAGGCCTGGCATGCTGCGATTCATGGGGTCGCAAAGAGTCGGACACAACTGAGCGACTGAACTGAACTGAAGGTGCTTATGGACTAGCTGGAGACTCAACCTTTATGTGCATAAACAGCTTGAGGAGGACTCAAGAAAGCACAGTCAGCCTGATGAAAAGGTGGTCCTTGGGGTGATGAGATGTGTTCCAGAGGGAGCAGAGCATCAGGAGACAGGACGGGGAGGCCAGAGAGGAGCTCAAGGGACTGTGTGGTACTAGGGCTGGAAGAGGAAAGATTCCCAGCTCTAGTATCAAGGTGGGGGACCCTTCAAGGAGGGGCTGATGATAGGACAAGGGTCAGGGGGCTCCACTGGCTGCAGAGTCAGGGAGCTGATGCCTCACAGCTGGGACATGAAGGCTTGAGATGGGAAGAGTGGTAAGAAAACTGGGATTCCAGTCTAGTCATTCATGCCTCCTTTTCACAAATGAGTGTCAGTTCAGGGGAGGTTCTGTGCCAGCGGCAGTGAAGATGCACAGAGGTGTACAGCCTGGTGGGGAGACCGGGGAGTGAGATGGATAACACTTAAATAAGGCAGAGGGCACAAGGAGATCCCTGTGTGAATTCTCTGATCAGGGCAGTAAAGACAGGCCTGGGAGAGTGATTAGGGCCCTGTGTCTACCTAGGACCTTGATTCTTTAAAGCTATTTGTTAGCAAAAGAAATCAGAGCAGGGTGAAAGAGGTTAAAATGAACAGTCGAATCTTAATTTTTTGTGATTTTTTTTTCCCTTAGCAGAAAATACCGATGGTATGTGACCAACAAAGCACTTGATGACGCAGTAAATCTAATTTTTCCAAGCTGAATGAGGAAGGACAGGTGGAAAGGGAACTGGAAGCAGTGTCATTCTCAGGGAGTGCCTTGAAGGCAGTCAAATGGGTCATAACTCCTGGTACCCCTTACTCTGAGCTTCAGGTTCTTTGTCAAATGGGATCTCCCTGCCCTCCCAGGGCAGCTGTGAAGATTGTGAGTCATGACCTTACACAGCGCCTGTGCTGAGTGCTCAACCAATTGTTTTACTGTTATTGAAACGGGTTGCTGAAAGATAGGTGAATGCTCACGGCAATTAAGAACATGTTTAACTTTTTCTTCCTCAGTTTTTCTCTTTTCTTCCTGTGGTTCTCTGTCATTTACCTAACTTGATCGTGGGAAAAGAAGACTCAGGGAGGAAGAAGGTAAAAAAAATAGGTGGATATTCAGCAAGGCGAAAGCTCTGCCAATAAAAAGAGTACAGATTCAGACCTGAGTGAGCTTATTAAAGCAAATTTATTCTTTCACCAAAGAGCCCAGAAAAAGTGAGGTGCAATCAAAAAGAAAATCAAGGGAGAAAGTAAGGAAAAAGAAAGTCAATGGGCTACAAAGGATACTGGGAAACAAGTTCTGCAGTGAGGCACCGATTAGAGGCGGAGGTTAAAGAAGGCATGACTATGGTGTGGTCAGTGGAGTAAGTTAAGATAAAAATCAAACCCCATCTTGGTGAGATAAATTGAAAAGCTAAAGATGTTAACCTGTAGGTCTTAGAAAGAATGGTTAAAACTGAAATTTATACAGGACGTTGGAGTTAAATATTTAATGAGTGGAGAGAAAACCAAGATGGATTATACATTAACTATGTAAGTTTTTCTGCACCCCCCACCCCGCAAAGAAAAAATAAAAGACCTGAAGTATATTTATTTCACTATAACATTTATCACTTCAGTGCTTACTCTTTGCCAACCACTGTTTAAAGAGCTTAATCATTTAATCCCCGCAACAACTCTGTGAAGAAAATACAATTAATATCATTTTACCAATAGAGAGATGAGGCACAGAGAGTTTAACTTGCCCAAGGAATCATAGCTTGCAGGTAAACGCAACGCAAAAACTGCTTCCCACAGTTATCCTAAGCCTGGTCACAAACTTTGAGTAGAGTCACCCTCTAGTAGAATGAGTTTAGGGCCACCTACAATGAGAATGGGCTTCCCTGGTGGCTCAGTGGTAAAGAATCTGCCTCCCAAAGCAGGAAAGCCGGGTTTGACCCCTGGGTTGGGAAGATCTCCCAGAGAAGGAAATAGCAACACACTCCAGTAGTCTTGCCCGGGAAGTCCCAAGAACAAAGGAGCCTGGCAGGCTACAGTCCAGAGGGTCACAAAGAGTAGGACGTGATTTAGTGAATACACAACAACAATGAATAAGATCACAAATCATTCCTGAGAAGGAGATGGTGACTTTGGACTGACAGTAGGTAGTCCTTTAAAAATCACACATGGTTGCCAATTCGGTTGGAGGGACACATAAGGTGAAAAAGCTGCAAATGGATGTGAGTGGCCAGTAAAAAGAATGAAAAGGCAATAAAAGATCATAAGCCCAAGGAGCAAAGTTTATCAGATTCCCACTTGTGGTAATACGAAGGTGGAGAATCTCTGATAAGAATTCGCACAACAGACATGGTGCTAGACAGTCATGCGGCCCTGAGAGCCTCCTCACAGCATGGTTTGGCCCTGAGATCATGTATTGGTGCGGGGCTCATCTTGCCTATATTTATGCTATTTGTCTCCTCCTAGGAACGATACCCAAAAGAATAAGGCTGGGTCTTTGGTAAGAATATACTACAAGAATCTGAGATATCATTATTATACAATACATTTCTATTATTAAAAAAACCACAAACCACTAGAGGGAAAATTTACCTTGTTGGTCTGTAATTAATGAAGCCTGACTCTTTCAAAGGCAGAGAAGGTACAAGCATCCCTCAAACCCCACCCACAACTGGCGCTGGAACACAGGGAATGCTGCAGAAGGGAAGAGGCTGATTTCAGAGCCAATAATTGTGACTCTCACCAGTTTGATTTTCTTTGACGGGGCAGGACCTGGAGCTGTCTCCTGCTGAGTCATTTCCGTGTCTCCTCCTCCTTCACCATCTGATGCTCCTAGGAAACATAATGACTAAAAATTAGAAAAGCACCTCTCTCGTTCTCCCATTTCTAGCATAATCTTGGTAATGTTTTTTCAGAGGGTTCTGTCCCTTGACTCCTTAATTTTAGCTCTAAGAAGCTGAATCTAAGAAAATTCTAAAATGAAGAAAGCGATTGAAGAACCAAGGAGGCAGTGTTATTTATAAAACTGCACAAATGAAGATTATTCAGATGTCTAAAACTGAGCCTGTTTAATTAAGGAACACACACTGAGTTCCCTGGTTGAACTCTTCATTTTCAGATAGAAAAGTTGTTCCTTGCAGGGATAAAGTAATTTGCCCTAGGTCACATACCTGGGAACCCAGATCTATCTGAGTCCAAACTCTTCCCCCACAAGTGACGCTGCCTGTACTGAGAACCAGCCAGCTCTCAACACCTGTGTGTTGGCCCCAGGGGTAACGAAAGAAAACGTGACAAAAGATTATACATCATGAGAAATTCTTATTTTAAACTTATAAAATCTTTCAACACTGGAAAAAGTAAATTCTTATCCTAAGAATCAGGAAAAAAAAGTTTTAAACAATTTTTCTGTTTAAAAAGCTCTTTTAAAGAAACATGGTAACCATAAGTTTTTTACTTCCCATAATGCTATCCTGTCTTCCAGATTTTAGTGGCTGTTCTATCTGAACACATTTTTGAATCTTTGAAAGACTTCACTCACTCCCTTTGAGTTTTTCTGTACATCTCAAAGTCCAAAATGTGGGTCTTGAGTAATACTGGTCAGAATTCATATTTAGGTACAGATTAACTAGTCCGGTAGTCCTGAGATGGTTAGTTTTATGTATAAACTTGATTGGGCCACAGGGTGGTCCAGATATTTGGTCAAACATTACTCTGATGTTTCTCTGTAGGTGTTTCCGGTTGAGATTAACATCTGAATGGGTGGAATGAATAAAGCTGACTGCCCTCCCTAATGTGGAAGGATATATCCAATCAGGTATGGCTGGAATAGGACTAAAAGTATGACCCACACTGAGTAAGATAATTTTTTCTGCCTTTGGACTTGAAATGAAACATTTGGCTCTTCCTGGATCTGGAGCCTGCAGGCAAATGGGCTGGAACTATACCATCAGCTCTCCTGTTTCTCAAAGCCTTCTGACTAGAATTGCAACTAAACAATTGGCTCTCCAGGGTGGCCAGCTTGTCAGTCCACTCTGCTGATCTTGGGGCCTGACAGCCTCCATAACTGCATGAGCTAACTCCTTTAAACACATACACACACGTGACAGAGAGACAAAGAGAGAGAACAATAAATATAGATAGATATGTAGCAAAGATATCTATTTCCCTATTGCTTCTGTTTTTCAGGAGAATCCTGCTTAATAACTGTGTAGAGTGAAAAAAAGGACTCTACCCAATGAAGCAGCAGCAGGTAGAAGATTAGCAGGGCTTTTTAAATGAATGATTAAGCTGGCACTAAAAGTATTTATAGAACTGCTTCTGGGAAGAAAGTAGTAGTAGTCATATTTTCCCCTATTCCTCCTGTTAAGTTACAGCGAAAACCCCTGAACATTATACATAAAACAAACAGAGGAAATCTCTGAAAGGTGGAGAGAAGTCAGACCGGCTAGGGACCTTGAGGCCTAGGGAACAACACAGTGGTGAGCTCAGTAGATTTTCTTTTAGCTCATTATCTCAGACTTGGAGCTAAAGAAGCTAGTAACTTGGAAATGCTAAGTGAGAGCAGAAAAATAAAAGCCCCAACAAACGTATGCTATATTTAACAAAATGACCAGGAAAAAGACAGCCTACCAAGACTGAAAACCTTTAGATAACAACTACTTGATTCCAGCCAAACACAACAGAAAAGCTGTGACCCTGCCTACACCAGCAAAGGCTGAGTGGGGGTCCAAGCCTTCCACCTTTGTCTGGCTGTAATGAGGCACCCCAACTTTTCTTCTACCTTCCCTCAGGGTGGTGGTCAGAAGTGGTCAAGTAGGGACTGAACTCCTGAAGAGATTTTCATCCCTGACGGGTTGCGGGAAAGCCCTGTTCTCTAGCACCGCCACCACCAATGCAGTTCAGTGGAGAACATGTTGTGAGCCTGGACTTACACCTCCTCCTGGTAGTAATGAAGGGCACCTCTCTTTCCCACTAGGGTCAGGGAAAGCCTAGTTGAGAATCAGGACTCTCCATACTGCCCAGTGGTAATGAGGCCAACACCTACACTAGTGTTTTAGCAACCACTAAAAAAGCTATACAAAGAGGTACACTCAAAAATATTAAGACAAATCAAAACAGAATTCTAAAAAGTTCAAGTAACTCACAAGAAGGCAGGAAAGATAAACAAGAAACAGCAAATAAACAGAAAAGATGAAATAAAGTGACAGATTTGAATCCCAACATATCAATAATTATATAAATTTAAATGATCTAAACACACCAGTTTAAAGACAGAGACTGACAAAGTGGATTAAAAAACATGTATGCTGGGGCTTCCCGGATGGCTCAGTGGTAAAGAACCTGACTGCAATGTAGGAGACATGGGTTCAGTTCCTGGATCAGGAAGATCCCCTGGAGTAGGAAATGGCAACCCATTCCAGTATTCTTGCCTAGAATATTCCATGGACAGAGGAGCCAGCCAGGCTATAGTCCATGGGGTTGCAAAGAGTCGGACATGACTGAGCATGCATACAGCTATATGCTATTTATAAGAAGCTTATCTCAAATATAACAGTATAGCTGAAAGCAAAATGATGGATGAAATGTAACATGTAAATATCAATAAAAAAGCAGGGGTTATATTAAAACATTATACTCTACTGATTATATTAATATCAGCATACATTAACATCATATTTATATATATCAGATATTAATATCAGACAAAGGTTGAATAAATTAGTTGTCTCTTTAGCCTGTGATGCTTTTTAGTTCCAAAAAGAAAACTGCTCTTCTGAAGTAAAGATGCTAGTTCTGTGATTTCCATTAAGAAAGTATGACAAGAACAGCATGGGGACCCAATCTAGCCAGCCTGGCTCCAGCATCTAGATCCCTCCAGGACTGCTGGCATTTGAGGAATTGAAGCCAGGACTGCGCCACTCAGTCCCAGTGGCTGATTCAGCCCATGGAGTGGGGTCCCCAGGACAGGCCGCCTTGTTTCCAACTCCCTGAGGATCTACATTAAAAAAATGACACAACCAGATGGGATTCGTTAAACTCTTCCAGAAGTGGAGTCAAGTACACTGTTCTTTTTCAACCCCAGGCGAAAAGAGCAAAAAGCTAAAATTAAAAGTTGCACATATCTTTTTCCTTCAATCCCTGTCTTTGTCCTCTTCATGAGAAGTATCAGAAATCCAATTTCTCAGCAACTTCTGAAAGCTTCTAAGTATTTGCTTGCATGGACTCCTTCAAGTCCCTAGGGAGAGTACTGGCAGTGGATCAGAGTTAATTTTCCTTTAAAAATTAGCAAAATACAGATATATGGGGATTAAAATAAATACAGTAGACCACTGTCTATTTCCACTCAGAACTCATCTCTGTTGCTATCCTAGTGAGTGATGTTGGAGCTGGAGTGAGCATTCTGGGGATCCAATTAGAGGGAGATGATTGGACAGACTCTGAGTTTAATGAAATATTATAATATAACCTTATAATAAGGCTCATAATCATAAAGCCTATAGTTAAACTATTGCAGGCTGTCCTGGTGTAGGAATGTTTCCAGGAATATTCCTACCACCCTATGCCAACTTACCAGACATCTGACACAAAGTGTGCAGGGCCAGAAGTTGTGGATTGTGATGCCTCCTTCCTTGGAATGATGCAGGAAGTGGAGGAGAAAGCAGGTTTGGGATGAATGAAACCAGAAACTAGTCAGTGGAAAATTCTTCTAATCATCAGAAATGTAAAACTGTAAGCAGAAAATTAGGTTCTCGTTTTGTGTGTTCAAAATGGAAAGTCTCTCTCATATAGGAATATATTAGATAAAGCATTTTACAGTTAAAAAAATTTTTTTTCATATCTAATGAAAATGAATAAAATAAAACTTTTCAGAATTCTTGTGTTTATAACAGTACTGTTATGATTTCTTATTTAAAACAATGTATTTCATATCTTATTTTGAATCTGTAATTTTGTATTCTTTTTCTGAGAGGCCCCACCCCACCAAACTGCATAAGATTCAGGCCTCACAAAACTTAGATCTGCCCTAGCTATAGACCTGCTTAACTCCCCTATGGTTCTCATATTTTCTCAGCAGAATAAATTCCTGAAACACACAACCTGGTAAGTTTCAAAAGCATGACACTAAGCAAAAGAAGCCAGAATCAAAAGGCCATATAATGTGTGGTACTAGAGAAGGCAAAACTATAGGAATAAAAAACAGATCAATAGTTACTGGGGACTGGAGACGGGAAACTTCTGGGGCTGTTGGAAATGTCCTATATCTTAATTGTGGTAGTGGTTACAGAACAGTCAGTCAGTCAGTATGTGCTCAGTTGCGTCTGACTCTTTGTGACCCTATGGACTGTAGCCTGCCAGGCTCTTCTGTATATGGGATTCTCCAGACAAGAATACTGGAGTGGGTTGCATTACAAAAAACTCATGGAATCATACACAAAAATGGGTTAATTTTACTATGTAAGTTATTTACTATGTAAATTATTCCTCAATAAGCCCAACTGTAAAAAATAATGATAGAAGCTAACTTTTTAATGCCTGAGTCTACAAGCTTAACCCTCACACTACCCTTGCATGAGAAGATGGTGCTTATTAGCTAAATGTTTAGCTAAATGACATTTCCTTCTATTCTGTTTGCTAAGAGGTTTGTTTGTCCTTTCATTTTAAAACCATGAATAGGGAGACTTCCCTGGTGGTCTAGTGGTTAAGACTTCACCTTCCAATGCAGGGGTTTTGAGTCTGATCCCTGGTAGGGGAGCTAAGATCCCACATGCCTAGTAGCCATAAAACAAGAAAAAAGGACCAAAACATGAAACGGAAGCAATATTGTAACACATGCAATAAAGACTTTAAAAAAAAGGTCCACATGCCCCCCCGCAAAAAATAAATAAAACCATGAATAGGTGTTAAGCTTAATGCAATGCTTTTTGTTTTTGCATTAATTGAGATGATCTTATGGGCTTCTCCTATAATCTGTTAATGTGGAAAACTGTAAAAATAAGTTGTCTAATATTAAATAAACCATTCTTGCTATTCCTAGGATAAACCCCAATTTGTCAAGATAGATTTCTTTTTTAATAATGTTGGTTATATTTTGGCTACTATTTTATTTTAGACATTTATTTAGATAATTTTCCTTCCTAGTATTGTTCCTGTCTTGTTTAAGTATTGAGGTTATATTAGCTACATAAAAGGGCTTTCCTGGTAGCACAGATGGTAAAAAATCTGCCTGCAAGCAGGAGACATGGATTCAATCCCTGGGTGGGGAACACCCCTGGAGAAGAGAATGGCTACCCTGTCTAGTATTCTTGCCAGGAGAATTCCATAGACAGAGGAGCCTGGTAGGCTACAGTCCATGGGGTTGCAGAGAGTCAGACATGACTGAGCAACTACCACTTTCACCTTTTTTAACTTCATAAAAGGGTTGGGAACGTCTCCTCATTTTCTGTTCTCTGAAGTATTTGTATATAGTTAAGATGACCTGTTTATTGATATTTGGTAAAATCTGTTAGTAAAAGAAGCAGAGTGTAGTATTCTTTTTGTAGGTATGTTTTAACAAATGCTTCAATTACTAATGGTTATATAATTATTTAGATGTTTCATTTTTTAAACTCAATTTTGGTAAATAATATTTTTCTTTGCCGACTAAGGTACATCTAGTCAAGGCTATGGTTTTTCCAGTGGTCATGTATGGACATGAGAGTTGTACTGTGAAGAAAGCTGAGCACCGAAGAATTGATGCATTTGAACTGTGGTGTTGGAGAAGACTCTTGAGAGTTCCTTGGACTGCAAGGAGATCCAACCAGTACATCCTAAAGGAGATCAGCCCTGGGATTTCTTTGGAAGGAATGATGCTAAAGCTGAAACTCCAGCAGTTTGGCCACCTCATGCGAAGAGTTGACTCATTGGAAAAGACTCTGATGCTGGGAGGGATTGGGGGCAGGAGGAGAAGGGGACGACAGAGGATGAGATGGCTGGATGGCATCACTGACTCGATGGACGCGAGTGAGTGAACTCCGGGAGTTGGTAATGGACAGGGAGGCCTGGCGTGCTGCGATTCATGGGGTCGCCAAGAGTCGGACACGACTGAGCGACTGAACTGAACTGAACTGAATATTTTTCTAGGTAATTTGTTGTTTTACTTTTCAAATTTATTGGAGAGAGGTGATTATTATATGTATATATGTTTTTTTTTTCTTTTCTCACATTTTTTATTTGCAACCTGTTTTTCTTGTTCTATCTTGGAGATGTATTTCTTAAAAAAAAAAAACAACTAGGTTCTTTATTATGCTTTCTATTGCTTCTTTGATTTCTAGTGCACTATAAGATTCTTTACTTTAAGTATACTCTATTGAGGTCTTAATTTTTGTAGTTGGATATTTAGCCCACTGTTTTTCTTCATCTGATATAAGCATTAAGGATATAAAATTTCTTGTGTGTGTGTGCTTAGTCGTTAGTTGTGTGCAACTCTTTGTGACCCTTTGGACTGTAACCCATCAGGCTCTTCTGTCCATGGGATTTTTCAAACAAGGATACTGGAGGGGGTTGCCATATCCTTCTCCAGGGGATCTTCCTGACCCAGGGACTAAATGTTGCCTTCTGTGTTTTCTGCATTGCTGGTGGATTCTTTTCCTCTTGAGCCACTGGGGAAGTCCATATATTTTCTTAACACTTTTTAACTTAATCTGAATACCATACATTTTAATATTATAGCATTTTCATTATTACTTAATTCTAAATATTGTTAAAGACTCTATAATGACTTTCTTTGACTGATGAGTTATTTAGAAGTGTATTGTTGCATTTCCAAACTGATTTTTTTAAAGTTACCTTTTTGTTATATTGTGGTTGGAAAAATGGCCTGCATTTTTAAATAAAAGACTTATTTAATAAGACTTTTTAATAAAAGACTTGTTTTATTTTCTAGCACAGGGATCAATGCACTTTTTAGGTTTTTAGGGCCACACAGAAGATAATCTGTAGGATTTGCAGAGTAATAGGGTCTCTGTCATTAATTACTGGATTCTGCTACTATGCAAAATCAGCCCTAGACAGTATATAAACGATTGGGTGTGGCTGTTTTCTGATAAATTTTATTAACAAAAATACATTCAGTTTGGATTTGGGCTATGGGTCATAGTTTGCCAGCTTCTGACCTAGCAGATAAATATTTATTTAAAAAAATATATTTTAAATAGTTGACATACAATATCATGTGGATTTCAGGTAAATTACATAGTAGTTTGATATTTGCATACATTATGAAATCATCACCACATAAGTAACCATCTGCCTCCATACACAATCAATTAAAAATTTTTTTAATAGAATATGCAGGATCTAATTGTTAGGGGCACAGTTCTATACAGGATTATGGATAGACTTAATTATGTTTTTCAAATCTGCTATATGTTTATGAATTTTTATGTTTTATCAGCTGGGCCTCCCTGGTGGCTCAATGGCAATTACTGACATGTATATTAACATCTTCCACTCTTATTTTGAAGTTTTTCATGTTTTCTAATAATTCTATCAGTTTTTAGTTACATATCTAATAGGTATATTAGATATATGCAAGTGTAGAATTGTTACAATTTCCTGTCGGTTGATCCTTCCTTTTATCGTTATGTAGGGACCCATCTTGTTTAAAAAATCCATCTTGTTTACTTTAGTTCAAATTCACTAATTTGGGGAGGGGTGTTCTATATTTCTAGAGGTGGTCAGCTGTTCTCTTGGAAATATAACTATACACACTGAAAATTCATGTTGGAGACACAGCTGTAGTTCAACAGTCTAAAGTGTTTTGCTAAAATTACTCATCCCTAGGAACCAGAATGTTTTATTTGGCCAGGCGAGGCCAGGCTAGGAACTACTCTTTAAGAACCGTGTTCCCAGCTCATTAAGGGACTCCCACCAGCATCATTGAGAAGTAACACAATTCCCACATCCAAAGAACAGAACCATGTAAAAGTGAACTCAGTGAGGGCCCAAAGCAAATAACACAGGGCAGGGGAAGGGGCGCACAGAGGACGAGGGAGGGGGGAGACTAGGAGGAGGGAGGGGAGGGGAGAAACAGTGAGAAATGTAGCCAATGAAAGAAGAGGGCTCTCAATTCTGACTCCATGTACACTAACAGTCATACAGTGAAGGAAGCTCCATCCAAAATAATTCCTACAGGTATGCCAAAAAGTAAGGGCTTCCAATTAATGGGTCCATGCCAGAAAAGAATCTGAGATCTGGAAGTGGACCTCTCATTGACTCTGGGTGTGCAGAACGCCTGCTTCTCCCTTTATCTCTTGTCATTTCTCCTTCTCTATCAAAATCTTAGTCCCATCTTCTAAAATTCAACACAAGTCATGTCCTCCCCCCTACCGCCACCTGTGTAGAGACCTTCCAAAAACAGGAACAAAAATGCCTTAGGGCTATAATCTAGCAAAGAGCTCCAACTTTCACTGGTTAAAGAAAATGCTGAGAAAAGAACAGGATCCAGCATGCAAATGAAGAATTACGTGATCAGCAGCAGGAGGAATAGCAAACCCTGGGCCAAGTCTATCGTGCCCAATCCAGGGCACCTGGCTGTATGGAAGCGCTACTCTGAGAAGCCTGGGCAGGTTCAATCCTCAGCCTCCTGGCCTTTTCTGACCACAGAGTCCCCACCTTGGATACAGGGACACTGGACCACTCAAAGTCTTCTGTAGCCTAGTGGTGGTTCGTTAGGCTTTACATTAGCATGGCATATGTCTCTCTGATTTTGTCTCGTTTTTCTGAGGTACCATCTGTTTCTTTTTCATTTGCATATGCAGCAAGAAACTGGGCATGATTCACCTTTTCCAACTCTCAGGCTCTTTAAGATGTTCTCTTCCTTTCTCCAAAAGATTTGAGAAAACAAAACAAACGCTTCTGAATGTAAGTCCCCTGTGAGTTAGTTCTTCCCATCAGAAGTTTTCTTTGCATTCTCGACTGGAATGGGGAATGGGGTAGGGAATCCCTTTTCCCACTAAATTTTGCTGTTTCCAGTGGCAACTGCTACAGCCAATAATGTTCCAATTAAGTTCCTATTTTCATAGCTGAAGATGTCCCTAGCAACAGTTCCAGACTTTGTTTATAAAATATGTTTCCAGTTTCCACATCTAACTTTTAACTTTCACTTTAAAGTTAGATGGTACAACTCTAAACTGTTGTCATTTTAAAACTCTGAAAGAAGGTAAAGTACTAAGACCAATAACATCACCTCAAAAATACATAACCAAAGAAAAATACTTCACCTTCCGTGGGGATCTTAAACACTACACAATTTGCTGCCAGTTACTTGTAACTATACATTACAAGTTGTCATGTATAGAACTATGTAATGACTATGTTGTGGACTGGAAACTAACATAATGTTACAGGTCAGGGAAAAGTGAAAGTGTTAGTTGCTTAGTTGTGTCTGACTCTTTATGACCCCATGGACTGTAGCTCTCCAGGCTCCTCTGTTCATTGCATTCTGCAGGCAAGAATACTGGAGTAGGTAGCCATTCCCTTCTCTAGGGCATCTTCCTGGCCCAGGGATTGAACCCTGGTCTTCTGCATTGCAGGCAGACTCTTTATCATCTGAGCCACCAGGGAAGCTCAATTATACTTCAAAAACAAAAACATAGAAAAAGAGATCAGCTTTGTGGTCATCTGAAGGAGGGGGTGCTGGGAGAGAGAACTGGATGAAGGTGGTTAAAAGATATGAACTTCCAGTTACAATAAACAAGTATTAGGGATGAAATGTACGTCATGACTAACACTTCTGTATGTTATATATGAAAGTCATCAAGAGAGTAAATTGGAAGAGTTCTCATCATTAGGAAAAAAAATTCTTTTTCTTTCAGTTTATATTTATATGAGATGATGAGCTTCCCTGGTGGCTTAGCGGTAAAGAATTCATCTGCAATGCAGGAGATGCAGGCTCAATCCTTGGGTCAGGAAGATCCCCTGGAGAAGGGAATGGTAACCCACTCCAGCATTCTTGCCTGGAGAATCCCATGGACAGAAGATCCTGGAGGGCTACAGTCCATGGGGTCGCAAAGAGCTGGGCAAGTCTGAGCAACTGAACAACAATATGAGATGACAGACGCTCACTAAACTTACTGTGTTAATCATTTCACGATGTGTGTAAGTCAAATCAGTATGTCATATACCCGAAACTTACATAGAGCCATAATGGGGGTCCACCTCTCTGCCTGGAAAGGGTGTGGACATGACCCATCTTTAGCCAAGAAGGCCTGAGCTATGTTTTGATGGCAGAAAAGGTTTACTTTTTTATGGACATGATTGGTCTCATGGGATACTTGTGACAGATTTTTCCAGTCTCCAAGTCGCCCAACTTGGATAATGACTTGCCTCATGTTGCTCTGGTTTGCATAATAATAAAGACCTTATTTTAAAAAATTAGATCTCTATAAAACTGGAAGAAAGAAAAAAAAACACTTAACTAAAAAGCAAAACAAACAAAAACATATACAGGACAGGCTCCTCAGAAAGGGGTAAAACACCCAAAGCCACAAGAGCCTGATCTCTTCTGTAAATGCTCACACTTAAGCATGGCTGCGGTGGCAGCAGAAAACAACCTTTAATGCCAAAACTGAGGGTGCCATGGAACCTAATGATAATAACACAGTCCTTATTTTGAGCAAAACAGTGTTCTAAATGCTCTACACATATTAACTCACTTAATTCACATGTCAGTCTTACAAGATGGGTACTGTTACTATTAATATAATCTCTGTTTTACAGAGGTGGAGATGGAAGCACTTGCCCAAGATCAATGAGAGAACATGCCAGGATTTGGATCTAATTGGTTTTTATTCAGTTTGCTCTTAACCATTATGCAATATGGGCTTCCCAGGTGGTGCTAGTGTAAAGAATCTGCTTGCCAATGCAGGAGACACAGGGATGAAGGTTCGATCCCTGAGTTGCAAAGATCCCCTTGAGGAGGTCATGGCAACCCACTCCAGTATTCTTGCCTGGAGAATCCCATGGACAGAGGAGCCTGGTGTGCCGCAGTCCATAGGGTGTCAAAGAGTTGGATGTGACTGAAGCGACAGCACGAGCGTGCATTGTGCAATACCACTGCCCCTCTAACTTAGAAAGAAAACTAGGTGTCTCTCAGGTGGTACTAGTCATTAAGCTGGGTACTGGAATCACAGGGCTTTGTATGCAGAGCCCAGTTTAACAATAACATATGTTCTTACATTTGAATAAGACTCATCTAACTGGAGAAGGAAATGGCAACCCATTCCAGTATTCTTGCCTAGAGAATCCTGTGGACAGAGGTGCCTGGACACCTCTGTCGGACACAACTGAAGCGATTTAGCATGCATGCATGCATTGGAGGAGAAAATGGCAACCCACTCCAGTATTCTTGCCTGGAGAATCCCAGGGACAGAGGAGCCTGGTGGGCTGCCATCTATGGGGTTGCACAGAGTTGGACACGACTGAAGCGACTTAGCAGCAGCAGCAGCATCTAACTGAGGCAGAAGTTGCTGCTTCTGGTGACTAGCTCCTCTCCTCCAAAATAAACACACCCAGAATCTGTTAGCAGCTCTCCCCCACCACCCCTGCTTCCATCCTACATTTTGGCTTGGGAGAAAATATATTCTGATTTAGCGAGGGTATTCCTCGTTTATGCTTGTCATTCCCACATCCCATCTGATTTAGTATCTGTCTTATTGCAGGGATCCTTTAATATATTATATATTACTACTCTCCAAGTGTGAGAACAGAAATGAGATCATCCTTGGGTTTATTTAACCCCTGAACTCTGCTCTTTGCAGCACAACTGTTAACAGCTCCCAGAATAGCACTCTGTGCACACCTTTTGGGAAGTTCCAGCATAGACGAGTGAAAAGGGAAGTTCTAGAGGTCTCAGCTTCTAGTTCCAACTTTTGTGATCTTGGGCTAATCATTTATTTTATGCCACAGTCTTCCCATTTATGCAAGGATGAAGTCATACTGCTATGATTTATGATTCTCTTCTGGTTCAGGCCAATTTCTACTAAGAATGCTATATGCCCTGGACAAGTCAAAATTTCCAGAGTGAGGTGAAATGTTGAAGTACAGAGGTATAGGGTAACATTAAAAAATATATAGGTGAACGTGGCCTGTTACATGATTATGTGAGTTACATCATGTCCCCTGAACAGAAATTTCATAAGGAGAAGGCCTATGAGGCTGCAGTTAGACCTGCTATCCATTCAGCCTTGTGAAAAAGTATGAGCCCAAGAGGAGAAATGTTGAAGGGAAAAGCACACTGTTTCTGTTGCGACTGCCCCAAGCCGTCACAGAGACTTCCACTACCTATTAGATGACTTCATGCAGGCTGTTAATGTGCATCCTGTGAACCGTTAAAGGTGGGGGTGGTGTTCACATGCCCTGCCTGCTCCAGGATCCTTAACCTTCTTGTCCAGCTTTCTCAATGGAAAACCCAGATCTTAACCGCCTTTTTGTATAGCCTAGGAAAAGGTACTTTATTGCTTTAAAGGTACTTTAAAGTTTCCTGCAGGTAAACTGGGCTTAAGGATATTCGTGAAAGTTGCTCAGTTGTGTCTAACTCGTTGCAACCTTGTGAACTATACAGTCCATGGAATTCTCTAGGCAAGAATACTGGACTGAGAAAAAGAATACCGGACTGGGTAGCCTTTTCCTTCTCCAGGGGAATCTTCCCAACCCAAGGCTCGAACTCAGGTCTCCCACATTGCAGGTGGATTCTTTACCAGCTGAGCCACAGAGGAAGCTACTTATCAACTAATTACCAACTACATGGAAAATATACAGAGAGGGGTTTGTGTTGGGAATGATCTTCCAGAACTGTAACTCTGAGGTCTTCCATGATAGTGTGGGATAAATCTCAGATGTAACAGTCAAATGTGGTAAATAAATGAGAGATTAAAATAAGACTTGATTTGCCAATCCTTTGCTATCATTTTGATGGGGTCATCATTAAAAAAATTTTTTTTACCTTTTTCCTTGATATAAAGTCATACATACTAATCATAAAGAGCTCAGAAAATACAGAAAAGTAAAAATCTGGTACTACCATAAAAAGATAGTCCCACTATAATAAGAGATACATTCGTATAATTGTGATACAACAACTTCTACTTTTTGTCCTGCCTCTGTGTATATGAGTATGTGTGCATGGGTGCTAAGTCACTTCAGTCGGGTCTGACTCTCTGTGACCTCATGAACTGTAGCCTGACAGGTTCCTCGGTTCATGGGGATTCTCCAGGCAAGAATTCTGGGAGTGGGTTGCCATGCCCTTCTCCAGGGGATCTTCCCGACCCAGGGACTGCACCTGCGTTTCTTACGTCTCCTGCATTGCTAGGTGGTTCTTCACCACTAGTGCCACCTAGGAAGCCCATGTATATATATGTTATACGTGTGTGTGTGTGTGTATACATACATATACATATGAGTATGTGTTAGTCACGTCCAACTCTTTGTGACCCCAAGGACTATAACCCACCCTCCAGGATCCTCTGTCCATGGGATTTTCCAGGCAAGACTACTGGAGTGGGTTGCCTTTCCCTTCTCCAATATATGAGTATATGTATGCATATATATGGGGCTTCCCTGGAGGCCCAGATGGTAAAGAATCTGCCTGTAATGCTGGAGACCTGGGTTTGATTCCTGGATTGGGAAGATCCCCTGGAGAAGGGAATGGCTACCCACTCCAGTATTTCTGCTGGCTGGCGGGCCATAGTCCATGGGGTTGCAAAGAATCGGACAGGACTGAAGCGGTTTAAGACAAACAAATACATACACATATATATCTGGAACTACATGTTGTATACAAATACTTTATCTTTTAATATTATATCATTAGCATTTTCCCATGTCAGTAGTACTGAAAAATATTTTTAATGGCTATATGACAAACTATTGCTTACTTACAGTATATTTAATTTGTTCATCTATCATTAGATTATTTCTAAAAGCTGCTTTTGTAAATTTATTGTAATAGACAATTTTACAACTTTTATGCGTTTCTGATTAGAGCAGAATTCTAGAAGAGAAATCACATTGTGAGAAAGTATGCATGTTCCTTAAGGGTTTTAACAACTTCTGAACTGTTTTTCAGATGGTTTGGGGTCAATTTTAAAGACATCAACATGTATAAAAACACCTTTTGCATCACACTATAGCAAATACTCAACTTTTAGACATTGCTAAGAGGTAAAAATGATACTGTATTTTAATTTTATTCATTTGATATGACCGAGAGTATTTTGTTCTTTTTATTAGCTATGTGTATAGGAATAGAATGGTCTTCACCTCTGTTCATTTGTCAAGAAGGGTTTTAATGTTTCCTTTGTATAAATCTTAGTATTTGAAATACAAAATACAAATCTGAAATACAAAATACAAATACAGATTTATACAAATCTTTCAATGTTAAGGTTGTTTTATCTCTTAATTTTTAAAATTATTTTTGACCTAGAGAAGCTATAAATTGTAATCAGATCAAACATGTCACCTTTCTTCATTGCAATTATGCTTTGCAAAGCTCACCCTAGACACTTTTATTTAGTTAAAAAAAATATGATCCTTTTTTAAACATTTAATTTAAATCCTATATAGTAGATTTTGTTGTATAGTATAAAGTAAAGCTCTAACTTTATTATCTTTTCACATATTTAATCAGTTGTCCTAACCTCTTACTGAAGGATTCTTTTTTCTCTCATTATCTTATTTTAGCACTTTCATTTAATCAAAATACGAATCATACACATTCCTGGGTCTGGTTCTGTTGATCTGCATGTGAGTCTTCTATAGGTACCACACCATCATGTTATTTTAAAAGACATATTGAACTTTTAAAAAAGTTTTCTAAGTGGCTAAAACATTGGGGTGCAGGGAGTAACAAAACAGGGAGCACCAGATTCAGACCAAAATCTCTGGTAGAGGTAGAAAGCACCATGGACGATGGAGGTCAGTAAGAATGCAGGGATAGAAGTTGAGCTGCTTCTCTCCAGAATCTCACATCACACCTCTGTCACTCAATAGCTGTTTGGCTTTGGGTAAGTTAATTCACCTTTCTGTGCGTGATTTCCTTATGTGAAAAATGAGGTTGTTAGGAGGTTAAATGAGTTAGTGTAAAACTCTTAGGACAATGCGTAGCTCATGGCAAACATTACTGTCAAGTAGTTATTTGAAGCGATCTTCTACTTCCATCGGGCTTCCCTAACGGCTCAGATGGTAAAGAATCCGCCTGCAACATGGAAGACCCACGTTCAAGCCCCGGGTTGGGAAGATCCTCCGGAGAAGGGCAAAGAACTCCAGTAGTTTTGCCTGGAGAATTCCACGGACAGAGGAGACTGAGGGGTTATAGTATATGGGGTTGCGAAGAGTCAGACATGACTGAGCGACTAATACACTTTCTGCTTCCATCATGCCACTGACATTACTCTTGCTAAGAACATCAATGATCCCTTCACTGTCAAATGAACATGGGACAGGGATTAAAAATACAGGCTCTCTAGAATCAGGCTGCCCAGATTAAAACAATACCTCTGCATTTTAAAGCTGTGTGACTTTAGCAAAGTTACTTGCTTATTCTGTGCCTTAATTTCTTCATCCATAAAATGGGGATATTAATAGAGCCAACCTTACAGGGGTATTACATGGAGTCCAGACACAATAAATGTAAATTGCTTGATGCACAGTCCTGACATAATAAATGTAAATTTCTTGGTGTACAGCCTACCACACAAGCAAATTCTCAGGAAATGGTCATTATAACCATCATCTTATCTTACCTGACTGCCTTGGGGAATTTGGCACTGATGTTGACCCTCAACTTTTTGATACACTTTTCTCCTTTATGTTCTGGCACAGTATGGTTTGGTTCTCAACCCACTACTTGCACTCTCTTCTTTCATCTATGCTGTAAAGTGCTGGCATTCTCCGAGGTGTCCTCACTTACCCTATTCTTTGGTGACCATACACTTTCTTGGTGTTCCTTCCTCTAAGCCAGGAGTTGGAAAAGTTTTTATTAGAGGATCAGATAGTTAATATTTTAGGCTTGTGGACTCTACAGTCTCTGTCACAACTACACATTGAATCATGAAAACATTCACTGAAAACATGTAAATGAATGGGCATGACTTTGTTACAAACAAAACTTCCATGTACAAACAAAACTTTGTACACGGCAACAGGCAGTCAGAAAATGGCCCAGAGTGTTTCAACTCTTCCTCTAAGTAGTTGTTACAGCTCAGGTATCCCTTACTTAGACTACTCGTCACACAGTATCTGTCCTCCCTTCTGGACAGAGGGCTACCCAAGAGCCCAGTGCCCTTCCATCCTTGCATGCTCTGAATGTAGCATAGAATCTGGCTGCTATAGTAAATCACCATCTGCTGAAAACACTGAATGAGATGAGCATATAATATCAATCTTAACAGTTGAAACTTTGTTGTGCTGTTGGGAAGAAGGCACTTCTTCCATATGAACCCTTCAGTAGCTACCAAAACAAACTACAGAGAAGACCTCATGGCCTGTATAACACACTGGAATGCCTACTAGAGTTAATCTTTCTTTCCCAAATGTGAAAGGGAAACTCAGGTCCAGGAAATTCGCAATTTCAAGGACCAAGTAATATTGCAGACATCAAAACAGAGCTGTCCAGCATGATCTATAAAACAGGACACACTTTATAGGAATTGAGAAACAGCTGTTTCCCCATTTCTGCCTTAAAAGGAATAGGCAACAGGGCTCAGGGGTATATGGTAAGCATACGGAAAAAATTTATTTGCTTAAAGAAATGTGACATGGAGCTGGCAAAGGGCTCAGTTTATAAGAGATAATGTCGTGGTGGGTAAAATTAAGAGTATTGGAAGGATATATACAGAGTCATTTCAGCATTGTGATTAATGAAAAAGGAAACACCAATAAACACTGGAGGGAAAAAAAGAAAAGTAAAGCTTAAGCTGGAAAGAACCGAATATACTCCAGGGAAGACAACTGGCTGGAGGAACCAAGTATCACTTGCAATAATAATGACTTTAGTAAAATAAATTTTAGATAAAGGTGACACTGATTTAGTGGAAAATAAGGAAACCAAAACTTGAGTCACAAGTAATAGGGTGAATACTGAGCTTCTCCAAATAGAGTGTAGAGAATACTTATAGACCTAAGAATACCTGGAAAATATATTAAAGACTCTGGGAAGAATTTTAGACTTCTGAAATACCCTCAGAATAGGTAATAGACAAAGAAGCATGTTTAACTGTTTCCTTTTAATTTCCATGTTTAAACTTAACTGGTAGTAATATTTTCAGTATAATCAAACATTTGTTGAACTCCTTTTAGGGGTGATTACTCATTTGTGTGATCCAACATATTTTTTCAAGTGGCCAATTACCAGGCAGCACTCTTTAGAATTTTGTAAAATTATAAAATTATTATTCTGTGAAAAAAAGACCTAAAGACTTTCTTAAAAAGAATAGAGTTAATACTGATTTTTTTAGCTTTCTACTTACTCTTGCCTCTTAAGAATTATGAGAGGATTCATTATGTGGCTGTTAAAGCTGTTTAGTCATGTTCAACTCTTGTGACCCCATGGACTGTATACGCCATGGAATTCTCCAGGCCAGAATTCTTCTCCAGGGGATCTTCCCAACCTAGAGATCGAACTCAGGTCTCCCGCATTGCAGGTGGATTCTTTACCATCTGAGCCACAAGGGAAGCCCAAGAATACTGGAGTGGGTAGCCTATCCCTTCTCTAGCAGGTTTTCCTGACCCAGGAATTGAACTGGGGTCTCCTACATTACAGGCAGATTCTTTACCAACTGAGCTATGAAGCTCTCATATGTGGCTACATGGACATTAATTCATTCATCCTTCAAGTAATTAATAGGCACCTGCTTATGTACCAGGTTGGAGAAGGCAATGGCACCCCACTCCAGTACTCTTGCCTGGAAAATCCCATGGGCGGAGGAGCCTGGTAGGCTGCAGTCCATGGGGTCGAGAAGAGTCAGACAAGACTGAGCGACTTCACTTTCACTTTTCACTTTCATGAGTTGGAGAAGGAAATGGCAACCCACTCCAGTGTTCTTGCCTGGAAAATCCCAGGGATGGGGGAGCCTGGGGCTGCCATCTATGGGGTCGCACAGAGCCGGACACGACTGAAGTGACTTAGCAGTAGCAGTATGTACCAGGTACTGTGCTAAGCATAGATGAGGCAAGAGGAATAAAGAAGGATCCTTACTCTGTAAAGTTGATAGTACAGTGAGAACAACAGATGTGTATTAGCAATTAAAATGCAGTGTGCTTAGGGACTTGGGGTGGGAGGAGGGTAGGACTATAAAGTGAGCACCAGGGAGTTTTCTAAGGTGACAGGACTGTTTGCATACTGATTGTGGTGCTGGTCATACATGTCTGTAAGCATGTTAAAATTCACAGACCTGTATGTCAGAAGAAAAAAAGGATAATGTTACTGTACAACAATTTAAAAAATAAGATGACAAAACATGATAGATGTTCAACAATAGGAGAAGAGATAAATAAACTCTGGTGTACTCGTATGATGGAACACTAATGAGCAATAAAAGGAATGGACTGTTGATAAATACAACGAGGGAGGTGAATCTCGAAAGCATGTAGTGAAAGCTGAGTGAAAGAAACAAGATACAGTGAAACACAGCCTGCTTGAGTTCATTTATACGAACTTCTAGAGTAGGCGACATTAATATGGGATGGCAGAAATCAGATCGGGGTGGCTTTGGTAGGGAGGGTGAGGGTGGGGCAGGTATTGACTGGGAAAGGAGCTCAGGGAACTTCAGGTGTGACTGAAATGCTCTGGGTCAAAATTGACTAAAGATTTGAGAATCTTAATACATGTAAATTATATACCTCAATAAAAAATATGCATTTAGCTATCCTGACTTCTCTTTCACAACACAGAATTTATAATTGTGTTCAAAGATGTAAAATATAAAACATTAACAACCTGTCTACCATATGAAATCATTTTCTTTTTAAGATAAATTAGAGTTCCTTTTGATTTCTTAGTGAAATAATAGTCAACAGTGAGTCTCATGACAAACATAATTAAAATGCAAGTGCAGAGTATGCAGCAGTAGGAGGGCAGGGAGGTCAGAGCCCTGCATTCTGCTGGGTTGAGGACGTGTTACCATGGAAGACCTTCAGAAAGAAGTGAATCTCATTGGGATGCTGAAGAAAGAGTAGGAAATGCTCAGTGCAAAGACCAGGAAAAGAATGGCCTTCCAGGACGACATGTGCAAAGTCACAGATGTGAGGGTTGGGGTATGTCCTTCTGGGTGAGGTGCACTCAGGGGACATGAAGCTGTAAAGGAGGGCTGGGCCCGGACCATAAAGACCACCCCCTTCCCTCACCCACCCTCTAGCACACCAGTGCTAAGCACTTTATGCGGACAGTTTAATTTAATCACAGCCATCTCCAGTTTTCAGAACCGGGGTTTGGCAAGGTGCAGGACCCTACGCAGGGTTCTTGCCCTTTAAGGTTCCCACACAGATAGCCCAGCTTCAGCTTTCACTCTGATCCTCAGCCGTGTGTTGCTTCCTATTCTCCATGCTGAGAAGTCTGGCCTTGATTATGACACTGATGGGACCTAATGGAAGCCTTTACTTGTCCAGAATCTGCTTTACAGAGATAACAGGCCTCTGACAAGGATGGATCATTTGAACTGTGGTTCTCAGTCTTTTCCCCCCCCCCGGCCTCAATTCCCTTGAGAGCTATTTTTAATATCATTAGTAATGATGGTTAAGCAGTAATCACCAAAGGCTGTCTCCATGCCCTTCTCACCATTCTACAAATATTCCCCCACCAAGAGGTTCTAATTTGGGGACTGGGTCAGCAACAAAATGATTGCTCTATAAGTCTTTAAGTGGGAGATGGTATATCTTTGGAATCCGCAGATCTAAATGGGAACATGTGTGGAGTGGAGGGGATGGTATTGGGGAATTCTGTGCAGAGTCTGAGATCCTAAGGTAAGTGGATTTGTTGATTAGCTATTTTCCAGGCTTGGTGATCTAGATGGTCCTGGCCCCTGGCCCATCTGAGCTATGGAACTCTGTCAAGTTTGAGGTTTCAGAGACGTGCTTGAAGAGAGGACATTGCCTCTGTGGTGCTCCAAGGATTATGGTTCTCTGCTCTAAGGAATCCCAAGAAGGCTCTGATCTCAGAGTAGACACTTCCTGAGAAGCACCATCTTCTGGGTGGAGATGAAGACTGAGTAAAGGGCTTGGCACTGGCATTGGAGAATCGCCTTAATTGATAATGGATTTAAAATAATCACAACAAAGTGTCACAGAGCTCTGTAACCTATCAAGTGTGTTTACATTTGTTATCTAAAAATAATTTTGAGGCCCAAGAAAATGCTGGAGGGCAGATGAGGAGGAGCCTGGTAGGCTGCAGTCCATGGGGTCGCTAGGAGTTGGACACTTCTGAGCAACTTAACTTTCCCTATCCACTTTCATGCATTGGAGAAGGAAATGGCAACCCACTCCAGTGTTCTTGCCTGGAGAATCCCAGGGATGGGGGAGCCTGGTGGGCTGCCGTCTCTGGGGTTGCACAGAGTCGGACACGACTGAAGTGACTTAGCAGCAGCAGCAGCAGCAGATGAGGAAACTGAGGCTTAAGGAGGTTAAACTGTTGATACTTGCATGGTTTGCCTGCCTTCCTTCCTTTTTTTCCTTAGTTCTCTTCCTTCCTAACTTCCTTCTTTCAGTTTTAAAAATATCTAGCTATTTGAGTTAATTATGGGCCATCTTATTCTAGAAAGGATTCAAGGCAGCTTGAGTGAGTGAAGTCGCTCAGTTGTGTCCGACTCTTTGTGATCCCATGGACTGCAGCCTACCAGGCTCCTTCATCCATGGAATTTTCCAAACAAGAGTACTGAAGTGGGTTGCCATTTCCTTCTCCTCAAGGCAGCTTACAAGGCTACAAAAAAAAAAAGTATAAAAGTGGGAGTGAATGTGAAAGAAATATAAGTATTAGAACTGAAATCAAGAGTTACACTAAAGATGTTATAATGACATATATATTTGTTACTGATGGGGCACAAATTGGACTCTAAGTTTCTAGCTGTCAGTGTGAAAAAAAGGAAACCATAACACTATTCAGAGTGGCCACTTGCTAAAAACTAATAGCAGTAGCAAAACAATCAATTCCTCAGAAATATGGCTTTGGGTTCTTAATTACAACATAAGCCAAAATGCATAGCAACTTCCTTTATAATTAAACAGCTTTGAACTTAGGCCTTAAGGGGCTTACCTGGTGGCTTAGATGGTAAAGAATCTGCCTGCAATGTGGGAGACCTGGAATGGATCCCTGGGTCAGGAAGATTCCCTGGAGAAGGGAATGGCTAGCCACTCCATATTCCTGCCTGGAGAATTCCATGGACAGAGGAGCCTGGTGAGCTACAGTCCATGAGTTCACAAAGAGTAAGGCACGATTGACTGACTAAGCATGCACACAACTAGGCTTTAAAAGGTATTTCTGATTTTCACACAAGAGAAACTACCATGTCATGGTTTAAAGAACATGAAAAGTAGACCACCTCTCTGAACTCCTGTAGCAAATTCTATTTACAGAAACCAAAGCAGGTGAGACCCTAGTGAACTCATTAGTTGTTGAAACAGCTTTAGGACCAAGGGAGACAGGCAGGGTGACTATTTCCATACCTGCTAAGGGGAAGAGACAGAAAAAAAAACCCCACCTACCTACCAGGCTACAGGAATAAGAAGGTCTTCGTAGTGATAGTTCATCTTATTTTGTAAATTATTTTAACTTCATGATTAGCACTTGGTGGCAAATATTAACATGACCTTTTTATCTCTTACGTTTCTAATGATGACTATGTTGGACGGCCAGTCTCTATATTGTACATCTTGTGCCTTCAGGTCCCAAGGCCAGGTTTTATTTATATTGGCTATTTTATACTCTCTTCACTCAACCATCCAGTTTCCCTTACTTTTACGACAAGGAACAAGCACAGAGTTTTTCCTTTCTATAATTTATGTATGCAGAAAAATAAATCCAGGTCAGGAATACCCCTTGCATCCACAAGAAGAGTCTGGAGCCACCTGACGCATTGACACAACAAGCCCAAAAATAGAAAAAGCAATCTGGATGAAAGGCAAAGATGAGTGGAAACTTCTAAGCCAGCACTAAGGTGCTATGTCATGTGAAATTAATTCTCTGAGGTCAGCAGTTAGAGTCAGGTTACACCCCAAATGTAATTCTGCCTGCTAATTACTTGACCCAGTATTTATTTCGTTGAGCAAGATGCCCAGCCACAACTTCCAAGTATGGGCTTGGGGGCAGAGGGAAGAAAGCAGACAGCCAGAGAAATAGCAGCTCCTTTCTTTTACAAATAGATGTGTCTCCCAGGCCCCTAACTGAAACGATTTACCGATTTACCTTTCTTTCTAAAGCGAGAGATCAGATGTGTCATGCTCTCCCTTTCCAGCAAAATGAGGCACCTGAGATCAAGGAACTCTTTAGCCAGTGGATAAGATGCCTGAAGAAACAGTTGTGTCCTGTCACAAGAAGCTCGGAGCTGAGATGCTAACAAAACCACCCTTTGTAAGGCAAAGAGGAGGAAGCCAGGTGGGAATGGAATGGTGGATGTATGTATCTTTGGACTTCTGAAGACGTATATCTCCCACAATAAAGACATTCAGAGTGGCAGTAAGAAGGAATGTCACTTGCCAGATGGAAATGTTGGATTAATGAGAGTACCATGAACAGGAATGACTCTCAAATACAGGGAGTAAATTAGGACAACAGCCCTTCCTTAACGGAGGTGTCACACAGTTGCCCGAGAGGTTGATGAGGGTGCAGAAAAAACAGTAGAAACAGGATAAAAAAGCTGGAACCTGACCACATGAGACTCATCAATAATAAAAATAATGGCGTCAGCAGGTGCTGTCACCCTATGCTACGGGACTGCTCTGGGCCAGGCAGTGCACCAAGAGCTTTATGTCTGTGACCTTGCTGATGAGTGCTGTCCCCTCCCTTCTCACATGGCTCCCACGGGGCATTCTGCCATCTGGGGATGTTTCTCCCCTCACGGGATGTCCGTGATATTCAAATAAGCTAGTGGCACCTAAATAACAATGGTGGACGGAAAGAAGACATCTACCCCATGACTGGCTTGCCGCTGGCCCTGAATCATGAAGCTGCTGAGAGGGTCAAGGTCACCAGCTGTGTGACCTGGGGGCCGATGGGAAGGCCAGAGTTCCCCAACCTCTTTCTTTCTCCCATCATTCTCATTTCTGCCCCTAAATCAACACACAGTGAAAGAAAAGAAGGGAAAGACTGATGCCTATAGCTGAAGTGTGCAGTTTAATGGCCAGAAACCAGACTTGTCACATGTAATCAAATCATCATAGTGTTGGTGACAGAGTTAAGACAGTTGAAAAAACAGTTGCTATTCCAACTTCCAATTTTCAAGTTATTGTTGGGGCTGAAATTTCTCTCACCTCAAAAGTTTTTATTTTGGAAAATCTCCAAAGCACACTTTTAGCCATATTCGGGTAACTGAAACATGAAAAAAACAGCAATGCTTTTCAGTCACATTAAATTCTAACCAGATGCTCTTAAAAAACTTTTCGCACATACACAGCACCTTTTATTCTAGAGGAGTCATTTTTTTTTCACCCTGAATTGTATTCACCACAGACTGACAATACTAACTCTTTAAGAGACCTGGTAACCCCACTGATACACCGTTTCCAGAGAGGAAGTTAAGAGGACCTCATCAGCCTTTCTAATTCTCCCTCTACTCACACTACTGGGAATCCAAGTCAAATCAATCTAACAAACAAAACATTTACTGAATACTTTCTGCATACTGGGAACAAAGCTGAAGAACAGTGGAAAGTTGGCATGAATTTAACTGACCTGCAAAGTGAAAATGACATGGAGGATTCCTATAAAAAAGTGCTAGGGCAAGAACTCTACCTGAATAGCTCATCTGACTGACTCACCTAAAAAACAGTGCTTCTGGCCTCTTTTCCTCTATGAACCATGAGGCAAAGAGAGAAATGGCTTGGTGTTTGGAGGAAAAGCAGAGTGGAGAAAAATTAATCATATTGTCTAGAGTCCATGAGATCTCAGGTCACTATCCTCAGGAAAACCCCAGAGCATGACCCAGCAGTACCTTGCCTGGTCCCCCACTAACCAGTTTGACCCCTTCTATTCTCTACATGAAAGCCAGAAAGACCTTTTGAAAATATAAACAGGACTACACAATCTTCCAGTTTAAAACTCCACAGAAGTTTGCTTTCACACATAGAATTACATCCCTATATATATCCTATATATATATATATATACCACATATATACCATATATATACCTATATATATATACATATATATACCACAAAGCACAGGCCGTGCCGTGACTGGCCTCCACTTACCCCTTCTGCCTCCCTTGTTCTTCTCCATGGCCCACTGCACCCCAGTCACACTGACCTCCCGAGGCTCCTGGAACGTGCCAACCCCCTTCTCGCCTCAGAGCATTTGCGCTCATTGTTCTCACACTTGGACTGCTCCTCCTGGTCTAGCTCCTTCCCCGTACTCAGGTCCAGCTTCAATGTCACCTCTTCAGAGGTCTCCTCTGACATCCAAAGTGGGCCCTCTCCTCCCTCTCCATCCTCTGCCTCAATTTTCTCTTATTTTCTACCACAGCACTATTGCAAGTTGTCGTTATGTGATTTATTTATTTGATCCATCCATGACTTTAAATTCCAAGATGGCAGGAGCCAATAACGTCTGTTTTGTGTGTGTGTGTGTGTGTGTTTGCCATATTTCCAGGGTTCAAGATAGTCTCTGGACACAGCAGAAAGGCAATAAATAATTGTTGAATGGACAAATGAAGTGAATACAACTGCAAATAGTAAACTGGAAAAAACAATAGAAGAGAGTCATCTTTTTATGTTTTTACTACCATAAATACTGTTATACTGCTGAAAATCTTGGCTTTGCTTGAGGTTTTTCATATATTCATTTTAACCAGGACCACCCTGACTGAACTTAAGAGGCTAAAGGAATGGTGACCTAACTTATGGCTACAATTAGAAAGTTTCAAAATAATGGCTTTATAAGACCAGGTTTGGCATACAATACAGTTTGAGTAAGAGGGGGATTAGCCCTTTCTCATTCAGAGATGCTTGTGGTTGAAAGTAGAGCTGCTGTTACGCATGTAGCACACTGTTCCTCAGGAAACGTGACAAAAGAACCTTATAGCCAGGCACCGGAACAGTAAGAATGGTGACAGGATGACGTATTCCTGGGAAGCTCCTAAGAAGCTGGTCCGAGTGGAATGTCCTTGTCACCCTGCCGTGTGGCCCTGGCCTGGGATGCTGAACAATGGAGTTGCCTGGAAACTCAGAAGGACGCTGGGTAGCAGGCCTTCCTCTTCACCTCTGCCCACCTCTGACTAAAAAATAATATCAGAAGTGTGTTCTGTCTGGTTCTTTGGTGCATAAGAACCATGACTGGTCTGGCCATACTAGAAAGGGAACCTAGAATTGCCTTCCTGCCGGGGGACACTCCCTGGAGTGCCTGCAGTGGCCCCAGCTCCTCATCCACTGGGTGTAGAGCAGACTTTTTCCAATTACTTCCTGATTTGTCCAGCCCTTAGGATAGAATTTTCTCCTTGGTTTCCTCAGCATACTCAGTTTTTCTGCTCGGACTACAGATGATCAGCACCTAGTTATTTGGATGGGGTTCAGCTTTCTTGCACAGTTCCTGTCTTTCCCTGTCTCCTCCTCCCCATTCCCTAGCTGCTGCTTGGGATCTGGTCCCACCTCAGGCAGCTCACTTGGCACCACACTGCAGCCGCCTACCCAGATTCTCCGGGCAGGGCTGAAATAACTCCACTTGTAACGTATGCTGCCCAGTTCCCATGCTGGGGCCGCCTCCCCCATTCCCCATTCTCCACCCCACAGAGGTCCTAGCATCTTTCAACAGTCAAGTGCACAGAGGTGACATTAGTGGTCCCCTCAGGTCACAGGGACAACCTTGTTTAAACCCGGGATGACTCTAGGGAATCTGTGACGTAGTGGCTTCTCTAAGGCTTCATGTCAAGTAGAGGGCAACCAGTGGTGTGAAATTTAAACCTGAGTTACACAATTTTCATGAATAAAACATGAGGCTAAAATTAGATGAGCACTGAGCTTCTTTTCAGGAGAAACACCCCAGAGTCCCACACAGAGCCCTTCCGGATCCAAATCCTGAAGGTTTCCCACTATACCTCTCTGACCATAATTTTCTGCTAAAATGCCTCTGGTGGCTCCCCACTGTCTGTGCGGTTATAACATCTGGCATCAACGCATCAAGGCTCTTAACATTTTGGACCCAAATAAAGATTCTACTTTACCTAAGACAAGGCTGGACACCACATCCCTGTTCTCCGGGCATAGGAGCAGCTCGACTCTGCTGGGCCCATCCTGTGCTTTCCTGCCAGCCTGCCTGGGCTCACACTGTGTCCTCTGTTGAGAATGCTCTCCTTCTTAACCCTGGCCCTGGCAGAAACCCACTCCTCCTCCCCCAGGGCGTTCAGTTCAAATATTTCCACCCCACCTCCACCCTGTGCAGCTTCCCAGACCTGCAGTTCAAGTAGACTCAGACAGCATTATGTTAAGCCCTATATTACAATGCACAGCCCATCAAAATTATAATTGTGATGAGTGTCTCTCCTACTACATTCGGAGTTTTGCATGGTATGTTGCGGGCACTCAGTAAATATCTGTGGAAGTGAGCTAAAACTGGTGTGCTTATACTTGTATAACTGGCTATTAAAGACAAAAGTTACTAAGCCAAGATTTGAGCTGAAAAAGGAATCAACTTTGTGCTGATATAACATGTCTTTGTAAGATGTGTCATTAGAAAGGAAAAACAAGACTAGACTAAAACAACATTGTCAAGAGAAGAAGCGCTGAGAGGGGAGAAATTCTTCTAACTCATGTATTTTCCTGTTCACAAAGGAACTTTCTAGTCAAGGAGAAAACATTGATTCAGTTTGAGAGGTTGCTGGAATTCTCTCCTTTTTCCTCTAGTTTTGGGAGAACTAGTACCCATTTGGAAAAGTAATGGGGATGTAAAAGTGAAGACAGCAATGCAGCGATATGCATCAACAAGGCTACTGAGTGATGATACAGCTATGCCCAGAGAGAAACATTACAGAGCAACATTAAGTAGGACACTTGAGGAATGCCTTAGAACTGAGACAGCTGTCACCTGATATTTTGACATTTTTGAAGTATATGAAGAAATAGCACCTGGAAACCAAAAAGTACAAATTGTTTTTAACAATGACATTCCAAAGTCAAAAGTATATTTTCCTCATCTTTTAAAAAAAAGTTAACCTGTTAGCATCATTCTCACTTTAGAAAAATGTGAAACCCTAAAACATGTATAATTCTAGAACACTGTATATAGGTGGCCTTCAAAAGAGAGAGCTGCCCTTCACTATACCAGATTTTCCTAAACAGACTTGTTTACCTGGAGGTACTTTTCTGTTTTGTGGATTATCCAGAACTTTTTTCCACCTCTTAAATTTTTTTTTTTTTAATTAGAGTATAGCTGCTATACAATGCTGTGTTAGTTTCAAGTGTAGAGCAAAGTGAATCAGTTATACATGTTATACAGACCTTTTATTTTTACATATAAGTCATTAATTCAACCCTTAGGGAAGATGAAAGAAAGGATAATATGTGAAATTTAAATCTGTCCATTTCTCTGCTGATAAATGTTTACTAGGAAAAATTTTAAAAGCCTGGAATTTAAAAATGACTGATTGATAGGTTTAATATGTAAGCTTTCTTCTTTCATGACCTTTCAGCTCACGGAGACACTATTCTAAAGCTGCTTTACTTGAAGGTTGCTTCTTCCTCTATCCACTAAAATGGCCAGTGATCCTGCCTCCACACAGTACATATTTACTGAGCTCTGACTTTGTGCTCAGGGCTGGGGCTACAGCTCTCTGCTCTAAGAACTCCCAGATGCACAGCAGAGGGGGAGAGACAAGTGTGCTGGCAGTTGTAGTTAAACTGGGATTGAGGGAAAGGTACAGTGAAGCTCTGGGTGCCTTGGGAGTACCAGGGAGGAACATAATCCACGTGGGCCGGGAGAGGACAGTGGGAAGGAAGGGTCTGGGATGTGGGTCAGCATGAAGTGAGGTATGCCCAGGGAACAGTGTCTCGGATGCCCAGTGATCCAGCTCTGCTGCTGAGACCCCTGCACTTCTTTTCACAGATCACAGAAATAAAGAGACAAAAAAGGACAAACAGTTTAAAATGAGTTTAAATCTCACTATATTTTTAAGAACTGATACTGATACATCTCTCAATACCCTGCAGACATCCACAGTGATAACTATTAGTAAGAGGTGAGCAAAAGGCATACATAGCGTTAGTGCTTTCCGGGATCATTTTCAGGTTGTCAATTGACAGCCTCATGGAATATTAGTGCTTAACTAGAACCAAGATCTTTCAGCCTAGAACCTTCACAAAGGGGGAAATTGAAGCTCAGGATCAGTGAAAAAAAATGACCACTAAAAGATAAGGGATACTTTCTCCTGCTATTTCCCTTCCTTACTTGGTTGTTTGGTCACCTGTGAGTAGACGGAAACACAATCCTTTAGAGAATCTGTTCTGGTTATGTCCTCACAATTCTATCAGCTGTCTGTTCCGCCACAGAACTACGAGTCTGCCCAGCTTTCCGTTCCCTCCTCCCCTGTAGATACCCGTTGGCAGTCGACACTGTGATAGGAGGGCTACAGGAAGGGGAGAGAATGACTGTCTTGGGACCCAGTTTTCAAAATTTAATGGTCAGACTAATATTAATTCCATGGACCCAAAGAAACTTTAATCATGATGGAATTTATGACAATTATATTTCAGGGTATACATAAAGTGAACAGTCGAAGTGTTAGTTGCTCAGTCATGTTTGACTCTTGGTGACCCCATGGACTTAGCCTGTCAGGCTCCTTAGTCCATTGGATTCTCCAGGCAAGAATACTGGAGTGGGTTGCCATTCCCAACTCCAGGGGATCTTCCCAACTCAGGGACTGAACTCAGGTCTCCTGCATTGCAGGCAGCTTCTTTACTGGCTTAGCCACCAAGCTGAGACAATTATATCAGTTCTGGAAAGAGGCCTAGTGGATACTGTACAAATGGAAAATAAGGAATTATTAAAACAACAAATGGTTACTTGTCTCATAAAGTTGCTTATATCTCAAAAGTATATCTTATTAGTATAACTTTAAGTGAAAAGCTGCCCTTTAACTTTGTCAAAGGTGAGTAAACAAAAACGTGAAAAGTCTGATTCAGACCCCTGGCAGTATACCAGAATCTCTTCAATATGCCATGTGAAAAGGGAAAGACTGATAAGGAATTTACTTCTTTTCATTCATAAATATAATACTACAGCAGTGCTGTCTGACAGAGATATAAGCCACCTATGTAATGTTAAATTTTTTAGTAGTCTCATGCAAAAGTTAAAAAAAAAAAGAAGATAAAAACAATTTTAAACAACTATGGTAAAATATAAATAAGAATTTACTGTCTTAACCATTTTTGAATGTAAAATTCAATGGTATCAAGTATATACATTCACACTGTTGTGCAACCACCATTACTATCCACTTCCAGAATCCTCCTCTCATCCCAAAAGAAACTCTATACTTGTGAAATAATAACTTCCTAGCCCTACCCCCTAGCCCTTGGTAACCTTACTTTACTTTCTATGAATTTCACTATTCTAGGTACCTTATACAAGCCGAATCAGACAGTATTTGTTCCTTTGGCTTATTTCACTTAGATTTGTCTTCAAGTTTCATCAATATTATAGCATACATCAGATTTCCATTCTTTTTTAAAGACTGAATAATATTCTACTATAGGCATATGCCGCATTTTGTTTATCTACTCATCTGTTGTTAGACATTTGAGTTGTTTCCACTTTTTGGCTATAGTGAAGGTAAAAATAATTTTAATGTATTTTATTTAACTCAATATATCTGAAGTATTAAACTTCAACATAGCCAATATAAAAATAATTAATGAGATATTTTCTATTCTTTTTTGCAACAAGTACCTGAAATTCAGTGTGTATTTCATAACTATAGCACATGTCAATTTGGATTAGCCAAGTATCTTGTACTAGTTAGCCACATGTAGCTAGCAGTTAATATAGGAGGGTTTGTAGTCAGGTTTTGGTAAATCATGACTCCTCCTGCAACACATCTTAGTGGATAATTACACTTAATTGGTTCTCATGTAGCCCAAGTGTTTAGAACTGGGGCTCTGGAGTCAGATTAATCTAAATTCAAATTTCAGATCTCTCACTAATTACCTCAGTATATTACAAAGGTTACTTATTAATAATATTTCCAAATGTTAGTTTCTTCATCTGTAATATGGATCAAAAACACTATTTCTCCCACAGGGTTGCTGTGAATTAAGTTAAGTAACACAAAATGCTTAACATAGCATTGCCACAAAATGCTACTAGTAAGTATAATTTTAAAAAGTCGTATTCCGGTTCATTAAGACCTTTGTTTTTGTATAGTTCTGTGTATTCTTGCCACTTCTTCTTAATCTCTTCTGCTTCTATAAGGTTCTTACTGTTTCTGTCTTATCACGCCCATCCTGCATGAAATGTTCCTTTGATAGCTCCAATTTTCTTCAAGAGATCTCTAATCCTTCCAATTCTATTGTTTTCCTCGATTTCTTTGCATTTTTCAATTCGCATATTCTTGCATTGATCATGATGGTATGATCACTCACCTAGAGCCAGACACCCTGGAATGCAAAGTCAAGTGGGCCTTAGGAAGCATCACTAAGAACAAAGCTAGTGAAGGTGATGGAATTCCAGTTGAGCTATTTCATATCTTAAAAGATGATGCTGTGAAAGTGCTGCACTCAATATGCCAGCAAATTTGGAAAACTCAGAACGGCCACAGGACTGGAAGAGGTCAGTTTTCATTCCAATCCCAAAGAAAGGCAATGCCAAAGAATGTTCAAACTACTGCACAATTGCATTCATCTCACACAATAGCAAGTTCAGTTGAGTTGCTCAGTCATGTCTGACTCTTTGTGACCCCATGAATCGCAGCACAACAGGCCTCCTTGCCCATTGCCAACTCCCAGAGTTAATTCAAACTCATGTCCATTGAGTCAGTGATGCCATCCAGCCATCTCATCCTCTGTCATCTCCTTCTCCTCCTGCCCTCAAGCTTTCCCAGCATCAGGGTCTTTTCCAATGAGTTGGTTCTTCACATCAGGTGACCAAAGTATTGGAGTTTCAGTTTCAGCATCAGTCCTTCCAAGGAACACTCAAGACTGATTTTGTTTAGGATGGGCTGGTTGGATCTCTTTGAGTCCAGGGGACTCTCAAGAGTCTTCTCCAGCACCACAGTTCAAAAGCATCAGTTCTTTGGAGCTCAGTTTTCTTTATAGCCCAACTCTCATATCCATACATGACTACTGGAAAAACCATAGCCTTGAATGAGACTGACCTTTGTTGGCAAAGTAATGTCTCTGCTTTTGAATATGCCAGGCTGGTCATAACTTTCCTTCCAAGGAGTAAGCATCTTTTAATTTCATGGCTGCAGTCACCATCTGCAGTGATTTTGGAGCCCCCAAAAATAAAGTCAGCCACTGTTTCCCCATCTATTTGCATGAAGTGATGGGACCGGATGCCATGATCTTCGTTTTCTGCATGTTGAGCTTTTAGCCAATTTTTCGCTTTCCTCTTTCAATTTCATCAAGGAGCTCTTTAGTTCTTCTTCACTTTCTGCCATAACGGTGGTGTCATCTGCATATCTGAGGTTATTGGTATTTCTCCCAGCAATCCTGATTCCAGCTTGTGCTTCCTCCAGCCCAGTGTTTCTCATGATGTACTCTGCATAGAAGTTAAATAAGCAGGGTGACAATACACAGCCTTGATGTACTCCTTTTCCTATTTGGAACCAGTCTGTCGTTCCATGCCAAGTTCTAACTGTTGCATCCTGACCTGCATGCAGATTTCTCAGGAGGCAGGTCAGGTGGTCTGGTATTCCCATCTCTTTCAGAATTTTCCATAGTTTATTGTGATCCACACAGTCAAAGGCTTTGGCATAGTCAATAAAGCAGAAATAGATGTTTTTCTAGAACTCTCTTCCTTTTTCAATGATCCAGCAGATGTTGGCAATTTGATTTCTGGTTCCTCAGTTCAATTCAGTTCAGTCACTCAGTCGTGTCCGACTATTTGTGACCACATGAACCTCAGCACGCCAGGCTTCCCTGTCCATCACTAACTCCCGGAGTCCACCCAAAACCATGTCCATTGAGTCAGTGATGCCATCCAACCGTCTCATCCTCTGTCGTCCCCTTCTTCTCCTGCACTCAATCTTTCCCAGCATCAGGGTCTTTTCCAATGAGTCAGCTCTTCGGATCAGGTGGCCACACTAGCAAAGTAATGCTCAAAATTCTCCATGCCATCCTTCAATGATACATGAATTGTGAACTTCCTGATGTTCAAGCTGGATTTAGAAAAGGCAGAGGAACCAGAAATCAAATTGACAACATCCACTGGATCATCGAAAAAACAAGAGAGTTCCAGAAAAACATCTAATTCTGCCTTATTGATTATGCCAAAGCCTTGGACTGTGTGGATCACAATAAACTGACCTCTTGAGAAATCTGTATGCAGGTCAGGAAGCAACAGTTAGAACTGGACATGGAACAACAGACTGGTTCCAAATAGGAAAAGGAGGATGTCAAGGCTGTATACTGTCACCCTGCTTATTTAACTTTTATGCAGAGTACATCATGAGAAACGCTAAACTGGAAGAAACACAAGCTGGAATCAAGATTGACGGGAGAAATATCATTAACCTCAGATATGTACATGACACCACCCGTATGGCAGAAAGTGAAGAGGAACTAAAAAGCCTCTTGATGAAAGTGAAAGAGGAGAGTGAAAAAGTTGGCTTAAAGCTCAACATTCAGAAAATGAAGATCATGGCATCCGGTCCCATCACTTCATGGGAAATAGATGGGGAAACAGTGGAAACAGTGTCAGACTTTATTTTGGGGGGCTCCAAAATCACTGTAGATGGTGACTGCAGCCATGAAATTAAAAGATGCTTACTCCTTGGAAGAAAAGTTATGACCAACCTAGATAGCATATTCAAAAGCAGAGACATTACTTTGCCGACTAAGGTCCATCTAGTCAAGGCTATGGTTTTTCCAGTGGTCATGTATGGATGTGAGAGTTGGACTGTGAAGAAAGCTGAGCACCGAAGAATTAATGTTTTTGAACTGCGGTGTTGGAGAAGACTTTTGAGAGTCCCTTGGACTGCAAGGAGATCCAACCAGTCCATTCTGAAGGAGATCAGCCCTGGGATTTCTTTGGAAGGAATGACCAACCTAGACAGCATATTAAAAAGCAGATACATTACTTTGCCAACAAAGGTCCATCTAGTCAAAGCTATGGTTTTTCCAGTAGTCATGTATGGATGTGAGCTGGACTATAAAGAAAGCTGAGCCCTGAAAAATTGATGCTTTTGAACTGTGGTGTTGGAGAAGACTCTTGAGAGCATCTTGGACTTCAGGGAGATCCAACCAGTCTATCCTAAACGAGATAAGTCCTGAGTGTTCCTTGGAAGGACTGATGTTGAAGCTGAAACTCCAATCCTTTGGCCACCTGATGCGAAGAGCTGACTCATTTGAAAAGACCCTGATGCTGGGAAAGATTGAAGGCAGGAGGAGAAGGGGACGAAAGGGGATGACATGGTTGGATGGCATCACTGAGTCAATGGACATGAGTTCAATTAGGCTCCGGGAGTTAGTGATGGACAGGGAGGCCTGGTGTGCTGCAGTCCATGGGGTCTGAATGAGTTGGACATGACTGAGCAACTAAAATGAACTGAACTGAACGAAATTTCTTTGCATTGTTCATTTCAGAAGGGCTTGTTTTCTCTCCTTGGTGTTCTCTGAAACTCTGCCTTCAGTTGGGCATATCTTTCTCTTTCTCCTTCGTCTATAGCTTCTCTTCTTTCCTCAGCTATTTGTATAGCCTCCTCAGACAACTCTTCAAAAACGTCATCACCAAAGACAAAGACTGAAACACTGTTCAGATTGAGGGAGAGCCATGACCACTAAATGCTACACATAATCCTGGAACAAAAGAAAAATAAAATTTCCCTATGCAAATAATACTATGAGATAGTTGGTAAAAAGTTGAATGGGGACTATGGATTAGAAAATAATCTGGTGTCAATATTAATATACTGAATTTGATAGTCATAGTTGCGTAGAAAAGTGTACTTGCTTTTAGGATAATAACACTGAAGCACATAAGTTGATTCAGAAAAACACACACATGTATATAAACACAAGGGGATAGGTGGGAAGAGGGAGATTAGAGGAAAAAAGGGAGAGAGACAGTAAATGTGGCAAAATGCTAAAATTTGGAGAACCTGAATGAAGAGTACACAGGAGTTCTTTACTATTCATGTATCTTTTCTGTAAGTTTGAAATTATTTCAATGATAATAGCTAAAAATAAAGAGCATGGGTTTCAGTGAGACTCAGATCGAAGTTTGAATTCCGAGTCTGATATTTATCATCCAGGAGACTGTAGGGAGGTTAATTATTGTGAGCTTTGGTTTTCTTATTTGATCACCAATTCAAGACCAGCTTGGTCTTCCCAGATGGCTCTAGTGATAAAGAACCTGCCTGCCAGTGCAGGAGACATAAGAGACGCAGGTTCAAACTCTGTGTCTGGATGATCGCCTGGAGGAGGGGATGGCAACCCACTCCAGTAATCTTGTCTGGACAGAAGAGCCTAGCAGACAATTTGCATGCACAGGACTAACTTAAAGCGGTGCTGTGATGGTTATGTAAAATAATACACAGAATGGAGCACCTGGCTAGTGGTGAATCTGCCTGGCAGAGGACCTGATGCCTAACTGGTTAGGAAGTATATACTCGCTAAAGACATGAACAAGCTCCTTCCTCCCGCCCCTCCCCACCAATCAGATTAAGTGATAGCACTTAGAGAAAACTAACAAATTTTAACGAAGTATGAGATTTTTCTTAACATCTGCATAACACAAAACAAAAACCTTGATTAATCATAATAAATATCATCATACATTTGAATGTTGCTTTAAGTTTCCTCAGCATTTGCCCTCATGTCTCATATGACACTGAATGGAACAGGCAGGCATTCAAGTTAAAGTTCAACACAGCGTTAATAATAGCAAGTCTCTGCAGTGCCTTGGGTCATGACTGTCAAAGAAGAGGGCATGCCCTTATTACTTAAATCTCAAACAGGGCTTGCATCAGTTCTTGGTTGCAGGGTACAAAATGAGGTGCGGTCTAACGTCCATCTGGGCATCTGTTCTTAGGATGCTGGCGCCGCTGTTTGTTGCAGTTCACAGTGTATCTGGGGCAGTGACAGGGCACAGAAGGGGACCCAGGTTGTGCCTGGGAGGTTTCTTCTCTCGGCCAAGATGTGCACATAAATTTGAAATCACCCAAGAGGGTGGTTTCAGAGTTGCCTGCCAAAGAGTGGTGTCTTCTAATCTGGAGAGCAGCTGCTGGGCACAGGCATGCAAACACACACACACAGACAGACACACACACACCCAGACACACTCAAGGAGCCTATACCTGCCTCTACTTGTCTGCTCTGGGCAGATGGCTCCCGGGTCTTGGGTCGTCTCATTCTGCACCTCAGTCCAGTTAGACCCTTTCTTCTGTGGAGGCTGGCAAGCTGTGGGGTGAGGGATTCAGCCAGGTTGCCTGCCTTCTGAGTATGAAGGACACAGCCTGGAGAGGGAGGAGGGTTATTTTTAGTGTTTGGGCCCAGTCAGTGTTGGGCTCCCCTCTGCCTCTCCTCTGCGGAACTGTCAGTGGACCCTGGTTGCAAGTTCTCCTTGACTTTGAAGCCCACAAAACAAAAACTGAGAGACTGTCCAAAAAGAAAAGAAGAAAACGCTGTTGGTCCCTGGACTCCACTGTTGGATTTGGTGGGGATGAGAAGAGAGGACCACCGGGTGTGACTGAGCAGAGGCACCTGCACAGTAAGGTAAGTGTCCCCAGTGCCACTGAGAAGAGGCTTTGGGGACGTGTCTGTGATATCCAACATCCAGGAACTGCCCCCACTGCTCTCCAGGAGCAGAAGCTTCTGGGCATTATGCAAGGGAATAGAGTAAATCTTAGGCATGATTAAGGGCTTATGAAGGGTGATGACGTTTTTTAATATGAAGAAGAGCTGCGTGCAAAATAGAGGAACTATCCTGACAGGAGATATGAAAGGAGACCAAAATAAAATCTTAAATTGCTATCCTCTTTAGAGTAAGACAAATGGTCAAAAATTTTAAAATGGTTTGGGCAGATGACTTTGCTTGGTAATAGCTTGATTTTGCAAACTGATGTAAATGATCAATGCATAATTTGAAAATCATCCCAAATGTGGTATCAATGGAGAAGTGTATTGGATAGGCTAGACTAGTTAGGAGGCATTTTCTTTTTATGGAAAGACAGAAGAAATTAACATCTTAAAATGGCAACTTAGAGGTATTCTTTTTCATTTCCTTTTGTTCCTATTTCTTTGGTGCTAAAGATTTGATGAATGGGCAAGATTTGATGAATAGGGGCCAGAGAAGAGAAGCAGATTCTTGAGGTGGGGTTTTTTGGAAGGTCTTGGAAGATACCTATCACCCCAAAGCATGACTGGATGTTTATGGCACAACAAACCTCAATGTCAATGGGAAATGAAGCCTGATTGCTGCCAAATGATACCAGAGAAAGTTCTGTACTTGCTCAGTGGGAGTATTAGTCAGTGTTTAGGGTGAATGCATAGTTTTGAATACAGATCTAGTTTGAGAGATATATGTTCAGCTAAAATTTTTGTGACATATTCAATCACTCTTTTTCATTACACCTGATGATCACATCTTTCTTCAATATCTATGCAAGTCTTATGAAGAACTACAAGAAATGCAATGCATACGCTGCTCAGCTACATCCACATGTTCTATGTGTGCGTTAGGCTTGTAATAAAGGAGGGCAAGGGGTAGCATACTACTGGTGAAAACTCTTCCAAACTGTGGCAGTGCTCCTCTTGCTTCAACTAAAAATACTTTTCCTATGATGATACTTTCTAATACATCAATCTTCTATCCTCCCAAAACAAATATTCCAAGTAAATACATCTCTACAGTCATCAGTTGACACTATTATGAAACTCATATTATGCTTAATTAAAAATCAGCATAAATATTTAAACAGCTCTTTGCTACTGAAAATTTCTAAAGGCAGCAATAATATTCATGGGCTATTTTTATTTCTTTAAAACAAATATGTTGGGCAATCAAGACAAGTCTATGCTTACAAGAGTTTTTCAGGTAATTTCCCAGAGCAATGTTGAGTCTGGGTTCTTAAGATTACCAATGCAAAAATATTCTGTAAAAATTCTAGGATGAATAAAGTATTGATTATAAACATAAAGTGTAAAAAATTTTTTTTAAGAGTTTAGCTTCTGTTAAAGTTTGTATGTAGTTTTCTTTTTTCATTTAAACTGTTGTTGAATAAAAAAATTTGTTAGCCAACAATTGGTCTTAGGTACTGACATTGTCACTGGAGATACAGATACTTTATTGTGGTTTCAAAATGATGATCCATTTACCTGTTGTATGGGCCAGATGTTGTAATGTGCCAAGAGTTGAGGAGCAATGGGGATGAGCTCCACAGATGGGGAAAAACAAAAGTAAAGGGCCCTGTATTCTTCAGAAGAAAGTCCATGTTATTCTTGTCTTAACGTAAAAGAAAGTTTTCATTACTACTGAAATACATGTTTCGCCTCTTCAATATGTTACATTAAAAAACATTTAAAGAAAAAAATGTTGCTTTTATTTGCATTTGGACAGAACTAAGTGGCCACCAGCATTTAATAGCCATTCATACAGAGAACAACATAATTTTTTTGTTTTGTTTGCTTCATTGTAATTAGGTAGACCACTCTTATGGTAAAAGGGCTTAATGAGTTTGTTCACTTGTTCATTCATTCAACAAAGGTTTAGAGTGCCTACTACATGCTGGGTTACCAGAGATACAGCAGTGAATGGACCAAAAGTGGTTTCCGTATTCTCTGAGTATGGAGATCTTCACAGAGGGGCCAGTTATTAGTGATTTGAACCTTAATACTGTTCATGTTTCTCAAGAGGCAGGACAGGTGGTCTGGGATTCCCATCTCTTTCAGAATTTTCCAGTTTATTGTGATCCACACAGTCAAAGGCTTTGGCATAGTCAATAAAGCAGAAATAGATGTTTTCCTGGAACTCTCTTGCTCTTTTGATGATCCAGTGGATGTTGGCAATTTGATCTCTGGTTCCTCTGCCTTTTCTATAACCAGCTTGAACATCTGGAAGTTCACAGCTCACGTATTGCTGAAGCCTGGCTTGGAGAATTTTGAGCATTACTTTACTAGCATGTGAGATGAGTACAATTGTGTGGTAGTTTGAGCATTCTTTGGCATTGCCTTTCTTTGGGATTGGAATGAAAACTGACCTTTTCCAGTCCTGTGGCCACTGCTGAGTTTTCCAGATTTGCTGGCATATTGAGTGCAGCACTTTCACAGCATCATCTTTCAGGATTTGAAACAGCTCAACTGGAATTCCATCACTTCCACTAGCTTTGTTCATAGTGATGCTTTCTAAGGCCCACTTGACTTCACATTCCAGGATGTCTGGCTCTAGGTGAGTGATCACACCATCGTGATTATCTTGGTCATGAAGATCTTTTGTGTACAGTTCTTCTGTATATTCTTGCCACCTCTTCCTAATACCTTCTGCTTCTGTTACATCCATGCCATGCATGAAATGTTCCCTTGGTATCTCTAATTTTCTTGAAGAGATCTCTAGTCTTTCCCATTCTGTTGTTTTCCTCTATTTCTTTGCATTGATCGCTGAGGAAGGCTTTCTTATCTCTTTTTGCTATTCTTTGGAACTCTGCATACAGATGCTTATATGTTTCCTTTTCTCCTTTGCTTTTTGCTTCTTTTCTTTTCACAGCTATTTGTAAGGCCTCCCCAGAGAGCATCACCAACTCGATGGACGTGAGTTTGAGTGAACTCCAGGAGATGGTGATAGACAGGGAGGCCTGGCGTGCTGCGATTCATGGGGTTGCAGAGTCAGACACGACTGAGCAACTGAACTAACTAACTAACTGTTCATGTTGCCTACCATGGTATTTTCTCCTTTGTTTCTAAGTAAAAGACTAGAAAAAAAAATTTCTTACTTATAAAGGTTGATTTAGCATCTGCAAGATAGGGAGAGAATTCCAGGGACCAAATAATCAAATAATCAGATTGGAATACACATTTTATTGAAACTACTTGAGCCTTCTTTGAGGGACGTTAACATTTCTGTTCTAAATTATAGATGTCAGACAAAGGCTCATAACCGGTAAGTTTGCTCCTTCAGAATTGGGTCAGACAAGATGTCTCTAATGAGGACATTAGAGCAAAATTTGTATTAGATAGCCTCATGGCTATCTGGGGCTCAAATCTGATGAGGGTTCAAGATGTTTCTGTCTGATTTGTCTGACAAAGACAGTCAATCACCGGAGGCTACAACAGAAAGAGTGGCAGTACTATGCTCTCACTATGGTTGAGGAAACTTCGTATAATGGCATTATTCGTAACCACAGGGTCATTTTATACCTGGGAGGTGTCCTACATTGTTTACAGAATTCAAGCATCAGTCACTCACTTGATCCTAAGGTGACCCTGCATGATAGGAAATGCAAGTATTATTCCCTGTTCAGCCGATGGAAAAACTAGGTTTTAGACTTTTAAGGAACCAGCCCAGCTAATGTTCTCTCTAATGCAGTCTCCTTAAATAATTTCTCAAATGAAGTCTAGAAAAATTCTGAGTTTTCAACATGAGTACTCACAGTTCCGAGCACTGGTTGAAGGTGGTGGTGGCCAACTGGAAGCTGCCAATGGGAGAGTTTCAGGCCTTCCCACACACCATTGTCTTCCTGCCTCTACCTCCCTTCTACACTCACCCAGCAGTTCTTTCCTCTGGCCCTCAAAGTAGTGTAGTTTCTAAACAAGATATAAGCTACTGCTTTTTTCTTCTTTTTATGATGGGAACAGGATAGTATACTCATCTACATGTGAATATAGAATTTTAAACTTCTGGTTAGTGCCAAAAGTCTGGCAACATAAAAAGCTGTCAGATCAGATTAGACCAATTGTCCACCCAGCCCAGATCCTGCTACTGGTGGGTGCATAAGTGGGCCCTTGAGAGCAGCAGTTTATCAATGGTAAGTGAAAATATCACAGGACAAAATTATGGGGGAAAATGGTAAGCTGACAGCTATATCAACTGAGACATATGAGTTGACTGAGAGCTCTATCAATATCGGCAGAGCTGATCAGAGCATTCTTGAGTGAAGGTCTCCCTGGTGGATTTCAAGAGAGTAAACTGATCTGCGGGTAACTGGGATACTGAAGATAACAGGGTGTAGGGTACCACTCATAGCTAGTATTCTCTGTTACGGCTAGCTATGATCAATCAAATCCACTTTGTTTCTTCCTTACATTTTTTTCCTGGAATTTATTGTGTACCTATTTAAGGTTTATTATAATTGTTTGGAGGTGTTTAGCTATCGGGTTGGCCAGAAAGTTTATTTGGGTTTTCTCGTAACATCTTATGGGAAAATCCGAACAAAGTTTTTGGCCAACCCAATACTTTGTTCTAGTGGCTTGGACAGAATGTCTCAGATCCCCTTGACGGATCCAGGGACAATCCTCTGACTAGGAAAGTGGAGTTTAGGGAGGACAGGAATGTGGGTAAAGCACAGGCTGCTTCTGTGCTGCTTCTAGGAGCTGCTGCTGCAAGCCTTGAGACAGAAAGAGACAGAGGCAGCTGCCTCTGAGCCATGGTATTAACTGCCAGGTTGTGACTAGGGACACCAACCAGCTCCTTAGTTTTCAGCTGCTCCAAACATCTTCACCCGGAGCTATTTTAAGAACCTTTGCATTTGATCAGGGAGCATGTGGGGTTAAGCCTTGTGTTTTCCATTTCAGTTTTAGATCCCAAGCAGGTGCAGTTAGTAGTTCAGAGTTTAAAAACTTATTATTGTATTTCTCCCCAATCAATGCAAAATAACTTCATATTAGGGAGAAAAATCATGTAACTGAGATCAAGACTTGTTTCTTAAATAAAATTAAAAGTATTTAGAACTTGAACTTAAAAAAATCACTAGCATTTTCCATTATAATTCTTGTTTGGCAAACTTGGCTAAAAGTATGAAAGAATAAATAAAGTCATTTGGCTACAGTAGTCATGTATGGATGTGAGAGTTGGACTATGAAGAAAGCTGAGTGCCGAAGAATTGATGCTTTTGAACTGTGGTGTTGGAGAAGACTCTTGAGAGTCTCTTGGACTGCAAGGAGATCCAACCTGTCCATCTTAAAGGAAATCAGTCCTGAATATTCTTTGGAAAGACTGATGCTGAAGCTGAAACTCCAATACTTTGGCCACCTGATGCGAAGACCTGACTCATTTGAAGAGACCCTGATGCTGGGAAAGATTGAAGGTGGGAGGAGAAGGGGATGACAGAGGATGAGATAGTTGGATGGCATCACTGTCTCAACGGACATGAGTTTGAGTGAACTCTGGGAGTTGGTGATGGACAGGGAGGCCTGGCGTGCTGCAGTCTATGACGTCGCAGAGTCGGACATGATGAACAACTGAACTGAACTGAACTGAAAAGTCAGGACGATATATAATTATTTGTGCTACTGTCCATTAATCTAATGCTGTGCATGCGTGCTCAGTAGCTCAGTCATGTCCAACTCTTGCAACCCCATAGACTGTAGTCTGCCAGGTTCCTCTAACCATGGAATTTTCTAGGCAAGAATACTGGAGTGGGTTGCCAATTCCTACTCCAGGGGATCTTCCTGAGCCAGGGACAGAATCTGCATCTCTTGAGTCTCCTGCATTGGCAGGTGGATTCTTTACCACTGAACAACTTGACAAGTCTCAATCTAACCCTACATTCTACTTAGTATGCTTACAATATTGCTGACAAGGACATCTTTGTATATTAGGGACATTTATGATGGTCTGACAATGTCAAACAATGACCTACCACTTGAACTTTGACAATCAGAGAAAGGTTTCCTCTAAGACTCAGCCTACTCCCTGAAGAGATAGAGTTGAAACAAAAGTGAAGGCAATATAAAACAAAAAATTATTTCTTTCACAAATCTTTCAAGCTAAGTATCTGTAAATTCCTCCAAAATTTATATAGGTCTTTCTTGGTCTGTTCAAGTTCTGTATCTCTAATGGTCCACTACACACTTATGAATCTGAGCCAGAGTTGCTCAATTTCTTAGTTTAAAAGATTTATTTGTACCCTTCAGGAGATTCAACAAAGCAGAAGTGCTGGAATCTGGGGCTTGGATACAGCTCTGGAAAAATAAAGGAGGTAGGACAATCATTGGTCGAGTTGTATTTGGGACTGTGGAATTTTCTAGGCTTCAGGACTTTCACTGCTAAAATCAGAATTGTTCCGGGAAAACTGGGGCAGTGGGTCACCCTAAATGGAGAACACACAACTGAAAGGATCAAATTATAGTGCCTACTGCTATAGAGGATCGGGGTACAGAAACCAGGTGCCCTAATTCTGTCTGGTGCACTGTATACATGGCAGACTCCTTGTTTAGGGAGATGTGGGGAGAGCTTTGGTCATGAAGATTCACCTGTTTATGGAATCTCACCCTTCCTAACACAAGAAGAGACCTGAAGGCATAATAACGAAGCGCCATCTTGAAGCTTGGGAAGTTCAAGTTTCCCAGTGAACTGGCTCAGCTTCCCACCAAAAACAACCATGACTCCAAGATTATTCAGGTATTCCACAGTTATATTTTTTGTTTAAAACTTTACAAGGGCAACATAGACATATGCACACAAATCCAAGGGGAAGCAGTGCATAAAGTGTGCAAGTCCACCAAACTTCTAGACCAGAGTAGGAAAAGAGTAAGGGCTATCTGAACTGAACATATCAATATCAAACAAAAGCCAGTTATTACTAAACCAGCAAATGGATGTACTCATTAGCATAACGCCTAATGCCTAAGACCATGGATTTTCTCCAGATGACATCATGGGTTTTAATCTCCAAAAAGTTACTTAACCTCTCAAAGCTTTAAGTTTCTTCATAAAATGAAGATAATAACTGTATTTGTCTTCTGGGGAACAATAAATGAGAAATATAAAGTGTTAACTACAGTTAGTGACAAATAATAAGTGCTCGATAATCAGGAGATATTTATGGCAACCCACTCCAGTATTCGTGCCTAGAGAATTCTGTGGACAGAGGAGCCTGGTGGGCTGCTGTCTATGGGGTCGCACAGAGTCGGACATGACTGAAGCGACCTAGCAGCAGCAGCAGCATTACTATCATCATTAATAATATAGAAAATTCCCAGTGTTATAGATTAGGTCTAACAAAATTCAGTCTTGAAAATGTGGCATGTCAGGTCTTCCTGAAAAGCTGGTAAACCTTACAAGATCCTGGATACACAAAGACAAATTGAACCAAATTAAGAAGTCTTGGGTTAGAAATGTCATCTAGAAATCAAGGGAACCAGCATTTGAATAATGTGTTTCCTTAGGGACTCTAAGAACCACTGCTTTAGATAATACATGCCCACAGGCAGGTATGAATTTAAAGCCAAATTTTGTGGTTTGGGCATAAAAAAATTTTCAGAAAGTTGATTATTGAAAGTAAACCACAAATTTCCTTGCAGTATGTTAAATAAGCAGGAATATTCTTTTCCCTTCCTTGAGCTTCTCTAACCATAAGTGTCACTACTTTTTTGCAATTCTCTTGCTCTCTCCTTCCATAAAAGACTGTGTATGGAAGTTCCATCAAAATGTAATAATTTATGGGCCCACAGCCCAGAAGATTTTGAGGAGACAATCAAATTCCTAAATGTGTGCAAATTATTCCAGAATGGGAAATGACTCTTCCGGTGTAGCAGTAATTACTTATGTAACATTACCTTGGGAGAATGGTAATGGTAGAGCATTAAATTTCTCCTGTTAAAACAAAGGCACTTCTACAGGGTTTTATATCTTCTTTCCTAATTTGGAAAGACAGCATTTGTACACACAGAATAGCAAGTTTTACTATTTTACTGTTAAGTGGTTAGGTCAGGTTTCAGACAGACTGTCCTGACACATTTAATACCTGTCATTTGTGTGGAAGGAAAACTCCAGTTCAAATCGTGACAGAGCTACAGATCCATCACTCTTAAAGTAAGCAAAGTAAGCGGCAAATTCCAATACCAAAAAAGTGCCAAAAGAGGCCATAATGCCTACTGAAGGGAGAAAAACTTTAGTTTACCTCAAATTCACATGCACTTAGTAATTTCCCCAGATGGCATCATAAAACTGCAATCATGACCTAAATAATCTCAGTTATTTCAGCACGTAATTCTATTATTACGTTCCCATCCACATCTGGATAGTTTATTTGTACAAGGAAATTTCAGTTGAAAAAAAGAACTCCAAAAGTTCAGCTAGGTCTAGTGGAACTAATCTGTGTATAAACAAAGATTTTTTTTTTAAACAGGATGGAAGAATATAAAGATTTTCACCTGTACTTGCAGCACTAAAACAGTAGTTCAGTCTGAACTGGGAGCTACAGATTTACTTCTCTTGACTCTGTCACAAAATCCATAAGAACTTAATACTTTCAGGGTTAGACCAGATAGAGTCAGTGGCAAAACGCCAGCCACCATCTTAGTGGGGTTTTTGCATTTCAACCCATTGCCCTAGTGACCAAAAAACATTTTCCTTAGCATTTCCTTTAGCATACTTGTGCTATCTTATTAAATTTCAGCAGTTTTTTTTTTTTTAAACAGTAAAATAACCTCTGGCATTTTAAAATTTCCAAACATGTGAAAACATACTATGGGAATCACAGTATCAGCCTGGGATTATAGAACAGCCAGACACCACTTGAGTGAATCAGATGGTGCTGAACTTATCTAAAGGATTCCAAAGGAAGTGAGCATTCCTAGCAGGAAGGTGAGCAACACACCCCAGCACAAGTAATGGTACAAGCTTCTGAACTGAGAGCTCTCACAAGGACGTGCATGCGTGCTAAGTCACTTCAGTCGTGTCCAACTCTTTGTGACCCTATGAACTGTAGTCTGCCAAGCTCCTCTGTCCATGATTCTCCAGGCAAGAATACTGGAGTAGGTTGCCATGCCCTCCTCCAGGGGGATCTTCCCGACTCAGGAACTGAACCTGCGTCTCCTGCATCTCCTGTACGGCAGGTGGATTCTTTACCACTGAGTCACTGGGGAAGCGCCTCTCACAAGGACACACAGTTATAGAATGTGATGCCTGTGCATGAAGGCAGACCTTAAAAAAACCCACAACTCAGTGATCATCCTCTAGCTTTTAACTCTTTTTAACTCTTTTTAAAAAGCCAAAGTAGGGCTTCCTGGAACAATCCTTCACCAGGTAGCTCTAGATTTCCTGCCATGCTTTCTCACTATCTCCACCACAGTCCTAGAAGTCACACTGAACCCTGCTTAATCTTGAAATTAATGAATCTGTCCAGATGGGAACGTTGTTAGAACAGATCCAGATTAGCAGGCATGCAGAATGGATTTAGTCTCTACTGGCCTGGAGGAGAAATGAGATCCCACCAAGTCTGGCATTATATGCAAGGGTACAGCTCTGGTGGTATTCTGCAGTCTGGAAGCATGTACTCTGTCTATCATCCTGCCCAGACAGACTTGTTTCTGTGTCCTTATGATGAATCAACCTCTTCAGATTTACTGAGGTGTTGTCTAGGTCTGATTGTTCCATTAACCCTAGCCTACCACTGACAGTGACTGCAGCCATGAAATTAAAAGATGCTTGTTCCTTGGAAGAAAAGCTATGACCCAACTTAGACAGCATATTAAAAAGCAGAGACATTACTTTACCAATACAGGTCCATCTAGTCAAAGCTATGGTTTTTCCAGTAGTCATGTATGGATGTGAGAGTTGGACTGTGAAGAAAGCTGAGCACCAAAGAACTGATGCTTTTGAACTGTGGTGTTGGAGAAGACTCTTGAGAGTCCCTTGGACTGCAAAGAGATCCAATCAGTCCATCCTAAAGGACATCAGTCCTGAATATTCTTTGGAAGGACTGATGCTGAAGCTGAAACTCCAATACTTTGATCACCTGATGTGAAGAACAGACTCATTGGAAAAAACCCTGATGCTAGGAAAGACTGAAGGCATGAGGAGAAGGGAACGACAGAAGATGAGATAATTGGATGGCATCACCGATGCAACAGACATGAGTTTGAGTAGGCTCCAGGAGTTGGTGATGGACAGGGAAGCCTGGTGTGCTGAAGTCCATGGGGTCACAAAGAGTTGGACATGCCTGAGCGACTGAACTGAACTGAACTGAACCACTGACAGTAACTTCCTATTTCCTGCATATCTTATGCCTTGAATGTACAAATATGTTATTTAACTGAAACCGTAGGAAATATACTCTGATTGGTTGGATTTCTAGACTCCCAAGCACAACTCTGTTCACTCCAATAAATGAGTCTGATAGTGAGAAGCTATGTGAAAACAAAGGACTTCCAAGATGAGTTTCATCTGAGAAAGAGTGTGAAGAGGAAGCCAACTTATAAAAGAGATTTTGTTTGTGGAGAAGGGGAATGAGAACAGTAGTTAAGTATGGGCTTCTGCAAAGGTAACATCTTCTGAAACATCTCATGGGACTGTATCATCTTGACCCAGCAGTTGTTTCTCATTCCTACTTTCCAAGCTACCTTTGTGTAAGGATTAATGACCTTCCCTCAGTCCATTAACTCAGAGTGCCATTAATCTCCAGGAAATACCTTGTCAGTACTGCCTGAAGGATACATGAGAAATGCTATATTTAAGGTTAAAAATGGTTAATTGTACAGCTCCTTAACTACCTTTTTTTTTTTAAGAGAAGTATTTTTATTTTTTTACTTTACAATATTGTGTTGGTTTTGCCATACATCAACATGAATCTGCCACAGGTGAACATGTGTTCCCAATCCTGAACCCCCCTCCCACCTCCCTCCCTGTACCATCCCTCTGGGTCATCCCAGTGCACCAGCCCCAAGCATCCTGTATCCTGCATTGAACCTGGACTGGCGATTCGTTTCTTATATGATATTATACATGTTTCAATGCTATTCTCCCAAATCATCCCCCCTTCTCCCTCTCCCACAGAGTCCAAAAGACTGTTCTATAAATGTGTCTCTTTTGCTATCTCACATACAGGGTTATCATTACCATCTTTCTAAATTCCATATATATGCATTAGTATACTGTATTGGTGTTTTTCTTCCTGGCTTACTTCACTCTGTATAATCGGCTCCAGTTTCATCCACCTCATTAGGACTGATTCAAATGTATTCTTTTTTAATGGCTGAGTAATACTCCATTGTGTATATGTACCACTGCTTTCTTATCCATTCGTCTGCTGATGGACATCTAGGTTGCTTCCATGTCCTGGCTATTATAAACAGGGTTGCGATGAACATTGGGGTACACGTGTCTCTTTCAATTCTGGTTTCCTCAGTGTGTATGCCCAGCAGTGGGATTGCTGGGTCATAAGGCAGTTCCATTTCCAGTTTTTTAAGGAACCACCACACTGTTCTCCATAGTGGCTGTACTAGTTTGCATTCCCACCAACAGTGTAAGAGGGTTCCCTTTTTTCCACACCCTCTCCAGCATTTATTGCTTGTAGTCTTTTGGATCACAGCCATTCTGACTGGTGTGAAATGGTACCTCACTGTGGTTTTGATTTGCATTTCTCTGATAATGAGTGATGTTGAACATCTTTCCATGTGTTTGTTAGCCATCTGTCTGTCTTCTTTGGAGAAATGTCTATTTAGTTCTTTGGCCCATTTTTTGATTGGGTCATTTATTTTTCTGGAATTGAGCTGCATAAGTTGCTTGTATATTTTTGAGATTAGTTGTTTGTCAGTTGCTTCATTTGCTATTATTTTCTCCCATTCCAAAGGCTGTCTTTTCACCTTGCTTATAGTTTCCTTTGTTGTGCAGAAGCTTTTAATTTTAATTAGGTCCCATTTGTTTATTTTTGCTTTTATTTCCAATATTCTGGGAGGTGGGTCATAGAGGATCCTGCTGTGATTTATGTCAGAGAGTGTTTTGCCTATGTTCTCCTCTAGGAGTTTTATAGTTTCTGATCTTACGTTTAGATCTTTAATCCATTTTGAGTTTATTTTTGTGTGTGGTGTTAGAAAGTGTTCTAGTTTCATTCTTTTACAAGTGGTTGATCAGTTTTCCCAGCACCAGTTGTTAAAGAGATTGTCTTTTCTCCATTGTATATTCTTGCCTCCTTTGTCAAAGATAAGGTGTCCATAGGTGTGTGGATTTATCTCTGGGCTTTCTATTTTGTTCCATTGATCTATATTTCTGTCTTTGTGCCAGTACCATACTGTCTTGATGACTGTGGCTTTGTAGTAGAGCCTGAAGTCAGGCAGGTTGATTCCTCCAGTTCCATTCTTCTTTCTCAAGATTGCTTTGGCTATTTGAGGTTTTTTGTATTTCTATACAAATTGTGAAATTATTTGTTCTAGCTCTGTGAAAAATACCATTGGTAGCTTTGATTACAGACTCTTTTTGGAGTTCTCTTTGCCCCAGAATTTAATATTTTAATTAGAGTCTTAACTTGTAAGCTGTGAAGTTGTTAAATAGGGACTGCAACTGATCCAAAAGAAATGTCTTTCTGGAGGGTAAACTGAGTTTTCAAAAATGCATGTAAAAAAGGATTCTACCAAACTAAATTCCTGTAATTCCTATGTGTCTTATGTATTTGGAAACTGAATGTTGTTAACCCCAAATCTGCATTGTTGGTCAGCTCCAGTTATGGGTTATTTCAATTTTAATCTTTGTTAGAAGAATATGTCATCTACTAAATCAGCTTTGTAAAATGTCTAGAAAAGTTGATATAGGTATAAATATTTGTATACTTTTAGAGGAATGTTTAAGAGACTTAAATAATACTTCCTGTTAAACGTTCTTGAGGGCCCTCCAAGAAAAGGCTAAAAAGAGTAATAGCTACAGTTAACAACAGCAGGAAAAAAACACTCATAAATGAGATTTCCTATAAAATATAAATTATCTCCTAAGGAAAAAGTTAGGTAAAGGCAGATTATTTTAACAGAAATATTAGAATGAAAGCATAGTGGGGATTTTGGCTGTTACAGAGAGAAGTGACGACAGAAGCAGGAAGTGTGCAAGAAACGAGGATGCCCACGGTCGGGTAGTGAGCCAGCTACGCTGAAGTTGGTGGCTCAGTCTCGAGCAGAGGGCAAAATACCAGAAGTGGTTGTTTTCATCCCCACTTTTCCTGAACTTCTCTTCCACTTGAGGAGAGTTAACAAGCTGAGGGCACTGGTGTAAATCAGCAAAGCAGCAGGGCCAAACTCACTGCCATTCCAGCAGAAAGGGAAGAGGCCCTCAGTGCTAACATTTGGGTTCCTGGCTTTTGCCAGAGCAGGTCTCAGTCAGCCAGCTCTGAACTGGATTCTTCTTTGCTTTGGTCACTGTCCTCGGGGTCCTGAGAAGACTGGCCTGTGCTCCAAAGCCATTGTTCTTTAAACAAAGTTGTGAACCACTAACAGTTTTGTTTAAAAGTTTATAAAATGGTAACCACATTGCTACATCTTTCTGGAATATCTCAAACAAAATGTGGTTCAAATTTCTTGTTAAAAAAACAAAAAAAGAAGTCCAGAGTTCCCAAATAAACAAAGACAGCCGATACAGTTCACAGGCTTTGTGTGACCACAGCTCTGTCGTTTTGTCTTCTGTTTCTTGCTTTGGGCAGAGGGCAGGGTGGCCATGCAGCGAAGGAGCCTCTGACTAGTCCCACAGCTCAGGAGCTGCCTGAGTGAGCTTCAGTGTGGCCCCCCTCCCTTGCACCTTGGCAGGACTGGTGGGAGGGGTAGGCAGAGAGGCTACCTTACCTGGAGCATGCCCCCTTCTACCTAGACACATACACACAGCAGTTACTCCATTTCGGGCAAGTGAGAAGCCAGCTCCATGTGGAGGATCACAAGGAGCCCCAACTTGGTGACTTGGCCCCTGTGCCTATAAGCACATAAGAGGTACAAATGGACACCTCTACTAATTGAAAACTGCTGCATTGATGCAGCTGATTAAACAAATGATGGAAATCTTGGCAGGGACCTGCTCATGGCTTTTATTAATAGACATTGATCTTTATATAAAGATCACTGATTATGCCTCAAACACACAGGGTACAAAGATTCTTTTCTTTAGGGTAGATGAGACAGATCCATCTTAGTGCAACAATGTATTATTTGGACAAACATGCTTACCCCAAAGCCAGGCCACCCAAATCCAAGCAACCACTGGATATGACCACCCTAGAGCTTCTTGTACAACCCATGCTGCAGGCAACATGCATCTCCCCATCCTAGCTTCAGTCCTTCATTGACCATCCCTCCTTTCTGCTTGACATTCAGGATGACTGTCAATTGATGCTTCAACTTTCCAAGAAAGGCCAGATTCAAGATTTGAGGAGGAGAAAACCCCTGAAGACTCTAGCTCTTTAGTTTCACAGAGGGATGCATGCTCAGATTCTGCAAACATTAAAACGGCTATCCTGTCACTGATTTGGTTTCCTGTCAATGTCTGTGTAGCAGTTCCCAAGGAGCAACAGCAGCCTTCAGCAAAGAGCTGCTCTGCCCAGGACTCGGGGTTCCATGTGTGTTCTTCTGGCTGGCTCTCCCCGTTCCCTCTGCTCTTGCCATTCTGAGCTTCTGCCATCTCCCTGGGATAAGTGGGTTCCTCTTAAAGGGCCACTCACTCTGCTCATACAGTAAGATCTCTAGTCATCAGTTGCTTTTGGAAGACTCTGAGCCTGAGATCACCGAGTACACAGGAATATACAAAGGTCGGGGAAGGTATTTAAAACACACATAAGAGCTCTGCACGCTGGTTGGTTGGTTGGCTCCATTTTTACAGCACTTAGCATCCCAAGCTGCAATCACACACATTTTCCTCCTCTCCTGGCACCTGTGCTGGTGTGAGCAGAAGGCATTACATTGCTTTTTCCTTTGAAACCACCCTTGCCAATCTGCTCTGCCCTGACGGAGCTTGGACGTAGATGGAAAGGCTATTTTTGATGAGAGGGCTTAGCAACATTCCCTAAACAGAAAGTATCTCTCCTACACACTCAAAGCATTATAGAACACTTTTTATCTACTTGAGTCCCTGATCCTGGAGAAAGGAGAAAGTTGGCTTTGTAAGGTGTCATCTTTGTTGGCCAAGAAAAGAGTTTAGTAAAGAAATTTAGAGGAATCACAGTGTCCTTGGGTTCGTTCTTTCAGTCGAACACTGAAGAGCTACTGAATACAAAGCGCTGCAGATGGTACAGGATGGAAAGCGCACTATCGCTGTCTCTGAAGAAGCACCAGTTCAACAGAAGCAGAAAAAACAAAAACTACAGAAGAGTGTGGAAGGTGAAACATGTCACAACAGAGGTGGAGATAAAGCGACAGCATGAGTCAAGGGAAAAAGAGAATCTTCCCCCTGTAAAGAAGCAGAAACCATGTTTACAACAAGGATCCAACTTCTGCAAGCAGCCTATGCCTAGCACAGGCTTCCAAGGCTATTTCCACTTCTGTTTCCTTATTATCCCCTTTCTGAGGGCATTTCTTCATGTTCTCACTGCCCCAACCCCTCCTGTGACGAACGGGATCAGACGGCACATGTGTTACTTTGAAGGGCATGTTTATTTTTACCTCAATCAAGAATTCCAGCAGGAAGACCTTAACTTAAAGCAAGGTTGTGAGGTTCATAACTTCTTCAGTTACTTACTTGTCCTTTTTTCCTGTTCTTTGCGTTTTCTAACCTGATCTCTCTCACCTGAGGCCACTCTTACCTGGCTGCAGAGCTGGACTGCCACCACTCCCCTTAGGTATCAAAACCTGCTTCCAGAAAAGTCTCTGGTCCTGGCCTGTGCCCATAAATGTCAATGTATAATACTACACATGGGATTGCTGTTTCAGCTGCAGCATTAACTGTCCCCTAGTAAAGGAAAGTAGGACGTTAGCTGTGCCAGGATGCTGAGGAAGGAAAAAAAATACTTTCTTCCCCAGACTCTGTTAAAAAGCCATCTTGGACAGTAACCATTAACTGCCACCTGGGAGAGGCTGATACATGTGTTGGCTTTTCACCATAGTCTAATGAAAATTCCAGCTTGCATCACACAGCTCCAGAGGTCCCAAAGCACAAAGTGGCCAAGGCACCTCAATATCTGATGGGCTGCCACCCTTCAAGCAAGTGAGAGGTCATCTCACACATCCTTCTCGGCTCTCTATTGTCTGGGCTGAAAGACTGATCACTGACACTTAGGAAGCTAAGCCTCTTTGACCATCCCGCCAGGAGTGAAAGAGCCAGGAGAAGTTGACCTTTGTTACTATCTGCCCTGGGAGAATTTTCTTCAAAAGACATTACAATACCTTGACAGCAGTGCTCCCCTGGGACCTGCAGCAAGGCAATCACTAGCCTCACCAGGTCTCATCTCTGCTAGAGGTCTCAGTGGCTCTCATCCTCACAGCCCTGGCATTTCCAGCCACCAGCAAAAATGCAAGCATCACTAGGGAATAGTCCTCTATTGTATCTTCATTCCCATGTGACTCTGCTTCCTCCCTCGGGTTCTTCCCTTCTCTGATTTCCCTCCAAATCCCTTGCATGGTGCTCTCTGAACGTCTCTGAAGACACGTGAAATGGTGCAAAAGCTCAGCTTTGCAGTCAGGCAGATCTGGGTTTAGAGGTTCTAACGTGGACTTGCTGTGTGACCTTAAATGATGCATGTGACCTCTTTGGACCTTATGCCCTTATTTGTAAAATCCAGATGACGAATCCAGGAATTCGTTTGTAGCATCCTGTGAAGACTAACTGTACAAAACAGCCAAACACAATAGCTGGTACATCTGAGGAGCGCAATAAACAACAGTTATTGCTATTACTGGGGGCCCTACATGCTCAAGGGCTTCCCAGGGGGCTCAGTGGGTCAAGAATCTGCCTGCAATGCAGGAGACACAGGAGATTAGGGTTTGATTCCTGGGTGAGAAGAGCCCTTGGAGGAGGGCATGACTACCCACTCCAATATTCTTGCCTGGAGAATCCCATGGACAGAGCAGCCTGGCAGGCTACAGTCCATGGGGTCGCAAAGAGTTGGACACGACTGAAGCGACTGAGCATACACATGCATGCCACATGCTTACCCTTCTTACATACTCGTCTTCCCTCCTCCTGTTCCACTTGTTGTCCAGCTCTTCCCCCAGGACTTATACTCTTTCAGCCCCTCAAGAGAAGACTGGTCATACTCCCACAGCCCAAGCCCTAAGCCTGGGGCAGTACCATTCTCAGGCTTCACAGTGATGCTTCCTCGCCATTCCTTGCCATCTTCACATCACTGGCCACCGGCTTCCCTTGAGGTTCATGTCATCTGTCCTTACACACTTGTCCAATTCCCAGTTCTGCCATCTACTGACTTTTCTTCATCATTCCCCCTATTTAATAAGGACTGGCAATTGGATCAAGCTTTTTTCCCTCTTAATTCCCTCCATGTTGAGGGTAGCCTCAACTTGAACATAGATGATCTTTACAAGAATGTGTCTTCAGTGTTTCTCAACTCTAAAAGCACACTGCATCTCAGTAATTCAGTTCCACTGCTACTCCTGGAATGTTCTGCCTCTGCACACCTGTGATGTTTCACGGTACTTAAGTGCTTCCCGTGTGTCTCTCCTTGGTGAACTGTTACACAGTAGGTGTCTGCTCCCCGTAGATGTCTGTATGCAGTAGGTGTTTAATAAATATTTATGGAATGAATAACATAGTACATCAGTATAGTCTTTTAGAGCTTATATGCTTCTCTGTCCGTTATCTTATTTGATCATCACTTTAGGAAGGCAGAGACATGATCACAACTCCCCTGTATAAATATGGAAATGAGGCTCAGAAAAACTAACGACTTACTCAAGGTTACCTGGTTAGACCACAACAAATACCTATTTATTATAGCCCATAGATGCCAGCTAGGGCTTTTCCTGACATCCTAGCAATGAAAACAGTCCTGTTCTTCCCTGCCTTCCTCACCCCTGTGTACTTATTTCCTTTGAAAACTTAAGAGAAAAATTGGAAACACGATAGCTTGTTCATCTTAGGTACATACGAACAGTTCTGAGGAATATGTCTCTCTGTGCTCCCAAGGGTCTCCTGCCATCAAACTGTACATTAAACTCTCAGGATCTTCTTTAAAGAATTATGTAATGTTATATTTCATTGCCCCAGTGTGAACACTAACATCATAAATGTTCAGTCTATTACTAACATTATGCAGATTTCAAAACTGGAAAATGCAGAAACCCAACCTTGTGTTCTCTGATTAATTCAATCCTGGATTTAAGCTCCCCGATAAAGCCCACAAAATGACAACTCAAAACTCCTCTGGTTACCAATGAAAGATGATCATTGGCAGAGATATGAAAACTCTCTTTTAATATATAAAGATGAGTTCTGCAATTGGCAAAGCAAAAACAGCTTCCTGAATCACTCTGCACCACATCCCACACACACAGCTGAATCCAATAAGTTCTTAACTGGAATTTGATTTACAATCCCAAACTACAAAGTATCTAGTTTCAGGCAGTGAATGAAAAGTCTTTCTTATCTGGGCCATTTGCTATCTTTAAAGCATTTTCCTAGTTTAAGGAAGCCATTTTAAAAAAGGGATTATAGCTAATGGGTTCTTTTCATGGTAAGATTCCACTCCTGTGTATGGCAATGATTTTTGTGAAATCCAACATTCTTCAGGAAGGTACTGTGCTAGACACTGAGGTGTAAACAAAGTATGTAAAGTACTTGTTCCCTGAAAACCACAAAATGCTGATGAAAGACATCAAAGATCTAAATAGACAGAGACACATACTATGTTCATAGACTGGGATACTCAATACAGCAAATATTTTATTGTTGTTGTTTAGTCGCTCAGCCGACTCCTTTGTGATCCCATGGACTGCCACCCACCAGGCTCCTCTGTGCATGGGATTCTCCAGGCAAGAATACTGGAGTGGGTTGCTATTTCCTAGTGTAGGGGATCTTCCCCACTCAGGGATCCAACTGGCATCTCCAGTACTGCAGGCGGATTCTTTAGTGCTGAGTCACAGGGGAAGCTCTGCAAATATTTTTATTTGCCCCCAATTGATAAACAGGTTTAATGCAATTCCAACCAAGATTTCAATACACTTTTTTTTTTTTCTGTCGATATAGACAAGATAGTTCTAAAATTTCCATGGGGAGGTAAAGAAACTAGGAAGCTAAGATACTCTTGAATAAGAAGAAAAGTGGGAGCTATCAGTGTACCTAATTTCAAGATTTATATAGCTGCAATAATCAAGACTGTGCATATTGGTGGAGGGACAGACACACAGATCAATGGAACAGAACAGAGAACCCAGAAATAGATTCATGCAAATATGCCTGACTGAGAAGGAATTCAACAACAACAACAAAAAGATATGTCTTTTCAACAAACAGTTCTGGAGCAACTGGACATTCAGAGGAAAAAAAATGAAACTCAGCCTAAGTCTACTGCCTTACACAAAAACTTAACTCAAAATGGATCATGGACTTAAATATAAAAGATTTATCTGTAAAACTCTTAGAAAAAACAATTAAGTGAAGATCTTTGAGGCTGAGGACTAGGCAAAGAGCTCCTACACTTGACACCAAAAGCTCAGTCCATAGAAACAAACAGAGAGACATCAGATTTAAAATAAAAAAGCTTCTGCTCTGTGAAAAACTCCTTTTAGAGGATGAAAAGAATCTTGAGATTGGAAAAAAAAAAAAAGCAAACCACACATATAACAAAGGACCACTGTCTAGAATACATAAAGCCTCGAAATTTAATAGTAAAAAACCCTACAATCCAATTAGAAAATATGCAAAAGATAGGAACAGACATTTCATCATTGTGGATATTCAGATGGTAAATAGGCATATGAAAAGATATTCTACATCATTAACCATTAGGGAAATGCAAATTAAAACCAGAACAATGTATCACTACATGCCTCTCAGAATGGCTAAAATTAAAAAAAAAATAGTAACAATAAATGCTGGTGAAGATTCAGAGAAATTAGATTACTTGACATTGCTGTACATTGCTGTGAATGTAAATTGGTATAACCACTCTGGAAAACAGTTTGGCAGTTTCTTAAAACTAAAATATGGCTCAGCAATTGTACTTCTGGGCATTTATCTCAGAGAAATGAAAGCTTAGGTTCACACTACAAGTTATACACAAATGTTTATGGCAGCTTCATTTGTTAGCAGTCCCAAATTGGAAATAATGCAAATATTCTTTGAAGGTGAGTAGTATGGTTTATTGGAGAAGGAAATGGCAACCCACTCCAGTACTCTTGCCTGGAAAATCGCATGGACGGAGGAGCCTGGTGGGCTGCCATCTATGGGGACGCACAGAGTCGGACACGACTGAAGCGACTTAGCAGCAGCAGCAGCAGCATGGTTTATAACCATGCTATAGAATATTACTTGGCAAATAGAAGGAACAAACTATTAAGACACACAGCAACCTAGAATAAATCTCCAGAAGGTTACGCTAGATGGAAAAAATTAATCTCAAAAGGTTATATACTGCTGCTCCTAAGTCGCTTCAGTCATGTCCAACTCTGTGCGACCCCATAGACGGCAGCCTGCCAGGCTCCCCCGTCCCTGGGATTCTCCAGGCAAGAATACTGGAGTGGGTTGCCATTTCACTACATGATTCCATTTATACAACATTCTTGAAATAATAAAATTACTGAAACAGAGAACAGAATACTGGTTGCTAGGATTTAAGAAGTGGAGGTGGCAGGGAAACAATTTTAACTATAAAAGGTTCTTGTTTTGTATGCTGATGGCATCGATGTTAATGTCCTGGTTGTGATGCTATAAAACAGCTTTGCAAGATACTACCATTCAGGGAAACTGGGTAAAGGACACATGGGATCTCTCCACATCATTCTTACAGTGGCATGTGAATCTGTAATGATATCAGAGTAAGAAATTTAACTAAAAATATCAAAAGTATATATTTCATTTTTTTAAATAAGAAAACAATGAGAAGCTATCTATCAGAATCTTTACCCTTAGGTAGTAGTGAATCAGTGACTTTTATTTTCTTCTTTTGCATTATCTGACTTTTTCTACAATGAACATTAATTGTTTTGGTAATTAAAAAGGAAGACATTGGCTGTAAGGAAAGAACTAAATTGTTATGTCTTAAGCTGTGAAGAAGGCTGGGCGCCGAAGAATTGATGCTTTTGAACTGTGGTGTTGGAGAAGACTCGAGAGTCCCTTGGACTGCAAGGAGATCCAACCAGTCCATCCTAAAGGAAATCAGTCCTGAATATTCACTGGAAGGACTGATGCTAAAGCTGAAACTTCAGTACTTTGGCCACCTCATGCAAAGAGTTGACTCATTGGAAAAGACTCTGATGCTGGGAGGGATTGGGGGCAGGAGGAAAAGGGGACGACAGAGGATGAGATGGCTGGATGGCATCACTGACTCGATGGACGTGAGTCTGAGTGAGCTCCGGGGGTTGGTGATGGACAGGGAGGCCTGGCATGCTGCGATTCATAGGGTTGCAAAGAGTCGGACACGACTGAGCGACTGAACTGAACTGAAGCTGTCCAACTTGGAATACTTGGTTATATGTTAGACCAGGGATCTCTGCCTTGACTTTGAGATTTTAAAGGGTCTAGTTTAAAATGAGTCAGGCTTTCTTTTTTAAATTTCACATTTCAATGTTTTCAATTCAGTATTCTATTTTTTTTTCAGTTATCCAGTAATATCTAACTTATTAAGGTACTTATGAAATTGCAGATTCCCAATTTATGATACTTTTAGCATTAGGCTGGATCCATACATCAAGAAAATTATGTGTATCTAGGAGAAGAAAACACTTCTGGACAGCCAAACTAAATGGAATTTGACCAGAAAGTTCCAGTAGTTATACTTGGAGTGAGTTTGTCTCAGGAGAATAAAACTGTGATCCTAATAGAGCTAACAGATTTTTCTGATAGTTAGTGGCTTAATTCTAAAATTAAATTACCTGAATGCAGACAGGTAAGGCTTGAGGACAAGGTAGAAACTCAAAATAAGTAGGCATAATTCTTTCTGGAGGGGGAACCTAACAATAATAATAGTTATAATAACTTTTTGCTCAGGGCTTATTAGATACCAGGAAATGTTCTAAGAGCTTAACGTTTACCGACTTACTTAACCAACTAGTGGTCTTTGTACCGAGGTACTAGATATGCAAATATTTTACAAGATAATGCACATGCAGAGGTATTTTAAAGAAATTAGTCTCCAGACTTTAACTTTCATTTGTGCTTTATTTTTTAACTGCTTGAGAATTCACCTTGCTTTCATATCAGCCCTTTCTCTTTATTAAACAGCAAATGCTTCATCTAAGACAAGTATTATCATTACTGCCTTGGACTTCATTGTCTTTGGAGTACACACACTTTCTGCAATCGAAACATGCTATGATTAGCAAGCATCCTGTCTTCTATCTCATACTCATTTTTACTAAGTGTGAGATTTAGTCAATATTGAGATGTTCTGAACTCTTAACAATGGCCAGAGTAGAATGCATAAATGATGCAGATGCTTTTACATGTTGTGAGTATTTCTGAGAATGAAAAATTACTCAAATACAGATTCAAAAAATATGAATACCTGTTTTCATTTCTTTCCAGTTTTCTCTGAGTTACTCAGCAAAGCAGGCCAAACATGTTTTCAAATCGTGTTAACTATTTCAGCCGTATCAATCCTCGTCTTAGTTCATGTTATACTCCTTTCTGCCTGTGTGCATGCTAAGTTGTTTTCAGTCGTGTCCAACTCTTTGCGACTCCATGGACTGTAGCACCGCAGGCTCCTCTGTCCATGGGATTTTCCAGGCAAGAATACTGGAGTGGGTTGCCATGCCCGCCTCCAGGGGATCTTCCCGACCCAGGGATTGAACCCAGGTCTGTTATTGTCCACCTGCACTGGCAGGTGGGTTCTTTACCACTGACACGACCTGGGAAGCCTGTCTGCTGTTGCTGCTGTTGCTAAGCCACTTCAGTCGTGTCCGACTCTGTGTGACCCCATAGACGGCAGCCCACCAGGCTCCCCCGTCCCTGGGATTCTCCAGGCAAGAACACTGGAGTGGGTTGCCATTTCCTTCTCTAATGCATGAAAGTGAAAAGTGAAAGTGAAGTCGCTCAGTCGTGTCTGACTCAGTGACCCCATGGACTGCAGCTTACCAGGCTCCTCCGTCCATGGGAGTTTCCGGGCAAGAGTACTGGAGTGGGAAGCCTGTCTACCTCTTACCAAAAATAAGCTTTGAAACCTATGATGAAAAGTTTTAGATCTCAACTTGAAAATGTGTGAGGATGTATACAGGTTTTAAAATTTATTTTGGGAGTACATTTTTCAAGTCCTCTACTCATAACACCCTATGAGGTAGATATTAATACCCCCATCCCCATTTTACAGAACTAGCATAAATGAAGCCCAGAGAGGTTGAGAAACTTGCCCTAGAACACACAGCTTTTAAAGGTCAGAGTTAAGATTCTAACTGGTAGAATCTGGCTCAGAACCTGAGCTCTTAACCACAAGACATACTATCTTCAGGGTTTCAATTAGATTTACTCAGGCCTGACACAGAATCAGAACTGTGTACCTCTGATTCATGAGAGAAGATACTGGAAAAAGACTCTGTCTTAAGGAAATGTTGGAGAATGTCCATAAAGAGAAGTTTAGCTTGTACCTAATGATAGTGGTAGAAAATTGCTAGTTTTCCAAAATTACTCTTCTCTTCCAGAGACGATGGAAACAGGAATTTGGGATATTCAACTGGGTTCAAATACAAGGATTATTTGGAAAATTGAGGGGCCCATATGTTTTTCAAACATGCCAGGCACAAAGTTAGAACATGTTTATACTTCTAGTGACAGAATAACTTGTGATGCTTATTACTTGGGGATATGGAAGAAGCCATACAAGCTAAGTATCTTTAAAATTAGATGCTCTTTCCTTGTTAACATTTTTCACACTTTGCTTCTTCCCTTACAAAACACTAGGTCTTTCCAATCAAATTCCACAAACATTTATGAAAGCATTTTGTTTTAAGGGAAGTGGACACACACACACGCACATATACATACAAACACACATCCCTTAAAGACAGGGTACCAAGAATGGCATTTTCCAAATGACCATGGGTTAAAATTACTTGTAAGCCCAAGTCTCTTTGCAAATGTTTAACCTCTACACTAAGTTCAAGTTTTAAGATATACTTTAGACTACATGGGATGGAATGAAGTAGGCCAGCCTGGGGAGGGTTGGGGACACCCGGGGTTAGACTGGTCCATCATACCGGTACACCTGCAAGGAGCCCTCTCTGCTCAGAGTGCAGTGAGACAACTTTTGTGGTTCCTTTAGAGCTTTTCTCAGCATCCAGACAGGCTAATCATGTAGATCTCATTGTTCACGCTGACAAAACTCATGCTCAGAGTGAGGCAGGGGAGGCAATGGGAAATGCTAAAGGGAACATGACTGCAACCCCCAAACAGTCAGCTGTGGCTCTGTAAAGGCTGAGACTGGTAACCCAGGGGGAGGGCCCAGTCGGGGGTCCCAGAACAGCTTTACAACCTACTGTCTCAGAGGCCCTGGGCAAGTCACCTATCTCTAGGGCCTGCCTTACCCTCGAAGTCTGTGACTCAGAAAATCCGAGATGGAAGTTTCTCTAAATTTATTAGAAAACATTAGAGAAACAGAATAGGTAGAGAAATAACCTTTTCCCTGAAAAAGCACGCTCAGTATGACAGAATCGCATGCTTGCATTCCCAGCTGCACTTTCCTAAAAGGTGTTTTCAATTATTTTCAGTGAGCTAATGTTCCCCCGACTATCTTAAAGTCTTAGAAGCGCAGGACAATTAAATTTGAATCTTGACGAAAATGAGCAAACAGCTGCACAGTGGACCTGGGCAGACACAGACGCCTGTGGCTGGACTGGAAGTGGCCCTCCCAGAGAGCTGCCCGGTCCACAGAGTCACGGCCCTGGAGCAAGCCCGCCAGGAAAGGAGCTCCAATGGGCAACCACAGTGAAAAACAGAGCAGAAAGAGCTCTGAGAAAATGGGAACGTTTTCTGTGGCCACACGCACCTGTACTTGTACTATGAGAAAAAATGGCTGCCTTTGGGGTGGGTATAGGGGAGGAAACTCAGTGTGTGACTTCCACCCCCCTTGAATTTTGTTAAGAACCAGGAGACCTTAAAGATCATGGAATTTATTTTCTACATTTCGCAACTGAGGAAATGTAAAATGAAGGCCTAGCTGACTTGTCCTAGGTCAGCTAGCCAGCTGGTTAGTAAGTGGCAAAGCGGAGACCAGAACCCAGCTGTTTCTACCACATATGCCACTTAAAGAGCCTGCCCAAGTCTTCCTCAATCATGCACCAGTGTTTTCTCCTTCAGATTACTAAGAAGCAATGAAACATTACTTTATATAAATGAAATGGACGTTTATACTATTTATATTACTTCCATAGAGAGGTATCTTTTCCATCAGGGGTAAAATATCAAGTACATGTTGCAGTCACAGAAGACCATATAAAGAATCATAATGAAGAATGCTGAATTCCACTTCGTTAAACTAAAGCATGATTATTTTAGAAATGTTTCCTGCTTCACATGCTTTTTGCTTGACATAATGCTTTGACCCACAGGTGAATATGGAAATATCTTCATATCTCCATTTCCTCTTTAATGCTTTTAAATTAGGTTACTTCATTATTTGTATAAAGTTCAGTTCAGTTCAGTCGTTCAATTGTGTCCAACTCTTTGCAGCCCCGTGGACTGTAGCATGCCAAGCTTCTCTGTCCATCAAGAACTCCTGGTGCTTGCTCAAACTCATGCCCGTTGAGTTGGTGATACCATTCAACCACCTCATCCATGGTGGTCCCCTTCTCCTCCTGCCTTCAATCTTTCCCAGCATCAGGGTCTTTTCCAATGAGTCGGTTCTTCACATCAGGTGGCCAAAGTACTGGAGCTTCAGCTTCAGCATCAGTCCTTCCAGTGAATATTCAGGACTGATTTCCTTTAGAATGGACTGGTTGGATCTCCTTGAAGTCTAAGGGACTCTCAAGAGTCTTCTCCAACACCACAGTTCAAAGGCATCAATTCTTCGGTGCTCAACTTTCTTTATGGTTCAACTCTCACATCCATACACGACTAATGGAAAAACCATAGTTTTAACTAGACAGACCTTGGTTGGCAAAGTAATGTCTCTGTTTTTTAATATGCTGTCTAGGTTTGTCATAGCTTTTCTTCCAAGGAGCAAGCATCTTTTAATTTCATGCCTGCAGTCACCATCCGCAGTGATTTTGCAGCCTGAGAAAATAAAGTCTGTCACTGTTTCCATTGTTTCCCCATCTATTTGCCATGAAGTGATGGGGCCGGATGCCATGATCTTCGTTTTTTTGAATATTGAGTTTTAAGCCAGGTTTTTCACTCTCCTCCTTTTTCTAACTTGTATAAAGTTAGTAAAACTAAAAAAGATTTAGTTCTTAAGAAATTAGCCATTATTAAGCAGGAAAGAATTAGAAAGTCATGTAAACATCTTGGATGGTTTAGATTTTGGATATGCATGCAGTAGTATGAGGAAAATGAAACTGAGGGTCAATAAATAAAAAAACTTCTGTCGGGAAAATGTAGTCAGAAAATTGGAAAGCAAAACAATAAAATGACTAAATTTCTTTAAACTGCTGAAAATAAGGGTTAGATATTGGAATGTATTAACAAAATAACCATGTCTAGAGACTGTTAAAAGAAGGAACACAGTGTCCCTCATCATCCAGAAACTCAAAGGGTTAAGTTATAACCCACTGCCTCTGCCCACCCACAAGGCAATGCACCCCAGAAGGGAGTTCAGGATGGAAAAAAAAAACAGGATGAGGCATACAGTGCTTTGAATAAATGGGCCTGCAGATGGTTATGATGCACATCTTAGGAAGAACTTCAACGACTCCAGATTTTTGCATCTTTCCATACACAGAAAAGAACAAAAAGCATCCACCTGAGAAATCTGCTCTTTGCGGACAGCAGTAATCTTTTACCAAGATACTTGCTCCGCTACATGTTTTCCCTAGGGGGAAAAAAAAAATCATATACGTACTGGTTCCTCCCCTACTTCTTTGGAAAGGTTGATTCAGAGCTAACTGAGAGGCTGTCTCCCAGGCTACAGTCCTCAGTAAGACCTTGAACAAAACTTCAACTTGCAACTATCATGCTGCATGTTTTCCTTTAAGTCAGCAATACCTAATGTTGATGATATCAGGCACATTTTTAAACTGGGATACTTTCCTGGCAGAAAATGGCTAAAAGAATCCTTGATGGTGCTTTCAAATATTGATGCCTTGCAGAGCAGAATGGCTAAAACAAGAGAAAACAAGCAAAACCTAACCAACCAACCAAACAAACACTGACAATGCCAAGTGCTGGTGAGGATGTAGGGTAACTGGAACTCTCATATACTGTGGGAATGCAGAATGCTACAGTCCCTTTGGGATACATCCTTATAAAATGTTAAACATACATTTACAACAAAATACAATAATCTAACTCCCAGAGAAACATCCCAGAGAAATAAAAAGTTATGGTTACTTAAAAACCTGTTCATGAACATTTATAGTGATTTTTTTCATAATGACTCCAAACAGGAAACAACCCAAATGTCCTTCAACCAATGAGTGGATAAGCAAACTGTGGTATGTCTACATGATGGAATATTACACGATGGCAAAATGGAACAAGCTATCGGTATACACAGCAACCTGGGTTAATTGCAAGTAAATTATGCTAAATGAAAGAAACCAGATTAAAAATGCTATTACTCGATTCATATGACATTTAGGAAAAGGTGACATTAGAGGAGAAAACAGAGTGGTTGCCAAGGGTTGAGAGTGGGGATAGGGGTTGACTTAAAAAGCCAGCAAGAGGGAATTTCTTGGGTGTGATGAAAGTGTTCTATATTTCGATTGTGGTGGTGGTAACATCACAGTATGCATTCATCTATATCATGGCACTACACATAATAAAGTGAATTTAAGTCTACGTAAATTTTTAAAAAGTGAAAAAATGGGTTACCCATTGCTCTCAACTTTCCAGTGAATTTATTAAATATTTTTAAGAGGTTCTACACTAAACAGTTGAAATGATCTATAGGAATAGACATCATATTTTGGACTACAGCCTGCTGGGTAATATCTTAAAATTAAAAAAAATAATTTAAATTGAAAAATAAAGTACTCAGTGTGTCAACTAGGGGTCAGGTACTGTTATTAAATGGTAAAAATATAGCCATGAATAGGATTTTTTGGGGGCCTTGTACAGTGTTAGAACTGGAAGGTGCTGTACAGTGGGGAAGCTGAGTCAATGGTGTTTCTCTAGAGCCAAACTTGAAATGATACAGTCATTGTTGTTGATGTCCAAACAAGCACAGGCAACTTCGTGGCTTTTTGCTCCCTTTCATCTGTAGTGCTGACAATGAATTGTTCTGCTAATCAGCTCAACAGGTTAACTGTGTGAGACTGAATAAAATAAAGCAGCATGTGGCAGGTTAAAGATTTCCTGCCACTGCCAGTAAAGAAATGTAACTATGCTATGTGCTTTATGCTGGTCTGCTGCAGAAAGGTACACGTTTATTTCATTAAAAGTTATTTTATTACCTGGGGGAAACCAAATGTCAAGTTTAGCTCTCTAACACGAATCATATTTTATCCAAATGCAGATGTACTTTTGAACTATGGCAGTCATTTGATTAACTCGTCCAATGACTAAGCTCATGACCTTCTATATTAAATGTAGTGATCTTTATGCCAAAGAATCTAACCCAGAGCAAAATTATCCATTAAAATCCAACTTGGGACTATGTTACTCTTCACAAAAAAGTAACCTCCTCTGTTTCTGCTAGAGGGAGTCTCCAGAGAAACACCAAATGAATAAAAGACATATGTAATTTCTTTTATTCGGCCATTTAGGAAGGGGGTCATCAACACACAGAGCTCTGATTCTCAGGTAACAGACAAAGCTGACAGAACACTGAGGTGGCTGAGAATACTTCAGAAACACTTCAGTTGGAGGAAGGGTATTCAGTGTCCTCATGGGAGTTGGAAGGCCTATGTATGAGGAGGTTATTTGCTTGCATCTTAGGGCTGTGTTGACATGCAGGATAGAAGAGGACCATAGAGGGGCCCTGGTGATAAGGGAAGATGGAATAGGAACATTTTTGCTTCTGAACAAAAGAGGAAAGAAACTTTGGACTGACACACAGTTTTGAGAAATCATAAATGCCTATAAAAAGCATAGTCCCAAATGGGCAACATATATATGAAAAAGACTGCTATATAGTAAAACTCAGTCATTTTCCCCTAAGTGAGGAAAACATAGTAAGAAATGGATTCTTAAAGAGAACTCACAATGTCATTCGTCTTGCTATGAAATAACTCTCATTAATTTACAGTCACCATCAAGTACTATAATAAGCTGTCCTGTCCAAAAATCAATGTTCTGTTCAGGCACACAGTTATCCACTCTGCCAGCACAGTAGAATCACCTTAAACACCTAAAAATATTCCATCGCCAGTGAGTTTAAAGCCATTGATCAAGGTTGTGTACAAATATCATCAGGTTCCAAAGTTCCTCTTGCGATTCAATGGAGTAGTCAGGGCAGTGAACTGCTTTAGGGGATAAGACTTGGTTATTAGGATGATCAACTCTGAAGCTAAAGAAATGGACAGGGAATAAACTTCTACATTATGAAATAATTCCTGGATTCATTCCTTAAGAGTGGCCCTTCATATAGTGGCTATTTTTCACTAACTTAATGCTAAACTGGGGATGACTGGGGATAGGTGTTTTAGCTGCCTTATTCCAGCCAAGCTAGCAAAAGGGAAGATACAGCATCTATAAGATGATAATATGAGCCAACTAAAACTATGATTTTATTTATAAATATTGTTTTTATCTGACTTTTTAGGAAAACATCTAAGTGGAAAAAGTGAAGAACACCTGTATATCCATATGCTTGTGTTTATACATAAGAGATGATTTCTCTAACTTATGATTTTTATAATCAAATCCCTTGCAAATATAGAGTAAAACCACAGCAGTTCCTGTTTATAAAGCTTCCTTGAATAGACACACTCACCATAAGGTTCTTATTTCCCATAATATCATATTATCTTCCAGTTTTTATAGGATGCCTCCTTGAAGCAAACCTTTAAATCTTTAAAAATCTTAACTATTCCGTGTGTTTTTCTTTGTATCTCAAAGTGAACACAAAATGTGAATTAGAAAGCAACCTGATCAGAATTCATATTTAGGACCAAATTAACCTGGTAGGTTGACCTGAGTTTATCAATGCTGGCATACTTGAAAGAATGTAGCATGAAAAAAAAAAATCTCTACCCAATAGGATAGTGAGAAATAGTGGGTGGGAAAGTAAGAAGGCATTTTTAAAATGAGCCATTCAAAAAGTTTGCATTAAAACTATTTATATGTGTGCATGAAATAACAATATGGAACTTTTGGTACACATGAAGAATTTGGAAGCCCAGACATGCAGTGAATGAGATGAATCTCTTCGTCCAAAGTTTTCCTTTAAAACTGAGCACCTTTCTGGGATTTCCATGGTGGTCCAGTGGTTGAGAATCTACCTTCCAGTGCAGAGGATGTGGGTTAGATCCTTAGTCAGGAAATTTAGGTTCCACATGCCGAGGAGCAACTAAGCCCATGCATCACAAATGCTGAGCCCATGCACTCTGGAGCCTGCAAGCCACACCAAGAGAGAAGTCCACGTGTCAAAACGAAAGATCCTGTGTGCTGCAACTAAGGCCCGATGCAGCCAAATAAATAATTTTAAAAACTAAAAAACAAAACAAAACTCCCAAACAGCACCTTTCTGTTGGCATGAAGTAAGTAGGTTCTTAATGCAAGCATTATTCTTGTAACTTTATGAAGGGAAGGAGTAACACAAATTATCTATGACTTAGTGAAATGAACCTTGAAAACCAGTTGTCAACTTCAGAATACATAATTTTTATAATTCTGTTCAGAACCTTAATACTTTTGTTCAAAAAGCGACTGAAGCTCATCTATGGCAGAATCAAAGAAATGGTGATGCTTAAAGTTTTTTGTAAAGTTGAAAACAGAACTTAGTTAAGACTGATTTTAAAGACCTTTTTAAAATGTGAGAGTAAATGTAGACCTCATTTATTGTGTGTGTGTGCTCAATCACTCAGTCATATGTCCAACTCTTTGTGACCCCAGGGACTGTAGCCCACCAGGCTCCTCTGTCCATAAAATTCTGCAGCCAAGAATACTGGAGTAGGTAGCCATTCCCTTCTCTAAGGGATCTACTTCTGAGTAAGTCATATTTTCTTCTTGATAAAAATCTGCTTTTTATAGCATCAGAGACGATGACCATCAAATCAGGTAAGGGAAAAAAGTCACAATGATTTTGAGTCTAAAACAATGGTTCTCAAATCTTGGTGTGCACCAGAACCACTCAGAGAGCTTGTTAAAATACAAGATTTCTGGGCTTCCCTGGTGGCTCAGTGGTAAACAGTCCACCTGCCAATGCAGGAGACATGGGTCTGATCCCCGGCTGGGAAGCACCCCACGTGCCATGGAGCTGCTATGCTGGTGCACCACAACTGTTGAGCCTGGTGAGCCATGGCTTCTGAGTCCATGGGCCGCAATGAATGAAGCCCGGGTGCCTAGAGCCTGTGACTGCAACCAGAGGAGCCACTGCGACAAGAAGCCAGAACACTGCAACTACAGTAGCCACCCTCACTGCAACAAGAGAAAAAGCCTGTGCAGCAACGAAGACCAAGCACAACCATAAATAAAGATAGGTGCATAAATACAAATTATTTTCAGATTAAAAAAATGTCTGGCTCTCAACCCCAGAGTTTCTGGGGTTGGGTCCAGAAATTCTCATTTCTAATTAGTTCCCAGGTGATGCGAATACTGCTGTTGCAAGTAACATACTTTGAGAACTGTTCATCTACAGTAATCCTTTTGCAATTAACTAGTTGGTAAAGATTTTTTTTTTAAAGTAGCTACAGGTTCAAGCACTCCTGAGATTCAGTAAAAATCCTTTCCTTGAATCATTTTCTAGACAACTCTGACCCCAGTAAGGCACTGACTACCAGCATGTCTGACCCTGAACAGTAAAACCCACATAACTTTTCAGAGATTTAAACTGCTGCTAAAGAATTGTGATTTCATTAATGTAGCCAGTCAGATGTATACATTCTAAATTACTATATTAAACTTGAACTTTTCTAAATAGTAAATAAAACCACAAGGGCAAGGACTTCTCCATTTATTCTTCTTTCAAAACCACAGGCAAGTCAATTTGTGGAATGTATGATAGGTCATTTTTACAAAAGAAATCCCAATGGGTGAATTATCTCTTCAAACTAGGTGGTGTCTTAAGTCAGCAAGGATAAGTCTTTGAATATCATGCTGACAAGCCGATTTTGTGACATTTATGGACCTCACAGAAATAGAAACATGTAACAATAAATTTAAGCAAGGGTATAAGAAAGTAGGTGTGTTTGTGTGGTGTCTATAAAGTTTCCCTAAGGAAAATTTATTAGAGCTTGACTATAACTAAAAAGTGGCTACTCTGGGGAACTGTTTCCCAGGGCTCATTCTTATGACCAGAAACATGGATGCCATGTTGCTATTAAAGGCCTTCCTAGCTGGCTCATGTTTCAGCCAGGTTTTATGGGCCATCTTCTCCAAGACGTTTCTGCAAATGAATACTATTTTGCTGACAGAAGGAATAAAAACCATTAACTAATTACCAGCCTTAGGCTATTAATGAATGAGTCTTCTCATCTATAATGATAAAAAATTATTTTCTCCCTAACAGTATAGAAGAGTTCCTTTAAGTTTCTGCTATACTGTATTTGTAAATTTTTGCCCATGAGTTATATCCTTACTAGGTAATATTTACATTTTACATGTGTAGTTTCAGTGGGTTAAACAAAAACAAACACTATTTTAAGAATGCTATGTGGTCTACTTTATTCTATGATACTGGGCTCCTTAGTTTAACAAGAACGTTCTTGGCGTGTTGGAGACAACATGATGAAGAATCAAGATTATTGTATGTTGCACCTCCATTCTAAAGATTCAGCGGAACTAAAAAAAGTCTAGAATCGTGCCATCTTTGGGTAATGATACTTTCAAAACATTACACAGTACTTTTTTGAAGAAGGAGAGGGAATACAGTAAGTTCTTTTTCCAATAGCCTTAGGTCTAAATACGCCATGCCTCATGTTCTAAAATAGTGGTCCTCAGCTGCAGGTGACTTTGTCCGTGGCAGACCTCTGGCAGTATCTGGAGACAGTTTTAATTCCTGCAATGGGAGAGGACTACTTGCTTCTGGTGGGTAGAGGCCAGGGATGCAGCTAATCATCCTACGATGCAAAGAACAACCTCCCTACCCCCACAACTTAGGTATATCGAGCACAAGATGTCAACAGTGCTACTGCTGAGAAACCAACCCTGCTCTAAAACAACTAAGGGATGACATTAACCATTAAAAAACATGATGTAATGTAGTAACAGCGCCAGCTTGACCATCCTGCTAAAGATTCTATCATTTTCTTGCGTTCATGTATATAAAAAGCACACTTCCTAGAGAACTTTTGGTGACAGTCACACTAATAAAATCAAACCACACTGGCACAAAGGCTTTTACACTGCAACAGTTAGAGTGCAGAGGCCAAGCTACAAGATTTCAGTCCCAAACCAAGAAATCTTCATGAGCAGTTAATCCCTAAGCTACCCACAGAGATCTTTCTACACAAATATATATATGGAAGATAAGGGGTGCCAAGTACTCTTTCAAGGGGTTGACATTGAGAGATAAGATTAGTCTGAGCAAGAGTATGACATTGGGCTTTCAAATACTGCTAGGTTTTCAAGGACATAAATTAACTATCAGCATATCTGCTGGATGATGATAAAAGGTGGTATATAATTTGCTTTATATGAAAGATGATCCACTATTCTCCACTGTTATTGCTGAGAAAAAAATAGAAGGTTTTCTTTAATTGCATCAATGTAGATTAAGATTAGTAGAAGAAGGCAGAGATTGTGAAAAATGTCAGACTGTAAAGTATTCTAAAGAATCTTCATCTCTTGAAAATGCTGAGAGCAGAAGATGGACTCTTGGGTAGTTTAGCCAAGGTTCACCTTAGGAGCAGATTATGTACCATGGAAGTGGTGTGAAGTCCCTCAACTTTTCCCCTAAAATTAGGGAGCATCAGATGAGGGCCCAGAATATCAGCAAGATTAACGAATAAAACATTGGCTGTTTACAGCACTAAACAACGCCTTCCACATATAAGATGCTCAATAGACATGTCTTGAATAAATAATAATGAGAGAAATACACGAATCTATCTTTTGAAAACAAACCTAAAAGCAATCTGTAGTCTAAACTCATATTTTAAGACAGCAATATGAGCCAGTTGCAAGTGGACTGGTTTGGTAGCCATGGTGGGAAAGCATACATACATACCTCAAAAAAGGGCCAAGCAAGAAAATCCAGCCCATGCCTTATTTGGGTAATAAGTGATGGCACTTCTTATCTATTCTCACAAGGCTTCCAGCTCCAATGCAAATAAATAACTAGGTGAAGAAGCCCAAGAAATGACATCATTGTAACTATTCATAAGTCCAAGAACTGTCTTGCTGCCACTTGAACTGCATCTTGTCAGTGAGGGAATAGAAAGAGGCATCCACCTTCCAAACCTCACCAGTTTCAGTCTTTCTAGGACTGGTAGGGAGAAATTTAAGAGGGATTTCTCAAAATGAGGCCCACAGACTGGCTCTGCCTGCATTACCTGAAGGATTAAGTTCATATTCCTGGGCTCCACTTCTCACTATAGGACTGGAATTGTCTGGGGTGGGGTGAGGTGTGGGGGTCCTTCCAGGAATTTACATTTTAACATGTTCCCTGGTGATTTTGACTTTTGTAAAGAGAGACTCTGCTCAGGGAAATTTAGAACCCTAGAATTAGAAAAAGGTTTTTTTTTTTTTTTTCCCCTCTAAGTTAGCTTATGAGAGCTTTAAGGATAGTGGCTAACTTATTTCAGCAGAAGGATGCACTAAAGGTTAAAAAAATACTGTGGAAGACCCAAAACTGAGACTATCACTTTTAAAATGCAGTTTCTCACATGGTTGCTTGACTGATCTACTCCAAGATTCTACTGTTTCTCAACATACCATGGGAATCTTTGATAGAGATTACATTACACCACAAGGGAGTTTGTTATACTTTAAAAAAGTAAAAAAAAAAGGAAACTCACAACCATGTCCATTTTATTCTGTGTGAATTCTTTTTAAATAATGGGGATATCAAACCTTGATTTTTTTTTTAAGGTTAACATAAAGGTTATGAGCCATAGAAATTTTAAAATGGCAGTAACCACCCCAGTCTGGGCTTCATCAGGGAATTAATTTTTGTTCTGAAATATGAACATAGGTATTTACTATTTTGGGAACTCACAAGACCTCATTAAAAATAATAGAATCTGCAAATGGAGAGAAAATCAGAAAAATTTGGATGACTGTTTTCATTTCACACACTTATAGAGTTTTAATAACCAGAAGTGACATTAGCTGTATCTATCCAAAAATTTGAAAAATCTACTTTCTTGCTGATATGCTGAAACAATTTTGATTTTTCATGAAATACAAAATAAATTCCCCTACAAAGTGACAACATAAGCATCACCTCAAATGCAACCAAGGACATTAAGAAGTTCAAATATAACATTCATATAGTCAGTAAACAAATATTTACTAAGCAACCATATGGTAAATTAAAGATGGCCACAAATTCTTTGCCATTCATGATGTCAAGAGATATTGGATATTTCCTTTCCCCTTGGATCTAGGCTGGCCTTGTAACTGCTTTGACCAATAGGAAGCATCAAAAATGACCCTCAGCTGTTTCTGGCTATAAGTTAATCTTTTTTTTTTTTTTTTGGCTGCACTGAGTCTTAGCTGTGGGACGCAGGATCTTCAATCTTTGTTGAGGCATGCAGGATCTAAGTGCCCTGATTAGGGACTGATCTTGGGCCCCCTGCACTGGGACTGTGGAGTCTTAGCTACTGGACCACCAGGGAAGTTCCTGTAAGTTAGCCTTAAAATGGCTTGATGCTTTCATTTTTGCACTCTTGGAGGCCAGCCACCACACTGTGAAGAAATCTGCTACAGACTGCTGGATACTGAGAAGGATATGGATAGAGTCCTTAGAGGATGAGGGGCTATTTTGTGTGTTTTCAGCCTCAGCTGAAGTCTCCGCTGAATACTACTTCAAGAGACATTACTCCACACCATGTGGAGAAGAGCCACTTAGCTAAGCCCAGTCAATAAATAAACCGTTGCTCTAAACCACTTGGAGTGGTATGTTATGCAGCAATAGAGAACTAAAATAACCACCATGTACCATATTCTTTGCTGTTCCAAGTCTCAGAACTAAAACAGAGAAAAAAGTAGACAAATGTTTCCTATTTGCTCTGATTTAATCTACTGTTAGCTAAAATAAAAATGTTAAATATGAAAGGTTGTTATTTCTGGTGAGCATTTAATTTTATTAAGAACTGTAATTTTCTCTGCAATATATTGAGACTTTGAGAAGTTCATTTTTCTCTTTCTTTAGTTGTTCCAAATAAGAAGTGGGTCTAAATATATTAACACCAATGATTCACGGGGTCACAAAGAGTCAGACACGACTTAGCGACTGAACTGAATGTTTATATCCTGAAATACTGAGATGAAATTGTTATCAAACCAGAATTTATTACCATCCTAAAAAAAGCCCAATTCTAAGTTATCAATAGAATAATATTGCTAGTATAACTAATAATCTTGTAGCTGGTCATTATACTGTGTTGTGCTTAGTCACTCAGGTGTGTCTGACTCTTTGTGACCCCATGGACTGCAGAACGCCAGGCTCCTCTGTCCATGGGATTCTCCAGGCAAGAATAATGGAGTGGATTGCCATGCCCATCCTTCAGGAGATCTTCCCAACCCAGGGACTGAACCCAGGCCTCTCGCATTGCAGGTGGATTCTTTACCGTCTGAACCACCTATTGACATTCTATTTTAGAGTCTGAATGAATGAAAGTATGTTTCTCCAATCTCTATTTTAATAATTCATTATTATTAAAAAAATCTATATTCTTGTTAACAAACTTATTTCATTCTGTATTATTTACACAGCAAGTTAACTCAGGAATACAGGTTATTTTGTAATTCCTCTACCTGGAATGTTATTCTCCCCTCTTCATTTGCCTAAATCATCCTTATCTTAAATATGCACTGCCTTGTATTAACTTTTTATACAATAAACTCCTTGAAGGTGGAATCCTGCCATGGTCTAGTAGCTGAACACCTACATATTTAAGAGCTTTCATTTTTCGAGTCCAGTTGCTGCCCTGAAACACTCTAGTGATATGCAAATACATTCTGCTTCTCAGGACTGTAACTGAGAGACAACACTGGTACTTTCCTAGGGGTCTGCTTCTTAAAAATACCGTGCTCACAGGATACTGGCAGGGTCTGGGTCTCTGCGTTATGGTGTGCTGCCATTTGCTCCCACAAACCTATGTATCTATGAACAATGTGTGCATAACTGGTTTTCCTAAGGTCTTTCATGTCAAATAAGGGCTCTTCCAACATCTACTCTTCTTTCAAAGGGCCCAGATTTCAAAACACAGCTATCTGTGATATTGGGAGACCTAACCAGAATTTGCAAACAAGCTTACGTAAGCATACACTGGTCAGCCTTGTACTGAGAGGCCTATGTGAATGAGGGTTTTGATTTCTCTTGTGGACAGCAAAGGATCTTCTAGAAAGAGGCATCTCCTTTCTGAACTGTAATCTGAAGAGTACCCTTTGGATTTTATTCTTAACTGTACAGGACAAAATGCTGGGCAAGAAACAATAGCAGAAATGTAAAACACTGAGTCTGTATGATGTCCAAACTGTGTAATAGTTTCACTAACAACTTTACTGATGACCTGGAAGCTTGAGTGGATGCTACAATATTAAGTCTCTCAGACGGCACTAAATGTAGAGATGGCAAAGGAGACAGAATTGAAGTGAAAGTCGCTCAGTCATGTCCGACTCTGCGACCCCATGGACTATACAGTCCATGGAATTCTCCAGGCCAGAATACTGGAGCGAGTAGTCTTTCCCTTCTCCAGGGGATCTTCCCAACCGAGGGATTAAACCCAGGTCTCCCACATTGCAGGTGGATTCTTTACTAGTTGAGCCCAAGGGAAGCCCAGAGGAGACAGAGGTGAGGCCAAATAATATTAATGGACCTGTGGAGATTATGGGCAGTAAAGTACACCAGGAGTTCAGTTTGGCAAAAACACAATGAAGTACAAGCATCAAGGGAAAAATAACACAGAAGACTGACATTCACTGGGTAGATGGAACTTCAAACACATGTCAAGAACAACTAGATAGATATTATAACCCAAAGAAGAGACAGGATTTTGCTGTGTAATAGAAATAGCAAAATATGAAGTTTATAAGAAGCTTTCCATCAGAGGGCCTCAACAAATGATGATGGTTGGGGTCGGGGGGAAGTTAGTAAAAGAACTCAGTTCTTGGGTACAAGAGTGTGAGAACTTGGACTTCTGCTTTGGATTTAAACAACCTTTCAGGAAGATGAAAGTGCCTGAAAGATGTGAGGGATTTTTTTTTTTTTTTTAAATAGAAATAAGCTATGATGGAGTTTCCCTCGTGGCTCAGTGGTAAAGAATTTGCCTGGCAATGCAGGAGATATGGGTTCGACCCCTGGGTTGGAAAGATCCCCTGGAGAAGGAAATGGCAACCCACTCCAGTATTCTTGCCTGGGAATCCCCATGGACAGAAGAACCTGGCAGACTCCGTGGAGTTGCAAAAGAGTCGGACAGACTTAGTGACTGAACAACAACAAAGCTTATGATGAGAGAGTAGACAAATCAGACAAAACTCTGACGAGTAATGACCAAAAGGGGTATTTAACTCTGATAAAATTTGTTATTTACATGTTAAGGGTTTTCCAGATAAGATAACAAATATATTTTTTAGTTATACATATGGCAGACAAAGTAGTGAGTTTATGGGAAGCAGCAGACTTGTACAAAGCCATGCAGTTGAAAGAAGACCCAGGATCACAAAATTTTAGAGAAAAGGGGATGTAAGAGATGATCTATTTTGTTGTCTTCAAGGCAAGGTCTGAGGGCCACCTAATTCAGAACTGCCTGGGGAACCTGTTAAAAATGATTTCTCAGCTCCTACTCAGCCCTCCTGGATCCGAACACTGAAGGATTGCCTTGAAAAGCTTGCAGTGCTTAAGGGTCTCTTCCTACAAATAAGGAAACTGAGACCCAGACACGTAAGCTGCCCAAGGTCAGGAACCAGTGAGTCCTGGTTCCTGGTCCAAGGTTGTTACCACCACTTGGGGGTAAAACTTTCCTGAATCTGTAACTTGTCTTTATTATCATATTATGCAATTTTCTGAAAATATAATTCATAATTCATATTGTAGATGTTGCTTCAAATAATAAGGGAAGGAAGATGAAAGAAAATAGAGAACAAAGATGGGGGTAGGAGGCAGAAAGGAAAAACTCAGACAGGCAGGAGCAGGAATCACAAAGAGTCTCTGATGACGATGACATAATATCTACATGGGTGAAGTTCAATCACAGTCTGAACAGAAAGGCCTTCCATCCACTCCACAACTAACTCCCCTACCCCTCACCAAAACACACACTTAGAAGAAAAACATCTGAGGGAAGTTGGCCCTAAAAGGAACCTGAGGTTAATAAATAGGTTTGGGTTTTGGCTTAATCCTCTGGGCCTTGTCCAAGTTATGTTGAAAGAGATGGACATGAGATGGGCTACCACACGGGGTGGTACTATGAGGACCTCTTTTCCAATTCTAAATTATTTCTAAATACACAGTGCCATGTAAAACACACAAAGACAGAACCAGATGATGTGCTGTATTCAAAGATTTTTCTTATAGCTTTTCAGTTCTCACAGACTTGTTCCCACAACTCAAGAACTACTGGCCAAAATTTTAAAGAAATTAAAATCAAACCACCCATCTTCCTGTTCCCATAATCGCATGACGGTTTTAGAATTCCACTACCTTCTAGATTCTCTGATTTATATTACTTTTAACTTCTCAAGAAAAAAAAATTAAAGTGTAATAAAGCTTCCATGGAAAGAGAACTTAGAAAAAAGAAAAAAACCACTGCCTTATAATCACACACCTTTTACTCCTATGGGGTGAAGGTCACAGGGATAAGACGCAGATTGTGGCTTATCCCTGTTACTATTTCTGTGGCAGAGATTGGCATGTTCTTGATAGTTCTCCCATCTCATTAGAGCCCTGTTATTTGAAAACTGATCGTGTTGCATTGACATGGCATCAGAAGTAAGAGTTGGCCAAGGAGTATTTCCAGGTTGGCCATTTCTTGTTTGACAGTTTCTAATCCTATAATGGGAGTCTGGGTCTGTCCCCAAGGCAAATGAAAACAAACAAAAGTGAAGTAACATTGATCAATAACATAAATTATGAAAAATACAATAGGTTAAAACAGCTTTATTAAAAAAACCCGCTTATTATCAAAGAGACCTTATGTTTGACATGCACAGAAAATGAGATGATTTTAAAAAACTGGAAACTGAACTTTAAAAGAAAGATGTATTACTAAAGGCACAGTTTTTATTAGTTTTCAGAAAAAAAGAACGCTCATTGTACTACAATTTGCCAAACTTACTGACTATAAAATGGACTTACGAAAAGATTTCTGTAACATGATAAAAAGATCTATAGAGAAAATAGTGGAAGGAAGATTATGCATTCAAGTTACATTTAGAGTACAAAAGGCCTCTGGAAACCAGATCTCAAAGAACATATTCATACAAAGGAAGAAGACCCTTGATTTCTTATAAAGGCAAAAATCTGACATCTTGTCTGTTCCTGGAGGGCAGGAGGCAGATTCAGTAGCAGAAGTCTTTGCCTTATGTTTTGGAACAGTCCTGGGAGAGCAGCAGAGAGCTCGCCACAGTTGGCCTGGAGGGCCCGGGGGGCTTTCCAATTTAGAGCTCTGGTACTCTTCTGCAGGATAAACAGCTCTGGATTCTTCTTTAATGACAACAGCATATCAGCTCCTTTTGAGGTTACAGCATACATAAACAGGATCTGCCTCATATTTTCCAATTGTGGAGAAGGGAAGGCAAAAAAAAAAAAAAGTCCCCACAAACCTTTTCCTGCAGTTGACTATGGAAGACAGTTGACCCATAATGCAAGACTGAAAAAAGGTAAGAAGGGAGAACCACAGAATATAAAGAAACCGTTTCCAGAAAGGACACAGGAAAAGCATTACTTCCTGTGTGTGAGAACATCAGGGAGCAATCAGAGGGAGAAAGGTAATGCTGAATGAACTCTAGGGTGTTCAAGTCGCTTGGTCATGCTGGACTTTGTGACGCCACGGACTATAAAGAAAAGCCTAAGAAGAGTGAGCAGAAAGGGTTCCTAATAAAGTCTTCTTGGTGCCAAAACCCAGAGACATCAATTGGGAAGTCTTGCCAACACGCTTCTTGCTCTTCACTTTGAATGTTAGAGTGAACACTGGCTGCCAGGTTAAGGAGACAAGCAGGCTATTTCCCAGGATCCCTTGAGGGATCAGCTTGGCACTGAAAACTTCCTGGCTTTCAAGAAGCCCCAACAAAATGCGCCAAATGAAGATATTTGCTCACAGAACTCACTTTCTTGCATCCTGAGACCAAATTCCTTGTTTGGTTTTGTTCGTAAGGTCTAAAGGAAAAACCTCAAGATTTCTGATTTATTGACCTAGGCTTATCAGTCTCCCCCTTCACCTCCCTGACCCCAATATTTTCCAGAAAGCTGCAGAGGAAAGCTATTTCATTTGTATTTAAGATACACTTTAGTGATGTGAAAGCTTGCTTCATTTTTCTATCAATCAGGGGTCAGCAAATTTTTTCTGCATCATTCAAAACAGTGAGTTGACAAAGTAAGAGTCACAAGAAAAAAAGAGAAGCCAGTTAGTTAGGATCAGAAGTAGAGGAGATACCAGCCAGAGACAAATCTATTGTCAGAATCCCAAGCCTGAGTCAAAGGGAGCTCTCAGATTTAGGCTTAAGTTAGAGTCTGGATTTGGAAATGAAGGGGACCAACTAGGGCAGATGGCCATTGAGAAAACTGTCTCCCATCTCTAAGAACATTCCCTTCACAGCTGAATAATCCATGGGTTTGTGGAAACAATAGGCGGAGGATCTTCGCACATGAGATTTGAAGTGGCTAAGATCAGTGAAAAGAAAAGAAATGCAAAAAAGCAAAATGGCTGTCTGGGGAGGCCTTAATAGCTGTGAAAAGAAGAGAAGTGAAAAGGAAAGGAGAAAAGGAAAGATATAAACATCTGAATGTAGAGTTCCAAAGAATAGAAAGAAGAGATAAGAAAGCCTTCCTCAGCAATCAATGCAAAGAAATAGAGGAAAACAACAGAATGGGAAAGACTAGAGATCTCTTCAAGAAAATTAGAGATACCAAGGGAACATTTCATGCAAAGATGGGCTCGATAAAGGACAGAAATGGTATGGACCTAACAGAAGCAGAAGATATTAAGAAGAGGTGGCAAGATACACAGAAGAACTGTACAAAAGAGATCTACACGATCAAGATAATCACGATGGTGTGATCACTCTCCTAGAGCCAGACATTCTGGAACGTGAAATCAAGTGGGCCTTAGAAAGCATCACTACGAACAAAGCAAGATGATGCTGTGAAAGTGCTGCACTCAATATGCCAGCAAATGTGGAAAACTCAGCAGTGGCCACAGGACTGGAAAAGGTCAGTTTTCATTCCAATCCCAAAGAAAGGCAGTGCCAAAGAATGCTCAAACTACCACACAATTGCACTCATCTCACACGCTAGTAAAGTAATGCTCAAAATTCTCCAAGCCAGGCTTCAGCAATATGTGAACTGTGAACTTCCAGATGTTTACGCTGGTTTTAGAAAAGGCAGAGGAACCAGAGATCAAATTGCCAACATCCGCTGGATCATCAAAAAAGCAAGAGAGTTCCAGAGAAACATCTATTTTTGCTTTATTGACTATGCCAAAGCCTTTGACTGTGTGGATCACAACAAACTGTGGAAAATTCTGAAAGAGATGGGAATACCAGACCACTTGACCTGCCTCTTGAGAAAATTGTATGCAGGTCAGGAAGCAACAGTTAGAACTGGACATGGGAACAACAGACTGGTTCCAAATAGGAAAAGGAGTGCATCAAGGCTGTCTATTGTCACCCTGCTTATTTAACTTCTATGCAGAGTACATCACGAGAAACGCTGGGCTGGAAGAAGCACAAGCTGGAATCAAGATTGCTGGGAGAAATATAATAACCTCAGATATGCAGATGACACCACCCTTATGGCAGAAAGTGAAGAGGAACTAAGAAGCCTCTTGATGAAAGTGAAAGAGGAGAGTGAAAAAGTTGGCTTAAAGCTCAACATTCAGAAAATGAAGATCATGGCATCTGATCCCATCACTTCATGGGAAATAGATGGGGAAACAGTGGAAACAGTGTCAGACTTTATTTTGGGGGGCTCCAAAATCACTGCAGATGGTGACTGCAGCCACGAAATTAAAAGACACTTACTCCTTGGAAGAAAAGTTATGATCAACCTAGATAGCATATTGAAAAGCAGGCATTACTTTGTCAACAAAGGTCCGTCTAGTCAAGGCTATGGTTTTTCCAGTGGTCATGTTTGGATGTGAGAGTTGGACTGTGAAGAAGGCTGAGCACCGAAGAACTGATGCTTTTGAACGGTGTTGTTGGAGAAGACTCTTGAGAGTCCCTTGGACTGCAAGGAGATCCAACCAGTCCATTCTGAAGGAGATCAGCCCTGGAATTTCTTTGGAAGGAATGATGCTAAAGCTGAAACTCCAGTACTTTGGCCACCTTATGCGAAGAGTTGACTCATTGGAAAAGACTCTGATGCTGGGAGGGATTGGGGGCAGGAGGAGAAGGGGACAACAGAGATGAGATGGCTGGATGGCATCACTGACTCGATGGACGTGAATCTAAGTGAACTCCGGGAGATGGTAATGGACAGGGAGGCCTGGTGTGCTGCGATTCATGGGGTCGCACAGAGTTGGATACGATTGAGAGACTGAACTGAACTGAAGTGAAGATCAGTGAACTTCTAATTCACATATTACTGCTGAGTGCTCTGTCCTAAAATCTGGTCCATGCAACACTCAAAGAGTGGTAAATACAACTTGCTTATCTAAAAGAATGGCAGTTTAAGGATGACATCTTTCTCCTGACATGTGCTAATTAGCTTGCCACAGGAAAGACTAGTCCTTTACCTCTGCAGGTAAGAGTACTCTGTATTTCAGTTTCGGTCTGTGGATCAAGTTATAAAAATGTAATTAACTAGCTGATCTGGCAAAGCCGTCCAGAAGGTACTTGATTGATAGCTCACTGGTTCACAGTTGGGAAAAAATCCAGTTGGGGGCACAATCCTTCTGAGAACTTTAATCACCTCTCCAGATTAGCTGTCACAGGGACTCTTCTAGTGGAAACCAAGAGCCAGTGGCAGCTAAGAGAAAAAGAGACCAGGGCAGGAAGAGGAGGACAAGAATTGAAATCATAGGGAAGGCAGACATGGCTCATCCAGGGAGAAACAGTGCTGGCTAGGATAGGTGAAGTAGAGTGACAGAGAGGCCTGAGCATGGACCAAGAAACGTGTGTTCAGGGTCAGCCTCCAGGGGTACCAGCCCACCCCCCAATACACACACACCCCAAACTCCCCGGCCACTCCACACACACACACACATCAAAGATGCGGCTTGGCTCTGACTGAAATCAGGACTTGGACACTGACACCCTTGGTCTTTTCTAAACTTCCTCTATCCCCCTTTCCAAGGAGGTTTTAATGAATGCCTTGAAACCAGGGAAGGTTTCCCAAGAGGCAGAAACAATGTCCATTCTGAGTGCTTTGCACAGGTGGGGGCAATATGGGAGAGGTTGACAGTCTCAACAGGGACTGAATACCTACTGAGGCATTTCATCCCCAGAGAACAGCCCTATTCTTGACTATCTTCTGGGTCTATACGTTTCTCCATTATATCCAGCTAGTTGTGTAACAAGTGCAAAATTTTAATTAAAAGATGCAACGGGTGAGAGAAAATCAGGATCAAATCTACTTTTCCTCTACTTCTCCAACATAAATTGATAGTGATATATCCGAAACAGGGGCAATTATAAGGACTTGACATAAAAAGGGAGTTTAGAAATGTTAGCGTACCTAGACTCTTTAAAAACAAGTTTCTTAAGTCTAGGAAAGGGGTACTACATAGGAGAGAGTTTAATAAGGAAACTCACAAAGACAGAAAACCACAATATTACTGGCATAAAATATTTTTTCACAGGCAACTTTTGATAGGTTTGGGGTAGCAACTTATCACAACCCCATATATTCTCTTAAATTGGCACAATTGATCTTTAGGTTATATAACCTTATGATGTACTTAGGCTGAAGTGTAAGCAGATTAGGAGAGTAAAGCAACATGCAGAGTATTTGAAATCAGTGCTAGTATGAAAAAATACTTCTAATTCACTGTTTAGAAGAGAGCAGAAATCTTTTCTGATGTCATTTATCAGTTTTTTACTCTTAACCACATTGTTTTAGTATTATGGTGATCAACTTCCCTCAAAAACTTGCATGGGAAAAGCAATGAGAGTCTCCATTCCTACCCCAGTCAAAAACTAAGTTCAATCAGTGTCCTAGAGCAACATTCAATATCTCTTGCATTAATGAGATTCAGATCTGTGCTCTGGCCATAACAGGGGTGAGCAAAGAGCACCGAGAGTTAGCCATTTGGTAATAATTATCCAAAGCCATGGCCTCTTTTATGCATACCTTATGGCCATACCACGTGCGCATCCATAATCAAATGTTATTAATTTTTAATGCGTGAGTTTTCTATTTGAGGATCAAAAGAGTTCAGAATTGTGTTTGAAATAAGAAGGAACAAAAATGAGAGAAAAAACAAATCTCCCAGTGAACCATAGACTTGAGTTGCCTTCTCACATCAGATTTTTTTTTTTTCAAGTTTGCCAGAATGAGCTGGAATTTGTTTATAGCTTTAGAGCCATCTACAGCTCATGTTCAGGGCAGGCATCACCTCTCAGTCTTTCGGCAAATGTATGATTTCTTCCTATGCACCCACGAATGGACTTGTGTGCCATTGCCCCATCCTCTATACCAGTTCTGAAATTTCTGGCAGAAAAGAGATCTGTCAAAACAGGTTACTTGTATTTTTATTGGTTCCTCCAGACCATGACGACATTTCCTGAAAGGCAGTGCCAGGAAACTATTAATGTCTGTGAAGAAGAAGTGAAAGTTCTTATGAGCATAAACTGTCTGGTGGCCCAGGAGACTGCAGCCTGAAGGAGCCACTGGTCTTAGACTATGACACTGATTCAATTGGCTGATCTACTGGAACTCCAAAATGCAACCATCAGAGTAGAGTCCTTCCAAAAAGAGAGGCCTGGGAGACACAACAGGCTATTTCCCCTCTTTCTCTTAACCACTTGCTTACTTAGAGCATCTGCTGCTGCTAAGTCACTTCAGTTGTGTCCGACTCTGTGTGACCCCATAGACGGCAGCCCACCAGGCTCCCCCGTCCCTGGGATTCTCCAGGCAAGAACACTGGAGTGGGTTGCCATTTCCTTCTCCAATGCATGAAAGTGAAAAGTGAAAGTGAAGTCGCCCAGTTGTGTCCGACTCTTCGCGACCCCATGGACTGCAGCCCACCAGGCTCCTCCATCCATGGGGTTTTCCAGGCAAGAGTACTGGAGTGGGGTGCCACTGCCTTCTCCGGTGGAGTGTCTGAGCAGGCAGCTAATAATGATTGGCTCAGTCAAGGCTGAAACACCAATTAGTTATTTCATTCAAGTAGTTAATGGATCCTTTCCCAAGCAGGAGGTATAATAAGGCCTACACCTGGAAGAGGAGAGTGTGGCCTTCTCCACAAATGGGAAGAGAGAATCCATTCTAACATCCGGGTGCAGGACCAGGATTGTACCTTTTTATAGGATCTCAGCAATCTGGTTAAGGCTAGAGTCACAATGCTGTGAGCACTTCACATGGCTGATCTTAAAGGAAGAAGGAGCTTTACAGAAGACTGGAAACTAAACATAACTTATTTGAGGCACTAGACCTTTAGGAGACTTTCAAGTATTTCAACTGATATGTTAAGTGCCAAAATCATGTGGGTACTTGCTAAGGTTGCAGCTGGGTTTGTGGAGCAGAAAGGCCGCTTACTGCACTGTCATATCCCTCTATTTCACAGCGCCACCTGCTGGGCAAGGGTGGAAAGAGCTGAACTTTGTTTCTTGGATTGATAACCTATGAATTCAGGAGAAGGGGACCGCAGAGGATGAGATGGTTGGATGGCATCACCGACTCAATGGACATGAGTTTGAGTAAATCCTGGGAGTTGGTGATGGACAGGGAGGCCTGGCGCGCTGCAGTCCATGTGGTTGCAAAAAGTCAGACACGACCAAGCGCCTGAACTGACTGACTGAATGAATTCAAAGAAAGAAGAAAAGTCTTCACCTTTTCCACGGTATACAAAACACTGAGAAAGTGTTCTCCACAGTGGCAAGTTCACAAAGAAGGAGACAGCTCTGCTCATCTTTGCTGCTGTCCTAGCCAGCCACAGTCCAGTGATGAGTGTTTTCTTTTGAAGTGTCCAAACAGGAAATAGGAGCATTAAGACCAAGAACATAAACTATGAACTTTTGCATGTTGACTAAACAGCCAGGTCTTCTGAATCATGACGTTTAATATAGGAATGGTTTTTTTCATTATCTTTAATAGAGCATTGTCCTTTCCAGATGAAGTTAATTTTATTCTCATAATTAACCCTCTTTGGCTTCCCTGATAGCTCAATTGGTAAAGAATCTGGCTGCAAGGCAGGAGACCAGACTTTGATCCCTGGGTCGGGAAGATCCCCTGGAGAAGGACTTCCCTGGAAACCCATGGATAGAGGAACCTGGTGGGCTATAGTCCATGGGTTGCAAGAGACGGACACGACTTAGCGGCTAAACCACCACTAACCCTCTTCAGGAGAATATTTAATATCCAGTCTCAACATATGAAGGGTGAACACCTAAACTCAGGGAAACTAAGAAAAAACTGTGGCTAGAGAAACACTCACTGTCACATAAAGCACTGGGTTCCATACATGGAATGTTAAAAATAAGTTAATCCATATCTGAAGCACTATTGTTCAACTCTGAATATGTCAATTTCTCCTTGCTGAAGAAGCTATAGGCTCCAAATGCCTCATCAGGAACTCCTAGACCAAAAAATTTCAGAATTTTTTAGATTTTAGAAAGGTAAAATAGTATATACATTATTATATAACACTTCCAGCGGGTTCTTGGGCAAGACCCACTAATCAAACAATATTCCTGCAGGAAGCTAAGCGAATATTCACAGCCAATGATTAGAGACTATAAAGAGAATTGTGACAGTTCAGATCAGGTTTTGTTTTCAAATGAGTCTGTATAAAACTTAACAAGTTGCACTTTGGAGGACTTCTTGAATTTCAGAATTGAGAATAAAGGATTATGGACCTGTGCAAGTCAGTCTTGATGTTAATGAAAAAGAGGCAAAGCAGCAGAAAAGAATTCTTTAGAAGGCTGAAACCCAGGTGTTAATCTTGGTTATTTGATTCTGTGGCCCTTACTTACTGCTTTTAGCCTTGGTTTTCTTGCTGGTGGCATTGTGGCGGGGATGGAGGAGGGAGTGGCAGTGGATGGGGGTTCCAAGAGAGGTAGGAGAGAACCAGCATCCATCCAATGACTGCAAAATTTCAGTCCTGTGTTAACGGCTTCTAGTTCTTCAATAGTATAAACAGTAGTGTGATAAGCAGGAGCTAAATCTTTATACATGTCCCTTATGACTTCTTTGGGATAAATACCTTAAAATGTAATTACTGGATCAAAAGACTAACTGCCTAATTGTCGTCTGTCTGTCCATCAATCCGGGTTTATGCTAACATTGCAAAACTGCCTTTAAGGTAACTTACACTAACAGCAGTGTGCAAGAGCACCTATTTCCTGTACCTTCGTCAATGCCAGGAATGACAGTAACAAAATTCTACCCATTTGAAATGTGAAAAAGGGTATTTCTTTGATTAAACGTGCATTTCTCTAGTTGTCCTGCATTTCTACATGGGCTCCATGTAATCTTCCATAACTTGACGAAGCAGTTATTCTGAACTTTCCATCATTAGCAGTAGATCCAGGTCTGTTTGACTTCAGAGCTTAACCTCCTTCCAGACCCTCCGTGAATTTTAAGTTGCATTGCAGAGGGGCTTGAAAGAGGCCCCGGACGTGAGCTGGGTCTTTGGAACACGAGGGCACGAGTGAGTTGCGGGACTGTATTTGTGTACTGCATTGCGCTTCTATACGGTGCTTCTCTGCTAAGCCTAGGGGCTTCCCAGGTGGTCAACAAAACCTCTTTGAAATGGCAGCCCTCATGGCTTAAGGCTTGGGGAGAGACTCTGGGGAATGTATTTTATAATTACTATTCACCAGCACTCAGAGCAAAGTACATAGTTTTAAAACTTGCTAATCATTAATTTATTAACCAAAACTAGTATGCCACTGACTTGTTGGATAGCCTAGATAATCTTATTAGTTCTAGACATTTCTCCCTCCCCATATGGGTTTATATTGACATTAAATAAACCTGTAAAACAGTAACACATCTGCAAAGCTCAGATGATATGACAGCATTTTAGATAAAGTGACTGAGGTCAGACTTTACCTGCAAATCACACACTATTTTCAGTCATATACACCCATGGAAGAATGGGATGAATCAGACACAGGGATTCAACAACATTCCAAAAGCCATCATCTTTCTTAATTATAAAACCCTCAGCAGGGTATTAGCTACTAGCTTTGCAATGTATGAGTGTCACATTCTTTCTATACTCTGACCTGCTCCACAGGAGAGACATAAATAACTTGTGAAAATGCTGAGAAAGGGCAGGAAGGTAAAGCGTCAGTGTAAATCAGTCTGAATAAGAATCTCCCACGTTAGGTCAACTATGAGCACTGGCAGTTTCTCTATTTCATAAACGCAGGCAGGGCAAGAGCGGGGCAAAGCCCCTGTAACTTATGGGACCGGGAGTGTGCAACTTGGTGCCCCTATACTGGATAACCCAATCACAGTGCAGGCTTGCTCTTCTGTATATAAAGCACACCTGAGTGGAAATCTGTGTAGCACACACGTTTTTCAGGTGTCTCTCTGAAGAAGACAAACAGATTTCTCTTGAAATATAATATCCTGAGAAAAAACAAGCAATGACTGGCTGTAAATATATCAAACAAAAATCTTTAACTGTGACCCAGGATTTCAGATGTCGGTCCGGTCTCAGGTTATTTAGGGAGCACAGCCTTCTGCATTATCTTTGCTTTAATCCTCACTGTCCATGACGTCACCATCCAGACCATGTATTTAGTCTGTTTTCAAGCTTACCACATGGCAAATGACTGCCTACACCAACAGAACAATTCAGTTCTATAAGAATTCTTTGCAATTGAGACCCCTGGAGAGAGAGGAAAAAAAGTGTAATTGTCATCTAAAATATGTTGAAATTTCTGTAACTGGTTTTATAAATAAGTGAATGACTCTCATTAAAAGAGGACGGAAAAAACCCTGCAAACTGCTGCAGAAGGCATTTCTGAATCTTGCAGACACAGTAAAGCAAAACTGGTAAAGCAAAATCATAATACCTACATGAGCTCTTAGTTATCAGAAATCCCAAGTTGAATTTAGCTATTCACAGGTGGGCAAGGTAACACAGATAATATCTTTCTCAGTGAAGACTAGGTCTCTAACTTCTCATACCCCTTATGGTGCATGTGTGTGCATGTGCTAACTTCCGAGAGTTTGTATCTAACTCTTTGTGACCTCGTGGACTGTAGCCTGCCAGGCTCCTCTGTCCATGGGATTCTCCGGGCAAGAATACTGGAGTGGGTCGCCATGCCCTCCTCCAGGGGATCTTCCCGACCCAGGGATCGACCCACGTCTTCTGCACTGGTAGGCAGGTTCTCTACCACTAGCACCATCTGGGAAGCCCAACCAAGAAAGAACTCTTCAAGAGAATGTTTTTCATGGTTTTCAAACTTTAGTATGCATTAGAATCATCTAGAAGAATTTTAAGAACAGGCTACTGGGCCCCACCCCCAGAGTTCCTGACAGAAGGCCCAGGTAAGGCCCAATATGTGCACAGGTAACAAGTTCCCAGGTGATCCTGCTGGTCCAGGGAGCACATTTTGAGCACCACTGCCTTATAATGCAGAGCACACCATTAGGCAAATGGTAGGTGGAATAAATATACATAAACGTATGCTGATTAAATAGAATTCAACTTCCCTGGTGGCTCAGATGGTAAAGCATCTGTCTACCATGTGGGAGACCTGGGTTCGATCCCTGGGTCTGGAAGATCCCCTGGAGAAGGAAATGGCAATCCACTTCAGTACTATTGCCTGGAATATCACATGGAGAGAGGAGCCTGGTAGGCTACAGTCCATGGGGTCGCAAAAGAGTCGGACACGACTGAGCAACTTCACTTCACTTCACTTCACTTCACAAATAAGGTTTTCTTCCTCATCCGAAATCTAATTTGTACTGACATGCTGGTGCACCAATCAGGCACAAGGATGTAGTTGTTGGGGATATCAACTGATCATCTGATGATTATGTGGTCAGAAAAACAAACCTAAAGTGTCCTCTGCACCTTGGCCTCACGGTGACAACAGCTATGGGGCGCTACGGCAGTGGCAAAGTTATTAAAGTCAGTGCTTTCTATGTAGGCAGAAAGAGTAACACCACAAGTGGAAAATCAAGAAAGAACTCTTTCAGAGAATGTTTTTCATGGTTGACACTTTCTAGGATGAGACAGCAGGCAGTGGCATGAGGACTACAGATGGCATGACACAGATATGGTTCAAGAGAATCAGAACTGTATTAACAATATTAATACTGTCGATACTATAACAGTAATATCAGCTGTTACTTTTGGCAAAATTAATCTCTGACACTCCCATTTCCCCTCACCTCTGATTTGGATGATAATAACTACCAAGAGGATTAGAGTAGCCTGGGGAACTAAGGCTTAGAACAATGGTTCTCAAATTTTAGAGGGCAAAAGAATTACCTGGAGAATCTTGTTAAAACATAAAAACTTCTTAAAATACAGATTACTGGGCCGCCCCCTAGTCAGAGAGTTGGAACCTGCAGATCTAGAGTGGGCCTGAGAATCTGTGTCTCCGATGCTGATGCAGCCAGTTCTCAGACTACACTTGGGAGTAGCACTGGGGCGGCAATCCACTTCCAGCGCCACAAACATCACACCAAGCAGATTTCTCAATGTATATCTTAATTAGATCACTTTCCACATTCTATTTCATCAATTGGGCTCGTGGGTTTCAACCCTATCAGACTTACCCTAAAGCAAGAATTGCGTCTTGTTCTTCCCTATATCAAACACAATGTCTAGAATAGCGTTTTGCTGTGCACACACAGGGGTGAGTGTGTGACATATGCTAGGGTTGATATATCCTGCATACATGGGTAAGCAACAAGAATAAACATATTGTTTGCTTATTTAGGTTTCTTTTTGCTCAAATCTGCCCTCTACCAATCTGTTTACTGCATACAAATCTACCGCTGAACTTCTTAAAAAATTAGTTACTTGGAAAAATCAGCCTTGTGTGGTAGATGGCAACACGGAACTTATTAAAGGCATTCTTATGAGTGTGATTTGCCAACATGCCCTCAATGAATCTGAGGCTAAAGAAAACCAGCAAGTGGAAATCACAAGTTCCATTAGGACTGTAAGCATTTTCCAAGCCCTCTGCCAGAGTCTCCCTCCCTCCATTTCAAGGCCTTCTGTCCCCTAGAGAACCAAGGGGTCTTCAAGTCAGTTTTCTGCATTTAATACTGGGCTGCATATGTCAAAACATAAAGAATGAAAACTGGCTTATACCAGTGGAGTGGCTCTAATGTTAAAGTCACCTCTAGAGGGGCTTTAATGTTAAAAAGAAAAGAGTGTGTGTGTGTGTGGGGGGGGTGGTGTGTGTGTTGGGGGGGTCAGATGGGCGAGTAGTTGAGAAAAGACAGGCAGTGGGTCTGGGAAGCTGGTGACAAATTTGTTCCTTAAGATATACAGGAAATAGTCTGAGGTTTTATCTACTTAGTAAGTAAATTGCAAAGCAGAAGCTCATATAATGTTTACTTTGGTATATCCTCTGTCTTCCCAGTCCACTACATTGCAAATACATTTTCAGAAGAAAATCCTGGAACTCCAGAAGAAAAGAGGCCTAGAAGGTTTAAGGCAGACTGAAACCCACTTTCAAAATCTCCCTTCCTAAGAAAAGTTTTTTAAAATAATAAAATTCCATTCTTCTGGGATCTCTGACATTAGAAATAAAAAAACAAAACCCAAAGAAAACAAAAAACAAATAACAATGACAAAACCAAGGGCTCTACCACCTGATTCTAGAAGGTCCAGAAGTTGAGTTTGAGAGGAGGACTAGAAGCAACTTTTCCAGTCTTTGGTGTGAGCATTCAGTACCAGCAATGGTTATGATTGATAGTTTGATTTGCAATGATCTTGGAGGTGGGGGTGGGGGGGAATATGTGGAGAGATTTTAACATTTGATTAGGTTTCATCTCCATACTTCAAACAAAAGGACAGACCAGCTTCTCTCTTCAACTGGAACCCTCTTTACAGATAGAAAGAATGAGATGCTTTTAAAAATTACTTTTCCCACTGTGCCCCAAAGCCCAGAGTTTTAATGAGATTTTTTGCAGATTGACTTTTCTTATGACCGTGTAAACTAGAAAACAAAAACCAGCTAATCAAGTTTTTTAAAATGAAAAGTAAAACCCTCAAGTTAAAATGATCCTTAAAATAACTTCTAAAGACTGTCAAACTCCGGACAAGAAAGTATTCATCTCTACACATTAGCTGCTAGTTGTTCATGGTACAGTAGAAGCTCAAGAGTTTGTAAATTTGGCTTATAAAGTTGCTTAAAAAATTAAACTGTATATATGTGTGTGTATACATCCCCCCCCGTCAAGTTCACCCAGAGAAAATTAAAGCTGTCATTCTTTGAATTATGATGATCCAGGTGCTAAGTTGTATCCAACTCTTGTGACCACATGGACTGTAGCCTGCCAGGCTCCTCTGTCCATGGGATTCTCCAGGCAAGAATACTGGAGTGGGGTGCCATTTCTTTCTCCTCTTTGAATTATAGTAGTAAGCTATTTGGATAAGACAATAATAAAAATAATACCACAGTAACAATAATTATGTTCACAGTAATAATACAACTATTTAGATATACAGTAATAAGACATTTAGATTCGTACTGGTTGACTGAAATCATTATTAAGGATGAAGTCAATTTTAAAATTTTCTGTTGAAAAATTTTTGCTTTAAACTGGGAAGACAGGGGAAGGAGAAGAAATACCAGGAGTTATTTAAGAATAAACAGAACAGAGACAGCATCTTGGGGTAACAAGGTTTTCAGTGACCAACACACAGGTGAGGGCACTGGTATTTCAGCAGTAAAGAAAACAGGGTACTCTATCATGTAAGAAATGAATCGCCAGTCTAGGTTCGATACAGGATACAGGATGCTTGGGGCTGGTGCACTGGGATGACCCAGAGAGATGATATGGGGAGGATGGTGGGACGGGGGTTCAGGATTGGGAACTCATGTACACCCGTGGTGGATTCATATCAATGTATGGCAAAACCAATACAGTATTATAAAGTAAAAAAAATTAAACTAAAAAAAAAAGGAAAGAAAACAGGGTACTAAGTGGCACAATAACTACAAAGAAATTTTAATCTGGCTTGAAGTTATTTTGACTTTGGCAATGCCCTCCAAATTCCACCTTGAAGATGCTTGAAAACTCCTAGAATCTTAGTCTCATGACTCAAAAGGAAACATCTATTTCTATGCTCCTCTCTTGCTGAACAAACTGCCTACTGGCTCAGAGAGATTAAACGAGCTGCTCAAGCTTATAGAACTAGAACCAGGTTTTAAGGTGTCTAGTCTGTCCGAGCAACTGAGAACAGGGAGGCCGGTTATGACGGGAATTTAGAGTGGAGGGATGAGGCTTGGATCAGGGTGGAGGTAGGGAGAATGCTAAGGAACCAGAGCAAAGCTACTTCAAGTGATATCTTGGCCTGGAAGAAGACTAGATTTCCTCAAACCTAAGGTACCTGGCTTTTAAACTTCTATAGTTTGAGAAACTTTGAGGTCAGGATGCAGCTTACAGTTAATTCAAAGAGAGGCTGGAGAGGTAGTGCAGCTCTCAACACCTGTGCAGGTGCCAACACAATGTTCTAGGAAGAGGTGTGTGTGAGAGCGCTCAGTCATGTCTGATTCTGGGCAACCCCATGGACTGCAGCCCGCCAGGCTCCTCTGTCCATGGGAATCTCCAGGCAAGAATACTGGAGTGGGTTGCCATTTCCTACTCCAGGAGATTTTCTTGACCCAGGGGTCGAACCCTTGTCTCTGGCGTCTCCTGAACTGCAAGTGGATTCTTTACCACCAGCGCCACCTGGGAAGCCCTACGAAGAGATAGTGGCATTTTTAAGCTTGGAAGGGCTTGTGTGACTCTGTGAGGGATTGACTGTAATGCATACAGTGGCTCAGAGGGCAAGTGGGGGAGGAATGGATGCTAATACTGGTAAGTATTAAATCCTCTGTATTAAAAGAAGACAGTTTTACCACAGAGAGTGGTGGACTATTTCAGATCTCTATCACTAGGGAGGCAAAAGAGATGGTTAAAGTAAAGTATAGCAGAAAGAATAAGGATAAATAAAATAAGGGCCTCAGAAAATTAATACCATGCATGATCCAATCTGGAATAACTAACAACCGCCTATATCAACCAGACATTTAGATTCCAACTGCCAAGCAAAATTGTGTAGGGTCCTGAACCAGCTATGAAGATGTTTAAAAGTCCGTAAGCCTGGACCCATCTGAGCTAACCAATGCCGAGGGTCCAAGGTGGGGCACAGGGAATGGCCCACTGATGTACAGGAAGAGCCCGTCATCTCACAAACATACTCTGTACTTAGCGATGACTCATCTTTGGCCCTTTAGGATCATCTGCAAGACGATCTGCTATATATTGTAACATCGAAAAATGTGTGCCCTCCCCTTTTATAATGGCACTTTTCTGTATTCTATGTGCATGTCTACTGGTCACTTAACTGAGAAAATGTGGCAATAAATGTTAGGTGGTTTCCGACCGTGGGTATTGCTGAGCTAGTCCTGATCAGCTAGTACACCTAATTAGAATGCAGGTCTGCACCTTCCCGTGCCCATTTGAGAGACACATAGGTCTTGCTTACCACATAGATCTGTGTCTCAAAGAGATGCCTCATTTATTTTTCAAACTGTGTTCCCCCTCACACCCCTCTTAGGGAGAGGCGGTGGCTACAGTTTGCCGTTTTTTCCTTGGTGCGGGTACCATTCTAATTTGGTCTGATTTCATTTTCCTGTTCTGGTTTAGGGCACTGGCATACTTTAAAGATATCTTGCTAGAGGGTGGCTTCTTCTTTTAGAAGTACATTAGGTGGACAGTTTGGGGATGTGTGCAGAGAGGTGGAAGAGGAAGTGGAATGGAAAACAGGAAAGCCTGATAGCAAGAGTTTGCTGATGGTTTCTTCTTGCATGCTGCTTTACCCCTTACTCACCGACAACTTTCATTTTCTAAATTAGCAGATCAACAAATCCTCAGTGGCTCCCTGGGACCTAGGAAGTCGAGTCCAATGTCCTCAGCCTGGCACTGGAGGCCTCCCACCACCACATGGCCTCAGTGGGTCTCCACATTCTTCACACACACTCTAGTTTCCTCACACCCCTTACCTGCCTGGTGCAGCCCCGGAGGCCCATCTTTCTCCCCTCTCCTTGGTCCTTCTCCTTTCTCTGAACTTCTCCAGCAGGCACTGTCTGTGTCACTCATTAGGGCTTAGTCATAGAAGCCACGTTTTAAATGAATGATTTCATACATGTATGATTTATCTCACTAAACAGACCAGAGCTCCCCGAACTAGAGGCCCATGGGTTGAATTCAGCCCACCAACATGTTTTGTTTGGCCCACACAATGGTTTTGAAGAATCTGAATTAGTTGCCAGAATTTTTTAAAAATCAGGAGATGGCATATCATAAAAATTTGATTTTGTGACTTCTTGTGACAAGCCAGAGGCTCTGACAATGCTGGGCTGGCATTCTAGGATGGCTCCAATCAGCTGGAGCTGCTGACTGGAGTAATGATGGTCCCTTCAGAGGGATGCATCCTTTCCACCTTGGCAGGGTCCAAATCACGCCTCTGACCCGCGCCGGCCCCTTCCTGATCTCACAGACCTTCCTGTCTCCTGCAGTCATTTAAACTTGCAACCTCTGAACTACACCCTCTGTCCTTGGAGGACATGGTCTTTGTCTTCATTTCCTCACCTCCTCAGTGTCTGAACACTGCTATTTACATAACAGGTGCTGAAAAAATACTTCCTGAATGCAAGGAAAAAAGGCCAGAATTGAAGAAGCAGATGAAAGTGATAGGGAGATGAGGGTTAAAGGAGGCCAAGGCTAAGGACAAACGATGAAGTGTTTTCCAGTGCCTCAAAAAGGATTAAAATCTAAACTGTTTTGCTTTAAATCTTTTTTAATATATCAAAAGTCCTGCTTTAGTGACATATTAGTCCCACCAGAAAATAACCCCAACACCACCTTTATAGCTTCAAATGGCAGTGATTTATAAGGCTCTTTTAGAAAATAAAAAGAGGCATTTTTTTTTAAAATGATAATTTCCCAGAAGCGGGACAAGAGAAACTCAGATTATCTAGTGAGGCTCTTCAACTCTGAGTGTACTTTACTGTGTCAATAGTGAAATGAGTCAGTCTGTCCTTTTTAAAAGAAAAACCACAAAACTTTAAGCCTTACTTTGTACTGCTGACTAGGTAAGAGAAATTACCCTAAAGGCTGCCTTCAGTTCACATCTGTCTACAAAATCTCAAAAGAAATACACTGTTTAAGAGACGCATGTTACCAAGGACGTTTTCCTGAACTTGCACCAAATTCCTCCTGGGTGTCATCCAAGCTGCCCCTTTCCACTCAAGTGAGAGTGAAGTTCAGAAGATTGGGAAGAGCAGGGCTCCAGAATACTAGACATATCACTCAATGACTGAACTTTAAGTTAAACTTCACAGATGAAACTGTGATTCCAGAGGAGAAATTGGGCCTTAACTCAGTGTTCTAACACTGGAGGTTTTACAGCCTTCCTTTTCTCTAAAAACCCTCTGAACTCTGTTGTGAAGGGAACAGGAGGGAGAAACTGGTCTTACTGATGCCTCGACACCTCTAGGTTTGAGGGCATAAAGTGAATGGAGTTGGCACTGAGGCGCTGGGGAGAGATGAAGTGGAGAGACTTCAACTCGTCCACTGTGAGAGTTCATGTTTGGGGTAGAAGTTTGAGGAACTAAAGCTGAGCAAAGCTTTAGGTCTGGGATGTGAGTATTTCAAGCTGCTGGGATAGAGAGGAACTCACTAATGGGAGATGTGTAGAGGCATCCAAGAACAGACATCTGCCTCATTTGACTCTTAGTCAATTTTTTTCTTCAGTCTGCCTGCTGAGGTGACCTAATTTTTTCACTTCAAGAAATTAGAACTTAAAACCCATACCCACTTATAAGCATCAGATTGTGGAAAGTTTCATTCCGTAGGCAGGGGCTTATCAGAGTCTTCTAATATCCTTGTGTCCTGAGAGACAGTGGAGTGTGACAGTAACAGTATGGGTTCTGGGGTCAGGCAAGACTTAGGGTGGAGTCCTAACTCCACCAGTCAGAGGATCTGCAGCCCTAGGAAAGTCAGGTAACTTCTTCCAGCCACACTTTTCTCACCCCCAAAAGGAGAATATAAATAGTACACTTGCATGGGATTACTCTGAGGTGTGAGTGAGAGAGCGCATGCAGACGACTTATCACAGCACCCTGCACAGAGCTGGCTACCCCAAACATGTTGTTTTCATCACGGTCTCTCACAGTACAGGAAAATTCAGATGGTCAGTTGGGTGAAAGGTCATCAGGATCTTCGAGAAGTTCATAACTTGGCTGGGCATATTGCTCATAGCTCGTAATTCTAAACAAGGCTGAGGTCAGTTACTCCTGTCAGAACTTGGGCTGGAAATGATTTTTCCAGTAGGAAGGAGGTTATGCTGAGCTGGCCATGCTCACACCTCTGCCCTCTGTGATCAGATACATGCATTTCTCAACCAGCCAGGCAAGGGGAAGCTGCTCTGCAGGAAGCCAACTGTCCCACACAGGGCCTGTCCCACAGCCTTGAGTTTTATCTAGCGGAGTTAACTCGTACCAGATAACCAAGGCATGCTCCCGACTTGCAGAAGACCAGCTAACTTTTACAGGGACATAGCATGAACACTTTAATAAGATGCAGAACACAAAATGCATTTCAGTAATACCCAAGAAGATGTAATGTTTCAGAGTTTGGAAAAAACACAGCTACTCTGTCCATTCCAATTTATAAGCAGATTCTACAGCCTGAGAGGTCTGGGCTTTTACTGGCCTTTTTCCCTGATGATGTAATGAGTATCTGAAACTGAAAAATCTAAGGCTGGACAAGAAACTCAGAACTAGAGATCACGTCATCTTTCCTTAAAGTAACATCTCACTGCCTGCTTACTTTCCTGCAGAAAGACCGGACTGAGACTCACCACAGTAACCAGTCATGTCACACTTTCAGCCAGTACTAATTCTTGGTACCCTAACATTTTCTATTTAAAATGCACCTAAATGGCTTTCCTCTCTATTCCCTTGCCTTTTCTCTTTAAACCCCACTTAAGATCTTGGTCCATCATAGCTGACACTACCATGCACCTGGTTCTACATACTACCTTTCTCAAGTATGAATCTTCTTATATCTACAACCAGATTAGTCAGGAATCCCTTTCTTGAATACTGTCTTAGTTTAGGCTGCTTGAATAGCATAGCGCAGAGTGAGTGGCTGATAAACAACAGAATTTTATTTCTCACAGTTCTAAATGCTGGAAGCCCAAGACTGGGGTGTCAGCACGGTCACGTCGTGGTACGGGTTCTTGTCTGGATTGTAGATTGCTGACTTTTCATATCTTTCCACAGTGAAGAGCAGAGAGAGGAAGCAATGCCTCTCATGATTCTTTCATGGGCACTAATCTCATTTATGAGGACTCTGCCCTCATAACCTCTTTATCACTTTCCAAAGGTCCTACCTCCTAATATCATTACATTCAGGGAGAGGGCAGGGGTTCAACATGCAAATTTAGGGAGGGGAGCACAGTTCGGTTTATAACAGAGGTCTAAGTCTAACCCAGGACTCCACACACATGAGTTGGCCATGATACAACCTATCCTATACCAGAAAAATGAGAGAACTATACAGATCATCTGTAGACTCCTTGGGGGTAGTCATGAAAAATCTAGAATCATGTGGTGGGAGGCTAAAATAATTTAACATAAAACAAGCAAGAATGAATATAATGTTGAGAACATTCTGAAATGGTTAAGGCTAGAATTTTCTCAAGTTACATAACTATTTCTTCTAAATTTTCGGGATAATCATAGAAATTATCCTTCTCTCAAGGCTATTTGAACACTAAAGAAGTGGGCAAGGAAGAGATTAAAATGTAAAAGAAATTAAAGTGAAGATGAAATTAAAATAAAAAGAAACATGTCAAAATGCTAGTAGTTGTTATTTCTAGGTGCTATGGTTATGGGTAATTTTGATCTTTTTCTTTGCATCTTTGTGTATTTTCCACATCCTCTACAATGAACATGTGACTCTGATAAGCAGAAAGAAACTCCAAGAAGCTGTAAGATAAAGATAAAGATGAGGTCTTCCACATATTTGATAAAAGACAAATTAGGGTTCTTCTATCATCAGTTGGTGATTGCCATAACATGATAACATATCCTGTGAATTTCTAGGAAGAGTATGTGGTCACAAAAATCATATAATAAATACAATTTTCCATGGGCTGTAGGGATCGAGCATGCCAATGGTGTAGGGGATAACGAATAACTGAATCTTTCAGTGTTATCGATACTTTTGGGGAAAGCAAGAGAGGCACTGTTCAGGGCTCCAGGGTCAGTGCTTTAGGTAATAGGCTTATACTGAAGGGCTGTGAGTACAAAGAGAAACTGGTGACAGGACAGGGAGAACGCGAGACTCTAAAACCAGGATAGCAGCTGCCCAGACATGTTCAATAGGGAAGACACCAGTAAGAGTCTGAGATAAGAGACTTCCAGAAAGACACTTGTAACATAAAGGGGTAAAGAGAAGCATGGAAGCAGCATGGACGAGTAAGAAGGGCCAAAGGAGGAGCCACAGGCTAGGAAAGGGCATTTAAAAGTGTCTAGAAGGGCCTGTGCTGTAACTGATGTAGTCCAAACTTGAGGCTGAATTTGAAAATTTCAGTTCTTGCATACGAATTCAACTGTAACACCAGAGATGGTGAGAAAAAAGAAGGGTGGAAAGGCTATGGAATCCAGAGGCCCTGTGAAGGATACTGAAGGGTCCTTGAAGGATATTGGTGGAAATTTGCCAAAAGACCGTGCAAAACAGAGGGAAGGAAAACCAGTGATCTGCCCTCCTTTGCCCCAGTGTGTTCCATATAGTTTCTTTGAACAACACGAGGAAGAAATGAACGCTGACTTCCTAAGCCTTTGGGTCAGACAGGTAACATAAACAAATGAAGCAGTCCAGTCCAGAGTGGTCTACAGTGTAGGCAAGAGCCCATCGTACTCTGCTTGAAGGGACAGCTGTGGAAATATGGGCCTACGGTTGCCAAGTCTGAGTTTTCAAGAAAAGCCAGCTATCTGGATTTCTCTGAGAAGTGTTATTGTTAGTAACTAATCAAATCTCTAAAAAACCATCAAGCAAGTCAAAGAAGACGTACACGGGGAGGAACACGGGGTCGGGGGCCTGGGCTAGCGTGCGACCCATTCCTGGACTCCTTCCTCAGTACAGCTGCAGCTTTGGTTGTGGGATAGATTTAAACATGACACGCCATCTAGAAAGCATACAAATATCTGACCTTTGGCCAGTCCTGAGACTACCAGGAACACTCAAGCAGCAAAAGAAACTGGTGTAATGGCATCACTGCTAATACCTTGGGGAGAGAATTACACCAGTTTAAGTAAGCCTCATGTCCAGATGTATAAAGAACAAAGCATAGAATCTGGGAATGACTGAAATGTGGGCCAGAGTCAATGCCTGAAAGCACTTGCACGTTGTTTTCTAGTAGAAAGCTGCACTTGAATACTGAAGAACAAAACCTGCCCCTGGGGGCAATTTTACAAAACAATACAGACTTGGCATACGCCATGGTAGTGATCACAGAATTGATTAGTTAGGATTTCTGTGGCTTTGGATACATTTCCAGGTAAGAGAGATGTTATAGTGAATACAATTATCCACGTCCCAAGTGGATGGAAAGCTCAAGACTGCTCTGTTTCAGGTTGGAAAGTAGAAGTGCTTAAGTGCAGACCCCCTAAATGCTCGGAGGAGTGACAGAATTCAACAAGATTCCTACCACCTACACCAGGTTCATTAGTGTGTGTCCCCTTCTCCCTCCATTCATGTTCACTGAGAACCTGTAAATCTGACTTCGTTTGGAAATATGGTCTTTCCAGATACAAATAACATGAGGTCGTACTGGACGCAGGGGGGCCCTGATACAATGATTGGTGTTCTTATGAGAAGAGGGAATCTGGACACAGACACATGTTGAAGGAAGATAACCATGTGATGGCAGAAGCAGATTTTGGAGTTGCCACCACCACACCCAAAGAGTGCTAAGGACTGCTGGCAACCAGGAGATTCCACAAGGGTCAAGGAAGGATTCTTCCCGCAAGCCTTTGCAGGAAGAAGCACGGCCCTGCTGGCACTTTGATTTCTAGCTTCCAGAACTGAGAGAACATATTTCTATTGTTATAAAATACTGAGTTTGTGATAATGTGTTATAGCAGCCCTAGGAAACTGAGATTTTTTTTCAAGCTACTTCTGGAATGAAAGGCTTGCTGTGGTGGATTATACAATGACTTACAATTATGCCCCAAACTAGAGCAATATGGAGGGTACAAGATAAAGGCACAGGAAACATTCTGCCAACAGAGCATGAAAACCCTTGTTTTTGGAAAGAATGGAAATGAGGAATAATGACTAGTAACCAAATAGAGAGCAAGAGAACTTCCAGTTCCAATGGTGTTATACATAGCATTTATCCCAGAGTTTAACTAAATTTAATTTCATTTAAGGGAAACTACACATTACAGATTTTAAAAATTCTAGTCATTTTATCCTTTTCCAACTTAGTTTCCTTTCTGTAAAGAAAAAACCAAGCCCTGAAAAATAACTACAAGTCATTTTAGGTTCTTTACATTTCTAAAGAACAAGATTAAATATTTAGTTATTTATAACTTTATCCCACTTCATATGCAGAAAGTTTTCCTAATATACACTTACATGATTGTTGAGGGGTGGGGTGCTTTTCATTTGCCTTTGTAAAAATTTAAAGTATAGTTATTTTTAAATCTGGTTATATTAGAAATAAACATAGTGTTGATTTATCTATGGGTCTGCAGTGTTACTTTTTCTTTGGTTTTGCATTTCATGTCTCAGACCTTTCTTCTCATATCAGCTAGTCTAAGCCAAGGGAAAGGAAGGAGAGGCTTCATTTATCTCACTTGCTGCTGCTGCTGCTAAGTCGCTTCAGTTGTGTCTGACTCTGTGCGAGCCCATAGATGGCAGCCCACTAGGCTCCCCCGTCCCTGGGATTCTCCAGGCAAGAACACTGGAGTGGGTTGCCATTGCCTTCTCCAATGATGAAAGTGAAAAGTGAAAGTGAAGTCGCTCAGTCATGCCCGACTCTTAGTGATCCCATGGACTGCAGCCCACCAGGCTCCTCCGTCCATGGGATTTTCCGGGCAAGAGTCCTGGAGTGGGGTGCCATTGCCTTCTCCGTTATCTCACTTAGAGGTTCAATTACTAAAACCACAACAATAACACGAACCATGCCATTAAGGCCTATCGTCCAACTAGATGTACTCACCCACATTATCACTACCAACTATAATTACTACCACCACACAGACCTTGGACCAAAAGCCTCTCTTACAATTTTGGTACATGTAAGTGACTTTCTTTTAAAAGTGCTGTTCATTAGGAAGGGTATTGCTCTGTATCATATTTGAATGATTTCTAGACTATAAGTGTCTGCTCATGTAAAACTCCAGGGTAGTACATAACTATAACATATGTGTGCCATACTCAGTACATATTAAGAAAGTTTAAACACATCCACCTATTTACATCATATGATCCTGGCCAGCTCTGTGGGAGCTGACACCTCAGACCACAAGTTATGCCTACTGGTAGCCTAAATAACATGACAGATAATACATATGTCATGATAATATTATAGATCATTTAAGGGTGTATAGGTAAACTGTGTGTGCTTCCTGTGTGATATATTTGTATTTTTTATACATTTATAATATATGCATATAAATATATAACATATTTGATATTTCATATCATGAAAATGTCATTAAACAAAATATATATTTACAAATACATGATATATAAAATACTGGGGCTGACAGAGAATGATATCCATTTAAATTTCTGATTTGTGGAAAGGGTTTCAGGGGTTTCAACAACTGTCTTTAAAATAAGTAGATTTATGACAAACTAAAATTAAATTTAGAGTAATAAAATATCACTTATGTGTGTTCTCTGTGTTGAAGGTAGACAGATGACTGTTTGGAGGAAAGAATCTTGCTGCATAGAACATTTACAAATGTTTTGTGGAGGGCATTCCTGAGCTGCCTTTGGACCAAATTCTGACTCTGAACACTTTCACCCACAAGGAACCACCTCTATGTTCCAAGAAATAAGTCTCAGAGAGGCATCTTCCAAGGTCCTATGTGATAATTAACAAGACCCAGAAGGATAGGCGGAATTTACAGAGACTTCTGTTAAAAAAAGAAAATCATGAAAATGTACCTGGTCTAATTTGGATTTATCCATAAACAGGTAAACATTCCATTTTAGCATTAAAACATGGCTAAAATCAATTTTAAGAGATTTTATATTTACATACAGAGCATTTCACACAAATCTAATAAAGATATGCCTTTCTCTGAAATTGCCTGAGAGCTCTGTCATTATAAGCTCCTAACACATTAAAAGGTGCTCAAGGAATGTTCATAAATGAATAAACGGGTAAAAAAACCACTGCTCCTGAACACTGCCCTGTGATGCCCTTAATAAATTTATTCCACGGGATGACTCTGGGTGATTAAAATGGTATGCTCCCTTTCACTTAGGCCACTAAGAAGCTTAGAGCTAAATTTGTGATTTACTTCTAACAAACATAAAGGACCAGAGAGTATATATTTTGGTTTCCCATTCTTATCTCTGGTTTTATATTTCAATTACTGATTCCCTCAACTACTTCTCTTATTCTTCTGTATTGCATGTTCTTTAGAAGTGAGGTATAAAATAGACTAATAAAAAGAAGAATCTTTCTTAAAACCATAACACCTTACTAACCTCTCCTATAACACTCAGTGATTTTTTTTTTTTTTCAAAAGAGCTCTCCCCAAAGTAATCATTCTGCTTTGTTCTTAGTTGCTCAGTCGTGACTGACTCTTTGTGACCCCATGGACTGCAGCCTGCCAGGCTCCTCTGTCCATGGGGATTCTCCAGGCAAGAATCCTGGAGCGGGCTGCCATGCCTTCTGGGGATCTTCCCAACCCAGGAATTGAACCCAGTCTCTCACATTGCAGGCAGATTCTTTACTGTCTGAGCCACCAGGGAAGCCCGATTAACCATTCTATCTTTGGTAAATTCTTGAAAACCCTAGAGTTTAATGGGAAAGTTAGAAAAGCAATGGCCTAAGCCTCTGATCGTTGTTGGATCTGCTTGTCCCTCAAAAGGGAGGATATTCCTCTGAAGCAGTACTAAACGAAACAAGAGATTGAGCTGTTTGCTCTTGTGGCTTATATTTGCCACTTTCCCATAATGTACAGAAGCCATATGTTCCCAAAGGCTTAACTTTAAACACCAGGGTAAGAAGGTAAGAGAAACAAAAGAGGAGAGAGAATTGTCTGTGTCAGAGGCAACTCTCTACAGTTCTTTCCCACCGAATGTAGACATCAACTTAGTTTTGGCCTAACAAATTTAGGCTTAGTTTTTTTTTTTTTCCTATGTTCTTTTATTCTCTTTAAGATGCAATCCATTTAGGTTTCAAAATAGACTATTGTGTATGTGGTAACTTTCATTCCAAGACACAAACAAAAGTGCTTTTCAACAATTGTCCATGTCCATATTTAAGCAATTAGTTTAGACAATCATGTCAAGCCTTATACAATTCTGCACAATGGATTTTCTTTAAAGAATAAGATACAATTTAAGAAGCTGAAAGTAAGCTTAACTAGGAGAAAAACCCCAGGGGGCTAGACAGGAAATTCTGAAAACCCAGTCTCTATCCATGTATAGGAGTTAAGAAGCATAAAACCCACCTGGACTTGAAGGCTGCCTTCAGCTGATATGTCAAAAGAGAGGAATGGATTCCTGACTTGGGTTTTGTTTTCCCTGTTTAAATGGTAGTCCAAGAAAGTAGAATAAGAAAAGTGCTGCTTTGGTTCTCTGCAGCCGGCTCCACTCTCCCTTCCTTCTCTTATTCCCTGCCCCTTGCCCTCCGCCACCCCAACTAATGCTTTAGGCAGCTGCCACATTAAGGTGGTGGCTGTGCCCAAGGCTCTGAAGATGAGGGAAGGGGAGAGACAAGGGGGAGCTCTGTGACTAAGGCGTAACCCAGTGCAGGGATGGGTAAGTGAGCTAAGTGTAACCCTGCTGCTAGTCTTCCTGGTAGAATTGAGACCATAGAGAAGGTACGTGGTCCAGACTTGTCTGTCTCCTTCCATGAGGGCACCTTAGTAGAGCTTGGGATTCCAGCGTTTGAAAGGAGGACAGGACAAGAATGGAAGAAGATGATGGAAACAAAGTGGACATGGAGTGTGGCTAGGTGCTCCATACATCCCGTCTGCCTGAGATAGCTCTGGTATTATTAACTGCGTCTCCCTTTTACTCTCCACAGCTCTGACCCAGTGTTTCTTAGGAGTGCATATTTGTGCTGTACGGAGACAATTCTTCCTTTCAGGAGACTGCTTTGCTCAGTGTAGAAAATTTAGCAGACCTACTTCTGTCCACTAAATGCCAACAGCATCCTCCCCCCACCCTATCATTTTTTGCACACCCTGTCATTTTGACAAGCATAAATGTCCTCCCTCTTTTCAAATGCCTTCTGGGGAGAGTAGTAAAGCCCTGGTGAAGTCACTGAATGCTTTCTCAGTGAAGAAATAAGAAAGGTGAGGTTCAGAGAGGTGAAATGATTTAAGGCCACTGCTAGAAAATAACCCAGGAATTAACTGTTTCTTAATTTTACATACTGTGCTCCTTCCAGGACAAAATCCTACTGTCCCATGACACACCTGTAGCTGAATCACTGTCTGCAGAGGCCCAAACTGCAGGGAAGAATTTACATGTGGTAAAAGCAGTGTTTTATTTGTGACCACTTACTGGTGTGTAGTCAGTAGTCAAGCTTCATAACGTTGAAAACTACCATTGTTATTAATAACCTTTGAAACTACCAAGGGTTAGGAAGCTACTGACTTTAGATTTTAAAACACATGACATATGGAGGTAAGTCACAAATGCTTTCCAGAAAAGGTGTAAGGTTGTCATTATTTTTTAAATAAATGAAGCTTGAACAGGGATTTACCAGTTAACAACAATGGCACCTATAAATACACTTTTGAAGAATCTTTTCTTCAAGGAACTAAAAACCTTTTTTTCTTTCAAAAATTTTTAAGATTACAGTATTCTCAAAACAAATCAATAACAACACTTACCTCCTATGGTTCTTATTAGTTTGACTTTCTGAATAAGATTTAATCCTGAAAATAACTCTAGGAGGCAGGCTGAGAAAGTATTATTCCCATTTTGTATGCATGCGTGCATGCTCAGTCACTTCAGTCGTGTCCAACTCTGTGCGACCCCGTGGACTGTAGCCCCCCAGGCTCCTCTGTCCATGGAATTCTCCAGGCAGGAATACTGGAGTGGGTTGCCATGCCCTCCTCCAGGGCATCTTCCTGACCCAGGGATTGAACCCACATCCACTGCGTCCCTGCACTGCAGGAGGATTCTTCATACCACTGAGCCACCAAGGGAGCCCACTGACCAAGAAATTGGGGTTGAGAAATTTTAGGGGCTTGCTAGAGGGTCGGATCTCCAGTCCAGCATTCTTATATCTTGGAAACTCAAGTCAGGAGCACTGTGGAGAGTCAACTAGCACACTTACCTAAATAATTCCACTTCTTTCTCCAGCATTTAGGAGAAAATATTATTTCCTTCACATAATTACTCATGGTTGTTTGTAGTCACTAACAGCAGGACTCCTGAGCCATGGGGAACGGGCAAACTGGGCTGCTGGCACACTCACCACTCGCTGAGCACTTACTTTGTCTCAGGCCTTGGCTGAGGCACTGAGGCCGCAAAGGCTAATCAGAGCTGGCTTGCCTTTGATGGGTTCAAAACCATCTTGAGAGCACCTTTAATATTTTCAGTCAGAGCTGACTCCCTTCTGTTACCCTGAGCTGATATGGCCAAACGGTTCACCATGACTGGCTGGCCGTGCCCAAACCAGGATCCTTCCCTGGGATGCCTAAGTGACCCCTCTTTCGCTCAGCCCTCCCCTCACAAAACCCTCAACAACAACAGACTGTAACATGAACTCCAAACCCTGGGACACAGTCTTTGTGTAGATAAGTTCTAGAAATAAACCTATGGCACACCAGTTGGACTACTACTGCTACATTAAGAAAAACAAAAAGGTTGTTTATTTGGTTTTGCTGACATCATTGAGAAGCAGATGAAGAATGATCTGACACTTTCGTCTACATTGCCAAAGAGCGATGATTTTCAGTTTCTCTTTTTTAGACACATTTGGAGTAGGAGGAAAGGTGGAGTATCTAGAACTAAGCTTCTATACAGCTCTAAAGCAGTTACTGGGATCTAAACTGCTGTAATATCCTGTGCTGAGCAATTTCAAATATTCTAGAGATTAGATTCATAGGCTTATCAGTACTCTGGAGATTTGATTCATTTGTTACTGTGAATACTGGTAACTGCAGCTTCGGGCGGGGCAGGAGGAACCTCATATGAAACAGTTCCTCACCATTCCCTAGTCTCTCCATTCCCTCTTCTTAATAAATAAAGCAAGCATGTGAGAAAAATGTTTCTATTTTTCACCAAGAATACAGATGTGACAGCTTCTTCCCCTCCTCTTCTTTCATCCTCCCTCCTCAGCTCCATCTTTTCCCCTCCCTACCAAATGACCTCATTCCTGCACAGAAAGGACACCAGCTGCAGGGAGGGTGCCTGCACCAAGTGGGATCATTATCATCATTAGGAATGCCAAGACACTCAGATGGCTTCATCCACATGCGCCGTGTGCTACAGCTCTGCAGTCTCCCAGCATCCACAACCAGGCTGCTGTCTGGAACTGGAAAGGCTCGGCCTTCCTGAAAATTGTGTTACTAAAAAACCATTTAGATATTTCTTAACAAATCCATAAGTGACAGGAGCAACAATGAATATAACCTGCCAGGATGATGAACCTGGTGGCAGCCTTAAAAGTCATTTGGGTGCAAAATTCCCATTTAAGAAAAATGAAGACATGTGAATTTTCAGGGTGAGAATTGTTAAGAGCTTGTTTGCAAGGGGAGGGCTGTCTAGAAAATAAAAATTAGAAAAAGAAATCTAACATACAGGCAACAATAAAAGGTAATGTTATGATCTCTATTTTCACAGGCACATCCCTGTAGATCCAGGTTCATTTCTTCATGGGCTCATTCACTCTTCTCCACACTACTGTCTGTTCATTAGTGCTAACACATTCCAGAGAATGAGGCTGTGAGGTTTTATGAGACACAGTGGGAACAGCAATTACCATACACTGAGTGCCTACTATGAGCTGGGCATAGGGCTATGTGCTAAATGCATGCTTCTCAACATCTCTGCACAGACAGATCTTTACTTCCATGTTACAGATGAGACAACTTAGGCTCAGAGAGGCTTCCTACGTCCTCTTTTTACAAACTCTTTCTCAGTGGTCTTGTCCACACTCTCAGCTTTAAATGTCATCTATAAGCTATTATCCAATTTACATCTCTAGTCTAGATATCTCTTCTGAGCTCCAAATCTGTTCTTATAATTAAATACCTGCACAACATCTTCATTAGGATGAATCACAAACATTATAGATCAAACATGCCTCAAACTGAATGTGGGATCTACTCTTGCCCGCCTCCCCCATCTCACCCCACCCCCAGGCTAGGCTCTACCCCAATGTCAGAAACTGGAAGTCATCGGTGACGCTCTCATCTTCTGCAATGCCACCAATCCCGGGAGCCATCAAGTCTGGTAAACTCTAAATCTCCTAAACCTGTCTTGAATCCATCGATCTTGACATTGACTGCCACCATCATCACTCACCTGGAAAATGTCATTAGTCTCCCTGGTTTCCTTTTTGTACTTCCCTAGTCCAGCGTGTGATGAGATTAAAAAAAAAATCGGTGTGATTCAAACATAAATATGATCATGTTTATCCTTCTCCCATCCCTACAAAAAACCTCTCACTGTTTCAGTTCAGTTCAGTTCAGTCACTCAGTCGTGTCTGACTCTTTGCGACCCCATGAATCGCAGCACGCCAGGCCTCCCTGTACATCACCAATTCCTGGAGTTCACTCAGACTCACGTCCATCGAGTCTGTGATGCCATCCAGCCATCTCATCCTCTGTCGTCCCCTTCTCCTCCTGCCCCCAATCCCTCCCAGCATCAGAGTCTTTTCCAATGAGTCAACTCTTCGCATGAGGTGGCCAAAGTACTGGAGTTTCAGCTTCAGCATCATTCCTCCCAAGAAATCCCAGGGCTGATCTCCTTCAGAATGGACTGGTTGGATCTCCTTGCAGTGCAAGGACTCTCAAGAGTCTTCTCCAACACCACAGTTCAAAAGCATCAATTCTTTGGCGCTCAGCTTTCTTCACAGTCCAAGTCTCACATCCATATTTTTCACTGCTTACTCGTTGCTATTAGAAAAGACCCAAAGTCTCATCAGTGCCTACAAGGCCCTCTTTAATACCCCTTCCCCACCCCTCACTTTTGCTTCTGAATCTCTCCACTTTCCTCTCATTCACTGGGCTCTAGTCTAACTTGTCTTCTCTCAGTCCTTTTTTGCATCAAGTTCCTTCTTGACTCTGGTTTTGGAGGCTTGGCCCTCAGCCTGTGATGCTCTTATGCTGCCTCTTCATCTGGCTAACTCCTACCTATTCTTTAAGTCTCAGCTGAAATATTATTTCACAGAATTGTTTTCCCTGCTCCTTTGACTCAATTAAATACCCTGTGTGTTTCTTATTTTTTATATTTACTATTATTGAAGTATTTATTTGAAAACTTATTCTTCTTTGGCTTTCCCAACTGGAGTATAAACTTAACGAGGTAAAGAAAGACCATGTCTGTCTTGTTAACAACTGCATTCATCATGCCTAATGCAATGCCTGGAACACAGAAGATAATCAATATCTGTTAAGGGAATAGAAGAGACAAATAACTTGCTCAGGGTCACAGCATTTGAACCCAAATCTCTCTGTCCTTAAGTGCATTCTCTTTGAAAACCTTGCAAAGCAGAAAAGAGGACTTTATAAATTCAACATATCATAATCAGTTTTAGGGTTGTAAATTTCCCAAGTCTCAAAGTACTGACTGACTGAAATGGATGGATGGATGGATGGTTATATGGCTGAAAGGAATGGGGCCTGGGAGTAAGGTGGGATTGGGAGGAAACTACCTCCCACAGTCTATGTGACATAAAAACATCTACCGACCTTCATGAGTAGTCATAATAGAGAAACGAGAGTATGGATGCGAGAGAGGAGATCATTAGAGATTGCTAAGCTGCTGCTGCTGCTGCTGCTAAGTCGCTTCAGTCATGTCCGACTCTGTGCGACCCCACAGATGGCAGCCCACCAGGCTTCCCCGTCCCTGGGATTCTCCAGGCAAGAACACTGGAGTGGGTTGCCATTGCCTTCTCTAATGCATGAAAGTGAAAAGTGAAAGTGAAGTCGCTCAGTCGTGTCCGACTCTTAGCAACCCCATGGACTGCAGCCTACCAGGCTCCTCCGCCCATGGGATTTTCCAGGCAAGAGGACTGGAGTGGGATGCCATTGAAGCTTCTACAAGTCTGAACAAAAAACATTTAAAACCAAGGGAACAAATCTTTAATATGGCTGAAAAGAGCAAAGGTAGAAAGATTTTGAATAGACAAAATATCATCTTTTATGAAGGAAGAAAAATTACTGAAGGTTGTTTTTGCATATATCTTCTCTCCGTGTGTGTGTGTGTGTGTGTGTGTGTGTAGGATGTGGTACAGATAAAGCAGAAGAGGATGAAGAATGGACTGTTGGGAATGCCTGAAGAAAGCTTCTTTGACCTTTGAGGAACAGGGAATAATTCTTTTCCATCTGAGACCTAGGATATTTGCCTCTGTCAATACTTTCCTAAAAGTGTTTTCTGCTTGGTGGGCTGTCAAGACCAACACAGGGTATTTAGGCCCTTATTCCTTGAGTCTGGTCATACAATCCAATTTTCTTCTAAAAAATGCAAGACTTCACATTTTTCGACAATGAATGTAGGCTTCTTACATTTGCCCAAGTTGTCAAGGTCTCGGAACTTTGGCTTTGTTCCTCGACTTCAACCCTTTTATTTTCTTGAACTGTCCAAGCTTCTCCCAAGTTCTCAATTATTAGGAACTTTTTAGGAAAGTTTATTTCTCATGTTGCTGTCCCTTTGTAAGGATGAAATGGTGTGATAACATTAGGTTATCAGCTTTTTGGCAAAAGAAAAAGATAACAAAAACAGAAACCTGTTCTCCATTTCCTCCTCCGGTTCTCCATAAGAGATAACAAAACTCTTCTGTAAATTCAGTGTCATCCAGCATGGTTGAAATTGTTCTGATTAATTACATACTTTGGTTAACAGTGTCTCAACCACACATGGAGCATCAATTTTCAAATAATTAAAATAACATATACTTAGGGACAGGGGAGCCTGGTGGGCTGCCGTCTATGGGGTCGCACAGAGTCGGATACGACTGAGGCGACTTAGCAGCAGCAGCAGCAGTAGTAAAATGACACAGGACTCTAACGTCATCTTCTAATGAATCAGAAGGTGCACAGGATCCTGTAGTTCGAACATTTTGATCATTTTACTGCATGATTGTGCTTAGCAGCTGGCTAATGAAACATTAGATAACAGAGTTTACAGTATCTATTATTGGCTGGTCACAGAGCCAACTGCATTTGCTACTAGTTGGTTTTCTATTAGAATACAAAAAAAAATGAAGCTATACATTGATTTTGACACTTATGGTACTAAGTTCTGTAATTGGATAATTCTGTTTGTTTCAAGGTTTTGGGGGCATTTTCTGATTTCAGTGACTAAGTCTTTTTCCTTCAGTGTCATGATTTTTGCCCTTTTCAGCTCCTTTAATATTTGATAATAACTTTAAAGACAACGGTCTAGCATTTCTATTGATCTGACAGCGTTTTAGGAAAAGATCAAGACCCTGGTCTTATGGCAAGAGAAAAAAGGACATAGAAGGAGACCTATGCTAGAGGAAGAAGTGACAAAGAATGCACTTCCCAGGTGGCGCAAGTGGTAAAGAATCCACCCGTCTGTGCAGGAGATGCAAGAGAGTTGGGTGATCCCTGGATTGGGATGATCCCCTGGTGAAGGAAATGGCAGCCCACTCCAGTTATTTCTTGCCTGGAAAATTCCATGGACATAGGAGCCTGGTGGGCTACAGTCCATGGAGTTGCAAAGAGCTGGACACAACTGAGCACACCACACGCTAAACAAAGTGACAAAGACAATGGAACAGAGAACAGAGGAAGGAAGGGCTCAGGCCCTGACAGTTCAAAAGCTGCAGACCGTGCCTTTCTGTTGCATCTTCCATGGCCACTATTTTAAAAGTGGAATCGTAGCTGGGGTCTATGGACACGAGAGACTATCATTTTGAAAGAAGAAAAGGCTGAGAGAAACCAAGGCACAACGTGAATTATACTTTCCCTGAATTTTATAGTTTAAAAAGATCCCCAGTAGACTTAAAACCATGCCATGTAGCCATAAAATACTCCATTTCACCCCATAGCTTGGCTGTCTACACTCATTCCCCACTCCCCAAAATGAATACATACAACAAATTCTATTTTCTTTTTTTTTTTTGGGAGGGCAATTGTTGATTAATGAATCATCTTTCCTGTAATTTTTATTTTTTGTAGACTTAGTTTGGCTAGGTTCCCTGGCATTCCTGTTGAGATATGTAATGGAAAATTTGACCTCACACTCTTTGCTTTTTTGTAACATCACAAAACACTGATACAACAGACTTACAAAAAAGTTGCTTGGAAATGAAGGGATGCACACAAAAAGAGAAAACTCAGTGTGGAAAGGAACAAAGATACATTAAATCATCTGGAAAGTAAATATTTAGCTTCACAGACATGGAGTTACATTTATCTTTAAGAACAGCTCATTTGTTACAGCCTAGGATGTCACAGTGTTTCCATCATAATTCTGCTTTTCTAAAGAGATTATAAACCAGACATAAAAAGTCATTCTCAAAATTAACTTGGAACACAGGCAGCCCATTTTGTAGATCTTGTAACTTTTTCCCAAAATGGTGATTTAGGGAGGGGCAGACAGAATAAAGGTGTCAGTAAGTGATTTCTTGCGTTTAGTCATATCTGAGTTGAAATAAAAGCTTGGCAATCATCCTTCTGTGATCACATCCAAAAGTCTATGGAAAATGTAACAGGTCATACAGAGTCAACTTTGGTACTGTGAAACTTGGGATTTGGCAGAAGAGACATGCTTTAGGACAGGTCTGTCAGCAGAACTCACGGAATGAACAAAATGGCTGTTAAAACTGTCTTTTTACATGTTAATATAATGAGACTGTACTACTCAAGATGAGACTATGCTCTCTTTCCAAAGTTAAAGGAATCAGTTCTTTAAATGTACAGTCCTAAAAATCTTCTAGGTCTTCTTTGGTCTCTGGCTTCTCTGATCTACTCACGCTGAGGAGGACACTGACCCAGCCCACTGACTATGAGCTGAGAAATCACTGACTTAAGAGTCCCACATGGCTCCCACCACCAGCCTCTCCAAAGGCCACAGGGCCCTGGTATAGGGCATCCAATGAGGTGTTCATGATAGCAACAGAGAGTGACGTGTGTATTCTCAACCCTCACAAGTCCCCATGGTTGTCGGAATGCATATACAGAGAGTTCAGTTTATTAACCATCTGGACATGCTGAAAAAGGAAGAAAGGAAAGAGCAGATGCAGAGAAGGCTGCACAAATCACTACTTAGTTACTCAGGCTGCTGGAAAATGCGCAAATGTTTCTTGATGGTACCTAAGTTGTTTCTAAAACCACTGTCACATCTGTGTAGTCTTGTCTATAAAAATGCAGCATTATTAATTGGAACTATACAAATAATTTTCAGTGGAAAAAGCTTTATTATATACCACTGATGGACTGGATGAGTAATCTTTATTTGAATAATAATGATTTTTGTTTTTTTTAGAAGAGGGAGTTACAACAGGAGAACCATGAAGTATGCAAATAAGCCACAAGAGAAGAGTTTCTCTTTGTTTTTATGTTGTAAGTGGTAACAGATGGCTACCTATTCCAGAGACTGTCTTAGGTTTTACTTCTCACTGATTTGGCAGACACAGACAAAAGGTATTCAGACAGCTTGGAATAATTGTATTTATCCACTTATAAAATGCAGGTGGACTGATAAAGAAAGCTTTTAACTACAAAGAGAACCATTAGGGAAAAAATTAGTATGTGCCACTTAATATCCTGTTTAAGGGAAGCATGAGATTTTGGTTGAAAAAAATTGGTGATATATTAAAATATCAACTCCAGGGAGGATGTTCTTCTAGAGTCTTCTGAATTCCTTAAAAAATTTCTAGGTCTTATTTGGTCTCTGGCTTCTCTGATTTACTTACACTATGGATGTGAGAGTTGGACTGTGAAGAAAGCTGAGCACCGAAGAATTGATGCTTTTGAACTGTGGTGTTGGAGAGGACTCTTGAGAGTCCCCTGGACTGCAAGGAGATCCAACCAGTCCATTCTAAAGGAGATCAGTACTGGGTGTTCTTTGGAAGGACTTGATGCTAAAGCTGAAACTCCAGTACTTTGGCCACCTTTTGCGGAGTTGACTCATTGGAAAAGACTTTGATGCTGGGAGGGATTGGGGGCAGGAGGAGAAGGGGACGACAGAGGATGAGATAGCTGGATGGCATCACCGACTCGATGGTTGTGAATTTGAGTGAACTCTGGGAGTTGGTGATGGACAGGGAGGCCTGGCGTGCTGTGATTCATGGGGTCGCAAAGAGTAAGACGCGACTGAGCGACTGAACCGAACTGAACTGAACTGACTGAACCTTACATTAACTTGAAGTAAATTTTACCCTACACTTGCCCTGCGGTATTAAACCAAATTGGTATTTTGGTAGAACGCAACTTAAATCAGCTTTATACTTTTCAGCTCTGAATATTCCTGTGAGTCTTGTGTTCATTCATGGGATGTACTCCTGTGACCAAAAACACTTAAGAAACAAAAACTGATCAGTCTTTTTTTGCAATCAAGTTAATATGTGAATTGGAACAATTGAATCAGGCAAAAAGCATAATGATTTACATCATTACAGTGAAAGAGCTGGACGTTTTTGATAAACTATCATTTTAAGACAGCAATTTTCACAACAATAAAACAGAGGTGAAAAGTACCACTTCTTATTTTCTTCTATAAGTATTAAATTTAGGAACATCTATTAATGCTATAGGGCTTCCCTGGTGGCTCAGACAGTAAAGAATCTGCCTGCAATGCAGAAGACTCGGTTTGATCACTGGGTCAGGAAGATCCCCTGGAGAAGGGCATGGCAACCCACTCCAATATTCTTGCCTGGAGAATTCCATGGACAGAGGAGCCTGGAGGGCCCCAGTCCATGGGGTTGCAAAAAGTCGGACAGGACTGAGCGACTAACACTTTCACTTTTCTCTCACTAATGCTACTGGGCTTCCCAGGTGGCTCAGTGGTAAAGAATTCACCTGCCAATGCATGAGATGCAGGAGATGTGGGTTTGATCTCTGGGTCAGGAAGATCCCCTGGAGGAGGAAATGGCAACCCATTCCAATACTCTGGACTGGAAAATTCCATGGACAGAAGAGCCTTGAGGGCCCCAGTCCATGGGGTTGCAAAGAGTCGCACATGACTGAGCGACTAGGCACGCATTAATGCAGAAATTAATGAACTTGTTCCCCAACATCAAATTCTCATTTCCTTATGCAAACAGTTTTGAATGTATGTATCTTTTCAGTGACATTTCATTCATACGCAGACAAACATATATACTGTATATATATACACAAATACATATTCTGTCCTCCTTTTATTATATGCAAAAGGTAGCACTCAATATACACTGCTCTGTCTGTGCTTTTTGGACTTAACATTATACTTTGGAGATCTTTCCATATCAATACATAAAGACTTTTCCAGTCTTTGTTTATTGTAAAGTGAAAGTGAAAGTGAAGTCGCCCAGTCGTGTCCAGCTCTTTGCGACCCCATGGGCTAGTAGCCTACCAGGCTCCTCCCTCCATGGGATTCTCCAGGCAAGAGTACTGGAGTGGGTTTATTCCACCAATCAAAGTACATTTATTTCCAATCTTTTGCTATGACAATATTAATTTTTAAATTAAATCAAACTGTTTATAAGAAAATACATTTGACTGATGAGTTTTTGCTAGCTGCTATGTCCTAACCCAATTCTCTATGAACAGAAATTAAGTTTAAAAAAAAAAAAAGAGGAAGAGGCAAGATGGGGTCTTGGCTAATTGGTTTTTGGATAACAATGTCTTACTCTTTTTTTCTGTGCTTAGTAAAGCAATATTTTTAGGATAGCCTTAAAATAATAGACGTGTTATCTCATTACTATTCTTATTATTTCTGTAACAGTTATATTTTAATGAGAAGAAGACAGAAAAAAGGGAAAACTCAAGAAGTTCAGAGCTAGCTCTCTTAAGGCATGGATTCAAATGACCTGAAAAAAACTACTCAGGTAATTGGGAAAGAGAAATCTGAAGTACAGCCTTAACTCTGCAAAAGCCTTAATCTGTATTTTGGAGCAAGTTATCAATCACCCTTATTTTCTTCAAAAGCATTTAAGCACAAATACAGAACCAACTCTATGTTGTGAGGAGCTCTGCAAAGCAAGCCAGCCAGATGCAGCAACTCTTAGTGGAAGAGAGCTAAAAGAAATGCAGCTATACCTCTCTTTAAAGATGGGGTTTGGGAAATTGTCTATATTCATTACATTAAAAAAAATCTTATAATTTTAATAGAAAAATTATTAAATTATTTCCGTAGCAAATTTGTTGGGAGAAAACATTTTATATTCCCCAGCTCATCTGTTAGTATGAATTTCAGATTTCAGTATTTTGAATTAGCTTTATTTAAATTGGAGACAACTAACTCTCTGTGCCTGTGTGTATGAATATGTGTGTAGTTGCTTTGTTTTAGCATTTAAATTTTTAAAATTTTGAATCAACTTCAAACTTGAGAGAAGTTGCAAGAATAGCATAAAAAACTCTTCCATCTTCTATCCAGATTCACCAAGTGGTAAAAATCTGCTTCTTTTTCTCTTTCCATATATACATTGTTTTCCTAAGCCATCTGAGTTGCAGATATCATGTCCTTTTGCCACTAAATATTTCATATATTTCCTAAGAACAAAGGTAATTACTTAGTTTATGACAGCACAATAAAAATAAGGAGAATTACATAGTCACATTATTATTATTTAATTCACAGAACTAACTTGAATTTTACCAACTACCTCGATAATGCAACTTTTTTCCTAGTCCAGGATCCAAACTGGCATCAAACATACGTGTAAATATTCCTTTCTCTTTGGTTTTCTTTAACCTGAAATAGCTCCTCAGCTTTTCTTTGTGTATCAGGACACTGACACTTTTGTAGAGTATCTTTCACTTTGCGTTTGTCTGATATTTCCTTAACATTAATTATGCATTTTTGGAGGCAAGGATATCACAGATGTCTTTCTCAATGCATAACATCAAGAGGCACATGATGTCAGTCTGTTTGACTACTGGTGAGTTTAATTTTGATCACTTGGTTAAGGTGTGACTATCAGGCCTCTCCACTCGAATGCTACTATTCCCCATGGATGTTACTAGGTTGGTGCAAAGTAATCACGGTTTTGCATCGTTGAGCTTGGCATTTGACATTGCAGTACATTCTTAAATGTGGTTGTGTTTACATGATTTTAATGTGCATTCCCTAGCTTTATCTTTTTTTTTTTTGCTAATGACTTATTACTTGTTGTTTATTTTATATTTATTTTATATTATGGAAATGATGTTACACAAAAAGCAAATTATAGCAATTTTAAAATTTGCTTTCAAAATGGGTCATAAAACAGTGGAGACAACTCACAATATCAACAACCTATCTGGCCCAGGAATTGCTAATGAATATACAGTGCAATGGTGGATCAAGAAGTTTTGCAAAGGAAATAAGAGCCCTGAAAATGAGGAGTGTTGTGGCCAGCCATGGGAAGTTGTCTATGATCAACTGAGAGGATCATCAAAGCTGATCCTCTTACAATTACATGAGAAATTGCTGAAGAACTCAGAGTCTACCACTCTACGGTCATGCGGCATTTGAAGCAAACTGGAAAGGTGAAAAGGCTTGATAAGTGGGTGGCCTCGTGAGCTGACCACAAATCAGAAAAATCATCATTCTGAAGTCTCATCTTTTCTTATTCCATGCAACAACAATGAACAATTTCTCAATCGGATTGTGACATGGGACAAAAAGTGGGTTTTATATGACAATCATTGATGACCAGCTCAGTGGTTGGACCAAGAAGTTCCAAAGTACTTCCTAAAGTCAAACTTGTACCCAAAAAAGGTCTTAGTCACTGTTTGGTGGTCTGTCGCTGGTCTGATCCACTATAGCTTTCTGAATCGTGGCTAAACCATTACATCTGAGAAGTATGCTTGGCAAATCAGTGAGATACACTGAAAACTGCAAAGCTTGTAGCCAGTATCAATCAATGTAACGGGCCCAACTCTTTTCCATGAAAACACCCCTCTGTACATCGCACAACCAACACTTCAAAAGTTGAACAAATAGGGCTATGACATTTTGCCTCATCTGCCATGTTTACCTGGTCTCTTGCCAACCGACTACCACTTCAAGCATCTCAGTGACTTTCTGCAGGGAAAATGCTTCCACAACCACTAGGAGGTAGACAATGCTTTCCAAGAGTTCACTGAATCTTGAAGCACAGATTTTTATGCTATGGGTATAAACAAACATTTCTCCCAGAGTTTGTTCAAACTCATGTCCATTGAGTCAGTGATGCCACCCAACCACCTCATCCTCTGACATTCCCTTCTCCTTCTGCTTTCAGTCCTTCCCAGCATCAGGGTCTTTTTCAGTGAGTCGGCTCTTCACATCAGGTGGCCCAAGTATTGGAGCTTCAGCTTCAGCATCAGCCCTTCCAATGAATATTCAGGGTGGATTTTCCTTAGGATTGCTTGGTTTGCTCTCCTTGCAGTCCAAGGGACACTCAGGAGTCTTCTCCAGCACCACAGTTCGAAAGCATCAATTCTATGGTGCTCAGACTTCTTTATAGTCCAAGTCTCACATCCGTACGTGACTGCTGGATAAATCATAGCTTTGATGATACGGACTTCTGTCTGCAAAATGATGGGTCTACTTTTTAATATGCTGTCTAGGTTTGTCATAGCTTTCCTTCCAAGGAGCAAGTGTCTTAATTTCATGGCTGCAGTCAATGCCTGCAGTGATTCTGGAGCCCAAGAAAATAAAATCTGCCACTACTTTCCCTTTCTCACCATTTATTTGCCATGAAGTGATTGGACTGGATGCCATGATTTTTGAATGTTGAGTTTTAAGCCAGCTTTTTCACTTTCCTGTTTCACCTTCATCAAGAGGCTCTTTAGTTCCTCTTCACTTTCTGCCATTAAAGTGGTATCATCTGCATATCTGAGATTGTTGATATTTTTCCTGGCATTTTTATTCCAGCTTGTGAGTCATCCAGCCTGGCATTTCACATGATGCACTCTGCATATAAGTTAAATAAGCAGGGTGACAATGTACAGACTTGAAGTACTCCTTTCCCAATTTTGAACCAATCAATTGTTCCATGTCTGGTTCTAACTGTTGCTTCTTGACTTACACACAGATTTCTCAGGAGGCAGGTAATGTGGTCTGCTATTCCCATCTCTTTAAGAATTATCCACAGTTTGTTGTGAATCACACAGTCAAAGGCTTCAGTGTAGTCAATGAAGCAAGAGTAGATTTGGCATTTTTTGCAATTCTCTTGCTTTTTCGATGATCCAGCAGGTATTGGCAATTTGATCTCTGGTTCCTCAGCTTTTTCTAAATCCAGCTTGTACATCTGGAATTTCTCAGTTCACATACTGATGAAACTTAGCTTGAAGGAATTTGAGTATAATCTTACTAATTTGGGTCATTTTTAAAACTCCATATATAAGTGATATTATACAATATTTGTCTTTCTCTGTCTGCCTCACTTTAATCTCTAGATCCATTCATGTTGTTGCAAATGGTATTATTCATTCTTTATTTTTTATGGATGAATAATATTCCACTGTATGTATGTATGCATGTGTGTGTGTGTATATAATGTAAATAATTGATAGTCAAAACATTAAAACCAGAAAGTAGAAAGCTACAGTCATTTAGATACCTTACTCTAGCGTGAAAAAACCCACCTCAGACCGATACACACACACACACACACACACACACACACACATACACTGATAAGTGTGGACATTCTCCTGAGGCTGCTTATTTAACAGGAAGTCAAGGCTTGTAAAGCATGGTGCTCCTTCCGATTAGGAAAACTGACACTGTTATCCTTGATCAGCATAACTTCAAGAAAGCTGGTTTTGAATTATGAGGGGTTATCCATCATAAATCTGAACTGACTTACAGTCAATATTTTCTGTTAAATTTAAAACAACATGTCTGCTTAGTCTGACTGATAAGGCAATATACTCAAGTGACTAAGAATAGCCAATTCAGATGGTATTTGAGGCCCCCAATCATTTTTTTCCTTTATTCAAGCAACAGAAAGAACCTTTTAGGGTTCTAAAACTAAATGACAACCTTTTATCCAATGTTGATTTAAAAGGTGCATTCCTTACAAAAGCTAGTGTTAAAATGCTAGTGAGTTCTTTCCATTATGTCTGGGTACAAGCTGAATGCTCACATTCTGTAGCTTGCACATTTTAAATAAATACAGACCAAATAACTTCTTATTGCTGCCAGGAGCATAGATTTTCTCCAGACAGTAAGTGGTACATTAGCACATATTTGTCTCCTGGCTGCAGCTTTTGTTTCCTCCCTGATTTCCTTGACATACTAGTGGGACAATCTAGAAAAATCAATGTTGTGATACATACAGATCAGGAAATTATCTCCTGATGGAGTTTTGTGTCTGTAATCACCAGCAGCCAGTCTTGCCAATTTCAACAGATGATGATGCAAATATACTTTTTTTCTTAAGTGTATTAATGTTATTAATGTAAGCAAAATAAAGCATGGCAGCATCAATAACAGCAACCATATTTCTTCAACTGAATATCCATACTGTATGTCTGGTTGTAGTTTCAAAGAAATCTGGATTAAATAACATGATTCACATATGAAAAGACTGCTAAAAACTGGATTTTGGTTTCATTCAGTCATACAAAAAACAGCTATTTTGTACTATATTGCCACATTCAGAGAAAATGAAATTGCTTGCTCTGAGGCACATATACTGGACAGCTGAATCCTGAACACAATTCATAGAAAGAATAAAATTGAGCGGGCTAAGAAGAGGGATAAATCACCTGATATTCTCGGTACACCAGGGATTTTTATTTAATTCTGATCTGTCAAAGAGGCACTATCGGAAATTCATTAAGCTTTCCAATTTTCCTACTGAATATCTGAAATACTCTCATCCTAGTACTGAAATACTCTCTCCAGATTACTGGGTAAAAATTTAGGGTCTAGCAGTTGAGGAGCAGTAAATGTCTTGGTGTGGAAAAGTTAACACAGAGCTCAAGTTAAGGAATCTTGGTCTTGCAGACAGTGTTTTGCAGTGGAAGTTTTACAACATTACAAGCATTAGTCATAACCTTCAAGATAACAGCAAGCTCCAGGAACTGTGATTTTCAAAGGGGATGTGGGAATGAGGGTTTTGATGGAAGCTTTCCAGAGCTGCAGCTGCCGAGCCTGTGGGTTTTTCATTGGCTGTCACTTGACAGAGGTAGGGTGGGAGAAGAATTCTTTGAGGGCAAGTTCAGACAGTGAATAGTTCAAGGCTGCAGCCTGCCTAAGAGCTGCGAGCAATAAATGGACACACAGAACACAAATGTTAAAAGACACAATTGGTTTGATTTCTGAAGGTTTTAAGGGGCTGAAATCATTCTATTACTGTACAATAACCATGCAGAGTAAAACTAACATGAAATAATAATAGTCAACAACAGAGTTGAGGATGGTTTTTCTAAATTCTCTTCTTTTTGGACACCATTTCTCATCAGGGTAACGGTGCAGTGGAAACAGCATCAATTTTTGTGTTAGGGAGACAAAGATATGGCCCTGCTACTTAGTGTGTGTGTGGCCTGGGCTCAATTTCATCTTCAATAGGGGAGTAATACCACCTTGCAGGGTTGTTGTGGGAATAAATGAGATAATGTATGTTAGGTAGCAGTAGGTAGTAGCATCAGCTCAAAAAAAAGGTAACTGTATTATCATTATCTTAAAATTGATGCTCCTTCATTGTAAGAAGTACATTACCATCTATGCAATTGCTATCAGTAAGCTGACCTACAGAGCAAGAAATGCTGTATTCAACTTTATGTAAATCACTCATACTATTTTTTAAAAAGGTCCTTTATGGTTTTGAGTTTACAAGATTTTTCAATTTAAATTTTATCAGTATAGTTTTTATGTCATTAAAACAGAGATTTTTATGGGTTCTTTCAACACAGTAGAAAACATATTCTGTGAGAGCTTTACAATGTCATGAACTAGTTTCTGCTAAAGAATAATACACTAAGCTGTTTCTTCCCTGCCTCAGACAGATTTCACAATGATTCACCAATAATGAAAACCACCAGCTGCCATTCCTAATAAAATGGTCTATTGGAGCTACATACCTTATGGTAAACTCTAAGTCACATGCCCTCTTCTTATTTTTGCCTTTCTTCTCTAAGGCCAGTTAAAACCTGTCTTTCACAAATCGTGAGAGAGTAAATCAAAATAACCAACCTGGAATTTGACCAAATACCAGCCAAGATTACCTAAAATAGAATCAAGGGTCAGGGCATCTCCATATATGCATAGTTGTCCATCATTTCCCTGATGACATTTAAATCATCTGTCCTTTAGGTATCGTATTTTATCTCTTCATGTTTTAACACCTAAAGTCTTCCTTGTATTTTATTATTTATTCCTCAAGGGCAAGGGTTAGCAAACTGTGGCTAGTGGTTCAAAATCTGGCTCACAATCTTTTTTTTGTATAGCCCACAAGAATGATTTTTACATTTTTAAACAGTTGAGAAAAAAAATCAAATAATCCTTCCTGACATATGAGAAATATACAAAACTGAAATTTCAGTGACCATAAATAAAGTTTTATTGGAACACATCCATGCTCATTTGTTCACATATTATCTGTGGTTGCTTTTGTGTTACAATGATAGGGGTGAGCAGTTGTTATAGAGACCATATGGCTGGCAAAGCCTAAAATATTTACATCTGAACTTTTACAGCTGAAGTTTGTTGACACTGCCATAGGGGGTCTTTCTCTTGAAAGAAAGTGAGGTAAATACACATAAGCTTGACCTCCCTGTCTAGTCAGCCTTGGAAAGAAAGGCAACAGAGCCTAGCCTGACTTTTCAGTAAGGGTGGAATGGAACATTAAAAAAAATTAGAAATGGCATAGGAACCATGTGACATGGATCTCAGGTTTTATTTTTATAGTTGTTCTGAACAATTATGTACTCAACTTTCCTAGACCTATAACATGACTTCTCTCTTGCTGTGTTCAGCTTGTTTGGAAAAAAGTCAGTCCTTCACTGCCTTATAGAATCACCAGGATAATATGTGAAATATTACCCTCATCCCCTCCCTTACTCCATTTCCCCAAATCAATCCAGGGTCAGCAAAATTCAAGGAAATGAGGTATTCCCAGACAACTATGGGATGGAAGTTTAAAACTCAGTTTTAAGCCTATGGAGATAAGCCCCCAACCACATATTTACAACAATGAATAATTCACCTTGGTCTCTACTATGTTATGGCAACACTTAGGGCATATGAAACTTTCTGGAAATTCCCTTTTATAAATATGACTGTTATCTACATAGTGTGAAAATGTTGATACCTGAGAAAATATCTTCTAAATTATAGCAGAAAAACGGATCTAAAGCTGGACAAAGGGGGGATGGTGATGGGATGAAGAGCGATAACTTTATATCCACAGTAGAGCAGTCTGCAGAGATAGGTACATTCATACAGATATCATCAAACGCCAAATACACTTCTAATCAGAGTTCCTAGTTCATGCATTTTCTACAGCAATGAGAATCTACACCTTCTCATTCCTAAGCCAAGATTAGGCTATATAACTGCACAGTAAAGAGATTTTTACCATCATCTATTTTAAAAATATATTTTACATTATTGGATTATGAAATACCCCAAACTTTATATTATTCCAATTCCTTGCTATAGAGTAGGAGAGGGGATTGATTTCTTGCATAGATTTTCACTTTGCTAACTATCCCGCCAATTTATATTTGTGTGATAGAAAAAAATCATTAGTTATTGGATACTAGTTTAATGTAAAAGGTTAGAGTTATGGGTACAATGACTACTCATCATTAAAAGTGGTGAAGAGAGCAGGGAGCCTTGGCATTCTTTCTGGTCACACTGAATTACTAAGTCACTTTGGAACAGGTGCTCTCAAAGGGAAAGCAGGTTCTGAGAAAAGGCTACAGTGAATGATATAAGCATGGATGAGAATGAATAAGAATTTTTGTAAGTTGTGAGGACAAATAATTACTCTGCTACAAATATTATTAAAATCATCAAAACTCATTAAAATAGAGTTGGAAAAGTTCTTAAAGCACTCTGAACCAAGTTTCCTTCATGGAAAGTCAACATGCATGTGAGGTAGCCATTTTTCAGTCTCTACCTCATTATTCATTTCTTCCTGTCCTCACTCATACCAACTCACTCCATTTTGGTACAACTCCAGTGATTACACAGTCAAAAATGCACAAGAAAGTAGATCAAATAATACTGACACAGAAAATAGGAGTTCCAGATTCCAAATTCAGCCTCCATGCACTCTAGTTGTGTGACACTGAGCAAGTCTTCAGTGTTCTTTGGACCTCAGTTTCCTCACTGTAAAATAAGGTTTTTTCCAGTTCTCTCTGGTGGTTTACAGTTCTGAATTTCCCTGCGTCTATAATGTGTACCTTATGCTACAGAAATGAAAGCTACAAAGAGCTGTAGACTTTCTTCTTACATGTTTTTATTTATGTCAAACCGGGGCTGCCTCTGTTTATTCCAACACTTTCTAAATTTCATCCTAACACTTTGTCTTTATCTCTGCTTTCCAGATGACTGATAGCTTGATTTTTCTAATCAGAGTTCCTATCTCATACATTTTCTATATCTCAATGCTACCATGAATCAGAATTTGCCCTTTTATAGTCACTCAATAGCCAAGGCTAAACTACAAAACCCTCCATGTGGCTTAGTTTGGCTTGGAAAATCCTGAAGTTAAAAAACAAAAACAAACAAAAGATCATGAGAAATGTTTTACTGCTCTTAAACAAAACTAAAAATGTCTTCAGTCTTCAACAGACTGTTAGTAAACTGCTCAATATTTGATTTGACTCTTTTTTCATGATGAGAACATATGGGTCAGAATAAACTGTGAGCTCAAAGAAATGCTATACTTTTTATAAAAATTACAATGTACATTTGGTATAGTCTAAGTATATATAAAATTTTTTTGGAAGCAAAAATGCTGTATATTTTAATATGATAGTAGCTTGGCAAAGGTTGCAAATGCAACAGGAGAATGACTATTTGGCATTTTCTTTTTGTAACTAGAGTAGGTATAGTTAAAAAGACTAAATGTGTCTGGGGAACCTTCCTCTACTAAACAACCATTATAACCCATATCTACAGTGTTATATAACTAAAACCAAGTTTATTATTATTTTTTTGCTAAATAAATATTTAGTTATGTAAGTAAGATATTTAAAAATTAACTTCAATATTTTAGTTATAAATGTGAACACAAACAATATTTTCTCAGCTATTTAAGTTCAAAAAGAATTTTTTTTAAAGCGAAAGGAATGGAGTCTAGGCGATAAAATAAAATTGACTGACTTGTTTGAAAAATATCACCAGGATATAAATATGCCATACTTCAGTAAAAAGTTGCATCAAAGAAATTACCATTATGAACAGTTTATAGTAATGTAATGGGTTTTGAGTCTTCCCACTGAGCCGAAGAATCGAAACTCCTTATCATGGCCTGTAAGATTTGACCCTGCCTGCCTCTCCAATCCCTTTTCCTATATGTTTTCTCCTTCACTCCCTACTTACTCTAAGTTTTACTTATCTATTCCAAAGAATCAAACTTTTTTCTAGCTGTGTGTTTTTATATATGATTTTCCCTGTTTCTGTGGGCTTCCCAGGTGGCTCTAGTGGTAAGAAACCTGCCTGTTAATGCAGGAGACGTAAGAGATATGGGTTTGATTCCTGGGTTGGGACGATTCCCTGGAGGAAGGCATGGCAACCCACTCTAGTACTCTTGCCTGGAGACTCCAATGGACACAGGAGCCTGGCGGGCTACAGTCCATAGGGTCACAAAGAGTCGGATAAGACTGAAGCAACTTAGCACGCACTCTGTTCGTGGTGCTCCTTCTCTTAATCATTGCTTGTACAACTCTAAACTCTGCTGTGAAAATGCAAGTAAAACTGTTTAAATGTTTCCTACCTTCAGAAGTTTGTAGTTCACACAAGAAGCTGAATTAATCCACTTATCATTTTCTAGATTCTAAACAGCAGTGCATCAGGACAAACAGTGTTGAGGGTAAAATAAGAAGCGAGCGCTGAGTTCCGCAGGGTGGAGCAGGAGGACACAGTGAGCAGAGATGAGGGACTCTTGTTGTTTTCTGGGCAGGGCAGGTGTGATGCAGTCATGAAACCTGTCCCCAAGCCAATATATGCAGCTGAAGAACTGCTCTCTCTTCTCGACCCTGCGTCAGAAGACGACCTGTGTTTGGCCCACTTAAGAGTTTTGTCTGGCTAGAAGCTGAAAATCGGGAAAGGAGTATGTCAAGGCTGCATATTGTCACCCTGCTTACTTAACTTATACGCAGAGTACATCATGTGAAATGCAGGGCTGGATGAAGCACAAGCTGGAATCAAGATTTGCCAGGAGAAATATCAATAACCTCAGATATGCAGATGACACCACCCTTATGGCAGAAAGTGAAGAACTAAAGAGCCTCTTGATGAAAGTGAAAGAGGAGTGAAAAAGCTGGCTTACAACTCCACATTCAAAAATGAAGATTATGGCATCTGGTCCCATCACTTCAGGGCAAATAGATGGAAACAGTGGCAGACTTTACTTTTGGGAGCTCTAAAATCACTGCAGATGGTGACTGCAGTCATGAAATTAAAAGATGCTTGCTCCTTGGAAGAAAAGCTATGACCAAATTAGACAGCATATTCAAAAGCAAAGACATTACTTTGCCAAAAAAGGTCCATCTAGTCAAAGCTATTGTTTTTCCAGTGGTCGTGTATGGATGTGAGAGTTGGACTATAAAGAAAGCTGAGCATTGAAGAATTGATGCTTTTGAACTGTGGTGTTGGAGAAGACTCTTGAGAGTCCCTTGGACTGCAAGGAGATCCAACCAGTCTATTCTAAAGGAAGTCAGTCCTGAATATTCATTAGAAGGACTGATGCTGAAGCTGAAACTTCAATACTTTGGCCACCTGATATGAAGAACCGACTCACTGGAAAAGACCCTGATGCTGGGAAAGATTGAAGGCAGGAGAAGAAGGGGATGACAGAGGATGAGATGGTTGGATGGCATCATTGACTCAATGGACATGACTCTGAGAAAGCTCTGGAAGTTGGTGACGGACAGGGAGGCCTGGTGTGCTGCAGTCCATGGAGTCACAAAGAGTCGGACACGATTGAGTGACTGAACTGAACTGAGAAGTTGAAAAAGTTGTTGTTGTCTTTTTCAGATTCATTTATTTATCAAACATTTATTGAGTATCTACCATTTATTGAGGCACTTTTCTTAATGCTAACTATAGAGCAGGGACCAAGCACACAAAAATATACAAAGTTCCTACCCTTTTGGAACCTACAGTCTCATGTGGAAGACAGGTAATAAACAAGAAAAATGTGTAGTGCATTAGATCATGATACGTGCTAAAAACAAAGCCAAGGGGGAAAAGGAAGGGTGTGAGTCTGTGTGCGTGTGGCAACAAGTTTAGACAGTGTGGCCAAGGAAGGCCTCATTGAGAAGGTGACATTTCAGAAAAGGGTTGGAAGGGATGAATGGGTCATGGAAATACCTGAGGAAAGAGCATTCCAGCAATGGAACAGCAAGGGTGAAGGTCTTGATGAGGTAATAAGTTGGTATATTTGAGCAAAACTGGCAGGAGGCCACTGTGGCTGCAGAGATGACATCAGAGAGCCTCATGGGGCACTGGGAGAACTCTGGCTTTCATTCTGAGTGAGACAGGAAGCCAGAGGGTTGTGAGCAGAGGAGCAACATGATCTGACTTGTGCTTCAGTAAATAGATCCCTCTGGCTGTAAGAGAGAAAGCATGGATGGAAAAAAAGTTGGGAGACTACTGCAGTAATCCTGGAGAGAGATGATGGCGGTTTGGGCTACAGTAGTGCAACAGGAAATCACTAACAAGTGATCAGATTCTGAATATATTTTGAGGGAAGAGCCAACAGGATTTCCAGATGGATTAGATGTGGGTTTTGAAAGGAAGAGAGGAGTCAAGGACAACTAAAAAGTTTCTGGCTTAAGCAAGTGGAAGAAAGGAGTTGCCAACATTCAAAATCAGAAGGTTTAATAATCCACACTTTCATCTTCTCCCAACACTAGAAGATGCGGTCAATGGTTATCTGCGCTTTTCACAAGACAAAAATCAGCTGGAGCTGGGAAGCAGCTGGTCCCTGGAGAGGGGCCACTGGCCCTTTGGTACATATAGGTCTTACTCCCTGTTGTCTTCAACCTAGCCTTTTGTATGAGCAGCTGTTTGGGCCAGCCTGACTGCTGCAGAAAGCTTGGGTTTGGGACCCCTGCCCAAAATTCTCTCATAACTCTACTGTCACAAAAATACACCATAAACTTGCCCATAATTCTGACTGAATAAAGTGAAGTTTTGAGAAAGTATTTTTTTAAAAACAGGGTATATACAGCATACCTCTTATTCTAGGTTTCCCCTCCATTAGTGATTTGACAGCAACCCGGGACAGAGGTCTACCCTCTGTCTCTCTTCTCAGTGAAAAGAGAAGCTCGTTGAAGAAAACCCTCTTCCACATATTCTGGCTTCAAGTCTAAATCCCACTCACTTGACTGTCCATGGCTCCAGTGCCCAGTAGTGACTCTGGTTCATATGGTTCTGAACCATACCAGGTCAAGTACCACATCTCACTCTATCCATAAATTACAATTTCAAAATGATCATAATTCAGGATTTGACCATAAGAGTAAGATTAATTTATTTAAATGCATCAATATGATCTTTGCTCAATGCAGCATACATTTATAAGGCCGCCTCATGTTCAAGATATAAATTATGAATATTTTCTCTTTATTTGTAAATTAGATTCACCATAAACATGTTCTATGATGATTACCTATTTCACTCAGTTCAATTCAGTCAGTCAGTTGTGTCTGACTCTTTGTGACCCCATGGACTGCAGCACACCAGGCCTCCCTGCCTATCACCAAATCCCAGAGTTTACTCAAATTCATGTCTATTGAATCAGTGAAACCATCCAGCCATCTTATCCTCTGTCGTCCCCTTCTCCTCTTGCCTTCAATCTCTTCCTGCAGCAGGGTCTTTTCCAGTGAGTCAATTATTCACATTAGGTGGTCAAAGTAAAGGAGCTTCAGCTTCAGCATTAGTCCTGCCAAAGAATATTCAGGACTGATTTCCTTTAGGATAGACTGGTTGGATCTCCTTGCAGTCCAAGGGACTCTCAAGAGTCTTCTCCAACACCACAGTTCAAAAGCATCAATTCTTTGGCATTGAGCTTTCTTTATGGTCCAGTTCTCATATCCACACATGACAAGTGGAAAAACCATAGCTTTGACCATATGGACCCTTGTTGGCAAAACTGGCTTAGCATAAAGTGCCTGGTAACAAAGTCTAAGTGCAAGACCTGCTATGTTTGCTAAAGCTATATGCTTTAGCAAATAAAAATAATGTGAACACAAATATCTTTTTTGCTTTACCTATCAGGAAGCTCAGAGCTAAATTTAATGTTCAATAATAACTAAAACAATAATACTAACTTGGGGTTTGAGTACAACATTTTCCCCTTTCCTTCATATTCATCCAAATGGTTTTATTTTTAGCTGCTCAGTTCTAAGCACATTTTGACTCTAGGCAACATCAAATCTTTCCTGATAGGGGGTGGGGCAGGAGGGAAGCACTGGAAGGAAGGGTGGGGAAAAGGAAAGTGATTGAAAAAGACTTTCCTATTTGATATTAGAAAAGTCAGCATATATGGTTTGTGAAAGAAATCAAATAATATAAACCTCACTGCCCTGCCTAAACCCCAAAGCAGCTTTGTCTCACAAAAGCAGCCATGAACAGGACAGGGATGTAGATTGGGGAGGAGGGTAAGTCCTGCCAGGAAAATTCTTCCCCACAGTCTCTCTCTCTCTTACCTAATTATGGTCATTTAGACACAGAAACAATAAATCTCATGACATGGATTAACTCCCTATAATAAAGAAGGCTCATTTTTGATATCAAGGAGAATTTAAAGAAAAACATGTGCTAATCAGTAACCCCCAAACTATGGGTAAAATAAGTGTCAAGACAGATACCTTGTGGTAATAAATCAAAATGCACTTTATAAAGCTGCATTCAGCCAGCAGAAGGACAAGTACAACAAAGGGCTTGACACCAGTTCTCTGGTGTCATAGGAAAACTGTGGCTTGGGAGTCAGGATACTCAGCTTGGCTTCCATCTAGTTTGGTGACCTTGCATAAGTCCTGTAACCAGGCCAGGTCTTGTCTGTAAAATGGAGAGAATGCGAAGAGCACTGATACAGAAGTTTTCATACCTTCAGTTCAGTTCAGTTCAGTTCAGTCGCTCAGTTGTATCCAACTCTTTGAGACCCCATGAATCGCAGCACGCCAGGCCTCCCTGTCTATGACCAACTCCCAGAGCTCACCCAAATTCATGTGCATCGAGTCAGTGATGCCATGCAGCCATCTCATCCTCTGTCGTCCCCTTTTCTTCCTGCCCCCAATCCCTCCCAGCATCAGGGTCTTTTCCAATGAGTCAACTCTTCCCATGAGGTAGCCAAAAGTACTGGAGTTTCAGCCTCAGCATCAGTCCTTCCAATGAACACCCAGAACTGGTCTCCTTTAGGATGGACTGGTTGGTTTTCCTTGCAGTCCAAGGGACTCGCAAGAGTCTTCTCCAACAACACAGTTCAAAAGCATCAATTCTTCGGCACTCAACTTTCTTCATAGTCCAACTCTCACATCCATACATGACCACTGGAAAAACCATAGCCTTGACTAGACGGACCTTTGTTGGCAAAGTAATGTCTCTGCTTTTGAATATGTTATCTAGGTTGGTCATAACTTTCCTTCCAAGGAGTAAGTGTCTTTTACTTTCATGGCTGCAATCACCATTTGCAGTCATTTTGGAGCCCAAAAAATTGTCTGACACTGTTTCTACTGTTTCCCCATCTATTTCCCACGAAGTGATGGGACCAGATGCCATGATCTTCGTTTTCTGGATGTTGAGCTTTAAGCCAACTTTTCACTCTCCTCTTTCACTTTCATCAAGAGGCTTTTTAGCTCCTCTTGACTTTCTGCCATAAGGGTGGTGTCATCTGCATATCTGAGGTTATTGATATTTCTCCCAAAAATCTTGATTCCAGCTTGTGCTTCTTCCAGCCCAGCGTTTCTCATGAGGTACTCTGCATATAAGTTAAATAAACAGGGTGACAATAGACAGCCTTGACGTACTCCTTTGCCTATTTGGAGCCAGTCTGTTGTTCCATGTCCTGTTCTAACTGTTGCTTCCTGACCTGCATACAGGTTTCTCAAGAGGCAGGTCAGGTGGTCTAGTATTCCTATCTCTTTCAGAATTTTCCACAGTTTATTGTGATCCACACAGTCAAAGGCTTTGGCATAGTCAACAGAGCAGAAATAGATGTTTTTCTGGAACTCTCTTGCTTTTTCCATGATCCAGCGGATGTTGGCAATTTGATCTCTGGTTCCTCTGCCTTTTCTAAAGCCACCTTGAACATCTGGAAGTTCACGGTTCACATATTGCTGAAGCCTGACTTGGAGAATTTTGAGCATTACTTTACTAGTGTGTGAGATGAGTGCAATTGTTAGAGCGCCACTTATGAAATTTGGTCCTTTGTTTAACTCAGGGCCGAGCCCACACATACTGAATGCTGGAGGTTAGCAGGCTAGTCTCCAGTGAGCCCCCTGCAACTTCTTCCAAGTGTTTAAAGAGTGTTGTTTGCTCCCAAGGCTGGTAATGCCTGTTGAACTTGCAATTACATAACTTAATCAAGTATTATGTAATTTGATGAAACATGACAGTGAAAGGCAGAGTTGTTTTCCACACAAACTACACTGAGTAACTGAGAAGACCTGATAAAGGCAAATCACTTAAAATGACTATTAAGGCAGATATAGGTCAGACAATTCTAAAAGAATGGAAAACGAATTGTAAAAATCTAGGATTCTTTCTAAAGTCTTTTTCTACTTTACAAAATTGGTATGGGAAACCACAGAAAATGTAATCAGTAAGGTATAATTAATGCAAGAAATATGTTAGGAAATTATAATCAACAGATCTATAAACGAAGAAAAGATCTTGACCCTACATCAAGGTTTCTACTACAATGGAAAAAAAAATAAGAACCATGGAGAAATGTTACCAAGTCCCCACGCTCTTATTTAAAACCAGATGAAATAGGCAATGATGACACTGAAACAGCTTTCCAGTAAGTGGTTAGGGAGGGAGAGGGAAAGTGGAAGACTGGGTTAGGGTCATGGGAAGCAGGGGCAGACAGACACACAGACACTACTTTTGACAGTCTGGCATGTCCTTGATCCACTTCTTCAGAGAGTCACAGGTTCATCTCTACTAAAGATTTCTTTAACTAGAAATCTTAGTAGATTTTAGTTAAAAGTTACTAACTGTAAAAAGTTAGTAACTAAACTCTGCCCTTGCATTCTCAAGTTTTAAAATTATATATTTGATAAATTAATGAGTAATAATGTTAGTTGAATTTACTTGGGCAAGGAGCATTGAGAACAAGAACCCCAGATGCTTTGGTTTTGTAAGAGTAATACATGCAGAATGTGAGTAGTCCTAGGTAGAAATAATAGTTTTCAACAGTAAGACCAGGCCTATAATTTTCTGCAGCACACTATGACATCATGGTTTACATGAGGCCAACTCCATAAATCAAGATTTACCTAATTAGAGATTCTTCTGCAGATCTAGTCAATACATTATTAGAGCAAACAATTAAAACTGCCTAGGCAATAATACAAGCCAGATCTGTTTACAAAAATGTTCTTTTCCCCCCAAAAAACTCTTTTAGTCTCACCACCACTTACAGACCTTTCACATTTAGTAAATTATAGACTTAGAGCATTTCTTTTAGTCTGACTTCACTTTCAAGGAATTCTTCAATTAACTTCACGTTGCTTTAAGCTGTTCATCCAACGAGAAAACAATCTGTGGCTTCTGACTCCTTTGCGTGCCAATGGCTGCCATCCATGTTTGACTTTCAGATACACTGTCTCTTGAGAGCCAGGCTCTGTTTGCATAAAACCAGCCAGTTGTCATAGCATTCTGACAAGCACTATAGAAAAACAAGGAATAGTACTCCAGAGTGGCTACACTGGGAGAATTACCACTGCAATGCTAACTGCATGGGGGACACACAGGACATCCATACCCAACCACCTGGCCCAAGCCAGAAGGTCACACGTACTGCACTTTCATCTGTGAACTTTCCATTTTCAGGCGTCATCTCTTTATCATCAATTCCTTCTTGTCCCTTCTCCTCTTCTTTCAAAATGGATAAAACACCAGAAACTCATAGAAAAGTGTGGTTACTCTAACAACAGGCAAAAATGTCAGTGGCAATCTAGGAAGCAAGAGATTGTACTGCCTTTCCAATGGTTACAATGCATCTAGTGTCAGAGCATCAGCCAAATACAGGTTAGAAACAAAACAAAAACATGAGCTCAGAGGTGGGACCTTAGTCGCAAACTTTGAATTTTCTGAGTCTGGTAGAGCACCTCAATCTTCTTTGCTTCTTAAGGCTCACTCACTGATGCTTTTTAAAAAAAGTAGTACAAAAATAACAATTGGACAGTGGAAGATAACCATGGGAACAAATGAAAACAAATGATGATCACTGAAGAAAAAAGATCTTTAGACTTTCTACCCATTACAGCTGACTCAGGCAGCACGGAATCTCTCTCACTTTCCTTCCCCCTGGGTTTTGGCAGTTTCTCCATGTTCCTCACCTATGTCTGTCCTAAGGAAGCACCCGTGAAGCCAACGGAATAATAAACCGAGAATGATGTTTTTGAAGGACTCTTGGATACTCAGGCTCGATGTAAGAGGCACAGGAGGTACCCCCCCTTCCCCAAGTTAGGCTCAGTGCTGTTCCCGTAACAGGATGTGCAACTATTGAAACTGAAGGCCTTCCACAGCAACAGAATGAACATTCAGGCAGAGCCGGAGGAACAAGAAAGAATGCACAGGCCTGGTGAAGCCCAGTGGCTGGTAGTGGACTTGGCACTGGTTCACCACGGGCTGACAAGGGATGCGCAGACCTACAGAAAGTCTCCTCTTCAGAACAGAACAGCACCTTGACCTCCCCTTAATGTTACTCTGTACCTGAATCAAAAGACCTGTAGGATTCCTGGTCGGAGTCCTGAGATACCCGAACTTATTTTAATAGCATTCTTTCCCCTTGGTCTTCCCTCCCTATTTTTATTTAAAATCCCCACATGAATTTGATTATGTTTTGTTTGCAAGCTATTAACAGCTTCTCTGTAGAAAAAGATGATGGGTAGAACTATGTCTGTCTCCTGTCTGCTGTCTTTCTCTCATCTTCTGAAAGGGACCAATACAGACACAGGTGCGTGCGTGCGCGCGCACACACACACACACACACACACACACAGAGCTAGCACCTACATTAAAAGGATAAGAGTTTTATAAAGTATCTGATTTTTTTTCTTTAACTTACAAATAATCGTATCTATAGAATTATCTTTATGTTTCTTCTGAGATTTAAAAAATACAAACCAAAGATACCTGATATACTAATTTGTTCAAAGTGTTGCTTAATGGATGGCCAGCACGTTTATAAGTAGAGTCATAATGCAGACCTTGCTTCAAACTCAAGAGCTCAAGAGAGCTCTTCTCCTACCTCTTTGTTTTCTCTAATACTTAGACTCTTCAAATAAAACAAAATGTTCTATAAATTTTCTTTGCAATGAGGCAATCCTGAAATTTGGAAAAGGGTTCCTTTTCTCTTGAAGCTTCTTGCTTAATCTTGTGTACCATTAGCTTACTTCTGGAAGTAAAGGTGGCTGAGATGCCTAACTTGGAAGGACAAATGAATCAAAAGGGATAGAGTTGAGGGTATAAACATATTACATCCCACTTCTTGGAAACTCCAAAGAATAAAGAACTTACTATGTATAAGGAGAATTCTAGAGTGTGTCACCAGTAACTCAAGTACTTCTAACAGCTTTGTTTGATCCCTAGCAATAGCAGTGGCAAAGGGCTGACTGTGTTCTCGATTTCAAGGTGAGAGCAGTGAGCTGGGGAATTCTGTATTGGGATTTGTGGTCTAGGCAATCGACAGGCCTTGAAAAATAGAGCATATTAAGACAAAGAAAACCCCAAATTATTCATTACCTTCTAATAAAACAGCTCTTCGTAAGTAAACAGCAACACATTTAGTGACTTAGTAAGTTTTAAGTCATTAAAAATAAATGGTTTTAAAACACTTTAAAACTTATGTGCAAAAAATGTTATCAGTTACTATTCAACTCTAATCTGATGTTCCCCTTGGTGAGAGTCAGGTGAGAAAAGCTTCTCTCTTCTAATTTATATCTTTATGTCTTTTAGGCCTTGGCAAAGATACCACCCCATCTGCAGCTCTCAAAAAAGAATGGCCAAAACAATGCTGGGCCTCACAAACTCTGTATCAGAACTTCAAAATACTGCAGAGCTTAATAAATCAATTCTGTTTCTTTGCTGATGGCATCTAACTTCCTTTGGAAATTCAGGGACCAAAGAGAAAATATTTTGGCTTTCTAGTGTAAATTTGTACAGATTTTGAACTTACAGTTTCTGGCTGTAAAGTTGTCTTTCACCAAGAAGCCACAATACTAGACCATTAAGTGAGATAATTCCACTTTTAGAAAAATCTGCAAATGATTTAAGATTTACTTGAAGAATAGAAAAGTGAATTGCAAAGAATTGTCTGAAATAGAGAAGAGGGTGTAAGAGCAAATAAGATATATGAGGATACAAGGTTTTTGAAAGGTTGCATGGGGGAAATGAAAACATCAAACGCCACGATTTCAGAAAATAAAACTACAAGGTACATGATATGCTAGCAAAGTTATCGATTATAGTAAGGCTTTCCAGGAAATAAGAAAACCTGTATGGCTGTTACCCAGGGTGATTACTGAATCAGAGATATTACTCAGAAAATAAAACTGCCTATAATACATAGGCATCTCAAGCCAGTTTCTTTGTACCACACTCCCCCTGTCCTTAATGTCACACTAGTCGCTTCCTCTAACTGACAAAAACAAAACAAACAAACAAAAAAAAACACTGTGTAGCTTTCTGGGATTTACCCATAAATTCCAAGTGAATTAAAAACAAAGGAAAAGAATCCATGAAAGCAGATGACAATATGATGAAAATTCTCTTACTCTTTAAGGCTGTGATAACAGCTTGAAAAAAAGATTATACTCCCATAGAATATCAATAGCACCCTTACACACTCAACTGTTTACCTTTATATCATTTAAAAGGAGAAGACTTAAATAGAAAAGGGTTGGAAAGAGACATTCAAACATTACAGTCAAGAAATCTAGAAATAATTTCAGAGAAAAAGGATCATTAAGTAGACCAAAATACAAAAATGGCAGATGACCCATGACTCAGGTTTCTTTATTAATTGACTCTTCAGAAAAGATCTCAGTATATATGTTGCTGGTAACACAAAGTACATATAGAGGAATTTCATTTTTTAGTTACTATGGTGCTTCTTGCTCTCATATGGTAAGGTGGGTGCTAGGTAGATTTGAGCACACAAATAGGACAGAGGGTTAAAGAGGATAAAAAGGGGCTGAAGAGATGTGAGGAGCTAACTAACAGTTATCAGTAACTGGTGATATAATAGCAGTACTGTTATAATTAACATGGGGGCTTCCCTGGTGACTCAGTGATAAAGAACCGGCCTGCCAATGCAGGAGATGCAGGTTCAATCCCTGGGTTGGGAAGATCCCCTGGAGAAGGAAATGGCAAACCACTCCAGTATTCTTGCCTGGGAAATCCCATGGACAGAGGAGCCTAGTGGGCTGCAGTCCATGTGGTCGCAAGAGCTGGACACAACTTAGCGACTAAACAACAGCAGCGTGATTAACATACGTTAGAAAGCTCATCTAGCTTTACTTATTGTTCTAAACCATATCAGACCCTCAGAATCCCTTGCTGATCTAACATGTTAGTTCTTTCAGCTCTGTATAATATACAGACTGAGTTAGACTTTTCCCCAGAACTTGCTTCATTTTCAGCTTAACTGGTAATCAGAGCCATAAGATTTTTAAAATATTCTGTAAATACTGCTTTTTAATGATCGATATTCTCAGGACTTATCATTTTGACAAAGGAGAAAATCAATATGAACCTCTTATAGGAGCCTTTTTAAAAATGGAAGTGTATTTGATTTATAATTCATAATAATATAATTCATTTCAGGTGTACAGCACAGTAATTCAGTATTTTGGTAGATGATACTCCAGTATTGGCTATTACAAGATAGGAATGGTTATAATTCCTTGTATATAAAGTATATCCATGTTGCTTAACTATTTTATATACAACAGTTTGTATCTGTTAATCTCATACTTCTAATTTGTCTCTACCCCAAAAGCCTTTATTAAGAATATACACACATAGTCTGGCAAACTGTGAATTTGAAAAATGAATACAAATTCACTTAAAAGTCTCCACTGTAGCTTAAAATTAAAACAAGTCTCAGGGAAATATGAAATGGTACATAAGGAAGGTGTGGACTATAATAATTTGATGAGAACACTAGGATTAATACTTTAGGCACAACTAATTCTCATTTGGTCCTCGGATAACAAAGGCCAAGGTGTTGTAAAACCTGAACCTGTTTCTAGAACCACTATTAAAAAAGGGAATAAAGGAAATGTGTGCTTCATAAACTCATAGCAACATTTTACGATTCAAGAAATAAGCAAAAGGATAAAAAGGAGCCTTGAACAACCACAATCTACAAATTTCATGGAATTTACATATATTAAAGAGCCTTTTAGTCTGTGCTTAATTTATATGCATATTTGTATGAATGGTTATTTTAGCTTCATAGTCACAGAAGGTTAGAAGTACAGACTAGTGAGGAAGGTTCAGAGAGTTACCCTCACAGGAATATGCCAGTCTTCACACCAATAGCCCCAAAACACAGCCATCTGAAGCTGTGTAGTACAGTGGTAAAAAGATCTATGTTTCCAAAAGAGGCTGGGAGGGACATACACATAGGAGATGCTAAATAAACACAAGCTGAAATGAACTGAATTATGACCTTGAGTTATCAAAAAAAGTTTAAATATGGTTAATGTATGTTCTTTTAAGGCAAATGAATGGCAATATTTTAGAAAATTTTTCATCTAAATCAGTTAAAATAATATACATACTCTTGAAATGGCAACCCACTATAGTATTCTTGCCTGGAAAATCCCATGGACAGAGGAGCCCACGTGGTCACAAGAGTCAGACATGACTTAGAGACTAAACCACCACCAATGTGGCTGACATTCTACATTTATTGCACCTCTTCTCACCTATCAGATGCTCGGTGAGCAACTACCGTGACCTGGCAGGATGGCAACTGTCATAGGTACAGAAATGAGCAAAAGGAGACAGTCCCTAAATACGGGCTTTGGCCCACTGAATTTAAGAGCTCATTTCTCTTCTCTAACGTCAGTCATAGCTGTAGCAATTTTTACTTCAATAATCTCAGCATTCAGTTTCAAGGACCATTAGAATTCTAGAAGCAATGCACTTAAGATTGAGAATACTTTAAAAAATATTTTTCAAATGTTTAGAAAGAACTTATTTCTAAACAAAAAGAATATGGTCATTCCATTTTCTATTAAATTTAATTTCAAATATTTGCCGTATATAATTCATTGATCTTAAAGTGGGACTGCTATCAAAATCTGCTTGGAGTGGAGTGAAAGACACTCAGTCGTGTCTGACTCTTTGCAACTCCACGGACTATACATACAGTCCATGGAATTCTCTAGGCCAGAATACTGGAGTGGGTAACCTTTCCCTTCTCCAGGGGATCTTTCCAACCCAGGGATCAAACCCAGGTCTCCCTCATTGCAGGAGGATTCTTTACCAACTGAGCCACAAGGGAAGCCCCAAAATCTGCTTAGTGGACACAGAAATTAATCCACCACTGGTGTCTTAGTCTCAATATCAACTCATTTCATAATTATCAGCCATATGCATTTTTTTTTTTTTTTTGCTGAGGGCAGTTTAGCTGAGATAAAACCGAACTGAGTGTATACTTCATGAGTGCATACTTACTTTGGCATGGGGTGGGGAATCTGAATTCTTCTTTAAGCATAGAACTTCTCTCAGTCTTCACAGTATTAGGAAGGATTCTTATCCCTAGATGCTCTAACCCTTTACTAAGTGACATATGTTCTTCAAAAGGCTTCTGATTTTCTCTAAAGTTATAACACTGGAATTTTCTCTGGATGACCAATCTCTTTGGAAACGCAAAAATAATTTTCTTGGTTTTAGGCTTTTAATGACATTGATAAGAAACCAGAGAGATTCTTAGCAAAGAAAAAGGGAAAACAGCATTGAAATTAATTTCTTTTTATACAACTCATATCTAGCAGACTTTATGACTGGTTGACAAGATGGTAATTCTACCAATTTTCTTTCTAATAAAGGGACCAGACAGAATTTTTAGATATTTTATACTTTTGAAATATAGAAGACAAATGAAGATGTTAAAAATTCAACTTAGGTATAGAATCAACCAACATTTTGGTTTTGCTTAAATTGTTTTTGAATACTTTGAGTTAAATCCATTCCTGCTCCTCACCTAACATTCCTCTCACAGAGGTTTTCAAAACACATCTAATTTAGGCACATGATTATTGATAGGGAATGATCAGAATCTCAATATGAGAAAGCATCCACACAATAGGATATGTGCCAAGCATAAGGTAGATATGACTAAAATGGGAAGTTCTCCATCAGAAATTCCAGCATTACAGGCCAATATCACTAATGAACACAGACGCAAAAATCCTCAACAAAATTTTAGCAAACAGAATCCAACAACACATTAAAAACAGCATACATCATGATCAAGTGGGCTTTATCCCAGAGTTACAAAGATTCTTTAATACATGCAAATCAATCAATATGATTGAAAAAGAAATACAAGAAGGCAAAGTGGTTGTCTGAGGAGGCTTTACAAATAGCTGAGAAAAGAGAAGTGGTAGGCAAGGGAGAAAGAGAAAGATATACCCAACTGAATGCAGAGTTTCAGAGAATAGCTAAGAGTGATAAGAAAGCCTTCTTAAGAGAACAATGGAAAGAAACAGAGGAAAACAACAGAATAGGAAAGACTAGCGATCTCTTCAAGAAAATTAGAGATATTCAAGGGAACATTTCATGTAAGAATAGGCATGAAAAAGGACAGAAACAGTAAGGACCTAACAGAAGCAGAAGGGATTAAGAAAACGTGGCAAGAATAAACAGAACTATACAAAAAAGATCTTAATGACCTGGATAACTATGATGATGTAGTCATCATCATAGCTAGACAAGAGCTAGACAAGAGCTCTAGACATCCTGGAGTGTGAAGTCAAGTGGGCTTTAGGAGGCATTACTATGAACAAAGCTAGCGGAGGTGACAGAAATCCAGGTGAGCTACTTAAAATCCTTAAACAAAATGATGCTGTCAAAGTGCTGCACTCAATATGTTAGCAAATTTGGAAAACTCAGCAGTGGCCACAAGACTGGAAAAGGTGTTTTCACTCCAATCCCAAAGAAGAGCAATGCCAAAGAATGTTTAACTACCTCACAATTGTGCTCATTTCACATGTGATCAAGGTATTGCTCAAAATCCTTCAAGGTAGGCTTCAGCAGAATGAACTGAGAACTTCCAGACATACAGCTGGATTTAAAAAAGGTAGAGGAAGCGGAGATTACAGTGCTAACATTTGCTGAATCATTGAGAAAGCAAGGGAATTCGAGAAAAACTACTTCTGATTCATTAAATATGCCAAACTCTTTAACTGTGTGGATCACAACAAACTGTGGATAATTCTTAAAAAGATGGGAATACCAGACCACTTTAGGTATCTCCTGAGAAACCTGTATGCAGGTCAGGAAGCAACAGTTAGACCCGGACATAGAACAACTGGTTCCAAATTGGGAAAGGAGTAAGATAAATGCTGTTTATTGTCACCCTGCTTATTTAATTTACATGCAGAGTACATCATGTAAAATGCCAAGCTGGATAAATCACAAACTAGAATCAAGACTACCAAGAGAAATATCAATAACCTCAGACATGCAGATGAGACTACCCTAATGGCAGAAAGAGAAGAGGAAATAAAGAGTCTCTTGATGAGGGTGAAAAAGAAGAGTGAAAAAGACAGCTTAAAACTCAACATTCAAAAAATGAAGCTCATGGCATTCAGTCCCATCACTTTATGGCAAATAGAAGGGGAAAAAGTGGAAGCAGTGACAGATCTTTTCTTGGGCTCCAAAATCACTGCAGCCATAAAATTAAGACACTTGCTTCTTGGAAGGAAAGTTATGACAAACCTAGACAGTGTATGAAAAAGCAGAGACATCACTTTGCTGACAAAGGTCCATACAGTCAGTTGCCAACAAAGGCTGGCATAGTGAAAGCTATGGTTTTTCCAGTAGTCATGTATGGATGTGAGAGTTGGATCATCAAGAAGGCTGAGCACCAAAGATTGATGCTTTCTAATTGTGGTGCTGGAGAAGACTCTTGAGAGTCCCTTGGATTGCAAGGAGATCAACCCAGGCAATCCTAAAGGAAATCAACCCTGACTATTCATTGGAAGGACTAATCTGAAGCTGACGTTCCAATACTTTGGCCCCCTGATGAGAAGAGCTGACTCACTGGAAAAGACCCTGAATCTGGGAAGGACTAAGGGCAAAAGGAGAAGGGGGTGACAGAGGAAGAGACGGTTGGATAGCATTACCATCTCGATGGACATGAGTTTCAGCAAACTCCAGGAGATAGTGAAGGAGAGGGAAGCCTTGTATGCTGCTGTCCATGGGTTGCAAAGAGTTGGACATGACTTAGCAATTAAACAACAACATATTCACAAATTGAAAGATAAAAAACCATAAGATCATCTCAATAGATGCAGAGAAAATTTTTGACAAAATTCAACACTCATTTATGATAAAAACTCTCCAGAAAGTAGGCATAGAAGGAACACAGCTCAACATAATAAAGGCCATATGCGACAAACCCCCAGCAAACATTATTCTCAATGGTAAACAACTGAAAGCATTTCCTCCAAAATCAGGAACAAGACAAGGGTGCCCACTCTTGCCACTATTATTCAACATGGTTTTGGAAGTCCTAGCCAGAACAATCAGAGAAGAAAAAGAAATAAAAGGAATCCAGACTGGAAAAGAAGAAGTAAAACTCTCACTGTTTGCAGATGGTATAATACTATACATAGAAAACCCTAAAGATGCCACCAGAAAATTACTAGAGCTAATCAATGAATATAGCAAAATGGGAGATATAAAACTGATACACAGAAATCCCTTGCATTCCTATACACTAACAATGAAAAATCAGAAAGTCACCTCTGTGCCATAGAATCCTGGTTTTATGCTTCTAAAACTATATATTTGTTTCTTCTACTTAATAATAATATTTTAAAATGAAACAGATTCTGAAGACTTACAATTCTAATTCCAAAGAAAAGCTCTCTGATGAGACAGAATGGCTTTCCCAAGATGTAGATCAACATTTTGAGGAATGTCAGATTTTCACCAAATACAATCAAGAAACTACAGCTCTAAAACTTAATGAGATTGTCTGAAGCAAGCCCAATCTTTTTTAAATAAAATTAAATATAATAACTCAATTCCTGAAGTTCTAATGAGCAAAATTGATGAAAATAGCTATAAAGATGTAGGTTTCTTTCAACAGTGGGGTTTTTTTGGACATAGAAATAATCTTTAGTTGTTTGCCTTTTCACTTATTTCCTAGTTTTTCTCCCTTTCTCTCTCTTTCTCTCATATTTTTTTGTCCTTAAGACAGAGCATATTCTAAAGGTCAATGTTGTGGGAAAACACAAATTGAGAAATCACAAAAACCAAACTTTATATCATTTGATAAAAATAGTAATACTTTACCAAATGGAAAATTCCATCAAATGAAATGTCACTCCAATCAGATGACTTACCTAAAAAACAAGAGTGTTAGAAGAAAGTGAGCATTTCGTATTGTATTCAACCTTCAATAGACTAGAGTTAAAAAACATGGCAGTTATCTTAAATTGATGGACTATCCGAAACAAATATAAAGTATACCAGGTCAGGAAACACCAATTCCTTCAGAAACGGTAATTAATGTTAGAAAGGAAATGACAAACAGGGAGCAAAAGCAATGAAGAAAGGAAGTGGTATCTACTTTCAAATCATTTGACTCATATATATTGTAAGAGGTCAGTTTTGAAAATGTGGACACACTAAACTGTGATGCTATCTGCATGTTACTTTCTCTCCCAAGGCTTCTGGTTACTGTCTTAAAGAAAGACTGTCAAAGCTACAAACTTTCAATTTTGCCTCGTATGACTCAAGAAAATGGTGCCACTGTATCAAGTGCTACTGTAATTTCCTCTGTTGATTTTCTTTCCCTCTTAACACTTAGATGTTTTGGGTGTTTGCTTTTTTATTTTCCAAAGTGAACACTGATGTTCATGAAAGGTGCCAGATTAACAACCAGGGGAAATTAAGAGCTTGCCCTATCGAGAGAAAAGGCTCAGTGTAGCAGAGGTGATGAAAGTTTCCCCTATACCGTGCTTGCCTATGTATGTTAGCTCTGACCCACGGTCACCCCAGCTCTCCAGTTTTCACGGTCCATTAATGCCTTTGATTACTCACACTGCTAACAGGGGCAGGCAATCTTGTTCCTGCTTTTAATGCTATCATTATTGTTACCACTACCATGAGCTTTAACTATGTGGAAATTTATATCAGCCATCATTTTGTTTTAGGATAACAGAAAAATAAACTGCAGATGACTCTTGTATTCTTAACTAAATTGCAGGTTTGGTTAAAAATCCCTTAATTTCTTCAAACAAGAGGGAAAGTTCTGAGTAGTTAAACTGAAACAGGTCTTGCTAAACTCAGCCACCTGCACTCAATCTGAACTCCCACTCAGGGACATCCTAATATTTAAAGGCCACAGATTTTTTATTTTTCTTTTGAGTCTACCATAAGCCAGTCAACTCTATTACTCATTAGCAACTATGGTAAAGGTTTGGTGGATGTTGAGGCTAAAACTATCATTATATATGAGATTTGGAAATCACTGTCAGCCAAACAGAAAAACAAAAAAACAAAACAAAAAAAACCCCTTTTCTTTGTATTTGTAGGTAGGTGTTCCAGGTTTCTGAATGGTCTGAATATTTTGTAAGTATTGATTGTTAATCAATATTCCCTATAACCAGGGATCTATGAAATCATTTTGCTTCCTCTAGTCAGTTACCCAACAACTGTTTATTTTGTGTTGGCACTGTCTGTGCTACGCTAGTTCTTTATGCAGGGCCAGAGCAAGATCACAATGCTTTTTCTACAATAAGGGAAGCAAAGCTAACAAACACACAAAAAATATGAATGTAACAATGAAGGACAACATTGAGTGCTGCTGTCTTTAACAGACAATTATTCGGAATGATCACAGTATTAATCCCACAGTTGTTCCGTCTTTGCCTTTCTGTCAAATTCTCTGTAGCTAGAGTAGGTGTCCATGTTGACATAGCTAGCTAGCAATTCCTATAATTTCTAATCTCTAGAAGAGCTGAAGAATGAGAATTGCAGGGTGCCAATGACTATGGCAAACACAGGGTAACTATTAGATGAAGGGCGTCCTAACTACATCTCATATGGAAATCTTGAAAAAAAAGTTTGGGAATTTTGTTTTTTCCTCTGCCATGCATAGCCTTTATCAAGTGAGTCCTTATGGCATTAAACCATTTGGCACTAACTCAAGTCTATGCTATTGCTGGCAGGGTATCTAACTGGGAAGGAGGGGTGGAGTAGTTACCTTTATCAAGGAAAGACCTTAACTTTATGGAAAAGCTCTTTCCTCCCCATTACTTAAGTAGCTTTACTTAAAGAAAGACTTAAACCCAGATGTGAGCAGAGAGATTATTTTCAAGAGCAGCAGCAATTTATTGTAATTATGTTAGTACAAAGATTAGGAAGGTGGAAAATATTATGCTAGGTTAGTGGATGAGAAGGGCAACACCCTGTATATAGGGCAAGGTTGTGCTAGGAAAATCAACTCTAACCCCGAAGTCCCAGGGAGGCCTCAGTTTCCCAAACTGCAAGAAAATAAGAACTTAACTACTTATAAAACCAATTAACCCACAGTATGTAGTAACCAATGGGTGGGGGCCATAAGAATCTGCTTACCAATAGATATGATTTGATATCTGCCTCTATTCCCTCAGTGGTCAGCTCCTGCCATCTTCCTACTGCTCCCAGACAACTCATACATCTCCTGTCAGCCCTGTATGACAAGTCATCACGGTGGCTGTCAAAGTCACAAAGGAACAAGGTCCATTTTGCCTGTAGGACACTCTAACTTCCCTCAGTGAAGAACTGCTCTGATTTAAAGTACTTAGAGGTTGGCCTTGTATATCGCTCGGTTGTGTCCGACTCTTTTCGACCCCATGTACTGTAGGCTGCCAGGCTCCTCTGTCCATGGAATTCTCCAGGCAAGAGTACTGGAGTGGGTAGCCATTCCCTTCTCCAGGGGATCTTCCCAACCCAGGGATCAACTCCAGGTCTCCTTATTGCAGGCGGGTTCTTTACTGTCTAAGCCACCAAGGAAGCCCTGCGACTGGAGCAAAATCTGTATATATTCTGGGTCAGTCCTAGGCTTACTGCGCCTCAGCCATCCAGCTAAGTACATCTGTCCCTAACTCCTTTCTGCATTGCATACTGGGTCTCTTATTAGTTTCTCCTGACTGGATTTTCGCTTCCTTCATAATTTGATTTGTCTCATCGTACCAACTTTTTATGGTGGGAGATGTATAAGCATAAATTTTCAGAATTTGGTATTTCATACAAAACGGATCAGTGAATACAGCTAGAACTTCTCTGTGGGCAAGTCAGTCTACTCTCCATAGTCTTCTAGTCGAATGAAAATCTCAGGCAATAAGACATTTTGATTCTGATAAGCAAAGACAAAAAGGCTAAACCTAAGAATCCCAAATTATTGACTCTCACGGTCATGGAGATAAAAACAGGAAAAGTAATAAAGCCTTTAGAGCAGAAAACAACAGGTGATTTCTTCTTTCCTTCCCATTACAAACATCTGACAATAGGATAATGGATGCCAAGGACACGAGAAACATAGCGAGTCATAGAAAACTATAGGCCACAAGACGGTATAAACTTTATATGAAAAAATACTAGCACCAAGAAAGTCAGTAAATACTGAAAAAGTAATTAACATTATTATGCTCAGGTTATGAACAAGGAGTACATAAAATAAGACCAGACAAAAATACTTTAAAAACAAGTTTGTGTTTTGTTTTGCTTCTCACAATGCACATTAGAGCTCAATTTTAACAGCTTGCAGAGGTTTAGTAATCAAACAGCTCAAGACAATGCACCACAGTTCTACCTAGGAAGAACATTTGCTTACTTTGGCTGACATGCTGCAATTATTAATTTGATTATCTGATGCTAAACAGAGTCGGAGACACTTGCTCTTAGCTTTAATTTCTTTGCTTAAGGAGCAAATTCTAGAAGTTACCATGCTAAGGGCTGAGTGCATTTAAAGTTGGAATTTTCTTAAGGGAAGAGAAATTATAAGATAAACAAGCTGAATTCTCATCATTCCAAAGCCAAGTTTTAATAATATAAAATTAAAAGGGTAAAACTAAAATGTCTGGAATTTGGATGATGGATGCCATGACTATGTAGAATAAATATTATTTTAAAAGGAGCCTTTAGAGCAGAAAATTGCAGATGATCACCCCCTGAAAAGGGGTGAAAGGAGGGACTCAAACTGACCAATCTGTGGGTAGTAGGGATGTTGATTACAAGGAAGGAGGAAAGGAGTGTGCTGCTGACTGTTCTCAAAGGAGCTACATAATTTGAAGAAACTTTGAGATTATTTAGGGAAATGACTTATAGAAAGGCAACAATCAAAGACAACAAAAACGAAATTTAAATAAGAGCCAAACAACCGAGGAGGGCTGAGGAAGAGATTAGTTTGGGTTAGTTTCTGAGGCTATGAACAGGAGCAGCGGAATTGGAGCCAGTCTTTATTATTGCCGCAATGGCACCCCACTCCAGTACTCTTGCCTGGAGAATCCCATGGACGGAGGAGCCTGGTGGGCTGCAGTCCATGGGGTCGCTAAGAGTTGGACATGACTTCACTTTCACTTTCATGCATTGGAGGAGGAAATGGCAACCCACTCCAGTGTTCTTGCCTAGAGAATCCCAGGGACGGGGGAGCCTGGTGGCCTGCCGTCTATGGGGTCGCACAGAATTGGACACGACTGAAGCGACTTAGCAGCAGCAGTAGCAGCTACCCCTAGCACTTCCCCAAAACTACATCCCACATAGTTTACAACCACAACAAACGGTTTTATTCAAAGAGCTATGGCTAAGGGCTTTCTGTCTTAAGGTTTCAAGTCTTTTTATAAACTAGAAATATTGCTTCCCTCCTTTCCATAACTTATACAACTTCAATTCTATTTCCTATCAAACTGCTTTTCTCTTATCCAGTAATTACCCCCTCTAGTTCTGGTGTATCAGAGTTGAAAAAGCAGTAGCGGAGGTGGGGATGAATGGAACACAGCTGGCTTGTAGAAAAGGACTGTGAGTAGGAAGCAGCTGTACTTTAGAGCAAGAAGAACAAAGAATTAGGATCTTCAAAGCTAGGGAAAGCTTCTCCCTGTGTTCTTCCCTCCTTTCACCTCTTCCCCTTCTTAGGAAAAGACAGAAATTTTATAAAACATACAGTCTTTGTGAATTCATAACAATCTTATTTTCTTCATACCCACATGTTTAATTTATTACTACTGCTAACATTTTACATGTAGTTTGTATTAACATTTTTCTCTTAAAGAGTTTCAAAGAGGTTTATAAATTTCCATTGAAACAAATATGCCTGAGTATATTTTTATATTAATAAAATTTAACTTTAGAGTAATGAGAATTCAATCTGTTAAAATGTTACTTTTTAAGAATTTAGGAATATATTTTCTAGGTCAGTGGTTCTTACATTTTAGGCTTCATAAGAATCCTCAGGGGCACTTATTAAATGCATATTCTTGAGGCACATCTGATCATGGATTTATATTTAGTTGCTCTAGAGCGGAACCCTGGAATTTACATTTTTAATAAGCAGCCAAAGAGATTCTCATACACACAGTGGGGGGTGGAAGGGGCCCCAGACACCCTGTCCTAATTGGGGCATCCTAGCCTCCCAGCTTCAACTTTTCCAAGGCAGCCTGTTTCTTAGGGGCAGTAGTCAAGCAAGCAATCTCCTATAGTCCACACAGAGCAGTGAGTCAAAAATACAAAGTGAGCAATCTGAGAGAAAGAAAATGATCAACAACAAGATTTCACTTTTAACAATGCAAGGTGCTATTAGCTGCATAAACACAGGAAAGAAAGGGAGGTGTCCCTGTTTTAACTTCACTTCCTTGAATGTGATGAGGTTAGGTATTATGAATGAGTTGGTGTTCTGTTGACGAGAGCTGAACCTTTACTGGCTCTCCAGCTGTGTATGCTGCATTCTGGCACCCTTTTCCCTAACCCACTGAGAGCCCCTCACAGCCAGCTTTGATTTCTCAAATTGCAAGCAAATTGGAACCTAACTACTTAGAAAAGCAACTGTATGAGATCCAAAGTGCATGGGGTACAAAGCTATGAGAAGCTGCTTGTCAGTACACACCAAAAACTCTCCTGCCTCTACTCCCTCAGAGGTCAGTGCCTGCCCACACGCACTACATGGGGAATCTCAGATAAACTCAGAAGCCAGAATTCTTCTTGAGGATGCCATGTGCTTCTGCTTTTAACCTCCAAATCCTACATTTTAGGTACTACTGTCACCAGCTCATGTCCTCAGTTCTGTGACCCTGTGCCCTGACTTACTGCTGAGCCATACTGTCAGAGTCATATCTTGCTGACTACTTTGACCTACTATTAGATGCTGTTTAACTCCTTGTGCTTTCCTGTGGCTCAGTGGTAAACAATCCGCCTGCCAATGCAGGGGATGTGGGTTCGATCCCTGGGTTGGGAAGATCCCCTGGAAGAGCAAACAGCAATCCACTCCAGTATTCTTGCCTGGGAAATCCCACGGACAGAGGAGCCTGGTGGGCTATAGTCCAAGGAGGTGCAAAAGAGTCGGATACGACTTCGTGACTAAACAACAATAACTCCCTGTATCTTGCTTCTGACCTTATGGCTGATCACAATGACTCTCAAACCAGTAGCTGAATTCAGTGGATTTTTCTTAATCCTCTCTCTCTCTACACTGTGTTGAGTGACCCCATCATACTTTTCCTTCCATTGATTCTCTTCTCTTGGTTTCAGTGATGACAAAATTCTCTTGACAACATAGTTCTTTCATGGACATAGTGAGCATCTAATCTGCTTGATATTAATCCCCCCAACCTGGCACAACACACGAAAAATGAAAGATATGTTTAGCCACCAATATGTACAATGTTGAAGAGCCCAAGACAGTTTCAGTTCAACCTAAAGAAAAATTCCCTGCCTGATTATATGCAAGCCAATGCCAACCTAGAGGAGCTGCATTTTACTTGGGGTTTGGGCTTTTTAAAGAATATGTAAGGAAAAAACAAAAAACAAAAACAAACAAGTTGTGTCCAAATTACTTTGAAAATACCCTGGGAAGGCCCCATGCTGGAAGTCAATATACTGTCTCTCAGTAGGCCCCATCCAGGTGGGTTTTTCCTCCTGCATTGGTATAGATTATTATGCCTTTGGTTGACTACAAGATGGAATATTTGGCTTGTATGTATTTAAGATGCAGGCTATCCCAAACAGGACACTGAGCAAGGCAAGATACTCGCCCTGAGAGAGAACACGAGAACAGTCACGGACTGAGAAAAAACAATATACATCTCAGGTTCACTCCTGGGCATAGACTCATTGAATATAACTTATACCTGAGTAGACTTGTCTGCAAAATGTAAATTATTCTTCCTCCTCCTTTTATATTCATTTGCTGAGCAGGTATAGTTGAATCCATGCAAATTCAATGTTTGCATGCTACAACTCCACCAAATGACTTGAGTTTGGCTGGTTATTTTGATAAATATACACATGCCTACTCTCTTGACTTCTAGTATCCCAAGGAAAACGAACGGGGTGGGAGGGGTACCAGATCAAGTATGAATATCAACCAGACAGAACTGGATATTTTTCTGGCAAAATTTTTTTTGATTACATAAATCAAAGTCATTTGTTATGTAGCATAAAAAGTACTATATTTGCTGTCAAGAGACCAGGATTCCAATCCCAATTCTGACACACTTAGTTGAACTGGGCCAGTGTCCTAACCTCTAATCCGAGTACAAGTAGTAACTGCTTTGAGGTCTACAAGAAAAAGCGTAAAGTATGCATCATAGTCACTGATACAGGTAGGTACTTGCTACGGGTTTGTTCGCTGTGAATCTGCTGAACTGAAGCTGAGAGACAAAATAGCCATCTAAGGAAGAAAACCATTAGCGTCAACATTATGGGGCACATAGTTAAGTACTATGTAAGTATTTAACGACCCATATTGAGAGATCAAGCTGATCTGACCAAGTCAATATGTAATATTCCTATTCGAACATTCTTTTCTTTTCTCTACATGGTCATCGGTGCAAGTCCAGTTAAGGCTTCATAAACATGGGCTCAAAACAAAAGTGCTTCTAATCAGATTTGGCAAGAAAAGGAGAGAAACATAGGGTGAGGTAAGTGTGAGGCTACAGTGCTGAATAACAGGGATGGCAGTGGCTCAGTACATGAGTCACACGGACACGGAGCAGTACACAGCTAGAGATAATTCTCAGGTAAATGCTGCATGAGCCATAACGTCATCCCTCCTTTGCCCTTTCTTCATCAATCATGTCGCCTGGACTCTGATGCAACCTAGCAAGAATGTCTGATTTGCAGACAGTAGAAAGAGCCTTAGAACACACACATACTCATCATGGAGAGCAATATGAACCCAAGCTAAAGCTTTTGGCATTTCCTTTTGTTTAAATCATGCTTTAGAGGGGAAGTCTTATGGGTGGGATGTGTAACTACAGGTTAAGCCATTTGGTCTGAAGACCTCAAGGACTAGGCTTCATCATTTCAGACAAGTCACTCCACGTCTATAGGCCCTTTCCACATTTGTACAATTAGATGATCATCAAGGTCCCTCCCAGTTCTGTGATTTCATCATTAAAAATCCAGGCCAATCATACCCATACAATAGGCAGATAAACATTTAGCTGTATAAGTCAGCTTTATTTGTCCTCAGCCAGACAGGTCATTCAAATATTTGGCTACCTCCATCACCATTCTGAAATACTGAAAGAGCAGGTAGCTATGCACAAATCTTGTTAAAGCACAGAAAAACTGGTGGGTAGGAACTGGTGGTTCAGAAAATATGAATGTTCATACCTGAGGTAATATGCTTTGTTGCTCAGTCATGTCCAACTCTTTGTGACCCCATGAGCAGAGGAGCCTGGCAGGGAATTCTCCAGGCAAGAATACTGGAGTGGGTTGCCATGCCCTCCTCCAAGGGATCTTCCCAACCCAGCAATCAAACCCTGTCTCCTGCATTGCAGGCGGATTCTTTACCATATGAGCCAGCAGGGAAGCCCAAGAACACTGGAGTGGGTAGCCTATCCCTTCTCGAGGGGATCTTCCTGAGCCAGGAATCGAACCAGGCTTACCTGCATTGCAGGTGGATTTTTTACCAGCTGAGCTACTAGGGAGGTCCTCTAAATCACATAAGTGTAAAAGTAAATGCTCTTCAGGGGATATAATGCATTAACACCTACTTTTCTGCAGGGGCAATGGTTTAAACAAAAAAGAAGAGTCACAAGGGATGCAAACAAGAAACAGGGGTACAAAATGGGCAGTCTAGCTTCCAAATAATTCAAATTTAAGAGAGATGTTATAACCCTAACTCTAAACCAAATGCAGGGCCAGTATGTACATGATTTAGTCAAGAGCTATCGGTTTCTAAGTTCACACACCACCAGCCCAAAGGAGGCACTCATTAGAGACCAGGAAGAACTGGTAAGCCTGTCCCCCCATAATGCTGTCCATCTGTCACAGCGCCGCATCTTTCCAAACTGACCAGTGCAAACACTTTAAGACCTATCACTGCAAGATTTTCAATGGAATCTCCAGAGAGGAGCATTTTCAACAAACTTGATACTGGGGAAAATAGACAAGCTCAGTGAAGGAAAAAAACCGAAGACCTTTCCTCAAAACCGACACTGTGTGGGGTCCCCTACCTTGTATGCTGAGTGGCTGGGGTCAGGGGCGGGTCGCTGCACCTGGAGCAGCATTCAACAAAGCACCCAGCCCTTTAATTGTTCAGCCAAATGATTTATGAAGCTTGGCAGCAAAGACAGGGCAGACTGGTTTAAATTCAAAGGATCCAACCTACAGGTATTTTGAAAATCTTGGGCGCATCTGTAACAAGTACTGTTCTCCTTGGGAGGGGAGAGAATAGGAAGGCAGAAGATGTGACCTGCCTGACAGGAAAATGGGACCCAGCTAGACAGAACATGCCTCCCAATCCCTTTCCTATCCTATCCCTCACCCATCCTCTGGCAGTCTTCCTTGCTACAGAAAGCAAACAGACATATACAGTCAATTCTTTCTTTAGCTAGAAATGAGTAACACCTCAGAACCATCAACACATTCTTACACACTGGGCTCCCGTGGCTTATTCTGATTCTTTCCTGATTGTATAATATTTTAAATCAACTGGGGCAGAAATCAACCAACTCTCCTGCCTAACAACCAGACAATAAATATTTTAGATTTTGTGGGTTCTGTGATTTCTGTTACAATACTCACCTCTACCATTATAGCACAGAAGCAGCTATACATGGTATGTAAATGAATGAGCACAGTTCATTATTTATAAACACAGGTGAAGGGTTAGACTTAGGCTGCATGGTTCACTGATCCCTGAACCAGTATGTTTCCAAAGAGCTAAACTGTGATAAACTGAGGAAGTACTACAAAACTTAAAACCCTTCAGTTCAGTTCAGTCGCTCAGTCGTGTCTGACTCTTTGCGACCTAATGAATTGCAGCACACCAGGCCTCCCTGTTCATCACCAACTCCTGGAGTTCACTCAGACTCACGTCCATTAAGTCAGTGATGCCATCCAGCCATTTCATCCTCTGTCATCCCCTTTTCCTCCTGCCCCCAATCCCTCCCAGCATCACAGTCTTCTCCAATGAGTCTACTCTTCCCATTAGGTGGCCAAAGTACTGGAGTTTCAGATTCAGCATGATTCCCTCCAAAGAAATCCCAGGGCTGATCTCCTTCAGAATGGACTGGTTAGATCTCCTTGCAGTCCAAGGCACTCGCAAGAGTCTTCTCCAACACCACAGTTCAAAAGCATCAGTCCTTCAGCGTTCAGCTTTCCTCACAGTCCTACTCTCACATCCATACATGACCACTGGAAAAATCATAGCCTTGACTAGATGGACCTTTGTTGGCAAAGTAATATCTCTGCTTTTCAATATGCTATCTAGGTTGGTCATAACTTTCCTTCCAAGAAGTAAGAGTCTTTTAATTTCATGGCTGCAATCACCATCTGCAGTGATTTTGGAGTCCCAAAAATAAAGTCTGACACTGTTTCCACTGTTTCCCCATCTATTTCCCATGAAGTGATGGGACCAGATGCCATGATCTTCGTTTTCTAAAAGTTGAGCTTTAAGCCAACTTTTCACTCTCCTCTTTCGCTTTCATCAAGAGGCTTTTTAGTTTCCTCTTGACTTTCTGCCATAAGGGTGGTGTCATCTGCATATCTGAGGTTATTGATATTTCTCCTGGCAATCTTGATTCCAGCTTGTGCTTCTTCCAGCCCAGCATTTCTCATGAGGTACTCTGCATAGAGTTAAATGAGTTAAATAATAATACTCTGTTAACTAAGCAGGGTGACAATATACAGCCTTGACGTCCTCCTTTTCCTATTTGGAACCAGTCTATTGTTCCATGTCCAGTTCTAACTGTTGCTTCCTGACCTGCATACAGGTTTCTCAAGAGGCAGGTCAGGTGGTCTCGTATTCCCATCTCTTTCAGAATTTTCCACAGTTGATTGTGATCCACACAGTCAAAGGCTTTGGCATAGTCAATAAAGCAGAAATAGAGGTTTTTCTGGAACTCTCTTGCTTTTTCCATGATCCAGCGGATATTGGCAATTTGATCTCTGGTTCCTCTGCCTTTTCTAAAACCACCTTGAACATCTGGAAGTTCACGGTTCACGTATTGCTAAAGCCTGGCTTGGAGAATTTTGAGCATTACGTTACTAGCGTGTAAGACGAGTGCAATTGTGCGGTAGTTTGAGCATTCTTTGGCATTGCCTTTCTTTGGGATTGGAATGAAAACTGACCTTTTCCAGTCCTGTGGCCACTGCTGAGTTTTCCAAATTTGCTGGCATATTGAATGCAGCACTTTCACAGCATCATCTTTCAGGATTTGAAAGAGCTCAACTGGAATTTCATCCCCTCCACTAGCTTTGTTCGTAGTGATGCTCTCCAAGGCCCACTTGACTTCACATTCCAGGATGTCTGGCTCTAGGTGAGCGGTCACATCATCGTGATTATCTTGGTGGTGAAGCTCTTTTTGGTATAGTTCTTCTGTGTATTCTTGCCACCTCTTCTTAATATCTTCTGCTTCTGTTAGGTCCAGACCATTCCTGTCCTTTATCGAGCCCATCTTTGCATGAAATGTTCCCTTGGTGTCTCTAATTTTCTTGAAGAGATCTCTAGTCATTCCCATTCTTTTGTTTTCCTCTATTTCTTTGCATTGATCGCTGAGGAAGGCTTTCTTATCTCTTCTTGCTATTCTTTGGAACTCTGCATTCAGATGCTTATATCTTTCCTTTTCTCTGTTGCTTTTTGCTTCTCTTCTTTTCACAGCTATTTGTAAGGCCTCCCCAGACAGCCATTTTGCTTTTTTGCATTTCTTTTCCATGGGGATGGTCTTGATCCCTGTCTCCTGTACAATGTCACAAACCTCCGTCCATAGTTCATCAGGCACTCTATCTATCAGATCTAGTCTCTTAAATCTATTTCTCACTTCCACTGTATAGTCATAAGGGATTTGATTTAGGTCATACCTGAATGGTTTAGTGGTTTTCCCTACTTTCTTCAATTTAAGTCTGAATTTGGCAATAAGGAGTTCATGATCTGAGCCACAGTCACCTCCTGGTCTTGTTTTTGTTGACTGTATAGAGCTTCTCCATCTTTGGCTGCAAAGAATATAATCAATCTGATTTTGGTGTTGACCATCTGGTGATGTCCATGTATAGAGTCTTCTCTTGTGTTGTTGGAAGAGGGTGTTTGCTATGACCAGTACATTTTCTTGGCAAAACTCTATTAGTCTTTGCCCTGCTTCATTCTGTATTCCAAGGCCAAATTCGCCTGTTACTCCAGGTGTTTCTTGACTTCCTACTTTTGCATTCCAGTCTCCTAAAATGAAAAGGACATCTTTTTTGGGTGTTAGTTCTAAAAGGTCTTGTAGGTCTTCATAGAACCGTTCAACTTCAGCTTCTTCAGCGTTACTGGTTGGGGCATAGACTTGGATTACTGTGATACTGAATGGTTTGCCTTGGAAATGAACAGAGATCATTCTGTCGTTTTTGAGACTGCATCCAAGTACTGCGTTTTGGACTCTTTTGTTGACCACGATGGCTACTCCATTTCTTCTAAGGGATTCCTGTCCGCAGTAGTAGATATAATGGTCATTGAGTTAAATTCACCCATTCCAGTCCATTTACCACCCTTAAAATAATTTAAATCTAAGCCTCAGTTTTGGGAGAACTCACTTCTAAAACAAATTTCATTATCAGTAGGTACAGTAAGAACTCATTTTCAGGAAGTGTGTGTGTGTGTAAAAAACAAGGTGAAACAAGATAAACTGAACACTTTCAATCATTCAGTAACTTAGGTTTTTCGTTTTTACAAAATCATCAAGTTACCCTTACAGGTGTCTTGCCAAAGGGCAACTCCAGGCTTTAACTACATGTTTACATACACCACAGTTACTGAGTAATACATTTTTAAAGTGTCCAGTTCTGTTTTATCCAGCTTGTATATTATTTGTGTACATATTATAAAAAAGTTTAAATGATAAACACTGAATTATAAACAATGGTTACTCCTGGAGAATGGGGGTTAGAAGTTGCACTTTTAGCAGTGCTGCTTGAATTTGTAACAACTATATACTACTTAGTGAATAAAAAGGTGTTTTGTTTTTCTTTTATAAAGAAGTGGTCACAGTGGGTAATCTTTGGCATTGCAACTTATATCATCGACTGGCCACATCGAAGGCCAGCTGTGACTCTCTTCTAACAGTAGATGCCAATAAATATCTCATGAAGTTCATAACTTAGCAACAGGGCCAGATAATAAACAAAAAAATCCATAAATACATAAGTTATTTTCAGATTATGGTAAATGTCCTGAGCCACAGGGTAAGGGAGGAGGCCCACAGAAAAGCTGACACTTAGGTAGAGACCTGAAGGATAAGAAGGAGGCAGTCATGTGACGTAAACTCCAAGCTAAGTGTTAGGTTTTCTGGCCCAATCAATTTGCCAAAACCTGGTTAAACATTAAAAGCAACTGGGGCACTTTCAAAAAATACTGATGCCCAGGCACTGCTGCAGGCCAGTAACTCCCTGGAGGTGAGGTCAGGTATTGCTTTGCCTTTTTTTAAAGCTAGGACTGAGAATTGCTGTTCTAGAGTCTAGACACTTCTATGTCAGCATGAACAGAGGCCTTCAGAGATTAGAGGGAACAACAGTACGGGTGACACTGAACTGTTAACTTTTAGAATGGTGTGGGTTTTTTTCTGTTTTGTTGTAATCTAACAAGATTAACTGGATGCATAGTTCAGCGATGTGATGAAGGCCTGGGGATTCTCCCCTTACCGTTGAGCAAGAGACCACAGAAACACACAGATCTTTTAATTGGGACCTTTTGCCTGGGCCGCTGGCAAACTGTAAAGCAAATGAACCATCAAGTGACAGACTTTGATGTATTTAGCAAAGGGCTAACTGAAAAGGCTAGGCCCTGAGCTCCTCCCTGAAGGCTAACAGATTCATAACTGGCTGAACCACAAAAAAGAAGTTCCCATGGCAAATATTTACCCTGTAGAGTGTTAGGACAAACACATTCTCATATTCACACACCCTTATTCACCTAACTCTCAATGAATTTGGTAACAAATGACAAGGAGGGTAAGGATCACGAGAACTTGATCATCATCTCACTAAGTTTAGGCAGCTGTTGCAATTTCCTTTCATTCACCTATCCATTCATCCATCCAGCATACAGCTACTGTTGCACACCTACTCTGTATTTCCCACTGTGAAGCATGGGATATGCATGCCTTGTGTTCCACCGGGAAACATAAGTAATAATCACAAAAAATTGTAACATGTGCTATAAGACAGTGTTCTGATTCTTCCTGCCTGTTATTTCTTCCTCCCTGTAATTTCTGTTCTACAATGCAAAACTTAACATACTTTCTATAATTTGCTTAAATATTTTTTCTCAGCTAGAGGTCTTTAAAAAAACAAGGGCTGTCTTATTCTGTATTCTTAATGCTAAATATAATTCACAGCATAAAGTAGGCATTCAACAACTGTGGATTGAATCCAATGTGTGTGTATGTATATACACACATGTGATCAAGTCAGATTATACAATATAGACATACATACAGTGGAAGAAGTGCCTATGGGAACCAGGGAAGGCTTCACAGAGGAGTGGTGTCTGAGAAAAGTCTTAAAGGATAAACCAAAAATCTAGCAGAGGTTTCCTCTCAGTGTGTGTTTGGACTTTGTTCCAAAGGTGGTGGAGAACTACTGTAAGTTTCTAAGGTGAAGGGAAAGATGGTATGGTGGAGTCAGGTTTGATTTTAAGAATCATTTCTCTGGAAGCACTGTGGGGAAGTGAATGGGAGGCTGGGAAAGCAGTAAGTTTGGGGCAGGGAGGGTGAATAGAGAGACTGTGATATTGCCTTGCTGGCAAAGAAGAATCCAGAGCAATTCAGGATGTTGAACTAACTGGCGGGATATAGCTGGCTGGACTTCATGGCATGTGTTCTGGGTGCCTATCTCACCTCTGAGTTCATCTGTTTTTCTTGTCCTTATTTCTCTTTTGCCCAGATCCCCTCCTTTACTACCACTGGGAGAGAAATTATCCTGTCCTGCCCTATACATGTATTGTTGAGTTAACTAAATCTTCTGTGAGACATGGTGGAGACATCCATGTATCAAGTAGATGCAGAAGTTCTGGCTTTCTGCAAGGAAGATAGGAGAATGAATGGTGGGGCTGTTAGCCAAAGCATGGGCTAGGGCAGGAGATCGCTGGATTGGGAGAACATAATGAGTTCCATTTGGGCATTCAAGCGAAGCTGGCCAGAAATCAGCTGGGAATAATGGCTGGAGCTCAGAAAGTGTGAGACACAGGTTTGGAAACTGGCAGCACACACGTCATTGCTGAAGCCAGTGGCATGCTGTTAAACTCTCAGAAAAAAAAACAAAACAAAAAATTACCCCTCCTTGGTTTATAGCATTTGCCTGTTTCTGTGGCATACATCCTCCCACATGGGCCAGTTTCAAACTACCAAGATGATGGTTATGAACAAAAAGTTGAGACGAGATGTGCACAACTTGTTCTTACAAACAGGCACTAACATACCACTGACTGAAGCCAAAAATGAACAAAATTATCCAGGGACTAAATGCAAAGCAAGAGAGCTGGGAATAAAACTCTGGGAAGTATGGACATTTATGAGACGGACAGAAGAAGATGAGCCATCAAAGGGACTTGAGAAAGAGCAGACATAGGAGCAGGGAGAAAACAGGAGCAAAAGAAGTCACACAGGACAAGGGAAGAATTAATTCAAGATGGATATGGTATGATATATATGGTATGATTAATAAATGTTATTAAAAGGTTAAGTAAGATAAACAAGGGTAAAAAGTATCTACTAGTCGTGACTATAAGGATACTAGATGTGACCTGTATGGTGGGAGCTCAAATGTTAACGCTAAAAAGTCTTAGCAATGTTTTTAGGTTGAGAGGATGTTGGGGAGAAAGGGGAGGCTGAGGCTACATGAGTGAGAAGGCCAACTTGAAGTTGGCTGTTTTAGAGTAAATCAGCTGTTATTGAATTGAGGATACAGATTACAGAAATGAACTCACTGTGGATAGGAGAAGGAACAATTCTTTTTCTAGAAATGAGATACCAAGTGATTATTAGGAAGACTAACAACATTGAGTTTCATCTCTCTTTAATTAGCCCAAAGAAATCTCAGTAAGTTATATAATCAAAAGACAATCAGGAGATGAAAGGAATAAGAGGCTAACAAAAGGTCTACATAATCCACAAGAGAAATAAACTCCAAAAACTTTTAAATAGGCTGTAGTTTTCCCCTAGGAAAGCAGCACCACCCATAAACCCTACTTCCCTTGGAAACTATGGTTGGTAAAAGTCTAATTAAAAGATGAACATTCTTTTTATATGTATATAAATATAGCTCTTCCTCTCCATTTATACAATATATTTAGAGACTGTGGTGGTACACATACATTTAAACACATGCAAAATGAATTAAAACTCATCTTATTTAAAGATGTTTTCAATAGGCTACCATGATAGAAAATATCACCTAAAAAAAAAACAACCTTTTAGATCTATAGTCCTAAACTAGGACTATCTATGCTAGATCTATACTTCACAAATAGTATTACTTTATGGAAAGTAATTTTTCAGATAGAAACAGATCTTGCTTAGATTAAATACTTTTTTTTGATTAAATACTTTTCAGTAACGCAATATGACTCCGAATTTCTATACAAGACTAAACTGGTTTCAACTCTATGGTCTAGCAAGAGCCTGGAGTGATTGGTCTGAAAAACTTTATTCAATTTGATCTTGACTTGTGATGTGGAAAGCATTAGCCCATATTTTCAAAGCAATTTTCTTCAGGATACATTACATTTAATTTACATTTTAATAAGGTTTATATAATAAGAGAGTGACTTCTGACTTAGGTTACCAGACATTTGGTATTTATGGGATATCAAACCTCTGTTACTTCATGCTACCCTTATTTTATCTCTTCATAAAAACTCTCTAGTTTCATAGCTATGTACAAAGTTTTAAACTATTAACTCATCTATTCTAATGTTCACTTCAGAGGAGGTAACACTAAGGCTCACAAGCACCTATGTTATTTCCCTGCTGCCCTCCCTTTCTTCATCTCCCGCTGCTCCCTCCATATATTATTAGGCAATACTGATGAGCTGCAGCTGCTGCTGCTAAGTCGCTTCAGTTGTGTCTGACTCTGCGCGACCCCATAGACGGCAGCCCACCAGGCTCCCCTGTCCCTGGGATTCTCCAGGCAAGAACACTGGAGTGGGTTGCCATTGTCTTCTCCAATGCATGAAAGTGAAAAGTGAAAGTGAAGTCACTCAATCGTGTCCAACTCCCAGCAACCCCATGGACTGCAGCCTACCAAGCTCCTCCGTCCCTGGGATTTGCCAGGCAAGAATACTGGAGTGGGGTGCCATTGCCTTCTCCACTGATGAGCTGGTCCCTGGTAATTTTGAAAAAGTTCCCTGAGTATTCTGATGTGTACTTGAAGACTGAAGGCCACTGGATATTTGAAAGAACAATGGACTTGGAAGACTTTAGCTCAAAAACTAGATTTGTTACTTAATAGTGACAAGTGGTTCATTTTCTCAATAATGTCTTTGTTGAGGATTAAATAGTATGTGAAATCACTTCATATATTTTCAACAATAGGAATATTGCTTGAAATAATTATTATATTCCTAAACGTATTCCTACTTATAATTATTATTATGAAAGTTTAGTCACTCAGTCATCGACTCTTTGTGACGCCATGGACTGTAGCCCACCAGGTTCCTGTGTCCATGGGATTCTCCAGGCAAGAATACTGGAGTGGGTTGCCATTCCCTTTCCCAGGGGATCTTCCTGACCCAGATCAAACCTGTTATTATTATATTCTTCAATAAATTCCTATTTATTCCTAAAAACATCACTGGAAACATTCACTGACTGTTGTCAGCCTTTGGAGATGCATGTGACCTGAAGTAGATATCACAATTCACAAATTGGTATTAATAGATCAGCCATTTGAAATGGTTACATTTATTGCTAATGACAGCATCTTCTCTTGCTTCTTGAGTGAAAGGGCATGCTTTATACTTTTTCCAACTCCCCTCCATTCACAGAAGGAGTCAAATGCTTATTTACTGGATAAAAATAGAAGGAAAAATAAGTGTCTAACTCCCCCACCTTCTTCATGAATTCCAGAAAGGTATTATCTTTTATAAACATGAGTGGATTTTCTTCTTATTTTTTAAATTTATTTTCCCTTTCAGCACCTGATGGGAAATGCACTCTCTGGCTGTTTATCAAAATCACAGGAAGCTTTGAAGAAATACTGATGCCAGGATATCATCTCCAAGTTCTGATTTAATTGGTTTTAAGAGGAGTATGTGGGAAAGTGTTAGTTGCTCAGTCATGTCTCACTTTTTGCGATCGCATGGGCTATAGCCTGCCAGGCTCCTCTGTCCATGGAATTCTCCAGGAAAGAATACTGGAGTGGGTAGCCTTTCCCTTCTCCAAGGGATCTTCCCGACCCATGAACTGAACCCGGGTCTCCTGCATTGCAGGCAGATTCTTTACTGACTGAGCCACCAGGGACGCCCAAGAGGAGTGTAAGCATTGTTATATTTTTTTAATGGTTCTGTTGTAATTCTAATCGTAGCCAGGAGCGAAAACCTAGAGGAACACATAATAGGTGTTCACTAAATAAAGAAGTTGAGAGGTGAGGTTGGGATTAGGGGGGCAGCAGCTCTCAGTGGAACTGTGGTGGGATAGTAAGCAGGTGGGTGAACAGATCAATGTTAAGTTCTCTGATGTGCTATAGTTCCCCAGTGATTGTGGGTTCAAGTTCTGATATGGACACTCTTTCTATTTTTCTGCTTTTACCTTTCTCTCGTCTCTTGACCTCTTTCTCCTGCCTCCCACTGGAACTATCACTAGGGCTGGCACATCACTGTATTTCTAGGGCTTACAATAGTATCAGGCATATAATTGCTGTTGGTATTTAGTCACCAAATTATGTCAGACTCTTTGCAACCTCATGGACTGTAGCCCACCAGGTTCCTCTGTCCATGGGATTCTCCACGCAAGAATACTGGAGTGAGCTAACATTTCCTTCTCCAGGGGATCTTCCTGACCCAGGGATTGAACGGACACCTCCCGCTTAGCAGGCACTTTCTTTACCACTGAGCCACATGGGAGGCCCCATCTGGCATGTAATAGACACTCAGAAAATATGAGTTCAATATACTTCTCTTTCTCTCTCATGTATAAACATAAAATGCAAATAAGGAGTTGCAAAAATAATCCTTTTATGAGATTTTAAGACCCAGCCTTCTTAATATTACATTCAGATACAAAACACTGGCATTTCTGCTCTTGTAAAGTAAAATTCATTCTTCCACTAGCAAGAAGGTGCCAGAAGCTTTAGAACTAAGGGGAGAACTACCCCAGTTTCTGTATCTATCTGAAACATAGAGTTAGTCTTAACACAGAGTCAGAGTCAATCTTAACTTGACTGTGAATAATATGCCTTGTTAAAACTAATCTGAACAAGTGAAAGTTTGTTATTTCTACTTTCCTTTCTCTCACATTAATGCTAACTTTTAATATTAACACACTAATACCATATTAGTATATTAAAACTTGACTACTCTTGCACCTTAAATATTTTTCTGTAGGAAAAGATATAAAGGAGAAAAACTGATGAATATTAATTTAAAAAACTGCTTTGGATGTAACAATTCCACAATTTAAAAAATGCTTCATTATACAGGCAAAGTGCCTTGCAGGAACAGTGAAATGCAGGAGCAGGATGACTAAGAGAAGAGGGTCTCAGCTTAGACCAATGAATGGGACTGAGAGCTGGAGTCACCTGGAGAAACTGGGCAAAGCAAGTGCTGCAGTACTGAGGCTTCAGAGGAAACAGGTTACTGCACAGGAAGAGATGCTCTTCTCGACCAGGGGATTTTCCCGTTTTTCCCCTTGCCGCCCCAGCTTAGACCAATGAATGGGACTAAGAGCTGGAGTCACCTGGAGAAACTGGGCAAAGCAAGTGCTGCAGTACTGGGGCTTCAGAGGAAACAGGTTACTGCACAGGAAGAGATGCTCTTCTCGACCAGGGGATTTTCCCATTTTTCCCCTTGCCGCCCCTGCCTCCCCCCACTCCTCTGGCCCCTACTGAATTGCCTACAGTCCCAAACATATGGCCTGGAGTCCCTGAGAAAGCAGAGCAGAACTCAGGACTGGAGCCCAAAAGGCAGGAACCAGAACACCTGGCTGTTAATTTCTGGAGGCTCAATTTGGACTTTGTGAGCTTCCGAGCCATAAGGGAAGTCGCTCAGTCATGTCTGACTCTTTGCGACCCCATGGACTGTAGTCCACCAGGCTCCTCCATCCACGGAATTTTCTAGACAAGAGTACTGGAGTGGGTTGCCATTTCCTTCTCCAGGGGATCTTCCCAACCCAGGGATCGAACCCGGGTCTCCCGCATTTCGGGTCTGAGCCATCAGGGAATCCCTACTCCAAGCCATCAGCCTCACTTAAATTGTCAGTTCATTTATCTCCAAGGAGAGGATAATAACCGTCACTTCATACAGTTGTTGCTAGATCCAGACAAGAAAATACATAGGAAAATGCTCTGTAAACTGTGAATCATTAGATAAATGTTATTCTCACTGTTAGATTGAAGAATTTGTTGAGGAAAAAAATCACCACTAATTTTTCCTTCACAATCCACAAGAAAATGTACCTGTGCTAAAGGTATAATCTTAGTTACACCACATTTCTAACAATCCCATACAAAAATCTGAAAACACAGAAAGTTTCTAATTACCTAGTACTATGAAACAAGTTTTAATAGAAACCAAAATAGCTGCTTTTAGCTAGGAGAATGAAGGCACCTGCCAGATTTAGGACTAAAGCACAAATTACTGACTGGAAGTACCGGTTCCTACAGTGCACAACTGGCCATTAGTGCAAGTTAAAGTGTATACGTTTGTAACAAGGGTTCCTGTAAAAAGTACAGAGCTAATCTAGACAATTCTATGTATCCATGTTTTGAGGAAGCTAACAGAAAGGGTTGTTTTTGCTTATTTGTACCATCTAGCTACCAGTCAGAACTGAACTGATAGAAATGGCTTTTAAAACAGTTTTTGTTACAAGAGAAACTCAGAAGACTGAAATTTCAGACTTTCTAAAGAAGAGAAAACATATGGTTTGGATTAAAATCAAGGGCCTCATAACAATGCTTTTAGCTTTCATTCATTTATTATAGAAATAAAAAATTTGTTAAACTAGAACAATAGTTAAAAAAAGCTTATTATAAACATGTATTGACAAACAACGAAATTAATCCATCTTTGCATTCTGATGTACCAGCTTTTAACTTTAATTTGATTTGTAAAACATAGATATTCCCCAAAAACAGACTAATGACCTAGAAGAATATGATCCTTGAAATCTTTCAAGAATCTAACAGGAGAAGAGATTGGTGGCTCTGTTTTAAAACTATGTGCATTATTGTTTGCCAGATCAAGTTAATGACATGTTTACTGCTAGAGTATTATTTTTAAGTTAACAAAAGCATTTTTGCTGACTTGCTCATTGGACATATGCATGCAATTTAAAATGGAATTTCAAAATAGTTTTATTACATGCACCCATCAAGAGAACAACTGAGGTCTCAAAACTAATTCCGACATTGTGTTAATAACAGAATTATTAGTCTTGTCAAAATTGTGGCTTTGTTTTTAATAAGATTAAGGCCTCAGGGTTTAGGCTTCTTCAGTTTGAATTTCTTGCACCTCAAGATTCCTTTGTACAGTCCCCCAGTGTATTCTTGCTCTCTCAACTAGATCCGGGTTTCCCAACCTTGGCACTACAGGTGTTTTGGAATGGATAATTCTCTTTCGTGAGCGGCTGCTCTGTGCACTGTACGATGCTTAGCAGTGACCATGCCAAATGCCCAGTTAAGTAAAGGAAGACCCGTTCTCCTCCCTCTACTTGAGTTCTTGGGTCCATACCCACGACCACTTCATTTCTTCCTAGTAAGCCTCTCTCGCCCCATCTGCTATCTGTGCTTTCTCTCATTGACAAACTAACATCTCAATTCTTCCCATTAAAAGAATGTAAACATACTAATCAGCCAACCTCAAGTAAATTCTATAACTCATGTAATTACTCTCCTCTTATTCTCTTTCACTAGAAATTTTTAGAAAACTAAGGGGCTTCCCTGGTGGCTCAAAGGTTAAAGCGTCTGCCTGCAATGCAGGAGACCTGGGTTCGATCCCTGGGTCGAGAAGATTCCCCTGGAGAAGGAAATGGCAACCCACTCCAGTATTCTTGCCTGGAGAATCCCATGGACAGAGGAGCCTAGTGGGCTACAGTCCATGGGGGTTGCAGAGTCGGACACGACTGAGCGACTTCACTTTCACTTTCAACCTTCATTAGAATTAAACTGAGCTGTTAAAAATAATCTATGCCAGTGATATACGTTTTTATTTTTTTTTAAAGCAACAAAACCCACCAAACACACACATATCTTTATTCTCTTTATTTTACAATGGTATGTCTCTATGATTATGAAATGGAGGGAGGGCCATATATATTTAGTGTACCGAGCTTCATGAAAGACTCCCTAATCCAAGATGTATTTATCACAATCAACTTACACACTGATGCCTAAGCACTGTCCATCAAGCACCCTGTTGATGGAAGCTATCTGTATGTCTTATAATTTCAATACATTTGGCATATTTGGTTCTTATTAAAATAAAAATGATTAGAATTTTCTACTTTGTATCCTGTTACAAAACTCAAAACAGATATAAAAGAATATGATATCTTACAGCAATTAATTCTTTTGTGAATATATTTTTTGCTATTGACTTAGATCTATGTGCAAACTGTTATCTCATTAAGGTCGTATTAGTATCCGAAGACCCTGATGCTGAGAAAGACAAAGGGAAAAAGGAGAATGGGAAAACAGAGGATAAGATGGTTAAATGGATTCAGTGATTCAATGGGCATTGAGTATGAGAAAACTCTGGGAGATAGTGAAGGACAGGGAAGCCTGGCATGCTGTAGTTCATGGGGTCTCAAAGAGTCAGACACGGCTTTAGGGACTGAATAATAACAACAATTAGCATCAAAGCATTGTGATACAAATGTGTCCTGGGGTCACAATGGCTTTAGTCTTCAATGTGCTTCATGGATATATGCAACAGGACTTTAGAAATGGCCTCTGAAACAAAGCTTTTCTTATGATTATAAGAAACACTCAGAAGGCTGAAGGGAAATTTCAGACTTACTTTAAAAGAATGGCTTGGCTAGCTTACTTTCCTGGGACTTATATCTTACTAGACAACCAGTTCCATTTGGGAGCTCTTTAAATATTCTGAATCAATGTTTCTTAACCTTAAAAAAAAAAAACAAAACTATGACCCCCACTAGGATTTGTCACTCAACTCTCTCTGTAATCCAATTAACCCAAGTCTTACTGAGAAATGTGCTATTTCATATGCACATTGAATTAAGAGATGATTTCAGTATTTATGCTTCCCTGGTGGCTCAGCTGGTAAAGAATCCACCTGCAGCACAGGAGACCTGGGTTTGATCCCTGGGTTGGGAAGATCCCCTGGAGAAGGGAAAGGCTACCCACTCTGGTGTTCTGGCCTAAAGAATTCCATGGACTGTATAGTCCATGGGATCGCAAAGATTCAGACATGACTGAGCTACTTTCACTTCGGTATTTATTCTGTACACTATGCCTTGGGCTGCTACTTGGCAGCACAGAAGGTTTTCAATAAATATTAGCTATATATGACTTTAACTTAGCTTCTCAATCAGGCAGGATACTGAATAGAAAATAGGTTTTTCTGTTACTACTACACAAGCCTTTCCTTTTGACACACTGCGATTCTGCCCCCATAGTGGTTAAAATGGCTGGCCAGAGAGGAGACTTATTCTTTCTAAAATACACCCAAAGGAGGAAATTCTTGGCAAACACCATGAGACTAGAAGCCCCTTGCAGTGACCAGGGATAGAGGACAACTGACCACATCAGAAAGTTGTAAGAAAGTTAATGCAAGTGATAGAATTTCACAAACCTTTAGAGTTCACAAAAAAGTTATCCAGGGCTCATGAGCTAATGCAGACTAACTGGTGCCTTCTGTTTCTGCTCTGCCATTATCTATCAGTAATAAATGGTTTAATCCTAAAAATATATTATGTGGTTTTCATTCTTGGCTCTAGATTACTCGTGGAGAAGACAAAATATAACCTTTAATTTGGTTTGACAAGACATCCTACATAATAAATAAATGAATTGCTACTAGTAAAATTGCACTCAAAGAATGCATTTTTGGCTCCCAAACAATCACATTCCAAGTTCACTATATATGTATATAAAAATCTGCTTAAGTCAATTTGTGATATACTTCCAGAAGTATGGATCAATCATATCACACCTCAACATTTGGTAGAACTCAGTTTTATGTTTCCCTGTGCTTTATACCTGAACACACACACACATACACATACATATATCTTTTTCCTTCTGATTAACATATCACAGAAAACAAAACAAAAAAGAAAATCTATTAGTAATTGATTTATATCATGTAGTACAGGAATTTTTCCCCTTCTGGCCTTCCTCCAGCCTGTTCAGACCAAACTCACGTTCTTACTTCTTTTGGCAAATAATTCTACATTCTGAAATGATTCCATCAGATGGTCTCTTCTCCTTTACTTTCATCCTCTGATTTTACTTTTCGCAGTAACTACTGTAGGATCCAACTGGTTTGAACAGTTGATAATGGAGGTTGTAGGTGAACAATGGGATGCTTCAATTTCTCTATATCAATACTAGAGAAATTTTTCTTGGCTACTTCAATAACTCAGAGAAGTCAGAGAAAAATATCCTTGAGAAATTATTTTCAAAAGTCTTTAAACACAATTGCTGTAAAAAAGGTTTTGACCCATCTGAAAGGCATTTTTGATTAACTTCATTATTGTGTTTTGCATTCCTCATGGACACAGAACAATGAATTCCCTCATATTTGTAGAGTGGGTACAAAAGCTCGGCTAATATGGGGGTACTTCAAAGACATCCTCCCTACACATTCTCAAACAGCACTGTATGTATTACTTTGATGTAAGAGACTAAAAAACATGCTTAACACAGCTGCCTTCAGCTGCAAGCCAACATTACATGGATTTATTTATCTTTTTATTGCTGCATAAATTACCATTTCATAGGGCTGTGTTGTTCAATTGTCATCACAAATTTTATAAGCACATTTTTGAAAAATGAGGATGGATCTTTCTATGAAATACTACATATGGCATTACAGAATCATACAAATGAGTGGCAGTCTGGACAGTTCCATGGTTCAAAACAGTTTAAAAAAATCACCAGAACAAAAATTTGTACTCACTCACAAAAAAAAGGCCTCATAAATTGGTGGCTGCAAAATGTATAATAAGCATAAGAAAAACAGACAGCACAAAAAAGAAGAGGTAATATTTGTACATCTATACAATTAAAGAGCGTGTGTGTGTGCATGCATGCTAAGTTGCTTCCATTATGTCTGACTCTGTGATCCTATGGACACAAAGCCTGCCAGACTTCTCTATCCATGAAATTCTCCAGGCAAGAATACTGGAGTGGGTAACCATTCCCTTCTCCAGGGGATCTTCCTGATGTGGGGATAGAACCTGGGTCTCCTGCACTGCAGGCAGATTGTTTACTGTCTGAACCACTAGGGAAGCACATATACTAAAGCACATATATCAAAATACTTCTATGGCGTGCTACCCCAAATTTCTACATGTCTTCACAGGAACAGAATCTTTAAAACTAGACAACAAATGTTATCAATTAGTACTAGAATAAAACATGGAGAATGAATGGCTCTTACACATCACTGACCTGAGCACTCATCTCTGAATTCTTCCAGATAGGATGATATGTCTACAGGATAAAAGCTTTAATTATCTATGAAATATTTTAGCATGGGATATGTTCAGATAGGAGAGTCTCAAACTCTTTAGTTTCTATGTAGTAATCTCCTAACAGTACCAGTTTCAGAAACATACAGGAACAGCAGGACTATTCAGTTGTCTTTTCAGTACAAAATGAAGATATCTGCTGCTCTAATTACTGAGATCACTAAAGAATTTATCAGTTCATATATATTTACTATATATATGATATAGACTGCTGGGTCTCCTGCATTGCAGGCAGATTCTTTACCTTCTGAAATACCATAAAACCCCACTTATGTAAATTATGAACACAGGTCTTCATCCATGGAGAAATATCTAGAATGAAGCTCATCAACATCTTATATTTCAGTTCAGTTCAGTTCAGTCGCTCAGTCGTGTCCGACTCTTTGCAACCCATGAATTACAGCACGCCAGGCCTCCCTGTCCATCACCAACTCTCGGAGTTCACTCAAACTCATGTCCATTGAGTCGGTGATGCCATCCAGCCATCTCATCCTCTGTCATCCCCTTCTCCTCCTGCCCCCAATCCCTCTCAGCATCAGGGTCTTTTCCAATGAGTCAACTCTTCCCATCAGGTGGCCAGAGTATTGGAGTTTCAGCTTTAGCATCAGTCCTTCCAATGAACACCCAAGACTGATCTCCTTTAGAATGGACTGGTTGGATCTCCTTGCAGTCCAAGGGACTCTCAAGAGTCTTCTCCAACAACACGGTTCAAAAGCATCAATTCTTCGGCGCTCAGCTTTCTTCACAGTCCAACTCTCACATCCATACATGACCACTGGAAAAACCATAGCCTTGACTAGATGGACCTTTGTTGGCAAAGTAATGTCTCTGCTTTTGAATATGCTATCTAGGTTGGTCATAACTTTCCTTCCAAGGAGTAAGCGTCTTTTAATTTCACAGCTGCAATCACCATCTGCAGTGATTTTGGAGCCCAGAAAAATAAAGTCTGACAGTTTCCACTGTTTCCCCATCTATTTCCCATGACATGATGGGACCAGATGCCATGATCTTTGTTTTCTGAATGTTGAGCTTTAAGCCAACTTTTTCACTCTCCTCTTTCACTTTCATCAAGAGGCTTTTCAGTTCCTCTTTGCTTTCTGCCATAAGGGTGGTGTCATCTGCATATCTGAGGTTATGGATAGTTCTCCAGGCAATCTTGATTCCAGCTTGTGCTTCTTCCAGCCCAGCGTTTCTCATAATGTACTCTGCATAGAAGTTAAATAAGCAGGGTGACAATATACAGCCTTGACGTCCTCCTTTTCCTATTTGGAACCAGTCTGTTGTTCCATGTCCAGTTCTAACTGTTGCTTCCTGACCTACATATAGGTTTCTCAAGAGGCAGGTCAGGTGGTCTGGTATGCCCATCTCTTTCAGAATTTTCCACAGTTGATTGTGATCCAGACAGTCAAAGGCTTCGGCATAGTCAATAGAGCAGAAATAGAGGTTTTCCTGGAACTCTCTTGCTTTTTCAATGAAAAAGCAGATTCACTGGCAATTTGAAAAAGTGGATGTTGGTAATTTGATCTCTGGTTCCTCTGCCTTTTCTAAAACCACCTTGAACATCTGGAAGTTCACGGTTCACGTATTGCTAAAGCCTGGCTTGGAGAATTTTGAGCATTACTTTACTAGTGTGTGAGATGAGTGCAATTGTGCTGTAGTTTGAGCATTCTTTGGCACTGCCTTTCTTTGGGATTGGAATGAAAACTGACTTTTTCTAGTCCTGTGGTCACTGCTGAGTTTTCCAAATTTGCTGGCATATTGAATGCAGCACTTTCACAGCATCATCTTTCAGGACCTGAAATAGCTCAACTGGAATTCCTTCACCTCTACTAGCTTTGTTCGTAGTGATGCTTTCTAAGGCCCACTTGACTTCACATTCCAGGATGTCTGGCTCTAGGTGAGTGATCACACCATTGTGATTATCTGGGTCGTGAAGATCTTTTTTGTACAGTTCTTCCGTGTATTCTTGCCACCTCTTCTTAATATCTTCTGCTTGTGTTAGGTCCATACCATTTCTGTCCTTTATTGAGCCCATCTTTGCATGAAATGTTCCCTTGGTGTCTCTAATTTTCTTGAAGAGATCTGTAGTCTTTCCCATTCTGTTGTCTTCCTCTATTTCCTTGCACTGATTGCAAGGAAGGCTTTCTTATCTCTCTTGCTATTCTTTGCAATATCTTATATTTAAAAGGAAGTTATTTCTGGGTAGTGGATCTTGTATGGTTTTTACCAACTTCTTCCCATTTCTCTATATTGTTTTAGTGTTTTAAACTAATGCTCATGTTAGATTTACAAAAATATAGTGTTAGTCACTCAGTCGTGCCCGACTCTTTGCGACCCCATGGACTGCAGCCCACCAGGCTTCTCTGTCCATGAGATTTTCCAGGCAAGGATACTGGAGTGGGTTGCCGTTTCCTTCAAAAATATAAGGAGGTGTGAAAGGACAGGGTTAGGAGTTAACAACTATTTCAGGGACTTTCCTGGTGGTCTAGTGGTTAAGACTCCATGTTTCCACTGCAGGGATTTGATCCCTGGCTGAATAACTAAGTTCCTGCAAGTCATATGGAGTGGCAGGAAAAAGAAGAAGGAGAAAGAGGAAAAGGAGGGGAAAGTGAGGAAGAGGAAGTAGAAGAAGAAGAAGAAGAAGAAGAAAAGAAACAACTGTTGCAAAGCATAAACATCTACTTATATTTACAAATGACTGAAAGGGCATGTTGTACTACAGGAAAAAAATACTTGGTTTTATAAGACCCTCCCACGTACCTTCTCTAGTATTCACACATGAACATGTGTGAATGAACATCTATACACATTTTTTTTTCGTCCTTTAAGTGAAGATGAGAAAATAAAATGGACTTTAGAAACAAGCATACCTGGTTTAAACCCCAATTCCAACCAGACTGCAGAATGCTTTTGAAATACTCTGACTTTCCCAATTGGAAAGTGGAGTTTCACACAATGATTAAATCTGTGTTAAATGTCAGTTGTGAGTTGTTGAGGATGCTGGGAATACTAATGGGAATGGGAAGACTGAACACACACATGAGGAAGAAAGGCAACATGCCAAATGCTGTGACAGAAGCCTGGATGGAGGAAGAAAAGTTTGACTCTTCCTAAGTCATTTAAGGAAGGCTTCACTGAAGAGGTAACATCCAAGCTTTGTCCCTAGTGATCAAGTAGGAGTAGGCCAGGAGGCTGGGGGCACAGTAAAGATTGGGGCAGCAGAGGTAACATGGTTAAATGTAAGGAGGTGTGAAAAGACAGGTCGGGTGCCAAAAAACTACAAGCTACACCCCCCAGCATAAGGTGCTCATGAGGGCTCCCAGAGTAATGCACGGGACAGAGCTCTGACAGTGTGCCCACCCAAACCCACAACGCCATTTGTTTCCCAAACCTTGGGCTCCTTTTTACTTCCTCCTTCACCCTTCTATTTCCTAGCAAGTCCACTGTCTCTTTGCTCTCACTGTTCTCCCAGGTTCATTACATGTAATTTGGCTGGAAGGATTGCAACTGTCCAGCAAACACAGTATGTACTTCACCAGTATCAAACGCTTTCAACCTCCTGACTCTAGCCTAGCTAGAGACCTTGGAAATGTCATTTGCTCTCTCATGTCACTTGTAACTAGGAATGCACAGAGAGTAACAATGAACACTTACCAAGTACCAGGCAGGGTGTGAGCCCTTCAAATATACTGTTCCATTTGAGTCTTACAATAACCTTCTGAGATGATACTACTACAGGCCTCTAATCCTTTATCCATAATTTAGAGATCTAAAAAGCACTGAATTTGAGGAGTTTTCCCTTAGTCTGTAGCAAATTCATTTGGATAAAACCTGAATTGAATGCATATAAGGCCATGTATCATTTTCATTCCACTTATAAATGCTCACATTGCCTGCTGTGGAAACACAAATGCATTGGTTCTGAGGCATTGCCTGAGACTTTGTTGGGGAAGTTATCTAACAGTTGTAATCACTATACAATATAATCTTTCTGAAAAATTCCAAATTTCAAAACATCTGATGTAATAATTGTATTTCTTATCATAGATAAGCAAGCTGAAACACAGAGAGGTTAAGTAACTTGTCCAAAGTCACACAGCTAATATTTAGTAGACCCAGGTCTCAAACCCAAGCAATTGACTAGTTCCTAGACTCCTAGTTCCTTTTAGTTAAACTTGGTCTGAGTGTCTTATAAACTCCAAAGGCTTCCAAAGACAGCTGTAAGGTACGGTTAAGTCTCGCTTTATTAACCTTATTGCTTCACCTGAAATAGGCTCTCATCACTTCTACGACACATTCTTTGCTTTCCAACTTCTACATAATCTTTGCTCAGATTTCCCTTTACTCCATTGCTGCTTTAATACTTCCTTCCCATTCCTTCAGGTTCAGCTTCAATGTCAGGTTCGTCAAGATAATGTTCTGGTTTCCCTCAGCCACAAATGAGTTTAGTATCTCACTCTTCATAGTACTCTGTATTTCTTTTTTTTAGGCATTGTGTGTGTTTTAGTCGCTCAGTCGTGTCCGACTCCTTGCGATCCCATGGACTGTAGCCCGTCAGGCTCCTCTGTTTATGGAATTCTCCAGGCAAGAGTACTGGAGTGGGTTGCCATTCCCTTCTCCAGGGGATCTTCCTGATGTGGGGATAGAATCTGGGTCTCCTGCACTGCAGGCAGATTCTTTATCACCTGAGCCACCAGGGAAGCCCCTTGAATGGAACTTCGTTAGGAGACAATTCTCTTCTGCAGCTGAGCTGGGAGAAGGCGAGGGGAAGCCTAATGGTGCTGGGGTGCCCTGAGAAGGAGGCCACCTCAGGGAAGCTGAACTAGAGGTGGAGGGGGCCGCTGAGCCTGACAACGTCCCTGAGCCCCCAGACAAATTCAACTCCATGTAACTGTTATTTGTGAACCTGTCTCCCAATTAAATTGTGCCCTCTTTCAGAGCTGGCAGGAACCATGTCCCATTCATTTTTATATCTCCAGAGCACTAGTCAAGTGCTATGGATATTACCATTGTCCCATAAATGTTGGTTGCAAGAATAAAAAGAGAACCATATTTTAATTAATGAGTTTCATATTGATGTACATAGGTGATGTTCTAACACTCACACAATGACAGACTTAACCTTTCTCTTTTAAAAACATTACCATCTTCAAGTGGAACTTTCATGAAGAAAGAATTTTCTCCTGTTTCTTATGAGACTGAACTAAAAAAGCAAAACAAAACCCCCCAAACAGGGAAAGAAAAATAAACCATTTCTACTTATGAACATCTAGACTCTAATGCTGGTTCATCATCGTAAACTTTAGTTCCCATGAAGAAATTATCCTATTAGGAAAATGAACATGATATAGCATCTTATTAGAATCTTTCCATTCTGATGAATTTGGTTGGCAGAGGGAATTATTGAAAGGAGCAGTTCATATTTATATTCTATTCTGAGTATACAAATTCTAAGTGTTTTACTATTAAGAATCTATTTCTAATATTTTCCAGGGGTAGAGCTTAAAAATATTTGGTTTTTAAGTGTCTGTTTCATATTTTATGTAAACGATGGCTATAGGTAGAATTATGAGGGGCTTTAAAATGGAATAATAATCTTAAAAAGGACCAGCTGATATAATAATTTGTACATGGAAACTTTGGCCTATTCCTATTTTCCTTGCAATTTTTTCTTTTAGGTTAATGATGTATATATGCATATTATTTGCTTTGAACTGGCTTTCTAGCAATGGCAATGGATTCTTCTTACTCCATCTACATTTACATTCTATTGTAAATGATTGGCTAGGATTAGGCCATCAAACAAAACAAGCTAACTGTTCCATAAAGAAATACATCCAACAGTTCTGATCTCAGAAGTCTCCTGCTCCATTCAAAAGATTCCATTCTATTATTTTTCTGAGAAAATTTGGAACTTAAATAAGCTTGGTTAAAATATACTATTTGTGATGTACATTTTATGGCCTTTATGCTAAAATCAACTACTTCTGTTGTTGAAATGTATTTCATGGAAATACCAAAGAAGAATTTATTCCTTTTAAAGTCAAAATCCCATGTAAACAAATCATTTTGGGTATATTTACTAACTTTCTTGGGCTTCCTCTGTGGCTCAGCGGTAAAGAATTTGTCTATAATGCAGGAGACACAGGAGACCTGGGTTTGATCCCTGGGTCAGGAAGATCCCCTGGAGGAAGGCATGGCAACCCACTCCAGTATTGGAAAAATCCCATGGGCAGAGAAGCCTGGCGGGGCGGGCTACAGTCCAAAGGGCCACAAAGAATTGGACATGACTGAAGCGACTGAGCACGCACACACTATCTTCCTTAGCATCTCTCATATTCGATCCATCCACCTCCTCTCTGACTTCCCTTCTGTTGCCTACCGGCTCACATCATATCATGCTGATCCACTGGAAAATAGTTTTAATTTGCTTCTCCTGCCTCGGATCCCTCCTAAGCTGTCCTCCACTTAGATGCTAGAATGACTTCTAAAATGTGAACCCATTAAAGTTATTTTTCGATTTAAATCTCTTCCCTGGCTTCCCATTGTCTCTAAGATGGTCAGCTGCATTGTGTGGCATACTTTCTTTCCATGCTGTGCTGCCTACCTGCTCATCTAGTTAGATGCTCCTTATAATGAAACTGTGTACAATTCATGCCAGGTTGCTTCATCCCTCCATGCCAGTGTGCCTGTTCTCTCTATCCAGAAAACAAGAAATAGCAGCAAAATTCAACATTTAACTAGCTCTCTTGACATTTGTTGATCAGCACTGATTGGTGTGGGGCTTCCTAGGTGGCACTAGTGGTAAAGAACCTACATGTCAATGCAGAGAACGTAAGAGACATGGGCTTGATCCCTGGGTCAGGAAGATCCCCTGGAGGAGGGTATGGTAATCCATTCCAGTATTCTTGCCTGGAGAATCCTATGGACAGAGGAGACTGGTAGGCTACAATCTGTAGGGCTGCAGAGTTGGACATGACTGACGTGACTTAGCATGCATACACACACTGGTTGGTGTGGAGCTTCTGGTAAACATTTAATCTCAACTCTAGAGGTCAAATGACACCGCCCTTATGGAAGAAAGTGAAGAAGAACTAAAGAGCCTCTTAATGAAAGTGAAAGAGGAGAGTGAAAAAGTTGGCTTAAAACTTAACACTCAGAAAACTAAGATCATGGTATCTGGTCCCATCACTTCATGGCAAATAGATGGGGAAATAATGGGAACAGTGGCAGATTTTATTTTCTGGGGGGCTCCAAAATCACTGCAGATGGTGATTGCAACCATGAAATTAAAAGACACTTGCTCCTTGGAAGAAAAGCTATGACTAACCTGGACAGCATATTAAAAAGCAGAGACATTACTTTACCAACAAAGGTCCATCTAGTCAAAGCTATGGTTTTTCCAGTAGTTATGTATGGATGTGAGAGTTTGCACTGTAAAGAAAGCTGAATGCCAAAGAATTGATGCTTTTGAACTGTGGTGTTGGAAAAGACTCTTGAGAGTCCCTTGGACTGCAAGGAGATCCAATCAGTCCATCCTAAAGAAAATCAGTCCTGAATATTCACTGGAAGGACTGATGCTGAAGCTAAAACTCCAATACTTTGGCCACTTGATGTGAAGAACCAGCTCACTGGAAAAGACCCTGATGCTGGGAAAGACTGAAGGTGGGAGGAGAAGGGAACGACAGAGGATGAGATGGTTGGATGGCATCACTGACGCAATGGACATGAGTTTGAGTAGGCTCTGGGAGGATGGACAGGGAAGCCTGGTGTGCTGAAGTCCATGGGGTCACAAAGAGTCAGACGTGACTGAGTGACTGAACTGACAAGAGGTCCAATCTCTGGCTTCCCTGGATTCAGATCATTGTCGTCACGGCAACTTCTGTTGGTCCCTACCCTATATGAAAACTCATTAGGAGTTTACCTTCATTAGCGCTTGTAATCCAAACATTTAATCAGAAATGACTTTTAGGAGAAGCCTACCAGAAATAACAGATGCTGTATACACTGCTTTTGTCTAAAACTAACCCAGGGTTTAGTATTTAGCACAAAAAATTCTAAACTGCTCTACAGTAACAAAACACACTACCATAAAAACAGTCATTTTTTTCATTCATTTAACAAACTTTCACAGTGTAGCTAGGCTTTTTAAAATCACTATTTGGAGAAAAAAATTCAGCAAAATTTTCCTATGGAAAATGTTAGCCAACAAAGAGGCATGCTCTACAGCAGAAAGAAATTGTCAAATTATAAATGAAGTTTCTTAAAATGTGTAGAATATCTTTAATTTATGCTATATATACCAAATAATAAGAGTCAATCTTTTGAAAGAAATATGATTTCTCTAAGTATATCTTTATTACCATCTAACCCTTATGAACTAAAGCCTGTAAATCTAGTCTCCTAAGATATGGAGATTTCAATAGCTTTCTGTGAAAGTGTCCATTTTTGACTACTTTGTGATGTTTTATATCAAGGATAAACCACCAGTTGACATTCAGAATGAAGATGTCTAGAACTAAAGAGAAATACCTGCTAGCAGGAGATTCAATGTGGCTCCCTCTCCTGTCCATTCTATCATGTTTACCAAAAATAAAACTGATAGGCATATTTCACAGCATGAATGATTTTAAAGTCCTTTCAAGTCCCAGTCATCCACAGTTTAATTTGATTCTCAATGACTTGGCTTTCCTGAAATGCTACTTTACTTAAAGGAAAAAAAAAAAGTCACTTTGCTTAATTTCTTCACCCTAGAAATATTATTTTTCCATTTAAAAAAGCCCAACCTCAAAACTATAACCATTAAAATTAAATACTATCCCTTAGGGACTTTTCTTCTACAGCAAAGACTTTGACTGTCACTTAATAAGCACACACAATGCCTCAACTGTGAGCACCAAGACAAGGAATGCCTACAAGTAAGGGAACAAATCTTAAGCTACTTAATTTTCCAGACCTTGCTGCTCAGTGCCTCTGGCACTCAGTGAATGTTCAATGAGAATATGTTCAATGAAGAATGAATGAAAATGTCTGCAGTAGCAAGTGGAGGTAGTGGAATGAATAAGACTCTGTTGATACATACACTATCTTAAATTTATTCTGAAAAGAAAATAGAAATAGACCAAAACAAACCTGCTTTCCATAATTACGCTACAGTCGTTTGGCCTTTACTTTCTGACTCCTAAAGCATTTTAAAAAATATTTACTGTATTAAGTCTCATTTCATCCTGAAGGGTAATAGCACAATTATCACTTAATCTACAAGTGGAAAAATGAAACTATAGCAAAAAATAAAGCGAGATTGACACACACACACACAGAGACCTATATTATATAGGAAAAGAAATAAACTTTCACAGTGAATTCAGACTCCCACTTAAACATTCTAATTACCAGTCTGGTTCATGGTTCATGGTTTGAAACCCATACTCTGGAACCAGTCTGCCTAAATTTGAGTCCCGAGTCTGCTCTTCATTAACTGTGCATGCATGTGCTAAGTCTCTTCAGTCATGTCTGACTCTTTGTGATCCCTTCCTTATCCATGGGATTCTCCAAGAATACTGGAGTGGGTTGCCATGCTCTCTTCCAGGGGATCTTCCCGACCCAGGGACTGTGTTATCTCATACATACCATATATCTATTCCCTCATCTGATTAATAGGAATGATAATAGTACCTACTTCATAGGGTTGATATAAGGATTAAATTAATAATACATATGTAAAATGCAATGTACAAGTAGGTGACTCATTGTAAGGTCTATTTAAATGTTTGCTAATATTATTATTCTTTCTACTAAATCAGTGAAAATTAAATTTATTTCTTGGGACATGCATATATGGCAGTAGAATTATTGAAAACCAAATATGTAGCTGCTGCTGCTGCTGCTAAGTCGCTTCAGTAGTGTCCGACTCTATGAGATCCCATAGACGGCAGCCCACCAGGCTCCCCTGTCCCTGGGATTCTCTAGGCAAGAGTACTGGAGTGGGCTGCCATTGCCTTCTCCGAAATATGCAGAACTTCAATAAATAAACAGATAAAAGGAGTTTTTACTTGAAAAATTATCTCATACATTTAAATGTATGATACAGTCTAAAGTTAACTGTGTTCATAATGAGGATGTTTTGTCATAAAAGTTTATAATTTGTAAAATGATAGTCACACACTTCTCAATTTTCATCTTGTTTTCATATTTCATTTTTGTTGCACTGTGTCAAGAAAAGTTTGATTTACACAGATAAGCAGTTCGTTTTTTTTTTTAAGTCTTCAATGAAATTGATTCAAGGGCTTGACAAAGGAATAGAAGGAACTTTTTTCCAAGTATAATTATTAGAAATATTTAAAAACTTTTTACACTCCTTGTAATAAATCAAATAAAGAAAAGAACAATATGTGCTAATAACATAAAGTCATGATGCAGCATGCTAGCCATTCACTTGTTCCTGCATAACCAACCAGTGTTCAGTGAAGACAGGTGTCATTGATGCTGCCTGGCATTTAACTGACTGCTGTATATGTGTGCTTGCAATAGTTAGCCCTGCCTTTGCAATTTTACATGTGCAGACAGGACAGGGTTGGATTTGGACATGCAAGGTCATATTCTCCTAATCAATGCCATGGGTACTAGAAGTTCAAAGACAGTGTGAAGCGGTGACAGGAGACTTCTTGAGGTCTGAAATAAAACAATAGTTAACAGAGCAACACAGTTATTTAAGTTGGTAGTTCTCCAATGTGACTTTGGAATATAAGACATTTTAGTGATTTATTACAATTTTTAGACAGTTAAAATATTTATAAAATAAAATTTGAATTACATGTTTGTGGAGCTCCTAAAGCACATCTGCAGAATAATTTAAAAATCACTGGACTACGATTCTAATTCCACCCAGCATATAGAAAGCTGGAGTGTCACATTCACCATAAAAAGAAGAAAAAGTAGAATAAAACGTAAAAACATAACTTTATTTGAGTCCAGAAAGTTCAGAACACAGGGTAAGCAGACTGAAATCCAAGAAGGAACAGGTTCCTCCAAGGAAATTTGGAAACTGTAGACTGGCTCACTTGTGGCAGCATACAGAGACACCACACACTACAAACAGTTCAGAAGAATTCAGCTAGATATTTAAGAAATTGCTAAAGGACAAGTATAGGTTAGACAGAGTATAGGACTTTTGGGAGCTGCAATCACCAGGGCATTCAAACCCACTCTCCACCAGGTGCTTATGAGAAAGATGGGGGAAGGGTGGGAAAGAATAGGAGAGAACAAGAAGAAAATGGTCAAAATTCCCTCCACCCATATAATTAAAGACATAAAATCACAGGTCCAAGAAACTTGGAGAACCCTGAGAAGGATAAATAACAACAACTACAAAATCATATATTCAAATGTCCCAAAATTAAAAATATAAAAGGAAATTTTTTAAGGCAGCCAAAAAAAAAAAAAAAGATAGTATAGAGGAACAGCATAAGAATTGTACCAAATTTCTTGCCACAAACTATACAAGCCAGAAGACAATCAAGTGACATCTTTAACATGCTGAAAGAAAATCACTAGGTTAAGACTTTTCCTTGGAGTCTAGCTTAGATCCTAGAGAAGAGAATGGCAACCCATTTTCCATTCGTGCCTGGAAAATCCCATTGACAGAGGAACCTATCCGGCTACAGTCCATGGTGTCACAGAGAGTTGGACATGACTGAGTGTGCACACACAGCTTAGATCCAACAAGAGTCCTACTAGTAATCTGGCTGCACTTCTCATGAGTTACTTTTCCCAGGTTCATTGTGTCTATATATTTGCTTTGGGCATGGCTTAATAATTTACCTAAAATATCCAATAAATAAACAACACCACAGTGTTGACGTTGTTTAGTCGCTAAATTGCATCAGACTCTTTGTGACCCCATGGAAGACAGCCCACCAGATTCCTCTATCCATGAGATTTCTCAGACAAGAATACTGGAGTGGGTTACCATTTCCTTCTCCAGGGGATCTTCCCAACCCATGTCTCCTGCATTGGCAGGTGGGTTCTTTACTGCTGAGCCACCAGGGAATTCATATTACCACATTACCATTCAATTGTATTCTATATGTACGGTTTCTTATGATTGCTGTTTAGTTATAAACAGAGATGAGTAGCGTATGTAGGTTACAGTATCTTTGTACTACCCTCAGATAGACTAAAAATAGCACATACTTACAAAGCCTCACCATGTTCTACTTCTAAGTGTTTCATATTTAATAAGAGACACTATAGTATTACTGTTCGCATGCTAGCCCAAAGAAAATATACATTAATATAAGTTGTTGATTTTTCTAACCTTTCTTTCTACAACTCACTGCATATTTGATTTCTACATCTGAGTAAGAATGTTACTTTTGGAATGACTCTGATACTGAGATTGCTGAAATGTCTCTTTCCCTAGACTATACTATCCAAAATAGAACTTTCTTCCTCTTCCATGTTTCCTGGTATTGCAGTCACTTTCTATCTGCTTACTCTATTTTATTATTTTTTTTCATAGCACTTATTACTACATGACATAGAACATCTTAAATATATTTGCCTGTCCATTGTCAGTCTCCTGTGCTGGCATCAACGGTAGGGGCTTTGTTTCTCTTGGTCACTCACTGTTATATCTCCAGCACTTAGAATAGTTCCTGGAACTAGGTGGAATTCATTATGTATTTGTTGAAAGAGCATGTGCAAATGAATGGGAGAATACATGAACAAAAAAAACACAATCCCTTTTGTCTGAGGAATCTGGTAAACTTGGGATGGGAAAGAGCACAAGTAGGTAGAAAGGGAATGGCTACTATTTGAAAGGGGCTTCACTGGTCCGTCTAGTCAAGGCTATGGTTTTTCCAGTGGTCATGTATAGATGTGAGAGTTGGACTGTGAAGAAAGCTGAGCACTGAAGAATTGATGCTTTTGAACTGTGGTGTTGGAGAAGACTCTTGAAAGTCCCTTGGACTGAAAGGAGATCCAACCAGTCCATTCTAAAGGACATCAGTCCTGGGTGTTCATTGGAAGGACTGATCCTAAAGCTGAAACTCTAATACTTTGGACACCTGATGTGAAGAGCTGACTCACTGGAAAAGACCCTGATGCTGGGAGGGATTGAGGGCAGGAGGAGAAGGGGAAGACAGAGGATGAGATGGCTGGATGGCATCACCGACTTGATGGACGTGAGTTTGAGTGAACTCCGGGAGTTGGTGATGGACAGGAAGGCCTGGCATGCTGCGATTCATGGGGTCGCAAAGAGTTGGACATGTCTGAGTGACTAAACTGAACTGAACTCACTGGCTTCAGCTAAGATGTCTAGCACAGACTGTGGAGCATTAGCAGACATTCAATATTATTAGTTATAATTACCAATTGTCCTTATCTCATGAACTCCCCTTAACAAAGTGGTGAGGACCATTTTCTGGTTTTGCAAATTCATAAAAGTCCAACAACACATTCATGTTTACAGAGTAAGGAAGTGGTTGTGCTGAATCTACCCAGATGTGGCAGGCACCAGAGCCCATTCCCAGAGGTGGGAAAGAGAACACTAAACTGTTGACTGTCTATTTCCTTGAAGCTTGCTTCATGCATTCATTACTTCATCTTGCTTCCTCAGGGCTAAATTATGATCTTCAGTTGAATAAAACTGAATGAATTTTTTATTATATGTCTTTACTCTAAATTTGGGTTTTTATTCTTGTTTCTAATTTGTTTGAGTTGACAGTGATAACTTTAAAGTCAACAAGATTAAAAAAAAAAAAGGACTTTACTAAAGTTACCAAAAAAAATTCAGTTTAATGAAGCCCACTAAAAACTGCAGGTCCACACCATAATAAATCAACCTTGTGCTTGAAAGCACAAACTGTATATACTGGCACCCAATTCAGCTAAGATAAAAATGACAAGTACTTCAATGATAAATTGTCCTCTATATCATCCAACGGAAATATTCAAATTGTCCAATACCTACAAGCAACTAGAAGGATTGAGTTTAACTTTCAAATTAAAAGGACATTAAGACGGAGCACAGTCCCCCAATCTGTCTCTCAAAAATATTCATAGAACCTTCTTGGTCTTAAAGCTTGGGAGGAACAGGGTATGTTTTCAGAGAGCAATTCAGCCAGCTATTACAACTGCAGACTACAAGAAACTGAGGGATAAAATAAAATAAGAAACTGTGCAGGATCTCTTACCAGTTGCCTGTGGTGGTGGTGGTTTAGTCGCTAAGTCGTGTCCGACTCTTGCAACCCCATGGACTGTAGCTTGCCAGGCTCCTCTGTCCATGGGATTCTCCAGGCAAAAATACTGGAGTGGGTTACTGTTCCCTTCTCCAGGGGATCTTCCCAAACCAGGAATCAAACCCGGGTCTCCTGCAGTGCAGGCAGATTCTTTACTGATTAAACTATGAGGGAAGCCCTCTGGTAGCTTCCCTTGAGAAGGGAAGCAATTAACAGTTGCTTAACAATTACATATTATCAGTCAAGGAGAGCTAAACTTTGAGCAAACCTGCTCTCTGCCTCCCCTCTGGACCACAAAACTAGGCCTAGGAAAAGAGGTACTGATTATGTGACAGGATATCTGCATCTCTATTTTCCTCATTGTTCCCCAAACTGGGAAAGATGTGTACTGAAAAAGAGGTTTAAGTCCATTTATCTCTTATAAAGTATGTAGTGTGTTCCTTATTCCCTTTACCATGGTGGGATTTTGCTTTCCAATCTATGAGTTACCTATAGGATGCGAGTATGAATTCTATAAGGCATGAGGCGAGATGTCGATAAGTTCCACACAATAAAGCAGATAATAGATGTCTACCAAGACTTGGCAATACAATTTGAATATCTACCCACTGATATCAACAAGGAGTTCTCAAATGAGTATTGAAAATTTATTAACACACCCACTAACTCCTATGGAAATCACAGGAAGAGAGATAGAGAACATTTTTATTTCTTTCCTTTACGCTCTGTGTACATAATGCTCTTAAATTCTCATGAAATTCATTGAGTTCTAATACTGATCTCCAAATCAGCTTTACCATTCAGGTGGACCCATTCTGTCCTTCAACTTTCTTAACAATTATCATTTCATCCACTATGCCCATAGTTCTGCACCCAATTTTGTGAACAGATAAAAGAGAAGCCTTTAGTGGTATCTGCCCCAAATTCTTTGGCCAGTTTCTGGCTCTCAGCTTTGATTGCCAAAGGCGTGAAGATCAAAAGATGTTCTCTGCTGAAGTGTTTACTGCCCTTTAACATATCCTCTCACAACAAAGGAGTTCTTTATTTACATCTAAGATGAAAGAGTAAGTCACAAAGTAAAAGGCCTACATTAGACAGATGCAAGTGACAGAATTTGCTTGCCCCATCCTCAAGAAAATTCACATCATTAATATTAATATAAAGTCAGCCTAAAAGTCCTCCAGAGCAAAATATACCTCTCAGGGAGGGGGTGCAGCCCTGGCTTTCTGAGGGATTTCCTTGGCTTCACCCATAACTTCAATCTTCCCCAACAGGGTGGTGACATATGCTCATTTCACAAGCACAGCAACATCTCGCGACAGCCCTGGAAACATGAACCACTATTTACACTGGAAAGAATGACTGGGAGCAGCTGTGCCCAGCAGCAGACAGCACTCGAGGCAGAAAATGGGGCTGTGTCGCCAATCTGTTATTACGGTAATAACTAATGGAGAGGAATAAAATGGATTACCAGTGCTAAATCAAACTGGGAGGTTTCTGATGCTGCTGTAGGACATTGGCTTCTCACAGTTTATGATATCACCAGGCTTCCTGATGAATTTACAGTCTGGTAATCCTGCCATGGCATTAGTTTTCCACACGCAAATCCTTGGAATATAAGTCAACTCTGCAAATGAACAGGACTAGGGAACTCCATTGGGCCAAGTTTATTTCAACCTCAGGGAAAGCTAAGACTGGTTGTCTTCCTGTTCCTTACTATGTTTATTAAGCCCATGAAATGAATAGTTTGAGTGGCATCTTTTCCCACGCTTTGTATATTCATTGATTCTTAATATGTCTATGCAATATTGTTCTTTTGGTCTCAGAACCAGGCCCCTTCCCATTAATAACATTAGCACTGATTCACTCACTTCTCAGCTAGACTGCATTATCTACATTTTATCATTTTACCCCTTTGTTGACTATATTTCTTGTTGGTATGCTAGTTATATGCCTAATTCACAGTTCCATCTAGTCAACAAAACCTTGGCCAGGAACTAGGTCAACATAATTAACTTGTACCAGACCCACCAAAATAGTATACAGGTGGCTTTTTAGGATGACTTAAATTCAGTAACTCCAATGTGATTATTTAGTCATTCATTCATGCTAGTGTTTAAAAAAACAAACAAACCAGAGTGTTGCTCATCATCCAAATATGTGAAGGGTTAAATCTCATCCCACTGCTCCCTGAGGGGAATTCAAATTGGGGTTGGGGTAGGGAGGCACAGGTTGAGGTATTCCATGCTAAGGATAAAAGGCCCTTAGATAGTTAAGATGCATATCTCAGGAGGAATTTCAATGACCCAAGATTCTTGCATCTTCCCCCCCACACAGAAAAGTACTAAAATCATTAACTTCAGATATCTGTTTTTCCTGATTAGCAGTAATCTTTTACCAGAGATGTGTGTTTGACTATTTGTTTCCTTCCCTATCTCTTTGGGGGAGTTCCTCAGAGCCATCTGTGAGGCTGTTTCTCAGGCCACAGTGCTCAGAAAGAACCTGAATAAAACTTGAACTCACAACTTTCCTTTTGCACATTTTTCTTTCAGTGGGCACTAGGAAGCTGCTCTTCCCTCTTTCATGGGAATGATGTTGCAGGGAGAGGGCTGCTCTCAGCAGCTGCAGCTGGAGGCTTACTGGCTGTCCCAGACCCTACCCTGGACCCTTGCATGATTCCACAGGGTGAGGCCCTGAGGAAGGCACCTAGCCCAAAGCGACAGGCCACTCAGGTCCCTGTCTCCACATTCTGGTACTAACTTAGATCGAGGAATGACCACACGGTAGATACTGATGGAGGTAGTGGCAATTTTAGAAGTGAATCTCAGAAATACCAGGGAATACTAACATTTTCATTTGCATCTCCCATGACACCTGGTTCCTGAATCCCAGACCTGTATTTCTACTTGGATTCTAGAGACAGCTTGCACTCAACATACAGAGAAAGAGGATTCCTTCTAAATCAACTTCTTTTCTTGCAGGGTGATCTTAGTTGCTGATTTAAGGAATCCACGCTCTCTTAGGTGCCAAAACCTGCCTATTCTTGCTATTAAATACCTTTGGGAATATACCCCTCCTTTTTAGTTACATAGCTAGGATCATTGCCAAGCCCGATTCCTTCATATACGGGCTTCGAAGGTGGCTCAGTAGTAAAGAATCTGTCTGCAAATGCGAGAGACAGGAGACATGGGTTTAATCCCTGGGTTGGGAAGATCCCCTGGAAGAGGAAATGGCAATCGTACTCCAGTATTCTTGCCTGGGAAATCCCATGGACAGAAGAGCCTGGCAGGTTCCAGTCCATGGGGTCACAAAGAGTCGGACACAACTGAGCAGCTGAGCACTCAGGTATTCCTTCACATGGATAACTGCAGCAGCTTCCTAACTCAGTTTCCTGCCTCTAGTCTTTTCCTCCTTAAATTGCATTTTTACATTTATCTACAGTTGAACCTTGAACAACAAGGGGGTTTGGGGAACCAACCCTCCCCATCATCAAAAATCTGCATTTAACTTAACAGCCCTCCATATTTGTAATCACTCCACATCCACATTTCTATGACTGTGGGTTCAACCACCTGCAGATCATGTAGTACTGTAGTACTTACTGCTGGAAAAAAAAAAAAAAAATCCATGAATAAGTGGATTCAGGGAGTTCAAACATTGTTGTTCAAGAAGCACCTGTATAATTTGTTCATGGTATTTCGCAGCTTAAAATCGTCCCGATGGTTGGCTACAACATGGAGGATAATGTTTCAGTTCTTCAAACTGGCAAAAAGTCTTTCAAGACCCACCCCTGCTTCTGGCTTAACCTCTATCATTCCCTCTTACAAACTCTACCTCTCCCAATATCCTGACTGATGTCCTGTGTATAGCATGCCTTGTCATTTTATGAATGAATTCTTTGCTCTTTCTCAAATTCCTATGACCCTGTAAATAAAATGTTTGGAATTCTCCTCCTTCGACTAGTAAACTCCTTCTAGTTTACTAGAAAATCAGGGACACGTTAATTTCAGTTAGATAAGGAGAGAGAGAGAGAGAGCACTCTACCACTAGGTCTGAGAGTGAAGGAGAACACAATAGAAAGGGTGGGGAAGCCCAGAACATGTTAGTATGAGATTCTGTGAAGGATTAGACTGTGTTCATTTGCTTTATGGCAGGGGTCCCAACCCCCGGGCCAAGGATCGATACTGGCCCATGGCCTGTTCAAACCTGGCTGCATAGCGGTGAGTGAGCAAGCACAGCTTCACCTGTGTTGACAGTCGCTCCTCATTGTTCATATTAGTGCTTGAGCTCCACCTCCTTTCAAATCAGCAGCGGCATAATAAATGTAATGCATTTGAGTCACCCTGAACAACCCCTTGCCCCCAGCTGGGGAAAAATTGTCTTCCATGAAACTGGTCTCTGGTGCCAAAAAGGTTGGGGACTGTTTTGTTGTTGTTGTTGTTGTTGTTGTTTAGTTGCTAAGTCCTGTCCGATTCTTTTGTGACCCCATGGACTGTGGCCCGCCAGGCTCCTTTGTCTGTGGGATTTTTCCAGGCAAGAATACTGGGGTGGGTTGCCATTTCCTTCTTCAGGACTGCTGCTTTATGGCTTTTATCTCAGTTTATTATACACTCGAGAGGAGTTCAGTCTCATATATCTCACTCCCTGCTCAAGTTTAAAGGGCAGTGGGGGAAGGGTGAGCATTCTCTATTGAGAGATAGACTGCAAGCTCTAGAGCCAGACTGCCAAGGTCTGTAGCTGGGCTCAACTTCTGTCAATTTCTCTTCTCCACTTATCCCCACCACTGCTATTAATACTTATCAGATGACCTTGGGCAAGTTACTTATTATTCCTGTGGTTCTGCTAAACATGTTTAATTGTTAAATGGTAATCTACTTCAGAAGGTGGCTGTGAGAATGAATGAGCTAATACATATACAGTATGAGGCTGAACAGTATGAAATTACCCTGGTGGCTCAGATAGTAAACAATCTGCCTGCAAAAGGCAGGAGGCCTGGGTTCGATCCCTAAGTTGGAAAGATCCCCTAGAGGAGTGGGCATGGCAACCCACTCCAGTAATCTTGCCTGGAGAATCCCATAGACAGAGGAGCCTGGTGTGCTACAGTCCATGGGGTCACAAAAAGTCAGACACAACTGATTGACTAAGCACAGTACAGCGCATGAGGTTGAATAGTATGAAAATTACCATCTTTATAGATCAAAATGCCCAAAACTCAGCAAGTGCATATGGTTCAACCAAACATTTGAAATAATGTCTAATGAACAATACACACCCCAAAAATGTGATTATTGCTTCTCATAGATGCTTCTAAACAAGCTGTTGAGATTTATATCACCCAATGGTCTTTTCTCCATGATGTCCTCTTACTAATCTGGTTCCTTTAAAACAAGACTAGGCCACTTGGCTATAATCTTTAACATATCCCTTGTCAGATCACATTCTGGATGACTTCAGTGTCCATTTAGAAAAACCTATCCAACTCCTTACCTTCTTCAGCTCCAGGCTCACCCACATCAAGGTCACCTGAAATAAATCATCAGGTGGGGCTCACTTGTTATCCCATATCCAGAGATGATGACAATCTCTGATCCTTCTAGTCTTCCTCAGCTTTAACTACCTCCTTTCTTCAGTCCCTGGATAACCATAGTTTCTTGACCCCTCGCCTCACTGCTTTACTCAGCTGGGACAGCCTGGCTCATCACCCGAACCATCCATTGAAAGCTTCAACTACATTGGACCTCACTTCACTTGTTTAATAAAATCTCAACACAGGATCAATTCAAAAATATACTTTCTATATTTCATGACCCAGCTTTTAAACACAGTTGGAGAAAATCAGCTTTCAGATTGATGCCACTATAAATTTGCAGCCCTCAATCTCTGGTCAGTCTCTCACTCATCCTTGTTTAGTTTGCTTATATTTTACTTAGCAACATTTCAAAATTGTCATTATGCTCAAGACTCCAGCCAAAGCCACATCCCTCTCAGCATATGACATCATCTTCTACTTCAAGGAGACAATTACACACATACACATAAACACACATACACATATGTCAGCATCTGCCTCTTCCTAGATATCTCTGGACCCATTCTTAGACCCTTTCTTCCTGTTCAGATGATGTATCCCTTACTCTGCTTCAAGGCTCTGCTCTCTGCACATGGCCCTAATCTCCTTTCATCTCTCTGAGGATCTTGTCCTATCAATCATCTCGCCTTTTCCCTAAATATTCAACCTACTTGCTTTTTCCCTTAAGCCTAGAAGCCTACATAAATCTTTCATCATATTAAATTTTTTCTCCTTCTTGAACCTGGTTGCCCCTCCCAGGAACCACCCCCTTCCTTCTCCTCTTTTATTCCAAGTGATCTGAAAGAGAGGTCTGCACTCACTATCTCAATTTCCTGACTCTTTCCATTTACCTTACAACAAACTATAGTCTGACATCTGCCCAGTCCATTGCGTTGAGAAACTTTTCTCATGAGCCCACCAAAGAACTTCATAATGCCATCCTGATGGACAAGGATCAAATGTCTGTTTTCTCTGCTTTTCCTTTCCAGTCTCCCTCATGGGTTCCTCTTCTTTTTAAAAAAATTTTATCTTATTTATTTTTAATTTTTGGCTGTGCTGGGTCTCCATTGCTGTGCAGGATTTTGCAGGTTGCAGCGAACTGCGGCTATTCTCCAGCTGTGGTGCTCGGCTTCTCGCTGCGGTGGCTTCTCTCGTTGCAGGGCGCTGGCTCTCGGGCACTCGGGCTTCAGTAGCTGTGGTATGTGGGCTCGGGAGTAGTGGCTCCTGGGTTCTAGAGCACAGGATCAGTAGTTGCGGCGCATCAGATTAGTTGCTCCGTGGCACGTGGGATCTTCCTGGATCAGGGATCGAACTCATGACCCCTGCACTGGCAGGCGGGTTCTTTACCACTGATCCTCCAGGGAAGTCTGGTTCGTCTTCTTCTGTTTGCCCTTGAGTGCATTTGTCAAGGCTTCTCCTTTGGTACTTTGCTCTGCTCATTCTACGTACTCTACTTGTATAATTTCATTAGCTCTTGATTTTAAATATCATTGATGAGGGGTGACTTCCAAATCTGTATTTCTAGTCCAGAGTCTCTTCCAATGCCTGTCACATTTATTTACTTGGAAAGCCCACAGGGACTTAAACCCAACATATTTTTCATTCAGTCTTTAAAAAAATATTTATTGATGACCCACACTTCATAATAGTATTTAGTAGTAAATAAGACAGCAAGATAGGCCCTTTATCTTAAGCACTGTTTCTCACTCCCTCTTCCAATTAACTTTTGAAAAATGAAAGTGTTAGTTGCTCAGTCATGTCTGACTTTTTGCTACCTGATGGACGTAGTCCGCCAGGATCCTCTGTCCATGGGGATTCTCCAGGCAAGAATACTGGAGTGGGTAGCCATTCCCTTCTCCAGAGGATCTTCCCAACCCAGGGATCAAACCCGGGTCTCCCAAACTGCAGGCAGATTCTTTACCATCTGAGCCACCAGGGAAGCCGTAATTAACCCTTAGGCCATAATGATACAAGATTTTCTGTAGTCTGCCATTTTCTGTTGAAAGAAGGCTAAACACTGGGGGCCTCTGAATCTTTCAGCCTGGAATTTTGGTTTCATGTTCTTTTCAATTTTTAAGACTTTAAGAGAAGTCTTGCCCTCCAGAAGCCTTCTCTAAATTCCCAACCTGAGCTAAGTGCTCTTCATCACTGCACTGGCTAGGATGTGCTAAAACTATGTATTTGCATACGTGTTCCCCACTGGATCTCCAGGGCAGGAATGATGGCTCTCCAAAGAACATGCTTGGTACATAGGAGATAAATGCTTGGGATTACTCAGCTAAATGTAATCTTTTCCCTCTTCAAACACCGAAATACTGTGATGCATTTCTAACTCTCCCCAGGATGGTGGCACATATTAACCTGTAAATCTCATTCTCCACCCCTTGTTAATACCAGTTAACTTTCTTGAGTACGCTGTGCCTCTTTCATTCTCTACACTGCTGAAAATGATGTATATAATGGACACTCAAGAAACAATGGCTGAATTGAGCTGAAATGAACAGAGAAAACATTCTCATATTATCCTTTTCTATCTCTGGAACCCTTTAGTGGCATTGTGTAGTCCAGGGCTGATTTTCCAGGTGTGTTTCTGCCTCAACCAAAGTCCCAAAGTGCTATCAAATGTGTTTTGACTGTCCTTCAAGATCTGGATAAATCCAAAGAGACTACCCTGATAGCATATATGCTGCTGCTGCTAAGTGCTTCAGTCGTGTCCAACTCTGTGGCACCCCACAGATGGCAGCTCACCGGGCTCCCCCGTCCCTGGGATTCTCCAGGCAAGAATAATGGAGTGGGTTGCCACTGCCTTCTCCAGACAGTGTATATAGAATCTCTCATTCATGTATACGGACTCTTGTATTTTCTCAATTCACAAAAAATGGAGGAAAGATGGAACTCTTATGGAATAAAAATTCATTTGGCCACTGCATCACTATGTACCATATGTCCTCCTGCAATACATTGAGTTCAGACTCTTATGACTTAAGTTCATTTCAAAAAAATGAATACTTGTATTTATTTCTCACAAGAAGCTTCATTCTCAATATACATAAAATGCTTTGAGCTCTCCATGAAAGGAATGACGTAAACACAGGACATTATTACTAACATTCTCCTCTAGATAACCTCATGAGCTAAGTATTAATGTCAGAGGGAATATTATTTTACAGGTGGGTAGGTCAGTCGACTTGCTCAGAGTCAAAGGTAGTAGTAAGAGCCAAGAACACACTCCAAGAGTCCTATGCTTATATTTATTGCCAGACCTAACCCAAGCTTTTCAGTAAGTGTTCCTTCTGGTGTGAAGAGAATCTACGGACTTTCTCTCTGCTTCTTTTGACTGTTTTTGCCCTATCCCTCTTTCCTTCTTATCAATTTTCCTTCTCAAAAGGGGATGCAATGGTCACCTAGCAGTCATCCAACCCCCAACCTGTGTAGCATGTGGTATAATGCAGAGGGCCTGTCAGGCTTACTCGATCTAACCTCTTATCCAGGGCTCCCAATCAAGGCAGCTCAGAGCTTTGCCAGCTTGAGTTAATTCAGTTCTAATAAATTGCTCTGTCGTGCAAGTGTGGCATGCTCCACTGCATTCATCCTTCAGTTACATCTCATGCAGGTGGCCTGCATAAATTAACAGTGATCCCACTTTTCAAACAGCTTTTCAAATCTGACACACTACATTTATTAGGACAATTCTGACTAAGTCTATGAACTATTTTGATGGTCCCTGTACAATAGAAATCATTTATGGAGAAGTAGAAATCTGCTAGACTGAATTATATCTAGATCCATGCTCTCAAACTTTACATAGTCAAAAAAGTCACTGCTGTCTGGAAGGATGCAGGCCTTAGGCTGAGAAGGAAAAAGAATAAAAAGTGGAAAAAGTAAAGAAGATGAGAGGAACAACACTTTTCGTGGTAATAAACAACAACAAAAAACAACAAAAAAGCTGATAACTTGTTTCCTATATTTAAGGAGAGCTGCAGAAATTAAAATGTTAAAGTGCTATAGCTGATCAATGGTATGTTTAGATTCTGGGAGAAGGGCACACATATCATTTACTTATAAATTATTAAGGGCCCACTGTATACTTTACACAGGGGATACAAAGATAAATAGAAATGTGAACTATTACTATTCACCGAGATGGTAGCTTTAATTGCCATTAGGCATTTTTGTACACAATGGAAACAGAAAGGAGGGAAATTGAAAAGTCATTACGCCTTTGCCTGGTCTGTTTTGGAGAAGGAAATGGTGACCCACTCTAGTATTCTTGCCTGGAGAATCCCAGGGACAGAGGAGCCTAGCGGGCTATAGTCCAAGGGGTCGCAAACAGCCAGACATGACTTAGTGCCTGAGCATAGCATATTGTCTTTTTTAACCCCAATCCAAGTAGGCAGCACTGTCTAAGATGAAGATATGTAACCTAGAGACAACAGACTTGGTCTCACTGGGATAAACACCACATCCCTCCTTCCTGCTTGTTGGCACATGGTCATAACATCCACTGGTGTGCTGGTAAATGGTTAACAACTGGCTCTCTGGGAAAAAGTTGATTTGCTACATTTGTTGATTTCCATGGTGCAAATATTCCCATGATGGCTGATTTCAAGCTATCAACATGACATCACTGAATACAGAGCTGGGAAGAGAAGAGGCATAAATAACCTTGAGAGCACAGTGTAGTAAAATTATTAAGCGACGAGTTTCAGCAATCCTTAGCCCTGTTTGCAAGAATTTGCCCATGTATTTGAAGTTAAGATTATTTAATTTTTAATAATGACTGTGCTTAACAAAGCTTGCTGCTGTGAGTCAGTAAGGGCCAGCTGCAGCATACCACTGGAATCATACCCTTGGCATGCCAGGGGCAGGGGCAGTGATCCAGATCCATGTTTACCAAAATGCTGTGCCTCGCTTCACTCCTTGCTGTCCTCTTCCCATCTTACCCCAAACCAAGATAAGAAACAGCTATTCCAGGTTCACTGTGCACTCTCTCCGTCCTCTTCTCTGCCTCCAACGACCTTCAATAATGTGTACCACCCTCCACGGGAAGAGAGACTTCACATCCCGGTGCTGAATAACAGACTGCATTTGCTGATCACTAGTAACTTTATAGGTGAAGGTGAAGTCGCTCAGTCGTGTCAGGCTCTTTGCGACCCCATGGACTGTAGCCTACCACACTCCTCCATCCATGAGATTTTCCAGGCAAGAACACTTGAGTGGGTTGTCATTTCCTTCTCCAGGGGATCTTTCCAACCCAGGGATCAAACCCTGGTCTCCCACATTGTAGGCAGACACTTTACCATCTGAGCTACCAGGGAGGTCCCATTAACTTTATAAACATTTGGCAAATGGGCTCTTATTATTACTGCTCTTCAATGCCCTTCCCTCCCTGTTTACAGTCTGATTCAAGATGCCAGCATATTTAAGTGGCACTTTCAAGGTTTAAAGGGAATCAGTATTCTTAGTATCAGCAGATTTTCAGTCAAAGTGTGATGGAGCATGCAGAAAGGAAGGGCCACTGGTGGGGGAACCTACTTCACTCCAGAAGATTTGCCCAGAGTTTGACCACTTTAACTCCCAACCCCTTTCAAGTTCCTAAGCCCAGCCTCTGCAGTCGGCTTAGGAGCCCTCTCAATCTACTTCTGAGATAAGAAACAATTTCTCTAAGGACTCATTTATCCTATAAACTGTGAAAATTTTATTTAGCTGTCTTAAGAGATATCATGGACAGATATCCCTATAAATAGCCATTTATCTGTTAAAATACAAAAGTATCCAGAAAAGTACCTGAGACGAATTCAGAGCTACAAATTTATTATTTTATCTCAGTTCTAAAGGTCTGGAAAATCAGTCACGACCCTCAAAGAACAAGGTCCTACATCCACAGAACACGTATGATGCTGGACGAAGCATGTGCCACGTACCTGACTGAGCAACACAGATAAATGCAACAGCCTGCACAGATAAAAATGAGTTCTAACCTTCCTTCTCTGATTAAAAAAATTATATAGTGCCCCCACAGATGAAGAATACAAGAAAGAAGGTCATGAACTGCTTAGCCTCAAAAGAAAAATAACTAACCCATGTATTTGCTGTTTCACAATTTAAGCTTATACCCTTAATCTCATGGTGGGGACTTAGTGATATGTTTGGATAGTAGGATTTATATTTTTTCACCACCACAGTGAGAAGCCCGCAACTACAGAGTAGCCATCACTCACTGCAACTAGGGAAAAAGCCGGTGAGCAACGACAAAGACCCAGTACAGTCAAATATAAATTTCTTCAGAAAACATGGGTCCAAGTGATCTAATGTTAATTTCGGGAAGCCGTTTCCGACTGTTGCTGGAAACTCAGTGGATGAGAGAGAAGTGTACGAAGATAGGAAGATCTGATCCCTGGATCTGCTTGGCCGTGCCTGGGCCAGTGAGTACCCTTAGGGTCTCCTCGCTTTAGCTGCCCTTCAAAAGCCTTCATTTTTCACCCTAATGTCCTAAATAAACACCACCCTTTTCTCTGTGAGCGAAATTGGGAAATACCAGGCTGGGAAGCACTAGCTTAGTGAATATTGGCTTCCTATGGGTGCTTGGCACAAACCCAGGTCACTGCAAGAACTTGACTCATTAGCTGTGTCAGCATGTCACGGTGCGAAGAGCTGAGGTGGGAATAAAACTTGGGTTGTGGCTCAGGCTTCCTCACTGCTGAGCCCTGATGCCTTAGCAAATCACTTTAAATGTCAGGACCTCAACTGCTTCAGCTGTAACATAAGCTGACTGGCGTAGATCCCTGTGATGTTGAGCACCATAAACCTTGTACTGGGCTAGGTGCGGGAGGGGGAAACTTAGAGGAGACACAGACGCTGCCCCTGATCTTAAGGAAGCTGCAATCAGCTAGAGATAAGATCATTAATAAAGATAAACAGCAATGAGTAAATATAAAATCTAGCTGAACTATAATGAGTTTTGAGGCCTGAGAATTATCATGGCTTATAATACCTCAACGGCATTTTCCACTGGGCATATAAATCTATAGAGTAAAATTTGCATCACAGACTAGTCTATGACCTCTCATTTTATTTTGTCATGCAACAGAATAAACAGCATGTTCAAATATTCAAACATGTGCTCCAAGATTACAAAGTCACGTGAACTTAAAAGATCAGCTTCACCTTGGCTGTACCTAGGAGTTCTGACCTGACCTATCTAACATTTTCATTATGACATACTTTAATTAAGTTATTAACAGACTGGTATATGTTCAGATAACACTGACCAAGTCAAGGATGAGTGTCAAGAGTCCTCTTCTGAAAAAAATTTCAAACATTTTAAACATCCTGTTCATGGAACATTCGTCCTTTCATGCAATTGCTCCCGCCTCACTTCTTTCTGGACCCAGAGATCCCAATCCCTCCACTGGATCCTTACGTACCAGCCCAACACCTACTTTCACATCTTTTCCTATCCAGCACAGGCTCGATGCTTCATCACTTCAACCTCTCTCTTACTTATTTTCATCCCTTCTGTCCCCAAGAAACACTTGTCTGCACATATTCAACATGAAATCAATCCGTTTAACAAAGAAATTATGCATGCTTGAAAACTGGGGCAGCTATACATTCATGGTTACCAGCATGGCCTGGCCTGGGAATTCTGTATCCTTAGAATTAAGGGTATTTCAAACTTTCTTTGGTTTACTGTTACCCTAATTCTCCTACCCTCCCTAGGCAGGCTAAACCCTCTTTGAAAGTGGCAGGAGGCAGGGAGGTCAACTGAGGTTGCAGGCAACCATAACTTCTAGTGAGACACATTCAGGGCCAACCCCTGAATGCCATCAGGAGAGTGGTCTCCTCCATACAGTAGTGCCTGTGGATTAGGTATGAAATGTGGAGTTATGAATACTTGCTCTGTTTATTCTGGTCATGACCACATCAGCAAGTGTGTGTGGTTGTGACCATCAACAGCGGGCAGGAGCCATTTCCACAGATGTTTTGAATTGTGGGGGCTTCCTTTACCTAGAACTTACGTCTTTCTCCACATGTTCTTAGGGCTTGAAATCAAATTCTAGCTCTGCTACTTAGCTTTCTATTCTGTGGTAAGTTATTTAAACTCTCTGTATCTAGGGATAATACTTAACTTGTAGAGTTAATGTGGGCATCAAATTTGTTACTATTAACAGGGCCAAGCCCATACTAATATAGAAGTGTTTGCTATGATTACTCTTGTTGTCCTGTGTATAACAGTCATCCAGATTTTCTCATAGTCATTAGAATGTTACAACTGTGTTATCTCTTTCCTCCTCTTGTTTCTCCAAATCCAGTTAGAGAAATGGTCTTGCTACTGAAAGATCCATACCTATCTAATCTTGATGATTGATGACATTCTTTCTCTAACAACAAAACATAATACACAAAATATTTCCAAACCTGTATGACCTCATACAGAACCTGTTATGTTCCCATAGTTGTTGGGTAACCGAGAGAACAATAAATAGTCTTCGTAATCAGGACAATCTCTCCTGTAATGTCTGATTCCATCCCCCCACCCTTCCATCTGTTAGCTCTGCTTTCTGCTTCCAGCACTTATGCATTTTCATCTCCACTCACTACCTCCCCATTTACTGCCTTACCTGAACGGAACTACTCTCCCTTCCCTGAACCCCTATTCAGCATTTCCAGCAAGCTGGTTCTTTTACCTGAACCCCTTTCCTCACCTCATTCACACTGCTTCCTTGGGACAATCCTTGTACTCTTCTGGACTTCAATTACACAATGCCTCACCAGAGAACTTTCCTTGACAAGTTCAATCTCCAATCAGCAAGGCTGAATTTGGTGCTCCTCCTATAGCCCTTATCACTCTATAATTAATTAGACCAGAAGTTCCCTAAGAGCAGAGATCACAACGGCTTCCCTAGTTTCTGCATCTAACATATACATAGTTTGTACTCTACAAATGGACAAATGAACTATAATGTAATACTTTCACACACGCATGGATGTGTGACACCTAAAAAGGGAATGGGGCAAGATCACTGTCATTGTCTTCAAACACCTACAAATATCATGGAAGAAGAACAATTCTTTTCTGTAGCTTCAGAGAGAGACATCCAGAGTAACACTGTAGACTCTGGGCAGTCACATGTCAAAACAACACAACAAACAACTTTCTAAAATGTCAAGCATGAGACACTCTAGTCAGTATTCAGCTGCATATAGTTGGACAGGTTTATGTAGGAGCTGGCAAAATGAACTGGGTGATGCCTAGTCTCCTTGCAACTTAAGACTCTGACTCACAAAATTCTACTTTGGGCACCTGGGCATGCATGTGTAGGATAAGAGTCATGCTGAACATATAAAGGAGATCAAAGGTTACATATTAATGTTACCACAAGACTGCCACACCATGGAGTACTGGGCAAAGGAATAGTCGGAGAAGTTTAAATAAAACAAAGTAATCCAACCCAAAGCCAGCATTCCAACCCAGGGGACAAGCCTGGAGAGGGGCAAAGCCAGGTCCCCTGGGGCATTCTCCACACCACCTCCCTCATCCTGGAGGAGGCAATTTAACTTTACAACTTTCGAGAAACTTCCCATTAGAAGTGGTTTTAACTTTAGATTTATTGCATTTTCCAAGGTTACGTCATTTGGGCTGTGCACACTCCAGAGTGACTCCAGGGGCTACACTGTAAACTGTTACAATAAATATTAACGAAGAGTAGGCCTGATAAAACCTGTAATCTACACACACGCACCCACACAAAAAGGGACTTTTCACCTTATATGGTTACTTTAAAAAATTGACGCTTTTTCCGTTCCACTTTGTTGGTCTGCCAAACACACAGAGTACATCTACTTTAAAAACACCAATTAAAAATATTAACAACACAAAAATACATAAACCGTGGTTCAGAGCCAAGGACACATAAATCGACATGGATTCAGATGGTAAGTAAACATAAAATGAGTAACAGAAACTACGACATCATCCAAAAGGAAGCAGGAACAATAGCCCTACAAGTACAAGCGAGCCTTCCCGCCCCCACCCCCACCCTCAGTACTCCAACTCCCCCACTCCAGAGGGCACGGCAATGATTACGAGGCAGGCAAAATGACTGCATGAGGGAGGGAACGAGGAAAGACCTGTAGGAGGTGGGGAAGAAAGTAGACGCAACCTCATTTCACACTGTAACCTTGGACAGCCCCATGGGCTTTTTTACTCCTTCCTAGAAGCACTGCATCCCAAGTGCTCAAAACCTCAAACACTAGGGTGGTGTAACGGAGAAGCAGCCGTGGAGAGAAAGCTGGGTTGGAGTTACAGTCTTTGGACTGGCATTACTATTATCATCTAGTTCCTGTCACTTACCGTTTCTAAGCCTTGTTGTTGTTCAGTCACTCAATCATGTCCAGCTCCTTGCGCCCCCATAGACTGTAGCATGCCAGGCTTCCCTGTTCTTTGCTATTCCTCATCTTTAAAATGGGGATCCTAAACCTACCTCATTACAACCTTGATAGGAATAACTAAAACCAGATATGCAAAAGTGAAGAATCTAGCTAGAAAAATACAAATCCCTCAATGATTCCATTTGTCTGTTCAAACAGAAAAGAACTATTTCCCTCTCTGGTACCTGACAGGTTGAGCTATCACTATTTTTCCAAAACTGAACTCAGCCCAGGACAGAGTGAAGCTCATCAGTATAATACGAGAGGCATGATGCTACACACTTTGCAGACAATTAATGTGTGATGATAGGAGAGAGCCAGAAGATGAAAGGAGAAGGAAAGAACTAGGCATAATCCCAACACTTCTTTCTGCAAGAGGAACAGACATGAACCCTCAAGGGTTCCCTTGCACTTCTTAGGGGTGGTCTGAGTCTTACTACTACCACAGTGCATGAGCTTGAGGTCTTGGCCAGAGAACCATGCTCAATGTTCATAATCTTACTGTTAGGTAGTTCTAAAAGAAATCATATTAGTACAATTCTTTCCTTTAATTGTTCTCTACACAATTATCCCAGACCCTCTGGGAGTTAATCTGGAAGCTCACTGGAGACTCACTACTATTCTATCTCTGGAGTCTGTTAGAAATAAATGTTTCTATTAAATCTAATTTTGTTTCTTCCATCTCTAAAGCTTCTTTATGGGCTGTAGCATTTTGATCTATGGATTACTAAATTCAATTTATCAGTCAGGAAGAGAAATTTTACATGTGGAAAACTAAGGCTTGGGAAAGTCCAGAGAATTAATACAGCCCCTATAATGAAGTAGGACTGCCTGAACATTTATACAATATATTTTTAAAAATTATGATCATATCCTAATATGCTTTCTAGTTAGATTAGATTTATCATATATTCTTTTTAAAAAGCACTATTTCTCTCTTTTCAAAATTGAACTATAGTTGATTTACAATGCTGTATGAGTTTCAGGTGTACAGTAAAGGGATATACACACATATCTATTTTCTTTTTCAGATTTTTTTTCATTGTAGGCTATTACAAGATGAGTATAGTGCCCTGTGAATAATATATTCCAGTAATTTATCTGACAGAAAAAAAAGATGAAATGTTTATTAAGGCATGATAATTTGCTATACTACTACTCTTAAGATCTCAGTAATGCTGAGGTCATTATCCCCATCTCACAGATAAAAAAGACTATATCTGATGACTTCCCACTGCCTTAAGCAAAAAGGAAACAACTCCCTAAGATGATACTGCTACTGCTAAGTCACTTCAGTCGTGTCCGACTCTGTGCGACCCCACAGACGGCCGCCCACCAGGCTCCCCCGTCCCTGGGATTCTCGAGGCAAGAACACTGGAGTGGGTTGCCATTTCCTTCTCCAATGCATGAAAGTGAAAAGTGGAAGTGAAGTTGCTCGGTCGTGTCCGACCCTCAGCGACCCTATGGACTGCAGCCTTCCAGGCTCCTCCATCCATGGGATTTTCCAGGCAAGAGGACTGGAGTGGGGTGCCATTGATAGGTTAGTCCCAAAGAATGGCTCCGTCTCCAGTTTATTCTGGCATCTTCCCCTGTTCCCTCCAGGCCTCCTCTGTATCTTGAGCCCCTCCATAACCTGCTCTTCAGTTCCTGAACGAGCTCTGCTGGTTCCTGCCTCTAGGCTTTACTCTGCCCCCAGCAATCTCCTTCCTCTGCACAGACACCAAGATTCCAATGAAGCTTCACTTCAGGATTCTCTGAAATGCTATCTCAGTCTCCCATGCTCCATGGCAACTTCCCCTAGGGACCCCTCCGACTCTTCTGTGGCACCTGCAACATGGCACAGTCCTTCTTGGTACAAAACCCTCTCCATTCTGTTAACTTCTATGAAAGCAAGGGTGGAGTCCTATGGAAGCACTTTTCTGCTGGGCCTCAGTGACACATGCTTTGTCAAACTTGCTGTGATGAGCCCTAGTTCTACATAGTCATGACTCTGCCCAAGTAGGGCAACACACTCTGGGTGAAAACAGTTACACACAGTGAAAACACACTCTGGGTAGCTGATTGTTTTCCTCTTTTGTTATTATTCCCCAAATTCAAATCAAACCTTCTTCATTCTGCTTCGAACAAGGAAACACCAGACTTATAGGGTATGGGGAAAACGAGGTCAAAGGGGCACATGACACCTTTGTAAAAGAAAGAGGGAGAATGGCATGCAGGCTGACCACTATAGCTTCACTTTCAGGTCAAGGACTGAATAGGTTTGGAGAGGTTCACAGATGGCCCCAAAGTGAGGGCATTCCAACTATACGGTACAGAAAAGTGATTAAAAGACTGCTTTGTTCCTTACAGACTTCTGACGATAACATGACACAGAAACTTAATGAGGATCTTGTATACATATGCAAATACATAAATTTTATGCTGATATTTCAAAAAATGTCATAACTGTGAAAAACCAGAACACTCTGACTCAAAGTGTTGGTTGGGTTGGCCTTTCTTCAACTAGATATTATCTGTTAGTGCTTAGAATGTGTGGAAGTCAGAATTTTGAAGAATACACGGCTTTGCATAAAATGCATGTGGTTCATTCATGACTTTTACTGCTTTCCATACTTTCTCACTGGCTTGGCCTTTTGCTTCTATTAACATCCTGCTGCCAAATGAGATCACTCTAACGAATATTTTTAAGTCACTCCTCTGTTTTATACATTATCTTTTGTTGTACTGTTGTTCAGTTGCTAAGTCATGCCTGACTCTTTCAACCCAATGGACTGCAGCATGCCAGGCTTCCCTGTCCTTCATTCTCTCCTGGGGTTTGCTCAAACTCACGTCCATTGCATTAATGGTGTATACCTTCTAAAAAATAAACTTACAAATATAAACACAAGTCTTATTTTTCTTATAGAGGAGAGTATGTTAAGGGCTGGTTTTAGAAAAGACAGAGGAACCAAAGATCCAAAAAGCAAGAGAGTTCCAGAAAAACATCTATTTCTGCTTTATTGACTATGCCAAAGTCTTTGACAGTGGGGACCACAATCAACTGTGGAAAATTCTGAAAGAGATGGGCATACCAGATCACCTGACCTGCTCTTGAGAATCTGTATGCAGGTCAGGAAGCAACAGTTAGAACTGGACATGGAACAACAGACTGGTTCCAAATAGGAAAAGGAGTACTTCAAGGCTGTATATTGTCATCCTGCTTATTTAACCTCTATGCAGAGTACATCATGAGAAACGCTGGGCTGGAGGAAGCACAAGCTGGAATCAAGATTGCTGGGAGAAATATCAATAACCTCAGATATGCAGATGACACCACCCTTATGGCAGAAAGTGAAGAAGAACTAAAGAGCCTCTTGATGAAAGTGAAAGAGGAGAGTGAAAAAGCTGGCTTAAAGCTCAACATTCAGAAAACGAAGATCATGGCATCTGGTCCCATCACTTCATGGCAGATAGATGGGGAAAAGTGCAAACAGTGGCTGACTTTATTTTGGGGGGCTCCAAAATCACTGCAGATGATGATTGCAGTGATGAAATTAAAAGACGCTTACCCCCTGGAAACAAAGTTGTGACCAACCTAGACAGCATATTCAAAAGCAGAGACATTACTTTGCCAACAAAGGTCCATCTAGTCAAGGCTATAGTTTTCCAGTGGTCATGTATGGATGTGAGAGTTGGACTGTGAAGAAAGCTGAGCACCGAAGAACTGATGCTTTTGAACTGTGTTGTTGGAGAAGACTCTTGCGAGTCCCTTGGACTTCAAGGAGATCCATCCAGTCCATTCTAAAGGAGATCAGTCCTGGGTGTTCATTGGAAGGACTGATGTTGAAGCTGCAACTTCAAAACTTTGGCTACCTGATGTGAAGAGCTGACTCATTGCAAAAGATCTTGATGCTGGGAAAGATTGAGGGCAGGAGGAAAAAGGGATGACAGAGGATGAGATGGTTGGAAGGCATCACCAACTCGATGGACATGGGTTTGGGTGGACTCCAGGAGCTGCTGATGGACAGGGAGGCCTGGCATGCTGTGGTTCATCGAGTCGCAGTCGGACATGACTGAGCGACTGAACTGATACGGATACTGATGTTAAGGGGAAATGGGTGAGTGGAAAATGACACCAAGATTTCTAGCCTGGATAGCTGTGGAAAGAGCATAATTAAATCCACCTAGAAGCTTGGGCTGGAACATGAAGACCAAGAGGAGTTTCCTGGATCTGGAAATTCAGAAGCCACTGGTGAGGACAGGAGCCACATGACAAATAGGCGGGTGGGAAGTTAAGAGGCTAAAAGAATGAGGTCACAAAATACGAAGACAGGAGATAAACTGGCAGTTAGCTATGGGAGCAGTGAAAGCTAAGATATTAGAAAAAAGGGTACATAAGGGAAAGGAGGTATCTGAGGGGCAAGATTCCAGAGGTGATGCCTATGATCCAAAGCTCAGATGAGGATAAGAATTTGGAAACCAAGAGGAATATTCTTTTAGGACAGGAAAAGAAGAAAATGTCTAAAGAGGAGAGGCTTTGAAGGCAGAGAACTGGACAAGACAGGTGAGGGAGTGAGCAGAAGGGAGGCAGTGGGAAGAATGGAAAAGATGTGAACTCATAGTTTAGCAATGAGACAGATTCCAGCAACAAGGAAAGAATGAACCTATCATTGATAGTAGGGGTCCATAGAAGCTGGAAGTTTAAAAACATGTTCTTTAAGTCAGTCAGTCAGTTGGTGAATGAACATTTACTGAGCAACTCCACAGGTGCAGGTACCATGCAGCCATAGCCAGGAATTACTCCAGGGTCCAGTTGGGAAGTCAGGTAAGAACACAAACCATAAGGCAATGTAGCAAGCTCTTTGTTAGAGGTCAACATAGGATACATGGGAGAAGGGAGAAGATGCATTTAATCCAGGGGTATAGTTTCCTAGAGGGGGAGTTGCAAATTATTAAAACAGTCCTATCTATAAAACTGTTGAGAATGAAAGATGGGCCATTGGGAACTTCATCTCCTTCCTGGATATACTAATGAGGAAGGTATATAACCATACCCCATGTGAAATCAAGTAATTCCACACATCAGCACTGAGGGATCTTGACCATCGGTGCTTGAGGATGTAATTTCATGATCACCAATAAGTTAAACTGATGGAGTTCCTTAGGATCATGATCAAAACAAAAACTTTCACAGACTCCCAAGCAACAGAGTGTCTGGCTGTGGCTGAATATCTTGTTAGAGTTCTCAAACTTGGCTGGAAACTGTTCTGGGGAGCTGGCTTCCTGATTCATCTTGGGCTACTAAATTCCAGTTTAATAATTACTTGTATTCTATTATTCCCTGGAGCCAAGCACAAAGCAAATATTTTCTTAAATACCTTTGCTAAAAAAATCAATTATCTGGCTTTTGTTTCCATCTTAAAATGCTGTAGGTATCTTATCTTTCCATGAGAAACAAATACTCCCAAAGTCCTCACTGTTTATACTACTTGTCATTTACAACTCTGAAAATCAAAGTCAGCACTCAGCTTTGTTAATGGGCTCTGTTCAATCCTCTGTTGGAGCAAACCACACCTTTACTGTGGAAAGCACTGGAGGTTCGACTTCCAATTCCTTAAAGGAAAACATAGTCCTCCATTGCTCCAATGGTACAGTTTCAGAACTGGAAGAAACCTCAAAGCCACTTGTGTAATTGCTTAGGTGATGAAGGACAAATTACCCAGTGCTTGATCTAACTTTTTGTTTTAAATGAGGGAAGACACCCTTTCATTTACCATTAATATAATACAATGTTTGTAATACTGAGATAGTGGAATAGCAGGATTTTTCTATTCAAAGTGATTCTGCCTTTGCTGTGCTAAATTAATTATAGCTAACATTTATTGAGGGCTTATTATGCGCCAGGCACTACGCTAAGCACTTTACAAGAATTATTACATTTTGTCCTGAGAGACTGATGCCATTATTGTTCTTATTTTTACAGTGAGGAAACTGAGGCTTAGAGAACTTAAGGGTTAGAGCTCCTATTCCGAGTTTGCCATTAACTGATGTGTGACTGTCATCGGGTTACCTAAACTCACATGTCTGTGAGTAAACTGGGAATAATTTATGATACCTACTTCACAGGGTAGATGGGAGGATTACATAGCATACCAGCCCAAAGCACACCTGCCATGAATCCAATTTTCCTTCTTGGAGGGACTGTTGGGGGTACTAGAAAGAATCTGGGCTGTGGAATCAGATCTGGGCGCAAAGCCCAGCTCTGCTTCTTGTTAGGATATGTGATACTGGGCATGTACTTCACTTCTCTGACCCTCAGTTTCCTCATCTATAAAACATGAAGAGAATACCTCATGAAGTTACTGAAGGATCAAGTGAGATAATCTCCCACAAAGAGCTTGCTTAGCCTCAGGCTGCTACAAACAGCGATGCCATCTCCTTTTCTTCTTTGAGGGTCACATAGTAAAAACTGAGGAATGTGACTTCTAAGAAGACTGCAGGGGAGGTTTAAGAGAACTATTATGTGGGGAAGGATGCACTGGTCAACCACAGAGTGGGTCAGTAGAAGGTGTTCCTTGTTGCCCTCTGATTCCAGCATCGGCAGGTTATCTGGGCATCAAAGAGGAGACAGGAGTCCCCATAAAAGGGTATAACTGAACAAGCTAGCTAATTGCTCACATGGACTGCTTCAGGCAGTTCTCTATCAACATCAGTGGAATTCTTAGGAAGGCTCTCACTGTGATTTCACATCTATGAAAAGCACATTTCAGTAGAAATGATGAGTAAGAAGTGTTTCAAAGATATTTATAGCATCTTCTTATGAGCAGGACAACTGGAATAGACACCTATAAAGTCACCTTAGACAAGACTGGTTGGATTTGATTTATTCTTTAGAAATATAGAAATTTAGGACCCTACTCAGAGGTAATATGGCCCACTATGTCATGATACAGACACACATCAACTGCCATCTTCCTGGGACACAATTTTTATACAACTTCAATCTAGATAAAAGGATGTAAAGATATCTACACTTCAAATGACTCTCAGAACTTCTACACCAAAAACATTACTTCATCCTTTAGAACCTTGCTAGTTACCTGATTTCTTAACCCATGGTAGATCTAAAAGCAAAAACCAGATACAGGAAGGTAGAAGCAGATTGAGAGGAGCAAATAAATGACTGGTTATAATATGATACAGAGGAGGCAGAAAACAAAATAAAAATTTAATACTTCAGTTGCTGTTCATGTAACTAACAGTGAACTTCAAATAAGCAGGAAAGTATGGCTTTACCTTTAAAAATATCTATCAAACTTTAAACTTTATTTTTAAAAAAATTTCTGGCACTTGATAGTGTAGACAGTTGCGGGAAAACCCATCTTTGCCAACAACCTGGTTTAATGACAAAAACCAACTCAATAAAATATTATTCTGGATTCTTTCTAAACCAACCTATAATTCTCTTGCCCATTTTGGGAATATATTTCTATAGCGTATATTTTGCCACTGTGTGGCAGAAAATCAATTTAAAATATAAAGATTAACGTCCTCAACCACCTCAAATTAAATTCAAATTAAATACATGAGAAAAAATTTCTTGTATTTCCCCTTAGGAATATTAATGAGCAATTTAATAAACAGCATTAAGTGTTTCTCTGTTTTCTTCCTTCTTCATTCAAAACTAGTAAATAAAGATGTAAGGGAATCTGGGGTGGCAAGGGGAAAATTGTGCTTTTTCTATAGCTCTCTTATGTGTGTATGTGAGTTTAAAAAGCAGTGTATCCATTTCTGCAACAACTGTGACATAGTGTTTTCTAGCACCAGAAGTTTAAGAAACTGAGAAAATAAATGATCCATTTCATTTGGCTTTTATTCCACAATGACCAAACCAACCATGAATGAACTCCACATAGATCCTAAATTCTTTACACAGGTTCTAAGAGTCGAAATTTCTGGGCTGTGTGTAGGATGAGCCGGAAAATTCTTTTGTTTCCAGGATTTGAAAAGAAAGAATGACTACTCAAGAACAGATGAGGAAAATGCTCAAATTCTGTAGTGCAATACTATAACCTGCTCTTTATGAAAACACTTTAGACAGCTAGCTAAAGCCAAAAAGAATTCCACTGAAATTGTCCTAGTTTGTTTAAGACACAGATTTTGTGGCCAGAGACTATATCAGATGTCAAATAGAAACTGCCCCTTATTTAATCAATGGGGGGGGGGGGGGGGGACAGGAGACAACGGCCTGTGAAACAGCCTAGCTCTCACAGTCCTGGTGCTGTGCACGCCACATCTACCTCATCTATTTAACAGCTCCACCGTCGGCTCTAGGTCTTATGCATAGTCACACATATCCTGCAGGAACAAATAAAGACCTTGTGAATAACTTTCTTCTAAGGGGGTGGAGAGTCATTCTTTCAGACTGACTTATTTGTAGGTTCCTTCATGATGGCTTCATAATATCATCTACAGCAGGGGTCAGCAAAAACAGCAAACCATGGTTGTTTCTGTCAATGAAGTTTTACTGAAACACAGCCATGGCCACACATTTGTTGCCCACTTAGTGACTGGATGTCATTAGGAAACAGATGTCATGTAGCCAACCAAGCTCGATATAGTGGGGGGTGTGTGGTGGGTGAAGCAGCAGGAAGAAAGAGTACCATGTCAGCACTTGTCATTGCTTTTCCCCATCTTTCTCCATTTCATATCCAACTGCTTTGAAACACCTGAATTCTGCTAGGTCAAGTCTGTGAATCTGGCCAGAAAGACTGGACTAAAAATCTGGTCCTTTGATGAGGAAACAAACACATTCAGTTATTCAGTAAGTCATTCAAGAAACTGAGTACATACTATGAGCAAAGTGCCAGGGACATAACGACGAGCAAACATACTATGTCTATATTCATGGAACTCACAGGTCAGTAGGGGAGGCCAAAATTCTCTAGCTAATACAGATGTACATAAAATTGCTATTTTAATTGGTTTTAATTAAATTGGTATTAATAAGAAAGAGGTCAGAGTGCCACTGAAGTGTCTAACAGGGTCATGACCTAGTCAGAAAGGTCAGGGAGGGCTTCCTCAGGAACCCTCACCAGAGCTGAAGGTGGAGGGCTGAGATGGAAGAGCTAACTGGGTGCCGAACAGAGGGAAGGCGTCCAAGCGGAGAGCACAGGGCGGGCCTGGAGGTGGGGGGAGAAAGGTGTACTAAGTGGCCAGCATATTCGGAGCAGAAAGAGTGAAGAAGGGAGGAGAATGAGGTGAAGTGGTAGGCCAGATCAAGCATGGCCTTGGAAGTCCTATTAACAAGTTGTGAGTTAACCAGGGTTAAACCTAGTGATTCCTGGGTGACAGTCTTTCTCCCTTGGGCCATTCTGTTTTCCTGACCAGCTAGTGTTTTTCTCCTTTTCCCACTTCTTTCTCCCTTCCTTCTTTTTAAAATCCTGAGCCAAAAGACACTCTATTTTGAATATTCACTTGTCTTCATCATATTCAATGGGCATAAAAAAGGGGGGAGGGGACAAGATAGTAAAGAACTTACTTGCACATCTTTAGTACAATGCTATGTATCAACTATACCTCAAAAAACAGAAAAATATTAAGATAAGTTGAAAAACAAAAACAAGAATTTACTCAGGAGCTTTCTGTGAATATATTAATAATACATAAAGGGAACTATGTGGGCTACCTCCGTCACTCTTTCTAATTGGGGAGGTGAGTGGGTAGGAATATTCATCTAGCCATGGGCTGCTTGTGCTGGGAACAGCAAATTTTAAAACTTCAATTATACTGTTTGATGAATAGTACTTTGTAGCTGAAAGGCAAAGAAAGGCACCAGAGGAGACTGAAAATAGGAGGTAATACCAAAAAGAGAAAAGAATTCTGGGAACAAGGCATCTGCACATGGCTCAGTCACTTAGTAACTGTTTGATCCTGGGCAAGCTACTTAATTTTTCTGATTTCTAGATTCCCCATTTGTAAAAATGAGAATAATCAGGTGTCCACCACAGAGTGGTTATGAGGATTAAGTCAGATAATGTAAAGGTTTCTAACAGGGCTTTCCAGGTAGTGCTAGTGGTAAAGAACCTGCCTGCCAGTGCAGGAGACATAAGACACGGGTGCAATCCCTGGCTCGGGAAGATCTCCTGGAGGAGGGTATGACACCTCACTCAGTATTCTTGCCTAGAGAATCCCATGGACAGAGGAGCCAGATGGGCTATGGTCCACAGGGCTGCACACAGTTGGACATGGCTGAAGTGACTTAGCACACAGACATGCATGCAAAGGTTTCTAATACGTAGTATGAGAGAAACCAGGGTAAGTGGTAATAGAAGATACAGATAAGGAAGTAAAGGTGGAAAAAGTTTTATCTGTAGTTATAGTACATGGCTTCCTTGTTGGTTTATAGTGCTTTGTAACCTTTACCATCTTTTGTTGTCTAATCTCGTGACTGAAAATGACTAATACCTTAAAATGACCATAGCCCCAATTCTACTAAGCAGGTAAAAAACAAACAAACCATAAAGTCAAAGGTTGAAATGTATCTTTGGTTATGGAATTGACTTATTATGGACGTATTTATAAATTAAAAAATAGCAACAACAAAACTCAGTCTGACACCTCCCCCACTTCATAACGTGTGCATATGCTGCCATGTACCATAACTACAGAGAAGACTTTTTCCACCTTTACTTTCCTTTCGGTATCTTCTATTACCACTTACCCTGGTTTCTTTGTCCCATAATATATATCAGAAATAGACTTTACTATCAGGAAAGAAAGAAAATAATATCTGCATACGCAGCTGGTAAGAATGTCACTGGTAATCACTGTGATTGACTTTAAGGTACCATTATCAAAGGAAATTATTATTTCTACATATGAAATCAGTCTTACTCTGATTCTTAGAACTCAGCAGAACTAAAAAGTAAAAATTATGCTTTAGAAATAAAATGGCCTACAGAACCACTACAGATGTCTTGTTGTGCAACTCGAACCATCTTTTACGCATGTTATACCTTTTGATTAGGAAATGCTAACGTAAGCACCATGCAGTTCTTTGTACCTTTTAGGAAAACATTAAGTGCTTTGAAATGTAGCCAAGTCAGTGCTCTGAAAAGGAGCCCAAGGTGGCTATTGGATTGTTTTTCATTCTTTCAACTGATGATGGGCACAGAGAATGAAGTGGCTTATTTAAGGTGGTATTATAGATGGAAGCATGAACAGTCATGGATTTCTGGCTTCCCCAAATGAAGACTCGAACCGTGCTGTATAGCTGAGCATCCAGACAAAGCTCAAGGACAAAAATTGAAAGCATATTTAAGTATTTCAACAAGAAGCCAGCTGTCAATTATCAAGGTTTTATTTAAAGTTATTTTATTAAAAATGAATAGACTGAATAGTACCATTATGCCAAAACAGAATTTGGGGAAACAGCCTAAGGTTTCTTGGTAGGCTGAGCATTAGCATTTTTAGAACCAGGAGCTTATGATGGCAAAATTTTCTCTTAATTATATCCTTAATGAAAATCACTCTGGCTACTTGCTCAGTTTGTGGGATACCTTGCCCATCTTTCACATTTAGGAAATCGTCCTTCCTTGAAATTTACTCAGCAAGCCCACCTCCCAGCTCTTCCCACTGCAGTGCTGTTTTATGATTTATGTGTTATGATTCTGAGACTCTTTTCTAGAGCAGTGTGGTCCTTCTCTGCACATCCTAAGCCATGAAATAACTGAATATTTGGTACACTGCTTGGTAACCAGGTTTATGCACAAAGTACTGTCTTTCGGTAACAAGGGAATATCAAAACAAGGACACACTCCAAAGATCAGAAATTGAATGCTGTTGTTTTAAAAGAAAAAAAATATTTCTTTTCTTACCACCACCAGTCTCTAATCAGCTTTGCTTCTACTCTTTATGAAATATACTCTCTAAGCCTGATTCTCATCTTTTGAATTCAAGTCTATGTAACAAAGTAAATTGTGAATAAAATAGTAGCCTCTTCCATTAAGAGAAAACATTTGTGAAAGTAAATATCCTTCAATTGTTAAAGATGAATTACTTGAATACATTATTTCAATTCTTATTTTATTTTCAAACTCTCAATTTTCAGGGCCTGAAAAGGCAGCAGAGTGGTCTACTCTAACAGTATCTAATGATTTCTATATTTTTTTACCTTCTTAAAAGTATCCAAATATTTTTCATATATTGAATTTGGTAAAGGGGAAAGAATTTAGAGAGGAGATAGAATAACAGATATGAGCTGTGATTAAATTCTGCAGAAGCCAAAATCATGACTTTAAAACACAAAGATTTTTCTGAGCCAAAGCCAGTTTTTACAGATTCCAGCCAGTTTCATTCAGTCCAGACAGTGGTCAAGGATCCTTGTTAGTTCTGGATCCTTTCTGGATCCATAGGATATAGGCTTCTACAGTGAAGGTTGGGAAGGAGGAAGGACGGACTCAAAAGAGGATGGTAAACTAAATATCCAGCGGGAGGAGAATAGTTATTAATAACGATGCCGTCACATAATGAAATACAACCACTAAAAACTGTGGTTTGGAAAAATGACAATGAATACTATTCTCTAAACAACATGCACATTATAATAGATACAGAAGAGAAGAAAGTGCAGAAGAAATTACAGTACAAGATGAAGAGCAAGGCTGGATTAATGATGAATTTTTTTATTCTTTATGTTTGTGTCCCTATTTTCAGTGCTTAATATATATTGCTTTTTAATTAGGACATTTTCCTTCTTATTTAGAAAAGGGAAATACTGACAGAAAAGGAAGAAGAAAAAAAATACAACGATAATAAATCAATCAGAGCAGAAGGCAGGCATTTGTCAGCGCCTATGCAATGAATGCTATAACTCCCTGATGAAGAAAGGGGCTATGTTTGGCAATTTGGTCCTTTATATTCTAGAGCCAACAAACTTCTATTTTAAAAACTATAGCCAACACACTGGAAGAAGCAGTCCCTACTAAAGTCTAAAAATAAGAATACTCTGGATCCAGTCCTCAGCATGTAGCCACCACCAAGTTAAACTGCAATAATTTCTCACCTGAAAGTAATTACTTTGTATATGGTAGCTTGCACTGAAGAGAGTAGATGCATGAATTCTCATATTATACTAAAACAAACTTCATTTATAGTTTTTAAGATCAACAACTTGAAAGATCAAATGTCTTCAGTCCACTTCTCAGCTGCAAATGCAACCAACAAGGGGTTCTGATCCAGACATGAAACCATGTAGGATCAGGAAACATAGCAGTAGAAGGTTCAGTACCAAGAAAACAGGAGCTTCTAGCTTAGCTGCTACAAAAAAGAAGTTCAGATGCTTTTTACTCATCCTTTCCAGAATAACTCCTTTTCCATATTAAAAAAAGTTTCTTAATTCCCCACGGACAGTAGTTGTAGCTTTTCCTATCCACAGAATGAAGAAAGACATAACCACAAAAGCCTACAACAAATTCAGAAAACCTTTAAATGGCTTGTATGCTCTCAATCACAACAGCCTCCATTCTGGAGACACATCACACTTGGTTTCTCACAATGCTTTTGGAAGATGACTGGAAGCCTCCTTAGACAACTTTGAAAGTTCCTAGGGGTTCTGGGTTCATAGGCTGAGAATCACTACTGCAAAGCATATTCCACATAAGGAATCTCAAGAACTTTATCTTTCCGATGGTTGTCACTGGAAATACAGCTATCAACCATCTTCATGCACACACTCACAAAAGAAATACACAATTTCATGGTGAAGTGCTAAGTGGAGGAAATGAAAACAGCCATGAATGAGTAACATGCTGTGGGCTTTGAAGTGTGTGTGGCACTTCTGAGCCCAAGGGCTTCTTCTGTTGGCTCTGTGGCAGAGGTTTAGCATAGAGGGTAGGGGCTGAGAACTGTGACAAGGAATTTCTTTTCTAAAAAATGCAGGGTTTTATTTGCCTTCTTTTTCCTTATAAAACCTTCCTGTGTCAATAGGCTATCTGCCTCCAACCCCCCAGCAAAAACAAGGGTGGCCCCTACATGCCAAAAGAATAATTGTCTGGGCTCTGCATGCTGAAACTGACTTGGCAAGCTCTCCATCTTGCAAAGAACACAAAGAGCTTAGTTTAGTCTGGGTGTTAATGCTTTACAATCATTACGAAAATACCCAAAGCAACATGCTCAAGGGAGGGTAGTGATTCTTTGTCTCTTCCCCCATCCTTCCCCCCTTAATTGTAAGCTCTGACATCCATTTATTTACTTATAGCTCCTAGCAGAAGCCGCCCTCTTTGGTCAACACACACTCTTGGCTGCCTTAGGCACTTTCAAACAAAGGGTTATGTGGAACCACACACAGTGGGTAGTACCTCTGAGCTCAATCTATCCCAGTCCCATGTCCCATGTCTGAGGTCCAAATCTATTCAACAGGACTTGGAAGGGGTCTCCCTAATTAAAAACTGCTGGAAATGCATACTTTCATAAGATTAATGTGACTAGGGGCTTGGTGAACCCTTCTTAGAGGACACAAGGAGAGTCCTGACACCAGTTAAAAGAACACTGATAATTAGTCCGACCCAAGCTCATAGGATCTAGGCCAGGTTACACTATCTAGGCCCAGTGTCCACCCTGCTGCATGTGGTTGTCTGGATGCTTGTGGATGCTCCCTGATGCTTCCTGACTACAGCAGACTTCCTGCTCCATAATTCCCAAGCTAATACTCAGAAAAGTGAAAGTGAAGTCACTCAGTTGTGTCTGACTCTTTGTGACCCCATGGACTGTAGCCTACCAGGCCCCTCCATCCATGGGATTTTCCAGGCAAGAATACTGGAGTGGCTTGCCATTTCCTTCTCCAGGAGATCTTCCTGACCCAGGGATTGAACCCAGGTCTTCTGCATTGTAGGCAGATGCTCTGAGTTGAATAATGAAGAATTGTGAAGGAACAAGAACTTGATTCACATTGGGCTCCAATCTGAGATCCGACCTAGCCTAGGTAATTTTTCTTACTCCCTGGAGATATGCTCTCTTCTCTTACTGCTTCATCATGCAGGTCTTTGATGAAAGGACTCTGGCCCTTTTTTATTTTATCAGTGTAGTCAAATTTATGCCATGATTACTGAAGAGATTTCTCCTCCCCCTTTACACAGATCATTATTCTGAGTGAGAAAGAACTCAGGCAACAGAAGCTTTGCAAAGACTAGGTGGGTTCTAAAGCCAGCAGGAATTCCTGCCCTGCTGTAGTGTTCTGTGGCTTAGGGGCAGACTGACTTTACCTCTTTCAATTTAAATTTCCAATAAAGCACAGGTTAATAGTAGTATTTGCTGATAGGCTGTTTCCAGTATCAAAGGGAATAGTATATTTACAGTGCTTTAGCAGAGTGACCAGCCAGGAACACAGTAAGTTATATGTTGCTGTGGTATTAGAGAAGATTTAAAAGTTTTGGTTGGTGGAAGAGGCACACCAATAAGAGCTCGGGTGAGCCTACCCCTTTGAATCAGCAGCCTTCGTCATCTTGTTTAGAACAGTTATGCCAGTTTGGACCAAGAAGCTAGTCACTTTATGTTAAGTCCCTCCAGATTGGCAGGATCATAGTTCCCTATTACCTCTCTGCTAAATAACAGGCACTGGTTCTTGGCCAGTTTCCAATTTCTTCAGCTTGCCAATCTCCATCTTGGCAAGGAACCGAATAACACACTTTCTGAAAATACAGGTTTAGCAGTGACTAAAAGAACTCCCCTTGCCTTCAGCGATGTAAAGCTGAGTAATATATTCTCCTCATGATGCTAAAAGGCAAAAATCCATTTGTTATGTTCTTATCTCACTTGATGTCCCAAGAGGAAAGGTATGTCTGATGAATCAAGAGATAAAATTGTATCACTACGCCTCTACCAAGATAAGTCACGTGTTCCTGTCATATGTGCGGCACTGGGCACAGCATTTTATACGTATTATCTCCAACTCTCCCAACAACCCTGCAAAGACAGAGTCCTGAAGAAGTGAAGGAATTTGCCCCAAACTGGACAGCATGAAGGGATGGAGACAGGACTGTCGCTTGGCTGGCCAGCTCCAGAGCCTGCACTCCTGCCCCTGCCATTCACCATGTCGTCTCCTACATTTTTGCTTGTCCGGAAGCTTCTGATTCTAGAAAACCACCAGAAGCTTTGGGACACCAAAGATCTGACATATAACTAAAGTAGTTGGAATATTCAAAACAAAACAAAAGCTCGAAGTTATAAATCCATCTGTGTCATTCTGTCAAAAGTTTTCCTATATGAAGCTTATTCTGATAATGCGTCATGGCTGACAGGTTTTGGAAACATTTTCAAAACTGGTTCAAAGACCACATACAAAACCCAGTCTCATTATTTTAAGGTCACAATTCGTTCTTTGACCAAAAACAGTATTAGCGGACCCAAATCCTGACTTCATTCACTAGATTTGGCTCCAAGGAACTTTTCCCTGTGGTAAGAAGTCACATTCACCTTCAATAAACCAGATTTCGCCATGGCTGAGAGATAGTCCAAAAAACAGAAAACTCCAAAAGTAGAGTTCCAAAACTGTTCTGAGCACTGGCAATGTTGTTAAAAAAAAAAAGTCACAACAGCTCTCTGCTCCTTGAAATCATTTTCTTTCTTGGTTCCTGGGACACAGCTCAGCTTTCTGCTTCTCTGTCTCTGTCAGACACCCCCAAATTAGTGTCTTCTTTCTCTTTACCTTGTACCTTTTGCTCCCCTCCTCTTGAAACTTCTTAAAAGTTTATGTATTCAACACTATGTCTCTGTGTGTGTCTATTTAAATCTTTAGTCATGAACATTTCCAAATTTATAGAAAGTAAAAAGAATATAACAAAGACCATGTACTCACCCACCCTTAAACAACCATTAAAATTTTGCCAAACTTATTTTTTGCCAAACTTATTTTTCCTCTACTCTCTGCCTTTCTTTTTTCTGAAATATTTAAAAGTAAAGTGCATGAGTCACTCCTATCTGAGGCCTGTCTGTCCTCCATAGATGTTAGAGTCTGCAACCCTAGGCCTGCAGTCTTCTCATATGTGGACATATGAGAAGGACAGTAGGATACTTCGCTACGTATCTAGAAAAATAGAAAGGACATTCTCTCATATAAATACGATGTCTTTAATACAGCTAACAAAATTAACGATAACTTTTTATTAACATCTAATACATAGAATACACATTCAAACTTCCTTGCTGGTCTTCTCCTTTACTTCAGCCATAAGGAATAACTTGATGTTTGCCACACGCTGTTCTTCATCCACCTTCAACCTGTCCATATGAGCCAGCTACTCTTATCCTCTAAGGCTCAACTTATCTCTGAGGTGCTTCCACTCACAGTTAGACATTTCCTCTCAAATGCTCCCAACACACTTTGTACGTTGGACATTATTTACAGCATTTATTGGTATTCTGTATTTAGTCTTGACCCTATATTTCTATTCAATTGTGAATTTCTCAATGTCTCAGTCTTTTCATCTTTTAAAATAAGGAGAATAATACCAAGTCCATGTGTTTAATTTTTTTTTTTTAAGAGATGTAAAGAACAGAAAGCATGAGTCATATAATGTGGCAAATAATCGGAGTTTTACCAATTGAGTTTCTCTCTTTCCCCCTAATAAGATCAAGCGTACATGAGCCAGACTAGACGCAAATGCCTGGGAGGCAAGTAGGGACCTGTTCCCCAGTACAGCAAGATAGACTAAGTAACGGTAGATGTGGTAAAGGAGCAGTAAAACGGCTGCAAGGTCGAGTACTGCTCTAGGACTTTACCAGCTGCAACATTTGTTTTAGTAACACACTGTTGGTCTATTCCAGTCACAGGCCAGTAGATAAGAGAAGAAAAAGGAAAGATGTCATTTGGAATCTATAGATGGAAACTCTTGATCTCAAATCTCCCGTTCATCTCTGAGCTCTTTATTATGCTAGGTTGGTCTAGCCAAGAGGAGGCCGAAAGGCAGTCAGGGTAACTTACTGTCAACTAATGGGTGAGGAAGAGGTCGAGAAAGTCAACAAAAATTTGTGGGATACTTTGGGTTCTACAAAGATGCATTTTTTATCTTTTAAGATTCATATCTTTCTAGGGCTGGAAGAAGTAGGGGCTGGCCTGTTGAACATGTAGTGTTGCTATGGAAGCAGCAACAGAGCTGTAGGCAAGAGTTCTGGCTTCTGGGGCTGGATCTGGTCATGACCAAGGGCACATTAACTTCCAATGGGTTTCAGAAGAGGGAGATTGGAAGAAACTGGTTCCAAGAGCCAAAGAGACAAAAATTCAAAGAGAACAGAAAGGTTAAGTGACTGGCTCAATATCACCATGCTTCTAAGAAAAAACAGAGAGCAGACTTGGAAGAAATATGAAAAGTGATGTAGTTTGAAAACTGTTAAAAGAATCATATGATTTTCAAGAGCACTGATCCAGTGCTGGGAGTGTGGCATTTTAAAATGCACTTAAAGTTAACTTGGACTATATGAAAATAATTTTCTTCTTCTGTTCTATTCCACAAAGATCTGGAAAACATTCCCAGCCCTGTGTCAACCTTAAATGAGAAAAGAATATTTAAAGAGCCACTGATTTGTAATGGAAAACTTGGATAAATCGACTATTTATACTTGGAGATTTTTATATTTCTTTTTGTCCTTTCTTCAGAACACACAGCTAAGAAAAGCCATGATGTAAGTCTGCTCTATTAGACCCCATTGGCAGGCTGTTTATTCTGTATCTACAGCACAGCAGCTTCTCTGACTCTAGCACGTTGTGGAAAAGCAACCAAAGAACATATTCGAGCTTATAAAAAAGTACAGTGTTGATATATCTAGCATGAGACTGGAGAGAAAGGGGTGTCAGAATGCCTGAGTTTTCAGTTTTGGCTCAAGGTTTATTAACCAAAGTTATTTAAGCTTTCTGAACCTCAAACCCATCTTGAAAAACAGGGTGAATAATTATCTATTTACTGATATAAAGAGCAATGTACACATGAAAGGTATTACAAGCACACATCTGTAAGCAAAACTGGAATAAGTCTTCATTAAATGCCTACTATAAAATTATTGATCTATACTGAGATCCAATATCAGAGATCTATCTGAGATCCAATATCAAAAGACTGAGGTCTTCCCTAAGTATATACTCTTACTATTTCATTAGTTTAGTTGTGTTTATTATCTGGGAAATCATGCCCAACTCTATGCATTTCTTTAAGAAACGCCTAACCTAATGAAGCGTAATTCTTAAGGGTGCAATCAAAATGTGTGGTGAGATGGTGTGTTGGATGAGGGAGACTAAACCATACAACGTGAGATGTGGTGAATGTTACATCTGGAAAAAAGAACAGAGTACTTCCCACTGAAGGGCCACAATGTGGCAAGAGAAGTAGCCTTGCTTGACTTAGCTCTGGAGGCAGGAGAAGGATAAATGAATAAAGATCCTGGGAGCTGTATTTCAGCTCACAAGGAAGCACTTTCAGACACTTGTGTATGTTAGTCGCTCAGTCGTGTCTGACTCTTCACGACCCCACGGACTGTAGCCCACCAGGCTCCTCTGTCCATGGGACTCTCCAGCAACAATACCAGAGCAGGTTGCCATTTTCTTCTCCAGGGGATCTTCCTGACCCAGGGATCAAACCTGGGTCTCCTGCATTGCAGGCAGATTCTTTACCATCTGAGCCACCAGGGAAGCCCTCACTTACAGCTGTGTAACAATGGCATAGATGGGCACAGGACAATGTGCAACAATGGAGTAGATGGGCATAGAAAATATCTAGTGCCTGATACTATGTTGACTTTGTCAACAAAGGTCCATCTAGTCAAGGCTATGGTTTTTCCAGTGGTCATGTATGGTTGTGAGTGTTGGACTATAAAGAAAGCTGAGCGCTGAAAAATTGATGCTTTTGAACTGTGGTGTTGGAGAAAACTCTTGAGAGTCCCTTGGACTGCAAGGAGATCCAACCAGTCCATCCTAAAGGAGATCAGTCCTGGGTGTTCATGGGAAGGACTGATGCTGAAGCTGAAACTGCAATACTTTGGTCATCTGATGAAAAGAGCTGACTCATTTGAAAAGACCCTGATGCTGGGAGGGATTGGGGGCAGGAGGAGAAGGGGACGACAGAGGATGAGATGGTTGGATGGCATCACTGACTCAATGGACATGGGTCTGGGTGGACTCCAGGAGTAGGTGATGGACATGGTGGCCTGGTGTGCTACAGTTCATGGGGTCACAAAGAGTCAGACACGACTGAGTGACTGAAGTGACTGACACTATGGAAGATGGATGAGATGACTACACTGCCTTCTGAACCTCACATTTGATGTGAAAGTAATCCTGAATTTCTTTTAAGAGTTAGGATTCTTAAGAATATGGACCTGAATCACAGATCCCCAAGTTCTGTTCCCCTCTCTGAAGCCCTATTCATGCCTTTCCTACAAGTAAAAACACTGTTAAGGGAATGTTTCAATGACTTTTACTCAAAATGGAAGAAAAAGATAAAGGGGACCATTGCTAAATTAGGTTATCTGGTTTTCAATGTGTCTTTTTTAGCCATCAGATAGCTCTGCTGTAGCTGGCTGAATTTAGTGTCTTCAAATGTGGGTGACTAGGGCAATAAAAGAAACAAACTTTTATTTTTTCATTTTAAGAGAAACCAAATAAAATACTCAACAGGATTTTTTTCCCAAATGTGGCCATGCAAGTACAACCTGGCTGATCTGCAACTGAGCACTATTAACATCTATTTATAGCCAGTATTTTCATAGATGAATCACATTTACCATGAGACAGTTAATATTAAGGGCTCAACCAGCTCTGCTGAGAACCCCATAATCTTACTACTTCTCTTTCCATTCTCCTTTCAGGGAACTAAGTTATAGCTTTATGGATCCACACAGAGAGAGGGTGAAATCCAAGTGGAAATGTAAAGCTAGCCGACAGTCTGTTCCCTAAATGTTAAACACATTCAAACTTACGGCACTGAATCACTTTCAAGGTTGTCCCTTGGCGAAGAGCATCCTCCAGTTGGCACAGACTCACTGTGCGTTATGCAGCCATCTTGCCATCAAAACAGTTCACCCCCTAAACTTTCTACAAACGAGTTTAAATGGCACTGCATTATATCACAGACATACAAAAAGGACTAAGGACTGTTCAAGGTGCTGTCAAATAAAAAGGAGTGCGGTGGATGTTGAACTCATTTTATGCATGTGAACCTGTAATCAGGGAGGTGAGGGTGACATAGAATGAAGGGTCAGGGTATATATGATAAAGGTTCTGAAAATTCAATGACTTTAACTGCAATTTTCTAATAAGTCTTGGGGACCGAGTGTCCCTTCTCCACCCACATGTGTGCAAACACACACACTAAACTTTGTGTAGGTACCAGCACTACCCTGATTGTTGTTGTTCAGTTACTAAGTTGTGTTTGACTCTTTGCAACACCATGGACTGTAGCATACCAGGCTTCCCTGTCCTTCATTATCTCCCGGAGTCAGGTTAAATTTATGTCCATTGAGTTGGTGAGGTAATGCTATCTAACCATCTCATCCTCTGCTGCCCCCTTCTCCTTTTGCCTTCAACCTTTCCCAGCATCAGGGTCTTTTCCAATGAGGTGACTCTTCCCATCAGGTGGCCAAAGTACTGGAGCTTCACCTTCAGCACCAATCCTTGCAATGAATATTCAGGGTTAATTTCCTTTAGGATTGACTGGTTTGATTTCCTTGCAGTCCAAGGGACTCTCAAGAATCTTCTCCAGCACCCCAATTTGAAAGCAACAGTTCTTTGGCGCTCAGCAGAATTCTTCTTTATGGTCCAACTCTCACATTGTACATGGGTACTGGCAAAACCAGAGCTTTAATTACGTAGAACTTTGTTGGCAAAATGATGTCTCTGCTTTTTAATATGCTGTCTAGGTTTGTCATAGCTTTCTTTCCGAGGAGCAGTGTGTTCTGTTGGCAAAACTCTGCTAGCCTTTACCTTACTTCATTTTGTACTACAAGGCCAAATATGCCTGTTATTCTGGGTGTCTCTTGACTTCCTGCTTTTGCATTTTAATCCCCTTTGATGAAAAGGACATCTTTTTTTAGTGTTGGTTCTTGAAGGTCTTATAGGTCTTCATAGAACAGGTCAACTTCAGCTTCTTCAGCATCAGTGGTTGGGGCATAGACATGGATTACTGTGAATTGGCTTGCCTTGGAAATGAATCAACATCATTCTGTCATTTTTGAGACTGCACCCAAGTACTGCATTTCAAACTCTTTGTTCACTATGAGTGCTACTCCATTTCTTTTAAGGGATTCTTGCCCACAATAGTAGATATAATGGTCATCTGAATTAAAGTTGCCCATGCCTGTCCATTTCAGTTCACTGATTCCCTCAGATACCCATGTTCACTCTTACTACCTCCTGTTTGTCCACATCCAGTTTACCTTGATTCATGGACCTAACATTACAGGTTCCCATGCAATACTGTTCTTTACAGCATCAGACTTTACTTTCACCACAACTGAGTGTTGTTTCCACTTTGGCCCAGCCGCTTCATTCTTTCAGGAGCTATTACTAATTGCCCTCTGCTCTTCCCCAGTAGGACACTGGACACTTTCTGATCTGGGGGGCTCATTTTTCAAGGGTCACATCTTTTTGCCTTTTCATACTGTTCATGGGATTCTCCAGGAAAGAATACTGCAGTTGGCTGCCATTTCCTCCTCCAGCAGACCACATTTTGTCAGAACTCTTCACTATAATCCATCTTTCTTAGGTGGCCATGCACAGCACTATGCCCTTTTGCCACTACAAGGCGGTGATTCATGAAGGGGATTACCTTCATATTGATATTAATTTTTGTCTTTGAGAGTCTCCACCCTTAGTTTAGCTTTACCATGCCCTTTCCTACAGTCTTTACTAAGGGTAAAATTCTTTAAGATTAAATGATGACATACACAAAGCATTTATGATAGCACCCGACATGTGGTAAGAGGTCTACACACATTAGCTGCTTCTATCAGATTCTCAGTACCATTTTTTTGAATTTCTAGCCCATGGTTCACAGATGACTCATCTTTACTATGAGGCAGTCCCTACTGATACTTAAGAGCTGATCGGTTCTATTGAGGACTGCATGATTCAGTCATTCAAATGAATCCCTGCTGAGGTCCAACTCTGTTGAACACTTCAGAGACAGACATGACCAACAGGGACCCTAAGCTCACAGAGCATGAACGATAAACTCATTACCAGGTGGCATTATCTCCATTTTACATCTGAAGGCTCACAGAGGTATAGTAAGTTGTTCAAGGCCACAGAGCTAACATGATGGAGTAGTGATTCAAATCCAGATCCATTTGATCCCATAATCTCACAGTCTTTCTTGCCATGCTCCCTCTGCCCACACCCAAGATGCCAGCAAAGTGTCTGAGAAAAGCCACTTTGTGGCTTAGTTTCTGCACGTAAATGATGCATGAAAACAAAACATCTTTACTGAATAGACCAACTGCTGAAAGGGCCAGAAGTTGTGAATTCATTAATATTCATATTTTTGTGTAATTCTGGGTAGCCAGAATTAACTGTACCCCATCAACAAAACAGACATTAGTCCAGATACAGAAATAAGCCTGCACAAATTAGCAAATATGATAACTGATATAGTGGGTAGTTCATAAATGTTTATTGAATAACAATGTTGAAGCAGGATATTTTCCTTTACTAAGTATACCTTTTTATGAGACCCTAAGTAGATACAGCATAGTGATTTGCTGAATTCTAAAGCCAGACGCCCATGCTGGGACCTGGCTCTGCTACTTTCTAGCAGTATGACCTTCAGCAAGTTACTAAGCAGCTATGCCTCAGTTTCTTCTACTGCAAAACAGAGAAAAAGTTCTTGAGAAGACTACAGGGTTTAACCAAAAGAAAGCATTTAGTACTTATTTGCTAAGTACTGAATTAATGTAAGCTATCACTGTTATTTTCTTCTTTAAATTGGAGTAGTTTTGATTGGTTACCCTGATATCATAGTAAATGATCAAGACCACAACCAATTTCTTTCACTGAGGCATCCTGAAGTTCTTTTATACAGCCAAATAACCTGTTTCCACCATTCAAACATGGAAATAAACAGGTATGCAGAGACTAAATTACATCTAAGTAGCATCCAATTATGTAGAATAAGCAGTTTTTGTTATACAAAGAAAGAATGATTATGAAAATTCAACGTTTATAGTAAGGAGTTGGCTAGAGGCTTGTACGCAGTGGGGGAGGTGGTAGTTAGAACAGGCCTCAATTGACATTTGGCTATTTCTTGTAACTAAATTAAGTAAATAATTGCAAAAAATTCTGTTTGTCCTTCTTCTGCATGAACACATCCTTACCAAAATATATCACAATTTCAACCAGCTTATGCCAAAGAAAAGCTGACTGAGGTCACTGCATAGGAAAACAAAGCAGAATCTGCTTCTCAGGGCCAACTGCACTGTATTTGTATCCATAGATACAAGAAAACAGAGAAGCACAAAATTCTAAAGCGGGAAGTCCCAGGACCTCAGAGATCATCTAGTCTCAGGCACAAATTCTGTAGTAAGGGGGACCCATTAGGGAGTGAGGACCAGGGTAGAGGTCAAGGGAAAGAAACCTTATTTCATCCTGAATGACCTCATGGGGCCAACCCAGCCTAATAGCCTTATTTTACGAGCTGCGACCTAGAGCCTAGCTAATTAAAAGCAGAATTGAGATCAGAAGTCCTGTTTCCTGATTCCCAGTCTATCACTCTGTTACATTTCTGAGGGCTGCCATTCTATGGCTCTGAGAGTCACAAATAATCAACACACTAGGCTGTTAAACTTGACAACTAGGCAGGTTTCCTCTTTGCAAAACCATCAGGCATTATGTCACTAGCGACAGTTATGAAAGGAGTAAGGCATCATGATTTGTTATAAACAAAAGCAATTTTCCATTTCATTTTTTTCCCTTTGTAACCTGAAAATCCCAAACCACCGCTGCTATTACAAAATTTTTCTTTTCCTCAGTATGCACCCCTGGGCCAAGCACAGATGCATAAAAATTTTGCCAAGAGAAACAATGAAGTCACTGATAATACAAAGCATGAGAGTATCATGAAATTCATGCCTTTGTTTTCTTCCTCTTGATACTTAATTACTTCTCATTACTGATCATTTTGTGGTTGTTGGCAGAAGGGTAAGGAAACTCCACCACTGTAAACACTCAGAGACACACACTCCTCAGTCAACCCAAAGTCTGCACACGAACAGTCTGTTCATAAACCCAACTGAGCACCAGCAAGAATGCTGAAGCTATTTTCCCTAGTCCCCAAAGAAGATAGATGGTTTCAGAAAAACTCTAAACAATTTAAAAAGGATAAACATAACATAAAAATGTTTCAGCGCATTCCTTTTTTAAAAAAAATCACTTATAAATATTATCATTGGCAAATGATATGTGCACTCCTGGAGGATTTCACTCAACTCACTTTAACAATGAGGTAAGGAGGAATACAGCCAATATCTTATAATAACTATAAATGGAATACAACCTTTAAAAACGATGAACCACTATATTTTACACCTGTAACATATAATATTGTACATCAACTATAACTCAATTTAAAAAAAAAAGAATGAGAGGTGAGGGAAGACAGTGCATATATGGAGATCCACTCAGTTTTCTGTGGCAGTTTGTGCTCCATGCTAAGTTGCTTCAGTTGTGTCCGACTGTGTGACTCTATGGACTACAGCCCACCAGGCTCCTCTGTCCATGGGGATTCTCCAGGCAAGAATACTGGAGTGGGTTGCCATGCTCGCCTGCAGGGGATCTTCCTGACCCAGGGATGGAACCGGCATCTGTTACGTCTAACCTGCATTGGCAGGTGGATTCTTTTACCACTAGTGCCACCTGGGAAGCCCTGTAGTAGTTCAGAGTTGCCTTACACTCAAAGAGCCATACTTACGAGCAATGCTTAGCAAGCTACCCTGCTAAACAGAAACTTACATTATCTTGGAATTCTGGAAGGCATACCTTGGATAAGATTAATGGTGACAGAGGAATCCTTATTGAATAGTAACAGAATACAAGTTGATTCTTATCAGTAGGCTATTGTTCCACATTTGACTGCCTGGGTAACATGAAAGCACAGGAATGCATCATAGAAATCACAAAAATAACCCTACGCTTCCAGGAAACTAAAAGAAGTAAAGAATCAAACACATTTTACCTTTCTTTTAAACTAGGCTTCTATTTGATTTTCACAGAAATATGAATCTGTAAGTGTGACAGATGAGTTTTTCAAAGACGGCTGCAGTTAATTCTTCCCAGTCCTCTGCAATGTGACTCTGCAGCTCCTTCCATTGAGAAGTGAAATCTGTTCCCCCACTTCCTGAATTTGGGGTGGCCTTGTAATGCTCTTTTACCAAAAAAACTGAAGACTTGGAGTAGGGGAGAATAAGCGATGCAGGGGAGAGTCGATGACAACTACCGCCACAGATCACTGTTCATCATATTCTTGGGATGCTGCCCTGAGTCCGCTCTACGGGGAAGCCTGATCCAGCCCACCAGAGGCTGAAAGCCCACGTGGAGCAGAGATGAGATGATCCAGCTGAGATCAAGTTTGTCTAGCTGAGAGTCAGATATGGAGTGAGCCCATCTTAGCCCATTCACACCCAGGAGAGCTGCAAGATGACTGAAAATGCAGAGTGACCTACAGAGTTTTGAGCCACTGTTAGTTAGCAATGTTCCCTAAATTGTGGATAGGCCACAAAGTGGAAGGAATAAATCAGTAATTTTCTTGAATAGCCATTAGGTATGAAACACCAGGTCAGAAATCCCAAGGGACACTTGAATGTATTAGATAGAATATCTGAATGTATTAGATATTAATATTAGATAGGAGAAACTGAAGGCCTTGTCCTTCATGTGAGAACATTTATATAAACAAAATGGAACATAATATTTAAGTGTTTTAAACATATCTACTCTATATTAACAACCCTCCATTATTCCTATAGGCCAGAGTAATGATCTCTCTGAGGTAATCAAGATAATCCAATGGGGTGGGAGAAAAAAAACTGGATTTCTTATTTTTTATTAATATTTTTCCTTTTTATTTTTGAATATGTTTTCATAAGTGGAGTTGCTCAGTCGTGTCTGACTCTTAGCGACCCCATGGACTGCAGCCTACCAGGCTCCTCCGCTGTGGGATTTTCCAGGCAACAGTACTGGAATGGGGTGCCATTGCCTTCTCCCATAAGGTACATAGCATATATTAATATTCTAGTATAGGAACATTATTTATTAGCACATAAATATACACATAATGAGGCTTTCTACAGTCAAAAATTCTATATATCCTAACCTTCCATCCCTACATAAAAATATACTCCCTTTATGCCTTTGCATTTCTCCAATAAGTAAGTCCTTTCCTGGATATGTAGCGGAGTGAAAGTGAAAGTCACTCAGTCATGTCCAACTCTTTGCAACCCCATGGACTATACACTCCATGGAATTCTTCAGGCCAGAATACTGGAGTGGGTAGCCGTTCGCTTCTCCAGAGGATCTTCCCAATCCAGGGATAGAACCCAGGTTTCCTGCACTGCAGGCTGATTCTTTACCAGCTGAGCCACCAGGGAAGGCCAAGTAATGGACAGTCAGTGACAACTACTGCCACAGATCACTGCTCATCTCTACTGTAATTATTGATAAGTAATCTCTTCAGCAAGGCTACAAGCATTTTTCACACATGGTGTCTGTATCCATCTCAGACAGGGTGTTCATAACCACCTGGCTTTGGCAGTACAGTATAACAGCATGAGACATGACTTTTTAAGAGCACAGGTAGTAGAGCCGGGTTGTCTGGATTCAAACCCCAGTTCTTCCACTTACTAGCTGTGCAGCCTTCATTGGTGCTTCCCTTTCTTTGCTGTAAATAGAGATAATAATATCCCCACACTTCATGGGGTCGTTGTGGAGAACTGAACGCGTTAACACATGTAAAATGCTTAGAAGAATGCCTGGCATGTAGTAACTTCTCAGTAAGTATTAGCTTTCATCAACATTACCACCACCACCACCACCATTACTGCTGATCTCTAGCAGCTAATAGAGGAATTAAATGTGTGATGGAGGAAAGTCAGAGTGAACATGAATTACAGAGAAAAGATACTACATGACTTGTTAAAACTTTGACAGCAAATGTTTTAAGTTTCTCCAGATGGACCCTGTAACTTTAAGGCAGGGTGCCCCACTAGTATCACTTGATAGTTGGTTTGTTACTGACAAAACACATAATAAACAGGTAAGCCACTAACACCTTCCAGTTCTGCTTTTACAGCCTGATTGTTATGATGAGGCTACTGAAGAATTCTCATTGAAAATTAACTCTGGGATTCTTTCCTTAAGCGCTGTCTTTTAACTGTGATTTCTACTCTGGTGAAAACCATTAGACACAGGTTTCCTGCCTATCCATATGCAGTGTTTAGATTTCTGTGGATTTCCTCTAGGGCGCAGACCCACAAGTCCATGTCTTTTAAATACACTACTGATAATCTATGCTAAAAGAAAGTGGCAAGAATCATTATATATCCTAGGAGAAAGGGGGTCATAGAGATCACCTCCTCACCCCCCTCACCTCACAAATCAGGACACTGCACTCAGGGAGGGTCACGTCTTAACTAAGTCCCACAGCTGATTTGTGATAGAATTCTTTTCACCTGACTTCTGTCTAGTTCAGTACACTTTTCATGACCCCAGATTTATAAACTATTTCCATAACTTTACACTTGAAAAGTGTACCACCTGTATTAAGAAAAGTAAGACAGTCACACCATAAATAACCAATTTAGTGCAGGACACACTTCAATAAATGCTTGTTGAAGGATGGGTAGAGAGATGAATGGACGCTTAGCTGGTTGGTTATGAAGTCCTCAAGGCTCCTAAACTGTTCTGCACTCTGATTTCTCAAGTGGTGCCAGCAAAGTGGAACTGGAAAGAGTCACTTCTTCAATAGAGTACCCAGGAAAGACACAAAACCATTCTTTCAATCTTCTTTTTTTTCCCCCTGAATTCATGGTTTACAATTCATTAGATGAAACAGATAATCAAATAAACTTGCTTTAGTTCTTAAATTTTTTTCTAACTATAAAGGTAGTACAGAATCACTATAAAATTGGAGGGAATAAAAGTAAAGTTAATAATGTTAATAATAAGAACTAATGTTTATTTGGTGATAATATTGTATTAAACATATGACATGTATTGATTGACTAATTTAGTCCTCACAGCAACTTTAGGTTATGGATATACTACTATTATCATGCTCATTTTACAGATGAGAAAGGCAGAGAGGTATCAAGTAACTTGCCAAAGTTTTATAGCCAATAAGTAATGGAGGAGAGATATGAACTCAGGCAGAGTGGTTCCTGAGTTCATGGTCTTAACCATTCTATTATACTGCCACTGCTCAAATTTTGGTTTCCAATGCAAATTATAAAGGAAAGAACTGATTTATAATTAGAGAAATGCAGATCAGAACTACAGTGAGGTATCATCTCACACTGGTCAAAATGGCCACCATAAAAAAAAATTTATAAACAATAAATATTGAAGAGGCTGTGGAGGAAGGGAAACCTCTTGCACTGTTGGTGGGAATGTAAACTGATATAGCCACTAAGAGGAACAGTATGGACATTTCTTAAAAAACTAGGAATAAAACTTCCATTATAATCTCGCTCAGTCATGTCTGACTCTTTGCGACCCTGTGGACTGTGGCCTACCAGGCTCTTCCATCCATGGGATTCTCCAGGCAAGAATACTGGAGTGGGTTGCCACTTCCTTCTCCAGGGGATCTTCCTGACCCAGGGATTGAACCTGGGTCTCCCGCATTGGAGGCATACACTTTAACCTCTGAGCCATGACCCAGTAATGCCACTACTGGGCATATACCCTGAGGAAACCATAATTGAAAAAAACACATGTACCCCAATGTTCATTGCAGTACTGTTTACAACAGATAGGACACGGAAGCAACCTAGAAGTCCACTGACAGATGAAGGGATAAAGAAGTTGTGGTACATATACACAATGGAATATCACTCAGCTATAAAAAGGAACGCATTTGAATCAGTTCTAATGAGGTAGATGAACCTAGAGCCTATTATACAGAGTGAAGTTAAGTCAGAAAGAGAAAAACAAGTATCATGTATTAACGCATATACATGGAATCTGGAAGGGTACTGCTGAGCCTGTTTGCAGGGCAGCAATGGAGATGCAAAAACAGAGAACAGACTTGTGGACGCAGAGGGGAAGCAGAGGGTGGGAGGAATCGAAAGCGCAGCCCTGAAGCATACACTTTACAAAGTGTGAAGCGGATAGCCAGCAGGAATTTGCTGTGTGATGCAGGGAATTCGAACCCAGTTCTCTGTGACAACCTGCAGGGGTGGGATGGGGTGGAGGAAAGTTCAAGAGAGAGGGGATGTATGTACACCTGTGGCTGATTCATGTTGATGTATGGCAGAAATCAACACAATATTGTAAAGCAATTATCTTCCAATTAAAAAATGAAGATCTGATTTAAAAACTGATTAACTTGATTAAATTAAACTGAAAACTTCTTTACCACAAAAGACATAAAGTGAAAATGTTTAAGCTACTATCAGAAGAAATAACAGCAAAACAATAGAATATGTAATGAATTCCTATAAATTCATAAGAAAAAGACAACTAATATTTACAAAAGGAAAATGGGCAAAGACTATGAACAAGCAATTTATGAAGAAACTCCAATGCCATCTAAACACATAAAAAGATGCTGCTCTTATGAATTTAGGATGCAAATCAGATACTATTTCATTTATCATATTGGTATAAATTCCATAATAGCACATGTTGATGAAGATATAGAGCAAGGAGAACACTTATACTCTGCTATAAACTGGTACTCCACTCAGGAGAGCAGTAATCCCTAGTAATGTTGAGAACACAATATAGCAGAGTCCAAAAATCCCACTCTTATGCCATAAAGAATACCATGTACACAGGAAGAAAATGTAAAAGTATGTTCACAGCTGCATTTTTTCCTAACACAAAAAACATGTAAATTATACAGTAAAATGGATAAGTAAATGGTGGATTATTCATACAGTGTAATATCATATAGCAGTCAAATACGTAAAATAAGTAAAATGGAACAAGTAAGAATCTCAAAAACACAGTACAAAAAAAACTTTTCAGAATGCTATACTCAATGTGCTGTTTACATTAGGTTTGAAAATCTGTAAAGTAAAACTATAAATGGCTCAGCAATATATATTTTAACATATATAATACGTTATATATAAAATTTATATATTTATATGTATATAATTTATATATATACATAAATATATTTTAAAATGCATTAAAAATATAAAGTATAAAACATGCATGGGAAGAATAAACACCAAATTCAAGATGGTTACTTATGGGGTCGGATATGTAGGAAGTGGGTTAAGGAAGACATACATAGGGCTTCTACTCTATAATATTTTACTTAAAAAGCTATTTTCTAATGTATGGGATTGTTTGGGTTAATCTGTAAGATATTACCCAAATATATAATAAATGGAGATTTTACATATCTGTGTGGTAGCATGTAGTGACTCATTATATTTTCATACTTCTCTGTATGCTTGAACTTTTCCAGATTTTCTTTTTCTTTTTGGCCATGCCTAGTTTGCCAGACAGGGATAGAGCTGTTCCCCCTGCAGTGGAAGCCAGAGCCCTAGTCACTGGACCACCAGGAAATTCCCTCTAGAATTTTTTTTTTTAATGTAATTTTGGCTGTAGTGGGTCTCTGATGCAGTGTACAGGCTCTTCATTGCTGCCCGCGGGATTTCTCTAGCTGTGGTGAGTGGGGGCTACTCTCCTGTTGCGATACTCTGGGCTTCCTGTTGCAGTAGGTTATCTTATTGTGAGAGCCTGAGCTCTAGGTGAGCGGGGTTTAGGAGTTGCAGTGCACAGGTTCAGTAGTTGTGGCACACGGGTTAAGCTGCCCTGCAACATGTGGAATCTTAGTTCCTAGACAGGTGAACCCATGTCCCCTGCATTGGCAGGCAAATTCTTAGCCACTGGACCACCAAGGAAGTTCCACCCCTTCTGATTTTTAAAGAAATATTATTACAAATGAAAAGCAAGGCACCAATGATGATGATAGTTTCTTGACTTGTAGGAATGAGTAAAATTAACAATCTTTTTGAACATCACTGAAGTAGACTGTAAGTTCAATTGATATTTTCTTTTTTCATTAGAAACCTCAAAAGTGGAACAAATTATTGTGCTATTGTAAATTAATTTCAATACCTATATAATAAGATGTACAGCTAAAATTGTTCCTTAAATATTACTTTATCTTATATTGTTTTCATAAAAATCAACTACCATAGGCACTAGGGTTCTTATTTTGGAGATAAGGGTTCTAAATACAAACCCTTGACTTATCCAAGGACGGTTCTGGAATTTTAGCAGAATGTCAGGGATGCAGCCAGGAACCAAGCCTTCATTCCTTTAATATTAGACTTTATCATCATAACAAAATAACCCAAAGTATTTTGTAGCAGTAATTCTGATAATTCTATCTTAAAGCACCAAAGGTTAAGAAATTTAAAAACATTTTTTTAAGTTCCACAAAGGTTTCCTTGTGGAACCACCTTGTGAATCTGCAGAAAGTTGGAATAATTAGTAAATTTACCATTTTATAATTATGTTAAGTACGTCTTAAGTAAGCACTTAAGCCGAGGTTGGAAGTATGACCCAGGTCCCTCAGGTGGAATGCCTGGCGGATGAAGTTCAAATACAGTCTGTTTACCCTTGGACATAAGTGGCCTTAATCAAAGCAGAACACATTTTTTTAAATGTTGATTTTAAAAACAGAAGTGTAAATAAGACTGTGATTTATGAATCTGCTAATACCCTTCTGTGCTGTAGACTTCAGAAAGATTGAGTCTTTGGCTGTGGTAAATATAACAGGAGTGCAGACTTGTCAAAGCAGTAATAGGTTCTCTTATTAAAATTCCACTTCCACTAAGCGTTACAAATTGTCTTTCTTCTTTCCAGCCCTTAAAGTATGCGTTCCAAAAGCAGTGACAAGGAGGGCTCAGCCCCAAAGCAATTTCCAAGGCCTGGAAAAGACGACAGTTTCCAAGGGCCTGAGGACAAGAAGCAGAGACAGCAAGACAAAGACCCCACCAGGGAGTCGGATGCAATCCTTCCATATCCTAAGTCACACAGTGGTAACGGCCACCAAGGAGAAGACCTCTCCAGAGATGACCTCTTATTTCTTCTCAGCATTCTGGAGGGGGAACTGCAGGTCAGCTGGCTTAGAATCATTGTCCTCATGCTTCCTGGGGAAGGCTGCTTATGAATTTGCTGTGTAGGCTGCCACAGACATAGCTATCTGTGCTTCACACTTGTACGCACATGAAAGCAAAGTGTAAGGACACATACACAGAATTCTCTTCTGGCAACACGAAGAGTAATTAGTCACATCTAAAAGGGCTGTCATGATGACATGCGATTGGCATGCACATGTGAAAGGTCATATCCTCCACTCAGGCTGTTTCAGCGCTCAGGCTCGGAAGGGTAACAATAATAGCTGATGACTTCTGGGTCAGTTTTAAATGACAGTAGGTGCTTTTATACCTCACGTGAACTGGCTCCGAGATTTGCCCCAGCATTATTAACCTACACAACATGAACAGCTGCTATACACACAGGACAATCTTATTTCATATCCCTGAATATGAAAATACCAGTCCATTGAGGAATAGCATGTTATCTACTTGTCAAACACAATGAAAAATAGAGAATTCTCTCCATGTTGTCTAGTTATCACAAAAAAAAAAGCATTATTCATGTGTAACTAGATTGTAAGAAGGATAAAGGGACATAATTTTGCTACCTTTTGTAAAAGGTGCTATAACAGAATATGATGTTTATATTTGAAAGAGAAGAAATAAGAAGAAACACTCAACACAAAAAATCACTTGCAGAGACTGCTCGTAGATAAAGTGGGCTTTCTGAAATGCTTTTTGTTCCTACAGGCTCGAGATGAAGTCATAGGCGTTTTAAAGGCTGAAAAAATGGACTTGGCTTTGCTGGAAGCTCAGTATGGGTTTGTCACTCCAAAAAAGGTGCTAGAAGCTCTCCAGCGAGATGCTTTTCAAGCAAAATCTGCCCCTTGGCAGGAGGACATCTATGAGAAACCAATGAATGAGGTATGTATTATAATCAGGAGAGTGCACCTAGGGAGATGAAGTAAGCTCACCAGCTAGTAAAGCACTGGGCCTGGCAGGTGAGCAGGACATGTAACTCCTTTTTCAGTTATTTATAGTTGTATGTTTAAAACCTACCCAAGGAAGATAAACACTACATGCTCTACAGGAAAGAAAAGGAGAATAAATCATGGACAGGAAGCAGGATGTTCTCACTGGGTTTGTTTCTTGACATCAGACTAAAACCTAATAAATGCAACAGAATTCCTCTCTCTTTCTCTCTCCCCCTCCTTGTACAAACACGGACACATACACACACACACACGCAAAGAAACACAGACACTTGGACCCAGACACACACACACACACACACATACACACACACACACACACAGGTCTGTACTTCTTTTACAGATCTGAAGGCAATAATAAAAAACAGATAAAGTTCAACCATGGAGGTTAATTTATTTGAAAACACTGGAGTATTATGTCATAGAAATTCTGAGCTTGAATGGAAATGATCTGAAGAACTGTCCAAGAAACAGAGTTTTAGGCAGTATACATTTTAGATGAGTACATATCCTCTTTCTCTTTCAATAATTTGATGACAGCGAAGACTTTGCCCCCCGCCAAGTGTGCCCAGCAAGGACAATGGCAAAGATGAACAGTTTCTACACGCCCACCACTGCACGAAGATACGGCACTGCTTGCTCTTTCACTTGCTGACATTTCTGAAACTCCTTTGCATCCTTAGTTTATTCTTCCATTTTCCTCTGAGACCTTGATGGAAAATGTCATAATTTTTCATTCTTATAAGAAAGAAACAGCTAGGAGCATAAGCTAAGGCTGAAGAGAGTGAAAGCATGCTTTGGACAAAGCCCCCCCATGGTCTGGCAGCCTACCTCAGGAATGACCTCTCATGTCGCTGCTATTCTTGCCTTGGGTGTCTCATGAGAGAAGCCTACCATCTTGCCAAATTGTTAAGGAGTTTGCTCATATGGATCTGCTTCTCTGAGGGGTGAAGATGAGACCACCCAAAGTCTGTTGATTGAGCTTTAATCCAAATTTCAAACAAGAGGAGCCGAACCCTCATTCAAGTCAATAGTGTTAAAACTATCCAAGCTCCCAGCACAGTGACTGCGAAACAGCATTAAGCACAAATTTCACAAATGCAAATTAACGATCACTGAACATATCCTCACAGAACTCCACAAATGGCATAGCCCCTCAACACTTCAGTGTAAAATGAAACAGAGTAATTTCAAACTTATCTTGAAATCAGTAGGAAGAAGCTTTAGTTACAAAATCTACTGCACACTGCAAAATTGGAAATACCCTCTCTGCAAATGCTTGCAATCCTCTTTGCAAAGCGTCCCTGAAAGTTAATCATAATTTGGCCCCGCTTTATAAATCCAACCTTCCTTGATTACTCTTTCAAGAAATACCCTCCCCCTGACATACACCACACACACACACATCTTATATTCCCACGTCTATGATTTGTCTGTTTCCTTCTCCTGCCTACTACATCCCTCCTATAAATTTCTCTCCTCGGCTACAAGACTCTCTCCGTTCCTTGAAGACCATATACACCCAGTTGCCTGCCCTCTTCCTCTATCTAGGAAGTGATGGATGAGGGGAGATATGTAGACAATAAACAGTAAAGGAAAAATATGATAATGAGTCCCTAGGGCTGCAGAAAAGAAAGGAGGAGGAGTGTTCCCACTACAACCATACCAGAGAGCACGATAATAGTATCAGGATAAGGATGCGTATACAAAAAATTTATTATTTTGTTTTCTTCCATCCTTCTCCTTCCCCCCCAATAATGTTCTTTTAAAAAAATGTAAAAAATCTCAACTATGTCTAGGGTAAACTAGAGAGGATTTATCTATTCATAATGCAAAATACCTTAGAAAAAAACTGTTCTCAGCTACGTCACATGTTAGGAACACTGACTTAAGGTGGAGGCCTGCAAGACAGGCCCGCAAAGGGTATGGATGGGGAGATAGGGAGGGAAGAATGCAGAATCCAGGACTGTTTCAACCTCCTATTTATTTCCAACCTGCTTACCTTATTAGCATTACCTTAAGGTAATTCTTAAAGTACTTATTTTAATCAACTGTATAATTTTGCTTTTAAATTTTATTTTATAATTTTCACTGTATAAAAATAGTTGTGTTTCTGTCTTCAGAGTGCTTAATGTCTAAAAGAGTGACAGACAACAAAAGATCACACAAAAAGTATATTTTATACACATACACACACACACATACACAATGTTAATTTTTGTAGTGAAAACCACAAATCAGTACGAGAAAGTATAACAGGGAATCAAGTTTAGATAGGAGAATCAGGAAAGCCAAGCACCAGAGAATGAGTAGGGGTTAGTCAAGTACAGCATAAAGAAATTCCACTTCCAGCAACACTGTGGAGGACATATGATGAAATCATATCACTAAAAAACACATTAAAACACTAGATAAAATATCTAGAATCTTCTCAAGTGCATGGATGAGCTTTACATGGAGCTAGAGAAATCCTGAAGCCAGGAACTTTCCAAAGACTAGCTTCTGGTTCCACATATTTTGAACCTTTCTCTTTAACAATCCACACACTTCCAGGGCTAGGAGCCAAAAGACACACGGTGTTCATTTTGCAATACACTGGTCTTTCATTTCTGATGGTGGCTGGGTGAGCTGGCGCATGCAGAATGCTCCCAAGATGGACAGGAGAAAGGCAGATTGCAAGAGTGACCTGAAGCTCAGTAGCTGACTACATATGAATGACAGTGGACTATCACCATTCAGAGGACAATAAACAAGGAAGGGCTTTCAGCAGAGTCTAGCAGTGGTAGTGCAGAGCCATGAGAATCATGTCCCCATTTCCAGCACCTGAGATCCTGGGCAATGTGAGAATCAGCAGTCTCTATTTTAGGATTCTACTATTATCTAAGAAAACCAGGCTTCAGTAAAGACAGAGAAGATGGAACATTCTATGAACAGCATATTTGGTTACCTTTGATCTACTAAAACAGCTAAATAATTTCTCAGCTGTCTGAACTAGCTTTATCTCTACCACTACATTCAAGGTAATCAAAGAAAAGGACAGTCTTCAAAGGGCCAACGAAAAAGAACAAAGAGAACCAAAGCTGTAGCTCAGAAAGAAGATCAAATCCCAAATTAGGGTGATCTGTGACTCAGGAGTTATTAAAACAAAGGTCATTATTTTCTAAGCGTATATTAAGTGACCAAAAGCAAAAAGATTGACAAATTCTCTGTTCTTCATTCTGCTTAACCACTGAGACAATCCAACCTATTCAAACACACTGGATTTCCTTCATCCCGGGCAAGGAGTTGGATTGCGTTAGGGTTTGCGGGTAGGATATGACATCAAAGAGGCTAAAATGATAAGCAGGAAGACTGTCACTGCATGGTAAACATTAAGGAGCCACTGTTAATCTCTCTGCACCTGACACTCCCCTAAAGTGACTAAGTCTTCCTGTTTTCTTCCCCAGGCTTCATTCAATCTGTAAAGTGGGGCTAGATCAAAAAGGGGCAGTGGTTCTCTGATAGTCCCATAGTGCTTAATGATACACCACCTCACACTGTTCCTAATTGTTTAATGTGTAAATCTTATCTGTCTAGTAAGAGTATAAGCACTGAGACTTTGAAATTCTCCATGGCAACTATCATAATACTAAGTACATACAGCAAAATAGATGCTTAATAGTTTTTACCTTGAGAAAACTGTGGCAAAACAATTGCTCTTAGAAATCAAGCCCAATCACTAAACTTATAATAAAAAAACCCCTAGAAGTACAGAACACTTAAGTAGTTTCACCAAGCACACACATACAACTGGTGGGAAATGAAATGAGTTCAGAAGAACTCAGGTCCATCATTTGATGTGGCAGGAATGAAGAAGAACTGAACTGAGAACCAGTGGCATATTTCTAAGCATTTGGGGTATGGAGAAATGAAGGAACAGAATAAAACTTCAAGCATCAGCTACAATATCTCTAGAATCACTTACACTTCCTTCAGGAACTTTCCCTCTGCAAGGTCACTATTCAACACCTTTCCAATTTCTGCCATTGACAAACATGAGGTCCTTACCTGTTGCACCGAACAGCATGCAGTAAATTTAGGCCTTCCTTTAAGAGTCATGGAAGGTGACAGAAGGAAATCCCAGAGAAAGTTATAAAGGAAGAACAGGAAAAATTTGGGGTGGAAGGCGGAAAAGGCTTCCATGTTCCAACACTTGAAAAAAAAGCAGAACTGAAGCACCACCATGTGTTTTGAGAACTACTTGAAGCCTCGTGTGGCTAAAGACTAAGTGAGAAAGTACGGAATGAGAATGGGGCAGAAAGGTCAGGAGGCCAGATGCTGAGAGATGTTTCAGCTCTGAATAGGAGAGTGGAGTAAGCCCACTAGTGGAAGATCATGCTATCATTGATGAGGAAGGGCTGGGGCAGGGGGTGCGGGGGGGACAGTGGCTTGAAGGAAGGGACAGCCCTTACAAAGTTATGTGATAACGGGCAATGATTCTTTCCAATCTTCCTTCCTTACAAACAAACTAAGTAGGGAAAAACACAATGGAAGGTAATAATAGATGAACTAAAGCTTCTTTTTCTTTTTTGGCCTGAACAAAGTTTCATATTTATGTCCATATAACTACAAGAAGCTATCTGATGAAGCTTCTCTTATGAAGCTGTCCTGTCATTCTTTTATGCTGTTACTAAATACCTACTGTGAGCTTCTCTGGTGGCGCAGATGGTAAAGAATCTGCTGGGTTCGATCCCTGGATTGGGAAGATGCCCTGGAGGAGGGCATGGCAACCCACTCCAGTATTCTTGCCTGGAGAATCCCCATGGACAGAGGAGCCTGGTGGGCTACAGTCCGTGAAGTTGCAAAGAGTCGCACACAATGAGCGCCTTAACAATAATTATTCATTTATTAATTCTAGGGCCAGTCTTGTGATAAATTAAATGTTTCTCTAAGTAAAATGTCAAGGTCTCCAAACTAAGGCGGATTCTATCACTATTTCACTTTCAAATTCTAAAAGCAGTTGATTTGAATTTCCCTTATAATGCAGTCTAATGTTTGGGCAACCGGAAGGAGTTTTCAGAGAACTATAGTTTCTTGAGACCCAGGACAGTTAACACAACAACCTCCCTCTCAGAAGGTGGTCTTTAGTTAAAAGTGACTCTGCCAGCAGGCAATATAACCAAGCAATTTCTGCTCCACAAAAGGCCTGGTCACATTTATTAAAAGTCATGAACACCTGTAATGACATGAAGTACTTTTGTGTGTGTTAAAGCATCATTATAAACTCATATTGGAAAACTAGACAGCCAGCTTAAATGTTTAGAGGTCAGCTGGATTCTGCCTGCTGGGATATCTATATTCCCTTCTTTTTCCAAAATGATTTGGCCATTTTTGTGCTTTGGATTCCTAGTCAAATATGTGCTTTTTAAGGATGTACAATTTAAACTGGCTTCAAATTCAAGAATCACAAATTTTAAATCTTTTATGATAAAAGCAAAGGGCAAAATTAACCAATATTATGGGTTATAGTTTTGTGTTTAGCTCGTCTAGAAAGCCACATGCTTTCAAATCCATGGTCTTATATGGATTTGGATGTATCACTGGCCAAAGCTCCTCAGCTACTTTTGTTTTAATCAGCCTACTTCCCTCTTTTCTTTCTTTCTTTTTAAAAAAATGTTTAATTGGAGCTTTACAATACTGTGTTGGTTTCTGCCATACATCAACATGAATCAGCCATAAGTATGGAGTCCCCTCCCTCTCAAAACTCCCTCCCAAACCTCCCTCCCAGTTCCCACCGCATCCCACCCCTCTAGGTTGTCACAGAGCACCAGATTGGAGCTCTCTGCATCATGCAGCAAATTTCCACCGGCTATATATTTTACAGATGGTAATTTATACCTTTCCATGCTATTCTTCCAATTCGTCCCACCATTTCCTTCCCCCACTGTGTCCACAAGTCTGTTCTCAATGTCTGTGTTTCCACTGCTGCCCTACAAATCGGCTCATCAGTACCATCTTTCTAGAGTCCATATATCTGCATTAATATGCAATACTTGTTTTTTTCTCCACTCTGTATAACAGGTTCTAGGTTCATTTACCTCATTAGGAGTGATTTAAATATATTCTTTTTAATGGCTGAGTAATATTCCACTACATGCATGTAAGACATCTTCTTTATCCAATCATCAGTCAGTGAACATCTAGATTGCCTCCATGTCCTAGCTGTTGCAAATAGTGCTGCAGTGAACACTGGGGTACATGCATCTCTTTCAATTATGGTTTCCTCAGGATATATGCCCAGCAGTGGGATTGTTGGGTCATACAGTATTTCTATTACAAGTATTTTAAGGACTTGCCATACTGTTCTCCATAGTGGCTGCATCAATTTACACTCCCACCAACAGTACAAGTGGGTTCCCTTTTCTCCACACCCTTTCCAACATTTATTGCTTGTAAATTTTTTGATGATGGCCATTCTGACCAGTGTGAGGTGATACCTCATTGGTGTTTTGTTTTGCATTTCTCCAATAATTGAGTGGTGCTTGGAAAACTGGACAGCTACATGTAAAAGAAAAAAAAAAAAAAACTAGAGCACTTCTTGACACCATACAAACTCAAAATGTATTAGAGACTTAAATGTAAGGCCAGAAACTATAAAACTCTTAGAGAGAAACATAGGTAGTACACTCTTTGACATACATCATAGTAAGATCCTCTTTGACCCACCTCCTCGTGTGTGTGCTGGGTTTCCCAGGTGGTGCTAGTGATAAAGAACCTGTCTGCCAATGTAGAAGACAAAGACTAATGGAAATAAAAATAAAAATAAACAAATGGGACCGAATTAAACTTAAAAGGCTTTGCATAGCAAAGGAAACAATAAGCAAGATTAAAAGACAGTCCTAAGAATGAGACAAAATAACTGCAAATGAAACAACTGACAGAGGATTAATCTCCAGAATATATAAGCAGCTCATACAGCTCAGCATCAGGCTGTCTTTTCTCCACTGTATATTCTTGCCTCTGTTGTTAAAGATAAGATACTCATAGGTGTGTGGTTTATCTCTGGGCTTTCTATCTTATTTCATTGCTCTATATTTCTGTTTTTGTGCCAGTACCAGACTATCTTAATGACTGTTGCCATTGTAGCATAGTCTGAAGCCAGGAAGGTTATTCCTCCAGCTCTGTTCTTTGTTCTCAAGACTGCTTTGGCTATTCAGGATCTTTTGTGTTTCCACACAAATTGTTAAAATTTTTGTTCTAGTTCTGTGAAAAATACCACTGGAAGTTTGATAGGAATTGCACTGAATCTATGGAGAAGGCAATGGCACCCAGTACTCTTGTCTGGAAAATCCCATGGACAGAGGAGCCTGGTAGGCTGTGGTCTATGGGGTTGCTAAGAGTTGGACACGACTGAGTGACTTCACTTTCAGTTTCATGCATTGGAGAAGGAAATGGCAACCCACTCCAGTGTTCTGGCTTGGCAAATTCCAGGGACGGGGGAGCCTGGAGGGCTGCCATCTATGGGGTCACACAGAGTCGGAGATGAATGAAGTGACTTAGCAGCAGCAGCAGCATTGAATCTATACATTGCTTTGCACAGTATAATCATTTTCACAATACTGACTCTTTATCTCTTTATCTGTTTGTGTCATCTTTGATTTCTTTCATCAGTGTCTTGTAGTTTAGGTCTTTTGTCTCTTTCGGTAGGTTTATTCCTAAGTATTTTTTTGTTTTTGTTGCAATGGTGAATGGGATAGTTTCCTTAACTTCTCTTTCTAATTTTTCATTAGAAATGCATTAGAAATGCAAGGGATTTCTGTTTATTAATTTTATATCCTGAAACTTTACTATATTCATTGATTAGCTCTAGTAACTTTCCGGTGGAATTTTTAGAGTTTTCTATGTATAGTATCAAGTCATCTGCAGACAGTGAGAGTTTTACTTCTTTTTTTCTGGTCTAGATTCCCTCTCTGATTGTAGTGGCTAGGACTTCCAAAACTATGCTGAATAATAGTGGCGAGAGAGGGTACCCTTGTCTTATTCCTGATCTTAGAGAAAATGCTTTCAGTTTTTCAGCATTGAGAATAATGTTTGCTGTGAGTTTGTCAAATATGGCCTTTATTACGTTGAGGAGGTTCCTCCTACACCTACTTCCTGGAAGGTTCAATATACACAAATCAATCAATGTGATACACCATATCAACAAACTGAAAGTTGAAAACCACATGATTATCTCAATAGATGCAGAGAAATCTTTCAACAAAATTCAACACCCATTTATGATAAAACCCTCTTTTCTTTCTTGATTCCTTGCTTGCTTATTTTGTTTTCAATCTGTAACCATATACTAGGCACCTACTGTAGGCAAATCACTCTATTAGATGCTAAGAATTTAAGAAAAATAGAACGTAGGCCCTGCTTCCAGGGAGTTCACAGTCCAGTAGACTAGACAAGTGTAAGTAAGACAAAAGGACTTGGTGTTTTACATTGGGTCATATTCACACTCTATACCAAGACAGAATTGATTCTCAAGTATTTGAAAAGAGTACGCCAACAGTTTCATACATAATGCTGTGAAAAACTGACTGTGGACCCAAGAAACATACATGGGCAGAGAACTTTAGGGAGGGCTGGGGCAGGATCCATCAGCTAAGGGAGTGGCAGAATCAAACACTGTCCTTCACTTTCCATCATTCCTCTGATATGGTTTCTCTGGAGAGCAAAAGAAGAAGTAGAAAGATATTCAGGTATCTACAGAGGCACTGATTTTTATTTTTGGTTAAGAAAAACATGATGATGTGGGAACTAAGATTCCACAAGCCATGTGCTGTGGCCAAAAAAAAAAAAAAAAAAAAGACGGAAGGTTACATTTGTGTTGAAACATATCAAAAGGTATCAAAATTAAGAAGAGTAATGATAAAAACTAAACAAGGAAATCAGAAACCCATTGCTGAATTTGTCAAAACTAGGACATTTTTAAAAGCAGGAGAGATGGCAGTTTTATGAATGCTTTGTACTTAGATTATTAATGTATTTTCTTTTGTAGTTGGACAAAGTCGTGGAAAAACATAAAGAATCACATAGACGAATCCTGGAACAGCTTTTAATGGTAGAAAAATCTCACAGGCAAACCATACTAGAACTGGAGGAAGAAAAGAGAAAACACAAAGAATACATGGAGAAGAGTGATGAATTCATAAGCTTGCTAGAACAGGAATGTGAAAGGTAAGGTTACTTGGGACAAGACAATGAACTATTCTGCAAACTCTTCCTAACCTCTCACTATGGGTGGGGCATTATACCAAGGGATACAGGGATATATGATGAATACGACAGCCTCTGGTTTCAAAAACCTCATGGTACAGAGTGAAGAAAAGGTATGTTTAAAAACAGTATCAGTATAACACAAGAATAATCAGGTGTGATAGGACTGTGGAAATGTAAGTGCTGGGCACCTCACCTACTTCTTCAAGGGGGTGCCCTGTGAAAGCTGCAGAGAGGAGGTAATGGGTCTAGTCCTTACGCAAATAAGAATGGAAACCATACACAAGGCAAGGGCAGAAATAAGTGCCACAACATAGAGATAAGACAAGAGTATGGGTACTGAGGGAACGCAAGCTTTCCACAAGCTTTCCATATGGCTGTAGCACAGGGTGTGAGCAAAGCAAAGGCTGGCCACGGGCGCTGGATTTTATACTGTTGGCAAGAAGGAACAAATGACAAGTTATGAGGAGGAGAATGAATTGATTAGGGATGCTTTCTTAATGAACCATTAAGGACAGATAGAAGAAAGACAGGCGGGGCTTTAACCTGGAGGCAGATATGTGTTCCAATGGCTAGAGGGTTTAGGGATAACGGGGTGTAAGGGGAATTGTTTATGAGGTATAGTCAATGTGAATTTGTGACTAATGTGACTAGAGAGCAGAGAAAGGAAAACATAAATGCTACTCTCCCAAATCATCCCACCCTCGCCCTCCAGTTAAAATAAATAAATTTATATTTAAAAAAAGGAAACAAAGTTACACTCCTGGTTATTCACCAAGGTACAGAAGGTGGGAGTGGCGCACAGCTTTTTGCTGTTGCAGGGTTTCTTGTTCAAAAGGGGGAAGAGGGTCTTGCTTCAGACAAGTTGAGCATGAGGAACCTGGAGTGTTCCACTGTCCAGTGGGGAGAACAATATGTCTAAATAGACAATCCATGGTTAGAAATGTAGGTCTGGGAAAGGCTGGGCTGGTGATGTTTTTGCAGCTGGTAAGAGCTGAAGCTATGGGTGTTGGTTTGGTAAGGGAAAGAATTTTGAGATGGGAACTCTAGAAAACACAACAACCCATCAAGTTAGGGTTTTCGTCCAAAAAAAAAAAAAAAAAAAGGGTCAAGAAAGGAAGCTGAGAAAGAATAAAGAAGGGTGGAGGACAAGAAGATTTGATTAAGACATTACAGTATACAATTTGGTATTCAATAAGACAATGTCATATTAAATACTATTTCAAACCCCTGGGGTTTGGTGCCCATGGCCTCATTTGGCCTCCACACTTACTTGGCACTAACTTGTTGAACACAGACACTTCCTTTCATCTCTCATTATTATGAATATTTATTCACCAGGGTCAGAGTGCTGCCCACCACAGAATAAAGAAGTAGGCAGGTAAATCCCTGCCCCAGGGGCTTACCAAACATTAACAGAGAAGACAAGAGGATACAGATTTAGGGTGGAAATGTGGAAGGCTCTTGGTGGTATAGTCCTAATGCTCACGGTTGTGTCTCTACTGTCCTCTGAAGGAAGGTTGAGAAGGGCTATCCAGAAGTAACACTATAAAGTTGGGAGGCAGATGGTGAAGATTATTTAAATCAATAGAGAGTAAAGAAGAACAGCACTGAGAAGTGAGAACACAAGAGCAACAGGAATAAAGGCCATGGCTGAGCAAAAGGAAAATAGTGAGATGAATGTAAATTGTACACCATGGACTCAATACATTAAGAATGGTATTGCCACATGTATCAAAGTAGTTTAACTGGAAGAATTTTAAAAGGTCATATTTTTTAGCCATATAGGACACAAAGTTTTTCCTGTAAGCCATTAACCCCCCAAATTGGAAAAAATGACTGCAGTGATTCTCATTCTGTGTTTAGCCATTTCAGAAGACATGGGAATATTCACCTATTTCTATTTGCCCAGATACAGCTTCCAGATGGAACTGTCTGGGTATGAAAGTGTTAAGCCTACTCTCGACTCAGACGATAACACAGACAATACTTCTGCTCTACCTGTATGTCACAGTTCCCGGAGCTTGGCCGTGTTCGTGCACGGACCTTTCCTGCCGCCATGCTTGTAGCAGGGAGACTGTGGGCCTCATAAGGCATAACTGACTTCTACTTGCTTTAAGGCCATGTGCATAAAAATACTTAATGAACACCACCTCATGAAGAGGAAATGGGGGAAAAGTAATTTCAGGTAAATATATACTGAGGAGGTGCTTACACAAGAGTAAAGTACCATTCACACGTCTCATTCTATGACAACAAATGACAGAACACAAACCTAACTTTAGTGAGAGTACTTCCTCTCAAGCATGCAGCCACCCCTCACAAAAACAAGGCTAATTTTTTCTAAGAAGTCAAAGAATAATGTTTACTTCCTTCCTCGAACAGAGTGATGTAAGCCACTCCCGAATCAGTGACCCTCAGTACAAAGAAACAAAGATATCATAACTGCCATAAAAGTGGTTTGAGTGAATACAGCCATAAGTATAGCTCTATAACTATAATATGGTTTCTGACTGGAACTCTGAAAAAACACTGTGAAAGTTCAGAGCTCCTATTTTTAGTGTTAGATAACATCTACTTGGAAATTAAATAAAAATTAAGAAATACACGATTGAGATAGTTAATGAGACCTTAGAGGGTGTAATAATGGATTTCAAATTCAGGCTCCATTTCTGTGTTTTCTTTGGAGAATTCATTTTATGTGGAAAACCCTAAAGGAGGCTGATGTCACACACTGAGTTTAGGCCAAAATGTCTGCCAAATGATGTCGTTGTCGTAATCAGTAAACAATTGGCTTTCCCACTGCAGAAGGGTGGGGGCAGGGAACAGCTCAGGAAACCCTGTTCCCAAGCGTGTTAATGTAAAGTTTCCTTCACTGTAATCTGTGCAGTTTGGTCTGTCCATAAAATAATATTATGTCCACATTTCATGACAACTTTCTGTTCACCAACCAGCTCCAATGTGTGGATATGTGTGTCACTGATGACCTGAATTATGTACTTGGCTGAATTACAAGTGGAGTCTATGTGAAAGGTTTTATACAAAAGCAATGCCAGTAATTTTTGGCCTTTTTGGAGGGCTTCACAGGAAATCCAAAACAAAAATCACTTTTAGTCAGTGCAGTTTTGCAAAATTTTCCCATAAGTGAAAAGCCAATTTTGTCTGTACTTTCAAAATAGTTTGCATAATTTTTTTTTCCTTTTTCAGTTTCAACGGGGGAAAAGGCTGGGAAGAAAAAAAAAGTTTCCTATTTTTTTTTTTTTAAATCATGCTTTCTTTCTCAGAACACTAAAGCAAACCATGTATACTAACCATATATATTATTGCACTTCTGGCCTTGAAACCACCACTGAAGTGGGAAACAAATATTGTTATGGCAACTCTGTCTAAAACTGTGACTTCAACTGTGGATTTTTTGAAAACCTTAAATTACTTTTCATAATACCTTGGCCAAGTAGGTTAGCACTGATAATTGTGATCTTATAAAGCAGGACTTCAAATGGTAGCTTCTCAAAAGCCACATAGTAAGGAATGAGTCACAGGCAGAATTAATTTATTGCTGCTGTCCTGTCCAAGTGCGATAGACAGAAAAATGGCTCAGGGGGCAGAAGGGTCTTTGTAGCAAAGTCAGCAGGTACTCAGCTTCAAGGTTGTTGCCTTGACCACATCTTGGGTTAAGTCCTTAGGAAAGAACAAAGCATTTTCACCTTTCCCTTTGGCTGAAGCAACTTTATAAAGATTTCTATCATTAACTCTTTTCTACTATGACAGGCCTGTTTTCTAGATGGGCACCAGGAAAGGTAAGTGAAACATTGAGCCATATTTGACTCTCCTGTTAACAGAATATATTGGATTACTTTCAAGGGTTTCTCTCAAAAGACATCAAATCTTCTTTCTAGAGGCTTTGAATACTCCCTTGAAATATATATAAATGAATGAGTGTATTAGTCTATTTAAGTTTTTAGTTAAACTAACTAGTTACTTAGCTATTTAATGCTGCTGGCCACTTACTCATTCACTAAAACCAAAACAAACAAACAAAAAAAAAACACCACCCAAAACCCAAACTAAAAACACCCCAATTAATTAAATGCCTGCTACATGCCAGGTCCTACACTAGATACTAACTAGGAGAAGGCTTCCCTGGTAGCTCAGAGGTTAAAGCGTCTTCCTGGAATGCGGGAGACCCAGGTTCGATCCCTGGGTTGGGAAGATCCCCTGGAGAAGGAAATGGCAACCCACTCCAGTACTCTTGCCTGGAGAATCCCATGGAGGGAGGAGCCTGGTAGGCTACAGTCCATGGGGTCGCAGAGAGTCGGACACCACTGAGCAACTTCACTTTCACTTTCACATGCCAGGTCCTACACTAGATACTAGGAGAAGGAAGTAGATAAGTTCCTCACTGGCATATAACCCCAACTCATTTGTGCATGTGTAGGACAGAGACACCACTGTAGCCTTTATGATTTGATACTAAGGCTTCCAGGGCACTATGAGATCATGGTGGGTAGGGGAGAAAAGCACCAGTATGGTACAAAAACATAATACGTTAAATACTCATGAATATAAAACAGGAGAATTCAATAAACACATTAAACTACAGTACTTCAAGAGGATCCAATATCTTGCAACTATTACCATTAGGATTTTCAAATTTTTTGGTCTTAAATCCCAGCTTTAAAAAATATCCCACAAAGCATAACACAGAGGGCATAATGTTTTTGAAAAATAAATAAGCTAAAGTCTACTTTTTAAAAATCCTATTTGGAAAGCCAGCAGTTTTAAATTTCATGCACACTAAACTATTGTTGTAGAATGCATTGTACTCAAATGTAATCATTTCCTTTCAGTTTTCTGGCAAGGAGTTATATGTATTACATATTCTTGAGGCTATGTCTTGTAAGTAGTGGAATGGATGGCAGATCTCCATTTGACCTTTGTCATTGGTATTCAGTTCTTTGTCAGAACAAAATGGAGACCACCACAAACATATTTTATATTGTAACTCTACAGAGACTCACAATGTGATCAGCCCAGTGTTCATATACCTCAGATCTAACATGGGGTCTGGGTAGGGATGCAGAGAGATTACCTCACGAGGATAACCAAAAAACCCATTCATTTAGGACTGTACATCATGACTTAACTTTCAGCAGATGTCACAAAACCATACCCTTGTAACTGCATAATTCAGTGGTTTCTATACAACACCATTTAATTATAGAGGTCAAAATTTGGCTACAATGATGACGCTATTTGATTGCTTTTCCTTCCCAGAAAGCTGAACTAAATTTTACAAATAATTCTGGGTGTGTATTTAGATGTACAATGATTCATGAATTTACTGCTCACAAAAGAATACTACAAATGTTAAAAAGCAGTCTAAAAGGAAATATAACAAGCACAGTGAGGGATGAACTGGGAACTTGGAGAAAGGGGATGCTGGTCTGCAAACTCAATCTGCAGCTAGACCAGATTTGGGCAAATTCCATTTCTCCAATCTTGTATGTAAACAAATGGGACAGGCTATATTTGTGTGTCTCTTTCAGATTTAAAACACTGTGATTACATGATACTATTATGAATAAGTATCTTTTACTTCAACCCTATTATTCTAAGCCACACTAGCAAAAGAGGTCACTAAGAATGATAGCACCTCAACCACCAAATTCAAATCTACGTCAGCAGTGTTTCCATTTTTAGAGGATATCTAGATTTAGGTACCTCCTATTGCTTCTTGAATGTTACATATTAGAACTGAACTTAATATCACCTTCACAAATTCAGGTCAATTTACAGCCTTTCTATTCCGTTTATTCCACCACAGAGAATCAATCTATGAGATAGCCATAAAAAATTACAGAAATCTCTTAATCCTAAAGTTAAATGAGTAAAGATCTAGCAATAAAGACCAATTCTCTAATTTCTGAACTGTGAAAAGTGAAGCCCATCAAGACTCAGTTAGAAACCCCCAGATCTTGCTGCTAAATAGAAGTAGGGCCAGACCAGAGGCTAGCTCTGATAACATAGTGAGTGATATTCTCCCCAGAATCATTACTAGGTGCTCAACCCTTGTGCCTGCTATTCCAAAGAAAGTTAAGACATAATTACACCACGATTGAAAAGATAAGACCTTCATAAAATATCTACAGAAAATGCAGGTGTTCATTCTGTGGTACTGACACTGGTGTTGCAACATGATGAAAGGTCAGTCAAAAAGGATATTAAGAAGTGCAATTATCCAACGACCCACATAGCCCTAGGAGAGTGGAGGACATACAGTAAGTCTTGGATAAATATATCTAACTGACTCACAGCCACTAGCTTAACAACTCTATAAAACATGAAGTCAAAGACTGAATATGGAAAGGCAACCCCAAACTTCTGTTCCATCTGGCTATAAAATACCAAGAGGAGGAAGAGTCATTAAGCCATATCAAAATGGAAAATTCTGCCTCATAAATGGAAACCAAGGTGGAACATTAGAATTAAGCTGTATCCTGAATTTCCAACTGGTAGGTAAACTTTTCTGGCAAATATATTATTTCTCATGAGAAGATGAAGCCAAACAGCTTTGGCCAGCCATGAGACTAGGAAATGCCTGGCATAAATGTTGAGTAAATATCAATGTACAGAAACGCCTTTCCTTAGAAGGGTGTACATATAGTAATGGGTTAAAAGCATAGGCTCTGGAGTCAGAACCAACAGGAGTTTGAACCATGCTCCCATCCTCTAATCTGGTCCTACTAGATATTTAACCTTGAACAAAGTACTTACTCTCGGTAAGTCTCAATTTTATTATCTGTTAATAAAATGATACGGATCTCACAGGTTGCTGAAATTACTAAATTATACAATGCATAGGAAGTGCTAAGTATGGTGGCTGACAGTCAGTATGCACTGGCATCTTTCTGCAAATTTGCCTTTCTTCAAGTTAGTTCATTTGCATTCGCTTTACTACACCACTGGGCATATTATGGATTGCTAGGAAGAAACCTAATTGGAACCTATGCTGGTGCTAAGGATGTGATGATGAATAAAAGTTTCCAAGGGACATACCCTTTGGTATGGGGAACAAAGACACAAAACAAGTGTCATGCTGTGTTTCAGGTAGAATGACAGCTGAGAATACAGAGCAGGCACAAATAAGCGGTCCTTTTCTAGGCCAGGTTGTATCTTATTTCCTTTAGATAGAGGTATTGCTGAATGTCCTAAGGATCTAACACTCTAACACTGAGCTGGACACCATAGTACTCAATAATTTCCCCCTCATCTCCTAAACCATGGAGACCTATGTCCCCCTTATGGAAATCATAAATAGAAAGGTTAATGCAATGATATTATGAAAAGCACAGTCTATCACATACTCAAAATAAAGACTAACCTCAAATGATGGTTTCTAAGTGCACCAACTGACTCCACTGGCTCTTGGGCAAAGGCAGTGTCACAAGATCCCACACTAACAAGATCCCACACTAACCACATCATCTTGACTAAAGGAATTATAAAAAATCAAATATTCCCATAATAAGGTAAGTGGGCTTCTGATTTACTTTGTTCACAATTCCTTCTATAGGGCCAAGCACATGGAGAAGTTTAATAAATATTTACTGAATAAGTGACTAGAATGTAGAAAAAGTTGTTACATTTTAATTTAGTACTTTCCATGAATATCTTCTCAAACATTATCTTCTGGATCAGTTCTTTTCACTTAGCCCAGCTTTAGAGAATAATATATGAAACAAGTCAATTCTGGTAGAGGAAGCAAAATATGCTTGAGAGCTTTGGGATCATTCTACTGAAAGCAGATATAAAACAGGGGAGGTCCTTTATCAAGGCACTTGAGGAGAGAACCATCCAAAGATAGGATTTTGGCTTAAGAACATCAGAAATATTAACTGTTTTAAAAAACTAAAAATAACTCTCTCAACTCATACTTTGCATAGTTTTTGTATCTTGTTTTTTTCACTGACAAAAACACGAACATTTTCCTAAATCACCAACTCTTCCGGAATTTTTAAGTACATAATTTTTAAGTACATGAATACTACTGTCATACAGATGTAATTTATTTAAATTCCCTATTGTGGGAGTTTAGATTCATTCTACTTTTTCACTTTTATAAAGAACGCGATGAAGAAAAGCCTCACATCCTGGTTAATTTTTATGCCTTCCTGACTGTTGCCATAGAATAAAGTTTTCGACGTGGAATTGCTAGGTCAAAAGTTATAAAACTTTTCCGGATTTTAAAAACTATAGCTAAGTTGCATTCTATTGATATAAATAGACCATTTATACTATCACTCTCAATGAAGGAGCATACCCATTTCTTACTTTATAACTTTGCCTGAGACTAATCCTGAATCTGATCTCATTTAAAACATGTTAAACCATGTAAAGTGAGAGAATGTTCATAACCCGAATCAGACTTTCCCACTGACTTGGAATTTAATTTTAGAGATGTATTACTTCTGACCAAAAAAAAAAAAAAAATTCTAACATATCATCAAAAACATACTCAAACATAACATTTTCTTGAAGGAATATTTTGCCAATGTCAATATAATTTCAGTACATTTCCTTTTCCTCATCAAATTCAAATTCTAATGGCCTACCACCACCAATCCTCCAAGACACTGCTTCTGTTGCTCTTTCTCTGAAAGGTCTGAAACCCTCTGTACAATCCCACAAAAGCTGTAAGGTCCCAAGTCAGGATCCTAGCCTACCTTACCTACCACATGACAAATCTGGCAACAGTTCATACTGCTTATAGTACTGGCCTTCCACAGACAAGTTTGACTTGTTTAACACTGCAGAATCCAAAGTACACTTTGTCAAATTCCCTTTTTAATAATTTGGTTGATTAGGAGTATGTGAGAATTTTCAATCAGTTTCTCCTATTTAATTCAATTTCTACCCACCAATTCTCACTTCCTCACGTATCTTCCCTATTTATCATGCATAATACATTATGCCCATAGCATTGTCTCATTTATTTCCATGATTTGCCTAATGACAGCATGAAATATTTGAGACTCCTGGTGAACAGATAATTTATATCTTCATAAAATGTTTCAGATGAAACATATTTGCAGGATTTATGAGGCTGAGTACGTGTTTCTTCAAAATAAGTAATTTCTACCATACAGTTTGTCACTTCATAGCACACTTTTTTTTGTTATTGTTCTAACTTCCCTGATAGCTCAGTTGGTAAAGAATCTGCCTGCAATGAGGAGACCCTGGTTCATTTTCTGGGTTGGGAAGATCCCCTGGAGAAGGGAAAGGCTACCCACAACAGTATTCTGGCCTGGAGAATTCCATGGATTATATAGTCCATGGGGACGCAAAGAGCCGGACACAACTGAGTGACTTTCACTGTTTTGTTCTAAGTACATATGACATTCAAAGCATTTCATGTCATAGCAAACAATGCAATATGTATATATATGTATACACACATATGTATACATATATGTGTGCACATATATGTAAAGAAATAATTTGGGGAAAAGAAAATCATATGTGGCTGATCTCAAAATGCAATATTTATCAGTAATGGCATTAGTGAGGACCAAATACAAATGGCCATAAAAATAAAAAGACCATTTCCCTGTGAGGCTCATCTGTCATTTGCTTTATGTCAAATTACTTCTTACTCTAAACATATTTGTCAATTAATCAAAACTCCACTTAATAATCTTCTCAAGAACACTACAGCTGTTTTATAGACATACTTCTAAGCATGACAGCATTGACCCATTAGGATAGCACATAGATTAAATGAATGGCCTTTTCATGTGTTTATTTGTGGATACAAAGATAGAGAATTCCCGTGGCTTCTTCATATAGAAGAATTCAGTGGCTTACTCTCATCGTTCCTCTGAAGGATAAGATTTTATCAATAAACAAAGTAAGAAGCACAAAACAACAAAAATGTTAGAAGAGGGAGAAATTACTCCTTAATTCTTACCTGTGTTGAAATCTAAGTGAGGATGCCTCAATGATGACAAAGCAGAGAAATGAGAGAAAACTTCATCCTGAAAACACATCTGGATGGCAGCAAATGAATTCTCTTCTAGACTAGAAGAGTTTAATCTTGAAACATGTCTCCCTGTTCTTCTCTGTATAAGTCTGTATTCTTTCAAATTGATTTTATTTTGTTAGGGAACATGTGGGGTAGTCAGTCAGTTCCCACTTCCAGTTCCAAAAAGAAGCCTTAGGAATCCAAAGAGGTGTGTAGCTTCAGAATGAATTGTTCCTGTACCATGACTGAATGCTCACAACTCACCAAATCATGCAAAAAACCCAAAGAAAGTTTCTTTAGTTTTCAGATATTCAAATTCTTTTTATTAAATAGTGATAGCTAATTCATACTTTCTTACAGATAGTGTCTTATCGACAACTATTTTAATTTAAAATATGTAATGCTGTTGTTCTTTAGTCACTAAGTCATGTCTGACTCTGTGACCCCACAGACTGCAGCCCACCAGGCTCCTCTGTCCATGAAATTTCCTGGGCAAGAATACTGGAGTGGGTTGCCATTTCCTTCTCCAGGGGATCTTCCTGACCCAGGGATCAACCTGGGTATCCTGCATTGGCAGGCAGATTCTTTACTGCTGAAACATAAAAAGGCATGGGGTAGGGGCACTGTTACAGCCTCTAATGCCTTCAGGGGACAGCATGGTAAGGAAAATGACAGGAATAGGATGTTTGGGATTTGCTTCAAAATAATCCAGATTGAGAAGCATAGCATAGTGGAGCAAAAATAATTCCCTCTCTACCCTTTTGAGATCTTGGTTGAGACCCACTGAAATAAAAGACAGATTAAGAAGAGAAAACCAAACAGAAGTTTATTAACATATATACCTCATGTATACATAGTAGATACCCAGGGAAAATGAGAAACTCTATAAAATGACCTAAACTACAATCCTAAATACCACCTTCAGCTAAAGACGAAAGAAAGTAGTGAGGAATGAGGAAAAGGGTAGCCAGTTACGGGAAGTTACCAGAAAAATCCTGTGTATGGTTGTTATTCAGACTTAAATTGCTGCCTTCTTTGCTGATAAGCTTCTCTTACGGTTTAGTCATCCTTCTCTGGAGATACCCTTACACAGAGATTTCCTTCATAAATGCAAATTTCCCTTACAGAAGAGTAACTCTACTCTTGTTTTCAGAACTTTTCCTATATCTGCTATTTATTTAAACATTCAGCTCAAAATATTTCTTATACTAAAGAGATATATTTTTGGTGGCATATTCTGCTACCCTTCAGTAGGGTGATACAGAAGAAACAAGACTGGCCAAGAGTTAGTAAGTACTGAAGCTGTAAGAGGGACCCAAAGGGGTTCATCATATTATCATCTCCACTTCTTTACGTGTTAGAAATAACACATAAGTGAAAAATAATAACACAAGAATACAGTTAGAAATTTTAAATGAATAGGAAAGTATAAAATAAAAATTAACTATAAAGTGAAGATTTATAAAACTAAAATGAAAATTAACCTTTCTATGACTTTTCCTCATTTCCGACTCCCCAAAAGTAAGCTAGAGATAATAGTTTTCCGTGTATATATCTAAAAATTTACTGTAAGAATATATCATAAGTAATTCATAAAAGAGATCTTTCTACCTTAAAAAAAATTGGGTGCATATTATTTCATTCTAGAGATGCAATTCATTTGGCCAGGCTTTAGCTAGCATTCTTTTTTCTTTTATTTGTTACCAAACATTGCCTGGTCAATTGACTCTCGATAAATTCATATATAGGTTAATTCCAACTTTCGTTCAGAAACAAGTTACTCAGTAGTAACTTTGCATTTTTTTCTTTTTTTTTTTTTTTGCATAATGAAGAACTAAAACCCACAAGAAAAGAAGCCTTTGCATGGGATGCTCAAGACAACACAGAAGATAGTAGTGGGGGTGAGGACAGGGACAGCAGGGAGATGACACTTCCAGAGTCAGGTCCACAGACCACACTCATTTACTTGTCAGTACTTCCCCAAAAGGTCTTCAGAGCTAGCAGGTGATGGTGAGGATTTAGTTGCTAAGTCGTGTCCTCTTTGTGACCCCATGGACTGTAGCCTGCCAGGCTCCTTTGTCCGTGGGATCGGTCCTCCAGGCAACAATACTGGAGTGGGTTGCCATTTTGTAAAAGCTACAGAGCAGGGATTTGCTGCAAGAGCAGAAGCTCAGGCAGTTCAAACGAAATCTGTACTTATTTGCAGTAGCATCTGCCTGAGAAAGTGAACAAAGTGACCACAGAAGAATCAATGGTAACAGAATTCTAGAAGTAAAGCCCACATATACTTTCTTTATGCTGTCCCCAAAACAAGGAATGCTACTTATTTGGATAACGCACTGCCTGTGAGGGGAATAGGACATGATTCACGAGCTCCAAACTGTCCCTAGAAATGTTCTGGAAAATCAGAAATAAAGCAAAATAAGAGATAAAACTATTGTGAATCTGCAAGCTATTGTAATCTATGGCCACTTTCTTCTTTCAGAGAAAATGACACAAGTAATTTTTTTTTTCTTTTCTAAACTAAGTTTTACAAAAACGCTATAAATCTCAACAGATAATAGTGCTAATGTATGCTCATACAGCTTATGGGTGGAATAAAGTTTCTCTTCAAACTACAAAACTAAGACAGATAATATATATATATAAAGCATTCCTGCTAAGTTGTTGGGAGAAGGCAATGGCAACCCACTCCAGCACTCTTGCCTGGAAAATCCCATGGATGGAGGAGTCTGGTGGGCTGCAATCTGTAGGGTCGCTAAGAGTAAGACATGACTGAGCATCTTCACTTTCACTTTTCACTTTCATGCATTGGAGAAGGAAATGGCAACCCACTCCAGTGTTCTTGCCTGGGGAATCCCAGGGACGGGGGAGCCTGGTGGGCTGCCGTCTATGGGGTCGCACAGATCGGACACGACTGAAGCGACTTAGCAGCAGCAGCTAAGTTGCTTGAGTTCTGTCTGACTCTTTGCGACCCTATGGACTGTGGTTCACCAAGCTCCCCTGTGCATGGGCTTCTCCAGGCAAGAACACTGGAGTGGGTTGCCATGCCCTCCTCCAGGGTATATTCCTGACCCAGGGATTGAACTCACGTCTCTTACAACTCCTGCATTGCCAGGCGGGTTCTTTACTACTAATGTCACCTGGGAAGCCAAATGTAGCTCACAAGGTCATATAAAAATTTAGATCTAGGCACAGATCAAATAATATCAATGTTTTTTAGGAAAAATGAACAATCTTGGAACACTTTTGTTAAACTGATAACAATGATAATAACAGTGGTAACAATTAGATCCTAAGAAACCCACTGAAAAAACTACTGCTGCTGCTGCTGCTAAGTCACTTCAGTCATGTCCAACTCTGTGTGACCCCATAGACAGCAGCCCACTAGGCTCCTCTGTCTCTGGGATTCTCCAGGCGAGAAAAAGCTACTAGAACTAATAAATAAGCTCAGCAAGCTTGTAAAATATAAGCTAGATCAAAACACAAAAATCAATTATATATCTACACAGTAACTGTGAGCAAATTAAAAATGAAATTCAGAAAGCAATTTCATTTACAATAACACCAAAACGAAATAAAGATTTGGAAATAAACAAAAGAAGTACAAGACATACTCTGAAAACTACAAAACAACATTGACAGAAACTAAAGAAGCCCTAGAGAAGACTCTATACATGGACATCCCAGATGGTCAACACTGAAATCAGATTGATTTTATATTCTTTGCAGCCAAAGATGGAGAAGCTCTATACAATCAGCAAAAACAAGACTGGGAGCTGACTGTGGCCCGATCATGAACTCCTTCCTGCCAAATTCAGACTTAAATTGAAGAAAGTAGGGAAAACCACTAGGCCATTCAGGTATGACCTAAATCAAATCCCTTATGATTATACAGTGGAAGTGAGAAATAGATTTAAGGCACTAGATCTGATAGACAGAGTGCCTGATGAACTATGGACGGAGGTTCATGACACTGTACACGAGACAGGAATCAAAACCATCCCCAAGAAAAAGAAATGCAAAAAAGTAAAATGGCTGTCTGAGGAGGCCTTACAAATAGCTGTGGAAAGAAGAGAAGTGAAAAGCAAAGGAGAAAAGGAAAGATATAAGCATCTGAATGCAGAGGTCCAAAGAATAGCAAGGAAAGATAAGAAAGCCTTCCTCAGTGATCAGTGCAAAGAAATAGAGGAAAACAACAGAATGGGAAAGACTAGAGATCTCTTCAAGAAACTCAGAGATACCAAGGGAACATTTCATGCAAAGATAAAGGACAGAAATGGTATGGACCTAACAGAAGCAGAAGATATGAAGAAGAGGTGGCAAGAATACACAGAAGAACTATACAAAAAAGATCGTCATGACCCAGATAAATCACGATGGTGTGATCACTCACCTAGAGCCAGACATCCTGGAACGTGAAGTCAAGTGGGCCTTAGAAAGCATCACTACCAACAAAGCTAGTGGAGGTGATGGAATTCCAGTGGAGCTGTTTCAAATCCTGAAAGATGATGCTGTGAAAGTGCTGCACTCAATATGCCAGCAAATTTGGAAAACTCAGCAGTGGCCAAAGGACTGGAAAAGGTCAGTTTTCATTCTAATCCCAAAGAAAGAAAGAAAGACAGAAAGAAAGACAGACAGACAGACAGACAGACAGACAGAAAGAAAGAAAGAAAGAAAGAAAGAAAGAAAGAAAGAAAGTGAAGTCGCCCAGTCATGTCCGACTCTTTGCGACCCCATGGACAGTAGCCTGCACCAGGCTCCTCTGCCAATGGGATTTTCTAGGCCAGAGTACTGGAGTGGGTTGCCATTTCCTTCTCCAGGGAAGCTTCCCGACCCAGGGATCAAACCCAGGTCTCCCACATTGTAGACAGACGCTTTACCATCTGAGCCACCAGGGAAGTCATCCCAAAGAAAGGCAATCTGAAAGAATGCTCAAACTACCACAGAATTGCACTCATCTCACACGCTGCTAGAGTAATGCTCAAAATTCTCCAAGCCAGCCTTCAGCAATACGTGAACTGTGAACTTCCTGATGTTCAAGCTGGTTTTAGAAAAGCAGAGGAACCAGAGATCAAATTGCCAACATCCGCTGGATCATCGAAAAGCAAGAGAGTTCTAGAAAAACATCTATTTCTGCTTTATTGGCTATGCCAAAGCCTTTGACTGTGTGGATCACAATAAACTGTAGAAAATTCTGAAAGAGATGGGCATACCAGAACACCTGACCTGCCTCTTGAGAAACCTATATGCAGGTCAGGAAGCAACAGTTAGAACTGGACATGGAACAACAGACTGGTTCCAAATAGGAAAAGGAGGATGTCAGGCTGTATATTGTCACCCTGCTTGTTTAACTTATATGCAGAGTACCTCATGAGAAATGCTGGGCTGGAAGAAGCACAAGCTGGAATCAAGATTTTTGGGAGAAATATCAATAACCTCAGATATACAGATGACACCACTCTTATGGAAGAAAGTGAAGAGGAACTAAAAAGCCTCTTGTTGAAAGTGAAAGAGGAGAGTGAAAAAGTTGGCTTAAAGCTCAACATTCAGAAAACGAAGATCATGGCATCTGGTCCCATTACTTCATGGAAAGATGGGGAAACAGTGGAAACAGTGTCAGACTTTATTTTTGGGGGTTCCAAAACCACTGCAAATGGTGACTGCCGCCATGAAATTCAAAGACACTTACTCCTTGGGAGGAACATTATGACCAACCTAGATAGCATATTGAAAAGCAGAGACAATACTTTGCCAACAAAGGTCTGTCTAGTCAAGGCTATGGTTTTTCCAGTTGTCATGTATGGATGTGAGAGTTGGACTGTGAAGAAAGCTGAGCACCAAAGAATTGATGCTTTTGAAGTGTGGTGTTGGAGAAGACTCTTGCGAGTCCCTTGGACTGCAAGGAGATCCAATGAGTCCATTCTAAAGGAGATCAGTCCTGAGTGTTCATTGGAAGGACTGATCCTAAAGCTGAAACTCCAATACTTTGGCCACCTCATGTGAAGAGTTGACTCATTGGAAAAGACCCTGATGCTGAAAGGGATTGGGGGCAGGAGGAGAAGGGGAAGACAGAGGATGAGATGGCTGGATGACATCACTGACTCGATGGACATGAGTTTGAGTAAACTCCAGGAGTTGGTGATGGACAGGGAGGTCTGGCGTGCTGCGATTCATGGGGTAGCAAGGAGTTGGACATGACTGAGCGTCTGAACTAAACTGAACTGAAAGAAGCCCTAAGTAAATGGCAAGAAGACATCCTTCCCATGTTCATGAATCAAGACTTAATACTGTTAAGCCTGTAATACTTGCCAAATTGATCTAGAGATTCAACATAATTCTTATTAAAATCCCAGATGATTATATGATAGAAATTGAGATGCTGATCTTAATTCATATGGAAATTCATGGGGCCCAGATAGCCAAAACAGTATTAAAAAAGTAGAGCAAAGTTGAATATTTGATACTTCCCAGTTTTAAAACTTACTACAAAGCTACAATAATCAAGACAGTATGGTACTGGTAAAAGGATATGAAAATAGATCAATGGGACAGAATTAAGAGTACAGAAATAAACTGTTATGCTGCTGGTCAACTGATTTTTAGCAAGTGTGCCAAGACAATTCAGTGGGGGAAAAGCAGTCTTAAAAAGACTGTTTACAAAAGAGTAGTGCTAGTCACAAACAAAAGAGTAAAGCTGGATCCTGTACCTCACATTACATTCAAAATTTAACTCAAAATAGATCAGAGACCCAACTAAATATGACACCTAAAATGGTAAAACTCCTAGAAGAAAACAAAGGCATAAATCTTTGTGAACATTGATTAGGCAATAGTTTCTTAGATATGACATCAAAAACAAACAAATAAATTTGACAAACATCATCAAAATTAAAAATGTTTGGTCTTCAAAGGACTCCATAAAGAAAGTGAAAAGTCAGCCCAAGATTGAAAATATCTATAGATCCTACATCCGAGAAAGGGTTTGTATCCAGAATAAATAAGTCTCTAACGAATCATCAATAAAAAAGATTAAAAAATTGGCAACAATGCCAGTTCTCTATAGAACATGTACAAATGGGCAATAAGCACAGAAAAAGGTGTTCAATATCATTAACCATCAGGAAAATGTAAATCAAAACCATGAGACATTACTTTTTGCAATCAATGTGCATGCTTATTTGCTCAGTTGTATCTAACTCTTTGTGACCCTGTGGACTGTAGCCCACCCAGCTCCTCTGTCCATGGGATTTCCCAGACAAGAATACTGGAGTGAGTTGCCATTTGCTACTCCAGGGGATCTTCCTGACCCAGGGATCGACCAATTTCCCTATATCCTTACTAACACTTGTTGTGATCTGTCTGTTTTAGTACAATCATACTTTATAGCCACTAGGATAAAAATAATAAAAAAGATTATAATAAGTGTTACTGAGGATGTAGGGAAATTGGAACCTTTACATACTGCTATAGGAATGTAAAATGATGAAGCTGCTCTGGAAAATAGTCTGTCAATTCTTCAAACAGTCAATTATAACAGTATATGACCCAGCAATTCCACTCCTAGAGAAATTCCACTCCAAGAGAAAGGAAAACATATGCCCATACAAAAACTTAAATATGAATATTCATAGCAGCATTATTCAAAATAGCCCCAAACAGAAATAATTCAAACGTCCATCAACATAAATGATCAACAAACCTATGGTATATGCATACAATGGACTACTATTTGGCAATAAAATGAAAGCCTGTGTCCGTTAGCAGTCACTCTCCATTTCCCCTCCCTGGCCCTGGAAACCATTAATATGCTTTCTGTCTCTGTGGTTTGGCCTGTTCTGGACATTTCATATAAATGGAATACAATAAGTAGCCTTTTGTATCTGACTTCTTTCACTTAGCATAATGTTTTCAAGCTTCATCCATATTGTGGGACCTAAAAAGCACTTCATTCCTTTTTATGGTTGAACAAAACCCTTTCTGGTCTTTGACTGATCTAAATGATCAATATGATAGATATAAAACTATTAATGACAATAGATATTTCTCATGAGATATAGGTTAGTTGTTTTCTTAAAATTTTACAAGGAAGGCCTTTTAATGCCAGATCACACTCTTGAACCAAAGGGCAAAGACCTGAAAATAAGATAATGGGGATATACCAAAGGGAAGTGCCCAAAGGCAAATGAATATTTGCTGGAGGTGGGGTAGGGGAGCTGGGGAAACGTTTTTGTTCTATATGGAAGGGGGAAAAAAAGGGGACAATGAGGATATCTATCATCCATTCATTCATCATTTGACATTCATTTAACCGAACACTATACATGGAACTAGGAACTTGCTCGGAAAAAGCAATGAATAAGATATGGAGGCTGTCTTTGATGTCTCAGTAGAAAACATAAGTAGGATGAGGTAATTAACTGTGGGCTACAATGAAAGCATGCACAGACTGCTCCAGGATCCCATTTGAGGGATGGATTAGTTCTTCATGGAGACAATGTGAAAGCATCCCAGCAGGGAGCAATTAGCTTGAAGGCCTGCTGCTAAGTCACTTCAGTCGTGTTCGACTCTGTGCGACCCCACAGACGGCAGCCCACCAGGCTCCCCTGCCCCTGGGATTCTCCAGGCGAGAACACTGGAGTGGGTTGCCATTTCCTAGCTTGAAGGCCTGGTGGACTCTTATCTGGCAGAGAAGAGCAGAAATGGTATTCCAGGCAGAAAACTATACCCACAGGCACAAAAGGACGGAGGAAGAGGAGTCTGTGGAACTAAGTCTCTGTTGAAGATAAGTAGTTTAGGGCCAGGGTACACAAACCCTACGTGCCATTACCCTGGGATTCCCCTTTATCCTGAGCCCAAGAAAAATCTCAACTTGACATGGGTGATCTGTCAGAGAACCTACAGCATACACAAAACACTATGTTAGGTGTGTTCAGAGTCACATTTAGAAAGAACATATTGTAATAAAAATATTAACAACACCACCCAGAAAACTACTACTATAAGTAAAATACCAAAGAGGGCAAGGCTCTTCAGAAATGGATTCCACGTTACCAATTGCTATACAACTTCTTGATAAAGACTTAACAGTAAAATGGGATTGGAGAAGTACATGCTCATTTAGTTAAAGTAAATGGAAAAATAAACCTCATTCCATCCTAAATCCCAGCAAGAGAGATGTGGGTGTGTAATATGCTAGCTAATCCCTTTTGCAAGGCCTAAACTTGGCTAATTACAGCAACATGTGAATAAACACGGCACAGAGATATAACTAACTAGAAAACAGAAAGGAACAGGAGCATCTACTTAGTTTGAATGTAGCCTGACCTTTGCCAAGAAAACATTCCAATTTCATCCTTGAAAAAAGTTACTTAGCGAATCTTTCTTACAGAATATCCCTGTCTCTAGCCATTTTTTGAGTTTGGTCTCAATTTTCCTGAGCAAACTTGATAAAAAACAAAACAAAAACAAACTTGAGTTCTGGGCTGATGTATCCATCTACAAAATGAGCAGAAATAGTTTTCCTACCTACCACTTCTCTTGTTGTTGTTTAGTTGCTAAGTCATGTCAGACCCTTTGAGACTTCATGGACTGTAGCCTGCCAGACTCCTCTGTCCATGGGATTTCTCAGGCAAGAATATTGGACTGGGTTGCCATTTCCTTCTCCAGATCACTTTTCTTGCACAAAGGCTAATTAAGAAAAATAAGGGCAACTATTTGGGCAAAGAATTTGAGATCTGTGGATCAGAAGTGAAATATGAATCAAATGAAATATTTATTTACATATGGGAATATTCTGAATTATAGAACATTACTTTTATCAGTCCAAGGGCTAACTACTAATATTTCCCAGATAACCTTTAAAAATTACTTCTTTTAGGAGCTTCCCTGGTGGCTAAGTGGTAAAGAATCTGCCTGCCAATGCAGGAGACACAGGTTCAATACTTGATCTGGGAATATCCCACATGCCACTGAGCAACTAAGCCTGTGTGCCACAACTGCTGAGCCTATGCTCTAGGGCTCACATACTACAACAACTACTGAAGCCTGCGCCCTAGAGCACAGGCTCCACAACGAGAAGCCACAGCAATGAGAAGCCTGCACACTGCAACTAGAGAATAGCCTCCTCTCTCCGCAAATAGAGAAAAGTTCCTGCAGCAATGAAGACCCAGGACAGCCAAAAATAAAATAAATAAATTTATAAAAATTATTGAAAGTTACTTTCTTTAGAAACCATAAACAAAATGAAAAGACTGCCTAGAGAATGGGAGAAAATATTTGCAAATTAAGCAATGGACAAGGGATTAACTCTCCAAATATACAAACAGCTCATGGAGCTCAACATCAAGGAAAAAAAAAAAAATCAAACAAACCAAATAACCCAATCAAAAAATGAGTGAAAGACCTAAACACACATTTTTCCAGATATCCAGATGGCCAAAAAGCACATGAAAAGATGATCAACATCACTAATTATTAGAAAAAGGCAAGTCAAAACTACAATGAAGTATTATTACTTCACACTGTTCAGAATGGTCATCATCAGAAAGTCTATAAGCAGTAAATGCTGCAGAGAGAGTGGGCCTGGAGAAAAGGTAACCCTCTTACACTGTTGGTGAGAATGTAAACTGGTATAGTCACTATGGAAGAGAGTACGGATGTTCCTTAAAAAATGAAAATTGAGCTACCATATGATCTAGCAATCCTGCTCCTGGCCATATAAATGGAGAAAACCATAATTTGAAAATATACAGGCACCTGAGTGTTCACTATAGCACTGTTTACGACAGCCAAGACATGAAAGCGACCAAAATGTCCACTGACAGATGAACGGATGAAGATGTGGTGCATACACACAATGGAATATCACTCAGCCATAAAAAGGATGCACTAATGCCATCTGCAGCAACATGGATGGACCCAAAGATCACCATGCTAAGTAGATCAGGCAGAGAAAGAAGTATCATATGATATCACTTATATGTGGGATCTAAAAAGATGATACAAATGAACTTATTTACATACAGACTCACAGAATTCAGAAACAAACTTGCAGTTACCAAAGGGCAAAGGTGAGGGATTAACATATATACACTAATATATATAAAAGACATAATCAACAGGGACCTTCTGTATAGCATAGGAAACTCTTAGTAAATATTCTGCAATAATCTATATGGAAAAGGAATCTGAAAAAGAATGCATGTACCTATATGTATAGCTGAACCACTCTGCAGTACACCTAAAACTAACACATCACTGTAAATCAACTATAGTGTTAGTCGCCCGGTTGTGTCCAACTCTTTGCTATCCCAAGGACTGCAGTCTGCTGGGCTCCTCTGTCCACAAAATTCTCCAGGCAAGAATACTGGAGTGGGTATCCATGCCCTTCTCCAGGGGATCTTCTCCACCCAGGGATTAAACCTGGGTTGCCCCCAGGGCAGATTCTTTACCACCTGAGCCACAAGGGAATCCCTAACCTTTTGGTTAACAGCCGAAATCAACTATTTCCCAACATAAAATAGAAATTAAAATTTTAAAAAATTACGTCCTTTAAGAGCTGCAAAGAGGTAATGGATACAGTAGTATGCCTATGCTGCCTCTCTAGCACGTAACAACTGTAAAGACATGAATTTGTTTATTTTGAAAGCTCTTAGTGATAGGAAGATTTATTAGAGAAATGAAACACTTCACCTCTAAAAGCTCAAAGAACTCTGTTTTTATTGCATTAGTCTTGCCAGGAGAATTCTGAATGTGTTTGTATTCTATCAGTTGACAGTGTGAGTCAGTCTGTCCCAAACCGGTTTTCTAACCAGAAAACTGAGAAGTCTGATGACACATTTAGGTAAACATGCTCACTGGATGAAGTTATTTAAAATTTTATAGCCTTTTTAATCCTCTCTAAGCCTCTGAAATCCAGATAGGTTTTTAGACAAGATTTAAGTTCATATGAGTCAAAGAATAGAAAATATATATAAACCAGCTCTATTAAGAATCCCACAGGTTCTGGATAACTAAGAAAGTCTAATGCTTGAGAGAGCAATGAGGGTAATCTGAACCCCAAATGAAGCCTTTAACTGTTAACTAATCAACCTTGTTTTTAATTAAAATTTCAGCTCTAAATATAGGTCTTACCCCAAGAACTAAAATTTTTCTCATCTGTTCTGGTCAGATGACAGCAGCTCTTTGTTGACAGTGATAAATGAACTCCGTGAAGGGTTTACTAAAGTGAGAGTCGTAGACCATGACTCTCATCACCTATTCTCCAGGCAATTTGAGAATTCAATATGCAGTTGAATGCAAATAGAATCAGAACATGGCAAAATAGAAGTCAATCTCAATTATCTAACTAGAAATGATAGCAATAGTGTTACTGTAAGAGCTAACTAATCCACATAGATCACAGGTATATAATGCATGAGCCACGTATAGAAATAGCTGATTATAAACCTATAGAGGAATTTTTTTTAAATTGTATTGGAGGGTTGGTGCCCCCAACCCTGAGTTATTCAAGGGTCAACAGTTTATTCCCCTTGTGACACGCTACTTTTAGCCATAGCATTACTTTTTTATGCAAAGAACACTATTAAGATAAATCCACTCATTCTTTTGTTCTAGAAAGTTTCTGCTTTATCTAAAAAGAAATCTTGTTTCTGTTCCAAACTTTAACTTATTATTCACTGATACCCTGGGGAGTAAATTTAAACAATAACTAAGGTACAAGGGAGTGGCTTGAAAACTTTCTGATGCTGTAACTCTTCACTAATCCTAGTCCCTCCCTCCTGCTCCAAGGATTCCATACCCATCATTCCTCCACTGATATATGAAACACACATCCCAGAACTCAGGTTACCTTGAAGTTGCTGTGCTGTGCTGTGCTTAGTTGCTCAGTCGCATCTGACTCTTTGTGACCCCATGGACTGTAGCCCACCAGGCTCCTCTGTCCATGGGGATCCTCCAGGCAAGAATACTGAAGTGGATTGTCACGCCCTCCTCCAGGGGATCTTCTTCTCAACCCAAGGATTGAACCCAGGTCTCCTGCATCGCAGGTGGATTCTTTAGCAACACCAAACTCTAGGTCAGATTATCTCTGCTCCATTCTCTGATGTTGGACCAGATAGAGAATTTTATAAACAAAGACCAGAATTTGAAATAGGTGACTCTCTGTACTTGTTAGCCAAAGCCTCAACTTTGAGCTCCTAAGTTTTAATAGTATTAACGTTCAGTTCTCAAACATTCCAGGAAAGCATTTATTTGTAATACTCCCCTATACAGGCACACACACAACCCCAGAGTAATAGTCCCTCAGTACTTAAAACCAAACAGCATGGGGTGGCTAACTGGTAAATTATTTATGATGAGGAACTGCGATCAGAGTAATCCCACATACTCTTTTAAATAAATGCCTGAAACTAAAAACTCTATTAAAGACCACACATACTCACATGTAGCATGAATCCTTTTTACAGAGACAGTAGATTCTACTTTGTACATTTTATATAAAAACAATATAAATTCTTTATAAAGAACTCAATAATTAGTGATAATACTAATAGTAACAATAGTTATATTTTATTGAATGTTTACTGTTAAACACTGTCCTTAGCATATGAAATGCATTATCTCATATAATCCTCATGACAGTCTTTTAAAGTAGATACTGGTATTGTCCACATAATATTCAGATAATCAAACTGAAGCTTAAGGACATTACGTAACTTTCCCAAAGTTATACTACTGCTAGTAACTGTAAAGAAGAATTAGAACTCAAGTCTATCTGACCCCTGAATCTTAACCTTTCTCTGTGAGTGGTTCCCAAAATTAAGTAAGTGATCATCAAAGTTGCCAGGGGAACTATTTAAAAGTACAGATTTCTGGGCCCAACCCCAGATATCCTGAATCAGAATCTCCAATGGGAGCATTTAGAAATAGGAACACAATGGCATCTCAAACATGGTTTAAATGTTCTTTTAAGACGCCAAGAGAACCTGAGTGAAGCCAGTTGTCACACTGCTGTCTGTGTCAAATCATCAGCTTTGAAAAGAAAATAGCATCTCTTTTACCATGAGAAACTCTTTTCACTACATAGCAATCAGAAAGGTCTTATGTGCTGAAAGGTCAAATGAAGTCATGGTCACACTATGTCAGCAATTAGTATCAGGACAGCCAGCTGTACAGGCTGTGTTATGGAAGGTGAAAGTGATACAGCACAGCAAAACTGCTGAGTCAGAACTGCTGAGTCAGAACCACAGCAAAGAGAAGGCACAGAACCAGTGTGGAGGCAGCTTAAATTTCCAGCGAGGCTACACTCATTATATGACCAGATCAACATTTCTTAATATTATATATATAGTTTTTGTTGTTGTTTAGTCACTCAGTCATGTCTGAGTCTTTGTGACCCCATGGACTGCAGCATACCAGGCTTCCCTGTCCTTCACTATCTCTCGGAGCTTGCTCAAACTCATGTTCACTGAGTCAATAATGCCATCCAAGCATCTCATCCCCTGTTGCCCCCTTCTCTTCCTGCTCACAATCTTTTCCAACATCAGGGTCTTTTCCAGTGAGTTGGTTCTTCACATCAGGTGGCCAAAGGATTAGAGCTTCAGCTTCAGTCCTTCCAATGAATATTAAGGGTTGATTTCTTTAGGACTGACTGGTTTGATCTCCTTGCTGTCCAAAGGACTCTTAAAGTGTCTTCTACAGCACTACAGTTCAAAAGCATCAATTCTTCAGCACTCAGCCTTCTTTACAGTCCAACTTTCACCTCTGTACATGACTAGGGGAAAAACCATAGTTTTGACTAGATGGCCCTTTGTCAGCAAAGTGATGTCTGTGTTTTTTAATACGCTGCCTAGGTTGTTCACAGCTTTTCTTCCAAGGAGGAAGCATCTTTTAATTTCATAGCTGCAGATACCACCTGCAGTGATTTTGGAGCCCAAGAAAATAAAGTCTGTCACCATTTCCATTTTTTCCCCTTCTATTTGCCATGAAGTGATTGGACTGGATGCCGTGATCTTTGTTTTCTGAATGCTGAGTTTTAAGCCAGCTTTTTCACTCTCCTCTTTTACCTTCATCAAGAGGCTCTTTAGTTCCTCTTCACTCTCTGCCATTAGGGTGGTATCATCTGTATATCCGAGGTTATTGCTATTTCTCCTGGCAATCTTGATTCCAGCTTGAGCTTCATTCAGCCAAGCATTTCACATGATGTACTCTGCCTATAATTAAATAAGCAGGGTGACAATATATAGCCTTGCTGTACTCCTTTCCCAATCCTAAAAAATTCACTTATTGTCTAATTTATCCATTAATTTCAAAACAATTACTGAGTGTCTAATGTGTGCAAGGCACTAAAACACAAAAATGATCCTTGCCCTCAGGGGCAGAAAAGCATTCAGGTGGCAGAAGAAAGAGGTGAATACTAATTAGGGGACAAGATTAGGTTTCATGGAAAAAGTGGCATTTGAGCTACTTTATTGAATAATTGAAAATATTATTTAAATAAACTTAAGTATGCTCAGCTCCATGAGATCATTCAGAATGTTGTCTTCATCTGCATGATCAAAGCTGAAACCCCACTTTGTCTCTCTTTGGAGGATGGAGAAGATGGGAAAGAAGGGTAAAAAACATGAAAAGTATCTTGCTTTCAAGTTGGAGTTGACCATCTCTATTATTTACATTCCACTAATCGAATCCAAACTCACTTAGCCTCTTCTCAATACAGGGAGAGGTAGCAATGTCTGGCTGGGCAGCCATATAAGCCCAGGAAGGAAAAAACCAATTGATGTTTCAAAGATAACTAACAAGTCTGCCATAACCTTAGCACAAACCACTTAACCTCTCTGTGCCTCAGTTTATCTTCATGATCTTGAAAAGGACGCAAGACCCCTAATCATAAAAGATTACTTATTAGACTTTATTAAAATTAATCAATTCATTATCATTAATAAATTAATCTAAATATAACAATAATCAGATGAAAAGGTGTCTTGTCAAGCGCTGAACCCATGGTAGGCAAGGTGCGAGTTGGGAAGCTAGAAGAAAATGAGAGAAGCCCTAGGAACTGCAGACATGCTTTATTCACCAATGGCTGACGCACCAGAAAGGGCTGTTTCGGGTGGGTTTAATATAGGTATACATGAACAAAGGTGGCAATTTGCCAAGCTATTACATCAAGATGTGTGTGCACACTACTGTGGATGATCTCAGCTGTTACACAACCATGCAAAGTCATTGTGTATAGGAAGTGGGGAGAGAAAGCCTGACCATCACCATCTTGGCTAATTACTATTCCTCTACAAAAGGCAAAGCACTGATTGGGAGAAGATACCTGCATACATATAACCAACAAAAGACTAACATCCAGAATATATAAAGAACTTGTAAAAAATCAATTAAAAAGAAAACACTGGCAAGCCAATATAAAAAAGGAAAAGACAAGGACACTTATTCGGATAACCAAAGAATCATGTGAAAAGGAAGTTCAACATTATTAATCATCAGAGAAATGCAAACTAAACTACAATGATACCACTACAGTCCCACCAGAAAGGCTAAAATTAAACCGACAATGTCAAGTATTGCTGAAGAAGTAGAGCAACTGGAACTTATATCTGGTAGCAATATAAAGTCCATTTATATGAAGCTGAATTTCCATTAATATGAGCATGAATTTGCATGAAGTTCAGGAAAGCAAATTAAACCATGGTAATAGACGTCAAAATGGTGGTTACATCCTGGGAAGAAAGTGGATATCAACTGGAAGGTGGCACAAAGGAGGTCTGCGGCAGACTCGGACATATTCTACATTTTGGTCTGCATAGTGTTTATACAAGTATATGCATCTATAAAAACTCACTAACCTGCATGTTTAATGTGTGTGCACATTAACAAATATAAAGTATACCTCAATAAGGGAAAAAATGGAAAAACAGTACTTATAAGTTGTGAAATGAGATATGCTACACATTCTGTAAGTGCAAGAAGTAGAAATGACTGAACTCAGAAATTCTTATCAGCCTGGTAACAAGAAGACTGGGTCTCATAACGGTAACTGGAAGATTCAGAAAGGCAGATGAGTTTGATTTGGGGATGTTGTGCTTGAGAAACTGAGAAGACATCTAGGAGTAACTGCACACATGGGACCAGAGAGAATTCAGGCCAACAGTGGCTAATGTCAGAGATGTTGGAGTTCTAGCATGGAAAGGTAGATTGAAACAGTAGGAGCAGATTCGAGTATCTGGTAGTATAGAATGCAAAGGGCTAGATTGTCCTAGCAAATGCCTACATTCAGAGGATAAGAAAAGGGGAATAAGCTATCAAGGAAAATAGAGAAGAAGCAGTCTATGATATTGAAAGAGCCTAGTGTCTTAGAAGCCAAAGGAAGAATATCAAGGAGTGGATAGGTAGCTAACTGTGTTAACTGGCCGAGAGAAGTAGCAGAGGGTGAAGTTTGCTGGACCTGATGATGAAACCGCCAAAGACCTCTGAGAATAATTTCATCAGAATGGCAGGAGCCAAAACCAGATTTGAAGGAACCAGAGTATGGTTAGGATGTAGACACACTGAGTATAGTGATAGTGTTCAAGAAATTCACCAGGGATGGGAAGGGAAAAGACTGCTCACTTGTAGAAATAGCAAAGCTGAAGGAAAGGGGCCAATTAAGACTGAAAGATGATGGAACAAGAGAGTCAAGTCCCAAGGAAGACAAGTGAGCATGGGAGGCAACAAAGAGATAGTTACTACAGACACTGATGGGGAGTTAAAATAAGCATGAATCTCAGGTTGACTGAGAAGTAAGGAGCAGTCATGAAAACAACGGCAAAGAAAAAGTATAGAAACCTCTAAGCTTCCTAGGGTTAGAATAGGAAGATGGCAAACTAACAAAAATTAATGTTCGGAAAGTTCTTTGACTTCATTTTAATGGACTAGCTTATTTTAAAGACGCATGCTCAATATATTTGTAAAAGGTCCTATTTTAATTTGGTCATTGAAAAAATGCCAGTGCCAAAAAAAAAAAAAAAAAACAACCCTGCCTTAACAGAAATGAAATACATTTTTACCAGGCAGGTTCTACTACTTAAAGAGGTTATAACACATGTACACCCGTGGTGGATTCATGTTGATGTATGGCAAAACCAATACAATATTGTAAAGTAATTACCCTCCAATCAAAATAAATAAATTTATATTAAAAAAAGAAGTTATAAATATTTTATTGGAAAACAATGTTTTTCTCTTCCTACTGAAAGATCTATTCCAAGATTAGAACAAAAATACTAGCAAATGATGGAAATAACAAAATAAGCACATTCTAATGGTTAAACAATCTGGCCTATGGTCCTTACAGACCCTTCTTTCTAGTGAGAATAAAAACCACACACTTATCATTAAGAGCAACAATAACAAAAACATTCATCACACTTACTGCTGCCAGAAATGCAAAGTGCTTGTCTGAAAACTGGGCAACTCAAGCCAGGTAAACAGATTAAAGCCCACTCAGATTCCAAAGTAGGAGCATTTGCTTGGAAAAACAAGATGCATATCTCAATAGTTACGTTTCCTGGCCAAAGATCTTGCTTAACTCAATTAGCTTGGGCTTGTTTCTATTACTGGAAGTCATACTTTTTTATTACCAAATGAAGAGTTTTTCATTTAGGACAAATTAGTACAAGCAAATGAAGCAGCAGGAAGGAGAGCTTTATCTTTATCTCATTATTTCAGCCTGGGAAATAGCTGCGTGGTTTTCTGTGTGAAGCATTTTAGTAAGAACAGAAACAAATACTTTTTGGGTCAGGTCACTGATCAAACCAGCCAACCAGTCCAAGATTCCTGTCTCTTATGGAAGCCTTTTAGGGGCCTGTGCGGATGCAACCTTAAAAAATAAATTACTCTAAATAGCCAATTTTGGATTTCAAATGTAAGTAATTCTTCTAAAGCTACTTATTTTTTTAACCCACCTGATCTATATGGCAAATGCTTTAAAACAAGCACATGTACACATACACACAGAGCTTACTCTGTGGCAGCTGTTTTAAGTGCTTTTCATTTAATCTTTAATCCTTGTAACAGCTGTACGAGATAGGTACTATTATTAGCAGCATTTTCTAGATGAAGAAACTAAAGACTGAGAAGATAAGGTGATTAAGGACCCAGAGTTAGAAATGGACAGGGAGCTGAACTGAACCCAGCAGTTCGGCCTTTTGTCTATATTCTTAACCACGAGGCGGCCACGTACTCTAGTGCACTGCTTTTTGAGTAAATGCATTTCCTTCAAGACTCCAATTCTAACAATTCTAGGCTGGGTAAACAAGTGTGTTTGCCCTGCCACACTCTATACGATTTTTATACATTTCAGTCATATGCTTTTTCCTTCCCAGTTTTATTGAAGTATAATTAACATATAGTACTGTGTAAGTTTAAGGTGTACAGGATAATGATTTAACTTATATCATGAAATGATATTCACAGTAAGTTCAGTGAACATCCTGGGTTTCCCTGGTGGCTCAGATGGTAAAAAATCTGCCTGCAAGGCAGAAGACCTAGGTTCGATCCCTGGGTTGGGAAGATGCCCTGGAGAAGGAAATGGCTACCCATTCCAGTACCCACTGAAATATTCTTGCTTGGAGAATTCCACTGATAGAGGAGCCTGGCAAGCTATAGTCCATGGGGTCACAAAGATTCAGACACAACCGAGTAATTAACACTTTCGTGAACATCCATCATTTCATATATATATGACATTAAATAAATAGGAAAAATTTTTCCTTGTGATGAGAACTCAGGATTTACTCTCTTGTATATATAACATACAGCAGTGTTAATTAGATTTGTAATGCTGTACATTATATCCTTTGTACTTATAGATAAATAACTGGAAGTTTATATCGTTTGACTATTTTTGCTCAGTGACTAAGTTGAGTCTGACTCTTTGCAATCCCAGGGACTGCAGTATGCTAGGCTTCCACAGTCTGGTCTTGTTTTCTATGAGTGTTTTTCTTTGTTTTTGAGGTATAACTGACCTACAACACTATGTTAGTTCCTGGTGTACAACATAGCAATTTGATATTTCTATATATTTTTAAATGATCACCATAAGTCTAGCTGTCATCTGTCACCAAGACATTATGTAATTATTGACCATATTCTCCACATTGTACATTTTATACCTGTGATTCTTTCATTTTGTAACTGAAAGTTTATACCTCTTAATCTCCTTCACTTATTTCACCTATTTTTCTCCTCCTCCACTTCCCTCCCCTCTGTCCTCTGTATCCATAACTCTGCTTCTGTTTAGTTCATTTGTTTTGCTTTTTAGATTCCACATATAAGTGTAAGTGAAATCATACAGCATTTATCTTTCTTTGTCTGACTTGTTTTACTTACTGTAATAGTCTCTAGGTCCATCCGTGTTGTCACAAATGGCAAGACTTCATTCTTTTTCATTTACGGCTGAGTAATACTCCACTGTGTGCATAGACCACATCTTCTTCATCCATTCATCTATTGATGGACACTTAGATTGCTTCCATATCTTGGCTATTGTAAATAATGCTGCAATGAACATATGTGAGTGCGTTTACCTTTTTGAATTCATGCTTTCTTTTTCTTTGGATAGATAACCAGGAGTGGAATCGCTAGATCGAATGGTAGCTTACCACTTTGTTTGCACTTACATGAAACCTCCAACTCTGGTTAAACCTTTTTTTTCAGGACAGGGAAGTAGTATGACAGAAAACATAACATTTGGATATGCTCCATTTTAAATTGAAAAATAAGATCATGCTATTAATTTAGTGTGAATCCCTTCGCATTCTGTTGTTAGTCCTTTCTGGCTGTCCAGTTTTTCCCTTAGATCAAAACTAGTTTTCAGATGCAGCTTGAATTAACCACTCTTCACACCATTTTCCATCTTAGAATGGGCTAATGACTAGATATCCTTGTGAATGAGGATAATTTCCTTGGGAATGATGGTCCATCACCCCGTTACAGAATCACTCTGAAGGCGCTTAATTCTCACTGCCTTTTCCATGTCCTCTCATGGAACTACCCTGAAAAATTGGTTCGAATCATGTAAGAGATAAGCATGAGTAGAAAGTAGAAAGTCTGCTCAACAAACACCTACTGAGCACCTACTCTTTCCTAGGTGCTGGGTGTGCCACAAACTTTCATGAGTAGGCCCATATTTTCGGTTGCCAGATCATGCTCCCAAATGCCTATTCAAAAAATGCCACATGGTACTAAGAATGTCTCAGTTACTAATACTCAGTCAACCACACTGATGAAAATGTTTCCTAAAAACGTCTCATCTAACATTGTAAATATCCTCTTTATTTAGAAGTCAGTGAAAGCAAGCCTATCATTAGATTTCTTGTTCCTAAAAAATATGATGTAGTTAGCTTAACACTGATTTAAGAGAGCTCATATAGTAGCAGACAGACCATAGGAAGTTAATGAAAATGTTCTGTTTTGTTCATCGGCATCATATATTATCAGCAATACACACATACACATATATAAACTACATACAAAACATTACACTGAGCTCCTCCGGGGACAAGATATTTGGTATTACTTACACAGAAACAAATATATAAATCTTTTTAAAAAGCACATATATGTATATGGGTATACCTGTATACACACAACAGACACAGAAAAGTATTTTTAGGCTTCTTGGAATCTGTGCTACTTAACAATAACATAATGTAGAGAAAAATACTTTACCTGTTAGGCATATTCTGCCCAGAGTTTAACAAAGATAAAAATCACTTGTCTGAGAGTGGAGTTATACAAATTATTTAAGCAAAAAGACTGAGCTTTGCTTGACGATTAAGCTTTAGAATACACACCGCTGATATTTAAGCAGCGTAACTGTGTAGGCTCATTGTCAGCGCAAATCACAGGTCTTCACGTGTGGCAAGCTTTCCCAAAGAACATCTGGCTAATAGCCAAGCAAAAGTACATAATTTAAAACATTCAATCAGTTTCATTCTGAGGCATTTTTGTTTAGTGTTTAATAGCTTCTCCAGGGACAGGAAAATTACAAAAGCGAATTGTTTTGACATGAGCTAAAATGAGTCATCGCTCGTCACTACATTTTTGAGGATTTGGCATTAACCTTCTGAGACGATAAACCATAAACATTTGAAATAAATATCAATTTTCCTAAACAGTTTAGTAAAGTCAGTCTACTCTTCTCACTGCAACAATAGCTATAACCTTAAGGGAAAGCACAATCCTTTTCCCACTTACAGCAATTTTGTTTTTTTCCAAATGTTTCCTGAACATTTTCAATGGCCATGACTAAAGCAATAGGAAAGCTTAATTGATTTTTTAAAAATAACAAGTTAAAAGAATAACATATACAGTGTAATCCCTGGGTAACTTTCAAATTCATTGTTATCTAGTATTTCCACTGTATCCATGCAGAGGAAGGAATCCTTAACAAGACACCATGCAAACAGGCTTGAGTTTCAACTTTCGCATGCCTCAAGGTCCCTGCTTACCTCCATGCCCTACCCCCTCAGACATGCTCTCGAGTCCAAACAAATTTCATTTTCCTTTAGATCAATGGACCTAAAACTTTGCTAGATATCAGAATCACTAGAGGAGCTTTAAAAAATCCCAGTGTTCATGGCACACCAGTTAAGTTAGAATCCCTAACTCTGAAGTATCAACAGTGCTGAAAGCTCTCCAAGTAATTCCAGTGTGTAGCCCCGTTTGAGTATCAGTGCTTTTAAACTTGCATGGGAGAGCAGAAAGAGGCAGAGTTAGGCAATGATCAATACCTTTGGTACTTAATGACTGTTAGGATGAACATTAAATCAAGAAAAAAAAATGTTGCACTAAATAACTGTAATGAAACTATCACTTATTTACAACAGAGTTAAGTGCATAGATTCCACAGCCAAACTTTCTGGGCTGAATTTTGGTTATTTTAATCTCTCAGACTCTGTTTCTTTACCTATTCAATGAGGATAATACTAGTACTCACCTTATCAGTTGCTATAAAGATTCAATGAATTAATCTACATAAATGTAACATGTTTAGAACAGTATTTTACACAGAATAAGTACTAGATATATTTTAGTTGTTATTAATATTCTTATTATAATCTATGTACATATATATGAGAGTTGAATAATCTCTCCTAAACCTAAAAGAGTTGAATGGATTTCATTTCCAGAATTTATTCATTGTGAATTTTAAAATTTTAAGAATGACATCACTAATGTTTATGATATGTTCAATTTAACATAACAGTATGTATAATATTTTCAGTTGTAATTAATCCTTTAATTTTAATAAACATTTTATTTATATTTATTTCATCCTAAAATACTGTCAAGGGCTTCCCCAACGGCTCTGCAGTAAAGAGTCAGATTGTATGCCAAGCAGGAGATGCAGATTTGATTCCTGCATCGAGAAGATCCCCTGGAGGAGGAAATGGCAACCCACTCCACTATTCTTGCCTGAAAAATCCCATGGACAGAGGAGCCTGGCAGGCTACAGGCCATGGGGTTGCAAAAGAGTCGGATACAACTTAGAGACTAAACAACAAATTACTGTCACGTTGATTCTGACCTTAGAATTAGAAGGGTTTCAAAGATCCAAAACAACCAGAACACCACAGATGGCATCTTAGGAATGTATAATAAGAGCTAAATAGATGAATGGGGGAAAAAAAAAGGAAGTGAAAGCGTCAGTCACTCAGTGGTATCTGATTCTTTGTGACCCCTATGGACTCCAGCCCACCAGGTTCCTCTGCCCATGGAATTCTCCAGGCAAGAAAACTGGTATGGGTAGCCATTCCCTTTTCCAGGGGATCTTCTCCACCTAGGGATTGAACCCGGGTCTCTTGCATGCCGGCAGATACTTTACTGTCTGAGCCACCAGGGAAGCGCAACTAGTTGAATACTTACTGTTTAGGTGCTATTCTAACCATTTACAAGCCGTAATTCATTTAATACTCAACAACCCTATGAGGAAGGTACTCTTTCTGTCTTCATTTTATAGAAGAAGAAACAGATGCACAAAGAGGTTACAAAATCAATAAATGAAGAGCCTAAGATCAAATGCAGGGAGTCTGATTTCAGAGCCTTGCTTATCATCCTTGAGATGTTAACGTGCACTGAGGAAAAATGCCCTAAAGGTGAACTATGGTGGAGTCATAGTCAAGATGGAAGTGGAAATCCAAAATGTACATCATAAGAATTTTAAAAACAGTGCACCTTCTCTGTTATTCCTCCCACTTTATCTTAGAAATATTTTGTTAAAGAATGCAAGAGAGGATAAGAAGTTGCTAGAAAAAAAGTAACAACAGTAATCACAACAGCTACCACATAGATTTCACAAAAACCTAAAACCTTTATATTCAATAACTTTTAATTATTTTAGTTATATAGTCAATATAATTTACTGAGAACTTCTTTGTAGACACAATTATTTGGAGTATTTCTTAATATGGTCTTAAAATACATGTTTTTAATGCCCATTAAAGTTAAAAGGATATATCACAGTAAGAAACCACTAAAACACCTGCAAAATGTAATAACTTGGTATCAGAAGCCAGCAATCTGCTTTGAAAAACCATAACCAATGTTCAGTTCAAAATAAAATTGAACAGACTTCTTACATGATATAAAAAAAAAACATCAATGAACACCAGAAACTACTTTCTTTAAAAGGGTTTTTTTGGATGAAAAGAAATGAGTTTTTAGTTGAGGCCTCTAAATAAATGCACACATAAAATTTTCATCTAATATAACCAAAACATATCTATTGTAGCTGTCTCTAAGGCCCTAAATAAAAAGGAGTGTTCACACTTTTTGTTTACATATATATTCAGCCTTCTTCAGGTGATGTGAAATACCAAGAGAAATCCAAAGTGTATTAATATTAGTAATCATCTAATAAAGAATATTAATGTAGATTGGATTTCTCTTGGTATTTCAAATAACAGAATAGTTTGAAATGAATACTTAAACTTATATAGTATACACTCCATGTTTGTGGAATACACCTCATTTAACTGTACCTTATTCTGACATTCTTGTGTGATATTCCAAGTCATATTAAAATAAACGAAACTACTAGGACGATGTGAAAAATGCATGCATGTGTTTATGTGTGGGTGTGCATGTTAAAAGTTGATGTGTAAGACATCTGTCACTAGCGAAGAAAGCTTTTGTTTAACTGAAATTTCTAGGTTTCTATTTTTAAAGGAAGTGAGTTTGAAAAGGATGAGATTGGACATAAAGAATCAGAGCAAATGTGGTCCCTGGGCATTGTGTAATTCCATATAAAACAATTTACTTGAGACATCTTCCATTCTATATGCCTATGAAATGACATACCTCTAAAAATAATGCTATCTACAATACAGAAATACAGCCTTTGTCTAACAACCTTTTAAAAACGAAATGAAATATGTATGAAACAAAATATGAAATATGAAAATATGAAACAAAAATAATAATGTATCACATCTAAACTCTCAAATAAGCAACCAAGACTTCTTTTGAATGTTTCCTTCTGTTCTGAGAATCTGATAAATTAGATTAAGTCTATTTAGACATACATATTAATGACTATTCAAGGTATAAAAAAAATCCACTGTTAGAACAATAAATACAACATTAGTATGAGGACTCCAAATTGGAATCAGGATATCTTTTATTAATATTCTTACTTATGGTGATTAAACAACAAGGAAAACTTCATTTAGTCATAAGCATTACATGCTTCTCTGGTGCCTTGTTTTGCCATGTACACTTTAGCAGAAAGCTTTGACACAATTCAGGGGTGTCTCTTACAGAATTCCTCTATAATCTCCATCACTCATTCTAGACATCCCCTTCTAGAAAAGGTAAAATAAGAGAAAGTGATCTGACTGGAATATATGAAACTAAATAGAACCAGTTCAAAACCTCACAGCTTCCCATTAGTCTTAGAAACAAAACTTTGGTTTTCTACTTTCACTGTTGTACAATAGATTTCTCCTCAAATGTATATTACCTCAGTATTCCACCAAAAGGTATCCATTATCTTGACAATAATGGATTAATAAATCTTCAGAGAATATAAATGATCAAAGATCAAAAAAAGTACTAGTACAGAAAATTCAAAATTTGGTGTTGGGCTGCTTGCTGCTGCTGCTGCTAAACTGCTTCAGTTGTGTCCGACTCTGTGCAACCCCATAGATGGCAGCCTACCAGGCTCCCCTGTCCCTGGCATTCTCCAGGCAAGATCACTGGAGTGGGTTGCCATTTCCTTCAAATGAACACAAATCAGTTGAGATACAGAAAGCTAAACTTTCAGGTGCCCCCACATACTTGTTTCATTTTGAACTGTACTTATTGCCAAAGTTATAGAACAGTGGTCAGCAACCTGTCTTTTGTAAAGGAACAGCTAATAAGTGTTTTAAGCTTTGTAGGCCAGATGGTCTTCTTTCCACTATTCAATTCTGCTGTTATACCAGGAAAGCAGCCAGTAATATGTAAACAGATGGGTGTGGTTATCTTCCAGTCAAGCTTTACGGATATTAAAATCTGAATTCCATATAATGTTTGCATTTGCATATTACCAAATATTATTCTTATTTTGGAATATTATTATTTTCCAATTATTTAAAAATAGAAAAACCATTCTTAACTTGATACCAAAACTGATAGTGGGCAAGCTATAATGCGTAGTCATGTCTTCTCTCTGCCATGCCCTACTTTCTTATACATGTAAATGTATAAAGAAATTTCTGACTACAAACAAAACACTTTGTTTATATTAGCTTCTTAGGCATCCATTTTTAAAGCATGAGACCAGAAATAAAAAAAATATATGCCACTGATACCAATCATAATAAAGCAGGATACTTGGAGAGAAGGTACAGAATAACTGGGTTCTGCAGCACTGACACATTTACAGACATATACATATTAGTAAGTTCTTTGTTCATCTTAGTATTATTCATTGTCAAGGCCCAAATCAATAATAACACCAACGGCTTTTTCCCCAGAATCTGAACAACTGAAGTTAAGCCTTATTAAAAAATTAATTAAATTTTAGACACATAAAAGTTAGTAATATCTTTTGCCATAATCATTTCTATGCAAACAAAACAAAACAAAAAATTGTGCTGAGAAACAAATTATGCTTCTCTCTAGTGTGTGTGTGCTCAGTCATGGCCAACTCTTTGCAACCCCATGGGCTGTAGCCCACCAGGCTTCTCTGTCCATTGGATTCTCCGGGCAAGAATACTGGAGTGGCCATTTCCTCCTACAGGGTTCTCTCTCTAGTATTTATCTCTAATATAACAATAGATTTCTTTTTAATGTTGAGAAAATTATTTTTTTCAAAGTAAGTTATTGTGTTTTTGGTTTGTTAGAAGGTAAATATTGATTAATTCACAGTTTGTGAAATCAAAACAACAAACACTTTCCCTTTAAGGTAACTTGTGAAATCTCAAACTACTGAGCAAAGATTTAGTTGCTATGGCAACAAATAAATCCTAAACACTGTCACTGCAGAATTATCATTTAAAAGAAGAGGATGCCTGAAGACAGTAATTTGGGGCCCATTCTTCTATTCTCAGGCCTTCAAAATGACTGTTTCAAAGTGCCTTCCCACACTTCATTTTTGGTATTTTAATAAAATATCTTCTTTCCTGATTAAATTCTGTCTTTCCCCTCTGGGAACCTTTCTCACAATACCTCTGTATGGAATGAGAAGGTTTAAGGTGACTGCCATTCATGAGAAAAAAGACACCACCACCAAAAATCCTAGAAAACCTATATACTCCATACACAGAAATGATGTTCTAATGGGGCATGCAGACTTTTTAAAGCAAAACAGTCCCTCAATGGAAGAGCACACCAATTGTGCAGCTAACGTTAGTGCTGCAGCCCATGGGGTGGCAAACAGTCGGACATGAGTGAGCGACTGAAGCGAACTGAACGTTAGTGCAACAAATTTTCCCTTACCTTCCTATTGCCATATGCCTGTCATTTTCTCCCTATAGTTTCCACTCACTGTTTCAAACATATGTTGCCACTTATTTGCCAGGAGAGTAATCTCTGAACTACCCGCTTTATGTATGATGAAATGGCAGACGGAACGGAGCCAGAGACGGCACCATTAGTAGTTATTCACACTTCTGTTTTCTCTTAGCTTCCTTTTCTCTAAAGTTTATTCCTCATATGTTAAGAGGGATGTGTAATCATAAAGACATCCGTGACTCATACTGTAGCATATGGAAACACAGCAATTCCCTGTGGAAGCAAATGGTTTTCTCTTCCACAGAGCTGCATGCCTCCGCTACGGAAAGCCTATCTTTACAGCTTAGAGCCTGACAAACACTGGCGAGAGGCTTCTTTGTCAAACCTCACCGACTATCAACATTCTTTTCTTTTCTGGTAATCACTGCTAGAGTTTACCCAACATTTAACCTCAGTCTTTTAATAAGGCACCTGCTTCATGGGTTCAGGTTGCTAGGTGATCAATTGCCCTGAGTCAAGAGAAGAAAATACCATGGAGATTAGTTAAGAAAAAGGGGTTTTCCAGTAAAGATGAAGGGAATTTATGGAGATAAAGTGGGGAAGTCTGGTGTTAGAGTACAGTAAAAAGAAATGAATGCTATTTCAGTCTGTATTGATTATCCTCTTCTGGCTTACTGAAACCAATCTATAGGCCAAGAAACACTGCCATGGATTAATAGTTATGTTACTGTTGAGCTAAGTTCCTTGAACTATATATCCGGCAAACCCTACCAGGAACTTGGCCTCTTGTGAAAAAGTGGTGAAAAAATAAGCTCTTGTCAATAAGCAGAAAGGAAATATAGTACCTTGAAGAAGCCACAAAATACTACCACTATTCATATGTGAATACTGTACAAAAAAGATCTTCAAAACCTAAATAATCATGATGGTGTGATCACTCACCTAGAGCCAGACATCCTGGAATGTGAAGTCAAGTGGGCCTTAGGAAGCATCACTACGAACAAAGCTAGTGGAGGGGATGGAATTCCAGTTGAGCTATTTCAAATCCTAAAAGATGATGCTGTGAACGTGCTGCACTCAATATGTCAGCAAATTTGGAAAACTCAGCAGTGGCCACTGGAAAAGGTCAGTTTTCATTCTAATCCCAAAGAAAGGCAATGCCAAAGAATGCTCAAACTACCACACAATTGCACTCATCTCACACACTACTAAAGTAATGCTCAAAATTCTCCAAGCCAGCCTTCAGCAATACGTGAACCATGAACTTCCACATGTTCAAGCTGGTTTTAGAAAAGGCAGAGGAACCAGAGATCAAGTTGCCAACATCCACTGGATCATCGGAAAAGCAAGAGAGTTCCAGAAAAACATCTATTTCTGCTTTATTGACTATGCCAAAGCCTTTGACTGTGTGGATCCCAATAAACTGTGGAAAATTCTGAAAGAGATGGGAATAGCAGACCACCTGACCTACCTCTTGAGACACCTGTATGCAGGTCAGGAAGCAACAGTTAGAACTGGACATGGAACAACAAAAAACCTATCTCATTCCAAATTGGGAAAGGAGAACGTCAAGGCTGTATATTGTCATCCTGCTTATTTAACTTCTATGCAGAGTACATCATGAAAAATGCTGGACTGGAAGAAGCACAAGCTGGAATCACGATTGTTGGGAGAAATATCAATAACCTCAGATACGCAGATGACACCACCCTTATGGCAGAAAGTGAACAAGAACTAAAGAGCCTCTTGATGAAAGTTAAAAAGAGTGAAGAAGCTGGCTTAAAGCTCAACATTCAGAAAACGAAGATCTGGTCCCATCACTTCATGGGAAATAGATGGGGAAACAGTGGAAACAGTGGCTGACTTTATATTTTGGGGCTCCAAATCACTGCAGATGGTAATTGCAGCCATGAAATTAAAAGACGCTTACTCCTTGGAAGAAAAGTTATGACTAACCTAGATAGCATATTCAAAAGCAGAGACATTACTTTGCCAACAAAGGTCCGTCTAGTCAAGGCTATGGTTTTTCCAGTGGTCATGTACGGATGTGAGAGTTGGACTATAAAGAAAGCTGAGCACCGAAGAACTGATGCTTTTGAACTGTGGTGTTGGAGGAAACTCTTGAGAGTCTCTTGGACTGCAAGGAGATCAAACCAGTCCATTCTAAAGGATATCAGTCCTGGGTGTTCACTGGAAGGACTGATGTTGAAGCTGAAACTCCAGTACTTTGGCCACCTAATGCGAAGAGCTGACTCATTTGAAAAGACCCTGATGCTGAAAGATTGAGGGCAGGAGGAGAAGGGGACAACAGAGGATGAGATGGTTGGACGGGATCACCGACTCAATGGCAAGAGTTTGGGTAAACTCCAGAAGCTGGTGATGGACAGGGAGGCCTGGTGTGCTGTGGTTCATGGGGTCGCAAAGAGTCAGATACGACTGAGCAACTGAACTGAACTGAACTGATTCATAAGTGATGGGATACGGTAAAACATAAAAAATAGTCCTGCTGAGGGACAGCCCACTAAATCTATGAAGCTAACTGCAAAGCTAGTTGAGTTATGATTCATTCTTTAAAGGGGTATGTTTTCAGCTTTTCCAGTCATGAACATGGGTGACTTCAAGTTGCTTAAAAGAACATGTTGTCATCCTTGAACCTGTGAGAGCTAAGAATAAAATATACTAAGCTTAACCCTCCAGGCCACATAAAATACATACCAGCATTCTCTGGGTTATGAACACCTGACTTGTTAACATTCCTTCTATATAAAAAGCCAACCTACATTCGGCTCAAAAGGATGATACCTGGAGAGCAAGAGCACTTCCAGAGCTATTTCATATTCCTCAGGCTAGTTGCCCAGGGGCTGCCATGGACATGGCAGGGAGGTGTTCACCTAGAATACAAAGTGGGATCCTGGAATGCATTTACTAATAAGCATCATGTTCTATGTAAAATATTGGCTCCCAGCTAGTTCACAAAAAGCTGGCTGACCCAAAATATAGTTTAAATTTCTATACATTTGCAAGAATATTATTCTCTATTACGTGCTACAATAATTACATTATATGTAACTCTTGTGAGCTATGATATGACTGTGCTACAATATTACCATACTGCCGAGGGCGGAGTTCCTCACGCTGGCCCCCGGCATCATACTATCACACTATCCGAAATACAGGTTTTCAGCTTCATTATGGGTTTAGTAAATCTCCCTGTGCTAACCTGGGAACCAATTCTCTACTTTGTAACTTAATAACATTGCTTCTGTGGGAAAGATATTTGAAATGAACCTTTCAAATAATCTTTTTGCAACATGGGGCAATTCTTACATATTGAAGAAGATGAACATATTCACTTGTCTTCTTGCTATAAGAATCCAAGTTGTCCTAAGTGAAGTCGCTCAGTCGTGTCCGATTCTTTGCGACCGCATGGACTGTAGCCTACCAGGCTCCTCCCTCTATGGGATTCTCCAGGCAAGAATACTGGAGTGGGTTGCCATTTCCTTCTCCAGGGGATCTTCCCGACCCAGGGATCAAACCCGGGTCTCCTGCATTCCAAGCAGAGGCTTTAACCTCTGAGCCACCAGGGAAGCCCATATATAAATTCTTCATTATCCCAGGTTTCTTCCATGAGCAAAAGAAACCATAAGCAACATAGACTTTAAAAGCATAAAAAACAAACAAACAAAAAAAGCAAGAAATGGTTATTTGTGGAAAGAAGAGAGCAGCACAGGAGCACACAAGAGTAATGTGGATAGTAACTCTGCCCTCCAGCCTCCTTGGGCCAGATTTGGTACCAGACCAGCTCCTCCTTAGAGGCTGCACATTTCACGTGTCCACAACAGAGGAGCAAAGTGGGTGGAACTTTACCTCAACTCCTCAGTGCCACCTTGTCTCACACCTTCCCAGATGCCTAACTTCTTCATCTGCACGTGAAGGCACTTTTGGTATGTACCCTGTGTAATTCACTTAGCTTTTAACCAGTCTCTCTTCTTCCATATGAATACCTCCCTAACCAACTCCCAGCTGTAAATTCCCTGAAGCAAGGAATCAGTCTTATTTTCCACCATATAGCACAAAACTTTGGCTATAAAAGCACAGAGGAAAGGACCCTATTACATCCTGGTTGCATGTTAAATGGCTTTCTTCCCCTCAGATTTGCGTCATTTAACCTAAGAAAGTGAAAGTGAAGTCGCTCAGTTGTGCCCGACCCTTAGTGACCCTATGGACTGCAGCCCACCAGGCTCCTCCATCCATGGGATTTTCCAGGCAAGAGTACTGGAGTGGGGTGCCATTGCCTTCTCCAGAATAAAAATATATCAAATTGTGCTGTACACATTAAATGCTTATGTTAGGAAAGAGGGACGTCGCAAATAAATACCTCAGTTTCCATCATGACAAAAATGGGGAGAAGGGAGCAAATTAAACCAAAATCAAGCATAAGAAAGAAAATAATAAAAACAAGCAGAGATCAACAAAACAGAAAAAAGAAAAACCATAGAGAAGAGCTAAAGAAACTAAAAGCTGATTTTTCAGGTAATTACTAAAACTGATGAACCACTGCTGCTGCTGCTGATGCTAAGTCGCTTCAGTCATGTCTGACTCTGTGCGACCCCATAGATGGCAGCCCACCAGGCTCCCCCGTCCCTGGGATTCTCCACGCAAGAACACTGGAGTGGGTTGCCATTTCCTTCTCCTAGGTAGGTACTTAATAAATGAAAGCTGAATGTCTACTCACCCAGCTACAATAAAAAGAAAACTGTAAAGAAACTGATAGAAACATTTGTGGATTCAGGAAAGAGGTAATCAGATTTTTTACCTTCAAAATGCCTTTGGTGTTGGTGGTAAAATCTAACTATAAAATATCTACATATTCTATGATGGATGTTGGTAAACAAAAATTGCTCTCAGTAGCATGGAACTCTACTTCTATTTTATACTGATAAGTATAAAGTAATTATCTATAACGCATAAAGAGGTGTGGAGATTCTACAAAAATGGACAAGATTTTTGTGCTTACCATTCAGAAATACCTAGGCTCTAAAAATATTGTTACTGAAGACGGAGATACTTGAAAGCAGAAGGATGTGTCCTGGGTGTCCCAGATTCCCTCACAGGAACACCTTGAAGGGACAGACACAGAGCCTGCTGCATTCATCCAAACAAGGCATCACCGCCCCAGTCCGAAGTCACCACCACACACCTCATCCACTCAGTCTTCTCTGGGGGGAATGGCCGGTAGAAGACTGGCAAAGGCCACAGAACGTGAAGACCTGACCTGGGACAAGGACTACAAACCTGTTCATCCAACTGTTGAAGACTTCAAATCATTCCTTCTTGAAAATCATCTTCAGAATCTCATTCCCTCAGTTCTTAAGCTGAGGACTGCTGCTGCTGCTAAGTTACTTCAGTTGTGTCTGACTCTGTGCGACCCTATAGACGGCAGCCCACCAGGCTCCTCCGTCCCTGGGATTCTCCAGGCAAGAGCACTGGAGTGGGTTGCCATTTCCTTCTCCAATACATGAAAGTGAAAAGTGAAAGTGAAGTCGCTCAGTCGTGTCTGACCCTCAGCGACCTCATGGACTGCAGCCTTCCAGGCTCCTCCGTCCATGGGATTTTCCAGGCAAGAGTACTGGAGTGGGGTGCCATGAGGACAAGCACCTGCAATACAGTGATAAGGAAAACATATGCACACACAAACAGCTACTCTAACAAACACCTGCACACACATGCAGGCACTCTCATCTAACTAAAGATACACAAACAGAAATAATAGTTTCTGTGATATTTAAAACAAATTTAGTCACCATATCACATCAAAAAGAGCAATGATCTAGCAACAAAATATGGTAACATCCCAACAAACAGTCTTTGGCAAGTGATTTTTTATTATTTTTTCCAACTGGACAGTTCAGGCTTTATCAAAATCAGAAAACACTGTCAGAACCCTCAATAACACTTCTATCCATTGAAACTCTTCAATTTCATTTCTTCTGTTTCTATTCCAATACTAGTTTTCATTTTTAAGGGTAAAAGAATGATAGTGAATTAAGAGCAAGGGAAAATCTGGGGAGATAGGAAATAAGGAAGCTTATCATATGAACTTTTTCTAAATCAGAAGTATAGTGGGGCACACAAAGAACAAAAGCTGGCTTTTGCTTGGAGAGCACTGTTTGAATGCTGCAAATTTTTTTATGGCACCGTAAGGCACAGAGGACAAAGCCCAGGGTCTTCCCAGCCCCACATAAAGTTGAGATTGCAAAGAGCTAAGCCATCGGTGTAAAGGTGACTAAGAAACAAAACCAACCTTTAGGAATGGTAAGGAAAACTACTTTTCTTAAACTATGGCATTGGGAGGAAGCGAATAGATAAATTCCACTGAGTATTTATAATAACGTTACCCAACACGAGAATTTGCAGTCCAAATTCACACTACCTGGGTGGTCCAGGAACAAAAAATAAAAAGCCTACAGATTCTGGGCTGACAATACCCCTTGGCACCTGGCAAAAATAAACCTAAATCGTCTCTAGAGGAAGACATCTTCAACCCAAGGTTCAAAGAATTGCCACATACAAAAGTCTAAGGTGTTTAAGTTCATATTTTTGAAAGAATCCAAGAACATACTAGAAAATAATGCATAATGATTGAAAGCCAGAGAAATCAGAATCAGAGCTGCTGATATTTAAAGACCTCAGATATTTAAATTATCAAATAGCATATAAAATCTACTTAATATATTAAAAAGGGAAACTGAAATTTCTAGTTAAAAGAGTAACAGACTACAAAAAAATCAGATAGATTAGTGGAAAAAAAGAAAATTTTGGATATGAAAACCATAACTGTAGATCAGCAAAGGGAATTGTCAAGTCAAGTGTCAGTCGCTCATTCACGACCAACTCTGGGTGACCCCATGGACTGTAGCCCACCAGGCTCCTCTGTCCATGGAATTCTCCAGGCAAGAATACTGGAACGGGTAGCCATTCCCTTCTCCAGGGGATCTTCCTGATCCAGGGATTGAATCCCAGTCTCCTGTACTGTGGGCAGATTTTTTACCACATGAGCCACAATAATGAACTGAAAGAAAAATCTGAGGAGATAACAAAATTCAGCCTGAAGAGCTAAAGAGATGGAACAAGTGAAAGAATAGTTAAGGGATATGAAGATTAGAGTAAGATAGTCTAATATGTGTCTAAGTTTTAAAAGGTAAGGAAACAAAAAGTTATTCAGAAGTCATATTTGACGAGTTAACACTGAGAACTTCCTAGAAGTCAGGAAAGACACCGATTCATGCATACAGGAGTCTTAATGAAGCCCAGAAAGTATAAGATTAAGAAATCTATACTTAAGTATATCATACGATAGAATAACAAAAGACAAAGGAAAAATCACAAAACCAGTCAGAGACAAAAGGAGTAACAATCAGACTGATGACTAACTTTTCAACAGTAACATGGGAGTCAGTAGAATACTTCCAATGTCCCGACAGAAATAGTATCAACCTAGAAGTCTATTTGCTGTAAAAATCTTCCTAAGAACAAGGGCAAAATAAAGACATGTTCAAATAAATAAAAAGACAGAGTCTGAAAAAAGCACACTTCCATTACAGAAACTTCAAAATATATATTTAGGTTGAAGAAAAGAATTCCCAGATGAAGTATGGAATAAAAGAAGGGATGATGAGCGAAGGAAGTGGTACATATGTTGGTAAATCTAAACCAATGCTGACTAAAAGAGCAAAAATAGATGATGATGGTATCTTATAGAATTTTAAAAAAGAACTGTTTAAAAGATATTTCAGCAATAATATTAAAATTGGGAAGGTATGCTTAAAAGTGTTCTGAAGTCCTTAAAATCTCTGGTGGGATTAAAATAGTGATTAGTTTTAGACTCTGATAATTTAACTTGCGAGGCAGAATGTATAGGCATAGAATAGAAACAGTGTATAACTCCGAGTAGAGAGGGCGAAAATGAATAAAAATAAAATCCAAAGAAGCGAAGAAATGAGACAAAACAACCGCAGAAAAGGTGGTAAAAAACAGAACCATCAAATAAGATGACAAAAGTAAATCCAAATACATCAATAATCACTGTAACAGACTAAATACATTAAAAGACAAAGACTGTCAGGCTGGATTAAAACAATTCTAACAATAATAATTCCCAACTATACGGACAAAGAGACATTATCAGGCAACCACTAATCAAAAGAAAGGTTATACAGCTATATTAATATAAAGGGACTTTATTTAGGTGGAAAGCATCTATAAAGAGTAAGTATATAATGTGAAGAACTTCCATTTCCTAGGAATAGTTTGATGGTCAGTGGCACCGGACAAAAAAAGTAACATAGAGAGCCTTTGGGAAGTAGATTTTCATTCCTGACCTAAAAAGTTGAATTTCATTATTCTTCATTTTCTCTTATAGTTGTGAGTGAGCATACATAAAAGCCAGAATGTGTACTTACACAGTGTGTGTGTTTTAGGGCCAGGGGTAAGAGGTTGTAAGCAATGAGGAGGGAAGAAGACATCTGTTCCACAAGGTTTCAGCAAACAACAGCCATAGATAGAGGATGGATGGTTGGATAGAGTCTGCTTTTAACTAAAAGTTGTTCAGCACATATCAGAGATGAAGCAAGACCTAAGCCATTTTCATGTTTTGAACCTACTGATATATTAAAAAGAGGAAATGAAGAAATGCCAATATAAGTTTATGAATGCATGCTAATTTAAAATACTTGCATTTAGGAAAGAACTTTTAATTTTTATAATGAAAGGTCAGGTAATGAAATATACCTGAGCTATTCACAGATTTGAAAATTAATTTATAGCACACTCTTAAGTGGCATTAAGTAGCATGAGACAAAGAAGTAATCTTATGATAAACGTATCACTTTTGTCAATCTTATCAGAGTAGATCAGCATTTGCAGATAAATCTCAGAGTCCAAATTTGAGGTCACTCAAAGTCAACACAGTGACTCCAGATTCCCAGTGTGAGTAAGTGAATTGGAACATGGATATTCTGGCATCACTAGGGCAGGAGCCATTCATGGTAACTGAAAATTGATTCTATGTGTTTCAAAATTCAACTGGATCAGTTTTCATCAGAATTTATTATATTTAAAAAGAAATCAGCTCTATTTTGAGTTATGTTTTACCAAGAGACAAGTGCTAGGAGGAAACTGTCCCTGCAGTTTTTACTCCTCAAGTTCTCAGGCTGTCAGCGCTATCATGACAGACTTTTCCCTACTTGCATGATTAAATACAATCCCATGGGGGAATCTTCCCTACTGAATAATATTTGTGATCAAGGAAATTAAAGAAACTTGATTAAATGTAATAAAGAATAGCTTCTGGATCAAGACTTAATCAGTATCATGTTGAGTTAAAAGTACGAGGCCAAAATCTATTACTGCAAATAGGATCCCATAACATCCTGCTCACACATGTGCCTTCACAGATGTGAAATAAATGGCACATAAAATGATGCAAAAGCTGAGAGTCAATGAGTGGGAATAGTGTATACATGATCATCACCTCTTCCTCTTTCTCCTGCTGGATCCAAAGCACTTCTTTCCAGCCATTTCCTCATTCAGCAGGCTTTGGAATGCTCACCCTGTGCAGGGTATTGTGCCGGTCCTCATACAGAATCTCAGAGAGTGGAAAGCAGGTTTGAGACATCAAGGTAGAGGGCTGGGCAGAGTAATCACCACATATGAGGCTCTCAATAAATGACAGCAGTTCCTTGCCATTCCCTTCCCACTCCTTAAATCTTCTTTGAACTATGAAACTTAAGTCAGAGAGATTTTAAGAATATATTTGATAAGATTTTTAAACCTATGTTATAATCTCAAAAGATAAAAAACTTACAGATTCAGAAGCTGGCAATAAATGAAAACAGTTTAAAACACAGTATGGTAGGATTTTTAAGTGATCCTTTCAATGTGATTTGTATTACTGTTACTGTTGTTTTAATGCTTTAATGCCAAAAATAACTGGAGAGGGAGAGAAGACAGGAAGGAAGAAAGAGAAGAGGAATGGGGGGAAGGAAAAGACAGAAGAAACTGTACAAGCTGAAATACTTCTGAGTTCTGCAGCAGAAAAGTGTGGTGCACACACAGGCCTGAACTGTGCCCTCTCTGCATGTCCCTGAACAGGCTACTGCACAGTTGAGTTTCAGTTATACAAACTACAAGATGAGGGAAGCTGAGCAGATGATCTCCAAGATTCATTCTCACTCTACTACCCCATGAAGCAACAGTGAAAGTGTCAGTTGCTCAGTCCTGTCCAACTCTTTGCAACCATGATCTGTAGCCCACCAGGCTCCTCTGTCCACAGAATTCTCCAAGCAAGAATACTGGAGATCTTCTCCATATCTTCTCCCTTCTCCAGGTCTTCCTGAGCTAGGTATTGAACCTGGGTCTCCTGCATTACAGGTGAATTCTTTACCTTCTGAGCCATCAGGGAAGCCCCTGCTACCCTACAGTGCAAGCCTAATGAACTAGATGGCAGATAAGAGAGATACCAAGTTCCATGACTCCAGGCTTAGTACTGTTTGCCCCAAGACCAAATTCTACTACAAGACACTGAGTGTGATATCAGAGGTTGCTGAGGTCAGTCTGCAGTTCAAATCCTGGTGCCACTCTTCACTAGCTTTGGATCTTATACAAGTTACTTCACCTCCCTGTTTGTTCCTCGGTTATTTAACTCACAGAGTCATTATGTGGACAAAGCTGCTATTATATGTAAAGCATACAGTTCATGGCATCCATTAAATAATGTGTTACATATAATTGTTATTAAACAAAGATATAAACAAAACCAACACAGGATAGAAGTGATTAACCCAGATTATCACAGGAGCAGTGCATGATGAAAATACTTAAGTGTGAGGTTGTTCATTAGGAGGCTGGTGATCAGGAAGCTCAATGACACAGTAGTTTGATGCAGGTTGTCTTAGACAATTATCTTAAAATGCTTAGATAATTTAGGTACACACGCAAAGTCTGTAAGTCTATGAAGGGGAAGATGATCCTAATACACAGAAGTAAATTGCTCATCTTGAGCTCCAAACCATAGAGACAAGACGTGAAAGGACTCATATCAAACAGGCACAGCTGACAACTGAGGACAAACTGTCTTCAAATACTGTCATGTCAAAGCAATGCATGTATTTAACACAGCTCCATGGGAAGATCAGGAATGTCAGTGGAAGTTGGAAAAAGCCAGTTTTTAGATTGGAATGGAGTGGACTTGTTGAGGAAGTAACAAATCGCTGGGGCTATTCAGCTCTAGTGACAACTGAACTGTGTATGCACCAATTCCTGGGAAGAAGGTTGAGATTCTCACTTGAGAGAGATTCCAATTTAAGGGTGAACACAGAACTTTTTATCTCCCTCCCAAACCTGTATTTTATGATGCAGATTGGATGCCTAGTGACATAAGTTATAAAAGGATTTCTCATGTACAGAATAAACAATTGGCAAGTATGTAAGACAATGTTGTTATATGATAACGCAGTATTAATATTCAAAGTTCAGATATTTATGCCCACAGTTGTCAACCCATTACCAAATTGGTGGCTTGGGTTGATTACCAGTATTATACAGATCTTTAATTTAAAAGAAATTCAACAAACTATTGCATTTTTAATCCATAAAGTAAATAACTTGCTCATTAATGTTCCATAAATTAGTATAAACCATGGTAGATTATACTAATATTACAATAACTAGGATTTCAGATACATTCTTTTTGACAGTTCTAATCACATCATTTAGTTAGTCACTTTTGATTTTTCATGTTTCCCAACAGAAGCATGCAGACCCATAAAACACAGTGGGTGGATCACCAGTTTATTGTTTGACCTTGGGGCAAGTCCTTTAACCTCTCTGAGCTCCAATTATCTCATCTACCTAAAAAGGGAGAACAAAGAGTGGAAATAAGCAGAGTAGATGTTTCCTGAGGTCTTTTACACTATGAAATATGATTTTATGAAATAATCATCCTTCCTAATAAAACTCAAAGCACATCCCTCATTTCTTAATTTGTCTGTCATTTTATTCCAATCAAGATATCTTATCTTTAGCCATAAGGCAGGGAAGTAAAGCATTTAGTCTATACCACTGCCACTGACTGCTCCATGAGATAGTTTTATTCTATCCCTTGGGGGTTTGGAAGTAGTTGCCTCATTGAGGGAAAGAATTTAACAACCAGAAGCCACCTTCACAACAAGCAATAATCAACTGTAAATAATGGACAAAGCAGAATCAGGGACAGGAGGGAAGATCATAAAATGTCTCCTTCATAAAAATAACCTTAGAATGAGCCATTTTACTCTTATTTCCTCTTTATTTCGTAAGTGCTTTATTTCCTTAGGCCTTCACAGACCCATTTCAATGAATTTACGTGATTAAAAGTTTATCCTCATGCATTGTTATATTTGACTTTCCAGGGATAAAAGAAAACATAAATTCAACTCACCCATCTGTTTTATCCTTAGTTAGTCAACTATTCTAGTAACATCCTGAACTGCTCCAATGAGTTTCAACTAAAAAACCTGTTCAACTGTACTTTGAATCCATAGGTCTTCCTCCAAAAATACTTAGCCTGAAATCAAGCTTCACAATGATAAAGAAAAATATGTCAGAGAAGTTGCTTTTTAAATGCATTACTTTAAAAAGACATGAAGCATAAACTAGTTTACAAGGTCCCTTTAAAAAAATGGACTGAACAAAGTATTGAGAACAATCTGTACTGGCAAGGGACAAAGAAGATGACCTAATAGGTCTTTTCTGTCTAATTTCTGTGATTCGAGGATTTTATTTTTTTTTACTCTTGCAGTAATACTTGTGAGTGCAACAATTTCTCAAAACTATTATTAGTTACCAAGGAAACATAAAATGTTTACAGGAATAAATAAGCAAAAGGACTGGACCTAAATAACAGGCTTTTCCTGCTTCCCATTTAATAATCTTACGGTGGCATCGTATTATCAATACTTCATTGTCTCCAAGTTATCCTGCTCACCAACTGGCATGCTCACTAGTGTCCTATAGTCAACTCATAGCATCCCACGTACACCAAGAACAGGAGGTCTCTGAAGCAGGGGAGTCTCCATTAACTATGCACTTCCTTGTTTCACTTATTGAAGATAAAACAATGGTGATGTCAGTGGTTGGCTTTGTGACCCACCATTTCTAGGGAAAATATGTAAATATATGCTTTTAAATGACCCAATATCTATAGAAAAGACAGGAACATAATTTAAAAATATATATAAAAAGGTAAAAAAGTAAGAAGCAATATACAATTATATCCCACAGTATGAAAACAATCATGCTTTACAAATGCTTAGAAAAAGACTAAAAGGAAACACAGTACATGGAATTGTTAATAGCTGGCAGTAATCATGTGGTAGGACTAGTTGTAAAATGTCTTTTTGACTTTTTTGCATTTTCCAAATTATGACATGGGCACTGAACTATTTTAAAATTAATTTTTAAAGCCATAGAATAGCATTCATTTTAATGTGAATAAAGGGCTTCCCATTTCCTAACATTACCACTGATACTGTTGCTATCAGCCCAAGTTAACTCTCAAAGGGATTGGTCCCTTTTTAAAACCAAAGTCAGCTAAAGTATGAATGGCATTCCCAGGTGGCTCCGTGGTAGAGAATCTGCCTGCCAAGCACATGTGGGTTCGATTCCTGGGTGGGAAAGATCCCCTGGAGAAGGAAATGCAACCCACTTCAAAATGTTTGCCTGGAGAATCCCATAGACAGAGGAGCCTGGTGGGCTGCAGTCTACAGGGTTGCAGAGTCAGACAGGACTGAGTGACTAAGCATGTATGCATATGGAGGCCTAGGACAGGAGACTTGGGCTGCAGGTAAAAGTGAGATGACTTACATGTAAATTAAAGTTCACTGCAGCCCATTAACTGATGGTTCACCATCACTTTCAAGCTCTCCGTGCACATGTTAAATGATGTACTGCCTGGGGACGTGGTATATTTCATGTGGGCATTTATGTGTACAGAGTGAAGCAGATACCACCAGGGAACTGAAAGAAGGGTAAAAAGAAAGAGGTACGTCAGAAAACTGATTGTCCCTGGCATGAAGAGAAGCTGTTTTCACCCTCAGACTTTCCTTTTGGCTCCATGTTCCACAGCTGTCCACCGTGGTGCTCAGTCCCTTTAGCCTTCCTCCTAAATTGTGGAGCAGCAGAGAAGCCATCAGTATCACATCCATGTCAGGCTTGTCCAATGCTCAGCAGCAAAGCCATGTGGCCAGAAGTCTGCCCGTGAGATGTTAGAATGTTCTGTCAGGAGGAGTGTCTTAGCACCAAAGACTCATGCTCTGGCCAATCCAACGGCAGCCTGATGCAATGGAGGACCACGGCATTCTGCCTCGCCCCATGCCATCCTGCACCTGCCCCCGTTCCCTTCAGCTTCTCGTAACAGAACCATGCCCATAATAAAAATTGTTGCTTTTCTTTGCCTATTACAGTGTTTCCACGTAAACTCTCTGAGAGGCAAAGGGGCAAATGTGTCCCATTCAGAGTTAGCATTACCATCCCAGAGCTTACAGCAGAGCTTCACAGAACAGTGTACATCTCCCCTTACCTGATTAAAGAGCCAGCAGGGAAAACTGTGGGCGGTTCTAGAAAAGGTTCAGCTAATTACGAATACCGCTTCTCTGGCACTTATTTGGATGACTAAAAGACTTTACCAATCCCAAGAAGAAACAAAGGCATAGAGACAGGACAAGAAAGAAAGAGCAGTCACTTCACAAAGAGACACTGGCTCTGTTATGTTCAGTAACATGTTAACGGTATTTTTAAACAGTTAAATAATGATGACATTGTAGACATTACTAATAACATTGGTTGCTGTGGTCACTGTAATAACCTCCTGGCAATAGCTTGAACCATGGGAAACTGCTGATACTCAACTGTTTTTGACTATTTAACAAAAGTGACCTCACACAGTTCAATCAAATCAACATATCCTAGTCTCCAGCCTTGTTGCCTACAAATCTTACTTCCACATTAGAAAGCAATTAGCTTAGAAAAATTCCTTCTACCATCTCCAAATGATAACTTAAACTATCGCTGATTTAGATTATAAATCAGCTTACTCACTACTGAAAGGACTTTTATTTGTAGGTATACTTATTTGTACAGAATTCTTGATTATAAAATGAAGAGTCACACAGGAATTGGGCAGTAAAATTTTCCGTGAAAAGGGAAGTAACAACTTGGCCAAGACTGTGGCACAATGCTCACATCGCTATTCTTTTCGTAATAAATACATGTGAGAAGCTGAAAGAACAAAAATTGCATCGCAAAGAGAATGCTGATAAGAGGAAAGGAGATAAAAGCCTACTCACTGACATGCGGCAGTGGTGCACAAGGCCAATGGCTGGCTCAAGTGTGCACTATAAGACCCAGGGTGCCCTGGTGTCAGTTAGATAAAGATGCTCCTTCTTCAAAATGTCCCACTTTCAACTGCTGGAGAACTGTCACAGTATTCTAAGTTTATTAGAACATGTTGCCAACATCCTCAAGAAAACTATCTTAGTAAATATACAAATCCACAGTGTCTCCAACGTAAACAACACTCCCTGGGGTTATTCAGCACACAGTCAGGGTGGCTTTGGTGTGTAGCCCCTGAAGAGTGTGAGTTTTAGCTTTCCTAAACACTCAGTCTGGAAAATAAAGACACAAACTTCTTAGTTAAATCTGATTATTTCTTTACTAACAACACCTCTGAGAGATTCTGAGTAAATCCCTAAGGGAGGGTAAGACTAAGCCTGTATACATATAAACACTGCTTCAAATTTTTCTTTTCATTACTTTACCAGAAGTATGACTGGTCAAGTAATTTTACCCTTTCAAATGTGTTTTGTCATCTGAAAACTATGGATAAACTACCTCAGAATGTTATGCAGATTGAATGATGGAGTGCATGCAGAGCACTAAACACCGTGACTGGTGTGTGCTACAAGCTCAACCACCGAGAGTCACAAACTGGTTCCTGAAGAGAGTGGTCACATACCATGACCTTCCTTGCAAGGCTGAGTCATGGCTGTGTCAGGGACCAGTGCTTCAAGGAGTAAGAGCATAGGCAAGGAACTTGGGGGTAGGACCACTCATCTTCTTTCCTTTTGCTTCAAGAATCCTAGACAAGTCTTGCAGCCATTTAACTTCTCTAGTCTTTAGTTACTTCAAACAAAGAAAATGAGGAAATAATCCTGACAAATTTCACAGGGAAACTGGGAAGTCAAAAGCATAAATGCAAAGCGGAAGTACAAAAACATAAGAAAGAAATAAAAGGTAGTGTCAAACGTGAGGAAGTCTCTGTATCCATCAGAGGGGAAAGGAGGCAGAACAAGTTACAAAAATGCTAGCTTTGGGTAGAGGTACTTTACCTTACCAGTTTGGAACTGAGATTCAGGAATTTGTGCTTCATGCAGCTTTCGTTAACAGTCATTTTGTCTCATTTGTAACAGTATAAAAATCTCAAAGTATGTTTAATAAGTACAAGGTAAGCAAAGGACACACACACACAAAAGATTTAAATACACTTCATGGGCTTCCCTAGTGGCTCAGATGGTAAAGAATGCAGGAGACGCAGGTTCAACTCCTGGGTCCAGAAGACCCCTGGAGAAGGGAATGGCTACCCACTCCAATATTCTTGCTGGGAGAATCCCATGGACAGACAAGCCTATGGGCTATGTCCATGAGGTCACCAAGAGTCAGACAGGACTGAGTGACTAACATACACACACATACAACATAAGGCAAAGTAACCATTAAAACCAACAAACTAACATCTAAAACATTAACACAAAACTGCAAATCAAATATTAAAGTTTAAGTTCCGCTGAAGTGAATGGTCATTCACTTCTCTTTTTAAAAGAGTGTATACAAAAAGCGGGGCTTAGTTTAATATGCTTCTCAGTAGACAGGTAGAGTGATCTAGAACTGTCAACATGAGCCCACTATTAAAGATGATACACACTTCTTTTGGGGCCCTGCATCTTTTCTCCACACCATTTTCACTAACTATAAATCCTCTGCAACCAGCCTTTCTCCACTCCACACTAAAGAAAAGAAACAGGCAGACTATTTTTATTATTTCTGTTTGACAAAACATATGGAAACAATAATTCCATAGACATGTACATTATAATAGGAAGCAATCCTATTTTAATGTAATTTTAAAAATTAAACAGACTCAAGTTATTTAAACTACTCAGTTTATTTGAAACTCACAAATGAGGCAGCCATGTCTCTAATTTACTTAGCAGATTCATATAGTTGGCTAGGACTTTTTGAGATTACTTCTCTTATCGATGTGCAAAGCAATTAGGAAGTTAATTCTCATTTACTAGAAAAAGTTTTTAAACAAGTAAATTTGTCCCAGAGTAAAAGGCTTAACTCAGTCATATTTGGTCAGTTTCTTTTTTCCTCTCAGGTTTTTTTTCATGTTGTTTTATTTTGTAGAAGAGAACAGATGAATTAAAACCAGTTTTGAAGTACTATTTTTATACTATCTTGAAAGTACAGCAGAAAACATTAAATTTCTTTAATAAATACTGTCCCTGCCAAATAAACCGATTAGTTTTAACTACTTTCATTAAAACACAGGCATGCAGAAATGAGGAATGAGGAGGTTCTTTCAGGAAAAACACTGAAAAAAATAAGATTTCATCTGGCCTTCCCATCATCACTTGAAGAATTGTTTGGTAGTTACATCATCAGGAAATAAAATACTATCCTCTGAGGACCCCTACTCTTTACAAAGAGGAAAGAGAAGGTTTGAAGTCTAAATCACTCCCGGAGATGTCTTGCCCCACCACCAAAAAAAGAAAAATAGAGAGAGACTTCCCGCCTCCACACCCTCCCTCCGCCCCGAGCGAGCAAAAAACAAACTTAAGAAAAACGTATTTACAAAGCACATGCATAAGAATAACATGATGTATATTTAAGAATCCTAAGCAATAACAGAAGCTTTAGCGCCCCAGAGGAATAAAAAGTTACAAGCTGATCGACCATGACCCCCAAAGACTAGGATAGCCCGGCTGGAGGGCGCCAGCGTCCCCGGCCCGCCGCCCATTCCCCTCCGCGGGGAGCCGGGACCGACGGGTCTTTCACACGGTCCGAGCGTCTGCGGGGCCGGGGCGCGCTGCAGCGCCGCCGCTGCGGGTCTGGCTGTCACCGGCGCCCCCGCCGCCCGCGCCGCACACGCGGAGCGCCTTATAAGGCAGCGCAGTGACGTAACGCCCATAGGCCGGGCGCGCTCGGCGCCCCGCTCGCATTGTTCGGGCGACTCCCGGAGCGCGCACAGCCCGCTCGCGACGCCGCGCGACTGCGGCCCCCGCCCGGTCCCCGCCCGGCCCCGGCGCAGGCGACTCAGGTAAGCCCGGGAGAGCCGCTCCGCTCCAGCAAGGGGAGCGGAGAGCCAGGCAGTCTGTAGGTGTCTTTTAAAGTTATCAGCATCACGAACTGCAAACAGGTTTCGAAAAGCGCATCCAATGAACTCTAGGATCAAAATCTTTCCCAACTCACACAAAACTTAAAAAGTTTTCTCTGATGGAGAATACAGATTTGGGATTTAGTTTTAAATGTGGAGGTGAGGGATGACTATATATTACAGACGCCTTCGTATCCTGCCTCTATTGAGAAATCTTTGGGGGAGAGGGTGGGGGGAATATGCTGTAATACAACAACTCTCCTGATCTTATCTCTCCTAGGACTCAAACTCCTTTCAGTCTTACAAGAGCACAAAGCGAAAAACCACCACAAGATAGTGGATTTCTTTCCCACCCAGTGTCCTCTCTCTTTTATAAATAAATCTTCATATGAAAGACGAGAAAACCCTTGTTAGGAATACATCTTGTAATTAGGATGAATCTAACTTTAAAAGTAAAGCACTTTTTAAGATTCAAAAAAATCCTACAAATTCTAATCTGTCTTAAAAACAAGTTTTAATTAGTACAAGAAAGTAACGATTACAGTTTTGTGTTCTAACTTTTTACGTCAACTCCAGTCAATGGGTAAATGACAAACTGCACTGCAATTAAAGATAAAGCTAGTTTGTGTGCAGTAATATGTTGGACAGTAGTTTATAATGTAGAAATACATAATAAATTTAAAAAGGAAAGCCTATAGAAGAATTTTGTTAATCAGTGGCATTTTGAGCCATTATTTATTACCTCTAAACCTTGAATAGACTACTGCTATAAATGAATCCTTACAGTATGATAACTGAACAAGTGGCAGATGCTGAAAATCGACTTATTTTACTTTACTTTTCAGAATAAAAATCAGCAGAGGAATTAAAAATAAAATATGCTATGTCAAAAACACTGGAATATGAGATGAAAAAATGATTTATCACTTAAATTTTATTTGGTCAAAACAAAACTTAAAAGTGTGTGAAAGAACTATTTTCCTTATAAAATAGTCTCTATGCTTTATTTATCATTTGAAACATAGATTTGTTTTACCTGGTCAAAATGTGGAATATATCTGTATTTCTAGTAATTCTGTGGTTGAGTTTTTAAAAGTATATGACATTGGTGCCTGCCATTTTTGCTTCAGAGGGTTTTTGTTTTGTTAGCTAATTTTGTTTGGAACAATGCAGGCCTTTGGTTTTAGTATTCTAAAAGAAAAATTATATGTTCCTTGGCCTGAAGATAGGCTTTATAAACTGCAGGTTAGTATTGAGAAGTAGGATTTCCTCAAAACTATTATTTCAAATCTAGGGAAGCCTACCATAATGAGAAGAGAGTGGGGGCAATACCCGGGTTACTGTGGAGAAGTACAGAATATGCAACAGAATAGTTGTTTATTTGATATATGCTGTAATTGGAAACTGAAAAAGATTCCTGTCTTGGAAAAAAGGTATTCCACTCTTTTGAATTTAATAGAGGAGGAGGGAAACAGAAACCATCAATTATTGTTTTAGCTTTACCCAAAGTACCATCTGTATCATAAACTATTAGCTCAACTGTTGAAAATCATAACCTCTATCAAAGTTCTAACAGCTGTGTTTCAAGAGTCTATATTTTATTTTTTTAAAACAGACAAGCATCAGTTTGTAAAAAAATTTTAAATGACACACTTCAATATTCCACACTATTTTCCAATTATTAACTTGAAAGCACAGTTGAAAGAACAATCATCTGTTAAAATCCCTTTTAAAATTGAAAGTTAAAAAGGTTTTTCATGGATACATTATCTCACAGTGGGCTCTCTGAGTGAGCATTTCTTAGTTCTTGAGACAATTTATATGATGGAAAAAATGTTTTGGATTGAATCAATGTGAATTTTTACATCTTCAAAAAACATATTAATTTTATAATTAATAAACTAATTTACCCTTCTATGGTGATTAACCTTACCTGTTAAGCCCTGGTATTTTTGTGATATTTTCCTAATGCTGTGATGAAGTCTGTAGGAACAGTCAATATGAAAATACAAATCAAGCTTAGAACTTCTCAAGTCCACTTATAATTCCCATTAATCTGCTTTCTCAAAATGCTCTGAATTTTGCTTGGATTCTTTGCTACCTCTCCCCCTCCAAAAATTGCCTTTGGTAATAAATGGATTTTGAGATAAAAATGAAAATGGGAGAGAGGAAGAATAAAATTCCATTAATTCTTCTTAGGTCATGTTCTGTCTATATCTATTGCTTCAGGGCAAAGTGAATGCTTTTACAAGGTGAATGGAGAAAAAAAAATAAAGCCTCCTATTAAAAGGAAGAAGGAAGGGGCGGGGGGGGGGGAAGAGAACTGTTTATAAAAGAATGGATATTATGAAGTAATATCAGGGTATGAAAAGCAATATTGGTCTCAACCTGCTTCAGGAATTAAAATCTGTTATCCACATAGCCAATCATTATCTTGGAAAAATTGAACACACCTTATCCTCTTGGACTTTTAAATGATTTTTAGAGTTTAATTTACATTTGACTTTGAATTTAGCTTCAATAAAAACTGATTTAGTTTTTGTAAATTATGTTTAAATAAGGATTTAAAGATGAAGAGACACTGCATATGCAGCATAAGACTTTCAGAGAAATATTTTTATGGCTGCCTCTGCCATCACTACAGTCTATACGGGCCACCAACTCAATCACTTAATGTTTCCTTCATGTGTGCTGCAAAGACTTTTAGAAAATCCTCTGGCCAGTTAGTTTCTGCTTAGAGGGTTAGGTGCACTAATTCCTTAGCAGATCATCACCAACACTGTTGTAAGTCCTCCTACATTTCCTTTTTTTAAAAACAGAACTGAGATTCTCTCCCCCGGCCTTCTTCTGCACTAACATTACCTCCGACTGGGAAAGCTGCAAGGCAAATAAAAGTGGGAAGGCTCTCCAAGGAAAGTCACTTGGTTCTTTTTTCAGATATGGGAGGACTTCCTTTTCATGCTTCCTTCCAGGAGATTCTAATTTAGCAGGTTAGATAGGACAACCGCAGTTTTCATTCTGAGCCCAAAAACAGAGAATAAGACATTAGCAGCGTTCTTTCTCCAGTCTGACCATCCTCACATTCCTCTGCCCTACTGGTTTCAAAATAAGGTTAACTCTTAAAGATATAATTATTACTTTTAAGGACTAGCTTAGGAAATGATACGTCTCTGTGTGGGGGAAGGGGTAAGAAGGTATGCAGAGGAGTAGGTAGGTAAGTGTATCCACCACTGGGACAGGTGGAAGTGCAAATTCCTTGTTTCTGGTTATGGCAGCTACTGATTCTAGGCTCAAGGACAGTTACTGTCAGTAAAAGAGAGTGTATTATGTCAGAATAGCAAACACTGAATCCCACAGATGTGAGTTTGAGAAGTGCCTTGATAAATTCTTATGGACTGTGGGATGTCCCAGGCCCCAGAGAGTGCGTGTACACACACACGCGTGTGCACATATACTCCCACACACACATGCGTGCCCATGCACATATACCCCCACCCACACACACCCCAGCAAGGAATGTCCATAGAACTTGATAACTGGAAGAGGCCTTGGAAGCCATCTGATCCAAATGCCTCACCTTGCAGAAGAAATTCATGTCCACTGTGTGACTTGCCTCAGAGACACAGAGCTACTCAGAGACAGAGCCAGGGCCGCATGCATTTTTAGCCTACAGCCTTTGGTTTCCCCTTAAATGAATGGCAGGAAGAGATGAGAACAGAAGCCCCAGAAGAAGCCTTGGTACTGTAGGTGTTAATTTGGATATAAAATCCATTTTAAAAAAGTAAGTAGAAAGGTTCAAAGTTCTTGTTAATAAGTACAAGTAGTAAGAAGACAAAGAGAAAGGAAGGAGGTGAAAATCAATACAGTTTAACCAGGCTACAACAATGGAAGGGAGGTGATAAAGGAGAACAAAGAAAACAAATAATAAGTGTACTTAAAGGTCCTCTGGGTGGCAAAGCTCTCTCTCTGCCCAAAAGCTGAGAGGTGCCCTGCAAAGAGTGTGTATGCTTTACAGTTAAAGTCACTTAGGCCTGAACCACTAACATGACAAGTGACCTCTTCTCAGCACCTTCCAACTAAGCATTCTTCATTCCCTATACTTCCCCAGCTAGCAGGTTCCCTTTAAAAACCCAAAGTGACTCAATGCCTTTGAAACAACCCTCCCAAAACTTTCAGAGGAAGTCACTGTGGGCTTTAAGCTCCAGTGATACTTGCTTTACTTTACTTCATATCATGCATTTCTTATGACATTAAATTGCACATTAACTGCTAATTTGTTTATCATTTATCTCCTGGACTATAAACTCCTTGAGGGTGAGTTTTGCTACCACTTTATCCCTAGCACCTGGAAAAAAGAAAGACCTAGTTAAGTTAGTAGGTGTGTCACAAGGCCAAGCAGGGTACTGAAAGAACATATGAACAAATTACAACCTAGAAGCTTCTTATTTGGTAAAAAAAAAAAAAAAGAATATTTCTGGAAACAGTGGGCTAGGAAGGGCCCCTTCAGACTGTGCAGGAGCCCTAAACAGATCTCTGCCACCTAGAACTGACTTACAAACACAAAAACCAGAAAACAAATTAGGCTGAGATTAAAAGTCACGGCAGTGAAGGCAAAGCAATCTGCTTTTACTGTACATTATATGGTGTGTAGGCAGACTTCAGGTCAGATGCTTCTCTGTCGACCCACCTCCACCTCCTTCACTTTAACATCCTCCCCAAAATAATGAGAATGAAGATGGTGAAAGAGTACCAGGTGAATTGCCTCTGGGCAAGGAGTGGACGGGAAGCAAAACATGAAACAGCAGAGTGTAGTGCCTTTGTCTTTAATGAAGGGTATTCCTCTGTTTCCCACTAATCGCTGTGCCTCAGCTAAATGCCCACCCCCTACTGCATTCATGGGGACCAAACGGTTTGTCCTTGCTGTGACTAGAAATTAGCAGATGCCCGTTTCCCAAGTATATACTTTGATTCCAAAGTTTCTGTGGGTAATCCAGTGCATCTGCTAGGTTTTTCAGAAAAGGAATGATTTTTCTGTAGTTTCAAAGTTAGGTAATGCCAGTGTCAACCTGTGAAGCCAGCCAAGGGCTTGTGACTCCTCATCAGTACCAAACATTTACTGAGTGCCTACTAGGCACGGTGCTCAGTACAAGGCAGGACAAGCCTAGCAACTAAATTCTCCACACGCCACACCATGTGGCTAACACAGCTACACCTACCACTGATGACAAGGGCTAAGATCATCAGTAGCTCTTGCACAATAGTTTCAATCACTGGTCACTGTCCTGTTTAGGCTCTTTTTTAATGAATTGATAAAGCAATATAGATAATGTAGGTCAGCTATACATAAAAATTAAGTAAAGATAAACCACGTGGGACTATTTTTTAAAAGAATACAACACAAATGTAGTCAATCTCCAAGCTTCTTTACTAGTGACACTAAATTGATAGACAAACAGTGTTATCTCAACACTAAGACTACAGAGTAGGAATGATGGTTCGTAAATCAAGCTCTGCTCTTCTTGGCTCTGCCATCCATGCTCTGCATAAGCCTCCTGTAGCCTTGGCTTCCATTAACTTAAAAAAGGACATGATGTCATCCACTATAAGCATCTCTCAATACTAGGTAAGGACAGAATAGTGTGCAGTCACCCCTAAGAGAATTCTGATCAAGTACAGCCAAAGACTATAAAAATACAACCTACTGATCGTTCATTACAGAGACACATCAGCTAAAGAAAATGGGAAGAATGTGAGGGGAAAAGTCCAATCTGAAGCCAGAAGCAAGATTCACATAACTATAGCCCTGAGCCTGTGAGAGCTTCGAATCATCCTACCAAGAGCAGCCTCAAGGATGAGGTCAGACCTTCGAGATGAGCAATTCTGACAAGAGTGAACCTTCCAGATTTATCATATCTCATGGCCCACCAGTCTCAGAACAAAAGTTTAAAGGTGAACCAAGTTTTTCTCTCTCTTTTTAAAATTCTTTTTTAAGTGAATCAAAACAAAAACAAATCTCTGAGCAGAAATCATAAGAGGAATGTAAAATATTCATCACATTTGGGCTGACAAGACTTAAGTGACCGCTGCTGTTACATTTGAAGAAAAAGGAAGAAGCTGCTTTGTCTAAGCGCTTGGGGAGAGCATAAGAACGTTCCTTCTTGCTGAAGACAAAGGGCTTGCAGTGAGATGCAGTGTAAGTCTCTCAGCCTTGGCAGGGACTGGTCAGTGAATTGGGAAGCAGAGGATGCAAATCATTCTGTGGAGTTTTGTGAAAAGTAATCCTTTGCTACTAATGAGATTAATTATTCTTTAACAATAATATCAATTCATTTATCATCAAGGTAGTTAAACACTCATTTTGTTAGAAGAAATACATTATGTTTGAGGTTCCATATTATCCTTCGGGCTTTGGTACAACTGCCTACATAGGGCAGACCAAGATCTTTTAGATAAAGATGAGAACAACTTTGTTAAGTGATTATGGTTTTACTCATGTCCTCTAAAATTATGCTATACAGGAATCTTCTAACAGTCCCATAAAATTCACTGGGCTGAGCAAAGATGCAAAGAAGCACAGGCAAAGTTAACATTCTCTGGCTAGTTTTCCCACATCTGAACTTGATTTAAATTTGTGTTGAAGTGACTTCATGTCACTGAATGATTCTCCCTCCTCAGAAGTGACAGGAAAAAGAGGAACAAAATTCTACTTCTCTTTCTTTTGCTCTAATAATTAAATTCTGAAAACTTTAAGTCTAAGAGGCAGTCATGCTCCCCTTAGAAATGGGTCTTCTTACCTCTCAAATTGTTTGGTCATCCAGTATGTACTAAGTTCAGACCCATGTGGAGAACACAGAGGTATCAAATATTCTAGGAGCTTATAGTTAGTTCAAAAGCAAAACTAATACAACATAACAAACTAGAAAGTGGTATAAAATGATACAGAGTATTTGTGTCACAAAACTGTTAAGAGCTGTGGGAACTCAGCCAAGGTCAGACAAGTTAGGTAACATTCATGGAAAAGATATAAAATGAAATGTAGCATTCTAAAAAATGATGACAGATTTATTCCTTGGAAGTCTACTCTGAAAAGGGAATCTGAGGTAAAAAGAGAAGGAAGGCTTGACCTAGCATCAGAACACCTGAAGTCTGATTTTTAATTCCATCGTTGCCTTTAGAACAACCTGGACTTCCATAGTGGTTTCAGTCCTTAAAATGAAGATTAAAAGTGATGATAAAGCAGTTGGCCCAATGCCAGACCCATAGGAGACACTCAGTAAATGGTACCTCTTACTATTTAGATATTATGTAGTCTGCTCATTCATCGTATTATGAAGAATGATGCTCCATCAGCATCTGATGCTATTGGGGTCCACCAGGCTGAGGCGCAAGGGGTTGCCTTAGGGCCAAAGAGGAGGTGCTTTGCAGGATGCAGTCCCAAAGAACTCATGTTTTCGTAATCCAGCCATGGGTGATAGTAAAGGATAAAGCTTACTGGAGAAAATCCATGTCTCTAGTGCTTAACTTCAGCGACTCTGAAAAGTGAGGTTATCTTTTATCCTAAGTTCTCTGCTGGAAAGGAATCCCTGTATGAGAAACCCACTTAAGCTTTCCTAAAGAAGTTGTAGCCACCTGAAATAAAAACCAAGTCACTGACTAAAGGATCAAGGAGAGAGAGCAAAAGGCTTAAAAGCTAATCTGGAATCTCCCTGTTTTACCTTGAAAGTCCTACCAGGCTGGAGAGGCACACATATAAAACAAATAGGTGAGACAGATTTTAGGCAGCATGAGCTTAAGTAGCATTTATTATGTCCTAGCCACAGACAATAAAGATTCCCTTTCAGAAACTACTAAATACTTGTTAGGTGTTCAATTTTCAGTTTAGTTATACTTTCAATTTAGCTTAACATTTTAGGTGTCAGACACTAAAATGATTTATTTCTGTACTTTTACAGCACACTTATAACCTTGAACTACAATAAATGGCTGACATATAAAGAACCCAAAATAAATGTGAATCCCATGAAATTCCAATAAACGTTGCCTTATAGTTATGAACCACAGATCAGATGAGTCACAAAATCTCTGACAGAATGGAATATACATTTTTGACATGTGAATTTGTGTACAGTGCTATATAGGAAAGAAGAGAGGGAAAGGACTTTAAAGGTTGGTAAAAGTGTAAGTCAAAGTTGCTCAGTCTAGTTGGACTCTTTGCAACTCCATGGAATTATCCAGGCCAGAGTACTGGAATGGGTAGCTTTTCCCTTCTCCAGGGGATCTTCGCAACCCAGGGATCGAACCGAGGTCTCCTGCATTGCAGGCGGATTCTTTACCAGCTGAACCACCAGGGAAGCCCAAGAACACTGGATGGGTAGCCTATCCCTTCTCCAGGGGATTTTCCCAACCCAGGAATGGAACCGCATTGCAGGTGAATTCTTTACCAACTGAGCTATCAGGAAAGCCCTTTAGGGTCGACAGTGGTTTTATCCTGTGCAACCGGGATTTGGATTTGAGGATCGTTAAAGGCGGTGTATTGCTTCCCCCCTGTTGCAGCTGAGGTAGCATGCAGATGAGCAAAGGTCACAGAGTTAAGTGGATGGCAGATTTTGGTCAAATATCCCTGTCCATTGAATACATGGCTCCTTCAAAAGTGGCCTGTTGTTTAAGAATTGGGGTTTTGCTTTTTTTCTTTGTTTTTAGCTGTGAACTTTAAGAGAGTGAACTTTGAAAGTGAGGGAGAGTGAAGTTAGTGCTTTTTTTCAATGACTTAAAAAAAAATAATGACACTGTTTTCAACTACTGCAAGCATGAAATAGTTTGCCCTTTCTCAAAATTCAAATCTTAAAATGAAATAAAATTCAAAAGTAAGATATATATGGTCAGGGCAGAATAGACTGGTCTTCATATAGCGCATGCACAGGTACACTACATAGCCTTTTCTTCAATTCTGCTACAATTTCTCATGCAGATTCATATAACTAAACGGGGACACTTTTGCCCAAGGACAAAATCCACTGCAAACAGGCCCAGGGCCAAGGGAAGTAAAGTATTAAGTCACTGCTCTCACCTCTAGCAGTTCTATTGCAAACCACTGTAACATCTTGATGGAATTGCCCCTTACTGCACAAGCTAAGTATTCTCTAGAATACATTCATCTTAAAAGAACCCAACTTCTAAGAAGAGAAACCCAACTTCTAAGAGAGAAAATAGGATCAAACTCTGCGTTCATGCTTTCTGTCTTCTCAATGCTCAGAAGTGACAGAAAAGGGAAATATAACCCAATGCTCTGAATTGTTATGGAAAATTAAACAAGGTTAGATGACCAAAATAATTTTAATTTTTAAAATGTATGCAAGAGGACATGTACAGTCCACAAGAAGAACGGTCATTTATATTACAACAGATTTTAGAATAAAACTTTCCCACCTATCTGTAATTAAAATTTACATGTGGCCCAGATTAATCAAAACATCATGTAGGAGTCAGAAAGCAATCACCTTCTGGAACTATTAATAAGAAAAGTAAGGTTACATGGAGGATGTTCATTGTGGTTCATGATTCAGTTGTTCAGCAGGCAGTCAGGCCAAGCATCAAGCTTCATCTCCCAACTGCTTTGACCTCCACATACTATTTAATGATATTAAATGTTCCTACTTCCTTTGCCTTCCTTATTTACTGATTTACTAGTAGAGCTAAAAGGGAAAGGGAGAAAGAAGGAAGTTCCCTCGGGATCAAAATGTCTCACATTGTATATTCTTGGGGTTCCTATCTGGCTTGTTTCTCATAGCAAGCTTGTGACTTCAGTAGTCACAATAAAACATAAGCGTCTGTTGTTGTGGTTTCTAAATTTCTGAACTCTAAATTTCCCACTAACAAGTTAGGAAACGTTTGGTTTCCCAAGCATACCATGTTAGCCGCTGCCTCTGTATAGTCAGCCAGACTGCAGGGAGGTGAAAAGCAATGAACTCATCCGCTCTGGCACATGACTGCTCCATGCTTTGGCCTTTTATGTTAAATATGAATGCCAGCGAATTAAGTATGAAAGCCAAATAAAAGAGGAAAACCTTAAAAAAAAAACTTACAGGAACTAGGGGCTAGAAAAATTTTTTTTTTGGCTCAGAGTAAGATTCAAGAAAGGATTATTCTTTGTGACTTTTAAAAAAAGAGAATAAAAGAAAGAAAAACAACCTACCAAGGAATAAGCTTTAAGAGAAAGGAATTATACTAATCCTCCAAAATAGCAATTTGCAATATATGAATGAAAATAACCTGTGATCTGGGAAGAGAAAAAAGAGATGAAAGAGATTAAAAACAAAATTCTGCAGCTACATCAGAATGCTTTTCTAAAGAATTTATTTCTGTTTTCCTCAATCCACTAAAGGGACATCTGAATATAAATGGATTTTGCAATAGGATAAATACATATAAATATTACTAATAAGATAAAATACATACAACACACATTTAAGGGTATACAGCATTATGCCCTTGAAGTCTGTTTGAGAAAAGGCTGCCCGTTAAAAATATTTTCCGAGAACTTTAAGTTCCTTGAAATGTTCTACGGAAATGGTATTTATGACAAACCCACCTCCTCTAGGGAACATGAGATGTTATTACTGGCAAAGTCACAATTTTTTAAACCATCCAAAAATAATCACGAATTTATGCCAGATGACTAAACGTGTTTTATTATTACAATGATTAAGGGAATATTTGCTCACGTCTCATGATCAAGCTCAGAGTAGTCTTACAGAGAGCTTATAGAGAGTAACAGTGACAAAACGGTAGATTGCAAGTGGTAGGGATTCTCTGTGCCTTTCCTGGGCAGAATATTACAGCACACATATTCACTGAAGAGGATGGGACACGTGAGATAGCTGTGCATGCATGTTATGGTGGTGGCAAACTGCTTTTCTGTAACATGAGAATAATAATAGTTGCTTCTTATGACTGTTTCCAGAACTAGCATGGTACATGGCATGTAGTAATTGCTCAATAAATGATTAACTGCTTAATCAATGAGCGTAGAGGAAAGGAACTATTAACAGTCATCCCTCAGTATCCAAGTGGGAGTGGTTTCAGGACTCCCACAGATACCAAAACCAGCAGATGCTCAAGTCTCTCATATAAAATGGTATGGTATGGTCAGCAGATACCTGTGGGTTCTACATCCGCAGATACAGAGGGGGACAGCACCACATGTCTGTTGCTTACAGTCATAAAACACTCTAGTTCAAAGGTAGAACAGGTGTTTGTTCAAATATGTAACAAATACTTAATGAGCCAATTACATACTAGGTACTGTTCTTGAGCTAGAAAATACAGCACTGATGAAAACAGACCAGTACTTGAGCGGTCACTGAACACACACACACACACACACACACACACACACACTCACACACACACTCACACACAGACATCCCCACCTCCCTGCTCACATGAAGTTTACATTCTAGTAGGAGAGACAGCCAGTAATCAAATAAGTAAAATACAGTAACCATGCCAGGTGGCACTACAAGAACTGGGGGAGAGGCCTTCCCTGGGAAGGCAGGCAGTACACAAGCCAGAGGCCTGCTGTGTTCAGGGAACAACATGGAAACTGGTATGACTGGAGTAGACCAAGCAAAGGTAGGAGGGGTCAGGGAGTCAATGGGATAGGGACACAGCGCAGGAATGAACACGAAAAGCATGAGACAAGAGAAAGAGGAAACTCTTGTGAGGTCAGTACTCTCTGGGCTTTCTAGCATGTAGACTGTTTAGTTGAAAGAGCACATGCTTTGCAGACAGTGACTTTTTATTCTGGCTTGGTTATTTGTGCTATTTGGCAATTATTTAACCTCTCTATATTTTAGTTTTTTGGTCCTTACCCTCATCTGTAAAACAGGAATAATACCTCATAAGGTTGTTTTAAGAATCAACCCACTCCAGTGTTCTTGCCTGGAGAATCCCAGGGACGGGGGAGCCTGGTGGGCTGCCGTCTATGGGGTCACACAGAGCCGGACATGACTGAAGTGACTTAGCAGCAACAGCAAGATCAAGAGGCACAGGCTAGACCCTCAATATGCTTGTTTCTTTTTTGCTATAAACTAAATCACACCCTGGATAGCGACTGGGAATTGGAGTCTGTGTTCCAGTACCAGGGCTACTGTAACAATGGCCTTGCATGTTATTTAATCTTTCTGGGCTTCAGTTTCCTAAGAAAATGTAGATGCTACAAACAGACATTATAAAAACAGATATAAATCAGTTAAGCCATTGTTATAAAATGATAATCAAAAATATTACTATTACAATTTATCCTAATGTTAAAAATTCAAAACTGCAAAAGTATATGACTCCTCTTCCTCTATGTCACTTCATCTCAAAAATCCTACAAATTTTAATTTTTTAAGCATGAAGTTGTAAAGATTTATTTAGTAGCCATGTTGATTTTCATTCCCATATCCTGCCCCTGCTGAAGAACACTGATCTAATAGAAAGATCTCAAAAAAATGTTTAACTGCAAAAATCAAGGTGAAGGATAAAGAATAAGCTATTTTTGTACAAAAAAGGGTAGATAAGAATCTTTATTTGTATTTTCTTTGTTTATTCATAAAGACACTATAGAAGTACATGTAAGAAGCTAGTATCAGTGGTTGGAGAAGGCAATGGCACCCCACTCCAGTACTCTTGCCTGGAAAATCCCATGGACTGAGGAGCCTGGTAGGCTGCAGTCCATGGGGTCGCTAAGAGTCAGACACGACTGAGCGACTTCACTTTCAATTTTCACTTTCATGCATTGGAGAAGGAAATGGCAACCCACTCCAGTATTCTTGCCTGGAGAATCCCAGGGACGGGGGAGCCTGGTGGGCTGCCGTCTATGGGGTCGCACAGAGTTGGACACGACTGAAGCGACTTAGCAGCAGCAGCAGCAGTATCAGTGGTTATAAGTTGGTGAAGAGGAACTGGCAGATGAAGGATGAGGTGGGATCCTATACCTTTTAATATACATATTTTGAAATGTATTTAATACATTTAGGAATGCTAATCTAAAATCCCAAGACTGAAGTTCAGACTTGTGAAGAGTTAAGACTGAGCAAAGAAAACTTTTTAATTACAAAGCTAAGTATACAACAGTATGAAAACCTCAAATGACCTCTTTCTCAGATAATCTGGGTATCCTTCAACCTGTTTGTACTTTTTTTTAATGAAATGCTCAAAAAGAATTTAAAATATCATCAATAGTCTTCTTCACAGTTTCCACTATGAAAACTAAACCCGGCAGTAGCACATACAGAAAAAGGTCTGTCAGCCCACCCCACTGCTGAGTCCCCAAGTGGACAAGTCTTGGCGCGTATTATCTCAGCAGAGAAGGTGCACTGCACATTTACACTCAAGAAACAACAAACAGGAGAAACAGGAACAGAGCATCAGAGAGGCTTTGGGAGAATCAGCTGTTAGCATCCATTGTGGTGTGCTGGTATGGCACTGGATAACGCACATTCAAAGTATCGTACTGTACCAGGAAGGGAGAAGAGCTTGTGGTGTAGACCTGTGAACAAAAGAGAAATGGAAAATACTGATCCTAAATATATTTCAGCAGCAAATAGTGAAGTTATGAATGTTAGATCTCTTTGTTGTCTCTGACATTCCTAAGTTTTCAAAAAAAAATCACCTGTGCCCTAAAATGGTGGTTACCAGAGGCAGCTTCCCCCTGCCCCGGATGCCCTTCGCTGCTGTCATCATCATCGGTTCAGCTTCCTACTCTAGCAATAACTGATACATACATTGTGCCAGGCAGTATGCTAGGTGCTTTTGTGTAGATCGTTTTACTTAATCCTTAGAACAACACTGTTATGAGGGAGGTTCCAATATTATCTCTATCCCACAGATGAAGAAAATGAGACCTATAGAAGTTAAACTGCTTGCTCCGTCACACTGGGTAGAAGTGGGGAAACCAAGTCTCAGCTTTGAAGATTGAATTCCAAAATCTCAGTTTCTCCCCAGCACTATCCTGCCTCCCACAGGATTCCACTGCCTCTTCCCCGTTGGTGCATCAGCCCTGGGGGTGTACTGGCTCCCTGTCAGTCACTCTGCCTGCCCCTTGCCCTTAGCCACCTGCACTGCTTGCTGCCATCTGCTGCTGTAGGGAATAGGCAGCAGAGAGGACATCATTCCCATCCTAAAGCAGGCTACTACCATCATGGAGCCAGTAAATAAGATACAGAAGAACACAGATCACAGAGGGCACCCACAGAGAGGGGAGGAAGAAATGAAAGAATGAGAAACAGTCAGTGTTAGGAACGTGGGGACAAGCCAATATCACCATTATCATCAACTTAAAGATGGCTCTGCATGCTATCTACCAGGCAAGGTGCTCTCGGGAATATAGATGCATAGTTGTATCTGTGACAGTCCAAGGCATCACTTGCTGGGTGACTTTTTTACATGCTTCCTCTAGAAAAGAAAAAGGCAGCCAGGGAAGGCACCATGGCTATGGGAGCCCCAGGCAGGCCTTGATGGATCAGGGAGATGAAACTTTTAGTTGGCCAAGAACCTGAAGTCTCAATCTGTTAAAAGACAGGCTAGTTTGCTTTTTCCTCCCTAAGTTTTTTAGTGTAGCAATCAAAATGGAAAGTCTGGAGAAGAAAAAAAAGTTAAAATATTGACCTGAGGAACTGCTTTCAAATAATTAAGAACCACATTCAAAGTGGTGGGGCAGGAGGACATGAAACGTGAATAGGCTCTTTAGTGCATACTCAAAAGTAATTGTTTTTTAAAGTTTCTTCTTGATGGCTGTAATATATTCAAAGCAAAGGAAAAAAAATCCTATTCAGCAAATGGCAAAAAGAAAAATTCATCTGAGAAGATATTTTTCAATATGAAAAAGTAAAATGGGTGTTAAGGAAGCACAAACTTACTGGTATTCAATGAACATCCATCATGCGATAGTTCTTTATAGAAAGTAACTTAACTGACAATACGGCACTGAAGAAGTAACAACATATAATTCAGGCTCTAAGTAATTATCCTGGTACACATTTGCACAGGCTATCCTTATTGTAACTCCCTTGTTAGTTTCCATTTCCTCCCCTGGCCCTAGACTGAGAACCTTTTTAAGTCTCCACCCGGCCCTTTGATTGGAGGGTGCAGTGTCTCCTAGACTAGATTCCACCATCTCAAAATGAAAATATTCTTCTCAAGTTTTGTGCTGGTGAGCTCTTAGACTGATCTTTTTCTGCTTCTGAAACTTTGCCTTTCAGTAGTTTTTCTTTCTAGGAGATTCTTTGTTTCCATTTCTTTAAAGATTTTCTCCCAATACTGGTCCTTTTGCTCAATCTGAGGATTTCATAAGCTCCTCTTAGGATCCTGTTTCTCTGCTAAAAGCTCCTTAACCTCCTGATAATTAGTAGTTCGTTCGACTATTTGTGTCTTATTAATTCACTTCCTATGACCCTTGGGGAGCCAAACAAGATTGTTCAGATGCTGAAAAGTCCTGACTCACCGCACCCTATTTTTACTTTATATTTCTCTGACACCAACTAAAGCCTTCTGTATCACTTCTTGCTGCAATTCTTGTTTCACAGTGAAGGAAAATAGCAACCCAGTTTCCTGGATCTGGACCCATTTATGGTGTCTCTAAGTGATCTCAATGATGATGACAGTATCTTCAGTAATAGGGACATAAAGCAGACACAGATTTATACTCATACAGACATTTTGGCTAGCAGACGCCAAAAAACGTGTTACTGTTCTTCTGTATCTTGCTGACCAAGTCAAATGAATCAAGCGTTACATTATGACTATGGTATGCTGGAGCTGTAATTTTTTTTTAAAAAACCTTTGACTTCTGAGAGAAATAAAAGGAAGCAGCATACATAGAATAAAAAAGACTAGTCATAGCTATTTTTATGAGTGCTCCTAAAAATTAGACTAAACAGTGAAAAGTCCCATTGAAAAAGCAGAGAGTAGAGCAAGGAAACATAAATTACTGGTTAATTACCAAGAACCTATCTCAACCTAAGGAAGCTTTCTAACACATTCCATGTAATTACTCTAAACTGCTTTGAATTCTGCGGTTATTGAACCATAAACCCAGCTGCTATCAATACAATGCAACAATTAAAAACATATTGGGTAAAAACTGCTAAGAGATATAGGGGGTTATCATCATAGTCAGACTATCAAAGTCTAGCCCTGAGAGCAGACATAAAAGTGAATAAAGCAGAGTATGTAGTTTCTTGCTTATTAGTTAACATGTTAAATCAAGAAGGAAAAGTAATGTATTAAACTAGCATGGAAAGAATGAAAGCAAATATAGGAATTGAGAGCCATCAAGGTGAGGTTACACAGTTAGGTCTAGGCATGAGAGAGATACTATTTTTTATATCTTCAGAAAAGACCAAACAAGATTTGGTACCATCACACTATTTGGTTGTTGATGGGCAACTATTTTAAATTCTGACTAGAGTGATGTCTGCAAATATACAGGCAGGTTTTAACAGAAAAAAAGGTAAACTGACAAATAATAGGCACAGTACTTTGCATATAGTAGTTGCTCACTATAGTGATATAATAAAAGTCTGAAATGAATTAACTGTCAGCTGACCTGCACGGCACTGAGGATGAACCCATTTAAGAACCAGGTCATTCAGTGGTTTCCATGCCCTTATTTCAAATTGTGGTTTTAAACAAAACATGATGTCTTATGGAGAGAGCTTTGTCATTTAGGATTTTTCTAAGAACTGGGAAAGAGGTATTTTCTGAAGGAAGGGAATCTTCCACATAGCTGTTACAGGTAGCAATTAGTTTAATTAATGACATAAACATTGAACCAGTGACTAGGCCAGTGAGTCTGGGGACTTCATCAGTGTGTTATGAAGCGAAGGGCTCACTCAGTAACAGCCTGCAGAAGTGACAGCCTAAACCAAAGACTTCTCCAGAGAAAGAACCACTTGCCATTTATGCTTCAACCACCTATCCTCAAGGTGAAGAGTGATTCTCAAAGGCTGGCCCCTTTCAGGAGGTCTATGAGGTTAAAGCTGTTTTCACAGTAACACTAGCTTTTTCACTCAATCCCTCACAAGGAGTTTTTCAGAGATGTGACGTGTGCTGATGTCATTGCTCTGACAGCTGATGGGATGTATGAAACAGCTCGGAGAATCCAGCTGCCTTCAATTAAGCCAGGTATTAGAGTTTGTAGAAATACAAACAACACAGCCCTTTCCACCAAGTTTTGGCATTATAAAAAGTGATTTTTCATAAAAAAAATGTTATTATGTTTCTATTTTAATGAATAAATATATAAATATTTTAAAATAGCTTGGTCTGAATTTCTAATACTATAAATATTGGTAGACATAACCCACACAATCAAAAGCTCTTCAGAGTCCTCAATTATTTTTTAAGAGTGTAAAGGAGTCATGAGACCAAGAAGTTTTAAGAACAGCTGCTATGGAGACTTTACTGAGTTGCACTGAAATTATCTGCTCATCTTTCCCAAGAGCCTACAAACTCTGGAGAACAGGAGTCTCCCCTCTTCATCGCAGTATAGCCCGGTAATATATTCCTTTGTTGTTTGCAAATTAAATGAACAAAAGTGTTGCTATATTCATAACATCAAAAACTTTAAATTTCAGGTCCACACAGTATATTTGTCTCCTGAAAGATGACACATGAGAAGCTAAGCTGACTCTGAAGTTGTCCACTACTTGTAGGTTGGTTTCTGCAGCTACCAGAAACAACACAATGCCACGAATGGCTTGTGAAACTGGTTTCTTTGGTCAGTAATCATGCTAAGCTTATTTATATGGGCCGGTTGTCTGAAAAATCAGGAAAGAATCTGGAAAAGCAGAACCAGAATTGGTGTGTTAGGGTGGTCAGATCAGAGATGAATATCTCCTTTTCAGTTTCATTTGTTTGTTGACGTAATGTTGTTTGTGTAGTAAACAAACATACTTGTCCAGTAGAGCTCTAGCTCTGAGGAAAAAATAAAAAGGACCACTCCTTTGTTTGCAGAGATGAAGGTATCAAAGAAGAGTGAGGGGCTAGGATGTGGACGGTAGCAACCATCTCCCTTCTCAAACAAGCAAGCACATACAGTTCTAATACATGGTTCTGAAGAAGGAAGAGAAGATATTCCAACAGTCTCGATTCTTTCCAGAGGCCACTGTACTTAACCAATTATACCTAATTTTCTTAAATACCTAAAACTATGCTCATGGTAAGCACCAGAGCACCTTCTTTTAAAAATGAATAAAATTAGATAGGATAATAGTATAGTATTTTCCACAGGAAAATGTTCATTCATTCATTTAAAAAACCATTCATTTGGTACCTTCTACATGTAAGGGCTTTGCAGTAGACACTATAGAAGACACAAATGAATCAATCAGACATATGTCCTGTGCTTAAGAAGCTTATATTTTAGAGTGTTGATTGTAATATACATAAATAAAAATAAAAAGTGAGAATTATATATAAATCATTATGGGTATGACTGGCATTTAGACACACCATCTGTTTCCTATGTCTTATATGATGCAATTACTATCAGTCTTACATAGAGGAGATAAAATACAGTCATACATGTGTGCTGACATGTGTGTATGTAAATAAAAACTGCAAAGATGCTCTGAATGTACAATTTATAATAAGGAGCCAGCATTATGGTTAGTACCAAAGAACACTCAAGATGACAGATGTGATTATTTTTGAAAAAACAAGGAGCTGGTGTTGCACATAATAATAGTGATAAACCGCAGTAAATTATAATAGTTCTGAGCCATAATAGAAACTCTAAAGAACTGCCATAAGCCACTGCTGTTAACCAGTTTGGATTTAACTATCTCGCATTTGTGTCCGTAAAAGCAGCTTCTACAACCTGTTTTTACTGGACAAGATTCAGGGACTGTTCCTATAATCTTCTTGTGTCAGTCCTTCAACATGAATATGAGTACTCCAAGACAAGATTCTTCAAACTGGAGTACATATACTCTTTAGCACACACAAGCATGGAGAACATGAAGGGAATCGGTATCTATAGCTGCAGTTCTCACACATGCTTTCCAAGACTGATCTGCCAGGAAAAAAAAAAAAAAAGCTTGTGCTCTAAAAGCTTCCTTTTCAAAAAAGTCATACTTAATAGAATCTCACCAAATGCATTTTCCTGGGTTGGAAACCCCTCTATGGTACAGATGTAGGGACAACTCTAGGAACACTTACTTCTTATATAATCCCATGAGAGCAGAGCATCAGCAGCTTCAAAACCAACCACTGGATGGAAATACACAAATAACAGTACCTGTTATTTCATCTGGGCCTCATCTCTTTTAGAAGTGAAGTGGCTGCCAGAGGGATGTGTATTTACACATTGGCTTAAGTTGGAAAAAAAAAGCCAGACTTTTCCTGAACGTCTGTTTTGGCTGACTGGTTTGCCAATGATGACTTTTAGATTATATGGCAGATGTTAATATGTATCTTCTGCAGTTGTTTAAACCCTGAATACAAAATTCCAGATTCCAGTGACGTGGTACTTAGTTTAAAAAAATTATTTTAGAACAAATTATCAAAAGAGAAGTTAAGAAAACCCCATTTAAAATAGCACCAAAATGAATAAAATACTTAGGAGTAAGTTTAATAACCAAGAAGGTAAAAGATCTGTATATTAAAAACTGTAAGACATTGATGAAACAAAATGAAGAAGACACAGAAAAATGGACTGATGTTCCATGTTCATGGACTGGAAGAAAATATTGTTAAAATGTCCATACTACCCAAATTATGAAAAGATTCAATGTAATTCCTATCAAAATTACAATGTATTTTTTTCACAGAAATGGAAAAATCAATCCTAAAATGTATATGGAACCAAAAAGATGTTGTATAGCCAAAGCAGTCTTGAGAAAGAACAAAGCTGGAGGCATCACATGTCCTGATTTCAAAGTATACCAGAAGGCTATAATAATGACAACAGTTGGTATTAGCATAAAAAAATAGACACAAGGGACCAGTGAAGTACAAAAGAGAGCCCAGACATAAACCCATCAATATATGGTCAATTAATCTTCAACAAAGGAGCCAAGAATATACAAGGGGAAAACGATAGTCTCTTCAATAACCAGCGCTGGAAAAACAGGACATGCACATGCAAAAGAATGAAATTGGACTCCTATCTTACATTGCACACAAAAATAAACTCAAAATGGATTAAAGATTTGAACCTAAAACCCGAAACTAACATTCCTAGAAAAAAATACAGGGGATGAGCTCCCGATACTGTTCTTGGCAATGAGTTTTTTAACTTGATACCAAAAGCAAAGGTAACATAAGCAAAAATAAGCAGATGGGATTACAGCAGACTGAAAAGCTTCTGCACAGCAGAGGAAACTGAACATAATGAAAAGGTAACTTATGGAATGAGAGAAGATATTTGCAAACCACACATATCTGACAAGGGGTTACTATCCAAAATATACAAACTCATACAATAGCAGAAAATCCAAATAACCCAATTAAAAAATGGGCAATGAACCCAAATAGACATTTTTCTAAAAAAGATACACAAAGAAGCAGGTGTATGAAAAAGTACTCATCGTTACTAATCATTAGCGACATGCAGAACCACCATGATGAGATATCATCTCACATCTGTGAGGATGTCTTTATCAAAAAAGCAAGAGATGGATGTGGAGAAAAGGGAACATTTCTTGTACGCTGTAGATGAGAATGTAAACTGGCACAGTCACTACAGAAAACATTATGAAGGTGTTTCAAGAAATTAAAAACAAATTACCATGCGATCCTTTGGTATATACCTGAACAAAAATAAATCTGTCTTGAAGAGATATCTACAACTATGTTCATTGCAGCATTACTCGTTATTCATTCTAGCCAAGGTATGGAAACAGCCTAAGTGTCTGACAGCGAATGAGTGGATAAGAAAAAGGTGGCATGTATTTGTGTTTAAATACAAATGTATTTTACATATGTAAATATGCAAATACTTTACATATGTAAATGTATATGTGTAAAGTACATTTTATAAAATGTATATAAATGTATAACATTTATATTAGTGGATGCATGTTACATATGATACACTATATAACATATATCTACAGTACATATATACATTTATATATGTGTATACGGACATATATATGGTGGAATATTATTCAGCCTTTAAAAAAGAAGCAAGTCCTGATATTTGTGATAACATGGATGAACCTAAAGGGCATTATGCTAAGTGAAATAAGCCAGGCAGAGAAAGACAAACGGCACATGGAACTGCTTAAATGTGAAATCTAAAAACAGGTTGAACTCAGAGAGTAGAATGGTGGCTGCCAGGGACTGAGGGAATGGGGGGAAATAGGAAGGAGCTGGTAAAACTACAGTTACAAGATGAATAAGGCCTGAGGTTACAATGTATGACATGTGACTACAGTTAGTAATACCATATTTTATAACTGAAATTTGCTAAGGGAGTAGAACCTAAGTGTTTTTACATACACAGAAGGTGAATTGAATATGTGAGGTGATGGAACTACTGGTGGGAATCCTTCCATAACTCATATATATATCACCACATTGCATGCTTTAAATATATCTTTCAATTATACTTCACTAAGTAAAAAAGATAGCATTTGCTAAAAGAAAGTGCTATAATTCAGCTTCCCTGGTGGCTCTCAGTGGTAAAGAATCCACCTGCCAATGCGGGAGACACAGGTTTGATCCTTGGGTCAGGAAGGTCCCTTGGAGAAGGAAATGGCAACTCACTCCAGTATCAGTCCATAGGGTTGCCAAAGAGTTATACAGAACTTAGCAACTAAACAACAAGATAATTATTCTTTATAAGAACAAATTAATTGAACATAATAGAAAATTATTTTAGGAGCTATAAGAGCAAACATTTGCAAACCACTGCTCTGTGAGATATGAACTAAAAAGAATGTAAGCACGATGATAAATGAGAAGTTTTATTTAGGCTGGTAAGTTTCTCTAATACATAGAATGTCCCTTGAGAAAGACACCAGATGAGGACCAGGTCCATGAAATAGTTGGTGTTCCTGTTAGAGAGGCAGTGTGGTTGGGGAAAGAGAACAGGCTTTGCCCCTTCCTGATCTTTCTGACTCTCCATTTTCATTTTCTCTGTAAAACAGAATAATCTCAAACCCTATAGGCTTACCATGAGAATTAGAACCAACAGCTATAGTTAAAGACTTAGCCCAGTGCTTGGCAGCACGTCGCCAGCCATAAAAGGTAACCATTATACAGTCTCATAAATTTTAGTCTTTGGGTTGAAACTAAAGTTATTTACTGCCTTTTTAAAGGAGAAAATTTAGTGACTAACTCAAACACTTCTGATACGCATTTTAAGTCATTTTTCCAGTAATAACAACAGATTTTAGATTAGTCATTAGTTCTGCTGGATGTTTTCTGTGAGGAAAATGGATGGCCCTGTAGGTCAGGAATACAGGCTATACCCACCCACAGTTGGGGATATTATTAATAATGAACAATTAGGTAAGTTAATATTCAGCCAGAATATCATTACTAGAAAACATCTGACACATAAATAGTAAAGTCTTAGTCCTGACATCACCTGGGAACTTGTTATAATTCGAATGTTGAGGTCCACTCTTTGCCTTCAGAATTGGAATTCACCATTTAACAAGATTCCCAGGTGATTCAATTGAACGTTAAACTGTGAGAAGCACAGGTAAAGTGAAGATACCGCCACCAGGTGTAATGCGGGTGGGAAAGCTGAGTAAGGCAAGACCATAAAGAGCCTAACTTCTAATGACAGACTGATAGATACACATGTCTATAAACACACAATACATACATGGTGTAGATCACAGTGGTTTTCAATGGGGGGTGGTTCTGCACCCCGGAAGACATTGGGCAGCGTCTGGAGATATTCTTGGTTGTCACAACTGGTGAGATGCTCTGGGTGGGCGTCTACTGGGCAGAGACCAAGGACGCTGCTAAAACATATTACAAGGGCCCCCACCATAAAGAATCAGTTGGCCCAAAATATCAGTAGTGCTGAAGATGAAGAACCCCTAGCATAGATTATACAAACCTATCAATTGGAAAAGGCACTAAGACATATTAATTGGAACTATTCATGGGAGAAGGAGCAATAATTTGACCTCACAGTTCTGATGGAAGAATTTCATATCTGGATATCTCAAGATCTGTGCTGCTTTCAAGATTATGAGTATCCTGATTAAAAGCTCTCAGATTTACTTACCTGCTGTTACTAGTAAAACCAGAGTCAATGATAACCTTGTTACATATAAAATCAGTCAGCTTCAATACCTAAAACCTGTTAACATGCAAAGAAAGATAAAGGAAACAAAACTATTACTGTTTGGTTTAAATCCCAAGGAAGAAAGCTGCCTCAGGGGACCCTCAATTGCTAAATTGTGACAGCAAAACTTCTCCTTACATGAACTAATTTGTCTGTGAAACTTGAATAGATGTGAGGCTATTTATTATCTTAATTACTCCACTTTGTGTACCTATTCACATAGCTCACTATGGAAGTATTGCAAGATTTGCTTAGGAGATGGTGCCACAGACCTTACTGGAGCTATTATATAATATGGGGTAGATGCTCCTTACTGCCTTTCTAAAATTGGAAAGCTCTAGAATTTTGGAAACATTTGGCTTCAAAAGTTTTAGATAAGTGTGAACCTGAAATGACTAACATGCAGTCAATAGCTTTCTTGTTTAGGGCACTACACACAACAGGTTGGGCTTGCAGCTTGAAATCTTGTAAGACTAGTAACTTTCCAAAGAAACACCTTTCTTCAAGACTATAAACCTCAAACTTTATCCTTCAAAATGTTTCTGGCAAGAAATAGTGAATGATTTAGGATAAACCCATTCACCATACCAGAAAAGCTGATTCCAATTCAGTAGCATGACTGGTGTCTCTGTCTCTTTCTGTCTGTCTCTCACACGTATACACATCCCCTGCAATGTGTAATAGCACAGTGTGTAGCAAGCACCCAGCTGGCCTGGGATTGATCATCAGGGCCTCCCTCCTATCATGGTTTCTGCTGGTTGATGGTTGGGGGTGTAACTCTTTCTGCATATAAATTCCTATCTTCTTCCCTGAAAGGCTTTACCAGACTACCTAAGGTGTGCTCATGGGACTGGCCCAGGGAAATAGCAGGTTGTTAAGAAAGAAGTAGTAAGGAAATGCTGAGGCATATGTATTCAAATTGTCACTTTTACGTGTCTAACCATGTAAAATGGAGCTTGGAAACTGATGGGGATACTAGCCGATTTTCAGAAACTACAGAAAAAGCTAAATGAACTTGCACCATGCTGAAAAAGATGCATCATGCTTGCTCCAAGAAAACACTGAACACAGTGGAAACAACTGAAATGTCTTTAAACTCTTTTTTGCCAGTTTTGGCAATGCCAGGATCCACTGATGACCATTCAATTTTAATGCTCTTTTTTCATCATACTCCAAACAATCTTCCCTTCCTCATATCCTAAGAAAACATACCTTCTTCTCATGAAAATGAAATAGCACATGGCATTGTTTAATAAGCTGAAAAGAAATCCTGAAAAGCTTTTGTGAAACTATTCTCTAATAAAATTCTAAGAACTGTGATGTAGAGAGGGGAAAATATTTCACTGCAGTATTGTTAAATACCATCCTAATGCTCATGTGGGAGGAAGAAGCACTTTGCCAGTTTCTGTAACGACTTCACCACCGGCACAGTTTACCATGGACTCTGCCACTGAGTTGTGAAGCCCCACTGCCTTTTCAGGAGGCACTATGTTTCTCTTCTCAGGTTCCCATGTGTATCAAATGGGAATGGGGCAGGGCCAGAAGCCCTGGGCAAGCCTGCCAAGAGTGTGGATTAGATCATCAACCAACCCACCCCAGCTTCCTCAGAAGTGCACAGGCCACAACCCTTGGGCCAGCCAGTCAGGTTCTCAAAACAGGAAAAACTAAAAGTGGATCCTCCCCATAAAAAAGTTTGAAAGTTCTTACATCATACAATTATTTTAAACACACTGCCTCTTGCGTAGTGTAATTAGAGAAGAGCAGATTCGAATCTCAAAAAGGACTCTTATTTCCAAGAATACCCCAAGTTAATTTCCCTGTACAATGTCCTCTCACATACTTAAACAATTTTAAAAAGAAAGTTCTGTGGCAAGGATTAAAGACTTGCATTGGATAATTAACTCATTCCTAGTAGATAAGATACGCTAAAACTCTCTATGCTTGATCAAGAAAACAGATATTTACAACTTTTCACCCATGACAAGTCCTTCAGTTAAATTCTTCAGGGATTCCATCCTATTTTAGCTTCTGTATAACAATACTGCAAAGCTGTAATTACATCCTCTATAATCAGCCATTCCCAGTGTAATTAGGAGTGCCACAAATTTAAAACTGTGACCTCAATACTGAGGGAAAAAGTGTGTGGAAGAGAGAGTTTATACTGCATGCAATATGCCTTCCATGTTTTGTTGACAAATTTAAAACATAAAGAAAAAAAAATAACATGTTATCAAAGTCATCATTCAAAGGACTTATGATTCAAAAGGGTTCCTGATAAGAGTTTTTCCTCCATCATTTCTAATGTCTGACACTCATAAAGCTCTTTTGTATAAAATCCCATGCTCTTCCCATATGTTATGAAAACTCTAAACCCCTTCAGGTATTTGTCAGTTCCTCTCATTCAACTACCATCCACTGTAGGAATAAAGATAGATGTGCATGGATTCCTGACACAGTGTCAGGCTAGTGTAAACCAAGTTTAAACTGGCAAATAGGTCCATTAGTAAAGTGCCTAACTTATAAGCAATGTGAATAAATTTAATCTTAACTAAGAATAAGGAAGCTGATCAAACATTAGTAATCACATAATGTTTCAAGCAAACCATTCGATAAATACAATAATAACCACATTAATAAAACAGATCAACAGCAACAAAACTTCTCAAATGCTTATGGGTCAGCACTGTGAGAATCTTAGATAAATTATCTCATTTAGTTTTCATAAATGGCCCCTGGATAATAAAGTTATCACCTCCAGTTTTCACAGAGGAAACTGAAGCCCAGGGGATGTTAAGTAACTGACCAGGTTAATTAGTTGGTAAGAGTAGGGCCAGTCTTGAAGCTTGGTCCGAGTCTCAAGCTTGTGCTTGTTTTTACAACCTTCAGGCTATAATATCTATTGATTATATGTTACACAAGCAATTTAAACCAAACATTCTTGTCCTTACTCTTTCACCAAGGCTCCTGGTGAACTAAAACTGTTAACAATCAATGAGGGGGTGGGAAGAAAGCAGGAAGTGGAAAAAAAAGAGCAAGGTTCCCCACCTCCATCAAATTCAGGAACTCCTTTCCATTATGGTATGAGTTGATACTGTCTAAATTACATACATGTTTACTCACAGCCCATAAGTTACTAAAGCACCAGTTACAAAACAGAATGCACTCTTGTATTTTTCAGATTAAAAAGGCTGATTGACCAAGAAACTGAGTCCCAGGAGAAGAAGGAGCAAGAAAAAGAGAAGAGGGTCACCGCCCTGAAAGAGGAGCTGACCAAACTGAAATCTTTTGCTTTGATGGTGGTGGACGAACAACAAAGGCTGACAGCACAGCTTGCCCTTCAAAGACAGAAAATCCAGGACCTAACCACAAGTGCAAAGGAAACACATGCTAAACTAGCCCTTGCTGAAGCCAGAGCTCAGGAAGAGGAACAGAAGGCAACCAGACTAGAGAACGAACTGCAAACGCAGACCACAGAATTTCACCAGAACCAAGAAACAATTATGGCGAAGCTCACCAATGAGGACAGCCAAAATCGCCAGCTTCGACAAAAGCTGGCAGCACTCAGCCGGCAAATTGATGAGTTAGAAGAGACAAACAGGTCTTTACGAAAAGCAGAAGAAGAGCTGCAAGATATAAAAGAAAAAATTAACAAGGGAGAATATGGAAACTCTAGTATCATGACTGAGGTAGAGGAGCTCAGGAAACGTGTGCTAGAAATGGAAGGGAAGGATGAAGAGCTCATAAAAATGGAGGAGCAGTGCAGAGATCTCAATAAGAGGCTAGAAAAGGAAACATCACAGAGTAAAGACTTTAAACTTGAGGTTGAAAAACTCAACAAAAGGATTATGGCTCTGGAAAAATTAGAAGATGCTTTCAGCAAAAGCAAACAAGAATGCTACTCGCTGAAATGCAATTTAGAAAAAGAAAGGATGACCACAAAGCAACTGTCTCAGGAACTAGAGAGTTTAAAGATAAGGATCAAAGAGCTAGAAACCATTGAAAGTCGTCTGGAAAAGACAGAATTCACCTTAAAAGAGGATTTAACTAAATTGAAAACATTAACTGTGATGCTAGTAGATGAACGGAAAACAATGAGTGAAAAATTAAAGCAAACTGAAGATAAGTTACAAGCTGCTGCTTCTCAGCTTCAAGTGGAGCAAAATAAAGTGACAGCAGTTACGGAGAAGTTAATTGAGGAAACTAAAAGGGCACTGAAGTCCAAAACTGATGTGGAAGAAAAAATGTACAGTGTGACCAAAGAGAGAGACGATCTAAAAAGCAAACTGAAAGCAGAGGAAGAGAAAGGAAATGATCTCCTGTCCAAGGTTAATGTGTTGAAAAATAGGCTTCAATCCTTGGAAGCAATTGAGAAAGATTTCCTAAAAAACAAATTAAATCAGGATTCTGGTAAATCCACAACAGCATTACACCAAGAGAACAATAAGATTAAAGAGCTTTCTCAAGAAGTGGAGAGACTGAAACTGAAGTTAAAGGATATGAAAGCCATCGAGGATGACCTCATGAAGACTGAAGATGAGTATGAGACGCTGGAACGAAGGTATGCCAATGAACGCGACAAAGCTCAGTTTTTATCTGAAGAGCTGGAGCATGTTAAAATGGAACTTGCCAAGTACAAGTTAGCAGAAAAGACAGAGTCCAGCCACGAACAATGGCTTTTCAAAAGGCTTCAAGAAGAAGAAGCTAAGTCAGGTCACCTCTCGAGAGAAGTGGATGCACTGAAAGAGAAAATTCACGAATACATGGCAACTGAGGACCTGATATGTCACCTCCAGGGAGATCATTCGGTTCTGCAAAAGAAACTCAGTCAACAAGAGAACAGGAACAGAGATTTAGGAAGAGAGATTGAAAACCTCACTAAAGAGTTAGAGCGGTATCGTCACTTCAGTAAGAGCCTCCGGCCCAATCTCAACGGAAGAAGAATCTCTGACCCTCAAGTATTTTCTAAAGAAGTTCAAACAGAAGCAGCAGACAACGAGCCACCTGATTATAAGAGTCTCATTCCTCTGGAACGAGCAGTCATCAATGGTCAGTTATATGAGGAGAGTGAGGACCAGGACGAGGACCCTAATGATGAGGAGTCTGTGCTTTCCTTCAAATGCAACTCATCTACTCCCTGTCCTGTTAACAGGAAGCTCTGGATTCCTTGGATGAAGTCCAAGGAGGGCCATCCTCAGAATGGCAAAATACAGACTAAACCCAATGGCAACTTCATGCAACCTGGAGATTTAGTGCTAAGCCACACACCTGGGCAACCACTTCATATAAAGGTTACTCCAGACCATGTCCAAAACACAGCCACTCTTGAAATCACAAGTCCAACCACAGAGAGTCCTCACTCTTACACAAGCACTGCAGTGATACCAAACTGTGGCACCCCAAAGCAAAGGATCACCATCCTCCAAAATGCCTCCATAACACCAGTGAAATCAAAAACCTCTGCTGAAGGCCTGATGAATTTAGAGCAAGGCATGTCCCCAATTACCATGGCAACCTTTGCCAGGGCACAGACCCCAGAGTCCTGTGGTTCCATAACTCCAGAAAGGACAATGTCACCTATTCAGGTTTTGGCTGTTACTGGTTCAGCTAGCTCCCCTGAGCAGGGACGCTCTCCTGAGCCGATAGAAATCAGTGCCAAGCACGCAATTTTCAGAGTCTCCCCTGACCGGCAATCATCATGGCAGTTTCAACGTTCAAACAGTAACAGTTCAAGTGTGATAACTACTGAGGATAATAAAATCCACATTCACTTAGGAAGTCCTTACATGCAAGCTGTAGCCAGCCCCGTGAGACCTGCCAGCCCTTCAGCACCACTGCAGGATAACAGAACTCAAGGCTTAACTAATGGGGCACTAAACAAAACAACCAATAAAGTCACCAGCAGTATTACTATCACACCAACAGCCACACCTCTTCCTCGACAATCACAAATTACAGTAAGTAATATATATAACTGACGACCCTTCCTTATCCGGTTTATACTGATATTATTGCAAGGAACTCAGTCCTTTTTAATTATCCCTCCACATGCCCCCAAAGACTGACTGAACTTGTACTTTGGGAAGGTTTATGCATGAACTATCCAAGAGTATCTGAAACTAACTAAGTGTTGCCTGCATAGTCATATCAAGTGTGCACTTACTGTATATCTTTTCATTTACATACCCTGTATGGAAAATATTTAGTCTGCACTTGTTTAAATACATCTTTATGTATTTCATTTTCCATAACTCACATTAATTTGACTGCAACTTGTCTCGGTGAAATACTTTAACATTATAAAGCAGTAAATAATTTGTTATTTTTACCACTGCTTGCTGAATTTTCTTTTGGTCATTCTGTGTTTTTTGTTTTTTTTTTTTGCATGTATAATAGAATTTTATTTCCTGTTCATAATGTCTGTTAATTCTTCATTAAAAACAAACAGGATCTATTTCCCATTTATAGTCAACTTCTGATCACATATTAGAGAAGGAAGTAGTTGAAATAAATAAAATTTTATGGCTCTTTGATTTCAAGGTGAACTACAAGATCTCACAGGAGCAAACTTGACTTCACGCTTGAGATGTATCCTAATATCACTGGAGCCCAGCACAGTATTTAGCACATATTAGGAATTTAGGAACTTAATAAAATGTTTACTCATAATCGCTGAATAAAATAATATTAATTTGCTTCTGTGAGCATGTATGAGCTGAGGCATGTCAGGTGAAAGTAAGACGTATGTTAGGAAGCCAGAAAAAGCACATTTGGACCTTGACAATCAAGAGTTGACTGTGTTTCTACCATACATTAAAAATCCCCTTAAAATGTTTGTCTACATCTAAACAGCCACTAAAACATATGCTAGAATCAGCCACTAAAACATATGCTCTTGAACAGTCTGCTTCGAACCAAAAATGTCATTATTGTTCTTTTCTCCTGTTTGGCTCCCAGAATAGTTTGAATTACTCAAGGTAGCTGCTTTCTACCTTGCTTGTTAGTACTCTGCATTCAGAAGCTTAAGCTTGATTGTAGGTTGGTTTTTTGTTTTTTGTTTTTTTTTTAACCTCCCAACAAGCAAATAAAAAGCAAAGATAGTTACAAACATAAGTTATAGAAAAGGCATATTTTTAAAAATACTGTATGTTAGTTGAGGAAGTTTCTTCTGTGATTATTGTTATCTGATTTTCAAGGTAGGCGAGAAAAACTCGGTAATTCTTAAAGATAAAAAAAGCATCCTAGGAATTCTGATACTGGGACTGTAGGCATAACCTGTACCTCTGTAGCAGAGAACAACAGCTTTCAGATGAACATTTCATATTACAAATCTGGTCCCCAAGCCACATTCCAAAAACATGATTTCAGACAAAGTAGCTCACTGCCATTTTCCCTTTTCCAACCTTATAGCTGTTAATTTAGTGTGGTCAATTTTATTGCCAGTTATTGATTTTAAACACAATTCATTTAGACACCCAGGAAAACTGTGAAGATCTTCAGAAATAAAGCCATCTTTCACAATTATCCTCCTTTCCCTGCAAAATCAATTTCATGATAGCAAAGCAAGGATTTGTTGACAGAAACACTTCCATGGTGATGAACTGCAACACCAATGCTGTGGGCTTGCATCATCATTAAATAAATTTGGATGAAAACTGAGGTTAGTGATGAATGAGAAAGCTTCTGTTTAAACACATTTATCATGGGAATCGGCAGTGACCCAACTGTATTACAAAATACATGACAGTCTAAATGTTTTCCAAAACTTTTTAAGTTACCTTGAATTAGAACTTTAGAAGAAACTACAACTGTTATTTTACATCTTTTAAAGTAGACACTGATAATATTGCTACATGGGATATCTTTTAAGATGATAATCGAAAGAGTACATATAAAGTTTTGGTGAATAGTGATCAACTAATAAAAAACAGAAATAGTTTGTAATCAACTAATAATAAACAAACAGAAACTAGAAAGAATTAACATACAAAGTCTTCCCAGCATTTCCCCACTTACGTCACATAATGACACAAACAGAAAACACACTGGATGGATAAAGAGGCAGAGGTGATGAGCTGAGGGACTCCTGTCACCCCCAGGCTATTCCCGGCTGCCCCAGGTACTGAGGAAAATACCCATTTTTGGCACACTTGTAACTAAGAGTTTGAGAGGTTCTGGACTATTCATTAGTTGAACTATTTTGTAAGGATTCAATTTCTTATCTTATGTGAGCCAAGCAATTTTATATAATAAAGTTAATACCCCAAGTCCTGTGCTCTATGATTATAATGCACAAATTCTCATTTCATCATCTTGCTCCAGACATTAACTACAAATAGGCTTCTCAAGTAATTAACATTATTGGATATCTACTGGACTTTCAAGGAACTGAACCTCTTTTAGAGGTTCCTCTACTAGGACTACTTCAGTGTAACAATTCATATCCACGTCAAAATTTATGAACACTGTTGTATTAATAACATATATAGATTACTAAAAGTGCTACTAACCAAAGTTTATGGTAAAGAGAGCATCATCTCTTAAAAAAAGTTTCTTTTCCATAAAATCATACAACGATTCTATTAAAACTTAGAAAGTTTCTACAACTACATTTCAGAATGCCGAGACATTAGGCAAAGCATAAACTAGGTTGCACTGTGAGATGACTGTAAGAATGACACAGACTAGATTTTTGGCCTTTAATTTCAAAAATAATTCTTCATAACTCTGTGTGCTTGTGTGTGTATATGTGTATGTGGGGTTCCAGGACTTCTTTTTATTGCACATAAAATCACAGACAAATCCTGAAAACTAGGAAGGAGAGAGGAAGTGTCACTGGAAAATCTTCATATGAGATATGTGGAAGTGGAGGGTTGTGTTCTTGAAGAAAAGAAGGCCCTTGAGAGGCTCATAGGAGACATGACTGTTTCTGTAAACATCTGAAAAAATATCTTCCTCTCATTTCATCTGAGGTCCTAGCTTCAGAATCAAGATTCATTTTACTCGGTCCCTGATCCTTTTAACTTTTTGAGCTGCAGCATTCTATCACAGTTTTGAATGATTTTATTTTATTTTGTCATTTTATTTTAATGACATTCTTCTTGCCTTTTAAGACCGTTTGCAACGCTTTCCCAAGGAGGCCACTGCTCTCTGATTCATCCTTACAAGAAGGACATTGTACATTACAACAACTGGATCTTTACATACAAAGGAAAGTCTATGTATTAAGATGATGATAGGATTATATAAATTCTATTAGTACTTAGTTTCTACAATTACATTTCAGAATGCCAAGACATTAGGCAAAGGATAAACTAGGTTGCACTGTGAGATGACCATTAAAGGGGTATTTAATTTAAAATTTTTAGACTCGTAAAAGGATTCTGTGATCTTTATTGACTAAAATATAACTCCACACAAAAACATATTTTTGACAGCTGTTTTGATTCTTAATCTTTACCAAGTGAGTCTTCCTTGAAACTTGTTAGACAAAGGCAGGGAGAGAGCTTTAATAACACTCTAGTTCCCCTACATTTTGGCTTCTGATACTGTCTTTTCCTCCAGATAATCTTTTGCTTTGCAATCCTAAGAGAAAAAATAATTAGGCAATAATGCATGCCCAAAACAATAGGATCTACATTTCTCAAAGTAAAATTCAAAACACATTACGAAAATCCCCTGATGTCCCACTCAGGGCTATCAAATCCCAATCTCTGAGGGAAGGGCGCAGGAAGCTGCATTTTTTAGCAAGTTCCTCTGCTGCTTACTATGTACCTAAAGAAGGAATTGGGCTTCCCAGGCAGCACTGATGGTAAAGAACCCACCTGCCAATGCAGCAGACGAGACACAGGTCCAATCCTTGGGTCAGGAAGATCCCCTGGAGGAGAGCAAGGCAAAGGACTCCAGTATTCCTGCCTGGAGAATACCATGGATAGAGGAGCCTGGTGGCTACAGTTCATAGCGCTGCAAAGAGTTGGACATAACTAAATCCACTCAGCACACACACACACAAAGAAGGATTCCATTGTTTTAGACAGTTCTATTGATATATTGATAAACACTAGCAAATATGTTCTGACTCTAGTCTTGCTCTACCAGAATGAATTACACCTGTTTCAGGAAGTTTGACTATTCCACCCTCTAGTGGCTGGCATGACAAACAGATGGCTTATTCTCCAGGTTTTCTTTTTATTCAAAAGAAAAGCTCAATAAAAACTGCCGTCTTATAAGGTGGAAAGGTTCCCAGTTTTACAACAGTAGCAAAGCATAGATGTCTGATTCTTTGAGCTGTAGCAGGCTGTCTGACAACTACAAGCTCTGTTTCACCTCCAGGTCCCTGGGCCTCAACATAACCCTACAGCATTTCTTGGGAATGGTCCAGAACATACATTAAAGAGAGCAGTTTGGATGAGCCAAAACAAAGGACTCCATTCACCTTAGGCCACAGTGAAGCAAATCCAAGAAAGAATAAGGCAGATAAGTGGTTCAATAAAATCCACAAACCTTCAAACTCCTTAAAACTCATTTTCATTTAGATTAAGCTCCAAGTCCTTTCCTTTGCAACTGGTGGATCCTTCTACTGTGCAGTCAGAGCAAGTGCTCCCCAAAGGCAAAACTGTAGGATAAAGAATCCTTAGGGAGTCGAGCAAATTAACCAGCCAACACACCTCTAAGTACCTTGCTGCTGCTGCTGCTAAGTTGCTTCAGTCGTGTCTGACTCTGTGCGACCCCACAGACGAGCCCCACTAGGCTCCTCTGTCCCTGGGATTCTCCAGGCAAGAACACTGGAGTGGGTTGCCATTTCCTTCTCCAATGCATGAAAGTGAAAAGTGAAAGTGAAGTCGCTCAGTTGTGTCCAACTCTTGGCGACCTCATGGACTACAGCCTACCAGGCTCCTCCGTCCTTGGGATTTTCCAGGCAAGAGTACTGGAGTGGGGTGCTACCAGACCTACAAAGGCTGTCTCACTCTCTGCCGCTCTTTAGGCCTCTGGAAGGGTGGAGTAGGTTTACTGACATAGCACCCCTGTCTCAGTGACATGCACAGCATCTCAGCATTAGTGTCTCCTCTTCAGAGAACCACAATGGATACAATGGATCAATCCACTGATAATAATAAACTGAACAGGGTGGGTACTAAGGAGAAAGATCCACTGTTCTTCAAGAGCTTCCTATATCTGATATACAGAGATGAGAATCTTGAACCAGACTAAAATAAGCCTCAAAGCAACTTTAAAAATCTTCGCTGAGGAGTTTCATTGCATAAGGCTTGTTTCTACTAATTTGATAGATAGGCCTGGGGCACATGCATATTTGAATGTTTTTATTTGTATTAATACCTTTTACCTTTGTCTCTTTCAAAGATACCATACTACAAACCAATATTTTCAGATGAGCTTTCCATTCTTCATATGCCTTTGGAAGAAACATTAGTCTAGACAACCAACCAACTTTGCTTTGGTTGGCAAAATGGGGGAAAGGTGGGTTTCAGCAGGATTCCTAAGAACTTAAGAAATAACCCTTTACTGTTTAGAACTTTCTAAAGTCTTCTGTGAGGAGTTTCAATCCCATTTGTATTAGCTTATAATACAGAATCACCAAAGGTGATTCTATGTCTTCTATGAGGATACAAGCACCATTCATTCCTCAACAAATCACTTACAAGAATGAACCCACAAACATTTATGAAACACCTAACATTTACTCATTGCCATGCAAGACAGCTACGCAGGTGATAAGACTTAGAATCTAAGGCAAGAGTTGAGAACTACCTTAAAAGGTAATTAAGAGCACAATACGGAAAAGGAATTCTATAGATAGCAAGTTCTGTAGGCCTTTGGAGGAGTAGATTACCCTGGACAGGGTTCAGGGGTCAGGTTTCAGACACAGATAGGATCTGACTGGAGGAGAGGTAGCTGAGAGAGAAGGAAAACTGGGATAGAGATTCCAGGAGGATCTCAGAGCAGAAGTGCGGGGGCAGGCAGGAGAGCAGAAAACCAGCATCTGAGGAACAGCGAGTGATGCAGCGTGGCTGATGCTGACACGGCTGGGGAGTGGTCACAAAGAGTCGGACATGACTAGGCGAGTAAACAACAAGACGCACAGGGCACAGCACTGCCAGAGCCTGAAGGTCCTCGGCTACCATGCTAGGGGCAATCTGTCCTCAAAGGAGTTCTCTGGGTAGTGAGGTCAGAGAAAACCAACGCTTTATGCACTGTTATTTTATTTCATAATAACCCTGTAAAGTGGATATCATCACAATTTTAGAGACGATGCATAATAAATCATACCTAATCCTGCTCAGAACACAGACAGGGCACCTGACATTAGCTGCTTGCGCTCTGCCTCACAGTCTGCCGCTTCAGCCAGAACCCTGGGAACACCCCTAAGTACAAACATGGGGCTTTTCCCTGCCTCCTCCCCACTGCTCTACCTGGAGAGAATTCTCTGCTCTAATCTACAGCGAAAGGTCTGGCTTGAGCCTGACCTCTTCTGAAACCTTCCAAGGTCACTACAGACGAGAGCAGCAATCTGCCTCCTCTTTCAACTCCTCCCATCTGCAGACCACTGTTAAGAGATAACGAAGGTGAGAGGCAAAGCCCCACACCAATGGGCAGGCATGGGGCAGACTGACTGGGGATGATGCTGTGGACAGAAGATGCGAGAAAGCAAGGCCAAGGAGAGGTACAAGCTGCCAGGGACCACTAAGCCCACTCTATCCTAAAACAGGAGTCTGTAAGCAAAGGCACAAACTCCAGGAGTGAAGGATGAGTTTGGACAGGCTATCAGTCTGTGAAGAACAGAGGTACCTGATCTCCTCAGAGGTGGCTGGAGTGAAAAGCATCAGAAATGAGTGACAATGATCCACAGAAGCAACATCACAACCACACACATCAAAGTTTTTAAGCAGGTGGCCACGTTGACAGTCCTGATAGTCCTGACCTAAAATCTCCAGAGAAGGCAATCTAGGGCTCAAGGTCTAGTCATCAAAAAGACAAGCACCACCAGCTTAGCCCAGAGGTGGTGAGACTTCTGCCTTTGTAGAACCCTAGAAAATCTTTCTGGGATGGCATACCCTAATTTAGGGTTTCCATTTCTCAAGCAGCATCATGACTTACAAGGAAAGACTTAAGGTCCCAAAATCAGTTTACAAAAAGAGAATTGTGTATTTTTTGAGCTCAGGGGGAGAAGTGTTAGGGTTCAAGCTTGCATGCATGCTTGCTCAGTTGCTTCAGTCGTGTCCAACTCTTTGAGACCTCATGGACTGTAGCCTGCCAGGCTCCTCTGTCCATGGGATTCTTCAGGCAAGAATACTGGAGTGGGGAGCCATGCCCTCCTCCAGGGGATCTTTCTGACTCAGGAATCAAACACATCTCCAGCATCTCCTGCATTGTAGGCAGATTCTTTACCCCTTGAGGCACATGGGAAGCCCAGGGTTCAACCCTGTCAGTCTCTAAATTCTGCTTCCAATTCAGAATTAAATAACAGTAAACTTAGGGAGTTATCACAAATAAAATAGTCATTTTAGAGAAAAATCTTCAAATTGATCTCCAATTATCTCTCACAACAATTGCTGTTTAGTTGCTAAGTCCTGTCTGACTCTTTTTCCAACCCCACGGACTCTATCCTGACAGGCTCCTCTGTCCCTGGGCTTTTCCAGGCAAGAGTACTGGAGTGGGTTGCCATTTCCTTCTCCAGAGGACCTTCCCGATTCAGGGATGAACCCAGATCTCCTGCATTGCAGGCAGACGCTTTACCCTCTGAGCCACCAGGGACGCCTGAGCTACCAGGGAAGCCCCTCGTAACAATTAAGTACATATAAAGACCTGCTTCAATGCAGCCACTCACAGCAATTCCTCAAGAACAAATTACCAGCCTTTACCATTTAGTCAGTCGGCTGTTTTTCTTCCCCTTCTCTTTCTTTAAAAAGAGCTATTCCTTTTCTGTTCTCTGTCTTTTAATGGACTTCTTGCTTAAATTCACTGATACCAGACAGTTTTGAGGCCTCAGAGAAGTATCATTTTATGGAAAGGGGAGTTAACTAAAAACTGCAATAGATCCCTAAAGAGTCCATTACATGAGAAACATTTAAACACCTGACGGGTCCCTTCAGGGTAGCAGGGATCACTCTGAGTAGGACAATCTCTCTCACAGTGACAGACACAAGCAGCACTATTTTTTATATAAAACTTTATTCTGATTATAATAACGCATATATACTGTAAAAATATAAATGCTGCTGGAGTTGTTGATTTTAGCTTCTAAGAAGCACAATGAGAGAACTAGGGAGAACAATGGACAATTAGTACTATTTTTTTAGGCCGACCTATCAACTATGGCTCTGTTCCAGGTGTTCTCAGACTGCCAATAAGGAAGGAAATGTGCTATAGAGGGACCATCCTGTAGTTACTGAACACCCCTGTGCTAAGGGTCTCCCTCAGAGACTGCAAGTTTAAGTATTCCGTCTGTTCAGCCCAAATATAATGGCCCGGGGGCCAGCCTGGTAACCACAGGAGAGGGGCAGGGTTTCCCTCCCCTCAGAGAGCCAATCGATGCTTGGAAAACGGCTCAATCACTGTGCATTGTTCAAGTACTGGAAAGAAACTTCTCCTTAGAGGGCTACTCTCAGAACTAGTCACACTCTTATCAGTTAATAAGACAGGCAGCCTTGTAGTGGGAATGTGGGCATAAAACTCACTTCTCAGGCTTTGGGAAAATTATACAGAAGCACCCACGCTGGGAGAAGGAAAAAGTGGCAGGTGAGGGGGAATCACATTTTCTCCCTGGGCTGCCTCAGCCACTTGAATGGTATCAGCAGTTTTTCTATGATGATTCTCAAAGCAGCATCTCCAAGTTTTCAATGCCTACCAAACAGCTGCATATGGAAGACTGGCCTGCACTTCAAACCTAGCATGTGCCCACACCCCTGGGCTCTGTCACTCTTGGATTGCTCTCTGATTGCTTTGTCTCACTTGTGGTGGTGTTCCACCACCTTCCCTGTCACCCAGGGTCAACATCTGAGTCCTGTTCTCCACTTCTCTGCTCATCCTCTAGATCCAGCCGACCACTCTGCCCTGGTATTTCTCCCTCTGCCTTCTCTCTTTTATCTGTGCTGCTGCTGCTGCTGCTAAGTCGCTTCAGTCGTGTCCGACTCTGTGTGATCCCATAGACGGCAGCCCATCAGGCTCCCCCATCCTGGGATTCTCCAGGCAAGCACACTGGAGTCGGTTGCTATTTCCTTCTACAGTGCACGCATGCATGCTAAGTCGCTTCAGTCTCTGTGCGACCCTATGGACAGCAGCCCACCAGGCTCCTCTGACCACGGGATTCTCTATGCAAGAATACTGGAGTGGGTTGCCATTTCCTTCTCCAATGCATGAAAGTGAAAAGTGAAAGTGAAGTCACTCAGTCGTGTTCAACTCATAGCGATGCCATGGACTGCAGCCCACCAGGCTCCTCCATCCATGGGATTTTCCAGGCAAGAGTACTGGAGCGGGGTGCCATTGCCTTCTCCTTATCTGTGCTGGTACGCCCCAAAACCAGACTTCAGAACAGATGCTACTGTAAAATAGTTAAACTATTGGATTTAACCCCACACCTCTAATACAACCTTCACTTGTGTTGCTGGTGATCTTTCTACAACCCGGTCCTGACCATGGCAACTCTCCAGTCCCTCGCCTCAAAACCACACTTATTTAGCACTTACATTACTGAGTGGCCCAAATCCAGACTTTCAATCAGGCCTCCACCTGTCACCTCCTCTCCCTTTGAAACTCTGGACGTAATGGGCGCCCTCAGCAGGACGCTGCACTGGCCATCTCCTCACACACCACAGGCCTTCTGGTGCTAGGCCTTTGCTCATGCTGTTCCTTGGACAATAATGCTCTTCTCTCTTTGTTCCTTTACTGAAATCTTACTCCTACCTCAAGTGTCGATTCCTCCAGAAAATTCTCTATTTTTCTCAGTTTTCCTGAGTTTCCAAATCATTTCTGTTTGTACTTTTATTATAGCACTTAATTTTGCCTCATTCTAGTCTTTTGTCACCCCTCTTACATTATAATCCTATAATCTCTTGAGTAAGAATAAGCTGTCATTTATTTTTTGAAACTCTCATATTAATGTTTCTCAAAATGATCGCATTTATCAGAATTACCAAGACCTCCACAGATTTCCACATCCCCAGACCTGTGAAATCCAGTGCAAGAATCTGCATCTTAACAAGCTGCCTGGCTCATTCTTGGGTTTATAAACGTTAAGAACCACTGTACTACATTATCCAGGACTTAAACACTGCTGGTAATAGGAGCTCAGCAAAAGTGCACAGGTCTAACAACACACCTGGGGGCCACAGTTGACTTGCACTTGTTTTCATAGAATCACTGAATGTCAGGGTCAAAAGACTTTATAGATGGTATAAATGCTTCATTTTTGAACAATTAAAAGACAGGACAGAATATGTTTTCAAATAAACTCTAAAAAAGAAAGACAATGAATAGACTAAGTAGGATGAGGGCAGAAAAGGATGTGTGAAGGTTTTCTGGGCCAGGGGTGGTTAGAAACATAGCCCAATACCTGGCACTGCCTGGTCAGCTGTTGCAACTGCTATGCTTAGCAATATGTTTCCAAGAATTAACTGGAGAGATGGGAGAGCAAGAGATAAAGCTGAAAAACAAGAAATGTAAAATAACCAAAGAAGATAAGTTATCGTTATGATCAAGAAATGAGTACCTTAAGAACAGAAAGAAAGAAAAAGTACAAGTAAAAAAGAAAAGAAAAAAAAGAAAAAAGTAAAGATAATAAGGTTGACATTAGTAACAACTAGCACTTTAGATGCGCCAGGGACTTTCCTACACAGTATCTCTACCCGCTAAGGAACTTGCAAGTAGCCAGTCTAATCCTAAGGGTTACAAGATGAGGAAACTAAGGTCGGCCACAGGCTGACTGGCTTGATCAAGAACAGAGAGATAGTGGTGCCAGAACCAGAATCGAGACCCACCCAGGTCCACCCGGCTCCACACCCAGTGCTCTAGTCACTAACCCAGGGCTGTTGTAAAACATAAGCTGGAGAATGATTTTTAAAAGTTACGTGGGTGTATGTAAGGGAAGGAGAAAGACGGGAGTGGGTACCAAAATAGAAGAAAAAGAAAAAAGCTGAGCTGAAAAACCTGACAGATGAATAAAAAGAAAGGGGATAAACAAAACAGTTCAAGGTTAGTATATCTGAACATTCTGTTTCTAAATGGGATGCTATGTGTCTGAACACAAAAATGGAAGTAACTAGGTTAGGAAGGATTTTTGAAAACTGTACTTCAATGCTTATTCTTGGACTACCCATGGTGTAATTACCACAGAAAGACTGGGAGGTGACTAGGTATAACCACAAACCATGTTACATTATAAAATGAAGGCATCAATTTCCTCTAGCCTTCACCTCAGAAACTGGACAACTCTTAAATATAAATCACAGCACTGCAGTTCTATTTAAAACCAAACGTTCTCTCACAAGACATTAGTGGGAATGAGCTAATGAAACTACAGAGTTTCCTTCTGAAGGACCGTTTGCCACATAAAGCTAAAATTTTAGTGACAAAGTTTTATTGTATAATGAAATTCTGAGAAAATCAAGAGAAAAACGCCAAAGCAGCATATGAAATTCTGGGCTATCTGCCAGATTCATTATCTGCTGTTTCCTTAAAAAAAAAAAAAAATTAGCAGTGATTTACCAAACAATACAAAAGACAAAAGGCAATTATATTCCAAAGACATTTTTTCTCATTTTAGCATTTCCTTCTTTTCATCACCATATCCATCATCATTACTTATGTACTTTCCCATAAACAGAGATAAAAACAAAAATACAAAACACTGTCATTCTAACACCAGGGCCTTGACCAAAGCATTCCATAGCTGGGTCCCTAAGCGAGTCAGGCAGCCCTGACTCTGCCCCTCCCTTGCCTACCCCAGTGACCACAGATGAAAACCACTCAAGGTCTCTGGAAGTCCTGAGCCTTTCAACCTCTAGAGTTAAAGGTGTAGTGAGGGCCCTGCAGTCCCTGGAGTCAAGAACACTCCTGAGGGAACACAGCTTTCTTACACAATATGTTGCCAATATATCTCCAAAAAGTTCAAAGTACTTACACAATTAATTTCATTTAGAGAAAAGGAAACATCCTGATTCCAGCTGTGTAACTAGGATCTGATAGTTTCCTCATACAAGTGTAGAAACTAATTTTGTTCCGGTGTTTGCCCTCCAGTATAGTGTGAAGGAGGACAAGGATCAAGTAGAAATTGGATTGCAGAACTGAGATTTTGAATAAAACATTTTCCCTTTCAGTACTTCTTTTGGTCATTAAGGCTCACTGCTATCTAATGACTTGCTGTAATCATAATCATATAGATAGCTCGGTTTCTTTTAAGAACCTACAGGCTAAACAAGCTAACATTTTAAGAACTTAATGAATTCTCCTTTTCTTTCTACTGTTACCTAAATATAAGTGAGGCCTCTGCCTCACTGAACTCAGCATCTTTTAAACTTGTAATCCATTCCAAACCCCAATCTCCATGTTAAACTGAGTTAAACATTAAAAAAAAAAAAAAAAAAAAACCCGCAAACTTTTCTTCTATGAATGAGCTTTCCAACTTGCTTAATCTCCTCCAAGACATCTGCTTTCTGATGAAACCCAGGAACCTCCAATTCTTAATCACTGTGTGGTCTTAAAAGAGCCATATGCATCGATTCCTCCTTCAATATGCTCTCCAAATTCGGATAAAGCTTTCTTGGAGCTATTTGACATAGTGTTCTATAAAAATGATCCAAGAGATGACACATTTTAAAGCTCTCTACCTCATTTACTGAAACATGTCCAAGTATAAAATTCATACAAACAAAAAAAACATAGCTTTTTTCTTTAAGATTTGGGAATGAAATTTAGAGTTGTCCTAATAATATAACTAGCCTCTGCTGCCATCTAAAGGTAAAAACTATGAAGTGAGATCAAGAGTTATCAAGAAAACCAAAATTAACTTGCAGAATCAATGGTGTAGAAACAATGGGAACCCAGTAACTTTCAGGCAGCTGACCCTACCAATGACTATTCCAAGCCATGTTGTCTTTACAAACATGTATCAGTATAGCTCACCAGAAACAAGACCCATAAATACTGTCTTCAATACCAATTAGTTTATTGGACAGATTTCAGTTCTGACTAACCTGTGGTGCTCATTCCACATTCCTAGACAATCTGAGTCGGGAGATTTTGAGATGGGATCTGCGCATCTGCAGTGCTTTAAAAGCCCCACAGGTGGTTCTGATGAGCATCTAGGACCACTGGGCCACGAAACACTGGCTTCTACAGTACTAAACCTCCCACACCCAAGCAGACAAGAGTTCTAGGTAGAAAGAAACCTTAAAGCTTATTATCTAAATGAGATTCAACTATGGCAGTGTTTATCAAAGTATGTCAGGCTGACCACCCTGCATCAGATAAATCACCTTGAGAGTTTATTTAAAATGCAGATTCCTGGGTGTATCCATAGACATTTAAATGAATTACAGTTTCCAGAGGTAAGGCCCAAGAATCCACAATTTAAGTAGAATCCCAACACAGATTTTTGTACACTAAACAGGACAACCGATCTAATTCTTGACAAAGGTAAAGGACATCACTGAAACCTATTTTGTAGAGGCTATTATTAATGCTGTGGTTATAAGGTCAGCCGACTTACTCATGGTTTGCACAATATGTTGATGTTCACAGAACTGTCCTGATCTCTTCAGTATTTATTTCCTTTTTATCCTTTAATATAACTTAGTGTGTGTGTGTGTTTTTTAATTATATACTTCTTAATTACAGAAAATGTAGTGTATAGAGAAGATATAAGAAAAATGGAAAACACTGTAACTCCACTAACCAGAGTTAACCGCTGATTTGTTGTTGTTCAATCACTAAGTTGTGTCTCACTCTTTGCGACCCCAGGGACTGAAGCTTGCCAGGCTTTCCTGTCCTTCCCTATCTCCTGGAGTTTGCTCAGACTAATGTCCATTGAGTCTGTGATGCCATCCAACCATCTCATCCTGTGTCGTCCCCTTCTCCTATTGCCCTCAATTTTCCCCAGCATCAGGGTCTTTTCCAATGAGTTGGCTCTTCGCATCAGGTGGCCAAAGTACTGGAGCTTCAGCTTCAGCCCTCAGTCCTCCCAGTGAATATTCAGGGTTGATTTCCTTTAGGATTGGCTGGTTTGATCTCCCCACTGGTGTATTTTCTCCTAGTATTTTCTCTTCAAATATACACAGTTAAAGCATGTATACAGTTTTAAATCCTGCTTTTAACATTTCCAGTAAACAGTTTTCTGTATCTTCAAAAGCATCATTATTTAAAGACAGCATAATATTTTCATGTGATTACAGTGTAATTCATTTACTCTATACTGATTATTACAGCCTTAAACTATGTCCATTTTTCATTGTTATAAATAATGTTAAAACAAAGAGCCTTGCCTGCATTTGTGATTATTTCCTGGCAGGAGAATGGTATCAGAGTATCAATATTTCATTTGCTATGCTTGCTGTGCTGTGCTTAGTCTCTCAGTCATGTCCAATTCTTTGTGACCCCATGAACTGTAGCCCACCAGGCTCCTCTGTCCATGGGGATTCTGCAGGCAAGAATACTGGAGTGGGTTGCCATGCTTAGGATTAAGTATTAAAAAAAAATCTCAGTAAGAACACTAAAGCCTAATAACTCTCCTAGTGCCTAGGCATAGAGAAGGCTGTACCAAAAGAAAGCATATTCCTCATAAAGTTTATATTTCATTGAAGGATTCATATTTTATAGCCAAGTCTGTGTAGTATTTATTTGAAAACCTAAATGTGGTTGCTATTAATAGTTAGGGGGCACTTAAAATAAGTGAATGTTTACATAAAGAGACCATGGGACTTTACTGTACTTTTATCAGTATAATAAAAATGTGTAAACAGATTTCTACAGAATAAAAAATAACACAAAAAGGGTTTCCGTAAGAACACTATTTGAAATCTATGATGAAAATGACAATGCATTTTTAAAAGATTTCTATTTTTCAAGTCAGAGCAACAAAATGGGGGAAGTTGTCTTCATCATCGTCATCCCTGTGGGTTATAATGGGAGAACTGCAGTTACCTGAGACCTTTTTCCCATCTTTTTACCAACACGTATTCTTAATCCAGAATATTCTTCCTAAGTAAATAAGAGTATATTTCTAAGCAAATATGAACTAAATCAAGCCTTTACTCTTTGACACTCCACAACCTACTTTCCCAGTCAAGATCATTCAACCTGTGACTCCTCTCTCACCCTTCATATGCTGTGGACAAATGTTAGTTCAATTGTACCTCCACAATATGCCTTCCCTCAGCCTAAGTCCTTATTATTCCCCTACCACCACCCATCCACCCTCCCACCCCCCGCCCCCCACACACAGAGTCTATAGAATCAGGTACAATTTCCCCTATCTAGCCCTAGTCTACATTCCCATTCTGTTTCTCAAACACAACCTAATTTAAAGTCATTCCATTTCTCAACTGTATCCAATTCCTATCTCAAGAACATTGTCAAAGTATTCCTTTACTCTGGAATGCTCTCCTGTTCTGCTGTTAACAATCCTACTAGTCTTTGGAGTGAGTGAAGTTGCTCAGTCATGTCCAGCTTTTTGCAACCCCATGGACTATAGCCTACCAGGCTCCTCTGTCCATGTAATTTTCCAGGCAAGAGTACTGGAGTGGGTTGCCATTTCCTTCTCCAGAGAATCTTCTCGACCCAAGGATCAAACCCAGCTCTCCAGCATTGGAGGCAGATGTTTTACCCTGTGAGCCATCAGGGAAGCCCCTAGTCTTTGGAGGCCCAAGACAAATGTTACTTTCTCAATGAAGCTCTCTTAGACCCCTCATTTGAAATTCACCTTTCTCTGGAAATCTCATTAAACTTTGAGATGAATTTGGGACACTTCTCTTGTTTATCTACCACTATACCATGATTGCTAAAAAGCAAGAAACATAACCTATTTATCTCTGTATCTAACATTTCTACACTTGAGGGTCTTGAACACAGCACACACTTAACTCATGTTGGTGAACTGTTTAACTGAAGTTTTTTTCTTCAATATGACAATCCTTAATCTGATATGTCCCTGCTGCTGCTGCTGCTAAGTCATGTCAGTCGTGTCCGACCCTGTGCAACTGCAGAGACAGGAGCCCACCAGGCTCCCCCATCCCTGGGATTCTCCAGGCAAGAACACTGGAGGGGGGTTGCCATTTCCTTCTCCAATGCATGAAAGTAAAAAGTGAAAGTGAAGTCACTCAGTCGTGTCCAACTCCCAGCGACCCCATGGACTGCAGCCTTCCAGGCTCCTCCGTCCACGGGATTTGCCAGGCAAGAGTACTGGAGTGGGGTGCTACTGCCTTCTCCGGATATGTCCCTAGAACCTAGATATGTCCCTAGAACCCAGTGTTTTCAAAAAAGCCAAAATCTCCAATCTGACTCTATGTCCTGAACAATGTCTGCTTCTCTACCAACTGTACTATTAACTACCTTCTGTTTTTCTGTTTAATTCAAGATCAAGGAGGTATGCAAGCAGAGAATTCCAACACGGATCCCTAAACCAAAATCTACAGGCATCACTAAGCCTTCCCCTAAAGTTCCTCCAGGGCCTACGGATAAGACTGGCTGTGGGAAGCTACACATCATAAGGACTGTCACCTCTAACACTTTCCTCCACTTGGGAGGGAAAAGGTAAGTCATGCCAATGCAGGGCCTGGATACATTCACTGACAGAAATATCTCGGAACCTGGAGTTTCAAGCATGGAAGGACAAAGATAAAGGGCCACCTCTCCAGGAAATGGCGACGCAGCAGACAGACAGATGGTTCGTTCACAGGCTGCTGGGCCTGGTGAATGCCATCCTGAAGGAGCAGCACAGCTACCATTCTTTCACCTATGTATGCATATGCATACACATACAGATAAAATCATAGGCCCAGACACACACCCCAGATCCTCCCAACTCGCCATCCTGCTCATAATGCAACCCAAAGCTGGACATTAGCCCAAAACAGGACTGGATTTGTTGGAATACTTTGAAAATTTTCTGGCGAACCCAGAAGTAATTCTTCATTCCACAGAACTTTGCTAAGAATATGTGGTAGCAAGAATTCCTACTCTGCTTCAAGAAAGTCAGATTAAAAATGGCGGGTTGGTTAAAATCATACTTTAAGGTCTAAAAATATGACTTCTTTTGACCAGGATGGGGGTGGGAAAAAAAAAAAGTGGTTCTTCTTAGTTACAAGAAGGAAAGGAACAACAAAAATGAGTAACAGCCAAACACGTCCTTTTTGTGGCCTCCCTGGTAACTGCTGGGGTAGTGTGTACACTCGGCTGCAGGCACTTAATCTTCTGTCCTTTTTCTAGTAAGTTGCCCCTCCTGTATATACCAGGCCACGGAATCTCACTGCTAGGCTTGTAAAGCAAACCATTTTAGATTGATATCTGCACTTTCTATAGTAATCAGGACACCTGAGAGTCAAAGGTCACCAATACTGAGATCTTTTAGGGAGATATGAATCACTGTCTTGGATGTTTAAAAAAAAAAATTTATCATCTCATATGGCATTTTTTAAATTACATCTGAATCAACACTATAGAAAAAGCACTTGATTCAACAAAAGCTTGTGATCAGGAGACTCAAGTTCCAATTCAAAATTTTCACTCATTTGACACAGAGCTTGGCATTCATTAGCCTAGGCCCTGAGTTTCCAGAATGCAAAAACAGAAAAGCTAAATAATTCCCCTGGTTCCTTAAGTTCTGATCATCCATGACTACGTCCAACTACAGAATACTGAATTCAACCAATCATCTACAAGGCAGAGCTCAGGTTCCTGGCAGTAAACTAGTTATTTTCTTCACACTAAAAACTAGGGAAATCTAGAGAAAGAATCTAGAAAGCATCTAGAGAAAGGTGTGTCTGTAATTTAGTGTGGGCAGAGTAACACAATGATGTTTTAAGACAAATGTATTTTTGACATGGGACACAGTTACATCTCACAAAGCTTCAGTCAGAAAAAAAAAAAAATTCTAGAAGAGTATGACCCAAGGTTTTCTGTACTTCAGCACCAAGAACTGGAGGCATGATCCTGGAAGAAATCCTCCTGGTTAAGGACAGTGCTTCAGCTCACTGTCCTGGGACGCAGTCAGCAGAGCAGGAGCAAAGGAACTGCCATTTCCACATTCATACAGCCAAGCCCACTCCAGTGCACTGATGTCACTATACAAATGCCCCTGGGGCCCACTTCAATTTCAGGGAATTGGAGATGGGGCTGAAAGCCTGGGCAGCACTGAGCTATGCAAGTCAAAAAGAGGGATGACGTGCAGCAGTCAGCAGGCAAGTGGATAAGGGGAAGGCAGGGGGGTTAATTGGATTAAAGACACCAAGTGGAAAAGTCTAAGCTAAAGGAAAGCAGTAAGAGAACAATGGAAGGAATGGATTACAAAAGATGATAACCCACTGACATGACAATAATACGAGACAGTTCAGAAGGAAGTACAGGGCAGTAACAGGTAGATGGTGAAGTGGGGAAAAGTGGAGGGTGCTTATGACCGTGCCTGATATTAGCAGGTAATATTCAGCAAACAGAGAATGAGTGAATGAGGGACAGAAAAGCCATTCAGTTAGGAATTAAGTGAGAAAATGTACTAAGAGATAGCAATGGTACATGACAGGGTCAGGAAAAGCGGTTATGCTGCATAACATTCAACACTGATAATTATGCTAATACAAAGAGGAAACACTGAACCTCGTAGGGTGGAACCCAAACAGACTGGAAAGAAGCATGAAACAAAACAGGAAAAACAAGCACCAACAGTACTCACAGAAAAACACAACATCCTGGGAATATTTTACCTTGAAGATGAGCAAGCAAGCAGCAGAAATCCATCTTTAAATGGATTTTATTTTCTTGGGCTCCAAAATCACTGCGGACAGTTACTGCAGCCATGAAATTAAAAGATACTTGCTCCCTAGAAGAAAAGCTGTAACAAACCTAGGCAGCAAATTAAAAAGCAGAGACATTACTTTGCCAACAAAGGTCTGTATAGTCAAAGTTATGGTTTTTCCAGTAGTCATGTATGGATGTGAGAGTTGTACCATAACGAAGGCTGAGCGCCAAAGAATTGGTCCTTTTGAGCTGTGGTGTTGGAAAAGACTCTTGAGAGTCCCTTGGACTTCAAGGAGATCAAACCAGTCAATCCTAAAGGGAATCAGTCCTGAATATTCACTGCAAGGACTGATGCCAAAACTAAAGCTCCAATACTTTGACCACTGATGCGAAGAACTGATTCACTGGAAAAGATGCTGATACTGTAGGAGACTGAAGGCAGGAGAAGGGGCCAAGAGAGGACGAGATGGTTGGATGGCATTACTGACTCGATGGACATGAGTTTGAGCAAGCTCCGGAAGTTGGTGATGGACTGGGAAGCCTGGCGTGCTGCAGTCCATGGGGTCGAAAAGAGTTGGACACAACTGAGTGACTGAACTGAACTGAATGCTATTTAGACAGGTCTTTAAAATAACAAAATCTATTCTAACAAAAGGATTACCAGCCAAAAACTATACTTCTTATTTTAAAGCAATATGTAATATGGTAAAAATGCATGAACAACTTACAACCAGGGTAAATTCAACAAAATGGTGTTTGACCTGTAACACAACCAAAATATAAAGAATTCTGCCCCCTGAGCATAATCCTGTTCCTGCAGAAATATGCTCCTTCTAAAAATAATAAAAGAAGCTATCCTAATAATTTTAGAGTGCTTTTATTAGGTTAAATTTTTTGAAAACAGATAAAAATACAAGTGAACAAAGATACATTCAAATTGTGAAAAAAAAAGTTTAATAACCTGATATTTGTATGCTGCAGTCTTTCCTCGGCTCTTCATTTAACTTCAATGATTTCTGAACTGATCTTGTAACTTTTTAGAATCAAGTGTCTGATTTTAACAGGAAATATTGATCTAATGTCTGATCTAATACACTATTGATCTAGTGTCTGATCTAATACATGACTGGCAATTATGGGCTAAGTAATGGAGGATCTGATGTGATGTGGAATTCTCTTTGGGACGTGTTTCATGATATGTGTCATAACACTGGGGGTCTGACACTGAGTCTGAGGCAGGGATCTGCAGCCCACAGGCCAAATTCAGCCCACTGTCTTTCTGTATGTTCTGCAGGTTAATAGTTTTTATATTTTTAAATAGGAAAAAACATCAAGAAGAATATTTTGTGAGATGTGAAAATTACATGAAATTCAGATTTCGTTGTCTATGGATAACATTCTATTGGAACACAGCCATGTTCATTTGTTTACATATGTATTATATGATCATTTTTACACTACAATAGCAGAGCTGAGTAGCTGTGACACTGACTGGCCAAACACAGCTTAAACTATTTACTATCTGGCCTTTTGCAAAAAAAGTTTCCTTACTGCCGTTCTAGTGTGATCTAGACTAATAAGGAACTCAACAACTTAAGAAGAGCTTAATCAACTAATTGGTAAAAGCAATGCTAGCAATTTAAGAATGTGATTAAAAATTCCATAAAAGCTGATGAAAATGAAAAAACTACATTTCAAGCTTGCTTGTGATCTCTTTTGTAAAATGTATACTTCTACATATGCACTAAAGTGTTCAATTAAAGAACACCAGATAAGAACAGATCAAAGGATTTATATCACAAAAATAACGTAATGTGCTACTGCTGAATCTGAGTGGAGAAATTATTTCTAGGCCTTCTAAATTTCTGGTATTTTCTAAGACAGCAGAACTACTATACATGTTATTTAGAGAAAGATGTGTAAATCTGCACCTTTAAACATTCATAATTTTTGTCAAGAACCACTTCTTTAGGGATTCCCAGGTGGAGCAGTGGTAAAGAATTCACCTGCCAATTCAGGAGACGCAAGAGGCGTGGGTTCGATCCTGGGTCGGGAAGATCCCCTGGAGAAGGGAATGGCAACCCACTCTGGTATCCTTGCCTGGAAGATTCCATGGACAGAAGATCCTGGCGAGCTACAGTCCATGGGGTCTCAGTCAGACATGACTGAGCATGCATGCATACCTACACATACTGCTTGTTCCATCATTTCCAAGAATCATAGAAATTGTGTAAGTAAAGTAAAACTTGGTCCATTAGTTACAATCTTCAAGTACAGAACAAAAATGTTGTATGCTCTCTCTTCTTTCTTTTTAAAATTTATCCTATTCCTGTTTTCTGCCCTTAAACATCTGTCTTAAAATAATATTACTTGCATTTTGATTGAACCATATCAATGTGTAAATCTCATAAGGTAAACAGATTATGTTTTTTCCTCTAACTCCATTGCAATTTCTAAAAGAGGGCCAAGCATGAGGGCTCAATAAATGATTTTGAAAACAACATGCTCTGAAATTGATCCTCTGATGTTTGTTATCAACATCAACTGTAAATAGTCCAAGTCTGAATTTTACATGCAGAGACAATGCTTTACAACATCTACCGTGCCTGGATGCCTATAGGTAAAATTAATGCTATAAGGCCTAACTTTGATGTTAGAAAAGCAAAAAAACACAAAAACTTAAGCTATTTATGCTTAAAAAATCCAAGGTGTGCCCCAACTTCACTACTTCCAGAAGGAACTTAGCATAAAGCAATGTGATTTTTTTAAGGATAAAGTAATATTACAACAAGAATATTTATAATGCTTACTTCAGCAATTTCAAACAAAATGAACAATCACAAAGATTTCAGGTGATAAAAGCCATCATCACTGGGAATTACCAGCTCATTTACAAAGCAAAAGTCTTCTGTCCTTTCAAATACAGAATTTCAAAACATAAGTTAAAAACTAAACCCAAATGTGGTTAGAATGAAACAGTAGTAGACACAGTTGTAAAACACGGACTTCTAATACATTTTCAGAAAGAGAAAAGCAACATCTGCCAAATTTAACAAAAGCCTGAGCAAGATGTTAACAACACTTCCAGTGGACCAAGTTTCTTCAGATGTAGAAATCCTATGTTAAAGTCTCCAAGATGTGGCTGGGAAATACTGACAGTTAATTTCTTAATGAACAAATTCTTAATGAGTGTCTTCTAAGTAGCCCTGAGGATACAGCAAAGAACAAGATAAACAAATCTCTGCTCACATGGTACTTATGTACTAGTGTGGGAAGACTGCAATAATTTAATAAGGAAAATAATAGCTGGTGACCAATGCTCTGATGAGAATTACTATAACATGATAATGTAAGTGGATAGCTACTCTAGACTGACTGAACAGAAAGGGCTTCCTATTTACTATGTTTGAACTTAGGTCTTAATGTCAAGAAAAGGCCAACCATTCAAAATTCATTAGCTACTGCAAATGGATAGGACAGAATGAGCTTGGTCAGTTGCGGCACATTAAGAAGGCTGGTGTGGCTGGTACAGCATAACCTACAGGAGAGTAAGTAGGTTCCAGCAGATAGCAACCATGGTAAGCAATCCAGGGGGGAAGCCACTGACAGGTTTAAGCAGGAATGTGATGAGATTGATCACTACAGCTGCTGAGTGAAGAATAGAGGGACAAGATGGAAACTGGGAGTCCTGTTAGTTTACTGCAGAGGTTTAGGCAAGGGAGGACGACAGCACATATTCAGATGATGTAAACAAACAAGCAAAAAAATAATAATAAAAGGAAAGATAAATTCAGGATGTGTTTTGGTGACAGAGACAAGACTGGATAGATCAGATGTAACAGGTGAAAAAAGTAAATGAATAAATCAGAATATTCCTAGGCCTTTGTGAAATTGGTTAATTGGTGATTGAATTTACTGAGATAGGAAAGTCTGGAGAAAAAGCAGATTTGGGGAAAAATTCAGGAGTTGAGTCTCATTTATATTTAACATTTTCATCAAATCAGTAAAGACTTCAAGAAGACAGCCAGGTATATGAGCCTCGTGTTCTAGGGCCAAGTATGAGTGTCTGAGAAGAGACTGCTCTGAAAAGTCCAATGGTGCAACCGGATTATTTGCATCTCACAGTAGTGAGTGTTCTTTAGAACAGTACACTTTGGGAGACTAAGAGTTAACAGACAATTTGACAACAATGACTTACATAAACAAAAGGTTTATAAACTATTATTTTAGAGATGAAATTGTTATCATTGATAATTAAATAACTTTGAGAAATTTAAGTGCACAGACTGGCTTCCTGACTGCCTGTCTATGAATCTCTGCCTCTCCACTTACCAACTGAATAACAGTGGGCAAATCACTTAACTACCTCAATTTCCTCCTTAAAAAAAAAAAGGAGATAATAGTAACTATATCATGGTTATAGAATAATCTGTGAAGATTAAATGAGCCAGTACATGGAATGCAATCAAAACTGTATCTGGCAAAGAGCCACCACTCAACAAGTGCAAATCAGTATTGTCACCTGTGATCTCCCCGCACAGCACACAGAAATGTCTTCATACTTCAGTTTTCTAGTTAGATGCTGAGTAAGAGATGGCATCAGTTCAGTTCAGTTCAGTCGCTCAGTCATGTCCGACTCTTTGCGACCCCATGAATTTCAGCACGCCAGGCCTCCCTGTCCATCACCAACTCCTAGAGTTCACTCAGACTCACGTCCATTGAGTCAGTGATGCCATCCAGCCATCTCATCCTCTGTCGTCCCCTTCTCCTCCTGCCCCCAATCCCTCCCAGCATCAGAGTCTTTTCCAATGACTCAACTCTTCGCAGGAGGTGTCCAAAGTACTGGAGTTTCAGCTTTAGCATCATTCCTTCCAAAGAAATCCCAGGGCTGATCTCCTTCAGGATGGACTGGTTGGATCTCCTTGCAGTCATCAAAGGTTTAGAATAAGCCAGGGAAACATATGAAAAACCCGCCTCAAAAGAAGTGGAAGTGAAGAGTCCTGCAGTTTGCTAAAAATATTCTTTTTAAAAGTAAGTTATACATGTGCCAGTCATTCCTAAATCCATGTCTCCAGATGCAACCCTGGAGCTGCAGACTCATAAACCCAGCTGTCTACTGGACTCTTGAGTTGATAATTTAGTGAGCATATTATTGGAATAAAAAGGGAAAACAATCAGTGTTCTCTTCAGTTTGTGAATGACTGACTGCTTCCAACAGCAAGAATTCTCTGCTCTGCTCCGTAAGTCACAAAAACCGGAATGTGAGTAACATTCAGCTTCACACTGAGAAAGTGCCCAGTTTGGTGAACTGCACCTGGTCACTTTAGCACTAATGTTTTGGAATCATGATTCTAATGCGTGTACTGTTTACTGTATGTATTGCAGTAATTATGTGTTATGTAGTATTACGTGTAGTTGTTTAGTCACTAAATCATGTCCCACTCTTTGCAACCCCAGGGACTATAGCCTGCAAGTCAATAATTTCTTAAGGTAGGCAAGGAATAAAGCAGAGAATAAGGAAATAAGTGAAATGAAGTGAAATGAAATATTAGAAATCACTAGAGTATTCCTAGGTTCTGTTGCCTGAGGCAGATTGGGCAGCACACACCTCAGCAGAGGCAACTCTCAGTTGCCTTGTCCTGGGTCATGACTCCAATCCCCACCAATGATGATGCCAACAGACATCTCAAGTAGACAGTCCCAGCAAAATTCTAAGAGCACGGCTTTCCACTCTCAAAAAGTGTCTAGACTGGATGAGAAATTGTATGTCTACTTGTGTACATTATCACCAAAAGTCCTGTAGCATGCATTCACTCATTCAGCTAATATCTACTAAACATCTACCAAGTGCCAGGTCCCATGTTGGCCTCCAGTACGATTCAGGATTCTAGCACAGGCATACCTTGGAGTTTCAGTTGAGTTCCAGGCCACCACAATAAAGTGAGTATCACAATAAAGAAAGTCACATGAATTTTTTGGTTTCCCAGTGTGTATAAAAGTTACATTTCACTATTCTGTACTCTATTAAGTGTGCAATAGCATTACATATAAAAAGAGTACATACCTTAAGTAAAAAATAATTTATTGCCAAAAAAGGCTAACCAACAACAGGGTCAATGCAAACCTTCAATTGTTTTTTAAAAAAATGTAGTATCTGTGAAGCACAATAAAGTTAAGTGCAAAAAAAAAAAAAGAATGACTCTAGAAAAACAACAGGTTATGAAAAGACAAACTGCTGCTGCTGCTAAGTCACTTCAGTCATGTCCAACTCTGTGCGACTCCATAGACAGCAGCCTACCAGGCTCCCCCGTCCCTGGGATTCCCCAGGCAAGAACACTGGAGTAGGTTGTCATTTCCTTCTCTAATGCATGAAAGTGAAAAGTGAAAGGGAAGTCGCTCAGTCGTGTCCAACTCTTCACGACCCCATGAGCAGCCTACCAGGCTCCTCCGTCCATGGGATTTTCCAGGCAAGAGTATTGGAGTAGGGTGCCATTGCTTTCTCCATGAAAAGCTAAAAGATATATGCAAAAAAAGGTCATATGTAGATCAAGACCTTTAGTAATGAACTCTGAATTACAAAGCACATCCAAGAAGTCATGAAAACAGCAAAAACAGTTCATTTATTTGACAACAGATAGCTGGATGAGATTATATGCAGTATGTGTCAGGATTTGGGCATCCATGTGTATATATAGCTTCCTCTTAGAAAATGTACGTAAGAATTCATAACCACGAGTGTTAGGCTTTTGTGGTAGATAAATGTAGACTTTTGAATCAATGACTAAATGTTCCATCACCTTGCCACCATAAGCATGAACTGGGAACAGGGGATTTCCAAGGAAAGATGTTTACTTTCATAGGCAAGTAGCATAACACATCAGTTTTAAAAAGAACCCGCCTGCCAATGCAGGAGACGCGTGTTCGATTCCTGGGTTGGGGAGATTCCCTGGAGTAGGAAAGGACAACCTGCTCCAGTATTCTTGGCTGGAAAATTCCATGGACAGAGGAGCCTGGTGGGCTACAGTCCATGAAGTCCCAAAGAGCTGGACACGACTGAGCATACACACACAGTGCAACATACACAGGAATAAAGGCATTTTACAACTATCTTTTCTTTCTGTGACTTAAGGCACTATTTCTCTTTTAACTTTCAAAACAAAATATAATGCACACATTTCAGACTGATGTTTCTCTATTAACACTGGTAGGATTAGGAAACTTGGATTGGTACAACTGTGATTTCTTCTGAATCAGAAACATTATTCAGATTAGTCAGACAAATCACCAGTAACTAATCAACCAAGCAGATCTCAAGGAAGCACATACACTTACCTATCTTCAAAGCAGGTAACAAAGCAAAGGCCTCTGATAAATTTAAGGTTGGCAATTTTCAAAGCCCAGACTTACAGTTAGAAAGAACCTAAAAAGTAGGGTGATCCTGGAGACTCCAACATACCTTGATGGGAATCCTGGCAACTTAGATGAGAGAGGCTGTAGCACTTCACAGTTCTATCTAGGTTCAAAGTTTAAAACTCTTTGTTGGTAAAACCCTTAAAGAGGCGATCTCTAAGAATCCCTCACTTTACAGATTGTGACCCTGAGGACCAGAGAAGTCACACAGTAATGTGGGAAGAGTGTGATCTTAAAAGTCAGGTGCTCTTGACTAACCTCTTGCCAGATCTCTCCCTTGTCTGTCATTTAAACATAAAGGTAACACTTACCTTTTAGGCATGTTATGAATATTAAATTAAAATGCTTACTTTTTAAGCATGTTATGAAGATTAAATGAATTCATATTTATGAAAATATCTGGCATACAGTAGATACTCAATATCTGTTAATTTCCTTCTTTTCAAAGGGTGACTAACTTCAGAGACATATAGCTGGCAATGGGCAAGAAAAAGGACTAGAACCAAGAATTAAGTTTCCCCTTTACCACTCAAAAAGTGTTTACTTCTTAATTAGCCTTTATCCTTGAATCGTGCCATGAAATATAGTTCTTAACACCTCAGTTATGAGAGGCAGGGTTTATTAAACGTGAAATACCACAACCCACAAAAAAAGGTATTTGTGCCTTCAAGCACATACATCTGCTAAAAACAAAGCAGGGTCAAGAAGTTTAATCAAGGAAGTATTATATTGTCAACCTTTGTAAAAATGCCATCTGCTCAGGTTGTACCTAAAGCCTGTCCTTCTGGAAACAATGCTGTAGTAAATAGAATTCTGTTGTTTTTAATGGCTATTTCTCAACTGATATTTCAACATTAGTGTTTGTAGCAAATATGTATCAACTGTCAATTATGTGCAAGGCCCTGTGGACTCTACAGACATAATCAGGCTTTGGCTTTTTCTTCAAAAAATCGTAGAATCTAGTAAAGAATAGAGGCAGACCTTGAAGAATGATTTTTTTTTTTTAATTGTATATTAAGCCAGGGACTTGAAAAATTCAAGGCCAGCCTGTGGTTAGGAGTTACTTAATGTTTTATTTAATGCCATCTACTCAAGGATAAAATGTTCACTGCACTGGCAGTGGGTACACACAACGTAATAAACACTGTCCGAAGTGTGTTAACTGAATTCTAGTCTTGTTTCTGACACCAACCAGCTTTGTGAACTTGTCATGTTATTTGATAGCTTTAGGTCTCATGTTCCTTAGCTGTCAAATGCGTGAGTCCAAGCGAATCTCCAAGTTTCAGGTTCTAAAAGTCCAAATTACATGATGATGATGATGATGATGATAATGACAGCAAGAAAAACTAACGCTTATATTTACTGCGCACATGTTATGTACCAGGCACTATGCTCAAGGGCAACATTTGCGTTATCTTCATTTAATCTTCACGACAATCTTACGAAACTGGCATCATTATCCTTATTTTACGGATGAGGAAGAGGAGGCGAAACAGTATTAAAGGGCTGTAGGAGCGACCTGAACAGAAGCAATCTGAATCTAACCCAGGAGTTAACCCTTAATCGCTACGCTCAAACTCCCACTCTCCGCATAAACTGTCTTATCCATTAAGAAATAAGGAAAAACAGAAACCAGCTCGGGAAGGGATTCCTCCTGGCTAGAGGGCAGATCTGAGTTACTGTTACACTTGTCTGTTTCACGTGTTAGTAGATCTCTTGCCCCACTTGCTCCGCAGCGCTCGCGCGCTTCCACAGAGGCGCGCACCACCGCGCGACAGACCGCGGCCACTGCCAGCGGCTGCGCCGGCCCGGGCTGAGGCTCACGGAAGGGCTGGGGGTGCGGGAGGCCCCGCAGGAGCGCGGGCAGAGTGGGTACCTGGGCTGCTGGCTGCTCCTGCCGGCTGGCTCTCCCACCACTCGTCTCCAAGGTCGTCTGCCATCTCCACGCGGGACTCGGCCGGGGCGGAACACCAGGGAAAAGCAGGCGCTAGCCGGGATTCGCGCTGCCTCAGAGCCGGGTAGCGGGCGTTGCAGCACGCGGAGCCCCTACTCAGACACTGTCGCCTCCGCCCCGTGGCGATGACATCATAACATCGGCCCCGCCTTCCCGGCAGCCGTGTCCAACTCGTCGCAGTTTCTACACCGGTGTGGACGAGCAGGGTCAGTTTGAAGACTTAAAATAAACCCGTACAAAAGCCAAAAGAAGAGAAGACACGTAAGCAAAAATAAAAGTGTATCAACTTTTTAAATGCTTATTTTAAAACTTTTTGTTTAGGTTTTATTTTTGCCGAATAGATATTGTCGAAAGTGCGAGACAGAATGCTAAGACAGTTTTTCTCCATTCAGTTTCAAAGGCTTTGGGTCGCGGGAGAAAACCATAGCACGTGGATGTGTTTTCGTCTGTATGTTACAGTTTGGGCGTCAGTATTTTGCACTGTTTGCTTTTTTAAAAAACGTGCACAAGTCATGACCATGAATTTTGGACCTTTGTGGTAGATGAGAGTATTGCTTTTTAAAAATATATATATACGATATGAGAGAAGAAAATGTTCACTGGTCCAAAAAGGATTGCCCACGGACAGACCCGAGAAATCAGGGTTTCAGAGTCGACTTCCCCACATCCCCTTCGGTTTTGTGAAACAAGGGAAGAAGAAAGGAGCCAGTCGCTGCCCAAGTTTAGGTAAGAGACCTACAATGCTGGTCTCATGTCCTGGAGTGGCAGATATGGCCGCTTGGCACCTTGTGCTGGGGTCAGCTGGAAAGTAAGTGTGGACGATACTTTTCAGCACAGACACTGAAGTGAAAGTCATACAAAATGCATTAAATACACGCCGTGTGCCTGGCACTATGTTTTGAATACTGGTTTAAAGATGAGTAGAATATGGTCCCGCCTTCCAGATTTCACCAGCTTGAGAGGGAAACTACTGCATGGAAGAGTAAAGGTCTAAGCTAATGATGGGAATGCATTCTCAGAAAGGACCGGGACTCTCAGTCTGATGAGGATGAATCAGAATCAGTTCGGTCGCTCAGTCGTGTCCGACTCTTTGTGACCTCGTGGACTGCAGCAGGGCAGGCTTCCCTGTCCATCACCAACTCCCAGAGCTTACTCAAACTCTTGTCCTTAGAATTGGTGATGCCATCCAACTCTTTCATCCTCTGACATCCCCTTCTCCTCCTGCTTTCAGTCTTTCCCATCCAGCATCAGGGTCTTTTCCAATGAGTCAGTTCTTTGAATCAGGTGGCCAAAGTGTTGGAGTTTCAGCTTCAGCATCAGTCTTTCCAATGAATATTCAGGACTGATTTCCTTTAGGATGGACTGGTTGGATCTTCTTGCTGTCCAAAGGACTCTCAAGAGTCTTCTCCAACACCACACTTCAAAAGCATCAATTATTTGGCTTTCTTTATGGTACAACTCTCACGTGCATACATGACTACTGGAAAAACCATAGCTTTGACTAGACAGAACTTTGTTGGCAAAGTAATGTCTCTGTGTTTTAACATGCTGTCTAGGTTGGACATGGCTTTTCTTCCAAGGAGCAAGTGTCTTTTAATTTCATGGCTGAAGTCACCATCTGTAGTGATTTTGGACCCAAGAAAATAAAGTCTCTCCTTGTTTCCATTGTTACCTCATCTATTTGCCATGAAGTGTGGGACTGGATGCCATGATCTTAGTTTTCTAAATGTTGAATTTTAAGCCAACTTTTTCACTCTCCTCTCTCACTTTCATCAAGAGGCTCTTTAGTTCTTCACTTTCTGCCATAAGGGTGGTATCATCTTCACATCTGGGTTATTGATATTTCTCTGGGCAATCTTGATTCCAGCTTGTGCTTCATCCAGCCTGGCATTTCTCATGATGTACTCTGCATATAAGTTAAATAAGCAGGGTGACAGTATACAGCCTTGACCTTACTCCTTTCCCTATTTGGAACCAGTCTATTTTTCCATGTCCAGTTCTAACTGTTTTTCTTGACCTTCATACACATTTCTCAGGAGGCAGGTCAGGTGGTCTGGTATTCCCATCTCTTGAAGAATTTTCCATAGTTTGTTGTGATCTATATAGTCAAAGGCTTTGGCGTAGTCAATAAAGCAGAAATAGATGTTTTTCTGGAACTCCCTTGCTTTTTCGATGCTCCAACGGGTGTTGGCAATTTGATCTCTGGTTCCTCTGCCTTTTCTAAAACCAGCTTGAATATCTGGAAGTTCACGGTTCATGTACTGCTGAAGCCTGGCTTGGAGAATTTTGAGCATTACTTTACTAGCATGTGAGATGAGTGCAACTGTGTGGTAGTTTGAACATTCTTTGGCATTTCCTTTCTTTGGGATTGGAATGAAAACTGAACTTTTCCAGTTCTGTAGCCACTGCTGAGTTTTCCAAATTTGCTGACATATTGAGTGCAGCACTTTTACAGCATCATCTTTCAGGATTTGAAATAGCTCAACTGGAATTCCATCACCTCCATTAGCTTTGTTCATAGTGATGCTTCTTAAGGCCCACTTGACTACAGATTCCAAGATGTCTGGCTCTAGGTGAGTGATCACACCATCGTGGTTATCTGGGTCATTAAGACCTTTTTTGTATAGTTCTCCTGTGTATTCTTGCCACCTCTTCTTCATATCTTCTTCTTCTGTTAGGTCCATACCATTTCTGTCCTTTATTGAGCCCATCTTTGCATGAAATGTTCCCTTGGTATCTCTAATTTTCTTGAGGAGATCTCTGGTCTTTCCCAATCTATTGTTTTCCTCTATTTCTTTGCACTGACCACTAAGGAAGGCTTTGTTATCTCTCCCTGCTCTTCTTTGGAACTCTGCTTTCAAATGATTATGTCTTTCCTTTCCTCCTTTGCCTTTCAAGTCTTTTTTTTTTTTCCCCCTCAGCTATTTGTAAGGCCTCCTCAGACAACCATTTTGCCTTCTTGCATTTTTTTTTTCTTGGAGATGATCTTGATCACTGCCTCCTGTACAATGTCACAAACCTCCATCCACAGTTCTTCAAGCATTCTGTCTATCAGATCTAATCCCTTGAATCTATTTGTCACTTCCACTGTGTAAGGGATTTGATTTAGGAAAAGTTATTCATCTTTTATCTACCACCTACTACCTATGCAAGAAATAGAAAACAGCATTTGGTGCATTTGTTTAGATTTTACACCTAACCTATGCCATACTGGAAAATACTGCTCTAACTCACTTATCAGTGGAGTCAAAAGGCTGCCAGTTTTGAGTAGGGGCAAAAGAAGAGAAAAGTCAGCAGTGGGTCCAGGCTGTGAACATGCTGCTCTCCTCCTTAGTTCATAATGGTGTGGCAGATGTCATGGTGCTGGATGATAGTTAATGATGCCATGTAGAGACTGGCAAGACCTGAAAGAAGAGCCACAGCACCACTCCTGGGGTTTTAGAGTATGGCCATGCCTTCAGTTTTTCCAGGAGTCATGTTTGGATGTGAGAGTTGGACTATAAAGAAAGCTGAGCGCTAAAGAATTGATGCTTATAAACTGTAATGTTGAAGATTCCTGAGAATCCCTTGGACTGCAAGGGGATCAAACCAATCAATCCTAAAGAAAATCAGTCCTGAATATTCATTGGAAAGACTGATGCTGAAGCTGAAATTCCAATACTTGAATCTCCTAATTCAAAGAACTGACTCATTAGAAAAGACCCTGATGCTGGGAAAGATTGAAGGTGGGAGGAGAAAGGGACGACAGAGGATGAGATGGTTGGATGGCATCACCGACTTAATGGACATGAGTTTGAGTAAGCTCTGGGAGTTGGTGATGGACAGGAAAGCCTGGTGTGCTGCAGTCCCGGGGGTCACAAAGAGTTGGACAGAACTGAGCCACTGGACTGATCTGAAGTGATGCCTTCATCAGCCAACTATTCAGAAAGCAGTTACTGACATGATACAGAGTTCTAGCCGAAACTAAGCATTTGATTGTGGGGCATCAAATGAATATGTTACCAGAGCTGTCCTTCTGGACCTAGGTTTTGTAAGGTTGGGTGCACACAGATGGCACCCAGTGAAAAACAGAAATGCTATACATGGGATCATGTCTAAGCAGTCCAGAGGTTTTAATTTACATGAACAGGTGGCGAAGATCTTGTGTCTTGTATTCCTTACTCACGCCTGTTGCTTCATGAGGTATTCCCTGTGACCAGTTGATGATAATGGTGGAAATAATCACAACTGATTCAGGCCTGATATGTTATTAGAGCTGAAAATGGACTGCTACTGCACTGCAGTCCCACTATGGAGGGGTCCTGAAGAACAGTAGTGAGGAGAGTCCTTCTAGTAGGCAGAACTTCAAGGTGTACATTTAGCTATCTCCTTTGCATGGGGAGAGAGACAGCATGAGCTCAGGATAAATAGAGCCCTCCCTGAGCAATAGTGAACTGTGTGGCTGAGTGGGCCAGGGTCCTAGAAGATATAATGTTTGAAGTTCAATAGCAAGGAGATCTGGGAAGAGACATGTGCAGGGAACCAGGTAGTGGGCAAAAGTGTGTGCATCTTTGTGTCCCATGTCTAGGTCCACTGGTGAGGATCCACTATGGATGAGACACTAAATATCTAGGAAGACATACTGCCGGTTATATTTAACAAAGATGGCCACCAGTGCTTCCCATCCCACATACTCTTCTTACAATGTGACCTTGACACGCTTTCCATTGAGTAGTGGAGTCTGGTTCCCTCTCTGTGAACCTGGACAAGCATTCATCACCTCCACTGGGCTTCTCAGGTGGCTCAGTGGTACAGAATCCACCTGTCAATGCAGGGAACATGGGTTCGATCCCTGGGTTGGGACGATCTCCTGGCAAAGGGAATGGCAACCCACTCCAGTATTCTTGCTTGGAGAATTCCATGGACAGAGGACTCTGGTGGGCTACAGTCCATGGGGTCACAAAAGAGTCAGATATGATTTAGTGACTAAACAACAGCGAAACAACTGATAGAATATGGTAGGAAAGATATTCTGTGACTTCTGAGGCTGGATCTTAAAAATCCCTCTCATTTCAGCATGGCTGCCTTGGAGTATGTGCTTGGAATGCAGGTGTAGTACGGTGAGAAAACCACACAGAGAAACCACATGGAAAGGACATATGTTATTGAGAAACAGCTCAGCTGAGGTCCCTGCTGACTGCCAGCATCAGCAGGCGGACCTGTAAATGAAGATGCTTTCAGATGATTACAGGCCTCAGTTGTTGATTTCCCTCCAGCTATAGCCCCAGACATCATGGAACAGAAACAAACCATCCCCACTCTTGTCCTCAGAAGTGAATTACAGACCTACTTTTTTCATGTAAGAAAAAAAAACCTGCCTGTGGAACTGTTGTTTCTCCTCTGGCCACAAGAGGGAGACCTTGTTCCTTAGGAAACCTGTAAATTGCAGAAACCATGCTTCCAATCTCTTATGGCCTGCAGGGTACCCTACTTAGAATTGCAATGAATTTTCCATCTTTTTCCCCACAGGGCCTGGTGAAGTCAAGTGGCTAAAGTAAAACTTACGGTTAAAAAGAGTGCATATGTTGAATATGTATGAGCCCTAGAAATCCCCTGATTTGGAAGAAACACATGATGTTTAACGTCACCTTTGGAACCAGAAAATTGACGTGGAGACTACATGTTTAGGCTTCAAGAAGAAACTCAATTCTGGTTTGCCCTTTGGAGTCATTGGGTGAAAGTGGACTGTCTGCCTCTGGCTGCCAGGTCTTAAGCTCCCTAGAAGGTCACATCCACTGAAGTGGAGCAAATGCAGTAGGCGCCAGCCCCGTGGTGGTCTGCAGAACTTCCCTGGGAGAGGCTGGGGCTTCTGCTCGTGGTTTCTGGACCGCCGCTGTGCTACTGCTAAGACTCCTTACCCTTTTGGTGAGCACTGTGGTGAACTTGTTGGTAAAGGAGGCTGCTGGAGGTCATTTTCAGTGACCTCCTACATCATGGGTTAGTCCTACTAACAGATGTTTTCCCTCTAGGTTGTTTTTTTTTTTTTTTAAGATTATTATTATCAATTAATGCACATCACATAAAATTTACCATGTTAACTACTTTTGAGTATCCAGTTCAGTGGCATTTGATATATACACATTGTAGTGTAACCATCATCATCATCCATGTCCAGAACTCCTTTCATCTTGCCAAACAAAGTCTACACTCACTAAGCAATACTTCCTCATCCCTTTCTCCCTCAAGCACAAAATCACCCTTCTGCTGTGTCTCTGGATTTGACTTTTCTATGTGTCTCATATAAGTGGAATCACACTGTTTTTGTCCTTTTGTTATTTGCTCATTTCTGTTAGCATAATGCTCCCCAGGATCATCCATGAGGTAACATGTCTCAGAATTTCCTTCTTTTGTAAAGCCTGAATAATATTCCATTGTATGCGTATACCACGTTCTGTTTGTCCATTGATCCCTCAAAGAACATTTAGGTTGCTTTTACCTTTTAGATATTGTGAATAATGTTGCTATGAATTGGAGTGTGCCAAATAACTCTTTGCGTCCCTGCTTTCAGATCTTTGGGGTATCTACTCAGAACTGGAAATGCTGGGTCACACAGTAATTCTGTGTTTCATTTTTCAAGGGTCCTCTGTACTGTTTTCCGCAGCTGCTGCCTGACTTTACTTTCCCATCAGCAGTGCGCAGGACTTGCAGTCTCTCCATATTCTCACCAACACGTGTTATTTTGGGTATTTTGTGTTGCTTCATAGTAACCATCCTAATAGGTGTGAGATAGTCCCTTTAGTTTTTAAAGCCAGCTGCCCTCATATCTCTTAAGGGAGAAGGATGTCACCATGACATCTGTCAATATATAGCCTTTGGGTAGCTGGCTGTCTCTGTTGTCTCTGGTAAGGACAATAACTAAGAAATAACTGAGGTCATCAGTCTCTCTCTGGGGGCAAGCCAATATTCTAAGCCCTCACTGGCAGGGTTTGCTTCTTAGGCAGCTGCGAACTTTTCTGTCCTGCCTTTAGGCAATATGGTGTAATCGCTCAGAGCATGGACTGTGGAGCCAGATGCATGGGTTACGATTTTGGCATTGCCTTTTATTAGATCTTGGACAAGTTACCTTGCCTCAGTTTCTTCCCCTGTAATATGGAGCTAATAATAGAGTCGTTATAAGGAGTAACTAAGTTAATACATAAAGACATTTAGAGCATTTTGATCCCTGGTGGTCGCTCAGTAAATAGTGGTGGTCGTTACCCCTCCGTAGCACACCGTAATACCGGCCACAACTTCATCCAGCCTCCCAAGTGTCGGAGATAGTTACTGTTACCACCTACTGTTTTATAAGTGCAAAAAGCTGAAGTTTAGAGACCTTAGAATAATTGACTCAAGATATCACAGCTGGTAGAGGAGCTGAGATTGGTTCTCTGCCCCTGGCCCCAGGGCCCTCTCCTAACACGTTCTGTATTGGGGACTCTGATTTTGGCAGAACAAATGGCAAAGCCATCATTGTCCTTGGTGAGGAAAGGCAGCTCTTACTAGCAGGCAGTTGGAGCCTAGTAAGCATTCCATCAAATTTCCCCATTGTGTTTGTCACCCAGGAATAAGAGCAGATGGGAACGTTGCTGCCAGCCACTCACTCGTCAGATGAGAACTGGCTTGGCCATGCTCATTATAGAATTAATTTTTAGATCTTGGTGGTTTTAAACAAAGCCTGTAAATTGTAGGTCTCCACAAGAGTCATAAACTTTAATTTAGAAGTGCCTTTGAATCTAATAGTCCATTTTTACTTGCATTAAGATAGCAAAGGAAAGAAACCTCTGAAAAGGTTCTGGATGCCTCAAAGGAAAATTCAGTTAGATGGTTCTGTGTTTCAGTAACATACACAAGAAACTTCTGAGTAATTTGTTAAAATGGGATAATGTGCCCCACTTTTAAAATTCCAGTGCACTTATCTCTAGAAATTAACAAAAAATAATTTTCTAATAATAAGTCATTAACAGGTATTTGACATCATAAAGAATAGCTTACTTGAGAATAAAATTGACCCTGATACAAAGTATTGGTTTTGAAAATGAAAGCATCAGAAATCCTGTGTAACTCTTTGCCAGAAGAAAGATAACTCTAAGGCTATTCCATAGATATTTTTCTTTTTCGTAATATGGAATGAACATGATATTTACTTTTAGAGTCACAAGAACCATTAAAAAAAAAAAAGCTTTTCTGAAACATAGTAAAACGTGATTGATTTGCACTCTTTGTTGGCCGAATGTATTTGGAATTCATCGTAATTCCATGTGGGTTGGGATGACATTTCCCTTTGCTGTGTCTATGATGAAAGGATTTGTCAAATACATTCCTGCAACGAGTAAGGGAGATTTTAAAGCAGTCCAGTCATTTTTGTCTGCAAATGGTGCCACTGATTTTGAGTGAGTCTTTTCTCTCCCTCTTATTACCATAGGCCACCAGGTCTCTCTCCAGGCTCATGGCTCCACCCTTTATCTTTTCAGCAAATACACGTCTGGAGCACAGACAGATCCCACAAGCCCGTGTATAAACCAAGCATCTCTTCTTTCCCTGCCTGGAGCAGGCTCCCCTGCGAGACTGCCTGTTTCCATCAGGGGCACTGTCTCTATTTTCCAGGTGTATCAGTGAGAGGAAACCATCTCGGAGTCAAACTTCCATCGCCCTCATAAGGCCATTCTGGGATTGTCCCCAGGTTCAGTTCAGTCTATCAACTGTCTCTTCAGTTTCCAGTTCTTCATTCCACTTCCTAGCCCTTGAGGTAGCTCCATGGTTATGCAGTCCTTAAACCCTGACACTGACCTGACATTTACTCTCACTCTTGAGACTTGGTTAGGCTCCCTCAACCATCAACCCATCATCCCATTCCTGGATTAAAGCTGTTCTGGTCTATTCAGTGGTTTTGTTGTACCATGGCTTCTCCATAGAATTATCAAAGTAACTTTTCTAAAATGCTTATGTTCATACCATTTTTTCTGCTTAAGGACCTACAATGTCTTATTGCATATTAGATAAAATATAAATGTATCTTCCCTATATGTAAAGCCCTGCATCATGTGATTCTGCTTTGCTTATTAAATATTTCCTGTTAGTTTTTGAGTAATACTTCTGGTCTGCTGCTGCAGCTGCTGCTAAGTCGCTTCAGTCTTGTCCGACTCTGTGCGACCCCATGGGCTGCAGCCTACTGGGCTCCTCCATCCATGGGATTTTCCAGGCAAGAGTACTGGAGTGGAGTGCCATTAGTCAGGCCATTTCCCTTATCTCTGCTCTTTCCCCCACCCAACCCCTGCCCTTTCTGACTCTCTCTCTTTCTCTCTCTCTCTCTCTCACACACACACACACACAATACCAGTTTCCTCTTCTATGAGAGGAAGAGAGGCTATTCTTCTTGGGATGCCCTATGCTCCATTCATCCAAATTCTATCAAATTAAATATGATTTCTTTAAAAGTCATCTTCTCAAAAATAAAACTACCTGAGATTAGATTTCATCTCACATTAGGCTTCTAAATAAGCTTGGAACATATAATCTTCTGTATAGTCTTCGAGCTGGATTCAGTCACAACTCACATCAAGTTTAGCACTACCTCCCACAGCAGCCCTGAGAGATTCTTTATTCCTCCAAGCTGGTGCTGTGGAGGAATATTCCTCCACAGCTGATGAGCTGTGGGTGCAAAGATGAAACCATGAGGTGCCTGCTCTCAAGAAGCTTACACTCTCTCAGTAGGGGAGACAGACAGTTCAGTGACCAAGCAGGAAAAGTGAAGCGACAGAAGATTGTATAGGCAAGGTCGGAAGGAGAGGTGATGCTTGTGTGTGTCCCGAGGGCTGAAGAGGATTTACCTCTCACCAGGGGTAAATCAGAGAAGCAGACAGGTCAGAGAAGCATTCCCAGGAACAGAGCAGCATGGAATGGCCTTCCTTTTTCTGAACTTCGCTGGCCCATATGCATCCAGTGAGCTGTATACCGCCTTTGTTTGCAGATCACCTGGAAATCAACTTGTTTAACAAACCTTGATACCCTCTAAACAGATGGTACTTTTTAAAAGAATGGTCATGTTTTCTGTTCCTTATGTGCCCCTCACATTGCCTGGTAATACCAGGTGCAAAGTAGGGGCTACTCTGTGTTGTGTTTCAACGTAAAGGGATTCAGTAGACATAGTAATAATGGCTTTGCCCTGCTTGTCCAGCATTCTGAATTCCAGCCATTTATTCCTTCCTGCCTCTGTCTCCTGTATCCATCCTTCCGTTGACTTTTGTGACCAGCACTGTGTGCACAGGAGATAACTGGTCCATGTTATGGAAGAGCCTTTAGTCATTTGGGCCACGTGGAAATGGAAACTGCTGTCTTGGGCTTTCAGATTGAAGGGTTTGAACAAGTAAGTTAACCAGCCACAGACTGGTGCTCCATAGTTGCTTATTGAATGATCCCTTTATAATAAGTTATGTGATAAGTTATGATCATTCGGAGCTTGATAAGTCATCATGAAAGAATTCATTCCTTATCAGTGATGCTTATTAAGACCCTTAGGTTCTTGAAACAGGTCTGCTTCCCATCTGAAGCTCCACCCACCACTATCTCCCTTCAAAATTTGTGTGTCTGGTATGGCAAACGGTGACAGAATTTAGTATTTACAGGTTAGTTTTGTGTGTGTGTGGGGGGGTGGTGCGTGGGGAGAAAAGAAATTTGTGGCAGTTTTTCCTTTTAAGATGGATGTGACAGATGCAACAGCTAATTGTCCCCCAAAATCTGTTATACTTTCTTCTGTATTAACAGAACCTGTGATTCTTAGCTGGACATGTGGCCCTAAATAAATACTCCATTTCCCACACTCCTTTGCAGCTGGTTGTGGCAATGTGACTAAATTCAGAGCATGGGATGTGGGTGGGTGATTTCAGCAACCCCTCAGTTGAGTTCTTTAGGAAGGAAGCATGCGCTCCCCTTCCTGACTTGTCCTCCTTCCCACGGACTGGCGCAGGGCTGCTGGTTTGCTGTCCTGGCCCCTGGAGATGAGGGCCATGCCCTCGGGGTGGAAGAGCAATGCGACAGAAGGAGCCTGGGACCCCTACGGGGGCTGCCGCAGCAACCCCAGCCTGCTTACACTCGCAGCTGCTCTGTCAGAGAGAAAGAATTGTCCCCATTAAACCAGGATTGGGGCTTCCCTAGTGGCTCAGACAGTAAATAATCTGCCTGCAGTGCAGGAGACCCAGGTTCGATCCTTGGGTTGGAAAGATCCCCTTGAAGAGGGAATGGCAACCCTCTCCAGGATTCTTACCTGGAGAATTCCATGGACAGAGGAGCCTGGCAGGCTATCATCCATGGGGTCACAAAAAAGTCGGACACGACTGAGTGGACTAACGCTTTCACTTTCAAGCTAGGATTATGTTAGGTCTCTGTTTCAGCAGCTAATGAACACATTAGGGGATAAACAGTTATGAAGTTCAGACAGTGTCAGCTGAGTGATATGAACAAGATAAGAAACATACTTTTAAAGGTATTTAATAAGACTTTTTTTTTTTCCAAATCAGTACAAAATTTTAAATACAAAAATGATTTGCTATTGACATGTCTCAAATCTATCATGGAAACTCAAGGAAAGTTACCAGTCTGTTCACCATCCATGGTTACCTGTGAAATATTTGAGAACAGTCGCCCACTGCAGACATTCTTCTCCCCTGCGGGATGTCACCCTGCATTAAAACTCTGTATTGAAATAACAGTATTGTCAGTTTGGTCCATTTCACATGGAAAGGTTCTAGTTAATTTTGAATGACTAGGAATTGTAGCACTGTCCCTATACTTTAGCACATGTGTTTGTTTCATCTGCTTTTACACTCAAGTGTGTTAACACGACGTGTAACACTCCAAAGGGAAACACAGATACATAGATAATTACTTAAAACTCTTTTTTAAATTAAATGGAGTAATTCATTTAGCTCTGAGATTAGCACCATTGTATAATAGAATACACAATATCTGGCATAGATTTTGCTCCTCTCCTGTCTAAAAGTTAGAAGCATATGCCTGATAATACACACACATACACACACACACACACACACACAGAGGCAATTGAATAACAACCAATAAATAAGTTGGAAGGTATTTGAAAAGTGAAATTTGGGTTTGACTAAAGAGGTACTTTCTCTCTTTGTGGAAATAGAAAGCCCATACATGCACAGATAAATATAGTTTTATAAACGAGCTGAGCTGACTTGCTTCTGAGCCATTTCCATGCAGCTATTCAGCAGATGGAACCCAGTGGACCCAAGTGGCCCTCGTAGCCATTGGCCCACAACCAGCATCCTCAAAACCAACCCGAAGATGTTTGGCCACATCCACGCTGTCTACTTTGAAAATGAAGGTTGAGTGGGATATGTTTTTGATGGGAAAAGTTTGTCATACATTTAGCCATGAGTAAGAAGCCACGTGGTAATGAACTCACTTCTCATTCTAATGAATTGAGAACAAATGGTGCTTGTATACCATATAAGGAAAAGAGGGAAAAGACAGCTACTAGGCTGAGGAGAACATTCTTGATGGTTCAAATGATTCTGATTTCACGTAGACACAATTCCATGTGTGTTTATACCGTATTTATTTGTGTATTTTCCCATCTGTACCTATCACCTTGTTTCCTCACTCTTAATTTTGAGGAGAAGATACAAGACTTCACCAACATAGCCCCACATTATTCCCCCCAGTGGCTTACAGTGTCAGCACCATACTCCCAGCCAACTTGAAATGCCTAGTCTGTGTTTTGAGACCAGATTTTAATGTGCAAAGCAATTAGTATGTAACTAAGTGAAAACCTGGAAAAATATGTATTTTTCTCTTTAAAATTGTATTGATTCTTGTACTTGTGGGGTGACATAAAAAGCATGGGCTGTCTTTGCTGTTTAACATTCCAGATGGCTCTTCCACAAGTTGCTTCCTGCATTTTTAGTACTTACAGCAGGAAGTAACATCCATTTGTTAATTTAAGACTTCAGAAATTATTTTTTCAGAAAAATTTATTTTCCTATATAATTCTGAAACTCCCTTCTCTTTCCCCAAGTAAAGGACAGCATAGATTTAGGAAAGTCACTCTGGAACCTCAGATGACACACTGATTTGTATGTATACTATGCAGGGAAATTTCACTGAAATTCAGTCAGTACTAAAAAGTACTGATATCCTCTTCCTGGATGAAATCTCATTGAAGTTATTTGTGTGTGTAGGCAGAGGAAGGGGATTATTATATGCATGTAAACACAGTTAAGAACAGCTGTTGATAGTGAACATTCCACAAGACTGGAACGTTCGGCAGGGAGAGGGTTATTTTTTTTTTCTTATGACTTCTAGGTGTTTATATTAGTTGATTCATAGTGTAAGTTACATGGAGACAAGAAGAAAGAAAAAAAACTCACAGGAAAGAAAAATACAAGCAAAAAAAGGAACAAACGAGTTACTTTCCGCTCACGTCTCCCAGCTGGTTTGTTAGCTTCTTGTGGGACACTGTCTTAAGCCCCGAAAAAGTGTCTCATCCAGTGCTCAGCACAGAGAAGGCACGAGTTAATGCATTACAGTTGTTCTTCTAGGGACACTAGACATACAGTTCTGAGTAGAACTCTTGTAAAAGACACAGCCTCCAACAGGGGTGAAATATCCTGTGGACTAAAGCCCTACCCTGGTTCTTCGTCCCTGTCTCACTGGGGAAGAACACTGCAGGACAGCCCCACATCCCAGGGCAAAATATCTGCACAAATACAGAGGAAATTATGCAAGTAAATACAGTATGTAATTGTTATCACTGACATTTCTTTAAGCCATGTTTATAAATATTTTAAAGTAAACACTATGAGTGAGTGACTTTCATTATCTATAGATGCTCTTTCATACTGAAATACTTCGATCTGAATAAGCAGGTTATCATGGAAGCACATAACATAAGCAGCTAATACAATTCCAGTGGGTACAACACGAGTGTCAGTACTTGATACATAAATCTATCCCATCATTTTCAATCACAGGCTGCCGTGCAGAGCACTAAGCATGCATCTTAGTTTTTATTTGTACATGACGGTTCAAATTTTCACTTAAATATAACTTTCCAACTATATAAATGTTTCGAAGCAATTATGTTTCTCATTTGGATTTTTTGGGGTGCATCATTTTCTTTTCTTCTATTAAATCTCTCTCTTTCTTGTTTTCTTTTTTTACATGGGATACAATAAATATCCTGAAAAAGAGGAATGGACGTACTGCCCGGCGTACAGCCCCGCGGCTTGTTCAGAGGGCATCTGCAGGAACACCCGGTCCCCGGGCCGGAGCAGCAGCACCGCGCTGCCGGACGCCTGGTCCAGGAAGCCCTTCTTGTACTCGTCGTACGTGTACATCACGGGCTCGTTGTTCTTAAACAGAGCAACCCACACGTTGCCCCCCTTGCAGTGAACGTGGTATACAAAGTAGTAGACCCCAGGGACCTCGCAGGTGAAGATGCCCGTCTGCGGGTTGTAGTTCTGTCTGCCGTTATAGAGCAGTTTGTCGAACTTCACCGGGGCGCCCACGGGCGGGAAAGGCGCCGTCAGCTCAGCGGTGAACGCGGGCATCTCGTAGGCTGGCCCTCCTCCATTCTTGCCCTTCTTAGCCCCGTAGGCGTGCGGGGGTTTCGCTCCGTCGATTCCCAGCCCCATATCTGGCAGGTACTCTCCATGGGGTGGTGGTGTCGGGGGCATCACAGCTGGGGGCCCTGGGGGCCCCGGAGGGCCTGGGGGTCCTGGAAGGCCGGGCTGGCCTTGGGGACCGAGGGCACCAGGCTTCCCCGGGGGGCCGTGAAGTCCTGCTACTCCAGGCTTCCCTACTCCAGGGAACCCCGGGGGCCCCGGGAGACCGGGTTCTCCTTTGGGGCCAGGAATTCCAGGTGGTCCAATGGGGCCACTCGGGCCTGCAATCCCTGGGATGCCTGGGGGGCCCTGTAAACCCTGATCCCCTGGGATTCCTGGCTCTCCCTTTGGTCCAAGCAGCCCTGGGGCACCCGGTAGTCCCGGCAAGCCTTTGAGCCCAGCCTCCCCCTTGGGCCCTATGGGGCCCGGTAAGCCCCTCATGCCAGGGGGCCCCACTTCACCAAGGAAGCCTGGCTTTCCTGGGAAGCCTTGAAGCCCTGGCTCACCCTTCGGTCCTGGTGGGCCCTGTGGCCCCACAACCCCACCTTCTCCTTTGGGTCCAGGAAAACCGATAGCCCCTGGAGGGCCCATAGGACCTGGGATTCCAGGCAGGCCTGGCTCTCCTGGGGGACCCCCCAGTCCAGGAGCGCCTACTGGTCCTTTCTCCCCTCTTGGTCCCAGAGGCCCAGGAAGACCCCCAACACCCCTGTCACCTTTGGGTCCAGGGAAACCTGGTTTCCCGACCCCTGGAAGGCCCGGGGGTCCTGGCAGCCCTGGCAGGCCTTGCTCCCCTTTACCACCTGGAAATCCTGGCTGCCCAGGAATCCCGTCCTGGCCCGGTTTACCAATTCCAGGTATCCCAGGAGGTCCTTGAACCCCTGGGACCCCGATAGGGCCTTGTGGCCCAGGTTCGCCTGGAGGGCCTGGCTTTCCCAGGGGGCCCTGGGGCCCAGGGAAGCCTGTCACTCCTGGTTTACCCACTCCTGGAAGTCCTACAGGGCCAGGAGGGCCATGCATCCCTGGAGGACCCTTCAGGCCTGGCAGACCTGGCATCCCGAAACCCTTCTCTCCTTTAGGGCCCTGAAGGCCTGGAGGGCCTGGTGGTCCTTTGGGTCCTCTCTCACCTTTGGCACCTGGTTGCCCTGGTAACCCTGGCCCACCTGGCTTCCCAATGCCAGGAAGTCCGTGAGGCCCTGGAGGCCCCTGCGGTCCGGGGATCCCCATGGGTCCGATCTCCCCTTTGGGTCCAATTTCACCTTTGGCCCCAGGCATTCCCATGGCTCCTGGCTTTCCTGGCATTCCAGGCATACCTGGCTTTCCAATTCCTGGATACCCCTGTGGCCCTGGTTTTCCTTTGACTCCAGGTATCCCCTGACCTGGTAAACCAGGGGGCCCAGGTGGTCCTCTTGGGCCAGGCTCTCCACGGGGACCTTGCTCGCCTCGCAGACTGGCTAATGGTATTTCTACCGGGAGAAGGGAGAGAGAAAAAGGGAGGAGGGCACAAGGAAGGGAGGGGGGAGAGAAAGAGAGAGATTAACATTGGTCATCCTTCACTTCATTTCAATCATTTAGTTCTGACACTTTGGCCCATTAATTATCAAGAGAAAAGATGAGGAGTAATGTGTTCGTATTCCGGAACTGTATGATCTGTATTTAATGGATAGTTAAGCTGTTAATTTCTTTGTCATGTTTGAGATACTGTTTTGAGAACTGATGTCTGCAGCTGCTTTTATCAGTGTTAGGTTAAGTAAAAAAACTAACAAGTAATGAAGAAATATTTTTCCCAGTACAAACTTGGAAATATTATGGTGTGTTCACTATAAAGAGTTCAAAGAAGGATAAAGAAAAATCAAAATTGTGTATAAGCTCCACTACTCAGAGAGAATTGCTTGACGTTTATGTGTATTTCCATCTCATGTGTTCTATATATACATATAAATGTGTGTGTGTGTGTGTGTGTACTTTAAACAATGTTGGAGCCATTTTTATTTTTTCTGTTTTATCCCTACTTGTATTTTTCTATGTCCTTGACTTTTAAATATAATAATATATGGTAAAATAATGTTTTCTCTTGTGCTGAAGTCTAGTATGATGTAGGATGACGGTCGTTATGATGTGGACACAGGAAAGAATAGAAGCATTTTATTTTGTATGTGGTTTAATGACTTCTTAAACATCTGTCCTCTGGAGTCAAATTGATTTATTTAATTTCTTTAATATGCTATAGGATTTCCTAAGCCTCAGATATTTCTTTAATAAGCTATTTCTCACTTGCAAATTTGGTTTCGAAACAGGAGAAATGAATTAGGTATTTTAGGATGATAAGCAGTACAGATAAGGAACCTAGCTGGGATTAGGAGCGAAAAGCTCTTTCTGGCCTGAAATGAGATCTTGACTGGGTTACTTAAGCCATTAGCATCTTTGCTTGCTTATCTGTATGGTAAGTGTAATACACCTGCACTTCAAGATTGGATAATATATATGAAAGGCATTATGCTTTCTCGAATTGTTATTAAAATACAAAGCACATGCTGTTATACTGACTAAGCTATGCCTTGCAGAGAAACAAAACTCTGAGTCTCCCATGCTACTGGGAGTAAGGAATAACATCAAGAAAGGAAATTTCATTGTCCCAAAGTCTTATTTTTAACTATTAGTTGCATCTTAATCCTGCTGTTGTATTTTTCACTGACCTACTGTCAGGGAACAAAATAGAACCACAGAACTCATATTTTTTCTAAATTCCTCAGTTGCAATCTGGTACCCATCTGAATAAGTACAGGAAGTTTCAAAATCCAGGCAGGCCATTCAAGAAAGGAAGGAAAACAAATGACTGAGTAATCCCCCAAGTGGAATATCAGCTCCTAAAGAGAAGAAATATAGCTCCTAAAAGAAGGAAATACTTCTTTTGTGCAATGCAGATGCTTTATCCTCTGAGTCATCAGGGAAGCCCCCTAATAGACATTACTATATATGATTAAGGTGTGCCATTTCTAGGCAGGGGTTGTATAGCTCCTGTATCGAGGAGTGTCTTGGGCAGGGTCATGTCATATTCATCAGGAATCCCCAGTGTCCAGCCTGTGCCTGGAGTACGCTCTGTCCTTAGTTAGGCTTTGTTGAATGACCAGCTGTAGCAACTCAGAGTTCTTAGCCGGCTTTAACATTTATTTAGTACTTACCTTATGTCATCAACTTTCTCAATAATCCTACTTTACAGATGAAGAAATGTGGTTTCAGAGAGGTTCAATGACTAGGTTTCTCTCATTTCTGGCCTCTGGGCACCCAGGCCTACTGGCTCCAAACCCCACAGTTCCCTGGAAGTAGAGCTCCTGCTTTTGCGGGGACCATTGGGAATGGCGTCCATTCCTCAAAGGGAATTGCTGCTCAGATTGCAGTTCCTTTCCTGCAAGTGCGAGGTTTCCTAGATTTCTTATGAACCAACTGAGTGTATAAGGAAATGTCTCTTGGGAATTCTCTTGTGGTCCAGTGGTTAAAACTCAGCACTTTCACTGCCGAGGGCCTGGGGTTCAATCCCTAGTCGGGGGACTAAGATCCCATAAGCTGTGTGGAGTGGCCAAAAAAGAAAAAGAAAATGTCTCTAAAATACAGTGATAGGTATTTAGCAGGTGTTGAATAACTAGTGAATATGCCTAGAAAGTAATGGAGAGATTTTTCAGGTATCATCTCTAAACGCTGTCTGTGCTCTCCAGGCTCCTTCTGTTGATTTATTGATTGACATGTGTAGCACCTTCATTAGAGCTGTCTTAAAAGCACATTTATCTGGCAACTAGTTGCATATGATTTTCTTTTTTAACACCGCAGGTTCTTACCACATTTCTCTCCTAGTTCTGAAGACTGACATCATATATATATATATATATATATATATATGTGTGTGTGTGTGTGTATATATATATATATATTTCAGTGCTTTATCCCTCAGCATTTAGCTGAGAGCCTGACATGGGAATAGATGCTCACTAGTTGTGTGTTTGAATAAAGAAATAATGACTAAGGGAATGACCTATTTGTTATTAAATCCATCTTGTGCCACTTGATGCTGTTGAAATAAAGCACAACATAAAATGGTAACTTTGTCTTTCTTTAGCAGTTGAACTTTTTCAAGGATAGAGTTTAGAACACAGTAGGCATTTAATGAAAGTCAGACATACAGGCTAAAATAAAAACACCCCAGATTTAGTTCTCGCCACCCCCACCTCATTACTTGGGATTTGTTGAGGCTGCTATTTTATAGTAATACCGAAGTGTGTTACCTTTGCCTTTCTTGGGTGCTGCTTCCTTGCCCATTCTTGGTGCTGGCTGAACTTCCTTCCTATATTGGGGTAGGTGTGGATACTCTTTGCCATACTGCATGTGGGGCAGCTCCTTGCCCACGTTCAGGCCATCTTTGCCCAAAGGCATATGAGGTACTTGCTGGCCCAGGGGCTGGTATTGCGGAATTTGTGGTGGGATCTGAGCAGGAATTTGAGGTGGCAGAGGCTTGATTCCATAATAGGCACCAGCTTGGATGAGCCGGACGGAGCCCACGGAAAGGGTGAGCAGGACTCCCAGCAGCTGCAGAGGGGAAGGTGGTCCAGCCATCACCTGTGGAGGAAGACACCCACCAAGATGGTGAAAACCAGCCGGCCAGGTGACCAGAGTTTACTTGAGAAAGAAAAGGAAGCGTACGTAGTCTTTATCAGCAGAACCTCATGAGTGGAAGAAAAATAAAAAGGAAAATGTCACCTTTCAATAGAAAACAGAAAAAATCCAGGAAAGAGTAGGATCTACCAAATGAAGGCATTCGGTGAGATTGTATTCTATGGGTAGGGGACTTCCCTGGTGGCTCAGTGGTAAAGAATCCACCTCCCAATGTAGGACACGTGAATTCGATCCGTGGTCCAGGAAGGGAATGACAACCCATTCCAGTATTCTTGCCTGGAAAATTCCATGGACAGAGGAGCCTGGCGGGCTACAGTTCATAGGGTTGCAAAAGAGTCAGACACAAGTTAGTGACTAAACAAAAACAGGCTATGGGGAGCCTGCTAGTTGTCTCTGAACATGACCTCAGCCTTTTTCCATAGCATTGGCACCTCTGATTCTAAGCTGGAGCGAAGCAAGCCTAGACCGAAGATGTTTCATTTAGATGTGGCCACGTGACAAAATTCTGGCCTGTTGGGTATAGTTGTAATGGGCACAGCTTCCAAAAAGGCTGTAAAGGGGAGTGGACATGTCTTGGGCTATAGAGTGAAAACTGTGCATTGAGGATGGCAGAGCAAAAAGCTTGAAGAAATCTCAGCCTTGGTTGGACTTGGTGGGGTTATAAGCATATGTAGAGGTGAAAGAGCAAACAAGGACAATAAAAACCAAAGACATCTTCTGAATTGGAAAGAAAGTACTTCATGTGACAGCCCCCAAATGTTATTAAAAAAAAAATCGCCAATATAATTACATACACACAAGGATACCATTTCTTTCTTCTAATTATGTACTGTGAAGTCATTTGTTTAGAATTCAGTTAATTGGACCTGGAAATCACTGAAGTTTATCTTTGTACTATTATGAAAGAAAGGAGTTTTCGAAGCAAATTTGTTGCATAAATGAAAGATGTTTAACTACTCACAAGGATAAACTGTTTTTAAGCCTTTTAATAGCACCCTTTGAAAATTAGTAATTAATAGAATAAATATAAGTGCGGCTTATCTGTTTATTAAAAAGAGCTTGAGAAACCATCTGTTTGGAGACACCCAGGGCTGAAGATGGAACAACCCAGGGAACTGCAGTTTTCACGAATTCCCACTAGAGGGCAAGTGTGATGCACATCAAAGTCAGCTCAATTAGTCCCAGATCTAAAACCACACAGAAAGCTTTGTTCTCATATCTTATTAAAGGACTTAACAAAATAGAGTGTCATGGTAATGCTGCAGAGAGAGATACACAGACAGACACGGAGAGGAGGGGTGGGGGGCTGGAGGAGAAGTGGCAAGTTTCTCACAATGTTTAATGTAAATATCTTCTGGAAAACTTTGAATAAACTTGCGTCTACAAATTTTAATTTCCATTCTACTGAGAGTTTGTTTTCTTTGTTTCTGCCTTACTTAATCCTGGATCTTAGTTTTCCACTTCTTAGAAAATGTGTGTTGACAATGTAACATCTTATTCAAGTGTAATGCTGAGAGTGTGAACAGGCTATAGAACTGATTAATAAAAAGCACCTAACAAAATATTTAATAAGAACCTTTACCATTAAATTCATTGCATTACAAATTTTAAAAATATACTAATCATCTGTCCCCCTTCCGGGGGGAAAAATGAAGAAATATCTGTCAGCAAAAAGATTTATAAAACTTTCTCTATTTCATAAATCAGAATAGTCTTTAAGAACTATTTGTTTCAAGTGTACTATAAATGGGAGAAGACAGAAAGCTGTTATTTTATGTCCTTATAAGAATGATTAATTGTTATAAACCATTTAGAAAGAGTCACAAAAATAATATTGATTTATACTCGGTAATAGTCAAATTTATTTTAGATGGAAAAAGAACGTCTGTTCTAAGTACTCAACAATGGCTCATTGAGTACTTAGCAGACACAGTGAGATGTCTGTCCATGGATTACAAAGATAACTCTAATATGGTCAATAAGTCCTGCCATCAAGAAACTTACACTGTTTTAGTAGGAGTGACAGATGTGTAACCTATTAATGAGTAGCAAAGGATATCAGGACAAAGTAAATTTTCCTTTCACTTTTGTTCTTTAGTGTCTAAAATCCCTTCCCTTTGAAGTAACATTTTCCTTTGTATTTTCTAAGAGATAATCTATGAAGATGCACATTTAATATGCACCCATTTAAGACAAACTACACTTATTCTACACGCCACTATTCCTTACTTTTTTCATGCAGAAGACCATAAATTCATCGTAGTTTTGTGTATCTGAACAGACCCCTTCAGCTTCTTCTTTTGTTAAAAATGAGACTCAATTGTTCTCTAAGGCCCATAGGATTCTAACATTCAATGTCTCAGGTAGTCATTAGAGGTTGACAATGGTAATCCATACTAGAAATAACTTGGTAATATCTGGTGATATGTAACCTGGACTTAATTCTACCTTTGGTGGTTAATGAGTTTCATTATTAAACCCTAAACTTGTTCTTTGTAATAAGTTAGCATGCCCGGTCCTTCACCTTTCCTTCAATTCAGTGGATGTGTTGGATTTACTTAATCTTCAAACCAGGACAGCCTAATGAAACACTGGAGAATTGGAAAGGGGCGAATTCCTAGAAGAAGGCCAGTTGAATATCAGAGGCCCACTGGAATTCTGCTCAACTGTGATTATTTCCTCTCACAGACTTGGCCTGTTTCTGCTGAAAACCACCCCTTTCGGTCTGCCATCTGCCATTTCTCTGGATCTTTATTTAAATAAACTTCGTTCAGGTTTAGTGCGAATATTTACACAGGGGCCCTGGTTAGAATTTAGCACTTGACTTATCCTTACTCATTTGCCTCTGGTCCCTGAGGATATTTTTGGTGGTCAAAGTGTTGTGGAGGTTCTCCCCAAATCACTCAAAAGAACATCAGAGTTGTGTAACACTCTACAAACACCTGGTAGGAAGAGGGAGCCTCAGAATTCCTGCTGGGGAGAAATGGTGGAAGTGGGTTTTCTTGCCTCTTTTTTTTGCCCCCTAAGGATGTAGAACACAATAATCCTGTGAGTTCTATTTGATGTTTTCTTGGATTTCCATTTGGAAACTGATATGTGGTATGTGTGTGCACGTGAGCATGTACATACATGCTGTGTGTGGACACTGGATTTTTGCCAAAGGTGTCATGTCATACATTGTAGAAGAAGCCAAAAGGCCAGGAGTTGAGGCATAGCTTTGCCACTCTCCATGTTCATGACTTTCTGCAAGTCCCTAATCTTCACTGCGCCTCAGTTTACCTGCGTATAAAACAGAAATCATGATCTCCGCCTCTCCCACAGCACTGTTGAAGGGCATACATGATAATATGAATTCTTTGTAGGGCGAAAAGCACTATTCACATTAAAGTTATTATTAATGGAGTATGACCAAAGAGACAAATCAAAACCAACTGAAACGTCAAAGACTTTCAAAGAAAGATGCTAGCCAAAGTAAATGTGAGGTTAACTGCAACAATGATAAACCTAACATGAAGAAGACAATAATGGCCATTAAAATGTACTTGTTAAAAATGGGAAAACAGAACAGCTGAACCAAGACAGTTATTCATTCTGGGGTGGGAGTTGCCAGTCCTAACATTCTGAACAGCCCTAAATGCTTCCCTATATTTGGGCTGGGCTGCTGCAGAGAGTTTCCGTTTCCTCATATGAAACCTGCAATGTAAATAACAGAATAGTGTGATCTGTATTATTTTAGACGTTCTTCAGCATTTTCTTAGTACGTTGATCCTCATGAGATTATGGCTTGCTGTCTGAAAGAATGTTTAAGTATTTAAGCCTTCAGGTTCAGTTCAGTCGCTCAGTCGTGTCTGACTCTTTGAGACCCCACGGGTTGCAGCATGCCAGGTTTCCCTGTCCATCACCAACTCCCAGAGCTTGCTCAAACTCATGTCCATAGAGTCGGTGATGCCATCCAACCATCTCATCAATCCTTGTGCTAAATCCAACTCTTCCTTTCACATGGACAACTTTCCCTTTCCCAGAATGTCTGTATGTGTATGTATGCGTGTCCGTGTCGTCTGTGGTGCGGACAAGCCTTCTCTCATCCTGCTCCCGGTTGGTGCTCCGCTATGCCCTCTACTCACCCTGTTACACAGGGTTTGTAGTTTCTCAAGCCTTCAGATTCACACCTAAAACAGGCGAAAGTCAAGCAGCACCCTTCTCCTCCAATATTCAGCAGGACTGTTTAGAAAATTATCTCATGGTTGATTACACTTCTCGGGGCAATTCATTCACTAGATATGGATATTTATGAGACAGCTACTAATCATTACAAACTGCTTGGAGATTGAAGCAAGAGAAGTGAATTAGAGAGCTAAGTCCCTGATCTCAGGAACTCACAGTCAAGCCTGGGGAGACATGTAATTAACAAGCTAAAGATAAATTTTGTAATCTCAGATTTTGGGGCTTCCCTGATGGCTCAGTGGTAAAGAATCAGCCTACATTGCAGGAGATGTGAGTTCAATCGGTGGGTCAGGAAGATCCCTTGGAAGAGGAAATGGCAACCCACTCCAGTATTCTTGCCCGGAAAATACCACGGACAGAGGAACTTGGTGGGCTACAGGCCATGGGGTCGCAAAGAGTCAGACATGACTGAGCAACTAAACAGCAACACAACAACCTCAAATTTAAATGCTGTGAAGAAAACAAAGAAGGGGAAAGGGTGTGAGAATGCCTTGGGGAGGCAGATACTGTTTTGGAAGGGTAATAGGGGAAGACATCTCTGAGGAAGTAAGTTTTGGATAGAGGTGTGAGGATTGAAAGTTTTATATATCTCTCTTTAAACACAATACTGGAAAAAAGAGTCCTATTAGTTACAAGAGATAGCTATATTAGTTACAAGATAGTTTTATACAACATTCGTTAATGTAAACCCCTGTTTCAAAACTCTGTTCCTCATCTATGTCAGTCCTCATTTTGGCCTCTTTATTTAGGGTATCCTGTTCTCTCTAGAGGATTCTTATTCTATTTTTTTTTTTTTTCGCTGTGCCAAGGCTTAGTTTTTTGCTTAGCACTTGGGATCTCTGTTCTTCATTGTGGCATGTGGCTCTTCAGTTGCAGCTCACGAACTGTTTTAGTTGCAGCATGTGGGATCTATTTCCCTGAGCAGGGATCGAACCCGAGCTCCCTGCACTGGGAGCACAAAGTCCTAGCCACTGGACCACCAGGGAAGTCCCCGATCCTTATTCTTTTTAAATCCCTCTCCAGATTTCAGCCCCACTGTATTGGTTTGCTGGGGCTACAATAACAAAGGACCCCAGACTGAGTGACTGAGACAGCAGAAGTGTATTTCCTCACAATTCTGGAGGCTAGAAATCCAAGATAAAGGTATTAGTAGGGTGAGTTGCTTCTGAGGCCTCTCTTCTTGGCTTGTACATGACTGTCCACTCCCTGTGTCTTCACCTGCTCTTTCCTCTAATGTGTCTGTGTCTTAATCTCCTCTCCGTATAAAGACACCAGTCATGAGATTAGGGCCCACCTGTTTGGCCTCATTTTAACTTAATTTCCTCTTGAAGACCCTATCTCCAAATGCAGTCATGTTCTGAAGTCTGGGAAATTAAGGCTTCAGTATGTTCCCCTCCTTTCAGGGGGACACAACTCAGCCCATAACACGTATAATTCCTCTAGTTGTCTCAATGCCTACCTCTTCTGTAAAGTTTTCCCTACCTACCTCCTCAGACATCATTATTCTGCTAGCACTATTGAAAGTTTAACAAAAAGTTAAATGCAGTCCTAACCAACATTATGCTTTTTTTCTATTTTTTTCCCACTAAACCTCAATATGATCGTGTTTCCTGAGAACAGGGAAAATGTGTGATATTCTTTGACTTCCTCAATATTTATCAATGAATCCTTACAATCACAACTTGCAGTGTTGATAGGAGCTTTGGGAACGCATGTAAGAATTAAAGATTTTAAAATTTAAAAAATAAAAAACTAAAATTAAAAAAAAAAAAAAGAAAAAATCAAATTCAGCCTCACTCCCAATTTGGAATCCTTCCTACAACAGTTGTTGACAGAAGGCTTGCATATTTCCTACTTGAATATTAATTGTGATGGAAATATTCCTAAGGCAGCTGACTACCTTCTTGTGCAGCTCTTTTTTTAAATTTTCTTTGCAATTTTTATTATCTGAGCAGCTTGGAGGGAAGACCCATCTATTTTGATTCATAACTGGCAGTGCACAGGTAGCTTACTTTTAGTGAATGGTAGAGAGGGCTGAAAGAAATGTATCCCCAAACTGGCTAAGGCAAAAGATAGATGGTCACATGATCTTTTATTGCCATGCCAATAAACCCACCTTAGGTCATCAAACTAGGGATATGTAACTTGTTGCACAATTTATTAGTATTACAGGACATTAACAACTCTATATGTTGATTAAACCCACTCAGGTTATGGTTTTGTTGCCCTTTAGAATATTAACCAGTTTTGGTTTTGGTTAATATTCTAATATTAACTGGTATTCTAATGCTAATTTTGTCAAATTTAACATTATCTCAGCATACTTTTTATCTGCTCATTACAATGAAAAATGTAGAGTTTTAATATTTTATTTCAAATTGACTTCATCGTCATTTAAACCTTTGACATGTTCATGTACAAGTGAAAATTGTGTTTTTAACATTTTGAGGATTATGCTTTGATGGGGACACAAACAAAAACACAAATGTATGGTGTGTTAGATGATATGGAGGAAAACAAAAGAGAGGGTGGTACGGATGTTGAGATGATGAGCTCTGAAACCCACTTTACTGTAGAAATTGAGCTTCTGCATTTGGATGGGCTGGCACCGGGGTTTTAAAGAAAGATAGAAACAATACTAATAGAGGTACAGAGAGTTGGCCTGGTTGGGAAATCTGGAGGCAATTGTGATTGCTGCATGACAAAGAGAGGAAAGAGGATCTCCATGGCAGGAAGAGTCAAGAAAGGAAAACATCATTTCAATTGAGCTCTTCTTGTTTATAATAGGATACCTATTATAAAATCCCTCCTTCATGTCCTCAGAGATGAAGAGACTCTTCTTCTGTCTTTTTAAAAAAAAAAACTTTTAATTTTGTATTGGGGTATAGCTGTATTTTGCCTTTTCATACTGTTCATGGGGTTCTCAAACTAGTCAATCCTAAAGGAAATCAGTCCCGACTATTCATTGGAAGGACTGATGCTGAAGCTGAAACTTCAATACTTTGGCCACCTGATACAAAGAACTGACTCATTGGAAAAGACCCTGATGCTGGGAAAGATTGAGGGCTGGAGAAGGGGACAACAGAGGATGAGATGGCTGGATGGCATCACTGACTTGATGGACATGAGTTTGAGTAAACTCTGGGAGTTGGTGATGGACAGGGAAGCCTGGTGTGCTGCAGTCCACGGGGTTGCAAAGAGTTGGACATGACTGAGTACCTGAACTGAACTGAAATGATAGCTGTATTAACAACTTATTATGTATTACATTGTATTATGTATTACATTGTATTATGTATCACATTGTATTATGTATTAACATTGTTCTATTGACAGACAATGTTTTGATAGTTTTAGGTGAATAGTGAAGGAACTTGGCCATACATATATATTCTTCCCCTGAATTCACCTCCCATCCAGGCTGCCACATAACATTGAGCAGAGATCCATGCAATAGGTCCTTGTTGGTTATCCATTTTAAATATAGCAGTATGTACACACTCACCCCAAACTCCCTAACTATCCCTTTCTTCATTCTTTCCCCCAGCAACCGTAAGTTCATTCTCTAAGTCTGTGAGTCTCTTTTTGAAACTCTTATTCTTCTGATGATACCTTCAGAAAACCTAATTCTTTGGGGGGAATGGATTTTTGAGGGTAGGCATCTGGTCCCATCAGTTCATGGGAAATAGATAGGGAAACAGTGGAAACAGAGTCAGACTTTATTTTTTGGGGCTCCAAAATCACTGCAGATGATGACTGCAGCCATGAAATTAAAAGTTGCTTACTCCTTGGAAGGAAAGTTATGACCAACCTAGATAGCATATTAAAAAGCAGAGACATTTTTTTTCCAACAAAGTTCCGTGTAGTCAAGGCTGTGGTTTTTCCAGTGGTCATGTATGGATGTGAGAGTTGGACTGTGAAGAAAGCTGAGCACCGAAGAATTGATGCTTTTGAACTGTGGTGCTGAAGAAGACTCTTGCAAGTCCCTTGGACTGCAAGGAGATCCAACCAGTACATCCTAAAGGAGACCAGTCCTGGGTGCTCATTGGAAGGACTGATGCTGAGGCTGAAACTCCAGTACTTTGGCCACCTCATGCGAAGAGTTGACTCATTGGAAAAGACCCTGATGCTGGGAGGGATTGAGGGCAGGAGGAGAAGCGGACAACAGAGGATGAGATGGCTGGATGGCCTCACTGACTCGATGAACTTGAGTCTGAGTGAACTCCAGGAGTTGGTGATGGACAGGGAGGCCTGGTGTGCTGTGATTCATGGGGTCGCAAAGAGTCGGACACGACTGAGTGACTGAACTGAACTGAACTGAACTGAGACAAACAGTTCAGAACTGCTCCATATTAGCACTGGGCAAAATCAATGACTATATTTGAGAAAACCAGAACTGGAGAATAGTTGGGGGAAGAAAGAAAATAAACATCCAAGTTATAATAATATTAGCTACGTTTTTAAGCACTTACTTTATGCCAGCCCCCTGAACATACTTCAGATACATTTCACTAATCTTTCATCCATTTACTAGGGTTTTTTAAATGCTAAACTCTTTCATATGGTATCTCCCATCCTGTATTCATATATTAAGAGTTGATTATTTTACTGAAAATCAAGACTGTTACATTCCAAGTTAGAAAGTTTAAATTCTTACTTGAAAAGAGACAAACATCATATGATATCACTTATGTGTGAAAACTAAAAAGTGATATGAATAAGCTTATTTACAAAACAGAAATAGACTCAGACAGAAAACAAATTTATGTTTACCAAAGGGGAAGAAAAGGAGGGGATAAATTAGAAGTTTGGAATTAAAATACATACGCAACTATATATAAAGTAGATAATCAACAAGGAACTCCTGTATAGTACAGGGAGCTATACTAAGTATCTTATAATAACCTAAAATGGAAAGTAATCTGAAAAATAATATAATACATATTATATAATGTAAATTATATATAAATATATAAATCATATACATATAAATATAAATAAATGGAATCACTTTGCTATACACCTGAAACACAACATTGTAAATCAACTATATTTCAATAAAAATTTTATAAAGTATTTCTTATTTGATCATTATTAGGAGATTCATCAATATATTGAATAAACTGGTACAGATCTAACTATATTTCCACTTCTTTCCATCTTGTCCTCCAAATTCCAAGGCTGCCTTTTTCATTGAAATAAAGAGTTTCCCTATTATATAGTATAAGATCCTGGACTAGATCCCTTACTTTTTGCTTTCTGGACTAGGGACACAAGCTTGGGAGGTATTGATGACGGCAAGGTGAATATGCTGAGATGGAACCCAAAGAAACTAAACCATCAGATATGAGTCGATCAATCCAGTACAGGCAGTGGGCAGAAAATCCAATAAGCATTCATTAGTTTTAGTCAATCTGCCCAATTATACCTCTTAGGACTGATACATATATAAAACTGAACTTGAATATGTGCCTCACTGATGAATCCTGAATCTACTATAATTAAGCGGAGCCAACAGCCCCACCTACTAGCCATAGGCAGAGCGTGACTTCTCGGGACTTACAGAACTTGAGATGTCAATTAGGTTGTGTCCTCTGCCCTAGAAACAGGCCACCCACATAACCCCTCTGAAGCGGATGGCCAACCACCACATTCCACAAGTCCTCCAGAAGAGATTTCACAACCTTCCCAAATAACCAACTGCAGGCTTCACAGACCTGCATTTCCTAACATCTAATCTGAATCTTACTTGCTGAACTTTAAACTCATTTCCTCTTTTGTATTCTCAAAGGAGGTGGGAAACATCTGGAGAAAATTTTTCTTAAAATAATAGCTCACATACTTGAAGTCTGTAATTAACTCCTTTTGTTTCTCTAACTGGGATCATGTCAGCTGCCAAAGAGTTTCTAAAATACTTGAGAGAACCCCTTGAAAGGGAAGTGCTAAAGCAGAATCCTGTCTTGTTTTGTTTAGCTTTTCTTCCCATAATGTGAAGACAACATCATTTATAGTACCTAAATGCTGGTTCTGACTTAAGCAAGTCACTACCCTAAGTGGGCAGCCCTTTCCTCATTTGCAGACTAGGGACACTGGCTAGATGGTCTCAAGGTCCCCTCTAGCCCTAAAATGCTCGGGTAGCTGTGAACCTGAATAACAAGTCCACACTTCATGGACAAATGCTTTCATGAAGCTGCATGCTTAAGCCTTTTGCATGTCATCTCACACATCCGGTCCCTTTTCAGTATTTTACTCTCCTCATCTTCTTACAGGTGGAGATGGAGCAAGAAGAGTTTGAACAGCCCCCTGCCAGTATCTCTCTGATGAAATAAGCTACACCTGACAAGAAACCAAAGAAAGAACCTAAATAAGAAATAACATTTACAGACAAAACAGTGATTTATAACTTTGTAATACCATATTCAAAGATTTACTAAAAATGGAAGCTTAATGAGAAATCTTTAAAAAGTGGCTATAAACGAAAAAAAAACTTTTTACAATATTTAGGCTCAAAATGTCCCCCAGAGTCACTCAGCAAGGATTGATGTATGCCTCCTGTCACAGGAATGACAAATGAATACAAAGTATGCATCTCAGGAAGGAATAAGTATGACGTATAAAAATGGAAGATCCAAAATTTAGAGGCAGGTCTTTAGTAGACAAAGATGAGAGCTTCCCAAGAATAAAGCCTTCCCCATTGTATGAGCCTGGGAATGTGTAGCAAGGCAAATTCCTTCCTGGTGTGACCCAAGAAGGGCTGGAAAGAACTCGACCATTCACACAAGCATCTTTCTGCCTTCTCTGCACTACTGTGGTTTGAGTAAATGACACAGTGTAAAATAATGTATTTTCAGGCCGTTGCAAGGGAGAGACATGTGTGAGGAAGTCTTTTCTGATGTAATCCATTGCACTGGACATTGTGAAAATATTTATCTTGAGCAAATAACTATAATAGTGTATTTTGTAAAATATAAATATCACGTACATGGAAGTACAAAGTTCCAATTACGAGATAAATAAGTGCACATGATAAATGCAATTAACACCACTGTATGTTACGTGTAAAAGTCATTAGAGAAGTAAATCCTAAGAGTTCTGATCACAAGGAAAATTTTTTTTCTTTTGTATCTTTATGAGATGATGAATGTTCACTCAGCCTCTGCGGAAATCATTTCATGATGTATGTAAATCAAATCATTGTGCTCTACACCTTAAACTTATACAGTACTGTGTGTCAATTATATCTCAGTAAAATTAGAAGGAAAAAAATATAAATTTCATGGAATATTTGTTCACTGCAGACACTTTCATTTCATCCTGAACTCTTGTATAAACCAATGGGATTACAAATGAATTTTAACCAAACAAAATTCAACAGTGTCCTTGTCATACGTATAGTTAAAATTTGGTAGTTGTGGTAGAAGTTGTTCTTTATAAATAACATGAATGAGTTGAATAAAGTAAAATGAAAAAAAAAATTATACTCATTTCCAAAATATCTAAGGCTTCAGAAGCTAGAAAGTTTAAACCAAGTTTGGTAAAAAGACAAAGGCACATAACTTGTTTCCTGAATGACCTTTTTCCGGGTCTTGAACTTGTAGAAGTTGGGGTCCTAGGGTAGCCTCTAGATGTAGGTCCTAGGGTAGCCTCTAGATATAGGTCCTAGGGTGGCCTCTAGGTGTGGGTCCTAGGGTGGCCTCTGGGTGTGGGTCCTGGAGTAGCCTCTAGGTGTGGGTCCTGGAGTAGCCTCGAGGTGTGGGTCCTAGGGCGGCCTCTAGGTGTGGGTCCTAGGGCGGCCTCTGGGTGTGGGTCCTAGGGCGGCCTCTGGGTGTGGGTCCTAGGGTGGCCTCTAGGTGTGGGTCCTAGGGTAGCCTCTAGGTGTGGGTCCTAGGGTGGCCTCTGGGTGTGGGTCCTAGGGCGGCCTCTAGGTGTGGGTCCTAGGGTAGCCTCTAGATGTAGGTCCTGGAGTAGCCTCTAGGTGTGGGTCCTAGGGCGGCCTCTGGGTGTGGGTCCTAGGGTGGCCTCTGGGTGTGGGTCCTAGGGCAGCCTCTGGGTGTGGGTCCTAGGGTGGCCTCTGGGTGTGGGTCCTGGAGTAGCCTCTAGGTGTGGGTCCTAGGGCGGCCTCTGGGTGTGGGTCCTAGGGCAGCCTCTGGGTGTGGGTCCTAGGGTGGCCTCTGGGTGTGGGTCCTGGAGTAGCCTCTAGGTGTGGGTCCTAGGGTGGCCTCTGGGTGTGGGAGGGCGTGATTGGGAGGAAGCAATGGCTCGTCTCTGGACTCCAGCTTTTTCTGGGGAAGGCTGCCATATTAGAAGCTCTTGCCTTGTCTACTATTCTGTAGTTCTGTGTATTCTTCTAGATGCTTCACCATTGCTCAGCATCTTAAGAAAAGTTGAGAAACTAGGTGACCCTCAAATGAGGTAGTTCCGGTCGAAGTTTTGAAAACTGAGGAAGTTGAAATATAAAGTACAGCAGGGTCAGTTCGCAGCCAGCATGGGCACTCCCTGGAAGCAGGGGGCCGGGAGGGCTTTGCCACCTGGATGTTGCTCCCAGTGCTTTCCTAGGATGGTGGCAAGGAAGGACTGAAAAAGTACAGAAAGCTCTCCTGTCTCTGCCCCATTCTGGTTGGCACTTAGTATTTACTCTATCAGCATATCCAGAAGATGAAGCAAGCAAGCCAGTTTCCCATGCTAGCATTTTCTTTTTATTAGCCAGCCATTATGGAAGTAGACTGTTCATTTTGGTATTTTTATAGGAAACTGTGAAACAAACAAAAATTCCCTCAACTGAGCAACAAATCCTAGCCTTTCCTATCTTTCATAATACTAAAATATTTATTAACGAAATTACTATATGAGTACACAGGTGTCTTCGTGGATTGAAAGGCAAGAGACAGAGGATGTGAGGCAGCCAATTAACATTTTTCCCCCCACTTTTGAACTAGTGATTTAGGGAATTCAGTTGTTGAAGTCTTATTTAGCTAAAATTACTTTGAGTCACATAACCTTGAATGACTTGATGTTAAAAGTTAAGCTCTAGAGTTTCTATCACACATGGGCAAGACATTAAATCAAATCAACAGCACTTGGAAATAAAAATAATTAATAAATTTCTTTTAAAATTGCTCCCTCCTCATGCCCACACACACTCACTTGGCTAATCTCCAGTCAGAACAGCAATCCTATTAAAGTTGCCACATGTACCCCTGGAAATTTCTGAATTATATAAGAACAACAAAAAAAGAAAACCTCGACAATTTCTCGGGCAGTAAAAATGTGAATTTGTTCTTTCTCTGTTGCATGGTTTAGGAGTAGCAGAGATCATTCCATAGGACTGTTCCCAAAAATGAATTTAAATATGAAAAAAATTTCACTCTCAACCTGGGGCTAAGCCTAAAACGCCAAGCTCTGATAAACTGTCAGCCACAGAGAGGGCAGTCTCTAAATCCACCACTTTTCAACCATGGCTTCATCTAGACAATTAGCCTGTGTGGTAGCATCCTGTCCTTTGAACACAGACAAAGTGCTGAGGCAACTAAACCACAGCTATCTTGGTATTGGAAGTTCTACTTCTTTCGGGGGTGGAATTTATTTTGAGGGAGAAAGAGATGGATGTGCTGTCTGGGAGGAAAATCATAAGGTTTTCACAGTTAATCCACCAAACATTTTTCAGAGAAAATGGAAGTGGAGAAAGGAGAGGACAAGGAATTATGTAACAAATGCCGATTCTTGGAAATGCCAAAGTGGAGGAGGTTGGGAGTGTGCAAGAGACTTTCGTTTTTTTTTTGTTTTTTTTTTTTGTTTTTTTTTGAGCAAACCTCGCCATAGGCACAAATAATTCACGAAAACAAAACAAAACAAAACAAAACAAAACCAAGGGATTGCACTGATAACCATGCTTCACAAATGCCATTTCTTAGGACTTGGTGGGAATTGGAAACTGGAGATGAGAGACGTGGGGTATATGTAGCCACTTCTCTGTCATGGATATATTCCTGTACTTTTTAGGCCCTCCTCTTCCTAAACTGTAAGATGAGGGGAATGAATTAGAAGGGGAGGGAGTCCAAATACCTGAAGGAAGCAGGGAGACGGGGGAGTGAGTGGAGTTGGCTAGCCAAAGTGTGCGGTGAACTAGGGAGCCTTGCCCTGTCTAACGGGGCAGAAGTTGAACTGCTCACTTGTGTGCCTGGTTTGGGCAAGTTTTCCAGTTTTTCAAGACAAGCCGCAAATTGGGACATGTTGTAAAACCCCTTCATCTTGTGGGTTGATTTTTAAAAAAATAATGTCTGGTAGAAAAAAGAAATAGCTCTCTGCAGACAGAATCCAAACTTTAGGCTGCTGCATGCCTTGGGTCAGATGGTTTCTAACATATCTCTCGTTCTAAAATATCGTATAGCGGATTCCCTTGCCTTTATTTGCTACAGTTTCTAACTCCCGGCATTGTTTCTCTCTACTGTGGCTGTTGATTAGTTTAATTGTTAATATTAAACCCAACACCTTATATATTGAATTTTTAGGCACTACCATGTTAGTGGCTGGGACTTCCCAGGTGTCACTAGTGGTAAAGAACCTGCCTGCCAATGCAGGTAGCTATAAGAGACATGGGTTCAATCCCTGGGTCAGGAAGATCTCCTGGAGATGGGCAAGGCAATCCACTCCAGTATTCTTGCCTAGAGAATCCCATGGACTGAGGAGCCTCGCAGGCTGTAGTCCACAGGGTCATACAGAGCCAGACATGACTGAAGAGATTGAACCCACACATGTTAGTGGCTGGTGATGTATAAAAATAAGTGAAATACAAGGACCTACTCTCAAGAAGTTTCTAGTCAACTGTTGAAAGTTAGATCTTCATCTGGTGTAAGTGCTTCAATAGAGACAAAAGAAAAAAAACGACTTCAACCTGATTGCTATGTATGGGTGGCAGGGTTGGTCAGACATGAGGTCTTTGAGGGACAGTGTTAGAACTAAGGTTTGAAGAATAAACGGGCATTGTTTAGCGAGTAAAAAGGGAAGTAGAGGCTATATTCTACAAACAGACGTTGGCAGCTGCAACAGTTAAAGGGCAGCTATAGGGGAGAATGGTTCAGTGCATTAGCCCTGAGCTGACCTGCTTGAATTAAATCCTGACCACGTGCCTTCTAATTCTATCTAGCTCTGTGATCTCAGGCAAGTCACTTAACCTCTTAGTGCCTCCATTTCCTCATGATAAATTGGGGATGACAATAGCATTGTCTCACGAGGCTATTGAGGATGGGAAGAGAATTAATACAAGTAAAATGCTGAGAACTGTGCTCAGATGTGGCTAGCATTATATAGGTAGGTGTTAGCTACTATTTAGAGGAGGAGTGGAAGGGGGAAGGAGGAGAAGCAGAGGGGTGGGATTCTGAGCATATAGTCCCCCACACTTAACTTTATTGCAGTCCCGTTTCTGAACAATTTGAAAAGGCAAAGACTTTTGTCTTTACTTTGTTCCTGACCTATTATAAAAACTAGGCTGCCCAACTGTCCCGTTGCCTGAGATACCAAGACAGGTCAGGTAACTGAAAGATCCTACTATGTGGATAACAAGTAGCGTCAGAATTCCCACCCCTCAGTGCAGCCTGGGCCCCCACCTGCTTGTCACGTGAGCACTAGTTCAAATTCTGGGTCTCTTCCTGCTTTGTATCCCACACAGTACTGGCCCCTCTGCAGCCTGTTTTGTATTGACTAAGAAGGGATTTGGCTATGAAATTCGGAGAAGCAAAGACATTTCTCTAGGCAGTGGTAGTAGAAAGCTGGCCTTGTGGGAGCGGCTACAAGATTTAGGATATATCTTACTATTGAAGGAAGTAAGATTCACAAGTAATAATATTATTATTTTCAGGTCAGAAAAATAATCAGCTTACAATCACTTTCTTTAGAAGCTTAATGTTTTCATACTATTTTCAGGGAGTTTAGGAATAATAATAATATTTGAATTCACATTTATTTAGTGTTTACCCCTTTATCACAACAAACTGTGGGAAATTCTTAAAGAGATGGGAATACCGGACCACTTTACCTGGCTCTTGAGAAACATGTATACAGGTCAAGAGGCAACAGTTAGAACCAACGTGGAACAATGGTCTGGTTTCCAAATTGGGAAAGGAGTACGTCAAGGCTATTTATTGTTGCTCTGCTTATTTAGCTTATGCGCAGAGTACATCATGCAAAATGCCGGGCTGGATGAATCACAAACGGAAATCAAGATTGCCAGAAGAAATATCGACAACCTCAGATATGTAGATGATACCATTCTAGTGGCAGAAAAAGTGAAAGTGAAAGTTGCTCAGTCCTGTCTGGCTCTTTGCAACCCCATGGGCTATGCAGTCCATTGGATTCTCCAAGCCAGAATACTGGAGTGGGTAGCCTTTCCCTTCTTCAGGGGATCTTCCCAACCCAGGGATCGAACCCAGGTCTCCCATGTTGCAGGCAGATTCCTCACCAGCTGAACAAACAGGGAAGTGAAGAGGAACTAAAAAACCTTTGATGAGGGTGAAAGAAGAGAGTGAAAAGCTGGCTCAAAACTCAACATTCAAAATACAAAGATCATGGCATTTGGTCCCATCACTTCATGGCAAATAGAAGGGGAAAAGGTAGAAGCAGTGACAGACTTTATTTTCTTGGGTTCCAAGATCACTGCGGAGAGTGACTGTAGCCGTGAAATTACATGACGCTTGCTCCTCGGGAGGAAAGCTATGAGAAACCTAGACAGTGTATTAAAAAAGCAGAGACATCACTTTGCCAGCAAAGGTCTGTATAGTCAAAACTATGGTTTTTCCAGTAGTCATGCACAGATGTGAGAGCTGGATCATAAAGAAGGCTGTATGTGAGCGTGCTAGTTGCTCAGTTGTGGTGTCCAGCTCTTTGCAACCTCATGGACTGTAGCCTGCCAGGCTTCTCTGTCCTTGGAATTCTCCGAGCAAGAATGGGTTGCCATTCCCTTCTCCAGGGGATCTTCCTGACCCAGGGATCGAACCTGATTCTCCTGCATTGCAGGCAGATTCTTTACCGACTGAGCCACCAGGGAAGAATGCTTAGTGCTGAAGAACTGACGCTTTTGAACTGTGGTGTTGGAGAAGACTCTTGAGAATTCCTTGGACAGCAAGGAGATCAAACTAGTCCATCCTAAAGGAAATCCACCCTGAATATTCATTAGAAGGGCTGATGCTGAAGCTCCAATACTTTGGCCACCTATTAGAAAGAGCCAACTCAGTGGAAAAGACCCTGATGCTGGGAAAGATTGAGGGCAAGAGGAGAAGGGGATGGCAGAGGATGAGATGGTTCAATAGCATAACAAACTCAATGGACATGAGTTAGAGCGAAATCCGGGAGACAGTGAAGGACAGGGAAGCCTGGAGTGCTATAATCCATAGGGTCACAAAGAGTTGGACACAATTTAGCAACTAAACAACAACAAAAACAAATATTCTAAGATTTGTGTCTGAAAGATTCATATCACTCCCACCATAGATCCTTGCCGAATTCAAGATTATGTTGGGTTTTAGCTTCTCTGGTAGCTCAGATGGTAAAGAATCTGCCTACAATGCAGGAGACTTGGGATCAATTCCTGGGTAGGGAAGATCCCCTGGGGAAGGGAATTGCAACCCTCTCCAGGCAACCAGGTAAGTATTCTTGCCTGGAGAATCCCATGGACAGAGGAGCCTGGGGGCTATAGTGCATGGGGTCGCAAAGAGTTGGACACGATTGAGCAACTAACACTTTCACTTTTATATCTGAAAAAACACAGACTCAATTCAGTATATGCTTCTTTTATAGTTAGTGCAAAGTAGTAACCTCAAATTCAAAATACCAAATAAATCTCTAAGCATTTTTTAGCCATGAACACTTATTTCAATAGAAAATAGTAATTTCCCTCCAAATGAAATTTGTAACGTATTTTATTTTGAACATGGTGGTAAATTCTAGGAGCTGGTTATGGGGGCACGAAGTTCCATATAAGAGTACTCTTAAGTGTCTGAAACCCTGGCATCAGATGTTTGCCTTTGGGAATTCTCTGCACCTAGTTCATAACTGTGGACAAAGTAGGCTTTATGAAGCTTGTTGAACAAGTATATGAATGGTACCATATTTTCATCCCCTCCTCACCTGCCTTTTCTAAATGTTCAAATAAGGTCTTGGGTGACGTGAAGGCTGAGAGAACATTATGGTTTTTGAATACTGGATCAACATAATTCTCTCTGTCTTCCGTTTTTATTCTCACTCCTGATTTTGTGTTCTGGTGTCTGCTGCCAAATCACAAGAAGGAAAAATCCTACATAATAGCCTTTCTGCCTTAAAAGTTAATTGAGTGCTTTTTTTGATTTAAAAGTAACAACCTTTGTAAAGATGGGGAAGGGTTGGTTGAAGGCAACCTAGTCTCGAGATTGGTGATTATCGTCATTCATCGTAGGATGCTTGTTAGAGTCTCTACGGCTGCTCTCTAGAAGGTCTTAGATGGTTGAATGACAGAATCATGGAAGCAGTTTTGTGAATCCTCCGTCTTAACATTCAACTTACGACTCTGGAGCTCAAGTGAAAAGTCTCTGAAGTTCTCGCCCTCTATGAAAGTAACCTCTGAGCCTCCACTTCCTTGTTTGGAAAACCAGGAGTGTCGCATTAAATGATCCTTAATGTTCCTTTCAAGTCTAAAGACTCGCTGTCCTTGGCTCTACCCAGTCTAATCCTTTTCTGTTCTGTCCTAATCATGCCAGATGCTGGAAAGTGTCAGGCAACAGGCTGTGGAGCCAAGTATTAACACGAAATTGGATGGAAGGTGAGGAGGAGGAGGAGGGATGGACATGTGGTGACTCCATACTCATGTGAACGCTTCAATAGCACTTCACAGAGTCCCACGGTTCTTTTCTCTGTGATGGCCCATGTCGCGGACCACATCTTTGCCGTGAATTTCTGTCTCCTGACCGTGGAAACCGGCCAAAACCCATTACTAACCACCTTCTCACTTTCTTACACAGGACGACTCGCCAGACTTATTTTCTTTGCTTTTTCCTCCTGCTGGTTTATGGCACTCTCTTATGTAGCAATAAAACTCTTGGAGAGTTCTCTCAGGGGTGAATGAATGCCACTTAAGAATATTTCTTGCTCTTTGATGGTTCTGCTCGAAAATAAAGGGGGAGTTGGGGCAGCTTGGTTCTTACTGAAATTTTCCTTCCCTTTGCTTTACCGTTACCATTGCTGAAACTCTTAAGTTACACTCCAAGGGAGTTTTGCTAACAATAAAAAAATGTCTGGGAGATACTGTCAGACAACAAACTCACCATCTTTCAATATTTTTCCCCCCATTGGAAAAGTATTTGCATTATAAAGAGGCCCAGCCTGGCTTGTGTGAACTTTCCTTGTATCCCTTTTAAATATTCAAATTTATAAATAATAAATAGAAAGTGGGACTGAATTCCAGTAAGCAAAGTACTATCTTGTTCTCCACCCTAATAGCAAACAGATTAAGGATCAGGTGTCACGATCCCATTTCAGTTTTGTGTAGTCTATAATTTATTTTTACTTTCTCCATGTTTTGTTTTAAATTGTATTAATTCATCTGAATCTTATACTTAATCTGTGTCTGCTCTGGAACAGAACATCCTATGGCTTCAGTTTCCCCTACTCACAGTTCCAGCCCTGAGAGCTGGAAAATAGTCGTGTTTGTCCTGAGCTCGACACTTGTCTCTGTGTGGCCTTGGGTAAGCCACTCAGCTTTGGTAGGCTTCTAGCTTCTCTGCTGTAAGATTAATAGAATCTGGATATTGAGGGGGAAAAACAACTCAGTAGAGAGAGGGCTTCAGCTAGTGCCATAGAAGTTACCACTAAAATAAACTATTTTCATTTTTTCCTTTTTTGGTTTGCTTAATAAGTGATGTTGACCAGATGACATGCAATGAGGATTGGGGTGGTGTCACCACGACCCTTGACCCATTTCACTGAGGTCATTACCACATACCACTTTAATTTGCTTATTTATCCCATTCCACAAACATTTTTTGAACTCTCATGCTAGGGACCATGAAAGATTCAAGCACAACTAAGATATCACTTCCACCTCAATGACATGCATGCTAAGTTGCTTCAGTTGTGTGTGACTCTGTGTGACCCCATGGACTGTAGCCTGCCAAGCTTCTCTGTCCATGAGATTCTCTGGGCAAGAATATTGGAGTGGGTTGCCATTTCCTTCTCCAGGGGATCTTCCCTGACCCAGGGATCGAACCTGAGTCTCTTCTGTCTCTTGCACTGGCAGGCAGGTTCTTTACCACACCTCAATGGCAACCCAAGGCAAAGGCAAAGTCTGAAAAAAATGCAAGAAACTAATCTTGCTTCCTGTCTTTATCCTACTTCCTGTTTACCCCTTTTCTCTTATACTTTTCTCTCCCCTTTTCCTTGTCCTTTCCCAACTCTATCCCTAATTCCTTTTCTCTTTTCCAGGTTTTTGATTCCCACTTGGTGGTTACAACTTCATCAGCCCAGTTTGAACCTGCTTCTTTGTGCTTAGTCCCTCAGTCATGTCTGACTCTGCGACTTCACGGACTGTAGCCCGTTAGGCTCCTCTGTCCATGAGGATTCTCCAGGCAAGAATACTGGAGTGGGTTGCCATGCTCTCCTCCAGGAGATCTTCCAAATCCAGGGATCGAACCCACATCTCCTGCATTGCAGGTGAATTCTTTACCAGCTGAGCCATCAACGAAGTTCAGTCTTTTGAACCTAGGACTGAATAAAAGCTAATATGTTCAAAGGCCACAGTGGGGCACAGGAACCAAATCATCTTCTCTCTTCACTAGATTCAAGGGCAGAGTTCTTATAAGTAAGGAAGACATGCTATATGGGATGACTAGGGTGGCTTTAAAGGGCACCCATCCCCACTTGGGACCAAAATACCTCCTCCATAAGTCTGCAGAGTACCTGAAATTTCTGTTAAAGTTCCAGAACCTGGGAAAACTGATACATTCCAGAGATTTTTTTATGACAGATGATTGATCTATAATATAGAACAAACAGGGCCTAAGGCACTGGGACTCAGGCAGTTTAGAAGAATGGGGCCTGGATAGTTTAGGAGCTCTGGGGGTTGCCCTCGCTGGGAATGGGTAGATAGTAAGATGGAGAGCAGAGACATTACTTTGCCGACTAAGGTCCATCTAGTTAAGGCCATGGTTTTTCCTGTGGTCATGTATGGATGTGAGAGTTGGACTGCGAAGGAGGCTGAGCGCTGAAGAATTGATGCTTTTGAACTGTGGTGTTGGAGAAGACTCTTGAGAGTCCCTTGGACTGAAAGGAGATCCAGCCAATCCATTCTGAAGGAGATCAGCCCTGGGATTTCTTTGGAAGGAATGATGCTAAAGCTGAAACTCCAGTACTTTGGCCACCTCATGTGAAGAGTTGACTCATTGGAAAAGACTCTGATGCTGGGAGGGATTGGGAGCAGGAGGAGAAGGGGACAACAGAGGATGAGATGGCTGGATGGCATCACTGACTCGATGGACGTGAGTCTGAGTGAACTCTGGGAGTTGGTGATGGACGCGGAGGCCTGGCGTGCTGCGATTCATGGGGTTGCAAAGAGCTGGACATGACTGAGCGACTGAACTGAACTGAGCTGAACTGAAGATGGAGGTACAAAGTAATAGATAGTTTGAGGAAGTCAGAGGCATGAGATAGAAGCATGAAGCTTAGCCTTACCATGAAGAATCTCTAGCAGCTCCTGGAGAGAAGGGCTGGTCATGATGGCCCATGAAATTGTGTCTACCACGTTACCACTGAGAGGCAGAACTCATGTGTTCGAGAAAGATTCCCTCCAGCAAAGTTCCAAGGAAACTGACTGTAGCCCAGGCACGGCATGCGTGAGATGAACAACCTTGGTCATTTGCAAGACTCAGACCCCAGTCCTCCTTTCCCCCAAATCCCTGGAGTGGGTTGCCATGTCCTCCTCCAGGGGATCTTCCCAACCCAGGTATCGAACCCAGGTCTTCTGCATTGCGGGTGGATTTCAGAAGGACTTGTTTCTCAGACATGCACACGGATGGGGCAAATGCTGCCAGCATCTCACTGCACTGTTTAGCTGGAGGTGCAAGGCTAGGACCTGTCTCCCCGAGAAGAGATGTGCCAGCGCTCCCCTCAGCCATGATTGCTGCGTATCCACGATGGGGCTGGAGCCAAAGTTCTGCCACATCATCGAGCTATTTGATCTCAGCCTCTGATCACACCCGGGGAAGGGCTGGCGTGTCCCTAGTCACACCGTTTAAATGCCTCACAGGCCAAGAGCAGTTTTGTCTCTGGAAGTCTGACTTTCAGGCCTGCTGGAATTTTATGCATGACCCTTGCCTGGAACGTGCCAAAGACAAGGGGAGACCCTCACACCTGTTACCGCTCCTCTCTTTGTAAATTTTCCCTAAAACACTCCTTGGTCATTTGTCTTTCTTGGCACAACAACTTCCACATCCTGCCCCAGGGCTCAGCTGGGGATGGAATTCTATGATGTAAAGAATGCAGAGTGATGCTTTCACCCATTAATTACCTAATTCATTGATCCATGCATGCAACATTGTTTGGTGCTTAGCAAGTGCCAGGTGCAGTAGACACAACAGTGCGTGGAGAATGAGGTCCCTGTCCTGGAATGACTCACAGTCTAGAGCGGTTGGCTAGCTGAGCAGGCGACGGCTCAGACTTCTTCCCTGGCTCAGTTTCCACCTCTGTGAAATTAGTCACAAGGAAACATTCAACTCCTGTTCATGTGTGCTGGGCTGACCAGCTCACTTGGAGGATAACCGCCAGCAGTTTTACAATCCCAGGCTGGCTCCTCTCCACCTTCCAGTGTGTGATTGGGCTTCTTCTACACTCTAGTCCTTGATGTGTATCCACAAAAAACAAACTTATTTTAATATCAGTCTCAACAAGACTTGCGAAGAATGCAAATGGAAGACACTGCATAGCTAACATAACTTTTGAATTATCTCTATGAACGTCTGGCCTTATACAGAAGCATATTAAAAAAATAATGAGTTATCCATGAGAAGTCTGAGGCAGGCAAAGAATTTCTAAAACTACATATTATTTAGCAATAATAATATGCTGAGTTTTTTTTTTTTAGGAGAATCAGATTCTCTCTGCCGAACCCGACTAGTTCTAGCTATTACCAAAATCAAATGACAAAACATTTTCACAAATATGTGAAGAAAATTCCTTTTGATATATGTTTATCATCTATCCACCCACCTGTTCAACTTCCAATCTATCACTTTTCTCCCCGTCCACGTGTAGGTATCAATGAGTACACAGTCTATAGAGACACAAAGGTTGGCTGTTTGCTTGGTTCTAAGTTCTGATTGGATAGAAAAATGGGTATTTCCAGCACCTGTTAAAGGAACTTCTGGATTGAACACAAAAAATGTAATTACGTATTATAATTTACAAGAGACTTTTCCTTGAAAGAGCTCTTACTATAAAGATATTTTAAAATAAAGATCCTCACAGTAAAAATCTTTTGCAACTAGAAATTGTAATAGACTGAATTTTAATTTACTTTGTATCCTGTGAGATTCATGAAACATAGGTACAAACAACAATCAGGGCAGAAACATTATATTAAAGTTCAGCAGAATCCTGTTAAGAGGGTTTGACTCACTCCTGGCTACCACTGACCTTAACATCTGGAATTGTCACTGTGAAATGGAAACCAGACATTATACTTTGCCCCGACACTGGCAATACCAGCAGTTAATTGAAGTCTCGTTATTAATTCATTGAACACATTTTCTAATGGCTGAGAATGTTTTAGGCACTGCTAACTCTATTATTAATAATATTCAGAGTAAAAAGCCTTGAATAAATGTTTATCAAGTGCCAAACACTGTGCTAGGTACTTTACATAAATTATCTCATTTAATACAATCCCACCAACTCTGGGAGGCAGGTGCTACTGTATATATTTTGCAGAAATCGAAATGAGGTCTAAAGTGGCATTGTGTGTGTGTGTGTCTCATTGTATCTTGGCTTTTGTAAATAAGGATGATAGCACATTTCTTTTTACTGCTGAATAATATTCCATTGTCTGGTTGTACCATGGTTTATTTATCAATATGCTTCTATAGATTTTTTGTTTTATATTGGAGTATAATTTACAATGCTGTGTTGGTTTCAAGTGTACAGCAAAGTGATTTAGTTATACATATACATATATCTGGGCTTCCCTGGTAGCTCAGATGCTAAAGAATCTGCCTGCAATGAAGAAGGCCCTGGGTTCGATCCCTGGGTTGGGAAGATCCCCTGGAGGAGGGCAGGGCAACCCTCTCCAATATTCTTGCCTGGAGAATCCTCATGGACAGAGGAACTTGCTTAGCGGGCTACATAGAGCCCATGGGGTCACAAGAAGTCAGACATGACTGAGCAGCTAAGCACACATACATATAGCTTTCTTTTTCAGATTCTTTTCCCACAGAGGTGATCACAGAGTTCAATTTAATCCTTTTAAAAACCATATTTTTGACTTCCCAAACTTCTCCCCTGACTTAAAAACTGCATAAAGGCTCTGCTAGCCACAGCCAGGTAATTTAAGAAAACAATGTTGGAGGGTATTTATGACTGACAATGGTGTCATGGGTTACTTCTCCAGGATAGGATGTTTGTCTTTTGATAGAGTTCCCATCACCTCAAGGAGGAGTTTGTGATGAGGAAGTCCAGGAGTGCAAGGATCACCAGGAGGATCTTGGGGGGAAAGATGGCCTGTGGGATCACAGCAGAGGGGGCACATCATCCCCAGAGAGCTGGCAAGCTAAGATTCTTTGAGCACCAGCCTGACACCACACTTTGGGTCCATTAGTACCCTCACAGTTTGTATGTTGGGATTCATGAATGGAAACCATAGAAGAGGCCCTGGCTTACTTTCAGCTGGGTAGGATTAATATTAATCACAAATTAATATTAATCACAAATCAGCTTGATGAGCTAGAAAGGTTACAGCTCAAACCTGCTGTTTTGTAGAATGCACACAAACCTGGAGGAGTATTCATTTCAAATAGTGTTTACTTTGGCTGGCATCTGTTTGTTTAGAACTTATTAAAGGATACTTTTGTTTTGTTTTACCATTTGGGTCACAATGGTTATTACCAACCCCTGAGCTACTGAATGTTCCCAGATTACTGAATCATCGCATTCAATATAGTGATGCTGAAACTATACTTCTAGTTATAATAGTGTACAGTATAATTATTTAAAAACTGATGCTCGTTGTATGTATAATGTGATAAAAGAATTTTTTTTCCAGTCCATTTAACTGTATTAGGCTTCCCAGGTAGCTTAGTGGTAAAGAATCTGCCTGCCAATGCAGAAGACGAGGGTTTGATCCCTGGGTCAGAAAGATCCCCTGGAGAAGGAAAAGGCAACCCACTCCAATATGCTTGCCTGCAAAAATCTCATGGATAGAGAAGCCTGGTAGGCTACAGTCCATGGAGTCGCAAAAGAGGGGGACATAACTTGGCAACTAAACAACAATAACAACAACAACCTTATTAGAGTGTGATTCTATAAATATTATCACTGAAACAAATGTAAGTCAGAGCACAGTACTCTTCGGCCGAAATCCCTCCAATGTCTTCCTACTATTTGCATAAAATCCAAACTCCCTTCACTATTTTCAGATCTTGATCTCATCTGGTCTCTGCCTGTCCCTCATTCTACTTCTACCTGTTGATTAACAGCCAGACATGCGGAGTTCCTCTGTTCATTTAACTTACCCATTTGCTCCTGCCAGGGACTTTGTACCATCTGTTATTTTTGCCTGAGCAGCTCCGCACATGTCTCCTTTTCATGTCGTGCAAGTCTCAGCTAAATACCATTCCCCAGAAGAGCTTTCCCTGACTCCTCTGGTGGAGGAATGTTCAAATATGGTCATTCTCTATCACTGCTTCATTCATAACACTTCTCAGTAGCTGAAATTATCTTGCTCATTTATTATATGGCCTATGCCTCTTGCTATGTCTATAAACTTTGCGAAAGAAGAAACCTGGTCTGTGTCACTCACTATGCTGTTGGCATGTAGTTCCTGCTCAGTAAAAATCTGGAGAATGACTAATTGCGTGGATGATACCACGGTGGTAATTTCCGGGTTTGTTTCTGTCTTGTGAGTGTGTGTGTGTGCACTTTTGGGGGGAAGCATGTCACTGTTCTTTCTTTTGGTGTCACCTCTGCTACTAGGTAGCACATGGCAGCACATTAGCTGCTTAGGTTTCTGCTTTCTCCAGGGCTTAGTACAACACTTGGCACATAGTAGATAGCTCATTCATATTGTTGAGTGAGCGGATAAGTTTGTAGGCAATTTTGATGCACTGCTTTAAAAACCAGGCTATGCCATGTTGACATATAATCCAACTCCATGAACGTTGGTCTCTAGAGAAGCTGCAGTCTCACCAGCTTTCCAAAGTCTTTGCTGACTCCTCCTTTTCCAGTGAGTGTATGAGTGGAGAGCAGGCTGCCAAAGAGGCAGATAGCAGGATGGCTGCCTTAACAGAGGAGCCTTGTCGTTCCAGCTTCCCTGGTGAAACAAATGATGGCAGCCTACATCAGGGACGTGCTCTACGGTCCTGCGTTGTGCTGGGAGGACAGGAGAAGGACTGACATTTATTGAATGCCTACCAAGTGCAAGGCAGTATGTTAGGCGCTACACATACCTTATGTTAGTTAGTTGTGACAATACTACTGTGAAGAGTTATTGCTTTTAATTTTTAAAATAGGTGAGCCACAGATTCAGAATATTAAGTTACTCACCCAACTTTACATAGGTGATGGGACAGAACCAGGACTGCATCTTCTTTCTGACTCCAAAGAGTGTGCTCTTTGTACCATAGGCACCAAAAGAAAAGAAAAAAAGAAAAGAAGGAAAAAAGAAAACCAAATAGCAAAGAAGTCCCCTCCTATACGGTGCATTTGGGTTAAGAGTCGGACACGACTGAGCAACTTCCCTTTCTTCTCTTTCTTTCTTCTGAAACACAGGTGGTCTCAGATAGAGTTATCCTAGTAAATCATTCACATATTTGTGCTAATAATTTTGAGAAGGTGGACTCTTACCTATTCTCTAATGGAAGTCATTATCGCACGAGAAGGTACAGGTGTGAAGGTGGGCTGGGGAATTTCTGGAAGGGTGAGAGCTCAAGGAGCAGAACTGGGTGGGCTGAGAGACTCTGGGCAATGAGAACAGAAGGGCGGTGGTCTGAGGAGTACGTCAAGCTGTGTCCACCTGACCTTTTGTAACAGGTATTCGGAAGGGAATTTACTAGGAAGTCTGACTGGCAGGCTGACTGGAGGATGGTAAGTGTGAGACAAACATGATAGGGTGGTTACATGTAAGGGATCTAAACCAGATGCTTAGGGTTAATTACCCCTTCTGCTATTCACAGTCTGGTAACCCTGGGGAAGTTACTTACTTCCCTGTACCTCACACTCTTTATCTATAAAAATAGTGCTAACTGGTGTTGCATATCACCCTTGGGTGTTGTAAAGAGTAAATGAAGTTTTCCCATACACAGTGCCTGGAATTAGTGATTCATAAATGTCAGCCCTTGGTGTGCAACTGCCCAAGCCACTTGAAGGTCTCAATCAGCTGTCAGCCAGTGACAAGCTGTGAGCCTCATGTGGTCATTTTACTGCGTGTAGAATCGGACCAGATGGTTTGGTGCTTGATGGTGGGGACAACTAGAGTAAAATAAAGAGCCTCTTTTGGAGCTGATCAGCTCTCTAGAGTTTGGGTTTGTGGGGCTCCTCATAGCCAGGGTGTAGGACCTTTCTGACTAAAACGAACTTCTATTTTGCTCTTGCAACTCTGCTATTAATTAGCCTTAATGTCATCAACAACTTTTTCCTTTTGAGAAAAGGAAAAACTTCAACGACCTGAAATACGTAATAGTTCATCTTATTTAAGACGAGATTGGTTATGTGCCAATTTCAATCAAATTTTAGTCATGTGTAGATGAGCTTCCACTGTATTTGACAAATGATGACAATCTCCTTATATCACAATTAAAAGCAGAATGGGGGCATCGTTCCTTCCATAGATCCTGGAATTTGAAGTTATTCTAATGTTGGTTCCTCACGCTGATTCTGAGATATATGTCTTATTATTATCATTAATATTATCTTACTTGTGGTGCCTTTGTTTTGAGACTTCTGCTCTGTCTTTTGTAGTGATTGCACGTCTATAGTTTGCGAGTTGTGATTCCCAGACCCAGTAGCAGGATGCATTATATGTTGGTCTGCTTTTTGATAATCAACTTAAACAGTGATGATGGTCTGCGATGTATTTGGGTTGGAGCAAAACGTTCATCCTGATGAAATGTAGCTTTATGAAAGAAGTGCTCCTAATCCTCTCAAGTACTGAGCCAGGTCATCACGGGTAAATGGGAGGTATTTGAGGTTTCTTCTCTTCTTTTTTTTCCTTTTCCTTTTTTTTTCCAATTTTCCCTTTTTTTTCTCCCCCAGAACATGTTGGGTACACCAGCTGTTAGCAAGAACATTATTAAAAATCATGTCAGCTCAGAGTTATTGCTGTTTTCTGAAGAAAAGATAAATGTATTTATTTTTAAATCTGGACATATGAAGGTTTAAAAAATATTGTTGTAGAGTTCTCCTGGCTACTTTTACTTAGCTTTTTTCCAAGTTTTGGGCTGGAGAAACTTAAAAATGTCTCCATGCCAAAGTTAAATATTAAATGAAAACCTTGTGTCTGAGGAGCTCCAGGATTAATAAACTGTGCAAAATAGGTAAGATCTCAAATCGCGAGAGAAAGAAATTTCCAAAGGGAATGGGGTTGCATTGTAAATGGTGTCAGTTCTGAGCTGCGGGATAAACATCCACAGGGAAAAAGATGGACCATGGCTCATTTTAGGCTCGGAGGAGGCACCATCTCTTTGAAGCTGTAGGGGTACTACACTTATCGTTGAGCTTAGTACACATTCGAAGGAGTTAAAGAAACTAATGCTTTACACAAATGTGCAATGGGATATCATAAGTCTCCCTCCCCAGGAAGACATCATCTTTAAGTGTTAGTAGCGCTGGTTTCCTAAAGTCAAATCCAACTATTATGGTGAATATTAATTTTAGTAGCCCCATATTTTGCCTCAAGATTTATTATCTTCTTTCTCAAGGAAAACACTAGGGGCAAGTGAAGTGTTGTTGAAAGATTATATAATAAACCAGGAATATAAAATTTTGGTGTTCATTTCCTAGTTAATTCTAGTGATAAGTTTCATCCCAGCCTTGAATGCATGGGTTGGTGGAACTGTTTAAGTTTCAGTTCTTTCTTGTCAAGCGTGCTGCAGTTGCTGGGGGCCATGTACTGAGAGGGGCCTTCAAGGCAGAAGGCTGTGGGCTGGAGAGTCTGTACCGCCTGGATTTGGATCCTGGCTCTGCCACTTACCATCTGTATAACTTTAAGAACCTCCACTCTTTAGCCTGGAAAATGGAAATAATTCTTTGGGGGATCATATTAGATAACAAGTGTCTAATAGGGACCTGGTAAGTAGCAAAAACTCAAGAGAGGGTAGCTATTATGATAAGTATTTATATAGCTTTGCACTTTTTCTATTACCATAGTTCTAGGGTACAATAGGATATTAACATATCTTATTTAACCAGCTGATTCTAGTATCTTAGGCACATCCATAAACAAAACCATCCTTAAAAGATATAAGCTATCTTGGGTTTGTTGAGCAAGCATCTGATATTTGTAATTGCTTGCCTTGAATGATGTTTGAAACACTTTCCTGAAACAAAAATGTAATTTTGATACTTTTGAGTAGGCATCAGAAGAGAAGTCTGTTGCGTTGGATTGAGGCTATTGAGGATATCTGGAAGAATTAAAGTAAAATTAAGGAAAAGCTGGAATAAGCCAAGGAGACTATGTGGAGAAATTTACAGAACAGGAAAAAACTGTGAAATGTTAACATTCTTAGCCTGGAAGCCAAAAACACGAACACAACCAAAAGGAGTTAAAGGACCAGCTGAACATTACTCTGGTTACCTTGCCAGAAGGAACTCCTGCCTTATGCTAATGATATTACAATGAGAAACTTACGTGCCAACGAAGTAGACAGTAACTAGAAGTAGTACCATGAGTGTTCCAAGCTTCACTGTGAAGCACGGCCTGGGGAGGAGTCTGGGAAGGGTTCATACAGCAAAGGTTAAGATCTTGAAGACAGGAATTTGGGCTCCAAAAAATATTAAAACTGGTGTGTGTGCTTTGGAACATTTTGGATCTGTAGTCCTGCTGTAATTTCCTCTGGCTTCACTGAATAAACAACAGAAAAAAATAAGCGCTTGAGGACTCCCACTGCACTATCTGTCCCACTAGATACACTTTGCTGAATGGATGCAGTGTTGGTCTGGGAACTGAGCAGTTTATTTCCTTGGTGTTTCCTGTGGGACTCTTAAGTAATTGTGGCAGACTACAGCTAAGACTGATGTGTCTGCTCCCTAAATTCTTAGAAGGGTGAAGCCTGCTCCGAGGAGAGAGAAGGAGAGTGAGTCAGCTGATTCTGTGATGGCCAAGACTTTGCCTCTGAGAACCATATTTTCATGACAGAACTTAATATATTGCCTATGCTCAGTGGCTAATGCAGCAAGTATTATATTCTATTATTCCTGATTGTGTTTTGTCAACTATCATTATCAATAACTGTTCCCTTAACCATTAAGAAAAAATATGGCTAACTACTTTATCAATTCCTAAAAATATAATTATTTTATGTGCTGAATGAAACTGTATTTGTTTTTAAATTATGGAATGGTTTGGCATGACAGCTAACATTCATGGAGAACTTACTATCTGGGGCTTCCCTTGTGGCTCAGAGGGTAAAGAAGCTGCCTGCAATGCAGGAGACCTGGGCTCAATCCCTGGGTCAGGAAGATGCCCCTGAGAAGAGATTGCCAACCCATTCTAGTATTCTTGCCCGGAGAATTCCATGGACGGAGGAGGCTGGTGGGCTATAGTCTATGGGGTTGCAAAGAGCTGGACACGACTGAGTGACTAACACACACTGAAAATATTTTATATTAACTAATTCATTTAACTACTTTGTGTTGATTAATTTATTTAATTCTTAGAAAATCCCCTCTGAGGATGGAAGCTATTATGATAATCATTCCTATTTACCTATAGAGAACTGGGCATAAAGGGTTTAAATAACATGCCAAAAGTCTCAAAGTTAGCAAGTAGCTAGTTAGAATTTGAACTCGAGGAGGCTGCCTCCAGGGTCTAGGCACTTAACTGCTACAGCATATCACTTCTTTGAATATGAATTTTGAATATAGAATAGACTCTGGAGCACACATAAACTTTCCATATTAATGTCCACCCACAACAGTTGCATTTGGAGTTTTAATGCAAATATTATTCTGCTTTTTATATTCATTGAACAGATAGATTTAAACTCAGGATTATCAAAGAATAGAGCAAAATTTTATTCATTTAAAAACTTCTGAACACCTGTTGTATATAAGGTACTCTATCTAGTAAGAACTGAAAATAACGAAAAATGAGACCCAGCCCCTAATCTTTTGTGAACCTTAAAGATTAGAATAGGTAAAATTTTAATGCACAAAGTTCTAAGAAAAACTTCCATTCGCTGTTGAGAGAATTTGGGGACTGTTATGGTTTCCTTGACATTTTTTTTTTTTTAATGATGCACTAGTCAACAGTTTGTTTTAAAAGTGACTCTAACAATTTTAGTATCATTAAAACACCCTTGTTGCCGTTTAGTGGCTAAGTCATGTCCGACTCTTCTGCAGCTCCATGGACTTTAGCCCACCAGGCTTCTCTGTCCATGAGATTTCCCAGGCAAGAATATTGGAATGGGTTGCCACTTCCTTCTCTAGGGGAACTTCCCAACCCAGGGATGGAACCTGTGTCTCCTGCTTTGGTAGGCAAAGTCTTTACCACTGAGCCACCGGGTAGGCTCAATGCACAAATTGTAGTGGGCTTGAAACCAAGTCCTTGGTTCCATACTGCACTTCATGGTGATGGCCATGGGACACTTTTCTCTTCCCACAGAAAGCAGAATGGGGAAGTGGAGGGTGAGAAATGGCTGAGCTGTCCAGCCCCTGGGTGGCGGGACATCCCAATACACAGTAGAATGTGTTGCTAGTGAGCAGACTCTAGTGATGCACAGACAGTGTTCAAATCCCCACTCTGACTGTTATTACCCATGTGACCTTGGGTAAGGCTTAATCCCCGTCCCCCCCCCCCCACATCTTTTTATGCCTCACTTTTCTCCTATATAAAATGAAGGTAATAATAATAGCTACCTCATAAGGCTTTTGTGTAGATTAAATGGGTAAATGTAGATACAGTGTTTAGAATAATGTCTAGCACAGAGTAAGCGTTACGTAAGCTGTTTGGTTGCTATCATTACTGACAGAGGCAGGAGTGAATTCAGGGCATTAGGCAGGTGGGAGAATCACTGTGTACCTCACTTGAAAAGAGTATAAACCTGAGGAACCCTGTCTCTCCTCCCTCCCATCTCCCAGAGTACATTTCTTCGGGTCTTGCTTGCTTCATCCTCTAAGGAAGTTTATGACGATGACATATGTGCTTATTCTCCTTCCTCTTAATCAAAGTTATTTCTACGTTAGATTATAATCCATTGTTAATGACATATCCTTTTGAATATTTAACAGATCCTATTTCTTCACTGGCTTTGGACCACAAAAACTAGAACAGGTAATCAGATGACTGGGCTTGCAATTCAAAGAGCAAATTGCATAATCAGTGATATTGAGGTGCAGAAGCCATGCCTTATGAGAAACCACAGATCTGGAGCCTCTAGTTTTAAACATCCTTCTGAGATGCCTTTCACTGTGACTTGGATGCTATGGATTAAAAAGTGTCCAGTATAAGGTTAACCCTCACTTAGCCATTACAACAAAGGGGACATTAAGTCCAAGCACTACTTCTATCAGGCCAAGAGAGACCTCCCTGAAGCTGTGCAGCCTCCGTCTGCCGTGGGGGTAAGGAACCCAGAGATTGTGCTGCCCAGAGCCCACTCCCTTCTACACAAGACCCTAGAGTTCTCTACCCAGATGATCCTGAGCTCCTTCTAGTGACTCTGAAGGGTTTTTCTAAGGGCTCAGGCTCCTGAGGTGGATTGTGCCTCTGGGTCCAATGAGGGGCCAGGGAGAAGCTGCTTGTTGGAGAGCGTGGATGGAGTTGACTTGAGGGGCCAGGGAGAAGCTGCTTGTTGGAGAGCGTGGATGGAGTTGACTGCACTGTTCACGCTCCTGGCTGTGAAATCTCTTGTGGTCTGAGGCCAAGCTGGAGGTGAGAACAAATGAGCCAGGGGTGGGCTGACCTCCCCATGTCTCTGTGTCCTTGTGCAGCACCTCAAGGAGTCTGAGAACTCCAAACCTGAACATAGACTTTCAGGTTGCCGTTGAGTGTATACTTGCCAAGAAAGAGGATAGAACATGGAGCTTTCAACGTTTTGTCAGTCTGATCCATGACTTTTAAATAGTTAAATGTAGTATGTGAGAGCCTCCACTTATAAGAACACATGCCTAATTAACATGGATACTCATAAAAAAAAATTCTGTGCTAGCACTATTCACAATAGCCAAGACATGGAAGCAACCTAAATATCCATCAACAGAGGAACAGATAAAGATGTGGTACGTGTATACAGCGGAATATTAGTCAAACATGAAAAGGAACAAAACTGGGTCATTTGTAGAGATCTGGATGGATCTAGAGAGTTTCATACAGAGTGAAGTAAGCCAGAAAGAAAAGAACAAATACTGTATATTAACACATACATGCACAATCTAGAAAAATGGTACAGATGACCTAATTTGCAAAGCAGAAATAGAGGCGCAGACACAGAAAACAGATGTATGGATCCCAAGGGGAAAGAAGTGGGAGGAATTGGGAGACTGGGATAGACACATATACACTATTGATACCATGAATAAAATCGACAGTGAGGGGAACATGCTGTGTGGCACGGCGAACTCTACTTAATGCCCTCTGGTGACCTAAATGGGAAGGAAATCCAAAAGGGAGGGCATATATGCATATGTATGGAAGATTCATTTTGGTATGCAGTAGAAGCTAACACAATATTGTAAAGCAACTATACTCCAATAACACTGACTTTAAAAATTTGAAGGAAAAGTCAGGATCAAAAGTGAGAAGCTTTACTTTAGAAATTTTCTTGAAAAGTGACTCAGAAAACTTGGAAAAGCAGGGAAAAAAAAATCCCCAATGAAAGCCACCTCCTGCAAGCACACACGCACACATTCCATAATAAAACGTCCATGATTTTCTTTGCTGACACAGGAAGGCTCAAGAAATAGAGCAGATTGTTCAAAAGCAAAAGCCGAGGAGAACTAATAAAATACCAGGAATAGCTATCCACTACCATTTTTATTCTTTTTTTTAAATCTTGCAAATAAGATTTCTTGAAAAGGAAAATATGATCATAATTAATAAATCAAAACCAATAATGGGACAGTCTCATTGGAAGAAAAAGCAGAAGAAAGCAGAGGGAAAATCCCCAGACATTGATTGCACCCAACTGGGTGTGTATCTGCCCTTTGTCAGTCAAAGTTTGGTGTCTGAGAATTATTGCTGGAATATCTGGAATTCTTAATAAAAATTCCAGGAAACCTGGGGGCTTCTGGTCAGCATATGTGAAGTTAAGAGGCAAGAAATATTTCATCTTCTGTGAAAGTCAACAAGAACAAAGAACAAGGTGTTAGCAAGTTAGTGGCTAGGTGTGGCCAAGTGAGTCTGTTTCTTTTCATGTTTCTTATGCTTTCTCTAAATGTCTGAAGCCAAAGCTTTTTAGAGAAAGGAGAGTGCCTCTTCTTTCTCCCCACTAAGTTTCTGGGGGGAAGTTGCCTGTGCCTACTTGGTCTGGTGGCATTTCTGGCATGCACGCAGCTGCCAACCACTCCTGTCCCATCTTCAACATTTATTCCTGGGTCACATGTGAGGACCAGCAAAAGTCAGTGTAGAAGAAGCATAGGTCTCAGATGCTTTCTGTTTGGATCTCAGTCCCAAGGGCCAGCTGGGAACTCCTTTGATGGGTCAGTCTCTGTTTCTTTATTTATAATCATCATGAAAGTGAAAGTGAAGTCGCTCAGCCGTGTCCAACTCTTTGTGACCCCATGGGCTGTAGCCTACCAGGCTCCTCTGTCCATGGGATTTTCCAGGCAATAGTACTGGAGTGGATTGCCATTTCATTCTCCAGGGGATCTTCCCAACCCAGGGATTGAACTTGGGTCTCCCGCATTGTAGACAGACGCTTTACTGTCTGAGCCACCAGGGCCTCTGGCAAATCACCAAGTCTCAGGAAGCCTCTGTTTCTTGGGGCTATCACCAGAATAATGACAACCTGCCTCAGAGGATAATTGGGAAAATTGCCAACGCAGTGCCTAGTTTACAATAGATGCTTCCTAAAATGTTTTGGAGCCTCTTCCAAATAATGTAGTATTTTAAAACTGGTCTACATTTTTATCAGACACATACTATTTCTTTTTGTATTTAAATATAACTATTATGTAAATAAATTTTAAATTACGATTTAAAGAAATTCAAATTATGATTTAAAAACACTTCTACCTGTACCCTTCTTGCAGTTTATTCCATCATTTTCTCTGCATACATGTCAGAGGTATGGTTCAGGACAGCAGGTCCAGGAGAAGGGCCAGAATGAAACTCGAGGATGTTGTGTGGTTATTTTCTACCCGTCTTCCAAGGAACTCCTGAGTTAAAAAATGCATCTGGCTCCCATTTCCTGCAGAATTTTGCTTATTTGAAATGTTCAAGAAATCAACTGATCTGACTTCAAACAGAGTAGGTTTAGCTGGCTGTGTAAAAGCCCAAACCCCCGTTTGTGTCACTCCCAAGTCTGGACTTTACAAGCAGCCAGTTCCTTTCATACCTTAGGAAAGGACTTCTTTTTGGCTGTGTACTCTTTGTTCTGAGCCAAGTGTCAGACCAGGAATTGAGGCAATAAATCTCGACAATTCTTCATATTTGGAATTTCTCCTGTTGCTTCTGATAAGGAAATGACAGAGTCTTTCAGCTCTATGCATGAACCTCAGAGAAATTTGTAATCCAAATCATGTTTTGCTCACAAAATGGAAACAGAACGTGCTAAACCTGGCTTTGACTTAACCCAGACTGTTTTGAAGACTGGGTAATGAACATGGAAATTATCTTTACTCTTGATTGATTGTACTGGAAAAACTTTTCAATGAAAACAAGTTCCTCTCTTGTTTTAAAAATTCTGATTCTTTCTCAGTGGGGGTGGGGGTGAGGTGGATGTGTGCATTCTGAGTCATGTCCAGCTCTTTGAGTCCCAACGGCCTGTAGCCCACCAGGCTCCTCTGTTCTCCCCGGCATGAATACTGGAGTGGGTTGCCATTTCCTTTTCCAGTGTATCTTCCCAATCCAAGGATCGAACCTGCATCTCCTGCATTGGCAGGTGGATTCTTTGCCACTGAGTCACCTAGGAAGCTGGGGTGGGTTGGGTGGCTGCAAAATTCTTCATAGGCGAAGGTATTTGCAAAGGATCTTTGCCTTCCTGTAGTGAAAGTGGACCTCACTATTGGTTGCGCACCCTCCTCTGGCCCTTCCCTCATCTAGTTCAGTACTTTCAAGTTTGACTGACCGAAGTGAATGTGATGGGGGAACAGCAATTTCTCAAAGACGGACGACTTTCCCGTGATCTATCCACATTCTCTGAGATGACTAATGAAGCCAGCCTAGGCCTGGCTAACTCCTGGCATGATCACAGTGAAAAGATACTCTCAAAATAAAACAAGGAAAACTTTTTTTAATGTTTCTATTTGATTTTGAGTATATTCTATCCAACAACATGCCTGACGACATTCACTGTTTGGCATTTCCGAGGAAGTGGTAAAAAAAAATGACTCGGCACAAAAGGCTTCATTCAGCAGTAATGCCTCAGCCCTGGCTCTTGTTTGCCTAAGACCTGTTACCGTAAAGGAAGAGGGGGAGGTTGATTTGATTATCCGTGATCAGAGTCTTGCCGGGGTTTGTCTAGCAGTGATCCGACATCACTAGTGAGTGGCCTATTTCAAAGGCCATGGTTTTGAGCCACACTATTCGAGAAATCCATTTTAAATAAGTTTCTTTCTTTCTCTAAAGTCTACAGCCAATTCCTAAGTTTAACTTTGTTGGCACAGGATAAAATGGTCAATGATTCTGACACATTCACCATTTTGAGTGACCTGGTCTACTCGTTCTTACTATTGAAACAATTGACTTGGGTTTCATTGACTAAACTAGCTCTTCAAGTGTCATGTAGATACAACGTTTTAAACGAGTAAAGCAGAGTCATTGTGTGGCCAATAAAAACAATGGCTAATCTAAAAATTATGTATATTTAATCTTGGGATGTGTTTTTTAACCTACATTTGAACATGGGTGTGTCTGATGTCCTAAGAATTCATTTCAAACAAAATATTGACACCCTAGGGTTAAAAAATCTTCCAGACTTTTCATTTAAACCCTTACTGATTCTCCCCTTTTCTCATGTCCAATCTCTGACTTGGGACAGGGTAGATCAGGAAACCATCTTCAGGACATTTTTGGATTAGAGGTTTTTCTTTTCTTTTTTTTTGCTTTTTACACTTACCATAATAATTTTGAAATCTCTGAGAGAATGAAGAAATTACATAGCAAACACAACTCTTTTACTTTACATTTAGTGTGCATTTTAACATATATTTACTTAAATGTTTAAATGTTTCCTTGATATCTACTGTGAATCCTGCATTAAAGATACAGTGACAAATAAAACCTGCAAGATTTCTGTACTTGTGGAGCATACATTGTTTTGGCTAAAGAGTTCATTTGGATTTTTTTGTAAGATGGTACAGAAAAACCTGAACAAACTTTTTTGCCAACCCAATATTTTAGTGAAGGAAGTCCCCAAAAAAGGAAAAGGAAAAAAAAAAAAAAAAACCAAACCAGATATTTCAGACAGAGGCAAATGCTATAAAGAGGAGGAACAGGATCTTGTGATGGGGTGGGTGTAAGACTGATGCTACTTTAGAAGGCAGTCAGGGAGGGTCTTCCTGAGGAGGTGGCAATTGAATGCAACAAAGGAACCGGTCGTGTGACACTTTGGACAGAGTATGAGCAGAATGCCCAGAAAGTGTCAGGGCTAATGATAGACCTCTATTGTGAGTATTAAATGACTTAATATGTGCAGAGTGCTTACAGTAGTGCCTAGTATCCATAAATGCTCACTGTCTTCAATGCATTCAATAATCATCAAGTATCTGGCAGGTTTCAGCCAATGTTAGGTGCAGGGAACTAGAGCTGGAGAGAATTCTGAGTTAACTGAACTATCTCCACACTCCAATGCAGTGATTCTCAATGAATGCTGGCAGAAGCACTGTGTCTTTCTCATTGGTCTCCCTTACTCCTGACTCCTCCCCCATGGAGGAGTCTAACTAGACAGGCCCAGGGAGAGGACCAAAGCACTGAATTTTCCACAACCTTACTCCAGTTGATGGGTAAGACCACAAAAGTCTGAGAACTACAGTCCTATTGCACAGATTGTAACTAATCGGTTCTTTTCAATATGGTACACTCACATGCTAGTAAAGTAATGCTCAAAATTCTCCAAGCCAGGCTTCAACAATACATGAACCATGAACTTCCAGATGTTCAAGCTGGTTTTAGAAAAGGCAGAGGAACCAGAGATCAAATTGCCAACATTTGCTGGGTCATTAAAAAAGCAAGAGAGTTTCAGAAAAAAAACCACATCTATTTCTGCTTTATTGACTATGCCAAAGCCTTTGACTGTGTGGATCACAGTAAACTGTGGAAAATTTTGAAAGAGATGGGACTACCAGACCACCTGACCTGTCTCTTGAAAAACCTGTATGCAGGTCAGGAAGCAACAGTTAGAACTGGGCATGGAATAACAGACTGGTTCCAAAAAGGAAAAAGAGTGTGTCAAGGCTGTATATTGTCACCCTGCTTATTTAACTTATAATGCAGAGTACATCATGAGAAATGCTGGGCTGGAGGAAGCACAAACTGGAGTCAAGATTGCCAGGAGAAATATCAATAGCCTCAGATATGCAGATGACACCACCCTTATGGCAGAAAGTGAAGAAGAACTAAAGAGCCTCTTGATGAAAGTGAAAGAGGAGAGTGAAAAAGTTGGCTTAAAGCTCAACATTCAGAAAATGAAGATCATGGCATCTGGTCCCATCATTTCATGGCAAATAGATGGGGAAACAGTGGAAACAGTGGCTGACTTTATATTTTGGGGCTCCAAAATCACTGCAGATGGTGACTGCAGCCATGAAATTAAAAGATGCTTACTCCTTGGAAGGAAAGTTATGACCAACCTAGACAGCATATTAAAAAGCAGAGACATTACTTTGTCAACAAAGATCTGTCTAGTCAAAGCTATAGTTTTTCCAGTAGTCATGTATGGATGTGAGAGTTGGACTGTGAAGAAAGCTGAGTGCCGAAGAATTGATGCTTTTGAAGTGTGGTGTTGGAGAAGACTCTTGAGAGTCCCTTGGACTGCAAGGAGATCCAACCAGTCCATTCTAAAGGAGATCAGTCCTGGGTGTTCATTGGAAGGACTGATGTTGAAGCTGAAACTGCAATACTTTGGCTACCTGATGTGAAGAGCTGACTCATTGGTAAAGACCCTGATGCTGGGAAAGATTGAGGGCAGGAGGAGAAGGGGATGACGGAGGATGAGATGGTGGATGGCATCACCGACTCAATGGATGTGGGTTTGGGTAGACTCTGGCAGTTGGTGATGGATAGGGAGGCCTTGCGTGCTGCGGTTCATGGGGTTGCAAAGAGTCAGATACGACTGAGCGACTGAACTGAACTGAGAGCATTGAATATAAGCAATGGCCCCAGTGGAAGGAGTACTTCATTGTGCTCAAGAGTAGCTGTGTTCAGTCTCTGGAGCCATAAATATCATGGGATTATGTTTCACAGTTAACATCCTCTAATCCCTAGGCCTAGATTTGTTTTGTTGATCTTGAGCTGGCTGAGGTTGCTGTGTGTTTTGGATTAACCTGCTTTTGGTCATGGTTTGGAAGGTTTACCTGACACTCTAAGTATCATTTAAAACCTGCCAAAGAGGGGAGAAAAAGGCTTTTACCTTTTAGGAAGAATGTACCAACCAATGTTTGCCAAAGCCTCCTGTAGCCTGAAAGAAATTCTACTTGTAATTAGATTAGCTTAACTGAAATTCCTCCCCTAGGCTCCTCCCCAAATCTATTTTTACAATGTAATGTCACCAAAAGGGGGATGGGAAAGGTTTATGTTCTCTCCCCTTGACTTTCTACTAGAATGTATCTTACTCACTTTCTCACTTTAGAATGACTTGTACACATTTCTAAAAGGTCTTTGAGTCAAGGATCTCAAAGAACATTGGATACAACATTGGATAAAAGAATAGATTCATGTGGATCCAGTCAAGGCTGAGTGATAACGGCCTCTAAAATCCAGACCAGATTCCAGGTAGGTCCATACCTTAGATGTGTGAGGCTTCTGTTTTGTCATTAACTTTCCTAAAAGGATGCTTCCTTTTTTGTTTCATATTTTTCTCTCTCTACTAGCTTCAATCCACTGCTATGCAATACCTGTGGCCAGATAGAATGACAGCAATTGAAAAAAGGCTCCCCTTGAGCTTGAGGTCAGAACTGGTTAGGGTGAATGGACTGATGTAAAAAAAAAAAAAATTTAAAGAAGCATGAACTGATGTAAATTTAAGACAAATTAGAATTTTCGAATTGAGTGGGTGGTCAAAAGAAATGAACATTTGTGGTTGCCAGCCTGTCAGTTATTCAATTTTTAATTTAACTCTTCAGTTTGGTAATGTTCACTTGTCAAAGATGATAAAGATGGAGTGAAGTATGTAGACTACATAAAAACCAGTGAAACTCAAGATAAAGATCTGTTATGCTCAGTGAATGCCAATGTATGTTGTAAATATATGGGGCAATGAGAACCCAAGGCTGGCAGCTGAGAAAAAAAGTACATTAGATAAGAGCTGCTCCCCAGAAAGAAAATTTTCTCTTGTAATTTTTATTAGATTTCAGCTGACAATATGGCTTTTTACATAAAAACAATTGGGAAGAGAAGATTCCTTTTTTACTTTCTGTATTTTCCTTTGACTTAGCAGTTTTTTCCAGTTTTTGTTCATTCATTCAACAAAAATTTGCTGAGTACTAGCTGTATGCCAAGTACCATTCTAATTTCTGGGGACACAACAATAGAGAAGATAGTAAGGTCCTTTCTTTATATGCTGTTAGAATTTCATGTCTTTATCCATAAAAAAATTATAACTAGTTATAATAGTATCCATCAGACAAGCTGAAGTACGATAAAGGAGGCATTCTCTGAGAGAGGGGACCTGACAAAGAAACCGTATTTCCTTGGAATTTGGGGTTCCTTCTGTTTACTTTGCATGTACATCAAATAATTCCAGTATCTATTTGAAAAATACTGTTTACTTAGTTCTGGCTTTATCCAGATTTACAGTGATTTTGGCTACACCCTCAAAGCATTTCCTTGCTCTGCTAGGCTGCAGTCCATGGGGTCTCTACGAGTCGGACACAACTGAATGACTTCACTTTCACTTTTCACTTTCACGCATTAGAGAAGGAAATGGCAACCCACTCCAGTGTTCTTGCCTGGAGAATCCCAGGGACAGGGGAGCCTGGTGGGCTGCCGTCTATGGGTCACACAGAGTTGGATATGACTGAAGTGACTTAGCAGCAGCAGCAGCAGCAGCAATCATATATAGGTGATGTCATGGCACTGTCCCCAGGCCTTTGTGGCCATGCTCAGTACGACACGGCTGCCTCAAAGTTCAAGACTCTGGTTCTCACAAAAGAGCCACTGGCTCACAAACCAAGCACATTTCTTCCCTTTTTCCACTGTAACATTCTTTCCCAAGAGTATAAATCTCAGGCTGATATTTAACATTCCTTTGAACTGAACCATGGACTTTTACCTTGTACTTCTTGAAAGAGTGGAGAGCTAAGCTTCCATTATGCATATTTATAAACATGTTCTAAACGGAAGGCATGATTTTGTAATTCTCTAGTCATGGGTCTTTGAAACTATTTTGTAAGAGAACATCTAGAAACATCGCACTGGATCAGGCTGATTGCCTGGTTTAGGATTCTGTCTCAGGGTGGAGTCCACGGGGCAGTGGAATGTCACTGTTGCTAAACATGGCTCAACCTTGACAAGGTGCTGACGTTTCCCAGAACCTCTGGAATTAAAAACTCCTTTCACTTAAAAAACATTAATTCTGAAATCGAATTAACTAACACCAGTAGAGGTTTATAAGTTTCGGGAAACTAATTTTACCCTAGGCTTCCTTATTTTGGAAAATGAAATTACCACAAGCTCAAAGTTTATGAGATGTTCCTGTTGTTTATTTATTTATTTTGCATCAGAAATTATGACAGCCTCTGTAGTTCTTTTAAAATTTAATTCTTATTTTGATAACTGCATAGTGTTTTAAATATAAGTTTTGAAGAAAGCTATGGTTATACGACATTGCATGGATCACAAAGAATAATGTTGAAAACTAGTCCTATTTCCCTAAAACACCAGTATCTCAAAGTTATTAGTTTTTAAAGTCTGCCTTACATGGACAGCAACAACCTTGCCTTCCTTTCTTCTTTCCTACCCCCTTTCTTTCTTTCTTTCATGGTAAGAATGGATAACACAAGATCTAACCTCTTAAGCTCTTAAAGATACAGTACAGCATCACTATGGAGTAGGAAATGGCAACCCACTCCAGTGTTCTTGCCTGGAAAATTCCATGGACAGAGGAGCCTGACAGGCACAGTCCATGGTGTTGAAAAGAGCCGGACACGACTGAGCGGCTAGGCACGCACACGTAGCGTCATTAACCACCAATACAGTGTTCTCCAGCGGATCTCTAGAACTTAACTCATCTCACACAACTGAACTTCATACCCACTGAACAGCAGCTCTCCAGTTTTGCTCCTCTCAGTCCCTGGCAATTACCATTCTCTTCCCGTTACTGTGCGTTTGACTGATTTAGATACTGAGGAAACATTTTCGATATCAGCAAGTTTTAGGATCTCTCCATAAAGACTTATCCTGAGCCACCATTACTTAGGCACCTTACCTTACCTTATTTTGAGTATCTTTATTTTAAAAGTAACCTTATAGAAACCTGAGCTCTTTGAAGGAAAAGTATGTACATTGTAATACATAATTACATTCATGTGTTCGTCCAAAAGATCCTGTATCCGGTGCTGGAAATACTCATTTCTCTATCCAGTCAGAACTCAGCACCAAGCAATTGCCAACATGTGTATCTCTGTACCACTAGTGTCAATATTTTGGTTTGATAACGATCTTGTAGTTATTGAGGTTAGACATGGTTTGGTAACTGAGAAGTCTTAGATAGGGAGTTAAAAGGATTAGCAGCGACCAGCTTTTTAAATCCAGGAAATCTCTGATAAAAGAAGTCTGGAGTGAGGGGAGTTAGACCTCAATCCACCAGCAAAGATTCAACTTTTCTGCAAAAGTGCTTTCGTGAGGACTCTTGGAAGGCAGGGACACACAGGGCTGTAGAGTTCAGGTGTACAGGCTGAGGGCAGCGCCCAGGAAGAAAAATGAAACACAGACCTCCATCACTGAGCTCTTTACTCCTGTGCATTCACTGCGAGTGTCCTTACTACCTCTAGCACTTCTGCATAATAGACCAGGAGATCAAACTTGCTGTCCCGTTGCCTGTCCTGTGTGCAGGACAATTTGAGAAAAGCCATTGTCTCTCTATTTGCTCTCATGACCACGTTCACAGGATAAGTTGAGTTAGTGTCTCAAAAATGTAATCTAGCTTTAAAGAACTTCCAGCCGTGTAAATTACATTTTCACTTTTTCTACTTCATACATGAAGGAAGCAGGGTCCAGAGAGGTTAAGCATCCTGACCAAAGTTGCAGGGCAAGTTCAAAGTTGATTCCAAGTTGGTTCTCTCTCTCTTTCTTTTCTTTTCTTTTTTTTTTTTTTGCATTGTGGTATCTTTTGTAGGTAGAAACATTTCTTTAGTTATTCCACATAAGATGATTTCATTTTGAAGAATTGAAAAAATTAAATGCTTCAATATATATGTTATAAAAATTTTAAACCCATATCTGGGAGCTGGTAGCTGTTCATAGCAATACCCCCTTATCTGTGGGTAAGACCCCACTGGATGCCTGAAACCTTGGATAGTACCAAGCCCTATGTACTATGTTTTTCCTATACCTACATACCTATGATAAAATTCAATTTATAAATTAATCACAGTAAGAGATTAACAATAGTAACTAATAACAAAATAGAACAATTATAACAATACAGTATAATGAAAGTTATGTAAATGTGGTCTCTCTCTCAAAATATCTTATTGTACAAAGTTAATGTCTTTTCCATTTTAATTAAGTACTTATCACACACTGGGGGCATAATTTTTACAGTTTATAATGTGACTGCAAAACCTGCATGGATTTCTTTTTTCTTCTTCACAATTTCATAGATAGAAACTTTGTTTTTTACTGTAGATCTTAGCAGCCTCAGCATGTTTTTCTTTTTTCCTTGTGAAGTCAAGAACTTCCCCTTTATCATTTAGAAGAAACACTTTATAGCTCCTCTTGTGCTGTGCTTAGTTGCTCAGTTGTGTCTGACTGTTTGTGACCCCATGGACCGTGGCCTGCAAGGCTTCGGCATATCCTAATTACCAGTATAACTGCTCTGGGGCTTGGAGGTCATTATTAGGTAAAATAATTGTGACTTGAACACAGCACTGAGATACCACCATGGTTGATCTGATAACTGAACCGGCTCCAAACTGACTAACTAATGGGGCAAAGGGATAATATTAATACTATCTTGGGTGGGTTGGGGCAAGAGGGCACAAGATTTCATCATGCTACTCAGAATGGCATGCGATTTAAAACTTATGAATTGTTTATTTCTGGAATTTGCCATTTGATGTTTTCAGATGGTGGTTGACTGTAACAAACTGCAGAAAACAAAACCATGATAAGGGTGGCGCTGCTGTACAGGTATCAATTGTTTCCATTACCTGTGTATTTAAACGGCTGATATAAGAAAGACTGGCTAGAACAGTATCTCTCCAGCAACTGTTTAGGTTCAATCCCAGCTCTACCACTCTACTGGCTGGGCAGCCTCAGGCAAGCGTAATTTCTCTGCATATCTGTAGCTATAGTTCCTGTCTATAAAGTGGTCATAATAATTGTTATTGGGTTGCTGTGAATAACTGAACACAGATACAGTGTTAAAACAGTTCCTAGCACAAAGTGATATGTACCTGTTTATGTCTACAGTGCCTAGGTACAAATGAAGACAAGACCAGCGTACATTAGAGTTTGTTCTCAGAAGTTCTCATCTTAAACACTTTTGTAAAAAGTTTCCCAATGAAAGCATCGCTTCATTCTGTAGTCTCTAGATGCAGTAACTCAAAGCTATCACTAGATGGCGACTGTGATCCACTATGACTTGAGAAGCAGTCGGTTTTAACAGAAGGATCAAACCCTGGAATTTGTTTTCTGCGCAGCGCAGCACTGTGATCTCCGGCGGCCCCTTCCCCACAAGTTGGGCCTTTAACAGAATTGTTACGGTCAGCAAAGTCTGCCTTCCGTGGCCACTCTTGGAACGCACCCACAGGCACCCAACCTTCCTGATGGCAGCTTCCCAGAAGCCTGGGTTTCCTTGCTTTCACCCTACAGTGAACTTGTTCTCTGCCAGGTGGCAACAGGACAGTGTCAGGATATCCTGTGTTAAGTTGATTAATCCCTGGTTCTCGAAGTGTGGGACATGGCCCCCCCCCCCCCGCCCACCCCCTGCCCCATAGCAGCCTCAGCATCACCTGGGAACTTGCTAGATATGCAAATTCTGGGGCTCCCTCTCAGACGCGCTGACCAGGAATCAGTATTTTCACAAGCCCACCTGATGATTCTGATCTCTGCTAAAGTTTGCGAACCACTGAGATGAACCAGTGTTTAACATCACTTAAAAGCTGGCACTGTGTGGGTTCTTAGAGGCCATTTTGCCCAATTCATTCATTCTACTAAGGAGAGTGAGCCCAGAGAGTTAAATGACTCACTGAAGACCACAAGGTTAGTCTTGTGGCAGGGCCAGGGCTGTGGAGTTGTGTCCCCCAACTTTTCCCAAGACACGCTTCACCCTCTTTCCCCTTCAAAACTGAGGTCACAAGGTACACATTCTAGCCTCATAACTACTTATGAAGAAAAAAAACCACTTGTATATTTACACAGGCGTTAGTTCATTCGTTTAAATAGATGTTTCTATAGGGATACAAAAATGTGTGTGCAATGCATTTCCAGTTTAGTGCGTACGTGTGTGTGTTAGAGGCGAGAAATCAAGTTTAAAAAAAAGTCGCGATTCAGTCGCTAGAAGAGGCATATTACAGGGCACCTTGGGAAATAAGTGAAAGCAACGAGGTCAGGCACAGGGATGAGGGAAGACAAGTAAGAGGAGGGAGTGGCAGAGCTGAAACTTCCGCCCAGGGAAGTAGGGAAAAGACATGGGGAAAGAGGGGTCGGCACGCGTGAGGACATGGGGCCATGAACACGGGAGGGGATCTCAGGAGTTTGGTTTGCTTGAGGGGAAAGGTATGTGTGGAGGAGCTAGTGTGTTTTCAGTAACATTGCTGCTGTGACTACCATCTGACACTTAGCAAATGTCAACTATGTTCCACTCACTGTACTAAGCATTTTACATCGATTATTGATTTAATCCTTAAACAGCTCTGTGAGAATCTACTCTTATTCCCATTTTATGGATGACAGTAGGATTGCATGCACTGTTCTATTTTCCTTAGAATCAAGTGTTACTATCTCAGCTTCTTAGACAAATTTAGGAAAAAGAGCCTTAATATTTACTTGTTACAGGACAATCTCCGTAATGCGTAGTATATATTTTTTTAGGAGGGGGATGAGGAACATGTTTTTAATACATAACAATTTTATATAAGCATGCTTTCATAAATGCATAAAATCAGGAGGATTTTGACATTGTTTTTAAACTCTAGGAATGAATGTTCCATTATTTTTTGGTCTACCAGTAACTGTGGGAGTAGCCAAGTTCTCATGATAGCAAATGATTTGCATCTGAAAAGTGGCAAAGAAAGTTCCTTTTGATTATTTAACTCACTGAAGAAAGGAATATGAGTAAGGAGTGAGTGATCTGGTCTGAAAGCACTGGCTTTGTTATGCTTTTGGTTTTTACTTTATAGGGATTCACTGGAAATGTGCTTTAAACATGTAATATGAATATTAGTTAACATTAGTATATTTTCTTTCTTGCACAGGAGTACCCACAACTAAACTATCAAGTTCCAGTAGCATTTGAAATACCTAGCATTTCTTAGGTGCTGCTGCTGCTGCTGCTAAGTTGCTTCAGTCGTGTCCGACTCTGTGTGACCCCATAGACAGCAGCCCACCAGGCTCCTCTGTCCTTGGGATTCTCCAGGCAAGAACACTGGAGTGGGTTGCCATTTCCTTCTCCCCTTTCTTAGGTAAGCTTCCAGAAATTCCTAGACACTTTGGGATATTTTTCAGTGATTTCATTTTTTCCTGAGAAAATAATTTTTATGCTCCTTAGTTTTCTCATCTGTAGAATGTTGGTAGTGGATGAGATAATCTAGAAGGCCCCTTTCAGCTCTAATGGTCTGTGGATTTATGATTTAATGATTAAATGGCACAAAGAACTCATTTCTGAGTTTTCTTTGTAGTTAAATTTTAGTGTTGTTGTTATAAAAGGAGTTAGCTGACCAACTGTTTCTCTATGAATACTTGAAATGGAAGCCTAAAATAGCTCTGTATTTCACTGTTTTTAGGATCACTATGATCACTATCCTGCTCAGAGATATGATTATATAACATATTCTCACATGACGTTTTACACATCTCAAGTTCTAAGACTAAGGCCAGGTTGTAGACACCGTTAGAAATGACTGATAGCCGGTTTGTTTTATAGAAGAGGTGCACTTTATATGATGCTCTGGTTTTCTGGTTGCTCTAATAACAACTCTGAGCTTTAAGTGCACCATATTACAACCTTGATCTTTATACTCATGTACATGGCTGAGGGGAAACTGCTTTCTTAAGAAAATCTAGAAAATCCAACCTAGCTTTTACCTCCACTATCTAGAGAAACTGAATAATAGCTCACAGGATGTTTTATTTTGAATCAAAGGAAAGGCAACAATGCCTCAAAAGAAGAACCTATAAAATATATAATTATTTTACAGTTTTATGGTTGAGAACAAAATTTGCATTTTACACCAGCCTCTCACCAAGATAATTTTATTTTTCTTATTTGTAGTCATTTTTGGAGTTGATTACAACTTTTCTATTCAGTTATTATAAAAGCAGTACATGTTTACTCAAGAATTATTATAAAAAAGTATAAATAAGGACAGAAATATCTAAAATTCTACTACCCAGAGTTGGTTAGTGTTACTGTTTTTCTTTTTATTTCACCTCAGGTAAGCATGAACATTAAGAAACTGGTAACAATTTGGAATCTTAAAAAATATTATATGTTATTAGCTTACATATACAATTTTTATTGTCAACCTTCAAAGGTAGCATTTTATTTTTACTGTATAAACAGTTATAAAGCTCTTTAGTTTTCACTGTTTTGTGATGTTTAGTGCCATTTTGATATAGACCCCCTTTTAGTTTATTTATATTCATTTCTTATTTTTCCAGAAAATATTTAAGGTTGAATCCTCCAAGTGGTAATAATGCATAGAGGAAAACAAATCTCTGAAACTCATATAGTTATATTTTGTGGACCTTTGCTTTGTAAATAATAGTTACATTTTAACACCTTGGAGAACATTGTAAAGATTTCTATTGTACCATAAAGAAACCTTTAGAAAGGCAAGAGTAATTTCTCCTTCATATAATCTTGTTTATAAGTATGTATATTTCAAAAGGCTTCCCTGGTGCAAAGTAGGAAACGTGGTTCGATCCCTGGGTTGGGAAGATCCCCTTGAGAAGGGCATGGCAACCCACTCCTGTATTCTTGCCTGGGAAATCCCATGGACAGAGGAGCCTCGGGATCTACAGTCCATGGGGTCTCCAAGAGTTACACACAACTTAGTGACTAAACAATAACAACTGTTTTTCAAAAACATGTTCTATACCTTGTGCCCTCTTTGAATGTTGATTTTTGATCTTATTACTCAATATTACATTATATTCTAATATTGTCTCCATAGCTCACATTGTGACTTCAAACAGCAGGGAAGTAAGAGGCAGTAATACTTAAGAACCGTGTTTCTGGTTGTTGTTGCTAATTTTCAAATCTCTAAATGAGATAATCTTGGTTTAACTCTTAATATAGTGCCCAAGACTACATAATAAATGCCAAATAGATGTTAGTTTTCAGTAATTTGAGCTATTTTGGTTTTTTGTTTACTATATATTTTTTTCTGCTAAATAAGAAATTTTAATTTACCGCTTTTCCTGAGGACTTTCACTTAGATTTTTCAAAAGAGAAATAAGCTACTTCTTTAGGGATTATATATAAAATATTGTAAAGAGTTGGTAGGAGGAATAAAATATACTACATTTTATAATAAATTTATATATAGTTATTATTTTACATTACTTGTATCACCTAATTGCCCAGTGTCTCATTCACTCATAATGTTAATGGGAACCCATTTAAAAATAAGCTGTGCTTCAGAGTCATAAATATAGTTTATACTTCTTTCCAAGGTATGTTTACTCTAAGCTTTCCAAACATTCGGCAAGTATAAAATGAGGCCTTTTAATGAATGAGCAATTTGAGGCATCGACTAATAAAGTCTGACTTTTTCCCTGCCTGTGAAAGATGGGTGAGAAAGACTAAATCATTACTCCAAATCTACACCGATCTGTGTTTGACAGAATTTTTGGAAATTGGTTTCAGCCACATCATGGCAGGTGTATAAAGAAGTCCAGGACCGTGAAATCTACCCTGTGGGCTCTGAACCAGGAAAGCCTCAGTCCAGCTCTGACCAACAGAAGCACTGTGAGCCATGTACGTGACTTGACATTTTCTAACAGCCACATTAAAGAAGCTGAGGGGACAGAGATTAATTTTAATCTTACAGTTTATTCAGCTGAAGATATAAAAAATTATTATTTTGATGTGGAATCAATGTAAAAATATTAATGAGATAGTTTACACTCTGATTTTTTTTGTTCTAGGTCTTAGAAAATACTGTATTTTATAGCCAGTGTATGTCTCAGTTGGGACTAGCCACATTTCAAGTATTATATCACCACCTGTGGCTCATGGCTACCTTACTGGACAGTCCAGCTTTGGAGGCGCTGCAGCATGGTAGTGTGGTGTATAGAAACGGAGACAAAGGCCAGCTTGGAATCATCACATATGTCTGTTTCTGGCTCTGACATTTGATATTGAGATGGCAAGTGATTTAGTGTCTCTGGGTCTCAAATTCCTACTCTCTATAATAGGGAGTGTTAATAACTGCCAGACTCCTCTTAGGATGCTGTGAGGAAGATTTAAATAATATATTGTATTTGAAAATGCTGTGTAAGATCATAAAGCACCAGACATATGTAAGACATTATAGCTCTCTTTTACTGTAGAATTACTCTCATGACTTGCCCAAGGCCACATTCCCAGTTGGTAGGAGAATCAAGGATAGAATCTGGGACTTCTGACTTCTAGCCATCTGCTTCAACTAAAGGCTGTTCAAAACATGCTAGGTTAAAGAAAAAAAATTTTTTTATTTAAAAAAAAATTAGGAAGGAAGAGAGTGGCAGCAAGAAATAAATTACATATTAGATGGTTAGGGTCTTCTTGGACACTGTTATATGTTCTTCAGTAAAATTATACATTCAGGATATTTATATACTTACATATTAGCACTACAACCATCAAGGACTGACTTTATTGCTGTCATGCAATAGAACCATACGTTCTTCAGTGTTTCAAACAACTTCTAAATTGACCTGTGGTTTCCCCACTCTATTTATCTCCAAAACATAGTATAACCACAAGAAAGCCCTTCTGTACTGGGCTTGATTAATAAAACAGATATGGATCAATTTATCAGGTTTTCCACGGATATTTTTGGTTACAGATGTAACTCATTAATCCCCATGTGTGAGACACCACTTCTCTAGTGTGAATCCAAGAGACACATTAATCTCTGAACAGAAAGTGTAAATAATTTAGTTCAATTCACCATATTATTTGGTGCTGACTGTGCATAAGACACATCAAGTATTTTTAAGGAACAAATGGACTTTGTTTCTATGATAATCGTCCCTCAGAAATACGTTCTTCAAACTTGAGGAAAAATATGGAGCCTAACAAACTTTCTATGATATATGATTCAGGAATCTCTATTTTCAGAAGATATAAAGATGATCAGAAAGAAAATTCCAGATTTTCCAAAAAATAATTTTAAAAGTTATGTTCTTTACTTTTGGAGGACACATAGCAGATTAGTTATTATGATCTATTTCCCTAATTGTAAGTCTATTATAGTTTTCATATTTAAAATTTTAGGGTCATTTTCTACATTTGTTTCAATGAATTTCTTCCTAGAACTTAAAAATCACATAAAATATTTAGCTTTGTACTACGTGAAATTAAGCGTAAGCCAAGTTCATTTTTGCTGAGAAGAATGCACTCAAGAAGCTCTTTATTTCCTTTTCAGTCAAAATTCCTTCTTAAAAATGACTTTCATCGGTTTTTTTAAATAGAAAACTATCATAAACTTCAGTTCTGCCTGAACTGATGACTACATTGAATAAATATAATTTTTATTTTCACTTGTTGAATGATTGCTGTTGATCACTGAGTGAAACCATTTATTGAGCAAACTTTACATTTTCTTGCTTTTTGCACCCTAGTTTAGAAACAAAGTTAAATTTTTTAAAAGTTCAAAAAAATGTATTCTTGATATTTCCATCATAACTTTATAACTTTCCTTTCCTCTTCCCTATGATAACCACCTTCTGTATTTTTATGATTTACTTAAACATTATTATTGTGATTTTCCACTGTGTGAACCCATCAGTGTTTTTTGCAGCAAGATTTTGTTACAACAAGTCCAGAAGTAGCCGAGCTTTAGTTGGTTGCAACAATTATCAGGTTTCTCTGGGTTTAGTTCAGAACCTTACCCTGATGTTATGAATGTAACCCACACCATGCCTCCTTCTTCAGGTTCTCCAAAATATGTGATTGGTTCTACAACCTGTCATATATTTTTTATTCAATGGTTTTACATTATAAATATTTCATTCAATTAACATCTGGCTTTGATGGAATGCAGCCAAAATAATAAGTGGTAAAAAAATGTGATACATGAGGATAAAGGAATAATGTACTTGCATTTCTCCAGGAACTCTGAATAGATTCATTCTAGACAGGATGCGGTCATGTGGCATTAAGTATAGGGCTAGATGCTGTGTTCTTCTTTTTGTTCAAGTGCACCTCCAGCAACAACACAAAAATCTGAGGAATCTTAGCTCTTCATTCTTTAAATTACTAAATAAAATTGATAGACTATAAAAAGCCATTGTACTATTAAATATTAGGAAACATTGAGTTGTGTGTCCAAAAGTCACACTTAAGACCAGGCAAGGGTAATAAGCATGAGATGGCTGTGGATACTATGAGATAATGTCTACTTGTCGGAAATGGATAGAATTTTTTTCTGTCAAAGTTCAAAAGTTGATGATTTACTTTATATTTTAATGGCTTCTACTGAGAGATCTATTAAGGAATAAAAGAGATTCTGTCATGCTGTTATTATTTTTCACTGTTGATATGTTCAATATTGCATATGAATAAAACCATATTTGTTACACCGTGCTCTGTTTCATACATCCTAGATTGTCTTTAGGAAAATTTAGTACACGTCACTTCAGTCATCTGAAAGGAATCATTTCTTCATTACAACTCATAACTTTAAACTACAAAGTATCAGCCAGAAAAGAAAAATTGGCACAATTAAGAGAAATTTGATAATGGTAGAAAAGCGCATACAGACATGACTGGGAGATGATAAGATTATTTTAATTTTCCCATTTGCGCTAGAATTATTTATTTTACAAATCTCCAGATCTTTTATTACTTAAAACCCTCTGCTGAATCATGAAAAGAAGCTTAAGTTAGCAATTTTCTTCTGCAAAATCTAGCTGCTAGCATCTGGTGAACACTTGGATACCTAGTCAGGTCCTATGGAAATGATTATTTTAAGACTCTATTCAGCATGCCTGGGCTTAAAAATCAGCTCGAATCACACTCTGCACATGTATTTTACTCTTGGGGATTTTAAAACCTGGCATTAGTAGCGATGGTTTCAAGGCTTTTGCGGTGGAGATGAGGGTGGGAAATAGGACAAGCAGGCAGGCTGGACACCCCAACAGCCCCTGTGCTCCCTGAACAGACAGTGACTTCTGCAGATGCCCCCACAGCCCCTGTGGGCCACCAGCCACCAGGCCATCGTGCCCTCCACGGCTTCTCACACTTACATTTAGACTTGTCCCGCCTACAGAATCGAGGACCACCGTCCTTGCTTGTGCCTCCCTGTGGCACGTGTGGGCTGGCTTCTATCTCTTCAGATGCTGCTCCACTTCCAGAAGAGCTTCTGAGGTAGGAAAAAAGAGAATACTTTTACTCAGTTGGAAAGACGACGAGAATATGGGTTATTATCAAAGTGCACTGTTCCGGGATCACAGGAGAAATTACATTATAGCAACATATAAATACATGTTTCAATAAAAGATGCTGTTATGGACCAGAATTTAAGTGCACATTTAGTTGATATTAGAGATATTTGTATGCTGATTCGGAGAGAGAATAATTTTGTGTATTTCTATGTATGCAAATAGGTGCTTATTTATTTTTAAACACTTACTACCATATATATAATTTTTATCCAGATAAACACTTCTTGTATATGTTTATTGCTTTTCATGGTTATATTATGTGCTCAGTTCAGTTCAGTTCAGTTCAGTTGCTCAGTTGTGTCCGACTCTTTGCAACCCCATGAATCGCAGCACACCAGGCCTCCCTGTCCATCACCAACTCCCGGAGTTCCCATTAATTTAATTTCTGTTAATACGGATTGCAGATAATTTAGAAAGGATGTGGGCAATTGCTACAGTGGGAGGAAATTTATGGAAGTAATATCTCAGGGAGCAATGTTAGGTTAATTTAAGAAAAGGGATCTGTGCCATCAACATATTTCCATCTAATTTGCATACAATAGTATTTGAATTAGAAATTGTTCTCTATTATTTATCAAATCAGGCCTGGTAGAACTTTAATTCAGCAGCACTTTCAGGTTTTTGTTTGAGATTTTTAATTAGAGTGTACTTTATAAACCATCTGTAATTTAGACTTTTTACAAGGCATACGGAAGCTTCTCCCCATTTAGTCAGAATTTCAGAAATTTAGCTCTGTGTTTCACATATTAGTCTCTATTTTGTTTTGGTACATTTCACAGAGACTTGTTTAGGAAATATTCTTTATATTTGTCGTTCAAAAAAAGATTTAAACAGGGAAACTTTAGACACTTAAAAAGATTTGAAAGCCAGGATTAGTTGATTAGGAAATAAATGCAGAATTGGGTTTCTAATTTAGAATTTCTGCATTATGACATAAGTGATATATTCCAGGGCAGTGCTATTCAATAAAACTTTCTGTGATAAAGGAAATGTTCACATTTTGCAGTGTTCAATATGATAGCCACTAGCCACAGATGGCTGTTAAGCACTTGAAATGTGGCTAATGCAATTGGGGAAGTGAATTTTTAGTTTTATTTAATTTTAATTAATTCATATTTAAATATTCACTTGTGGGTAATAGCTACTGTATTGAAGAGTATAATTCTGGAGTTTACATGTATTTTGTATTCAACACAAGATGAGGAAGGACTTGAATGGTTCTAGCTGCTGAAGGCCTCTGTTCCCCAAACACAAGGCCCAGGCTCTGACACCTGAGCTTGTGCCAAACAGTGGACCCAGCAGCATTCTGAATTTTGGCTCAACTTGGGAATATTCTGCCATAAAGTTAAAGTTTCGGTTAACCATAGATGATTTGAGAATAATTTGTGTATAGAAACTGTGGCATCTCAGGTGATCTCCCATAATAGAGTTCAGGCTGTAAATGGACTCAAGGGCTTGACTTTCCCAATCCATTGTTTGTGTGGTATGCCTGACAGGCAGTGGAGACAGATACAGAAGAGATACTCCATAAATGTAGCTGCCTCCATGAAAAAGAAACTCTCTCGATTCGAACTAGATCATAGGAACGGGCTGGTATGTACATTAGTGCCTCGTCCAAATCACTCTTCTCTAAATATCCATTGAGTGCTGCTACGCAAAAGGCCCGAAGCTTAGTGCTGGAGATAAAATGTTAGGAAAAAAGAGATACGAAACCCCACCCTGTGATTAACTGCATTAGACAATAACATTTTCCCCAATGTTTTCTTCTTCCAAAATTCCTTTTTCTTTTTCTGAATGTGGTGGAAATAGGAGAAAGACACACAGGATAAATAGAAACACTAAGATCGTGATTATGTGTGTCATACATCTTATTCAATTTACTTCTTTCCACACAGCTTTCACAGTTCCATACTGAGAAGGCAAAACCAGTTTTTGAAATGCACCATTGGAAACAGAAAATAACTGAAAATATCTCAACCTAAATTTTTAGAACATGAGATGACCATCATCATTTAGCATTTATTAAGTTTTTATAATATATGTTAACATAGAGTTCTTTCCTCTCTATTAGCTAGAAGAATGTCCTTTAAAATAATGGCTAATTAAATGCTGTTATGGGAGGACACTTTTTTTTTTTCTTTGCCACTCAGAACACTGTAAGAAAGAGTGCTACAATCACATTTATGAAATGAATCATTTTTTTCAATATTTGAGCACCATTGCAACATCTGATGGGAACTACTAGCTACACAGACCAAATGTAGCCCATTGTGTTTCAGTTCATTTTAGAAGAATGAACCAGAAAAGTGCAAAGAACTAAGCAAGAGCTATTTAGTCACACTTCCCTCACTCTCTACAGCAACTGAATAATTAAATGTATGGTTAACCTAAATTTTTAGATGAATTTTCCAACGTGTCACTGATGGAAATTTAAGGATGAAAAGGATTAAAAACTGTATTAAATGAGTGCAGCCAGAATACATAGTACTTAAAGCATCTAAAGGCCATATAGTCCTTTCTCTGAATACAGTAACTGATAATGTCCTGAATTTTGTAAACACACAGTATGAAAATAATTTTTAAAAATGAATTACAAAGCAATGGAAGAAATCACAAAGAAGAAGAAAGAAATTAATATAAGTACTTAAAAATCAGTGGCTCTTTAAAAACATTATAAGCAAACAAAAGGTGAAGTGGGATTTGTTTTAATCTTTAAAATATTTAATCCCTCCCACCTCTGTGTTCCCTCCCAGTTAAAATCTGGAAGGGTTTGTGACTGCTTTGACCAATAGAGCACAGTGGAACTGATACTATGTAACTTCTGAGACTGGGTCATGAAAGACCAGTTGCTACTTTGTTTCTAGAATATTGTCTTTTGGAATTCTGAGCCACCAGTTAAGAAATCTGACTACCATTAGGCCACCTTGCAGGAGCAGCCAGCTTTTAGGTGCTCCAGGGACAGTGCTCTTGCCTGGAGAATCCCAGGGACGGGGGAGCCTGGTGGGCTGCCGTCTATGGGGTCTCACAGAGTCGGACACGACTGAAGTGACTTAGCAGCAGGGACAATTCGAGCTGAGCTCAGACTTGCTTCTATCCCTGCTATGGAACTAAATATGTGAGTAAAGCCATGTGTGCCCTCCAAGTCAGCCAATCTATCAGGTAAATAAGCCAAGAGAGAGAAAAAGCTCCCAGCTAAGACCCATAAAATTGTGAGATACAATAAAATGTTGGTTATTTTAAGGCCATTACATTTTCATGTGGCTTGTTATGCAGCGATAGAAAACTGGAGCATACCCGCATGTATGTGTGCTATTTTTACAGTAAAAATTTAAGAAGTTGAATGTAAAAGACACCCTGTGAAGTTGTTTGAGAAAATTGACAGTCAATATCCTTTGTATAGAAAGAGCACTTAGGAGTTATCAGGGGAAAGAATTGTAACATTGTGTTAAGAAAGGAGCAATTAAATGAACACAAAATTCACAAAAGAAAAACAAAAAGGCTAAAAAAATGTAAAAAAATGTTCAACCTAGTAAGTAAAGGAAATGTGAATTATACAATGGAATTAAAATTTTGGTTATCAAACTGGCAAAAATAAAAAAAATATTAAACATTGTTTTGGGTAAAGTGGAGTGTACATAGTACAAATTTTCTGGAAAATAAAGAAATATGTCCAGAGTTTAATGCAGTGAAGTTGGTCATTCATTTAGGACCTGTTTTTGCCCAAGGGCAAGGAAAAACCAGAAACCTCTGTCTCAGCCTTTAAACTGGGACATGCCAATCGATACAATTACTTGCAACGTGTTTCAGCTCATAAGTGGCCTTCTGTTGAGTCTGAATTTTACTGGTGGTTTAGTAGCTAAGTTGTGTCTGACTCTTGTGACCCCATGAACTGTAGCTCACTAGGCTCCTCTGTCCATGGGATTTCCCAGGCAAGAATATCAGAATGGGTTGCTATTTCCTTCTCCAGGGGATCTTCCAGACCTAGGGATCCAACCCCCAGCTCCTACACTGCAGGCAGATTCTTCACCGCTGAGCCACCAGGGATTCCCAAGTCTGAAGTATGGAAAACATATAAGGCAGCTCTTCTCTTTAAGTCCAAGCTTTAACCTCCAGCAAGACTGTTGTGGAAGATTTTTAATTGAGAGGCAGCAACACCTGCGGTGTGGACGGCAGCTATTGAAGTAATTCCAGGAGGGTGAGACTGAGTTTGCAGAACTGAGCACTGTTTTCTGTGATACCTTCTTCCTTCAGAGTAGATTCAGAGATAAGGACAGAAGGGTCTTCCTCCTTCAACAAACCTGGGTTCGGGTCTTGGCTGTACTTCATTCGGTGAAAGGCTTTTGGGCTACCCATCACGTCTGCAAAGCTGCTGGTCTGGGACAGAGAGACATGGGAGCTTTGTGTTCTGCTCTGAAACATCAGGGCTGGCAGAACAAAAACTCCAAGGGGTCACCTCGGTCATCATCTCCATCACCCATCATCTCCTGGGTGATGTCCCTGACGAGGGAGGAAGCTTTGCGGTGAAGATCCAAACGGAGGTAAGGGGGGAGAGACCTTTGAACTTTCCAGAGATCATAAATTTGTTGTCAATGAAGCGAAGTGGCATCGGTTGCCATGATTTTAGCCTTCGGTGGAGCAGAGGCGCGACCCCTGAACTCCGCGTGGGGCTGGCCGCGCTGCTTCAAGGCCAGGAGCCTCTCCCCGGTCTCAGGCTAGCTGGGCCTGAGACAACGCACCGTCTGACAATCAGAGGGCCTGGGCCTGCAGGCGTTCTTCAGGGGCTCCTGACCCAGGTAGAAGGCTTTTCTGCATCTGTAGCATCCAGGATGTCAGCAGGTTAGGGCCCAGGCCATAGCCCTCAGATCCAAGTCAGAGATGCTGGGCCGCATCTCCAGGATGCCCAGGAACATGGCTTCAGCTGCAGGTTGTTACCCAGACTTCTCACTACACTTTGAACAGCCTCCTGAGGCTCGTTCTACCCGACTGAGACTGTCACATTCTTTCCATTTCCCACGTTTCATCTGGCTCCTGCACTTGAAGGACCAGGCGGCCACAGGGCAGTTCTGGGCACTCGGGGATGCGGGAGGCTGACTCCTTCCTGTCAGCCTGTATAAAGACCACTGGCTTCTCCTCCTCAGACCCCGGCTCTGGACTTACTGTCCTCACGGCCCCTCCTGCCACAGCGTGGCCAGCCTCAACCGCCCTCTTTCCCTCCAAATTTCCTTATGCAAAACTTCCATAGTTCCAATTGCATGAAAAATATCTACTTTTGCTCTGCCGACAAACACAGCAGATGAGGTGAATTTTGAAAAAATCTGATCCACCATTCAACTGCCTAACACCCCCACTCTTGCACCTAATAGCGCCCCAGACACCTCTGTCCATGGAATTCTCCAGGCAAGAATACTGGAGTGAGTAGCTGTTCCCTTCTCCAGGGGATCTTTCTGACCCAGGGATCCAACCAGGGTCTCTTGCATTGCAGGCGGATTCTTTACTGTCTGAGCCACCAGGGAAGCCCAAGAAAACTGGAGTGTGTAGCCTATCATTTCTCCAAGGGATCTTTCTTAGCCAGGGATCCAACCAGGGTCTCTTGCATTGCAGGTGGATTCTTTACTAACTGAGCTACCATGGAAACCCCACAGCACTTAGATCAGATCTAAACTGCTTTTCTCATTGCAAGGCCCCATATAATTCTCTCAGCCGACCTCCCCATTCCCCCACACCTCTTTCCCCCTTACCCTTTATTCTCCAGCCACACTGGCCTTCTTCTTGTGGGAAATATCGTGCTGGTCCCCGTCTTCAGGCCTCTACTGCTCCCATTTCTGGAATGCTCTTCCTGCAGAACCCTGCATGCTGGGCTCTTCACCATTTAAATCTCAACTTACAGGTCACTTCCGCAGAGAGGTTTTTCTTGACCATCTAATCTAAAGTCAGCCACTCATTTTCATGTATCTCTAATTCCCTTTCATCACACAGTAACCCTTGTACACTTCCTACTTCGTCATACATATTATCCGTTCACAGTCTGCCTCAACAGCAACACTTCCTCTCTCTCCACTCTCCTTGAGAGCAGAGAACTTGTTTCATTCTTAATAACATCCCTTGCCTTCCCTCATGGCTCAGTGGTAAAGAACCTGCCTGCCAATACCGGAGATGTGGGTTGCATCTCTGGGTCAAGAAGATCCCCTGGAGAAGGAAATGACAACCCACTCCAGTATTTTTGCCTGGGAAATCCCAGAGACAGAAGAGCCTGGTTGGGCTATGGTCCATGGGGTCACAAAAGAGGCAGACGTGGCTTAGTGCCTAAACAACAAACAACAACATCCCTTGTGATTGGAACTAGGATGGGCACATGGTAGGTGATTCATAAATATTTGCTGGATGCCTTGCAAATACTTTTTGTACTTTTGAAATACAAAACTTAGCAGTGCAGAAGACACAGCATTTGAAACCATTTAAAAAAACCTGGATATTGTATGTTATATGGGCATTTTTCAAAGCTTTGATGGTTCTGATTAAAGTACATTGCTTCAGTTAAAAAAACAAAAAGAAACAGCCAGCACAAAATCACAACATCATAAAATCATTTCAGGACTGTGATGAGAGCTCCCCTGTCAAATTAGATATTTTCAAAATTAGAGCACCACTCCACAGGCTCCTTGCTTTCACTTAAAGAATGTGCACCTCCCACCAATGTTTTTTTTTTTTTGCTGCTGAACATATGATTTATTCACTGGGTAAAGAGCACGTTTTGAAAAACTTCCCTTTCAGCACTGAAAGTGTTGAAAACAGAGTTTCATCTTTTGAGGCTGGTTTAAAACAAACCTCTGGAATGAGGAGATGTCTTACTTGTCCCCTTGAGTGGATGAGAGTTAAAGCTGTTCCTCTTGGTGTCATTCTTTCTGGAATTGCAGGAACCTTAGTGGCTGGGTCTCAGTGGCCAACTATGATTACAAGATTCTACAGAAATGAGATCTGTTTCTTTAAAATTCATGAGAAAAATCTAAATTGCTATTTATAAATAGGCCACACCATTTCAGAAGTGATATAACATTCAGACACTCAAGCACAAGTTTTGATATGTGTTTCAACATAGCCTATCCCTACCAGTTTATAATTTCCTCACAAAGCAGGCAGGCCACATTCTTATGATTCTTGAAGGGATGGGAAATGCACATTTACTAAACATGTCCTTTGGGCCAGTCTCCGTGCTAGTAGCAGTTGCAGAGACTCATTTGATCCTGAGAAGTGTGCAACATGTGAGTGAAGATCATGAGGAGAGACCTCCTGTTCTCTCACATAATATTAAAGAAGATTGATTAATCAGGAATCAGCAAAACAAAAGAACTGCCTATTCTTATCCCACTGACATTATCCCAGGGTTTAGTTCCAAGGTTTTTAAGGGACACTTTATTTTACTGTGCTGATTCATGACAGTTGTCTGGAGCATGGAAAATGTTCATTGATTTTACAGTGTTATTAAATTGGGCACAAGATTTGCATAGGAACTGTGTATTTGAGTGGTTTAGAAATGCCAGGGCTTTAGAACAACAATTGGATAAGGTGCCTTGAGGTTCCTGAAAGCTGTTTTCACAGTCCCACAGAGTGGTACATCTGATTTGGTTTCATTAATAATGTTTGGAGAACTGGAGGAAGGGGTCGGCGGGCCATTTCCCTTTCTCCACCCATTTGAAGGAATGCCTTCATCCTTCAGCTAACTTTTTATAAAAATTTAAGGTTGTGTGTCTCAGATAAGGATTGTGACAGTTTGTATCTACTGAGATAGGATTAATTCTGAATTAATGACTAAATACTGATAAGAGAGAGGAAAATAAATCTCATAAGGTTGTACTAAGCTACCACTGAGGGTCTGGATTGTGGATAACTGGCCTTCTTTTAAGTACCTTGCAGTTAGAGAGACACTCATTTTCCCTTTTTTTATAAGACCCACGTTATAGTCATACAGTTTACAAACACACAGTATACTTCAAAGAAGCCAAGTATAAATGACCTGGTAGAAAAGAGCATTGAAAAGATCTAAAGATCCAAAGTATATCTGAAATTCCTACTAGTTTGGAATTATGAAGGATGAAGTGAGAAATCAGCATGTTGGAGAAGACTCTTGAGAGTCCCTTGGACTGCAAGGTGATCCAACCAGTCCATTCTGAAGGAGATCAGCCCTGGGATTTCTTTGGAAGGAATGATGCTAAAGCTGAAGCTCCAGTACTTTGGCCACCTCATGTGAAGAGTTGACTCATTGGAAAAGACTCTGATGCTGGGAGGGATTGGGGGCAGGAGGACAAGGGGACGACTGAGGATGAGATGGCTGGATAGCATCACTGACTCGATGGACGTGAGTCTGAGTGAACTCCAGGAGTTGGTGATAGACAGGGAGGCCTGGTGTGCTGCGATTTATGGGGTCGCAGAGTCGGACACGACTGAGTGACTGAACTGAACTGAACTGATATGCAAATAAATTTGAGAAATAGTGGCTCTAGACAACTGGAGAGCAGAAGGTTCACTGGTTCTCATAATGCAACTTGAGATCATTGACAGGAAGTAGTCAATGAAATTTTCATTCTAGGTATATCCTCTTGACACTTGCAATTGACAAAAAATATATCACCCTTTCCTAGAAGTTCCTCATCCTTGCTGAGAAATTATAGCCCCTTCAAATGAAACTGTTAGATAAACTTTCAGACAGGATAAAATATTAATAATATAATGGCGATTCAAGGTATGTTCAGAGGTCTAAACAACTGAGTTCAGGAAAAAGACTAAGGGTGTGTCTTTGTAAGGTCAATATTCAAGAAGAATCTAGCATAGAGTCTCTTCAGTTATTCAGATATTTTGCATTATATAGCAATGCTTAAATTGAACCAAAAAGTGCAAAGTAAGTGAATTCGTTTGTTAGGGCTGACAATATTTTGAAACTTTGCATTCAATCATCTGGTCATCTGCATTATGATTCATTAATGTATTCGTCCATATAATTAAATAATTGAGTAATTGATTAATTAAACATCATACATCCTCTAAGATGACCTGTGAAGTGAGTTGTTTGAGGCAAGTGAAAAAAAAAATGGCTTGGGTGAGTAAAATTTGATTTAGTTTCACCTCCAGTTAAAAGTGGATTTATTCTTATTGAAGACTAATTGATGATACTGAGTCAATAACAGATGCCCCTCAAATAAGCATTTTATGTACCTTTGAAATAAATGTGGAAAACTTCAAGTGTCCCTTAATAGTCACTTGCCTGTGGAGTAACTTTGGTGCAGACCATGGTATAAAGAAGCAGGAAGGAGAAAAAAATGTGCTCTGCATATTTGGGGTGTGGATGAGGTTCTAAAATACTCCAGACAAAGATGGCAACCCAGCTCTCAAGACGTCAGAACATGGGTGAGCTCTATTTTAATGGGAAAATACTGACTTCAGTGTTCTTGATTACAGTTTTTTTGTTTTTGCATTTGCATGTGGTGGTTCCTTTTACTCCCATAACAATCAAACATATTGCCCATAATCCAGGGTCAAGTTGGATTTCCAGAGATAACCTTCTCAGAAGAATTGCTCTAAATTAAGCTATAACTCAGCAGTAATAGTAATAGCTATTAGTTATTGAGGATGTCTTATATGGCAGGCTCTGTGCTCAGTATAATTTATATATATATCTTATATTATTTAATTCATACTATGATTCTACAATAAAGCAATCTCTTATATTTAAGATAATTTAATAACATCTCAAGTTAACTCATTACACACGCACATATTTTGAAGACAGAGTTTGTTTTACTCCCCTTTCTCTGCCCAGAACACAAGTGGCTCATAATTGAAAGTGAAGTCGCTCAGTCATGTCCAACTCTTTGAGACCCCATGGACTATAGCCCACAAGGCTCCTCTGTCCATGGGATTTCCCAGGCAAGAATACTGGAGTGGGTTGCCATTTCCTTCTCCAGGGGATCTTCCCAACCCAGGGATCGAACCTGGGTCTCCCACATTGCGGGCGGACGCTTTACCATCTGAGCCACCAGGGAAGCACCAATAATTGGGGCTGATTGGGCTCATAATTGGTACCTAGAAAATATTGATTGAATTAAATGAAATGTCAGTGCCTGTGCTTTTCCTGGGCTTCCCTGGTGGCTCAGAGGTTAAAGCGTCTGCCTCCAATGCGGGAGACCTGGGTTCAATTCCTGGGTCGGGAAGATGCCCTGGAGAAGGAAATGGTAACCTACTCCAGTATTCTTGCCTTGAGAATCCCATGGACAGAGAAGCCTGGTAGGCTACATACAGTCCATGGGGTCGCAAAGAGTCAGACACGACTGAGCGACTTCACTATGTCACTATGCGCTTTTCCTGAGAGATAGGCTTTTATCACTCATTTTGTCCTTTAATGTTGCTTTGAAGACTCTTAGGGATGAACAGGCATTGGGAATATTTAACCCAACTATGAAACATGGATCAACTTGTCTCTGTCTTCTTGGGTTAATGAAGAAGGCTGGCATAAAGTCAGGCTGAAGGGGGATTGTGCAGGGATTGGTGGGAAGGGAAAAATACTGATTCTGGTGAAAATATCTGGGTTGCAAACATAAAGAAATAAGAAAGTCAAGAGACTGGACTTGACAGTCTTCTGTGGAGTGTCTTAAATTGAACAGATGATGCTCTGAGCTGACAGCATCAGCAAGACTGTGTTTATACACAAGAGAAAGGAGGGTCATGGTGTTGGGAAAGCTCTCAAATGAATAAGGTCTTACTTTCTATACATTTCACACCCTGGTTTATTATATTTTCCCGTTGTTGATTGGACGCTCGTCCATACTGCTCAGTTCCTGATGGCCCCTGACTGTCCTTACGGCTTTGATGTGCTGCATATTGGAAGATTATGGGATGACATAGAGTCTAAGAACCGAGTCTTAGTCATCTCCCTCCAGCTTTGATTAATCCATGGAGTTCATTGATTGATCGAGGATCCAGGCATGCCAGAAATTGTCACTGTTAGCCACAGTGTACATGTGCTGTGTTGTGCAAAGCAAATTAAACAGACTCCATGTGTCTCCTCCAGGAGCTCACAATAAAAACCAGGCAATAGATGTGTGAACACAATGGGGCAAACAGATGCTCAGCTGTATAAACAAAGAAGTACAACAAATTAGAGAATTTTGGTATGAACTATGAGTGCAAGTGCTCTTGTTTGTGCTATGGAAGTGAGGGGAAGTTCCGCAAGTTGCAGAGAACTTGCTGAAGTCTGTATGAGGGTAGGGAGCATGTGGATGGTGATAAAGGTGGGATCACCCTGCTTCTTTCAGTTAGGAGGGAAACAAGTGTTCTTTTGCAGTGGGGGGAGAATTTTTTTTTTCCTTCCCAGGTATTTGCTCTGAAGGCACGTGTATTTCTACTTAGGTCTAGGTTCTTCTAAGAGATTTGGTTAGAAGGAAAGTAAAAAGTATTAAGCAAGGAATAGCCTGCCAGAGAGATTTCATAAGCCTTCTTTCCACTGGAAACCAGGCTAAAAAGAAAATAAAAACCAGAGTCTATTATAATTGTACATTCCACTTTTAATCAGCTAGCATATGCCAATTGATTTTTCAAGGAAATGATTACTTTGGGTGAATTTTTTTTTTTTTTTAATAAGGGGCAACACTTTTTGTCATTGTCTAGCACTTGCTGTCTCTGACATCTCAAATGAATGTTGTCAGGAATTAATCTGGATTTACAGAGTTCAGCTGAAAGTGAATTTCAGGTAGGTCTCTACCTCAACTACCCTGGACTGATAGGTATCTCTCTTCCCTAAAATATATCCAGATAGGGGATTCCTCCCCAGAAACCTTTTATAAGGTTATAAAATCTTCACTGCCAATAAGATCTTTCAATCTAACTTAAATTCCTTTGGTTGTAATTTAAATTCATTTCCTATTCTTTCCTCATTAAGAAGTGGGAACTATCTGCAACAGTCATTCTTCTGAATACAGTGGTTAAACACACACTTCAGGGTTCTTTCTTTCCTGGATTTTCTGTCTATTTCAGATGTCATCTATTTACATATATTTTTTCCTGTTTCATTTATCTAGTTCCAATCAGGTCTTATTTATTGGGTCATAAAAATATAAAAGAACATCAGAATCTATATTTTGCTTTTTTTGAAATGGGTGAGATGATGATAGTCTCAACCTATTAATGGCCACTTCCCAGCTCTTAATCCCTTGGACAAGAATTTACCTGTAGATAGCGCAGTGGGTTGAAGAGGGGTATCTATCTTGTTTTTCGCAACTATAAAGCAAGACAATGGACAAAATATTTTTAAGGTTTTGTGTACTTTTACTGTTCAACAATCCCATGGATAAGTTCTAAGTATTCTTTGGCCCCAAAGAGCAGCTATTTTCCCTTAACTAACACCATTCTTACAATAGCAGTAATCCTATGTCTGTTAATGTGTCATCCAATGATTGATTTCTACAGCAAGAACCTCTAAACTCTGTTTAACATTTTTTTATTGAGGTATAACTTACATAGTTTAATATAGGTCTTCTTGGGTACCTATTTCTACTTCTATGATACATTAATGTCAACGGGTATGAGTGTTTGTATATGCTAAGTCATTTCCCAGTTTGTTATAGCCTGAATATTTTTGCAAGGCCACTGATATCATATATGAGTTTTTTTCATTAAGTTGGTTTTAGGCCCCTGGAAAGGAGTCTGTAATTCCCCATCTTCTCTATCCACATGGATATGCTTTCCATCTTTCATGCCCTGGGTTCTTTTAAACCACATACTAAAACAAGTATATTGAGAATATGATGACACATAGGATTCTCTTTAAAAGACATTCTTTTATTTCAAACACTTAAGTAGCATGGAATATTTTATTTATTTATTTTATTTTGAAAATTACCTAAGTATGATAATGCATTTACAGGAGATTTGTATATAGTGGAACTATATGGAACTTTGTTCTGTATTTTCCAAGCATGGAATTTTAAAAAAATTTACATTATTGAAAGAACTTTCAAAAGTAGGGCATTGAAAAAAGTCCATGGCAAAAATATTTTTGGGGTGGATCTCTTTCTCCAAATGATTATATATTGAGTGATCAATTTTCACTTCATTTCCTTTTAAACTTCTACTGAACTTTGAATTAAGCATCAAAAGCCATATCAGAGTTAGCCACAGCACCTCCCTGACTTAAGAAACCCAGCGTCTGCTAAAATATTCTCAGGGATTTTATAAGAAAGATGGATATTTTCATCTGCCCTTTTGCATTTTCCTGCATTAGCCTGTTTTTTGCTTGCTTGACTCGAAAAATATTCTTCAACAAACCTCATGACTAATTAAGTAAGGGAAGTCTGTATTTAATCATATTCCAGATATCAAAAAAGAATGGATATTTGTATAAACATGAGCCATTCTTTTTCTATTGCCAGGTTGTCAGCAATTTATTTTCTGTCTCAAACAACAAAATATACCTGATTTTAAGTCTCTCTTCTGCTCTCCTGTGGGGATCACCAGGCCCCTCTCTTCTCCCTTCAGCCCTTTCTACCTAGGCTGAGACCACAGCTTTAGTACCAGCTGAACATAGAGCGTGTGCTCTGCACTCACTGGCTGGCTGACTGGACTGCTCAGCAATCAGCTGACGTTTTTAACAGTTCTTTTCATGCCTTTGTCCCATCTTGCACCGCATAACTCACATAGCATGTCTCTGAGTGATATTTGCACTTTTCACCCAGTAGGCGTTCCTCCTGGCTTGGTGTTAGAGTTGATGGTGAGTAAGGGGCATGGCGTGCCTGAGCGCCTATCTTAGTGCTACTCCCTAATTCTAAGTGGTCTGAGAATGCTCCCCGCCACGCCTTTCATCTTTTCAGCCCTTTCTTTTTGTCCGGTTTCCCACTCTTCCTCTCCTGCCCCTTGTTTTCCTGTTTTCCCTTCCTCATCCTCTCACCACACCAAAATCACAAACAGAACAGTACAGAACTAAGTGGGGCTAAAGGAATCGTGATAGAGTCTTTCCTCCCACTTGTTTTCATTCTCCAAAATTCTTTATCATTCTTTTAAGGTCTTGACTTAAATAATTTGCCTCCCTCTCTGGTTTTAACTTCAAAAACAAAGACTGCCTTTTTTTATAGTCCAGGTGGTGATAGTGGTAAAGAACCTGCCTGCCAGTTCAGGAGATGTAAGACACTCGAGTTCAATCCCTGGGTTGGGAAGATCCCCTGGAGGAGGGCATGGCAACCCACACCAGTTTTCTTGCCTGGAGAATCCCATGGACAGAGGAGCCTGGCAGGTCGTCCATAGGGTTGCATAGAGTTGGACATGACTGAAGTGACTTAGCACACATGCAGAGACTAGTACTAGGTTCCAGTTTTTAAATCATAGCCTTTTTTTTTTTTTTCAAATTTTTCCTAATGCCTTAACCACTAAGGAGTTCATTCTGCAAAGATAAACCAATTCACACCTGGTTTAGTGATAGAAAAGATTGTTTGAATTTAGGTTTTCTCAGGTAATTATGCCAACTGACCCGACACATTTATATAAAAGACTGCTTTTTGGTGAATATAAAATTCCCATGAGGTCTCCAGCTGAAAATCTATGTGTCATTATTATTATTATGTTATTCTTACTCAGTGTTATCACCTTGAATTCTAAGAAGAAAAATTCGGGTTAGCTGGGAGATCATCTAGGAAGTCCAGAGTAATGTAGCATATACATGCAGAATAAAAACTGGAATTAACATGTTAAATGGAAGGTAAGTAGGATTACAAAACTTTTTCTTTTGCTCCACATCTCACTACTTATCTTCTTCCCTGAAAATTCTCTGCCTGTCATTTAATATTAGAAGATAATAGAAGATACACTCATTGATGAGGTTGAGTCAACCATGTACAAAAAGTTAACCTGCCTCTTTGCTATAAGCTTAAGAGAGAGATTAACCATTGAATCATAGTATGGTATTGTGGAGGTAATCAGATGAGAAATTCTGTGGCAAAAATAACAGATCCTATTGGATCTACTCATGCTAAAAACTTCTACCCACAGGCTTTGGGTTCAAAAGGTTCAAGATAGCTTTGAGCTTAGAAACCACTGACAAAAGATGGTCAAAAACAGGCCTGGATCTGAAAACCATAAGTGATTATTGTTTCAGCAATGTGGACTTGCAAATAGGCAAATAAATATCAAAGTTAATGTTTCTCAAAGCAAATGGTAGAACTCTGAGAACCAGTGAGATGGAGGAAGCCACCAGTCATCATTCTAAAGCCATTTAAATGGCTGCATGGCTATGAGGATGGGGTCCCCACTGCACTCAGAACCCACTGACCTCTGGCTCCTCTCTCTCCCTCATTTCATTATGTTGCGTGACACCGGCCAAAGGAAATGACCATGCCCTGTCGCATGTTATTGGATCCTTCACATCTCAATCAGGATGTCACTTTTTCCCAGCAGGCACTGTGGTTTCCTTGAGTTTGGACTAGGTGTTCCTCATGTTGTTGTTGAGTTGCTAAGTAACGTCTGACTCTTTGCAACCCCATGGACTACAGCACGCCAGGGTTCCCTGTCCTTCACTGTCTCCCAGAGTTTGCTCACACTTATGTCTGTTGAGTTGGTGGTGCCATCTAACCATCTCATCCTCTGTTGCCTTTTTCTCCTCCTGCCCTCAATCTTTCTCAGTATCAGGGTCCTCATACCTTCCCCCATATGCCCTGTACTATCTTGCCAGAGCAGTCAACCTGGATCAGAATTGCTGTTGACTTGCCTCCCTTCCCCGCAAGGCCCTGCTTCCTCCTGAAGGTTAGGATATCGTCTTGCTCACTGTTGTATTCTGGGTTCCTGCCACATTGTGAAGTTTTGGTGAGGAGTAAATGCAATCAGTTATTCACTCATCAGTTATACACTCAGTGCCTGTGTGGGCTAGGAGCTCCTATTGGTGCTTGAAACATATTAATGAACACACTTGCACATTTTTACAAAAATTATATCTACTAAAATATATAAACTGCTTAGCACGGTGCCTGACATATAAGTATTTAATAATGATTAGAATAGTAATGATAAATAACTAATATTTACTGAGTGCTTACTGTGTGTGTCATACATTTAAAGTGTTTTTTTCATGTATTGTCTTGTTTTAATCCTTATAACAAATCTGAGTTAATACTATTTTTTTCCCCAACTTTTCCCTACTCAATAGATGAGGAAAGTGAGGCAGTAATGTTAAGTAACTTGCCCACACAGTTACCATGTTGTGAACCCAGAATTCAAAGCCAGACTGTTTGACTCTTGAATCTGGGCTTTTAACTTTTTATTATGTTTATTTAATGGTCTGTAAGTATTACCATCATGATGCACTCAATACATGCAAGCTAAAAGAAAATAAGCGAGGATAAGAAATATTTTCCTAAGATGTGCCAGGTGTCACTTCATGTCTATATAATGAAGCTGTGGCATTCTGGTACAACTAAGTATGCGATTGATTTTTAAAATAATTTTGGCTCATAGAGGTTCATATTATTCATCTTTCATCGCATGGATTCAATAAAACTTTTCTTACTCCATGAGAAAAGTTTCAAGTCTTACGAGCAGACTTATTGCCAGAAATTGATGCTGCAGAAGTGGAAATCTCATTTAAAAACAGCTATCAGTCACCTGGGAAGTCTCAACTGGATTTTCTCCACGTTTCAAAGAAAGGATTGTAGGATGGGATTAGGAGAGGCATATCTGCTGTCCTTTCCTGCCCTCCCTAATTAGTTCTAATTAGTTCAAAACCTCAATCAAACTTTCCAGTTTTAAGTTTTTGTATTAGCTTTCGTGGATTCTCAGAAGTTAATCAAGAATGGTTAAAGAAACAAGTAAAAGCTTGTTCTCTCTGCCCCCTGCCCAATCAACTGAGTGTTAATGAAATGCCTCTGAGTCTGTCCATCACAGTGTTCTGCTCCCCTGCAGTTATGTAAGCCTAAGTCATGGTACTTGTCTTCAAGGGGCCATAAGTCTGATTGGAAAGATAATATGCACACAAGAAACAATGAGAACATCATGCCTGTAGTAATTGTGTTCTCTCTTGTGAGCTAGCTTTGGGAACTGTGAGAGTTCAGAAGAAAGGGAGATTGATGCCGCCAGACAAGTGAGGGGCGATACTGTGGGAGAGACAGAAAACTAGGTTGCATGACCTTATAAACACCGCTTGTCTTAGCTGGGCCTCAGTTTCCACATCTGTAAAGAATAAACTGAGCCATTTCATTTCTAATGACACTTTGAACTCAAAGACTTGTGACTTTATGACTCTTTTTGCACTTTTGCACCCCTGCGATCTTTTATGATAGATAAACTAGGATGGATTTTTCAGATTAAACTCAAAACAGCCTGAGTTTCTCTTAAGTGGATTGTTCTAGAAGGTATGTTGGATGTCCTATCTTTGTGTGGTCACAAACAATTCAATCATAAGATTAAAGATTTTAAGCCTTTCCAGGATTAGGCTGAAATGGAAAATAATGTTCAGTCACTTATTACCTTTACATAAATGGAGTGATGTTGTTGATGATAATAATATACACTATTTATTGAATGCTGATTTTGTGCCAGGAATTTTATATGATATATATATAATTTATATAATAGCCCTCCATGTATCTTCCACTTATTGTGCAAAACACAGAGTTTTGATGACTTTCCCAAACTCACCTAACTCACCAGTAGCAATGCTGAGATTTAGTTCCAGGGCTGTCCACACACAAACCTATGCATTTTTTTTTTTTTTAAACTAGGAATGTCTCTTTGCTCAGTGAAGGATTAAGGGGCAAAAACTGCTAAAACTTAACATAGGTGCTAGTCCTGAATACAGCTGGGAAAATTTGGAGCACATAGGAAAGATGAAAGAGTTAGGCCCCTTAGAAATAATTAGGACTTTTGTATTCCCTATTATGTTTAGGCCAGAGAGTCAAATACCATGGCTGGAATTTAAAAGGGACTGAACAATCTTATGACTAATAATAGCATTTGTAGTCATGAGGATTGAGGCAAAAAGGGAGCAAACAGTAAGCTTTAAGGTCAAACATTCAGCACCAAGGGGTTAGCAAAATACTTGTCTTCCTAAGTTCAAATTTCATGCAAAGAAATGCTGAGGGCTGACTGCAACTGTGGCTTGTGCCATTGAGAGGGCTTCTGAGAGGGGTGGGGTGAGTCATCTGGTATGACAGGAAGACCACCTACTTGCTACATTTTTTCATCTGGGTTTCTATTTTTTCCAGCATTGTTGACAAGGTGTAATGACTGAAATTCTTATTATTTAATAAGCTTCCTTCTTATGGCACATTTTAGAGCATGCATAAAAACTGTCATTCTTATTAGAAGAATCTATGTGTTATGTTCACAGAGTTAATGAATTTGCATTTTGGTTCTAATCATTTGGACAGAATGTTTCTCTTAGAAGTAGTTTTTTCCAGTGCAACTCCCTGGGTGCTTTTTCAAGAGGCTGGTCTGATGGATAAACTTTCACAGGCTGAAGGAATTCAGATAAACAGGGTGCTTCCCAACCAACATGAGAATTAGAGTGCTCAGGGCAGTCTTTTACATATGTTCAAAGACCAATCAGTTGCAGTTAATATGTTTACTAAGAGAATGATTATCCTACTCTATACCAGGCTAACCATCTCCAGTATTATTGCCTGGAGAATCTCATGGACAGAGAAGCCTAGTGGGCTATAGTCCACGGGGTCACAAACAGTTGGATGGGATTGAGTGGCTGAGCACACACATGGCAGTCTGCTTCTGGCCCGATAATTACTAACCTGTGTAGGCCAGGCTATGGTAAACTCATGTCACACACCAGGTTTAATTTAGATTCCAAAAGGTTATCACCTAGTCAATAAACAGCTTGCTGATTGTAAATTCTTCCACCTTTAGATGAACAGGGTTCTACTAGTATAAAGTGTTCTTACTTAATAAAGGCAGTCTAACAAGTGCCCCAGAATGAGTGTGTAAGACCTTTTAATTCTGTTTCCTAATCTCCATGGAATATGGAAATGCAATAGGCTGTTCAGAGAGGCAGTCTCCAGGAGTCCACTAATCTTTGCAGATTGTTTAAGAGAGCAAACATTTTAGGTCCTGACCCTAATCCTACTTTTAGCATTCCCATTTAATGACTTAATCAGGTTGCTCGTTTTAAGGAGCAAAGGAGGACTGCAAAATCAAAATGCAGGCCTTCATTTATTCGTTCATTTCCTCAGATACTGAGGAGAATTATTTTCTATTTGCTGACAGTTCATGTATCTCTGACTCCAACACATTTTTTCTTGTTTTGAGATACATGCAGAAAAGATTTGCATTGAAAAGCTGTCATTCTAGAGGGGTAGGATGGGAGGGAGGAAGAAAGCTCAAGAAGGAGGGGATATGTATATATAGTTGTGGCTGATTCACATCATTGTAAGGAAGAAACCAACACAACACTATAACGCAATTATCCCCCAATTAAAAAAAAAAAAGCTGTCATTACAAATGCTAAGGGCTGAAAGCATAAATAGCGTCTTGTATCTCAAGAAAGCAAGGAATAAAATAAAAAACCAGTTAACAGTTATCCTGCCTACCTGGTTTAGGATTATTCTTACAGAATCAGTATAGGAAATGGCTCAACCACCTACCCCATTGTGTAAGCCCAACGCTTCAGAGTCGTTCTTAGTTCCTTCTTTTCCTCATCTCCTGTATCTAAATCATCATAAGACCTCTCAGCTCTCTCTTTACAATGTTTCATTGCTATGTTTACCTCTTACTGTCTCCACTACCAGTCCAAGCCACCATCATTTCTCATTTGTTTATGTAACAATCTCTTAAATGTTCTCTCTGTCACTCTTGAACTTTGTCTTGATCTTTGCTATACTCCTGAGCCTAAAATCAGGCTCAAATATTTGTTGAATGAATGAATGGATAGATGGATGGATAGAGAGATGAATGATGGATAGATGGATGGAAACAGATCCTTGGGATTGTTGCCATTGAACACAAGGGAGTTGCTTACAGGTGGCAGACATGTGTTTAAAGCTGCAGTAGCTCCAGAACAAAGGTCAGTTCCTCAGATAGATTCCATTTCCTTGTCTTGTCTGCTGAAGTTTCAGGAAGCACTGGACACCTACATCAAGAGCTCCAATGAGTCATTTGTTTCCTTGAGAATCTGGAAAGTTTATGGGACTGACTTTAGAAACTGCTTCCTTCCAGCCAGCTGGTCCTAATGCGTATGCTTTACTTTCATGGTGAAGGGTGCCCTTGGGGGAAAAAGAATGTCATCTTACTTTGAGGTGGGTCAGGTTTTAGGAAGTCCAGTAGAGCACTAAGTTGAAAACAGATGGTCTGGATACAAAAAGAGCAGAGCTACTTGCATTTTAGCCGCAACTGTGTGGTGGTGGTCTCTGGCCCACTAGCAGTAAATACATGTGTTTTCAGATGTGTCCAGGGAGAACAATGTCAGGGGCTCTCAGTTAAAATGTGGAAATCTGAATTTGTCATCCACATGTATCAATGGTTAGGCTCCCAGTTGGATGTGTTTTCCATTTGCCTGATTTTAAGTGTTAAACTGGAGGTACATCCAGACTGCCTTTTTTCCCCTCCCCTCTCATCAGAGCCAGAAGCTCTCGGCCTCCTGTTTTTATACAGGAAATCAGCTTAAGTAAAACAGCTTCTCGCCATAAGATCAAGCCTCTAGTGACTAGTCTAGGGCAAGTTGTCTCCTCCCGTGCAACTATACACTCCATATTTCAACAGAATACTGTTAACATTTCTTCTAATTGTATTTTTTTTCCCCCCAGAAATCCATTCCCAGAGCCTATAATACTCTTAAATGGTAAGCCAAGCAATTACAGTGGCAACTTTATTCAAACAACACCCCTGCTCTTTGAGAGAGGGATTAAACAGGGCTCCTGGGCAGCTGTCTGGCAAGGTGCTTAACTCCAAAGAAGTTGCCCGGTGCCTAGGATCAATGACTGAAAGAATGCTTTAGAGAGAAGGCATTGAAGGTCTTAACTCACGCAGTATGCAAGTAAATTTGCTGTAGAGTTTATAGCTTTATTCCATAGAAGCCTGTGGATTCTGTTTTAGGAGGTGCTAAAGCAATTGCCATTTAACAAGCGTTAGCTGTACCGTTTTCTCTAGTCCTTAGTTGCTTTCTTGAAGGAGCATCTGGTATCTAGCAAGTTCTTAGGATAGCAAACAAAGAAGTGATATGTCCTGTTCTGCGTGCGTGCATGCTAAGTCACTTTATTCGTGTCCGACTCTATGCGACCCTATGGACTGTAGCCTGCCAGGCTCCTCTGTCCAGTGGGATTCTCCAGACAACAATACTGGAGTGGGTGGCCATGTCCTTCTCCAGGGATCTTCCCAACCCAGGGATTGAACCCACATGTCTCATGTCTCCTGCCTGAGCAGGTGGGTTCTTTACCACTAGCACAACCCGGGAAGCCTAATTCCATCTTAAAGCTTAAAGAGGCTGCTTATGGGGCATGAGAAGATTCTGAATGGTGGAAAGTGAAAGGGATAACTCTTGGTTAAGCTTGATGTACTTTGTGCTATTCATTCAGGCTCTTTTCCTACTGTGTGTGTAATGCGTGTGTGTGTACTTGAATGTCTGTGTTTCTTAGTTTATGTAAGATGGGGACAAGAAGAAATAACTTTCAAGGCTGTAATTGGGATCAACTGAAATCAGGTTTGCAAAAGCACACAGCAGAGGCATGGCCCCAAACAAGGGCTCTGTGAATGTCAGCTGCTATTATCAAGAGTTTTTATTTCTATTTTTTCCCTTGCTCACGTTGAACAAATTGTTCTCAGTATCGCTGGGATTTTTCTTTCTCAAAATTTGAGCCACAAAGGCATCCAAATTCTCCTACTGGGGTGAACAGTTTGCATGGAAAGAGGGGTTTCCAGAGATGGTAGGCCTTCAGGGCCCAAATCAAGAAGGACCTGGGCCAATCAAGCTGGAGAATCACTCCACCTTTGGGAAGATCCCATGTCTGATTTCCAGTTCCGTGAGGTCTTCCTTAGGCTAGGCAAGCCTTCAAAAAACAGTCACTCTGATGCTCTTTGAAATCCACCTTGTTTCTGGAAAAGCTTTAGATCTTTTCCCTTACATCATCTCTGCAGACATGGGGCAAAAAAAGAGTGCCAAGGAGAGCGGGGTTCTCCACACATCTTCAGCTGCTTTTCAATTCAAGGCTTAGAAATCATGGGCCCAATGTCCGGCAGGCTGGAAGGTGGACTATGGAGTGGATTTAGGATAAACTGAAATGACTTTTGCCATTGGGTTGGCCAGCACATGTTGCCAAGTGGTTTTCCCCTCAACTTTAAACAGATCAGTGTTAGAGGGGAAATGTACTCCATATGTTACTCATGCCTTTGCCCTCAATTCACAAAAATGCCATCTTCTCAGAGAAGTAGAGTTTCCAGGAATTGTCTGGGATCTTTTTCCTCCAAGAAAGTACCACTTGAATAATCACAAATAACTCAGTTTTTCTTCACTTGTTCGAGGTGGGAATAATAAGATCTGACTTTGGCTTAGCAAATTTTCTTGTAACCTTTCAAAATTTCTCATTCCAAAGTATAACTTTGTTTTTTTCCAGAGAGTATAGATTTTCTGTTTTGTTCACTTCCATGTTTACCTGAATTTAATAGAAGTTGACAAAAATCTGACAGCCTCAAATATATTTTATTAGTGGAAAGAAAAGTTGCTTCTATTTATTGATAGCATCAAAATGTGTGTGTGTTTTTTTTTTAAACCATCCTCAGTTTGGAGAAATAAACCATCATTAAGAAGGTAGATGGGTAGAAAATATTATCCCTGCTTTGCTGATTTTTTTTCCTAAAAAACATTCTGTTAGAAAGGAACCATACTACTTAGCTTGTTATTAAATTCTATCCCATGTAATTTCCCTCTGATCAAAAGTAAAATTCACCTGTTTTCCCATGACCTCATCAATTGCCTCTAAGTTCTGATGTGGTTCAGTTTGTCAATGGTCTAGGACCAGACAGGCTTGGCATTCTTTGTCATTTATAAGTCAGGGGTACCACCCCCACCTCCCCCAGGTATTAGGTCACCTCCATTTGTTTGTCTGGTGAGAACTGGCTTCCTTTTCTGAGACTGGACGCCAGATTGGTTCAACACCAGAATAGGAACCTGGAACTGATATTGGTTTTGCAGATGTGCAAAAAAGTCCCAGGAGTTTTGAAAAAAGAAAAGGGAGAAAGGGTTTTGAGAAGAGAAGAGAGAAGGTTTTTAGAGGGCTGAAAACAAAACAATTAATCATATGGTGACTATTACACTTGTTTCTATTAAAGTGACTCACTTTCTCTGCATTTTCAGACCATAACTCAATTCCATTTTTATGTAACTACTGAATAACTGTCACATTTTTTCTTTGCTTTCTCTTTTTGTTGTTGTTGTTTTTGCTGTTTCCCAAAGTCAAAAGGCTTTCAAATTGCCTCCTTGCTCCTGAACCAGAAAAGGAAGTGATTTCATACAGGAGATAATGAAGTGAAAAAGCAATGCCTGATCACTGTAAAGATTTGCAATCGGAAAAAAATAAGTCCAGAAAAGAGTCTTGTAATTTTCATAATAAATTGCTCAGGGCAGCCAAACTTTCTCAGGACCCTCCCCATCATCATTTCTGGTTTGAGGACAGATTTGCCTTTTGGTACCCAGGTAGAGCTCCAAAATGGTGAATTTTATCTCCTATAGGTAAGGTCCTGGAGTGGGGCCAGAAATTACATAAGGAAATATAGTAGGTTTTTCTACCTCACATTCATCCAGTTCATTAAAAAATTTATACTATTAGCAGAAGCTTCCAGATTTTTGACAGTGCTGGAGGCACAGGCTCTGGATGCACAGCCCTGACATTAATTTTATCATTTGCCATTTGTGTGACTGTGAACTAGTTACTTAACATCTCTATCATCTCACCTATAAAATAGAAATAATAATAATAATAGTAGTAATATCTGCGTCTGGTACAGATGTTATCATGTCTATGCCTGGTGCAAGCCTTGTTCTTGAACGTCAACAGACTGACCATTCCTCTTGAGACAGCTGACCAAGTAGGTTAAACTCTTGAAAGCTTGATGAAAACCTCTTCTTTTATGCTTCTATTTCCTCAGCTTCAGTTTATTCATTGCTCTTTGGAATTTTGTTTATGGGGTACTGAAAACTTCGTTTAACAATGTCCCTTTTATTTGATCATAACTGGATTCCCTAAAAGAGTTATCATGTTGTTACTTTTCTGTATTAGGGTCTGCTCTTGGTGCTTGGAGAACACATGGAAATCACAGAGCTGTTTTATTTTAATGTCCTGTGGCTTTCCCTGTGTCATAACCTGTTTCTTGTTCATGGAGGCCACTTTTATTTGGGCGGGCTAAGGAGAGAGAATATTTGGGCAGTAGCCCAGTTGAGGCCTGGGAAATATCCCAGTTTCATAGATAACAGTGCTTTGCTCTGGGATTCCGAAGTCATCTTTTAAAAAAAAAAACATTTAACCCAGAATTTTCTTTCTGGATAACCTTTAAAGTGAGTTAAATAGCCAAGCTCTCCTCACACATGAGAAAGGAATTGGGTGTGTTATTAAAAGGGATTTTCCTATGTATTGCCATCTCTCTGAATTGATCATTGATATAAAAACTCTTTGTGCTTTAAGCTTTGTTTTTGAAACTCTTTCAAAAAATTGCAACAAAAAACTCATCTTCTGGGCCATTGTTCTGGTGTTCAGTTGCTCAATTGTGTCTGACTCTTTGTGTCCCCATGTACTATAGCCCACCAGGCTCCTCTGTCCATGGGATTTCCCAGACAAGAATACTGGAGTGGGTTGCCATTTTCCTTCTTCAGGGGATCTTCCCAGCCCAGGGATTGAACCTGCTTCTCCTGCTTAACAGGTGGATTCTTTACCACTGAGTCATCAGGGAAGCCCCTTCTGGCCAATAATTAAGTGTTAATCACTGACAATGCCTCTGTTTCTATTCAGTACATTCATGGTAAGTACACAGGTCAAATAAATGAATGTGAGGTCACATTCAATATGGAAAGGCAGGTGAACATTATGTGGGTTCTGGTTTTTGACTAGATTCTTCTTATAAACTTGTTTTAATTGCTTTATCACCTTCTGCTAAAAGTGGATAATTTGAGAAATTGAATATTTCCTATTCAATTCAATATTTCTTAACAACAGTTCTGATTTGCTTCAATTCAAGTCAATAAATATTTAATGAATGCCTACCAGAAGCCAGAAGGTGCCAAGGTCTTAAAAGTCAACTATGTCTCTGCCCTGATGGAGCTGATAATGGGATGCAGAAGATAAACATTAAGTCAATTAGCACTAAGATGAGGGAGTAGACAAGGGTTGCGAGAAGATAGAGCACAGAATTAACTCAGTATAGAACAGAGGTTCTCCAGCTTTCAGGTGCACAAGAATCGCCTGGGACTTTGTTAACAGCACAGTTTTCTGGGCTTTGATCATTCTGATGCGAGTGGGCAGCCTTTGAGAGAGAACCCTTGTCTAGTGAGTCAGGAAAAGCTGGCTTGAGGACTGAAACTCAAACATCGTCTAAAGGATGAAAAGGGAGTGACTTTTCTAGTTGGTAGTTGGAGAAAGAGCTGTCCAGGCAGACAGGAACAGGAAGACGTGTTAGAGATGGGACAAAAGGGACACAGAATGGCAGGCACATTCCTCTGGGGGTCCTAAACCTTTTGGGTGCAGGAAAAGAGTCCTCATTCCGGGTGTTAATGGGGGGGGTGCGGGGAGGTGGAGGGGTGGAGGCTGGGGATGAGGGGATAGCATTTCTTTAGGGTTGCTTTTTCAGGTAAGCACGTAGAAGGCAAGACCCAGTTTTCCAGGCAATACTTCTAATACCAAAAAGGAATAAAAAGAGAGAGATAGAAAGGAAAGGAAAGTATGCATCCCGGGTCTAATTTCACCCTCAGGCTATTCTCACCACTGCAAACAGAGTGGTTGGAAAATGCCTTCCTAAGCAGAATTTGGTGGTATAATTAGAAAATTATCTCTTCCTAGAACATTTTGTGAAATTCAGCCGTGAGGTGTCAACAGGTCTTTGTGGCGTTCTCTCCAATAGAGATCGACTGACATGTAAAATACAGCGGCGTTCCAAAAAAGCCACTGTAAAATCTCAAGTATGTGGAAGGAGTTTGGTGTGCTTGCCAGTATGGTTTTTCCAAAAAAGAAAAATTCTGCAGAGATCAAAGATGGGCGGAGGAAGTAGGCTCTAGCTTCAGGCGGAAGGTTTTATCATCAGAATAATTCAAGCTGGTGATTTTCTGGCAAGGAGAGTCAATGGGCCAAGTGAGAGGAGTGAACGTCTGAGCTTTGGATGCGAGGCGGGGGAATGGAGACGCAGCGGTGAGGGAGAAATGAGGAATTAGGGACAGCCACTCCCCCGGATTTAAGTCCCTGACCACAGACTGTCTGTCTGAAGGCCTCTGGCATCTTGTGTAGTTTCCAGTTCTGGGAGGGAACTTGCTCAGCGCTTCCTCAGATGCCTGCTCACCACACAAAGCCAGCAGCCTTGTCTTTGAGAAAGAGGTTGGGGATGATGGACCAGAAGCACAAGTAACACTCTGGGGTTTTCCTTTAACTTTTTTTTTTTTTTTTTTAATGGAAAGGGCATCAGGATAACCCAAGGAGAATAGAAGTTCCAAGTGGTGAAGGATGAGGTGAGGTGGATGTTGGAGTTCATAGATGGGAGGTTAGCTCTGAAGTGACACCTTTAGTCAAATCCTGAGGCACCGCTTATTAGCTGTGTGGTTTGGGGAAATCACCTAGCTTCTCTGGGCCTCGGTTTCTAGGTCTACAAAACATGCAAGAGTATTTACCTCCTAGGGTGGGTGAGCGGATTAAATAAATGAAATATGAAGCTCTTGGTGCAGTATCAACACATAGGAAGCTTGATAAATGTTAACTCTTATTTTATTAAGGGCTTCCCTGGTAGCTCAGATGGTAAAGCATCTGCCTGCAATGCAGAAGACCCGGGTTCCATCATCCCTGGGTCAGGAAGATCCCCTGGAATAGGAAATGGCAACGCACGTCAGTATTCTTGCCTGGAAAGTCCCGTGGACAGAGGGACCTTGTTCATGGAGCTGCAAAGAGTTGGACATGACTGAGCAACTGAGCACTCATTTTATTAAACATGTTAACATGTTTACAGGCTTTTAATTTAATTATTTGTATGTTTAATTTATTTTATATTTTTCTTACTCGATGGCATTTCCCCCCAATTTTCTCTCTAGGAATAATGCCTCAAGTTAGGCAGGGCCTGGGCAGAATCACCTGGACTCTTCTGACTTTCCTATGCCTCTGCCTAAGGAATCAAGACCAATTTGATACAGAAGCAAGGGACAGCCCAGTGACTTCTTCCTGAACACACTTACTAGGCTCTTCAGGGAAGTAGTTATGCACTTGCCTTCCCAGAAGAATGATGGGTTGTTATAGGCAGAAGAAAGAAGGATAATGCCTCACTTGCTGAAGTTTTGAAGCTTTTTGGTGTCACCACTAAGATAAAAGTGAAAGGTGCGCTCCAGTTAGATGTAAAATTGAACTAACTCCTGGTGTCGTCTTGGAGCTTGAGAGCCTGGTTATTCCCCATGGATTGCTGAATTGTGATCCTTCTTCCAAGGTCTCCACAACTTTACCCGGCAGTGTCAGCAATGATGTGAGCAGCAGGTTAATTTCGTGTGTGTGTGTCTTTTTGTGACTGATCATGTTTCTTTTTCCCGAGGTCTGATAGAAAGATCTGGTCCCTATCTGTGATCAGCCTGTAGCAATTATACAGAATGTCATCATGCATGTTTGGTACAGCCTTTCTCCATATTCCATATCATGTTTTCATCTTTAGTTCCTCTTTGATTCATCTTGCATCATCTGTGTCACTATAAGCTGACCTGAATCCTTTTGGAAAAAGAAATGCTAAATATTTAAAAAGCACTTGTTATATAAATCAACTCAAGGCCTTAGTCATTCAGCAAGACTTGTACAGATCCAGGCAGCTCTCTTACTTAAATTTAGCTTTCTTTTTTGATACTTTATATAAGAATATCCTTTTTGCTGTGATCCCCAGAGAACCCAATATTACTCTTGGATAGCAAAATCTATATACCTTTCTTAAGGAGCTACCGAATCTACTATTGCAGATATACGAAAATTGGATCTGAATTAATTGTTTGGAAGTGACACTAAAATATGCACATTAAGGTGAGAGAGAATCTGTGTTCTAATGAAAAGGCAGCTGACAAATTCCAGATTTACCAGTCCCAACCAGTCAAGGAGTTACAACTGTTTATCATGGACAAATATAATGGTCATTTGGTAAGAACACAAAACCACCAGTCTGAAAATGTGTTTAGAGTTTTGGAGTTCTAACTCTGGAATTCTAACAGGGAATTTCATCCAGGAGTCCCGCAGTTTTTCTCCACTTTTTCTTGGGAAAATGACCATATCAGATATGGTTGAGCACCTTGTGTTTTAGAAAATAACTCTTAAACTTCCAACTGCTTAACTGGGTTCCAGGTAAAGAAAAAAAAAGAAAGAAAGAAAAAACCTATTCTAGAAACAAAACTTTTTCATTGAGAAAATTTCCTATGTTCTTTCAAATATTATAAGATTATGTTAGGAAAATGGAAGCACTGAACTGGAGATTAAGGTCCTTCCTGACTGTCAAGAGTTCACACTGTTGGTATTTTCCAGTGAGGAGGGCAAGTGCAAACACAAACCTGTGTGATGTTTGAGGTGGGTGGCATGGGGTTGTTGAAAAGATAGGACTACATTGCCCTTTGCTTGTCTGAAGTTGTGTGGATATTTTTCCTGACCTGACACTAATTTATGTACCTGTCACTCAGTTCACTGAAGTTATGATTAAGCCCCATTCAATTTGGACTTTCTCCTAACATGCCTAAGACATTTATGGAAACATAGTATAGAAAGAGAGAAAAAATATAATGTGTGCTGACAACAATATATTGATATTTTAAAACAAGTATTATTATTTATCACCACATTCTGTGCTGGGAAGATGTTAAAAATGAATGAATTGAATAAATAAATGTTCATCTTATTCACCTTTTGTTTATTATGCCCCTGAAAGGGTCATATCTGCAAATAGGAGTTTATTCATCCCCTGAATCCAAACAAAGTTTCCCTGCTTCTTGAAAAAACAGTGAGTTTTTTACCTCTTCCAATTTTTGAAACATAAACCATGTTCTTTATTTGCAGACTGTTATGTAAATCAAGTGACCTGCCTTGTATTACAGTTTTCTCAACCACTGCTGTGATGGATATCTCTCTCGAGACTTTTATAAAAATGCCATCCCTTGAGCTTTTCCCAGAATGCAAATAATTCAAGTACAAAGAAGGGGAGAGAAATAAATAAAATCAAGCAGTGTGCAGCCCTTTCTTCTGAACCTTCATACTGTCCTTAAATTAAGGAAAAGGCAGCATGCAAATTGGAATACAAAAAGGATATAAGAAACCCTCTATTTACTACTGGGAAGAGTTCCCAAAGGCGTAAATCAGTAGTCGGGAACTCCAAACACAGAATGCCTATGGAAACGATGGAGGCTGGGCTCCAGGTTGGTCCTCAGAGGTCTACTTAATTCATAACAGAGGCTCCATAAATTTGTTAAATGAATAAATAAGCTCTCGCAGTGAGTCAGTACATCAGACAAAACTACCTCGGGATTCTAATGGGAAAGCTGGTTTTGGAATCAAATAACACTACCATTAACTTGTCTTGTGTGGGAGAAGCAGAATAGCATGTAGATAAAGTTGTCCTCTATTGAGTCCTGCCTGTCAAGCCTGAAAGATAGTTCCCCTCCTACGTGCCTTCCCGGGCAACTCTTCCACATTTGAAATCCTCTTTCCCAAACTCGCAGATTTCTAATACCTTGTTACTGTCCAAAGCTGCCTCTTGGGTACCTTGCCTTGGACTGTTCACCCTATTAATGGGATCCATGTTCAGAACTGCCTGCATCAGCCTTTCTTCTCTCTGATCAATCAAAACTTCTGCTCTGTGGGTGTAAGGGGCCCCTTCACACTGCTAAAAGTGTGTGTATGGACTTTACAAGATTCAAATGGGAAGTGCAGAAGTGTAATAATATCTGGTAAAATGACCCAGGGAGAAGGCAACAGTAACCCACTCCAGTACTCTTGCCTGGAAAATCCCATGGATGGAGGAGCTTGGTAGGCTGCAGTCCATGGGGTCACGAAGTCAGACACGACTGAGCGACTTCACTTTCACTGTTCACTTTCATGCATTGGAGAAGGAAATGGCAACCCACTCCAGTGTTCTTGCCTGGAGAATCCCAGGGACGGGGGAGCCTGGTGGGCTGCCGTCTATGGGGTCACACAGAGTCGGACACGACTGAAGCAACTTAGCAGCAGCAGTAAAATGACCCAGGTTGTTCACAGTCTGGAGGGCTCAGAGGGAGAACAGAGGAAAACTGGCAGGAGGAGTGAGAGTTAAGGAAGGCCAGGGCTGCCTGGGGGCTGAGCCCAAGACTGCTCTCAGTGCCCTGTGTGTTCAACACTGTCATTAACTATTATCTGCATTTTTTCTCCTTTTTGGTATAAGATTTGGGTTTCCCAGGCAGCGCTAGTGGTAGAGAACCCGCCTGCCAATGCAGGAGATACAAGAGATGTGGGTTCGATCCCTGGGTCGGAAAGATCCCCTGGAGGAGGGCATGGCAACCCACTCCAGTACTCTTGCCTGGAAAATCCCATGGATGGAGGAGCCTGGTAGGCTGCAGTCCATGGGATTGATAAGAGTTGGGCACGACTGAGCGAATTCACTTTCACTTTTCACTTTCATGAATTGGAGAAGGAAATGGCAACCCACTCCAATGTTCTTGCCTGGAGAATCTCAGGAATGGCGAGCCAGGTGGGCTGCCATCTATGGGGTCGCACAGAGTCAGACACGACTGAAGCAACTTAGCACCAATAGCAGTAGCAGGCCCTAGTCCATAGGGTCGCAAAGAGTTGGACCTGATTAAAGTGACTTAGCATGCATGCATATAAGCCTTTGAGATATATAAGCCTTGTCCTCTGACAAGGTTGTAAATTTTTGAGTGTAGAAATACCCTGTATCTAGTTACTTCTTTACCTTTCCCTTCAAAGTTAGGGCTTCCTGATAGCTCAGTTGGTAAAGAATATACCTGCAATGCAGGAGGCCCTGGTTTGGAGGCCCTGGGTCAGGAAGATCTGCTGGAGAAGGGATAGGCTGCTCACTCCAGTATTCTTGAGCTTCCCTTGTGGCTCAGCTGGTAAAGAATCCACTCGCAATGTGGGAGACTTGGGTTTGATCCCAGGGTTGGGAAGATCCCCTGGAGAAGGGAAAGGCTACCCACTCCAGTATTCTGGCCTGGAGAATTCCGTGGACTGTATAGTCCATGGGGTTGCAAAGAGCTGGATGTGACCGAGTGACTTTCACTTTCACACTTTCTTTCAAAATGTTAAGGCACTCAACAGAGTGCCTCTTTGAGCTAAACTGGGTTTTGGCTATTTGGTGGGATTCATTTAATTTACTTGAAAATCTCTTTAAAAAATGAATGAGAGAAAAAGTCCATCCTTGAAGTATAATTTTTATTGCATAATTACTTGTATATATGTCACTATATTCTCCCATAATTATTTGTAAACATTTTACATAATTTTGTGAAAAGATGGGTTTTTACTAATATTACACATTCTAATTGTGAAAGTTCTAATATTCTGACACATTATAGAAAATGTTATGTTTCTAGTTATGTTTCTTTGTGTTCAAAAATAGTGTTGAAGAGATATCATGGACATAACTTTCTCTTTCAAGGTTTGGTAATCAGGTATTTAATTTTTTAAAGAATTTGTAGAGGTGAACTGACCTGATTATAATAAAAATTTTGTGAAGGATTTCTTTACAAGTTTTAAATAACTAGAGAAACCCAAGTCATATGGGAATGAAGGTTGAGAATCACTGATAAGCAATATCAATACAGTAATCACAAAAGGGAATCTTAGTCCTTTTCATATTCTTGACTTCACATTAGGTGGGAAAATAAATGGGCAAAGCTCCTTTCCAGTACTGCAGTTGACAGTTCAGGAACCTGCTGCAAAGTTATTAATAGGTTCTGCTATAACTCTTATATTTCTGACTTGTAATATACTGTTTTTTAACAACTGACATAGCCAGATATTTATAACTCATTTGTCTACAAAGTGCAATTCAGTCCATGAAATAATGGAAATAGAATGAAGCAAAATGATGTTTCCTTCCCCAATTAGAACTACCCCTAGGGGTCCCCAGCCAATGATATTTGCATCAGTGTTTCTCGCCTCAGCCTTTGACATATTTCTTGAGCAGTGAGAGTGTAGAGGTTAAAAGCATGACCCCTGGAGCCAGCTTGCCTGGGTTCTTATCCTGGTTCTGCTATTTGTCATCTGTGTGGCTTCTCTCAGCTTTGTCATGGGCAAAACAGAAAATTATAAAAATCTCATAACTCATGATGCATAACCAAATTAATACAAGCATCTGCTTTTGCCTCTGAAGTCTAATCTAAACAAAGCAGCCAGAATTTTTTTTTTTTTAAAAAACATGAGTCAGATCCTATCACTCTTCTACTCAACACTTCGTAGAATCTCCAGCTCCATTGGTGTGATAGCCAAGGTCCTGGTGATGGCTTACAAGGATCTACATGGAGTGCTTTGGCTTCAGCTTCTACCATTCTTTCTCTTGCTTACTAAACTCCAGTCCCACTGGCTTTCTTGCTATTCTTCAAACACATCAATCATACTTCCTATATAGGGCATTTGTACCCACTGTTCCTTCTGCTTGGAACACTCTTCCCTAGAAATATTCATAGCTCACTGCCTTGTTTGGTTTAGGTCTTTGCTTGAACGTGGAGTTTACACTCGGACCTTCCTTGACCATGTCTATAAAAAAGCAACTCCATGTTCTGGTTCAACATGAAGATATAAGAAGATCCTGAACTCACCTCCTCCCCCAGACACACTGAGCCTACAGCTACAAAAGGACCAATTTCCTCTTGAAGATCTGAAGACTGCCTGAGTGACAGCTGCACATTGGGCAAGTGAGAGGAAAACCACATCAAGGCAGCAGAGGGGACTTTCCTGGTGGTACCGTGGCTAAGACACCACACTCCCAACGCAGGGGGCCCAGGTTTGATCCCTGGCAGGGGAACTAGGTCACACATGCTGCAACTAAGTTCACATGCCACAACTAATGATCCCACATACTGCAACAAAGATTGAAGATCCAATATGCCACGAACAAGACCTGGTGCAGTCAAATAAAAATAAATACATATTTTAAAATGGCAAGCAGGAGAGGCTGAGATATGTCTTTCCGTAAACCCTACCCCTGATACAGTGACCCATAGCTGGAAGGAAATTCAAAACCTGGAGCTTCTCCCTGAGGAGCAAAGGGCGACCTGTCATCAGGCACCCCAACTTTTAAGACACCCACTTGAGAGATGATCACTCCAAATATCTGATTTTAAAAGCCGACAGGGCTTGCATCCCAAAACTCACAGGATGGCAGTGAAATGGATGGCAGCTCTTAAAGGGCCAGTGCACTCAGAATCACCTGCTGCAGGACCCAGCTCAGAAGTAGCTGATCGTGCCCAGACTTAAAGAGAAGGAGTCTCATCTACCGCATTAACACTTCACATTTCTATGAGCCTGCTGCAACACTCTCTGTGGACAGAGCCTGGGAGATTCTCCTTTTGCCATGCTTAGGGCACCAGAATCTCCCTGGAGAGAGCCTTAACATATGTCTGGTGCCTCAAATTTTGTGACTGCTGCTCAGGGGATATCTCTGGGTTGCTTGGCCCTGGAAGTCAGGGAAACTTGTGTTCCTGGTCACCTGGGACTCTAATAATCAGTGTCACCCAGCAAGGAGTTCCTACCCCTGTCTGGCACCCTGAGTTTTATGACTGCTGCCAGCGAGCACCTTTACATCACCTGGCTCTGGTGGCCAGTGCATCCCACAGGACTGTAACTATTGTAGAAAGAGTTCTGAAATAGCTACCACACACAGGGTTACCAAGAGATAACAGACTTAAGAGTTTGGTCTTTCTATGAATCAGGTATGTTAGCTAATCACGACTGTGTCCACAGGGGCAGCCTTCTAATAAAACATGTACCTAAGGGCTGACTGTAATTCTTTCCAGAGATCTTGGAGGGTGGGTGCTATATTCACTCTCACTCTCCATTGCACTCCAGAGTGCCAGTATCTCTTGGAGGGGAGATTTGCCTGTGTCTGGTATCTGCTTTTTGCAGCTGACCCCCAAGGGACAGCCTTTGATTGCCTGGTTCTGGTGGATGAAGAAGCTTGTATTCTGGTATCCCATGGGAATATGGTGGTCAGAGGGATGGTTCTTGGCAGCTTACAATCCCCCAGGGCACAGCTCAGATAGCAGACCGAGGCATATTTTTCAGTCTGTCTGTGAATGATGCTACTTTTCCTGTCCTGGAGCTTCAGCCCGAGGGACAGGTTTTAGGTCTGGCACATATTTAGTGACCTACAGAGCTGCTCTCAAGGAAGGCAGGCTGTGAATGCCATCTTGGCCTTCTCCTTCTACCTTGCTCCAGCTCACCAGTATCTCAGGAAAGGAGCTTACACACACATCTGGAGTGTGATTTTTGTGATTGTAGCTCAGGGGACACTGCCAGATCACCTGATTGTGGTGGCCAGCAGGGCTTATGCTTGTTTCCCCTGAGAACTGCATATATTTGCATATTTTTTAAAAGCAGCTGCCTGAGGGTCTGACTTCCTGTCAGCCTGATCTAGATGTTGAGATCTTTCCCTTTGGGACTCTGAAAGGTCTTGGCATGTCTTCAACCACTGGGAGGTATTAAAAATATATTAGGCCGCTTAACAAGCACAGATGTTTGAGAGATGACCAGGAGCTGGGACAGAGCTGAATTTAAAAAAAACTCATCTTCAACACAAGGCTACTCTTTCAAGACTGGGAAAGGTGGTTGGTTGTTACACAGAGAATCAAATAGAGGAATATGTTCCAAATGAAAGAACAAGATAAACCCTCATACAAAATCTTAATGAAGCAGAGATAAGTACTTTACCCAATAAAGAGTTAAAAGTAATGGTCATAAAGATTCTTACCAAACTGGGAAAAGAATGGATGAACACAGTGAGAATTTCAAGAGAGAAATGGAAAATATAAGAAAGTACCAAATAGAAGTCACAGAATTGAAGAACATGATTACTGAATTTAAAAAATACACTACAGAGATTCAACAGATGGAACAGAAGACAGGATCAGTCGGCTTGAACACAAGGCAGTGAGGTTCACCCAGAAGAGCAAAAAGATAAAAGAATGAAAAAAGATGAAGGTAGCTTAAGGGGCTTATGAGGCAACATCAAACAGAAGGGAGCAGAAATCTTACTTGAAAAATTAATGGCTGAATTTTTTCCTTCCCTGAATAATTTTCGTCCTTAATTTGGAGAAGGAAACAGATATCTAGAACCAGGATGCCAAGAAAGTTCTGAATAAAGAGACCTACAATAAGACACATTGTAATTGTAATGTCAAAAGTTAGAGACAAGGAAAGAATATTAAGAGCAGCATGAGGAAACTTTTTATGTACAAGGGAGGCCCCATAAGGTTATCAACAGATTTATCAGCATAAAATTTGCAGGCAAGCAGGTAATGGCATGATGCGTTCAAAGTGCTTTAAAAAAACCCTTACAATCAGGAATACTCTACCCAGAAAAGTCATCCTTCAGAATTGAAAAAGAGACAGTTTTACAGATAAGCAAAAGATAAAGGAGTTTACCACCACTAAACTGGCCTTACAAAGCCTATTAGAGGGACTTTTTCAATCTGAAAACAAATGATGACAATTAGTAATGAGAACATATATGAAATAATAAACCTCTTTGGAAAAGTAAATAGTAAAGGTGCTGGATTAGTTACTTATAAAAGCTAATATAATCATAGTAAAAATGTCTATGACTGTAATACAGGCATACTTGTTTTATTGTGCTTCTCAGATACTGCATTTCTTTTTTAAACAAGTTAAAAGTTAATGGCCCTGCACTGAACAAATCTGTTGGCACTAGTTTTCCAACAGCATTTGCTCACTTAATGTCTCTTTGTTGTATCTTGGTGATTCTTGTAGTATTTCAAACTTATTTTAAAAATAATATTTGTTATGGTGATCGTTGATGTTACTATTGCAAAAAGATTACAACTTGCTAAAGTCTTGGATGATGGCTAGGATTTTAAGCAGCAAGACATTTTAAAAGTAAGGTATGTACATTTAAAAGACATAATGATACTATACACTTTATAGACTACAGTATAGTGTAAATATAACATATGACCTGGGAAACCAGAAAATTCATATGACTCACTTTATTGCAGTATTTGCTTTATTGTGGTTGTCTGGAACTGACCATAATATCTTTGAAGTATATCTGAAATTAGTTAAAAAATACAGAAGATAAAAAAAATAGTAAAATGTGACATCAAAAACATGAAACATGGGAAAGAGCAAAAATGCTGAGCTTTAGAATGGCAACAAACAAGTTATTACTAACTTAAAATATGTTGCTATACAATTATATGAAATGTAATATGTTACAGAATATAATTTGTTATATGTAAGATTCATGGTAACCACAAAGCAAAAACCTATGGTAAGTACACAAAGAATGAAGAGAAAGAATTATAACCAGACAACTAAAGAGAAAGTCATCAAACCACAAGGGAAGAGAGCAAGAAAAGAAGAAAGAAACAGAGTAACCACAAAAACAGCTACAGAACAATGTAAAGTGGCAATAAGCATGTACTGATAAAAAGTTATTTTACATGTAAATGAGCTAAGTTTTCTAATCAAAAGACAGAGCAGCTGAATGGATAAAAAAATTACTCATCTATATGCTTCTACAAGACACTCACTTTAGGTGTAAAGACACATAGAGACTGAAAGTTAAGGGATGGAAAAAGATATTATACACAAATGGAGACCCAAAGGCTGGAATAGCTATACTTATATCAGACAAAAACATTTTCAAACAAAGACAGTAATAAGAAACAAAAACAATGTTACGTAATGATAAAGGGGTCAATCCAACAAGAAGATAAAACACTTGCAAAAATTTACACACCTAACAAGGAGCACCTAAATATACAAAGCTAATATGAATGGACTTAAATGGAGAAATAGCTATCAATGCAATAATTGTAGGCATTAATACCCCACTTACATCAATGGATAGATCATGCAGACAGAAAATCAATAAGGGAATATTGACTTTAAACAACATGTTAAAAAAATATAGGCTTAACAAATATTTATAAAACATATCCAAAAGCATCAGAATACATATATTTAAAGGCACATGGAACATTTTCCAAGATTCATCATATGTATCTTGGCCACAAAAGAAGTCTAAATAACTTAAGAGGATTAAAATCATGTCAAGCAACTTTTCCAAAAACAATGGTATGAAACTAGAAAAATTTATTTATTTATTAAAAAATGTGTCCTTTAATTGATACATTTTTGTTACACAATTTTTAAAGGTTATATTCCGTATATAGTTATTATAAAATATTGGCCACATTGAAAGTGTAAATTAATTACATGACAAAAATTGGAAAATTCATGAGTATATGGAGATTAACCAACATGTTACTGAACAACCAATGGGTCAAAGAAGAATTCAAATGGGAAATCAAAAAATACCTCAAGACAAAAAAAAAAACAAAAACCCTCAAGACAAAGTGGAAATGTAACATACCAAAATTTATAGGATGCAGAAAAGTAGTTCTAAAAGGGAAGTTCATAGCAATAAATGCCTGTTTCAAGAAACAAAAATAATATTAAATAGATGACCTAATGCTATGCTTTAAGGAACTAGAAAAAGAAAAACAAATAAGGCTCAAACTTAGTATGAGCAAGGAGTTCGCAGAAATTGTGGTTTAGTCACTAAGTTGTGTCCGACTCTTGTGACCCCATGGACTGTAGCCTGCCAGGCTCCTCTGTCCATGGGATTTTTCAGGCAAGAATATGGAGTGTGTTGCTATTTCCTTCTCCAGCGGATCTTCCCAACCCAGGGATCAAACCCGGATCTCCTGCTCTGCAGGCAGATTCTTTACCAACTGAGCTTCCAGGGAATTCCCATTAGAGCAGAAATAAATAGAGACTAAAAACACAATAGAAAAAGGGATCAATAAAACTAAGAGCTGGTTCTTGAAAAAGATAAACAAGATTGACAAACCTTAGCTAGACTCAGCAAGAAAAAAGTATTATGCCTCCCAGGATGTTTGAATTTTAAGCTAGGACACTGTGGGTAGAGTGGTGCCTCAGCTAACACTCAGAACACCTCACAGTGGAGACTGTCGGTGTGTGGTAGGACTGGGGAAGCAACCAGAGAAGGTCTCTCCATCTCCCTTGAAATGACATTGTGGGGGACTTCCATGCCTAGTCAGTGGCTTAGAGCACCTCATGAGAGGACAGAAGTATGAGAAAGTGAAAGTGAAAGTGAAGTCGCTCAGTCGTGTCCAACTCTTTGCGACCCCGTGGACAGGCTCCTCTGTCCATGAGATTCTCCAGGCAAGAATACTGGAGTGGGTTGCCATTTCCTTCTCCAGGGGATCTTCCCGACCCAGGGATCAAACCCAGGTCTCCTGCATTGGAGTCAGACGCTTTACCCTCTGAGCCACCAGGGAAGCCCAAAGTATGAGAGGACAGAAGAAAATAATGGAACCCAGTATTACCAAAGTACTTTCCAATTAATGCTTTCATTCTTTTATGTAAAACTGGTGTAGTGAGAAGAGCATGGGATTGAGTGTTAGTCCTGTCTCTAATTAAGAAATATTAGGACTTCACTGCCAAAAGACCTCAGTCAGACATGCATGTGATATGACTGCTCAAGTTTTTCAGATCTGAAATTAATAATTTCTAAAAGCTCCATAAGAGGAGAGTGAAAAAGTTGGCCTAAAGCTCAACATTCAGAAAACGAAGATCATAGCATCTGGTCCCATCACTTCATGGGAAATAGATGGGGAAACAGTGGAAACAGTGTCAGACTTTATTTTTCTGGGCTCCAAAATCACTGCAGATGATGATTGCAGCCATGAAATTAAAAGATGCTTACTCCTTGGAAGGAAAGTTATGACCAACCTAGATAGCTTATTAGAAAGCAGAGCCATTACTTTGCCAACAAAGGTCTGTCTAGTCAAGGCTATGATTTTTCCAGTGGTCATGTATGGACGTAAGAGTTGGACTGTGAAGAAAGCTGAGTGCCGAAGAATTGATGCTTTTGAAGTGTGGTGTTGGAGAAGACTCTTGAGAGTCCCTTGGACTGCAAGGAGATTCAGCCAGTCCATCCTAAAGGAGATCAGTCCTGGGTGTTCATTGGAAGGACTGATGCTAAAGCTGAAACTCCAATACTTTGGCCACCTCATGCGAAGAGTTCTCATTGGAAAAGACCCTGATGCTGGGAGGGATTGGGGGCAGGAGAAGGGGACGACAGAGGATGAGATGGCTGGATGGCATCACCGACTTGATGGACGTGAGTCTGAGTGAACTCCGGGAGTTAGTGATGGACAGGGAGGCCTGGCGTGCTGCAGTTCATGGGGCTGCAAAGGGTCGGACACAACTGATAGACTGAACTGAACTGAACTGAAAGCTCCATAATTAACTGGAAGTCGATAGTTGAGATTTTTTTAAGGGAGGGACAGAGAGTGGGCATAAGTTTTTGTAGATATTATTGGTTAATGGTTCACAGGATTCAGACATAGACTGGGAAAGGATCTGGCAATTCAAGAATAATCACTGAACTTCCATTTAAAGAGGAAAAAATTGAGATTATTTGTATCACTTCTGCTTCCTCAGTGTGTCCAATTTCCATTTATGTACTGGAGCAGGTGGGATTTCCAAAAGTTAAGGAGAATGAAGATCCTTCGGGGTATGTGTTATATCCTACTGACAGCAAAATACTGTCAAAGATATGCTTCTCTTTTTCTTAAGGAGAAATCTCGCCCATGAAGTCCATGTGTAAGACTTTCTAAGGGAAGGTTTGTACTGAGTCCACCCATATTATGCTTGGCTCTGGTCAGCACCATTATTTTTCTCCTTTTTTGTTTTAAATGGGGTGAAATTTGCAAGCAGCAAGGAAAACACAAGCACAGAATCTTTTACTCTATATGTGTCCTGTGAAAGGTAAATTGAAACCAAATGAATTCAAGGCTAATATTAAACATTTTGCTCAACAGACTAAACTAAAAGTGAATGCTGTTTCCCAGTTCCCTCAGCCAGGGTTTCAGATGCTCTCCAGTGAGCTCATCCACTGGTCCTCACAGAGGAAAAGAGATGTATACTATTATCTGAATGGTCCTCTTGTTTTGCCTTTCTTTTTATAAATGAATTCCTTCTGAACTTAGGAACTGGATGCAAAAGTCATGAAGGTATGGGGAGAGGGTTGGGGAAGTCTATACATGGGAAGCTACTAGAACTTTCTAAGTGGAAGACAACTGACATGTCTGTAGACATTGGGCTTCCAAGTAAACAAAATGATGATGCCCAGATGCCCAATCTGTTGAATGCTTAGATTCTTTTATGTCATCCATTCTAGTATTTCCCTTGGGCAAGTATTTGCATTCCAAGCTGGCCAGGTAGCAGTAGTGCTATCAGTACGGGGCAGACATACAGTTGGGTCTAAAGAGGGTCATGTGTTAGGACGTAAATAACAAGTGGCATCATTGTGTATCCACAAAACTTTTCAAAGAAACTGGCCTCCCCAAGGTAAGCATCTGTGCTAACTCGAGTATCTCACATCTCCTTTGACTCTCTGTTGTCAGTGAGAATTTATAACCCTCATTGTTAGAATTGTGTATTTTTCAAGCTCTAGGTGCTGAAAGATTCTCAAACTACCTCTCTCATGCCAAAGCCTTTTCAGTTAACTCCCTAAAACATCCTTTCATCTCAGCTTCCCCAATCTCTTTAGGGAATGCCAGCATTTAAAACAATTTGCTTGTTTTCCTTTTAACTTCCTAATCTGACTAATTTAATTCTGAGTCATACACCTATGAAGTTTATTAGCAGATCTAATCATCCCAAAGATTTCTTCATCGTAGCTACTCCTTTAACATCACTTGTGGTGAACAAGAATCATTTCATACCTCAAAGAGGCACTCAGGTTTTTTGTGTGTGTGGTTTTAAATTTTTGTCTATTTCAAGCAGAGAGTATAGCAAACTGATTAAATTACTACTTAGTAATTGTTTTAAAAAAAACACTAAAATAATGTGAGATTGAGAAGAGTATGGTGAAAATATGACAAATAGATCTGAAGGCATTATGCATAAATCTGTCACACGAATTCCAAAATAAATACTCCTGTTTCTACCTTGGTAACCACCTTTAGGTCTTGTAATCATAATCGGGTGTGAGTGTGGCTGTTATGACGGTGAGGTAACCATGTGACCCTGGGCCTGACCAAAGGCTGCTCAGGGTCTGTGCAGCACAGCCCTCCAGGTTTAGCCTGTGAGCTGCTGGCCATATGCGAACAGGCCCCTCAGGGTACTATGACCCTTGCTTGCCCCCTCCGAAGGACTTCCAGATATTCACTTGGCCTTTCTGTGGATTCTACCTGTAGTTTCCCTCTTTGAACCTATCTCAAAGGTCCCTCCCTGACTGAACTGCTGTTGGCTGCTCTGACGGAAAATACTCCAACTCTCAGAATCTCTGTTGGGCTGGGCTTCTCGTGGCAGGTGCCCCTCCCTAGCACAGACCCTTCCTAGCCCTGAGGTGGGACCCAGAGAAGCCTTAAATCTTGTTAATCTTTTTTTGTGTGTAAAAGTTATTATTTTTTTAATTTAATTTTTATCTTTTGGCCTTAGCACGTAGCATTCAGGATCTTCGTTCCCCAGCCAGGGATTGAACCCGTGTCCCCTGAAGTGAAAGCACAAAGTCTTAACCACTGTGCCACCAGGGAAGTCCCATAAATCTTGTGAATCTTGACGTCTGGAGGAAGAAGTTATTCTTAAATACCTAGGAATTTGTGCTGCAAAAGTTGAAACTTTTGATATGTTTACTCTCTTGGCTTTGTTTAATTCAGATGTTAGGGTAAACTTAGTATTTAGAATTCTAGTGTGTGTTATTAATGCAAAAGACCCTTACGTTTATGCTGACCTAGCTGATGTCTCTTAATTTGTTTTATAATTCTTCTAACAAATATTGAGTGATTCTCATTGCCAGGCTGGAGGGCAGGTACTCTTAGAAATAACACTGAACATAACATGACGTGTGGTTCCTGCTCTAACAGAGCTTATATTCTGTGAAAGGGAAGGAAGGCAACACATAAATGAAATGAAATGATTACAAATTATGGTGCTTTGATGGAAGCAAATACAATGGGGAAAGGGAAGGAAAGAGGGAAGAGCAAGCTCGTCTTATGATTTTAAATTATCTTTATTTAAAATTTTTTTTTATGGAGAAACTTTGCTAACTTCCCTGGTGGTGAATTCCTTTGACTTCCCTGGTGGCTCAGACAGTACAGTGTCTGCCTACAATGAGGGAGACCCGGGTTCAATCCCTGGGTCAGGAAGATCTCCTGGAGAAGGAAATGGCACCCCACTCCAGTATTCTTGCCTGGAAAATCCCATGGACGGAGGAGCCTGGTAGGCTACAGTTCATGGGGTCTCAAGGAGTCGGACACGACTGAGTGACTTCACTTTTGCCAACTATAAATATCCCTCATAAGTAGTGATGAGAGAAACCTTCAGTTTCATTTTGAGATTTATTGATACAAAAGGTAAGAGGCTATTATAATTCAATTATCTTAGGGCTTATGCTAGTTTATTACTGGGAATACTTTTCCAATAAGTTTTTAACTGTTTTGCTTATTAACCATTCTAATCATTTTCTCTTCCTAATCTCTTAAGTTTAACATGGAGACTAGCACAATTAATGTGAAATAGCTTTTTGGTAAATTGTTATTTTGATTATATGTTGAAATGATACTATTTTGGACACATTGGGTTAAATAAAATATAGTACTAAACTTAATTTTACCTATTTTTTAAAATGTGGCTGCAAGAAAATTTATATTTATTTATATGACTCATATTTCTATTGAAAAGACTGCGATAGAATCTTGATATGAAAATTTGTAATTATTTTGGATAGATTGTGCTTTATGACATGTACCCTTAACAATCATTACTAAAAGAAAAAAAAAAAGATTATTTGGTTGGCGTGCTTAATTATATCCCTGAACATGTCTTTTATAAGGATCCACAGCAATTTTTACTTCTTCCATAAGTCAGATATTTCTTGAGAAGAGGCATGATGCATTTTGAACTATATTTTGCTTCCCATCCACAAGCTAGATATTTGTATTATTTGGCTAAACTTGGTAAATCACCTAATGTTACCACACTGAGTGCTGCTGGTCTATTAAAAAAAAAAACAAAAACAAAAAACTTATAATTTTATATGAGAAAAAGAAAATACGAACAATTTACAAAGATTTACAGACAACTGGAAACTAAAGAGTGAGGAAGATACTGCAGGTTTATTAAACATAAAAGAAATAGTGAAATTAACTTTTGGTTTGATGCCTTTGGATTGACAGTTCTCAGATGATAATGGTATGAGGGAGAAGACAAAGAAAAGATCATTTCCAAAGGATAAAAATGGTACCATGCAGTTATATTTTCCCCATTTTAAATATAATGCCTGGGACTTTAATTCCAGGTAAAACCTGGAGTAGTTTGGAGGCAAACTGAAGAAAGTATTTGACAGTATGTCTACGGCCAAATATAATATGCTTGACTGTTCTTTCAAGTGGTTTTGCTATTATTCTTGACTTTGGACAGTTAATCTCTCTTGTTTCTAGGTCACCATCCAGTGGGACTAGTGAAAAGAGACGTGGGAACAAAATGGAAAGAGATTGCTGGGGAACATACAAATGCTTACTATACTCAATAATGAACCAGGGAAATTTGTTTAATGCCACTATATATTATTTATTCTCTCTACTCATTTCTTTATGGTTACTTTAGATAAATTTGGTTTTCAAAATTTATTCAAAATTTCAAATTTCAAAGCTGTAGAAGCTTGAAAAGCCCGGTGCCTTTAGATAAGGCGCCAGGCTTTTCTGGCGGCTTAGACGGTAGAGTCTGCCTGCAATGCAGGAGACCCCAGTTTGATCCCTGGGTCAGGAAGATCCTCTGAGAAGGAAATGACAATACACTCCAGTATTCTTGCCTGGAAAATACCATGGATGGATGAGTCTGGCAGGCTACACCCTGTGGGGTTGCAAAGAGTCGGACACGACTGAGCGACTAACACACACAGACAGACAAGGCACAGTGCTGGCTGCTAAGAGGGATTATTAATAGGACTTGCAAGCATCCTGGATCATGGACTTACGTGGTTTCTGCTGTTATTCATAATTGAATCACACATTATTGGTGTTGGCTGTGCGCGTGTGTGTGTGTGTGTGTGCACGCTGCACATTTGCTTGGGTAGAGGTGGGTGCCTCAGTGGTGAGGGGGGAGGAAGCAGGAAAGCAAGCATCTGGCCTGAGTCTAGAGGTCTTCCTACCACCTGGAAGAGGAATGAGACACCTGTAACTTGATTCTTCTTGCTGTACCTCCAGAAATAACATAATTTCATGAAAAAACAGTCATTTTTAAACTAAGAAAAGCTTTTTCCAAGAGAAGAAAAGCATTGCTGTTCGTTTGTTACAATATTAACACTTGGAAATTTAATCACACCATTTTGGTAACGTTCTCATGAAACTGTATAATCAACCGCACCGGAAACACTAATAACAAAATCTGTGTTCTGCTGCTGATTAGCTGTGTGGTTTCAGGAAATCTGCTTTACCTGCCTGGGTCTCAGTTTCCTTCCCTGTCTGAAGAGAGGGCTTGGAATCCTGGTGCATAAAAAAAGGAAAAAACAAAAATAATCCTTACTGCAAATTCTGCCTTGAGGGTGGTTGGGTGGGGTGAGGATGGTTAGGATTGGTATGGTCTTGGGTACTAAGAGGGGCTTCCTTCCCTTGTGGTTCAGCTGGTAAAGAATCTGCCTGCAATGTGGGAGACCTGGGTTCGAGTCCTGGGTTGGGAAGATCCTCTGGAGAAGGGAAACGCTACCCACTCCAGTATCCTGGCCTGGAGAATCCCATGGACTGTAGTCCATGGGGTTGCGAAGAGTCAGACACGACTGAGCAAATTTCACATCAGGTCACTTAGGTACTAAGAACAGAGTTACAAAACCAGTGTATTAGTTTATCTAGGAATCTTGTTAAAATGCAAATTCTGACTCAGTAAGTCTGGGATGAGGTCGGAGTTTCTACATTTCTAACAATATCCCACGTGGTGATGATACTGCTGATCTCTACAAGGTGTTAGATGATTATTTTTCCCAACTGTCTCATTCTAAAGAAGAAAGTGGGTCATGAACAGGTATAGAATGATTTGCCCAAGCTCACCTGGCAATCGAGTAGTGCACCCCATAGAAGAATCCCTGGTATCATTTTATTAGTTTGATGACAATACCACTTTCTACATCTCTCATATCTCTTCCAAAGCTAAAACTCTGATAGCATTTGGGGCTTTACATTTCTTACGAGTTACTCTGGGTTTAATATTTTGGCCACACTATCTCATTACATTCACAATTTCATGTCCAACCATCTGTAGTAGTTGCTAGAAAAATCAAATTTGAAAAATTTACCACTTTTTAGTTCTTAGCCTTAGTCTTCATTTAGAATGACCTTTGCGTGTTTATGTATTGCTCATGTAGAGGAAGTAAGAGTCCACTGAAGAAAAAACCCTGTTTGCTGATTCCATGCACTGTGACCACTGTCCATTTGTACTCTTCAGGTGATGTTAACTTCAGCAATGATTGCTTTTAGATTATCAGGGCGCACATTACATGCAGCTTTGTCAATTAAGATAAAAAAGATGTTGATTACTTCTCAAAGCAAAGGAGGTTGGTGACATTGTATAGGAGAAAGGGATCAAGACCATCCCAATGGAAAAGAAATGCAAAAAAGCAAAATGGCTGTCTGGGGAGGCCTTACAAATAGCTGTGAAAAGAAGAGAAGTGAAAAGCAAAGGAGAAAAGGAAAGATATAAACATCTGAATGCATAGTTACAAAGAATAGCAAGGAGAGATAAGAAAGCCTTCCTCAGTGATCAATGCAAAGAAATAGAGGAAAAGAACAGAATGGGAAAGACTAGAGATCTCTTCAAGAAAATTAGAGACACCAAAGGAACATTTCATGCAAAGATGGGCTCGATAAAGGACAGAAATGGTATGGACCTAACAGAAGCAGAAGATATTAAGAAGAGGTGACAAGAATACACAGAAGAACTGTACAAAAAAGATCTTCATGACCTGGATAATCACAATGGTGTGATCACTCATCTAGAGCCAGACATCCTGGAATGTGAAGTCAAGTAGGCCTTAGTAAGCATCTCTATGAACAAAGCTAACGGAGGTGATGGAATTCCAGTTGAGCTATTTCAAATCCTGAAAGATGATGCTGTGAAAGTGCTGCACTCAATATGCCAACAAGTTTGGAAAACTCAGCAGTGGCCACAGGACTGGAAAAGGTCAGTTTTCATTCCAATCCCAAAGAAAGCCAATGCCAAAGAATGCTCAAACTACCGCACAATTGCACTCATCTCACATGCTAGTAAAGTAATGCTCAAAATTTTCCACGCCAGGCTTCAGCAGCTGTGAACTGTGAACTGTGAACTGTGAACTTCCAGATGGTCAGGCTGGTTTTAGAAAAGGCAGAGGAACCAGAGATCAAATTGCCAACATCCGCTGGATCATGGAAAAAGCAAGAGAGTTCTAGAAAAACATCTATTTCTTCTTTATTGACTATACCAAAGCCTTTGACTGTGTGGATCACAATAAAATTCTGAAAGAGATGGGAATACCAGACCACCTGACCTGTTTCTTGAGATACCTATATGCAGGTCAGGAAGCAACAGTTAGAACTGGACATGGAACAACAGACTGGTTCCAAATAGGAAAAGAAATACATCAAGGCTGTATATTGTCACCCTGCTAATTTAACTTATATACAGAGTACATCATGAGAAACTCTGGGCTGGAAGAAGCACAAACTGGAATTAAGATTGCAGGGAGAAACATCAATAACTTCAGATATGCAGATGACACCATCCTTATGGCAGAAAGTGAAGAGGAACTAAAAAGCCTCTTGATGAAAGTGAAAAAGTTGGCTTAAAGTTCAACATTCAGAAAACAAAGATCATGGCATCTGGTCCCATCACTTCATGGGAAATAGATGGGGAAACAGTGGAAACAGTGTCAGACTTAATTTTTGGGGCTCCAAAATCACTGCAGATGGTGATTGCAGCCATGAAATTAAAAGACGCTTACTCCTTAGAAGGAAAGTTATGACCAACCTAGATAGCATATTCAAAAACAGAGACATTACTTTGTCAACAAAGGTCTGTCTAGTCAAGGCTATGGTTTTTCCAGTGGTCATGTATGGATGTGAGAGTTAGACTGTGAAGAAAGCTGAGTGCCAAAGAATTGATAGTTTTGAACTGTGGTGTTGGAGAAGACTCTTGAGAGTCCCTTGGACTGCAAGGAGATCCAACCAGTCCATTCTAAAGGAAATCAGTCCTGGGTGTTCATTGGAAGAACTGATGCTAAAACTGAAACTCCAATACTTTGGCCACCTCATACGAAGAACTGACTCATTGGAAAAGACGCTGATGCTGGGAGGGATCGGGGGCAGGAGGAGAAGGGGACGACAGAGGATGAGATGGCTGGATGGCCTCACTGACTCGATGGATGTGAGTCTGAGTGAACTCCAGGAGTTGGTGATAGACAGGGAGGCCTGGTGTGCTGCAATTCATGGGGTCGTAAAGAGTCGGACATGACTGAGCAACTGAACTGAACTGAACTGGACTGATAGCCAGTAAAATAATTTCCACATTGTCTTTTATATTTATTTGTCATTTGCATTCAGTAATGTTTTTGAGTCCCTGGGGGTGCAAAACAGAGATGAACAAAGTTAATCCAGAGAAGACAGTCTGCTCTTCTAGGTAGTTGTTAAAATAAAAGGTAGTGTACATTTAAAAATATCCATTATCCTAGAGTTTGTTCTTCATCTCAGGAAAATACTGTTTTCTCTAGTCTATATTTATCAGCATTTCCCAAAATATGTTCCTCTGAATACTAGTTCCAGGGAATGCTCTTAGGGAAAAAGAGGATATTTTTCATTAAATAAATTTAAGGTTGCATGCTTAATATCGATTTCTCTTAAGTTTTACAAAGTACAGTAGAAAGCGAAAGCTTTTGACAAGTCTTACAATAAAAAATTAATTTTGTTTAACAACATTGCCTCAAATTATTTAACTAGATCTCTGCCAACTTCCTCCCTTACCTTTCCCCCCGCCCCTCCCCCCGCCCCCCTGCCATGTAATGTCTACTGAGACCCTATAGAATTAGTGTTCTGTGAAATACACTATTGGAAATGCTGGTCTGGATTACTTTCTCCAGTGTTTGAGTTTGCTTTTTTGGTACTTATCTGACTGATGTGATGCATTAAACATATCAGTATGAATTACCTGATATTACTGTTTTTAAGGGCATTATCTTAACTATTTGTTTTTAAAGGAAAATGAAAAGGAAGATGTTTAGCAAAGTGTGTAAATGCTAGCCTGAGGTTTTCCCTCTGATTGTGAAAGCAATTGGTTTTCTGTACTTTGATGGTCCCTCATCTGTGAGGAACTTGAGTAGATGGGAGAAACCTCTTTAGATCGAGAAATAAATGTCAGGCTTTTCCTGATGTTGGTTGCTTCCAGGACAATATTGCTTAAACTCTTGTGTATGTATCTAGTAGCGAGATACTTTTAGATAGCATATGGATAAACATGAAACTCTTTATAGTTATGTATTTGATTCAGTGCGTTTTAGAAAAAATTCAATAGCATCATGAAACATGATTTCACTTATTAAAACACTGATGCTTGAAAATCATAAGTTGATTTAAAGATAAATACTGAGTCATTAATGACAAAAAGGAATCATGAAGGAGCTGTGTGTGTGTGTTAGTTGCTCAGTCGTGTCCAGCTCTTTGTGACCCCATGGACTACATGCCTGCCAGGCTCCTCTGTCCATGGAATTCTCCAGACAAGAATACTGGAGTGGGTTGCCACTCCCTTCTCCAGGGAATCTTCCTGACCCAGGGATTGAACCCAGGTCTCCCACACTGCAGGCAGGTTCTTTACCCTCTGAGCCAACAGGAAAGCCCTATGAAGGAGCTGTGCAAATGACTAAAACTTAGGAGGGCTTCCCTCATTGTTCCAGCAGTAAAGCGGAACTAAAGAGCCTCCTGACGAAGGTGAAAGAGGAGAGTGAAAAGGCTGGCTTAAAACTCAACATCCAAAAACTGAAGATCATGGCATCTGGTCCCATCACTGTATGGCAAATAGATGGGGAAACAGTGGAAACAGTGTCAGACTTTATTTTCTTGGGCTCCAAAATCACTGCAGATGGTGACTGCAGCCATGAAATTAAAAGATGCTTGCTCCTTGGAAGAAAAGCTATGACAAACCAAGACAGAATATTAAAAAGCAGAGACATTATTTTGCTGACAGTGGTCCATCTAGTCAAAGCTATGGTTTTTCCAGTAGTCACATATGGATGTGAGAGTTGGATCATAAAGAAGGCTGAGCATCGAGAACTGATGCTTTTGAACTGTGGTGTTGGAGAAGATTCCAGAGTCCCTTGGACTGCAAGGAGATCAAACCAGTCAATCCTAAAGGAAATCAATCCTGAATATTCATTAGAAGGACTGATGCTGAAGCTCTAATACTTTGGCCATCTGATGCGAAGAGCTGACTCTTAGAAAAGAATCTGACGCTGGGAAAGATTGAAGGCAGGAGGAGAAGGGGACGACAGAGGATGGCATCACTGACTCAATTGATATGAGTTTGAGCAAGCTCAGGGAAATGGTGAAGGACAGGGAAGCCTGGTGTGCTGCTGTCCATGGAGTCACAAAGAGTCAGACATGATGGGGCAACTGAACAACAGCAAAAGCTTGGGGATCAATGTGGGGAGGATTAGCCAAGAAGTGAATTCTGGGGCCTGGCCTGTATCACTTCAGAGGCACCATCACCCCTGTGTTTTGAGAACCATCATAGTACAATAGAAAGTCTGAAAGATATAGGCTGAGATTATGCTACTCATAATGAAATGAAAGATGGTAAGACATGGGTCCCACTGCTGAAGAGCTCACAGCTCTTATAAGACACTGCATTCTGAGGCACTCCTCTCTGTCTCATATCCAAAGCCCTGAAAGCCTCATAACCCACACTGGACTCATCACATGCATGAGTTACTACCAATGAATAAGACAACTCTGAGTTTTGTGTCTTCTGGACAAATACATTTGGCAGTAAATTTAGTCTGCAATGCTAAGATGCATGACTCACATTTGCCCCCTTAAGATTAGCCATCAGTCTACATATCCAAATCTTTTGCCTTCTATGAACTATTGCCTTCAAAGAGGCACTGACAATAATTTGGCTGCTTTCTATTACATGAGTGGTTCTCCACTGAGGGTAAATTGTTTCTACCCAGGGGACATTTGTCTATGTGTGGATACATTATTCTTTGTTGTCACAACTGTGGGGACAGTGCTATGAGCATCTAGTGGGTAGAGGCCACAAATGTTTCTCAAATTCCCGCAATGCACAAGACAGCTCCCCACAACAGAGAGCTATCTGGCCCCACATGTTAATAGGACCAAGGGTGAGAAACCTTGTGTTAGAATGACATAGGTAGGAAGAACTGGATATGATTACACAACTCAAATAAATACGAAAGCTCATTGGGCATATATGAACACATTTTTTATGCTCCCAATGCATTTTTCCCCCAGTGAAAAAGTAATGATAACCCAGAAAACTGTCTGTGGTATGCTGGGTACTAGACCCCCAAAATATCCAAGTGTTAAGCCCTGAACTTGTGAACGTATTATTTTACATAACAAAAAGGATTCTCCAGATATGATTAAGTGAAGGACCTTGAGATGGGGGAGATTATCTTGGATTGTCTGAGTGGGCGTAATCTAATCATAAGGGTTTTTAATCTATAAAAAGGGAAGTAAGGGGGTCAGGGTCAGGGTCAGAAAAGGAGATGTGATGATGAAGGCAAAGCTGGCAGTGATATGACTGAAAATTGAGGAAGGGGCCATACACCAAGGAATGCAGGCTATCTCTGAAAGATTAAAAAGAGGCAAGGAAATAGATTTTCCCCTCTAGTTTCAGATGGATTATATCCCTGCTAAGACTTTGATTTTAGGCCGATAGACTTTTGGACTTCTGACTGCCAGAGTTGTAGGATACTGAACTTGTGCTGTTTTATGCTACTAAATTTGTGGTGATTTCTCACGGCAAGAATGAAAAACTAATACACTATCATTTGGTATGCTTTGAGAATGGATATTTCCACATATTATTTCCACTATATGTATTTTCACAGATAGTAGAAATAGATTTCAGATTTTACTGCATTAGAACAAAAATTCTAGTTAACACTATAGCTATTTGGAACACTTTTTCTCTAAGAGTAGCAGAGGCACTTGGGGGTTCTGCATGAGGATGGATGATCTTACTGAGGAAGAAGGTTTGGTGGTTTAACAGCTGGTTGATAAAAATCTTAAATAAGCCAACTTTATGTTGCCTTCTTTTACAGACAATTTATGGGTAAAATAACTCATCAAGTGGTTTGGAAGCTGCAAAAGTATGAGGAACTATTGTCAGAGTAGCTGTACAATTCTTCATGAACTCTCCAAAATTATAGACATTTGTTATGCTCTCACTTGAATGGTTTTATTAATTTTTACAACCACCATATTAGTTGTTATCATCAGTTATCATTAGTTGTTATCATAAGATGATTATGATGTTTCTCACTGCAGCCTCTGTAAAATATTGCTTTCCAGTTTGAACCCTGAGTAAGAATGCTATCATGTTTTTCTCTGGCCCATATCCAGTGTGGTTGTAAGCAGTCAGGTGATATCCAGGAGTTATCAGGTGAAACTCCAGCAGCATGGAGTCTTGCAGATGTCAACACATAGTGTGTGTACTCATAGGTATGCTGTGTGTACAACTGCAGCCTCCTGCCTAGGCACAGCTTGCCATAACCAACCTCATCACGCCGAGGGCAGCTCTCTCATCTACCCTCTCCATCTGTGAGGTGTGAAAAATTTAGAATTATTTAATGAATAGTACCCACATCCACAGGGGCTTCCCAAAGTGACTCAGGGGTAAAGAATCAGCCTTCCAGTGAAGGAGACATGCATTTGATCCCTGGGTCGGGAAGATCCCCTGGAGAAAGAAATGGCCCCCCACTCCAGTATTCTTGCCTGGACAGAGGAGCCTGGTGAGCTATGGGGTCATGGGTTCACAAAGAGTCAGACACGACTTAGCGACTAAACAACAACAAAAACACACATCCACACAAAGACACACGAACAGATAAGGATAGTTGACGTTTGAATGCTGCCCAGTAGCTCACAAAGTGCTTTTTACCTCCGTGGTTTTATAGTCCTTGTTATCCTCAATCTGTTTTGCCGATTAAGAAACGGGAACTGAAAGTTTCAGTGATTTGTCTAGTGTAAAAAAGGCAGCAAGGGTGGTGGGACTCAAATGTTCTTTCTCTAATGTGGCTGTCCACCTGCTGCTGGGTGGTTCCATGGCATCTGGACTTTCCAGGATGGGCAGTTATAGAGCTTAGCTGAGGTCACCGTGCTGATCACGCTGAGTGCCTGTATGGTAGGAGTGCCCTACATGCGGCCCAGTCGGCTGGCCCCCGATGTCCTTCTGCTTTTTAAAAGACATATTTCTTTATTTATTTGGCTGCACCAGGTCTTAGCTGTGGCATGGGGGATATAGTTCCCTGACCAGCGATCTAACTCAAGGCCCCTGCATTGAACGCTTGGATTCTTAGCCTCTGGACCACCAGGGAAGTCTCTCTCCTGCCTTGAAGACTTAAGTTTTCTGCCTCTGGGCCTGGGGAGACCTCTTCTTGAAACTTCACTGTTCTTATTAGTCTTGCGGAGGGAAAGTATTTCTCTGTCTCCTGGCTGTGGTATAGCCCTCTCCCCAGGGTCCTCTGGTTCCTTCTTCATAGACCCTTTTATGGATTTACACTCTCTAATGTCTATTTTTTTAAAAAATTGAAATACAGTTGATTTATAAAGTTGTGTTAGTTTTAGATGTACTATAAAGTGATTCAATTATACACACACACACACACACATATAGATATTTATATTCTTATTCATATTCTTTTCCTTTATAGGTTATTGCAAGATACTGAGTATAGTTCCTTGTGCTACATAGTAGGTCTTTGCTGGTTATCTACTATATATATAATAATGTGTACATGTTAATTCCAAGCTCCCAATTTACTCCTCTCTCTGCTTTTTCCTTTTTGTTAACTGTAAGTTTGTTTCCTATGTCTGTGGGCCTATTTCTGTTTTGTACTAAAGTTCATTTGCATCATTTTTTAAAAAAAGATTCTACATATAAATGATATCATTTGACATTTGTCTTACTCTGTCTGACTTCACATAATATGCTCATCTCTAGGTTCATCTGAAATCTATAGAATAAACTAGCGTGAAGTGAAATGAATGATTAGCTACTTCATTGTTCTCTTTTAAAAATTTTCACATACTATGAAAAGGTTAGTACTAAATTGAATAAAGCATCCCACTAATATTTAATATTGTGGTAAATTCTATTAAAAGTTGAGTACAGGTCTTCAATCTAACATATAACCCATGACTATTGTTTTGAGGATGCAGACTATTGTTTAAATTTATTTTGCCTCATCTGGGAAATTTTAGGCTGCACATGGTTGTGAAATTTTCAAAAGTAACTACCTTTGGGATATTTCTCTTCCAGTATTTGATAAAGAATGGAGATAGCATTAAAATGTTTATTAGAAGCAATATTTTTAGAATTAGAAGCAGTATTATTTTCCGTAATACTGAAAACAAAAATGACAAAAATAAAAACGTTTGTGTGATCGAAAAGGTTGCCAAGTCCTCAGCTAAGTATCTCACATGGGTATATCACATGTCACAGGGGCCTATTATATCTGTATTTTTGTTAATCATGGAAAATTGCCACAGTGGATGAATTATCATTCTTATTAAGAACTTATTCTATTTATTACCATATTATAGACTTAAATAAGCCAAAATCAACATGACCTGGCCATAGGCTTTTAGTATCCATGTATAAATTATACATGTTTGGATTGAAAATAAAATTTTTTACTGTATGTGGAAATCCATTAGAAGAATTAAAAAAAATGAATTAGAAGAATTTTTTAAGACTTTACAATTCTACAACATAGAGAAAAGGGGAGACAAATATTTAGTGACATAGGGTATGGTATAGACAGTGCAGAGAAGGGTCACTCTCATTTCTTTTCTTCGAATTGACACACTTTTATTTGGCAGATTTTTAAGTTCAAGAGGAAGCTGAGAAAGAAAAATTAGCAAAGATGGAAATAATATACTAATTTCTTATTCAGTAGAACATGACTAAATTAATATTCGTTCATAGTTATGAATATAAAATACAATTCCAAAATGAAAACTGAAATGTGTGGCATTTGAAAGACATTTATATTCTGGACACACCATGGGTATAAAAAATTCTAGTTTTTTCTTCTTACCACTTTTGATGGCAGTAGAATGGTGTTATCACGCATGGCTTTCCATCAGCTTTTTATACTGTATTTTGTATTTTTTTGCATTCATCTTCTTACTGATTGAGCTTCCAATGTAGTTGATTGACATATTTTTTATTTAGAGTTTTTATTACATTAATAAACTTATTTATTCCTTAGAGTGAGACATTAGAGTAGTAAATGAACATTCTTTCAAAGATGTTAAAATTTGCAAGATATTCAGAAATATTTTCTTTATAAATAGCATAATTCAGTGGTAGGTATTATTGGAGAAGCTGGGGAGAAAAGTATTGCCTGTATTCTCCCTTTCCTGTTATAGTTACACCAACAAATAGGATGACAATTCAGTCCAAAAAATTTCTATTTCTTTTAAGAGTGAGACCTTGAGGGCCACTTGAATTTTTGCACTGCCTCCCCTTCCCAGAACCTTTTAAAATTTTGGCAACCTTTTGCAATTAGGTAATGGAAGCACAATTCCCGTTCAGAAAATTATTCTGCAAGGTGCCAAATTTAGACATTTTAAAGAAAATACTCTACCTTAGGAAATGATTCCATCATTATAATAATACTGACAATTCACAGAGCAATGGAAAATGGGTGGTTGAGATCTGACACTCTCCATTTCAGTAGGAAAAAATGTACAACTGATTTAAACCAAATGTCAAACTACTCATTCAATAATTCTTTGTGTCTCCTTTCTATCTTTTCAGAGCTTTGGGGCTCAGATGCTTGTAAATGGTCAAAAGTGAGCCACTCAGCTCCTTCAGAAAGGCAAGCAGAGAGAGGCATTTGGCTGTAAATCATGACCCTGACTTAGTAGCTGGACAGTATTGGGGAGTTCCTATAACCTCTCCAAAGCCCCTTTTTTACAGATATAAAATGGGAATAATGACCTCTGCTTTTTTTTTTTTTTTAGGAATACTTTTAAGATTATGTATGTGCATGCATGCAGGTTTTATTTTTAATTTTAGGATTATAGAGAATGTATATAAAATGTCTAATACAGTCAGATTCACCCAGAAAGTGCTCCATGCACAGTGATAAATGTGACTGTACTTCTGGTAAACTCATATCCTAAGTGTGGTCCCCATGGCATCTTTGGCTCGCACCACCTGATGCTGAGTGAATGCAGGACATTCTGACAGTGCGGTAGGTTCCCAGGGCCTGAACCTGTCTGACTGCTCTGAACAGTCAATCTCAATTTAGTTAATCCACATAAAAAATTTGCTCCCTTCAGATCTCAGCCCCCAAACCTGGTTTCAGAAACTGTTTGATTTTTCATTCTACTCTTCTGATCATATGGAGGCAAAGTCACAGACTCTCCTAGTTGACATTCACAGCACTTGTGCTTGGCTGCAAGAATCTACTGATGTAAAAACAGATGTTTGCCGCATGACAATATTGGGTTAAATATTTGGACTCTTTATAGGAGCTTGTTTAAAGCACAGTCAAGGTAACTGGAAAAGAATCATATGATTGGAAGGGTTCCCCAGGGTTCATTTGGGATCACTGAGTCACTGAAGCCCAGGATGGAAGAAGTCATGTGGTTTTATCCACCTGATTCCCAGAAGGCCCATCCACTCCCTCTCACTAACCAGAATTTGTCCTACCCCTTAAGAGCTGCTGCGGAGGGCGTTCTGGAAGTTTTGAACAATTGTGAAAGACGCTTCTGTATTGTATTTAGTTATAGCTCTTCCCACACCTAAATAAGGCAAAAAAGAATTTACATCTTCAATGAATAGTCTATCAATCTTAGTAAAGGGAAATAAGATTCAATTTATATTTTTTCTCCTGCGATTTTGTTCTTTTTCCAACTAAGAAGCTTTATTCGTTCATTCAACAGATATTTTATGAGTGCCTATAGTCTGCTAGGCTCAGGTCTTGGTATGAATTTGGTAAATATAAAACAATTCTAGAATCCAGAATCTCACTGGGAAGAAACACATGTGAGAAGATTATTAGAATATGATAAGCACCGTAATAGAGGTAGGAAAGTACAAAGGAGAAAGCAAATAATTTAAAAAAACAACCCAAAACTGGTGCTCTTCTCATTGGACTTTTTCTGGAAAGCTCATCTTTCTTTCAAAAGATAACAATTCTCTAGTCTCCCTTTGTGCACTTAGCATATTTCTCAAACATAATGTCAAAAGTTCTTCCTCTGTCACCTTAGACCCTTGTGCAGAAGGGAGAGTGGGAAAGGAACTCTTTGAATGGTAACCACAGCAATGCAAGGTGTAGTTAGTATTGCTCTCATTTTCCAGATTTTCTTCACCATTGAATTCTGATCTATGTAGGTGCTTAATGAATGGTCTTGAATAAGTGAGAGGAAACAGCATCAGAGAGGGTAAGTGACATACCTGAAATCACGAAACTCTTAAGTTCTTATGAATTCTGTGTTTACACACTTCTAAGTCACTGATGCCTTTTCCAATGATTTCATAGTTGACGGAGAATGTCAGATTATGTTTCTCTGTAGAAAGGGTCTTCCTACACCTGAACATCAAACCTACTAGCTACTCTTTCTTGTTGCATTGCCATTGCATCAATCCTAAAAAGATGGAAAAAGTTGGCTCTGGAGTCTAAATCTTTGAGTTCACATCCCAGCAACTCTGCATGTGAGCTCCTTAACAAAACATAGCCTTCCCGTTGATAAAATGAGGACAACAATGTTTTCCCCATAGATTTGTTGTACTGACATGAAGACATAATGAATGTAACATGCTTAGTACGGAGCCTGAATGTAGAAGCTCTTCATACATATGGGCTATTATTTATCCCAGGGTCAAGATATCCTTGAGAGGCAGTGACAGTCTTACTTAGTGATTTGTTTCAGAGACCTAACCAGGAAATTCTTCTTTGGGTCTAATCCAAAGCGCCACTTTCTGCTGTAATTGAAGGCGGTTTTCTCAGGTTCTAGTCTCTGAGGAAATTCAGAGCAGCTGGTCTTTCGTATTCTTGATGACTTTTATTAAATCAGCCACACTTCAGAGGTTTTGTTTCTAGACTAAATACACTCCCCAGTCAGAAACTGTGTCTACATAATTTTTTCTTGCTCTAATCTTTCTGTCCCCTTTGGACCCTTAAGAAATTAGGCCATTTGTGTAAAAATTTTGCAGATGGAAAATACAAGAGATTTTTCTTTGAAAATAGAGTCTATAATTTCTGACCTAGATTTACAGGAAAATCTCAGCCAAGGATAGATGATGAAACAGTTGCTAATGAAGTAACTTAGGGATGAAAATTTTCCTGGATATTAAAAATACACACCAATCCATATTTATATATCTTTTATCCACAATAATTCATCTTGAAAATGTGTAATGTGTTGGCCTATTTTTCTTACTATCTCAAATTGAGATTCTGACTTGGCCATTGCCATACCAGAAACAGATTGAACCTTTTCTACAAATATAAACTGATTTGCAAAAAGAACAGAATAATTCTGGAAAGACCTGTGGAGATAATTTATCTCATGTCTCATGACCATACGCCAAATTAATGGGAGTGAAGTATTCTGACTTCAAGGCTCTTTATTTGATATCAAGAACTGCCTTTTATGTTGATTTCAGTAAACTGATAGGCTACTATTGATATATGAAATGAAATTAACAAATAATGACCTGAAACTATGTCATAGAAAGACAGGGGAAGACTGTCCATAATGTTCTGAACCAACAATTTCCCCATTTTCTAGGGTATAAAGAACAGATAGTAATAAAATCTTACAAAGAGAATATAGGTGGGAAGGTTGTTCCCTCATTCTCCTTCTTTGTTATTATACAAATATCAATACATATGTGTCCAGCTTCTGTCTGGATTGAACAGGGAAAAGGGCAGTTGGTCGTAATATTATTTCATATTCTTAAACTGATCTCCTTTGGCTTTTACAATTACCTAATGACTGTTTTTTAAGCACGTCTTGGACTTAGAAGATTGCAACCTTGGCTCAGAAAGGAGCAGTCTTATTCCTCAGGCTATTTTCTTAAGCTCTGAAAGCTTTAGTGAAATAATGCATTATTATGTCACATATGGTGCTCATCTCAGATGACTGCTAGAAGCTGCCGAGTTCTATACCAATAAGAGATATCCATTTGTGGTTAGAGTGAATTTTGTGTGTCAACATTCATATGGAGAATGATCTCCTGTGCTTTCATCCCTCAGTATTTGGAGCGCTTCTATTTTCAGTGGGAGAAAGAAAAATATAAACATACCTTGAAGTCTAGAACACTCAGATATGTGTCCTAAGGTGTTGTTTTTGAATAAATTATCTTATATTTCTCAACGTGAAAATGCTGTCCAATGGCTTTTTGTTCTTAAAACATTCTCTTTCCCAATGAGCTCTCCTCAAAATTATAATTATTAGTTACTGTTTTAATGGAGAATTTGAACAATTCTGCCACATTTCTTTTAAGTACACAAAGGGAGGAGTGAAAAAAGTCTTGAGAGGCAATCTAGTTGCAAAAATTAAAAATACCCGGAATAATGGTTATCCAGTTTACTCTCTGAGAGAACTTCTGAATACTCAGTGTGCTAACTACCTAGTCTTAAATCTTATCTTCCAGATGAGCATAGTGCTGGTGGCATATCCTTCTATTACAGAAGTGTGAAGTGACTCCTCTTCCATATTCACCATTGTCTTCCCTTTCTTAAAAGTCTGCTGTAGGCCAGTGAGGAAGATTTCATCCCAGGCACTTACATTACATGGTGCACCAAGTCCAAGTCAGAATGACCAAACAGTGGTTGAGAAACAAGCCAGCAGCTGTCTGAGAATATCGCTGGCTGGTGACTCAGTCCCCAACATTTCAGACAAGTTGCTTGGGGAATTGTATGGCCTCAAGCAGAGAAAGGCAAACTTGTTCACCCACATGTTGAGAGGAAGCAAAGAACATGGTAATTTGTTCCCTGTATAAATGTATTCCACCCACGCACACCCACAAGTGGGAGCGAAAGATAGGGCTTTTGGCCTAAAGGGTGGAGTCACTTTCGTCCCCCTCATTTCCTTGTAAGGATGTTGGGGAGACCAATGAGATCATGTCTGTGAAGTAGATTGACTGGAATGTGTTCATATTGTCCAATGTAAATTATGCCAGTAAGGTTTTTTTACTTTTCTTACAACACTCACAAAACATTGGCAACCTGTGTAGATTGTCCCATGTCCTTAAGTTCAAATCCCTCTGCCAGCCCACCCTGGGTAATTCATTTGGGGTCTGTGTGAAAGTGACCAAATCTTAGCTTTTTATCTTGTAGAGCTTTCCCATAAATAGTTGGAGTTGTTCCAAGTGAGGAATTCTACGAAAAAGCAAAAAGGAACACTTGCAGGTCACCCTGCTATCTAGCAAACTCATCAAAAGGCCACAAAATACTGAGTTCTTTAGACCTTGCTTGAGATGGTATTCAGAAGTTTTCTATTCAAAATTGCTTGGCTGGACACACTGTGTATTTTCATGTGATACCCTTTAAGATATTCTGCATGAAGAAGCTGTCTGATCGTATGTTTTTTAAGAGAGCCAGAAAGACCTAGACCATCATGTGTTATTTCCTTTTGGGACTCTCCTTCTATCTAAGACATAAAACCAATTTAAAACCAGTGGCTTTGATGGAGATTGTCCTAAAGTCCATTTCTATTTTCTGATGTTATCAGTGAATCACTGGTGTATATTCAAATTTTATGATAGCCTGCTTTTAAGGAATGTAGCAGCTAACAAAAGATAGAAAGAGGAAGAAAGATGTGGAGATTGGTTTTAGAAAATTACTATCAAAATTTATATTTACATGGATTTTGGATCTATTTTTTTTCAGCACTTGTCTCATCAGATTATTACTCTTAAAACAGTAATTTCTTGATGTCTGTTCTCTAAATTTCTTTGCACATAACTAACAAGCTAATGCTTTAAATGCTATTGTAAATGATGTCTTTTAAAAGTTTCATTTTCTATTTGTATAGAAATGAATAATTTTTTGGATATTGACACTTGTATCCAATGGGCTTATATATGCATTTGTTAATTTGAATAACGAATGATGAAAATTATATTTCCATTTTCCTATTCTTATGCCTTTTTGTTTGTTTGTTTGTCTTGTCTTATTGCATTGACTGGGACCTTAAGTATAATTCAAACAAAAAAGATCATAGTGGGCATCCTTGCCTTGTTCCAAAATTCACAAGTAAGATAATGTTTGTTGTAAGATTTTTGTAAATACACTATCAGATTTAAAAAGTCCCTTTGGTTTGCTAGATACTTTTATCATCAATGGGTGTTGAATTTTATCAAAAATTTTTTGAAACTGTTGCATGTTACATGATTTCTCTCTTTTTTCTGTAAATGTGTTGAATCACATTGATTAATTTTTGAATCATAAACCATCCTTGCATTCTTGAAAAGAGCCCATTTGGTCATGCTACTGTTGTTTATGATTTTTGCATCTATATGTCTACTGTTTTGTTTCTTGTAATGTCCTTGTAAGGTTCTGCTGGGCCGATAAATAATAGAAAAGTGTCTCTTCTCCCTTTTTCCTATTCTCTGGAAGTATTGCTGCTAGTGTTATTTATTCTTTATGAAATAATTCACTGGTGAAACTATTTGGTAAGCAGAGTTTTCTTTGTGGGAAGGCTTATAAAAACAGGTTTAATTTCTTTCATAATATCAGACAGTTCAGGTTTTCTATTCTTTTTGGTATCAGTCTGGTAATAATTTCACATAAATAGCCATATTTACTGGCATAAAGTGTTTCATAGCATCTTCTAATAATCTTTTAAATGTCAGCGAATAGTTTACAATGCTATTTCTACAGCCGATAATAATGCCAAATACAATGCTCACTCCTTGAAGTTTGCCAAGCCATTTCCTATTATCACATAAGTTTATGCAGTTAGATGAAATAATATGGATGTAAGTCAAAGACTCTTTCTTACCCCTGTGACATCAAATGTTTACATTAATATGAAAGTACTTCTTCAGCCACAGGGGAATCAAAATGCTATTAATAATAGTTATACTTGTTTTTAGAGACGTTGCGTCTATAAACTGAGGCATACTGCCAATTGCTCATAAATATCACCTTTCAGTTACCTTTTGTTCTTGAAATTATTCCAAGGATGTGTTGGTGAATACGTAGTTTCCCTGATGAGTGTGATGTTCAGTGGGGATGATAAGGAAGTTTTTAACTAAAATGCTTCTGTTGTCAGACATTTCCATTTTAAGTAGTACAGGCTAGTAATTCTGTCACAGAAATAAGTGTGTTTACCTTCATTAGTTACTGACTGGGTGACTTGGGCGAGTAACCTAATTAACCTGTAGAACTGAAAGAAGATGAGATGGCTGGATGGCATCACCGACTCGATGGACGTGAGTCTGAGTGAACTCCGGGAGTTGGTGATGGACAGGGAGGCCTGGCGTGCTGCGATTCATGGGGTCTCGAAGAGTCGGACACGACTGAGCGACTGAACTGAACTGAACTGAACTCTTTTTCCAGGACATGAAGTTAACATGATCTTCCTTTTATGCATCATTGTTACTCATAGCAAATAATTAAATGTTGTACATAGTGCCTTATGCTCCATAAAGATCTGTGAAGTTGATAGAAGCAGTTCTGATCTTTGAAAATGATTTTTCTCTGGACCAAAAATAAAGCAGGGAAGGTAGCAAAGGGAAGAGATCTTTGAGGATCTTCAAAATATCAGTTGACTATAGCTGTAGCTCTCTATGCCATTGTGAAATGTCAAATGGAACTGTTCTACAAACTGTTGGTGGAAGCATACTCTTCCTTAGACTATGAATGGAGTGATACAATCAGAAAGAATAACCAAGCAAAAAGACATTTCTCCAGTTGTGCCTAGACTGCCTTGGTAAGAAAGTGAATTTCAAGCTGGGAGGGATTGGAGAGATCCTTAAGTCTGATGCTCTAATATTCCCCTAAAGAAAACTGAGCTCTCAAAGATTAAGTGACACCTATGGTAGAAAACTGGAGCTTCCCTGGTGACTCAGACAGTAAAGAATCTGCCTGCAAAGCTGGAGACTGGGGTTTGATCCCTGGGTTGGGAAGATTTCCTGGAGAAGGGAAAGGTTATCCACTCCAGTATTTTTGCCTAGAGAATCCCAAGAACGAAGGAGTCTGGTGGGCTCTGGTACGTAGGGTTGCAGAGAGTCGGACACGACCAAGCGACTAAGCACATAAAGTAGAAAACTAATGCTAAACTCACTTTAAGGGAAATCATATTCCTCAATTCTAAATATGAAAGCAGATAAACTAAAGGGTCATCATTATTTTAAAAAGGGATTTTATTATTCAGTAAATAACCTGTTATGGGGTCACACAGAGTCAGACACGACTGAAGCGACCTAGCAGCAGCAGCAGCATTTATTAAGCAGCAAATTCCCAGTGCGTTCAAGAAGTGATTTAACTTGCAAACACTTGATTTTCATGCAGAGTTACAGCAACACATTGTTGAGGAAAGCAAGGTGCAGTAATGTTCCTTCTGTGACTGGTCAGTGTGAGCTCAGTCGTCTACCTGGGTGTTTGCCAGGGCACACACAACTAGGGACATGTTATGGCGTTTCCCTAGGTGGTAAGGTACGTAGATGTCATTGCTTTTACTGAACACAACACAGAGCCTGAGCTGTACAAACCAGACTAGAGAGGGTGGGCCGTGAGCTACGGATGGTGGGCCTTTCAAGTCTGAACCTGTGGTAGGATATTGCTTTCCTTGTCAGCCACACCTTCAAGACTTTTTAAAAAATGGATACAATTCACTTTATCACAAAGCTATATTAAAAATGGAACAGAATTTGGGTGGAGTAGCAATACCACAGTTGAAAACCTTCACCTTCAAGTTGACAGGGTGGAGCGAGCAAGGCATTCCTTGCCAAGCTTGTTTATCTTGGCTCACAGGACCAGCAGGGGAGCGCGGGGGCCCCCTCTGACCACAGAACTAAGATGTTCCTCTTTTCCCTCAACTCCCTCCATTCCCAAGGGACTTGCTGTCACAAGCCTCAACAAAGGTTTTTGATTTCAAAAAAGAAGGCTTATTTGGATTCATTTCCTTTAAGATATCCATTCATGAAAAAAAAAAATCATGAAAAGCGATAGCATAAGATTGATTTTTTTTCTATGTGTATGTGTGTGTTCAGTTGCTCAGTCATGTCAGACTCTTTATGTCCCCATGGACTATAGCTTGCCAGACTCCTCTGTCCTTGGAATTTTCCAGGCAAGAATACTAAAGTGGATTGCTATTTCCTAATCCAGGGGATCTTCCCAACCCAAGGATCAAACCCACATCTCTTGCATCTCCTGCATTTACAGGTGGATTCTTTACCCCCAGCACCATCTGGAAAGCCCTGTTTTGTTTTTTTTTTTTCTTTAAAAAAAAATATGCTTCAAGATATTGTACCTTGAGACATTTCCATAAAACTATAAAATCATTAGGCTAGGTTATAGTTAGAAACACTCTCTTAGAGATGCCTGTGCCAAAAGCCTTATGGAAATTTGAACTATAATAATAATAACGTCCATTGAGGACAGGTTTAAATTTTCTCTATATATTAATTCATTTAATCTTTATAACACCCTGTGTAGTAGGCACTATCATTCTTACCCTTTTCATCCCTGTTGTCCAGGTGTGGAAGGTGAGGTACACAGAGGTTAAAAAACTTGCCCACAGTCATGCACTTAGTAGTAACTGGTGGAGTCTGGATTCAGACTCAGTCAGTCTGACTCTAGAACTGGGAATCTCAACACTGATACTCTGCTACTTCTTTAAACTTGAATATAAGATAGATTTTTTAAAAGAAATAGCCCAAAGTCAACAGTTGTTTCAGAATCACAATGAGTGAAACAAAGGGAGGAAAATAAAATAACAATGAAAAACAAAAGCATTTTTTTCTCCCCAAATACTGTTGTTTAAAATTTACTTTCATATAAATGTTAAGGACTAACAATAGGGACACTGCTTAATTCAATGAATAATAAACTCAAGTTAATTACACCAAAGGTGAAAAAAATATTTTAAAACTATTATAAAGAAATATAAAACAATTTAGGCAAATTGATGGGTGGTGGTAGTCTCATAATAGATTTTGAAGGGAAGAAGAGTGTCTCTAATATCAGAGTCTGAAAATTTATTCAGCCTGTTTTTCACTAGAAAATGCAAAGAATTTTAGTCTTAATCAAGGAGGGCAACCAAACCCTTCTCCCTCATTATTTTTTTGTGCCAAAATAAGTGATACTAAACTACATGCTGCCCATTAATTAAGCACATATAGTGATTCTTATAGGGCTTCCCTGGTGGCTCAGAGGTAAAGTGTCTGCCTGCAATGCGGGAGACCCTGGTTTGATCCCTGGGTTAGGAAGATCCCCTGGAGAAGGAAATGGCAACCCACTCCAGTACTCTTGCCTGGAAAATTCTGTGGGCTACAATCCATGGGGTCACAAAGAGTCAGATATAGACTTAATATCCTTGTATCATTTTTCACTACAAAGGATTTCTTAAATCTTTAAAAAAAGTTCACCAAAAATGGAAGAGTCAACAGAAGTGAAAGTTTGATAATTCAAAGAAGTGCAAAGCACACTTTTATAAGATACCTAGTTACAGAATCCCCAAATTGATTTTTTTCAGCATCAAAATTAATTTCTGGGATGGTTGGCTGACTAAGCAGATGTAGGAAACATATATTCTGACTCAAAATATGTAGAAATGCCAGCTAAAATAGAAATTAAAAATTATTAGCTATAGAGCTGAGTTCAAAAGCCAGAAAGAGAAATATTTTAAGTAGTAGGAAATAGAGGGAACTTACGTCATTGCAATGAGTGATGGTTGATGCCATGCAGGCCAAGGGTATTAGCCTGGATATACGCGTTAAGAGCTAATGTCTAAAGCACTGTGTACAATGGGGAAATATATCTGGGAATATCCTGTCCAATTCATACAGAGAGGTAAAAGTCCAGGGACAGGCTTGGGATATAGCATGGGGATATGGCTTAGAAACAGATCATTTCCCTGGCCTTGGTGGAAAGTAAAAGTCCAAATTCAGGCTCTTTGTAAGACCTGAGTTTGAATAACCCAAGTAGTGCAGAAATACAACCTTAGAGTCTAACCCAAGAGATGAGTTAAACAAAACCTAGATAAACTGAAGACACAGGGAAGGCACTCAGAATGAAGGCCAGAGAGAAAAAGAGACAGAAAATGTAAGAGCAGTTAAGAAAACATGGAAGATAAGAAAGAGTAGTTTCAAAATATAATAGAAGTACAAAAATCTTCCCTATAAATCAAATAGTTACTTTTGTACAAAAAAAGCAGCAATGTCATCTACATATAAGAAATATAGATAGTGACGCTAATTATTAGAGAAATGTAGATCAAAACTTCAATGAGGTACCACTTCACACTGGTCAGAATGGCCAACATTTAAAAGTATATAAATAACAAATGCTGGAGAGGGTATGGAGAAAAGAGAACCTTCCTATGCAGTTGGTGGAATGTAAACTGGTGCAGCCACTACGGAGGACAATATGGAGGGTCCTTAAAAAACCAAATAAAAAGTTACTGCATGATTCAGCAATCCTGCCCCTGGGCATATACTCAGAGAAAACTCTAATTCAAAAAGATACATGCATCCCTATGTTCACAGCACTATTTATAATAGCCAAGGTGCAGAAGCAACCTAAATGTCTACTGACAGATGAATGGATAAAGAAGACGTGCAATATATATATATAATAGAATACTGCTCAGACATAAGAAAGAATGAAATAAGACCATTTGCAGCAACATGGATGCAACTAGAGATTATCATACTCAGCGAAGTAAGGCAGAAAGAGAAAGACAAATACCATGATATCACTTAAATGTGATACTGAACTTGTTTACAAAATAGAAACAGATCCACTGACATAGAAAAAAAAATTATGATTACTGAAGGAGAAAGGGGGTGGGGGGATAAATTAGGAATTTGGGATTAGCAGAAACAGATTACTATATATAAAACATATTAAAAAACAAGGTCCTACCAAATAGCACAGGGAACCACATTCAATATCTTGTGATAAACCATAACGGAAAACAATATGAACAAGAATATGTGTTTAGCTGAGTCACTTTGCTGTATACCTGAAACTAACACAACATTGCAAATCAACTATACATCAATTAAAAGAAAAAGAAACTTAGATATTGAAATAGAGAATAGGTTTTCTACCTCTCTTTCCAATTGCTTTTCTGGAAGTGTGAAAGTTTAATTTTTCCTGCTCTGAGCTGTGGAGATTCCCTGTGGATTAGTTTTCTGACTGCCTCTAAACAGTTCCAGATTACTTGTGTCTTTTCTCTTTAAAAGCTCTCAGCCTCTAAAGTGGATGGCTCAGATGACAAAGAATCCACCTGCAATGCAGGAGACCCAGGTTCGATCGCTGGGTTGGGAAGATCTCCTGGAGAAGGGTATGGCAACCCACTCCAGTACTCTTGCTTAAGAATCCCATGGACAGAGGAGCTGGGCAGGCTGCTGTCCATGGGCTGCAAAGAGTCTGACACGATTGACTAACACTTTTCTATAGTGGATAGCTCCATTTAATTCAGCTAGCGTGTTCTATAGAAGACAATCACTTGAATAACCAAAGTTTCCAAAGTCCTGCTTTTTTTCTTTTGTAGCAGATTTGGGAGAGACGATTTAGATAATTGAATACTTACTCCTCTTAAAACTTGGTATATGAAGACTTCCCTGGTGATCCAGTGGCTAAGCTTCCAATGCAGGGGGCCTGGGTCTGATCCCTGCTCAGGAAACTGGATCCCACCCCCTGCAACTAAAGATCCCAAACACTGTAATGAAGACCAAAGATCGTACGTGCCACAACTAAGACCTAGCAGCTAAATAAATAAATATTAAAAAAAAACCTCTGGTATACATCATCAAGAGTTTTAACTTTTCTGCTTTAAAGCATCCCTCATCAAAGAAAGTGAAAAATGTTTCTGAACTGTAAAGAATATGAAGAATTGTCTCTTCTACAATATGCTCCAAGAAGGTTCTGATATCACATACATCTTAATTATTATCTTTACTTTTTCATATTTAAAAATAATTTCATTCCTATTCCTTTTAAATCATCTTCCTTCCCCTTTGTTCATGTTCTATATTCTATTTCACTTGTTTTTTTTAGTTTTTTAATTTATATTGAAGTAAAGCTGATTAATGATATTGTGTTAGTTTCAGATGTACAGCAAAGTGATTCAGGGATATATATACATGTATCTATTCTTTTCAAATTCTTTTCCCATTTAGGTTATTACAGAATATTGAGCAGAGTTCCCTGTGCTATTCAGTGGGTCCCTGTTGGTTATCTATTTTAAATATACATGCTCCATATTCTTTAAACTTTTGTTCTCAAAGATTTTGGTTGTAGATTTGTATAAAATTGGTAAAAAGGAATTACACATTTTAAACACTCTCTCTGTATGAGTCACACAGATTCACACAGACACACAGACACACGCACACACACACACACAAACACAGACACACACCAGGAGACTGGATGTGTCACACTGAGAAGGAAAGAAGGTAACCAGTCCAGCATCTTCAGAGGCAGCGAAAAGAGGGAGTCTTCTCTGACAGATTTCACAGTCCCCTCCTTTCTCTCTGAAAGCTGGTTCCAAGCCTCATCCAAGTACCCATGGGGCAACAGGATGACTAAGTTTGACTAACATTAGGCTGACTTTCCATAGTGGCTCAGATGGTTAAGAGTCTGCCAGCAATGCGGGAGACCCAGGTTTGATCCCTGGGTCAGGAAGATCCCCTGGAGAAGAGAATGGCAACCCACTCCAGTATTCTTCCTTGGAGAATTCCATGGACAAGGACCCTGGCGGGGTATAGTCCATGGGGTCACAAAGAGTTAGACACAGCTGAATGACTTTCACTTTCACTTTCAGGCTGACTTTATGGGTAGAAGAATTGTAAATGTATAATTCCATTCAGTGCATTTTGGGCAATCATAACTGACATGCAATAAGAGATATGATTATTATTACTCAAATTCTTCTTTGGTTCAAAAGCTTCCTATAATGGTTATGACTTTAAAATATTGTTTTTTTAGGTAATTACAGCTAATGCCTGAATGGTAGTGCTTTGTTTATTTTAACCTCATTTGAAATAAATTCTTCAGCTGAAATGTAGAACACGTATATTTCAGACCAAGGCCTCCCCCCCAAAAATGCTAAGCCTGATATAAATATGTGAAATATAAGCCATCTCTCTTTATTTGGATCCTAGAGATGATGTATTGTTTTTGAGTCAAAAACTGTACAGGAATTTGGTAAGTTCAAGAAAAAGGCTCTGGGAAGCTTTTTTTCCTCTGGAATGAAGTGAAAGAATTAATTGCAAAAATTTCATTATTACCTTATATGTCTAAAGTTTTTTTCATTATTTCTTTTTTTGTTTCCCCAAATAACTGACTGGTATCATACCAAAAGCATTTTCTCTTTCATTTTCACTTCTATGAATAGAAATTAAATTGAAATCTAATTATCTGTTTCTTTTCCAGTAGCTTCTGGTTAATCTCTAGATTTCTTTTTACTATAGAACATGCGTTTTTTCTATCTCCCAACACTTGTAATGTTCTCTCCTAATTTTCTTAAAGATATGGAGGTTGATGTATATGGTTACTATTTGGGGTATGAGAGTGGAATCTCAGTTCTAGTGCTACAGAGGCATTTCATTTTGTCCAACATTTATTGAATATCTACCATGTGCTGGGCATAATGTCTCTGAGCCTTAGTTTCTCCATCTGGAGTCTTCAACATTAAAATTTGCTGATCCTAACTAAACATTATCTTTTCCAATTATTTGATATTGTGCATTCCTACTTACCTTTTAAGACTTTTAAAATGTTGTAGTTTTTAATGCTTCTATGCATTTACAGACCTAACTTCTGCCTGGAATGACTATCTTTCCTTCTTCATTGATCTGATGACCCCCTCATCCTTTAAAATTCAACAAATGATAGCCCAGCCTCCTTAGTCTGGTTTAGAGCCTATCTCCTGTGCTCCCACAGCCCCTGTGCCTTTCTCTTTCACAAGATTTATCATGTTTTACTCTAAAACTGTGGTGAAAGATGAAAAGACAGCCCTCAGAATGGGAGAAAATAATTGCAAGTGAAGCAGCTGACAAAGGATTAATCTCCAAAATATATAAGCAGCTCATGCAGCTAAATATCAGAAAAACAACCCAATCAAAAAATGGGCAGAAGACCTAAACAGGCTTTTTTCCAAAGAAGACATACAGATGGCTAATAAACACATGAAAAAGTGCTCAACATAGCTTATTATTAGAGAAATGCATATCAAAACTACAGTGAGGTATCACCTCACCTGGTAAGAATGGCCATCATCAAAAAGCCTACAAACAAAACATGCTGAAGAAGATGTGGAGAAAAGAGAAATCCCACCTTACACTGTTGGTGGGAATGTCAATTGATACAGACGCTATGGAGAACAATATGGAAACTTCTTTAAAACATTACCATATGTAAAATAGATAGCCAGTGGGAATTTGTTGTATGTTGCAGGGAGCTCAAGCTGGTGCTCTGTGACAACCCAGAGGGGTAAGATGTGGTGAAGGGTTGGAGGGAGGTTCAAGAGGGAGGGGGCATATGTATACCTATGATTGATTCATAGGTAGAAACCAACAGAGCATTGTAGAGCAATTACCTCCAATTAAAAAACAAAACAAAACTGGTGAATAAACTTTAAAATGGCCCCCAATTATGCCTGCCTTCATCCCGTTAGCAGATTCTGGCTGTTGCCCTTTTGACTTACACACCTTGATAAAAGAAGCAGGCATGTTGGGGAGGTCCATGTGGCAAGGTATTGAGGATTGCCTTTGGACAAAAGCCAGCTAGACACTGAAGAACTGTCTGACAGGCCACGAGGAACTAAGTCCTACCAACACCACATGGGCTTGAAAAAGAAATCCTTTTCCAGCTGAGCTTTCAAATACGACCTCAGCTCTGGCTGGTACTTGATTGAAACTTTATAAGAGACCCTGAACAGGAGGATCCAGCTAAATTTTGCTCAATCTCTGATCCTCTGAAGCTGTGCAATAATAAATGTACATTATTTTAAGCTACTAAGTGTGTAAACTATCTGTTACACAAAATTGTACTTACCAATTTATTTACTTTACTCTCCCATTGGATTATAATATTCTTCAGCCCTGTCTTTTTCACTTTTGTATAATTGAAAGCTGATACTATGCCTGGCACATAGCAGTTAGTTAGATATATATTGAACACTGTGTCACTGAAGCCAGCTTGTCTCTGCTTTCCACTACTAACTTTGTGATCTTCATTTTGTTAAAGTTCTGAGTCTCAGGTTTTTTTAATATGAAAAATTAGATGGTCAGACTTACTATAGCTCAATTCAGCTCAAGTAGTTTCCCTATCTCAGCTTTTCTCTTTAAAAGTAACTATCAGTGAAATGTGTGAGACCATATTATAGTTTGGTATATGATGTGAGTGAATTTCTGTATTCTGGTATATTTTTAACTCCTACGTGCAAAAAGCAGTTATAGCAAGAATAGTGTATCTTTGACTTTTAGAAATGAAGAGTCTACTTTAAAAAATCCTAAAGGATTAAACAGTGAGGACACAAAAACTGGATGAACTCATGAAAAATTGAAATCAGTTTTAAAAAGGGCATTTGATGACATGCAGCATGACATTTAGCAGCTTTCTTAATTAAGTGGGCTGAAAACCAGATAACACAATTTTAGACAGGAATTTTTTTTTCCATGCTGACAGGAAACATTTGTTTTGTTTTAGTCAGACAGTCTAAAAAATGCTATTTATAATAGCTTTGCCAAAGTAAAAAAAAAAAGACATCTACAAATTCTGATTCATTTCTATTTTTTAAAATTTGCTCTATTTTTTCAAGTGTTTCTTTGTTTCACTGATAAGAAAATCATGATTCAATTCTTCAAAGACTGATGGACAAGACATTTTTCATTTTCTGGGCCAGCACATATGCAGAAGATAATTCTTATTAAACACACTAGATAATTCTTGATGAAATCAGTCAACTATCAGTTGGAGCTACCTTTCCTTCCTCTCCACCCTCTTCCTTATGTGTTATTTCTCCAAGTCCAGAAAACCTAGTCACAGATGATATTGAAATTTTGTTATTTAAAAGAGAAGCAGAAAATGAACAGTTTCCTTTTGTGTAAGACTAGCACTTTTCATCTGTCCATCTATAGACATTTCATTCCTTCTGAGTTTACGCTCTACAGACACCCCGTGAAACACTGATCGAAAGAAGGAATTAACATTCCTTGTCGTGTCTCAGTACCATATTTTTGTATCTTCCCTTAAGCATATTCTGTCCTATTATTTCTCACCAGGAGAAAGGGATAAGAAACAATGATCAAATTCACCCTGACGTACTGACAATAAATTAGAATTGAAGGGAGCCACACCAGACAGAGGAAAAAGTCTTTCTTTCAATAGTAAGCAAGTAAGCGATAGATGGTCTTCTAAGGGAGGCTATATCATCTCTATTTGAGAGAAGCTTTTAACAAAGGGGAAAAAAACCATTTGTTTGGGTCAAATGCTTTTGGAAGAAAAAGTCAAAGAAGATGAAGCTACCAGACAGTTCTTTTTTCTCTACCATTCACAATATAAAAGTAGTTACAAAATATTAAATATGACTATTTTTTATTCTATATAGAGTCAACAGTAATAACTTACTGCTAATACTTCTTGCAACGAAATGAAATAGTTTCATGGATCAGGACATAGAATCTGAAGGACTAGTTTAGGGTGCTCAGAGCTCATTTAGGTGGTAGCATATTTCAGCAATTAAAATTAGGACTTTGGAATGGGAAGAAATAAAGGTTTAGATTCAGGTTCTATATTTGAGTGGCCAAGCTACATGTTATGAAAGTTACTTAACCTTCTGAATATATTTCTTCATCTAAAAAATGCAGATTATAATTCCTTTCAAATAGAGTTACTGTAAATTCAAAATAAAATCCCTTCTACTTCTGTTAGGTCCTTATCGTTTCTGTCCTTTATTGTGGCCATCATTAGACCTAACAGAAGCAGAAGAAATTAAGGAGAGGTGGCAAAAATACACAGAAGAACGATACAAAAAAGGTCTTAATGATCCAGATAACCACAGTGGCATCGTCACTCATCTAGAGTCAGACATCCTGGAGTGTGAAGTTAAGTGGGCCTTAGGAAGTATTACTGTGAACAAAGCTAGTAGAGGTGATGGAATTCCAACTGAGCTATTTAAAATCCTAAAAGATGATGCTTTTAAAGTGCTGCACTCAATGTGGCAGCAAATTTGGAAAACTCAGCAGTGGCCACAGGACTGGAAAAGGTCAGTTTTCATTCTAGTCCCCCAAAGGGAAATGCCAAAGAATGTTCCAACTACTGTACAACTGGGCTCATTTCACATGCTTGGAAGGTAATGCTCAAAATCCTTCAAGCTAGGCAATAACAGTACACGAACTGAGAACTCCCAGATGTATGAGTTGGGTTTAGAAAAGTCAGAGGAACCATAGATCAAATTACCAAACATCTGCTAAATCATAGAAAAAGTCAGGGAATTAAAAAACAAATCTACCTCTGCTTCATTGACTACACTAAAGCCTTTGACTGTGTGTATCACAACAAACTGTAGAAAATTCTTAGAGTTGAGAATACCAGACTGTCTTACCTATCCCCTGAGAAACTTGTATGTGGGTCAAAAAGCAACAGTTAGAACTGGACATAGAACAAACTTCTTCAAAATTGGGAAAGGAGTATGACAAGGTGTATATTGTCACTGTGTTTATTTAACTTATATGCAGGGTACATCATGCAAAATGCTGGAATCAAAATTGCCAAGAGAAATAGTAATGACCTCAGATATGCAGATACCACTTTCATGGCAGAAAGTGAAGACCAACTAAAGAGCCTCTTGATGAAGGTGAAAGAGAAGAGTGAAAAAGCTGGCTTAAAACTCAACATTCAGAAAACTGAGATCGTGGAATCTGATCCCATCACCTCATGGCAAATAAAAGAGGGAAAAATGGAGGCAGTGACAGATTTTCTTTTCATGGTCTCCAAAATCACTGCAGATGGTGACTGCAGCCATGAAATTAAAAGACACTTGCTCCTTTGAAGAAAAGCTATGACAAACCTATAGTGTGTACTAAAAAGCAGAGACATCATTTTGCCAACAAGGTCCATATAGTCAAAGTTATGATTTTTCCAGTAGTCATGTATGGATATGAGAGCTGGACCATAATGAAGGCTTAGCATCAAAGGATTGATGCTTTTTTGAATTGAGGTGCTGGAGAAGACTCTTGAGAGTCTCTTGGACTGCAAAGAGATCAAACCAGTCAATCCTAAAGGAAGTCAGGAATACTGAATATTCATTGGAAGGACTTATGCTGAAGTTGAAGCTCTAACACTCTGGCCATCTGATGTGAAGATCCAACTCATTGGAAAAGACCTCGATGCTGGAAAAGATTGAAGGCAAAAGGAGATGCAAGTGGCAGAGAATGAGATGATGAGATAGCATCACTGACTCAATGGACATGAATTTGAGCAAACTCTGGGAGATAGGACAGAAAAGTCCAAACTCCTCCAGGACAGAGAAACTGGCTGTGCTGCAGTTCATGGGGCTGCAAAGAGTTGGACACGATTTAGCAACTGAACAATAATAACAACATAAAATAGTAACATGATAAATGCTCTCCATAGAAACTGGTACAGAATAGACAATAAATGGACAATGCATTAGCCTGGCCTTAAATTGACAGATGAGGAAAACGAAGATTAGAGGTTAAAACCTGCCAAAAGATGTGTGGTTAATTACAGAACTTTAGCAGAAAGACAGACTTCTTCCACAAACTCAAGTTCTGTTTTATATCTATTCTTCAATTAAATTGCCATAGCATTTGTTTGAGAAAAGTAGATGTCTCTTATCGCTGAGAGAGCAAGGAAAGTAAAGAAAGGGAAACTGATTTATCCAAGGATGTAAAACAAATTTCAATTGAAAGTTGAAACCAACAAAGTTAGTCTCCCCTTCCTGTAACTTTCCATACTGATCTGAATTTTTGTTCCCCGAATGCATATATTACAGAGAAAGTGAAATTGTTAGTGGCTCAGTCATGTCCGACTTTTTGCACCCCCATGGACTGTAGCCCACCAGGCTCCTCCGTCCACAGGATTCTGCAAGCAAGAATACTAGAGTGGGTTGCCATTTTCTTCTCTGGGAGATCTTCCTGATCCAGGGATCAAACCTGGGTCTCCCGCATTGCAGGCAGATTATTTATCATCTGAGCCACCAGGGAAGAGGGATGAACCTAACTGAGGATCCAGGAAAGCTGATGAAACTATGAATGTGAAAGCAAAACCACATGGCCCACCATACTTTTTCCCAGTTGGAGCAGAGAGAAAACTCAAGGACAAGAATTCTTCATAGATCCCATGGATAGACTCAGGTCTGAGGTTGCTGTTATATGGAGTGAACATTTGGTAATTAGAGGTAGGCCTGTTTATTTTTATAGCTTCCAAGTCAATGAATTGTGATGAAATGTCCATTCTACACAGAAAATTGTGGTAAAGAATTTATAGAATTGAGGCAGGGTTAGGAAAAAACTTAACCAATTGTTTTTTCTTAGATATACAAAGAAAAAAAAATTAGCCTGTATTTTTAAAAATTCCAAAAACCCTGGCTTCAATAAGGGATATAGGTATAGCCCTTTCTGTGGGGAAAAAAAAAATCTCGTCTCCAGCCTTTTTAAAAATCAAGCTTGTTTCCTGTAGATTTCTCATGATTTTAGAAGTCAATTATAGGGAAAAAATGACAGCGAGTATTGCTGGAAGATACAATGTCAAAGTGACACACATAAGCTTACACTGGGACTTAGTAAATTCATAGAGCTTATTGCAGTGAAAAGACAAAACAAAACACCACCACCATCACTACCATTTTGATCAGAATTACTTGAAATTTTTTTTTTTACAAAACACAACTGTACATTTGCTTGAGCTCTGTAGGTCAACATAGAGAAAATGGGGACGGGAAACAAGAATTCTCAGGTGATTTAGAGAAACCAGAGCCCTATTGCCTTGGCATGTGCAATGCCTAAGGAAATTAACAAACATGCACGCCAAAGCCTTTCAAAGACACTTTGTGTTTGATGTAGTTGGTAAGAGTGAGGGGTGATATTGATGGATATTGACTCTGATGAAGAAGGAATAAATATTTCTCATTATGCTCAGGCAGTATGATCTAGTATCTGACTCCTTTTACACCTAGCTTGGGCAAAGTGGATTCTCCTATGTCCAGTGAAAACATGGCACCATCCAAAACGCTGGAAGAATGCCTCCGGGTTCGATATGCCATTGTTTCTCTTGACTGAGCAGCTGAAGCTCACGGGGGTGGTTACTCCCTGCCTGAGCCCTGCCCCTCCCCAGCAGCCATGGACACAACTGAAAGACAAAATTCTCGGAAAGCTAGTGGGCAGCGTGGGCGAAATTACCCAACTCATGATTTCAAAGCTGAGCTGATGCAGTTCGCTGAATAGAAGACTTTTGGAAAACCTTTTGAGTCTGATTTAGGGTTCCTTAACTCAGAGATCCAGGCTTCCCTGAGCACTCAGCAGTTTTTTTTGCCAAAACACATTCTATATTGTCTTGTAAGTAGGTGTTTTCTTGACCTTGTTCAGCCAAATAGGGGACTCGTTTATTTTGCTGATCGATGAATCCTTAGTCCTGACTCATGGAGGGTACTTAATCATTACTTCCTGATTGAATGGAGGAATGAAGAAAGCTCTGAAGGACTGACCTAGGTTTGTGGCGTTCAACTCTGTTATATGGGTCTGCACTGAAAGCTGTCTTTCCAACAGCAGTAGCAAAGGGTGGCACAGACATTCTGCAGAGGCAGAGTGGAAGAATCAGGCTGCCTGCTATATAACAGATCGTCTACATGCTGTCCTTCAAGCACACGGCTCAGATCAATGGCCTCTGCGTTCAGATCTTTGTCTAGGAGAAGCGACAGTTGGCTATTTTTAGGCTCAGTCAAATTTTGTTGTGACGTACAATATAAGTGTATGAGCCAGATAGGAATAAACATAGACCAAGGGACTGCATATCTGGAATTTACAGAAACACTGAAAGATGGAAATGCAAATGCCAATGTGGTTAAGAACCTAAGGTCACATAGCCAACTCGTGCCAGAAATGGAGCTCCGTCTGGCTCTGGACTCCAAGTGCAGTTCTATTTCTACTCTGCCATTGACTCAGAAGCCCTTTTTAGGGGGGAAACATGAAATAGTACTGTTTTGCATTTTGACAGCTGAAAAGTGTTCCAGCAACTTTGGGTCATCTAACTGTCGGTCCCACTTCTTTCCAAGGCCGCCTAATTATCTACCTTGATGAACACCTGTGTGTGTGCACGTGTGCACAGTTGTGTCTGACTCTTTGTGACCCTGTGGGCTGGGGTCTGCCAGGCTCCTCTGTCCATGGAATTTTCCAGGCAAAAATACTGAAGTAGATTGCCATTTTCTACTCCAGGGGATATTCCTGACTCAGGGACTGAACCTGAATCTCTTGCATTGGCAAGCAGACTCTTTACACTGAGCCACCTGGGAAGTGGCTTGTAAAACGCTCATTCTGGATCCATTAAATGATAACTCGCCATTCCACTTGGGAAGCTTGCCAGTAAACCATCAGAAGCTAATACAGAAACGTGAAACATATATTCTTCCTCATAGCTCTCTGAAGTAATTAAATTTTGACATCTTGATTATAGCCTTCTGGCCTTCAGAACTGTCAGACAACACATTTCTACTGTCCTAAAGTCATCTAGTTTGTGGTATTTTGTTATGGCAACTTTAGCAAACTAATACAGTCAATGTAAGCATGTTTTTCTGAAAATTGCTCTTTGACTCAAAACATAGATCCTGGACATCCTTATGAGTTAATAAGTTTGTATACACATTTTTCAGTGGTACGTGGAATTCTATTCAATGGCTATTTCCCATTTTGAGGATTTGCATTTTTTCTGTTTTTCATGATTACTATGATTAACACCAGTATTCTTTTTTAAAAAATTGTGGTAAAATACGCATAACATAAAATTTACTATGTTAACCACTTTAAGTATATAGGTCAGTATTGTTACGTACTTTCATATTGTTGTACAATCAACAGAACTCATTTCATTCTATACCCATTAAATAATATCTCACCATTCCCTCCTCCCCTCAGCCCCTGGCAACCACCATTCTATTTTCTGCCTGTATGAATTTGACTACTTATGTATCTATTTAGGTATATAAATGGAATCATACAATGTTTGTCTTTTTGTGACTAGCTTGTTTCTCTTAGCATAATATCATCAAATTTCACCTGTGTTGTAGCGTGTGTCAGAATTTCCTCCCTTTTTCAGTCCAGTTCAGTCTCTCAGTCTCTCCGACTCTTTGTGACCCCATGAATTTCAGCAAGCCAGGCCTCCTTGTCCATCACCAACTCCTGGAGTTCACTCAGACTCACGTCCATTGAGTCCGTGATGCCATCCAGCCATCTCATCCTCTGTCGTCCCCTTCTCCTCCTGCCCCCAATCCCTCCCAGCATCAGAGTCTTTTCCAATGAGTCAACTCTTCGCATGAGGCGGCCAAAGTACTAGAGTTTCAGCTTCAGCATCATTCCCTCCAAAGAAATCCCAGGCTGATCTCCTTCAGAATGGACTGGTTGAATTTCCTTGCAGTCCAAGGGACTCTCAAGAGTCTTCTCCAACACCACAGTTCAAAAGCATCAATTCTTCGGTGCTCAGCTTTCTTCACAGTCCAACTCTCACATCCATACATGACCACTGGAAAAACCATAGCCTTGACTAGCTGGACCTTTGTTGGCCAAGTAATGTCTCTGCTTTTGAATATGCTATCTAGGTTGGTTATAACTTTTCTTCCACGGAGTAAGTATCTTTTAATTTCATGGCTGCAGTCACCATCTGCAGTGATTTTGGAGCCCCCCAAAATAAAGTCTGACACTGTTTCCACTGTTTCCCCATCTATTTACCATGAAATGATGGGACTGGATGCCATGATCTTCGTTTTCTGAATGTTGAGCTTTAAGCCAACTTTTTCACTCTCCTCTTTCACTTTCATCAAGAGGCTTTTTAGTTCCTCTTCACTTTCTGCCATAAGGGTGGTGTCATCTGCATATTTGAGGTTATTGATACTTTGACTGAATAATATTCTATATGTATAATACATATAAAATAACACATATATAATATTCTATTATATATGTATATTACATTTTGTTTATCTATTCATCCTTCAATCTGTGGACTCTCAGGCTGTTTTCACCTTTTGGCTATTGCAGATAGTGCTGCTATGCAGCAAACGTGGATATAAAATATATATTTGAGACTGTACTTTTGATTATTTTGAGTATATATTCAAGGATAGAATTTTCTGGATGATATGGGAATTGTATATATAATTTTTTGAGGTACTGCCATACTGTTTTCTGTAGTAGCTACACCATTTTTTCATTCTCACCAATGGTTCACAGGGTTCCAATTTCTCTGCTTCTTCACCAATATTTCTTATTTTCTGTTTTTTAAAGATAGTTTGCCATCTTAATGGTTATGAGATGGTGTCTCACTGTGGTGTTGATTTGCATTTCCTTAATGATTAGTTGTGTTGAGCAGCTTTGTCATGCATTTGTTGGCTATTTGTATCTTCTTTAGAGAAATGTCTATTCACTCCTTTGCCTATTTTAAAATTAGATTGTTTACTTTTTGTTGCTGAGTTGTAGGAGTTCTCCAGATATTGATTCTTGGGATGGAATTACTGGTTCAACTTTGAAAAGTTGTACTAATTTATACTCTCACCAATGGTGTATGATCACCTCCCTATCTCTGTTCTCTTGTCAGCATGCATAAGAGATCTGTTTTTACAAATGGACATAAACTTAGACAACGAAAAGGATATCTTTATACACAGCTATTCTGTTCTTCAAACAGTAAAAGCCTGTTACATCATGGTTAGCTATTATGCAAATTTGGGTCAAATCAAATCACATCCCCTGGAACTTTAACACATACACACAGTAAAAACCTATAATTCAGAAATTGGTTCTACCCCCAGCTCTAGGGTAAAAAGCTTTTACTTTTTTAATTTTTTTACTAAAACTCTATAATTAGTTCTTTTACATCAAGTGATTTACTTTAATGAATAGTGTCATTTTATAAACTGAGTAAATAAATCTGCTCCGATTCATGGCTAGAGGAATTATAGGAGAAGCTGGTGTGCCAGAATGATTCAGTGTGTGCCAAGGATTCAATTTCATAGCCCAGAATCCTTCCTAGTGCCAGGCCCTCTGCATCAGCGTAGACATCCAGTTTCAGGGGCTGGAAAGACCCAGTGGAACGCCTGACACTAAGAAGAAGGACAACACTGTCCCACAGAGTTAGCGGGAGTTGTGTCATTGCAACTGAGAAAGGGACCTGGCCCAGGAGGATATTTCCTTTGTAGTTATATTTTAAAAAAATTATAGGAAAATAATCATGGTTTTAGATCTGGGGGCCAGAGGGACACAAAAGCAATGAGGTTCTCCCCCTTAATCTTACCACCTGTGTAAAGGCTTAGGCTGCTGCTGCTGCTAAGTCGCTTCAGTCGTGTCCGACTCTGTGTGACCCCATAGATGGCAGCCCACCAGGCTCCCCCATTCCTGGGGTTCCCCAGGCAAGAACACTGGAGTGGGTTGCCATTTCCTTCTCCAATGCATGAAAGTGAAAAGTGAAAGGGAAGTCGCTCAGTCGTGTCTGACTCTTGGCGACCCCATGGACTGCATCCCAGCAGGCTTCTCCATCCACGGGATTTTCCAGGCAAGAGTACTGAAGTGGGGTGCCGTTGCCTTCTCCGAAGGCTTATGAAGGCCCCATAGTAATATAAGGGAGGTTATACAAAGCCATGGGGCTCTGACATATTTCCTCTTCTTTCCCTGCTATAACTTCGTACATAGAGCATGTGTGAGAGATGGGCCGTGCTTGTAGATGAATGAGCACTTGTCCCCCTGCGTGACTCCATATAGGGATACAAGTCCCTCACTTTTCCTAAGGTCCTCTACCAAAGAATATTAAAAGCCAGAGAAGTGGAGCCTGATGTTTCCATACTATTTTTCTAGTTTACTGGCTCTCTTTGCTTGTAAAAATATGTTTTCAATTATACTTAAAACATTCAATTCAGACAATTTCAGGAAAGTCAAGATGTATTGTTTTTCCTGCCCACATCACATACATTCTGGTTTACTGGGGGCTTAAGGTGCTGTGTACTGACCTCAAATGGCAGTGATAGAACGGAGTCTTGGGAGAAAGGTGAAGAATAATCTTAAGCTATAAATAATGGAATAGTAACAAAAATCAGTGTTTACCTTGGACTTGTTGTGAGCATGACAGATTATAGGCATGACCATAAAGGACAAAACTATATGTAAAACCCAAAGGAAAATAATGAGATTGCTTGGAGCACAAGATCAAATAAGGAAATGCTGGTTTTAGGTGAACTTCTTTTATTCAGAACTTTCTAGATTTTTTTTTCCAGTCATCCATATCTAATTATTTTTCTTTGACAATAATGCAAAATTGGACAGAGTTTTAAAACCACAGGCTTAGTGGGGTTAAAGGGGACATTTTTGTTTTCCTCAGAGGAGTGATAGCTTACAATGGACTCTTCATAGTTATTATTGTTATTAGCCCTTTGTCCAGGTCATGGACAAGGCAATATGTTTTATTGAGCATTGGTTAAATGGTTGCTGTCCAGACAGAATGTGTAGATGAATTATACTGGGCCATGCCCCAAATAAGAGAAGGGAGGCCACAGTGAGAAGTTAAGTGGGAGTTATAACCACAGTGCTATGAAAACATGCCCCCTCCCCGCTACACATGACCCTTGTTGGAACTTTTAAGGGTCACACATGGACCAGCTGTGTGTTAGCTCATTATGAATGAACCAGAGCAAAAGGGATCCTTATCAATGAGTCATGGGCCACATGGACAGCAACTGGTGCTCACAATATTGAGCTAGACACCACCAAAGAAGGGTATTTGCTTCCCACTCCTGTTCTCCCTACTCAACCAGCTATTGTGATTGTCTGTGCTTCTGGCCTAGGACCTTAATGTACATAAGTATCCCTTGGGGTGCTGGTTGAAAATGCAGATTTCTGGCCCCAGCCTAGAAAAGATTTGGAGTCAGTAGGGCTGGCTGGGGATGTAGAATCATGATGTAGGTAGTCCTCATATCACAGTCTGAAACTTTGGGGAACTTCGCTCAGGATGAGCATGAGAGGGACTGGCTGTTGTTGTGACTACCAGATTCTGTTTGCTGTTGTGGATAAGGGCCTGTCTAGACCTCTTCTTCCTCCGCCACCTTGCACTGCTGATTGTTCAAGGCTTTGGTTTCTGACTTCTTCGACCAGGCTTTTGACCACTCACTTTTTTCTAGAACCCTGGTTAAATCTTGAATCTACTGCTTTATCTCTGACATTGGTGCTTCTTTGATTATCATTTATGTGTCTTTCATTCAGCAAATATTAAATATCTGTGCTTGGTTTCAGGCTCAGGAATGGAACACACTGCTTAGTAAGACAGTCTCAGTTTGGACCATAATGGGGTTTATAATGGGGCCAGCAGGAGAGAGAATCTGTTAATTAAATAGTTACAGTGATAGTGTTAGGGATGTTGGGGCAACATGTGAGCATACAGCAGGGCCACCTAATCCAGCTCTGGGGTTCAAGGATGGCTTCAAGGGGGATGGGAGATGGGGGATGGGAGAAGGCAGGGTGTTCCAGACAAAATGACAGTATAGTGTGAATGAAAGCCCTAAGAAATAAGAGCTGTGGCATGCTCAGAGAAAACTGTTGGCTACATCTAAAGGGGGGAGGGGGGGGGGTTTGGTGACAGCAGGTGGTATGGAAAGAAATGGAGCTAGAAAGATCGGCAGGCCCAGATGATGAAAAAGGACCTTGTAAATCCTCTGATGGTGTTTGGATTCTATTAATCTGAGGGCCATGAAATATCCCCGAAAGATTTTAAGCAGATGTGAGTCGTGATGCAATCTGGGTTGAGAGAGATCACCACAGCTGTAATGGGCAGATGGTGCAGATAGTTCAGAGTGAAATCCCCAGAAGGCAGGAGGGCTGGGATGAGGAGTGCCAGAGAATATGGAGAAATTTAGGAAGAAGAATGTCTGTCTGTAACAGAGGGAAGACACGGGACAGAATGGCCTGCAGGTAAGATGTGTGTTTGGTAACAGTGAGTGGACAGTGTTTCTATAGAAACTTCCTCCCAGGGAGATGAGTGAAGACACTTTTAAGATGTCCGTAGAGCACTTTAGATAATGAAATTTTAGTACTGAGATAAAAATTTCAACTGGGCAATATGGAGGAACAGCCAACTTCTTAATCTTCTCAGCCAAAGAATGACAATAGCCATTTAAAAATGTACCAAAATGGATATGTATCTTTTTCAGATTGTGAGTGTCTTTAAGAATTAAAACAGGGACTTTCCTGGTGGTCCAGTGGTTAAGAATCTGCCTTGCAATGAAGAGGACATGGGTTCAATCCTTGATCAGGGATCTAAGATTCCCCATGCCATGGCGCAAGTAAACCCATGCATTGCAATTTTTGAGCCAGTGCATCCTAACGAAAAATCTCATATGACACAATGGGGATCCCGAGTGCCGGAACTAAGACCCAAGGCTGCCAAATAAATTAATAATAAAAAAGTAGTTAAAACCAGAAATAAAACACGACTATAAAATACTGGGAAATCAGAGGCATACAGGTCTCAGAAATGAATGCACATACATGAAAGCCCTTCATACACCACAAAGTTGTATGTTAGACTGTGACAGACTTTAAGAAAGCAGCCTCGACGAAAACAAAAAGCGTGGTATCTGCTCACTGCTGGGATGTAATAACCAATTTCAATATCAGAAATCTCTAAGTGAAGGCTCTCAGTGAACCTTCAGCTTTCTGAACCACATAGAACTTTTTTTTTTTTTCCCTGACAGAAGGATAGAGTCAGCTTTTTCTAGGCACAAAGTTTTAGCATTTTCCCCATTTGTCCTAAAAGCAAGTTCAAACTGAGAAACCATCCTAAGGATCGAATGAGTAAGATCTGAAAAAGAAACTAGACTCAAGATTTCATTGAAAGGCAAAGTTCAGCCCCTTCTTTTGTCAGAAAGCTCTAACATCAGAAAAGGTCTCCAATGCAGGGAGCTGTGTGCCCAAGTGGACTTTTCACAAACACATCACACTGGACAGATTCGGACAGATTGGGAACGTGCCCTTCTTTCTGCTAAAGATGTTTTTCCATGCTTGGCCTTCCAAGACCCAGAGTTCAAAGCTTCACGACTACTTTTTTATGCGGGAGCAAATTGACCACAACACTATTAGAAAAAATTGTGAGTCAGAGTGCTTGGCTCTTTGTTTCTCTGTTGTGTTCTTTGGAAAGGAAAGATTGTAAGAAAAGAAACTGGGGAAAGAAAGACTGACTACCTTTGCCTCTTTTTTTTTTTTTGAAGGGTGTTTGCTTAAAAATAATAACCCAAACCAGGCTATTAATGGGATTTATATTAAACATTTCCAAGTTTTGAAATGGGAGCAGCCTACCAGACCCTTGCGAGCTGAGCTTTTGTTTTTCTCGTTATATCAATAGATAAATTGAGTCACTGAGCAGTGAGGTAATTTCCCTGATCTCAGTTGTATTAGATGAAAAGAAAGCATGAACTCAAGGTTTTGGATTCCAGGTAACCACTTTGATCATGCTTTTATAGGAAGCCAACAACCAAAAAGTTAATAATCCGTTATACTGCATGTTAGGGGGATGGGGTTTTCTAGTGTAACAAAAATTCTACTTCATATAATTTATATACATATGTGCACATATGCATACATACACACTCATATATAGTAGAATGACCTCAACTTTCCTGAGTCTTCAGGGAATGAGACATTTTGGATAAATTAACATTTTCCTAATAACGATAATTTTATAACCACCAGGACCAACATAGGCTTGTTTTTATATATTTGAAATACAGAATGTCCTTTATTCTTAAATGATACTACTAAATATGTCAACATTTTTATTCAGCTGTGATTCAGTGGTTCCCTCAGGAACTTCCCAAGTCTATGCAACTATTTATCTCCTCCACGAATGCCATATACCTTAGAAGTTCTGATCATTTTTATGGCTCTTTTCCTCCTGTACTGCTAGGCTTCCACGATTCTATTCCTCCCTGCTGTCAGTGCCCTTGTTGCAATCTCTTCCCCTCTTCCCCTATTCAAATTTAGGTATTTCATGTTCACTGTGTTCTTGTGGTTTAGTGGCTAAGTCATGTCTGACTCTTTTGTGACCCCATGGACTATAGCCCACCAGGCTCCTCTGTCCATGGGATTTCCCAGGAAAGAATACTGGAGCCGGTTGCCATTTCCTTCTCCAGAGAATCTTCCCAACCCAGGATCAAATTTATGTCTCCTGCATTGGTAGGTGGATTTTTTTTACCACTGAGCTGCCAGGTAAGCCCTGTACTTAGGGATCAGAGAACCAAGTCTGTTAGCGTTATTTGCAAAGGAGAGGTAAATAGGCTTGAAGTGAGAAATCCTAATTTCTTACGAATACAAACCTTAATCTGATTTTGGTGGCGACCATCTGGTGATGTCCATGTGTAGAGTCTCCTCTTGTGTTGTTGGAAGAGGGTGTTTGCTATGACCAGTGCATTTTCTTGGCAAAAACTCTATTAGTCTTTGCCCTGCTTCATTCTGTTCTCAGGCCAAATTTGCCTGTTACTCCAGGTGTTTCTTGACTTCCTACTTTTGCATCCCAGTCCCCTATAATGAACAGGACATCTTTTTTGGGTGTTAGTTTTAAAAGGTCTTGTAGGTCATAACTTGTAGGTCATTCAACTTCAGCTTCTTCAGCATTGCTGGTCGGGGCATAGACTTGAATTACTGTGATACTGAATGGTTTGCCTTGGAAACGAACAGACATCATTCTGTCGTTTTTGAGATTGCATCCAAGTACTGCATTTTGGACTCTTTTGTTGACCATGATGGCTATTCCATTTCTTCTAAGGGATTCCTGCCTGCAGTAGTAGATATAATGGTCATCTGAGTTAAATTCACCCACTCCAGTCCATCTTAGTTCACTGATTCCTAGAATGTCGATGTTCACTCTTGCCATCTCCTGTTTGACCACTTCCAATTTGCCTTGATTCATGGACCTAACATTCCAGGTTCCTATGCAATATTGCTCTTTATAGCATCGAATCTTGCTTCTATCACCAGTCCCATTCACAACTGGGTGTTGTTTTTGCTTTGGCTCCTTCCCTTTATTCTTTCTGGAGTTATTTCTCCACTGATCTCCAGTAGCATATTGGGTACCTACTGACCTGGGGAGTTCATCTTTCAGTGTCCTATCTTTCCCCTTTTCATATTGTTCATGGGGTTCTCAAGGCAAGAATACTGAAGTGGTTGGCCATTCCCTTCTCCAGTGGACCACAATCTGTCAGACCTCTCCACCATGACCAATCTGTCTTGGGCGGCCCCATATAGCATGGCTTAATTTCATTGAGTTAGACAAGGCTGTGGTCCATGTGATCAGATTGGCTAGTTGTCCATGACTGTAGTCTCAGTCTGCAGATGACACCATCCTTATGGCAGAAAGTGAAGAAGAACTAAAGAGCCTCTTGATGAAAGTGAAAGAGGAGAGTGAAAAAGTTGGCTTAAAGCTCAACATTCAGAAAACTAAGATCATGGCATCCGGTCCCATCACTTCATGGCAAATAGATGGGGAAACAGTGGAAACAGTGGCTGACTTTATATTTTGGGGCTCCAAAATCACTGCAGATGGTGACTGCAGCCATGAAATTAAAAGACGCTTACTCCTTGGAAGGAAAGTTATGACCAATCTAGACAGCATATTAAAAAGCAGACATTACTTTGCCAACAAAGGTCCATCTAGTTAAGGGTATAGTTTTTTCAGTGGTCATGTATGGATGTAAGAGTTGGACTATAAAGAAAGCTGATTGCTGAAGAATTGATGCTTTTGAACTGTGATGTTGGAGAAGACTCTTGAGAGTGCCTTGGACTGCAAGGAGATCCAACCAGTCCATCCTAAAGGAGATCAGTCCTAGGTGTTCACTGGAAGGACTGATGTTGAAGCTGAAACTCCAATACTTTGGCCACCTGATGTGAAGAGCTGACTCATTGGAAAAGACCCTGATGCTGGGAGGGATTGAAGGCAGGAGGAGAAGGGGATAACGGAAGATGAGATGTTTGGATGGAATCACTGACTCAATGGACGTGAGTCTAAATGAATTCCGGGAGTTGGTGATGGACAAAGAGGCCTGGTGTGCTGCGGTTCATGGGGTCTCAGAGAGTCGGACACGACTGAGCTGACTGACTGACTGACAAACCTTAATGGGCTTCCCTTAGTGGCTCAGTTGGAAAGAACCCACCTGCAATGCAGGAGACTGCTTGCAATGCAAGAGATCTGGGTTTGACCCCTGGGCTGAGAACACCCCCTGGAGGAGGAAATGGCAATCCTCTCCAGTATTCTTGCCCGGGAAATCCCATGGACAGAGAAGCCTGGCCGGCTACAGTCCATGGGGTCACAAAGAGTTGGACACGACTTATCAATGAAACCACTACCATACTACAAAGCTTAACAACCACTGTGTTTTAATCTCTGAGTACTTTTGGCTTACTTTTTTTTTTAATTGTACTTTATTTTACTTTACAATATTGTATTGGTTTTGCCATACATCAACATGAATCCACACAGGTGTACACATGTTCCCAATCCTGAACCCCCCTCCCACCTCCGTCCCCGTACCATCCCTCTGGGTCATCCCAGTGCACCAGCCCCGAGGATCCCCGAGCATTGAACCTGGACTGGTGATTCATTTCACATACGATATTATACATGTTTCAGTGCCATTCTCCCAAATCATCCCACCCTCTCCCTCTCCCACAGAGTCCAAAAGACTGTTCTATACATCTGTGTCTCTTTTGCTGTCTCGCATACAGGGTTATCGTTACCATCTTTCTACGTTCCATATATATGTGTTAGTATACTGTGTTGGTGTTTTTCTTTCTGGCTTACTTCACTTACTTTTTATCCTCAGTTGTGTTCTGTTGGGTTGAAGTTTTCAGAATGCTAGACAAATGAAAAGTTACCTTAAGCGTATTTTAATTCTGAAATTCAACTTCGAATAATATATATATTTTTTCTAGTGATTCAGATAATATTCATCCACCCAGCATTTATTGGGAATCAAAGTGCCTGCTTCTGTTCCAGGCCCTTAGGATTTCTCAGTGACTTGGGGTCATCCCTAGGACACTCACTCATTTTATCTTGTTGGCAACAGAATTAAAAGATTTCATAACAATTTTAGATGAAGGAATACTAAATAAATGAGAGTTTACTGTGTTGTGCATTTTTATATATGTGGGCTGAATGTCTGAAGTATATCTATTAAGGTGCTGACTTGTTAGGTTTTTGACACCTCGAGAGTAGGTTAGGGCTTGAATCCTTGACAGCTATTGAGTGAAAGCCTTTTCCTGAGTGAGGATGGGTATGTTGTGAGAGAATACTGGTCCCAGGGAAGGCTCAGAACACCCTGACCAGCATGAAAAAGGCACAAAAATTGGCCTCCCCTTTGAATAAAAAGTTCTCATACTCCCTGTGCATTTATGCTTCAAATGGCTTTTTACTGTTTTTTTTTTGCCTTTCAGCTGCTAATCCTCAGTGCAGGTGAAACAGTCTTTGATGGCGTCTAGCATCTAGGGCTCGGCATGTAGTAGGTCCCCTAAAGCTATATGTTGAATTGTTGAATGAATGAATAAATGAGGTTGAGATCAAAGACTTAAACAAACAAAAATAGGATAATTGAACTGGAATGACAGTCTTTTAAGATTCTTATGGCCCTCCTTCCTTTGTCTCATAAACGAAAGTACCTTCCACTGTAGCTTATTATTTTCCTTATTCTAACATTTGGCTTCCCAGAGCCAGTTTTTGAGGGAGTCTGGATTGAAAGTTTTCTTGATAATTAAGGCATAGAGCTAAAAAGACTAGGACTTTTAAAATAGGAAAATGGAATTCATATAAGATAGGACTCTGATGTGCTGACATTGAATGTTGTAGGGAGACCTAATGCCTGACCTAAGAAGGTAAATGAAAAGTTACCTTCAATATATTTTAATTCTGAAACTCAGAATAATTTAGTTTTTTCCAGTGGTTTGGATAGTATTCACCTGAATTCATCATTCATATATATATTCTCTCTGTGTAGAATACATATGTGAATCACTTTGCCATACACCAGAAACTAACACGAAATTGTAAGTCAACTATACTCCAATAAAAAAAGAAGGTATATTATTGCATCAGAATGAAGGGACCAGGATGTATTTGGAATGCCAGCACCCTAAATGGGAGTGTACAGAGCATAGAAGCATAAAGCTCCAGAAGCCCATGGGATGAGCTAAGACCTTAGATGAAACACTTGGGACAGCCATCTTTTTTCTGATGATACCGCAGTTGCCTATATGTTATTTACATTGCCCTGGTAATGGAGGGAGGTAGCTTTGGACTGGAGAGGGATTATGCAATCACGGAAACTTCCTCCATTGGGGAACTACTGGGAACACTGACATAGTGTCATTTATTACAAACAAACAAACAAATAACAACAGCAGAACGTAAACAACCTCCTTACTCTCCTCCAAAGACCAGAAAGATAGATGAGCTGAAAAATATCCCACACTGCCACCATGACAAGCTCACGGAAGCACCCTGGAGTAGGAGTCTAGAGGTCATCAAATGAACTGCAAAGGAAAGAGATCCTTAGTTTGCCCTTATCTGCATTAGGTATAAAGCAATGTTTAAGTCCCTGGTAGCTCAGATGGTAAAGTATCTGCCTACAATGCGGGAGACCAGGGTTTGATTCCTGGGTCCAGAAGATCCCCTGGAGAAGGAAATGGCAACCCACTCCAGTATTCTTGCCTGGAAAATCCCATGGACTGAGGAGCCTAGAGCCTGATAGGCTACAGTCCATGGGGTCCCAAAGAGTTGGACATGACTGAGCAACTTCACTTTCACTCTCAATAATTAGGAGTCAATATTATCAAATAATTTGTAGTAAGTGCCTTCTGAGTGCCAGATACTTTCTCGTATGTTATCTTATTAAATGTCATAACAATCAGGAGAGGCAGATTAATTCTAAAGCCAAGAAAGTGAACACTGGGTGAGACCCACTGTCCTGCCCAGGGTGTCTGTGCTTCTAGGTAGCAGAGGTAGTACATGACCCTGTGACTTCTTCTGCCAAATTCAGTGCTTTTATTTGTGACAGTGGCTCCTTGTCGATGGTTTAAGGTGTTTTGTTATTTTTTCTTCCATTAATGACATGCATTTTGGCATTAATTAAAAGGGGATTTTTAAATACCCTTTACAACCAGGCTTTCCTGGTGGCTCAGAGGTTAGAGCATCTGCCTGCAATTGGAGAGACCTGGGTTCAATCCCTGGGTTGGGAAGATCACTTGGAGAAGGAAATGGCACCCCACTCCAGTATTCTTGCCTGGAGAATCCCATGGATGGAGGAGCCTTGTGGGCTACAGTCCATGGGTTGCAGAGAGTTGGACATGACTGAGCGACTTCACTTCACTTCACTTATGACTTACAGGCAGGTTTAAAATTAATTGTGTGTCCTTCCAAATCATCAACTGTACAGAAAACAATCTACAAAACTATTCTTGCTGATCATTAGTGGCATTTCTATATTGCTGGTCCTGCGACCATTGCCAATCTGTTTGTCCACAGATTATTAATAGGGTGTTGTGATTACTTCTTTGGGGATAAAGTGTCAATGATGAAGCAGTTAACAGGAGAGCTCAGGAATATGATTTACTGGTTTCATATTCTGGTTACTTTACTTCCAGCCACGCGACTTTGAGGAAATTACTTCACCTCTCTTACATATCCTGTCTCATAGGAAACTGATCAGGATAAAATGCACTAATATATAAGAAAAAAAAAGAGAAGTTTTTGGCATTCTACACAGCACAAAGTAAACCTTCATTACACATTAACTGCTAACATTGTTGGGAGTTTGAGTTCTATCTTCTCGAAAAGCACATTCTTAATCACTGAATCTGGTTTATGAAGTAATCTTAAAGATCATTCAGCTTTTCTCTGCTGCAGTTTCTCATTTATCATGCCAGGACCATACCTGGGTGTGATACTGTAAGCCTAGGTGAGTAGAAAAAAGAGGACTTCAGGAATGGGATGATCTAGATTCATATTCAAGCTCTATCACTTGCTGTCTAAATGATGTTGTGAAATTTGCTTAATCTTTCTAAGTCTCCACAGACTCATGTGTGAAATATAGATAAAAATCTCTAATGCAAATAAAGGAATGTATATATAGAATATATGTCATAAACTGCAGATTTCTTTGCAAAGGTTATTTTTATCATCATCAATACATTCATGTTTAAAAGGCCTCAAATTAAGATACTTACTAATACTCTCTTCCTCATGTGGTAGTAATGAATTCTATTTTATAAAAACAAGATCTCAAACTTCTCCGGTGTTCTTGCTCTGTTTTAAAGGAGTCAGTGGATTCTTTCTTTAGCTACTGGCTCCTGTCTGCAGATGAAAATTTTATTTATATGTATTCAAATGTGATTTAAACACATGGTGATATCTTTGATGACTAAATATTAAAAAAAATACAATTGAAATGTTATTGCTATTCTTTATGATCCTCTAGGGCTTGCTTATCCTACAATTTGTAAATATTTTACAAGGCAGAGGAAAATACCAACCCATGATTATTTCTCGATGTTGTCTGGCTGATGATCTCAGGGTAAATTCTTTTATTTTATTATTAAAAAAAAGTTTTCATTGAAGGTTTTTCCAGTCACTCCAAATAAACTTAGCTGTGAATGGAAAAGATACAGCTGATTGCCCTGGCTTGGTCCACATCTCTTCTGCCCTGTCCTGCTCTTCACTGAGTCAGAAGGAAGGCATGTGGTATGGCCGACCTCTGAAATCATTAAACATCTCCTATAAACTGTTGCTGTTAGAGACACATTCTGGTTTATTTTCTGAAAGCTTATTAATAAGTCAGAATCTAATCTGCAGCCAGACTGTTTGATCACTTTGCTCTTGGCTTTGCAGGCACAGGATTTTGTTGTGTGGTTGGCCTGTTGGCATGATGATTCCTGAAGGGCTGTTGGTAAGCCAGCAAATGCCAGGGGTGCATCATTGTCAAATTCCAAAGACCCGTGACCTTCCCTGACCTGCTGGTAGAGGTTTAGCCTTCTTCCAAGAGCCTCAGATTGGGCACTAGAAATAGAGTCAAAAGTGCTATGGGAAAGTCTGTCATTGAGAACTACTTTCCTTTAGAAAGTGATAGGGCTTCAGGGAGTAATAAAAATCTGATGGCTGAACTTGTTTCAGATTCTCAGGGACAGTCTTTCTCTGTAGAAAAGGTCATTTTGAAAATTGAAGAAATTCTGTTTCAGTAGGTCTGAAATATGTTTAAAAAACATTTAAAACATATTCCCCGCCCCCAAAGGGAAAAGAAAAGAGATAGTTATGCATAATGGAACTTTTTCTTTTAGAGACTCAGTTCAAATCATTCTTCATCTCATTTTGGTTTTACAGTGATAAAGGATCCATGTAGTGATACAGTGCCATTATGAGTAAGTTTAAACGTTTAAAAAAGCAAAGACAATCTGTATTCTTTTATTAATATTATGTATGTATGGGAGAGGACTTCTTCAAGAGAGTATAACTATCAGAGGCAGACCCAGTAGTGTAGCAATGCACCGAACACAACGTTTGTTGAATGCTGCTGCAATCATGGCATTAGCTGAGGATACAAAAAAGAACTGAATTCAATTTTTTCCCAAAAGTTTATATGTTCATCAAGGATATAAGACGTAGCACACAAAAAGTTAAATATTCTGTGTTGTCCCATACAGTAGCCACTGGCCACATGTGGCTATGCCATTTTAAATTTAAAGGGACTACAAAAATATAAAATAAAAGTCAGTACCTCAGTTTCACTAGCCACATGTTAAGTACTCAGTTGCCGTATAGAGCTGGTGGCTACCATATTGGAAGGTTCAGTTGTAACACATTTCTATAATTGCAGCAAGTTCTAATAGACAGCCCCAGTTTCTTCAATACAGGGTTTGGGAACACATAAGTGATATCTACAATAACCACCAACCAGTTGAGAATAAGGAAGAATCAATGCAGGCTGCAATACTTAGGAAGATCTTAGTAGGACCTTGAATTTAGGGTTATTTTGACAAGTGTAAAGGACAGTGGGGCACAGTCAGTAGAAAAAAGAGGAAAGAATATTTGGGGGAAGAACAGTCCATCTGACTTAGGTCAGATTCCTGGTACAGACTGAAGAGGGATGAAAATGGAATGCTGGATTGGGGTAAGAGAGATGGAGGGACTGGCTGGCAAGCTACGGTGTTTGATCTGTTTTCTAATGCTAATGAATAGTTTTGAGCAGGTTATTGATAGTCCTGGGGCAGTGGCACCACCCAGCAAATAATCTTGCCTTATGTAGTTAGGTGTTCAGAAGGCTCATATTTAATATTAGTCTCTCACTGGGAGTTCATCCTGAGCCTTACAAACAGCTACAGAGTTGAGCCTAGTAATACTGCGTGTGTGTGTGTGTGTGTGCGCGCGCGCTTCTTGGAACAACCTACAGGGAGAGGGAAAAGCATATTTAGAGCCTCTCGTGTACCATCATTGCATTGTCCCCCCATCCCTTTTTTCCTTTTCACATTTATTAAGTTTCTCTTGTGTGCTAAGCATCGAAGGTGCAGAGATAAACAGCACATGAATCCTACAAGGGGATCACTGTCTTATACAAAGATGTGGCCGTGACAGGGCTGTGCACAGAACACTAGTGGGCGTGCGGAGGTGCACCAGTCAAGACAGGCCAGGGGCAGGCAGGTCTTCTCAGAGGGGAGGTTTGCTGCTCTGAATCTCAGAGGAGGAGTACAAACCAAGTCAGTAGATCAAATGGGGAATGCTCCAGGCAGAGAGGGAAGATCAAGCACAAAACTATAAAGCAAAGCAGAATGTGACCATGTGGAAAGACCGAGACCTTCTTTCCTCTTTTGTCTTTGGCACAGCACAAAGGAAGGGCTCAGAGTGTAATTATTTTCTACGTGCAAGCTTCCCCTGCTGTCTGAAATCAGAGCATTCATATGAAATCTTTCATAGGCAAAATGGGGTAAAGCGAAGAAGCAGGTACCTTAGGACACATCTTGTGCAAAAAATAAATCCAGAACAAGCTTAGAGGCTTACAGACACGGTTCAGAGCTATGGTGGCTTGATGCTGAGTGCAGTTCCTGGGGAAGGAGCTTGGCAGTGCTGAATGCTATTAGGTTGCCCAAAAAGTTTGTTTGGGTTTTCAATACCAGCGTACGGAAAAATGTGAATGAACTTTTTGGCCAGCCCAACACTGTTGCATTTCCCCCCCCGCCCCCAAAGGTGAAAATCTTCTTTGGATTTCTTTAGATTAGCAGAAACAGGTAGTAGCATAGGTCTTTCATAGAAGTGAAGTGGCATAAAGTGAACTTTTGGAAAGTGGGGGATACCTGTACACCCTCAAATAGGTTAAGCAGCAGGTGTAAAGACAATAGACTTTTGTCTAGGTGACTCACGTGGCTTGGGGCCTCAGTTACACTGTCTTTCCTCTCTTACCTGGGTATGGAATATAGCAAGAGTCAAAGAATGATCCAGGGAGCTGGATTCAAGTGTGTTTCACATGCTAGAGCACCTCTGTTCTAGGCTGTTCCTCATATACTCATGGGAATTTCTTCTGCCTGAGGAATGACATGCTTGCTTGTCACTCTTTTTCCCAGACTCATGCCAAGCAACTTGGGATCACTTGGGGAGAATTTATGGAGAAACCTTAGACCTTATAAATTACCCCAGGGAGAAATGATAGCTTTTTTTGTTTATTTTTCTAGTTACACAGACCTTACTTCTTTGGCTCTGAAATGGCAGCATGCTTTTAGGAAAAAGATACAAAAAAGAAAAAGAAATTAAAATCACAGTATTAAACAAAAAACAGAGCCAGTCGGCAGTGTCTAGGAACAGAGCCATTGGAATTCTCTCACTTTCTTTATGAGTCAGAGGTAGTGACACAGGGAGTCGATATTTTTTCCTCCTTTCGTGATCCGATGAGACCTCAGGAGGGGCGCCGTGAGGGAGCAGGAAACCTATGGCCTTGGAGCATGGCTGGGATGGGAATCCTGGCTCTGCCACTTCTAGCTGGGTGACCCTGGGCAAGTTGCTTGACCAAATAGGCGCTCCGTTTTTCGCATCTTTGAATTGAGAATGATAATACCATCTTTGTACTGCTGGTGTAAGGAACAGAGATAATGAGAGAAGTAAAGTGTCTGCTTCTGTGAGACACTTACTAGATAGTCTCTATAACTGTAACTAGAAATGATGAGTTTGAGTTTTTCCCTTGGATGACTGCGAACTTATTTTCTTGAAGGAGAGGATGCTACACTGCAATGCTTTTGGGATATTGGCTTCCAAGCATGATCTTTGTAAAGGGGAAAGAGATGTCCCAGAGTAGAACCCTAACAGAAGTAGTCAATTTGATACGGGTAGGAGGTCTGAGTGTCATAGGTAAACCAATAAGCCCTGACGTAGCAAGATATACTAGGCTATCAGTGTGTTCCTATTCCAGGAATTAGCTCCCTAGTGATGGCGATAAAGTAAATTCTCAAGAAAAATGTTTGGTTAATGATCTTGATTAATTAGTGATGCTTCTGTTGAACAGCTCAGGGGTTGTTGAGCTAATTCATAAAATTATCCAGGCTGCCCATTTACTGACTTATTACTATTGTTGGCCATTTCTCTATTTGTAACACAATATCCTGGCACTGAGAAAGATGAGGGGAGGAAGAGATCATTTCAGTCTATCCAATATTCTCCCTGCTCCCCCTCTTTCCTTTCTTTCTTCCCATCACTCCCTCCCCTCTTTTTCTCTCTCATTTACTGTTTAACTTAACTATTGGTAAATTATTCCAACATTTCTGCTGTTCTTATCATAAAGAACTTAGTCATGGGACCAAGACATTCATTTGCTTCTTTTCTTGCCTTTTCAGTTGGGTTTGGAAATCACACTGGGATTGTTTCTTACTTTATAGTTTGACATAGCACATAATATATACTGACAATCCATGTATATTACATATTAACTAGTAACACTGAAAATATTATGTCCCAGTAAATCTGGGAATAATTTAAACTGAAAACAGTTGAGGCTTGTGATTCCTAAACTGTCCCATAAAATACCAGACCCGAGAGATGCCCTCAGGTTGAGATTTGTCATCGAATATGTTGGGTACACACTATTTACTGTAACTTTTTTGAAGAATGAAAATATACAGAGCATATTAAGGTCTTTATGAAATCTTGTAAGTAAAATTGTAAAATAATAAGTAACTGGTAAAATTACTTGTATTAGTTGTAAAATAATAAGTAAAATTGGTCATGTTATTTGATTATTTCTAAAGTTTATTTGACCATAGAAACTTTTTTCTGTATAAACATGTTAATATCCCATATATTACTTGTTTTGAAACACACTTTGGAAATTTTATACTATAACAGTCACTATTAAAAATATCTTTCTCCAGTAAAACAATTTTAAAAATCACAAAAACTTTTTTTTCTGTATGAGGAATTATCTTTTGACTGGTGTCAAGATAATGAATAGGTGAACATATAGGCCTCTTGAGACTCTTGAAGTCATAGCTTCCCTTTTTCTACTTACCCTAGGCCTTATCTGGCCCCTTGAGACATGTAATATTGTCCTCTGTATCATAAGAAATAAAAATGCTCTTAGTATATCTTGGAAAGTTATGTGCTTATTTGGCATTGTATTCCATTTTAACTTGGTTTTTTGTAAATGCTAAGAGCCATCTCCAGGTGTCCTGAGCACAATCCATTAACTATGTATGCTTAAGTAGCACCATTCTGTAAAATTTTTGGCAAGACCTTAATTTCCTCTAAAGAGAGTGGTTCTTTGAGAATTGTTCTTCTATTCAAGATAAATAAATTAAGGCATAAAGATGATAAAGGCTCCAGAAACAGTCAAGGTATTCTGGGGACTAAAACACTAAAGATTCCTAGAACAGAGGATTCTCAGGCCACATGCATACCAACTTCACAGCTTCATCTCTACTGAGATCATGAACAGTCCTAGAGAGAGGATTGTTCTGTTTTCCTGTGAATGTCATAATTTTTACAAAGCAAGCTGCCCTTTCCTGGTATGCCAAGGATTTTTTTTTTTAAATGCTCCTAACTGATCTCTATCCTCTAGAGGGTTCTGAATTTTGCAATTGTCTCAAGTCTTAACAAGCCATCCCTACACCACTGTGCAATGGAAATGTTCAACAGAAAGGTATTCACTTCGGTCTAGGCAAGACTCTGACTGCTGCCTGGAGAAACGAGGATCCTGGAACGTAGGTTCTGGGCCATCTTGATTGGATAAAGGCTTTTTGGCCCATTTCTGCCTCCTTCTTTCTTGCATTTCCCTTCCCCTCTCCTGGGGACCAAGGGTTGATCCTGGCAGGATGCTAGGGCTTCCCTTTGGAACCCAGGAGGTTTTCTCGGCCCTTGACTCTGTGCTTGTCTCCTGCTGACCCCCAGCTGATGTGGTTTATTTATTGCTGAATTGAGCGTTTAGTCCTGAACATTTAAGTCTTGGCTGGTGGTGGCCTCGGAAAGAACATTTTCTAAGATTGCCATGGTTTTCTTTCAAATAAACTCCTACATGCCTGGACATTTCTGGCATTGCTGAAATGCAGGTGATTTATTTGTAGAGGCTTAAATTGGGAGTTTTTTTTTTTTTTTTTAAAGGAAAACCAGCAATGTGGTATACTCCCATGCTACATTTTAGCCACTGGTTGTAGAGGACACCTTGTTCTGTCTTTTATCAGAAAAATGAAAATCTGAAGGCTCCCTCTGGGAAGAAATCAGTTGTCTGTTCTGAGACACTCAACCCCTCGGCTCCCTCTACTGGTCAATAACCTCCCTCCCCACTCACGGGACAGCAGGGGACTAGAGTCAGCTGGGAGCTAGAAGGGGAACTGGACTTGAAGTTAGGGACTGTGGATCCTATAGCCTATTTTTGCTGCAGATTCCTTATCTTCCTTCATTCTTTCTACCTCAACAGTCTTGGTCACCTAAGCCTCAAATTCTTAGCTCCACCTAGCGTCTCCCTTCCTATATTCCTCAGGCTTGTCTTGTACGTGCCCTTTAAGAGGCCACTTTTTGGCTTTACAGCATGGATGAACACTATGACCTCTGGATGGGAAAATTGTTAAGTACAGATCTTCAAAGAAATATAATAATGTACAGTCATCGCTTTGAATTTATGGACCAAGTTTAGATTTATCTTTAGCTTGCACGCAGTATGATAGAGGAAACATACTAAATGGGATGAGAGCTCACAAAATATCTCCCAGCTGCCCCAGGACAACACTCTTCAACCAGCTCGGAAGGTCTGCTGTCCTGCTGTTGAACTGAGGGCAGCTGTGGCTTAGCCACGCCACTGCTGGGTGGCCAAATGTCTTTCTAAATCGGCCATAGCTCCCTAATAGATGAAACCCTAATGGTGGCCCAGAATTTCAGCAAAACAGCTGTTTTATCTAGCTAACAGAGAGGACTAGAAAAGCTCCCCAACAGGCTGATACATTTTATTTCCTGGAGAAGCCAACAGCTGACATCCACGCCCAGGCCTATTCAGTTAGTTGGAAAAGTAGTACATGAAGTGACTAATTGTCTTTAATCTCAGCATATCAAATGATGCCAGTGCCTAAATATCCTGAGATGTAAACACATCAAGAGAGCTTAAGAAAGACAGTCTTTAAGAAAGACTTACTTAAAAGTATGTTTTCACAATGAAGCTTAGTCGGACCATGTAAATTTTAACATACAATAAACCAATTTCAGAAACACAATGACTATTTCAAAGTTTTGCAAACAATTGTCAGGCATGCTTTAGAGGAAAGTGAAGAAGCATCTGAGGTAACATCTTTCTCTTTCTCGGTAAGTTCTTTCTAGAAAAGATACAAGAATATTCTTTTCTACCTTTATCACTTTCCACATTGGGGTAACTTTATGTATTATGAAAAGTTGTATTTTTCTCTTAGCAGAGAACATTTTGATGACACGATATCCATGGAGTTAGTACTTTGGGTCAGGGTCAAGTTTAAAATGAGGTCAAGTGAGGTTCTTTCCTCAGTGGAAGTCCAGTTAAGGGTTAAGAAGAGTTTTAATAGATGTAAAATTTATAAAGCTTTCCCTCATGTTAGCCATTCCTAATATTGTACTGTACAGAAAGAAGTCTGATCCAAATAGGATTTTACTTCCCAAACATTTGAGTGGGTCTTAGCTCTGACAATCATGTTATAAAAAATCGCTTCTCCGGAGTTTCTCCCTCTTGTTTTAGAGGAATGGATCCTCTTAGCTGCACTGTCTTCTCTCTATGCTCTTGACCTCTTGATAGTCCCTCTCTCATGTCATAACACTTCTCATGCCTGCACCCCTTAACCAGTATTTCCTTAATGGTCCATTACGCATATTTTTGTCATTTCTTTCATTAAAGACCTGAGGAGATTCCAGGTATATTGATAACACACTGTCAATGTCATGCCAGAAGAGGAAGATTATGCTGTAAATCATCACATAAATAATAATACATTTGTTCTGTCATGGAAAAATTGGAACTCAGTCTTAAGCCTGCTGCAAAAAATAGTATTATGCCTAGATCTCAGGCAAATGTAAGGATTAATGAAATCTCTGTAGGCAGGGAAATGGCTCAGCCATTGATAAGGCTAAATGAACTCTCCTGCATTACTTAAAGCACCAGGGAATCTTAAATTTGATATACTTGAGATCTGAGTCTCTATAAGTACCTGTAGACTTGTAAGGATTTTTATGGAAGGAGTTAAGAAATATGGATATTTTATACTTAGCCTTTTTTTTTCTTTAATCAATCACTCACTCTCTCAACACAGGTTTACCAAGCAGCTATTACATATAAGACCCTGGAAGGAAGATAAAAACACACAAGGTGCCTGTGATGATGACAACCAGTGACTTCACTCTTCATAAGGGATTGTACCAGTGTTTCTGAACGTTCTGTAGGAGAGGCCCAGTGAAGCCCCAAACCTTTACCAGTTACAGTTTTTGAGAACTCTATATTTTATGTTTCAACAGGATTCTCATCACAGAGACATCTTAGATACCCACTATATGGGGAAGAAACATGAAAGTTATTCAAAATAGAGCCCTGAACAGAGAGTTCGGTTATACGAACTCCAGTCCGGCTTCTCCTAGTCATGTCTGGGTGACCCTAGGAAAGACATCAAGCTCTCTGACTTTTTTCATCTGTAAAATTAACTTTGTTAGAATTAGCTCCAAGGATTCTTTCAGCCTTTGTACTGTGTGAGTCCCTAAATAAATTTTTAAAACCCAAGAAGTTAGACTAGAGCCTAGATAAATAAAACTTCTTAGATGCTTCCTTTCAGTTTGGAAGCATGTAGCAAGTTTAAATTACCTATCTTCTAGGTATATGAATTAAACTTTAGAAAAATGTAAAGGTTTCTTATTTGTTGGAGTGAAAATCTACCTCACCTGTTTAAGAGAAGTAGGAGACTTTTGATAAAGAGAGGTGCCACAGCTATGAGTGGTACTCCAGAAACTATAAGATCTATAAGGATTGAAAAGAGATTTCTTTCACTGAAAGAAAAAAAAAAGGAGGTAGCACAGAGAGGCATGACTGCATCTGTACATCCTGTACTGGAGGAGAGAAGGACAGCTTTCATTTTCCAGGAAGGACAGTAGAAGTGAGCCCAAAATTAACAGAGGAGATTGAAGGTAGACCATCAATGTGTTTTAATATTTTACATAATCAGTTATAGGTGTCCATAATAGCTTTTGCTGTAATGTTACACTGAGAAGTGAAAATTCATTATTATTTTAGTAGATTGCTCTATGATCAGTTTTTGGGAACATTTTTGTTTCAGTCACTTCAGTTTGATTCCTTGCAATTTCAACAGCTTTGCGGATTTGCGTTCACAGGGCCCCCAGATTATAGACATTCCGACTGTGTGTGACTCCCTTTAGCCCTCTTGTTGCAAATCTATTTGCTTGAAGATAGACTATAAGAACCGCCTTCCTCAAACAGCAAATGTAGTTCCCAAGTCAATAGTGGAATGTCTAATTAGTGGCTTCTCTGTTGGTGCTGAAATGTGGTTACTATTCTTTCCTAGTCTTCACTCCTTGGGTCTCTGCAAAGGGAAAGTTTAGCTGAGCTCTAAATTAGTACTTGGGGGTATAAACTGATGTTAATGACTGTCAGGTCATTGGAAGATCTTTTTCATTATATTCTTAGCATTTTGAAACAACCAGTAAGCTGGCCTTTTTATTTCTTAATTTAAATTTTTAGATACTTTGGGTAGTAAGGGGTTCTTTTTTACACAATGCTAAAGTGATTCTCTAAATTCCATAGGACACTCATTCTTCTCTCTGTATCTTTTTTTTTTTTTTTCATTTCACTCAGTAGCTAGAACAATGAAACTCTCAGAAGATGGCATTCTAGTCTCGAGATCTATACTTTCCTTGAGTTATGCATATGGATGTTCACGGGGGCCTGGTGGAAGAGAAGGAAGCCGGGGCCTGAAGAAAGACCTAATTTTCGGAGGGTTACTTGGAGGACCAGAGATTGGCAAATACCACCGCATGTCAATCATGCTGCAGGTTGCCATATCACAGTTGAAGACCATGGTTAGGGAGGAGTAGACAGCTGCCTCTAACTTGTAACTTTCAAACAGTTACTGAACATTGGACTCTTTGAGAGAGTGAGAGGTGGATTTGTTGACATGAACTACCCATTAGTTAAAAATGTGTTCTGAGGCTTTTTATATTCAGAATGTAGCTTTTATTATAAAATTATAACTGGCAAAGGTCTATGGGTTTTTAATGTGGGGCAGACCTGAAATCATTTTGGTCTCTAGAAGGGCTGTTCTTTCTGTTACAGAAGGGTATAGCAGAGATGAATCTTAAATTATTAGAAATACTCTTATTGATTAAAAAAACAACAACAGCAGATACGGATTTTGTTCCCCATATTCCACATAAAAAAAGAGCAAAAAGAAGTTGCATTTGTTACAGAGATTCTGGTCTTACTCTTCTAGGGCACTTTCTAGGAGCAGTTCTGCCCAGCTTCCCTCTCAATTCTCTGTTCATTTCATTCCCCTCTCCTTGATTTTTGTTTCACAAATGGAATTAAGGTAGGATATACCTTCTGATCATGGGAAGAATATTGTTTTATAATTTTGGGAATAGCAGATCTAAAATGTGTGTTTCCCTAGATGTAACAGGCCCTCCAGATCAACCGAGCTCCCTTCCTGTGTATCTCTAAGGAAACATGCAGTCACTTTTCTTTTATAAGAAACATTAAAGGAGTCACTCAAATTGTGCTGGAGTGGGATGGGGTAGGTAGGGCCATGAACCAACCCAACCCAGGGGCAGCGATACAATGGCATAGACAAGCCTCATGCCTCTATATCCTGTGCAAAGGGGGAGACGCTGGGGGGACTCCATGACTCCCCACTACTGATCTTTCTATAAACTTAAGGAGGAAACTATGGAGAAAGTGTCATTTTTAGTGTCTGGTAAAGACCCCTGGGAAAGTGAGGTCATGAGCAGTCTAGGATGATCTCATCTAGTTATTTAGGGTGTTGAATGTGATGGCACATGGGGAAAGCAGTTACTGTGAAATGGTTCATAGCTGGTAGAGTGGATTAACTGCCAGGAAAAGCAGAAGCAAACCCTGGGGGAACACTTTTCATCCCCACATTTAGGAATAACAGGGAGCTCTTTTACACTGGCAGCACGTTTTTTTTTTTTCCCTCCCAGAAAAGATAACTTTCCTCAAGGGGATCTGGTGAATGAAGCAGTGTCTCTTCACCCTCGTGGTGATGGGCGTGAATCCGGCACTAACATAAAAGAGGAATTAGCTTGGACATACCGCACACTTGGTTTGGCCTGGTCCCACACCTGTGCTCTTGCCACTTACAGCAAATATGAAGCAAGCAGTCTGCACTGTGGCTTGAGATAAAAGGTATTTTAATATGCTCAGGTCACATATTATCATGGCCAATAGTAATTTTATATCATTTTCTTAAAGGAAACCGAACTCCTAGTAATAATTTTTTCCAATGAAGCAAAATTTCGCATGACAGGAAGTTTGACATATAACTTTTTCATTTGAATAATAGCATTGAATCCTCTCCATGCCAAGTAGAAATTTTAAATATCTTTATTATTTCTTTTAATATGCAAACGATAAGGGGGAAAGGTTTGGAAGACCCTCAGCTAAACTTCTAATGATTCTATTTTCTTTAATAGTGAAGAATTTTTTACAGCTTTGGAGACTTTTCCTTTTTCAAGAGAAACAATATAAACAAACCAAAAAAAAAAAAAAAAGGAAACCTTTTCCTCTCCTACTTTAAGAACCTTGAGGGCTGAAACAGTGGTTCGGTTTCCTGACTGCCAGCTTTGGTTTGCCGTCTCTCAGCTGTCTTGTGCAATTCCCCAGAGGAAATATTTGAAGAGGGTTTTTCTCCCACATGAGAGAGTTTCATCCCACACAGCCCGCAGATTCTGACTGCAAACTTCATGGACTAAGTGTCTGGTTTTCCAGAAGTAGCTGCGGAGGACGTTTTTCCTTCACAGGTGCACGACACATATTCTCAGACCTCAGAGATCAGGATGTAAAGTCCGAAGTCTTTAAAAATGAGGGTAGCTTAAAGACTATCTCTCTGGCAATCAGATCAATTTTTACTAGATAAGGAAAAAGGTGACAAGCAGGGATCAAACTTCCAAAGCCTTCAAGCTGATCGTTCTTTACAACCCTCGGGTGTAAACAGAAGTATTGGATAATCTGGCCTGTATTTTTCTCTGACTGTGGAACACATTGAAATGCTTTATGTTTAGGTGTGTGTATAGAAATTCATGAAGTTCTTTTATACACTTCTATTCCAGCACAATTCTCATTTTAGGACGTCTTGAAAAGACAATTTTGTGCTCTCACGTTGTGCCGTAGCTTGTCAATTTGGATTTGTTCTTTCCTATCTACCAGCCACCTGATTATGGTCTCTGGGCAAAGGGTACCCGTTGGCATCATTTTTTCCAAGCACTTAAACCTGGAAAGATATTTTTTAAAGGACTCACAGAAGCTGTCTTGGGGGTTTGGAAAACATGGCAAAATTGTTAGCAGACCTTTGTGCTATTTTTAGGAAACTAATTGTGTTCTTTTAAAGTACATTTTTGACAATGGGACAAAGTTTTCCTTGCCCCCACTGTTACGTGAAATATTTACAATGAAAAGCGATCAGGAAAACACCCCAAACAGATACACTTTAACCTCGGCAACAGCCAGCAACCAGGGGAAAAAGTGATTTAAAAGGCGAAAAGGTTTTTGCAATATTTATGCTGCTGTTTCTGCCCCAAACGAACTTTTATTTTACCGTTCAAACAGAAGTTTGTTTTCAAACCAGTTGCTGGTTTAAAGGAGCAGCCGATCTGGCATCCATAAGAATCAGCTCTAACCAAACAGTAAGCACGTTGACCAGGGGAAACTGATTCCCCCAAAGCAACCCCCAGTAGGTCAGATGCCTGCAGAAGGGTTATCTTACCTTGAGCAAGTAAGATCCAGGAGAGAGGCTCGGGGGCTCCCACAGGAGAGGACCGGGAAAGTGCTCTGATCCGCTGCTGGTAACATGCACTTGGCTTTTATGGGCAGGTGGGAGGAGCCGCTCCTCATGGTAGGTGGGCAGAGGAGCAGCGGCGGGCGGGCAGCCCCGGGAAGCTGGACACTCTTCTCTGGGGAGGGGCGGCGAGGGCAGAGCCAGGAGCCGGAGAGAGGGAGGAGGGGCGGGGAGGGAGGAGGGTGGAGGAGCGGAGGAAGCAGTGGAAACGGGAGAGGAGGGAGAAGGAGAGAAAAAGAGAGACAGAGAGAGACAAGAGAGAAAACTTATAAAGGGATGTAGTCCACAGACAGGGAAAAGACTGGGGAGAAAACGACCAGGAGACTGAGACAGTCAAACAAGCAAGATACGGAGGGAAAGCGGAATTTTGATGATTTGCCATTTTGTATGACATTTTAGATGGCAGTGGTGTTGGGGAGCGAGTTGTGAGTGACGGAGAATAACAATAGGTATTTTCTGTGAATTCGTAAACCTAAATAACGGTTCAGGAATATTTGGAATTTCACAGGCAAGGGAAAGGAGGGGAAGCTGGCCCTCGGAGTAGCGCATCCCGAGCTCTGGATGGGCGCGGAGAAGGGCTGGCCACAGCCGGCTGCCATCCGGCCGCCCTCCTGCGTCCTGGTCTCCCACCCCCCGCGGGTGAAAGCCGGCCCTTCACTCATCACTCCCCACTGTGCTTTGTGACCAGCAAGTTCTCCTGGTGCTGCCGGTAGTGCGCAGCATCCAGAGGCCCCTCGGGAGACTTCTGCAGCATTAAGGTAAATCCAGCAAAGGTTGGAGAGGATCAGCGGAGATTGGCTTGTGGAGAAAGGAACCTCAAAACCAGCCTCGGTCCTCCAACATCTGCTTATGTAACAGGATTGCAGGGCTCTCTGCCCTCTGGTTATTTTCGGTATTTTAAAAACTCTCATTCCTAGCAATTGGAAAACGTCTTGGTGCCATAGCTCTCTGTGTGTCTTAAACATTAAGAGGATTCAACCAACAAGAGGCTGAAGGATCAGGCCGAAATTCTTAAGAAATACATTCAGAGAAAGAAAAACAAACTCCTTTAGCTGCTGAGCCGTGACTCACTTCCTAGCCCAAGTTTGATTTTTGCCACCACAGGAATTAAAGCATTTGAAAAGAGAGAACCTGAGCCTTGAGGGTGAGGGGTACTGACAAGGGGAAAGAAAGAGGCAGGGAGATGGATGGATGGGCCTGAAAAGAACAGGGGAAATAACTTTTACTGACAATATTGATATATAACTATATAAATGTATAGTAATATATTCACACATGAAACTTGATTCATTTCACCACAGCCTTATGGAGTCAAATATGATTCATATTGTGTAGTTTTTTTTTTTTAAAGAAAGGAATTTCAAAGGGTTAAGCAACTAGCTCAAGCTAGCAAGAAGGGGAGCCGTATTTGGTGAGCTTCCAGAGCACGTGTACTCTGCACATGAGGCCACCATATAGAATGCCTGACCTGGTCTCAGGTTAGTCCTGATGTCTTTGTGTGTGGAGTGGGGAGAGGTTATCAGACTCCAAGAGAAGGAAAAATGATGACCAAGAGCCGAATATGTTGAACTGGGTACTGTTGACATCTTGGTCCAGATAATTCTGGTGAGAACTTTTTCTGGCTATTATAGGATGTTGAGCACTATCTCTGGCCTCTACCCACCAGATGCCAGTAGCACTCTCCTTCTTGAGTTATGAGAATTGAAAATGTGCCTACACTTACCCAAATTGTGGGGGAGGAGGAGCAAAAAAAAAATCTCCTCCCTTTAAGAACCATTGGTTGTAAAAGGTCCACAGATATAAAAAAGGATTTTAAAGAAATTCATAAGAAAATATCCAACAGTGGTATTTGGATAATAGTAATATTAGTTGTCATATGTGTTTAGGTTACATTGAACATAACTTTTACATTTTCATAATCCCATCTGTCTGCCTCTAGACTTCAAAGCCTCAATTGCTTTCTTCCTAACTAATCTTATTCTCATTCGGATACAGCTGGGAGTCAACAACCCCCTGTGCCTGGGATATGAGGAGAATTAATGATATACGAGGTGAAACATTTAAGTTCTTTATTATAAACACAAACTTGACCTTAGAACAGTTACTCAGATGTTACTCATGATGTTTCATGACATTGATTATTTGTCTTAATAGTTCTAATTTTTCATTTCTAGAACCCCTTCACAAATAGTATGTTTGTGCTTTGAGAATATGCCTAAATCCACTGAAGGAAGTCTATGAAATGAACAGCTTTGTTACTGGACTTAGAAATAAAACTGCATTGAGTCTTCTGGGGTTGACCCTTGAAATCAAATACGATTTCACAGGAAAGCTACCACTTCTGGAACTTTATAGTTTAGTGAAGAAATGTTTTCTGGGAAAGCTAATTAGGACCCAGTTAGAGGCACCTCTGGGTGATACATATTAGTAGATATCCTTATCAGATTATAGCAAATCACCTTTTCAATTCTGATTTAATGCCTTTAGACATTCCAGATCCATCACATAGTTGTGAAAAATAGAAACAGAAAAGGCAAGCAAAGCGCATTCAAAGGGAAGGCAATTGACAGCTGTATTTTCTTTTCCTTTTTCCTCCATCACTCCCTCCTTTCAAACCTGAATATCCAGCTATGTAACAAAAGAGCTCCTTTCATTTTGTTTGGATGGTGCTAACGGTTAGTTCATTTCTCCAGTTCACACTTGCCTGAATCTAACTCTAGCAGATCTGGACAACAAATCAGGAATCCAGGAATGTGATCTCTTTGCTGACTCTTCGAGTGCCCTTCTAGAATCTCTTGAAGGTGACTGAGGTTTGAAATGACCTAGTTTGGTCTTTTGTGGAAAGAAAGGAATCCAATGACAACATACTAGATGGCTCTGAAGTTTCCATTGTGTGAATGTAATAACAGCTACAGATTATTACCTTATTTTAAAGAGCTTTGAAAATGGAAACTTTTTTTTAAATTTAGAATTAATCAACTAATAAATACCTATTAAGAATGGATACAGACAGTGTGGGGTATTCAAAGCAAAGGAAAATAGTAAGAATGTAGATCTACTCTCATGGAAGGAAAAAACAAACAAACATATAATTCTTGTTAGTTGGGTTGCAAAGTGGTTTCAGGGAGGTGTTGGCATTTGGGTTGACTGTGGAAACCAGAATTGGAATGGGTGAGTGATGAATTCTAGGACAAGGGGGGAAATGTACACAACTGGGGGAGTCACAGGAAAATGTGGAGAATGGTAAATGGCTGGCTTGACTTAAGGGAAGGGTTTGTATAGCAGAACAATGAAGCTAAGAAACAGGAAAGGAGAGATGCAGTCAGCCTGTGGATGGCCTTCAATGTCACCTCAGTAGTCTGAACTGTAACTCTAGGCAATGAGAAGTCATTGGAGACTTTTGAGCCATAGCATGGCATGCTAGAAATGGCATATTATTAAGAATTCGCTTTTCTTTGTATAGGCTATTTGTAGTAGCTTTGCATATAAATACTTGCCAGTCTCTCCAGGGCCATAAGCATACTTAGAGAAAGCTGAGTGTTTGTGTCCTGCAGACTTGGAGGTCTGCATGAGGTGGCAAAAATGATGGTAGTTCTACCCTAGAGTGTCCCTACAGTGTTCTGGGTGATTCTTAGGAGATGGGAAGGCAGAATTCTCCGAGTGTGGCCAAGATGATAGATGAGATTAATGTGAAGGTTGGTGCCTGTTCTGTGTGTCAGAGGGGCTGGTCTTTAAGTCACCTGCTGTAGCTTTAATGTTATCAGTCTTTTACTTTTATCTGGACTTCCCTGGTGGCTCAGATGGTAAAGCGTCTGCCTACAATGTGGGAGACCTGGGTTCAATCCCTGGGTCGGGAAGATCTCCTGGAGAAGGAAATGGCAACCCACTCCAGGATTCTTGCCTGGAAGATCCCATGGACAGAGGAACCTGGTGAGCTACAGTCCATGGGGTCGCAAAGAGTTGGACACGACTGAGAGACGTCACTTTCTTTTACTTTTATCTAGTTTATTTCACTTTTTCTATTTCATAGTCAGTGCTCCCATTTCATTTAGTTTAGCTTTTCCAATTTCTCCATCTGTTTTCTTTTTCTTTGATGTTCTTACTCAAGCCTTTATCAAGCATGGTAGACAAGTTTTTGTTTACATGTTTATAAATAGTATGTATAATATACATATATTTTAGAAAACTTATGAACATTTGCCTAACTAAAAACTTTATGACATTTTGATTCCACTTGTTTGACTTAATATGAATAAAATGCTAGATTTCTAGTTCAAAAAAATAGATATGCAACAAGCAACAAAGGTTTACTGTGTAGCACAGGTAACTATAGTCAGTATCTTATAATAACCTATAATGGAAGATAATCTGAAAAATAATGTATGTTATATGTATATACTAAATCACCTTATTTTGCACCTGAAACATTGTAAGTCAACTATACTTCAAAAAAAAATAAATATATATATAAAGAAAAAAAGTATCAGTCCAGAGATAATAGGTTTCATGTAGAGATCCTTGAATTTTGAAGGGTTTCTGGATGAGGAAACAGGGGACCCTGGTATTAAAAACTTATGCTGTCACATTTATGTTTTTTAAATTACTTTGAACTATTTCCTATGTGTTATCCTCAGCAAATTTCAACCTTCAGTTTTTCCTACCACTCCTCAGTTGCTTCAAAATGCAAATGATCATGGCTTTGGGTCCGAACAAAAATCACGATGATCTGAAGTTCAATGTACAGAAATTTGCTCTTTGTCTATCAGCTGACCCATCAGTCAGTCAGCCTAAGCTTCTGTTAAGTATCACCAAATATGATCTTGGACCGCAAGGCACTTACAATTGCCAGCTCTCCTAGGACATTTAAAGTAGGGTTTTATTTACAAAAATTGAAAAGGTTCACAGCACAGAAGAAAAGCACACCTCTCCTACATTCCAGAGGAACGTTGGATTCTGTGAGTCACTGTTTTCCTGTTGGCCCAGATGGTAGAGAGCTGACTGACTCGGGTGATCCACAGATGACTGCCTCACAGCTCCGCTGGCTTTATAAAGAGCACTGGATGGAGGGTCAGGAAATATGGGGTTTAGTCCCAGCTGGGCCACTAACTACCCATACAAACTTGCGGCAGATGTTCTATCCTTTTTGGATTCAGTGTCTGCATGTAAAATAAGGAGGCTTAACCAGCTCTTTCCACTTGTCAGATGCCTGCTCGGTACTAGCCACTAGATGCTCCTTTAAAAATTCAACATCCCGGGGAAGCCAACCTGATGATCCATGATACACATCCTTAACTTGAGTCATAAGAGTGAAGCTCATAATGTATTAGTCCAGTGCTGGCTATAAGAAGATCACACCCCAACATTAAACATTGTCTGTATTCTAGATCCAGAATCCCCAAAGGTGGGGTTTAATTAGCTCTTAACTGTTATAATTCTCTCTCTAAGTCTCAGGATTGGGAAGAAGTCTCCCAGGTTTGGGCTTCCTGTGTGGCTTAGTAGTAAAGAATCTGCCTGCCGATGTAGCAGCCGCGGGAGACTCGGGTTCATTCCCTGGGTTGGGAATGATTTCCTGGAAGAGGAAATGGCAACCCACTGCAGTATTCTTGCTGGGAAAATTCCATGGGCAGAGAAGCCTGGGGGGCTATAGAGGGGTTACAGAGTCAAACGCACTGAGAAAATGAGCACTCCCAGATTTAGCCATCAACCTCTAAACCTTGTAGCCTTTTAATTTTTTCTTCTGAATCAAGTAGTAATTCTCCTTTTAATTGGTGGAAATGTAACCACACTGTACAGAGCCCCAGTTTCTGAAAATTCTGTTCATTGTGCTGAATTTGTTTGATGTCCGAATAAATTGATTTGATTTCCTGTGAAGCTATCTATTCTTCTCCCACTATGAATTCTTCCCTTTCCCAAGTGCTCCACCTCTTTATTTCTTTAATTAGGAAAAATCTGTTGCCTTTTTCAATATAGACTAAATGATTGTGACTCTTTTTGGTTTCCCAAACTGTTAGACTTTTACTAGCGTCACTGAACCTTTTTTTCATCTTTTACCCTCTCCATAACTAATGGCACCTAAAGCCGTTCCATTCTTTTTCTGTTCGTTGAAAATTTCATCGTAGGGATTCTCTCATGGGGGCTGTGCAATGGAGAGGGAAAAATATATTCCAGGGAGAGTTTTTTTTCCCTTACTTAAGAGTGGAAAAGTAAAAGCTTTCCAGAGAACTAGAGAAATATATTCACCCGTACCATATGCCATCTTAAATCCTACCTAAAATATGGGAATGTCTTGGTCCTAGACTTCCCCTGCTGAATAATTTGTAATCCTGCCTTGTCTTCTACCCTCCACACTTTCTAATTGTGATTTACTCTTATGCTTTTATTAATATTTACCTCATGTTCAATTTTAATAAATCCCATATTTCCTGCTTAGAGTTATATCTTATACAACCTAAGATTTTCATGAAAAGCTCCAGTTTGACAGGCAAAAATGTTTATCTGAGGCAAGAGGTCTAACAGGTGATCAGACCTTACCTATCCCAAATTACCTGGCCTGTTGCCCCTGTAGCAATCACCCTAAACACAGCAATGATTATGTCGTGTCTTCATTCAGACGCCTTCAGCGATACCACTCTGTAAAGAAAACCATATGTTACACAGCACAGGGAATATAACTAATGTTTTATAATAACTATAAGTGAAGGATAACTTTTAAAAATTGTGAATCACTCTGTTGTACACCTGAAAGTTCATAACATTGTAAATCACCTATTGTTGTTTGGTCGTTAAGTCATGTCTGACTCTGCCACCCCATGGACTGTAGCCCATCAGGTTCTTGTGTCCATGGGATTTCCCAGGCAAGAATTCTGGAGTGGATTGCCACCTCTTTCTCTAGATCTTCCTGACCCAGGAATCAAACCTGCATCTCCAGCATTGGCAGGCAGATTCTCTACCACTGAGCCATCTAGGAAGGCTATAAATCAACTGCACTTCAATTGAAAAAACATCCAAGTTCATATTCTGGCATTAAAGAGCCCCCCCAGATTCAAGCCCAGTATTCATTTCATTTACACACCCTGTAAATGTGCTTCAGGCAGGAGAAATTTTGCTCATCATAATATCTGTGCCTGTAGCTCTTCATCTTGTATGTTACTGTCAATGGAGTGCCTGTTGCCAGGTGAATATTGCTCAAATCCTTTAATACTTCAAAACCACCTTCTTTAGGAAATGTTTCCTGGTCCTTTTTTGAACCTCCCAGGGAAATTGGTACTTATGACGTTTTCTACTCTTTACACATATGCTCACTTATTGTCTCCTCAAATTCACTGCTCCCTCCTTGGAGCCCTAACTCTTCCCCCTGACACAGGGCCTATCATGGAGTAGGTGGTCAATAACTATGAACTGTGGAATATTTTTTGAAAATAAATCCTTTCCTACCTTTCTCTGTTCCTAGCCCTTTTACCTGATTCAACTAAAAAAAAAAATGCTTTTAGAGCTCCTAGTATGTTTCTGTCAGGATCATAGAAACTGTGTTCAAAAGACCAATATAGCTTCATTACCATTTTTGAGGAATTTAAACAGTCTTGTTGGGGAGCAGAGATAAATAGGAAGTTTCTATTCCATATGGTAAATTCCATGGGTGAGCTAAGTACTAGGCACGACAGGAGCTCCACAACCATCCTTGCTCATGAGAGGGAGCTTTGGGTGTGTTACTCTGAATGCCAGGTGTACATCGGGATGGCATGGAGAAACACAGAAAAGCAAAGTTTGGTCCTTCTCGATGCCACTTGGGAGGAAAGTACGATATGCTTTGTGTTTGGGGTGTGGGATCAGGAGGGACAGTCTGCATGTTGGCCTGACCACTGTGTCTTCCGGGTCATTCAGTCAAGGTGTGAGGGTTATTTGAGTAGATATGTTTCAATACTGCTTTGACATACAAAGGGCTTGAATAAACTCTTCTGGTGTATAGCATCACATGCTGAGAGTTTTGACTGACTTAGACTGCACCTAACGCTGAGTGGGCTTCCCTGCTGGCTCAGATGGTAAAGAATCTGCCTGCCTTGTGGGAGACCCAGGTTCGATCCCTGGGTTGGGAAGATCCCTTGGAGAAGGGAATGGCTACCCACTTCACTCTTCTTGCCTGGAGGATTCCATGGACAGAGGAGTCTGACAGGCTGCAGTCTATGGGGCCTCAAAGGTCATGACTGAGCAACCAGCACTTTCACTACTGAGTACACTTAAAATTGATGCTTTTGGACTTTCTTGGTAATACAGTGATTAAGAATCTGCCTGCCAATGCAGGAAACATGGGTTCTATCCCTGATCTGGCAAGATTTCACGTGCCAAGGGGCGACTAAACCCATGGCCCTTGTGCTATATTGCTGAGCCTGTGCTCTATACCCCATGCTCCACAAGAGAAGCCACTGAAATGAGAAGCTGTGCATTGCACCTGCAGAGTAGCCCCTCCTCATAACAACTAGAGAAAGCCCCTGTTCAGCAACCAAGACCCAGTGCAGCCAAAAATTAATTAATTAATTAAAAAAAAAAAAGAATTGGTGCTATGTATCTTTGGATGCTCTGTGATGGATGCTATCTCAGGGCATCTGGTTCTATCTGTTTCCTTTAAAGGAAATCCTTTGTAAGATAGCCTTCAAGAACCGCCATGACAACAAGGGGGAGAATTTAGAATTCTACTTTGACAGTGTTAGTCCCGAAGTCTGACTCTGCAACCCCATGGACTGTAGCCCACTGGGCTCCTCTGTCCATGGGATTTTCCAGGCAAGAATACAGGAGTAGCTAGCCATTCCCTTCTCCAAGGGATCTTCCCAACCCAGGGATCGAACCAGGGTCTCCTGCTTTGTAGGCAGACTCTTTATCAGGGAAACACAAATGCTTTGTGTTGGCCCCACTGAGTTTTGAACTCAGGACCTTCAGATTATGAGACTGAAGTGCTGCATACTGTGCTAAGGAGGCACCTGTCAATCTTGGCTTCTATATTATTCACAGATTTTTTTTCCTAAATGTGGACATATAATGGTTGCCCCTTATAATTTGTGCTTAGGGCCACTGTATTGTGAGCACACTCAGTGTGCCAATACCAGATCTCTTCATCTGTTAGTCCACTTGTTTTCCTAGAAGGAAATTCACAATCCTGGAGTTTCACTCTATGCATAAGAAAATAGGCAAGTCTATTTGCAAGATCACATTAAAGACACCAAAGTTATTAATATGTGGTTAAATGGGCTTTAGATGCCTACGTAAGGGAATGGGAAGAGAAATGGCCTTTTAAGAAGCAAGACTTAAATATCTGTGCAAAAAGTGACCTGACCGCATGAAACTCTTGTAACTTGTTGTTTATAGATTTGGTCCTGTTGGATTTTTGGAAAAGGTGTCTGTTTCATACTATCTTGGTTTCATCCTATTTTTCACTGTCCTCATTTCTTCAATGTTCCAATGTCTTCATTTTCCTACTTTTTCATTAAATTCCATCTTGTTGTATGTCTTTTGTACCCTTTCTGGACCCTTCATTTTGATTTGACTTTCTGTGCTGGGTTTATTACCAGAGATTTAGGTGAGTACTCGGATTGCATCTGGCCATGTGGCATGGAGGAACCCTGTTCAGGATCAGATGTCTTTCCCCATTCCCCACTTTCTCTATGACCAGACCAGAAGGGTTCCTACTAGACATTTCTGAAGATGAATTATGTGTTTATCATCACAAATGGATATTGCTTTCTATTTTAATTTGTGAAGTCTTGTCTTCACTTCTGCTTTCTAGATTATAAGTTTCTCCAACTGAGAAGTCAAAACATCTCTTGAATGCAGGAAAGAGTGTAACTCCAAGTACCAGCATAGGGCTGACTGCCTCAATAAACACTTGTTGATTTATGTCCCTTTTGAGACTATGATGATGATACATCTATAAAATCCATGAATATATTTGCATCTGACTATTTCTCTTTGTGAGAGAAGTATTAATAGCATCTGTAGTGATTGGAAGTACTTGGGGCCCTCTTTTTAGGTTGCATCCTAGGTCTTAATTTTTGAAGAAGTCAGTATCTGCCTTTACTCATAAATTAAAAATCTCATCTTTCATGCTGTTCGCATAGGGTCTCACAAGGGGAAGGAGTTGGCCTGTTACTCATTACTTCTCATTTTCAGACCCTCTGTGATGACTGGATACCATGAGCATTTGGTCCAGATGAGAATCTAATTTTCTGTTCCCTTTGAATAATAAGAATGTTCTGTGGGACTCTGGCATCTTGGAATATTAGTAGGTGTTAGGTATATGAAAAAATATGTCCAATCCATTATGTTTCAGAAATCCTGGATTATTAAAATTAGATAGATTTCTTTATTGCATGGCCATTCCAAGCCTTCCATGGCTAACGTGTTTTTTTTTCATATTCTAAAAGGTAAACATACTATACATAGTGTTTCCTAAGATTATTTGACTTACAGGACCAACCCCATACTAATCCCTCTTTCCAAGGGACTTTCAATAGAACTATTGCTCTGTGGTCCTTAAATTTGGAAGCCCTGCCAGAGAACTTGTCATACCCCCACCACTAGGACCAACACTAATACCAACATTATTTCCTCTTAAGTACAAATAGCACTTGATGCTTTTCACAGCATTTCCACATGTATTCTCTCATTTCATTTTCATTAGCTGTGTTTAGGGCAATCTTCCCAAGTGGCACTAGAGGTAAGGAACCTGCCTGCGAATGCAGGAGATTGAGACGCAGGTTCAATCCCTGGGTTGCGAAGATTCTCTGGAGGAGGGCATGGCAGTCCACTCCAGAATTCTTGCCTGAAGAATCCCTTGGATAGAGGAGCCTGGAGGGCTACAGTCCGTGAGGTCGCAAAGAGTCAGACACGACTGAAGCGACTTGGTACATTGAGCATAGGCTAGGCAAGTATAATTTTATCACCCTAGTAGATGAGAAAGGAGAAACATTATCCTGGTAGTGTGTCAGAGAATTTTTGAATTGCATAGAGGTAAAGAGGACACAGGTCTATGGCTAGAGAATTCTTGATATTATAAAGAGTAGACTTTTTCTGTTATTTTATTTATTTATTTATTTTTACAAACAATTCCTCCCCTTCAGCACTCTGCCCAGAAGAAACTCTTCTACTGCATGAGGTGACATCCACGTAATTTCAGATACTGTGGAAGGTGATGCACTTAGATGGTTTGATTCAGTGTTAGGGTGCCAAATGCATTTGCCTGTATAAAACAGATTGATTCAATATTGGACCTTAATGCAATTGGGAGAAAATTGAAGGAAAAAGTTGAAATCTGACCACAGCATTTCATTTATAGCAAAAATTTTGTACAGATTTATTAGAAATTCTGACCACAGACCACTCATTGGGATGCTTTAGAAACTTCCTTCTGTCCCCAATTTCTACTTGGAACTTCATATACTTTTAATGTGTGTTCAGTTCAGTTCAGTCACTCAGTTGTGTCCAACTCTTTGCGACCCCATGAAGTGCAGCATGCCAGGCCTCCCTGTCCATCACCAATTCCCGGAGTTCACTCAGACTCACGTCCATCGAGTCAGTGATGCCATCCAGCCATCTCACCCTCGGTCGTCCCCTTCTCCTCCTGCCCCCAATCCCTCCCAGCATCAGAGTCTTTTCCAATGAGTCAACTCTTCGCATGAGGTGGCCAAAGTATTGGAGTTTCAGCTTTAGCCTCATTCTTTCCAAAGAAATCCCAGGGCTGATCTCCTTCAGAATGGACTGGTTGGATCTCCTTGCAGTCCAAGGGACTCTCAAGAGTCTTCTCCAACACCACGGTTCAAAAGCATCAATTCTTTGGCACTCAGCTTTCTTCACAGTCCAGCTCTCACATCCATACATGACTACTGGAAAAACCATAGCCTTGACTAGGCGGACCTTAGTTGGCAAAGTAATGTCTCTGCTTTTGAATATGCTATCTAGGTTGGTCATAACTTTTCTTCCAAGGAGTAAGTGTCTTTTAATTTCATGGCTGCAGTCACCATCTGCAGTGATTTTGGAGCCCAAAAAAATAAAGTCTGACACTGTTTCCACTGTTTCCTCATCTATTTGCCATGAAGTGATGGGACCAGATGCCATGATCTTCGTTTTCTGAATGTTGAGCTTTAAGCCAACTTTTTCACTCTCCTCTTTCACTTTCATCAAGAGGCTTTTTAGTTCCTCTTCACTTTCTGCTGTAAGGGTGGTGTCATCTGATGTGTGTAGTCCGCACTAAATTTCCGTAACTGTTGATGATTTTCTCCACTTGACACTAACGTGAGGCTACTTTCACTATATGCAGGTCAGGAAGCAACAGTTAGAACTGGACATGGAACAATAGACTGGTTCCAAATAGGAAAAGGAGTACGTCAAGGATGTATATTGTCACCCTGCTTATTTAACTTATATGCAGAGTACATCATGAGAAATGCTGGGCTGGAAGAAACACAAGCTGGAATCAAGATTGCTGGGAGAAATATCAATAACCTCAGATATGCAGATGACACCACCCTTATGGCAGAAAGTGAAGAGGAACTAAAAAGCCTCTTGATAAAAGTGAAAGAGGAGAGTAAAAAAGTTGGCTTAAAGCTCAACATTCAGAAAACGAAGATCATGGCATCTGGTCCCATCACTTCATGGGAAATAGATGGGGAAACAGTGTCAGACTTTATTTTTTTGGGCTCCAAAATCACTGCAGATGGTGACTGCAGCCATGAAATTAAAAGACACTTACTCCTTGGAAGAAAAGTTATGACCAACCTAGATAGCATATTCAAAAGCAGAGACATTACTTTGCCAACAAAGGTCCGTTTAGTCAAGGCTATGGTTTTTCCAGTAGTCATGTATGGATGCAAGAGTAGGACTGTGAAGAAAGCTGAGTGCTGAAGAATTGATGCTTTTGAACCGTGGTGTTGGAGAAGACTCTTAAGAGTCCCTTGGACTGCAAGGAGATCCAACCAGTCCATTCTAAAGGAGACCAACCCTGGGTGTTCTTTGGAAGGAATGATGCTAAAGCTGAAGCTCCAGTACTTTGGCCACCTCATGCGAAGAGTTGACTCATTGGAAAAGACTCTGATGCTGGGAGGGATTGGGAGCAGGAGGAGAAAGGGACGACAGAGGATGAGATGGCTGGATGGCATCACTGACTTGATGGACGTGAGTTTGAGTGAACTCTGGGAGATGGTGACGGACAGGGAGGCCTGGCATGCTGCACATATGGGGTTGCAAAGGGTCAGACACGACTGAGTGACTGAACTGAACTGAACTGAACTTTCACTAGGTGAGTGTAAACAGCATGTTGTGGGTAAGCAGAAGTTAAACAGCAATTATCTAAGTCTATAGATTGGGTTTAGTAACCAGAGTTTTAATTTCTTATTTTCTTTTGAAAGGACATTTGGAGAGAGAAATAACAGTGCTTGTGAGTAATGGGAGTGAACTTCCAGATAATTCCTCTGAAAAGACATTCCTTTCTATACCTAATCCACTTCCCCCATATAGATCTGTCTTTCTTGGAAGCAAAAAACTATTGTATAAAGGGAGTGAGTGGTACCAAAGAGACTCCTTTCCTCATTCTCAGAATGGCACAGATTTATGCAAAGAGCATTAAGAGCAGAAATTAAATAAATAAATAAAAATTACCTAAGAGCAATACAGTTCTTCTACCGAAGTTTAGGCATGGAGCTTTGAGCAGTTGCAGGCTGAGTGGCTGCAAATCTTTGTAGAATCTTCATTGACACCAAGAAGAGACAGTGCAGTGCAGAATGCTGAAGGGCCAACTAGGGCAGGGACCCTGACATTCTACAGATCTTCTCTATGTCTCTGCTGATGGAACAGGGTCAGCTTGGCTGTGATGCTTGTGTCATGAGCTGTGTCAGGGTAGTGGGCCAAGTGGCCCTCTTGAACCTTTCAAGACTGAGGGGGTATAGCTGGAGGAACTAGGCTAAAGCTTGATCTATTAGGGAAAGCTGGGATCTAAGATCGGTGTCTTGCTCTCCAATATATTTTCAGTACCTACCAAGAAACACAGAATCAGGTTCAATAAATACTTATGGGAAAATATGGATTGATGAATGAATATGACAAGAGTACCAGGTAGGAATACCAAGTCTGATGGGGAAAGCCAGGATGGAAATCAGGTGTTGTGCTAAGAGTCTGTGAAACCATCAACGATGAAGTCTCACAGTGCCGGGTTTTAGATGGATTGAAAGTGACATAATGTTGGAAACAGAAACAGACGAAAACCAAGAGTGTGTTGAGTGTGTGACTCTAGCCACCCTCCTTAAGGCTACATGATTGGTGGTAAACTCCAGACACACACTCTCATGGTTGTATGTTAGATGCATTGTATCCTGGCATATACTTGTTAATGATTCCACAGTGTGAGGTCAGTTCTTCATGACTGATATTTATAAAATCCCCAATTATGCAACCCCCTTTAGATACTGATTACAAAGTAGGAAGGCCCAATGGGAACTTCTAATCTTGTTTCATTTCCTGTGTAGATAGTTTTCCTAGATAAGCAGCACCCTAGTACGCAGATGTACTGTAAACAAGAATGTATTGCATGGCAGGGAAAACTAGCATCCATTTAAAGTTTAACCGGAGACAATTTACATTAGCAGGATAATCTTTGTGGATATCTGGAAGAACTCATAATTCAAGTGGCAAGCCAAATTGATTCTTTCTGGTCCTTGTTTATTGATGTTTGTCAAGCCCCTAGAGTAAGCTTCAAGAAACAGGAGGTTTAAGATCTGTGTCATTCTCTTCAACTATCATAATGCATTCGTAGTGGTTATAGCTCTGGTTTCTATTTATACCATGGGACTGATTTTAGCAAATTCAATGTGTGGCAGTTTGCCCATTATTTACATGTTGCTCTGAAACACATTGGTAATGGAGAATGAATGACTTGATTTTCCGGACATGAGAATGGAAATGTCTGGGTTATCATGGGACTGACCATGTACACACTTCACTTGTCACCATCCTATTAAATCAGTTTCTGAAGTGGAATGCCAAACTTCTTGGCATGCACATCTGCATCCATACATGGGAATCATTAGACTATGTAAATGCTGCATCTTTGTAGTCATCTGTGCTTTATGTTCATGGGGAGAGTTATTCAGTTATATAAATAAGTCACAGACAAAGTCTTAGACAAAAAGTTCTTGGACTGGTGAATAATAAAAAGTTTTTTTTTAATGTGTTTGTTGCTTCCATATGACTTTTTGTTTATGTTCTGGATTATAGCCATTGCCACCATTGTGCAAAAGCCAGAAAGAAATTTAATCGGGTGTTGCCCACAGGGGTTGTTATTTAGTATAGTTTTCAGTTTCCACCACATCTTACTAAGTCAGTGGACCCAGATGCAGCAAACCCCACTGGGGAGATCTAGGGTACATATGCTCAAAGCCATCGTTTCATAATTAAAACATGGTTCTATCTTTTCAGATTTCTTTGAAGATAAAATCTCCTTTAAAAATTATTCTATGCTCCTAATTAGAAGTTCCCCCAATTCTTTCCCACAGATATTATGTCTAGTTTTTGGTTCCCCAAAAAACATCTGCCCAATAATCCTTTTCTAAACATAATTAATATATTTTCTCAAACATCTCTCGCTTTCTGTTTGCCAGTATGTTTACCCCTTCAGCTCTGTAACATAAATTCTGAAAAACAATGAAATTTCAGAGCACAGTGGGGAAGATATCCCACGTAATCCTCCTCCATGCTTTCTTCACTGTCCGATCTTGAACTTCTAGCTGCTCCCTTGGTTGTCAGCTTTTTTCATGCTTCTCTCTCTTTATCACCTTTTGTATCCAGACTGTGGTCAAGTTCTGTTTATTTGGTCAATATATCATTTACCTCCATTCATTCACCCATTCACTCAAGCCTCTACCTTGTACATGTCACTGCTGCTGCTGCTAAATCGCTTCAGTCGTGTCCAACTCTGTGCGACCCCATAGACGGCAGCCCACCAGGCTCCCCCGTCCCTGGGATTCTCCAGGCAAGAACACTGGAGAGGGTTGCCATTTCCTTCTCCAATGTGTGAAAGTGAAGAGTGAAAGTGAAGTCGCTCAATTGTGTCTGACTCTTAGCAACCCCATGGACTGCAGCCTACCAGGCTCCTCCATCCATGGGATTTTCCAGGCAAGAGTATTGGAGTGGGATGCCATTGCCTTCTCCATGGAAAGGGTTAATCTCAGGTTATCATGGGCACTACTATCTATACCATTCTCTACCTCAAGCAAAGTACAGGTCTATCATTTTTTATTTAACCACTGAGCCTGCCCTTTAGGGGTCTCAGAGCAAGAGCTACTGAACACAGGGTTGGCCTGCTATAGCGCAGAGTGTATTAAAATGAGATTATTCTCCTGACAGTCCCACACTCTTGTTTCTTGTTACCTTGACTCTTCCTCATTCTTAATAGGTGGCTACTGTGGTAGGCAGAATTGTGGACTTCCAAATGTGGCCACATCCCAGTCCCCAGATCCTGTGAACATGTTACTTTATGTGGCAAAAAGTAGTTTACAGATGTGATGCAGTTACGACAGTTGGGATGGGGAGATCATTTTGGATGATCTGCTTGAGTCCAGGATAATCATAAGTCTCTAAAAGCAGAACACTTTTCCTTATTTGTTCAGAGAAAGAGATGTTACCAGAAAAGTTTCAGAGGGGTGGCCACCTTGTTGACTTTGTAGGTAGAGGGAGGGGGCCATGTGCCGAGTAATGCAAGTTGCCTCTAGAAGCTAGGAAAGACAAGGAAATGGATCATCCCTTCCTTAGAAAGAACCTGCTGATGCCTTGGTTTTAGACAGTGGGGTCCAGGTCAGACTTCTCATATTAGGTCTGCAGGATAATAAATCTGTGTTGTTTTAAGCCATTAATTTTGAGATAACTTGACATGGTGGCATTGAAAATTAATACAGCTCCCATGACAGCCATGGGCTTCTATACTTCTTGGGTTGACTTTTGGTATCTCCTGTCTACTGGCCCTTCTATATTGACCTCAGTTATCTACTTCAGCCCTTTTTGCATCTCAAAGTGGGGACATCATCCATTCCTTGGTATCTCCTATTGACTGTGCATTTCTCAGCTTTTAGATTCCTTTCTGCCAATAGTTTCTTTGGGCTACAAGTAACAATTTTTCCTCCTGTAGTACATTTCCCCTTCAGTAAACCATCTACGCTAGACTAGGTTTCAAAGCTTTGGATTACCTGACCCCAAACTATCTTTGTGATTCTCTCCTCCAGTTTGTGATGGTCAAGCCTGTTCCAGTTAAATTGTACTTCTATTTTTGCATATAATCTTGACTTTAGAGACTTGGATCAGTCAGGAGAGGCTAGATCATGCTGGGGAAACAAAAACAACTTCAAAATTTTAGTGACACAAAATGCTCGGGTGGGTCTACTGCAAGTTGGGCCCCACAGTTCCTTGTGTGCCTTATGGAGCAGCTATTATCTCAGCAGTTGTTGGCCATGATGCAGCAAAATGGAGTTGCGCATGAGGTCAGCAATTACACCTGGGCCAGAAGTGACATCTGCCCCTTTGACTTTCAACCTAGCTACACGGCTTCATCCTACGAGAATTATAGAATTAATGCCTATCATCTATGTGGAAGATGCCTGTTGCCGTCAGTCTATGATCCTCTGCAGATGGATTGGGAATAACTTCATATGTATCAAGTCTGTCCACAGCTGCACTTTCCTGCAAAAGAGTTTTTTTTGGTTCCCCTGGTTATGGAATGGTAAAGTGGTTATTTTACTGTGTCCTCAGCTTATACCTCCAACAGTTATAAGAATTTTAATAAGGGGAAGAAAAATGTTTGTTTACTCAGTCACCACAATCACGCCTTGACTCCACTGAATGCAAAGTACAGTTGGGTGTTTGGGAACTATAGTGATGACCTAGACATCCCATAGGGGTACAGGACCCCCTGGCTATAGGAAGGGCTCTGGGATGGACTGCTGTCCCCATGTTTGTCAGGCATGCAGAAGGTGGTCAGGATGTGTGTGCTCAGTTGCTTCAGTTGTGCCCAAGTCTTTGTGGCCCTATGATCTTCAGTTCAGTTCAGTTCAGTCGCTCAGTCGTGTCCGACTCTTTGCGACCGCATGAATCGCAGCACGCCAGGCCTCCCTGTCCATCACCATCTCCCGGAGTTCACTCAGACTCATGTCCATCGAGCCCGTGATGCCATCCAGCCATCTCATCCTCAGTCGTCCCCTTCTTCTCCTGCCCCCAATCCCTCCCAGCATCAGAGTCTTCCAATGAGTCAACTCTTCGCATGAGGTGGCCAAAGTACTAGATATGATCTTAGTCCACCTGTCCTCTGTCCATGGGATTCTCCAGGCAAGAATACTGGAATGGGTTTCCATGTCCTCCTCCAGGAGCTCTTCCTGACCCAGGGACTGAACCTGTGTCTCTTACGTCTCCTGCATTGGCAGGCAGGTTCTTTACCACTGCACCACCTGAAAGCCCCTGGTCAAGACATCACGTGGGACAAATCAGGGGATGCATTGGGCTTATTTGCATAGGCTTTTGAAGATAACTGTGTTCTAGTTTACTTCACAACTTCTGAAGGAACTTGCAAATATGAATTTTATGAAAGTTGAAAATAAAATTTTAAGGAATTTTGTGCTACAGTGTAAAAAATACTTGCTGTGGAATTATACACTTCTGAACAGGATTCCCAGGTCTGGTCTACACTACTGTATAATCTTGGGGAAATTATTTAAATTCTCTGAGACTTGGTTTCCTGTTCTGTATAGTGAGTAATATTTTCCTCAAAAGATTAATATGAAAATAGGAAGTACACTTATGGTGGTATCTGGCCTAGGTAGGCTCTAAATAAACACTGGTTTCCTTCCATCTCCTTCATAAGACTTAGTGGGCAGTAATATTTCATTTTGCTTTGTATTAGGTTATATATAGCACCATTAAGCACTATTTTATAAAGATTACTTTGCACAAGTTTCCCATTTTATGTAGTTTGCTTTCTTTTTTTTCATATTTTTTCATTGTGGTTTAATTCACATACCATAAAATTCATGGTTTTAAAGTGTACAATTCAGTGATTGTATTCACCAAGTTGTACAACCAAAACAACTATTTATTTCATTACCCCTAAAAGAAAACACATACTCTTAGCAGTCACTACCCGTTTTATCCTTATCCAGGCCCCTGACAACCACAAATTTACTTTCTGTCTCTATTGACTTGCTTGTTCTGGACATTTCATACAAATAGAACCATGCATATGTGGCCTTTTGTGTATGGAGCTTTTCCCTTACATAGTGTTTTTAAGGTACATCATGTTTTAGCATGTATCTGTACGTCATACTACCTTTTTTTTAATCACCAAATAATATTCTGTTGCATGGATATACCAGTTTTTGTTTACCAGTCATCAGCTGATGGACATTTGGGCTATTTTAACTATTATTATTATGAATAACGCTGCTATGAACACTGATGTACAAGCTTGGTATGGTCACATGTTTTCTCTTCTCTTGGGTATATCTTTTAAGTAGAGTTTCTGGCTCACATGGTAACTCTATGTTTCCAAAGTGGTAGTCTTATTGTGGCTGCTTGGTTGCTCAGTCGTGTCTGACTCTTTGCAACCCCATGGACGGCAGCCTGCCGGGCTCCTCTGGCATGGGCTTTCTCAAGGGGATCTTCCCAATCGAGGAACTGAATCCAGGTCTCCCACTTTGTAGGCAGATTCTTTACCATCTGAGTCACCAGGGAAGCCCATTTTATATTCCCACTAACAATGGATGAAGGTTCCAGTTTCTCCAAATCCTAGTCAACATTTGTTATTGCCTGTCTTTTTTTTTAAAATTATAACCTTATTTTCTGTCATTGTGATTATAGCCATCCTAATGAGTATGAAGTGGTACATCAGGGTGGTTTTGATTTGCATTTCTACAATGACTAGTGATGTAGAACAACTTTTCATGTGCTTGTTAACATTTTGTGTATTTCCTTCGGTGAAATATCTATTGAAAGCAGTTTCTTTTTCTTTTTTAAAATACCGTCTCTTCTTGTTTTAAATTTTGTCTTTTCCTTTATACTGCTTTGTTGTTCAGTCACTAAGTTGTGTCTGACTCCTTTTGACCCCATGAACTGCAGCGTGTCAGGCTTCCTGTCTTTCACTGTCTCCCAGAGCTTGCTCAGACTCATGTCCTTTGAGCTGGTGATGCCATGCAACCATCTCATTCACTGTTGCCCACTTTCCTCCTGCCCTCAATCTTTCCCAGCATTATTTATACTGCTAGACTTTCTGATTACTCTTAGTTTAACACAGAGGTGGTGTTTAAGTGAGGTACCTATTCTTTAGCTGCAAGCCATTGAAGGCAAGAACACTGACCTAGGAGCCTGAGATTTAGGACCTAGCCCTGCTTTGCCACCCCTGTCTGTGAGACCTAGGGCAAGTAGCTACAATCTCAGCCTCCTTATCCCATTCAACCAGGTTAATTCATCTCAAACTACAAAACACAGCTTTGAGCACCAGCTGTATATCAAATGTGGTAGAAGGTCCCAGGAAATAGATGAATATGGCTTGGTTTCTCTGCATGATACCCCTTAGCATCTAGACATTTAAATGAACATTGCACTATAACGAGATGCAGTCTCAGGGAAGAGAGTCAAATACTGTGGAAGCTCCAGCAAGGGGACAGCTGATTGTCCCCAAGGCCATCTGAAGAGGCTTCAGGGAAGAGAGTCTCTGAAGTGTCTTCCTATATTAAAATTCCCGGAATATAAGACTTTGTTCCCTTTCAGTTTATATGTTTTATTGTATTAAATGGAGAGGTTATATTGCCTATCAAAATTTGAAGACCTACAGTAATTAATGTTTGTTGAGTTCATTAGAAAAACTAAGAGTGCTCACCACTGCTTGGTACTCTGGGGTGATACAAGACTTTGCATCTCAGTCCCCACGGTATGTTGGATGAATGAATCATTTTAGAAAGAAGGGGGATGTACAGACTACATTTTGGATGCCACAGCTATAATTTTTCCTTTTATACTTGAGCCCCCAATAAGGATATTTTAATCCTTAATAGGAAAAATTTAGCTTCCTGGTGGAGAGGTCTGTAATGCTCTTTGTTAACAAGAAATCACTTCCTCTTAAATAGTTTCAAAGTTCTTTAGAGATTTAGCCAAACTGACTACAGATCTGTTCCTTTCCCTACAATTTTACAAGGCACTTTTAGATTTAAAGATTTAAGGAGTCTAAATAGATGGAGGGAAGTTTTGTGATCTTCTAAAATTTTAACCCTTCATATCATAGAAGAGAAAACAAGCATGGTTTATGTCAAATGATATTGGCAAGTCTGTGTCTAGAATCCAGGCATTCAGTCTCCCTCTCAACAGATTTACTTCTCTTCTACATCTTCATTTTCTCTTTGGAAAAAAAATCAAGAAGTTAAAACTAAATAAGTGGTCTGGACGAAAATGAACCTGTAATATGTTTTAAATTGACTGGAGATGTGCAAGAAAGTATTTTGAGCTCCTAAATTCCTTGATACACTTCAAAAAAATCTTCCTTAGACTAACTGTATTAGTCAGGTGGGGCCATTGCACAACATATCATAGAATGAGTGGCTTTAACGATAGAAACTTATTTTCTTGTATTTCTTGAGGCTGGAAGTCTGAGATCAGGGTGCCAACCCAGTCAGGTTCTGGTAGGGGTTTTCTTTCTTGTTTGCAGATGGCTGTCTTCTTGCTGTGTCCTTACATGATAGAGCGAGACATCTCTTTTTTCTTCTTCTTCTTGTAAGGTCATTAATTGTGCTGGATTAGGAACCCTCTCTTAAGATCTCATTTGACCTTAGTTACCTCCCCAAAGGGTTTCCCAGGTGGCACTAGTGGTAAAGAATCCACTGCCAGTGCAGGAGACATAAGAGATGTGGGTTCAATCCCTGGATTCGGAAGATCCCCTGGAGGAGCGCACAGTGGCTCACTCCAGTATTCTTGCCTGGAGAATCCCATGGACAGAGGAGCCTGGCTGCAGTCCCTTTGCGGGGTTGGAACTTTAATATATTAATGGTGGAGGCAGGAGGAGACACAATTCAGTCCATAGAATGAATGAATTCATTAACATTTTCTTCCCTCCCAGCCTCACTCTCTCTTACCCATTCTCCCTGACTCATAGGGAATATTGGGGGTGAGGTAATTATAATACTTTGAAAGAATTCTTTTTGCTTGAGAAATATTTTGTGTGTATATGTGTGTAATAAATAAAAAACATGTTACTACTCCCTAACCAAAGTTAAATATTGTTTCCAATTACTCCTTGCATTACTCACACAGAAAAAGAGTTAAACCAGGGACTACAAAATTTATTATTGGGGTAACTGGACATTGAGTCTGTTATTATTCAAAATGTTCAGACAAGATCTGGCTTGGGTGAATATCTGTCAGGGATAGGCCAGAGAAGATTCCAGCACTGGGTGGGAATTGGAAAAGATAACATTGGAGATTACTTTCAATTTTGATTTTATGATTCTCAGCAGAATATTGGATGGGTTTGAGTTTTACCTACTCTTTTGACTGAACACCCTTGATTGCAGGTGCTAATGAATAGTGAAGTGACCCACATGCAAGTAGCAGGAAAGTGCAAGGACAAAGCCAAGTTTCTGGGAAATCCACTGTCAAAACTGAGAGTTGGCTGTTGTTAGTGTTGGTCAATGAGTAATGATGGTTTTGGAATATTAATACACTAGCATTGGAAAAGCTATCAGTACTATTACCACCCAAGGAGAAATGGTTAACAAAGTGTGAGTAACAGAGAAACAGCTGCTGATGAAAGAGGGCTTTATGTAAAGGGGATTATTAACATCTTTTATTATATTTATTTAATATTTTGATATAAAAATGTAAAGAACATTAATGACCGTCTTTGAAACAAAAATCATGTAATGTATGCTCTTCTTGTATGGATTTTTTTCACTTGGCATAATTCTTTTGAGATTTGTCCATGTTGAATGTGTCAATAGTTCATTTCATTTCTTTTTAAATTCACTAGTTATTATCATTGAATAGTACGTCATTATATGCATATACAAAAGTTTATTTATTCCCTGTTGATGATTTGGATTGCTCCTAATTTGGGGCTATTACAATTAAAGATACTATGAATAATGTACCTTGTTCATAGTGTACATAGTTCAGTGAGACTTGAACTAGATGTACAAATCTCTGTATGAGTTCGTATGCTTTCTTTCCTCTTGGGTAAATACCTAGGAGTAGAATGGATATATTGTATGATATAATATTTAAATAGGATTTGTTTTTTAACTTTTAAGAAACTTCCAACCTGTTTTCTAAATTGATTGCACCATTTTACATTCTCATCAACAGCAGTTTATGGTTCTGGTAGATTTTCATTATCTTTACCAAGCCTAAGAAAGTAGGGAAAACCACTAGACTATTCAGGTATGACCTAAATCAAATCCCTTATGATAATACAGTGGAAATGACAAATAGATTTAAGGGACTAGATCTGATAGACAGAGTGCCTGATGAACTATGGATGGAGATTAGTTATATGACACGGGAGACAGAGATCAAGACCATCCCCAAGAAAAAGAAATGCAAAAAAGTAAAATGGCTATCTGAGGAGGCCTTACAAATAGCTTTGAAAAGAAGAGAAGTGAAAAGAAAAGGAGAAAAGGAAAGATATACCCATTTGAATGCAGAGTTCCAAAGAATAGCAAGGAGAGATAAGAAAGCCTTCCTCAGTGAACAGTGCAAAGAAATAGAGGAAAACAATAGAATGGGAAAGACCAGAGATTCTTCAAGAAAATTAGAGATACCAAGGGAACATTTCATGCAAAGATGGGCTCAATAAAGGACAGAAATGGTATGGACTTAACAGAAGCAGAAGATATTAAGAAGAGGTGGCAAGAATACACAGAAGAACTGTACAAAAAAGTTCTTCTTGGCCCAGATAATCACGATGGTGTGATCACTCACCTAGAGACAGACATTCTGGAATGTGAAGACAAGTGGGCCTTAGGAAGCATCATTACAAACAAAGCTAGTGGAGGTGATGGAATTCCAGTATGAGTTATTACAAATCCTAAAAGATGATGCTGTGAAAGTGCTGCACTCACTATGTCAGCAAATTTGGAAAACTCAGCAGTGGCCACAGAACTGGAAAAGTTCAGTTTTCATTCCAATCCCTTCCAATCCCAAAGAAAGGCAGTGCCAAAGAATGCTCAAACTACCACACAATTGAACTCATCTCACATGCTAGTAAAGTAATGCTCAAAATTCTCCAAGCCATGCTTCAACAGTATGTGAACTGCGGACTTCCAGATGTGCAAGCTGGTTTTAGAAAAGGCAGAGGAACCAGAGATCAAATTGCCAACATCCATTGGATCATCGAAAAAGCAAGAGAGTTCCAGAAAAACATCTACTTCTGCTTTATTGACTACCCCAAAGCCTTTGACTGTGTGGATTACAATAAACTGGAAAATTCTTCAAGAGATGGGAATACCAGACCACCTGATCTGCCTCTTGAGAAACCAGTGTGCAGGTCAGGAAGCAACAGTTAGAACTGGACATGGAACAACAGACTGGTTCCAAATAGGAAAAGGAGTACGTCAAGGCTGTATATTGTCACCCTGCTTATTTAACTTATATGCAGAGTACATAATGAGAAGTGCTGGGATGGTTGAAACACAAGCTGGAATCAAGATTGCCACAAGAAATATCAATAACCTCAGATATGCAGATGACACCACCCTTATGGCAGAAAGTGAAGAAGAATTAAAGAGCCTCTTGATGAAAGTGAAAGAGGAGAGTGAAAAAGTTGGCTTGAAGCTCAACATTCAGAAAACGAAGATCATGGCATCTGGTCCCACCACTACATGGCAAATAGATAGTGAAGCAGTGGAAACAGTGGCTGACTTTATTTTTTGGAGCTGCAAAATAACTGCAAATGGTGACTGCAGCCATGAAATTAAAAGATGCTTACTCCTTGAAAGGAAAGTTATGACCAATCTAGGCAGCATATCAAAAAACAGAGACATTACTTTGTCAACAAAGGTCTGTCTAGTCAAGGCTATGGTTTTCCAGTAGTCATGTATGGATGTGAGAGTTGGACTATAAAGAAAGCTGAGTACCAAAGAATTGATGCTTTTGAACTGTGGTGTTGGAGAAGACTCTTGAGAGTCCCTTGGACTGCAAGGAGATCCAACCAGTCCGTCCTAAAGGAGATCCGCCCTGAGTGTTCATTAGAGGGACTGATGTTGAAGCTGAAACTGCAATACTTTGGCCACCTGATGCAAAGAGCTGAGCCATTTGAAAAGATCCTGATGCTGGGAAAGACTGAAGGTGGGAGGAAAAAGGGATGACAGAGGATGGGATGGTTGGATGGCATCACCGACTCAATGGACATGGGTTTGGGTAAGCTCTGGGAATTGGTGATGGACACGGAGGCCTGGTGTGCTGTGGTCCATGGGGTTGCAGAGTCGGACGTGACTGAGAGACTGAACTGAACTGAAGTATGGATAATCTTTCTACTCTTAGCCATTTTAATACTTGTGTAGTGATATCTCATTGTGGTTATTTTTCACTTCCCTAATGTTTAACTATGGCAAACATTTTTTATATGCTTGTGTGCCATCCATATATCTCCTTGGTGAAATAGCTGATCAATTCTTTTGCCTATGTTTAAATATTGGGTTGTTTTTAAAATAGGATCAGAGGTCTTTTCATATTCTGCATACAAGTTGTTTATCAGATATATGCTTTATAAATGTTCTGTGCATTTTGATTTGTAAAGTTATGAATATAGTCCTAAGCACTTTTTAAATACATAGAACAGTACTTAATAATACTTGAAACTAAGCTTGTAAAAATAATGCTAAAAATGAATGAAGAGAATCAATAGGGTGGATCATAGGTTTTTGGGTTCTCATTTGATTACCTTTGATCTTTCTACTTACTAAACACTTTGTTCAAAGGTTCCTTCTTAATGTGTTGAGAATTATCTGTCTTACCTATACATGGAAGTTAGAAATGTAAAACATAATTTTTGTTATTCCAGATTATCTTATTTTCTTGGCATAATATTTGCAATTTTATCAAGGTAATACATACACATGGTTAGATAATACAGTATTTATAGCAAGGCTTATAAAGATCAGATCATCATCAATTCTCTAACCTATCCCTCAATTATCACCACCCTCTGAGACAATCACTTTCAACTCTTTTAAAAATATACTTCTGATAATTGCTTCCATATTCCTAAATAATTGTCCTTATATACAGTTATCTATTTTGGCCTTTATCTATTGATTTTCTCTTATAATAAAGGAAGATTAGATCTTTGACATGCCTGTATTTTTAGTTAAGTCAGCAGACAGTGGTCATACCAATAAAAACACCAAAATAGCAATAACAAAAATAATGCAAATATTTCCACTGTTCTTTTACAATATATTGTGGGTGCATTTACTTTCTTGTGCGTCTTTCTACTGTTATTTGAGTTAATTATTTTTATTTTATGCTACAGTTTTTTGTACCTATTCTTTCTATTTCTTGTTTGTTCTATCAAGCTGATCATATACCCATCAGTAAATTTTCCCAAATGCTGAAACATTTTGATTAACATACAGCATTTTGTTTTTAATCTTTTGGGACTTTTCTCCTTGAGGTCTCTATACTTCTGTTCCATTCCAGACTGGTTATTCTTCAAGCCTTCTGCATAGCTGTTATGCTGGGTTTTACCTCCATATTAGTTTTCTGTGTTCAATGTCTACATGCTGCATCTTGTCTTTTCCTCTTCAGCTGGAGCACATCCTTAAGCAGCTTTCCCAAGTAGGCTTTGAGAAGGGCAAAACTTATTTTTCCTCGTCCTTGATTGACAGTTCAGCTGGATGTAAAATCCTGGATTGAAAATAATCTTCCCTCAGGACTTTGAAGGGATTTTCTCAGTGTCTTTTAGCATCTGGTGTTCTGCTTGAGAATTTCAATACAATTCTAATTATTTCGCACGTACTGCACCCCTGCCCTTCTTTCCTCTCTGGAAATTTCTGCACTCTTTATCCTGGATGCTTGTGGATATTTGTGATGGTAAAGTACTCTATAGGTCTTCTCATTGTCTGAGCATTTAGTGGATTTTCTTAATCTGTGGAGGCATGTACTGCTTGGAAATTTTTCTTGATTATATCAGTGATACCCTTCCCTTTAATTTCTTCTATTCTTTGTTTCTGGAACTCTCATTCGCCAGGTTTGAGAATATCCTGAACTTATTCTATCTATTCTATTTTTCGTTCTTCAATCCTTTTATGCCTTTTTACTGAGGTATGATGACGTGCAACATTGTCTTAGTTTCAGGTGTACAGCACAATGAGTCAATATTTCCGTATACTGCAAAATGATCACCACAGTTAGTTCACATCTGTCACCATACATAGTCACAAAGTTTTTTCTTGTGATGAGAACGTTTAAGGTTTACTTTTAGCAACTTTCAGTCCATTTAATAGTTTTCATTTTATTTTTGAGAGGTACCTTCGATTTATCATCTAATCCTTCTACCGAATTTAAATTTTTGTCTGTCACATTTCTATTTTCTCAGAGTTCTTTATTATTTTTGGATTGTTACTTTTTTTAAAGCTTCCTTTCTGGTTGAATTAATACCGTTTCTTTCTTACCTTCTTGAGAATTTGGACTTTGTGATGATTCTTTTTGTACTCTGTCTTACCTGTTTCCTTGGAGTTCTCAGCCTTTTGGAGTTTCTAAACCATGAATCAGTTCAATTTTCAATTCTTGGTGACCTTCCTGCAGCAGATGCTATAGGTGCCCTGCCAGATTCCTTTTAATAGGTTGGTGCTTGCATCCCCCAGGTTCAGGGGATGCTATTTTGCTACTCGTTTACATCTGCTGCCTTCTCTAGATGCTAATGGCCAGATAGAGCACTGGAATGACCTCTTAATGTTGGCACAATTCAGCAACCTGTTGACACCTGCAGATGGTGGACACCGTCCTTTCAGATCTAGAATTTGCCTTAAACCAATGACCTTTATATGTTACTTTGCCCCTAACAGGTAGTCTATAAGCATCTGGGACTTCTGGGATGTATGCATAATCCAGCTCACAGTCACTATGCAATCCTTCACTCTGTGGGTCTGGAGATCCTGGTTCCTGGTGGAAAGGGAATTCTTCCACCTGGGAGTATCAACTTAATTTAAAGCTACAGAGGCCACATTATGCATTCTGTTATCCCAATTCCAGTAGAACAGCAGGAAGAGAAGGAACTGCCATGTTGGCTGAGGTAATGCTTTGTCTGACATTTTAGCACATTTTTGGAGAGAAGAGTTGTATGTGAAAGTGAAAATCACTCAGTTGTGTCTGCCTCTTTTCGACCCCATGAACTGTAGCCTGCCAGGCTCCCCTATCCATGGAATTCTCCAGGCCAGAATACTGGACTGGGTAGCTGTTCCCTTCTCCAGGGGACCTTCCCAACCCAGGGATCGAACCCAGGTCTCCTGCATTGCAGGCAGATTCTTTGCCAGCTGAACTACCAGGGAAGCCCAAGAATACTAGAGTGGGTAACCTATCCTTTCTCCAGCAGATCTTCCCAACTGAGGAATCAAACCAGGGTCTTCTGTATTGCAGATGGATTCTTTACCAGCTGAGCTACCAGGGAAGCCCTGAAGAGTTATATATACATGTGGCCAATCTTATAAGGAAGTTAAACTCTTGGTGTATAGAACTTAAGGTTTACCCTTTATTTTCTAATAATGTGCTGTTTCTACTAAAGATTTTAAAGATTTTGTTAAAAATTATTTAGATTAAGAAACAAAATCAGAAATTGTAACACTTCAAGTTTTAAACAAGACTGTCAGAAATTCCAAGGAATAGTGTGTTGGGGTGGAGTCATTCATTTTGCTTTTGGTCTAGTGTTTCCAAGAAACATTTCGCTTACTAGAGCGACATGTATGAAATGATTTGAACAGATTTACTAATTTCTGCTAGAACAAATGTCAGAAGCTATTAATGAGTTAAAACAGGATCATTAGCGTTATAATTATATGCCTCTCTGAATTTTCACAAGCTTATTCAGCTCATTATTGTTTTCTTAGAATGTTTAATTACCATGATCATACTTTATCTGCAGCGTGTGTGTACCTATCATTTATGTCTATGTGGTATATGTATCTATTGGCATACGTCTTATCCTCCCTATAGAGTTGAAAGCAAATGTTATGCTTTTTTTTTTTAATCTTTCTATCTCTGCAGAGTCTGATACCTGGTAGATGCTCAATTGGATATTGGTTTACAGTAAAATAAAACATAAAAACCTAGAAAATATTTCTATTTGAGAAATTCACTATAGTCACTAATGATTGCAAGATAGTAGTGGTTTCTCTCAATGTATAATCTCCTGCAAGTAAATAAAGTATCTCCTTTGCATCTCCTAACACTTTCTTGTTGCAAATAAAATTGGATCTGAGATTGTGCACAGCTGGTTTGAGTACCAGCTATGAAAGCCCAGCTCAAGTGAAGTCATTCTTGGTGCAGCTGTCTGGTTCACAGTCATTCAGTTTCACTTCACAGAGGCTTGAACAGTATTTATGTTCTTCCTTCCACATCTGCAGAACTCCTTTTGGAGTCAATGAGAATCACAGACTTGTATTTAGCACACTGGAGACACCGTATGAGATTTTATTTTGTGCTTTTTTTTTTTTCCTTTTATTGCCGGAGGACAGGATTCATATTTGGGTGATACTTATGATATGACACAAACAGTGTTAAAGAATTCACACAATCAAATAAATTTACATTTGGAAGGGACTTTAAGTGTCATTTAGTTGAATACCTACCAGTCCTATTTTACACATGAGAAAATTGAGTCTTAAAGACTTTAAATTACTTGATTAAGTATAGTTACTGGTAGATGCAAGATTAGTGATATCATTCCAGTGCAGGCATATTTTAGGGAACTGGCATTCAGTTCTCTGCTACAAAAGTCATTTAATAAATTAGGTTATACTAACTTTCCATTGTATTCAATATCTTAAAATATTTAAAAATTTTCATGTTGAATTCATGATGTATATTAAATGTTTTAAATAAATATTTTAAAATCTCAGTTAATTGAAATATTAGAAGTTAGTGTTGTCCATTTATTTAGTTTTTCTGAAAAATTAAGGGTCCAAACTTTTGATATTGAAAATTATTTCAACATTCATCAGTGTCTGCTACTACACAATGTCTACACAATGTAGTGGTGCCATCTTGATCTTAAGTCAATAAATAAAAGACTATTGTTGCTCCAGGATCATTGGTGTGAGATTCTGGAATTGAATATATAGAATGTAAGAGCTCATTCTGAATATATACTGAATGAGGATATATATCTAGGGAGAGAATTTTTAGACGAATTCCTTATATAAGCTTGTTAACTTTTCTAATAAGAATTTGAACATGTTACAAAAATGTTTGGATCATTTGAAAGTAAGAGTTCCGTGTTTATGCTAATTTACTATCTGTTCTACATCTTAATGAATGACTTTTGATCATGTTTGTGCCCCAGGAAGTTTTATCCACAACCTCATATTCTTTATGACCTCACTCACCTGTCTTCTGTTTGTCCATATTAATCTTTCTCCAACATTAGAAACAAAAGATATTGGAAAGTCAGAAAGGTGCTAGCAATTACCATGTCAAAAGCACCCTATGTCGAATGCAAGGAAAGTAAGACGGTGTCTTGGGTTAAAGTCAGTAAGAAACAGGGGAACCCAGGCCAGGAAAATGACAGACCATAAAGACTCAAGGGTCCAGACATCATCGGAAGATACATTATTAGAAATACAAGCAAAGGGGTTGTTAAGGATCTAACTCAATAGGTCTGAAAAAGTGGGCCACACACACTGGAAGCAAGAATGAACTTCAGCATAGAATAAGTATTAAAAGAAGAAATTTGAAGAAGAAGTTGCTCTTCATGCATTTCCTTCTCAAAACCTTGGATGTATCTAGTCTAAGGCGGATGAGACCCTTGGATGTGTGTTTGAGGACTGAGCAAGGTGGCTTCTAATATGCGACTGTGCTCTCATTTCTCTTGCTTCTTGAATTCTCTCTATTCTGCACACTGTAGTTCCACAAATTCTCACTAAGTGAAAGTTGTATGGATGAAACACACACATACATGTATGCACACACACAGGAACATGCTGGGTTTCAGGGGACCCTGGATCAGACTTAAGGCACATGTATTTAGTATTGAATGGATTCAGTTCAGTTCGGTCACTCAGTTGTGTCCGACTCTTTGTGACCCCATGAACTGCAGCATGCCAGGCTTCCCTGTACATCACCAACTCCCAGAGCTTGCTCAAACTCTTGTCCATGGAGGCTGTATTGCCATCCAACCATCTCATCCTGTTGTCCCCTTCTCCTCCTGTCTTCAACCTTTCCCAGCATCAGGATCTTTTCCACTGAGTCAGCTCTTTGCATCAGGTGGCCTAAGTATTGGAGCTTCAGCTTCAGCATCAGAACTTCCAATGAATATTCAGGGCTGATTTCCTTTAGTTTGGACTAGTTGGATCTCCTTGCAGTTTGAGGTACTCTTAAGAGTTTTCTCCAACACAGTTCAAAAGCATCAGTTGTTTGGCCCTCAGTTTTCTTTCTGGTCCAATTCTCACATCCATACATGACTACTGGAAAACCATAGCTTTGACTAGATGGACATTTGTTAGTAAAATAATGTCTCTGCTTTTTAATATGTTGTCTAGGTTGGTTATTTCTTCCAAGGAGCAAGCATCTTTTCATTTCATGGCTGCAATCACCATAGGCAGTAATTTTGGAGCCCAAGAAGATAAAATCTGTCACTGTTTCCATTGTTTCCCCATCTATTTGCCATGAAGTGATGGGATCACCCTGCTTATTTAACTTATATGCAGAGTACATCATGAGAAACACTGGGCTGGAGGAAGCACAAGCTGGAATCAAGTTTACTGGGAGAAATATCAATAACCTAAGATATGCAGATGATACCACCCTTATGGCAGAAAGTGAAAAGGAACTAAAAAGCCTCTTGATGAAAGTGAAAGTGGAGAGTGAAAAAGTTGGCTTAAAGCTCAACATTCAGAAAACGAAGATCATGGCATCTGGTCCCATCACTTAATGGAAAATAGATGGGGAAACAGTGGAAACAGTGTCAGACTTTATTTTTTTGGACTCCAAAATCACTGCAGATGGTGACTGCAGCCATAAAATTTTAAAAAGATGCTTACTCCTTGGAAGGAAAGTTATGACCAACCTAGATAGTATATTCAAAAGCAGAGACATTACTTTGCCAACAAAGGTCCATCTAGTCAAGGCTATGGTTTTTCCAGTGGTCATGTATGGATGTGAGAGTTGAACTATAAAGAAAGCTGAGCACTGAAGAATTGATGCTTTTGAACTGTGGTGTTGGAAAAGACTCTTGAGAGTGCCTTGGACTACAAGGAGATCCAACCAGCCCATCCCAAAGGAGATCAGTCCTGGGTGTTCATTGGAAGGACTAATGTTGAAGCTGAAACTCCAATACTTTGGACACCTGATGTGAAGAGCTGACTCATTGGAAAAGACCCTGATGCTGGGAGGGATTAGGGGCAGGGAGAAAAGGGGACAACAGAGGATGAGATGGTTGGATGGCATCACTGACTCGGACATGGGTTTGGGTGGACTCCAGGAGTTGTTGATGGACAGGGAGGCCTGGCATGCTGTGGTTCATGGGGTTGCAAAGAGTCAGACACAACTGAGTGACTGACCTGAACTGAACTGATGGGAACAGATGCCATGATCTTCATTTTGTGGATGTTGAGTTTTAAGCCAGCTTTTTCACTCTCCTCTTTAACTTTCGTTAAAAGGCTCTTTAGTTCCTCTTTGCTTTCTGCCATAAGGGTGGTGTCATGTGCATATCTGAGGTTATTGATATTTCTCCCGGCAATCTTGATTCCAGTTTGTGCTTCATCCAGTCCGGCATTTCACATGATGTACTCTGCATACATAAATTGAATAAGTAAGGTGACAATATACAGCTTTGATGTACTCCTTTCCCAAATTGGAATCAGTCCATTGTTCCATGTCCAGTTCTAACTGTTGCTTCTTGACCTGCATACAGATTTCTCAGGAGGCAACTCAGGTAGTCTGGTATTCCCATCGTTTGAAGAAATTTCCTCAGTTTGTTGTGATCCACACAGTCAAAGGCTTTACTGTAGTCAGTGAAGCAGAAGTAGTTGTGTTCCTGGAACTCTCTTGCTTTTCCTATGGTCCGGTGGATGTTGGCAATTTGATCTCTGGTTCCTCTGCCTTTTCTAAATCCAGCTTGAACATCTGGAAGTTCTCAGTACATGTACTGTTGAAGCCTAGCTTAGAAAATTTTGTGCATTACTTTGCTAGTGTGTGAGATGAGTGATGAATGCAATCATGTGGTAGTTTGATCATTCTTTGACTTTGCCTTTCTTTGGGATTGGAATGAAAACTGACCTTTCACTTGGATTAAATATTTGGATAAAATTGTATGCTTTCCTTGTCTAGTTTACTAGAATTATTATTGATCAGAATATGAGTTCAGTTCAGTTCAGTCGCTCAGTCGTGTCTGACTCGTTGCAACCCATGAATCGCAGCAGGCCAGGCCTTCCTGTCCATCACCAACTCCCGGAGTTCACTCAGACTCACGTCCATCGAGTTGGTGATGCCATCCAGCCATCTCATCCTCTGTCGTCCCCTTCTCCTCTTGCCCCCAATCCCTCCCAGCATCAGAGTCTTTTCCAATGAGTCAACTCTTCGCATGAGGTGGCCAAAGTATTGGAGTTTCAGCTTTAGCCTCATTCTTTCCAAAGAAATCCCAGGGCTGATCTCCTTCAGAATGGACTGGTTGGATCTCCTTGCAGTCCAAGGGACTCTCAAGAGTCTTCTCCAACACCACAGTTCAAAACATCAATTCTTCAGTGCTCAGCCTTCTTTATGGTCCTACTCTCACATCCATACATGACTACTGAAGAAACCATAGCCTTGACTAGACGGACCTTAGTCAGGAAAGTAATGTCTCTGCTTTTGAATATGCTATCTAGGTTGGTCATAACTTTTCTTCCAAGGAGTAAGCGTCTTTTAATTTCATGGCTGCAGTCACCATCTGCAGTGATTTTGGAGCCCAAAAAAGTAAAATCTGACACTGTTTCCACTGTTTCCCCATCTATTTCCCATGAAGTGATGGGACCAGATGCCATGATCTTCATTTTCTGAATGTTGAGCTTTAAGCCAACTTTTTCACTCTCCTCTTTCACTTACCCTCTTTTAATTCTTGTGTATAGTTCTGAGGCTTCCCCCTCACAGACTTCCTGACCAACGCAGCTCTGTATTCACTGAGTGAATTCACAGACTTACATGATACTTTATGACTCTTTGGGGACTGGTGATAGGGAATATTTCCTGGGACCTAAAAGATCAGTGAGAATTTGAACAATGAAAAAAATAAAAGAATTCATTAGCTTTCTCATTAGAGTTTGCCTTTGTGGAAAACGTTAGGAAGATAGGCATCAATAAGCATTTTCAAACAGGATAGAATTTTTTAAATAGAGAGGACCATGTAAGTTTAAATGGAAATGTCTTGGGGTTATGATGTTATAGAATTTTAGTTGTCACTGCAACTCTGCTGGAAGCCCCATGAACATGTGATAGCTCAGCATTTGTAATCAGAACTGTTTTAGGGTTCTAGTTTTCCCACAATATTGTAGGATGACTTGAAAAAAATAATTTTACCTCTCCTGATCGCCATTTCTTTGTATGAAACATGACGCTTTTAGACTACAGCTGCAGTGTCTTTTTTTGCTCTGTTCATGGTATATATATTTTTATCTAACAGAATTTTGGCAAATAAAGGTAAATACTGACTGATCCTGGCCTCACAAAGCCATGTGTTAGTAAGAGAGAGAAGTGGTCCTATGGGTTGGATAAATAAGAGAAGAATATGGGTGAATAAATCTACAAGTTGAGCTGAAGTGTATCATAAAGATGATCGGCTGGCCTCTGGACATCTACTTTGCACACATAGCTGCTTTTGACAAGTGGGATTGCAGGTGACAAAAGTTATGTCAACATCTCAGTGAGGTGTAGATTAGCAGTACCTAATTTCTTAGGGAGAGCTGATAAATGAGACACAATGGAAATAAGGTCAACAGGAAGGGCATCCAAGTGAACTGGAATAAAGTTCAGCCTAAGATTGTTCCCAGCAGAGGTGTAAGGGATTCAATTGTAATTGGCAGAGAAAGTATTTGCTCTCTCTATGAGAAGAGCCAGCAAGAACAATGGAAGGGACCTGACAAAAGAAATGAGAATTTCCCATAGACATTCCCCAAAAATGTCTATGGGGAAGACATTCCCCAAAGAGGGCCATGGTCATGCAGCACAAGCAGACCCTCTCCTATGACATTTTATGTTATCTTTACCTCTTTTTTTCTCAGAAAAATTTTCTTTTTTTTTCTCTTCCGTTTGTCTTCATTTCACCTCTTGAAAGACTTGAGACGTAAATTATAGTCCCTGTATACCAATGAGAACTTGTACTTGAACCCTTAAGTTGGAAGATTCTTACTCAGAGGCCCCTGAGAGATTATCACAGCAGAGTTGCTTCTGGAGATTTGGGAAATGACCAGTCTCTTTGATTTCCTGGGGAAAGCCACCACAACAAAGTCCTTGAGGTCAAAGCTCAGCTTTACACTGCACAAGAAGTTGCAAATTTTGACTTTTTTGGTAGGTTCACAGAGAGGTCACCAGGACTAGTTCCTGCACACATTGCCAGTAACAACAGACTTGTCCACAATGAAAAAAGAAGAAAAAATTGGAATAATGTTGCAAAGTCTCTGTGGATGAATTTAAAAACTCGATGAAATGATTGATCAAGTGGCCATACCATTGAGTTAAATGGATCAAAGATTGGCTTGGAGTGTAGCAGCAAACACATAAACTTAGGTGAGCCAGGCAAGATTTCTCCTTTCTGTGGCTTTTGTGATATTGAACTCACAGGCTTGTTGTTGTTTTCCAAGGAGAGGCCCAGTTGTTTGAGGCCCCTCCCTGTGTCCCCGATGCCCCTACATGTGACTTGATGTCCTTCTGCTCTCTCAAATCTCTTTTCACTCTTCCCTGCTATTTCAGGCAATGGTCTCAATGAGCCTTGAAAACCAGGTCCAAGGCAGCATAGACAGACTGTCTGCAAAGCTTATAATGTTGCTACCAGTCTAGGTCATCAGTGTTCAACATGGACTCTCTTTAGATCTGGCAAAGCATCACAGCTATCTCTGTGTTTAGAGAACCCAGGTTGTCTGAAAGGAAGCATTGTTCACTTGCAGCACTCTGTCTGAAGCATCCTTCTTGGGAAGGCTGTACCAGGGATCACTAGACCCTTTCCAACTATAATGCTTGGGCAGGAGGGTAGAAGCTTCCTAGGCAAGAAAGTGAATGTCTCACCCTAAAAGAAATTCTTTGTCTTCTAAAAATAAGGGGGTGCATTGGAAGTAAAAGAGACATTTAATTCAAATTCAAATGATAAATGAAGTTTTATAGCAGTGAGAAGGCGATGGCATCCCACTCCAGTACTCTTGCCTGGAAAATCCCATGGACGGAAAAGCTTGGTAGGCTAGAGTCCATGGGGTCGTGAAGAGTCGGGCACGACTGAGAGAACTCACTTTCACTTTTCCCTTTCATGCATTGGAGAAGGAAATGACAACCCACTCCAGTGTTCTTGCCTGGAGAATCCCAGGGACGAGAGAGCCTGGTAGGCTGCCGTCTATGGGGTTGCACAGAGTCGGACACAACTGAGGCAATTTAGCAGCAGCAGCAGCATAGCAGTCAGGAGAATTTACCAAGACAAAACTAAGCCGAAAGGCCCTCATGGATTAGGAGGCGAGTTACCTATGAAAACGAGCTTGCGCTCCTTCACATGGCCTGACCCTATGAAAATCCCTTCCTGCCTCCCAGTCACTTTAATATAAGTTATAAGTTATGGAGAAAAAAGTCTGAGTTTGACCTCAGGTTTCAGGCTTGATATTTTAACACATCACACTGTTTTTGATGCAAACATTTCAAAAAAGTTTAAACCCTCTTTCAGACACTAGAGCTGTTAGCTCATTTCATATCAGTTAGGGGCTAAAGACTGTGAGTAGTTGGTTTTGTTTTTCCTCTTTCTGGGGTTTTAACAAACTGTTCCATAGTTTGGGCTTTGGGAGTTGGCCCACTGAGCTCACAGAAGATAGCTCTGCTAGGAACACACGGGACAGCTGAGAACCAGGCAGCCTGCAGAGAAGGCCCTTCTGAGGGTCAGTTTGGAAGGAGCCACACACACAAAAAAAGGGTGAGGGTTAATGACTCCCTTCATGAGGCTTGTTGGCAGTGGTACTTCACCTCAAATGGAAATTTCAGAAGTTTCTGTACTGCTCACAAGAGCATTCCTGGAGTTGAGTAGCAGAAAGTTAGGCCAAGCATAATGTAGTGACTCTGCCGAACACAGCTCTGTCTCCAGGAACTCATCGTCATCATCAAATAGTATTAAAAGCCCACACGCATATGGTTCAGAACAAACCACATTAAACAAGCAGGGTTGAGTTGCTGTTCCTCTGGAGGGCCACAATTAAAAACACACCAAAAATCAACTCTTGCTTCTATTAAGCTATGTTCTGACAACACAAGAATACTAAGAAAGGAAACTGCTTACACAGTGACTAATATGAATATGAATAATAATAATTAGTGCATTAAATATAATAATTAGTATGAATGTGAATGTGTCAGTCACTCAGTCAGTGTAGGTATCATTAATTAAGTACTTTCTTTGTGTCAAGTCCAACACTGTTTCCTTATGCTATTTCAAAATGATCTTTATTTCTACTCAGTGAAGTAGGTATCATTACTAAAACTAGTTTATGAAAGAGGCAAATGAAGCATAGACAAGTTAAATGATTTTCCTATAAAAACAAAGTTACAGGCTAGCAGAGCTGGGGCTTTAACTTAGGTTTATTTAAATCTAAAGACCATGCTAGGCCATACTGTTTCAGAAGAATGGGGCTTGAGAGGATGGTCATAGCCCTGGTCTCTGGTGAGTCTCCTGGATGGGCTGCCAAATGAGGGTCCTTGGCTTTGCTCAGGAAAGAATTTAAGAGTGAACCACAGTAAAGTGAAAGCAAATTTATTTAGAGAGATATACACTTGAGACCTTTCCCTGAGTGGTTAAGATTCCGAGCTTCCAATGCAGATGGTTCAAGTTTGATCCCAGGTCGGGGAACTAAGATTCCACATGTTGTGTGGTATGGCTAATTAAAAAAAATAAAATAGAGATGCCTACTCCATAGGCAGAGTGTATGACATTTCAGAAGATAAGAGGTGGCCCAGAAATATAGAGTGATTAGTTTTCTTATTGTTCAGTTGCTAAGTCCTGTCTGACTCTTTGCAGCCCCACAACTGCAGCATACCTGGCTCCTCTGTCCTTCACTGTTCTCCAGAGTTTGTTCAAATCCATGTCTACTTATTCAGTGATGCTATCTAACCATCTCATCCTCTGCCACCCCTTCTCCTGTTGCTTTCAATCTTTCCCAGCATCAGGGTCTTTTCAAATGAACTGGCTCTTCGCTTCAGCTGGCCAAAGTATTGGAGCTTTAATTTCAGCACCAGTCTTTCCCATGAATATTCAGGGCTGATTTCCTTTAGGATTGACTGGTTTGATCTCCTTGCAGTCCATAGGACTCTCAAGAGTCTTCTGCAGCACCACAATTTAAAAGCATCAATTCTTTGGCACTCAGCCTTCTTTATGGTCCGACTTTCATATCCATAACATGACTACTGGAAAAATCATAGCTTTGACTCTACGGACTTTTGTTGACAAAGTGATCTCTTTGCTTTTTAATACTCTGGTTTGTTAAAGCTTTCCTTTCAAGGAGCAAGCATCTTTGAATTTCATGACTGCAGTCACAGTCTGTAGTGATTTTGAAGACCAAGAAAAGAAAATCTGTCACTACTTCTAATTTTTCCCCTTCTATTTGTCATGATCTTAGTTTTTTGAATATGAGTTCCAAACTAGCTTTTCACTCTCCCCTTTCAGCCTCATCAAGAGGTTCATTAGCTCCTCTTCACTTTTTGTCATTAGAGTGGTATCATCTGCATATCTGAGGTTGTTGATATTTCTCCCGGCAATCTTTATTCCAGTTTGTACTTCATCCAGTCTGGCATTTCACATGATGTACTCTGAATTTATAAGTTAAATAAGCAAGGTGACAATGTACAGCCCTGACATACTCCTTTCCTGATTTTGAACCAGTCAGATGCTGCATGTAAGGTTCTAATTATTGCTCCTTGACCTGCATATAGATTTCTCTTGAGACAGGTAAGATGGTCTGGTACTCCCAACTCTTTAAAACTTTTCCATAGTTTTCTGGGATCATCAGAGTCAGAGTCGCAGTGGAGATTTCCAGGCACCTTTTACGGGCAGTGTCAGCACTCTCATGGTTCCTGTGGATGTGTCATTTAGCATGCGAATACATTACGACATGCATAAATGAGGCTCAGAATACAGACAGCTGAATCTTTGGCCTAGCAGAAGATTTGGGGCCTAGCAGGTTCTAACCAGTTTTTATTGTATACTGTCCCCAATGGCTGTGTCATTCTTTTAACGGTTGTGCCCTGTCCCCTTTCCCTCTTGTCTCAATGTTGGCAGTTCTATTAAGAGTTGAAAGTTGGCCTTGGGTGGGGTAGTAGAATATTTATAAAATGGGCTTCCCTTGTAGCTCAGTCGGTAAAGAATCTGCCTGCAGTGCAGGAGACTCGGGTTCTATCCCTGGGTTGGGAAGATCCCCTGGAGAAGGAAATGGCAACCCACTCCAGTATCCTTGCCTGGAAAATCTCATGGACAGAGGAACCTGGTGGATTGCAGTCCATGGGGTCGCAAAAAGTCGGACATGACTGAGCGACTAACACACACGTATTTTGTAAACAGAGAAGGCAATGGCAGCCCACTCCAGTACTCTCGCCTGGAAAATCCCATGGACGGAGGAGCCTGGTAGGCTGCAGTCCATGTGGTCGCTAAGAGTTGGACACCACTAATCGAATTCACTTTCACTTTCACTTTTCACTTTCATGCATTGGAGAAGGAAATGGCAACCCACTCCAGTGTTCTTGCCTGGAGAATCTCAGGGATGGGGGAGCCTGGTGGGCTGCCGTCTATGGGGTCGCACAGAGTCGGACATGACTGAAGCGATTTAGCAGCAGCATACTTTGTAAAGCAAGATATTTTATCTGTAACTTTAATAAAGTTCAGAAACTACTTCATTCAACCCTTTTTATTTAAAATGGTGTTGCTTCCCTGGGGCTCAGACAGTAAAGAACCCACCTGCAAAGGGGCAGACCTGGGTTCAGTCCCTGGGTTGGGAAGATCATTTGGAGGAGGGTATGGCAACCCATTCCAGTATTTTTGCCTGGAGAAACCCCATGGACTGAGGAGCCTGGCGGGCTGCAGTCCATGGGGTTGCAAAGACTCAGACATGACTGAATGACTAACGACAGCATAGCACATTTAAAATGGTGTTGTTCCTACCATTAATGGGATTAAGAATTTTCTTTGCCTTGAAAAACAGGAGAAGTGGGGCTGGTGAGTCATGAGTATGTCTAACTAAAGTGGTTTGCACACCAAATTGGATGAAGAAGACTGGTCTAGATAACTGATCAGAATCACCTAGACCACAGATTTTGAAAAACATGCTTTTGAAACCAAGGAGGGTCTATCGGTCTATCCTGGGTACCAAAAACCTTTCTGTGTCCCCAGTTCCTTGTTTGTAGGATAAAGACTTTGTTCTCCTACACCTTCCCTAAGTTCTAAAAGGCAGATTCAAACAGTTGCTAATCAGGGAAATGAAGAAAGGCAGAAACAAAGTAAAAGCAGTCAAACCTAGTTCCTCCTCAAGGAATAAGCATAACAATATATCTTTGAGTTCTTCTACAGAAACTAAAACCCCCACCCAGGTTCAGTTCAGCTCAGTTCAGTCACTCAGTTGTGTCCTACTCTTTGCGACCCCATGAATCACAGCACACCAGGCCTCCCTGTCCATCATCAACTCCCGGAGTTCACTCAGATTCACGTCTATCGAGTTGGTGATGCCATCCAGCCATCTCATCCTCGGTTGCCCCCTTCTCCTCCTGCCCCCAATCCCTCCCAGCATCAGAGTCTTTTCCAATGAGTCAACTCTTCGCATGAGGTGGCCAAAGTACTGGAGCTTCAGCTTTAGCATCATTCCTTCCAAAGAAATCCCAGGGCTGATCTCCTTCAGAATGGACTGGTTGGATCTCCTTGCAGTCCAAGGGACTCTCAAGAGTCTTCTCCAACACCACACTTCAAAAGCATCAATTCTTCGGTGCTCAGCCTTCTTCACAGTCCAACTCTCACATCCATACATGACCACAGGAAAAACCATAGCCTTGACTAGACGGACCTTAGTCGGCAAAGTAATGTCTCTGCTTTTGAATATGCTATCTAGGTTGGTCATAACTTTCCTTCTAAGGAGTAAGCGTCTTTTAATTTCATGGCTGCAGTCACCATCTGCAGTGATTTTGGAGCCCAAAAAAGTAAAATCTGACACTGTTTCCACTGTTTCCCCATCTATTTCCCATGAAGTGATGGGACTGGATGCCATGATCTTTGTTTTCTGAATGTTGAGCTTTAAGCCAACTTTTTCACTCTCCTCTTTCACTTTCATCAAGAGGCTTTTTAGTTCCTCTTCACTTTCTGCCATAAGGGTGGTGTCATCTGCATATCTGAGGTTATTCATATTTCTCTCGGCAGTCTTGATTCCAGCTTGTGTTTCTTCCAGTCCAGCATTTCTCATGATGTACTCTGAATATAAGTTAAATAAGCAGGGTGACAATATACAGCCTTGACACACTCCTTTTCCTATTTGGAACCAGTCTGTTGTTCCATGTCCAGTTCTAACTGTTGCTTCCTGACCTGCATACAGATTTCTCAAGAGGCAGGTCAGGTGGTCTGGTATTCCCATCTCTTGAAGAATTTTCTGCAGTTTATTGTGATCCATACAGTCAAAGGCTTTGGCATAGTCAAGCAAGCAGAAGTAGATGTTTTTCTGGAACTCTTGCTTTTTTGATGATCCAGTGGATGTTGGAATTTGATCTCTGGTTCCTCTGCCTTTTCTAAAACCAGCTTGAACATCTGGAAGTTCATGGTTCACGTATTGCCGAAGCCTGGTTTGGAGAATTTTGAGCATTACTTTACTAGCATGTGAGATGAGTGCAATTGTGCGGCAGTTTGAGCATTCTTTGGCATTGCCTTTCTTTGGGATTGGAATGAAAACTGACCTTTTCCAGTCCTGTGGCCAGTGCTGAGTTTTCCAAATTTGCTGGCATATTGAGTGCAGCACTTTCACAGCATCATCTTTCAGGATTTGAAACAGCTCCACTGGAATTCCATCACCTCCAGTACCTTTTTTCGTAGTGATGCTTTCCAAGGCCCACTTGACTTCACATTCCAGGATGTCTGGCTCTAGATTAGTGATCACACCATCATGATTATCTGGGTCATGAAGATCTTTTTTGTACAGTTCTTCCATGTATACTTGCCACCTCTTAATATCTTCTGCTTCTGTTAGGTCCATACCATTTCTGTCCTTTATCGAGCCCATCTTTGCATGAAATGTTCCCTTGGTATCTCTAATTTGCTTGAAGAGATCTCTAGTCTTTCCCATTCTGTTGTTTTCCTCTATTTCTTTGCATTGATCACTGAAGAAGGCTTTCTTATCTCTTCTTCTTATTCTCTGGAACTCTGCATTCAGATGCGTATATCTTTCCTTTTCTATTTTGCTTTTTGCCTCTCTTCTTTTCACAGCTATTTGTAAGGCCTCCCCAGACAGTCATTTTGCTTTTTTGCATTTCTTTTCCATGAGGATGGTCTTGATCCCTGTCTTCTGTACAATATCACGAACCTCCATCCATAGTTCATCAGGCACTGTATCTGTCAGATCTAGGCCCTTAAATCTATTTCTCACTTCCACTGTATAATCATAAGGGATTTGATTTAGGTCATACCTGAATGGTCTAGCGGTTTTCCCTACTTTCTTAAATTTGTGTCCGAATTTGGTAATAAGGAGTTCATGATCTGAGCCACAGTCAGCTCCTGGTCTTGTTTTTGTTGACTGTATAGAGCTTCTCCATCTTTGGCTGCAAAGAACATAATCAATCTGATTTCGGTGTTGACCATCTGGTGACGTCCATGTGTAGAGTCTTCTCTTGTGTTGTTGAAGAGGGTGTTTGCTGTGACCAGTGCATTTTCTTGGCAAAACTCTATTAGTCTTTGCCCTGCTTCCACCAGGCAGAGGATGGTAGTTTGAGGCTGAATACAAGATTCCTGGAACACTGCCCTGTTACCTCACCACCAATCAGTCTTCCCTTGTAGTTCAGTTGGTAAAGAATCTGCCTGCAGTGCAGAAGACCAGGGTTCAATCCCTGGGTCAGCAAGATCCCCTGGAGACGGAAATGGCAACCCACTCCAGTATCCTTGCCTGGAAAATCTCATGGACACAGGAGTCTGGTAGTCTGCAGTCCACGGGGTGCCAAAGAGTTGGGCATAACCGAGCAGCTAACACTTCACCTATCAGAAATCACACACCCTGAAGCCCTCACTCTAAATTTTGCCTTTAAACATTCTTTCCTGTTTGGGTCTTTATGAGCACGAGCCACTAATTCTTGCTTGGCCCTTGCCATAAACATTTCTCTGCTCCAAACTCTGACATTTCAGTTTGTATGGGCTCGCTGTGCATTGGGCACATGAAGTTGGATTTGACAACACTTTCTCCAATAATTTATGCTGATTGGTAGTCCTCAGATGATGGATAGATAGATAGATAGATAGATATAGATAGATAGATAACTGATTCACTTTCCCGTACACCTGAAACGAATACAACATTGTAAATTAACTCTACCGCAATCAAGAAAATAACAGGAGGGAGGGAGAAGGACTCAATAAATTTCAACCTCTTTTTTTTTAGTATTTATACTGCTTGGTGTTCTCTGAACTTCCTGGAACTGTGGTTTGGTATCTGACATTAATTTGGGGGAAATTCTCATCATTATTGTTTCAAACAATTCTGCTCCTTTTTCTTTCTTCTCCTTCCAGTATGCCCATTACACATATGTTACGCTCTTTGTAATTAACTTACAGTCCTTGGACATTCTGTTCTTTAAGTCTTTGTTCTCTTTGCTTTCAGTTTTGTGGGGTTTTTTTGAGACATTCCTCAAGCTCAGAGATTCTTTCCTTAACTGAGTCCAGTCCACTAAGAAATCCATCAAAGTCATTCTTTATTTCCGTTATAGTGCTTGTTATCTCTAGCATTTCTTTTTGGTCCTTTCTTAGAATTTTCATCTTACTGCTCACATTGCTCACTTGTTTTTGCATGTTGTCTACTTTATTCACTAGAACCCTTAGCATATTATCATAGTTTAGAATTCCTGATCTGATAACTCCAACAGCCCTGCCATGTCTTGTTCTGATGCTTGCTCTCTCTCTTCAAACTCTGTTTTTTTGCTGTTGGTATGGGAGACACAAGTTTGATCCCTGGGTTGGTAAGATGCCCTGGAGAAGGAAATGGCAACTCACTCAGTATTCTTGCTGGGAAAATCCCATGGATAGAAGAGCCTGGTGGGCTATAGTCCATGGGGTTGCAAACAATCAGGCATGACATAGTGACTAAACAGCAGCAACAACAACATGCCCTATTATTGTTTCCTGGTAGCAGAACATGACCTTAACAGGTGAAAGAAACTGCTGTAAGTAAGCCTGTAGTGATATGGTGGCAAGGTGTGGAGGAGGGGAAGCATTCTTTAGTCCAATTGTGAGCCCTCAGTCTTGGTGAGCCTGCGTGTGTGCTCAGTTGCTTCAGTCGTGTCTGGTGTTTGACTTTTTGCAACCCCATGGGCTGTAGCCCATCAGGCTCTGTCTATAGGATTCTCTAGACATGGGTACTGGAGTGGGTTGCCATGCCATCCTCCAGGGGATCTTCCTGACCTAGGGATCACATCTCCTGTGTCTTCTGCATTGCAGGCAGATTCTTTACCCACTGAGCCACCAGGGAAGCCCCTTGGTGAGCTTATGCCTCTCTAAAAGTGAACTTCACAAGAGCTTCTTGGTTTTTTCCTCCTCTCTTAGGTGAGACAGGATGGCTAGAGTGGGCTTGAGTTGGGTATTTCCCTTCCCCCAAGTCAGATAGGGAAAGGAGTATGTCAAGGCTGTATATTGTCACCCTGCTTATCTAACTTTTATGCAAAGTACATCATGAGAAATGCCAGGCTGGATGAAGCGCAAGCTGGAATCAAGACTGACAGGAGAAATACTGATAACCTAAGATACACAGATAACACCACCCTTATGGCAGAAAGTGAAGAAGAACTAAAGAGCCTCTTGATGAAAGTGAAAGAGGAGAGTGAAAAAGCTGGCTTAAAACTTGACATTCAGAAAATGAAGATCATGGCATCTGGTCCCATCATTTCATGGCAAATAGATGGGGAAACAATGGAGACAGTAAGTAAGTGAGACAGTAAGTAAGTGGAGACAGTGACAGATTTTATTTTCTTGGGCTCCAAAATCACTGGAGATGGTGACTTCAGCCATGAAATTAAAACATGCTTTCTGCTTGGAAGAAAAGCTATGACCAACCTAGATAGCACATTAAAAAGCAGAGACATTACTTTGCCAACAAATGTCCGTGTAGTCAAAGCTATGGTTTTTCCAGTGGTCATGTACGGATATGAGAGTTGGACTATAAAGAAATCTGAGCACTGAAGAATTGATGCTTTTGAACTGTGATATTGGAGAAGACTCTTGAGAGTCCCTTGGACTGCAAGGAGTTCTAACCTGTCCATCCTAAAGGAAATCAGTCTTGAATATTCATTTGAAGGACTGATGCTGTAGCTGAAACTCCAATACTTTGGCCACCTAATGCGAAGAACTGACTCATTGGAAAAGACCCTGATGTTGGGAAAGACTGAAGGCAGGAAGAGAAGGGGACAACAGAAGATGAGATGGTTGGATGGCATCACCAACTCAATGGACGTAAGTTTGAGCAAGCTTTAGGATTTGGTGATGGACAGGGAAGCCTGGCGTGATGCTGTCCATGGGGTCACAAAGAGTTGGACCAGACTGAGCGACTGAACTGAACTGAACTGAAGTTAGTCACAGGTGTTGATAATGCCTTGCAGGTGAGGCTTTGGTTAAGCAGGTTCCTCTGTGGGCAGGCTTGTTAAGAAGAACAGAGCATTCTGGGATATTTCAAAATGTTCCTTTTCTCCCTTCCTCTGCTAGAAGCAGGAGAGGATATTTCTCTGATGTTTTCTGATGAAATCTGGTGGGGCTCCCAGAGCTAAATCCCCCTGTCACTGGGTCCTCATGGTGTTTTTAACCTTCAGGCCTGTCTGTGCTGAACTGTCATCAGTTCATCCTTTACAGTTCCTGGCTTCCTGCCCTGTGCTTGGTTCTCAAAGGTTATACCTTATGCTTTCCTGTCTCTCTAATCTTGGCAGCAGTGGTTTGCTCTGTGCCCTCTTGTTACAGATACAAGATGAGTTGTTGATGTTGGTCTTTTCAGTTTTTCACTTGCTCATAGAATGGGATTATGGCTTCCAAGCTCCTTATGTGAGCAACCAGAAAGCAAACCCTATCCTCCACTCCCTCATCATCCCACTTAAAGCAGAGAGCTGGCTGAATAGTGTTGGTATTGCACAAAACTGTATCCGTTTTGGAAACCAAGACCTCACCCCATCACTGCTGTTCCTGCCCGTTGGGCTAATCACAGCTAGTAGTGGTGTGGAGGGAAGACAGGTGAACATTTTTGTAGATGCAGCGCAGCAACTTTAAGATGGAGACTGATTCAGGGCTGGGGAGGTTGTGCAGCTTCAGAAGATGTCTGGCGCTTAGGAGAGCTTCCCTGGTAGCTCAGAGGTTAAAGCATCTGCCTGCGATGCAGGAGAGCTGGGTTTGATCCCTGGGTCAGGAAGATCCCCTGGAGAAGGAAATGGCAACCGACTCCAGTATTCTTGCCTGGAGAATCCCATGGACAGAGGAGCCTGGTGGGCTATACTCCACGGGGTAGCAAAGAGTCAAACATGACTGAGCGACTTCACTTAGGAGAATTTGTCTCCTAGCCAGAGTGTGATCCTATTTTTTAACTAACTTGTCAGTCTTGTCTGACTCTTTGCAATCCATGGACTGTAGCCCACCAGGCTCCTCTGCCCATGGGATTCTCCAGGCAAGGATATAGGAGTGGGTTGCCATTTCCTTCTCCAGGGATCTTTTAAACCCAGGGATTGAACCCGGGTCTTTTGCACTGCAGGCAGATTCTTTACCATTGAGCTTCCTGGGAAACCTAAACTTATTAGTAGCTATCTAATGTTAATTTCTCCATTTATAATACAGCTAATTCTCCTACCTGTTGATTATGCTGATTTGTATGAACACCTTTTCTGATAATTTTAATATTCAAACTCTCCTTTTGCTTGAGCTGATTGACTTCCCCATGTGTAACATCATTTTTCTGCTACCTGATCAATATTCTGACCTTCATGAACATCTTTTTCAACTACAGATTTGTGGTTGTTGTGGAAGTGTGTAGTGGGTGTTCCAGAGTATCACCCAGATTCTTCCTACAGTTCTGTGGGCATTGATGACTAAAGATCTCTCACAGCTGGGGAGCTCTTTGGAAATTGCTCTAGAATGAAGCTAGCTTCTTTGCTCAATGTTATATCCTCTCCCTGGGGACAGCTCACTGACTGAATAATTGATCTACAGGGGTGTGGGCTTCCCTGGTGGCTCAGACCTTTAAGAATTCTGCCTGCAATGCAGGATACCTGGGTTTGATCCCTATGTCAGGAAGATCCCCTGGATAAGGGAATGGCTACCCACTCCAGTATTCTTGCCTGGAGAATCTCATGGACAGAGGAGCCTGTTGGGCTATAGTCCATGGGATGGCAAAGAGTCAGACATGATTGAGTGACTAACACATATGGGTATACCTTAAAGACTTGGTTTCCATGCTTTAATTCTAGAAAACTGTGAAGGGCCATCCTAGATCCAGGGCTTCCTGAAGGATTAACTGAGACCCCTGTTTGAACCGCCCTGTACAAGTTCCGCTTCTTCCTTTGCCCAATCCTCCTTCCTTACTCCTTAATACATGTTGTTCAGCATTAGGCTCTGTTTCATGAGAAACCTAACTTAAATGTTAGTTGGTTCCAGGAGTGGTCTGAGGATCCAGACTGTACAGCAGAATTTTGGAGCTGGATTACCTGCTGTCTGCAGGGTAGTGAGAACCCCATCCCTGGTGGAGGGAGGGGCAGTTAGCCCCTGGCATGCTGGAGCATGCAATTAGAACTTTCACAAGTGGTGAAGCAGGGTAGGATTCAGTGGAAGGAAATGCCCTGCCAGGGGCAACATCTCAGGCATTTCTAAAGTAGTGATTGTCAGACCAGTGCAATCAGATGGCTTTTGCTATGTGTAAACAGTACATTGGAGAAAGACAAGGGCCAAGGGTTAATAACTCATTTAAGGTGAAGTATGCAAGCCAGATTTTTTTTTTTTTTTTTATCAATTTGGCTGCACCGGGTCTTCCTTGCCACGTGCAGGATCTTGAGTTGTGGCATTCCAACTCATAGTTGCAGCATGTAGAGTCTAGTTCCCTGACTAGGGATTGAACTTGGGGCCCCTGCATTGGGAGCACAAAGTCTTCACCACCACGGAAGTTCCAGGGTCTTTTGACAGAGTATGAAAAGAATTTTATCTCTTTCAACCAGAGGGAAAAATGCTGAGGATCAGGCCCAGGGCTTGATTATGAGGATAGTGAAGCTTCAGGGAAGGTTGAATTTTCAACTCCAGCAAGTCAAGTATCTTGAAATTAGCACCCTAGTTAGAAAGTAGTTGGACTCTGAGACTTGAATGGGGACATCTCTGTTTGTCTTCAAAAACCTTGAGTCCCCAGATTTCCTAAGACTGCAGGCCCACTGATGTAGCCCACTCCACACTATTAGATACACACTATTAGTCCCTCTTGCTGCTTGAAGATGACACACAGGCTTTGAGAGACAACGCAGCTATCCCTTCAGTGCTATCTTTACCTTCATTTCTGGACACTGGCCCAAGTCTAAGACTAGTTCACAATAAAGAACAATCAAAAGTGCTGGACCTGCTAAGGGAGTAAAGAGGCTTAAACCCAAGGAGCACTTTGGCTAGGCTAATGTGTATTGGCAGGAACTAGTAGGGTGTGTGTGTGTGTGTGTGTGTGTGTGTGTGCGCGCGCGCGCATCCTAAGGATGCTGGATCAAGGCATGGAGCTAGACCATTAGGTTTACATAAGGGAAAGGTTTACATAAGGGAAAAATCTGTCTCTAGGAGAGTACTCTCCCAGGCTACAGGATTTAACACCCCATCCCATCAAGAACCTAGGAGATGCTGCTAAGATGGTTCTTGGAGAAATGCTGGCCCACATGAGGTGAAGCAGAAATGTCAGGACTCTGACAGCAGATGGAGGAGGCAGGATCAGAAGACTGAGAGGAAAGAACCGTGAGCCAAAACCATACATATCTTAGGTAGAGGAATGGTGACAGGTATGAAAGCCACATTTAGAGATTTGAAGAATGCAGGAATTTCTTATCGCATCTTCACTGAATTCACCTCTCTGGTCCCTACAAGACAGAACTGTATCCTAGAGGATGACAACAGATTCCATCAAGGGGTAATTCTACTTATAGCTTTTGTGTCTGCTAGAACAGACTAACAAAACACCTCAGATACAAAGCATACAACCACTGATCTAAATGGTGCATTATTTCATGTACCTATTATGGAGGATTAGAAGCAGGTCTCATTCACATGAGATAAAAAGCAGTATAAAAAGCAGTATACATTTGTGACCTGACCTCAGGGCCCTGTTATTGTACCTCTCCCACTTTCTGTCCTGATACAGACCAACAAGATCTAGACCACCTGGATGTTCCCTAAAACATCACATTGATCTACTGATGATACCATGTTAATTGTATCAGACACACAGAATGTTGGAGGCCTTGGTAAGGTACACAGTGGGAAATAAGCTCTGAAGATTCAGTGACCAAGCACATTGATAAGGTTACTAGGACTTTGTCAAATGAAGGAAACTCCTACCATTAGGCATGAAGCCTAATATCTGGATGGCCTCACTGGTTCTGGAGGCAGCATATTACATACTTGGGTATATACTGCTCTGACCCATTTCCCAGCTCACACAAAAGGCTGCCAGCTTTAGGTGAGGCCCAGAGCAGAAAAGCCCTCTGTGAAAGCTTAGGCTATGGTATAGCAAGCAGCCTGCCAGTTGGGTGAGCTCTCCAGGTAATAAAACTATGTGGTGAGAAAAGATGTCATGTGGCAGGTATGAAGAGCTTCAGTAGGGAAGACCTCTAAGGTTTTGAAACAGGGCCATATCATCTACAGTTATTATAATGCAGTAGATATTGTAATACATCTGCATGAGTGAGCTGTAGACTTTGGAAAACAGCCCTTGGCTTGCTATTAGGGGTAAGTGCAAGTGGGATGTTTTAGCTTGAGACACAGGGTGATCGTGAGGCCAAAGCTGCTCGTTGTAAGCAGAGTATTGTCAGACTTGTCAAGCTATAGGGTCAGACAGGTATCAGTAATCCATTAGAAAAAAGGAGTGTCGCTTCTAGGTGGTTTATATTCATGTGCTGTCTAAGACTCTGCACCAGAAGCTCATGAGGGTTCCTTAAAATCAGCCAATGGAGGGAGGAAAAAAAAAAGAATTTGTTTCACATAAGTGTAGGTTTGATATGTCAGGGCAAGCTATAGAAAGATTACTGCTGCCCTGCAGCCTTATTTGGGATAACCCTGAAAAACAGAAGTGAGTGAAAATTCAGTGAGCAGAGCTTTAGTCGCCATTTTCACGGAAGGAGAAACAGCCTGAGTTAAGAATATACATGGACTCCTGAGCTGCTAATGGTTTGGTGGTTGAACTCGGATAGGGTAGGTGAGGTGAGAGGAGACTGTAATCCTGGAGGGAAATCCGGGGAAGAGGCACGTGGATAGATCCATGGGGTGGGAAAAAAGTGTGGCGGTCTTTTTAATCAAATGTTCACTCTTACCAAGGAGCATAAACCATGGAATAGGTATTAAACACAAGTATTTACAATGGCTTGGCCAGTTGTTGTCAGCCAGCGCTTTCCACTGGTCCTCCCAGTGCTGGCACAGGAGCCGTGGTGGCCGTGATGGAAGTTACGCATGAGCCCAACAGCATGGGCTCCCACTCCTAAGACTGATGGAGCTCCTCCGGCTGCTGAGTGTCCAGAGCCCCACCAGGACACTTCCGTCTTGTGTACTCCATGGAACAAAACTCTTAATTTATGTGTGTGGGTGGCAAAAGGGAGGGCCAACTAACATTGTTGCCCATAATGTGGGCTTAGTCACTCTGTCGTGTCTGACTCTTTGCAACCCCATGGACTGCAGCCTGCCAGGCTTCTTTGTCCATGGGGATTCTCCAGGCAAGGATGCTGGAGAGGGTTGCCATGCCCTCCTCCAGGGGATTGTCCCAGCCCAGGGATCAAAGCCAGGTTTTTGCATTGCAGGAGGATTCTTTACCAACTAAGCCACCAGGGAAGCCCTTGTTAGGGCACTGGTATAAAGCCTTTGATCTGGGGGGAGTGAACAGAAAAATATCCTCTATCCTTGAGGGAGGGGCACAGTCATTGAGAATAACACACACTCTAGATCCGGGGACTTAGTGCCGCTGGAACCCTGAATCTTTATTAGAACAGAGGCTTCTACCTCTTTCCATCCCTTTACACATACACGCACACCCAGGCCAAAAAGTATAAAGTAACAAATACGTATGGAAAATTCCTGGGGAAGTTGCAGGAGTGTGGATACCTTCTCTAAGGTTAATGAAAAGGGAAGACCTAAGACTGAGGGTGGATTAGATGTGGAGAAACCCATCTACAGAAACTATTCTCACCCTGTATGCAAGGTATTTCTAGAATATTTGAAGCTTGAGGTTTGCTGAGGGTAACCATAGCAACAACTCTGAACACACTCTTGCCCAAAGAAGGTTATGCAGACTTGTCCAAAGAAGATTATGCAGATGGTAAATAAACACAAGAAAAGATGCTCAACTTCACATGAATGCATGGTAAATCACTTTAGTTGTGTCCAACTCTTTGGATCCCATGGACTTTAACCCACTAGGTTCCTCTGTCCATGGGATTCTCCAGGCAAGAATACTGGAGTGGGTTGTCATGCCTTCCTCCAGGGGATCTTCCTGATCGAGGGATCAAACTTGTGTCTCTTACATTTCTTGCACTGGCAGGTGGGTTCTTTACTAGTAGTGCCACCTGGGAAGCCAACTTCACATAGGGAGATGCAAATTAAAACTGTAGTAAGATGCTGCTGCTGCTGCTGCTAAGTCGCTTCAGTCGTGTCCGACTCTGTGCGACCCCATAGACGGCAGCCCACTAGGCTCCTCTCTCCCTGGGATTCTCCAGGCAAGAATACTGGAGTGGGTTGCCATTTCCTTCTCCAATGCATGAAAGTGAAAAGTGAAAGTGAAGTCGCTCAGTCGTGTCCAACTCTTAGCGACCCCATGGACTCAGCCTACCAGGGATTTTCCAGGCAAGAGTACTGGAGTGGGGTGCCATTGCCTTCTCCGAGTAACTTACTACTTCATATCTGTTGGAATGGCTAAAGAAAAAGTAACTACTAGATACTCACTGCTGCTGCTGCTAAGTCGCTTCAGTCGTGTCCGACTCTGTGTGACCCCATGGATGGCAGCCCACCAGGCTCCCCCATCCCTGGGATTCTCTAGGCAAGAATACTGGAGTGGATTGCCATTTCCTTCTCCAATGCATGAAAGTGAAAAGTGAAAGTGAAGTCACTCTGTCGTGTCTGACTCTTAGCGACCCCATGGACTGCAGCCTACCAGGCTCCTCCATCTGTGGGATTTTGCAAGCAAGAACACTGGAGTGGGGTGCCATTGCCTTCTCCAAGATACTCACTAGAATTACACAACTGGAACTCTTAGGCACTGTTGATATATCAGCGTATATATCAATATATGCAAAAATTTACTGTTACTTGGAAAACAGTTTTGCATTTTCTTATAAAGTTAAATATGTAAATACAATAGACTGACTACATGACTGAGAGTTTACTATGGGTATTTTGTTGTTATTGTTCAGTTGCTCAGTCGTGTCTGACTCTTTATGATCCCATGGACTGCAGTATGCCAGGCTTCCCTGTCCTTCACTATCTCCAGGAGTTTGTGCAAACTCATCTCCATTGAGTCATTGATGCCAACCAACTGTCTCATCCTCTGTTGTCTCCTCTTCCTGCCCACAATCTTTTACAGCATCAAGGTCTTTTCCAATGCTTTGACTCTCTGCAACAGGTGGCCAAAATATTGGAACTTCAGCATCAGTACCAGTCCTTCCAATCAATATTCAGGGTTGATTTCCTTTAGGATTGACTAGTTTGATCTCCTTGTTTTCTGTATGGAAATGTTTATAGTAGCTTCATATTTGCCCCAAATTGAAATCAACTGAGATGTCCTTTTTATAGTTAAGGGATTAAAAAAACCCTGTAGTACATTCATACCATGAACTCCTACTCAGCGATGAAAAGAATGAACTATGATTCACAATGATGGATCTCAAATTTGCTTTGCTAAGTAAAATTAGCCAGACCCCAAATGTTACAGGTTGTGTGATTTCATCATATGACAGCTGGGAAAGGAGACACGGCATGGATGGAAAACAGAGCAGTGGCTGCTGGGAACTAGGGCTTAGAGGTAGGAGCTGACAATAAGGGAGAGCAGGGAGAATGTTTGCTGTGATGAAACTGTTCTGTCATGCCTGTGATGGCATCAGTTCAGTTCAGTTCAGTTCAGTCACTCAGTCTTGTCCGACTCTTTGCAACACCACGGACTGCAGCACGCCAGGCCTTCCTGAACATCACCAACTCCTGGAGTTTACTTAAACTCAAGTCTATTGAGTCAGTGATGGCACCCAACCATCTCATCCTCTGTCGTCCCCTTCTCCTCCTGCCTTTAATCTTTCCCAGCATCAGGGTCTTTTCAAAGGAGTCAGTTCTTTGCATCAGGTGGCCAAAGTATTGGAGTTTCAGCTTCAGCATCAGACCTTCCAATGAATATTCAGGACTGATTTCCTTTAGGATGGACTGGTTGGATCTCCTTGCAGTCCAAGGGACTCTCAAGAGTCTTCTCCAACACCACAGTTCAAAAGCATCAATTCTTTGGCCCTCAGTTTTCTTTCTGAGGGCCATACATGACTTTCTCATATCCATACATGACTACTGGAAAAACCATAGCCTTGACTAGATGGACCTTTGTTGGCAAAGTAATGTCTCTGCTTTTCAAGATGCTATCTAGGTTGGTCATAACTTTCCTTCCAAGGAGTAAGCATCTTTTAATTTCATGGCTGCAATCACCATCTGCAGTGATTTTGGTAATTAAGTCTGACACTGTTTCCACTGTTTCCCCATCTATTTCCCATGAAGTGATGGGACCAGATGCCATGATCTTTGTTTTCTCAATGTTGAGCCTTAAGCCAACTTTTTCACTCTCCTCTTTCACTTTCTTCAAGAGGCTTTTTAGTTCCTCTTCGTTTTCCGCCACAAGGGTGGTGTCATCTGCATATCTGAGGTTATTGATGTTTCTCTCAGCAATCTTGATTCCAGCTTGTGCTTCATCCAGTCCAGCGTTTCTCATGATGTACTCTGCATATGGGCTCCATTTATTTTTCAACACCCATAGAACTGTGCACCAAAAGTGAGTTTTACTGTATACAAATTGAAAGGTTAAAAAGAAATCCTAAAACCGTAAGCAAGGTGAAGGGACCAAGGGGAGACTTTGACAAATCTCACTAGATAAATTTTTAAACATTTATTCATTTTTAATTGAAGGATAATTGGTTTACAGTATTGCATTTGTTTCTACCAAATTTCAGCGTGAATCAGCCATAGATTTACCCATGTCCCCTTCCACCTGAACATCCCTCCCACCTCCATCCCCATCCCACCCCCTCTAGGTTGTCACCTAGCCCTGGTTTGATTTCCCTGACTCATACAGCAAATTCTCATTGGCTATCTATTTTCATGTGGTAATGTAAGTTTCAATGTTATCCTCTCCATACATTTCACCCTCTCCTCCCCGCCACCCCAGCCATATCCATAAGTCTGTTCTCGATGTCTGTGTCTCTACTGCTGCAATGTAAATAGGTTCATTAGTACCATCTTTCTAGATTCCATATATATGCATTGCTGCTGCTGCTAAGTCACTTCAGTCGTGTCTGGCTCTGTGTGACCCTATAGATGGCAGCCCACCAGGCTCCCCTGTCCCTGGGATTCTCCAGGCAAGAACACTGGAGTGGGTTGCCATTTCCTTCTCCAATGCATGAAAGTGAAAAGTGAAAGTGAAGTCACTCAGTTGTGTCTGACTCTTCGCGACCCCATGGACCGCAGCCTACCACGCTTCTCTGTCCATGGGATTTTCCAGGGAAGAGTACTGGAGTGGGGTGCCATCGCCTTCTCCGTATATATGCATTAGTATACAATATTGATAACATTTTTAAACTTTAGTTAAATTCTCTAATATTATAACACCTCATAAAAATAAAAGGTGAACAATATACTGTCAAAATATTTGCAGTAAATACTAGACAGTGTATTAATACAATTAATATGTTTAAGTTGTGTATATCAATAAAAGGCATGATATAGAACCTGAAAATTTTCAGAAGAGGAAAGCCAGTGCTTAATGAGATAAAATATTTTATTCTTACCAGTAGTAGAAATGCAAATTGTGTAATAAATTATGTAATGTTTCAAACATCAAATCAAGATAGGTTTACATAATATTAAAATGAGGTTTAAGGGTAGGTTTGTAGATCTTTAAACTGGTGTAAATTTTTTGAAAAGGAATTTTGGAAAATATTTCATTAGCCATAATTCTTTATGGTTGAGAAATTCTCTTTCGACATTATTCTAAAGATGTAACTGCATATAACTATTATATATATATAAAAGAAACATGTATTTTATATACATACAAAAATACCAATGGAAGAGATATAATAGAGTATATTTTAAAACAATCTAATTTTCAATAATAGAAGAATGTCTAGGTAAATTATGGTACATTGTAAAATGGCATATCATGCAGACATGAAGTGTTAATAAGCAGAACCTTAATGATAATGGTGACATGAGTAGTCAAGATAAACTAAATATTACATGATGTCATAACACATGGACATAAACCATCAATGTATTAAAAATGGTTTTATCCACTTGGAAGAGTCATTAGTGAATGTTATTTTCTTTCTCTCTTTTATATAGTTTTACCTTTTTCAAAAGAGATTAAAGAAATTTTTTTAAGTGCCTGGAGAATCTTTTATTTCTATCCGTTAGCAGCATAGCTAGAGGTGAAGGGCACAGAAATTGGAGTTGTTTTCTTCCTTGATTTTTCCCAGGAAAGGCCTGGTCCTTTAACCATTTGGTTGCTTTGACTAGTACAAAGCAGGATCCTGGGTCTCTGCTTGGAATTCAGAGGGTTGTTATCTCAAATTGAGGGATAAAGGGCTGTAGAGTGTGGGACTGAATTGTTTTCTCCAAGGATACAAAATAGCAAATATCTTAAAATTGTTAAAACTGGTTAGGATGCAATCTGGCAATATCTAGAAACCGACACAGGGCACAAATGCTTCAACCCATCAGTCTCTATCTTGGAAATCAAACCCATAGGAATGAAAGCACTGGCATCTAAAGGTACCTATGCAGTCACTTCTGCTAGAACACTTTACTTTGAAAATGTGAATTTGTTCCAATGCAATTGATATATTAGGGAACACTTCAGCATAATGTGAATTTTGCTTTGGCTTATGCACAATTTCCTTTGCAAAAAAAAACCCACTAAGAGATGGCAGGAAACTGCACCCAACTGAACCCAGCTGCCTGGGAAAACACAAAACACACCTCATGCATCTCTAGCTACCTTAGTTCACTGTGTGTGTTAGCCACACCCTCCACATCTGGTGTTATAACTTTCCATCCGATTCTAAATAACCCTCCTCCCACTGCTTCACAACTTGTAACAACCTTTCTGATGCCAATTTCCTAAAGCAGATTTCATGTCTTTTTCAAGGTTGAATGACATACTTTTTATAGTATTTATGCATTTCTCAACCATTTATCATATGTGAAATGGCACTACCATTTTTTAGGGTCCTAGTTTTTCAATATGTTGCTTTCTGGGACAAGGTTTCTGTACCTCCCCAACCCCATACTTGCCAGAAATACTATGGTTTTGTTAAAAAAAAAAAAAGGATTTTATTTACTTATTTTTGGCTGTGCTAGGTCTTCATTCAGAGAAGGCAATGGCAGTCCACTCCAGTACTCTTGCCTGGAAAATCCCATGGATGGAGGAGCCTGGTGGGCTATAGTCCATGGGGTTGCAAAGAGTCAGACACGACTGAGTGACTTCACTTTCACTTTTCACTTTCATTCATCAGAGAAGGAAATGGCAGCCCACTCCAGTGTTCTTGCCTGGAGAATCCCAGGGATGGGCGAGCCTGGTGGGCTGCTGTCTCAGGGGTCGCACAGAGTCGGACACGACTGAAGCAACTTAGCAGCAGCAGCAGCAGCAGGTCTTCATTGCTGTATTCAGGCTTTTCTCTAGTTGCAGCGAGTGGGGACTACTCTTCATTGCTTTGATGGGCTTCTCCTTGAGGTGGTTTTTCTTGTGGAACACGGGCTCTAAGCGCGGGGGCTTCAGTAGTTGTGGCACACAGGATTAGTTGTTCCAAGGCATGTGGAATCTTCCCATACCAGGAATTTAACCATGTCCCCAGCACTGGCGGGCAGATTCTTATTCACTGCACCACCAGTGAAGTCCCAGCCCTGTGATTTTTATTCCACAATTTTGTGTAGCCAGGTGATTTTTTAGGGATGCATTTATCAATATATATTATATGCTATATATATATATATAATATAGCAGAACTTATATATGGAAGGCTGTTTATTGCAGCTTTTTTTTTTAATAGTAGCTGAAAACTGGAAATGAAGAATCCTCAATAGAGACATGATTGGATAAAGTGGGTTTATTCATGCTATGGAATACTGCACAGATTTTAAAAGAGTGGATTAGTGTTATAATGGCACATTAGAAAGATTTCCCCAGTATTGTGGAGCTATATTTTTTGAGCACCTGCTAAATGCCAGGCATGATGTTATTTTAGCACTTAATTTCCCTAAGTGTGTATATGTGTGTGTGTGTGTGTGTGTGTGTGTGTGTGTGTATTAGTTACTCAGTCGTGTCTTACTCTCTATGACCCAATGGACCTCACCATGCTCCTCTGTCCATGGAATTCTCCAGGCAAGAATACTGGAGTGGGTTGCCATGCCCTTCTCCAGGGGACCTGACGTAGGGATTGGACCCAGGTTTCCTGCATTGCAGGCAGACTCTTAACCATCTGAGCTCTAGGGTACAAAAATAAGTGCAATGAGAGCTTTTAAAAAGAACAAAGGACAAAATTGTGGACAATCAGGATTTCCTAATTTGTTGCAGGATCCAGATCCATAAGTAATTCACTATAATGCAAATCAGATAATGACTTCGAAAGGACTAAGGGGCTTACCCAGAAGACAGTTGTGCTTTAGAAGCATAACTGAAGGAGAGTCACTGTCCTGACTTAAGCTCGAGTGTTTTAGACACAGTGAGGCAGATGAACAGCACTTATGAATAACAGAAATACAAGGAAGTATGCAACAAATGCCAAATAAGAGCTGTAAATTGAGTGAACTCCTGGAGTTGGTGATGGACAGGGAGGCCTGGCATGCTGTGATTCATGGGGTCACAAAGAGTCGGATACGACTGAGCGACTGAAATGAACGGAACTGACCGAGGACTTAGAAGGTTCCCTCTCTGGCTGAAGACTGCAGGAAATCATGGAGGAGGTGGATTTAAGATATTCTTTAAATTATAAGTGAGACTTTAATTTTAAATTTTTAATTCTTATTTTTTTATTGGAGTATTATAGTTGATTTACGATGTTTCAGGTGTATAGCAAAGGGATTCAGTTATATATATATATATATATGTATGTATGTATGTATCTATGTATATATCCATTCTTTTCAGATTCTTTTCCATTAAAGGTTATTACAAGATGTTGAATATAGTTCTATGTGCTATATAGTAGGTGTTTGTTGATTATCTATTCTGTATAGCATAGTAGTGTGTGGGAATTTTATGTCAGAGTTTTAGGAGCAAGGTTATAGAATTTGAGGGAACAAAATAAATACTTTAAACAGAAATAGTCTAGAGGGTTTGAGTTTAGGTTTATTTTAAGAACATGTATCAGCTCAACATGATAGCTGAATACCAACCAAGAATCACAGGCAAAACAGAAAATTCAAGTAAACATTTAGGATTCACATTCTGATTTCAGGAAGAACAATCACCTCACCTATGTCCTCTCACAGAATAAAAGAGTCAGTAGAGAACTCCAGTAGACTGACCTTCAGAGTTCTGGTTATAAATCACACTTTACTATCTGTGCTATTGAGCAAGGCACTTCACTTCTCTAGGCTTCTTACCTTTGAAGAGAGGATTTTGAATAAGATGGGCTTGAGCTTTAGGATTCTGCAGTTCCTTGACAGATAAGCTTCCATGCTGTTTTGTATCTGCCCTTCAACTTTACTGAAAGATATGCTTTTCATATCTGGATTTATTTGGTGCTGAACAGTTACGAAATGGAGTCTCTTCTTTGGGTGAAAGGAACTCTATGAGCTGGCACATTCTAATGTATTGTTCATGCTTACTTATTTAATACATTATCTCTACAGGAAGAGGGCGCAATCAGTTGGGGTGTAATTTATGATACATTCACTATAACTACTTAGATATTTAGAGAATTTTTTCCCTTCAAATATCACAATGATTTCAATAGTGAAAATTCTTTACATGCATCCACAAACACTCGTCCTTGCTTTCTTCCAATGGGCACATAGAGGCATCTACTCGGATTTCCTTTCCGCTCATGATATTATCACCCTCGACATTTCCTATATACAACTTTGAAAAAGATTTTTAGGGATGAGAAAATAGTAATAAAAATGTATGAGAATCAGAATTAGCAAGAAATCTCTGAGTGTACACATGCCTTCTTACATTAAATGTGCAAGTTATAAGATGTCAAATCTGATTTCTTTTTTGGAGTTAGTGGGAAATGAATTGAAACTTTAATGGAAGAGCAAGATTCTGCAACATGTTTTAAAAGGTCATAAGCAAATTGCTGATAGGTTTATTTTCTATTTGAGTCTGTCATGTTGAAGGTTAGCATTTGGCTTATAAACCCAGTTTCCTTTTCTACTGGGGAATTTTATAAGTAATAGGTGGTCTCCAAACCCTTTAGCTTATCAAGTTTATGATTCTATGATCCTTATGGATCATTTTCTTTTTAAAAATCCTCAATTTGTAACAGAAGGAATACTAGTATATATGTGAACAGGTAATTTCTTTGAACAGTTTTCAATTTAGAAATCTAGGAGCTATATAAAATTTGGTTTTACATACTTTAGTTTGCTCTGAATTCTTGAACTATTCAAAATGCACTTTACCATTCAAAAACATTTTCAAAATGACCCCTCAACTGAGGAAGAATTTATCATGAAATACATTGTGAAGCAGACATAAAATTACACCTGTACTATAACAAACATTGTTGAAGGAAGGTAACTGTGTTTCAGCCAGCAAGTTAGAAATTTTATTTCTATTTCTATTATTTTTAGAGGCTGACAATTGATTGCTTTGACATTGTTATTTATGTTTTTTTTTTCTGATTCTTAACATATTAGGATACTTTTTGAGGCAGAAATCGTCTCTCAATTTTAGAATTAAAGTCAATTCCTGATTAGGCAAAGTTGCTGTAGGAAATAATAATTTTTGAATTAAAACATAATGGTATGTGGCAGTAGCCACAAACCAAAGAGCCCTCAGAATTCAATTTCCTCTTGTCATTGTCCCCTCTTGTCATTGTCCCCAGCATAGGGGAGTGCTGGGGAAGCTCACTTCCCCTTATTTCGCTAGTTACTTTTGCTTTTCTTGGTATTTTTCTCAATATAGAAAATATCTGATTGAATACTTTGTTGACTCTTGTTCTCATTTAAATGGAGGTTGAGGGTTGGCTGCTACTTCCCATGGGACTCAGCACACAAGACAGCAACTCCGTTTCAGATGGAGTCAGTTGACTACCTTGGTGGGAAAACTAGAGCAAGGAAGGACATGTAACCCTGGGGTCCACTACCCCATTCAAGGAAGAAGGCTTCTCCTCAATTATTTTATATTGCGGCTTTGTGATTTGCTTTGTCCAGGCCAGTTTGGAACCATCTCATGACTCCATTAGTGTTTGTTTTGATTTTTGTTGGATTGAAAGACATATTGAAGCTTCTTCTTCTTTTTTCTTTTTTTCTCCCCCTGCTAAACAGTTGCATGTTTGCATTTTGGAGTTCTACTGTCAGAATCATCATGCAGCCTGAGCCAAGTTTATTTGGTTCTATTGGCTTTTGATTTCACTCATGCCAATTAGAAGGAATCCCAGCAGTCATTGTCCTATTTTCAAAAGCAGTTCGTTGTTTGTCAGAGTTCTGGTCATGCCTGGAGGGTCTTCTAAGGCAACTCCAGAAAACTCTTGTAAATTTGGAATTTGGAAACATGAGTTCTGTCTGTGGACTCAATCACTGAATGTTCTGAATCTGAGTTTCCTCTTTCTGCCTCAGCTTCTCCGTCTGGAATATGGGAATGTGAAATATAACATAGGGATGGTATTGTAGTAGACCATAGATTTACAATAATTAAAAGGCCTTAGCAGATCCTTCATGGTCCCTTTTATAAGATGCACATTTGAAGCTATACTTACATAAGAAAACACTTATTTAAGAGGTTCATCCTGAAAAAGCACCCATGGGAATATACTAGCCAATAATCATGCCTGAAGCATTATCCTAAAACAGCCAGCTGCAAACTGTATATAGAAAATCAAGTATCATGCCCATGAATTCTCATCAGCCAAGTGAATTAAATGGCAGATAGATGTATAAATCTTGGTATGTGGGGAAATTTAAAATCTAATTGTTCATGAATTCTTTTAAAAACATTTTTGACTGGAGGACAATGGCTTTACAATGTTGTGTTGGTTTCTGCTGTACAACAATATGAATTAGCTATATGTATACATGTATTCCCTTCCTCCCCTGCATCCCACCCCTCCAGGTCATTACAGAGCATCGAGCTGAGCTCCCTGCGCTATGCAGCTGCTTTCCACTAGTTATCTATTTTGTATACAATAGTGTATATTGACTCCTTGCAACCGCATGGATTGCAGCTTACCAGGTTTCTCTGTCAATGGCATCTCCAGGCAAGAATACTGGAGTGGGTTGCCATGCCCACCTCCAGGGGATTTTCCTGGCCCAGGGATCGAACCCAAGTCTCTTAAGTTTCCTGCATTGGCAGGCAGGTTCTTTACCACTAGTGCAACCTGGGTATATATATAAAAGGCTTCCCTGGTGGCTCAGAAAGTAAAGAATCTGCCCCCAGTGCAAGAGACCAGGGTTTGGTCCCTGGGTGGGGAAGATCCTTGGAGAAGAGAATGGCTACCTACTCGAATATTCTAGCCTGGAAAATTCCATGGACAGGGGAGCCTGGTGGGCTGCCGTCCAGGGGTCACATAGAGTTGGACACGACTGAATGACTAACATTTTCACACTTTTTTTCAGTGTATATAAGCCAATGCTACTCTACATTTATTAATTCTAGGGAAGGGATTTTGTGGCTATATTTTTCATTGATTTGGATTAGTGCAAACATATGATACCCACGTTATTGCTTTTCCAATGTTTCTAATATGGATAGGATATTTTGTCTCTGATATGAACAGAAGTATATTAAGTTTGGGGCTAGAAATTTGGACCTCATTTTATGCTGAATTCTTTACAGGAGTTCTCATACTCTTTTGGCTATTTCTTTTGCATGTGCTTCGGTTTCCTGAGGCTTCCTGCTTCTTGATCTGACCTTTTCAGTACAGCATTAAACTGTCAGTTGCTAGTGCTTATTTGGAACTTGTTCAGAGTGAGCATATGGATTTTATAGTAAGTCTTTATAACACCATTTGACTCCTTGGTAACTTTTTCTCATCATCATATTATTTGCATTATATTGAATCATGTATATTTTGCTGGGCCAGAATGAGATTAGGATGTAATATAGAGAACGTGTTTTAAAACCATTTATGTAAAAATGAAAATCTGGATGAATGCCTTCACAGTCTAGCTATTGACTGGCAGGATATGTAATGTACACTGCTGGCATGGAAGATAATTCAAAATGATTTAATAGGCAGGATAAAACATCTTTACTGAAATCCAAGGGGCAAAGGAACACTTTTCACAAGAGTTTTCTAGAATCTGAGCAAAGAACATGAATATTTATGTACATTCTTATGAAATACACAAACTTACATAATTTAATTTGGCCTCTCCAAAAATAAAAGAATACATGAAACAGACAATTAATTCCCAAGAGTTTAAGGACCTACAATGATATAAATGTGATTTCTGTCCCAGTGCTTATTTTTGAAAGCAACTCTAGGATTCTAATTACCAGGAGATCTTTCAGAAACAAGGAGAACACAAATTTTGGTCTCCATTCATGTGTGGTGCTGGACTTAGGCAATGGAAGGTCTGCCCAAGGACTGGATGGATAGTGATCATGTCAGGACCAATCAGTAGTTGAATGGGTGGTGGAACTCAAGCAAAGATCATCAAAGGAACCTCACCAACAGCCAATCCATGTAATATAATTTCTTGTGAATTTATTTATAACTGAAAAAATGCTTTCACATCCATTTCTCCTTTTGAGCCTCACAAAGCCCCTTTTGTCTAATGAGGGCAGATAAAAATACTCCAACTTTGTAGATGGGTTGTGGGTAGTGAGCAGAGTGCAGGCTTAGAGAGATTAAGAAATTTGCCCAGAGTTACAAGATAGTGAGTGGTACTGGAGCTGAATTGCAGTTCTTGGAATTCTAAGTGCTCCACATCTAGAGGATGCAAGGAAGATAAGAAAGGAAATGCATCTTCAAATTGTGAAAACTACTTTTTAAACCTGTGCTTAATAACAGACTGATATGTTCTGGGCCATCTTACTTAAATACAGAAGATGCTCAAAATTCTCTTCAGTGGTACCTACTGATGTGGCCACTTCTGCTTTTGCTTGAGGGATTGGAAAAATCTTTCCATATTCCAGGTCATTCATAATACCAAATATGCTAGGAAAATCACACAGCCGCTTTCAGCTATACGATACAGCTTTTCTCAGGTGAAAATGGCCTCTGTTATGCTCATCTTTAATACAATTATGGGCTGTTGCTTAGTTAAGGGAACATCTAAAGAATAGAGAAGCCATTGGCATGGTAAGCTTTCTTTAAGAACTTCCTCTCTTTCTGTCTTGCCTCTTCTCTTATTGTCTCCTCTCCAAAAATTCTGGGCATGAAACAAAATGGGTAGGCTTTCAAATGCTGCTTGTGGAGTCAGAATTGCTTTCCAGATGGCTCCTTAAATTTTGATCATTTCTGCTCCAGCTTTTGAATGCTTTAACCTTCCTACTGTACACTTGATTCCCTCCAATGACCACAGTTCTGACTTAACCACCTCAAAATGCCATGCCATATAATCTTGGAAAATAACTCCCAAAGCTCAACTGTTCCTCAGAGGAACCTTATCTCTGCCCTTCTGGTTAATTAGGGTTTTCCTTTGAGGGGTTCCTTATGGAAAGTTGGAAAGTCACAGCCTTCTGACCCAATCTGAAAGGGACATTTTCTAGGAAGACTTAAAATGAAGGAAAGTGAGACAGGAAAGAAAAAGAAAAAATAACTAAATGACAAAAGTAACTAGTTACCAATTCTGTGGTCAAATAGATAGCTTTGGTCACAGAAAGGTAAAGATAAATATTGTTCTGTTTACAAATATTTGTGTGTGTGTGTGTATATATATATATTTTATAAAAAAAGGTTTTATGACTTTTTGCAATCCTTCTCTTAATTACTCATAAATCAATAGAATAGATAGTTAAAATATACACGAAGGCAAAAGTAATCAATTTATTTTTCTTGGGCATTCAATTTTTGTTACCTAATTATTGGACTCCTAAGTTCAAACCACTGTGTACTTTGCTGGGAGGGGCAGACTAAGGGAGGGAAGATACAGGCTGATTCTAACCCTCAAGGAGCTCCATTAAAGGAAGATAAGTATAGCACATTTAAAACAGATTCAGACTAAATTATGTGTCAAGGCTGTGAAATTTTACAGACCACAAAGAAGGGAGACAAGCTTCTGTAGAAAGAACTGACTTTTCTTGAGCTCTGGTAAAGTTTATGAAATTGACCGGATATGGCCATTTTCCTCATTTCACTGAGTCTTAAAACCTCCCTTACTGTTTTGATTCTGTCAAGAATTATTTTCAAATAAAGGTAAGTATTTGGGGTATCTGAAATGGAAGACAGAGAAGATTCTGCCCCTTCAACTGAAGAGGTGTCCTGAATGCCAGGCAGCTGAGGGAGAGGTCTGCTCTTCTCTCTGGTCAAACTGGGTGAGATATCTCTTGTGATCACAGTTGAGGAAGTAACACCTTGGGATTCATATTTCATTGAGTTCTTGTCAATAATAGTGCTGGGATTCTCAGAATTAGCTGCATGTCCCAAGGTTAATAACTGAAGACATCTGGCCACATCATTTAGAGACCATTAGAAAAGCAGAGACTTTTTCCATTAACTTCCTGCTTACATTTTGAAGGCTGTTTTCAGTATGAACAGGGGTATCTGGCAGTTGTGAAGGCATTGTCAAGCTTTGGAGGCTCCCTTTTTACTTCGGTCAATAGTTTGACAAGATTTTTGTTTGTTTTTTCAAAAACATGTCAAAGGTGAGAAATCACTTGAATCACTAACTTTGGAAGTTACTAAAATGATCTGTCTCTAAACATTTCATCCTATCTCCAAAGTGACTAATTAGTTGTTACAGGTTCCATGCATGTTAAAAAGGTGGTGGCTATTCTTAGGACTTGAGGCTTTTTTCAGAAAAACACAAAGCCCAAACTTCCTTGGTCGTCCAGTGGCTAAGACTCTAAGCTCCCAATGCAGGGGGCCTGGGTTGGATCCCTGCTTGGGGAACCAGATTCCACATACTGCAACTGAGACCCAGCATAGCCAAATAAATCAATAAAAATGATTAAAAACAAACAAAAAGCCTATGAATTCTCTCAAGTGAGAAAATAATAGAAAATTGGAATTGTCTTTCAGTTCTTAATTCTTTGACTTGTGCAAGATATATTTTATACCCAACAACAAAGATAACCAGAATTATCTTCCTGTATGTGTGTGAGCAAGCTTCTCTCTTTGTGTGTATTACATACACCCCCAAATTCATTAAGAGGAAAGTAAAGAGAACTAGTAGGACAATTTCAGGGAAAGCATTTGTGTTCTTTGGGTGAGGGGATGCACAGAGTAGCCTGTTATATGGATAAAAAGAAAGCTTAGACCGATAACTTTTTGCTAATTTTTATCTGCCTCAGAGGAGAGAAGGACTTTCTGAGTGCAAACATATTTTGTGGGGTCTTTGAAAAAAACAGTGGAAAGAATGGAAGACTTGGAAAATACATATTTTAAACAGTTGGACAGCTAGTTCATTTTTTTTTTCTTTCTGCCAAGCCATTTCCACTTAGGATTCAAAAAAAACCACAGCTTGATATTGGATTTAGAACCAAATTTTCAAAGAAATACATTGCCAGGGAACATGCATGGAATTCCCACTGATAATAGCATGAAACACAAAAGGATGGAATCTGACTATCTGGTGTCATCTCTTCTTCTGTTGTATCAGCTGACAGCTATCTTTGTACATATTAAATATGTTACTAGATTGTAAGCTTCTTGTGGATAGGTGCTTGATTGATTTCTCTTGTCTTTTCTAGCAATTCAATAAAGGATACTCAACAGATACTCAATAAGCATCCATAAAATGCTATATTTAAGACTAAAATTTCAGTAAGACTGCCATGGTCTGTGCTAGTAGGGTGTGCCAAGAAGCAGGTCTGCCAAAAAGTAGACACCAAGGCAGGATTAAACTTCCAAGAAAATTTTGGGAGAAATGCCTGTGAGCAAAAATGAGGAGGAGGTTGAGAGAGGCATCAGAGTAAAATGTAGGTCTAACCCCAAATGAAAGAGAGAGAGAGAGAGAGAGAGAGAGAGAGAGAGAGAGAGAGAGAGAGAGAGAGAGAGAGAGAGAGAGAGAGAGAGAGAGAGAGAGAAGGAACGAAGAAAGGGAGGGAGGTGGGTGGAAACATCTTAGACTGAATTGCAGTTCTAAGAAAAGTTTGGTGAGGCCGTTGGGAAGTCCTGAAGCCAAAGCTGCTTATCAGAGGAATTCCACATCTTCCAGGAAAGGGTGTGACTTAGTATCCTTCGTGTATTCAGTCACTGAGAGTAGCTGGTGGAAAGTGTGATCTCAGAGCAAAGGCAGGGTTGACATTTCAGTGTGGCCCCTGGGGCTCTCAGTCAGTTACACTCCCTATGCAGGGAAATCCAAGAGGCAGATTCTCACCATCACCACAGAGTCCTTGGTCAAAACTTATGTATCTTTTCAGTGACAAGGGACATTTTCCTTCTTGGATAAGATCCATTGGTGGCTGTAAAGATTAACTGAGATTATGTATGTAAAAGGCTTAGCATAAAACATAGTTTTGCATAATAAGAAGCTGCTCTTTCCTTGCCATCATTAATAGTATTGCTTGTCTGAGCTCACTGTTTACCAAGCACAATGATGGGCACTTTATATGTAGTGGGACATCCTAGAAAGAACAGAATGGAGTTCAAAATCAGGATGGGACACTTATCAGCTGTGTAACCACACTGAGCAAGTTCCTGAGTCTCCAAGTCAGTTTTCACATATGTGAGACAGAGATTCTTTACCAGCTGAGCTGGCAGGGAAGTTCATAAAATAAGCACCCCAGAGGGTAGTAAAGGAATTAGAAGAAATAAAGTACAAGCACATGGTACATACCAGAGATACCATACATGGTCATTCTTGTTACAATTCCTAAGCATCACAACCCAGCAAAATTATTGATCCTAAGAGGCTGATGTGTATGAACTCAATCAAGAAGGTTTTCCATGCCCTCAGACTACCTTTTACTTTTGGCCAAAGGAAAGCCCTTGAAGGAAGTTGTGTGAGACGGTTGAATACAAATTCAAGGATGTCTTCCCTTTGCCCCTTCGTTGTGAGACCTACCTCTGTCCTCCTATCAAAAGCCACCATTCTTCACAAAATAGACTCCACCCAACTCTCTCCTTCTGGATTATTTTTTTAAATTAGTTAATTTACTTTTGGCTGGACTGGGTCTCCGTTGCTGCGTGGTCTTTCTCTAGTTGCAGCGCACGCTTCTCATTTCCATGGCTTCTCTTATTGCAGAGCGTGAGCTCTAGGTGTGTGGGCTTCAGTAATTGTGGCTCATGGGTTTAGTTGCCCCTTGGCATGTGGAATCTTCCTGGAGCAAGGATGGAACCATGTCTCCTCCACTGGCAGGTGAATTTCTAACCACTGGACTACCAGTGAAGTCTTCCCTCTGGATTCTGATAACACTTCCTCCTGTTTATCTTCAATCTCACTGGTAAGACTGTCCCAGCTGCTTTCAAGTTATTGCACTCACCTTTGTGACTCTCCTAAACCCACACATTTGTTAATCTTGCCTCTGGAATACAGCCTTGCTCTGAATTACCCTATTTTGAGTATGTCTCCACTTGTTTGTGGGGACTGCCAACATATTTTAGTCCCTCTTCCTTCAACCTTATACCTTTCCTCTGTGAAATATGAGCACTTTATGTTATTTTAATTAAAAAGCAAGCTTTTAAATGGTGGTGGTGGTTTAGTCGCTAAGTTGTGTCCAACTCTTGGGACCCCTTGGACTGTAGCCTGCTAGGCTCCTCTGTCCATGCAGATTCTCCAGGCAAGAATACTGGAGTGGGTTGCCATTTCCTTCTCAAGGGGATCTTCCCGACCCAAGAATTGAACCCCTGTCTCCTGCATTGCAGGCAGATTCTTTACTGACTGAGCTACAAGGGAAGCCCGCTTTAGGGAAGATGAAAAAAAAGAGGTGGTGAAGTAGTCCTATATTTGGAATCTGGCACCAAGATAGTTGGTTTAAGAAAAACATGCAAGCTCTTTTGAAGAAAATTGTTTTTGTAAACAATCATGCTGAGCCTTACAGAGAGAATTAAGGACAAGAAACCCCTAATGACTGAAGCCCTGGCTGGCTTAGGGTGTATCCCTTACTCTCTGACCTTCAAATCAGAATGTAGGCAAACGTGTAGCTGGGACTATTTTGGCTGTAGTAATACTGGCCAACAAAACATTGTCTATGGAGGGAGATTTCATCTTTTGATCTTGGAAGAGTGTTTTCAAATTTTTGGTCAAAGGACAAATATATTGGGGCAGATAATTTTGTCTTCAATGTGAACTTGAATTTCACTTGGAAGGATCGTTTAGCTGTGGGCATTGCCGGACAAGATCATAGTCATTGCTGTTGAGTCCATGGTGGGTGGTGGGTGGGTGGGGGAAGCCTGGTGCCCAGGAAGGGGGGTTTTCCTGTTTTTCCAGCTGGTATGAGTCTTAACAGCTCTAGAAGAAAATATTTTGACATCAACAGCCCCAGGTAGAAAAATGTAATTAAAGAAAAGAATGGAAAATCAGACACCATTGGTGTGAATGTGAAAACTCCAGCCAAGAGACAATTTCAAACAGATTCGCAGAGGATATTTCAAGAGCTACTTAGATGAAATTTTATGTGTTCTTGGACCTCAAAGACCAGACATGGGTTCTATATGATACCTACGGATTTAAGTTAGATGACCTGTTCACATTCTGCTTTCTGGCATTGCGAACAAGCAAGGGGAGCTTTCTTTTTCTCCCTGAGAGGCGGAAGTTTTCCTAATGGTTACAGGGAAAGTTTTGGGCCCAGGTTAGACGGGGTATGACCACACACCACCCTGATTAATTATATTTTAAAGGATGTGAGTGAAACTATGTAACTGAAGAGAAATTGGATTGGCCTTGCTTTCTTTTCTTGGGGAAGAAACTCAAAAGCGCTCAGCAGCTGAAACAATAGATGCCAGGAATTAGAGAAGCTGAAGCCTAACAATATAACCTAACCTTGACAGCCCTGAATGCGGTGAGGTCTTCCTTACTTCTTTAAACACCCCTGGCCTGCTTCATCCCCCGCTGTCTTTACTTCACGCTGCTATTAGTCTCCTTTTTGAAAGGAAAGACAGATTGCCAGAGTACAACACACTTCCTCATTACCAGTCACTCTCTTTAATCTCAGGCTCCAAAAACATTTTCCAGATAAATAAGAGACCAAGTCGGGGCGGGGGCGGGGGGACCCACCTTTTCAGGGGGGTTGTGTTTAGAAGAAGAAGAAATAGAGAACTTAGATCAAATATTCTTGTTCAGTGAGTACTAGCCATACTGTTTTGGGTAAGAGTAGCTCTCAGAGGCTCATCTGTAAAATGGGGCTGTTGCTAACTCATTTTGCATGATCGTTTTAATAAGGAAATGAAAAGATATATGTAGACATATTTTGTAAACTGTAACTTACTATGTAAATATTAGTTGTAATTAATGTAATCCATATAAGCAAAACACTTCTATTCATTTTCAATCTCTCTGTTTCCACTTTGTCTTTTAAATAGTAAGCACTTGTGGGGGATGGGGGTGGGGGGTGGGGATTACTTTTATGAAATGGACCCCTCGTGTTTAAATATCTGTGTTGTGCAAGGTCTTGCACTACGTGCTACGGAAGATGTAAAGGTGACTAGAGCAGAGTTCTCAGTCTCCCGGATCATACCAACTAGTCAAGGATTTAAGACACTCAAAAGTAACCACTTTTCCATCACAACCATTTTCTTTACTCCATGTGTCTTCCCAGGTGGGGCTAGTGCTAAAGAGCTGATCTGCCAATGCAGGAAAAGTGAGACATGAGTCCAAGTCCCAGGCTGAGAAGATCCCCTCGAAGAGAAAACGGCAACTCACTCCAGTATTCTTGTCTGGAGAATCCCATGGACAGAGGAGTCTGGCAGGCTACAGTCCATGGGGTCATACAGAGTTGGACATGACTGAAGCCACTTAGCACTTGTGGCTTTAGTGGGGCTGTCATTGTGAAACTCTCCCCTTTCCTCTCTTCATCTGTTCTCAGAATAGCAGTTGGAGTTCCTGGATTTTAAGTAAAAGTAATGAATTCTGAGGGGAGGAAAAACTGGACTTTGGGTGGGACATTAGGCAATCAGTATAGTTAACAGGAAGTATCTTAGTATCTACTTCCCTAAAAGCAGAGTCCAAGACAGAGGTTGAGGAACCCATGATTCACTGAGGGTTTGCTCTTCAGGGAAACTTGTAAGGAAGGAGGGACCCAGTACAGGTAGGAGCAAGGAACTAAGCGAGGATGTGGTCTCAGATGATGTCTCCTCTTACTTTGGAGCTGTGTATTTTAAGGCAAAGAGGATGAAATTTCATACCTCCCTTAACTCATACCATCAGTACAATCAGTTGTTTGTCACCTTGGGGTAGGGGCTACTGAGACCTCCCAGACATCTCTGAATGAGGTGTCCCAGTCAGCCATAGGTGATGGTCTGGAGAAGGATGCAGATATCCATAGAAGCTGCTAGATGCAGTACACACAGCAGCTGGGTAATGAACACACTGGCTGCTAAAGAGGGGATGGTTAGGGGACCACGACATCTATTAGGGAAGGTAAGGAGGTAAGACTCAGAAAAGATCAAAACCCAGACTGCTCTAGAGGAGATAGTGGGTCTCAGTGTCAAAGATGAATTGTTATGGTATTTGAATGAATGAGCACCAATCATTCCCCCATTATTGAAACACTCTGCTCACAACCAAAATCCAAAAAGAGGGGCTCTACTTGGACATTGAAATAGAGAAGTTCCCTTTTTCTGCAGATCACTAATCTGAGGACACACAAAATTAGAATTGAAGAAGATCAATCTGCAGTGGGAGAGAATGAAGCCACACTTAAGAGGGTATACAGCTGAGAGATGGAGTCACAGGTCCAATATCTTCAGGCATGGTTTATCTATGATGAAGACCACATCACTTCTAACTTCCCAGTTAGCCAATAACTTTCCTTTTGGCTTAAACTACTTGGGACAGATTCATGGAATCAAATGAACTGTGCTAGGCAGAATCTTGGTCCCCTGATGGTACTGCTGTTATTATGTGATATTACATGGCATGATGGGTTTTGCACATGTATAATATTAAAGCTACTCATCAGTTGACCTTAAAATAAGATCATCTTCAATTATGTTGTCAGACCTAATCAAATTATGCAACCCCTGAAAAGTATAGATCTTTCTCCAGCTGGTAGCAGAAGGGGAAATCAGAGATTAGAGATATGTTGTTGGATTGAAGGGCTTCCCTTGTGACTCAGATGGTAAAGAATCTGCCTGAAATGTGGGAGACTTGGGTTTGATCCCTGGGTTGGGAAGATACCCTGGAGAAGGGAATGGCAACTCACTCCAGTATCCTTGCCTGCAGAATCCCATGGACAGAAGAGCCTGGTGAGCTAGAGTCCATGAGGTTGCATAGAGTCCAACATTACTGAGTAACTGATGAAGGGACCACATGCCAAGAAAAATGGGAACTGAATTGACTATGAAGTAGGGATCTTCCCCAGGCTTCCAGATAAGATCCCAGCCCAGCTAACACCATGATTTCTGTTTTGTGATCCCTGAGTAGAAATACCTTGAGACATGTAGTGCCCAATTTCTAACCCACAGAACTGTGAGATAGCAAGTGGGTATTTTTATAATCCACTAAATTTGTCATTATTTAAGAAACTAATACATGAATCAGATTAGTGGTACTTTTTCATTCAATGACACGTATGGAGCTCTTGCCTTGTGTCCAAATATCTGCATGTTCATGTCATACAATATTCCTCTGGAGACTTTATGGCCTCTGTATAAAGAATGTTTGCTCCAGTGACTGGACCGTGTCTTATTCATCTCTCTGCGTCATGAAACCTTCCTGGCACACAACTGGTACCAATTCCTATTTGTCCCACTAAACCGAATAGCTTTAAAATACACTTGGCTCAACAATACACAGTGCTAGGTAGAAAAGACTAGAGATATAAGTGCAAGCTGGAAGTTATGCTTTAGGGAATACTTTCTGATTCTTGGTTTGACCTTCAATTTATATTATAAATGAAGATTTTAAAATCCTTTAAATGCCTAGGTTTTTTTCCCTTCATTACCTTAAAATATAAAGCCCCTATTTTGGTTCTAAAACTAAGATTAATTATGAATCTTTATGGCTCATGGTTCAAACACCCCAACCATCAGCAGATGCCTGAGGTATAAGGCTTGGAGTAGATTCAAAAATCAGCAAACTCAGCAGTTATTTTATATTTGTTTCTCCAAAATTTAATGCAATCATTCTTAACTAGTGCTTTTTTTCCCTTAGTGACTGGTGTATGTATGTGTGTATATATATATTTAATACTCTGGGTTATATACATATGTATGTATGCATATATTTATGTTTAATACTCTGGGGTGTATATGTGTGTGTGTGTGTGTGTGTGTGTGTGTGTGTGTGTGAATTTTTGATACTCTTGGGTGAAGTCCCACCATACGCCGGGCAGGTGTCTAAAGCCTGCATGCCAGGCAGGTGTCTAAAGCCTGCCTCCTCATTCCTCTGATCCCCACTGGTCTCAGTTATCAGTTTCTCTGCTGGGACTAGTGTTGGAACTCTCCAAATGGTCCTGTACACTTTGCACTGACTCCAAACTGTCTCCTGACTGGCTTACTTCCCGTCCTCTTACTACTTATCTCTAGGTTGGGGATGAGCATTCACCTTAAATGACCCCAAGCTTCGCTTCCGTTATGAATCCTATACTTGTGAGGAAATATCCAAGTACTCTTAAATTTTGATACTCTTCATTGGTTAGCTAATGACCATTTCACATGTCAGAACTAGGAGAATTTAGGGTTTAGTAAACTTGATCCATATAACATATTTGTGTGTTAAGTAGCTTCAGTTGTGTCCAACTCTTTGTGACTCTATGAATCGTAGCCTGTCAGGTTCCTCTATGCAGGGGATTATCCAGGTGAGAATACTGAAGTAGGCTGCCATTTCCTCCTCCAGGGGATCTTCCCAACTCAGGGATCAAACCTGAGTCTCTTATGTCTCCTTCACTGGTGAGCGGATTCTTTACCACTAGCCACCTTGGAACCACTGCTTCATATCTGAAAGGGGACAACAGTATTAAGTAACAGCTTGGGTCTCTCTTCAACTTCTTCCTTTGAGAAGTGTTAAATGTTGCCATTATTCTGACAGTTCAAAAGCTAGTCATGTGGTTGATATTTTACCAATGAGATAAATGTGGAAAAATGTCACTTTCCCTCTAACTAGTTCTGTCAGTACAAACTTGGCAAGAGATAATAAGTAAGGAGATACTGGCATTTAGGCATGTTCATATTTACTTTTTGTGATTTTGGATTATGATGCCTTTCATATATCCTTCCAGTGACCCTGTCTGGTTTAGAAGTTCTGAAAAATCGTAATGTCAAACCTCTTTCTTATTCCTGCAGACAAAGGCATTAACATTCACTAAACACTGGAGATTTGATCAGAGGCAGCCACACAGCAATGAAAAACATTTTATTTTATATTAACCAATTGATGTTTGTGATTTATGTGGAAAAGTGCCTGTTTCATTTTCTTTTTCTGGAAAAGATTTTGATGCATAATTTGATCTGCCTTTTTTTTTTTTCCAATTCTTCATTGTATTTTGCATGATCAAAGATATTGTTTTCAAACCTAAATAAATAGAGCTTGTTCTCTTTTCCTGTCTTATGATTAAAGAGCCCTGGAACACATGTGTGGCCATGGCTTTTTACTTTTCTGGTTCAAATTACTAGAATTCAGGACTTAGCCTTGGCATTCTATTAATAGAAAAAAACCAATGAAGAATTAGTTCCTTACTGATTTAAAAACACCTACTTTTTTTTTTTTTTAAATGCATGATGCTTCCATGAGGGAAATAAGATAACAGACATACTGGCTAGGCTAGGAAAATAAACTGTAACAATAATTAATAATAGCTACTATTTATTGAGTGCCTAGTCTATGCCTGATAATTACATGAACAATATCACCTTCTATTTCTGATAATATGGTGGGCCAGGTACACAGTCCAACCCTCCCATTGAAAACTACTAAAAAAGCTATGTAAGTGTACTTAAAAGCATCTGTGAGTAAGCAACAAAGGAAGGAATTATCATGCTAAAATCTTGGTAAGTGAAGACAGAGACACAGAGAGCTAAGCTAGCTCTAAAGTTCACTTTCATTCTGAGGACAGTCATTGAACCTAGTAACCTTCAGCTTCAATTTCCTCACTGAGTTATGAGACAGGAAACAAAACTCAGGTGTGGAATCTAATAAAGGAGCCTCCTCTCCAAAGCTGAGACAAGAGCACTGTACTCTCATGATAAAGGTGAACTCCCTTTACTTGGAGAGACAAATATAGGGAACATATGAAAAAGATTAAGAGACACAAAAGAGTGAGATATCACACATAAAAGTACTTTTAGTTTCATAAAGAAATAATAAAGACAATGGGAAGCAATATCCAAAGAGATGATGGCTGATAATTTTCCAGAATTATTGAAAGACATAAATCTTCAGATGCATAAACCCCAAAGAATCCAAGGCAGATATTAAAAAAGAAATCCTAACCAAAACACATTAGCTTGAAACTAGAGAGCATGAAAGATGAAAAAAAAAAAAATCTTTAAAGCAGTCAGAAGGAATAAACTGGCCACCTACAAAGAAATAGTTGACAGCTGGTTTCTTACAGCAGTAATGGAAGCCAGAAGCTAGTATAGTGATATCTTTAGTATACTAAGCAAAAATAGCTGCTAATTAGGAATTCTTAACTCAGTGAAAATATCCTATAAAATCAAAGGAAAAATGACATTTTCAAGCAGGCCTGAACTGAGTTTACTTCCAAAATATTATCATATACTACTATGTAAAAGACATATTTCTAAACAGTATATTTCAGAAATGAAAGTGATCCTAGATGAAAAAAATCTGAGCTTCAATAAGAAATGGCAGGCAAAGAAAGCCAAAAGCTGGTTCTTTGAAAGGATAAATAAAATTGACAAACCATTAGCCAGACTCATCAAGAAGCAAAGAAGAAAAATCTAATCAATAAAATTAGAAATGAAAATGGAGAGATCACAACAGACAACACAAAAATACAAAGGATCATAAGAGACTACTATCAGCAGTTGTATGCCAATAAAATGGACAACGTGGAAGAAATGGACAAATTCTTAGAAAAGTACAATTTTCCAAAACTGAACCAGGAAGAAATAGAAAATCTTAACAGACCCATCACAAGCACGGAAATTGAAACTGTAATCAGAAATCTTCCAGCAAACAAAAGCCCAGGTGCAGACGGCTTCACAGCTGAATTCTACCAAAAATTTTGAGAAGAGCTAACACCTATCCTCCTCAAACTCTTCCAGAAAATTGCAGAGGAAGGTAAACTTCCAAACTCATTCTATGAGGCCACCATCACCCTAATACCAAAGCCTGACAAAGATGTCACAAAAAAAGAAAACTACAGGCCAATATCACTGATGAACATAGATGCAAAAATCCTCAACAAAATTCTAGCAATCAGAATCCAACAACACATTAAAAAGATCATACACCATGACCAAGTGGGCTTTATCCCAGGGATGCAAGGATTCTTCAATATCCGCAAATCAATCAATGTAATTCACCACATTAACAAATTGAAAAATAAAAACCATATGATTATCTCAATAGATGCAGAGAAGGCCTTTGACAAAATTCAACATCCATTTATGATAAAAACTCTCCAGAAAGCAGGAATAGAAGGAACATACCTCAACATAATAAAAGCTATATATGACAAACCCACAGCAAACATTATCCTCAATGGTGAAAAATTGAAAGCATTTCCCCTAAAGTCAGGAACAAGACAAGGATGTCCACTTTCACTGCTACTATTCAACATAGTTCTGGAAGTTTTGGCCACAGCAATCAGAGCAGAAAAAGAAATAAAAGGAATCCAAATTGGAAAAGAAGAAGTAAAACTCTCTCTGTTTGCAGATGACATGATCCTCTACATGGAAAACCCTAAAGACTCCACCAGAAAATTACTAGAGCTAATCAATGAATATAGTAAAGTTGCAGGATATAAAATCAACACACAGAAATCCCTTGCATTCCTATACACTAATAATGAGAAAGTAGAAAAAGAAATTAAGGAAACACTTCCATTCACCATTGCAATGAAAAGAATAAAATACTTAGGAATATACCTACCTAAAGAAACTAAAGACCTATATATAGAAAACTATAAAACACTGATGAAAGAAATCAAAGAGGACACTAATAGATGGAGAAATATACCATGTTCATGGATCGGAAGAATCAATATAGTGGAAATGAGTATACTACCCAAAGCAATTTACAAATTCAATGCAATCCCTATCAAGCTACCAGCCATATTTTTCACAGAACTAGAACAAATAATTTCAAGATTTGTATGGAAATACAAAAAACCTCGAATTGCCAAAGCAATCTTGAGAAAGAAGAATGGAACTGGAGGAATCAACTTGCCTGACTTCAGGCTCTACTACAAAGCCACAGTCATCAAAACAGTATGGTACTGGCACAAAGACAGACATATAGATCAGTGGAACAAAATAGAAAGCCCAGAGATAAATCCACACACCTATGGACACCTTATCTTTGACAAAGGAGGCAAGAATATACAATGGAGTAAAGACAATCTCTTTAACAAGTGGTGCTGGGAAAACTGGTCAACCACTTGTAAAAGAATGAAACTAGATCACTTTCTAACACCGCACACAAAAATAAACTCAAAATGGATTAAAGATCTAAATGTAAGACCAGAAACTATAAAACTCCTAGAGGAGAACATAGGCAAAACACTCTCAGACATAAATCACAGCAGGATCCTCTATGATCCACCTCCCAGAATTCTGGAAATAAAAGCAAAAATAAACAAATGGGATCTAATTAAAATTAAAAGCTTCTGCACAACAAAGGAATATATAAGCAAGGTGAAAAGACAGCCTTCTGAATGGGAGAAAATAATAGCAAATGAAGCAACTGACAAACAACTAATCTCAAAAATATACAAGCAACTTATGCAGCTCAATTCCAGAAAAATAAACGACCCAATCAAAAAATGGGCCAAAGAACTAAATAGACATTTCTCCAAAGAAGACATACGGATGGCTAACAAACACATGAAAAGATGCTCAACATCACTCATTATTAGAGAAATGCAAATCAAAACCACAATGAGGTACCACTTCACACCAGTCAGAATGGCTGCGATCCAAAAATCTGCAAGCAATAAATGCTGGAGAGGGTGTGGAGAAAAGGGAACCCTCCTACACTGTTGGTGGGAATGCAAACTAGTACAGCCACTATGGAGAACAGTGTGGAGATTCCTTAAAAAATTGCAAATAGAACTACCGTATGACCCAGCAATCCCACTGCTGGGCATACACACCGAGGAAACCAGAATTGAAAGAGACACATGTACCCCAATGTTCATCGCAGCACTGTTTATAATAGCCAGGACATGGAAACGACCTAGATGTCCATCAGCAGATGGATGATAAGAAAGCTGTGGTACATATACACAATGGAGTATTACTCAGCTGTTAAAAGGAATTCATTTGAATCAGTTCTGATGAGATGGATGAAACTGGAGCTGATTATACAAAGTGAAGTAAGCCAGAAAGAAAAACACCAATACAGTATACTAACACATAGATATGGAATTTAGAAAGATGGCAATGATGACCCTGTATGCAAGACAGGAAAAAAGACACAGATGTGTATAACGGACTTTTGGACTCAGAGGGAGAGGGAGAGGGTGGGATGATTTAGGAGAATGGCATTCTAACATGTATACTATCATGTAAGAATTGAATCGCCAGTCTATGTCTGACGCAGGATACAGCATGCTTGGGGCTGGTGCATGGGGATGACCCAGAGAGATGTTATGGGGAGGGAGGTGGGAGGGGGGTTCATGTTTGGGAACGCCTGTAAGAATTAAAGATTTTAAAATTAAAAAAAATAAAAAACTAAAAAAAAATGCAAAAAAAAAAATGGGAATGAGGAGTAGGTTAAAATACTAAAAGGGCAAAACTAAAATATTGGAAAGCAATAGAACTTACATTGGGAAGAAAGTAACTGAAGTTGAAATTGTGCTCTTTGTAGCAGGTGAAAACCAGCCTGGCACACAACTTTTGGTGTGAATAATTTTTTTACAATTTTATTAAAATATACCTTCAGCAAAGTAAAGCAAAAAGAAATTATTTTGTTTGAGAGGGAGGGAAAGATGCTGATTTTTATGGTATACATGCTATAGTTTATAGGAAAACCACTATAAGTATAAAAATAAAAGTATATAACTTCAAAACTTGCAAAGGAAAATGAAAGTGAGAAAAAGAATTTTAAAAAGTCAAGAAATGAGAAGAAAAAGAGTATAGAAAAGGCAGAATAAATAGAAAATACCAATTAAGATAGTAGATGCAAGTATAAATGTCAATAATTACAAAAGATGTAAATGGAACAAATGCTTTAGCTGAAATATAAAGATTGTTAAACTGGATGACAGTACAAAGGGAGGATTGAAAAATGTATCCGGCAAGTGTAGTCAAGAGAAAAATGCTGTAACTATTTTAATGTCAGACAAATTATGCTTTAAAGCAAAAAGTATAATTAGATAATCTGTTCTGAGTGATAGAATATTTAATTCACCAGGAAAATATAATTTAACATTTGTGTGTGTGAATATCTCAAAACAAATAACAAAAGTTGATAAAACTAAAATAGAAATGAGTCCATAATTATAAAAGGAAGTTTTAACATACCTCTCAGAAATTGAGTAATGGGACAAAAAGAAATCAGAAAGGAAAGTGAAGAATTAGATAATGATTAATAATCATGCCCTAATGGGCATGTATAGTAACATGTCTCCACAACAGAATATGCATTTTGTAAGAACACAAAAGATATTTGAAAAATTGACCATAGAGCAGTCTCAGTAACTTTTAAAGTCCTGTATTGTTCTTTGAGCACAGTGCAGTTTAGCTAGAAATCAATAATCAAAAAGTAATGAACAAAACTCCACATATTGAGAAATGAAGGAATGTATTTCTAAGAAAATTATGACTCAAACAAAATATAATAAAAGTAGAAAATATTTAGAATGGAACAATTCTAAAACACTACTATCAAAACTTATGCAAATAGAGCAGCATTTAGAAATTTTAGGTTTTAATGATTGTATCAAAACAGAAACAAAGATTGAAAATCAATGAGTGATACATTCAACTTCAGAGGATAGGGAAAGAACAACAAAGTAAACCTTAAGAATATGGAAGGAGGGAAATAATAAAAACTTGGGCTAAAATTACATAATAGAAAATGAGCGTTGAGTGAAAAAAATGAACGAAAACAAAATTTGGTTGTTTGGAAAGACTAATAAAATTGACAAATCTTTGGTAAGATTAATCAAGAAAAATGAGCTTTTTTTTGTTTACTCGGGAGTAAACAATATGAAGAATGAAAAAGGGGATAAAGCTGTAAGCATTAAGGAAATAAAGGATAGTATGAACAGCTTCATGCCAGTTAATTTGAAAATTTGTTTGAAGTGAACAAATTCCTAGCAAAATATAGCTTAAGCAAAACTGATTCAGGAAGAAATAGAATACATGCTAAGTCATCTAACCTTTAAGAAAACTTGTCAAAAAGATGTCAAAGATCTTTCCACAGAGAAAACTCTAGGCCTTACATGGTTTTACCACATAGTCCAACCAAACATAGAAGGAACAAATACTTTTAATTTTATGAAAACTATTCCAAAGCAGAGTAAAAGAGGAAATATTTCTCAACTCATTTTATGAAGCCTGTATAACCTTGCTACCAATAACCTGATGTGGACAAAACAAGAAAGGAAAATTGTGGGTGAATCTCATTCAGGAGCACATGTAAACTGGGGCTTCCTTGGTAGCTCAGACGGTAAAGCGTCTGCCTGCAATGTGGGAGACCCAGGTAGTCTTGGACAAATACTAACAGAGCCAACCCAGAAAAGTCTAAAAAAAGATTACATCATATCCAAGTTGTGTTTATCTTAGAAAGCACGTTTTTTTTTAAAAGCAGTAAGGAAATGGCAAACCTTTCCAGCATTCTGGTGGTCTACAGTTCATGGGGTCACAGAGAGTCAGACACAACTGAGTGACTGAGCACAGAAAACTCAACCTTATTTTCCACATGAACAAACAGATCAAGAAAAAATATTATTGTCAATAGATACCAAAAAAATTATTTGATAGAACTCAATATCTGTTGATGAAAAAATTTTAGCACACTAGAACTAAAAGAGAGTTTGTTAACTTGATGAAGAGCAACTAAAAAAGCCTACAGAAGATACCAAATTTAAAGATGAAACAATGTTTTCTTTTCAATATTAGGAATAAGACAAGAGTGCCCACTTTTTACAATTCTAGTCAATGTTATATTGAAGACGCTATAGGAAATCAGTCCTGAATATTCGTTGGAAGAACTGATGCTGAAGCTGAAACTCCAATACTTTGGCCACCTGGTGTGAAGGACTGACTCATTGGAAAAGACCCTGATGCTGGGAAAGATTGAGGGCAGGAGGAGAAGGGGACGACAAAGGATGAGATGGTTGGATGGCATCACTGACACAATGGACATCAGTTTGAGTAAACTCAGGGAGCTGGCAATGAACAGGGAGGCCTGGACAGCTGCAGTCGATGGGGTCGCAAAGAGTAGGGCATGACTGAGCAACTGAACTGAACTGAACTGAACTGAAAAAAGTACAGTTGGAAAAAAAGTGAAAGGTATTAGGATTAAAAAGTAAGTACTTTTAATAGTAAGTAGAAAAGTATAAAAAGCACATATGATTCTTTGCATAGAGAATTTTAAAAACTACAGATAAAATATTAGCATTAATGAAAAGTTAGCAGGTTTGCTGTATATGATCAGCTGCACTAATTAACAAAAATAAGGTTTAAAGATACCATTTATAGTAGCATCCAAAATATAATAATATCTAGGAATAAGTCTAATAAAAATGAGAAAGGTGAAATTTTTAGAGGAAATTATTGTTCACTTAGGAAAGCTTTCTTATCTCTCCTTGCTGTTCTTTGGAACTCTGCATTCACATGGGTATATCTTTCCTTTTCTCCTTTTAAGTCTGAATTTGGCAATAAGGAGTTCATAATTTGAGCCACAGTCAGCTCCTGGTCTTGTTTTTGCTGACTGTATAGAGCTTCAGCATATTTGGCTGCAAAGAACACAATCTTATTTTGGTATTGACCAGCTGGTGATGTCCATGTGTAGAGTCATCTCTTGTGTTGTTTGAAGAGGATGTTTAGTATGACCAGTGCATTCTCTTGGCAAAACTCTGTTAGCCTTTTCCCTGCTTCATTTTGTATTCCAAGGCCAAACTTGCCTGTTACTCCAGGTATCTCTTGAACTTTCTACCTTTGCATTCCAGTATCCTATGATGAAAAGGACATCTTTTTTTGGTGTTAGTTCTAGAAGGTCTTGTAGGTCTTCATAGAACTGTTCAACTTCAGCTTCTTCAGCATTAGTGGTTGGGGCATAGACTTGGATTACTGTCATATTAAATGTTTTGCCTTGGAAACGAATAGAGATCATTCTGTCATTTTTGAAATTGCATTCAAGTACTGCATTTAGAACTCTTTTGTTGACTATGAGGGCTACTTCATTTCTTCTATGAGATTCTTGCCCATAGTAGTAGATATAATGGTCATCTGAATTAAATTCACCCATTCTGACCCATGTTAGTCCAGTTTAGAGGAAATTCAGTTCAGTTCAGTCACTCAGTCGTGTCCGACTCTTTGTGACCCCATGAACTGCAGCACGCCAGGCCTCCCTGTCCAACACCAACTGCCAGAGCCTACCCAAACTCATGTCCATTGAGTAGGTGATACCATCTGACCATCTCATCCTCTGTCATCCCCTTCTCCTCCTGCCCTCAATCTTTCCCAGCATCAGGGTTTTTTTTTTTTTTTTTTCAAATGAGTCAGCTCTTTGCAACAGGTGGCCAAAGTATTGCAGTGTCAGCTTCAGCGTCAGTCCTTCCAATGAACATCCAGGACTGATCTCCTTTAGGATAGACTGGTTGGATCTCCTTGCAGTCTAAGGAACTCACAAGAGTCTTCTCCAACACCACAGTTCAAAAGCATCAGTTCTTTGGTGCTCAGCTTTCTTTATAGTCCAACTCTCACATCCATACATGACTACTGGAAATTTACTAGACAGACTTTTGTTGGCAAAGTAATGTCTCTGCTTTTTACTATGCTATTTAGGTTGGTCATAACTTTCCTTCCAAGGAGTAAGCATCTTTATGAGCATGTTATTATACTTCATCAAAAAGGTAAAGCAAATTACATAGATACTATATGCTGAAAGTAGAGATGGGTATGTATGAACCTGGGCCTTTCCCAACTCCAAGATCTGTGTTTTCCCCAACATAGTGACCCTGATTTGGGGGCATCCCAGATATGCTCAGTTCTACATGACTCCTGGGACTTGGTCCCACTTTCTGGGTAAACAACAGTGACAAATTGTGTCATCTCCAGGGTTAAAGACTGGCTGACATGGCAATTGCTTCATCTCAGGTTTTCGGGTTCCTTTGGAGGAGATATGGGCATCGGCCTTTGGACCATGGTCGGGTACCCCTTCCAGCTGCCCTAATATACGATCTTAACACCGGTTTTGCCCAGATGAACTGGACAATATAATCTAGAAATGTAAGGGAGTTGAAATGCGGTGAATTTTGACCAGTGAGAGACTATATATGGGAAAGAGCTTATAGTCAATAGCTTACTTTCCTCCTTCACCCTCTACAAAGGGCCCTTCCATGTAGGAGATGTTTCTCTTCTGTGACTGAGAAACCAGCTGTGTTTTCTTATGAAGTGGTGGCCATATCAGGAACGTACCACTTTATACGTGTTCCTCCTTTCTCACTGACTCACTGTTTTTTCCTCTCACTCTTGCTTTCCTGATACAAAAACTCTCAAAACACTAGAGCTTTGTCTTAGGGTCTGATTTCCAGGGAACCTGGACTTTGATATCCACTAAAGTTGGTGTTAGTGGTAAAGAGCCTGCTTGCCAATGCAGGAGACATAGAGACATGGATTTGATCCCTGGGTGGGAAGATCCCTTGGAGGAGGCCATGGCAACCCACTCCAACATTCTTGCCTGGAGAATCCCATGGGCAGGGGAGACAGGCAGGCTACAGTCCATAGGGTCGCACAGAGTCAGACACGACTGAAGTGACTTAGCACGAACACACCCACAAGGTTCAAGCTTTCCAAAATTCAGATAGGGATCACAACCTATTAGCAGGCTATAAACTCACTTAGAGCACATTACTATTAGCAATCAAAAACACATTAAAACATAAGAGAAACAAATCATCAGAGTGTACCATATGTAATAAGAGTAAGTGCAGATTTTCTAAACCTGTTACTTCAGTTATTCTGTGTGTGTTTGAGGATGTGAATGAGTGTATTGTATTGTGATGTTAAATTATGTTTTACTGGGTGCCAAAAAAGTTCAAAAGCTAGTGGTCTAGGCAGCAGTTACATGAAGTAACAAGCTTATCACTGTGACTTCTGTTTTCATGTGCACAAATGTTCCTATCTATGGGAGTTTTGGGTCATTTAACTTTACTTCAACAAGTACCAAGATGTCTAAAGAACTCTCATATGATTTCCTCATGTATGGTCAACTTACACTTGTAGTTGCCATATTAGAAAAAAGAGTATTTTGAAATACTACTCTTGGAAGCTAGATGGCATGCCTTATTTAGAAAAATAAAAGGGATTATCTAGAGAGGGAAATTTTATTTAATGTTGCTAGATGTCTTTGTGAGACTATGGTTATACAGGCAGATCTATTTTTCTAGTAACAGTCATTGATAATCCAAGTGACTAACACAATATCCATTGTATTTTTCCTTAATGATGTTTTTATCTTTGAAAACTATACCTAGTCTTTCAAGTGCAATGACCTATTTGATCTCCTTGGAACATCCTGATTTGGAGAGTCCAGTGGAGAAAATGCAAGTCTCAGAGCTATGCATGGACTTTCTGACTTTAAAAGCAAACACCCAAAGCAGGTTTTCATTTGCATTGTATGTACTGACTTAATCTATTAACTGAGAACAGCTGCTGAGTTGCACTTGGTGAAGTATTCTGAGATAAAATTCCCTGGCAAGACACATAAAAGAGAAAAAGAAGAAAGTTTGTGAAGACACAGAACAGTCTCTAAGGTATGATCCAAAAACCAAAGAAATGGAAAGTGGTGTCTTAAATCCTCTGTGATTCCATGAAATCTACAAAAAAGCAATTTGAATGGATTCATACTCTATTCAGAATCCAAGGATATGGTTAATTGTCAAGACCTAGTTGAGTTGCTTTTAATTTTATACTAATTCCTGAGTAGCCAATTGATAGAGTTAGCTTTCTCATTTGGTAGTCATAACACAGTTATTTTTACAATTACTGCCAAACCTACTGAGAATTTAATTCATTTGGAAGTCTCTGAAGAGAGATTTTGAAGTTCATTCTATCCACACCCAGATGGCCAGATTATTAAAGCCTGGCAAAGACAGAGAGGTTGTTTATTCCTTCTTCACAAAATTATTGTACAATAGGTGGTGAGCCACACTCCATGTCCAGATAATACTGACTTGTTATTCAAAGTATTAGTGATATGCTAATTCACAAGTATTAATGATATGGTAAATGAATTTAAAGAGTAACATTCAAGGGGAAGAATGAATACTGGTTTCATCCTTGTAGAGCTATTTCAGGAGGTATATATTGACCAGAGGAGATACGATCCTCATTCATTATTCTTACTCTGGAGTCAATAGTATTACTAACAAAGGTCAGGTGTCATGTGAGGGGGATGCATTTTGCAGAAGAAGTCTCATCTAGGATGATAGGTCAGTTGGTCGCCTTCACATCTGTGCAGAAGTCCATTCATGGTCTGCTTTTCATCTGATACGCTTGTTGATCACCTTCACGGCAGATCACATTACCCTTCATGCATTCATCTGATTTACCATATGGCTGTTCAGTTTCTCCCATTAAAGGTCTACAGTTTACTTTCCCACCCCTTGACTTTGGAATTGGCCACGAGACTTGTTTTGGCCGATATTATCAGGTACAAATTCACTGTGCCTGTTCTGAGCTTAGGTCTTAAGAGACTTTGTGTGTATTCATTTGCTCTCATGTGTTTCTGCTATATTCATGAGAAGAACATTCCCAGACTAATGCTAGTCTCAGGAGAGGGTTGAGAGGCATGTGGAATAAACCGTCCAGCCAAGTTCAGTCTGAATTAGCTAATCTGGTCAACCTGCACTGAATGAACTAAATAAGTGCTTATTATTGCCACTGATGTTCTGTAGATGTTTGTTATGCAGCGTTATTGCAGTAGGGGCTTCCCTTGTAGCTCAGTCAGTAAAGAACCTGCCTGCAATGCAGGAGACCTGGGTTCGATTCCTGGGTCAGGAAGATCCTTTGGAGAAGGAAATGGCAACCCATTCCACTATTCTTGCCTGGAGAATCCCCATGGACAGAGGAAACTGCCAGGCTACAGTCCATGGTGTTGCAAGAGTTAGACATGACTTAGCAACTAAACCACCACCACCACATTATTGCAGTAATAGTTGACTGACAGACCTTCCAAATTCACTTGTGGTTTTTTAGTGAAATTCTTTTTTTTCCCCTTTGTATAATATCTATTTCTTTTATTCTAGGCTCTGTCAGATTTTAGAAGCTAAATTTTGTCCTGTGACTTAAACAAGGAATTAGGTGGAAGCTCTGGCTTTCTTCTTGAGCTCCAAATCCATGTGTACACTCTTTCTGGGGTTTATAGGAAATTCAGAGAGGCTGATTCTGGCAGAGGATCACTTTACCCTCTACACACTAATAATTCTGAATTATATGTGTTCAGCTGATTTGGCCAAGACTTTGCCAATAGCCAATCAATTTCTGTGGATCATACCTGCATTAGTGCTCTTCCTTCCTCATCATGCCTGAAGTTATGGAAAGTTTCATTTTGGAACCCACGTGAGCTCTAAGAGCATTCAAAGATGTCATTACCACAGGTAATTTTGACACGTGTAGAAGTTACCATTGGGTAAATGAAAAATGTTAAAATGATTAATACAGTTCTAACAGGAAAACTTTTTCCCCCCTAGACATTCTTTCTGGAATTATCTGGGAGTTTCATGAGTAAAAATCTAGCTTCACAAACACTGTGCTGCACAGTCCCTGCCTTGTAATAAGTTCATGACTTCTTACCAAAGGAACTCACATGTGAACGTGCCATAACTTATTCAGCCACAAATATGATACTTCAGTAAAAATGCCTGGAAAGATCCTTCTCTATCTCCTAAGATCTATGTAGCTGGAAAGCTGCTCCTGACATTTTTCTAGAACATGGTTCACCTCTGCTCTCCCATCAGAGAAAGAAGTGAGTTTAGTGGTGGGATAGGATATGTCCTACATCACAAAGGCACCTCTTGAACATTTGGGAAGCATCTACATCTCAGTTTGATTTGGTATCTTGGAGCGCAGAACAAGCTCTCATCATCTAGACAATGTAAAGATATGAAACCAGGGTAATTTTAGTATTATGGATGTCTGGGAATTCTAGGAAAATCTGTTCCTTCAACTTCAGGTGGAAAAGGCACTGGTATACTCACCTTTCAGATGACTGCCTGAGATGGACAGGTTCATAAAAATTCACATTCTCTACTGGTACTTGAAGCCCTCCCTTGAACCTAGGCTTTCTAAGGTTTTTAGTTGTGTTCAGACAGGCTTTGGGTGTTCTCAGGAGAAGAGGTTATTCTAGAGGTGGCCTAAAGAAAGCTAAGCCATGCCCTGTTCTCCTTTCCCATGGAGACCAATCTAATCATGCTCCTCACTCTAGGACTAGAGACCAGCTCAGTTATACCTCTGGAGGTTTAGTGCTGTGGTTCTCAAAACACAGACCACAGGGTCACTTCACATGGTGCATGATTAAAAAAAGTTCTAATGTGCAATTCAAAGAGATATATTGAATCAGATTGGGGTAGAGGCTCTAGAACATGCATTAACAAACTACCAGTATGATCCTGATGCTCAGAAAATACCAAGATACAGGTCTTATTTACCTGGGTTTCCTGAGGCTTTAAGCCTCCCTTGAACATATCTGTCAAGCTTATGGGGCCTTTGAATTGCATTCTGGATTGTCATGTCAATCATCAACAAACATTTCTGGGCACTTACTGTGTTCCGGCATATTCTAGGATCCAGTAAATAACTAAGGCATGCCTCCCACCCCCCAAGAAAATTTATGTACTGTCCCTGAAAGTGGTGCCTTGATCCACCAGTAGCAGTAATTCCTAAATCCAGATCCAGAGATTCCTTGGAGTCCCTGAAAGTGATAAAATGTGCCTCCTCTCTCAACCTAGAGATGGCCAAATAAGGCTCCTTCCTTTAGCTGGACTCATATCACTGAGTCCAGTCCTTAAACTGTAACTACAAACTCACTTTACAGTCTTGCTCTGATAGACTTAGATTCTCATTTTCTGAATTCCACTAAAAGATTCTTAACTGAATCCTGAATTCCTCTAAATGATTCTTAACTAAATCCACTATTACACTTGAGAGCAAGCATCAATTTACCCACTTAGCGCTGTCTGCCTTAGACTCAGCTGAACACATTGGATCTGAAAAAGTAATTTGTTATTGAAAGTGTTTTTAGCCTAGGAAGTCCATACCAGCTGTGCTCTTGGTTATTTCTCCTTAAAAATACATACAAATATGTGCTAGATCCAAACATGAGAATCTGCCAATAGTCTTCAAGTGTTTTATTATTCTGGAGCAAAGTTGAAATATACACTTATAAATCTGTTTTGATGTGTACTAAATTTCTCAGTGAGGAAGGACAGGTATTTGAAAGGATATAGTGGCTGCTCTACAACAACCTAATGTTCTGTGTTATACCTAGAGAAACCAGTGTTCCCAAATGAGAATATCTTTTAAAGCTTCTTCCAGGACCTGTAGAGTCTTAACTGTCTCCCTAAGTTTTCCCACCACACATGGACTCTGCAAAATGTAACATTCTTTGATTCTGAACTGCGTTCCAACTCAGTCCTCTGGATGCCCACAAACGGCTTTTAAACCTGAGATGGTAATCCAGGAGAGAGTCTAAATATCTCAAAGAACATGGGGATATGTCCTGAAACATGCTCAAATAAGCTAGAATTGCTAGCTCAAGCTTTCAGGGTCTGTCCAAATAGTGCTGGGACAGTCTGTCCTCTTGGAAGTTTCAGGAAGCTTCTACAGAACTTGCTGAGGACCTAAAGGCAGTGAGGTATTCCAGGAGTCCAGCCTAGCAAGTTCAGCTTGGATCAGGATGAGTTCTGAAATGCTGATGTGGAGTTGTTTATTCCTTCTCACTCTTCTATGATTCTAAGTGTACTCAGCATCTGAGATTTATTAGATTAACAAATGTCAGAGAAGAGTCTTTGATTTGCGAATGCTAAGATTGGATGTTCCCTGTGAATCTCTACTGACTTCACAACTGGAAATACAGCTGGGAAGCCCCAGGGAAAGGAGCTGTCCCTAGTGTTGGTGCTGACTGCCCATAGCTCCTTTGCCCTACAAGGAACAGGAAGAAGTATGTGGTAATAGGCTGGTGGTCTCGGTGTGTCCCATTTAGAGATACCTGAGGAGAGAAGAGACCAGGAGGAGAGGGGAAGAGAGAAGAAAGAAGTGAATAGGAACAATATAAAGATACAAATCTGACCTGGGTAAAGATGCCCAGTTTGGCTACTATTTTTTTAACTCCTTTGTAGCTCATCAAGAGAAAATTGTAGTACTTATTTGAGCATATGATGGAAATCAGATACTACCTGATTCTGGGAGGTGTTTTTTTTTTTTTTTTTTTTTTTCATTTATCCAGTAACCCATTGCAGAAAACAACCTTTTGAGAAGTCAGAACCATGGTAAAACAAGTTTAGTTACTACTGCACAACCTCAGACTACTGTCTGGTTTAAGAAGAGGAGTGAATGTTGTGCAAAAAGAGCAGGCCCTCAGAGGTCTAGAAAAAGGAAACTCCAAAGAAGCATAATCTTTTGTGTCTTAATTGGAGCTACAAGTCATGCTTCTAATAAGCAAACTCAGCCAAGCATAGCCAGATGAATATCTTATATATCTGAAACCATCATAAGATGCTAATCAGTGGAAAGAAAGTACAAAATCTGCTTTTGGTAGAGGGTAGTTTCAACGAATCCTATGGATGGTGTCCTGGAATGGATGATACCAGTCCTTACTTTGATTTCTCTTTCTTTAAGGTCTATAGCTGTCTTCTATGTATCAAGTCACTTTCCTCACCAACCAGACTTAGGATTCAGGGCAATATGGGGCCATCCCTTCCTACGCATCCAGTAGTTGAAGCCTTAGCTGCCTGGCTGTACCCTGCTTTGAAGCTTCACTCTATGAGCACTGGACACCAGACAGAGGCAGATCTCCCCAGAGATTCTTCCAGTCTTTCCTGCCTCTTGACCTGCTTTCTGGTGTCTGTCTTTGTATGGACACATCACCCATAACAGCAAGTACTGCCTGTCTGGATCCTTATGTTGACTTCTGCCTGGCATCACTGTTGCTATATCCTCTTCTTTTCCACCCGCTGGCTAATTCCTGTCACAGATTTAATTCCCATTTCAAAACACCTTTCAAAATAAAGAACCACGCAAGGTAGATTTTTGTAGTGGTTAGGAGGACAGACTCCAGAGCTAGACTGCTTGGGTTTGGATTTTTGTCTCTGGCTTTGATTAGCTATGCGTCTTTGAGCAAGTTACTCAAACTCTCTGTGCTTCAATTTATTTGTCTATAAAATAGAAACGGTAATAATAGAGCTTACCTCATAAAACTGTTTTGAATATTAACTGAGATCCACATCTTTCTTATAAACTAGGCCAGCAAAACATAACACATGTTTTTATATGCTAATTGCCTTAGGTCTATTCTCTCTTTTGATTTTTTTCTGAGGTATGGCTGTTTTTATCCCAATTTCATTGTTAAGGTCGGAGAAATTGAATAGCATTTTAAAGGTTAAACACCTATCAAGTTGCGTAGCTAGGACTTGAACATAAGCTTGACTCCAAAGACTGAACTTTTATCTTTGTTGCGTGACTTTTATTGGTTAATTGTCCCTGTCCTGACCCATTTTTGCATCTCAGTTGGACTCCAAGCCTTTATGTCATCTGGTCCTGGTTTTCTCAGATTCCTGAGCAGCATACATATTGTGTGACTAACTTGGTTACAGTAGTAGCTCTGATGCAGGGCATTGATCAAGGAAGAGTTAATTTATAGAACAATATTCCTTTTGTCTGTTTTTCCTGATGCATTCAGCTCATTCAAAAGAGTAGTTACCTAGATGTAATCTTAGTTGTATTGGAGAATAGGGCTTCTGTATCACCCAAAGAAATCCAAATGGGTTCAGGAAGCTGCCATCTTGTGTGTGTAATAAAGTTCCTCCAGAAAGCCAATGGAAGTGTAGATCAGCAAAAAGGGTAAAAGAAATTAAGCAGGGGTGGGGATGAAGGAGACTTTTTATTTTGAAAGTCAGAAGAGTTTTGGTTAGGTAGAATGTATTGAACCGCTTTGAAAACATTCTATTAAGACCTGAATTAGCACAATACAAGATGTGCTTTATTTTACATTCATTTTGAATTTAGAATTAAAAAAATAATTGTGAGGACACTTCCTTGCAATAAAATCTAAAGGACAGGCAAAGACTTGTCTTAAATCCCTGTGAATTTGGAAAAAGCTACAAAATATGTGAGTTTGTGTGCTACAGATTGAATGTTTGTGTGTTCCTTGCCCTTCCAATTCATGTGCTGAAGCCCTACCCTCCAATTCAGTGATATTAGTGAAGTAGGGTCTTTGGGAAGTAATTAGGATTAGTGACGAGGTCATGAGGGTGGAGCGTTCATGAGTGGGATTATAAAAGAGACCCCAAAGAACTCCCTTACCCCTCCCATCGTGTGGGGACCCTGCCAGAAGTCAGCAGTCTGTACTAGTCCCTGGCCCTACTGCCACCCTGCTCTGAGACTTCTCAGTCTCCAGAGCTCTGAGAAATAAATGTTTGTTTTTTAAGCCACTAGTTTAAGACACTTTTGTAAAAGCAGCCCCAAAGGAACTACGACTGTGTGTGCCTGTGTCTGTGTGTGTGAGTGTGGTTTGTTTTTTAATCCCCTCCCTCACAAAGTAGTGTGAGAAGCCAGTTTGAAAATGACAATGTGGTGGTTCCTTTACCCAAGGGAGGTCAAAAATGGCCAAGCTATTTATATTGCTTTTTTTGGACCTTACATTGGAACTTAAGTGCTTTTAAAGTGTTGAAGGAAAAAGGAAACCTTCAAGCTACTCAAAGATTTGAATTGCTCTGCTATCTAAAACTGTACTTAAGAGGGACATTTATAAAACAGTAAGGGGAATTAATCAAAACCTTCCATTAAGAAAAGAAGCAGGTAGCTAAAAATAAACCTACATTGAGAATAAATAGAATTCTTCAGATTAAATGAATTTTTCTGGTTCCTATCCACTGAAACACTCAGAGAACCTATAATTCTGTCATTATTACTGCTGCTATTATTATTATTATTAGGCAATTGCTTCAATTTAACAAGTTATTCATCTTTTTGCATATGTAAGACATATTACTACATAATTAAATAGCATAATACTCGCAAATCCATGGTTGCTGGTTTGTAGTGTGGCCTTATATTTCTTCATGATGAGCTATTCAAGTGAAATAACTAATGCTTTTAGGTGAAAAATGTTTTCCTCCTAAATTCACAAAAATATACTTGTTACTTTTAATATTTGCATCTCCACAAAGACCAACATCGCTCTATTCCATCTTGATGTTCTCTTCCAAATTTTTGAAGTAGATCACTGTCTCGGATACTCCTACTTTCTCTTTCTGCACCTCTTTCTTATTTGCAGCTACCCCTTTCTCCTTAGCTGCCCACCCCTAGCTCCGGAGTGTCCCTCATTGTCTGGCAACTCAGTGACTGAGTTTGATTCCTTCAAAGCTATTCTACTCTATGCTGGTGCTGCATAAAGCGTCCTGCTGGGAATCAGTCTTCTACAGCTCTTTCCTTATTTCCTCCATTTTCTTAAAAAAAAAAAAAGAAAAAGAAAAAGTGAAATTCCTTCCTACTCCATGTTCTCAGTTGACCACCTTTCTTGTTACGTCACTGGGAATAAAGAAGCAATCAGGGCAGGACTCCTCTTTTCTGCCACCAAGTCGTGTCTGCCCTAGTGTTTTCTGCCTTTCCCTCCCTCCCACAGTAACTGTGCCAACTCTCATCTAAAGCTATGTCCTCCACTTGTGCATTGGTCCCATTTTCTTGTCTAACTCAGACTTTTCTCTTGCAAGTATCCCATTTGTCTCCTACGTAAATCCCTCCCTTCCTACTGGATCTTCCTATCAGTATGCAAGCTGATAGGAAACATCAGAAAGCACATTGAAAAACACAAACCCCCAAATCCCTCTTTCAATCCCCTCATCCTCTTCCAATTCCTTCTTCATTTGTTTACTCCATTTGTAGCAAATTTCCTAGACAATTTATCTATTTTTGTCTCCCCCTTTTTCCTCTCCTTTGAACTCCAATGAAGGTTTGTCTCCATCATGCCAGTGAAACTGCTCTTCTTAGTATCACCAGTGACCTCAATGTGGCCAAATCCTATAGGCAGTTCTCAGTCCTTACGTTGACTGAAATATCTCATCACTTCTTCCTTTGGAAACATTTTTATCTCTTAGTTTCTAGGACACCTCAGATTCTGGTTATCCTTTTTCAGACTTCTTTGCCTGTATTACTTCTGTTGGGAAAAAAAATCCTTTGCTGATTCTTCTTCCGCTACCTACTCTGAAACACTAGAATACCCCAGGGCTCCTTGGACCTCTTCAGTTCCCCATCTACACTTATCCTTTGGGTGACCATATGGTGTTCAATAGTGTTATGTACTATCTACTTCTATCTCTAACCTTAATCTCTTCCATGAGTTCTAAACACTTCTATTTAACTGCTTACTCATTATTTCCATTTGAAAGACCAGTGTACAGTTCAAATGTAACATGGTGAAGACAGAATTTTAAAATTTTCTTCACTAAATCTGTTTTTCCCTGGGAAGTTGCCACTGTCTACCTGGAGGATTTCAGACAAAAACCTAGAAGTCATTCTTGAGTTCTTTCTTGCTAAATATACTTATCCAATCTTGAAAGTTTTCTTGTCACTTCTACTTTTGAAACATCACCTAAATCCACTCATTTTTCACTGTCTCTATTGCTATTAACTTAGTCCAAGCCACTGTCAACTTTCTTCTTGGTCTTACCTTTCAGGCATCCATTCATTTAGCAAATACCTCTAACCCTTCAACATGTGTCCATCACTATTCTTGGTACTTACTTTGTAACAATGAACAAGCCAAATAAAAACCTCCTTTCTCAAGAAATTTAAGTTCTGTCTTAAGGAGATGCCTCCTTATTGGCTTCTCTGAACTTCTCTTTCTCTCTACCCTCTCTTTAGTCTATTCATCACCTAACAGCCAGAATAATCTGTTAAAAAAAAGTCTAAGATCAGCCCTCTAGTGGCCCCTCAGACCTCATCTCCTTTGCTCCCCTTCACTTAGTTCATGCATCACCTCAACCTCTGCCAAAGCACACTAAATTCATTCCAGCTCCCTGGATTTTGTACTCACTGTTCTCTGCCTGGAAAGTTCTTCCCTCAGCTATTTGTGTGGTTTGCAACCTCACTTTATGCAGACTCTGATCAAATGTCACCCCAGAGAGTTGCCCTTATCATGCTCTCTTAAATAGTTGCCCTTTATCACTGTGTTTTTTGACCTTTGTTTATTTTCTTTGGAGCATTTACCACTGACATACTCTATATTTATTTCCTTATGTGAATTTTATTTTCTCCCCCTAGAATGTAAACTATTTAAGGTAAAGCTTTTGTTTTCTTGTTCCCTGTTTTTTTCCCAGCACTCAGAATATTGTTTGCAGTATGGTGGGCATTGAAAAGAATATTTGATGTATGAATGAATTAGTGAGTGAAAAAATTATGTGTTAACAGGGGGAGAAAACCCACTAAACTTGGAATCAAGAGAGCTGGGTTAATAACCCTGGTTCTGTCATTGACTAGTTATGAGACAGTTGGCACACCATTTTGACCTCCTTGCCACTCAGACTCTGCATAATGAAAAGTCTGGACTGTGAGCCTGAAGATCCCAGTTCTAACATTCTCAAGTTCTGTGCGCGTGGTGTCTTCACTCTAGAGACCAACTCCTACGCCTCATTTGGCCCAAACAAGATTGAGGCCTTTTTTGTTCAAGAGCTGCTGGGAAGTAGACATGGCTTTTACTTTTCCCTGTATTCTGTCAGTGTTGAGATCCCTGCCAGGAGGGAAGTCACAGCACTTGTGTCTGCACAAACATTTCAGTCAAGAACCTCCCCAAGTTGCCTACTGAAGGGAAGGAGCCAGAGTGGGGGATATCACAAGGGAAGAGATTCAGTGGAGCTTTGATCAGAAAATTCATTACATTTGCTCTTGATCACAATGCATACTCACTCAGGTCTGCAATCGCTTACTCTGTTAGGCAAAATTCCTAGTGGGGGAAAGAAAAATAGCATGTGTGCACGACTCCATCTGTGTAAGACCCTGCCAGAAACATTTATGAATCACTCGTCTCCTGATAGACAACTTGCTTTCCTAGTTTGCAATCATATTTCCCACAGATGTTGCTTTTGAATTAACCATTGTCTCATTTTGAATGTTTTCTCCTATCTGAGACTGTCATGTGGGCAAATCTCCCCTACCGTCAAAGTTGGCAGCACTTACTCATCTAAAGGAAGGAGGACAAGCCAGGGAGCTGGAATCCAGAATCAGGGATAGACACTTCTCCACAAGTGCGGAGTTTGGTATTTCTCAAGTTCTGGCATCTGGGATGTTTACTCTCAGGTTATGCAAAGTCCCAGCTTGGGTTCTGGAAAAAATGAACTAACTACTTTGCCTGAAAGGAGTTTCTTTCTAGTTCCTGGGGACATCTTGCTTTTATTAGGCCATATCTATTGTTATGTTGTCTATGCTGAGAGATGAGGGTGTCACTCACTGTGTGGAACCCGTCGCTGTTGTGGCCTTGGTTGTCTGGTGATTTGTATTCTGTTTTACATCAAACCTGCTTATAGCCATCTTGCCTGCATCTCAAATGTTACTGAGAAATTTTGGAAGGTAAACAGATTTTCTTTGGGGCATATTTAGAAGTTAGTCTCCTGTGTTTACAGAAACATATTAACTTCACTTTTCAGTTTCTTTGCCATTCAGCCTCTGTTGATTCTTCATGAACTTTGATTAGATTTTCCTTCTCTTTTCTTTTTAGAGATGAAATATTAAACAAAACCCGATAAAGCAAATTTTATTCATTTTAAAATACCATGTCTGAATGTGCCAATGGTGGTCCAGTTTTGGATATGTGAGCTTAAAGTTAAATGCAAATTTTAATTTCCTTTATAAAGGAGCTGATGAAAATCCATTGTGAAAAGGTTATGAGAAAAATCTTATCTTATAGTTGCAGCCAAGATTCAAGTCATTATTTAAGACGTGAAGCATTTGGCAACAAAAAGATTGTTGTCATTAAAAAGGAAGCCTAACACATTACTCCTGGGCTGAGAAAAAAATAATTCAGCTGTCATTGTTACTGAAGGAGCAACACAGGAAGATGGCAGAAATGAAAATGAGCAACTCTACCTTAAATAGTATGATATATATTTTTTCACCTAAGAAGCAGAGATAAACATTTGATGATTGGTTTAAACCTCTCAGAGAGATTTACTTATTGGTTAGTACCTGACATTTAGCTAAGCCTGTGTTCCCCAAATGAATGTAGCTCAGAGAAAGCCAGTAGAACTTCACCACAGTGGCAGCAAAGAGACAAGAAGTTCTTTTTTCTCTATATTATTAGCAGCCTGAAGTCTGTAATTTAATAAGACTGTTGCCAAATTGCTAGGTGTCCTTATAAATTATTTATTTTTGGAAAGAAGGGTTAGAATGAGGCCACTGATGTCATCTTGGCTGGCCTTACCTTAGCCTGGATGTAGCAGAAAATGGGCACTGTGGATTTGCATAGGTAAGTATTTGAAAGGCTTTACTAGTTTTTGATGCTACAGAAAAGTCCAGTGTACTTCTCAACTCCTTCCAAATAGTTCCTCCAGATAGTCTGTCCCTTGTTGGTTATCCTGAAAAACACTGTCTAAAATGATTGTCTCTTCTGTCATCTCCTCCCAGTGCAGTGTTATTTCTCTGCTTGATATGAGGGAAATTTTGATGGACATAACTCCAAAGATGTTTTCAATTAGGTTTCTTGTCCTAACAGATTATCTCATGAATATACCTTTTCCTTGTCCATCATGCTTGCCCTGAGCCTGCATCGCACTTCTGTGTAACTAGACTGTCTTTTTCCATCGGGGTAGTGGAGAAGAAGGAGATGGCATGTTACCTTAGACCCTCAAGAAGCAATTAACGAAGGAGCTATTTTCGAGGTTGTGGGCAAGGTTAATGGAAACCAACCAGGGATGGAGAAGCACCTCCATCTCACTGGTCTTCCCTCCTCTGATCGCCTACTCATACCTCCCACTGACCACAGTCAGTTGAAAACCCAAGGGAATGCCTTGATGCAGGTCAGCCTCTTCAGCGCAGAGAAAAGTGGAGAAGATTAATGTTTGTATCTGGGTAGACATATAGAGAATATTTAGAACATGAATTACCTCTGGAAAACTGTCATTTTCCTCCTCTTTGGGGTGCTTTCTTATCCTGTGAGTTGGTGTCCTTAGCAATCCCAACCTAAGACTCATGTGAGTGTTAAAATAAATCAGGGAGGCTAACTCATGAAGTAAAGGAAAAGAATCAAGAATTCAAGTGTAAATTCACCTTTTGTTCACAAGCTTAACAAACCTAAGCAGAACATAGGAAAGTAAATCTGTTGCACCTCTATAGTCTTCTCTTGCAGTATCGAGTGTGGTATAAATTGGAAATAATGAATAGGAAGCTGTGGAATTTTCAGGCCAGTGAAGGTAACTGAAAACTCATCTAATTGAAATTTTTAATTTTCATTACTTTGATTCTATTTCATTTAGGGTATTCCTTCTATATTTACATACCTACCCAAGTCATCTTTCTTTTTTCTATTTCCTTTATCTTCTCACATCCATTTAAGTGAATACCCTATTATTTTCCTGACTTCAGTAAAACCACTATTGTAATTAGCTGGGAAACTATCAGTGCGTTTCCTTTGTCCTCCTTCCAGAGTAAGGGAGTTACAGGTTAGTTTCTTAAGTGTGTGGGAATTCTTGAACAGTGAGGGAAATATTTTAAAGATGAACTACATATATTCATAAATATATTTACATATATATGTAACCTCCCTGGTGGCTCAGATGGTTAAGAATCTGCTTGAAATGCAGGATACCGAGGTTCAATCCCTGCGTTGGGAAGATTCCCTGGAGAAGGGAATGGCAACCCATTCCAGTATTCTTGCCTGGAGAAATCCATGGCTAGAGAAGCCTCGTGGGCTGCAGTTCATGGAGTAGCAAAGAGTAGGACATGACTGACTGACTAACACTTTTCAGTCTTATATAACCCCTCCTCTGAATCTTCACCCAGGAGTAGATTCTGGAAACCTTCATCTCATGTAGATACACTTCCAAGTTTCTGAGTGACTCCATTTCTGGTTCCTAGGTTCTCTCTTCTCTGAGTCCTCATGCCACTTCTTCATCAGGTGATCTTTGACTTTCCATTGAGATTCATCTAAATGTTATTTTTTTCAGGGAAGCTTCTGACGATTCCCAAGACCAGGATAAATCCTCTGTTGTGGAAATTACTACACTAGAATTAATCTCTTTTATCTGCTTTTGCCTTCCATTCATAATCTCCTGAAATGCAGGAACAATAAATGTCCTCTTCACCACTGTATCCCTCAACATCTAACATGCAGTAGGCATTCATTTCATGCTTGCTGAGTAGAAATCAACTCTGATGTAACCAGAGACCAACCAAGCTGCAACTAGGGTGGTTTGGAAACTGAAGAGCTTTATCAGTCACATAGGCCACCCCACACTGTCAGGCTTTTCAACAGTCTTCTTTATTTTCTTTTTAAATAACTTTTTTGTTTGTTTTTTGGTCAGTAGCAGGTTTAAAAGTAGAATTTTGCATTTAGCTGCTAGTATAGTGGGATTGCAACATATTGCAATTTACAAAGGCTCAAGAGTTTGGCAAATACTTTTGCCTGCTGCATTTTTGTAAGTATTTATTTTGGGAAGAGGCTGCAAATTTAACTTTCTTTTCATGGTCCCTTTCTTACTTTATTTTTGTCTGAAAGTAACTGATATGAAATGAACTGGAAACTTTAGCATTCTCTTTGTTCTTTTTAAACTCTATTATTGAAACAGCGTGGAAAGAACACTGCACTTGGACTCAGAAGCCCCAGATTCCAGGCCCCAATCAACCATGTTTTCTCATCTGTAAAATTGAGATGATAATAATATCAATTGCATAGAGTTGTTGTGAGGGTTAAGTGAGATGATCCACATAAAACATTTAATGTGGATCTTGGCCAATAGTAACTGCTCACTTTGCTGATACTGGAGGTAATCATAATGATAAATAGATGCTAAATTAATATATCTGAACACTTGTTATTTTACCGACAAGGACTGGAGAGGTCATTTAAGAATGAGGAAAAAAATACATCAAGCACTTTGTATACTATTTAACTCTTTTTTAAAAACTTTTTATTTTTACTTTATTTTACTTTACAATACTGTATTGGTTTTGCCATACATTGACATGAATTGACATGAGTTCCCAATCATGAACCCCCCCTCCCACCTCCCACCCCATATCATTTCATGATATTTAACTCTTATGTATAACATTAATTATAGTAGGAATGGTAGTGGTAAACAATGCTTTAAATAAATGTGTATGTATTTAACCCCTATTCCAAATAACTTTCAGTTCTGTTCTGAACATATTGTACTATTTTTCTTTCTGTTTCCTTACTTAGGGAATCAGGAGTAATGATTGGGGATGGAGTTTAAATAAGCTAGCCAAACACTCGTCCAATGCTTTATTTTTCTAAAAGTCAATGTATCCATTTGAAAACCTGAAAAGTTAATTTCAGAGGCTCTTTTACCTATGGTGTCAAGAATGCCAAGAAAATTGTTGATGCAATTTTACATTTGTGAAAAGTAACACTTAGTTGGCAAACAAATACTGAACTCCTTCTGAACTGAAGGAGATAAGATTGCTGCAAACTTGCAAGTCATTGCTTCTGGTTTCTGGTTTTGCTTTTCAAAAAAAAAAAAAATGTATTGGTTGCTTTCATTCTTATCACAAACAGCACTCGTATCCAGATTACTAGCTGTGTTAGAGTCCCTAACAAGAGAGGTTTATTGTATTCTCTGCCAGCATTTTCCTTCCCGAATGGATTCGCAAGGAATCTTTCAACTTAATCAAATTTTAACTATAGCTAACTCTTCAGATGCCACTGAAGAAAGAGGTATTTTCAGAGAATTTAAGTATGTTGAAAATTCTGTGGATAATCTAGGAACTTCAGCTTTCGATTTCATCAAATGTGACTTAGTGGAACTTCTCTTTCTTTCCTTTTTGAACAGCAGTATTAATGAGAAATGGATACATGATAAAAAGAAAAAAGATTAAACAGAATACGGAATACTGAGAATTTATAATCAGCCTTTGAAAGTGTTTGAACATCGTGTTATTTAGTAGATGCCTTCTAAAAGGTTTTCTGCTAATCAAAAGTCATAAAATATTAGATCTAGGAGATGCCTTGAAGTCCATGAGTTAACTTCCTTTGCCAAGGCAGAAGCAGATACTTCCGCTACTGACTGGTACTCCTTATATACAAATGATATGTTTACTGTGCTTTTATGCATCTCTCTTGTTAGGTCTTGGTTAGCACATAAACATTTGCCAGCAACGAGTATAATCAGTGTTGGCAATATATAAATGTTAACGCCTTTTAATCAGCTAGGTGTTAGAAAACTTGGACTGAAAGCTTAGAATAATTCTACTTAGCTCTATAGCTGAATGGTACACCAAATTTTAAGAATTTTTATTCTCACTAGTGGTGGTGATAGAAATGGCAATCATGGTCACTGTGACAGAAGAAACTGCAAAATCGTGTGAATTGCAGGCATGTGGGTGTGTGTGTCCTGACCTCACCACATTTCACATTCCCAACTCTCTTGTTACATTTCCCTCTAGCTGATGTGTTATTTAGCAATAAATCTAGGTGAAAGGCAATATTGTTGTTTAGCTGCTAAGTTGTGTCCAACTCTTTCGTGACCCAACTCTTATATGACCTCTTTTGGGACTGTAGCCCACCAAACTCCTCTGTCCAAGGGATTTCCTAGACAGGAAAAATATTTGAGTGGGTTGCCATTTCTTTCTTCAGGGGATCTTCCTGACCCAGGGATTGAACCTATGTCTCCTGTACTGGCAGGTGGATTCTTTATCACTGAGCTACAAGGGAAGCCTGAAAGGCAATATGTCAGCTACCAAATGTTACCAGACCAAATAAACCATATTACTGTAGAAACTGATCATCAGTATGTCATTGGTACACAAGGATCTGGGCAGCTGTGCAATCTGCCTGCAAGGTCAGGGCGAGGTCAGGATGAAAGGTCAGGGCAAGGTCAGGCGTGTTGAGGCATGCCCGGGCATGTCGGGACATGTCCCGGTAGAGGGCGCTGCAGACAAGCCCAGGAGATGGGCCAGCAACCAAGCCGACCAATCAGGAGCCGACATGAAGCCCTCGCCGACCAATCAGGAGCTGACACAGAGCCCTTGGCCACCAATCACCGCTGAGTTCGTGTTTTCTTCCTTATATGGGAGCCCCAGCTGGGCAATAAAACCCCTTCCCCACCCCTCACACCCCGCAGACTCCCCTTGCTTCGCAGACCCCCCTCGCTTCCTTGCTTACCCGCCCCCGCCCCCGGGAGTTCTGCCTGAGAGCGACCGCCCAATAAAAGGCCCTGATCAACGGTCCATAGGGGTGGCTCCTTCTTCCCACATCGTTTCTTACACTGCCTTTTCTGGATGCTCTTGTAAGGATTGAAATTGAGCAGTTCTCATAACCAAAGCTTTGGCTGTGGAGCTAAGTCCATTCCTTCTACTTCCTTTACCTCTTTCTGGTAAAACCTGTGGGATTGGGCACTCTGAGGACTGAGAGAGTCAGGGTACTTCTACAGCCAGCAATTTAGATCAAAATAGGTTTTTTTTTTTTTTTTTTTTAAGTTCATTTAGCCACTCAGACTTTGATTTTACAATGAATTTTTCATGAGTAATCAAGGTGAATGTTAAAAGGAATTTTAGTAAGTATAAGAAATGACTTACATTTCAAGAATTATGTTCACATAATATCTACTTTTTGGGTTTTAGAGCATTACACTGGAGCACACACCGGTGATTGACCTAAAAACCTTTCCACGGACAGATTCATGCCCATGATATAATAAGCACTGTATATACCACTTTCTAGTTTCACCCACGTTCTCCTGCTCAGGCTTTTCCCCACACCTCCATAGCCTTTCTGCATGACAAGAACTCAACCAGACTCTTTTCAAGGGGAGCTTACAGTATCCCAGGCTATAGAACATAAAGAAGAATCTGTGTAGTACCTTTGGATGAGGAGCAACAAACTCCAGGTGTGGGCCAGCTTCATTTTGCTGGACATGCCCAGTGTGGCCTATGGCCAGCTCTCATGGAAGGCATCCTCTAAGACAGAAGGGTGGCAAGCATGTCTCCTCAGCTTAGGCAGCGTGGGGGACTCATTCCAATAACCTTAAGATGTGAGGGAAGCTGTGACGGGTAGGCTGCTCTGGCTTCTAAGAAGGTTCTCTGTACTGGACAAATAGGAAGGGCTGTTTTCTAACAAGCCTGCTCCTTCTGGCCTTCCCCTCAAGCTTGCTTACTTACTGTTCTTTGAGAAACATTTTTATTTTTCTGAGACGGTGACCTTTTCCCATTTTTAGTGTTAAAATGCCTTTCTTTAATAAAATGATGGTGATAATAGATGGCATTTCTTGTTTTTGACGGCCTGCTTGGCCAAAGCAGCACTTGGCAGCCTCCTGCCAATTTCCCACATTGTTTTCATGTTTGTTTAACTTACTGGTCACTGAACTCCCAGTCTGGAATACCAAGGCATGCAGACTCTCAAGGGCAGTGTGGCCAGGAAAGCTCTCGGAGAAGGAGAATCTTTTAGACCCTGGAGATAGGGTGGTCAAGGGCATGGAGGGCCAAAAGCAGGGAGGAGCAAGCAGGAAAGAGGTTAAGCGAGAGGAAATGAGGTCAGGCAGCAAGGAATGGGCCTTGCAAACCCCAGAGCATGGCAGGTGGAAGAGAAGCCAGCTTCGAGGCAGGGCTGGAGCACAAGAGCAGACTGATACGGCTCTTTCCCTGAAGCACATGGGTGGTCCTGGGTTTGGAATGGACATGACGTAGGTCAGAAATCTAAAGATTCCCCCAGCTTTGTCACAGTGACGAAATGAGTTTGGCAGAGAAATGAATCCTGCTGTGGATAAGTGTATGTTTCAGTAGACAAGGAACCGAGATTCAGTGTTTTCCTTCAACTTAGAACACATGTGGCGAGGAAGCTGTGGGATTTTGTGTGTTGTCACAGGGAGGGAACATGATAGCAATATCCCAGATCTCCAGGACAAGGGGAAGCTGACACCTTTCCCAAATCTCCTGTGAGTTAAGAGAAAATAGGATGATTGGAGAAGGCAATGGCAACCCACTCCAGTTCTCTTGCCTGGAGAATCCCATGGATGGAGGAGCCTGGTGGGCTGCAGTCCATGGGGTCGCTGGGAGTCGGACATGACTGAGCAACTTCACTTTCACTTTTCATTTTCATGCTTTGGAGAAGGAGGTGGCAGCCCACTCCAGTGTTCTTGCCTGGAGAATCCCAGGGACGGGGGAGCCTGGTGGGCTGTGGTCTCTGGGGTCGCACAGAGTCGGACACGACTGAAGCGACTTGGCAGCAGCAGCAGCAGCAGAGAAGAATAGAGTTAGTGAGAAATAGGCAAAATTTCAGCTGACTGCATCCTCATGATCTAATTCTTAGTCTGAATGTTTTAAATTATACAAGGATAATCTCACTATATTCTTATAGGAAAAGATTAAGATTACGCAGAAAGAGGAAAAGTATGAGAGGAATACACGACAAATGGGTAAACATTTAAAAATATTATCTTTTGTACATATTTACATTTTTTCTTTCTATGCAAAATGTTAAATGTCCTTCTAAATGAAAAGTGTCAATTTTCTCTAAAAATCTTACCTGGTGTCAGTCACAATAAATAGCAATGTCTTCACCTGATTTTGTTACTGTTTGTAATGCTTATGTGCAAAAGTGATGGATGAAAAAACAGATAATACATTTCTGTTTAAATATGCATTTTCTTATTTTTTCCCGTTCAGAGTCATTTGTACTTCTTCTGAAATTTCCTGTATGAAATAAACCTTTCAGTTTTCTAATGTCTCATGTAGCAGTCAGCTCCTGGTAATTAAAGTTTATCAAGGAATAGAAGAGAAAGATGAAATCCCCAAGTCGGTAGGTGCCTAACATGCTACTGGAGATCAATGGAGAAATAACTCCAGAAATAATGAAGAGATGGAGCCAAAGCAAAAACAACACCCAGTTGTGGATGTGACTGGTGATGAATGAAAAGTCCAATGCTGTAAAGAGCAATATTGCATAGGAACCTGGAATGTTAGGTCCCTGAATCAAGGCAAATTGGAAGTGGTCAAAGAGGAGACGGCAAGAGTGAACATCCACATTTTAGGAATCAGCGAATTAAAGTGGACTGGAATGGGTGAATTTAATTCAGCTGACCATTATATCTACTACTGTGGGCAAGAACCCCTTAGAAGAAATGGAGTAGCCATCATAGTCAAAAAAAGAGTGGGAAATGCAGTACTTGGATGCAATCTCAAAAACAACAGAATGATCTCTGCTCATCTCCAAGGCAAGCCATTCAATATCACGGTAATCCAAGTCTATGCCCCAACCAGTAATGCTGAAGAAAAGAGTTGAACGGTTCTATGAAGACCTGCAAGACCTTTTAGAACTAACTACCCAAAAAAGATGTCCTTTTCATTATAGGGGACTGGAATGTAAAAGTAGAAAGTCAAGAAACACCTGGCGTAACAGGCAAATTTGGCATTGGAGTACAGAATAAAGCAGGGCAAAGGCTAATAGAGTTTTGCCAAGAGAATGCACTGGTCATAGCAAACACTCTCTTCCAACAACACAAGAAAAGACTCTACACATGTACATCACCAGATGTACCAAAATCAGCTTGATTATATTCTTTGCAGCTGAAGATGGAGAAGCTCTATAGAATCAGCAAAAACAAGACCAGGAGTTGACTGTGCCTCAAGATCATGAACTCCTTATTGCCAAATTCAGACTTAAGTTGAAGAAACTAGGGAAAACCACTAGACCATTCAGGTATGACTTAAATCTCTTACAATTATACAGTAGAAGTCAGAAATAGATTTAAGGGGCTAGATCTGATAGAGTGCCTGAAGAGCTATGGATGGAGGTTCGTGACATTGTACAGAAGACAGGGATCAAGACCATCCCTGAGAAAAAGAAACGCAAAAAAGCAAAATGGCTGTCTGAAGAGGCTTTACAAATAGCTGTGAAAAGAAGAGAGTGAAAAGCAAAGGAGACTAGGAAAGATATACCCATTTGAATGCAGAGTTCCAAAGAATAGCAAGGAGAGATAAGAAAGCCTTCCTCAGTGATCAATGCAAAGAAATAGAGGAAAACAATAGAATGGGAAAGACTAGAGATCTCTTCAAGAAAATTAGAGTTACCAAGGGGACATTTCATGCAAAGATGGGATCAATAAAGGACAGAAATGATATGGACCTAACAGAAGCAGAAGATATTAAGAAGAAGTGGCAAGAACACACAGAGAACTGTACAGAAAAAGATCTTCACAACCCAGATAACCACAATAGTGTGATCACTCAGCTAGGGCCAGACATCCTGGAATGTGAAGTCAAGTGGGCCTTAGGAAGCATCACTATGAACAAAGCTAGTGGAGGCAGAATTCCAGTTGAGCTATTTCAAGTCCTAAAAGATGATGCTGTGAAAGTGCTGCACTCAATATGCCAGCAAATTTGGAAAACTCAGCACTGGCCACAGGACTGGAAAAGGTCAGTTTTTATTCCAGTCCCAAAGAAAGGCAATGCCAAAGAATGCTCAAACTACCACACAATTGCACTCATCTCACACGCTAGTAAAGTAATGCTCAAAATTCTCCAAGCCAGGCTTCAGCAACACGTGAACTGTGAATTTCCAGATGTTCAAGCTGGTTTTAGAAAAGCCAGAGGAACCAGAGATCAAATTGCCAACATCTGCAGGATCATGGAAAAAGCAAGAGAGTTTCAGAAAAACATCTATTTCTGCTTTATTGACTCTGCCAAAGCCTTTGACTGTGTGGATCACAATAAACTGTGGAAAATTCTTCAAGAGATGGGAATACCAGCCCACCTGCCCTGCCTCTTGAGAAACCTATATGCAGGTCAGGAAGAGACAGTTAGAACTGGACATGGAACAACAGACTGGTTCCAATAGGAAAAGGAATATGTCAAGGCTATATATTGTCATCCTGCCTATTTAACTTATATGCAGAGTACATCATGAGAAATGCTGGGCGCGATGAAGCACAAACTGGAATGAAGAGTGCCAGGAGAAATGTCAACAACCTCAGATATGCAGATGACACCACCCTTATAGAAAGTGAAGAGGAACTAAAGAGCCTCTTGATGAAAGTGAAAGAAGAGAGTGAAAAAGTTGGCTTAAAGCTCAACATTCAGAAAACTAAGATCATGGCATCTGGTCCCATCATTTCATGGCAAACAGATGGAGAAACAGTGGGAACAGTGGCAGACTTAATTTATGGGGGGGGGGCTCCAAAATCACTGCAGATGGTGATTGCAGCCATGAAATTAAAAGACACTTGCTCCTTGGAAGGAAAGCTCTGACAAACCTATACAGCACATTAAAAAAGCAGAGACATCATTTTGCCAACAAAACTCCATACTGTCAGAGTTATGATTTTTCCAGTAGTCATGTATGGTTGTGAGAATTGGACCATAAAGAGGGCTGAGCACTGAAGAAATGATGCTTTCAAATTGTGGTGTTGGAGAAGACTCTTGAGATTCCCTTGGACTGCAGGAAGATTAAATCCTAAAGGACATCAACCTAGAATATTCATTGGAAGGATGATGCTGAAACTCCAATGCTTTGGCCACCTGATGTGAAGAGCTGACTCATTGGGAAAGACCCTGATGCTGGGAATGCTGCTGCTGCTGCTAAGTCACTTCAGTTGTGTCTGACTCTGTAAGACCCCATAGATGGAAGCCCACCAGGCTCCCCAGTCCCTGGGATTCTCCAGGCAAGAACACTGGAGTGGGTTGCCATTTCCTTCTCCAATGCATGAAAGTGAAAAGTGGAAGTGAAGTCACTCAGTCATGTCCGACCCTCAATGACCCCATGGACTGCAGCCTACCAGGCTCCTCCATCCATGGGATTTTCCAGGCAAGAGGACTGGAGTAGGGTGCTATTGCCTTCTCTGGATGCTGGGAATAGTTGAAGGCAAAAAGAGGAGGGGGCAGCAGAGGATGAGATGGTTAGATAGCATCACAGATTCAGTTCAGTTCAATTGTTCAGTCATGTCTGACTCTGCAACCCATGGACTGCAGCACGCCAGGCCTCCCTGACCTCACCAACTCCAGAGTTTACTCAAACTCATGTCCTTTGAGTTGGTGATGCAATCCAACCATCTCATCCTCTGTTGTTCCCTTCTCCTCCCACAGTCAGTCTTTCCCAGTAGCAGGGTCTTTTCAGATGAGCCAGCTCTTCACATCAGGTGGCCAAAGTATTGCAGTTTCAGCTGCAACATCAGTCCTTCCGATGAATATTCAGGACTGATTTTCCTTAGGATGGACTGGTTGGATCTCCTTGCAGTCCGAGGGACTCTCAAGAATCTTCTCCAGCACCACAGTTCAAAAGCAACAATTCTTTGGAGCTCAGCTTTCTTTATAGTCCAACTCTCAAATCCATACATGACCACTGGAAAAACCATAGCCTTGGCTAGATGGACCTTTGTTGGCAATGTAACATCTCTGCTTTTTAATATGCTGTCTTGATTGGTCATAACTTTTATTCCAAGGAGTAAGCGTCTTTTAATTTCATGGCTGTAGTCACCATCTGCAGTGATTTTGAAGCCCCCCAAAAATAGTCTGTCAATGTTTCCATTGTTTCCCCATCTATTTACCATGAAGTGATTCAATGGACATGAATTTGAACAAACTGCAAGAGATAGTGAAGGACAGATGAGCCTGGTATGCTGTAGTCCATTGCGTTGCAAAGAGCCTGACATGACTGAATAACAACAACAATCTACCTACTTACTTTGAGAGATTAAAGTCTTGATCCTGGATTCAGAAATCATCTGTTTAGCTATTGGCTCTATTGTACTGTGTGGCTTGTCTCTTAGAACTTCTTTAGACCTTCATTCATAGAGGGGTTATGAAAATTTGGCTAGGAAATTCCATGTACAGGGCTTGTTACAAGATCTGATACAGTAGATAAATGGTAATAATGGTATTTAATAAGAGAGATTCCATATATTTATAAAGACTAACTCTCCTCCTTCACTCCAGTCAGTGTGATCCAACCTCAAGCTCATATCAGGTGTAGATACTCTAGGGCTTTTACTTTTGAGTTGGCCTGAATTAGCTGCAATTTCTTTTGACATATTTCTGTACATTAAGTAAGTGCTCACTTTGCACACTTGCAAACAGTTCAGGATTTGAAAATATATTGCCAGGTTAAAAGATTTGGCAATTATTATTGTGTGGGGTCTTGATTGAAGAAAAGTATGGAATTAACCAGAATCACAGCAATTAGTCTGGGTTTTGAATTATGAAAGTCATAACTAAAGAGTATATAAAAAAAGAGAATGCAGTTTCACAGTTTTCTGCTAGAATTCCCTCAAGAATTATTTGTCATTATTGTCAATAATTGTAATCATATGGCAATCATCATATAATTAAATATTACCTTTATAGACTGGGTTTGGCTAAGGTCATTTCATAACAATAGAAACCAATAATTTCTCCTAAGAATTCTTAACAATAGAAGCCAGTAGTTTCTCCTAAGAATTCTGTTAAGAAAATATGCTACTCTGAATATTATGAGAAAATATGTGATGTTTCTTTTTTTCCCCCTCTTATTACTGAATTGTAATGTGCAAAACTGTAAAATATTACATAAAGAGCTTATAAATGTCACTCCAGTTTCTCTACCAATAATTTTTGTTTTATGAAATTTTAATTTCTATCAAAATGCAATAAGTAGAACTAGGAATTTACAATTGTAATCTTGATAACTCCATGTTCCAGAGATTTTTTTTCCCATTGTTCTGCAAAGCTTACATGTTATTTTTGAGAGAAAGTAGGTGTTAGGTTCTCTTCGTGGATATCAAGTGCACGTGATCATGAAGGGACTTCCATAAAAGCAAACAGAAGCCAGGCTGGTATCATAATCTAAGTCCCTCAGTTCCCAGAACTGGATGCTTGGACCTCAAACAAAACCAAGGGTTGAACCAATCAGAGTGAATATTGCCTTGGATACCCAGCTTCCTCCATTTCTTAATGTTGCATCCATCGGCTCTAGGAAAATGAACAATTATAGAACAATGTTGGGATTCACTTATAACTCTTGTGGGCCTTTGCTCTTTATAATCACATATATTATTGTAAATTATTTAATATCTATTAATCTTTAAATTATTGTAGAATGAAGGAGATCAAGTAAATGGACACATTTATTCTACAAGGAATTTATTTTCAAGATAGGACGATCTATTCTCTACATAGACAGAGAGGGGCCTAGTATCAAGCTGGTGCTTAAGGGAACCAGGCATCTGAAGGCTAGAGGGACAGGAAATTAGTGGAGACAACACTTATTTTAGTAGCCTCACACCATGAGGATCAACCCTCCTGGCTGGGAGTTGGTTGTTCAGTTTGGATCACAAGATGAGGTGCATCATGGCAATCAGTAAACACCTTTACTGCTCCCTGGTTACACCAAAGTTCTGACTTTGCTTCTCATACACATTGCTCTGTCATAGATTTGACAAGATCCACAAAAAATTAGATAAGATACTATTTATTTATTTATTGCACATTTTAATATAAATTTATTTATTTTAATTGGAGGCTAATTACTTTATAATATTGTAGTGGTTTTTGCCATACATTGATATGAATCAACCATGGGAGTACATATGTTCCCCATCCTGAACCCCCCTCCCATCTTCCTCCCCATCCCATCCCTCAGGGTCATCCCAGTGCACCAGCCCCAAGCCCCCTGTCTCGTGCATCAAACCTAGACTGGTGATTCATTTCACATGTGATACTATTTAAAACAAACAAACAAAAGGATGTGGAAAAAGTATACAAAGAGAAGTGTGTTAAGAGAGGTTTCCTGAATAAATATAGTGAATCTCCCTACTCAGAAAAAAAAACATAACCCCCAAAGTTGAAATGATTTTAAGTGAAAGATGACTTTTAGGTAAGTATGTTAGAAAACCCTTTGTATTATATAACAGTACAAAAATGGTCATGATTTGTGTTTGACACAGGGTGTCACAAGCGAATGATGCAACCGTAAGGAAACCAAACTTCCACACACTCATCAGGTCCAGGTGATAATGCTGGTACCAGCTATAAAGAAACTCCAGGGCACTTGGAGTCAGGTTTCCAGGCATTGCTTCGCTTCTTCACTGCAGCCCCAGAACCCTAATGAGGGGGCTGAGGACGCCAAGCCACAGAACAAATTCTCCTGAGGGTGGAGCAGTGCAGCACTGTAGCCAGACAGCATAGAACGATGGTACTTGGAGAATGCATGGGAGACCTGGGTCTTGGACTTGGCTTTGTCCTTCAGTAACTGTGAGACTATGGATCAATCATTATACTTTTTAGATTCCCAGTTTCCTTGCTTGTGAAACTAGAAGATGGGACTAAATTTTTTCCCAAGTTTCCTTTCAGCTCTAAAAACATTAATGATTTGCTAGTCTTGACAGGCAATGATTATCCCCTTTCTTTTTTCTGGAAAGACATCTACGCTGTTCATTTTCAACGTGAAGGGTTTCAATGTATATTGTTTTCTGTTGGTTTATTCATGTGTACTTTAATTTCAGCAAATGAAGAAACATGATTGGCATTTAAATGTAACATTATTGCAGGTATAGTGTTCATCTTTCTTGAGGCTATGGTTCTGTAAGAATAAAGAATACTCTGATATCTGGGATATGACCAAAATTCCTCAGAAATAGGACAGAACAGTGCTTAGCCTAGTTGCCAGAAGATTGGCTTTCATTAAATGCATAATATTTCTGGTGTTTTTGATCTCAAAACTCCACCCTGCTGCAAAAATGCAATTTGGGCCAAATACCACATCCAGAGATGAGGTAAATTTAATCTGTTTTTGTTCTGGATGAAATACAACTGATATATTTTTTACTATTTTGGTGCAGTCTTCAATGGGAATCATTATCCTATTTAATTGACTATATTTTTCAAAACTGTGTTGGCAGTAAAGATGGTATCATAAAAATGGTATCTACCAAAGTAAATCTTTCTAATAAATAACTGGCAGATATAAACTATAATGAGAGCCTCTAATTTATTTTGGGCCCCTAATATATTAGAAATGCTTAAAGGGATAGCATGTATGTTATATTTTACCATTTTCCCTTAAGTCTACAATATACGTCAGACATTTCAGTTAGATTGAAGCAGACATTCCTCCTTCCCTTAAAAATGTGCTGTTTACATTCTTCCCTGCTCCCATTTCGACGTTTTACCAAGTTTAATGTTTATGTTTTCTATGAAGTTACAGTAACTGAAAATCCTCTTCATAATAAAATAAAGATACATGTGCATGATATGGTCATGGATAATCATATATGACATCTGCATGAAACATAAACACACATGACTGAATTTACTCACTTATCAGATAGAACTGAATGTCTGCTCTAGGTCAGGCATGGTATTAACACTGGAGATAGAACAGTTGTGATGGTTAACTTTATGTGCCACCTTGGCAGTCCCACAGGCTGCTTTGAATAAGCACTACTTCTGAGTGTCTGTGAGGGTGTTTCTGGGTGAGAATAGTATTTGAGTTGGTGGACTCAATAAAGTAGCTTGCCTTCCCCAGTGTGGTGGGCATCCTCCAATCTGTTGAGGATCTGTGTAGAAACAATACAAATGGAGGAAGAAGGAGCTGACTCCTTTTGCTTTTTGCCTGCCTGCCTCAATGGGGATAACAGTCTTTTCTCATCCTTGCTTGAAGTGGGCTCTACACCACTGACCCTGGTTTGGGGGCCTTTGGACTTGTACTAGAACTACACCACCAACTTTCCTCTAGCTTGCACAAGGCAGATTGCGGGACTTTACAGCCTTCATCATTGCATGAGTTGATTCCTCATAATTAATTTCTGCACAAATGTATATATGCATTTCAATAGGATATATGCATATGAACTATATGTACATGTATATATTTATAGGCACACACATCTCCTATTGGTTTTGTTTTTCTGAAGAACCTTCATACAGCAGTGAGCACAATTCCAAGCTCCAAGAGCTATTATCAAAAGGAGATTGGTTGTTTCAGCGGCATAGTAACTCCTTCCTTCTCACTTTCACACAAGTCTAGAAAGCACAGTGTGCATTCTTGCTGCTACTGTGGCACAGTGATGCCAAGTCTGTGAAAGAGAAGGAGCCTACAGTTGCACCCTGCACCTTTTAGTTGATCTGTGTGCCCACCTATGGAGTCCAAAAGAGAAACTGGGTATTACAGACTCCTGTGGGAATAATTACCAGTATGCAAATGTCAGGAGGTATTTAAACGAATGAATTTGATGTTTATTTCTTTGTTTGGCTTTCTAGGCTTTACTAAGCAAGAACGGTGCTGTGATCGAATGGCTAAGAATCTGAGTGCTGGAACCTGCCTAGGTGGATTCAAGTCACAGCTCTGCTATTTTCAGTCCTGGGACCTCAGATATGTGACACACCAGTTCTCTCACCTCTAAAATAGAGATGATACTGATATTTGATTTATTGAGGCTTCTTATGGGAATTACATAAATGAATATATGTAAATTACTTAGAGTAGTGCTTGGCACACATCAGGCACTCAACAAATACTAGATATTACACACAATAAAAAATCCACCTCCCCTAAGATATATACATTTGGAAAATGTTTTCTTCATCCTGCTTTTATAGTATGTTATTTGGAGTCTCTTTTTTTCCTTTTTGGTGTTTAGAGGGACTTTTGTCAAAAATGAAAAGAATGCCCTCATTTTGTTAAATAGCAAGATGGAGGCATTATTGGGTGCTTCTCTCCCTGAAGATTCTTCCTGGCTTGGTTCCTGCCTTTCACTTTTGTTCTGAGGATTTCAGTTTCCCCATGCACCAAAAACACAGAACAGATGTTAGGAGCTGAGTTAATGGTGGCCCATAACACTGAACACCTTGACTGATAGGTTCAAAAGCTTCCTCCTAGCAATTCAATAGTGCCAAGATGAGTGAGCCAAGAGGGAGAGTTATGGCCCTTTGCAAACCCATAAGGAGTAGCTCTTAGTCTGCGCTTGACAAGTCTGAGGGTTTAGAAGACTGTTTTGTGGTACAGCTGAATCCCCAGTGTGCTGTGTTCCCAGGGAAGAAAACCAATAACAACAGATCCCACAACTCATACCATTTGCTAAATGGGCTTCCTCGCAAGTGGGGCTCTGGGAGGAATCTCACAATTTCCTGCCGCTTTGTCTCTGAAGGGTAAGCAAGGAGAATTGTTCTCATTTCAGCTGCTTTCATTTCTTGAGACTGTGGAGAGTGTGGAAATATCTTTCTTTTCATTCTTGCTTCCATTCCAATGCTTGCTTTTATCAGCTTTATCTTTTTGGTTGCCCAACAGGCTTCAAATTTGACCTAAATTGCAAGTCAATTTCTGTATTTCACTGGTTTGGGGTTTTTCGCTGGAAAAATTTTCATAGCTATCTTTCAGTCTCTAAGAATACAGAAAAGTGGAGGAATCATGACAGTGACCAAAATAAGGCAGGATGTATCAACAGCTGATGTGTTGCAGAGATACTGTAGATTCTTATGGTTCATGCCAGAGTCTCCAAAGAACTATTTGTTATCTGATTTTTATTAACACTAATATTTTTTTGTTGAAATGTGCTTTCCTGTGACTCTAGAATAAACAGAATTTAATAATTCTCTAGGGACTGCATTCTGGTTTTTGACAAAATTTTGCAATCAAATCCTTGAAACAGATTCTGTCTGACAACACTGGTGTTCTAAAGACCTAACTCACCACATTTCTGAAGTCTGAGATAGCCCAGTTTCATCATCCAAAATGCAGGAGTTGATATTCAATAAGCCCTTGACCCTAACCAGCTGATCTTTGATGTTAGTTTTATTATTTGGGGGTCTGATTCATAATTTGAATGAATCTCTGTGGCTTGTTGGTTTACCCAGCAGGGAAAATACTTGGAGCCTGAACGACCTGAGCTAATGACTGTCTTGGCCTTGGGTGTGTAATATTTATATCATGATTTGAGTGTCTTCACTTCTCACTTAGTTGCTGTCCTGTCTGATGCTTTTGCGACCCCAGGGACTGTAACCCTCCAGGCTCCTCTGTCCAAGGGTTCTCCAGGCAAGAGTCCTGAAGTGGGTTGCCATTTAATTCTCCACAATTTAAGGTATAAAGCATGTTAATTTGATGCATTTATGTACAGTAATATGATTGCCATTGTAGTGATAATTACCACCTCTAGCATGTTATATAATTAAACTTTCATTTTTAGTGATTGGAATAATTTAATTCTAGTCTCTAGATTTGCTTATAATACAATATTGTTTATATTCACTATACTTTTCTAGGGCTTATTTACTACTCATTGTAAATTTGTAACCTTAAACACCATCTGTCCTATCTCTCCACACCACCATCCTTTGATAACCACCATTTTATTCTATGTTCCTATGAGGCTGGCTTTTTTAGATACCACAGGTGAAATCATACAGTATTTATCTTCCTCTACTAACTTATCTCATTTGGCTAAATGTTTTTAAAGTCCATCCTATTGTTTTAAGTGGCAGGATGTTCTTCTTTCTCGTGGCTGAATTTTATATATATATATATATATATATATATATATATATATATATATATATATGTATATATATCTATCTCACATCTTTTTTATCCATTCATCATCGATGAGCTTTCAGACTGTTTCTATATCTATGCTGTTGTGAACAATGCTGCAATAAATGTGGGAAGACATATATTTCTTAACAATACTGTTTTCATTTCCTTTGAGTACATACCCAGAAGTAGAATTGGTGAATCATATGGCATATCTATTTTTCACTTTTTGAGAAATCTCCATACTGTTCTCCACAGTGGTTGAACCAATTTACTTTTCCACCAACAGTGTACAAGTGATTTTTCTTAATGATTTTTCTCTTGTCTTCTTGATGTTAGTCATTCTAACTGGAGTGAGGTGATCTTTCACTATGGTTTTGCATTTCCCTAATGATTCTCCAGTACTTTGACCACCTGATGTGAAGAGCTAACTCATTGGAAAATATCCTGATGCTTGGAAAGATTAAAGGCATGAAGAGAAGGGGACAACAGAGGATGAGATGGTTGGATGGCAACACCAACTCAATGGGCATGAGTTTGAGCAAACTCTGGGAGTTGGTGAAGGACAGGGAAGCCTGCTGTCTGCAGTCCATGGGGTCATAAACAGTCAGACACAACTGAGCAACTGGACAATACAATACTTAATAATTAGTGATATTGAGCATCTTTTCATGTACCTGCTGCCTATTTGGATTTTGTCTTTGGAAAAAATGTCTATTTCCTTTGCCCATTTTAACTCTGTTTTTGTTATTGAATTTTATAAGGTTCTTATGCATTTTGGATACCAACCTTTTATCTGATACATATATGGTCTGCAAAAATTTTCTCCCATTTTTTAGGTTGCCTTCATTTTGTCTCTTTTGCTATACAGAAGCTTTTAAGTTTCATGGTTCCATTTGTTGATTTTGCTTTTGTTGTTTGTGTTTTTGGTGTCATATTAAAAGAAATTGCCCATTTTTATAGTGTCAGGTTTAAGTCTTTGAACCATTTTGAATCAATTTTTGCTAATAGGGTAAGGGATCTTTCTGAGTCTACTTATCCAATTTCCCAACGCTATTAGCTGGAGAGACCAACCTTTCCCCATTGTGTGTTCTTGGCTACCTTGTTGAATATTAGTTGGCTGCATATGTGTGAGGGGCTTTCCTGGTGGCTCAGCTGTGAGAGTTTAATTCTTGGCTCTCTGTACAATTATATTAGTTCATGGGTCTATTTTTATGCCAATACTGTGCTGTCTCTATCACTATAGCTTGGTAGGGCGGTTTGAAATCAGGTGGTGTAATACCTCTGGTTTTGTTCTTTTTCCTCAGGATTTCTTTGGCTACTTGGAGTCTTTTGTGGTTTCATACATATTTTAGGATTGTTTTTCCTGTTTCTGTGAATAGTATCACTGTACCTTGATGATATTGCATTCAATCTATAGATAGCTTTGGGTAGTATGGCCATTCTAACAGTATTAATTCTTCTGATTCATAAACGTAGGATGTCTTTTCCTTTGTTTGTGTCTTCTTCAATTTCTTCTAGCAAAATTCCGTAGTTTTCATTCATTTCCTTGGTTAAATTTACTTTTAGGTATTTTATTGTTTTTGATGCTACTGTGAATGGCTAGTTTTATTTTTCACATGTTTCACTCTTAGTATACAGAAAAGCAGTTGATTCCTGAATGTTGATTTTGTGTCCTGAAACTATACTGAATAGTTTCAACAGTTTTTCAGTTGAATCTTTGGGGTGCTTTTTTAATATATAAAATCATAGCATTTGCCAATAGTGACAATTTTACTTCTTCCTTCTTGATTTGATGCCTTTTCTTTCTTTGTTGTACCAAAAACTGTTATTATTTTTTACCCGGTGTCTGAGAAGGACTAGAGAAATGATCCTGAAAATGTCTCCTTTTGTTAGGTGAAAAAACCAAGTCAGAATAACTTTTCATAATGATGGTAATGATGCTATTTTTATTCCTTATTTATACATATTTTTAAGGCTTTGAGATTACCTGGGAGAATGCTGAGTTTCCATGAGAGATAAGGAGTGTTTGAAGAAAAAAAAATTGTAAAGGAAATAATAAAACATAAGGATATTAATAAATCCAGTGAAAACATAGTATAGAGCTAGGAGAGGAAGAAAACAGAGTCGTATGAGACTGAAATCTCTAGACAAGAACATGGCAGACCTCTGTGTCTAGACTCTAACTTAATTACCTGATAACAACTGAGCAACTGAACTGAACTACTCTGCCTAGTGATTGGTATGTTCCAGGTGTTCAATATACATTGGCTTTTGTTCTCTCAATCATGTTCAACTCTTTGCAGTCCCATGGACTGCAGCTTGCCAGGCTTCCCTGTCCTTCACCATCTCCCAGAGTTTGCTTAAACTCATGTCCATTGAGCTGGTAATGCCATCCAACCATCTGATCCTCTGCCATCCCCTCCTCCTCCTGCAGTCAATCTTTCCAGGGTCTTTTCCAGTGAGTCAGCTCTTTGCATCAGGTGGCCAAAGTATTGGAGCTTCAGCTTCAGCTTCAGCATTAGTCCTTTCACCTCATATACCATTTGACACATTTCTTGCTTTTTATACATGCTCAGTAATGCTTGAACTGTGGGAGAAGAAATGGGTAAAATTCAAATGGACAGGTTGGATAAAAAGCATGTTGAAGTTAGTACAAGCACAGAATTGGGCCAAAACCAGGATACGTATGTGTAAGAATGAATATAACAGTAGGGTAGGGAAAGGGAGAAATATATTTAGAGACACTATACAGATTCTAAAAGAAATCAAAGCTGCTTTGTGGTTTCAGAAACTGAAGGGCCTTGAAACTTTGAGAGTCCTAGGATTCTCTAGGACTCTGTTATCTACATATTTCATGGGTGCACATCCATTAACCATTGTAAAGATGTAGAACTCTTCAAGACATGGATTTAGTAAAACCATTTTACCCCACTGGGCATTAGTTTTCATATAGTCTAATGCTTTTTAGATGCCAGAAAAGCTGAGGTTCAGCTTATTCTAATGTAATGTAAAGAAAGTATACTTCCTGGTATCATCTTGCATACTGGTATTCTGAAGACTGGAATAGAGAATGTTTGAGTCATTGCCATAGCTGATGGGTTTTTTTTTTTTTTTCCAATTTCTTCTCTAACATGTGGTTATTAATGTGCTGTGATAAAACATATGGCTCTATAGTTCAGCATGCTTTCTTGTTATTAAAGAAACCAGGGTGTTTGAGTACACCTCAAATTTCACACTACATTATGGCCTCACCCCTACATTCCTGCCTGGCTTCCTCTTACTATCCATGTATATTACATTCCAGAAATAACACTAAATTTTTCTTTTTTTCCACCAAGCATGCCTCAGTGCCTTTGGACCAACCATTCTCTCCTCCTGAAAAGCCCTTTCCCTCTTTTGTGACTGGGGATTTATGTCTTATTCTTCAAAATTTATTTAAAATTTATCACATTATGTGGAAACTTTCCTGACACTCTTGGGCTAATTTTAATAAATTGCTTATTTGGGATTGCCCTCTCTATATCCTTCCAGTAGTTTTCTAGCTTTTCTAACTCAGGATACATCATTGGAACATATTTAAACTAACTATCATATTTCCTTAATGCAGATGCTTATTTAATGTGCTATGTCTAGGGAAAACACTGTATGTAATGTGGACACAATTTTTAAACCAACAATACTTTATTGTTAAAAGCAAATCCACATTACCACTTTTCTTCAGTGTCTCAATGTTGAGTCTGCATTTTTCACATTCCTAGTCTAGAGATTCTTCAGGATTACCTTTGTCCTTTGGCAGTAGTGTTTAATAGCATGACAACATTGTTTTTCATCATCTATGCTGGTAATGTAGGCAGTTTCACCATTAGAATTGATAAAATAGCTTTGAGATGTGTTGAAAAATACCAGAATTTTATCTTAATTTCCTATTTGATTAAATTTTTGGTTTATCATTAATTGAATCACATGTCACTGGAAATTAAACAACTTCCTTCAGAGTTTTCTGAAATCTTTTAAAAGCCAAATGTTCATAATTTTCCTGATAGTCTGTTGGGATCTGTGTATCCTCAATAAACTCTTAGTTTTGAAAATTCTATGATCTTTTCTGAAATTTGGCAATTTCTACTGCCTTATTCACATGGCCTGTCATGCCATGCTATTGACTACATATAGAAATTTTATTTTATTTTTTTATTATTTTTTAAGATGTGAATATTCTTTAATTTTTTTAATTAAAAAATTAATTTATTTTGATTGGAGGCTAATTACTTTACAATATTGTATTGGTTTTGCTATACATTGACATGAATCAGCCATAGGTGTACATGTGTTCCCCATCCTGAACCCCCCTCCCACCTCCCTCCCTATCCCATTCCTCTGGGTCATCCCAGTGTACCAGCCCCAAGCACCCTGTCTCATGCATTGAACCTGGACTGGCAATCTGTTTCACATATAATATACATGTTTCAATGCTATTATCTCAAATCATCCCACCCTTGTCTTCTCCCACAGAGTCAAAAGACTGTTCTATACATCTGTGTCTCTTTTGCTGTCTCGCATACAGGGTTATAGTTACCATCTTTCTAAATTCAATATATATGCATTAGTATACTGTATTGGTGTTTTTCTTTCTGGCTTACTTCACTCTGTATAATAGGCTCCAGTTTCATCCACCTCATTAGAACTGATTCAAATGTATTCTTTTTAATGGCTGAGTAATACTCCATTGTGTATATGTACCACAGCTTTCTTATCCATTCATCTGCTGATGGACATCTAGGTTGCTTCCATGTCCTGGCTATTATAAACAGTGCTGCAATGAACATTGGGGTACATGTGTCTCTTTCTATTCTGGTTTCCTCAGTGTGTATGCCCAGTAGTGGGATTGCTGGGTCATATGGCATTTCTATTTCCAGTTTTTTAGGGAATCTCTACACTGTTCTCCATAGTGGCTGTACTAGTTTGCATTCCCACCAACAGTGTAGGAGGGTTCCCTTTTCTCCACACCCTCTCCAGCATTTATTGCTTGTAGACTTTTGGATCACAGCCATTCTGACTGCTGTGAGATGCTACCTCATTGTGGTTTTGATTTGCGTTTCTCTGATAATGAGTGATGTTGAGCATCTTTTCATGTGTTTATTAGCCATCTGTATGTCTTCTTTGGAGAAATGTCTGTTTAGTTCTTTGGCCCAGATTTTGATTGGGTCGTTTGTTTTTCTGGAATTGAGCTGCAGGAGCTGCTTGTATATTTTTGAGATTATTGTTTGTCAGCTGCTTCATTTGGTATTATTTTCTCCCATTCTGAAGGCTGTCTTTTCACCTTGCTTATAGTTTCCTTTGTTGTGCAGAAGCTTTTAATTTTAATTAGGTCCCATATGTTTATTTTTGCTTTTATTTCCAATATTCTGGGAGGTGGGTCATAGAGGATCCTGCTGTGATTTATGTCAGAGAGTGTTTTGCCGATGTTCTCCTCTAAGGTCACATTATACTTTATTCTTTTTGAAGACAATAAAAGCAACAGCAGTCCAAATTTATGATATGAAAACCTCCATTTTACTCAGTGTGATGTGTCAAAAAAAGAAATATGATATTGCTTATATGCAGAATCTAAAAAGTAATGATACATATAAACTTATTTACCAAAAAAAACAGACTCACAGAAAATGAACTTATGGTTACCAGGAAGAAGGGGTGGATGGGAGGGATAGCTAGGGAGTTTGGGACTGACATGTACACACTGCTTTGTTTAAAGCAGATAACCAGCAAGGACCTATTTATAGCCCAGGGAACTCTGCTCAATATTCTCTAACAACCTAATTGGGAAAATAATTTGAAAAAGAACAGATACTTGTATAATTGAATCACTTTGCTGTACACCTGAAGCTAATATAATACTGTTAATCAACTATACCCCAATATAAAATTTGAAAAGTTAAAAAAACCAAAAACTAAATTTTTGGTATTATCCAACAGATTCAGCTTCATGCCCTGTGTCCAATACTTGATTCTTTTAGTTTCTTTGCTGGGAGGACATTTAAAGAACCTACAGTGCTTCAGAAGGATCAAAGAAAGAATAAAGGGATTACAGAAAGAGACCAATGTAAAAAACCTGAAATATTAAGGAATGTGTTCCCAAGATTTCTTCCCTTTAACTCTGAAACTTATTTTTTTAAAAAAAGGAGTATTTATTTGTTGTTGTTCTTTGCTCTTGAAAATATAACAGCAAGAGCTGTAATAGAAGAATAGAGTTTTTAATTTTTTCAGAGTCAAATAGATACCTCATCTTAATAATGAGTAAACTGAGGGCCACAGAAATTAAGGCTTTGTCTAAGTTCATCCAACCGAACTATTTCCAAAACCTGAAAAATTTCAGAGGCAAGCGCACTGGTCTGGCCAAAACAGAGGATCAGATTTTATTTAGTTTTGGAAGCATAAGAACATTGGTATGTGCTGTTGCCTTGGGGGTAAAGATGTGTGTACTGGTTACATCTGCATGTCCCTCTAAACACTTCCATACATATGGGTATAACTCACAAGCACATTGACTGTGAGATATATATGAAATGAGCTCTGTGTTCCAGTGACAATTTTAAATCTTGTATCCCATTGAGGTTCTGTTTTTAGTCATATTGCTCCTGGCCCAACATATGCTTCCTGAATTAATTCAGATACCAGACCTGTAAAGACAATAGCCAAGAAGTTTTATCAGCATTCCTTCACCTTTATAATATACTGTCCATAACAACAAAAACCTGAAAACGGCTTATTTCTTCATCAAATAGAGACTTTAAAAAATGAATTATGACAGACTTTCCAATATACAGTGTAAAATGAAACCAGAGGAAGAATAATATGTATATTATGCTGTGGGCATTTAAATATATATATATATATATATATATATGAAAAATTTTTACAAGTGTATACAAAATAACTTAAATGGCCTCTGTGGAGAGGAACTGCAGGTATGAAGCAACCAAGAAACTCATTTTTTATTATATATCATTTATACAATGATTTATATAATACGCCTTTTTCATATTTAAAAATAAATAAACACATGCATTGCCTATAACATGTGTTAGTCACTCAGTCGTGTCTGACTCTTTGTGACCCCATGGACTGTAGCCCACTGGGCTCCTCTGTCCATGGAGCTCTCCAGGCAAGAATACTAGAGTGGGTTGCCATTCCCTTCTCCAGAACCTGGGTCTCCCGCATTGTAGGCAGACACTTTACCATCTGAGCCACCAGGGAAGTCTCATCCTATGACATATTTCCTATTAAAGGCCTTTAAGTGCAGTGTGGGAAATGGAGCTAATGTTCCCTTTTTCTTAATTAAAAAAATATTTTGGTTACTCTGCTTTGTCTTTTGTCTATTTGCTTTCAGATCCATTTCTTTCCCTTCCCCTGGATTTGCATTCACAGGGTAGGACTCTGTGTATACTTTGCCAGTTGGCTTCCATTTAAGTTTGGCCAATGGGAGGCATAGGAAAGATAATGAAGGGAAGAGCAGGGAAGAAGCTACTTCACCCCTCTTCTCCTGGTGGCTTTTTGATTATCTTCTGTGGGTCCAGCTATATCCTTAGTCCTAGCTTCCCCTCGCCATCCTGTCAGAGTTTCAGTGTCCTTGTGGGACCCTGGTCTGGGACTCTCAGAACATCATTCCCTCCCTTTATCCTTCCAGCATGGGGACCTTAGCTGCTTTGTGCTATAACTGATTTTTAGGCAACATTGTTTGCTCTTTCAGCTATTCTAATACCTTCACAATTTGTTCTATTCTCTATATTTGATTATGTGAGAAGACACTATTTTGCTAGCTACAAAATTACTATTGAAAATGAGATTTCCTACTTCCTAACTCATATTTCAAAGGAGTTATTATTTGTACATAAGATAGCAATTAATTTCATATATAAATGTTATTGTTTGTAACCTTATTTCCTTATTTTCGTTTTGAAGCTATTTCTAAAGACTTGAACCTGGTGGCCTTGCCTTGGGTATTGGAACAAGAATCCTTAAGGTCTCAATCTCCTGATTTGTCTATATCAGTTTCTTGCCTAAGTGTGAAAATATTTCATTTCTGCTTGTGTCAGCCTTCATTTATTATTATTTTTAATTGAGATGTAATTGACATATAGCATTGTATACATTTAAGGTATTCAACTTAGATTAATTTTTATTTTAAACTTCTAATATTATGTATTGTGGTTATAAAACATTGCTTATGCTATTTCACATTGGGGAACTTGTGAGATTTTCTTTAGGGACTATTACACTGCCAACTTTAATACCTTTTTCATGTTTCCTTAAAAATTACTTCCTTCAATTTTATTAATATTTGCATGCATGTCTGATCAGTCACTCAGTTGTGTCTGACTCTTTGCGACCCCTTGGCCTGTAGCCTGCCACGCTTCTCTGTCCAACCTGTGACTCTTATGTCTCCTGCTTGACAGGCAGATTCTTTTTTATTTTTGTACTTAAAGATTCGTTTTTATTGTCTTTATTCCCAGTTGTTCCAAATTCATATTCTTGTTGGATATTATCGTTCTATAACTTTCTCAGTGCTCATACAAATGTATTGAATATATGCATTTATAGGATCTCAGAGGCTTCCCTGGTGGCTTAGATGCAAAGAATCTGCCTGTAATGCAGGAGACCCGGATTCAGTCCCAGGGTCCAGAAAATCTCCTGGAGAAGGGAATGGCTATCCACTCCACTATTCCTGCCTGGAGAATTCCATGGACAGAGGAAGACAGGCAAATTCTTTACCAGCTGAGCCACCTGGGAAGACCTTGTTGATGTTTATGTATGTATTTATATATAAAACATCCACATTATTAACTATAGTTTTTTTTTCTATATTGGTACTTATTTTTTATCGCCTGTCAAGGATTATTTTTATGTCTTTAAATGGCTATTCATTTATGTCTTTTATATATATATATATATATTTTTCAGTTTTTGCCTTATGCATTTTGCTAATAGTATTATCTGGTGCTTAAAGATTCAGAATTGTAGATCTTCATTATAGACTATATTTTTCCTATCATGAAAGCCTTTCTTAGACTAATTTAGCACTCTTTACTCTAAATTAAAATTTTGTTCTTTATAAACACAACCTGAAAATGTTTTTCCTCTAATACAACTTTAATTTTTTTCTAATTTTGTTTATTTTCTTCATAAAGAACATCATTTTATGTACTTGTGGGATCTTATTTGTCTTACATATCTATTTTAATGTCTTTAAAATTATTTTCTCGAATGAGTTTTAATTCTTTATTCTTAATCATTTTACTTAATTTTCTTAAGACTGACCTCCCTAAGTCAGTCTATATTTTTGCTGGTATCTATTATGAAAATTTCTGCTTCTAAAGTGGTCTTTATATCTGGATAAGTCACTGTTTCCTTGCTGAATCTGCCAGCTCATTTATAATATCCTTCTATTGGCTTATCTTCTTTAAGCCATTCTGTTTTATTCTAAGTACTTTCTTTTAAAAAAAAAAGACTATTTTCTTTAATTTTTTAATGTCATGGAATAGTATTTGAAGAAGTCATCTATTTTTTCTCTAATTGTTACATGTGATTTTTGTGTACCTCTTTTACTTAAGAAATTTTTTTCTTAAATTATATATGTATTGGTTTTATGCCAGTTCCTTTCTGTTATTTTTTCCCTCATCTTTAAATGGGGCCATTCTTTCAGGACTAGCTGTGTGCTGAACTCCAGTCTGAGAAGGAGCTGGGGGAGTAACCTGGATAAGTAAGCTGGGGGAAGCATTTAGTTCCATTATGTTTATGTTGCCTCAGTCCTCTTTCTAAAATTTCTTCCAGGGATTAGAATTCTGCTTACTTCCCTCAGGGATATCCCCATTCGGTTTGCATGTTGTGCAATGAAGCAACGTTTTAGGAGTTTGTGTTCATTAATTATACTTGACCAGTTTTTAACAGCATCTGACTGTCACCCATCATCCCTCTTTGCTATATTGCCACCCTACTAGTTGCAAATATGGATGTGGTTTTATTTCACATCCTTTATTCTATATCTTATTCCTCTTGTGGTCTTGCGTTTCTTGTCACTCTCCACAGCTTACTGTTTCAAATAAGAAATCATGGGTCAGGCGCCTTAAGGCTGTGTCTACTTCCTTTGTGGAATTCCATGCCCTGCCTGAGGTCTGTTAAGGTATGCATCTATTATGCTCAGTTGAATCCAAATCTTACTGTATTCCTCATAGTTTTTGGTTTGGTATTATCATTTAAAATGGAATTTCCTTCTTTTTGTTCCTTATTGTTCTTTTCAGCCAGTTTCAGAGAAGAGAATGGAGGCAGAAACACCCTTCCTTTGCAATCTCTAAGTGTATGTCTATAGGACAGTGTTTAACACAAATTCTGGGCCTGCCTCAAAGCTTCTGATTCAATCTATTCAGAGTGAGGCCCTAAAATTCGTATTTCTAATTAGTTCCCAGGCAGTGCTGATGCTGGTGGACCAGGGACCACACTTCATTAACTCATTTCTAAGCTGTTTATTTAATAGTGCAGTTATCCCTGGGCTTACCTACTAGGAGACAGTCTGAGTCCTATGTCAATTGGAATTTTGCTTAACTATTTATGTAAAAAGGGAAATAGGTATTTGCTTGGTGATACTGCTGTCTAAGGACTTTCTGAAAGTTTAGGGAAAATGGTTAAGGCTATTGACTCAGTGGGAGCAGTTTTGTTTATTGTTTTTCTTTTTCAAATAACTTGTTGGTTTTACTCCAGATTGAGCAAGTTCTTTTTCCAGTTAATCTCAAGTTATCTAAATGTAATTAATGTATGGTTTTATGGCTCAAAGTCTACACGAACAGACACTTCTTGGCCCTGAACATCTATCCATAGTTTTTAGCCCTGAACTTTTCTATAGGTCTTTGACATATTGAAATGAGCTTTACCACATAGCTAAATCTATTCTGTCTGAATGCTTTTCACTCTGGCCAATGTATTTTCAAATTTGACATTTAGATGGCTTTTTCATCTCTTATCTCTATTTCCCTGCCTTCCCCAACATATGACAGAGACTAACCGAGTTACTGCCCTATTTCATAATGCAGAAAGCCCAGACACATTTTGAAGCGTCATGATTTAGATTCATCTGGAGGAAACTGTAGGTTTGACAATGAATTTTTGGTTACATGTTAGTAATGAAGCCTCTGCAGGTTTAATAATCTTAATTGCATTAATGACTCATTAAAATTTGAAAATTCAGAAACTGCCTCGGGAACATAATTTAATGTTTTGCTTGTGGTCCGTGGTCATTTCTTTCAGTGATGTCATTTCTACTGCCAAATTGTAAGCTGTTGTACAGAGTTCAAACCTGAACCTGTGCTGAGAGCTAAAGGATAATTCTAGCACTTGTTAATCTACACCAGAAACACTGGTCTGTAATAATGGGAAGCTTTCATCAAAGCTGGAAAATATTATAATCCCCTTTCAAAAAAGCTGTAAAGATGGGAGGAGGGCAGAGTGGGTCTTAATTTCAGCGGAGGTTCCAGGAGCATTTATTGAGTTTAAACTGAGTTCAGAGCCATGTGCCTGGGAAAGCTATTTGAGGATGTGCACAGTTGTCAGAAAAGTTCTCACTTTTTTCCTCTTTATAATCTGTATCTAACATACAGCCCACAACTATGTGTTATCACTGTAGATAATTTACAGACATACTCATTAAGATCAAGAAGCAAAATAACTAAGAATAGAGTAGGAAGGTGGCTTAAAAAATCAGCTAGAACAAATGAAAAAAAAATGTAAATACCAAGATGAGTCCTTCCAAAATATTGTTGATCTTATGCAGCCTGAGCCCTGCTTTTTAACCTAGCTGGAGTGTGGATGCTGTCCTGTGCTTCCTGCCACATTTTCTCCACACCCCCTTCACTCCCTCCATCAGTAACACAGGGGATTCTTTTTCCTCTTATTTGATGAAAAGCTGCTGTTGCACTTGATCAGATTGGAGGCTGAAGGTATACAGTTACATGATAGTCTTACCTTCTTCACCTGCACAGCCTTTAAAATTTTTTAATTGAAATACAATTGATTTATAATTTTGCATAGTTTCAGGTATACAGCAAAGTAATTCAGTTATACATATATACATAAACAAACATATATGCTTTTTTTACATTCTCTTCCATTATAGATTATTGAGTATAGTAAGGTATTGGGTATAGTTCCCTGGGCTGTATTGCAGGTCCTAGTTGATTGTCTTTCTTATATGTACTTTAATTTCAAACCTCTTTTTAATGTGTCATTTCAACAATGTGGCCTTGCATTTCCAGGGAGGGCTAGAGACTTCCCCAAACATGGCCATAAAATTCCTGCTAGTTCTTGGGTGAGGCCTGATCATCAGGATTGTCTGCTTTAAGTTCCCACCTTCATATTTTGTTTCTCGGTTGTGCCATTATCTGATAAAATTGTTTATTTTCCCATTTGAAACATAATACTATGATTAATGATACTAATAGCTATAAATAACAGCAATTGCTGTTAAATTGCTATAAATTGCTATTTTAACAGCTATAAGTTTATTGCTTATTTATTGTCTTTAATTTTCATAACACTTGTCGTAGTATGGGTCTTCACAGGAAAAAGGGGCTTACTCATGGCCCCAGAGTAGGCCCTGCTATTTTTCAAACACCCCAGTCCAAGCTGCATGATGGAAGTTGAGCCCACATAAACCACCTGAATGAAAGCTGTCCAAGTTTTAGGCAGCCAGTTTTGTACAAGTAACTGACTTAGGGCTTAGGATAGGAACATCTGACTCCATCAAGGGGCTGCGCAGTTGAAAAAGTCCACTGTCCTTCGACAAATCTCAGAGATTTGACCAGGGAAGTAGAAAGCGGATTTAGCTTGGCATGTGAAGCTGCCGATTGAAAACATTTCAAGTATGCAACCTAGACTTGTTTTTCCCCCCAAAAAAGGACTAATATGGAAATCTCAGCTCATGGAGACCCCTCCGGAAGTTCTTCACATTACTATGAATATCATTCTTTCTCATAAGCTAAATGTACATGCAGCTAAGGAATAAAGCATTCTAGCTATGTGTTTGTTAAAGATTATGCCTTCAATGGAATTTTGCAGCATCAATGGGAATAGGAATAACAAAAAAGAATTCATTGAATCAAAGTACAGCTACTAGTCTGTGAGTGCTAAATCTCACAATTAACCAACTAGTCAAAAACTAGGGCCAGTTGGCTTTACCAAGGCCTGGGTGTTCACTGTATTTAATTAAGACAGCCAGGAGAAAGTTATAAATATCGATGTCTTCATTTTGAAAAAGTGGAAAAGCCTACCAGGAAAAAGGAAATCAGAACATTTCATGAAAGCCTTGTAAAATATCAATCTAAAAATAATTGTTGAGCCCATGAATCCAGAATTAGCTTCTCTTTTCCCAGATACTCTTTCTACTTTATAGTACTTCTCACAGCAAGAAATTTTGGCAGTAAGAGCATTTGTTCCCAGAAAGAATACTTAGAATTTCTCCCTAGAACTTGAGTTTTTATGAAAAATGAACACACAGAAAAACAATGACAACAAAACCCCAGAAGAAAACTGAGAAAAACGAAAGAGTCATTGAATTCCTTTAATCCCTGTGGCTAAAGTAAATGTGATTTTTAAGTAAATATGTAGACGTGCTGATCTTCTCTGAACCCTCAGAGTTTACTACAAGTCTGCTGGAGCAGAGGTGAGGATAGAGGCCTGGCCTTCCTGCCTCCTCAGCTGGCCTGGCTTCTCCATTCCGTGTGGGTCCACAGCCCCTCTGTACATAGAGCCGTATTAGCATTCACCACATGTAGGTACAAGCTCATCCCTCTCGGTTTCCAGAAAGACATGGAGGTCCCATGCTAGATCTTATATAACTTTCCACAGCCTTCCTCTTCTCCTCGATTACTCACTGCTGCTGAGGATCTTGTTACGTTTCTTGATATCCTTCGTCATTTTGGTTTCACTTTGAAGTGGGAGGAAGATGAAGTCGAGTTGAGGAAGGCTACGGGGAAGCAGCGTTGATGACAGGACCCACTCCCCTTTGATTCAGGGAACTGTTTGCAATTCCTGTCCTTGGAGGAGTGAGTCCCGAAGATCTGGCTGTTCAAGCTTTGGAGATCCTGGCTGGCAGAGCTTCCTTGGAGCTCAAGAGGAAAGTGCAGAGCCGGGGAGGGATTATTTTGTGCCTTGCAGATAGAAAGCCTGGGGGCTTCTGGAGGCAGTTCCCTTGACAGGCCTGATGGAGTGTTAGGACTGCCAGAAGTGAGGCTGCTCAGGCCTGCGGATGTACTTCCCAGGATGTCATGCTGTGATTTTAAGCAATCTTAGCCACTCCAAGATCTTCTCCATGAGGAGGGTCAGGGGGGGTGGGGGGGGGGATAGCTTCAGACACAGAACCCCAGGTGGATCAGCCAGCCATGGATTCCACCTGTGTTTGCTGTGTTCTGGGGCACCTGAACCATTCTGATGACAAGACGATACTCAGAGAATCTGCAGTGGAAGCGGGGAGCATCATGGCCAGTACTGGGCAAACTTGCTTCCATTTTGGCGTAAGTGATGAAAACAGAAGGCCTAGAGAGTAACTCTACAGAGAGCAACACTGACGCCTGTGGAGGCACGTGGGGAGAGATCTCTCCTTCCCCTCCTCTCCTTTCTCTTCCTCGTTCTCCCCTCTCTCTCTCCCCTTCCCTTCCTCTTTCCTCCTTTCCTCTCTTTTCTGTCCCCTCCTCTCCTCTCTTCTCTCCTGACTTCCTCTCAGGGTTTTAGTTTCTATAAAGCCTCTGTGAGGGGTTATAGAGCACAGTGGGTTATAATTCTTGTCAGCTTTGATTTAAACTATTTGTGTTAGCCAGTATCCAATCAGGAAAATAGAAAGCACTCAAAGATTTTTAAAAAGTGGGAATTGAATAAGGAGACTTGGTTTTATATATATAAACAATATAAAACTGGTTATTTATATTTTTTATATATATATATATATACACAAACACACAAATATACATGTACATACATTCATATATATACACATATACATAGGGGATCCATATACATATATATTTATATATATAGGGGCTTCATATACATACATATATATGTATATGTGTGTGTGTGTATATATATATACATATACAAATATATGGGGGCTTCCCTGGTTGCTCAGTGGGTAAACAATCCACTTACAATGCAGGAGACCCTGGTTTGATTCCTGCGATGGGAAGTCCCCCTGAAGAAGGGATAGGCTACCTACTCCAGTATTCTTGGGCTTCCTTGGTAGCTCAGCTGGTAAAGAATCTGCCTGCAATGTGGGAGACATGAGTTTGATCCCTGGGTTGGGAAGATTCCCTGGATGAGGGCATGGCAACCCACTCCAGTATTCTTACCTGGAGAGTCCCATGGACAGAGGAGCCACCCATGGGATTGCAGAGTCAGACACAACTGAGAGACTAAGTACAGCACAGCTTATGTAAATGATGGAAGTTTGGAGAAACCAAATAAGAGATAGAGTGGCAACCCGGAGACCAGCAACAAAGGAAGCGATAACACAAGAGACAAGGGTATTTTTGAAACAACTGAGATACTGTTAACATATAATCTGTGTAAGTTTGAAGTGTCCAACATGTTGATTTGGTACATTTAAATAGTTGGATACAGTTTTTATGGGATCTCAGAGGTTGGGGTCATGCAGTGGAACTTTGAACTGCATCTGGCATTTCCTTCCATGAAGCTGTGCAGGTGATGTAGACTGGAGTAGAAACGTCCAGGCTTTTCCTTTTCTCTTTCCAGTTTCTCTACCTGTTCCTTCTCCTTGGCTGAAGCCAGAAAGGCAGCTGAGAACTCTGGGAATGCAACCTGCAGGGGGCAGCACCTCCTTGTTTCAGAACAGCCTAGGGGCTAGGAGAAGAACTGATCTGAGAGCAGAGACCAAGTCAGTCCATCTTCCTATAGTAAATCTTCTGAGTAATACAATGGAGGAAAATACGTGTGTGTTATGGGGTGGGGTTGGGAGAGGGGTGGTCTGAAATTGAGAGAAATTCTTTACTTTCCTGCCAGAAGAGTTGAAGTTTATGCTGGCTTGATACTCAGCTTTCAGACAAAAATATCATATTCAACAGGAATTTATTTCACAGACTTTAATAAACATTAGAATTTGCCATCAGTTCAAATGAGCTTATCTAAGACTATTCCAAATGACTAGTAGCAGATACAGTTTTATTCTAAAATATACAAATAGCCAAACAGTTCAATCAAGTTGTACTCAAAAGTCACATTGAAATAATAATTATCTCTCATTTTAGTAATCAAGGAAGAATTAAACGTAGAAGAAGTAGATGTATTTATTTTAATTTATTCATGTTGTTGTCACCTAGGAAGGGCACACTTGTTTGGGTTATTCAAATTGGATTAAATGCTTAACATAAAAAGCAACTATTGGAGGCCTCAAAATGTTTAATTAACTTTTTTTTTCTTTGTGTTTTTATGTATTTCTTGCTTTTTCTGTTTTCAGCCAAGAGAGACAGTACTGAAATGTCATTAAAAAATGTTGATTTTGCAGTATTTCTCTGCCCTTGGGAACAGGAAATACCTAGAATTCTGCTAGTAAGATGGTTCTTATGAAATTTCTCATGTAATTTTTATAATGAAGGGGATTAAATATGTTTGGGTGAGCATCCAGTGATGGGAGCTTTGTCACTCTGATACTCCAGACCCATTGACATTTTCCTCAAATGTTCTCTCTTCCATATGTTAGGGAATTACTTTTAAGATCAAGTAATGAGTATAGTTTAGTCTGTGCTGGTTTTGGATTTCATACTCCTTGTGAATGTGAAATAGATCAAATAGAGGACACTTGAGAAGTAATGAATTCCAAAAATAATATCACTGGTGTAATGAAGAGGCTGAGCAAGACTTTTCAACAGTGTTGAAGTGGCATTGGCATTTTCAAAAAAACAAGAGAGGGACAGTCAGCTCTCCTAAGGCCTCCCAGGCTACCTAGACAGCTTTTTGGCTTGTGTGGTGAACTGGACATCTGAGCCATGGAACCACTTAGCAATGAAGTTCATGACATTATGTCACTTACAGGCCAAAATAGAAAAGTTATGCTGTTCTCCTACCTTCCTTGAATCATGGGAAAGAACCATGTCTCTTCTTGATATGCAGTTACTTGAGGTGAGTGTCTTAGGTTTATTTTTACACTCTCATGGATGATTTGATAGGCTTAGTCAACATTTGAGAGAGAATGAAAAACCAATAATCACCAAGTACCCATTATGTTCTAGTCACTGCGTGAGGTGATTGGCAATGCTTAGCACAAAGAAAAGACATCATTCAATTGACATGTGGATAACTTGTGCATTACAGCCACAGGCTGCACCAAGGTGATCAATTGTTCAGTTGGTAAGTTGTGTTTAACTCTTTGAGACTCCAGAGACTACAGCATACTAGGCTCCTCTGTTCTCCACTATCTGCCAGAGTTTGCTCAAATTCATGCCCATTGAATCAGTGATGCTATCCAACCAACTTATCCTTTGAATGTCATCCCTTTCCTTTCTCCTTCTATCTTTCTCACCATCAGGGTCTTTTCCTATGAATTGGCTCTTCGCATCAGGTGGCCTTCAGCTTCAGCAACAATCTTTTCAATGAATATTCAAGGTTGGTTTCCTTTAGAATTAACTTGTTTGATCTTGCAGTCCAAGGACTCTCAAGAGTCTTCTCCAGTGCCACAACTTGACAGCATCAATTCTTTGGTGCTTAGCCTTTTTTATGATCCAACTCTCAATACTGGATGCAAATAAAGGAGGACAGTAGTCATGGCCTAGTGAAGTCAGCATGGACTCTGGAGTTGGCTAGACTGTTGCCTGTTTATTATCAAATCCATTTCCTGTCTTGCCTCTGCTCCCTTTGTGCTGCAGAGAAGTTATTCTTGTTATTTCCAAGCCTTCTTCACCAGTCAGCATCTCCCCATTAGTGGCACTAGGAGGTACAGTAGGAGACATTGGGGATAGAGGAAGGAATAATCCAGTGCATTTATGTTCACCTCTCTGATCCAGGGAAGTCTGTAGTAGTGACTGTCCCTTGTGAAGCTCCAGCTCCTGCCAGACAGCTTGTTATTCCATGACCCTAAATTCTAGTGTCTGAGCCAACTGGCTTCTAGCTTCTACCATGTCTTCAGTTCCTGAGCTCTGGTTACATCATTCCCTCCTTGGTCCAACCAATTCTGGGGATGACAGCAGCCTCTTGTAGTTGGAAAGTCCTGGTTGCCTCTCCTCCCATGTTTACTCTTTTGGCCTCTTCTCACAACTTTGTGACAAATACCCCATGATTAACTCCCTCTTGAATTACCCGGTACAGACATTGGCCTCCTGACTGCACCATGAACGATGCTGAAATGTAGGTAAAGGCTACATTTGTTCCACCATGAGCAAGCCATTAGGGCAAGTCATTTAACTGACTGAGGATGTTTCCTCATCCATATTATGAGATTAATAGGGACCTCCTCAAATTGTCAGGGAGCCTAAAGAGTTCTATCACGACTCCTAGCACAATACAAGCATCCAATAAATCTTAGCTCTTAAGCCTATGATTTAAAAACCAGGGCACTGCACTTGAAAGTCTCCAATACAGAGAATCCGATGGAAACAAAAGCATCATGATTGTATGAGTAAAACATCCATTTAAAAGGGTGTGTGGGTTGTTGGAAAAGTCATGGAATACAAATTGGAGTTGTTTGGACATACTGTCTATGGAGAAGAGCAGATTATCTAGGAGAAAAAGATGAGACTAGGGTGTATTCCAGGGAAAGAGTCAACTGGGAGACAAAAGTTGGCTAAAAGACCTTAAGGCGTGACTGTGGAACAAGAAGAGTGGGCAGCAAGTAGTTATAAAAGCTAAGGGCACATAAGGATAGCTTCTGGCTGTGGGAACCGTCCCCACATTAATGCAGATCCAAAGTACGAGGGAAGAATATTCTTTGAGTGAAAGAAAACAGCGCTGTTTACTCCTTTTTGCAAATCTACATGGAACATGACATCAGAGCTCGTCTATAACATAGTTGGTGATTGAAAATGGGCAACTACTTCAAGGAGAAAATACTTCCAAGCTTACCCCGGTTTATAAAGCCAAATCCAAAGAAAATCTTAGTCATCCAAAGCTTGCTAGGTTTAGCTATATTCTTAACCTCCTTTCTTTTACTGAAAATGCCATATAGAGAAGTCTAATTTATTCAGGTGACAGACATGAGACTTGTGATATAATGGACCCATTTGTCTAAGGTTGTGATGAAAACACCTAATTTTGGTTTTTGCTAATTTTAGTAAATGTGTTTAGAGTGACATGAGCATGGAAAATAGCAGATGTTCAGTTAGTGCTTGTCAAATTAAATGTGTATTAAATACAAATATTGGCAACATGAAAGACACATTTTCCAAAATTTGACAAGACAATCACACAGAAATAGCCACTATAAAATAATGAATGTGAAGTATAAAATGTGATACAAGTGTAAGACTGTTATTCTAAAAGTACCTTGTGAATCATTTTAGGAGTTGTTGGTATTAAATCATGAGTCGAGTTTTAATCTTGTAAAGAAGACAGTGTCCATTATTTGTACCTCTGATTTTATCTTACCAAGTCATGGAACAATGTAGGGGGCCTGGAAAATATAAATCCAAAGCAGATTTGAATCTGCTTTTGATGATACTGTATTTGGGTGGAATGCAAATAACCCAGTTTAACAGTATTGAGACAGACTTTGTTATGTACACAACAAAACATGGAGGTTGTGTTTTCCAAAGGGCTTGCCCTTTTTCTAGCCACTGAAAGCAAGAAGCTCACCCCTGCCGCTCTCACAAGCTGGCTCTTAATATCTTCAGGCTAAATGTAACCTCAAGCTATGTCTGGTACCAAGAAGATGCACAAGTGGGTGCTTTGGATCCAGTGTTTGACAGAGGAAACCCTATTCGTTGTGTTTAAGGACAGGCAGTACTTCCCAGATAACTCAGTTGGTAAAGAATCCACCTGCAATGCAGGAGACCCTGGTTCAATTCCTGGGTTGTGAAGATCCCCTGAAGAAGGGATAGGCTACCCACTCCAGTATTCTTGGGCTTCCCTTGTAGCTCAGCTGGTAAAAAATCCACTCACAATGTGGGAGACCTGGGTTCGATCCCTGGGTTGGGAAGATCGCCTGGAGAAGGGAAAGGCTACCCACTCCAGTATTCTGGCATAGAGAATTCCATAGACTATAGTCCATGGGGTTGCAAAGAATTGGACACCACTGCGTGACTTTCACTTTCAGTTGGTAAAGAATCCACCTGCAATGCAGGAGACCCTGGTTCAATTCCTGGGTTGTGAAGATCCCCTGAAGAAGGGATAGGCTACCCACTCCAGTATTCTTGGGCTTCCCTTGTAGCTCAGCTGGTAAAAAATCCACTCACAATGTGGGAGACCTGGGTTCGATCCCTGGGTTGGGAAGATCGCCTGGAGAAGGGAAAGGCTACCCACTCCAGTATTCTGGCCTAGAGAATTGCATAGACTATAGTCCATGGGGTTGCAAAGAATTGGACACCACTGCGTGACTTTCACTTTCAGTACTTTTTGCTCCTGTGGAATATTAGAGGAAACATTGCTCAGTATAGTAATTACCATTAGGGTACACTTATCAAGAATATTGGGCTGTTAAGAAATACAGGTTGGGATAAAGACATGGAAACCTGAATTCAGAAGAAAAATTCCGGTGGTTCAGTCTTATTTACAGTGTCATTGAGGCTGGTGACATTTAGTTAACCACCATCTTATATGATCTTCCTTTAAATGAACTGACGCTTTTTCACAGGGCTCTTGCTAATTCTCCCTACCTTACCTTTTTCAAAATTCCAGATAAAGTTTTACTGAAAAGGGAGCTAATTTAATATACTTGGGGAAAGACATAAAACACAGCTTGGGGAAAACAACAGACAAAGTCCTAAGTGAAAACAGAATGGCATTTCTTTTTAATATACCAACATGCTTGGATTTTCACTTTCAATAAGATTGCCCTGAAAAATAAATACAGTTTCAAATAGCCACTCTGAATATCCTAAAATGCTCTAAGACATTTTGGCATCATGAAGAGAAAATTAATTTGTGGTTTATTCAAATTACTCTACATGAGGAGAAAATAGCTCAGTATATGAGTGGAAACCAAATTCTTAATGTTTCTTATTTGCCTAACTGCTTTCCCAAGGAATAAATAATAAACAAAGAGAAAGTTCATGAAAGATACAAGACATGCTTATGGCCACAGGGCTTCTTTTCATGCTTTCAAAGCTTTACAGTGTCTTTTTTGAACCCATCACCTATCATTAAGGGCACTAAAAACACATAATGATCACCCCTTCTACATTACTTTCACCTTCTCTTATTCTTTCTTATCTCCTCCTTTTCTTTCTCTTTCCTCTAAGAGCCTCTTCTGCCTTCTCTTTTTTATCGAAAGAACCTTTATCACACAATTTCTGGGCAGACAGTGCAGTCCTGTGGAATCAAAGGTGGGCTGTAATCTGTGCACTGAAAAAATAGAGGGTTTTAGAAATTAGGGTTCATTGGAGAGATTCTTTGGGGAGGAGGGATAAGGGAGGCATGTGCAAGAAGCTGTGCATCAATCCGGCTGGAGGAAAATGAAGTGGTAGAAATAATGAGGGGAAGGTGGGTGGGGACCTGGTTGGGAAAACCCTTGGCTATCAGGCTCGGATATCACTCTGTCAGCAATGATATGAACATATGCTAACAAGTGATTTGGGAAGATAAACATGTTAAAGTACAAGTTCTAAAATAAATAAATAAATAAATAAATAAAATACAAGTTCTGCTGGTCTAAGAGAGATCAACAATACAAGTGGCTTAAATTTAAGATTAAAATTTATTTCTTAGTTTATTACTAGCTGAGGGTTGAGTAGTTCAGACGGGTGGGGTGATTACACAAAATCAGGCTCCAGGACTCTTCTATCCTATTGGTCCACCATCCTTAGGCTTGTCCCGGTCCACATGGTCCACGAATGATGGCCTTCACTTTCATATGCTGCTGTGGAAGAAGGGGAGGGGGAGGCAGGTGCCCAACTAAACTACAATTTTATTAGTATAAAATAGAATACCAGGGAACAAGAGTCAAATTTGGTAGGTAGCAGTATACATAGATGGAGAAGGAAATGGCAACCCACTCCAGTATTCTTGCCTAGAGAATCCCGTGGACAGAGGAGCCTGGTGGGCTGCCATCTCTGGGGTCGCACAGAATCAGACATGACTGAAGCAACTTAGCAGCAGCAGCAGCAGTATACATAGAATATACTAGAATAAGTTATCTTGCTTTTGTCCCTTTAGGCTTACATACCCAGAGTTCCGAACCACATGTTCCCTGGCCCACTGAGGGTAAATTAAGACCATTACTTGGATACATTCTGGTAACAAGAAGACGTAAAGTGGTGCATGGAAGAAGTTGTCAACTCAGTGTCAAAGGACTTAGATTTAAGTCTTAATTTATAACTTATGAGTGACTTTGGGCAAGTTATCTAACCTTATTAAATCTCAATTTTATTAGCTATAATATATACGAGATTACAAATACTTCCTCTTCTTGTCACAATGTTTTGTCATAAGAATTAGAAAACAGCAAAGTATTGTCTATTATCATTGCCTTGCTGTTAATGTAGGATATCAATAACTGTTTGCATGGGTATATATGTATGAGATAGACAGATGAGGGGATGGTGGGGATATATGTATACATATAGCTGATCACTTCGTTCTACATACAGGAGAAAACAACAAAACATTGTAAAGCAGCTATACCCCAATTAAAAAGATAAACCTCAAAGAAAGACTAAAAAGGGACAAGGGAATAGTATCATCATAAAAAAATCAAGAAAGTGAAAATGAGTATGATTGTGATCTTTATTCATTACTTGGTCTCCAGTGCATTGCATATAGAAGGCTCTGCATATGTCGGTTGAGTTTGTTTTATAAGCTGCAAAGTTTTACTTTGAAACATCACATACAAATGCTTATAGGGAAATTATTTATATTTACTTGGAGTTTGTCATGCCATTCTTTGTCTCATTTCCCTTTATCAACTGTCTAAAATAAACCATATTGTAGAGACAGTGTGATTTAGTATAACGCTTCTGTTATTTCTCATATTATCAAAAAAATCTGACAGTGAATCAATATTTTGAAAATATATAACAGTTGTATTTTTCATTCTTTTTAAAATCACATTTTCCTGAAGGCTTCCTGTCGTTAAGATTAGCTATAAAGTTTTGTTGTTATTGTTGTTGTGTTACTGTTTTTTGCCCTGGAAATGAGCCTCAAAAATGACTTTTTGAGTCCACAGTAATACAATGGTTTTGAAATCTTGTTTTCTTGAGAAGGAAGAGGATTTACTAAATTTCTAACTCTCCCTCACTAGAAATATTGATATCAAAACCCAAACCTGGCACACTTACTTCAATAGGGTTTTATTATAAGTCAGTGTATAGAAATGTTGGAATCTGTCGCAAAGAAAGTTCCCATCAGGGTACCTAGGTTTTTTGTTTTTGTGTTTTCTTTTGTTTGGCCTCGCCACAGAGACAGGAAGGTAGGAGGAAGAGAAACAAGAAGTCAGATGTTATTGTCCTTGTTTTCCTCTCTTGGAGAAAATCCCAAGAAATAGAAGTGAGAAGCAGAAACACTGAGATAGTTTTGGGAAACTCCCTGTGTAGAGGGCTTGCTTCTTGCTTCCCAGACAAAGAATATTGAAGGTGGCCCCTTAAAGAATCTGTTTCTTCCTGCATGTGCTGGAGCATCATGGTGCCAACCATGGAAGTACTGCCTGTCAAGGCAGATAGGCTAGATTTGTTGTGTTCCTAACCCATAGACTAGGTGTGGCTTTTAGGGGAGTTAAGTGTTTCTGTATGCCTTTGGGAGGAGACACCTAAGCACCAAATCAGGACAAGGAATCCACAGAAGCTAAAGAGGTGCCATGCCAGGGAGTGTTTCCGTCTCAACAGACGGCATAGATGGGTTCCTAGGAAGAAGACCAGATCCAGCACAATACACTACAGAGGGAAGAAAAGAGCAATGACGGACATGTAGATGTCAGCCTCCCCTGCACCTAGAGGCCACCTTTGGAAGGTGGAGCAGGGTTGGGGGTTGGTTCTCACTAAAAATGTGAGAAGCTTACAGTTGACTGAATTAACCCAAGGGAAATAATTTTAATTTGGAAAATATGCGTTTTTTTCCCGCTGTACTTTAATCAGGGTTCTAGAGAAAGATGAGATGAGTTAGACATTATAGCAAAAGGTGTAGTGTATATCTGGATTATTGCACATGCATTTCAGTCCTACTACAAGTATTAATGCTTAAAATACCCAATAGTATCTGAAAGTGAATGCTGAAATTCACTTCTGCTTAACGTTTTTGCTATTTTAGTCAGCGACTGTATAAAAAAGAAGCCATTGATCCCAGAACTTTCGTAACTTCTGAATTTCTTCTTGACTAGGTAGGTGGAGCAATTTAAACTGTTCAAGAGAAATCCAACTGGCCTCCATGAGTACTTGTGAAAGAACTTGGAACTGCGACTGGAGGTCAGTGAGCATCATGTGGAAGGTGTTGGAAGAAGGGAGAAGACGCCTGTTGCCAATCCTCAAAGGTAGGGCCCAAAGGCTGAGCCAGGGCACCCGCTCCATTTGCCTTTGTGCCTGCTGTTTGGCTTGGCAAAGACAGGCTCCTTTGCAGGAGGGAAACGGTTTCTACATTGGTCCACGGATGAAAAGGATATGGACTTAAAAGAAAGGAGGATTGAGTTGTTCTAGCTAAATAGGTTTGGTTCATTTCTCTGAGACCTCCCAAAACACATTGATATTTTCATAAGAATGAAATGAAGGCAGTGATGACAAAGAGGACTAAAATTATAACTGCTGTCTGAATTGCCAGTTAGTATAATATTTACTTGTTAATGCTTCTGAAATTGTGCTGTGAAGCTGGAAAATTCCAATAAGTCATCTAATCTATCTTCCTGGTGGTACAGGATCACCAACCTACTATTTATGAAAGTTTAGGTAACAGATTGAAAATTTTCTAAGTTTATAAAGGAAAAATAATTTTGGGTATTCCAAAAGGAGACACTTGGAGGAAAGCATCACTGCTGGGCAGCCTTGCCCTATAATTAAATGTTTTTGTCAAGGAGCTCATAGTCTAAAGTAATAGTCAAGGAACATACACTTATCTTTTGGTGTTTGATCATTCATATATCAAAGTGTTATCAAATGTGTTGGTGCCAAGTATTAGCCTAGATGCTGGGTATGCAAAAGAGTTTGCTATCTAGCTGGGATGATGAATTTGAATGAGTCATTTGAATGAAAGAAGTGCTAAGAAAGGGCTGACAAAGCCCTAGAACAGCATGAAGGTGTGATGATGGGGGAGCAGTGTTGTGAACTTAGAGAAGGCTTCGTGGAGGAGGTGATATTTATGAGACACTCTTAAACAAAGCCACATGGAGTCACATCTATAATATAGCAGGTGTGGTGATGGAAAGGTAGTTTGCAGAATTTTCTTTAAAAACAAATGAATTGATCAACAGCAGTGAGGTTTTTTTAGTATTCTTCTGAGGATGACCTGAAAGGAGGAGATCAAGTCATTTTTTAAAGGTTTTGACAAAATTTACTTTGATCACTGCTAATGTAAAGTCAGCTCTACCAACTTGTGTTTTGCTAATTATTATGTGTTTGTTGTTGTTGCTTAGTTGCTACATCATATCCCACTCTTTTGTAACCGCACGGGCTGTAGTCTACCAGGCTTTTCAGTCCGTGGGATTTCCCAGGCAAGAATACAGGAGTGGGTTGCCATTTCCTTTTCCAGGAGATCTTCCTGACCAGAGATCAAACCTAAGTCTCCTGCACTGGCAAGTGGGTTTTGTTTGTCTGTTTGTTTTACCACTGAGCCACCTGGTAAGCTATTATGCTTTGGGAGTGATCATTGTGAAAGCCAGAGTTTACTGAAGCAAAGGTGGAAAGAAAAGTGGAGTTTGTGAGACATGACCTATGACTTCACTTTCTTGTACCCTTCCTTTCATGGCCCCTTCACCTCTTCCTCTTGACCACTGTCGTGTCTATTTAAGATTCCTCCATTCCTCTTCTGTTCTCTTGCTGGGAAGGAAAGATGTAGACAAACTCATTGGCATTCAGCTTTTAGAACTGAATGGTTTACTTATTTTCTGGGAACTCTGGTGGTTAAAGAAATTTATAGGAGGAATACTATATTTAATCAAAAAGAATGATGACATTTCTAATATGAAGACACTTGGGTGGTAGGGATCTATATATGCATCTAGATCTAAGAAATACCATTGTCACAACCGCCTCCTTCTCCTGGGTGTCAGACTAACTTTGATTACAACCAAAAACATATTCCCCCAAAGAAATACTAGAATGTTTAGTTGAACTATGAAGACAGAGTCCATATGAATACACGATCCTAGTCATGGTATTACTTGTACTTTTAAAACTCATGAATGATAATTTCTCCCTGCTTGAGCTCTGCATATGTATATGAAAATTCTACATTTTTATTCTCAATGTATATTTGAGTAATGAAAGTAAAAGAAATAGGATTAATAGAAAAATGTCTTCATACATGTAAATATACACATCTATAATATGTATATGTGTGTTATACATCTCACAACATGTTGTTATGCTAAATGGTGTTGAATGTGTTGCCAAGAAGCAAAGGAAAAGTCTAGAATATTTTAATTCAGTTCATTGTTATTTTTTCTTTGGGTCTGTCACTGTCATTTTCGACCCCCAGAACAGATGAACTTTACAGCTTCTGAATTGATTGTTTGCTTTTAGCCATTTAACCAATTGAACTCTATGGGCTCAGAGCAGCCTGATTCTGGGGTGATTTCCTGGAAGAATGTAGTGCTTACACTTCTTTAGAGAAGGCACATGATTAACTGTGTTGACAGGATTTTGGTGGTTTTCAGTTTTCCTGCCATGAATGTTTCTGTTGATCATGTGTCTCCCTATATTTTTTTCTTTATTATTTCAGCTTATTATCTTTTGTTGTATGCAGCCCATTACACCATTTATGACAATTCATGTTAATCTTAATTCCCCACTGATTATTTCTGGAGAATTATTACTATATTGATCAATATTGAGCCCAGCTATGAAGTACACTTTTTCCACCTTCCACATGTTTATTTTCTCTTTTTTTAAATTTTGCCAGAACTCTAGATGGCTCCCACTATATCTAATGAAAAAATTCTTGCCCTATTTAACATTGTATTTGTTTATTACTGTTCTTTCAGTTGCTTATGATTTCTTAGGAATGTCAAATAGAAGAAATCATGTAAAAAATTTAATATCTCTGCAACTCATAAAATCTTAAAATCTAATTTTCAGTTTGACACAAAATTCAAAAGCAACCAAAAGTCCAAATGTAACTTCTTGGAAGCATTTCCAAATTGATTCCAAATATTCTTTTGTAGCTCTGAGTCCCAGTTCCTGTCACATATTTGTTAATTTTCCCCTTTTCCCCAAGTTTCAAAAAAGTGAGCATTCAAACAAGGATCATATGATCATTGACACACATACTCATTAAGTCAGATAAGACTTTCATAGTTATTTTATGTATCTACTTATTACATTTTGTGATCTCCTGTATATACATCTGCTCCTGGAGATAATCTGGTTTATTCTTGAATGCCTCCTTTAAAAAGAAAGAATCTGGTTTCCTCTGTGTGTATGCCCAGCAGTGGGATTGCTGGGTCATAAGGCAGTTCTATTTCCAGTTTCTTAAGGAATCTCCACACTGTTCTCCTTAGTGGCTGTACTAGTTTGCATTCCCACCAACAGTGTAAGAGGGTTCCCTTTTCTCCACACCCTCTCCAGCACTTATTGCTTGTAGATTTTTGGATAGCAGCCATTCTGACTGGCGTGAAGTGGTATCTCATTGTGGTTCTGATTTGCATTTCTCTGATAATGAGTGATGTTGAGCATCTTTTCATGTGTTTGTTAGCCATCTGTATGTCTTCTTTGGAGAAATGTCTGTTTAGTTCTTTGGCCCAGTTTTTGATTGGATCGTTTATTTTTCTGGAATTGAGCTGCAGGAGTTGCTTGTATATTTTTGAGATTAATTCTTTGTCAGTTGCTTCATTTGCTTTTATTTTTTTCCCATTCAGAAGGCTGTCTTTTCACCTTGCTTATAGTTTCCTTTGTTGTGCAGAAGCTTTTAATTTTAATTAGGTCCCACATGTTTATTTACCCTACTTTCTTTAACTTAAGTCTAATCCAATATGATTATACAGTGGAAGTGAGAAATAGATTTAAGGGCTTAGATCTGTTAGATAGAGTGTCTGATGAATTATGGAATGAGGTTCGTGACATTGTACAGGAGACAGGGATCAAGACCATCCCCATGGAAAAGAAATGCAAAAAAGCAAAATGGCTGTCTGGGAAGGCCTTACAAATAGCTGTGAAAAGAAGAGAAATGAAAAGCAAAGGAGAAAAGGAAAGATATAAGCATTTGAATGCAGAATTCCAATGAATAGAAAGAAGAGATAAGAAAGCCTTCTTCAGCGATCAATGCAAAGAAATAGAGGAAAAGAACAGAATGGGAAAGACTAGAGATCTCTTCAAGAAAATTAGAAATACCAAGGGAACATTTCATGCAAAGATGGGCTATAAAGGACAGAAATGTTATGGACCTAACAGAAGCAGAAGATATTAAGAAGAGGTGGCAAGAATACACAGAAGAACTGTGCAAAAAAGATCTTCACAACCAAGATAATCACAATGGTGTGATCACTAATCTAGAGCCAGGCATCCTGGAATGTGAAGTCAAGTGGGCCTTAGAAAGCATCACTACGAACAAAGTTAGTGGAGGTGATGGAATTCCAGTTGCGCTATTTCAAATCCTGAAAGATGATGCTGTGAAAGTGCTGCACTCAATATGCCAGCAAATTTGGAAAACTCTGCAGTGACCACAGGACTGGAAGAGGTCAGTTTTCATTCCAATCCCAAAGAAAGCAATGCCAAGAATGCTCAAACTACCACACAATTGCACTCATCTCACATGCTAGTAAAGCAATGCTCAAAATTTTCCAAGCCAGGCTTCAGCAATACGTGAACAGTGAACTTCCTGTTGTTCAAGCTGGTTTTAGAAAAGGCAGAGGAACCAGAGATCAAATTGCCAACATCCACTGGATCATGGAAAAAGCAAGAGAGTGCCAGAAAAACATCTATTTCTGCTTTACTGACTATGCCAAAACCTTTGATTGTGTGGATCACAAAGAACTGAGGAAAATTCTGAGAGAGATGGGAATACCAGACCACCTGACCTGCTTCTTGAGAAATCTGTGTGCAAGTCAGGAAGCAACAGTTAGAACTGGACATGGAACAACAGACTGGTTCCAAATAGGAAAAGGAGTCCGTCAACGCTGTGTATTGTCACCCTGCTTATTTTAACTTATGCAGAGTACATCATGAGAAACGCTGGACTAGAAGAAACACAAGCTGGAATCAAGATTGCCGGGAGAAATATCAATCATCTCAGATATGCAGATGACACCACCATTATGGCAGAAAGTGAAGAGGAACTAAAAAGCCTCTTGATGAAAATGAAAGAGGAGAATGAAAAAGTTGGCTTAAAACTCAACGTTCAGAAAACAAAGGTCATGGCATCCGGTCCCATCATTTCATGGGAAATAGATGGGGAAACAGTGGAAACAATGTCAGACTTTATTTTGGGGGGCTCCCAAATCACTGCAGATGGTGACTGCAGCCATGAAATTAAAAGACGCTTACTCCTTGGAAGAAAAGTTATGATCAACCTAGAGAGAATATTCAAAAGCAGAGACATTACTTTGCTGACTAAGGTCCGTCTAGTCAAGGCTATGGTTTTTCCAGTGGTCATGTATGGATGTGAGAGTTGGACTGTGAGGAAGGCTGAGTGCCGAAGAATTGATGCTTTTGAACTGTGGTGTTGGAGAAGACTCTTGAGAGTCCCTTGGACTGCAAGGAGATCCAACCAGTCCATTCTGAAGGAGATCAGCCCTGGGATTTCTTTGGAAGGAATGATGCTAAAGCTGAAACTCCCGTACTTTGGCCACTTCATGTGAAGAGTTGACTCATTGGAAATGACTCTGATGCTGGGAGGGATTGGGGGCAGGAGGAGAAGGGGACGAAAGAGGATGAGATGGCTAGATGGCATCACTGACTCGATGGACGTGAGTCTGAGTGGACTCTGGGAGTTGGTGATGGACAGGGAGGCCTGGCGTGCTGCCAGGGGGCAGCAAAGAGTCAGACACGACTGAGCGACTGAACTGAACTGAACTGAGTATTTTTCTGGTGGAGACTTTAGGGTTTCTCTGTAGAGGATCATGTCATCTGCAAACAGTGAGAGTTTTATTTCTTTTCCAATTTGGATTCCTTACACGTGTACCCAAATGTTCATTGCAACAGTGTTTATATTAGCCAGGACATGGAAGCAACATAAAAGTCCATCAGCAGATGAATGGATAGAAAGCTGTTGTACATATACACAGTAGAATATTACTCAGCCATTAAAAAGAATACATTTGAATCAGTTCTAATGAGGTGGATGAAACTGGAGCCTATTACACAGAGTGAAGTAAGCCAGAAAGAAAAACACCAATACAGTATACTAACGCATATATATGGAATTTAGAAAGATGGTAATGATAACCCTGTATGCGAGACAGCAAAAGAGACACAAATGTCTAGCATAGTCTTTTGTACTCTGTGGGAGAGGGCGAGGGTGAGATGATTTGGGAGAATGGTATTGAAACATGTATAATATCATATGTGAATTAATCACCAGTCCAGATTCGATGCAGGATACAGGATGTTCAGGGCTGGTGCACTGGGATGACCCAGAGGGATGGTATGGGGAGGGAAGTGGGTGGGGGGTTCAGGATGGGGAACACATGTGCATCCGTGGTGGATTCATGTTGATGTATGGCAAAACCAACACAATATTGTAAAGTAATTAGTCTCCAATTAAAATAAATAAATTTAAATAAAATAAAAATATAATAAAAATTTAAAAAAAGAATCACTGACTTTCAAAACAAACACTCCATATTTGAGCAGCAATTCAGAAATTTTCTCCTACTTGGACTTTTCTCCCCTTGGTCTTAGTTCTGGAGTTATACACCCTTTGGGGTTATTTTAAGCAACTCTGTTTCTCAGTTACTTGCACACCTTTCAATATTTTATGTCGGCAACTATAAGCTCACAAAGTCTTTATTTCTTCCCTCACATGTCCAGCATTTCCCATTTTCTTGGTCATTACTTACATCATATGAATGAATAACTACTGCTCTTAGAACATTATCCAGTTTGTAGTCTTGCTAGAGGAGAGGGGAGGTGGGTAGTGCCTTAGACTGGACACAAACTCCAGGTGTGCCCCAATAGAACCATCAGCTGTCCTCATTCTAAAGTGATAAACTTCCATCAGTATCTCTCAATCTTGCATGTTAGGAATTTTGGACATCGTACTTCCTTGTCAACTCATATGAGGCATACTGTTGACTTAAACCATGTCATGTTCTTACCTCTTTGCACTAAACCCTGTATCCTTCAATACTCAAAACACACTGGTTTTTGGACTTCAGTTCGACTTTAAATTTATTTCCTTTAAAACTCATATTCAGCCTGACTTGGAAAGATTTTTTTAGGCTTTATTGGTTCCTAAATCATAATCACTCATGGATTTATAATCATTTCCAGCTTTCTACAAATTTAGAATGTCTACCTCCCATATTTTTGTATGAATCATTGATAAAATTATTTGGGGTGAGAGAACCAAGGCAAAGTCTCTCTAGCTTTCCCTTGACTCATTGCATGGATTTCTTAAAAAACTGCAAATGTAACTAATGAAGGACCATCTCATCCCCATTTTCCCACATTATTAACTAAGCTATTTAAAGAATACTTTGTAAAATGTAGACATTATATGTTCTGTACCTACTATGTGCTTTTTTTAATCTGAGAGTACAAAAAGTAGGTTGATTTCATGTGACCTGTTAATCAACTCATGCCAATTCCAAGTAGAAATAGTGAATTGTCCATGTGCTCACCGTATCTCCCTATGCTGGAGTCTCATCAGCACTGTTTTGTGTTCAGTGTCCCTTCTAGGTGCTATTTCCATCTCCTCCTCTGTTTCGGGACTAAGACATTCGGTAGGTCTGCAGTCCTCTGGCTCCTCTGCTAGTCTTCCCATTTTCTCACTGGCACACCTCATATTTGCATTCCCTCTAACAGAATCATGGGTTCTTGTTTAGAGAACAAGATATTCTATTAAAATTTATTAAAACATTGGATGTCTCAACTCTCTTCTGCTAGTGTTTGTAGCATTAATATTCATTCTAGGGAGCATTCTCAGCAGAGAAGATGGGGGTCAAATAAGAGTTATGAGCTTTTATTATTTCTGTTTTATCTCTCAGCCGTAAATTGTGGGCTTCAAAAGTAGCCCTATCACTCTTCAAAATTCACTGTTAGGATAATGAAAAGACAAGCTAGGGGAAAATAATTTCAAGTCACATACATATCTCATAAAGGACTTACATCCAGAATATAAAATAGTAGAAACAACAATAAGGAAATAACCCAGTTAAAATTGGGCAAAAGATCTGAACAGTTACTTTCTGCTAAGTCTGCTAAGTCGCTTCAGTCGTGTCCGACTCTGTGTGACCCCGTAGACGGCAGCCCACCAGGCTCCCCCGTCCCTGGGATTCTCCAGGCAAGAACACTGGAGTGGGTTGCCATTTCCTTCTCCAATGCATGAAAGTGAAAAGTGAAAGTGAAGTCGCTCAGTCATGTCCGACTCTTCGTGACCCCATGGACTGCAGCCTACCAGGCTCCTTGGTCCATGGGATTTTCCAGGCAAGAGTACTGGAGTGGGGTGCCATCGCCTTCTCCGGAACAGTTACTTTACCAAAGAAATATATGGATGGCAAATAAGCATATGAAATTATGTTCAACATCATTAGTCCTTCAGTCAGTTCAGTTTAGTTCAGTCACTCAGTCGTGTCTGACTCTTTGCGACCCCGTGAATCGCAGCACACCAGAAGGGCAATTCAAATTAAAACCACATGAGACATCACTGCCCATTTATTAGAAATTCTTAAAGAAAAACACTGATCTTACCAAGTGTGGGCAAGATTGTAGAGGAACTTGAACTCTAGAACAAAGCTGGTGGGAATGCCAAGTGGTTCAGCCACTATGGAAAACAGTGTGGCAATTTCTTATAAAGTTAAACGTACACTCAGTGTATTTACCTAGCAATGTCATTCCCTAAGTGCTTGTTCTTGAGAGGTTAAACCCTACACTACACAAAAACGTGTATGGGAATGTTTATAGTGACTTTATTTGTAATTGTCGATAACTGAAAACAACCCAAATGGTTCTCAGCTCTTGTCTAACCATGCAGTGGAATACTACACAACAATAAAAAAGAATATACTATGGATACATGTACGACATGGATAAAGCTTACATTCATTGTGCTAGTGAGATAAACCAAGCTCAAAAGGTTGACTTCTATGCAATTTCATATATATGACATTCTTTCAAAGGCAAAATCCATAAGAGAATAATAGATAGGTTGTTGCCAATGGCTGGACAATGAGAGAGGGATTGACAACAAAGAGGCAAGGGAGAATTCTTTTGGGTGATGGAACTCTTCTGTAACTTGATTATGGTGGTGGTTATGCGTGATCATGTGTGTTTGTCAATTTAAAGAATTTTAACTACAAAGGGTAAATTTTCTGGATGTAAATTAAACCTTAATTTTAAAAAGTGGATGTATAATTTCTTTGCTCTTGTTATTGGAATACATTTCATTTTTTAAGGTTCATTTCCTTTTTTTTTTTAATTGAAGGATAATAGCCTTACAAAATTTTGTTATTTTCTGCCAAATATCAACATGAATCAGCCATAGGTATACATATAGCAGCTCCCTCTTTGACCTTCCTCCCTTCACTTTCCCCATTCCACCCCTCTAGGTTGTTACCTAGCCCTGTTTGATTTCCCTTAGTCATACAGCAAGTACCACTGGCTATCTATTTTACATATAGTAATGTAAGTTTCCATTTTCCTCTCTCCATACATTTCATCTTCTTCTTCCTCCTCCCCTCCTCCCACCACTATGTCCATAAGTCTGTTCTCTATGTCTGTTTCTGGTACTGAAGAATATATTTCATTTTTGAAAAACAAAGTCACTTTGATTTTCCTAACATATGGTGAGCCTTAGCCAAAAATACCATGAATTGTAGTCTGACAAAACTTCTAGACTGAACATTCTGAGCTCTTTCCAAGCTCTTCCCTCAAGGACTCCTCTTTCAGAGTCTTCCAGTATAGATCTCATCGTTGCCTCCAGGATTTTAGTCACCTGTTAAGAATGGTGCAGAATTTACTATTTCTCCCTTAGGTTAATATAATATAAACCAAATAGCCAGGACCTTTCTATGATATTTTTCAAATGCCCCTGAACCCTAGTCCCAGTTTAATGTTTGGAAGGGCTCAGCAATGATGAAATATGCACAAATTAAATATGTCTGGAATGACCACATTTTCCTGTTCCTTTATGGAATCATGAGGTCTCAGAAACCACCAGTCCAGATCAGATTTTCCTTGTTTGTCAATGAATATGGAATGTGGGGTGGAATCATAGAATCACAGAATGTTCAAACTGGAAGACTCCTAAGAGTTCATCTAGTCCAATTCTTTATTTTACAGAATCAAAAGCTTTATTGCCTGTTGGCCATTATCTGGTAACTTCAGGCACTCTCTGATCTCACATTCCTTGGGCTCCATCCAGACCCAGGTCTGAGATATGCTGTGCTCCTAGAGAAATGCATTCCTCTTGGATAAAGCAAAACAAAAGCCCAGCCACCTATTCTACTAGCAGACAGGAGTATAAATATGCAGTTATGAGGGTGCATCAGTGATCAGCTATGCCATGGTTCATTAAAATGAGGCTTATTCACGTAGCCCTTAGGTTTCCCCTAAAGTCATGCATTTGTGTTCCCTTAAGGTTTCTGTTGGTCCCAGTAGTTAGACTATCTATTTTACATATTTATTTGTAGAAATGTAACTGCAGTTCAGGCTGAATATCCTGGAAGTTCTGATTCTTTTAAATACCTATTTTTAAGTCTACTTTACCTTATTTGTCCTCAGAAAATTTCTATGATGGGAGTTCAAGGCTCTCTCTCAAAAAAAAGAAAGAAGAAAGAAAGAAAACATGCAGTTAGGTTTTCTGCTGGTCTTGGCTTCTCAAAAATAAAGTTTGTGGCAAAGCTACAGAACCGCCAAGGTTTGGAGTTCTCACTACTGAGGACGAGTGGGTGATATTTGAGAAGGTAGTCTTAGCTGGAGGAAAACAAGGCCACTGGGCTCAGTTGTGTTTGTTTCTTTTCCTCTCCACAAGTTTACAAGGAGAAGCTCCTGGGTCTTCAGTGTATTTACCTTTCAGTTAATTTCCTTGCAATGATGTCTCCCACACATGAATTGTTGCTTTTAATTTTCACCTGGGTGTTGGCAAAAACAACACCCAGTTGTGGATGGCACTGGTGATAGAAGCTAGGTTCGATGCTATAAAGAGCAATATTGCATAGGAACCAGGAATGAATGTTAGGTCCATGAGTCAAGGCAAATTGGAAGTGGTCAAACAGGAGATGGTAAGAGTGAGCATTGACATTCTAGGAATCAGCAAACTAAGATGGACTGGAATGGGTAAATTTAACTCAGATGACCATTATATCTACTACTGTGGGCAAGAATCCCTTAGAAGAAATGGAGTAGCCATCATAGTCAACAAGAGTCCAAAATGCAGTACTTGGGTGCAATCTCAAAAACGACAGAATGATCTCTCTTCATTTCCAAGGCAAACCATTCAATATCACGGTGATCCAAGTCTATGCCCCAACCAGTATTGCTGAAGAAGCTGAAGTCGAACAGTTCTATGAAGACCTACAAGGCCTTCTAGAACTAACACCCCTCAAAGATGTCCTTTTCATTAAGAGGGACTGGAATGCAAAAGTAGGCAGTCAAGAAATACCTGGAGTAACAGGCAAATTTGGCGTTGGAGTACAGAATGAAGCAGGGCAAAGGCTAATAGAGTTCTGCCAAGAGAACACACTGGTCATGGCAAACACCATCTTCCAACAACACAAAAGAAGACTCTACACATGGACATCACCAGATGGTCAACACCGAAATCAGATTGATTATATTGTTTGCAGCCAAAGATGGAGAAGCTCTATACAATCAGCAAAAACAAGATAGGGAGCTGACTGTGGCTCAGATCATGAACTCCATATTGCCAAATTCAGACTGAAACTGAAGAAAGTGGGGACAACCACTAGACCATTCAGGTATGACCTAAATCAAATTCCTTATGACTATACAGTGGAAGTGAGAAATAGATTTAAGGAACTAGATCTGATAGACAGAGTGCCTGATGAATTATGGATGGAGATTTGTGACACTGTATAGGAGACAGGGATCAAGACCATCCCCAAGGGAAAAAAAAAACACAAAAAAGCAAAAAGGCTGTCAGAGGAGGCCTTACAAATAGCTGTGAAAAGAAGGGAAGTGAAAAGCCAAGGGGAAAAGGAAAGATATACCCATTTGAATGCAGAGTTTCAAAGAATAGCAAGGAGAGATAAGAAAGCCTTCCTCAGTGATCAGTGCAAAGAAATAAAGAAAAGCAATAGAATGAGAAAGACTAGAGATCTCTTCAAGATAATTAGAGATACCAAGGGAACATTTCATGCAAAGATGGGCTCAATAAAGGACAAAAATGGTAGGGACCTAACAGAAGCAGAAGATATTAAGATGAGGTGGCAAGAATACACAAAAGAACTGTAGAAAAAGATCTCCACAACCCAGATAATCGTGAAGGTGTGATCACTCACCTAGAGCCAGATATCCTGGAATGTGAAGTCAAGTGGGCCTTAGGAAGCATCACTACGAACAAAGCTAGTGGAGGTGATGGAATTCCAGTTGAGCTATTCCAAATCCTGAAAGATGATGCTGTGAAAGTGCTGCACCCAATATGTCAGCAAATTTGGAAAACTCAGCAGTGGCCACAGGACTGGAAAAGGTCAGTTTTCATTCCAATCCCAAAGAAAGGCAATTCCAAAGAATTCTCAAACTACCACACAGTTGCACTCATCTCACATGCTACTAAAGTAATGGTCAAAATTCTCGAAGTCAGGCTTCAGCAATATGTGAACCGTGAACTTCCAGATGTTCAAATTGGTTTTACAAAAGGCAGAGGAACTAGATATCAAATTGCCAACATCCACTGGATCATCAAAAAAGCAAGAGAGTTCCGGAAAAACATCTATTTCTGCTTTATTGACTATACCAATGCCTTTGACTGTGTAGATCACAATAAACTGTGGAAAATTCTGAAGGAAATGGGAATAACAGGCCATCTGACCTGCCTCTTGAAACATCTTTATGCAGGTCAGGAAGCAACAGTTAGAACTGGACATGGAACAACAGACTGGTTCCCACTAGGAAAAGGAGTATGTCAAGGCTGTATATTGTCACCCTGCTTATTTAACTTATGCAGAGTACATCAAGAGAAACGCTGGGCTGGAGGAAGCACAAGCTGGAATCAAGATTGCCGGGAGAAATATCAATAACCTCAGATATGCAGATGACACCACCTTATGGAAGAAAGTGAAGAAGAACTAAAGAACTTCTTAATGAAAGTGAAAAAGGAGAGTGAAAAATTTGGCTTAAAGCTCAACATTCAGAAAACTAAGATCATGGCATCTGGTCCCATCACCTCATGGCAGATAGATGGGGAAACAGTGGAAACAGTGGCTAACTTTATATTTTTGGGCTCCAAAATCACTGCAGATGGTGACTGCAGCCATGAAATTAAAAGATGCTTACTCCTTGGAAGGAAAGTTATGACCAACGTAGATAGCATATTAAAAAGCTGAGACGTTACTTTGCCAACAAAGGTCCATCTAGTCAAGGCTATGGTTTTTCCAGTGATCATGTATGGATATGAGAGTTGGACTGTGAAGAAAGCTGAGTGCCAAAGAATTGATGCTTTTGAACTGTGGTGTTAGAGAAGACTCTTGAGAGTCCCTTGGACTGTAAGGAGATCCAACCAGTCCATCCTAAAGGAGATCAGTCCTGGGTGTTCATTGGAAGGACTGATGTTGAAGCTGAAACTCCAATACTTTGGGCAACTGATGCAAAGGGTTGACTCATTTGAAAAGATCCTGATGCTGGGAAAGATTGAGGGCAGAAAGAGAAGGGGACAACAGAGGATGAGATGATTAGATGGCATCACCCACTCAATGAACATGAGTTTGGGTGGACTGCGGGAGTTGGTGATGGACAGGGAAGTCTGGAGTGCTGCAGTTCATGGGGTTGCAAAGAGTTGGACACAACCGAGCGACTGAGCTAAACTGAACTGAACTGAATTTTCACCTCTCTCTTAATAGCCAGGGCTTCCCAGGTTGCCCTAGTGGTAAAGAACCTGCCTGGAATGCAGGAGACTTAAGAGATGCAAGTTTCATCCCTGGGTCAGGAAGATCCTCTGGAGGAGGGTATGGTGATCTACTCCAGAATTCTTGCCTGGAGAATTCCATATACAGAGGATTCTGGCAGGCTACAGTCCATAGGGTCACAAAGAGTCGCACACAACTTAAGTGACTTAACATGCTTAACAGCCAAATGCAGATGAATCCTGTTCATACTGTCCTTCCTTTCTCTTTTTGGGGACAAGCTAAGTCACTGTCCCTGGGCATGAATTTCTCGTTGAACTGAACTGACCACAGCTCTGGTGTGTGGTACTTCTGGTTGCTGAGAAAAAACATGGATATGGCTCCAGGATATACAGGGGAGCTAAATAATGATTGTGACTTATAGTTTTTACTATTTTCTTTCTTTCTCTTCCTATTTTGAGACTGTGGATAGTGTCCTGTTTGACTAGAAAACTTTTCATTAGACCGTGCATGTGGGGCTTGGGCTGAGCTTGTCAAAGAGCATTCGTATTTCTCTGGGATGCTCTTCCCAGCAATTTATGATGCTGGCTGATCACTTACTCTTCTGAGCTCCCTTTTGGAATTCTTCTCTGACACGCTCTCTAATATCTCTCTGCCCTGATCTGTTGGTCAGAACTCTGGGGGATGTGAATGTCCAGTGAGAAGCCCTTATGAATAGATCCTGCCATTCTCTGTCACACAGATCATGTCAAGGCCCCATCTCATTCACACACATGTTCCCAAGACCTGTCCTCCTTTTCTGAGTTCATTTAAGAAGCTGGTTTAATCTGATAGATAAATGAGAGGAAAGGAACACCAGATTTTAATCCATTATTGACTGCAAACCTATTAATACATCTTTTGCTGCCCAAATGTTATTGACTGGAGATATATCAACACATTGTTAGAGAGGGATAAAATTAATATCACTGTGCAAAATTGTTAGAGTTTCAAATAGATCAAGGGTTCATTATACAGCTTGTGATTGTTGTTATCATTCATATTCTGCTCCTCTAGCTTTTTGTTTCAACTTTATGTATATTACAAACATAAAATTTTTAAAAAATGATGCATCGTGAAGTTCTGAGTGAAGAAGAATATTTTGGTGAATTTTATACAGAGACTTTCTCTGATTGTCTGAGTGACAATCTAGTGTCCCAGAAGATGATAATTCTTCAGAATATAGTTCTGATTAGACCAAAAATACAAAATACCTTATTTAATTATGACATGGAAAGTGAAACTAAAACTTGTGGTCCTGGAAAATATATGTTCCTTCCTTTCTACAGAAAAGTGGATTGAAGACAATGTTTCGTGAAAATTAGAAGACTTTACAGATGTGTCAGGTGTAACTATTAAATGTAATAATCTGCAAAGTATTAGTGAAATAACAGAATTTTTGTCTGGCCAAAATAAAATTCACTGACCAGAGGCATTGGTTTCTGCAAAAATCCCCGTCAACATTAATAGCAACTATCTAGAGACGGTCAATGTGCTATTGCTCTCTGACCTCAAGAAGCACCTCTAAGGGCATAGCTAGGAGACTAAGGAGGGCATCTTGCCTGGTGAGAGGCTCCTTTGCCCAGCTGGCTCAGAGCTGTCTGTAGGTAGGCTTGTTCCAACCCAGCGAGACTTAGACCCTGCCCCTGGACCCTGCATGTGGCTTTCTATGTTTACTTGTGGGCTCTTCTGGTTAATGTTGCTTGTGAATAAGACTCCCAAATCACAGAATGGGACGAACTCCCATTAAGAGTACAAGCCTTTGCAATATTTACTCAATTCCCAAAGCCATTTGGACTATATGTTGACTCAGCTTTAGTGAAAGTGAAAGTAGAACAAGAAGTTGTTTGCTAAACATTAAGAAAGTTAAAAAATGAAAATTAAAAAGTAGCTGTTTATTTGTATGTTTGTCTCCTTTCCCATCTCTTAATGAAGAAAAGAGCAACGTTTATACAACAGTAGCATGTGCTTGCATGCAAGGAAGCCCATCTAATGAAAATCCTGGCTCCAGGCTGAGCAGCTGGGAGCATCCTGAGTGGCTCAGACCCAGGCCTTCGAGGCAGGCGACAGACACCCTGGTACTTACTTTGCGGTAGAAGATCTGGAAAAAGCACTGGTTACATATTTGTAACCCTTGGCTAATGAGTCCTAGTTGGCAGAGGCTGAGCTGAACACCACACCACAGGCAGCAGACCATCAGCTTGCTTCTTGTGGATGCAAAGATGTCAGCGGAATCAGGCCTGTCTTTTCATGTAAACTGGCAGCTAATTTCCCCCTTAATTAGTTACAATACCACTAACACAAAACAAAGGATTTTGTTATTTTCTTACACAAAAATGGTGTTGGAATTCCAGAATTTCTTTTCTAAGTATGTCGTTAAGCATTTTTTTGTTTAAACAACCTTGAAGGGCAGAACATTCAGAGATTTTCTAGTGGGACCTGTTTTCTACCTGTACTTTCAGTGTTGCCTGAAAGAAGGCATGATGACAGAAGGATATACATTATAATTGTTAGCTATTGTTCTACCGCTATAATTACTACCAATGCAGAAAGTTGGTATTTTGGAGATTCAGAGTTTGAATACATAGAATGTTCAGTGGAAGTCCTTACTAGGACAGGAGGAAAGAAACAAGAGAGTCATAGAGTGAAATTTCAGAATATTATTGCTTGGAAGGGCTTTGGGAATCTTGCAGTTTGGCAGTTCCTAAATTCTGTCCAGTAGAATACTAGTTCTGAGAAATGGTATTTGAAAATAAGGTTTAAGATCATGTATGTTTGGGAAATATGGAACTCTATTTCTCCTCGTCGCAGTACAACTTAAAATAGTTACAGTCCCCGAGGAGTCCTAAAACTTAAAAAAAAAAATTGTTTTAATGCAGAATTTCTGAGTTTTATTTGATTATGCAATATCTTAATAATTCTCCCCCCACCTTTTTTTTTAACCCTTATGGAAACCAAACCAAAACCTTATAGACGCACAACTAACTGTTTGGTGGCAAGCCCCGCTCGTGGTTGTCGGGCTCCAGATCACCACATAACTTGCTGCAGTTTATGACTTTCTCCTTCCGTGACTCACAGCTGAGGGCTTGTGGCTGGGCCATGTGTCTGTGGTCTGTGCTCGCTAAGATTTGGGTTTGCTAAGTTATTCTGACTCTAATGATGTTCGGGTGATTCCCCAAACTGAGGAGGAGATGACAGCAGCCTCTGTACGGGGTTCACTGAAGAACTGTCACAGTATGTCTGAGCTCCTGCATCTGAGAGGGCTTTGGTCCTGCTGACAACAGGTGAATGCAGGGGAAGCCTGCCTGGCTGCAGTCAAGACCAGGCCAAGGTGGGCCAGTGAAGAGGGGACAGTATGTCTTCAAAGAAATTCTATTTTCATTTTATTTACTGATCCCTTAACTTCCCCAGTCTTTTAATAAAATTCTACTGTGGGAGCTTTTAGTCACACTAAAGTAGAAATTATTGATAATCATAATTAAAATGTTATCTATTCCATACTAAAGTAGAAATTATTGATAACTATAATTAAAGTGTTACCTATTCCATAGGGATTTCCATTTTAATCTAAACCTCATGCTAAGAAAGATAACTCTGAGAGTGCATCTTGAGGCAAGTGGTGGACTGGGGAGAATTAATAGGAGAGTACATGGAATCTGAAAATCATGTAGGATAAATAAACATCTATTTTATGTTTGAATTTGAATAAGGATAGCCTGGGATCCAAAAATACACACTTCTAGCCCTACTCAATATAATACACATGCCTTGACATTTAAGTTTGAGATTTAAAAATTTTTTTAAATTAATTTTGCAGGGCTATACTAGGTCTTTATTGTTGCATGCAGGCTTTCTCCAGTTGCAGCGAGCAGGGGCTACTGTTCATTGCGGTTCATGAGCTTCTCATTGTGGTGGCTTCTCTCATTGTGGAGCATGGGCTCTAGAGCATGCCAGCTTCAGTAGTTGTGGTGCACAGGCATAGCTGTGGTGCACAGGCTTAGCTGCTCCATGGCACGTGGGATCTTCCCAGACTAAGGATTGAACCCGTGTCCCCTGCATTAGCAGGCAGATTCTTAACCACTGGACCACTAGGGAAGTCCTAATTTTAAGCTCTCTGATAAGGCACCCCTTTCCACAGGATGGGTTAGCCTTGGTGGGTCCTCAGGCAGCTGTGTGACTTGACTAGTCCACTACTCAAGGAGGTGGGTGAGCATGCTCCATGCTCTCAGTCCTACACCCATTCATTCTGTAATAGTGAGTGGCTGTCATGCTCTAGGCCTGGGGTGAGGACGCAGGGACACACGGAGACCTGAGTCTTGGCCTTTTTGCCCTCAAGGCGTTTTGCTTTCAAAAGGGACCATCAATTTCTTACGTAAACAGATGAAAGAAAGTGAAAGTCACTTAGTGGTGTCAACTCTGATTGCATGGACTATAGAGTCCATGGCATTCTCCAGGTCAGAATACTGGAGTGGGTAGCCTTTCCCTTCTCCAGAGGATCTTCCCAACCCAGGGATCGAACCCAGGTCTCCTGTATTGCAGTTGGACATTTTACCAGCTGAGCCACAAGAGAAGCCCTTTTAAACAGATAATGACAACTTAATAATTTCTATAATGGAAACATGTACCAGTAATGTGAAAGTGGGTCTTTGTGTCAAGATATTTTGAGCTCCTTTGATAAAATTAATTCTATCTGATATTCACTTCTGTAGAACTCCAATTTCATGCTATTCTTCAGGCTCTTAATCTAGGTCAAAGTCATGGGTAGTGCTTAAAACAGATCCTTTGCCTGTATGGTGTGTGTGTGTGTGTGTGTGTGTGTGTGTGTGAGAGAGAGAGAGAGAGAGAGAGAGAGAGAGAGAGAGAGAGGTAACAAAGCACCTCCCCCCAACATCATAAATAGCACAAGGTTTTAAGGTGATGTGTATGTTCAGGTTGGTCTGAAGTCTTGTTATGGACAAGAAGTGACACGTGAACTTAGGGAAAACAATGGTTTTGAAACGTAGTAAGAATTACTTAGTCAGAAACTTCTGAGTAACACGCAACAAAAAGAAAGGATTTTTTTTTTTTTAAGCAAAAAGTTAGCTTTTAGTGAAGTCATTTGGCCCTGACATTTCAGTTATGTTCTTCGAAGCTAATCCATACAACAAAGATACCAAGATATTAGTAAAGCACATTGGGAAGCATTGACATGGAAGGAGTCCTCTTAGCTTTCTTCACTGGGGCTTTGTGGAACGTCTCAATTATATAAAATGCTGGATAGGGGATGCAGGCGATGATCAGTACCCCCAGGAGTTATGCAGAGTTGGGACAGTACCCCGTCTGTATCTTGGTATACTCTATGTCCTTCTTTTTGTACGTACCTTGGGTTAAACAGTAGAACTCCAGACACTCTCTGAAAAGTAATAATGGAATAATTTAACACCCAGTCTTAGATGCAGACATATCTTGTTTTGAACTTTCACTAGCTGTGTGACCTATGAAATACAGAAAGTGACACCTGATGCATTGTGAGATCATGCAGGTGAGTTTTAGAACCTGGCACAGTATAGACCTATGAATATACATAAACTATCACTGTAACCTTCTCCTCCTATCCCTCCAGTTAAGAAGATGTTTACAAATCAACAATGTGAAACGACTTGTCCAAAGTCTCATGACTGGTCAGTAATAGTCAGAATTCGGTGCTGACCTTATTAGGACCCTGGGATTTGCTCAGTAGTTTTCTACTGTAAGCTACCTTTCAACGCATGCGTAGAGTAAGGCTTCCTTGGGGTTCTGGTTCTTCTCCTCCTATTGCCTTTCACTCTTACACTGTGAGACACTTTTTGTATACATTCCAATAGTTTTGGCATGGAATTTTGAATGTTAATATTATTTTTCAAAGCCTGTTGTCCACAGAGCTAAACCCAGAGAGTATGGTGTCATTACTTAACCCAGATCCCCTGGAATCCTGTTTTCTGTTTACGTCTGTGAGCTTCTTTCTTCTGTGTGTTGGGTTTCTTCTAACACTCCTCACTTGTGACTCCCTTCTGGAGCCGTCTACGTGCACACAGTGGCAGTGCCTGGGACTGATGTTCCCCACCCCCAAATCCCTGTGAGCCGTCTGTCGGTGAGTGTGACTGCAGGAATAGGAGAGCCCAGCTCTTGTGTTTCTGGTGGGGACAAACTCTGAAGTGTAATTTCTATTCCTGGGTGCCCATTAGGGGTCAGGCTGGAGCCTGACTTTGTCTCAAACCTCACCTTTGCTTGACTGCTCCCTTTTCCCAGTCCAGCTTCCCCAGACCCTGTCTCTGGAATCCCAGGCATGCTTTTACTGACCTACTGTTAATAAAGAAGAGCCTTAGGTGAGAACAAGCCTTCTTTTGTTTCACATATACATTTTCTCAATCTAGAAACTCTTACAGAGAATGGAGTCACTTGCTGTTTCAATGAGATCACATATGTGAAAGTTCTTTGTACACTGTAGGAGCTATAGACACGTGGGTTATTATTACTCTAATGTGTAATGGCTGTATTTATGAGTTAGGGAAGAGAAATCTGACCTGCAAAGTGCCTATCACACATCGCACAGCTTCCATTTCTCACCTTTCAATTACACAGGAAGTTTCTATTTCCATTTCAAACTCTTTGGTTCTTCTGATGCCCTGCCTTGCTGCTAATCGTATGGCGCTAGTGTTCTCAGAGGCACAGCTGCAGGACCAGATGGGCACTGCACCCAGTGTTAGGTGTGGAGCATATCATGTGAAGGTTATAGATTGTACTGGGTTGGCCAGAAAGTCTGTTTGGATTTTTCCCTAAGATTGTATGGAAAATAAATGTTTTGACCAACCGAATACTTTTTGTCATCAGTTCAGTTCCATTCAGTCACTCAGTCGTGTCCGACTCCTTGAGACCCCATGAATCACAGCATGCCAGGCCTCCCTGTCCAAACTCCCGGAGTTCACTCAAACTCATGTCCATCGAGTCGGTGATGCCATCCAGTCATCTCATCCTCTGTCCTCTCCTTCTCCTCCTGCCCCCAATCCCTCCCAGCATCAGAGTCTTTTCCAATGAGTCAACTCTTCGCATGAGGTGGCCAAAGTATTGGAGTTTCAGCTTTAGCATCAGTCCTTCCAATGAACACTCAGGACTGATCTCCTTTAGGATGGACTGGTTGGATCTCCTTGCAGTCCATGGGTCTCTCAAGAGTCTTCTCCAACACCACAGTTCAAAAGCATCAGTTCTTCAGTGCCCAGCTTTCTTCACAGTCCAACTTTCACATTCATACATGACCACAGGGAAAACCATGGCCTTAACCAGATGGACCTTTGTTGGCAAAGTAATATCTCTGCTTTTAAACAGATGGGAATACCAGACCACCTGACCTGCCTCTTGAGAAATCTGTATGCAGGCCAAGAAGCAACAGTTAGAACTGGACATGGAACAACAGACGGGTTCCAAATAGGAAAAGGAGCACGTCAAGGCTGTATATTGTCACCCTGCTGATTTAACTTATATGCAGAGTACATCATGAGAAACGCTGGACTAGAAGAAACACAAGCTGGAATCAAGATTGCCAGGAGAAATATCAATAACCTCAGATATGCAGATGACATCACCCTTATGGCAGAAAATGAAGAGGAACTAAAAAGCTTCTTGATGATGTGAAAGAGAAGAGTGAAAAAGTTGGCTTTTTAAAGCTCAACATTCAGAAAATAAAGATCATGGCATCCGGTCCCATCACTTCATGGGAAATAGATGGAGAAACAGTGGAAACAGTGTCAGACTTTATTTTTTGGGGCTCCAAAATCACTGCAGATGGTGATTGCAGCCATGAAATTAAAAGACGCTTACTCCTTGGAAGAAAAGTTATGACCGACCTAGATAGCATATTCAAAAGTAGAGACATTACTTTGCCAACTAAGGTCCATCTAGTCAAGGCTATGGTTTTTCCAGTAGTCACGTATGGATGTGAGAGTTGGACTGTGAAGAAGGCTGAGCACCAAAGAATTGATGCTTTTGAACTGTGGTGTTGGAGAAGACTCTTGAGAGTCCCTTGGACTGCAAGGAGATCCAACCAGTCCATTCTAAAGGAGACCAGTCCTGGGTGTTCTTTGGAAGGAATGATGCTAAAGCTGAAGCTCCAGTACTTTGGCCACCTCATGCGAAGAGTTGACTCATTGGAAAAGACTTGGATGCTGGGAGGGATTGGGGGCAGGAGAAGAAGGGGACTGCAGAGGATGAGATGGCTGGTTGGCATCACTGACTCGATGGACATGAGTCTGAGTGAACTCCGGGAGTTGGTGATGGACAGGGAGGCTTGGTGTGCTGCGATTCATGGGGTCGCAAAGAGTCGGACACGACTGAGTGACTGAACTGAACGAAACTGAATCTAGGTTGGTCATAACTTTTCTTCCAAGGAGTAAGTGTCTTTTAATTTCATGGCTGCAGTCACCATCTGCTGTGATTTTGGAACCCAAAAAATAAAGTCTGACACTGTTTCTACCGTTTCCCAATCTATTTCCCATGAAGTGGTGGGACCAGATGCCGTGATCTTCGTTTTCTGAATGTTGAACTGTAAGCCAACTTTTTCATTCTTCTCTTTCACTTTCATCAACAGGCTTTTAGTTTCTCTTCACTTTCTGTCATAAGGGTGATGTCATCTGCATATCTGAGGTTATTGATATTTCTCCCGGCAATCTTGTTTCCAGCTTGTTTCTTCCAGTCCAGCGTTTCTCATGATGTACTCTGCATATAAGTTAAATCAGCAGGGTGACAATAGACAGCCTTGACGTGCTCCTTTTCCTATTTGGAACCAGTCTGTTGTTCCATGTCCAATTCTAACTATTGCTTCCTGACCTGCATATAGGTTTCTCAAGAGGCAGGTCAGGTGGTCTGGTATTCCCATCTCTTTCAGAATTTTCCACAGTTTATTGTGATCCACACAGTCAAAGGCTTTGGCATAGTCAATAAAGCAGAAATACATGTTTTTCTGGAAGTCTTTTGCTTTTTCAATGATCCAGCGGATGTTGGCAATTTGATCTCTGGTTCCTCTGCCTTTTCTAAATCCAACTTGAACATTGGAAGTTCATGGTTCACGTACTGTTGAAGCCTGGCTTGGAGAATTTTGAGCATTATTCTTTAATTTATTCTCAACATATGAAAGTATGTGATAATATGTAGTACTTCATTATCATCATCAGTTGCTCTTCTCATTTGCCTCCCTTCATGTTTGAAAGTTCTTAATTTTAAAATAAATGAACAAGGAAATACAAGCTTACTGCAACTAGACTGTTTCTCTGTTAAATGTATTGATATAAAATTTTGTCCTGTTTTTTCCACTCCATGTCCTCACTGATTGCAACAGCAAATACTTTTCTGTTTAAAAGTTCGAAAGAAATTGAGAACGTTGTTCTTGCTGTAGTTTCTCTGTGGTTTCTGCAGCTCCACAACACCTTTTCTCATTGCATTTGTAGTGGTTTCATTGGGTTGCACAGGGACAGAGGGTGCGCTGGGAGTTCCCCAGTACTGTAGGCATTGCTGGGCCAGTTTCTGTCCTCTATTCCCATAACCCGCCATGTGTTTTTGAAGAATAAATGGGCTCTTTAGTAGCACTTGCAGGAGTAGATGTTGAAAGCCCAAACCAGTCATTTTTCTTCTATATAATAATAGTTTACTTGCAACCAGTGACAGAGTTCAAGGTAGGGCCTCCTCCTCCCAGCCTGCCAGCCTGTTCTTCCCTGGCCATAACCACGAGCTCCAGACTGCGGAGATTCTGATAAGTGCATTTGAGGGTAACCACTTCTTCCCCCAGATGACCTACTTCAGAATTTCCCTCTGGTTTAGAGTTGACTGGGAGAGATTTCCAGACACAGCAAGCTGGGGAACCATGGCAAGATGCCACTGCCTCAGAGGTCCCGGGGAGCCGCCCAGGAGTGCCTGGCCACATGGACTTGGGCAAAGGGTCCATTGAGACTACAAGTGATGTTTAACACATGAGTAACTTCCATCCCCACACAATAGGTTTTTCTTTCTTTCCTAGTGTTTATCTGATTGCAAACTGTGTACTCTTATTTGAGTACTCAATTGTTTTACTTATCCTCAGTAAACCAAAATGTGAGGTTCCTGAGTAATCCATTTGATACCAATCAAAAAAAAATCATCATTGAAATGTGTAATTATTATACTGGTGAAAATACGAAGAATAAGGTGACTCTATGTCTGACAACCCTAGTTCATCTTTTCTCTCATTTTGAGCTTGTAATTATGGCTTTAAATCCCAGGTCAATACTCCAGCCAAAACGTACAGTCTCTGTGCCTGAAAAGCTCAGAATACTTTTTGCAGTATACTGGAGAACTCCCTTATTCCATCCAAAGGATTATACAACCTCAGTGTGTATTTGACTGCTGAACTACAGATCCTTAAAAAACAGTTCTGGTCACTGTGATTTATCTGAGGTTTTTTCACCACCTCCAACCCCACCCTTATTTTGTACATAGTCTCAGAAATGAATGTTTTAGGAGAGTGCACATGCCCTGAACACTAGTTGGATGGGCTTGTCTCCCAGCCCCTGGGCATCCAGAAATCCCCACAGAAAACTGTTCTTGAATTGCATGAGTAGCCTTTATTGAATTAGGTTCTGATTTCTTGATGAAGAACCTCATCTGTATTGTATTTTCCATAAGCAATGCAACTGATATGCTTCAGAGACACGCACAGACTGTGTCCAAAGTCTGTGCTGTGTGATATTGGCTTTTAGGTAAGTCAGGCCTGAAATATCACATTTCCATACAGAGGCATACCTGACTCCAAGCTCTTGGCACAAAGCTTCATTAATCTGTTAGAGAGGTGGTGGCCAGGGGAGTGTAGTCACTTGCAGATCATTGTGGTCAACTTGAAATCATAATCCAAAATGTATCCATTTCATTCTTGTTTACACTTTCTCATCTGAGTTGATATAAATTCATAACATGCCTCGTCTGGTAGTCCAAAGGCACACACACACGCCTCTGCTCTTCCTCCTGGTCAGCCTAATGGCATCAGATTGCTGCCTGAAAGAAGAGTTGATAGAAGTTTCTGTTCCTGCACGTAGGTCTATGTTTACATGCTGCATGGAGTTGGCTTCAGAGGGGCCTGCTCTATTCTGGATTCCTCTCTTTTGCTAAGTTTATCATGGATTATGGAAAAAAAAATAAGCCTTTCCTCGTGCTCAGTAATGCCACCAGACCTTCAACAGCGCAGCATTGCTCTCTCTGCCTGTGGAAGTATTGAGGGAGGCAGAGAGGAAAGATGGAATAGTGTCTTTGGAGACTGGGAGCCCTGTATTTAGATGACTTGCCAGCACTGGTGCTTCCCTTGAGAAAAGTGAGAGTGCCAGACATCCCTCATGCAAGATGGACAGTGGAGAAAGATGGATATACTCGGGTTCATACTCTGGTTTTACCACTTGCAGCTCTTAGACATTGTGCCACTTTCCTAGCATCTCTAAAATGAGGCAAGTGATACTTACCTTGTAAAGATATTAATATTACTGTTGTTCAGATGCTAAGTTGCATCCAACTCTTTGTGACCCCATGGACTGCTGCACACCAGATTCCCCTGTCCTTCACTATCTCCTTGAGTTTGCTCCAACTCATGTCCATTGAGTTGGTGATGTTGTCCAACCATCTCACCCTCTATCACCCTCTTCTCTTGCCCTCAATCCTTCCCAGCATCAGGGTCTTCTCCAGTGAGTCAGCTCTTCACATCAGGTGGCCCAAGTATTGGAGCTTCAGCTTCACCATCAGTTCTTCCAATGAATATTCAGGATTGATTTCCTTTAGGATTGACTGGTTTGATATCCTTTCTGTATAGAGCATGAAATTTTCCAATGTGGAGACTTATTATTATTACCTACCCCATTGTATTTGTGCTAGAGACTGTGCACATCTAAGTAGCATTATATATGCTTTTCTTGGAGTGTCTTATCTTTTGGGTAACTGATGTTTCTGTTACATCAATATTTCCTGTTATCTTTAAAGAAAGAAGTGCATGCAAAAATGAATCTAAATGGAATTCTTTTACCTCTCTATTTTTGGAGTTTTGTTCAGCCAGTATTTTTTTTTTAGCTTAAGTTATGTCTGTTAAGTCTGTTTTGTACCAGTCAATGTGCCATGTTGTGGGAATACAAGAATGAATGGGCCACTCTGTCTGCCAAGTGCTGTTAATTCTGGTGGGAGGGGAGACACAGATAGAAACAGAACATTTCAAAGCAGTTTGATCAGTGCTATGCACAGGGTATGGCAGGTAGTGTCAGTTGTACCCCTAGAAACTTCTTTCTTTTGTAGTTGACAGAAGCCTAATTTTGTTTGGGTTGGCAGAGTATCCAGCTAAATTGTCACCTCCCTAGGTTCCCTTCATGTAAAGTTGCGTGATGGAGATGTGATGAATGGGACACACACAGAGGTGTGATGGAAATTCTAGTGGAGCTGTTGTCTGGATAAATGGAGGTTATCACAAAGGACACTGCTCTGTCACTGCTTTCCTACTCTGACCATAGCATAATGCCCAGTGATGCAGCAACCATCTTAAACAAATAAAATTATATGTATTTAAGGTGTACATCATGATGTTTTTATATACACAGACATACTAAAGTGACTATTGCAGTTAGGTTGATTAATAAATGGATCACCTTATACAGTTATCATAATTATTTTTGCTGTCAGAACACCTGAGATCTACCTTCTTAGCAAATATACAGTAAATGGTACAATTTTACTAATATAGTTACCGTGCTGGACATTATATCTGTAGACTTGTTCATCCTACATAACTTCAGCCTTATACCCTTTGACAAAGGTCTCCTCATTCACCCCTATTTTCCTGCCTTTTGTAAGCCAAGTTATATTACCTGCTTTTACGTAGATTTCACACATAGGCAAGATCATGTGGTATTTTCTTTTCTGTGTCTGGTTTATTTCACTTAGCATCACATCTTCCAGTTTCACGTAACTGTTGCTAATGACAGAATTTCCTTCCTTTTTAAGGCAAAATAATATTCTATTATATATACAGAGATACACCACAACTTCTTTACCCATTCTTCCATCAGTCAGCTTGTGACCACAAAAGAGGAAAAAGGTAAGAGAACCCCGGAGATGGTAGCCCTGATGGTACTGAGCTTCTGAATCAATGCCAGCTCCCACCTAGGTCCAAGATCTTGTTAGGTGAGAGAAATACGTCTGCTTTTGTTGGAAGTGCTGTAAATAAATTTTCTGTTACTTGCAACTAAAGACATTCCTAAACAAGACAGCTCCCATGGGTGTGAAGATAAGAGGTGATATTTCTTGCAGAATATTAAGTAGCTGAGAGGAAGCTATCCTCTATAGCCTGGGAGGAGTGCTTGGCAGAAACCTCCCCTTTCTCAATGAGGGGATTTTCATCTACCACCTGTACTTCAGAACACTACTCAGGCTGCAGTCAAGAGAGACAAAAGTCTTAGTTAGACCTTCTTCCTGAGAGATTCCATTCCAATTTGAGACATGATCCCCCAACTTCTTCCATGAACTAAAGACAATCTGTAAGCAAGAACCAAAATAGTCCGGATGTCACCTGATGGACCTTGTGTACTGAGGAACTCAGTTTGCTCTGACTTAAATCACACCAGAGCCCTCCACAGTCCACATTTCAGGTTAAACCCTTGCCACATTTTTCAGAAGCAGGTCCTTAGGAACCATGACTGTGGTCAGATTCACAAATATGCAGCTTCCAAGACTAACAAATTAGTAGACAGTGTTTTTGCTGCCCTCACAACTCCCAAAGAGATACCTGCTTTTTCCAGTAACTCACTTTGCGCTCTCTCTTTCTTGCCCTTTTCTTCCTCAGACACAATTTGAGAGTCCTACAGATGGCTTTGGGGAAGAAACTGCTTATTCTCAAACATGCTGTTGGGAGACACATTCCCGCTTCCTCCCTTCCTCTCACAGACTCTTTGGCCTGCCTTGCCCCTTTCTCCAGGAGATTATGACACTGCAGCCTTGCTCTGTAAGTCCTCGTAGCTTCCAGTGGCCCTACTGGCAGCCGGGGCTGCTGGCACTTACATTCTTCTTCTAAGTAGCTTGGAAAATAAAAGGCTTTACTTTCTGTTTTAAAAGACTGGCTTTTAGTTTCTGGGCTGAAGGGAACAGTCAGTGTTGTGCCCATGAACACACAGATCTCAAGGGAATGCTTTCACTCCTTCCTGCCCTGCCTACCTGTATCACCAAGGTGTTGTTCAGTGTGCAAAACCAAGCACATGGAGAGAGCTGGTGCGAACTGGAGCCCTGTTTATAGGCAGCTGAGGCAGGGCAAGTTGGGTACCCATAAGGCATGAGTTGGCATGGAAGGGCTAGAAGAGAAGTTTGGGGACCCATGCCTTCTCTAATAATCCAATATGAGGTCAATCAAAGTTACCAGGTTTAGTCTTGATGGATTAGAGGCACATGAGGAGACCAAGGACCTTAAAGAAATCCTTTTAAAATTAATCTAGATGCTCTCAAAAATTAAAATGAGCATTGGGATAAAAAGCAAGTGATATCTGATATTCAGAAAAGACCAGGCATGTGTTAAAACATAGTCTTGTCTTTTGGTTTCTAAAGGTCCTGAAACTGCATCGATTTAAGCTTTATGTCTGCTTCTGGTCCAAATTTTACTTTATGAATCCTTCTGAGTTTTAGTTTCCTCACTGATAACTTGGGGATAACATATATTCTTGTTTTGAAGCTCATGTGAGTTGATGGTTTTGGAGGAACTTTATAATCTCACAAGTACTTTCTGCTTTCTCTCTTCCCTCTTCCTTCTCTCTTTATCTTTCTCCCTCTTTTTCTCCACCTCTTCTTTTCCTTCACTAGAATCAATAACTAGGAACTAGAACCAAATAAGATCATAAAACAAGAGGCAGAAAGGCAAAGCCCAGGGAGACACAAGTCAATTTTCCCTTCCAAGCATTACACTAATGGGGTGGAGAGGCAATGCATGCATGCATGCTTAGTTGCTTAGCTGCGTCCTACTCTTCACGATCCTATGGGTCTACAGGCTCCCCTGTCCATGGGATTCTCCAAACAAGAATACTAGAGTGGGTTGCCATTCTCTTCTCCAGGGGAATCTTCCCAACCCAGGGATTGAACCTGGGTCTCCTGCATTGCAGGCGGATACTTTACTGCCTGAGCCACCAGGGGAAACCTTAACCTGTGATACATTTTTTTGGTTACCTTTGCCTTTGCAGACTTTTAGGGAGCCATCACTCTGTTTTCAGACTCCATAGGATAAGCACACTCCATGTATTTCTCTCCTGTCTCTTTTCTGGAAGGGAGACTGGAATCCAGATGTGAGAACAAAGACAACTAGACCTCAGACAATGGGTGCATGCATTCTCTGGGAAAGTGGAGGCTACATATATAACTAGGGCTTAATTTTAGGGCTTCAAGGTCAAGGGCACATGGCTCTAATATTCATCAATATCCACTTCTGAATACACGCCCTCTGAGGTCAGGCATTGCCTGGAGGTGACTGGAGGTGGTCAGTGAGACAAGAGCAGGAGTGCCAGGTATCACTTGGAGTCCCCATGACTGGGTGGAATTCTCCTGCTCTCTCTCCCACTGCCGTGCCGACCACAGGGTCTACTTCCTTAGACTGTGCAGCGGAGGGAAGCAGAGACTCTGCAAGTGTGCTGCATTGTCAGCACAGGGGGGACAGTGGCCCTGGAGAGTATCCCAGGCTGCAGACGACTTTTTGGCTAAGCAAGAACTTAACCTTTGTGGTACGGGGTGGAGCAGAAGCACCGCTTAGCAGCCTACGCCGAGCAGTAGAGGGCCTGCGCGGAGATGACGCCTCCTCTTCCCTCGGTGGCTCTCCTTATACTCTGCCTACTTCTAAGCAGCCAAACCACTGCAGAATGTCCCACTTCTGTGTTGTTTTCCTTCTATCCTGAACCCAGAGTAGCAGCTGTGTGGAGGGTTGCAGCTGTTGGAGCTGAAGGGGGAAATGGCTGCTCCTCTTCCCTTTGGAATGAGCCTTGTCGCGTAAGTGGTTTACACACTGGTGGTCTCCACAGACGCCGGGCATGTGTTCTCAGGTGTTCCCCCTGTTCTGCATGCACCGCACCCTGTCTTGATCCCAATGCCTAGACAGGAGCCACGGACCCCCCACAGAGCCGGGAAGTCCCGTCACACTTCCGGAGGCCTAGGCTCAGTCTGGAAACTGGCAGAGCTGATGCGTGCCACCCACACGCCCAGCTGTTGCAGAAGCCATGTAGCCACAAGCAAAGAGAATCTGCAGAGCTGTTTCATGGAAAAGATGATGAATGTGGTTTTCTTTTTTTCTCCCTCTCAGAGTATGAAAATTTTATATCTCAAGTGACTTAGGAAGGAATAGTATGCCTGAAAGGTAGTTTAAATTATTCCTGTGATTTTCTTACCATTATGTCTTCGTTCTCCCTTTTTATCACTTACTCTCCACCCCTGAGGCTTTTAGAATGTGAATCACTGTCTCAAATGTGGATGTTATTTAGAGTTTTATATAATCAGATATAATCATATTTTAATGTAATCTATAGAATTCATTTAAAAACCTATTGCCATATTTTAAAAATACGTAAAATGTAGTAAATGCGTAGACTGATTAAAAGATGTTAGCATTTTTAAACTGCCCAAGTCTAAAAATGGAGCTTTTAAATTATATTACCAAAACATAGAACTTTCTAGGAAAATTTTGGCCCTTAATTACTTTTTTTCTGTCTTTACCTGTACAAAAGGGTAATGATAAGAAAGAGTTAGAGTATGTCAACATACCTAAGCCATTGGCTGTTAAAATGTATTAATGGTCATTAAATTAGCTAAACATATAGACCAAACTGGGAACGGTGGCAGGAGAAGGGGATGACAGAGGATGAGATGGCTAGATGGCATCACCGACTCAATGGACATGAGTTTGAGTGAATTCTGGGAGTTGGTGATGGACAGGGAGGCCTGGCGCGCTATAGTCCATGGGGTCACAAAGAGTCAGACACGACTGAGAGACTGAACTGAACTGAATAGACCAAACTAACTGAAACCATGTCCCATTTGTATTCATAGTCATCAAAGAGACGGAAAACCTTTGTCAGGTTTGTTTTGTTTGAACTTACTCCATTTAATAGGTTTTAAAGATTTACTTTTCTCCTATTACTAACTAAATGGCATTTTTTTCTTTCTCGAACAAATTCTTAGCTCTGCATTTCTGATCTGGAGAAAAAAATGTTAAGTGGAAATCAAAGGATACAGACCATTCTGAACTTGAGTAGAACAAATTACAATTTATATGAAGTGTGATAACCCAATGTTGATGGTGGTGATAAGCATACCTACTGTGTACATACCCACTGGATTAATTCTTGTTTATGTAGAGGGAAAAGAAAAAATGCACCTCTGTGTACAGTTCTCATTTACTCAAATTTCATCTCCAGAAATCCAACCCTAATTCTTTAGGGTAAATTTCAGATGAAAAATTAACACAGAAATTAAGTTAAAACAGATTTGGGCCAAACTCTACTGTTAGCTGTGCTCAAACAGTTTTTGTGCTTTGATAGGAAACCTTGCCAGCACATGTGTGGACAAGATTTGGCTTGGATCTGAGTGATCATCATGTACAGAACTGGAAGTTGCTTAGTCTATGAATGAATTCTCAAATTATTCACCACAGGCATCTTTTGCCTGGGAATGCCACTTGAGACTAAGAAAGCTCAAAGGTACCCTGAAATCTGTGAAATGAAGTACCCACTCCCTTAGGCTGGAGAAGAGTAGAAGGGCAATAATAGAGTATGTCTGAAGTCTCTAAAGGAAGAATTATCTAGCTTGTCTCAATAGGGAGACTTGGTCTTGAAACTGTGATCTCTGGAAGCAGCTGAAATGGGTGGGAGGAAGAGGAAGACAAAGGTTCTCATAAATGCAGTCATTCCTATCCCTCCTCATAGGTATCCTTATGCATATAACTATCTTTGGAATTATTTCTTCAACTAGTTTATTTTTCAGTATCACAGACTGCAGTACTTGTTGAAAAGCTTATTAGCAACAAGCTAACAAGGAACCTTTGAATGTTTAATAGTCTTAATTAAGAACAGTCCAGACCCACATTTCATAGCTTCAAAAAGACTCCATTGACGTGTTACATTCAGCATTACCACTGACTTGGAATAACATATTATAGTAAGTATACCAGTTAAGATAAGCTAAGTTATCTAAGTTATGCTTGGTCAGAACTCTTAACATTTTAGAAGTTTTAAACATTTGCACACATTACATGTCCATTGTATCAACAGGTCAGTTTTTCTGTGGAAGTAGGGTGACTCATCAGGCTCTCTGTCTATCAGATCTAGGCCCTTAAATCTACTTGTCACTTCCACTGTATAATCATAAGAGATTTGATTTAGGTCATACCTGAATGGTCTAGTGGTTTTCCCCACTTTCTTCAATTTAAGTCTGAATTTGGCAATAAGGAGCTCATGATCTGAGCCACAGTCAGCTCCCGGTCTTGTTTTTGCTGACTGTATAGAGCTTCTCCATCTTTGGCTGCAAACAATATAATCAATCTGATTTCGGTGTTGACCATCTGGTAATGTCCATGTGTAGAGTCTTCTCTTGTGCTGTTGGAAGAAGGTGTTTGCTATGACCAGTGAATTCTCTTGGCAGAACTATATTAACATTGCCCTGCTTAACTCTGTACTCCAAGGCCAAATTTGCCTGTTACACCAGGTGTTCTTTGACTTCCTACTTTTGCATTCCAGTCCCCTATAATGAAAAGGACATCTTTTTTGGGTGTTAGTTCTAGAAGGTCTTGTATTTCTTCATAGAACTGTTCCAATTCAGCTTCTTCAGCATTACTGGTCAGGGCATAGGCTTGGGTTACCGTGATATTAAATGGTTTGCCTTGGAAATGAACAGTGATCATTCTGTCATTTTTGAGATTGCATCCAAGTATGCATTTTGGACTCTTGTTGACCATGATGGCTACTCCATTTCTTCTAAGGGATTCCTGCCCACAGTAGTAGATATAATGGTCATCTGAGTTAAATTCACCCAATCCAGTCCATTTTAGTTCCCTGAATCCTAGAATGTTTACGCCAAAGCCTTTGACTATGTGGATCACAATAAACTGTGGAAAATTCTGAAAGAGATGGGAATACCAGACCACCTGACCTGCCTCTTGAGAAACCTGTTTTCAGGTCAGGAAGCAACAGTCAGAACTGGACATGGAACAACAGACTGGTTCCAAATAAGGAGAGGACTATGTCAAAGCTGTATATTATCACCCTGCTTATTTAACTTATATGCAGAATACATCATGAGAAACGCTGGGCTGGAGGAAGCACAAGCTGGAATCAAGATTGCCGGGAGAAATATCAATAACCTCAGATATGCAGATGACACCACCCTTATGGCAGAAGAAGAACTAAAGAGCATCTTGATGAAAGTGAAAGAGGAGAGTGAAAAAGTTGGCTCACATTCAGAAAACTCAACATTTCTCAATGTTAAAGCTCAGCATTCAGAAAACAAAGATCATGGCATCTGGTCCCATCACTTCATGGGAAATAGATAGGGAAACAGTGGAAACAGTATCAGACTTTATTTTTTTGGGCTCCAAATCACTGCAGATGGTGACTGCAGCCATGATATTAAAAGTTGCTTACTCCTTGGAAGGGAAGTTATGATCAACCTGGACAGCATATTCAAAAGCAGAGACATTGCTTTGCCAACAAAGGTCTGTCTAGTCAAGGCTATGATTTTTCCAGTGGTCATGTATGGATGTGAAAGTTGGACTATGAAGAAAGCTGGGCACTGAAGAATTGATGCTTTTGAACTGTGGTGTTGGAGAAGACTCTTGAGAGACCCTTGGACTTCAAGGAGATCCCACCAGTCATTCCTAAAGGAGATCAGTCCTGGGTGTTCATTGGAAGGACTCATGCTGAAGCTGAAACTCCAGTACTTTGGCCACCTCATGCGAAGAGTTGACTCATTGGAAAAGACTCTGATGCTGGGAGGGATTGGGGGCAGGAGGAGAACGGGACGACAGAGGATGAGATGGCTGGATGTCATCACTGACTTGATGAACATGAGTTTGAGTAGACTCCCAGAGTTGGTGATGGACAGGGAGGCCTGGCGTGCTGCAATTCATGGGGTTGCAAAGAGTTGGACACAACTGAGCAACTGAACTGAACGGAACTGAGGGTGACTCAATGGACATGAGTTTGGGTAAACTCCAGGAGTTGGTGATGGACAGGGAAGCCTGGTGTGCTGTGGTCCATGGTGTCGCAAAGAGTCAGACATGACTGAGCAACTGAACTGAGGGCAAAGAAAGATCTGTTTCTTGTCTTGAACGGGTATGGTAGGCTTCATGTCAATGCTATCAGATTGTCAATTAAAAAAAAAAAAAACAAACTCTAAAATCAAGGTGGGACACAGGTCATACTCTGATTCATAGAGCTTCTACTTGGAAGTAACACATCACTTCTGCTCAAATTTCACTGGTGAATTTTCCTGCCATGGCCATACCTAGTTTCAGGCGTAGGGTTTAAGCCTACAAAAATTTCCCAATATGGGAACTAAAAATATTTGATTAATACTGTTCAGTTCAGTTGCTCAGTCATGTCTGACTCTTTGCAACCCCATGGACTGCAGCATGCCAGGATTCCCTATCCATCACCAACTTCCGGGTCTTGCTCAAACTCATGTCCATCAAGTTGGTGATGCCATCCAACCATCTCATCCTCTGTCATCCCCTTCTCCTGCCTTCAATCTTTCCCAGCATTAGGGCCTTTTCCAATGAGTCAGTTTTTTGCTTCAGGTGGCCAAAGTACTGGAATTTCAGCTTCAGCATCAGTCCTTCTAATGAATATTCAGGATTGATTTCTTTTAGGATTGACTGGTTTGATCTCCTTGCTTTGCAAGGGACTCTGAAGAGTCTTCTCCAACAACACAGTTCAAAAGCATCTATTCTTCAGTGCTCAGCATTCTTTATGGTCCAATTCTCACATCCATACATGACTACCAGAAAAACAATAGCTTGACTATATGGGTCTTTGTTCGCAAAGAATGTCCCTGCTTTTTAACATGCTGTCTAGGTTTGTCATAGCTTTTCTTCCAAGGAGAAAGCATCTTTTAATTGATGGTTGCAATCACCATCCACAGTGATTTTGGAATCCAAGAAAATAAAATCTGTAACTGTTTCCATTGTTTTCCCCTCTATTTGCCATGAAGTGATGGAACCAGATGCCACAATCTTAGTTTTTTGAATGATGAGCTTTAAGCTAACTTTTTCACTCTCCGCTTTCACTTTCATCAAGAGGCTCTTTAGTTCTTCTTTGCTTTCTGCCATAAGGATGGTGTCATCTACGTATCTGAGATTATTGATATTTCTCCTGGCAATCTTGATTCTAGCTTGTGCTTCATGCAGTCCGGCATTTCTCATGATAAACTCTGCATATAAGTTAAATAAGCTGAGTGACAATATACAGCCTTGATGTTTTCCTTTCCCAATTTGGAACCAGTCCATTGTTCCATGTCAGGTTCTAACTGTGTTCCTTGACCTGCGCACAGATTTCTCAGGAGGTATGTAAGGTGGTCTGCTATCCCCATCTCTTTCAGAATTTTCCACAGTTTGTTGTGATACACACAGTCAAAGACTTTAGCGAAGCTAATGAAGCAGAAGTAGATGTTTTTCTGGAATTCTCTTGCTTTTTGTATAACCCAATGGATGTCAGCAATTTGACCTCTGGTTCCACTGCCTTTTCTAAATCCAACTTGAACATCTGAAAGTTTTGCTTCATGTACTATTGAGGGTTAATTGGAGAATTTTGAGAATTACTTTGCCAGTGTGTGGGATAATCGCTATTGTGGGATAGTTTGAACATTCTTTGGCATTGCCTTTCTTTGGGAATGCTATGAAAACTGACCTTTTCCGGTCCTGTGGCCACTGCTGAGTTTTACGAAATTTGCTGGCATATTGAGTGCAGCACTTTCACAGCATTGTCTTTTAGGATTTGAAGTAGCTCAGCTGGAATTATATCACCTCCACTAACTTTGACCATAGTGATGCTTCCTACAGCCCACTTGACTTTGGACCCTAGGATGTCTGGCTCTAGGTGAGTGATCACACCTTTGTTGTTATCTGGGTCATTAAGATCTTTTTTGTACAGTTCTTCTGTGTATTCTTGCCAGTTCTTCTTAATATCTTCTACTTCTGTTAGGTCCATACTTTTCTTGCCCTTTATTGTGCCCATCCTTGCATGAAATATTCCGTTGATATCTCTAATTTTCTTGAAGGGAACTTGTCCTTCTGATTCTATTGTTTTCCTCTATTTCTTTGCATCGATTACTTAGGAAGGCTTTCTTATCTCTCTTTGCTCTTCTTTGGAACTCTGCGTTCAGATGGCTATATCTTTCCTTTTCCCCTTTGCCTTTAGCTTCTCTTTTCTCAGCTATTTGTAAGGCCTCCTCAGACAACCATTTTGCCTTTTTTGCATTTCTTTTTCTTGGGGATGCTTTTTATCACAGCCTCCTGTACAGTATTATGAACCTCCTTCCATACTTCTTCAGGCACTCTGTCTGTCAGATGTAATCCCTTGAATCTATTTGTCACTTCCACTGTATAATTGTGAGGGATTTGATTTAAGTCAAACCTGAATGGTCTAATAGTTTTCCCTACTTTATTCAGTTTAAGTCTGAATTTTGCAGTAAGGAGCTCATGATCTGAGCCACAGTCAGAGATGGCAAGATTGAACATCGACATTTTAGGAGTCAGTGTTTTTGCTGACTTTCCCAGTCTTGTTTTTGCTGACTCTATATATGTCAGCTTCTCCATCTTCAGCTGCAAAGAATATAATCAAACTGATTTTGGTATTGACCATCTGGTGATATCCATGTGTAGAGTTGTGTTTTGAGTTGTTGGAAGAGGGTGTTTGCTATGACCAGTGTGTTCTCTTGGCAAAACACTGTTAGTCTTTGCCCTGCTTCATTTTTACTCCGCAGGAGATACTCCAGGTATCTCTTGACTTCCTACTTTTGCATCCCAGTCCCCTATGATGAAAAGGACATCTTTTTTTGGTGTTAGTTTTAGAAGGTCTTATATGTCCTCATAGAACTGTTCAGCTTCAGCTTTGTCAGCATTAGTGGTTGGGGCATAGACTTGGATAACTGTGATATTGAATGGTTTATCTTGGAAATGAACAGAGATCATTCTGTCATTTTTGAGACTGAACCCAAGTACTGCATTTCAGACTCTTTTGTTGACTATGAGGGCTACTCCATTTCTTCTATGGGATTCTTGCCCACAGTAGTAGATATAATGGTCATCTGAATTAAATTCCCCCATTCTGGTCCATTATAGTTCACTGACTCCTGAAATGTCGATGTTCAGTCTTGCCATCTCCTATTTGACTCCTTCCAATTTACCTTGATTCATGGACCTAACATCCAGGTTCCCATACAATATTGCTCTTTACAGCATCAGACTTTACTGCCATTACCAGTCATGTCTACAACTGGGTGCTGTTTTTCTTTGGCTCTGTCTCTTCGTTCTTGCTGGAGTTATTTCTTCACTCTTCTCCAGTAATATATTGGGCACCTACCAACCTGGGGAGTTCATCTTTCAGTGTCCTTTCATTTTGCCTTTTCATACTGTTCATGGGGTTCTCAAGCCAAGAATACTGAAATGGTTTGCCTCATTCCCTTCTCCAGTGGACCATGTTTTGTCAGACCTCTCCACCATGGCGATTCCATTTTGGGTGACCCTACACAGCATGGCTCATAGTTTCATTGAGTTAGACAAGGCTGTGATCCATGTGATCAGTTTGGTTAGTTTTCTGTGATTGCGATATCATTCTGTCTGCCCTCTGATGGATAAAATTTTTGTGAAAGCTAATGACTACCAAACTAAGCTTCAATTCATGCTAATCTACCTAAATCCAGCAAATGCTGAAGTGTATTTAATAAGGAGTTCATTCAAATCCTTGTGTTTCACAGAGACATCTAGACTTCAACCTGAACTTCAGGTATCTTGGCTTCTTCATAGGCAGAAAACAAGCTTAGATGTAGCAGCCATGTGTAAAGGGGCAGATGATCAGTCAGCACTCAGAGTATCACTCTTTCAGGGGTAGGCATGTTAAGAGGGGGCCAGGGAATAAGTATGTACAAGAAGATGTGTGCTGTGCTGTATTGTACTTAGTTGCTCAGTCGTGTCTGACTCTTTGAGACCCCATAGATTGTAGCCTGCCAGTCTCTTCAGTCCATGGGGATTTTCCAGGCAAGAATACTGGAATGGGTTTCATGCCCTCCTGCAGAGGATCTTCCTGACCCAGGGGTTGAACTCAGGTCTCCTGCATTGCAGATAGAGTCTTCACCATCTGAGCCACCAGGGAAGCCCATGAATACTGGAATAGGTAGCCTATCCCTTCTCCAGGGGATCTTTCCTACCGAGGAATCGAATTGGGGTCTCCTGCATTGCAGGTGGATTCTTTACCAGCTGAGCTACCAGGAAAGCCTGTACAAGAAGATAACTGTGGTTTAATAATAATAATAAAAAGACAAAGTCAAACCAGTTTTAAGCCCTAACTTGGCAATTTACCGGATAAGTAATTATGTGTCCACTATTTATCCTCTAGGAATCTAAGTTTTCCTGCCCTGAAAGATAAGGAATCAAATAGATATTGCAGATAAAGTACTTTGTGACTCATAAGTACTATATAACTCTCATAGAAAGAATAAGTTATTTTATCCCTGGGCATGTCTGAAGTATATTAAGATTTTAATGAGTCCTTGATGCTGTCTCAGAGAATAGAAATTGTATTCAGCATGGCATCAACCCATATCATTTTAATATGTCAGCAACTCTAATTCTAAATCTACAATATTTAATAGTAATAAAGATAAATAATTTATAATGCTTTACAGAATTATTTCTCACCAGGTATCCAAAACCCATACCAGCTGCCATCATTGAACAGAGAAAAAGACTCTTAAGAAATGAGATGAGTAACAAAGCAACACAGCAGGTAAACAAATCTTGATCAGGAAATGAACAGAATAGAAAATGAAGCCTCATTGGACGAACACAAAATAAAATTAGGGAGACCAAAATGTCAGTTGCTACATCTTTACATTGGTTATGTATAAGCCTGTCCATTATGTACAAATTCTTTTCTTTATTATATCACTGTATTTTGAATATTTAAAGACCCTTAATCTTTAAAAATAGTATTATGGGCTTACTAATTGAAAATTTAGATTCTGGATATTTTGGGGGTCATATTAAAAAAAGTGTAAAGTCTTTCTTTGCTTCCTTCTTTCTTAACCTCCGTGTCTCTTTGGTCCCTCTACATCTATTAACTGCTGTTTTATGTTTCAGATAACATACTGGTATTAAAGCTTCCCTTGTAGCTCAGTTGGTAAAGAATCCACCTGTAATGCAGGAGACCCAGGTTTGATTCCTTGGTTGGGAAGATTTCCCTGGAGAAGGAAATGGCAACCCACTCCAATATTCTTGCCTGGGAAATCTCATGGACAGAGGAGCCTCGTGGGTTACAGTCCATGGGGTTGCAAGAATTGGACATTGGAGTGACTAAACCACCACCACTGGTATTAAGGAAGTCAGTGTTCTTATAATATTTTCCTTCCCTAGAAGGATGCAAAAGCTAAAGAGAGTAATGAGGTGGAGGCTGTAATACATGCATGAATAGAATGCTGTAAGAACAAGAAGAAAGAAAGAAAGTGTCCAACTGTGGTCAGGAGTTTAGAAAAGAATTCATGCTGAGGATGACATTTCTCAGCATAAGAAGGAAAGGCAGGGAAAGAAATTCTGGGTAGAAGAAACAATTAGTACTAAGTGAGAATTAGCATTACACCTTTAATGTCAAGCGATTTAAAGTAGCTAAAATGCAGGATGTCTGGGGAGAGGTCAAATTACAAAAATGGATAGGAACCTGACCTTGGTGGGCTTTATAGGCCATTGCCAAGAGTTTGTGGTCCATTGTAAGTGGACTTTAAATAGGGTGATTGAAAAAAAAGCTAACATTTTTACTTATGGAAAATCCATGTTACCTACACTTGGAAAAAATATTGTTTGCTCTCAGTTTATGAATTTGTGAATTACCATGTTGAACCTTTTATTGGTTACCATTTATTTGTAGCTCCCTACTTCGACTCAAGCAGCGAATCTCCTTTCCTGATCTTAAAGTCATTTCATGAAAATACTAGCTCCCATCAGGGAATCTTTTCCACATACCCAGTATTTAACTCCAAAGCATTTGAGTCCAATTCCTTTCTTGGAGTTGTGCTTGACTTCCACGTAATGACAAATGCCGAGGCAGAGGGAATGTCCTTGAGATTTTTCCATTGTGTGACCCAGTGCTGAAAGCTTTCAAGATGAATGGAACTGGCATGCAATTTCTTTTCCTTTCTTATGCCATCTCAGTACTGCTAACAATCTTAACAAGATAATTTTTGATAGTCAAAAGAGTCAAAAGCTCTATGGTCTAAAGTTTTATTGACTTCAATTTGTCTCAAGTTATGATGATAAATACCTTTGGAAAAAAGCAAGCATAAACTAATAACCATGATCCAAAATGCATTAGCAACCTGGAAGCATTTCAGTCATTGTAGTTATATGTTTAAAAAAAAAATCCAAACACTTCAGTTAATACATGTTCTCTCTCTCTTTTTTTTTTTTGATGGAGGCTTTATAGGCTAGAATATGTTTATGATATATTTCAATTTAATATAAGCTATAGTAATAGAGCATTTTATTTGAGGATGAAACCATAATCTTAATATGTACTCTATGTTTCACTGAAGATGGATAAGACCAATAAAATAGGTAGTACCTTGTAAATGAAATAGCTAGTGATTGTCCTTGAATTCTGATGTCTCTGGGACACTACATGAAGCTCTTTCTATAGAAGGCTAAATAAAAGCAAGGCTTGAGAAATGGTCATTAGAAAGAAAACAGTTGAGAGTGAAGTTTTAGTTGAGTGTAGGCAGGAACCAGATAATAATGCTAAAGGATGAAGAAGAAAGGATTCACATAATTTATTCTTCTCTCTATAAGCTCTTTGTTCACTGTAACTTACCCTGTTCCTGTTAAACCTCCGTTTCTTCTGGCCACACCTTAAAGGAAGAATGGTTACTACTCAGCGTTTGGAATTCTAAGGTCTTAGAACCTGGTTCACCATAGTAGATGTGGAAAAATACTTGGTTAATCAGTTCACTCTTTACCCAACCATCCTCCCTACCCCCTCTCCCCCAGCCCCTCGCTCCAGCTCTGACACCTAGCTATGGGGAAAGAAAATAAAAACTCTGAGGTGAGTGAGCTGAATCCCCCACCCACCCCACCCTTGGACATGGAACAACAGACTGGTTCCAAATAGGAAAAGGAGTACGTCAAGGCTGTATATTGTCACCCTGCTTATTTAACTTCTATGCAGAGTACATCATGAGGAACGCTGGACTGGAAGAAACACAAGCTGGAATCAAGATTGCCAGGAGAAATATCAATAACCTCAGACATGCAGATGACACGACCCTTATGGCAGAAAGTAAAGAGGAGCTAAAAAGCCTCTTGATGAAAGTGAAAGAGGAGAGCGAAAAAGTTGGCTTAAAGCTCAACATTGAGAAAACAAAGATCATGGCATCTGGTCCCATCACTTCATGGGAAATAGATGGGGAAACAGTAGAAACAGTGTCAGACTTTATTTTGGGGGGCTCCAAAATCACTGTAGATGGTGACTGCAGCTATGAAATTAAAAGACACTTACTCCTTGGAAGAAAAGCTATGACCAACCTAGATAGTATATTCAAAAGTAGAGACATTACTTTGCCAACTAATGTCCGTCTAGGCAAGGCTATGGTTTTTCCAGTGGTCATGTATGGATGTGAGAGTTGGACTATGAAGAAGGCTGAGCACTGAAGAATTGATGCGTTTGAACTGTGGTGTTGGAGAAGACTCTTGAGGGTCCCTTGGAATGCAAGGAGATCCAACCAGTCCATTTTGAAGGAGATCAACCCTGGGATTTCTTTGGAAAGAATGATGCTAAAGCTGAAACTCCAGTACTTTGGACACCTCATGTGAAGAATTGACTCACTGGAAAAGACTCTGATGCTGGGAGAGATTGGGGGCAGGAGGAGAAGGGGACGACAGAGGATGAGATGGCTGGATGGCATCATGGACTCGATGGACATGAGTCTGAGTGAACTCTGGGAGCTGGTGATGGACAGGGAGGCCTGGCATGCTGCGATTCATGGGGTTGCAAAGAGTCGGACACGATTGAGCGACTGAACTGAGCTGAACCCCACCCTTAGGGACATTTGCTGGATCCTGGGGATTTTTCCTTTTGGGGAATTTAACTGATTTGTGACATGGTTGAAGACTGGGTTTAATTTAGGCATGAACCCACTTCTAAGCAAAAAATAAACCAGAAAATTGTTGTTGTTTTGGCAATTGTAGGAGGCTAGAGAGACAAATTGGAAACTTTAGGGACTTCTTCAAATGCTTGGCTAATTTACCCCAATGTGACGCTGGCTAATTCTAGAGATCTGTAGCAGCATTGGAGATAATGAAGGAAATCCAAAAGCTTCAAAAAAGCAAAGTGAAATCTAATCCACTCTAGGGAGAGTGGGCCTACTTCAATCACTTCACTACGTTTCTCGATCAAGACATTTGCTAGATTATTAAGATGTCTAGAGTGGAGGCTGAAGAGCTGGGCTGGAAACTTATGAATGGCAAAGCTGGAAATCCTAAAGTATTTCATGATCGAGGATAAAGAGAACAGTTTGGCTCTCTATCAGAAAGCTTCAGATGGCCATTCCCAAGGAAGTCGGTTGGAACAGATGTAAATTGATTCTTATTCTGCAATCCAACTCTGACTCATGTAAATTACTGATTAGATAAAATGATGAGCCTCTTACCTGAGATGCATAACAGAGAAAAGGGGAGACCCTTTCTGGTTAAAGATAGTATTATTCATATTCTCTTCATTTCTTTTATAGTCAGTGTCTGACATACAATAAAATATTGCTACACATGCAAAAAGACATGAAAATATGACTGATGATCAAGAAGAAAAAGATGAAATCTAGTGGGAGATAAATAGATGATCTAGCTATCAGAGTTATCATGAAGGTCTTTGAAATAACTGTGATTGATGTATTAAATAAATAAATTAGAGAAGATGGGAAGAATAGATGAAAGTGTGGAGATTTTCTTCAACAAATTATATTCTGTGAAAAAAAAATATAAATAATCTAAAATAGAAAAATATAACTCTAAAGTTCAGAATGCAATGGGTGTTCCTAAGAGTAGATTAGGGAGAAAAATATATAGGACATGTAAATTGAAAGATGACTCACTAAAAATATACAGAATATACACTAAAAATATACAAAATATACAGAAATATATAGAAAACATTAAAAAATGTGAGTGAAAATATATAGGATGATCTAAGGTCTAACATACATATAATAGAATTCATGGAAGGAAAAAGGGAAAATGGGGGAAATCACTATTTATATTTTCTAAAACTAATGAAAGATGTCAATTGAGAGATTTAGAAAAGTCTGGGAATCTGAAGTTGAAGATAAACAAAACCATACCTAAGTAAATGATGTAATCTTCTGAAAATCAAGTACAAAAAGAAAAAATTTAAAATCAGTGCCTTAAAAAATTACTGGTATTTAACTTCTCAATAGAAATTATAGAAGCTAGGAGACAATAAAGTGACATCTTTAGAATATTGAAAGAAAATAAATTCCATCTTCTAATTTTGTACCAGAAGTTATACTTTAAAAATGAAAAATATAGTTTAGTCAAACAAAAAGTAATGGATTTTTTTGTTGCTAGCAAGTCCTCTTTTGAAAAACTAAATAGACATTTTTTTAGGTAGAAAAATAATTCTAGATAAAGCATGGAAATATAGGAGGAAATTATGAACTCCAGAGGAGTAAAATATGTGAGCAAATAAAAATGATTATTGACATTATATATAACACAAAAGAAACTGCAGCAATAAAATTTTAAAATATTTCCAGTATAAAGCAGTTCAGAATGTTTTCTAATTTCTAGTTTAGATCCACTGTGGTGAGAATATATTTCTACATAGTTGACCTTTGAAGAACACAGATTTAAACTGTATGAATCCCCTTATAGGTGGATTTTATTCAATAAATACATATACTGGTGCTACATGATCCATGGATGGCTGAATCTGGATGCAGAATGCCAGATATAGAAAAATTACTGTAAAGTCATACACGGATTTTTGACTGTGTATGTTGACACCACTTTGTTGTTGTTGTTCAGTCACTAAGTCGGGTCAGACTCTTTGCAACCCAGTGGACTGCAGCATGCCAGGCTTCCACATCCAACATCCCCTCCTGGAGATTGCTCAGACTCATGTCCATCGAGTTGGTGATGCCATTCAACTATCTCATCCTCTGCTGCCCACTTCTCCTCCTGCCCTCAATCTTTCTTAGCATCAAGGTCTTTTCCAATGAGTCGACTCTTCACATCAGGTGGCCAAAGTATTGGATCTTCAGCTTAAACATCAGTCCTTCCAATTAATTTTCAGGGGTGATTTCCTTTAAGATCGACTGGTTTGATCTCCTTGCTGTCCAAGGGAATCTCAAGAGTCTTCTCTGGCACCTCAGTTCATAAGCATCAATTCTTCAACATGCAGCCTTCATTATGTTCCAACTCTTACATCCACTCATGACTAGTAAAAAATCATCAGTTCAGTCACTTCAGTCACTCAGTTGTGGCCAACTCTTTGTGACCCCATGAACTTCAGTAGGCTGGGCCTCCTTGTCCATCACCGACTCCTGGAGTCCATCCAAACACATGTCCATTGAGTCGGTGATGCCATCCAACCATCTCATCCTCTGTTGTCCCCTTCCACTCCTGCCCTCAACCTTTCCCAGCATAAAGGTCTTTCCCAATGAGTCAGTTCTTTGCAGGAGGTGGCCAAAGTATTGGAGTTTCAGCTTCAACATTGGTCCTTCCAATGAACACCCAGGACTGATCTCCTTTAGGATGGACTGGTTGGATCTCCTTGCAGTCCAAGGGACTCTCAAGAGTGTTCTCCAACACCACAGTCCAAAAGCATTAATTCTTAAGCACTCAGCTTTCTTTATAGTCTAACAATCACATACGTACATGACCACTGGAAAAAAAAATAGCCTTGACTAGATGGACCTTTGTTGGCAAAGTAATGTCTCAGCTTTTTAATATGCTGTCTAGGTTGGTCATAATTTTCCTTCCAAGGAGTAAGCATTTTTTAATTTCATGGCTGCAATCACCATCTGCAGTGATTTTGGAGCCCAGAAAAATAAAGTCAGCCACTGTATCCACTGTTTTCCTGTCTATTTCCCATGAAGTGAGGGGACCAGATACCATGATCTTAGTTTTCTGAATGTTGAGCTTTAAGCCAGCTTTTTCACTCTCCTCTTTCACTTTCATCAAGAGGCTTTTTAGTTTTCTTCACTTTCTGCCATAAGGGTGGTGTAATCTGCATATCTGAAGTTATTGATATTTCTCCCGGCAATCTTGATTCCAGCGCGTGCTTCTGCCAACCCAGCGTTTCTCATGATGTACTCTGCATATAAGTTAAATAAGCAGGGTGACAATACACAGCCTTGATGTAGTCCTTTTCCTATTTGGAACCAATCTGTTGTTCCATGTCCAATTCTAACTGTTGCTTCCTGACCTGCATATAGGTTTCTCAAGAGGCAGGTCAGGTGGGATGGTATTCCCATCTGTTTCAGAATTTTCCACAGTTTATTGTGATCCACACAGTCAAAGGCTTTGGCATAGTCAGAAATAGATGTTTTTCTGGAACTCTCTTGCTTTTTTGATGATCCAGTGGATGTTGGCAATTTGATCTCTGGTTCTTCTGCATTTTCTAAAACCAGCTTGAACATCTGGAAGTTCACGGTTCACGTACTGCTGAAGCCTGGCTTGGAGAATTTTGAACATTACTTTACTAGCATGTGAGATGAGTGCAATTGTGCGGTAGTTTGAGAATTCTTTGACATTGCCTTTCTTTGGGATTGGAATGAAAACTGACCTTTTCCAGTCCCGTGGCCACTGCTGAGTTTTCCAAATTTGCTGGCATATTGAGTGCAACACTTTCACAGCATCATCTTTCATGATTTGAAATCGCTCAACTGGAATTCCATCACCTCCACTAGTTTTGGTTGTAGTGATGCTTCCTAAGGCTCACTTGGCTTCACATTCCAGGATGTCCGGCTCTAGGTGAGTGATCACACCTTCATGATTATCTGGATCATGAAGATCTTTTTTGTACAGTTCTTCTGTGTATTCTTGCCACCTCTTCTTAATATCTTCTGCTTCTGTTAGGTCCCTAACATTTCTGTCCTTTACTGAGCCCATCTTTGTATGAAATATTCCCTTGGTATCTCTAATTTTCTTGGAGAGATCTCTAGTCTTTCCCATTCTATTGTTTTCCTCTATTTCTTTGCATTGATCAGTGAGGAAGGCTTTCTTATCTCTCCTTGCTATTCTTTGGAACTCTGCATTCAAATGGGTATATCTTTCCTATTCTCCTTTGCTTTTCACTTCCCTTTTTTTCACAGCTATTTGTAAGGCCTACTCAGACAGCCATTTTGCTTTTTTGCATTTCTTTTTCTTGAGGATGGTCTTGATTCCTGTCTCCTATACAGTGTCACGAATCTCCATCCATAGTTCATCAGGCACTCTATCAGATCTAGTCCCTTAAATCCATTTCTCACTTCCACTGTATAGTCATAAGGGATTTGATTTAGGTCATACCTGAATGGTCTAGTGGTTGTCCCCACTTTCTTCAATTTAAGTCTGAATTTGGCAATAAGGAGTTCATGATCTGAGCCACAGTCAGCTGCTGGTCTTGTTTTTTTCTGACTGTATAGAGCTTCTCCATCTTTAGCTGCAAAGAATATAATCAATGTGATTTCAGTGTCGACCATCTGGAGATATCCATGTGTAGAGTCTTCTCTTGTGTTGTTGGAAGAGGGTGTTTGCTATGACCAGTGTGTTCTCTTTGCAGAACTCTATTAGCCTTTGCACTGCTTCATTCTGTACTCCAAGGCCAAATTTGCCTGTTACTCCAGGTGTTTCTTGACTGCCTACTTTTGCATCCCAGTCCCCTATAATGAAAAGGACATCTTTTTGGGGTGTTAGTTCTAGAAGGTCTTTTATTTCTTCATAGAATTGTTCCACTTCAGCTTCTTCAGCATTACTGGTCAGGGCATAGACTTGGATTACTGTGATATTGAATGGTTTGCCTTGGAAACGAACAGAGATCATTCTGTCATTTTTGAGACTGAATCCAAGTACTGCATTTTGGACTCTTTTGTTGACCATGATGGCTACTCCATTCTTCTAAGGGATTCCTGCCCACCGTAGTAGATATAATGGCCATCTGAGTTAAATTCACCCATTCCAGTCCATCTTAGTTCATTATTTCCTAGAAAGTCCACGTTCACTCTTGCCATCTCCTGTTTGACCACTTCCAATTTGCCTTAATTTATGGACCTAACATTCCAGGTTCCTATGCAATATTACTCTTTACAGCATCGGACCTTGCTTCCATCACCAGTCGCTTCCACAACGGGGTGTTGTTTTTGCTTTGTCTCCATCCATTCATTCTTTCTGGAATTTTTCTCCACTGAACTCCAGTAGTATATTGGGCACCTACTGACCTAGGGAATTCATCTTTCATTGTCCTATCTTTTTGCATTTTCATACTGTTCATCTGTTCATGGGTTTCTCAAGGCAAGAATACTGAGGTGGTTTGCCATTCCCTTCTCCAGTGGACCACATTTGGTGACAACTCTCCCCCATGACCTGTCTTTCTTGAGTGGCCCTACACGGCATGGCTCAGTTTCATTGTTAGACAAAGCTGCGCTCCATGTGACCAGATTGGCTAGTTTTCTGTGATGTGGTTTAAGAGCGGTGCTAAGAGAGGGCATCTGAGGGTAGACAGTGTGAAACCACAATCGCAGGAAAACCATAGCTTTGACCTTTGTCAAACGGTCCTATATGGACCTTTGTCAGCAAAAGGGTGTCTCTACTTTTTGATGTACTATTTATTTGTCATAACTTTTCTTCCAATGAGCAAGAATCTTTTAATTTCATGGCTGCAGTCATTGTCCGTAGTGATTTTAGAGTCCAAGAAAATAAAATCCACCACTGTTTCCATTGTTGCCTTGTCTATTTGCAATGAAGTAATGGGACTGGATGCCATGATCTTAGTTACTTGAATGTTGAGTTTTAAGCCAGCTTTTTCACTCTCCTCTTTCACCTTCATCAAGAGGCTCTTTAGTTTCTCTTCACTTTCTGCCATTAGGGTGATATCATCTGCATATCTGAGGCTGTTGATATTTCTCCAGACAATCTTGATTCCAGCTTGTGAGTCATCCAGCCCAACATTTTGCATGATATACTCTGCATATAAGTTAAATAAGCAGGGTGACAATATACAGCCTTAATGTACTCCTCTCCCAATTTTGTACCCGTCGGTTGTTCCGTGTATGGTTCTAACTGTTGCTTCTTGACCTACATATAGGTTTCTCAGGAGGCAGGTAAAGTGATCTGGTATTCCCTTCTTTTAAAGAATTTTCTACAGTTCATTGTGATCCACACAGTCAAAGGCTTTAGTGTATTCAGCATATTCAGTGAAGCAGAAGTAGATGTTTTTGTGGAATTCTCTGTTTTTTCCTGTGAGCTAATGGATGTTGGCAATTTGATCTCTGGTTCCTCTGCCTTTTCTAAGTCCAGTTTCAACATCTGGAAGTTCTCAGTTCACATACTGTTTTGAAACCTAGCTTGAAGGATTTTGAGGATTACCTAGCTAGCATGTGAAATAAGTGCAACTGTACAGTAGTTTGAGCATTCTTTGGCATTGCCTATCTTTGGAACTGGAATGAAAACTGACCTTTTCCAGTCCTGGGGCCACTGCTGAGTTTTCCAAATTTGCTGGCATATTGAGTGCAGCACTTTCACAGCATCATCTTTTAGGATTTGAAATAGCTCAGCTGGAATTCCATCACCTCCACTAGCTTTGTTCATAGTAATGCTTCCTATGGCCCACTTGACTTCACCCTCTAGGATATCTGGCTCTAAGTGACTGACTACACCACTGTGGTAATCTGTGTCATTAAGACCTTTTTTATATGGTTCTTCTGTGTGTTCTTACCACTTCTTTTTAATTTTTTCTGCTTCTGTTAGGTCCTTGCCATTTCTGGCCTTTATTGCCCAACTTTGTGGGAAATATTCCCTTGGTATCTCTAATTTTCTTGAAGAGATCTCTAGTCTTTCCCATTCGTTGTTTTCCTCTATGTCTTTGCATTGCTCACTTAGGAAGGCTTTCTTATCTCTCCTTGCTATTCTTTGGAACTCTTCATTCGGTTTGGTATGTCTTTCATTTGCTCCTTTGCCTTTCAATTCCCTTCTTTTCTCAGCTATTTGTAAGGGCTCCTCAGATAAATAGTTTACCTTCTCGCATTTCTTTTTCTTTGGAATGGTTTTGGTCATCACCTCCCATAACCTTTTCATTGTTTGAGGGTCAACCACATTTTGGAAAAGAAAAAAGACTAAATATAAATTTATTTAAACTTACAACTGAAGAAGCAAGATAGCAAAAAGCAAATATAAAGTAAGAAGAATACAGTCCAGGTTTGATGCAGAATACAGGATGCTTGGGGCTGGTGTACTGGCATGACCCAGAGGGATGGTACAGGGAGGGAGGGGGGAGGGGGGTTCAGGATGGGGAACACGTGTACACCCATGGCGGATTCATGTTGATGTATGGCAAAACCACACATCATTACTGTAATATTATAATACATACAATATTGCAAAGTAATTAGCCTCCAATTAAAATAAATAAATTTAAATTAAAAAAAAAGAAGAAGAATATAAGGACAGAAATAGTAAAGAGCAGAAATAAAATAATAAAGAAAAATCAACAAAAAGTTGGTATTTTGATAAAATTCATAAAATTGATAAGCTTATCACAAGATTGATGTAGAAAAAAAGAAGCCACAAATTTTCAGAAATAAAAATGTATGGATCATAGTACATCAAATGAGATGATATTGTAAACATTTTCTCTGATAAATTTGATAATTTGGATGAGAAGGATTAATAAATGAAAATTCTTTTATTAAATTTTTCATAGGATAAAATAGAAAATTTTAAAAATCAGATATGTATTTTAAAACTTTGATTCCTAATTAGAATGTTTTTGTAATCTAATTCTTAGGCTTAGATAGTTTCACTGGTGAATTCTTCCAAACATTTGAGAAAGACATAACAACAATATTGTACAGATTCTTCCAGAGAACCCACAAATAGGGAACAGCTTGTAATGCTTTTCAAGAGACACATTTAAGAGATCTCTAATTGAGAAAGACATAAAATAAAAATAATAAACCAATGTTTTCATTAACATTGATGCAAAATCAAGACAATATTAACAAAGTCTACATTCTATGACATAAATCACAGCAAGATCCTCTGACACACCTCCTAGAGTAATGGAAATAAAAGCAAAAATAAGCAAGTAGAACCTAATTAAACTTAAAAGCTTTTTCACAGCAAAGGAAACTATAAACAAGGTGAAAAGGCAACCTTCAAAATGGGAGAAAATAATGGCAAATGAAACAACTGACAAGGATTAATTTCCAAAATATACAAGCAGCTTATATAATTCAGTAACAGAAAAACAAACAACCCAATGAAAAAGTGGACAAAAGACCCAAAGAGACATTTCTACAATGAAGACAAATAGATGGCTAGTAGACATATGAAAAGATGCTCAACATCACTCATTATTCAGTTCAGTTCAGTTCATTTCTGTTCAGTTCATTTCAGTTCAGTTCAGTCACTCAGTCGTGTCCAGCTCTTTGCGACCCCATGAATTGCAGCACGCCAGGCCTCCCTGTCCATCACCAGCTCCCAGAGTTCACTCAAACTCGTGTCCATTGAGTCAGTGATGCCATCCAGCCATCTCATCCTCTGTCGTCCCCTTTTCCTTCTGTCCCCAATCCCTCCCAACATCAGAGTCTTTTCCAATGAGTCAACTCTTCACGTGAGGTGGCCAAAGTACTGGATTTTCAGCTTTAGCATCATTCCTTCCAGAGAACACCCAGGGCTGATCTCCTTCAGAATGGACTGGTTGGATCTCCTTGCAATCCAAGGGACTCTCAAGAGTCTTCTCCAACACCACAGTTCAAAAGCATCAGTTCTTCAGTGCTCAGCTTTCTTCACAGTCCAACTCTCGCATTCCTACATGACTACTGGAAAAACCATAGCCTTGACTAGACGGACCTTTGTTGGCAAAGTAATGTCCCTGCTTTTGAATATGCTATCTAGGTTGGTCATAACTTTTTTCCAAGGAGTAAGCGTCTTTTAATATCATGGCTGCAGTCACCATCTGCTGTGATTTGGAGAAATGCAAATCAAAACTGCAATAAAATATTACCTCACACCATCAGAGTGGCCACCATCAAAAATATACAAATAATTAATGCTGGAGAGGGTGTGGAGAAAAAGGAATCCTCTTGCACAGTTGGTGGGAATGTAAGTTGATACAGTCACTATAGAAGACAGTATGAAGATTCTTTTAAAAACTAGAAATAAAATTACCATATGACCCAACAATCCCACTATTGGGCATATACCCTGTAAACACCATAATTGAAAAAGACACTATACCCCAATGTTCATTGTAACACTACTTGCAATAGCTAGGACATGGAAGCAATCTATATGTCCATCGACAGATGAATGGATGAAGAAGCTGTGGTACATATATACACAATGGGACATTGTTCCTTGTTAGTTGCTCAGTCATATCCGACTCTTTGTGACCTGGTAGATTGTAGCCCACCAGGCTCCTTGGTCTATGGGATTCTCCAGGTAAGAATACTGGGGTAGGTAGCCATTTCCTTCTCCAGGGGATCTTTCCAACCTGGGATACCCAGGTCTCCTTCATTACAGGAAGATTCTTTACCGTCTGAGCCACCAGGGAACCCCAATGGAATGTTATGTTACTCAGCCATAAAAAGGAATGCATTTGAGTCAGTGCTAATGAGGTGGATGAACCTAGAGCCTGTTACACTGAGTGAAGTCAGAAAAACAAATATCATATATTAACACACATATATGGAATCTTTATTTGCAGGGTACCCGTGGAGATGCAGACATAGCTAACAACAGACTTATGGACATGAGGTAGCGGGGAGTAGGAAGGAGAGGGTGGGACAAATGGAGAGAGTAGCATGGGAAAATATATACTAACATGTAAAATAGATAACCATTGGGAATCTGCTGTATAACTTAGGGAATTCAAACTGGGTTTGTAACTACCTAGAATGGTGGAATAGGATGGGAGATAGGGAGGGAGGTTCAAAAGGGAGGGGACATAAGTATACCTATGGCTGCTCCATGTTGACGTATGGCAGAAACCAACAAAATATTATAATTATCCTTCAATTAAAAATAAATGAAAAAAAGAAAATATTAACAAAGTCAATCTAGTAAATAAAAGGGATACTGACTTGCTGCCAAGAAGAGTTTATTTCAGATATGCCAGTGTGGTTTAACATTAGATAATCACTAAATGTAATTCATCACAGCAACACACTACAGAATAACAAGAAATTACAAGTAGAGTTAGCAGTGCCCTTAAATACAAGGTTAGTATGCATGATTTTATAAATATTTTATATACCAGAAGAATATGGAAAATTAAAACATTGTCATTTATAATAAAACAAACCATATGCTGCTGCTGCTGCTGCTGCTAAGTTGCTTCAGTCGTGTCTGACTCTTGCGACCCCATAGACGGCAGCCCACAAGGCTCCCCTGTCCCTGGGATTCTCTAGGCAAGAACACTGGAGTGGGCTGCCATTTCCTTCTCCAATGCATGAAAGTGAAAAGTCAAAGTGAAGTCGCTCAGTCGTGTCCGACTCTTCGCGACCCCATGGACTGCACCTAGCAACTAATGTAATGAAAAATGTGCACACTTCTACAATCAAACTACAAAACATTATTGAGAGAAATTACACAGAACCTAAACAAATGAAGAGAATCTAAACAAATCTATGTTCACAGATGGAAGACTCAATATTGCTAAGATATTAATTCTGCCCAAACGAGTCTACCAATTTAGTGTAATCTTAATCAAAAATGTCAACATGTTTTTGTTAAATAAAATTTGGAAATGTAAGAGCCAAGGATATCCAAAGCATTTTTCGAGAAGAGCTTAGCTGAAGAACTTGCCAGATATCAAAATTTGTTATGAAATTATAGTAAGTAAGATAGTGTGGCTTTGGTGATAGGATAGATAAACTGATGAGTGAAATAGAATAGAGAGTCCAGAATTAGACTCACGTGTATAGTAACTTCTGATTTTAAAAATATGAAAAAAGTACAGCAAGGAATGAATAGTCTTTTCAATAAATGATGCTGTGGGTCAATTGTATATGGATATACAAAAATAATCAAATTAAAATAGATTATATATCTAAACTTAAAAGGAAAATAATAACACTTTTAGAGGAAAAGTCAGGTGATGATCTTGATGATCTCAAAGCAGGCAAAGACTTTTAAATAAGACACAAAAAGAACTATTTCTAAAACAAAAGTAGTAATTCAGTTTATATCAAAATTAAGAGCCTCTTTAAGAGACTCAAAGTACTTGTATCCAGAATAAAAAAGCACTCTGACAAATCAAAGAAAAAGGCAGATAAACTAATAGAAAAATAAACAGAGCTTGAACAGAATCTTAGAAGATATTCAAAGAGCCAGTAAGCTTACTATTATTTATCAGTTCAGATCAGTTCAGTTCAGTTGCTCAGTTGTGTCTGACTCTTTGCAACCCCATGGATTGCAGGACTCTAGGCTTCCTTGTCCATCACCAACTCCCAGAGTCTACTCAAACTCATCTCCCTTGAGTTGGTGATGCCATCCAACCATCTCATCCTCTGTCGTCCCCTTCTCCTCCTGCCCTCAATCTTTCCCAACATCAGGATCTTTTCCTATGAGTCAGTTCTTTGCATCAGGTGGCCAAAGTATTGGAGAGTCAGCTTTAGCATCAATCCTTCCAATGACTATTCAGGACTGATTTCCTTTAGTAAGCTAGAGGCCGCCATGTAACAATACTATACATCTATTAGAATGTTTAAGGCAGAAGGATGGAGAACACTGAGTGCTGGGGAGGATGTGAAGCAGCAGGTATTGTTGCTGTGAGGTGCTGCTGCTGGACGTCCAAATTCATACACACATGCTGGAAAACAGATTGACAATATGTTATATCCCGCCTACATACATAACCAACAGAAATGTGTACACAGCTTCATCAGAAGCCATGAACTAAATGATCTCAGTAACCCTAAGCAGTAGTTCATAGTAGTAAAGAACTGAAAACTCTTTGAGTGCCTGCAAGTGTAGAATGGACTAATATATTGTGGTATCATCACAAAACAGCATAGCACCATGCTACTGGCAAGTCTTCACCCGTGAAGTCTTCATTATTAGAGAAATGCAAATCAAAACCACAATGAGGTACCACTTCACACCAGTCAGAATGTCTGCGATCCAAAAATCTGCAAGCAATAAATGCTGGAGAGGGTGTGGAGAAAAGGGAACCCTCTTACACTGTTGGTGGGAATGCAAACTAGTACAGCCACTATGGAGAACAGTGTGGAGATTCCTTAAAAAATTGCAAATAGAACTACCTTATGACCCAGCAATCCCACTGCTGGGCATACACACCAAGGAAACCAGAATGGAAAGAGACACATGTAGCCCAATGTTCATCGCAGCACTGTTTATAATAGCCAGGACATGGAAACAACCTAGATGTCCATCAGCAGATGAATGGATAAGAAAGCTGTGGTACATATACACAATGGAGTATTACTCAGCCATAAAAAAGAATTCATTTGAATCAGTTCTGATGAGATGGATGAAACTGGAGCCGATTATACAGAATGAAGTAAGCCAGAAAGAAAAACACCAATACAGTATACTAACACATATATATGGAATTTAGGAAGAATGCAATGACGACCCTGTATGCAAGACAGGAAAAAAGACACAGATGTGTATAACGGACTTTTGGACTCAGAGGGAGAGGGAGAGGGTGGGATGATTTGGGAGAATGGCATTCTAACATGTATACTATCATGTAAGAATTGAATCGCCAGTCTATGTCTGACGCAGGATACAGCATGCTTGGGGCTGGTGCATGGGGATGACCCAGAGAGATGTTATGGGGAGGGAGGTGGGAGGGGGGTTCATGTTTGGGAACGCATGTAAGAATTAAAGATTTTAAAATTTAAAAAATAAAAAACTGAAAGAAAAAAAAAATGTAGTTGCTTCCAGAGTGTGTCTAATACTGTCGGGACACATGTTTCAGAAAGAAATGAGAGGCCCAATCTGTGTAACTCCATGGAAGGCTTGGTACACCTCTCTAGTGCAGAATGTGGCCTGTGAGAGGTGGCATTCCTGTCTTTGTTAACTCGGCCTTTGTTATTCCCATGTGGCTTGCTGGTATCTGAGCAGTTTGGTCTCATCTCAGCTGGAGACACAGGTGACACATCCCTTTAGTCACAGAGGCCTAAAAGGAATCAGTCAGTCCCTCCAACCACATAAATGGTGTTTACTCAATGGGTTTCTTCAATGAGATAGAATTAAAATATGCTTAGATACTGAAAAATTTCTTTTTTTTAGGTTGGGGAGATAGGACTTGAAAACATAACCCCCAGATGTTTGAAGAATGCAATCTGGTGTGAGGAGTCTTGCATTAAAAATCTGTCCCTGAGGCTGAAACTGCTAGTTTAGTATGCTTTAATGTGGCATCTAAGATGCAGCAAGGGAAAAAACCCAAAGAGGGTTGTTTGTCTTCTGTGACAGTGATTCAGACACAAAGCCTTGATTGTTAACTTCATATGCAGTCACAAATTTTGTAGTGTCTTTTTAAGGGCCAGACAATTCTACCACTAAATAAAATATTTGTCTTCTATCCACATTACCATACTACTGACAAGTCTTCACCTCAGAACTCATCATTCAGCAATGTGTAGCTGTTTCCAGAATGTGTCTAATACTGTTGGAACATGTGTTTCAGAAAGAAACGAATGGCCCAGTCTGGGTGACTCTGAGGAGGGTTCAATACACCTCTCCAGTGCAGGGTTTGGCCTGTGAGAGGTGATGTTCTTATCATTTGTCAATTCAGCCTTTGTTATTCTCACATGGCTCTCTGGTATCTGAACAGAATTTGGCTTCATGTTAGCTGGGGATAGGGGTGGTATATCCCTTTAGTTAGAGAACATCCAAAAGTTATCAGTGCCTCCAGTCACTTTAATGATGTTTTCACACTAAAAAGAAATACTCAGTTTTTAAGAACATTAATCATATTGACGCTTTTGCATTGTTTAAACATATGTTTCACAGCTCCTGGCCTAGAATGGAAATATTACTACTGGGCATCAGCAATCACAGACTTGGCTATTTTAGCAAAGTGAGGAGAAAATGGTACTGGTGTCCAAGTGAGTTGCCCGAGTTGTGAAGAGTTGGATCAAGTCCTGATAGTGTCAGGGTTAGATTCCTGCAACTCACCACTATTTCTGGCACCGTGACTTGTTGTGACTGCACAGGGGGCCTCTGGGACTTGGGAATTTGAGACTATAATGGCAGAGGGGCAGTCCAGATCCTCCCAAAAAGGAGATGTCTCAGGGTAACTTCACACGGCCAACGTGTGCCCAGCACCTGTGCCAGTGTGCACTCAGCTCGAGTACCAGTTAATCCTTCCTTTGTATGGAGTTCTTGGCTTCCAACAGGGAAGGCACAATCAGGACACTGGGGCTATTTATCATGGTTTCAGAGCAGGCTTAGCTGTCTTCACTTCACATTTATTATATAACTCCCACAGAAGAAAGCAGATCATGTCTCCAAATAGAGGTGTGTCAGGGGATTGGGGGCAGGGGACATAAGACAGGAGTCAGTGCTATTTCCAGGTAGAATTTTATAAGCTGAGAATCACAAGAGGTCAAAAAATCTTACAGAGATGGAAAGATCATAAATATAAAACCACCCAAATCTTTTAGTTTATATCTGTAGAAACAAAAGCTCAAATAAGTGACTTATCCAAGGTCATAATGATAATAATGTTAGGATTAAGGTTTTTTTCGAAGACTGAGTTTTCTATTTTTCTCTTATTCTCTACCTACCTGTGATTATAACAGATACCTACCTTCGGGTTCAGTTAAGAAAATTATATTATTCTCAAAATCCCTATGTTGTACTCATGCAACTAAAATTATATAATATTCAATAACCATTTTTTTTCATGGTTATATGTTAGTTCCAAAGATTGTTTCTTTTTGGCTACAGCAAAGCCATCATTCTCGAGTTTCCCTACCTTAAAAATTAGAGAATTTTCTTCTCTTTCCCTCTGTTTGCCTGGAAGCATCCTCAATCGAAAATAAACAAGCTGTTAATCGGTGAAAAAAAAAAAGGAGAGGGGAAAAATCTTCAAAAATTGTGTTTAGCCCCATTTGGCCTTAAAAAAACATGAGAATTGGTGATCAAGTAAATTCAGCAGGATGGCTGCCTTTCAAGGGAAACAATATCTGGATATTTCTATGTCTAGACCACAGAGGAAAAATGCTTCCTTAGTAATTAACCCATTGAAAGCAGAACAGGCCCACGTGGCCCTGAGAAACAAAGATAGAGAAGAGTTATAAAGATGCAGTCTCTGAAGATTCAGTCTACACTTGGCATTGCCAGTGATACGTTTATAAAAACTTGTTCGCTAGTCTGTATTTGAGCATTTTTGATCCAGATACTATACAGGGTGAAGAATGAATAGGGGATGGGAAGACGTTATTTCTTTTCTTAATCAGCCAATGATACTTTTTTATTTTATGGTTCCCATTTCACTCTGCATTTGCATGCCACTGCTAAGAATCTTTTGGAAACCTCCTTCCTCCTGGAATATGAAGCAAGGACCCTGTAGTTCAGGCCTAAAGGATGTTTTCCTTGAGAATTAAGGGACGAGAAGGTTTCTTAGAGAAGTGGTTTGTTTGGGTCCTGGAGGGGAAATTTATGGGAATCCTGGTAGGATTATGAATCAATTTGATATTCTCAGTCTTTGAGTTCTGTTTCATCATTTGTAAAAGCTAGATGTGTTTGTGTTGATGGACATCACTACCACCTGGTTTAGATTTAAAAATATGTTTGTAGGCAAAGGCTACAAAGTAGACCAGATTGCAGTGAAATATTTTGAACTTATGTGAATATTACACATTCATAGAAAAGGGAAGGGTTCCTTTTACATTTCCATTTCCCAAGTATGATTTGCATATTCCTTCCATACTTGCCATGCTTGTGCTCAGTCGTATCCAACTCTTTGTGACCCCATGGACTGAAGCCCACTGGGTTCCTCTGTCCAGTGGATTTCCCAGGCAAAATACTGGAGTGGGTTGCCATTTCTTTCTCCAGGGGAATCTTTGTGATCTAGGGATTGAACCCATGTCTCCTGCATTTACAGGAGGATTCTTTACCACTGAACTACCAGGGAAAGCCATTCTTTCCATAAACATTTATTAAATGCTGATACATACTCACGGAGGTGTTTAAAATCATGGGGATCTGAAGAGATAAACACACAGTGTTTACTTCTGAAATGTAGCCTATATGTAGAGACAATATACATATAAAAGTCAAATGTATGTATTATAATTAATATCATATAAATGATATGGCAGTGCTGATAAATACAGAATAGAAACATGACAAGTATATGTCGAAGACAGTGGGAAAGAATTTTTATAAACTTAATTGAAAAAATAGTGGAACAAGGAATGTTGAAATAAATAAATAAAATCACTCAAACTAAATCTCCTTTTATCTTTTTTCACATTCTTTTGTGATCCTTTTCTAGATTTAGGCATAATTTTAGAAATTTCCAGTGGAGCTTGAGTCCATCCCTGATGTAGCTGTGCCTTCCTTTCTGGTCTCTTCCACACCGTGTACCCTCTTCCCTGCCTCCCTCTTGTGAAAGGTCCCCCTTTCACTACCATGTAGCTCTTCACTCTGGGACCTTCAGCTTTTGCCTAGAATCCTTTTTTTTCACCACCATCCTCCATCCCCTATCCTTTCACCTTACAGACTCTTCCTCACACCTTGAAGCTTTGGCATAGCATCTTTCAAAAATTCTTCCTGAGACTCCTCCTCCTCCTCCTACTCTTTCCTGCTTCTTTGTCTTTCTTAATCTGACTTCCACCCTCCTCCCACAGATTGTATTAAATGCTCCTCTTTATAAAAATCCTTGACAATTTTAACCAGTATATTGGCCACATTAGATTTTAATGATCGATTTCTATGTCTGTGTTTCCAACTGTGATGTAATTTCTTTCATATCTTATTAATGTTATATTCTTTAGTGTTTGTGTCAATAGGAAGGGTTCCATAAAGTTTGTTGAATGAACCAACAGAGGAACTTCATATGTGGTTCTGAATTAAAAACTACAGAGACTCTGCCCTCAGAAGTTTATAATCTAGTAGAGAAGATAGACAACACACAAACTTGACTACAAGATTGCTAATGAAATGAAGGAAACAAAATGAGTTTTGAGGTAGAGAATAATAGAGCAGATTGCCTTAACTGGGAGATGACAAATGTTAGGTTGCAATGGAATCAATACCCTGTGGTTGGTTCTAGGAAGACAGGACTTTATTGACATATAAAAATGGCTTACAGAGTCTTTGGGAAAATTAGGGATCCAGGATCAATATTAAGATGGGTTGTCAGGATAATTACAATTACTGCCCCGAAGACCTGTCACCTCTGTCACCTCTTTTTGAAAGGCGAGTTAGAGAGAGCCCAGTTCCACATGTTGATCCCTTCTCAGTGTAAGACTAACTCTGGTGCAAATGACGGACAGACTCTGGGCCACAGATATGTTCTCCAGCTGCCATTATAGCTGGGAGGTTAAATTGTGATAACTGCCTTGAAGGGGCAGAATTTTTAAATATGGAAATCTACATTTTAAAAATTGCCATTAATATAAAAGAGATGGTAAACATCCACAAATGTATATTATAATTGTCTCTGCAAGTCAATAAAGCACTATTTGAGAAGGTAGCAAGGTTACCTGAAGGATGACAAAGAACTCACTAGGCGAAATAACCAGAGGTTAGAAGGAAAATGTTTTATATATGGCAGATGATCAGTAGCTTCCAAAAACTGAAAGAATTTTGTATGACTGAAGCATGTTGAGTAATGGAAAAGGAGACCTGTGAGGAGATTAGAGAGGGTATCAATACTAAAAGCCTAGTGGTAGATGTGAAAGCATTTGTATTCAATTCTAATTTCTATATGTTGTTATTGTTCAGCCGCTGTCATGTCCAATTCTTTGTGACGCCATGGACTGCACAAAACCAGGCTATCCTGTCCTTCACTATCTCCTGGAGTTTGCTCAAATTCATGTCAATTGAGTCAGTGATGCTATCTAACCATTGCATCCTCTGTTATTTCCTTCTCCTTTTGCCTTCAGTCTTTCCCAGCATCAGGGTCTTTTCCAGTGAGTTGGCTCTTCCTATCTTCAAAGAGTGAAATATTGGAGTCTCAGCTTCAGCATCAGTCCTGCCGATGAATATTCAGGACTGATTTCCTTTAGGATTGACTGGTTTGATCTCCTTGCAGTTCAAGGGAGTCTTCTCCAGCACCACAGTTCAAATGCATCAATTCTCTGGTGCTCAGCCTTCTTTATGGTCCAACTCGCACATCCATACATGGCTACTGGCAAAACCATAGCTTTGACTAGATGGACCTCTGTTGGCAAAGTAACGTCTCTGCTTTTTAATATGCTGTCTAGGTTGGTCATACCTTTTCTTCCAAGGAATAAGCTTCTTTTAATTTCATGGCTGCAGTCACTGTCTGCAATGATTTTGGAGCCCAACAACATAAAATCTGTCACTACTTCTTGTTTTCCCCTTCTATTTGCCATGAAGTAATGGGACCAGATGCCATGATCTTAGTTTTTTGACTGTTGAGTTTTAAGCAAGCTTTTTCAACTCCTCTTTCACCCTCATCAGGAGGCTCTTTAGTTCTCTTCACTTTCTGCCATTAGGTGGTGTCATCTGCATATCTGAGGTTGTTGATATTTCTCCTGGCAGTCTTGATTCCAGCTTGTGGTTCATCCAGTCTGGCATTTTGGATGATGTGCCCTGCATAGAAGTTAAATAAACAGGGTGACAATATACAGCCTTGACGTACTCCTTTTCCAATTTTGAACCAGTCAGTGGAAGTCCTTAAAGGTTTGAAGCCAGGGTTGTGAGATGATCCAATGTATGCTTCACAGAATTTAGACTGACTTGTATGCAGAGATTAGGTTGAAAAAAGGCAAGAGAGGAAACAGAAAAACTAGCAAGGCGTCTAGGGATTTTCCAGGTGAGATGATTGTGGCTTAGGCTGGGATGGTGGCAATGGTTAAAAGAGAGTATAAGACATAATTTGGAGGTTAAAATGTTTGTGCTTAATGCTAATCTATGGGCTTCCCTTGTGGCTCAGCTGGTAAAAAATCTGCCTGCAATGTGAGAGACCTGGGTTCGATCCCTGGGTTAGGAAGATCCCCTGGAGAAGGGAAAGGCTACCCAATCCAGTATTCTGGCCTGGAGAATTCCATGGACTGTACAATCCAGGGGTCACAGAGTCTGATAAGACTGTGTTATTGCGGGTGACTGGTAATAAAGCACCTAGGAGGTGCTCCTAGGTATCTAAGTTTAGAACTACTGGATGGATTCCTGGAAAGGGAAAGACTGGAGAAGGGTCATATTTGGGGGAAGGGGGTGTTGGTTGAATTTCAAGAGTTTGGTTTGGAACATTGTGGTATATACTGAGACTGACCACCCAGACCCCCCTTTAATGGAGAACTTGCCCCGGCTGTGAAAGTGCTGACAGAAGACAGCCTCACCTATGAATTCCTTTAGATAGTCATACGGAAAGCCACATTACACACAGCTTCTGGGGGTGTGGGAGTATGCACATCAGTGAATAATAAAAGGCTGGCCATCTTGTTCCAAAAGGGGACAAAGTTTAAGGTACATCTAGTTCCACAGCTCCTCATGTGCTTAGTCAACACTGCTGTTGGCCCTGCTAATGCTGCTGCTAAGTCACTTCAGTCATGTCCGACTCTGCGACCCCATGGACGGCCCTCATTTCATGCTTGCTTTCTACAAATACTGCTTCCAAAAGAATCTGGTAGGTACCCTGCATGCTAGGACTCTTAGAATCTGATAATAAGGATCCTATCACTGGTGGTAGGTAGAACACAGAGGGCTCTGGCATAGCCATCTGGTTGTTGAAAGTTTTGCTGGTGGTGCGCTGGGATGGCATAGCAATGTAGGGGAATCCATCAGCTGGTTCCATATAACAGACATTTGAAAAATGTGGGAAATGGAAGCTAAAGTAACATAAGAATTGGGTGGCTGTTACTATGCTCAACTGATGCTGTGAATACTGATAATCAAAAAAGGAGAATTATAGAGAGCTTCCTTAGAGTCTATCCAAAGAAAGTCCAACTGCTTTGAGAGGAGTAGAGAAAACAGAACCTAGCTAAGGGTTTAATTGAAAGAACCCCAAAGAAGGGAGGGTGAAACTCCCAATCAAGGCAGTTTTGCTCTGCCAGTCAGTGCTCTGGTGAGGAGCTAATAGGATCTTGATTTATTAGGTGGAAACATATGGACTTAGGGTATGGAGATATAAACTTGTGACTTATGAGCATATAAATAACGTACAAAACCATGGGACTAAATATTCCTACCCCAATGAAAGAAGTTAGATATAGAAAAAAAATGTGCTTAGAACTGATTTTCAGTCTTAAAGTTTAATTGTAAAATTTCAATATTGCAAGAGGATCTGGCAGAGAAGATTTTTTAAAAGTCCTAAGAGCTCAAAAGAAAACTAGGAATTTGTATCATGGAAACCAAAAGAAGAGAGTTTCAAAAATATATGAAAAGAGAGTCAGGAAATAATTATAATGTTGCTAAAAGGTGAATGAATTTCAAATACAACTAAGTGAAAGAAATCAAAAGGCTATATGCTGTTTGCTTTCATTATGTGACATTCTTGCAAAGACAAAACTATAGAGATAGAAAACAGGTTTGTATTCTAAGGGTTGAACATGAGGGTGAATTTACTACAAAGTGGTAAAAAGGCTTTTGGGAGGTGACAATTATTCTGTATATCAACAGTTCTTGCTATATGTGTTTCTTAAGACTTGTAGAATTCTGCTACAATTGTACATATTATGTATATCAGTAATTTGATATTTTTTAGTACTGTATTGGAAAAGGCAATGGCACCCCACTCCAGTACTCTTGCCTGGAAAATCCCATGGATGGAGGAGCCTGGTGGGCTGCAGTCCATGGGGTCGCGAAGAGTTGGACACGATTGAGCGACTTCACTTTGACTTTTCACTTTCATGCATTGGAAAAGGAAATGGCAACCCACTCCAGTGTTCTTGCCTGGAGAATCCCAGGGATGGGGGAGCCTGGTGGGCTGCCATCTATGGGGCCGCACAGAGTTGGACGCAACTGAAGCGACTTAGCAGCAGCAGCAGGAGCAGTGCTGTATTGAAGTCTATTCTGTGAATATATCACAGTTTTTTTTTAAACCCATTCCATATTTGATGAACTATTACCTTATTTTAAATTGTTGGTGATTATAAATAACATTATTTGTATATACTTTCTTAGAGTGAACATAAAGAGATTACTTCATCATATGGTAATTGTACATTTAACTTTATAATAAACTCCTGAACTATTTTTCGTCTTGAACTATTTTGCATTCCTGCCACCATGATATAAGATTCCCAAGTGCTTTAAATAATTGTCATCACTTTATATCATCAGATTGAAAAAATTATTTTAGCTGTTGTAAGAAATGTTTAATGGTATCTCACTGTAGTTGGCATTTCCAAAATGACTATGGGCATCCTTTTATGTGCTTATTTGCCATAAATTTGCCATCCTTGGTTATGTCTGCTTCATCCATTCTTGCTGGATTGTTTCTTTTCTTAATATTGAGTTCTGAGAATCCTTTGCATACATTGATGAGGGTGAAAGAAGAGAGTGAAAAAACTGGCTTAAAACATTCAAAAACCAAGATCATGGCATCTGGTCCCATCACTTCACTGTAAACAGATGGGGAAAAGTGGAAACAGTGGCATATTTTATTATCATGGTCTCCAAAATCATTGCAGATGGTTACTACAGCCATGAAATTCAAAGACATTTGCTTCTTGGAAGAAAAGCTATGGCAAACCTAGACAGTGTATAAAAAGCAGAGATGTCATTTTGATGACATAGGTCTATACAGTCAAATAGATGGGGTTAAAATGGAAACAGTGACAGACTTTATTTTCTTGAATTTCAAAATAACTGCAGATGGTGACTGCAGCCATGAAATTAAAAGATGTTTACTCCTTGGGAGAAAAGCTATGACAAACCAAGACAGCATATTAAAAAGTAAAGACATCACTTTGCTGACAAAGATCTATCTAGTCAAAGCTATGGTTTTTCCAGTAATCATGTATGGATGTAAGAGTTGGACTGCAAAGAAGGTTGAATGCAGAAGAATTAATTCTTTTGAACTCTGGTGCTGGAGAAGACTCTTGAGAGTCCCCTGAACAGCAAAGAGATCAAACCAGTCAATCCTAAAGGAAATCAATCCTTAATATTCATTGGAAGGACTGATGTTGAAGCTGAAGCTTCAATTCTTTGGCCACCTGAGGCAAAAATGTGACTCACTGGAAAAGACCTTAATGCTGGGAAAGATTGAGGGCAGGAGGAAAAGGAGATGACAGAGGATGAGATGTTTGGATGGCATTCCTGACTCAGTGGACATGAATTTGAGCAAACTCCAGGAGAGAGTGATGGACAGGGAAGCCTGGCGTGCTGCAGTCCATGGGGTTTCAAAGAGTTGGACATGACTTAGGTACTGAATAACAACAACAAAGTCCTTTATTAAATATGTGATATGCAATATTTTCTCCCATTAGCTGTTTCATTCTCTTAACTGTGTCCTTTGATAAGAAGTTGTAATTTTGATAGTATTTACACTGTGTATAAAATTGTAGATAGCTTTTGTCTTTTTCATTCTAAAGATTTCACTCCATTGCTTCCAACTTTCATGTATTTAATGAGAAGTCTGCTGTAATTTTGGCTTAAATTCTTCTGTGTTTCGTTTTCTCTGAATTCCTTCAAGGTTTTCTCTGTGTTTGATTTTCAGCCACAATCATTCTGTGTCACTTTCTTTTTTAAAAGCCTATTTGGTGTTTTTGAGCTTCTTGTAATTGAAGTTTGATATTTATTAATGATTTTGGAAAATTGTCAGCATAATCACTTTAAATATTTCCTTTTCTGTTTTTTTAATCTTTTCTTTCTGATTTCTTTCTAAAATGTTTTTTACTGAGGTATAGTTGATTTACAATGTTATATTTAATTTCTTCTGTACAGAAAAGTGACACAGTTATACATTTACATATGTTCTTTTTCATATTCTTTTCCATTATGATTTATTGCAGGATATTGGATATAACTACCTGTATTATATAGTACAGAGAAGGCAGTGGCACCCGACTCCAGTACTCTTGCCTGGAGAATCCCATGGACAGAGGAGCCTGGTGGGCTGCAGTTCATGGGGTTGCTAAGAGTCGGACACGACTGAGTGACTTCACTTTCACTTTTCACTTTCATGCATTGGAGAAGGAAATGGCAACCCACTCCAGTGTTCTTGCCTGGAGAATCCCAGGGACGGGGGAGCCTGGTGGGCTGCCGTCTATGGGGCCGCACAGAGTCGGACACGACTGAAGCGACTTAGCAGCAGCACTATATAGTAGGACTCTGGCATTTCAATTATGCTTATTTATAGTTTTGAATTTGTAACACAGCTCTGGGGTGTTCTTTCATTTTCTTTTTTCTTTTAAAATTCACTCTCTTTAATTTTTGTGCTTTGCTTTGGGTAATATTTATTGACTCTTCTTCGTGATCATTGTTTCTTTCCTGAGTTATGTCAGGTTGATAAATGAGCCTTTTGAAGAATTCTCATAGTTATGAGGCAAATTTTAATTAGCTGATGTACTCAATCTACTAATATTTTCTCTATTAATATATATTTTAAATGTGATTGTTCTAACAGTTTCTTATCTTGTATTGTCCATTTGAGGTTTGCTATTAAGCTTTTCCTAGCATCACATAATAAATTGGCAGTTTCCCCTCTTACTCGATGTGGTAGTTTGTATTATAAGTATTACTTGTTCCATGGGAATTTTTTTCACTAATTTTTATTTAAAGTTACCATACTGATGTTACTGTGCAGAAGTTTTTTTTAGGTGAAATTTATGTAATATACATTTTACAATATATAATATCCATTTAACCATTTAAAGTGTACTATTCAGTAACCATTTAAAGTGTACTATTGTGTGGCTTCCCTGGTGGTTCAGATGGTAAAGCATCTGCCTACAATGTGGGAGACCCGGGTTCGATCCCTGGGTTGGGAAGATCCTCTGGAGAAGGAAATGGCAACCCACTCCAGTACTCTTGCCTGGAAAATCCCATGGACGGAGGAGCCTGGTGGGCTACAGTCTATGGGGTCACAAAGAGTCAGACATGACTGAGCAACTTCACTATACTCACTATTCAGCGGAACAACAGACTGGTTCCAAATAGGAAAAGGACTACGTCAAGGCTGTATATTGTCACCCTGCTTATTTAATTTACATGCAGAGTACATCATGAGAAATGCTGGGCTGGAAGAAGCACAAACTGGAATCAAGATTGCCAGAGAAATATCAATAACCTCAGATATGCAGACGACACCACCCTTACGATGAAAGTGAAAGAGGAGAGTGAAAAACTTGGCTTAAAGCTCAACATTTAGAAAACTAAGATCATGGCATTTGATCCCATCACTTCATGGGAAATAGATGGGGAAACAGTGGAAACAGTGTCAGACTTTAATTTTGGGGGCTCCAGAATCACTGCAGATGGTGATTGCAGCCATGAAATTAAAAGACGCTTACTCCTTGGAAGGAAATTATCACCAACCTAGATAGCATATTGAAAAGCAGAGATATTACTTTGCCAACAAAGGTTTGTCTAGTCAAGGCTATGGTTTATTCAGTGGTCATGTATGGATGTGAGAGTTGGACTGTGAAGAAGGCTGAGCACTGAAGAATTGATGCTTTTGAACTATGGTGTTGGAGAAGACTCTTGAGAGTCCCTTGGACTGCACGGAGATCCAACCAGTCCATTCCAAAGGAGATCAGTCCTGGGTGTTCATTGGAAGGACTGATGCTAAAGCTGAAACTCCAATACTTTGGCTACCTCATGCGAAGAGTTGACTCATTGGAAAAGACCCTTGGAGGGATTGGGGGCAGGAGGAGAAGGGGTCGGCAGAGGATGAGGTGGCTGGATGGCGTCACTGACTCTATGGACATGAGTTTGAGTGAACTCTGAGAGTAGGTGATGGACACGAAGGCCTGGCATTCTGCAGTTCATGGGGTCGCAAAGAGTTGGACATGACTGAACAACTGAACTGAACTGATTCAGTGGAAATTAGGGTACAGCTCAGTAGTATTTAGTATATTCATAATGTTGTATAAACACTAGCTCTTTTTAGTATCAAAACTTTTACCTCATACCATAAAAACTTCTCATATACTGTGAGTAATTACTCTCTGTTCCCCTCTTTCCATATCTCACTTATCTCTTTAATATGCCTTATATCTTGATAGATTTTCCTATTCTGTATGTTTCATATAAATGGAGTCACATAATATGTGGCCTTTGTATCTGCCTTTTTTTTTTACTTCAGACATTGTTTTTGAGGTTGACCCAACTTGTAGCATATATTAGTATTTTGTTTCTTTTTATAGCTGAATAAATTTCCATTATTTGAATATACAAATATATCACAATTTTAGTCATTTGCCCACTGATGGACATTTGGGTTATTTGCTAATTACACTGCTATGAAATTTGGGCCCTAGTTATCATGTGAACATATGTTTTCATTTCTTTTGAAATAAAATATATCTGGAAGTGGAATTACTGGATCATATGGTAATTCTATGTTTAATTTTCTGATGAACAGCCAAACTGTTTTTCACAGCAGCTGTACCATTATGTATTACCATCAGCAATTTATGAAGGTTCCAGTTCTCCACATCCTTTCCAGTACTTGTTATGTTACATTTTCTTGATTAAAGTCCCCCAATGGGTGTGAAATGGTCTCTCACTGTGGTTTTGATTTGCATTTTCTTAATGACAGATAATGATGGATACCATTTTTTGTGCCAGTTGGGAATTTATAGCTCTTTGGAAAAATATCTGTTCATGTTCTTGCTCGTGTTTTTTGTTTTTAATAATTTTCCTAATTTAAAAAGGTAAAAAATGAAAGTATACCTGATTTATAATATTATATTAGTTTCAGGCATACAGTGTAGTGATTCAGTATTTTTCATAGATTATGCTCCATTTAAAGTTATTATAAAATAATGGCTACATTTCCCTATGCTTCACAATATATCCTTGTTACTTATTAATTTGATACATAGTAATTTTAACCTCTTAATCTCCTGCATATATCTTGTCCCCATCCCTTTCCCCACTGGTAACTGCTAGTTTGTTGTATATATCTGTGAATATGTTTCTGTTTTGTTATATTCATTCATTTGCTTTATTTTTATAGCCCATATATTAGTGATAGTTTGCAGTATTTATCTTTCTCTGCCTTATTTCCCTAAGCATAAATACCCTCCAGATTCATTAATGTTGTTGCAATCAGCAAAATTGCTGGTTTTTATATGGTTGACTTAAGTTCATTATATGCATGTGGGCATGTGGGTTTGTCTTTGTGTGTGTGTGTGTGTACACACATAACATCTTCCTTGTGTGGTGTTTTCCATATCCTGTGTATTATACATAATGCTTCTAAAAAGATAGGGGTACATGAATTAGAGTTTTTGTTTTCTTTGAATATATACCGTTAGTGCAATTGCTGGTCATATAGTAGTCCAACTTTTAGTTTTTTGAAGAACTGCCATGCAGTTTTCCATAGTGGCTGCAGAATTTACATTCACACCAACACTATACTAGGGTTCCCTTTTCTCCACATCCTTGCCAACATTTCTTATGTTTTTGATGATAGTTATTCTGACAGGTGTGAGACATTATCTCATGGTCATTTTGATTTGCATTTCTCTAATGATTAATGATGTTAAGCATTTTTCATGTGCCTATTGACCGTGTGTATATTCTCTTTGAAAAAAATGTCTATTCAAGTCTTCTGCCCATTTATAATCAGGCTGTTTGTTTTTAATATTGAGTTGTATGAATTATTTATATATTTTAGATATTAACTTATCATTTATACTTTTCATAAATATTTTCTCCTATTCAGAAAGTTGTCTTTTCATTATCTTAATGGGTTCCTTTGTGGTGCAAAAGCTTTTAAGTTTAATTAACTCCCATTTGTTTATTTTTGCTTTTGTTTCTTTTGCCTTAGGGGAGAGTTCCAAAAAATATTGTTGTGATTTATGTGAAAGAGTGTTACGCTTATGCTATCTTCTAAAAGTTTTAGGGTTTCCAGTCTTATATTTAGTCTTCAATTCACTTCAAATTTATTTTCATATATAGTGTGAGGAAAGGTTAAAATTTCATTCTTTACATGTAGCTGTCCGTTTTCCTTGCTCCACTTATTGAAGGGACTGTATTGTCTTCATTGTACATTTGTTGTAGGTTAATTAACCATAAGTCCATAGGTATATTTTTTAGCTCTCTATTCTGTTACATTGATCTTTGTGTCTGTTTTTGTGCCAAACCATTCTGTTTTGATTACTAAAACTTTATAGTATAATCTGAAGTTAAGAAGCATGGTAGCTCCAACTATGTTCTTTCTGAAGATTGTTTTGGCTATTTGGGATCTTTTGGGTTTCCAAAGAAATTTTAAAGTTATTTGTTCTAGATCTGTGGAAAAAGCCACAGACATTTTGATAGAGATTGCACTGAATCTACAGATTGTTTTGGGTAGTGTGGGCATTTTAACAATATTAATTCTTCCAATCCATGAAAATGATATGTATTTCCATCTGTTTGGAAATTCTTCAATTCATTTAATCAATATCCTTATAGTTTCCAAGTACAGGTCCTTTATCTCCTTATATTGGTTTATAGGAATTTTATTCTTTTTGTAAAGAAAAAATCCCATTTGTGATTGTTAATGGGATAGTTTCCTTAATTTCTCCCTCTGATATTTCATTGTCAGCATACAGAAGTATAGCAGATTTTTGTATATTATTATCAGTTTTGAATCCTATAAATTTACCAAATTCCTTTATCAGTTCTATAATTTTTTGGTGGCATCTTTAGGATTGTCTAAGTATAGTATCAAGTCATCTGCAAACAGTGACAGTTCTAATTCTTCCATTCCGATTTAGATTCCTTTCATTTCTTGTCTGATTTCTGAAGCTAAGACTTCCAGCACTATGTTGAATAAAAGTGGTGAGAGTGAGGATCCTTGTCTTGTTCCTAATCTTGGAGAAAGTACTTTCAGCTTTTTACTGTTGAGTGTGATGTTTGCTGTGAGCTTAATATGTATAGTCTGTGTTATGATGCAGCATGTACCCTCTATATCAACCTTGTGGAGAGTTTTTGTCAGAAATGGATGGTGAATTTTTTCAAAAAATTTTCTATCTCTATTGAGATGACCTTATGATTTTTATTCCTCAGTTTGTTAATGTGGTGTGTCATGTTGGTTCACTTGCAGATATTGAATCATCCTTGGTATTTATTGGGATAAATACCAGTTGATCATGGTTCATGATCTTTTAAATGTATTGTTGGATTTGGTTTGCTAACATTTTCTTGAGTATTTTTGCTCTGTGTATATTAGTGTTATTGGGGTATAATTTTTCTTTGGGGGGGTCTGGTTTTGGTATCAGACTAATGCTGGCCTTTTAGGAGGAGCAGAAACATTCCTTTTTCTACATTCTTTTGGAAAAATTTGAGAAGGATAGGTGTTAACTTTTGTGTGAATGTTTGGTAGAATTCACCTACGAAGCTTATTGCCAAATTCATATTTAATTGAAGAAAGTAAGGAGTTTTCAACAGGTCCACTATTTCATGTCCTTTGTACCAGTCCATTGCTCCATGTTCCATGACCACTCAGGTATGACCTAAATCAAATCCCTTATGATTATAAGTAAAAGTGGCAAATAGATTCAAGGGATTAGATCTGATAGAGTGTCTGAAGAACTATGGACAGAAGTTCATAACATTGTGCAGGAGGCAGGGATCAAATCCATCCCCAAGAAAAAGATTTGCAAAAAGGCAAAATGGTCGTCTGAGGCCTTACAAAAGCAAAAGGTAAAGGAGAAAAGGAAAAACATACCCATTTGAATGCAGAGTTCCAAAGAATAGCAAGGAGAGATAAGAAAGCTTTCCTCAGTGATCAATGCAAAGAAATAGAGGAAAACAATTAATGGGGAGGACTAGAGATCTCTTCAAGAACATTAGAGATACCAAGGAAACATTTCATACAAAGATGGGCACAATAAAGGACAGAAATGGTATGGACCTAACAGAAGCAGAAGATATTAAGAAGAGGTAGCAAGAATAAACAAAAGAACTATACAAAAAAGATCTTAATGACCCAGATAACCACAATAGTGTGATCACTCACCTAGAGCCAGACATCCTGGAATGTGAAGTCAAGTGGGCCTAAAGAAGCATCACTATGAACAAAGCTTGTAGAGATGATGGAATTCCAGTTGAGGTATTTCAAGTCTTAAAAGATGATGCTGTGAAAGTGCTGCACTCAATATGCCAGCAAATTTGGAAGACTCATCAGTGGCCACAGGACTGGAAAAGAGAAATTTTCATTCCAAGCCCAAAATAAGGCAATGCCAAAGAATGTTCAAACTACTGCGCAATTGCACTCATCTCACACACTAGCAAAGTAATGCTCAACATTTTCTAAGCCAGACTTCAACAATACAGGAACCATGAACTTCCAGATGTTCAAGCTGGATTTAGAAAAGGCAGAGGAACCAGAGATCAAATTGCCAACATCTGTTGGATAATAGAAAAAGCAAGAGAATTCCAGAAAAACATCTACTTCTGCTTCATTGACTATGTTAAAGCCTTTGACTGTGTGGATCACAACAAACTGTAGAAAATTCTTAAAGAGATGGGAATACCAGGCCACATTACCTGCCTCCTAAGAAATCTGTATGAAGGTCAAGAAGCAAGTTAGAACTGGACATGGAACAAAGACTGGTTCCAAATTGGGAAAGGAGTACATGAAGGCTGTATATTGTTACCCTGATTATTTAACTTCTATGCAGAGTATATCATGCGAAATGCTGGAATGCATGAAGCACAAGCTGGAATCAGGATTTCCGGGAGAAAAATCAGTAACCTCAGATATGCAGATGACACGGCCTTTATGACAGAAATTGAAGAGGAGCTAAATAGCCTCTTGATGAAAGTGAAAGAGGAGAGTGAAGGACCTGGCTTAAAACTCAACATTCAAAAAACTAGATCATGTTATCTAGTCCCATCACTTCATGGCAAATAGATGGGGAAACAATGGAGACAGTGACAGACTTTATTTTCCTGGGCTACAAAATCACTGCAAAATGGTGACTGCAGCCATGAAATTAAAAGACACTTACTCCTTGGAAGAAAAGTTATGACAAAACTAGACAGTGTTTTAAAAAGCAGACATTACTTTGCCAACAAAGGTCTGTCTAGTTAAGGCTATGGTTTTTCCACTAGTCATGTATGGATGTGAGAACTGGACTATAAAGAATGCTGAGCATTGAAGAATTGATGCTTTTGAACTGTGGTGTTGGAGAAGACTCCTGAGAGTCCCTTGTACTGTGAAGAGATTAAACCAGCAATCCTAAAGGTAATCAGTCCTGAATATTCATTGGAAGGAATGATGTTTAAGCTGAAGCTCCAATACTTTGGCCACCTGATGCGAAGAGCTGACTCATTTGAAAAGATCCTGATGTTGGGAAGGTAGGAGGGGAAGGGGATGACAGATGGTTGGATGGCATCACTGACTCAATGGACGTGAGTTTGAGCAAGCTCAGAGAGTTGGTGATGTTGGACAGGGAAGCCTGGTGTGCTGCAGTCCATGGAGTTGTGAATAGTCAGACATGACTGAGCTATTGAATTGATGAAGCTATCTGGTCCTGGACATTTATTTGTTGGGTTTTTAATTTTTTTCTACCAATTCAGTTTTTTTACTTGCAATTGGTCTGATCATATTTCCCATTTTTTCCTGGTTCAGTCTTGGAAGGTTCTACATTTCTATGGTTTTGTTCATTTCTTCTCAATCATTTTATCAGCATATTATTTTTTGTGCTAATATCTTATCCTTTGAATTTCTGTCTTATTTGTTATAACTTCTATTTCATTTCTGGTTTTATTGATTTGTTTTTTGTTGATGACTGTCTTAAATGTTTATTAGTTTTGTTGATCTTTTCAAAGAACTGGCTCTTAATTTCACTGTTTTCAATGTTTTTTAGAATCTATTTCATTTATTTCTGCTCTATATTATGTTCTCTTTCCTTCTACTAACTTTGGGTTTGATAGGGTGAAACTAAGTCACTAAGCAAACCAGTCCTGCCTCGCTGCTCAGTTTAGGCTGGGGCATTCATGGGAGCAGTCACAGGAAACTGACCATAGTCTTGTAGAATTTTAATCTGCTTTCTCTGCCCTGTTTTGGAAATAAGCAAACATTGTGTGCTCTTTAGAAGTGGAATCTAGGTTTCTTACAGCCCTCCTGTTAGTTCCACTGGTTTTCTAACCAGCTAAGGAGAACTCATCTTTCCAGTGTTGGATCCCAGAACGAGGCTTCCCAATATGTGGCTCCACTGCTCACTCCCTAGGGAGGATCTCTGCCTGCGCAATCTCCCCGCCACTACCTTCTTTGTCTTCTCCAGGGGTCACAGTTGAGGAGCTGATCTCTTCTCTTCCCTTCCTCCTTGATTTTGCATGGATTTTTCTTACAGCCTTGACTGTACAAGAATCTTTCTGTAGTTCTCTAGCTTGTTTCCAGTGAGAACTGATTCACCTGTTGATGTATTTTTTTATGTATTCATGGGGAGAAGTGAGCTCACATCCTTCTACTCCCATCTAACTCTCTGCTTCCCTTGCTCTTTAAAAATTTTTTGCTTATCTTTTTGTTTTTTAGTTGTAAGTCAACCTCATTAAAAAACAAGCACATCAAAATGGCAAGAGGTGAGGGGATAAAGCTGATGTTGTTTAAGGGTACAAACTTGCAGTCAGTAGTAAATAAGCCATCAGTAACTAATGTGTAATATAATGGTTTTGGACAACAATATATAATGGAGGAAATATTGTTACTATGGCAACCATATTACATATCACAATATATAAATGTGTCAAAGTAACACATTTTATACCTTAAATTTACACAATGTGATGTGTCAAATATATTCAATTAAAATTATTATATTTTATTTAAATAAATATTATCACCGTGAATGATAAATATTACACTGAGAGCCAAGAGATTTAGAATTTGCTATTGAGTTTGTCATAAATTCCACTGTGGAACAAATGATTTTGCTGTCTGGTGTTAGAGTTCCCATTTATGAAATAAGGAGCATTGAATATAGAATTTTGAAGACTCCTTACTACTACAAAATGCTATGGTTCAATTTGGTGTGTGAACAGCTTTTTTGTTATTCTTTTTGCTTTAGTAATAAATCTAAATAGTAAAGTCAGTGTTATCCAGTGACAAGGGCTTTTCCATCATTCTTTCTTTTTTCTTTTTGTGGGGCAAGAGGGGGGCACTGAAACTGTGCCCCTTATTTGTTCAGTTGTTTTCTTCTATTTCTCTCACTAGGTAGAATTGCAGAGGAAAAACAAAAGGATAAAAAACATAGGAAATATTTTGTTTGCTCCCCCCCTGCCTGTTTTGGGCAGAGGAGAAAAAAAATAATAAATCCAAATGTGCCCTTTTAATATAAAATTGTCTGTTTTCTTTGCTCCTGTAAGTAAATGGACAATAAATATCTTAAAGCTGTGATTTTGAATTGGCACTGTGGTTGACAGAAAATTTCCCCATATGCTGGTGTCCTAGTCTGTAGAACCTGTAAACAGGTTTCTTGCATTATGTGGCAAACGGGACTTGTCAGATGAGTTGGCAGTTCTATACCATGAAATGAAGAGATTATCCTGGATTATCCAAGTCTTCACAATCTACTTAGATGGGTCCTTAAAGAACTTCCTCTAGTTGGAAGCAGAAGAGATAGGAGCACATGAGTCAAAAAAGAGAGGCGGCAATCAAAAAAGTCCTGTGGTCAAAAGAGAGGAGGAATCAAAGAAGAACACAAATGTGAGAAGGATTCAATGTGCTTTTGCTGGTTTTAAAATGCAGGAGCCACTGACCAGACCTACAGAGGAGCTTCTAAAAGCTAAGGGCAATATTTGGCTGATAGCTAGCAAAGAAGCGAGGACCTCAGTCTTAATCTGCAAAAAGCTGAATTCTGCCTACAACCAGAATAAGCTTGTCTTCTAATAAGCTTAGCCAGCACAGTTGGCCAATACCTTGATTTTGACTTGAGACATAGAACAGAGAAACTAGTGAGATATTACTCTTACATTATTTTAAGTTGCTACTCAAGACACTAAGGAATTGTCCTTAGTATTTCCAAGGCACCTACCTTAGTTGGGGTCCAAACATCCAATTTTATGTCAGTGTTTTGGGCTATATAATCCATTTACCATAGAGATAAAGACTTACTGTCTGTCTCTAGACAAGCTCATAAGCCTCAATTTAGTGTAAATTATACCTTGATTGCAGTACTCATATTGTGACCATTTCTATCCACTCTATAGACTGTCATTTTCAAGCAATAAATTTGCACCAAGTCTTACTTTGTCTTTTTCTCTCAATAGCAACAGTTTCTGAAAGAGGCATTAGAGAGCATGGTCTCTGTTAGGAACCTGCTTAGGTAGTAACTCATGCATTCAGAAAGAATTTCAACAAACGATATAATGTCTCTGTGTTCTGAGTTGAACAATAATTACTTTTGGATGAGAAGTTTATTCCTTTGGTAGTTGATTAACCATATACATATTGACTACCTATTGCATGTTAGGAATTACCTTAGGGATTGAGGAAACAAAGATGTAAGAAGATTCTGTTATGGTCTTTCCCTTCATGGAGGTTACAGTCTGGATGAGAGAGACAAAGAATTAAAGCTTGAGAGAATGTATAAGTCCCTTGGGTTTGCTTAGAGAAGGCTTCTCAGAGGATGTGGCTATTGCACTCGGACTGAAAACCAATAAAGGAATAATCCATGGATAGTCGGAGAAGGCAGTGGCACCCCACTCCAGTACTCTTGCCTGGAAAATCCCATGGATGGAGGAGCCTGGTAGGCTGCAGTCCATGGGGTCGCTAAGTCGGACATGACTGAGCAACTTCACTTTCACTTTTCACTTCAATGCATTGGAGAAGGAAATGGCAACCCACTCCAGTGTTCTTGCCTGGAGAATCCCAGGGACGGGGGAGCCTGGTGGGCTGCAGTCTATGCGGTTGCACAGAGTGGGACATGACTGAAGCGACTTAGCAGCAGCAGCAGCAGCAAACGGAATTTGGATTTGTTTCAGTTCAGTTATAGATCATGTTCAAAGACAAGCAGAGGAGAGGTGCTACAATCAATGCAGAATTTCTGGAGTGGAAGAGAAAAGAATAGATTAGTAGAAAGATGCCAACTCATGAAGAGTCTTGTTTATTATGCAAAAGACTTGATAGCAGCTTGGAAATTTATAAGCTAGTTCTCATAAGCTTAAGATTTTTTTCTTCTTTCTTTCTCATAAGTTTAAGATTTTTTTATGTTCTTGCATATGCACATATACACACGTGTGTCTATAATCATATGCATGTGTTAGTGTGCAGAGCAGATCCTCATTACATTTTTGAATAAATAATTGGAAACAAAACTAATTCAAAGTCTGAAAGCAGGGAGGGGATAGGAAAAGGACAAAATTAAGAACTGAAATCTAGATTTGAAAGAAAGATATTTTCTTAATCAGAGATGCAATTCAGGGAAAAATGGGATCAGAAGCAGACTTTAATTAGACTCAGTATACACCAAAAGAGAGAAAAGATCCAAAGTCAGTCATGAGAACTGGCTCTGTATTTATCATTTCCTGACGTGGGTACAATAATGTAGGCAGTGTGTTTGTAACCTCAGGGAATGACAGCTGCTTGTGACCATACTCAGTAAATTTATATACTATTACATATTCATATGTTCATATTAGACTCATTTAATTTCTTTTTTTGGAATTTGGCATTAATATAAATGCTATGCTACAGGAAACAATAGACGATGAAGTCAATACTCAATCTTTTCAAGCTGGTAAGCAATCTCCTTATTTTCAAATATGATAGAGTTTTACGGTTTTGTTTGAATGTAAAGCTTGGCTCTAGTTTATTTTAACACTTAAGTTAGATTTAGTGTGCCAGAAAATCAAACTATAGCTGAACACAGTTAAATTGTCTGAATATGATGATTTATACCATCTGACCTAAAAGAGCAAACTAAAACCAAAAATTATAGCCAGTCAAGATAGACATGCTTATGCAAGAGTAACTTCCCCTCTTATCATTCCAAAAGCAATTATTTCTTAGAGGAAAACCTGCCATTTCCCCTACCCTCCTTGGGGAAGTTTCTATAAATGCGGTGTATTACTTCATCCTAACATTTCTGGAAAACAAAGACGTTTTTGTTCTCTGAACCCAAATTTGACTACCTCTTTTTTGAATCAAACCCCAAACCAGCTAGAACTGAGGCAACGGCAAAGCAGACACAAAATGACTTGATTGGTGTGTGTGTGCTCATTCATGTCCAACTCATTGTAACCCAATGGACAGTAGCCCGCCAGGCTCCTCTGTCCATGGGATTTCCCAGGCAAGAATATTGCAGTGGGTTGCCATTTCCTGCTTCAGGGGATCTTCCTGACCCAGGAATTGAACCCAAGTTTCTTGCATCTCCTTTACTGGCAGATGGATTTTTTTTTTTTTTAAACCACTGTGCCGCCTGAGAAGTCCTTCAGTGATTTATATATTTAACTTTGAAAGAGAGCCCGTGAAAAGCTTTGTAGGTGTTGAAAAATAATGATTTTCCTTCCCTGTATGTCCCTCTGTATAAGTTTAGAGGAGAATCTTCATCCACTCTTGCTCTAGCACTTCCTAAAGACTTTTCCTGCCAATTCACCCTTAGCAATCTCTGCCGACAAGGATGGATACGGATCAGAAAAGATCACTTGGTTCCCTCAGGCTTGGAAACCCAAAGTCACCCCATGTCACTCTTCTTTTTCCAGATAGATATCATTTGTAAAAAAAAAAAAAAAAAACACCTTTTTTAAATTTGTTTTAAAATTTGGAATGAATGGAAAGTGAGTTGAGAGAAGGGCTAGTTGGAGGAAGAACCTGAAGGTTTTGGTTGGTTTTTAAAATTGTAGTGTTCAAAAAAATGGGACTACCAACCATTGTCTTATGAGGCTATTTTCCTCATATGATGCCAACATGTTTTTAGATATTTCTGCCTTTCTAATTGTCATGCTTCTGGAAATGGTATAGCATCTCTTTCTGAGTATTTAACCATGTCCCATTTCTAGAGTTAGGAGCTTAGCTTCCTTTTACACTGAACAAACTTTTAGCTTCACCTTTCTGAGCCTCCATTTCATTAATTGAAAAAAAAAGCAAATTGAAAAAAGTCTCATATCTTCTCCAGTTCTGTGAGTTTTTGTCTAACCATAACAGATCTTCAAACTGAGATCTTCAGGTACTGAACAATATTTCTTAGATAAAAGCCATTTATACTAGCCTATTTCCTTCCTCTTTACCTTCTTTTGGCATGACTTATATCTACTGGAGGCTTCCCAGGTGGCTCAGTGGTAAAGAATCCGCCTCCCGATCCAGGAGATGCAGGAGATGCAGATTCAATCCCTGAGTTAGGAAGATCCCCTAGATGAGGAAGTGGCAACCCACTCCTGTATTCTTGCCTAGGAAATCCCATTGCCAGAGGAGCCTGGTAGGTTATAGTCCATCGGGTCACAGAGAGTCAGACATGACTAAGCATGCATGCAACCTGATATGTCTACCAGGTGTCAAACAGTTTATCATCTCTTTCTTGGTTCTGCTTTAAAGTTTATACTGCATGGGTTAGTTTGCATAGGGCCGCCATGGCAAAGTGCCATTAACTGGCTGACTTAAACAACCAAAATTTATTTTCTCACTGTGGTGGAAGCTAGTCTGAGATCAAGGTGTTGACAGAGTTTTTGGTTTCTTATGAGGCCTCTCTCCTTGGATTATACATGGCCATCTTAATGTCTTCACACAGTTTTTCTTCTGAACATTTTTGTGCTCTAATTTATTCCTCTTATAAATATATGAGTCATATTGGATTGCAGCCCATCCTAATGACCTCTTTTAACTAATTACCTGTTTAAAGATCTTTTCCCCAAATATAGACATATTCTGAGGTCCTAGGGGTTAGAGCTTCAACATGTGCATCTTGCAGGGACACAGTTCAGCCCATAATACCATGTATAGATTCTACACCTTGTCTCCTCTTGTATATGTTAAATAAAGTGTCTTAACTGAGTCCAAACTGAATACCGTTTGTAAAAATAGTTGAGCTGTCAACTGCTGAGAAAATTTGCTTGAGTATGATATGCACAGGGACTTTTGTAAATGGGGCTGACCTAGAAAGTGTGTGTGTACAGGAGTGTCTAAGAAGGAGCAAAGATGTATCACCTGAAAAAAAGGCACAATGTGTAAGTTTGAGTTGTTTTCTTTGGGGTAAAATGAGGACTGTAGCATGGGAGACAGCACCTCAGAGAGCTCTGAGAAACTCCTCTGAACAGGTAGGGGGAAAATCAGTATATATATGATTCTGGTGAAGGAAGAGTACATGCAATCAGGCATACATTTATGCAGAAGCTGCTTCTAGTCTCCCGAAGGTTACTGCTAGTCATGAGGAGCAGACATCACCATGAAAGATTTCAGTGCTTTTCTAAATATGAGGAGATACAAGAATTGGGCTTATGAAATATCCTGAAAACACCTATTTGAAGACCTGTTTCACCAATTTTTCCCAAGGCACAGATTGTCTCATTCCTAATCTCCATCCTGAACTTCTTTCAGGGTGTGTTGAAGGTCAGGAGTTGCAGCAGTTTGTGATTTAATCCTTGTAGAGGAAGATGGTAAGTGTCAACTTAGTTGGCAGGTGGATATAAAAGTAAGGCAAAAGGGAAAGGTAAGCTTTGTGTTTAACCGATCGTCAGTCCTGATCTTGTATTCTTGAACCCTGAAATAAAGTTTCAGGCTAAAATTGTGTAAGGCATAGATAAGCCTATCTTCTTTTAAAGCTATAGAGATTTTTTTTTAATGCAATATATTCTTTTTTTTTTTTTATATTTATTTTTTTTTATATTTATTTTTTTTTTAATTTTATTTTTTTTTTTTAAATTTTAAAATCTTTAATTCTTACATGCGTTCCCAAACATGACCCCCCCTCCCACCTCCCTCCCCACAACATCTCTCTGGGTCATCCCCATGTACCAGCCCCAAGCATGCTGCACCCTACGTCAGACATGGACTGGCGATTCAATTCTTACATGATAGTATACATGTTAGAATTCCCATTCTCCCAAATCATCCCACCCTCTCCCTCTCCCTCTGAGACCAAAAGTCCGTTATACCCATCTGTGTCTTTTTTCCTGACTTGCATACAGGGTCGTCATTGCCATCTTCCTAAATTCCATATATATGTGTTAGTATACTGTATTGGTGTTTTTCTTTCTGGCTTACTTCACTCTGTATAATCGGCTCCAGTTTCATCCATCTCATCAGAACTGATTCAAATGAATTCTTTTTAACGGCTGAGTAATACTCCATTGTGTATATGTACCACAGCTTTCTTATCCATTCATCTGCTGATGGACATCTAGGTTGTTTCCATGTCCTGGCTATTATAAACAGTGCTGCGATGAACATTGGGGTACATGTGTCTCTTTCAATTCTGGTTTCCTCGGTGTGTATGCCCAGAAGTGGGATTGCTGGGTCATAAGGGAGTTCTATTTGCAATTTTTTAAGGAATCTCCACACTGTTCTCCATAGTGGCTGTACTAGTTTGCATTCCCACCAACAGTGTAGGAGGGTTCCCTTTTCTCCACACCCTCTCCAGCATTTATTGCTTGCAGATTTTTGGATCGCAGCCATTCTGACTGGTGTAAAGTGGTACCTCATTGTGGTTTTGATTTGCATTTCTCTAATAATGAGTGATGTTGAGCATCTTTTCATGTGTTTGTTAGCCATCCGTATGTCTTCTTTGGAGAAATGTCTATTTAGTTCTTTGGCCCATTTTTTGATTGGGTCGTTTATTTTTCTGGAGTTGAGCTGCATAAGTTGGTTGTATATTTTTGAGATTAGTTGTTTGTCAGTTGCTTCATTTGCTATTATTTTCTCCCATTCAGAAGGCTGTCTTTTCACCTTGCTTATATTTTCCTTTGTTGTGCAGAAGCTTTTAATTTTAATTAGATCCCATTTGTTTATTTTTGCTTTTATTTCCAGAATTCTGGGAGGTGGATCATAGAGGATCCTGCTGTGATTTATTTCTGAGAGTGTTTTGCCTATATTCTCCTCTAGGAGTTTTATAGTTTCTGATCTTACATTTAGATCTTTAATCCATTTTGAGTTTATTTTTGTGTACGGTGTTAGAAAGTGATCTAGTTTCATTCTTTTACAAGTGGTTGACCAGTTTTCCCAGCACCACTTGTTAAAGAGATTGTCTTTACTCCATTGTATATTCTTGCCTCCTTTGTCAAAGATAAGGTGTCCATATGTGTGTGGATTTATCTCTGGGCTTTCTATTTTGTTCCATTGATCTATATGTCTGTCTTTGTGCCAGTACCATACTGTCTTGATGACTGTGGCTTTGTAGTAGAGCCTGAAGTCAGGCAAGTTGATTCCTCCCGTTCCATTCTTCTTTCTCAAGATTGCTTTGGCTATTCGAGGCTTTTTGTATTTCCATACAAATCTTGAAATTATTTGTTCTAGTTCTGTGAAAAATGTGGCTGGTAGCTTGATAGGGATTGCATTGAATTTGTAAATTGCTTTGGGTAGTATACTCATTTTCACTATATTGATTCTTCCGATCCATGAACATGGTATATTTCTCCATCTATTAGTGTCCTCTTTGATTTCTTTCATCAGTGTTTTATAGTTTTCTATATATAGGTCTTTAGTTTCTTTAGGTAGATATATTCCTAAGTATTTTATTCTTTTCGTTGCAATGGTAAATGGAATTGTTTTCTTAATTTCTTTTTCTACTTTCTCATTATTCGTGTATAGGAATGCAAGGGATTTCTGTGTGTTGATTTTATATCCTGCAACTTTACTATATTCATTGATGATCTCTAGTAATTTTCTGGTGGAGTCTTTAGTGTTTTCCATGTAGAGGATCATGTCATCTGCAAACAGTGATAGTTTTACTTCTTCTTTTCCAATTTGGATTCCTTTTATTTCTTTTTCTGCTCTGATTGCTGTGGCCAAAACTTCCAGAACTATGTTGAATAGTAGCGGTGAAAGTGGACACCCTTGTCTTGTTCCTGACTTTAAGGGAAATGCTTTCAATTTTTCACCATTGAGGATAATGTTTGCTGTGGGTTTGTCATATATAGCTTTTATTATGTTGAGGTATGTTCCTTCTATTCCTGCTTTCTGGAGAGTTTTTATCATAAATGGATGTTGAATTTTGTCAAAGGCCTTCTCTGCATCTATTGAGATAATCATATGGTTTTTATTTTTCAATTTGTTAATGTGGTGAATTACATTGATTGATTTGCGGATATTGAAGAATCCTTGCATCCCTGGGATAAAGCCCACTTGGTCATGGTGTATGATCTTTTTAATGTGTTGTTGGATTCTGATTGCTAGAATTTTGTTGAGGATTTTTGCATCTATGTTCATCAGTGATATTGGCCTGTAGTTTTCTTTTTTTGTGACATCTTTGTCAGGTTTTGGTATTAGGGTGATGGTGGCCTCATAGAATGAGTTTGGAAGTTTACCTTCCTCTGCAATTTTCTGGAAGAGTTTGAGGAGGATAGGTGTTAGCTCTTCTCGAAATTTTTGGTAGAATTCAGCTGTGAAGCCGTCTGGACCTGGGGTTTTGTTTGCTGGAAGATTTCTGATTACAGTTTCAATTTCCGTGCTTGTGATGGGTCTGTTAAGGTTTTCTATTTCTTCCTGGTTCAGTTTTGGAAAATTGTACTTTTCTAAGAATTGGTCCATTTCTTCCACGTTGTCCATTTTATTGGCATACAACTGCTGATAGTAGTCTCTTATGATCATTTGTATTTCTGTGTTGTCAGTTGTGATCTCTCCATTTTCATTTCTAATTTTATTGATTTGATTTTTCTCTCTTTGCTTCTTGATGAGTCTGGCTAATGGTTTGTCAATTTTATTTATCCTTTCAAAGAACCAGCTTTTGGCTTTGTTGATTTTTGCTATGGTCTCTTTTGTTTCTTTTGCATTTATTTCTGCCCTAATTTTTAAGATTTCTTTCCTTCTACTCACTCTGGGGTTCTCCAACTCTTCCTTTTCTAGTTGCTTTAGTTGTAGAGTTAGGTTGTTTATTTGACTTTTTTCTTGTTTCTTGAGGTATGCCTGTATTGCTATGAACTTTCCTCTTAGCACTGCTTTTATAGTGTCCCACAGGTTTTGGGTTGTTGTGTTTTCATTTTCATTAGTTTCTATGCATATTTTGATTTCTTTTTTGATTTCTTCTGTGATTTGTTGGTTATTCAGAAGTGTGTTGTTCAACCTCCATATGTTGGAATTTTTAATAGTTTTTCTCCTGTAATTGAGATCTAACCTTAATGCATTATGGTCAGAAAAGATGCTTGGAATGATTTCGATTTTTTTGAATTTATCAAGTTTAGATTTATGGCCCAGGATGTGATCTATCCTGGAGAAGGTTCCATGAGCATTTGAAAAAAAGGTGAAATTCATTGTTTTGGGGTGAAATGTCCTGTAGATATCAATTAGATCTAACTGATCTAATGTATCATTTAAAGTTTGCGTTTCTTTGTTAATTTTCTGTTTAGTTGATCTGTCCATAGGTGTGAGTGGGGTATTAAAGTCTCCCACTATTATTGTGTTATTGTTGATTTCCCCTTTCATACTTGTTAGCATTTGTCTTACATATTGCGGTGCTCCTATATTAGGTGCATATATATTTATAATTGTTATATCTTCTTCTTGGATTGTTCCTTTGATTATTATGTAGTGGCCTTCTTTGTCTCTTTTCACAGCCTTTGTTTTAAAGTCTATTTTATCGGATATGAGTATTGCCACTCCTGCTTTCTTTTGGTCTCTATTTGCGTGGTATATCTTTTTCCAGCCCTTCACTTTCAGTCTGTATGTGTCCCTTGTTTTGAGGTGGGTCTCTTGTAAGCAGCAAATAGAGGGGTCTTGTTTTTGTATCCATTCGTTCAGTCTTTGTCTTTTGGTTGGGACGTTCAACCCATTTACGTTTAAGGTGATTATTGATAAGTATGATCCCGTTACCATTTACTTTGTTGTTTTGGGTTCGGGTTTATACACCCTTTTTGTGTTTCCTTTCTAGAGAATATCCTTTAGAATTTGTTGGAGAGCTGGTTTGGTGGTGCTGAATTCTCTCAGCTTTTGCTTGTCTGTAAAGCTTTTGATTTCTCCTTCGTATTTGAATGAGATCCTTGCTGGGTACAGTAATCTGGGCTGTAGGTTATTGTCTTTCATCACTTTAAGTATGTCTTGCCATTCTCTCCTGGCCTGAAGAGTTTCTATTGAAAGATCAGCTGTTATCCTTATGGGAATCCCCTTGTGTGTTATTTGTTGTTTTTCCCTTGCTGCTTTTAATATTTGTTCTTTGTGTTTGATCTTTGTTAATTTGATTAATATGTGTCTTGGGGTGTTTCGCCTTGGGTTAATCCTATTTGGAACTCTCTGTGTTTCTTGGACTTGAGTGATTATTTCCTTCCCCATTTTAGGGAAGTTTTCAACTATTATCTCCTCAAGGATTTTCTCATGATCTTTCTTTCTGTCTTCTTCTTCTGGGACTCCTATAATTCGAATGTTGGAGCGTTTCATATTGTCCTGGAGGTCTCTGAGATTGTCCTCATTTCTTTTAATTCGTTTTTCTTGTTTCCTCTCTGATTCATTTATTTCTACCATTCTATCTTCTATTTCACTAATCCTATCTTCTGCCTCCGTTATTCTACTATTTGTTGCCTCCAGAGTGTTTCTGATCTCATTTATTGCGTTATTCATTATATTTTGACTCTTTTTTATTTCTTCTAGGTCCTTGTTAAACCTTTCTTGCATCTTCTCAATCTTTGTCTCTAGCCTATTTATCTGTGATTCCATTTTGATTTCAAGATTTTGGATCATTTTCACTATCAATATTCGGAATTCCTTCTCCGGTAGATTCCCTACTTCTTCCTCTTTTGTTTGGTTTGGTGGGCAGCTCTCCTGTTCCTTTACCTGCTGAGTATTCCTCTGTCTCTTCATCTTGGTTATATTGCTGCGTTTGGGGTGGCCTTTTTATATTCTGGTAATTTGTGGAGTTCTCTTTATTTTGGAGCTTCCTCACTTTGGGTGGGGTTCTATCAGTGGCTTGTCAAGGTTTCCTGGTTAGGGAGGCTTGTGTTGGAGTTTTGGCGGGTGGAGCTGGGTTTCTTCTCTCTCGAGTGCAGTGGAGTAACCCGTAATGGGTTACAAGACATCAAAGGTTTTGGGATAATATTGAGCTGCCTGTATATTGAGGCTCAGGGGATTGTTTCTGTGTTGCTGGAGAATTTGCGTGGTATGTCTTGTTTTGGAACTTGTTGGCCCTTGGGTGGAGCTTGGTTTTGGTGTAGGTATGAAGGCATTAGATGGGCTCCTATTGCTTAATGTTCCCTGAATTCATGAGTTCTCTAATGTTTTCAGGCTTTGGATTTAAGCCTCCTGCTTCTGGCTTTCAGTTTTATTTTTACAGTAGCCTCTAGACTTCTCCATCTATACAGCACCGATGATAAAACATCTAGGTTAAAGATGAAAAGTTTCTCCACATTGAGGGACACTCAGAGAGGTTCACTGGGTTATAAGGAGAAGAGAAGATGGAGGAGGTAGTTAGAGGTAACTGGAATGAGATGCGGTGAGATCAAAAGAGAAGAGAGCAAACTAGCCAGTAGTCACTTCCTTATGTGCGCTCTATAGTTTGGCCCGCTCAGGGGTATTTACAGAGTTATACGGGGAAGAGGAGAGGGAGGAAGTGGACAGAGGTGACCAGGAGGATCAGAGAGAGGAATGAGTGGGAGAGAGACAATTCCTGCCAGTAACCTGTTCCTTAGGTGTTTCCCACCGTCTGGAACACACAGAGATTCACAGAGTTGGATAGAGGAGAGATGGGGGGGGAAAGAGACAGAGGCCACCTGGTGGAGAAAAAGGAGAGTCCAGAGGAGGAGAGAGTGGTCAAGCCAGTAATCTCGCTCTCAGGTAAACTGGGGTAGTGAAGTTTGGGTTTTTAAATGTACAAAATTGGCAATAAACACCTAAGAGCAAAGATTAAAAATCTAGAGTAGAGTTTGGATTTTCAAAGATACAATATTAAAGAGAAGCAGAAGGAAAAAGGAAGAAAGAAAAAAAAGAATTATTAAAAAACAAACAGACAATCAAAAAAAAAAAAAAAAAAAAAAAAAAACCATCAACAACCATCCAAAGACTATATATGGTTTTTTCCTTAAAAAAAAAAAAAAAAAAAAAAAAAAGGTCTTTAAAAAAAATTAGTAATAATAGGTTATAGAAATAAAAATTTAAGGAGAAAAAGAAGACAACAATTAAAAAAAAAAGTTAGAAAAAAAAGCAAAAAAAAAAAAAAAAAAGGAGTGCTTTTAAAAATATTAAAATATATATATATATATCTTGCCCTTTCTGGTATTATGGGCCGTGTGGGATCACTTCCAAGGTGGTTCCCTCTGATTAACTTCTTCTGTTTGCTGGTTTTTTAGGATCACTAGTTCAGTCGCGCTGTGGGGAGGGGGGATGCTGCGAACAAATAGCACTGTCGTGTGCACACAGTATCTCTGCTCCGCTTGACCTGTCCTTTCTCGCGGCGCACAAACCGCTCCGGTTCTACGATGCTCAGCTGGGAACCGTCTGGGGCCGGCCCTAGGCTGCGTGCACTTCCCCGGTCCAAGCCGCTCAGGTTCGGCGCTCAGGCAGCCCTCAGAGGCACAGATTCGGCTGGAACTGCGCTTTGTGCCCTTCCCAGGTCCGAGTAGCTCAGGAGTTTGGCGAGTTTGGCGAGCGCGGTCGCCGCGGCTTGTCACCTTTTCTGCCGCTGCTGCTCAGCTTTCTGGGCGGACTGCTGGCGCACCCCGTGAGGCAAATTGTGACTGTCCAGCTCCCCCAGAAGTCTTAGCAAAGGAGCCTGCTTGCAGTTAGGTAAGCAAAGTCTCTCCGGGTCTGCAGTTGCCCCTTTCCAGACCTTACGGCTCTGGCTGCCTGTCCCCGGCGGGGGATGGTCTGCAGCCGGCTTTTTCCGTTCCGTCCTTTGTTCTGTGCTCGGTCCTGGCGGGGTCTTATGTTCGAGCTTTTCGCGTGGTAGCTATCCCACAGTCTGATTTGCTAGCCCAGGTTAGGTCGTTCTGGTTGCGCGTGGGGCGTTCCTGCCCGATTCTTACAAAGCTCTGCAGCCCGCGCCTCCCGCGCGTCCCTGCCCTGCCCCCACTTCCCAATGGCGGATGCAGGCGTCTGTGCTGCTTTTCCGCTGGGGGAGTTACTGTTGGGCTTGTAATCTGTTGGTTTTAATTATTTATCTATTTTTCCTTCCTGTTATGTTGCCCTCTGTGTTTCCAAGGTTCGCCACAGACTCGGCAGGGAGAGTGTTTCCTGGTGTTTGGAAACCTCTCTTCTTAAAATTCCCTTCCCAGGACGGGCTTCCCTTCCCGGGACGGAGCTCCCTCCCCACCTCCTTTGTCTCCTTTTTCGTCTTTTATATTTTATCCTACCTGTTTTTGAAGACAAAGGTCTGCTTTTCTGGTTGCCTGATGTCCTCTGCCAGCCTACATAATTTGTTTTGTGAAGTTTGCTCAGCGTTGAAATGTTCTTTTGAGGAATTTGTGAAGGAGAAAGTGATCTTCCCGTCCTATTCCTCCGCCATCTTTCCCTCCTCCCCCTGCAATATATTCTTAAGAGAAATAGTTTCTTCTTTACAACATTCCCCCCAACCCGTTTCTAACCTGATCACTTTGTCTTAGACCACAGGACAGCTTTGGTAAACTTGGAGTTTAGTACAGTCCCAGGAGCAACTTGCTATGCATCATTGTGATGGAGAGGAAACTGAAGGGTGAGGCTGCTGGGTGAGGAGACCACAGAGGGAAGAAATGGAAACAGTCAGAAATTTCAGGAAGCCTATATGGGGATGAGATTGAAGTCATTCTTCCAAAATATGGGGTCTGCTAAGTAGTATATAGGGCTGGGCATTTATATAAATGAAACATCATATATGCCCAGCAACTGATGAAGCTGTGGCAATTTGAGTCACATTTATTAATAATCTCCTCCTCCAAACATTTTACTCCATTTTAAAATATTGAATATTAAGTGAGAATAACTAAATCATTTTGTTGTACAGCAGAGATTGTAAATAGTTGTAAAATTATAAATCAACTGTACTTCAATTAAAAATCTTTAAAAGATAGAAAAGAATATTAAGTTAAAGATATGTCATTTCCACATTCTGTGGAGCTGCCAACATATATATAATGCCTTTGTGTAATTTTACTTATCCACTGTCAGCATTTTCTTTTAGTCATTCATTATACAAGAATACATTAAAATTCTATCACATGGTAGATATTCTGCATCTTTGTTTTCAAAACTTATGCTTTTAACGTTAGTAGTTTCTTTTTAGAAAGGGGACGGATGTTTAGAAACGAGAATTTTGAGAACTTGTATTTAAAAACTGTCAAAGAAAACTCTAAGTTATTTCATTTCTGCTCACTGAAAATCAGGAGGTGATATACATAAACCACAGAATTTGACCTGATAACCACCTTAACCATCAACTATATAGCAGATCAAGCCTCAGAAGCAGGAATCCATGATGGATTCCATGGCAGGCAATTTCCTTAAGATGTAACAGATGGTGTATGCGTTCATTCATTAAGTAGCGTCTGACTCTTTGCAAACCCATGGACAGCAGCATGCCAGCCTTCCCTATCCTTCACTATCTTTTGGAGTTTGCTCAAACTCATGTCCAGTGAGTTGATGATGTCATTTAGCCTTCTCATCCTCTGTTGCTATCTTCTCCTCCTGCCCTCAATCTTTCCCAGCATCAGAGTCTTTTCCAATGCTGGCTCTTTGCATCAGGTGGCCAAAGTATTGGAAGCTTCAACTTCAGTATCAGTCCCTACAGTGAGTATTCAGGGTTGATGTCCTTTAGGGTTGACTGGTTTGATCTCCTTGCAATTCGAGGAACTCTTAAGAGTCTCCTCCAACATCACAGTTCTAAAGCATCAATTCTTCAGCATTCAGCCTTCTTTATGATCCAACTCTCACATCTGTACGTGACTAGTAGAAAAGCCATAGCCTTGCTGGCAAAGTGATATCTCTACTTTTAAATATACTCTCTGAGTTTGTCATAGCTTTTCTTCCAAGATGGAAGTATCTTTTAATTTCATGACTGCAGTCACCATCTGCAGTGATTTTGGAGCCCAAGAAAATAGAGTCTGTCACTGTTTCCATTTTTCCCCCCATGTATTTGCCATGAAGTGATGGGACCAGATTCTATGGCCTTAGGTTTCTAAATGTTGAGTTTTAAGCCAGCTTTTTCACTCTTCTATTTTACCTTCATCAAGAGGCTCTTTAGTTCCTCTTTGCTTTCTGCCATTAAGGTGGTGTCATCTGCATGCCTGAGATTATTGATATTTCTCCCAGTGGTCTTGATTCCTGCTTGTGATTCATCCAGCCTGGCATTTCACATGAAGTACTCTGCATAGAAGTTAAATAAGCAGAGTGACAATATGCAGCCTTGACATACTCCATTCCCAATTCTGAACAGTCTTTTATTCCATGTAAGGTTCTAACTGTTACTTCTTGACCTGCATACAGGTTTCTCAGGAGGCAGGTCAGGTGATCTGGTATTCCATCTCTTTCAGAATTTTCCGCAGCTTGTTGTGATCCACACAGTCAAAGACTTTAGCATAGTCAATGAAGCGGAAAGAGATTTTTTTTTCCTTTTTGAATTTCCTTGCTTTCTATATGATCCAACGGATGTTGGCAATTTGATTTCTGGTTCCTATGCCTTTTCTAAACCCAGCTTGTACATCTGGAAGTTCTCAGTTGAAGGACTCCTGAAGCCTAGCTTGAAGGATTTTGAGCATAACCTTACTAGCATGCAAAATGAGTGTAACTGTCAAGTACTTTGAACATTCTTTGGCACTGCCCCTCTTTGTGGTTGGAATAAAAACTTACCTTTTTCAGTCCTGTGGCCACTGCTCTGTTTTCCAAATTTGCTGGCCTATTGAGTACAGTGCTTTCACAGCACCATCTTTTAGGATTTGATATAGCTCAGCTAGAATTCCATCACCTCCACTAGCTTTGTTCATAGTAAAGCTTTCTAAGGCCCACTTGACTTCACATTCCAGGAGGTCTGGCTCTATGTGAGTGATCACAACATTGTGGTTATCTGGGTCTTTAAGATCTTTTTCATATAGTTCTTTTGTGTATTCTTGACACCTCTTCTGAATCTCTTTTGCCTCTATTAGGGCCTTCCTTGCTGTTTCTGTCCTTTATTGCGCTCATCCTTGCATGAAATTTCCCTTGGTATCTCCAAGATTCTTGAAGAGATCTCTAGTCTTTCCCATGCTATTGTTTTCCTCTATTTCTTTGCATTGTTCATTGAAGGAGCCCTTCTTAGCCCTCTTGCTATTCTCTGGAACTCTGAGTTCAGTTGAGTATATCTTTCCCTTTCTCTCTTTGCTTTTTGCTTCTTTTTTTTTTTTTTTCCCTCAGCTATTTGTAAAGCCTCCTCAGACAACCACTTTACCTTCTTGCTTTTCTTTTTCCTTGGGGTAATTTTGGTCACTGCCTCCTGTACAATGTTACAAACCTCTATTCATTGTTCTTCAGGAACTCTGTCTAACAGATCCCTCGAATCTATTTGTCACTTCCACTGTATAATCGTAAAGGATTTGATTTAGGTCATACCTGAGTGGACTAGTGGTTTTCCCTACTTTTTTCAATTTAAGTCTTAATTTTGCAATACGGAGTTAATGATCTGAGGCACAGTCAGCTGCAGGTCTTGTTTTTGTTGACTGTATAGAGTTCCTCCATCTTTAGATATTAAAACTCAGAGTGGGACAATTCAATAAAGGGTGAATTGAGATAAGAAATTTTACTAAATTTCTTTTAAATATCCTAGAGTATTGGATGAATAGTATCTTTTCTACCATGTTCTTAGGTGAGTTAGGGATTTTAGGATTATCTGATACTAATAGAAAATAAATGAAAGTAGTTAGATTTGAAACAGACAAAGTTTGATATATAAAATTTTGCATGTTGAAAATTCATTATGAGTAACATAATTTTAGAAATATGAAGGACAATATATCCTATAAATGATAATGGGTCTCTATTATTGGAGATGTCAATGAAAGTCCTATTTTTCCAAGTAAGAAAAAATGTATAGTATATTCTTTTCACTGCCTGTTTTGAGTAAGATGCCAAAAGAATTGCTGCACATCCATAATATGAATATACAGTCCATCTGAAGAAGATTCAAATGGTTCTCAAGAAATGAGAAAGGAAGTGATTTCAGAAGACCAAATTCAATGAGTTTGGGGATTTTAAGAACCTTCCTAAGTTGAATATCTGACCACAGAGTTAGGATGTTTTAAAATTTAACAACGAATTTGTGTTAGAGTGGGTTATGGATGCCAGATGTAGATTTGAGTTCATTCTGAGTGAGATTCAGCACATTGGACAGGGAGGTCAGTATTGTCTGGGAAAGTTTTAAACAGATAACTCCTTATTATTCTTTGAGAACTAGAAATATTGAGCCATTATTGGAGCATGCAATGGCAACCCACTCCAGTGTTCTTGCCTGGAGAATCCCAGGGACTGGGGAGCCTGTTGGGCTGCCGTCTATGGGGTTGCACAGAGTCGGACACAACTGAAGTGACTTAGCAGCAGCAGCAGCAGCAGGGTAGATAAAAGAATCATAATCAGTAAGAAGCTTCACTGGGAACAATGGAATTTTGACTGGTGTATATTTGAGTCACTGACATTTCCACTAGCTGGACTCTAATAAAGAACTATATATACTAGCATTTTCCAGATTTTTTTTTTCCTGCGTGTGTGTGTAGTTCTTTCCATGTTCATTGTTTTGAGCATAGTTAAATTCTTTAATCTGCAGTTTTATGTCCTTCAATTCTGGGTACTTTCTTCTTTTTAAATAATTTACTGTTCATAATTTTCTCTTTCTCTCAATTACTATTTGCTGAATCCTGATCCTCTTTCATTTTTTAATTCCAACATTCCTCTTCATTGTGTTTTAGTCCTATTTTCTTGGTGATCCTTTTACCTTATTTTCTATATATTTTCTTTTTTTAAAAAATTTTTTTGGTGGTTTGACATTAACTTCTGAGAGTGTTCTCATTTCACTTTTCCTCTTTTTTAAAATATATGTCTTTATTTAAAGGTTACAACATTATCTTAACTATCTGAAAGTATTAAGTATAAATTTATTTAAATGTTTTCACTCTGTATTATCTCTATTTCTTCTGAGTTCCTTTTGTTAGATTTTTTTGGTCTGCTTTGGCCTTTCTCTTCTATGTTGGAGGCTTTTCTTGAAAGTATATTGGTCTTTGTCCTCTGCGCGAGTAAGGTGCTAAAAAGCTGATTGAAGTGCTGTAAGCACAGGTGTGACATGCCAGCTTCCTTTAAACAACTGGGTGAAAAACTGATGTTTCTGTTGCAAGTGCTATGAATTTCTATGTCTGTGTATCAAATTTCTGGCTCCTCTAGACACTGCTGTGGGCTGTGAGCCCTACTGCTGATGCCCAGGAGGCAGATTTGACAAAGAGGCTGAAGTCTCAGTAGGTACTCTGCAGACTTACACTTAATGTCCTCATCATTAGTCAGGACTCACCCTCTTTTGTGCTTAGAATTTCAGCCTCGGAAACTTACTGACTCAATTTCTCTGTGATAAATTCTTCCTGGCTCCTGAAGTTGTAGAAGAGATGCAGGTTAGAGCGGACACCTGGGGCCTAAACACTACACGTACAATCTTTAAGACCCCTATTTATTATCGGGTTCCTACCTAACTTTTGCTTTGTGGTTCCCCATGCTCCTAATTGAACTGAACTGATGCTCATAATTGTTGAGCCTTTCCTGAAATCCTCTGAGATGAATTGGTTAAGATTTTTTAGTTATCTCTACCTCCTCCACCACACACAGGTACTTAAATTTGACTTTTCCTGTCTCTGCTAAGAGTTTCATAATTCCTCTTTTTTTTCTTTAAATAATCATGATTTAGGATTGTAGATATCTTTGAATTTTATTAAACATGAGGTTTATATTTTTGTTTCTTTATTCTTGTTCTTTATTATGACTTTCAGCAGAAGAAGAAAACAGAAAGACCTCCACTACACTTTCTTAAAACTAGAAACATAAAGCATTACCTTGTAACTTCTGAAGATAAAAATATTTGAGGGCAATAATATAAGAGTTCCCTGGTGGCTCAGATGGTAAAGCGTCTGCCTGCAATGGGGTTGCGCAGAGTCGGACACGACTGAAGCGACTTAGCAGCAGCAGCAGCAGCAATGCAGGAGACCCAGGTTCGATCCCTGGGTTGGGAAGATCCCCTGGAGAAGGAAATGGCAACCCACTCCAGTATTCTTGCCTGGAAAATCCCATGGATGGAGAAGTTTGGTAGGCTACAGTCCATGGGGTTGTAAAGAGTCATACACGACTGAGCAACTTCATCTCACTTCACTTCACTTCACTTCACTTCAGGATAGCTTAATGTTGCCAGCTCACTTTACTGCCAATAAGACAATAAGTTTGTGTTTAAATTGTCCTGAAAATCTAAACATGAGTCTTGATTTTTGACCTGACATCATACTTTTCATTATTCTTTATATTAAAAATGTAACATACTGAGTCTTAGTAATAGAACTTCCATGTTTCACAAATGTGAAATATGGTCATATCACAAACATGCCCTATTCGTCACAAACTTCTCTTCCCCTCCAGCCTTTGGATTTGCCATGTCCTCACTTTTCCTCAGTAGATGGTGTCACTGTGGATTTCCTAAATCATCAGGTTTTCACTTCTTTGAAGTCTGTGCCACCAAACCTTTGTTTCTCCTTTATGACTATGGTGAAAGAAAGTTGCTCAGTTATGGCTGACTCTGCAACCCCAAAGACTGTAGTCTGCCAGGCTTCCTTGTCCATGGAATTCTCTGGGCAAGAATACTGGAGTGGATTGCTATTCCCTTCTCTAGGAGATCTTCCTGACCCAGGGATCAAACCCAGGTCTCCTGCATTGCAGGCAGTTTCAATATTGTCTGTTTGGTACTACAGCCCCTGCCCGGATTTCATTCTTTGCTGCTTCCTTGGGACCCTACTTCTTTTATCATTTCTTCTTTTTACTTTTTATTACCTGTATTTTACCAACATTTGAACATGCTTTAAGTCTCCATCTTGAAGGAAATCCACCTTTCTTAATTTCACATTTCCCTCCAGTTACTAACTCACATTTCCTCTCAGTTTCACAGAAAAACTTCTTGAGTTTTCCATAATCATTCTTTCCACTTCCTCAATTCTTAATTCCTGAACCTATTGCAGTCTGGTTTTATACTTATCACTCTGTAGAGACTATTCTCATTGAAACAAAAACTTTAAAATGACTTTCCTGTAACCAAATACAATGGACATTCTTTAGCCCTTACAGAAGTTAACTACTCTGCGACATTTAGCACTGTGAATATCTCCTTTATTCCAGGAGCACTCTTCCTTTGATTTTCATAATAGTATCAATCAGATTGGGTTAGCTTATGCTACAATAAAGAACACCCTCCATATCTGTAGCAGGTTGACTTAGGGCTATGATCTGCCTTGTCCTCTTCGCTCTTGGACAGAGGCTGATGGAGCAGACATTATCTGGAACATAGCCAATCATTACAGCAAAGGAAAAGAGCAAAGCAAGTCAGATGCTAACCCTTATATCCTCAATCAGGAATTAACATATGACACTTCTGTTCATACTACCTTGGCCAAACAAGTTAAATGACCCTGTTGTTGTTTAGCCTCTAAGTTGTGTCCAACTCTTTGCAACCCCATGGACTGTGGTATGCTAAGCTTCCTTGTCCTTTGCTATCTCCCAGTTTGCTCAAACATGCTCATTGAGTCAGTGATACCATCCAACCATCTCATCATCTGTCACCCACTTTTCCTCCTGCCCCCTGATCTTCCTCAGTATCAGGATCTTTTCCAGTGAGTCGGCTCTTTGCATCAGGTGGCCAAAGTATTAGAGCTTCAGCATCAGTCCTCTCAATGAATATTCAGGGTTGATTTCCTTTAGGATTCACTGGTTTAATCTCCTTGCTGTCCATGGGACTCTTAAGAGTCTTCTCTAGCACTGCAGTTCTAAAGCATCAATTCTTTGACATTCAGCCTTCTTTATGGCCCAACTCTCAAATCTGTACATGACTACTGGAAAAACCATAGCTTTGACAGATCTTCATCAGCAAAGTGATATCTCTTCTGTGACCCCCCCCCCCCAAGAGAAATGTAAGCTTACTAAGTGCTTACGGGGAATAATTTGAAAAAAGCACTAAAGAGAACCATTACCATCTTCTACCACAAAATTTCCTGAAATAATCAAATCTAGGCAAGTCATATAAACCAATATACATAATATTTCGGAGAAGGCAATGGCACCCCACTCTAGTATTCTTGCCTGGAAAATCCCATGGATGGCAGAGCCTGGTAGGCTGCAGCCCATGGGGTTGTGAAGAGTCAGACAAGACTAAGTGACTTCACTTTCACTTTTCACTTTCATATGTTAGAGAAGGAAATGGCAACCCACTCCAGTATTCTTACCTGGAGAATCCCAGGGATGGGGATTCTCCCATCTGTGGTGTCTCACAGAGTCTGACATGACTGAAGCAACTTAGCAGCAGCAACACAATATTTATAAATATCACTTCAGCTATTTTGCCAACTGAATGAATCAATTGTGATTGAAATGATGGCCACACATATTAGAAATAGATATGGTTCAAGTAATTACAAAGATTGTACTGAAATGCAAATATATAAATTCATCAAAAAAATTCATCCATTTATTTGATAAAAACTTACTAAGTATTTATTTTATTTTTACTAAGTTCTTAATACCTACTTGGCACAGTGCTAAATGATGAAGATTAAAACAGAGCATCATAAGAATGGGAAATAGTGTATACATCTTATAGTTATTGATTCTGCCCCCTCTCTATGAATTCCTTTACACTTATAAAAATAAATCTGAAAATGTAGTTACTATTGCCTACCAGATAGAAATTTGAATATCTGTTAGCCTAAAATATTGTTAGAAAAGAAAATGGAGCTCTTTTAGAGAAACTGCTTCTTGACTATACTAGTTTGTTAAATACTCTGGCTCTCAGACACAGGTAAATAGGATATCTCTCCCAGTTATCACCCAAATCAAAATCTTGCTTCAAATTAGCAAACATATATTCTTCAGAAATGTTGTCAATTTTCAGAGGGAGTACAATTTTTACTTGGAAAGAAGTCTCTGGTGAAGTTATTAACATGTTAAAATCATTTCATTCAGTCATTTAATAATTTTAATTAACATTTAATTAACATTTTTAATCATTAAAGAAAGTCCCCAAGTAAATATTCACAAGAGTGGGGCTTCAAAACGAGCAAGCTTATATCCAGCTAATCCATGTCTGGAGCAGCTGCCAGAAGTTCTAGACCAATTCCACATAATATGTAGGGTCTATAATCATAAGTATAAATGCTGAGACACTGCTTCTCTTCCACCTCTCTTACACACTTGCTCTTTTTCTAGCAGGAAATGGCATGTGAACAAATGAGATAATAGCTGGAAACATGGAGCCCTACTCATTAAGGCAGAGAGCACTCCAATTGTAAAAACTCTTCAAAGTTTCTATTATAAAAGAAATCACAGGGTTTTTCGAGAGCTTTTTGAGAACATGTTGCGATGGAAAGAAAGTTAGATGAAAGATAGTGCCTGGGAGCAGACAGTAACTCAGAAGTCTAGTTATAAAATATTTTTAAGGTGGAAAAAACCATGCTAGCACTTCCCAAATCAGGCCAAATTCATTTTAGCTTATGCAGTTGTTTCCTAGTGAGTCAGTGCTCTATAGAAGACAGAGACGTCCAACACTTCTGTAATAGGTCAAGGACAAGAATGTGTGGCTGGAGGAGAGAGCTGAGGCTCACTCTAGCAAGGCAGTGCTGCTCCAAGGATCATTGCACATGGAGCCCTTAAAGAGCAACTGGTTTTTGTCTCTTGTAGGAAAAATATATATGAGTCAATCTACATGGATATGAATTCATTTAAACTTGTCTGTATTCAGTTACTTTCATGATTATTTTAGTTGGAGCTACAGGTGCCCTTCAAATATAAGACTTAAAAAAGTCTCATTGATATTGATATTTACTAAGTGAAAAGGATAAGTTGAGTTCAGGATGCACATATATCATGAGGAAGTGCAATTGTTATAAAGATACGGTATGATTGTAATGTTAAACTATGTCCATCCACACACGCTCCAATTTGCTTTGTCTGGGAATTTCTTGAAGGCTCATACAGGCATTCTAGGCTAAAAAGGCTCACTGGCTAAAGTAAAGAGATCTCTGGCTGACTTCCCTCCTAAGGCGAGTCCGTGGTCTCACATCTCTCTTTTATTCAGAAATAACCCTGACTCTGTTTTTATACAGCTCAGTACATCATCATAGCTGACTCAAGGAAACCAGAGGAAAGTGGCAAATGTTCCGCCTAGACCTACTTCTTTGGTTATTCCATTTAGGGGGAAATGTGTGAAGGCATGATCTCCTGTTGAGACTTGGCCCAAGATAAGTAGAAGAAAATATCCATATTAGGAAAGGGAAAGTTGTTGCAAAGCCCAAGTTAAATATGACAGCCTTCCTCCCCTCAGGTTCCCATGTGTGGGTATGCACGCTTGACAGAGGGATTAAAACATCCCTGGTTTCATCTGGCTTTATTTGGCACATGTCAACACTATTTCTCTTCTCAATATGATTGTTTCTCTGGCCCAGTTCCAATGATCTCACTGTGGAAATCTTCAACATTAAAATTCGTGCGTGAGAAATTTTTTAGAGTTTTAAAAATTTGGTTTATTTTAAGGAAAAAAGTCAACATGAAATAAAACCCCAGTAATTCTATGAAAAACACAAACTGATATGTACACATAATATAAGTGACATAGAATTTCCCTACAGAGCCCCTAATACAAAGTTCACACTCAAAACCTTTTTGTATGTGCAGGACAGCCTTTCTGTAGACTGGATATTTAACACGTGACCAGCCATGCACTCTGTCTACAAACTGAACATTCCAATAAAGTGAATTACATCAAAATGTATTTCCAACTGGGCAGGACAAGAATTGTTCCATAATTCAATTTGGTAAACATAGTGTGTACTTTAAGAAGGTGTATAGCACAATGGTTAAGAAGACAGACTGTGACTTACTACTTTTGTGAACTTAGGCAAGTTTTTCCACCTTCTATGCCTCATTGTCCTCTTCTGGAATAGGGATGATGAAACCACACAGAGTTATTATGAGGAATGGCCTAGTTAACATATGTAAAAAGTGCTAACAGCAAGGCATGGCCCATAGTTAAGGTTGCATCAGTTTTTGTTGTTGCTGCTATTGGCCTGTTGCAAGCATCACCCGAGCTGCTGCAGGGCAAAAAAAGGTGAATGAGTAATAGTCCTTACCTTCAGGGTACAGAAAACTGAGAGGTATCAGTGTTATAATTCAATGCAGGCAGCAATAAGAGCTCCAACAGAGATGCAAAGTACAACTGGCAGTACATAGGAAGGACAAAGTTTATGCACTTGGAGCAGGGGCAGTCTTAGATGATGAGTAATATTTTGACAGGTAAAAGGAGAAAAACAGGGAACTATCCAATAAGATAGGAGACACAGGGACAGCACCCATTTGAAACTGGCTAGAATGTAACGTGTAGCATCAATGCAACTGACCCTCTTTCCTGTGCCCACGGCTAACCTATTTCAATATTCTTTCCTGCTGAGTCTGATTTGCCACAGAATCCTTCTTAATATTGGGCTCAAGGAACCACTACCTCTTTACTAATTTGGCTTGGGCAAAGCAATCTGTTTGCCACCTCAGATACATGTGATTAAGGTATGTATATTAATAAATAAAGTTAAAAAAGTAAAAAGCAATGATGACTATCACATATTGGGTATTCATTGTGTACTTTCATATATGTTATCTAATTTAATTCTCACAATGAATATTCTTCTTATTTTGTATGAGACTGAGAAAGGGTAAGAACCGTTTTTAATATCACTTAGAAAAATGTTGAAGGCAGAATTTAAAACCAAGGTTTTTAAAATTGAAAAGCTATATTCTTAATCACATTATAATATTTGATATCATTTAAAATAGCAGGGAGATAAATAAATTAATCATAAGCTAGCCCTTAATTTCATGTTAAAAAATTTAAAAATCGATTCCTCATGCGTAGGGAAGCTATTAAAGGCTTTTGAACAAAGGAATAGCTAAATTAGGCTTGTGCTTTGCCATCAAAACTCTGGTGGCAGGATGACAAATGTGTTGGCAGTAAGGAGATTAGACAAGGGACCATCAGTATGTTAGGGGAGGAATGAGGATATGAGTGGAAAGGAAGTAAGAAATCAAATTAATAGCTTCAGGTGAAATTCACAGGACTCGACTATATGGAAAGAGGTGACATTTATGAAGTGTTTTTGAGTGTGGCAGTATAACAACTGATATAGGCAGGAAAACAGTGAACTAAGTTTGAGATAGTGGTGGAATATATGGATGTGGATTAAAAATTGATTCTTTCAATACTGTCTTTGTACAGATAAGGTTTAACATGTTAAGTTTTGTTTTGATAGTCAAAAAATTGTGGACACTGCTTTCACGAAATTCGGAACATTTTTTGGCCATAGCAAGAATGGGCACATTCTCGATTATATTTGTGTGTGTGTGAGACAGAATAGTGTTCCAGGATTCAATTTAAAATAACTGTTCGATACTATTAGAGACATACTCCAAATTTCTCATTAAATCACTTCTTCATAAAAGACAAGGTTGATTTATTATGTCGTTGTCATCCTTCTGTGGTATTGAATCCTTGACCAGTCAGAAATAAACTCAGTGCCAGGGTTCTCAGCAGTCTGACCTACTTAGCTAGGTTTTTTTTTTTTTTTGAGTTTGTAGTTGAATTCTGCTGGGAAGGTGTCGGAATGTTAGCTCCTGTGACTAGTAGACAGTAGAATACTCAGTGTTGTTGGAAAGCATGCAAGTTAGTGAAGCTCAATTCCTGCTTTCCTTTAACCATATGGGAATTCCTTTAACTTGACAGAGCATGGCAGAGTGTGGAAGGTGTTTACGCTTTCCTTCTATCTTTAAACATCAGTTAGAGTTTATATTATAGCGGTACCCAAGAACTTTATCATTCTAAATAGTATTTCCATGTAGCAGGTAGGTGATGCATGGATTGCCTTATAGAAACTTATTTTAGTCAAGTAGTCAGCACAGATGAGGACATATTAAAATAAGAGGAATTATATGCTAAAATACAAAAGTGACAGTAGACATGAAAATATCAGATGGTGAGGAAACACCATCTGATAAGCTGACTAACTGATGAAAACACCATCTGATAAAGCTGACTAACTTTTATACTGAAATTAAGGTGTGGTTGTGGTGGTGGTGGTCTAAGTCGCCAAGTCATGTTGGACTCTTACGACCCCATGGACTGACTGTAGCCCTCCAGGCTCCTCTGTCCATGGGATTTTCCAGGCAAGAATACTGGAGTGGATTTCCATTTCCTTCTCCAAAATTAAGCTGTGGTCACTAATAAACTTTATTTTATGGCAAATACTAATATTCCCAATAGCTAGAGATATTTTTATTAGAATAATTACAGTCTTTAATAATCCAATACGCATAAAAAGTGATTTGTTTTTCTTAGAGGCAGCTGTTAAACATCCAGGGGTAGATTATATTAAGAAAGTTTAGCATTTTCCTAGGCACTTATAGCTCACTGTTCTTAAGGAATTTAAGAAGTAATAAAGCCATTGGAGACATATAATAAGCATGAAGGCATTCATATAGAATAATAATTAAAGAGAGTTGAAGACAGAGGAGGCAAATGCTTATCTGCAGGTGCTGCAAATATTCATTAGAAAGAAAAGGCTCATCTAAAAACAACAGGTCCTGATTTAGAAGCTAAAAGAAGAGTTAAACACAGGGGGTAGTCATTTACCTCCTAAAGGACTAAGGTTTGGAAATTGATCAATGCTTGCTCTTAGTGTCATTGAATTTCTGTGTAGCAACAGTATAACTTTGACTGAAATATCCTTAGCTTAGAAAATTTAAGCAAATTAATGACTAAAGATTGAGTAAAATGTGGCTGGCAATCATTTTATGAACATCTGTCTTCAGAGGAATATGATTACTGATTCAAAATTATAGGGAAAAAGTGACAAATAATCAGGGTCTTGGCTGTAATGTTCATATTTGGGTTCTGAGCCAGCTTCCTCAGAAATCAGTTTGGTAGTTCCCTCCTCCCTCCATGTCCTTGGCACACAGACCAGCTGCCTGTCCCCGGAGTCCAGCTGTGAAGAATTTAAGGAGGCCCTCTCCAGGGGTGCCAGCCCCAGGAATGTTCTCCATGTGGATTTCTCCCAGAATCTCAGTGTGGCAAAGCACACCATGCAATCATCTTTTTATTTAGACTTTCAAATGAATGTAAAAATATTTGGCATGCTCTTTCCACCTTTGCTACTATTCATTTAGTCTTTGCCTCTGAAAAGTATTGCCAAGAGGAAAGTTTCCTGTGTTTATTTTATTTCTAGCATGACATCTTGCTTTGAAAACTTTGATTGTGTGTATAGGCAGGGAATGAAAAACATAGGCTTCATTTTTTTCCTTCTTTGCATTAATACACAATCTTAAGAGGAAATTCAAGGTGAATGATGAAAATCACAAACTTATAGGATCTTATGGAAAGGGTTTATAAGCTGTCTCGATGATAGATATTTTATTGCACCGTCAAAGACACCTGAACAGCAAACAACCTTTGCAAGAGCCTTAGTAAATCATTAAACCAACTAAACTTGAGGTATGAGTCTTTCCTTTATTCAGAAATTAGAGAGGGGATTAGTATGTATTTTTTTTTTTTCATTGTTGTTGGAAGTAGTAAGAGGCATGGAAGACCTTTTGCGTGTTCGTTTTAAACTTTGGTACCCAAGTAGTTATGTTCAATTACAGGTAACAAAATAAAGTATCAGATTTAAGATTGAATAATTTTGGGGGGTTGAAGGACGTGGATATCTTGGTGTGGGGTAAAGGGAGGATATTTTCACAAGATGACTTAGCTCTTGGAATTGACAGAGTAAGTATATCAGAAAAGGGTAGTAAATGGATATAAATTTAAACTTGATGAGAAAAAGGCAATAATGAGTCTTCTAACTCCGCTTAAGATTGCCCCCCTGTGACCAAGGAGCTCTACATTAAAAAAAAAAAAAAAAAGCTATGATATCACAAACCGTAAAACCTGTACTTGCAGAAAACTAATGAATTTTAGTGAAAAGAAACTCATAGCTTAAGAATGTGACAACCATGATAAGGTACTGAAAAGTCCATTTCCCTAAGGCAGTTAGTATGGACTCTATAATAAACTAAATACTGAGAAATTTAATTTGAGTTTTCCAAACTGTGTGCCCAGATATGTATGACTGAAGCATAGTTTCAGAAAGCTATAAAGCAACCATGCTTCTTGACAAACACTGATAGTCCGCTTATGCATAAAACTTAAGGAAAAATCCGAGGATTTCAGAGAATATATGGTAACTGTCATGTATCACAATTTATAATTGGGGAGAATGAATTTGTGGTAGGGAAATGATTAATTTGGAAGTCACATTGGGTCAAGGCTCATCTTTTTTTCCTACTTTTAATCTAGGAATACTGCATTTTCTCTGTTTAAGATAAAATTTCAATTTTATCTATGAAAGATATGCCAATATTTAAATTCTTTGCCATATTATTTCAAATAATGAAAAAATTATCAAACTGTACTTATTTTTGAAAGTTATTGAAACAATAAAATTCCAAGATGGCAAAATAACTGTTCACTTTGTAAATACCACGTCTGTGCTGCATTGTTACCAAAAGATCTTGTCAGTAGGGGAAGGAAAGAGAACAGAGCTTAGTGTACTGAATGACTTGTGGAAGCGAAGAAGGAAACAGAATAGACTCGATCTTGAAAGCCGGATTTCACTTTGGGCCAGACTGTGGACTTTGAGCTATATGCCCAGTATCTATGGAAATGATATACCAACTGGAAAACCAGGCCCCCGGAAGGAAGAGCCTCAGAGCTCGTACCTAGACTCTCCATTGCCTAAAAGTATACTCTAATTATCTGTGTAACTGAATAGAATTGTTAGGGGAAGCACACTGATTGAAACCGCCCACCCTGGCCAGGCACCATAGTAACCATTTGCATGAGTTGTTTTATGACAGGAGATCCTGGTAAGGAATACGGAACTAATAAGCCACCACCAACTGGAAGAGTTCGGGAAAGGTTGAAAGGAGACACCGTGTGTCCATCTACTTCCCCAGAACCCCTCTTGCTAGCATCCATCTTGGCTGAGCGATGCGTGCACCACCAGGAAAGATTCTGAATTAGAATGATTGGCCAAAGACCGCCTGGAAACTAATCCCATCACCATAAAACCTGAGACTGTGAGCCACACGGCAGAGCAGTTCTCCTGGGTTCTCTTACCCCACTGCTCTCCACCCGGGTGCCCTTTCCCAATAAAATCTCTTGCTTTGTCAATATGTTGTAGCCACACGTTCCGGGAAACAAACTCACTCAGAAGGACAATGCAGATAGTGGAGTGCAGTTTATTACACCGGTGGGCCCAAGGCAGAGTCTCCTCTTAGCCAAGGACCCTAACCAGCATTTGTGAAAATCTTTTATACCCCACGTGTACGTGTCTGAACCCACCACTGCAAATTCTTTGAGACTTACATAAACCAAGGAAAATAAATCCCAATAACCCCATCATTGTGCTCATGTGCTCAAACAGTCAAACAATTAGCTAATAATCAATAAACCTGAGGTTACACTCTGATAGATACAGAAAAACTTATGGCCTGTCTGGAGGAAGGGGTGATTAGTCTATGTTTTCTCTTAGGCGATGAGTAACCTAGATATGATCTTCAAGGTTCCCCGGTCTGGAAGGGTCTTATCCTTCTGTTGTTGTTTTCATAGGCACTAGACACAGAGTTCAGAGTCCATTGGAAAGGTGGCTGAGCATGATCAGCATGAATAGGCCTAAGATGGAGTCCAGGCCCTATGAATTCCTTCAAGTACATGTGTCTCCTCGGACAATTCATTTTGGAGTGTTAGACAAGAGTCCAGTTTTGGGCCCTGGAAGAGGTCCCCCTTCCTGTAACAGAATCATACATTCTATTATGCTTATTGGGGTATGACCACAGGCCTATTGATAATTGTCCACTGTTAACTACCTAGGCTTAAGGCGTATGAATCACAGGTTAACTTTGGTTGTATCTTTCTTTTCCTTTGTTCAGACTAGTTTCAGGGAATTTGGGGAGTTGGGTTTGGGTACGTACACTTAGGGTATATAAGGTTTTCACAAAAACTGGTTGGGGTCCTTGGCTAAGAGGAGACTCTGCCTTGGGCCCGCCGGTGTAATAAACTCCACTCCACTATCTGCATTGTCCTTCTGAGTGGGTTTGTTTCCCGGAACATGTGGCTACAACAGAAGTAGGTGCTATCTTCACAGAGATACTGGGGAAAGTAGAAGGCAGGTTTACCAAAGGAGTGAAGATATAGAAGGGGTTGTATGAGGCATGCTACGTGAAACCTCCATGCCAGAAAAAATGTGTAGAAAAGGATTCTGAGTGTGAAAGCGAATTTTGGAAAGAACAGGACAAGAACATTAAGACAAGTATTATGTCTTTTAGAACTTTGTCTAGTCTTGGTGTTAGCAGCGTGTCTAGGTTAACATTAAAGGAAGCCATAACAGACGGATGTCTCAGCCTCTACTACCCACATTCTGGCTCTGCGTAGAGTTACAAAAAGACACCAATTCCTCCCTTCCTTCGTGGCTGAGGAGCATGGACAGACCTCATTCCCTGAACCCTTAAAACTGTCAGTCGTGGTAACGAACCCTTAATTTCCATCTTATTTGATCCTCACACCAACTTAAAAACAGTGAATAGTGCCTCTCCCCCAACCTCCCGCCATCCCCCTCTCTCTCCCCCTCTCTGCCTGGCTGCTCTACTGAGACTCTGACTCGTTAAATGATTTAAGGCAAGCAAAAAACACCTCAAAAACCCACCAACAATAAAACTGGGGTTTAACCCTCAAGCAGTCGGACTCCAGACTCCAAAGACTTGGTTTATTCTGTCTGGTACCTTGAGACACAGGTGCTTCTATCAGAGAAATGTCTGGAGAACTGGATGTTATTTGGTCTTCAGGCTCTGCTCAGGCCAGAGCAGCAGCTCTCTCTAGTGGGGGCAGGAACTGAAGACAAATTGCTAGGATTTTAGGACTTCCTGCAGCCAGTCTCAGGTCCTTCACTTCTATTTTCCCTCATCTGATTTTGAGATGCAAATATTTGACTTCTGCTCCAAAAGAAGAAAATGAGAGTATAAGTCTCAAAGAGTCAAGAGAATGAATCCTGGTCTAGTTTCTCCATTTCTCCAGCTTCTCAATCCCTTCCTAGTTCCCAGCATCAAAGAGTATGTTAAAAAGGGCAAAGTTTGGAAGGAAGGACAGCAGCTTTTCATTGTCTGCTTTGTTTTCTGTTACCCTTGAAATTCATTGTATCTTTCTCTAACTGTGATGTAGCCCTTTAAAAACAGACTACTTGTTTTTGGAGTTTGGGAGGGCAGGTGGCCAGACATCATTGTCAGGTATGTTAATTATTGTACTCTATATGGATGTCTACACTGCAGTTCTGCTTATTTGCTGCTTATTAAGTAAGGTTTTTTTTTTTTTTTTTTTTTAAATCAAGTCTTGAAATTCCTCAGGGCAAAGGAAGTTTATAAATGACATTAATTGGAAAGAAGCTACCTCTAAAGCATGGCTCAACACAGAAGGATTTTTCTATTCCTAGATCATCCAGTGCTTTACCCCAAATAGATAGGAGAGTTAATCCTACTCTCTTATTACTCTTCTGCCCTGTCTATGAGCACAATGCCTAACCTATCCCTGGCATCTTCGCACACTCCTCCAGCAGAGGATGTGGAAGGGTAAAACAATTATTCAAACACACTTTACAAAGGTTCTAGTAGTTGGCAATACTTGTTCTGAACTTTCTGTTGGATTTTGTCATCGTTTTAATTACTTTACTATCATTTGCAAGAGAGAAGGTGTCTTTGAATGGGCCCTATTTTGGGAAATCTTCAGGGCCAAAACTAAATGTACATTTTCATCATTTCACAAGTTGTCAAAGTAGCCAGTATAGTGAAATGACAGGATTTGAAAGAAAACAGATTTTTGCAAAACTTTTAATTAAGGTAGAAGGGCATTTTATTGCAATTATTTATATTTTATGTTAACTTTTTTATTGACTTGTTATGTTTACATAAATAGAGTATATATGAGTTTTGAGTTGGACTATGAAGAAAGCTGAGCGCCAAAGAATTGATGCTTTTGAACTGTGGTATTGGAGAAGATTCTTGAGAGTCCCTTAAACTGTAAGGAGATCCAACCAATCCATTCTAAAGGAGATCAGTCCTGGGTGTTCATTGGAAGGACTGATGCTGAAGCTGAAACTCCAATACTTTGGCCACCTCATGTGAAGAGTTGACTCATTGGAAAAGACTCTGATGCTGGGAGGGATTGGGGGCAGGAGGAGAAGGGGATGACAGAGGATGAGATGGCTGGATGGCATCACCAACTCGATGCACGTGAGTCTGAGTGAACTCTGGGAGCTGGTGATGGACAAGGAGGCCTGGCGTGCCGCGATTCACGGGGTCGCAAAGAGTCGGACACGACTGGGAGACTGAACTGAATTGATTGCATCTGAAATTTTGCTTTTAATTTCCTACAACTGTTTGCCATAGCCCTTGTAAATTTCTTTCACAAGTTTTTCACCCAATAATTTTTGGACCAACTACTGTAATCTTTATGTTCCTGTGTGTTTGACTATTTTATAACTTGGGTCTTATTTGCAAAAAAAATTAATTTACACATAGCATGCTAAAAGAATGTTCAGTGTATTTATGATCTAAGGTAAACTTAACTTTTCTCTGTTATGATGTCTAACACCCACAAGGATAAAGCATTTTATTTTATAACAATTGTTACTACTGTCATTCCTTTCATTTACTTTTCCATTGTTTTCTTTTGAAAGATATCAAGATAATTGAAAAGCTGCAAAAAAGAACCCTTAATCAGACTCATTAATTGTTAATATTCAGCCATTTGAGAGTTAGACATCATAACATTCAGCCCAATTCTTCAACACATCCCTCCTAAAACAAGAACATTCTCCCACAAACCTAATTTTAATTATCATAAGAAAATTTGACATTAATATAATGCTTTTATCTAGGTATAATCCATATTAATATTTCCAAAGTTGCCTCAATAAAATCTTTCATAGTTATTCGTACTCTCTTTCCAGTTGCTTAGAAACAGTCAGGCATTATTTTTATTTATGGTATCTCCTTATCATCCTCTAATTTAAAACAATTCCCAGCTATTTTTTTCTTTCACTATATTTTTAAAGACATTGGATCATTGTTTTGCACACTATTACTAAAATGAGTACTTTCTCATGATTAGATTCAGGTAAAGAACATTTTTGGCAGGACAACAGATGTTATGTTGTATCTTTCAGAGTATCATATCAGGAAATGGACGAAATAAATATATCCTAATTTGGAAAATTAAGTTTGATGCCTTAGTTAAGGTGGTATCTGTTGGATTTCTTCATTGTGTAGGTACTTTTGTCTTTTGTGATTAGTAAATACTCTGTGGAGTAATATTGTGAGAGTGTATAAATATTTGTTTTCTGGTGATTCTTCAATGGTTTTGGTATCCATTAATACATATTGTTTGAATCAATCTTTACTTTTGTCTCAGCAAAATGGTGTTTTACCAATTTTACTGTCTTTTCTACATTTGTTACCATTTTTCTCTAAAGAAGAGCTTGTCATTCTCCCTGTCCCAAATACTTGAAGTTATTATATTGGGGTATCATTATGAGTGAGCTCATTTTTATTCAATGTATTATAATTTATTTCACTCATTATTTGTTATAAAATATCAAGTATTCCAAATTTGGCCAGTGGAAACTCTGCTCAACTCTGTTATCCATTTCAATTGTCCTATTCACATCATCATTAGAAATAGTCTCTGAAGATAATTTAAAATAATATTTAGCCTACTTATTTGTACGAGTACTTCAACTCCCTTATCACATTAACTTTATCTATGAAAAATCATATAATCATTCATCTTCAACATTTAAAAAGCTTAGAAGCTGTTCCTCCCATCTTCACAAGAGAAAAGATGAATATACAAAAAAAAAAAAAAAAGAAAAGAAACAGTGCCCTTTCTTGATCACAGCAGTGCACTGAGTTCTCAGGTCAATCTCTACCTTCAAACCAAACAAACCAAAGCTCTAAGAAAGTCACAACCAAGATCCGCCTACCTCCAGCACAAGTAATTGGAACATTACAAAACTTACAGTAAGACTTAAACAATAATTTTAATGAATTGTTGGATGCTTATCACGGACTTGCAAGAGAATGAGAAACTCCTAGAGGATACAGTCTTAAAGGAGCCCTCACACTTTTTTAGTTTGCTTTCAGGAACCCCATCAAATCCTCTTGGTAAAGAGTCAAGAAAGATCCCCTGTGCCTCTTTCAGGGGAAGGCAAAAAAAGTCACAATTTAAAAACTCACCCAGAACATACACCATGACAAAAGCCCATTCTTCAGGGTATAAAACGTTACCAGAGCCTTATTCCATCCAGGGAAGGGCATGTACACAACTCTGACACTTTCTAGCCGTCTTGTTTCATCTAAGATGGGGAGTAAAGCTCGGAAATATTGATAAAGTTCACAGCTCAGTGACACAGGCCAGTTAAAAGACTGAGATTTCACTTTAAGATTATTGAATATGCTCCTTCCCCCACCACACACTCCAGAAGGGTTCCAGTAAAATAACGGGGTTACAACTGAAAGGGCTGGAAGCCACAGACCGTCTCTGAGGAATTCTTAGGAAGTTGAAAGACAACAGAGGAGAAAAAAATAAGGGCAATAGACATATTCTAAGCCTCTAGTATGTACACCTACTTTAAACATTGACCACAGCTCAACTTCTAGATAGATTAAACATAAAACCCTGCACTGAAGGCCTATTTACCCTAGTTCTTGTTACCCAATACATCATATCTAACTTCCAACAAAAAAATTTACAAGGCATGCTAAATGACAAGAAAAAACCATAATACTGAAAATATCTTCTCTTTAGGAAAATATTTTCACTTTTAGTTGAGTTAAGATGGAATTGCCCTGAAAATTCCTTTGTTATGTTTATGTTGTGAAATCCCATGTGTGATATCTGATTCCTGCCTATAAAAATCAATATGGAGACTCATATAACATGAAGAGAAACTTGATAATTAATCCAGCACTAGAGAAAATAAGTAGTACCCTTAAAGAGGAAAGATTAAAAAGATATCAGTAGACCAGAAAGCCGACTATTTTCCTTGGGAACAGAGAAAATAAAGTGAAATATTTGCATTGAAGGGACCTGCTGGTTTTATGGTCACATCTGCTAACCAGTCTGCATCCTTGGCTCACAGAGATCCCCATGACTGCTGAAAAAAAAGTGACTCAGAAACATTTCCCCTTCATGTAGCCTAGCATATTTCAGCAGTCTGTGTTCCCAAAACTCGCGGTCGAAAAATACTCAAATTCATGCCTACATTTCCTGAAAAGAAGATCAGTCCAGAGGTGATTCAGTAACACATGAAGCTTGCTCTCCAGACATAAATATGAAATACAAATCAGAAAGAACACTGGCATAGAAATGACAGAAACCTCATCATGTTGAGTTGGGAAGTCAATCTCATTATTTGTTAACGGAGATTGAGTGTTCTTTGGCATTGGGTGGTGCCAACAATGGGCTAGGTGCTGCAGAGAACATAGACTTAGACAAAGTTCTTGCCCAAGGGGCTCGTAATCAAATCAGACAAACCAGACGCTAACACAGTCCAGCAGTCTGGAGTGGAGAAAGTTGGGTTTATATGGGGAACCTAAGGTCACTCTGTCCACAAGTATACTCAATTTCCCTCCAACAAGCTTGGTCTCTTGTGCTGTGTAAGTCTGAGAGAAAATTTTAACATACTTTCTTATTACTTCCTTTGCAACATCGCCCAGGAAGTCTGTTTTGTGAGAGAGTAAAGTTGGGTTTTCATTGTCATGTGACAGGGTTTAGGATAAATTCTGTATAGCACATGGCCTGGTTTACTGGAGAAGGAAGGAAAAACTCAAAAGTCAGAAAGAGAAGCACAGTTATGTAGGAGAACATTCCACAGAAAGGCCCGTGGAACCAGATTTCTACTGAGCCTGTGATACATATCAGTCATTTTGCGATGTGACCACTCTCACCTCTATTCTGTCACAAGCAACCTTGACAAGTGAATGGGCTGCTTGGCAGCAGGCATTCTGGATTTAAATTTTTAGCTGTTTACAAATTTCTGAGTATACCATAAGCCAACAATTGAAACTCTTGGAGCCCATGTGATATTCCCAGTGTGGGGCAATGCATGGCACTGTTCACATGGGGTTCTGAATTTAAAAAGCAATAAGTAGAAACTGAAAGTGTTAGCTGTGTCTGACTCTTAGTGACCCCATGGACTGTAGCCTGCCAGGGTCTTTTGTCCATGGAATTCTCCAGGCAAGAATACTGGAGGCAGTAGTCCACTGGAGTAATAGTCCTCTTCTGTCCATCCTTCTCCAGGGGATTTTCCCAACCTAGAGATAGACCCCGGATCTCCCACATTGCAGGGAGATACTTTACCATGTCAGCCATCAGGGAAGCCCATTAAAAAGAGTAATTCAAATGTGGGTTAGAAAATTTCCTCTAGTGCTTACCTCTATCATAGTGCTTGTGATACTTATCTATTTGTCTATAAACCATCCTCCATCACTTAGATACTTGGCACATAATAGGGTTCTAATAAAAATTTGTGTATTAATAAATTCCAAAAAGTACCTAAACCATCTCTAACATAGCATTTTCTTTGAACTCCCAAGGAAAACTCAAGCATGATACCTACAAAGATCTTCACAGAGTCCCCAAACCCTGTTAAGTTTATTTTTCTTTACAGCCTAGGGACCCTAGTTTTGTATTTAAGCATATAGAATAATATCCATAGTTAATTAGTTAGAATCACAAGTAGCCACTACCAAACCATCATCTATTCCATAGTTTTGTGCACATTATACACACAGAATTGTATCACTATTAATTTGTGTATGTATCAGTACCAATGCAAGTTGAATGCAGAATAAGGGCATTCCAAGTACTCAAGAAAAACTTTTGTGAATTTAAGTCATGTGGCTTTTAAATAATTTTGTTTCTTTAAAGTTCAGTGAAGACCTTGTGGATTTTAATAGAGGAAATAACTTTTTTAAAAAAGAACACTGTGTGGATATATAACATATTATAGGCTAGCTTCTAGCAAGAACGGTGGGTTTACACGCAGACGTCTTGGAGTCAATCAACTGGTGATAGAAGACCAGAAGAAGTGTGTCCTAAAAGCCCAAAAATGTTTTAGTCCTAATAACTAAGCCAAACCCAACACTGCTGAAGTTAGAATGAATTAAAGGACCTGCCACACATGTGTGGGTTGTTGCCCCTCCTTGTGAAACAGTGTCTGGGAAAAGCTTCACTTTCTGAAAAAAATTTTTAAAAAATCTGTAATGCAAATATTTATTTGGACTTTGGATAGGCTGAGAAGGTACAGTTTCTAATTTAATCTTAAACTAGTTTTTCATCTCTAACGTCATGGGGAAATGCTATCTTGGGCTGGGCTCAGAATACTTTAGAAATTTGCCTATTAGTGAGCTAGAACTCTATTTTAGTTGTGTAGAAATGGGTATATTTTATGCAGATACTCTTATCTAAGAAATAAAAACCTGTCAGAGACTTGTGTAACTGTAACTTGATCTCAGAGGGCAATGTGTCTAACCTATACATTGTACAAATTAGAAAACTATCGAAAGTTGAAGTGACTTACTCAAGGTCATGACTCCTGAGTAGTGTTACTGAACAAAATCCTAGGTCTTCTGAATCCAATTCTGTGCTCCTTCCTTTAAAATCATTAATGATGTTTTCTAAACTTTTTAATTTTGTGATAATCATAGATTCACGTATGGTTATAAAATTATTATTTCCTCACTATTCCTTCCTTCTTACCTTTTATTTTTTCCTCAGTGTTACACCTGGCAAAACTATAGAGTGATATTACAACCAGGATGTGAAAATTGATATGATGCAGATATAGAATACATACAACATAACACAGATTTCCTATGTTGCCCTTTTATAGCCACACCCATTTTTTCTCTCCCTCATCCCTTCCTTAATCCCTGACAAACAACTTGTTTTTAATTTCTGTAGTTTTATTGTTTTAAAAATGTTCTATGAATGGAATCATAATAGCCCTTTTGGGGCAGATTATTTGCACTTAGCATAATTCTCTGGAGATTCATTGAGTTTGCTGTGTATATCAATACTGTGTTCCTTTCCCCCCCCCCCCCCCAGTGTAGTCCGTGATATGATTGCACCATGGTTTTTTTAAACCATTTACCTATTGTAAGACATCTATGCTGCTTACGATTTTTGGTTAATACAAATAAATCTGCTGCAAAAATTCAAGTAGAGATTTTGTGTGAACGTAAGTGTTCATTTCCCTGAAGTAAATTCCCAAGAGTACAGCAGCTGGGTTGTACAGTAAATGTGTTTTTAATTTTAGAAGAAAGTGCCAAGTTGTTTGTCATAATGGCTGTACCATTTTATATTCCTACTAGCAATAATAAGTCATCCAATTTCTCTGTATTTTTGGCTGCATTTGATGTGGTCACTGTTCTTTTATTTTAGCTATTCTAATGGTGTATAGTGATATCTCACTGTGGCTTTAATTTGAATTTCTGTATGACTAATGATGTTGAGTTTTTCTCGTGTGCTTATTTGCCATCTATACATTTTCATTAAATATGTCTTTACCTCCTTTGCCTATACTCTAACTAGTTTATGTATTTTTTTTTGTTGAACCGCTGAGTTTTGAGGTTCTTTATATATCATAGATACTAAGCCTTTGTCATACATGTGGTTTGCAAATCTTTTCTCTTAGTCTGTATTTTGTCTTTTCACCCTTCTCACAAGATCTTTCACACACACAAAATATTAAAACCTTAACAAAGTCCAATTTCTTAGTTTTCCTTTGATGAATTGTGCTTCTGATATGAAATCCAAGAATTCTACCAACATATTAAACTCAACATTTAGCAATTTTGTGTATATGATGAGAACACTTAAACTCTACCCTGTTCACACATTTCAAGTAAGCAATAGAGTATTATTAGCTGTAATTACCACAATACAATTGTTGCCAGAACTCAATCATCTTTCATACTGAAACTTTGTACCCTTTGATCAACATCTTCCTAACTCCCCCATTTCCCCAACCCTTGGCAAACATCATAGAGTATGAATTCGTTTTTTCACATGTGAGAGCCTACAGTACTTGTCTTTCTATGTTTGGGCTATCTCATTTAATATAATATCCACCCATTTCATCTGTGCTTATGCAAATAGTGGGATTACCTTTTCTTTTAAGGCTGACTAATATTCTATTGCTAGTTCATGTACTGTTGGAGCCTGGCTTGGAGAATTTTGAGTGTTACTTTACTAGCGTGTGAGATGGGGGCAATTGTGCAGTAGTTTGAACATTCTTTGGCATTGCCTTTATTTGGGATTGAAATGAAAACTGACCTTTTTGAGTCCTGTGGCCACTGCTGAGTCTTCTAAATTTGCTGGCGTATTGAGTACAGCACTTTCACAGCATCAACTTTTACGATTTGAAATAGCTCAACTGGAATTCCATCACCTCCACTAGCTTTGTTCATAGTGATGCTTCTTTAGGCCCACTTGACTTCACATTCCTATATGCCTGTCTCTAGGTGAGTGATCATACCATCATGATTATCTGGGTCGTGAAGATCTTTTTTGTATAGTTCTTCTGTGTATTCTTGCCACTTCTTCTTAGTATTTTCTGCTTCTGTAAGGTCCATACCATTTCTGTCCTTTATTGAGCCCATCTTTGCATGAAATCTTTCCTTGTATTTTTCTAATTTTCTTGAAGAGATCACTAGTCTTTCCCATTCTATTGTTTTTCTCTATTTCTTTTCACTGTTCACTGAGGAAGCCTTTCTTATCTCTCCTTGCTATTCTTTGGAACTCTGCATTCAAATGGGTATATCTTTCCTTTTCTCCTTTGCTTTTTGCTTTCTTTTCACAGCTATTTGTAAGGCCTCCTCAGACAGCCATTTTGCATTTTTGCATTTCTTTCTCTTGGGAATGGTCTTGATCCCTGTCTCCTGTACAATGTCACAAACCTCCATCCATAGTTCATCAGGCACTCTGTCTATCAGAACTAGTCCTTAAATCTATTTCTCACTTCCACTGTATAATCGTTAGGGATTTGATTTAGGTCATACCTGAATGGTCTGGTGATTTTCCCTACTTTTTTCAATTTAAGTCTGAATTTGGAATAAAAAGTTTATGGTCTGAGCCACAGTCAGCTCCTGGTCTGGTTTTGCTGACAGTATAGAGCTTCTCTATCTTTGGCTGAAAAGAATATAATCAATCTGATTTTGGTATTGACCATCTGGTGATGTCCATATGTAGAGTCTTCTCTTGTGTTATTGGAAGATGGTGTTTGCTATTACCAGTGCATTCTCTTTGCCCTGCTTCATTCTGTATTCCAAGGCCAAATTTGCCTGTTACTCCAGGTGTTTCTTGACTTCCTACTTTTGCATTCCAGTCCCCTATAATGAAAAGGACATTTTTTTGTGGTGTTAGTTCTAGAAGGTCTTGTAGGTCTTCACAGAACCGTTCAGCTTCAGCTTCTTCAGCATTACTAGTTGGGGCATGGACTTGGATCACCGTGATATTGAATGGTTTGCCTTGGAAATGAACAGAGATCATTCTGCCATTTTTGAGATTGCATCCAAGATTGCATCCCATTTCTTCTAAGGGATTCCTGCCCACAATAGTAGATATTATGGTCATCTGAGTTAAATTCACCCATTCCGGTCCATTTTACTTTGCTGATTCTTAAAATGTGGACGTACACTCTTGCCATCTCCTGTTTGACCACTTCCAATTTGCCTTGATTCATGGACCTAACATTCTGGGTTCCTAAGCAATATTGCTCTTTACAACATCAGACCTTGCTTCCATCACCAGTCACATCCACAACTGGGTGTTGTTTTTGCTTTGGCTCTGTCTCTTCATTCTTTCTGGGGTTATTTCTCCATTGATCTCCAACAGCATATTGGGCAACTACCAACCTGGGGGGTTCATCTTTCAGTGTCCTATCTTTTTGCCTTTTCATACTGTTTGTGGGGTTCTCAAGTAAGAATACTGAAGTGGTTTGCCACTCCCTTCTCCAGTGTACCACATTTTGTCAGAACTCTCCACCATGACCCATCCATCTTGGGTAGCCCTACACAGGATGGCTCAGTTTCATTGAGTTAGACAAAGCTGTGGTCCATGTGATCAGGGTGGCTAGTTTTTGGTGACTGTGGTTTTCAGTCTGTCTGCCCTCTGATGGAGAATGATAAGAGGCTTATGGAAGCTTCCTGATGGTAGAGACTGAAAGGAAAAGGAAAGGAAAGTGAAGTCGCTCAGTCATGTCCAACTCTTTACTACCCTGTAGATTGTAGCCTACCAGGCTTCTCCATCCATGGGATTCTCCAGGCAAGAATACTAGAGTGGGTTGCCATTTCTTTTCCAGGGGAAACTGGGTCTTGTTCTGATGGACTGGGCCATGATCAGTATATCTTTAATCCGATTTTCTGTTGATGGGTGGATCTGTGTTCTCTCTTTGTTATTTACCTGGGGCCAAACTATGGTGCCAAATAGGAAAAGGAGTACGTCAAGGCTGTATATTGTCAACCTGCTTATTTAACTTATGCAGAGTACATCGTGAGAAACACTGGACTGGAAGAAGCACAAGCTAGAATCAAGATTGCCGGGAGAAATATCAATAACCTCAGATATGCAGATGACACCATCCTTATGGAAGAAAGTGAAGAGGAACTAAAAAGTCTCTTGTTGAGAGTGAAAGTGGAGAGTGAAAAAGTTGGCTTAAAGCTCAACATTCAGAAAACGAAGATCATGGCATCTGGTCCCATCACTTCATGTGAAATAGATGGGGAAACAGTGTCAAACTTTATTTTTGGGGACTCCAAAATCACTACAGATGGTGGTTGCAGCCATGAAATTAAAAGACGCTTACTCCTTGGAAGGAAAGTTATGACCAACCTAGATAGCATATTAAAAAGCAGAGACATTACTTTGCCAACCAAGGTCTGTCTAGTCAAGGCTATGGTTTTTCCAGTGGTCATGTATGGATGTGAGAGTTGGACTTTGAAGAAAGCTGAATGCTGAAGAATTGATGCTTTTGAACTGTGGCATTGGAGAAGACTCTTGAGAGTCCTTTGGACTGCAAGGAGATCCAACCAGTCCACTCTAAAGGAGATCAGCCCTGGGTGTTCTTTGGAAGGACTGACGCTAAAGCTGAAACTCCAGTACTTTGGCCACCTCATGTGAAGAGTTGACTCATTGGAAAAGACCCTGGTGTTTGGAGGGATTGGGGGCAGGAGGAGAAGGGGACAACCGAGGATGAGATGACTGGATGGCATCACCGACTCAATCGACGTGAGTTTGAGTGAACTCTGGGAGCTGGTGATGAACAGGGAGGGCTGATGTGCTGCGATTCATGGGGTCACAAAGAGTCGGACATGACTGAGTGATTGAACTGAACTGAACTGAAACTATGGTAGAGGTAATGAAGATAATGGTGAACTCCTTCAAAAGATCTCATGCATGTACTGCTACACTCAGTACCCCCAACCCTGCAGCAGGCCCCTGCCAACCCACACCTCCACTAGAGACTCCTGGACACTCCTTGGCAAGTCTGGGTCAGTCTCTTGTGGGGTCAATACTCCTTTCTCCTGGGTCCTGGTGCATGCAAGGTTCTGTTTGTGCCCTCCAAGACTTTATTTCCCAGTCCTGTGTAAGTTCTGGTGGCGCTGTGATGGGGTTAATAGCAACCTCCTCCAAGAGGGCTTATGCCATATCCAGGTCTGCTGCACCCAGAGCCCCTGTCCCTGTGGCAGTCCACTGCTGACCCGTACCTCCACAGGAGATGCTCAAACACAGTTCTGTCTTAGTCTCTGTGGGGTCCCAGGGTCCTGGTATGCACAAGGTTTGTTTGAGCCATCTGAGCGTCTCTGGCAGGAATGAGGTTTGCTTCTAAATGTGAATTTGCCCCTCCTACCATCTTACTGGGATTTCTCTGACCCTGGATGTGGGATACCTCCTTACAGCCGTCCCAGCGAGGTGCAGCCAATACTTGCTCCAGCACCATGCAGCTGCCACATGCTGGGAAATTCTGAAGAATGGAAATACTAGACCACCTGACCCACCTCTTGAGAAATCTGTATGCGATCAGGAAGCAACAATTAGAACTGGACTTGGAACAACAGACTGGTTCCAAATTGGGAAAGGAGTAGGTCAAGGCTGTATATTGTCACCCTGTTTATTTAACTTATATGCAGAGTACATCGTGAGAAACTCTGGGCTGGATGAAGCACAAGCTGGAATCAAGATTGCCAGGAGTAATATCAATAACCTCAGATATGTAGATTACACCACCCCTATGGCAGAAGGCAAAGATGAACTAAAGAATCTCTTGATGAAAGTGAAAGAAGAGAGTGAAAAAGTTGGGTTAAAGCTCAACATTCAGAAAACGAAGATCATGGCATCTGGTCCCATCATTTCATGGGAAATAGATGGGAAAACAGTGGAAACAGTGGCTGACTTTATATTTTTGGGCTCCAAAATCACTGCAGATGGTGACTGCACCCATGAAATTAAAAGATACTTGTTCCTTGAAAGGAAAGTTAACACCAACCAAAACAGCATATTAAAAAGCAGAGATATTACTTTGCCAACAAAGGTCCATCTAGTCAAAGCTATGGCTTTTCCAGTAGTCATGTATGATGTGAGAGTTGGACTATAAAGAAAGCTGAGCACTGAAGAACCGATACTTTTGAACTGTGGTGTTGGAGAAGACTCTTGAGAGTCCCTTGGTCAGAAAGGAGATCCAACCAGTCCATCCTAAAGGAAATCAGTCCTGAATGTTCATTGGAAAGACTGATGCTAAAGCTGAAACTCCAGTACTTTGGCTCCCTGATGCAAAGAATTGACTCATAGGAAAAGACCCTGATGCTCAGAAAGATTGAAGGCAGGAGAAGGGGGTGACAGAGGAAGAGATGGTTGGATGGCATCACAAACTCAGTGGACATGAGTTTGAGCAAGCTCTGGGAGTTGATGATGGACAGGGAAGCCTGGTGTGCTGCAGTTCACCAGGTCGCAAAGAGTTGGACACAACTGAGTGACTGAATGGAACTGAGTGAATATTCTCTTATATACATACCCCTGGGCCTGCAGCACACTTGGGAGAGAACACCAAACACTCCAAAGCTCTGCTCAGGCTCTTTTGGGGAGGCACCATGCCACATCCTGCTCCATCATATATACAGCACATTTTATTTTCTCATTCATCCACTCACAGTTGCTTAGGTTGTTTTTGTATCTTGGCTATTGTGAATAATGCTGCAGTGAACATGGGAGTGCAGATACTGCTTTCGTTTCTTTTAGATGTATGTTCAGAGTAGAATTGCTATGTAATAGTCTATTTTTAATTTTTTGAAGAACCTTCATACCATTCCATGATGGCTGTACCAAATTATATTCCCTCATATCTGTACCAAAGTTCCATTTTTCTCTGCATCTTCACCTGTTCTCAATTTTGTTTGTTTGCTTTGTTGTTTTTTAAATAATTGCCATCTTGAGAGGTGTGAAGTGATATAATGCTGTGGTTTCTATTTGAATTTCCTTAATGGTTAGTGATACTGATCATCTTTTTGTATACTTGATGGCCATTTGTGCCTTCTTTTGAGAAATGTCTATTCAGGTCTTTTGCTAATATTTTAATCAGGTTATCTTTTATATTTGCTATGGAAAATCCCATGGACAGAGGAGCCTGGTAGGCTGCCGTCCATGGGGTCGTGAAGAGTCAGACATGACTGAGCGACTTCCCTTTCACTTTTCACTTTCATGCATTGGAGAAGGAAATGGCAACCCACTCCAGTGTTCTTGCCTGGAGAATCCCAGGGACGGGGTAGCCTGGTGGGCTACCATCTATGGGGTGACACAGAGTCGGACACGACTCAAGTGACTTAGCAGAGAGATGGAATTGTAGGAGTTCTTATATATTTTGAATATTAATTCCTTATCAGATGTATGATTTGCAAATATTTTTCTCATTCTTTAGGTTGCCTTTTTTCTCTGTTGATTGTTTGCTTTGCTATGCAGAAGCTTTAGGTTAGATGTAATCCCACTTGTCTATTTTTGCTTTTGTTGCTTGTGCTTAGGGGAGCATATCTTAAAAAAAAAAAATCATTGCACAAGCCAATGTCAAGGGCTTTTCCTATGTTTAATTCTAGAGTCTTATAATATCTGGTCTTAAATTTAAGCCTTGAATCCATCTTGAATTCGTTATTTATATGATATGAGACATGGGTCCAATTTTACTCCTTTGGTTGTAGATATCCAGTTTTTCCAACAGTATTTATTAATGAGTGTTATTCTTGGCACCATTATTGAAGATCAGCTGACCATATATGTATGGATTTTCTGTCTTTTCTCTTCCACTGGCATATATATCTGTTTTTATACTAGTACCATACTGTTCAGATTACTAGAGCTTTGCAATATATTTTCAATGGTCTAATTTCTCATCACTTTTTTGGTAATATATTTTGAAATCAGGAACTGTGGTGTTTTTAGCATTGATCTTCTTGTTCAAAGCTCGTGTTTAAGAACTCAGCTATATGGAATCATTTGCAGTTCCATATGGATTTCAGGATTAATTCCCCCCCCCCTCCTATTTCTATGAAGAATGCCATTAGAATTTTGATAGGCATTGTGTTAAATCTGTAAACGACTTTGAGTCCTATGAATACTTTAATAGCTTTAGTTCTTCCAATCTATGAACATGGAATATTTCTCTATTTATTTATGTCTTTTTCAATTTACTTGTGTCCTTTTCAATTTCTTTTATAATTTTTTAAAGATTATTATTTTTTATTTATTTATGGCTGTTTTGAGTCTTCATCACTGAGAGCCAGCTTTCTCTAGTTGTGGAGAATGGGGACTACTCTCTAGTTGTGATGCACTGGCTTCTCATTGTGGTGGCTTCTCTTGTTGCAGAGTATGGGCTCTAGACCCCCATGCTTCAGTAGTCGTGGTACAACTCATTAGTTGTGACTGACAGGCTCTAGAGCGCTGGCTCAGCAGTTGTGGTGCACAGGCTTAGTTGCCACATGGCATGTGGGATCTTTTCAGAGCAGAGATTGACCCACCTCCCTTGCATTGGCAGGTGAATTCTTAGCCACTGGACCACCAGGGAAGCCCTATAAATATTTTATAGTTTTCAGTGTACACATCTTTCACCTTCTTGGTTAAATTTAATCCTAAGTATATGATTCTTTGTGGTGCTATTGTAAAGGTAACTGTTTTAACTTATTTTTTTGCCTAGTTAGTTCATTTTTAGTGTATGGAAATGCAGGTATCCCCTGCACAGAGAGAGAACTCACATAATCTTGGGTAGTGAAGTTTTTCTGCAATATTCTCTACTGTGAGAATTTTTCTGCGTATTTTCTGCAATATTCTCTACTCCATATTCTCTACTGTGTCATTTTGGCCAACATATTCCAACTGGATGGTTGGTAGTGAAAACAGGTTCCATTTGTTTCCTGCAAAACAAAAACTTCATCAGAAAGGAAAACATTTTTGTATACAAATGAATGCTGATCATTACTGATGATTCAGGTAATCCCAGACAGACAAGGCAAATTTTCCAGAGGAGCTGTCTGTACTACTCAGATTTATCCAACTTTTCCCCTCACTTTGGCAGTGTAGAGCTGATTCTAAACATACCATGAAATAAGCTGTATATTTGGCTCTACGTTTATTCTATTTGGTCCAAAATGGCATCAAAATCATTAACCAAGTACACATTGACTTGGAAGGAAAGAGGAGAAAACTCAAGTAAAAAGTGACTTTTATAGCCAAAATTTGAGTTCTCTTTCAGTGGCTGCCACAACCTCACTAACACCCAAGGCAAGCAAGAGGCAGGCATCTTTTATGCTCTAGGTGTTAGTGATGACATGAATTATAGTGGGAAATAATACAGCACTTTAAAAAGTTCTGGCTGGTTTTAAAAAAGGAGAAATGGATTTTCAATATCAAGCCTTAAATCTATTCATCTGGCTAGTCATCCTATTGTTTCTTACTCCACAGCGAAAGAGACGCAGATGTATAGAACAGTCTTTTGGACTCTGTGGGAGAGGGAGAGGGTGGGATGATTTGGGAGAATGGCATTGAAACATGTATAATATTATATATGAAATGAGTCGCCAGTCCAGGTTCAATGCATGATACTGGATGCTTGGGGCTGGTGCACTGGGACGACCCAGAGGGATGGTACGGGGAGGGAGGAGGGAGGGGAATTCAGGATGGGGAACACATGTATACCTGTGGCAGATACATGTTGATGTATGGCAAAACCAATACAATATTGTAAAATAATTAACCTCCAATTAAAATAAATAAATTTATTTTTAAAAAATCATGTATCTAAAATGATAGATTTTCAAAATACTCTAACTACCATTATGGTTTTACTTGTATGTTTCCAGTATATTGGTGTCTCATTTTATGATTTACAAGGGAAAAAATGTTCCCAGGAGACTAGGTGACTTTCCTTCACAAGAATACTGAAAACAAGACAAGGAGAATCATTCCCAGTCAGTGCTGTTCTCTAATGTGTTCTCTGCTCAAGCCAATATTTTGGTCAAGTAATAATGGATAAGAAAAAAATTGATAGTGTACCATTATAGTACTGATAAGACAAAGGAAATTGGATGTAGTTTAGGTGAAGCAAACAAACATTGATAGTAGTGTAAACAGACATCCAAAAACCATTAATATTTTTAGGATGTTAATTTATTTTAATTTTTATTTTTTATGGAAGTATAGTTGATTTATAATAATGTATTAGTTTCTGATATAAAATGTCTCATATACATATCATATATCAATATACATTCTGATATATATATATTCTTTTTCAGATTACTTTATATTATAGGTAATTATAAGATATTGAATACAGTTCCCTGTGCTGTATAGTAGTACCTTGTTGTTTATCTATTTTATATAGGGTAGTATGCATCTGTATTCTTTTTGATGTTGATGAAGATAGAATTGTTTTCCTAATTTCTCTTTGTGATAGTTCAATTCTAGTATATGGAAATGCAACAGATTTCCATACATATATTAATTTTCTATCCTGCTATTTTACCAAATTCATTCATGAATTCTAGCAAGTTTGGGGGGATGTCTTGAGAATATTTTATCTGTGTTATCATGTCATCTGCAAACAGTACAGTTTTTCTTCTGTCTTTCCAATTTAGATTCCTTTATTTCTCTCTCTTGTCTCATTGGTATGACTAAGACTTCCAATACTATGTTGACTAAAAGTGACAAGAGTGGTTATCATTGTCTTGTTCCTCATCTTAAAAGAAATGCTTTTAGGTTTTTGCCATTGAATATGATGTTAGCTGTGGACTTGTCATATATGGTCTTTATTATGTTGAGGTCTGTTTCCTCTGTACCCACTTTGTGGAGAAATTAGGTTATAAATGGATGCTGAATTTTGTCAAAGATTTTTTTTCATTATTAAGATGATCATGTTATTTTTATTTTTTCAACCTGCTAATGTGGTGTTAATGTGGTTCAAAATGGAGAAAGGAGTACATCAAGGCTGTGTGTTGTCACCCTGCTTATTTAACTTATATGCAGAGTACATCACATTATGTTAAATACCGGGCTGGATGAAGCACAAGCTGAAATCAAGATTTCTGGGAGAAATATCAATAACTTCAGATATGCAGATGACACTACCCTTATGGAAGAAGGCAAAGAGGAACTAAAAACCATCTTGATGAAAGTGAAAGAGGAGAGTGAAAAAGCTGGCTTAAAATTCAACATTCAAAAAACAAAGATAATGGAATCTGGTCCCATCACTTCATGGCAAATAGATGGGGAAACAATGGAAACAGTGATGGAATTTATTTTCCTTGGGCTTCAAAATCACTGCAGATGGTGACTGCAGCCATGAAATTAAAAGACACTTGCTCCTTGGAAGAAAAGCTATGATCAACCTAGACAGCATATTAAAAATCAGAGATATTACTTAGCCAACAAAGGTCTGTATAATCAAAGCTATGGTTTTTCCAGTAGTCATGGATGGATATGAGAGTTGGACCATAAAGAATGCTGAGCACCAAAGAATTGATGCTTTTGAACTGTGGTGCTGAAGACTCTTGAGAGTCCCTTGGACTGCAAGCAGATCAAACCAGTCGTCAATCCTAAAGGAAATCAACATTGAATATTCATTGGAAGGACTGATGTTGAAGCTGAAACTCCAATACTTCTGCCACATGATGTGAAGAGCCGATTCGTTGGAAAAGACCCTGATGCTGGGAAGACTGAAGACAGGAGGAAAAGGAGACGAAAGAGGATGAAATGGTTGGATGACATCACTGACTCAATGGACATAAGTCTGAGAAAGCTTCAGGAGATGGCGAAAGACAGGGAAGCCTGGCATGTGCAATCCATGGGGTTGTAAAAGGTCAGACAGGACTGAGCAACTGAACAACAACAGAAATGCAGTGTATCACAGTGATTGATTTGTGGATATGGAGCCATCCTTCCATCCCTAGGATAAATCCCACTTGATCATGATATAGCCTATATGATCCTTTTAATATATTGTCAAATTCAGTTTGTTGATATTTTGTCCCAGATTTTTGCATCTGTGCTCATCAGTTATATTAACCTGTCATTTTCCTTTTTAAAATTATATCTTTGATTTTATTATCAGGATGATACTTGCTGAATGAGTTTGGAAGTGTGCTTCCTCTGCAATTTTTTGTCAGTTTATCTTCTACTATTTTACTTCTGATTTTATTTATTTGGATTGTCTTTTTTTTTTTTGTCTTGATAAAAAAAAGGTTTATGATTTTTTTTTCAAATAAACCATTCTTAGTTTCATTGATCTTTTGTTAGCTTTAATATCTATTTCGTTCATCTGTTCTGATCTTTGTTATTTCTTTCCCTATACTGAATCTGGTTTTGTTTGTCTTGTTTATCTAGTTCATTTAGTTGTAACATTAGTTTGTTTATTTCAGATTTTTCTTGTTTCCTGAGATAGCTTTTTTTATCACTATAAAGTTCCCTCTTAGAACTGCTTTTGCTGAGTACCATTGACTTCGCTTTTGTTTTCATTTGACTTCAGGTATTTATTTCCTTTCTGATTTCTTCAGTGCCCTACTGGTTGTTTAGTTGCATATTGTTTAGCCAACATGTACTTTTGTGCTTTGAAATTTTTTTTCTTGTAGTTGATTTCTAGCCTCATAGCATTTTCTTTAGAAAAGATGTTTAGTTATGATTTCAATCTTCTTAAATTTACCGAGACTTGTTTCATGGCTTAGTATATGATCTGTCCTGGAGAACACTCCATGTGGACTTGAAAAGAGTATGTATTCTGCTGCTTTCGGGTGGAATATTCTATATTTATCTCTAAACCCCATCTGAACTACATGTATCATTTTAGGCCAGTGTTTAATTATTACTTTTCTGTCTGAATGATGTAAGTGGGATGTTAAATTCCCATGCTATTATTGTAGTACTGGCTATTTATCTTTCCTGGTTGTTAATATTTGCTTTATGTATTTAGGTACTCCTAAAATCCCATGGGTGGAGGAGCCTGGTAGGCTGCAGTCTATGGGGTCATGAAGAGTCGGACACGATTGAGCAACTTCACTTTCACTTTTCACTTTCACGCATCGGAGAAGGAAATGGCAACCCACTCCAGTGTTCTTGCCTGGAGAATCCCAGGGACGGGGAGCCTGTTGGGCTGCCGTCTATGGGGTTGCACAGAGTCGGACACGACTGAAGTGACTTAGCAGCAGCAGCAGCATGTTGGGGACATATTTTTCTTAACAATTGTTATATCTTCCTGGATTGATTACATAATTTATCATTATGTAATATCTTTCTTTATCCCCTTTAACAGTATTTTTATTTTGTCTCATGTAAGTACCTGGCTTTCTTTATGTTTCCATTTGCATGAAATACCTTTTCCATCCCCTCACTTTCAGTCTGCATGTGTTTTTAAAGCTGAAGTGAGTCTCTTGTAGGCAGCATATATGGATCTTGTTTTTACATCCATTCAGCCATTCTATATTTTTCAATTGGAACATTAAGTCTGTTTACATTTGAAGTAATTATGGTAGCTGTGTATTTGCTGTCATGTTGTTAATTGATTGGGGGTTATTTTTGCAGTTTTTTTTTTGTTGTTGTTCCTTTCTTCTTTTGTGCTCTTCCCCTGTGATTTGAAGACTATCTTTAGAGTCACGGGCTTCCTGGGTAGCTGAGCTGGTAAAGAATCAGCCTGCAATGCAGGAGACCCTGGTCTGATTCCTGGGTTGGGAAGATCTGCTGGAGAAGGGCTAGGCTACCCATTCCAGTATTCTTGGCCTTCCCTTGTGGCTCAGCTGGTAAAGAATCTGCCTGCAATGCGGGAGACCTTGGTTTGATCCCTGGGCTGGGAAGATGCCCTGGAGAAGGGAAAGGCTACCCACTCCAGTATTCTGGCCTGGAGAATTCCATGGACTGTATAGGCCATGGGGTCACAAAGAGTCAGACACGACTGAGCAACTTTCACTTTCGCTTTTTTAGTGTCACTTTTGTATCCCTTTCTCTTTCTGTGTGTGTATGTATTATAAATTTGGGATTTGTGACTTCCATGAAGTTTACATATAACAATCTATGTATATGTGATTATTTTAAGTTACTGATCTCTTAAGATCAAATGCATTTAATGACTCTGCATTTTTAATTCACCCACCCACATTTACTGTGTTTGACATCATATTTTACATCTTTTTGTTTTGTGTAATCTCTTAACTAGTTATTGTGGATTTAGATGATTTTACTACTTTAGTCTTTTAATCTCCCTACTAGCTTTATAAGTGGCTGATCTACTATTTTTACTACATATTTGCCTTTACCAATGAGATTTTTCATTTTGTGGCCCTTTCCTTTCCTCTTAGAGAAGTCCCTCTAACATTTTTAGTGCAGCTGTTTTGTGTTGATGAATGTCTTTTAGCTCTTGTGTGCTCATGCTCAGTCATGTCTGACTCTTTATGACCCCATGGACTGTAGCCCACCAGACTCCTCTGTCCATGGAATTTTCCAGGCAAGACTACTGGAGTGGGTTGCCATTTCCTTCTCCAGGGGAATCTTCCTCACCCAGGGATCGAACTCTCAAGTTGCCTGCTTTGCAGGCTGATGCTTGACCATTGCACCAGCTCTTGGAGGTAGCTTTGCTTTTCTGCAAAACTTCTAGCTCTATCTGTAAAACTTTTAATCCTTCAAATCTTTATGATATCTTTGTCAGACAGAATATTCTTGCTTGTAGGTTTTTCCCTGTCATCACTTTATGTATATTGTGTCCCTCCTTTCTTGCCTGCAGAGTTTCTGCTAAAATTTCAGCTGAGTCTTGTGGGAAGGAGTTTCCTTGTACATAATTTATTACTTTTTCCTTGCTGTTTCTGATATCTTCTGTCTTTAATTTTTACCATTTTAATTAGAATGTGTCTTGGTGTGGGCTTCTTGGGTTGATCCTGTTGATCCTGACTCTACTTCCTGGACCTGAATATCTGTTTCCTTTCCCATGTTAGGGAAATTTTCAGCTATTTTGTCTTCAAGTATATTCTCTGAAATTTTATTTCTCTTTTCTCCTTTAGGGATGTCTTTTTAAAAAACATTTTATTTCATATTAGAGTATAGTTGATTAACAATGTTGTGTTACTTTCAGATGTACAGCAAAGTAATTTAGTTATTCACATACATGTATCTATTTTTTTTTTTTCAAATTCACTTCCCATTTAGGTTGTTATATATATTGAGCAGAGTTTCCTGTGCTATAAGATAGGTCTTTGGGAACCTCTTAATATGAATGTTGGTACACTTGACATTGTCCCAGAAGTCTCTTATATGTACCTCATTAAAAAAATTTTTTTATTTTCCTTTTTACATTCACCTTGGGTAATAACTCTGTCTTCTAGTTTGCAGTTTATTTTTTTAATTAATTAGTTAGGGTTAGGGTTATACTGTTATTCCTTCTAGTATATTGTTTCAGTTATTGTATTCTTCAGCTCTCTTTGGTTATTTTTTATATTTTTCTAACTCTATGTGAAACTTTCTACTATGTTTTTCCATTCTTCCTCTGAGTTCTGTGAGCATTTTTATGATTGTTACCTTGAATTCTTTATCAGGTAGATTGCTTATCTCCACTTCACTTACTGTTTCTTCTGAGTTTCTATCTTGTTCCTTCATTTGGGACATATTACTCTGTTGCCTCATTTTGACCAATTCACCTTCATTGCTATGTATATTTCCTGAACTTGGAGACATAGCCTTATGCAGAAGACATTCTGTGGGGCCCAACAGTACACTTCCCTCTGGTCACCAGAGCTATGTGTCCTAGAGGTGCCCTCCATTTGGGCTGCATTTGTCCTTCTGTTGATGTGGACTGACTACCATGGACATTCTGATAGGCATGACTGACCTTGTTCCAGTTGGTTGGTGGAACTAGGTCTTGGCATGGCTGGCTGCATGACCAGAGGAATCCTGATGCTGATCCACTACCAGACAGGATCATGTCCTGAGTTGGCTGGCTGCAGATCCCTGGGTGGTCTTGGGGCTAGTACAGGCTTCTGGTGGGCAAAGCAGGGTCCCATGGTACTGGTAATGGGGCACATGGTGTCCCAGAGTTAGTGTCAGCCTACTGATTGGTGAGGTTGTGGCCTAGGAGGGTCCCAAGTCTGGTGTCAACTGGCTGGGCCGGTGAGGCTGGTTTCTGATGTGGCTAGCTGCAGGGTGATGTGTGCCCCAGCAATAGTGCTGGCCCAATGATGTGTGGAGCTGGGTACTGGACCCTCTGGTGGGTACTATCAGTCCTGGGATGACTAGGGGCTGCCAGAGGTCTTATGGTAGGCACCCTGCAGGTGGGTGTGACTATGACCACCCAAAATTGCTTGACCTGGGGGGTCCCCAAGATACTGACTGGCTGGTGGGAGGAGCTGGGTCCTAGTGCCTATACAACAGAAGGGGTGTTCCAAAACGGCACTTGCCAGCACCATTTAGGCCCTAAATAGCTGCTGCCCCTAAACGGCTGCGACCAGCATCTTTTTTCCCTGGATGAGTTCCAGTTTCCAGCCGCTTCTAGGGGAGGCTCTCCAAGATCAGCAAGTGTGTCTGCCCCATGCTTCTTTCAAAATGCTGCTTCTGCCCTGGATTTTGGAGTGTGTGAGAGTTTGTGTGAGTCCTTTAAGATCAGAGACCTCTGACTCTCCTGGAAGTATACCCCATTGGCCTTCAAATCCAAATGTTCAGGGACCTCACTTTTTGGTGCAGGACCTTCAGATTGGGTATCCTAATGTGGGGCTCAGAGGCCTCATTCTTTGGGGAAAATCCTCTTTAATTGTGATTATTCTCCCATTTGTGGGTTGTCTGCCTGGGGTTATTGTACTTGACTCTACCTGGTCTCTGCTCCTCCTCTCTATTTTCTTGTGATTCCTTCTTTATATCTTTAGTTGTAGAAAATCTCTTCTGCTAGTCTTCGGGTTGTTTTCATTGACAACTGCTCTGTAAATATTTGTAATTTTAGTGTGCTTATGAGAGGAGGTGGACTTCCCGGGTGACTCAGTGGTAAAGATTCTGTCTGCCAAGCAGGAGACCTAAGTTTGACCCCTGGGTCGGGAAGATCCGCTGGAGAAGAAAATGGCAAAACAATCCAGCCTTCTTTCCTGGAAAATCCCATGGGTAGAGGAGCCTGAAGGGCTACAATCCATGAGGCCTCAAAGAGTCAGACACAATTTAGCAACTAAACAACAACAACAACCATGGGAGAAGGTGAGCTCAGGGTCTTCCTACTCTGCCATTTTTGCCACTTTCTCACTTTCTTTTTTGCATTCAATGATATATACAGCAAAGAACTGATATCATATTTCTAAGTGCAGGAAAATATTAACTTTTACAATGAATGGCAATGTATCATGAGCTTTGTAATGTCAATGTATATCTATATTATCATTTTCAGTGGCTACAAAATATTTACCATAATTTATTTAGCAAAATCTCAACAATGGACAGGCAAGATTTCTGTGAGCAGGAAGGACTGTTAAAAAAATCTAAAATGAGATGTTTATGCATATATCTTTGTGGAACTCATTTGTTATTTTCTCAGAATAAGTTCTGGATCAAAGAGTAAGCATTTTCAAAGTGTTTGTCACATGTTGGAAAATTGTCCTCTAGAGAGTTTATATTTACTTATACTTCCAACAGCAGTGTACAAGGGTACATATTTCTTTATACACTATTATTATTAAATGTCATCCTTCAACTTTTTATTCCTTGCCAAACAAGTGGAAAATAATAGTATATTGCATCAATATAAAAATTTCTATTTTAATTCTAAAATTATACTATTTGTTCTTTATTTGACAACTGGCTATTGCTCTTAATAATTAAAAGCCTGCAGCTCATAGTTGACTTTTGGGGGGATTTCTAGACCTACACATATTTTAAATATAGAACACTTACCTTTTTTAGCTCCTTAACTTCTTTCACATTCGAAATATCTCATAGATTCTTTTTGTGGAGAATATGTGTGTTTATTTAGACTACTTGCTTTGTTCATTGAGAGATAAAGGAAGATTAGATGGTAAAATAGTAATTTCATATCTTGTTTATATTTTGTCATTTATTGAGAGCTCTCTGTTTCAGGTGCTGAGTTAATCTTTTCACACGGACCATCTATTTTTTCCTTTTACAATCTCATGTAGTGTTAACAAAGCATCCTCATTGTAAAAAAGTGTTATGGTTCAATGAGATAAAACCATAATTTGAGCCCAGGTTTGCATGGGATCCAGAATTTCAATTACTAAGGACTACAATGTACTACTTTTTCTAAAGTGGCCTCATGTTAGTCATAACATGAATCGATTCTCTCTTGATGATGGAAGAATGAGAAAATTAATGCCATCACGTGCAACAGCAGCAGTGGTACATTTGGTAGCAACATTTTATTTCCTCACCAGAAAGTTAGCATGAGAGAGGAGTGCATTGTCTGCTCTTTTTTGCTTCCTTCAGTTCCCTTTCTTGCTGCCTGCCAGATTTCTGTTCAACCCAGTCATGCAGGGCACAATGGTGTGTGTGAGAGCTGATACTCGCCTTTTCCCACGGGCGCTCATCCATCTCTGCTCTGTTTCTCTTCATCTCATCTCGGAATAACATACAGTCTGCCAGGCCTAGCTCATTACTTACCCTGGGGCCTGTATATTCTCCAGAAGTCAGAGCACTGGCCTTGGTGGTTTTGTGGTTCTTGGTCTCTCTCCTCTGGGAGCTGAGGGTGAGAGGCCCTGTCATATTGGCAGTAATCCTACTGCCTCTCAAACCACCCTTCCTGTTATATTAGACCACAAGCCCAGTTTTCTCGGCATTCTGTAGAAGGCAGTAGCATACCAGCCAGGCTGTGGTGTGGGCTTCTTGATGTATATAGATTCAGAGCCCATGAAATGGGTATATTACTGTCCACAAATAACTCTAAATATTTCTTATAATTTATCCTTTATTTTTTTTCCTTTATGATAATAAATTTTCTATTATATGAGTCTGGGTTTCTAGCATTCCTTGCAGAAAAATGTACATTTCCCCTCAGATTTTCCCATTTTCAAGCCTGAAACAAAATAGAAATTCTATATGGGCAGAATTCTATTGATTTAAGCAAACAAGAGGGACTTTGTTCTTTTGCTCATTTAACAAATCTTCAGGGAGAACTGAGTATGCTAGGCACAACTCAAGGCACAGAGGGATGAACTGAACAGACTAGATCCCCATTCATAGGATGGCACTGGGGTTGTTGTTGTTCGGTCGCCCAGTGATATCCAACTCTTTGTGACCCCATGGACTGCAGCATGCCAGGCGTCCCTGTCCTTCACCATCTCCCAGAGTTTGCCCAAGTTCGTGTTCATTACATCAGTGATGCCGTCCAGCCATCTCATCCTCTGACACCCTTTTTTTCTGCCCTCAATCTTTCCCAGCATCAGGGACTTTTCCAGGGAGTCATCTGTTCACATCAGATGACCAAATTATTGGGGCTTCAGCTTCAGCATCAGTCCTTCCAGTGAATATTCAGGGTTTATCTCCCTTAAGATCGACTGGTTTGATCTCTGTGCTGTTCAAGAGTCTTCTCCAGCACCACAGTTCGAAGGCATCAATTCTTTGGCATTCTGCCTTCTTTATGGTCCAGCCCTCACAACTGTACATGACCAATGGGAAGACCATAGCCTTGACTATGTGGACCTTTGTCAGCAGAGTGATGTCTCTGCTTTTCAACACACTGTCTAGATTTGTCATCGCTTTCCTGCCAAGATGCAATTGTCTTCTGATTTCATGGCTGCAGTCACTGTCCAGTGATTTTGGAGCCCAAGAAGAAGAAATCTGTCACTACTTCCACCTTGCCCCCTTCTATTTGCCATTCAGTAATGGGGCCAGATGCCATGATTTTAGTTTTTTAATATTTAGTCTTAAACCAGCATTGGGGTCAGCTCAGTTGATCAGTCATGTCCGACTCTTTGTGACCCCATGGACTGCAGCACACCAGTCCTCCCTGTCCATCACCAACTCCCGGAGTCTACCCGAACTCATGTCCGTTGAGTTGGCAATGCCATCCAACCGCCTCATCCTCTGTCATCCCCTTCTCCTCCTGCCCCCAATCCCTCCCAGCATCAGGGTCTTTCCCAATGAGTCAGCTTTTCACATCAGGTGGCCAAAGTATTGGAGTTTCAGCTTCAACATCAGTCCTTCCAATGAAACCCAGGACTGATCTCCTTTAGAATGGACTGGTTGGATCTCCTTGCAGTCCAAGGGACTCTCAAGAGTCTTCTCCAACACCACAATTCAAAAGCATCAATTCTTCAGTGCTCGGCTTTCTTTATAGTCAAACTCTCACATCCATACATGACCACTGGAAAAACCATAGCCTTGACTAGACTGGCCTTTGTTGGCAAAGTAATGTCTCTGCTTTTTAAATGCTGTCTAGGTTGGTAATACCTTTCCTTCCAAGGAGTAAGCATGGCATTGGGGTGAAAGTGAAAGTGAAATTGAAGTCATTCAGTTGTGTCCGACTCTTTGCAACCCCATGGACTGTAGCCTATCAGGCTCCTCTGTCCATGGGATTTTCCAGGCAAGAGTGCTGGAGTGGACTGCCATTTCCTTTTCCGGGGGATCTTCCCGACCCAGGAATCAAACCCGGGTCTCCTGCATTGCAGGCAGATGCTTTACCGTCTGAGCCACCAGGGAAGCCCCATGGCATTGGGGTAGGGAGGCAGAAATAATCAAATAACCAAATAAATGAAATTAGTGATCGGTGCTGTGAAATAAAGGCTTCCCGAGTGGCACTAGTGGTTAAGAACCCACCTGCCAATGCAGGAGGCATAAAAGATGCATCCTTGGATCGGGAAGATCCCCTGGAGAAGGGAATAGCTACCCTCTCCAGCATTCTTGCCTGAAGAATTCTGTGGACAAGGTGCCTAGAAGGCTACAGCCTATTGGCCAGACATGACTGAAGTGACTTAGCATACATGTATGCTATGTAATAAATGGAAACAGAAATGTTGTAATGGAAAGTGATGGGTTACAGTGGCGGGAAAGGGCTACTTACAAGTGAATGTCAGTGAGAATGTGAACTGAGACTGTGAACATCTGAACTGAAACTGAGTGACTAGGAGGGGCCAGATATGCAGAGATCTGGAGGCAAAGCCCCCAAGGAGGGAAAGGTTTTGGCTTATTCTAGAAGTGTAAGGTGGCAAAAGCATAGGCAGTAAGGAATTAAAGAAGGTGAAGTCATAGAAAAGGGCAGGGTCAAATCATGTGGTACCTAATTGGCCATTTAGATTTTATTCAAAATCCAGTAGGAGGCTACCAAAAAATATGATGTGGAAGTTTGAAAAAAAAAAAATCTGTTTCACATTTAAAAGCGTTACTATGACTTTTGTGTAGATTATAGAGGCGCACAAGTAGCAGAGAAACAACCAGCTGGGAGACTTTTGCAGTCATCAAAGCTGGAAATAACAATGGCTTAGACCAGGGTGAATATAGTATAAAGAAAGAGAAGCAAACAGATGTGGAATATATGTTTCAGGTGGATCCAAAAGCATTTGTTGGTGAATTGGATGGTAGTAGTGATAATGGAGTTAAGGGATAGAAGAATTAAGGATGACTCTGTATTTTTCACCTGAATAATTGGGTATAGTGGTGATGTTTACTGAGGTGAAGAAGATCCAGGAAACAATAATTGTCACATAGCAGATGTTCAGGCCTATGTTAGGCAGAACTGCGATTGATATGCCATTTGGATGTCCGGCTAAGAATGTCAATCATGTAGTTGTGATAAGTGCCTTTCAATTAATTAAATCTTTAAAGTAGAGGGCCTCAAGTTAAAAGTATAGCTTTAAATGAGGAAAAAAATCTCAGTCTAATATCTCTATTTCTGTCAAAGATTGCATTTTTCTCATTATCCAATGGAGATCATATATTTAAAATACTTCATTAAAAACAAATAAAAAAGAAAACTGAGGTGGGGATCAAATGAAACAGAATGGGCTTTGGAGACAGAAAGTTTGGGGGATTTTGTGAGTTTTCACTAAGAAAATATGTATAAAAATCCTTTATATCCTGTAGAGTACCATCTTAAATTATTCTTCATATCAGAAATTTATGAAATGAAGTACTTGGGCATACATATCACAAATGTTAATGACTTAGATGTCAGGACTTATTTTTGTAGTCTGAAATCCTTTCATTGCTAATCATATGATTATCTCAATAGATGCAGAGAAGGCCTTTGACAAAATTCAACATCCATTTATGATAAAAACTCTCCAGAAAGCAGGAATAGAAGGAACATACCTCAACATAATAAAAGCTATATATGACAAACCCACAGCAAACATTATCCTCAATGGTGAAAAATTGAAAGCATTTCCCTTAAAGTCAGGAACAAGACAAGGGTGTCCACTTTCACCGCTACTATTCAACATAGTTCTGGAAGTTTTGGCCACAGCAATCAGAGCAGAAAAAGAAATAAAAGGAATCCAAATTGGAAAAGAAGAAGTAAAACTATCACTGTTTGCAGATGACATGATCCTCTACATGGAAAACCCTAAAGACTTCACCAGAAAATTACTAGAGATCATCAATGAATATAGTAAAGTTGCAGGATATAAAATCAACACACAGAAATCCCTTGCATTCCTATACACGAATAATGAGAAAGTAGAAAAAGAAATTAAGAAAACAATTCCATTTACCATTGCAACGAAAAGAATAAAATACTTAGGAATATATCTACCTAAAGAAACTAAAGACCTATATATAGAAAACTATAAAACACTGATGAAAGAAATCAAAGAGGACACTAATAGATGGAGAAATATACCATGTTCATGGATCAAAATGTCTATAATTAAAAGAACTGAATTTACCATGTTTGAATTAATATCCTATTCTATCTCTTGGCATTGTTTTCCTCACCTTTTTCAAATTGGAGAAACAAAGTTGCACAAATGTGAATTAGTGACAAGCATGTTTAGTCTACTCTGAATTAGGCACCCTTACACTCTTTTCTGAAGCAATGCACTGAATATTCAAAAGCTCAACCAGCTTCTGAATAAGTCTGAAAATACTGACATTCTGCACTCCTTGATTCATGGCAGTTCACACATCAGCTCAGCTTCTTTGAGGTTTTCAGTAGAAACCAGAGAAAGCAAAACATCATGTTTCATACTTCGTTGTTTATTTCCAAGTAATGAAACACTTAAGAATATATATATATATATACACACACACACACATTTATACATATGCTGCCTTGAGTTTATGCTGACAACTTATGTGGGAAAATTATAAAAATATACATCATCTGTGTGAAGAATGTACATTGGTACTTGGACAAGGGGCAGCCAGACAGAGTGGGCCAGATGAATCAGTGTCTTGCATCAACTGCTTTGAGGGTATTTCATTTTCACTGTCTGCTGTTGTGCCGGGGGCCAGCGTGAGGAACTCCGCCCATGGCAAAGGTCATGAGGAAGGAGGCTTGGCATACGCAAAGGCGTGATCAAGCCTCAGGAAACCCCCTGTTCCCGAGCATCTAACCCCAAAGCCAGAGTCTGTTTTATGCTCTCACCTACACCTCTGACTCTACGGGGGGATCTCCCCCATAACCGTTTCTCTCGGAGAAGGAGTAAACATGCAGCTCCAAGGCAATAAAAATTCTTGGGCGTGACAAGAGTGTTTCAGCTTACGGACTCCTCTGAAGGTTATCTAGCCCACCTGTATAGGTTCGTCCTGCCACATGTGATTGTTTATAGCCTCCCAATCTGAGAGGCACGAGATGTTTTAGATTTACTAAAGGCAAATTCTTTTGGGGAGTTAGAAATTATTAGCATAATGGGTTGGTTAGGAATTATATTGGTGAAGGGTTTTTTCATTTGTTGTGTCAATAATTGCTGCTAATTCCCTGCTCTGGGTGGGTCAAGGATGTCTCAGGTCAAACCTCTCTGCTGACAGACTAGCTTGTGTGACAGGATTATCCATATTCCTGCCACATGATTGTTTACTACCTCTCAACCATAAACAGCACAGAGAATTTTGGAGTATTTTGAGAGTCTTAATTAGCATAGGGCTTTTTCTTCTTGTTGAGTCAATGATTGCCGCCAGGCCTCCATATCCTTAAGCACCTGGGAATATATTAATCAATGTATTTGGAATATAGCAAAGGAAATATAGTAGTTTTTGATGTTAGCAATACTAGACTTTTTGAGTTAATGGATTTTCTCTTTTGTAATAGTTCACTGTACTTTGTTATAAATCACTGTGTCCTTGCTATGTAAGAATATCATATCTTAAGACTAAACAGATCTTAAGGGGAGCATTGGTGAAAGGATTTTCATTTGTTAGGCTGATGTTTGCTGCTAAATCTCCATGTTCCCTACCCTTATAATGAATATAACTAGCATATAGGAAGAAATAAGTATTAACCTTTAAGCATATAGGAAGAAATAAGTATTAACCTTTAAGCATATAGGAGAAGTAAGTATTAACCTTTAAGCATATAGGAGAAATAAGTATCAACCTTTAAGACTAATCATGTTAACCTTGGGTTAAATAAATTTCTTTCTTGATTGTAACTCACTACACCCTCACCCTATAGGAATGTAACTTTATTTGGAGGGTGGTGCCTGGTTTAAGAAAAAACACCCTTGGAAGAAATAAGTTTTTTGGTTATCAGAGAGAAAGGATCATAAAATGTCAGCAGGTCTCACTCATGGCCAGAAGATGATGTACCTTTTTTTTATACATTTATGTGAAGCACCTGATTTTGATAAAGGTCAGGACTGCTGACCCCTGCGTGACTCTGTATTCATCCCTATGTGTAACAAAAGGTATATAAGCAAACCCCAAAATAAAGAAATCGGATCAGTTTCCGGAAAGACTGATTCCCTCATGTCGTTCTTTTCTGCTCCCCGTTTTTCGGGCTGAATTCCCATCTGGAGCATGGGTGCCCTCCAAGTCTACTTATTTGCCCCGGTTTTCAAGCCCACTCAAGAAGGAGCCCAAGGAGGGGCACCTTCTGATATTCAAGTGGCACTGGTGGCCCAACGTAGATGGTGCAAATTCCTTGTCTTGGAATTTTATTGGTATCCCACATAAACCAAGTTATTCAGCCCCATTTTTCTCTCCTACTATTTTCTGGCCGAATTCCCATGTGGTGCATGGGTATCCACCAAGCCTATTAATTTTGCCTGGGCTTCTAAGATCGGACCGGGGGGGCCTCAGTGCCACCTCTCCTTCGGGAGAACGGGAAGATGCCTGCGGCCTGCGTAGGTGGTGATTGGTATCCCATGTGAACCAAGTTATTCAGCCTCTTTTTCTCTGCTAATATTCTAACCCCTTTCTATTTGTAATTAAATAAGTTATTTCCAAAGACGCGGACTCTGTCCCCACCTTTGAATCACCCTGGATCCACCGGGGCTGGACCCCGGCACTGTTGGTCTCAACAGTCTCTTAAAAGTTAATGCCCTTTTTCATAGCTTGTAGTAAGATTTAATGGCACCCCACTCCAGTACTCTTGCCTGGAAAATCCCATGGATGGAGGAGTCTGAAAGGCTGCAGTCCATGGAGTCGCTAAGAGTCAGCACGACTGAGCAGCTTCACTTTCACTTTTCACTTTCATGCATTGGAGAAGAAAATGGCAGCCCACTCCAGTGTTCTTGCCTGGAGAATCCCAGGGGCTGGGCAGCCTGGTGGGCTGCCGTCTATGGGGTCACACAGAGTCAGACACGACTGAAGCAACGTAGCAGCAGCAGCTGCCATAGGTGGAAGAGGGCCTATGAGGAGATCAAATAGAACTAGTAAGTTTTCTGCAATTATTCCTGATTCCAGAAGGAAATAAAGAGGAAAGTTATACTTTTATGGAGTGTCCCATTTACTAATCAAAGAAGGAATAGAGTTATTATATCACTATTTTGCAACCTCTAGCAAATTAGCAATCTAAGTAAAGATCACCAGTGACCTGTAACATCATTAAAAGAGAGAGAGAGTCAAAAAAAAAATTTACATTGCAATACCTCTGAGGTATTTTCCAAAAAATTAAGCTTGAATCTGCTTATATCTCAACATCTAAGTAGGGAAAGATTACATGGAGCAGAGGAACATGTTAAATGACACCATGGGACTGCAATTAGCAGACTCCAAACTGTGAAAACTATACGGAAAAAACCTCTACTCTCTTCAATAAATAAATTGAAAGGAAAATATTGGAAAATTTATAGATCTAAAGGAATTTAAATTGTGACATATAGACCTAATTTGGATTATGATTTAAGCAAATTGTAAAAAAAAAAAAAAAAAGCATGCAAATGTGGAAAATTTGAATACTCCCTAGAGTTTTTTCTTAATTGAAATATAGTTGATTTACAAAATATTAGTTTCAGTTGTATAGCATAGTAAATATTTTTATAGATTATACTCCACTTAAAGTTATTATAAAATATTGGGTATATATCCTGTTCTATATATTATATCATTCTAGTTTATTTATTTTGTACATAATACTTAGACCTCTTAATCTCCTATCCTTATTCTGTCCCTTCTCCCTTTCTGCTCCCCACTGGTAACTCCTAGTTCTTAATGTCTGTAAGTCTGTTTCCACTGTTCTGCTAATTTATTTTACTTTAAATATGATAATACAAATGATAACATACAGTATTTCTCTTTGTCTGACTTACTTCACTAACCATAATGCCCTCCAGGTTCATCCCTGTTGTTGCAAATAACAAAATTTCAATTTTTATGGATGAGTAATATTTTATTGTACATACATACCCCTTCTTCTTTATCCATTTGTCTATTGACGGATACTTGGGTTGCTTCCATGTTTTAACTGTTGTACAGTGCTGCTATGAACATGGCAATGCATGCATCTTTTCAAATTAGAATTTTCCCTCCTTCCAGATATATATAGTCAGAAGTGGAGTTGCTAGATTCATGGGGTCGCAAAGAGTCGGACACGACTTAGTGACTGGACTGAACTGAACTGAACTGATAATATTTCCATTTTTAGATTCTGAGGAAAAACTTCATAACATTTTTCACCGTGATTGCACCAGTTTACATTCCTACCAACAGGGTTCCCTTTACTCCACATCCTCACCAGTATTTATTATTTGTAAACATATTCATGCTATCCATTCTGATAGATGTGAGACAATATCTCATTACGGTTTTGATACGGCACATCCGAGGTCAGGGGCGGCAGCTGAGAGTGACAGGCTGCGACAGTTCAGGAGCAGCCCAGAGGAGCTACCCCCGCCTGAGGCCAGGGGCAGGAGGAGCGAGCCCACGTCCAAGGAGCGGTGGTTGTGTGGGCCCGAGGGCCTAGAGGAGCTATTCCAAATTCAAGGTCGGGAGGGGCTGCGGTGAGGAGATACCCCTCATCCAAGGTAAGGAGCAGTGGCTGTGCTTTGCTGGAGCAGCTGTGAAGAGATACCCCACGTCCAAGGTAACAGAAACCCAAGTAAGACCATAGGTGTTGCAAGAGGGCAGACACACTGAAACCATAATCACAGAAAACTAGTCAATCTAATCACACTAAGACCACAACCTTGTCTAACTCAATTAAACTAAGCCATGCCCTGTGGGACCACCCAAGATGGGCAGGTCATGGCGCAGAGGTCTGACAGAATGTGGTCCACTGGAGAAGGGAATGGCAAACCACTTCAGTATTCTTGCCTTGAAAACCCCATGAACAGTATGAAAAGGCAAAATGATAGGATACTGAAAGAGGAACTCCCCAGTCAGTAGGTGCCCAATATGCTACTGGAGATCAGTGGAGAAATAACTCCAGAAAGAATGAAGGGATGGAGCCAAAGCAAAAACAGTACTCAGTTATGGATGTGACTGGTGATGGAAGCAAGATCCGATGCTGTAAAGAGCAATATTGCATAGGAACCTGCATAGGAATCAATGCAAAGTGAAAGTGGTCAAACAGGAGATGGTAAGAGTGAATGTCGACATTCTAGGAATCAGCGAACTGAAATGGACTGGAATGGGTGAATTTAACCCATATGACCATAATATATACTATTGTGGGCAGGAATCCATTAGAAGAAATGGAGTAGTCATCATGGTCAACAAAAGAGTCCAAAATGCAATACTTGGATGCAATCTTAAAAATGACAGAATGATCTCTGTTCGTTTCCAAGGCAAACCATTGAATATCACAGTAATCCAAGTCTATGCCCCAACCAGTAACGCTGAAGAAGCTGAAGTTGAACGGTTCTATGAAGATCTACAAGACCTTTTAGACTAACACCCCCAAAAGATGTCCTTTTCATTATAGGGGACTGAAATGCAAAAGTAGAAAGTTAAGAAACACCTGGAGAAACAGGTAAATTTGGCCTTGGAATGTGGAATGAAGCAGGGCAAAGACTAATAGAGTTTTGCCAAGAAAATGCACTGGTCATAGCAAAAACCTCTTACAACAACACAAGAGAAGACTCTGCACATGGACGTCACCAGATAGTCAACATCAAAATCGGATGGCATATATTCTTTGCAGCCAGAGATGGAGAATCTCTATACACTCAGCAAAAATAACACCGGGAGCTGACTGTGGCTCAGATCATGAACTCCTTATTGCCAAATTCAGACTGAAATTGAAGAAAGTAGGGAAAACCACTAGACCATTCAGGTATGACCTAAATCAAATCCCTTATGATTATACAGTGGAAGTGAGAAATAGATTTAAGGGACTAGATCCGATAGACAGAGTGCCTGATGAACTATGGCTGGAGGTTCATGACACTGTACAGGAGACAGGGATCAAGACCATCCCCACGGAAAAGAAATGCAAAAAAGCAAAATGGCTGTCTGAGGAGGCCTTACAAAGAGCTGTGAAAGAAGAGAAGCGAAAAGCAAAGGAGAAAAGGAAAGATACAAGCATCTGAAGGCAGAGTTCCAGAGAATAGCAAGAACAGATAGGAAAGCCTTCTTCAGCGATCAATGCAAAGAAATAGAGGGAAAGAACAGAATGGGAAAAACACTAGACATCTCTTCAAGAAAATTAGAGACACCAAGGGAACATTTCATGCAAAGATGGGCTTGATAAAGGACAGAAATGGTATGGACCTAACAGAAGCAGAAGATATTAAGAAGAGGTGGCACGAATACACAGAAGAACTGTACAAAAAAGATCTTCACGACCCACATAATCATGATGGTGTGATCACTCACCTAGAGCCAGACATCCTGGAATGTGAAGTCAAGTGGGCCTTAGAAAGCATCACTATAAACAAAGCTAGTGGAGGTGATGGAATTCCAGTTGAGCTATTTCAAATCCTGAAAGATGATGCTGTCAAAGTGCTGACCTCAATATGCCAGCAAATTTGGAAAACTCAGCAGTGGCCACAGGACTTGAAGAGATCAGTTTTCATTCCAATCCCAAAGAAAGGCAAGGCCAAAGAATGCTCAAACTACCACATAATTGCACTCATCTCACATGCTAGTAAAGTAATGCTCAAAATTCTCCAAGCCAGGCTTCAGCAATACGTGAACCATGAACTTCCAGATGTTCAAGCTGGTTTTAGAAAAGGCAGAGGAACCAGAGATCAAATTGCCAACATCCGCTGGATCATGGAAAAGCAAGAGAGTTCCAGGAAAACATCTATTTCTGCTTTATTGACTATGCCAAAGCCTTTGACTGTGTGGATCACAATAAACTGTGGAAAATTCTGACAGAGATGGGAATACCGGCCCACCTGACCTGCCTCTTGAGAAACCTGTATGCAGGTCAGGAAGCAACAGTTAGAACTGGACAAGGAACAACAGACTGGTTCCAAATAGGAAAAGGAATATGTCAAGGCTGTATATTGTCACCCTGCTTATTTAACTTATATGCAGAGTACATCATGTGAAATGCTGGGCTGTAAGAAGCATAACCTGGAATCAAGGTTGCTGGGAGGAATATCAATAACCTCAGATATGCAGATGACACCACCCTTATGGCAGAAAGTGAAGAGGAACTAAAGAGCCTCTTGATGAAAGTGAAAGAGGAGAGTGAAAAAGTTGGCTTAAAGCTCAACATTCAGAAAACGAAGATCATGGCATCTGGTCCCATCACTTCATGGCAGATAGATGGGGAAACAGTGGAAACAGTGGCTGACTTTATTTTTGAGGGACTCCCAAATCACTGCAGATGGTGACCGCAGCCATGAAATTTAAAGATGCTTACTCCTTGGAAGAAAAGCTATGACCAACCTAGATAGCATATTGAAAAGCAGAGACATTACTTTGCCAACAAAGTTCCGTCTAGTCAAGGCTATGGTTTTTCCTGTAGTCATGTATGGATGTGAGAGTTGGACTGTGAGGAAGGCTGAGTGCAGAAGAATTGATGCTTTTGAACTGTGGTGTTGGAGAAGACTCTTGAGAGTCCCTTGGACTGCCAGGAGATCCAACCAGTCCATTCGGAAGGAGATCAGCCCTGGGTGTTCTTTGGAAGGAATGATGCTAAAGCTGAACCTCCAGTACTTTGGCCACCTCATGTGAAGAGTTGACTCATTGGAAAAGACTCTGATGCTGGGAGGGATTGGGGACAGGAGGAGAAGGGGACAACCGAGGATGAGATGGCTGGATGGCATCACTGGCTTGATGGACGTGAGTCTGAGTGAACTCCGGGAGTTGGTGATGGACAGGGAGGCCTGGCGTGCTGCCATTCATTGGGTCACAGGGTCGGACACGACTCAGCGACTGAACTGAACTGCTGCTGCTGCTGCTGCTGTCTCTTCAGTCGTGTCCAACTCTGTGCGACTCCATAGACAGCAGCCCACCAGGCTCCCCCGTCCCTGGGATTCTCCAGGCAAGGACATTGGAGTGGGTTGCCATTTCCTTCTCCAATGCATGAAAGTGAAAAGTGGAAGTGAAGTCACTCAGTTGTGTCCGACTCTTGGCGACCCCATGGACTGCAGCCTACCCGGCTCCTCCATCCATGGGATTTTCCAGGAAGAGTACTGGAGTGGGGTGCCATTGCCTTCTCTGAACTGAACTGAATAATTAGCAATGTTGTTCACCTTTTCATGTGTCTCATGACCCCCTGTGTATCTTCTTTGGGAAATGTCTATTCAGGTCTTCTACCCATTTTTCAGTCAGGTTGTTTTTTGATATTCAGTCATATGAGTTGTTTATATTTACCTCTGACTGATAAGAGGTAAATATAAAAAATATATATATAAACAACTCATACGACTGAATATCAAAAAGCAACCTGACTGACGGAGAAGGCAGTGGCAACCCACTCCAGTACTCTTGCCTGGAAAATCCAATGGATGGAGGAGCCTGGTAGGCTGAAGTCCATGGGGTCACTAAGAGTTGAGCACAACTGAGTGACTTCACTTTCACTTTTCACTTCCATGTTTTGGAGAAGGAAATGGCAACCCACTCCAGTGTTCCTGCCTGGAGAATCCCAGAGACAGGGGTAGCCCTAGTGGGCTGCCATCTATGTGGTCACACAAAGTCGGACACAACTGAAGCGACTTAGCTTATCAGTCATATCACTTGGGCTTTCCTGGTGGCTCCAGTGGTAAAGAATATGCCTGCAATGTGGCAGATCTGGGTTCAGTCCCTGAGTTAGGAAGATCCCTTAGAGAAGGGAATAGCTACCCACTCTAGTATTCTTGCCTGGAGAATTCCATGGACATAGGAGCATGGCAGGCTACAATCCATGGGCTCGAAAAGAGTCAAACATGACTGAGCACGAGCACACAAGAGTTAAAAGACATTCACAAAGAGTCAGATATTACTACGTGACTAACACACTTGCACACACACAGTCCTATCACTGGCAAATATTTTCTCCCATTCAGTAACTGTCTCTTTGTTTTGTTGCAAAGCTCTTGAGTTTAGTTAGATTCCATTTGTTTGTTTTTGCTTTTGTTTCCTTTTCTTCAGAAGACAAATCCAAAAAATATCACTACAATTTATGTCTAAGTATGTTATACTTGTGTTTTCTTCTAGGAGTGTTATGGTTTCTGCCTTAAACTAAAGGTTTAAGCCTTTAGTCCATTTTGACTTATTTTTGCATGTGGTGTGGGAAAATGTTTTAATCTTATTTTACATGTAGCTGTCCAGTTTTCCCAGCACCACTTATTGAAGAGACTGTCTTTCCCATTGTATATTCTTGCCTCCTTTGTCATACATTAACTGGCCAGGAGTGTGTGGGGTTTATTTCTGGTCTTTCTGTTCTGTCCCATTGATCTATGTGTCTGTTTTTGTGCCAATACCATGCTGTTGTATTTACTGAGGCTTGGTAGTATAGTTTGAAGTCAGACAGTGTGATACCTCCAGCTTTTTTCTTTTCCCTCAAGATTGCTTTGGCAATTTGGAGTCTTTTGTAATTCCATATGAATTTTAGGGTTATTTGTTCTCATTCTATGAAAAGTGTCATTGGTAGTTTGATAGGCATTGCATTAAATCTGTAGATTCTTTTGAATAGTATGATAATTTAACAATATTAATTCTTACAATGTCAAAGCACAGTATATATAAATATTTCTTGGCACCATCTTCAATTTCCTTCACCAATGTTTGGTAGTTTTCATAGCATAGATATTTTACCTCCTAGATTAAGTTTATTCCTAGGTATTCTTTTAGCTGAAATTATTACTTTTTGCTTTCTCTTTCTAATATTTTAATATTATATTATAGAAAAGCAATAGATTTCTGTATATTAATCTTGTATCCTGCAACTTTGTTGAATTCATTTATTAGCTCTAACAGTTTTGAGGTGGAGACTTAAGTTTTTCTACAGTTAATATCATGTCATCTCCAAATAGTGACAGTTTTGCTTCTTCCCTTCAAATTTGGATAACTATTTTTTTCTTGTCTAATTGCTGTGGCTAGGACAACCCAAACTATGCTAAAGAGAAGTGGTGAGAGTTGGCAACCTTGTCTTGTACCTGAATTTAGAGTAAAGGTTTTCAGCTCTTCACTTGTGAGTATGATGTTAGCTGTTGGTGTGTTATAAATATCCTTTCTTATGCTGAGATATGTTTCCTCTATATCCACCTTAATAAGGTTTTATCATGAATGGATGCTGAATTTTGTCAAACGTTTTTTTCTGTATCTGTTGAAATTATTATGTGACTCTTATCCTTCTCTTGGTCACTGTAGTGTATCACATTGATTGATTTACAAATGTCAAACCATCCTTGCATCCCTGGAATAAATCCAATTTGATGATGGTGTATGATTGTTTTTATGTATTGTTGGATTCAGTTTGCTGGTACCTTGTTGAGGACTTTTGCATCTATATTCATTGGAGATATTGACCTGTAATTTGTTCTTTTGTTGTTGTTGTGTAGTTTTTGTATCAAGGTAATGGTTTAACTTATATGCAGAGTACATCATGAGAAACACTGGCCTGGAAGAAGCACAAGCTGGAATCAAGATTGCCGGGAGAAATATCAATCACCTCAGATATGCAGATGACACCACCCTTATGGCAGAAAGTGAAGAGAAACTAAAAAGCCTCTTGATGAAAGTGAAAGAGGAGAGTGAAAAATTTGGCTTAAAGCTTTCATAGGGTCGCAAAGAGTTGGACATGATTGAGCGACTGAACTGAACTGAACTGGATGGTGGCACTGAAGAATAAATTTGGGAATGTTCTCTCCTCTTCAGTTTATGGGCATAGTTTGAAACAGATAGCTGTTAGTTTTTTATATGTTCAGTAAAATACCCTTGTGATGCTGTCCAATCATGAACGTTTGTGTGTTCAGAGTTTATTTTTTTAAATGCTATTTCACTACCAGTGATCAATGTGTTCAGTTTTGTTCATTTATTCTTGATTCAATCCCCAAAGGTTTCATTTTTCTAGAAATATGTCCATTGCTTCTAAGTTTTCCAATTCATTGGCATATAATTGTTCATAGCATTATTTTGTGATATTTTGTATCTCTGTGATATCAGTTGTTATTTCTCCTCTTCCATTTCTTATTTTGTTTGCCTGGGTCTCTTTTCTTCTTGGTGAGCCTGATTAAAAGTTTGCCAATTTTTTGTATCTTTAAAAAAAATTACAGCTCTTGATTTCAGATCTTGATCTTTTATATTGCTTTTTTTGATCTCTATTTCCTCTCTGGTCTTCATTATTTCATTCCTTCTGCTGACTTAGGGCTTTGTTCTTCTTTTTCTATTTCCTTTAGGTGGTATATTAGATTGTTTGATATTTTCTTATCTCTTGAGGAAGGCCTATATTGCTCTAAACCTCCCTCTTGGAACTACTTTACTGGATCCCATAGATTTTGGAGAATTGCTTCTATTTTCTTTTGTCTTGAAGCATTTTGTGATTTCCTCTTTGATGTTTTTATTGACTCATTGGTTTTATAATAGCATGTTGTTTAGTCATCATGTATTTGTTCTTTTCTATTTTTTCTCTCTGTAATTTTTCAAATTTTATACTATTGTGATATAAAAAATGGAACCCTAGCACACTGTTGGTGGGAATATAAATTGGTACAGTAACTGTGGAAAATATTATGGAGGTTCCTCAAAAAACTAAAAATGGGACTACCATATGATCAGGCAATTCCTCTCCTGGGTATATATCTGGAAAAAAATGAAAATACTAATTTTAAAAGATACGCACACCACATTGTTCATAGCAACACTATTTATATTAGCCAAGATATTAACCGAAATATCCACCAACAGACCAATGGATAAATTGAACCTGCATCTCTATGTCTACAGCATTCTTTACCACCAGCACCACTCGAGAAGCCCTATAGATATACACACTGGAATACTACTTAGCCATAACAAAATAATGAAATTCTGCCTTTTGTAGCAATATGGATGGACCTAGAGAATATTATGCTTAGTGAAATAAGCCAGACAGAGAAAGACAAAAGCTGTGTGATATTGCTCATATGTGGAATCTTAATTATAGTATAAATGAATGTGTATTGCAAAACAGAAATAGACTCACAGATATGGAAAACAAACTGATTGTTACTATTAATAGTGGGTAGAAAATAAGGTTATGTGATTAAAAGATACAAACATACTATGTATCGAATTGATAAGCAACAAGGGTACATTGTACAGCACAGGGAATTATAACCATTATTTTATAATGACTTTTAATGGAGTATAACCTATAAAAGTACTGAATCACTGTGCTATATACATGAAACCATTATAGTATTATAGTACTGATATTATGATAAATATCCTTTCTTTTCAAAAATAAGTGTATTAGGAAAGCATGAAGAAATTATTCATAAAATTTATTACACTGTTTTACTATTTGCAAACACTAAAATTGCTATACATACACTTTAAGAGTATATGTTGATCTGGGCAGGAAACATTTGCAAATGATAAGCATATGATTAATTCTCTTAATATATTAAGAACACTCATGAATCAATAAAAGACACATTAACACTGTAATAGAATGTGAACAATGATTATATAGGAGATTCATAGGAAAACTACAAATGACTAATATGAATTTGAAAAATATCTTCCTTTAAATTAACATAATTAAAATGACAGTGGTATAGGATTTCATGTCTACCAAATAACTTAAGATTTTTACAAAAGGTAATTAATTTTATAAAGAGCACAGTGATATACTCCATGATAGTATATAACAGGAATCTGAATTCTGGGCAGTTAGGGGAGGTTTCCCTTAAAGAGTGATGATTGACTTGAAACTTAAGGAATGATTAAGAGCTAAACAGATGAAGAAAGTGAACTCTAGGAAGAGGAAACCACTGGAACAGATCCTGTGGTGAAAGACCAGGGAGCGAAATGGGCATCACTTTAAGATGAGACTGTGATGGAGGCGGAAGCCGAAACTTCAGGGATTTGTTGTCATAATAAAATCTGGTGCTTATTCCAAGAAAAATCATTCAGTTTTGCCAGTGGTTATTTACTGTAACATGGAGACTAGATTGGAGGGAATTAGGAGAAATTGCAAGAGGTCATTGAAGAGCCCAGTGCAGATATCTGGGAAATTGGTGAAGGTAATTTAACAAAGGAAATTAATAAAAAAGTCTGTTACAGCTTTACTTTTCAAATTTAAAAAATGTCAAAATGCTTTTTAACCTGCATCCATGAAATATGGTATTATTCAATCAGTTACTGAAATGATTTCTTAGCTTTTGAAGAAATAGGCAAATAGGTGATGATATAAAGCAGAATGGAAAGTCATACTTACCTAATGCCCCCTAGCAGTGTAGGCACAGACAAGATAAATGAAGAGGTAGGAGGAAAAAGAGGGAAGAAAATGAGGACGAGAAAAGTCTATGAAAATATTGCGCGTGTCTTTGTCAGGTATTACAAACTTTCAATTGTACAACTTTCGCTATTCATTAGATTTCATACGTTAAGTTCATATTGCATTTAAGACCAGAAAAAAAGATGAATATGATAATATAATTTAGTTCACACTTCCATTTAGAAGAATAAAGCCAAGAAAAAATAAGTAAAAGACGCCCAAGAATCACATCTGATAGAATTGCGTGAGCAGTGCATTTAGATTAATTAGGTGGCAAAGCAAATATGCCACCTAGATAATTCAGAGTTTTGAAAGGAATGGTCTTGGTAACAGTATTTTCTAGAACATCACTAGCAAAGTTATCGATTAAGTTCCTTATAAGTGTCTAAAACATTTGTGGTCCTTTGAGGCTCGTGATTCCTGTGAAGATTTTCAAATCAAATGCAGATGCCAGACTGGGCAAAGGAACAGGTCAAATGGGGGTAATAAGCTTCATTTGTATGATTTGTATATTTTTCACTTCTGATTCTTCTCATATACTCCAGCTTTTATTAATATTGTTAGTAAATAATGTGAGCAGAAGTTAGCATTGCCAAGTCATAACGACAGAAATTCTCCATGAAAACCGTGAAGGATTGAATGATGTCTCTATTCTTACTAGCTTTGTGACTTGGGACAAGACATTTAACATCTTTGTGTCTCAGATTCTTCATCTCTGAAGTGGGAATTATAGTATTACCCTCATAAGATCTTAACAAGTGGTGGTATGGCTTGCATAAATGATGAGGAACATGATTTTAGAGTTTGAAAATTTTTCAGTGCCTCCTCCACACAGAAGGAAGCCAAGTGGTCATACCCTGGATTGCTTTGTCCAGGAAAGGTTGAAGCTTCTGCATAGTCTCAAGTGCTTCCTTGAATATGGGGTCCAGAAGAAAAGTCTGGAGTGTTGGCATGAAGCAGTTCACTGACTTTCCAGCTGTAATACATTTTCATTTTCCTAAACACACAGCAAGCACCAAGGGAAGAATGCACTGTATATAAAACCAGTCTCCCTGAGCTTTTCATTATTTATAAACAACATGAACCCACATACTTACACTTATTTCTTTATGTATGTTCTATATTTATTGGTTTATTTAGATAGTGTTTGGATTAAATCTTCAAATTTAGCATTCTGAGAAGTATTTAAATACTGCTGGATTGGAAAAGACTCTGATGCTGGGAGGGATTGGGGGCAGGAGGAGAAGGGGACGACAGAGGGTGAGATGGCTGGATGGCATCACTGACTCGATGGACATGAGTCTGAGTGAACTCCGGGAGTTGGTGATGGACAGGGAGGCCTGGCGTGCTGCAATTCATGGGGTCGCAAAGAGTCAGACAAGACTGAGCGGCTGAACTGAACTGAACTGAACTAACAGCTATAAAGTCTAGTTCTCTGCTCAGTCCTTGACCAGTGCTCATGGTTTACTGATTAACAACAGTGCATGATTGCTTTCTTCTCCTTCATAGGTAGAACTATCCTACCAGTATCAAATGAGGAAGGGCAGAATGTGGTGCTTCTAGGTATCAGGAACTCACTGGTTATCTTTGAAGACTTCACCGGCTGGGATCTAACCTGAAAGCTGAATTCAGATGTTGAAATTAGAACAAGGGACTTGTTTCTGAACTTTGTTAATTCTTTAGTTCTTTAGGTAGTTGGTGCATCAATAAATTCTTATTAACTAAAAAGTACATAGTGAAAAATCAGGTAAGTCACATCCAGCACATTAAATGTTGATGAATGAAATCCCATAATTTACTTTTAGAAGTCATTGATATTGCAGCAGTCCAATATCTTATAACGGGTTTCCCTGATAGCTCACTTGGTAAAGAATCTGCTTGCAACACAGGAGACCTCGGTTTGATTCCTGGATTAGGAAGATCTTCTGGAGAAGGGATAGGCCTCCCATCCCAGTATTCTTGGGCATCCTTTGTGGCGCAAGTGGTAAAGAATCCGCCTGCAATGCGGGAGACTTGGGTTTGATCCCTGGGTTGAGAAGATCCCCTGGAGAATCTAAAAATCACTGTAGATGGTGACTGCAATCACAAAATTAAAAGACGCTTGTTCCTTGGAAGAAAAGCTATGACCAACCTAGACAGCATATTAAAAAGCAGAGACGTTACTTTGCCAACAAAGGTCTGTCAAGTCAAGGCTATGGTTTTTCCGGTGGTCATGTAGGGATGTGAGAGTTGGACTGTGAAGAAAGCTGAGCGCCGAAGAATTGATGCTTTTGAACTGTGGTGTTGGAGAGGACTCTTGGGAGTCCCTTGTACTGCAAGGAGATCCAACCAGTCAATCCTAAAGGAAATCAGTCTTGAATATTCATTGGAAGGACTGATGCTGAAGCTGAAACTCCAATACTTTGGCCACCTGACTCAAAGAACTGACTATAGGAAAAAACCCTGATGCTGGGAAAGATTGAGGGCGGGAGGAGAAGGGGACAACAGAGGATGAGATGGTTGGATGGCATCACCAACCCTACAGACATGAGTTTGAGTAAGTTCTGGGAGTTGGTGGACAGGGAAGCCTGGCGTGCTGCATCCATGGTGTTGCAAAGAATTGAACACGACTGAACGACTGAGCTGAACTGAATATCTTGTAGTTTTTGTTGTCTGGAGGCACACAGAAGTGTAACAAAACATTTTAGTTGACTGACTGATGTCTTGGTTACAAAGGGTTAACAGAAATCCCTGGCCTAAAAAGTTATTTTGTGAAGGCTCATGGATCAAACTCAGAAGCTGGTAAGAGGGCTTTAACTCTGCTGGTTATTCATCCACCAAAGGAACAGCTTTAAAAGTTCAGTTATAGGGTTGGCTTTACTGGAAGCATACCAACTCATGCTATTATTCTAAATGTTATGACATTTCTTCCTCACTTGTAAAATTGGAAGAGATGTTCTTGGGAAGAAATAAGTGGGTGATTATGTTGGATCTTTAGAAACAATTGTGAACTACACTGAAGGCAGCTGCAGTAATGTAAAACTCTTGGACACTTAAGATGAGCTATTTCTTTCTTCTCCCATGTTTCTCAAAGTGTCTGCTTGATCACACATCCAAGAACTCTTTTGGCTCCAACTTTCTTTGTCACTTGAGTAATTTTGAAAGATGGATAGATGTTTTTATTCACTCAAAAGTAAATTCAATAGTGATGGTGTAAAGAATGCTATACCACAATCCAAATATCATTGTTGTAGAAGCATAGCATTCATTGCCTTCAGTTACAATAGTATTGGTTGCTAATAACTCTTTGCTGAGTCTTTTGTTGGGAATTGGCCTTGGCTAAAGAATCCATCTCACTCAAGGTTATACTCCCTTCCCTAGGTAATCTGCATTCAATAACTGGTTATTAAGGAGAGTACAATGGCCCAGCCTCATTGCTTCCACTTGGGACTACTTTTAAGGACCATTTCAGAATTTCCAGAAGGACTGGCTAAGTCCTCTAGTAGAGGAATGCATTGCAGTTCAACTAGTCCCAACTTCGCCTCCCACAAAATATTGTCACTCATTGCGTGGGTTTTCCAAACATACAGAGCATATCTCCACTAGCCTGTTCACTTCTCTCTGCCATACTAATCACTCTCTCAGCTGTTTGTCACAGTGGTTCTAGAATTATCACTTCATTTAGCACAGGCTGGTCTTTTTTCCAAGCTTCCTAGGATCATCCTAGCAGTATCTTAACACAGTTTCCCTAAAGTCTTGCCAGGAGGTTAAAGTCAATATCCCAGAAGAATGGCAAATAAAACTCTCACTTACCCAGCTGTGAGTTCTGCCCCCCGATCTAGAACCTCTTGACATCTAGTAATATATGTTAATGAGGTCTTATTGATCCTTTGATATATTCTTCTTTTTCTTTTTGAGCAAACCTAGACTTCCCTGCCATAAGGGTGGTGTCATCTGCATATCTGAAGTTATTGATATTTCTCCCAGCAATCTTGATTCCAACTTGTGTTTCTTTCAGTCCAGCGTTTCTCCTGATGTACTCTGCATATAAGTTAAATAAGCAGGGTGACAATATACATACAGCCTTGACGTACTCCTTTCCCTGTTTGGAACCAGTCTGTTGTTCCATGTCCAGTTCTAACTGTTGCTTTCTGACCTGCATATAGGCTTCTCAAGACACAGGTCAGGTGGTCTGGTATGCCCATCTCTTGAAGAATTTTCCACAGTTTATTGTGATCCACACAGACAAAGGCTTTGGCACAGTCAATAAAGCAGAAATAAATGTTTTTCTGGAACTCTCTTGCTTTTCGATGATCCAGGGAATGTTGGCACTTTGATCTCTGGTTCCTCTGCCTTTTCTAAAATCAATAACCTCAGATATGCAGATGACACCACCCTTATGGCAGAAAGTGAAGAGGAACTAAAGAGACTCTTGATGAAAGTAAAAGAGAAGACTGAAAAAGTTGGCTTAAAGCTCAGCATTCAGAAAAATGAAGATCATGGCATCTAGTCCCATCAGTTCAGTTCAGTTCAGTTCAGTCATTCAGTCGTGTCCGACTCTTTGTGACCCCCATGAATAGCAGCACGCCAGGCCTCCCTGTTCATCACCAACTCCCGGAGGTCATTCAGACTCACGCCCATCGAGTCAGTGATGCCATCCAGCCATCTCATCCTCAGTCGTCCCCTTCTCCTCCTGCCCTAAATCCCTCCCAGCATCAAAGTCTTTTCCAATGAGTCAACTCTTTGCATGAGGTGGCCAAAGTACTGGAGTTTCAGCTTTAGCATCATTCCTTCCAAAGAAATCCCAGGGCTGATCCCCTTCAGAATGGAAAGGTTGGATCTCCTTGCAGTCCAAGGGACTCTCAAGAGTCTTCTCCAACACCATAGTTCAAAAGCATCAATTCTTCAGTGCTCAGCCTTCTTCCTCTCACATCCATATATGACTACTGGAAAAACCATAGCCTTGACTAGACAGACCTTAGTCAGGAAAGTAATGTCTCTGCCTTTTTTTTACTTCATGGCAAATAGATGGGGAAACAGTGGAAACAGTGGCAGACTTTATTTTGGGGGGCTCCAAAATCACTGTAGATGGTGATTGCAGCCATGAAATTAAAAGACGCATACTCCTTGGAAGGAAAGTTATGACCAACCTAGATAGCATATTAAAAAGCAGAGACATTACTTCACCAACAAAGGTCCATCTAGTCAAGGCGATGGTTTTTCCAGTGGCCATGTATGGATGTGAGAGTTGGACTGTGAAGAAAGCTGAGTGCAGAAGAATTGATGCTTTTGAACTGTGGTGTTGGAGAAGACTCTTGAGAGTTCCTTGTACTGCAAGGAGGTCCAACCAGTCCATTCTAAAGGAGATCAGTCCTGGGTGTTCATTGGAAGGACTGATGCTGAAGCTGAAACTCCAGTACTTTGGCCACCTCATGTGAAGACTTGACTCATTGGAAAAGACTTTGATGCTGGGAGGGATTGGGGGCAGGAGGAGAAGGGGAAAACAGAGGATGAGATGCTGGATGGCATCACTGACTTGATGGATGTGAGTCTGAATGACCTCCGGGAGTTGGTGATGGACAGGGAGGCCTGGTGTGCTGTGATTTGTGGGGTCTCAAGGAGTCAGACACAACTGAGTGACTGAACTGAACTGAACTGAGACTTCCCTGGTTGAGTAACACTGTAAATTGACTCTAGATATTGGTCTGGTGGTCAGGAGAGGAAGTGAAGACAGATCCTGAGAGGAATACATATTGTTTTGCAAAGCAGAAAGAGAAGCACCAGACTTTAACAGGGGTGTGTGGGCCACTTCTGTGAGCTCAGCACAATCAGGAGGATATAGGAATTCTAGGTCTTTGATAACTGACCCAACTGGCCCCACCCCTAGATTCATGATTCCTTGCTTTCCCAGCAGGGTTCCAATCTTGTATCAGATTTACCACAGTTGAGAACTCAATTTTCTCTGGAGCTCTACTACTCTTCTGAGGCTGTTAGGACTGATGCTGGAGCTGAAGATGCAATATTTTGGAAAAGACCCTGATGCTGGGAAAGATTGAGGGCAGGAGGAAAAGGAGGTGACAGAGGATGAGATGGCTGGAGGGCATCATCCACTCAATGGACATGAGTTTGAGCAAACTCTGGGAGATAGTGAAGGACAGGGAAGCCTGGCACGCTGCAGTCCACGGGGTCACAAAGAGTTTGACATGACTGAGTGAACACCAAATATAAAGTATTTTTCTTTCCTTCAAAAATGCAGAAATTGAGAATCTCTTTTTGTGCTGACAAGAAGACCCTTTGACTTTCAGAGTTCATATTTAATTAATTATTATTTACTGTCAGCACTTGCCATTAATCTGGCAAATGTGTTATTTCTACCTCTGTCAACATGGAATAAGAAATACGGAACAGTACAGCCTTGACTCAGGCTGTGTTAACTCTCCAGTCCTTTCTTACAATGTAGTTCCTGGAGACCCCAACCATTTGGATGCTCTGCAGTATATCACTTTGGTCTCCTATAGTGATGACTCATGTTAATTGGCACAAATGAGCAAGAGATGATGAACATGTTGGAGGCCTTGGTAAGATTTATGAGCTCCTTGATAAGACATACATGCTCCAGAGGGTAGGGGGTACACACCCAGAAGATTCATAGACTAACACAGCAGTGAATTTAACAGTCGTCAGGAGCATGTCTATGTATCATCTCCACACTAAGAAAATTTTTACAGCTCATACTTCTCACCACTAGGAAGCTAGCATGATGCCTTGTAGATCTCTTTAGGTTCTGAGTGGCAAAACATTTTACACTTGGGACTATTTCTTGGATCTATTTACCAAATGACATATATGCTACCTGCTTTTAGTGAACTTCAAAGAAGATAAGAGGTCTTTAGCAAGTTCAGGCCATAATAGAAACAGCTTTAATATGTGGACCATAAGGTCCATCAGACCTTATGTAACTAGAAGTTTTGCATAATGAGGAAAAATACCATGATAGATCTATGGGCCAGCTGATATCAGATAGCATCTGTCATCCCCTAATTCAGTGCTGGGACAATGGGTTTATGAATAGAGTAGCCAGTTTGGCAAAATGACTGTGTAAGGGTCCAAACGATCTGTTCCCCCTTATCAAAAGTTGTTTAGCTACTGCCCTTTCTAAATTTCTAATCTGCCAGCAAGAGAAACTAATACTGATCTCCCATCATTTGAAAAGGTCACCAAGACAGTTCATAGTAAACTGATTATATTGGGTCCCTTTTACCCTGTAAAAAACATTCATTTTGTCATTCCTACTGACATAGGCTTGGTCAGCATCACTATTTGAGGACTACAGAACATTTTATCTGATGACCAGATGATTAGATATCCCATAAAACATCAAATCAAACCCCAAATCCTACCTACAACAAAGGGGATATGGTAGTGGCTCTTGTCACATGGCAGCCCACTGCTCAGAAGCTGCCAGCCTGGTAGGGTGATGCAATGGCATGCCACCCTCCAGGATGCACCATATACTCCGAGGAAGGGGCCAAATGCCATATCTGATCTGCCATCTTTGTTGTTGTACTTAGGTGCTCAGTCATGTCTGACTATTTGCAACCTCATGAACTATAGCCTGCCAGGCTCCTCTGTTCATGGAATTCTCTGGACAATACTGGAGTGGGTTGCCATTCCCTTCTCCAGGGGATCTTCCTGACCCAGGGATTGAACCCGGGTCTCCTGCATTTCAGGTGGACTCCTTACCATCTGAGCTACCAGGAAAGCCCATCTTTGTTGTCAATAAAGTTTTATTAGATCACAATCATTCTCTTTCATTTACACTTGCCAATGGTTGCTTTCACACTATAGAGGCAGAGTCGAGCAGTTGTGACAAAAAATTTATGGTCTGCAATGCCTAAAATATTTACTGCTTCAGTTCAGTTGCTCAGTCGTGTCCAACTCTGCGACCCCATGAATTGCAGCACGCCAGCCTCCCTGTTCATCACCAACTCCCGGAGTTCACTCAAACTCATGTCCATCGAGTCAGTGATGCCATCCGGCTATCTCATCCTCTGTCATCCCCTTCTCCTCCTGCCCCCAATCCCTCCCAGCATCAGAGTCTTTTCCAGTGAGTCAACTCTTTGCATGAGGTGGCCAAAGTACTGCTTACATTTTTGCAAAACAAACAAAAAAAAAAACTGTGTCGATCCTGCTCTAGATCAATGGTTTTGTATAGTATTAGGTCCCCAATCAGTTGAATAAATTGGTTCATGAACCAAGTTATGGAAATCAGAATAGCCACACATATCACTTCCAGTGACCCACATCGGGGAAATGTATACTCTCCAATCCAAAAGCTTTATGCTTTGAGGCTACAGACTAGAAGGGGTAATGCTTCCATTAGGAAATATAGTAAAAGTTCCATGTAATTTTAAAGTACTGCTGTCTTCCAGTTACTATGGATTCCCCATACAAGGAAATCAACAGAAAAGCATAATTGACCCTGAATACTAGGGGAAAGTAGAGTGGCTGTTATACAATGGGAACAGGGGAGAATATATGTGGCAATCAGATGATCTAATGTGACATCTTTTGGCAAAGCCCTGCAACTCTGCTTAGTTTTTATGGTAATAGTAAAGTCCATCAGTCATGGCCTGAGAAAGTCATGGTGACCAGGGACTTGGATTCCTCATGAATAAGGGTCCAAATAAGCTACCTTGACTAGCAGATGTACTCACTGAGGCTGAAGGGGATCTAGAATGATTGGTGGAGAGAGATGCTAAGCATCAGTTTCCATCTTGAGATAGCAATATGATGGGGCCTGTAGTTTATGCAATAACCAACCCTTGAATGTTCTTGAGTCACTAAGACTTAACAACATGGACATGGGGTCACTTTTGTGACCCCTTGGATTGTCATCTGTCAGGTCCCTCTGTCTATGGGATTTCCCAGGCAAGAGTACTGGAGTGGGTTGCTATTTTCTTCTCCAAGGGATCTTCCCAAACCAGGGATCAAACTCATGGCTTCTGTATTGTAGGCAAATTCTTTACCACTGAGCCAACAGGGGAGCCCCAAGTCTTGTATAGTTTCTTGTATAGAAAAAGAGACCAGCTTTAATTCTGGAAAAGATGTTCCCAGATGGGAAGAATTTGCAGTAGGAAGAAAATGGATATGAATGGCATAATGGGAAATAATTTCTTTCTTCTCTAACATCCCCAATATCATTTCCTACCATTCTTCTCTCTCACTACATTCCAATTACATCTGTCTCCTTTATCAGCATGTCAAGACTTCAGACTTGTAGGCCATTGGATTTTTTTATTCTTTCTGCCTAGAATGCTTTTCCCCTAGCTTTTTCCATGGAGGTCTCAATTTCCTCCTTCAAGTCTCAGTTCAGATGCCACCTCCTCTGAACAGGTTTTGACAGACCACCCTACCTAAAGTGACCTCCCCAGATTATGCCCTATATTATCAATCTATTTATAACACTTGTTGCTTATTTATTTATTTGTGTCTTCCCCACTAGAATGTAAGTTCTATAAATGCAGGGAATTATCTGTCGTATCATTGTTTTCCCAATGGCAGACAGTGACAGGCATATATTATGGGTGTAGAAATACGTATTAATTCATTCAATAGATAAATGAATCAAGAAAATTAAAGAGATCTGTGTGGGAGGTAGAATGCACATTATTAATAAGCACCTCACACCATGATGTTGATGTAAATTTTCCTTATGCCACATTTTGAGAAAGAGTTGTTTAGTGGTTAGAAGGCTTAAAAAGTGACTTATTATTTCTTATAAAATATTTTGATAATGAAACATACAGTTTTATGGACTTGTCTGCCATATGTAAGCTTCTGTGCTTACTTACTGCTATATATGTATTACCACATTAAATCTTACTGCTGCTGCTAAGTCACTTCAGTCGTGTCCGACTCTGTGCGACCCCACAGATGGCAGCCCACCAGGCTCCTCTGTCCCTGGGATTCTCCAGGCAAGAACACTGGAGTGGGTTGCCATTTCCTTCTCCAATGCATGAAAGTGAAAAGTGAAAGTGAAGTTGCTCAGTCATGTCCGACTTAGCGACCCCATGGACTGCAGCCTACCAGGCTCCTCCGTCCATGGGATTTTCCAGGCAAGAGTACTGGAGTGGGGTGCCATTAAATCTTACTACACCACTATTATTCTTTCCATTTTACTGATGAGGAAGCTGAAGCTCAGAGTAGTTATGGACTCAGTCAAAGTTTATGCAGTGGTAAAGAGACTCAGGACCAGAACTGAGGTCTGTCTGACACCAAAACCGATGCTTTTCCATTCCTGAGTGACTCCCCATATCTGTTGTTCAGAGTTGATTTAATAATACTCTTCTCTGGTCCTCTTCACTTTTTTTCTTTTTTCCTTGTCACTAAAAAGGAAACTCACTACTTCAGTCAGATGGCAGCCAGGTAACATCTCTCTGATGACAAACTGACTGCCTTTACTCTAAATGACACATAAATCTCAATGTTTAAATCACCCTTTCAACATAATGCCAGGAGAAAATACAGGAGAAATGATTGAATATATCAGGCATAGTCATAAATTCTGTAGTGTGGAGACATTTGAAGCTTTCAAAAATGGAAAGGATATTTCAGGCTGTTAGACATCTTGTTTCAGACTGCTGGTTGAAAGAAGATACCTTGTCAGCAAAGGTAGGCTTGAGGAATCTTAGGTGATGATATTTCAAGAACTCATGATACTAAATTGAATTAGAAAACTTGCCAAAGCAGAACTTTCCGAGGACATTAATTTCCAGTTCCCTATTTGTCATCATGAATATATATTTGTTCCATAAATGTACACATAGTGAATGCTTTCTGATAATGATGACTGACTACTTCCTCAAAACATTCTATTTCGTTCTTAAGGTGGTTTATGCTCTAGCTGTTAGACTCATCTTAATCCTGAATAACTGTCCCTTTGGAGAACATAGAGCATGTCTTCATCAAAGGAGTCAACCAATATAAAAAGTTGTAGAGTTGTTAATTGAATTTAGGACTTCAATGCAAAACATTATCTTTTTGTTGGCTATTATCACTATGGTAGTAACTGAAACCAGAAGAAAGGAGATGGAGGTTGACTGTTAACTCTGCTGCTTAGAATTTAAAGTAGAAACAACATATTAAGAAACCTTCCTTTATTATCTAAGAAGTAAATTTGTGTGTGTGTGTACATGCTCAGTCATGGCTGACTCTTTGCGACCACAGGGACTGTAGCCCGCCAGGCTCCTCTGTTCTTGGGATTTCCCATGCAAGAACACTGGAGTGGGTTGACGTTTCCTTTTCCAGGGGATCTTCCTGACCCAGGAATCAAACCTGCATCTCCTGCAAGTCTTCTGCATTGCAGGTGGACATTTTACCACTGAGCCTAAATGGAGAACTATAAATGAAATAACTTTTGTTAGTTGAGTTTTATACACTTTGTAACCTAGTTCTGTTAACAGGCTACTTGAAGTGAATTTGCTTCAGTAGGGACCAAAATTCCACATTTAACAATGAATGAAAGAATTGTTGAAGTTTATATTGAAAGAAAGAAAAAGAAAGTGAAGTCACTCAGTCGTGTCTGACTCTTTGAGACCCCATGGACTATAGCTTACCAGACTCCTCCATCTATGGGATTTTCCAGGCAAGAGTAATGGAGTGGGTTGCCATTTCCTTCTCCAGGGGATCTTCCTGACCCAGGGATCGAACCTGTAGTCTCCTGCGTTTACTGTCTGAGCCACCTATATGGAAAAATAAAACTAAAAATTATGAAAGTATATTTATTAAACCAAATAATATAATTAGGTTATTAATTACACTTCAACCTATGCTAATATTAAGAAGAAATAAAATGTAAATCAAGTTCTCCTTTACTTCTGTGGGGAAATCAGACAAAACCATTTGATGTAATGTTATGATATCTGTCATTCTACATTTGATATTTACAGATATGAAGGGTCATTTTTGCAAAGAAAAATGGAAGTTTCATTAATTTTCCACATAGGTCTTTTATAATTTGTTATTCCAAACCATTTTCTTTTAGAGTATTTATTCTGCCATCATTCTTGTCTTTATTTTCATCTAATTAAACTGGACTAAATCTTTCAGGCCGTTATTTGTCAATAGTATTACTTGTGATTCTTTAGCACCTTTTTCTTATACTTACAAAATTAGATAATCATCCATAAACTGGCAAGACATTTTCTTAGAATAGGATAAGGATTAATGTTATTATTAAACAGAAAATTATATTTCAGTGGGAACTAATCCTTAAATTAATATCCTTATGCTTTGATTTTCACTCTCCTAAAGAATAAAATGTCTGCAGAGACTTAGTGAATAAATGGAATAGAGGAGTAGTTTAAAGAAAAGACTGTGGAGTAAGAAAGTGTCTGTTAGTCAGCTCAGGCTGCCATAACAAAATACTGCATGCTGGGTGGCTTAAACACAGAAATTTACTTTTTCAATTCTGGAGGCTGAAAGTGCAAGGTCAAGATACCATCAGCGTTGGTTTTTGGTGAGGCCTGTCTTCCTGGCTTATAGATGGTCTCCTCCTCATTTGTGTCCTCACATGGCTTTTCCTCTCTGCCTATATATAGAGAGAGACATCTCTGGTGTCCTTTTCTTTTTTCATAAGGACACAAATACTCAGATTAGGCCCCAAACTTACGAACTCATTCAACCTTAACTCTGTGGTGGCTTAGCGAGAAAAGGAAATGCTTGCAATGTAGGAGACCTGGTTTGAATCCCTGGGTCAGGAAGAAACCCTGGAGAAGGAAATGGCAACCCATTCCAGTATTCTCGCCTGAAAAATCCCATGGACAGAGGAGCCTGGTGGGCTACAGTCCAATGGGTTGCAGAGTATGACACAACTGTGCAACTAAGCAACAATAGCATCTCCCTAAAGGCCCTGTCTCCAGGCAGAGTCACAGTGGGGATGAGGTTTCAACACATGGATTTGGAGGCGCACCGTTCAGTCCTTTGCAATATGTGCTTATATCATGGCTCTATTGCTTAATTTAATAATCTATGTGATATGGTCAAATTACTCAACTCGTAGGGTTTTGACAAGGGTTAAAACAAATAGTGTATTATAAGAACTCAGCAGTCTTCCTGGCATAGAATAAGCGCACAAGAAATATTGGTTGTTATTATGGGCTCTTGTTTATACCCTGCTGCTGCTGCTAAGTCGCTTCAGTCCTGTCCGACTCTGTGCAACCCCATAGACAGCAGCCTATCAGGCTCCTCCATCCTTGGGAGTCTCCAGACAAGAACGCTGGAGTGGGGTGCCATTTCCTTCTCCAGTGCATGAAAGTGAAAAGTGGAAGTTAAGTTGCTCAGTTGTGTCTGACTCTTCGCGACCCCATGGACTGCAGCCCACCAGGCTCCTCCGTCCATGGGAGTTTCCAGGCAAGAGTACTGGAGTGGGTTGCCATTGCCTTCTAGTGCTGATTAACTCTGGAAACTGAAAAGAGATCGACTCCTTTTCTTCATGCCGGTGAGAAATGGGGAAGCTGGGTTTGTGGAGAAGGGATAGAGTGGGTAGAAAAAGCTACTAGGAGAAGGCGAAACCAGACTGAGTCCCTGAGATTTTGAGCAGGAGTAAGAATAACAAACCTGTCCAAGCAAGAGCCTTGGTGTTTAGTGACCCAAAGACATATGAAGTTTTCCAATCTGTCTGTCTTTCCAGTGGGCTCAAAACTCAAAGGGAAAAGTGACCATGCTTATGCTTCTTTGTATTCCTGACATTATCTGACATTGAACTTTACCTATAGTCGATGGTCAATATGTTTATAGAATTTATATGGTATTTATTGATTTAATTATTATTTAATTATAATCAGCCTAACTGTGTGCCTAACTAGTATTTTGGAGGCTCAGCCACCATAGATGATTAATTGGATCACTGGGATTGTTCTGAAATATCACCTACTCCAGTACTCTTGCTAGAAAATCCCATGGACAGAGGAGCTTGGTGCAGGCTACTGTCCATGTGGTCGCAAAGAGTCGGGCACAACTGAGCGACTTCACTTCTCTTCACTTAGAGATCTAACACAACTTAGTCTAACTCAGGGATAATCATGACAGCCCTTCAATTGCTTAAGAGGAATGTTGAGATGAATCTGGTATTTTATTGTGCATAGAAAACAAAAGTCATTAAATAAGTACCCAACCTTTCTTTGAAGTCATTCCCTCTTCAGCCTTATTTTTTTCTTGTTTATTGAAACTGGCGCGTTTTAGTGGGTTTTCTCTCTCATTTGTTCTTTTGCTCATCATGACTGTTCTGTGGTTTCCAGATTCAAATTTTTTTCTGCAAGATATTCTACCAGGTTTCTCTTTCAGTTTTCCTCCTCTCTTTCTTTTCCAAAACTATAGAAACTAAAGATGGAAAAGACACATTGCTCACCAAGTCCCTCTTCTTCCAGGGTTGGGTAGTCCTCTTTAAGAGAGCTATTTTTCCACTTAGCTGACAATGATTCAAGTGATGGGTTTCCACCACTTCCTGGGAATGACTCTTCCACAGACTGACAGATCCGATTACGTGGTCATTTTCTCCCTTATGCTCTGCCTACATTTTTCTGTGCTCAATTTAATCCTGTTTCTGTTAGTTATACCCTTTTGGATAACTCAAAGAAATTCCTCTCCCCTTGTTCCATAATTCTTTCAAATATTTGCAAATGGTTATTATTTCTCCTTAGTCATTACTTGGCCCAACCATTTGAATTGAGTCTTTCATCTTTTCCTGTTATCCATTGCCTCTAGCTTTTTCAATTTTTTTTGGTATTTGCGCTCAAAACTTATCATTAAAAAAGAAATGTTCTGACGGCTTTGAAATGGAAAGGTCCAAATCTCAGCATGAGACTTTTCTCTCAGAAACTTCTAGGTGAAAGCCATACACACTGGGTCTCATGTACCTATAGTTTCAGTTGTTACATCAAGCAACTGTGCTTCTTGATTCAAATGTTCCTGGTTCAGATTTTGTTTCATGAAACCTCATTCACAGCACTTGGCATGATTAGGAGAAAGGACCAATACTGCACTGGAGGAAAAGGATACCTCTCTCACAGATCATGTAAACATAGCCTAAAAGAGGTACTATTCCTCTGAAAGAGGGATACAATTTTTCCAAAAAGGGAGTTTTAATTTAAGAAGATAATTTTCCTTTAACATTTTTGGTTTCAAATCTGATTTACTCGCCTGATGTGCTTTCACATTTCCAAGTTTCTTTGTGGCCAAGTTCCTTAACAGCCGCTGCTAGAAATATGTTTTGAATTTTGTGTTTTGAGAAATGGACCATTTCTTTAGAACTGCCATATTATTTTGTTAGCAACATAACTAAGGACAGTGTGAAAACTGTTTCAAACATCAGCAAATATCCAGGGGCCCAAGGTCTGGAGAATTCCTGAACATCACAAATTCCTGGAGTCTCTTCCTTCTTGGTCTCCTGGGTGGTCACTGAATGAGTCAGATGCCCTTTTCTCATATCTAATGCATTCTTCTTTTTGTCAGTGACTATTGCCATTAAATATAATTACCATTTCTTTCTTTTTCCTTTATTCTTGTTGTTGCACACTCATATATTGCAGTGCCAATTGAAGTTTCAAGGGTAAGTTGTTTGTTTTGCTTTGCTCTCTGGTCTTGGAAATGATGAAAATGTAAGATAGATGCTTGTTAGCTTGGAATGTCTTCAGTATAGACCTGTTGGGATCACAGATAGAGGCCAAATAGTAAAAATTCATGAGTCTCAGAGCCAGATGGGCCTATTATAGAGACTTATTTCTGTCTTGCTGTGAAATCTAAAGCAAATACCTTCTCGTTTTCTTTTTCAAATGTTTCTTTTCTCTCACTCTGAATTGGGAAGTATGACTAGTGGTTTACTAGTATTTTTTTTTCTAATCTTTAATAGTTTATTTGCAATAGTCATCTCTGCAGAGTGTATCAAAATTAAGTAATGTTATGATCTCCATCCACTGTGTTTATTTGGCCAATCCTGCCTGTTATCCTCACTGAAATCAAATATTTGGGCTGGTTACGTTTTAAAAGTCACACCTATCTTCCAGCTTCTGAGTTTGCTGAAGTAGTGTTTTTCAGCCTTAACTACTGTTTTCCCTCTCACAGAGTGTCTGTTTTATGGCAGAAATTTTTGCATACTACCCTATATTATATATGGGCTTCCTAGGTGGCTCAGTGGTAAAGAATCTGTCTGCCAATGCAGGAGACCTGGGTTTGGTTCCTGGGTGGGGAAGATCCACTGGAGAAGGAAATGGCAACCCACTCCAGTATTCTTGCCTGGGAAATTTCATGGACAGAGAAGCCTGGTAGGCTGCAGTCCATGTGGTCGCAGAAGAGTTGGACACAAATAGTGAAAGGCAATGGCACCCCACTCCAGTACTCTTGCCTGGAAAATCCCATGGACGGAGGAGTCTGGTAGGCTGCAGTCCATGGGGTCGCTAAGAGTTGGCACGACTGAGCAGCTTCACTTGCACTTTTCACTTTCATGCATTGGAGAAGGAAATGGCAACCCACTCCAGTGTTCTTGCCTGGAGACTCCCAGGAACAGGGGAGCCTGGTGGGCTGCCGTCTATGGGGTCACACAGAGTTGGACACGACTGAAGTGACTTAGCAGTAGCAGCAGCAGCAATGACTATACAACAACCCTATATTATAATCTTCAATTACATTTAAACTATTTATTCAATTTCACTATGACTAACAACAGATTCATTGCTCACCCTTGTATTCTATAAACATTTGTTCTATCTTGAGAGCGGATAGTATTTTTGATGAGGATGCTTTCTCAAATAATTGCTTCAGCCAGAATACATGAAAAGAGGGGGCATGCAAATTTTAAATCCTTGTGAGAAATGATAATGAGGGCTATCTTGGGAAAGGATAAGAATCTCTATAATTGTACTGCTTTTCTTGTTAGCAAATCTATAGTTCTCTCTCTGTTTTCCATTATAGTAGATGGAAAATCTGATGCTCTGTGGGTGGCCTCCACAAAGCGTGTGATCCAGAGAAAGGTAAGGTGGACACTACAGTGTTTTTGATGGGACGACCTCCACAAGGGGTGAATACCAAGGGTCCTCGATTGGAGCCACCTTGGAGGCTGGCTGCTACAGTACTTTACCTTTTCATTTAATTGAGTTTTTAATTGATATAATTAGAGATTTATATGCAATTATGAAAGACTATCCAGCACATATTTTGCTAAGTTTTCCCCAATTTTGCATTTTGCGAAACTCTGGTATAATATTTCAACATTGACATTGATATAATACACTATTTTTATTCAGCTTTCTCAGGTTTTCTCCTTCTCATTAGTGTATGTATATGCATTTTTGTGTATTAAGTTCTATATAATTAAATCACATGTTGGTTCATGTATCTAATACCTCAGTCGAGATACTGAAGAATTCCAACACCGCAAGAATTCCAACACCGCAAGAATTCCTCCTCTTGGTTTTTTTACAACCATACCATCCTCCTTCTTGTACTAACTTTTCTCATCAATCCTCACCCCTGGTAAACACTAATCTGTGTTCATTTCACAGGCAAATGATTAAACAAACTATTTTATATACACACTACTACTATTTTATATAAACACTACTCAGCAATAAAAAAGGAATGAACAATTGATATAAACAACAACCTAGATGATGAATAAAGGAATTATGCTGACTGAAAAAAACAAGTTTCCTTCATGGTTTCTCTCATTTTTTTTCTTTTCTTCCTTTCTATTGATCATTTATTTTCCGTTTGTAGAACTTCTTTCAGCTAATTTTTAACAGTAGATTTCTTGGTAACAAATTCTTTTACTTTTCTCTCCTTTTAGAATGTTTCAGTTCAATTCAGTTCAGCCACTCAGTCGTGTCCGACTCCTTGTGACCCGATAAACCACAGCATGCCAGGCCTCCCTGTCCATCACCAACTCCCAGAGTGCACGCAAACCCATATCCATTGAGTCGGTGATGCCATCCAACCATCTCATCCTCTGTCATCCCCTTCTCCTCCTGCCCTCAATCTTTCCCAGCATCAGGATCTTTTCAAATGAGTCAGCTCTTTGCATCAGGTGGCCAAGGTATTGGAGTTTCAGCTTCAACATCAGTCACATCAATGAACACCCAGGGAGATCACTCCCTTAGGATGGACAGGTTGAATCTCCTTGCAGTCCAACGGACTCTCAAGAGTCTTCTCCAACATCACATTTCAAAAGCTCAGTTCTTCAGTGCTCAGCTTTCTTCACAGTCCAACTCTCACATCCATACACGACCACTGGAAAAACCATAGCCTTGACTAGACGGACCTTTGTTGGCAAAGCAATGTCTCTGCTTTTGAATGTGCTATCTAGGCTGGTCATAACTTTCTTCCAAGGAGTAAGCGTCTTTTAATTTCCTGGCTGCAGTCACCATCTGCAGTGATTTTGGAGCCCCCCCCAAAATAAAGTCAGCCACTGTTTCCACTGTTTCCCCATCTATTTGCCATGAAGTGATGCAACCAGATGCCATGATCTTCATTTTCTGAATGGTGGGCTTTAAGCCAACATTTTCACTCTCCTTTTTCACTTTCATCAAGAGACTCTAGTTCCTCTTCACTTTCTGTCATAAGAGTGGTGTCATCTGTATATCTGAGGTTATTGATATTTCTCCCAGAAATCTTGATTCCAGCTTGTACTTCTTCCTGCCTGGCATTTCTCATGATATACTCTGCATATCAGTTAAATAAGCAGGGTGACAATATACAGCCTTGACATGCTCCTTTTCCTATTTGGAACCAGTCTGTTGTTCCATGTCCAGTTCTAACTGTCGCTTCCTGACCTGCATACAGGCTTCTCAGGAGGCAGGTCAGATGGTCTGGTATTCCAATCTTTTTCAGAATTTTCCACAGTTTATTGTGATCCACACAGTCAAAGGCGTTGGCATAGTCAATAAAGCAGAAATAGATGTTTTTCTGGAACTCTTTTGCTTTTTCAATGATCCAGCGGATGTTGGCAATTTGATCTCTGGTTCCTCTACTTCTCCTTAATTCCTGAATAATGATTTATAAAGATATAGAATTCACAACTCATCCTTTTTTTCCTTTTAGCACTTGAAAAAAATTGTGTCACACCCTAATGGCCTCATGATTTCAATGAGAAACTCACTGTTATTTGAACTGAGATTTCCCTATAGATAATGTGTAGTTTCTGTCTGCTTGCTTCCAACATTTTTTTCTTTGTCATTAGTTTTCAAGAGTCTATAATATGTCTTGCTGTGGATTTCATAGTTTATACTTTCAGGGGGTTTGCTTAGCTTCTTGAAACTATATATGTCTTTCATCAAATTTGGAAAAAATTCAGGAATTATTTACTCAAATTCTTTTTCAGTCCCACTGTCTTTTTCCTCTTCTTTTGGAATACCAATGATGTGAATGTTGATTTTCCTATTGTCTCCCAGATCCCTGAGACTGTTAGTTTCTTCTGGTCTAATTTCTCTCTGTTGTTCAGATTAGGTGAATAACTAGTCTAAGGTTTTGCTCTCAGGGTCATTGATTCTATCTTCTGTCATCTCCACTCAAATACTGAGCCCATTCCGTGAGCTCCTATTTTTGTTATTGGCAGTTTTCAGCTCCAAGATTTACCTCTTGTTTATTTTTTATTACTTTCCTTTACTAATATTTACTATTTTTAAATTGATTTTAATAGAATTTTTAATAGATTGATATTAGAGTATTTTTATGAAATTTCTTTAAAAGTGATTTCAGATAATTTGAACATTAGATTCATCTTTTTTTTGTTTGTTTGTTTCAAATGATTGTCTTTTCTCCCTCAAGTTGCCATTTTCTTTGTTCTTTGTATGGTGGATGATTTTCTATTACATTCTTGATGTCATTTGTCTATTATATTAGAGAACACTGGATTTCATTTACATATCTTATTTTTGCAAATAGTACATCTAATTCTGTTTTATTGACTATGCCAAAGCCTTTGACTGTGTGGATCACAATAAACTGTGGAAAATTTTGAAAGAGATGGGAATACCAGACCACCTGACCTGCCTCCTGAGAAGCCTGTATGCAGATCAGGAAGCAACAGTTAGAACTGGACATGGAACAACAGACTGGTTCCAAAGAGGAAAAGGACTACATCAAGGCTGTAGATTGTCACTCTGCTTATTTAACTTATATGCAGAGTATATCGTGAGAAATGCTGGGCTGTAAGAAGCACAAGCTGGAATCAAGATTTCTGGGAGAAATATCAATAACCTTGGATATGCAGATGACACCACCTTTATGGCAGAAATTGAGGAGGAACTAAAAAGCCTCTTGATGAAAGTGAAAGAGGAGAGTGAAAAAGTTGCCTTAAAGCCCACCATTCAGAAAACGAAGATCATGTCATCTGGTCCCATCACTTCATGGCAAATAGATTTGGAAACAGTGGAAATAGTGTCAGATTTTATTTTTTTGGGCTCCAAAATCACTGCAGATGGTGATTGCAGCCATGAAATTAAAAGATGCTTACTCTTTGGAAGGAAATTATGACCAGCCTAGACAGCATATTCAAAAGCAGAGACATTACTTTGCCAACAAACGTCCATCTAGTCAAGGCTATGGTTTTTCCAATGGTCATGTATGGATGTGAGAGTTGACTGTCAAGAAAGCTGAGCACCGAAGAATTGATGCTTTTGAACTACGGTGTTGGAGAAGGCTCTTGAGAGTCCCTTGGACTGCAAGGAAATCCCACCAGTCCATTCTGAAGGAGATCAGTCCTGGGTGTTCTTTGTCCTGGGTGTTCTTTGAAAGAACTGTTGCTGAAGCTGAAACTCCAATACTTTGGCCACCTCATGCAAAGAGTTGACTCATTGGAAAAGACTCTGATGCTGGGAGGGATTGGGGGCAGGAGGAGAAGGGGACGACTGAGGAGGAGATGCTGGATGGCATCACCAACTCGATGGACATGAGTCTGAGTGAACTCCAGGAGTTGGTGATGGACAGGGAGACCTGGGGTGCTGCGATTCATGGTGTCGTAAAGAGTCAGACACAACTGAGCAACTGAACTGAACTGAACTGAACTGAACCCTGTTTAGATTTATTGCGTGAGTTTTGGTGCACTTTGTGGACTGTGACTCCAGTGGTCGTTATATATTTAGAGTCTTATTGTTGTTTAGTTGCTAAGTCATGTTCAACTCTTTGCAACCCCATGGATTATAGCAGGCTAGGCTTCCTAGTCCTTCACTATCTCCTGGAGCTTCTCGAATTCATGTCTATTGAGTCTGTGGTGCTATCTAACCATCTCACCCTCTGCTACTGTCCTCTCCATTTAGAGTCTATGTGCTCTTATTTTGGTATACTTGGTTGACCTAGTGATACTAGGGCATCACCCTAGTGTTGCTCCTCCCAGTGTTGCCAAAAGGTGAAGCAGTGATGTCCCAAGATGAATCTCTTGAGTTTTTCTTCCATGGATGAGGACTGATACCTCTTGGTTGCTCTGATATCTCTTGGCAAGGATAGGAGACTCTGGGGCCCTGGAAGCGTGAGTTTCTCAGACCAGGCTGAGTCTCTTCCTCCAGTTCTGCTTCGCGTCTACTGCAAAACAGGAGTATCAGGCTCTGCAGGGAAGAAGAATGCTTCCCCAGGCTCCTAATTTTTGGTGTGGCTCCTAATCCATCCTCCCTACCTCAGGTGTCTGGCTCACTTAATGTTATCAGAGGGACTGCTGTTCAATCCTAGGAAGAGATAAGCCTACTTCAGCTCCCTTCTTTTGCTAAGTTGGGGATCAGGAAACATTGGGCCTCTGTTAGATGGCAGATGCAAGACAGCCTGTCATTGTGCCATTCCTCAAGTCCTGGGCTCCCCAAATAACCCATCTTCTTCTCCCCGTCTTTTAGAGTTCTCTTTCCTTTGAACCTTATACCATTTTCAGGGTTCACAGTTCTACCTGCTAGAGAGGAGCAGAGAAAAACACTACATCACCTTGTAGCGTACCTTTTAAATCTTCAGCTTGCATCAATTTTCTTTAATTCATTCATTCATTCACTGAGCACTGAATGAATGGGCTTGGCACCATTTTAAGTATTGGCAGTGGTAAACAAATACTCGATTTCTGCCTTCATGTAATTTACATTCAGACTTTCTCTAACCCAGCAGCTGTTTCATGTAGATTAGAAGAGAGACCATAAGTGAACAGGTAAAACTCATAGATTTTGGAGTTTGGTAGTGCTTATTTACAGACCTGACTTGACCAGTTCAGTTCAGTTCAGTTGTTCAGTTGTGTCTGACTCTTTGCGACCTCATAGACTGCAGCATGTCAGGTGTCACTATCCATCAGCAACTCCCTGAGTTACTCAAACTCATGTCCATCAACTTGGTGATGCTAGACAACCATCTCATCCTCTGTTGTCCCCTTCTCCTCCCTCCTTCAATCTTTCCCAGCATCACGGTCTTTTCCTATGAGTCAGTTCTTCACATCAGGTAGCCAAAGTATTGGAGTTTCAGCTTCAGCATCAGTCTTTCCAGTGAATATTCAGGACTGATTGCCTTTAGGATGGACTGGTTGGATCTCCTTTCTGACCAAGGGACGCTCAACAGTCTTGTCTAACACCACAATTCAAAAGCATCAATTCTTTGGTGCTCAGCTTTCTTTATAGTCCAACTCTCACATCCATACATGACTACTGGAAAAACCATAGCTTTGACTAGATGGGTCTTTGTTTGGCAAAGTAATGTCTCTTCTTTTTAATATGCTGTCTAGGTTTGTCATAGATTTTCTTTCAAGGAGTAAGCATCTTTTAATTCATGGCACAGTCACCATCTGCAGTGCTTTGAGAGCCCCCCTAAATAAAGTCTCTCACTGTTTCCACTGCTTCTCCATCTATTTGCCATGAAATGATGGTACCAGATGCATCATCTTAGTTTTCTGAATGTTGAGTTTTAAGCCAATTCTTTCACTCTCCTCTTTCACTTTCTTTCTATTTTTATTTTTACTTTATTTTACTTTACAATACTGTTTTGGTTTTGCCATACATTGACATGAATCCACCATGGTTGTACATGAGTTCCCAAACATAAACACCCCTCCCACCTCCCATCCCATATCATCTCTCTGGATCATCCCCGTGCACCAGCCCCAAGCATTCTGTATCCTGCATCGAACATAGACTGGCGATTCGATTCTTACATGCTAGTATACATGTTTCAATGCCATTCTCCCAAATCATCCCACCCTCTCCCTCTCCCTCAGAGTCCAAAAGTCTGCTCTACACATCTGTGTCTCTTTTGCTGTCTCCCATACAGGATTATCATTACCATCTTTCTAAATTCCATATGTATGTGTTAGTATACTGTATTGGTGTTTTTCTTTCTGGTTTACTTCACTCTGTATAAGAGGCTCCAGTTTCATCCACCTCATTAGAACTGATTCAAATGTATTCTTTTTAATGGCTGAATAATACTCCATTGTGTATATGTACCACAGCTTTCTTATCCATTCATCTGCTGATGGACATCTAGGTTGTTTCCATGTCCTGGCTATTATAAACAGTGCTGCAATGAATATTGGGGTACATGTGTCTCTTTCAGTTCTGGTTTCCTTGGTGTGTATGCTCAGCAGTGAGATTACTTGGTTAAAAGGCACTTCTATTTCCAGTTTTTTAAGGAATCTCCACACTGTTCTCCATAGTGGCTGTACTAGTTTGCATTCCCACCAACAGTGTAGGAGGGTTCCCTTTTCTCCACACCTTCTCCAGCATTTATTGCTTGCAGACTTTTGGATCGCAGCCATTCTGACTGGTGCGAAGTGGTACCGCATTGTGGTCTTGATTTGCGTTTCTCTAATAATGAGTGATGTTGAGCATCTTTTCATGTGTTTGTTAGCCATCCGTATGTCTTCTTTGGAGAAATGTCTATTTAGTTCTTTGGCCCATTTTTGACTTGGTGGTTTATTTTTCTGGACTTGAGCTGCATACGTTGCTTGTATATTTTTGAGATTAGTTGTTTGTCAGTTGCTTCATTTGCTATTATTTTCTCCCATTCCGAAGGCTGTCTTTTCACCTTGCTTATATTTTCCTTTGTTGTACAGAAGCTTTTAATTTTAATTAGATTCCATTTGTTTATTTTTGCTTTTATCTCCAGAATTAGTTCTTCACTTTCTGCCATAAGTGTGGTGTCATCTGCATATCTGAGATTATTGATATTTCTCCCGCCAATCTTGATTCCAGCTTGTGTTTCATCCAGCCTGGCATTTCTCATGATGTACTCTGCATATAAGTTAAATAAGCAGGGTGACAACATACAGGCTTTCCAAATTTGGAACCAGTCTGTTCCATATCTGATTCTAACTGTCGCTTCCTGACCTGCCTACAGGTTTCTCAGGAGGCAGGTCAGGTGGTCTGGTAGTCCCATCTCCTTAAGAATTTTCCACAGTTTATTGTGATCCACACAGTCAAAGGCTTTGACATAGTAAATAAAGAAGAAATAGATGTTTTTCTGGAACTCTCTTGCTTTCTCCATGATCCAGTGGATGTTGGCAATTGGATCTCTGGTTCCTCTGCCATTTCTAAAACCAGCTTGAACATCTGGAAGTTCACAGTTTACATATTGCTGAAACCTGGCTTGGAGTATTTTGAGCATTACTTTGCTAGCATGTGAGATGAGTGCAACCGTGTGTAGTTTGAGCATTCTTTGGTATTGCCTTTTATGGGATTGAAATGAAAACTGACCTTTTCCAGTCCCGTGGCCACTGCTGAGTTTTCCAAATTTGCTGGCATATTGAATGTAGCACTTTCACAGCATCATCTTTTAGGATTTGAAATAGCTCAACTGGAATTCCATCCCGCCACTAGCTTTGTTCGTAGTGATGCTTCCTAAGGGCCACTTGACTTTGTGTTCCAGGATATCTGGCTCTAGGTGAGTGATCACACCATCGTGGTTATCTGGGTTATGAGGATCTTTTTTGTATAGTTCTGTGTATTCTTGCCACCTCTTCTTACTTGCTCATAATTGGAAATATAGTTAACCTCTCAAAGCTAATTTTATTATCTGTTATATGAGGATAATACTATCTATATGGCTTGAAATAAATTCTAAAACCCCAATCATGCTTTTAAAAGATTATTATAATAATGCCACTGCCTCTGCATCCTCTCATTGTGCATACCAGCTTAAGGACACCTGGACTCATTTCAGTTCCTGGAATATGCTATAATCTTTCACTCAGCTGTAATCTTCCCTAAGATTGTTCCCATTACCTATAAATCACTCCTCTTCTCTCTTTTCTCCTAAATATAACTCCCATTCATCCTTCAGGCCTCACCTTAAATATAGTTTTCCTGTCTTCATATCCCTCAATCTCATCCTCCTTTTGTTCTCTTATAGTGCCCTCTTTCTTTATTACAATATTCAGAACTTTTTCTTGTGATTATCTGCTTCTTTTCTGTTTGGATTCTGTCTTTCCTGCTTGTTAGGGACTGTCTCAGTCTTTCTGTTATAGTCTCAGTATTTATCAGAGTGCCTGTCATATGTACTAATAAATATTTGTTAATTGTATAAACAAATGAGCTAATGATGCAGTGCCTAAAATGAAGAAAGTTTCCAACAAATGGTATCATTACTGGATACTCTCAACTTCATAATTGGTATGATTATATTAGCCATTAAGATGACTGTAAAAAAAGAGAGTGCTAGAGTTCCCTTAATCTCAATATACCCTTAGTTATAGACTTTCAACTCTACAAAGCAAAATTTAAAACACCATATTTTTTTCATTTAACACAGATAAAAACCCATGTATCATGTAGGGAGTTAGTAGCCCTTTTGCTAAAATGTATTCCATATGTCATATCAACAATAAGTCTAACACTAATATTTTCTAATACACTTAAAAGAAAACCTAGCAGTTACTTCTAAACACCATGAAATCAATAATGGGGAGAGAAAGGCACTGCTTATCATACTTGAAATCCCAGGAGTCAACCGGATTTGCTGTTACCACTTAATTTTTCCTTCACAATCCTTCCTGCCTACAGAGCCCACACATATGAAAGAAAAGCTTTCTCTTTTGTAACAGTATACAAAATAACCATAGAAAATTCTACTGTTTCCCGCAAACCAGAACTAAGGTAGCTAAGTCACATTTATCAGACTACTGGGTAAGTTGCCAGGAGTCAAAGTACTTTCCAACTACTTAGCTCAAGGGGAAAGTTCAAGAGCCCATCAAACTTTCTCGGGATACAAGAAAAATAGCCGATGAGGATAGTTTCTGTCAAGGGTATTCTTGTTCCAGCTCATCATTCTCACTGCTGAATTAAGAAAGATTGAACAGCTCCTTCAAAATCTAGCGTGAGGAACATTATTTCTCTCAGGACCATTAATCTTTGAATAATTTTTGGCCAAAAAGATGGATCTGAACATGCCAGACAAATTCAAATTAAGAGACTTGCTTAAATAAAGAGAGAGAGAACCTGGATATACTGTGAGTTGGAAAGTAGCTTACATAAGCAAGGGACTTCATCTTTCTTGCAGACAGGGGAGTTGGGAAAGACTTCTAAATTGGGTGATAAGAGCTGTGACTACATATCCCAGGGAACTAGGCTCTGACATCCAAGATAATTCAAAAGTCTACTTCAGTGAGAGTGCTTAAACCTCAGACTCACAAGTATCTTTTGTAATTATTTCTTGCCTTCTATCTTTCCCACTGTCCTGTAAGTTCCATGAGGTCATGGACTGTGTCTTCTTTGCCATCATAGCTTAGCAGTCTTGTCAGGTCCAAGTCCTGAGGTGAAACTGTGGTGTCCTTATTTCATCCTTGACAGAGTGACCTGGGGCCCAAGGCATTAGTACTCATCTCACGCTCTCAAGTAAAAAATATTTTTGCAGTTCACAGTGGTTACAACTTTCTTGAAAAGAAAGTTTCAAGTCTTCCTATTAAATTGAAGTTCTAACTCCCCTTCCAAGTGGAGGGCATGCAACGTCCCTTCCTTTAGTGGAGATAAACCACATCTCTGTACTGCTTTCAGTCTCTCATAGTGAAGGGATCAAACCAGGCTGTTTGAAGAACAAGATTTTATTTATGAAATGTCCTTCTTTAGACCATCTCACTATTTTAGGTCTTAATGTTAATAAAAATAAATGTTATTTTAAAATAACGAAGTGCCAGTCTATGTTCGATACAGGATTCAGGATGCTTGGGGCTGGTGCATGGGGATGATCCAGAGAGATGATATGGGGTGGGAGGTGGGAGGGGATTCAGGATTGGGAGCTTGTATACACCCATGGTGGATTCATGTCAATGTATGGCAAAACCAATACAGTATTGTAAAGTAAAATAAAGTAAAAATAAAAAAATAAATAAATAAAATAACATGTTCTTCAGACTGTACCAAGTGCTGGAGGCCATGTGGGATTATACTAGGAAACTTCCCTACCAGTAGATTGCCTGTAGACCATCCTAGTAAGCAGAACTCAGTTTTAAAAAATATAGCTTCACTATATAGCCCAGAAATCTCACATCTAGATATAAACCCCAGAAAGTCTGGAGAGCAATGGTGTTGTTTGTGGCATTGAGGTATTGCAGCTAAACTGGGGGTCTGCTGAGGTTGTGATTTAGAGCACATAGTGGAGTATATGCAACAAAAGAAGAAATACTTAGAGGACACATGAGTAGATTTTTTAAAGTTGATATTGAGTGGGTAAAGTTGGAAGCATAAGATATTCACCATACCATGCAATCCCCACCCCCACCCCCAGGTCACATGTGCATGCACACACACACACACACACATACACACACACACACACACACACATCAAAATAGCTATTCTAAGAAGGCAAGTAGAATTAACCCAAAACACTTTAAGATGGGAGCCTATTGAAGGGCAAGAGTAATAGAAGTCGGAAGATAAATGGAAATTTAAAAATTAAAGTAAGAAATGAGATGATTCATATCTTTCATGAACTAATGGGGACAAAATACTATAAAAGAATAGAGTGCTTCATATACGATATTTCAAAAGTGAGGTATACTCTTTGTATGGTAGCAGTAGAGATGCGGGCATAGAGAACAGACTTGCAGACACAGTGAGGGAAGGAGAGGGTGGGATGAATTGAAAAAGTAGCCGTGAAACATATACATTACCACATGTAAAATAAATAACCAGCTGGAATTTGTTGTGTGATGCAGGGAGCTCAACCTGGTGCTCTGTGACAAGCTAGAGGGGTGGGGTGGGGTGGGAGGAAAGTGCAAGAGGGAGGGAACATATGTATACCTGTGGCTGATTCATGTTGATGGATGGCAGAAACCAACACAACATTGCAAAGCAATTATCCTCCAGTTAAATTTTTAAAAAAATCATGATCTTGTGATTTGATGCTAATATTATCTCTTTCTAGATGAGAAGGCTGAGGCTCAGAAAGACTAAGAGATTCATCCAAAGCTTATTCAGATATTATCTAGAAGAATTTAACCGTACTTTCTCAACCCTCACAAAGAAACAAACAAACAAAAAAAAATGTTTGAGCACACATTTCTTTTGCGGTATAATTCTGACCCTTAGATGCTCTCCAGATGGCTAAAAAAGTGCCGTTAACCATCTGTATCTCTTCTTTGGAGAAATGTCTATTTAGTTCTTTGGCCCATTTTTTGATTGGGTCGTTTAATTTTCTGGAGTTGAGCTGCAGGAATTGGTTGTATATTTTTGAGATTAGTTGTTTGTCAGTTGCTTCATTTGCTGTTATTTTCTCCCATTCTGAAGGCTGTCTTTTCACCTTGCTTATATTTTCCTTTGTTGTGCAGAAGCTTTTAATTTAATTAGACCCCATTTGTTTATTTTTGCTTTTATTTCCAATATTCTGGGAGGTGGGTCATAGAGGATCCTGCTGTGATGTATGTCGAAGAGTATTTTGCCTATGTTCTCTAGGAGTTTTATAGTTTCTGGTCTTATGTTTAGATCTTTAATCCATTTTGAGTTTATTTTTGTGTATGGTGTTAGAAAGTGTCTAGTTTCATTCTTTTACAAGTGGTTGACCAGTTTTCCCAGCACCACTCGTTAAAGAGATTGTCTTTATCTATTGTATATTCTTGCCTCCTTTGTCAAAGATAAGGTGTCCATAGGTGCGTGAATTTATCTCTGGGCTTTCTATTTTGTTCCATTGGTCTATATTTCTGTCTTTGTGCCAGTACCATACTGTCTTGATGACTGTGGCTTTGTAGTAGAGCCTGAAGTCAGGCAGGTTGATTCCTCCAGTTCCATTCTTCTTTCTCAAGATTGCTTTGGCTATTCGAGGTTTTTTGTATTTCCATACAAATTGTGAAATTATTTGTTCTAGCTCTGTGAAAAATACTGTTGGTGGCTTGATAGGGGTTGCATTGAATCTATAAATTGCTTTGGGTAGTATACTCATTTTCATTGTATTGATTCTTCCGATCCATGAACATGGTATATTTCTCCATCTATTAGTGTCCTCTTTGATTTCTTTCACCAGTGTTTTATAAAGTCGGACATGACTGAGCGACTTCACTTTCACTTTTCACTTTCATGCACTGGAGAAGGAAATGGCAACTCACTCCCATGTTCTTGCCTGGAGAGTCCCAGGGACAGGGGAGCCTCATGGGCTGCCGTCTATGGGGCCACACAGAATCGGACACGACTGAAGTGACTTACCAGTATATATAGGTCTTTAGTTTCTTTAGGTAGATATATTCCTAAGTATTTTATTCTTTTTGTTGCAATGGTGAATGGAATTATTTCCTTAATTTCTCTTTCTATTTTGTCATTATTAGTGTATAGGGATGCAAGGGATTTCTGTGTGTTGATTTTATATCCTGCAACTTTACTATATTCATCGATTAGCTCTAGTAATTAGACATTTCTCCAAAGAAGACATACAGATGGCTAACAAACACATGAAAAGATGCTCAACATCACTCATTATCAGAGAAATGCCAATCAAAACAACAATGAGGTACCATTTCATGCCAGTCAGAATGGCTGTGATCCAAAAGTCTATAAGTAATAAATGCTGGAGAGGGTGTGGAGAAAAGGGAACCCTCTTACACTGTTGGTGGGAATGCAAACTAGTACAGCCACTATGGAGAACAGTGTGAAGATTCCTTAAAAAAACTGGAAATAGAACAGCCTTATGACCCAGCAATCCCACTGCTGAGCATACACACTGAGGAAACCAGAATTGAAAGAGACACATGTACCCCAATGTTCATCGCAGCACTGTTTATAATAGTCAGAACATGGAAGCAACCTAGATGCCCATCAGCAGATGAATGGATAAGAAAGCTGTGGTACATATACACAATGGAGTATTACTCAGCATTTAAAAAGAATACATTTGAATCAGTTCTAATGAGATGGATGAAACTGGAGCCTATTATATAGAGTGAAGTAAGCCAGAAAGAAAAACAGTATAATACAGTATACTAATGCATATATATGGAATTTAGAAAGATGGTAATGATAACCCTGTATGAGAGACAGCAAAAGAGACAGATGTATGGAACAGTCTTTTGGACTCTGTGGGAGAGGGAGAGGGTGGGATGATTTGGGAGAATAGCATTGAAACATGTATAATATCATATAGGAAATGAATTGCCTGTCCAGGTTCGATGAAGGGTGCAGGATGCTTGGGGCTGGTGCACTGAGATGACCCAGAGGGATAGTATGGGGAGGGAGGAGGGAGGGGGGTTCAGGATGGGGAACACGTGTATACCTCTGGCAGATTCATGTTGATGTATGGCAAAACCAATACAATATGGTAAAGTAATTAGCCTCCAATTAAAATAAATAAATTTATATTTTTAAAAAAGTGCCTTTAAATGGATATAGCACAACATTGAGCTTTTTCCTTACTTTTGAGTGGGCCAAAAGTGGCCACAAACTGAAAACAGCATGGATCAAGAGAGATATAAGGAAGAAAAGAAATAAACAAACACATCTTCTCATAATTGTGTAAAATGTTGACTCACTTGTGAGAAGTTTTTGAGTCATTTGTGAATATATTCCTATTCCTTAAGCGTCTGCCTCCAGTGCAGGAAACCCAGGTTCGATCCCTGGGTCGGGAAGATCCCCTGGAGAAGGAAATGGCAACCCACTCTAGTACTCTTGCCTGGAGAATCCCATGGACAGAGGAGCTTGGTAGACTACAGTCCACGGGGTCACAAAGAGTCGGACACGACTGAGTGACTTCACTTTCACTTTCCTTTCATGGGTTTAGGCTGTACAATCTCTGAAAACAATTTATCTGGGGGAGCCACATTAACGTGGCTCAACAGTTGCTCATTGGCCAATCAATGGAGGGAACAGGTCTGTCTGAAACCCACGCTGATGGACAGAGCTTAAAGAGAAGTTGCTCGAAGGGTCCATGCCCCACCTGAGTTGGATTGCTGAAGGTCTAGTAGCAAGTCTCTCTCCCTCCAGATCACTTTGTGGAGCCTGAAGTGTGACAGTCACTCTTGTCCAGCAGAATCTCCCAGGTGATTGCTTTAGAGTTGTAGTTCTCACCCCTGAATGTAAGTTGGAATCACTTGGAAGCTTTAAAAGATGCTAATGTTTGGGTACCACCTGGCAGAGTTTCAGATTCAGTGGTCTGAACATCAGTATCTTGGAAGCTCCCCAGGTAATTCTAATGTTCTGCCCAGTCTGAGGACCACTACCTTAAGCTTGTTGTGCTTGTAAGCCTTGTCTGCAGGCACTGTGGGAAAAAGAAAGGGTCAGGGTAGTACTGCATCTCACTCAGGGTGACTGTTTCCAGATGACAAGTAGCAACATCGTCTCCAGTGGAGTGTGTCCTAGAGTTCTGGTTAATGACCTGCACTTGTTGTTGTTGTTCAGTCACTCAGTCATGTCCCACTCTTTGTGACCCCATGGACTGCAGCACACCAGGCTCCTCTGTCCTCTGTTATCTCCCAGAGTTTGTTCAAACTCATGTCCATTGAGTTGGTGATGCCATCCAACCATCTCATCCTCTGTCACCACCTTCTCCACCTGCCCTCAATATTTCCCAGTATCAGGGTCCTTTCCAATGAGTTGGTGCTTCCCATCAGCTGGCTAAAGTAGTGGAGCTTCAGCTCCAGCATCAGCTCTTAAAAAGAATATTCAGGGTTGATTTTCTTTAGGATTGACTGCTTTGACCTCCTTGCTGTCCAAGGTACTCTCAAGAGTTTTCTCCAGCACCACAGTTCAAAAGCATCAATTCTTTGGTTCTCAGTCTTTTTTATGAGGGAGATGGAAAATGGTCCTAGGCCAGAGGTAGAAGTGGTTTGGAGAAGCACAGAGGCTAAGGAGGAATATTTAAGGAGAGATAAGTCAGGAGGCATTTTCAAATAAGTACAACTAAAATTTCTGCTTTTTAAGCACATATTAGAAGGAAGTTTAGGTTATAGTGACCACAGGACTGGACAAGGTCAGTTTTCATTCCAATTCCAAAGAAAGGAAACGTCAAAGAATGTTCAAACTACCACACAATTACACTCATCTCACACACTAGCAAAGTAATGATCAAAATTCCCCAAGCTAGGTTTCAACAGTACACGAACTGAGAACTTCCAGATATTCAAGCTGGATTTAGAAAAGGCAGAGGAACCAGAGATCAAATTGCCAACACCCATTGAATCATTGGAAAAGCAAGACAGTTCCAGAAAAACACCTGCTTCATTGACTATATTAAAGCCTTTGACTGTGTGGATCTCAACAAACTGGGGAAAATTCTTAAAGAGATAGGAATACCAGACCACCTTACCTGTCTCTTGAGAAACCTGTATACAGGTCAAGAAGCAACAATTAGAACCAAACATGGAACAACAGATTGGTTCAAAATTGGGAAAGGAGTACATCAAGGTTGTATATTGCCACGTTTGCTTTTTTACTTACATGCAGAGTACATCATGTGAAAGGCCAGACAGTATGAAGAACAAGCTGGAATCAAGATTGCAGGGAGAAAATCAGTAACTTCAGATATGCAGATGTCACCACCCTGGTGGCAGAAAGTGAAGAGGAACTAAAGAGCCCCTTGATGAAAATGAAATCGGAAAGTGAAAAAGCTGGCTTAAAAGCTGGCAAAATTCAAAAAATGAAGATCATGCCATCTGGTCCCATCACTTCATAACAAATTGATGGGGAAACAATGCAAACAGTGACAGACTTTATTTTCTTGGGCTCCAAAATCACCACAGATGGTTACTGCAGCCATGAAATTAAAAAGACACTCCTTGGAAGAAGCTTTATGACAAACCTAGACAGCATTTTTAAAAGAAGAGATATTACTTTGCTGACAAAGGTCAATCTAGTCAAAGCTATGGTTTTCTCAGTAGTCATGTATGGATGTGAGAGTTGGACTATAAAGAAAGCTGAGCACCAAATAATTGATGCTTTTGAATTGTGGTGTTGGAGAAGACTCTTGAGAGTCCCTTGGACTGCAAAGAGATCCAACCAGTGAATCCTAAAGGAGATCAGTAATGAATATTCATTGGAAGGACTGATGCTGAAGCACCAATAATTTGGCCACCTGATGCAAAGGGCTGATTCATTAGAAAAGATCTTGATGCTGGGAAAGATTGAAGGTAGGAGGAGAAGAGGACAACAAAAGATGAGTTAGTTGTATGACATCACTGACTCGATGGATATGAGTTCGAATGGGCTCTGGGAGTTGGTGATGGACACGGAGGTCTGGCTTGCTGCAGTCCATGGGGTCACAAAGATTCGGCCTGAACAACTATACTGAAGTGAACTAGGTTATAGTGGCAAAATCAGAATTCAGTCTCAAAACCTGGGCTCATTCTGCTATACTACAGTCTTTTTCCATGACTCACACCCCAACTCTCAAACATACATATTTCAAGCTCAATGCCCAGACAGATATAATCATTTCCTTGTACCCTCTGAGCTTTTCACTGCCTCTAGCTCTTTTCACACTCTCTTTCTTAATGCCTCCCACTTCTGTTTTGTTCATTAAGGTATAGATCAAGCTCAACCTCCCTCTGAGGTCTGCTCCCAAATACCCCAGCCCACATTGCTTCCTCCTGTCCAGATATCACATTGTACTTCCAACTGGCATCAGATAAACAATTGTTACTTAATATCTGCATGTGCTGAAGTTCTATTTCTACAGTTAGATTTTGTCTCATGTGAGTAGACATCATGTTTTACTTCTTTGTCATTTTTATATTCCTTGGGAGAGTGCCAGGCACACAGTGGGTACTCCTGAAATACATGATCAAATGATATTAGTCACCTTAAACCATCCTCAGTCTTTTCAAGAAAATAATATAAAAAGCAGACAAGGCAGAGTCCCAGGAGGGTATATGACAAAGAATTACCATGATAAACTTGATAAATGAAACTTTTTAATGAGAGTGGCCTGTGTTCAGTGTTCAGTGGCCTGTGTTTCAGTCACCTGTGTTCAACAAATGAATAATCACATCATGAGCTCAAGACACTCATCCTCAACCTAACATTTAGATACAACATCATTCTTTCCTATGATTCACTTAGATTATTTGACCATTCAACTGTCTATGATTATTTCTTCCAGAATTTTCTTTTCTTTTTTTAAACCATCTCCTTGATCTTCCCCCTTGTTTGAAAGCTGTGGCTTCAGTATATTTTCTTCTTTAGTGGAAATTCTAACTCTAAATACCCCACTGCAAATCTGGAGTTTGAAAGAGAGCTTCTGGGGCATTGAGATAGTTTTTCCCTCTTCTCCAAGAGCCAAGTTTCTTCCCCTAAATTTTCCCAAATGCTGCAGCCAATTATGACCTGAATACCTCAATGAATTCCAAGGAAAAATGCCACTTTGCTTGACTGACCTCATTGTTAGGACAGTCTTGCAAAAGGGCTAGTTGAACATTTGTTTTTCTCCTTTTGAGAAAATTCTATCATCACATTGTTTAAAGTAATTTCCCCTTACTCCAGTTCTTTTTAGCTATAATTTTAAAGGTTTTGTTTTGTTTATATAGTATTACACTTTCTAGATTTCACTTAGTCCCTTCTATTTCACTTAAGAGGACTGAGAAGAATGGCTTCATTAAGCCAGTGAAAGGTGTTGTGGATTCAAGTCTCATACCCATTCTATGATAGATCAATAAAAGGTTAGCCACAGTTCAGCCTAAAGGGGGATTTTGATTACAGAACACTGGTCGATTCTAGTGTGCGCCCAAATAACTTCTGGACCTCTTTTAAAAATCTGGGGGTCTGGCTCATCCCCCCTGAGATGGACTTAGAGAATCTTGCACATCATCCAGTAACCATTTTATTTTTTAATAAAACATATGGATTTAATAAACTATGATCATTGTTCTTAACTCACCCAGATTTCTGTGCCACTTCTGTTTCTGTGTTATAGTAAGGGAGAATGCGTAACATTTACTGAGTTCCCATTCAGACTCCAGCTCTATTTAGATACGAATGCTCATTGTATTAGGTTTCTATTAGATAATAATAAAAAATAAGGCCCTTAGAGTAAGGAAAGAGGTGAGAAGGTTATGGTACAGTATTCTCATGAATCTTCCATTTCTGGCTATATGTGCAAGAACACAGACTTCTTTGACACAGGAACAGTTGTTTGATTGCCCATTATTTTCTCTCTACCAGCAGTTTGATTGCCAGTTATGTGAAGAACTCCTTTGGAGATACTTTATTGCTAGGAAAACCAGTTCTGCTTACAGTACAGGACTGTACTGACTCATGTCAGGAAACCAGAGAGTTTAGGGGGTATCATTTGCTTATTATGTAATATCTTGTTTAATAGGAAAAAAGAAGAAAGAACAAACCATTTGATTTCTGTTTTGTGGTGTCCTGAAACCTGTGTTTCAATGGGATTAGATGATTCACTGTAAGACCTGGTCTGAAGAGGGTCTTATTTATGCCCTGCAATAGCAAGATGAGGTACCAAGATATCTGAATTTTCAAAAGCTCCACAGGAGATTTGAATCTGTCCCAAAGATTTAAAACCTCTTTCTAGAATCACTTGAGTTTTTGAGAATGTGTGCTGTCTTGTGTTCTAGTTGAGAGCTGCTCGGTGATGGAGCGCAGAGGGAAGACTGTATTTACTTTTGTTTCACAGTCATTGCTGAATACAGGCATTTTATTAAGTGCTGTTGACATCCACAGTCCCTGCCCTCCAGGGGCCTACAGGCCTTGGATGGTGTTAGGGAAAAAGAGGTAGAGCTTTCTAATTACTGCTTGGTTTAAGTCTGGGCACTGTTACTTAGTAACAAGTCATTGAACCTCTGAGACTTTGGTTTCCTCCTTGGTAAAGCAAGGATAATAAGATCTTCACAACATTATTATAAGTATTAAGTGTGACCACATATAAATAGGTGTAAAAATATTTAAGGTATTATATCTATTAGCTCTCACTCAGATTTCTTTTTTTTTTTTTTTAACCGTTTTCATTTTGTTTATCTTTTCCATTTAGTCAGGGACATTTTAGCAATTCCAATTTCATTCTTGACTCACCATGCAGACTACAGGAAAGGAGTTAATATTTAGTCCCAGTTTTTTTTTTTTTTTAACCTTGCTAAAAGTGGGTATCAGACTCCAGGAATGCTATAAAAATAATTTTTAAAATAAAAAGTTTTAGGATAATGTTTGCCATTACTAAGATGCTATCATGAATGTATCTTTGTGATCCCAGAAACTTACTTTTAGCTACATTAGTCACAGCTTTGGAAAATGCCTCTTGGGTGTGGACTGTTTAATTCAGGGTTAGCCACTTTGCCAGCTTCTCATCTTGTACAATTCACTTATACCATGTGCATGGGCAGCTTACCTTTGTGCTGTAGAACCCCCTGAAGATGGAGAGAGTATTGTGATACTACTTTGATGTTGCTATTATTGGTTGCAAATCCAAAAGGAATACAAATCTAGAGTCAAGAACAGCAAGGGTGAAAAATAGAGTCAATTTCATCATGCTGACCTTCATCGAAGATCACTTTGTACCTCTGCTATAGCAATTGACACTCTCTGACTTGTATTGAAAGTATGTATTGTATTAGTTTTCTAGTGCTACTAGAATAAATTACTACAAATCCAGTGACTTAACTCAAACTTTTTTAGCTTACAAGTCTGGAGGTCACAAACTTGCCATGGTTCTCACTTGGCTAAGATCAAGGTGTAAGAAGGACTCTATTCCTTTCTGGAGGTTCTAGGAGAGAATTCATTTCCCTGCCTCAAACAGCTACTAGAGACTGCCCACATTCCTTGGCTCAAGGCTCGAAAGCCAGCAACACTGTATCTCTCTGACCATGTATAGCTTCTTCTCTTTGACTGTGGGCTTCCCTGATGGCTCAGACAGTGAAGAATCTGGCTGCAATGCAGGAGACCTGGGTTTGATCCCTGGGTCAAAAAGATTCCCTGTAGAAGGGAATAGCAACCCACTCCAGTGTCTTTCCCTGGAGTATTCCATGAGTAGAGGAGCCTGGTAGGCTAGAATCCACGGGGCTGCAAAGAGTCAGACACAGCTGAGCAACTAACACTTTCACTTCACTTTCTCTTTGATTTTAAAGTATTGTGTGATTATGTTGAAGCCACCCAAATAATCCAACATTATCTTCCCCATCACAATATCTGCAACTTTAGTCACATCGGCAAAGTCCGTCTTCCCTTGTAGGGTGACATATTCACAGGTTCCAGAGATTAGGGAGCAGACAACTTTAAGCTATTAATCTGCCTACCACCTGTTTATATTGTTTTATTTCTTTTGCTAGATGGTAAATTTCTTGGGGACTAAAATGTGTATTTTACCTGTTGTTATAGTCACCACAGAGTCAACCCAAGTGTACTGCATACAACAAAGTGTTCAGGCAGCTTTGCCAAATGACTCAGCAGGACTCAAAAAAATTTTAGATTCAGTGGAGCAAATGGCAAACTCATGGAGTTTCAAAAATTCCAGAAAGAATGACTATATATTTTCAAATCCACGGGAAAATTCATTAACACTTAAATGATTTTCTAAGTATAGGATTACAAAAATATTTTTTTTCATCTTCAGTACTTCTCCATGACTACAGCTATGTGACCATCTTACATATTCCAGGATGCTCTGGTGGCGTGACTTTCCAGGTTCCTGTCTGTCAGTAGAATTTCTGTCTGAGTGTTTTGCAGTGATGATAAGCAAGAGTCAACAATGAGAGATCAGGTGCCACAGGAAAGACTCAGTACTGCCTCTCAGATGTCAGCCAAAGAAGGGTCAACGGGAAATTAAACATTATAAGGCTGGCTTGGGTTCTTGCCCTGAGCAATTAACTTGCTGATAATTTGTAGTGTTCACTTCTTGTAGAATTAGATATGATGTGCTGCTAGACTCCCCAAAGAAGTAGCTTTTAAGAAATGTGTCTTATATGGTTTGCATCACACAAAGTTCTGCGAGTTATGCAAGGCAGCTTACAGACTCTGGAATCTATGGCTGGCAAGAAAAATAAATATTTCCGTATTGCATTTAGCAATTGCTATGTATTAAGGTAATTTTGTTTAAAAATTATTAAGGGCTTTGTAGCACAAAGATCCTGCTAAATTACACAGAAAGGATTAGATTTAGGGGGTGGGGTAGACTGGGGGATATTGGATATGCAAGCACAGATGGTCTTGATCTACTCAGAACACTCCAGAGCCAAGAGGGAAATGTATGTTTTGTGTGGTTACATATGTTGTAAAGAAAATTGCCCCTGGTTCTTTCCTGTAAGAGAGCACAAGGAGGGAAGAGGGGGAGAGAACAAGATCATGCAGGGAAAGGTGAAGCAGACACAAGAGCTGCATGTGTAGCAGATGTCTGGCAAAGGTAGGAGCAAAGAAAGGGCAGGGAGACTGGGGAACCAAATTCCTTCCATGGCAAGTCAGTGACCAATGAGAAGAGGGATGTTCTGTGCCAAGGATCAATGGCACTGAGTGGGTATCATTCTATGGACACTTACCTTAGAAGCTGCATTGACTGGTTTGGCAAATGGGCCATCTTCCCATGAGGAATAAGTTTATAGAGAGATGCTTTTAATCAACACAAATCCTTCCTTTTCCCCAAGGACCTCAGCTACCTGGGAAGGGCATGGACAGCCTTACTTATTCTGGACTCTTTTTAGATCTTACCTCACATAATCCTAACAAGTATACTGTGAGGTAGGTTTTACAGTTTTCCAAGGCTTCCTTGGTTCAGATGGTAAAGAACCTGCCTGCAATGCAGGAGACCTGGGTTTGACCCCTGCGATGGGAAGATCCCCTGGAGAAGGGAATGGCAACCCACTCCAGTACTCTTGCCAGGAGAATCCTCACGGACAGAAGAGCTTACCAGCTACAGCCCATGGGGTGGCAAAGGGTCGGACACGACTGAGTGACTAACACTTTCCCTTAAAGTTTTAGAGTGTTGCCCATTTTATAGATGAGGAAATCTAGGGACAAAGAGGTTCAGTAACTTGTATAGGGGCACACTGCTAGTTGCAAGCCAATCGTCTGGTCCAGAATGTCCACTTTCAACCCTTCTCTGCCTCTGTCAATACTCTTATGATACTAGTTCTTTAAACCAATGAGCCCATTGAGTATAGTAACTGTGGATTTTCATCTTTGTAGTTCTCATAGAACCTGTCAAAACATCTATCCACAAAATAGGTGTTTCACTTCATAGAAAATAAATCACTTACTTACTTAATAAAGAAATTCATTTGTGGAATCAGTCAAACTTCAAAACAGCAAAAATAAAAACCAAAACCCTGCAACATACCCTATGTACAGTTATTCTAATTGCCAAGGTCTATCAGTTCAGTTCAGTTCAGTTCAGTTCAGTTCAGTCGCTCAGTTGTGTCCGACTCTTTGAGACCCCATGAATCGCAGCACGCCAGGCGTCCCTGTCCATCACCATCTCCCAGAGTTCACTCAGACTCACGTCCATCAAGTCAATGATGCCATCCAGCCATCTCATCCTTGGTTGTCCCCTTCTCCTCCTGCTCCCAGTCCCTCCCAGCATCAGAGTCTTTTCCAATGAGTCAACTCTTCGCATGAGGTGGACAAAGTACTGGAGCTTCAGCTTTAGCATCATTCCTGCCAAAGAAATCCCACAGTTGATCTCCTTCAGAATGGACTGGTTGGATCTCCTTGCAGTCCAAGGGACTCTCAAGAGTCTTCTCCAACACCACAGTTCAAAAGCATCAATTCTTCAGCGCTCAGCCTTCTTCACAGTCCAACTCTCACATCCATACATGACCACAGGAAAAACCATAGCCTTGAGTAGACAGACATTAGTCGGCAAAGTAATGTCTCTGCTTTTGAATATACTATCTAGGTTGGTCATAACTTTTCTTCCAAGGAGTAAGCGTCTTTTAATTTCATGGCTGCAATCACCATCTGCAGTGATTTGGGAGCCCTAAAAAATAAAGTCTGACACTGTTTCCACTGTTTCCCCATCTATTTCCCATGAAGTGATGGGACCAGATGCCATGATCTTCATTTTCTGAATGTTGAGCTTTAAGCCGACTTTTTCGCTCTCCTCTTTCACTTTCATCAAGAGGCTTTTTAGTTCCTTTTCACTTTCTGCCATAAGGGTGGTGTCATCTGCATATCTGAGGTTATTGATATTTCTCCTGGCAATCTTGATTCCAGCTTGAGTTTCTTCCAGTCCAGCGTTTCTCATGATGTACTCTGCATAGAATTTAAATAAGCAGGGTGACAATCTACAGCCTTGACGTACTCCTTTTCCTATTTGGAACCAGTCTGTTGTTCCATGTCCCATTCTAACTGTTGCTTCCTGACCTGCATTTCTCAAGAGGCAGGTTAGGTGGTCTGGTATTCCTATCTCTTTCAGAATTTTCCAGTTTATTGTGATCCACACAGTCAAAGGCTTTGGCATAGTGAATAAAGCAGAAATAGATGTTTTTCTGGAACTCTCTTGCTTTTTCCATGATCCAGTGGATGTTGGCATTTTGATCTCTGGTTCCTCTGCCTTTTCTAAAACCAGCTTGAACATCAGGGATTTCACGGTTCACGTATTGCTGAAGCCTGGCTTGGAGAATTTTGAGCATTACTTTACTAGCTTGTGAGATGAGCGCAATTCTGCAGTAGTTTGAATATTCTTTGGCATTGCCTTTCTTTGGAAATGGAATGAAAACTGAACTTTTCCAGTCCTGTGGCCACTGCTGAGTTTTCCGCATTTGCTGGCATATTGAGTGCAGCACTTTCGCAGCATCGTCTTTCAGGATTTGAAACAGCTCAACTGGAATTACATCACCTCCACTAGCTTTGTTTATAGTGATGCTTTCTAAGGCCCACTTGACTTCACATTCCAGGATGTCTGGCTCTAGATTAGTGATCACATCATCATGATTATCTGGGTCGTGAAGATCTCTTTTGTACAGTTCTTCCGTGTATTCTTGCCACCTCTTCTTAATATCTTCTGCTTCTGTTAGGTCCAGACCATTTCTGTCCTTTATCAAGCCCATCTTTGCATGAAATATTCCCTTGGTGTCTCTAATTTTCTTGAAGAGATCTCTAGTCTTTCCCATTCTATTGTTTTCCTCTATTTCTTTTCATTGATCGCTGAAGAAGGCTTTCTTATCTCTTCTTGCTATATAGGGCTTTTAAAAAATCACCATCCGAATGATAAACATGGTACTCACTCTTGGCACAATATGTCAAGTATCATCTGTCAGAAACTGGAAAAAAGCCCAGTTGTTTTATCTCTGTTAACAGAGATGTGCTATAAGGACAGAAGCCAATCTCAGCAACTCCACAGCCAAACTGATAGAACACTGGGGAACCAATTAAAATGCAGCAGTATCTTTAATAATCCACAGCTGTGGTGATGCCCAACAACCCCAGCGGTATTCTGTCAGGTTCCAGGTCAGCTTCCCCTATGCCTTGTTCTTTACTTATTTCTTACCACCTTCAGCTTTTACCCTTTAGTTGTGCTATCTATCTTATTTTTCTCCTAAATTCTTTCCCCACCATTGATTCCAACTTTGTACATCCCTCAATCTGATTTCAAGTGACAGGTATGATTAGAACGGGGTCAGTCATTGCAACATTTTGTTGAGTAGAGCTCTCCAGCTCAACCCCTATCTTGGACTTCACCCAATCTATGGATGGCCACCTTTGGGTTGGGCACAATTCTTTGGCTATAGCCAGAGCTGGGAGCAGGGTGGGGATTATAAGATATAAAGTACAACAATCTATGGACGGAGAACCACACTGAAGAGAGCCATGGTTTGGAAAGGACCCTAAGTCTTCTCAGAAGGTTAAATTATTTGGCTTGCCTTACAGAGTCACATTGAAAATGGTCAAAGTTACACCCCTACAGTTTTAAAATCTAAGAAAATGTGGTGTCCCAGCATACAGAACAAGGCAATGAGATCGACTAAGAACAACTTTGCAAACAGTTCTTGGGGTCCTAGACCTTAAAGCTTCACTAAAGATGCTTTGAAAGTGTCAAGAGGAAACTTGGATGAATTACCCTTCTTCAAAATTCATTTGTGGAATCAGTCAATCAAACTTCAAATCATAGTAAAATTAAACACCAAAACCCTGCAACATACCATATGCACAGTTATTCTAATTGCCAAGGGTCCATACGGCTTTTGAAAAAATCGCGGTCCTAATGATCAACATGGTACTCATTCTTGGCACAATATAAATCAAACTCATTTAAGAAACAGCAAGTACGGAAATAGTTACAAAGAGCATTCTTTTTTGTCACAATCTTAAATTTGCAATTCCTTGTTCCCTTTCAGAATGCCATATGGAAAAGAGACAACATTTTAAATGGGTTTCTAAAGAACTGCATTTGACAGGAATACAAAAAAACTTCACAAAACCACTAAATATTTGGCTAGCATAGAGTCTGCTGGAGGTTTTAAAAAGTTTGAAGACAAATTGTTATGTTAAGAGAAAAAGTCTTCAGACCATGGCTGACCTATCAACTGACCAGTAAGTTTTCCCACTGAGCATTTAAATCACCCAACCCTCGAACTAGAGACTTCCCTCTTTAAGCAGCTTCCCCCCAATGGTTTGGAATGGGTCAGTGTGTGCACAGTATCTGCTCTGGTCAGCCATCCAAACCGCTTTCCCATACATCAAGGATCCAAAGCAATTTCACTAGACAGTCTCAAGTGCAATCGCCATCTGCCAATTTCCATCTCATGTATCTTCCTAGGAAACATATGGTCCATAATATGTTTGCTCATGGACTGAGACATAGATAGATCTCAGCCGGCGTTAGGGACACAGGAATGGGTATGCTGCCAGTGCCCGTGCTAAATGAAGCACCTTTCATCTGGGGCATCGGTGAACAATGACAGAGTTTAAACGATAAAGAAAAAAAGGGTTCATGTTTGGAATTAGAGTAGGCACCTTTTCGAAAGTGTACTTAGTTGTAAGAACAGAGTGAATTCAGAACCAGTAGGTGACAAGGTGTTACAGCAATAGGGGTGTAATACCAAGAAAACTTTTCTGAAGCACAAGTCCTTGTAGAATTTTCATATAAAACATCCTGGCATTTCAAATTTCAGCTCAGCAGTTTCAGCAGAATTGTGTATGTCAAGAGAAAATATATCAACCGTGGGTTCATGTTCTGATTTCCTTGGACTTTGCAGTGATAAGGTTCCTGCTGTTCTCCTTAGAATGCCGGCCAAGGCTGAAACATACTTGTTATAGAATTTCAGATGGCAACAAAGCCAGTCTGGTTTATTCATAGCAAGTACTGTGAGAGTTGAAGACATGCCACTTGAACTGGATGGTGGAGAAAAATGGGGCATCTTTTAGAATATCAGTGGAGAAATCTGTAAATACTTAGCTGTTCTTCAGTTTGAGGTCACATGTGTGACTTAGACTTCACACTACTTTTTATGAAAAGAACTGTTTGTCTTTGGGGAATGGAGAGAACAAGCTTTCCTACACCCCCACAGATTCTCTCTTTTTCAAAGCCAAGTCAATATTTTTTGGCCACTCTTGTTCTCTGACTTCATGGTGGTTGCTGGGTTTGAGCTTCCCTTATGCTTTTGTGTCCATTAATGAAAGCCCTGGCTCAGCCATGGGCCAGAGAACAGGAACACCAAGGCCACTGTCAGATCCTGCCTCTGCTCAGGTACTTAAGCATCAGCCTTGTTCCACATGGACCACTGCCCTCTGTCTCTGGGGGTTGTAACTACGTAGGTTTATTGGCCTGCTGAGTAGCTGACATTTCGAGCACTGTCATCTTTGGGAACCTAGCTGTATTTCATCTGGTTAAGAATGTCCATGGTATGAGAAGAGTATAAGCTAAAGTTGGTATCTAGTAAATGACAGAGCTCCACAAATGTTTGTGGAGGATCACACAAAGTTTATATGATAGCTATTTCTTTGGTAAGCCCGGAGGGGAATGGAACTTGTTCCTTAGGGAAGGACATTCTTATCACTTAAGGCAGTGGCAGCATAAAACCACTTAAAAAATCTGGTAAAGGACAGTGGGGAGGACAGCTGAACAGTGTGATGGGGATGGTGGGAAGGATGGGAATGAACAGAAAGTTTCTGGAGATAAATTTTACCCTAGTTCATGGCTACTTCTGTTCTCCCAATCAACCTCTCCTCTTGGATTCAGCAAAAAGCCCCAGAGTGGGGGGGAGCAGTAAAAGCAGATTTGTGAATTCTCCATTCTCTCTTCTTTCCAACTGTTTGGCACAGTTTTCTGGAGATATAAATACAGATATATGAATGCAAGTCCCTAACAACTGCCAAAGGAGAGAAGTATAGTACACCTTATTCTATATTTCAAAGCTAGATTACCTGTCAAGGCTTCTTTTTTGTCTCTCTCTAAATCCATGGTTTTATAGTTCTTATTGCCTTCGGTGCTCTTTTTATTTCATTCATTTGTGTTTTTCATAGCATCCTGGTTATCAGTGCTGTTATTTCTGTCTGGCAAATGAAAATTGGTCTTGGGGAAATAATGACTTGGGCAATTCATTCCAATAAACAGGGATAGGACCGGGAAGCAAGCTTAAAGTTTCTGGAACACATTCTGGTTATAAACTACTAAACCCTCCAATAGCTTTCTTTTACTAGTCCCTATTTTTTGTTTCATTTGCATTCATTCAGGATTTTTCTGTTGTGTGGCCCCAATGGCCTGTGGCTATTCTGAAGTGGAAAATATTAAGTGTTGTTGATCTTCCTGATCTTGGCAAATAGTCCCTGGGAAGAATTCTAAGAGAATAAAGTGAGAACTGTCACGTAATTGTTGCAGAAAAAGAGGACTCAAAGCCAGAAGTTCCTTGCTGTGCATAAGCCCTGGGGCTTGGGTGAACCCTCTTGGTGTCATAGCTTCTCCCTCTATCTTCTCTGCCTTTCCCAACCTCCCAGGGATATTACGCAGATAAATGAAATAAAATTAGCTTGATCTACTTGGATTTGATGAGCTGTTATTTCTCTTCCAGTTATAACATTCTATAGCTCTTTATAGTAGGTGGAAAAGTTGAAAAAGAGAGCCAAGAAGAAATTTTTAGATGGTCTATGTTTTTTATTTCTACTAGTAAGCAAGTGATGACAGTTCTTCACCTCCTATCTCATCCTTCTCACCAACAGTCATACAGGTTAAGAATTTTATCCCTAAAGGTATTAATTAGGATAAAAATCATTGGTCTTTTCAGTCTAGCTACCAATGCTATAACTTCCATGAATGGTGTATGCTTTGAGGATCTGAAGCAGTCATTTAGGAAGCAGACAATCTAGAGTTTCTGTAGGGAAAATATAGTTGTCTCTGTTTCTCTGTGTTAGTCTACTCCATTCTTTTCTTCCCTGTTTCTTATATTTCTCTCTCCCACTGAATTTCCTTCCTTTCTCCTTGTGCATATAGCTATTTTCACTTGAGTTCAGCTTGCCTATATGAACCATTATCTACAAATCATTGACCTCTTAGTTCAAATTCTTACCACATGGGAACTTGACAGCTTAATCAGGTCTTTGGAAACTCTTACCTCTTGGGTTATGGCTTCGTTCTGGTTGAAACACAGCTGTAGGAGGAAAAAGCCATGGGCAGAAAAGGCAATCATGGACTTCTGCTCAGGGACCTTCAGCATTGCAGACTATAATAGACAGATCTATTTTGGTTTCCAATTATAATAAAAGAACTCTTCCACAAAGCTCAATACCTAGCTTCAATTATAGATGATAAACATTGTACTTTGAACACACACTGTATTTAGGATCAGGAAGGCCTTGTCCATGATCCTGGCTCTCTCACAAACTGTGTGAATTTCTTATTACTTAAAAGCTTTGCCATCTGTAAAAGGAGGACAGGATGATAATTATTAAGATAATGTATCCACCTCAAAGAATTGTTGTGAATAAGATATATTTTATATATCTTTTCAGTTTTATTGAGATCTCTTTGGCATAAAACAGTGATTAGTTTTAAGTGTACAACATAATGATTTGATATAATATGTGTTTCAAAATGATTACCATATTAAGTTTATTAACCTTCAAATAGTTACATTTTTCTTCAAATATACATTATGGTATTATTAACTATTGGGCTTCCCTGGTGGCTCGGATGGTAAAGAATCTGCCTGCAATTCAGGAGAGCAGGGTTTAATCCGTGGGTTGGGAAGACTCCCTGGAGAAGGGAACGTCTACCCACTCCAGTATTCTTGCTTGGAGAATTCCACAGACAGAGGAGCCTGGCGATCTATAGTCCATGGGGTTGCAAAGAGTCAGACACAACTGAGCATTGCTTTCATTGTTAACTATAATCACCATACTGTACTTTATAGCCCTAGAACTTATCTATCTTATAGTTGGAAGTTTGTGCCTTTTGACCACCTTTCAGTTCATTTCAGTTCAGTTTAGTTCAGTCTCTCAGTCATGTTCGACTCTTTATGACCCCATGAATCACAGCACGCCAGGCCTCCCTGTCTATCACCAACTCCCGGAGTTCACTCAGACTCGCGTCCATCGAGTCAGTGATGCCATCCAGCCATCTCATCCTCGGTCGCCCCCTTGTTCTCCTGCCCCCAATCACTCCCAGCATCAAAGTCTTTTCCAACGAGTCAACTCTTCACATGAGGTGGCCAAAGTACTGGAGTTTCAGCTTTAGCATCATTCCTTCCAAAGAAATCCCAGGGCTGATCTCCTTCAGAATGGACTGGTTGGATCTCCTTGCAGTCCAAGGGACTCTCAAGAGTCTTCCCCAACACCACAGTTCAAAAGCATCAATTCTTCTGTTCTCAGCTTTCATCATAGTCCAACTCTCACATCCATACATGACTACTGGAAAAACCATAGCCTTGACCACATTTACCCATCTATTTTTCTTAAGTTTTTACATTATTAAATATTTTTCTATCTTCTATAAATTATACTGTACATGAAATATAAATCATACTCTATGCTATTAACCCTTATTTGATCATTTGACTGTTCAGTTAACTTCCACACACCTAGACCAAAAGGGGCTTTCTCTAACAGCATCTAAAAAAATTTGCAAGAATATTTGAAAGAATAATAGCTTCTTCCTTTGCTTTATTATTCCTTTCAGTACTTACATTACATGCCATTATAGCCTACATTTAAATGTCTACTGATTTATTTTCTGTTCCTGTTTTTAGCTTTGAGTTTGTGTGTGTGTGTGGCGGGGGGGGGGGGGCAGTCTTTCTTTATCTGCCTACTTCATTTTTGTGTCCTTGGCACATAGTATTTTCCCTGGCATGTACCAGATGCTTAATAAATATTTTCTAGCAAATATTCATGAATGAATATGAGTGAATGTCCAGTAAGTAATCATTGCTAACTTCTCTCCCTGCCTCTGGGTCTATTCTTGGACTTAAGTGTTTTTATGCAAATCAACATGGACTGAAGCAGTAAACCATTCTACAGTCAATCATCTACATTTAGGGAAAATAAGGAATCAGATCTCTGTGGAAGTGAAATGGCATTTAGAAGTTTGCTCTGGCCTAGAGTTTGAGAAATTGACCCCATGACCCCATGGCTGCAGGTGTTACTACCAAGGTAAAACTTGTCCTATGCATGGTAAAACTTCACTGATTCACCTCCACCTGCAAAATATATAGTTAATATTCACTCTTCATATTAGCGCATAAATCTCTTGGTCTGGGGGCAAGCAATGGAAATTTATTTCCCACGCATGTAGTATTGCCGGAGTCCAGATCCAGCAGCCAGAGAATCAGCTGAAGGGGTGAGCGGTGTCAGTGGACGATGGTGTAGCCTCTGAGTCATAGTATGGAACTGCATGTTTATTTCAAGCTTCAGGTTCTCTTTTATACTTTGACAAAAGCCATTAGGTCAGAGATTTCACATTTTCAGTTTCCCCCACCCAGATTTACTGTCTCCAGAAGTCATTGTTGTCCTACAGAGTTCCTGCTTCAGTGATTCTCTCAGAATCAGCTTTACTATCTATTATCTACTTCTTCTTATGTGTCCTATACTTAACTTGTGATTACATAGTAACTCATGCTACATTCCTCAGTTTACTTCTTATCTTTTTAAATCCTGTTTGCCCCTAGCATCTTAAGATCACTATCTCCTAAAAAGGCTTCTAGCTATTCTTTATTATTCCTAAACCCTAAACTCAGCAAACTTCTTTTGCCATAAACATTCCCCTCACAAACAGGTCTCAGATAATAATCCTTCCCATGGCCTCAAGCTGTGGCCTACATGCTCATCCTGGGACATTCTTTGTAAAATCCTTGAACAAATGTTGATGGTTATTTTATAGATTATTTTCTGTGCACAACTGTAGAAGGTTTTGTGCTTTCTCATGCTTCTCTCAAGCACCTTAACATTCTTTCCAGACAACTCAGCCAAAGAAAGGAAAGAACAAGTCAGGATCACAAGGCCTAACTCCTTCATCCTGGGGCTGTGCCTGTGAGATGAGGAGAGGGGGTTGGGGCCATGCCTTCATTTTGTCAGTAATGCCTAACGTGGCTCCTGACACAGTATATAATATGATCTCCCTTTCCAGAAAAGCAAATGCTCAGAGGGGAAATGGCTGGCAGTTTTTTGGTCTGGGCATGGTGTTTTCTTTTCCAGTTATTTACATGTGTAGGTAAAAGAATGTGAAGGAAAAGTGAAGCCATGTTCTTATGTTCAGGCTGCCCTATAGGTGCAGCAAAGCAAATACCTGTCCTGCCATGAGAACTTGCCACTGTCTGAGCTTTTCTTTTTTTTTTTTTTTTGGCATTTGCTATCAGGTATCTAAGAAGGGTGATGCTTTGAAAGTTATTCCTAAATCAAAAGCAAACAAAAACAAATCAAAACTCCATGAGGAGACTTCCCTGGTGGTCCAGTGGTAAAGACTCTGCCTGTCCATGAGGGAATAAAGGTTTGATCCCTGGTCCAGGAAATGCCACGTGCCACAGGGCAACTAAGCCTGGGTGCCACAACTACTGAGCTTGCAGCCTAGAGCCCGGGCAGTGCAACTACTGGAGCCCATGGGCCTAGAGCCTGTGCCCTGCAACAAGGAAAGCCACTGCAATGAGGAGCCTGAGCAGCGGAACTAGTGAGTAACCCCCACTCACGGCAACTAGAGGAAAGCCCATGCAGCAAAGGACCCAGTGCAGCCAAAAATAAATGAACAAGCAAGTGTCTAAAAATTCCCCGAGGTGAGATATATCCAAGGAACACCTCAATGTCTAGCTTGTTATCCATGATAGTTTCTTCTTCTGAGTCAGAATAGATGCCTATCATATCATATGTGATTTAGTGACATGTCTCAGTATAAGGAAAGTACTAAAATATATTCCCATAAAGCTAAACAGGAAACTTGCCCTCTTGTAAAAAGAAAACGAATCCTTCATTGAATATAGAAGCATAGGCTTTTCTATGTTCCTGTCCTTAACTTCCTCCCATAATTTCATTTTTTTCCACCTGGATTCCTGAGATTCATATCAATTTTGGTAAGCTGCTGCCTGGATCCATCGGTCTCTGTTCTGACTGAGAATGCCCTCCAGAGCACATCTACTGGTTTTAGTTTGTCTATGCTGCTCAACTTCCAAGCAGAATGACTGTCACCTTGTATGTTTAATACTATACGTGGTGATTTATCTGGCTGCTATTCCTTACATTTTACATAATAGGTCATGAAAGTCATAGAGTTCTAAAGTTGGCAGGGCAAGGGGTCTGTGTACTAGAGTGGCTGGGGCTGGAAGCTGACTGCACTATTGCCTGGGGGCTGGTGAGAGCAGAAAAGGCTGGAAAGAGTCCAGAAGTCAATGGAGATTTTCTTTCTTGGTTGGATTATGTTTCTAAATGGCAATCCACTCCAGTGTTCTTGCCTGGAGAATCCCATGGATGGAGGAGCCTGGCAGACTACAGTCCATAGGATCACAAAGATTCGGACACTATTGATGTAACCAAGCCTCATTGAACTTGGAAATGTTCTAGAAGACCAGAGTTTCCCCATATCTCCTTCCCAGGTGGAAGACAGGAATGCTCTTATGAGTGGATATGAAGGGCCAGGTTTCCCAGTGGATTCTTGCCGGGGTCCAGCCCCAGTGGATCCAGGGTGATTTGAAGGGGAGACGGATAGGCGAGGAAAACTTATGTATTTAGAGATATAAGATTAGATTAGGAAGAAATAGTGTAGTAGAAAAATTAAGTGGAGAAAAGAGGCTGAATAACTTGGTATACGTGGAAAGCCAATAAAGTTCCAGACAAGGAACTTGCACCATCTACGTTAGGTCACCAGGGTCCGTTTGAATATCGGAGAGTGCCCCGCCTTGGGCTCTCTCTCACGGATCTTAGAATCCGGGACAAGTAAGTAGACATGGCGAGCCTCCACGCCCCAAATGGGAATTCAGCCGAAAAAGGGGAGAAAAGAACGACATGGGGAAGCCCAGCATTAGTGCAAAACTCCAAAAACAATTTTTCAACATCAGCTTATATACCCCAAGTTGTACATAAAGAAATAATGAAATATGCAGAGTTATGCAGGGGCAGCAGTCCTGACCCTCCTTGAGACAAGGCTTTCTTTTTGTATACCCTCCCGTATACAATATGTCTCAGGTGGTTTACATTATCTTCTGGCCAAGAGGCTTGTTAACATTTTTATGGCTCTCTTCCTGGATAATTGTCTATTAAACCAGAAAACTCCTTTTCTCTAGAAGTGTTTTTTCTTTACTCTGCATCACCCTCAAAGTACTAAATTAAGTTACATTCCTGTAGAACAAAGGTGCAGTGGGTTATAACAAAGAAAGTACTTAACTCAAAGATTTAATGTTGCTAATACCAGGTCTACTACCTGTTTTTCTATATACCACCTATATCTAAAAATAAAAGATATTAAAATTTGACAGCAAGTATTGGCTCAACAAATGAAACCTTTAATCAGTCCTATTCTAATGATTTTGACACCTCGGAAGGCCCTACTTTCCTAGGATGTTTTAAGCTTCCTGTGCCTCCTGCGGTCAGGAGGCCTCAAACACATGCTCAGCTGTATGAGTCCTGCAGGCAGGCTAGAAAGCCATCAGAGGGGTTTTTGGATTGAAACACTCGTATTATGCCCAGGAGATTTATTATCTAAAAGCTCTAAATTAATTTTTTTCCTAGAAAAAGGTGGTGGGGGTACAGCCCCCTGTTAATGACAGAAGAGTAGGTGGAAAGCATATCACAGTAAAGCAGGCAGACTCTGGTCTTGGGGGGTGGATGGTCAGAAGAATCCAGGGGGAACCCCTGAAGCCTGATCACATCCTTGCGTTTTGCCAGGCTTCCTTCCTCATGACCTTGTTACGGGCGGGATTCCTCACGCTGGCTCCCGGCAGATTCTGACTTACCGATGGACAGTCCTGGTTTCCTCAAGGCCAGTCTCCTTGATAATTACTGTATAATATATTGTCTTCATGTAGTTATTCATTTTAGTATAAACTGTTCCCCAAGGATCGCTTGGTTATTAGCCCCACTGATTGGAAAGAGAATATTGCAATGGCAGGGTTTCTTTTTGCAATATTTAACAAGGAGCAAACAGTACTGCTTGACCAGGGCTCTTTGCTTGTTATTTGATCACATGTCTGGTGTGGAGATGATTCTGGGGATGTTATTCAAAATATTAACAATAATAGCAGAGGCACAGCAATCAAGGTGAAGGTCTGACCAAACAGAGTGGGTAGCCCTTTGCCCCCTTAAGATCCCTTTGGGTTGTTTTCAGGATGGGAAGATAGACATGCTCACTACCTGCACTCTAGGCTCTTATCCTAAAATTCTAAACCCCATCTGAGCATAATCATCCTACACTAGAGGCCTCTGATCAGTAATTGTAGTTTGTCATGTTAAAAAATATCTAATTGCCTTTATCCTTAAGATTACTGTACATTAAAAATTCAGCTGACATAGAAAACTGAGTGCTTTCATTCCCAATTCTCACCTTGTTACCCAGATATTCTAATTAAAGATTGTTTCTTGGAATGATATACCATTCGGACATCCTTCATACTAACTTTCCTTTGTCAGTATATAGATACGGGCTCAGCCTAGAACAGGACCTAAGTGGGGTGCTCCCTAAGGCTTGTGAGCAGCCCCCACCTCCCACTCTGAGATTGAGATATACTAAGAATTTCCCTTTTACATAAACTTTAGCACTTACAGACTCATTCCCTTACCATTCATCTTCCCTCCTCTCTTCCATCCTGTCATCTGTCTACTCCAGATCACGGTCTGGTCGCACTGTCCTGTTTATAATTATAGTTTTATACCCCCTGAAGCCACTTGTTTGTTCATTTATTTATTGTCAGTGAGTATAACAGAACAGAATTACACTGTAAGATTAAGAGATATTTAATTTTTTCATTGGGTGAAAAACACCCTGCTAAATGTTATAAGAGGATGTCAGAATGCTTCAAAAATAAACAATAAAAAAGAAAGAAAAAGGGAAGGAGCAAAAAAAAAAAGACAAAATCCTATCAATAGTGTGACAAGGACATCAAGTTTACATATATTTAGTTTCTAAAATTCATTCTTGCTTCATAAATGGCATGAAATTCCTGCTCAGGGGAAAAAAAAAAAAACAGACAAAAATGACACACTGTCCCTCTTCCTTTCTGTTTATATCTCGCTTCCTCTCTCTGCTGCCCTTGACCTGAGCCTTATCTCTTGTGTGTTTTATTTGTATACTGTTTATTATCACTCAGGGTGACTAATTTCTGCCTAACCTCATAAATGAATCTGGAACCAGTTGTGGGGCAGAAGGAAGTAGTCAAGTTGGAGTGGACTTGCCCCAGGCCCTCCTTCCCAGAACACCGAGGTAGAAGATGGCTAGGGCCCTTTCCCACCCATTCATTTACTTCCAGGTGGCTGTTGCATACTACTCTCACTCCAAAGTTGTCCTAGTGCTGAATTCATGCCTATGAAACCTCTTTGGATGGGGTAAGCGGAGCACCAGCTCTTCCTAGACCCCATTTTCCACCTTGTCCCTGGACAGCTTACAGTGGTCCTGGCTGCATTTCAGTGGAAACAGATGTTTCCTCTTTCTCAAATGTTTAGTGTTCTTTGTATGTTATGTCACTCCCTGGGAAGGCTTCCTTGGGCATCTCAGAGCAGCCAACATATAGCATTATAATACAGCATTACAACTGAGATCTCCCATTGGACACAAGCTCTTTGAATCAGGTTTACCTTTATTTTATTATCTTTAAAATCTACTTTTCCAGCATCTATTCTAGAACTTAGCTCATCATAACTTCTGAGTAAATATTGTGTTGAATGTATGAACAAATTAGTTACCCAGTGTATTTGAGTAAGAGCATTTCCTACCAGTTTAGAAAAAGTCTGGATCCTTGCTCCTTTTTGTACCTTGATTATGGGAATTTATTTTCCTTGTCTAGAAGATGGTTGGGAGTAGGGAATGGGGCAGGGACTAGACCCCTGTTGTCTATTAGCTATGTAGGACTAACTAGAATCCAAGAAATAATGAAAGGAATTTTGGGGGACAGATAGTGTGATTTCAAGTTGTGTGTTCATTGATGGAACTCTGGGACTCTAGCTTGTGGGGCAGGGTCAAAAGAATGCAGGAGAAAGAGTAAATTCTTTTTATTCCATTTTGCTACAAAAGTAGCAGAATAAAATGTAAATCACTGAATGGTTAAGACATTTTCTCTAAGCCATTTAAACCTTATTCTTTACAGTTTTATCAGCAGCTGTGGAAATTCAAGTCATGAAGGTTAGAAAGAAAATGAGAGTCAAGTGAACTGGAATTAATACCATTTGGGGCATGAAAAAGTGGATGAATAACACATTTTATATCTTCAAGCCACAGTTTCATCGTCAAAAGAAAAAGATGGCTACTGATTTTTCTACTTTATGAAGATATTGTAAGACACATGCAAATAATCTATGTTAAAATGACTTGAAAAAAAATTTTGAAGCAATATAGGAATATACAATATGATATGGCATGAGGTTATCATCTTCTATTCCAAGTCTAACTAACTGGTTAACCTTCTTTCAGCTGAATATGAAGGTGTGAACTTTGACTTTTCTATAGGAGAAAAGGAAGTATAAAATTTCCCTGTGAAGAAAAATGTAGCAGTAATTGTTGTTGTTCAGTCCCTAAGTCATGTCCGACTCCTTGCAACCCCATGGACTGCAACACACCAGGCTTCCCTGTCCTTCACTATCTCCCCGAGTTTGCTCAAACTCATGTCCATTGAGTCGATGATGCCATCCAACTATCTCATCCTCTGTCACCCACTTCTCCTCCTTCCCTCAATCTTTCCCAGCATCAGGGTCTTTTTTAATGAATCAGCTCTTCTCATCAGGTAGTCAAAGTATCTGAGTTTCACCTGCAACATCAGTCCTTCTAATGAATATTCGAGGTTGATTTCCTTTAGGATTGACTGGTTTGATCTTGCTGTCCAAGGGATTCACAAGAGTCCTTTCCAGCACCACAGTTTGAAAGTGTCCATTCTTTGGCTCAGCCTTCTTTATGGTCTAACTCTCACATCCATATATGACTACAGGAAAAACCATAGCTTTGACTAGACAGACCTTTGTTGGCAAAGTGTTGTCTCTGCTTTTTAATATGCTGCCTAGGTTTGTCATTGCTTTTCTTCCAAGAGCAAGCATCTTTTAATTTCATGGCCGCAGTGACCATTCAGTGATTTTGGAGCCCAAGAAAATGAAATCCGTCATTCTTTCCACTTTTCCCCATCTATTTGCCATGAAGTGATGGGACCAGATGTCATAATCTTTGAAATGTTGAGTTTTAAACAAGCTTTTTCACTCTCCTATTTCACCCTCATCAAGAGGCTCTTAGTTCTTCTTCGTTTTCTACCATTAAAGTGGTATCATCTGCATATCTGAGGTTGTTGATGTTCTCCCAACAATCTTGATTTCAGCTTGTGCGTCATCCAGCCCAGTATTTCATATGATGTACTCTGCCTATAAGTTAAATAGGCATGGTGACAATATATAGCCTTGACATACTCTTGAAAAGAATAGCTGAGTATTTTAAGGAAATGTTGTTATCATGTCTGATTTGTACTGCTTTCTGGTAATGCTGCCAGAGAAGGCAATTGCACCCCACTCCAGTACTCTTGCCTGGAAAATCCCATGGATGGAGGAGCCTGGTAGGCTGTGGTCCACGGGGTCGCTAGGAGTCGGACACAACTGAGTGACTTCACTTTCACTTTTGACTTTCATGCATTGGAGAAGGAAATGGCAACCCACTCCAGTGTTCTTGGCTGGAGAATCTCAGGGACGGGGAGCCTGGTGGGCTGCCGTCTATGGGGTCGCACAGAGTCAGACACGACTGAAGTGACTTAGCAGCAGCAGCAGCAGCTGGTAATGCTGCACTGACAGTTATCTCTGAAAATCTCAGGATATTGAACAAATTCATCCGCATGACACCTTCAGGGAGAAAGAGGCAGTGATACCCACAGCCACTCCACCACCCCACCACCCCGCCCCCCTGGCTAGTGGAGGACAGGGAGCTCAGCTCAGTGCTCTCAGATGACCCAAATGGGTGAGATGAAGTGGGTAGAGAGGTCCAGGAAGAAAGGGATATATGTACACATACAGCTGATTCGCTTCATTGTATAGCAGAAACTAACACAACATTTTAAAGCAATTATACTCCAATTTAAAGAAAAAGCAAAAAGGAAAGCAGTCAGACACTGAAACATAGTTGCAGTATTTTCACCTAAGTTGTTGGCCCCTGCATGTGAGATCTTTCTGAACTCCCTAAGATAATCATTTGTATACTATCATGTAAGAATTGAATCGCCAGTCTATGACGCAGGATACAGCATGCTTGGGGCTGGTACATGGGGATGACCCAGAGAGATGTTATGGGGAGGAAGGTGGGAGGGGGGTTCATGTTTGGGAACGCATGTAAGAATTAAAGATTTTAAAATTTAAAAAATAAAAAACTAAAAAAATTTAAAAATAAAAAAAATAAAAAGAAATGGAAGAATCAGATCAATGTTATCACATCAAATATTTCACTGCCTCCTGGACTCAAGCTATCACCCTCCTTGCATTGGGTTCCTTCATTCAGCAATCATGGATTTCCAATTTCAAGGGACTGTGCTGGTCTGTTATTCCCAAATTATATTGATGCCTTGGAGAAATTCAACAATATGGTGTAGAATCCAGAAATGATAAGAAATACTTCATAATACTTACCACCAAATACTGTACTTGAAATAATAATGAATACTTTTATGGTTCTTACCAGCAGACCCTGTAGTAAAAATGATATGAATTTAATTTACTCTCACTGTAATCCTATGGGGAACGTTCTGGAAATATCCCACTTAACAAATGTGGAAACTGAGCAAAGAAGGGTCAAGTAACTTGCCCAAGGCCACATATCTAACAAAGTAAAACGTGAGCCCAAGTGACCCAGCTCCAAAGTTTGGGCAATGCCTTTAGCTCTACTGAAAGTAGTTTAGCTCTGGCAGTTTGAATAAATAAGTATGATTCTTATTTCTTAGTGATTGCTTAGACTGTCAACAAAGATTGCTTTTGCATGTCACTGATAGGAAAATCAAAGATGACTCTTTATAACAATATAACCCAATCTATGCCTCTTTTTTGAACACTGTTAAACTAAGTATGAGTATCAGAGTTGATTATACTTTTGCCATTTCATATAGGTAAATTTTGCTCTCTGCAGATTATAAACAAGTATAGAAGACTGACTACATTTTAAACTTCCATTTTACACACACACACACACACACACGTACACGCACACATACAGACTTTAAAATAATTGTCTGTTTACAATTCCTGTGTGTATAGTCCAGGACCCATGGTGGGCACTCAGAAGCAGTATTGACTAGTTCAGTTACATTTTCTCCTTTGCTTTTGATGTATTTATTTTCTGTCTCCTTGCTCTGAGAGTATTTACAGGATGTAAAACGGTAAGGAATTGTTTCCACTGGACTTTGTATTCATCCCTTTGATCAGTGTTCTCGTCCAGCATAAGTGAGAACTCATCAGCTGCCTTTAGGAACTACACTAACCAGAAAGGAAGCTAAACGCCACCTTTAGGATGGTGGGAGCAGAGTAGCCTGGAAAAGCCATGATGGCATATGTTTCTCAGATATAAGGGAATAAAAAACTGAAAGATAAATACCCCATGCCTCAGCAGTGCTCTGCCAGACTACTGTTTGATAGTTATCAGGACTAGTGTCTGAGGTTCATGGATCTCCTTTTACCTGAACCATTAGTGTGGCTGGCATACGGCTCATGGAAACCTGACTACTCCAGATACTAATTTTAAATATGGAAAGGAGTAATTCACATGGGATCTGGGATTAGAATGGCTCCTTAAACAGCGTTTTCCCTCCAGCACAGCATCCCTATGTCTAAACTTAGGTGCACTGGCAAAGAAAAAGATACTGTAACATAACATGGCAAGTCTGAAGATGTTCTGTTTAATAAACCAGGAGAAATTTCCGTTGATTTACTAGGTTTTATAAAGAAAAAAGAAGATATTTGTCATTAAAGAAAAAAAATGAATTGTATGAGGTTGAAGACTAAAATGGGCCATTCCCCTTTGGGCCTTTGTTTTTCCTTACTAGTGGAGGAGAAAAAAGTAATTTTTAAAGTCTCTGTATAAATAAATTTTACCCTAGCCATGTTGGTTGATTAAAAAAAAAAAAAAAAACAAGGAAGTATGGAAAGTTTAGCCTTAATTTCTCAAATTAGTCTTGTAATAGATGGTAAAAATAGAATACAATTTGGAGATGAAATGTAAAATCTTATAAAGAACTTTTAATTTATCATTTTAAGATTGCTGATTCACTTATTAAATAAACAGACATATTTGTGCTACAGAATACAACACAATACAGCTAGAGAATACACAAATATGTGTTAAACTCCACTTATTTTACATGTATATCCCAAAGTACCAATTAAATGTTAACCTAAGAAGAATTAGGTTGAGAGGTAGATGCACTGAAAAAATACAGATTTCTGCTTGCCTGTGTTGATACTTTATACTTATAATTTCCATATTTGGAAGTTATTTGATTTAGCTGAGGACAGTGTTATTTGGGAGGGAGAAACACCAGCTGCTTTTTGAAGGCTCACCTACTATGTCAACACAGGCATGATCAAAAGGGATGGTGATGACCCACACTGCATAGATGAATGGAAATGGAGGAGTAGGCTTCAATCCTCATGACTTCAAACTAAGCCAAACTGAACCAGAAATCTCTCAGGCGTATCCAACAAAGCATTTGTGAGCCAGTGCTGTCCCGTAGGGCAGAGTTGTGTGAGCTTATGTACACTAAATGTAGTGTCTAGGGAACTATAATCATATGATTACTTTGGTAATTGGAACAAGCTTTATTTCACTGCTGAAGATACCCTGGCCCTAGATCAAGAGAGCTTGTCAATGGATTATGAGGGAGAATGGAATGTGGTGGAAGTATTCAGCTAACATTTTAAAACTAACTCTAAATTAAAAGCACTTGTGATGTGCCTTAATACTGGTATTTGTTCTTGGATTAATTCTTTATTGCAGTTCTAACCAAGTAGCCCAAGTAAGTGCTGTAAACATGTATCTGTACCAGAGTTCCATGCATATGCTGTATGTTAGATTTTACTGTCTGTTCATTTTTCATTGCATCCATTCAGTCTCAGGAACCAAATTAACACTGAATGGGTATCTATTCTTCCATTAACTATGCTACACACTATGTTATCATTCCATAAGCAGATCAAACAAAGGTTTAAGTGGATACTCTTCTCTTTTCTGATATTTTTTTTCATCATGAGCACTAACTGGATACTTCTTAAGATATTAAAATTAGTATCATCTTATTACCATGATAATGATCAATTTTTGTTCGTCTTTTTGTATATAGAAATGGGAGATTTGGGGTTCTAGTCCTGAGTAGTTTAATAGTAGAAAGAGGGCAAATATACAGATAACATTACTTGGTAGCTCCCCCAAATACTTTTATTTAAATTTCTTGTTTATTGTGTCTAAAAAAGCTATAAATATTAAGCAAGGTGGTTTGGTTCTTCCACTCCTAATTATGAAATATGTTTTAAGCAATATTTTTAATAAAAGAAAAGATATTAGAGCACAAGGTCAGTAAATTATGACCCTCTGGCCAAATCCAGGTCACAGCTTGTTTTTGTCAATAAAGTTTAATTGGAACACAGCCACACTCACTTTCTCATGCATTGCATGACTGCTTTCAAAGTAAAACAGCAGGTTGAATATTTGCAACAGAAACCTTGGGTTTGCAAAGCCTAAAATATTTACCATCTGAACTTTTACAGAAAAAATTTATGAACTCCTATTTATAGGGAAAGGAAGAGTGCATGCCACTCAAGAGTAGTTTTATGTATATCAAGCATGACAGCATTCAGACAGTCCAGGAACATATTGTAGAGGGTTTGAGGTTAATTCCTAGGAACATTGATTTGAGTAATAGTTGGTATCTGCGGTAACCTTTTGAGGTGGAAAACAAAGCTCCAGTGATTCTTGACTTCTGGGTAGGACCAGTCAGAGAATCCAGAAGTTGAGATGTAATAAGCAATTTCAGATGGAACTTGCTGAACACAAACAACAATTATAAATCTAGTATTTGTTCATTTTTAGTTACTATTTATTTTTTACTTTTATGTTTTTAAAAACATAATTATGTTTTAATTTTTGGCATTTATATTTTTACTTTTAGAAATTATGTTTTACTTCTGGTATTTTCAATTTCATGTGTCAGTAGCATTATCAGATGGAAGGGAAACTTAAACCTGGAAAATAGCATTCCGTGCATTTAGAAGGGTCTGTAGTCTTAGTATAGCTTCTTATAAAAAAAAAAAAAAAGAGTATTATTCTTTTATTTCTAACTTGCTAATTTTTTTTCCTACGAATGGATAATGAATTTATCAAGTGTTTTTCCTATGTCTATTGAAATTGAATGATTTTCTACTATCTATTAATGTGGTAAGTTATACTGATTAACTTCTATATGTGAAATCAATATTGCTTTCCTGGACTAAGCCCTACTTGTTCCTGCTATGTTAAGCTTTTATACATTACTATATTCTGTTTTTACATTTTAATTTTATACATTACTATATTCTGTTTAAAAATTTGAACCTATATTCACAAAAGATATTGCTCCATAGTTTTTATTTTCTTATAATATCTATTTTTGGCTAGTGAATTGATAAGCATTCCCTTCTCCTCTACTTTCAGCAAGAGTTTGTGTGGGATTGGTTGTATTTTGTTCTTAAATAATTTGCAGAATTTTCCAATATGACACTCTTCCTACTAGTTTTCTCCATGAGAAGATTTTGAACGGATTTAATTTCTTTCATTTGGTTCTTTCATCTCAGCTTTGTTAATATGTATCTACCAAAAATATTTTCCATTTCGTCTAAGTGGTTGAATTTTTTGGCATTGAATTATATGTAATATTGTTTTGCTATCCTAATATGTGTAGTATCTGTACTGATGTACTTTATTTCAGTCCTAATATTGGTAATTTGTATCTTCTCTCTTTTTCTTGAAACTAAAATTTTTGAATTTCACTGATTTTTTCCCCCAGAAACTCAGTTAGTTTTAAAAAGTTCCATTTCATTAATTTTCCTTAAATTAATTAATTTATTTTAATTGGAGGCTAATTACAATATTGTGGTGGGTTTTGCCGTATATCAACATGAATCAGCCACAGGTGCACATTTGTGCTTATCTTTATTCTTTCTTTCTTCTACTTACTCTGAGTTTAATTTTCTCCTTTTATTTTTATTTTTAAATTTTTAGTAGATTCACAGTGTTGTGTTAAATTCAGGTGTACAACAGTTCAGTTCAGTTCAGTTCAGTTCAGTCGCTCAGTTGTGTCCGACTCTTTGCGACCCCATGGACTGCAGAGCTTGCTCAAATTCACGTCCATTGAGTCAGTGATGCCATCCAACAATCTCATTCTCTGTCCTCTACCATATTGTTTTTGTTTTCTAATTGTTTAATTTGTTTTCCATTTATTTTTCTCTTTTCTTACTTTTTACATAGTGATCGAATATTTGAAATGGAATATGCCACTTTATTTTCACTATTGGCTGAGTAGCTATACTACTTTGTCCAATACACTACATTCTCTTTAATTATATTTATAAAAAATAGAAAAAATATTTAGCTATTTGAAATTTCTGACACTCTTTATGTTTTTCACTTTCAAATTTATATTATTTCCCTCATGCCTGATGAAATTCCTTCAGTGTTTCTTATAATACAGGTCTGCTAATGATGACATTTCTTTTTTTTTTTTGTCTAAAAGTACTTTAAATAATTCATCTGCTAAATGTAGGATTCTAGATAGATTTTTATTTCTTTCAGTCTTTTGAAAGATATTGGTCCACTGTTTTCTCACCTGTACTTTTCTGATTAGAAACTAATGATCATTTGAATCATTTGTTCCATCATCCCATATAATCTGTCATTATACTCACTGATTTCAAGGTTTTACATTTATCTTCAGTTTTCAGCAGCTTATGATATACCTAGGATAAATATTTCTTTATATTTATCCATTTGCATTTTCCTGATTTTTTAATCTATACATTTATATCTTTACCAAATTTGAGAACATTTGGACATTATTTTTTTCATTATTGCTTCTACCTCGTTATTTCTCTCCTTTCTTCCTGGGACTACAATACATGGAAGTTAGCTCTTAACATTGTCAAACAGGTCGCAGACACAGAAACACGCACACACACACACACACATACACACTTCCCATCTCTGTTCTTCAGAGAGCAATTACTCAATTCATTTTAAATTAACTTGTGTTTTTTCTTGTTCATCTCTATTCTGCTGTTAAATCAACCAACATAGTGAACTTCTAAATTTCAGATATTTTATTTCTAGAATTTTCTTTTAATTCTTTTTTATAACTTCCATTTCTCTCCTAAACTTCTTTTTTCACCCATTATAGTATTTTTTCTTTTCCTTAGCATAATTATTATAGTTGCATTACAGTACCTGTCTAATAATTCTACCTTGGGGGCTATCTCTTTTGATCTTCTTTTCCCTTGAAAAGAAGTCATGGTTTCCTGTTATTCCATATGTTGAGTAACTTTGGAGTGGGTCCTTGGGATTGTTGATATTATGTTGTGGAAACTCTGGATTCTACTATATTAGTTCAAGAACAGTTTATTTTATTTTTTTTGTTTTTGCAGGCAGTTACCTTGGTTGGGACTCAGACTGCAAATTAAGCCTTTCGGATAGCTCAATTCTTTTCTTCTTATTTAAGATACTTAAAGTAGTCTTCATGCATTCATGGTTCATGGGTCACCCAGAGATTTTGCCAAAGTGTAGGCATAGAGTTTGTCACTCTCTCTCTATGGTCTCTTTTTTTGGATGCAACCTAACTTGCTAGCAGACTATTCAGGCCTGAAAGATGGTGTGTTTTCTACTGAGTTTTAGCCACTTCACTTGGTGCCAAGTATAGCTTGCTTTCAAGCTAAATGCTGTATAAAAAAATTTCTTTTTGTGAAAGTTCCAGAGTATGCCTGCTGTTTTGCACAATCCAATTCTTTCAAGTAATTTCTTTTGCAGTTTCTCCAGAGTATACGGTTATTATCTGCAGAAAAGTCAACCTAATAAGAACATATTTGTTGATGCCAGAAGCAAAACTACTCCTATGCATGTCAGGGCTAGTACGCAGTAACCCACACTGGGTTACTATGCAGACCTTTCTTCATACTGCCTACTTTCAGAAACTTCGTCCCAAAATTTTCAGCTGCTTCAGCTTTCATAGTTTTGATCTTCACCTCCTCAATGCAGGGAGGCCAACTGAATTCTCACTGCATTCTTGTACCTTGTATTTATGTTTCAGTAAGTGGCCCCAGGCAGAAAGGCAATATAAATGTAAAGCTCAACTACATTTCTTATTCTCTTAGAAATACCAATTCTGCATTTTCTGTTTTCCCATGTGAGAAAGCAGTTTTTTTCATATATTTTGCCCAGTTACTTACAGCAAGAAGTTAAACTCAATTTTTGATATTTCATCATGACTAGGAGAAGTTCTAAGTTCTGTGTTTTTTGAATGTTTGGAAAATAAATAAAAGAGACAATAAAATCATTCTAAAACCTAAGCAACAATGGACAGTTGCTGTTAATATATAGGCATATATCCTTGGAGTTTGTGCAGTTTATTTCTTGACTTTTTAAAGATTATGACACTATAAGCATATGTGTGTATGTATATTATATGTATATATAAACAATGTAACTATAAATAATACTATTGTATATAATATAATTTAAATATGTACATTTGTATAATATATATAAAGTTTTAAACAGTTAATAAGGGATCATTTACAGATCCTATTTAGAAGACAGTAGGTCCAGGGTATAGTAACAACTAATATTTGCTCCTAGGTGGTTTATTGGTCTCTTTTAATTAAGCAAAATTACTCAAGTCATTTAGTATGACTTTTGACCATGCAAAAAATATTTACTCAAGATACTTGGCAAAGTTTTATTCTGTGTAGCTCTGTTTTATGGAGATGGGTAAGGAAAATTTCTCTTGGCAAAATGTCTCATGCAAATAGTTTAGATACTTTTTATAAGTGCTAAATAAAAATAGTGGAAATATTGTATTTTATTATTACCAAAAAGTAACAGGAGATTCCAGCTGAACTCTGGGATAAACTATTTGATAGTAGACACAGTACCTGGACTTGTCAAACGAGAGGAATCAAAGGGCAAGTTAGGAGAGGATGCTGCAGCATGAACTTTCCTCCAGGGCTACAGAATCTAGCCAGCAATACAGAGGCCAACTGAAGTAGACTGGGGTTCAAAATATATTGCAGGAGAGCTTTCTGTTTGTCCCTCAACTGCTCGTTTATCTTCTGCATTTTTGAATTTCATTCCTTCCTGCTTTTGATAATGTATTTTAATTTTCTTTCTCCTTTCATTTCCTTTTCTCTGTCTTTTTAAATATCATCTTGTTTAGTTATGGCTTCAAAAATATTTTTCTCTTATGATTTTCTGCATCTCTTAAAGGAAAATGTCTTCTTATATTTTTAAAGAGAAAACCATGAAATTTAATAAAAATTTTGTTCTGCTTCGGTAGTATGTTTTTTTCAGAGGTTTATTCTGAGAAACGAAGTTTCCTCTCAGGAAACGAGGAAAGGGGTTCCCACAAAGCTCAGTTGGTAAAGAATCCACCTGCAATGCAAGAGTCCCTGGTTCAATTCTTGGGTCAGGAAAATCCCTGGAGAAGGGATAGGTTGCTGCCGCTGCTGCTGCGGCTGCTGCGTCACTCCAGTCGTGTCCGAGTCTTCGTGACCCTATGGACTGCAGCCCACCAGGCTCCTCCATCCATGGGATTTTCCAGTCAAGAGTACTGGAGTAGGGTGCCATCGCCTTCTCCGAGGGATCGGTTACCCACTCCTGTATTCTGGCCTGGAGAATTCCATGGAACGTATAGTCCATGGGGGTAGCAAAGAGTCGGACACAAAAACGATATTCCAATCTAGTGGTTGCGAACAAATCTACATCAATGAACAGACTACAGGGAGGACTAAAGGCATTTATTTAATTGTGTTTTGGTGAACAGATTTGCTTTATTTCAGTTCTACTACATAAACCATCCACAGATTGTAATTTTCTCTTCAATTTCTTTGGTCTGAAAATTCGAGGAAATTCTGCCCATATTGTGACTGTGTTACTGTGAGAATTTTTTCCTTTTTTTTTGGTGTCTGCATTCTTAATTTTCATAGCGGTTGAAAGTGCTATGTTAGGGCTTATTGGCTGCATGCCATTTTGATCAGAAATTCTGACAGATGTATGAAAACATTTGCTTATCTTGAATTGGAGTTGTAATAAATTCATCAGTATTTCTTACAATTTTACTTATATTCAGAACTCTTTTTAAATACAAAAAACATAGTAATAGAATAGACTTATGCTTATTAACTGAAACTGACATTTATTAACATTCTTCCATATTTATTTAATGAATTTTTAAAGTAAATAAAACAAAGATGAAGATGAAGTTACTTATGCTCCCCATATCCATTTACATTCCCTTCCATCCTCACCATATGCAGCCAGTTATACTTTAATCCAAATGGAATTCTCCAGGCAAGAATACTGAAGTGGGTAGCCATTCCATTCTCCAGGGAATCTTCCTGACCCAGGAGTTGAAGTTGCCTACATTGCAGGCAAATTCTTTACCATCTGTGCTACCAGGGAAGCCCCTCATACATGTGTATACAAATACATATATACAAGGACAATATATAGTATTATTTTGTGTACGTTATTATTAATATGATTTTTACATGCTGTATATTCTGCCAACTGCATTTTCCCCCTCAAATTTATGGTTTGAGATTTAGCCATTTTGATACATTGATATCTGCTTGATTTCCTTTACTTATTTCATAATATTCCTTTCTGTGTATATACTCATATTTGTCAACTCCCTGATTGCTTCCAATCTAAAAATATTACAACAATGCTATAATAAACATTATTGCTTGTGTTTTCTTGTGTGCATGTGCAAGAATATTTTTAGGTTACAATCTTAGAAGTGGAATTTTGGAAATAATAAGGTATGTGCATTTAATACTACAAGACATTATCCATTTTTTTTCTTTCACACTTTTTGAACTACTTTTTATACCTACCCCTAAGGCATGAAATTCTCTCTTCTTCTAAATCTTTGCCAAGAGTTGATAAAATCAGACATTTAATTTTTGCCAATATGATGAATGCAAAAAAAAAGACTTACTTGCAATACTTTTACCTTCACATGTGCATACCCCTGTATTTGGTAAACTCATGTAAACTAAGTACCTAAAATAGTACCTGAGCTCAGTGAAAACTCAATAAATGTTTTGTTTTAGTATATTTACTACTGAGCTTGAGCATCTTCTCATATTTATTTACCATTCAGATTTCCTTTTTGTATATTGCCTGGCTTATTTCCTTCATCCATTTTTGCACTGAATTGTGTGTCATTTTCTTATTGATTTGTGGGGCTTTTCATAGATTCCAGCTACTGATTTCTTCCTTTATATCTTGCAAACATCTTTATTCTATTGTCCCTATGTTTGTTTTTTCAGTTTAACATATTTTACTTTTAGAACAGTTTTAAGCTTAAGGACAAATAAATGAAAAGTAGAGCGTTTTCATATACTCCCTTCTCCTCACACACAAAAGGTGCCCTTATCATTGATATCTTGCATTGATGTGGTATCCTTATTATAGTTGATAAGCCAGTATAGATGTATTCTCATTAACTGAAGTCCATAGTTTACATTAGAGTTTGCTCTTTATCTTGTACATTATATGGGTTTTAAAAAATGTATAATGATATGCATTCACCTTTACAGCTTCATACACAATAGTTTAACTACCCTGAAAACTTGCTCCACTGATTCAACCCTCCCTACGTCCTCCCAAATTCCTGGCAAACACTAATCTTTTAGCTGTCTTCATAGTTTTACTTTTTCCAGAATGTCATATAGTTGGAATCAAACAGTATGTAGGCTTTTCAAATTGGCCTTTTTCACTTAGCAATATACATTTAAGTTTCCTGCATGTCTTTCTGTGGGTTTTAGCTCATTTCTCTTATTAATGAATAATTTGCCATTATATACATATATCACAGTTTATTTAAACATTCATCTATTGAAGGACATCTTGGTTGCTTTCAAATTTTGGCAACTATGAATAAAGCATTAATTTGGCAATAGTGAATAAAACATATGTGTATAGGTTTTTCTGTGAATATAATTTTTCAATTCATTTGGGTAAATACCAAGGACAATTACTGAATCATTAGGTAAGAATATATTTAGTTTTGTAAGAAGTTTCGACTATCTTTTGAAATTGCTGTATATTCTTTGTCTTTTAATTCTAACCATGGTGCAAAAGTTTGAAATTTTGATTTAGTCAAATGCATCATTTTTATGCTTAAGAAATTCCTACTATAAAATCATAAAAACATTCTGTGCAATCTCTGTGGCTAACAGTGTTAAATTATAATTTTACATTAATTCCTTAGTCTGGCATTCTCAGCCTTCTACATTCTGTCCCCAATCTAATATTTGCTCTTATCTTCAAAATAATCTGCATATTCAGGCCAAACAGGTATGCCTATTGACTGCACAATGAGTTATGGGCAGTCTCACTTCTATGATTTGATAATGCTGGTTCTTCTTCCTTCTTCTTCTTCTTTCTCTTTGTCTAAGTTCAAGTTCTATTCCTCCTTCAAACATGAACTAAGTTCACCTTCTGACTTCCCTTTGTTTGTCCTTAACATCCTTTTCGTATTTTCCAGATCCAGCATGCAACAGTCACATTTTGGTCACAATTTGGGTCAGTTTATTTACCAGTCTAAATATCAGAAATAACCTGTTATGGAGGAAAATATAGCATCCTGGGGCTTTCTATAATATTTTATTTGCTTATATATTGTAGGAAATCTTGATGTTTCATGCTTATCCCAATTTATTCCTTCATTATAAATCATGTGGTATGCTATCTATCTTGCAAAAGCAAAGTTCTCATTTTATTTCTTACTAAAAATTCATGCCTGGTTCAGACATTCATAAGATGAAATAATAATGCTTTGTGGTTGCAAAACATCTTCCATCTAATACTCATCACTCACAGTGTTCAGTTAGTAGTGATTCAAACATCTATATTTATCTATATAGATAGATAGAAATATACAAATATTATTCTTTCCCAAGTTAGTGATATTTCACCCATACTGTGAGAAGCTACAGCCCAGATGAGCCATACTAGAACAACAGTCAATATTCCTATTCCAGAGAAGCTGGTATTCTAAGCCTGTGTGTGATCTATTACTTTTTTTTGACAGTGTTAGTATCAGTTTATTTTTTATTTATTATTATTATTATTATTTTAGTTTACAATATTGTATTGATTTTGTCATACATCAACATGAATCTGCCACGGGTGTACACGTGTTCCCAATCCTGAACCCCCTTCCCACCTCCTTCCCCATACCATCCCTCTGGGTCATCCCAGTGCACCAGCCCCAAGCATCCTGTATCCTGCATCGAACCTAGACTGGCGATTTGTTTCTTATATGATATTGTACATGTTTCAGTGCCATTCTCCTAAATCATCCCACCCTCTCCCTCTCCCACAGAGTCCAAAAGACTGTTCTATACATCTATGTCTCTTTTGCTGTCTCACATACAGGGTTATCATTAGCATCTTTCTAAATTCCATATATATGTATTAGTATACTGTATTGGTGTTTTTTTTTTTTTCCTGGCTTACTTCACTCTGTATAATTGGCTCCAGTTTCATCCACCTCAAACTGATTCAAATGCATTCTTTTTAATGGCTGAGTAATACTCCATTGTGTATATGTACCACAGCTTTCTTATCCATTCATCTGCTGATGGACATCTAGGTTGCTTCCATGTCCTGGCTATTATAAACAATGCTGCAATGAACATTGGGGTACACGTGTCTCTTTCAATTCTGGTTTCCTTGGTGTGTATGCCCAGCAGTGGGATTGCTGGGTCATAAGGTAGTTCTATTTCCAGTTTTTTAGGGAATCTCCACACTGTTCTCCATAGTGGCTGTACTAGTTGGCATCCCCACCAACAGTGTAAGAGGGTTCCCTTTTCTCCACAGCCTCTCCAGCATTTATTGCTTGTAGACTTTTGAATTGCAGCCATCCTGACTCGCGTGAAATGGTACCTCATTGTGGTTTTGATTTGCATTTCTCTGATAATGAGTCATGTTGAGCATCTTTTCATGTGTTTGTTAGCCATCTGTATGTCTTCTTTGGAGAAATGTTTATTTAGTTAGATCTGATCTGTTCACATATCCCAACAAATTTCCTAACCAAGTTCCAGTCTTCAGACTTTTCCCACCACAATTTCCCCACACCCAGATTGTGCCTTCTACCAAAAAGTTTGAAGAAATATAAAGCCATGCTATCCATTAAGTGTTTATCTGGGTGGAGAAAAAGATGATTCAATAATATCAGTATGCTTGATATTCAACTAATTTTCCTAGCTGTGATAGGTTTTTCAACAGAAATGTACCATCATAAAAATTTTACAAATATTTAACAAAACTGTTCTGTCATCTCTAAAACAAAAAGGATGGTGATCTACCCCCACCCACTGCCCCTTCATCAACAGAATGTTAAAGGCCTGGGTAAACTATGAAGTATAAAAGATCATATCCCTTAAAAGTTGGACACATTTTTTGAAATAATAAGAAACTTTTATGAAAACATAAAATTGGCCACAGTCAGGATGACATGAATGACACCATTCACCAAGATGAAAGAACTTGAAATATCACAAAGCAGACTCTCTCCATTCTCCAAGTTTTGCTGTTATTCTATTATTTTCCTCTGAAAAATGCATGCCTGATGATGATGATAATGATGCTTTTTAGAGAGGGAGATCACAAGGGTTATAAATATTTATTAATATTAAATAATGCTTCATATTGATAGAATTATTGCATTATTGACTCTTTTGCTTATTTTTTCAAAGTTTTTATTTTAGTTATCAATTTTTTTTTAAAAAAATCCCATAGACAGAATACCGTGGAGTTAAATTGTATACCTGTATTAGGACCCAAAGTGGAGAGTGTGGAGGATGAAATGTTTATAAAGTCAAAATTATCCTAAGTCTCTCATTCCAATCCCAAAGAAAGGCAATGCCAAAGAATGTTCAAGCTACCACACAATTGCACTCATCTAACACACTAGCAAAGTAATGCTCAAAATTCTCCAAGCCAAGCTTCAACAGTACATGAACTGTGAACTTCCAGATGTTCAAGCTAGATTTAGAAAAGGCAGAGGAAGCAGAGGTCAAATTGCCAACATCTGTCTGATCATCGAAAAAGCAAGAAAGTTCCAGAAAAACATCTATTTTTGCCTTATTAACTATGCCAAAGCCTTTGACTGTGTGGATCACAACAAACTCTGGAAAATTCTTAAAATGATGGGAATACCAGACCACCTGACCTGCCTCCTGAGAAATCTGTATGCAGGTTAAGAAGCAAAAGTTAGAACTTGACATGAAACAACAGACTGGTTCCAAATTGGGGAAGGAGTACGTCAAGGCTGAACACTGTCACCTTGCTTATTTGACTTATATGCAGAATACATCATGAGAAACACTGGGCTGGATGAAGCACAAGCTGGAATTAAGATTGCCAGGAGAAATATCAATAACCACAGATATGCAGATGACACCATGCTTATGGCAGAAAGTGAAGAGGAACTAAAGAGCCTCTTGATGAAAATGAAAGATGAGAGTGAAAAAGTTTTTTTAAAACTCAACATTCAGAAAACGAAGATCATGGCATCTGGTCCCATCACTTCATGGCAAATAGATGCAAAGAAATGGAAACAGTGAGAGAATTTATTCTTTTGGGCTCCAAAATTACTGCAGATGGTGACTGCAGCCATGAAAGTAAAAGACACCTGCTCCTTGGAAGAAAAGCCATGAGAAACCTAGGCAGCATATTAAAAAGCAGAGACATTACTTTACCAACAAAAGTCCATCTAGTCAAAGCTATGGTTTTTCCAGTGGTCATGTATGGATGTGAGAGTTGGACTATAAAGAAAGCTGAGCACTGAAGAATTGATGCTTTTGAACTGTGTTGTTGGAGAAGATTCTTGAGAGTCCCTTGGACTGCAAGGAGATCCAACCAGTCCATCCTAAAGGAGATAAGTCCTGAATATTCATTGGAAGGACTGATGCTGAAGTTGAAACTCTAATACTTTGGCCACCTTATTTGAAGTATTGACTCATTGGAAAAGACCCTGATGCTGGGTAGCATTGAAGGCAGGAAAAGAAGGGGAGAACAGAGGATGAGATAGTTGGATGGCATTACCAACTCAATGGACATGAGTTTGAGTAAACTCCAGGAGTTGGTGATAGACAGGGGGGCCTGGTGCGCTGCAGTCCATGGGGTCTCAAAGAGCTGAACATGACTGAGTAACTGAACTGACTTAGGAAGGTGCATATGGAGGATCAACATAACATCTCTTCAGTAGCCCAATGCAGTTTATTTTCTCTTCAGCACTGGGATAGGTCATTTATATTCCAGTCAAGCCTCAGGTCATACAGTTGACTTATATCTAGGCTGTGTAAGAAACTGTGCTTTAAAACTATGTGTTTCTTATACATCTAAATCTACTAAGGATATATGTTAAATCTAGTAAGGATTGCATTTTTTCCCCGCAATCTTAATTTAGTAAGCAGAGATACACACGTGAGTGATGCTCTGGGACTGAAACCAACAGAGGAAATGGCTGAGTTCTGACTCTCATATTATGCTCATGCTATATAACATATTATTATTGAGTGGAAGAATAGATAGTCTTGATGAGTTTGGGTTTGGTTGTATTTGTTTTGTTTTGGTTACTTGTAGGATCTACAGAGTAGTACCTGTACAGTAAATGTGTATAAATTAAGTGATTAAATTTGTAGCTTTATAAAACTGATAAACATCATGTAAGGATTCAAAAAAATGATGGAAGCTGATTCAGTGTGAGTAATCCAAGCTCACATAGCTTTCTCTCTCAGTCTATATTGACTCTCTCTATATTTTTACATATTTACATCTCAAATACAAGTCTGGGTATACAATCTCCATAGGCTGGTGTCTATAAAAGAAGGGAAACCATCACGTGTTTTCCAAGAGCATTCCCCGGAGAGTTCTTAGTACTTCTGCTGCAAATCCTCCATACAGTTTGGATGCGCCAGTGACGTAGTAGTCATCTTCACTATCAGTTAAAACCACACAGTCTAATTCAAAATTCAATAAAAAGCTAACTTTCCACTTATACTGGGATGTAAGCCCAGTACCAATAAGGAATCTGAAGTTGGGAGGGAAGCTCAGCTGTCTCCTAAGATCTCAGGGAGTTGAAGCTCAATGAGTTTAAAGATAAGACATTGCATGTTGAAGGGACTATGTCTTTCCCTATGTCTTTCCTACTCTATATCTTGTGACATTTCCCATCACTTAATAAGCTAGGATAAAGTTATAACGCTAGAGATGGCTTAACTTCTTCCAAGCCATTCTTTTGAGTATTTGAGATTGAATGCACTTTTTTATTTACTTGAATTTAAAAAAAAATACTGCTAAAGCAAGAGCATAGACATTAGTGTGAAAACAACACATTCCAATTGTAGAATATTCTAATTTAGAGTCATTTTGAAATCATGTTCTTTAAGGCCTCTATTAGCATCTAAGGAAAAACAGCAGGCAGAAAGAGATATTATAACTTTGCTTAAAAGCACCCAGTCATATTTTAATTTCTGGACTTCAACCAGTTCTTTAGAGCTTCAGACAGTGTTTTCTGTTTTAAAAAGTGATGAAATGTAGGGTGAGGTTGAAATAAACACCAATAATTTGGTGCAATAAAAGAGTATTAAAAATAATTTGAAGCCATAAATTAGAAATGCTATGCATTCTCTTCAGAGAGTATCTGTGTATAAATAAAGTTGATTGACATTAGAAATGCTGTTGGTGTATAGCCAAAGGAAAATTATGATCAAGTGTAGAGTACTGTAAGTTAAATAAATGAATCCTGTTAAGATATCTAGATCTTCAAAAGACTCAGTGCCAAATATCATTTTTCAAATCTCTTTTATTAACTCATTAATTGTTGAGTAACACATTAAGAGAAATGGCCAAGATTAAAAATAGATGAAAGTAACGTTCTCATTAAGATGTTAATTTTTTTCCCAGGTAATAACTATTCTTGTTAACACACAAAAAATCCACTGAGTGCCTAATTTATGTGAAATCTCTCTACCCCAGGGTCTTAAGAGCCTAGAGCACTTCATGGATGATTATAATTTATGGCCTGAGGTTTTAGTTCTTTGCCTTACACACGTAGAGAATTCTTTCCCAAAGTTGCCAACCAAGACAGATATTAATATATTGTCTTAGCAACTGTCTTACAGCCAAGAAGTACTCTGTTGATTCTGTTCCTAACAGCTGGATTCACCACATGAAGTGAGCAAAGGAAATAGTTCATGCCTAAAAAATGTATACAAAAATATTAAATTTATTAATTTTTTTTAGAAATATGTGTAAACTAGACATCAGTTTAAATCATCAGTGGGAATTTCTTTTTATGCTGAGCCAGTCTGAATAAAAATTTATCACCAGCAGTCTTTTGTCTGCCTTCTTGTACCCTTCCACATCTCAGACACCTCATGCCACCCCAGTTCCTAGAAGCCTGATTTATGGAAACTTCCCAGAGCCTAATTGCCTGCATTGATCCTTTTATCAAGACTTTACATCTCATGTCAAAACATACTCCCCTGTATCTCACCTACTCAAAGCTCTGGTGTTAGTTGTTCAGTTGTGTCTGATTCTTTGGGACCCCATGGACTATAGACTGCCAGGCTCCTCTGTCCGTGGAATTCTCCAGGCAAAAATACTGGAATGGTTAGCCATTCCCTTCTCCAGGTGATCTTCCCAACCCAGGGATGGAAATTGGGTCTCCTGCATTGCAGACAGCTTTTTTACCACCTGAGCCACCAGAGAAGCCCCGAAGCTCTGGGAATAAAGTAAAAATTGTTCTTGAATTCATGTATTATTTTCTCATGTACTTCTCCCATAAGCTTACATTTAACCAAAGTATTATGGCAGTACAACCCCTCTATCCAAAACAGCGTATTCAATACCAGTGAGTTCTGACAGGCTGGAATGGGTAGGGTACATTTGTGATATCAGGTGCTCTGAAATCACACTACACAGGGAAACCCCTACCTGAGGGATATTACATTGTGTAAGTCAGGGTTCCCTAGAGAAACAAGACCAACGGAGTAAATATTTACAACAAGATTTCTTATAGGAAGTTGGCTCATGTGATGATGAAGACTGAGTAGTCCCCAGATCTGGATATAGCAAGCTGGAGACTCTGAAGTGTTGGGGGTATAGTTCTAGTCTGAGAGCCTGCAGGTGCAAGATCCTAGAAGAGCTGGGTTTTCATTTTGTGTGAAGGCAAGTGAAGACCAATGTCCCAGCTCAAGTAGTCACACAGGAGGAGATCCCTTTTACTCAGCCTTTTTGTTCAATTCCCATCTTCAGTTGATTGGAAGTTGAAGGCTTAAGCCTTCCCATATTAGGTAGGATAATCTGCTTTACTCAGTCTACTTAGGTAGAAACAGCCTCACAAACACACCCAGAATAATGTTTGATCAAATATCTGGGCACCCTGTGGGCTCAGTCAAGTTGACACATACAATTAACCACATGTTCAAAGGATTAGTTTTAATCTGTGAGATTCTAAAGAGCAGAACTGGGAACAATGTGCAGACTTCATGGGAGACCCATTTAGGCTCATTATAAGAAGAATTTATGACTGTTACAATCCTATGAAAAAAGATTGTGTTGTAAGAGAATAAGCTTCTATATCTTCAAGCTAAAGCTGATCTGTTAAAGAATGCTTACAAGAGGTTCCTGCTTTGAATGAAGTTTGGACGGCATTCCCATCTGAGATGCTTCTACTCCAGAGAACTGTGATATACTCAATATTTAGGAGGCTGGTGTTATTTTCATTTGATCTCAGCCTACCCTCTTTTCTCCTTGTCACAGCCAGAAGAATCTCTTAAAAATGCTTGTCTAATTGTGGAGGTGATTCATTAAGGAAGATCTTCTGGGAGAAGTTGATGAGGGAGTCTGGAGGAGGGAAGTCAACCCAATCTCAGCTTGTCTCCATGGTAGACTAAAACAGAAATTACATCCCAGAGTTGAGTCCATAAGCTAGCCTGAAACCCAATATCTCCTAGGCATCCCTAGCTCTCTGCACCTATGAGCAGAGCGCTCCAGTCACCCAAGAACAGTTCTCTGAAGCAAAGTGCAGAGGTAAACCTTTGAGAGCACAGTACAGGGGAGCTAGGATATGGATTCACATGAAGAAATCATACAAGGAGTCTGAAGGGATCTGGACAGATGACCAACATTATTCTCATCATTTTCATTTTACTCTGGAATGATCTATGGCCTCAAATGTCAGTTGTGCTGAGGTTGAGAAACACTGCAGATCACATGAATAGAGCCATCAATAAAACAATCAGCCACTCAAAGTCTTATATTAAATACAATTCCCATATTTCATTTTACAAAAACAGTTCTTCCCTGACATGATAGCCTGGCTCTTTTTATGAAGATTTCATTTGTTTATTCTAAAAATATGTATCAATTAGGGTCTCTGAGCTATAAGGAACTTCTATGTTGCTAAGTTTCCTGGGTTTTGTTTTTTTTTTTTCCAAATAATCTGATAGGTGAAAAAACTTGGAAAGTGGAGAAATGGGATTCCATTCAGTTCTGTGTTTTTCTGGAACAAAGCAATAAGAGTGAGATTAACGTCTTGCTGACTATTTAACTGCCAACATTGCCACCTGCTATCTTGAGGCAGCAAACAGCCTTGTTGGCACCCTTGTGCTTGGTGAGAAAACCAAGGGATGATGAATAGCCAGTCTGCAAAATCAAACACGGTGCACAGCAGTGGCTGGCACAAGATGAAGTGCTTGCTAAGGAAATATAATGGCAAGTTGAAGCTCCCAGACCATTGATCAAATTTGTTTGTAGCCAAAAATCAGTATTTTTCTTTTGGCTGCTAGAGTCTTACTACCCTTCCTGGTTCAAAAGGAAGCCAAGTACCCTTCATCTCTTTATACAGACCATGTGTAACTACAAACAGAACTGTACAAAGTCATTCCTTTGGAGTCCAGGCATGCATGTACTTCCCCTGTCTGTAAGCCAAGAAATGAATGTGTTCACTGTTTTTTATTGCCCTGTGGGATCTTGCTATAGATACTAGTGGTATGATCTAACCTATATTTCCAACCTGCAGATGGAAGAAAGTTTAGCACCAGTAGTTCTGTCACTGTTAATAGAAGCTGGGACTTTTCTGACCCCATCCATGAATGTAGAAAGCCTCTCCATAGACTCACCAATTTCATTTTATAGACAACAGAGAAATTGATTAGCCCACAAAGTGAGTAGCCATACTTTGTCAGGTATGTTTAAGTAGATGGAAAAATTCAGCATTCTTTTGTTACTTAGAAAAAGGCTAGTATCAGTAAGGGATAATATGTTTCCATTGTAACTCCTTCCATGAAAGTGTCCAAATCAATGCTAAATATTCAGAAGGGTTTGAGTCCACTTAATATGACAGATATTGCATCATTTTCACAATGCTAACTGGCCTTCTAGATGATTTATCAGTTCTTCTGTGCCAAATCTGCACATTTACACAATTCTTTTATTGCAGTTAGTTATCATATTGTTTCATTATTACTTTTATTTATTGAAAGATATTTTTTATTTTTAAACCCTTGAAGGCAGTGACGTCTGTCAATTCATTTACTTAGCTGTAGCTCATAGCATAGTATGTATATAACACATGGTCAGTAAGTGTATATTAATGATGAGTGAATTAATAAATGAAAACTATAAGGCGCAAGTTCCTTTACTGCTTGTGATAGATAGAATCCTAAGATTAACTCAGTGTCAGACTTGTTTAATTCCTTCCCTTAAGTGTGGATGGGATCTATGAATAAGAAGAGATCTCACTGCTATGATTATGTTATGTCATATAGCAAAAGAGATTGCTGAAGATGTAATTAAGATGAGTAATCTTAACTATAGATTTAAATTTTATTTTAATTACTGAACATTTTAGTAATTTAAGTACATTTAAGTATATCTACTTAAGTACATTTAAGCAACTGATTGAGTTAAAACAGAGAAGACCTGATGGAGCCTGACATAATCACATGAGCCCTGTGAATTTGAATCTAGAGATCAGAGCTGAAATCAGAAGCTGGAAGGAGCAGAGACCTCCTTTGGTTGGCCTTGAATGAGCAACTGCCCATTATAGAGAGGACCATGTGTCTGGCATGGTGAACATGATCCAGAAGCTGAGGTCAATCTTCCTTCACACCAACCAAGAACACAAGGACTTCAGTCTTTTTTTTTTTTTTTTAATTTTATTTTTTTACTTTACAATACTGTATTGGTTTTGCCATACATTGACATGAATCCACCACAGGTGTACATGAGTTCCCAACCCTGAACCCTCCTCCCACCACCCTCCCCATATCATCTCTCTGGGTCATCCCAGTGCACCAGCCCCAAGCATCCTGTATCTTGTATCAAACCTAGACTAGCGATTCATTTCTTACATGATAATATACATGTTTCAATGCCATTCTCCCAAATCATCCCACCCTCTCCCTCTCCTACAGAGTCTCTGTTCTTTACATCTGTGTCTCTTTTGCTATCTCGCATATAGGGTTATCATTACCATCTTTCTAAATTTCATGTATATGTGTTAGTATACTGTATTGGTGTTTTTCTTTCTGGCTTAGTTCACTCTGTATAATAGGCTCCAGTTTCATCCACCTCATTAGAACTGATTCAAATGTATTCTTTTTAATGGCTGAGTAATACTCCATTGTGCATATGTACCACGGCTTTCTTATCCATTCGCCTGCTGATGGACATCAAGGTTGCTTCCATGTCCTGGCTATTATAAACAGTGCTGCAATGAACATTGGGATACATGTGTCTCTTTCAATTCTGGTTTCCTCGGTGTGTATGCTCAGCAGTGGGATTGCTGGGTCATAAGGCAGTTCTATTTCCAGTTTTTTAAGGAATCTCCACACTGTTCTCCATAGTGGCTGTACTAGTTTGCATTCCCACCAACAGTGTAGGAGGGTTCCCTTTTCTCCACACCCTCTCCAGCACTTATTGCTTGCAGACTTTTGTATCACAGCCATTCTGACTGGTGTGAAATGGTACCTCATTGTGGTTTTGATTTGCATTTCTCTGATAATGAGTGATGTTGAGCATCTTTTCATGTGTTTGTTAGCCTTCCATATGTCTTCTTTGGAGAAATGTCTGTTTAGTTCTTTGGCCCATTTTTTGATTGGGTCATTTATTTTTTTTGGAATTGAGCTGCATACGTTGCTTGTATATTTTTGAGATTACTTGTTTGTCAGTTGCTTCATTTGCTATTATTTTCTCCCATTCCAAAGGCTGTCTTTTCACCTTGCTTATATTTTCCTTTGTTGTGCAGAAGCTTTTAATTTTAATTAGATCCCATTTGTTTATTTTTGCTTTTATTTCCAGTATTCTGGGAGGTGGGTCATAGAGGATCCTGCTGTGATTTATGTCGGAGAGTGTTTTGCCTATATTCCCCTCTAGGAGTTTTATAGTTTCTGGCCTTACGTTTAGATCTTTAATCCATTTTGAGTTTATTTTTGTGTATGGTGTTAGAAAGTGTTCTATTTTCATTCTTTTACAAGTGGTTGACCAGTTTTGCCAGCACCACTTGTTAAAGAGATTGTCTTTACTGCACTGTATATTCTTGCCTCTCTTGTCGAAGATAAGGTGTCCATAGGTGTGTGGATTTATCTCTGGGCTTTCTATTTTGTTCCACTGATCTATATGTCTGTCTTTGTGCCAGTACCATACTGTCTTGATGACTGTGGCTTTGTAGTAGAGCCTGAAGTCAGGCAAGTTGATTCCTCCAGTTCCATTCTTCTTTCTCAAGATTGCTTTGGCTATTCGTGGTTTCTTGTATTTCCATACAAATTGTGAAATTATTTGTTCTAGCTCTGTGAAAAATACCACTGGTAGCTTGATAGGGATTGCATTGAATCTGTAGATTGCTTTGGGTAGTATATTCATTTTCACTATATTGATTCTTCCAATCCATGAACATGGTATATTTCTCCATCTATTAGTGAAGGACTTCAGTCTTAAGATAGCAAGAAACTGAATTTTGCCTGAGGGCTGGGAATTTGCATGTTTTGTTCATTGGTATATCCTGGGAGCCAGGAACAGTGCCTGGCACACAGTAGACTTTTCATAAATATTTTCTGAATGAATCAGTGGTTTTTCAACTGGATTAAATTGTTTGTTATATGCTATTACTGTACTAACTGCCCTTGTAGGGAATAGGGAAAGTGTAAAGCAGTCTAATTTTCCTTGAGGAATTTGCATTCTGTACAGTCCACGGAGTCGCAAAGAGTCAGACTTGACTGAGCAACTTTCACTTTTACATTATTCTTATAGAGTTTAACACACAGGAAAGGACAGTCTTAATAACATTGCTGCCCTTTCCGCACTATACTATTGAGTGCTACAGAGGGAATATCATGAGCATTTTGATCAGAAAACACTTGAGTTTTTACCCAGATTCAGTGACTTATTGGTGGGCATTACATGATCAATCCCAGTTCCTCATCTGTTGATTGGGATTAGTCATAACTACATCATAGGGTTGCTGCAAGGTTTAGAAACCACACACACATACATACCTACATGTGGGGTATTCAGTAAATAGTCATGTTACTTTGGATTTATTTAATGAACTCTGATACTTTATTCTTCATATTTTCTTATCTCCTTAAATAAAATCAGTTTTTAATGTGAATAGGCACTGTTGATTCCTTTTGGAAATATTTATATGTTTTGTTTTAGATCCATACCAAGAATAATAGGTGCCCATAACAGTCACTCAGTGTGGAACACAAAACTTAATAGGCACTGTGTGGAGTAACAGGGGACATATTGGACTAGGGATGTGAAAATGTAGATTCCAGGCTCAGCAGTGTGCCCTTTTCAAATGATCCTCCACTTTCCTCTGAAAAAAAATCTTGAATGGCTCCAAAATAAAATCAAAATTCCTACACTGTGACAAACGGAGCTTCTGTTCTTGGCCCTGAGGTTTAGAAGACATTTCTCTGGCCCTCCTTTGTCTATGCCTTTCAGCATGAGGCAATGAGTTTGTGGGCCTAAAGAGATATGTTCACCTGGAATCTATGTCTATTTTTGAGATCATACTCAAGGTGTCTGGAATCCAGGTCTCAGTACTTCTGATTCAAATGGACATGAGTCCCTTTTCAAGGACTCCACAGTCCTTTACCCTGCATTGGTCCTACATGAGACCACTTCCAACTCCACGAAAGTCACTTCCCCAGATGCTTTGCTCCTGTGGAGTTTGCTGATTTTTCTCTGCTGGAATATCTTCCCAACTTTCATATTTCCTGATCTGCCAATCAGAATGAATTGCCTCAACTACATATGTTTTGTATCTCTGTGCTGTGGTTTGGCTACTGAGATTATAAACTTATGGTAATCAAGTTCTTCTTGTTCCTCTTGGTGTTCTCTACAGTTAGATATTTCAGGGCTTTGCACCCAGGAAACATCTGGAAAATTAAGGAATGGAAATATTCTGAGCCTTAGTTTCTCACTTCCAAAAAGCAGAGTCTTACATAGATTGTTTTTAAGGTAATTTCCTGGTCTAGCATTGTCAGTGCTGTATATGAAAATCTTATAAGATTCTAGTGACCAGAAAAACAATATTTAAATGCCTAGTATCATAGACTTCAAGAAACCATTTAGACTCAGAAAGTGGGAGTCGGTATAGGAATTCCACCTACAGTGTCCTGGAAAGACAATCACCCAGCCTGACTTGAAGATATCCAAGAATAACAAGCTCACCATCTTATAAATCAGCATTTTAATCTGTTTCTCCTTGAAATGAGAAGGATCAGAAAACCTCTCCTTGTATGGAGTTTAATTCAAGTATTCATATATTTACACCAAACATTTCTGGTTTTGTGTTGCTATTGTAACCCAGCACCCAGACATCTTCCCTTTTCTGTGATCCTCAGTTGAGCACATCCAATACCTAACTTCACTTCCAAATGTTCCAAATGTTGTATGACCAGCACTGAAGACAATGCAGTTAGCAGTGCCCCTGTCTAGATGTTTTTTCATCTGTGAAAACATCCTAGTGTAACAGTTTCACTATGTTGTTTTTCTTTGCAAGGGCAACACACTATGCGCTCATACTAAATTTGTAGTCAAGTAAACCCTCTAGATTTTGTTCATAGAAATTGCTGCTAAGCCAGGTGTCTCTTATCCTGTGAGATGATCTTGGAGCCTAATAATATCTTATTGGGCTCAGCCCAATATTTCAACCTGTCATAATATTTTAAAAACTTGATTCCATCATCCATCATATTAACTGTATCTCCAAGCTTTGTGTTGGCCGTAGATATGATAAGCAGACTCTCTTGTCTTCATTTAAATTATTAGTAAAAGTGTTGATTGAACACAAAGCCCCTAAATATAAAAATATTGCAGCATGGCACCAGAACACTGTTTCCCCAAATTATATTCAACAAAGTTCTAGCATCTATATGATGGTAAAAGAAAAAAATGAAAAAAATCTTCCATAATCAGTTAAATTTGAGATAACACATACTATATGCCCTTTCTGGGGGGAAGTCCCAGTGCATATTGTACACTGTAAAGTGCAATATTAGAAGTTCTGTTTAACTTGAATTAACCCAACATTTCCCAGGCTTATTTGTGTGAGGAGACCTCATTGGTAGTGTTGTTTTGGTTGATTGGTTTTAACATCCTGCTATGCTCCTGGTTCATGGAAAATACTTAAGACACACTCCTTTGTGATCCCAATAACATGCTTTAGAATTTTACCATGAGCAATCCAAATTAGTAGGTATGCAGTTGTAGAAATTTATTTTATTCTTTGTGAGCTTTAGGATGAGGTTTTCTTCCCCTCTATACCAGTCAACCTGATTCCTTAAAGATTGCATAGTTGCAAGTTGTTTTAACACTCCCAGCTACATAGATCCACAACCCACTACAATACTCTTGCTTGGAAAATCCCATGGACAGAGGAGCCTGGTAGGCTGCAGTCCATGGGGTCGCTAAGAGTCAGGCATGACTGAGTGACTTCACTTTCACTTTTCACTTTCATGCATTGGAGAAGGAAATGGCAACCCATTCCAGTGTTCTTGCTTGGAGAATCCCAGGGACAGAGGAGCCTAGTGCGCTGCCATCTACGGGGTTGCACAGAGTCGGAGACGACTGAAGCAACTTCGCAGCAGCAGCAGCAACAGCAGCAGCAGCTACATAGATCACCCCAGTAATGTATTTTTCTTAGTCTATCTTTTGCCTCATTTTACTTCTTCACGTTTCTTCTTTTTTCAACTTGAAAGTAATTTCTCTTGATACAAAATCTGAGAGCAAAACATTGAGTTTAGACTTTTACTAATGTTACTCTGTCTCACTCAAATGGATTTGACTGTTCAAGCTCTCAATTTGAGAAGAGCAAATGGTAATTTTTTAGAGGATATTTAAACTCTATATTCTATTTTTTGTACTCCACAGCCAGTTTTGGACTTTGACTCACAGTTTTAATGGGTTTATGGCACTTTTGTTTTCCTTTTGGTTTTACATTGTTTATTCTATCTTTTGTACATGTCTTTTTATTTTATTTTGTTGGTTTCTGCCATACAACAATGGGAATCAAACATAAGTATAAATATGTCCTCTCTTTCTTGTGTACATGTGTTTTTAAAATATGATCTCATCCCAGACAGTACCTAAAGTTCCATTTTTTGTTTAAAAAATATAATCAATGACGGTATTATCAGACTGTCATTTTTATTCTTCCATCTCTCTGAAGCAATCTTTCCTTTTAGAATTTCTGGCCATGCAGTCATACCTAATTTGTCTTATACTTTTTGAGACGTGCCTTCCTGAAGTCCTGGGTAGATGTCTGGCTGTCTCCTAGCATTCCTTTCCACAGCTTTATTGTCAATTCCAAGAACATTGTTCACATTCTCCAAAGTTCTTATCTCTCCCATTGGCTCAGTTTGTCTTTCTTGCAGGAGATTAAGTTCAAAGCAGTAGTTCCTCTTGCTTACAAATTTTCCTGAGAGTGAAAATTATTGTCAAAGCAATATTAAGTTAGTTAGGTAAGACTGATTTCCTCATTAAATATATAATAGATGCCTATTATGTACCAGGCAAAGGTCTTGATGGAGGGAATATGACAGAGAAGAGGACAGAAAGAGGAGGCAGGAGACAGGGTAAACAAACAAAAAACATATATCAAAATATCTCAGCTAATTCTAGGCTGGGTTCTCTTGTGGGTCAGTGGTAAAGAACCCGCCTGCCAATGCAGGAGATGTGGGTTCAATCCCTGGCTTGGGGAGATCTACTGGAGAAGGAAATGACAATGCACTCCAGTATCCTTACCTGAGAAATCCAATGGACAGATGGTGGGCTACAGTTCGTGGTGTTACAAAAGAGCTGGCTTCAGTTCAGTTCCCTTGCTCAGTCATGTCCGACTCTTTGCGACCCCATGGACTGCAGCACACCAGGCTTACCTGTCCATCACCAGCTCCTGGAGCCTGCTCAAACTCATGTCTATTGCACTGGTGATGCCATCCAACTATCTCATCCTCTGTCGTCCCCTTCTCCTCCTGCCTTCAATCTTTCCCAGCATCAGGGTCTTTTCAAATGAGTCAGTTCTTTGCATCAAGTGGCCAAAGTATTGGAGTTTCAACTTCAGCACCAGTCCTTTCAATGAATATTCAGGACTGATTTCCTTTAGGATGAACTGGTTGTATTTCCTTGCAGTCCAGGGGACTCTCAAGAGTCTCCTCAGCACCACAGTTCAAAAGCATCAATTCTTTGGAGTTCAGTTTTCTTTATAGTCCAACTCTTACATCCATACATGACTACTTGAAAAACCACGGCTTTGACTAGACAGACCTTCATGGGCAAAGTAATGTCTCTGCTTTTTAATGTGCTGTCTAGGTGGTCATAGCTTTTCTTCCAAGGAGCAAGCATCTTTTAATTTCATGGCTGCAGTCACCCTCTGCAGTGATTTTGGAGCTCCCAAAAATAAAGTCTTTGACTGATTCCATAGCTTCCCCATCTACTCGCCATGAAGTGATGGGACCAGATACCGTGATCTTAGTTTTTCTGAATGTTGAGTTTTAAGCCAACTTTTTCACTCTCCTCTTCCACTTTCATCAAGAGGCTCTTCAGTCTTCTTCACTTTCTGCCATAAGGGTTTTGTCACCTGTATATCTGAGGTTATTGATATTTCTCCTGGCAATCTTGATTCCAGCTGTGCTTCATCCAGCCCAGCATTTCTCATGATGGACTCTGCATATAAGTTAAATAAGCAGGGTGACAATGTACAGCCTTGACATACTCCTTTTCCTGTTTGGAACCAGTCTGTTGTTCCATGTCCAGTTCTAACTGTTGCTTCCTGACTTGCATACAGGTTTCTCAAGAGGCAGGTCAGGTGGGCTGGTATTCCCATCTCTTTCAGAATTTTCCACAGTTTATTGTGATCTACACAGTCAAAGGTTTTGGCGTAGTAAATAAAGCAAAAGTAGATGTTTTTCTGGAACTCTCTTGTTTTTTTGATTATCCAGTGGATGTTGGCAGTTTGATCTCTGGTTCCTCTGCCTTTTCTAAAACCAGCTTGAACATCTGGAAATTCACAGTTCATGTACTACTGAAGCCTGGCTTGGAGAATTTTGAACATTACTTTGCTAGCATGTGAGATGAGTGCCATTGTGCAGTAGTTTGAACATTCTTTGGAATTGCCTTTCTTCGGGATTAGAAAGAAAACTTACTTTTTCCAGTCCTGTGGCCACTGCTGAGTTTTCCAGATTTGCTGGCATATTGAGTGCAGCACTTTCACAGCATCATCTTTCAGGATTTGAAATCTCCCAAGTGGAATTCCATCATCTCCACTAGCTTTGTTTGTAGGGATGCTTCATATAAGGCTTAGTGACTAAAAAATAAATTCTAGGCTATATAGATAAAATATCATAATACAATACAAAGTTATGGGTCAGGAGTGGTGTACCAAGTTAAATTAGATGTTTATCAAAGGCTTCACTAAGGATGTAATATATGAGCTGAGATCTGAATGCCAAGAAGGGTCCAAGCATAAAATATCTCTGAAACATTATTCCACACAGAGGAACAGCAAGAGCACTAGTTCTAAAGTGCGTATTTCTAGGAAGAAGATGGCCAAAGGACTGAGCATAAGGAATAAGGCATGGAGTGAGGAAACAAGACACAAGAAATCAGCAGGAAATGGAGAGACTAGTAGAGATCAGATCATGTTCCCTTGAAGACGAGGAAAATCAGGTAGGAATGATCCTGTGACGTTTCAGTCATGGTGGCAACATGATCTAAGTTTACGTTAAAAAAAAAAAAAAAAAAAAACAAACAAACAAAAAAGACTGAGTCCAGGGTGAAGAACAGATTTGGATGTGACTGAGTAAGATGGAAATAAAGAGCCCACCAGAGGTCAATTGTTGACTCTAAGAACAGGAAACTGAGGTCCCCTCAGTGCTGTACCTCAATGGCCATTTTTGTGATCTTAGGCAAGAGTGTGATATATGTCTCCCCTGATTGACTGAACAATGTCTGGCAAATTCCCCAAACTTGATCAATTTTCATATCTTCATTTTTTTTTCTCATTAACATTCTATTCTTCATGTCTCTGTCATCTGAGTCAAGGCTTTTCACAGAGTCCATGCTTTCTTGACCTTTGATACTATCCCGTTTCAGAATTATTTCTTCTTTGAACCAGATGCTAATAGTCTGGATGCTCCATTTGTATTATACATGATACCCCTGGAACTATGTTCAAAGGCCCTGAACATTGGCTAAAACATTTTTCAACCATGAGTCATGTACCATATTCTACTCATGTCTTATACTTCGAAGAGGTTCTCTTGAGTTTCTCAAAATTATTAAGATGTTTCCCTTTTAATAGTTGTATTTTGGATATGAGAAAGAAAAGAAACTCTTATGTAGAGAAGTCTGGGGAAGAAATAACATATCTGGGTCCCTTATTGAAATTAGCTAAGTAATTTGGTATGGCAAAACATTCAAGTGAGTCATACAACTTCAATAAAGGAAACTCTGGTCACTAGGCAATAAACACTTGTTTCAGACCAGACACTGCTTGGAACCAGCCAAAGCTCATCAGGTTTTCTATGAACACATTTGTTAAGCCCCAGATTTTCAGGCTCATCCTCTCTTTCTTCATTGCTCCACTGTCCATAGGACCAGACACTGCTTGGAACCAGCCAAAGCTCATCAAGTTTTCTATGAACACATTTGTTAAGCCTCAGGTTTTCAGGCTCATCCTCTCTTTCTTCATTGCTCCACTGTCCATAGGATAATACTGAACCTGCATGAGAATCATAGTCCCTTTATGCTTATTTGACTCTAGAAATCTGCTGAAACACAATTGGGGGTCAAGTTCATTTGCTTCTCTCTGCTGTCTCTGGCACCAGAATCATAGTATCAGTGAGTCTTGCCTGTTAACTGTTTGCTTTAATTTCTCACTAGAAATCACCATTTTTATTGCAAAATAAGTGAGTGAAGTGAACCAGGGTCATACTGTCAGTGAGTCTTACCTGCTAACTGTTTGCTTTAACTTCTCACTAGAAATCACCATTTTTATTGCTAAATAAAGGTAATGGTAATTTTCGCAACTGCCTGGGACAGTCTTACTGAATGGAATTTCACAGCTATATTGGGGAAGAGAAGAAAGTGTTCCCTGCTGTTGCCAATAGCCTTTAAAGAAAGGAATTTACATGTCTGTAAAATAAACAATCCTGACAGTCATCTCTATGGTGTATCAATAAAAGAATTAATAGCACTATATCACCACACACACACACACACATTTCTAAAGCACAAAACAGAGGAATTATGAACTTGCAGGATATAGCCCAAAAGTTTTCTGTGATTTACATCAATCCAGGAACATTATAGTTAAAGAAATAAGAATGTTGATACACTGTTAAACTTTCTTTCTTTGGTGTTTGTTCTTTGATCCTGACTCAAATACAATACGAAAATAATAGCAATGAGACTTGGGTTCCATTTCTTGTTCTGCTATCAGAAAGCTGTAAGAGTTTGGACAGGTAACATTATCTCTTTGGGCCACAGTTTTCTCATTTAGAAGGAAATCCTGCCATTTGTGATCACATGAATGGACCTTGAGAGCATTACGCTAAGTAAAATGTCAGACAGAGAAAGACAAATGCTGTATGATCTCACTTATGTGTGATTGCCAAGGGGTGGGAGAAATGGGGAGATCTTGGTCAAAGGGTACATTGTTTCAGTTATAAGAGGAGTAAGTTCAGGAGGGCTAATGTATAGCAGGGTGACTGAATAATTAACGACATTTTATTGTATACTTGAAAATTGCTAACAGAGCAGATCTTAAGTGTTCTCGCTGCACACATACACACAATGATAACCACATGAGGAGCTGAATGTGTTGACTAACCTTATTTTGATAATCATTTCACAATATACACATGTCAAATCATCACACTATATACCTTAAATTTATACATTATTTGTCAATCATATTTTAATAAAGCTGGATAAAAGTAAAAGTAAGTAGAACAGATGTGCTGCATTAGAAAGTAAGCCCAAATATCACTTTCATTCTAAATTTACATTTTCTTTTATCAAAATTTTTCATTAGGGCAAAAATATAATAAAAGTCATTTTGTGTATATCTTCTCCTTTTTTTCCCCTCCTGGCACAATAGAGGTCCCACAGTGTATAATGAAATCCTTGGAATCTACTGAACTTCTTTCTTTAAAATTAGAATTCTGTCCCTACTTCCATGTTTAGTGCCATTTTCTTGTCTGACCAGAAAGTACTCTTCTCGCTCCAGCATTCCAGCATGTCATACATCAAAAGATTTGGATATGTGTGTGTGCGCGTGTGTTTGTGGGTGTGTGGAAGGAGACAGGGGATTAGGAACATCTGGAAGAAGGAGCAAAAGATAGATGCTTACTTGTAGCTCAAGCAGGAAAAGCTAGATTTAGATATTCCTTTCTGTCTAAACTTAGAGCTCTCATGAACCATCTCTACACTAAGAAAAGAAAGGATGCTATTTTTGAGTTTAGATTTAGGGAATGAAATACAAGCTACCACTCAGGGATGCAGATTTTCTATCATATAATCATCACATATTGAGAAGGAGGTCAGCTTCTGAGAGTAGATCTATAAGGTTTACCAGTGAGAAGAAAAGAGCAAATGAGTGGTGGAGAAAAGCTTTGTTCATACCTAAATTTGCAGGATTTACCGGTTTATTTGGGGGACTTCCCTGGTGGCTTAGAAAATAAAAAATCTTTCTGCAATGCAGGAGACCTGGGTTCGATCCCTTGGTCAGGAAGATCCCCTGGAAAAGGGAATGGCTACCCACTCAAGTATTCTTGCCTGGAGAATTCCATGGACAGAGGAGCTTGGCAGACTACAGTCCATGGGTTGTCAAAGAGTTGGACATGACTGTGTGACTAACGCTAACTAATCAGTGTATTTGCAATATCCAACTTTAATCAACCACAGTCATCTTTGTCATGTGCTTATCTGATCATATGTATTTCAGTGTAGCATAGCTTTCATTGAATTCATATTGTTAAAAGGAAATCATGGTTTCCCCTCACATAGCTAGAAACCAATACCTTATTTAAAAGGTGAAGGGTGGATAAAATAATTTGTGAGTGATGTGGATGGCTGAGAAACAGATTACTTGGATGAAGAAAGTCTATGAATATGAGGGGCTTGATCTTTGGAAGGGAAATCTTTTCAGTTTTATTTAGTAGAGAAATAATCAAGTAGAAGAGATCTATTTTGGAATAGCTTGGAGAACTTTCCCTTTATGGTGGTCCTTAACGAGGTACACTCTGGATAAGAGGAACATTTTGTTGGCCTAATTTCATTTAGAAAACATTAAAGTCAAGTTGACCTAAAAAGAATTCTTAAATTTGGAAGTGACAGCGTATTGTTTACTATACTATTCTTTCAACTCTTCACATGTTTAAATTTTAGTGCTTGTGGTAGATGTCTGTCCAAGACATTCTGTGACCAACAAGAGGAAAGGCGAAAGAGGACAAGATGTGAAATAGAAATCCTCCTTAAGTGATCTTCTGTTTAGATGAGCAGTGGGTCCACGAGGTTGCAATATCTGTGATGGTAACCACAGTGAAAGTGTTCAAATATGACAGAGTCAGATTGAGGGGAGAGGAAACATTTTGAGAAGAACTCTGGAGATTCAATAATAGATGGAGAGGAAGAATGCTTTAAAGCAGGCCTGAAGGGCTTCCCTGGTGGCTCAGAGGTTAAAGCGTCTGCCTGCAATACGGGAGACCTGGGTTCGATCCCTGGATCAGGAAGATCCCCTGGAGAAGGAAATGGCAATCCACTCCAGTATTCTTGTCTGGAGAATCCCATGGACAGAGGAACCTGTTGGGCTATACATTCCATGAGGTTGCAAAGAGTCGGACATGACTGAGCAACTTCACTGAAGGGAAAACAGGAAAACTTTGGAGTTACACTTGCATTCAAGCCCTGCCCCCACTGGTATCTGTCTGCTCTGGTAACTATTTAACTGCGTCTCAGTTTCATCTGCTGTAAATGTTGATATTTATATACACTACTTCACAGGACTTAAAGGGGAAGATTAAGTGACATAATATTTGTAAAGCACCTGACCCATAAACTCTGATCAGATTTTATCTTCCTCTGGAAGTATAACGAGGCTGACTGGCACTGACTTCTGAAAAACAAAGATCCTGTTTTTGAGGCTTCTTCTCTACGACTAGACTAGTTTCAATGAGAAACATTGATTTTCCTCCTGACTTTACAACTTCCATGTGTTCTAGTCATTATTAAGTGTGTATGCATGGGGTATACCAAGTATAGTTTTCTAAGGTTTTCTTTAGGTAAGTTAAAATGTCACAGAATTAAAAAACAGGTGTGGTATACTTGCAAAACATAGCAACACTCATTCTCTTTCATGTGGGATTGCCTTTGCTTTTGTTTACATGAGGGAATAAGTTAGCAAATTTTAAAAGGGATTATCTTGGGATTAGTTTCTGCACAATGAATCTTTGGGTACATGGACATCTGTGGTGTAAAAGCTCCTGGCTTTGTTTCGGAAAAAAAAATATATATTGTTTACAGGGTGTCATTTGGAATGCCATTTAAAAAACTTTTATTCATCAGCTATAGAATTATACACAGATCCTGAATGGAGAAACAAAAAACAGGCATGTGGTGCTCATCTTTTTCACACATTTATAATAAAGTAATCATTTAATAGTTAAATCTAGAAGTAAAGAGTTGTCTGTGTTTCTTGATTTCATGCTTTTCTCTTTTGAACATCATTTCTTTGACTCATCGACTGTTTATTATTACTTTTATTCTAACTTCCTTCCATATATCTCTCATTTTTAAATTATGAAAGCAGGTATCTAATACTTTCTTTAAACCAGGAATTTTTACATTTAACCATTTGTTTAACAGATAATTTATTGGGCTGAATATGAGGGCCTGGCACTCTCTCAAGTCCTTTGAATACATTGCTGAGCAAAACCAGTAGGGACTCTAACTTAAAGGAGCTTAAAAATGTTGATAGAAATAGAAATTATTTAAATAATTACCAGAGCTAATTACATGGGTAATAAGTGATATAAATAATAATTACACTATGCTTTATGCAAAGATGGGCACAATAAAGGGAAGAAATGGTATGGCCCTAACAGAAGCAGAAGATATTAAGAAGAGATGGCAAGAATACAAAGAAGAACTATAGAAAAAAGATCTTCACAACCCAGATAATCATGATGGTATGATCACTCACCTAGAGCCAGACATCCTGGAATGCAAAGTCAAGTGGGCCTTAAGAAGCATCACTACGAACAAAGCTAGTGGAGGTAATGGAATGCCAGTTGAACTATTTCAAATCCTAAAAGGTGATGCTGTGAAAGTGCTGCACTCAATATGCCGGCAAATTTGGAAAACTCAGCAGTGGCCACAGGACTGGGAAAGGTCAGTTTTCATTCCAATCCCCAAAAAAGTCAATGCCAAAGAATGCTCAAACTACCACACAGTTGCACTCATCTCATGCATTAACAAAGTAATGTTCAAAATTTTCCAAGCCAGGTTTCAACAGTATGTGAACTGTGAACTTCCAGATGTTCAAGCTGGTTTTAGAAAAGGCAGAGGAACAAGAGATCAAATTGCCAACATCTACTGGATCATTGAAAAAGCAAGAGAGTTCCAGAAAAACATCTACTTCACAGATGAACATCTACAGTAAAGCCTTTGACTGTGTGGATCACAACAAACTGTGGAAAATTCTGAAAGAGATGGGAATACCAGACCACCTGATCTGCCTCCTGAGAAATCTGTATGCAGGTCCAGAAGCAACAGTTACAACCGGACATGGAACAACAGACCAGTTCCAAATCAGGAAACGAGTAGGTCAAGGCTGTATATTGTAACCCTGCTTATTTAACTTATATGCAGCCCATCATGAGAAATGATGAGCTGGATGAAATACAAGCTGGAATCAAGATTGCCAGGAGAAATATCAATAACCTCAGATATGCAGGTGACAAAATCCTTATGGCAGAAAACTAAAGAACTAAAGAGCCTCTTGATAAAAGTAAAAGAGGAGAGTGAAAAAGATAGCTTAATACTCAACATTCAGAAAACTAAGATCATGGTATCTGGTCCCATCACTTCATGGCAAATAGATGGGGGAAGCAATGGAAACAGTGAGAAACTTTATTTTAGGGGGCTCCAAAATTACTGCAGATGGTGACCACAGCCATGAAATTAAAAGACACTTGCTCCTTGGAAGAAAAGCTATGACCAACCTAGACAGCATATTAAAAGGCAGAGACATTACTTTCCCAACAAAGATCCGTCTAGTCAAAGCTGTGGTTTTTCCAGTAGTCATGTATGGAAGTGAGAGTTGGACTATAAAGAAAGCTGAGTACTGAAGAATTGATGGTTTTGAACTGTGGTGTTGGAGAAGACTCTTGAGAGTCCCTTGGACTGTGAGAAGATCCAGCCAGTCCATCCTAAAGGAGATCAGTCCTGGGTGTTCATTTGTAGGACTGATGTTGAAGCTGAAACTCTAATACTTTGGCCACCTGATGCAAAGAACTAACTCATTTGAAAAGACCCTGATGCTGGGAAAGATTGAAAGCAGGTGGAGAAAGGGACAACAGAGGACGAGATGGTTGGATGGCATCACTGATGCAATGGACATGAGTTTGAGTAAACTGGGAGTTGGTGATGGACATGGAGGCCTGGTGTGCTGCAGTTCATGGGGTTGCAGAGTCAGACATGACTGATTGACTGAACTGAAATTTGAGACCATAGCAAAAAGAAGTGATCTAACCAGATGTTGAGAGATGGATCTGAAAGATGAATACAAATTAGTTAGCTAAAGAGAGAACCAAAGAACATTCTAGACAGATGCATTGACATAGATATTAGAGCATCTACATGGAACAGAATGCTCAACACAAGGAGGGATAGGATTGTGCTAAGGATTTGCTCTTTATCCAGAAAACTAAAGGAAATCAACCCTGAATACTCATTGGAAGGACTGAAAATGAATCTCCAATACTCTGGCCACCTGATGTGAATAGTCAACTCATTTGAAAAGACACTGATGCTGGGGAAGGTTGAGGGCAGGAGGAGAAGGGGACGACAGAGGATGAGATGGTTGGATGGCATCACCGATTTAATTTCATGGCTGTGGTCACCATCTCTTTCAAAAATGCTGTTCATATTCTTTTTCATTTTTCCTGTGGAATTGATTTTCTTCATTGATTCATAAGTATTTCTTGTAGAGCCTAGGTATTGATCTCTTATTGGTCTTGATCACCTGTCACTTCATTGTGTTAACAATCATATCATTAAGCAAATATCTTTTTTGTATATAATTAAATTCATCAGTGTTTCTCGAGAGAGTTTGGGGAAATATAGTGTAGTGAACAATGACCACACTATCAAGAGGTTATGTAAGGAGAGGGTTAAAGTGATCATGTAAGGTGTGATAGAGTAAGTACAGGGAAAAGGTGTTAAATTTTGAATCTCATATTTTTTGACATGTAAAATAAGAATATTAATACCAGATTTATTTACCTATGTTTGTGAGGAACAAATAAAATAATTTTATTAACTAGAAAGGCTATCTTAAATGTTAGTAGGTTTTATGAAACTATCATTAATGCAAGGTCTGGATAGACTAACGGATTTCAGATGATATAAAAATTTGCTTAAAATTTAAATAGTAGACATACAAGGTTTATATGTGCTTTTAACTCTGCATGAAGTAGCACCTCAAAATTATATTTAAAATACATTCCCAATAACAGTATTAACTAGATAATTATAGAGAACATATGTGCTCTTAAAGTATAGAACATAGAATCTAAGTGTTCTTCCTTAGAAATCAGTAATTTACAGAATAAAAACACTTCATAGGACTAGATTTATTTCTGAAATACATATATGACTGAAAGCAAATGATTTTATAAATTAAATTATTTTAAAATGCAATTGATAACTTGTTACTTTAAAGGAATGAAATTTGTAAATTCTTATTAATTTGAATAACTAACAGTTGTGTACATAGCAAACCTGAACTTTTCTAAGTCAAAACCAATACTACGTAGATTATTCCTGGGGAAAAAAGCCATATATACTTTTAATCTTTTTCTATTAATGTACAATATTAAGTCTTTTCAGCTGTGCAACATAGAGATTCACAACTTTTAAAGGTTATTCTCTATTTATAATTACTATAAAATATTAGCTATATTCTCTGTGCCATACAATATATTCTTATAATATATATTTATACATAGTAGTTTGTATCTCTTAATCCCTCCCCGCTGCCTTCTCCCCACTAGTAACCATTCGTTTCTTTTCTATATCTGTGTCTGTTTTTGAAGTTGTTGTTGTTATATTCACTGTTAATCTACTTTTTAGATTTTAAATATGTGATATTATACAGTATTTGTCTTTCTCTGACTTACTTTACTAAGCATAGTACCTTCAAGTCCATCCATGTCATTGCAAATGGCAATATTTTATTCTTTTCTAAGGTTGAGTAGTACCCAATCGTGTGTGTATACTGCCACTTCTTCATCCATTCATTTCAGTTCAGTTCAGTTCAGTCGCTCAGTTGTGTCCGACTCTTTGCGACCCCATGAATTGCAGCACGCCAGGCCTCCCTGTCCATCACCAACTCCCGGAGTTCACTCGGACTCACATCCATCGCGTCTGTGATGCCATCCAGCCATTTCATCCTCAGTCGTCCCCTTCTCCTCCTGCGCCCAGTCCCTCCCAGCATCAGGGTCTTTTCCAACGAGTCAACTCTTTGCATGAGGTGGCCAAAGTACTGGAGCTTCAGCTTTAGCATCATTCCTTCCAAAGAAATCCCAGGGCTGATCTCCTTCAGAATGGACTGGTTGGATCTCCCTGCAGTCCAAGGGACTCTCAAGAGTCTTCTCCAACAACACAGTTCAAAACCATCAATTCTTTGGCACTCAGCATTCTTCACAGTCCAAGTCTCACATCCATACATGACCACTGGAAAAACCATAGTCTTGACTAGACGGACATTAGTCGGCAAAGTAATGTCTCTGCTTTTGAATATATTATCTAGGTTGGTCATAACTTTTCTTCCAAGGAGTAAGCGTCTTTTAATTTCATGGCTGCAGTCACCATCTGCAGTGATTTTGGAGACCCAAAAAATAAAGTCTGACACTGGTTCCACTGTTTCCCCATCTATTTCCCATGAAGTGATGGGACCAGATGCCATGATCTTCATTTTCTGAATGTTGAGCTTTAAGTCAACTTTTTCACTCTCCTCTTTCACTTTCAAGAGGCTTTTGAGTTCCTTTTCACTTTCTGCCATAAGGATGGTGTCATCTGCATATCTGAGGTTATTGATATTTCTCCCGGCAATCTTGGTTCCAGCTTGTGTTTCTTCCAGTCCAACATTTCTCATGATGTACTCTGCATAGAAGTTAAATAAGCAGGGTGACAATATACAGCCTTGACGTACTCCTTTTCCTATTTGGAACCAGTCTGTTGTTCCATGTCCAGTTCTAACTGTTGCTTCCTGACCTGCATACAGATTTCCCAAGAGGCAGGTTAGGTGGTTTGGTATTCCCATCTCTTGAAGAATTTTCTACAGTTTATCGTGATCCACACAGTCAAAGGCTTTGGCATAGTCAATAAAGCAGAAATAGATGTTTTTCTGGAACTCTCTTGCTTTTTCCATGATCCAGAGGATGTTGGCAATTTGATCTCTGATTCCTCTGCCTTTTCGAAAACCAGCTTGAACATCAGGGAGTTCACGATTCATGTACTGCTGAAGCCTGGCTTGGAGAATTTTGAGCATTACTTTACTAGCGTGTGAGATGGGGGCAATTGTGCAGTAGTTTGAGCATTCTTTGGCATTGCCTTTCTTTGGAATTGGAATGAAAACTGACCTTTGCCAGTCCTGTGGCCACTGCTGAGTTTTCCAAATTTACTGGCATATTGAGTGCAGCACTTTCACAGCATCATCTTTCAGGATTTGAAATAGCTCAACTAGAATTCCATCACCTCCACTAGCTTTATTTGTAGTGATGCTTTCTAAGGCCCACTTGACTTCACATTTCAAGATGTCTGGCTCTAGATTAGTGATCACATCATCATGATTATCTGGGTCATGAAGATCTTTTTTGTACAGTGCTTCTGTGTATTCTTGCCACCTCTTCTTAATATCTTCTGCTTCTGTTAGGTCCATACCATTTCTGTCCTTTATTGAGCCCATCTTTGCATGAAATGTTCCCTTGGTATCTCTAATTGCCTTAAAGAGATCTCTAGTCTTTCCCATTCTGTTGTTTTCCTCTATTTCTTTTCATTGATCGCTGAAGAAGGCTTTCTTATCTCTTCTTTCTATTCTTTGGAACTCTGCATTCAGATGCTTATATCTTTCCTTTTTTCCTTTGCTTTTCACCTCTCTTCTTTTCACAGCTATTTATAAGGCCTCCCAAGAGAGCCATTTTGCTTTTTTGCATTTCTTTTCCATGGGGATGGTCTTAATCCCTGTCTCCTGTACAATGTCATGAACCTCATTCCATAGTTCATCAGGCACTCTATCTGTCAGATCTAGGCCCATAAATCTATTTCTCACTTCCACTGTATAATCATAAGGGATTTGATTTAGGTCATATTTGAATGGTCTAGCAGTTTTCCCTATTTTCTTCAATTTGAGTCTGAAATTGTTAATAAGGAGTTCATGATCTGAGCCACAGTCAGCTCCTGGTCTCGTTTTTGTTGACTGTATAGAGCCTCTCCATCTTTGGCTGCAAATAATATAATCAATCTGATTTTGGTGTTGACCATCTCACTAGGACCACAGCCTTGTCTAACTCAATGAAACCAAGCCATTCCTGCGGGGCAACCCAAGATGGGTGGGTTATGGTGGAGAGGTCTGACAGAATGTGGTCCACTGGAGAAGGGAATGGCAAACCACTTCAGTATTCTTGCCTTGAGAACTCCATGAACAATACGAAAAGGCAAAATGATAGGATACTGAAAGAGAAACTCCCCAGGTCAGTAGGTGCCCAATATGCTACTGGAGATCAGTGGAGAAATAACTCCAGAAAGAATGAAGGGATGGAGCCAAAGCAAAAACAGTACCCAGTTGTGGATGTGACTGGTGATAGAAGCAAGATCCGATGCTGTAAAGAGCAATATTGCATAGGAACCTGGAATATCAGGTCCATGAATCAAGGCAAATTGGAAGTGGTCAAACAAGAGATGGCAAGAGTGAACGTCAACATTCTAGGAATCAGCGAACTAAAATGGACTGGAATGGGTGAATTTAACTCAGATGACCTTTATATCTATTACTGCGGGCAGGAATCCCTCAGAAGAAATGGAGTAGTCATCATGGTCAACAAAAGAGTCCAAAATGCAGTACTTGGATGCAATCTCAAAAACGACAGAATGATCTCTGTTCGTCTCCAAGGCAAGCCATTCAATATCACAGTTATCCAAGTCTATGCCCCAACCAGTAACGCTGAAGAAACTGAAGTTGAATGGTTTTATGAAGACCTACAAGAACTTTTAGAACTAACACCCAAAAAAGATGTCCTTTTCATTATAGGGAACTGGAATGCAAAAGTAGGAAGTCAAGAAACGCCTGGAGTAACAGGCAAATATGGCCTTGGAATGCGGAATGAAGCAGGTCAAAGACTAATAGAGTTTTGCCAAGAAAATGCACTGGTCATGGCAATCCATTCACTTATTTATGGACAATTAGATTGCTTCCATATCTTGGCTATTGTAAATTGATGCTGCTGTTAACACTGGGCTGCATGCATCTTTTTGAATTAGTGCTTTTGTTTGCTCTGGATATGAAGCCAGGAGTGAAATTGCTGGGTTATAATGTGGTTCTATTTTTAGTTTCTTTTTTTAGAGATCTCCATACTATTTTCCACCAATTTGTATTTTTACCAACAGTATATGAGGATTTCCTTTTTTCTGTATCTTTGTAAACGCTTGTTTCTGTGTCCCTTTTGATAACAGCCATTTTGACAGCTGTGAAGTGATACCTCACTGAGGCTTTCATTTGCATTTCTAGAATGATTAAACCTTGAGTATCTTTTTATGTGCCTGTAGATCATCAGATGGATTCTTTGGGAAAGATTCTATTCAGATTGTCTGCTATTTTTTAGTTCTGTTGCTTGTTTCTTTGATATTGAGTAGTATGAAATATTTATCCATTTTGAATATTAAGCCTTATTGGTCAAATCATTTCCAAATATTTTCACCTATTCAATAGGTTGTCTTTTCATTTCGTGGGTGATTTTCTTTGCTGTTCAAAAGATTTTAAGTTTAATTAAGCATCATTTCTTTACTTTTTCTTTTTGCTTTGCTTTAGAAGACAGCTTCAAAAATATATTGCTATGATTTATGTCAGAGTGTTTCATCTTGGTTTTCTTTTAGGAGTTTATGGGTTTGGGTTATATATTAAGGTGTTTAATACATTTTTAGTTTATTTTTGTATATAGCATTAAAATATGCTAATCTCATTCTTTTATATGTAACTGTCCATTTTTTCTAGCATTATTTAATGAGGAGACTGTCTTTTCTCAGTCATATTCACCTGCTTTGTTGTAGATTAATTGACCATAGGTGTCTGGGTTTATTTCTGGGCTCTCTATTCTGTTCCATTAACTATGTATTTTTTATTTGCTTTTTTTATTTGTTTTGTTTTTTGCTTTGGTGCCAGCATCATGCTGTTTTTATTACTATGGTTTTATAGTATAGTCTGAAGTCTGGGAGGATTTTTGATCAGCTTTGTTCTTTTTTTCTAAAGCTTGCTTTGACAATTCAGGGTCTTTTGTTGTTCTATATAAATTTAGGATTATTTGTTCTAGTTCCATGAAAAATACACTTGATATTTTGATAAGGATTGGGAAAGGAGCACATCAAGTCTGTATACTGTCACCCTGTTTATTTAAATTACATGCAGAGAACATCATGCAAAATGCCAGGCTGAATGAATCACAAGCTGGAATCAAGATTTCCAGGAGAAATATCAATATCAATAACCTCAGATATGCAGAAACACTGCAGAAAGTGAGGAGGAACTGAAGAGCCTCTTGATGACAGTGAAAGAGGAGTGAAAAAGCTGGCTTAAAACTCAACATTCAAAAAACGAAGATCGTGGCATCCAGTCACGTCAGTTCAGTTCAGTTCAGTTGCTCAGTCATGTCTGACTATTTGCAACCCCCACGGATTGCAGCACGCCAGGCCTCCCTGTCCATCACCAACTCCTGGAGTTCACCCAAACTCATGTGCATCGAGTCAGTGATTCTATCCAGCCGTCTCATCCTCTGCCGTCTCTTTCTCCTCCTGCCCACAATCCCTCCCAGAATCAGAGGCTTTTCCAATGAATCAACACTTTGCATGAGGTGGCCAAAGTACTGGTTTCAGCTTTAGCATCAGTCCTTCCAAAGAAGACCCAGGACTGATCTCCTTTAGGATGGACTGGTTGGATCTCCTTGCAGTCCAAGGGACTCTCAAGAGTCTTCTCCAACACCACAGTTCAAAAGCATCAATTCTTCGGTGCTCAGCTTTCTTCATCACTTCATGGCAAATAGATGGGGAAACAGTGGAAACGATGACAGACTTTATTTTCTTGGGCTCCAAAATCACAGCAGATGTTGACTGCCGCCATGAAATTAAAAGATGTTTCCTCCATGAAAGGAAAGCTATGACAAACCTAGACAGCATATGAAAAGGCAGAGACGTTACTTTGCCAACAAAGGTCCATCTAGTCAAAGCCATGGTTTTTCCAGTAGTCATGTATGAATGTGAGAGTTGGACAATAAAAAGACTGAGGGCTGAAGAATTAATGCTTTTGAACTGTGGTGTTGGAGAAGACTCTTGAGAGTCCCCAGGACAGCCAGGAGATAAAACCAGTAAATCCTAAAGGAAATCAACCCTGAATATTCATTGGAAGGACTGATGCTGAAGTGGAAGCTCCAATACTTTGGCCAACTGATGCAAAGAGCCTGGAAAAGACCTTGATGCTGGGAAAAATTGAAGGCAGAAGGAGAAGGGGATGACAGAGGATGAGATGGCTGGATGGCATCACCAACTCAATGGACACGAGCTTAAGAAAGTTCCAGGAGATGGTGAAGGACAGGGAAGTCTGGCGTACTACAGTCCATGGGGTTGCAAAGAGTTGGACACAACTGAGCCACTGAACAGCAATTGCATTGAATCTGTAGATTGCCTTGGGGAGTATAACCATTTTAACAATATTAATTCTACCAACCCATGAACACAGTGTATCTTTCCATCTGTTCATGTAATCTTCAGTTTCTTTTATCAGTTTCTTATAGTTTTCCAGGTACAAGTCTTTACCACCTTAGGTAGGTTTAGTCCTAGGTACTTTTTGATGTTAAAGTAAATGATTTTGTTTCCTCAATTTCTCTTTCTAATAGTTCATTGTTAGTGTATAGAAATGTAATACAGAAATGTATATATTTTTGTATATTAATTTTATATCCTACAACTTTACCAAATTCATTGATGCATTCTAGTATTTTGGTGGTGTCTTTAGGACTTTCTATGTACGGAATCATGTCATCTGCAAACAGTAACAGAGTTACCTCTTACTTTCCAACTTGTACCCCTCTTATTTCTTTCTCTTGTCTGATTGTCATGGTGAGGACGCCTAATACTGTGTTGAATAAACGTAGTGAGTGTGGGCATCCTTGTCTTGTTCCTGATCTTAGAGAAAATGCTTTCAGCTTTTCACCATTGAGTATGTTACCTGTGAGTTTATCATATATAGAATTTATTGTTTTCAGCTATGTCCATTCTATATCACTTTCTGCAGAGTTTTTAATCATAAAATCATGTTGAATTTTGGCAAATTCTTTATCTGCATCTATTGAGATGATCAAGTGATGTTTGTCCCTCCTTTTGTTAATGTGATTTATCACATGGATTGCTTTTTTTTTTACTTTTAAAAAGATTTTAATTGGAGGATAATTGTTTTACAATACTGTATTGCCTTCTGCGGTACAACAACATGAATCAGCTATTTTATTTATATATATATATATATATATAAATATATATATATATATATACACACACACACCCTCCCTCTTGAAATATCCTTCTTTCCCTGGAATAAATTCAAGTTGACCTTGGTGTTTGATTCTTTGCATGTACTGTTGGATTCAGCTTGTTGATATTTTATTGAAGATGTTTGCATTTATATTCATCAAAGATACTGACCTGTAATTTTCATTTGTTGTTATATCTTTGTTTTGGTGACAAAGTAATGGTAGCCTCATAGAATGAATTTGAAAATATCCCATCCTCTTCAATTTTTGGAATAGTTTGAAAAGGATAGTTACTAGCTGTTTATATATTTTGTAAAATTTCCCTGTGACACTGTCCAGTCCTCGACTTTGTTTGCTTGGAGGTTTAAACAGATTCAATGTCACTACTAGTAGTCGGTCTGTTCAAATTTTCTGTTTATTCCTGAATCAGTCTTGGCAGGTTGTATGTTTCTAGAAAGTTGTCCATTTATTCTAGGTTGTCCAATTTTGGGGTTATAACTTTTTGTAGTTTAATTGTTTTTTTGTTTGTTTGTTTTTTTGTATCTCTGTGGTATCAGTTGCTATTTCTCCAATTTGATTTATTTTAAATTTGGGTCCTCTCCCTTTCTTTCTTATTGCTGCTGGCTAAAGGTTTATCAAATTTATCTTTTTAAAGAAACAGTTCTTGATTTCATTGATATTTTCTATTGTTTTTTATTTATTTTTCTTCTAATCTTTATTATTTCCTACCTTCTACTGATTTTGTGCTTTTTCTTTCTCTAATTCATTTAGGTGTTAGGTTAGCTTATTCAAGATTTTTCTTGTTTCTTGAGAAAGCCTGTGTCACTGTAAGCTTCTCTCTTAGGACCACTTTTGCTGCATCCCATAATTTGTGTGTGCGTTGTATTTCCATTTACTTTTGTGCAAGATATTTTCTGATTCCTTCTTTGTTTTCTTCATTGACCCATTGGTTTTTCAGTAACATGTTAAATGTATCCACATGCTTAGTCTAACATGTATCCACTTGTTTAGTCTTTTCTACTTTTTTCTCTGTAGTTGATCTCTAGTTTCATACTGATATGGTGAGGAAAAAATTATCATTTTTCTCTCCTCCTAAATTTGTTGAGACTTATTTTGAGGCTTAGCATGAGGTCTCTCCTGGAAATCATTATATGAACACTTGAAAGCACGTGCATTCTGGTTTTTGGGGATATAATGTTCTATAGTTATCACATCAGTCTAATTGGTCTGTTATGTCATTTAAGATCACTATTGCCTTACAGATTTTCTGACTGGATGATCTTCTCATTGATGTCATTGAAGAGTTTAAGTTCCCTACAATTATTGTATTTTTCTCAATTTCTTCCTTTATGCGTGAGTGTTTGCTTTAGGTCCTTCTGTATTGGGAGCATAGGATTAATGAGTGTAATATTCTCTTCTGGTATTGATCCCTTTATCACTAAGTAATGCCCTTCCCTTTTTATAAATGTTTCAAATTCTACTTTGTCTGATATTTGCATTGCTATACCCACTTTCTTCTTGTCTCTCTATGACATATCTTTTTCCATCCTCTTACTTTCAGTCTGTGTATTTAACTCTGAAATGAGTCTTTTGTAGGCAGCATGTGGAAGGGTCTTTTACTTTTTTGTCCTAGCAGCCACCATATGTGTTTTTGAATGGAGCAGTCTATTGCTATTTAAAGTAATTATCGACTGGTATGTACTTGTTTCCATTTTATTACTTGTTTTCTGGTTTCTGTAGTTCTCTCTTCAGTTCTCATTTTTGCTTCTTCCCTTGCCATTTGCCTTTATTTTAAATGTTATTTTTTACATAGAATTTTAGGCTATAGTTATTTTCTTCAGTACTTAACAGGTCTCATTTCATTAGCTTCTGACTTCTTTTGTTTCTGTTGAGAAGTCATCTGTTATTCATATTATTGCCACTCTTCAAATGAAGTGCTCTTTTCTGAGTGTTTTCAAAATGTTTTCTTTGAATTTTTTATTTAGCTATTTTATTTAATACACTTTAAATTTGGATTGCTTTCAGATTATTTCTCTCTTAAAAAGTACAGTGAGCTTCTGAAATATATGAATGAAGAGATTACATCAATTTTAGAAAATCCTCAGTCATTACCCCTCAAGTATTGTCTCTTTCGCATTCTCTTCTTCTGGAACTCTGATTATAAATAGCACTACACTTTTTCATTATGTCCACATAAATGTTTTGCTTTTCTCTCTGTGTTTATCCATTGTTCTTCCACCTTATACTTTGATCTGTATATTTTCTATTGATCTATTTTTCATTTAGTAATTTTGCCTTTTACTTTGTCTAATCTGATATTAATATAATGTATTGAATTCTTTAAATGTTGTCTTCAATGATTCAGCCTTTCCCTTGATGCTTTAAGATGCTATTTTAAATTTCACCCAACTTCTCTGTCTTCAGTGGACATACTTAGAGGTTTTGAGATGCTCCATTATATGCTATATATTATAATTAAAGTATATACTAGATTATGCTTTAGTATCTCATAATACACTTTAAATAGCATTTAAGAATCCAAATTTGGGGTGAAGATTTAACTTTGCAGGATATTGCCAATATGAAAGACTTAAATTATCTAATAAAGTATTATATTCTACATATGACTAAATTCACATAAGCATAAATAATGACAATTCATTGAAGTCTACTTTTATAAATGTTAGAAACAAAATTTCTTTTGAAATCTAGAACAACATAAGTAATATAATAATTTATTATAACAGAATGTAATAATATAATAATTTCTAATAACATAAGTAATACAATATTAAAATGTGTGTTTTATTTTCAGTGGGGGAAATATGGTTTTACTGATACCAAGACACACCATTTTCTAGTCTTGTTTTAATATTTTTGAAAGATCAATAAATTACCATGTTCTCTCTTAGAACAATGAGTTTCAGTAGAGTTTGTCTTTTATAGTATTCTTGCTGGCTTTAATTCCCTTTCCCTCTACGACTCATCCCTAAGCCTTTTATTTGCAGTTTATATTGTCTCTTTGTTTTTCCAGATAGTTTTTCAAATGCTTTGACATGAACTGGAACATGTTCCAGCATTTACCCAGACCCTACTCAACATTCTTATGTGTGACAATATAATTACTACATATCTTCTAATTTAGACCAGAAATGGCAAATGGATCTCATCTTGTATGGCAATTCTAATCAAATGGAAGGAATGTCTCAAGCTGTTTGAAAGATTCTAAAGGCATATCCAAGCCCACTCTGAAAATATACCAATATAATTTAATGAGGTTTGTCATGCACTGCAAGGAGGAATAGTAATACGTAATTTCACTGAATCTTGAGTGCTTATAAGTGGTCACAAAGTTAAAAATTCAAAAAGATGTATTAATTGATTAATTGAATGTTACTGAAAACCCGTGGAAGCAATAACTAAAAAAAAAAAAAAAAACTACTGGTTTTATTAATAACCATTCTATTTTAGCAAGGATTATTCTGTATGAATAGTTCACTGAACTTTTGTCTTCTCTTGATATTCGACTGAAGAATTTCTTAATGTCTGATGGCAAATGTTCATCAGTAAATGAATAATTTATGAAAATGAATGAAAATGAATAATTTTCAAAAAAATGAATAATTTTTACTGAATTTAATTAATTTGGGCTTCCCTGGTGGCTCAGATGGTAAAGAATTTTCCTTCAGTGTAGGAAACCCCAGTTTGATCCCTGAGTTGGGAATATCCCCTGAAGAAGGGAATGGAAACCAATTCCAGTATCCTTGCCTGGAGAAATCCATGGACAGAGGAGCCTAGCAGGCTACAGGCTATGGTGTCACAAAAAGATGGACATAACTGAGCGACCGACACTTAAACTTTTTTTTCACAAGGTATAAATATCCTAAATCTTCTGAAACTTTTTTTTTCACAAGATATAAATAATCTAAATCTTCTGAAATGTTTATTACTAATGTTTTAGAGCAATTTTATATTAACAAAGAGCATAAGAAAACATTTGCATTGATGTAACATAGATGAAAGTGCTGTAGGTAGAAATATATTTTAAAAAATCTCCCATTTAAAATATATTTTTAGTGATTATGAGATTCTTTGTAACCTACTGGGGAAAATATATTGCCAACTGAATTTTTTTTTTTACTTTAAGTTTATTTATTTTAATTGGAGGCTAATTACTTTACAATATTGTATTGGCCTTGCCATACATCAACATGCATCCTCCACAGGTGTACATGTGTTCCCCATCCTGAAACCCCCTCCCACCTTCCTCCCTGTACCATCCCTCTGGGTCATCCCAGTGCACCAGCCCCAAGCATCCTGCACCCTGCATCAAACCTGGACTGGCGATTCATTTCCTATATGATATTATACATGTTTCAATGCCATTCTCCCATATCATCCCACCCTCTCCCTCTCCCACAGAGTCCAAAAGTCTGTTCTTTACATCTGTGTCTCTTTCGCTCTCTCACATACAGGGTTATCATTACCATCTTTCTAAATTCCATATATATGCATTAGTATACTGTACTGATGTTTTTCTTTCTGGCTTTACTTCACTCTGTATAATTGGCTCCAGTTTCATCCACCTCATTAGAACTGATTCAAATATATTCTTTTTAATGGCTGAATAATAATCCATTGTGTATATGTACCACGGCTTTCTTATCCATTCATCTGCTGATGGACATCTAGGTTGCTTCCATGTCCTGGCTATTATAAACAGTGCTGCAATGAACATTGGGGTACATGTGTCTCTTTCAATTCTGGTTTCCTTGGTGTGTATGTCCAGCAGTGGGATTGCTGGGTCATAAGGCAGTTCTATTCCCAGTTTTTTAGGGAATCTCCACACTGTTCTCCATAGTGGCTGTACTAGTTTGCATTCCCACCAACAGTGTAAGAGGGTTCCCTTTTCTCCACACCCTCTCCAGCATTTATTGCTTGTAGACTTTTGGATCGCAGCCATTACGACTGGTGTGAAATGGTACCTCATTGTGGTTTTGATTTGCATTTCTCTGATAATGAGTGATGTTGAGCATCTTTTCATGTGTTTGTTAGCCATCTGTATGTTTTCTTTGGAGAAATGTCTGTTTAGTTCTTTGGCCCATTTTTTGATTTGGTCGTCTATTTTTCTGGAACTGAGCTGCATACATTCCTTGTATATTTTTGAGATTAGTTGTTTGTCAGTTGCTTCATTTGCTATTATTTTCTCCCATTCTGAAGGCTGTCTTTTCACCTTGCTTATAGTTTCTTTTGTTGTGCAGAAGCTTTTAATTTTAATTAGGTCCCATTTGTTTATTTTTGCTTTTATTTTTAGTATTTTGAGAGGTGGGTTATAGAGGATCCTGCTATGATTTATGTTGGAGAGTGCTTTTTTAAAAAAGGGTTTTGAACTATAAAAGGCACTCTGTGATGATTGCCTTATTGAGAAATATCTCTGACCCAGATACCTGAACGATATCAGCTTTGGAGAACTGTAGTAGCATATCAACCCACTCCAGTGTTCTTGCCTGGAGAATCCCAGGGACGGGGGAGCCTGGTAGGCTGCCGTCTATGGGGTCGCACAGAGTCGGACACGACTGAAGTGACTTAGGAGCAGCAGCAGCAGCAGCAGTAGCATATCAATTATACTTAGTTTGAAGAAGCTATCAGTGGTGGGTTTAGCATTTGTAACATATATTTTTAATTAAGTCCACCTACAAATAACACTGTATTGCTTCACTTGTACTGCAGGAGCCTTATAACAAAGTATGTCTTATTCTTCCCTCTCATCCTTTTTTACATTGCTGTCATTCATTTAACCTGTCTGAATTCTATAATTACCCAACACATTGTGACTATTATTACTTTAAACAGCTATCTTTTAGATCATTAAGAATAAGAAAAGTAGAAGATTTTGTTTTACTTTATTTCTTCTCTAATGCTCTTCCTTTCTATATACAGATGTGAATTTCTGACCTATTATCATTTTCCTTCTCTCTGAAGAATTGTTTTTAACATTTCTTAAAGAGTAGATATGATGGTGAATTCCTACAGTTTTTGTTTGTCTGAGAAAGTCTCATTTCTCTTTTACTTGGGAAAGACAATTTCGCTGGACATAGGATTTGAAGTTGGTGGTTTTTTCCTTTAACACTTTAAACATTTCATTCTATTTTCTGTTTGCTTACATGATTTCTGAAGAGCTCACTGTAATTCTTATCTCCGTACTATTTTTCCTCTATAGGTAAAATTTCCTCTAACTTCTCTCAAGATTTCCTTTGTCTTTTGTTTTCTGCAGTTTAAATATGATATGATAAGATACAGTTATTATTTTCTTGGATATTCTGTTCTATTTTTGTCGTTATCTTTCCCCTTTACACTTACTTTTGGGAAGTTTCTATTGACTTGTATCTCAGTTCACTGATTATTTCCTAGACTCTGTTCAGTCTACTGATGACCCCAGAGGTGCTCTTCAGTTCTGTTACAGTGTTTTTAGCTTCTTTGAGTCTTTCTTAGATTTTCCATCTCTCTGCTTACATTACTTACTTGTTATTATCCTGTGTCCACTTTTTCTGTTAGTAAATATGATGCTTGCTTTGTCTCTGGAGACTGCGGTCTTTCTTCCCTCTTAGCATACCTTGTAATATTTTAGGGGGATGAGAGGGACTGAACATTATGGGAATTGAGGCAAAAAAAAACCCTTTAGTGTGAACTTTTATGTGATGAGGTGAGGGGTTGGACACTGCTAAAATTAGAGATGCCAAGAAAACATTTCATGAAAAGATGGGCATAATAAGGACAGAAACAATATGGACCTAACAGAAGCAGAAGATATTAAGAAGAGGTGGCAAGAATACCCAGAAGAACTATAAAAAACAGATCTTCATGACCCAGATAACCATGATGTTGTGATCACTCACCTAGAGCCAGACATCCTGGAATGCGGTCAAGTGGGCCTTAGGATGCACCACTACGAACAAAGCTAGTGGAGGTGATGGAATTCCAGTTGAGCTATTTTAAATCCTAAAAGATGATGCTGTGAAAGTGCTACCTTCAATATTCCAGCAAATTTGGAAAACTGAGCAGTGGCCACAGGATTGGAAAAGGTCAGTTTTCATTCCAATCCCAAAGAAAGGCAATGCCAAAGAATGTTCAAACTAATACACAATTGCTAGCAAAGTAATGTTTAAAATTCTCCAAGCAAGTCTTCAATAGTACATGAACCGAGAACTTCCAGATGTTCAAGCTGGATTTAGAAAAGGCAGAGGAACCAGAGATCAAATTGCCAACATTAATTGGATCATCAAAAAAGCAAAAGAGTTCCAGAAAAATATCTACTTCTGCTTTACTGACTACACCAAAGCCTTTGACTGTGCGGATCACAACAAACTGTGGAAAATTCTTCAAGAGATGGGAATACCAAAGCACGTTACTTGCCTTTTGAGAAATCTGTATGTAGGTCAGGAAGCAACAGTTAAAACCGGATATGGAACAACAGACTGGTTACAAATTGGGAAAGGAGTACATCAAGGTTGTATATTGTCACTCTGCTTATTTAACTTACATGCAGAGTACATCATGTGAAATGCCCAGCTGGATGAAGCACAAGCTGGCATGAAGATTGTTGGGAGAAATATCAATAACCTCAGATATGCAGATAAGGTTATGGCAGAAAGCAAAGAGGAATTAAAGAGCCTCTTGATGAAAGTGAAAGACGAGGGTGAAAAAGTTGGCTTAAAACGCATCATTCAGAAAACTAAGATCATGGCATCTGGTCCCATCACTTCATGGCAAATTGATGGGGAAGCAATGGAAACCGTGACAGACTATTTTCTTGGGCTCCAAAATCACTGCAGATGGTGACCACAGCTATGAAATTAAAAGACACTTGCTCTTTGGAAGAAAAGCTATGACAAACATAGACAACATACGAAAAAGCAGAGATATTCCCTTGCCCACAAAGGTCTGTCTAGTCAAAGCTATGGTTTTTCCAGTAGTCATGTATGGATATGAGAGTTGGACTATAAAGAAAACTGAACGCTGAAGCATTGATGTTTTTGAACTGTGGTGTTGGAGAAGACTCTTGAGAGTCCCTTGGACTGCAAGGAGATCCAATCAGTCAATCATAAAAGAAATCAGTCCCGAATATTCATTGGAAGGACTGATGTTTAAGCTGAAACTCCAATATTTTGGCCACCTGATGTGAAGAGCCAACTCATTGGAAAAGACCCTGATGATGGGAAAGATTGAAGGCAGGAGGAGAAGGGGAAGACAGAGGACTAGATGCTTGGATGGCATCACTGACTTGATGGGCATGAGTTTGAACAAGCTCCAGGAGCTGGTGATGAACAGAGAAACCTGGCGTCCTGCAGTCCATGGTGTCGCAAAGAGTCAGACATGACTGAGCAACTGAACTGAGGTGTTGAACACTGTGTAGTATTTACTGTAAGTGTATGCAGTAGAGTCTTCAGATACCTCTGTCTTTTTTTTAATCCTCTCCCTGTTGACTTTGAGCTTGTTTAAGCACTCTTCCTCAGAGAGTCTTTATCTTGCAGTTCTCCTATCTGTGTTTCCCAGTTATATCAGTTCATTTCAGTTGCTCAGTTATACACTGAGCCCTATTTGTAGGGCAATAGTGTGTGGCAGTTGAAGTATTCTTTTTCTGAAAAAATTGTATTTGTGTATACTTGGCTGTGCAGTCTTTGTTGTGCAGGCTTTTCTATAGTTTCAGTGGGTGGGTCGCTGCTCTCCCATTGCAGTGCACAGGCTTTGTTGCGGTGGAGTATGGGCTCTACAGCACGTGGGCCTCAATAGTTGTAGCTCCCAGACTATAGAGTGCAAGCTCATTAGTTGTGGCACGTGGGCTTTGTTACTCCGCTGCAGGTGGGATCTTCCCTGATCAGGGGTCGAATTCATGCATCCTACATTGGCAGGTGAGCTCTTCACCACTGAGCTGCCAGGGAAGCTCAATATTCTTTAATCTTATGATTAGATCTTAGGTTTTCAGCATATCTTTATCCTTCATTGTGGTGGCTCCAACCTTTATGATGTTTCTTTGCTTTCTCTCTCCCTAAGTGAAACAGCAAGGCTAGAGGGGGCTGGAGTGGGAGCAGTGCTATAACTTCAGATCGAGTAAAATTTTGATAAAATCTTTCCTCCTGAACATAGACCTTTGTTACTGAAACCCTTCGGATATATTTCATAATGCTCATTCTTCTCTTATTTTTGCCAAAGCTATGAGAATATTTTTCTTGGCTCTTCATCAAGAGAACCTAGCGGCCTTTCTGGAGGTAAAGCCCCCGCCCCCCAACACCCGCACACCGATTTTGCCTCCACCGTTACCCAAGACTGCAGCCGTCACTCAGCCTCTAGCAGTTTATCAAAATTACCATATATGTGTTCACATATGTTTATGAAGTTTTTGTTCATTTATGTTTATGAAGTTCACTGAAATTTATGGTTTCAGTGGTTTCTGCTCCAGTAAGTATTCTGTGAAAGAATACAAGTATTCACTTGTCTTTCTAGATTTTAGGGTAGAGGTTTCCTTTGTGGCAAATATATCCAGTGAGTCCAAGAAAATCCACTGATTTTCAATTTGTTCACTTTTTTCTCATGGTAAGGACAGGAGGACAACTTTCAAGCTCTTTTCATCTTTTCATGTAGAAGCCAAAACCAAAAGTCTTGGGGGGGGGGGGGGTTAGGGAATGGGGGCAGGGGCGGGAGAGACATTTTAATACAAACATTCCTAAAAAATTAGTGGAAAAAAAAAACAACTAAGATGTCCTTGACCTGGAGATAATAGGAACAGAAATAAAATTGAATTAAGAATGCTTTCCATTTTAAAATTAAATTTATCATTGATTGCTATATGTATTATAACTGTTAAAATGTTAATATGTATGTTATATCAAGCAGATGTGAAATTGACTGGTGCAAGAAAACTTACCTGACATTCTTGGAAAAGAATTATTAGGAAAAGAAAAAACAAACTGGGGTAGAAGCTTTCTTTTTCTCATCAACTCAGACTCTGGGTATAAAGAAAGATCAAAGAAAGATCCCTACACTTACAAGTACTTGACATATGACATATGACACAGTACTTACGTACATATGTCAAGTGTGCTTAAAGTTCAAATAGTATAAAGCATGATTTTTCAGAAGACATGCATCCCAAGTCACCTTGGGCTATTTTATGTACAAAGCCATTTAACTGAATCTATTTTTCATATGACATTCAAATACAAACACCAAAAACCACTATGTTCTTTTAGCAGTTATCTGTACTTAGATCTAAAGGAGTTATCCAGGCTCAAAATAGGTATTAGATATATGTCTGATGAATTTATTATTTTGATATTATATCCAGTATGCCAATATTATATTCAATTTTTTTCCTGAAAAATGATGTACAAGTTCACATTTTATCTGAGAAATTTAAGAATCTCTTCTGACCCCAAATTCTCTCCATCACTTAATAACAGATATCCTCTGCTAGTCCTCTTCTGAATGCATATTTTCCTCACAGTCTGTTTTTACAAAGAACCAACTTTATGTGCAGGAAAGAATTTGCTTTCTTTATTCTAAATGATAGGTTGAAAAATTTTTCAATAGGGATTGATTAAATTCATCTTTGGCAACAGTTCAGCATTCTCCTGCACTATTTCCCACTGGCTGTATCTCTTCTTACAAGCTTCTCAAGACTGTAGACTTTGATTTAGCCTCATAATTTAGGTGTGATCTGAAATTATTAGTCATATCTTCTTTTTCTCTCCAACAGAGGAATTTATTTTGTTTATTCCTGTGACTCATCTCAATTAGGTGTTGGGTGGAAAGGAAACAGCTCAGATTGACTCTGACATATAAAGGACTGACTGCTTTCCAAGGTCCATTTGCTCTAGAGGAGTAGGTGGTTAAAGCTAAATGCATATCTGATAGGGTTTTAAGGGGCCATTTGTCCGGTGAAAATGGGATCTTTAAAATTCCATCGAAAGCTGAGGGATAGAGATCAAAACTGGGGTTGGAATTAGGTTTAGTCCTAGTTCTGGTCTCTTCTTTCCCCTAGAGTGGACAGCACTGCTGTACTTAGAAAAAAAGATGCTATATTGATGAATTGAGGTTATAGGCCAGACAGGGTTTGAGGAAGAAAATGACAATGGCTAGAAAGTGAAAGTGTGAAAGGGTTAATCTCTCAGTTATGTCGGCTCTCTGCAACCCCATGTAGTGTAGCCCACCAGACTTCTCTGTTCATGGGATTCTCCAGGCAAGAATACCAGAATGGGTTGCCATTTCCTTCTCCACGGGATCTTCCTGAACCAAGGATCGAACCTAGGCCTCCCACATTGCAGACAGATTCTTTACCTTCTGAGCCAATGGCTAGAACACTAAATATACTCCCAGTATCAGGTGCTGAATATAAGTAACTGATTAACAGAAGGCCTTGAAGAAACCAACATTCTTTCAGGTGATCTAGATGCCGAGTTCTTGTCTTCTGACTTGGGAAAATAAAGAAAATCAATACTAAGAATTATTTTGATTTATTAAGATTTGATGAAGTTCTACCAAATATATTGATGGAAATCTGCTAGTTGTTGAAGAGTTCTTCCTGGTAAAGATTGTTGTGAATTCAAATGCAGAGTCTGTGATTCCATTGCAATAGCAGTGCATGTCTTTATTAAACCCCACATATTACACATTCTATTGGATTCAAAACACTTAGAATTCCTTATGTCAGTACCATGAATCGATCATACAAGAAAAGTTTGTATTAAGGAAGAGGAGAGGGCAATGTTTGCATGGTTAAAAACAATGCAATAATATCAAAAAACAAAACAAAAAGAATTAGAAATCATCTTAAAACTGCTTAAAACATTTTTTTGAGAAGACCCTAGAATTCCTTTGTCCTTTTATGTCATTGTAGGGAGTCCATATTTTTTTCTATGCATTTGGAGAACCAAATTAATTATACTCCTTCATTATAAAATTGGTAAGACTTGACCAAATAAAACTGCCAGTAAAACCCATTAATATTAACAAAGCAAAGAAATTAACATAACCATCAAAATTAGCAATGAAGAAATTAAAACTTTGAGTTATTGGGATTGGGAGAGAATTATAAATATTTTAAGTATTTTAGAACCTATGGTCACTTCAAATTAGAGTCAGCAAAGACTAACTGCTAAAGGAAAGCTAAATCTACTATTAATATTTTCTAAGGTTTAAAGTAAGTAAATAAAAAGAAACAGTAATATGTTGTTTATATTGTATAATGAAACTTTCCCTCCAAATAAATTTTTCTTTATATAATGCACATTTCAGTTGAAAATAAATTTGTTCTTTTTAAGTAAAGGAAATTCTTTCCTACATATTTAAAACCAAAACATTCTCAACTAATAATGAAACAAACTGATTAAGCTACAAAATCATAGTTTTTAAAAGCCCATCTGAGAGCTGAGAAGGCAAAGAAGTATAAATTTTATATATGTATATAAAAAATGTTATTTCATATTTACTCCCACTAATTTCTTCTTCATTGCTTTTTGATGTTTCTTGTAAATTTGAACTCCATTATGGTATCACTTTCTTTAGCCTAAATATTTTATTCTATAGTGTAGATCTGTTGGAGAAAATTTTTTCAGCTTTTAACTTTTGTCTCTCTAAAAGTTTCTTTAATTTGCCTTCATTTATGAAAGATATTTTCATTGAAGATAGAATTCTAATTTGCAGGATTTTTTTTTCTTTTTACACTTTCAGAGTACATATTTTTCAACAATAAGTTAAGCCATCAATCTTGTTTCTTTGTGTGTAGGTGAAATGTCAGAGTTTTTTTCTGACTGCTTTTATGAATTTCACTTAATTCTTGCTGTTCAGAATTTTAACTATGATTTCCTTAAGTATGGTTTACTTTATCCTGTGTTTGCTGAGATTCTAGGATATATAAGTTACTATTTTTTTGTCAGTTTGGAAAATCATAGTCATAATCTTGTATTATATTTCTTATATACCGTTTACTTTCTCTCTTCCTTCCAGGAGATGTTAATGGATGTTAAACTGCTTGATTTTTATTCCCAAAGATTTTAAATGTTCTGTTCCATTTTTCTCTCTTTTTTCCTCTGTGTTTTGATTTGAATAATCTATATTTGTACTCACTTTGGTGATAAAAGTATAATATTTATTCTTAAAATACATAAAAAGACTAAAATAAATGAAAACTATGTACCGTGTTTATGGCTGGGAACCAATAATACCAAAAAGTGCAGTTCACCCCAAATTAATCTATAAATATAAAGAAATTCTTATTAAAGAAATCAAATCAAATTTCCTGTGACTTGACAAATTGAAAACTAAAATTCAAATAAAAATGCAGTGAGCCAACAAAGTCAAAAGAGTTTAGAGAAGAATATAGTGGTGGAACACTCCCCATCAGATATCAAGATATGTTAAAGAGCTATAGCAATTTAATAATAAAAGCAGTGTGATATTGATGCCTGAATGGAAAAATCAATCAATGGGACAAAAAATAGAATGCCAAAGTAGACACAAATATTTAGATCTGGTCAATAACTAAGTTTCTTTTACAAATTATTAGATAGAAGTTGGGTAGGAGAATAAATGTTGCTTGGATAATTATCTATAAGAAAAAATGAAAGATTCTTAGTTTATACTATTCTCTTTGAAAAAATCTATGTAAATTAAAGATGCAATGTAAAAAGTAACATTTTAAAATTTCTAGAATATTGAAATATATCTTTAAAAAACAGTTTTTTAAAAGATGCAAAATGCATAAACCATTAAAGAAAATCCTGCTAAATCCAAGTTCAGTAAAATTAAAATTCCTATTAGACAAAAGACCCCATAAACAAATCTAAAAGGAAAACTACAAGCAAATAACACGTATTGCAATGTTTTAGCTGACTATTTATATGTAGAATCTATAAGAAAACACTACAAATGGATAAAGAAAAGATGATTCCATAGAAAGCTGGTACAATATATGAATATAATATTCACAGAACAGGAAACTCAAATTAAGAAACAGATTTTTTAAACTTACTAAAGAATGGTTGGAATGGTTGGAAGACTTTGGAAAGAGCTTATGTAAAGTGTGAGGACTGGTGATACATGGGAAAGCAGAGGAAGGAAATGATCCAGGGCAATCAGGAGGGCATAGGATCTCAGAGTTCAGATGGAAGAAATGCTTCAGAAGTACACGTGGAAGGAAAAGATGCAAGCACATTCAGGTGGATTTGTAGGCTGGATGATCACGAAGTTGATTCTTTTCAGGTGGATTTCTCTCTCTCTCCAAGAAGTAAATGCTAACATAACCAGCTAAAAATCAATAGTCAATGTGAGAGGTTGAAGTAGAAGTTTGAGAATAGAAAATAAAGTTTGAAGTAATGTTTGGAGAAAGTCAGAAGGCAAGTTGAGCACAGAAAAAATAAGGTTTATGATTCCAAACTTATAGTGAGACCTATCTTTGGAAGAAAAGTTATGACCAACCTAGACAGCATATTAAAAAGCAGAGACATCACTTTCCCAACAAAGATCCATCTAGTCAAAGCTATGGTTTTTCCAGTAGTCATGTATGGATGTGAAAGTTGGACTGTAAAGAAAGCTGAGCACCAAAGAATTGATACTTTTGAGCTGTGGTGTTGGAGAAGACTCTTGAGAGTCCCTGGGACTGCAAGGAGATCCAACCAGTTCATCCTAAAGGAAATCAGTCCTGAATATTCATTGGAAGGACTGATGTTGAAGCTGAAACTCCAATACTTTGGCTACCTGATGCAAAGAACTGACTCCCTTGAAAAGACCCTGATGCTGGGAAAGATTGAAGGCAGGAGGAGAAGGGGACGACAGAGGATGAGATGGTTGGAATGGCATCACTGATTCAGTGGGCATGGGTCTGAGGAAGCTCTGGGAGTTGGTGATGGACAGGGAGGCCTGGCATGCTGCAGTCCATGGGTAACGAAGAGTCGGACATGACTGAGCGATTGAACTGAACTGAATCTTCTAAAGCAGATAATTGAGTTTATATAGGATTAGAATTTTCTGTGAAAAGAAAGGCAAAAAAGTTGATGGTTTTATCAGGATCATCACTGAAATTCTAGAGCATGCAATCTGACCTGAAGAGGGAGATAAAAGGTGATAAGGAAGTAAAAATGGAAGGGTCAGTGAACTGACAAGCCTTAAGAGTAGAATGATGTCCGCATATGTGTAAAGTAAAAAGATTAGAGGTTGTAAGTGAGCAATTTGTGACATGTTCTAGAATGTAACACATGGAGAAAGCTATTGCTTAGAGATATCTGGGATTTGGTAAGTTGTCCATAAGAACCTTCATGTTGGAAGAGAAAGCCATGAACCTGAGGTCAAATTCTTAAAGTATCCGGGGAAATGACTAGGAGACAGGTACAATGCAGTGACAGGAAAATGAAGAGGGTTCTATAACACCTAAAATACTCTCTCCTAAAATAAAAAATCCTGATATAAACATGCAGCAGTCACTTCATGGGTCTTCAGGAATACATATATGATTGAAAACTGTATTCTGAAATATCATATGTAGAGAATCAATAAAACCAACAGAGAATTCAAACTACAATATCCAAATTTCATTTAGACGTGGCCTATAGGTGGCCTCAGCACTATGAAGAATGAAAGCAAGAATCTAACCTATTCTTCGTTTAGTGATTAAAATTACTTGACAGGTCCAGTGTCTGGCTGGAGTCTTCTACTGGCTTGAAGCGGGCAAGAATTTTCAGTGTTTTTTGTCCAGAAGAACTTGGCTTGAGATAAATGTTGGCTGTGCTCAAAGTTGAGTAACTAGGACATGAAAGCAGGGCTGCTCAGAAGACAGCCAGTGAGCCCAGCCTCCTGCCTTAGGCAATGTATGTCCCAGTCAGAGTCCTACTCAAGAATTCAAGTCATCAGAAGCAAGTGGTTTGTTCTTATTGAAGAAGACATCGTTTGGAAGGATATGCCAAATAGCGTTCAAAGACATGAGTCAAGGTATAAAATCCTCGGCATTGATTTTGTACATAGGACAAAGGAAGCATTTGTGAGGTGGCAGAGCCTCTGTGAAGGGAATTCTTTCTGCAGTCCGGGGGCCCTTCTGGCATGGGCAAGGAGATCATTCAGCAGCACTGGGATTTGAATGACCGTATAGTTTTTGCCAGGAAATATTTACCCCATAGTCTAACACTGTCTGTTCCTAAATTAGGACAGGCAAGTTACCGTAATTCTACGGCATTAATAGGTCTCTTTTGGGGAATAGTGTTCTAGAGATGTACTGTTTAACAACTTACCACTGAACATGTTCCCCAAGGAGATTATACAAATGAAAAACTGAGCTTGATTCTATGAAGGTCACAAAGAAGAGGGCTCCAAATTCAATTCCATCTCAACATTTTATCCCAGACTGGGTTTAATAACTCTTTCCCTGAACAACTGTGGAGCCATCTTTTAGCCTCAAAAGACTGGCGGGTAGTAGTGATTTTAAGCCAAAAGCAGGGGTTATGCAGTGTTGGTGTGTGTGGGAGCATGTACGTGTATTCATACAAGTTCTGTAGACACGAACTTCAAGAATTTCAATTTCGAGAAGATGTACTTTGTCAAACCAGCCATATTTTAGTGTCAACAATGTCTGACTGTACTTAAAAGCCATCAGATAGACTATCTTATGTTTACAACAAACCCAGAGTGTTCTGCTTGTGTCCTCACTTGTGATATGGGGAGGCTGATATCTGGTAGTGTTTGGTAATGTGCTCAAAGTTACATAAGTAAATAGTCACAGAGCTAACATGAAACTCCAGGCTCTTGATGTTCAGTTTAGCATTTATTAGTAATACCAACTAATCTAGGCTTAGCTCTGTGTGTTCCTCTTCTTAGCTTTTGCATCTTCCATGGGATTTCTTTATTGCATTTAGTGTCCTTACACAAGTGTCTTCAAATTCCTATTGTGAAACACTGAAAGCATAAAAAAACTGGAGAGTATTTAAGGAAAACACATGTACCCACCTAGCTCTAACAAATGTAAACATATCGTGCATCTTCCCCTAACTTCCCAGAGATAACCATCACACCAGATCTTGAATTCATTATGCCAGTTCATTGCTATAATCTCTATCATCTGTCTATGTCAATCATCTCTCCTTATCCCTGGACATCCATACATACACATACTCAAACAAATGTAATTCTGCATCTTTATTTTGTTCAATATTATGTTTTTACAATTTATCTTAACCCTATGAAGAATTCCATTGTGGAAATGCACTGATATTTATTTTCCTATTAATAAACAATTTAAAAAAACTTTCGTAATATACACAATGTCCCAATGAATGTATTTCTGAATATCTCTTTGAGTTCATTTGCAATATTTTTTTAAGGCCTCTGATGTAAAATTGCTAGTTCAAGGAGTACATGTATATGTGGTTCCTCCAAAGATGTCCTTGAAACCTGTTTATATGTTAGACTTTGTATGGCAAAAGGGTCTTCACAAATGTAATGAAGTATCTTTAGAAGGGAAGGCTTACTTCATTGGCTTACTCAGGAGGGCCCAATCTAATTACATGAATCCTCGAAATCAGAAGAGGAGGCAGAACTGAGAGTCATAAACTGCTGCTGCTAAGCTGCTAAGTCGCTTCAGTCGTGTCCGACTCTGTGCGACCCTATAGACGGCAGCCCACCAGGCTCCCCCATCCCTGAGATTCTCCAGGCAAGAACACTGGAGTGGGTTGCCATTTCCTTCTCCAGTGCATGAAGGTGAAAAGAGAAAGTGAAGTCGCTCAGTCGTGTCTGACTCTTAGCGACCCCATGGACTGCAGCGTACCAGGCTCCTCCATCCATGGGATTTTCCAGGCAAGAGTACTGGAGTTGGGCGCTATTGCCTTCTCGGGAGTCATAAGCTACCACCTGAAAAAAATTCTACCAGCTGTTGCTGGTTTTGAAGGTGGTGAAGAGGGGCATGCGCCGAGTAGTACAAGTCCAGAGTCACTGGATAAAGGCAACAAAAATGGGTTCTTTCCTAGACCCTCCAGCTAGGAACGCAGCCCAGAAAAGACATCTTGATTCTAGCCCAATGAAACCCAGAACAGACTTCTGACGTCCAGAACTGTAAGCTAACAAATTTTCATTGTTTTAAGCCATGAAGTCTACAGTTGTTTGTTACACAGCAATAGAAAACTAATACGGCATATTAAACTTTATGAATGGTAAATTTCCTTCCAAAATAGCTACACCAATTTCTGTGTTCACTATAAAAGTATGAGAAGCTATGTGACCTCTTAACCTTTGTAAGTCTAGAGTATCTCCAGACTTTAAAATTGGTTTGCTGAATTTGAAAGGTGAATAGTTTTAATTTGCATTTGGTTTTAACTTTCATTTTCCCAATCATTTGTGGAGTTGAACCTTTTAATTTCTACGTTGTTGGCCATTTGAACACTCCTTTTCTTGAATACCTCACACATATTGGCCTTTATTCATATTGAAAGTGAAAGTGAAGTAGCTGTCCAACTCTTTGTGACCCGGTGGACTGTAGCCTACCAGGCTCCTCTCTCCGTGTGATTCTCCACGCAAAAATACTAGAGTGGGTTGCTATTTCCTTCTCCAGAGGATCTTCCCGACCCAGGTATCAAACCCAGGTCTCCCGCATTGCAGGCAGACGCTTTAACTTCTGAGCCACCAGGGAAGCCCAATTCATATTGGGTTGTTATATTTATCTTATTTATTTGTAAACATTTATGTGTTCTGAATATGAAATCTTCATTGGTGAAACCCCATGCAAATATAAAATCCCATTCTGTGGCTTCCTTTAACTTTGTGGTTCCTTTAAAGGAACTAAAGTTCCTTTAACTTTTTATTAAATAGAAAGTTTTCATTGTAATGTTGGCAGAGATATCATAGTTTTTACTTAATGAGTTTTGCCTTTTAGGCATATACATCTTGCCAACCTCAGGATAATAAACATTTTCTATATTTTCTTTTAAAAGTTTTAGTCTTGCTTTTAATATTTAGGGTTTTAAAATATTTGAAATTGTATTTTACTTAGATACTGAGTTTTCCTAAAGCTATGTGTGAAAAATTCGCTCTTTTCTTACTGATTTTAATATCCCTTCTCTCTCATACATCAATATATTTATGAGTTTCTGGGCTCTCTTTTCTGACCCTTTGTCTGTTTATTTATTTCAGTTCCTGTTCTACACTATTTTAATTACCCCAGCAACAAAATATCTTGATATTCTCCTTTTATTTATTTTTTTTTAATTTTTTAAATTTTAAAATCTTTAATTCTTACATGCGTTCCCAAACATGACCCCCCCTCCCACCTCCCTCCCCACAACATCTCTCTGGGTCATCCCCATGCACCAGCCCCAAGCATGCTGCACCCTACGTCAGACATGGACTGGCGATTCAATTCTTACATGATAGTATACATGTTAGAATTCCCATTCTCCCAAATCATCCCACCCTCTCCCTCTCCCTCTGAGTCCAAAAGTCCGTTATACACATCTGTGTCTTTTTTCCTGTCTTGCATACAGGGTCGTCATTGCCATCTTCCTAAATTCCATATATATGTGTTAGTATACTGTATTGGTGTTTTTCTTTCTGGCTTACTTCACTCTGTATAATTGGCTCCAGTTTCATCCATCTCATCAGAACTGATTCAAATGAATTCTTTTTAACGGCTGAGTAATACTCCATTGTGTATATGTACCACTGCTTTCTTATCCATTCATCTGCTGATGGACATCTAGGTTGTTTCCATGTCCTGGCTATTATAAACAGTGCTGCAATGAACATTGGGGTACATGTGTCTCTTTCCATTCTGGTTTCCTCGGTGTGTATGCCCAGCAGTGGGATTGCTGGGTCATAAGGTAGTTCTATTTGCAATTTTTTAAGGAATCTCCACACTGTTCTCCATAGTGGCTGTACTAGTTTGCATTCCCACCAACAGTGTAGGAGGGTTCCCTTTTCTCCACACCCTCTCCAGCATTTATTGCTTGCAGATTTTTGGATCGCAGCCATTCTGACTGGTGTGAAGTGGTACCTCATTGTGGTTTTGATTTGCATTTCTCTAATAATGAGTGATGTTGAGCATCTTTTCATGTGTTTGTTAGCCATCCGTATGTCTTCTTTGGAGAAATGTCTATTTATTCTTTGGCCCATTTTTTGATTGGGTCATTTATTTTTCTGGAATTGAGCTGCATAAGTTGCTTGTATATTTTTGAGATTAGTTGTTTGTCAGTTGCTTCATTTGCTATTATTTTCTCCCATTCAGAAGGCTGTCTTTTCACCTTGCTTATATTTTCCTTTGTTGTGCAGAAGCTTTTAATTTTAATTAGATCCCATTTGTTTATTTTTGCTTTTATTTCCAGATATTCTCCTTTTAAAAGTTATTTTTCTTCTAAACTTCCTACTTAATCTTGGACTTTTATTCATTTATTTGAATTCCAGGATAAGCTTGGCAAGTTCCATTAACAGGCAAATATATTCTTTCTGGGATTATAGTCACAATTGGATGAAAATATAAAGTGAATTCGAGAGTGCTGATATCTTTTAGATATTAGTCTTTTATCTGTTATCATAGCCTAATTTTCTATTAGTGCTTTAAAGGATTGTTCATATTTATAGTTTTCTCTGTCAAAAGTTTGCTGTACAACTTTTGCTAGATTTATTAATAATATTTGGTTATTAATAACTACCTAGCTGCCATTATTTTACTCATTAATGATTATTCATATGTAAGGACTCTATTGATTCTTATATATTGAGCTCGTGTCTAGCAAACTTGCCAATTGTTTGTAAATTTTCTTAAATTTTATAAACAGTATTGTCTCAACAGAGATAGTTTTGCTAGTTTTTGTACTCCTTATACCTTATTTTCTTTACTTACCTTATAGTTTGTGTTGTAATTCCAGTGTTAGAAGCAGCAGGCATCCTTGAGTTGTTCCTGAGCTTAACTGGAACACATCTGATATTTCACATTTCAGTGTGCTGTTAACTATAGATAAAAGTTCAGAGATTCTCCTTCTATTCCTAATTAGCTGAAAGTTGTCACCAATGACTCTTGAAATTGATTGCATTTTTTGTATCTATCTATAGGACTTTGTTCCTTTCACTGTTCATGTCTGCTTTGGATGTAAAGATATATTCGCTTCGTAAAACTGGCTGAGTAGTTTCTCCTCATTACCTATTCTCTGAAACATTTTTCTATAGTTTAAATTGTTAGTTCCAAGCAGCTTTGGTGGTTTTTAGGCAAGATAAGATTGTATAACTTGCTAACTTTATTTAATGTTTATCATTTCTTCCTCAGGCAATTTTACTAACTTATATTTGTCTGGAAAGTTGTCAGTTTCATTTAAGTCTACCAGTTATTGGCTTAAATTTATTTATAATGTTTTTATGATATTATAAAAAAACTCCATAAAAATATAATAATTTCAATATTTACTATTTTCATTCCATTTTTCTATTATTCTTTTTGATGTTCTCTCTTTTACTGATGGAGTCAGTGTACTTTCTTTAAAAGAAATAGCTCTTTTTTTGTTGATTTGATTTATTTGATGTATTTATTTATTACTTATTTATTAAGTAAATACATTTATGTCTATAAATTTCCCTCGAATTACTGCTGTACCAGCTTCTAGCAGGTTTTGAATGTAACACTTTTATTTTTACTTAGTTATAAGTATTCTCTAATTTCTATTGTGGTCTTTTTTCATACTTTACATCTGAGAACATTCAGAACAACTTTACATTCAGAACAAATTTCTGAAAATAAGTTTATTTTAAAAAAATATTTAATCCTTTGTGGTAAGAAGATATGGTTTTATAATACAAATTATTGAAAATAGTTGACATTACATGTGATCTAGGCATCTGTGCGCAGTTGTATCCAACTCTGCGACCCCATGAACTGTAGCCCACCAGGATCCTCTGTCCATGGAATTTGCCAGGCAAGAATACTGGAGTGGGTTGCCACTTTCTACCCCATACATGTGATCTGGTATGTGGTTAATTTTATAATGTTCCAGTAATTTCAAAAATGTATATTTTTAACTTTTTGGAGGTAGTGTTCAATATACATTCTCTTTTAGAAAAACAATATTCATTGAAGTCGTCTAGCATTATTATGTTTTGTCTGAATATCAATTTTTCACTTTATTATAGGAATCAATCCTTAAAATTCTCTCCATCAGTAAAAAGTTAGTATAGATTTTAATATGCACTTGGTACTGTATGTGTCCTCTAAATATAATAATTTATTTTATCCTTAAACCAACTGTATAAGGTGAGGGCATCATTTTTAGAGAAGAAGAAATCAAGGGACAAAGAAGTTAAGAAGTTCACAAAGCTAGCAGTTGGTAGAGCTGAGATTTAAATGGAGTCTGTCTCCATTGTTCACGTGGGTCTGACACTGCTAGTATGGCCAGTTTTTGCTTTATATATTTTAAGACTATATTATTAGGCATTTAGAAACTTCTGCATGTTATGATTTGTTATACAGTTATTTCTCCACCCATGCTTTTGTCTTTAATTCTATTGTGTATGATATTATTTCTATAATAGTTTCCTATTGGTTAGCATTTGACTGTGTTTTTTTGTTTGTTTGTTTTTTGACTATACTGTGCAATTTTTTCTTCTTCTGGTTTGGACACCGTACAGTTTCCTTTTTATGTTGTTACCCTAATTCTTTCTGCATATATATTTAAATATCATTTCTCCTAATAAATGTGACTATTTTACCTTCCTCCCTTAATCTCCTTGAGTATCAATTTAAATCCTATTATATTTTTATTTTTGCAAATCATTGTTTTATCTTCTTAAAAGTGAAACAAAAGATAATTTGATATTTTAAAGCAATTATATTTATCAATATATTTAGTAGAATCCATCTTAACATTTGGCTTTACTACATCTCTCCTTTCCTGTAAGTTTACTTTTCCTTAATGAAGAATCTTTTTAAGCATTTTTTTTAAATTAAGGATTTGTCTGTGGTAAACTTTGGAAGTCCTTGTTTATTTCAATATGTCTTTGTTTTGTTTTCCCTACTGAAAAAAATAGTCAAGTTGATCACTTAGTTCTGAAGTGAGTTATTATCCCTCTGCATTTTGAAGATATTGCTCCAAATTTTACCGATCTCCTATTTCTAGCGATAAAAACAAAGTCAATCTAATATCTTTTCTCCATGGTCACTTTTAAGATTTTCTCTTTGCCCTTGATACTTTGAAACTGCATTAAAATATAGCTATGTATGCACAGGTATGTAATTTTTAAAAATCCTGCTTGGTATTCGGATATACCCAAAGAAACATTAGAGAAAGAAAGAGGGATGGGTAATAATTTCTGGTAAAAGTCTGCAACCTGATTTCAAACTATAAGAGGAACTCTTTCTTGAGTAACAATTTAAAAACTGTCTTCTCTTTGAAACATGAATTTTCTTGAGTAGCCTTGGTATGCAGTGGATTGAAGCAGGTTTCATTCCCAGCCAGAGAATGAGGTTGGGACACAGCAGTGAGAGCTGAAACCTAGCCACTAGACCAGAGGTCAGTGACAAGGCCCTGGCCCTTTGGGTTTTCAGAAAAGAATTCCCATAAAGATTGAACTGGCTTCCGTGTTAGCTCAGTCGGTAAAGAATCTGCCTTCAATGCAGGAGACCAGAGTTCTATCCCTGGGTCAGGAAGATCCCCTGGAAAAAGATATGGCAACCCACCCCAGTATTCTTGCCTGGGAAATCCCATGGGTGGAGGAGCCTGGCAGGCTACAGTCCATGGGGTCACAAGAGTTGGACATGACTTAGCAACTAAACCACCATAAACATTGAAAGTAGTGAAACAAGTAAAATATTAATTAGGAGGAAAAAAAGTACAGCACATGTGGATAGACACACAGCTTTGGAATCATTTACAGCCAAGATGGATTCCAGTAAAAAGCACTGTGGGTAGACTTGACACCACCCCTCTTTTTGATCTCCAAGGAGCTTTCTAGTCAGGAAGGTCTCCCTGACTTGAGAATGAAAAATATGTGGTCTCTTGTCTTCTATCTGGGCAGAGCCCAGCCTCTTCTCTCCATTGTCCTGGAGTCTGTCCACAGGGAATGAACTCAAATTGCTTACCCTGGAGGGCCCCATCTGCCTTCTGCCTCAGAAGCACTACCTAAAGAACCATGTGAAAGAGAATTTCTGTGTTTTCTCTCCTGTTTTTTTTTTTTTTTTAATTTCTGTTAGAAGGAAAACAGAAGTATTATTGAAACACTGAGTCTTTCCCTGTGGGGATCCTTTTAAAAAGGCAAATCTGGAAAATTTCAAATTTTCCCCAATAGCTGAGTGAAGGCCAAATTAAATATAAATTAGTTTTATTCTCTTTCTTGATTGCTCCATTTGTATTTTTTGAGGTCACAATGGTTTTCCTTATACAGAAACAAATTCTACTTTGCAAAACCCCAATTTAAATCTCTAAGTGCTCTAAGGAGCTTCACATTGTGGATTAAGAAAATACCCAGGAGGCCCAGAGAGACCATAAAAGGATTTAAGTTTAGGAGTCAAAATGTTTCATTTTGGGAGCCCCCTACATGGTACCTGGAGAAAACAAAAACAAACAAACAAACAACAACAACAACAACAACAAAACCCTCTGGTTTGGCTCAGCCCCTCCAGAGAGTCTTAGATCTTTTAGAAATATACATGCATTAATCCTCATATGTTACCTTAGAATGCAGCTTCAGGCATGAATGTAATGAAATGGCAATATTATTGTGCGGCCTTATGCTACTGGGTCTATAGTTGAAAGCAGACATCTGCTCTAATTTTTCCTTTATTTTATTTCTGGAATAACAAATTTCAAGGAAATTTTTCTTGTTTATTTCATATATATTCACTGAATGCCTACTCTGGCCAGCACCTCTGTTAGATGGTATGCTAGGCACTGGGAAGATTCACAAGTTTCCTGCCTTCATGAAGCTTCAGTGAGCTTATTATTTGATCATCATGTGATTTAGAGACTCAAAAATATAAGCTTGAATGGGATTCCCAGGAGCCACCTAGGCCATTCCCTTACCTCAAGAAAGGATTTAATGAAATGTTTTCTGACAGACTTGGTATTTGTCATGCCAGAGGATATTCAGAGAGGGGATTACTGCTGCCTTCAAATAAGAGTCAATGTTTTTCTACATTAAAAAAAAATACATATATAGAAAGTTTCTCATGTAAGCCATGGTTGAGAGGCAACTTGTCATAGTATCATTGCTAAACAAAATACAGGATGTCCAGTTCAATTTGAATTTTAATGTAAGTATGACCCAGATATTGCATGAGACATACTTATCCGAAAAACATATTTGTTGTTTACTAAAATTCAAATTTATCTGGGCATCCTTTAATTTTCTTTGCTCAGTCTGCTAACTATATATATATGGTAGAGAAAGAAGGAAGATCAGGCAAAAAAGTATTTAATTAATTATGTAACAAAATAATTCAGATAAGATAAAGTACTAGTGACATGGATTATGGCACCATCAGCAATGTATTTCCTTTGGAATGCCCTCCTGGCCAGTTCTTTTTGCATAGAAATGACATTGGGATTGGCTATGCATTATTGGTCTTCACAGTTTCATTTTAATCATATAGATGATTCAGACTGTTTGCTTGTAAAAGAGCCATGTGTTTTAATGGGGGCCCCTCTGGGGACTCATGTATCTCCACTAAACTCCCACTGTGAGATCACAGCACAATGGAGTCCCTGCATTGTACAACTGGGCTTGAATTTTTATCATGCTGTTTCATGAGCTTACTTAGAAGCATGCAGAAACTTTCTGAATATCTCTGTGGTTTACATTCTGTGTTTTGAGTTCTACCCAAAAGTAAGGTGGTGGATGTGCAGAGAAAAGAAATAACTGCACTCTAAACTCTGTGGCCACAGGGACAGCAGGGACCTGTTTTGCTCACCACCATCAACTAAGTGCCCACTATTGCTGGATATATTAAGAAAAGGCGTTCTATCTCCTCAATATCTTACTTAGGGTCTTTAATTGAACTAGAAAAGTACATATTCTTTGGCTTTCACAAAGGGCCTCCATTTGTTTTTATAGATAAGTCTGGCAAAAAATGCATATGTTTTCACTATCTTGAATCTTTCATTATTAAAGCAAAATGTCAATAATAATTTTTTTTTACTAATTTCCCCCAAGAAATGAATATCAGAAGTTTAACTTCAATTGTTTATCTAGCTAAAAATGTAAAATTTCTTTGAAGTATAATTTATATGTCTGATTATAATACTATACAAAAATCCACATTGGGCTTTGAATATTGTTAAAAGACAAACTGAAGCATATTTAAAATTTCAAGGGTTCGTTTGAGCAGAAGTCAGTTCCAATCAGGAAGCACCAAATCAGAAGTGGTTAGGAGCTGGAGAAAGACTTTTATACTAAATACAAAATGTACAGAAGATGACTGATTGGTTATAGCTTAAAGCCTAGTTGATGTTTGTGATTGGCTGTCCTTAAGTTTTGGTTTTTGTAACCATTAGGCATTTAAACGCTTAGGTGTGGTTTGCTTACATAGGCCACCATGGCATTAGAATCACCTCTGTCTGGGTTCCTTGTTTAATTAATAATATCTTGCTTCTCCATTTAAAAAATCCTAAATATTCACTACCGATCTAGTATATAAAATGGGTAACTCTGTGCATTCAGTCCTAAATGGAATCAGTGAATATCCTGGGTAGAGTGTTCTTTGGTCATTCAAACAACACTGTGACTTTTATGTTGAAGGAATAGGCACCCAGAGAGATTAAGTAGCTAGTCCCAGGTCACATAGGTAGAATTAAAACTCCATCCTATTTATCTTCATTCTGAGTCCTCTGTTCTTTCCACCACATCACTGTGTCTTTCTTTAGAATTCAAAACTTTTTTGGCTTAAATATAAAAATATTTCAATATGTTCAGAAATGACAAAAAGCAAAGGTGAAAATTCTGATATTCCCTGTTTTTATATTAGCATTTACAGGGCTTCTTCAGTGGTAAAGAATTGGCCTGCAGTGCAGGAGATGCAGGGGTTCAGTCCCTGAGTTGAGAAGATTCCCTGGAGGAGGAAATGGCAGCCCACTCCAGTATTCTTGCCAGGACAATCCCATGGACAGAGCAGCCTGGTGGGCTACAGCCCATGGGTATCAAAGAGCCTGACACAGCTGAGCAAGTCCAGTCATTTAAAAGTTCGCATTCGCATTCCTTCGTTCTTTTTTTCATTTAAGCAACCTACACGGTAGATTCCAAGGGAGCATTTACTTTCCTACAAAGTGGAAATATTTTCTTATTTCTTTGAATTGTCTTGGATGTTGCCTAAATGTCTGTCATGAGGTAAAAACCATGTATTAATAGGTTCTCAATTTGCCATGCTGGTAGTATTACCAACCACGCTTCCTCTGGAAAGTCTGAGAATAAAATGTCTAGACTGATTTTCAAACCGGAAGCCCAATCTTCAAGAAACTTGGGGCAGTCACAGCAGCTTGAGGAGATGGAGGAAAACCAGCTGGGACACAGTCACACTGTGTCCATCAGATTATAGCTGTGTCCTCCAGCTTCTTCTCTCTCCTGCCAGAATAAGAACCAATTCATTTTTCCCATGCTACCTTCTCACCGAAACCTCTTTCTTTTTTCAGTTTCTTTCTGGTCCTGTCTTGGTTCTCTTTTCAACCAGATATCTTCCCTTTCCCTCTGTTGTTGAAATTTGAGTTCAATTCAGTTCAGTTCAGTTGCTCAGTCGTGTCCAACTCTTTGTGACCCCATGAATCGCAGCACGCCAGGCCTCCCTGTCCATCACCAGCTCCCGGAGTTCACTCAAACTCACGTCCATCGAGTCGGTGATGCCATCCAGCCATCTCATCCTCTGTCTTCCCCTTCTCCTCCTGCCCCCAATCCCTCCCAGCATCAAAGTCTTTTCCAATGAGTCAACTCTTCACATGAGGTGGCCAAAGTATTGGAGTTTCAGCTTCAGCATCATTCCTTCCAAAGATTTTATAATTATTCTTTATAACTTTATTTTCTTTTTAACTCTGAATGAGCAAATCAGACCAGAAACTTATCTTTGATTGATTGATTTATCCATGCCATAGACAAATCCTAAGCACTCATTGAACATTATATTTAAAACAAGTGGGAGATGAAAGTTGTACTCTATTGCACACTTCAGCCAGCATCACAAAATGGTCCTGCTAGAAGTCAGAGGTAAAAACTTAGGCATCTGTTCTGCTGAAGCTGGCTTTGATCTTCCTGCTCTCCAAACTCTAAATCAAAGAGCCTTGATATTAAACAGGAAATTATTAAATAACCTTGGCAATCATGTGGCCATAGCGGAACCTTTATATTTTATAAGGGCTGCCCTGTCTAGGGGCCCACCTGGCAAGGAAGTAGATATTGTCATTGACATTATAGCTGTGCTCATCATGCCCAGGGTGACAGTTTGTGGCCTGTGTCTAGAAAGCAGTAGCCCAGAGCTAACCTAACAATAAAGCAAGCAGCCTGTATCAGGAATGATGAAGCACAAACCACAGGGGAACGCTGATATACCTAGGGGAGGTAGGACCCAACTGCGAGGCTGAGGGGATCTCTGGTGGAAATTGGGAAACCAAGAAAAGTCTCCTGGGAAACATGCAGACACATATAAAGAAAGGACATCTGGGGCTACTAAAGAGTTTAAGGAGGAATTCCTAAATCTCTTGATTTCTTCTATTTATTTGACCAACTCTCTAAGAGTCCCAGCCACTGTGATCTTGGAACTATAACAATAGATTCCTAGTTAATCTCTCTTCTCTACCTGGAGTCTTTTCTCCATCTTGTAGCCAAAGTGATTCTTAAAAAAAAAAAAAAAAAAAAGCAACAGCACACAATTTTGATCATGTAACACATACTACTCACTCTGTTTCTATATATTCTCATGTTAAAGAAAAACAAAATTGCTAAGAACTCCTTCATGGTGGAATTTTACAACATTTGAGAAGGAATAACAAATAGCTATGAAAAGAAGAAAGGTAAAAGGCAAAGGAGAAAAGGAAAGATATACCCATTTGAATGCAGAGTTCCAAAAAATAACAAGGAGAGATAAGAAAGCCTTCCTCAGTGATCAGTGCAAAGAAATAGAAGAAAACAATAGAATGGGAAAGACTAGAGATCTCTTCAAAAAAATTAGAGATACCAAGGTAATATTTCATGCAAAGATGAGCACAGTGAAGGACAAAAATGGTATGGACTTAACAGAAGCAGATGATATGAAGAAGAGGTGGCAAGAATACACAGAAGAACTATACCAAAAAAACCCTCATGACCCAAATAACCTCGAAGGTGTGATCACTCACATAGAGCCAGACATACTGGAATGCAAAGTCAAGTGGACCTTAGGAAGCATCACTATGAAAAGCTAGTGGAGGTGATGGAATTCCAGTTGAGCTATTTCAAATCCTGAAACATGATGCTGTGAAAGTTTACACTCAATGTGCCAGCACATTTGGAAAATGCAGCAGTGGCCACAGGACTGGAAAAGGTCAGTTTTCATTCCAATCCCAAAGAAAGGCAATGCCAAAGAATGCTCTAACTATGACACAGTTGCACTCATCTCACACGCTAGCAAAGGAATGCTCAAAGTTCTCCAAGCCAGGCTTCAACAGTATGTGAACTGTGAACCTCCAGATGTTCAAGCTGGTTTTAGAAAAGGCAGAGGAACCAGAGATCAAATTGCCAGCATCCGCTGGATCATTGAAAAAGCTAGAGAGTTCCAGAAAAACATCTACTTCTGCTTTATTGACTTCATCAAAGCTTTTGACTGTGTGGATCACAACAAACTGCAGAAAATTCTTAAAGAGATGGGAATACCAGACCACCTGACCTGCCTCCTGAGAAATCTGTATGCAGGTCAGGAAGTAACAGTTAGAACTGGACATGGAATAATAGACTGGTTCCAAATTGGGAAAGGAGTATGTCAAGGCTGTATATTGTCACCCTGCTTATTTAACTTATATGTAGAGTACATCATGAGAAATGATGGACTGGATGAAGCACAAACTGGAATCAAGATTGCTGGGAGAAGTATCAATAACCTCAGATATGCAGATGACACCACCCTTATGGCAGAAAGCTAAGAAGAACTAGAGTCTCTTGATGAAAGTGAAAGATGAGAGTGAAAAAGTTGACTTAAAACTCAACATTCAGAAAACTAAGATCATGGCATCCAGTCCCATCACTTCATGGGAAATAGATGGGGAAGCAATGGAAACAGTGACAGGCTTTATTATTTTGGGTTCCAAACCAAAGTGACTGCAGATGGTGACTGCAGCCATGAAATTAAAAGACGCTTGCTCCTTGGAAGAAAAGCTATGACTAACTTAGATAGCATATTAAAAAGCAGAGACACTACTTTACCAACAAAGGTCTGTCTAGTCAAAGCTATGGTTTTTCCAGTAGTCATGTATAGATGTAAGAGTTGGACTGTAAAGAAAGCTGAGCTCTGAAGAATTGATGCTTTTGAACTGTGGTGTTGGAGAAGACTCTTGAGAGACCCTTGGAGTGCAAGGAGATCCAACCAGTTCATCCTAAAGGAAATCAGCCCTAAATATTTATTGAAAGGACTGATGCTGAAGCTGAAACTCCAGTACTTTGGCCACCTGATGTGAAGAAAAGACCCTGATGTTGGGAAAGATTGAAGGCGTGAGGAGAAGGGGATGACAGAGGATGAGATCGTTGGATAACATCATCAACTTGATGGACATGAGTTTGAGTAAACTCTGGGAGTTGGTGATGGGTAGGGAGGCCTGACGTGCTGCAGTCCATGGGGTTGTAAAGAGTCAGACACGAGTGAGCTACTGAACTGAGCTTTCAACCTTACTTCCCACTAACTCTCCCATGTTTTCTCCAGTCTCACCACCAAACTGGTTTCCTTTTATCCCTTTTATCTGTCTCTTCCAGACAGAATATTTACATAAATGATTTCTTGGCTGGCCTGATTCTTCCTCCCATCTTGACTAGTTAACTAATCAACTACTCATTTCAGTTCAAGTTATCTTTCTTGGGGAAGCTTTTCACAACACCCCTGGCTAGCTCACATCCCTGAGTCAGAGTTTTCATGTGCTTCTCCTTGATAATATTTACCATGACTGTAATTTTAATTCTCTTATGTGATCATTTGATACATATCTGTCGTCCCTAATACTGCAATGTCTATGTGATCAAGTACCGTCTTGGGTAGAAATTTTATATTCCAAAGGCCCAGCACAGAGCCTGGGCATGGTCGTCACTATGTATCTGTTGAATAAGTATGATTCTAAGAAGTAGATAGCCTGCTTTTTTTTCTTTTAATGAACTTTAATTGTGCTCTTAGTACTTAGCACACAGAAGCACTTAGATCTCCAGATTTGGGGGATCAAGCTAAACAAGGTGAAGAGATTATCAGTTCTGTGAAGAGAAGGGCTCTTCTACTGAGTGACTATGACCTCAAACTAAAGATAGGAGTAATCAGTGTTCCCATCACCATAATCTCCCCCACAGATTCTAGTTGAAAAAGATCTGTGTTCCACCAAACTCACCACATGTATTAAGTAATAATTCATTTGTTTCCTTAAAAGACCCTGAAATAGCCAACTGGAGCTGTTAGTGAAAGATCAGAGTGTTACTATACTATGTTGAGATTCTTGCAAGCTACAACAATGGTGTGAATATATCCAACTCATGTGTCGTTGCTGTTGTTCAGTTACTTAGTTGTGTCCAACTCTTTGCAACTCCATGGACTGCAGCTCACCAGGCTTCCCTGTCCTTCACTATCTCCCAGAGTTTGTTCAAACTCATGTCCACTGAGTCAACGATGCTGTCCAACCATTTCATCCTCTGCCACCCCCTTCTCCTCCTGCCCTCAGTCTTGCCCAGCATCAAGGTCTTTTCCAATGAGTCAGCTCTTCGAATCAGGTGGCCAAAGTGTTGGAGATTCAGCTTCAATCCTTCCAATGAATATTCAGGGTTGATTTCCTTTAGGATTGACTGGTTTGATCCCTTGCTGTCCAAAGGAACTCTCAGGAGTCTTCTCCAGCACCACAGTTTGAAAGTAATTCATGTGAGACTTCAAATTTTATTATAAATAACTCTGAGCTTTTATTTTCGCAACTAAAGGACTTCTAGAAATCTAGGGCCTTCAGGTTGGAAACCACTGCATGAGATCCAAAAAGAACAAGACTATAGGGAGACCTTCCTCTCTGTTCTGCTATTACTGATACGGGTGTGCCCTGAAATATTTGTTGATAGAGGGTACAGTCAGCCAAGACATCAGTGTGAGGCTGTAGACTGCCATGATGTTCTAAGCAGAAGCACTCAGCTGAGGATGAAGCAGACAGTGGTCCATGCTTCACTAAGAAGACATTTTTCTAAACCTCAACATGGCCAAGCTTACTCTTTCCTTAGTTATAAACTGGTATTGCAATCTGAAGGTTACATTTAGTAATAATTCCAGACATGCATGGCTGGTTTCTTAAAGCCAAATAAGTATTTAGATAATAGAAGGAACAAAAGGTCAGATGCAGGCCTGCCAAAGCTTGACAGGGATACATGTTTTCAGGAAAAGAAACAGTTATTTCCTTTCTCCTGCTTTGAGACAGTATCTTCAAAATCTTCACTTACTATAAAATAATAGCATATCATCTGCATGGAACATGAGGAAATAATTAAAACCTGACCCCACCTTATTTTACAGCAGTTGGATTGACAGAAATGAAATTTTATATATTAAGTGCTGTGAGCTTCTAGGAGGAAGGTTCTGCTACAAAAGCTAAAGAATGTTCACTCTGGGTGTTTCTATCAGTGAAAATTACATTTAAAATCCATATAGTCTCTTTTTGTGAAATGTGAAGAAAATTCTAGTTGGAAATGGAGCAGATTCAAAGTGATCAGGGAAGTGTTGCTACAGGTACTTTCTAAAGTGCTGGTGTGACAGGCAGGCATAAAAATCTTATGCTGACTACAGTGAAAACTGAGACTGTGGCTAAGAGGTTCATTTAAGGTGAGTCAACAGTAGAATTCCTCTGCGCAGATACTTTTTGAATTAAGTGAAAAATAGCACTATTATACTTGTCTCCAAAACGACCTTTAATACTACTCTCTGCACCATTCAAGCTACACCCGCCACTAAATTGCTCTTTAAAACCACTAAACTGTAGTCCTGTCTAAAGGCTAATGATGCAAATTCATAACATAACCTTCATAAATAGTTTCAGAGAAAGTGGATAAGTCTTCATGAGCAAGCAGAAAAAATAGTTATAATAGTATTGTAAGTGCATGGGGCACAAATAACAAAAGATACCCCTTCATTTTATAGTAAGACCAATTGAGGAAGAGCCATGTTAGGAGTCAGAATTGACTTTTCCTTTAATCTGATATTTAGACATCAGAGATGGTGCCAGCACTTTTTATGATGAGGTTTGTCTGCTGACAGTTTGAGATCGAGTGTGTTGAAATAGCCCTTCCTTATTCTTTGGGAAATAAAAATGGATACAGCGAGAGTGGGTGGGAACTGCTCCCCCACCCCACTTCAAATCACGCCAAGCCTGGACTTCCAGCACAGGATCCAATGCAGGGTCTACTTCTGCCAATGCACTGATGAGCCAGTAGTGAAAGGAGAAGCTCGAGGGAGGCTGTGGCTTCCGGGATCTGTGTCAACTCTCTCCAGCCAGTGTCTCCAATGGTTAAGGGGCACTTGGGCGCCATTGCTCTGGAATGCAAAACGAAGAGTTACCAGTCTAGTTGCAGCTGTTTGGAAATATTTTTGGTTGGACTTTCTGAATATCAATGACAAAAATAATCGACAGAAGGCCCTCATTAAAGCATGTGCCAATTTGTAAACATTGTGAGGCTTTAATGGCCAAAATATAAGGTCTGTTTCTTCTTGTTCTGTTCCTACAAATCCCCAGAAAAATGTTCATGTGCAAGAGACTATGTGAACCCCTGTTCTTCCTAATTGGCATAGAACGCCATTATACTGTAGGAGTGAGGGCAGAATGGGGAACTAAGGAATGGCAAGGTGACCTCCCTGACAATTTCATGAGAAGTCAAAATGTATGCAAATGAAATGACCAGAGGAAAAAAGAAAGGAAAACCAGGTTCTATGTTTATGATCAGCTGGAATATATTTCACAGGGCTTAGGCAGGGGTCCTGCCCACATACAACCCTTCAGGGTGTAGACAGAAGCAAGGGTTAGTTTAGGAAGGAAACAGAAGCTTACCTGTTCCCCAGCAATTTACATGAATGAGTAACCCAAAACAAACTAGCAAAAAAAAAAAAAAAGCCAAAAGCCACATTCACATTTGTCTGGGAATTCATGTTGGAGAATGGCCTTTTGGAACTGTAACAATGAAAGGCTAACATTTTGATCATTTTAATCATCATTCATAAATCTTGCACAGTTTTGCCAAAGTAAATATATTTGCTTTGGGTTAAAATGTACCAATTTTGTACTTTGAAATACTGTTTTCCTTTTTTGCCCAAATAGACAGATAATCAACACACAGGAATTTGAACACAACATAGAGTACCCTGGGTTTTGGGACCAAAACTATTTGATATTTAAAATGATGGATTTTATTTTACCTCTGAGATTTAACAAACGTTAACATATTGCCAAATTTGTTTCTTTAATAATAGAAAGAAAATGTGCAGCTAAGGATGATGCTCCCCTCCTGTATCACTCCCCTCCCTCTTTTCCTACAGAAAACCTCGAGGTCACAGAATCTGGCACACTGCTAAAGGGCCCAAACTGAACACAGAACTCCAGTTGTGCTATGAGACAGCCCAGTAACCATCATATACAGTGTCTGCCTTTTTTTTGACTGTTCACTATAGGCGTTTATATCTTTATGCAATATCTAGTATGATCTAGAGCATTAAAAAGATTCACAAAGACATAAAACTGCATCTCCTTCTACGTCTTACATTTTTAAAAATTGATGATTGCCTGCCTATTAACTATTTCCTCCCTGTTCCTCACTAAACAAAGCCCCAGTTTTGTTGGGCTTCCCTGATGGCTCAGAGGTTAAAGTGTCTGCCTCCAATGTGGGAGACCTGGGTTCGATCCCTGGGTTGGGAAGATCCCTTGGAGAAGGAAATGGCAATCCACTCCAGTATTCTTGCCTGGAGAATCCCATGGATGGAGAAGCCTAGCAGGTTACAGTCCATGGGGTCGCAAAGAGTCGGACACGACTGAGCGACTTCACCTTCACCTTCACCTTCCAATCTTTAGGGAAAGAGAACCTTTCACCATGTCAAGAATAGATACTAATTAGTATAAGCCGTCATGGTAATCTTTTCCTTCCCAGTGAATGGACTATGCAGGGCAATGTGACATAATTCTAGTGAATGAAGTAAGCAGAATATGGGTGGGAAGTGTCTAGGAAAGATTGCTTGTTCTTAAAAGCGCAGAAGTAAATGGCTTCATCTTGTGCTGGATGCTACCATGCCTGAGTGTGACCTGCGCAACCATCTTGCTACTTTGAGGAAGCTGGCATGATGATTTGTCCATATAAGGATAATGGCAGAGCAGAAACAGGGGTAAAACAGAAGCTGTATTAACCAGTCTTCAGGCTGGTTTTTTTTTTTTTTTTTCAAATGTGAATCTTTTTACATAAGCAAATACATTTCTCTTTTATAAGCCACATTGATTATGTTTTTATTGCTTTTAGGAAAAAGCATCTTTTTCTTTCAGTGTTGGGGAAATACAGATTTTCTTTAATATTTTAAATCCCTGAATGGTTCCAATGTATGCATATTTATACATACTATTTTTGCTATTACTAAAAATGTGGCAACAAACATCCTAGCTCAGGTCCCTTCATGAGCTACTGTATAAGTGGAATTGTTGGGTCATGTCCATAGACTATGCACATCTTCACCTGTATTACATTATATTTCCAAATTGTTCTCCAAAGAATATGAAGCAGTTCATGCCTCTGCAGCAGTATATAGGAGCGTATCTGTCCCAACATGATTGCCATTTTGAAATTTTGAGTTTTGCCGTTTTCAGATTTTCAGTTTACCTTTATGACGCAGTGGTATCTGTTGCTTTTATTTGCATTTCTATGTCTACAAATGAGGTTGAGAAGCTTTCAGTGTATTTGTTAGCCATTTAGTCTTCTCTTTTTAAAATTAATTGTTTAAGTCATTTATGTACTTTTTCATTGGATTGTTTGTTTTTTGTTGGTGTTTAGAATTTTTTTAATAGGCTGGATATCAATGCTTTAGCAGTTATATATACTATAATTATCTTTTCGCAGACTAATAGTTGGCTTTTATTTGTGGTATGTTTTGTGACACAGGCATTTTATACTTGAATGTAATCAAATATATCACTTTTTAAATTTATGGCTTGTAAATTTTATGTTGTCTTTAAAAATTCTTTTCTAACTGAGATCATAATGATATAACCCTACATTTTCTTAAAAACTGCTAAGTTTTGCTTTTTGCATTTAGATTTTTAATATATCTAGTCATCTTCATTTTGTCCCTGTTTTTAATGAAGTGGAGACTTCTAAGGTTTCTTCTGGTCTAAATCAATTTTGTCACTTAAGGTATAATCAAAAAAAAGAAATAAAAAGTTATTTCAAGAAAGGGAATTTAATATATAGAATTGGTTGCTGCTGCTAAGTCGCTTCATTCGTGTCTGACTCTGTGCAACCCCATAGGTGGCAGCCCACCAGTTTCCCCTGTCCCTGGGATTCTCCAGGCAAGAACACTGGAGTGGGTTGCCATTTCCTTATAAATGCTTAAAAGTGAAAAGTGAAAGTGAAGTCGTTCAGTCATATCCGACTCTTAGCGACCCATGGACCACAGCCTACCAAGTTCCTCCATCCATGGGATTTTCCAGACAAGAGTATTGAAGTGGGGGTGCCATTGCCTTCTCTGAGAAAGCTGGTTACTCAGATGAAAAGAGTGAAAGAAGAAAATAAATTTTTTTTTAAACCCAGAAATAACTTAAGGAAGCAAATATTAGAGAACGGGAGTATTAGAACTACCAGATCCTAGAAACTCAGAGGACTCCCCTGAAGATTTTGTGCTCAGATCTTTAGGAAAGGAATCTTAGCTGACTCCTACTGGGACCTTAGAGGGGCATACAGAGGCTGGCTCTGGGAGTGCTAAAAGAGCTAGAAGCAAGTGAATTACCTCTCCTGGGCTCAACTGCTGCTACCTAGGTGAATTGCTATTGCTAGGATAATGTTAATAGAAAAAAAGAACAAAGTTCTATCCTCTTCTACATTCCAGTTTGACTCTGTTTTGTCTCTTTGGCAGGACCTAAGGGGAAGCCATGTAGCAAAGTAATCTGGAGAATTAGCAGATTATAGAAAGAAGAATGGATTTGAGTCCAAGAGACAGCATCAGTAAATAATTAGCCCATTAGTAGAAGCTTTAGTGGCTGTATGCACCTAAGGGAATGCGCAGCCTAATTCATTGGCTGAGGGAAGAAAAGGAAATTCAGTCTTGCTAATACTTAACAAGACTATTTAATTCAGAGTTTTCACACTAGTGTCCCCACTCAACCTGCAAAAACATTGTTGAATTCAAAGATAAGCTAAACACTTTTAGCAAGCAACCTGTATTTCAAAGTTGACATTTGATAAGATAACAAGTTATTGTTGGTAATATGCTACCTAGTGAATATTTTCTTCAAAATAAGTACCCTTAATCTGACCCTTCAAGATAAAGGTGACATTTTATCAAGAAGTGAGAAATAACTTAAAAAAAAAAAAACCAACCCATCTTATATAAAGATAATTGGGTTAGGGGAGAATATTCCTATTATTATTATGTTACTTGTTGGCAAAATTGATATCTATCAAAAGTGTTATCTACTCAAATAATAATCTTGAAATTAGAATACATCAGTCAAAACATTTTCCAAATGAAAGATGCTAGTATATTTCGAAATAATGTTCTAAAAATATAAAAATAGACTAAGGTCTTGTTATTTTTAGGAGCAATGGATTGACATTAGAGAATGTAAGACTTCGCTAGCTGAAATTTGTCAGAGACCATTTAGTTGGATGAAACTGAAAAATGAATCTTAAGATTTAAATACAACTAATGAAACGTTTTTTCCCCTTTGGACCTATGCGTTATTTTTAGCAATTTTTTTTAAAACTAAAGTAGCTATTGGCCCCAAATGTAGAATAAGCTAAACCTAAAATCAGATTTTTGAATCACTAAAGCATAACATTCAATTAAGGTTTTAAAATAAAAAAGAATATTTGTTTTAAACAAAAAAACCCATTAAGTGAAAGCAAAACACTTTCATATTGTTAATTAATAAAATAATGTAAAATATTTCACTTTTTAATTTTTAATTTACCTTGCTAATAATCTAAGCCTATTAGTTCACTAATATGTATATAAATTTATGAAAAATAAATATAATGTGTCTGTATAAGCAAATCTGGTTACTTTTAATGAGGTATGTGGTAGGATGTTTAAGCAAACTGGACAGAACTGTTCAAAGATAAACTGAGGCATATTAAACATGTTGATTTAATGTGTGCAAAAATGATTTCTAATTGAGCAGCATTCAGTCTAGAAGATGGAAAAGAATTCTGAGGAGCTGTGCAAAATGGAAGACTTTTTTTTTAGCCCAAAAGAAATAGGAACAAGGAAGTTAAAACTAGGCAAAAAAAAAAAAAAAAAGCAGGTTGTTTACTGCAAGGTCACTTCCATTTAGGGGGTGGCAGGGATCTATTGGTCAGATGACCTAACTCCTGTTAACCAGGCAATTCCTCCTTGACTGGCTTAAGATTTCATTTCTGAAAGAGCCAAAACTATAAATAAGTCTTGGTTTGGTAACATGGGGCTAAGAATGAGCAATTCTGTTTGGGGTCTGTTGTCTGATTTTTAATACTATTCATCTAAGCAGTTGTGATGTTATACTTGTTTTAACTCCTAAATTTGAATTATGTAATCTCCTGAGGTATATCCCAAAATATATAGACTAAGAGTTTGAAAGATTTTATCTCCTAAAAAGTTGCAGCATATAACATTTGTTTCAATACTCAAGAAGTTACTACTGTATGAAGTGCTTTGATGAATGAGTGACTGACATCCACTAGTTCATCATAAAAAATTTACAGTAGTCTGTATGGTTTTCTAGATTTCTTTTTTATATCTATATCTATACATACTTACATGTGTATCTATCTATATATAGGATGAGTTCAGTTCAGTTCAGTCACTCAGTCGTGTCCGACTCTTTGCAACCCCATGAATCACAGCACGCCAGGCCTCCCTGTCCATGACCAACTCCCGGAGTTCACTCAAACTCATGTCCATTGAGTCAGTGATGCCATCCAGCCATCTCATCCTCCGTTATCCCCTTCTCCTTCCCTCAATCCCTCCCAGCATCAGAGTCTTTTGCAATGAGCCAACACTTCGCATGAGGTGGCCAAAGTACTGGAGTTTCAGCTTCAGCATCAGTCCTTCCAATGAACACCCAGGACTGATCTCCTTTGGAATGGAATGGTTGGATCTCCCTGCAGTCCAAGGAACTCTCAAGAGTCTTCTCCAATACCACAGTTCAAAACCATCAATTCTTCGGCACTTAGCTTACTTCACAGTCCAACTCTCACATCCATACATGACCATTGGAAAAACCACAGCCTTGACTAGACGGACCTTTGTTGGCAAAGTAATATCTCTGCTTTTCAATATGCTATCTATTGGTCATAACTTTCCTTCCAAGGAGTAAGTGTCTTTTATTTCATGGCTGCAATCACCATCTGCAGTGATTTTGGAGCCCCAAAATATAAAGTCTGACACTTTTTCCATTGTTTCCCCATCTATTTCCCATGAAGTGATGGGGCCAGATGCCATGACCTTCATTTTCTGAATGTTGAGCTTTAAGCCAACTTTTTCACTCTCCTCTTTCACTTTCATCAAGAGGCTTTTGAGTTCCTCTTCACTTTCCGCCATAAGGGTGGTGTCATCTGCATATCTGAGGTGATTGATAATCCTCCCAGCAATCTTGATTCCAGCTTGTGCTTCTTCCAGCCCAGTGTTTCTCATGATGTACTCTGCATAGAAGTTAAATAAGCAGGGTGACAATATACAGCCTTGACGTACTCCTTTTCCTATTTGGAACCAATCTATTGTTCTATGTCCAGTTCTAACTGTCGCTTCCTGACCTGCATAGAAATTTCTCAAGAGGCAGGTCAGGTGGGCTGGTATTCCCATCTCTTGAAGAATTTTCCACAGTTTATTGTGATCCACACAGTCAAAGGCTTTGGCATAGTCAATAAAGCAGAAATAGATGTTTTCCTGAAAGTCTCTTGCTTTTCCATGATCCAGTGGATGTTGGCAATTTGATCTCTGGTTCCTCTGCCTTTTCTAAAACCAGCTTGAACATCAGGAAGTTCATGGTTCACATATTGCTAAAGCCTGGCTTGGAGGATTTTAAGCATTGCTTTACTAGCATATGAGATGAGTGCAATTGTATGGTAGTTTGAACATTCTTTGGCATTGGCTTTCTTTGATATTGGAATGAAAACTGACATTTTCCAGTCCTGTGGCCACTGTTGAGTCTTCCAAATTTGCTGGCATATTGAGTGTAGCACTTTCACAGCATCATCTTTCAGGATGTGAAATAGCTCAACTGGGATTCCATCACCTCCTTTAGCTTTGTTCATAATGATGCTTTCTAAGGCCCACTTGACTTCACATTCCAGCCTGTTTGGCTCTAGGTGAGTGATCACACCATTGTGATTATCTGGGTCATGAAGCTCTTTTTTGTATAGTTCTTCTGTGTATTCTTGCCACTTCTTCTTAATATCTTCTGCTTCAGTTAGATCCATACCATTTCTGTCCTTTATCAAGCCCGTCTTTGTGACAGGTATGTACATATCTGTCTATATAGATTTTAAATTTAGTTCACAGAAATTATGTAACCACCAAACTCCTATCCTTTAGTGTATTTGACTTCATATTATTCTCATGTTCCCTGCCTAATTGCATACTTGTTTTTATGTAGCTATCCCAGCACAAGCCAGACACTCTACCTATTTAGGTTGTCTACATTTGTGCAACAGAGGAGTTGGCAGAGATATCAAAGGACCTTTCCAAGTTTCAAAATTTTTGAAATTACATAGAACACTAATCTAGAATAGAGCTTTTCAAATACTTTTTTAAACTGCAGAATTCTTGTGAGCTATCTATCAGTTTTAGTGGCTGGCAGTAGTCCCAGAGCCTGCCATGGGTACACAGACTTTCTTCTGGTCCAGTTGAAAAGATACTCCAAAGGAAGACTCCATCACTGTTGTGTGTTCCTAGGGACCAGGAAAGGAGCTTGCAAAACTGATCTCTGGGTCTGGAGGAGTGGTTTCACAGTGCCCTGAGATGTCGTCTGGGGCAGGTGGCATGTAGGCTTACTCTGTGCATTGCCATCTGTGATTGCTATCCACTTCATCTATAGGTCATTTTGCTGGTCAGCTCACCTCTTTTCTCCGCCATCCTGGGATTGTCTCTGGTTTGGGGCCTTGTACATTTGAAGGGCATAGATCTAGTCTTCCTTCCTGTCTTTCTCTTCAGACTAACAATACCCCTAAGGGTTCTTTGAAAGAAAAATAACATGACCATTGGAGATATGTTTGTTTTGTGTCTGCTCCACCAGCAGCCGGCACTGCCCCAGTCCTGCAATGAGAGTTTGGAGTCTAAGGCATGAAAAACAGCCCATAGGAATTTCAGAGACTCATAAAGTTTGTAAACTAATGATCTAGGCCTTTCATTTTCTTTGGAAAGGTGGCAACCCAAAGTTGCATGGAGCCAAAAGGAATTTTTAAGACAGAAAAAAGAATGCCTTTATTTAGGCTTCATTCCTTGAAATGTTAGACAACTTGTCACTCTTCAGTTAAAAAAATAAAAATAAAAAGACTTCTGTGTACAGGATGAAATGACCTTTACAATGGTAAAAATAAGACAATCTGATCCATGGTGGGGTAAAATGACATGGCTAGAAAGGGGAGATAGGACTGAGTGGAGATAGGGCCAAAAAGACGAGAGAAACAACTCACTGGGGAGTGGTGTGAAGGCCTTTCCTTTCCTGTGCGACACAGTGGAAAAACCCAGAAACATCAAGGGCCTGGGAGACAGATTTAGATTGAGACAACTATAAAAGAAAGAAAGAAGAGCCAAGCAAAGCCAAGCTCTGGGACAACCTAGGTGATAAACCATTGTCTGTTCCCAAATATCTAACCCCATTGCTTTGGAACTGGAAATGTCTGCTATGAGTCATATGTATGGATGATGGCACTATCTCTGCATTTCAAATCTCTAGATTTCTCTAGAAATTACATTAAGGGGGAAGAAAGAAAGGAAGCTTAAAACAGAAAAACATGGATTAATTTTTCAAATCATTTGCTACTTTGGAGATCAAAGAGCAAAGTCCTGACTCTAGTATAGGAAGATATATTTTAATGGAGCCACCCAGTTGCTTACTAAAATATAATGCTACTTAATTCTTTAACGTCAATTAGCATTCCCCAAAGACTCTTGAGAGTCTCTTGGACTGCAAGGAGGTCCAACCAGTCCATCCTAAAGGAGATCAGTCCTGGGTGTTGATTGGAAGGACTGATGCTAAACCTGAAACTCCAATACTTTGGCCACCTCATGCAAAGAGTTGACTCATTGGAAAAGATCCTGATGCTGGGAGGGATTGGGAACAGGAGGAGAAGGGGACGACAGAGGATGAGATGGCTGGATGGCATCACCGACTCAATGGACATGAGTTTGAGTGAACTCCAGGAGTTGGTGATGGACAGGGAGGCCTGGAGTGCTGCGATTCATGGGGTCACAAAGAGTCCGACACGATTGAGCAACTGAACTGAACTGAATAGTTTTCTTATTTATTCTTGCCTTTTATCCTTGGCTCCTCCTGTTAGAAGCATGTCTTGTTTCCCACTCTATACCCAGTGGCTGGTACCTCTGGGCCCATGGTAAGCCATGAAGAAATATTTGTCAAATGACTGATGACTGAATAAACAAATGAATGATGGAAGGAAAGAAGAGTGTAGAAGAAGATCTAGGGATGTGTGTTTGTGTGTGTTTAAAAAGTAAGCTGAGGTATGGTGCTGGAAAAACGGGCAAGAAGAAAAAAGTAAGAAATCTGACCTGAAGTTAGAAGAGAATAAAAGTTAGCAAAAATAAATTTCCCACTTTCTCCAAGATTGACCCTGGAAATAAATATCCTTACTATGCCCTAATCTGGGGGTGGGTGTACTGGTACTGTATTTCAGAACTATTGAAAAACCCTTGGAATGAGACATGAGCAGAGCTGCTCCAGTATTTGGACTGGGCCTCTACCAAAAACATCCTGGTTGCTTTGTAAGGAATGTTACAGAACCAGGTGCTCTGAAATGCCTGTTTTCAATTTACAGAAATAACAAGCATTTTGCTTAGCTCCATGGTGGTCCCTATTAAGCAAAGGCAAGCATTGAATGCTGGTGAAGTCCATTGTGGTGGTGCTATTCATGGCTGACTCTGAAGTTCCTGTATAGAAAATAGGCAAAAAGGACCCTTGAGAATTTAAAATTTTAGTTAACAATTTCATCATGTACTTCCTTCTTTCAAATAAGAAAGAAAAAAGAAACTAGCTTGGGAATGATTAGATTTACTTATTGCATCTTGTCTCCTAACAGTTTTAAGTCTGACAAAGGGGTAGAGATCAAGGGTGTGTGTGTACATAAGCAGATACCTGTGTGCTCAGTCACATCCAGCTCTTTGTCACCCCATGGACTGTAGCCAGCCAGGCTCCTCTGTCCATGGGATTTTCCAGGCAAGAATACTGGAGTAGGTTGCCATTTCCTACTCCAGGGGATCTTTCCAACTCAAGGATCAAACCTGTGTCCCTTGTGTCTCCTTCATTGGCAAGAGGATTCTTTACCGACTGGACCGCCGTCATGTAATAGTTGTAAATGTGAGCACTCTTCTATACAGAGGATGAGATGGTTGGATGGCATCACTGACTCGATGGACATGAGTCTGAGTGAACTCCGGGAGTTGGTGATGGACAGGGAGGCCTGGCGTGCTGTGATTCATGGGGTCGCAAAGAATCGGACACAACTGAGCGACTGAACTGAACTGAGCTGATACCTGTAAGTTTGCTAGGTTTGTTGCTGCATTGTCTTTTCCTCTCTCCCTCCCCTCTCCTCTTTTGTCGTTGTTTTGTCTCATCTCACATATCAGAAGAAAAAAAATCTGGGATTATTCAAAAGTAAGATGAAGACCCAAAACACACCTTTCATTTTATTTTGAAGGGAAATTGTGTTTCTAGCTATACTGTTTCTGAATCCATACTGTTTTCTCTTAAAGATTCAAACTTAATCTGTGCTATTTCTGTATTTCAAAGCTAATTTTAAGAGACATAATCATTAAGGACTATTATCTAATATTTTATGGAGAAAAAAAATTAAAAAGAAGGAAATACTATTCATAGGTTTGGGAGCTACTTAAGGGCCAAACTCTTTTTGTGTGTGCCTTGTCATTACATTTTCCAGGATTCTTAGATGAGTATTTTGATAACTACAATTTGGAAAATCAAGTGTCTACAGGTATGTGTATCACAAACTATATGAGACAGATGTTCGTTCTTGGGATACAAAAGAAGTCTTTCTTCTTTAAAGGCTCATGGCTGAGTCCAGTATTTCAAAAGCCACTTCACCAGAAAGTCTTCATTCAAATGAGGACAAGTTCTAGAAAGTAAAATAGGAGAACTATTTTTGTTTGTACTCCTGTTGCTCTTGTTGTTTAGTCGCTAAGTTGTGTCCAACTCTTTGTGACCCCCTGAATTACAGCATGTGACATTTCCCTGTCCTTTACTACCTCCTTGAGTTTGCTCAAATTCATATCCGTTGATTTGGTGATGCTATCTAACCATCTCATTCTATGTCACGCCTTCTCCTCTTGGCCTCAATCTTTCTCAGCATCAGGGTCTTTTCCAACGAGTCAGCTCTTTGTATCAGGTGGCCAAAATTTTGGAGTTCACTGTCAGTGCTTCCGATGAATATTCAGGACTGATTTCCTTTAGAATTGACTGGTTGGCTCTCCCTGTAGTCCAAGGAACTATCAAAAGTCTTCTCCAGAACCACAGTTCAAAAGCATCAATTCTTTGGTGCTCAGCATTCTTTATGGTCGAACTCTCACATTCTTACATGACTACTGAAAAACCATAGCTTTGACTATACGGACCTTTGTTGGCAACGTGATGTCTTTGCTTTTTAATATGCTGTCTAAGTTTTTCATAACTTTTCTTCCAAGGAGCAAGTGTCTTTTAATTTGATGGCTGCAATTATGGTCTGCAGTGATTCTGGAACCCCCCCCAAATAAAATCTACCACTGTTTTCACTTTTCCCCCATTTATTTGCCATGAAGTGACTTCTGACTATTTGTATTTAACTAGATGGAATATAAATTTTAGGGTATAACTGTCAAGTGAGTAATTTTCTGAAATGGATATAATTCTATTTAAAATGATTGTTCATTCCATGGCAGTACTACCAGACACTGTATCTAGTAATGTCCCTGATATTCAGTCTAATGGAACTATGTCAGTCCCTACCATCTTTGACCTAATGCATGACCTCTGTTGACAAATGGTTTATTGCCTAAGTCCTAATATACTCCCTGAGCTTCAGAGCTACCATTTTTTAATCTTCCTCTTTTTCCTTTAGTGGTTGCTCTTTTGCTGGAAATTACTCTCCTTTTCTGGGTCTCCCTATATTGGAATGCTCCTCCACCAGACAGCCACATGGCTCACTCTATCACTTCCTTCTAGTCTTTTTTTCAACTGTTATCTTATCAAAAGGCAGTACTTTCTGCCCTATTTGAAAGTAGCACAACCCCCTAACCATACCTCTCATTATCTTTCATCCTTAGTTTGCTTCATTTTTTTCAATGATTTTATCATCACCTATGCATCGACTTTTTTAAGAAATTTTTTATTTCATGTCTCCCCTCACTAGGAGACAAAAATAAATATCACCATGAGATCAGAAACCGAATTTGTTTGGCTCATTGCTCCAATCCCAGTGTTAAAACAACACAGCACATCCTTGACACTCAAAAAATACTTGATGAGTTGAACTGTTATATACTATATATAAAATGTATGGTCTTCCCTGATGGCTCAGACAGTTAAAAAAAAAAATCTGCCTGCAATGCAGGAGACCTGGGTTGGGAAGATCCCCTGGAGGAGGGAATGCAACCCACTCTAGTATTCTTGCCTGAAGAATTCCATGGACAGAGGAGCCTGGTGGGCTACATTCCATGTGGTTGCAAAGAGTTGGACATGACTGAACAATTAACACTCTCACTTTTTTCATATATAAAATGTATGTTTATTTAAGACATTTCAAGTTATAAAAAGATAACATTTTAAGTTGTGAGCTTATAATTAACACATTATTGACCAGGAGATTGTTGCAGAAACTAATGCCTATGGCATTAATACATCTCTGGTCAATAATGTGTTAAGCAAACTCACTGGTTAATAATTCATTTACCAAATAATTTATGACTTTAGAGTTATATATATATATATATAAGCATCGAGTTTTAGCATGGAAAAGCCAGGGTTCCATTTTGATTCTACCTCTTACCAGCTAGTTAATATTGTTGGCAAGTTACTTATTTCCATAGAGCCTCATTTTCCAATGTGTTAGAAGAGATGAGAACATTGATCTTGGTTGTGAAGATCATTCACATTTATTAAAAGTTGGCATGGAATAGATGGTATTAGCAAGCAGCAGTAGTAGTGATAGCAATAGTTTCTCACAGAGTAAGCAAGTACTTCTCCTCTGGAAATTCAGCATGACAAGAGCTTCAGCAAAACATAAGTGAGCTACACCAGAATCCCCACCTGGACTGAGACTGGAAATAAAGAGAAATAGTGGGGAGTGCATCATGATGCTGGGACCACTAGGGCCCTAGAATCTTGGAGCCCATCGCAGGCATAAACTTCATTCCAGGGAGTCCCAGAGCACCACTCGGGACCACCCCTGTTCAGAGAATAATCAGGAGACCAGCCCACTCCCACAGTAAGGCCAGAGTTGACTGGGATGGATTTGGAAATCTATCACAAAAAGAATCTAAATCTCAGGGAAGAACAAGAACCGGGCCCAGTCCTCTAGTGCCTCTCTGAAGTATTCTCAGTGAAGAGTAATTAATCCACTCAGTAAATGAAATAGAGCATCTTCAAACGTGAAGGGCTTCCCTGGTGGCTCAGACAGTGAAGAATCCACCTGCAATGCAGGAGACCTGGGTTTGATCCTTGCATTGGGAAAATTCCCTGGAGGAAGGCACGACAACCCACTGCAGTATTCTTTCCTGGAGAATCTCCATGGACAAAGGAGCCTGGCAAGCTACATTCCACAATGTCACAAAGAGTTGGATACAACTGAGTGACTCAGCACAGCACACATGTAAAATAGTGCCTCTCCCATATATACAGAGTCATCAAGAAATAGTCTTTTGCAGTAAATACATTTAACAAAAAAAAACCTATACACACATTCTTCTTAAACTCAGTGCTTCCTATTTCTTTATTTCATTTATCATCATTGCTTCCCATTTTGGTCCCTCTTTCTCTTCCTTTAAATTCCCACTCCACCATTAAACAGCAAAGCCCACAGGCCAGTACATCACCAATGTATACCCTTTAAAACATGTCTCTTTCCTTTGTTAGACAGGTAGACATATTGGAAGATAATCGGTAAAGTGAAGAAAAATAGAGATTCTTAGCTGATAGTCAAAATGCTGCTCATTCTCTGACCTTTCCTTTTCCCTGGAACAAAGTGCCAGGCTTAGTCTGGTTGATTGTTATAAGGGAAAGGCCAGAGGAATTTCAAGGTAACGATGTAAAACTCCAACTCTTCAGGGAAAGAGGGCAGAGACATGATTATTATAGTTTCATTTGATTTTAGATGGAGTTTGGGTGTATTAATGGGGACCCATTCATTTAGCTGAACTCACCATTTCATCAGGTATAAATAACCCTGGAAAGGGTCACAAAAACTCTCTGCAAGGGTTTACCACTGCGCCTGCCACCCCAAAGCCAAATACTTTTTAAAACACACACACACAACTGTGATTATAGAGTTATGACTTACACAGCGATGCTTCATCCAGTCATTTTACCTTCCTGAGCCAGTCACTGGAGGGCCAAAAGTGTTCCAACTCCAAAGCGATGTGTAATACTGCTCTAGGCTTTGCAGGACTGCCTAGGATCACCCTTGTCCAGAAGCCAGACCAAACTTCACCTGGCCAGAATCTCACAAGAATTAATGGTTTTTAAGAGAAGGTCACTGGCAGGACCTTAGGAAATGAGATCCCAAGACGTGGAACTAATTGTCCAACAGAAGAGATTTCACATAGGGAACGCGGCACTTCCTTGTCTGGCTAGTAGGATGTGTGGAGGGAGCAGAGCCCAGGAATGCTCAAATGTTTTTGAAAGTCCTTTATGTGGTTTGACTTAGGTGAAAGAGTTTTTTGTCTCCGATCACTTAGGATTAAATAAATTTCTACATAAATTTCATTTCTTTTTTTTTTTCTTCAAAGAGGTTTTGTATGTTTACTGGAACTTTGTACCAAGAGAAAATAAAAGAAGCACATACGGAAAATCACTGCAATTTTTTGGTTAAAAGGGATAGCAGGAGCCCCTCTTACTAACGGATAGCATAAGTATTTATTTGCTTGGTTATACCATATCCTATTAGGTACCTAAGTGACAGATAAAAACCTAGCTTTCATTTAGAATATCATGGTTGCTAATCAGATGGCAAGATCTTTGAAAATAAGACATTCATCTTCTGGCTTTGTATAACTTTTTCATTGCCTATCTCAACCCATGGACATCCTAGATACACAGTATATCTTCCAGAAATAGATTGCCTAGTCGGTACATTGAATCAAGTATGTGAAATCTGAAGTTCTCTTGACATGCTGATACTCAAAAGGAAGAAGGAAAAGCCCTCTTCATTCTTTTTTTTAATTCAAAAAAGATGTCTAGAGTACTCACCCCATGCCAGGCATTATGGTTGGGGTAGGAGCTGAGATAAAAGCAAGAATGATACAATTTTTGCCTTGAAGAGTGTAGTGTTTGATGCGGGCAGCGAGGGGGGATGGGGATGGTGCATGATAAAGTGGGGAAGTAATAATAATATATTCACCTAAAATTATAATTCAATACAAGAAGGACTAGCTTAGAGATGTCAAGGAAATGCTGAGGATTTCATAAAGCTTTTGACTGAAGAAATCAGGCAATGTCTTCATAAGAGATTACCTTAGTTCTTGAAAGAGTATTGAAAGTGGGTACATATTCAGCAGAAGCTCTTATTTACTCTATTTCCTTTCTACCAATTTTATCCCATTTGCTTTATTCAAATTGACAAAGGAGAGCAAGGAAAAGCAGCATGCTGCATTACAGTTAAGAATTTATCATGTTCCATTTGCAGACTGCCAGACATCAAATAGTTCAGGATACTTTTGTTTTCTGAGACTTCTAATGTATGAAAAATTTTGATAGACCAAAGCAGTGTTCTCAAAATTGTGGACTTTGTACAAATATTTAATAAATTCATCTTTTAATGCAAAAACACTATGCAATAGAGTTGTAACACTCATAAGAAAATTCTAAAAGTTATTATAAATATTTATCCATAGTATGCTCCAAGAAATGAGGCCCAGTAATCAGCACAGGTTCAGTGTTCAGCATTTTTATTGTTGTTCACTGGCTAAGTCATGTCTATTTGTGACCCCATGAACTGCAGCATGCCAGGCTTCCCTATCTTTCACTATCTCCCAAAGCTTGATTAAACTCACGTTTATTGAGTCAGTGATGTCATCCAATCATCTCAACCTCTGTTGCCCACTTCTCCTGCCCTCAATCTTTCCCAGCATCAGGATCTTTTCTAATAAGTCGGCTCTTTGAATCCAGTGGCCAAAGTATTGGAGTTTCAGCTTTAGCATCAGAATGTCCAGCTAATAATCAGGACTGATCTCCTTCAGAATGGACTGGTTGGATCTCCTTGCAGTCCAAGGGACTCTCAAGAGTCTTCTCCAGCACCACAATTCAAAATTATTAATTCTTCAGCACTCAGCCTTCTTTATGGTCCAGCTCTCACATTCATTCCTGACTTCTAGAAACACCATAGCTTTGACTATATGGACCTTTGTTGGCAAAGAGATATCCCTGCCTTTTAATATGCTGTCTAAGTTGGTCATAGCTTTTCTTCCAAGGAGCAAACATCTTTTAATTCCATGGCTGTAGTTACCATCTGCAGTGATTTTGGAGCCCAAGAAAATTAAATCTGCCACTTTTCCCACTCTTTCTCCATTTATTTGCCATGAAGTGATGGTCTTTGCCAACTAAGGTCTGTCTAGTCAAGGCTATGGTTTTTCCTGTGGTCATGTATGGATGTGAGAGTTGGACTGTGAAGAAGGCTGAGCACTGAAGAACTGATGCTTTTGAACTGTGGTGTTGGAGAAGACTGTTGAGAGTCCCTTGGACTGCAAGGAGATCTAACCAGTCCATTCTGAAGGAGATCAACCCTGGGATTTCTTTGGAAGGAATGATGCTAAAGCTGAAACTCTAGTACTTTGGCCACCTCATGCCAAAGAGTTGACTCATTGGAAAAGACTCTGATGCTGGGAGGGATTGGGGGCAGGAGGAGAAGGGGACAACAGAGGATGAGATGGCTGGATGGCATCACCGACTCGATGGACGTGAGTCTGAGTGAACTCCGGGAGTTGGTGATGGACGGGGAGGCCTGGCATTCTGCGATTCATGGGGTCACAAAGAGTCGGACACGACTGAGCGACTGAACTGAACTGAACTGATGGGACTGGATGCCATGATCTTAGTTTTTTTAATGTTGAGCTTTAAGCCAGCTTTTTCACTTTCCTCTTTCACTGTCATCAATAACATGAGTATAATTATAACCTCCTTTGAAGATTGCTTTCTAAAAGCTTAAATTTCACTTACCTTTATGGATGTGAGTTATCAGATCCATCATTGTGATAATTACAAGATTCACAGGAGAAACCAAGTGTACAATTTGAAGAAAATTACTTTAAGGCAAGGATTCAAGTATAAATATTAGGTTCTGAAAAGTAGTTGTGGTTTCAGACTGTGAATTTTAAATCATTATAGCCAAGATCAGGCATGTCTTTATTAATCAAAATAGGAACCATTCCAATCAACATAGTTTTGCCAATAAGAAATGTTTGTTTCTTCCTGTAGCATAAAAATCCATGCTTCATGATTCCATGATAGCTTGGAAAGCATTTCCTGCCTCCAGCTGGTTGTGGAAGCATTTTCCCTGCAAAAAGTTGTCGTGATGCTTGAAAGAAATGTTAGTCAGTTGGCTAGAGGTCAGGTGAATATGGCGGATGAGGCAAAACGTCGCAGTCCAATTCGTTCAACTTTTGAACTGTTGGTTGTGTGACATGTGGGTGGGCATTGTCTTGGAGAAGAATTGGGTCCATTTTATTGACCATTGCTGCCGGCATTGCAGTTTTTGGTGCACCTCATCAATTCACATCATGCTTATCAAATATAATGGTTTCACTAAGATTCAGAAAGCTGTAGTGGGTCAGATGGACAGCAGACCGCCAAACAGTGACCATGACCTTTTTTGGGTGCAGTTTGGCTTTGGGAAGTACTTGGAGCTTCTTCTCAGTCCAACCACTGAGCTGGTCATTGCTGGTTGTTGTATGAAGTCCACTTTTCATCATACATCATAATCTGATAGAGAAATAATTTGTTGTTGCATATAGTAAGAAAAGATGACACTTCAAAATGACAATTTTTCTGGTTTTTGACCAGCTCATGATACACTCCCTTATTGTGCTTTTTCACCTTTCTGATTTGCTTCAAATGCTGAATGACTGTAGAATGGCCGACACAGAGCTCTTCAGCAACTTCTCCTATAGTTGTAAAAGGATCAGTTTTGATGATCCTCCAATTGGTCAACTTTTGATGGCCGCCCACTGTGCTCTCGTCTTCAAGGCTCTTGTATTCTTTGCAAAACTTCTTGAACCACCACTGTGGTGGTGGTGGTTTAGTCACTAAGTCATGTCCGACTCACTGTGACCCCATGGACTATTGCCTGCCAGGCTCCTCTGTCCGTGGGGATTCTCCAGGCAAGAATACTGGAGTGGGTTGCCATTTCCTTCTCCAGGGGATCTTCCCAACCCGGGAATCGAACTGGGTCTCCTGAATTGCAGGCAGATTCTTTACCAACTGAGCTATGAAAGACTGTACATTTATTAGCAGTTCCTGGACCAAATGCATTGTTGATGTTGCAAATTGTTTTTGCTCCTTTACAACCCATTTTGAACTTGAATAAGAAAATCACTTGAATTTGTTTTTTATAACATCATTTCCCTAGTCCAAATAAATATAAAATACACAGCAAGTAAAATAAGTCAATAGCAAAAATATAAAGCAAGTGTGCATTAAAATGATGTATAGCATAACTACATTTACTTAAGAATGTATTCTAATAGCAACAAAGATCAACAGTGCAAAACCACGATTACTTTTGCACCAACCTAATAAGATGACAAATAATTTCAGTAGAAAACTAAACTGAAATTTACAGAGTTTTGAGTATTCAATGTTACCAGCAAATGACTTAGGCCATGAATATCTAAGTAGAGGAGGCATCCTGATTAGAACATAATAGATTAGTATATTGTACACTAGATTTGAAGTACAACAGCTTCTTAACATTAGCAAAGAGAGTTCAAGCACATACAACTAATAATGATATCAGCAATTTGTACACAATGTATACAATATTCATAGCATCATCGACTCAGTGGACATGAATATGAGCAAACTCCAAGAGACAGTGAAGGCACGCTGCAGTCAATGAAGTTGCAAAGAGTGGGACATGACTTAGTGACTGGACAACAAAACAGCAACATACATTGTCATACTTGTATACTCAGTTCAAACAATAGGAAAGGAGTGTAGAATAAATGGTATACCATGTAGTATTCCCAAAGATCCTGCAAGACTCCTAAGGATTCTGTCTCTCCAGGAAATAGAACATGTTGGTGATGATTTAGTCTCCAAGTCGTGTCCGACTCTTGTGACCCCATGGACTGTAGCCTGCCAGGATCCTCTGTCCGTGGGATTTTCCAGGCAAGAATACTAGACCTCATCAAGAGGAGTAATGTCTACTCTATAAAAGAAAAGATCTGTATCACTAAGCCTATTTAATACAGAATCTTTACAAAGCCTTGCTCTTCTGGGGATAAACCATGGTTCATGGTTATAGTCTTCCAGAAGCATATTTGACTTTTAAAAAACCTCTAACTTGCTGTTGGTCAATTCACCAGTATTCTGTAATAAGAAAATGTTTTAGTTTTTATTTCTGTGTAAAAAATTATTCCAAAACAGTTGTTTAAAATACACATTTACTATATCCCAGTTTCTTTGGACCAGGAGTCCAGGCATGGTTACACCGGGTGCCTTCTGGCTCAATGCCTTTCATGAGGCTGCAGTCAAGACATCAGCAGTGGCTGCCATCATTTCAGGGCTCCACTGGGGAAGGAACCACTTCCAGTCTCACTCACATGGTTGTGTTGGCAGGCATCAGGCTCTCGCTGGCTGCTGGCTACAGATGTTGCCACTTAGGCTTCTCCTTTGGACAGCTCACAGTATGGCAGCTGACATCCTTGAGAGAAAACTGGAAAGACTAGGTGTGGGCCTGAGCCTGATGTCAGAGTCTTTCACGGCCACCTAATCATTCATCACCTTTAAGTATTCTTTTTGGTAGGCATGGTAGCCAACCTGCCCTCAAGGAGAGATTATACAAGGTCATGAATACCAGGAGGGGAGGGCCATTTTAGAGGCTGCCTAGCTACTACAGACAGATAGAAGTAACATCTGAATGATATTCTAAATTATCAGATTAACACAGACCTGGTGAATGTCTCCATAACTCTCAATCTGTATAGACTGTTCCCTCCAAGCTGTGTGAACTGTTGGCATATACAGTAGTTTGACGAGGAGGCTGGTCTTTCCATCATGTCATCTGTGAAACATGGGACCTTTCAAATTAAATCCATGTATTCACACACTGACCTGAAGACACATGTGTATGAACAAATTATACTTCTAAATGCAATTACAAAAAAGTCAAGAAGTGCTAGAAGTGTGTTTCTCATGCTTACACCATTCTCTGCTGCTGCTACTGCTGCTAAGTCGCTTCAGTCGTGTCCGACTCTGTGCGACCCCATAGACGGCAGCCCACCAGGCTCCCCGTCCCTGGGATTCTCCAGCCAAGAACACTGAAGTGGGTTGCCATTTCCTTCTCCAATGCATGAAAGTGAAAAGTGAAAGTGAAGTCGCTCAGTCGTGTCTGACTCTTCGTAACCCCATGGACTGCAGCCTTTCAGGCTCCTCCATCTATGGGATTTTCCAGGCAAGAGTATTGGAGTGGGGTGCCATTGCCTTCTCCAACACCATTCTCTAAAGGCTATTAAATGAACTGCTGAAGAATGTGCACCATAGTGAAAAGAAAACTATTTTCATTTTTTAATTCTTGGCTTCTCTGTCCTGACGTCCAGAACCTAAACACTGAGCAGTTTCAAGTTGTTGCTTATTTCTGCTTTAATAAACATAGAAGAGTGTAAAAATGAAGACTATATTTTCTCTGTTTTATCGTGTTTCCCTATTCATGCCCCTCCTATTATTCCTCCCTATCTGCTGATCCATTCACCTCAGTAAAGTTCAGATAAATTGAGCGTCTATTGTTCCACTTGAGGCAGTTTTAGAAACTGACCTTGCTTTCTGTGCAAGATTGTTTTCAGTGGTAACAGTGATTTTATTAATAAGCAATAAATTCCTCAGTGATAACTTGACACCTGTGAAGTTTCAACTTTTAAACTCTCACTATACGCCAATGCACCAGAAGGAATTTTAGATCCTTTAACAATAGTAAAAGATACTTTTTCACCTGCTTCTAACTCAAACATAGTTTAGCACATTTGCATCAGTTTTCTCCAAAAGAAATATGCTTTTGGATACAACTCAGAGGTACACAATTTCTGCCAAAAGAATAGTTTTCCACACTATTTCACACACACTAAAATAGGGTCCGAATGGTCTTGAACACATTTTAAGTGGTCTGCACTCCCATGTTTTCTAATTCCAAATCCTGAGTTTTATCGGAATGCTTGACATATCTAATGGATACTCCACAAGTATCTCAAACCAAAGATATCTCAAAATGAACTCATCCTCCTTTCCCAAAATATCAACTCATAGAGCTATACAGTTAATAAGCAGTTATTTCCTAATCCCAATTTCCTTAATTTACAAGAGAAGTTCAGGAAGACCCAGAGAATTTAGATGAATTGCTCAGTGTATCCGGGATTAGAGGCAAGATAATGTTTCCTTCTTCCGGGTCCTTCATTCTTTTAATTCTTCTGTTTCTATTAAAGGCACCACTAAAGATTCCTACTTGCCTCAAGCCATCAAGGTCAAATTTAGCTCAAATTTAACAATATTATTTCTTCCAGTTAGTGATCATGGCATAACTTTACATTTCTTTGTATCATTTTCAGTGTTTTATAGTTTTCAGAATATATATATTCCACTTAATTAAATTTGCTCCTAGGTATTTTATTCTTTTTTGATGTGATTTTTAGCAAGATTGTTCTTTTGCTTTCTCCATCTGAGAAATGCACTCATTGTCAGTATATAGAATAGCATTCTGTGTATTAATCTTGCAACTTTTTTGAATTCATTTATTAGCTCTAATAATTTTGGTGGAAACTTTTGGGTTTTCTATATATGGTATCATGCCATCTGCAAATACTGACAGTTTTACTTCTTTCTTTCTAATCTGGATGCTCCTGTTATTTGATTGTTGTCTCTAGAGCTTTGAATACTATGTTAAATAGAAGTGACAAGAGTGGATACCCTTGTTTTTTTCTTGAATTTAGAGAAGAGTTTGTCAGTTTTTCGCTACTGAATATTATGTTGCCTGTGTAATTGTCAAAAATGACTTCTTACATTGAGCTATGTTCCCTATACACACATTTTGATGACAGTTTTTATCATGAATGGATGTTAAATTTTGTCAAATGGCTTTTTCTGTGTCTATTGAGATGACCATGTGATTTTTATCCTTCCCTTAGTTAAAGTGATGTAACATATTGATTGATCAGATATTGAACCATTCTTGCATCCCTGGAATAACTCCCTCTTGATCATAATATATTATTCTTTTTATATATTGTTGGATTTGATTTGCTAATATTTTGTTGAGGAGTTTTACATCTATATTTATCAGATGTATTGGCCTGTAATTTTTCTTTTTTGAAGTATCTTTCTTGTTTGAAACTCTCAGTAATAGTGGCCTGGTAGACTGAATTTTGGAGTTTCCCTCCTTTATAATTTTTTTGGAATAGTTTGAGAAAGATAGTTATTAGCTCTTCTTTATAATTTTAGTAGAATTTCCCTGTAAATATGTCTAGTCTTGGACTTTAGTTTGCTGGAAATTTTGATTGCAAATTCAATTTCACTACTAGTTGTTATATTCAGATTGTCTATTTCTTCCTGATTCAGCCTTCAGAGGTTGTATGTTTCTAGAAATTTGTCTGTTATTCTAGATTGTCCAATTTGTTGGCATATTCCTTTTTATAGTATTTTCATATGATTTATCTTTTCAGAAAAATAGCTTAGTTTCATCAATCTTTTTATTGTTTTTTTAAATGTCTCTATTTTATTATTTCCTCTCTGATCTTTATTATTTCCTTTCTTCTGCTGACTTTGGAATTTGTTTGTTGGCATTTGTTTCTTGCAGTAGGCCTATATCACCATAAACTTCCCTCTCAGGGCTTCTTTTGCTGCATCCCATAAATTTTGGAGTTTTTGGTTTCCATTTTCCTTTGTCTCAAGATATTTTCTGATTTCCTTATTTGTTAATTTCTTCATTCACCCATTGGTTTTTTTAGTAGTATGTTGCTTAACTTCCATGTATTTTTGTTTTTCTCGTTTTTCTTCCTGTAATTTATCTCTAGCTTCATACTGCTGTAATCAGAAAAAATGCTTGATATAATTTCTGTCCTCTTAAATTTGTTGAGAATTTTTTGTGCCCTAGTATCTGATCTGTCCTGAAGAACATTTCATGTGCACTTGAATGTGTATTCTATACGTTTTGTCTGTAATGCTCTATAAATATCGATTAAGTCCAACGGGTCTAATGTGTTATAGAAGAGCACTGTTTCCTTATAGATTTTCTGTCAGGATGATCTTCCATTGATGTCAGTGGGGTGTGAAAGTCCTCTACTATTATTATTGTCTTATTGTCAATTTCTCTCTTTATGTCCATTAATGTTTGCGTTATACTTTTAGGTCTTCCTGTGAAAGGTGTGTATATGTTAATGGTTGAAATAATCCTCTTCTTATACTCACCCATTTATCATTATATGATTCCCTTCATCTTTTGTTAAAGCCATTGTTTTAAGGTCTATTTTGTCTTGCATGAGTATTACCACCCCCTCTCTCGTCCTTTCATTTGCATGAAACATACTGTTTTCATCCCCTCGCTTTTAGTCTGTGTGTATCTTTAGGCCTGAAGTAAGTCTCCTGTAAGCAGCATATAGATGGGTTGTTTTCAATCTAATCAGTCACCCTATGCCTTTAGACTGAAGTATTTAGTCTATTGACATTGAAACATATTGATAGATACATACTTATTGTCAATTTGTTACTTGCTTCCTGGTTATTTTTGTAGCTGTTTTCTCGTCTGTTTCTGTTTTAGTTTCTTCCCTCCTGCTTTGATAATTTCCTTTAGTGTTATGCTTGTGTCCCATTCTCCCAAGCTTTAGTGAATCTGTTTTTTGTTTCTTATTTGTGGTTACCATGGGGTTCCTATATGTGGACTAGTAATGATATCTACTTATTTTAAACTGGTAGTCACTTAAGTTCAAACACATTTTTTAAAACATAAAATCTGCATTTTTACTCACCTCCCCAACATTGTTTTTTATTATGTCATGAGTGCACCCCTCCTATCATCTCATGGTTTCTTCTTTATGTCTTTGATGTAGAATCTTTTTTTTTTTTTTTTTGGTAAATTTTGGATTAGGTCTCAACCTGATTGCTTCTCTTCTCTTTCTATTCAATTCTATATGGATCTTTCTTACAGTCTTGGTTGTACAAGAATCTTTCTGCCATTCTTCAGTTAGTTTTCAGTGAGAATTGTTCCAGCTAGAGATGTATTTTTGATCTGTTCATGGGGGCAGGTGAGTTAGTTCTGCATCCTTCTATTCTTCCATCTTGATCTCTTTCCCTCCTACACCTATTCCTTTAAATTTTACTATGTTATAGCCTTCATAAAGACAGTGACCACAATAATTTAGCTGTTTGCTCCCTCTGTGTGACTAATGTGGTGCTTATCCTTAACAGGATTCAGGAAAGTTTCATTGGATTTATAAGCTCAGCCTATCTATGGGATGAAATTTAAAGAATTCAGGACAAATGCCTATCACCTACTTTGTCATGCTTCTCCATTAGAAGTGTGGTAAACTTCTTACCTGGCTCTATTAAAAGCCTTTTGTGAAGATAGTTAATCTTTCAGTTGCCTCTACTCATTCATGGTTTTACCCAGAAGAAAGTGATATGGCTAAACTTTGCAGATGGGTGGGACAAGGCTGGTGGTATTACAGAACACTTAAGTACATTCCCCCATCCCCATGGAAAAGAAATGCAAAAAAGAAAAATGGCTGTCTGGAGAGGCCTTACAAATAGCTGTGAAAAGAAGAGAAGCGAAAGGCAAAGGGAAAAAGGAAAGATATAAGCATCTGAATACAGAGTTCCAAAGACTAGCCAGAAGAAATAAGAAAGACTTCCTCAGCGATCAATGCAAAGAAATAGAGGAGAACAACAGAATGGGAAACACTAGACATCTCTTCAAGAAAATTGGAGATACCAAGGGAACATTTCATGCAAAGATGGGCTCGATAAAGGACAGAAATGGTATGGACCTAACAGAAGCAGAAGATATTAAGAGGTGGCAAGAATACACAGAAGAACTGTACAAAAAAGATCTTCACAACCAAGATAATCACAATGCTGTGATCACTCACCTAGAGCCAGACATCCTAGAATGTGAAGTCAAGTGGGCCTCAGAAAGCATCATTATGAACAAAGCTAGTGGAGGTGATGGAATGCCAGTTGAGCTATTTCACATCCTGAAAGATGTTGCTGTGAAAGTGCTGCACTCAATATGCCAGCAAAGTTGGAAGACTCAACAGTGGCCACAGGACTGGAAAAAGTCAGTTTTCATTCCAATCCCAAAGAAAGCCAATGCCAAAGAATGCTCAAACTACTGCACAATCGCACTCGTATCACATGCTAGTAAAGTAATGCTCAAAATTCTCTAAGCCAGGCTTCAGCAATACGTGAACCGTGAACTTCCTGATGTTCAAGTTGGTTTTAGAAAAGGCAGAGGAACCAGAGATCAAATTGCCATCATCCGCTGGATCATGGAAAAAGCAAGAGAGTTCCAGAAAAACATCTATTTCTGCTTTTTGACTATGCCAAAGACTTTGACTGTGTGGATCACAATAAACTGTGGAAAATTCTGAAAGAGATGGGAATACCAGACCACCTGACCTTCCTCTTGAGAAACCTATATGCAGGTCAGGAAGCAACAGTTAGAACTGGACATGGAACAACAGACTGGTTCCAAATAGGAAAAGGAGTACATCAAGGCTGTATATTGTCACCCTGCTTATTTAACTTCTATGCAGAGTACATCATGAGAAATGCTGGGCTAGAAGAAGCACAAGCTGGAATCAAGACTGCTGGGAGAAATATCAATAACCTCAGATATGAAGATGACACCACCCTTATGGCAGTGAAGAAAGTGAAGAAGAACTAAAAAGCCTCTTGATGAAAGTGAAAGAGGAGAGTAAAAATGTTGGCTTAAAGCTCAACATTCATAAAATGAAGATCGTGGCATCTGGTCCCATCACTTCATGGGAAATAGATGGGGAAACAGTGGAAACAGTGTCAGACTTTATTTTTGGGGGCTCCCAAATCACTGCAGATGGTGACTGCAGCCATGAAATTAAAAGATGCTTACTCCTTGGAGGAAAAGCTATGATCAACCTAGATAGCATATTGAAAAGCAAATTTATTACTTTGCCAACAAAGGTCCATTTAGTCAAGGCTATGGTTTTTCCTGTGGTCATGTATGGATGTGAGAGTTGGGCTGTGAAGAAGGCTGAGCGCCAAAGAATTGATGCTTTTGAACTGTGGTGTTGGAAAAGACTCTTGAGAGTCCCTTGGACTGCAAGGAAATCCAACCAGTCTATTGTGAAGGAGATCAGCCCTGGGATTTCTTTGGAAGGAATGATGCTGAAGATGAAACTCCAGTACTTTGGCCACCTCATGTGAAGTGTTGACTCATTGGAAAAGACTCTGATGCTGGGAAGGATTGGGGGCAGGAGGAGAAGGGGACAACAGAGGATGAGATGCCTGGATGGCATCACCTACTCAATGCACATGAGTCTGAGTGAACTCCATGAGATGGTGATGGACAGGGAGGCCTGGCATGCTGCGTTCATGGGGTAGCAAAGCGTTGGACATAACTGAGTGACTGAACTGAGCTGACTGAAGTACATTCCCCCATTTAATCTTGTCATATTAAATCACATCAAGGGTAGCACTGAAGGTGAAATGTTAAGCAGCTGTTTATGTTCTGTAGGGTTTGGATTTGGTTTTACCATCAACCAGCTAGTATGCTTCCCCTACTTTAAACACTAAACCTCTCAGCCTTTATCCAGAACTTTCAGTCATAGAATGCCCCCTTTTGGGTCCATATTCAACCTTGATCCTAGCATCTGATCCACTGTTTCAAAGGAGTTAGTTTTGTTCCATAAAATCTAATTGTCTCTTCTTACCCTCAGTGCAGATAGAGATTACTCAGTCACCAATTTTCAAATCTTTCATATTTTGCTCTTCAATCCACAAACAATAACTTCTTTTTATCATTCCTTTTATTTCCCAAACAAAATTTATTTTGTAAACTTCTGAAGATGAAACAATAGAAACTGTCACGTATGCATTTTTAAGAGAATACGTATTTTAGATATCCTTGCTGAAGGCCAAGAATTATGTCTTATCAGTGGTATTTCATGGGCAGGTTATCCAGCCAAGCCACAAGCAAGTCTTTCCTCATAGGTTTCACCCCATTACATTATGATTTATTCAAAGTAGAATAAATGAGGTTAAACTGTCCAAAATGTTATATGAGCCAGTGAGAAAAAAAAAAAAAGCGTCTCAAATTAGCACAAATTATCCAAATTCAAGTATGGCCTTTGCTTCTATTTTAGTGTTGTGTTATATTGTTGATCATCCTATACTGCTCAATATATTTTGCTTGTCTTGAGCTTTGAAGTATTACTGGGAACAATCCCACAATGATTAGATGCATAGCTATGAATATATAGCTAACTTCAACTGGGCTTCAGCACTGCTCAACAACTACTTTCATTTTTAAATTCCCATTGTATCAAATTACCTACATATAACACCTGTTCCAAATGTTTTACATATTCTCAGGGCCCCCATGTAGTCTTCACCTCCCATACTATAGTAAAATCACCTCACTATTTACTTAACTGTGAGGCTCAAAACTCTTTAATATAAATATTCTTGAAGCTGATGGCATCCCACTCCAGTACTCTTGCCTGGAAAATCCCATGGACGGAGGAGCCTGGTAGGCTGCAGTCCATAGGGTCGCTGAGGGTCGGACACGACTGAGCAATTCCACTTTCACTTTTCACTTTCATGCATTGGAGAAGGAAATGGCAACCCACTCCAGTGTTCTTGCCTGGAGAATCCCAGGGGCGGGGGAGCCTGGTGGGCTGCCGTCTATGGGGTCGCACAGAGTCGGACACGACTGAAGCAACTCAGCAGCAGCAGCAGCAGCATAACTTTAATAGGAACCTCCTCAAATTTTCTTTGCATGCTTAATGCTGTTCACAAATACTCATTCTTCCTCCTTTGAGTCACCTGCTAGGGTGTACTTTACCACCCTCATTGAAGTTAGGGCTGGCATGGCCATTCCAGATTACTTTGGCCAGTGAAATGTCAGTGGGCCACTTCCAGATGGAAGCTTTAGTGGTGAATGGATGATGTGATGCATTCCCTTTTCCTCAGCCTTAGCTCTTGGCACAGCTCCAGATTCGGGCTCATCGTCATGCTGAGCATGGAGACAGAGGTAGGTGTGGAGCGCAGCTGCAGCACGTGCACAGGGACCCAAGTCATGAGCAAGGATTAAACCTTTATGGTCCTGAGCTACTGAAATTTGGGGGTTACTTGTTACCTTAGTAAAAACTTAAGTCTCAGAGTGATACCAGGGATCCTGGTGGAGTAGGGACCTCCAGAGCTTATCCCTTCTCAAAAGCAGTGAATACACTGACAAGGGCTGTCAGCATCAGCACTATCAGAATTCTAGAGACTATAGCAGCTAGGTGAGAGCTTAAGCAAGAGAAAATTATCTGAGTGTCAGTAAGAGAGCTTTGAGACATTTTAACTTACCCTGTCCCCATTCCTCACCCCCCAGCTCAGAGACAGCCTTGGAGACAATAAGCTAAAATCTTCATACAGATTCCTGATACCAGGGGGAGCAGAACAGAACTTATTCTCAAAGACTTTTGGCTGTCTGTCTTGACATATCTGATGGCTCTCTAAAGGACTAGCTTAAAGGATTTGCTTTTATTTTACCTAACTCATAAAAACCCATGAGCTGAGTTGGCTACTCAGGGAACACTGACAAAACCTTTTAAAGGCAATGAATTAGCAGCTGCCACCTGGGGCAACAAATAATGGGGTAAATAATAGACAAACTGAAAAGTTTGCAAGAGAATGCATCCAATTGGTAGAAAAAAGATATTTTAAAAATTCTAAATAAATGAGATGATACCCTGTGTTTATGGACTAAAAGATTTAATGTTGTTAAGGTGGCAAGACTCCCAAATTGATCTACAGATTCTATGCCATCCCTATTAAAATTCAAATTTCCTTTTTGCTAAAGTGGACAAGCTAATTCTAAAATTCATACTGAGTTACATGAGGCTCAAAATAGCCAAAACTCTCTTGAAAAAGAAGCACAAAATTAGACGACTCTCACTTCATTTCAAAACTTGCCTCAGAGCTATAGTAATCAAAATAATGTGGTATTGGCAAGGATAGACATACAGACCAGTGAAATAGAGTTGAGAGCCCAGAAATAAACTCATATATATATGGTCAATTAATTTTCAACAAACGTGCCAAGACCATTCAATTGGAAAATAGTAGTCTTTAACATATGGTGCTGGAACAACTGAATAACCACATGTAAAAGAATGATACTAGACTCTTATATGTGTTTCATATATGAAACACAACTGAAAATGGATGAAGACTTCAATGTAAGAGCTAAAACTGTAAAACTCTTAGAAGAAAACACTGGGATAAACCTTAATGACCTTAGATTGAGCAACAGATTCTTAGATATGATCTCAAAAGTGAAAAATGGCAAAAGAAAAAATAGATAAAATATACACCATCAAAATCAAAAGCTTGTGTATCTAAGGACACGATAAAGTGAAAAGACAACCCACTGAATGAGAGAAAATATTTGCAGATCATATATCTAACAATGTCTAATACCCAAAGGGACTTGAATAGACATTTTTCTGAAGAAGTTATATAAATGACCAATCAGGACATGAAAAGAAGCTCAGCATGGTTAGTAATTGGGAAAATGCAAATCAAAATCACAATGAGAGACAATTTCATACCCACTAGGAAGGCAATAATATTAATAGTAATAAAATGGAAAATAAGAAGTATTGTTGACAACGAAGAGAAATTGGCACCTTCATACTTTGCTAGTGGAAATATATATACTGGTCCAGCTGATATGGAAAGTAGTTGAGCAGTTCCTTAAAACAAACGGAGAATTATCATATAACCCAACAGTTCCACTTGAGTGAAATCCAATTGTTCAAACAAAAACTTGTACCTGAATGTTCATAGAAGAAATTTTCATAATAGCCCAAAATGGAAGCAACAGAAATATTAATCAACTGGTAAGCAGATAAATGGCAACCCACTCCAGTATTCTTGTCTGGGAAATTTCATGGACAGAGGAGCTTGGTGGGCTATGATCCATGGGGTTGCGAAAGAGTTGGACATGGCTTATCAACCAAACAACAAAGTGGATAGACACCATGGAATATTATTCAGTCATAGAAAGGAAAGAAATGGTGATAAGCTGCAACAACATGGATTAACCTTGAATGTAATATGCCAACTGAAATAAGCCAGACACAAAAGTCCACTTATTGTATAATCCACTTATAGTAACTTCATTGTTATATGAAGTGTCTAGAACAGGCAAATTCATAAAGACAGAAAGCAGATTAACAGCTTCTAGGAGTCAGGAATAAGGAGGCTTAGGGAAGTGACAGTTAATGGGCGTGAGTCTTTAAAAGACAGAGTCTTTACAAAGCCTTCTTCTTCTGGGGATAAACCGTATGGTCTTTCAGAAGCTTACTTGACTTTATTTTTAATTAATTTTTTGGACTGTAATTGCTTTACGGTGTTATATTTCTACTGTACAGCATGGTGAATCAGCTATATGTATACGTATGTCTTCTCTTTTTTGGATTTCCTTCCCATTCAGGTCACACAGAGCATTGAGTAGAGTTCCCTGTGCTATATAGTAGGTTCTCATTAGCTATCGGTTTTATACATAGTATCAAAATGTGTTTAAATCAAACCCAGTTTTCCCAGTTCATCCCATCCATCTCTCCTTCCTCCTTGGTATTCATACATTTGTTCTCTATATCTCTATTTCTGTTTTGCAAATTGGGTCATCTATACTGTTTTTCCAGATTCCACATATATAAGTTAATATATTTGTTTTTCTCTTTCTTAGTTATTTCACTCTATATGACATGCTCTAGATCCATCCACATCTCTACAAATGACCCAATTTCATTCCTTTTATGGCAGAGTAATATTCCATTTATATACACACACACACCACCTCTTCTTTATCCATTCTTCTGTAGATGGGCATTTAGGCTGCTTCCATGTTCTGGCTGTTTTAAATAGTGCTGCAGGGAACATTGGGATGCATGTATGTTTTCAAATTATGGTTTTCTCCAGCTATGTGCTCAGGAGTGGGATTGCTGGATCATATGTTATTTCTATTTTTAGTTTTCTAAGGAACCTCAATACTCTTCTCCGTAGTGGGTATACCAGCAGCATAAGAGGACATCATCCATCTTTTAAGTAAAACTTTCAGTCAGGTTCTGTCCATAGCCAAGTTCATGCCCCCTAACTCCCTTCTGTTATGGTCATAGCATCCTTTAAGAACTTACTAAAAATTTATCTTCTCCATAAAGTCTTTCCAAATCCCCTATATTAAGTTAATTTTTGTACTTTCATCATACTTTTCATGATGTGTCCTGTTCTATGCTCAGTTATTTAAGTGTATGGTTTTAGGTAGTGGGGCTTGGTTCTTTTTATCTCTGTACCAATTACTGCCTAGTGTAGTGTCTAGAACATAATAGTGTTGGGTAAATTGTGTTTTCCTCCATTCTCAGAAACAATCAATGACAATATTACAGTAATATCTGACTTTAAGTCAATGAACCATATTTAGATACATATAAAGATAAATTTAAGCGATTTCTAGTCATTCATCCACAAAGGGCTCCTATGAAATCCCCGAAAGTATAATCCATGAAGATGCATGTGTTTTAGTTTCTGATTGATCAACTGTTTGGTTCTAACACTGTTCTTTGAAGATAGAATTATAGGCATAATCAAGCAAGTCAAAAAAATTCATATCCTTCAAATCCTTTTTACAGAAGATGAGGAAATATTGCTTCAAGAGATCTAATTTGAACACTGTGCCAGCCAAGCAGTCTTCAGAAATATTCACAATCCATGCCTTCAAGCAATGTTATTGAGCACCTACAGCAGAGGGTGGAGAAAATACACAAATAAGGTAATTTTGGAAAGTGATTGTCGCTAGGAGGAGCACAAAGCTGGGTAAAGGAATAGAGAGAGATGGAAGAGAAGAGGCACTGTCTTCTGTGGTCATGAAAGTTCTATAAATGTGACATTTAAACTGAGACCTGAAAGCTTAGAAGTCAGCCATGCAAAGATCTATCAACAGAATTGTCTTAGCAGAGGAAGCAACAGCTGTGAAGTCTTAAGGCAAGAATACTTGGCTAGTCCAGGCCCAGAACAGGAGACGGAACAGCTGGAATCATGGAGGGGGTGTAGCTCTCAGTGAGGAGGGACAGTGGGGCAGGGACACGACTGAGTCAGGTCTTGGAGGTCACAGTGTGCTGTTTGTTGGGCTTTCATTCTCTGAACAAGAGGAAGCCACTTGATGGGTCAGCATGAATGAGAAATATGATCTGACTCATCTTTTTAAAATATCACCCTGCTACTATGTAAAGGTGGACTTAGTAGATGTGAGGAAGCAGTTAGAAGATGTGGCGGAGCATGAAAGAGACAACGGTGGCTTAGACAGTCATAGGGCTTCCCGGGTGGTGCTAGTGGTAAAGAACCTTCATACCAGTGCAGGAGACATAAAAGACCTGAGTTCGATCCCTGGGTTGGGAAGATGCCCTGAAGAAGGAAATGGCAACCCACTCCAATATTGCACCGACAGAAGAACCTGGTGGGCTATGATCCATGGGGTCACAAAGAGTTAGGCATGACTGAGCATAGCATAGTCATAAATGTAAATGTGAGGATAAGGTTATTAAAATTCTGAGCTTATTTTCTGATTTCCCTTTTATCCACTTCCTTCTCCATGTCTTTCTTGTGCTTGCCTTTCACTGGACTAAGAATATATAAGCTTTTGCCCTTAACAAATACCCTGAGAGTGCTTTTTTAAATACAAATACCAACAAAAGTTAAACAAAGGAAAAGAAGCAACAAGGAGACATGCATGTATTGAATTTTCTTGAGATCTACTGGTCTGATTTCTTCAGGCACTGTGCACATGAACCAGAGATTATTTTCATGACTGGATTACAGCCTCACAAAATAAAGGTACACCTACCCATACAGACACTTTTTGTGTGATTACATCTTACTTTTAGCTTACAATTAAATACTATTCTTTAATTGTGTTAACTGTGGATATTTGTCATTTAAAGCAGAAAAAAAAATCTAACTTGTTTCAACAGCTTTGCTATTTGGCACATTTCTAAAATCCACATATGCTAATGATTCTGTTAATTGCTTATACTAGGATACTTGTCAGAACCAAATACTTTTGTAATTAATTATTTAAAACACTTTAAGCACTAAAGCATGAGTAGAAGCATGAGTGGTTTGAAAACTTTCCTGTGGTTTTCTTCTCATATTTTTATCAGTGCAGTTTAATAATAATTAATTTTGAAAGAAACTATTTAATAACACATTTAAATAGTCTACCAGTGTATAAAATGATTATTCACTATGATAAAGATAATATATTAGTAAATTAAACACATTTTAAGCATTTGCCTTGTGTCTAAGACAGTATAACTAGGGAAAGACATAACAAATACATGTAAGTTTGTTAGCTCTAGAATATATGACACAATTATTTCCAGCAATAACATTTTTTCAATGCAATAGTCCAGTTTTTGCTGAAATGTATCAATTACAATGATCAACATTAAATCTGAGATTCTCATGCTATCACATGCTCTCTGCCCACATTCTCCTCAGCCAATGCAGTAACTACCTTGGACAGATTAGAAAAGAAAAAGAAATCTCCTCACGCAGCAAAAACAGTGACTCTGACCCTTGCACTCATGATTTTCCTGGATATGACCACTCTCCCCACACCGTGCCCCACATGTTATCTGTTTCTTGAAATTGTACACAATATTCCTCTCAGCTGTGGTAATGTAGCCTGACTCCCTTACTCTCAGGATCTTCATGAGGATGTCTGCAAGCCTCCATAATAATCAGTTGATCACCATTGGTAGTGAAAACTTGGGATTTCTAAAGGCTTTCTTCTGACCTTCCTTTCTAGGTATAGAATCCTGTGGCATTCATAAGAACAGTTAAAGCCTGTCATTCAGTATGATGTTGGTGAGGAACCTATGATGTCTGAGCAGTGTTGTCTGCACATATTACTACTGTGTGTGCTCCCATGGCTGCCTGACTACAGAAAGAAATTCCAGCCCTGGCATCCACACAAAGAAAATGAAAATTACTCCATCATCCAGCAAATGCACATTGGCAAGCATGCCGATGAACAAGTCTGGCCCATCCATTGTCTACCACAGATGATTCTAACTGAACCTCTAGCAGATGTGTATACTTCATGAATTAATTCACAAGTATAAATTTAACTGAGCTTCCGAGCTGGCTCAGCAGTAAAGAATCTGCCTGCAATGCAGGAGATGTGGGTTCGATCCCTGGGTGGTGAAGATCCCCTGGAGAAGGAAATGGCAACCCACTCCAGGATTCTTGCCTGGGAAATCCCATGGACAGAGGAGCCCGGCAGGTTACAGTCTATAGGGTCGCAAAAGAGTCAGACACAACTTAGCAACGAAAAAACAAGAAACTGGCCCATCCTTTATCTGCCACAAATGATTCTAATTGAACTGCTAGCAGATCTGTATACTTCATTAATTCACCAGTATAAATTTAACCTGGGAAATAGATACAACTCATAGCCATTTGCTATCCCTGGTAAACTGGCTACCTTTTGCCTTAAAATCTATGTGACTGATGATAATATAGCTATCTCACCTCTCCTGTAATTAAGCATGCTTGCCTGATATATCTTTTTTTTTTTTTTTTTTACATTTTTACCTTTGGTCACCTCATGGCTTTGTGTTTTTATAAATACTATATACTTGGGTGTTTCTTAATCCAATCTGACAATCTCTTAAGTGGTGAGTTTAGTTCATTTACATTTGCTGTGCTTGCAGATGTTTTTGGACTTTACTCTCTTCCTTTTTTATTTCAATTTTCTTGACCTTTTCTACATTTCTTGCTTTTATACCAACTGTGACTTGAACCAGCATTCACTGTTCTCCATAACAGGGACTTTCTCATGCCCTCATCATCTTTCACACCCCACCTGCCCATTATCTTACTGATGTCATCTAGACTATTAATTGAATTATTATGGAAATACTTTCTTTAGTTTCTTTCTTTGCTTTCAACATTTAAAAAAATAATATAAGTTCTTTTAAGACTTCTGACTACCTTACATCATATTTCCTTAATGTTTTTGTCTCTTCCTGTACGAGAACTTCTTTCTAAAGAGTTTTCAGTGTGAGTCATTCTGTAGCAAATTTTTGAGGCATTGTATGCTAAAATATTTATTTTATACATTTGCATTTGAATAACAATTTATATGTATTTAAATATTGCTCTACTGTCTTCTTGCTTTCAGTGATATGCAGAAGTCTGGCATCAGTTTTGATTCTTATTTCTTTGTAGGTGATTCCTCTTTGCTCGAAAGGCTTTCAGAATATTTTCTTTGTCTTTTTTATTGTTTTCCCTCTCCTCTTCTTCCTTTAAATCCTCCTCTTCTCCACATTCTGAGATTTCACTAATATTTGCCTAAGTGTGTTCATTTTTCCTTCGTTCTCCTCCTTGGCAACTATGAAAACTTTTCATCTTAATTTGTTCTTTATTTTAGAAAATATTTGTACTGCTCTGTTTTTACGTCTCTCTGATCTCCTGTTACCTGGATGTTGGTATTTCTCCTTACCACATTTTTACCTTGCCTTTTTAATTTATAGGTTTTTCATTGTTCTTTCATTGTTCATCAATATATATATTTGAAATATATATGATATCACTGTGTAACATCTTTATAAATATGTGCTTATAGGCATTGGAAAAGTCTGAATGGATATACTCTTAGTAAAAATAATCAGAGTGGGGTTAAAAATCAGAAGAGACACTCAGTTTTTACTTTATATATATTTAAATAGTTTGAATGGTTTCTAAGTATTTATTTTGTGGCAATTGATGAATCCAGACAAAAATGGAGAGGGTAGATTCTTATAACCAAACTGAGTAGAAAATTTAGATGTCTTCCTATGTATTCTTTCTATGTGTTTTATATATTGTGCATGTCTCTTTTCTGTCCCTTTTCTATAAAAGCAAAAACTCCCTGTACTCTATCCTGAGAAATTCCATTTTTTATCATTTTTATTGGGCCAGTAATCAATAAATCATACCTCAATAAATTAATGGGTACATGAAATAAAAGTTAGGAAGCTTTATTAAATAAAATGATAATTTTCTTCTTTGATTGGATATATATTTATTCTAATCTACCTCCTAAATGAAGCAAAACCCCATGCTCATCATTATTGATACACTAATATGAAGAAATCCTTCTAGAGACTACCAGTTTCTCCTCCTTTCCTATAACTTCCTTAGAGGAAAGTTGGAAATCCATAAAATTACACTGTCACATTTCTCTAGATCTCTCACATCTATAAAGGTGTAGGTCTCTGAATTCCAGAAAGCTTGTATTCACAGCTATCCATAGAAAATGAATTGCTTGCAGAAATAAAAGCAGAATTATTTTTCAATAACATAAATTTGGAAAAGTAACAACCAGTTGTCCAAGTATCTGTTGAAAGGAGGTCTGTTATTTCTCCAGCAATTTTTATGCAGGTGGTATCATGTGAGCTTAATAAAATTGTTGGAACTGGTACACTTATTATTGGTTGGTAATTTGTTCATGATCATAAACCAATGGCAACCAATCCAACTTATGAAATCTGAAAGCTCTTTTACACTAGAATGCTGTTTTTAATGATCCATAAAAAATTTCATTGCTTATTTGCCTAAAGGGAATGTTTATTAAAATCCACAGCCTATTGAATTTAGGAGAGTTGGCAAGACACTCTCTTAGCATAGCACCTTGAAGAGCAGGGCATCTTGTCAACATAGTTCTGGATGCAGTATTATTCAAAGCACAAATAACTGATTGTTCTAGTTCATTTATCGTTATATCTGACTCTTAAAATATGTTTATACTTTTAGGTATGTACCACTGGCAATGTATTCAAGTAAAAGTATTAATAGGTGTGAATGAAAATGCATTGTTTGGAATACTAAGGCAAGCAGCAGTGCAGAGTTTAGACTTGGAGAGAACTGGGTTCATATCCTAGTTCAACCACTGACTGCAGTGAAATTTACTTAACTTCTCTGAGCATCAGCTTCTCATATGTAATCCAGAGATAACAATACTTGCTCCCTAAAGTGGTAGAGGATAAATGAAATTATGTTTATAAATGCTTGGCACACGCTAGGTACTCCAAGCATGGTAGTAATTATTATTCTGTCTCTCGCCAACTTTGCCTTTCTTTATGACTTGCCAACATGTACAAAGACTCCGCCAGCTTTTCCCTTACACCTTCTTCTTTAAACCAACCTTCACTCTCCTAAGAAAGACCCAGGATGCGAAGTGAGTGAAATCCACAGCTTGTTTGACATTTGTTGGAATATGGCACCTGCATTCACTTGCAATAGCAGCTCTAACGCTCCGAGAACACTGACTGCTGGACTGAGAACGAGCCATGTCCAGTATGGCATCAAGAGAAAGACAGTGAATTTCGGGGGAGGCTGTCCTACTTTTGCAGCAGGCTGGTCATCAGCAAAATTCTTACCTGCTGGAGTGTTAAATAGGGGAAAAGGTAAAATCTTTAAGGTTAATGCGGCTCAATTCCAAGGAAAAACAGAAAAGCCTGTTTCCTTTTTATATTTATTTTAGAAGGAAACATAAAATAAGGCTTTATTTTTGTGTTACTGAATACAGCCGAATGTACTGCCTGGCTGTGGCTCTGGGATGTTATGTTTCCTTCACAGGAGCCCTGAGGGAAAGCAGAACTCATTCCTTCCCATGGGTACACCTTCCTATTTAAGGCAAAAACAACTAATGTTTGTGAAATACCTCAAGTGTAAGATTAATTTAGGAAGCCAAACTGTTTCAATACTTAAGTTTAGTCACTGCCTGTTTGAATGTGTGTGTGTGTGTGTGTCCATATTGTTTCAAACAAGTTAAAAAAGAAAATGCAATTTTTCCATTTTAATTCCATTTTTGGTATTTTCTAAAGACCCAATTAACTATTGCATTTCATGGGAAGTGTACCATGAAAGACTTGTTATTAAGAGCTATTTCTGCCAAAACGGAGAAAATATTTTTACTAAATGCATAGTAGGAAAAAATGTAACTCTAGAAAATAATGCTTATAATAAATGCATGTCCTGATTTATCAAGACTTGCTCTCTACAAACAGATCTGCTAGAGACACAATGAGGTACAATTAACATAGATGATCAACAAGAACCTACTGTATATCACAGGAAACTCTACTCAATGTTCTGTGATAACCTATATGTGAAAAGAATCAAAAAAAATTAGATATATGTATAACTGAATCACTTTACTAAACACCTGAAACCAAAGTAACATTGTGAATCAACTATACTCCAATATAAAATTTAAAAAAGTTTTTAAATGACCAAAGGTCTACTTTGAGGGTTGCCTTGCCCCTGAATCCTGATCTACTTCACTCAGAAATCTCAGGATATGACCCTACTTAGCTCTGGAATGATTCAATGAAGAAAGGTAAAAGTGAAGACATAATTTATCACATTACAATCTAAAAGAGGAAAGTCAGCAGTCTTAGAAAAAAGAAAAATTCAGTATCCATTCATGATTAAAAAAATAAATTCTTAACAAGGTAGGTCCAGAAGAAAACATTCTTAACTAACAAAGAATATCTACAAAAAGCCTCCTGCCAACATCACAGTTTGAAAGTGTGTCCTTGACCATCAATGACAAACCAAGAGAACCTATTGTCCCACTCCGTTCAGCATGGTCCTGGAGGTACTAACAAGTATGTCAAAACTAAAGAAATAAATAGAATACGTAAGGATCTGAAAGCAAGAAACAAAAATATTCTTTACTTACAGGTATTATGGTTGAATTCATAGAAAGTTAAAAAATTCCCCTGAAAAAACAGAATTACTGAAAGTTTTTCAAAATACTAGATAAAATATAAATATACAGAAGTCAAACATACTACTTCTATATACTAATAAACAGGCTAATAATTCGTATTATGGTGTTAACAATATCAGACACACATAATTACTTATTTTATGCCAAGGATTGTTCTACAAAGTTATGTCATAGTTCATGTTTGGGATCGCATGTACACCCGTGGTGAATTCATGTCAATGTATGGCAAAACCAATACAGTATTGTAAAGTAAAATAAAGTAAAAATAAAAATTTAAAAAATAAAATAAAATAATGTGTAAAATCATTGGTCCTCCTCTCTTTGTATCCTCCTTCCCTTAAATGTTGGAGAAGGAAATGGCAACCCACTCCAGTACTCTTGCCTTGAAAATCCCATGGATGGAACTACCTTTCCTGGACTCCACATCATCCTCTTTGTGCTGAGAATAACGTATCCTCTTCTCCATGATGAAGAAAAGACAGTACTGATTGTTCTTTAGCCCCAAAACTCAAGTCATAAAGAGGATACCTCAGAATAGATTTAAACCGATACCACTCAATCAGTCGTTCAGTTCAGTTCAGTTCAGTTCAGTCGCTCAGTTGTGCCCGACAATTTGCGACCCCATGAATCGCAGCACACCAGGCATCCCTGTCTAACACCAACTCCTGGAGTTCACTCAAACTCATGTCCATTGAGTCAGTGATGCCATCCAGCCATCTCATCCTCTGTTGTCCCCTTCTCCTCCTGCCCCCAATCCCTCCCAGCATCAGAGTCTCTTGCAATGAGTCAACTCTTCACATAAGGTGGCCAAAGTATTGGAATTTCGGCTTTAGCATCAGTCCTTTCAAACAAGACCCAGGGCTGATCTCCTTCAGAATGGACTGGTTGGATCTCCTTGCAGTCCAAGGGACTCTCAAGAGTCTTCTCCAACACCATAGTTCAAAAGCATCAACTCTTTGGCTCTCAGCTTTTTTCACAGTCCAACTCTCACATCCATGCATGACTGCTGGAAAAACCATAGTCTTGACTAAATGGACCTTTGTTGGCAAAGTAATGTCTCTGCTTTTGAATATGCTATCTAGGTTGGTCATAACTTTTCTTCCAAGGAGTAAGCGTCTTTTAATTTCATGGCTGCAGTCACCATCTGCAGTGCTTTTGGAGCCCAAAAAGATAAAGTCTAACACTGTTTCCACTGTTTCCCCGTCTATTTTCCATGAAGTGATGGGACCAGATGCCATGATCTTCGTTTTATGAATGTTGAGCTTTAAGCCAACTTTTTCACCCTCCTCTTTTACTTTCATCAAGAGGCTTTTTAGTTCCTCTTCACTTTCTGCCATAAGGGTGGTGTCACCTGCATATCTGAGGTTATTGATATTTCTCCTGGCAATCTTGATTCCAGCTTGTGCTTCCTCCAGCCCAGCGTTTCTCATGATGTAATCTGCATAGAAGTTAAATAAGCAGGGTGACAATATACAGCCTTGACGGACTCCTTTTCCTATTTGGAACCAGTCTGTTGTTCCGTGTTCAGTTCTAACTGTTGCTTCCTGACCTGCATACAGGTTTCTCAAGAGGCAGGTCAGGTGGTTTGGTATTCCCATCTCTTTCAGAATTTTCCACGGTTTATTGGGATCCACACAGTCAAAGTCTTTGGCATAGTCAAAAAGCAGAAATAGATGTTTTTCTGGAACTCTCTTGCTTTTTTGATGATCCAGAGGATGTTGGCAATTTGATCTCTGGTTCCTTTTCTAAAACCAGCTTGAACATCAGGAAGTTCACGGTCCATATATTGCTAAAGCCTGGCTTGGAGAATTTTGAGCATTACTTTACTAGCATGTGAGATGAGTGCAATTGTGTGGTAGTTTGAGCATTCTTTGGCATTGCTTTCTTTGGGATTGGAATGAAAACTGACCTTTTCCAGTCCTGTGGCCACTGCTGAGTTTTCCAAATTTGCTGGCATATTGAGTGCAACACTTTCACAGCAACATCTTTCAGGATTTGAAATAGCTCAACTGGGATTCCATCACCTCCACTAGCTTTGTTTGTAGTGATGTTTTCTAAGGCCCACTTGACTTCACATTCCAGGATGTCTGGCTCTGGGTGAATGATCACACCCTCAGTGGTAGCTTCCTTTTGTATTCAGGCCTCTCACTGTTGGCCATTCAGCAGGTGCCTCACTTCAGTGTGCCTGTGGAGGTGAGCAGTCCCTAGGCTACGCCTTCCTCAGGCTCTACATTGAGTCTGCTCTTTGCTGTATATACAGACTTCATTCCACATCCACAGTTCTTACTTGCTAAGCAAGTAATAAATCCAGCTTCTTTGCTTCAGACATATGTAAAGGGTAATCTTTTCCCTTGATGTTTTCCATCCTCTTGAACTGCCAGAGAAAATTTTAGAATATCTCAACAAGAGTATATGCAGAAAAACTTTCAGAGTCATTACATGTCTGAATATTCTTCTTCCTGACTTCTTATTTGATTGATAGTTTACCTGGGGATAGAATTTGAAGTGAAGTATCTCATTTTTCCTCAAATTTTGAGGAGATTAAATCCAAGGGTTGCTAGTGACAACTCTAATGCCAATATAATTCATGTTCCTTGGGAAGTGATTCTTCCCCTCTGAAAATTTTTAGAATCTTCTCTCAGTTTTGATGTTCTTAAATTTCAGAAGTAGTTTTTAGATAACAGGCTTCTTTCATTTTTTTTTTTTATCAACCATACTATTTTGTGATCCCTTGGAATCTGATGACTTATGTCCTTCTTTTGTCTTCATATATCCCATCTTTTTTCTCTTCTGTTTACATTCCAGCAAATTTTCTCAAATTTATTCACCAGTCCTTCTGCTGAAAGTTTTAATGTTTATAATGATTAATTGTATGTGTTAACCTGGCTAGACCTGAGTAACTAGTTATTTGGTCAAACCCCAGTCTAGGTGTTGCTGTTAGGTATTGTTTTTAAATAAGATTAACATTTAAACCGCAGACGTGAGTAAAGCAGATTGCCCTCCATACAGTCAGTGGGTCTCATTCCTTAAGAAAAAAAATTGGAAGCCTTAAGAAAAAAAAAGCCTGAGGTCCCCTAAGGAAGAAGGAATTTTGTCTTCAGACTGTCTTTGATTTCAGTCCGCAACTCTTCCCTGGATCTCTAGCCTCCTGTCCTAGGCTGAAGATCTTGGATGAGCAAGCCTCCACAATTGTGAGTCAATGCCTAAAAATAAATCTCCCTCTCTCTCTCCCGACTCCATCCCTTCTTGACCATTTTTGCTGTTTTTGTTATTTTCTCTCTTTTATGCTACATTCTTCTCATATAACTGTGGTTCTTAGTTGCCCATTTGTATTTATGAAGGGAAAATGAAAGAAATTGGTGAGTTTCTAATGAGAATGTTTATTATTTTTTACTCTCCAAAAGGGCTATGCACGAGGCTATAGGCAGAGGTTCCTTCTCGGAGGCATATGCATATTTGATACTGTGTACCCCCTCTGTCTCTCCCTCTTCTCCACTGGACAACTCAGTACAGCTCCCTAGAGTGAGGAGGAGAAGGGGTCCTTTGACTGACCATGAGGATGCATCCGCAAAGTATTTTGCTGTCTTGGTACAGATATTGACTTTTGTAGTTAAAAAGTGGAGAGTATGAATTGTAAATTATCAAATTGCACTACAACAACACTTCCTCAAGGCAATGAGCGTTTCATGGCCTATTTTTTAATTTAATTTTTATTTTTTATTAGAGTGTATTTGATTTACAATGTTGTGTTAGTATCAGGTGCACAGCAAAGTAATTCAGTTATATGTATACTTATATCCATTCTTTCTCAGATTCTTTTCCCACAGAGGTTACCGCAGAATATTGAGTAAAGTTCCTTGTGCTATACAGTAGGGCCCTATAAATAGTCTATTTTATATCTAGTAGTGTGTATATGTAAATCTCAAACTCCTAACTTATCCCTACTCCCTACAGTTTCCCTTTGGTAAGCATAAGCGGTTTTCAAAGTCTGTGAATCTGTTTGTTTCCTAAAGAAGTTCATTTGTTCACCCCATAGACATTTGTCTCTGTGTGGTTTACTTGGTATGATAATCTCTAGGTCCATCTATGTTGCTGGAAATGGTATTTTTTCATTCTGTTTTATGACTGAGTAATACCATTGTATACATGTACATCTTTATCCATTCATCTGTTGGTGGATATTTAGGTTATTTCCATATCTTGGCTGTTTACAGTAATGCTGCAGTGAACACTGGGGTGCATGTATCTTTTCAGATGATGGTTTTCTCTGGCTATATGCCTAGGAGTGGGCTTTATGGCCTATTTTTCATGTTAAGAGCCAAGAACTATAAAGTATTTTGGGGAGTAGCGTCAACAAAACACACTAATATTTTATTAGATCAAAACATCCTAACCACAGCACACATCAGAATAAAATAGAGGTGGTCCAGTGTTTTTCAAACTACCGCACAATTGCACTCATCTCATATGCTAGCAAAGTAATGCTCAAAATTCTCCAAGCTCGGCTTCAACAGTACGTGAACCATGAACTTCCAGATGTTCAAGCTGGATTTACAAAAAGGCAGAGGATCCAGAGATCAAACTGCCAACATCCTTGGATCATTGAAAAGGCAAAAGAGTTCCAGAAAAACATCTACTTCTGCTTTATTGACTATGCCAAAGACTTTGACTGTGTATATCACAACAAACTGTGGAAAATTCTGAAAGAGATGGGAATACCAGAGCACCTGACCTGCCTCTTGAGGAATCTGTATGCAGGTCAGGAAGCAATAGTTAGAACTGGACATGGAACAATAGATTGGTTCCAAATCAGAAGAGGAGTACGTCAAAGCTGTATATTGTCATCCTGCTTATTTAACTTCTATGCAGAGTACATCGAGAAACACTGGGCTGGAGGAAGCACAAGCTGGAATCAAGATTGCCAGGAGAAATATCAATCACCTCAGCTATGCAGGTGACACCACCCTTATAGCAGAAAGCAAAGAAGAACTGAAAAGCCTCTTGATGAAAGTGAACGAGGAGAATGAAAAGTTGGTTTAAAACTCAAACATTCAGAAAACAAAGATCATGGCATCTGGTCCCATCACTTCATGGTAAATAGATGGGGAAGCAATGGAAATAGTGAGAGACTTTATTTTTGGGGGCTCCAAAAGCACTGCAGATGGTGACTGCAGCCATGAAACTAAAAGACACTTGCTCCTTGGAAGGAGAGACATTACTTTGCCAACAAACGTCCTTCTAGTCAAAGCTATGGTTTTTGCAGTAGTCATGTATAGATGTGAAAGTTGGACTATAAAGAAAGCTGAGCACTGAAGAACTGATGCTTTTGAGCTATGGTGTTGGAGAAGACTCTTGAGAGTCCCTTGAACTGCAAGGAGATCCAACCAGTCCATCCTAAAGGAAATCAGTCCTGAGTATTCATTGGAAGGACTGATGCTGAAGCTGAAACTTCAATACTTTGGCCACCTGATGCAAAGAAATGACTCATATGAAAATACCATGATGCTGGGAAAGATTGAAGGCAGGAGGAGAAGGGGATGACAGAGGATGAGATGGTTGAATGGCATCACTGACTCATGTGACATGAGTTTGAGTAAACTCTGGGAGTTGGTGATGGACAGGCAGGCCTGATGTGGTGCAGTCCATGGGGTTGCAAACAGTCAGACACAACTGAGCAACTGAACTGAACTGAACTGTGTGTTTTTCACTTCACCTTTCTGGCATCTAGTTCTTCCAATGCTGCTTGAAAAAAAAAAAATCCCTGTTTGCAAAACTTGCAATTGTAATGCTAGTGTTGGTCACTTTCTGGCTAGACTTATGGTGACAATAAACTATTATTCAAGCTTGATTTTGCCTTACTGAAAATGCAAGAGCATCATCCAGTGGCAAAACTGTAACTGCAAAATTTTCAGTTTATATAGACTGGATAACTATTTCAGCATCGAAGAAAATATATATTTTCCCATTCTGTTTCCCTAATGAAGCTTCCAGATAAAATAGTAGGAAATTTGATTACTGCTTATTTCTCAGCTTATGTTGAAACTTTTAGGTCCAGTACTTCCTTGGTATCCTAGATCTGCCTACTGAAGACTCATGCTTTCAAGACTTAAAAGAATTAAGAATGAGCCAGTGTTTCTTAGTTATATTGGTCTGAAATTCTGAAAGCCAGGACTGTAAGAGAAGGCTAAAAAGAGCCTGGCATATTCCATGGGGTCACAAAGAATCAGATACGGCTGAACAACTAACAAAGACACTAACCCTTCTAAAGAATTATTATTCATTCTCCTAAAACAACTTTTTGGCATGTCCCTCAAGATGTGAACATATTTAATGTGAATATTTTTAAAAACAAAAAATTTTCTCTTGTTTATAATTTCCTGTTTTAAAACATAATGTAATTATCTAGAAGATTCTAAAACAATCAGTTCTTGAAAAGATTCAGCATAGGTTTGAGCCCTCATCTTCTCTTTCAGTTACCCTTGATGCTCATGTCTTGGGCCAAGATTAAATAATGCCCACATTTCAGTAAAAGCTTCTTCAAATACAGGCCTGTGAACTTTTCACTCTCCTTTTTATACAGGCCCATTATATTAGGAAAATTCTGGATAGATAAATTCATGAATGATATAATTGTTGTTCACTCAGTTGTACCTGACTCTTTTCAACCCCATGGACTGCAGCACACCAGGCGTCCCTGTCCTTCAGTATCATGCCCATTGAGCTGGTGATTCCATCCCATCATCTCATCTTCTGTTGCCCTCTTCTCCTGCTGCCCTCAATCTTTCCCAGCATCAGGGTCTTTTCCAATGAGTTGGCTCTTCACATCAGGTGGCCAAAATATTGGAGTTTCAGCTTCAGCATCAGTCCTTCCAATGAATATCTAGGATTTATTTCCTTTAGGATTGACTGGTTTGATCTTACTGCCATTCCATGAACAGAATGAAAAGGGAAAATATATGAATGACATAGGAATCCCATCATCTTCATCTGGATCTTATGTAATTCTGGTCTTTACTTGCCTTTTCATCTTCATTCTTGTGGAAAATACTTGAGATATTTATTTGCACACAAAAATGATACACCAGCTATGAAGCTGGTGTTCACATTTGTGACAGCCAATCCTCCATATGATTCCTATTAGGAATGAAACCCTCATATCTCCTAAAGTTGCTGGTGTGTCAGTTTTTCTATTGGAGACTCTCAGGAGTTCAGGCCAGAATGCATAACAGTGTGAATTGTGAGGAAAGAAATACATTCTCTTCTTGTTAGTTTCCAAGTAGGAAAGAAAAAGAACATTAAATACTTGGGACCTTCAATTAATTACAAAATCACTGGAAATAGAATAGGATTAAAATAACTGCTATGCTCTCTTCCATTGTTATAACCTGAAACAGACACACGTGCTCCATGTTGTGAAGAAGAGGTGGGGGGGCTCATGGAATTTCACATGACTCTGCTCCACATCATAACCTCCAGCTTCCCTTCCCCTAGTCACATTGCTTTTGTGGTTAGCCCAATGTTTCCCCATTTTCACAGAGAATCACCTGACTCAATCCTTTTGTTACTTCCTCCTTTGTAAATCCTCCTGAAAGAATATATACTTATTTACCACACTGTGAATCTTTCACTATGTTCTATTTTAGAAAGTTTTGTTCCTTACTTTCCTACCAAAAATGGGACTATTTGCTGAACTAGTGGACTGTTTGGTGCAATAAAGAGCAGTTAGCATATAACTGTCTGTTTTGATCCCATTGCAAGGCCACAGGGGGAATTCATTTCATAAGAGCAATTGCAACATATAGCATTTAATATTTTGATTGTTTTGGTTCACCATGATGTAAACTGTTTTATTAGCATTTATATACTTAGAGGAACCTGTAGAGATTAATTTAGGAAGTTACTTTCTTTGAAGTAATAAAACATGCATTAGTATGGCACTATTTTATATCCTTACATCTTTTCCTTAGGTATTTAAGGATTTTTCCCTGTTGGTCACTTAATTAATGTCCATAAACTTCTTATTTATCAGTTGTTTACCGAGTAGCTACTATGTGCTATGCATTGTCTTCCTTATTCTGTAAAATGTAAAGCAAGCATTTTTCCTCTAAATCATGAATTAATTAGCTGAGAAACTGAAAGTTGTAGAATCAATCCTATGTAAAATAAGAGATACACAGAATCAGTCCTATACAAGACAAAAGCGGTACATAAAGAAGTTCTGGATATAAAGCTGTATGGTGAGTGCCAGAATAGCTGATGGATGAGCTTATCGGGATGAATTTTTATATTGAAAACATTTTAATAAGGATATTGGTTTAAAAGAAAGAAAATTGTTCCAAAACTCTTCGAAGCCTGAAATTACTGGGACCACCTAAGAAAAATCAGAGTTCTCCATGGCCTTTCTGGGAAATCTGGTGAAGTGCAGACTTTGATGAAATATCTTTGGCAATGTTGATGACAGAGGCAATTTTTCAAGTTGAACTAGAGATGAATCAGATTAAAAATAAATATAGCATATCATATGTGCCAAGATACCCAGGCCAAACTACCCATTTTCATGTGCAAACAATAGGATAGGCACAGTAGATTTTGTTTTTCAAATTGTTAATTGACCTGACATTATAGAAGACCTCACTAGCTATGTCTTGTTATTCAAAAAATATTTAAGGGCACCAAAAAATATGAAAATTGAGCAAGGGGAAAATGCCTAAATAAATACCCACATGCTTCTTTTACATTTTCAAATTCAAGGATGTAAATATAACTCTTTGTAATGGGATGATACCTAATTTTAATGAATCTTAGTTAAGGTTTCACAGTTTTTGGTCAAATGTTCCAACCATTTGCAAGATAACTTGTGCTAAAAATTTTGGCCAGTAAGCATCCTTACACAATAGCTTCCCAAATTATGGGTTTTATTAATACTTCGTGTTATACTTTGCACATTCTTTTCTAATTACTTCCCTGATTATATATATTAGAGTCTCTTGCACATTCATTAGAAGAAGTAAAATTTGAACTGAAATCTGGCAAATGAAAGATGGAAAATAGCCAAACAAAAGAGAAAATGTACTTAACAAAGAGAAAACATACATAAAGGAAACAGAGGACATACAATATAGCAAGAAATTGAGATTAGTTAAATACTACTGGACTACGGTGGTGGTGGTGGGTCAGTCGCTAAGTCAACTCTTACGACCCCATGGACTATAGCCCACCAGGCTCCTCTGTCCATGGGATTTCCCAGGCAAGAATAGTGGAGTGGGTTGCCATTTCCTTCTCCAGGCAATCTTCCCAAGCCAGGAATCGAACCCAGATCTCCTACATTGCAGATCTCCTACATCTCCTACATTCTTTACCAACTGAGCTATGAGGGAAGTCACCTACTACTGGACTATAAAGTTAAAAAAAAAAAAAAAAGAATGATTCTGGATCCAGCTGAGCATCCAGGAGAGAGTGTAGAGATATTTATAAGACAAGTCAGGGAGTTAGAATTTTACCTTTTTAACCATTGGTTTTCTTTTAAGTGACATGAGTAGGTATGTATTTTTAAAAGACCATCCTGGGTGATGTGTGGAAAATGCACCTAATGGGAAAATGGTAGATGTGCAAATGGTAGTTAAGAATATGGTGATGGTAGTTCCCCAAACTGGGGCAGCTAGAATGTCATCTCTTTATTTCTAATTCCTTCCAGTGGGTGAACAACTGAAGCCTGGAACAACCCAGCCCTGACCATGGAAACTACAGCAGTGCCCTATGAAATAGCGAGGCAATGACGGGGAAGAAACCTGGGTCCCTGGAACAAAGCTTCCCACCACCAAAGTATTTACCTTAGACTATTACATGACATTGAAAAAGATTTATTTTTTTCTTTTAGTGACTGGACTTTGCAGGTCTCTTTATTATATTAGCTTAATTTTCACCCTTGCAAATAAATACTAGAGTGGAAGTGATTGCTCAAGGCGAGTATATGAAAAGAAGTGAGAGAATCCTCAAATCTCAATATTCAAGGAATTGAGTAGATGAAAAAGAATATCGAAGGACAGTGAGTTGTTAGTAAGGTAGGAGGAAAAGTTATTAGTAAGGCTAAAGGTAGGGTATGTTTCAACAAGAGTGTCAAATATTAAATCATAAGGCAAAATAGGAACTGAACAGTGTTCATTGGCTTTGGAAGTTAAAAAGGTAGTTGATGACTCTATTGAGAGGGTGGAAGTGATAGGACAGAGGAGTTCTGTGTATTATCGAAAGAGGTAGAGCAAGAGACATAGAAACTAAGCAATGAAACTAAACTAACGAAAAGGATGTTTGACACGGAGATAGCTTGTGGATAGAGAAATAACGTCATCTCAAATGGCACAGAGAATCTCGGAGGGTAATTGATTGGTTTAACCAAAAGAAAGGAAGCTTGGGATGACAGAGTGATGTATATGAATTTTATCTTCAGCAGTTAAATTTTAGATTAAAAGAAGTTCTAAAAATGTGATATATTATTACATAATAGAATCACTTATCTCAGTTGTACCACTGTAATAAAGATACTTTTTAAGCGTCTGTTTGGAAACTTCTCCTATAATTATGCAAGTCATGATTCAGTTTCAGACTTACCCTCCTGTTGTAAGCAAGTATCACACTGGACGAAAAAACATTTCAGTTGTTTCTGGTATGACCCAAAGGCCGTATAACTGTGATCCTTGAGGAAAAAGGGAATGTGAGTTTTGAGATTTACATCAGCCCATCTTTCTTGGTAGGAAAAGCATCAGTGATTGCAGCAGAAGTTGGGGATGCCTAAGTGGAGACAGCACTCAATGAGCTGAAGAGGAAGACATAGGAGTTTGGCTCTGCTAATGTGGTGGAAATCTGTGGGATGAAGGTGCCAAAGAAGCAAATACTCTATAGGGGGGAGGCAGTAGTCTATATGGGCATTCCTTTCATGTCATTGGCCTGGAGAATGTGCTGTACATGGGCGGGAAAGGTTCTTTAATGTTTAATAGGGAGAAGCTGCTATTGAGATGAAATATGAAAGAAACCATGTTACATACTGTGTCTGGACAGATTTATAACAAGTATAAAAGTATGATTGGGAAACATACATCAATGTTTGCCTCTAATACAGGAGAGAGATAAGGAGACTTGATGTGAATGAAAGCTGTAAGTACATTTATAGCATTTTTTCCTTTCAAATTAAATGATCTGAATCACTATAGCAAAATTGTTTTTAATCTGGTTAAAATGGACATATCTTCCTATAATATTTTATATAGTTGAAATATTCTCTAATTTTAAAATGTAAAATCAGTTATTAATTTCTTTTATGAGTTATGACAGAGTGACAAATATTGGATATAGCTTCATGATATAAACAATCAGAAACTGACAAAATATATGAAGCAATTGCTTTCAAACTTTGAGCAGTAAGCTGCACAGAATGTGATGACTGAAAGAGGGAAAACAACCAAAGCATGCCCGACAATTGCTCCAAATATCTACCTAGAGGCAATTTCCCAACCACAGATACAGGGAGTGTGAGCACAAGAAGAAACAATTGGCCTCGCTGAATTGAGGAGATGTAAATTACAGTTCAGAAAGACTGAGATGTTGGAAATTAAAGAACAGAATTTCATAAAGGAGAAAGATATGCATAATAAGAGATTCAGAAATATGCATATAGTTCCCTCGAGTCTTTTTTGAGTTTTAAGCTGGTTGTGATTACAGTGAAACTCCACAAACTCAGGCAAAAGAACAATTGGGAATTATAAATTAATCCCCAGAGCTTCTACAAGAGGAACTGACCTCTGACATCAAAATGAAGAGCCCTTGGAAATAAGCCAGGTCTTCAGTGAAGATCCCAGAGGTGTGATACTCTGAAATTAGAGCTGCACCAGCTTCAGGGACTGGAGTACAACTGTAGACAGCCTAGAAAACCTTCAAAATAGATCTACGTGGTCCAATTTATCAACAAGTAATTTAACTGCCCGTCAGAACAAAGTACCACACTCTTCAAGAAAGACATCAAAATATACATGTTTGGACACAAAATATTCATTCAGTCCAACATTCAGTGAAAAATTACTAGACTTGCCAATAAGCAGGTAGCTGTGACCCATTGCCAGGGATAAGAATCAGAAAATAAAAAAAGTATCAAGGCTAGGGAGACTAAAAGAAGAGGTTGATAAGCTACTGTGTGATATTTAGATACTTAAAAAAGCAACATGAATATAATGAGGAGAAAAATAGATTGTGAAAAAGAAAACCATGGAATATCTAGAGATGAAAAATATATGAACAAATACAATGTTAGAAATGCAACTTTCACTGGCTGGTATCAGAAGGTTCAACACTGAAGAAAAAATGATGAATAAACTTAAAGTCAATAAAAGTATAATCTCTTCAAAATGAAGCAAGAAATGTGCCTGTGGAAAAAAGGAACAGAGTATCAGTTACACGTGGGACAATATCAAGCAGTATTTTGCACAAGCACACGCACATAGACTGAAGAAACACACAGAAGAAGTCATAATCAAATTGCTGAAAACCAATGAGAAGGCAGACTTGAACTTTCTCCAAAAAGGATATACAAATAGCTTGTAAGGATGTGAAAAGATGTCCAACACCACGAACCATCAAAGAAATACAAATCAAAACCACCATTAGCTACTACCTTACACCCATTAGGATAGTGTGTATGTGTATATATATATATATATATATATATAAAAGAAAATAACAAGTGTCAGCAGGGATGTGGAGAAGTTGGAACCTTTCTGCAGTGTAGACAGGATTGTAAACTGGTGCAAATGCTATGGAGAATAGTATGGAGGTTCCTCAACAAATTAAAACTAGAACCTTCATATGATCTAGCAGTCTTACCTCTGGCTATGTATCAGAAAGAACTGAAAGCAGTGTTTTCAAAAGATACTTGTACACAAATTTCATAACAGTATAATTCACAAGAGTCTGAAGGCAGAAACAGTTCAAATGTCCACTGAAAGATGAATGGACAAAACATGGTGTTTACATAGAAAGAAATACCATGAAGCTATTTAATACTGTGTAGCCTGTAACGTGCAAATTTGGTAATGGTGGTTTAGTTGTTAAGTCATATCCAACTCTTGTGATCCCATGGACTGTAACCTGCCACTCTCCTCTGTCCATGGGTATCTCCAAGCAAGAATATTGGAATGGGTTGGCATTTCCTTCTCCAAACATGCTAAACTTGGATGTATCTTAAGGACAGTATGCTAAGTGAAATAAGCCAGTTACAAAAGGACAAATATTGTATGATTCCACTTATATAAAGATCCCATAACTGTATTTCTATTTAATTTTCATATTCATATTCATAAAATAGAAAGTAGAAGGGAGGTTACTAGGCCTGGAAGGAGAAGGAAACAGGCAGTTACTGTTTAATGGGAATAGAGTTTCAGTTCCACAAGATGAAAAATTTTTGGACACCTCTTTCACTGGTGGTGGTAGTGCTTTAGTCACTAAGTCATGTTCAACTCTTGTGACCCTTTAGACTGCCAGGCTTCTCTGTCTATGGGATTTCCCAGGCAAGGATACTAGAGTCAAGTATCATTTCCTTCTCCAGGGGAGCTTCCTGCCCAGGGGTTGAAGCCATGTCTTCTGCACTGCAGACAGCCTCCTGCATTGCACATGGTTTCTTTTTACCTCTGAGCCATGAGGACATCTCTTTTACAACAATTGAAATATACTCAGTTCAGTTCAGTTGCTCAGTCGTGTCCGACTCTTTGCAACCCCATGAAACAGAGCACGCCAGGCTTCCCTGTCTGTCACCAACTCCTGGAGTTCACTCAAACTCACGTCCATCGAGTCAGTGATGCCATCCAGCCATCTCATCCTCGGTCGTCCCCTTCTCTTCCTGCCCCCAATACCTCCCAGCATCAGAGTCTTTTCCAATGAGTCAACTCTTCGCATGAGGTGGCCAAAGTACTGGAGTTTCAGCTTTAGCATCATTCCTTCCAAAGAAATCCCAGGGCTGATCTCCTTCAGAATGGACTGGTTGGATTTCCTTGCAGTCCAAGGGACTCTCAGGAGTCTTCTCCAACATCACAGTTCAAAAGCATCAATTCTTCGGCTCTCAGCTTTCTTCACAGTCCAACTCTCACATCCATACACGACCATTGGAAAAACCATAGCCTTGACTAGATGGACCTTGGTATGCAAAGTAATGTTTCGGCTTTTCAATATGCTATCTAGGTTGGTCATAACTTTTCTTCCAAGGAGTAAGCGTCTTTTAATTTCATGGCTGCAGTCACCATCTGCAGTGATTTTGGAGCCCAAAAAAATAAAGTCTGACACTGTTTCTACTGTTTCCCCATCTATTTCCCATGAAGTGATGGGACCAGATGCCATGATCTTCGTTTTCTGAATGTTGAGCTTTAAGCCAATTTTTTCACTCTCCTCTTTCACTTTCATCAAGAGGCTTTTGAGTTCCTCTTCACTTTCTGCCATAAGGGTGGTGTCATCTGCATATCTGAGGTTATTGATATTTCTGCCAGAAATCTTGATTCCAGCTTGTGTTTCTTCCAGTCCAGTGTTTCTCATGATGTACTCTGCATATAAGTTAAGTAAGCAGGGTGACAATATACAGTCTTGACGTACTCCTTTTCCTATTTGGAATGAGTCTGTTGTTCCATGTCCAATTCTAACTGTTGCTTCCTGACCTGAATATAGGTTTCTCAAGAGGCAGGTCAGGTGGTCTGGTATTCCCATCTCTTTCAGAATTTTCCAGTTTATTATGATCCACACAGTCAAAGGCTTTGGCATAGTCAATAAAGCAGAAATAGATGTTTTTCTGGAACTCTCTTGCTTTTTTGATGATCCAGAGGATGTTGGCAATTTGATGTCTGGTTCCTCTGCCTTTTCTAAAACCAGCTTGAACATGTGAAAGTTCACGGTTCATTTACTGCTGAAGCCTGGCTTGGAGAATATTGAGCATTACTTTACTAGCATGTGAGATGCGTGCAATTGTGAGGTAGTTTGAGCATTCTTTGGCATTTCCTTTCTTTGGGATTGGAATGAAAACTGACTTTTTCCAGTCCTGTGGCCACTGCTGAGTTTTCCAAATTTGCTGGTATATTGAGTTCAGCACTTTCTCAGCATCATCTTTCAGGATATAAAATAGGTCAACCGGAATTCCGTCACCTCTACTAGCTTTGTTCATAGTGATACTTTCTAAGGCCCACTTGACTTCACATTCCAGGATGTCTGGCTCTAGATGAGTAATCATACCATCGTGATTATCTTGTTCATGAAGATCTCTTTTGTATAGTTCTTCTGTGTATTCTTGCCACCTCTTCTTAATATCTCCTGCTTCTGTTAGGTCCATACCATTTCTGTCCTTTATCGAGCCCATCTTTGCATGAAATATTCTCTTGGTATCTCTAATTTTCTTGACAAGATCTCTAGTCTTTCCCATTCTGTTGTTTTCCTCTATTTCTTTGCATTGATCACTGAAGAAGGCTTCTTATCTCTTCTTGCTATTCTTTGGAACTCTGCATTCAGATGCTTATATCTTTCCTTGTCTCCTTTGCTTTTCGCTTCTCTTCCTTTCACAGCTATTTGTAAGGCCTCCTCAAACAGCCATTTTGCTTTTTTGCATTTCTTTTCCATGGGGATGGTATTGATCCCTGTCTCCTGTACAATGTCACGAACCTCATTCCATAGTTCATCAGGCACTCTGTCTATCAGATCTCACCCCTTAAATTGATTTCTCACTTCCACTGTATAATCATAAGGGATTTGATTTAGGTGATACCTGAATGGTTTAGTGGTTTTCCCTACTTTCTTCAATTTAAGTGAATTTGGCAATAAGGAGTTGATGATCTGAGCCACAGTCAGCTCCCGGTCTTGTTTTTCCTGATTGTATAGAGCTTCTCCATCTTTGGCTGCAAAGAATATGATCAATCTGATTTTGGTGTTGACCATCTGATGATGTCCATGTGTAGAGTCTTCTCTTGTGTTGTTGGAAGAGGGTGTTTGCTATGACCAGTGCATTCTCTTGGCAGAACTCTAGTAGCCTTTGCCCTGCTTCATTCTGTACTCCAAGGCCAAATTTGCCTCTTGCTCCAGGTGTTTCTTGACTTCCTACTTTTGCATTCCAGTCTCCTATAATGAAAAGGACATGTTTTGGGGGTGTTAGTTCTAAAAGGTCATGTAAATCTTCATAGAACCGTTCAGCTTCAGCTTCTTCAGTGTTACCGGTTGGGGTGTAGACTTGGATTACTATGGTATTGAATGGTTTGCCTTGGAGATGAGCAGAGATCATTCTGTTGTTTTTGAGACTGCATCCAAGTACTGCATTTCAGACTCTTTTGTTGGCCATGATGGCTACTCCATTTCTTCTAAAGGATTCCTGCCCACAGTAGTAGATATAATGGTCATCTGAGTTAAATTCACCCACTCTCGTCCATTTTAGTTCGCCGATTCCTAGAATATTGACATTCACTCTTGCCGTCTGCTGTTCGACCACTTCCAATTTGCCTTGATTCATGGACCTGACATTCCAGGTTCCTATGCAGTATTGCTCTTTACAGCATCGGACCTTGCTTCTATCACCAGTCACATCCACAACTGAGTATTGTTTTTGCTTTGGCTCCATCCCTTCATTCTTTCTGGAGTTATTTCTCCACTGATCTCCAGTAGCATATTGGGCACCTACCGACCTGAGGAGTTCCTCTTTCAGTATCCTATCATTTTGCCTTTTCATACTGTTCATGGGGTTCTCAAGGCAAGAATGCTGAAGTGGTTTGCCATTCCCTTCTCCAGTGGACCATAATCTGTCAGACCTCTCCACCATGACCCGCCTGTCTTGGGTTGCCCCACAGGCATGGCTTAGTTTCATTGAGTTAGACAAGGCTGTGGTCCTAGTGTGATTAGAATGACTAGTTTTCTGTGAGTATGGTTTCAGTGTGTCTGCCCTCTGATGCCTTCTTGCAACACCTACCATCTTACTTGGGTTTCTCTCACCTTGGGCATGCGGTATCTCTTCATGGCTGTTCCAGCAAACTCAGCCACTGCTCCTTACCTTGGATGAGAGGTATCTCCTCATTGCTGCCCCTCTTGACCTTCAACATGGAATAACTCCTCTAGGCCCTCCTGGGCCCTCACAGCTGCCACTCCTCAGAGGGGTAGCTCCTCTGGGTAGCCGCAGAGCTGTAAATAGCAGGGAGGGAACACAGCTCCACCCATCAACATAATATTGGATTCAAGATTTACTGCTTAAGGCCCCACCCATCAGAACAAGACCCAGTATACCCCTCAGTCAGTCTATCCCATCTGGAAGCATACATTAGCCTCTAATCCTTCTCCATCAGAGGGCAGACAGACTGAAAACCACACATATAGGTAATGGTGGAGAGTTCTCACCAAATATGGTCCACTGGAAAAGGGAATGGCAAACCACTTCAGTATTCCTGCCTTGAGAACCCCATGAACAGTATGAAAAGGCAAAATGATAGGAACTCCCTGGGTCGGAAGGTACCCAATATGCGACTGGAGACCAGTGGAGAAATAACTCCAGAAAGAATGAAGAGACGGAAACAAGCAAAAACAACAGCCAGCTGTGGATGTGACTGGTGATGAAAGCAAGCTCTGATGTTGTAAAGAGCAATATTGCATAGGAACCTGGAATGTTAGGTCCATGAATCAAGGCAAATTGGAAGTGATCAAACAGGAGATGGCAAGAGTGAACATTGACATTTTAGGAATCAGCTAACTGAAATGAAATGGAATGGGTGAATTTAACTAAGATGACCATTATATCTACTACTGTGGTCAAGAATCCCGTAAAAGAAATGGAGTATCCATCATAGTCAACAAAAGAGTCTGAAAGGCACTACTTAGATGAAATCTCAAAAACAACAGAATGATCTCTGCTCATCTCTGAGGCAAACCATTCAATATCATGGTAATCCAAGTCCATGCCCTGACCAGTAATGCTGAAAAAGCTGAAGTTGAATGGTTCTATGAAGATCTGCAAGATTTTCTAGAATTAAAACACCCCCAAAAGATGTCCTTTTCATTATAGGAGACTGGAATGCAAAAGTAGGAAGTCAAGAAACACCTGGAGTGACAGGCAAATTTGGCCTTGGAATACAGAATGAAGCAGGGTAAAGTCTAATAGAGTTCTGCCAAGATAATGCACTGGTCATAGCAAACACTCTCTTCCAACAACACAAGAGAAAACTCTACACATGGATATCACCAGATGGCCAACGCTGAAATCAGATTGATTATATTCTTTGCAGCCAAAGATGGAGAAACTCTATACAGTCAGCAAAAACAAGACTGGGAGCTGACTGTGGCTCAGATCATGAACTTATTGCCAAATTCAGACTTAAACTGAAGAAGTAGGGAAAACCACTAAACCATTCAGGTATCACCTAAATCAAATCCCTAATGATTATACAGTGGAAGTGAGAAATCGATTTAAGGGGTGAGATCTGATAGACAGAGTGCCTGATGAACTATGGATGGAGGTTCATGACATTGAACAGGAGACAGGGATCAAGACCATCCCCCAGAAAAAGAAATGCAAAAAAGCAAAATGGCTGTCTGAGGAGGCCTTACAAATAGCTGTGAAAAGAAGAGAAGTGAAAAGCAAAGGAAAAAAGGAAAGATATACCCATTTGAATGCAGAATTCGAAAGAATAGCAAGGAAAGATAAGAAAGCCTTCCTCAGTGATTAGTGCAAAGCAATAGAGGAAAACAATAGAATGGGAAAGACTAGAGATTTCTTCAAGAAAATTAGAGATACCAAGGGAACATTTCATGCAAAAATGGGCTCAATAAAGGACAAAAATGATATGGACTTTACAGAAGCAGAAGATATTAAAAAGAGGTGGCAAGAATACACAGAACAACAGTACAAAAAAGATATTCACGACCCAGATAATCACGATGGTGTAATCCCTCACCTAGAGCCAGACATCCTGGAATGCAAAGTCAAGTGGGCCATAGGAAGCATCACAATGAACAAAGCTAGTAGAAGTGATGGAATTCCAGTTGAGCTATTTTAAATCCTAGAAGATGATACTGTGAAAGTGCTGAACTCAATATACCAGCAAATTTAGAAAACTCAGCAGCGCCACAGGACAGGAAAAGGTCAGTTTCCATTCCAATCCCAAAGAAAGCCAATGCCAAAGAATGCTCAAACTACTGCACAATTGCACTCATCTCACACGCTACTTAAGTCATGCTCAAAATTCTCCAACCCAGGCTTCCACAATATGTGAACTGTGAACTTCCAGATATTCAAGCTGGTTTAGAAAAGGCAGAGGAACCAGAGATCAAATTGCCAACATCTGCTGGATCATCAAAAAAGCAAGAGAGTTCCAGAAAAACATCTATTTCTGCTTTATTGGCTATGACTGTGTGGGTCACAATAAACTGGAAAATTCTGAAAGAGATGGGCATACCAGACCACCTGACCTGCCTCTTGAGAAACCTGTATGCAGGTCAGGAAGCAACAGTTAGAACTAGACATGAAACAACAGACTGGTTCCAAATAGGAAAAGGAGTATGTCAAGGCTGTATATTGTTACCCTGCTTATTTAACTTATATGCAGAGTCCATCATGAGGAACGCTGGGCAGGATGAAGCATAAGCTGGAATCAAGATTGCTGGGAGAAATATCAGTAACCTCAGATATGCAGATGCCACCACCCTTATGGCAGAAAGTGAAGAGGAACTCAAAAGCCTCTTGATGAAAGTGAAAGAGGAGAGTGAAAAAGTTGGCTTAAAGCTCAACATTCAGAAAACGAAGATCATGGCATCTGGTCCCATCACTTCATGGGAAATAGATGGGGAAACAGTGGAAACAGGGCTGACTTTATTTTTGGGGGCTCCAAAATTACTGCAGTTGGTGATTACAGCCATGAAATTAAAAGATGCTTACTCCTTGGAAGAAAAGTTATGACCAACCTAGATAGCATATTCAAAAGCAGAGACATTACTTTTCCAACAAAGGTCCGTCTAGTCAAGGCTATGGTTTCTCCAGTAGTCATGTATGGATGTGAGAGTTGGACCATAAAGAAAGCTGAGCGCCAAAGAATTGATGTTTTTGAACTGTGGTGTTGGAGAAGACTCTTGAGAGTCCCTTACTGCCTGGATCCAACCAGTTCATCCTAAAGGAGATGAGTCCTGACTGGTTCATTGGAAGGACTGATGTTGAAGCTGAAACTCTAATCCTTTGTCCATCTCATTTGAAGAGCTGACTCATTTGGAAAGACCCTGATGCTGGGAAAGATTGAAAGTGGGAGGAGAAAGGGACAACAGAGGATGAGATAGTTGGATGGCATCACCGACTCAATGGACATAAGTTTGAGTAAACTCTGGCAGTCGGTGATGGACAGGGTGGCCTGGCGTGCTGCAGTCCATGGGGTCGCAACAAGTTGGAGATGACTGAGCAGCTGAACTGAACCGAACAGAGCTGTACACTTAAAAAGGTTAAAATGATAAGTTTTATGTGTTTCTTACCACAAAAAATCTGAAAAATTTAATAGCCATTTATGAAAACTTAGCAAGTTAAGAATAAAATATTTTTGACTGATAAAGGGCCTTTATTAAAAGAAAAACTAAAGATAACATCATACTTATAAACTTAATGGTGAAAGACTGAATTTAGGTTCGAATTTTAGGTTAGAAAAAAGGCAAAAATATCCCTTTATATCATCACCCTTCACCTTGGTACTGGAGGTTCTACCAGTAGACCAAATCAAGAAAAATGAAGAAAGCCTGTGGAGTTTGGAAAGAAATAAAACTGTCTTTATTCACAAATAACTATTTACATATGAACAAAATCCTCTTTAAAAAATGTTAAAACTAAGTGTTGAGATTAGCAAGGTTACAGAACTCGGTTGCTGTAGCAAAATCAATATTATTGCTATGTACTAGCAACAAAATGAGAAGGAAATGACAACCCACTCCACTATTCTTTCCTGGAGAATTCCATGGACAGAGGAGTTTGGCGGGCCTATAATCCATGGGGTGGCCTAGAGTCGGACATAACTGAGCGACTAACACAAATAGCAACAAAAAAGATAAGGAAATTGCAATTAAAATACCATTTATAGTAACTTGAAATATGAAATAAATAGGGAAAATTTTCATAATATATCTACAAATCCTGTACACTGAGAACTACAAAACTTTGTTGAAAATTAAAGAAGACATAAATTTAAAAAGGAAATACCATATTTGTGGATTGGAAGATTCAATAATATTGTGAGAATTCACCGCAGATATACAGATTCAGTGCAATCCCAGTCAAATCCCAAGAGATGTTTTAGAAATTAAAATGTCATTTCTAAATTTTTAACATAATGAAAGAAACTTTCATAGTCAGAACTATTTCAAAACTGTGAAGCTACAGCGTTCGTGACAAAGTGGTGTTGGTATAAAATTAGGAATATAAATCAATGGAATAGAATAGAACATTCAAAAACAGATTCATACACATGTACTCAATTATTTTCAACCAAAGTGCTAAAGAAATTAATGAGGAAGAAAGAGTTGTTTCAGAAAATTCTGTTGGATCAATTGGATACCACAATGGAAAACAATGAACTTTAATCTTTATTTCACACTATTATAGTTTGAATTATAGATATAATTGCAGAAGCTATGTAAACTTCTCAAAGAAACCAGAAGATTATCTTCATGACATTAAGACAGGCAAAGGTATTTTAGTTGGTGGCAGAGACACTCCGTCCTTACGTCTGTTTTTGTCTATTATGAGTTTTTTTTTTTTCATTTTTCACTTCTTTTTTATTTTTTTATTTTTTTTAAATTTTTGTTTTTACTTTATTTTACTTTACAATACTGTATTTGTTTTGCCATACATTGACATGTAGTGACACAACTTATTTGCTTAATCAACTTTATTTATGTCCCTAGCTAGAATTATGCTGATGTGCTAGTAGCTCTGTCCCCTAGTTTGTCTTGTCTATGACTCAACTTAGCCCAGTCTCATTCTGCTAATGGAGGAAAGCACAGTCACCCACATAGACTTCACTCAGTTCAGTTCAGGCGCTCAGTCGTGTCCAACTCTTTGCAATCCCATGGACCACAGCACGCCAGGCCTCCGTGTCTATCACAAACCCAAACGGGATATACCCAAACCCGTGTCCATTGAGTTGGTGATGTCATCCAACCATCTCATCCACTGCCGTACCCTTCTCCTCCTGCCCTCAATCTTTCCCAACATCAGGGTCTTTTCAAATGAGTCAGCTCTTCGCATCATGTGGCCAAAGGATTGGAGTTTCAGCTTCAACATCAGTCCTTCCAATGAACCAGTCAGGACTCATCTCCTTTAGAATAGACTGGTTGGATCTCCTTGCAGTCCAAGGGACTCTCAAGAGTCTTCTCCAACACCACAGTTTAAAAGCATCAATTCTTCAGTGCTCAGCTATCTTTATAGTCCAACTCTCACATCCATACACGACTACTAGAGAAACCATAGCCTTGACTAGACGGACCTTTGTTGGCAAAGTAATATCTCTGCTTTTAAATATGCTGTTTAGGTTAGTCATAATTTTCCTTCCAAGGAGTAAGCAACTTTTAATTTCATGGCTGCAATCACCATCTGCAGTGATTTGGGAGCCCCCCAAAATAAAGTCAGCCTCTGTTTCCCCATCGATATGCCATGAAGTGATGGGACCGAATACCATGATCTTAGTTTTCTGAATGTTCAGCTTTAAACCAACTTTTTCACTCTCCTCTTTCACTTTCATCAAGGGGCTCTTTATTTCTTTTTCATTTTCTGCCATAAGGATGGTGTCATCTGCATATCTGAGGTTATTGATATTTCTCCCGGCAATCTTGATTCCAGCTTGTGCTTCCTCCAGTCCAGCGTTCCTCATGATGTACTCTGCATATAAGTTAAATAAGCACAGTGACAATATACAGCCTTGACGTACTCCTTTTCCTGTATGGAAGCAGTCTGTTGTTCCATGTCCAGTTAACTCATAATTATTTCAGCTTGTAACTGTCACTAAGAAAAATGTAAAAATGTAGAAGCTTCAGGAAATGCAATTTTCCTTCACTCTGCTGAATGCCTTTCTATTATGACCATGGAATCAAAGAATCAGAGTGCATATCACAAAGTTTCCATCTTTAGCTTAATTTGGAAATGACATCAGTGATTTAAAAGAAAGAGAGCTACTTCAACAACTTGTTTTTTTGCTTTACAGTGATATTAAAAACTCATTACCTTGTAATTTAAGTAGTCATGTCAATAGCTACTTTTGTTTAATTGAAATGAATGCCATGAATATATCACCAAGAATGTTAGCGCAATCTGTATGTTATGGGATTCATATGGCTGAAGCCATATGAAAGAGCTCCCATAAGTATTAAATATTTACAATAGCCACATATACAGTCTCTTCTAACCCTTAATATCTTTATTCTAGAGTTTATGATCTAGCCTATATTTATTGTTACTATTTTAAATATTTTGTTCATCTAAGTCACACTGGGGCTGAAAAACAGCTGGTCAATGTCCTCTAAATAATAATGTCATGTTTAAAGACTCACAGTCGGACACTTCCCTATCGTGCTTTCTTCCAAACCAAATAATCCTAATTCCTTTAATCTTTAATCATGCATGCTCTTGCTTAAGCCTTTTCTTAAGCCCCAACATTAGATATGAGATAGTTCCAACCATGTGTCTAGATCAGAGATTTCAATTACTCTTTAACTTTGATTAGAACCAGTTTCTCCGGAGCATACAAATATACTACCCGTGCCTTGTGACATAAGATAAACTCTTCTGAAGTGTACAGAGGGATGCTCTGTCACGCACCCAGTCATTCCTCTATTACTTAGAGTCTAGCCAACTGACGAATCCTACAGGCACTTCCTATTATATGTTGTCCATGGTAACATTCTCGAGGATGGATTAAGCAAGTCCAATTCAAGCTTTCCCCTGGATAGCATTCCTTATACTGAAATCACCAGGTGGAAGAATAATCTTTGAAATGTATTAAGGAATATCATTTTACTTGAGAAATACAATTTTCTTCCTGATTTAATTCATTCATATCCTTTAAAGATATACAAGATCAAATCAGTATTAACCCTTTACCTAAAATAAATCATTATGCTACTAAAGTGAGAGTGGAAATACCAATTTGCAAATTCCATGTTCTATCTTCCTCTATAAGAAAATTCTCTAGGTTCTCTTGAATCAAATAGAAATCATACTGAGCAGAATATCAAGAGCTTGAGAAACAGGCTGGCTCTCTCCAGCCCAGATAAACTCTATGCCAAGGTTGGATATCAGATTCTACAGAAATCCTCCCCACTCTGTTCAAAGAGATTCTCCTTCACAAGTCTTTGGATTTTTTTTAAACATTCTCAGTACTAATGAGCTTTAATTTGTATTAATGCTTAATGAAAATTTAAAGGATTAAAAATTCATTCCATTAGCTTCATGAAGCTCACTCACTTATATATAGCTCTTGTTCTGAGAAAAAAAGTGCTAATATTTTGATAACAATCAGAAAAAAATGATTCTTAGTAATAGAAACACACAGTAAAGTTTTAGAATGTGATTAGAACCAGTAACCATACAAGCCAGTATAGACAGTGTGATGTTCAGCAAACACAAACAAGCAGAAGTTGAAATAGCTCAACATCTAGAAAACAATGTTCAGAAAGATTAAAGCTGAAATGATCACTTAGGGTACTAATCTTATGACTAATACAAGGCCAAGATGCCAGAGAATGCTCTATAGCTGGCGCAAGCGTGAAAACTTTTAGATAATTACTTTAGGTCAAAAGCAGTGCTTTTTTTAAAAAAAATTTTATTTTTACTTTATTTTGCTTTACAATACTGTATTGGTTTTGCCATATATTGACATGAATCAGCCACGGGTGTACATGAGTTCCCAATCTTGAACCTCCCTCCCACCTCCCACCCCATATCATCTCTCTGGATCATACCCGTGCACCAGCCCCAAGCATCCTGTATCCTATATCGAACATAGACTGGTGATTCGTTTCTTACCTGATAGTATACATGTTTCAATGCCATTCTCCCAAATCATCCCACCCTCTCCCTCTACCACAGAGTCTAAAAGTCCATTCTATACATCTGTGTCTCTTTCGCTATCTCGCATAGAGGGTTATCATTACCATCTTTCTAAATTCCATATATATGTGTTAGTATACTGTATTGGTGTTTTTCTTTCTGGCTTATGTCACTCTGTATAATAGGCTCCAGTTTCATCCACCTCATTAGAACTGATTCAAATGTATTCTTTTTAACAGCTGAGTAATACTCCATTGTGTATATGTAGCACAGCTTTCTTATCCATTCATCTGCTGATGGACATCTAGGTTGTTTCCATGTCCTGGCTATTATAAACAGTGCTGCGATGAATACTGGGGTACACGTGTCTCTTTCAATTCTGGTTTCCTCAGTGTGTATACCCAGCAGTGGGATTGCTGGGTCATAAGGCAGTTCTATTTGCAATTTTTTAAGGAATCTCCACACTGTTCTCCATAGTGGCTGTTATTATCTGTAACTTCTAGTAGTCTAAATCAATCTCTAAACTCAGATAATTTCTAGGATTTTAGACATTGTTAGCCTTGTAGAAACATATCACTGAGTAAATGGTGCCCTTTTCCTGTTTTTCAGTGGTGCCAGTTTTTATAGTAAAAGTTAGTGTTAATAATCAATTGCCATAAACTTGCTTTTTCAGAGGATTCATTTCCTTTTATTTTTATAACCGAATAGAATTTAACCTGTTTGTAACCCACCTATGTGGAAACCTTAAGTATTTTAGATGAAATAAATTAAAATAAAAAATCATCTTATTGTCTGCTCACTTTCAGGGTTGTTGTTGTTTAGTCTTTAAGTTGTGTCCAACTCTGCAGCTCTACAAACTGTAGACTGCCAGGCTCCTCTATCCATGGAATTTCCCAGGCAAGAACTCTGGAGTGGGTCACCATTTCTTTCTCTCAGGGTTCTTCCTGACCTAGGGATCAAACCTGCATCTCCTGCAATAGAGGCAGATTGTTTACTGCTGAGCAACCAGGGAAGTTCAACTTCAAAAGAGACTCTGTCCAAAAAAAAAAAAAAAGCCAATATTATCTCTTTTTATTTGAAAAGTTTATAGAGAAAAGTCAAGATGTCATTAAAACAGTCCTGAGTTCTGCAGCCAGAGTGGTCACAATGTTCACACTGCGTCCTTCAGATACTGTTATGGTGAAGAATAAAACTTGACTGAGATTTGATCTCTTTTGTTTTCTTTGCAACTTCCTTCACATTCTGTCTACTCAGAAGAACCACTGCCATTACTTTGTTGGCTATTCTCAAAGCATTTATACTTGTGCTACTTTTAATTTATAGGACTCTCAAAATTTTTATTCAGTTTAGTCACCCAGTCATGTCCACCTCCTTGTCACCCAATGGAGTACAGCATGCCAGGCCTCCCTGTCCATCACCAACTCTGAGAGCTTGGTTAAATTCAAGTCAATTGAGTCGGTGATACTATCCAACCATCACATCCTCAGGTGTCCCCTTCTCTTCCTGCCTTCAATCTTTCCCAGCATCAGGGTCTTTTCAAATGAGACCATTCTATGCATCAGGTGCTCAAAGTATTGGAGCTTCAGCTTCAGCATCAGTCCTTCCAATGAATATTCAGGACAGATTTTCTTTAGGATTGACTGGTTGGATCACCTTGCAGTCCAAAGGACTCTCAAGAGTCTTCTCCAACACCACAGTTCAAGACATCAATTCTTCGGCACTTAGCTTTCTTTATAGTCCAGTTCTCACATCCATACATGACAACTGGAAAAACCATACCTTTGATAGATGGGCCTATTTGGGAAAGTAATGTCTCTGCTTTTAAAAATGCTGTCTAGGTTGGTCATAGCAGTTCTTCCAAGGAGCAAGCATCTTCTAATTTCATGGCTGAAGTCACCATATGCAGTGATTTTGGAGCCCCAAAAAATAAAGTCTCTCATCATTTCCATTGTTTATCCTTCTATTTGCCATGAAGTGATGGGACAAGATGCCATGATCTTAGTTTTCTAGATGTTGAGTTTTAAGCCAACTTTTACACTCTCCTCTTTCAATTTCACCAAGAGGCTCTTTAGTTCTTCTTTGCTTTTTGCCATAAGGATGGTGTCATCTGCATATCTGAGGTTACTGATATTTCTCCAGGCAATCTTGATTCCAGCTTGTGCTTTGTTCAGCCTGGAATTTTACATGATTTAGTCTGCATATAAGTTAAATAAGCAGGGTGACAATATACAGCCTTGATGTACTCCTTTCCCAATTTGGAAACAGTCTGTTGTTACATGTCCAGTTCTAAATGTTGCTTCTTGACCTGCATACTGATTTCTCAGGAGGCAGGTCAGGTTGTCTGGTATTCCCATCTCTTGAAGAATTTTCCACAGTTTGTTGTGATCCACACAGTCAAAGGCTTTGGCATAGTCAATAAAGAAGAAATATATGTTTTTCTGGGACTTTCTTGTTTCTTTCTTTCTTTCTTTCTTTCTTTTTTTCTTTTTTTTGATGATCCAGCAGATGTTGGCAATCTGACACTGGTTCCTCTGCCTTTTCTAAATCCAGCTTGAACATCTGGAAGGTCACAGTTCATGTATTGCTGAAGCCTGGCTTGGAGAATTTTGAGCATTACTTTTCTAGCCTGTGAGATAAGTGCAATTGTGTGGTAGTTTGAACATTCTTTTGCATTGACCTTCTTTGGGATTGGAATGGAAACTGTCTTTTCCAGTCTTGTGGCCACTGCTGAGATTTCCAAACTTGCTGGCTTATGGGGTGCAGCACTTTCACAGCATCATCTTTTAGGATTTGAAATAGATCCCACTGGAATTCTATCAATACCACTAGCTTTGTTTGTAGTGATGCTTCCTAAGGCCCAGTTGACTTTGCCTTCCAGGATATTTGGCTCAAGGTGAGTGATCACACCATTGTGGTTATCTGAGTCATGAAGATCTTTTGTGTATAGTTCTTCTTGTATTCTTGCCATCTCTTCTTAATATCTTTTGCTTCTGCTAGGTCCAGACCATTTCTGTCCGTTATTGTGCTCATCTTTGCATGAAATGTTCCCTTGGTATCTTTAATTTTCTTGAAGAAATCTCTAGTCTTTACCATTCTAATGTTTTCCTCTGTTTCTTTGCATTGATCATTAAGGAAGGCTTTTTTATCTCTCCTTGCTATTGTTTGGAACTCTGTATTCAAATGGGTGTATCTTTCTTTTCTTTTCCACTTTGCCTTTCACTTCTCTTTTCTCAGCTATCTGTAAGGCCTCCTCAGACAACTGTTTTGCCTTTTTGCATTTCTTTTTCTTGAGGATGGTCTTCTTCACTGCCTCCTGTAGAGTGACACAAACCTCAATCCATATTTCTTCAGGCACTCTATCATATCTAATCCCTTGAATCTATTTGTCACTTCTACTGTATAATCATAAGGGATTTGATTTAGGTCATACCTGAATGGTCTAGTGGCTTTCCCTACTTTCTTCAATTTAAGTCTGAATTTGGAAATAAGAAGTTCATAATCTGAGCCACAGTCAACCCCGGTCTTGTTTTTGCTCACTGTATAGAGCTTCTCCATCTTTGGCTGCAAAGAATATAATCAATCTGATTTCGGTATTGACCGTTCGGTAATGTCCATGTGTAGAGTCTTCTCCTGTGTTGTTGGAAGAAGGTATTTGCTATGACCAGTGTGTTTTCTTGGCAAAACTCTGTTAGCCTTTGCCCTTCTTCATTTTGTTCTCCAAGGCCAAATTTGCCTATTATTCCAGGTATTGCTTAACTTTTTACTTTTGCATTTCAGTCCCCTATAATGAGAACATCTTTTGGGGGTCTTTGTTCTAGAAGCTCTTGTAGGAAACTAATAAAAATTTTATTAGTTCACTAATTGTTGAAATTGTATTGAAAACTGTTGTAATTTATGCATTTATGTGGTAAAATTACATCTTTACTATATCAAAAACCTTCCAATTCATAAGCAAAATTTTCTTCTCTATTTATTCAGGTTTCTTTTTTGTTCCTTAATAAATAATTTTCTCTATGACATTACATAAATCTTTAGCTTGATTTATCAGTAGTAGCTATAGATTTCATTGCTAATAAATATAGAATTATGTTACGGCTACATTTTTAAGATGTTTTAAGACTATCTGGATAGTAGTGATTTTTGTCTGTTGATCTTGTATCAACAATCCTACAAAAATATTTTCCTGATTTTTAGAGTCTCTGAAATTATCATCTGAAAATAATGACAATTTTGCTTTATTCTTTGCAAGTCTTACAACTCTTAACTTTTTTTTTTTTTTTGGTCTTGCTCATTGTTTATGGTGTCTAGTACTGTGTTGAATAGTAGTGAGTTTAGTAGGGTCTTATTGACTTATTTGAAGGTATTTCTGAAAAGATTATCCCTAACTGTGATGTTTGAAATAGGTTTTTGGTAGATGTATTTTATGAATTTAAGGAATTTCCCTTTAGTTCTAGTTTACTAAGATATTTTAAAATTACAAACTATTAAGTTTTCCTAATTTTGCTGCATCTGTTAAAATAATCATATGACTTTTCTTCAGTCTGTTGTGTAATGAAGTGTGTAGAAAATTTTGACATTGTTCTATTCTTGAATTTCTGGCATAAACTCAAATTAGTCACAATGTATGGTTTTTATCATAAATTTTCTCTGACCTGGAATCATCTTTCTTTTTTTCCCATTATGTGGAAATGAAGAAATAGGGAAAACCACTAGACCATTCAGCTATGACCTAAATCAAATCACTTACGATTGTACAGTGGAAGTGACAAAATAGATTTAAGGGATTAGATCTGATAGATTGCCTAAAGAACTATGGACAGAGGTTAGTGACACTGTACAGGAGACAGTGACCAAGACCATCCTCAAGAAAAAGCAAAACCAATACAATATTGTAAAGTAACTAGCCTCCAATTAAAATAAATAAATTTAAATTTAAAAAAAAGAAATGCAGAAAGGCAAAATGGTTGTCTGCTGAGGCCTTACCAAAAGCTGAGAAAAGAAGAGAAGCTAAAGGCAAAGGAGAAAAGGAAAGATATACCCATTTGAATGCCTAGTTCCAAACAATAGCAAGGAGAGATAAGAAAGCCTTCCTTAAGGATCAATGCAAAGAAACAGAGGAAAACAATAGAATGGGAAAGACTAGAGATCTCTTCAAGAAAATTAGAGATACCAAGGGAACTTACATGCAAAGATGAGCACAATAAAGGACAGAAATGGTATGGACCTAACAGAAGCACAAGCTACTAAGAACAGGTGGCAAGAAACACAGAAACATTATACAGAAAAAGATCTTCATGACTCAGACAACCACAATGGTATAGTCACTCACCTAGAGCCAGATATCCTGGAATGCAAAGTCAACTGGGCCTTAGGAAGCATCACTATGGACAAAGCTAGTGGAAGTGATCAAATTCTAGTTGAGCTCTTTCAAATCCTGGAAGATGATGCTGTGAAAGTGCTGTACTCAATATGTCAGAAAATTTGGAAGACTCAGCAGTGGCCACAAGACTGGAAAAGATCAGTTTTCATTCTAATCCCAAAGAAGGTCAATGCAAAAGAATGTTCAAACTACCACACAATTGCACTTATCTCACAGGCTAGAAAAGTAATGCTCAAAATTCTCCAAGCAAAACTTCAACAGTATGTGAACCATGAACTTCCAGATGTTCAAGCTGGATTTAGAAAAGGCAGAGGAACCAGAGATCAAATTGCCAACATCCGCTGGATCATCAAAAGAGCAAGAGAGCTCCAGACAAACATCACTTTTGCTTCATTGACTATGCCAAAGCCTTTGACTGTGTGGATCACAACAAACTGTGGAAAATTCTTCAAGAGATGGGAATACCAGACCACCTGACCTGCCTCCTAAGAAATCAGTATGCAGATCAAGAAGCAACATTTAGAACTGGACATGTAACAACAGACTAGTTCCAAATAGGGAAAGGAGTACATCAAGGCTGTATATTGTCACCCTGCTTATTCAACTTATATGCAGAGTACATCGTGCAGAATACTGGGCTGGATGAAGCACAAGCTGGAATCACGTTTGCCTGGAAAAACATCAATAACCTCAGATATGCAGATGACACCACCCTTATGGCAAAAAGAGAAGAACTAATGAGCCTCTTATTGAAAGTGAAAGAGGAGAGTTAAAAAGTTGGATTAAAACTCAATATTCAGAAAACTAAGATCATGGCATCCGGTCCCATCACTTCATGGCAATAGATGAGGAAACAATGAGAGACTTTATTTTTTGGGGCTCCAAAATCACTGCATATGGTGACTTCAGCCATGACAATAGAATCCGCTTGCTCCTTGGAAGAAAAGCTATGACCAACCCAGACAGCATATTAAAAAGCAGAGACATTACTTTACCATCAAATGTTCTTCTAGTCAAAGGTGTGGTTTTTCCAGTGGTCATATATGGATGTGAGAGTTGGACTATAAAGAAAGCTAAGTGCCAAAGAATTGATGTCTAGAACTGTGGTGCTGGAGAAGACTCTTAAGAATCCTTTGGACTGCAAGGTGATCCAACCAGTGTCAATCCTAAAGGAAATCAGTCCTGAATATTCATTGGAAGGACTGATACTAAAGCTGAAGCTCCAATACTTTGGCCACCTGATATGAAGAACAAACCCATTGGAAAAGACTCCAATGCTGGGAAAGATTGAAGGCAGGAGGAGAAGGGGAAAACAGAGGATGCGATGGTTGGATGCCATCATTGACTCAATGGACATGAGTTTGAGTAAACTCATGGAGTTGGTGATGGACAGGGAGGCCTGGCGTGCTGCAGTCCATGCGGTCGCAAAGAGATGGATACAACTGAGTTACTGAACTGAACTGATGTGGAAATATGAAATGTTTATTTTAGATATCAGATAAGAGCAGAACTAAGTATTACAATTTTACTGCAGCATTTTAAAAACCAGCCCTTCACCACAGTGTAAGATATAAATGCAGGTGCACAAGGGTACATGTGACATAAAATGTAGTAGATTGGTTGCCGCTATAGACTAAAGTCTATAGTCACAGACTGAAAGTAGAGAGTTAAGTTATTTAGGGGGAATGTTTTGTACCCTGAGCCCAGGAGACAGCATCTCAGCAGCTCTGATAAAACAGCTCTAAAGAGGCTGGTGAAGTCAGGCTGTATACAAGTTTGCAAAAGAGAGAATAGGCAGTCTGAACATCAAAGATCAGATATCAAGTTAAGGAATTTAGCATTCTACAGTATGGGAAGGTGTAAGCCTCTGGGATCACTAAATTTGTTCCTTTTGTATGCACCTCAGATATCTGGGACCAATCCTCTTTCCTTGTTGACCTTGCTTCTTGCATTCTCACAGTTCCTCAGTGATCACCATGCTGGGCAGGGGATGGCAGCATCTGCTGGATCACAGTTTGGGGAGCCCTCATTCACATTTGGAGGCCAGAAATCAATCACTGATGGCTGTGACATTTCTTGTTGGTTAACATGGCAGAAGACATTTTCATTTCACACTGCCCTGCCAAATACTTCGAAGCCCTACCCAGGTCCTACTGCAAGACTGGTGGTCCCAAGAGTTTTACAGAAACAAATCATTAAAAATAATAATAACAACGCAATTAAAAAGACAAATCAAAATGCCTCAGTGGCTACATGTCCAACTCAAACTTTATTTAAATGTTATACTTTCCTCCCACTAATAAAGCTTTATTTCACTCAAACTTGAACAATGAATATTCCATACTGAAGTATCTTTGTTGCCTAATTAATTCAAAGGAAAAAAACCAAAATGACTAGTAAGGAAAAATGTAGGGTTTAACACACCTTTTAATTTGTTTTAAATATTTAAGGTTTTTAAATTGCTTGAAGTTTTTAATCTCAGGTAGGAAAACATTATCTGAATTGAATACCTAATGGCAAACCACTGTAAAATGTTTTCAGCTGCATCTGGGGCAGAGGGCCTAGTGATTATCTTCAAAGCTCCCCAACTTTCTTCATGAGAAGGTCAGAAGTACACTGGTTTGTTTTATTGCACCATCCACTAAGTGATCTAAGTTGCTTTTCCTCTGGCAGGGACTTTATTTGTCAGAATGGCACTATGCTTGACCTCCAAATTTGGCCCACAATGTACTGATGAGCTTCATAACCTTTGAGTTACCCTGATATTTTTACATATTTGCAGGGTTCTGGGCTACATCCTGGAAGGCCACCATAACTTCTGGGTCCTGCATGGCTGCAAGGACCTCTGGGTCACTAAAAATTTCTTTCATCCAGGCATTCATGGCATTCCAGGCATGCCCCCCTCCCATTCCATGCATTCCTCCAGGAAAATTACCAGGAATTCCCCCAGGAGAGCCACCTGGAAAAGAACCGTACTGAGCTCCTGATTGTCCCCTGGCTTCTTCCTCCATCTGGGCTCTCTCATGTTCTTCCCAAGCCTTCTTAACCCTTTCTGTTCTTTTTTTGATCTCTCACTCTTTGGGCTTTTTGCTCATACTTTCTCCAGTATCAGCAGTTTTCTGGGCCTTTGGGTGAACTTCCATCAGCATTGTACTAGCATCTTCATAATCCAGCTTACAGGAAGAGGCAAGATCACTGGCAGCTTCTTTCTGATGGCCCAGAAGTCTGTGTGCTTTCCCTTGCTACCTGTATAGCTGAGCTGCATCCAGATTTATTTCAATAACTCTTCCACAGGCTTGGATGGCAGCATTTCCCTTCTGCAGTTTGATGAAGACACTGGTTCTCTTGGCGTACAGAATGGCCACACAAGGGGTTAGCTTGATGGCATCTTTGAACAACTCGTTGGCATTCTGTAGCTCACCACCATTTAGGGCATCAGTGGCATCCACTTATTTTTTTTAGTCATTTGCCTGATCCATCATCTCCTTAGTTATTGCTATATTTTTATCTCCCATTTCTTGAGGGGCATTATGGTCTGGTTCAATCACACCTTCATTATCAAATTCTAGATCACTTTTCTCAGTTGATGGTTTGTCTGTCTTTATGTTTTCCTTCACCTTCTTGCTATCTGCTTTTGCTTCCTAAGTGTTTAATTCTGATTTAGTTTTATGAGAAACAGGTGGCATTTTAGCCCCCATACTCTCCACCCACTCCCTCAGGAAGCTCATTTCGTCTGTGTTCAGAACACTCCAGTCCTGCTCACACATTTACAGGAAGGCTCCAAGCTCTCTCATTTTGTGGGGGTCCATGGTCCAGGAGGCAGTGGGAGGTGGTGGGCCTAAGCTGCTGGCCAGATGCCAGGCCTGGGCACTACTTCAGCGTGACCACGTAAAGGGGAAGGATGCCCCGAGGCTGAGCAAACTAGAACCTCCCTGGCCACTGGCTCTGCCCACCCAGCTACCCTGGGTTCTTCTCCTGCTCATTCCTACTTTCTCTACCTCTGCCCTGCATGCTGGTTAAAACCTTCTGGAAGTGTGGCTGTTCATGCCGTTGCCCACCTCTCCACGCATGCATTCTTATATTAACTCAAAACCTGTGCTCTAGAGGGATCAACCATCCAGTGTTTTCAAGAAGGTGGGAACTGTTAGCCCCTGAAGAAGATTATTTAGAATAGAATATTCTCTTGAGTGTGGCCATTAAGTGGAACATAATACCATGAAGCCAAAAGGCCTTCTGGCCAGAGCAGCAGTCACAGCTCTGGGTGAGGAAGAATCATCTTGACATCAGATATTCTTTGATGTTTTTTCTTATTTGTCATTTTTAATTCTCTACTTTGTTATGTAATAGATTTTCTTCCAGTTTATTGAGATAGACTGATATACAGCACTATAAAAGTGTTAGGTATACAGCATAATGGTTTGACTTTTGTTGTCTAGTCCCTAACCACTATCCGACTCTTTGCAACTCCATTGACTGCAACAGGCCAGGCTTCCCTGTAGCTCCCTATCTCTGGGAGTTTGTTCAAACTCATGTGCCTTGAGTGGATGATGCCATCCAACCATCTCACCCACTGTTGCCCCCTCACCCTTCTTCTTCCCGCCCTCAATCTTTCCCAGCATCAGGGTCTTTTCAAATGAGTCGCTCTTCACGTCAGGTGGCCAAAGTATTGGAGCTTCAGCGTCAGTCCTTCCAGTGAATATTCAGTGTTGATTTCCTTTAGGATTGACTGGTTTGATCTCCTTGCAGTCCAAGGGACTCTCAAGAGTCTTCTCTAGCACCACAGTTCAAAAGCATCGATTCTTTGGCGCTCAGCTTTCTTTATGGTCCTACTCGCACATCCATACATGACTACTGGAAAAACCGTAGCTTTGACTACACATACCGATCTTTGCCGGCAAAGTAACATCTCTGGTTTTTAATGTGCTGTCTAGGTTTGTCATAGCTTTTCTTCCAAGGAGCAAGCATTTTTTAATTTAGTGGCTGCAGTCACCATCTAAGGTGATTTTGGAGCCCGAGAAAATAAATTCTGTCACTGTTTCCTTTGTTTCCCCATCTAGTTGCCATGACATGATAGAACTGGAAACTATGATCTTCGTTTTTTGACTGTTGAGTTTTAACTAAGACCTGGTACCCCAAAATAAATAAATACTTAAAAAAAAACTCAGTGATGTATGGTTTTCAGATGAAATGATCTTTGATTTCTTTTTAAAAATTTATTCTTGAGTATCACTTTTAATGTCATTACAAATAGCATCAAGTTTTCATTTTTATTCTCTAATTCTTTGTTGCTTGCGTGTAGAAACAATTTGTATATATTGACCTTGAGACACTGCTTGATTCACTTACTGGGTCTAGCAGAATTTTTTATAGAATCCTTATATAATCCTATGTAGAATCCTTTATACAATTATAGAATCCTTTTATATTTTATAGAATCCTTTTATATTTTATAAAATTCTTTAGATTTTCTGAAAGTGAATTTTTATCTCTATTTCCCTTGATCTTTTTCCTTTTCTGCCTGATTACATTGCCTTAGACTTCAGTAGAATGTTGAATAGGAGGGGTAAAAACAGACCTCATTCAATATTTTAACAATAAGCTAAATTCAGTATAGAATTTGCGGAATCTCTTTTAGTTTTCCTAGAGTTTTTATTTTTATCATAGTTGGGTATCAAACATGGTCATGTGATTTTTTTGGTACCTATTTTGTACATATTTTCTGTACCTCTTCTGTACATAACCATGTTGCTGTTTTTTATTCTGTTAGTAAACCAAACACGCATTCCTAGGATAATCCTTGGTTAGTCATATCATATTATCCTATTTATATGCTGCTGGGTTAAATTTGCTAATATTTGGTTAAGAAACTTTCTGCCTATGTTCAGGGGTATTACTCCATGGTTGATTTTCCTTTTGTGAAGGGCTTATGGTTTTGCTTTATCATCATTTGATATTAGAGTTATGCTGGTATAGTGGTCCCATAAAATGAATTGGGAACGGTTTTTCCTCTTTTATTCCTGAAAGAGTATTGGAGGGATTCAAAAATCAATTTTTTTACCAGTTTCCATCAATTTATTAAGTTGTGCTTTTGAGGAATTTGTCTGTTTAATCTACCTACATCATCAGGTTTGTGGCCTTGTGTCTTTAACAGTACCTTACTATCTTTCTGGACTTCCCTGGCGGCTCAGATGGTAAAGCATCTGTCTACAATGCGGGAGACCCGGGTTCAATCCCTGGGTTGGGAAGATCCCCTGGAGAAGGAAATGGCAATCCACTCCAGTACTATTGCCTGGAGAATCCCATGGACAGAGGAGCCTGGTAGGCTACAGTCCACAGGGTCACAAAAAGTCAGACACGACTCAGTGACTTCACTTTCACTACTACCTTTCTAATTACTGTAGATTTATAGTCATGTTTCCTGTCTTATTTTGTATATTTATACTTTGTGCTTTTTTTCCCCTAAATTGATGTTGTTAGTGTATATCAATTTTAATAATCCTTTCAAGAACCAACTTAGCTTGAAGAATTTTCTCTTTACTTCCACAAAAATTTTTCTGTTCTCTATTATTTTCTTCTGTCTACTGATATTGTGTTTGCTTCTTAGATTATTGATTTTAGAACTTTTTGTTTTCATACATTTTACTATATTATATATCTTACAATACATTGCTGTTGATTTTGCTTTACTCAAATATCTTTCAGAGAAATTGGGAAACACCAAAGAAAAGATATACCTTTCTTAATCATTTCTGGAACTTTCAATCCTTCCTGCAGATTAAAGTTTCCAACTAGTGTTGTTTCTCTCCAGCCTATGGAACTTCCTTTAATATTTATCACAGTATAGTTAAACTGAAAGCAAGTTTTCTAGGGTTTTATTTTTCTGAAAATGCCTTTTTCTCGCCTTCATTTTTTAAGAGTTTTTATTGCTAAATATAGAATTCCAGACTAGCTGTTTGGGCTTACTGGCAAAACTGTCATAATATTATATTACCAAAGAAAAGGAAAACAAACAAAAATTAAATCTGTACTTCTTAAAGTTCCATCTTTGCCTTATCCTTGTGCTTGGAGTTTTCAAAGAAATCCAGATCAAGAGGCATAAAATGCTATGACAACTAAACACAAATCCTGACATGTTTCTTAGCAGCTGGAGAACTTATGGAAATAAAATTGACTCATGAAAGACCATATGACAGCTTTAGATATGATCCAGAAGTTGATTAAAGGACTGGAAGCAAAGACTGACATTGAAAGAATGTCAGTACAGCTGTAGATAGGATATCTATAAAACTATAACACTTGATGAAGAAAAAGATTGAGCAGTCATTTCACGACAGTCCTTAAATTTTTTTTATTTAAGTATAGTTGATTTATAATACAGTATTAGTTTCAGGTGTACAACATAATGATTTGATATTTTTATAGATTATACTGTAAAGTTTTTATGAAGTAATGACCATATTTCCTTGTGCTGTACAATATACCATCTCTGTTTACTTATGTGACGAATAGTCATTTGCATCTCAATTTCCTACCCGTATCTTGCTGCTTCCCCCTGTCTTGTCCCCACTGGTATTCACTGGTTTGTTCTATGTGTGAGTCTGTTTCGTTTTATTCATTTGCTTTATCATTTAGATTCGACATATACATGATAACATATCATGTTTATCTTTCTCAGCCTGGCTTATTGCACTGGCATAATATCCTCTATGTCCATCCATGTTCTGGCAAATAGCAGAATTTCGCTTTTTTATGGCTAATATTCCATTGTGTGTTATAACATCCCCTTTATATCTTGATTGCTTTCATATCTTGGTTATTGCAACTAAGGCTGCTCTGAATATTCGGGGTGCATGTATCTTTTAGAATTAGAGGTTTTGTATTTGATATATACCCAGGAGTAGAATTGCTGGATCATGTGGCGGTTCTATTTTCAGGTTTGAGAAACTTCCATAGTGTTATATAGTGGCACTGCCTATTAACATATCCAGAAACAGTGCAATAGGGTTCCTTTTTGTCCATAGCCTGGCCAGTATTTCCTGTTTGTAGACATTTTGATGATAGGCATTTTGAGGTATGAGGCCATATCTTACTGTGGTATTTTTAATTTTTATTTTATATTGGACTATAGTTGATTTACAATGTTGTGTTAATGTCAGGTGTACAGGTGTATAGCAAAAGTGATTCAGATATTGAGCAGAGGTTCCTGTGCTAAACAGTATGCTCTTTATGGTTATCTGAACTATGGACGGAGATTTGTGACATTGTACAGGAGACAGGGATCAAAACAATACCCATGGAAAAGAAATGCAAAAAAGCAAAATGGCTAACTGAGGAGGCCTTACAAATAGCTGTGAAAAGAAGAGAAGCGAAAAGCAAAGGAGAAAAGGAAAGATATAAGCATCTGAATGCAGAGTTACACAGAAGAGCAAGGAGAGATAAGAAAGCCTTCCTCAGCGATCAATGCAAAGAAATAGAGGAAAACAACAGAGTGGAAAAGACTAGAGATCTCTTCAAGAAAATTGGAGATACCAAGGGAACATTTCATGCAAAGATGGGCTCAATAAAGGACAGAAATGTTATGGACCTAACAGAAGCAGAAGATATTAAGAAGAGGTGGCAAGAATACACAGAAGAACTGTACAAAAAAGATCTTCACGACCCAGATAATCATGATGGTGTGATCACTCACCTAGAGCCAGACATCTTGGAATGTGAAGTCAAGTGGGCCTTAGAAAGGATCACTATGAACAAAGCTAGTGGAGGTGATGGAATTCCAGTTGAGCTATTTCAAACCCTGAAAGATGATGCTGTGAAAGTGCTGCACTCAATATGCCAGCAAATTGGGAAAACTCAGCAGTGGCCACAGGACTGGAAAAGGTCAGTTTTCATTCCAATCCCAAAGAAAGGCAATGCCAAAGTATGAGCAAACTACCACACAACTGCACTCATCTCACACGCTAGTAAAGTAATGCTCAAAATTCTCCAGGCCAGGCTTCAGCAATATGTGAACCGTGAACTTCCAGATGTTCAAGCTGGATTTAGAAAAGGCAGAGGAACCAGAGATCAAATTGCCAACATCCTCTGGATCATGGAAAGAGCAAGAGAGTTCCAGAAAAAAACATCTATTTCTGCTTTATTGACTATGCCAAAGCCTTTGACTGTGGGGATCACAACAAACTGTGGAAAATTCTGAGAGAGATGGGAATACCTGCCCACCTGACCTGCCTCTTGATAAATCTGTATGCAGGTCAGGAAGCAACAGTTAGAAGTGGACATGGAACAACAGACTCGTTCCAAATAGGAAAAGGAGTACGTCAAGGCTATAGATTGTCACCCTGCTTATTTAACTTATATGCAGAGTACATCATGAGAAACACTGGGCTGGAAGAAGCACAAGCTGGAATCAAGATTGCTGGGAGGAATATCAATCACCTCAGATATGCAGATGACACTACCCTTGTGGCAGAAAGTGAAGAGGAACTCAAAAGCCTCTTGATGAAAGTGAAAGAGGAGAGTGAAAAAGTTGGCTTAAAGCTCAACATTCGGGAAATGAAGATCATGTCATCTGGTCCCATCACTTCATGGGAAATAGATGGGGAAACAGTGGAAACAGTGGCAGACTTTTTTTGGGGGTGCTCCCAAATCACTGCAGATGGTGATTGCAGCCACGAAATGAAAAGACGCTTACTCCTTGGAAGGGAAGTTATGACCAACCTAGATAGCATATTAAAAAGCAGAGATGTTACTTTGGCAACAAAGATCCATCTAGTCAAGGCTGTGGTTTTTCCTGTGGTCATATATGGATGTGAGAGTTGGACTGTGAAGAAAGCTCAGTGCCGAAGAACTGAAGCTTTTGAACTGTGGTATTGGAGAAGACTCTTGAGAGTCCCTTGAACTGCAAGGAGATCCAACCAGTCCGTTCTAAAGGAGATCAGTCCTGGGATTTCTTTGGAAGGAATGACGCTAAAGCTGAAGCTCCAGTACTTTGGCCACCTCATGCAAAGAGTTGACTCATTGGAAAAGACCCTGATGCTGGGAGGGACTAGGGGCAGGAGGAGAAGGGGACTGAAGAGGATGAGATGGCTGGATGGCATCACTGACCTGATGGACATGAGTCTGAGTGAACTCTGGGAGTTGGTGATGGACAGGGAGGCCTGGTGTGCTGCGATTCACGGGGTCGCAAAGAGTCAGACACGACTGAGTTACTGAACTGAACTAACCGAACTGAACTGATAATACATATAGTAATGTGTATTTGTTAATCCTAAACTCCCAGTTTATCCCTCCTCAACACATTTCCCCTTTGGTAAGCATAAGCTTGTTTTGAAATCTGTAACTCTGTTTCTGGTTTTGTAAATAAGTTCATTTGTATCATTTTTTATATTCTACATATAAATAACAGCATAATAATACTTGCCATTCTTTGTCTAATTTACCTCACTTAGTATGATAATCTCCAGGTTTGTCTATGTTGCTGCAGATGGCATTATCTCATTCTTTCTAACTATAAAGAAATCTGAGTACCAAAGAATTGATGCTTTTGAACTGTAGTGCTGGAGAAGACTCTTGAGAGTCCCTTAGACAGCATGAAGATCCAGCCAGTCCATCCTAAAGGAAATCAGTCCTGAATATTCAAGGAAGGACTGATGCTGAAGCTGAAACTTCAGTACTTTGACCACCTGATGCGAAGAACTGACACATTTGAAAAGACCCTGATGCTGGGAATGATTGAAGGCAGGAAGAGAAGGGGACAACAGAGGATGAGATGGTTGGATGGCATCACTGACTCAATGGACATGAGTTTTAGTAAGCTCCAGGAGTTGATGATGGACAGGGAAGCCTGGCATGCTGCAGTCCTTGGGGTTGCAAAGAGGCAGACATGACTGAGTGACTGAACTGAAATGAACTTAATGACTGAATAATATTCCACTGTATGCTGTGTACCACATCTTCTTTCTGCATTCATCTAGATGGACACTTAGGTAGCTTCCATGTCTTGGCTACTGTAAATAGTGCCACTATGAACATTGGAGTACCTGTATCTTTTTGAATTATTGTTTCTACTTTTTTTTTTTTATGTATACATGCTAAGTTGCTTTAATCGTATCTGAGTCTTTGTGTTCCTGTGGACTATAGCCCACCAGACTCCTTTGTACATGGAGTTTTCCAGGCAAGAATGTCGGAATGGACTTCCATGCCCTTCTTCAGGGGATCTTCCTGACCCAGGAATCTTTGATGTATACCCAGGTATAAAATTGCTGGGTCATATGGTAATTCTGTTTTTAGCTTTCTGAGAAACCTCCCTACTATTTTCCATAATGGCTGTACCAACTTACTTTCCCACAAATAGGGTACTATGCTTCCCTTTTCTCCACATCCTTGCTAAAGTTCGCTATTTGTAGATATTTTAATGATAGTCATTTTGACAGGTGTGAGGTGGTATTTTATTGTGGTTTTGATTTGTATTTCTCTAGTGATTAGTGGTGTTAAGCATCTTTTCGTGTGCCTATTATCCACTTGTATATCTTTTTTTGGAAAAATGTCTACTTGGGTCTTCGGTCCATCTTTTAATTGGGTTCTTTTTTGACATTAAGTTGTATGAGCTATTTATATATTTTTGATATAAACTTCTTACCAGTCATATCATTTACAAATATTTTCTCCCATTCAGTAGATGTCTTCCTGTTTTGTCCATGGTTTCCTTTGCTGTTCAAAAGTTTTAAAGTTTAATTAGGCCCCATTTTTTAATTTTTGCTTTTGTTTCCTTTGCTTTAGGAAGCAGATGCAAAAAAATATTACTACAATTTATTTCAAAGATGTTATGCCCGTGTTTCCTTCTAGGTCTTATATGGTTTCCAGCCTTAGATTTAGGTCTTTAATTCACTTTCAGTTTATTTTTGCATATGGTATTAGAAAATGTGCTAATTTCATTCTTTCATGTGTAGCTGTGCATGTGCCCGTCTTTAAATATAGAAAGTGACTGTATTCAGTGAGTGGCAGCCAGCTGTTCACAGACACATAGGTGCATGGGTGTGTGCATGTTAAGTTGCTTCAGTCGTGTCTGACTTTTTGCAACCCTATGGACTGTAGCCCCCCAGGCTCCTTGTCCATGGGATTCTCCAGGCAAGAACTGGAGTGGGGTAGCCATGCCCTCCAGGGGATCTTTCACAAGATAAAATGGGTTTAAACTGAGTTAGGAGGGACTTAATTTTGGAATATTTCTTATAAGCAATGAAGCTAAGTTATTGAATAAATCTTCTTAGAAAGAGATGAGTTTCTCCTCTATATTTAGAGGGCTTTGCATGTTGCTACTGGAAAAGACACAATAATTATATCTCTTCAGGGCTCTTTTCACAACTTTATATTATCAAAACATCAGTAGGTGGGACTATCCCAAAGCAAATTTTTCCTTCCTTTATAACTTCTCATTTACCCCACCTAACAAAGCCATCTGCAACTTTTACATCTGTGAGAAAATTTTAATATAGCAATAAAGCCTTCTGTGAACTAAGTCTGTTACTGACACAGATGGGATTCTAAATTCTGAATAACCATTCAAAGAAAAAAAATTAGCTGCACAAAAAGAAATAGGTATAAGCTATCATTACTGATATTTTTAGTACAAAATCTTTCCTCAAAATAATTTAGCTTCAATTACTTGTTTCTAAAGGGTTACATTTTTAGACTTTGGCATTTAGTCCAACTCTGTACAATTTTGAATCACAGAAGAAAAGTAGGTGTATCAAGTGACTGGTATGTTGTAAAAATTGTTTTCTAAGATTCAAGGAACAGGTTGATTGAATAGCTTTTTCAGAAAGATGTAAAAATCTTTGAATCCCTATTCTGTCACAGCTTTCTTCACAAAAATGACAATAATCTGAACAGATTTCTAAAGTAAATTATGCAGAATCATCCACTTCAAGTAACACTTATTTATTTTATTTATTGTATATAAAATCAGAGGCTGGCAGGGTTAGGCTCACAGTATAAACAAAGACATCTAGGTTAATTCCTTTGCCTGATTGATACTCACTAGGTCCCTAATTAGATGCCAGGCCCCTTGGTTCCCAGGTTAACTCAGTTTTTAGTAAATCAGGCTTCTTCTAACCAGTAAGTATACGTCTCCTATAACTAATTCACCAACATTGGGTGAAGTCTCTTAAATCAGGGGTCCCTAGCCTCTAGGATCTAATGTCTAATGATCTAAGGTGAAGTGGATGTAAACTGGACTAAATGCGAAAGTCTAATAACAGAAATAAAGTCCACAATCAATGTAATGTACTTGAATCATCCCCAAATTATCCCTACCCCCAGTCCACAGAAAAATTGCCTTCTGTGAAACAGGTCCCTGGTGGAATTCTGTCTCACATGAATATGTAGCCAAAATAACCATGAAGAAATGGTCCCTGAGAAGGTTTCAACACTTGCCTTTTAACCTATGTGTAAGGCAGGAATAGACACACAGATGTGGCCTATCATAGAACAGACTTGTGGTCACAGAGAGAGAAGGAGAGAGTGAGACGAACTGAGAGAGTACCACTGACGTGTATCCACTACCAGGCGTGAAGCAGGTGACTAGCGGGAAGCTGCTGTGTAACACAGGGAGGTCAGCTCGGTGCTCTGTGACGGCTAGAGCAGCGAGCTAGAGGGTGTGGGAGAGAGGCTCAGGAGGGAGGGGACACACACACACACACACACGACTGATGCACGTTGTCGTAAGGCTGAAACCAACACAACTTTGTAAAGCAATTGTCCTCCAATTAATTTTTTTTTAATTCTTGCTTTTTAATGTTCATTGTTCCTTTTGAATCCAAACAGGTTGTCTCTGAAAGTATTCTTCCCATAATTATTGGTCTTCAAAGTGTGCCTATTTTGAAATCAATACTTACTTACTAGCTGAAAAATATTCCTAATAAATTGTCTTATGAGGAGAAACATTATACAACAAAATGTAAACATGCAAACACACAGAGAACACTTCTCTGAAGAAAGAAAGCAAACAAAAATATTAACCATGACCATCTCTGAGTGATCATGTTTTGAGTAGTTTCTTCCCCACTTCCTTGCTTAGCTATAATTTTTAAAATACAACAGTAAGCATATTGCTTTATTGAAGCAAAAGAAATCAAAAGGCTCTTGAGTCAATTTTCTTGTACTTCCAATTGGGAACATAATTTAAAGTGAGAATACTTGAGAACTCCTTAGCATTTTGTTGTTGAGATCTAGAGCCGCAGTGAATAGCCAGCGCTTGATGCTATCAGACAGCCTACCTAATTGTGAACATTATCCTAAATAAATTTTACAGTGAAATGACTTGGTTTTTAATACTACTTAAAACACCCTCAGATATTAACACCTTAATGTCTAAAACACTATTCAAATTTGACATTCAGTACATTAGGTAATCTGAATTAAAAGCACTGCATTCTGAAAGAAGGTTTGATTTTTATTAGGGCAAAAGTAGTCTACTAAAAAAAAATCCATTCTTAGTTTTCAATGGTATAATTACAATTCCTATTGTATAAATGTCTTTATTTTGTCTCTAAGATTGTAATTACTATTTCATGATCTATTCAAATGGTTCAATCAAGACTTTCACTAAGGAGGTAAAATCATGGAAATAAATCCAATGCATAAAAAGAATATAACATATTATATTTACTTATGGTGCTGGTTGAATATATTTTAGGAATAGATATCCTTTTAAGCTCTCTTGGTATATCAGTATATAATCAATCACCCTTAAGACCTATGACATCTTCTTTAAATCTAACCTCGCTTTTAATCACTAATATAAGTCCTCTTACTGGTATTTGCTTTTCGGTATCACACAATGTACCAGAATCTTGCTTAAAGTGGAGGTGGGAGGGGGGTTCAAGATTGGGAACTCATGTACACCCGTGGCTGATTCATGTCAATGAGTGGCAAAACCAATACAGTACTGTAAAGCAAAATAAAGTAAAAATAAAAAATAAAAAAATAAAGTGGCTTTTTATATTCTTGAAGCAAATCATAGGTTTAACTCCATTTGAATGGCCCCTACTTTGCCTAAAATCATTGAGGCTGGAAAGATTTTTATAACAATTTATTAAAGAACTCCAAATTAAAATCTGCCAATTATTAATAGTAAAAAATACAGGTACTCATTTTCTCTGGAACCCAAAACTTTAACCCTATACCCTATTTATCTGATTTAATCTTCGCATTAATCATTCTTATTATTTTCTGAATTGTTCTCTTTTGTATCTTTTCCAATTGAGTTTTCCTGAAATTATTTCTCTGTTATTATCACCATAGCTCAGCTGTGGAGAGGGCTTCATATGATTGGAATTGTTAGGCCTCTTGGGTGTCTAAAATCCCACTCCTCCATTTCCATTCCATTTGACTGTTTTAAAACTGTTCACTTTGTAATCTAGAGAGTGTTGAAGGTAGGGAAGGAGGGAGAAGTAAATTGTCCCAATAGAGTAGAAATAATTGAGGAATGAATTTGAGGAATTCAGTCTCCCAGCATAATGTTGATTTGGGCCCTGATATCAAGATGATATCTAGGAATATGAATATCTGGGCCTAATGAGATATCAGCATGCATTTGGATCATGAATAAACAACCTTTCTCCAGCCTGGTCACTGTTGGCTACAACAGTGAAGGGCTTGTCAAAGATTACAAAATTAGTCTCTGACACCTATTGGCCAGCTGTCTTCTTACACACACACACCCCACCCTTGTGTAGAAAACTCTCCTATTTGTTGGGCCTCACAGGAGAGGCCCTGAGGAAAGATCTCACACACAGCTGACTGAACCTGTCAGTACTTGTGACTACTATTCAGGCAGCTCTGATAATGCAAATGTTTTTCAAGGTGAGAAATATATCCTTCTCTTAACAGGCCTTTTCTTCATTAACTCTGCTTATTTTTGGCAGAGCCCAGAGGACACATATGTTTTAAAGATGAGAATTAGGGAGGAAAAGTCAAACTTACAGGTGTGTTGCTGCCACAGAGCATAGATGGAAGGGAGCCTAGGAGCTGAAGGAGGGGGCAGGAGTGCGGAGAGATCCTGGGGTACTCCACCCGCTTTGTCTTCTGCCCAGCCTATCTGATGTAATCATGTCTGGTAGCACACTCAAACAATTTTTATGCTATCAATAACTTAGTGTTTATGGAGTATGAGAGGGAACCTTTTTCTTCTTCCCTCTGTGTTTAGTGGTTAACTCGAGAAAAAGAAATCTAGTCTTTTTTCAAGTATTGTTTTAGGAGTAGCAGGAAATTCATTTGAACAAGATGTGCTAAAATTATGGCAACCAACTCCAGGATTCTTGCCTGGGAAATTCCATGGACAGAGAAGCCTGGCAGGCTGAGGTCCATAGGGTCACAAAGAGTTGGACACCACTGAAGCGACTTAGCTAAAATATTATTCCTATTTAAGTGAAACAAGTATGGGAGTCAGAGGAGATATGCAAAAGTTATAAAAGATTAAAAGCATTAAAAATTATTGTAAATTAAGTAAAGTCTGGATCTGAGATGCTGCAAAGTCCCTTCTGACTCTGAGATTCTGAAGCTTTATCACCTATATTTGTATGGCAGATCAAATTTACAATGTAATTTCATATATTTTTTAATTTGATTTTTACAATAACCTTGAGTCAAAAAACATGAGTCTTACAGATAAAGAAACTGAGGTGGAGAGATTTTGAATATTTTTCCAAAGTCACCAACATCTTGTCATGGTTGAATTGTGATTACGATCAAGATTTCCTGACTCCCAATCCAAAATTTTATGGCCTGCAGTTCACAATACTCCATACAAAGATATGAGATAAGTTATATCAACATATTGGAAAGCCTCTTGGCTAAGATAGGGTTCTAAATGAGAAATGTGTACCGATAAACTCACTAAAGCTGTTTTTATTCTGTTGCTTATTAGCATACCAAAATGTGGTAGACATATGGTCACTGCCTTCAAGAATATCAGCTATTAAAGACAATAGAATTGTAAATTAGTTTTCTTTGCACTCTTGGCTGGAAAATCCCATGGACGGAGGAACCTGGAGGGCTGCAGTCCATGGGGTCACGAAGAGTTGGACACGACTGAGCGACTTCCCTTTCACGTTTCACTTTCATGCATTGCAGAAGGAAATGGCAACCCACTCCAGTGTTCTTGCCTGGGGAATCCCACGAATGGGGGAGCCTGGTGGGCTGCCATCTATGGGGTCACACAGAGTCGGACACGACTGAAGTGACTTAGCAGCAGCAGCAGCAGTACTTATATTAGTTACTCTTTAAACAAGCAAGCAGCACATATATACTCAGATTCCAGGTAGGATTTTGGGGGATACAAGGAGAAGTATAAAAGGGCAGAACCTGGTCTCTGAAGTCTTTAAAGAGAAATAGGAAATCATTACAATGATTGGAACTGCATCTTTACAGTTTGGAATCCACAAAAGCTGGAGAAATGAAAGGGCATCTCTGGGAAGCCAGTGTGAATGCACATTTCCTGTGGCCAGGACTCACTCTCATTATCCTGCCTCTTTCTCTGGTTGTTTTTCTTTATCTTTCATGCAAATTAACCTGTCTCTGTAGTCCTTTCTTCAGTCTCCTTTTATTAATTAGAGCTGATTATTATTGCCTTCTTGGGTAATATTATTACCTTCTTTTATTTTTCTGAGCTATTCTACTTTAACTCTGCTTAGAGGATCAGTTTGAATGTGCTAATTACCAGGACAAACTTATTGGGGCTCTGACCTCCTTTATGTATAGGTCTATTGCCTATATCTTTGGGTCCTATCCCCCATCCTCAGCTTTCTCAAGGGCTGTGTGGACACATGGCACAAACCATAATTATCATAAGCAAGGACTTTATCTCAAGGATGGAAGCACGCTAGCAGAGACCTCTCATGAACTGTGGTGCTTGGCATCCCTTATTTTTTAATCATAAGTTGCTAATTTAAAAAAAAAATTCATTTTATTTTAAGCAGTCCAATTTATTGCTCCCCATCTATTCTCTTAGACCCATTTTTAAATAAACATAGGTTACTATAAACATTTCAGATAGAAAGTAATTTGGATAGAAGTAATAACAAAATCAAACAAGTAGGAGTCCTCTTACCTCATGCAGTCACCAGTAATTGACTATTTAGTCAAAAAGTCATTTAGTGTGAGGAATATGTTTTAAATGATATGCTGTTTAAAGATCATATTTTAACTTAATGCACATAAATATCTTATTAGAGTGTTCCATAGTAGTCCATGTTGTACAAAGACCATCATTTCTAATGAAGTGAAGTGAAGTGAAAGTCACTCAGTGGTGTCCGACTCTCTGTGACCCCATGAACTATACAGTCCATGGAATTCTCCAGGCCAGAATGCTGGAGTGGGTAGCCTTTCCCTTCTCCAGGGGATCTTCCCAACCCAGGGATCAAACACAGGTCTCCTACATTGCAGGCAGTTTCTTTACCAGCTGAGCCACAATACGACATCTCTAATATCTAACTTTGGCTTCTTTAAAGTGAAAATTTAAATACCTTTGCAAATTAAAATTAGTGTGTAAGTCTTAAGACTTTGAGACTATTTACCCAATCATTTATGAAATTCTTATCTATGCCTCATTTAAAAGAAAATTTTATCTAGAAACACAAGGTTATCATGGCTTAATCACAGAACTAAACTTGGTTTTTATAGAAATAATTTTATTTTCCACTCATATTTCATTCAATTATGTATTTGAACACATTAAAATTTTTTGAGTAAAGTCATTTAAAATAACATTGAAATATTAAATAACATAAGGCAGCAAGAAAACTAATTCTGGATAAGTCTGTAAGCCAGCTGATGGGAACAGAGGTACCAATATGGCTTGGAGAAAAAAATAGTCTTCTGGTCTTAAATGTTTGCTCTGTCATGAGCCTCAATCAACCTCACTCACTGTGATGACTATGATACAGAGAGGAAAGAGAGAATTCATTCAACTAGCAAGTAAGCTAAGGGGTTTTCCTAAACAGAAATTCAATGTGATTCTCTTAGGTTAGATTATAATACATGTAAGCTGAAAAAAAAATTTTAAGTGGAGAGAGAATTCCGTTGTTGAATTTTAAATAGAGGAGACTTCTGTTCGAAAAACACAAAACAACACAGAATGAAGACTTGCAGGTATAGGTAAATCAGTTCAGTTAGTTCAGTTTAGCCATTCAGTCATGTCCGACTCTTTGTGACCCCATGGACTGCAGCATGCCAGGCCTCCCTGTCCATCACCAACTCCCAGAGTTTACTCAAACTCATGTCCATTGAGTCAGTGATGCCATCTAACCAAGGATGTCATTCCCTTCTCCTCCCACCTTCAATCTTTCCCAACATCAGGGTCTTTTCCAATGAGTCAGTTCTTTGCATCAGGTGGCCTAAGTGTTGGAGTTTCAGCTTCAGCATCTGTCCTTCCAATGAATATTCAGGACTGATTTCTTTTAGGATGGACTGGTTGGATCTCCTCACAGTCCAAGGGACTCTCAAGAGTCTTCTCCAACACCACAGTTCAAAAGCATCAATTCTTCTACTCTCAGCTTTCTTTATAGTCCAATTCTCACATCCATACATGACTACTGGAAAAACCATGGCTGTGACCTGACAGACCTTTGTTGGTAGTCTCTGCTTTTTTAAATATGCTTTTTAATATGCTGTCTAGGGAATCAGAAACAGAAATAGGTACTTCCTCAAGATACATAATAGAAATAAAATCCAGGTGAATGAAGTTTACTTTATTCTACTTCATTCACTTCATTCTACTTCATTAGAAGTAGACTTCTGTTTGTCGCAAACACAAGAAGTGGAGGACATGAAGAAATACTTTATAGCAAGCATTCTTTAAATACATTGGGAAACCAGAGATGACAGGGAACCTGCCCTTCAAGATGTGCTAATCTTGACTTTTCACAAAGATTGAAACAGCAGCAGAGAAGCCAGAACTCAGAAAAGCAAGGAGTTGGACTGGAGGCCACCAATATACGTTAGAACCTGAAGTCCCTGCAATTAAAAGGTTAAAAAGAAAAAGGAAAAGGAAAGCTTCCTGACTCAGGGAGAATATAAGGAAGTTTACTGTAGACTGGATTTTGAGTGGCTAAAAAAATTTCTGTGTTGGGGCTGAACCAAACATTGTCTGGTTTGGAAAAGAAATTACCATAAAAATTGCTCTTAAACCAGTAATACTTCTAAGAGTCATGGAATTAATAAAGCATAAAAATTCCCTGATAGGACATGGTTTCAACCTAGGCTGCACAGGATTCCTATGAGAATGAAAATAAGTTTACAATGCAATTACAAAATGAAAGGAAACAATCCACCAGGAATGAGACAGCACATACTGCAGATATAAAATCCCAATAATAGCAGAAAATAGGACATTCTGACAGAGATTCTGAAGTAAATTATTAAGATGACTAAAGAGAGAGAAAATAAAAGCAAGACTTGAAGATGTAGGAAAAAAAGGCACAAAAGCATAAAAGAGAAGATATTGATAAATAGATATAGAGGGACCAGATGGACAAATATGTATTAGGATGTTTATAGTAAAATATGGGTGTGGTTATACAGGTGTGCAATGTAAAATGACTTCTTATCTGTTTGAATTTTTTCATAGTAAATTATTGGGAGAAATATACTATGAACAGAAATGGCAAGATATAAAAGGAATCAGCAACTATAAAAGCTGGACAGATACTTATAAAACTGTTTGCTGACATTAGCCGTCAACAAAGGATTACAATAAAATACAGAGGATCACGATAAAGCTGGAATAAGCAAGTTTAGAAGCAAATAAGAACCATCTGACCAGAAGAATATGCTCAAATAATAAAGACCAAAGTTTAACCTAGAGCACTGCTCAGTGTGGTCCTCTGACTAGCAACATCATCATCACCTAGAAACTTGCATAAGAAGTAAATATTCAGGCTCCTCCACAGACCTGCTGAATCAGAGACTCCATGGCTAGAGCCCAGAACTCTGATTTAATACAGTCTCCAGGTGTTTCTGATGCTCTATGATTCATCAGAGAGTCACTGGTTATAGGGAAATAGACCTTCTGGCATAAGGAAAGTAGCTTACAAAAAATTAATGATAATACTTAATCTCATGCTCCAAAATCACTGCAGATGGTGACTACAGCACAAAATTAAAAGACACTTGCTCCTTGGAAGAAAAGCTATGACAAACCCAGACAGCATATTAAAAAACGGACATCATTTTGCCAACAAATGTCCATATATTCAAAGCTATGGTTTTTCCAGTAGTCATGTATGGATGTGAGAGTTAGACCATAAGGAAGGCTGAGAACCAAAGAATTAATGCTTTCAAATGGTGGTGCTAGAGAAGACTTCTTTGAGAGTTCCTTGGACAGCAAGAAGATCAAACCAGTCAATCCTAAAGGAAATCAACTCTGAATATTCTTTGGAAGGACTGAGGCTCAGCTGAGGCTCCACTGCTTTGGCCACCTGATGTTAAGAGCTGACTCACTGGAAAATACCTTGAAGCTGGGAAAGATTAAGGGCAAGAGGAGAAGGCAGCAACGGAGGATGATATGGCTGGAAGGCATCACTGACACAATGGACATGAGTTTGAGCCAACTCTGGGACATAGTGAAAGACAGAGGACGCTATCATGCTGCAGTTCACGGGGTCGCAAAGTCGGACACGACAGCAACTGAACAACAAATCTTAAGAGAATTCCTTTTCAATTGAGTTCTTTTCAAAATGAATAGTATTACCACTTCTTTCAATGGAGTGCTTGCAAACAATTTTATTTTCTACATTAAAAATATTGGTGAATGTTATTGTCAAACTATTAAAACTGATAAGAGAGTTCAGCAAAGTCATGCTGGATGTAAGATTAATATTCAAAGTTATATAAAATGTAAACATATTTCTATGAGACAGAATGATTTATAAAATGTAATTTTAAGAGATACATTTACACTTAGGAAACTCAAACAGGGGCTCTGTATCAACCTAGATGGGTGGGATGGGGAAGGAGATGGGAGAGAGATTCAAATGGGAGGGCATATGTGTATACCTGAGTTTCGTGACATTGTGCAGGAGACAGGGATCAAGAGCATCACATGGAAAAGAAATGCAAAAAAGTAACATGGCTGTCTGGGGAGGCCTTACAAATAGCTGTGAAAAGAAGAGAAATGAAAAGCAAAGGAGAAAAGGAAAGATATAAGCATCTGAATGCAGAGTTCCAAAGAATAGCTAGAAGAGATAAGAAAGACTTCTTCAGCAATCAATGCAAAGAAATAGAGGAAAACAACAGAATGGGAAAGACTAGAGATCTCTTCAAGAAAATTAGAGATACCAAGGGAACATTTCATGCAAAGATGGGCTTGATTAAGGACAGAAATGGTCTGGACCTAACAGAAGCAGAAGATATTAAGAAGAGGTGGCAAGAATACACAGAACTGTACAAAAAAGATCTACACAACCAAGATAATCATGATTGTCGGGAGCTGCGTTAGGCATTACTGACAAAATGGAGGCATGGCCCCCAGCCCCCTCTCCTCATTTCACAGGCAGGGACCTGGGATTAAGGAGTTAGGCCTTGTAATTCTGACTTGTCTTTTCCTCTCCTTGACTGAGTTGACTGAAAAGGAATATTAAGGTGCTTATCGTTCTTGAGCATAAGAAGGCACAAAGCCTTCTGCAGCTGTGCTCAGAAAATAATTCATAAAGTTAATCATTGACATTTGTTCAAGGACGTTTACAAAAGAGTGTTCCAGGATGAGCACATAGTTGATAGCTTGAGGCCATGGGAAGGATTGCTATCTGAAGCCTATTTGTGAGGAGAATGTTTATGGCAAAGGAGTTTAATGAACTTAGGGCTTAGAAATAATTAAAATAGTTAGAAGTTAAAGATTTAAGGAATGTTGTAAGTTCAGTTCAGTTCAGTTCAGTTCAGTCGCTCAGTCATGTCCGACTCTTTGCGACCCCATGAATCGCAGAACGCCAGGCCTCCCTGTCCATCACCAACTCCCGCAGTTCACTCAGACTCATGTCCATCGAGTCTGTGATGCCATCCAGCCATCTCATCCTCGGTCGTCCCCTTCTCCTCCTGCCCCCAATCCCTCCCAGCATCAGAGTCTTTTCCAATGAGTCAACTCTTCGCATGAGGTGGCCAAAGTACTGGAGTTTCAGCTTTAGCATCATTCCTTCCAAAGAAATCTCAGGGTTGATCTCATTGCAGTCCAAGGGACTCTCAAGAGTCTTCTCCAACACCACAGTTCAAAAGCATCAATTCTTTGGTGCTCAGCCTTCTTTACAGTCCAACTCTCACATCCATACATGACCACAGGAAAAACCATAGCCTTGACTAGACGAACATTAGTTGGAAAAGTAATGTCTCTGCTTTTGAATATACTATCTAGGTTGGTCATAACTTTTCTTCCAAGGAGTAAGTGTCTTTTAATTTCATGGCTGCAATCATCATCTGCAGTGATTTTGGAGCCCAAAAAAATAAAGTCTGACACTGTTTCCACTGTTTCCCCATCTACTTCCCATCAAGTGATGGGACTGGATGCCATGATTTCATTTTCTGAATATTGACCTTTAAGCCAACTTTTTCACTCTCCTCTTTCACTTTCATCAAGAGGCTTTTTAGCTCCTCTTGACTTTCTGCCATAAGGTGGTGTCATCTGCATATCTGAGGTTATCGATATTTCTCCCTGCAATCTTGATTCCAGCTTGTTTTTCTTCCAGGCCAGCATTTCTCATGATGTACTCTGCATAGAAGTTAAATAAGCAGGGTGACAATATACAGCCTTGACGTACTCCTTTTCGTACTTGGAACCAGTCTGTTGTTCCATGTCCAGTTCTAACTGTTGCTTCCTGACCTGCATACATATTTCTCAAGAAGCAGGTTAGGTGATCTGCTATTCCTATCTCTTTTAGAATTTTCTGCAGTTTATTATGATCCACACAGTCAAAGGCTTTGGCATAGTCAATAAAGCAAAAATAGATGTTTTTCTGGAAGGAATGTTGTAAAGTTACCATATTTTACTATAGCTTATAGAAGTTAGGAATTTTTAGAGACACTATAGCTAGAAGCCTTTTTAAGAGATAGCATTCTGAAGGAGATCAGCCCTGGGATTTCTCTGGAAGGAATGATGCTAAAGCTGAAACTCCAGTACTTTGGCCACCTCATGAGAAGAGTGGACTCATTGGAAAAGACTCTGAGGCTGGGAGGGATTGGGGGCAGGAGGAGAAAGGGACGACAGAGGATGAGATGGCTGGATGGCATCACTGACTTGATGGACGTGAGTCTGAGTGAACTCCGAGAGTTGGTGATGGACAGGGAGGCCTGGCGTTCTGCGATTCATGGGGTCACAGAGTCAGACACGACTGAGTGACTGAACTGAACTGAACTGAGCTCAGGATGTTAGGGGCAAACAGGATTTAGGAAGATAAGTGGTAAACTGAGGAATATAGCATGAGTTACAATGTAATCACAAGTTAACTATAGGACACGTTAGAAGGAGTAGATAATAGATGATAAGGCTGATTCCGAGAGAATCACTGAAGCAGGAACTCTATTTGAAGAGCAACAATGATTTCTGGAGATAATAAATCTGGGAGAGAGGAAACTGAAAATTTCAAACCTCTGGCCTAATGTTTTTGTAAAAGTATAAAAGAGAATCTTAAACTTGAAATAAACAGGCAGTCCAAGAAAACTGAAAGGCTGTCTCATTCGCCGACACCATTCACCTCTTTAGGTTGAACCCCTGGCTGCTGGAGTTGGGCTCCGGCACATGATGGTATGATCACTCACCTACAGCCAGATATCCTGGAATGTGAAGTCAAGTGGGTCTTAGAAAGCATCACTATGAACAAAGCTAGTGAAGGTGATGGAATTCCAGTTGAGCTATTTCAATTCCTGAAAGATGATGCTGAGAAAGTGTTGCACTCAATATGACAGCAAACTTGGAAACTCAGCAGTGGCCACAGGACTGGAAAAGGTCACTTTTCATCCCAATCCTAAGAAAGGCAATGACAAAGAATGCTCAAACTACCACACAATTGCACTCATCTCACACGCTAGTAAAGTAATGCTCAAAATTCTCCAAGCCAGGCTTCAGCAATATGTGAAACCATGAACTTCCAGGTGTTCAAGCTGGATTTAGAAAAGGCAGAGGAACCAGAGATCAAATTGCCAACATCCGCTGGATCATCGAAAAAGCAAGAGAGTTCCAGAAAGACATCTATTTCTGCTTTCTTGACTATGCCAAAGCCTTTGATTGTGTGGATCACAATAAACTGTGGAAAATTCTGAAAGATGGGCATACGAGCCCACCTGACCTGCCTCTTGAGAAACCTGTATGCAGGTCAGGAAGCAACAGTTAGAACTGGACAAGGAACAACAGACTGGTTCCAAATAGGAAAAGGAGTATGTCAAAGCTGTATATTGTCACCCTGCTTATTTAACGTCTATGCAGAGTACATCATGAGAAACGCTGTGCTGGAAGAAGGAAAGCTGGAATCAAGATTGCAGGGAGAAATATCAATAACCTCAGATATGCAGATGACAACACCCTTATGGCAGAAAGTCAAGAGGAACTCAAAAGCCTCTTGATGAAAGTGAAAGAGGAGAGTGAAAAAGTTGGCTTAAAGCTCAACATTCAGAAAATGAAGATCATAGCATCTGGTCCCATCACTTCATGGAAAATAGATGGGGAAAGTGTGGAAACAGTGGCAGACTTTATTTTTTTGGGCTCCAAAATCACTGAAGATGGTGACTGAAGCCATGAAATTAAAAGACACTTACTCCTTGGGAAGAAAGTTATGACCAACCTAGATAGTATATTCAAAAGCAGAGACATTACTTTGCCAACTAAGGTCCATCTAGTCAAGGCTATGGTTTTCCCAGTGGTCATGTATGGATGTGAGAGTTGGACTGTGAAGAAAGCTGAGTACCGAAGAATTGATGCTTTTGAACTGTGGTGTTGGAGAAGACTCCTGAGAGTCCCTTGGACTGCAAGGAGATCCAACCAGTCTATTCTAAAGGAGATCAGTCCTGGGTGTTCTTTGGAAGGAATGATGCTGAGTCTGAAACTCCAATCCTTTGGCCACCACATGCGAAGAGTTGACTCATTGGAAAAGACTCTGATGCTGGGAGGGATTGGGGGTAGGAGAAGAAGGGGATGACAGAGGATGAGATGACTGGATGGTAGCACCAACTCGATGGACGTGAGTCTGAGTGAACTCCGGGAGTTGGTGATGGACAGGGAGGCATGGCGCGCTGCGATTCATGGGGTCGCAAAGAGTCGGACACAACTGAGCAACTGAACTGAACTGAACTCATGGCTGATTCATGTTGAGATTTGACAGAAAACAACAAAATTCTGTAAAGCAATTATCCTTTGATAAAAATAAATCAAAAAAGATACATTTACAATAAACATTCCTGTGTGGTTCTTATAGGTCCTTTATTGGTTCCTATAAATAAAGATAATAAAAGATATGTAAAATATTGTGAAGTGAGTAGATAAAATCTTATTGAAAAATCACAGAGATATCTAAGAGATATCTTACTGTATAGAAAAATTCAATCTCACACAATGAAGGGCTCCCAGAATAAGTGTGTACATATGTACACATGCATATGTTTTGGATATGTATATAGACATATATACACACACATATTACATATATGAATATGTCTTTAAATACATATGAATATGTCTTTAAAATTTCAGTTAGTTCCAATCAAATTCCCAAATATATTTTTAATGTGAAACAAGAATCAAGAACAAAGAAAACCTTAAAAAATGAGTTGATTTACCATCAAGGCTTGCCATAATTAAAACAATATGGTACTGACTGTAAGATGTGACCATAAGAACAATGTTGATAATATAGCCTAGAATCGTACTTTTGTATACACAAGGGCTTTGAAAATAGTTAGAGAATTATTAATTATTGGGGGGGAAATGGACTGTCCAATATAAATATGAGTCGGTTGTCTCCCATATAGTAAAAAATAAGATTGCATTTTTACCTCACATCACACCACATATAAAAATAAGATGATAGATGATTTAAAAGCTAAATGTGAAAAGCCAAATTTTTTAATTTTTTGAAGAAAATATCAAAGAATATCTTTATGACATGCAGTACTAAAGGATTACTTAATCAAAACACATTGAGCCAAACAGAATAGAGAGCTCAGAAATAAATCTACTCATTTATGGTCAACTAATCTACAACAAAGAAGGCAAGAATAAACAATAGAGAAAAGAGAATCTCTTCAATAAGTGGTGCTGGGAAAACTGGACAGCTACGTGTAAAAGAATGAATTAAAACATTTTCTAATGCCATATACAAAAATATACTCCAAATGGATTAAAGACCTAAATGTAAGACCAAAAATCATAAAACTAGAATAGAACATAGACGGAGCACTCTTTGATATAAATCATAGAAATGCTTTTTTGGGATCTGTCTTTTAAGGCAAAGAGTTTCCCTTGTGACTCAGTGGCAAAGAATCTGCCTGCCAATGCAGGAGATGCAGCTTCTATCCCTGGGTCAGGAAGATCTCCTGGAAAAGGAAACGGCAACCCACTCCAATATTCTTGCCTAGAAAATTCCACATACAGAGGAGCCTGGTGGGCTACAATCCATGGGGTTGCGAAGAGTCACAACTGAGCGACTGAACACGCAGAACCCATGCAACCACAATATATAAAAAGTTCATACAATTCTATATCAAGAAAAAAAAAACTTCATAGACTGATTTAAAAATTGGGCAGAAGATTTAAATAGATATTTTTTCCAAAGAAGGCATACAGCTGGTCAATAATATAGTCATCAGAAATGCAAACCAAAAACACAATGGGATATCATCTCAAACCTGTCAGAACAGCTGTCATCAAAAAGGCCACAGACAACAAATGTTGGTGAGGGTGTGGGAAAATGGAAGCCCCACGTTAGTTAGAATGTAAGCTTGTGCAGCAAGTGGAAAGCAGTATGGAGTTTCCTCAGAAAACTACAAATAGAACTACCATATGATCCAACAATATTCATGTATCCACTGCTGAGAATATATCCAAAGTAAACAAAAATGCTAATTCAAAAAGAGGCATGCACCTCAATGGTCATAGCATCACTATTTACAATACCAAAATACAGAAGCAACGTAAGTATCCATTAGCAGATGAATGGGTAAAAACTATGTTACCCACACACACACGCATGCATACATACACGCACACACACATGTACACATGCAGTGAAATATCAGCCAGTCATAAAAACGAGTGAAATTTTGCCATTTGCAAAACCATGGATGGGATTTGGAGGGTATTATGCTTAATGAAATATGACAGACAGAGAAAGACAAATAATGTGTGATATCAATTATATATAACAAGTGAATATGGCAAAAAAAAAAAAAAAGAGAGAGAGAGAGAAAATTCTCAGATATAAAGAACAAACAAGTGGTTACCAGTGGAGAGAAAAATGGGAAGGAGCAAGACAGGGACAGGGGATCAGGGGTACAAGCTACTATGTATAAAATAAATAAGTTGAGAGGGTGTATTGTACAGCGCTAGGAATATAGCCAATATTTTATAATAACTATAAATGAAGTATAACCTTTAAAAATTGTAAATCACTATATTGTACACCTGAAATTTATATGATATTGTAAATCTACTGTACCTCAAGTGAAAAAAAAATACATAGAGCCAAAATATGAAGGAAATGATGGATATATTTACCTACTAATTCTTTTATTTGATACAAGAAATCATAAATAAAGTGAAATCCAAAACTATCAGATGGAATAAACTATCTATAATGCCTAGAACTGGCAAATGATTAGTATCTAAAATACATAAAGAAACTCTTATAAGAAGAAAAGCTCAGTAGAAGAACGAATGAAAGCTCTGAAAAGTCAGTTCACAGAAGAATAATCCTGAATGGGCCAGAATGTATGGAAATGAGACATGTTTTCCCATTGGTTTTCTGTTCTTGCAGTCAAGTATGAGTTGCATACAGGAGGGCTATAAATGAATATTGCCTTCCCTTTTAAACTTTAAATCTATTGTTTTGTATCAATAATTTGAAAGTTTTTGCAAAAGCTATGACTAATTTGCTGCCTACTCAACCGGTTTTGATTTGAAGGCCTAATTTTGGATGAAGATACATGCTCTCACAGCTTTGACTTTCCAACTAGACCTAAGAAAATTCATTCATCTATTGACTTAATAGCTTAATTTCTATATAACTCATTGAGTTGAGAGTATTTCTGTTCTCACAGTACCCCACACTAGCAACAGCTAAGAGTGGCGGGGGGGGGGGGGGGGGGGAGTTTTTTAATGTCTGTTTGTGTGTCTCACAGTTAAGACTCACTCTCTGGGGGCATTTAAAACTTTGGGTGCAAGAAAAAATGCGTAAAAGTTTACACTTGGAAAAGCTATGGAAACGTTGAAGCTGGGAGCATTTTATATAATCAAGTTAGGTTATAGTCAAAGGAGGTAATCTAGGGAGGCCAAGGTCAAATCTGAAAATTAAGCGGAAGGTGGGAATACCTAAGGATTAGGAGCATAACTCAAACTTTGTCGTTACAAACTGACTTTTTAAGACTCATTTAGCTCTTACTGTTTGAATGTGGCAATTTTTAAATTAACTTTATTGGCATATAGTTGACATATTAGTTTCTGCTATAGAGCAAAATGAATCAGTTATACATATATCCATTCTTTTTTAGAATCTATTTCCATAAATATGGCAATTTTAATTAGCAAATTCTCTTGTACCTAAGAAAATATCACTGGTGGGAAAGTAGCTCAGATTTCTATTCATATTTTAAAGAATAGTTAGTGGGTTGGCAGGTTACATTTCCTCTCTGTCTCAGTTTCCTTATCTGAAAGATGGAATGGTTAAGAGCACCTACCTCATAAAGATTAAAGGAGCTAATACAGGCAAACACAAAATGTCTGCAAAATACTAAGCACTGGATAAAACTTAGCTATGTGGCACAATGGTAAAGAATCAACCTGCCAATGCAAGAGACACAAGAAACCAGGGTTTGATCCTTCGGTCAGGAAGATCCCCTGCAGTGGGAAATGGCAACCAGCTCTAATATTCTTTCCTGGAAAATTCCATGACCAAAGGAGTCTGGCAGGCTACAGTCCATTTGATCACAAATAGTGGGACATGAGTGAGCACCCATACGTACATACACATCTAAATTTGACCATACCTAAAGGAAGCCTGCCTATTTGGATCTTTAGTAAATAGCTATAGTTTAATGGCTGCCAGTGTTTGTGCCTGAAAAGTATTAAATGATCTTTTTTAAAAACCTGGAATTAAAAATTAAATGTTAAGAGAATGGATACATGAATGAAGATAACATTTATCTCCAAACAATTTCATAATTCATATTTCTGAGGGAATATACACAGATTAGGTTAGATCTGACCACGGATACTAAACACACACAGACACATACACACACACTCTCTCTCTCACACAGTTACACACACCCCAAATATAAGGGTCAGCCAAACCTGGGTACACATAATTTGCATTCCTAAAACCCATGGAAACAAACCACTGTGCTGAAATTGATATTCCATATAGTCTTTGCTATTAACCAGAAGTTAAAATACTTTCCAACACAATTAAAATACGATTGAAACTACAAAATGTGGAGTATGCATTTTAAAACCATTTTGAAGCCAAATCATTAAAACCAAACTTCTTAAATTTACAGATGAGGGAACTTAGTATCATAGGTGTTACCCAGGACTAGAACCTAGGTCTCTCAACAATCTGTCCAGTATTTTTCCCACTCTCCACTTTGATGATGACTTTTCCAGTTGTATTTATTGTAAATTTAAGGGATACGTTCATATGGCTGCTTATAAGGAAAAGTATATATTCAGTATAAACTTTGTGCCCAGGACTCAGCTAGACATCCTGGGGAGATGTGTGGTATTTATATATGGCAATTTTAATAAAAGATAGCTGGGGAAACTGGTCAACCACATGTAAAAGAATGAAACTAGAACACTTTCTAACACCATACACAAAAGTAAACTCAAAATGGATTAAAGATCTAAATGTAATACCAGAAACTATAAAACTCCTAGAGGAGAACATAGGCAAAACACTCTCCGACATAAATCACAGCAGGATCCTCTATGAGCCACCTCCCAGAATACTGGAAATAAAAGCAAAAATAAACAAATGGGATCTAATTAAAATTAAAAGCTTCTGCACAACAAAGGAAACTATAAGCAAGGTGAAAAGACAGCCTTCGGAATGGGAGAAAATAATAGCAAATGAAGCAACTGACAAACAACAAATCTCAAAAATGCACAAGCAACTTATGCAACTCAATTCCAGAAAAATAAATGACCCAATCAAAAACTGGGCCAAAGAACTAAATAGACATTTCTCCAAAGAAGACATACAGATGGGCTAACAAACATATGAAAAGATGCTCAACATCACTCATTATCAGAGAAATGCAAATCAAAACCACAATGAGGTACCATTTCACACCAGTCAGAATGTCTGCGATCCAAAAGTCTACAAGCAATAAATTCTGGAGAGGGTGTGGAGAAAAGGGAACCCTCTTACACTGTTGGTGGGAATGCAATCTAGTACAGCCACTATGGAGAACAGTGTGGAGATTCCTTAAAAAACTGGAAATAGAAGTGCCTTATGACCCAGCAATCCCACTGCTGAGCATACACACCGAGGAAACCAGAATTGAAAGAGACACATGTACCCCAATGTTCATCGCAGCACTGTTTATAATAGCCAGGACATGGAAGCAACCTAAATGTCCATCAGAAGACGAATGGATAAGAAAGCTGTGGTACATATACACAATGGAGTATTACTCAGCCATTAAAAAGAATACATTTGAATCAGTTCTAATGAGGTGGATGAAACTGGAGCCTATTACACAGAGTGAAGTAAGCCAGAAAGAAAAACACCAATACAGTATACTAAGTCACTTCAGTCGTGTCCAACTCTGTGCGACCCCATAGACGGCAGCCCACCAGGCTCCCCTGTCCCTGGGATTCTCCAGGCAAGAACACTGGAGTGGGCTGCCATTTCCTTCTCCAATGCATGAAAGTGAAAAGTGAAAGTGAAGTCACTCAGTTGTGTCCAACCCTCAGCGACCCCATGGACTGCAGCCTTCCAGGCTCCTCTGTCCATGGGATTTTCCAGGCAAGAGTACTGGAGTGGGGTGCCATTGCTTTCTCCGCCAATATAGTATACTAACGCATATATATGGAATTTAGAAAGATGGTAATGATAAGCCTGTATGCGAGACAGCAAAAGAGACACAGATGTATAGAACAGACTTTTGGACTCTATGGGAGAGGGAAAGGGTGGGATGATTTGGGAGAATGGCATTGAAACATGTGTACTATCATGTAAGAAATGAACCGCCAACCTAGGTTTGATACAGGATACAGGATGCTTGGGGCTGGTGCACTGGGATGACCCAGAGAGATGATATGGGGAGGGTGGTGGGAGGGGGGTTCAGGATTGGGAACTCATGTACACCCATTGCAGATTCATGTCAATGTATGGCAAAACTAATACAGTATTGTAAAGTAGAATAAATAAATAAAAGTTAAACAAAATAATAAATAAAAATAAAATAAATTAGTGATAGCCAAGTGTTGCGAGAGAGCATAATGGAGAGTGCCTGTTAATGAATACAAGGTTCCATTTGGGGGTGACGAAAATATTCCAAAAGTAGATAGTGTTGATGGTTACTCATCTCTGAATATACTAAAGAACACTGAATAGTACACTTAAAGGGGGTGTGTTTTATAAATGAGTATTTTGTCTCAATAAAACTGCTATTAAAATAAAGAATAAAATTGAAAAAAAAAAAGATAGCTGGGGTTTTTTTCTTTGTTTTGCAAAAAATGACCAAGTGAAAAGTAATGTGTGATATTTTCACTTTCAATTAAAGTGTTGTGGTTAAAAGTAAAGGGTCTTGATTGTTAAACTGGCAGGGTTCCAGTTTAGGTTTTACTAACTCCTAACCATGAAACTTTGGTTAAGATATTTAACCTTCCTTCAGCCTCAGTTTTCTCATTTTGTAAAAGAAGATTGTTGGACCTTGAGGGCATTATGCTAAGTGAAATGAGTCAGAGAAAGACAAATACACTACAATCTCACTTATACGAGAAATCTTAAAAAAAAAAAAATCTCATAGATACAGAGAACAGACTTGTGGTTACTAGAGGTGGAAGTTAAGTGGTGGGCAAAATCCATGAAGGTGGTCACAAAGTACAAACTTCCAATTATAAAATAAATAAGTCCTGGGGATGTAATGTATAGCAGGGTGAATACAGTTAACAACACTGTATTGTATATTTGGAAGTTGCTAAGAGAATAGATCTTAAAAGTTCCTATCATAAGGAAAAAGTTCTAACTGTATGTAGTGATAGACGTCAATTAGACCTGTGTGATCATTTTGCAGTATATACAAATATCAAATTATGATGTTGTATACCTAAAACTAATATAATATTCTATGGCAATAATATCACATTAAAACAAAAACAGAGTTTGCATCTTACTTGAAGAGTTATGAGAATAAAATTGCATAAAGTGGGCAAAGCACTTGTGGGCCAGTATCTAAAATAGAGTAATATGATCAGTAAATATGAAATTAACATTATTGTTACCATTCAAGATGTTATTAAAGCTCAGCATTTCTCCTTGAAATAGGAAGAACTCCAGAGGTCCTTCCTTCTTGGCTACTAATGATCACAAATTCTTTAGCTACCCTCTATTTTGTTCATAAATTTAAGCAAGAATACTTCAGGGTTATTGTAAGATTGAAATAGATAACCTACATGAAGAGCCTGGGAAAGTGTCTGAACTTGATCAAACCTAGGCCCCCATCACTTCTTTCAGTCAGTCAGTTCAGTCAGTTCAGTCGCTCAGTCATGTCCGACTCTTTGTGACCCCATGAATTGCAGCATGCCAGGCCTCCCTGTCCATCACCAACTCCTGGAGCTCACTCAGACTCATGTCCATCGAGTCTGTGATGCCATCCAGCCATCTCATCCTCGGTCGTCCCCTTCTCCTCCTGCCCCCAATCCCTCCCAGCATCAGAGTCTTTTCCAATGAGTCAACACTTCGCATGAGGCAGACAAGGTACTGGAGTTTCAGCTTTAGCATCATTCCTTCCAGAGAAATCCCAGGGCTGATCTCCTTCAGAATGGACTGGTTGGATCTCCTTGCAGTCCAAGGGACTCTCAAGAGTCTTCTCCAACACCATAGTTCAAAAGCATCAATTCTTTGGTGCTCAGCCTTCTTCACAGTCCAACTCTCACATCCATACATGACCACAGGAAAAACCATAGCCTTGACTAGATGGACCTTAGTTGGCAAAGTAATGTCTCTGGTTTTGAATATGCTATCTAGGTTGGTCATAACTTTACTTCCAAGGAGTAAGCGTCTTTTAATTTCATGGCTGCAATCACCATCTGCAGTGATTTTGGAGCCCAAAAAAATAAAGTCTGACACTGTTTCCACTGTTTCCCCATCTATTTTCCATGAAGTGATGGGACCAGATGCCATGATCTTCGTTTTCTGAATGTTGAGCTTTAAGCCAACTTTTTCACTCTCCTCTTTCACTTTCATCAAGAGGCTTTTGAGTTCCTCTTCACTTTCTGCCATAAGGGTGGTGTCATCTGCATATCTGAGGTTATTGATATTTCTCCTGGCAATCTTGATCCCAGCTTGTGCTTCTTCCAGCCCAGCGTTTCTCATGATGTACTCTGCATAGAAGTTAAATAAGCAGGGTGACAATATACAGCCTTGACGTACTCCTTTTCCTATTTGGAACCAGTCTGTTGTTCCATGTCCAGTTCTAACTGTTGCTTCCAGACCTGCATACAGGTTTCTCAAGAGGCAGGTTAGGTGGTCTGGTATTCCCATCTCTTTCAGAATTTTCCACAGTTTATTGTGATGCACACAGTCAAAGGCTTCGGCATAGTCAATAAAGCAGAAATAGATGTTTTTCTGGAACTCTCTTGCTTTTTTGATGATCCAGCGGATGTTGGCAATTTGATCTCTGGTTCCTCTGCCTTTTCTAAAACCAGCTTGAATATCTGGAAGTTCATGGTTCACAAATTGCTGAAGCTTGGCTTGGAGAATTTTGAGCATTACTTTACTAGCATGTGAGAAGAGTGCAATTGTGCGGTAGTTTGAGCATTCTTTGGCATTGCCTTTCTTTGGGATTGGAATGAAAACTGACCTTTTCCAGTCCCGTGGCCACTGCTGAGTTTTCCAAATTTATTGGCATATTGAGTGCAGCACTTTCACAGCATCATCTTTCAGGATTTGAAATAGCTCAACTGGAATTCCATCACCTCCACTAGCTTACTCCATCATAAAAAATAGGTTATAGATATTTCTGTAAATAGGAAAATCTAGCAATATTTTTCCCAAATAGAATGCTTAAAATACGTGCCTATAACTTCCAAATGTAGAAATGAGACAAGTCAAAGGGACAAATTATAATGACAACTGACAAAATGGATGTTGGTGAGAAGGGAGACAAGACTTAAAGAGCCTCTGGTTCTTTTCCTGAACCGGCAAAAAAAAAAGAAAAAAAAGAAGTGAAGTGGTCACAGAAATAAGTAGCTTGCCAATCTGGTATACATAAGGCTTGTAAAGTGAAAAAAAAAAGATGATTTTAAAATCTAACATCTTGTTATTCTGAAAGCATGTTAGATAAAGTTGCCAGCCAAGAAGCTAAACAGATCTAAAATTCTGTAATGATTAACAGAGTTCAGCAGTGTTCCCCAAAGCAACAAAGGCTGGGGCAGGCATTTAATATTATGAATTATACATCCGTTCTGAAGGGTAGAACATGAAAGGACTAAGGGTGGAGGGCCCACCAGAGGCAGAAGGACTGAGAAGGAGGGACCAAGATAACAGAAAGAAAATTCCTCTTCTTCATATTTTAGCCAAGAGCCTTCCACATAAGTTTTGTTAATGCAACTGAGCCCTGGTGCAAAGTGTGAAACCAATACCATTCAATGGATTTTGCCCACACTAAGAATCTTGGAAGCCATATGTTATGGGTTGAAATGTTTCTGCCCCAAATTCACACATCAAAATATTAACCCCCAGTACCACAGAATATGACCTTATTTGGAAACAGATTTATTGCAGATGTAGCTAGTTAAAATGAGGTCACACTGGAACATGCTGGTGCCTAATCCAACATGAGGGCTTCCCTGGTGGCTCAGATGGTAAAGAATCGGCCTGAAATGCAGAAGACCTGGGTTCAATCCGTGAGTTTCAAAGAGACATGACTAAGTGACTAAAACAGGGGGAATTTGGACATAGACATGCACACATAGAAGATGTGAAAATGAAGGTAAAGATTGGGTAGAGAGGCTACAAGCCAAGAAATGTCACAATGCCAGCAAACCTCCAGAAGCAGGTGAGAGACAAGGAACAAATCCCCACACCCACCCACAGCCATCGGAAGAAATCAGTCCTGCTGACACCTTGATCTTGCACTTCTTACCTCCTGGGGCATGCATGCATGCTCAATTGCTCAGTCCTTTCTGAATCTTTGCAACCCCATGGACTGTAGCCTGCCAGGTTTCTCTCTTCATGGGATTCTCCAGCTAAGAAGACTGGGGATTGTGAGACAATGAATGTCTATTATTTATGCCACCCAGTTTGTGGTATTTTGTTATGAAAGCCAATATGGAGAAGGCAATGGCACCCCACTCCAGTACTCTTGCCTGGAAAAATCCCATGGATGGAGGAACCTGGTGGGCTGCAGTTCATGGGGTTGCGAAGAGTCGGACACAACTGAGCAACTTCACTTTCACTTTTCACTTTCATGTATTGGAGAAGGCAATGGCACCCCACTCCAGTGTTCTTGCCTGGAGAATCCCAGGGACGGCGGAGCCTGGTGGGCTGCCGTCTATGGGGTCACACAGAGTCGGACACGACTGAAGTGACTTAGCCCCAACAGCAGCAGCAGCAAGCTAATATGGCTTCCCTGGTGGCTCAGTGGTAAAGAATCTGCCTGCAATGCAGGAACCACAGCAAACACAGGTTCAATCCCTGGGTCAGGAAGATTCCCCTGGAGGAGGGCATGGCATGGCAACCAATTCCAGTATTTGCCTGGAGAATCCCATAGACAGAGGAGCCTAGGGACTACAGTCCATGGAGTTGCAAAGAGTCAGACATGACTGAAGCGACTTAGCACACACAGCATAGCAAGCTAATAAAGATTTAGCTTTTCTGGCATTACCCCAATGCTGACTACCATTGTGACTTGCTGTAAAGAACTTTGTGTCCTCTTGAAGAGAGGATCTTTTCTTTTAAAAATGGTACAAGTAAACCTACTTATAAAATAGAAATTAAGTCACAGATGTAGAAAACAAACTTATGGTTACCAAGGGGGAAAGGGCTGAGGGATAAATGATAAGATTGGGATTGACATATATGCACCATGTGCATGCTATACTCAGTAGCTTCTGCCATGTCTGACTCTTTGCAGCCCCATGGACTGTAGCCCACCAGGCTCCTCTGTCCATGGGATTTTCCAGGCAAGAATACTGGAGTGGGCTGCCACGCCCTCCTCCAGGGGATCTTCCTGACCCAGGGATCAAACCCATATCTGCTGTGTCCCCTACATTTCAGGTGGATTCTTTACCTTCGAGCCACTGGGGAAGTTCCATAGATACACTACTACTATATATAAAATAGATAACTGTTAAGAGCCTACTGTATAGCACAGGCAATGATACTCTATACTCTGTAATGACCTACACAGGAATAGAATCTAAAAAAGAGTAGATATATGTATATATATTAGAGAAGGAACTGGCAACCCACTCCAGCATTCTTGCCTGGAGAATTCCATGGACAGGAGTCTGGTGGCCTGCAATCCATGGGGCTGCAAGAGTTGGACATGACTTAGCAACTAAACTACCACCACCATTACCATGTATATGTACAACTGACTTACTTTGCTCTACAGCAGAAACTAACACAACATTGTAAATCAACTAAACTCCAATAAAAAATTGATTTAAAAGAATTCTTTGATAAAAAAATTTTTTCAGAGACTGCTTAAGAACAGATATTTTTCCAGGTTTTTAGAGAGGTCTAATAAAGCTGGGAAGCAAGTGATAGACAAAGGAATGCCTATGTACAGTGAGCAGGCTAAAAAGAACAGGAAGGATCCAAAGATATTGGGTTTATTAATTTCATACAGGTAAAAAATGTCAGCTTGTTGTATGTCATAATAAAAATTAATGCATACAATTAATTTTGAAAAAATATTTAAGGAGGAAGAGTTGATCATTTTTCTCTATGCTAAGGCCCAAATAATCTGTAACTGATAGAATTTCAGAGCAGTAAATGACTTTAGACAGTACCTCATCCTATAAACGGGGAAGTAAAAACAAGAAGGATTAAGGGGCCTGGGCAGGCATGATGCTGGCCAAGACCAGAGACCTTTTGTCAGAGAAACAGAAAAGCGGTTGCTGCTGCTGCTGCTGCTGCTGCTGCTGCTGCTGCTGCTGCTGCTGCTGCTGCTGCTGCTAAGTCACTTCAGTCGTGTCCGACTCTGTGCGACCCCACAGACGGCAGCCCACCAGGCTCCCCCATCCCTGGGATTCTCTAGGCAAGAACTCTGGAGTGGGTTGCCATTTCCTTCTCCAATGCATGAAAGTGAAAAGTGAAAATGAAGTCGCTCAGTCGTGCCCGACTCTTTGCGACCCCATGGACTGCAGCCTACCAGGCTCCTCCGCCCATGGAATTTTCCAGGCAAGAGTACTGGAGTGGGGTACCATTGCCTTCTCAAGAAAAGTGGTTGAAGTCCTTGAATTGAGTCAGAATCTCTGTCCCTATTCCTTGCTTGAAGTCAAAAGCAAGCTTAGTCAAACATGGTCCTGGAAGTTAACTATGCCAAAATGCCAGTACAACTATTTCCATAGCAACTTCCATCTAACTTTATAAGCCACTGAATCATCATGATTCTAGAATCCAGCTAGTTTGTGCCTTTCTTTTTAATTCCTAACCTGGTTATAAGTGTTGGTCACTCAGTCATGTCCTACTCTTTGCGACCCCATGAACCATAGCCTGCCAGGTTCCTCTGACTATGAAATTCTCCAGGCAAGAATACTGGAGTAAGTATCCATTCACCAGCCTTTCACTTCTCCAAGGGATCTTCCTGACCCATGGATCAAACCTGGGTTTCCTGCATTGCAGGCAGATTCTTTACTGTCTGAGCCACCAGGGAAGCCTGGTTATAGGAATGCTGAACTTGAGCAATGAGCATTTCTAGGGCTGATGAGAAAGACATGGCATTTGAAGGAACACAGTCTGCAAAGTTGTTTCATTATTCACTGTGCTTACACATGTTTTGTTTTCTTCTCATCATCCCTTGGAAATTAAGAGCTATGGGGTAGGAGATATTTTAGAGAGTCACACCCCTTCAGTTTGCAAATAAGGAGGAGCCCTAGAGTGACTGTGCTTTACCCATGATTATGCAATCTATTTTAGCAGAACTGGGCCACGGGACTGGAAAAGGTCAGTTTTCATTCCAATTCCAAAGAAAGGCAAAAGAATGCTCAAACTACCACACAATTGCACTCATCTCACATGCTAGTAAAGTAATGCTCAAAATTCTCCAAGCCAGGCTTCAGCAATATGTGAACCATGAACTCCCTGATGTTCAAGCTGGTTTTAGAAAAGGCAGAGGAACCAGACATCAAATTGACAACATCCTCTGGATCATGGAAAAAGCAAGAGAGTTCCAGAAAAACATCTATTTCTGCTTTCTAGACTATGCCAAAGCCTTTGACTGTGTGGATCACAATAAACTGTGAAAATTCTGAGATGGGAATACCAGACCACCTGACCTGCCTCTTGAGAAACCTATATTCAGGTCAGGAAGCAACAGTTAGAACTGGACATGGAACAACAGACTGGTTCCAAATAGGAAAAGGAGTACGTCAAGGCTGTATATTGTCACCCTGCTTATTTAACTTCTATGCAGAGTACATCATGAGAAACACTGGACTGGAAGAAGCACAAGCTGGAATCAAGATTGCCGGGAGAAATATCAATAACCTCAGACATGCAGATGACACCACCCCATGGCAGAAAGTGAAGAAGAGCTAAAAAGCCTCTTGATGAAAGTGAAAGAGGAGAGTGAAAAAGTTGGCTTAAAGCTCAACATTCAGAAAACGAAGATCATGGCATCCGGTCCCATCACTTCATGGGAAATAGATGGGGAAACAGTGGAAACAGTGTCAGACTATTTTTGGGGGTTCCAAAATCACTGCAGATGGTGATTGCAGCCATGAAATTAAAAGACGCTTACTCCTTGGAAGATAAGTATGACCAACCTAGATAGTATATTCAAAAGCAGAGACATTACTTTGCCAACGAAGGTCCATCTAGTCAAGGCTATGGTTTTTCCTGTGGTCATGTATGGATGTGAGAGTTGGACTGTGAAGAAGGCTGAGTGCCGAAGAATTGATGCTTTTGAACTATGGTGTTGGAGAAGACTCTTGAGAGTCCCTTGGACTACAAGGAGATCCAACCAGTCCATTCTGAAGGAGATCAACCCTGGGATTTCTTTGGAGGGAATGATGCTAAAGCTGAAACTCCAGTACTTTGGCTACCTCATGCGAAGAGTTGACTCATTGGAAAAGACTCTGATGCTGGGAGGGATTGGGGGCAGGAGGAGAAGGGGACGACAGAGGATGAGATGGCTGGATGGCATCACTGACTCGATGGACGTGAGTCTGAGTGAACTCCGGGAGATGGTGATGAACAGGGAGGCCTGGTGTGCTGCGATTCATGGGGTTGCAAAGAGTTGGACACAACTGAGAGACTGAACTGAACTGAACTGGGCTAGACTAAGTTTTTCAGACTCCTAGTTCACCTGTTTTTATTAGCAGCACACCGCTTTCCCAGGGAAGCCTCTCTTTTATATGTATTTATTTGTTCCCTGTGAAGCGAAGGAAGCATCACTGCCATGCTGCTGATCACTTTAGAAATGGCCAACTCTTACATGTGACGTATAGATGGTAAACAGTGCACAGTCATTCTACAGGCTTGGCCAGCTCTTGAGCCTTTTTGCATTTCTTTATCATAGCCCCAGCTTACAGAGGAAATGGATTCTCTTCCAGTCACTTCCGTTGAAGGATATTATGTTTCTACATAAAAGCTTAGGAGTCCTGATAGGTACCCTGAAAATATACAAATGAATATAGTAGATAAACTTGTGCCAGACATACATTTGGCCTTGCTCTATGACTCAATGTGTTTTCAAAGTACTCTAAGAGCAAAATAGTTCTTTGGGGACTAGCCAGAACATATTTTTAAACCCTCTGTGCCAAGATCTCTGCACTTCAGCTACTAACTGACAATAGTTGGCACTCCCGAATTCATTCAATCCAAGTGTACAAGAGCCCCACTTTCAATATGCTGTCTGGCTCTACCCTGTGGTGCAGAGCTAGCAAAAATTCCACTGAAGTTAATAGGTCACACTCCTCTCAGTGTGGAGGGGAACAAGCAAAACCAACAGCCAGAGTCTACTGAACTTCAAACTGCCTCCCGCCGCCCCCGCCCGCCCCCCCCCCCCCCCCCGCCCCCGTGACTCTAGTCTCAATTACTCAATATGCAGACCATAAGTTTTGAGTCCTGAGGAGCATTCCTAGAGTTTTAATCTTTGTCATTCTAACTGCTTTTCTTCTGCATGTCTGCATTTCAATTACATTGTAAGAGATTAATTGATAGCCTCACAAAGCGCAAACATCAAAAGGAGAAAAGGAAACCAAATCCTGCATGGCTGTTTAGGCTAGAAGATAAATCAAGTTAGCAGTTCTACCCCTGGTAAAATCTAATACCAGTTTAAATGAAGCAGATAGCTGTTCAGTAATAATCAACTTTTTCTGAGCATCTTCTTTTCTTACAATGTTCTCCAAGGAAAATGCTGACCTTGGTTAGGACAATGGATTTGTTGCTCGTCAAGATTAGGCCTGTTTTTTCTGCTTCATTTTTAGACTTCCCTGGCTACTTCCAGATGCCTGAAAGTTCTTAAGCAAAACTTTTTACTCCATAAGTAGAGATTAAAGACTTAATATATCTGAATGTACTAGTGCTTAGCCACTCTGTCATGTCTGACTCATTGGAACCCATGGACTGTAGCCCACGAGGCTCCTCTGTTCATGGGATTTCCCAGGTGAGAATCCTGGAGTGAGTTGCTATTCTGTTCTCCAGGGCATCTTCCCAACCCAGGGATCAAACCCACATCTCCTGCATTGCAGGCAGATTCTTTACCATCTGACCCACTGCAGAAGCCTGAATATACTAGGCTACTCAATAAATATTAAATGAATGAACGATGTCATTATGTCAATTAGTTTCTGCATATATGGTTTACAACTTAACTCATTTGTTAAAACTACTGGATTTTACTGAATTTGAATTCAAACGTAACCATTTCTTGCTAAGAATCTAAAAATATACATTGTCACAATTTTAGGAGAGATGGTGAGTGGACCCTTAGACATATTGGATCAGAAAACAACAGTGCGAAATCCTCCCTTCACACGGAAGCTTCCAGTTGTGGAAAGAGAACACATGAGAATATAGTTCTAAAATCCACTTGACAAGCAGGGGAAGAGCAGTAAAACCACAACTTGCAGAAGGGATTTCCATCTCCATTATTAACAATTTTGAGCTGAATTCACCATTCCCCCATTTAGATAAGACAGTTCCTCATTTACTGAATTTGACTAGAGGAGCAATAGTACACCTAGGAGAAAGAATAATCTTTGAAAACTATTCTGGCTTCTATGTGTTTCCTCTGAAAATATAATTCTTTCCCTTTAAAATACCTTATATAACAACATTTAAAATGTTAGGGGGAATTTCTATATGTTTGATTTTTCTACACAGTTTGTTTTTTAACTGACTTAGCATCTTGCCTAAAACTCTAGAAGCCAGATTCTGTCTAGAATGGAGTTTAAGTCTCAGCAGGATTCTCTTTCCTGAAGGGAAAAAAATATTTCCTGTCATTCCTGTTTTAGATCGGGGGAGAATGGCCAGGAGTTTTCATAGGTAGACTCATTTGGTCAGTGTGCTTAATTTCTGGAATCAAAATATGCCTTCACTGGTCGGGGTTGTGAGGCTGATATTTATTCAGCTCTCACATTTGAGGGTGAGTGGATGCCCCCACGTAAGAAATGTGGATGTCTGTCCAAGAGGTGTGGGAGAGTCTGCCCTGGTTTCCTTTACAGAGTATTTGTCTCACTGGGTTGATGCATCTGGAATTCCTCAGCTTCCTTATGAAAATGTTGATGTTTATTCAGACTTGCTGAATCTTGACAACGATGGGCAGATGCCTGTGGCCACCTACGTCTCTGGATGGGAAGCTGGCAGCCCTCAGGACCACGTATTCTGCTGTCTGCGACACATCACCAGAGATTTGAAAACAGGCTGGTCAGAGTCAAGTCCAGATAGATGATGTGTAAATGTTTAGTCTGAGGTATTTTTTTTTTAATCTGTGTCTCTTTCTCTTGACAAACTCTCCTTCCTTGGTTTGTTGGTCCAGCTTGGTCCTGACAAGATGAGATACAGTCTATTTTTCTATATTGGCCTTACAAGAAGTTAGACTCCTTTCTGGTGTGAATACAGAAGGAAGTTGTGAGAAACTGAAGAGAATGGAGATTGTTAGAGTGATTGTACCTTTCAGAGAGATAATCAGTGCATTCAAAATATACTTCCTAAGACATGCGTATGATTAAATACACATTGCACTTAATGCATTTCATCCTGACATCCCAGGGTACTCCAAACCCAGGCTTCTCACCATGATCCCTGAACCCCAGGGGAAGCTTGGTGTGGTAAAGGATGAATGGAAAAGAAATAATTGCAATTGGTCTGAGGATGTCCATGGCTAATCCCACTATACCTGGATGATTTTCTTCTTAAACTGTAGTTTATTCCATAATTCGATAAGATTCATATCTAAAATTGTCAGGGTTTTTTTTGTTGTTTTTTTCCAGCTGTGATTCTACAACTACAGCAGATCTGGAAAATACACAGTTGTAGGCGTTTCGAGATCACATTTCAATATGACCCTCTGTGAGCAACAGGCCAACCGGGGCCAGACGAGTTCACCTTTTCAAGGCAAGGGTAGAAAACAGTCCCCAAACAGGAAACTCTACCGTGGAGATGATTTTGTAATTCAGGGGCTATGTGAGGAACCAAAGACTTAAATGAAGCACTTGAACTTACCATCCTTTTGGTATTCTATCATTCTAGTCTAACCATACAGATGTCTTACAGTTAAAAGCTGAGGCATAAAATCTGTTTGCTGAAAGACAGACATTTCCAACTTATTAAATATCAGCACATGAAGGAAGAAATTACTGGAACCTCTTATAGTTGCTTACTTTGGGCAGCAGCCAAAACAGAACATTCATTACTTCTGGGTAAACCTTTGTATATCTAAGTAGACTGATTTTCAGATAGAAGGCATGTATAGACTCAGCATCTGGAAAGCTTTCTCATAATCTTCAAAATCTTGGTTCAATTTTGAACGGTGGACTAACCACAGCTATTGAAATGCTTGGACTGCCTTTCCACAAAGGGTGTTTTAGGTGAAGTGAGGCTGGCTTCGTCTGGGCTTCACTTCAGACCTGGCAGTGCTTTTCCCAACAAGCAGGTGTTGGAAACAACAGAATTAAGGGGGTTACAATCGATAGGACACCTAAAAATGAAATCCACATAGAGCCACCATCCTCACTGATGTGCTCGGCAAAATGCCCATTCCTTGAACACAAAGATTTCTACCCATGTTTCATTTCTATTTGCTTGGTTTTTAAAAAAAAGCCTTGCTGTGTGAATACATCTATTTATAAGGTTTTATTCATTCTCAAAATAATGTCAATATAATTTTTCAATTACATTAAGAAGAAAAAAACTTATGTAGAGAGTTGGAATTTTTCTATTTATATTCATATATAAATATGAATGAGAAGGAGAGAGATTTTAAGGAACTGGCTCACCTCATTGTGGACACTGGCAAGTATGAAATCCGCAGAACAGGCTGGCAGCTAGGAAATTCCAGAGAGAGTTGGTGTTGCCGTCTTGATTCCAGAGGCAGTCTAAAAACAGAAAACCTTCCTTTTCTAAGGACCTCGGCCTTTTCTCTAAGGTCTTCAACTGAATAGATGAGGCCCACTCACATTTCAGGCGGTAATCTACTTTACTCAAAGTCTACTTTACTAATTTAAATGTTAATCACATCTAAAATACAACTTCACAGCAGCATCCAAACTGATGTTTGACCAAGCAGCTGGTGACCACGGCCTAACCAAGTTGACACATAAAATTAACCAGTACACTATCTCGTGCATAATTCAAATTTTTGTAACTTAAATATGCTCAGAGGAGTGTATGGAAAATTATAAACCTACAATACATAAAATCTGGATTAAAAGCTAGTCATAAATTATTTCAGTTTAATAATTCTAGTTGTCATTGGTTCCTTATAAGATGGCCTAGAAAGAATAGTATTAGGAAGTTATCATCCTTATGCCAAAATAGGATGTTAATTGAAACCTAAATCAATACCATAAATAAATTTTTCAAAAATATAATAAGGATATAAAGAATCCAAATTTCCGCTAAAACTAACCTCAGCGTGGAAATGATATTGATGTTTAGTTCGAGCTCACTGATAGGTTTTTGAGTTAGAGTTGATTACCTCTCTCTCCGGAAAGGTCGTTAACTTACAGTAAGTTCTTGAAATAGCATTCATTTCTGGGGAAAAGAGTGACATTCTCTGATGAACAGAGTCTTCCAGTTTAACTCTGAAAATGAAAGATGGATAAATACTGTAATCCAGTGGCAACCTGACAATTATTTAGAATCTCTTAGGTGTGACATAGCTTCTCAGTGATTTATGACCAAAAAGAAATTCATGTTATATGGTTGTGTACATGCATAGATCTAAAAGAAGATGTAAATTCAAAAGTTTTAAACTTTTTCCCAAAGACTCACATTTCTTTCTCACAGAATCCGCTTCAGATGACTATGTAGCAGTTACCCCGGCTCTCAGCTTTCCTTTGTGATTTCTGCTTACTCCTTCAGTGTCTCTTGGTCATTTCTTCCCATCCCACCTCCTTCACTGTATCCTAGGTTTACCTTCGCTGGGGAGCACTGATAAGATGGGCCTTCTCTTGTTAATAACTTACAAGTCTCACATATACCATTATGCCACAAATATCTGTCTCATTTTTTTTTTTTTTTTTTTTTTTACTAAATACACTGTCAGCTCAATTGGAGAACAAAAGTGAAAACTCTGCCCTTTCACAGAGAGGAATTTAGAAGAGAGCTCTAAACTCTCTCTTCTAGTGGTCTAAAAAAAGATGTTTAACTTGAAGATGAATCTGTTGCTATTGAATTGATTAATTTATTATAATTATTATAAAACTGTAGGAAGGCCAAGGGTTTCTCAGTGTTCAGAATAAGATTTTTTTATTTTTCTACCTCAAATGTAAAAGAAACAAAACACATTGAAAGCAGAGTTATTGCCTTAGCTTTCGAAATCAAAAAACCTTTGTTACTTCTTTCCATGACTGGTTAAAAATAAGTCATTAGGACATCGGAAGACCACTGAGTTAAGAAAAAAATCAAAGTATGGGATTTCCCTGGTGGAACAGTGTTTAGGACTCTGCTCTTCCACTGCAGGGGGTACAGGTTCAATCCCTGGTTGGGGACCTGGGATCCCACATGCTGGGCAGCCAAAAAAAGAAAGAGAAAAGGCAAAGCAGATTCTTCTGGCACTTGCTCTATGGAAATGTTTTGTTTCATACTTCATGTTTCTTTGGTATGCTAGGATTGGTCATTGATGACCGAGTCTTTGGTCTGGAAAAGTAATGAAATAAAAGCTACTTGAGTTCCACTCTTTCCAGTACCATAAAGCTCACCTCATTAAGAAAGAAGTAAAGGTTTCAAGAAAGCACAAAGCAAAAAGGATAAAAATGCAAAACTTCTTTAGGATGAAGTTTTCCGTGGTTTTCCTTTGCCAAAACATTTGCCTTCATAACACTACATCTGTGCTATCTACTACACTGTTGGCTTTTAGAAGGTGAACATCCTGCTTCTTTGGCAGTTTTGGGCTGTGGCCTCAACCTTTTTTTGATCATATGCCTCTATCAATAAAATTATTGAGCACATACTCACAATGTATGTATATGTATGTGTAAACCATACAACTGTACTTTTTAAAATAATATATACATTAAAAAGCTATACACACATAATTTTAAATGAGAAAAAATTTTCCTACACCCTAGTAAATAATTTTGTACCTCACATGCTACCATACCCTCTGCTTGGCAGATCATATCTTCAGCAAATTTTTTCCTTCTATGGACCTTTCACTTCCAGCAAATTTCAATTTCAATTAGAAAGTAACACCTGCTTACTGCAGCTACAGGTTTTACTGTTTCCTCTTATGACAAAAGGAAAGCCCTTTCGGCAACTAAGACCCAGCACAGCCAATTAAATAAATATATACATTTTTAATCTATGCCTTCCTACCCTTCTCTCCTCTCCTCTGATGAGCCAGGTTGCATCCATTTCATTATCCCAGTTCAGTTCAGTTCAGTTCAGTCACTCAGTCGTGTCCGACTCTTTGCAACCCCATGAATTGCAGCAAGCCAGGCCTCCCTGTCCATCACCAACTCCTGGATTTCACTCAGACTCACGTCCATCGAGTCAGTGATGCCATCCAGCCATCTCATCTTCAGTCGTCCCCTTCTCCTCCTGCCCCCAATCCCTCCCAGGATCAGAGTCTTTTCCAATGAGTCAGCTCTTTGCATGAGGTGGCCAAAGTACTGGAGTTTCAGCTTTAGCATCATTCCTTCCAAAGAAATCTCAGGGTTGATCTCCTTGCAGTCCAAGGGACTCTCAAGAGTCTTCTCCAACACCACAGTTCAAAAGCATCAATTCTTCGGTGCTCAGCCCTCTTCATAGCCCAACTCTCACATCCATCATGACTACTGGAAAAACCATAGCCTTGACTAGATGGACCTTAGTCGGCAAAGTAATGTCTCTGCTTTTGAATATGCTATCTAGGTTGGTCATAACTTTTCTTCCAAGGAGTAAGCGTCTTTTAATTTCATGGCTGCAGTCACCATCTGCAGTGATTTTGGAGCCCAAAAAAATAAAGTCTGACACTGTTTCCGCTGTTTCCCCATCTATTTCCCTTGAAGTGATGGGACCGGATGCCATGATCTTCGTTTTCTGAATGTTGAGCTTTAAGCCAACTTTTTCACTCTCCTCTTTCACTTTCATCAAGAGGCTTTTGAGTTCCTCTTCACTTTCTGCCATAAGGGTGGTGTCATCTGCATGTCTGAAGTTATTGATATTTCTCCCGGCAATCTTGATTCCAGCTTGTGTTTCTTCCAGTCCAGCGTTTCTCATGATGTACTCAGCATATAAGTTACATAAGCAGGGTGACGATATACAGTCTTGACATACTCCTTTTCCTATTTGGAACGAGTCTGTTGTTCCATGTCCAATTCTAACTGTTGCTTCCTGACCTGCATACAGATTTCTCAAGAGGCAGGTCAGGTGCTCTGCTATTCCCATCTCTCTCAGAATTTTCCACAGTTTATTGTGATCCACACAATCAACTACTACCTAAATCTCTCACTATTAGTATTCTGACTACACCCTTAGTAAGGCCAATCCCTTATTTTTTCATGAAATGAATGGATTAATTTCAGACTGTATCATTAACCTTGTTGCGTCTCTATATACCACTAGCCACAATATCCTTACAATGCTTTCCTCCCTTGATTTCTGCCTCAGTCTGTGATCCTTGGCTGCTGGGAACCCAACCTACTCAAGGCAGCCTAAGTGTTGATAACAGGAACCCGCAGGCAGCTACCCCTCTGGACCTCTGAGCAACTAACTGGAACCAGAAAGTTGTAACCTGATTTTCTTTCTCAAGCACCCCGTGGTCGCTGAATATCTCATACCTTCTCCTCGGATGAGTTTTCTCTGCTTTAGCACTGAGATGGCTGTCCTGATCCTAAGTTCCCATGGCCTCTAGTGCAAGATCCCAGTAAAATGACTCGAGTCTCTCATTATAGTTACACCCATCAAGAAGAGGGATCTGCTTGACCCATCTTGAGTCTAATGTCAGGTCCTGATCTCCAGCCCGCTGTGGTCAGTAGCTTGAGCTCTTTTGTTGGTGCAGACTCAGATTGTGGTAGGGGTGAGACTGTCCCCCAACATAGAGGCAGGTAGAATGTGATTTCGCGTTTCTAGAATAGCTTCTATGGCTCTGCTCTTCAATACTGTCCTCCGACTCAGGCTTCTCCTGCTTGGATTCTTCCACAGGCTCTTTTCTTCCCGTGTTTAGGGTGTTTTCTCATTCTGTCCATGATTCTCTGCATTCCCCACACTCGTTCCATTTAGCTGGCTTCTGCAGCCACCCAGCATTGATTTATTGATACCTCATAAGGCACACAGCACCCGATACTGTCCATACCAGTGTCCCTAGCTCTAAATCTGTCCTGAGCTTTAGCCCTCTCTACACCTACCTACTGTCTCTCTGCCTGATGCCTTGTGGTCACCGCAGCCCAGGCTAAGCTCACCATCTTTAGCCCCACCCAAACATCCCATCCCTAGGATCACCACCCCTAAGCAGCCACCAAAACCTAGGAGGAATTATAATTAGACTCCTGCTTCTGTCTGGACTATATGTTTTCGTTCTCATTGGAGATTTCTTTGGAAATGTACATTTCTATTGCTTTAAAATATAAAACATGACAGTATTCAAAATATTTCTGCTTAAACAACAGTGATCAAATATTGATTAACTTATCATAAATGAATTTAACATATAGCTTCCCAAATAACAAATAGCTATGGACAGGATCCCATGTCACTGAGGGCACTGATGCCAGAGAATGCCTTGGAGAACCATGAGGTAGTATCTCTCATTTATTATGTACCCTAACCATAGAATGTAAGTGTTTTTAGTATTCCCATTTTACAGGTAAAGAAAGATATTGCTCTTTAGAGCTTTTGAATAATTTGTGCAATTAATTTTTGCTGTTGTTGTTTGTGCTTGTATTTTCCTTTCCAAAAAAAGTCATTGCCAAGACCAGTAGAGGAGTTTCCTCCCTGTGTTCTCTTTGAAAAGTTTTGCAGCTTTGGGTCTTATGTTTAAGTCTTTGATCCACTTAGAGTTAATATTTGTGAGTAGGATAAGATAGGGATCCGGTTTCATTTTTCTGCATGTAGTTATTTGGTTGGAGAAGGCAATGGCACCCCACTCCAGTACTCTTGCCTGGAAAATCCCATGGACGGAGGAGCCTGGTAGGCTGCAGTCCATGGAGTCGCGAAGACTCAGACATGACTGAGTGACTTCACTTGCAATTTTCACTTTCCTGCATTGGAGAAGGCAATGGCAACCCACTCCAGTGTTCTTGCTTGGAGAATCCCAGGGACGGGGGAGCCTGGTGGGCTGCCGTCTATGGGGTCGCACAGAGTCGGACACGACTGAAGCAACTCAGCAGCAGTTGCTGCAGCAGCAGCAGCAGCAGCAGTTACTCGGTATTCCCACCAGTTTGTTGAAGAGGCTATCCTTCCCCCATTGGGTGTTCTTGGCTCCCTTGTCAAATGTTAGTTGACCATATATGTGTGTGGAGGGGGTTAATTCAGGGCTCTCTATTCTATTCCTTTGACCTATATACCTATTTTTATATTAGTACCCTTACTGTTTTTTCTATAGCTGTATGGTATAATCTGAAATCAAGAAGTATGATGCCTCCAGCTTTGTTCTTGTTTCTCAGGATTGCTTTGGCTATTCGGGGCCTTTTTTGGTTTCTTTCAAACTTTAGGATTTTCTTCTCTGAAAAACACCATTGGAATTTTAATAGGGCTCATTCAGAACTATACATGGCTTTGGGTAATATTAACATTTTAAAAATACTAATTCTTCTGATCAATGAACATGGGGTGCCTTTCTATTTGTCTGTGTCTTCTTCAATTTCTTTTAACAGAGTCTTATAGAATTCAGGGTAGAGATCTTTCACTTCATTGGTTAAATTTACTCCTAAGTATTTTGTTGTTTTGAATGTTGTTGTGCCTGAGATAGCTTTATTTCTTTTTCAGATGCTTCATTGTCAGTTTATTGAAATGCAACTGATTTCTGTATGTTGTTCTTATATCCTGCATCTCTATTGAATTCATGTATTAATTCCAACTGGATTTTTTAAAATCTTTGAATTTCCTATATGTATTTAGGGCTTCCCTGGTGGCTCAGTGGTAAAGAATCCACCTGCCAATGCTTTGAACCCTGAGTTGGGAAGATCCCCTGGAGAAGGCGGTGGCAATCCACTCCAGTATTCTTGCCTGGGAAATCTCATGGACAGAGGAGCCTGGTGGGCTACAGTCCATGGGGTTGCAAAATAGTCAGATATGAGTTAGTGACTAAACAACAACAATAGGTATATGCTGCTGCTAAGTCGCTTCAGTCGTGTCAGACTCTTAGCAACCCCGTGTACTACAGCCTACCAGGCTCCTCCATCCATGGGATTTTTCAGGCAAGAGTACTGGAGTGGGGTCCCTTTGCCTTCTCCAACAATATGTATATAAGATCATATATTCTTCAACTAAGAACAGTTTTACTTCTTCATTTTCAATTTGGATGCCTTTTATTTCTTTGTCTTGCATAATTGCTCTAGCTAAGACCTCCAGTACTGTATTGAGTAAGAGTACAGAGAGTGGGCACCATTTGCCTAGTATCTAATCTTAGAGTAAAAGCTTTCTTCTACATTGAGTATAATGTTAGCTGTGAGTTTGTCATGCTTGGCCTTTATTATGTTGAGATATGTTCCTTTTATACCCAATATGTTGTGGGCTTTTATAATGAAAAGATTTTGTATTTTGTTGAATGCTTTTTCTGTATCCAAGATAATTATATGATTTCAATTTTTTCTTCTATTAGTGTGGTGTTATCGCATTTGTTGACTTTCATGCATTGAACCATTCTTGCATTCTAGGAATAAATTCCACTTGGTCATGAAAAGATGCTTTTAATATGTTCTTGAATTCAGTTTGCTAATATTTTGTTGAGGATTTCTATATCTTCATCAGTCCCTTATTGATCTATAATTTTCTTCCCTTGTAGTCTCCTTATCTGGTTTTGATATCAAGGCAATGCTGGCATAGTATGAGTTTACAAGTATTCCCCCTTCTTCAGTTCTTTGGAAGCCTTTGTCTTTGAAAAACATTGTCATTAATTCTACTTTAAATGCTTTTTTGAATTCACTGTGAACCTGTCTGGCCCTGGGGTTTTCTGTGTTGGGACATGTTTGATTACTGATTCCTTTACTTACTATCGGTCTATTCATATTTTCTATTCCTTGATTCAGTCTTAATAAGTTGCTTGTTTCTAAGAATATATCTATTCTAACTTTTTAATTATTCGTAGTAGTTTCTTATAATCCTATATATTTCTCTGATATCAGTGCTTTCCTCTTTCATTAACAATTTTATTTGTTTGAGTCATCTGTTTTTATTTCCTTTGTTAGTCTAACTAAAGGTTTTTCAAGTTTGTTTACTTTTAGAAAACCCTCATAGTTTCATTGATGTTTTTTATTATCTTTCTGGTATATACCTCATGCATTTCTGCTCTGATCTTTATTATTTCTCTTGTGCTAACTTTGGCAAATAGATTCTGATGAGCATAATATAATCAGCCCTTCTGAAGTGACAGGTCCAGAATGGATTCTCATTTTTAGAGGAATATCCAGTTGAGATTCTCCTTGCTTGGAGACAAAGGAATATCCTCTCAAAACTCTTTCCAAGGTATATTAGAACATGTCCTACCCAACCCTTTAATCAAATGATAGTAGCATTTAAAACATCCTATACTTCAACTGTTTTAAGCCAACTTTTTCACTCTCCTCTTTCACTTTTATTAAGAACCTCTTTAGTTCCTCTCTGCTTTCTCCCATAAGGGTGGTGTCATCAGCATATCTGAGGTTATTGATGTTTCTCCCAGCAATCTTGATTCCAGCCTGTGATTCATCCAGCCCAGCATTTCACATAATGTACTCTGCATATAAGTTAAATAAGCACAGTGACAATATACAGCCTTGATGTACTCCTTTCCCTATTTGGAACTAGTCTGTTGTTCCATGTCCAGTTCTAACTGTTGCTTCTTGATCTGCATACAGATTTCTTAGGAGGCAGGTAAGGTGATCTAGTATTTCCATCTCTTTCAGAATTTTCCACAGTGTGTTGTGATCCACACAGTCAAAGGCTTTGGCATAGTCAATAAAGCAGAAATAGTTATTCTTCTGCTTTTTCGATGATCCAGTGGATATTGGCATTTTGATCTCTGGTTCCTCTGCCTTTTCTAAAACCAGCTTGAATATCTGGAAGTTCTTGGTTCATGTACTGCTGAAGCCTAGCTTGAAGAATTTTGAGTATTACTTTGCTAGAGTTTGAGATGAGTGCAATTGTGTGATAGTGTGAGCATTCTTTGGCATTGCCTTTCTTTGAGATTGGAATGAAAACTGACCTTTTCCAGTCCTGTGGCCACTGCTGAGTTTTCCAAATTTGCTGGCATATTGCATGCAACACTTTAACAGCATCATCTTTTAGGATTTGAAATAGCTCAACTGGGATTCCATCACCTCCACTAGCTTTGTTCATAGTGATGCTTCTTAAAGCCCACCTGACTTTGCACTCTAGGATGTCTGACTCTAGGTGAATGATCACACCATCATGGTTATCTGGGTCATTAAGATCTTTTTTGTATAGTTCTTCTGTGTATTCTTGCCACCTCTTCTTAATATCTTCTGTTTCTGTTAGGTCCATACATCCTGAGATTGCCTATGTGTATCTGAATTTCCTTTACATAAGGACAAAGAAAAACTGCTATCTTGTCTGAGTCATTTATTTTGAATTTCTATCATATTGAATCAAACCTAGTCTCAAATGATATAGTGTATATGCATCTATTCATTTAACCTCAGAATGAAGATCATGCCATCACTTCATGGCAAACAGATGGGGAAACAATGGAAACAGTGACAGACTTTATTTTCTGGGCTCCAAAATACTGTGGACAGTGACTGCAGCCTTGAAATTAAAAGGCCCCTTGCGCCTTGGAAGAAAATCTATGACAAAACTAAACAGTATATTGAAAAGCAGAGACATTACTTTGCCAACAATTGTCCATATAGTCAAAGCTATGATTTTTCCAGTACTCATGTACGGATATGAGAGCTGGACAATAAAACAGGCTGAGTGCTGAAGAATCGATGCCTTCAAACTGTGGTGGTGGAGAAGACTCTTGAGAGTCCCTTGGACAGCAAGAAGATCAAACCAGTCAATCCTAAAGGAAATCAACCCTGAGTACTCATTGGAAGGAACAATGCTAAAGCTGGAGCTCCAGTGCTTTGGCTACATGATGTGAAGAGTTAACTCATTAGAAAAGACCCTGATGCTGGGAAAGATTGAAGGCAGGAGAAGAAGGGGATGACAGAGGATGAGATTGTTGCATGGCATCACCAACTCAATGTATATAAGTTTGAGCAAACTCCAGGAGATGGCAAAGGATAGGGAAGCTTGGAATGCTGCAGTCCATGGGGTCACAAAGGACATGACTTAGTGACTGGACCATGACATTCATTTAACTAAAAAAATCTGAAGATGTAGTGTGTACTGGAAACTATGCTGAGTGCTTAAAAATGAGAGAGAAGACAAATCAGAAAGGTTCCCTGCCTCTGATGAGCTCACAGATTCATGGAGGAAACAAACATAAATATACACTTTAAATGTTTAGTTTTATAGAAAATTCGAAAAGAAAAGGTGAACAAAGTATTCAAAAAATCTTAGCTTGGAAGTTTGGGCAGAACTACCCAGAGCTAAGCTTTGAAGCTGTCCTTGAAGGACATGGGGAATTTTAGCAGTTTAGAGGTTGGAATGCTTCATATATAGAAAGAGCCAAGGAATGGGGCTAATGGTCATTGGATAGTGGGAAGTTAGATTTTGGTTTTTTTTTTTCAATTAACCTCATGGGCTTACCAGTTGATGCAGTGGTTAAGAATCTGCCTGCCAATGCAGGAGACACAAGAGTTATGAGCCCGATCTCTGGGTTGGAAAGATCCCCTGGAGAGGAAATGGCAACCCACTCCAGTATTCTTGCCTAGAAAATACCATGGAAAGAGGAGGCTGATGGGCTACAGTCCATGGGGCCACTAAGAGTTGGACATGACTGAGCAGGCAAACATACACACACACACAGACACACAGACACACACAGCAATAGAACACATTGAAGGTTCCATTAAAAATAATGAAGGTATTAAAGAGTGATTTTATTAGATTTACATTTTTGGGAGATTATTGTAGAGCTGCACTGCAGGCAACAGGCCTAGGTAGAGGACTGTTATTAAAAAAAAAAAAACTAACAAGAGATGATGAGTATATGAATGAGGCTAAAGGGCAATGCATTAATTCCCATCTATTTTAGTTTCAATTCAACTTGTCAAATGAGTTGTTAACCATCTGCAGATTAGCCTGTGTGGACCAACAGACTCTAACCTAGCACTAAAGTGAAACTTACCTCATCAGATAGTATATCTTGAAAAATATTTTTGACTAGCATCATCAGGCTTATGTAGAAGACATTTGGTGAAGGTGGCAGGCCTTCTGAACATCCCTGAGACAAGCGCAGGCCTGCTACCTTGCTAACGTTCCTTGAATCCTTGGATTTTCTCCATACTAACATCTCCCTGCCTAGACCAGTGCTGCCAGGGGGGTTGCTCTGCACCTGGCATGCCAACTTGGATCTACTCGCTTATCTTCTGTCTGCTCATCACACACAGATTCAAATGGATCTCCTTAGACATGACACTACATCTCCTTGGACATAAACTAATGTTGTCATCTTTGTGTCAAACTTCTGAAGTTAAAAACAAATTTGTTCCTGTGTTCCTGATATGGAATTCTAATTAGATGTTGATACCTATTTGATTCTGAACCATGAAAAGTGTTACCATTGGTACCTCTCTGGGAGTACTGTTTCTGCTCCTATTTTTTCCCCTCTGTGTGACCTCCCTTTCTTTCACTCTAGCATTGGATAGAGGCACACATTCATCTCTTTCTGGGAAGTGAAGCTTATAAGTGAGAGCATAGGCAAAGGCAAAATGAAAATGAGTTGATGACCAATCAGAAAGACAAATAGTAAAAAACACCCAAAAAGACTGGCTTTTCTTTAATACCAATGATGAGGGTATATTTGATGACATTTCTTTGAAATTCACAAAGAGTAGCATGAAAATACAATTTGCATTTATAGTTCTTTGCCTTTCCTCATTGACTAAACATGCAACATTTTTTCTTAAGTTTAAAACTTGCTAATCACTTTTGGATTGTAGATTTATTTTATCGGAACGTCTCCGTATTGTCTAAATCCACACGTAAATTACACACACACACACACACACACACACATACAAACATACATGCCACATATGATTTTATTCAAAGTCAGACCATGTAAAAGATGAAAGTGGGAGACTCCAAAGAAAATGTGGTTTCTTTCCAAGAATTCCACTGTGCTCTGATTTCAAATACTGACTTTTTTTTCTGGAAATCTCCTGTTGTTTAAATCGTCTACATACCAAGCTGGGTTCTCAGCTGGAACACTCAATATCAGAGACATGTTTCTGTACATATTTTTAAGGTTCATTCACATATTGTTTGAAAGGTGCAATAAATCAACTTAATTTGAATCACTTCATAAGCTCATGTGCCCCTGTAAACTTTATATAAACCATAAAGAAATACTTTCACTTTATTCACTTTCTCTGTTTCAGTGCTGTTTCAGGAGTTCAGTGTGGGTTTACTTGCACTGTTGATTTATTTATATATTCACCCAAGCAGCAGACATATATTGAATATCAACTATGTGGCAGATCCTAAGCTGGGAAGTGTGGTGATATAAAGATGAATAAGATTAACCTTATAGAGGTTAATATTAATAAAAATTAATAATGCTCTAGCCTCAAAGAACTTTCAGTCTCATAGGAGAAATAATATTATGTTGCATTTTTTCAGGCTTTGTAGCTTACGAAGCATTTTCAAACGCATACTATTCAAACTGCCTTTATAACAACCTGATGGGTTAGTCGAGGTAGGTGTTATTAACCCTATTTAACAGATGGGTAAACTGCATGAACTCTCATGAAGTCCAACTTTAAGCTTATCCACCATGACAGTGGGTTTCAACCCAAATACAATGAGAATCACCTGGGAAGGTTAAAAGGATAACCGATGCCTGAGTCCGCCTCTGGAGATTCACATTTTACTGGTCTAGGGTGGGGCCTGCTGCTGCTGCTGCTGCTGCTGCTGCTGCTGCTGCTGCTGCTGCTAAGTCGCTTCAGTCGTGTCCGACTCTGTGCAACCCAGGGTGGGGCCTACACATGGGCAATTTATTTTAAAGTTCATGAGATGATTCCTCTGTGTGACCATGGCTGAAAAGCACTGCTTTAATTTTACTGAACTACTTTTGCTTCTCCTAGGGCACCATACTGTTTCCCATCTCTCTTCCTTTGCTTCTTTATCCCTGCATTTGCTATTTTATATTGAAATACACACACACACACACACACACACACACACAGCCTTGAACTGTGTTGTATTCATCTTTTCAGCCCAGTTCCTAGTGCAGTACCTTATGCACAATAGGAGCAGAATAAGTTTCTTGAGCTAATGCCAACTTGATCAGAAAATATGCTCTCTTGTGTTATCACTTCTACCTCTCCTAGTCCTCTCATCATGGTCTCCCTTATCAAGGGGTGAAAATCTTTCATCTGATCAGGTCACCTAGTTCAGTTTTGTCACTAAAGTCCTGGGTCCTTCCCTGGGTCAAGGCAAGAGGACAAATTAAGTAGCTCCAAATCATCCCTCCCCATTCTTGCCCCAGCTCCCTCTTCCATGCCCCAACTCCCTCTCCTCACTCTGCATTTCAGAGAAGAGTAAGGGATGTGTTTAAAAAATGGGACATCTTAATATAAAAAATTATTCAGTTTAACATAGGGGGAAATTTTATTCTTGACCTCCAGCTGCTTACCTCATGCAGCCAAAAAGTTAGGGTCAGAAACCTTACCAAACTTCCTAAGAACACAATTTGTCTCACTGGCCCTAACAGATACGCCCAGCTGGGTCAACATTCAAAACGGCACCTAGTTTAGGCCTTCATTTTGCAGTCTACAGCATCCACCCAATACTCAGGAAGTTTATGTCTGAATAATAGATCATATCAGTATATTTTTCTAACAGAGTTAATGTTGTTTCTAATAAATGCAAAATCAAGTATTTTTATTCTGCAAACAAATTAAACTACCAATATCTCTAAAACAATTTCTAAAATTAATCCCATAATAGAATTAAAATATAAAAGCTTTATACTAGTTTGTGGACTTAAAAATGACTGCTTTTTTGGTTGTAAATGTCAATTTTTACAAATATCAGTAGGATAAAGTTGTTAAAGATTTTCCTGTTGACTTTGCAAAATTGACATATGTGTGTGGGCTTCCCTGGTGGCTCAGATTATAAAGAATCCACCTGCAATATGGGAAACCTGGGTTCGATCCCTGGGTTGAGAAGATCTCCTGGAGGAGGGCATGGCAACCCACTCCAGTCCTCCTGCTTGGAGAATCCCCATGGACAGAGGAGCCTAACGGGCTCCAGTCTTGGGGTCGCAAAGAGTCGGACATGATTGAGTGACTAAACGAAGCACACATATATATGTAGTATATCTCAATATGTGTGTATGTATATAGTATATGTCATATACACTGACAGAAAATATGAAATCTCTGAATTAGAGAACAGATTATTTCTCACAGAGCATCTTAGCTCCATTTCCCCAGAGGGCACTGGGATGAGGGCCAATTGTTCACCTGGGCATGCATGAGATTCATCAAAAGTCCTAGGAACAGGACAGAAACCCTGACATTATGGCTCAAAGTTTATACAGGGCAGCTGACATATCTACCCCTCCCTCTTCCTCTCCAGAGAGAGAGAAAACTTCACTCTGAAACATAACCAAATTTTCTCTGGGGAAAGGAAGGGAAGGGCTCTACCCTGGAATGTAAACAAATGGCTCTGGGGGCGGAAATCTCTAAATGTCCCTGGAGCAAGGCACAATCTCTGTCTTCCTGCATTTATGAGTTAGTCCTAAAGGCCAACTATGCAAAAATATGAAAATATCCATGGATAGAATTATCTCCCAAGAAAAATGATATACAGATATTTTTCGTATATATTTTGGAACAGCAGACCAGCATCCTTTCTTTCTTAATGAACCTAGTATTTCATGAATTTCCACAAATTCTAGAAGCTAAGCTAGATATCCACATATCTGTTCAATAGCAACAGGTATAAGAGCATCCTCGACTAGGCCACGTTCCCTACACCTGAGATCCTGGACCAAGACTTGAGAAAACCTGCTGTCTGTCAGATTACCGAGCATTCTGGATTTAGTGGGACATGAGTCAAGGCTATGGTTTTTCCAATAGTCATGTATGGATGTGAGAGTTGGACTGTGAAGAAAGCTGAGTGCTAAAGAATTGATGCTTTTGAACTGTGGTGTTGGAGAAGACTCTTGAGAGTCCCTTGGACTGCAAGGAGATCCAACCAGTCCATTCTAATGGAGATCAGTCCTGGGATTTCTTTGGAAGGAATGATGCTAAAGCTGAAACTCCAGTACTTTGGCCACCTCATGCAAAGAGTTGACTCACTGGAAAAGATTCTGATGCTGGGAGGGATTGGGGACAGGAGGACAATGGGACGACAGAGGATGAGATGGCTGGATGGCATCACTGACTCGGTGGAAGTGAATCTGAGTGAACTCCGGGAGTTGGTGATGGACAGGGAGACCTGGCATTCTGCGATTCATGGGGTCGCAAAGAGTCGGACACGCCTGAGTGACTGGAATGAACTGAACTGAACTGAACTAAAAAGATTTTCTATTTTGCTAAATCTGCTTTCACTATGCCAGGAGAAATTTCCATTTCCAAACTCCTTGTGAAATCTCAGTTTCTACAGTCACTTTCAACTTTCTTGTCACTTTTGGTTGTAAAAGAGTCCAGTCTTATTTAATCATTGCAAACTTTAACCTCATATCCTCCTTTCCTCAGCTCAACTTTAGCTTTGGCCTGCAGAATGAAGAATGAGTAAGGACTATGTGGACATGGGGTGCTCTGAGAACACCTCTTTGGCCCCTTTCTTGGTCACTTTCACTTTTGGCTTGGTGGGAGGAGACATGGAAGGTCATAAGCAATTGTTTCTCACCCATATCTTCCTAGGGCTTCCCTGATGGTTCAGATGGTAAAGTGTCTGCCTGCCTGCAATGCGGGAGACCTGGGTTTGATCCCTGGGTCAGGAAGATCCCCTGGAGAAGGAAATGGCAACCCACTCCAGTACCCTGGCCTGGAAAATTCAATGGACAGAATAGCCCTGTAGGCTACAGTCCATGGCGTCACAGAGAGTTGGACACGACTGAGTGAATTCCATCCAATCAATATATCTTCCTAAATACTCTTCTCTGAACAATAATCTTGATGATAGATTATAGAACAATAATTTGATGGCTCGCTAGTGGGCACATAAGTGGATTCTTTAGAAGAACGCTTGTAAAGACTTCTAAATACACAGCTTCTGTATGAGAGATTTGTTTCAGCTTGACCCTAATATCTCTATCAGCTGCTTCTTAGAGTGATCTTGCTTCTGAGTTGCCGTTGTCCAGAAGGCATTTCATCCACAGGATATTGCATGCATCTTGCCATGAAAGATAGTGAGAGTGAAATCCTGTTCCACTCCTGTCTCCTTCCTCAGTCTTTTTCCCATGTCTCCAGTCCATATCTCTCTAGTTCCCTTTCCTTTGCTCAATTTGATACAGGAATATTTAGTAAGTCCTCTGGAACCTACTAGATAATGAGATGCAAGGCTTTGATTAAAGCTGACTCTTCCAGTTTCTAGAAGTGATTCTTTCAGATCTCTCAGTCTGGGGACCATAGAGAACCACAATTCTACCTCCATGGAGGGGAAGCAAAAGCTGCAGTGCTCTCATCTTAGACTCCATCCATTCTCAAACTTCTGTAGTCTGCTCTTATAGACTGGTGGGCAGGGCTCACTGATGTTTCAAGTAAAAGAGCCAGTTTGGCCACCTTTTAATAAGACCTAAAGAGGTCTGGTCCCATTAGGATTCATTCAATAACCTTAGGCAGACTAACCTGTGTTTTCTTTTTGTTCACTAGTTGTTCTACATATTATAATTTCTAGTCTTGTACTGTGCTTCAATTCATGTAAATGCTCTCTTTCTACTTAGGTCACCTCGTTCTCTACCTCCTGTCATTCAATACTTTCTCAAAGCACATTACTCTTCTTAGACTAAGTAATAAATTATACTATCTAATGCTAAAAATGATTAACAATTTCAATAAAAATTTTTAAAGTGATTAACACCAAAGAATGTTCCAACTGGAAAGGACTGTCATGGGCTTAGTAAAATTCTTTCCATTAACTAGTAAGAACAGTGGATTTCAAAAGTTAAATTGTTTATCCAAGGTTATTGAGTGAGTTAGTGACAAAGATGGATTACTAACAAAGATGAAACCACAATCTTGGTTTTCTGTTCTGAAAGAAGACATTTCCCAGTACATTATAATGTTTCTCATGTCCAAATCAACATGTCCCAACAACAAAATTCATATGCTTTGAAAAATCCAGTTAATTACACTTATTTGATGACATATCTACTGAATACCATCACTTCTAAGGGGCATGAAAAGATAATTACATACCACTCATGATCAAATGGTCACTTCTTGTATTTATAAGGTCATAAGCCATTTGTTCTGTGAAGTCAGGCAAATTAAATACTCATGCTGAGTCATACTTAAAATTGACACTTTGTGTTTGGGATGCGCTCAGGAAAGACATCATTGCACAAAAGTGTGTATTCAGAAGAGATAGCAAGTTTGGATTAAGACCATAGAAACCAAGTTTCCGAGCAAATTGTGTCATTTTGCAGCTGTTTCCTTCATCTGTAATAACCTCGCTACAATTGACCAGTTTAAGCTGGAGGTGTCAGGATGTAACCTTTGTGATGACCCCTCTGGGTGCTAGGGAATTTTACTACAAGCAGTCACTAAAATATCTATAATAAGCTATTATAAAAGATACCAAAATCAGTGAATAAGGAGAACTATGCCCCCAAACTATTTTTCTACAAGTTTCAAGAGATTGAATTAACTTTGCAAAACATTTATAGGAAATATACTTGTCTTAAGAAAATTTAGGTGTGCATATCTTTCAAGAATGTCTTTGGAAATATTTATGAAAGAGCAATCCTGACACCAAGGTTAAGGAATCCAGCCCCTTCCCCCCTGAAAAAAACTAATTCACTTCTATAAAGTGGACGTTTCAAAGTCCAAAAGCAGGGAGACACAGGGCAGAGCAAGGCAGCTGTGTATATGGAGTAGGAGATTTATACCATGTTTATATTTATAGTGATATGATTCCCTGGCTCAGCTCCCTGTTTGGACACATTCATTTAGCTATTAATAATTTTGAGGTCCCAACTTCAACTGGACTGAACTTCTGCCAATAGTGGAGTATAAGAATATTATTCAAGACATGGTCTCTACCACTTAGGAATTTACTGCCTCTTTGGGAAATGAATGTGTACACCAATTATTACAATGCAAGCAATGCTGGTAGTAGTAACACCTCCTGCATCTTGCTGTCCATCTCTCTTGTTCCTTGGTTATGTTCCTGTTTTCCCACCACAGGTTAAGCTCTTAGGGAATCGGGATTGTGTTTTATTAATGTTTGTAGGCCTTGTAGTACCTGGAAAAGAGGCAAATACTAATATATCATAAATAAACCCTAGACAACATATTAAAAAGCAGAGACATTACTTTGCCAACTAAGGTCCATCTAGTCAAGGCTATGGTTTTTCCAGTGGTCATGTATGGATGTGAGAGTCGGACTATAAAGAAAGCTTAGTGCTGAAGAATTGATGCTTTTGAACTGTGGTGTTGGAGAAGACTCTTGAGAATCCCTTGGACTGCAAGGAGATCCAACCAGTCCTTCCTAAAGGAGATCAGTCCTGGGTGATCATTGATGGGACTAATGTTGAAGCTGAAACTCCAATACTTTGGCCACCTGATGTGAAGAGCTTACTCGTTTGCAAAGATCCTGATGCTGGGAAAGATTGAGGGCAGGAGGAGAAGGAGACAACAGAGGATGAGATGGTTGGATGGCATCACCGACTCAATGGACATGGGTTTGGGTGGACTCCGGGAGTTGGTGATGGACAAGGAGGCCTAGAATGCTGCGGTTCATGGGGTTGCAAAGAATCAGGCATGACTGAGCAACTGAACTGAACTGAAAAGGAATCACTTTGTGAATGAAGTTTTATAGTTTACGAAAAGCTTTTAAGTCCATGAAGCCACTTGGTTAACCTTATGAGATGGGTAGAGCCTACGTGTTTGCTCCCATTTCAGTCAACAAAAATCGGGTTCCGAGAGCTCATAATGGTTTCCAATAAACTAAGTGGTAGAAATGGGCTGTAGCTTATCTTCTGATTCCCTCTGTTCTTCCTGTACCCTTGGGCTGCCTCTTTAGTATGTGATAAGTGATCTCTGTGATGAATATTTGGAAAAGAGAGAGCTCATATGAGTAATCAAAAACAGGTGGCATTGAGTTTTAAGCTTCACTTCAGGACTTAGATATTATTAACTATATTTCAGTTAACATTTTTTGCCATTTTATTCATTTTTTTCTACATCATATTGAAGATGTTATTTTTAACTTGAAAGCTTCTAGTGAAAAAGATAATGTTTTGTACATGGAATATTATTCTGAATACCCATTGGTAGTAAGTATTTGATTTTCAACTCCTGGGTAATGCTCATCTTAAAATTTTTAGACTTAGATGCTATACAATTATAGAGCTAGACACCACTGTAGAAATACTTTAGCAAAGAAGTCCCTAACATTTTTGCTGCTTAGTGACCTTTTATTGAGCCATACCCATGAACAATTCTCCCTGTTTTAAAATAAGTAAGCCAGAAAGGAAAACACCAATACAGTATACTAACACATATATGTGGAATTTAGAAAGATGGTAACGATAACCCTGTATGCGAGACAGCAAGAGAGACACAGATGTAGGAACAGTCTGTGGGACTCTGTGGGAGAGGGAGAAGGTGGGATGATTTGGGAGAATGGCATTGAAACATGTATAATATCATATAAGAAACAAATCGTCAGTCTAGGTTTGATGCAGGATACAGGATGCTTGGGGCTGGTGCACTGGGATGACCCAGAGAGATGGTATGGGGAGAGAGGAAGGAGGGGGGTTCAGGACTGGGAACACATGTACACCCATGGCGGATTCATGTTGATGTATGGCAAAACCAATACATATTGTAAAGTAAAACCAAAAAAATTTTGCCCATTTTATTTCATGCAAAGTCAAAGAAAATATGGATCCTATATTCGAGGAATTTATAAACTAATGAGAGATATAAATCTGTAAATAAATGTGTGTAATAAATATATCCTCTGCCTATCTTGTGCTCTTTTAATATTCTCCGTCCCAGTAAATGATGTCGCCATTCACCCAGATGCCCTTGTCTTGAGCCTAGATTTTATTCTTGATTCTTATTTCTCTCATGGCCTACACACCACCCTTTAGAAGTTTACCAGTATGACTCTTGCACTTTATTAAAATATCTATTCAACTCTCACCTCCTTATAAAAACCTTTCCTGATCTCTTGACTAAATGTAGCTACTGTCTCCAACCTCTGTCCCCTTCTCTCCTCTTAAACTGTTTAATTTCTGTTTCTGAGACTGTCACTACCTGAATCACACTATATCAACTTTTATTTATTTATTTCATACTAGAATGCATAAAAAAAAACTATGACTTTGCATAATGCTCTGCTGTATTATTAGCTAGAATACATACAAGACTCCCAGCAAATATTTGGATAAATAAATAAGTGGATGAATGTATGAACAAATGGAATATTACATGAAGAAAATTATACCATGGGGTACAATGAAAAGGAATGAGCAATTGCATTTGAAACAAAAGCTAAGATAGGTGGCAAGAGCTGTGCTCTAAAGATAAATGAGCAGAGATTAACAAGACAAAGTAGGAGGGGAAGAGCAGTGCTGGCAGAGGACAGTGACGAGACCGGAGAGTGTGTGGATGTTTCCGTGGGTGGTTAGAACATAGGCTATGGATCAGAAATACCATCAAATGAGACAGGGTGTTCGACTGAGGCCTTGTATTAAAAGGCCTTGTATGCTTGCTTGAGATTTGGATTTGTTCTCTGGGTGATGCCAAACAGATTTTAAAAACCGAAATACTGTAATCAGATCAGAATGTACTTTACAGAGGAGAAGAAAGGAGACAATTTTGGACTTTTTTAATGATACTATCAACTGTGACTGAGTGATGCTTCTAAAATAAATGAAATGATGGAATTAAATGGCTGCATTTGGAAAAAGAGATGAAAAAAGTGATTGTTTTTTAAAAAAATAATTTTTATCGGTGTATAGTTGCTTTCCAATGTCCTGTTAGTTTCTACTGTACAGCAGAATTCATCAGACATACAAGTCCATAAATCCCCTCCCTTTTGAACTTCCTTTCTGTTCACGGCACCGCTGTACACTAAGTAGAGCTCCCAGGGCCATGCAGCAGGTTCTCATTAGTCACCTATTTTATGCATAGTAGTGTATATATGTCAGTCCCAATCTCCCAATTCGTCTGTATATTTCCTTGTCCCCTGGGTATTCATGTGTTTGTTCTCTATGTCTGTGTCTCTATTTTTGCCTTGCAAATAAGATCATCTATACCATTTTTGTGAATTCCACATATGTGCATTAATATACAATTTTTTTTTTCTTTCTGACTTACTTCACTCTGTATGATACTCTCTAGGTCCATCCTGGAATCTACAAATGATGCAATTTTTTTCCTTTTTATGGTTGAGTAATATTCCATTGTATACAGGTACCACATCTTCTGTATTCATTCCTTTATTGATGGACATTTAGGTTGCTTCCATGTCTTGATTATTGTAAACAGTGCTGCTATGAAGAAAGTGATTCTCTAATGCCTTTCTTAGCAGTTGTTAAGAGGGCGATGGGTTCATGAAAATAGGGAAGTCAAGAGGAGGCTGGGAATGAGGAGAGAGATGAGTTTAGTTTGAAGCAACAATACAATATCTGGCAGTCTATAGGTGTAAGGGAGTTGGATATTTGATTTTGAAGTTGAGAGAGAGAGAAAGATTAACTTTAAAATATAAGGGTTTGTGGTCCTAAGAGTATAGGTGGTAGCTGAATCCATGAAACAAACATCATAAATTGCTAATGAGTTTTGCACCTTTAGCATCTAAAACAAAATTTTTAGTTAGAGCTCCTGATTAGGAACTAACACAACCACTTATAACAAAAAAACAAAGAAACCTAAATTTTTAGCTAGCCTTTGGTGAATATATTATTTCTGAATTGTTTTAAAAAAACACACTGTTAATAATATACATCCCTATTCTTCATAGACATCTGGGAGAGAGGAAGTCAAGGACCTTTAAGTTAGGAATCAGTGTTCTAGCGCGGTTTTTCCAGGGGGAAAAAACAACTTTAAACCCTCAAGCAATATATCAGTTTAATGTTAATTCTGATTTTAAAATTGGACATGCAGGCTCCATGGCCATGGAAGCTCCTTGGATCATTTTTAGTACTCCCTTTCAGCTCATCTGATACAACAGTAAAAGAATATGGACTGAGGAAGGTTTTGGCCTAAAGAACATTAAATTCTGTCACAGTTATCATTCTGTCTTTACCTGTGTCCCTTATGCAGAGGATGGGGGAGATGAGCAGAAGGCAAGGGGCAGGGCTATGGGAGAAAGGCACAGAGGGCAACAGACAACATTTGCAAGCTCTAATCCATAGAAACACAAAATCGATATTGGGAATGATTATCCCCAGTTTCTAGAGAATATACCTAGTTTTCAGTTTCTTAGAGGTAAGATAGAAGGAGAAGGGGGCAACAGAGAGGATGAGGTGGTTGCTGAGGATGATGAGGATGATGGCATCACTGACTCAATGGACCTGAGTCTGAGAAAATTTCAGGAGATCATGAAAAACAGGGAAGCCTGGAGTGCTGCAGTCCATGAGACTGCAGTCAAACATGACAGCAACTGAACAATGACAGAGAGAGAAGAATGCCAGATGAAGCATTTGAACATGCTGCTGCTGCTAATTTGCTTCAGTCGTGTCCGACTCTGTGAGACCCCATAGATGGCAGCCCACCAGGCTCCCCCGTCCCTGGGATTCTCCAAGCAAGAATACTGGAGTGGGTTGCCATTTCCTTCTCCAATGCATGAAAGTGAAAAGTGAAAGTGAAGTCGCTCAGTCGTGTTCGACTCTTAGCCACCCCATGGACTGCAGCCCACCAGGCTCCTCCATCCATGGGATTTTCCAGGCAAGAGTACTGGAGTGAGGTGCCATTGCCTTCTCCAATTTGAACAAGGGACCTCTTATAATCAGAAATTGTGTGGTTTAATTGAGGAGGAAATACTAGTGTTTCTTAAAGATTAAAACTTTATTTGAGGATTATTAGGAAAATTATTGGGCTTCCCTGGTAGATCAGCTGGTAAAGAATCCGCCTGCAATTCAGGAGACCCGGGTCTGATTCCTGGGTCAGGGAGATCCTCTGGAGAAGGGATAGCATACCCACTCCAGTATTCTTGGACTTCCCTGGTGGCTCATTCAGCAAAGAATCTTGCTGCAGTGCCAGAGACCTGGGTTCAATCCCTGGGTTGGGAAGCTCCCCACAAAAAGAAAGAAAATTATTATTTTGCATAATGACTGTGTGTATATTTTTTTTTAATTTCAAGTTATTTTATTATTTCCTGTTATTTACTATTGTCTGTCCTTTTAAACTGCCCAGGAACGTTAAGCATGATCCGCCCCACCACTGTATGGTGACTCATGCTGGAAAAGATGACTTTGACGCCACATGGCATGTAGGTAACGTTAGTTACTTAGTCCCTTGTTACCATGGGCGTTTTGTTCTTGGTATTTTAAGCACCTTTCTCTCCTCTCTTAGAAATCCAATGTATTCACAGTTTCATTTCCTAAGATTTCTATCTTTTAACTCTAAATTACTTTTCCTCTGATATAACTACCATAGGATAGTTGTTGAAAAGAGGTATATATAGCCAAAATTGGCTAGAAATCCTGTTTGGGCATTCTATAGATGACCTTGGACAAGGTATGTAATCTCTGTAAGATTATTTTCCTCATCCACACACTAAGGATAATTTATCCATATAGTTAGGTTGTTTTGAGGATTAGATGAGATACTGCAAGGGAGGTCCTTTAGCTCCACAGCTGGCATATGAAACTATTCAAACAATTCAAATACCTTGTTTAAAATAATTCAACTAAAACCCTAAATAAGAAAGACTGGTCAGCTTAATTTTCAGGGTATACTTGCACTTAAAAACTGGAATCTATAGCCCATTTTTTTTCTTATTCTGATTCAGTAAATGACAACAAATATTTTTTATGGAACCTTTATAATTTACTTGTCTTATTTAATCCTCAAACAACTCTATGAGGGAAGTTATAATATTAGGCCAGTCTTACGGGTAAGGAAACTGACAGGTTAAGTAACTTACCTAAGGTTATAGCAATACATGTGACAAGTCCTAGAACTCAGGTTCAAAAGTAAGTCACCTGGCTCCCATTTTTTTAAATTTTCTTTTCCATTACCCAAAAATCGGGAAAAAAAAAAAAGTGAAGCAGCACTTTTCTGCCCCATAATCAATAATTGGTTACATCAAACGAATACTTCAGAGAGGAGGAACAAATGTGAAAGAAAGGAAATGTTGACACAAAGAGAAAAAAGATGAAGCAATGGAGAACAACAAGGTTTCTCAAGGTTAGCCAAAATCCTCAACTTGGAGACTTCTTACTGTAATCAGGAAGATAATGAAAGCTAAAGACAGAGGAAAGTCAGTCACTTTAAAATTGAAAACAAACAGCAAAATTCTGATTTAATCTCTCAAAAACGTATTTGGCCAGCAGATAAATCAACACCAGAGTAACATTCCCCATTTGCCCCTCATGTTTCATCATTGAGTCAGGAATAAGGACACCAGGTTTTTGTTTCTGCCCTGTGACTCAATAGCTCATCACACAAGAGGGAGAGAGATGGAAAGTATGTGAAGGAGAAGCATGCCCAGTGGGAAAGAAACAGTGGGGTAGGGAATAGTGTAAGGACTTTCAAAACCAGATTGGCTCAGAACAATGCATATTGGATACATTAGCAGTCACCCACGTAATTTTCATCATGGAATGGGTAGCCAAAGATTGTCACCTGAGAGGTGTCCTTTGTAGCTGCAAGGAGTATCTAACTTCCTATCTCTGCTTCCTTTAGGGCACAGATACAGTCATCTTAAAGAGAATTTAAGCAAGAAAGGAAAGAAAAAAATTCTTTTTCACAGCACACATCCATCTGTTTCATTTACAAAGTGAGCAAGCTGGTTGAGATAATTTCTGATGTTCTTTAAAGTTCTGTTGCTCAATGATAACTTGAAGAAGGGCTGACATGCTGAGTATCTCTCATAAAGGGAAAAAAGAATGGCAAATTTTTAGAGAATACATTTATGCCTCAAAGAAGTTTTTTCTAATTTGCAACAGTGAGGATTCGAAAATGACTGAAATATCAATAAATAAATGTTGAAAAATCTACAGTTATAGTCATGTTACGTACACAGTTCAGTCAGTTCAGTTGCTCAGCTGTGTCCCACTCTTTGCAACCCCATGGACTGCATCACGCCAGGCTTCCCTGTCCCAACTCCCAGAGCTTACTCAAACTCATGCAAATTGAGTCAGTGTTGCCATCCAACCACCCTCTGTCCTCCCCTTCTCCTCCTGCCCTCAATCTTTCCCAGCCTCAGGGTCTTTTCAAATGAGTCAGTTTTTCCCATCAGGTGGCCAAAGTATTGGAGTTTCAGCTTTAGCATAAGTCCTTCCAATGAATATTCAGGACTGATTTCCTTTAGGATCACAGTTATATAACCATTCACAGTTCACATTTATGTAGCCATTATTTAAAATTTCACTTATGGTAACAATGAGATTGTATATAACATGGACAAATGCTTGAATAAAAACAAATGACACATGCTGAAATTATAAGAAGTAATTCACACACTGTGTACCATGTAGAGCAAAATAAATGCTACTGAATAAATGCTAAGAAATAATAGTATTCAGTCCTCATGAAATTGTGGTGCTATGCTGTGCTTAGTTGCACAGTCATGTCTGACTCTTGGCAATCCCATGCACTGTAGCCCATGAGGCTCCTCATCTACTGGGTTTCTCCAGGCAAGAATACTGGAGTGGATTGCCATGCCTTCCTCCAGGGGATCTTCCCAACCCAGGGATCATATCCAGGCCTCCCACATTGCAGGTGGATTCTTTACCATCTGAGCTACCAGGGAAGTTCATGACTACTGGACCAGGTAATGAAATTATGGTGGAATGGGTTAATTTGCAAGTTTGCAATCTTCTGTTGCTGATTTTGGAAAGTGGTCTGTGTATCAAAAAAAGTGCCCATGACATTTGTACCAGGAATCTCACCTTTGGGAATTTATCCTAAGAAAATAATTCACAAGAAGGAAAAATACATATATATACTAACATACTCATTCGAGATCAGACGAGATCAGGTGCATTCAGGGTGGAATGGCCATAGACTAACACACTCATTCTACCATTATTTATACTGGCAAGAAATGGAAAATCAGGAAACACCTAGGACTTTGGATGATAGGGGAATGATTCAACTATGGTACAAAAACTGATGGAAGGTGATGCCTACTAAAATGATAATTATGAATATCAGCATACTAGGAAATCTTAAGGTATTATAAATTAAAGAGGACCCAAAATAGTGTCTATTCAGTGATCAGCTTTTTATTTCTATGGTCAAGTTCTACAAAGGAACTTAATAAAATGAAAAAAATGAAAATATATAATGTATATCAAACCATCACATTTTACACTGTTACACAACATTCTATGTCAATTATACCTCAGTAAAGCTGGGGAGAGGGGAAGAATAAAGTACTAAATGAGAAAAGGCAAATACAAAATTTTATATACATCATCACAGTCATGATTGAAAATACATAGGAAAAGAGATTGCTAGAAATAGACTGTTACTGTTGGTTGTCAGTGGGTAGGAGGAATTTGCATGAATTTTTTCTGGTCTTCTAATATCTGATTTTCTATGAGTGGGTTATTTTGATAAAAGTTCAAAAATAAATTTTTGATCACCTATATACATGTGGTGATTTCTTTCTTCCGAATGTATAAACTGCTTTATACTGCAGCCCTCACTGGGTATAAGAGGTCAGGCCGCCCTTGGCCCTGGTGACCATGAGCTGCGTGTAGTGGAAGCCTTGTCTAGTAAACTATGGACACAGTCATGTCATTCGCTTGTATGCAGACTAACTTAATTGCAATAGAGAACCCAGAGATCACCTCCAGCCTTTCCTCTTCTCCTGGGACACATTATTATTTGTTAGTGATAAGGTTCCTTTTGATGGAATTCAAAATCATTTCATCAAACATCAATATCTTTCATGACAGTAAAGAGTGCTGGGGTCATTCTTTCCTTCACTGTAATCTAGGCTATGTCTTGGTTTCTAGCCAATAACACAATCCAAATTCATTAGTGCCACTACCTTACCTTGATATAAACAATTATACAAAGCAACACTTCTTCCTATAAATTTGTTTTCGCTTTTGAAAAGCCACTTCTGCAGACTGACAGAGAGCAAACCAGTGGTTACCAGCACGAAGTGGGAGGGGCAGTACAGAGACTGGGGCTGCTAGTGCTAAGTCACTTTAGTCGTGGCCGACTCTGTGCAACCCCATAGACGGCAGCCCACCAGGCTCCCCTGTCCCTGAGATTCTCCAGGCAAGAACACTGGAGTGGGTTGCCATTTCCTTCTCCAATGCATGAAGGTGGAAAGTGAAAAGTGAAAGTGAAGCTACTCAGTCTTGTCCGACTCTTAGCAACCCCATGGACTGCAGCCTACCAGGCTCCTCCATCCAGGGGATTCTCCAGGCAAGAGTACTGGAGTGGGGTGCCATGAGTGGGAAGTATAAACTGGGTGAATGAAAGGGTCAAGGATGTATCATACAATATGGGAATATAGCCAATATTTTGTAATAACTATAAATGAAAAGTAACCTTTTAAAAGTGCTTTATATGTTTTAATTGAAAAAATATAAATATTAAAAACCATGTCTAGCCTTACATAAGAAAAGCACAAAGACAGCAGAAACTAAACTTTGTCACCATTCAGACTTTTGAAGAGCTTTCAAACCATTGACCTGCAGACCTTAAGAAATATTAATGAATTTCAAGAGAGGGAAAGTGCCATCAATCACAAATTTGCTCAATTTTGTTAGCCAACTCCCTTTACCCTCTAGAAAACAGAAGAAGTGACTCCAAGAGGAATAGGGAGATGTGAATATATAATCTCCAGTCTCAAAACCACATTCCCTGGCAACCATTGGGGGTTTGTTTTAAACCCTATGCACCAGCAACCTCTATCTTGGAAAATCTTGCCCGGGCATCAATCAAGCAGCAGGAGTTGGTCTCTGTTTGCCTAAGCAGAACCTTGAGAGAGAAATCAAGGACTCTTAACAGTACACTGCCTCTGCCCACATTGAGGGGCCTTCTCAGACTTAGTGAAGGCTGAGATCAACTGCCAAGAAAAGCCTTCAGGGTTCAATTAAGAGCGATGAGATGTTGGAAAATACTTAACAAAAACCAAGCTCCCAAACCAGCATAAAATGTGAAAATTCTGGACACTATAGGCAACATATCCTGCCAGATCCTTCTGATTATGTTTGGTGTATAATTGGAACTTCATCACCAGAAAAGTTTGGCCCTCTCTTGAAGTAGAAGAATATACAAGACCCCAAAGATCTCCCCTAAATAACCCAGGTTGCAAGAGAACAGGAATTATTTTTTAAAAGAAATAAATACCTACTGAACAAATATTTCCAGACCCATGATTTTAAGACCCAATTTCCAAAATATCTTTGGGATGATCAGCTTTTTTGTAAACATACTTGAATTAACTGAAAATCAAACTTGAAATCATAGAATGTTAGAACCAGAAGCAATCTTAAATATCAATTAATCCAACCTCCTCATTTTCTCATGAAGCCACTGAGACCTAGTGAGTTTTAATGGATAGCCTAACAAAGTATAGCTCGTCAGGATCAGAGTCATTGAAATAATCTCTCACATTTTAACAACTTTGAGATTTTCAAGCACTTTTTCATCTAATGGCTCGTTTGATCCTCAACTATCTCAGAAGCATGATGGCAGAAACTAATCAGTGGGTTGGTTCTTATATTTCTAACATGTTTTCAAGCAAAATAACATATCACTTGGGAGGGAAAAAAAAGTTCAAAAGCTGAAAAATGTTCCCTTCAATTTAATTTTCTGGGTACATTTCTAATAATGTCAGGAGGTTGTGTGTTCTTAGATGGGTCTTGTCTCAGAATCATACCAGGATGATCACCCATCCATGAACTCTGCTAAAGTAGTTGGAGTTCAGGTTTTCAAAGGAAAATCCTTATAATTTGTACTCATTAAAGAACACAGTAGAATGCTTTCCTCTAGAAAGAGGAGCTTTTTTAGAATTGGGTAGATACTCACCTGTGGGTAAGAATTATGTCAGAGTCTTTTCGGGAACTGGGGCTCAGGTTCCTTCAGTTCCTGGAAGTTAGGATTCTTTGGCTTTATTTTCTTCAGTTCAATAGGAGTTTGTTTTTTTTTTTTTTCAGCCTTAATACTTCTCAGAAATATTCTGCTCCTGAAACTCATTAAAGTCTGAATTCACCTAAAAGTTGACTAGTGTGGCCATGATATTATCTATCAAGTATAGACATTAAATTGGACCTAGCCTGTGACTTGCCTTCAGCGTGATTAATATGACTCTCATTCTTTCCCCACTTCCCCTCTGAGGACTGATGTAGAAAGCAAGACTACATTAATGCCTAAATAAACAGAAACTTTCTCCATTCATTCCACTTCTAAGCATCATAGTTTTCATAACACATGGATTAAAAATACATTTTAATCATACTTAATGTCATTAACTTTTTCACAAATAAAATAATCACATTCTCTAATGCCTGGTTAAACTCTTCTTCTAAAAGCTACTAACTAAATAACCAGCTAGAGTAACCAACAACTCTGCACTTTGCATGGCAGTAGAACTTGAGTTTACATTGAGTCAGACTTGAGTAACTAGGGAAATTTAATGAAATTAAGTACAGATGTGGAATTACAAACATTCATGTTTTTTAAATCTGTCACAATATGTATGGCTTTTCTCTTCCCTAATTTCCTCTTCCCTTGTTAATTCATGTGAAGTATCAGTCCAAGGTTCACACTCGTATCAGATTTCTCTTTCGGCCTATGAATCTTCAAATATACCTCATAAGAAATAATGTATGGGGTATACAGGCTGAGAGACACTAAACAGAAACTTCACATTTCACACTGAGACTACCATTCATGAGAAGCTTTTCAGTCCAATTTTATCATCTAGTAGGTAAGCACAGAGGTTTTTTGCTTTGTTTTTAGGGGAAAAAAATGAGTCTTTATCACACTTCTAAACTACAACATCTGTGTTTTTGTGTACACTAGATAAGTCTGTCCAAGGCCAAAAACAATGACAAAAACAAAAATAAAATTATTCTGGAAAAATAACCAAAACCCATTTTCCTCCTCTCAAATTCATACCTGGACAGCACTGTAAATATTAAACCCACAGGCAATCTATCTGGAAAGAAATTTTTAAAAGCACATCAACAACATTCCCATTTCATTCTTCCAGCTGAACTTGACTCAAGGGATTTTGAACAACCTGGTCGGTTATCATTTCCACATGATAGGTGCAGGAGCATTCCCCTCTCTATATTTCTCCCTTCCAAATTTATAGTCTGTGACTATTTGTAAGATAATTCTAATATATGATATTGCTAAGGGAGAAAAAAAAAAAGAGGATGAGTACAAGGAGCCTCATGGTTGCAGGTGTCTATATTATCTCTTACTTGATCTTCATTTTTGTGCATAAGTAGTTGACTAGACTGCAGTTACAGTGAACATCATATGTCCTGACCCCTCTATTAACCAATAACATATTATATTGCCCGAATTTAGAAATAATTTTAATTATAAAATCTAATACTGGATTAAAAAAATAATAAAGAGAAATAATTAAATCTCCCATTACATTGACTTGGATCGGAGATATTTCCAAATTCTAAATCTATTATTAAACAAAAACTAATGAAAGGAGAGATTTAAAATTCTTCCTGAATATAAAACTATGATATTAGGTGAACTGTGCAACCTACTAAGAGAATAAATCCAGACCATTATTACTTTTTAATCTGTATAAGTGCTTAAGAATTCCATTTTAAAGGAATCCAACTTTATAGGAAAAAAAAGGTAGGAAGAGGCACTTAAAAGCTATTGAAATTTGTAAGTTTCTCAAAGTGTTTGCAAAGAGAATGCCACTCGTAATATCCAGCAAAATGTCTATAAAATCTTCATCCATTTTTTTGTAATACCCTACATTGAACAAATTTTGTTTGCCCCAGTTTCCTCTGCTCCTTAAACATGATCCCTGAAAACTCTCCTTCAAAACAAAACAAACCTCACTTCCTTCTATTGGCCTTAATACATCTTTTCTCCCATAAATAAGGTACTATCTCTATACAGTAGAAGAAGGGCTGGTGCAAGTTTAATCTTTGAACATTTTGTAAGACAATGCCTGGATCCCTTAACAAGCCTTACCAAAGAAGATATTCTACTAGTTGCTGAGACAAACTCCCATTCAATCTTTCTGTTTGGGTCCCCACAATCCTATGGAAAGTCAAACCAAGCAATTTCAACTCACACTACTGGCACTGACTGTCTAAGACTTGAATTTCAGGGTTTCAAAACAAAGCTTTGGTGCCAGCTTGTCCCATGGCGGGAAGAAAAGCAAATGAAGCCACAGAGACATGCCAGGTTTAATTTGATTTCCGGCTCCGCAAATCAACTCTGGTATGAAAATAAAACCTAAAACCCAAATCTCTCCTGTAGTAACCAATAAAAAATTCCCTCTCCCACTTTTCTCCCAAAAAAGAAGCCTTCAGATTTTTTCCAAACCCAACTGTTGAATGTATTCAACTTCTCAGAAGGACGGCTGTGAATCACTGTGTCTTTTCAGGGCTAGACAGCACGGTGGGGATACATACCCTCAATAGCAAGATGTATGTGTGGGTGTAGAAATGAACAAAGGGAACAGAGTTTGGGCTTGGAATATAAAAATCTGATCCTGAAGACTAAATTTGTACCTAATTGAATCTAACAGTTTTAGCGGGGCCTTTTGGGTAGAAATGCTTTCCCTTCTACCCTATGCTTCCATAATTGATTTAACATGCTTTGGGAAGGGCGCTAAAAGTCCTGAATCCTGAACTCGGTCTGGTTAACCAAAACAGAAACACCAACACAGGATACAACGCAGTGCTGTCAAGTCCAAAATATACAGGACATAGGAAAATTAAGGAAACACAATAAAGGATTTATCCTGCCTTTGGGGCAGGATAAAAGATGTGTGCTAATTTCCTAATAACAGGGTCTTTTCATTTTATGTGCAAATATTTTCTTAACAAAAATTCCAAGAACAAAACTAACTTCACATTACTGTGACTTCTTATGTGAAAAGTGTTTACAGGAGGAAATAAGAAAATAGCATATAATTGAAAAAGAATGGTTATTTCGATGAGCTCTGATAAGTAAATTGGAACTACTTATTAGTAACAGGTTGGTATGGCAAATGTTCGCAGATTCCAGGACTCTATCCTGCTGAGAATGTCCCCATATCCTTTCAATTTCAAATGTACTTTTCAGAATGTTCTCATTTAATTCCCATTAACTCCTTTTCGTATTCATTTTTCTCCCTATAATTTGGCTTTAACGTGACCCTCATGGTCAAAGTCCTCATTTGGAGTGAGCAGGTGGGTAAAACAGAGTTGAGGAATAAGTTAAGCTAATAAGCTAATGGTTAGGAACAAGAGAACAAACCAAGAGAGATTATACAAGCAAAGAGCTGAAATTTCCCAGGAATCTAACTTGCTATTACTATTATTCTGCACTCATGAAAATGAACTAGCCAACTTTTTGGACAATTGGTATAAATAAAATAATTGAAACTTTTAGAAATGTAGAATTGGTGAAAAAGAATATACATTAATCATCTTAATTATTAATTCCTCATGAATTATTAATTCTTTTTTGTGTTTATCTAAGCATTCTTGTGCCAACAACTTTAAGGGAATACATTGTTCCTCATTTTAAAATATTTACATGCATATAAACTTATCATCTGGATTTAACTTTCAAACTTAAAAATAAAATGGCCAGTTATTTTATCAGAAAAAAAAAAAATATGTTTTTGTTTGGGAATGGCAGAGGAATTGCAATAGGAGAGGAAGGGTTACTTTATAGAGAAAAAAGAGAAAGTTGGAAGGGGCTGCTTTGAACAAAGGTCCATTGTAGGAAAACAGAAATACAGGGTGGTAATGGTTTCTCACTGGCTGAGCTGTTGTTTGTTGTTGTTTAATCACTAAGCATGTCCAACACTTTGCAATCCCATGGACTGCAGCATGCCTGGCTTCCTTGTGCTTCACTATCTCCTAGAGTTTCTCATTGGTTGGGCTGTGGCTAAGGAGAAAAGCCACCTTCCTCCTACTGGGGTAGTAAAGTAAGCTTCTTCATGCCCTGGAATATAAAGTAAGCTGCACCAGATGGTACATACATGAGAGCTTCTCCTTTAGGACTTCCAGACTCCGTTTTCAAGGGGGTTTTTCCTTTATTAATTTTTACACAATGTGTTCAAGACTGTGCCACCCTTGTTCTATTTATCCTTTTAGCTCCTCTTATTTTCTTATGAATGCTAAAGTATTTTAAAGAATCCCAGATATCTTGTTTCATCCAATATAATATTTCAGTATGCATCTCTAAAAATAAAAAATGATGGTGACAATCCCACCCTTAAAATTTTTAATAATAAAATTTTTAAACAAATAGAAAAAATAAAATAGACACCTACATAGCCACCAGCATGACAAAATAGATAACATTTGATCTTGCTTGCTTTAGCTAGGATTTTTTGTTCCTTCTTTCACAGAAATAAATCATGGCATATATTGTTTCAGTTCCTCCTTTTTCCACTAATTTTTTAAGTTTATACTGCCTCTTAGTCAGGACATTTAACAAATCCACACCAAATTTTCACTTAACTTCTACGATTATTTTAATTAGACCTTTAGAAATCTCTTCCAAGTTATGTTTTTTTTAAATTGAAGTGTGATTGATTTGCAGTGGCATTTTTTTTCAGATGTACAGCAAAGTGATTCAGTTATACATACATATATATCTATTTTTTCATTCCTTTCTCTTCTAGGCTATCATAAAATATTGAATATAGTTCCCTGTGCTATACAATAGGTCCCTGTTGGTTATCTGTTTTATATTTACTAATATGTATATGTTAATCCCAAATTTCTAATTTATCCCTTCCTCCCTTTCTTTTGGTAACCATAGGTTTTCTAATCTGTGAGTCTGTTTCTGTTTTATATATAAATTCTTTTTAAAAATCCACGTATCAATGATATCATATATTTGTCTTTCTTTTTCTGTCAATTACTTAGTATGATAATCTCTAGGTCCATCTGTGTTGCTGCAAATGGCATTATTTCATTCTTTTTTATTACTGAGTAATATTCCATTGTATATATGTTCCATATCTTTATTTTTTCATTGTTAGTGGACATTTAGGTTGCTTCCATGTCTTGGTTATTGTGAATAGTGCTGCAATGAACATTGGGGTACTTGTATCTTAAAATTATGATTTTCTCCAGATAAATGCCCAGGAATGGGATTGCAGGATCTTATGGTAGTGCTACATAAGACCAGATACCATAAAATTCCTAGAGGAAAACATAGGTAAACACTCTTTGTCATAAATCACAGCAATATCCTTTTGGATCTCTCTTAAAGTAATGGAAATAAATAATGACAACCAAATAGGACCTAGTTAAACTTAAAAGCTTTTGAACAGAAAAGGAAACTAGAAACAAAATGACAAGTTAGCCTACAGGATGGGAGAAAATATTTGCATATATTTCTTGATATATATATATTGATGTATATATCAATACAGCTTATACAATTCAATATAAAAAAAAAGCCAGTTGAGAAATGGACAGATAACCTAGACAGACATTTCTTTAAGAAAGACATACATATGGCCAAAAGGCACATGAAAAGATGCCCAACATTATTAAAGAAATGCAAATCAAAGCTATAATGAGGTATTACCTTATACCAGTCAGAATGGCCTTCATCAAAAAGTCCACAAATAGTAAATACTTGTGAGGATGTCAAGGAAAAAAAAAAACCCTCCTACACAGTTGGTGGGAATATAAATCGGAACAGTCATTATAGAGAACAGTATGGACATTCCTTAAAAAACTAAAAATGTTTGTCTTTGCCATTGGGTCACTCCTAGAAATATTTTCTAGAAGAACTACACTGTTCCATCAGGTTTAGCTTTAAATTACTACACATTGTCTGAATGTTTAGGTTAGGCCTCATATCTTACCCCATGTATGAACACCATAAACTTTCTGGTAGGTATAAAAGTAGAAATGCAATTAATTTATAATAGCATTAATCTGCAGAGACTACCATGCCTTTTTTCATTAAAATTTAGATGTTTAATTGATCTTGCTTGTAACAAAGTGAACTCTAAAACTAAATGCATCTAATTTACTTCATGAGATAATAAATAAGATAGGTTTATTTCCTCACTATATTTCCTTCTACCTGGTGCACCACCTCATATATCTTTTATCCGTCTGACCTCTTTCATCACATAAGAAATAATATGAGTGGAATGCAACAAGAAAAAAGGAAAATAGGAGTTATGTCTTAGGATGAAGTAACTTAGAAATTTAAGGCTTTTTCAATTTTTAATTAAAGTATAATTGATTACAATGCTGTGTTAATTTTGGTTGCACAGCAAAGTGATTCAGATGTGTGTATATATATATATATATATATATATATACATATATATATATTCTCCTTCATATTCTTTTACATTACAGTTTATCACAAGATATTGAATATAGTTTCCAACACTATACAGTAGGACCTTGTTGCTTGTCAGTTCCATGTTTAATAGTTTTCATCTGCTAACTCCAAACTCCCAGCTCACCCCTCCCCTACTCTCCCTTCCCCTTTGACAACCACAAGTCTATTCTTTGTATCTGTAAGTCTGTTTCTGTTTCATACACAGGTTCGTTTGTGCCATATTTTAGATTCCACATTTAAGTTACAGCACACGATATTTGTTTTTCTCTGTCTGACTTACTTCACTTAGTATGATCATCTCTGGTTCCATCTATGTTGCTGCAAATGGCATTATTTCATTCTTTTTTATGACTGAGTAATATTCCATTGTGTATATTACCATATCGTCTTTATTTTTTCATTTGTCAGTGGACATTTAGATTGTTTCCATTCTTGGCTATTGTGAATAGTGCTGTTATGAACATAGGGGTGCATTTATCTTTTTGAATTAAAGTTTTGTCTGGATATATGCCTAGAAATGGGATTACAGGATCATATGGTAATTCCATCTTTAACTTTTTGAGAAACTTCACATACCATTTTCCATAGTGACTGCACCAAGTTATATTCCCACCAACAGTATATTAGGGTTCCCTTTTCTCCATACCTTTTCCAGCATTTATTATTTGCAGACTTTTTAATGATGTAAATTCTGACTGGTATGAGATGATACCTCATTGTAGTTTTGATTTGCATTGCCAACACAGGTCCATCTAGTCGAGGCTATGGTTTTTCCAGTAGGCATGTATGGATGTGAGAGTTGGACTATAAAGGAAGCTGAGCTCTGAAATATTGATGCTTTTGAACTGTGGTGTTAGAGAAGACTCTTGAGAGTCCCTTGGACTGCAAGGAGATCCAACCAGTCCATCCTAAAGGAAATCAGTCCTGAATATTCATTGGAAGGACTGATGCTGAAGCTGAAGCTCCAATACTTTGGCCACTTGATGTGATGAGCTGACTCATTTGAAAAGACCCTGATGCTGGGAAAGATTGAAGGTGGGAGGAGAAGGGGATGACAGAGGATGAGATGGTTGGATGGCATCACAACTCAACGGACATGAATTTGAGTAAACTCCGGGAGTTGGTGATGGACAGGGAGGCCTGGCGTGCTGCTGTCCATGGGGTCACAAAGAATCAGACACAACTGAGCAACTGAACTGAACTGACTGAAAAATGAGCAATGATGAGTGTCTTTTCATGTTCCTGTTGGCCATCTGTATATTTTTTTTGGAGAAATGTCTATTTAGCTCTTCTGCCCATTTTTTAATTGATTTGTTTGGGGTTTTTTTGGTTGTTGAGTTATATGAGCTGTTTTTATATCTTGGAAATTAAGCTCTTGCAGTTTGTGTCATTTTCAAATATTTTCACCCATTCTGTAGGTTGTCTTTTATGGTTTCCTTTGATGTGCAAAATCTTGTAAGTTTGATTAAGTCCCATTTGTTCATTTTTCTTTTTATTCCTTTCATTCCTATTACCTTGAGAGTTTGACCTAAGAAAACATTTGTATGATTTGTATCAGGGAAAGTTTCATCTATGATCTCTTCTAGCAGTTTTATGGTGTCATGTCTTATGAGTAAGTCTTTGAGCCATTTTGAGTTTATTTTTATATACTGTGTGAAGACATATTCTAATTTCTTTCATTTACATGCAGCTGTCCAACTTTTCCAGCACCACTTGCCAGAAAGACTGTTTTCTCCTCATTGAATATTCTTGCCTGCTTTCTCAGAGATTAATTAACTATAGGTATGTGGGTTTATTTTTTGGTTTATCTCTACTCTGTCCCATTGATCATGTTTCTGTTTTTGTGCCAGTACTACACTGTTTTGATTGTTTCAGCTTTGTAATATTGCCTGAAGTCTGAGGATTATGCCTCCTGCTTTGTTCTTTTTCCTCAGAATTATTTTTACAATTCTGGGTCTTTAATGGTTCCATATAAATTTTAGGATTGTTTGTTCTAGTTCTGTGGAAAACATCATGGGTCATTTGATGGTCATTGCATCCAGTCTGTAGATTGCCTTGGGGAGTATGGCCATATTAACAATATTCTTCCAATCCGAGAGTATGAGATAGATTTCTATTTCTTTGAATCATCTTTAATTTCCTTCATTAATGTATTATGGTTCTCAGTGTATAAGTCTTTCATCTCCTTGGTCACGTTTACTCCCAAGTATTTTATGTTACTTCATGTAATTTTAAAAGATTTTTTTTTTACATTCCCTTTCTGATATTTCGTTGTTGGTGTAAAAAAATGTAACTGATTTCTGTATATTAATCTTGTATCCTGCTACCTTGCTAAATTTGTTTATCAGTTCTAGTAGTTTTTATATGGAGTCTTTAGGGTTTTCTATATATAGTATCATGTCATCTGCATGTAATGACAATTTTGCCTCTTCCTTTCCAATTTGGTTACCTTTCATTTCTTTTTTTGTCTGACTGCTGTGGCTAGAACTTGCAATACTGTGTTGAATAGAAATGGTGAGAGGGGGCATCCCTGTCTTGTTCCAGATTTTACTGAGGAGGCTTTCAGCTCTTCACTGTTGAGTATTATAGTGGTTGTGCTTTTGTCATAAATAGCTTTTATTATGCGGAGTCATGTTCCTTCTGTACCCACTTTAGTAAGACTTTTTATCAGAAATGGATGTTGACTTTTGTCAAATGCTTTTATTTCCATCTATTGAGATGATCATGTGATTTTTTTGTCTTTTGCTGATGGAATGTATCACATTGATTGTTTTGCATATATTGAACCATCCTTGTGAACTTGGGATGAATCCTATCTGGTCATGATGTATGATCCTTTTTTATGTGTTGCTGCTAATATTTTGTTGAGAATTTTGCATCTATATTCATCAAAGGTATTGGCCCGTAATTTTATTTTTTGTTGGATCTTTGTCTGGTTTTGGAATTAGGATGATGATGGCTTCAGAGCAGGAAGGAGAAGTCAAAGACGGGTGAAATTCCAGTAGGAGCAGTTCTTTCTAATCGTCTAAACTTTCTCTCAATCTATTCATATGTTCTGCTAAATTAGACACTACATTGCAAAAAGACTAAATATCTGCATCTGTAGCCCGCTAAATATTCTTTGCTTATCACTCAGAAGTTAAGCTTAGGGCATATTGTGCTGTTGTAAACCAACCAAATACTTCTAAGGTTTGTTCTCCCTTTCCCCAACACGCCCCAATTGTTTTATCTTCAACCAGTCATCTTTATAAAACAGCATTCCAGACAAATAGATCTCATCAGATTTTACCAGATGTTCTAGCCATCTTTATTTTTATAATTTAAAAATATACCCAAATAAAAATGGGTAAATACCCCATAATTTTATTCTTACAACTCACAATGTCCTGTAAAGGAAAAAGTACCAAAAAGGAAATCAGAAGAGATGCTTTGATAATGTCTCCTACTAAGGAGTATTTTCCTCACTGGGTTTTAGATTTCTCTGTAAAATGAAAGGATTGCCACATGATCTATAAGTTACTTTTATTATTGTTTGATATGCCAGAGTTGCATTAATACTTCATGGCATAGTTTTCATGTTTCTTTTCATATGTAGAATATGTTTACAATAAAAAATGGACTCTTGCCTGTTGCCACAACATAGCTGGACCTTGATGACATTAGAGTAAGTGAAATAAATCAGACAGAAAACAAGTACCACATGATAACACTTATATGTGAAATATAAACAAAACAAAATTACTGAGCTCCTATATTCAGAGATCAGACCAGTGTTTGACCAGAGGGGGTACAATTTGGGTGAAGAGAGTCAAAATGTAAAAACTGGCAGTTATAAAATAAGTAAGTCATGAGGATGTAATGTACAGCATGGTGACTATAGTTAACAATGTTATATTGTGTAAATGAAATTTGCTTAAAAGTTCTCATCACACAGACACTCAATTTTCAACTATATGTGGTGATGGGTGGTAGATAAACTTACTTTGGTGATCATTTAAAATTGTATATAAATATTGAATCACTATGTAATATACTTGAAATAAATATGTTATATGACAGTTATAACTCATTTTTTTTAATCTATAAAAATTAAAAGTTAGAAGATTGGGAAAAATCTTTAGCTAGATTCACCAAGAAAAAGAAGAAAGGACTCAAATAAAATCAGAAATGAAAGAAGATATCACACAAATACAAAGAATCATAAGAGACTACTTTGAAAAAGTATAGCCCAACATATCAGATAACCTAGAAGAAACTGAAAAAGTCCTGGAAACATGCAACCTACCAGCACTGAACCATGAAAAAATAGGAAATCTTAATAGACCATTTATTGGTAAAAGGGTTAAATCATAATCAGAAACCTCTCAAATAAAGAAATATCTAGCATCATGTGACTTCACTGGTGAATTCTACAAAGCATTTAATGAAAAATTGATAGAATCTTTCTCAAACTTTCCAGAAAATGGAAGAGGAGGGAAAACTTTCAAACTCATTTTACAAGGCCAGAATTACCATGATACCAAAACCAGACAATGTTGCCACAAGTAAAGAAAATTATAGGCCAATATTCCCGATGAACATAGATTCAAAAATTCTCAGCAAAATATTAGTCAATTGAATTTAACAGTCCACTAGGAGAATAGTACACCAGGACCAAGTGGGACTAATTCCAGTGATATAAGGATGGTTCAACATCTCCAAATCAAAATGATATACAACATTAACAAAATGAAGGCTAAAAATTATATAATCTCAATAAAATGCAGAAAACACATTTGTCAAAATCGAACATCCTTTCTTAACAACAACTCTTAACAAAGTGTGTACAGAGGAAATGTATCTCACATAATAAAAGCCATATATGACAAGCCCACAGTTAACATCATTCTCAAAACTGAAAAGCTTCTTCATTTAAGATCGAGAAAAGACACAGAAAACCACTCTCACCTCTTTTATTCAGCATATTACATAATACCTGAGTCATAGAAAAAGTGATTAGGCAAGAAAAAAAAGGAAAAGACATCCAAATTTGAAGTAAGAAATCGAATTGTCTACTTGCAGATGCCATAATAGTATATTTAGGAAGCTCTAGAGATATTACTTTGCCAATGAAGGTCCATCTAGTCAAGGCTATGGTTTTTCCAGTGGTCATGTATGAATGTGAGAGTTGGACTGTGAAGAAGGCTGAGCGCTGAAGAATTGATGCTTTTGAACTGTGGTGTTGGAAAAGACTCTTGAGAGTCCCTTGGACTGCAAGGAGATCCAACCAGTCCATCCTAAAGGAGACCAGTCCTGGGTGTTGATTGGAAGGACTGATGCTGAGGCTGAAACTCCAATACTTTGGCCACCTCGTGCGAAGAGTTGACTCATTGGAAAAGACCCTGAGGCTGGGAGGGATTGGGGGCAGGAAGAGAAGAGGATGACAGAGGATGAGATGGCTGGATGGCATCACTGACTCAATGGACATGAGTTTGAGCGAACTCCGGGAGTTGGTGATGGACAGGGAGGCCTGGCGTGCTGCGATTCATTGGGTTGCAAAGAGTCGGACATGACTGAGTGACTGAAATGAACTGAACTGAACTGATGAACTCCACCAAAAATCTATTAGAACTAATACTGGAATTCAGTAAATTTGCAGGATACAAAATCAGTAAATACAAATTGGTTGTGTTTCTATACACTAACAATGAGGCATGTGAAAGCGAATTTAAGAAAACAATCCCATTAACAACTGCATCAAAAATAATAAAAAAAATGTAGAAATATATTTAACCAATGAAGTGAAAATCTATAAATTGAAAATTGTAAAACACTGAAAAAAGAAATTGAAGAAGACACAAATAAATGGAAAGATATTTATTGCTGATAGGGAGAATCAGTTTAGTTGCTCAGTCATGTTTGACTCTTTGTGACCCCATGGACTGCAGCATGCCAGGCTTCCCTGTCCATCACCAACTCCTAGATTATTACTCAAACTCATGTCCATCAAGTTGGTGATGCCATCCAACCATCTCATCCTCTGTTGTCCCCTTCTCCTCCCATCTTCAATCTTTCCCAGCATCAGGGTCTTTTCCAATGAGTCAAGTCTTTGCATCAGGTGGCCAAAGTATTGGAGTTTCAGCATCAGTACTTCCAATGAATATTCAGGACAGATTTCCTTTAAGATTGACTGGTTGAATCTCCTTACAGTCCAAGGGACTCTCAAGAATCTTCTGTGGCACCACAGTTCAAAAACATCAATACTTCTTTACAGTCCAACTTTCTTTATGCTCAACTTTCTTTATAGTCCAACTTTCACATCCATACATGACTACTGGAAAAACTATAGCTTTGACTATACAGACTTTTGTTGCATAGTAATGTGTCTGCTTTTTAAAGCTATGTTGGTCATAGCTTTTCTTCCAAGGAGCAAGTGTCTCTGCAGTGATTTTGGAACCCAAGAAAATAAAGTCTGTCACTGTTTCCATTTTTTCCCCATCTGTTTGCCATGATGTGATGGGATTGGATGCTATGATCTTAGTTTTTTGAATGTTGAATTTTAAGCCAGCTTTTCACTCTCCTCTTTTCATCAAGAGGCTCTTTAGTTCCTCTTCACTTTCTGCCATAAGGGCAGTGTTATTTGCACATCTGAGGTTATTGATATTTCTCCCAGCAATCTTGATTCCAACTTGTGCTTCATCCAGCCCAGCATTTTGCATGATGTAACCTGCATATAAGTTAAACAAACAGGATGACAATATAAAGCCTTGACATACTCCTTTCCCAATTTGACACCAGTACATTGTTCCATGTCTGGTTCTAACTGTTGCTTCTTGACCTTCATACAGGTTTCTAAGGAGGCAGGTAAGATTGTCTGGAACTCCCATCTCTAAGAATTTTCCACTGTTTGTTGTGATCCACACAGTCAAAGGCTTTAGCATAGTCAATGAGGCAGAAGTAGATATTTTTCTGGAACTGTCTTGTTTTTCCAAGATCCAACAGATGTTCTCAATTTAATCCCTGGTTCCTCCGCCTTTTCTAAATCCAGCTTGTATGTCTGGAAGTTCTCATTTCACATACTGTTGAAGCCTAGCTTGAAGGATTTTGAGCATTACTTTGCTAGCACATGAAATGAGTGCAACTGTGCAGTAGTTTGAACATTCTTTACCTCCTTAGCTCAATTTATTCCTCGGTATTTTATTATTTTTGATGAGACTGTAAAAAGGATTGTTTCCTTAATTTCTCTTTTGGATGGTTTGTTGATAGTGTATAGAAGTGAAAGATTTCTGTACATTAATTTTGTATTCTAAAACATTATTGAATTCATTGATTTCTAGTAGTTTTCTGGTAGCATTTTTACAATTTTCTCTGTCTAGAATCATGTCACCTGCAAACAGTTACAGTTTGCCTTTCTTTCCAGTTTCAGTCAGTTCAGTTCACTTCAGTCACTCAGTCGTGTCTGACTCTTTGCAACCCCATGAATCACAGCACACCAGGCCTTCCTGTCCATCACCAAGTCTCAGAGTTCACTCAAACTCATGTCCATCGAGTCAGTGATGCCATCCAGCCGTCTCATTCTCTGTCCTCCCCTTCTTCTCCTGCTCCCAGTCCCTCTCAGCATCAGAGTCTTTTCCAATGAGTCCACTCTCCGCATGAGGTGGCCAAAGTATTGGAGTTTCAGCCTTAGCATCAGTCCTTCCAATGAGCACCCAGGGTTGATCTCCTTCAGAATGGACTGGTTGAATCTCCTTGCAGTCCAAGGGACTCTCAAGAGTCTTCTCCAACACCACAGTTCAAAAGCATCAATTCTTCAGTGCTCAGCTTTCTTCACAGTCCAATTCTCACATCCAAACATGACCATTGGAAAAACCATAGCCTTGATTAGACGGACCATATGCTAACTAGGTTGGTCATAATCTTCCTTCCAAGGAGTAAGCATCTTTTAATTTCATGGCTGCAGTCACCATCTGCAGTGATTTTGGAGCCCCCAAAAATTAAGTCTGACACTGTTTCCACATTTTCCCCATCTATCTGCCATGAAGTGATGGGACCAGATGCCATGATCGTTTTCTGAATGTTGAGCTTTAAGCCAACTTTTTCACTCTCCTCTTTCACTTTCATCAAGAGGCTTTTGAGTTCCTCTTCACTTTCTGCCATAAGGGAGGTGTCATCTGCATATCTGAGGTTATTGATATTCCTCCCGGCAATCTTGATTCCAGCTTGTGCTTCTTCCAGCCTAGCGTTTCTCATGATGTACTCTGCATAGAAGTTAAATAAGCAGGGTGACAATATACAGCTTTGACGTACTCCTTTTCCTGTTTGGAACCAGTCTATTGTTCCATGTCCAGTTCTAACTGTTGCTTCCTGACCTGAATATAGGTTTCTCAAGAGGCAGGTCAGGTGGTCTTGTATTCCCATCTCTTTCAGAATTTTCCACAGTTTATTGTGATCCACACAGTCAAAGTCTTTGGCTTAGTCAATAAAGCAGAAATAGATGTTTTTCTGGAACTCTCTTGCTTTTTCCATGATCCAGAGGATGTTGGCAATTTGATCTCTGGTTCCTCTGCCTTTTCTAAATCCAGCTTGAACATCTGAAAGTTCACGATTCACGTACTGCTGAAGCCTGGCTTGCAGTATTTTGAGCATTACTTTACTAGCATGTGAGATGAGTGCAATTGTGTGGTCGTTTGAACATAATTTGGTATTGCCTTTCTTTGGGATTGGAATGAAAACTGACGTTTTCTAGTCCTGTGGTCACTGCTGAGTTTTCCAAATTTGCTGACATATTGAGTGCAGCACTTTCACAGCATCATCTTTCAGGATTTGAAATAGCTCAACTGGAATTCCATCACCTCCACTAGCTTTGTTCGTAGTGATGCTTCCTAAGGCCTACTCCACTTCACATTCCAGGTTGTCTGGATTCCAGGATTCCAGGATGTCTTTCCAGTTTAGATTCTTTTTATTTCTTATGGCCAGGACTTCCAATATTTTGCTGAATAAAAGTGGCCAATGTGGGCATCTTTGTCTTTTTTCTTGTTTTATAGGAAATGCTTTCAGCTTCTCATTGTTGAATATTATGTTAGCTATGGCTTGTCACATACAGTCTTTTCTATGTTGAGGTATATTCCCCGTATAACCACTTTTTTGAGAGTTCATATAATAAAAGAATGTTGAATTTTTTCCAAAGCTTTTCTGCATTTATTGAGGTGATCATATGCTATTTATTTTTCAGTTCATTTATGTGGTGATGCACATTGTTTGATTTGTACACCAGTTGTTTTCCTTGGGAATCTTCCCTCCATTCACTGAAAATCTACCATTTCCCTTCCCCCTTGAAATGTATGCTTTGTTCACTGCATGTATTTTTTTAATATATGAGTAGATTAAGTATCACATATTCTTTTAAATTTGCCTTACCTCCCACCCCAGGTATTTCTCTTTTTTCTGAACCACCTATGAGCTTTACTTTAACTTTTATTATTGTTATTTGACATACTTTCCTTTATATTGCAGTTAAAGGAAACTTCACAGGAGAACATAATCTGCTGTGTTCAGGGATTGTGCTTCACTCATCTTTGTCTCCATGGAGCATCTAGCTTTACAGGTAGTATGTGCTCAGAAATAATTCCTGGAATCATTTGTAGATGTTGACTAAAAATGAAATATGAAGGACAAGGAGTTAAGGTTGTATGGATATCTGGTAGGGACTCGGTAAAAGTATGAGAGTCTTCCCTCTTGGTACCCCCTCAAGTTGTTTGAAAACACACATACTTATGACAATTCACTCACTTAAAGTAATATTCAGAAGAGTAGTTTGAGTTCAGTTGCATTGACTGTGACTCATCTGATCTTTATCTGGAAATCAATAGAGAAGGAAAATGAATAGAAAAGATGTAAGCAAACATGAATGATGTATCATGCACACTACGTAGTCAGTCACAGTCTTTGCTCGATTTCCACTTTTGTAATATATGAACAACCACCCTATTCTAATGCGTAAAGATATGAATTCACAGAGTAAAATCTTAACATCCTTCTGTTCATTATCTGAAAAGTTCTGTCCAAATCTTATGTGGAAAAATAAAAAATATAATAGGTAACATTAATTCCTTGTTTTAAGACTTTTGTATTTATCTTCATTACATGCGTAATTTTAGTGACCCTTTTTATGCTCTCTCAAAAACATACTTTCTTCTGCAGATATTAAACAATATTCCATTACTAACATGAACATTTACTAGTCCTTAATGGTACAGTAACATGGAAAACTCTTGACATGTTCTTTGTCAATTAAATTAACTTTTACAAGCAACTAAATTATTTATAGATCATATCAATGAAAACATTATATTTCAAATAAAATTCAAAGAATGGAAAAAAGAAATCTTGGAACTTTGGGGAAATATTTTTGTATATGAGAATGTTAAGAAACTTTCATTATGCTTTAAGCATGCTTTTTATTTTTTTTTAATTTATATTTTTACTTTGTTTTACTTTACAATACTGTATTGGTTTTGCCATACATTGACATGAATCTACCACGGGTGTACATGCGATCCCAAACATGAACCCCCCTCCCACCTCCCTCCCCACAACATCCCTCTGGGTCATCCCCATGCACCAGCCAAAGAAGAGTCTCATTTCTGTTGGGCCATGGAGAAACCACATTGTATTTTTAAATACTTTGAACACATGTTCAGCTTAACTATCTTATCCTGGTAAACTGAGACTTCCTTAATTAGAGCCTTAAGCAAGAAACAGTGTCTATCTGCATCTCTAGGTTTGACCTGATTGATAAGACTGCCAAGGCTTATAAAGGCATGGCAAATACCCGATGTGAGAAAGTAAGAACTGAGCGTGTGTGCTTAGTCACTCAGCCGTATCTGACTCTTTGCAACCCTTTGGACTGTAGCCTCCCAGGCTCTTCTGTCCAGGGGATTTTTCAGACAAGAATACTGGAGTGGGTTGCCATTTTCCTCCTCCAGGGGATCTTCCTGACCCAAGGATTGAACTCGCATCTCCTGTGTTTCCTGCATTCCAGGCATATCCTTTACCCACTAAGCCATCAGGGAAGCTCCCTGAGAGATTCTCAAAGACAGTTTCCTGTTACAAAGGAAACGATGAATAGCTTTTACCAAGGTCAGAAGTCGTATAACAACACTTCTATATGGTTGTTTTTTTGTTTTTGTTTTTTTCCCTGAAATCAGACAGGGACCGTGTTTAAAAGTTGAAATGGCAAATAGATGTCTTTTCTATGAAAGTGCTAAATGGTTGTTAGAATTAAAGCCTGAATAAAAGACTTCAGGAGTTTTTACTCCTAGTGGAGCTGTCAAAGTTTTAAAAGCATCTGAAAGTGGTACATAGACCAACTTTGAATAAAATACTTAGAGTGAACTAGTTCTGCAGATGCATGAGAAACTATAATTTAATATAATTATAGTTTATAGCAAGATTATAGCAAGATTTAAAAACTATAATTATATTAAGCAAGATTTAACAACAATTCTGGAGAAGGAAATGGCAACTCACTCCAGTGTTCTTTCCTGGAGAATCCCAGGGACGGGGGAGCCTGGTGGGCTGCCATCTATGGGGTTGCACAGAGTCGGACACGACTGAAGCGACTTAGCAGCAGCAGCAGCAGCAACAGTTCGGAGTCAGTGAATACAAAATCAAAATGTGTCTAGATTTTTGTTCTAAACTTACTTAACCTCTGATCTAAACTGTATTTATTTTTGTATGTATACACTTGCCCAGTTCAAGAAAAGTACTATTTTCAGAAGAATTCAAAAGACAAATGAGTTGATCTTCACATTAACCACACTTATAGGAAACCAAGGTGGTTTCACAGAAGCCCACCTGGAGACAATGTCTTCTAATAGCAGCAAAGTGCCTGGAGAGAAAATAACCAGAGTGCTGGTCTAACCAGTCCAAACCTTTCAGGAATCAGCACACATCACAGGGAATAGCAATTAGTAATAATTAGATTCAGTTATCTTCACAGGGTCTTCCCTGGCAGCTCAGACCGTAAAGAGTCTGCCAGCAGTGCAAACCCAGGGAAACCTGGGTTTGATCCCCAAGTGAGGAAGATCCCCTGAAGAAGGAAATCGCAACCCACTCCAGTATTCTTGCCTGGAGAATCCCATGGATGGAGGAGCCTGGCAGGCTACAGTCCATGGGGTCATAAAGAGTCAGACACGACTGAGTGAGTAATACACACACCCTTCACTTTTCAAACAAGGAAAAGGATTGTGATTCCTGAAGTCTCACATAGATGAAAGAGTAGGTGTGCCCTAGTAGGTATCTCAAATTGGAGTTCACTATCCCTTGGTCATGTGTTTACAAAAGTGTTTCTTAACCCTCATTTTATTTGTCATTATCTGGGGGAGTTTTAATTTAATTTTCCTCTTATAGTTGATTTACAATGTTGTCTTAGTTTTAATGTACAACAAAGTGATTCAGTTATGCATATAACCATTCTTTTTTGGATATTTTCCCCATATGGCTTATTACAGAATATTGAGCAGAGTGTCCTGTGCTATATATTAGGTCTTTGCTGATTATCTGTCTTATGTATACTAGTGTATAAATGTTAATCTCAAACTCCTAATTTATCCCTCCCCTCAACATTTCCCCTTTGGTAACCATAAGTTTTTTTTAAGTTTAAGTCTGTTTCTGTTTCCTAAATAAGTTCATTTGTGTCATTATTTTCTTTAGATTCTAAATGTAAGTGATATCCCATGATATTTGTCTTTCTCTTTCTGACTTACTTCACTTAATATGATAAACTCTAGGTTCATCCATGTTACTGCGAATGACATTATTCCACTCTCTTTATGGCTAATATTCCATTGTGGGCTTCCCTGCTGACTCAGTGGTAAAGAATCCACCTGCCAGTGCAGAAGATGCAGGAGACGTGGGTTCAATCTCTGGGTTGGGAAGATCCCTTGGAATACCCATTTCAGTATTCTTTCCCGGAAAATTCCATTGATAGAAAAGTCTGGTGCACTGCAGTCTGTGGGGTCACAAAGAGTTGGACATGACTGAGTGCACACATACACACAATAAAAGTGAAAGTGAAGTCGCTCAGTCATGTCTGACTCTTTGCAACCCCATGGAATGTAGCCTAGCAGGCTCCTCTGTCCATGGGATTTTGCAGGCAAGAGTACTGGAGTGGGTTGCCATTTCCTTCTCCAGGGGATCTTCCCAACCCAGGGATCAAACTCTGTTCTCCCACATTGCAAGCAGACGGTTTACCATCTGAGCCACCAGGGAAACGGTTCATATACACAATATTCCATTGTGTACACCACATCTTCTTTTTCCATACATCATCTGTCAGTGAACATTTAGGTTGCTTCCCTGTCTTGGCTATTGTAAATAGTGCTGTGATGAACATTGGGGTGCATGAATCTTTTCGAACTATAGTTTTCTCCAGATATATGCCCAGGAATGGGGTTGCTGGATCACTTGATAGTTCTATTTTTAAGGTGGTTCTATTTTTAAGTTCTAGTTTTTTAAGGAAACTGCAGACTGTTCTCCATAGTGGTTTTACCAATTTACATTCCCAGCAACAGTGTAGAAAGATTCTCTTTTCTCCACATTCTCTACAACATCCATTGTTTGCAGATTTTTTGATGATGGCCATTCTGACGGTATGAGGTGACACTTCATTGTAGTTTTGATTGGCATTTCTCTATAATTAGTGATACTGAGCATCTTTTCACATGCTCTTTGACCATCTGTATGTTTTCTTTAGAGAAATGTCTATTTAGATATTTTCCCAGTTTTTGATTGGATTGTTTGTTTTTTTATTTTTATTTATTTATTTTTTTTGATTTTTATTTTTACTTTATTTTACTTTACAATACTGTATTGGTTTTGCCATACATTGACATGAATCCACCACGGGTGTACATGCGATCCCAAACATGAACCCCCCTCCCACCTCCCTCTCCACAACATCCCTCTGGGTCATCCCCTTGCACCAGCTCCAAGCATGCTGTATCCTGCATTGGACATAGACTGGTGATTTGATTCTTACATGATAGTATACATGTTTCAATTGAGCTGCATGAGATGTCTGTGTATTTTGGAGATTAATCCCTTGTCAGTCCCTTTGTTTGCAAATAGTTTCTCCCATTCTATGGATTGTCATTTCACTTTATTTATGGTTTCCTTTGCTGTGCAAAAGCTTTTAAGTTTGGTTAGGTCTCATTTGTTTATTTTTGCTTTCATTTCCATTACTCTAGGAGATAGATCAAAAATATATATTACTGCTATTTATATCAGAGTGTTCTTTCAATGATTGTTTCTAAGAGTTTTATAGTGTCAAGCCTTACATTTAGGTCTTAAATCCACTTAGAGTTTACTTTTTTGAATGGTGTAGAGAATGTTCTGATTCCATCCTTTTATATGTAACTTTACAGTTTTCCCAGAACCACTATTAAAGAGCCTGTCTTCTCTCCGTGATATATTCTTGCCTTCTTTGTCATAGATTGGTTGACCATATGTGTGTGAGTTTATTTCTGGCCTTTCTATCATGTTCCATTGATCTATATTTCCGGTTTTGTGGCTATACCATTCTGTTTTGATGACTGTAGCTTTATAATATAGTCTGAAGCTAGGGAGCCTGATTCTTCCAGCTCCTTTTGTTTCCCCCTCAAGATTGCTTTGGCAATTTTGGGTCTTTTGAGTTTCCATACAAATTTTAAAACATTTTGTTCTAGTTCTGTGAAAAATGCTGTTGGTAGTTTGATAAAGATTGCACTGAATTTTGTAGATTGCTTTGGGTAGTATAGTCATCTTGACAATATTGATTCTTTCAATCCAAGAACATGGTATATCTTTCTATCTGTTTGTGTCATCTTTGATTTCTTTCATCAGTGTCTTATAGTTTTCAGAGTACATGTCTTTTACCTCCTTAGGTCAATTTATTCCTAGGTATTTTACTCTTTTTGATGTGATAGTTAATCGAGATTATTTTCTTGATTTCCCTTTCTGGTGTTTCTTTGTTAGTGTATAGGAATGCAAGATTGGGGAGTTTTTAAAGAACTATCATTGCCTGAGTGCTACCCTCACAAATTTTAATTTAATTGTTTTCTGGTGGGCCCCAGTCACCAATATTTTAACTTACCACCACCAAAGTGGTTTTAATGTACATACAGGTTTACAAAATCCTGGATTAGTGGAAGCCTCCTTATTGCAAAGACAATTGAAGAGAAAGAAGTTCTTGGTCTTGAGTTTTAAATGAGTCCTAATATCTCTGAAAATTTGAAGGACAGACTAGAAGAATAAAAAACTGTAATTTCAAAACATTGAATTGTTCTCTCACTGCAGATAGTGGGGACTTGAATTCATTTTTGGAATAGATCTTCCTTCACTCTAGGAAAACGATCTCAAGGGGTCTCTTATATAAAGTAAAGCAAAGCCTCCTTGGTGAAATAGAAATGTGGACTCCAACATTTTACAAACAGTTCTGTGGGCGCGTTACAATTGGAGTAAATTAGGATGCTTGGTGGAGAGAATGGCGGGTTAGAGCTGAGGGGAGAAAGGGGTAAATGAGTAAGTGGCATGGTAAATCGATCATCCTCTGGCTCCTTGAACTGGATATGAATCACCCGATTAGAATGGTGCAGCTCAAAAGCCAAATCATACATAAGGAATTCTGTGACATCCTGGGCCCCCATAAAGATGTAGTCATGAGGCACGATGAAGATGCCTCTCAGTGGCACTTCACGGCAGCAGGCACAGGACTATCCCATAGCTGGGAGGAGCACCACTGGCATCCCTATAGGAGTGCTGATCCCAGGCACTGTCAGTTGGCTCAGCCATGAGGCTTCTCTAAGGAGCTTTGTAGACAGTAGCACAGGCTAGTGAGAGACAAAGGAGGAAAACCACAGTATGCCATGATTAACTGCAGCTGACAGACTGGTTTGGTGAAAGATAACCTTTGAGTACCCCCAGAAATAATTGGGGTATACTTGGAGTGTTTAGATGATGTTTAATCCCTTGGCCCAGAAGATCTCCTGGAGGAGGGCACAGTATTCTTGCCTGGAGAATCCCATGGACAGAGGAGCCTGGCGGGCTGCAATTTGTAGGGTCGTGAAGAGTTAGACATAACTGAGGAAACTTAGCACAGCACAGCACGTTATCGGAGCAAGGATTAAAATTTAATCTGACCTCTATTTTAGATAGTAGAGAAGACCAGATCATACAGCTTCTACATAAAAGATACAAGGAAAGATGCTCAAAAAAAAAGCTTATCTCGGTGACTTCTAAGGTTCCTACTTCTATTTCTAATGCAAAAAAGGTCAGTATATGGTTTTAAAGGTAAACTAATTGACCACAGAACTGAACTGGTTTCCCTCATTGACTCAGTGTAACTATCTTCGGTTAGCATTTTACCTGTTTCACTCCCAAAACCACCCTGTCTATTGAAAAGACATTTCTTTGACCAAAAGTATGTACTAGTTTCACTTTACCACCCAGACAGAAATGCCAAAGAAATTGTTATGATGGTTTGATACATAAAAAAATGTAGAGTCATTGCTCCCGCCTTTAAAGACCTAAGAGTCTAGAATCAGATAACATATTAAAATGATCTGTATAGTGAGATAAGCTTGACGTGAATTATAATAAAACATCCTTCTTTGTTCTCTGTGACTGACTTGTTCAGTGTAGGTTTGGGGATATTAATAGTTTTGACTCCTGAAATATTAATACTGTACATAAAAATGGGGTTGGCTAATATCAACGATCATGTTGTTTATAAGATTATGATAAAACAGCATGTTTTTAAATATAGGTTTCATTATTATTCATGTATGATCAGGAGATGACTGCCATTGAAAAGTTACTTGTTACCCATAGATCCCATGAGAAGGGGGGCCCGTCACACCATAAGGGAAACACCAGAGTCAGTCAAGAGACAGGGAAGTGGGGAAAAAAACATGGATAAGAGCCTTTCTTGTGGTTTCTGCAGGAAGACAAGGTAAGCAGCTTTAGAATTGGCCAGTTTAAATATTTCAGGAGGCTCTGGGGCATAGGCACTGTCCCTACTGGTCTAGTACCTAGTCTTCTTTTTTAATTTTATAGAAGTATAGTTGATTTATACTGTTGTGTTGAATTTCTGCTGTACAGCAGAGTGACTGAGTTATACATATATTCTTTTTCATATTCTTTTCCAGTATGGTTAACCACAGGATATTGAATATAGTTCCCTGTGGTACCCAGTCTTAAGGTGACTAGGACAGACGGTTCGTGGTCCAGGAATGTGAGAGCCCTGAAATGGAGGTGGTTGAGAGTTTGCCTTCTGGATTGGTTGGTTTGCATACAAAAGGCATGTCTCTAGCAATTAGCTAACCTTGAGAGGAGCTTTAGGGTCAGCAAGGCCTCAAGGTGTCAAAGCATCTGAAAATAAGAGAAATGATTAATAGACTCTTGTTAGCCTTTTCCAAAGTGGTAGGAATTTCTATACTGGTCATAGAGTTAGATTTGGAACTAACCCTACCCAAATTGGGCAATGAGACCTGGGAAACTGTTAATAACTCTAAAAACAAGCAAGTTTGTAGTTTCAGCCTTGTTGAGGGACTCACCACCCAGCAGTGTTATTTTTAAAGGCAAAAATAAACCTGAACAGGAATAATGGAAAGGTAATATGCAAAGACACTGCAATGGCCCTCCCACCATGCTTGGTATCAGTCAGATCTTTGTTAGAGTGTTTCTGGCGCCTCATGTAGAGTTCTCCTGCCCCCATCCCCAGCCCAGAGGGAGATGGAAAGTCCATCAATTGCCAAAGAGCAACCAATCAAAGACAGGCTGGGCTGGAAAAATGGATTGATTATCATCTGTACTAAAGGGGAGAGGAGTTGGAAAAAATATTGTCATTTTATAAAACAGTTAAAGCCACCTATTTTTTTGAGAATACTCAAAAAGTGATGGTTTGTCAGACAAACCTGCACACATCACCACTCTTCTCTTTGCTGAGACCAAACTCTATTTTCCTCATGCCTACTGCTTTCAGCTAAGGTTCAGGAATGTAAATTTGGGAAGAAATTGTATTTCAAATTGTGACTTTTATAGGAGTAAAAGTCTATTCATTGATAATGGACAGATAATGAAATGGAAGTTTGCTTGCTCTCTCTGAGGTGTTCACAATTTAAACTTTAGAACTCAAGCCCGAGGCAAAGTGTTGAATAATGGTCACCGTGTATCAACATCCCTTATACTCTTATTCACCCCCAAGTCCCCAGTATACTTATAGTTGCCTTTGTGTAGTCTGGCCCTTTGCCGCATTCCTGACCGCTCCATCTGCACCCAGAATTTCTCTTGATTTCTTGTTCAGTTCAGTTCACTCGCTCAGTCATGTCTGACTCTTTGTGATCCCATGGACTGCAGCATGCCAGGCTTCCCAGTCCTTTACCACCCCAGAGCTTACTCAAACTCATGTCCATCAAGTCGGTGATGCCATCCAACCTTCTCCTCCTCTGTTGTCCCCTTCTCCTCCGGCCCTCAATCTTTCCCAGAATCAGGGTCTTTTCTAATGAAGTCAGCTCATTCACATCAGGTTATCAAAGTACTAGGGTTTCAGCTTGAGCAGCAGTCCTTCCTACGAATATTCAGGACTGATTTCCTTTAGGATGGACTGGTTGGATCTCCTTGCAGTCCAAGGGACTCTCAAGAGTCTTCTCCAACACCACAGTTCAAAAGCATCAATTCTTCAGCACTCAGCTTTCTTTATAGTCCAATTCTCACATCCACATGACTACTGAAAAAACCATAGCGTTAACTAGACAGAACTTTGTTGGCAAAATAATGTCTCTGCTTTTTAATATGCTGTCTAGGTTGGTCATAGCTTTTCTTCCAAGGAGTAAGCGTCTTTTAATTTCATCGCTGCAGTCATCATCTGCAGTGATTTTGGAGCCCCCCAAAATAAAGTCTCTTACTATTTCCATTATTTTCCCATCTCTTTGCCAGGAAGTGATGGGACCAGATGCCATGATCTTCATTTTCTGAATGTTGGGTTTTAAGCCAACTTTTTCACTCTCCTTTTTCACTTTCATCAAGAGGCTTTTGAGTTCCTCTTTGCTTTCTGCTGGAAGGATGGTGTCATCTACCTATCTGAGGTTATTGATGTTTCTCTCTGCAACCTTGATTCCAGCCTGTGCTTCATCCAGCCTGGCATTTTGTTTGATGTACTCTGGTAGCTCAGATGGTAAAGCATCTGCCTGCAATGCAGGAGACCTGGGTTCGATCCTCGGGTCTGGAACATCCCCTGGAGAAGGAAATTGTAACCTACTCCAGTACTCTTGCCTGGAAAATTCCATGGATAGAGGAGCCTGGACGGCTACAGTCCATGGGATTGCAAAGAGTCAGACATGATTGCACAACTTCACTGGTTCACTCTGCATTTAAGTTAAATGAGCAGGTGACAATATACAGCCTTGATGTACTCCTTTCCCTATTTGGAACCAGTCCATTGTTCCATGTCCAGTTCTAACTGTTGCTTCCTGAACTGCATACAGATTTCTCAGGAGGCAGGTCAGATGGTATGGTATTCCCATCTCATTCAGAATTTTCCACAGTTTGTTGTGATCCATACAGTTAAAGGCATTGGCATAGTCAGTAAAGCAGAAGTAGATGTTTTTCTGGAACTCTCTTGCTTTTTCAACGGATGTTGGTGATTTGATCTCTGGTTCCTCTGCCATTTCTAAATCCAACTTGAACATCTGGAAGTTCATGGTTCATGTGCTGTTGAAGCCTGGCTTGGAGAATTTTGAGCATTGCTTTACTAGCATGTGAGATGAATGCAATTGTGTGGTAGTTTGAATATTCTTTGGCATTACCTTTCTTTGGGATTGAAATGAAAACTGACCTTTTCCATTCGTGTCACCACTGCTGAGTTTTCCAAATTTGCTGGCATATGGAGTACAACACTTTCACAGCATCATCTTTTAGGCTTTGAAATAGCTCAACTGAAATTCCATCACCTCCACTAGCTTTGTTCATAGTGATGTCTCCTAAGGCCCATTTGAGTTTGAATTCCAGTATGTCTGATTCTAGGTGAGTGATCACACCATTGTGGTTATCTGGGCCATGAAGGTCCTTTTTGTATAGTTCTATGTAGTCTTGCCATCTGTTCTTAGTATCTTCTGCTTCTGTTAGGTCCATACCATTTCTCTCCTTTATTGTGCCAATTTTTGCATGAAATGTTCCCTTGGTATCTCTAATTTTCTTGAAGAGATCTCTTGTCTTTCCCATTCTGTTGTTTTCCTCTATTTCTTTGCATTGATCACTGAGGAAGGCTTTCTTATCTCTCCTTGCTATTCTTTGGAACTCTGCATTCAAATGGGAATATCTTTCCTTTTCTCCTTTGCCTTTCACTTCTCTTCTTTTTTCAGCTATTTGTAAGATCTCCTCAATCAACCATTTTGCCTTTTTGCATTTCTTTTCCATGGGGATGGTCTTGAACCCTGTCCCCTGTACAATGTCACGAATCTCTGTCCATAGTTCATCAGGCTCTCTGTCTATCAGATCTAGTCCCTTAAAGCTATTTCTCACTTCCACTTATGTATAATCATAAGATATTTGGGTCATACCTGAATGGTCTAGTGATTTTCCCTACTTTCTTCAGTTTGTCTGAATTTGGCAATAAGGAGTTCATGATCTGAGCCACAGTCAACTCCCAGTCTTGTTTTTGCTTGCCGTATAGAGCTTCTCCATCTTTGGCTGCAAAGAATATAATCAATCTGATTTCGGTGTTGCTATCTAACCATCTCATTCTATGTCATGCCTTCTCCTCTTGCCCTCAATCTTTCTCAGCATCAGGGTCTTTTCCAATGAGTCAGCTCTTTGCATCAGGTGGCCAAAGTATTGGAGTTTCAGCTTCAGCAGCAGTCCTTCTAATAAATATTTAGGACTGATTTCTTTTAGGATTGACTGGTTTGATTTCCTTGCTGTCCAAGGGACTCTCAAGAGTCTTCTCCAACACTACAGTTCAAAAGCATCAGGTCTTTGGTGCTAAGCCTTCTTTATGGTCCAACTCTCACATCCATACATGACTACTAGGAAAACCATAGCGTTGACTATGCAGACCTTTGCCAGAAAAGTGTTGTCTCTGCTTTTTAATATGCTGTCTAGGTTTGTCATAGTTTTTCTTCCAAGGAGTAAGCATCTTTTAATTTTATGCCTACAGTCACCATCTACAGTGATATTGGAGCCCAGGAAAAAAAAGTCTGTCACTGTTTCCATTTTTCCCTCATCTATCTGCCATGAAGTGATGGGAACAGATGCCATGATCTTCATTTATTGAATGCTGAGTTTTAAGACAGCTTTTTCACACTCCTCTTTCACCTTCATCAAGAGGCTCTTTAGTTCCTCTTTACTTTCTGCCTTTAGGATGATACCATCTGCATTTCTGAGGTTGTTGATATTTCTCCTGGCAATCTTGATTCCAGCTTATGAGTCATCCAGCCTGGCATTTCACATGATGTACTCTGCATATAAGTCTAATAAGCAGGATGCCAGTATACAGCCTTGACACAGACCTTTCCCAATTTGGAACCAGTCCATTGTTCCATGTCTGACTATAATTGTTTCTACATTCAAGTTTTTCAGGAGGCAGATAAAGTGGTCTAGGATTCCCATTTCTTTAAGAATTTTCCATAGTTTGTTGTGATCCACACACTCAAGGGCTTTAGCATAGTCAATGAAGCAGTAGATTTCTCTGGAATTCTCTTGCTTTTTCTATGATCCAATAGATGTTGGCAATTTAATATCTGGTTCCTCTGCCTTTTCTAAATCTAGCTTGTACATCTGGAAGTTCTTGGTTCGTGCACTATTAAAGCCTAGCTTGAAAGATTTTGAGCATTACCTTGCTAGAATGCAAATTGAGTGCAATTGTGTAGTTGTTTGAACATTCTTTGGGATTGGAATGAAAACTGACCTTTTCCAGTCTTGTGATCATTGCTGAGTTTTCCAAATTTGCTGGCATATTGAGTGCACTACTTTAATAGCATCATCTTTTGGATTAGAAATAACTCAAGTGGAATTCCATCGCCTCCACTAGGTTTGTTCATAGTGATGCTTCCTAAGGCCCACTTGACTTCACATTCCAGGATGTCTGGCTCTAAGTGAGTGACTACACCAATGTGGTTATCTGAGTCATTAAGATCTTTTTGTTTAGTTCTTCTATGTATTCTTGCCACTTCTTCTTAATCTTTTCTTCTTCTGTATCTTTTCTTCTTCTGTTAGGTCCTTGCCATTTCTATCCTTTATTTTGCCCTTCTTGGCATGAAATAGTCCCTTAATATCTCTAATATTATCTTAATATCTCTAATTTTCTTGAAGAGATCTCTAGCCTTTCCCATTCTATTGTTTTCCTCTTTTTCTTTTCATTGTTCACTTATGTACTCCAATACAAATTAATTTAAAAAACACAAAAGCAAAACTCATAAAAGATCATTTTTGAGAGCAGTCTGTTAATATGCTGTAATTTAACATAAAATATAAGTTTGAGTTTTCTGAGAGCCAAGGCACAAAGCAAAATAAACATGATTGGTCTCCATCTTTGATGAGCTCTTCATCACACTTCATGCTATTTTCCTCAGAGTTATTTTGTTATTAAAATTTTTGATTTTTATTATTGCCTTCAAGAAAGACAAATTTTCCAGGAACTGAACTCTAATGGGATTGCATCCAAGTAATACTTAAGAAGCATTAAACTACAATGCATCATGTTGTCAGTAGTAATTTTATGGAGGTGCATAAATGTCTTTCAGCTGACCCTTTTTCTCTAAGTCCATGATTAATTAGAGAATCACAATGCGCTGAGGATGTCTAGATAGCAGTGATTCTCAGCAGTATGAGGGGCTGCTGTGTGGGGGACATTCAGGTTATACACCTGCCCTCTCACTCACAAGGCCAGTGAGACAGTAGTCTTTCCCTGGGTAAGTATATTATCACTAGAGGTACATGGCAGTATGTGGTGGTGATACAGAGAATTCTCCTTCCATGTAGTTTGTCCTCTTCTAAACAGAAATTTTCTAGTTAAACTCAGATGCTATTTTTCTAATTTGCTTCTGTTTGAAACAACATTTCCTATAGTAGGTTTCACTTCCTGTAGTCTAACGGTAGCTGTTACCGATGGAAGTGTGTTGCACATGTGAGCAGAAGACTAAGTGATGTCATCACTTCTCACACAAGAGATACATCTTGATCTCATTAAAGCACAGGCCTTGGATTCACTCACTATCAAGTCAAGTTCTATATCTGCTGTTTTTCAGCTATTTCACTTCTTTCTGTGCTCACTCAGTTGTGTCTGACTCTGCAACCCTGTGGAATGTAGCTTGCCAGGCTCCTCTGTCCAGAGAATTTCCCAGGCCAGAATGCTGGAGTGGGTGGCCGTTTCCTACTCTAGGGGATCTTCCCAACTCCAAGACTGAATTTGCGTCTCCTGTATTGGCAGGCAGATTCTTTACCACTGTGCCACCTGGGTAGTCCTACTTCACTTCTAAAAGGCAATTCATGATACTTAGGATACAAGGCTTTTGAGAAGCTTAGAGACAATATACAGAATGTTCCCAGCAAAGAATCAGTCGCATAATAGGTGCTCAATAAATTATATCATTATCAAAAAAGATGAAGTGAATATATTAAGATAGAAGTTAGTACGTTTTTAGAAAGAAAAGTAATGAATGAATATTTGTCCCTTTTCTTTACTCCTCCAATAGTTTGTATGATAATCTTTGATCTAAAGAAGGAATTAAAACAACTAGGTAGAATTATTATTAAAATGGATTGGTAAATCCAGCTATGATCAACAGAAAAAAGTGTCAGATATTTCTAAACCCATGATCATGTGCAGCACAATCAGATCAGTATTTCCAAAGCGCAATCAACAATGTGGTGATACTGAGTTTTATCATTAAGCCCGACATCCAAACACTGCAGTAATCTCTTGACCATTTCTCAACATAGGTAAATGTAGGTTTGAGCAACAATGTTCCCCTTAAAAAGTCTCTAAAATTAGAGTATACTAATTCTATAATCTGAGTATTAGCTGGCACATTGCTGACATTTAGAAAGAATGCATTTGCTAACTATCATGTGCAGTTTCTCAAATCACCAATTGGGGGATGGTTTGCATCATGTCCTAAGGAGAACATTTTTGGAAAAAATAAAATGTTCTTTCTTTATAACTAGAGCAGCTAATAAAAGTCTAAGCCAGTGCATTGGTTAAGTGCACTGTCCTTTTGGAGAGGAAGGGGTGGAAGCAGCGTGAGTTGGGAGCATTTTGGGAGGGGTGGGGGCACAGAGAATTCTCTTTCCACAAGTTTGTATAGTTTTAAGCAAATTTTTTCTTATTAAATTCAGACACTATTTTTCTAATTTGCCTCTAGATTTTTACTGACATTTACTCCAAACAGATATTTAATAGCTCTGTGAAAATAATAATAAAATTGAACAGAAGGGAAGTATTTAGTAAGAAAAAGTTGGCCTCAGATTCATTTTCCCAGTCCCCTTTTTCTCTTTTGCCTTTTGTGTTTTGCCATTGACAATAATTCCAGTGACCTAACAATGCAAGCCATGGGGATAAGTCAAAATATAAATGATCTATATTTATTTGGGTAACGGCTGGAGGAAAGACAACATCCCATTTGAAGTTCATTATTAATTGAGATTAGATCTAAACTTTCCCAGTTAAACTGATTTATGAAAGCTATTCTGCCTTCCAAAATCAGCTTGGCAAATTTAATGATACTATTGTTTGAGAATAGACACATAATTTATTGAAACACTTCATTCTAACCCTGGGTTGGATTCACAAACTTTTGTGTGCTAATTGCTCATTGGTAGGCAACAAAAATATTGAAGCTTAAGAATTAGGCATTGTGATTTATGGCCTGTCTACACATTCCTGTGTTTAGGACTAACCCAGGCATACTCTGTGGCCCCAGTGTTTTCTGACCTCATGACAGCTATCTTCTGACTGCTAGGGTTACCTGATAAGGTCTTCCTCCAAAGTCACCCCTCTTTGAGTAGTGTGGCATGTTCCAAATGACACCACTGCTTTCTCTTTGCCTCCAGTAACACTCCTGATCTTGAGTGCACTGACCCTAGTATGTCCTCATGGTACCATGTACTTTACTGTACCATCATTGGTATCCATGTGCCTCTTCAGAACATGAGGTATTTGAGGACTCATGTTCCCCAACCTCCATGATGTCCTTGGAATACCAAAAGGGCACAGGAAGGAAGAACAGTAGAAAGAAAGGAAGGGGAGATAGAAGAAAAGGATCTAAGGGAGGAAGAAACAAAGGAAGAAAAGGTTCTAAGAGAAACAAATCCTAAGTAAATATTTATTAAGATAAAAACAACTCACGGCCAACCTTAAAAGGTCAAAACCCCAAGGAAGTTCTGACTTTTTGTACTTTTAAAATACATGTGGACAAAAGATAAACTATTAAAGACAAAATTTCAGATTCTGTTCTTCACCGGTAGAACAATTATTCAGGTCAAGAAGCCCCTTGAATGTCCCTTAAAGAACCCCGTATTTAGAACCATAAAGTGAATGAGTCCAAGTAGATCGCACCCTGCCTGTACTCCCTATTCACCCTTTTCTATAATGGGGTTTTCAGAAAGCTTGGCTTTTATGGGTACTGATCATTACACAGAGGATGAACTAGCAAAGTCCTAAATGAAGGTAACAAGGAGATGAGCAAGTGAATGTTAGAAAGTCAAACTTCTAATCAATGGAAGTGCTCTCGAGAAGTTCTGAAAAGTGAGGACAGAGTTCTCTGACATTATCTGGCTCATCTGCCTTTTTCATATTTATCCTCATGCAGTCTCTGAAAAAGAGGTCTCTGTTCTGAAGATAATACTGCCTCTTGTCCCTTCCCATCTCTTCTCATCTCTACAAATGCCTCTTTCCTGCAGTTAACACTGAGAAAACTCTTTAGCAGCCTCCTTTCTCTAAACCATCTCATTTCTCCTATTTTCAAACACTCAAATGTCTCTCATCTAAAAATGTAAGCAGTTCAGTGCAGCTGTTCCTCCTGTCAACCCACCCATCTCCCTAATCCACTTCTTCTTTTTCCACCAATCATTCCTTGTAATCTTATTAACCCCTCAAATCTGTTGTAATCAATCTATAAAGTCAGCGATAAGATCACTCTGAACAAATCCAAATGTCTCCGTTGAGTAACATATTGCATATTGGACTATTCTCTTCTACCAGAAACTGTTGTCTTGGCTTGCCTTCCTATTTTGTTTCTTCTGCCTCACTGACTTATTCCTCTGTTTCAGTCCTCTTCCTCGATTTCATCCCCTGAAAGGAGGATCTTCAGGCCTTTGTTTCTCTTCCTGTAGATTTCCACCATTCTCTCCATCTCTAATCTCTACTTCTTGCCCAACCTTCAATTACTGTACATTTGAATTATAGACCCACATTTTTTAGACATCTGGGTGTGTAGGGAGTGGGGGGACACTAAGAGGAATGGTGTGAAGTGATGTGTCTTGATAAAATTGACATTGATAATTAATGCCTCATGTTCTGTACCAAATGCTACAGAAAACATGTAATGAAAGATATAATGAAAACTATTCAGATATTTCTTTATACCACCTGTGCATATTAGAATATTACATGTCCCTTGAAAATTCCTCATTTGGGGTGCTTAATTCAGGAGACCCCAGTTTGATCCCTGGGTTGGGAAGATCCACTGGAGAAGAGATAGGCTACCTAGTCCAGTATTCTTGGGCTTCCCTGGTGGCTCAGCTCGTAAAGAACCCACCTACAATGTAAAGAATCTGCCTGCAATGTGGGAGACCTGGGTTCAATCCCTGGGTTGGGAAGATGCCCTGGAGAAGGGAAGGGCTACCCACTCCAATATTCTGGCCTGGAGAATTCCACAGACTGTATAGTCCATGGGGTCACAGAGTCAGACATGACTGAGCAGCTTTCACTTCAGGGTCATCTTTGAAACGCCTTCAAAGTCATAGGGTTCTATTCCTTCCAAATTGTATCAGATTTCTCCCATCCTTTTCATGTTTACCCTTCACACCTTAGTTGGATCTCTCATGGTCTATAGCATCTATTGTTTTGATTGTGTCAATGGCTCCCTGCCTTGTGTTCTTTTTCTTGTTTTTCCATGTCCAACCCAGCCTCAGATGCACAGACTGATTTATCTTTTTTAGAGAGATGTTTTCCACATTTTGCCCCATCTTAACAACTGGAAATGGCCTATTCCCAGGTCTAAGCTGAAGGTATTTCAAAGTAATTTAGCTTAAAATTTGTAGCAACAAAACTTGTAGGTAATAAAGAATGTCTTAAAGTATTTGACAAAATCTTTCAAAAGAGACTTATAGATAAGGTGAAGAAACATAAGCTGCTGCTGCGCTGTGCTTTGTTACTCAGTAGTGTCCAATTCTTTGCAACCCCATGGACTGTAGCCCACCAGGCTCCTCTGTCCATGGGGATTCTCCAGGCAAGAATACTGGAGTGGGTCACCAAGCCCTCCTCTAGGGGATCTTCCCATCCCAGGTCTCCCACATTGCAGATGGATTCTTTACTATCTGAGCCACCAGGGAAGCCCAAGAATATTAGAGTAGGTAACTGATCCCTTTTCCAGGGGAACTTTCTCACCAAGAAATCAAACTGGGGTCTTTTGCATTGCAGGAGGATTCTTTACTAGCTGAACTACCTGGGAAGTCCAAATGTAAGCTACATTTTGGCAAAATGAAAGAGCTTCGTGTCTGATTGAAGAGATCCTGTGTTTCAGAGTTGTGTTTGACCTTGTTTTAGTCCATGCGTTAATCAGTGACTCATATGAAGGCAAAAACATGCTTATATCACAATATCAATATTGTGGAGATTCACATTAACAGAACTGAAATTCAAAACATTCTCTCTGGGCTTGAAAATGCCACTAATATTTGACCCAAAGTTTTATGAAAGAAATAATATGGTTTGACAGCAACACTTCAGTTCAGTTCAGTTCAGTTCAGTCGCTCAGGCGTGTCCGACTCTTTGCGACCCCATGAATCGCAGCACGCCAGGCCTCCCTGTCCATCACCATCTCCTGGAGTTCACTCAGACTCACATCCATCGAGTCCATGATGCCATCCAGCCATCTCATCCTCGGTCGTCCCCTTCTCCTCCTGCCCCCAATCCCTCCCAGCATCACAGTCTTTTCCAATGAGTCAACTCTTCTCATGAGGTGGCCAAAGTACTGGAGTTTCAGCTTTAGCATCATTCCCTCCAAAGAAATCCCAGGCTTGATCTCCTTCAGAATGGACTGGTTGGATCTCCTTACAGTCCAAGGGACTCTCAAGAGTCTTCCCCAACACCACAGTTCAAAAGCATCAATTCTTGTGAGAATATAGGATATTTTAGTTGACAATGAACTTAATACTAATATAGATGAATAACATGAAATCTAAACCTAGCTTAACAGGATATTTTTTCTCTATAGAAGACACAAAACTAATTTGATAGTCCCTAAGTTAAGGCACTAGGGTTAGTCTGTTGTTATTCTAACACAAGCACTGACATTGGTTCTGCATCTACCAGCAAAGGCAAAATGCCACAATGGCCTAGTATTATCTTTCCTACTATAGTTCCTGGATCCCAGTATATGTTCAGTACTTGTTGCTTTAATAAACAAGTAAATGGACAGACAGTGATAAGGAACAGAACTAAGCCTACTGATAACACCATCAACATATCTCACAGAAGTTGTAAATTTTTAAAGCTTTCATGTATGGGTATATGTGATGAATATGCGTATAAAATAAAGAAGGTGTTGACCTTCTTTCAAAAAGCTTACAAAACACAAGCAAGTATAGTTGTCATGCTTAAGGAATAATTTCTGACAGTTAAAGAAATGTAGCATATAAAAATGAGCAAGGCATGAGTGTTATCTATTTTGGCCAAAGTCATCAATTTTATTCTCAGAGAAAGACTTCAGTGAAACTGAAGTTGATAGAGGCTATTTTTTTCAAATTCACAAGAATCTGACTTTTGTCAAGCCAAACATAATCAACAGAAGTAGCATGGTAGAAATACCCCCAAAGCTGCATCAAAATAGCAATTTTCCCACTGAAGGTGGGCTTCCTGACCTCCCTCTAAGGGAAAGCCAGTAGAATCTCTCATTAAAAAGAGGATTTAGTTGTATGGAATTGTACTTTCTGACTATCGTGTATCAGCGGCGATGATGTGAGAATTTGGCACAAGTCAAATGAATAAGTATTTATTGAGTGCTTAAAGGTTCCCTGCCTTGAAATAAAAGATTTGATATTTTCAAAGTTTTATGAAAGAATGAAAACAATGTGCTATATCAAAGGAAAGCATCCAAGCTATTTAATCTCCAGCCAAGCATATTCCAAAGGCTATGCCAAAATATGGCACTGACAAAGACAAGGATCTGGGTTTGACAGAAATTTTGTGAGCATTATAAAATAAAGATTCCTTAGAGGATAACTTAGTCATAATAGGTATACGTCTTGACCCCAAGCATCAGAGTTGATGAGTGAGCTTTGAACCCATGTGCCAACTCTGATTGTTGATAGTGGCTACTAAAAGTCATTGACAACAAAAGATTCTGAAGCTGAGTCTACACTAACTGGGGAAAAGAATTGAATCAGTCATATCTGATATGAATGGGAAATTAATAACATATTTCCTATGGCAGATCTAAAGATACCACATGCTGGTGTGTAACGAAATCAACAAACATCCAAAAGCATCTTCTCTTAAATTTTCCCAACCAGACTAACCCTAGTTTAAAAAATAAAAAATAAAGCTCATGAAAAAGGATTTGACTTATTGATAATACTTTCTCTTGAAATGTTCTCTCCCTTCCCAGCTTCATTGCCCCATGCCTACTGGCTGACATCTCCAACTTCCAATAACCCAATGAGATTTTTTTGGACTGGGGATTATATTCCTAGGATTTCCTGCCATTCTCCAGTGTTCTCTAAGATGAATACTAGGTAAGCTTATCTCCTTAAGACTTGGTTGAATTTAAAGAATACTTAAATTTTAGTGCCATCCCCAAAACTCTTCCCCCTTTTAAACAGTGTCTGCCTCTTGAGAGACATTGCTTTTCCCCATCTGCTTCTCCCAGTTTTACTACTTTAACCCAAAAGAGTTCAGTAATGGAGCTTTAAGAGTACTTCAAGGCAAGAAGAGACTTAGAATAATTTTCTTTCCCTCCCCTACACATTTTAAATTATATTTCTGTCCCCATAAGTTTTCCAGGTAGAATCTCAATACATTAACTGGAGCCTAACAGGTGTACCATAACATTGCTTCCCTTGCCCGGTCCTAAACACATGCTTATTTTATGACTAACATGGGCAAATTATAAAGATTATGTCAATTAAAGAGGTCAAGCAAAGAGAGTCCCATCTGGTACATACTATCTGTTACCTCAGCTTAAAGGCCAAGTTACCATTTTAATGTAGGTGCAGGAACATGATATTAACTAAAAAATATCTCGGATACATATGCTTGCTTTGTGAACCTCTATATAAAACATGAATCCAAGATGAAACTCTTCTGATTTTCTTTTTCAAAAACAGCAATGGCACTAGCATATCTGCTGTTGTTTATCCTTCTCAACACATATTCTTAACTTGTCTACTGAGCTATGAACATGGTCACTAGGATCCTTTCCAAGGACAGGTACCACTCTGGGCACCATGGAAAGAAATATAGTAGGATTCTAATTTAATTCCAAGACATCATGAGTCTTTGAAAACTAATTCACTGGAAAGCAGTTCATTATGCTTGTGAGCTTTGTTTATTTGCCAAAAACGTATTTAAGGATACTATTTTAAAATATATTCAAATAACTTGAGCATACATTTCTTCGGTATAGATGTATTCTTCTTAAAAATTCATATAATATATTCATGAAGAATATTTCTTAAAAGAACTTTTATGAATTGAGTAATCTTGGCAAATTTGGTGAATTACTCATTTGGCATGGATTGACTTGCCTCCCTATAGCAGACACCATTCTGAGAAGTGATAAAATAGTGTTGAACCAAGATTTACTTAAGACAGTAGTGGTCTCAGTCACAGAAGATGATGTTCCCTGGACGACATTTGGCAATATCTGGAGACATTTCTGTTGTCCCAGTTTTAAGGCTGTGGAGGAAGGACTATGAGCATTTAGCAGGTAAAGGCCAAGTATACTGCTAAACATCCTACAACACACAAGGCGCTCCCCCTACCCCCTACCCACCATCAAAGGATTATCTAGCACAAAATGCCAGTGGTGCCAAGGCTGAGAAACCCTGAGACGTGAAGATATGCCCCTCCAACTCTCCTACATCTCTCAAGCAACTGGGCATGTGTACCACATCATACAACCTTATAGTTGAGAATGATTTTTTTTTCAGTTGACTGGTTTTTGAGCATGGTGAGTACTTGGAATGTGGTGGTGTTGTTCAGTCACCAAGGCATGTCTGACTCTTCAAGACCGCATGGATGTCTTCTCTGTCCCTCACCATCTCCCAGAGCTTGCTCAAACTCATGTCCATTGAGTCAGTGATACCATCCAACCATCTCAGCACCTGTTACCTTCTTCTCCTTCTGCCTTCAATCTTTCTCAGCAACAGGGTCTTTTCCATTGAGTCAACTGTTCACATCAGGTGGCCAAAGTATTGGAGCTTCAGCTTCAGCATCAGTCCTTCCAATGAATATTCAGAGTTAATTTCCCTCAGGATTGACTGGTTGGATCTCCTTGCTTTCCAAGGGACTCTCAAGAGCCTTCTCCAAAACCATAGTTCAAGAGCATTAATTCTTTGGTGCTCTGCCTTCTTTATGGTCCAACTCTCACATCTGTACATGATTACTGGAAAGACCACAGCCTGGACTATATGAACCTTTGTCTGCAAAGTGATGTCTCTGCTTTTTAACACACAGTCTAGGTTTGTCAAAGCTCTCCTGCCAAGAAGCAATTGTCTTCTAATTTCATGGCTGCAGTCACCATCCGCAGTGATTTTAGAATGGAATGTAGTAATGGACAGGAAATAAATGTTGAACAAGTGTGTCAGGCTCTTGGGATTAACAGCCTCCTACAACTTTGATACACTAGGCCCCAAGGGAAGCATATCTAGAATCAAGGCTATAAAATCTACAATTCTATAAGATACACTCCCAGTCCCCTCTGACTACATATGGTTCCTTGCACGAAAATATGTGTTCTCAAGAGTTTAAAAGGAAAATATATATCTTTTTCCAGGTCCCCCCCTTCCCCATGTCATTCATAATATAAATCTCCAAAGTAGAACTTGGGGAGGAAGTGGAAGTGGCTCATTTTCTCTCTTCTCCTTTCTCTTCTCATCCCTTCCTCTAAAGACCACAAAATTCCTTTCATAAAAAAGAACATCAGGCTCTAAAAGAGCTTACAGATTGTTCTAGCAAAAACACAGAACCAGAGAAACAAGGGAAAAAACAAATAGAACATGTAATTACTAGGAACAGAGTTTGGAACTGCTTTAAACACTTCTGCTCACTCAGAAAAAAACGAAGTCCCTTTTTCCAAGGCAAGAGTGTGCCCTGATCCCAGTGGAGAACCTTCGCCAGGGTCTCTCCAGTAGGTTCTCAATGCTGCTGGCAGAGGAAATCTTATAGCTCCCTTCCTCCAGAGACCAGCTTGTCAATTCCTTCCTGTTACCTCCCAGGACCACCAGTTGAATGTGACCAAAGAAACCTTACAGTGTCTTGGGGGCAATTTTCTTCACTACTAAAGAGTCAAAGAAAAAGGAATAGAAACAGAAAGATGATTGTTATGGTGTTAGTGGAGAGAACAAATGGCTTGACTCACCAGGACAAAGTCCAGCGCCTTCCTTTACAGGGTCCAGAAACCCCAGAACACCAGGATTTCAAGCTCAGAAAGAAATGGCCAGACAAGCATAGGATAAATCAATTGAGTGAGGGAAGAGACAGTGATGTCATTCTGACCTGTCCCTACCCTGTCTGAATGGGGGAACAAAGAAAGAGACAGAATGTTAGAAGTGGAAAACACTGCAAAAGTTGTCTGAGTCTAAACTCCTCATTTTGGGCGATGAGGAAATAGATCTCCAGGGGGTAAGTTACTCAAGTGTTGTCAGATGCTAGCAAAAATCATAAGCAAGCCTCCCCCCTTCCAAAATAGTATCCTTTTGACTCCACTTAAATTTATGAATAACTATACTATCATCTCCCTTATCTTCACCATGGTTGTTTTGTAGGTTTGACAATATAAGATGAAATATTAGGTAAAAATATATTAGCAAGTTATATATTCAGTCTACTAAACAGCATTCTATAAAAATAAATTGAAGTTATTGACCTCATAGAAAATGTCTAGGAATTAAGCATAAAAATATTTCTGACTCTTCTGACTCTTTTTTTATGAGCTGGTTTTCATACTGGTACACTAATAGCCTTCAGTACTCGGTATTGGTACTTTAAACCAATTAAAAGATATTTTTTAAATGAAAAATTATGATGTGAACTCCACAAGACAAATGCATCCATGTGGAATTTATTGTTTAGTTGAGCAACTGATGGTGGTTGCAACACCTAAAATATTATGAGAATATAATTATGACTGAGCTAAGTGTAGACAGCCCAAATTAAGCCAAAACCTTCCATGTACAGTCATATAATCTTTCTTTAATAAGACTCATGAGATTATCCCCAGACTGACACCACATGTTCTCTTGGGCATGATAAAGCATCTAGTCTCTTTTTCCAAATTCATTCAGCTCTTTAAACACTAAAATTTAAACATTGGCTTCTCGAATTTTCAACTGCCTTATTATTGCTTTCTAATGCCATTTCTATCACCTTCAAGGGAATCAAAGATGATCAGATTAACTTGTAACTCTTAGGTTGGTGCTAAAGCAATTACGGTTTTGCATTGTTGAACTTTGCCGTTTGATATTAGAATACATTCTTAAATATATGTGGTTATGTTATACATCATTTTAATGTACATTTCTCACTTTATGTTTTTTGCTAATGAATTATCACTTGCTACTTATTTGATGTTTATTTTAGACTAGGGAAATGATGTTAGACTAAAAGCAAATTCAAGAAAATTTTTTATTTGAATACCAAATAGGGAATAAAGCAGTGGATGCAACTTGCAACATCAAAAATGTATTTGGCCCAGGAACTGCTAACAAATGCACAATGTAGTGATAGTTCGAGAAGCTGTACAGAGGACATGAGAGCCTTGAAGATGAGGAGTACGGAGTGGACAGCCATAGGAAGCTGACCATGACTAATTGAGAGCCATCATCAAACTGATCCTCTTACAACTACATGAGAAGTTGCCTAAGACCTCAAGGTTGACCATTCTGCAGTCATTCTACAATTGAAGTAAATTGGAAAGGTGAAACAGCTCAATAAGTGGGTGCCTCATGAGCTGACTGAAAATCAAAAAAATCAAGTGTTGTCTTCTCTTATTTTGTGCAACAACAGCAAACCATTTCTAGATCAGATTGTGATATGCAATGAAAAGTGGATTTTATATGACAACCAACTCAGTGGTTGTACTGAGAAGAAGCTCCAAAGTACTTCCCAAAGCCAAACTTGCACCATAAAAAGGTCATGGGTACTGTCTAGTGGTCTGCTGCCCATCTGATCCACTACAGCTTTCTGATTCCCAGCAAACCCATTACATCGCAGAAGTATGTTCAGGAAATAGATGAGATGCACTGAAAACTTCAACACCTGCAGCCTGCTTTGGTCAACAGAAAGGGCCCAGTTCTTCTCCAAGACAATGCCTGACCACACATCACACAACCGCTGCTTCAAAAGTTGAACAAATTGGGCCATGGGGTTTTGCCTCATTCACCATGTTCACCTGACCTCTCACCAACTGACTACCACTTCTTCAAGCATCTTGACACCTTCTTGCAGAGAAAATGCATCCACAACCAGCAGGAGGCAGAACATGCTTTCCACGAGTTTGTCAAATCCTGAAGTGTGGATTTTTATGCTATAGGAATAAACAAATTTATTTTTCTTTGGCAAGAATGTGTTGATGGTAATGGTTCCTATTTTAATTAATAAAGGTGTGTTTGAACCTAATTATAATTTAAAATTCACAGTTCAAAACCACAATTACTTTTTCATCAACCTAATAAATGCAAATTTGTTTATTGTCAAAATTCCTTTAAAAAATCTTGCAAAACAGAGTGACAAAAGAATCACAAATGTTAATTTTAAAAAAATAAAGCAATTTATTTCCTTTGAGTTCTGAAAAAATTGCCAGTTTACATTGGTGTCTTAATTAACCTAGGATAGTTTTTTTTTTTAAAGCATCTGAGCCCTTTTATTGCTTTGTAAGATATACAAATAAAAACTAGAATTTTTGTTGTGACCCCCCTCAGAAAAAAAACACAGAAAATCTATCATCTCTAAAGAAGCCAAAAAACTTCAAGAAATTGTAACAAAGGTGCCAATAACATTCTTTTCAGTAGCAAAACCAAGTGTTAGATATAGTCTCAGGCAATGGATGATGGTTTCAAAAAAAAACAAAAGATCAAAGAGACTAAAGTAAATTTTTCTCACCAATATTGCCCCACTATGCTTCTCATTCATTCTCTACAATAACATGGGAGCTCAACTGGCTATAAAGTCTTTCACTGACCAATAAGACACTATTAAAAGCTTCTGTGAAGAGTTCCCAAGATATAGAAAGAAAAGAAAGAGAGAAACAAAAGAAAGAGAGAAAGAAAATGAAGTCGCTCAGTTGTGTCTGACTCTTTTTGACCCCATGGACTGTAGCCTACCAGGCTCCCCTGTTCATAGGAATTTCCAGACAAGAATACTGGAGTGAGTTGCCATTTCCTTCTCCAGGAGGTCGTCCCGACCCAGGGATTGAACCCAGGTCTCCCACATTGTAAGCAGAGGCTTTACAGTCTGAGCCACCAGGGAAGTCCAAGATATAGAAAGGCATTTAGAATTAGAATTGTCAGCTAGAGTCACAGATACTTGTAATAATTGTTGTCACTCCGATGTCTAGAGGCATATAACGATTAGGCCAAGTACAAAAATAACTTGGACACTGTTATTCATGATTATCCAGGTAATACCAGGTGGTTTGCATGCCCCTTGGTATCTCTTAATTAGTGGCTGAGCAGTGTGTAATGATGACAGCCCCAGCTCTCTTGCTGTAGCTATGAGATATGACTTATACACCAGAGTTCCTCTGTGCAATCAGGCTATAGGACTTTGCCTAAGATTGCATCCTTGCTGAGTTTCTTCCCCTTCCTGGTCCTGACTCTCCCACTCCCTTCCCTGTTTCCCTGGAAGACTTCCTAAAAAATTGTTATATTTTTGTTGTTTAGTTGCTAAGTTGTGTCTGACTCTTTTGCAACCCCATGGACTGTAGCGGGCCAGGCTCCTCTGTCCATGGGATTTCCCAGGCGAGAATACTGGAGTGAGTTGCCATTTCCTTCTCCAAGGGACTGAATCTGCATCTCCTGCATTGGCAGGCAGACTCTTTATCACTGAGCCACTAAATAAACAAATAAATTACTTACATATTAATTTTCAGCTCAGAGTTTGATACTGAGAACCAGCCTAAGACATTTGCTTGTATTTTAAGAATTGGTAGATTTCACATAATCCAGTTCTAGCTTTTCTTAAAATATGGAAAGCTCTGGCAACACAGAGCTAGGATCATCATGCACTGTCAGCGTGATTGCTGCAATTCACCACTGCCTTCTCCTGTTGAACCCACTCATTTCAGTCATTTGCCTGCCTACTGGCGTTTGGTTTTGCTACACATTCACTGGACCATAGCTCCCTGTAAAAGGCAAAATAATGGTCCCTATGATGTCCATGTCCTAATCTCCAGAACTTGTGAGTATATTACTTTACAAGGCAGAAGGGACTTAGCAAATGTGATTAAGGGTACAGACCTTGAGTTGGGGAGAGTCCTTTGGATATTCCGGGTGGACCAAGTTTAATCACACAAGTTCTTAAAAGTGGCGAACCCTTCACGGCTATCAGTTCAGTTCAGTTCAGTCACTCAGTCGTGTCCGACTCTTTGCAACCCCATGAATCGCAGCATGCTAGGCATCCCTGTCCATCACCATCTCCCGAAGTTCACTCAAACTCACATCCATCGAGTCAGTGATGCCATCCAGCCATCTCATCCTCTGTCGTCCCCTTTTCCTCCTGCCCCCAATCCTTCCCAGCATCAGAGTCTTTTTCAATGAGTCAACTCTTCTCATGAGGTGGCCAAAGTACTAGAGTTTCAGCTTTAGCATCATTCCTTCCAAAGAACACCCAGGGCTGATCTCCTTCAGAATGGACTAGCTGGATCTCCTTGCAGTCCAAGGGACTCTCAAGAGTCTTCTCCAACACCACAGTTCAAAAGCATCAATTCTTCGGTACTCAGCTCTCTTCACAGTCCAACTCTCGTATCCATACATGACCACTGGAAAAACCATAGCCTTGACTAGACAGATCTTTGCTGGCAAAGTAATGTCTCTGCTTTTGAATATGCTATCTAGGTTGATCATAACTTTCCTTCCAAGGAGTAAGCGTCTTTTAATTTCATGGCTGCAATCACCATCTGCAGTGATTTTGGAGCCCCCAAAAAATAAAGTCTGACACTGTTTCCACTGTTTCCCCATCTATTTCCCATGAAGTGATGGGACCAGATGCCATGATCTTCATTTTCTGAATGTTGAGCTTTAAGCCAACTTTTTCACTCTCCTCTTTCACTTTCATCAAGAGGCTTTTGAGTTCCTCTTCTCTTTGTGCCATAAGGGTGGTGTCATCTGCATATCTGAGGTTATTGATATTTCTCCTGGCAATCTTGATTCATGGCTATAGTCATTGGAAAAAGGAGATGAAGGACAAAGAGATAAATACCATGTTGCTGGCATTGAAGATGAGGAAAGGGACCAAAAGCACAGCCTTTGGACTCTGGAAAATGCAGGAAAGGGGATTCTGCTCTAAGGATTCCAGAAAGAAATACAGGCTTTCTAAAGCCTTGAGCTTAGCCAAGTGAGACATATGTTGGACTGCTAGCCTGCAGAACTGTAAAATACTAAATTTGCATTGTTTTAAGTTGCAAATTGTGTGGTAGTTGTTACAGCAACTACAGAAAACATATACACTCCATGAGGACAGAGATTACGTCTGTCTTGGTTATTGCCATGTCCCTGTCACCTGCTGCAGTGCCTGATACATAAAAAGCATTAAATAAATGTGTGTTAATTAATACATGACTGTAACTTTCTAAGTTTTCACAAGTGAAACTTCAGTGAATAAAGTCCCATTTGCTCTTAGCATTTACATTGAATGTAGACATTTATATTCCAACTCAGTATTTTTCAACATTGAAATTGTAATCTTTTCCACTGACCTTGTCTAATCAGTACAGGCTCTTGGGTTTGTTTGTTTGTTTGTTAACTCTTTGTACTTATTCAAATTCTGTGTTGGGTAAAATGGTCAAAACTGGCCACAATATTCCAGAAACTAAAAAATGTGGAAATCTCTTCGCCATAGGATGAGTAACAGAATACTACTTCAGAATGAATCCGTAGGGCCAAAAGGTATGGAGGAACAAGAGGGCTGTATAACGACATGACTTTACATGGCTAGTCTGGAGTACAGTCGTGCATCTGAGATATCAGAGAGCCTGACAACATTTTTCATATGTACACCTGCTCTTTAATTTTTCTGCAGCGGGAGAGTGATAGAGGTAGTGGATATCTGTAATGAAATGAGTAGGATTAAAATCAGGTTATTCTGACTTGTAGCAGAGAATTATCTCCTTTTACTCTATTTCACATTCAGTTGTAACCTTCCTGGAAGTATAACTTTATCAACTAAAATTTTTAGTACCATGTCTTATACAATTTACAAATTACTAAATTTCATTTTCTGCACATTGACTTATCAAAATAATAGCCCAGGGATGGCATTATTTTATAAGGACTAGAAAGACCATGTCTGAAGAAGATCATGCTAACATAAACAAAAGATACTGAAATAGTACTTTGAAACAAAACAAGATTCCATTTTGGACAATGGCATTGTAGGAGACAAATACAAGTAAAGAAATAGTCAGAAAAAATCCTTGGGGCAAAAATTGTGAATGGCATGGTTCCAGATGTCTAAATGCCAGAGCTAAGAGAATATGAACTCAAAATCATTGAGATCAGAGCAATCATATAGAGAGTTGGTAAGCTGAGATTTTTCCAAAGATATTTCTGATAGAATGAAATAGAATGTGAAAAACATTTGAGACAAGAGGAAAGAAGAGTAACAGTAACATTTAGTATTGCATAAAACCTCTTAATAAAAATTGAGATATAATTGATAATAATATATCCTATATATAATCTCCTAAAATACTGTGAAGCGGGAGCTCTTATTAATGACTTTAACTGATTAAATTACTCCAATGGACCTAATAACTTCCAAATTCACTCAGCTGCTCCATGGTGCACCCAGGATGCCATTCCAGGTCTCTTAACTACAGATTCTCGACTCTTCTGTACACATTCTGTGTAATTCGAGAGGGTACCACAGAGTGCCTAACCAGACAAAGGATATGAAAGAATATTGGTTGTGAATCTGCTGAATGAACACTAGAAACCCTGATACAGTAAATGAAATGCTCTGGTTAGGTGATAAACTTTCTTTTTCTCTGTACTACTTAGCCCATTATCATAAAATTAATGATCCTGGCATCACAGAATTAAAGTGAGGTCTCAGCAAACTGAGATATATATAAATCTGCATGCATCAGACCATCAGACTGGTTTTGAAACTTTGAGAAATACAGCCACCTATTGGACTTTGTCTGGTATCGCACTTCTGTTCACCACTTGTTTTTGAATGTTCTTTGCAAAAACAGCTAGGTGTTTTTCTCTCATGAGCAAAAGAATTAATAAAAGCCTAGTTGCCACTGTTAGAGGAAATAAACATGGTAAAAGCCAGTAAACTGCCTTATTTGGTCTGTTGAAAAAAAATGGATCAATGTGTTTTCTCTAGACACAGTCTCAGTAAACTAGAAAGGAACATCCATAAAGAAAAATGGTGAATAAATAAAAATTTTAATCCCTTTACTCACAAGAAAGAAACCATAAGAGTTTGTTATTTGTTCACTCCAGTACTGGCCTCTTGAGCAGGGGTTGGCAAATTTGTTTTGTCAAGTTTTTCTACAGTAAACAGTTAATAAGGTTTTAAAGGCCTTTATGTTTCTATTCCAACTACTCCACTCCACTCTGGTGCTGTAACACCATGAAGCTATACATAATATATAAACAGTAAGCACAACTGTGTGTCAATAACTTTATTGACAAAAACAGTTGGTGGGCTAGGTTTGGTCCGCAGGCTGTTTTCCAATACTTGCCTTCGAACATGGCAGGGAAACTCCCACCTTGAGGCCTTTGCTCTGACTAGCCGCTCTGCCAGGGACACTCTTCCTCGAAATATCCACACATATTACTCACGCATTTTTACAAGTCTTTATTCAGATATCATCTTTTCAATGAGGCCTACCCAAATTTAAAAGTTTAATTCTATTTCTCCTGCTTTATTTTTTCCATAGCACTTAGCACATTCTAATATAGGATACATATTATATTCATTGTTTATGTTAAGAGATCTGTCTCTTCCCACATAAAAGAAGCTGCATTATGAAATTTGTGTTTGATTTGCTTATGAAATATCCAAGCCCTTAGAACAGTTCCTCAAATATAGTAGATGCTCAGTAAATATTGGTTGAATGAAAGGATGACTTTTTAGCATTTGTTTAAAAAAAAAAAAAAACCCTAAGAAAGTTTAGTAAAGTGACTCCCAAAGGGAGTAAATTGAGCCAAAAAATAAGTGAGCCTTGTCCGTATTTCAAAAAATTTCTGAAGTTCTGCTTTTCTCACACATGAAAGTGGTAAAACTACTACTTTTCAAATCAGTGAGAATATCAGTGAATATTAACCCAGACTACATATCATTTTATTTAAGCCCTAAAATACCCTTATTACATAGACATCTCATCCTTGCTTTACAGATGAGGAAACTGATTCTCAGAAGAGGCAATAACTTGCTAACAGTCACAAGTAGCATGTGAATGGGCCAGAATAAAGGTATTGTGATTTTAAAGTCGTTTCCTCACCTCTAATCTAGTTGATTCTTAGTACCTGGTACACTTTGGTACACTCACTTCCTTATCCTTGGCTAGAGACATTACCAGCTCTTAACAGAGTCCCTCTCAAGGTCTGGACTCCTGCTTACTGCCCAAACCTCTGCTCCCTGGTCACTGATTTCCTGGATAATATTTCCACTCTGGATTTTCAAATATCACCCACTACTCTACCCTTGTGCTCTATTCATGAATGGGACAATCCCACCTCTTTGGAGAACCTCTCCCTCAACCATAAGTATCAACTCTTTCCCTGTGTCTCTCTATATACTGTCTGTAGCCATAACTTCTGGATATCATGTTCTCCTTTTATGCAAATTCAGGTGTCCCCAAAATGCCTGCCCCAAACAAGATTCAGTATAAAAGGCATAAAAGTCATAGTCTGCTTTCTACTGGGGAGTTTCACCTAAAATGTCACTAGTTAGAAGCTCTTTTGTGAAGTAAGACTCCCGAATAGGAATAAAACTGAACACAGTTCTTGCTGCACTGTCTCCTATTAAAGACAGGTTGGTAGAAATGACAACAGAGCAAAGGAGGAAAACTGAGTTGTAACACGGAGGAAGGAAATAATGAGGCTTGGTGGGAAAATGAAGGCTTGATGAAAAAATGAACAGTCGAAGGTCACAGAAAAATAGAATGGGTTCACAGAATCTCCAGCGATCTCCATGTGATCAGAGGAATAACGATGCCACTGATGTCAGAAAAGGAGTAGTTGAAAAGTGGAGTAAATGTGGACAGGAAGATAAATTCCCTTGAAAAATGTAAATCACCATAGAGGCAATGAAATGTAAATTGGTCTTCTAGAGTACAGCATTATACAATTTTCTTATTTTTAAAATAATTTAAAAAGTTAATAAATAAAATAATTTTATTGGAGTATAGTTTATTTACAATGTGTTAATTTCAGGTGTACAGCAAAGTGATTCAGTTATACATGTATTCATCATTTTTAGATTCTTTTCTCATCTAGATTATCACAGAATATTAAGTATAATTCACTGTGCTCCACAGTAAGTCCTTATTGGCAGCCATCTTTCTTTATTTTGTTTTGTTGTTGTTGTTTTGGCCGCTCAGCATGCGAGGTCTTAGTTCTCTGAGCAGGGGTCAAACCTATGCCTCCTGAGGTGGAAGTACCAACTCTTAATCACTGGACTGCCAGGGAAGTCCGAGTTACCTTACATATATAGTGTGTGTATGTCCATCCCAAGCACCTGATTTATCCCTCCCCTCTGTTTCCCTTTTGGTAATCATAAGTTTGTTTTTGATACCTGTAAATCTGTTTCTCTTTTGTAAATAAGTTCATTTGTATCTTTTCTAATTAGATTACACATATGAGTAACATCGTGTGCTATTTGTCTCTGTCTGACTTTACTTAGTATGATAATCTCTTGATCCATCCATGTTGTTGCAAAGGACATTATCCCATTCCTTTATACAGCTGAGTAACATTCCTTTATATATATATGCCCTGCATCTTCTTTATCCATTCATCTGTCAAAGGACATTTAGGTTGCTTCCATGTCTTGGCTAACGTAAATAGTGCTGCAGGGAACATAGGGCTGCATGGAGCTTTTCAGAGTGTAGTTTTCTCCAGGCATATGCCCAGGCACAGGGTTGCTGGATCCTATAGTAGTTCTATTTTCAGTTTTTTAAGGAACCTCCATACTGGTCTCCATAGAGGTTGTACCAATTTACATTCCAAGAGAACTTTTTAAAATTGTTTTCACATTTATTTAGTGTCACACAAAGCCACCTGAGATGGTTAGGTACAATATATTCATCCCCTATTTGACAAATGAAACTGAAGCCCAAAGAGGAAAACAGCTGCAGTCCCACAGACCTGGAGCATGAACTCAGTTCTCAGGACTCCTTGTCCAGTGACCTTTCCACTCCACCATTTGGCCTTCCAGGCCAACTACAACAATTGATAACTTTATCTGAGTGTAATTCAGCTAAAGTCATTCAAGTCAATAAAAGACAGAACTTAGCCAAGTGACTTCTTAAGTCAAAAACAGCTTATAATAAAAGCTACAGGTCATAAACTTAAAGACACAGATATTTTATTTGATGAGAGAATAAAATAGACATGGAAAAAAATATTAAGTGTTAGTATTACAGGATAGTTGAGTCTATCTGTCTTTCTCCAAGCATCCACAAATTCCCATTAACTTCATTAAATTCCATGATCAAGGGGCCAACCTCTGTACTTTCCCATCACAAATAACCAAAACATTCATTTTTGCAGGATTATTTCATTTCAAATGTCAGTGATATGAATGATTGTCTTTTAAAAGACCCTATGAGCAGCATATTTAAAGCAATATTTGCTGGTACTTTAATCTCCAAAGCAATGAAAATATTTTTCCTTCTGGAGTGTTTCTTAAAAAGATAATGGTATTTTAGAAATAAATCAATATTTTGTTCTTATGTAAAAGTTCACCTGAGAAGTGCAACGTGTCTGGGTTTTAAGTTTTTTTTATTCCACTGACCTCTGCTTATTTTGGCCAGTGAGGAATGCTTGTTCTCACTTTACCAAAAGAGAAATCAATGTCTAGGACTTGTCTAATGAAACAATGAATTAATGACAGTTCTTGGAAAAAGAATCAGTCCATTTGATTTTCAAGGTTTAAACAGATGTTTTCATGCCAGGCTACAATCCTTGTCCAACATGAAGGGTAAACTTCCCACCCCAGGACCAAAGACCCTGGAGAAAGTTGGCATTCTTATGATATTTTCATAGAAAGTCTATCTTTCCTTTCCATCATATGATCCTCAGTTCAGTTCAGTCGCTCAGTCGTGTCTGACTCTTTGCAACCCCATGAATTGCAGCACGCCAAGCCTCCCTGTCCATCATCATCTCAAAGTTCACTCAAACTCACGTCCCTTGAGTCAGTGATGCCATCCAGCCATCTCATCCTCTGTCGTCCCCTCTCCTCCTGCCCCCAATCCCTCCCAGCATCAGAGTCTTTTCCAGTGGGGCAACTTTTCGCATGAAGTGGCCAAAGTACTGGAGTTTCAGCTTTAGCATCATTCTTTCCAAAGAACACTCAGGGCTATCTCCTTTAGAATATGATCCTAAACCTTTACAATTAAAAAAAAAAGTTTCAAGGTACTTAAGATGAAGAAACCCCCATGGCTTGGGAAAAAGTTTACAAAAATTACTTTCTAACCAGTGTTAAGCAGATGCCCTTTGACTAATAATTTTCTGTTATTACCAAAGAGCTTCTTGCTGATAAGGAGAATGTAACCATGGATAGAAATAGGAGGAAGGGCTAGCCTGTGGAGAAAAATGATGAATCTTGAAGTGAAAAGGATCTCTTCTGACCAACTCCTTTTCATTCCATTTAGCCTCTTTAAAAGTCTTTTTGCCTTTATTCCCTTCTTTTTCTTCCTTTTTCCTTCCCTTCCCTTGCTGGAAAAAAAAAAGAACAGTCCAAAGTAATTAGATAAGGCTAAGCAAAGTAGAGTCAAGAAGGCGGGGACCAGAGAGACCCAGTCTGAGAAGGCAAAACATCCATCCCACACAGTGTCACGTCAGTAGGAGCTAAAAGAGCCCAGGCAGGGTGAGGAAAGCATAGATGTAGGGGGTAGGGGGTAGGAGAGTGGGGCTGACATGGGGCATTAGATTCCAAGGGGAGGTTTCAAGGACTGCTTAGTGAGGATTGTCAGAGTTGGAGAGGAGTTAAGAGAGCATCTCTGCGAGAGTGGCCCTGTATGATATCAGAGCCCAAGCAGGTGAGAAGGTCTCCCTGGTGGGAGGCAGCTCAGCTCAGGCAATCACCAATCAGGGTGAAGGAGACATCTCCACAGGGGTACCCCAACATGGGCATAAAGTTTGAGCAGTGTGAGAAGTGTGCAGGAGAGCTGCCCAGGGGTTTTGGAGCCCAGGAGAGCAAAGAGGACATGCACATAAGGGATAGGACCTCAGTGGTGACAGTGACATTGAGAGATTGGATACATATAAGGGGGCTGAGATAGGTAGGTAGACAGATAGATAGACACATGCCCTCACATATATGGATAAAGGTTTCTCACTGTCACACACACACACAACACGGATGGTACAAATATGCAAAGAGAGAAAGCTAGAATAAAAATCCTAGGCAGTTGGATTAGAACTGAAAATGATAACAGGTAATGGATGAATGGATTGATGGAGAGAGAGGATTAATGGCATTCAATAAGCACCCATTAATTTATGTTCCCAAATTCACTTCAGCTTTTCGAATGTTTATGTTGTAAAATGTGCGTGATATAGCAGAAAGGATGCAGTTTCGAGTAATATCTCCAATCAAAATGATATCAACTACTGAGTGAGTTTATACAGTAGTGGTAAATCCTGTGGGACAGAAAGGAAACAAACTACAAAACATCTTTAAGTTCCTTTAAGTTCGTAATACTCATCCAAGAGTGACTTTACCCCCTAGGGAACATTTGGCAATTTCTGGAGACATTTCTGATTGTTATAACTGGAGGGTGCTGTTGGCATTTACTGAGTAAAGGTAAGGAATGCTGCTAAATATCTTACAATGTACAGAATGCTTATCACAGTAAAGAAAGTATTCTTACGGGCTGAATCATGTTCCTCAAAATGTATATGCTGAAGCCCAAACCTCCAGCACCTCAGAATGTGACTCTATTTGGAGACAGGACCTTTAGAGAAGTGACTCCATTAAAATGAGGTCATTGACATAGGCCCCAGTTTATTCTGACTGGTATGTTTATGAAAAGAGGATATTTGGACGAACAGAGACACACCAGGGATGTACTTGTCCAGAGGAAAGACCCTGTGAGGATACAGAAAGAATACAACCATGGGCAAGACCACGTGCCAGACAAGGGAAGAAGCCTTGGAAGAAATCAGACCTACCAATACCTTGATCTTGGACTTCTAGCCTCCAGAGCTGTGAGGAAATACATTCCTGTTGTTGAAGTCATCCAGACTGAGATGTTTTGTTATGGTAGCTCCAGTAAACTAATACAATTATCCAACTCAAAATGGCAGTAGTGCCAAAGCTGAGAACTCTGATTTATAAAATATGGAAACAGTACTGAAAAGAGCTTTTGAGAGTACAAAAGACAACCTAGCTAATATCTAGAATTTAAATGGCAAACTGAAGAAGAGAGGAGAAATATATTTGCCTTCCTGTGAAAATTAAAAAGAGTTATTCAGTGGAGAAAATCATTTCCTTGAGTTTATATGCTGATGAGCCAGTGCAGTTAACATTCTCTCTTCTGGGCTATAAAGCCTCTGAAAAGGCTATTAAAAAAAATAAAATCAGCCTGATTTGGCACTAAGTATATTTTTACTTCTTTGGGACTGTTTTTGGCAATAAAACCGAATTTGGAACACTCAAGAATTTTATTTCTATGTACATTTGCTCAAAACATTATTACCCAGAAGACTATGGAAATCCAACCGTCACTTAATCCCAAAGTTACTTTCTCATGGTTTACGAAGAAGGAAGGAATCTTCCTTGATCCAATGTATTTATTGGCACTTTTGTGAAAGTTCAAATGTGTAATAACACAATTTCATTACTCTTTGTTGGCATACAAATAAACTCAAAATAAATCATAAAGATACAGCTAAAACTATAAAACGCCTTGAAAAATACTTGAAAGCCCGACCTTTGTGACCTTCAGTTAAGAAAAAAGTTCTTATTCAGGACAACAAAAAAAATGGTTAGACTCTGGACACATTTTAAGTTCATGCTCTTTAAAATGTTCTGTTAAGAGAATTGAAAGGGGAAAATGGTATCCAAAAGTAAAAGAACTCTTATAAGTCAATAAGAAAAAGCAACCTCCAAAAATGTCCAGAGTATTTGAACATGGGAAAAGAAGATACAATAATAATCAATAAACACATAAAAATTCTCAACAGCATCAGTCATCAATAAAATAAAGATTTAAACCATTGTGAGATACCACTGTACACTCATAAAGGAGCTAAAATTAAGAAGATTGGTGTTACACAGTATCAGCAAATGAGGAGCTACTGAAACTCATCCTTTGCTGATAGGAGGATAAATGATACAGCCATTTTGGAAAAGAGTTTGGCACTTCATCATTAAGTTAACCACACACTCCCCATCTGACCAGCACCTCCACTATTAGGCATTTACCCAAGAGGAATGGAGGCATATGTTCTCAAAAACACATATGTATGTATGTATTTCTAGCAACTTGACTTATAAAAGCAAAACTCAGCACAACCCAAATGTTCATGAATAGATGATGACATAAGCATGTCATGGTCTATTAATACAATGAAATGCTATTCAGCATTGAGAAGGAGCAAACTACTGATACACACAACATGAAGAACCCCATGTTGAACAAAGAAAGCCAAGCACAATAAAAGTTGAAACCAATATGATTCTGTTATGAATTTTTAGAACAGATAAAATCGACTTACAATGATAGAAATCAAATCAGTGTCTGCCTGTGGTAGGGTTAGGAGGAACTGACTGCAAAGGAGAACAGAAGAGCTTTCTGGAGTGATGAAAATGTACCATTTCTTGATTGGACTGGTCATTACAAGGTTATGTACATATGTCAAGACTTATTCAAGTGCACACTTGAAACGGGTGCATTTGATGGTATGTCAGTCAAGCTTCAATAAAGTTGATTTTTAAATTAAAGAGAAGTAAACACACAAAGGTATATTTGTTTATATTTTATCACTTAAAGAAATTGTGAACAGCAACAGCCCCAACCAATGAGCATGCTTAGGAACCAGATCATGATATTTAAGTATAATTCTTCATTAAAAGGCACCTTGGCAAAATGGTTGACATCAGTTGAAGAAGGAAAATACAAAATGAACCTGCAATATCTTGTTTTGATAGAAAGTCAAGAAGCACTCAAAGAATAATGGGTTGCGTCAAAAAGATGAAGAATCCAACTTAAAGGGACTCCTATTGGTCAACTCTGAGAGAATTTGAGTACCAAAATACATAATGATAATAAGAGGTTACTTACCACTAAACTAAATAGGATATTTATTTATATCCTATGTAGTTGAGTGCATTGAAGTGATGAGGAAAGAGATATTTGTACAGATTTAAAGTTGTTGTTCAGTCACTCAGTCGTGTCTGACTCTTTGCGACTCCATGGGCTGCAGCACATCAGGGTTTCCCGTCCTTCTCTATCTGCTGGATTAAACTCGTGTCCATTGAGTCAGTGATGCCATCCAACAATCTAATCTCATTCTCTGTTGTCCCCTTCTCCTCCTGCCCTCAAAAGATTTACAGTAACTTCCCACAAAATATTTTTTAATTACAAAGGGTAAAAGTGCAGTGTTACAGTGGAGAAGCATGGCAGATACGGTTTTAGTCAATTGATCAAAGTCAACCTCATGACTAATGCAATAAGTCAGAAATGTGTGTTGTACCATGCAACGGGGTTTGTGAGAAGACTGAATTTTCTGTGACACCCCTGCTAAAGATGCATAACCTGTATCTATTCCTAGAGATGCTACAATATGCATCATGTCAACTTGAATTTTTGCTGATACAGCAAAAATCTCAGATATCTTCTCCTAGATGAGCAGGTACTACGTACTCAGTACATTGTTGTTGTTGTTGTTGTTTAGTAGCTAAGTCATGTTTGATTCTTTTGCAACCACATGGACTGTGGCCTGCCAGGCTCCAGGGGATTTCCCAGGCAAGAATACTGGAGTGGGTTGCCATTTCCTTCTCCAGGGAATCTTCCCAACCCAGGGGTCTAACCCTCATCTCCTGCTTGGCAGGCAGATTCTTTATCACTGAGCCACCAGGGAAGTTCCACCCAGTACATAGCATTGGGTAATTCTTCCCATTTTACCACTCACTCTTTATTGTCTAATGGACCTCTCTGATCCATCATCTCATACAATCTATTTACTGATCATTTTTACATTTTTATATATGCTGCACAATTTTTAATTTCACTTCCCATTTCTTTAATATTTGGATAAAAACAAATAGCAACATGAATAGCAGTGGAAGATTTTATGTGGAGATTAATCCCATATCTTTTAAAATATCAGGCCTTAACAAGTACAAAGCCTCCGTCAGATAGTGAATTATAAGTGTCTGGCACCCAGTGGCCTGTGACTCAGTTACTGGCTGACATTTCAGTCTCTGAACTCATCTAACAAGTGGCCTGTAAATTATACTTTCTTCTAAGTCTCTGACATAAGGAAAGATTAGATAGCGTTTGGAAACCAAGAGCATAACCTGCATGTTGGTCATGTTTGGTCCTGCATAGAGGCTTTGCGGGAAACTCAGCCACCTGAGGTCAGTGCAAAATGACAGCAGCAGCTGCCATCACATAGCAGAGAAATATGTCTTTCCTTCCTGGACTGCACTGCCTGCTGGGCCCTGGCCACTTGTGACGAGTGGTAAATTCAATTCATAACTTCAGTGTGTTCCTTGGGCAGCACATACATACTTGCTGACTTCTGTAAGGGTTGTTAGGAGCTCAACTGTTCAGCCCTTTGTCTTTATTTGAGCAAAAACACCAGACTCCACTTTTAACACCCCTATTAAGAGAAAATCAAATCTTTTTTTTTTCCTGGGGTTCTCTGCAGACCTGGAAATGATGATCCCATGGGAATCATGGGAAAATAGTTCTCCCTTATGGGGCAAAAGCTGTAACAGAAATAAATATGCAATTTGATTTTAAGCACCAAAATGTATCTAAGTCTTTAAACATCTCTGCTAATCTATTTTAGAAGTGGAGTAGAAAGAGCAAATTCCTAAAATCAAATGCATCTTATGCCACCAAGCCCAGAGGAACACTACTTTAGAAGCCATGCATGTGTGCTAAGTCACTTCGGTCATGTCCGACTCATCTCGGGCCCCATGGTCTGTAGCCTACCAGTCCCCTCTCTCTATGGGATTCTTTGGGCAAGAGTACTAGAGTGGGTTGCCATGCCCTCCTCCAGAGGATCTTCCCAACCCAGGGATCAAATCTGTGTCTCTTTATGCTTCCTGCATTGGCAGGCGGGTTCTTGACCACTAGCACCACCTGAGAAGCCCACTTTGGAGGACAGGTCTAACGTTTTGCTGTAAATTTAAGAGTGCTGTGTCATTGTTCCACTGTCCTTTAAATGAAATCGTGCCATTTAATTATTACTTATGCAGCAGGGTATGTTTTTAATAATTATATTCCAATATAGGCTCATTCTGGGCTTCCCTGGTAGCTCAGTGCTCAAAGAATCCATCTGCCAATGCAAAGACATGGAATCGATCCCTGGGTGGGGAAGATCCCCTGGAGAAGGGAATGGCTACAAACTCCAGTATTCTTGCCTGGGAAATCCCATGGACAGAGGAGCCTGGAGGGCTATAGTCCATGGTGTCACACAAGAGTTTGACACAACTTAGCAAGCAAACAACAACAAATAGGCTCATTTCAGAATGAAAAAAGCCCATAAAACAGATATCCTGTTCATTTCAGAATTTATTGGGAAAAGAACTCTCTGACTATGGTCTTCCTGCTTCATTCATTTGTTCCTGTGTGACAAGACGGTAAGAATATTCCATCCAGAGGCCCACACTCCTATCCTGGCCAGTATACTTATTTACAATGGAATAGCTCATAGTTTATAGCCCCTAATATGCAAAGAGCCTTGCAAATCTATTATAAACAAGAAAACTGGACAATCTGGGAAAGAGAATTATAACTGGCCAAGTGAAGTCACTCAGTCTTGTCTGACTCTTTGTGGCCCCATGACTGTAGGCTCCTCCTCCATTCATGGGATTTTCCAGGCAAGAGTACTGTAATGGGTTTCCATTTCCTTCTCCAGGTAATCTTCCCAACCCAGGTATCAAACCCGGGGCTCCCACATTGCAGGCAGACACTTACCATCTGAGTCCCCAGGGAAGCCCATAACTGGCCAAAAATTGAATATTTTTATCTGCTATTATTCATGAATACTACTGCTTTAATTTGCATTTTTTAAATGATGAGTTTAGCATTTTACTGGCCAAAAATATATTAAATGTGCTAAACTCATTTTAAAAAATGCAAATTAAAGCAGTGGTATATTTTGTCAATAATAAGAGCAGATAAAAATATTCAATTATAATATCTATTGGTAAAGATACAAGAAAATAGGCAATGAAGGTAAATCTGGCAAAATCTTGGGTAAGCAAGATTTGATATTTGGTATTATCTTTTAAAAGATAAAATTCGTATGCCCATTGACCTGGCCCTTCCATTTTCAGAAGTTTAAGCTATAAATCTCATATACATACACTGATATATATGATTTTATATATATATATGAAATACAGATATGTACACATATGCTATTGCAGATGTAATTTTTTTTTAATTTGAAAGCAAGCTAAATGCTTGCTTTAGCTTGCATTAATACACTAGCTCATTAATACCAAACATTTCAAATACATATTCATATATATAGTATAATACATATATATATATGTCTGTATATATGAGATATAGTATAACATATTGGCACAGTCATATGGTAGAAAGCTATGCCGTCATACACCTGTGTACACTTTCATTAACATAGAATATTTGTGGAAAAATTCACAAGAAACTTCACAGAGAACGCCTATGGTAAGGGAGAGAGAAGAACTCACCCAGAAAGAAACTTGTCATAATATACTCTTTTGAACTATTTGAATTTTTTATCATTTATATGTAGTACTTCTTCAATTAAAAAAAAAAACTTTTGTAGAAATTTTTGAGAAATCTAGTGAGTTTGGAATGGTTTCATGTGATTAGAGTATCTGTGTCTCAAAATAACAGGTCAGAATGAACAAATAATTAAAAGTTTTAAAATAAAACCTGGTGTACTATGTGCCAGTCAGCAATCTGCTTGTTTAAATAAAAGATCACCTCTTGAGGGTCATTTTCTCATCTTCTAAGCTCTGTGTTCCTCAGGGACAATCTTTTCTTTTTGAAAAGCACCACAGTACAAAATATGTTGTTGACTTTTAATTTTTTTGAAAAGCCTGTTGACTCCCAGTTGCTCTATTTTTTATTCATGAATTCCCTTTTCTGAAAAAAAAAAAAATTAGGCAAGGAAAAGATATTACATCAACAGTGTTCATTTGATTAAAGAAAATTATTTCCTTTAATAATATGGATATTTAGACAGGTTCCTGTTAATACAGATTTGGGTTATTTTTACTTTGGGAATAATCTCATTAAAGTACTATAAATATTCTTATATAAAATCTTTCGTGAATGTATGCATTATATTTTTAAACTTATTTTTTACTGAGATACAGCTGAACAACCAGTGTTGTGATAGTTTCAGGTGAACAGTAAAGAGACTCAGCTGTACATATACATGTATTCACTTTCCCCCAAACTTCTCTCCCATCCAGGCTGCAACATAACGTTGAGCATGTGCTACACAGCAGGTCCTTGCTAGTCATCTGTTTTAAACATAGCAGTGTGTACGTGTCCATCCTAAACTCCCAAACTATCCCTTCCTCCCATCTTCCTCCCGCCACAACCATAAGTTCCTTCTGTAAGTCTGTGAGTCTCTTTCTGTTTTGTAACTAAGTTCATTTGGATAATTTCTTTTTTTAGATTTCACACATAAGGGATTGTCATATGATATTTCTCCTTCTCTGTCTGACATACTTCACTAAGTATGACATTATCTAGGTCTATCTATACTGCTGCAAATGGCATTACTTCATACTTTCCAATGGCTGAGTAATATTCCAATGATTGCACATATGTGCTTCTCTATCTATTCTACTGTTAAGGGACATTTAGGTTGTTCCATGTCTTGGCTATTGTAAACAGCACTGCAGTGAACACTGGGGTATATGTATCCTCTTGGATCACGTTGTTCTCCAGATATATATCCAAGAGTGGGATTGCAGAGTCATATGGTAACTCTATTTTTAGTTTTTTTTTAGGAAATGCCATACTATTCTCCATAGTGGCTACACCCATTTACATCCCTACCAACAGTGTGGGAAGGTTCCCTTCTCTCCACATCCTCTCCTGCATTTATTGTCTGCAAATTTTTTGATGGTAGCCATTCTGGCTAGTGTGAGGTGGTATTTCATTGTAGTTTGGATTTGCATTTCTCTAATAACTAGTGATGTTGAATGTCTTTCATGTGTGCACTATTTTGACACAGTCTGTTACAAACTGAATGTTTCTGTTAGCCTACAAATCATATATTAAAATTCTAATCTCCAAGTGACAGTATTAGGTCAAGGCCTTTGGGACGTGATTATACCTAACCACAAGGGTAGAGCCTTGTTGAATGGGATTACTGATTGAGAGAGGAAAAACACTTAAATTTCTTCACTTTTCTGCTGCTGCTACTGCTAAGTCGCTTCAGTTGTGTCTGACTCTGTGCGACCCCATAGACAGCAGTTCACCAGGCTCCCCCGTCCCTGGGAGTCTCCAGGCAAGAACACTGGAGTGGGTTGCCATTGCCTTCTCCAATGCATGAAAGTGAACAGTGGAAGTGAAGTCGCTCAGTTGTGTAGACTCTTAGCAACCCCATGGACTGCAGCCCACCAGGCTCCTCCGTCCATAGGATTTTCCAGGCAAGAGTACTGGAGTGGGGTACCATTGCCTTCTTCATCTTTTCTACTACTCACACTAAACGCTGTGACCAGGTATGTGCAGGTTTTTCTGGCATCAAGCAATCCTCCAATTCTCTGAAGGATAGATTGACTGCGCATCCTACAATTTAACAAAATCTGACATTGCCTAGGGATAGCATCAGATCTCACAGGTTAAAGGCTCAGTCCTGTGAGAGTGACCCCACTTCAGATCCTAACTCAAGTCCTAGGTTGTCACTTGTGCTTCTGACCAACCACAAATCAGAGGTTCCCATAACCCCCTCCTCAGGTGCCATTAATTCACTAGAATGGCTTACAGAAGTCAGGAAAACATTTTACACACTAGATCACTGTTTATTATAGAAGGATATAGTGCAGGAACAACCAAATGGAAGAGAAACACTGGGCAAGGTGTCAATATATGGGCAGGAGAGCAAAGCTTCCAAGCCCTCCCTGACACCCATGTTTCAGGCACCTCCCTGTGTTCATCAACCAGGATGCTCTCCAAACCCTGTACTTTAGGGATTTTTGTGGAGGCATCATAGTGTAGGTATGATTGATTAAATCATTAACTGTGCCTGTGTCTGCTCAGTCATTCAGCTGTGTCAGACTCTTCGCAACTCCATGGACTGTAGCCTGCCAGGCTCCTCTGTCCATGGGATTCTCCAGGCAAGAATACTGGAGAGAGTTACCATTTCCTACTCCAGGGGATCGTTCTAGCCTAGGGATCAAGCCACTGTCTCCTGCATGTCCTGCATTGGCAAGCAGATTCCTTACCACTGAGCCACCTGGGAAGCCTGAATCATTGACCCACTGGGGATTAATTCAACCTCCAGCCCTTCTTCCTTCCCAGAAGGTTGTGGAGTGGGGCTGAAAATGTTAACCCTCTAATCATGCGATTGGCTTTCCTGGGAACCAGTCCCCAGACTTAAGGGCTTTCCAAAAACCACCTCAAGGTATATGCCCAGGAGTAGAACTGCTGGGTCACACGGCAGAGGCTTGCCTCATGGCTCAGTCGGAAAAGAATGCCTACAATGCAGGAGACCTGGGTTGGATCCATGTGTCAGGAAGATCCCTGGAGGAGGAAACAGCTACCTACTCCAGTATTTTTGCCTGGAGAACTCCATGGACACAGTAGCCAGGTGGGCTACGGTCCATGCAGTCACAAAGAGTCAGACACAACTGAGTGACTGAGGTAATTCTATCTTCAGTTTTTTAAGGAACCTCCATACAGTTCTCCATAGTGGCTGCACCAATTAGCGTTTCCACCAACAGCCAAGACGTTTCCTTTCCTCCACACCCTCTCCAGCATTTATTGTTTAGATACTTTTTTGATGAGGGCCATTCTGAAAACCACCTCGCTACAGTTCAAAAGGGCTTGTTTTGAATAACACAAGACACCTTCATTGCTCTATCACTTAGGAAGTTACTAGGGCCCTGGGAGTTCTTTGTCACAAAGACAGAAGACTAAAGACACCTTATTATAACTCGCAATATCACAGTACTCTTATAAGAAGAGACACAGCTTGCTCTCTGGCTTTCTGCTCTCAGACATGTGAGAATGCCAGGAAAAAATGGCCAGTTGCAAACAGAAAGTGGCCCCTCACCAGACACCGGAACTTCCAGAACTGGATCTTAATTGCCCAGCCTCTAGAACTTAAGAGAAATAGCGTTTTGTTGTTTAAGCCACCCAGTCTGTGGAATTCTGTGATAACCGCCTGAACTAAGACACATTCCAAGTTTAATACTCAAGATTATCTGCATCATCTTCTCTCCTTCATTTTAATTCTTCAGTTCATTTTCTCACTCACCAAATGATAGTTATTTTCCACAAGGTTCAATCTCCAGAATCTTCTTTTTTTAAGAAGATTTTAAGCGGGTCTTCTTTGCTGCATGTGGGCTTTCCCTAGTTGCAGAGAGTGGGGGCTACTCTTTGCTGTGGTGTGCAGACCTCTCATTGAGGTGCTTTCTCTTATTGTGAAACACAGGCTCTAGGGTGTGAGGATTCAGTAATTGTGGCACACAGGCTTCATTGCCACATGGCATGTAGAATCTTCCTGCACCAGGGGTTGAAACTGCATTCCCTGCATTGGCAGGCAGATTCTTAACCACTGGACCACCAGGGAAGTCCTCCATCTCTAGAATCTTCTTTGATTCCTCTCCTTCACTCTCCGTGTAAAATGACTCTCCAAACATAGTGTTTTCTTCCTATTAAAGTTCCTAGTGCTGTGTTATTGTTCAGTCACTAAGTCACATCTGACTCTTTGCGTCCTCATGGACTGCAGCATGCTGGCCTTTCCTGTCCTTCACAGTCTCCCTGAATTTGCTCAAACTTATGTCCATTGAGTCAGTGATGCCATCCAACCATCTCATCCTCTGTCGCCCCCTTCCCCTCTTGACCTCAGTCTTTCTCAGCATCAGGGTCTTTTCCAATGAGTTGGCTCTTCCCATCAGGTAGCCAAAGTATTGGAGCTTCAGCTTCAGCACCAGTCCTTCCAATGAATATTCAGGGTTGATTTCCTTTAGGATTGACCTGTTTGATATCCTTTCTGTCCAAGGGACTCTGAAAAGTCTTCTCCAGCACCACAGTTTGAAAGCATCAATTCTTCGACACTCTGCTTCTCTGTGATCCATCTCTCACATCCCTACATGACTACTGGAGAAACTATAACTTTGTATGGATCTTTGTTGGCAAAGTGATGCCTCCACTTTTTAATACACTGCCTAGGTTTGTTGTAGCTTTTCTTCCTGAAGCAAGCGTCTTAATTCTGTGGGCTCAGTCACCATCCACAGTGATTTTGGAGCCCAAGAAAATGAAATCTGACACTATTTCCGCTTTTTCCCCATCTGTTTGCCATGAAGTGGTGGGACCAGATGCCATGATCTTTGTTTTTTGAATGCTGAGTTTTAAGCCAGTTTTTTCACTCTCCTCTTTCACCTTCAACATGAGGCTCTTTCGTGCCTCTTCACTCTGTCATTAAAGTGGTATCATCTTAGGTTGTTGATATTTCTGCCAGCAGTCTTTGATTCCAGCTTGTAAGTCATCCAGCCCAGCATTTTGTATGATAGTCAGCATAGAAGTTAAATAAGCAGAGTGATAATATACAACCTTGACATACTCCTTTCCCAGTTTGAAACTAGTGCTGTATAATAAGTTAATTTAAAAAGTAGTGGTATAAAAACAACAACTATTTTCTTTTGCTCACACTTATGTGGGGGTAGGAATTCATAAATGGCTCAGCTAGGTGTTTCTTAGTCGGAGTTCCTTAGATAGTTGCAACCAGACCTTAGCTGACGCCACAGTTGTCTGAAGGGTTAGCTGACCTAGATGTTCATGAGCTGGCAGTTGATGGTGGCCATCTACCTGAATGTGTCCTCTCCAGCAAGGTGGACTCAGGGCAGTCAGACTTCCTTCCAGAGAGCTGAGCCAGCATCTCAGAAGCAGTAAGCAGAAGCCATATAGCTTTTTCTAGCCTAGTTAAAATCTTTTTCTGGTTGTTAAACATTAGGACAGCACTGACTTAGCGCTTCTTTCTTTGCTTTCTTTGTCTGTGTACACGTGAGAAATGTTTTGAAAAACCATAAAGCATTCTAATTGAGTTAACCAAATCTTGCTTTTTGAAGGTATATTTTTTCCAGTGTTTCATATGTTAAATAAACAAATTAGGATATATTATTTGATAAATAATTTACAACCACAAAAATCCATATTTTCAAAGAATGTTTTGAAGGAGGAAACAGACAGAGCTGGACTCCATCTTAGGCCAGGCTGCGAACATTAGGCTACACGCGCGGTCACCCTCCCAATGGACTCTGAACTTTGTGCCCAGTGTCTATAGAAGTGGCATACCAGTGGGAAACCAGACCCCCCTAATAAAAGAGCCTCAGGACTTGTACTTGGACTCTCTGTTGCCTAAAATATGCTAATTACCTCTGTGACAGACAAAGTCATAAATTCCATGACTTAAATTCCAAAGTCATAAATTCCATCCCATATCAGGATATGACCACAGGCCTATTGATAAATATCCACTGTTTATCTAGTCTTGTGACACATGAATCATGGGTTAACTTTGATTGTATCTCTCTTTTACCTTGTCCAGACTAGTTTCAAGGAATTTGAGGAGGTGGGTTTGAGTAAGTACACTTAGGGTATATAAGGTTTTCACAAAAACTGGTCAGGGTCCTTGGCTAAGAGGAGACTCTTCCTTGGGCCCACCGATGTAATAAACTGCACTCCACTATCTGCATTGTCCTTCTGAGTGAGTTTGTTTCCCGGAACGCATGGCTACAACAGTTTTTTATAATGAGTATTAATCATGATATATCATTAACAAAAATTGTTATAAAATCATATAATAAAACATGATCACAATTTTGTGGAGGGAAAAAAAAACCATAAAATGTTTCACAAAATTAAGAACATCTTAAAAATGATGATTATAGAAAAAAAAAAAATAGGCCTTATATCTGACAGGGTAGCTTACTGAGATCTCAGTTTGTTTCAATCTTGAATTTTTCCTGTGTTTCTATCAAAGTAGCTCCTGTATCTGGTCCTTTAATTCAGGGACATTATGAGACCAAAGTGAAATTTCCTGCCAATTTGCCTCCTGTCTTTCATTTTCAAAAGCCCAGAATTTTTGAGAAAATTATACTAGAGGATAATGAGGAAAAAAATCAAGCACCTTTATAGGAGTGAGTAGGAGAAAAGAGGAAGGAGAGATGGATGGCGAGGCCCTACTTCCCATCCTTTTAGAGCTTTCTGGGGGGCTTTGGTAAAGAATCCGCCTACAATGTGGGAGACCTGGGTTTGATCCCTGGGTTGGGAAGATCCCCTGGAGAAGGGAAAGGCTACCCACTCCAGTATTCTGGCCTGGAGAGTTCAATGGACTGTATAGTCCATGGGGTTGCAAAGAGTCGGACAAGAGTCGACTTTCACTCACTCCTGACAAGCAAACATGGTGTATGTCAGGATTGGCAACCTGCAGGCCATGCACTGGCACGCACTTTTGTAAATAAAAGTGGAGGGGTCGGGGGATACAGCATGTCTATTTATTAAAGTAGTGCCTGTAGCTATAATTACAGTTGCGACTGCAGAACTGAGTAGTTATGACAGAGACCCATGAGACCCATGGCCTGTGGCATATTTACTGTCTGAAAGATTTTTCTCCTGCTCCCTGTAAATGGTGCCTCCCAGAATTGAGTATAAAACCTGCACAACCATGCAACAGCCCTAAAACTACAGATCCCTAGCAAGGATATCATCCCTACTGAGGCTGGAAACCACTTCAAATGACGTGGGAGCTTCAGTAATATCATATTCATGGGCCGTGTGAAAGGAAAATCAAAATGCAGTCAGTATTGCTAAGAGCTCTCTAAATGGAGCCAGGAGGCAACTGAGGAAGTGTGACTTATGCATGTCTCAGCCTGGGAGGAATCTGACCTCTTTACCTGATTACGTTATCCAGAACACCTGCCAGAAATTCAAGATACTTACTGGACCCTTTCTTAAAAGAACTCATCACAGTCTATTTATTGGACCCCTACCCCAAAACAACTTGTGATTCCTTAACGACAAATATTTTCTGACTGCTATCAAAGCTGATACCAGTCAGATACCATCCCGTCGATACCAGCCAGGCAACGCTTAACTAACAATCTCATGGCTGTTTTTATTGGAATATAGTTGCCTTACAGTGTTGAATTAATTTGTCCTTAAGTCCCCAACCCTTTCTCTTCCTCAGAGCACTCTTTCTGTGTCTCCTGAATTGGAATTCTTAAGACCCCAAATAAACTCTTATCTGCAGCCTCCTGTATTATTTTGGTTAGCAGACCGTGTTCATTTTAAAAGAGGACAAAACCATGACTCTTGCACAAAAAGAAAACCAAGATTTTATTTAGGGGTTTCCCTGGTGGTTTAGATAGTAAAGAATAAACCAGGAAGCTACATAAAAATAGTTCAAATGAAAATTGGACTTTCTGAGATTTATATTCTGTCAAAACTCATTTTCATAGTCATGTCCAGGAGTCATTTGCTTATCTGTGCATACAAGTCATTTGCATTATTATTATTGTCCTACAAGTTAACTTCTGTCTTAATGGAATTGTAAGATAACCTCGTCAAAGACAGCCAAAAGCAGGGACAACCCACATGAATGAGCTTGCCAGAAAGCCTACGACATTACAGAGGTTTGCATAGTTTTCTCCTTTGGGACTGAAGACCACAGACAAGCCCCACAAATATTTTGCTTTTTTTAATTATTATTATTACTGTTAGGACCTGCAGATGACCCCACAGAAGCTGTATAATGACTGAAATTAAATGATTTGCCAAACAAGTGATGAGTCTCAGATTCAGAATACCATTGATTTAAAGAAAATAAATTATATTGTTATTTCTTATACTTCTGAGTGTCTGAAATAAAATTCAGATCTCTTGTATTCCAATTCCTTGAGAACAGAGAGCCTGTCTGATCTACTTCTGTTTTTTTAGACCTGAAAATGGATAAACAGGTGACTGGCAAATATTTGCTAAGCGGATAAAATAAATGCAAAGGAACAAGAGAAAAGTGTATATTTCACAGTTAAATAAAACATCATTAAGGAAAAAACTTCTAACCATGGACTGTCTTGCATGTGCATTGTGCAAATTCTTACCCAGTTTCACTATTTTGCGTGGGTGAGAAATAACAAGAAATATCTGATATAGAAGCTCAGAGATTGTAGAGTGAGTCTTGGATCTGCCTGTTTTCTAAGGAAACCAAGAAAGGAAAGAGCATCAAGCATGAAATTATTTTCTCTTACAGGAGAAGTTTTTTGCTTCACTGGAAGGCTACGCATTGTCTGGCATCTAGGGACCACTCTCAGGATTATCTGAGTTGACTTAGCAGCAGCAGCAGCAGTCTTTTATTGGCCCTGAGATCTTTTGCAACTCTGTAAATTGAAGATAAGAAGTAACAACGTAAAATAATTCTTGTCTATTGACATACAAGCTGTGTCTTGTTCAGTAGCTGTTAACTGATTTACCTTCCCCAGGTGACGCAGTAGTGAAGAATTCGCCTGCCAATAAAGGAGACGTAGGAGATGCAAGTTCTTTCCCTGGGTAGGGAAGATCCCCTGAAGTAGGAAACGGCAACCCACTCCAATATTCTTGCTTTGAGAAGAATGGATGGAGTTCCTCCCATGGATGGAGGAACCTGGCAGTCTATAGTCCATGGGGTCGAAAAGACTCAGACATGACTGAGTGATTAAACGCACACTCACACACACACACACACACCCCGTGGGAAAATCAATTTTGCGTCTATGTACACATTCATTTCTATATTCCTGATTTATAAGTGTGTCTGTTTCTTCAGATTCCCTTGAATGAGTTATGACATATGTCCAGTACCATCATTTGAAGCACACAAGGTTGGAGGTCCCCAGAGAAAGAGAACCAGGAATGGCTTTCTTGACATAAGAGGAGCCATTTTGGCCTAAGCCGTTTTTGTGATCTAAGTCTGGCCACAATGCTTGCCGTTGAACAAATTTCAGTAATTAGGTGTTCTTAAAGGAAGTAAGGGCATCTAGGAGCAAAGGAAAAGCAGTCAACCATAGTTCAGCAGTAAAACAGTCCTAGTTCCTCAAGGAATATACATAACAATCTGATACAGGTCTTTGAGTTCTGCAGGAATGAAGGCCCCCAGTCAAATGCAGGATGGAAGGATGATGTTGACCCGACAGACTTCAATCAACTGAAGCTTGGACTCTATAGTCCTTTGCTCCAATTCTATGATAAATTCCCTTCTGCTGGAGCCCCTTCATTAATAATCACATACCCTTAGCTTAAAACGTCCCCAGTTTTGCTGCTCAGAGAGGCACTTCTTTGGGAAAGATCCCTGATGTTCTCCTTACCTGATACAAGTAATAATAAATCCTCCCTTCTCCCAGTATTCAGCTTAGTGATGTCTGTTGGCTCAGAACCTGCCAAGAAGCAAATCCACCTTTCAGATAACATTATTGGTTAACGCGTAGAATAAAATCTTTAACAACTGTCCATTTTTATCTCTTTGAAAGTCTTTGTTTTTAACCTTTCTTTAGTATTTGACACTCTCCACAATAGTATTAGTTTTAGAAGGGAGTGAATATGCAATTCAAAGAGGAGAGGGAAACAATGGAAAAACAACACCAAGCTTTCAAACTTAATTGGGAGTTGAGTTTGAAATAATTGTTAGTGTACTCTAAGGATGCATTTAAATATTTATGCACATAATACATGATGCAGGCCCTCTAGGATAGCAAAGATAGTCAAGTAATACCCTGAAAACAGTGTGTAAACACTTTGTTTTAATTATTTACCTCATTGCCTTCATCAAAATGTCCAGATGAACGATAAGAGGAATCTAATCCAAATATCAATTTCTTTTTCTTCCCATATTTACATATTTCCTACTTCTTCCTCATGTTAAATATCAATGCAAAAAGCAGACCAGTGTTAACACATGTAGAAGCTGTAGGGCTCAGTTAGCCTCTTCGAGTCTAATAACGCACCTCCTCTGGGCTTTCCCAGGTGAGTCATTAGAATAGTCCACTTCCTCCAGGGTTTTCTGACTTAACATTTCTCAGAAAACAGAAATTAATGGGATAGGTTCAATTTTAGGTCACAAGGATCTTACTAAGTCAACTGAATCTGATACCAGACACCTATTATTTCTCAATTCTGCAGTACATCTGCACTGGAGATGATTCTCTGGGGAGACTAAGAGGAGGGTCTGCAGGGAGAAATATTGAAAGAACTTCCTTCTAAACCATAATTAGTTAGGCTGTGTAGAAAATAAAACACATGCTGGGAGAGAAATGCTCATTTGATTAAAAAAAAAAAAAAAGCAGTATCTCCCCAGACACCAGGGTATTGTTTGGGGAAGAAAATTTCAGAACTGAATATGTGAAAAAAAAAATAAAGGATGATTTCCTCGGAGATTTTTTTCAGGCTCTAGAAATAATGTGATATATGTAAGAAAATACCAATATTTCCCTAAAACACAGAAACAAACATCCTAGTTGATTACTCTTTTTAAAGCAGCTTTGGTGGGGAAAAAATAGTTACAGGCTTTCACCAGTAGAGGGGAATACTGTCCTAGGAAAAGGCACAGAATCTCTTCATGCTCATAGTTTTCACCTTCATTCTCATATTATTCTTTTACGGTATAATAAGAGATAAAGGTTTCTAGCTTGTTTTTCTCATTTATTAAATGTTTAATTGCAGGGGCTAGTGCATAATTGTTTTGTGGGAACAGAAAGGAGATTGTGGGACCCTGAGACCTGAGAAGGGTCATCCCAGGAGCTCAGACATTAGACCTTTGTGGCTAAGTTACAAAGCAGCTCCGCATCTGAAGGAATGAAGAGCTTGCCTTACTTGTGCACAACTCACTCTTTCCTCAAATACTCCAATGCAAAGTTTATTCCAGAATCTGCATAGTTTTTCATTGGCCTCTCCCAGTGGGAGACTAATAGTCATTGTTAACCAACAGAAACTTCCAAGGGACAGACCTTTATAATTCGTCCTTCAGGAACTATAAATTTTTTAATGTTTTGCTGTTTTCCACTTACTATCATCATGTCTTACATAACGCTTTCTTTTCCAGCATTTCTAATACTGCCAAACATTAAGAAGTTGATTTAATGAAGGGAAGTTTTACCATATAGTAGGATTACACAAGAAGTGTCATGGTGCTGACGAAATGAGAGGGTCCATTAGCTTGCTAGATCCTGAGGCTGAGAAAGCTCCCTGCCAAACCAGTTTTAAAACCCCTCTCATAATCAGAGCAAGCAGAGGAAAGGAAAGTGGAGTCTCTTCAACAGAACACCATAATGTTCTCAAGTTATAGCACCATGATAGCACCCTCAGGTTAGAGAGAGATGCTGAAGTCTCATGTTATCCAGCCATCTTCAGAGCTGAAAGAAAAAGAGGGATGGAAGGAGGGAGGAAGGGAGGAAGGGAGGGAAGAAAAGGAAAGAAAAAAAAACCAGAAAGCTATCAGGTTGGAAATTCTTAGAGAGGAGGAACTGGTCTAAAACCAGAACTCATTGTATATTCTTCATTTTTTGTTGTATCATGTAAGAATTCAGGTCCAATTACAAGACAGAAACCACACAGTGATTTTTTTAATTGAAGTATACTTGATATACATCATATATATTATAGTATATGATCACAGATATATAATTGATTTACAATACTGTGTTAGTTTCAGGTATACAGCAAAGTGATTCAGATATATTTTTTCCAGATTCTTTTCCATTATAGGTTTTTAGAAGATTTTGTATATAGCTTCCTGTACTATACAGTAGGTCCTTGTTCTTTATCTATTTTATATATAATAGTATGTATCTGTTAATCCCAAACTCCTAACTTTATCCTTCCCCCTGCTTCCCCAGGAACCGTAAGCTCCCATAACTTGCTTTCTAGGTCTATGAGTCAGTTTGTTTTATAAATAAGATCATTTGTATCATTTTTTTAGATTCCGTGTGTAAGTGAAAGATGATATTTATCTTTGTCTGACTTACTTCACTTAGTCTGATAATCCCTAGGTCCATCCATGTTGCTGCAAATGGCATTATTTCATTCCTTTTTATAACTCTATAATATTCCATTGTATATATGTACCACAACTTCTTTATCTATTCACCTGTCTTCCCTTTAGGTTGCCTCCACACCTTGGCTCTTGTAAATAGTGCTGCTATGAACATAGGGATGTGTGTATCTTTTCAAATTATGGTTTTCTCTGCATATATGCCCAAAAGTGGGATTGTTGGGTCATATGGTAATTCTATTTTTAGTCTTTTAAAGAACCTCCATACTGTTTTCCATGGTGGATATACCAATTTCCATTCCCACCATGGTGTAGGGGAGTTCCCCTTTCTCCACACTCTCTCCAGCATTTCCTACTTGTAGACTTTTTGATGATGGCCTTTCTGACCAGAGGAGCATCCCAGGTGGCACTCGTGGTAAAGAAACTGCTTGCCAATGCAGGAATCGTAAGACAAGCAGGTTCAGTCCCTGAGTTGGGAAGATTCCCTGAAGGAGGGCATGGCAATCCACTCCAGTATTCTTTCCTGGAAAATCCCATGGACAGAGGAGCCTGGCGGGCTACAGTCCATAGAGTTGCAAAGCACTGGACACGACTGAAGCAACTTAGCACACACGCATTCTAACCAGTGTAAGGTGATCCACAAATGTCATTAATATATAATTCATGTATATCATATATCATACATATCATGTATATCATATATCATGTATATCATTGATATACAAATCACGTAGATACACAAATCATTTCAGTTTTTATTCATGTTTCTCTAATAATGAGCAATGCTGAATATCTTCATGTTCCTGTTGGCCATCTGTATGTCTTACTTAAAGAAATATCTGTTTAGCTCCTATGCTCATGTTTTTCATTGGATTGTTTGGGGATTTGGGGTTTTTTTTTTCTTATTGAGTTGTATGTGCTGTTTGTATATTTTGGAAATTAACCTCTTGCCTGTCACATCATTTGAGAATATTTCTTCCCATTCCATAGGTTGACTTTTCATTTTATTTTTGGTCTCCTTTGCTATGTAAAGCTTATAAATTTGACTATATCTCATTTGTTTATTTTTGCTTTTATTTATATTGCCTTGGGAGAGTGACCTAAGAATACATTGCTACAGTTCATGTCAGAGAATGTTTTGCCTATTTCTCTTCTAAGAGTCTTATGGTATCGTGTCTTATATTTAAGTCTTTAAGCCATTTGGAGTTTATTTTTGTGTATGGTGTGAGGCAGTGTTCTGACTTCATTGATTTACACACAGTGATTTAAACAAGGGAAGTTTAATATTAAAGGATTATGAAACTATGACCAAAGAGTAGGCATTATGAAAACTATATATAGTGTCCGAAGGCTGAGACTGAGAGTTCCCACGGAAGGCCAAATTTGGAAGAAAGACTTCCTCCCCAAGGCTAAGTTCATACCTCACTGGAGAAGGTGAGGTTGCATTCCGCAGTGTGCCAGAGAAGTTTTCTGGTTTTCCTGGACCAGGTCTGATCTGCTCTAAGTGGGCAAACAAGGAAGCAGCCTTCGGGGAGTGCAGACTTGCCCCACTTGGCACACTGACATGCAGAGAGAGGAGAGCCCTCCAGGCACAGGCAGAGTATAGGTGAGCCTCAGCTAGTGATCAGGGACTGGAGGGCGCTGACGAGTGGCGGTGCCTGTGGAGGCAGGAGACCTGTAGTGTACAGCATCTAGGTGGGCTGGAGCTGCGAGGATTTGGAAGGGTACCACATTCTGGGTTCTTGGCTGGGGCAGACCACAACCTTGTTTTCAAACACACACTCCTGAGTTTGCACCCTCTGATAACAGCAGATTCCCCCTTCAGCCTGCTACTATCCTTCTAGTGTCCTCTACTGAAAAAGCCCAACATCATCCTTGCTATAAAGGTGAGATGTTCGCAGAATTCCATCCTTTATCACAGAGCAGATATTGGAGGATAAATTTGGACCTGAGAGGCAATAAATTGATAAGTAGTACATATGAATAAGAAGCTATATGTGATTAAAACCAAATATGGGTGTAATAATTTTTTAAAAAATTGTACTTCTAAAGTTCCTAAATCAAGAACCCCTCCAGGTATTGGTTAAGTAATTCCATCCAACTGGATGGACCCTAACTGATCATTAAGATTCTGGAACCTAGAGTGTCAAGTAAGTAGTCCCACAGCCATCTGGGTGATGGAGCTCCATGACACTTTCATAATCTAATGTCATTAAAAAAAAAAAAAAAACTCTGTGAGGCAATTATTAAAATCCTTCTATTGCAAATGAGAGAGGCTAGTGAGGATCAGGGAAACCAAGTACATCATGATAGAGATAGAAAACTTCTCACCAGTCAAGAGTTAAAAGGGCTTCAGAATACTTTAAGCATTTATTTCTGTTTGTTATAAAAATTAAAGACTTTCTAAACATGAGGGGATAAAATAATCCAGGACTAAAGGCACAAGAAATAATCAATAGAGGGACAGTCTGATAAGGTGAGAGCACTGATTCTGGAAGCAGATTGCTGGAGTTGGAATCAGGGCTCTGTCACTAGTGATGCAATGTTAAAGGACCAAACATTTTACATCTAGCATTTAGATATTTTAAGGTAAACACACTCACTTCTGAATATTTCTACTGACTCTAATAATACAGTTGCTGCAACTGGAAATTTCTTGGTGTGTCCGCAACTATAATAAGATACTTTTCTACTTTGAATTTCTATTGAATGATAACACAATTCCACACACTGCTTGTGAAAAATAATTGGAGTTGGTCATGCTTTGTTTCTCAGGCAGCCTCATTTCCTAGGGAGCAAATGAGTGGAATATAGGTCCTGCCCTTAATTTTCTTAGTCCAACATGCTTGAAATGATTGCATAGTCTTCTGTTCTACATGAACAGTTCCATCAGTTGTCTCATTCCTTATTCTGTAAGAATATGAAAAATCAGTATTTTTCTCTGGTGCATGTCTATACATCTATTCTTGTTCATTTCTGCTTTTCAAAAATTCCGACCTCTTAAATTTTTAAAAATTCTTCCCACTTATTTCATATCCTAATAAGAGTATATGTTAATAACCTAATGCACATTATATTTATTAAAGTTTGATTTATTTCTACATTGTGCTGCTGCTGCTGCTGCTGCTGCTAAGTCACTTCAGTTATGTTCAACTCTGAGAGACCCCATAGACGGCAGCCCACCAGGCTCCCCTGTCCCTGGGATTCTCCAGGCAAGAACACTGGAGTGGGTTGCCATTTCCTTCTCCAATGCGTGAAAGTGAAAAGTGAAAGTGAAGTCACTCAGTCGTGTCCGACTCTTAGCAACCCCATGGACTGCAGCCATCCAGGCTCCTTCGTCCATGGGATTTGCCAGGCAAGAGTACGTTGTGAGGAAGATAAAATATATATATGTGTATTTAATTTTGTTTCATTCAAACTGCTTACCTCAGGGATCATTCTTTGGGGTAATTAGTGGATATTCCCTGTATATGTAACCCTGATAAATACGTAACAGATACTAATACGAAGCCCAAATCTAAAACCCTACTATTCAGGGATTCAAGTGCCATTAGTTTAGCAAAATAGTAAATTTCAATAAATGGTATCCATAATTATTTCATGGACTCAAACTCTAACCAAAGACAGGGCTGGGGTGGGTTTTCAGACAGGAGACACAGTTACTCTATTTGAGCACTTTCTTTATTTTTTGCACATTTGTAAAGAAAAATACATTAGCCTGACTGTTGTTAAACCATGATAAAAAGGCATTAGAGGAAAATGTGTGAAAGCAGGACTCCAACCAAGTAGGAGAGAGAGTCAGATTGTCGTGTTTTTGTGTCATCATTGTTGATTTGCTGTTGATTTTAGAAGCTTGCTGCCCATCCATCCACCAAGGCTTGGTTTCCCTCTCACCACCCCCTCACTCCCATTTTTCCTCCCATCCTTCCCCAGAAGTGAGACCCACACCACACTTCTGCCTCCAACTGGCCTTGCCTAAAAGCTCCCTGGTAGCTCAGCTGGTAAAGAATCCACCTGCAATGCAGGAGACTTGTGTTTGATTGATCCCTGGATTGGGACGATCCCCTGGAAAAGGGAAAGGCAACTCACTCCAGTATTCTTCCCTGGAGAATCCCATGGACAGAGGAGCCTGGAGGGCTATAGTGCATGGAGTCACAAAAGAGTCAGACATGACTGAGCAACTTTCACTTCATTTCAAGAGTCTAAATAAAAGTCTCACAACTATTATGTGTCAAAACAAGACCCAACCTCAGTTCCCATTGGCTTCGGGGTTCTCTATCACATAAATGCCCAGGGTGTGGGCGAATAGCACCTCAGTCCGTTTTCTGGAATTCCAAAATCCAAAACCTCTGAAAACTGTCCATTTTTCTAAGTTTATAATAAACTCATTTGGTAGCAAATCTGACCTGAACTGAAGTGAGAGTACCTACTGGCTTTATTTTTCCCACTTGGTGTGAATGTTCATACATTTCCCGAGGGAAGTGTTGATGTGTTTCATTACTGTTCTCAGCCCCTTGCTGCGGGCGTATATTGAGACACTGTGTAAGCAGGGCGGTCACTCGGGACCCCAGACTTACAAAAAGCCTGTACCTGGCGTAAAGCTCTGCTTTCACTATCTTGAAATCTTTAATAATTTTCGAACAAGAGGTCATGCAGTTTTCATTTTGCACATGACCCTGCAAATTATATAGCTGGTCCTGAGTATAAGCACTGAAGCATCTTTCTAAAATCTGAAAAGTTATGAATTATAAAACATTTCTGACCCTGAGGGCTTTGTTAAGGCACCTGAGCTGCTATGCTACCAGTATTGCTGTTATTATTACTGACACAATGGATTGAATGCCTCCTATAGGCAGGTGATCTTCTAAGCACTTTCACATGTTAAATATAACCTTGTGAGTACAAGTACTTTCTTCATTTAAAACAACTGAGTAGAAATTTAACCTAAAGTGTTTATAGTCACCCAGATATAAATGGCAGAGGTGGAATTCGAACTAAGGCAGTGGACTTCACCTTTTCAGCACTATGGACCAGCTTTTTGGAAGACAATTTTTCTTTCAGAGTGGGGTTATGGATGCTTTCAGGATGATTCAAGCGCATTACATTCCTTGTTCACTTTCAGTTCAGTTCAGTCGCTCAGTCGTATCCAACTTCTTGCAACCCCATGGACTGCAGCACGCCAGGATTCCCGGTCCATCACCAACTCCCGGAGCTTGTTCAAACTCGTGTCCATCCAACCATCTCATCCTCTGTCGACCCCTTCTCCTCCTGTTCCATCTTCCCCAGCATCAGGGTCTTTTCAAATGAGTCAGCTCTTCGCATCAGGTGGCCAAAATATTGGAGTTTCAGCTTCAGCATCAGTCCTACCAATGAACATTCAGGACTGATTTCCTTTTGGTTGGACTGGTTAGATCTCCTTGCAGTTCAAGGGACTCTTAAGAGTCTTTTCCAACACCACAGTTCAAAAGCATCAATTCTTCTGTTCTCAGCTTTCTTTATAGTTCAACTCTCACATCCATACATGACTACTGGAAAAACCATAGCTTCGATTAGACAGACCTTTGTTGGCAAAGTAATGTCTCTTCTTTTTAATATGCTGTTTAGGTTGGTCATAGCTTTCTTCCAAGGTGTAAGCGTCTTTGATTTTATGGCTGTAATCACCATCAGCAGTGATTTCAGAGCCCCCCAAAATAGTCTCTTACTATTTCCATTCTTTCCCATCTATTTGCCATGAAGTGATGGGACTGGATTCCATGATTTTACTTTTTTGAATGTTGAATTTTAAGCCAGCCTTTTCACTCTCCTCTTTCACTTTCATCAAGAGGCTCTTTAGTTCTTCTTCACCTTCTGCCATAAGGGTGGTGTCATTTGCATATCTGAGGTTATTGATATATCTCCCAGCAATCTTGATTCCAGCTTGTGCTTCATCCAGCCTGGCATTTTGCACAATGCATATAAGTTAAAAAAGCAGGGTGACAGTATACACCCTTGACATACTCCTTTCCCGATTTGGAACCAGTCTGTTGTCTCAAGTCCAGTTCTAACTATTGCTTCTTGACCTGCATACAGATTTCTCAGGGGGCAGATAATGTGGTTTGGTATTCCCATCTCTTGAAGAATTTTACACAGTTTGTTGTGACCTGCACAAAGGCTTTGGCATAATCAATAAAGCAGAAGTAGATGTTTTTCTGGTATTCTCTTGCTTTTTTGATGATCCAGTGGATGTTGGCAATTTGATCTCTGGTTCCTCTGCCTTTTCTAAGTTGTGCACTTTATTTCTAATCTAGTGCTGCCACTGATCTGACAGGAGGTACCGGTCCATGGCCTAGAGTCTGGGGACACCTGAACTAAGGAGGGAATGATGCTGAGGCTGAAACTCCAGTACTTTGGCCACCTCATGCGAAGAGTTGACTCATCGCAAAAGACTCTGATGCTGGGAGGGATTGGGGGCAGTAGGAGAAGGGGACGACTGAGGATGAGATGGCTGGATGGCATCACGGACTCGATGGACGTTAGTCTGAGTGAACTCTGGGAGACGGTGATGGACAGGGAGGCCTGGCATGCTGCTATTCATGGGGTCGCAAAGAGTCGGACAGACACGACCGAGTGGCTGAACTGAACTGAACTGAACTGAACTAAGGTCTGATTCTGAAATCCTTGTAAGAACACTTAGTATTTTTGAAGAGAGGTACTTTGAAAGTGTTAGGATGAGACTGGCATATGAGATTGCCAATATTCATTTCTTTTGATGTAGGAAAACAGCACTTTATTCTGGCTTTGCCTGACAGATATGAAGGGCTACTTGTAAAATATAAGCTTCCTCTACTTCATCTATTTATTTATTTTTAGTCTAAAACCATGATTAAGCTAGTATTTTTGCAAAAATAAATAAAAGATTGCAGTGAAGTCAGAAGAAAAATTTATGTAGTACAATTTAAACCCAGTTGCATGTCTCATCCTGTCTCACCAGAGATGACATCACTGCTCCTAAATGGGGAGGGCTGGTCACAGGGGAGACCCTGTTTTTATTGTGATCAGCTGCAGACCATCAGCAACAATGACCTCATCTGCAGCTGAGGAGGTTTGACCTTTACCCCCTTAGGCATGTGAAGCAGAAAAAGAACGCTTCACAAGCCAAGGAATGTAAAACAGACAAGCATCCTTCAGCTTGGCAGAGTTTATCAAGCAAGTGTTAAGTGCAAATGGTCAGACTTGGACATGATGTAAAAGCAATTAAAAGGAAAAAAAAAAAAAAAAACAGTGAGCAGCCTGGGAGTTGGGTGGGTCCTTTGACGTTTCTTGGAAATATTAAAAAAATATTATTTTCATTTTACAATAGTAAAAGATAAAGGAGATTTTTTAAAAACTGTGCTTGTATGGAATTTTCCATAAAGAGATGGTAGAATTTAAATTCTTTTTGGTATCAGTTTCTATGAGAATATCTTAGACCTAATCAAATCAATTTGGTCCACCAATGGATAGGTTAATTGCCTACATTAAAAAAAAAATACAACTATAAGGCATGCTCTTTAGCTAAATTTTTTAAACTTTTTATTTTGCATTGGGGTATAGCTGATTAACAGTGTTGTGACAGTTTCAGGTGAACAGCAAAGAGGCTCAGCCAGACACATCCATTCTCCTCCAAAGGCCCTCCCATCCAGGCTGCCACAGTACACTGAGCCTAAAAGTAGGTGCTTGTTGGTTCTCCATTTTAAATGTAGCAGTGTGTAGAGGCAAGCTTAAGTTCCTTCTCTAATTCTGTGTGTCTCTTTCTGTTTTGTAAGTAAGTTCATTTGTATCAGTTCTGTTTAGATTCCACATTTAAGGAATGCCATAGGATATTTCTCCTCTCTCTGACTTACTTCACTCAGTATGACAATCTCTAGGTCCATCCATGTTTCAGCTAAATTTTTTAACTGTTGCAGTGATCATGAAGATTCCATAACAAGGGCCTGGGTTAGACACTCACACACATCCAGTAATGTGTGGACATTCACTGGGGACATTCTACTGAGTATTCTTTTCCCATCCTGCCTTCTTCCACTGAACAACTCACAGGCAGACCAGTTCCAAAGTAACAGTTCCTTCCATTCAAAAACTCCTTAATAACCGGAAATTGTTTAATATTTTAGGATTTTTGACATGTATCCTTTAATGTGCACCATGAGCGGAAACTCTGAAAGTCAGTTTAAAAAGATGGGTGAAATTGTTAGGTCAAAATAGATTGTTCCCATCTCCTGGCTGATTGTTAATCAATATCTTCTAAATCAAACAGCCTGTGGGAAGCAGATTTTATGTGTGTTTCACTTGCAACTAAATTGGAGAGATAGAAGCCTTCCAAACGAGTGCTGAAATCTGAAACATGAGAAATATTTCATTCAGGTAAAGAAGGCAGTTCATTATCCTAATTTTAAGCTGGGCAGTTACCCAACGAACAGGCCAAGTCCTTTATGTGTCCTGAGTGAGTTTTATCTGACTCACTGCTTCCCACTCTCGGAATGAAATGTAACTCATTCCCTCAAGCTAAGAATCTGAGAACACCAATTGCTTTAAAAGATGTGAGGAAAAGAGCTGATGATTTAGGTGAAAATTCTGGGGAAATCTTCACATTCTCTTTTAAGAGGGGGGAAACTTATGGGAAAAACAATAGAGCAGAATGAGTCTTTAGACCCAGATTTCTCAAGTCAAAACCATCTGCTCATTTAGGTGGTTAGCATTGTAAGGAACCCCTCCATTATTATTTTTGTGGTGCTGGTGATGATCATTTTAATGCTTGTCTGATGTATTTCTATTTACTAAAATTCTGTTGAAAATGAGATGTTAAATTTCAAAAAAGTTCTTATATTCCAGCAATTACTATTTCAGAGAGTTTTCCTTGGTTATCCCTCAGGACCCCAGAAAAAAATACTCAATTTACCATCTGGGTCCAATAGACCCTTTTAGTTTGCATAGTTAAATTGTATTTATAATTCATTTTTGAATACTTACAGAGGTAAACATGAAGCGGTAGTGTAAAATTTATTATAGAGAAAGAAGTTCATAAAAGTATTATACCGTAGTGTCTTTTCTTTTCCACTCCGTAAAGTTTATTGGGTTCATAACTGGATGGCTTGAACGGATATAAATTGTGATTTATCCATACGATAGAATACTATTCAGCATGAAAAGGATACATCCAACAACATGAACATATCTCAGAAAAATTATGCTGAGTAAAAGAAACCAGACCAAGAAAATAATACATTCTGTATGACTCTGCCAGTTACATAAAATTCGTAGTAAATAGACACTAATCTGTACTGACACAAAGCAGATCAGCGGTTGCCTGAGGGTGCCAGAGGAGGCAGGGAGGGAAGTGAGGGAGGGATCACGAAAGAGCAAAAGAGACTCTTGGGGTTGCAGAATATGTTCATCATCTTGATTGTGGTGAAGGCTTCCTGAGTGTACACACATGTCAAAACTTATCAAGTTGTCCACTCCATGTGCAGTTTGTCACATCAAAATAAAGTTGCTAAATTTTATCAACGAAATTAGGCATGAAAAAGCAAAGGGTTAGGTCATGAAAAAAAAAACAAGGACTTGTAATCAGGTTTCCTGACACTAAAGTCTGCAAAGAACAAAAGGATAATTCTGCCAAATGAAATGCTTGCTAGTTAGAGGGGACACCTTGCCTGGGCAAGATTGCTTGTGGATTAGGATCACGGGTCAAGGATACTTCAGTAGGGAAGTCTTCTAGGGAAGGACTGTCAGCAGGGAATTTAACTGGAGGGCCTGTTCTTTCTTTTTTTTTTCTTTTGAAATAATTTTATTTATTTATTTTTGGCCGTGCTGGGTCTCTGCTGCTGAGCAGGCTTCTCTCTAGTTGTGATGAGAGGGGGTGATTCTCTAGTTGCAGCGCACTAGTGGTTCTAGGGCATGCAGTAGTTGTGGCTCCTGGGCTTAGTTGCCCCTCAGCATGTGGAATCTTCCCAGACCAGGGATCAAACCCACATCTCCTGCGTTGGTAGGTGGATTTTTTTTTTATCACTTAGCCACCATGGAAGCCCCAGACCTGTCTTAAGTTTTCTCTGTGAGACCTCTAAAATCATATGAGTGACCTTAATTTATCAGAGAAAAATAAATATGGGTAAATTCATGTGGCTTTCCTTGGCCAAAGTATGGCTGCTTAGCAAGAAAGTCTTAACAGATCAACAAATAAACAAATACCATAATCTTGGAAAATTCTGGGAACATACGTTCTCTTTTAAATATAGGAAAACCACTGGAAAAAAAATAATACACCAGGATGACTGTTTAGACCAGGGTAAATAATGAATAAATTAACTTAATCATAATTCTCCTTTTGTTAAAAATGACAGTAGATAGAAGTTCTAATCCTAAAAAGCACTGTAAATATTTGGAGAAGGCCTCTAAATGTGGATTCATCAAAGCAACATTTGTATCCAGGGCCACTGATAAAAGATATATTGTATATGTGATCATTTCAGACCCTTCCACAATGCAGAGAAAGGAGTTATTTGCATGCTAATGTATGCAAAAAGATAAGTAATTCCTCCCCTTCTTCTGCTAAATACTGATCACAAAGCTTAGATTCAATGTCAGTCTCTGAAAGCTGGTACTAAAAGTCATTGCTGGGGAAGAGAAAAGCTTTATGTGTCTAGCTAGGCCTATGAACAAAGCCAAGGTTTTAGGCAAATACAAGGCTTACATTCCAGCTGTGCGATCATCTCCCTCTGTGACCTCAGACAAATGATTATACTTCCACATTCCTATTTCTTCATCTTTAAAAAATGTTGAAGTGTGGTGGAGGGGAGAAGAATCTCAGTGTTCATACTCAAACTATAGATCAAACTGTTATAATTGAACCCACAACATAACTTAGTCCCACAAGCCTAGAGTAGATGCCATAATGTTATAGCATTTGTCACTTAAAATCTGCTTATATTCCAGCTGTACAGACACAAAGGTGATGTACTATTTAACCAGTAAAATAAATCCTATTAGAGTGTACTGCTAGTGTTGTTCTTTCCCTGCATTCTTTTAACTCCCTTAAAACAAAAGTGTTCTTCTGGGAAACATGAAAAAGACTGAATATACAGGATGTGAAACTCTTTTGAAGAGTAAGTTTAATTTTAATCAAAACCCCATTCTACTTTTAATAGTATCCTTCATCTGAGAATGTGAAGAAAAACTTACTTGGATTATGCTCTTAGATTAATAAGAAAAAATGGTTTCTAGCCCTGGTTCTGTGAATATCCAGGTATGTGACCTCGGAAAAATAGGCTGATATATAGAAGAAAGGGCTTCCCTCATTGCTCAGTTGGTAAAGAATCGACCTGCAATGCAGGAGACCCCGGTTAGATTCCTGGGTCAGGAAGATCCGCTGGAGAAGGGATAGGCTACCCACCCCAATATTCTTGGAGTATCCTGGTGGCTCAGCTGGTAAAGAATCCGCCTGCAATGTGGCAGACTTGAGTTTGATCCCTGGGTTGGGAAGATCCCCTAGAGAAGGGAAAGGCTACCCACTCCAGTATTCTGTCCTGGAGAATTCCTTGGACTGTACAGTCCATGGGGTCACAAAGAGTCAGACAGGACTGAGTGACTTTCACTTCCACTTTATAGAAGAAAATATTATATAACCATTACGTACATTTGGGAGGCTTTATAATAACATTGAAAATAATTATAATAAGTTAAAAAGCCTTTAAAAGGTTTTTTTGTGCTTTTAATAACTTACAAAAATAGTCAAATAATATTAAATGAAGAGGCAAGAAAAGGTATACTAATTATATGTTCAGTATGATCTCAGCTGCCAAGATCAAAAAGAAATCCAACAAAATGTCAGCAGTAGTTGTCTTATTTATTGTGGTGGATTTGTAAATGATGTTTTTCTCTTCTCTCAACTTTTCTACAGAATATTCTCTAATACCATATATTATCTTATAGTTAGAAACCAACAAACTATAAAAGAAAAAATAAATAAATTACCCCAATGCAAAGAAACTACTTTAGCTTTCATCCATTAATCCTTCAAGTAGTAGTGACAGTTATTCCTAAGAATGCTTGATAAACTTACACATCCCCAACATTCTCAGAGTCAAAAGATTAGTGATACCCCACACCTTGCAAATATTGATTTCCTGGTATTGCTGAATTTCTCTGCTCATTACTGGAGTCAAGTGATGTATAATCAGGGTTGGCAGTGAGGGAATAATTGCTTTTGCCACAAACCGGGCAGCCATTGACACCACTGGAAGAGGGGGATGGATGGTGGGCAGCTGCGATGCACTGAGAAACACCTTATTAATGGAGCCACAGAATAACTTCCAAATGAGCATAAGTCATGCCTAGCAAATGTGTCAGCAAACCTCTGTGGCTTTATTGCTCAACCCTCTTCCTAGAGGAAACCACGTCCCTCTCCCACAGAGGAGTCATGGCCAGTTCTGGAGCTGCCACAACTGCACACATGCTCCAGAAGACCTCTCCAGTGTCTTTCTGAAATGTACAACCAAAGCTCTTTCCTACTACAGCTGTCACATCCCCATTCAATCTGTATTTATCAAGCACCAAGTATTTGCTGGGCTTCGCTAGCTCAGACAGTAAAGAATCCACCTGCAGTGCAGGAGACCCCAGGTTTGCTCCCTGGCTCAGGAAGATCCCGTGGAGAAGGAAATGGCAACTCACTCCAATGTTCTTGCCTGGAGAATCCCATGGACAGAGGAGCCTGGTGGGCTGCAAAGAGCCTGACATAACTGAGCGACTAACACTTTCATTTTCAAGTATGTGCTAAACCCAGGAAACAAAAATATCTCCTCGTTTAAACATGAAAGTTTAAAACAAGCCAAATTTGACTCACTCTGGCATAGCAGTATCTTGAAGTTATAACTTGGAGTTTGCCTCAAGCCATTATAAAGAGGTTGCATTTTATTTTATTTTGGTTATTTATTTTTGTTCTTTCTTACATTTTCACTATGTAATCTTCTCATCAAAAGTTGCATTTCAGAGTCAGGAAGAGCTGGGCTTCAATCCTGAAAGAAAAAAATATTAATAGTTTGCCCTGATTAATTTACATAACTTTTCTGAGCTTTGATTACTTATCTACAATGGACCTAAGAAGACTGATGACATTTAAAATCCCTGCAGCAGATCATTGCAATTCTCAATACATGTTACTTGCCTACACTGTTAGCAACATATATCTATTAACAGTTAAACATAATAGTAAAGGCATACTCCAACAAAAATCATTGCTTCTTCAAAAGCACACAGAAAGAATAATCAATTTATCTGATCAGAACAATATGCCCCTGAGAAACATGGCTAGAGAATAGCCCATTACTCCCTCAATTAGTTGAAATAAACAGAAGTCATTCTAGACTTTTAAATTTTGTTTTTATCTGTATCTGATGGAAGCATTAATTTCAGCATAGAAACCCCCAAGTAAGTGGCTGACTGTAAAGTGAGGTATCTTACTAGAGCAACCTCTCTCTGAGAAATCCAAACTACTAGGAAGCAAACAAACCAATGAAAATCTCACATACTGTTGAATTTCAGCTCAAGCCTAAATCATCCAGAAATGGGCATCCAGCTCAACCTGCTTAAACCACACTCGTCAAGGAAACAAGAATGGTTGCTTTGTATCCTCATTCACTGTTTTCTAGCAGCTTCCCTGGTGGCTCAGATGGTAAAGCATCTGCCTGCAATGAGGGAGACCTGGGTTTGATTCCTGGGTGGGGAAGATCCCCTGGAGAAGGAAATGGCAATCCACTCCAGCACTCTTGCCTGGGAAAAATCCCATGGACAGAGGAGCCTGATAGGCTATAGTCCATGGGGTCACAAAGAGTCAGACATGACTGGGCGACTTCACTTTCACTTTTCACTGTTTTCTGGGTAGTAGAGAATGACCCAAGTGTTTCTGAGGGAAAATAGAAGAGCTACTTTCTGAAATATAAGAGATAAAGGCCAAGTCAAATGTTCATTTTCCTGAAGGTGAAGATACATAGAGGGATGGTGTAGAAATGAGGCTTGGAGGAGACTGTAGGCCACAAGTGGAAGTAGTTGTATTTGCCATCATCATTTCATTTAAAACTTGTAACATATACAGGACCTAAGCAGGTGAGAGATAAGGAAACCAAAGTAGGTAATGTCACCATGCATGAAATGGGATGGCAGGGTAGATACGCAATTTCCTGATTCCTAGGCCAGAGTTCATGCCCACCATCTCATGCAGCCTAATAGATGTCTTACCAATGGACTAAGTTCAAGGCTTGGCAGAGTAGAATAAATTTGCTTATATTTGTTACACTGTTTTGTTATGTTTTGTTCACATGTCCTGTAGCATATGAAATGACAAATTTGGTTGCATCTTTGGGGTTAGTATAAACAATAGATGTAAACAAAGTATTATGAAGAAATATACAGAGGAATCACATGTGGATAAAATAATTGAAGAAACACTTAAGGGATGAAATAAATCACGAGGATTTTCTAGAAAGAGAAATGAGCAAATGGAGGAAAAGCATGATTTACCATGCCTGTCTTTTCTTGGATGCATCCCCTCAACTGCAAATGAATTATTTCACTTTCTACATATTTTCCTCCTTGAAACTTTGATAGAGAGATTAGCTGAAATGTATGAAGCCCATTGTTTGCTGAGAGTAAAGGAGAACTCTAACTCCAGTCACAGTTCTTCATCTGCTCTTTTTGAGCTGTGACAGTATATGGAGCAAGGATATATCTGCCGAGACTTTAAAAATGCCATCTTGCTGCTCCTGCATACGTCGTTTAAGCAGAGGCAGGCCCTGATTCAGTCTGACCTCTACAGCCTTCTTTTCCTCATAGACAGAATTACTTAATCCCCTTCTAAATACTCCTTATCCCTAATCTAAGAGACCAAACCTGACAACTGGCAGAAAAGACATAAATAATACCAGCTCTCTCTATTCTAACATTTATCATCTTGTGATACTTGTTCCTAGTTGGGTCATAAACTTGCATCCCAGACTGTAATTGTGAGAAATAAGAGGACAGCAGCTGTGTCTTGTTTTCCTGAGTACATTCAGAACCTAGCATACCAATGGCATACAGTAGTCACTCAATAAGTGTTTGCTTACTAACTGACTGATTCATTAAACTGAGCTTCTGCCTTGGTGCCAAAACCCAGTCACCACTAGTCTGGGGACTCAGTCCCTATTCTGATCCCTGTTGGATACCTTCCTAATATTGTAACTTTTCTTGGACACAGGGCCCTCCATTTCTCACTCCTGGAAATTCACACACAGACCTTAATTCCTGTTCTTGAGCATGCTACTGCAATCTTTTGATTCTTGGATCACCAAAGCCATCTTTCTCTGGCTCCACCTTCGCTCCGACTTTGTGACTTGCTTTGCAGCAGCCTGCATAGAATCTCCTGAGGGCTATTTTTGCCTGGACTATCACTTTGATGAGTGTAATGTGTACACCCAGATGTCTTTTGCTTATCAATTATGCACAGTAATTGATAAGCAAAATCACCTGTTTTTATAAAAATATAATGGTTTACATGCTACCACAGCCTATTCCATTTACATATAAAATCTGTGACTATCTAAATTATATCAGGGTTCCATGAAATAATCTGTCAAATGCAAAAAAGAGATAGGCAAAATAAATGGTAATTATCCAAACAGACAATTAAATCACCTCAAAACTCCTCATTAAAGTTGTGTGTGTGTGTGTGTGTATGTCTGTGTGTGTGTCTGTGTCTGTGTCTGTGGTTTTTGTTTAAGTCAGTTGAACTGTCTCTACCCTTTATATTTCTTTCCAGTTTAAATAACAGGTCAGTCAACACATTTCCTCATATTGAAAGTTTCCATCTTAAGCTCTTGCTTCATCTTACTTTTCATAAAGTCAAACAATCTAATTTGTTGTGGTTTAGTTGCTAAGTCATGTCCAACTCTCTTGCAACCCTATGGACTGTAGCCCGCCAGGCTCATCTGTCATGGGATTTCCCAGGCAAGAATACTGAAGTGGGTTGCCATTTCCCTCTCCAGGGCATCTTTCTGACCCAGGGATTGAACTCATATCCACTGCATTGGCAGATGGTCTTTCCCACTGAGCCATCAGGGAAGCCCCAATCAAATGGACTAAATCAAGCCAGAGTTTGAGGAATTCCTTTTTTAAAATTCACCAATGGTTCCATTTGTCATGGACTCTATAGACCCAAGTGTCTTGGCCTTGATACTAAAAACTTACCTCTAAGACAACATCCCAACCAAAAAACCAACCTCTGCCAGCTCACTGCCTACAATCACTAAGATGAATAATTAGAAAAGTCCCCTGGAGCTTGGGAAAAATCAGGGAAATCTGTAACCTTCACAAAATAATGGACAACATTTTCATCAGGTTTTCAAAATTCTTTCTGAATCACTGAGGAATGAATCGTTTTAATAGCATTTTCCCTTGCTAAGAGGAAAATGACTCATGGCTTCAAAGATGAGCTGATGCCAAGGCCGAGGCAGAGCAGTGCTTTCAGTTTATCTACCTCAGTGCTCTTCAACCAGTTGTTTGGAAAATCTGCCTAATCTTCCTCAAAGGTCCACATTAGCAGAAGGCTCACGAGGTCACGTTTGTCCATATCATGCCACATCCTACAGCCAGCAATGGCCGAGCAGAAAAGTCCTCCGAGGAAAGGCTGATGCTCATTTCATAACGTTTTGTGTGAAGAGGGAGATGAAACACTCGAGGGAAAATATTTCCTTCTAACAGTGCTGCACCACATGAGAAAATAAAGGAGATTAAATTTAATTTTTAAGGATAACAGAATATTAAAGTGGCTTTCTTTCTATCTTCAACTTCCAGATCTAATTGAGTCACAAAGCATTCGAACTGGGTCATTTAAGTTAGGTCAGATCTCCCATTACCTTTGTCTAAAAGTCCAGGGGAAGTAAACTATGTATTGAGTTCTCACGTAATTATAGTAAAATATGATAATTACATTTAAATTTATCCCCATGGCTGATGAATGCAGAAAGTCAGGAGGAGAAAGGTGGATGTAATGCAGAAGTCATTTGATTGCTTTTAATTGCCTTGTTGCTCCCACGTGTAGTAGACCATAGTAGTAGACTGCAAATTGCTCTTCCCTGGGCTGGGTTGAGGGGATATTCTGAAGCACTAAACTGTGGCTCCCCATGACACACAAAGCACAGGAATGGAACAACCACAACTAAAGATTCTTTGTACAGATTTTCCAATGGCATTATATCATATATTTTTAAATACTTTCATATTGGCCATTAAGAGTATCAAAATTTCGAAATTCACTTACTGCTTGATCCTGGGCCTTTTCCCTTGAAAACAGGCACCCTGGCTTTCCGTGTGGAATCATGGGGATCAGAGGCAACTCCCTAACAAGTAGTTGATAGTTCCTCTCCAAAGAAAATGATTTGAAGGGTGAAACAAACGAATAACACCAAATCTCTCAACTTATACAGGAACAGGAAATTACTGGTACTTTTTTGGTTCTCTAAAGACAGAAGCAAAAAGGTAGGGTCAGGACTTGACTTTCTCTGTATTCCACGATTCCTCTCATTGCTCCAAAAGAAAATCCTCTTAGAACTGGAAAAAATAACTAGGACAAGTTCAGAGATGATTAAAAGACTGAAATTAATTAAAAGAAAAGAACTGTGAGGAAATAATAAAAGCACTGGTCCAATGAGAGCAGAGTAGCCATATGTATTTAAGAAGATGAATGGGAAAGAGAAAAAACATTATGCATAAGAATGGCATAACAAAAAAAGGTGAGATTTATCTATAATAGCAATAGTTAAGTTAATGAACTCTGCTAAATTCTGTAGAAACACTATCACTTTTAACCCTCACAACAACCTGGAGAGGTAGATATTGGCTCCACTTTATAAAAGAGGAAATAAAGACGACATGCAGAGGTAAAGTAGTTTACCCACACAGCTGATAATTAGCATAGCTGGAATTCAAACCCAGACTGTTTGAAGGCAGAGCCTACACTTGCAATCACAACACCATATTGCCTGTTGGTCTCACTTTTTTTTTTTAACCAACAAGCTGTATGACAATATCCACCTGTCTCAAAATTTTTCATAAATTGGTTGAAAATATTGGTAATGAGAATCTTACCGACTCTCAGTAATACATTATTTGCGTTTGTTTATGAATTTGGATAAGGTAGAGCACTAATCTGAAAAGGTGGGGTAATGTAATGGTTAGAATTGATCTAAAGTCAGACTGAAGGGTTTCAGTTCCCGGGTCTGGTCTGCTCCTTGCTATCTGTGTGACTTCAGGTGAGTTACTTGACCTCTCTGTGCCTATTCTTCATCCGTGGTAAAATGAGGATATTAATAATCCCTCCACCATGGCTTTGGTATGAGAACTGAGTTGTTATTGGTAAAGTGATCGAGACAGTGGCTGGCGCATAATAAGCACCAAAATGTTTTAGTTAAATAGATTTTTAAAATCTGAATAGGTTAGGGCAAAGTGTTTAAACTTTAGTGTGGATTGGCCACATGTTAAGCAACAGCTTAGCAATCAGTACTAACACTTTATAGCCCATGTCTGCCCTCTGCTAATTTTTTAACCAGAAATTTGATCTAAAAAGCCAACTTCATCTTAAAAAAAAAAAAAACTTCTGTAAAGGAATTCAGATATATTTCAATTGGTGCTCAAATATTAGCACTCGATCCTTTTCCTCCTCTCACCAGCGTTTTCTTCTCTGTTTGCCTCTATTCTCAGATTGGTTCTGTCTGTGTGGTTGTTTCCAGTACCCACAGGTCTCCCTTATCATCCTGCAGCTAAAAATCCCAGTGAGAAAAAGATTCTCATTACCGATATTTTCAACCAAGTCCAGAACTGACTCTCATTGGCCTGAAGTGGGTCACATGATGATTCTGGAGCCAATCACTGTGCATTGTGGCTGAGGGACTGAATGTGCTGATTGGTCTCACACATACTGTGTGAAGGGCTTCCCAGTGGTAAAGAATCTGCCTGCCAATGCGTGAGATGCAAGAGTTGCGAGTTCTATCCCTGCATTAGGAAGGTCCCCTCGAGGAAGAAATGGCAAATGGCAACCCTTCTAGTATTCTTGCCTTGGAAATCCTATGGACAGAGGAGCAGTCCGTGGGGTTGCAAAGAGTCAGACATGACCGATCACACACACATACACATACCACGTGAATGGAAGGTGGGAGAACGCTTATATCTTAAGGAAAATGAAGGTGTGGTTATGAGAAGATGTGATAATCAACACTAGAGAGGCAAGATAATAAATCTCCACCATAATAGGCAATAATACTTTTGTGCCACAAAGGTTGCATTGGGAAATAAAAACTTTGTTTACCTATGTTTTTTGTCTGTGCCATGCTCAGCCTCTGAGAGTCTGAGTTCCCCAACTAGGGATAGATCCTGCGCCCTGGCAGTGAAAGCACTGAGTCCTAACCATTGGACCTCCAGGAGATTCCCATTTATGGATTTTGAAATAGTGACAGACTCTTTACACTGAAGTTAAGAAACTTAAATGATTTTGTCCCTATGGCATTCTCCGCCTGTTGAGAAGAAAGATGCCTTTCATAAACAGAAATGAATTAATATTTATTTTCACTCTTTTTTTAAACTATTTACAATTTTATTTTAAAACTCCATTAACCTTGTTCGCCTCAGTTCTCTTATAAAGACAAATGAATAATAAACTCAAGGAAAGCATGAAAAGTCCCACAGCCCTTTTGAAAGAGCAAAAAGTTTTTGGTTTTGTTTTTTAATATAATTTACCATGATGACTCCTAGAAAAGTATCTCTAAAGGTTATATTCCTTTCCAACCTTCCTGCCTCAGAGTGAGATCACAGCTCATTCTGTCCTGTACTTTTTCTTTAAATTAATGCTCTCTTTCTACTCAAATGAACACATTAAATGCATCCAGAAAAACTGGCATTAGAATGAATAGACAAAGATTTTAATGTCAAAATTCATGTAAGAGAAATGTTGCTATTTTGTTACCCTCTTAAAATCATCTAAGGAACAGTGATCAAAAGCTGGTTTCAGTTTCTTTCCTCGAAATCTTAGTATAGTTTAGCAGAAGCACAAGATATAAGTGGTATTTGGAAACCCCCTGTATTTTATAATGTGGTTAATGTTGTCATACTGTCTTATCTAGGAATTTTTCTGTGCCCCTCTAAAGTGTCAGTCGTCACATTTTAAAATGTTTATCTTGTACAGCTGTTTGCTTCATCCTTTTCCTAAGTCACTGGAATGATATTTCTAAAGAGTTACTTTAGATAAGATTTGGCATTGACCTCACTTGAAAAAATGTAGGCCATTTTACAAGTCACAGTGAATTCCTCACAGCACGAAACCACCATGACATATTAGCTTTGTGTGTTGATAACCTTGGAGCCCATGAAATGTACTAAATATTAATCTGCTCACACTGTCCTGGCTCCCTATGGAGCCTGCATTCCCGCACGCACACATCTTATTCTCAAGTGAGGTGTAAGAATTGTTGAGCTCAGAGGTGTCAGTCCCCCAGCTCTGACATGTGTGTGTTATCTCCCCTACCAGGCATCTTTCCACAGGCAGGGCAGAACAAATAATGTTGATATGTTTCTATGAATAGAGAGAAAGCTCACATCCAAATTCCCCAAACCTCATGCAATTCTGTGGGTGATTTAACCAAGTCCAATTTCCAGTTCCAAATCTTGGGTGCGGTGGGGGAGAGGAGCTCATTAGCCCTCCTTTTAAAAAGCCTATAACAGTTTAACAGCTTGCTCAGCTGTAATATCTGTCCTTCCATGCCTTCCAAGTCTTGTATGTCTTCCACGTCTTCCATGTCTTGTAACCCTCAGAAAACATCTCATCTAGTAAATCCTAACTTTCTGGGGAGATGAAAAGCCTAGAGTAGGAAAGATGTTCATGTGGCCTGTAGTTTAGAGAAAGTAAATGTTAGAATGAAATCCTGTCTCACTTCTCTGTATTCTTATTCAGATATGGAAGTCCTCAGGTCACTAGTAAACTCTTCAGCAGGAGCATAGAAATAACGGTGACTTTGAAATTCTATTGCCATGACCTCAAAAGAAGCATTCTTATATGAATGGAAGGCTAAGATGCATCAAAATCATTCTAATAAAGGATTAGTATAGGTTGGCCCTTTTGCACCACACAAGTAATAGCTTTAGGACTTCTATGTGATAAACAAACATCATTGTGCCAGTGAGATGTCAGTGACAAACTTGAAGCAAAGGCCACTTAGGGAAAAAAAAAAAAATTGACAAGGATAAAGGCTGTGGGAAGTGAAGAAGAAAGAGAAGGGAAGGGAGATGAAAAGAAGAGAATGAAAGAAAAGGAAAAGAAGTGAAAGGGAAAAGGGAGGAGATAAAAGACTATAAATGTAGGCTGCATGGAGGTGTCCTTGACAGACTAAACAAGCAACTGTTCACAGAGAGAGGGAAGGCCTAACCCTTATAGGCAGGAAATGTGACATAGTTCTTGGACCTCTGTGTAGATGCAAGAGCCAGAGATTTATTTCTCTAGGCCAAATCTAAGTATTGTACATTTTTTCCACTGCTACATTACAATTCACAACAACAATAACAACAAAATAAACTCACACTTTCTTATCCTCCTTCCTGAATAGAAAGGAGTAACTTCCTGAATAGCTCAGTTCAAAAAACATTAGGTGGGGTGTCATCAAGCCAGTAGTTCATGGGGGCTGTGCATAGGAGCAGAGGCTGCAGTGGCCTGGCAAGGAGTAAAAGCCTAAATGCTTGCTGCTGCTGCTAAGTTGCTTCAGCCATGTTCAACTCTATGCAACCTCACAGACTGCAGCCCACAAGGCTCCTCTGTCCCTGGGATTCTCCAGGCAAGAATACTGGAGTGGGTTGCTATTTTCTTCTCCAATGCATGCATGCATACTAAGTCGCTTCAGTCGTGTCTGACTCTGTGCAACCCTATGGACAGGAGCCCACAGGCTCCTCTGTCCATGGGATTCTTTAGGCAAGAATACCAGGGTAGGTTGCCGTTTCCTTCTCCCTAAATGCTTGGTGAGGATGGTATTTATACATGGTGTCGCTGTTGCTAGGCATTGGGCCAGGAGATTGATTACATATATTGGTGTTGATCAAATAAGTAGATATATTGGAACTATAAGAATGGTGGGGATCAGCATCTTCACTGCTTAGGACAAGCTAGGATGAATCCTGTGATGTTGGATTGAACTTGGAAGGACCAGTATAAACACATAGATTCCAGTTGTTAGATGTTAGATAGGCAGGTAGATATGCAAATAGATAAATAGATAGATAAGGATGCTTTGGTAGCCTGCTTCAGAAACAGCCTCCAGCACATTTGAATCCAGTTATTCATTCCTTTGTGAACTCTCCTATACTGAATAGGTTCACTTGTGTAAATAATGTTAAAGATGGAAGAGTGAGACTTTTGAGGCTAGATCATAAAAGACATCTGGGCATCCTCCGTCTGGGGAAAGCCAGCCACCACACTAAAGTGACTCTCAATGACATGAAGAAAAAAGACCTCCTGCCAACAACTGGTCCCAGTTTGCCAAACATGTGAGTAAGCCACCTTGTCAGTATGTTTTCCAGTCCTCGGCAGGCCTTAAGTCCTGGCCAACATCTTGACTGCAACCTCATGAGAGGGACAGAGCCAGGATCACCCAGCTAAACCCCTTCTGAATTCTGGACCAGACTGTGAAGTAATAAATATCCATTGTTTTAAGCTACCGTGTTAGTTATGTAACAACATATACAATACACATATAGAGAGCACCTCAGTTCAGTTCAGGTGCTCAGTCGTGTCCGACTCTTTGCGACCCCATGAAACGCAGCACGCCAGACCTCCCTGTCTATCACCATCTCCTGGAGTTCACTCAGACTCACGTCCATCAAGTCAGTGATGCCATCCAGCCATCTCATCCTCTGTCGTCCCCTTCTCCTCCTGCCCCCAATCCCTCCCAGCATCAGAGTCTTTTCCAATGAGTCAATTGTTCACATAAGGTGGCCAAAGTACTGGAGTTTCAACTTTAGCATCAGTCCTTCCAAAGAAATCCCAGGGTTGATCTCCTTCAGAATGGACTGGTTGGATCTCCTTGCAGTCCAAGGGACTCTCAAGAGTCTTCTCTAACACCACAGTTCAAAAGCATCAATTCTTCAGCGCTCAGCCTTCTTCGCAGTCCAACTCTCACATCCATACATGACCACAGGAAAAACCATAGCCTTGACTAAATGGACCTCTGTTGGCAAAGTAATGTCTCTGCTTTTGAATATACTATCTAGGTTGGCCATAACTTTTCTTCCAAGGAGTAAGCGTCTTTTCATTTCATGGCTGCAGTCACCATCTGCAGTGACTTTGGAGCCCCCCAAAATAAAGTCTGACACTGTTTCCACTGTTTCCCCATCTATTTCCCATGAAGTGATGGGACCAGATGCCATGATCTTCGTTTTCTGAATGTTGAGCTTTAAGCCAACTTTTTCACCCTCCTCTTTCACTTTCATCAAGAGGCTTTTTAGCTCCTCTTCACTTTCTGCCATAAGGGTGGTGTCATCTGCATATCTGATGGGACCAGATGCCATGATCTTCGTTTTCTGAATGTTGAGCTTTAAGCCAACTTTTTCACCCTCCTCTTTCACTTTCATCAAGAGGCTTTTTAGCTCCTCTTCACTTTCTGCCATAAGGGTGGTGTCATCTGCATATCTGAGGTTATTTATATTTCTGCCAGCAATCTTGATTCCAGCTTGTGTTTCTTCCAGTCCAGCGTTTCTCATGATGTATTCTGCATAGAAGTTAAATAAGCAGGGTGACAATATACAGCCTTGACGTACTCCTTTTCCTATTTGGAATCAGTCTGTTGTTCCATGTCCCATTCTAAGTGTTGCTTCCTGACCTGCATACAGGTTTCTCAAGAGGCAGGTCAGGTGGTCTGGGATTCTCATCTCTTTCAGAATTTTCCACAGTTTATTGTGATCCACACAGTCAAAGCCTTTGGCATAGTCAATGAAGCAGAAATAGATGTTTTTCTGGAACTCTCTTGCTTTTTCCATGATCCAGCAGATGTTGGCAATTTGATCTCTGGTTCCTCTGCCTTTTCTAAAACAAGCTTTAACATAAGGGAGTTCACGGTTCATGTATTGCTGAAGCCTGGCTTGGAGAATTTTGAGCATTACTCTACTAGCATGTGAGATGAGTGCAATTGTGTGGTAGTGTGAGCATTATTTGGCATTGCGTTTCTTTGGGATTGGAATGAAAACTGAGCTTTTCCAGTCCTGTGGCCACTGCTGAGTTTTCCAAATTTGCTGGCATATTGAGTGCAGCACTTTCACAGCATCACCTTTCAGGATTTGAAACAGCTCAACTGGAATTGCATCACCTCCTCTAGCTTTGTTCATAGTGATGCTTTCTAAGGCCCATTTGACTTCATATTTCAAGATGTCTGGCTCTAGATTAGTGATCACATCATCATGATTATCTGGGTCGTGAAGATCTTTTTTGTATAGTTCTTCCATGTATTCTTGCCACCTCTTCTTAATATCTTCTGCTTCTGTTAGGTACATACCATTTCTGTCCTTTATCAAGCCCATCTTTGCATGAAATATTCCCTTGGTATCTCTAATTTTCTTGAAGAGATCTCTAGTCTTTCCCATTCTGTTGTTTTCCTCTATTTCTTTGCATTGATCACTGAGGAAGGCTTTCTTATCTCTTCTTGCTATTCTTTGGAACTCTGCATTCAGATGCTTATATCTTTCCTTTTCTCCTTTGCTGTTCATCTCTCTTCTTTTCACAGCTATTTGTAAGGCCTCCCTAGATAGCCATTAGTCAATCTAACCACACTAGGACCACAGCCTTGTCTAACTCAATGAAACCAAGCCATGCCTGCGGGGCAACCCAAGATGGGCGGGTCATGGTGGAGAGGTCTGACAGAATGTGGTCCACTGGAGAAGGGAATGGCAAGCCACTTCAGTATTCTTGCCTTGAGAACCCCAAGAACAGTATGAAAAGGCAAAATAATTGGATACCGAGAGAGGAACTCCCCAGGTCACTAGGTGCCCAATATGCTACTGGAGATCAGTGGAGAAATAACTCCAGAAAGAATGAAGGGATGAAGCCTAAGCAAAAACAATACCCAGTTGTAGATGTGACTGGTGATAGAAGTAAGATCTGATGCTGTAAACAGCAATGTTGCATAGGAACCTGGAATGTCAGATCCATGAATCAAGGCAAATTGGAAGTGTTCAAACAAGAGATGGCAAGGGTGAACGTCGACATTCTGGGAATCAGTGAACTAAAATGGACTGGAATGGGTGAATTTAACTCAGATGACCATTATATCTACTACTGCGGGCAGGAATCCCTCAGAAGAAATGGAGTAGCCATCATGGTCAACAAGAGTCCAAAATGCAGTACTTGGATGCAATCTCAAAAACAACAGAATGATCTCTGTTCGTCTCCAGGGCAAACCATTCAATATCACAGTAATCCAAGTCTATGCCCCAACCAGTAATGCTAAAGAAGCTGAAGTTGAACGGTTTTATGAAGACCTACAAGAACTTTTAGAACCAACACCCCAAAAAGATGTCCTTTTCATTATAGGAGACTGGAATGCAAAAGTAGGAAGTCAGGAAACACCTGGAGTAACAGGCAAATTTGGCTTTGGGATGCAGAATGAAGCAGGGCAAAGACTAATAGAGTTTTGCCAAGAAAATGCACTGGTCATAGCAAACACCCTCTTCCAACAACACAAGAGAAGACTCTACACATGGACATCACCAGATGGTCAACACCGAAGTCAGATTGATTATATCCTTTGCAGCCAAAGATGGAGAAGCTCTATACAGTCAACAAAAACAAGACCAGGAGCTGACTGTGGCTCAGATCATGAACTCCTTATTACCAAATTCAGACTCAAATTGAAGAAAGTAGGGAAAACTGCTAGACCATTCAGGTATGACCTAAATCAAATCCCTTATGATTATACAGTGAAAATGAGAAATAGATTTAAGGGCCTAGATCTGATAGATAGAGTGCCTGATGAACTATGGAATGAGGTTCATGATATTGTACAGGAGACAGGGATCAAGACCATCCCCAAGGAAAAGAAAGAGAGCACCTAGTTACATATATATCCTAATCCTTTCCATTGATAGTATCTAGGAATATCTAGTGATTCAAAGTATCACTTTGAATCTAGTGAGCCTAGCAGAAGCCCAGATCTTAGTTTCTAAACACAGTTCTCCACTAAAAGAAGCCAGTGTTCCTTGGAGAAATGGCTGACTTTAGGGCTAAAGCCAGGAAAAATTAAAGATGAGTCTGAATATTTTATTAGTAAGGAAATGGTCAATTATAGAAGTCATCCTAAAAGGGCTCCCACTGGCCTCCCTAAGGAACATATAAGTTTATACTTATACAAATAAATAAGTGAAAAAATAAATTGGAAGAGTAAATTCTTTACCATAAAATGCCAACTAATAATTGCAGGAGAAATGGTCTAATTAGAGAATAACCAGTTGGCAACCATCATAGTAATGATGAATTCAGCCATGAAACATCAGTAGATACTAAAATTAGTGAGTACAAGTTTGATGAAGAATGAAATGTTTACATGGTTTCAACTAGCCACAAAATGCTTATTCATTGCAATGAAGAAAAGAATGGCTTTGCAAAGGAGAAATTTGGCAGACACCACCTAAACAACCCCCTGGTGGCTCAGACGGTAAAGCATCTGCCTACCATACAGGAGACCTGGGTTCAGTCCCTGGGTCGGGAAGATCTCCTAGAGAAGGAAATGGCAACCCACTCCAGTATTCTTGCCTGGAAAAACCCATGGAAGGAGGAGCCTGGTAGACTACAGTCCACGGAGTCGCAAAGAGTAGGATATGACTGAGCGACTTCACTTTCACCTAAACAAATTATTAAAATTAATGTCAGTATTATGGGGATAAATTGAAAACATGTACCATGTAATTGAATGCAATAAGAAGAACACAAAATCATTATGATGGTATTCCATCCCTAGAAGAAGCACAACTTGAATCTAATCCTTGGGGGACATTAGACAAACTTGAGACAGTTTATAAATAAACTCAAAAAATGTCAAACCCATGAAAGTAAAAAAAAAACAAAACAACAAAAAACAAAAACAAAAAACTGAGGAATCGTTCCTGATTTTAAGGGGACTACAGAGATGAAATACCTATGTATAACATGTGACCCTGGGTTAAATTCTTTTTACTGTAGGAGATATTTTGGGACAAATAGCAAAACTTGAATATTTGTGATTTAGGTGGTAACAAAATATCAACATTAATTTCCTGTCTTCAGTGGTGTTACTGTGGTTAGGCAGAAAAATGTATTTATTTGTCAAAAATACACATTAAAGTATTTGAAGATTATAAGTCATCTTGTCAACCACTTGCTCAAATTGTTCAGAATGAAAAAACTCTTCAAATTATTCTTGCTCTTTTTTGTAGGTTTTCAATTATTTTGAAAGAAAAGGGGGAAAAAAAAAGAAATATACCACAGATCTGAAAATTATAGCTCTCATTTGGCAGAGAGTATAAAGGCAGTTCAGAGACACAGAATACTAAATAGAAATACACAGAAAGGGCATACATCATACACAGGTAAAGTGACAACAATAACAGCAGCATGAAAGAGAAAGTAGGAATATGAGGAGTAGGATCAAATAGAGATGTCCGCTGAATTACTTAGTGTCCCAAGAGGAAACAGATGGTGGCTCAAAATAGTGTAATTCAATAAAGGTTTATTTACAAAGAAACACTTTCAATGATGTGGACTAGGGTCATCAAACATCCAAGACTTCGTAATAATAGCCTAATTCCTAAGCTATTAAGAGGGAGGGAGTAGCACAGAAAACCAGGGAAAGAGTCATGCCTGCTGCCTTGAGAGAATCCATGAGTGCTGGAGAGACACAGCTGGCTGGAGGAGACCTTGCAGGAAGGGTGCCAGGGCCTCCCTTTCTCTGCCTCCAATCTACTCCCAGCACTTTCCATTGGCAAGACTCAACCAGAGACCCCATGGGAAGCCCCTGGTCTATCTGGACAGAAGGCAAGGTACAGAATAGTTGAGAGTGAGGCCAATGGGGGTCAGTGGAAGAGATCTGCCCTGTCTATCTTAAATATATGAAATTAAGACAAGCAATATTTAGCTCTGTAGAAGTAACAATCAATAAAGGCTGCATTCGATGACATGATCCTCTACATAGAAAACCCTAAAGACTCCACCAGAAAATTACTAGAGCTAATCAATGAATATAGTAAAGTTGCAGGATATAAAATCAACACACAGAAATCCCTTGCATTCCTATACACTAATAATGAGAAAGTAGAAAAAGAAATTAAGGAAACAATTCCATTCACCATTGCAATGAAAAGAATAAAATACTTAGGAATATATCTACCTAAAGAAACTAAAGACCTATATATAGAAAACTATAAAACACTGATGAAAGAAATCAAAGAGGACACTAATAGATGGAGAAATATACCATGTTCATGGATCAGAAGAATCAGTATAGTGAAAATGAGTATACTACCCAAGCAATCTATAGATTCAGTGCAATCCCTATCAAGCTACCAACGGTATTTTTCACAGAGCTACAGCAAATAATTTCACAATTTGTAAGGAAATACAAAAAAAAAAAAAGGCAAAACAAAACCCTCGAATAGCCAAAGCAATCTTGAGAAAGAAGAGTGGAACTGGAAGAATCAACTTGCCTGACTTGAGGCTCTACTACAAAGCCACAGTCATCAAAAGAGTATGGTACTGACACAAAGACAGAAATATAGATCAATGGAAAAAAATAGCCCAGAGATAAATCCATACACGTATGGACACCTTATCTTCGACAAAGGAGGCAAGAATATACAATAGAGTAAAGACAATCTCTTTAACAAATGGTGCTAGGAAAACTGGTCAACCACTTGTAAAAGAATGAAACTAGATCACTTTCTAACACCATACACAAAAATAAACTCAAAATGGATTAAAGATCTAAACGTAAGACCAGAAACTATAAAACTCCTAGAGGAGTACATAGGCAAAACACTCTCAGACATAAATCACAGCAGGATCCTCTATGATCCACCTCCTAGAATACTGGAAATAAAAGCAAAAATAAACAAATGGGACCTAAGTAAAATTAAAAGCTTCTGCACAACAAAAGAAACGATAAGCAAGGTGAAAAGACAGTCTTCAGAATGGGAGAAAATAATAGCAAATGAAACAACTGACAAACAACTAATCTCAAAAATATACAAGCAACGTATGTAACTCAATTCCAGAAAAATAAACGACCCAATCAAAAAATGGGCCAAAGAACTAAATAGACATTTCTCCAAAGAAGACATACAGATGGCTAACAAACACATGAAAAGATGCTCAACATCACTCATTACCAGAGAAATGCAAATCAAGACCACAATGAGGTACCATTTCACACCAGTCAGAATGGCTGCGATCCAAAATTCTGCAAGCAATAAATGCTGGAGAGGGTGTGGAGAAAAGGGAACCCTCTTACACTGTTGGTGACTAGCACAGCCACTATGGAGAACAGTGTGGAGATTCCTTAAAAAACTGGAAATAGAACTGCCTTATGACCCAACAATCCCACTGCTGGGCATACACACTGAGGAAACCAGAATTGAAAGAGACACATGTACCCCAATGTTCATTGCAGCACTGTTTATAATAGCCAGGACATGGAAACAACCTAGCTGTCCATCAGCAGATGAATGGATAAGAAAGCAGTGGTACATATACACAATGGAGTATTACTCAGCCGTTAAAAAGAATACATTTGAATCCATTCTAATGAGGTGGATGAAACTGGAGCCGATTATACAGAGTGAAGTAAGCCAGAAAGAAAAACACCAATAGAGTATACTAACACATATATATGGAATTTAGAAAGATGGTAATGATAACCCTCTATGCGAGACAGCAAAAGAGACATAGATGTATAGAATGGACTTTTGGACTCTGAGGGAGAGGGAAAGGGAGAGTGTGGGATGATTTGGGAGAATGGCACTGAAACATGTGTACTATCATGTAAGAAACGAATCGCCAGTCTATGTTCGATACAGGATAGCATCCTGTATCTTGCATCCAGCTTGGGGCTGGTGCACGGGGATGATCCAGAGAGATGATATGGGGTGGGAGGTGGGAGGGGGATTCAGGATTGGGAACTCATGTACACCTGTGGCGGATTCATGTCAATGTATGGCAAAACCAATACAGTATTGTAAAGTAAAATAAAGTAAAAAATAATAATAATAAAATAAAAATTTTTTTAAAGGCTGCATTTTAAATCTTTGATAAAATTTCATAGAGACTGAAAATTCTTTGAAATTGTAAGTAAAACAACTACTCCAGTATAATTAGGTGGGTCATCCAAGCAAGGGACACAGAAATCATTAGATCATTCAATACTGTACAAGGACGTATGATTTAAAGAGAAGAGAATCTGGAAAGCAACAGGAAGGAACTATGAGCCATGTTTCCTTTAAGCACAACTGCCCACAAGGTTTACTAGCTCCCTACTGAGAAGAATTGAAAGTAAATGTCAAAATTGTTTGGAGACACAATTTTGCCTGAATTCAGTTCAGTTCAGTTCAGTCACTCAGTCGTGTCCGATTCTTTGTGACCCCATGCATCGCAGCACGCCAGGCCTCCCTGTCCATCACCAACTCCCAGAGTTCACTCAGACTTGCATCCATTGAGTCAGTGATGCCATCCAGCCATCTCATCCTTTGTCGCCCCCTTCTCCTCCTGCCCCCAATCCCTCCTAGCATCAGAGTCCTTTCCAATGAGTCAACTCTTCACATGAGGTGGCCAGAGTACTGGAGTTTCAGTTTTAGCATCATTCCTTCCAAAGAAATCCCAGGGTTGATCTCCTTCAGAATGGACTGGTTGGATCTCCTTGCAGTCCAAGGGACTCTCAAGAGTCTTCTCCAACACCACAGTTCAAAAGCATCAATTCTTTGGCACTCAGCCTTCTTCACAGTTCAACTCTCACATCCATACATGACTACTGGATTACCGATTGGTAAACTGCATAGAGTTCTCATACCTTTGTGTAGATGCAATCCTTTCCATTTAATCTTTTTGTTGCTGTATAAAGTTCAAAAGTCAAAACCTCCCCAGATATGTAAATCTGAATGGAGCAAATCTCATATTTAAATTACAGTCAATAGTTTTTTCTTTTTTTTTTTTAAACCCAAATTGACAGGTATAGATAAAGGACTTTAAAGGACAGGTACAGGACTGTTCTCAAAAATGAAGTCTTAACAAGGTTTCTTCCTGGCTGATTGTGCCAAACACTCTTTTTTTTAAAAAAAAATTTTTTTTATTTGGAAGATAATTGCTTTACAATGTTGTGTTAGTTTCTGCTGTACAATAATGTGAATCAGCCATATGTATACTTACATCCCCTCCCTCTTGAGCCTCCCTCCTAACCTCTGCCCATCCCACCCCTCTAGGTCATCACACAAACCTTCACTGTAAAGTGCAGACAGGTGCAGAGAACGAGAACAGTTTGCAATCAGATAAGTCTGTCTCATAGGTTTCCTCAAATTTAAAAAGATTTTAATGCAAATAAATCAAAGAGAAAAAAAAATTTTCTGATAATAGTAACTTTGGCCTTTATGGTCATCTTAAAAGAGACTTTACAACCATTATATATCTTTTTATAATATTTTTATTTTCATAGCAACACTGTAGAATACTCAGTCTCTATTAGCCCAAATTTATATGAAGAAATTAGCTAAAGTGTCCATAGCTAGTAAGTAGCAGAAAGTGAAGTCACTCAGTCATGTCCGACTCTTTGCGACCCCATGGACTGTAGCCTATCAGGCTCCTCAGTCCATGGAATTTTCCAGGCAAGAGTACTGGAGTGTGTTGCCATTTCCCTCTCCTGGATCTTCCCAACCCAGGGATCGAACCAGGGTCTCGCGCATTGTGAGCAGACGCTTTACTGTTTGAGCCGCCAGGGAAGCTAAGTAGCAGAGATAGGATTCATATTCAAATTTTCTGAATCCAAATCTAGTAACTTTCCCATTATATGAAGTGAAGTGAAAGTGTTAGTTGCTCAGTCCTGTCTGACTCTTTGGGACCCCATGGACTGTAGACTGCCAGGCTCCTCTGTCCATGAGATTTCCCAGGCAAGAATACTGGAGTGGGTTGCCATGCCCTGCTCCAGGGGTCATCCCAAGCCAGGGATTGAATCCAAGTCTCCCACATTGCAGGCAGATCCTTTAGCACCTGAGCCACCAGGGAAGCCCTTCCCATTATATAATTCTACCTAAACTTAAACTCAGAAGTACAATCAAGCCACTTCACCTATTTTCTATGATCACTTTAAGATTCACTGTTCTGTCATCATAATGAAGAAAGAATTTTCCTCCAGTTAAACTGAACCCAGGAGGCAGGGAGAGAGAGAATGAGAAAGAAAGGGAAGGAATATAAAAGTTTGTATTTGAAGGACTTTCTACTAAAATCCACTTGCAGAAAGTGTTACTCTGAGAGCAAGGCTAACAGCCACTGGTGGTCTTTCTTCATATTCTTGACTATAACTCCATCCCATGAATGGCTACTGGCTGGAATACTATTCCAGCCAGAAAATTCAGTTCTACTGCTTGGAAACATCATTGCTAATAAAAAATAAAGATTTACTGGGGAAAACAGTAGTAACACAAGCCAAAAGTCAGGCATTTGTTGAATCCCTGGCATTAAAGAGACAAAGATGAGAAAGTATGATATCAATGAGAATGGAATGAAATATATTTCAGCGATAAACAGCCACCCACTTCCAACTCAAAACTAGGATTAATTTTGTGCTCTCACTGCATGTCTATTGCAATTTGTCTGGGTCTCTGCTTCAAGTCATCCTCTCTGGGACCACAACTAGGGAAGCAAACTCTATCTGGAACACTGCTGGTCCTCGCAGCAGATGAAAAGAGAGTGCACAACAAATTGCACACTGCTCTTAAAGAGTCCATCTGAAAGAAATACATAACCTTCTCTTCACATTTCATTCCCCAAAGCAATGAATGACCCAAGTTCATGACCACTCTAACTCCAGGGAAATAGGGAAGTACAAATCTTCTGGGAAAAAGAACCAGAACTATTTGTTGAACAGAATTAATGACTACCAGACACTTTCCTGCCAAGACCTTGCTGTCTAACTTCCATAGCAGCTCCCAGGGACAAGGACAATTAGGGCTCTCCGACTATTCCATGTGTATCCTGATGTTTCTCAGCCTCCTTTGAAATTATTTTAGAGCAGGGTGATGAGTTAAAGCAAACAAGCCATTGAGAAGTGATATTTATGACTTCTTGGCCTGTGGAGCTAAGACTGGTGGGCCACCCCATCCTTCTTTGCCTGTGCTAGGGAAATCTCAAAAGCCAAGTGTTACTGGTAGTGCTTGTGTGTTAGGGAATGTCCCTGGTGGCTCAGTGGTAAAGAATCTGCCTACAATGCAGGAGACCTGGGTTTGACCCCTGGGTCATGTAGTTACAAGATATTAGAACCTCCATTAGCCTGGTTTCCTGGATAACAGTGTAGAGTAAAATCCTCTCATCCCCTGCCTATCATTCTTTCTGGACATAGACAAATAAGATGAACCCTTGGTTGTTAAAGCACTGATTTCAACATTCAGTTCAGTTCAGTCGCTCAGTTGTGTCCGACTCTTTGTGACCCCATGAATCTCAGCACACCAGGACTCCCTGTCCATCACCAACTCCCAGAGTTCACTCAGACTCACATCCATCAAGTCCGTGATGCCATCCAGCCATCTCATCCTCTGTCGTCCCCTTCTCCTCCTGCCCCCAATCCCTCCCAGCATCAGTCTTTTCCAATGAGTCATCTCTTCGCATGAGGTGGCCAAAGTACTGGAGTTTCAGCTTTAGCATCATTCCTTCCAAAGAAATCCCAGGGCTGATCTCCTTCAGAATGGACTGGTTGGATCTCCTTGCAGTCCAGGGGACTCTCAAGAGTCTTCTCCAACACAATTCAAAAGCATCAATTCTTTGGTGCTCAGCTTTCTTCACAGTCCAACTCTCACATCCATACATGACCACTGGAAAAACCATAGCCTTGACTAAACGGACCTTTGTTGGCAAAGTAATGTCTCTGCTTTTCAATATGCTATCTAGGTTAATCATCCCAATAAAGAAACTAGTCCCTGAATGCGGGGTGTAGGAGTAACAAAGACTAACATATGTGAATTTGCTTAGTAGGTGATGAACAGCAAGGAAACTGATATCAGAGGCTGGAAAGATAATGGTATGTGTTTTGCAGTGATAAAATATTTGGTGTAACTGTCATGTGCAATAACTTGGAAGTCAGCTCACATAAATATTCAGCCAGAAGCTTCAGAGTGAAACAATGGAAAATAGATCTTTAGTGCTATGTATTGGTGACTTTTGTTGCATTTAGCAAGGCATTACCGAAGAGAAATGAATTTCAGGAAAAACAAAAACAAGAAAACTCGCCATTTGAAAGCAGGCTGGAAGGGAATCGTAGAAAAAGACCAGAACTTCAAGTCCTTTCAGGTTGGAAAGTCATCTTCTACATTTCAAAAGTAAGAAACAGGACTTATAAAAGCGTTGAGTGACAAATGCACAATTAAAATTCCTAATTGGTCAAAGTGTTCCTAGGCAAAGTCAGATTAAAGATGTGTTCTTCCCATCTAAACTTAATAGCCCTAAAGTGATCCAGATAAAACATGGTTTAGGGTTGAAGAAGCATAGAAATAAAGCAGATCTGAGAACTAGGTTTCAGAAGAGGAAGGTTACTGGTATATGAAATAGATCAGAAACCTTCTCCTCTTAGGGGAATAAACTGTCGGAGAAACAAGAACTTTAACCAAAAAAGCATTTGACTTAAAACCTCAAAGCTTCCTTGATAAGAATGGGTTGAGAAAGCTATTCGGCCCCCAAGGAGGGAATACCCACCCAATACTCACTTCAGATCCACCAAAGAATAAAGAGAAAAAGACACATCCTGTGAAGACCTACAGAAAAAGAGATTCCTCTTGAGAACAGAATCACAGCCCAATGAATTAAGGGAGCTCTCTCACCCAGGGTATTCACCGTGTCTGCTCAGCAGGATTTCAGTACTGCCATAGCCCAGCGCCTGCTATCTGTCTCCATGCCCCACTCTCTGAATCAGTGTGTCCCTTTTCTCCCATTGTTATCTATTAGAGAGTAGGGAGAGGGGAGAAAACCAGTCTTTGAAGTTCCTAAGTCTCCAAACAAGAGGAGCCACATCTGGACCTGATGAAGACTTCACTGTAATGAAATTCACTCTATCACGGCTGTGGTGATACAGAGAAAGAGCCAAATTCTCCTTCAATTTTTAACTGTTTTGAGCACTTACATTACTAGAATTTAAAACATTTATGTTTTGACTTTTAATAATTTTGTTGGATCAAATTTAGATGTGGTAGAGAACCAAGGAGGACTATCCCTGGTTTCTCTGATCAAGAGTAAGAGAAATTTTATATAGCAATAAAAGCTGATATTTTGGATCATAGACTGCTGCTAGTAATAATACAGACAAATAGCAGGTAATAGGAAACTCTATGAGTTGAGGTTCCTTTGGCTTCATATGACCACAACCCAGCAAAAATTAACTTAAGCAGAAAAGGAAGTGAGTTGACTCCTCTGATTAGGAAACATCCTGAGATAGGTCATGAACTTAGACAAGAAGCCACAGAAACCAGTCATTCATAGACTGGATTGGGGCCTCATTGCCACCACAATGTTTGTCTCCATCCCATTCTTATTTCTGTTGTGCTCTGCTTCACTTTGCACGTTGGCTTCTATTTTCTGCTCCTGGCAAGGTCTCTCCATGCATTGGAGGGAACAGCCACTGACAGTCTAGGTCCATATCCTTAAGGTTTACTAAGTGAAAGGAAGTGATTCCTCCCCAGCTCAAATGTTATGGGAAGAATTCTGATTAACCTGATTTGACTGATATAGGGACCCCTGGAAAGAACCGTCCAGGTAGGTGTGGCGCTATGATTGTCTCAGCCTGAGTCACGTGCTCAAATATGCCTGGAAAAGTAGAGGACAGGAATACCATGATCCATCTGTATACCAGGACCACGTGAAAAAGGAGAGGAATCCCCACAGAGAAAGGAAATTCTGTAGCTATAAAAAGGAAAATGGAAAAGATGAATGGGCAGGAATAAAAGCTACTAGATTCCTCTAAGATAATTTAAATACCAAGAGCGAAGTCCCCCATGGTATATACCTAGAGAGTAAGCCTACCAAGAGGCACGGACACCTCCAGGACACATCTGACTTTGGTCAGTTCTAGCGGTTACCCTGTGTCCCTGTCAATTTCCTCACTGCTGTTCACTCCCATTCTTCAGCAGAATACCCAGATCTCCTGGGACAAGTACTATGATTATAGTGATGTTCTGCCTCCTTCTCTTTCAGGCTTGGGAGTGACCCAAGATTAAGTTCACATGCTCTCTTCAGCACTAAAACCCACAATATTTACATAAGCCTCACATACATTATGATTAAATGACTAACTGCTTTCTAATTATCAAATACTTTCTAATACCTTCACCAGCTTAATGTTTCTACAGTGCCACTTTGTGTTACCCCTTATTAAAAAAAAAAAATTCTACTTTCTCTAAACCTTACAATATAAACCACAAATCCCAGGCCGCCAAAGCACTCTATAATCTAAGACCTAAATATCTTTGCAGTCTGATCTTTTACAAGTCTTTTATTCATGTCTTCTTTCCATGCAAAACAGGCTATTACCTGTTTCTAGTGTACATATAATTTTTTCATCCTTCCTCATCCATTCATTTTTAAATTTTTACCCATTTATTTTATCTTTAGTTGCACGTTTGGCTGCATGCAGGATTTCTCTAGTTGGGGAGAGCAAGGGCTACTCTCCAGTTGTGGTGAGTGGGCTTTTCATTCACAAGCTGTAGAGCTTAGGCTCAGCAGCTATGGCACATGGGTTTGTTGCTCCATGGCAGGTGGAATCTTCCTGAACCAGGGATCAAATCTGTGTTGCCTACATTGGCAGACAGATTTTTATCCACTGCACCACCAGCAAAGCCCTTCATTCGTTTTTGAATCAACATATATTGATTGCTTTCTTGTGTGCCAGGTACTGTGATAAGTACCAGTGGTGCAAAGGTGAATGAAACGTGAACCCTGTCTTCAATGGAATCACTCTAACTATAGAAGAAACACACATTATAAATTATTATGATAATCTGTGAACCATGTCAAAAGTGAGTTATGAGGGAATTGCTAGACCAATCCACTGTATGGAGAATTAAGAAAAGTTTCCCCTTGGGGTTATTTGATCTGGAACTTAAAAGATGCGTGCGTGCACACTAAGTCACTGCAGTCAGGTCTGACTCTGTGTGACCTTATGGACCATATCCCACCAGGCTCCTTTGTCCATGGGATTCTCCAGGCAATAGGTGTATGTTTATTCAGTGGAGGAATAAGAAAGAGAATTCTAGGACAGGAAGAAGGCATCCAAGAATCTAGCAATACGAAGACAGGCAGCTTGTTCAGGAGAATACAAGCTGAGTAGAAGCTTCCTTAATTAATGTTCACTAAAACAACACTTCATGGGAAATGGATGGGGGAACAGTGGAAACAGTGTCAGACTTTATTTGGGGGGGGGGCTCCAAAATCACTGCAGATGGTGATTGCAGCCATGAAATTAAAAGACGCTTACTCTTTGGAAGAAAAGTTATGACCAACCTAGATAGCATATTCAAAAGCAGAGACATTACTTTGCCGACTAAGGTCTGTCTAGTCAAGGCTATGGTTTTTCCAGTGGTCATGTATGGATGTGAGAGTTGGACTGTGAAGAAGGCTGAGTGCCGAAGAATTGATGCTTTTGAAGTGTGGTGTTGGAGAAGACTCTTGAGAGTCCCTTGGACTGCAAGGAGATCCAACCAGTCCATTCTGAAGGAGATCAACCCTGGGATTTCTTTGGAAGGAATGGTGCTAAAACTGAAACTCCAGTACTTTGGCCACCTCATGCGAAGAGTTGACTCATTGGAAAAGACTCTGATGCTGGGAGGGATTGGGGGCAGGAGGAGAAGGGGACGACAGAGGATGAGATGGCTGGATGGCATCACTGACTCGATGGACATGAGTCTGAGTGAACTCTGGCAGTTGATGATGGACAGGGAGGCCTGGTGTGCTGCGATTCATGGAGTCGCAAAGAGTCGGACACGACTGAGCGACTGAACTGAACTGAACTGAAAACAACACTAGAGATTAAATAATGCACTGATTTGCCTGTGTTGGCTGTGTTTGCACTGATTTGGCTGATGCATAGGACATGCTAAATGATTATAAATTAATATTAAACTCTTCTATTCACCCGTAGAATTCTATAGCTGCTGGGTGAGTTTGACATTTATTAAGAGTCAGTGGCCCCTTTTCCCAAATCTGTTATTATAATTACACAATTGAATTAAGTGTAATGTAAACCAATCTCACACTTGACATTTTGGGCCAACTAATTCTTTATGCTGGGAGACCATCATGTGCTCTCTAGGATATTTAGCAGCATCCCTGAGCTCTTGCAGAAGATGCCAGGAGCACCCTCCCTTGAACTGTGAAAACCTAAAGTGTCTCCACTCATTGTTAAATGTCCCCTGAAAGGTGCAAAGTCGTGAGTGGTAGAACTTGGTCATATCATAAAGGACCTCATATGTGGACTTCTTTTCTAGGCATGCAATGAGAAATACTTCATGTTTTCTAGTGGGAGAGTAATGCGGCAATGTATTTTCAGAGGATAAATTTCAAAGAGGTGAGACTGGAGACAGGAAGATCTACCAAGAAGGCAACTGCCACAGAGTAAGTGAGACATAGCAAACGTGTCAATGAATACAGTGGCAGTAATGTTTAGAGGCAAGCTGAAGACAGAATTTTGGAGATAATCAGATGCCATTCACTCTCACTAGGATTCCTCTCCATCTTCTTTTCCTACCTGTGCTCACAATTAAATCTAACCCAACTTCAAGGTTCAGTTCAAAACTCATATCCCCAGGTCACCAAACAAAATATGTCCTCCTTTGAAACCCGTTGTTCTTTAGTCACTCAGTCATGTCCAAATCTTTGCAAGCCCATGAACTGCAGCATGGCAGGCTTCTGTTTCGTTCACTATCTCCTGGAGCTTGCTCAAACTCACATCCATTGAGTCGGTGATGCCATCCAACCATCTCACCCTCTGTCGCCACTTTCTCCTCCTGCCCTCAGGATCAGGGTCTTTTCTAATGAGTCAGTTCTTTGCATCAAGGGTGGCCAAAGTATTGGAGCTTCAGCTTCAGCACCAGTCCTTCTAATGAATATTCAGGGTTGATTTCCTTTAGGATTGACAAGTGTGATCTCATTGCTGTCCAAAGGACTCTCAAGAGTCTTCTCCAACACCACAGTTCAAAAGTCCTCAGCCTTCTTTATGGTCCAACTCTCACATCCATATATGAATACTGGAAAAACCATAGATTTGACTATACAGACCTTTGTCAGCAAAGTGATGTCTCTACTTTTTAATAAGTTGTCTAGGTTTCTCGTAACTTTTCTTTCAAGGAGCAAGTGTCTTTTAATTTCATGGCTTCAGTCATCGTCCACAGAGATTTTGGAGCCCAAGAAAATAAAGTCAGCCACTGTTTCCACTGTTTCCCCGTCTATTTGCCATGAAGTGATGGGACCAGATGCTATGATCTTCGTTTTTTGAATGTTGTTTTAAGCCAGCTTTTTCACTCTCCTCTTTCACCTTCATCAAGAGGCTTTTTAATTCCTCCCCACTTTCTGTCATTAGGCCAGTGTCATCTGCATATCTTAGGTTATTGTTATTTCTCCTGGCAATCTTCATTGCAGCTTGTGATTCATCCAGCCTGGCATTTCGCATGATGCTAAGGTTGCAAAGAGTTGGACACGACTGAAACAACTTAGCAGGCACACAGGCATTCTGCATATAAGTTAAATAAGCAGGGTGACAAAATATTCCTTTCCCGATTTGGAACCAGTCCATTGTTCCATGTCTGGTTCCAATTTTTGCTTCTTGACCTGCATACAGGTTTCTCAGGAGGCAGGTAAAGTGGTCTGGTATACCTATCTCTAAGAATCTTCCACAGTTTGCTGTGATCCAACATTCAAAGACTTTAGCATAGTCAATGAAGCAGAAGTAGATGTTTTTCTGAAATTCCCTTGCTTTTTCTATGATCCAGTGGTTGTTAGCAATTTGATCTCTGGTTCCTCTGCCTTTTCTAAATCTAGCTTGTATATCTGGAAGTTCTTGGTTCACGTACTGTTAAGGTCTCACTTGAAGGATATTGAACATTGCTAGCATGTCAGATGAGCGCAATTGTGTGGTAGTTTGAACATTCTTTCGTGTTGTTCTTCTTTGGGATTGGAATGAAAACTGACCTTTTTTCAATCCTATGGCCATTGCTAAGGTTTCCAAATTTGCTGGCATATTAAGTACAGCACTTTCACAGCATCATCTTTTAGGATTTGAAATAGCTCAGCTAGAATTCTATCACCTTCACCCACTTTGTTCATAATGATTCTTCCTAAGACTTCACACTCCAGGATGTCTGGTTCTAGGTGAGTGACCACATCATCATAGTTATCTTGGCCATTAAGACCTTTTTTATATGGTTCTTCTGTGTACTCATGCCACCTCTTCTTAATCTCTTCTGCTTCTGTTAGGTCCTTACCATTTCTGTCCTTTATTGTGCCCATCTTTTCATGAAATTTTCCCTTGGTATCTCTAATTTTCTTAAAGAGATCACTAATCTTTCTCATTCTATTGTTTTCCTCTATTTCTTTGTATTGTTAAATTAAGAAGGCTTTCATATCTCTCCTTGCTATTTTCTGGAACCCTGCATTCAAATGGGTATGCTGCTGCTGCTTGCTTAGGTGTTTCAGCCATGTCCGATTCTGCGTGACCCTATGGACTGCAGCCTACCAGGCTCCTCTGTCTATGGGATTCTCAAGGAAAGAGTACTAGAGTGGGTTGCCATGCCCTCCTCCAGCAGATCCTCCTGACCAAGGGATCGAATTCAGGTCTCCTGCATTACTAGAAAATGCTTTACTGCTGAGCCACCAGGAAAGCATTCAGATGGGTATATCTTTCCCTTTCTCCTTTGCCTTTTACTTCTCTTCTTTTCTTAGCTATTTGTAAGGCCTCCTCTGACAACCATTTTGCCTTTTTGCATTTCTTCTTCTTGGGGATGGTTTGGTCATAGCCTCCTGTACAATGTTACAAACCTCCATCCATAGTTCTTCAGGCAGTCTGCTCATCTGATATAATCCCTTGAATCTGTTTGTCACTTCCACTGTATAATCATATGGGATTTGATTTAGGTTATACCTGAATGGCCTAGTGGTCTTCCTTACTTTCTTCAATTTAAGTCTGAATTTTGTAAAAAGGAGCTCATGAGCTGAGCTACAGTCAGCTCCTGGTCTTGTTTTTGCCAACTGTAAAGAGCTTTTCCATCTTTGGCTGCAAAGAATGTAATCAATCTGATTTTAGTATTAACCATCTGGTGATGTCCATGTATAGAGTCATCTCCTGTGTTGTTGGAAGAGAGTGTTTGCTATGACCAGTGCATTCTTTTGGCAAAACTCTGTTAGCCTTTATTTTAGCCTTTCTTCAGGCACCTTGTGATATTATTAACTCAATACCTAGATTATAAACTAGAGTTTAACTTTAGATTATAAAATCCTTAAATACATTTTCTTCATATTCACTTTCTACTCAGTGCCAAATACCATGTTCTCCATATAACAGATGATGGATGTTATTTATTGAGTGAATTATGAAACTCTAGCCTAAATTACTACAATAGATTTGTAAGTGACCCTTGAATTCTCACTGTAAGCAGTGGGAGAGTATGGGCTTAGATTACTCAGCACTGCATTCTTTATAGATCTGCTTCCCAGAGTTCCTATCTACTCACATCATTGGAAGGAAATTCCTGTTCATTAATCTTAAAACTTTTCTTATAAACTGCTCCTTAGAGAAACTCCATAAAACAATACCCACATGATCCCTTAAAAAATAAAAAAAGTAACTAGAGGCTAGATGGCATCAAACTAGTGACAAATGATACTGAACTATGTTAAACCAGACTAGAATGAGTGTTAAGTAAAAACACCCATCTGGGTTTTTCTCAAGGTCAGTGTTTCCTTCCTGCCATATAAGTCATCAAGATCATTACTCATTCTGTTCTCACAACTATATTCTTTTTCAGTCACTCATAGCTATCCTATTCATTTATGTGAATGAGTGGCAGGAACTATTAATTGTGTTTTTGTTACAAGTTAGGAAATCAGGTACTTGAGAAATAAAGCTCTGGTGATAGAGGTTAGGACAAATGAATAAAATCAAACTGAACCTCAGACATTCTGTACATTGGAATTGTCTTTCTGCATTAGTGAAAATGGCCAAATTTTCAAATCAATGTTTTTTTGAATACGTACTATGAGTTTCATACTCTATCAGCAAAGGAGGAAGTACAGAATTAACAAAGTCAAGAATTTTCATAAACTCCAAACGTTTGCATTCCTAGACAGTTAGCAAAGAAAAATGGTCAATGCAGAGTTGGATTTTCAGAATGTTTACATCTATAATCAAAAAGACTTTAGAAAAAAAATAATCACAGGATAAAGTGTCATTCCTGATTGTACAGTTCAGTTCAGTCACTCATTCATGTCTGACTTTGTGACCCTATGAATCGCAGCACTCCAGGCCTGCCTGTCCATCACCAGCTCCCAGAGTTCACTCAGACTCACGTCCATCGAGTCCGTGATGCCATCCAGCCATCTCATCCTCGGTCGTTCCCTTCTCCTCCTGTCCTCAATCTTTCCCAACACCAGGGTCTTTTCAAATGAGTCAGCTCTTCGCATCAGGTGACCAAAATATTGTAGTTTCGGCTTCAACATCAATCCTTCCAATAAACACCCAGGACTAATTTTCTTTATAATTATTTCAAATTCTCCTTTCCTCTTTTTCTGTGCATTTTTTGGCATTTGTGTTTCAGGCATCAGTGTTTCTCATCTCAGTTATTATAATAAGATGTATCTACACAAGTTCAAGGATTCGCAACTGAACAAGTGTAAGCAACATCGATGTCAATTAATTCATTCCACCTTGCTGGAGATGGAGACTGATTGATTTTCAGGCTTCGTATATTTTCTTTATAGAGGTTAGACACATATTGCTGGAATAACCAATTCTAATACAGTACAGAGGCAAGAAGATCAAATATCCCCAGCATGCCTCTCACCAGAAGACACTTTCCTCTGCATATCCCTTACTCACCACTAATTTTTAGCCAGGGTCATTTTTTCTCATTCTTACAAATCCAGAACATCCATAGACATTTCCTATAAGAGTTCATCCTGACTATCGTCTGTGATCCAGCCTCCAGGAGACTAATTCAGGTCTAAGTGTATAGCCAAACTGTTCAATAAGTGAGAGTTTCTAATGAGGAAACCTCGTAGTGGTGAGCCTGCCATTGCAATCTGTACTCTTACTTCGAAACCGTGAAACACAAATGTTTTCATGCATCCCGTGTAAAATCAGCCTTGACTGTTCGCAAGACTAGAGGCACAGGCTCCACTTTTATAGAAATGATTCACATATTTCTGTCATCTTGGGGATGCCTCTTACTCATCTGACTTTCTTGGCACCATTTCCCTAAATTAGCTAATTCATCAACACAGACAAATCCAGATCGGGATTTTTTTTTCTTTTTTTTTTTTAGAAAATGTCTTTCAACAGCTTTGCACCTTACTAAAAAGTTAGTCACTGATGTCAGTGCAAAGTTGAAATGTATTATGCTGCTTTGTATACTGAGCAGACAATTCATAAATTTACTTCCATATTTTATTATTAAAAAAATCAAAGGATGCTACTGTAAATTTGCAATATAGACCTTTTATTGAAAAGTGACACACATTTGAAAACACCCAACGGTAGCTCAAGAGGAAACAAGGAATGATTTGGTAGCATTGAAGTTGTAGTTGGCTACTTCTGAAGGAACCACAGGAATCGCATTTTTAAACAAAGAATGATAAACTAGCTTTTACTGCGAAGCTGTTTAGTATGAGGACAGGGTACACTGGCACGTAACAATCTTTTCACAGTTCATTATATGACTTAAACTCTAATAAGAACAAGATGGGATGTACAGCTGTTTTGAGAGCAGAAAATTTATTCTCCCAGAGAAAACATATTATTTAGGATCTGTTGATATTGCTGTGGTCTTTTTTTATGTAGAGAAAAATATGGTTTTATTTCAGAATATATCTCTTTGATTGCCTTTGTAATATGGTTTTAAGAACATTCCTCATGCCCAAACTAGTGAGAAGAAATAGTGAGGCAAATGAGCCAGGATGTATTCATCTTGGTGAAGAAAAACCGGTTACAAAGACAAATCCTATGTCTTTGGCTCATAATACTACTTTCTACACATAACTTGTTTGATCTCCTTGCAGTCCAAGGCACTCTCAAGAGTCTTCTTCAACACCACAGTTCAAAAGCATCAATTCTCAATTCTAAAGGAAATCAATCCTGAATTGGAGGGACTGATGCTGAAGCTGAAGTTCCCACACTTTGGCCAGCCGCCTGATGTGAAGAGCTGACTCACTGGAAAAGACCCTGATGCTGGGAAAGACTGAAGGCAGGAGGAGAAGGGGACGACAGAGGATGAGATGGTCGGATGGCATCACCAACTTAATGGACATGAGTTTGAGCAGACTCCGGGAGATGGTGAAGGACAGGGAAGCCGGTGTGCTGCAGTCTATGGGGTTGCAAGGGGTCAGACACGACTGAGCAACAACAACAACACATATAACACTTAAGACAGTCAACACATCACAAGAGAACAGAAGAAGAAAGGGGAAAAAAGACCTCCCAAAGAACTACCTCTCTCAATTAAAGTGACGATAGAATGAGGTTCTAATTCTATCACTTTATAATATGAAAAGTAACATAATATGTTATAACATAAATACACGTGTGTGAACTGACTCAGTAGGTTTCTTTAATCCTGGTGTTAGTATCACTTTTTCTCTAGAGATCTGACAAAAAGCTTAGCCAGCTGTCACTATAGAAAATACACCCTGATCTTTCATGGATCACCCTGATTTTTATGATTGTTCATTTTCTCATGCTGGACTAGAAACATAATAGCAGAACATCCTTGTCCTTCTCTTCACATGGTCAATGTTCAGATTCGGAGTAAAACAATTTCTTTTCAATGTCCCCTGAAAATGTCTCCCGACTGGGGCATACATCACTGGCTTTCTGTGACTTCCTGTAGCTCTGTCAACTATTCTCCCTGGCAGCAGCAGGTGAGATTTTATACTTTAAACATTTCTCACCTACTTATATGTGGGGTGCAACTATAGATGGTATTACTAACTAGGCTAGAAATTTCTCATTGGAATTCTCTAAGACATTATTTAAAACAGCTTTTGGGGGTTTTGGGCAACAGATTTTAGATTTTTTTTTAAAAACCATCATCTAAATATCCCAATTTATTTTATCTTTTAATGAATATGATCACAGTAGTAGGATTTATAGTAAAGTATGTGGTAGTTTAAATGTTAACATTTGTCTGTTAGTCCAATCTACTATTATAAAAGGGGGGAATTTAAATGCTATAAAGTATACAGAAATACTCTTGATATAAAAGCAGTTTTAAAGGACAATAGTGAATGTTATTTTTGAAAATCCAGCTTAGGTGGGGAACTATAAAAAATTTGTAAAGTCTCTTTCTGATCTAAAACTACATAATTTTAGATCTTACTCCATCAAAAATTTTTTGATTCAGTTTTATTAATTTCTTGAATTCATTCCCATCTTGCAATCTCCAAGGTTCAGAACTTGGATTATGCGAAATCTGTGGTCATCCAAAATATTCTGTCATTTTAGAGAAAGACACAATTCTGAGAAAACTCCTAGCGCTGATGTAGGTTCCCCAAGGTCCTCAAAACTGTGACAGGTTGGTGTCCAACAAGATTATTGTCAACTGCAATATACTTCTTGATGTTTCATAAGCCACAGTGATAGTTGTCTGTTCATTCTCTGCTTAGAATGACTTAGTTAGGCCATGGGACTGGAACCCCCTTCAGAGAGCCTGAGACAACTTTCTACAAGACCTCACCTTCTTACAACCTGCTTACTTTGCCGCATAATATCTCCTATCTCTGATGCTGGGAGGGATTGGGGGCAGGAGGATGAGGGGATGACAGAGGATGAGATGGCTGGATGGCATCACTGACTCGATGGACATAAGTCTGAGTGAGCTCCAGGAGCTGGTGATGGACAGGGGGGCCTGGCGTGCTGTGATTCATGGGATTGCAAAGAGTTGGACACGACTGAGCAACTGAACTGAATGAACTGACTGATCTCCTCTCCTGCAGGTAAGATCTTGCCTTTATTCAGCTCATTTTCGCTTCATCTTCATTTCTCAGCCCCACGGTTGCCCCTATAACCTGAAGAACAGATTTTACTCTCTCGAATTTTGAGTTATGGATCTTATCTTTTCTGATAGTTTGGTGCAGCTCCATCTTATCTTACCAGCCCAGGGAATAGCCCTGCCATACCTTCAGGAGGTAGAAACAATCCATCCTATTTCACATCTCCTGCACCATACCAGGATTTGTGCTCTAGCTTCTTAACCATTCTCCTGACATGAAGTTGTCCCTTTCCAAACTTTTCTCCATATCTTTGCTATTTTCATCTTAAAACACTTGAACATCTCCTTAAAACCTTCCATAATTCCATGCTGCTTTAAGATCTACTGCAAACTCCTAAGCCTGAGTACCTTGCCTGAGTGCGTGGTCACTCAGTCATGTCTGCCTATTTGCAACCCTTTGGACAGTCGCCCACCCGGCTACTCTGTCCATAGGATTTCCTAGGAGTGGGTTGCCTTCTCCAAGGGAACGTTCAGGCCCAGGGATCAAACCTGTAGCTCCTGTGGCTCCTGCATTGCAAGAGGACTCTACCTGCTGAACCATTAGGGAAGCCTCTACCCAATTAACTGCTCTCTACACTCCTTTGTTCCAGCCACATCTGTCTCTTCACTCTCTCCAGAACATACCAAGCTGATCTTTCCTCCCACGTATTACACCCACTTTGCCACTCTCTTAATTCTTCAGGTCCTAACTCAAGCTCAGTTCCTCCATGAAACTTCTCGTAACTGGTCCACATTGCTCTACCCCTGCTTGAATACCTCTAGCAAAGGGACTGAGCACAGAGCCCTCCAGGAATCCATGGACAAAGACTTAGATGTTGTTTGTAGTATTCATTTTAATACTTAACTAAATAGAATTGCTCTGTGAGGCTACATATGGTCATCTAAACTGTAATGTGAATAACCAGTTTTCTTAATGGTAAGTTCTAGAAGACAAGAACTGTATCTTAAAATTCTTTAAGCTGTTCATAATACTAACAAGTATACCTGTTGAAAGAAGAACCCAGAAATTCAAGTGAAGTTTAAGATTCTCGTTCCAGTCATCCTTGGGTTAAGAAAAAGAATGGGCTAGATTATCTCATAAAATGTTTTTTATCTGGTCTTTTTTTTCCCTCAGATACTAGACTTTTAGGGTTTTGTTTACGGTAATTATAATTAAAATTCTTGTTTCCAAACAACCAGATGGACTATAATATCCATGCATCTGCTATATTTCTCATTTTGCATGGGTTTTTAATTTCCATGAGTAATTTGTCTTGATTCACAAAAATTGTCTTCTTTTCAAATACTTTGAACTTGAGCTCTGATCAAGAAGAAGAGTGGAATGATTAAGATTTGGGTTTAAATCCCTGGTTTTAAATTCTATCAATGATATGTTGCACATCTTAAGCAAGTAGCTTAAGCTTTTTTTTTTTTTGCCTTTATTTCTTCTTCTGTAAAATAGAAATATTAATAATAAATGAATCAACCTGATTAGATGGCATTAAGGATTAAATAACATATACATTAAGCAGTAATTATATAATACATAGTTAACAAAAAATACATGCTAGATCTTATTGTTATCAATTATTTCTATGTAGGCTAAGACTCAATCATGGAAACAATATATAGATTTTTCTAATGAATCTTTTTTTTTCTCTAAACACTTCATTTATTTATTTATGCTATATGATAGGTCCTGTTGGTTATCCATTATAAACATAGCATTGTGCATTGTCAATCCCAAACTCCCTAACTATTCCTCCCACTACCCTTTGCCCCGGTTCATCCTTTAAGTATGTGAGTTTTTTTCTCTTTTGTAAAGAAAGTTCATTTGTCTCACCTCTTTAGATTCTGCACTTAAGCAATATCATACAGTATTTCACTTTCTCTGTCTGACTTACTTCACTCAGTATGACAATCTCTAGATCTGTCCATGTTGCTGCAAATGGCATTATTTCATTCTTTTCAGTAGCCAAGTAATATTCTATCGTGTATATGTAACACGTCTTCTTTATCCATTCCTCTGTTGATAGACATTTAGGTTGCTCCCATGTCTTGGCCATGGTAAACAGCACTGCAGTGAACAGTAGGGTGCATTTATCCTTTTAGACCACGTTTTTCTCCTGATATATGCTCTGGAGTGGGATTGTAAGATAATATGGTAGCTCTGTTTTTAGATTTTTAAGGAAATTCCATATTGTTCTCCACAGTAGCTGTACCAATTTGCATTCCCACCAACAGTGTAAAAGTGTTCCCTTTCTTCCTGTCTTCTCCAGCATTGTTTGTGGATTTTTTTGATGATAGGCATCCTGAGGTAGGAAGTGATATCTCATTGTAGTTTTGAAATCCTTTTCTCTAGTAAATAGCAATGTTGAACATCTTTTATGTGCCTCTTGGCCATCTGTATGTCTTCTTTGAAGAAATGTCTGCTTAGGTCCTCTGCCCAGTTTTTGATTGGGCTGTTTGTTTTGATTATATTAAGCCATATGAGCCGTTTGTAAATTTTGGAGACTAGTTCCTTGTAGGTCACATCATTTGGAAATATCTTCTCCTATTCCTTGGGTTGTCTTTTTATTTTCTTTATGGTTTCCTTTGCTGTGTAAAAGCTTTAGAGTTTAATTAGGTCCCATTTGTATATTTTTGTTTTTATTTCCATTACTTTGGGGGATGGATTGAAAAGATATTGTTGTGATTTATGTCAGAAAGTGTTCTGCCTATGTTTTCCTCAAAGATTTTTATAGTGTCCAGCCTCACATTTTAAAAAATTTATTTATTTTTTATTGAAGGATAATTGCTTTACAGAATTTTGCTGTTTTCTATCAAACCTCAACATGAATCAGCCATAGGTATACATATATCCCCTCTCTTTTGAAACTCCCTCCCTTCTCCCTCCCCACTCCACCCCTCTCTCTAGGTTGATACAGAGCCCCTGTTTGAGTTTCCTGAGCCATACAGCAAATTCCCCTTGGCTATCTATTTTACATATGGTAATGTGAGTTTCCTCACTACTCTTCCCATACATCTCACCCTCTCCTGCCCTCTCCCCATGTCCATATCTATTCTTTGTGTCTGTTTCTTCATTGTTTCCCTGTAAATAAATTCTTTAGTACCATTTTTCTAGATTCTGTATATATGTGTTAAAATACAATGTTTCTCTTTCTGACTCACTTCGCTCTATATAATAGGTTCTAGGTTCATCTACCTCATTAGAACTGACTCAAATGCATTCCTTTTTATGGCTGAGTAATATTCCATTGTGTATATGTACCACAACTTCTTTATCCATTCATCTGTTGATGGACATCTAGATTGCTTCCATGTTCTAGCTATTGTAAATAGTGTTGCAATGAATAATGGGATACATGTATCTCCTTCCATTTTGGTTTCCTCAGAGAATATGCCTAGGAGTGGGATTGCTGAGTCATATGGTGGTTTTATTCCTAGTTTTTTAAGGAATGTCCATACCGTTTTCCACAGTGGCTGTATCAATTTACTTTCCCTCCAACAGTGCAAAAGCGTCCCCTTTTCTCCACACCCTCTCCAGCATTTATTGTTTGTAGACTCTTTGATGAGGGCCATTCTGACTGGTGTGAGGTGATATCTCATTGTAGTTTTGATTTGCATTTCTCTAATAATGAGCAATGTTGAGCATCTTTTCATGTGTTAGCCGTCTGTATGTCTTCTCTGGAGAAATGTCTCTTTAGGTCTTTTTCCCACTTTTGATTGGATTATTTGTTTTTCTGGTATTGACTTGTATGAGCTGCTTGAATATTTTGGAAATTAATCCTTTGTCAGTTAATGTGCTATTATTTTCTCCCATTCTGAGGGTTATCTTCACCTTGCTTATAGTTTCCTTTGCTGTGCAAAAGCTTTTAAGTTTAATCAGGTCCCCCTTGTTTACTTTTGCTTTTATTTCCATTTCTCTTGGAGATGGGTCATAGAGGATCTTGCTTTGATTTATGTCAATGAGTGTTCTGCCTATGTTTTCCTCTTAGAGTTTCATAGTTTGTGGTCTTACATTTAGGTCTTTGATCCATTTTTAGTTTATCTTTGTGTATGGTGTTAGGAAATGTTCTAATTTCATTCTTTTACATGTAGCTGTCCAGTTTTCTGAGCACCATTTATTGAAGAGGCTGTCTTTTCCCCATTGTATATTCTTGACTCCTTTTTCAAAAATAAGGTACCATAGGTGCATGGGTTTATTTCTGGGATTTCTCTCTTGTTCCACTAGTCTATATTTCTGTTTTTGTGCCAGTACCATACTGTCTTCTATGCCAGTACCATACTTGTCTTTTTCCATTGGTCTATATTTCTGTTTTTGTACCAGTACCATACTTGTCTTGATAATCTGAAGTCAGGAAGTTTGATTCCTCCAGCTCCATTCTTCTTTCTCAAGATTGCTTTGGCTATTTGGGGTCTTTTGTGTTTCCATATGAATTGTGGAATATTTTGTTCTAGTTCTGTGAAAAATGCCATTGGTAATTTGATAAGGATTTCACTTAATCTGTAGATAGTGTTTGGTAATATAGTCATTTTCATAATATTGATTCTTCCTACCCAGGAACATGGACTATCTCTCCATCTGCTTATGTCATCTTTGATTTCTTTCATCAGTGTCTTATAATTTTCTGTGTACAGTTTTTTTGTCTCCTCAGGTAAGTTTATCCCTAGATATTTAATTCTTTTTGTTGCAATGGTAAATTGGATTGATTCTTTGATTTCTCTTTCTGTTTTTCATTGTTAGTATATAGATATACAAGTGACTTCTGTGTATTGATTTTGTATCCTGCAACTTTTTAAATTCACTGATTAGCTCTAGTAATTTTCTGATACTATCTCTAAGGTTTTCTATGTACAGTATCATGTCATCTGCAAACAGTGAGAACTTTACTTCTTCTTTTCCAATCTGGATTCCTTTTATTTCTTTTTCTTCTCTGATTGCTGTAGCTAGGACTTCCAGAGTATGTTGAACAATAGTGGTGAAAGTGGACATCCTTGTCTTGTTCCTGATCTTAGGGGGAATGCTTTCAGTTTTTCACCATTGAGAATGTTTGCTGTAGGCTTATCATATATGGCCTTTACTATGTTGAGGTAGGTTCCTTCCATGCCCTTTTGAAGAGTTTTAATCATAAATGGGCGCTGAATTTTGTCAAAAGCTTTACTGAATCTATTGAGATTTTCATATGGTTTTTATCTTTCAATTTGTTAGCATGGTGTTAGTTCAGTTCAGTTGCTCAGTTGTGTCCAACTCTTTGTGACCCCATGAACTGCACACGCCAGGCCTCCCTGTCCATCACCAACTGCCAGAGTCTACCCAAACCCATGTCCGTTGAGTCGGTGATGCCATCCAACCATCTCATCCTCTGTCATCCCCTTCTCCTCCTGCCCTGAATCTTTCCCAGCATCAGGGTCTTTTCAAATGAATCAGCCCTACATAGGTGGCCAAAATATTGGAGTTTCAGCTTCAACATCAGTCCTTCCAATGAACACCCAGGACTGATCTCTTTAGGATGGACTGGTTGGATCTCCTTGCAGTCCAAGGGACTCTCAAGAGTCTTCTCCAACACCACAGTTCAAAAGCATCAATTCTTTGGCACTCAGCTTTCTTTATAGTCCAACTCTCACATCCATACATGACCACTGGAAAAACTATAGCCTTGACTAGACGGACCTTTGTTGGCAAAGTAATGTCTCTGCTTTTTAATATGCTGTCTAGGTTGGTCATAACTTTCCTTCCAAGGAGTAAGCATCTTTTAATTTCAAGGATTGATTTGCATATATTGAAGAATCCTTGCATTCCTGGAATAAACCCAACTTGATCATGGTGTATGAGCTTTTTGATGTGTTGCTGAATTTTGTTTGTTAAAATTTTGTTGAGGATTTTTGAACTTATATTCATCAGTGATATTGGCCTGTAGTTTTCTTTTTTTGTTTTGTCTTTGTCTGGTTTTGGTATTGGGGTGATGGTGGCCTTGTAGAATGAGTTTGGAAATGTTCCTCTGCAATTTTTTGAAAGAGTTTTAGAAGGATAGGCATTAGCTCTTCTCTAAATGTTTGACAGAATTCTCCTGTGAAGCCACCTGGTCCTGGGCTTTTGTTCTTTGGGCAATTTTTTGATCACAGCTTCAATTTCAGTGCTTGTAATTGGGTTTTTCATGATTTATATATTTTCCTGGTTCAGTCCTGGAAGATTGAACCTTTCTAAGAATCTGTCCATTTCTTCCAGGTTATCTATTTTATTGCCATAGAGTTGTTCATAATATTCTGTTATAATTTTTTTGTATTTCTGCATTGTCTGTTGTAACCTCTCCTTTTTCATTTCTAATTTTGTTGATTTGAGTCTTCTCTCTTTTTTTTCTAAATGAGTCTGGATAATGGTTTGTCAATTTTGTTTTATCTTCTCAAAGAAGCAGCTTTTAGTTTTACTGATCTTTACTACTGTTTCTTTCATTTCTTTTTCATTTATTTCTGCTCAGAGCTTTGTGGTTTCTTTCCTTCTACTAATTTTGGGAGTTTTTGGTTCCTTTTTCCAGTTGTTTTGGGGGTAAAGTTAGGTTGTCTATTTGATGTTTTTCTTGTTCCTTGAGGTAGGATTGTATTGCTATAAACTTCCCTCTTAGGACTGCTTTTGCTGCATCCCATAGGTTTTGAGTTGTTGTGTTTTCATTATCATTTGTTTCTAGAAATTTTTTTATTTCCCTTTTGATTTCTTCAGTAACCTATTTGCTATTTAGAAATGTTGATTAATTTCCATGTGTTTGTGTTTCTTACACTTTGTTTCCTTGTAATTGATATCTAGTCTCATAGCATTGTGGTCAGAGAAGATGCTTGATGATTTCAATTTTTTCACATTTACTGAGGTTTGAGTCATGACCCAAGATGTGTGTATCCTGGAGAATATTCCATGTGCACTTGAGAAGAAGTCTGCATTTGGATGGAATGTCCTGAAAATATCAATGAGATCCATCTCATCTAACGTATCATTTAAGACTTGTTTTTTTAATTATTATTATTTTCTGTTTTGATGATCTGTCCATTGGTGTGAGTGGGGTGTTAAAGGCTCCTACTATTACTGTGTTACTGTTAATTTCTCCTTTTATGTCTGTTAGTGTTTGTCTTATGTATTGAGGTGCTCCTATGTTGGGTGCATAGATATCACAATTGTTATATCTTCCTCTTGGATTGATCCCTTGATCATTATGTAGTATCCTTGCTTATCGCTTGTAATCTTCTTTAAGGTCTATTTTGTCTGATATGAGAACTGCTAGTCTGGCTTTCTTTCGCTTCCCAATTGTATGGAATATATTTTTATCCTCTCACTTTCAGTCTATATGTGTCTTGAGGTCTGAAGTGAGTTTCTTGTAGACAGCATATATGGGTCTTGTTTTTGTATCCATTCAGCCAGTCTGTGTCTTTTGATTGAAGCATTTAGTCCATTTACACATAAAGTAATTATTGATATACATGTTCCTATTGCCATTTTCTTAATTGTTTGGGGTTACTTTTGTAGATCTTTTTTCTTCTCTTGTATTTCTTAACTATATAAGTCCCTTTAACATTTGTTGTAAAGCTGCTTTGGTGGTACTGATTTCTCTTAACTTTTGCTTGTCTGAAAAGCTTTCTATTTCTCCATCAATTTTGAATGAGATCCTTGCTGGATACAGTAATCTTGGTTGTAGATTTTTCTCTTTCAGTACTTTAAATGTATCCTGCCATTCCCTTCTGGTCTGCAGAGTTTCTGCTGGAAGATCAGCTGTTAAGCACATGAGGTTTCCCTTGATGTTGCTTGTCGCTTCTCTCTTGCTGCTTTTAATATTTTTTCTTTGTGTTTAGTCCCTGTTAGTTTGATTAGTATGTATCTCGGCATGTTTCTCCTTGGGTTTATCCTGTATGGAACTCTTTGTGCCTCTTGCACTTCATTGACTATTTCCTTTTCCATGTTGGGGAAATTTTCAACTACAATCTCTTCAAAAATTTTCTCATACCCTTTCTTTCTCTCTTCTTCTTCTGGTACCCCTATAATTTGAATGTTGGTGCATTTGATATGGCCCCAGAAGTCTCTGAGACTGTCCTCAGCTCTTTTCAATCTTTTTACTTTATTCTGCTCTTCAGAAGTTATGACCACCATTTTACCTTCCAGCTCGCTGATTCATTCTTCTGCTTCAGATATTCTCCTATTGAGTCCTTCTAGAGTATTATTAATTTCAGTAATTATGTTGTTTGTCTCAGTGTTTCTTCTTTAATTCTTCTAGGTCTTTGTTAATTGATTCTTACATTTTCTCCATTTTGTTTTCAAGGTTTTTGATCATCTTTACTATCATTATTCTGAATTCTTTTTCAGGCAGTTTGCCTATTTCCACTTCATTTGTTTGGACTTCTGTGTTTCTAGCTTTTTCTTTCATTTGTGCAGTATTTCTCTGCCTTTTCATTTTTTCTTTTAAGTTATTGTGTTTGAAGTCTCCTTTCCCAGGCTTCAAGGAAACTTGAATTCTTTCCTTGAAGAAGTTTGAAGTCTTTCTTCCTTTTGGTTTCTGCCCTCTTAAGACTGGTCTAGTGGTTTGTGTGAGCTTTGTATAGGATGAGATTTGTGCTGAGTTTTTGTTTGTTTGATTTTCCTCTGATGGGCAAAGCTGAGTGAGGTAGCTTCCTGCCCAGGGTGCTACTGGTGGTTGGGTTATGCAGGGTCTTTTATTAAAGTGGTTTCCTTTGTGTGAGTTCTCACTATTTGATACTCCCCAGGCAACCAGTAATGCTGAAGAAGCTGAAGCTGAATGGTTCTATGAAGACCTACAAGACCTTTTAGAACTAACACACAAAAAAGATGTCCTTTTCATTATAGGGGTTTGGAATGCAAAACTAGGAAGTCAAGAAACACCTGGAGTAACAGGCAAATTTGGCCTTGGAGTATGGAATGAAGCAGGGCAAATGCTAATAGAGTTTTGCCAAGAGAACACACTGGTCATAGCAAACACCGTCTTCCAACAACACAAGAGAAGACTCTACACATGGACATCACCAAATGGTCAACATCGAAATCAGATTGATTATATTCTTTGCAGCCAAAGATGAAGAAGTTCTATACGGTCAGCAAAAACAGGACCAGGAGCTGACTGTGGCTCGGATCATGAACTCCTTATTGCCAAATTCAGACTGAAATTGAAGAAAGTAGGGAAAACCACGAGACCATTCAGGTATGACCTAAATCAAATCCCTTATGATTATACACTGGAAGTGAGAAAGAGACTAGATGTGATAGACAGAGTGCCTGATGAACTTTGGATGGAGGTTCATGACATTGTAGAGAAGACAGTCATTAAGACCATCCCAATGGGAAAGATGCAAAAAGCAAAATGGCTGTCTGAGGAGACCTTACAAACAGCTGTGAAAAGAAGGGAAGTGAAAAGAAAAGGAGAAAAGGAAAGATATTCCTATTTCAATGCAGAGTTCCAAAGAATATCAAGGAGAGATAAGAAAGCCTTCCTCAGTGATCAATGCAAAGAAATAGAGGAAAACAACAGAATGGGAAAGACTAGAGATCTTTTCAAGAAAATTACAGATACCAAGGGGACATTTCATGCAAAGATGGGCTTGATAAAGGACAGAAATGGTACAAACCTAACAGAAGCAGAAGATATTAAGAAGAGGTGGCAAGAATACACAGAAGAACTATACAAAAAAGAGCTTCACAACCCAGATAATCATGATGGTATGATCACTCACCTAGAACCAGACATCCTGGAATGTGAAGTCAAGTGGGCCTTAGAAAGTATCACTACAAACAAAGCTAAGTGGAGGTGATGGAATTCCAGTTGAGCTGTTTCAAATCTTGAAAGATGGTGCTGTGAAAGTGCTGCACTCAATGTGCCAGCAAATTTGGAAAACTCCACAGTGGCCACAGGACTGGAAAAGGTCAGTTTTCATTCCAATTCCAAAGAAAGGCAATGCCAAAGAATGCTCAAACTACCACACAATCGCACTCACCTCACAGGCTAGTAAAGTAATGCTCAAAATTCTCCAAGCCAGGCTTCAGCAGTACGTGAACCGTGAACTTCCAGATGTTCAAGCTGGTTTTAGAAAAAGCAGAGGAACCAGAGATCAAATTGCCAACATCTGCTGGATGATTGAAAAAGCAAGAGAGTTCCAGAAAAACATCTATTTCTGCTTTATTGACTATGTCAAAGCCTTTGACTGTGTGGATCTCAATGAACTGCAGAAAATTCTGAAAGAGATGGGAATCCCAGACCACCTGACCTGCCTCTTGAAAAACCTGTATGCAGGTCAGGAAGCAACAGTTAGGACTGGACATGGAACAACAGACTGATTCCAAATAGGAAAAGGAGTACGTCAAGGCTGTGTATTGTCACCCTGCTTATTTAACTTATACGCAGAGTACATCATGAGAAACACTGGGCTGGAGGAAGCACAAGCTGGAATCAAGATTGCTGGGAGAAATATCAATAACCTCAGATATGCAGATGACACCACCCTTATGGGAGAAAGTGAAGAGGAACTCAAAAGCCTCTTCATGAAAGTGAAAGAGGAGAGTGAAAAAGTTGGCTTAAAACTCAACATTCAGAAAACAGATCATGGCATCTGGTCCCATCACTTCATGGGAAATAAATGGGGAAACAGTGGAAATAGTTTCAGATTTTATTTTTCTGGGGCTCCAAAATCACTGCAGATTGTGATTGCAGCCATGAAATTAAAAGACACTTGCTCCTTGGAATGAAAGTTATAACCAACCTAAATAGCATGTTCAAAAGCAGAGACATTACTTTGCCAACAGAGGTCCATTTAGTCAAGGCTATGGTTTTTCCAGTGGTCATGTATAGATATGAGAGTTGGACTGTGAAGAAAGGTGAGCACCGAAGAACTGATGCTTTTGAACTGTGGTGTTGGAGAAGACTCTTGAGAGTCCCTTGGACTGCAAGGAGATCCAACCAGTCCATCCTAAAGGAGACCAGTCCTGAGTATTCATTGGAAGGACTGATGCTAAAGCTGAAACTCCAGTACTTTGGCCACCTCATGCGAAGAGTTGACTCATTGGAAAAGACCCTGATGCTGGGTGGAATTGCGAGCAGGAGGAGAAGGGGACGACAGAGGATGAGATGGTTGGATGGCATCACCGACTCGATGGACGTGAGCTTGAGTAAACTCTGGGTGTTGGTGATCAACAGGAAGGCCTTCGTGCTGTGATTCACGGGGTCGGAAAGAGTCGGACACGACTGAGTGACTGAACTGAACTGAACTGAGGGTTAGTTCTCTGGTAGCCTAGGGTCTTTGAGTCAGTGCTCCTACTCCAAAGGCTTAGGGCTTGATCTCTGGTCAGGAGAAAAGATTCCACAAATGGTTTGTTATGGTTTGAAAGTGAAAGTGAAAGTGAAGTCGCTTAGTCGTGTCCAATTCTTTGCGACCCTGTGGACTGTAGCCCACCAGGCTCCTCCGTCAGTGGGATTCTCCAGGCAAGAATACTGGACTGAGCCACCATTTCCTTCTCCAGGGGATCTTCCCAGGGATTGAACCCAGGTCTCTCACATTGCAGGCAGACGCTTTAACCTCTGAGCCATTAAGTGAGATTCAAACAAATATCCAAAAATGAGAAACCAAAGATGAACCCCAGACAAATGGCAGTTACAAAATCAGGCAAATAATAATTAAAATACTGAAATATACACATATACATATATATCCATGAGCAAAGTGAAAACAGTTCAACAAAAATAAAGTACAGTCGATTGACCCAGCAAACAAAGGAAATCAAAAATTATATTTACCAGTTAAGAGTAAAACTAATTTACAGACAAACTGGAAAACAAAACTAAAGCAAGGTACCAAGTAGGGAATAAAGCAATGAAAACAAAACTAATGAATAGGCTGAGAGGAAATGAAAGAAAGAAAGGAAAGGATAGACTTGCAAAGTTAAATAGAGGTAGATGAAGAAGATTTATATACATTAAGGATTAACTGCAAGGGGAAAAGAACAGTAGGAAAGGCAAAAAAAGGAATAAATGTAGAAAAAATAATAGGGTTTTAGAAATTAAATTTATAAAAAAGAGAAAAGAAAAAAATGGAAGAAAAAAGAAAAAAGGGAAAAAAAAGGAAAATTCCACAGAACTGCAGAAGTCCAATGTAGAGGCAAAGGTTTATAACAATAGGAAGTGTGACTGTATATACGCATATACATATAAACCCATAATCAAATAAAGTACAATAGATTGATACAGCAAACAAAGGAAACCAAAAATTATATCTACCAAAACAAAACTGGAAAACAAAACTAAAGCAAGGTGCCAATTGGGGAATAAAGCAATGAAAACAAAGCTAACAAATATTTTGAGAGGAAAGGAGAGAAAGAAAAGAAAGAAAGAACAGATATGCAAAGTTAAATACAGGTAGCTAAAGAAGATTTATATACATTAAAGAGTAACTGCAAGCGGAAAAGAACAGTAGGAAAAGCAAACAAAAAAATAAGTGTAGAAAAAATAATAGGTTTAAAAAGTTAAAAATTAAAATTAAAAAAAAGAGAAAAGGAAAACTCCACAGAACTACAAAAGCCCAACATAGAGGCAGAGGTTTTTGACAACAGTAAAAAATGTGACTGAGGAAAAAAAAAAAAGCTCAAAAGCTAAATCGGATTTCTTAGTGCCAATAAAATCAACAACTACAACAGAGGCGGTGGCGGGAGGCGGGGAATCCAAAAGAATCTACAGAACAAGTCAAAAAATAAGAATAATGTTTTTTCTTGAATCACTGCTGTAAGAGTCCTTTCCCTCTCTGGGAGTCACAGTCCGACTTACCTCCCTAGGATGCCCTCCAACACTGTGCTGATCTCAGGACCTGCTGTGGGGGCAGCTCAGATTCTAATCTGGTCGTATTCCTGTGTGTTCTTGCCTCCAATGTCCACAGCTCTTAGAGCTAGTGTGTTTTATTTTGTGGGAGCTCTCAATGGCCTTTTATATATTCTATCGACACAGGATCTGCTTAGTTGATCTTGTGGATTTAATCTGCAGCTTGTACAACTCGTGGGAGGGTTTTTGGTCTTCTTCCTTAGCCACACTGCCCCTGGGTTTGAATTGTGGTTTTATTTCCACCTCTACATATGGGTCGTCAACTGAGGTTTGCTCCTGAGGCTGCCCTGGAGGACTTGAATTTGCCGCTGTGAGGGCCAGGTGTGGAGGTGGTGCAGCTGCTTAGGTCACAGGGATTCTGGCAGCACCTGGTACTCAGAAGGGTTGGCGACTAGGGCATAGTGCTCTAGAAGGGAATGGCAACCAGTATTGGTTGATATGCTCCAGTATACTTGCCTGGAGAACCCCAGCTATGACAGACAAGCCTGGCAGGCCACAGTCTACAGAGTCACAAGGAGTTGGACATGATCAAAGCAACCCTGCACGCATAGATGCAAGACATTATTTTACCTGTGGCATCTCTGCCCCAGTAAGAGTTGAGTAGGAAGGTGGTGCTGCTGCTTGACTTGTGGGGACCCTGGTGGTGCCAAGTGCGCAGGGACATGAATTGCCTCTCTGCAGGAGTTATGGCCCTATCAGTCTTTTTTCGAGCCTCTGTTAGCTGGCAATCAGAAGGCCTCTTTGGCCAGTCTTTCTCTGTAGATCTGCCCATTCCGGACCTTAGAGGGCTCCCTTGCTGTGGGGTCCTTCTCTGTTGTTCAGCACATCAGGCACATAAAGCCCCCCCTCCACTCCCCACCCTGCCCCGGCTGGGGTCCTCCTCTGTAGTGCATCAAGTGTTTGATGGGCCAGCCTCTCTACTGTTCAGCTGCCAATGCTAGCATGTGGGGAAACAGAGACTATGGTGATGGCTCCACCAACTATGCGTGACTCAGCGGTATTGCTTTACTTCTGTGGCTGCCTGCCTTTCCTCCACTGGCATTTCCCACCACTATCTCCTCCCTCACATCCCCTCAATCCATTTCTCCACAGTCAATAGCAGCCCTCAAATTGCTGCACAATCCCTAAGCTTCAGCTCCCAGCCACTGCGCCTTCCAGGAGACCAGCATTCCTGTCTGGGGTATGTATGGCTGAGGCAAAGACTGTCTGATTCTCATTCCATTTAGGCTGCCACAGATCAGCTGTTTCATTCTCAGCCTTAAATGTTTCTCCTCTGACTCAGACAATTGCCCCACTGTGGGGATCAGACCCCTGCTTCAGTTCCCCCACCCGCTGAGGGCAGGTCCAGTCCTGCTAACGTTCCTGTTTCCCCACATAGTTCCTTTGTTCTACCAAGTCTTGTGTGGCTCTATATATTCTTTTCCACTGGTCAGGTACTCCTCTCTGCTCTCAGCTGGTGTTCTGCATGCACTTCTGTGTCTAAAGGTGTATTCCTGATGTATCTGTGGAAAGAGAATGTACTCCACATCCACCTATTCCTCCGCCATATTGTTCTCCTATAAAATACTTTTAAAACTCTCATAGGAACTTCCCTGGTGGTCCAGTGGCTACGACTCCATACTCACAATGCAGGGGGCCCAGGTTTCAACCTTGATCAGGGAACTAAATCCCACATGCTGCAACTAAGAGTTTGCATTCAGTTCAGTTCAGTTCATTTCAGTCGCTCAGTCATGTCCGACTCTTTGCAACCCCATGAACCACAGCACACCAGGCCTCCCTGTACATCACCAACTCCCAGAGTCCATGGTGCTCACCTTTCTTTATAGTCCAACTCTCACATCCATACATGACTACTGGAAAAACCATAGCCTTGACTAGACGGACCTTAGTCGGCAAAGTAACGTCTCTGCCTTTTAATATGCTATCTAGGTTGGTCCTTGATAACTTTCCTTCCAAGGAGTAAGCGTCTTTTAATTCCATGGCTGCAGTCACCATCTGCAGTGATTTTGGAGCCCCCCAAAATAAAGTCTGATCCTGTTTCCACTGTTTCCCCATTTATTTCCCGTGAAGTGATGGGACCAGATGCCATGATCTCAGTTTTCTGAATGTTGAGCTTTAAGACAACTTTTTCACTCTCTTGTTTCACTTTCATCAAGAGGCTCTTTAGTTCTTCTTCACTTTCTGCCATAAGGGTGGTGTCATCTGCATATCTGAGGTTATTGATATCTCTCCCAGCAATCTTGCTACCAGCTTGTGCTTCCCCCAGCCCAGTGTTTCTCATGATGTACTCTGCATAGAAGTTAAATAAGCAGGGTGACAATACACAGCCTTGACATATTCCTTTTCCTATTTGGAACCAGTCTGTTGTTCCATGTCCCGTTCTAACTGTTGCTTCCTGACCTGCATACAGGTTTCTCAAGAGGCAGGTCAGGTGGTCTGGGATTCCAATCTCTTTCAGAATTTTCCACAGTTCGTTGTGATCCACACAGTCAAAGGCTTTGACATAGTCAATAAAGCAGAAATAGATGTTTTTCTGGAACTCTCTTGCTTTTTTGATGATCCAGCAGGTGTTGGCAATTTGATCTCTGGTTCCTCTGCCTTTTCTAAATCCTGCTTGAACATCAGAAGATCACAGTTGAGCATTATTTGGCATTGCGTTTCTTTGGGATTGGAATGAAAACTGACCTTTTCCAGTCCTGTGGCCACTGCTGAGTTTTCCAAATTTGCTGGCATACTGAGTGCAGCACTTTCACAGCATCACCTTTCAGGATTTGAAATAGCTCAACTGAAATTCCATCACCTCCACTAGCTTTGTTCATAGTGATGCTTCCTAAGGCCCACTTGACTTCACATTCCAGGATGTCTGGTTCTAGGTGAATGATCACACCATCGTGGTTATCTGGGTCGTGAAGATCTTTTTTTGTACAGTTCTTTTGTGTACTCTTGCCACCTCTTCTTAATATCTTCTGCTTCTGTTCAATTCAGTTCAGTTCAGTCACTCAGTCGTGTGTGACTCTTTGCGACCCCATGAATCGCAGCACGCCAGGCCTCCCTGTCCATCACCAACTCCTGGAGTTCACTCAGACCCACATCCATCGAGTCAGTGATGCCATCCAGCCATCTCATCCTCTGTCATCCCCTTCTCCTCCTGCCCCCAATCCCTCCCAGCATCAGAGTCTTTTCCAATGAGTCAACTCTTCACATGAGGTGGCCAAAGTACTGGAGTTTCAGCTTTAGTATCATTCCTTCCAAAGAAATCCCAGGGCTGATCTCCTTCAGAATAGACTGGTTGGATCTCCTTGCAGTCCAAGGGACTCTCAAGAGTCTTCTCCAACACCACAGTTCAAAAGCATCAATTCTTCGGCGCTCAGCTTTCTTCGCAATCCAACTCTCATATCCATACATGACCACAGGAAAAACCATAGCCTTGACTAGATGGACCTTTGTTGGTGAAGTAATGTCTCTGCTTTTAAATATGCTATCTAGGTTGGTCATAACTTTTCTTCCAAGGAGTAAGTGTCTTAATTTCATGGCTGCAGTCACCATCTGCAGTGATTTTGGAGCCCCCCAAAATAAAGTCTGACCCTGTTTCCACTGTTTCCCCATCTATTTCCCATGAAGTGATGGGACCGGATGCCTTGATCTTCGTTTTCTGAATCCCTACAATTTCTGTCCTTTATTGAGCCCATCTTTGCATGAAATGTTTCCTTGGTATCGCTAATTTTCTTGAAGAGATCTCTAATCTTTCCCATTCTGTTGTTTTCCTCTATTTCTTTGCATTGATCACTGAAGAAGGCTTTCTTATCTCTCCTTGATATTCTTTGGAACTCTACATTCAAGTGGGAATAGCTTTCCTTTTCTCCTTTGCTTTTTGCTTCTTGTCTTTTCACAGCTATTTGTAAGGCCTCCTCAAACAGCCATTTTGCCTTTTTGCATTTCTTTTTCTTGGGGATGGTCTTGATTCCTGTCTCCTGCATAATGTCATGAACCTCCATCCATAGTTCACCAGGCATGCTGTCTATCAGATCTAGTCCCTTAAATCTATTTCTCACTTCCACTGTATATAAGGGATTTGATTTAGGTCATACCTGAATGGTCTCGTGGTTTTCTCCACTTTCTTCAATTTCAGTCTGTATTTGGCAATAAGGAGTTCCTGATCCGAGCCATAGTCAGCTCCCAGTCTTGTTTTTGCTGACTGTATAGAGCTTCTCCATCTTTGGCTGCAAAGAATATAATCAATCTGATTTCACTGTCGACCATCTGGTGATGTCCAAGCACAGAGTCTTCTCTTGTGTTGTTGGAAGTGGGTGTTTGCTATGACCAGTGCATTCTCTTGGCAGAACTCTATTAGCCTTTGCCCTGCTTCATTCTATACTCCAAGGCCAAATACCAAGAGATACCCAGATTCTCCTGCTTCTTTTTAGTCATGTTCCAGTCTCACATTTAAGTCTTTAATCCATTTTGAATTTATCTTTGTACGTGGTGCTAAAGCATATTTTAATTTCATTTTTCTACATGTAGCTGTCCAGTTTTCCCAGCACCATTTATTGAAGAGACTATATTTCTTACATTGTATAAGATTGTCTCCTTTGTCATAGATTAATTAACCATAAGTTTGTGGGTTTATTTCTGGGTTTTCTATCCCACTCCATTGATTTATATCTGTTTTTTGTGCCAGTACCATACTGTTTTGATGACTGTAGCTTTCTAGTATAGTCTGTCAATGGCAATAAGATTGCTATATACAGTCAAGCAGCCTGATTCCTCTAGCTCTGTTTTTCTTTCTCAAGACCGCTTTGGCTATTTGAGGTCTTTTGTGTCTCCATACAAACTTTAAGATTTTTCTGTTCTAGTTTGTGAAATATATCAGGCAACATATAGATGTTGATGTAATTCTCTTTCTAGAACAGTCAGCTGCTACAAATATTTCCCATAGTCTGATCTAATTCACAATTTTGAAGCAGACTAATGATAATTAATGTGATTATTCCCTCAGTCACAGAAAGGGAAATACGTGAATTCCTTTCATCTACATGGTTCCAAAATGCAGAAACAAGAAGGGCAAAGCCAAAAAGGCAAGTGAGAGCAAAGAAATGGTTTTATGGCATTCTTTTGGAGGTTCCCTTTTTGGTGACATTCTCAAGCCTATCCATATAACATTGAGTAAGTAAGACATCAATATTTCTCACTCCAGTTATCTCACTTGGGGGCTTCCCTTGTGGCTCAGCTGGTAAAGAATCTGCCTGCAATGTGGGAGACCTGGGTTTGATCCCTGGGTTGGGAAGATCTCCTGGAGAAGGGGAAGGCTACCCACTCTAGTATCCTGGCCTGGAGAATTTTCATGGACTATATAGTCCATGGTTGCAAAGAGTCGGACATGACTGAACATCTTTCACTTCACTTCACTTCATCTGACTTAACTGTGTGTTGTCTAAGCTGATTTCAATGAGTTCGTCATGGTTGATAGGTTGCTTTTGTCCTAGATTCATTCAGCCATATCTTTTAATGGCCACAGAACTTGTCAAGGTGAAATTGAATATAGTACACACTACTATATTTAAAATGGATAACCAACAAGGACCCACTGTATAGCACAGGGAACTCTGCTATATGTGTTATATGGCGGCCTGGCTGGGAGAGGAGTTTGGGGGAGAATGTTAACATATATATGTATGGCTGAGTCCCTTTGCTGACCACCTGAAACTATTACATTGTTAATTGACTATATTCCAATACAAAATAAAAAGTTTAATTTAAAAATTAGTTATTTAAAGCCAATTTTCTTTCAAAATTTCCCTTGTTTTCACAACCCAATTGTTCTCTATAACTCCTCAAAGAATAAGAACTTAATATTGTGTTTTGAAATCTCAATCATTTTTATTAACTACATTCAATTAAGAGAATACTAGTTTGCTATGAAATGGATTATTGTCATCAGTGTATTGTTGTCACCATTTTTCCATATGTGGTATGGGCTTTTTATGTTGTGTGTGTGTGTGTGTGTGTGTTTGGCTGCACTGTGACATTTGTGGGATTATAGTTCCCCAACCGGGGATTAAACTTATGCCCCTGGCAGTAGAGGCACAAAGCCCTAACCACTGTACTGCCAGGGAGTTCCTATCTATCCATAAATATCTTGTGTAATCATGGCAACAATACAGAGTGAAGAAAAGATAAGTCTGAATAGTAGATGTATATTCTGAGATACTGAGAATGTTGAATGTTGAGAAAGTAGGGAAAAGGTTTGCCCCAAACACATTCCAATTGGACTATTTATTTCCCCTATGGGTTTTCTTCAGCATCTTTATCACTTTTCCAAATTTCTCCCTGTATCACTTACTTATGGTTCCTCATAAGTCAGCAGATATGCATCATTAATGATAGGATTTTTTGTTGTTGCTATTCAGTCGCTAAGTTTTATCCAACTCTTTGCCACACCACAGACTGTAGCACACCAGGCTCCCCTGTCCTTCACCATCTCCCAGTTTCCTCAAATTTATGTCCATTGAGTTGGTCCATCTCATCTTCTGCTGCCCCCTTCTCTTTTTGCCTTCAATCTTTCCCAGCATCAGTGTCTTTTCCAATGAGTCGGCTCTTCACATCAGGTGGCCAAATTATTGGAGCTTCAGCATCAGTCCTTCCAGTGAATATTACTTATTTTAAATCAAACATTTTAATGAACTCTTTAGAAGGACATCAGTATGTAAATCATCTGGTGCATTTCTTTCAAAATGTATTTGAATATTCAGGTTTTTTTTTAAATCCTCATAAAATAAAACTAAGAGAATTATAATGATTCATACATCCTTTGAAATGCTAGGATTCAGTTCACTACACTTAATATTGACTTCACAAAGCCCTAGGAGGCCCATTTCTAGTACCGGATCAGTGAGTTTAGTCATGATCTTGAGCGAATAAATTATCTAACCTCTCTGAATCTCTGGTTTGTTTTTTTTTTTTCAATTGTAAAACAAAATTGCTAAAGTGAGCAGTTTTTCAATGGCTTTCCAAATTTATTTCTCTATTTTTTTCATAGGATAAGATCTCCAATTCACGTAAGAAAATAAATCACATCTGTAAATTTCAATTATGTCTCACCTATCTTTTAGCTATTGACCTGACTACAGAGTTTGAAGTGAAATAATAAATACTTTCCACTCAGATGTGTTTTAGTTGATAAAAGTTTGCATAAAACTGACAACAGTATAGTAATTTGCTAATTGTAAATAAAATAGAGTGGATAAGCACCAAATTAAATATTGATAATGTGCAATGTCTTTAAAGGAAATGTCTTTAAAGGAAACAACTATTAAGAAACCTCATCTATAAATTAATCCTGTGGCTGAACATTTATTTTCAACCACATACATCCTAATTCAGAGTTAATACTAAACACAGTAAAGCAGAAAATATCAGTGGAGTCTAGAATAGTAGTTAAAGCAATTCTCATGTTGCTGAAACATAGCCAGGAATATCTACTATAGCAGTTGCATGTTCTCCAGTACACTGTGACATAAATTGAGTTGCATCATCTAATCTATAAGGAGACAAGATGAGGGCGTGCAGCTCTGCTCCCTAATGCCAAAAGGAGAACGTCCTCTGTATGCAAAGAGGGCTTCTTGATGGCTCAGTGATAAAGAATCTGCCTGCAATGCAGGAGACCCAAGTTTGATCCCTGAATGGGGAAGATCCCCTGGAGAAGGGAATGGCAACCCACTCCAGTATTCTTGCCTGGAGAATTCCATGGAAAGAGGAGCCTGGTGGGCTACAGTCCATGGGGTCACAAAGATTTGGACAGGGCTAAGCGACTAACACGTCACCTCATGCACTGAAGCAGAGATTGGGTTTTATATGATGCTTTACTGTGGGAATAAGGAAAAATTTAACTTGACAGAAACCAGTCTATTTGATGAAAATCAGTCCAAAGTCCTGAAGAAATCTAAGCAGTGACCTCAAATAAGTACAGTCTCCTTCTTGCCATTTCTGTTTCCTTCTAATTGTTTTCCCTGGTCCTTGGAGTTGGCAGAGTTATCCCAAAAGGGTGGCAGAATGCCTAGAGTGAGGCAATTGTACACCAGAGTTGTTCATTTTGCTGTTCTTCCTGCCTAGAAAGTGGCTAGTCAATCCTGGAGGCGTGGGGCCTAGCAATCTGTTTTTAAGAAGCCCCCCCGCCCAATGTGATAATACACCCAGGTTCAAAAACATCAACAAAGCTTTCAGAGTTTCACCATGCTCCCGCCCCATACCCATCCCACCAGAGTAACAAGGCTTAAATTGCCCTGAGACATTAGATCCAGTTTCTCAGGGCAGTTGTTTTATTTAAAAAAATCAGAAGTATCTGACACTTTGGTTTTTTGTCCTTACTAAAATCCTGTAAAGCATCATGATCAAAATATAAGCATTCTTTCCAAGTATCAATTGAATAGAGTGTTTCAATAAATATCTATTGATTTTAGGAACTTTATCTTCCAGACAGTCTCTGAATTAAAGAGAAAGGTGATGATAATGAATTTACTCTTTCATATTGAGAACCCTAGCAATATGCCATCCCAGATGTGAAAAGAAGAAAAAATTCTCCCTGGGTTCCTCTCCTTTGCTTAGCTAAAAGTAGCAATAACTCCAGAAATCTTATCTCTTAGTGGACAAGGAGCTGTGTATAACAAAACTAAGGTATATTTCACCTATATGACAAAAACTGAAAAGAATGGAAACTAAAGCTAAAGGATAAGTTCAGGTGCAAAGAGATCAAAATGAGCTAGAAATGTATTTGTCTCCAACATAACAGTCTGGAGGCAGGCAGTCCAGAGCCTACAGTGCAGTTCCAGATGTCAAGGACTCATAGCTTTTCTATTTTGTTGCTGTGCTGCATGTGACTTTCATGTGGAAATCGATGTCCAAAGTGATAGCTGACCCATCAGCCCTATCTACAGTCTGAGCAGCAGGTACAAAGGGGAAAGAATACAAGTCCTTTACTTAAAGAAAACATTCTAGAAACTCCACATACCATTACTATTAGATACAACTTTTTTTTATTTATACATACCATTATCTTTGATCTCATTATTAGACCTTAGCTATATTGTCACCTCTAGCTGCAAGAGTGAAAAGGCTGGCTTAAAACTCAATGTTCAATAAACTAAGATCATGGCATCCAGTCCCATCACTTCATGGCAAATAGATGGGGGTAAAATTAAAAATGGTGACAGACTTTATTTTCTTGGGCTCCAAAATCACTGTGGACAGTGACTGTAGCCATGAAATTAAAAGATACTTGCTCTTTGGAAGAAAATCTATGACAAACCTAGACAGTATATTAAAAAGCAGAGGCATCACTTTGCCAACAAAGGTTCATATAATCAAAGCTATGGTTTTTCCAGTGAATTGGACCATAAAGAAGGCTGAGCACGGAACAATTGATGCTTTTGAACTGTGGTGCTGGAGAAGACTCTTGAGAGTCCCTTGGACTGCAAGGAGATCAAGCCAGTCAATCCTAAAGGAAATCAACCTTGAATATTCATTGGAAGGACTGATGCTAAAGCCAGGTGGCTCAGTGGTAAAGAATCCTCCCGCCAATGCAGATGACACGGGTTCAACCCCTGGATTGGGACGATCCCCTGGAGTAGGAAATGGCAATTCACCCCAGTATTCTTGCCTGGAAAAGTCCATGAACAGAGGAGCCTGGTGGGATACAGTCCATGGGGTCACAAAGAGTCAGATGCTGAAGCTGAAGCTCCAAAACTTTGGCCACCTGATGCCAAGAACCAACTCAATGGAAAAGACCCTGAAGCTAGGAAAGACTGAGGGCATGACGAGAAGGGGGTGACAGAGGATGAGATGGTTGGATGGCGTCGTTGACTCAATGGACATGAGTTTGAGCAAACTCTGGGAGATAGTGAGGGACAGTGAAGCCTAGTGTGCTGCAGTCCACGGGATCTGTAAAGAATCAGACAGGACTCAGGGACTAAACAGCAAGGAGCATAAACTGGTGCCATGTTTCTATGAACACTTCGGAAACATTCACCAAACACTTTAAAATGTGACCCCAATACTTTAAGGAAGTTATCCTAAATGTCTTTAAGAAAAGGCATGTATACTATAATATTTATAATAGTGTTTTTTTCCTAGTTGTGGTAAAATAGACATAAAATTTACTATTTTAACCAATCTTAAGTGTACAGTTTAGTAAGGTTAATTAATTTTTCATTGTTGTGCAACCAATCTCCAAAATGCTTTTCATTTTGCAAAACTAAAACTCAGTTCCCTTTAAACAACTATTCATTCTCACTTCCACTTTCCCCCAATCTGTCCCTAAACCCTGACAGCCACCATTCTGCTTTCCCATCTCTATGAATTTGACTACTCTAGGTACCTCATATAAGTCGAAATATACAATATTTGTCCTTTTGTGTTTGTTTATTTTACTTAGCATGAAGTCCTCATGGTTCATCCATGTTGTAACGTGTATCAGAATTTCCTTACTTTTTAAGGCTGAATAATACTCCGTTGTGTGTGTGTGTGTATATATATATATATATATATATATATATATATATATATATATATACACCACATTTTGTTTATCCATTGATCCATCAGTGGGCATGTGGGTTATGTCCAGCTTTTGGCTATTTTGAGAAATGTTGTTATGAATATGAATGCATACTATACTGATTTTTTTTTAACTGCAGTGATTTTAAGAGCACAGTTTTTGCTCTTACTATTTATTGATGGGAAAATACATTGCTATAACAATGACAGAAGTTAAATATTAATTAAATATTTGTACTAAATATATATTCATTCACTCTAATCATCAGCCCAAGAGTAGCCCTTCTGTTTAGGTCTGACACACATCTAGTCAATCACATCTGGACAGCACTTTATCAGGAATGCATAGAATGTATGTGTCTTGCAAAGAATAGGATAAAATAAGCTTCTACTTATGACCTCTACTTATGAAAAGCATTCTCATAGGAAGCTGAAGCAGATCTAAGTAGAAAAATCATATTAGTACTATTATTATTATTATTACTGTTATTGTCTTGTAACACCTGTGCCAAGTTTTGCTATCAGGTTAGTGCTGATCATATGAAATGAATTGGAAAATGTGCCTTCTTCTATTTTCCAAAAAGGCTGTGTAGAATTGGCAGTCTTTCCTCCTTAAATGTTTGGAAGAATTTATCAATGAAATCATCTGGGCCTAGGGAAGGGGCGGAGAAGATAGTCTAAATCATGAATTCAGTATCTGTAGTTGTTATAGGATTATTCAAATGGTCCATTTCATATGTGATGAGTTGTGGTAGTTTGTGCTTTTAGAAGAATTGGTTCGTTTCACTAAGCTGTCAAGTTTATGTGTATAGAGTTCTGTGCAGTATTCCCTTATTACCTTCTTGATGTCTGCAGGGTCTATACTGGTATAGACCCTGTTACAGTGATTCATTCCTGATTTATGTAACTTGTGTCTTTTTTTCAATGTTGTTAAAGAGGAGAGTGAAAAAGTTGGCTTAAAGCTCAACATTCAGAAAACGAAGATCATGGCATCCGGTCCCATCACTTCATGGCAAATAGATGGGGAAACAGTAGAAACAGTGTCAGACTTTATTTTTGGGGGCTCCAAAATCACTGCAGATGGTGACTGCAGCCATGAAATTAAAAGACTCTTACTCCTTGGAAGGAAAGTTATGACCAACCTAGACAGCATATTCAAAAGCAGAGACTTTACTTTGCTGACTAAGGTCCATCTAGTCAAGGCTATGGTTTTTCCAGTGGTCATGTATGGATGTGAGAGTTGGACTGTGAAGAAGGCTGAGTGCCGAAGAATTGATGCTTTTGAACTGTGGTGTTGGAGAAGACTCTTGAGAGTCCCTTGGACTGCAAGCAGATCCAACCAGTCCATTCTGAAGGAGATCAGCCCTGGGATTTCTTTGGAAGGAATGATGCTAAAGCTGAAACTCCAGTACTTTGGCCACTTCATTCGAAAAGTTGCCCCACTGGAAAAGACTCTGATGCTGGGAGGGATTGGGGGCAGGAGGAGAAGGGGACGACAGAGGAGATGGCTGGATGGCATCACGGACTCGATGGACGTGAATCTGAGTGAACTCCAGGAGATGGTGATGGACAGGGAGGCCTGGCATCCTGTGATTCACGGGGTCAGAAAGAGTCAGACATGACTGAGCGACTGAACTGAACTGAATCTTATTGGAGGCTTATTAATTTTATTATCTTTTCAAAGAATCAGGTCTTTGTTTCTTTGACTTTTTTCTTTTTTTCTGTATTCAAGTTCATTTATTTATGTCCTCCTTCATGATTTCCTTTCTATTCTTACTTGGGGGTATCTTATAATTCTTTTCCTAGTTTGTTAAATTGGAAATTTAGATTATCAATTGAGATTTTTCTTTTTTCTAAGGTACCTAGCACTATAGATTTCCTCTCAGCACTGCTTTAACTAGATCCCCCAAATTTACAGATGCTACATTTTAATTTTCATGAAACTCAATGTATTTTTAAATTTCTTTGAGATTTAGCAGCATGGCAAATGCTAGGCTGCCAAAGCTGCTTGGCCCACCAGAAATGATTTAGACAAAAAGTAAAATTATATAAGACATACTGATACAATTATACTTTCACAATAGTATTATGCTTTCCTTAAAAATTGGTCCATTTTCTGTAAGGTATACAAATTATTGAAGTAAAAATGGGTATCGTAAAACATAAGATGTTGATCCATGTTAAATTTCACTATTTGACTTATTTTACCAACAAAAACATTAGTTTTTTTTCCATATAAAAAGTATGCAACATTGTTTCATGTGGTTTATAACGTGGGGCATGCGGTTCTTCTGTAGTCATTCTCGCGATATCCCATCTCAGGATTAACGACCACAAAGAAAAAAAAGTGTCTCATGCAGATCAGAGTCAGCAGCATGACGCAGAACCAGCTGAGGTCATAGGTCCCCTAAGTCTACCAGATAAGAGAGCAAATTCTTGAGAGCTAATTAAGAGAAAAATGAAGCCTTGACTGGCTATCTCAAGTTTTCTAGAGTGCCCAAGAGGTCAAGGCATGAGAATGAGAAGACAGTGCCAAAGATGAGGTCTCAGGTAAAGGCTTCTTGCTCCATATTTGGCTACAAGTCACAATCTAATATATCCTGAAGAAGGTAATGTATAGAATTAGCTAGACAGAAATCTGTTTCTGTGACTTACAGTGTGACGTTAGGTAAGTTTGCTTTTTTTTTTTTAACTTTGTCTATAAAGCTGGGATCATAATCCCTGACTTGAAGTGCTGTGGCAGAGATCTAACTAGATAATATATGTTGAGTGCTTGGCATGAATTAGGCACCCAGTAAATGTTAGTTACCTTCTTTATCAGTCTCTAAGGAAGTCATGCTCTGGACAACCCTAAAGTTTGAGAAGGGGTATGTGTCACTGTTTAAGCATGGACTTCGGAACCACAAGGCCTGTGTTCAGACCTCATTACCAAGCGACTGTTGCCAAATCATACAACCTCTCCATGCCTTGGTTTTCTTTCTCTGAAAGATGTAACAATAGGGCATATTTCCTCAGCTTGTAGAGATGGTTAAATGAGCCAATATATGTAATGTGTTTAGTAAACTGCCTGGCACATAGCAAGCACAGTATAAGTGCTATTTTATTTGTAGTCTAAGAAAATTAATTGGGATAGAAGAAAATTCATCTTTAAGGGAAACATGAATTCCAGAGGAAGAGGAGGAAGAAGAGTGGGAGGAGGAGTAAGAGGAAGGGAATGGAGGGAAAGAGAGAAAAAAGGAGGAAAGAAGAGAAAGGGAGGGGAGGAGGTAGGAGGAGGAAGAATATGTGTTGAAAATAGTTCCTTTTTTTCCTGAGAAGTTGAGAGAGGTAGTATTAACACTGTGCCAGGCAGGATGCTCTCTACATAAGTGTCTCTGGTAATGAAATCTAGAGTATTTTTGTTTGTTGTTAGAGAAAAAAAAAAAAAAAAGCAGATAATGAGGGAACGTCCAGAGAAAAAGACTTTCGCAATCAGTGAATGAGAATGTAGGTAAAAACGAGAGGGGAAGCTCATATGCAGCTATGTCACAGCCATTGTGGATTCCATTTTGGATAATTGTGAGTGACAGATAATCACTTTATTTACTTTGTAGGTCTCTGGAGATAGTTCTTGATGCAGGAGTATCTTTGAGGAGCTCCTTAGTGATTTTTCCCCCTTAATGGATTGACATCTTCACAGAGCATGTTGCGAAAATTAACCTTGCTTCCTAGAACATGTTGCAAAAGTTAACCTTGTTTTATCTCCTAAATGCATAACCTTTTGGTTTTCTCTTTAATAATCATTGGCAACTAGGTTGCATGACAGCACTGAACACAAATACCACTGAAGATGATGAATGTATGGAGGAATGTGGGTTGCATTGTAGGGAAAGAGTAACACATTATGTCTACGTAATTGCTTCGTCTCCCTTAGGATAGGCAAAGTTCAAAGAAATGAGAGTGTAGATGACTCACCAGACATGCTCTTTGAGGCTACCCAGAATTCATTTCTCTAATTATATTAACCTTTTCTCCCTTACTCACTCATCACGTGTGCACTCGTTGGACAGGGCGTCTTGACAGGGTATTCAGCCACTTCACTTGCCCACTTTTATTTATTACAGTATTTTCTCAAAGACAAAGCACTTAAAACACTAAAGTGGCAGGAAAACATCCACTTGAAATTGGATTTCAACATTTTTGTAAAATATATGATAAGGAGTTTAGGAGTTTCATTTAAGTATTTCAAGTATTTTTCCTTCAAATTTAATGGTAACATTGCCCATTATTATATGCTAAGATGAGTCCTTCAAAGCTTTCTTAATTTGATGCTTTCCAGTTAACAATTGTGTAGATACCTGATTTTTGGCTAAAAACTACCTTTGAAAAGCCAGATTCCTAAGAAAACCAAGATTCCTAAAACAGCTTTGTTGCAATGCTATTCCAATTAACACTATTTTCCAACAAATGAGATGTTCAACAAATTGTCATCCAGACACTTCTCGAACATTCTATTGCCTGGGAACTCACTGCTTAATGAGGCAGCCCTGACTATTGTGAAAGACTGAATAATTTAGATGATTCCTTTTGGTTTTGAGCTGAGCTATTAACCATACCATAGACCATACCTCTTCAGATATTCTTGGAATATCTAAAAACTGCTATTATATGCCCTCATTTTATGTGGAGTAGTCACTGGACTGAACATCATTTTGGCTAAATCTTGAGTTGGATAGTGTTGCTCATGAACTCTGATACCTGATAGATGAAATATCCCAGCATAATCTATTAGTCAGAGTTAGAATACAGTGGAACATTTACTTCCTCTGCTGAATCATGTTTTTCCTTGTCAGAAGTCTGGGGTTGTGTTAACCTTTTTAGAAGCAGCTTATTTCCTTTCAAATCCAGCTTATGATCAACCAAAAACCCTTGTCCTCTTTTGTATAATCTGTTGTAAAATCAGCTCTTTCCTTATCTATTGTATTCTGCCGTTTGTTTTAGCATATCTAAAATACCCATTCTGTTGGTTTAACTCTTACACCATGCTGAGGGCATCAAAACAGAATGACTAGGAGCATGTACTTTAGAGCCAGTCCACCTAGATTCAAACCTCAACTCTATTCTTCCCTTGCTAAGTGGCCTTGGGCAAGTAACTTGAAGTTCCTCATCTATGAAATAAGAATTAAATGAGCTAATACACATAAGGTAGATAGAAGAACGGATATAGTAAGCACTAGACAAGGGTTTTCAGCTATTATTTTGTGTTCAGCTGTTTCTCCCAGCATTGTCATCTGTAGACTAGAGTACTATGATTTCTAATGATTAATCAAATTGATAAAAATGCAAACAGGATAGCAGTAAGGATAAACCCACAGAATTTCCCTCAGATTTTCCTTTAAGTTTGAGTTCTGAGAGTAGAGTAGACATTCACCTAACTTTCTGTCTAGAGTGTTGGAAGAGGCAACTTCACAGAATTATGGAAGAGGCTATAGAGATAGCAAATCTTGCCATTGATGTTATATTATTAACAGCCGTATTGTTATTGCTGTTTAGTTGCTAAGTCATACCTGACTCTTTTGCGATATAGCCATAAGAGGGCCATAAATTACCTTCCTTTCGCAATCTGGTGCAATGTGGGCTTCCTGGTGACTCAGACAGTAAAGAATATGCCTGCAATGTGGGAGGCCTGGGTTTGATTCCTGGATTGGGAAGATCCCCTGGAGAAGTGAACAGCTACCCACCCCAGTATTCTGGCCCAGAGAATTCTATGGACAGAGGAGCCTGGGATGCTATAGTCCATGGAGTTGGAAACAGCTGGACAGGACTGAGCAACTTTCATTTTCACTTTGTGATCTAGCCATGAGAGGGCCATATATTACCTTCCTCATCTTCCCAAGTCTTTCATGACCTGTAGTGGTATAGAGAGCGGCTGGAAGTAGAATATGGGGTTTAAGTAAGTGTGCACTAGAGAGAAAAGCAAGGTGATGTGCCAATCCAGGGTTCTTCAGAGTGGATGAGGAGTGCCTATGAGAAAGGTACAGTCCTTATAGTCCTCCACTAAAGTTAGGATTTAGTTGTGTCTCTGTAGAGAAGGAAATGGCAACCCACTCCAGTACTCTTGCCTGGAGAATCCCATGGACGGAGGAGCTTGGTGGGCTACAGTCCACGGGTCGCAAAGAGTCGGACACGACTAAGAGACTTCACTTTCGCTTTCTGTAAAGGCAAGTGAAGCACACAAACTAGGTTGGTGCCCAGAGACCATCCAATTACCAATGGCACCAAAGCAGAAGAGCTACCTCCAGAATAAAAGGCTAGAAAAGAGCACTGTGGATCAAGATTGAAAGCAGACAGCTCCATGCCCAGTGATGCCTTGAGACAGTTGCATCACAGACCTTCCTGATTACATTTTTTATGTATATGACTTTTTCTGAACTATCGTGAAACCATAAGTATATACATTGCATAAGTAAAAGGCCCTTCCCCACACACACTCCCTAAGTTTCACACTACCACCTCCGTCTGTGTGAGAGTGCTCCTTCTTCCCATTACCATTATAGAAGAGTTCAAGGGCACTCATATTAAAGTGAAAAGCACACATTATTTCACCTCTGTAGATGAAGCAAAGAACACAAAGACATCATTATCCAGTTATACTGGAATGGTTTTAACCATGAAACAGTTCATGTAAGCATTCTCTATGATTCTTCTTTTAATGTAGCATAAACCACTGGCTCTCAGCTTTGGGGGTCACTATCTCCATCCAGCTATGACTGTTTAAAAGTAACAGGAAACCCTACCCAAGGTCACTTACATAACATTTATCAGTAACAGGAGGGAAGTCCAGATGGAGGTCAGGCTTCAGGAAATGGTTGAACCAGGGGCTCACTGAAGTCATGAGGGCTTTAGTTCTTTCCATTTCTCTGTACTTCCGTCCACAGTGTCAGACTCATCCCTTCATAGCTGTAGGCTGGGTCACATGCTTCCCCAGACTGTGCCTTTAGTCAAAGAGTGGTTTTTCTCTCTCAAGAGTCAAAACACTCAGTGATGGGTACATCAGGCTTATTTTTCTATTCTCTCTAATTTAAACCAAGTATTGCAAAGATGTGGGGTTATCCTTAGATCAAGCACACCTCCCTAGAGCAGATATTAGTTTCCAAAACTATATCATTGCTACACAGTGGGGAACCATAGACTGAGGGAGTTAACTCCCAGGACGGCTCTTGTTGAATCCAAAGAACACAATGGAGCCTGTTCCCCAAGACACAAATATCTTCCAAGATTTTCCCATAGCTTCAGGGGGGTTCACAGGGCCTCCTGAAGCACACTTATACCTCCTCTGCAAAGTCGCTTCAGTTGTGTCCGACTCTATGCAACCCCATAGACAGCAGCCCGCCAGGCTCCCCCATCCCTGGGATTCTCCAGGCAAGAACACTGGAGTGGGTTGCCATTTCCTCCTTCAATGCATGAAAGTGAAAAGTGAAAGTGAAGTCATTCAGTCGTGTCAGACTCTTAGCGACCCCGTGGACTGCAGCCTACCAGACTCCTCCATCCATGGGATTTTCCAGGCAAGAGTACTGGAGTGGGTGCCATTGCCTTCTCCATATACCTCCTCTAGGAGCCCACAGACCTCAAGGTTATAAACTTCTCAGCAAAATACTGACCCTGTGCTGCAGTCATGCTAGCACTAGAACTTTCTTCAGTCTCTTCAGCCAGAAATTGCTACAGTTTTCCCTCTGACCTCCAGAGAAGCAAAGGCATCCTGTGTATGCCAGGAAGCTCTTGGTCTTGTGTGTGTGAATGCACATTCCCTCAGTTGAGTCCGACTCTTTGCAACCCCGTGGACTGTAACTCTCCAGGTTCCTCTGTCCATGGGATTCTCCAGGCAAGAATACTGGAGTGGGTTGCCATTTCCTTCTCCAGGGGATCTTCCCAACCCAGGGATCGAACCCACATTTCTTGCATCTCCTATATTGGTATCACTATGTCACCTGTCTTAACCTGATATGTAAAATCAACACCTCCAGGATTGCCAGTTTCCTTTTTTCTCCTTCCCTCATTATGTGTTTTTCTTTACCTTTCCACACACTCCATAGACCGTCCACACATGGAGGCTTATCCAATTTTCAGGTCACATTTATCCTTCCTTTCTCTCTGCCTTAAGTTCTTTATTAAAAATCAAGTGCCTTAGTACCTACATTCTGCATCAAAATAGCCCACATTCTAAGAAACGAATTTATTAAGCATTTACTGCAGAGTAGGCATGCTAGTCGGGGAAGGCAATGGCACCCCACTCCAGTACTCTTGCCTGGAAAATCCCATGGACGGAGGAGCCTGGAAGGCTGCAGACCATGGCGTCGTTGAGGGTAGGACACGACTGAGCGACTTCACTTTCCCTTTTCACTTTCATGCATTGGAGAAGGAAATGGCAATCCACTCCAGTGTTCTTGCCTGGAGAATCCCAGGGACAGGGGAGCATGGTGGGCTGCTGTCTATAGGGTCGCACAGGGTCGCACAGAGTCGGACACGACTGAAGCAACTTAGCAGCAGCAGCAGCAGGCATGCTAGTAGGCAGTTTTTGTACATTAAGTTGTAAAACTTGACAACATGATAGAAACAGTATTATTTGTCTTGTTCTAAGGTGAAAGAGTCACAGTTCAGAGAGGCTGGTTAGCAAGGGGCAGAAGGGGGATTTGAACCCAGATTTTTCATTTGACTCTGGGGAACATGCTCTTTCTACATCTGTCCGCACTGTGGGACTTTCCATGCTCCCCTTACACCTGTCTCTATCTCAGTTCTGGACATGACCAAAAAGATATCAAATTTTCAAAGAAGTCTTTGCTAAATGCCTATTAGCATTTTAAATATTTCAGGTCTCACATTTATATAAAGCCATGAAAATATTGGTTCTTGATTCAGAACTCACCCTTCAATTCACAATTGCCATATTGGGAATTTCATCCGGGTTTCATAGTTGCTGCTCTCAAAACAGAGACTTTTTTTTTCACCAGTCACAAAATTTCTACTTTTTTTCTTTTTCTCTACTTCTCACAAAGCCTTAACTTGACCTAGTAATCTGAAATATTTGCCATGTGATTTTTGAGCAAAACAATACAATCTTTTTCTTCCCTCTTTTGAGCCCTAACTCTCTGAAACTCTCCTTTGGTTTTCTTAATCCTATTCATGAAAACCAATTGTCTTCTCCACATTCCAGGGGAGTGGATTCACACATAGAAACAATCTTTTTACAATGCTGTAATTATGAGAAGAGACAGAACTCTCCATTCAAAGCTCCTTGCTTGAAGAAACCATAAATACCCTGCAATTCAGTAATGTTGATAACAAAATCTAATATCTTCCTCTCTTAAATAAATATCTTGCTATTTATGATAAGTATAAATAACAACTATAAAATTGAATGTAACATACATGTATAATAGAGATGAAACAGAAAAATAGACTGTGGGTACCTTCACAGTCCTGAGACTAGTTTGATAGATGACAAAGTAAGAGAAAGAAAGACTAGGTAGATGGAAAAAGAACTGGCATAATATCAAGGTGTTTAATAACTGGTATGGTACAGGCCCCTATCACAGCACATGCAAACCTTAGGCCTGGTATAGGGCCCTATATGCCTCTAGCCATGCCAAGGCCATCCTGTTGAGATGCTGGAGGGAGGTGTGGAGAGTCCTGGGAGCGGTGATGTAATGGTGAAGGTGCTTCGTCTAATGATTCACTGAACAGAAATATCCCATGTGCTGTGCTTAGTTGCTCAGTCATGTCGGACTCTGCAACCGCATGGACTGTAGTCTGCCAGGCTCCTCTGTCCATGGCGATTCTTCAGGCAAGAATACTGGAGTGGGATGCCTTGCCCTCCTCCAAGGGATCTTCCCACCCAGGGATCAAATCCAGGTCTCCTGCATTGCAGGCGGATTCTTCACCATCTGAGCCACCAGGGAAGCCCAGAAATATCCCATACATAGCTCCTATTCTTTAAGGTATGAACCTGCTGCATATCAGCTTGGAGAGAGAGAAGGGCAGGTGATCAGACACCCCAGGGTGCTCAGGACGGTCCCAGTTTGTATTTGTTATCCCAGTGTCTTGATCAATAGCTCCTTCTTAGAGAATCATGTTTGGTCTTTGTGTCCTTGTATTAGGATGACCATATGAAATATTTTAGTGTTCTCAGTTAGGCTGTATATGATATAGTCACCCTCATAAAAGGACACAAAAACAAAATATGGTTCTCTTAGAAGCAAAAAGTCACAGGCAGGGGAAGACCTTGGCAACTGGAAGGAGGGAAAAAAATGGTAACAGAGAAAATATCCCCACTAAAGGCCCAACAAAGACTGTGGGTATATAAATGTCAGTTTTCAAGGTCATCTGGGAACTCAAGGACACAGGCAAAGACGGCCTAGGATAACAGAGCTGCCAACAGATCCCACTGCCAAAGCTCCAAGAAAAGTAAGAGCTGCAGGAACGGCAAAATATACAGGGAAACTTGGCAAGAGACTCCTTCAGCTACAGTCAGCAAACAAAAGGCAACCAAAGAATGGCCTGGGCTGCCTTGTATGGCCTTGGCGGCTGTGCACCACCCAGCAACAAGGGTGCCATTCCCCAGACTATAATGTGGATGTCACTGTCTAGAGTTGAACAATACACTGTGTGCATGTGGCAGCTTCAGAGTAGCATTATTCCAGCTTCCTTGCGCCCACAGAGAATATAAATTTTGTTACACACACTTTTAATTAATTACATTTCTTTGCTGAAACCCCTACAGTCTGTTCAATCATTCAGATGGTTGATTCAGATTATGTGCCAAGAAGTCCATGGTATTAATTACTTGATAACCTTGAAGAAAGGTAATCCCTCCATCCCACCATCAAGGAACAAAGTATATCAGAGACTCAATTTTAAAAATATAGGAGGTAAAGTGGTGAATAAAGATTCATTAAGGATTCTCCCACACTGTGGAAAAATTCACAAAATACACATTCTTATCAATACACAGGCCCTATCACTTCCTTTGTATAATGTTCTTTTGCTTGACAAGGAGTTCAATTAAAGACTATCACACATTACAGGATGGGCAAAGATAGTCAAGGAGATTGCATTTATTATAACCCTGAGGTTGTTAAAAAGAGCAACTTTCAAAAAATCGTGGAAAATAAATATGGTACTAGTATATTCCAAACTCTCTCACAGACAGAGGGTACAAATGGAGAATTTGTTTAATTAATACCATCAAATCACAATGTCCTCAGTTTATCCTTTTGTTGCTAGAACTAAACAGAGAAATAAATTTTTTCTCTGACAAAAGGGTCAGTGGCGGCCGAATTAAAATATAAATGCAGGCTCTCAGTGATTTAAAATGATATTTTGACAGTTATCAGGAGTTGGGAAAAAATAGTATAGTTTGTATGGTAGCTAGTAACATTTAAGATCGTACTTTTCATGTTCCCACATTCGTGCCTTTGTCTACACCATTCTCTTCTCTGATCATGTCCTAACCTTTCAACCTACTGAAATCTAGTTCATCTTCAAGGCCTCTTCTATGAAGCTTTCCAGATCCCTCCAACAAAATGCACAGTCTTTACCCACTGCATCTACACCCATTTCATGGTAGGCACTGGACTCCAGTTTTTATCACATATATTTGTATGCTTGCCAGACATCTCGGGGCTTCCCTGGTAGCTCAGCTGGTAAAGAATCTGCCTGCAATGCAGGAGACCCTGGTTCAATTCCTGGGTCAGGAGGATCCGCTGGAGAAGGAATAGGCTACCCGCTCCAGTATTCTTGGGCTTCCCTGGTGGCTCAGCTGGTAAAGAATCTGCCTGCAATGCAGGAGACCCTAGTTCAATTCCTGGGTCAGGAGGATCCACTGGAGAAGGGATAGGCTACCCGCTCCAGTATTCTTGGGCTTCCCTGGTGGCTCAGCTGGTAAAGAATCTGCCTGCAATGCAGGAGACCTAGGTTCAATCCCTGGGTTGGGAAGGTCCCCTGGAGAAGGAAAAGGCTATCCACTGCAGTATTCTGGTCTGGAGAATTCCATGGACTGCATAGTCCATGGGGTGGCAGAGTCAGACACGGCTGAGTGACTTTCACTTCATACTTCATAGCTGATTAAGGGCTGCCCTCATAGCTCAGTCTGTAAAGAATCTGCCTGGAGTGCAGGAGACCTGGTTCGATCACTGGGTCGAGAAGATCCCCTGGAGAAGGAAATAGCAACCCCTTCTAGTATTCTTGCCTGGAGAATCCCATGGACAGAGGAGCCTGGCAGGATATAGTCCATGGGGTCGCAAGAGTCGGACATGACTTAGCAACTAAACCACCACCAGAGTTGATTAACCATGTTGTGTTAGTTTCAGGTGTCCAGCAAAGTGAGTCAGTTATACGTATACACACACCTATTCTTTTCCAATTTCATACTCAGCATCCATGAAAGTGACTGTTAGGCCAATTTACAGCAAAGTCTTTTCAATACAAAGTCTTCTTAGAACATGTTCATTGCTGACCTGCTTAATGATTTGTTTCAGCAGGAGTGTGGTACATCCCTCCCCCCATACATACACATCAGTTAGGATTGCATATGGCTGCAAATAACAGAAACCTGAATATATAGACTTTACTAAATAGGGGCTTATTTTTTTATTTTTATCCTGTAACATGGGTTTTAGGACAGAAGCTACTGGCGAAATCTGGAAATAGAAGGGTGGCACATAAAATCTGAAAAAGAAGACCATTTTTCTGAGTCAAAAAACGAACAGTTCTTTCATTGATACATTATTAATGCATCAAACATTTATTGAAAACCACTATGGTGCTGTCTATTGTCAAGAGACACTAAAATTAATATAAAAGAGTCCATGATCTCTAGCAGCAAATACTCCAGTTACTTAAAATGTAAGCATGTATGTGAAACAACATTCACAGTTATGCCTGATCTTAAGATTCCATGATACTAAAGGAATGGTCTATGTTTCACTTTACAGTAAGATTTGAGGGGGAAAATTAAGCTCCCAGAAGGGATTCTGTAAAACCTTTAACCTATGCTAAGAAAATCCAACAGTGTAAAGCAATATTTGTGATTTGCAGTTATTCTTAATAGTTTGTACCAAGTCCATTGTAGGTGGACTTCATGCAAGAGGATGTAGAAAAGCAGCTGAAAGCATGGAGGAGGGGAAGAAGTGAAGCAAAGTAGAGACACGAACATGACTTTTGGCAAAGCAATTGTTCCTCACGTTTCCAGTTATGGTGGTGAAGGGTTATTCTAAGATTTACTGGAAGTTGGAGCTTCCCAGATGGTGCTAGTGATAAAGAACCCACCTGCCAGTGCAAGAGATACAAGAGAGCAGGTTCAGTCCCTGGGTTAGGAAGATCTATTTGAGAAGGAAATGGCAACCCACTCCAGTATTCTTGCCTGGGAAATCCCATGGATCAAGGAGCTTCATGGGCTAGAGTCCATGGGGTCGCAAAGAATCAGACAATATTGAAGTGACTTAATACACACAGGCGGTTGAAAAGAAATGCCTTCAGGACCCAGTTTATGACAAAATTCTCATATGGTTCACTATAAAATTTACAGTTTTATGTTGCCAAACTGGCTCAGTGCAACAGAGCTTGACAATTAGCTTGGCACCAAGTCAGTTCATGCTCTTGCCCACCTAGTAAGCAGCTGTTAAAATGCAAACAGAATGTTGGGACTCCAGAGATATGAGATGAAAATACCCACTGACCAAGCCTACCTCAAGAGAACTTCAGTGGGCTCAAGGCAAAATATAAGCAGCATACTTCTGGCATAGAGAATGTTCCAGAATCTCAGAGAGTTTCACAACATTTCATTTATTTTGTAGATATACACTGTGGTTTGGTCTTTGGAATTGTGAGAGTAGGAAGGCAAAAGGGTTACCACCACCACCATCCCTCCGTTTTCAGGTCTAGCCATTGTCCTTATTGTATATATTAATACTTTCCTAATTCTTTTAATATCATTTTAACATCATTTTGAGGAGGGAATAAACATTTGTGGTCAATCTACCATTTTTAAATGGAAATTAATCTCTCAGATTCTTTGATCTCTGGTGGGATTTAGCAAAGATGAAGAATGCCAGCACATTCTCTCTGAACCCTAAATTCAAATGCTATACAATTCCAGGACCTGGGCTTGTGCACTTATCAGAATATTCAAGACAAAAATTTTATGAGCTTTTAGAAAATACAAGAGATAAAATGGGCATCTCCTAGCACGGTTTTCAAAATAACCATTTGTATCAAACGATAATTTTGTAACACAAAAAAATGCACTTTTATTAGGTATTTGTTGCCTGTCAGTAGCAGGTTTTGTAAAACATCTAGGTTACTGAGTGACATAAGCATTTCTCAGAATAACATGGAGGCAGTGTGGTTAAGCTGTAAAAACATGATCCTTGCTCATGTGAGGCAGGCCTGGAATCTCAACCCTGCTGAGTCCTTTCCTAGTCACTGAGCCAGTGTTTTCATGTGTGAATAATTAAACTTCACTGAGATGCCAGAAAACATCAGTAACGTCACACGTGTCAAACACCTACCAGAGGTAGATGCTCACTAAACGTGAGCGCCCTGCTCTTCCCCTTCTGGCAAGGTTCCCCACACACAGGAGGGGACCCAGCATTAGAGCATGATTCTTCAGTGGCTCATCCTGGTCACAGACAGCCTTCTGACAAATCCTAGAGACAGGAAAATGTGTGCAACTAATTGCTACCATGAGAAAGCTGCACCCACTGTGACAGGCGGGCTGCTCACTGGAGACAGAGGGGCCCATTAAGCAAGCACCGCGTCTGACCTGTTGCTGGGGTTTAGTCACTGTCTGCAGCCTGGCTTGCTGCCCGTTGCTCCTGGCGGCTGTAAATCAACATTGTGACAGAGAGGGCATTGGGTCAACTACATTCCATTAATGGATCAAAGTGTTTTCTTTTAAGGAGAAGGAATATGGAAGATATACAGCTTGGAAGGGACATAAGCTTGGCAGAAACAGACACAAAAAGGATTTTTAACTGTAAATCTGAAAAAGTCAGAGACCCAAATGAACTCAAACTGCCTGGTTGTCAGAACAGAATCTTCTAGCCCAGTGGTTCTCAGTAATTTCCCATCACTACTCAAAAGAGACCGCAGGTTCCCTTGAGTGGGCTCTCAGAATCAGGTGACTTAGTTGGTACTCACCATCTCAGGAGAACAACTCATTGATTCTGCAGTCCAGAAAATTATGTCATAATTTTTATGCAGCTTGTTTTAAATTAACTTGGAAATCTGTTTGTTAGAGAAAAAATGAACATTCACTGGGTAAAGTGTGGAATTCTGAGTTTCTTTACATTTTTAAAGGAAATTTTACATTCTCAAGATATCATCAGAGACAATTCATACTGTCTTCTTCTAAATACAGTTTTCTTATCATTTATTGGCTACACGAAGTCCATGAAGATAATTTTTAAAGAAAGATCTTTAGAGGTTACTCTATCTTTCATGGATGTTAGCCACCTCTTGGATTAATTTGGTTTGGGAAAATAAAGGTGGGGATAATGTCACATGATGGAATAGAATGAAATTCACAACTATGAAAATGATTCTAGGACCAGGAAAAAAATCTTGATGGGTAAAGAAGAGCTTAAATGTTTTGCACACATAGTATACAGACATAAATGGTGGACACTAATTTTCAGGAGAGAATATGTGATTACAGATAGGATTTGAGTATAATATTTTCTTAATTAATTTATTTATATTTTATTTTTAGTTGTGCTGGGTCTTTGTTGCTGCACACAGGCTTTCTCTAGTTGCAGTGAGTGAGGGCTACTTTTCATTTAAGAGCACGGTCTTCTCATTGCAGTGGCTTCTCTTATTGCCGAGCACGGGCTCTAGGGCATGTGGGCTTAGGAATTGCGGCACATCAACTTAGTTGCTCCACAGCATGTGGGATCTTCCCAGACCAGGGATGGAACCCATGTCCCCTGCATCAGCAGGCTGATTCATATCCCCTATACCACCAGAGAAGTTCCTGAGTGTAATATTTTAATGCATCTTTAAACATGGCTCATTTGTTTCATTTGTTTTCCATTAGGACATAGATGGTGTTAAAGAGTTTATTCTGGGCCATGCACAACTATAATTTCTCTAAATTGACAGCTGCCATAAGTATGTATGTATGGCTATTAAGAGTTGGTTAACTTGTAGAGAATTTCAATTGAATTATATACACATTGCGTGGCTCTCTGTTGGGGACATTATTTTGTAGGTGCTTTAATTAATTCTATGCATATGTGACATCTAACAGTATCTAGAGTGGATGGATATATTTATATTATGATAGGAAGTACTTTGTTAATCTTATTTTTATATGTGTGTATAATAACATGTGATGAAAAGACCAAATTGAATCCTGAATTGCTTTATGTCTGGTGTTTGATTTGGGGGAAATAAAATCACTTTTACTGTTTCAAATCAAACAGCTAAACAAATAAATTTTGTTATAAGGTGGAGCTGTTGTTAATATCTGAGCATCTTCCAAATGAAACCTAGGCAAATAGGAAATCCATGATTTTTTGTTACTATGTGACTTTTTGTGACAATAATTTATATCTTTTACCAAGGTCTTCTCTCACCCTCCATTTTAGTCATCAGTAGCATCAAATATACTGACTATATTTATCAAAAATGAATCTACATATTTTCAGACCTAGAAATGGAAACTAAGCTCTGATTTTAAATGATTACCAGTATATAATGCCAGATATATGATGAGAAAATAATTTTATTTATTCAAAATTCTGTGAGCACTAGGCATGTACTGTCCTTCAAGATTAAAAAAAGAAATTAGCCAAATAAGGGAAATTATATTCTGCTTTTTTCCCCTCCTAGGAGTTATCTTGGTCTGCAATCAATCCTTCAGAAAAATCCCTCACATTATCACTTTTGTGCAGTATGTTAACTAGGAGCAAAATGATAGTGTATGTCAGTCAGATGTAAAGCATGACTTCTATTGGTGTTAAAACCTGATGATTAATGCAGACGCTCATGGCAAGTCAGATTAATCTGAACAGTATATTATTTCCTTTTAGTCTACAATCTGTCATTTCACAAACTATGGTTAATAGAATGCCCCAAATAAAAAGATCAATTTAAATGAAAATGTATATTTTGCATCTCATTTATACCTTATTGTATTGAAAGGCAGGCTAACGTTAGCTAGTCTGTGAATGCGATATGAAGGAGATGATATACTTATTTGTTTTAAAAGCCTTAGGTATTCCTTTTACAACTGAATCTCTAAACGCTTCCGATCGTTGAAAATACTGCTTCCTATTTTACTGACTTATTACATTTAAAGGATCTAAATTAAATTTAATTAAAAGATCCAAAAGGAATCATTGAAAGAATATGCACATTAAAAACAATCTCTAATTCTATTCTCTTGAATCTTAGAAAATAAAAAGTAGAATTATTGTTATTATTATTCACTTGTCCTAGTATAACAGATGTCAGCTACCTGGATGATTCCAAATCTTCTAGCTTGCAACAATCACGTCGTCCTTTAATACTTAAAATAGTTCAAATATCCTGATGTACTTAGGGATGGAATCCGAGTCTCTTGTTAAGAAATGGTGAGTGGCACAGAGAGTTCAGTTTCTCCAGGCCTCTGGTTCTAGGAGTTTTCTTATTTCTCTGAATTTTTCATCTCTGCTGTCATTTTACCTCCTAAGGAAGCATCCCTTTTCCATATAGAATCAATAAACTCTACAACCTGATTGTCCCCCATCCAACTTGTGTGCAACCCCCCTTTTGTCAGAGTTTCACCCGGTCTAGGCTGTGACTAGAGCAAACTTAATGAAGAATTTGGGAGGAAGAGGGGTGGGAGCGGCATATGCCACAAATAATCTTAGCATTCCAACCACTGGGGAATTTGCACTGTTTCTCGCCTTTCCTCAACTCCAGCTTCCATGCAAACTGCAGGCCAGCTTTATCTCCTCTGACCTCCCCCATCTCCTTTCTGATAAGGTCCCCTCCCCCTCCAAGGTCCCCTCCACTCCTTTCACAGAACAGAACTGAAATTCTTCATCCAGGCCCCGTTCATAAGGGCACTGCTGGGCAGGGGGCGGGGTGTGAAGCAACTCCTATAAAGCCACTCCTGCTCAGCACAAACAATGCTTTCACAGAGAGGAATTCTGTAGTCATCAGTTTCCTCTCCCTTCTATAATAGGAAGTGATATAGGGATTAAGGACTTAGAATCTGGCTTTGAGATGAAAGGGAACAGCAGACAATGAGAATTTGGAAGAACTGTCTAACTTTATGCATAGATCCAGGAAGACCCCCCTGGAGGAGGGCATGGCAACCCACTCCAGTTTTCTTGCCTGGAGAATTCCACAGATAGAGGAGTCTGGTGGGCTGCAGTCCAGAAAGTTGCAAAGAGTTGGACATGGCTGAAGCGACTTAGCATGCAAGCATGCATCCTATACTACAGACCCTATGAAGTGAAATTGCTCAGTCATGTCCATCTCTGCAACACCATGGACTGTAGCCTGCCAGGCTCCTCTTCCACCTATGGGATTTTCCAGGCAAGAACACTGGAGTGGGTTGCCATTTTCTTCTCCAGGGGATCTTCCTGACCCAGGGATCAAACTCAGGCCTCCCACATTGCAGGTAGACTCTTTACCCTCTGAGCCACCAGGGAATCCCATGGACTCTATAGGAAATGCAAATCAGAAAAGAATCATGCAAAAATTTGGAGCACAAGCTCCAAATGAGGTGGTGAGGTGGTAAATCCCCCTGCTGATCCAGGAGATGTAAGCGAAGATGGTTCGATCCCTGGCTCAGGAAGATCCCCTGGAGAAGGAAATGGCAACATGCTCCAGTATTCTTGCCTGGGAAATCCCACGGACAGAGGAGCTTGGCACGTTATAGTCTATGGGTTCGCAAAGAGTCAGACACAACTGAGCACTCACCCAGACAGATGCGTATGCTGCTGCCTCTGCTGCTAAATCACTTCAGTCATGTCCGACTCTGTGCGACCCCATAGACGGCAGCCCACCAGGCTCCCCCGTCCCTGGGATTCTCCAGGCAAGAACACTGGAGTGGGTTGCCATTGCCTTCTCCAATGTATGAAAGTGAAAAGTGAAAGTGAAGTCACTCAGTCGTGTCTGACCCTCAGCAACCCCATGGACTGCAGCCTTCCAGGCTCCTCCATCCAGGGGTTTTCCAGGCAAGAGTACTGAAGTGGGGTGCCATTGCCTTGTCCGACAGATGCGTATACTGAGATCTAAATATCTTCTGTTCCAGACGAGGAAACTGATACCTAAAGAGTCCAGGAGACTTGCTGGAGGCTAGACACCACTTTTCAGTTGGATAGAACTATCTGGTTATAGTTTTCCATGAGCTCATGAAACAACTCAATTTTTCAGAAGCCAAACAGCATTTCCTCTTTGTCTATTTAATTCTGGGCTGCATTGCCAGCCAAGGTCCCAGAGGAAAGAATTCAGGGGGAGGCGTGCAGCTACCACACACCTAAATCATATTATTGCCAGTACTCTGGTGTGTTCACTCTTCCATTTTCACTTCTCTGCTGACCATGCATGTGTAATTAATTCTCTAATTTCCAGGCATGATATTGATCTTATGGAGGTCAGTGTGCACACAAATCCTTTGCAGCTTCCATCAGAGATAAAATACCAAGCTGAAGCCTTCTTCTTCTGACCCCCAAGAAAGTGAATTGGTTAAATTTCTTATGTTCCTAGAAAAACCAAAGAGGGTAGGGTGGGGAAAGGGAGAGATGTTTGTAATAGAGGAAGAGGCAAATGGAAAACGATCACGGTTAATCATGTTGCTGAAATAGGACAAGAAAAAATATGTAACCTCTTTATCTACCAGTAGAAATGCAATATCTTCTATAATAAACTAAGTTCCCAACACTTATATTTGGTATAACAAAATAAATACCTAAGGAAATAATGTATACGTATTAAGGAAATCGGAGCAATAAACCTGGGAGCTACATTTGACTGACAAGACTCACTGAAAGAAACTTACAAGATAGAGAGAAAAATGTATCCAAACCACTTCCTTCTGTGGAAATGAAGAAAGTTTCCTCAGCAGAATTCAGACATTTAGCAACCCTCTTGGTCGTAAACATTTGTCCAAACAGTCAACAGGACAAATAAAATGCTCCTGTGAAAACAGTAACCAGATCTTAGGGCTCTGGTCTTTGAAGTTTGAAATATTTCCCCAGAACTGCCACATTCTTCTTTCTCCCATTCCTCTAGAAGATCACAAAAGTAAATTCTCGTTTATTCTCTCTTTCTGTTACCCTGCCAAAAATACACATTCACTGATAAAACCCACCAGTGATTCATTACATATCATCATCCCAAGGTTTCCAGTATAAATGCCATATTAAATGAGCCTCTTCTGTTTTATTAATGCATAACAGACATTTAATAGCAATGATGGTGCCAAGGATTCTTACTGTATCATACCATTAAAACCCAGATGTTCTGGTACAGTCAGAAGCAAATACACCAGCCCCCAGCTTCTTTTCCTCCATCTTATTTCCTTAGACGTGGCTGATCTGGGATTCATTTGAAAGCAGAAATAGTGGTATGTTACCTCTCTTTTCATATTTCTCTTTTTCTCTACAGGTCAATTTCATTTTCACTATTCCTCCACTTATCAGTTAAGGAAGAAAGGATGAGAGGAACAGAGAGAGGACAAAAAAGGGGAGGAAGGTCTTGGAATTAAAATTTAAGGTGAGACTACGTCGGACACGACTGAGCGACTTCACTTTCACTTTTCACTTGCATGCATTGGAGAAGGAAATGGCAACCCACTCCAGTGTTCTTGCCTGGAGAATCCCAGGGATGGGGGAGCCTGGTGGACAGCCGTCTATGGGGTTGCACAGAGTTGGACACGACTGAAGCGACTTAGCAGCAGCAGCAGCCACTTATTTTTAAATTTCTTAACATGGATTAAACAAACATAAATATATTAAAATGATATATATTTCAGTTTTCTTATATTTCATGTACAACTACCCCATGTATGCCTTTTCCCAGAGCCTTCATCCAAAGTATTCATTCATTTACCAGCCCATGAACAGAGCCCACCATGACTGCTACAAGTCCAAGGGCATTGTCAGTGAGCTCCTGTGTCGCGAAGGCATTAATTACTCAGTGTGTGTTTTCTATGTTGGTCTTGTCCCCATGGGAACCCCTAAAGCACATGCCTTTTTGAGACTCTGTAGGAAGGAGCTTGGACCAGGATCTCTTTTGTGGAAGCACTTTAGCTTCCAGGGGTCCCTGGCTGCTCTGATCATGACCTCCTCCAGAACCATCCACTTTGGGTCCTGCTTAGAATCCTCAGTTCTAATCTAGCCCAGCCATCTGAGTCACACGTGTTAATAGTCCTGGACAAGTAATGCCTCAGCAGATGTCAACCCCTCGCCCCCCTACACACACACCAAGCCCCAGAGAGAAGGAAGATGGCCTGAGAAAGAAAAACATTGGCCTGAATGACAGGCAGGCAGTGAGAAACATCAGATAAACTAGAATTCTGCCCTCCCCAGGCATTGTCCTAGAAACGAGTATCTGTTATACTCTACTGGTGTGAGGTGTTCCAAGATTCTGGCCCTCTCAGTGTGGTCTTTTGTGGTCATTTTTGCAACTTAGTAGAATAACAATGATCAGAAGTGAGGAGAGAACAGAGGCAGAAAGAATTTCTACCTACTTGCTCTACTTACAGTTCCCTCATTCAGACAGTAATGGGGCCTCCACAGATGTTCTTCAGCCAGAGTTCTATACTCTGTATTTCCAAAACAAATCCCAGGAAACGGAAGCATAAGAATACATACTGAAGTTGTTCAACGATCTCAGTCATCAAGATATTTTGATTTCACCTCTCTCTGTATAACTCTAAGTTGCTCCTTTCCCCCTCATCCCCTTCCTGCCATTGACCTCAGTTAGAACCTCTTTAGCTCTCTATTCTCCACTTCTAATAACCCTTTAAAATGCCATATAAAAAAATAAAAAAAATAAAAAAATAAAATGCCATATAGTCTGTAAAACAGGGATGAAAAAAAGAGATGAAGAATGTAAGTGCTCCTACCGCTTGTGCTAGGTATGTGTAGGTATGTGTTGCCAGGATCTTTTCATCCTATGATAACAAGGAGTCGAGGCACCTACAGCCCACCTTCCCTGTTCCAGGAAGGCTTCTCTAACCTGTTAGCTCACAGAAGAATACCCTGCCTCTGCTGCAGTTCTGTGTAGTCAATAGAACACCATCCTGAGATCCATAAAATCTTGCTCTGTCCACCACCTCTGTGACCTCAAGGTTATCTCTCAATGCCTGATGAAAGGAGTTGTCCAACAAACAAGATGGGCTGTCTCAGAGAGAACAGCAATACCTGGAGGTCTTAGCACATGCCCGATTGCCTGTCACATCAGTACATATTCAACTGTCCCCGTACTGAATTCATAACCTTGTCTTCTGCCTTCTCATCCAACCAGTTTCCTTTGCTGTGTAATAGGCACTGCCTTCTACTTAGAAACCTGAGCATCTTCTTCAACTCCTCCTTACTCACCATATCGAGGCAGTAAAACATTCATAAACATTCCTTGGAAAGTCTCCCCTTTCCAAGCCCACTGGAATTGCTGTTCAGACACACCATCACTCCCTATCAACACACAGATCACTGGGCCAGTCTCTGGACTGGCTCTTCCTGTCTCCGCAATCTCTTCCTCCAGTCTGTTCCTCACCTACCTATCTGGTTGAGCTTTCTAAAGTAAAAATTTGATAATGTCACTCTTTCTTAGAATCCTTCAGTTGCTTCTAAATACGACAGAATAAAATTCTGACTTCTTCAGTTCAGTTCAGTTCAGTTCAGTCGCTCAGTCGTGTCCAACTCTTTGCAACCCCATGGACTGCAGCATGCCAGGCTTCCCTGTCCATCACCAACTCCCAGAGCCTGCGCAAACTCATGCCCATCGAGTCGGTGATGCCATCCAACCATCTCATTCTCTTGTAGATCTCGCCTCTACCCACTTTTCCACATTAGTTTCCAGTTGCTCCTACTAAGTCAGCAGTAGTTAACCCCATTCAGCTCCATCAACACCATTCACCACGGGGTCTGTGGGCCAGCCTACTTTACAGCTGGCCTGAGATCACCTTCCTCACTTTGTCTACTCATTCAGGACTTGGTGGAGGTTCATCCTTGCCATGATGGGTTCCTTGAACTCCTTCCACTCGATATTGGGTCATCAGTCCATACTTCCAACATGGCACTGATAGCAACAAATTTCTTTATATGTTGCCTCCCCCATACAATGTTGGCTCCTTTGATTGAACTTTGTTTGCTCACTGTCCATGTTAGGCCTTAAGTACAGTAGGGTTTTATAGGCATTCCATAAACGCTAATTGAATAAAAACTGGTGGAAGGGTTTAGTGTATGAGGGGTTAGCAGGGGAATTGAAAAAGATGACCTCCAAAGTCCTTTTGAATTCTCAGATTTTCATTTGAGGATGTCAGTCCCTTCCATAGTTTTCAAATCACATTCACTTATGACTCTCACTCATAACTTCAAGGTATTCCTCAACTTGAGCTTTAGACTGAAATGTTAACCTGCCTGTTATATAACATCATGTACTAGCTGAGTGAACATCCAAAGTTCAGTATGTCCAAAATTTTTATTTATTTATTTATTGCTGTACTGGGTCTTTGATGCTGCACTCAGGCTTTCTCTAGTTTCAGCAAGCTGGGGCTACTCTCCAGCTGCAATGCACGGCCTTCTAATTATGGTGGCTTCTCTTGTTATGGAGCACAGGCTCTAGGTAGGCAGTCTTCAGGAGCTGTGGCACACAGGCTCAGTGGTCCCACACAGGCTTAGTTGTTCCGAAGCATATGGAATTTTCCTGGACCAAGGGTTAAACCCACGTCCCCTGCATTGGCAGGTGGATTCTTAAACACTGGACCACCACAGAAGTCCAGTATGTCCAAAACTGACTCGCTATCTCATACAACCTGATCGACCTATCCAGTTTTTTTAATAACACCATCCCCCTTTTAGGGTCCCATGTTAAAAACATCCCAGTTAAATCAGTTCAGTAACTCAGTTATGACCAACTCTTTGTAACCCCATGGACTGCGGCATGCCAGGCTTCCCTGTTCATCACCAACTCCCGGAGCAGTTTACTCAAACTCATGTCCATTGAGATGGTGATGCCATCCAATCATCTCATCCTCTGTTATCCCTTTCTTCTCCCACCTTTAATCTTTCCCAGCATCAGGGTCTTTTCCAATGAGTCAGTTATTCACATCCGGTGGCCAAGGTATTGGAGTTTCAGCTTCAGCATCTGTCCTTTCAATGAATATTCAGGACTGATTTCCTTTAGGATGGACTGGTTGGATCTCAAGAGTCTCAAGAGTCTTCTCTGACACCACAGTTCAAAAGCATTAATTCTTTGGTGCTCAGCTTTCTTTATAGTCCAACTCTCACATCCAAACATGACCACTGGAAAAACCATATCTTTGACTAGGGACATTTGTTGGTAAAGTAATGTCTCTGCTTTTTAATATGCTGTCTAGGTTGGTCATAACTTTTCTTCCGAGGAGTAAGCATCTTTTAGTTTCATGGCTGCAGTCACCATCTGCAGTGATTTTGGAGCCTTAAAAAATAAAGTCTGTCACTGTTCCCCCATCTATTTGCCATGAAGTGATGAGACCAGATGCCATGATCTTAGTTTTCTGAATGTGGAGTTTTAAGCCAACTTTTTCACTCTCCTCTTTCACTTTCATCAAGAGGCTTTTTAGTTCTTCTTTGCTATCTGCCATAAGGGTGGTGTCATCTGCATTTCTGAAGTTACTGGTATTTCTCCCAGCAAACTTGATTCCAGCTTATGCTTCATTCAGCCCAGCGTTTCTCATGATGTATTCTGCATATAAGTTAAATAAGCAGGGTGACAATATATAGCCTTGATGTACTCCTTTCCCTATTTGGAACCAGTCCAGTCCCTATTTGGACTGTTCCATGTCCAGTTCTAACTGTTGCTTCCTGACCTGCATACAAATTTCTCAAAAGGCAAGTCAGGTGGTCTGGTATTCCCATCTCTTTCAGAATTTTCCACAGTTTATTGTGATCCACACAGTCAAAGGCTTTGGCATAGTCAATAAAGCAGAAATAGATGTTTTCCTGAAACTCTCTTGCTTTTTCAATGATCCAGCGGATGTTGGCAATTTGATCTCTGGTTTCTCTGCCTTTTCTAAATTCAGCTTGGACATCTGGAAGTTCACAGTTCACATACGATTGAAGCCTGGCTTGGAGAATTTTGAGCATTACTTTACTAGTGTGTGAGATGAGTACAATTGTGCAGTAGTTTGAGCATTCTTTGGCATTGCTTTTCTTTGAGGCTGAAAGGAAAACTGACCTTTTCCCGTCATGTGGCCACTGCTGAGTTTTCCAAATTTGAAGCATATCGAGTGCAGCACTTTCCCAGCATCATCTTTCAGGATTTGAAATAGCTCATACTGGAATTCCATCACCTCCAGTAGCTTTGTTTGTAGTGATGCTTCCTAAAGCCCATTAGACTTCGCATTTCAGGATGTCTGGCTCTAGGTGAGTGATCACACCATCGTGATTATCTGGGTTGTGAAGATCTATTTTGTATAGTTCTGTGTGTTCTTGCCACCTCTTCTTAATGTCTTCTGCTTCTGTTAGGTCCACACCATTTTTGTCCTTTATTGTGCCCATCTTGCATGCAATGATCAGGCAAATTTGGCCTTGGAGTACAGAATATAGCAGGGCAAAGGCTAAAAGGGTTTTGCCAAGAGAATGCACTGGTCATAGTAAACACCTTCTTCCAACAACACAAGAGAAGACTCTACACATGGACATCACCAGATGGTCAACACCAAAATCAGATTGATTATATTCTTTGCAGCCAAAGATGGGAAGCTCTATACAGTCAGCAAGAACAAGACTGGGAGCTGACTGTGGCTGAGATCATGAACTTCGTATTGCCAAATTCAGACTTAAATTGAAAAAAGTAGGGAAAACCACTAGACCATTCAGGTATGACCTAAATCAAATCCCTTATGACTATACAGTGAAAGTGACAAATAGATTCAAGGGATTAGATCTGACAGAGTGCCTGAAGAGCTATGGACGGAGGTTTGTGACACTATACAGGAGGTAGTGATTAACACCATTCCCAAGAGGAAGAAATGCAAAAAGGAAAAATGGTTGTCTGAGGAGGCCTTATAGAAAGCTGAGGAAAAAAAAGAGAAGCGAAAGCAAAGGGGAAAAGGAAAGATATACCCATCTGAATGCAAAAAAAAAGCGAGGACAGATAAGAAAAACATCCTAAATGGCATCTTTCTCCTAAAACCAGTTCCTGCCTAGTCCTTTGCTTTCCCCTTTCCCAAAGGAAAAATGGTTGTCTGAGGAGGCCTTATAGAAAGCTGAGAAAAAAAAAAGAGAAGCGAAAGCAAAGGGGAAAAGGAAAGATATACCCATCTGAATCCAAAAAAAAGCGAGGACAGATAAGAAAAACATCCTAAATGGCATCTTTCTCCTAAAACCAGTTCCTGCCTAGTCCTTTGCTTTCCCCTTTCCCAAAGCCTGTTTTTTGTTTTGTTTTGTTTTTTTTTTTCTTTTGGTTACTCCATCTTCTTACAGCCTCCATCTGATTACTCGCGACTCTGGTTAGTATTTATTTTATTCTGACGTTCATGATGCATTTCTGTCTCTGTCTCAGCACAAGATCCTGGAAGATTCCTGTATTATGACTGCAAACCCCATAACTTGTACGTTTGCAGGTTCACAGCAGGTGACCAACAAGTCCTGGTAGAATGGCTTAGTGAATGTTAGGTTTAAATTGCTTTAGGGGCATGGATCTTGTCATATACTTTTTTTTCCCCCCGCCATCGTCCGGCCCACATTAACATAGTAAAAGGCATAGGAAACAGTAAATACATATATATCTTACACTGAACACTGTATCTGTTATTGTAACTGGGAGTTGCTGCAACAACTGGATGTAATTTTAATAAAAAAAAACATGCTCTGCTATTGAGGAAAAAAAAGTCCCTCAGACTCAGCTCCCAGCTAAAATCAGCCAGAATCCAGGTTTCCCACCCCTTCCAGTGGCCTGATGCGCGACGTGGGAGGAGCAATGAGCAAGTTGGGCCAGAGCAGCAGGGAGAGCGGGCTAGGGGAAGTCCCGGAAGTCATTGACCAGAGCAAGCAACAGCCTCTACGGGATCAGCTTGGGCTGAAGTCCCAACAATAACAGGCGCGCGGGCCGGGCGGGGGCTGTCGAGGCTAGAGTTTGGGGGCGGAACCCGTTTTGGGGGAGGCGGGTGGGACGCTTCCCAAGGCCGCAGGGGATTGGAGGAGAGAGATGAGGGGCGGTGGAGCTCGAGGAGTGGGCCGGGGAGCTAACGGGTCGACCGAGGCGAACGAGTGTTGATTGGGTGGCACAGAGGGAGACGGACCAGAGCTGCCCGCGGATTGGCCGGGGCGGGCTGTGAAGGCGTGGCCAGCACGCGCGAGAGGGAGCGCGAGGGAGCGGGCGGCCGGCCTGCCTGCCAGCCAGCCCGAGCCCAGGACGAGCGCGGTGGGCAGGGGTCGGATTGCTGAACGCGGCTCTGGAGGCGCGTCGCCCCAGCTGTCCTCCGCGGCTCGAGCACCCCATTTCTTTCCCTCCCCTCCCTAGCGCTCCGGCCTGGGGTCCCGGGGAGGGGAGCGGAGGGAAGGGACGAAGAAGGAGGTTTCGTGGAGTGCGGGCGGCGTGGGGCGAAGCGCGCGCTGCCTCTTGCTCTCCCGCCGCTGCCTTTGCCTCCTCGCCCGGTGCCGCGGCCCCGGGGCGGCCGCACTATGCAGGCGGACTGCCGGCCGCCGCGATGGCGAGCCGGGCGGTGGTGAGAGCCGGGCACAGCCCTCAACGTTTCCTAGTCCGGGCCGCGGTCGCCGCCCCCGCCCGGGCCGCGCTCTCCCTCTCCCGCTCCTACCCCCTCCCATTTCGCTCCAACTCCTCCTCCACCTCCTTCCCCAGGCCTCTGTTCCTCCTCCTCTTACTTATCCTGCTCCTGCTGCTCGAGGACGCCGGAGCCCAGCAAGGTGAGTTCTTCCCGAGGAGTGCGCTGCTCGCGGGGCCCCGGGGGCCGTGGGGCGCAGTGGGAGCCTCTGGGGTGCAGGGTGTCCGGGTCGTTACGGAGTCTGCAGACGCGCAGGGTAGTTGTGGTGCGCTTCGGTGCCTGGCCAGACCTGGTCCCGCACTCGCTGGGTTGAATTGCAAAGCTTGGCTGTCTGTTTTTCCCCAAGTTGGCGCGGCTTTACTTTTGGGGGAGCCCATTCATTTTTTTTGAAAAGAGGGAAGTAAGACCTTGCTATGAAGACCTCCTTTGGGCATTGGATTGTTCTGGGGAAAATATTTGAGAGGAAAAGGAGAAGTTTTGGAGATGCGCTGTCTAATGTTAAGCTAAGTGGATGGATGAACAGAGTAAAACGGCCAGGTAATTGAATAGCATCTTAAATCCATTGAAGGGAGTTGACGATTATCTTTTGTGAAAGTGCCAAGTTCAAAATCGAATAGAGTTGATTCTGGTTATCTTTGAGTCTTGGATTTAGAACATGCTCCTTGCAATCCCTGCCTATTCAGAATGGTGGTCTAGATAGATTGTTTGGGTCAGACTCTGCGTCTGGGACCCAAGGCTCTATTGCTCTATTGCCCAGAGGGAGCGATCCGTGTTAAATGGGCAAGCCCTTACAGAAAGTGACAAAACTTCTTTCCTACTACAATCCTTCGAGAACCTATTCCAGAGAGTACAAAGCTATTTACTTAATAATCATAGTTGAAAGAGAATGCTGGGCTGATTTCTTCCCCTTTTTAGTGCTTTATTTCAGGCATTGAACAGCAGTTTTGAAAACAGTTCGACATCAAGTTATTGAACACATTTCTGCATTGAATTTCCATTTTATTACAGTGAGAGAGATGAGAACTGGATTGTTACTTAATACTTGGAAGAGGTTTTTTTGTTTGTATTTAGGTTGATCTCCACGTTTAAGTCCAGCTCAATGTTGCTTTCATGTAGTTTTCAGTAGAGTATGCAATCATGGTCTTAAGCACATCATCTAACCCTAACCCTAACTTTGACAGGCATGTGGTAATATAATGTAAATGGAAACAATGTTTTTGGTAAACTGACCTCTTTCAGCTCTAGGCAGCATTCAGGTTTCAGTTAGATCATCTCCTTAATCGAATTCTTGAACATCAGCACTTAATAAATTAGAGTGAAATTCTTTCCTTCATTGAAATTTTAGAACCTATGCTTCTGTTTTCCTCCTGGTAGAAAGAAAAAGCAAAACAGGATTATATTAACATATAGCTAACACTAATTGAATGGGTCTTACTTTGTGACAACCCTTAGTGGTTTACATCTATTAACTCATTTAATCCTCACCACAGCCATCTGAGTTAAGTATTGTTATTCCATTTCAAACATAAGGAAACTGAGACACCCATAAAATAAGGTATATTGATACAAAGTATAACTACATAAGCAGGATACTCTGACCACTTTTGCTTATTTCAGAATCTGAAAGTGTTTCTGTCATGTTTTTAAAAAAGATCTTTGAATAGTTTATAACTGATTAAATGTCTCCTCTGCAAATGAGACAATTGCCTTGTTTTTCGAGTTTCTCAAGCCTGGCCTAATTAAGCATGCACCATTACCTTTTTTTTAAAGTTTAATTTTAGTTTTTACCAAGCATTTTAACTAGAGTATCTAGTTCTCTTTCACAGTGTCATGTTATATAAAAACATCAGTATAGATTAACACAAATAGAAATGATCCTGATAATTTAGAAGACCTGATTTCTAGTTCTCCCACGTTGACTGGGTAAATTTTGTAAAATCACTTCATTTGTTTGTACCTCAGTTTTCTACATCAGTAATATGAGTATATACCTGTTTCTTAGCTTGATGAAAATGAAGTGCTAGTACATAGGAGTCTGGCAAAGGGTAAAGTACAAACAGCTATAATAGACTATCATTGTTAATCATGAGCTTACTAAATTGATAAAGTAAGGGTCATTTAGGTATACATCACCTGAAAACCCAGAAATTGTATGGCATTTGAATTCCCCAATTTTTAAAAAATTGTATTTCTTACTCAGCGGATCTGGATGCAGTCTGTGGTCCTGTCCGTGTTACTGGTCTTAACAGATGTGCTTTAGGGTCCGCTGGGATTCTTCACAGAACCTGGAAGGAAGTCTGACTTTGAAATGAGAAACAGTGCTTTAAGATGCTTATAGAATTTTTTCTAATGGGGATATCTACTATATTATAATGTTAAGTTACAAGCTGGAGTTTTTACTCTATCAGAAGTCTTTATAATAAGATTGGAAGGAGATAATAAAATGATTAAAGTTGTCTTTCGATGGTAGAGTTGTAAGTAATTTCTTTATGCATTTTCCAATGTTCTGCAAATTGCAATAAAAATAAGCTGTGAGAAAGTGTTTTGTGATATACAGATTTTTTTTTTCCTTAGCCATCCTAGGTAGAAATGCATTTAATATGTGTTTTGAGGTAGAAATGTATTTCAGGATTTTTTTCTTTTAATCTTTTAGACCTCATTTTAATGCCACACATTAATTCCATTCTTCAGCAGATTTTCTGCTGACCAAATGTTTTTTCTTTTCATTTGGTCTAGAATAAAATTTTTCATTGGTCTGAAAACTTGTCAACCTTTCACAACAGAGATGTATGTAATCTTACTTCATTAATATATTTATAAATTCTGTTTATTCACATCTGTTTGACTATGATGCTGTTTTAGGCAAGGCTTATATTTGTGTGTCTTGAGTTCTGAGTTTGATATTAAGTTCACCTTCAAAGTCTTTCTTGTTTTTATTGAAAGCATTATTTACCTGTAAAATGTATGTCTCTCTAAAAAACTTAAATTGGTGGAACTTACGCTGATTGCCTATTTGTTACCGTAATACAGTTACTTAATAGGAAGTTGTGGGTCTACTAAATGAATTTAAGTCTTTGGTTTACTTTATGACTGTAGGAATTTGTGTCGCCTCATCTCAGAAGCTCAGCTTCCTGATTTGTGTCATGGAGGGTTTGCCCACCTTCCCGGTTAGAGTTTTTTCCTTCTGGCTGCGCTGAGCCTTCACTGCTTTTGTGCAGCTTTCTGTAGTTGCGGTGCCTGGGCTTCTCATTGCGGGGGCTTCTCTTATTGTGGAGCACAGGCTCTAGGGGGCTCGGGCTTCAGTAGTTGTGGCACACACACTTAGTTGCTCCATAGACCAGGTAGGGATTGAACCCATGACCCCTGCATTGGCAAGCAGAATCTTATTCACTGGGCCACCAGGGAAGCCTGTAGATTAGAATGTTATTTGGATGTGGTAAAATATCACGGGAATAAATTTTAAAAATCCATTGAGACTGACTTTTTTATGCCTATGAATACAAAATATTCATGAAAGTAATTATTTTTGTTAGCTAATTTAATAAATCTGTCAAATCAGATTCCTTTTTAAAAAGAATCATTCAGTTTCACAATGATTTTTGAACTAATGTGTGAAAAAAATTTACAGTCTGTCAGGTAGTGCCTTTATTTGCTTGTGATGCAGGGAAATAGTTTTTGAACAGTATTTGTGAATTGTCGCAAATGAAGAACATGTCCCAGTGCAAAGGGCATTTGTAATTATTTCTAATGTTGACATTAGGTTAATTTGGAATTAACCTAATTAATTATTTTTGGTTTGATGAAACATTAGGGCTCTTAAGTTCTTCCCTGGTGGCTCAGACAGTAAAGAATCTGCCTGAAATGCAGGAGACACAAGTTTGATACCTCGGTCTGGAAGATCCCTTGGAGGAGGTCATGGCAACCCACTCCTGTATTCTAGCCTTGAAAACTCCCATGAACAGAGGAGTCTGGGGGTCTACAGTCCATGGGGTCGTAAAGAGTCAGACAAGACTGAGCAACTAACACTAGGGCTCTTTTATGTAGTTTTTTGCAGAGGCAAAAATCAAAGCATGCTTTTTCTGCTATATTTCTGATTAATTTTGCATAGTGGAGGTTAGAAATATAGCACATATTCCACATGTGTTAATGATCAAATTTAAAATCCATATTTTAAAAGCTTGTAAATTAAAAATTAATTGTAAAACTACAGGTTAATGATTTTTAGGTAGATTTCCCAGTGTTATCAACAGAGAGGAAACTTTACTTTGTTCTGGAAATAATGAATAGTTCTGTTTGAACATCTAAGTTTCATTCTAAAAGACCAACGAAATGTGTATGAGTTAAAGCATCAGGACTAGAATTTAAAAGATAAGGAATTAATTTCCAAAAAGAAAGCATCAGATTATAGTATGATAAGGAAAGTCTTGATTTACATAGAGTTAGACTTTAAATATAAGACTGTACTTTACAAAATAAACCTAGGGTATGAAAGTTCAGGTGGTAATGCCAGGTATTAATTAAATGCATGCAAATAGATGGTTTTCACTTCTACTTCTTGACTAGTTGGAAGGATGTAGACTGATGACATGAAACTATATAGATCAGGAAAAGCTTTGTAGAGGGAGTGATATTTTGCTGAATGTCATTGTTGATATAGGAAGTGAGACCACTTGGCAGTTTTTCTTGTGTGGCTCATGGATTCAGTTTGTTTTATAGCAACCTTATGGCTTTAGCACTTTATTTATTTTAAAAATATCATACAGATAACAATTATATAACAATTACTCAAAACCAAAAACTTAACGAATAATTACAGTCCTACCCCTAATCTATCGATTTATAATTTTTGTTGGGCTTCCCTTGTGGCTTAGCTGGTAAAGAATCCACCTGCATTGCAGGAGACCTGGGGTCGATCCCTGGGTTGGGAAGATCCCCTGGAGAAGGGAAAGGCTACCCATTCCTTTCCTTGGAGTATACTCCTTTCCCAGTATTCTGGCCTGGAGAATTCCATGAACTGTATAGTCCATGGGGTCTCAAAGAGTCGGACATGACAGCGACTTTCACTTCACTTCATCTTCCTTTCTAGCCCATATTCACACACCTACATAATCTTATGTGGTTGTAATCTTAGTAGTTTGGTGTAATTTTCTGCAGATGTATCATATTAAAATTAATACAGGCTGATTTAGTACACAGAAGGCCGCTTTGAAAATATGGCAAGACAAATATTTTGAAATTTAAAATTTTTTCACAGGACATTTATTCTTTATGAAGTAATTACTATATTGTTCAAAACTGCTATTGCATTATTTTCTTTAATCCATTTGATTAAATTCTTTATTTACGATAGGATCTTTAAGAAAGTATGCCAGTTCAAACTGTTAGTTTAGAAACCCACATAATGCTAATTTTCCAGGTCCTTATGTGGATTAAATCAGTATACTCTATAAGTACAAAAAAATACAGATATTCACATAAACTAGAATTTAATGAATGCCAGTGTCCACTGAAGCAGATGGATAATGGAATGATCTTAAAAGGCTGCTAAAACATCACCTGCTAGATCCACCTGCACTCTGAAGGTATGTAGTTGGAAGAAGATCTTTGGCTAGCTGCTTGAGTTACTGGAAAGACCCCAAGATGCACAATGCCTCAACTGCTTTCTAAGGAGAGGAGGCTCGGCGTTCCTTGCTTCTGTGGAGTACAGTTTCTCAGAGTTTGCAGTCAGAACTTAATCGCTTGGGATCAAAGAGAAAATGCTCGTACTCATTATCATCCTCTCATAAAAACTCTCAGCATGAGAGAGTTCCAACTATAAACTCCCAGGGTGTGTGCACGTATGTTAACACAGCCCCAAGATAGTTATGAACGAGTCAAATATTGTCATTGTCTTCAGGGATCCTGCAGTCTAGTTGGGGCAATAATCATCTTCAAGTTGGAGCGTGTGTGTAAATAGCCAGGGAAAGTTGCACAGTGCTGTGAGTTTGAAAAGGAGGGTAAGCTCACAGCGCCCAGGGAAGTAGGAGAAACCTTGCTGATAAAATGGTTTTAAGCAGATCAGCTGTTAGGGCCAGTAGGTTCCTAGTTCACAGGGATGAGTGGCATTTAAGGAGTAAAGATCGCAGCATCAGGACAGCAAGGAGTCAGGAAAGTTGTGAGTGTCAAAGCCAGCCCTGCTGCGGTAAGTAGCATGCCTCAGCCTCTGGCCCTGGCCCACTGCTTCCTCCGCAAGCCCCATACCCTACACTCTTGCCCCATATTTGGGCAAATATTTGTTGGTTCTTTTCTGAGGGCTGTGGTTCTGTGCACTGGGGCACTGCCCTCTTGGAGCTCTGTTAATACTTCCATAGTGTGTCCAGCAGCCCCTTTACCACCTGCAAGATAAAATCTACCATCTTCCCAGTATCTAGACTCCTGTGCTTTTATAGCGAGAGGAGTCCTTTGCGTTTTATATATATTTTTTATATTTTTTGAGAATCTGGCCCCTCCCTTCCTTCTCTGACTTTATCTCATGCCAGCATCCCTCACCCTTTATATATATATAGTTCTGTGTAAAACTGAGATTCTTATTCCTCTCATATGTATTTTGATCCTGTTTTACCTTGTTCTCTATACTGATCTCTTTACATGTATCATTTTCTCTACTTGAAGAGAAAGAGCCCCTGTCTTTATCTGCTTGGTCACCTCCTTGTTATTTAGTTGCTGAGCCATGTCCAACTCTTTGTGATCCCATGGACTGTAGCCTGCCAGGCTCCTCTGTCTATGAGATTTCCCAGGCAAGAATACTGGAGTGGGTTGCCGTTTCCTTCTCCAGGGGATCTTCCCGACCCAGGGATTGAACCCGTGTCTCCTGCTTGGCAGGCAGATTCTTTACCCTTAAGCCCCCCAGCAAGCAGTAACCTCTTACCATCCTTCAAACCTTCCTTGGTCTCATCCTCTCTGAGAAGCGTCCTCTTGTCACCACATCCACTAATCTCCAGATGGTAATTTCTAGTTTTTTCTGTTCAGTCATTAATCACAATGTATATTGAATACTTATATCTGGCAGAGTTTTATTCATTTTCTAATTTCTAATACTTACCATGATGCCCATCATTCAAAAAATGTGAATTTAGGGGAACTCCCTGATGGTCCAGTGGTTAGGACATGGCACTTTCACTGCCAAGGGCCTGGGTTCAGGCCCTGGTCAGGGAACTAAAATTCCACAAACCACTCAGCCGGGCCAAAAAAAAAAAAAAGGGAATTCAGAACTCATTTCTGCAGTGAATTTGCTGCCCCAAGCATGTTATTCATTAGTCCTGGGCACTTGCATGCCCTTCATACTTGTCCTTTGTCTGATTCCCTCAGAGCCTGGGCTTCTCAGTTCCATGGAAATAGAGCCCTTTCTTGAACCTTAACCTGCTTGCACAGGGCCTGGCATTCTGCCCAGTGTTCTCCCCGCCACCATCTTCCCAGGAGCTAGACTCTTGCTTTCATAATGAGAGGAGTCCCCGCTCAACTGGAACTCTGAACAAAGCCATGGCTGCTATTTAGAGAACACTGCTGTGTTGCCCTGTCAAATAAGTGGTCTTAAAGAGCTGTGCTGAGCCAAAATCAATGAAAGCCAGTGAGGTGCACTCCTTTGCCCTCTCATTCCGATTTTGATTTGAATAGTCACTTCCAGCTTTGTAAAACTCCCTAGTTTTGGTTCTAGTTGTTCCCTGCCTCCTTTTTCTTTGCTGACTGAAACTCCTGGAGAACATTCAGGTAGCTTCACTAATCTGGTGTCAGAGGAAAGTAATGCGAAACAGGCTGGAAAGGTCAGTGGGGACAAGATTGTGGAGGACTTCCATTGCAGGGCAGACTGAAGCGTTTGTACCTATGGTGATATTAGCAGTGACATCACCCTTAGCTACCTCTGCTTCTACCCAGTCCCTTTACCCATTTCTGGGTCACTTGTCTCAGCCCAGGTTCATCATCCCATTGATGCTTTTCCCTATGTCCTTGATAGAGCCTAAGCCTGGCCCACATGCCAGTCCCCACCGCTTTCTCTTGTTCTGAATAGCTCAGGGTTGCTGGAGAAAGGCATGTGACCTTTGTGACTAGATCTGCCTCAGATAAGGACCATTGGTTTGAACCTCCCATGGGATTTCTGCTCAGCCACAGCATCATGACTGACCTGCCTTGTCCTAAACCCTTGTCCTGCTCTTCATCCCTGCAAGTAAAACTACCTCCTGCCTCGCCTTTTCTTCTTTCTCAAATCATCTCTTCCACCTTGTCTAGAACCCTGCTTCATTGGGGAATATAAGTTATGCTTTTAGTATAATTTAAACTCCCATGGTGCTTCTTAACCTTGTATCTGGAAACACAGTCAAGATGCCACTGGCTTATATATACATCTTTTCTTTCAACTGGTTGCTTTGCCCACAGCCTATATTTCTCCTTGTTTCAGTGACCAACTAACAAGTAGACTACATTTGTGCTGTACATTTTTTTAGTGTCTAGCACACATAAGATATTTGTTAAATGATGATTTCCTTGCAGTCTAGCCTCTGCTCTTCTGAAAGTGTGTTTGCAACTGTGAGATTTCTTTTATTTTAAACCCGAGAGCTTTCTTTGTCTTCATTATTTTTTAACTTGGATGGAGTCTGAAAGTATAGAGATGTTGGAGTCAGACATATATGGATTTAAATATTAATACTAGGCATGTCACTCTCTGTGTTTTTTTTTAAATGTATAACTCACCTCTGTAGAATGCATGAGGCTGTGACCAAATCTAGGTAGTTGCTAAATTTTGGTTCAATGAGTGAAACAACGTGTGAATGAAAATTTCGTTTCTCCTTTCCTACTCTACAGTTAAGATTTCCATTTTCAAGTGTTGGCTTTTTATTGAGATCCGGTGCTTCTCCATCCTTCTGGTCCTTCTTCCCTTTCTCCCTACACTTACTGTATAGGGAAGTTCCACCCCTAGCTTAGTGAAGGGGTCAGGCTGTGTAGTGAAGAAATGTGACAGCAGGGTGTGGTTGTTCATGTGAAATGTCCTTACTTGGCCTCCAGCCCACCGAGACCTTAATACAGGTTTTGTCCCCTCACTTTTGGCCTCCCCTTTCTCCAACTTCCTACCTGTTGATAGACTTCAACTTTCTTTGATCTCCACCCTCAGATCATCTTCAGGTTCATGGTTTCTCTCTCTCTTCCAAGCATGACCTATTTCTGGTTACTCTTTTTATCCTAGATGCTAACTTTATAGGTCTGGATGTGAGACATTCTGTTGCACGGGTGGAGGAAGAGTGTTTTAGTTAGGAAGGTTATAGGGAACTGAAAATTACACATGCTTAAAGTAGAAGGTAATTTTGGGGAGCATTTTGAGGTAGTTTGCGGAATCTTCTTAAGGACTAAGCCAGACTAAGCTCCGGTAAAAGCAGGGATGCAGCCAGACCTCAGACACCAAGGACTCTGTCTTGTTACAGTCTGGCTTTCTCTGTATGCAGCAGATCATGGCTGCTGGCAATCCTCAAGGCTTACGGCCTCAACACTAGAGAGATTCTGGGGTTTCCCTGACATACAAGGGCAGGAAATGGGAGGGCAGGGTAAGTTGGCCTCAAATGGGCCCAGTGTGAGTCAGTTCCCACCCTTGGACTAGTTAGCTAACCAGGGGGCATGAGGTCATATGAAAACTGTTGCAAACTACAGAGTAGTTCCCAGCAGGAAGGGAGGGTACTAGATACATAGCCATCATCTTCAGAGAGGTTGTTCACATTTATAGAATCCACTGCATTTTACGTAAGTTCTTACCAAGCCCTCACAATTACCTTGGGAGATGCGTGGTATTAGTCCCATGTATAGTTGAGAATGTAGAGCTTAAGTGCTAGGATCACCTCAGAAGTTGGCATAGCTAGAATCTACATTGAAAAATCTGTCTGATTCCCAGGCCTGAGTACTTTCTATTGTATCACCTGTCTACCATTGTTGCCTACCCTTGGTTTGTTTTGAATTCATTATTTTCTAAATTCGGCAGCATATGTTAACCCAGTACGCCTTGTTTCTATGTCTGTGGCTACCCAGGCGAACAGAATACATTGCCTACATAGAACTCTACATAGCAGAGTTCTACAGCTGGTGTGGCAAACTGACATAAATATGCATAATTAAGCATATTCAATAAAGAGATTTTAGTAATGGAAATGGATGAAAGACCTGGACTTTCAGAAAGGTTTCCAGAGAGAACACTGAGTGGGTATTTGCCAGGTGGCTCTGAGGAGTAAGGACATTATTGTTGGCAGAGCTGAGAAGGGCAGAGCAGAGAGTGGGTGGAGTATGGGGGAGTTACCTGGGAGCCCATCGTTCCAGAGTAGGGTGGTGGTGGTGGGGGGGCAGAGAGTTTGTGTGAAAAGTTGAGAGATGAGATGGGAAAAGGAGTCAGGGGACAAATTATAATGGACTTTGTATTCTTGCTGGAGAGTTTGAGATTTATTGTATCATCAGCGGAGAACAGTTGAAGGTTTTTTACATGAGGGACCTGCATGACCCTGTCTAAGAAACACTGGCAGGAGTGTGGGCAGGGGATTGGAGAGGAAGGAAAGGAAGTGGAGGGAACCTGTTAGAGAACTCTTGCAAGGGCCTGCACTTGTTCAGAGGGACTAAATTTAGAGATACTAAGGAAACAAAGTATAAAACTTAATGACCAGTTAAATCTGAGAAAGCAAAGGTCAGTTAAAAATGCTGGGTTTTCTTTTTTTTGCTTTTTTCCTTCTGGAATTGTCTTCTTTCTGCTTCCAGCACCTCCCTCATCCACAAGTAATTGTCTAGTTAATTGCTATTTATCCTATGCATGCCCACGTACACACCGTATCACATCCATTACTTCCCTGCAGTACTCAGCATCCCGGAAATTATTTATCAGTACTATGTCTGTCTTACTATTTTGTAAATTCTGTAAGGACAAGGGCCTTGTCATTTCTCTTGTTCTAACACCTGGTTCAGTACTTGGCACTTGGAAAATGCTCATTGAATGCTTGGTACATGAGTTTGAATACTGTGGAATTTCTGAGCAGAGATGCTTAGTTGAAGTAGATGACAGATTTGAGAATTAGGAGAAAGGTTGGAAACTTGGGAGCATTCTCCACCTAGTGGTAACTGAAGTCGGGGTGGAGAGATGGCCCTGGCAGCATACGGAGAGAGAGGAAAGAGCTCTGGAGAACCGCCGCGTCAGCTATCTGTAGTCCAAAGATGTCAGCTCAGATGCTGGAGAAGTGGCAATTAGAGAGTTAAAAGAAGAACTAAGTTGGAGAAGGAGAGTTCTAAGAAGGAGGGAGGGCCGATAAGGAAGGAAGGAAGGTGGGAGGGAAGGAAAGGCCAGCAATACCAGATGCAGTGGAAAGGTCACAGATGATAAGGATGGCAAAATATCTGTTGACTTGGCAGCTCGAAAACTGACCGCTTTAGTGAATAGTCCCATTGGGAAGGTAGGTCTGTGCTTCTTGGTGTTGCCATAACAGATCACCACTCATTTAGATGGGTTCAAGCAACAGAAATTTATTGTCTTACAGTTGTGCAGGCTGAACTCCTGCAAGTCAGGTATTGGCTGGGCCATGTGCTCTCTCTGAAGCCTCTAGGTGAGGGCCCTTCCTTGCTTCTTCTAGCTTCTGGGAGTTGCAGTCTTTGGAATCCCTTTGCATCATTCCAGTCTGTGCCCCTGAAGTTACGTGGTATGTCCCCTATGTCTGTATCCCTGTCCAAATTTCCCTCTTTTTATAAGGACACCAGACACTGGATTAGGATTTGTCCTAATCCAGTATGACCTCATTTTAAATTGATTACATCCGCTAAGACCTGTTTCCAAATAAGGTGACATTCATAGGTTCCAGGATTTAGGAACATATAATTTTGTTGTTGGGGTAATGGGATCTAGAGGGAGCACAATCCAACCCACAACTGTCTGGAAACTGAATTATCATATTTTGAGCCTAGAATGGGAGGGCATACAGGAGGCAAAGAAATACATCAAATGTGGAAACCTGAAAAAGCTCTCTCTATAAGGAAAAAAAAGTGGGAAAAAGTGGTAGATATTGGGGAACACTGGGAGGAGAAAGATTGTGTATTTTTGTTGTTGCTCTCATTGTTATAATTCTGAAATTTATTAAAAGCGTGGATCCTTCCTAGGCACCACTATAGCAAAATTATACCTGTCATGCAAATGTAAAATTAACACATCAAAGATTTTATTCAACTCATTAATTAATGAAGGAATCAGTAAGAGGTTAAAACGTGTAGCGTATTTGAGAGACTCGGTGTTTAGATAGGCAGTCTTAGGCTGTGATTGCTAGATTAGATGACTAAAAGTGGGCTATTAGGGCTTTAAACTGTAATATTAGGATTTTTTTTCAACTGTCCAAAGATTATATGCAACTCCACAGGACAAAAATCTCCAAGTTTATAGGAATAAAACTAGCATATGACCCGGCAGTCCCACTGCTAGGCATATGCCCTGAGAAAACCCAAAACTGAAAAAGACACAGGTACTCCAGTGTTCATTGCAGCAGTATTTACAATAGCTAGGACATGGAAGCCACCTAGGTGTCCATCAACAGATGAACAGATAAAGATGCTGTGGTACAAATATATAATGGAATATTACTCAGCCATGAAAAGGAACCCATTTGAGTCAGTCCTAATGAGGTAGATGGATTTGTAATTATACACAGTGAAGTGAGTCAGAAAGAGAAAAACAAATATCATATACTAACACATTTAGATATAGAATCTAGAAAGATGGTACTGTTGAACCTATTTGCAGAGCAGCCGTGGAGACACAGACTTGTGGAGACACAGACTTGTGGACACAGCTTGAGGGAAGGAAGGAGAGGGTGGGAAGTACAGAGACGGTAACATGGAAACATACATTACCATATGTAAAATAGATAATCAGTGGGAATTTGCTGAATGACTCAGGGAACTCAAACTGGGACTCCGTAACAACCTAGAGGGGTGGGATGGGGAGGAAAGTGGGAGGGATGTTCAAATGAGAGAGGAGGAACATAGGTAAACCCTGTGGCTGATTCATGTTGATGTTTGGTAGAAACCAACACAATACTATAAAGCAATTGTCCTTCAATTAAAAAATAAATTAATTTTTAAAAATCTGCAAGTATATGCAGATGAAGACTAGGACCTTTAGTTGATGATAAATTACAGGTCCAGTTAAATACTTTGCTCTGTAATTTTGGGGCAGCTTTTGGTCTCTATGGCATTTAAAGTTTCTGCTGCTCACCTTTTTTTTTAGCCTCTTTCCAAGTTTCAGATAATTTTTCTGCCATAGTTATTATAATCTATTGAAACAGAGATGGGGGCGTGAGAACCTAATGTTCGAATGTTGATGAAATTTTGAGAAACACTGAGTAAAAATACTGGTGACTTTCAGTGCCCATCTGAGATCAGGATCCATTATTGTTATGACAGCTGTTCCTTTGACTGTGATTTTTTTTTTTTTCCCAGCCGTGCTTGGCTCCTGGGCAGAGAGAGATCATTTGATCCCAGGTGAAGGGTTTCTCAGGCAGATAGATCCTCAGGAAGGCATAGTGGCCAGGAAGTGAAGGCACCAGGAAGAGTGTAGTTCACACACTGGATGTGAGATCCAGGCTGGGTGGGGAAAGAAGTGGAGCTAAGGGCAACATAACAGATGGGGAGAAAAGAGAGAAGTTCACAGAAAGCGAGCAGTGGGTGTAAGAGAGCTGAAGGGTCAGGAGGCTAACCAAAGAAGTAAGACATTAAAAGTTTCTGACTTTTCACAGATGGGAGGGGTCTACAGTAATAGCAAAAACAACGTCTAGGTTGTATTTTCATGAGTCACTGAAGTGAAGTAGAGGTCATCTGGGAGAAGATTAGTGAGAGTTACTTTCTCATGATTTATACTTTTCACAGGACACTGTACTCAAAGCTTTAAAGCTGCTGTAAATCTTCTAAAGTAATGAGCCATTGTTCTGATGGCTTAGCGAGGCTGTGCCAAACGCACCGGATCTACATATGATAAGCAAAAGCCTTTCTGGACTTTATGACTGTAATAATACCCTCAGACATTTATTGAGTACATTATTGTGGATTAGGCCCTTGATACTAGGGAGGGTCGGAGAAGGCAATGGCACCCCACTCCAGTGTGCCTGGAAAATCCCATGGATGGAGGAGCCTGGTAGGCTGCAGTCCATGGGGTCACCAAAGAGTCGGACACGATTGAGCGACTTCACTTTCACTTTTCACTTGCATGCATTGGAGAAGGAAATGGCAACCCGCTCCAGTGTTCTTGCCTGGAGAATCCCAGGGACGGCGGTGCCTGGTGGGCTGCCGTCTAGGGGGTCGCACAGAGTTGGACATGACTGAAGCAACAGCAGCAGCAGCAGGGAGGGTTTTTTGCTTTGCTTTATCTTTTTATTTATTTATGTATGTATTTATTTTTGGTCCGTGCTGGGTGGTTGTTCTCTGTGGGCTGTCCTGCAGTTGCTGCGAGCGGGGCTGCTCTGTGGTTGCAGCGCCTGGGCTTTTCATTGCGGAGGCTTCTCTTGTTGCAAAGCTGGGTCTCTGGGGTACGCGGGCTTCAGTAGTTGCAACACGCTGCCTCAGTTGTTGTGGCTCCTGGGCTCTAGAGTTCAGGCTCAGGAGTTGTGACCCATGGCCTTAGCTGTTCTGTGACATGTGGGATCTTCCTGGGCCAGAGATCTAACATGCATCTCCTGCACTGGCAGGCAGACTCTCTACCACTGAGCCACTAGGGAAGCCTGATAGTAGGTGTTTTCATACAGTATCTCATTTAATTCTTACCCTGTGTGGTTTGAGATAGTAGTATACCCATTTGAAAAAAAAACCTGATCTTTAGCAGCAGTAAACAACCTTCTCAAGATCACAGTGAGTGGTAGAGCATTTACATTCATCGTGTGACCCCAGGGCCCATTTGCTTAACCATTATGTTCTATGTAGAGTGTGTGCTTGGTGGGGATTGAAGAGGATTTTAACATCTCACTTTCCTTCATGTGATTCAGTTTTGTAAATTATTACTACAGGCAGGCAGGAGTTTGGGCTTAAAGAAGATTGAGCTGCAAGCTGTTTCTTTTCCTTAAAATTGCCACCATGACCCTCTTGCAGCTCTCGGCACATGTCCATCTTATTGCAATATTTTTTCAAAAAAAATGAGTGAAATTAAAGTAGGGCCTTTAAGTTATCTTTCTGAGATTGTCGTGATGCAGCTTTAAAAATCTTAGAGTAATAGGATTTATATAGTACTTTGCAGTCTGAAAATTCTTAGTGCTAAATAATGCATTAAAAATCTTCATCGATGTCAAATGAAATAATGAAATAGGATATCCTGGTTAATACTTGCAAGTCATTTTTCGGAATGCCTCTCTTCTCCGTTTCTTACAAGCTCTCACAGATGTGTTACAAGATGTGACAGAAGTGACTCTTATTTAGAGGAAGTATACAGTCAGACTCACCTGTGCACTGTGACAAAAACCCCTGAAAGTCCCCTGGAAAAATAAGAGCCTCTCCTAGTTTATGATGATTGTAATGAAAGTTGCCCTGCTTTACGTTTTTGGCATATTTATGCAAGTTTCCTACATTTGTGCTTGTTCTTGTTAAAGAAAGTGTTTTTAGAAGTCATTTCGTGTTCATGTTAATTAAATAAGATAATTTCTATTATTTTTAATAGTAATGTGACTACAATATGGGGTTAGCTGGAGGGTTATATAAAATCAGCATCATGAGCACATGTTTATCTAAAAAACACACTTGAAGTTTAGAAAGCAGCCTAAAATAAGCATGTGTTCTTTGTTGTATTAATTCACTGCTATTTAAATTAATATTCCTTGTGTTTTCTCTTGAGATATGTAGTAAAAAAAAAAAAATTACTCAGCTATTTTCCTGGAGCAGTATCAAAATTTGTATCTGGCTAACCACATCTGACCTGACAGTATTCGGAGGAAGTGAACACATGTTCTCTGAGTAATCCCCTAGATAAATCTGCAGCCGAAGGGGCAGTGAGATCAAATTCCAGTGTTTTCTCTCTACTGAAATAAAATTAAGATTCAAAAGTTGCATGAAGAGGCTTTCTACCCTGTATGGCCCACTGTAGTCTGGTAGAGACCATTTAGGGGAGAAGGAGAAGTAGCTGACAAGCACGGTGGTGATGATGGAGCTGGAGAGGGAGAAAGAGCTGGCCACATGGAGTTACTGATGAGAGTGAGTGTATGGATTGGTCCTACGATACCCATTTTGAAAATTATTTTTCCAGTAGTGGTTACACTGTCTGTCAGTTCTACCTTGTGAAAGTGAGTAATAGTAGGTGGTGTTAGCCGGGTCACAGATTATTATTCTTTCCAGTTACAAAGCTAAGCAGAAAATCTGGAGACTCTTACTTCCTGACCCTATTACCGTCCTTTTTCAAACACTCGTGTTAAGTGAGGGACCCCGACCAAGAAAAATACTTGAGGGCTGTAGAGTAATAAGAAGAACCTCTCCCCCTCCCCTCCCGCCACTTTGGCTTAAAGAAAAATAAGCTTTCTGTTTATTTCTTTGACCTTGTGGGGAAAGCTATTCCCTGGGTTGTACCTTTAGCCAGAAGAAAAGGAACTAACTCAGATCTTCTGTTGGAAGATCTTTCTGTTGGAAGAAGACCTAGCCTTTTCTCCGAGTCAGCCCATCTCAGCCTTGACACTGTTGGACACTTTGGGTCCATCACCCTTTCTTCTTGGGGGCTGTTCTGTGCCTTGTAAGGTACTTGAGCCAGCATCTTTGGCCTCTACCCACTGGATGCTGGTAGCACCCTCCCCCTCCGGTGGTGACCTGTCTCTTGTTATTGGTTAGTCGCTCAGTCAGGTGGGTGGGCTGCCACGCCCGCCTCCAGGGCATCTCTCCCGCCCATCTCTGTGCTCTGCCAAGTGGAAGGTAGAATTGCCCCAATGTCCCCCACCCCGATTTGAGAACCTCTGCTGTCATGTGTTAGGTGATTTGTTGATAATATTTTCCCGATTTTAGTGTTATTTTAAAATATCTTGTCCCATTTCAAGTATTTTGGTGTAGAATAGGCTTCGCTTTTAAGCACTGTAGAAATAAACTGGAAGCACATTTTCTAATTTGGGGGCAACAATGAGCACAAGGTCTTTCTTTGATTTTAGAATTCAACATTGTCACCTGTGGATGCATGGTACAGTGTTTTTTTTGTTGAGCAGGTGGGGACCCTTTTGTGGGTCAGGAATATATATTTAAAACCATATTGAGTCACAGTGTAAAATACATTTCTTGCTTTGTAATAACAGAGAAAAACATTTGAAAACTGCTGGTCTAGTGTCCCTTTCTGACTGGAGTATTCTAAACATGTTCTCCATAGCATTCGGTATTTGTTTAGGCCAGCTGAACTATTTATCAAATCAGGTTAAACTTATCAAATAGACTTGGAAATATGAAACATTCAAGCTTGTGAGTTGCAGTAGGTTTGAGACTTTCTTTTAACTTTAGTTTCTGGTGCATATCATCTTGTTTGCAAGAGGAGAAAAGCTCTGAACTCCATCACATATTTTAGAACATTCTTGGCACGTAACTTGTGGACTATTCATGCCTTCCCCCTACACAAGCTCCTGAAAAAAGACAGCTCCATTTTAATTGTTTTCATCAGCACGTGTGCAAAAATCCTATTTTTCATCGGTTAGTATTTATTTTGTTAACTTTTGTAAGAACTACACTGCATAGAGGAAAAGGCAAAAAGACACTTTGTGTATTTATGAAGAATCAAAAAATATGAACAGAAAGATATCTTTAAATTGATATCTAAAAAAGATATCTCCTCACACTTTGCTTGTAGTCTTATTGAAAAAATCATTTTTACATGACAACCTTAGGTTAAATAATAGCCTGTGGGGAATACATGAAATGCCACAATCTGCCTTTACTAAGTTCTGACTTCAGCTGTTTATAGCAAAATTCTTGGCTTTCTGAAATCCATCAACACTTCTAATCATTTAAAAAACTGCCTTGGTTTTATACATACTAAAGAAAATACACTTATATTTTGAATTACTTATTTATTCAGGGTTACTTTTTAAATATTGAAACACTTCCAGAAAGCTCGGTTTCATCTTTTCAGTGGTAAGAGTACATTTCTGACTAGTTTCATATTGCTATTAATAGAAGTTCTCTTAGGATGGTTGTCTTTTTCTCTAAGGAAAAATGTTGGTGATTATTCAAAAGTTATTTAAATTATAATTCATTTATTTTCACAAGGGAGGTTTTTGTATCTCTGTGTTTTTAATTTAGATGATATCTAGTAGTGATATTAAAGGTATTTTCATGGTAGTTTCAGGGGAAATTTGTGGTTATTTGCTACTCCTTTGAGTTGTATAATGTTCTAAAATTTATATTTGTAAAAGATCCAGTGGATGTATCACAAAAACTCACAGGTTTATTTAATGGTGCCTTTCTGTATTATGATATTATTGAGCCACAATGCCTCATTTTTGTGTGTGGAGTGAAGGCAGGTGTAGAAGACAAATGAAGTCCTGGTGGGTCAGATGGTAAAGAATCCACCCGCAATGAGGGAGACGTGGGTTCGATCCCTGGGCTGGGAATATACCCTGGAGGAAGGCATGGCAACCCACTCCAGAATTGTTGTCTGGAGAATCCCCATGGACAGAGGAACCTGGCGGGCTACAGTCCATGGGGCCACAAAGAGTCTGACACACTGAGTGACTAAGCACAGTGTTGGTTAAAAGCTACCAACAGAGAGAGATTGATTTAAGAAGCCAGATGTTGGTATTGACCTTAGTAGACTAAGTAACGATGCTAATGTGGATTTGAGAGTAAAATTTCTTCTATTAGCAAAAGACACTAAGTATTGTCCTCAGAATCTAGGTACAGAGTTGTTGTTCCTTCCTTGAAGCTAGTTTTGGGACTCATTAGAGATAACTTCTTCATAGGTAAATGTACAGTTAGCCTATGAAAGAAACTTCTTTATTCATTCAACTCCGTTCAGTCCAGTCGCTCAGTGGTGTCCGACTCTGCCTCCCCATGGACTGCAGCACGCCAGGCCTCCCTCAGTTCAGTCCAGTCACTCAGTCGTGTCCGACTCTGCCACCCCATGAATCGCAGCATGCCAGGCCTCCCTGTCCATCACCAACTCCCGGAGTTCACTCAGACTCACATCCATCGACTCAGTGATGCCATCCAGCCATCTCATCCTTGGTCATCCCCTTTTCCACCTGCCCCCAGTCCCTCCCAGCATCAGAGTCTCTTCCAATGAGTCAACTCTTCGCATGAGGTGGCCAAAGTACTGGAGTTTCAGCTTCAGCGTCATTCCCTCCAAAGAAATCCCAGGGTTGATCTCCTTCAAAATGAACTGGTTGGATCTCCTTGCAGTCCAAGGGACTCTCAAGAGTCTTCTCCAACATCACAGTTCAAAAGCATCAATTCTTCGGTGCTCAGCTTTCTCCACAGTCCAGCTCTCACATCCATACATGACCACCGGAAAAACTAGATGGACCTTTGTTGGCAAAGTAATGTCTCTGCCTTTCAGTATGCTATCTAGGTTGCTCATAACTTCTCTTCCAAGGAGTAAGCGTCTTTTGATTTCATGGCTGCAGTCACCATCTGCAGTGATTTTAGAGCCCCCAAAATAAAGTCTGACACTGTTTCCACTGTTTCCCCATCTATTTGCCATGAAGTGATGGGACCAGATGCCATGATCTTCGTTTTCTGAATGTTGAGCTTTAAGCCAGCTTTTTCACTCTCTGTTTTCACTTTCATAAGAGGCTTTTTAGCTCCTCTTCACTTTCTGCCATAAAGGTGGTGTCATCTGCATATCTGAGGTTATTGATATTTCTCCCAGCAATCTTGATTCCAGCTTGTGGTTCATCCAGCCCAGCATTTCTCATGATGTACTCTGCATAGAAGTTAAATAAGCAGGGTGACAATATACAGCCTTGATGTACTCCTTTTCCTATTTGGAACCAGTCTGTTCTTCCATGTCCAGTTCTAACTGTTGCTTCCTGACCTGCATATAGGTTTCTCTATCCATCACCAGCTCCCAGAGTTTACTCAAACTCATGTCCATGGAGTTGGTGATGCCATCCAACCATCTCATTCTCTGTCATCTCCTTCTCCTCTCGCCTTCAATCTTTCCCAGCATCAGGGTCTTTTCCAATGAGTCCTCTCTTCGCATCAGGTGGCCACACTATTGCAGTTTCAGCTTCAACAACATCAGTCTTTCCAATGAATATTCAGGACTGATTTCCTTTAGGATGGACTGGTTGGATCTCCTTGCAAATAAACATTTATTTTACAACTGCTACTTGCTAGATACTATGTTCTTATTCATAGGCTTTTAAAACTCTGTTCTAGTAAATAAAATCAGCCCTGCATTGTTCTTAAAAATAAAAACTCAATGAAGTAAGCCAGAAAGAAAAACACCAATACAGTATACTAACACATATATATGGAATTTAGGAAGATGGCAATGACGACCCTGTATGCAAGACAGGGAAAGAGACACAGATGTGTATAACGGACTTTTGGACTCAGAGGGAGAGGGAGAGGGTGGGATGATTTGGGAGAATGACATTCTAACATGTATACTATCATGTGACTTGAATCGCCAGTCTATGTCTGACGCAGGATGCAGCATGCTTGGGGCTGGTGCATGGGGATGACCGAGAAAGATGTTATGGGGAGGGAGGTGGGAGGGGGGTTCATGTTTGAGAATGCATGTAAGAATTAAAGATTTTAAAATTTAAAAAATAAAAAACTAAAATTAAAAAAAATAAAATAAAATAAAAACTCAAGATAATAGAAAATTTTCTTAAATTCATCTGTATCCATATTGAGGTTAAAACTCAGAATTGTCACTTTTAATAGTTCTTTTTTTTTTTTTAAGTTCTGAACTATTCCAAAAGGTGATTATAAACAGCTCTTTTGAAGGAGAAAATACTATCATTTTGAAAGGTTGTATTCATTTCCCTATTAGACATTTATTTGAATCCCGTCATTAAGGAATGCTAAATGATTCAATTGGAGCAGCAGCTGAAATTTTTTAATCAGTATTATTGTCTCTTTCTAGGTGCTCAGTGAAATAGCACATTTTATGATAAAGGGAATAATGAGGATATTGGATTTTTACAATGTGTTAAGTTAGCTAGGTTTCCATATTCAGTTGCTGAGGGAATTTCTGGAACAAATAATGCTGCTGCCAAGATGTGAAGGGTTGCTATGCCCTCCTCCAGGGGACCTTCCCCACCCGGGGGTCGAACTCCCATCTCTTAAGTCTCCTGCATTGGCGGGCAGGTTTTTCTACCACTTGTGCCACCTGGGAAGCCCCAGTCTTTAGTGTAGCTTAAGTATTTTTAGAGATCATTCAACTTCTTACAGAGACTTTAGAAGAGGCTTGTGGTATTTATAAGTAAATAGATGAAGCTGATCGTGTAGATTTATTGTTGTAGTTTTATTTATTTTGAACAATTACTGTGAACTAATACTCTTAAAGATTGGATTTATTATAATATATATATATATATATATGGTATAATTGTTGCTAAGTTATGTTTACTTCTGTCTGATTGGAAAGTTCTTTGAACTCATAAAGCTAACCATTGATTATTTTGACCTAACCTGGTTTCTTCTGGCTCACATGAGTAGATTTACCAAGAACCATGTCATCTAGTTTATCTTGTGTATGGGAGGAATTGGTGGTTGGTATAAAATACCTGATAGCATACATATTTTAAAATATTCACAAAACCCTGATTATTTATAGTGTAAGTTAAAGATGTAAAGAATAATATATCACTTTTTTTTTTTTTCAAGGTGATGGATGTGGACATACTGTACTAGGTCCTGAAAGTGGAACCCTGACGTCTATAAACTACCCACACACCTATCCTAACAGCACTGTTTGCGAATGGGAGATTCGTGTAAAGACGGGAGAGAGAGTGCGCATCAAATTTGGTGACTTTGACATCGAAGATTCTGATTCTTGTCACTTTAATTACTTGAGAATTTACAATGGAATTGGAGTTAGTAGAACCGAAATAGGTAGGACATTTTCAATGTATCAGTGGCCAGAGATTTAAAACTGAAGCCATATTAGATATTTAACATTGAGTAACTATGCTCCATAGGATATGTGGGAAATTATTGGAATGTCTGGAAATCTTAAATTTGAATCTTCTTTTGGGAAGAGAAGATTCCTGTCTGTCCTGTCTACTTTTCTAGTAAGCTTGTGTTGGTTCCTTTGCCACAGGATACCACTCTACTGCTTCTAAGGAGGAGAAAGTTAATTATCTTTTTGTATTGGTTTTTTTCTTTGATAATTTTATCTGCAGTTAAATATAAGTCATGCTTAGGAGTCAGTATATCATGGTGGTTAAGAGCACGGGTTTTGGATTCAAACTTCATGTTACTAAAGTTCTAACTCTGCTTTGAGCTTGCTCTGTGTCCTCAGGCAAGTTACCTGATCTCTGTTTCCTCAGTTGTAATATAGCAAATGAGACTAGTACATGTGAAGTGCATAGAATGGTACCTGACATATAATATTTGCTTAGTAGATATTAGCTGCTGTTGTCTTTATTTTTAGCTAAGAACAGTGGTTCTCAATTATGGCTGCATTTTAGAGTCACCTGGATAGACTTCTAAATAATACCAGATCTCTGGTCTCCAACCTAGAGCAGTTGAATCAGGATTGGTTGGGACCCACACCTTGGGATTTTTAAAGCTTCCCAGGAGAATATACTTTGAGGTCAAGTTGAAAACCTTTGGCTTAGAGATCAGCACCTTTCTCTTTAGCAGGAAAGGTAGAAAAATTCCTAAGACTATCTTGGTGAATTAATATTATAAAATAAATAACTCTAAAATTCTTTGTGACTTTTACTGATACAAGTATGTAAAATGTCTTTTAGAACTATAGCCGGAACTTAGTATCTTGTTCTTTTGAGCATCGTGTTCATCTCCTGGGCTCCTCTCCATCTCGAGGCAAACCCTTCATCTCTCCCCCACTTTTCAGCCGCTTACCTACCGAGAAAAACAGTTCCTGGTCTATTGAGTGATAACCACTGTTGTCTCCCAGTCAGCTCTCAATGAATCTGGCTTCATGATCACCATGTGCATATTGCCTTGAATATATGGTCTCGGATAAGCTTTTAGAAACTCAGATCGCCCGAGGAACTATCTATTACTTTAACGCTAATAGAAGGCAGCTGGATATTAACTCCCTCCTGAGGTGATGCAGTAGGGAGTCAGCAGTACCACTTGAGCAGCTTTGAGACAACGTTAAAAAAAAGTGAACCACGATCTGATCAAGCCCTTAGCAGTTTATAGGAAATAAAGGAACTAGAGAAACACATTCTATCAACCAAAGACTACATATAAGTGGTGTTTTTTAAAAAAAGAAAAGGAAGGAGATCAAGATAACTGGCATGCATTAGAGAGAGATGTCTTCCAAAAGTAATGTGTGGACCTTGTGATTTTGTTTGGACCTTGATCCAAACTGATTGCAAGAAGACATTTTTAAGATAAGCAGAGAAATTTTAGGGTAAGGTAAGAGTAATTGGGCATATAGCAATAATCAGGAATAATTTTTTTGTGTGTGGTAATGTTATATTGGTTTGTTCAAGATCTGGTTTGTTAGAGACATTCTGAAGTTCAAACAAAATGTCTTGGATTTGTTTTTAAATATGTCAGAGAAAAAAGTGGTAGGAAGAGGGCAGGTGAAACCAGAATGGCACACCGGCCACATGGGAGTGCATCTCTCTACTTTGGTGTTTGGTTTTTTTAAATTTCCATAATGAAGGTGCTTTTTATTAAAAAAAGAAGACAAGAGGATTATGTATTTGGACAATAGGGTTATGCTGCTAAAGAGGAAGAGTGACATGGGAAAGAAATGGAGCACAGGTTTTAAATCACTCACCAGGTTCTCATCCCAGTTCTTAGGACCTACCTGCTGAGAATCCTTTCTACAGGGCATCGGTCCAGACTGCAAAGTCACCACCTGTACCATAGGAAGAATGGTACAGGTAAATGAAGTAATACTTCACAGTGCTCAGCTCTCCCTTATTTCCATGGGGTTTGTTTTCCCTTGCTATCTCTTCATACAGGTGAGGTCAAGGGGACTGAGTGTTGATGATTCCTGTTGAACTTTAGTTCTGCTCCACCCCACCTCCCTACCCCTCCCATCACCACCTGCCTTATATCCTCTGGTCCTCCCATTTGAGGAGCTGTTTGGGGGGGGGGGGGTAGAAAAGTAACTTTCCTGACTGGCAGAAAAATAAATATCATTCAAGAATAACTGTTTAATATTCTGATTGAGTAGATATGCCAGGAATTACAGGATAGAAACAAATATATGTGGGCATTAAGAGTCCAGTGACAATGGTAAAGAATCCCGTTTTCTATGTTATCTTTTCTCAGGGTCCCTTCTGAATAGAGGCAGCTTCAAATGAGCTGCATTTTCCTATAAATATGGTTCCTACTTTGTTATAAAGCTTAGATTTTCTTTTCCCCCTGTAGGTGTTAATTTTAGGGACTTTTCTACCCTGAGAGATTGTATTATGGAATAATCAAGAAAAGAAAGCGAAAGGAATGCTTTCTCAAGGAGTCACTTTTTAAATAGTAAATCATTAGAATGTGACTTAATTGATAAAGCACTTTTGGTTTACGTGGTTATTTTCTATTTTCTTTAAAGAGTAGGCAGTAATATGTAATATTATTTAAACATATGAGTTTATTATGATACTATATATCAACTTTCTAAGTAGCTAGACTGTCCAGAAATCTTTGTGAAATTAGTGTAGTGGTACTTGCTTTCATTGACAAAAAGGATGTTTAATGATAGAGTTAAGACTGGCTCTCTAGATCTGTTCCTTTTATAGGCAGATTGTGTTGGAATGAGAAAATTTCATTGCAGCTTTTCCCCTTTGATTATTCTTTAATCCTTGGTGTCTGAGACATAGTGGTTGCTCTATGGTTGCCCCACAATCATAGAGGTGAAAATTAAATTCATTTGTCGTTCATCTTAACTTTCTATACATATATAACTCCAGTATTTTATTTTGGTCCATAGACATCTACTAGCATCATTTCCCTGATGGATATTATTGATAATTAGTCCAAACATGAAATTTAAAAGAAAAATCTTTACTCACTTGTAACCTTTTCCCACTCTATTGTATATATTTTCTTCCTGGATTTTGCTTAAAATTTCCATTTTAAATGAACTTTTGGGGAGATGAAGGAATTTGTGGGTAGATCTCTAAAAGAGAAGCTAAATATTTTCAAACCTAGTAGCTATTAAAGGAAAATGCATTCTGTAGAAGAAATGTAAATGTGTGTCTATGTGTTCAAAGGTATATTTAAAGATATATATTCTGTTTTAAACCTTCATCCAAAGTATCTTTAAAAATTGTGTCTCTTAGAGTCTTCATATAATATTTACAAAGAGGGAAGCTGAGGTCCTCAGGGCTTCATCTCGTAAATGATTCCGTGTCTGTTACATTTTCAGAGAAGTTTCTCTTTCTGTATTGTTTGTCCCCTTAGTCTATAATATGCTTAGGTCTTCCTTGTTTAAGAGAAAAAGTAAATATATTTTCTTTCTCTTTACCACCAAACCTCTTGAAAAAAGTTGAAATGATGATAATATTAGGTATGTAATGATGATAATGATTTCTAAGATTTTTTGATTTCTTATTCTGTAGAGGCTCAGTTTAATAATGAAAATAACCACCATGCATGCAGTGCTTGCTATTTGCCAGGTACTATTCAAATCACTTTTGTCAATTAACTCATGCAGTCTTCACAAGAACTCTTGAGATAGGTGCTTTTCTCACCCCCATTTGCTGATGAGAGAACTGCCGCACAGAGAGGTTGAATCAGTTGCCCAGGGTCACACAGCTGGCAATTTGCTGTGTGGAATTCAAACCTAAGCAGCCTGGCTCCAGAATTGGTGTCTCTTACTGTAAGCCCTTGGCATGCTTGATTGTATTGAGTCCTACAAGAATCCTACACATTATTCCCATAAAACAGATAAATTTAAAAAAGGTAAGCAACTTGCCCAAAGTCATATAGGCAGAGTTGGGACTTGAATTAAGGTCTGGCTAACAGCAAAGTCTATAACCTCAACCACTAGGCTATAGAGTAATAGATACCAGTTATTGGTAGGTATCTATTGGCAGGTATTAACAGGTATCCAGCCAGTACACAAGACACAAGAGACATGGTTTCTATCCCTGGGTTGGAAAAAATCCCCTGGAATAGGAAATTGCAAACCCGCTCCAGTATTTCTTGCCTGGAAAATTCCATTGACAGAGGAGCCTGGCGGGCTACAGTCCATGGGGTTGCAAAGAGCAGGACCTGACTGAGTGTACACACGTGGTGGTCGTGACATCACTCCTTAATTTCTTTACTACATGGTCCACTTACCCTATGGAGAAGGCAATGGCAGTCCACTCCAGTGTTCCTGCCTGGAGAATCCTGTGGACGGAGGAGCCTGGGGGGCTGCTGTCCTTGGGGTTGCACAGAGTCGGACACGACTGAAGCGGCTTAGCATACATGCATGCATTGGAGAAGGAAATGGCAACCCACTCCAGTGTTCTTGCCTGAAGAATCCTGTGGACGGAGGAGCCTGGTGGGCTGCTGTCTATGGGGTCGCACAGAGTCGGACACGACTGAAGCAACTTAGAGCAGCAGCAGCCACTTACCCTAAAATGTTGAAACTAGCAACTTTCTAGTAAACATTAACTTTTTCCTTTATTTATTTTGAAATAACCTTTTTTTGGGGGGTGGCCACGTGGCAGCTTGCAGGATCTCATTTCCCTGATCAGGGACTAAATCTGGGCCACAAGAGTGGAAGCCCAGAATCCTAACAACTAGGCTATCAGGGAACTCCCTATTTTGACATTATTTTTTCTTTACAGTCAGTATTATAAAATATTTAATAGTAGTTTCAACATAGGTATTGACCAATCAAAACAAATGTCAGCCCTGAAAAATCTGTTTTCTACAGTGACTGAAATATGTTAACTGATGCACAAACATAAGAGAGACAAACTTTTTATACAACAAACACAACTTACGTGAAAGCTAACCACCCAGGGGTAATACCTGCCTTCATTAACTCGATCGGATTTCTGTTACAAATTATCCTGATCCTGACCCTTCTCTCTCTATAAATCCTAGCTGGACCTGTAGCTCTTCTATTTAGCTTCAGCCTCATGCTTAATTTAACTCTCTAAACCTCAGTCAGCTGATTTTTCTTTTTGAGAGCTTTGTCATTTTCTCTTTGGATGATGTTCTCAAAAGTTTGGTATTTTGCCTTCCAAGGGGACACTGGAGATGTCTGGAGACATTTTTGGTTGTCCCACTGAAGGAGAAGGCAGTGTTACTGGCATCTAGGAGGTGTATTATGTGTCCTACAGTACATAGGACAGGCCCCCAAAGTACTGTCTGACCCAAATTCTCAGTATTGCTGCTTTAGATTGAGAGTATCAGCTCACTGCCTCTAAGTTGATCCTCAGGTAGTTAGCATTAAAATAAACATTGTACACATACTGTTACTGTTAATAGTTTTTTAGTTTTATTGCATTGTGCTCAGAAAAATTATAATATTCTACTTTATGGAGCTTGCTTTTATTTTATGTATACCCTAAGATATCTTTTTTTGTGACCGTCTCGTGTATGCTTGAGAGGAAGATTTATTCTCTAATAGTAAGATATAAAGTTTAATATGCATCCAAAATATCTTATTATGCTGTTTAGGTTTTCATATCTTTATTTTTATCTACTTGATCTGTTTCTAGTATCTTTTTTTCTTTTGGCATATCTTTGGGTTTTTACTTTTATAAAGGTGATTGCAATGTTGTTGCATAGTTATTCATAATTATAATGTCTTCATTTTAAATCATGACTTCTAGCATTAAAAAGTTTCTCCTTTGTCATATTTAGTACTTTTTAGTTTGCATTTTTTTTTTCTGTTATTAGTATCATATAGACACCTTCCTCCTTATCTCTTTTAACATTCATTTGCTTGGCATTCCTGTCTTTGCTCATCCCTTTCCTTTTAGCCTTGCTGAATCATTTTGTTTGGGATGCATTTCTTATATATAACATGCTTGAGGGTCTCATTTTATGAACCAAATTGAAAATATTTTTTTTTAATTAAAGCTAATACCTGTTTTATCTGTTTATAAAACTGTAAGTTTTTTTTTTTAATCTTAACTCATGTTATTTTAAGGTATAATCAGTCATGTGTTTTATATTTGCTGTGTTTATTTCTTTGTATTGTTTTCTTTTCATTTATATTTAAACTCCTTTTGGAGTTTAAGTGAGTTTTGTAGTTTTAAATATTACCTTCCAATTTTACTTTTATTTTTTTCGATTTTATGTTCTTAAATACCTCTAATCCCACTGACTTCGTCTTTTTATTATCTGATTTGTCTATTTTTCACGGTGTCTTTTCATTCCTACCAGTTGCCTGTAACTCCTATCGTTCATTCATATAACATTCAGTGAACTGTTCTATTAGGTTGGTGCAAAAGTAATTGTGATTTTTGCCTTGTTGAAATTTACCATTTGGTATTGAATACGTTTTTAAATATATATAGTTATATTATACCTCATTTTACTACATGTCTTTCACTGTGTGTTGTTTTGTTTTGTTTTTTTGCTAATGACTTATTACTTGCTGTGTATTTTATATATATTTTAGACTATGGAAATGATGTTAGACAAAAAAGCAAATTTAAGTGCTTTTCTTATATTTGAGTTCAAAATGGGTCATAAAGCAGCAGAGACAACTTGCAACATCAACAACACAGTTGGCCCAGGAACTGCTAACAAATATACAGCACAGTGGTGGTTCAGGAAGTTTTGCAAAGAAGACAAGAGCCTTGAAGATAAGCGTAGTGGCCAGCCATCAGAAGTTGAAAATAACCAATTGAGAGCATCATCGAAGCTGATCCTCTTATAATTATACGAGAAGTTGCCGAAGAACTCAGTGTCGACCATTCTATGGTCGTTTGGCATTTGAAGCAAATTGGAAAGGTAGAAAAGCCCAGTAAGTGGGTGGGTGCCTCATGAGCTGACCACAAATCAGAAAAATCGTCGTTTTGAAGTATCATCTTCTCTTATTCTGTGCAACGATAAGGAACCATTTCTTGATCAGATTGTGACTTGCAATGAAAAGTGGCTTTCATAGAACAACTGGTGATCAACAGCCCAATGGTTGGACTGGGAAGAAGCTCCAGAGCACATCCTAAAGCCAAACTTGCACCAAAAAAAAGTCATAGTCACTGTTTGGTGGTCTGTCGCTGGTCTGATCCACTATAGCTTTCTGAATCCTGGCAAAACCATTACATCTGAGAAGTATGCTCAGCAGATCTATGAGATGCACCAAAAACTGCAGTGCCTGCAGCCGGCATTGGTCAACAGAAAGGGCCCGCTTCCTCTCCATGACAAAGCCCGCCACATGTCTCACACCAGTGCTTCAAAAGCTGAACGAATTGGGCTGCGAAGTTTTGCCTCATTCACCATTTTCACCTGACCTCTCATCAGCCTACTACCACTTCTTCAAGCATCTGGACAACTTTTTGTGGGGAAAATGCTTTCCAAGAGTTTATCAAATCCTGAATTTTTATGCTACAAGAATTAAGAAAGCATATTTCTCATTGGCAAAAATGTGCTGATTGTAATGGTTCCTATTCTGATTAATAAAGATGTGTTGGAGCCTATTTGTAATGATATAAAATTCACAGTCCGAAACTGCAATTACATTTGTACCAACCTAATTCTTTCCTCTTTCCCTCCTGATTCTTTCCTCATTTCTACTCTGACAGAACAAAATTTATAACACATAGCCTGTATCATATAATATCTCAATCTTCAACTCATCCAACTTTTATCACTGTTTAAATATATTAAATGCTCACTGGCAGTCTTTTTACTTAAGTTCTCCCAATTGTATCTTAAATGAATAAAGTTCATCTTTGAATAGATTGATTCCTTAAAAGAGCCTTGAGTACAGTTATCTTGCATGTTTAGAGCTGCTTAATTTAAAATTTTTTCTTACCTTGAGTATCAGTTTGATCTTATATGTAAGTTTTTGGTTCATATGTTCATTCTTTGATGTTTTTTTGTTTTTTTTTTTTTCATTCTTTGAGTTAAAAAAAAAAGCTCTTCGATTATTGCCTGGCTTTTTTATGTTACTGTTTTTCGAGAAGTTTGATACTAATTGAATTCTCTTGCCCTTATAAGATATTTAATTTTTGTATTGAAGCTTACGTAAAGATTCCTTTAAAGTCAAACAGTTTTACAAGGATATGTATTGAAGTTTATCATTGGGTTAGTTTTCACTGTATCCAATGAACTCTTTCACTATTTAGATTCTAGAAAACTTTATTGAATTATAGTCTAATGTTATTTCTGTTCCATTGTCTTATGTATCTTTTTAAAATACCTTAATTGTAAGAAAACAGCCTTCTTTGTTGTTTCAATCACATTCATTTAAGCCACGTTCTCACTGATCCTTTTTACTTTTTTCAGTTTCCTTTTCATTGTATTTGTTCTTTTCTTCAACATTTATTATCATATTTTCATTAGAATATTATTCCTTGTGCACCTTGTAATATTTCTGACATAATTTTGTCACTTTTTTGCATTTCTTTTCTGAGATCAGCCAACTCTTTTTCTTCCCTGCTTTTTGTCCATTTCTGTTCTTAGTTTTTGAGTTTCTGTTTCGAGGTGTTTTGCTATATCCCCAGTTGCTTGTTTGAGGACATTTAATTAAGTTTAGTGTTGTGTTCCAGTTTATTTCTGTTTTACCATCGTTTTGGGGGATGAAGGGGTTTCCATAAATTGAACTGCTGAGATTCTCATTTTTTTTCTACCTTTTGGGACCAGATAAAGACAATGCCTAAGTACTTCTGTGGACAGTGCTGGCAGTTTGCAGTGGTTTATATGGTTTACAAGTTTTGTCGTTTATCATAATTTCGTGATAGCCCTCTTCTGTTAGTGCAGTAAATTTTTCTTTCCTCCTTTTTTTTTCCCCCTCAACAGGAGAGGCTGTAGAAGGGAAGGGATTGTATATCCTTTTTTTTTTTAAATATATAATCTATATATCTTGCAAGATCCTAAATTTCCTGCTCTTGTTTGGTTGCGTCCCCATCTTTGCCTTACAGTTTCCATATCTCTCTGCTACTTTTAACCTACTTCCCCTACCAAAGTGTTTCCTATCCAAAATCGCCCTATTCAGGATTTCTTTGGTTTTAAGTTCCTTCTCCGAGGTCAGTCGTCTTACCTACCAGTGGATTTAGTTTTCAGTATTTTCTAGCTATGCGTGAGATATCTTAAGTGTCTTTGTCTCCCCTGATGGGTCTTTCATTAACCTTTGCCACTTAAAGTTACTGTTCAGTTCAGTTCAGTTCAGTCGCGTCCAACTCTTTGCGACCCCATGAATCGCAGCACGCCAGGCCTCCCTGTCCATCACCAACTCCCGGAGTTCACTCAGATTCACTTCCATCGAGTCCGTGGTGCCATCCAGCCATCTCATCCTCTGTTGTCCCCTTCTCCTCCTGCCCCCAATCCCTCCCAGCATCAGGGTCTTTTCCAATGAGTCAACTCTTTGCATGAGGTGGCCAAAGTACTGGAGTTTCAGCTTCAGCATCATTCCTTCCAAAGAACATCCAGGGCTGATCTCCTTCAGAATGGACTGGTTGGATCTCCTTGCAGTCCAAGGGACTCTCAAGAATCTTCCCCAACACCACAGTTCAAAAGCATCAATTCTTCTGTGCTCAGCCTTGTTCACAGTCCAACTCTTATATCCATACAAGGCTAAGGAAAAACCATAGCCTTGACTAGACGGACCTTAGTCAGCAAAGTAATGTCTCTGTTTTTGAGTATACTATCTAGGTTGGTCATAACTTTTCTTCCAAGGAGTAAGCGTCTTTTAATTTCATGGCTGCAATCACCATCTGCAGTGATTTTGGAGCCCCCAAAAATAAAGTGTGACACTGTTTCTGCTGTTTTCCCATCTATTTGCCATGAAGTGATGGGACCGGATGCCATGATCTTCGTTTTCTGAATGTTGAGCTTTAGGCCAACTTTTTCACTCTCCACTTTCACTTTCATCAAGAGGCTTTTGAGTTCCTCTTCACTTTCTGCCATAAGGGTGGTGTCATCTGCATATCTGAGGTTATCGATATTTCTCCAGGCAATCTTAATTCCAGTTTGTGTTTCTTCCAGTCCAGCGTTTCTCATGATGTACTCTGCATAGAAGTTAAATAAGCAGGGTGACAATATACAGCCTTGACATACTCCTTTTCCTATTTGAAACCAGTTTGTTGTTCCATGTCCAGTTCTAACTGCTGCTTCCTGACTTGCATACAGATTTCTCAAGAGGCAGGTCAGGTGGTCTGGTATTCCCATCTCTTTCAGAATTTTCCACAGTTTATTGTGATCCACACAGTCAAAGGCTTTGGCATAGTCAATAAAGCAGAAGTTTCTGTTAGACTCCATGAAATCTCTTGATATGTTTTAGGGATTTGTGACCCTAATAAAAAGAAAAATAAAAATAAATTTCATTCTTGGAGAAGTTCTCTTTGTCAAAAAAAATTATTATTATTATTTTACATCAAGTTAAAATATAAATCATTTCATTTGGAAGAAGTGTTATTACAATAAAGTCATCATTAACATGTTATTTATGGACAGGAGTTAAAGAAGTGATCTCTAATCTTAATGATTATGGGTGTCTTATGTAGTAGGTATAAGAGCCATGTAAGAATTTCATGTGAGATAAAGTCCTGGTCTGTGAAAACGTGATCTCAGGAAGGCTAAAGTTATATCTGTTTACCACAAAAATACATTGATTACTGTGATTTTTTTTTCATTAGAAGCTGGATGGGTACCCACATTTAACTTGGATTTGTTCCTAATGCAGAAGCATCATATAGGTTGTTTGTTGCATTGGAAAGTACAGAAGCCATATGCATTTCAAAAGGCCTTAGTGAATCTGTGTACCCTAGAATGGTCAAGCTGGTTTGTGGACAAGAACAGAGAAATGCTAAAGCTTTATCTCTGTAAGTGGTGTCCTTCAGAATGTTTTTTCTAATGTTTTGAGACAGGTTAGTGAGGAATTGACACCTGTCCCATTTCTCATTCAACTGGATAAAACTAGGCCATGTGATGCTGACCGTATCCAAGAACTCCTATTTGTGAACCCTTACAGGAAATATTAAAAAGTCTTTGACATCTTATAAGTGGTAAAAAGTTTACTTTTCCAGAAAATCTTGGAAAGAAATTCCTTGGTATGCTATGTATGTCTCACCTGTGATGCTTGGCAGCACATTTGGTTTTGCTGAAGTCCAAACAGTTATGACTCATTGCTTTTCACATTAGTGTACTTAGTATAAGAAAATTCTGCCAGCTGTCCTAAAAGAAGCTGTCAACTTAATAAGAGCCAGGATCTGGAGTCATTTACCTTTTCTGAGTATGGAGCTTTCCTCTATCCAGAAATGTGTCGATTTTCCAGAGAAAAAGTCTTATAGTTCTCAGTTCAGGTAGAAAGTTTCACAAGAGAGAAGAAAAGCCTACTTAGAAAAATTTGATGAGGAAGATTGGTATTGCTTTGCAGATGTTTTGATCCGCGTGACTACAATAAAATTTTCGTCAGGACCTTTTAGTCACCGTCATGGATACTGATAAAAACTTGGGTGCTCCTTTGTCCATGCTGCCATTATGAAAGAGGATATTGGAGGAGGCAGCTTTTCTTATAATCAGAGAAATGTAAAAGTTTTAGAACTAAGTATATGACCTCCCTTACTCTTGGTTTGGTTAAAAACATAGCTTTTAATATAGTGGTGTGATGAAATTTGTCATTTTTTAATATTGAGGCTGTATTAACTGGCCTAGCTCACTTAAGCAGCAGTGTGGAAGCAAATATTAAAAATCACTCTAAAAAGTCACTCTTAAATATTTTAAAAGATAGAAGAAGTTATGTTAGGAAAATGTTTATTGCAGCATTCACTGTGTAGAAAAACCGGAAGCAAGCTAAACCTCTGACAATAAGGAAATTAAGATATATCCACTATATGAATAACCCTTTTTGGCTGTTATTAATTGTTTGCTGTGAATGTTCTATCACCTATCTTTTGGTGAACATTAATGCACATTTCTGTATCTAGAAGAGGAATTGCTGGTTCCCTGAGTGTCCATATGGTCAGCTTTGGTAGATATTGCCAAGAGCCTCTGTGGTAGTGCCATTCCACACACACCACCAATGTAGGAGACTTCTAGTTATTATTCTCTATTTTTTTCTATTATCACACTTCTAGTACGTATGAACACATATCATGTAGCTTTGCCTTATCTAATGGCAAATGATATTGTTCTGTCTTCATGTATTTATTAGTCATTGAGTATCTTCTGTGAAGAATCTTGAAGTTTTTAATGCATTTTTTCTATTGGATGATGATTTTCTCATTTGTAGGGGTTCTTTTATATATTCTGGTTATGGGTTCTTTTTAGATATAGATGTTACAAATATTCTCCCTTTCTATAGCTTTTCTTTTTATTCCTTTATATTGGTATCTTTTGATAAGCAAACATTAATTTTAACTTAATTTTAATGTTCACATTTTTTTTCATGATTAGTATTAATACTTTTTGCATTATCTTTTAAAATCTTTGCCCCCTTACAGATTATGAAGATGTTCTCAGGGTTTTCCTTTAAATGCTTTAATTTCCCCCTTCTGCACATTTAAATCCTCAGTCCATCCAGATTGTTCTTTGTGAATGTGTGAAGTAATAGTAAAGGTCTCAAGGTACATTTTCTCACGTGAACCTTCAGTTCAGTTGCTCAGTCGTGTCCGACTCTTTGTGATCCCATGAATCGCAGCACGTCAGGCCTCCCTGTCCATCACCAACTCCTGGATTTCACCCAAACTCATGTGCATCGAGTCGGTGATTCCATCCAGCCATCTCATCCTCTGTCGTCCCCTTCTCCTCCAGCCCCCAATCCCTCCCAGCATCACAGTCTTTTCAAGTGAGTCAACTCTTCGCATGAGATGGCCAAAGATTTGGAGTTTCAGCCTCAGCATCACTCCTTCCAATGAACACCCAGGACTGATCTCCTTTAGAATGGACTGGTTGGATCTCCTTGCAGTCCAAGAGACTCTCAAGAGTCTTCTCCAACACCACAGTTCAAAAGCATCAATTCTTCAGCTCTCAGCTTTCTTCACAGTCCAACTCTCACATCCATACATGACCACAGGAAAAACCATAGCCTTGACTAGATGGACCTTGTTGTCAAAGTAATATCACTGCTTTTGAATATGCTATCTAGGTTGGTCATAACTTTTCTTCCAAGGAGTAAGTGTCTTTTAATTCCATGGCTGCAGTCACCATCTGCAGTGATTTTGGAGCCCCAAAAATAAAGTCTGACCCTGTTTCTACTATTTCCTCATCTATTTCCCGTAAAGTGATGGGACCAGATCCTGTGATCTTCGTTTTCTGAATGTTGAGTTTTAAGCCAACTTTTTCACTCTCCACTTTCACCATCATCAAGAGGCTTTTTAGTTCTTCTTCACTTTCTGCCATAAGGGTGGTGTCATCTGCATATCTGAGGTTACTGATATTTCTCCTGGCAATGTTGATTCCAGCTTGTGCTTCTTCCAGCCTAGCTTTTCTCATGATGTACTCTGCATATAAGTTAAATAAGCAGGGTGACAGTATACAGCCTTGATGTACTCCTTTTTCTATTTGGAACCAGTCTGTTGTTCCATGTCCCATTCTAACTGTTGCTTCCTGACCTGCATATAGGTTTCTCAAAAGGCAAGTCAGGTGGTCTGGTATTCTCATCTCTTTCAGAATTTTCCACAGTGTGTTGTGATCCACACAGTCAAAGGCTTTGGCATAGTCAATAAAGCAGAAATATATGCTTTTCTGGAACTCTCTTTTTTGATGATCCAGCGGATGTTGGCAATTTGATCTCTGGTTCCTCTGCCTTTTCTAAAACCAGCTTGAACATCTGGAAGTTCACGGTTCATGTATTGCTGAAGCCTGGCTTGGAGAATTTTGAGCATTACATTACTAGCATGTGAGATGAGTGCAATTGTGCAGTAGTTTGAGCATTCTTTGGCATTGCCTTTCTTTGGGATTGGAATGAAAACTGACCTTTTCCAGTCCTGTGGCCACTGCTGAGTTTTCCAAATTTGCTGGCATATAGAGTGCAGCACTTTCACAGCATCATCTTTCAGGATTTGAAATAGCTTTACTGGGATTCCATCACCTCCACTAGCTTTGTTCGTAGTTATGCTTCTTAAGGCCCACTTGACTTCACATTCCAGGCTGTCTGTCTCTAGATGAGTGATCACACCATCGTGATTATCTGGGTCATGTAGATCTTTTTTGTACCATTCTTCTGTGTATTCTTGTCATTTCTTCCTAATATCTTCTACTTCTGTTAGGTCCATACCATTTCTGTCCTTTATCGAGCCCATTTTTGCATGAAATGTCCCCTTGGTATCTCTGATTTTCTTGAAGAGATCTCTAGTGTTTCACATTCTGTTGTTTTTCTCTATTTCTTTGCACTGATCTCTGAGGAAGGCTTTCTTGTCTCTCCTTGCTATTCTGTGGGACTCTGCGTTCAAATGGGTTTATCTTTCCTTTTCTCCTTTGCTTTTCGCTTCTCTTCTTTTCACAGCTATTTGTAAGTCCTCCTCACAGTCATTTTGCTTTTTTGCATTTCTTTTCCATGGGTATGGTCTTGATCCCTGTCTTCTGTCACGAACCTCATTCCATAGTTCATCAGGCACTCTATCAGATCTAGGCCCTTAAATCTATTTCTCACTTCCACTGTATAATCATAAGGGAGGCGATTTAGGTCATACCTGAATGGTCTAGTGGTTTCCGTACTTTCTTCAGTTTAAGTCTGAATTTGGCAATAAGGAGTTTATGATCTGAGCCATAGTCAGCTCCCAGTCTTGTTTTTGCTTCTCCATCTTGTCCGTCTTTGCTTCTCCGTCTTGTTAGAGCTTCTCCATCTTTGGGTGCAAAGAGTATAATTGATCCGATTTTGGTGTTGGCCATCTGGTGATGTCCATGTGTAGAGTCTTCTGTTGTGTTGTTGGAAGAGGGTGTTTGCTATGACCAGTGCGTTATCTTGGCAAAACTCTGTAAGCTTTTGCCCTGCTTCATTCCATATTCCAAGGCCAAATTTGCCTGTTACTCCAGGTGTTTCTTGACTTCCTACTTTTGCATTCCAGTCCCCTATAATGAAAAGGACATCTTTTTTGGGTGTTAGTTTTAAAAGGTCTTGTAGGTCTTCATAGAACCATTCAGCTTCAGCTTCTTCAGCGTTACTGGTTGGGGCTAGGTTTGGATATTGAATGGTTTGCCTCAGAAATGAAGAGAGATCATTCCGTCATTTTTGAGATTGCATCCAAGTACTGCATTTCAGACTCTTTTGTTGATGGCTACTCCATTTCTTCTAAGGGATCTTGCCCACAGTATTAGATATAATAGTCATCTTAGTTAAATTCACCCATTCCAGTCCATTTTAGTTCGCTGATTCCTAGAATGTCGATGTTCACTCTTGCCATTTCCTGTTTGACCACTTCCAATTTGCCTTGATTCATGGACCTAACATTCCAGGTTCCTATGCAATATTGCTCTTTACAGCATTGGACCTTGCTTCTATCACCAGTCACATCCACAACTGGGTATTGTTTTTGCTTTGGCTCCATCCCATCATTCTTTCTGGAGTTATATCTCCACTGATCTCCTGTAGCATATTGGGCACCTACCGACCTGGGGAGTTCCTCTTTCAGTATCCTCTCATTTTTGCCTTTTCATACTGTTCATGGAGTTCTCATGAACCTTATTCATCTTAAAATGTCCAAATACTGGATCTGTCATTTTTTCATGAACAAAATAATGTTGAAATAACCACTTTCCCTGAAATCAAAGTGAACAATGACTATGTAGTCCTAATCTTTCCTTCTTTGGAAGGAAAGGCCAATCCATTCTTAGTGATATTACTGAGTCCCTTTTAAACATTGTAATTTGTCCCTCCCCACCTCTCTCTCTCCCCTTTGATAACCATAAGTTTGTTCACTGTGTCTGTGAGTCTATTTTGATTTTTTAGATTCCCTGTGTAAGTGGTATCATATATTTATCTTTGTCTGACTTACTTCTCTAGGTACATCTATGTTGCTGCAAATGGCAATATTTTGCTTTTTATGGCTGAGTAATATTCCATTATGTATGTCTGTCTGTGTGTGTGTGTGTGTATATATATATATATATATGTATGTGTGTATGTATATGTATATATGTATGTATATATACCACATCTTTTTTTTATTCTTTCATTTGTTGATGGATGGTTAGATTGCTTCTGTATCTTGCCTGTTGTAAGTAGTGCTTTGTGAACACAGGGCGGGGTGGGTACACATGTCTTTTCAAGTTAGAGTTTTTGTCTTTTATGGATATATTACCAGGTATGGGATTGCTGGATCATATGGAGGCTTTATTTTACAGTTTTCCATAGCGACTACACCAGTTTACATTCCCATCAGCAATATAGGGGAGTTCCCTTTTCTTCATGCCCTCTCCAGCATTTATTATTTGTAGAATTTTGATGATAGCATTCTGACAGGTGTGAAGTGATACCTCATTTCTCTAGTAATTAGCAGTGTTGAGCATCTTTTCATGTGCCTGTTGGCCATTGGAATGTCTTTAGAGAAATGCCTATTTAGGTCTTCTGTCCATTTTGATTAGATTATTTTTTACAATATGTCAACCTTGTGACCTTAGCTCCCTTACCAGTTTTGGTTGGGGTGGTGGTGGTGGTGATAGAGGTGAATTATTTAGCATTTTCTACCCACATGATAATGTATAGTCCTTGAAAATGATGTCTATGGAAGTACACATTACTCTTATTAAAGTGATTTGGTGGTGGCTTAGTCTAAGTCGTGTCCAACTCTTGCGACTCCATGGACTGTAGCCCACCAGGCTCCTCTGTCCATGAGATTCTCCAGGCAAGAATACTGGAGTAGGTTGCCATTTCCTTCTCCAGGGGATCTTCCTCACTCAAGAACTGAACCTGGGTCTCCTGCATTGCAGGCAGGTTCGTTCCCAGCTGAGCTATAAGCATATAGTGACACTGCTCAACTTAAAACATTTTTAGAACTTTTTATTCAGAATTTGTTAAAATTACCATGCACATAAGAAAAACTCATTTTTATTAGTTATTGGTGCAATATCTTTTCTTTTAATTCTTTTCTTCTCTTTTATCTTAATAAACTTAGATCTGTTCTGATGGGAGATCTGTTATTTTTTACATGTCTGTTAAACCTTAAAGAGTAAAAGTTGCTAGGCAGTTAGATATATGCTTCTGAAGTTCAAGGAAAAGGCTATATAGAGGCGTGAATGTAAATTGTCATATCATACTTACAACTGTAGGGCTGAACATGACCACCTAAAGGGGTTGACAGAAGTCCAACAATTCTTGGAAGAAAACTTGAAAAGATCTGTAAAAGTTTGGAGGGGTCCCTGTGCTCAGGAATCTGGGGGCACCCTATGGGAAACATGTTAAGAATACCACCAATTAACTATTGGTTCATTTATGAGCCATTTGCCTACATGAAATACTTTAATTTTTTTTTAAATTCCTTTTCACTATTTTAAAGGAAATACTTGTGTTTCACAGGAAATTGAGTCATTATAAGGTCAGTGATGTCTGAATATACTGTTTTTCCCTTTGAGTCATTTGAACAGTTTATTACTTGCTGTTTTTTGTTTTGTTTTTTCTCTCCAGAGTAATATTCTAGTCATCATTTTAGGTTAGTGTAATACCTAGTTTGGTCAGCTTGGTGTATATTATGATTCTGTTACATGCATCGTACATGATGTTGATTTTATGAATCATACCAAATATCTGCTTTTCTTTCATCCTAGGCAAATACTGTGGTCTGGGGTTGCAAATGAACCATTCAATTGAATCAAAAAGCAATGAAATCACAGTGCTGTTCATGAGTGGAATTCACGTTTCTGGACGAGGTTTTTTGGCTTCATACTCAGTTATAGAAAAGCAAGGTAATTATACTTTATATGATGATTCCCACATTTTACAATTTCTGAAAACAGAAATGCGGTATTTTCTATGAGTACCTGTTATCTGAGATTGGAATAGAGTAGGAAGATCGAACAGTTTATAACACATACATAAATCTGACAAAATTAAATCAGTTTCAGAATTTTAAATATTAAGTATATTAACTTTTTATAAAGTCCTTTTATATACTTACCTTTCCTTAGCAGAAGAAATACTGATTTTTCCACTTTTACAAGATTGGAGCACAAGCAATAACTTTTAAAAAATCTGTCGGTTACAGAAATAATCAATTTAAAGCCTTATTATCCACAGGTTACTGCTTCATCTTACTGTGTTAAAAACCATATTACCATTCTTTCCTAAAAAGTGTGTTGCATACCAGCAGGAGTAATAGGGAAAGAGCTCTCTGAGACACTGCAAAATAAGCATGAGATATTTTCTAAACTGTTAATGTTTACAATATGAAGGTGGAATTAAAAACAAGGCTATTAAGTAGAATAGAATGGAAAATTAACTCAAATCTCTGTAAGATAAAATGCAGGTCTTAAATGAAATCTCTCCCGAGTTTTGGTCACTGTAGCATTTGTTCATTCCCCTCTGCCATTGGGTTCTTGTGGGGAGAAAAATTTTTTAAATTTTACTAATACAAGGGCATATGAAAGAAATCATTTAAAGTAGAAAATTGATAATTGTTTTGATATTCAACAATGATTTAACTAGGTTGACCATTTAAAATTAAAAATTAGCCTCTACTTTATGTTGTGTAAATGAGAATCATTAAGAACCTCCTTGGCGTGAGAATGTCTGGGAATGAATGAGCCTGGGAATGATTCAGGGCGGTGCCAGCTGTTCCTTCTCGGCTGCGGTGGGTTTGAGATACACACTCTGTGCCTCATTAAAAGTTGCATTAAGAGTATAAAAAAGGGGAGCTGCTGTATGTAAAGAAAGGTCTACTCTCCCTTAATCTCTGAGCTATGGGAAAAGGTGTAAAGGCTAATAAAATCCCTCAGAGTGAAAAAGAAAGCTCATTTGAATGGAATAATGGAAAGAAATGAGCTGGAAATGTTCTGCTAAATAAATAGTGCGTTTGACAGAACAAGGAGACTAAGGCAGTGGAGTGTTGTAGAAGGGCCACTGGGCAGCTCTGGAATAAGAGCTTGCCTCTGCCAGGTACCAGCCATGGGACCTCTGACTGGTCATGTCGCCGCAGTGAGCTTCATCTGCAAGTGGGTTAGTTGTGAGGACTAAATCTAATAATACAGGTTTAGGACTTCCCTGGTGACTCAGTTGGTAAAGAGTCTGCCTGCAAGGTGGGAGACTCGAGTTCAGTCCCTGGGTCGGGAAGATCCCCTGGAGAAGGAAATGGCAACCCACTCCAGTATTCTTGCCTGGAGAATTCCACGGACAGAAGAGCATGGTGGGCTCCAGTCCATGGGGCCACGAAGAGTCGAACACAACTGAGTGACTAACAGTTTCACAGTGTCTTAGGCACATATCACAGTAGGCAGTAAAAATGTTAGTTTCACCCCTTCATTACTGTACAAACATGTATCTCATTTTTCCCACTGCCCACCCTCCCACTATCAAGAGAATAAGGCAGAAAACACAGAGTGAAGTGATAAGCTCCCTGTCCTTTTCAGTTTTACTTTGTGAAAGTCTTGGGTTATTGGGTGAGAGGACAGAAGGTAATTAGCTTCTTATCGTAGTGTCAGTTTAAATTATTTATTCTGCATTTTCCTGTTATCCCCTTTCTTTCTTTGTTATTCATTGAGTTAAAAGTTTCTGGAAAATAAGTATCTCCTTTTTGAAAAAAGAAAAAATTTCTTACATCGGATCTTTACCGAACTTTTGATCCACAGGGACCTGAATGTCCTATACTAGAGTTTCTTAAGAATTTAACAGTCATCTCAGATACCAGAAGCACTGTCTTGTAGACTTGTATACATCTGTGCTAACCTCAAATAGCTGTGTCACTATTTTAGATGAATCTTAGGTTCCAAAGATTTTTTGAAATATCCGCCATAATCTGGAACTTCTTTATAGTAACACTGTCCAAAGTCACAGTCATCTTGGGAAATCCTCATTTCACAGCTCACTCCTGGACTTTTTCTTAATGTTTTTTGTGCATTCTTGCCCATCCATCAAGCATTTGTTTTATTTGAAGTGAATTGGCTAAATTCAAGAGGACACTGGTTGAATCTCATATTACTTCTTCTTGGGTGGCCTTTCAGACATAATTTCTTGTAATGACGTGTTCATTTGAAGGCTGGTTGGCTTTGGTTTAGAGACTCAGTTTGTGTCCATCCAGGAAACCTAGCTGCCACACTGAATTCCATGAATATTTTCAGGGAACATCACATGTGCCCAGCTTCATAACCTAGTTGAAGGTTGAGAGTATTGGGGAATGCAAAAGTGGTGAAAACCTTGTTTGACTGGCTTCCTCATGTGTTTAAGTGTCACAAAGACTTGTTAATGTTATAGTGTGATATGTTGTTGATAGCGTGATTTTGTGTGAAATAGACTAGTTTTCGTTACTTCTTATAGGAGCCATTGCAAAATTATATTCCCTTTTTCCCTTATTTCCTGCCATATTCCTGGCACTGGGAAGACAGCAGTAATGAGACAGAGGCAATCACACCTTCATAGGACTTGCAGTAAAGGGTTGGAAAAAGGCATTAAACACGTGGTTGCTTAATTGCAGTTATAGTAAGCGTGATGAAGGAAACATTCAAACAATAAGAGGCCAGAGGGGTACAGGTAGTAGGAGATGGATAAAGATTAAAGCTCTCTTGAAGAAACCACTCCTGAACCCAGAACCAAAGGTTTAATTGGAGGTTCCAGACAAACAAGGACGAACACTATAGGGAAGAGAACAGCAGATGCAAAGGCCTTAGGGCAGGAAGGAACTTTGAGGGAACTGGAGAAACGCCAGCACAGCTGAGGTGAAGTGAATGAGTAGAAAGTCAGTCACGTTATTCAGGACCTTGTGGAAGATATAAGGGTTAGAGTTTTATCCAAAAAAAAAAAAAAAAATTGCATGGAAGCTATTAGAACAGAGGAGTGATATGACTGGATGTATGTTTTTGCAATTCCTTGATCTATAAAGAATGGGCCAAAGAGAGGGAAAAATAATTGTAAGGAGGCCAGTTAAAAGGCTGTTCAGAGGAGCCTGGATCAGAGATGATCAAATTAAGAGATCTTGTTTGGGAAGATCCCCTGAAGGAGGGCATGGCAACCCACTTTAGTATTCTTGCCTGGAGAATCCCATGGACAGAGGAGCCTGGCAGGCTATGGTCCATGGGGTCACAAAGAGTCAGACAAGAAGGAAGTGACTTAGCATGCACGCTTACAACGCATGTTAAAAAAGTAGCTCTGGAATTAGGCCAGATTCTAATTTAATTCTTTTAAAAGACTTTTGAACCAGGCATGTCTTTTCCAGGGAAACATTTCAAAGAGTTAGTATTCGTTCTGCACAAATTCATGTTGAAGTAAGAGACTTTGGACACAAAGAAGCCTCTTGGGTGAGGCACTGAGTTGCTGTGGCGTCTTGGGCTCTGCACCTGGTGTCCTCTTCCCTTCGGAGTCTAATTTTTATAACTTTATGGTCTTATTCCTCTTTGCTATTTTTAAGATCTTTGAGCAGAAGTTTCCAATCTTTCCCATTACTAGTTACCACTTTAAATTTTCACCTGTAAATGATTGTATCTATCAATGAAAGGAAGTTTCCCTGTTTCCACTGGGTAACATAGAAAGACAGAAAAATAGATGAATCAGCACTTCAGTGATAATTAGAAGATTGGTAGTTCTACTCTGACTTGGTGTGTGTGTTAAGTCACTTCAGTCGTGTCCAACTCTTTGCGACCCTATGAACTGTAGTCCACCAGGCTCCTTTGTCAATGGGATTCTCCAGGCAAGAATACTGGAGTGGGTTTCCGTTTCCTCCTCCAGGGGATCTTCCAAACCCAAGGATCGAACTAGACTTTCTGAAATTGAAATTTTTATCTGACAGTTGAAGGGACTCCCTGGTCGCTCAGGCAGTAAAGAATCTGCCTGCAATGCAAGAGACCTGGGTTCAATCCCTGCACAGGTCCAGATGCACTGAGATCTTTTAATCCAGAATGATAAATGATGCTGACATTTTTATCCTAAAATGTAAATGTGAAAAATAATGTTTACCATGGGACTTGAAAATAAAATAAATTTTATAGGTGAGTACTCTCAATTCCTGGTTTTGAATCTGTTCCACATTAGCCCGTTGCTAAGTAAAGCTCAACATTTCTAGGATGACTCTGGGTAATAATTTTTTAGGTAATTTTAGTTACTGAATAATGAGCTCCGAAGACATATCCACATCTGCATCAATAGCTTCAGGTCTTTTAAGGCAGCCTTTGTTATGTGCCATCAATTAGTTGTCTGTGTGTGTGACTCTAGTGTGTCCACATATCTAGGTACATGGCCAGCTGAAAAGTGATAGTCTGATATTCCTGTTTTAGAACATGAATTATCACTTAAAAAGTAATGTTAAAGCTTATTACTTCAGATTTCATCAATCCAGAGTTTTATAATGGTCAAAGTTTGCCTTTTTTTTTTTTTAAGAAAGAAACAGGAGCTAGTTTAAAATTTCATGTGAAATAAAGCAATCCAATGAAGAAATATTAACATATTCCCTAAGTGGATTTCATAAACACTTGTTTATTCATTGTCTGCCAACACCTTCGAATCTGATGACAATGTGCATAAGGCTTGGGAACAGCTGAGCCTGGCAAATATTCCCACTTAATAGGGTTATTGTTGCTATATGTTAGATTATTTTTAGAATTAACAACAATAGCATAAAAAGTTTTAATTGCTACATTCTTTAACCGCATTTTTTTTCAGATATTTTCCATTTCTTCCATCTTACATCAGATTATATTAACTTATAAATGAAACATAGGGGCAGAATAGAGAGCTCCTTTCTAATAGAGTCCAGATTTCTGTAACTGGTTGGTTTTTTTCCTGCTTGGGATGTTTCTGGTTTTGAAAATAGAGCATGAATTCCTTGGATTGTTTGCTACCTTAATTGTACAATAATTTTATAGGATCCTTTCTGTTTTGAGTACTATGTTAGCTACGTTTCTGTTTTTAGTTTTTCTGTTGTGTACCTAGTTTCTGTTGTATCTGGCAAACAGTTTAAAACTTTTAAGCTATTCAGTAAGATTTTATTAATGAAGTCTCCGTTGACATGCATATTTTAAAATTTGCCCTTATACACAAATCAGTATGTATGATGTTGTGTGTATACATGCAGAAAAATATCTGTATTTTGTTGTCAGTTTGTAGAACTAAGGTGCTGATGAATAAAGTTTTACCAGTTTTTCAGAGAAAGAGCATTTATAAACAGAATTAGTTTGTTAAGTTAGGATGGTATAACCCAAAGAGGCAGTTTATCTTTGTGAGATAGTTTATTTCAAGCTGACAGATAACATGAGGAGCACCTTAATGATTTTAAGTGTTTTCTGTGTGGTTTGGGTTTTGTTTTTGTTTTTTTCTTTTTGGTAAGTTAGAAGTGCTTTGAAGGGGCTGCATATATATTTGTGCTGACTTGTGCCGTCCGGAGACAAATTCATTCACTACAGCTCCCGCTAGATATTATGCGTGTCCTTGATACTAGATTACAAAAGATGTCTTATAATTTTTAATATTTTTAAATGTCTTTTATATTTAATATACAATGTCTTATGTTATTTTAACATGTTTTATAATGTCTTTTAATATGTCTTATAACTCATTTTTTAGTATATAGGCCTTTAGGTGTGAAGAGGATTTGATTTATCCATAAGTAGTTTGTGGTCTATTCAGCTGTATCACTTACTGTTTAGGCAACTGAGCCATGCCTACATTGTCTGTTTAAAAAAAAATTTCTTTTTTAATATTTCCATCTGAGAAAATTTTTCCCTGAGCTCTTGTTGTGGACTCAACTTCCGTAGATGGTAATGTATTAATAATCTTTCTAGGAGAAACATAAGACTTTACTCTCAGTATGTAAAAGGAGATTAGATGTAAAATACTACAGAAGTTATCTCCCACTTAGTAAATGTTAGTTTACTAATGTTAGACTCTCAATCACGATAAATTACATTTTATTATATATGTAAATTATCCTGACACTACTTTGCAGATGGTACAAATCAGTGCCTGGTTCCTATTGTGGAAACAAAGAATTATGCCCAAGGTCACGCAATAATACTGACATGAGAATCAAGTAGAAAGATGAACCTTGTCCCTAGCCCTCTAGCTCTTGAATGAAGTGAATATCTGTACACCTGCAAGGTTGCTGACAGCGAGAATTAGGAAAGCATGGTGTCGTGTCCCTTCAGGCTCTGGGGAGTTTGTTATTTAAAAGAATTTCAGAGCAAATAAAGGAGGAGGATCTGTAGGTCTACGTTGTCTTGCTTCATGTATTTTCTTGCTTCTGGTAAATAAATATAATTAGTTATAATGCTTTATGCTTTGTTGAAAGAAAAGTGGAAGTGTTAGTCAGTCAGTCATGTCCGACTCTTTGTGACCCCGTGGACTACAGCCCGCCAGGCTCCTCTGCCCATGGGATTTCCCAGGCAAGAATACTGGAGTGAGTTGCCATTTCCTACTCCATGCTTTCTTGAGTTAGAATAAATACAGGCACTCAAGCTTCCCTTCCCTCAGGAGTAAATGGCTTCAAGTGGACAAAACTTATACCCTGCAGCTAATATAGTTCTCATTATACTCGTGATAGATACTAACACTGCTGAGAGTCTTTTCCATTATATTCAAGATCATAACACTGAGTATTAATTGGAAGAAAACTTAAATCTCTTTCGCAGTCTGTAGTCCCAGGAATAACCAGTGCTGTCAATCAAAAATATTTCTAAGTAACCAATATGCTGATATTTTTTATTGTATGTGAACTTGTAAATTATTATCAAATTTTCATAGTATTTTATGTGGATTAGCATTAGATATCATGTTTTTAAAAAATAATTCATGAAATAATTATGAAGCTCACAAGCCTATTTAGTTATTAGGTATTGGAAAAAATTTTAATTGTACTTTAAAGAAAGGCCTGTGCATAGGATATCAATTATGGCTCATAGTGATATTGCTAAGTCAGAGCTGTCTTAGAAAATCTGATGTTGATGTTTTTGTTAAGAAAACCGTGAATCTGTCATCCTGTTATTGAATATTGGCTCACCTTTTTTTTTTTTTTTAAATTTTCTTGTGCTCTTCCTTACAATCACAATATCCTCCCTTCAAAACCCTGCTGACCCTTTCCTCCTCTGTAAAGCCTTCTGAGGCTAAGGAAGGCAGATGTTACAGCAGTGCTTCGTGTAGACACTATGATCACACTCACTTCGGGGTAGACTCTGCTGCTAACACCAGTGTAGAGTCTGCCCTGTAGATACCACCTGTCCTTTGGGTCATGCAAGGAAAAGAGGGATTGAGTGCTGTGGGCTTTGGAAGAACCCCTGTGGGCATGCTCCTTGCTACTGCTGCCACTCGGTTGTCCAGAGTACCAAGATGAAGTACACTATATATTTGGTGTTTTGTGTAGTAATGTGTATGTTATAAATATTCTTCTGTATTTATTAAGGATTAAAATTACCAAAAATATTTCCCATGCAGCAGCTCTTAGTGAACAGAGTGAATTATAGACTGCTGTTCACTGTGAACATACCACTGATTTTCTGGTGTGGTCAGACGTGTTAAAGTGGATCCAGCATAACTGAGCTGACAATGAGTGCTTTTTTAGTGCTTCTTCTTACAGTTATCATTGCCTGTTATGTGTGTGTACTTAGTTGTGTCTGACTCTTTGTGACCCTATGGACACAAGAGATACCTGGAGTAACAGTCATGTTTGGCCTTGGAGTACAGAATGAAGCAGGCAGAAGGTAACAGGGTTTTGCCAAGAGAACGTATTTGTCATATCCAACACACTCTTCCAACAATACCAGAGACGACTCTACACATGGACATCACCAGAAGGTCAATACCAAAATCAGATTGATTATATTGTTTACAGCCAAAGATGGAGAAGCTCTATATAGTCAGCAAAAACAAGACCAGGAGCTGACTGGCTCAGATCATGAACTCCTTATTGCCAAATTTAGACTTAAATTGAAAAAAGTAGGGAAAACCACTAGACCATTCAGGTATGAGCTAAGTCAAATCCCTTATGACTATACAGTGAAAGTGATGAATAGATTGGGATTAGATCTGATAGAGTGCCTGAAGAACTTTCAGTGGAGGTTCGTGACATTGTAGGAGGTTCGTGACATTGTATAGGAGGCAGTGATTAAGACCATTCCCAAGAGGAAGAAATGCAAAAAGGCAAAATGGTTGTCTGAGGAGGCCTTACAAATAGCTTAAAAAGAAGAGAAGCGAAAGGCAATTGGGAAAAGGAAAGATATACCCATCTGAATGCAGAGTTCCAAAGAATTAGCAAGGAGAGATAAGAAAGCCTTCCTCAGCAATCAATACAAAGAAATAGAGGAAAACAATAGAATGGGAAAGAGTAGAGATCTCTTCAAGAAAATTAGAGATAACAAGGGAACATTTCATGCAAAGATGGGCACAATAAAGGACAGAAATGGTATGGACCTTATAGAAGCAGAAGATATTAAGAAGAGGTGGCAAGAATACACAGAGGAACTATACAAACAAGATCTTCATGACCCAGGTAGCCATGATGGTGTGATCACTCACCCAGAGCCAGAGATGCTGGAATGTGAACTCAAGTGGGCCATCACTACAAACAAAGCTAGAGGAGGTGATAGAATTCCAGTTGAGCTATTTCAAATTCTCAGAGATGATGCTGTGAAAGTGCTGCACTCAAAACTCAGCAGTGGCCACAGGACTGGAAAAGGTCAGTTTTCATTCCACTCCCCCAAAAAAACAATGCCAAAGAATGTTCGAACTACTGCACAGTTGTACTCATCTCACACGCTAGCAAAGTAATGCTCAGAATTCTCCAAGCTAGACATCAAAACACTACATGAACTGAGAACTTCCAGATATTCAAGCTGGATTTTAAAAAGGCAGAGGAACCAGAGATCAAATCGCCAACATCCATTGGATTATAGAAAAAGCAAGAGAATTCCAGAAAAATATCTGCTTCCACTTGATACACCAAAGCCTTTGACTGTGTGGATCAGAACAAACTGTGGAAAATTCTTAAAGAGGTGGAAATACCAGACCACCTTACCTGCCTCCTGAGAAATCTGTATGCAGGTAAAGAAGCAACAGTCAGAACCAGACAGCGAACAACAGGCTGGTTCCAGGTTGAAAAAGGAGTACATCAAGGCTGTATATTATCATCCTGCTTTTAAATTTAACTTATATGCAGAGTATATCATGCAAAATGCCAGGCTGGATGAAGCACAATTTGAAATCAAGATTGCCAGGAGAAATATCAATAACCTCAGAAATGCAGATGACACCACCCTTATGCCAGAAAGCGAAGAGTCACTACAGAGCCTCTGGATGAAAGTGAAAGAGGAGAGTGAAAAAGCTGGCTTAAAGCTCAACATTCAAAAAACAAAGATCATGACATCCAGTCCCATCACTTCATGGCAGATAGATGGGGAAACAGTGGAAACAGTGGCAGACTATTTTGGGGGCTCCAGAATCACTGCAGATGGTGACTGCAGCCATGAAATTGAAAGACACTTGCTCCTTGGAAGAAACGCTATGACTAATCGAAACAGCATATTAAAAATCAGAGACATTACTTTGCCGGCAAAGGACCATCTAGTCAAAGCTATGGTTTTTCCAGTAGTCATGTATGGATGTGAGAGTTGGACCATATAGAAATCTGAGCACCAAAGAATTGATACTTTTTTTTTAAATTGATACTTTTGAACTGTGGTGTTATGGCGTTGCAGACGACTTGAGAGTCCCTAGGACTGCAAGGATCAAACCAGTCAATCCTAAAGGAAATCAGTTCTGAATATTCACTGGAAGGACTGAAGCTGAAGCTCCAGTACTTTGGCCACCTTATGTGAAGAACTGACTCACTAGGAAAGACCCTGATGCTGGGAAGGATTGAAGGCAAGAGAAGAAGGAGAGAACAGAGGATGAGATGTTTGGATGGCATCCACGACTCTGGACATGAGTTTGAGCAGGCTTCAGAAGTTGGTGATGGACAGGGAGCCTGGTGTGCTGCAGTGCGTGGGGTTGCAAAGAGTTGGATGTCACTGAGGGACTGAACTGATTATGCCCGTGTGCTCAGTCATGTCGGTCTGTTTTGACCCCCTGGACTGTAACCTGCCAGTCTCCACCGTCTGAGGGATTCTCCAGGCAAGAATACTGGAGTGGCTTGTCATTTCCTCCTCCAGGGGATCTTCCCAACGCAGGAATGGACCCCACGTCTTCTTGCATCTCAGGCGCTGACAGGTAGATTCTTTTACCACTTTGCCACCTGGGAAACCCACTGCCCACATGCTGTACTTGGAATGCATACTTTTAATTAGCACAGATCAGAAGCTTTCAAGTTATCTTTGACTCTTTGTCTCAAACCTCACATCCATCAGCCACCTCTCTGAATAGATATGTACATATTTATCAGAATCAGACCTTACTGTGATTTTTATTTTTATATCCCTGATAGTTAATCATGTTGAATGTCTTTTCAGGTGCTTATTGGCCTTTTGGTATATCTTCATTGGAAAAATGTCTATTCAGATCCTTTGATCCTTTTAAAATTGAGTTTTCTTTTTTAATGTCTAGTTGTAACAATTCCTTGTGTATTCTGAATACTGGATTCTTACCAGATACATGATTTACAAATATTTTCGGTTATTCTTTGACTAATCTTTCTCTTTCAGGATAACATTCTTTGAAATGTAACAGTTTCAGATTTTGGTGAAATCAGTTTATTTGCTTATGCTTTTGGTGTCATGTCTAAGAATCCATTGCTTAAGGCAAAGTCAAGATCTATACCTTTATCTCCTTCTAAATATTTTATAGTTTGAGGTCTTGAATTTGACTCCACCTTGAGTTAACTTCTGTGTATAATCTGAGATAGGGATTTAGCTTCCTTCTTTTGCATGTGAATATCCAGTTGTCCTAGCACCATTTGTTTAAGACTGTTTTTGCCCCCATTAAGTTGTCTTGGCACCCTTGCTGGAATCAATTGACTGTAAATTTGAAGATTTGTTTCTGGACCCTAGTTCTGTTCCATTCATTATGATAACTTCCTACATTGCTATGTGAAGTCTTTCCTGAGTCAGATAGGGTTTTTTCGAGCTGTTTTCATCTTGCCCAGGCTGTGTACTTATTAACTAGAAGCCTTAGAGTAATCGTGATTTTCTGGAAGGCTATTTACTTGGGAAATGCTTTTTAGAAAAACACATTTTAAAACTTCTCAGTTCTCTGCTTAACTGATATTTCCTTTGCCTTTGTGGAGTCGTAAAGGTCAAAAATCTCTCAATGATGACTTTCTTTCTCTAGTTGTCTTCTTGACTCTCCTTATAGCTTTCTGTTTTGAATTCATGTTTTCCTCCTAGGGAGCTCTTTTGAGCCCCCAGGGAATTTGAGAGCAAGGTCACGTGAGTTACATTCATTCGAGCATAATCTGGACTTTCAGCACTGCGTAGACTTTTACTATAATAAAGTGCAGCTCTGATCAAGTATATCCATAGTAGACTAGCATTCTGGCATGTGGCCTGAAGGTAATAGGGCCAGCTGGCAGTCTTCTTGTGGCTTGAATACCATGCTGGACCACACAGCTACCTTTTCATCCCAGGCTATTAATCTTAGAAGTTCACTTTCTAATCTTAGAAGTTGGAAACTCTTTTGGTGGAGCAGGAAAGTGGAAAATAATTTCTTATTGAGGCTGTGTAAAGATTGCCTTGAATAGCTATAAAGTACAGGTAATTCAGTTTGTCTGCTTTTCCCAGTCAGTCAACCAGGTGGTCGTCAAACTCTAACCAGGCATGTATCCTCTCAAACTCCTTAAACACAGATTTAACCTAATCGTCATTCAGTGCCCACAGTATGTAAATATTAATCCATGTACTCACTCTCAAAATATCACTTTCCTGTTAGTTTAACAGTTATTACACTCTAGTTCTTTCAAGACACATATCAGTTGGATAATAAGTACGTAATTTTTCTTCAGAATTGTAAAATAGAATATGCAGTTATGTTGTGCTTTCTACTGATTTAACAGATATCTGTATCCCTTCGTTGTGCTAGGAAGCATGTGAAGTGTTACTACTGTCAGTGTTTTGGGTGCCCTCTTCATTTATATTGTCTGTGAAATCTCACCTTTTTGATTGGCTTATGACCTTCTTCTAGGTTTTCTTCCTGTGGGTTAGTCTATGTTAGCCAAACATGCTAGCAATCAAACTTTTATTATTTTTTCCATGTATTCAATAAATGTTGGTAGAAAGCCTCCTCTAAAAATACTGTATGCTCTGATAGTTGCTGATGATACAAAGATAGAGACCAACAGCCTTAGTCTCTACACATAAGATGATGTTGCTTCTAACTCTAGAATTGCAACAGACCATTCTTACATAAGACTATGAGGATAAATATGGTCATCCACTCGTTAAACCAGAAAACCTGTAAGTGCCTACTATGTGCTATCACAGTTGGACTTGCAAAGATCAGGAACAGCTTCTGAGAGGATGTGATGGTTGAGCTGAGCTCTAGAGAGGGTCAACCAGGTGAAGGGATAGTGGGAAAGCCGTCCTGGCCAAGAGAGCACCGAGGCACAGAAAGAAGGCTCATATGACAAGAAGGCAAGACGGGGACAAAACCAGACCTTGAGATGTTGTTCCTTGAGGTGGGACCTTGTGGGCCATGTTGAGAATTTTGCCCTCTGTCTTAGAGCAGAAGGAAACCACTGAAGTGTTTGAACCAGAAGCCTCTTATAACACAGCATGTGACTTAGTTCTTAATTGGACAAGGTTAGCTCTTATACAGATTTGATTTTGAGATAGAAAATGTTAAAACTTTTATGCTTCATCTTTTGCAGAGTGTGCTTTAGAATTACCTGCAGGACTTGTTAAAAAAAATTTTGGATCCCCACTCCCAGAGATTCTGTAGCTGTGGATGGTTTTCAAGAATGTGAATTCCTAGTAACATCCCAGAAGATGCTGCTGTTGCTGCTGGTCTACCTGTGGACCAGATTTTGAATAGCAATTGTTTAGAGCCATGGAACTAACTCACCTCTCTTTTGTTACTGTTTTCCTTATGTGTAACCAGCAAAGGATCATTTTTAGTCGTGTAATAACAAGAAACATTTTTTGTTTCAGGAGCTGTATATTATAGAAGCTACTTCAGGGCTATATATTATACATTTTCTGTGTACCATCCATGTGTATATATGTGATTCTAGGAGGTGATGTGGCAGTATTTAGTACTGGGTAGACATAGCCCCAGAAATCAGGATACTTAAAATCAAAAATAAGTCATAATTAACAAAAACTTTAAAAAAAAGTTAAAGTACAACCTTGACAGCTGTTAAGATTTTGAAGTTTAAAACAATATGATTTGGATTTGGAAAAACAGTTGGTGTTTCTGCAAGAGTAAACCTAATTTTATTGAATCAGTTTTTTTCTGTTTGTTTTTCTAGATCTAATTACTTGTTTAGACACTGCATCCAGTTTTTTGGAACCTGAGTTCAGGTATGACTGTATTTGTGACTTTTTTTTCTTAAATGTTACTGTTCATCTACTTTATCCTCATCTTATGCACTTGATTATAATGTACGTTGTATGACTCATAACCGTTGTTCTAAAACATCAATAAATCAGAGCTTATTTAAAGCCACTCAATTGCCATGTTTAAATTTTGCTTTACTCATAGCATTTGAATCTTCTCCACAGTGGAAATATAATTTGGATATACGTTAAAAGTAGAACTAGTCACTCTTCAAAATCTAGTAAAAACTCCTTGGAAAGATAGAAGAGCTATTTATTTTTTCTCAAAAAGAGTTAGGAAGACAGTTGAGGCTGTTAGAGAATTCCTCGCTGTTCTTACCCTGGTGGCATTTTTGCTATCATTTCCCTGCATTACACCCTTGACTCTTGCCTGGATTAGGATGAACTCATAATTAGTTTCCCATTTGTAGCCTTTGCTGGCTTTTTTCTGCCATTCACATTCTGCCAAGTTGTTTTCTAAAATCTGTGTTCTATCACTCCTCAGCTTTGAAATATTATTTCAAACTTACTGTGACAAAACACCATCACTATTCCTTAGCCTGGTTCTCAGGGTCCTTCACAAATAGTCTGTAGGCCATTTTTCTAGTCTTACATTGAAACATCTCTGGATTATTTATACTGCTCTGAGCTCTCAGAACTTTTGTCTGGAATCACTTTACCCTTACTTAGTAAATTCATTCTTATCTTCAAAGACCCATCTCACTCCCCCCAACTTGCTACTACTCCCCAAAGAAACTTCATTTTATCTTCAAGGATGATTCTCTCTGTGTGAGCTGGGGATGCTCTTCAGCCCTCCAGGGGAATCCTGGTCAGCAGAGGTAATCCTGGTGTCAGTGTGTCACACAGCCCTGCTAGAGGGTCAGCTGTCTTAAACCCCGCCCCCCTGCACCAGCTCCATCTTCACCACCCAAGTGCATACTGCCATCCTCTCTTGCCTGGACTACCTAACAGTGTCTTGTCCTCCACTCACGGTCTTTACAGTCTCTTTTCTTTCCAGGAGCCGGAAGAACTTAAAAAAAAAGGCAAAATAAAACACAATCAGATTATGTGTAGACACCATCAAAATCCTTTAATGACTTCCTCTTTTACAAATACACCCCCAAGTCTCCTCACCACAGACCCCCCCAGCTTCCATGTGATCTGATCCCTGGCTTCTGTTCCAGGCTTCTTTCAGACCAGCCGCACGTTTCTCACTGTGCTTGGCCTGCGTGGCTTGTCCGGGGTCCAGACCCACGCGAGCCACCCTGCCCCAGGGATAGGCTGTCCCTTCTGGTTGGGGCGCATATCCCTGCTGTCTTCCAGTGGTGGTCTCTGCCTCCCTGCTGAGGCTTCGCTTCCTCAGAGCCCCATCCCCTGGCCGAGGCAGTTGCAGAGCCCCACATGTGAACACAGGAACGGGAGCCCAGCTGCCTCGGCACTGCTGTGTGACCTGGAAACACAGCTCCTCAGTATCTTCCTCTGTAAAATGAGGATAATGATGGCACCTAGCACGTAGGGACTTTATGTGGATGACCTGAGTGTAACTCAGAATGCTGCTTGGCGCATAGGAGGTTTGCCAAATGTTCATAATACTTTTGTGAAGTTAGAGTCCTGATTATTTCACAGAGTACCTTTCCTTTACAGCAGAAACATAATCTCATTCTTTGGTTTCATGAAGTATTGGCTTAATACTCAATACTTCTCCTACCATGGGCGTGTAAACCCAGAGAGGATCGCCACCATTTGTCTGGTTGACCTTCGTGAACCCCACCCCTTGCGCAGCCCAGCACTTAACAGACAGTGTTACAGATGTACATGTAAACATGTAGAGTGTGTAGGTGGATAAGTGAGTAAGTAAATGAATGCCAAACATTTTTTTTTAATCACCTTAAATTTGATCAGTAGAGGATGGGTGAAACAAATTACAGTTCATCCACAAAATCAAGTATTATGTAGCTACTAAGTATTGTGAATTGCTTTTACAGTAGAAATATGTCTGCCATTCATTATGAAATTAATCAAATCAACACGTAGAATATGAGGTGATTTTTGTATATATATGGGTGAAGACGTGTAGATGGATGGAAGAAAGTCTTAAGGACCTTTTAGAAGTGGTGGTTCTCTCAGGGTGGTGAGATTATGGTTATTTACATTGAACTGAAAAATGGTAAGTGTTATTTTTTGGTCTTTTTCCCCAGAAAGTACAGCAATGCATACCATTTAACTTGTTTTTATTTCACAGCAAGTACTGCCCAGCTGGTTGTCTGCTCCCCTTTGCTGAGATATCAGGAGCCATCCCTCATGGATATAGAGATGTAAGTTGGCTGTAGACTTAAGTTAAAGTGATGCCAGTGCTTCTCATAAACAGATGTGTAACCTAGTGTTTCTCTTTATTGTGACTTTTATTTTCTGACAATTACTTCTTTTTAGTAATATGTAATGTTTTGTTCTTTTTCTTCTGCTAAAAATCTATTCTGTGTTGTATTACTAGTCATCTACCCCATGTTTATTAAGAAAACTGCCCAGATCGAATAATTTCTAGAGGAAGTGTAACTGTCTTGTTTATGAATTATCAAAAGAAAATGTGGAACTCATCTTGTTTCTTTCCTTCCTGAAGTCGTCCCCACTGTGCATGGCTGGCGTGCATGCAGGCGTTGTGTCAAACACTTTGGGTGGCCAGATCAGTGTCGTAATTAGTAAGGGCATCCCATACTATGAAAGCTCCCTGGCTAACAACGTAACGTCCGTGGTGTAAGTACCTGTGCTGTTTATAATAAACGTGCTGCATGGGGGTGGGATAGGGCCAAATGAGGCCTGAGCAGTATCGCTGGTGATGGTGTTCATGAAATTACATTTGTGCGGTCAGGACTCACGTGTTTGTCCGTGTCTGAGTGCACTGATGTGCCCAGCCAAGGTTGTGCTCCCTTGGCTTGTTCTCCAGCTGAGAGGGTGGTACTCATTTGGGGGAGTAACTTGTTTTTTCTTTCTGAGCGTAGAAAGAGCCCAGAATGAGCCTAGAATTTTTTTGCCAAATCTTTACTTCATATTAAAGGTGAGAAGGCATAACTAACTACTCTGTACCTTATGCCTGTGTGGCCCAAGGTGGATTAAGGTATTTGAAATACACTGAATAGAAGTCAAATTTTGACATAAATCAGAGATAGTACTATTATGAATCCCTGCCATCCCGAGAGAATATTGTAGGAATGTTTTCAATGTATTTATGATCTACTGTTTCACAGAACCTAAACTAGGTATCAAAAGTGGGAGGAGCTGGAACACTGAATAGAAACATAGCGTGGGTGATCTGTCCATAAACCTTTAGACATGGCCGATCCTGCAGTGTAATTGAAACCAGCTTCTCTGTAGGTCCTGGGCCAGTTTCCTTCAGAGTCCAGAGCTCCACACTCAGGACAGTGGAGAGTTTTACTGTAGAAAGCCAGTGTCTCTGTCGCTTACTCTTTTTCGTTTTGTTGACAACTTTTTAACCATGTAAAAACCATTCTAAGCTTTCTGACCACACAAAGCGGGCGACACCTGGACTGTCATTGGTCCATCCGTGCTATAGATAGAGTCAGCTACTTTTTCTCCTCTGGTTTCTTCTGGATAATTTTATGCAAATTGTTTTATTCCTTTCCTCTGTTCTACTCTTAGAATTTTTTTTTTCATGAGTTCTTTCATTTTTCTTTTTTTTTATGAAGGACAAGTCACATCCACTTGTAATGGTTTGAATGTTGTGCTGAAGGCAGACGTATACACTGCTGATGTTGGATGTTTGGATGGTTTTATCCCTCCAAGTTCCTTAGGGCCCCTTGACCTGCCATGTGGTGAACTAATCACATGTCCCACCCATGCGCTCTCCCCAAGCACCTATCCTACCAGTTATAAAACCCAAATGCGGTGCTGCCTTATAGCACTGAAGCATTGATTTCCTGTAGCAAATGCAGTCGCTTCTTAGTAGCCAGCTTTTCTTGTTTGCCCCTGGAAACTAGAGCCTCTTTCTCTGAGAAGATCACCTTTTGTTTTATAGTCCCCAAAAGCAATTGCTGTAGAAACATTTTAGGAATATGTTAATCTCATGAGAAAGAAATAGAATAAGTACTTCTTAAAGGTTGCATGGATACACTTGCATAATCATGTATGAAACTAGGCACTAGATACTTGAAGACAAAATTATTTATGCTGATTTCAGTAGTTGCTCTGCTTAATTAGAAATGTGACTTCTCTTTTGCTAGGAACAATAGCAGTTGACTAATATATCGCCATAGACAATTTGTAAAATAAAAACAAGAAAGTTTTGCTAAGACAAATATGAGGAAGTAATGTGTTGTATATGACTGTCACCAAAAAAAACTTTCTCTCTTTCAGGGGACACTTATCTACAAGTCTTTTTACATTTAAGACAAGTGGTAAGCCTCTCATGGACTTCATAACTTATTATGATTTGTATAATAGCCATTTTTTCTGAACACTGTATGTCAGGCACTTTGCCAATTTCTAAGTTTAGTTTTTTGTTGTGGGTTTTTTGTTTTTTGGGGGGGGTTTTTTTACACTTCCTCCTTTAGTTACCACAAGTACCTCTAGGAGAGAAAATAGATTGTAGTTGTTGTTCAGTCACTCAGTCGTGTCCACCTCTTTGTGACCCCATGGACTGGAGCACACCAGGTTTGCCTGACCTTCAACATCTCCCGCAGATTGCTCAAACTCATGTCCATTGAGTTGGGGGTGCCATCCAACCATCCCATCCTCTGTCACTCACTTCTTCTCCTGCCTTCGATCTTCTCCTGCATCAGGGTCTTTTCCAGTGAGTCAATTCTTCGCATCAGGTGGCCATATTATTGGAGCTTCAGTATCAGTCCTTCCAATGAATATTCAGGGTTGATTTCCTTTAGGATAAAATAGATACTTAATAATTTAATGAATAGAATAAACTGGAGGTTTTATATTAATGAGAAATGATCAAGTGACCATGGAAGTTTCCTAAGAAAAAGGGATTTTTTAAAAAAATATGTCTGAAGTAATTAATTAATCAACAAAAAATGTTGAGTGCCTTTTTTCATTTGTCACCAGACACTCTTCTGGTGCAAGGGAAACAAAAGTGAGCAGAATTTACATTCTGGTAGTGAGATATGGAGAATGAACAGTGGATAAGTAAATGAATGTTTATAATGTACTGTCTATAACATTATAAAAGATATAGGAAATAAGGCAGGGAAAGAAGACAGGCATTGCAGGAGGGACTGGTTAGAAGTTTGGAGTGGGTTGGGGCAGGCCTCAGGGAGGAGTGACATCTGAGCAACACCTGGAGGAGTAGGGGAGCCTGTTGCCCACTGAGGAAGGTATCCCAGAGAGAGGGAAAGGTGCCACCAGTAACTGGTGGTTATTGCTGTGAATGGGCTTCTCAGGTGGGTCAGTGATAAATAATCTGCCTGCCAGTGCAGGAGATACAGGAGACTCAGGTTCGATCCCTGGGTCAGAAAGAACCTCCGGAGGAGGAAATAGCAACCCACTCCAGTATTCTTGCCTGGAGAATTCCATGGACAGAGGAGCCTGGCGGGCTGCAGTCCATGGAGTAGCAAAGAGTCGGACATGACTGAGCACACTCACATGCCTTGCTGTGAATAAATACGTCTGTATGTTCTCTGATGAAACCCAAAGACAGACCCAAGAAGCATTTGCCTGCTTTTGAAATCCTCTAGTATAGGCTATTGTCAGCATAGTGAATGTTAATTAAAGGTACAGTTCAGAGTTTCCAATGAATAAGTATTTATAGCTCTTTGAGTTTTATGTCTGGAAACCGAATTACTTTCTTCTTTGTTTCAGGTTGTTATGGAACACTGGGCATGGAATCTGGCGTGATCGCTGATGCTCAAATAACAGCATCATCTGTGTTGGAGTGGACGGACCACACAGGACAAGAGAACAGCTGGAAACCTGAAAAGGCCAGGCTGAAAAAACCTGGACCTCCTTGGGCTGCTTTTGCCACCGATGAATACCAGTGGTTGCAAGTAGATCTGAATAAGGAAAAGAAGATCACAGGTAAAAGACAGAATTTTCTAGATGATTTATAATGCTGATTTCATTTGAAAACCTGGTGACATGTAAGAATTTCATAGAAAATTTGGTCACTGCAAATTTAATTATATGATTTTAAGTGTAGTTCTGGAGAGGGAAATGTCAACCCACTCCAGTATTCTTGCCTGAAGAATGCCACAGACAGAGGAGCCTAGCAGGCTACAGTCCATGGGGTCCCAAGAGTCCCACATGACACCAAGTTTAGTTTACTGGTATTAATACGACCGAAGGTTTTACAAAGCATTGCAAAGGAGAGGAGTTGGTAATTGATTCTTATTAGTTTTTCTTTTCATTGTAGTAAGTTTTTTTTTAGGGTAGTGTTAGAGTAAAGGGATCTTGAGGCATCTGAAATAACCATCTCTTACAGTCATTAAGTGGAGAAGGAAATGGCAACCCACTTCAGTGTTCTTGCCTAGAGAATCCCATGGACAGAGGAGCCTGCAGGGCTACAATCATGAGGTCACAAAGAGTCAGACACAACTTAGTGACTAAACAGCAACAACAGTCATTAAGGGAAGTTTATGTTCAATGAGCCCATTTTAAGAGCAACAAATAATATCCCACATGTGCCGAGTATAAATTTAATTATTTAGAGCAACTTAACACATGGGCAGAATATTTGGTTAGGATTGCTTTAGATAATTTTGTTGAAATTTATTTTGCTTTGGTACTAAAAATAATGCCAATAATCTTTATTCATTCCCAGGAAGTCATTCTTTTTCAGTAAGTGAGCAGTATTTTGCAGTGACAGGAATACAGGCTGCCAAAATACAATAGTCCTTTCCTTATATGTGGTCATAATTCTTCCTGTCCCTCCAAGGGAACAAAGCCAAGGAGTAGTTCCTATTAGGTTGAAACCTTGCACTTAGGTATGGTCCTGTGCGACAGACAAAACTGTCTGAACAGTACATTTTAGGTGTTAATGCTTCAGTGATGAACAAACTTCAAGGATCAGACTGTGAGCTCTAATGAATCACCTTCCTGTTCCTAGGCATTGTGACTACTGGCTCCACCATGGTGGAGCACAACTACTACGTGTCAGCCTACAAGATTCTATACAGTGCTGATGGGCAGAGGTGGACTGTGTACAGAGAGCCTGGTGTGGACCAGGATAAGGTAAAATGGTCACTGAAGTATTTCTAAAGAGCAGTTTTAGAAGAGGGTGATGGGTAGGTGTGGCCTTTGCAATGAGCCACAGAAGCTCTCCCTTTGTGATACTAAAAATTAAATATCATTTGGTCTTACTCTGCCCTCTCCTGGTTATTTTAGGTATTATTGGTTTCTGGGCTTCCCTGGTGGCTCAGCTGGTCAAGAATCCACCTGCAATGTGGGAGACCTGAGTTTGATCCCTGGGTTGGGAAGATCCCCTGGAGGAGGGCATAGGAATCCCCTCAGTAATCTTGCCTGGAGAATGGAGGACTATAGTCCATAGGGTCACAAAGAGCTGGACGCGATTGAGCGACTAAGCATAGCACACAGTTATTAGCCTTACCCTTCTAACATGGTTAGGAAATTCTCAGGGTGTCTGGGTCCTTTTTAATGATTGTAAGGGTAAGTACTTTCTTGATTTCTTTTTCCAGAATTAATTAAATTGTTTAAATAATGTATTAATTATTTATTATAATTAATGAATTTCTTATCTTTAAAAAACTTTTCTTATCAGTCCACAGAATGGTGGCGAGCCTAATTTGTTCCTAGATTTCTACTCTCTAGGCAAGGTGAGGGGGGTGCAGAGGATAAAGCAGAAGGGCATTAAATTATATTCTATTATAGAAAGATCATTTCAAGATCACCTCACCAACATTTGTTGTAAAAGAACAACTATGTTTTTTCTACCTGGAGAACTTCCTCATCTTACTTTTTAGTTAGCCAAAAATGACAGCGCTGTAATGTGCCAGAACAGATGCTTAGGGGTAGAGAGAGACTAGCAGAGGTGGCTCCCAGCTGAAGGTCAGTTTCTTTCATCTGGGCTCCTGGTCTTGATCCACCCATCGCAAGGGGTCCCTGTCCCCAGGGAAGGTGATTGCCTCTCATCTGGAATTGAATTATGAGCACATTTTTCCAGTGAAACCTCCCCGTGAGTTTTGCTTTGATTTTATGATACTATCAGTTCTCTGCCATATATATGGTATGCTAATATTTTCACTTGCCACTTATCTCTCTGTTCAGAAAACTCCAGGGGTTCCTTTTAGTCTTTCATCTGGATCTAAACTCTTCAGCTGTTATTCAAGGCCTTCCTTCTTTCTCCTCTACTTGATATCACAAGAACTTCACCTTTAGTGAGCTTCCACCCCTTGAAGCAAATAACAATATTGTCTCTGTATGTAACTTATTTCTGCTTAATGCCCCCAAACTTGACTACTTTTTACTATTAGCACATCCATATTTATTTGTATAGTAGTATTTGTTATACTTATGGAATAATTTTTATAATCATAAGTATTATCAATGCTTATATTTTAAAAACGTCTCAACAAAGTTCTGAGAAAATATTTTGGCTTCTTTTTTGAAAGATAATTTCACTGGGTTTAGAGTTCTAGGTTGGGACTTCCCACATGGCTCAGTGGTAAAGAATCCACCTGCCAGTGCAAGAGACGCAGGATACATCCGTTCAATCCCTGGGTTGGGAAGATCCCTGTAGGAGGAAATGGCAACCTACTCCAGTATTCTTGCCTGAGAAAGCCCATGGACAGAGGAGCCTGGTGGGCTACAGTCCATGGGGTGGCAAAGAGTTGGACCCGAATTAGCAACTAAACCACTGCCTATAGGATCAGAGTTCTTACCTGTAAAATGAGGAAGTGGTCTGGCTTATTAGTTCTGATCTGACACACATAGCTGTTCTGCGATGCAGTTAGGTTACTTGGAAACCATGTGATCTTTCCAAGGCTTACAGTTTTGTGTTGTTAGGCAAGACCTGAGCAGCTTTAGTTCTCATCTTTCTCGACTGCTGAGACAGTATTGTTCAAGAACTCAGCCTGGTATCCGTTGTCTATGAGGTTTTCCCACTCTCTGCTGGCAGAGAAATGGGAACTGTGTTTATACAGTTTCTCCAGTAGGTGGAGATACATATCCCTTATGTGTTTACTAGTGTGTTCACTTTCAGTAAATTTATTGAGAGAAAAATTATGAAAAGTACACAGTAAAGCATTTCCTCTAAGACCTCAAATGTTCAATTATGCTTTACCTTAAAAATAAATTTAAACAGTTGATGATTCCACAGGAATTATTAATACAATATACTGTGCACTGTAATTAAAACCTCTTCAAATTGCCAAGTTAGAACTTTTGTTATGTTTAAATCATATAAAATGATTTTTATATTCAGTATTTCCTTTTATGAAATTTTTATGAAGAAGGTGCTGCTTCTTAATAGTTTTTCCAAATTATGATTTATTTTCATACAAATTAATGCTTATTGTCATACTTTGCAGAGCTCATTTAAGGCCCAGAGCAAAACCCAAAAACATGTTTCAGTGGAGCAGTTTAGCCCTGGCCTCTGTTGATGTAAAGTACCAATTTTTTGTTGTTTTTTAAAGATATTTCAAGGAAACAAAGATTATCACCAGGATGTGCGTAATAACTTTTTGCCACCAATTATTGCACGTTTTATTAGAGTGAATCCTACCCAATGGCAGCAGAAAATTGCCATGAAAATGGAACTGCTCGGATGTCAATTTATTCCTAAAGGTAATTCAACAATATGTTTAAGGCATCTTGTTTTCATTGCATTTATTAAAAATGACTTCGCTGTTCTTTGAGAAACTAATAATAATGTGCTTATCCTGTAGTTATTGTATCTTCTTAAAGGGATTTTTAAAAAGAAATAGTTATCCCGATTAACTATCATATTAGATATCAAACTGGTTTCTAAAGTTTCAGGTGGAAGAAGAAAGGACATCACTGATGAGACAAAGCAAAGAGTTGGATTTCCAAATGCAGCTTCAACCTTAATCATTTATAATCAGGTCTCATGTAGTAGAATATTTCTATCATTTAAGCACTGATGATTTAACAGTCATCTTAGCCTAAGTACATTTTACTTTGAATAAATTAAAAGTAGGAATAACTTCCATCAAAATTATATAATATTTTAATACTTTGTTTACTGTTATATCCCCCCAAACTACCATAGTGCCTGACACATAGTAGGCCCTCCATAAATATTTATTCAGTGAGTTGAATGAGTAGTAAGTATATATATTGTGACAACATTTTTATAGCTTTATCCTTTCAACATTCTCTATCTTTTCAATATCATCTGGTATTCTCCTTCCTAAGAAGATTCTTTTCGGACAATTTGATTATTTAAAAACTCAGAAATCAAAGAATATTTGTGCATTTACTACAGAGTACATTTATCATTCTGACATCTTTCTCTGAGATTTAAAGTTACTGTACAAAACTAAGTACTGTGGGAAATGTTAAAGACATTTAAAATTACTATTTTTTAACTATGATTTTTATATAAGCAAAATGTAGAAACTTTTCTAAACCATTTTTCAAGGTCGTCCTCCAAAACTTACTCAACCTCCACCTCCTCGGAGCAGCAATGACCTCAGAAATACTACAACTCCTCCAAAAATAGCCAAAGGTATGCCTCCTTCAAAAGTGAGCATTCAGTATTCCCTAGTTTTGTGGTATAATTTTCCATAAATATGTTAAAAGCATTATAAAGTAACTATTTTAATCAAGTTGGTATAGATAAAAGAATAAAGGGTTTTTAAAATTTTTTTCAAGGTCGTGCCCCCAAATTTACTCAACCACTACAACCTCGAAGTAGCAATGAATTTCCTACACAGACAGAGCAGACAACTGCCACTCCTGAAATCAAAAATACTACCGTAACTCCAAATGTGACCAAAGGTATGCAAACCCGAAAATTAATACCTGTTTAAAAGAGTGAATTTTTTTGTTTTTAACAAGTTTTCAGGAACATCTCCAGCTTTTACACCCTCAAGGTTTCTTCCCCTTTGTTTTTTAAATATAGCAAAAAGTTCAATTCCATACCTTGTAGAAAAAACTGGCTGCATTGCTAAGTTCTGTTATCTGTTACAATGTAAAATGATTCTTTAAATATTTAGAGCTGGCTGCTGTATTCTAGGTTCTCAGCCTCAAGTTCTCAGCCACCAGCCCCACCCAAGACCATGTACCCGGAGAGGAATTTAGGATGGAGAAAAATGGAATACTGATTCTAAACAGTTAAGATACATATTAATGAATAATTTCAGTGAGCTCAGACTCTTACATCTTTCCCTACATAGAAAAGCATTAAAATCATTAATTAGATGATAAAGTTATCATCTAAAATCATTAACTTTAGATGATAAAGGAATCATAAAATTCCTTTTGTGATTTTTTTTTTTCCCTTTTTTAACTAAATACATGGAGCCTCAGCCTTGGAAAGAAAATTTTTCTAAAAATAAAACAATAGCAAGAAGCAAACTTTTTTCTGATTGTATATTAATTTGTTAGATAGGGATTTGGTAGCAAAAAGGGAAGAAGAAAAATGACAAAAGGGTTGGTGAAAATTAATATACTTTTTTTTTAAAAAAAAAAAACAAAAGATACTCAGTTAACATTTATTTTAAAAATTTGGTCTCTGTTTTTTAAATGTTTATAGTTACTTTTTCAGATGACAAATACTATTTTCCAATTTACTTTCAAGCTTGTTTACTATTGTTGTATAAGATGTTAACATATATAAGTATACTAGTTTTTATTTTACTAGTTGAAAACAAAATTTCAGTTGAATTCAGGAACAAAACCATCAATGCCACTAAGGAGTTAATTTCAGTGTTGACAGATAAAGAGCACCCTAATCTTCAGGACAATGCAGAGAAGAGAAAGTGTCCATTCAGAGTAACTTAATACAATTTTAATCATCCTCATTTTCTGAAAATTTGTCTGGATTCAAATAGCTTTCTACAACTTTCCACATCAGTTTCCTTCGTATCTTCTAAAGTATTCCCAGAGAGACCTGTGTCTTTCTCATGTAGAAGGAAAGGCTAGTGTTGATTAAAAAAAAAAACAAAACTTACAACCTAAAAGTTGAGAATTGTGTTTTATCCAGGTTCTTACTGAGGACTGTAGTCTGGGGTACATCCTCTAAGATAGTTCTATGAAACTGTTCTAAAGACATAAGGGAGGAGCTGGGATATATAGGAATTTTTGCTGGGGAAAAAAGGTAAAAAAATAAGACATCTAAAGTTAATGATATTAATGCTTTTCTATGTAGGGGAAGATGCAAGAGTCTGAGCTCACTGAAATTATTCATTAATCTGTATCTTAACTGTTTAGAGTCAGTATTCCATTTTTCTCCATCCTAAATTCCTCTGAGGGTACATGGTCATGGGTGGGGAATAGTGGTTGAGAACTTGAGGCAACACTCTGATTACTGAAATGGCAGGCAACATTTATTTTGTCCACTTTAGAAAGAAGCAAGAGTTGACAGAGACAAGAAATTTCAGCATCCCACAAAGAGCTTCAATTTACAGAAACCATGCGTTTGGGTGGAATCCCAGACCACATGCCATATGGAAGAACAGTCATTTTTAAGTGTTGCTCATCTTAAAATCTGATTATAGAATTTTAAAATCTTAGGACTAAAATTGTTCTTGAAGCATTTTATTCTGGAACTAAGGTCCACGTAATCTTTAAAAGACTAACAAAGAGCATACAGGTCTTTTTGATTGAAGACCTCCTGTCTCCTTTTCTTTGAAATAGTACTGTATAGAATTTATTAGTTTTTAAACCTAAGCATATATTGTATTAATAATACCTCTGATTAAGTCAAACAGTATCCATCTGAACCTATTTTCTCTACAGTTTAACACATTTTAGGGATAAAGCACTTCTGCTTTTCTAATTTCTTAGTCCTTTCTATCCTGAGTCATTATTTCTGTTGTATGCCCTTCTCCTTTCTCCATTTTTACATCCAGTCTAAGAGTGATGCTGGTGAAAATCACATCATGGTCAGATTTGTGCTGCTCTAACATCAAGGTCCTCCCTCAGTACCAGCTGGTGGTCTTTCCGTTTCCCTGGTTACTTCTGTCTGTTCCCAACAGTAGCTGTTAGAAACATTCTCTGTATTTTTCAAACCCTTGACCCAGAGATCCTCACTCACTCTCAGTTACATCTTCCGCTTCACAAAGTAGAAGCCATTTGAAGGGCACTTCAATGGAACCTTTTTTCTGGAACCTGCATACTCATCTATTTCCCATCCATCCTACTTCTCAGAGGCCTGGTGTTATGGATCATCTTCTCCCTTCCTGAATCTTCAGGCTCGCTCTTTCTTTGGGTTATGATATGGAGTAAAGGAGATGCAGGTCTGGAGCTTCCCACCCAGTAAATATCAGCAGTTGTTGCTGTTGTCACCCTCACGGCCAGGAGGAGGTTAAGGAGTGGGGGAAGAAACCAGCTTCCCAGATGACCTTCGCTGTTGTTCAGTCGCTCAGCCATTTCTGACTTGGCGACCCCAAGGTCTGCAGCATGCCAGGCTTCCCTGTCCTTCACTAACTCCAGGAGTTTGCTCAAACTCATGTTTGCTGAGTTGGTGATGCCACCCAACCATCTCATGCTCTGTTGTCCCCTTTTCCTTCTGCCCTCAATCTTTCCCAGCATCAGGGTCTTTTCCAGTGAGTTGGCTCTTCACATCAGGTGGTCAAAGTATTGGAGGTTCAGCATCAGTCCTTCCAGCGAATATTCAGGGTTCATTTCCTTTATGATTGACTGGTTCAATCTCCTTGATTCTTGATCTCCAAGTGACTCTCAAGAATTTTCTCCAGCACCACAATTCAAAAGCATCAACTCTTAGGCGCTCAGCCTTCTTTATGGTCCAACTCTCAACATCCATACATGACTACTGGGAAAACCATAGCTTTGACTATTGAACCTTTGTCAGGAAAGTGATGTCTCTGCTTTTTAGTACGCTGTTTAGTTTTGTCATAACTTTTCTTCCAAAGAGCAAGCATCTTTTAATTTTGTGGCTGCAGTCACTGTTCACAGTAATTTTGGAGCTCAAGAAATAAAATCTGCCACTGTTTCCATTGTTTCCCCATCTGTTTGCCATGAAGTGATGGGACCAGATGCCTTGCCATCATCTTAGTTGTTTTTTGAACATTGAGTTTTAAGCCAGATTTTTCACTCTCCTATTTCATCTTCATCAAGAGGCTCTTTAGTTCCTTTTCACTTTCTGCCATAAGAGTGGTATCATCTGCATATCTGAAGTTGTTGATATTTCTCCCGTTAACCTTGATTCCAACTTGTGATTCATCCAACCCAGCATTTTGCATGATGTACTCTGCGTACAGGTTAAATAAGCAGGGTGACAATATATAGCTTTGACATACTCCTTTCCCAATTTTGAACCAGATGACCTTGTTCAGTCACCCAGTCATATACAACTCTTTGTGACTCCATGGACTGCAGCACGCCAGGCCTCTTTGTCCCTCACCGTCTCCCAGAGTTTGCCCAAGTTCTTGTCTACTGTCTCACCCTCTGATGCCCTCTTCTCCTGCCCTCAATCTTTCCCAGCATCAGGAACTTTTCCAATGAGTCATGTGTTCACATCAGATGACCAATGTACTGGAGCTTCAGCTTCAGTATCAGTCCTTCCAGTGATATTCAAGGTTGATCTCTCTTAAGATTCACTGGTTTGATCTCTTTGCTGCCTGCAGGAATTTCAGGAGTCTTGTCCAACACCACAGTGTGATGGCGTCAATTCTTTGGCATTCTGCTTTCTTTACAGTCCAGCTCTCAAAACTGTACGTAACCACTGGGAAGACCATAGCCTTGACTATATGGACCTTTGTTGGCAGAGTAATGTGTCTGCTTTTCAACATATTGTCTAGGTTTGTCATCACTTTCCTGCCAAGAAGCAATTGTCTTCTGATTTCATAGCTGGACTCACCATCTGCAGTGATTTTGGAGCCCAAGATGAGGAAATCTGTCACTATTTCCACCTTTTCCCCTTCTGTTTGCCAGGTAGTAATGGGGCCAGATGCCATGATCTTAGTTTTTTTCTAATATTTAGTCTTAAGCCAGCTCTTTCACTCTCCTCCTTCACCCTCATCAAGGGGCTCTTTAGTTCCTCTTCACTTTTTGCCATTAGAGTGGTATCATGTGCTCGTCATGAGGTTGTTGATGTTTTTCTTGCCTATTTTGGTTCCAGCTTGTAACTCATCCAGTCTGGCATTTCTCATGATGTGCTCAGTGTATAGCTTAAACAAACAGGGCAACAGCAGACAGCCCTGTCTTATTCCTTTCTTGATCTTTAGCCAATCAGTTGTTCCATACAGATGACCTTAAACAGACCATTTTCTAACCAGGATTCCTTATCTATAGAGTGAGATAACTTAATCCCCTTATTAAGTGATTAAGTGATCTCCAAGTTCCTGCAGGCTCCAGCATTGTGTTGGTTTCTGCCTTGTTCATACATGCTTTTGGTTTCAATCAGTTCAGTTCAGTTCAGTCGCTCAGTCATGTCCGACTCTTTGCAACCCCATGAATTGCAGCACGCCAAGCTTCCCTGTCCATCACCATCTCCTGGAGTTCACTCAGACTCATGTCCATCGAGTCTGTGATGCCATCCAGCCATCTCATCCTTGGTCGTCCCCTTCTCCTCCTGCCCCCAGTCTCTCCCAGCATCAGAGTCTTTTCCAATGAGTCAACTCTTTGCAGGAGGTGGCCGAAGTACTGGAGCTTCAGCTTTAGCATCAGTCCTTCCAAAGAAATCCCAGGGTTGATCTCCTTCAGAATGAACTGGTTGGATCTCCTTGCAGTCCAAGGGACTCTCAAGAGTCTTCTCCAACACCACAGTTCAAACACATCAATTCTTCGGCGCTCAGCCTTCTTCACAGTCCAACTCTCACATCCATACATGACCACAGGAAAAACCATAGCCTTGACTAGACGGAGCTTTGTTGGCAAAGTAATGTCTCTGCTTTTGAATATACTATCTAGGTTGATTATAACTTTTCTTCTAAGAAGTAAGCGTCTTTTAATTGCATGGCTGCAGTCACCATCTGCAGTGATTTTGGAGCCCCCAAAAATAAAGTCTGACACTGTTTCTACTGTTTCCCCATCTATTTCCCATGAAGTGATGGGACCAGATGCCATGATCTTCGTTTTCTGAATGTTGAGCTTTAAGACAACTTTTTCACTCTCCTCTTTCACTTTCATCAAAAGGCTTTTTAGCTCCTCTTCACTTTCTGCCATAAGGGTGGTGTCATCTGCATATCTGAGGTTATTGATATTTCTCCCGGCAATCTTGATTCCAGCTTGTATTTCTTCCAGTCCAGCGTTTCTCATGATGTACTCTGCATAGAAGTTAAATAAGCAGGGTGACAATATACAGCCTTGACGTACTCCTTTTCCTATTTGGAACCAGTCTGTTGTTCCATGTCCCATTCTAACTGTTGCTTCCTGACCTGCATACAGGTTTGTCAAGAGGCAGGTCAGGTAGACTGGTATTCCCATCTCTTTCAGAATTTTCCACAGTTTATTGTGATCCACACAGTCAAATGCTTTGGCATAGTCAATAAAGCAGAAATAGATGTTTTTCTGGAACTCTCTTGCTTTTTCCATGATCCAGTGGATGTTGGCAATTTGATCTCTGGTTCCTCTGCCTTTTCTAAAACTGGCTTGAACATCAGGAAGTTCACGGTTCACATATTGCTGAAGCCTGGCTTGGAGAATTTTGAGCATTACTTTACTAGCATGTGAGATGAGTGCAGTTGTGCGGTAGTTTGAGCATTCTTTGGCATTGCCTTTCTTTGGAATTGGGATGAAAACTGATCTTTTCCAGTCCTGTGGCCACTGCTGAGTTTTCCAAACTTGGCTGGCATATTGAATGCAGCACTTTCACAGCATCATCTTTCAGGATTTGAAACAGCTCAAATACTATTTGCAGAATACATCATGTGAAATGCCAGTTTGGATGAATCACAAGCTGGAATCGAGATTCCCAGGAGAAATATCAATAACCTCAGAAATGCAGATGACACCACCCTATGGTAGGAGGCAAAGAGAAATTTAAAAGCCTCTTGATGAAGGTGAAAGAGGAGAGTAAAAAAGCTGGCTTAAAACTCAACATTCAAAAAATGAAGATCATGGCATCTGGTTGCATCACTTCATGGCAAATAGATGGGGAAAAAATGGAAACAATGATAGACTTTATTTTCTTGGGCTCCAAAATCACTGTGGATGGTGACTGCAGCCATGAAATTAAAAGATGTTTGCTCCTTGGAAGAAACACAATGACAAACCTAGACAGTGTATTAAAAAGCAGAGACATTACTTTGCCTACAAAGATGTGTATTGTAGAAGCTATGGTTTTTCCAGTAGTCATGTACAGGTGTGAGAGCTGGACAGTAAAAGGCTGAGTGCCAAAGAATTGATGTTTTTAAACTGTGGTGTTGGAGAAAACTCTAGAGAGTCCCTTGGACAGCAAGGAGATCAAACCAGTCAACCCAAAAGGAAATGAATCCTGAATATTCATTGGGAAGACTGATACTGAAGCTCCAATACTTTGGCCACCTGATACAAAGAGCCAACTCATTGGAAAAGACCTTGATGCTGGGAAAGATTGAACGCAAGAGGAGAAATGGGTAACAGAGGATGAGATGGTGGGATGGCCTCACCGACTCAATGGGCATGAGTTTGAACAAGCTCCAGGAGATGGTGAAGAACAGGGAAGCCTGGCGGGCTGCAGTCCCTGGGGTTCCAAAGAGTGGAACACAACGTAGCAACTGAACAACAACTTGGTACTCTGTTGTTATCTTTTCACATCTGTAACTGTTTTGCTGTCACTTCCAGTATCTAGGTAATATTTTATTATAAGGAGGATACAGTGATTTACTTCCTCCCCCTCATTGCTGAGCATTTGTATTACTTCCCTGTTTTCACTCTTCCGCAGATACAGTAGCAAAGATCTTTAAAGGTACATCTTTGAATGCCATCATAATTTTCTCTTAAGAATAATTCTGCATAGAGAATTGTCAAGTAACACCTTTTTATAAATTTTGCCCCAAAATGCCGATCAGAATGATAGTTATAGTCCCATTAAAATACCTGTTTCTTGAGACCCTCTTCAGCAATTAGTTGTTCTTTTAAATATTTGCCAATTTGATAAGCAAAAATAACATCTTATTCTTGTCTGAACTCTGCTTCTCTGATTACTAGTGAGGTGAACATGTTTAATGCTCACTTTTTTTTTTTTTTGCTTGTTCAATAAGTTTATTATTGTCTTTATCTGAAAAGTGTTGACAGCAAATTGAAGTTTGGTTTATTAACTCTTGGCAGCCTGTTCCTGAACTTGAAGGAAGCTGATCTCTCTTGTGAACAAGTGACATTTTGGAACGTTTCCACCTCTTCTTTTTAAGTTCTTTCTTAGGCTTCTTCTCATATGCTGGATTCTCTCGTACTGCAGCATGAGCTTTCTTATACATCTTCTCCATCATGTCTGTAGTTACGTTGTGCTTTATGTACTGAGAGAACTGTTTCTTGTAAGCATCCTCATATTCTTCAATCAGGTAATGCATGTAACCTGCAGCATCGTGCTCCACGATATGTTTCCAGTGTACCTCAGCGTTGAATTCTTTGCTTCTTAATACATTGCTTTTTCATCTCTGCTGAACTTTCTGTTTATTTTTTACTGGAAATTCTGTAATAGATCAATTATTATTAACTTCTTATCACATATGCAGAAAATATTTCCCGGTTTATCATTTGTCTTTTAATCTGTCTTGGTGTTTTAAAAACATACAGTGGTGGAGCGAATAATGCAACAAATTTCCATGTATCTGTGAAATCTCTACAGTTACCACTTGTGCCCACTCTCATGGCATAAATTATGGTGTGGTTTTTTTTTTTTTTTTTTTGAGCTAGAAAAACTTTGAATGATGATGCAGTTAATCTCTACTCTTCTCCTTAATGAGTCTTTCTTTGGTGTTAATGTGTCTTTGTCTGCTGCTGTTTTTCAGATGTAGCCTTGGCCGCGGTCCTTGTCCCTGTGTTGGTCATGGTGCTCACCACTCTCATTCTCATACTAGTGTGTGCTTGGCATTGGAGAAACAGGTTAGTGCAAAACTGGTTCACCTGACTGGTCCTAGAGGGGATGTTTCCAAATATGAAATAGAACTAAATATAGAAGATGAACCGTTTTGAGAGTGAGAGTTAAGGTGGTCATTAAAATAAAAATATGTACATTTCTCCTTTATTCCCATAAAAAATGAGTAAGTTCAATCTCATAAGTTATTGAGTACCTTTATTACATCAAACTTTGTGTTACGTACTGAGTTACACACAGTAGTAAGGTATAATAGATACTGAGTAACATTTACTGAGAGAATGAAACACCATTCTTATCTCCAGACTGTCTGGCAGGTTGACCACTATACTTTGGGTTGATGAGTTGTATGTGAAGTGCAGAGGAACACAGATGCAAGAATCTTAAGAGTTACCTGAAACCTTTTTTTCGGAAAAGAGTAATCCTCATGTTTGACAAGTTTTCCCTTAAAGGAGGAGTTGATTTTAGCTAGATAGAAGAAGAGAGAATGGCCCGGACTGAGGGCATGGCTTGGGAGAAGGCACGGAGATGTGGAACGTAGGCAGAATAGTGAGTTGTCTCACAGGGGCTTGGCGTGGGGGAGCACTGGGAGACTCATAGAAAGGCAGCCTGGTCTGGACCAGGAAGGGCTTTCTGTAGATGTGGAACGCATTGACCAGTGTTCAGCAGGCAGGTGATATTATCAGATGACTGTAGGAAAATGGTGGCAGCAGTTTGTGAGGGTGGACTGAAGAGACAAGAGACTAGAAAAGACAGAGAGATGAGTTAGGAAACTATGAAGGGCAGGCAGGAACATAGCACAGCAGTGCTAGGAGAAGGGGGAGAAGTTTGCCAGTAGTGTCAGTGGGGGACTTGCTGGGCTGCTTGCCAGAGGAGGAGGATCTAGGATTCACTCCAGTTTCTGGCTTGTGCATTTAGACCAGCAGAGATAACATAGCAGTGGGGACAGCTTTGGTGACTAACAGGTTTGGAGGGAGCTCATTTGTTTAGCCATTAAATATTTGCGCTCTGACTCTGTACCAAGTATTTGAGCCGTCTGGTGAGAGTCCTCTGGTGAGCCCCAAAGTCTGTCCAGTGGGAGAGAATACATTGCATAGAACCATCCACCATGGAACCTGCTTGTCACAGGGCCGAGCTGTCAGGGCAGGTAGGAATCACAAGATTGGAGATGAAACAGTAGCCAGTATTCAGCAAGTCACTGGGTTTATTACACGTAATTAGCACAGAACTCAGGTTGGGCAGAGCAGGGAACCACTCCAGGGAGCAGTCTGGAAGGAGGCGTCCCGGCACCAGCAGCAGCGGTCTCTGGTCCAGCCGCAGGCCTTGGTCCCAGCAGGGCCACGGGTAGCGTCCATGTGCAGGGGGTCAGGGCCTCCCGCCAAGAGCCTTCAGGTCACTCAGCTCAGTGGTCCCCTCTTAAGGAAGAACTGTTACCCAGGGGAGGAGCCCTGACTCCTTCGGTGTCTCTGTCTGTTCCTGTGCTGTGCATGGCCCATCAAACTTCTGATCTAAAGTAATGTTCTCAGTTTACCACTCTAAGACACTGGCAACCCTACAGCAGATGTTTCAAAACAACTCTTAGGAAAGTTCACCTTGGCCACTGGGACTCCCATTTTGAGCTAGGTAGCGAGTCGTACAGGCTTCCCCGGTAGCTCAGTTGGTAAAGAATCTGCCTGTAATGCAGGATATCTGGGTTCACTTCCTAGATCGGGAAGATCCCCTGGAGGAGAGAATGGCAGATTACTCCAGTGTGTTTGCCTGGAGAATACCATGGACAGAGGAGCCTGCTGGGCTACAGTCCATGCAGTCGCAAAGAGCTGGATACAGCTGAGCCACTAACGCACACACACACGCGCGCACATCATAAGTAGCTTAAATCCTGGAAGTTTCACACATGAGGAGTAGGAATCGTAACACAAAAGAAATGCCATCGAAACAGGACTGACTACAGTGTGTTCCACAGGAGGAAGGACCCTGTCTGCAGGACAGACAGCTTAGCATGGCGGGGGAGGGTGAGGAGGGGAAGGAGGGAACAGGGCTGTAGGAGAGTCCAGGAGGGGAAGTCCATGCTGCTGTCAGGCAAGTGGACAGCAGCACTAGCGGTGATGAGAACACCAATGGCAAATCCTTATACAAAATCAAAGGAAATGCTGGCTTTAGGCATGATTCTAAATGCCTTACATGTTTACCTCATTTAACCAGTTTGTAAAGCAGGTATTGTTACAGATCCCATTTTACAGAAGAGGAAAGTGAGACTGAGAGAGCAGGAGTAACTTGCCGAGGTCACCTGGTCAGCAGGGTGGGGATTCGGTCCAGGCCTCTAACAGTCAGCCGATCAGGTCTAATTATCTACGGTTAAAGCCCCGGGCTGGGGGGTGAGCAGCGGGGAGCAGAACTGTTGAGAGCCCGGAGGCAAGTCCTGAGATGAGTTTGGGATGCTGTCTAGAGGACTCTGTGGACATTCAGACTCCGCAAAGAGGTAGATGGAACATGAGCCTGTTCAGGACAGAAGGTCTGAGCTGCAGAATTAAGGTTACTTTTAAGAACTTAGTGGATGAAATTGCGGACAACTGGCTTTGTCACAAGGAGCAAAGAGAAACTGCCGTTAAGGGGCTTATAAAGGTAGCTATGAGAAAAGTAATAATAAAAACAGCTGCCACTTACTGACTCCCTGACCCATGCCGGGCACTGTTCTAAGTACTTTACATGTCATGAATAAACAACCTGAAGCTTTTTCATTTGAGATCAAGAATATGCAATCCTATTTTATAGTACAACCATTGGACAACTTCAGCACCTACTATACTTCCTTGAAATAATGAAGTATTATATTTTAAATACAACCATACTTTTAAATGAGGAAGCTTTTAGTATCAATAATAAAAACACAGTCTTATACTGGAGAAGACTGTTTCCAAGTAGGAAAGGCACATACCTTGGGCTTTTGAGGAAGCCTCATTTGTGATCATGAGCAAATCACATAACCCTCTTGAGCTCATTTGTAACGATGGAACAGCTTCTTTCTCTTTAGCTTGCAGAGCATTATTTTAATTAGATTTACATTCTTGAACCAGAAAATGTCCTTTCGTGTGCTTGATATTTTTCTCTGTAGATAGCAGTTCTTAATGCCGGGGAGAGACGGAAGTTTCTCCAGGGGAAGATATTCTGAATTCTGAGGAGTGGGCTAAGGAGAACCTTCTCCACAGCCCACGTAGCCCTCAGCTCTCTCACTGTTAGTGGTGGTGTGGCTTGTCCTGGGCAGGGTAGAGGAATCAGGTCTACGCAGTTAAGGGTATGTGTGACACTTTAAACTTCTCAGGGGCAAAGGACCATAGGGAAAAAACAGTAAGTTGAGAAAATAATAACAATGCAGAAGAAAAGGGCTGTGTTATTCTTGTTGTCCTGTGAACTTGATGAATCAACAGACTTGTGAAATTTTATTTGAAACCAAAACAAACCTAACAGGATTTCTCCATCATAATCCACATGTCAGGGTTGGGTCTTTGGTTTGATTCAGCTTTTTTATCTACAGAATCAGTCTTTAAAAAAAAAAAATCTCTTTATCCGTTTTGAGTGGGAAATAGTTGGGTAACAAAATAACTCTGTCAGCAGATAGTTGCTTAATATTTATTGAGAGTCCAGAGTTCAGCCATGGCAACTTTGAAAGTCAAATGAAAAAGAGGTCTCCCCCGGATAGATCAGCAAGTAGCAGTGTGTACTCTTGACTAATTATTAACTTTTGAGTGTTTATCTTACTGTTTCAGAGCTTTCTTACTAGTGAATTCACTCTATTTGCTTTTTTTTTTTCTCCTGTATTTTTCCAGAAAGAAAAAAACTAAAGGCACCTATGACTTGCCATACTGGGACCGGGCAGGTAATTTACGGCTTTGTATCTCTTTCTAGCAGAGGGAAGCCCTGCCCTGTAGGGGGCGACAGTAGAAGAGGAAAGCCATTTTCAGGCCCCCATTAACTCCCTGGCACTGTTAGAAAAATGGCATTCCTCTTCTGTTCTGATTTGTTTCTTTTCTGTAAAAATTTCCTGTAGTCGCTAAGTAATGAAATGGAATTTCATTATAAGAATTTCTCATAACACGCGCTTTGCTCTTTTCCTTCTGGAAAACTTGTCTGATTTGCCTCCATGTACGTCTCTGTCTTGAGACCAGCTTTCTGTGTGGTGTACGTGGACACTAGGTAAGAGGCAGGGGACTGCGGTTCTGGTGACAGCGTGGGTCACTCTGCCGTGGCTCTTTGTCCCAGTGGAGTTAGTCTGCCGTCTCTGTCATGAGCTGTTGTTCCTTCTGATTCCTACTCTGTGTGGCAGGTGGCAGCTTGCTGCAGGTGACAGCAGGGGCCTTCTGCGGGTCTCCCACTTCCCCAGCCTCACTGGAATGACTGGAGTCCAGAGTTCACTGTGACTAGGGCAGAAAAGAGCAGTGGCAGGGTCAGATCCTGTGCCACTGTCCCCCCAACCACCCCCCACCCCCAGGGTTCATCTTAGAATTCTTTGAACTTATTAATGTATTAAAAACCACTGCTGTAACAACTGTCTGGCTGCACTATAACAACAGTGGTCTGCTTCAGTATATTGCTTTTGATAGAGATTTGCACCGTGTTCTGCTTTGCATTGGATAGTCTATCAAAGCAGAAAATAAGCTTGAACAACTTAAGGAACTAGAAAAAGAAGAACAAACTAAACCCAGGGCTACTGGGAAGAAATAAATAATAAAGATTAGATGAGAGAAAACAGAGAATAGGAGAAAACCAGAAAATGGCAAGTATTGGCAAGGATGTGAAGAAATTGGAGCCATTGTGCACTGTTGATGGGAATGTAAAATGGTACAGCTTCTTTGGAAAGTAGGTGTTTTTATTTGGTCAGTTCCTCAAAGAGTTTAAAATACAATTACTGTGTGATCCAGCAATTCCACTTCTAGGTATATACCCAAAAGAATTGAAAGCAGAGCCTTGAATAAATATTTCTACTTCCATGTTCATAGCAGTATTATTCAAAATAGTTAAAACATGGAAGCAACCCAAGTATTGACCCACTGCTAAGTCACTTCAGTCGTGTCCGACTCTGTGCGACCCCATAGACGGCAGCCCACCAGGCTTCCCCATCCCTGGGATTCTCCAGGCAAGAACACTGGAGTGGGTTGCCATCTCCTTCTCCAATGCATGAAAGTGAAAAGTGAAAGTGAAGTCGCTCAGTCGTGTCCGACTCTTAGCAACCCCATGGACTGCAGCCTACCAGGCCCCTCCACCCATGGGATTTTCCAGGCAAGAGTACTGGAGATTGACCCACTAGTATATGGATAAGCAAAATGCAGTATACACATAAAATGGAATGTTAAGCCTTAAAAAAGGAAATTCTGCACTATATACTGCAATGTGGATGAACCTTGAGGACTTTATGCTAAGTGAAATACACCAGTCACAAAAAGAAAAATAACATATGACTCCGTTTATACGAGGTACTCCTTATATATGGTATTCTAAAGACAGAGTAGAGTGCTGGTTGCCAGGGACTGAGGGGAAGAGAGAATCAGAAATTACTGCTTCATAGATATGAAATCTCAGTTTCACAAGACAGAGACGGCTGGAGTGAGGGTTGCCCAACAATGTAAACATACGTAGTATCACTGAGCTGCTTAATTAAAAATGGTTCAGAAAGCTCCCTGGTGCCTAGTGGTCAGGATTCCAGGCTTTCACTACTACTGGATTCAATCCCTGGTCAGGAAAGTGAGATCCTGGAAGCCGTGTGGGTGAAGCCAAAAAAAAAAAAAAGAAAGGGTAAGAGAGAAAATATTATGTGTATTTTACCACATTTTTTTTAAGTCTTGATCATCAAGGCTCATTTTATAGATCTTTGTTATAGAAACAGCTTAAATGCAGCAAGATTTCTCCCTTCGTATACTGTTACCATTTCAAACATAGCTTTCTCTTTAATGGTCTCTCTTGCTTATGATCACAATGAAGGTTGGTGGAAAGGAATGAAGCAGTTTCTTCCTGCCAAATCAGTGGAGCACGAGGAAACCCCAGTTCGCTACAGCAGTAGCGAGGTGAACCACTTGAGTCCGAGAGAGGTCACCACCATGCTGCAGACGGACTCTGCAGGTAATTATAGCACAGCCCGGGCTCAAGGGGAAACTGCTGTGCTTGCTGCAAAGTGCTTTGGTATTTACAGTATCTTTTATCTTTTTCATGTGTAGGAGATGAGCTAGTTTCCAAATGTAGAATCACTTTTTAAAAAAGACCTCGAGAGAGTCATTTCTGTGTCTCAGATGTTCTATCCATAAAATTGGGGTATTCATTTCTTAAAAACTTTGGGCATTTTGTCTGCTTATCTGGAATTTCATTTGGTTTTATTGGAAGTTTGGGGGTATTAAAAGGAGAGCAGGAAAGACACAGTGGCCTCGGTATTTATCCTATTAACCCAGTGTATATTTTAAACATTTCCTAATATTTGAAAAAGAAAAACATGAAATTATTTTCCAAGACCAATACAGTAATGGACTTTATTTTTGAATGAAATAGTTATCTATAAATCTGAAGAACACATACACTCTTTGTACAGAATTCCATGAATGAAGCTTTCGGGCACAATGACATATTACCTTGAGATAACATCTTTTTTAATTTTGAAGTTGATTCTTGCAGGAAAACCCATCCATCTCCATGATAGCACAGGTGCCATAAAGACGTGTGTGTTTTCAGGGTAAGCCTGTGGCATTAATGAGAGGACTTTTCTGTTTGTGTTTTGTGACACCCAGAGTACGCACAGCCACTTGTGGGAGGAATTGTGGGCCCCCTCCATCAGAGGTCTACCTTTAAACCAGAAGAAGGAAAAGAAGCAGGGTATGCTGACCTCGATCCCTACAGCTCCCCAGTGCAAGAAGTTTACCACGCCTATGCAGAACCACTGCCAGTGACCGGGCCTGAGTACGCAACCCCAATCGTCATGGACATGTCCGGGCACCCCTCAGCTGCAGCTGGCCTGCCCTCAACTTCCACTTTCAAAGCTGCAGGGAACCAACCGCCCACTTCGGTGGGAACATACAACACTCTCCTCTCCAGGACCGACAGCTGCTCCTCAGCGCAGGCCCAGTATGATACCCCGAAAGGTGGGAAGCCAGGCCCAAGCGCCCCGGATGAACTGGTGTACCAGGTGCCGCAGAGCACGCAGGAGGTGTCAGAAGCAGGGAAGGAGGGTGAATGTGATGTTTTTAAAGAAGTCCTTTGAAGGTGATGCTGCTTTTTACAAAGCATCATTTTAAAGCACATGGCCTTTTTTGTTGTTGTTGTATTAGTGGTAGAACGTATTACATATCTGTCACGGATGTGGTTGGGGGAAGTGTGATGACCGAGGTACAAAAACTACTAATCTTACCATCTTGCTTTAAAAGGGTTACTGTGGCACAGTTACTGCTTGCCTATGAAATTTTAGACATCTTGTTACTACTGTAAAACACTATTTTATACAGAAAAGGCTCCCTACTATGCACTTCAAAGAAATTTAAAATCACTGAGTATTTATTACCGATGCTGCAGGTACATTGATGAACTCGAGATGGCTCTGTAAGCCTTTTTGGCAATAACGCATGGTACTGTTCTTAAAATGTCTAATGGCTTGAAATTCAGCAATTTGTGAAAAGTGGGTACTATTGTGATTTCTTCCTCTTCTATTCTTGTATTGCTTTCTGAATTTAAAAAATATATATTGATATAATCATTGTTTTGATTGCAGCATTATATATTTATCCATCTTTCCTTAGGAAGAGCTGTAGCTGGGAAACTGACCTGTAGTGAGCAGGGTGATTTTTCACTTTCTGACACTCTAATGAACTTAAACATTTCAGAGTACATGACCTGGTCTCATCCCTTGTTTGTTCCACCTGGGGCCCTTGGTGGCCTGCCCCATTCTCATCTTTATAAATGCCTGAGTTTTTTTCAGTGGGTGATGCTTGCTCTATCAATCTCATTAATTTAGATCCCCTAGTGTCTTCATGCGGAAACAGGAACAATTTTATAAATTAAAAAAGCTATAAAGGAGATCCTCTGCTCCAGACTTTATTTGCAATGGAATTCTTCCTAGGAGAGTGTGAAAAGTTAAGGACTTTTAAACGTGAACACTGTAAACAATACCCACTTAATATTTCTCAACATGAAAAGCAAAATTATTCCTCAGGAATCGTATAAATTACCTCCCCTCCACAAAAGTAACCAAATTGTTTTGGTTTTATATACAGACTGTTCTTTGACTCTCAAGGTATTTATTGTTTTTAGTGAAATAAATATTTTCCCACAGTAAGAAATGCAAACCCAGCATGTATTTTTCGGCTCTGTGTGATTATGCCATCCATGTGGTCTGGGGTGTGAGTAGTCTCCCGTATCACAGGGAACAGAGGGAACAAATGTTTTAGCATCCTAGCAAAGGAAAATCCCTGTCTTTTTGGTCACCCAGAAGTAGTTTAAATGACTGAAACAGAAATCATCTGCAGTTTACTAGCCTTAGTGTAAAAACCATCTTTAGAAGTCTTTAGATTGGTAAGATGATATGAGAAGCTAACTATATGATTAAAATATATCAATTTTACATCCCCTAGTTTATAGTTTAATATTGAAATGTACTTCCCCAGCAGGTTCTAGTCGTTTCTTTTAGCCAATACCGCCAGATGATGGCAGAATTTGCTAAATTTAACCAACTATATACAGTGTTCATTTTGCTTGTTTCCATGAGTCTTTTAGCATTGTAAAACATTGCTCCAAAACAGAACTGCCAAATTCTACAGCCTCCCTGCATTCTAGTTGTATGATTTTGTTGGTCTTATTTTCAGTTGCTTTTCCTTTTTCCAACAGACTTTTGAGGCATAATTTTATTCATTGAAAAACCATTACACATTTTGTTTCAAAATATTTGAAACAAAAAGCACAGATGTTGAACTTTTATTAAAACAGGTATGAATGTGTAAAGCACATATATTAATGTAGTCATCCCCCTCCAGGTGGGAAGAAAGTAAACCAATTGCTTTTATTTTTTTATTCATCCTTAGTATACAAAAATCTACTTCTAAAATCATATGCCTATTTGAAGCTTTAAAAGAAATGAGTTCAGTAACTATTTCTTTTTTCCAAAGACGCTTGCTATTTTTAATTGTGTGTACCTGATTGTTTTCCCATAGAACTTTTTTTTTTGTTGAGAAGCAAATGTTTTCATAAATAATGCATGTTTTAAGACTTGATTCATATGTTACCACTGTGCTGTCCCTGAACTACCAATAATTTTTATAAAATATCTAGTTTTTAACTATTATTATATATTTTACTTTCCACATGAAGAGCTGAGCCTGATACAAAAGGTTGTTCTGGTATGTACTTTTTAATTCGTTTTCATATTAGAGTTTTTTGGTTTTTTTTTAACGTTACTATGTCTGATATAGATACAGCTTTGGAGACAATCAAGTAACAACTGAAAATGTGAAGGTAACCATTTTTTACAAAATTCCCTTGATTTTTTTATTCTTTGCTTGAAACGTAAAAAAAAAAAAAAAAAGTCACTGTGACTTACTGGGTTAAATTTTTTCCTGTTAATGCAGTTATAAAAATAGAATCAGACAGTGGTACAGGAAATGTGGCCCTTAAGGTTTCATAAAATTACACTGACTTCGCTGTTACTTGATCTTAGGAACCAGCACAGTTAAAGGTAAGATATTGTGAATGCTGATTTATATTGTATTAAAAGCTGTAAATCTAAATAGATCCTATTGTGTATGCAGGGTCTAGCCCAGTTATTTAAGTTCACGTTTCACTATTTGCACTTTGCATTGAACAATGGGTTTATTTGCTGTTGAAATGGTTCGAGTAGAAGATTTATACAGTAACTGAAAATATGTTATGTATACATTTGCCCTTCTCCCTCCCATCCACAAGAGGGAGCAGAAAATGAGCTTATTTAAATATGAATGTGGCCATAATTCTGTGGAATGTAATAAAGCTTGAACCTCTTTCCCTGGGCTGGTCCACATTGTAACCTGGAGAGCAAGAGGGTTATAGAAAAACACCATGTCAGATAATAGGATTAGAAAGAACAACTAGATTAGGTGGGACAATAAAAGCTTTTCAACCCTCTTAAGAGAAATCAGTGAAGTTCTGTTTATTTAAAAAAAAAAAAAATTACCTACTGGCTATGCCTTTTGGTTCTGAACTTGAAATCCCTAAACTGCAATATCTAAGTAAGAGTTGGATATTTTTAGGTCAACTGTGGCACCAGTTCTCATATAATCCAACTTGTAACTAGTTTCTTCTTCTCATCTCCTCCTCTTCTTTTTTGGCACTGGGAAAGGTAGAAACAAAACATATATTGAAATACGTATTGGAAATAAAAATGGCTTTGCGTGTCAGTGATATTCTCCCAGAATGTACTTTTCTTACCTCGGCATGAACTGTAGTCACTCAGTATTTGTATATGTTGCTAGAATTTGATTGTATAAATAGTGAGATTTTAATGTGTTCATGTGTTTTTAATAAATTGTATATATGTATCTTGTTCCCTTTTTTTTCTTTCTTAAACCTTGAGGTTTGTAGCCATTCTCGTTCTATACAAAATACCAGATTCCTCAATTTTAAGAGCAGCCAGAAATGTTATGGCCAGTGTTACAGTATTTACAGTAACATTTGAAAATGCCACCATTAGTGTTTGACTTTTAACTTTTTCTGTAGCCAGCACCACCCTTTCTGAAGCCAGACTCAGCATCCACAGCCTGGCTGTGGGCCCCGGCTGTGTGGTATGAGGGAATGAGCAGCTATGGCTTTTCCACCCGAGTTATCAGAAGGATCAAATGAGATGGTATGTGTGAACATATGCTGGAATTAACAGCACAGAGTGTACATTCAGCATGTAGGTCTGAGTTCAATCAGCTACTGGTTTTCTCCCCCAACACCACTTTTCAAGTATGTCGTTTATTCCCGTTTCTGACCTAATATTTATACACCCTCTTTAGAGAGGTAGGTTGTCAGCGATAATTATCATTGTCTCCCAATGATACCAGTTCTTTCTACACATGCCTCTTCTGACAGCTTTTGGTTCTAGCCATGTAACTTCTATTGCTCTCTTCACCCACTGCCCCCCCCTCCAATAATCTTTGATTATAGTCAATAAAGTGAAAAGGGAGACTGGCTCACCACTGTAGTCCAACTGGCTTGTCTGCATCCCACCAGTCTTTTCTGGTGCACCCTAGGTAAGCTTTCCATTTGAAGATGTGACTGAATCATGTGGACAGCTGGTTTTGTCATGAAAGTGCCACTGAAATCCAGAAACAGCTCGACTCTGACAGGTTTACTCATTCTTGTCTTCTTTGTCTCTTGTCTTTTTTACTTTACTTCAAATAAGCTTCGAAAATACTGCTTACGAATTTTCTCCTTCTTGAGCTTGCCTACTTCAGCTTCTTTGTATAAACTTTATTTCTTTAAAATAATGAAGTCACCAGACTTTAAGAATTGCAGTCTTTGGTTATTTACTTATCCAGAGCTTCATGTTTATCCTGTTTCTTTTGACTTAGAAAAAAAAATTTTTTCATTCTACCAAACTACTGATCATAATCATGGTTTACTTAACTGCAGGAGAAAACATGCTTAATTCAGCCAGCATGATCTTAGATTTCCATATACGTCCACGCTTCAGGTCTGGTTTAAGATTCCAGTCTGGTTCCTCGGGTATAACTGAAAGGAACTAGAGTTATACACCTGAAGTGGGTCCAGTACACTACATCAGGGAACTGCCGCACACCAGTTCCCTACCGATTCACAGTAGCCAGATGAACCTCTCAAAATGTCCTGTTACATTCAAAATGTGTTGTAGTAAACTAACCCCCCTTACTTACTAGGAAGTCAGCGTCCCTTCAGAAGTCTAAGATGAACTAACTATAGTTAAAAACACCTCAGAAAACTAGCTTATTTTTAAACAATACAATGAAAAGTTCACTTTCCCTGATATCTTAACATCTTGGTTTCCATAAATTAAATATATTCACAGAAATTAAGCTGGTGGTTATGAATCACCAGGCAGCAACAGACTTGATACACAATAATTTCTTGACAAGTACATCCAACATATTTAAAAATAAACTAAAAATTGCAGTATAAAAATAAAACTAACACTGTTAGCATTATCTTCTGAGTCTGTAGGGTTACTCTTGGGTCAAGTCGGTTACAAAGTTTTTTTCTATAATGTCCTTCAGAAAGAGCTGCTCCGCAGTCACATTGTGATATTCATTCTAAAGAAGAAAAGCAAAAGTCACCGTCTATCCCAATCTGAAGAAACTAACAGCGGCAGCAATGGAATATGCTATATATTTAAACAAAAAAAAAAAAAAAACTCAAGTAACAAGTGACATGGACTTGAACTTCTGTTATCTATTGTTTTTCACTGCTCATTCTTTTGCCAGAGCCTTCCCTAAAAGCCTACTCTTTCCACTTAAACCATCACTTAAGTAAGAGGCTCCCTCACATCATCTTCTGGTCTGCTGAAGTGAAGTCACTCAGTCGTGTCCGACTCTTTGCGACCCCATGGACTGTAGCCCACCAGGCTCCTCTGTCCATGGGATTCTCTAGGCAAGAATACTGGAGTGGGTTGCCATTTCCTTCTCCAGGGAATCTTCCCAACCCAGGGATTGAACCCAGGTCTCCTGAATTGCAGGTAAACATTTTAACCTCTGAGCCAGTAAAGAACCCAACTCTGGTCTACTGAATTACGGTGTAAATCTAGAAACCAAATTGACAACATCTAACCTGAATAATTCCACTTATTCAGCTTACATAGTATTTAGGGATGAGGATTTAAGGGGATTGGTTTCATTTCATGGGATATATCCATATACTTAACAATAAATCATTTATTGTTCAACATTAAAATGTACATGTAATATTTTATCACTTGTGCCACTAATCTAAGTTATTAGGAAAACAGAAAATTCACTCCCATTCACAGTAAAAGTTTAAGGATCAAATCTACCATTATTAATCCCCATTCAAGAGAAAAATGATCTAGTATATAAGTTTACAAGTTTTCTGACCATGAAGATTCTCTCGTGAGGTTAAAAAGTTATAGCCCTTCCCATCTACTTAACTGGAAAACTCCATGAAAATAGTTAGTATGATCATGGCCATGCTTTTAGGTGAATCTGTCATATCTCAAACAACACGTTTCTATCTTTTCAAACAGTGCATCAAATACAGCATCTAAGGTAAGGCTTGGTCCCTATGTAGGTTTGATAAGATTCTTCCAAGGGTCTGAGGCCAGCAGATTGGGAGCTGTTGCTGTAGTTAAGAACTCTGGACCCCACTCCTAATTTTAGCGCATGCTATCTCTGTAAACCCTTATTAAGCCATCAACCTCTCAAAACATGTTCCCTCAGTAAAATGACAGAGTGAAACAGTGGAATATACAAGCTTACCTCACTCATCAAAGACATGGTGGCATTCCCATAGTAGTGCAAAGGGCTCTTGAGGTCAGAAAAGTTGTACTTAAAGCCAGCAAGGTGAACTTCATGACATATGTGAAATGCCAATGTAATGGCAATAATGCCTGTGGTTGGGTGTTTGGGTTTCTGGGGGAGGAAATGAAAATTTAGGGGAAAAAGTCCACACAAGGTACTTGTTTCCAAAGCCTGTTTGGGTGATCCATCTTACAGCGTCTTCTGAGCATTTCATCAAGACAAAAAAAGTTCAACCTTCATCATGCCCCAAGGCTCAAGTGCCAAGTTAATATCCTAACTCTATAAAGTGCTGGTTGAAATCTTAGAAAGTCTTTCAAGTAAAACCTAACTGCAGTATTAGTCCAGAAGACAACTATTAGATGAAGGATTGAGGAAAAGGATGCTGCCGCCTTGTTTAGAAAACACATCAAGTCCGGCAACTTGTGGAAAAAGCCAAGCCTGAGAATATTAAACCCATGTATGAAATGTAAGGACCACTTAATTCACCGACAGATAGAATCATGCTAAAAGGCTTCAAGTCATTTAGCCAGAAAATAGTTCTGTTTCATAATGCTGATAATTCAGCTCTAGGGAAAGATGGCTTTAATTGAGTAACTTCAATAACAAACTGCCAAGGTGAGGATCTGACTAGAAAATGAAGATTCCAGATGTATATACATAGTAAAGTCACACTCAGTTTTGTTTTTAAATTGATAAATTTAAATTTTGACTAAAACCAAGCATCCCCTTCACATGTACATATATCCTAAAAAGTACTATCATAGATGTTTGACCAAAGGGTCTTGGCATTCTAAGCTTTAATTCTTGTAGGGTAGCCTTCAAAAGCAAAAACAAAATATATCTTAAGTGTTTTTTTAACACAAAAATTCAAGGAGATTTTTTTTTGATTAAACATTTCCTACAGATCCCATGGAAATTACATATGATTAATTATGGTTTCAAGAAAAATCAGAGCAGCATAATAAAATCAAGTAAACTCCAGGAAGCAAATTTGTCTGAAAGCCTAACAGCCTTTTACCTAAGTTTTTCTTTACCCCTTGCACTACTGTGACTCCACCACAGCTTCTCCATCTGCTGTGAAAGGAAGTTAATGGTTGGGTTAAAAACCTAGGAGTCATCCCACCTCACTGATGCCATCACATTTCAAGTTCTCGCTTTCCTTTCTTCATACCTTAGAGTTTTCCATTCACCATTATAGTCATTCCCTTATGTAGGCCTTCAGTTTCCTTTGGCACCCATCTCCCACAGAACCTATATTGTTCCTGACAGAATCTCAACCCTGAAAACAGCATACTTGACTGGTCACAGATTACATTTATGACCACCTCAAGTGGGCATTCAGTCATGTCCAACAATCCAGTTATACTCCCCTAGTAAACTCCCATTTCTACTCTGCAAGATGACAATCTCATACCTTTCTATCCAACAGCTCTACCTTCCTTCCTACTTCAAACTGCCAGTTTAATCCTCATTTTTCTTAGAAAACAGAATCAGACAAGAACTACATCATCTTCCCAATTCCAAATCTACCTTTGTCTTTACCCATATTTTCAGTGTTCACTCCTAGGTGGATGAGCTGCCCCTGTTTCTACCTAGAGCCAGCCTCTCCACTCATGCACTCCATTTTACCCCATCTTTTTTCTCAACAATTTTGCTTCTACAAGTATCCCCTTTGTCTCATCATCAATATTTCCCTCTAACGAACCATCCCTTCAGCATACAAACATATCTATCTAAAAACCCATCACAACAACAACAACAACCCTTCCTGAACCTATGCCTTCCAGCCTTTCCTCTGCTTTCTTTTCCAGCAAAACCCCATTGAAGATTTGCCTCCACTCACTCATGTCCCACGTTCTTTCTCTTTCACCCAGTTCAATCGGGCTTTCTTCCTCTTCCTATACTTGTCCCCATCAGTGTGACCTCTGTGTTTCCAGGATGGCGTCTGATGCAGTTGACCTCTGAAATACAGCTGTGTCCCTCACTTGGCTTCTCGGACACTGCCCTAGTGGAATTTCAGTGCACTTATAACTAGTTCTAGTACCATCTCTAAGTAAGACCAGAGGCTTCCTGTGCACTACCTAAAGCAAAAATCAAGGGATAAATCTGATCTTACCTCACTTAGGAAAGTAAAAGTTGAAAATTCACAAAATATACATTCAGAAGCTGTCCTTTCCCTCAAAATTAGCAAGACAGGACTTAATATTTATGCTTTTTTGACTTCGGAAATCCACTTCCAGGTGTCTTTCCTACAGAAATCACACAAGTGTGCAGAAAATCCCTATAAACACATGCATTTCTACATTACCTATAGAGGAAAAAAAAAGCTGGCTAGAAAACTAAAGGTCTGTAAATAGGGGAAGAGTTAGATCAGAGAAACAGCAGAACAATATAGTATAATCACAAACTACACTCAACAACAAAAAAAGTGCTTGTGTTTGTAACTGCACAGACAGAAGTTGATGCAAACAATAAAAGCTGGAGAGGATGTAGAGAAAAGGGAACCTTCCTACCTTTGGTGGGAATGCAAATTGATACAGCTACTGTGGAGAAGGAGTATGCAGATTACTTAAAAAACTAAGAACAGAACTACCATATAACCCAGCAATCTCACTCCTGGGTGTATACCTGGAGAAAACCATAGTTCATGAAGATACATGCACCTCAATGCTCACTGCAGCACTATTTAAAATATCCGGGACATCGAAGCAGCCTAGACGTCCACTGACAGAGATGGATCAAGACGATGTGATACACATACACAGTGGAATATCACTCAGCTGTAGAAAGGAATGAAATAGTGCCCTTTGCAGACATGGATGGGCCTAGAGACTGTCATACGGATGGAAGTCAGAAAGAGCAATATTGCTTGTATGTAGACTCCGGGAAAATGGTATAGATGAGCTTACATAGAAATAGAGACCCAGATAAAGTTACAGATGCCAAGGAGAGAGAAGGGATGGGATGAATTGAGAGATCGGGGTTGACATGTATACTCTGGTGGCACTGTGTATAGCACAGATAACTAATGAGAACCTACTGTACGGCACAGGGAACTCTGCTCAGTGCTCCCTGGTGACCGAAACGAGAAGGAAGTCTAAGAAAGGGATATAGGTATACGTATAAGTGATTCACTTTGCTGTACAGCAGAAACTAACACAACATTATAAAACAACTATACTCCAATAAAATTAACTTTTAAAAAAGTATTTGTGAATGCACAGACAAGAGTCTAGAAGGATATAAAAATGCAAAAGAGCTTGGGAGATAATCTGAATTATACAGAGAAAAAAAGGATGATTTCCTTTTTAAAAAAATATTCCTTTGTAAAAGCTGTTCAAGCATGTAATATTTCAGAATTTTTTTATTGTGCTAATGAAAAGGAACAAAATACAAGTTTATTTCTTTGGATTTCCCCAAATACAAAAAGGAAAGCCTCCTTTCAGCTGAGATATCACATTACACATTTACTCAAGCTTCAAGTGAAAAATACAGCCTGTCACTGTATGGATCTAAACTACCTTTTTCATAGGGAATGTAGACAAACACGGCTACAACAGTCAAAGTCAATGAGATTCCTTGTAATTAAAAAGAATTAAAGAATCCTGCCGTCTGCACACAGCCTGCCCATCAGCGCTACACACCCCCTCCCCCTTCCCCCATCAATACTTTCCTCCCTGCAGAGCAGTGAAGAGGAGGTGAAGAGAGATGGGGCAGGAAGAACACTACACTTAAAAGGTGGTTTTCCTTGCAACCTGAACAACATACAGATAAAATCCACAGATAACCTAATCTCACTAACTTAGATGTGGCCCTCAGAAGTCACGTCATGAGTCGTGGTTCTCACCCAGGTTCTAAGACTCCCAGAGACCCTCTATTCCACCCCAGTAATGTCTTTAGTTTGAAACTATGTGAAGGAAAATACATACCTCATTTTTGGGAAACGCTTTCGGGAAATGAAGCAGTTCATATGCTGCCATTCTGGTGATGTAAGGATCTAATATTCTTATTTGATAAGGTTTATAGATCAGATTTAAGGCTGGTTCCTTCCAAAAACCATTAGGATTCTGAAATAAAGTAAGAATATAGAAAATACAAGTTGTCATTGTCTTTTTAAAAACTATATATAAAAAAAAAACCAAGGAAACCAGAAGACAGATCGATTTTGCCAACTTACTATTTTGCCACCTGTCAACAATTCCAACAGCCACTTTAAATCAAGTGGCTTAAAAGCAGTGAGAATCACCGTAGTATTAGGGTCACTGTGATTAGGATCTGAAAAAACAGATTCTGGATAAAAAAGTCGGAAGGTAGTCCTTCTCCCAACTTCCTCTTCATGTCCTAAAACAGGACCGTTATTCATTCTGTGGGTAGTAAACACACAAGACATGTAGACCAAGAGCAGTCAGGGTCATTTCCATCACAGTTCTCCGATTTCAGAGCCAGACAAACATCATCTGACGAGCCACGTAGCTGGGCTCTAAAGCCACTTGGCAATCCATCAAGTCTTTCACAGCCAAGGAAATAACTCCCCTTCCTGAAACAGCTGCTTGATCAAAGGCAGAAACATTCATTTGTGTTTGAAAATTAACTGTGGGGCCATCAATAGTTCATTCTTACCTCCAGAAAAACTGAAGACAAAATGAAACAGATGGGAACATAAAACCCCAGAATACTCAGAACAGACCTTGGAGGACATCTCAATAAAACCCCTTGTGTTTGTAGATAAAGGCCCTGATGTCCATAAGATAAAGTTACTTGCCCAAGGTTATACCATCATGGAGCACATGGATGTGTGCCTAAGTGACTGACAGGCAAGAGTCCCAGTTAAGGTGATTTGAAGACCCATCAAAACTGATGTGCTCTGAAGTAAAGGAACAACAAAACTGCTCTATTTATACCTAAGCATAACCAATAGGAACTGTTGCTGGGATGAACGAAAGAACCACAAATGATCCAGTGCTGGCTTTGCGATGCTTAAAATAAGGCGAGGTTAGACATGCACTATTTATGCACACACCATGAAGGTGTGCTAGGAAAAGGAACGCTTTGTTGCCAAAATAGTGTCCCCTCGGAGACAAATACTGTTTGACCCTATGGCACTATGTAATATAAAGCAGCCTTAATAACACCTGGAATGACTTTCATAATGTCTTGCCAGTGGCATTTTCCCACAAGGGCCTGGTGTGGTTCTAGGCAACCAGATTTTACACAATTACAAAGAAATCTGTGAGTGCTTGAACATTGTTTTGTGGATAAATCTTCACAGCTTCCTCAAAATGGATAACCACCAGAAAATGAGGTGACCATACTATGCAGAAACGCTTGGCAACTTGTAACCCAGCAAAACGCCCAAGCACTGCCAGGTCATCCTAATGCATTGCCCAACGGGAAGTTTTCTCACTCTTCAGAAGACTGTTCATGGCCATTCCCAACAAATACACACTTAATGACCTGACTTCAACCTTTACTACAAGAAAACAGAGATGGAAATGTTCTCATTACCCCACCAGTAGGTCTATGGGACTCTCGGTAGCTGGAACCACAACCCCCACTTTCCCTTCCACTGCAGAGATAACCATGCTGTGCTCTGAGCCCCATGCCCTCTCTCGTTACCATGCCAATCTCTTTATTCATTTCCATCAGCTTACTAATGTTTTAGAATCTCCTATCTATAAAAGGAAATGAAACAGAAAATCTCCTTTAGGAGTCCGGAATTATCTCCAGTGACCATCTTATGTCTCAACCCCACAGTGAAATTTCTCCAAAGAGTTTTTTATACTAGTTTACTCGTTTCTCTGCTTTCTCACCTGTCATTCCCTCAAACTGCTCCACTTGGGCTTCTGCCCGGCACCACACCTCCAAGTCTGCTGTCAAGAGCATCAGTGAGCTTCAACTTGCCAGTCCAATGTGAACTCTGTCCTTAACTTACAGGACCTCTCACCAGCATTTGCCATGGTTGAAACCTCCCTGTGTTAAAACACTGTGCTGGCTTGGTGTTTATGATCACCTTTTCCTGACTTTCTTCCGACCTCAGTGGCAGATCCTCTCCAGCTCCTTTACTCCTTTCACAACCTTTAAGTTTTGAATACTTCAAAGCTCAGTCCTGAGCCCTCTTTGTCTGCTCCTGGGAAATCTCACCCAGTCCATGGTTTAAATACAACTTATAAGATTTAACCTCTTTACCTAACTGCCTACTTGATTTATATACTATAAATCTAATAAGCATCTCAAACATGGTATGTTCATACCAAAATCTTGATTCTCCCCTAAACCTGTTCCTACCCTAGTCTTCCCCAACTCAATGAATGGTACCACTGTCCAGCTAGTCTATTAAGCTGAAAACCTGGAAGTATCCTGCATTTCTTTATTCCCATCTCTGCTCACATCTGATAAAAAGCAAATCCTGATAACTGTAACTCTAATACATGCCTCAGTCTAGTCCCTTATCTCTGTCCCCACTATGAAAATCCTATTGCAAGCCACCATTCTCTATCCAAATGCAGCAACCTAACTGGTCTTTTCATTTCCACCTTTGTCCTTCATGTTTTATTGTCCATGCCACCACCAGGGTATTTTAAAGACCAAACCAGGGCTTCCCTGGTGTCCAGTGGTTAAGAATCCGCCTGCCAATGCAGTGGACATGGGTTTGATCCCTGCTCTGGGAAGATCCCACATGCCCTGAGGCAACTAAGCCCATGCGTCCCAACTGCTGAACCTGCACACTTTAGAGCCTGTGCTCCACAATAAGAGAAGCCATCTCAATGAGAAATCCATGCAGCACAACCAGAGTAGCCCCTGCTCACTACAACTAGAAAAAGCCTGCGTGTAGCAACAAGGACCCAGTGCAGTCATAAATAAATACAATTAAAAAAAAAAAAAGACATAACCAGATAGAGCTGCATTCTTGCTGAATGATTTTCAAAACTTTTCTGTTATACTTAAAACACGAGCCCAAATCCGAGTTGACAAAATGTACAAAGCCCACTCCTTAACTACATTTTCAGCTGCCGATTGCACCCCTCTCCCCAGTCTGCTGCCCTCCAACCTCACTGGTTTTCTTTTTGCTGCTCTCAAACCCAGCAACATACCTTCCAGAGGACCTTCAGTCAACATTTTCTCTGCCTGTATTGCTCTTCCCTCGTCTTCATATGGCCAGTATTGTGTGGTCACTTAGGTCTAGTTTAAGATGTCTCTGCCTCAGCATTGCCATCCATTCAAAAACAACCATTCATTCATTCTTGATGATTTAACTGTTTTGATTGTTTACATGACATTTATTATATTTCTTAACTACTGTTTTCTTCTTCCCACAGGGAGGAAAAACATTATTCTTATTCACTGCAATAGCCCCCTGGGGCTAGAACTGTGCCCAGAATGTTCAGAGGATTTCATAAATATTTGCTAAATGAATGACCTGAAATCTAAGTCTACTCTAGCCAACAACTTGAGTAATATGTAATGTACTTAAACATACTAAAGCAACTCTACTTCCTTTTAAAAATGGTCATACTAAAGCAGGAAACTATGTTCTTTGAAAACAGTTCCATGTTAGCAAATAGAAAACATATTTACCTTATTATTACATCATAGGAGTCAATTTTTTCTCCTAATGTCTTATTCTTCAAAATTCCTCCATTACCAACCACCACACACTTCTTACACGGCACACTATTGAACAAATAGACAAGTGAGAGATTGAGACATCTTTTACAAAACTGGCTGATTCCAACAACCTGTTCATACTTTGAGGAACCCAGGAAAAGAACCAATTGTAACTCCCAGGTCTAGGGATATAGTAAGACTCAAGAAATCATGTTCCAGAGGAACTATATCATTGTTAGCAACTATTAATGCTTATCAGTTCATATACATCCCTTCATTATGCTTCTCATAACCACCCATGGAGATAAGCAAGCCTGATATTTCCATTTTACAGAAGAAAAGATATTTTAAAAATGTTTAGGTAACATTTCAAAGTCATACTCCAAAGAGGTAAAACTAAGATTGAGTCCAGGCCTCTGGACTACAAAGATACCCCTCAACATAAGAGTCTCCATGTTAATATTGATACAAGTGCGTTCTATGTTAGATGTGTATGCATTTTCCATTAGTGTTACCCATTCTCCTGAGATTCCAGCTTTGAATTATGGCTATGTATTGTAAGTGTGGAGACAGACAATATAGAACCTGGTGGGCAAAGTGTAGCTTCTTTGTACCTGGCTCATGCTCACTTCAATTCCCCAAACAGGTACTGGTCCTTAAAGCTTAGCCAGTATACAAATGAAAAGTTTACTCTGTATTCCTGCCAAAGAGCTTTAAAATAGGACATGAGGTGGAACTTCCTGTTGCTGGCCAGAATCAGCCTCAGCCAGTGGATTATCTACGGTTCAGCTCTCAGCCAACAGGACCTGGCCTTCAACATAATAAAGGCCATATATGACAAACCCACAGCAAACATCATTCTCAATGGTAGAAAGAAAAAACTGAAAGCACTTCCTCTAGGATCAGGAACAAGACAAGAATGTCCACACAAAGCTATAAGTATAGCTTTGGAAGCCCTAGCCACAGAAATCAGAGAAGAAAAACAAATGAAAGGAATGTAAATTGAAAAAGAAGTAAAACTATCACTGCTTGTAGATGACATGATACTATACTTAGAAAATCCTAAAGATGCTACCAAAAAACTACTAGAGCTCATTAATGAATTTGATCAAGTTGAAAGATACAAAATTACCATGCAGAAATCTCTTGCATTTCTATACACTAACAATGAAAGATCAGAAAAGAGAAAAATTAAGGGGAAAAAATCCCATTTATCATCACATCAAAAAGAATAAATTACCTAGGAATAAACCTACCTAAGGAAATAAAGACCAGTGCCCAGAAAACTACAAGATTTTGATGAAGGGAACCAAAGATGACACACACAGATGGACATGCCATGTTCTTGGATTGGAAGAATCAACATTGTGAAAATGACTATACTACCCAAAGTAATCTACAGATTCAATGCAGTCCTTATCAAATTACCAATAGCATTTTTCACGGAATTAGAATGAAAATTTTTTACAATTTGTATGGAAACACAAAAGACCCTAAATAGCCAAAGCTATCTTTTTAAAAAGATATATTTCTTTTAATTGGAGGGTAATTACAATATTTTGATGGTTTTTGCCATACATCAGCATGAATCAGCCATGGATATACATGCGGCCTCTATTCTGAACTCCCCTCCCACCTCCCTCCTTACCCTATCCCTCTGGGTTGTCCCAGAGCACTGGCTTTGGGTGCCCTGCTTCATGCATCAAACTTGCACTGGTCATCTATTTTATATATGTTAATATACATGTTTCAATGTTATTCTCTCAGGTCATCCCACTCTCACCTTCTCCCATGGAGTCCAAAAGTCCATTCTTTACATCTGTGTCTCTTTTGCTGCCCTGCATGTAGGATCATCATTATCTTTCTAAATTCCTTATCTATGCATTAATATACAGTATTTGTTTTTCTCTTTCTGACTTACTTCACTCTGTATAATAGGCTCCAGTTTCATCCACCTCATTAGAACTGACTCAAATGCATTCCTTCTTACAGCTCGGTAATACTCCTTTGTGTATATGCACCACAACTTCCTTATCCACTCATCTGCCAATGGACATCTAGGTTGCTTCCATGTACCAGTTATAGCAAACAGCGCTGCAATGAACATTGGAGTACATGTGTCTCTTTCAGTTCTGGTTTCCTTGGGGTATATGTCCAGGGGTGGGTTTGCTGGGTCATGTGGCAGTTCTATTCTCAGCTTTTTAAGGAATCTCCACACTGTTTTCCATAGTAGCTGTACCAGTTTGCATTCCCACCAACAGTGTAAGAATGTTCCCTTTTCTCCACATCCTCTCCAGCATTTATTGCTTGTAGACTTTTTGATGAAGGCCATTCCAACCAGCATGAGATGATAACACACCGTGGTTTTGATTTGCATTTCTCTAATAATGAGTGATGTTGAGCATCTTTTCATGTGGAGGTTGATTACTCCAGTTTCATTCTTTTTTCTCAAGATAGCCAAAGCAATATTGAGAAAGAAAAATAAGAGCTGCAGAAATCAGGCTCCCTAAGTTCAGACTATACTAAAAAGCTACAGTAACCAAAAAACCAAAACAGTATGGTATTGGCACAAAAACAGAAATATAGGCCAATGAAACAGTATAGAAGGCCCAGAGATAAACCCATGCACCTACAGTCAGCTAATCTATCACAAAGAAGAAATAAGCAGTATAGAGAAAACAGGACAGCTACATGTAAAATAATGAAATTAGAACATTTCCTAACACCATACATAAAAATAAACTCAAAATGGATTAAAGACCTAACTTTAAGACCCAGTACTATAATATTTTTAGAGGAAAACAAAGGCAAAGCACCCTTTCACATAAATCACAGCAATATCTTTTTTGATCCACGTCCTAAAGTAACGAAAACAAAAACAAATGAGACCTAATTAAAATTAAAACTTTCTGTGCAGCAAAGCAACCATGAAGAAAACAAAAAGACAAGGATTAATTTCCAAAATATACAAACAGTTCATGAAACCCAATATCAAAAAACAAACCAACCAAAAAAAAAAAACCCAAACAATAGGCAAAAGACTTAAATAGACATTTCTCCAAAGAAGACATACAGAGGGCAAACAGGTACATGAGACGATACTAAACATCACTAATTATTAGCGAAAGGATCAGAGCTACAGTGAGGTATCACCTCACACCAGCCACAATGGCCAGCATCAAAATATCTGCAAACAATGAATGCTGGAGAGATATGGACAAAAGGGATCCTCTTACTCTGTTGGTGGGAATGTAAACTGATGGAGAACAGTATGGAGGTTTCCTAAAAAACTAAAAATAGAGCTACTGTTATCATTCAGCAACCCCACTTTTGGCCATATGTCTGGAGAAAACCATAATTTGAAAAGATACATGCACCCCCAATGTTCACTGCAGCACTATTTACAACAGCCAGGATATGGGAGCGACTTAAATGTCCATCCACAGCGAAATGGATAAAGACAATATGCTGCATATATACAGTGGAATTTTAGTCAACCAAAAAAAAAAGAAAGAATTCCATTTGTGGCAACATGGATGGACCTAGAGATTGTCTACAGAGTGAAGTAAGTCAGTGTAAGACAAATATCAGATGATAGCACTTTCATATGGAATGTAAAGAAATGGTACAAATGAACCTATGTAGAAAATAAACTATTGACAAAAGGGGGAAATACTGGGAGCAAGAGAGTCAGACATGACTTAGAGGCTGAACAGCAACAACGTGTAAGCAATAAGGGCCTACCACACAGCACGGGGAAGTCTACTCAGCACTCTTTACTGACCTATATGGGAACAGAATCTAAAAACAGAGGGTATGTGTAGAACTGATTCACTCTGCTGAACACCTGAAACTAACAGCATTGTAAATCAACCACACTCCTATAAAAACTAACTGAAAACAAACCGACAAAAAAAAACATGGCCTGGCCCATCGGGCTCCAAGCTCTCACCACCACTCAGCTAGGCCTGGAGAAATGACAAAAGATAATGTCCTTCTCCTCCCAGGGACAAAACTTCAGAGGGTAAGGCTGTTGAGACTGTCTTTGCAGGGCCCTCATGACGTGGAAATATGAGGAAAAAACTGTTTCTTGAAGCACCATGAAATCAGCAGACCAGATGAACTCCGGATCCTAAGGGCTTCAGGAAACTAATAGTAGCAAAGTTGCATAAACGCTGTAGAATTCTTAAACATAGAGAACACAGCAGTACAGGAACTACCGAAAGGAGCCAGGCATTGGCCCTGTTGAGTTAAGAGGAGACAAGATACACATTCCTATACATGTAAATGTACCTTTTTAATTGAGAATTTGTTTAGTTCATCTACTTATATTTGATGGTTTTACACCTTCAACTTTCTAGAGATGTTTCTTTTCGAAATCTGCTTGCCTTCAACTATTAAAATAACATTTCTAGTTGCTCTAACATACAAGTTTGACATAACCCCCAATCCCAGGAAACCACTCTGTGCACAGTGCTCTGCAGCCAGGTGGCCTGGAGAAGATGGGATTGCTCCCTGGTCAACCCCGTCCTCTCTGGGTCTGCGGCCATCCTCCCTGGCAGATCTAGCCCGTGAGGGCTCCATGGCAGGGAGCAGCTCCTACACACACAGCTTGCATGGCTTTTCCTTCCGTAACCTCAGGGCCAGTAACGCAAGTGAGATGCTGAAACTCCAGACACTGGCTTCACCTCCCCTTCAGAATACTAAGCGAGGCTGGGCACCAGGGAGGGAGTGGCTAGGAATGGACAGGATGGGAATAACTGCTCCATTCCTATGAGGCCACCTGTGTGGGGGTGAAGGAGGAATTTCTAAAATGTATGGCATCTAGACTAACCCTCTTTTCTTCAAAGAAGGCTGCAGGCCACTCCCCTCCCCAGTCATTTCTTCTAGCCAATCTTCTCAGCCTCTTTCCACTTGGGAAAAATGGAAAGAAATCATATGGACACTGTCTCACCCAAGAGAAGTCCAGTTCCAAAGACGCTTTATACTGCCAAGGTCACACATGTTAGAAATGTCACTGTTTTCTTCCCTGTTGGCTTTGCAGAGGGCAGGTGGAGTGGGGGAAGGTCCTTCACCATGGGAAAAGTTTACTGATGTCTTTAAAAGCAAACCTTATCAATGGAATTTTCCTTTTCTTCCCGGCAAGGGATACAGCAAAGATCCACACTTTTTTTTTTTTTTTTGGAATATCGTATCATGTATAACACTAGAAACTTCGTTAGGGATGTGCCTAAGACTACTCTTTGGCAATAACATCTTCTCTGCAGCGGAGACTCACAATGCCCCCATGACACTAGGAAATGCACAATGGAACAGGTACAGTCTGAACCACACACCTTGTTACTCACTGCTTCCGTCTCTCCCCAGAAGGTAACCTCATGTTATCAAAGGAGTGATTCACCCTATCCATGGCTTCATCCTCTGGCCTAGGCTCCTGGCCTCCCTTGTTTCCATGGCATGAATCAATAATTTTCAGTGACCTTTGGGTGACTCTCTTTACTTTACGTTATTTAATTAACACAGGCTTCCCAGGTTGTGCAAGTAGTTAAAAAATCCACCTGCCAATGCAGGAGATGCAAGAGATGGTGGGTCAGTCCCTGGGTCAGGAAGATTCTGGAGGAGGAAATGGCAATCCACTCCAGTATTCTTGCCTGGAGAATCCCATGGCCAGAGGAGCCCGGCAGGCTGCAGTCCTTGGGGCCGCAGAGTCGGACACGACTGGGCACACCATGCACAAACAGGTGCAGTGAACTGTGAGTCCCTAAAGGGCAAGAACAGCATCATTTATATTTCTGCATCCTCTAATCTGAAATTTCCTGATTCACAAGTTGTACATTTCAGAAACTGCTTTGGTTGTCACTTTAAGCGTGACTTTGTATCTGGAGAAACAGATAGCTGTTCTTCCTTCCTCTATCCTGGAAACAGAGAAATCCATGTGCCTCCAAATTGCTTACCCAGAAACAAAATAATTCAGGACTGCTTGAACCTGTTAATGAAAAATCTAGAAAACTGCTGAGCTAGTAATGGTAAGAGCTTACACTTCCTGTAGGTAAAAGACATATTTCTCAATCAGTCAGGCAAATCCAGAAAAGTTACTAAATTATGCAGTGAAACATCAGCCATCAATATAAGGGAAGTAAATTTGAACTGTCCACTTCCCGTGATCTATGATCTGTCTTTTCTGAATGCTTTACAATATTCATTTGTCCCTTCAGCAGCATCATATACATTAAAATGTATCATTCCATCTTCAATGTAACAATCTTTGGCAGATCCCAGGTGTCATAGTCCCACTACCCCTGTGCCTGCTGGCAGAGCCTTGCTTTCACAAGCCTAACAGTGGTGAGTATATTCTTGTGCCAACGTTGGTGTAGATGTGGCCATGTGACCCATCCCTGGGCAATCAATCAGATATTAGGGAAATCTGTTAGATGCTCTGGGAAACCCTTTACCCTCAGGAAGAGAATGGTTTGAAAAGAACAGTTTCGTTCTAGCCATCCCTTCCTTTCCACTTAGATACTGACACATGATAAGGCTAGAGCAGCTGTAGTCATCTCAAACCTGAGAGAGAAAGACAGAGAGAACCACCAAGAAGCTGCCCTGACATCAATGAGCCACAGATCCAATCCTGTAACCAGAGCCAGTACACACAGATGTAAGGTGGCACACAGTCCAAATACAAAGGTACCATCCAGACAACTACATGTGCACGTCGGCACCCCCTGGGTCTGTGCACTCCAGTCTGTGCAGCCATACATGGCTGCCCTACGAGCCGGATCCACAAATCTGTGGACCTTAACCCACACATCTTTAGATATGGGATATAATAAACATCCGCTGAGTTCAGATCACTCTTAGGAACAGTGTCACTTGCAAGCCTGTTCAGTGGGCCGGGGTGGAGGGCTCGCTGCTAGCTCTGACCCCCCCAGTCAGCATCTCTGGGACCCTGGTCTTGTGATGGAACCTCCTGGGTCTCAGTATGCCCTTTTATGAAGTAAGGAAATCACTGAGGTCTGTGTGCGTGCTCAGTCTCTCAGTCGAGTCCAGCTCTTCATAACCCCATGGATGTAGCCCACCAGACTTCTCTATCCATGGAATTTTACAGGCAAGAATACTAGAGTGGGTTGCCATTTCCTCCTCCAGAGGATCTTCCCTATCCAGGGATTGAACCCACATCTTCTGCACCTCCTGCATTGTTAGGCAGATTCTTTACCACTAGCGCACCAGGGAAGTCCCCTTACCGAGGTCTGGAATGTTGCTGATCTATGCTGTATGGAGCCATTACCCCTAGCATGCGTTCCATGGTTTCTGTGTCTCTCTCCATCCAACATCTGACCACAGGAGCTGCTATAAAACACACTTATGTTTCTCTTTGCCATGTATGGTTCACTTTGTTGAAGCAAAATATCAACCTCCCCTCAGTCTCAAGTCTTCCTCCTGGCTGAAAATGCTGCCATGTAAAGACACTGTGAGACTGGAAGATGTCCAGAGCAGTGAAGCAGACACTGATATTTCTTATAGAGCTTGGGCTTTTTTTTTTTTTTAAATAAATACACTGCTGACATCTTAAGTTGTCAAAGGCCATGTTCCTGTCCTAGCTGACTGCCAATCTAACCCAGCTCTGCTGATGCTGACATAATTCATTCTGCCTAACTGAGCAACTAGGAAACTTTCACAAATTCCCCATCTGTTTAACAAGCCACTGACTTAACACAGTGCTTTCCATTAAGTGAGATATTTATGTTGAGTTACTCTAGAACCACCTGTGCGGGACTCAGGCGCTCTTTGCAGAATGCGACGGTGATGGTTGGGAGTGGAGATCTGGTTCATATATTTTAAGTGAGGGCTAAGATTCTGTAATTCAGGGTTTCCACCGCTCTGGCTGTGGAAGGAGGCACTCCCACCGAGGAAAAGGGAACAGCCCTCAGGGCCAGGGTTCAAGCAGGTGCTAAGGAGCTCCACGGACAGCCAAGAAGGGTCAGGACCTCATTACATGGGCACATTCTAAGTACCGCTTCGTTGTGATGCAATTCCCTTAAAATATCTTCAATTACTGACATTTATGGGGGAAAAAAAAAATATATATATATATATATATATGGCCATCCTGCACAAGCTGTGCTTGGAGAATAATGAGAAACTAGAGTCCTGAGAAATCAACAGTGACAGCACAGGGCAAATACGGCATAAGAACTACAGTGTGTTATTGCTAAACATTTGTTCTAATTGGGGCATCACTGTGCCCTCTGAACAAAGCAGCTGGAAAGGAATCTAGAGGACACCTCAACCATCCCCCCTCCTTTTTAAAACTGTTTTTTTTTAATTAAAATATAATTCACAGGCCACAAAATTCACCCTTTTCAATAATAAAATTCAGCAGGTTCTTAGCATTCACAAAGCTGTGCCACAATCACCATTATCCAACCCAGAACATTTTCATCTCCCCACAAAGACACCCCACAGCCAGTAGGGGTTACTCCACTGCCACCCTCACCCTTGTCAGTGGCTCAACTAATCTTTCTATCTACAATTGATTTGTTTAGTCTGGCCATTTCCTGTACAGTAGACATGTTGATATGCTCTTGAGCTCAGTCGTGAGCAACTCTTTGCAACCCCATGGACTGTAGCCTGTCAGGCTCCTCTGTCCATGGAATTTTCCAGGCAAGAATACTGGAATGGGTTGTCATTTCCTATTCAAGGATCTTCCCAACCCAGGGATCAAATCCTCATCTCTTTGCATCTCCTGTATTGGCAGGTGGATTACTTTGCCACTGCACCACCTGGAAATGGTAGTCACGTACAGTAAATGCAGTCATACAAGTATGTGATATTTTGTGACTGATCTCCTTCACTGAACTGAGCAAAATGTTTTCAAGGTTCCTTCATGCTAGAGCATGAATCAGTACTACACTGCTCGTTATGACTGAATTATATTCCATCATGTGGATGTACATTTAATTTATCCATTCAGCAGAGGCTGGACATTTCGACTGTTTCCACTCTGGGGCTATTATGAACGATGCTACTATGAACATTCATTTACAAGTTTCAGGTGGTCATATGTTTTCAATTTAAGCTTTCTATTTTGAAATACAGAGAAGGCAATGGCACCCCACTCCAGTACTCTTGCCTGGAAAATCCCATGGACAGAGGAGCCTGGAAGGCTGCAGTCCATGGGGTCACTGAGGGTCGGACACGACTGAGCAACTTCATTTTCATGCACTGGAGAAGGAAATGGTAACCCACTAATTCTAGACTCACAGTAAGTTGCAAAAATACTACTGAGAAGTCCTGCGTACCCTTCACGCAGTTTCTTCCAGTGGTTACACTGACTTAACTATTGCATAATGCTCACCCTCACTTAACGATTAACTAGCAAAACTGATTCTGGTATAATATGCATATGCAGTTCTGCCTCTTCTTTTATAAGAAACCAAGGTTCAGAAATTCAGAAATTTGCCCAAGATCACAGGAAAGTTACAACTGACCTGCTGGCTCTAGCAATTTTTCACTATGCTGTCTCCTCTATTTTAGATGGACCATGCCACCACCTGCCCTCCCCACTCCCTCACAAAAGAATAAAACAAACAGTTTCCTAACCTATCCTTTTCTGTCCTTATCATCTGTCACCCCATTATTCCTGTCACTTCTCCGCTGCCGAAGTTCTAGCCAGACAGCTAGTTTGAGTATTCCCATAAAAGGAGGAACATGAAAAAACAAAGCAAACACAAAAGGTTACTCTAATACTTGTGTTAAAATGGTTTGTCTTTTTGGAACTAGCTAGAGGTGGTGGCTGCATAATATTGTGACTGTACTAAATGCCACTGAACTGTTCTCTTTAAAATGGTTCATTTACCTTATGTCAGTTTCACCTTAAGGGGAAAAAAAATGGTTTCTCAACATTTCTTTGAGACTGTTTTTCTTTCCCACATTTAGGATCCTCTGGCTGGAGGTGAAATTACAGAGAAGGCCAACTGACATATTTACTGTGCATGATCTTTAGGACGACAGTTGAGAAAACTTTTTCAGTACTATCTATTCAGAGAAGATTCTATCCAGATCATTTAAGAGGGAAAAACTTGAATATAGTTCTATTTCAATGAATTTACACATGCAACATCAGTTCAGTCACTCAATTGTGCCCAACTCTTTGCGATCCCAGGGACTGCAGCACACAAGGCCTCCCTGTCCATCACCAACTCCTGGAGCTTGCTCAAACTCATGTCCATCAGGTTAGTGATGACATCCAATCATCTCATCCTCTGTCAGACCCTTCCCCTCCCGCCTTCAGTCTTTCCCAGCATCAGGGTCTTTTCCAATAAGTCAGTTCTTTGCATCAGGTGGCCAAGTACTGGAGTTTCAGCTTCAGCATCAGACCTTCCAATGAATATTCAGGACTGACTTCCTTTAGGATGGACTGGTTGGATCTCCTTGCAGTCCAAGAGACTCTCAAGAGTCTACTCCAACACCACAGTTCAAAAGCATCAATTCTTCAGTGCTCAGCTTTCTTTATAGTCCAACTCTCACATCCACACATGACCAATGGAAAGACCACAGCTTTTATTAGATGGACTTTTGTCAGCAAAGTAGTATCTCTGCTTTTTAATATTCTGTCTAGGTTGGTCATAGCTTTTCTTCCAAGCAACATGCATCTTTTAATTTCGTGGCTGCAGTCACCATCTGCAGTGATTTTGGAGCCCCCCAAAATAAAGTCTCTCTCTGTTTCCATTGTTTCCCGATTTATTCACCATGAAGTGATGGGACCGGATGCCATGGTCTTAGTTTTCTGAATGTTGAGCTTTAAGCTAGTTTTGTCACTCTCCTCTTTCACTGTTATCAAGAGGCTTTAGTTCTTCTTCACTTTCTGCAAAATGCACTGGTCACAGCAAACACCCTCTTCCAACAGTACAAGAGACTATTCTACACACGAACATTACCAAATGGTCAATACCAAAATCAGATTGATTATATTCTTTGCAGCCAAATATGGAGAAGCTCCTTGCAGTCAGCAAAAACAAGACCGGGAGCTGACTGTGGCTCAGATCATGAACACTTTATTGCAAAATTCAGATTTAAATTGAAGAGAAAACCACTAGACCATTCAGGTATCAATTAAATCCCTTGTGATTATATATATGTAACATAGAGATGTTTTAGTTTAACCCTATGAAAATATTAAAAATGGTTTGAGGTCAGGACTTCCCTGGTGGTCCAGTGGTTAAGAATCTGCCTTGAAATGCAGGGGACACAGGTTCAATTCCCTGGTCAAGGAACTAAGATCCCACATGCCATGGAGCAACTAAGCCTGAATACTGTAATTACTAAGCCCACAATCTCTGGAGCCCCATGAACTGCAACCAGAGAGCTTGTGCACCACAACAAAAGATCCTGCATGATGCAAGAAGACCTTACATGCTGCAACTAAGACCCAATGCAGTCTTAAATATTTTTTTTTCTAAATGGTTTGAGGTTAAGGATAAAAACAGAAGCCACATTAAATAATGGTGGGGGATTGCTTACAGCCCTGGAAATTCTAAAGAATATATCAAACAGAATTCACAGTTACAGTGTTTTCTTTCCTTCACCTCTTCAGATGATGCTCAGTCTAAGACATTAATTGTGGAGTCTTCTGTTAAAATGCAGAGGGAGGAAATAGAGAGGAGTGCAAGTGTAGAGACCTCCTAACCTCTAATGGACCTCAGTGTTCTCATCTTCATAATGAGGGAACTGGACTGGTGATCTCCATCCTTCCTGCCTCTGACCCACTCTGTGACTTTACCATGCTTTTGGGTCTGGCTCCCAGTCCACAGGCTTCCCAGGCGGCACTAGTGGTAAAGAACCCACTTGCCAGTGCAGGAGATGCAAGAGACACAGGTTCGATCCCTGGGTGGGAAAGATCCCCTGGAAGAAGGCATGGCAACCCATTCCAGTATTCCTACCTGGAGAATCCCCATGGACAGAGGAGCCTGGCAGGCTCCAGTCCATGGGGTTGCAAAGAGTCAGACAGGACTGAAGTGACTTAGCACAGCACAGACCCAGTCCACACAACTGAACAGGGACAGGGAACTCAGGTAACTGGGATTCCTCAGGGAATGGTTTAGCAACCTCAACCTTCACCCCATCCCAACCTGTTGGACCACTGCTCAGGAGAGAAACCCAGAAAGAATATAAAGTAAAAAGCCCAAGATTACTAACCTTCCATTAAAAACACATACCTCAAGGAGCGAACCAAGAAGAAGACATAACAATTACAAATATTTATGCACTCAACATAGGAGCATCTCAATACATATGGCAGATGCTAACAGCCATAAAAGGAGGCATCAACAGTAACACAATAATAGTGAGGGACTTCAGCACCCCCCTTACACCCACAGACAGATCATCCATACAAAATAAACGAAGAAATACGAGCTCTAAGTGACTCAACAGACCAGATAGATTTAATTGATAATTTTGGACATTCCACCCGAAAGCAGTGAATACACTTATTCTCTAGTGCCATGGAACATTCTCCAGGATGGACTACATCTTGGGTCACAAATCAAGTCCCAGAAGATTTAATAAAACAAACAGTATCAAGCATCTTTTCTGACCACAATACTATGAGATTAGAAATTAATCTAAGGAACAAAACTATAAAAAATACAAAAACATGGAGGCTAAACAATGCACTGCTATATAACCAAGTGATTACTACAGAGACTAAGTAGGAAATAAAAATACATAGAAATAAATGACAACAAAAACAATGACCAAAAACCTATGGGATGCATGTACCTTCAATGTTCATTACAGCACTATTTATAATAGCCAAGACATGGAAGCAGCCTAGATGTCCATCAACAGATGAATGAATAAAGAAGGTGCAGTATATATACACACAAAGGAATATTACTCAGCCATAAAAATGAATGAAGTTGAGCCAGTGGAAGTGATATGGATGAACCCAGAGTTTGTCATACAGAGTGAATTAAGTCAGAAAGAGAAAAACAAATACCGTATATTAACACATATATATGGATTCTAGAAAAATGGTACTAATGAACACATTTGCACAGCAGGAACAGATGTGCAGATGTAAAGAATGAACTTGTGGACACAGCAAGGGGGTGGGGGGAGGGACAAACTGACAGACAGTGTTGACATATATACAGTACTATGGATAAGACCGAAGCTGCTGTATAACACAGGGAGCTCAGCTCGGTGCTCTGTGATGATCTAGAGAGGGAGAATAGGGCAGAGGGTGGGAGGGAGACTCAAGAGGAAGGGGCTATATGTATACATATAGCTGACTCACGATATTGTGTAGCAGAAACACAACATTGTAAAGCAATTATATTTCAATTAAAAAAAACACAGACCAAAAAGATAAACAAATAAAATAAGAATGGGGGATGCAAATGGCCTATTGTGTGTTCTCATCTTTTCACAGGAATAACTGAGAACTGTCACAAAATCATGGAGAAAGGCAATTTTCTAGAATGAATATTTTATCTAAAATAAAGTCTTTTCATATAATGAAAATATAGTAGATGTAATTTGAAGAGAAGAGGCCAATTATTACAATCTTTGCTAAGTGACCAAAAAACTCTGAAAAAGAACAGGTTGGTGGGGAGCAGCGTTAGTGGTGGGGGCAAAGAGGTTAGGGAAACACGGAGGTGGAACAAAGAACAAGCATGGAATTGTTACAACTCCAAGGGTCTTCCACACAGAGTTATGGCCAAACACACACTCCTGTTCCCTGCCCTCTAATTCTGGCCCAAGTTCCTCATGGTACTAACTTTCGAAAAAGGCTTATCTGGCTCACTGAGTTACTTTACTCATGTTACCTACAAAGATGGCATAAAAAAGACCTCTGTAAGAAACTCCACCTCCGAATGATCTGCGACATCAACATTTTTCAACAGCTTTCATCTCCAAGAGACAAACCACAGCTGGCTGCTTCAAGGGAGCGAGGTTGGTATAGTGTTATATAACTGACTTCAGAATCTTGAATATCTCCAGGCACAGAAACAGAAAATGGTAGACAACACTCACAAAGACTGTTACTTGCCACTCAATAATTATGTTTCATTAGGTGGGCACACAGCCACCTAGAATAGAGGCTACACTTTCCAATCCACCTCCCAGCGAGGTGTGGCCCTGTGATTATACCTCTAGCCAGTGGGATATAATTGGTGGCTGCCAGCAAGTTTGTTTGTTTTTTTTTAACAATTAGTCCTCTTTGGGAGACAGGGGGATGATGGGGAGCCTTGGTTTGTAGCATTGCCATTTTCCATGGTATACATTCCCACCATGGCTATCTTCAATCTTCCACCTTGATGGCATTGGACACAGAGTTGGGAAGAACGCCAGCTATCACAGGTTGGTACCAACTAGCTCCAGCACATCACTGGATGTATGTAATTTTGGGGAAATGGCCTTAAAGAAGGAGGGAAGTCTCAATGGCTGGGGGCATGCCCTTCCTCCTTTGTCCCCTCTACTGGCTAGAATGTACATATGACTGGTCAAAGTCCAACCATCAGAATGGACCATAGGGAGGAATAACAGTCGCAATAGAGAAGCCTTGGTCACTGAGCTGGTCTGAGAATGCTTATATGCAGACTTCATTTACATGTCAATTGTCAGAAAGAGGAAAATTTATATCGTATAAATGGAACTGATATTTGGAGTTTTCTAATTCACAGTGTAATCTATCCCAGAATGTCCCTAGGACAGTGCTTGCACTGCAGAGGGTGTAAGTTCAATCCCTCCCTGGGGAACTAAAATCCTGCAAGCCAGGTAGAGTAGCCAAAAAAACAAAAAAGAAATCTACCCCAACTAAGAGATCGTGCTTGCTACATGGGGTAAGTAAAGAGTTCAGATCTGAAACAATGAAAAAGTATCTGAAGCTTTCTGGAAGGACAAAGAGGCCAGAGGGTGAATAGAAAAGCCAAAGGGGGAAGGGACTTGAAAAGGAGGTTCTTGCCTCTCTCCACCTGAGCCCCTCTCCTCTCTGACCCACAGAATCCTACAAAGAGTGCACCCACAGACCCCTCCTAATGCACGTGGGCCACAGCTCCCAGATCCACAGAGCGGGCTCCGGGAGGACTCCTCAGCTAAGAGGGGGTCCAGATCCTCAGCCTGAGAAGACCTACTGTTTTCAGACCTCTTTCTTCTAGAGCATTTTCCCAGGCAAAGAGGAGAAATGAGAACCATATAAAGGTCACTCGAGGGACAGACTAAGGAGACTCTGAGGCAGCAGTTGGCAGTTAAGTGTATTCTGCTTTGCTGGAGTTTACTTAAAATATAAACTTGGGCATGGGCTGAGGCCTGCTATGATCTTTGGGTTGTACTGTGGGTTTCAGACAAATGTAGAAGGACAAACTTAGAATGTAGGTCAAATTTATTATTACATGTGAACTCCTCCTAAAAGTCAATATGTAAAAGAAGATAATTTTGTCACAAGTATATTCTTATTTACTTTCAAAACACTCCTTCTGACATCTCTAGGGACCAACTTTGGACACATTAAACAAGCAATTGAGCAGTGCTGAGTGTCCAGCACATCACTGTGCTCACTCTGGGAGGCCCCAACAGGGATATTCGCCATTCACTCCACACCTGAATGGTTTCTGTCTGGACACTGATGTGACTTCCATCTCTTAACAAGTTCAGATCCAAGAACCCTTGTGCCATCAGCATGATTTGCAATCCTTCATCCCCACCCACACCCGCCTCCCTCCCAGTGCTGGTGACACTAAGAACTTGATGCGGGTTGATGGTGGGCGTTGGGGGGCACTCCCTATGAGAAAGGAGGAAGTGTGGGGAAGAGCCAGACCAAGTCAGCAAGAAGAGAGGAAGTAGCCTGGCTGAGGTACATACAGATGATGAACACTTGTGTAGAGAGTCGCTCTGAAAGTAACTAAATAAAGCATAGAGAGTTTTAAGCTATGACAAACCTAGACAATGTATTAAAGAGCAGAGGCATCACTTTGCCAACAAAGGTCTGTCTAGTCAAAGCTATGGTTTTTCCAGTAGTCATGCATAGGTGTGAGAGTTGGACCATAAAGAAGGTTGAGCACCAAAGAATTGATTGGTGCTTTCAAACTGTGGTGTTGGAGAAGACTTTTGAGAGTCCCTTGGAAAGTAAGGAGGTCAAACCAGTCAATTCTAAAGGAAATCAGCCCTGAATATTCATTGGAAGGACTGATGCTGAAGTTGAAGCACCAATACTTTGGCCACCTGATGCGAAGAGCCAACTCACTGGAAAGACCCTGATGCTGGAAAAGATTGAAGACAAAAGGAGAAGACGGCATCAGAGGACGAGATGGTTAGATACCATCACCAACTCAATAAACATGAGTTCAAGCAAACTTCAGGAGCTAGTAAAGGACTGGAAAGCCTGGCATGCTGCAGTCCATGGGGTCACAAAGAATCAGATACAACTGAGCAACTAAACAACAGTTCTGAGATAAAGACCAGGCCAGAACAAAACCTCCAGTCACGTACCATCTAGAATCCTGACAGTATCTCACATTTACAGGGACAAAGAGTTTTGCAAAGATTTGCAGATACTTGCTACAGTTATTTAAGACATAAACAATATCACTCTTAAACATCCAGCCCTGGATAGACCCATCCAGGTTCACATCTTGGCTCTGACATTCACCAACTATAACAAACGACATGGATTTGCCTAGCCTCAGTTTCTCGATTTTAAAAATGAAGATCATCAAGCATACTCTGCTGGGTGGTTGTAAACATTGGAGAGAACTGATAAAAAGCACACATGCCAAAGGTCGGCATAAAACAGAACTCTACAGATAAGAGTTATATAAACATCAGGAAAAAAATATATATGGCTGCTGTGGATATGCATTAAAAATTGAAAGTGATTAGGTTGATGGCATCATTTTAAATTATAAAAAGTATAATCTGAAATGAATCAACATTATTACATAAATTACACCTCAATCATCTAGGTCCCTGACAGAGAAAAAAGAGATAAATTCAGACAAAATCTGGCACTGCTCCTCCAGCGCTGTCTTGTGAACTGTCACCAATTTCACACTTTTGTCCACTACCATCATTTCTGTATGTATCAAAAAGTGCCTCTATTCTCCTGGATAAGAAGGGAATTCTTCCCATTTTCCTTTTTAATAGAGGTCTCACATCTGTAGGTCACCCTTTTTATCCCACTGGACAACCAGCTAAATTCCAAAATTCAGTTTAAAACTGAGGGAAATAAGCCCATCTCTGTAAAATAAGTTGACTTGCTAAGAAGTCTGTCTTAGGCAACTCAGTTCCTAAGAGGTAACTGAACACCAAAATTTTCTAAAAACTAAACTGCTTTTTGTTGCCAGAAAATGTGTGTCTAAGCACATCGTTCACTTCCTTCAAATACAATTCTGAATAAAAGGAAGAGAGCTGTTTCTGAAATCCAATATTCAAGTGAAACAGAAAAGATTCTCATGATTGAGCAATTTAGAGTGTGTACGGGAAGGTATGGGGACCATGGAGGGAGGCTGTGAGCTGATCAACAGGGAGTATGAATTAATTCTTCAGTAACAACAACTTAGAAAAGATGACTGTGGGTTAAAAATGCCCTGACTTGGCACTAGCATGGTGTGTCATCAAAACTGTCTGCAATTTTGAGCCAACAATTATGCAATGTCTAAATTATATTTGTAGTTTGTTACTTCAAGTGCCACAGAAATAACTCTTAAGGCATTTTAGTTATGCACAAAAGCTATGGAATCTTCCTGAGTGAATATATGTTACACTGAAGTACATATTTTGTACTAAAACTTAGCTAAAGCTAAAAGTAAAACAGAAGCAAGAAAACAAACTCACTTGTCAAACTCATCAAAGAGATCACAATTTGGCAGTTTCCAAAGAGCAAGTCGAAAGTATGTGGCTAGAAAACAAGTGGAGTATTAGGAATAAAAGCAATCATGACTTCCTACGTCAATCATGACTTCCTACGTCAATCATGACTTCCTGGTAAACCACTTTATCCTCTGCCCTCCCCCAAATCCCCTTCAAACTGGTATGATTACCTATGATTTATTTCTTGGTGAAAATTCATGATACGACTGCAACTAGTCAGCACTACTTAACAGGGGCACCTAAAATATAAACACTCTAAGGACACTTTCCAAAAACCCTAGAAAAATAATATGCTTAATCTGAAAATAATCATAACCAAAAATTACCATATCAGATGATTCAGAAAATGATACTGATAGAGAACTCAATATTCTGCAAGTTTAAACTTATCAAACTCTCTACAATGTATTCTAAATACACACACAGGATCAGCTAAATAAGGAAAATCTAACTCAGGAAACGATAGACTAGTCACCTAAAAGGCTTTCAGGATTTCTCAAAAATCTAGAATGTAAAGCAAAGCAGTGGTCAGTAAGCAGAGGGGAAATTGTTTCCTCATTAGAGGATGGAGCAATTCTCTCTAAATTTAGCAAAAACAAAATATCCTCTGATTCAATTAAAAGACTGCCCAAGGATCTAGAGCTTACTGATGACACAAAACTCCTAGGTAGAGAGGCAACGTGGGAGCAACCCACAGAATTGTCTTGTTAATTCTCAACTGGAATAAAGTAAGGCATGGAACTCACGAATTACGGTGGTAAAACAAAAGCGGGAAAAACAGTTTCTCAACAACAACAACAAAAATCTACCTCTCTTCATTCTTTTATTCTACACTGACTCAAAAGGAATGGGGATTTACATATTAAAATATAATTCCTTTCACCCAATCTCAAAAATCACATCCTTAGGAATCACTATGAAACAAAATGATTAAAAGACCTTAAAATTATATAAAAACATATGGTTCACATCAAACACCAGTCATAGTATTAGGGCAGGGTAAGAATAATATTACTGACCTGATGCTCTTATCCCATAGGGCAAATCAAACTTATCGCTACCGTAGAAGGAAGCAGTATTTTTGAAATTCGCTGCACACAGAAAAGGGTGAAACTGATGATACCTGGAAGAAAAGGATGAAGAATGACTTTCCCAAATGTGTATAATATTTGCAGGTTTTTAAAATCACAACTGTAAAAAACTGTAGTATGTCATTCCTATCGTTATATTGACTATAAAATGAGCATATAATTATTTTTAAGATTCTTTCAAAATCATCTTAAACACAATTTAAATGTTACATAGAATAGGATAGGCAATGGAACTGCACACCCAGAATGGAAATGCTTTCCAGGTAGTAAAACCAAAATTATGTAACAGCTTGGGGGAGGGGACACAAAATTTAAATACAAGTGAACCCCAATGACAGCCATCTACAGGAAGAAACGAACAAATGAGGGAAAATAAAAGTATAAATGCTGATCCACTCCCCAAAGAAAAGATACCATATATATAAAGCTGTTGTCAGCAGTGAAAATTAAAATACACTAAAAGCTAGAGGTAACTAGAACTGAACTCTCTCCTGATGTCATTAAATTAAAAATATACTCAAGAATGACGGGTGTCTTCTTATTGCTTCCCTGCCCCACTGCTATACTCGGCTACTCTCTCAGTCAAGAACGTGTCATGAGGCATCTCTGTTTTTTAATGGTCCCTTCTTTCCACCTTTACCAGTTTTGTTCCTCCTAAATAAATAAACTGCAGGCGGAGATGAGAGTGCCCCTGGGGTTTCAGAGGCCACATGACAAAATGGAAATAAGAAGCCCCAGAACAGGAATGACCGCTTCCCCAGTGGCTGTGGTAAAGAGTCCACCTTCACGTGCAGGAGGCATGGGTTCAGTCCCTGGGTTGGGAAGATCCTCCGGAGGAGGGCATGGCAACCCATTCCAGTATTCTTGCCTGGAGAATCTCATGGACAGAGGAGCCTGGTGGGCTACAGTCCACGGGGGTCACAAGAGTCGGACACAACTGAAGCAAGTGAGCATGCACGCATAAGGATGAATTAGCTTCAGCTTTATCCTGGTTTTGCTACTCAGGAACTACTAACCTGGGCAAGTCATAGGAGCTCAAGACCTCCAGAGCTGAACTGAGAACTGACACCATATTCAGACTAAGCAAAGAGCTGAGAGACCACCCCTTCCTACTTGAGATTCAGTTGTGACAAGCGTTAGCAGCCTGGGGAGGGGGATCCCAGCCAATTTCAAAAGGTCGTTATCTGTATCAGGGTTGATCTCTAAGCTTGGGATCTGCTCTGGGAAGATAAGTGTCAGGTCTCCTGACTTAAAATTTCTAAATGAAATAATTGTTCAACACGGTGAGCAAAGAATGTGGCCTACCATTTCAGTAAACAAAGGATGTTGAAGCCTTTAACCCTTCAGCTACTCCCTCTGAACCCCAACTGCACTCTGTCGGGAATTCAGGAAGAAAACCAAAAACAGGATACTGGCCCCTGAGAGCTATGGTGCATATCCAAGGAGTAACTTCAATAATCCAGTCTCTTGCATCTTCCCACACATAGAAAAGGGCTGAATTCATTATCTTGAGATGTCTGTCTGGTTTAATTAGCACTAATCTTTTGATGTTTGACTCCCTCATGTTGGTTTGTTGTTTTTGCAAAAACTCCTATAAATCCTGTTTTCTCCTATACCTCTTTGGAACAGTCCCTCAGAGCTATCTGAGAGGCTGTATCCCCAGCTTAAGTCCTCAGTAACACCCCAAATAAAACATAAGGCTCAACTTTTAGGTTGTGTGTTTTTCCTTTTTTTTTTTTTTCCCAGTTGATAGCACCATGTCTCAGACATAGTTGGGGCTCAGTAAGTATCAGCCTCATCTATAATAATTATACATGACATCGTATAAACATTATATTACAGTGGGTTATATTACATTATAATGATCATATTATATATCTGCTCTTGGTACTCCTACAAAAGCCCAGAAAGAAAAGTAAATTCTACTAGTCAATTTAGACTGTCAACAAAAAAGGTGACCTGCCATTTCAGTAAACAAAGGAAGCTGAAGCCAGCGAGCCTTCAGCCACTACAGCTGCCCCAAAGGGAAAGTCACAATGGAGTAAAACAGAATACTAGTCTTAGACAGTGCCCTAGACAGCTATGGTGCATGACAAAAAGAATAATTCAATAAACCCAGACTCCTGCATCTTCCTATCTATGGGAAAGCATGAAAATCAATAACTTGAGATGTCTGTTTTTGTGATTAGCAGTCATCTTTTAATGTTTGACAACATGTCTGTTTGTCTTTAAAAACTACTCTATATCCTGGCTCCTCCCTTACCTCTTTGGAAGAATTCCTCAGAGCTATTTGAGAGGCTGCCATCTCAGGCTTCAGTCCTTAGTGTTTGTGCTCTGCTCTATCGCTCAGTCGTGCCCAACTCTTTGTGACCCCATAGACTGTAGCCCACCAGGTTCCTCTGTCCATGATTTTTTTTTAAGCAAGAATACGGGAGTGGGTTGCCATTTCCTCCTCCAGGGGATCCTTCCAACCCAAGGATCGAACCCACATCTCCTGTGTCTGCTGCACTGCAGGTGGATTCTTTACCTGCTGAGCCACAGTAAGGTAACAAGGTTCCCAAGTAAAACATTCTCAACTTTTAGGTTGTGCATTTTAAATTTTATTCAGTTGACAAGATAAAGAAACTGAAGCTATAAAAAAGTGAAGTAACTATTATCTGGAGTTACTGACCCATTTGTTTCAGCTAACAAAGCTGAAACCACGCCTAACCTCAACTCTAAGCAAAGGCATCCAGGCCTAGCACATTTACCGCAAGTAACACTGCCAGGTTTCCCAGCAGAGCTTCTCCCAATGGCTACTGGCAAAGGATAGCCCTGCCTCCAAGGAATACTATTCACAGGACAGGTGTGCAGACTTACACATCTGCTGAGCAGTCTTTCATAAATATTTTAATCCCTTTGGGTTTTCTCAGAAAGGAAATACCTTTCTTCTCTAAAGCTAAAGATAAAAGAGTACCTTGATTCTAGAGAAGCATTCCAAACCTGTGGTCTGCAACCATTCGTGGCTCATGAAGTCAATTTTGCAAGTCAAGATCAGCTCATTTTTAAAAAGTGAATAGAACAGATTATAGGCTATCTGGAGTAGGAAAGGTAAAAATTGTTTATTTTTTATTATAAATAAACTTAGTACAAACACTAAGTTCCAAGGCAAGATATACTTCTTACTATGGGTCATGGTAAACAAAACAATTCTTTAATCACTCATCTAGTTTTGCAATGGTCCTAACTGGACACACACCCATGGATTGACTACAAGTAGCCACAGCACACCCATAGTTAGACATAAAAACATTTTATGTTTCTAAAGCATTCCAGAGTGGGCTGATTTTAAAGGGACTGGTGGGCCTCTAAAGATTAAGAACCAGTCATGGAAAGGTACTGAGAAATGGACCATTTCCTGCCATACCAGTAAATAATGTCTTAGTCACCAGTGATTGTAGCCACCACTGATGGTGAACTGGTGAGCCCTGAGGGAACTCAGGATGTGAAAACACAGGACATTAGCCCCAGAGAGCTAAGGTGCATGTTAAAGGAATGATTTCAGTGGGCCCAGACTCTTGCATCTTCACATACATAGAAAAGCACTAAGTTCCTTGAGATATCTGGTTTTCCTTTAATTAACAATACTATTTTAACATTCAGACTACCTGCCCTTTGTTGCAAAACTTCTATATAACCTAGCTTTCCCTCCTTGAAGCAGTTCTCTCAGGGTTACTTGAGATGCTGCCTCCTGGACTTAGTCCTAAAAATGCCCACCACATAAATCATAACTCTCAACTTTTAGGCTGTGAATGGTTTTTAAGTTGACAGGACAGTACAATAATATAAGGAAATAAGGAAAAAAAGACAATGTGAATTTTAGATCCTTAACAGACAAAAATGCTGAAAAGCTTATATGTGTTTACATAGTTCAACATGCCCAGTCCTGACTGTCATTTATTTCTGGAAGCATTCTGACCAGCACTCTCTCAAAGCTGTGGTGAAAAAAGAATATTTGTGGATGGAAGAGTAAATTCTTTTCAAGTCCTGACAACCGTAATCAACAATCATTATTTATATTCTATGAAGTTCATTAAAAGTTTGTGAAAGGAAAATTTCTGCTGTAAACTTTAACCCAGAGGTAAGGCAGAAGAAACCACAAAATAAAAAGGGTGGAAAATAACATGGGAACGAGGGTGAGAAAATAAAACCCTAAAAGGACAGCGCACTCTTACGATCAAACACAACCAGACCTCTCTAATCTCACCTGTGTGAAAAGAAAACTGGTCTGACTGAGTTCTTCAATGCCTTTTCTTAAAATATATGCAGAGTTCTGACTAAAAGCACAAAAAGACATAGGACAGTCAAGCTCTTCCTTAAATGTAGGGTATCCATTTTACATTGCTCAGATTTGCACAGAAAAAAAAGCAAACAAGTGTGGAAAACAATTACAAATACATTTTTGAACATTTTGTATGCCACGGTTTCTTTTGTATTTTTACCTCAGGAGAGAGGCAAAAGCTGGCTTTAATAAACAAGACTGGATCTTATTTCTCGGCTTCATTTCCATAGGTGTCACCCTAGGAGACAAAAAAAAAAAGTGTCAGTCAGAAGGCAGAACTGGGCAGCCAGCCCAAAGGGAAGCAAACGCCCTGGGAAGCCAAGCGGTACCACCAGGGAGAGGCTTCTCAGACAGGGGATAGGAATCCTCACTGCCCCTGAGGTAGGACAGAAACTTCTCCTAGTCCTGGACGTCTGAGGATTCATAGATATAAAGCAAGAGAGAGTAGAAAAAAGGCTGAGGTGACAAGTGACCCAAAAGGGTCAGACAGCAGAGACTCAAAGGACCCTTCGAGAAGAACTAGGAAAAAGATAAAGTAAAAAGAACCAGGACTCCCACACTATGGAAGCCATGGCCTGGCTCTTATTTCAGAAGTTCTTGGACACCTGAGAAATGCACACGGCTGTCAAGGTCCTCCATGCCACCTGCGTGGATACCTATGGGCACCGAATGCCAGAGAGACGCTGCCCTGAGCAGGTTCCATAGCCCCTGCCTGTGACCCGAGGACTCCACCGTCCCACTATTTGGCGTCATAGCGAACTCTCCACCATTTGAAAGGGTACTGTGAAACAAGACAGAGCATGACAGAGAAGACAGATGAAAGGGCCGGGGCAGCAAGATCCAGACTCAGCCAGGAAAGAGGAAAACAGCTTCATGTGAGAAACTAGGAATGATCATCAGTTGTATGGAGAATTAACCTAAAACAGAAAACCAATCAGTTTTCTTCTATAATCACCAGATTCAAACAGAAATAGCCTAACCCCTTCAGGGACTGACTCAATTTTAAACTTTTTTAGTACAAAATTCCCAGTTAAAACTCTAGGTTTCTGTAGTATGAGGCTAGTGGAAAAGACTCATCTTTGGTAAATACCCCGAATGGCAAAAACCTCTTGATTTACTTGTAAAGAAGATAAATAAATATGGTGGGATATGACACCAAGCCATGAAAATCAAATTATAATCTGAGGACAAACTAAAGTATAAAATATTACTTGGCTTCCAAGTCTATTAAAATAGAAAACAAACTATTTGAGGACATTGTGAAGCCAAACTTTGAGTGTTTGTTTTTTTTTTTAAAGACAATAATTATTCTTCTAAAATAGTTCAGGAAGCACGTTCACAGCATCTGAGGTAATTTCATGATATTTTCTGTGGAGTAATGTGTTAGTTTAGGAGTCACAAGAACACGCCTCGAATTCTAATGACAAAAAAATGTGCTGAATTTGGACCCTTTTCATTGTCTTCTTTATCATTTCCCCTGTGAGCCAGAATATGATTTGTTGGGAATTAGCAATCTAGCTAACTTCGTGCTTTCTCTTCTGCTCTTATCTCCCATCACTAAGTGTGGAACAGAGACAGGAAGGGGCAAAGATACAGGGAGAGATGCCTGTAGGAGCCTCACGTGGTGTACGAACAGACTTCTAAGACCTCTGACTCACTGGTGGTGGTGGTTTAGTAGCCAAGTCCAACTCTTGCAACCCCATGGACTATAGCCTGCCAGACTCCTCTGTCCATGGGGATTCTCCGGGCAAGAATACTGAAGTGGGTTGCCATTTCCTTCTCCAGGGGATCTTCCCCACCCAGGGATCGAAGCCGGGTTGTCCAAAACCTCAAAACTTACAGCCAAACCCACACACCTGGCACTGGGTTTTTCCAGTGACCATAAAGAGCATTACAATGATTTGCCTAACTTCCTTCCATAAAGAGCACTACAATGATTTTTCAACCAACCAGTAATGAAATCAAATGCAGAAGCACCATTTTTTTTTTTTAATTTAGTAAAACAAAACCTAGAAACATGATCTAGCATCTACTGTTCAAACACTGGCAAAAAATACTGAACTTTTGTCTAAGTGAAGAAGTTTTTTGTGGTTTATTTGACGTCATATAATACCATCCATTCAGAATTTAAAGGTCATTAAAACTTGATTCCTTGCCAAAGGACTGGCAATAGGAAGAAAGGATACCTTGAGACTAACAGACAGCTGTCCTCCAGGACTACATTATACATTTACAAGCTAAGTAATTGGGTTTTCCTACCTGCTGTCCACATCACAATTTTTCTGCTCTAGTCATTTGCAGAAGAGTTTCTTTTTAAAAAACATTTATACTAAACAGTAGGCAATTTCTGAGCAGAACTCTGGGAAACTCAAGCAAAGTAATTTCTGAATTCTGAGTTTTAAAGATATATTTTGAGGAGAAAAAGACATAATCTATTTTGATGCTTTCATTTTAGTAGTTTTGAATAACCCATCCTCAGTGTTAAAAAAACTGTTTTGTGTAACTGAGGATACTTTTGGTTCAAACCATGTAATTTTACATGGTTTGTTGCAAATAAAGCAATATGTATAGTAACTTTTCTATTTATCTTTATTATAGAAAATATTTTAGAATGTTCTTGATAGACTAGCATGATTATCAATGGTCTCAAACTCTTGGTGAGAATGGTAGTTAAGCAAAGTATAGCTCAAGAATTTGGAAAATTAGGAAGAGAGAACCTCTCTCCCCACCCCATCTAAATGTGAAATTTGGTCAATTAGAATACTTTATAAAAAACAAATTCATATTAATTACCATTATAAGAGGTATTTGTTTTGCTTTTTTCCTTAACATTTCTCCCTAGGGTAGCATCATAACAAAAACTTAATGCTAGGAAACATTTTATATGCTATAAAATGTTTAATACACAGTTTAAACTAGATTATCTGTTTCTTCTCCCACAATAACTAATCTGTTTTTAGTATCAGCAACATTTGGCAAGTTTATTTTTTAGATATAAACTGTGGTTCATCTGTTCACTGCTTTAAGTAAAAAAAATCATTCCCAGGAGAAAGCAGAAAAAGCATCAATTAACAAGAAAGACAAGTGACTTCATTTGTTTCTAGAAAAAGAAATGCTTAATTAACTATCCTGTATTTGGACTTATTCAGGTGTTAAGAAATTGAGGGAGGTATAAAAGGTTCAATGACAACAGTGCTCTTTTTTTAACCTAACAGCCCAGCCTTAACTGTGAACTTGACCAAAAACGACAGTTGTCATAGAGTGACTCAAGGAAATGTCTGCTTGGCATTGATAAGCAACAGTCAAATGGAGAGACATACTTGCTTGGTCAATTTAGTCTCTAATTCCAGTAAGTTCTTTGCTTTTAGAAGCACCTCCTTTTTTTTTAAAACACACCACAAGGAAAGTATAGACAGTTGCCCTACATCACATGCTCTGTGACTTATAGAAATCAGCACACTTTCAAATTAGACAGAATCATTTTTGTAATCTTTGGATTTATTTTGCTTTAATTTTAAAAGTTGCACTGTAATTAATCAACTCTAGCAAAATTTTGTATATGGTAGTATAGTGTTAATTTATCCTGTGACAATGCTGCTCTGAATTTTCTTCTTTTTTTAAAAAAACGAAACCTGTTGCTTAGAAGCCATGAACCATTTTACTTTACTTCAACTTGTCAAAATTTCTTGTTTTAAACAATGATCATGTGGGTTCACTTATGAGATTCATGTCCAGAAGTCTGTATTTAAGTTGACTAGTTGTGATAGATCAGGAACTGCCGTGACTCCCTTTTCAAAGAAATTTAATTGATTTTCAAGCTTTTTCGATTTCACATGCTCTGTGACTAGTGCAAGGAAATCAAGTTCTGTGTTGTATTTGTTCCAGTCATTTCTATTCAGGTCACACATTGCAGCTAATTTTTATTTGCAATTTGTTTATTCAAACTAAGTAAATGCTTTTCAAAAGAGAAAAAGGAAAAGGATAAAAAGCTTAACATAGGAGTTTTCTCTGTAATAAAGCTACCTGTGCCTCTCCAAATTTTGTATGTGATATTTCAAGTCAAAGTCATTTCAAATTCAGCCTATATCACTACTCAGCAAATATTTTTAAACAAAGGAAACCATATGTAAGTGTCCACATTTATCAACAATCTTTACCCCAATATTTTAGACTCTCTAAGACTCAAATGCCACTGAGTCTAAGAATTACTCCATCAATTAAAAAAGATGAATTATATAAATCAGAATCCCAAAGATGGTCAAGAGCACTGCTTCACTGAAAAGTCCAAAAGAAAAACACCAAAACCCAATGTTGCTTACCGATATTTAAACGGTTATGTGTAATATATAAGATACTAGAATGGTAAAACTCTAACTTAAAATGGAAAAGCTAGAAAAGGCTCAAAATGTTACAGGGTTTGTTTGTTTTGTAATAGGTCCTTTTAATATCATTTGTGTGTTCATGTGAAAGACCAGTTGGGGGGTCATTTTTAAGCAGCAAAAATAAGACTTACCCATAGTCATTTGTTCGCCACAATATACAATGCAGCACATAATAGAGGAAGACAGCACTCAGGAAGATGGCCAGGAGGTACCCTCTCATGGCTGGCCCACCTGGAACACAGGGAATGAGGCCAAGAGAAAGGCAAGACCATTACACAGATGATTTACACAATGACCTACCTACAGGCATTAGTGAACAGAGAAACAGACAGAGGAAGAACAGAAGAAGCTGATGTCAGCCTGTTATTTTGGAAACACCCACTAAATTTGCAGAAAGAGAATATTTTTTTCTGTCTCTCATCTTCTTTAATCAACACAACATGATTCATGTTCAGAACAATACTTTCCCGTATTAAAGAAGTAAAAAATTCATTCAGAACAAAATTTTACACATCTATTTAATACCCATTTAAAAAAAAAATCTATTTTCTCTCTCTCAAGAGAAAGTGAATATATACCTTAAGATGTGAAAAAAACATTTTGTTTCATCAGTGCTCAAAATGACTTTTAAATGCTATATAAGCTAAAAGTCATTTCCTCACTTTAAAAGACTGGGGAAAAAAACCACTAAAAAATATTTACCATAGCCTCAATTTTTACACACTTTTATATGCACCATGTCACAGCATAGGTAAATTTAGCACCTTTACAAAATAGATTTTTTTTTTAAGCCTAAAACATTTTCTTTAGTTTCCACTTCTGCTTCATAGGCAGATATGAATATGTTCTCACTTCTACATGTAAGTAAATGAGAAAGACAAATTTCAAGATGTTTTTATTTCAGTGCATCTTTACATCTCTTCCCAGGTTTCTGGTCCATCTAGACTTGAATGTACCACCCCACTCACTCTTGTCCAAAGTGTGAAAGTGTTTAGTCACTCAGTCATGTCCGATCCCATGGACTGTAGCCTGCCAGGCTCCTCTGTTCATGGGATTCTCCAGGCAAGAATATTGGAGTGGGTAGCCATTTCCTTCTAAAGAGGATCTGCCCGGCCCAGGGATCAAACCCAGGTCTCCTGCTTTGGCAGGCGGATTCTTTACCATCTGAGCCACCAAGAAAGCTAACCTCAGTTAGGGCGATGCAATGTAGAACATGTGAGTCTAGTTAGATTCTTTTTTCTTTTTGTAATTTTATTGAAATGTATGTGATTGGTTAGATTCTTAAAGAGTTCCATTGCCTTTATAGATATAATCGACTACACATAAAAGAAACTGTTCTTGATAATGTGAGGTCATCATAATAAATGTCTTTAATTGTTCTGGGCACAGTTAAGAGTTAAGACTCTCAGGAGCTATTGAGGGTGTGGGGCTATTTGGAAGTGATCGTCAACTGTAGTGATGATCCCATGGAAATTGCTAGGTGCGCCACCCTCACCATCAGCTGTTGCTTCTCACTGCAGTGAATGCAGCCACCACCCCCACATGCCACTATATAAACTAATTAGAAGTGAAGGCTGTGTCAGGAGGAAGCAAATGAACACCTCAAATGAGCAAACTTTAGTTTACACATACTTCCAGTTTAGCCACAAAACCCCCAATCAACCCTGGTTGGAAATCAGAAGACAGAAATCATGGCCCAACTCCATGTAATTCCTGGCCTGGGGGTGGGAGGGGCGTAGGTAAATTAGTCTTCCTTTTCCAGCCTGACTGTTCTCACATGTTGAGGAGTGATAGCACACAACCAACCTCTTTGGGCTATTAGATAGATTAGCCAAAAGGATGGGCATCGGGCATAACTAGGACACAAAAGTAAGTGCAAATAAGTGTGTATATCTTATGATTGTTTGTTTTCTGAAACTAAAGCCAGCTGTGAGTTTTGTTTCCTCACAGCTAAGTGCATGGGTTTGAGAAAACCAAAGGGAGACTTGGCCCACCCATTGTGCAGCCTGAGCAGTGCTCCTGTTGGACTGAAGGGAAGAGTCAACTGGGCACAGCCACGGCACAAAGGCCACACCCTCTGCTGGCAGAGAGAGTAAAGCAAGGAAGGGCACAGATCTTCTCGGGCCCAGGCCTCCCTGTCCACTTTATTCCGTCTTCCTCAACCCTCTGTAATATATGTCTTGACATGTTATGCATTATTTTAGAAACCATCTTAAGTTTTTGGTAAAAAGCAAGAAATAAATTGCATGATCATCCAGTGGGTAAAAAAAAAAAAAAAAAAAAGTATGGTTCTGGGTTTCTTGAGAAATAATTGGCCAAAAAAAAAAAATCCAAGGAATGGAGAGAACTCAGGTTTGGGATGATCAGAGTGAAAGTCCACGAAAATGAGGCAGTGAAGATGATGGATGCATCACTTACCTAGTTTATTGAGGAAACAAGGGCAGCGAGACAGCGAGCCTGACCTTTAGGACATGTGCAGCAAACGCTGGCTCCACTTCGTCCCCTTCCTGTGTGAGAGAATAGTGTGTGCTCAGTAGTGTCCAGCTCTTTGCAGCCCCGTGGACTGTAGCCTGCCAGGTTCCTCTGCCCATGGAATTTTCCAGGCAAGAATACTGGAGTGGGTTGCCATTTCCTTCTCCGGGGGTCTTCCAGACCCTGGGATCGAACCCGTGTCTTTTGTGTCTCCTGCATTGGCAGGCAGATTCTTAACAACTAGTACTACCTGGGAAGCCAGTGTGAGAGAAGTGATAATATTAAACACTTTAGCCAGAGGCCATGAGCCATGCTTTGTGCTGACGATACAGGGAGCTGGCGTGGACTGGCCTTGGCTCATGCCTTGGACTGATCCGGCCCTGGCAAATGTTTCTTTTTTCATGCGTCACACAAACATGAATGTAGGATAAATACAAAAAACTCCAAAGAACACTGAGGAATTCTTTACATACCCTGTGACTCATCTAAAAGTACACGGCAACTAAGCCTTTTTTGTTGTATATCTGATGGTTTCAGTTATCAGGGATGTTTAACAACTAAGTTCTAAAATGCACAAATTAGACTTGGACCAAGAAAGTTTTAGAAATTACTGATACCAGTCTTAAGACTGTCCTGGAAGGCATTTTACCATGGGCCAACCAAATATTTAAGACTCAATATTTAAATACTCAGATATTTAAGACTCCATACAAAGTAACATCAGTTATGCAAACATGCAACAAGGATGCCACTTACCAGTAACAGCAGTTTTTTAAAAAACATATTGAGGGCTTCCCTGGTGGCTCAGTGGTAAAGAATCCTCCTGCCAACACAGGAGACACGAGGTTCGATCCCTGATCTAGGAAGATCCCATATGCTGCAGAGCAACTGAGCCCACGCGCCACAACTACTGAGCCTGCATTCTGGCACCCAGGAGCCGCAACTACTGAAGTCCACGCCGGCCCATCCTCCACAGCAAAAGAAGCTGCTGCGATCAGAAAGCTGGACACTGCAACTAGAGAGAAGCCTGCATGGCAGTGAAGACCCAGCACAGTCGAATACAATTAAATTATTAATCAAAAAAATATGCATCTAAGGTAAAGCAGCACATTAAAGTCTAAAGGAAGAACTCAGTATTTTCAATTCAGTTTGCTTACCTGTCCCTCAAAATACATTCCTTGGAAAATTTACCTATTACTTTACAGAACAAGGAAGTATGAGTAAGTGAGATTGTTGTTTTTGCCTCACCAGTTTGTGGTTTAGTTGAAACCAAAGAAAGGCGAGAAACATTTTTTTCCTTTCAAAACGTAAAATGAATCTACTCGTGAAGGTCATTGTGTACACCACCTAAGAAAAATTTTGGAAGCTTTTTCACTCTCTCATGTGTCATGGGCAATTCACAGCATCCATACACAAGCTATGAAGCAAACTGGGGACAGCCAGGATATCTGTGTGATAAGCATGTCGAGTTCTTCTGCTTGCTCACAGGAAAAAACTTGCAGAAATAAATGAAGTCTCTAATAGTAAGTCTATAAATGAAACAACCATTTTGCTTTAAGCCAAAGATTCAAAGCAACACCAGTTAGGATTTAACACAGAGTGCCTGGTTTCCAGGGGAACAAAGCCCTTCAACATAGCTCCAATAACCAAAACAAGTTTCAAAATACTGACATTAAACAATACATAGCAGCTTCTTGGCTGCAGATGCCACTATTAATAAGACCAGGGTCCCTAAAATATCCTTACAAATTTTAAACCAGAAATCAATTATTCACCTAGAGTGTGAGTAGAGTTTCAAGGGAGAGCAGGAATCGCTGGCAGAGATCAAATGCTTATTTCTTCTCAAATTATGATACATAACTGAATAGATGAGTAATCTACATATGCCAGAGGCTTCCCTGGTGGCTCAATGGTAAAGTATCCACCTGCCAATACAGGAGACTGGGTTTTGATCCCTGGGTTGGGAAGATTCCTTGCAGTCGGAAACAGCAACCCACTGCAGTACTCTTGCCTGGGAAATCCCATAGACAGAGGAGCCTGGTGGGCTAGAGTCCATGGGGTCGCAAAGAGTCAGACAGGACTGAGTGACTGAGGACGCACTACATATACCAAAGTGGGCTCAATCTTGGCAACAGGTTTTCCTTCTCTTTAATAATTAAAGTATATTTTTAAAGTTCATAACAAGCTCGTATGTCCATCACCTCACTTAAGGCTCAAAACAAGCTTGATAAATGGATGTGCAGGTATCGTTTCCTTGACGAATGAAGGAACTGAAAGTTTCTCGGGGTGAGTTGTCCCAGCTCACACAGTGTAAGAAACACAAGCAGACTAAGCGTGGCCATTGCTTCTCACAGTTCTATGCCTATCCATCAAGACAAAATGCATGAGGGGAAGCCAAACGAGAAAATTCGAACAGACAACTTCCTGAGAGTGCGCCGTTGGTGGGCAGAGTTCCAAAAGTACAGATTCAGACATAGTGGACAGGAGAGAGCTGCAGGGCAGGCTCCCCACAGTGATATGGCCAGGGTCTGCACTAGCCCATGATTTGTTAACATGCACATTCCTCAGCCCCTACTACACCTGAGTTTCTGGAGCTTGGGGACATGGATTGAAACAAGCGCCCTCCAGTCTGATTCTTATGCTGACCCATATTAAAATTTGAGAATCACTGCTCTAGGATTCTCAAGGGAACCATGGAGGAAACAAATAACAAATGTACTGAAATACAGAGACCATAACAGACGTTACAGCGACGACCCCATTAGATGGCAAGACCCATGAGAGCAGGACTTGTCCATCATTTTATTTCCCTGTGTGTATCTGCATCTAACAAAACACGTTACACAGAAGACGCTCAGCAGTCATTGAATGGAGTTCCAGATCTCATAACTAGATGTTCTGCATTAATTTTTTACCTAAAATGCCCAGCACATGGCTAATGCCCAGTGAATAATGGCTGATTAGAATCATTATGATGTATGTGTATTATATATGTGTCAAGGCCCCTGATAAAATGCTTTTGGTATGTTATCTAATGTAATCTTCACAACCACGTTGTGAGGGCTATAGTAAGCTCGTAATTCCCATTTCACAGATAAGCATACTGAAGCTCAGAGAAACAGTAACTTTCCTGAGCTGATAGACTGCAGAACAGGTCTCAAACCCATATCTATCAGACCAGAGTCCACACACTGTACTGTTGCTCTCCAGATGTGAGCTTTTACGGATGGGTGCAGGTTTATTCTTCTGATACCAGACTAAGCATTACACAAGGGCTAATCTGTCCATCCTGCCAGCCCCCTAAGCAGTGACAGTCCTAGGAACTGGTGAAATGGAGATCAAGTTCAGAGTCAAAAGCTGTGCTAAAATAAAACTACTACTCACAACCTTGTTCTTCCCTACCCCATTCTTCTGGATTTCAGTAAACCTGTTGTTTTTTCCTCCAAGTGTCCTGGAGCAGTGATTCTCAAACTTCAGTATGCTTAAGACTCAAACTGGAGGGTTCTTATTTAAGGCACCTCCTTGAGCCCCAAAGAACCATAACAGCGTTACTTATAAAAACTACACAAAAACCCTATGGAATGACACTTGAAAATGTCAGATTCTTCTTTTTTAAGACTCTCCTAATGTTTTTTCGAATATAAAGGGGCTTTATTTATTCTAACCACCAGTTAGAAAAAAGCACATTCTGGACACATCATTCTATTCCCTAAGTACAAAAACCCTGTGGGTATCTCAATCAATATTATACGACTTCAGGAAAGAAACACGCTTCCCCACGTTGGATGCACAGCCTGTCTGGCCTCTCTACACCCGGTGCCCTCCAGGCCCAGCTGCAGACACATCCCTGAGCCCATCTGTAGGCTCAGCCCCACCCCAACCTCTGAGACTGATTCTGGCCCAAAGGACAGGGAACTTGAGAAGCCTTCAGCAGCAGCTCAGCAGTTTGGTCAGGTTCTTACCAATCCCATGCTGACCTTGAACATGTTATTCACCAGGCCTGAGTTCCTACTGTCAGGTCCCTGAATTACATCTTAGTTTTCCAGGGTCTGCATTCTTCTTTCTCTCACAACTAACCCAGGAGCCCGGCAACCAAACTTCCAACTTTAAGTAACTAGCATCCTAAACCGTGTCTTCATCCACTCTTGTCCCCTGATACCCTCTGTTTCGCCAGCGACCAATGTCTGCTGCTCTGCCTCCGCTCTCACCCGGCACACTAGTGCTCAACAAAAACACTCAATAACTTGCATTTGTGCAAGTTAGAAAAGGACATCCCTTCTGGCTCCACAGAACCCTCTGAGGACAGAATTTCAACCACAAGTTTCCTCTTAGCCGCCTGCCCCTGTTCAAGGCTCACTTCGACAATCTTACCAAGTGGCATTGGGTCCGTTCAACCCTGGGAGAGGTCCTTCTTCACTCAGGGCTCCACCAGACCACAGCTCACGATGATACACACCCAAGACCGTCTCAACTTGGCAACAGACCTTACATCCTGCCTTCCTTCCTCTTTGTGCTTACTGCTTGCTCAGCCTGTGATTCCTCTGTAGTTACATGCCCCTGTGAGCATGTGCTCACAGAGCAGCTCTAGCTCTGCACTGATGTCCAGGTCTCCGACTCCAGCCCCATGGGCCCCCAAAGCCTCCTAGATCCAGCCATCTCCACAGAGTCCAAGCCTTAAAGGAGACACACAGGACTCTGTAGTGATGGGTGGAAAGGCCTCAGTTCTCTTTAACTCATTTACTGCCCCTCTTTCAAGTAATGGTCCTTATTATGAATGGCACAATCCAAATGGGTCCCCTCATTTATACACCAAGAAGCTCCACCCTTTGGTGCTGATGATAGTATAAATAATGGCACACTTCATTAAGTACTTCCCTGGTGGTTCAGATGGTAAAGAATCTGCCTACAATGCAGGAGACCTGGGTTCAATCCCTGGGTCGGAAAGATCCCCTGGAGAAGGGAATGGCTACTCACTCCAGTATTCTTGCCTAGAAAATCCCATGGACAGAGGAGCCTGATGGATTCCTAAAGTCCATGGGGTTGCAAAGAGTCTAATGCAACTGACACTTTCACTTTTATTAAGTACTTACAAAATGGCCAGCCTTGCCCTAAGCTCTTTCCACACACAATGATGAAAGCAGGGATGTTAGCATTCCCACTCAAGAGATCTTTCTATACATTATGGGAAAATTCTAAATTGTACATTCTGAAAAACTATAATTACTGTATTTTATAACTATAACAGCATGAACTCAATACAGTCACTTAACTTTTTAAGCAAGGGAATGATAAATTATGCATCTATTAAAATATACTTACTTAGAAATAATATATGAAAAACTGTTCAATTCACAATTAAAGAGATAAATCTTAAGGAATTAGTAAATCTGGTTGATCAGATTTCTACTAGAAGGATCTGAAAATTTTCAATAAGCCATAATTTTAAAATAAAGAATAATACATATAAAATTAAGTAATAAGTAATATTATACCACCTTAAAAAGCTAAACTGAAATCTGAAGTTCTGAGCTACTGTTATTTAAAACAAATTAAGGGGGGAAAATCTGATATTATGGAGTAAATAAATAGAAATTTATAATTTATGCACACTTCCCCCTACAAAAGATTTGTATAGTTTCAACAAATTGGACCAACTGTATACATTTGGCTGATTTCTAAACAGCATTTTATGCATAGCAGAAGAAGAATATGTATCATTTTCTTTCTCTTCTTCCCCTGGGTTCTTCTGCTATATAATGCTATGCAGCTATTTCCTATATGTGTACACATACCTCCTCTTTCAATCTTTCAAAAAAGCCAATGCTTTTCCCAGATTTCATCCTTAGGATGTATAGACATATCTTTTTACCCAATAAAAGCTAAGTTCTCAGTGCCAAAGCAAATGACCAAATCCTGCCCCCTAAACTGAGTATGCTCTCTGCAAAGAACATAAAAAGAAACAACTTATCAGCAGAATTTTGGTGTTTTTAATAGCGTAACAGGACAAACCCAAATCATTCAGCTAATAGTACACTGTACTAGATGTTAAAAATAAATGAACTGAAGCTCCTGTTTTCAAGATTTCTCCTTTGAGACTGAGCTTCATTGAAAATAAACAAAGAAGTTTTTAAGGGAACTTCTTATGTTCCTACTGTTCATTCATATTTTCTCCCAGAGACCCATTTCTTCTCCCAGAGTGGAAATTTTCTCTACTGCTTATATTAATGCCCCACTGACTAGGTAGACTCTATGAGTAAGAGGTACTGTTAACAGGTTAATGATGTGGCCAATTTTTAAGATTAACTGTGTAGAGGGAAAAAATTATAATAAAATCCACCACTTTTAAGTGCACAATTTCATGAGCTTTGACAAACCTGTAAGGTCATGTAACAATCACCAAAATCATACTAAACATTTCCATCAGGTCTGAAAGTTCTTGCATCCCTCTTTGCAGGCAATTCTCTTCCCCCAGTTTCTGGCCCCTGATCTGTTTACCATTGTAGCTTCACTTTCTCTAAAAGGCCATATAAATGGAATCATACAGTACATATCTTATTTCTGGCTTATGTATATTAGCATAATGCTTTTGAAAAAAAACTATCCATGTCATTATTTCTACCAGGAATTCCTCCCTTTTTCTTATTGTGAGGGAGAAAATGTTGCTTGCCATTCCAATGAACAGCACGGTTGCCCACTATCAAACCATCAGCAACTGCAGCCACCCCACTCCCTCCATCACCCCCAAACCTCTGACAGCACACCCTGAGAGGGAGAAAAACAGGATATGGGTCCTCAACAGTTAAGATGTCTATCAAAGGAGTAGTTTAAGTGAGCCCAGACTTTGCATCTTCCCACACACAGAAAAGCCCCAAAATCATTAACTTAAGATGTCTCTTTTGTGATTAGCAGTAATTTTCTGATGTTCAACTATGTTTGTTTGTTTGTTTAGCAAAGCAAGCATTAGTTGCTCAGTCATGTCTGACTCTTTGTGACCCCATAGCCCACAGGGCTCCTCTGTCTACGGAATTCTCCAGGCAAGGTGAGGGATCTTCCTGACCCAGGGATCAAACCTGGATCTCCTGCATGGCAGACAGATTCTTTACCATCTGAGCCACCAGGGAAGCCCTTTAATTTAGCAAAAACTCCTCTCTATCCTAGCTCCTCCCAAACCTCTTTGGAACAGTTCCTCAGAGCCATCTGAGAGGCTGTCTCTCCAGTTACAGGCTTCAGAAAGGCAACCAAATGAAACATAATTTTCAACTTTTAGGTTGTATATTTTTTAAATTAGATGACCGCTAAGTAGTATTCCATTTTATGTCTGTACTATAATCACAGTTCATCAATTCACCAGTTAATAGACACTTAGTTACTATTATATAAATACAGCTACTGAAACCAAGCAGGACCCTGTGGACTCCTGGGCACAGAGGCCTTTCTGTGCCCCCAGCCCTTTCCTTGTTTGCAGGGAACACCCTCCAGCCTCCCTGGCCTTCCCTGAGTTTTAAAGAGCAGCTTCAAACAGTAGCTAATCAGGGAAGGAAGAGGATGCAGATACAAAGGAGACCCTGAGGCCAGATTAAAGGAGAGAAGGACCTGCACACACCTAGATCCTTATCAGCAACCACACCCTTGGACCACTGTTACAAAATTCTTCACCAAACCCTTCCAGGAGAGGATACACAGTTTTTCAGAGCGCAAGACTGCTGTGTTCCCCTTTGCCTGGCAAAGTAATTAAGCTCTTCCTTTTAACTTCACCCAAAACTCTGTCTCTCAGATTCAATTTGACGCCGGTGCACAGAGACTTCCGTTTTCAGAATCACTACACTGAAAATTCTAATAGAAGGATTTGGGTACACACATGTTATCATGGGTCACATAGTAAATGTATTTTTTAACTTATATGAAGATTATTTGCTTCAACCTCTCAGTTAAAAGGAAAATCCTCTATCTATAAATAATTCAAATTACTGATGCCACTGAACCATACAAATCACTGAAATGGGTAAAAACGGATTACCCTACTACTATTAAACAATTATTACTGGTGTGTGCTCTACTTCAAGACATGGTGAACAGAGCTCCTGGTCTGGTGAGGGAAGTTACATTGTTCCAAAAGGAGTATGATTATCTTCTGTGGTAGGTAGAATGAAACATTTTAGATCCCAGCTCTTCAGAGTGTGGTTCAAAAATCAGCCAGGACCCCATGGGATCCTCCCTGGTATAAATCCTTGCTCTGTCCCCCACGTTCTGTTTGTAGGGAACAGGCTTCATTCTGCCTTCTAGACTTCCCCTGAGTTTCAAAGAGCAAGCAGTTCCTAATCAGGACAGAGAGGGGATGTAGAAACAAGGAGGAGCAGTCAAGAAACAACAGTGCAGCCTTAGGGCAAGTGTCCTGGATCCTCCTCAAGGAATATACATAATTATGCACACTTGATGAGCTATTTCAAATCCTGAAAGATGATGCTGTGAAAGTGTTGCACTCAATATGCCAGCAAATTTGGAAAACTCAGCAGTGGCCACAGGACTGGAAAAGGTCAGTTTTCATTCCAATCCCGAAGAAAGGCCATGCCATAGAATGCTCAAACTACCACACAATTGCACTCATCTCACATGCTAATAAAGTAATGCTCAAAATTCTCCAAGCCAGGCTTCAACAGTATGTGAACCATGAACTTCCAGATGTTCAAGCTGGTTTTTAGAAAAGGCAGAGGAGTCAGAGATGAAACTGCCAACATCTTCTGGATCATTGAAAAAGCAAGAGAGGTCCATCTATTTCTGCTTTATTGACTATGCCAAAGCCTTTGACTGTGTGGATCAGCACAAACTGTGGAAAATTCTGAAAGAGATGGGAATACCAGACCACCTGACCCGCCTCTTGACAAACCTGTTTGCAGTTTAGGAAGCAACAGTTAGAACTGGACATGGAACAGACTGGTTCCAAATAGGGAAAGGAATACGTCAAGGCTATATATTGTTACCATGCTTATTTAACTTAAATGCAGAGTATATCATGAGAAATGCTGGGCTGGATGAAACACAAGCTGGAATCAAGATTGCCAGGAGAAATATCAATAACCTCAGGTATGCAGATGACACCACCTTTCTGGCAGAAAGCAAAGAAGACCTAAAGAGCCTCTTGATGAAAGTGAAAGAGAAGAGCAACAAAGTTGGCTTAAAGCTCAACATTAAAAAACTAAGATCATGGCATCTGGTCCCATCACTTCATGGCAAATAGATGGGGAAACAGTGGTAGACTTTATTTTTGGGGGCTCCAAAATGACTGCAGATGGTGCTTGCACCATGAAATGAAGACACTTGCTCCTTGGAAGAAAAGTTATGACCAACCTAGACAGCGTATTAAAAAGCAGAGACATTGCTTTGCCAACAAAGGTCCGTCTAGTCAAGGCTATGGTTTTTCCAGTAGTCATGTATAGATGTAAGAGTTGGACTATAAAGAAAGCTGAGAGCTGAAGAACTGATGCTTTTGAACTGTGGTGTTGGAGAAGACTCTTGAGAGTTCCTTGGACTGCAAGGAGATCCAACCAGTCCATCCTAAAGGAAATCAGTCCTGAATATTCATTGGAAGGACTGATGTTGAAGCTGAAACTCCAATACTTTGGGCACCTGCTGTGAAGAACTGACTCATTTGAATAGACCCTGATGCTGGGAAAGATTGAAGGTGGGAGGAGAAGGGGATGACAGAGGATAAGATGGTTGGACGGCATCACCAACTCAATGACATGAGTTTGAGTAGACTCTGGGAGTTGGTGATTGACGGGGAGGCCTGGCATGCTGCAGTCCACCAGGTAGCAATGAATCAGACATGACTAAGTGGTCGAACTGAACTGAACTGATGCGTGTTTGAGTTCTTCCGCAGAAACTACAGCATCCCACCCAGGTGTAAGATGGTAACTTCAGGCTCAGCACAAGATTCCTGGAACATACCCTGCTACCTCACCACCAACCAATCAGAACAAAGTCACACACCCTGCATTTCTCATCCCGTATTTTGCCTATAAAAACTTCTTCTGCCAAATAACCTGAGAGGTCAGGGGTTTTGAGAACAAGCCACCCATTCTCTTGGCTTGGCCCTGCAATAAACCTTCCTCTGCTCCAAAATATGACATTTAGTTATCTGGCCTCACTGCAGGCTCACGAACCTTCATTGGGTAACAGTCCCATCATCGCCTGGGAACCTGGTAGAGATGCAGAATCTCAGCTCCACTCCTTGATCCACAGCGTCAAATACAGAGTCAAATACGCATTTTAACAAAATCCCCAGTGATCTGCATGTTTGAGAAGCACTGCTAGAGAAGATCCAAGGAAAAAGGAATTCGATCCCATGGAGAGGATCGGGGCTTCACAAAAATCAGTCTGAGAGGAACTGGAAGCTCGTTTTAAGTTCCATACTACCACTTTTAAGAGTCCTTTGGGCTTGATCTTTGAAAATTTATAATCAACAGAATTTTGTCTGAACAAACTAGTGGGACTCTCTGAAAATAAATGGCTTTGAGGGAAACTTCGCTCACCATTCTAGGGGATGTTTTCAGTCTCTTTGTAAATTCCTAGACATTTTATTTCCTATATTGTTTACAGCCTCAGAGAAAATATATAGGATTCCTCTCAGATTACACCTAAGAGTCACACACTTCATTCTCCATCACCTTCTTATTTACCTAAAAGGGCCAACTGAATTGCCAAACAATCACAACAACATTTCCAATGACTACTATTCACAACTGGGACCCAGGTATCATAGATCTTAGAGCAAGAAAAACTGCAAGAGTTCAGGGCATTCAGACAGAGTAAGGTCCTATGTCATCACATAACAGGAAAAGCAGACAGGATTTAGAAAAAAAAGCAAAGACTTGCCAAAAGTGACCTCACTCATAAGTAGCAGCGTCAGCAGCTCAGGAGAACATTTTTATGTGGGTTTTCCTCCAGCCTGATTCCAGGCCCATCGTGGGTACACAGTAATAACCCTGAAGTCTTCATTTCATCCCAGTCCTCTCCAGTCTCTACAGTTTTCAATCCCTAAAACGCCTCCCTTGGGCGGCACAGGATCTCACTCCTGCTGCCTGAGCTTCTAACTCCTTTCTCTTCTTCCTCGCCACACATAAATAGAGGTGTTCTCGAGCTCTTATCTCAATCCTGTTCCTAAATCCATGTTCTCATTACTTCTCAAACCACTAGCAATGATCTCTAAGCTATCTCCCATTTAAACCAGCCAGCCCACATGCTCATTGGCATAAACTCCCCAAAGGCCAGCTCACATTGTCACCTGCCCCACAGGAAAACCTTCAGTGGCATTCCACTGTCTGGCAAATACACATAAAATCACTTAGCCTGGCATTTAAGAATCTTTAATTTGGTTCTTCCATCTTCCTTCTCATCTTCCTCATACAATTTAGTCTTTGTAGGTAGCAGCACAATTGGGTGTTAAAGTTGCCTGTGTGGTGATCAGACCCCTGGGTTGACTTTCAGTTCTACCTCTGTCTAGTCATATGACCCTAGGAAATTTCTAAACCTCTTTATACCTCATCTGTAAAATGGGAATAAAGATAGTACCTAATAGAGCTATGTAAGTTGCAAATATAAGGCACTTAGAAAAATGTCTGGCACATGATAAGGACTTTCCTAATCTTGTTTTTAATTCTTCTTTTAAAACTAATAAAGGGGGCGGTCCTAAGATGGTGGAGGAATAGCACAGGGAGACCACTTTCTCCCCCACAAATTCATCAAAAGAACATTTAAACACTGAGTAAATTCCACAAAATAACTTCTGAATGCTGGCAGAGGACATCAGGCACCCAGAAAAGCAGCCCACTGTCTTCGAAAAGAGGTATGAAAAAATATAAAAGACAAAAAAAGAGACAAAAGAGGTAGGGACGGAGCTCCATCCCGGGAAGGGAGTCTTAAAAAGAGAGAAGTTTCCAAACACCAGGAAACACTCTCACTGCCGAGTCTGTGGCGAGCCTTGGAAGCACAGAGGGCAACATAACGGGGAGGAAAAATAAATAATTAAAACCCACAGATTATGAGTCCAACCGTAACTCCCCCAGTGGAGAAGCAGCGCAGACGCCTGCATCCCCACTAGCGAGCGGGGGCTGGACAGGGAGGCGCGGGTTGCAGCGCTTAGAGTAAGGATCAGGCCTGAATGCCCCGAGGGCAATCTGAGAGAACTAACTTGGGCTAGCAAACCAGACTGTGGGATAGCTACCATGCGTGAAGCTCTAACCTAAGACACTGCCAGGACCACGCACAGAACAAAGGACTGAACAGAATTAGCCGGCTACAGACCATCCCCCTCCGGTGACAGGCAGCCAGAGCCGGAAGGGGGCAATCGCAGCCCCAGAGAGACATTATCTACCAAATTGCAAGCAGGCTTCTTTGCTAACTAAGACTTCTTGGGATTCTGGACAGTCATCATCCGCCTGAGAAGGTGCACCAGTTGAACACCAAGAAAACCAAGTGGCACGCTCACCAAACACTTCATCACCTGAGCTGCTCGGTCCTGGGAAGGGCACAAAACACAGGCCCAATAGAGTCTGCACCTCTGAGGACTACCCGAGTGCCTGAACCTGAGTGGCTTAGACCTGGCAGGTGCATGCAGCCCAGGGCCAGCCTCGGACAGTTCCCAGCGGAGTAACCTAGAACCTGAGGTGTGTGGGCAGGGAGAGTACATGCGCCGTGAGCGAGGGCAGGCCCAGTGTGGCTGAGACACTGCGAGCACACGCCAGTGTTATTTGTTTGCAGCGTCCCTCCCTCCCCACAGTGAGACTGAACAAGTGAGCCTAAAAAAATAAGTGTACACCACCTCCCACCTTGTGTCAGGGCAGAAATCAGATACTGAAGAAACCAGCAAACAGAAGAAGCTAAAACAGAGGGAACCGCCTTGGAAGCGACAGGTGCAATAGATTAAAACCCTGTCGTTAGTACTGACTACATAGGAAGGGGCCTACAGATCTTGAGAAATATAAGCCAGACCAAGGAACTATCCAAAAATGAACTGACCCCACACTGCCCACAACACCAGAGAAAGTCCTAGATATATTTTTACTATTTTTACAATCATTCTTTTTTTTTCTTTTTTTAATTTTTAAGTCCTCTATTACTCCTTTAATTTTCATTTTTATAACCTGTTACTTTTCAAAAAAAGACCCTATTTTTTAAAGCAAACTTCATATATATATATTTTAAATAATTTTTGTGTCTTTTTTTTTTCTTCTTTTCTTTAATATTGTACTTTTGAAAATCCAACCTCTACTCTAGATTTTTAATCTTTGCTCTTTGGTGTTTGTTATCAATTTTATACCTTTAAGAACCCAATCTTCAGTACCCATTTTTACTTGGGAGCGAGATTACTGGTTTGACTGCTCTCTCCTCCTTTGGACTCTCCTTTTTCTCCACGAGGTCGCCTCTGTCTCCTCCCTCCCGCTTCTCTTCTCTACCCATTTCTGTGAATCTCTGTGTGTTCCAGACGGTGGAGAACACTTAGGGAACTGATTACTGGCTGGATCTGTCTCTCTCCTTTTCATTCCCCCATTTTATCCTCCTGGCCACCTCTGTCTCCTTCCTACTTCTTCTCTTCTCTATATAATTCCGTGAACATCTCTGAGCAGTCCAGACTGTGGAGTGCACACAAGGAAGGGATTACTGGCTAGCTTGCTCTCTCCTCTTTTGATTCCACCTCATCTCATTCAGGTCACCTCTAACTCCCTTCTCCCTCTTCTCTTCTCCATGTAACTCTGTGAACCTCTCTGGGTGTCCCTCACTGTGGAGAAACTTTTCATCTTTAACCTAGATGTTTTATCAACGGTGTGTATAGAAGGAGAAGTCTTGAGACTACTGTAAAAATAAGACTGAAAACCAGAAGCAGGAGGCTTAAGTCCAAATCCTGAGAACACCAGAGAACTCCTGACTCCAGGGAACATTAATCAATAGGAGCTCATCAAATGCCTCCATACCTACACTGAAACCAAGTACCACCCAAGGGCCAACAAGTTCCAGAGCAAGACATACCACACAAATTCTCCAGCAACACAGGAACACAGCCCTGAGCTTCAATATACAGGCTGCCCAAAATTACTACAAAACAATTGACATCTCATAACTCATTACTAGATACTTCATTGCATTCCAGAGAGAAGAAATCCAGCTCCACCCACCAGAACACAAGCTTCCCTAACCAAGAAACCTTGACAAGCCACGGATACAACCCCACCCACAGCAAGGAAACTCCACAATAAAGAGAACTCCACAAACTGCCAGAATACAGAAAGGCCACCCCAAACGCAACAATATAAACAAGATGAAGAGACAGAGGAATACCCAGCAGGTAAAGGAACAAGATAAATGCCCAGCAAACCAAACCAAAGAGCAAGAGACAGGGAATCTACCTGATAAAGAATTCCGAATAATGATAGTGAAAATGATCTAAAATCTTGAAATCAAAATGGGATCACAGATAAATAGCCTGGAGACAAGGATTGAGAAGATGCAAGAAAGGTTTAACAAGGACCTAGAAGAAATAAAAAAGAGTCAATATATAATGAATAATGCAATAAGTTAGATCAAAAACACTCTGGAGGCAACAAATAGTAGAATAATGGAGGCAGAAGATAGGATTAGTGAAGTAAAAGATAGAATGGTAGAAATAAATGAATCAGAGAGGAAAAAAGAAAAACGAATTAAAAGAAATGAGGACAATGTCAGAGACCACCAGGACAATATTAAACGCTCCAACATTCGAATCATAGGAGTCCCAGAAGAAGAAGACCAAAAGAAAGACCATGAGAAAATACTTGAGGAGATAATAGTTGAAAACATCCCTAAAATGGGGAAGGAAATAATCACCTAAGTCCAAGAAACCCAGAGAGTCCATAACAGGATAAATCCAAGGTGAAAAACCCGAAGACACATATTAATCAAATTAACAAAGATCAAACACAAAGAACAAATATTAAAAGCAGCAAGGAAAAAACAACAACTAACACACAAAGGGATTCCCATAAGGATAACAGCTGATCTTTCAATAGAAACTCTTCAGGCCAGGAAGGAATGGCAAGACATACTTAAAGTGATGAAAGAAAATAACCTACAGCCCAGATTACTGTACCCAGCAAGGATCTCATTCAAATATGAAGGAGAAATCAAAAGCTTCACAGACAGGCAAAAGCTGAGAGAATTCAGCACCACCAAACCAGCTCTCCAACAAATGCTAAAGGATATTCTCTAGACAGGAAACACAAAAAGAGTGTATAAACTCGAACCCAAAACAATAAAGTAAATGGTAACAGGATCATGCTTATTATTGATCATACTAATTATTGGTCATAATCAATAATTACCTTAAATGTAAATGGGTTGAATGCCCCAACCAAAAGACAAAGACTGGCTGAATGGATACAAAAACAAGACCCCTATGTATGTCATCTACAAGAGACCCAACTCAAAACAAGGGACACATACAGACTGAAAGTGAAGGGCTGGAAAAAGATATTCCACGCAAACAGAGACCAAAAGAGAACACCAAATAGAGACCACTCATATCAGATAAAATAGACTTTAAAACAAAGGCTGTGAAAGGAGACAAAGAAGGACACTACATAATGATCAAAGGATTAATCCAAGAAGAAGACATAACAATTATAAATATATATGTACCCAACATAGGAGGATCACAATATGTAAGACAAATGCTAACAAGTATGAAAGGGGAAATTAACAACACAATAATAGTGGGAGACTTTAATACCCCACTCACAACTATGGACAGATCAACTAAATAAAAAATTAACAAAGAAACACAGACTTTAATTGATACAATAGACCAGTTAGACCTAATTGATATCTGTAGAACATTTCACCCCCAAACAATGAATTTCACCTTTTTCTCAAGTGCACACGGAACCTTCTCCAGGATAGATCACATCCTGGGCCATAAATCTAGCCTTGGTAAATTCAAAAAAACTGAAATCATTCCAAGCATCTTTTCTGACCATAATGCAGTAAGACTAGATCTCAATTTCAGGAGAAAAACTATTAAAAATGCCAACATACGGAGGCTGAACAAAACACTTCTGAATAACCAACAAATCACAGAAGAAATCAAAAAAGAAATCAAAATATGCACAGAAACGAATGAAAACACAACAACCCAAACCCTGTGGGACACTGTAAAAGCAGTTCAAAGGGGAAGGTTCATAGCAATACAGGCTTACTTCAAGAAACAAGAAAAAAGTCAAATAAATAACCTAACTCTACACCTCAAGCAACTAGAAAAGGAAGAAATGGAGAACCCCAGAGTTAGTAGAAGGAAAGAAATCTTAAAAATTAGGGCAGAAATACATGCAAAAGAAACAAAAGAGACCATAGCAAAAATCAGCAAAGCCAAAAGCTGGTTCTTTGAAAGGATAAATAAAATTAACAAACCATTAGCCAGACTCATCAAGAAACAAAGGGAGAAAAACCAAATCAATAAAATTAGAAGTGAAAATGGAGAGCTCACAACAGACAACACAGAAATACAAAGGATCAAAAGAGACTACTATTAGCAATTATATGCCAATAAAATGGACAATGTGGAAGAAATGGACAAAGTCTTAGAAAAGTATAACTATTCCTGAACCAGGAATAAATAGAAAATCTTAACAGAACCATCACAAGCATGGAAATTGAAAATGTAATTAGAAATCCTCCAGCAAACAAAAGCCCAGGTCCAGACAGCTTCACAGCTGCATTCTACCAAAACTTTACAGAAGAGCTAACACCTATCCTCAAACTGTTCCAGAAAATTGCAGAGGAAGGTAAACTTCCAATCTCATTCTATGAGGTCACCATCACCCTAATACCAAAACCTGACAAAGATGCCACAAAAAAAGAAAACTACAGGCCAATATCACTGATGAACATAGATGCAAAAATCCTTAACATAATTCTAGCAATCAGTGGGCTTTATCCCAGAGATGCAAGGATTAACAAATCAATCAATGTAATACACCACATTAACAAATTGAAAAATAAAAGCCATATGATTATCTCAATAGATGCAGAGAAGGCCTTTGACAAACTTCAACATCCATTTATGATAAAAACTCTCCAGAAAGCAGGAATAGAAGGAACATGCCTCAACATAATAAAAGCTATATATGACAAACCCACAGCAAATATTATCCTCAATGGTGAAAATGAAAACATTTCCCCTAAAGTCAGGAACAAGACAAGGGTGCCCACTTTCAACACTACTATTCAACATAGTTCTGGAAGTTTTGGCCACAGCAATCAGAGCAGAAAAAGAAATAAAGGATTCCAAATTGGAAAAGAAGAAGTAAAACTCTCACTGTTTGCAGATGACATGATCCTCTACATAGAAAACCCTAAAGACTCCACCAGAAAATCACTAGAGCTAATCAATGAATATAGTAAAGTTGCAGGATATAAAATCAACACACAGAAATCCCTTGCATTCCTATACACTAATAATGAGAAAATAGAAAGAGAAATTAAGGAAACAATTCCATTCACCATTGCAACAAATAGAATAAAATACTTAGGAATATATCTACCTAAAGAAACTAAAGACCTATATATAGAAAACTATAAAACACTGGTGAAAGAAATCAAAGAGGACACTAATGGATGGAAAATATACCGTGTTCATGGATCAGAAGAATCAATATAGTGAAAATGAGTATACTACCCAAAGTAATCTATAGATTCAATGCAATCCCTATCAAGCTACCAACGGTATTTTTCACAGAGCTAGAACAAATAATTTCACAATTTGTATGGAAATACAAAACATCTCGAATAGCCAAAGCAATCTTGAGAAAGAAGAATGGAACTGGAGGAAATCAACTTGCCTGACTTCAGGCTCTACTACAAAGCCACAGTCATCAAGACAGTATGGTACTGGCACAAAGACAGAAATATAGATCAATGGAACAAAATAGAAAGCCCAGAGATAAATCCACACACCTATGGACACCTTATCTTTGACAAAGGAGGCAAGAATATACAATGGAGAAAAGACAATCTTTAACAAGTGGTACTGGAAAAACTGGTCAACCACTTGTAAAAGAATGAAACTAGAACACTTTCTAACACCATACACAAAAATAAACTCAAAATGGATTAAAGATCTAAATGTAAGATCAGAAACTATAAAACTCCTAGAGGAGAACATAGGCAAAACACTCTCCGACATAAATCACAGCAGGATCCTCTATGACCCACCTCCCAGAATATTGGAAATAAAAGCAAAAATAAACAAATGGGACCTAATTAAAATTAAAAGCTTCTGCACAACAAAAGAAACTATAAGCAAGGTGAAAAGACAGCCTTTGGAATGGGAGAAAATAGCAAACAAAGCAACTGACAAACAACTAATCTCAAAAATATACAAGCAACTCCTGCAGCTCAATTTCAGAAAAATAAACAACCCAATCAAAAAATGGGCCAAAGAACTAAATAGACTTTTCTCCAAAGAAGACATACAGATGGCTAACAAACACATGAAAAGATGATCAACATCACTCCTTATCAGAGAAATGCAAATCAAAACCATAATGAAGTACCATTTCATGTCAGTCAGAATGGCTGTGATCCAAAAGTCTACAAGCAATAAATGCTGGAGAGGGTGTGGAGAAAAGGGAACCCTCTTACACTGTTGGTGGAATGCAAACTAGTACAGCCACTATAGAGAACAGTGTGGAGATTCCTTTAAAAACTGGAAATAGAACAGCCTTATGACCCAGCAATCCCACTGCTGGGCGTACACACAGAGGAAACCAGAATTGAAAGAGACACGTGTACCCCTATGTTCATTGCAGCACTGTTTATAATAGCCAGGACATGGAAGCAACCTAGATGTCCATCAGCAGATGAATGGATAAGAAAGCAGTGGTACATATACACAATGGAGTATTACTCAGCAATTAAAAAGAATGCATTTGAATCAGTTCTAATGAAGTGGATGAAACTGGAGCCGATTATACAGAGTGAAGTAAGCCAGAAAAAAAAAACACCAATATAGTATACTAACGGATATATATGGAATTTAGAAAGATGGTAATGATAACCTTGTATGTGAGACAGCAAAAGAGACACAGATGTATAGAACAGTCTTTTGGACTCTGGGAGAGGATGGGATGATTTGGGAGAATGGCATTGAAACATGTATAATATCATATAAGAAATGAATTGCCAGTCTAGGTTTGATGCAGGATACAGGATGCTTTGGGCTGGTGCAGTGGGATGACCCAGAGGGATAGTATGGGGAGGGACGTGGGAGGGGGATTCAGGATTGGGAACACGTGTACACCCATGGCAGATTCATGTTGATGTATGGCAAAACCCATACAATATTGTAAAGTAATTAGCCTCCAATTAAAATAAATAAATTTAAATTTAAAAAATAATTATTTAAATAATTATTTAAACTAAAAATATTACTTTATAAAGTAATAAAGTATCAGCTGCCCATACACCAAGACGTCTCTAAAAAGCTGACTTCATAACATCCTTGTAAATATACTACAGACCTCATGACACTGTACAACAAAAGCCAAAAAAAAAAAAATTAAGCTTCCATTACTGTATGCTAGCTATTATTTCTACATTCATTTAAACATTTCAAAGTATCTGTATGAGAAAGCCTTACTCATCTGCTTATAAAAGAAAAAGGGATTTAAGATAATAGGAATTCATTAAGAAAACTCAGACCATATTTCTGGCTATAGAAGCCATACTATTTTATGCTTTTCATAATAAAACTGCTCCGAGCCCTAGTAAAACCAAACAACCTAGATTTGTAATCAGCATATCAAATTTATGTCTTGAAGCAAGAAATGAAATCAAGAGCTTTACAAATAATGTGACTTGGAAAATAGTTTTCATCTTACACTCTGATTTGGATCCATTACAATGTTGAGGATTCAAATACTATGTTCGAGGCTCAGAAGCAAATGCTGGGGTCAATAACACCTTCATCCTAATAAGGTAAGGATAAAGAGCTGAATATCTGTCAGCCCTAGACTGGGAATGGAGAAAGAAGAAGAAACAACGCAACAGAGGGCAATAAAACTAAATGCTTTGAGTATATAACTCACTTAATCCTCAAAACCACCCCTTAAGAAAGGCCATCCCTATCATACAGATGAAGACACTAAGGCACAGAGAAGTTATAATGTGCCCACAGATGCTCAAGTGGCAAGTGGCAGTGCTGGAATTTGAACCCAGGCACACACCAGAATCTCTGCTCTTCACTGTTAGGCTATAAAGACTCAAAATATTTCCATCTTCTTGATGGAAGGAGATATATAGATAGACAGGAAAGGCAGTTCCACAAATCACCAAGATGATTACAGCCCAGCAGTGGTGGTTTAGTTGCTAAGTAGTGTCCAACTCTTGAGACCCCATGGACTGTAGCCCGCCAGGCTCCTCTGTCCATGGAATTCTCCAGACAAGAATACTGGAGTGTGTTGCCATTTCCTTTTCCAGGGGATCTTCCTGACTCAGTGATTGAACCCATGTCTCCTGCACTGCAGATGGATTCTTTACCACTGAGCCACAAGGGAAGCCATTTAAAGCCCAGATTTCATTCAGTTAAGATGCTTCTGGGACTTTCCTGCTGGTCCAGTGGCTAAGAATCACCTGCCAGTGCAGGGGACACAGGTTCGATCCCTGCTCCAGTAAGACTCCACATGCCTTGAGGTTACTAAGCCCATGAGACACAACTACTGAGCCTTTGTGCTCTAGAGAAGCCATTGCAAAGAGAAACCTAGAGAGTAGCCCCCGCTCAGTGTAACTACAGAAAGCCCGAATGCAGCAACGAAGACCCAATGTAGCCAAACATAAATATTCAGGCAGTAAGAAACTGAAGACCCAGCCCTACCTCCAGCCTATGTTCACGATGCTCAAGAGTTCTGCAAGCCCAGTGGCTTGGGACATAAGGGATAGGCTTTGAATCCACTCATAATTCTGGTGTGAACAATGAAGATCTCAAGAGATTCCCAAGGACTAAATCCCCAAACCACTGGAAATGCCCAAACTCCCCAGCACCCATAAAGCACAATGCTGTCAGTCAATAAGTGTCCTTCCAAAATGGTTTGTAAACAAAGTGATGACAAATTTGCTAGATGAATAATAGTTCTCTGACAAATCTCAACTTATCAGAAAGATGATGGATTCATGGGTAAAACATAGAGCTAACTCCTAGTAGACATTTGAGCTCCAGAGCTTTCTCAGAATAAATTTATAAATTAGTGTATATTTGTACATGCGATTCTGGGAATGTAAGGAGAACATACCTACAAACTATATTAAAATACTTCAGTGAATATTATTAATTGTAGCATAAAGGCAGAGAGGGAACTAGAGTTCATTCTAACACAGCTGGTGAACAGCACTTGTGATGCACGTAATGTTCCAGTTGTAACTTCAGTTTACTTACTCTTTCACTTTGATGTTGGTTTAGAACAGTCCCAAAGAAGGCCATTACGACTGAGAATAAAAATAATAACTAAAGCTTTCATAGCTCAATTTTGGGATATGCTAGAGAACTGACTCATTTGAAAAGACCCTGATGCTGGGAAACATTGAAGCCGGGAGAAGAAGAGGATGCCAGGATGAGATGGTTAGATGGCATCCCCGACTCAATGGACAGGAGTCTGAGTAAACTCCAGGAGGTGGTGATAGACAGGCAGGGCTGGAGTGCTACAGTCCATGGAGTCGCAAAGGGTCAGACAGGACTGAGCGACTGGACGGAACTGAACTGAAAGAGTCATTGGTTACATAATAACATAGTTTCAAAGGCCCTCTGGCTGCATGTTAAACTAGTAAGAGATAAATTAACAGGCAGCTATATACAGAGAAGGAGAGGGTATTTTAAAGTCACCAGCCAGCATAAAACTGTTGTAAAGCACAGGGAGCTCAGCTTGGTGCTCAGTGCTGACCTGGAGGGGTGGGATGGAGGGTGGGGTAGAATGAAGAGTCCGGTGAGAGGGAGGTTCAAAAAAAGCAGGATATATGTAGACACGTGGTTGGATCACTTTGTTATTAAAGCAGAAACTAATACAACATTGTAAACCAATTATACACCAATAAAGTCAGTTTAAACTGTATAAGAATTGTGTCAGAACATTTCAAGTGTTCAAACATCTAAGAAGTCTGAGATGACAGTCCTGGTGCTTTTGCTCACCTACACTTTAAGGAATCTGTTTCCCAGAGGTCCTCTCTGTTCTTGAGCGTGTAGAATGCGGTAAGGGCGCCGGAGGCCCAGGAGGCTGCTGCTATCTTGTCCACTAGAAATTATCCAAGATAAGAGGTTGTGCTGCTTCTTCACTTCCAAGTGCTGAAACAAAACACAAATTCAACATGCTTACGAGGATGGCTCAGCAACCCAAGAAAAATCTTAAGCCATCAAAAAGAAAAGTCCCAATGAAAACACTACTTTAGTAAAGTCACTACAGGCCCCTCCCTAAATTCTGCACAGGATGACATGATTACCAAAAACAAAGAAATCCAGCAGCAAAACTGGCTGCATGTACTTCATGCTGTAGCTCATGACTGGTTATCCAGGGAATCCAGCTCAGTCTCCTTGAAAAAAATAGCAGATCCAACTCAATTAATCCAAAGCAACCTAGTAATGAAAGAACCATCTGTCTCCTTTTTCAGCTCCTCTCTACACATACACACAGCTTTATTGTTCAATGCAGAGGTGAGAGAAGGAACTACTGGAAAACTCTCTGAAGAGCAAGGGGAGGGAGGGAGACAGGAGAACGAAAACAGATCAAGAACAAAACTATCCAGAAGGAAGGGTGGGAAATTAGCGACAACTGCAACTGCTTTAACAATGGGTAGTAGGCTACTTTCTCCAAAAAACTTTGGAAGGAAAAAAAATCTCAAATTGCTCCTGCTACTGTTTTTCTTACACAAGACTAAAAACTCTGATACAGAAACAAATAAAACATAAAACCCTGCATGTTCTGTATTTCTTGTGTTAGTAGAAAGTGTTTTTTTTTTTTAATAAAAACTCTTAGGAAACAAATATCAAAAACAAAACCACTAAAAATAGGGCAAATATTTATTTCAGAACTCATTTATGATTCTAATGTCCTACAATAAGAAAATGATTATACTTAATTACGAAAATCATAGAATAACATGAAAAATATTTAGATTCTACCAAATAAAGAAAGTTTTAAAAAGCTGAGTACATTTCCATACGTGAGATGTATGTGTGGTGACACATGACTGCAAGACAGAGAAAAAAGAATCAGTTGTAATGCTGAGTTGTGGACTGCATGGGATTTTTTTCCTCTAAAGTTCAAAATTTATGGAGAAACAGAAAATGCTTATTTTCATATATTTCAATATACATTTCACTTGTGAAGTGCTAAGCAGTTTGTGAATTTAGAAATTAGAACAAAGGCAAAGTGGTGATCTTTAGTGGCAATTATAATAGAAGACTTCTATTCTATTCTATTAGGGAATTCCCTAGTACTCAGTTGGTAAAGAATATGCCTGCAGTGCAGGAGACTAGGGTTTAATCCCTGGGTCGGAAAGATCCCCTGGATCTCTTGTCTCCAGTACTCTTGCCTGGAAAATCCCATGGACAAAGGAGACTGGCAGGCTACTGTCCATGGTTTGCAAGAGTCAGACACAACTTAGCAACTAAACAACCATCATTCTATTCTATTCTAATTCCATGATAATAGAAGTCTCCACCATGAGACAGAATTTTGAACCTATGGAAATTGCGGATAATGATAAACTTGCACCTCAGAATCATTCTCCCTAAATGTATAGAAAGCATAACTCCTGGGTTTCTATCATCTTCAACCTATAATAGTTACTATATGCTAAAGTCAAGAAGTGATCAAAAATCTGAAGCCGGAAGGTTAAGAAAGAAACCTCAAACAATGTCACACCAGGAATAGCTAGAGGATGGGGATTTAGTTACACCTGGAGAAGCTTAAATCATGGAAAGCAAACAAGATGGCCATTGTCAAATCTGAATGACCTTCATGAAAAAGAGACATAGCCTGGTTCTGAAGGCCAGCAGGGTTAAGCCAAGGCCAGTGAATGAAAAATTCAAGGAATGGACAACTTTGAGGTTGACATGGAAGAACATGCTTAGGTTACCTAAAGATAATACAGGTTTCATTTCTGGACAATGAGTCACTGGTTACTAAAGATACTGTTTTAAAAAACTGCTTGGGATGGATTTGTATAGTACTCCTTAAAAAACTTTACTGTCCATCATCATCACCTGAGCATCTTCCTATCAGAAGGTCAGGGGGTCATGAGATTCTGCATTTCTTGCAAGCTCCCAGGTGAGGTCCATGCTAATGCAGTGTGGTTACAAGCATTAGAATGTTACTTAAACTAGTATTTCCCAAAGTTTTCTAACAACATGACTTCAAAAGTACTCTCCAACCCTGATTTGGGGGCAGATGATTAATAAACTTTACATATTAAGTAGTTATTAGTGGAATTTTGCAGGCACACACCTTCAAATTTAAAAAAACAAATAAATAAAGCTATAGGTTGGTATCTTCCAATATCCCCCCAGCTGATACTTTAAAGCAATAACCAATGTTGCCCCGTTTTAAACAATACTTTAACTTCATTAAAAAAAAAAGGAATTAAAAAAATGACAATTTTACTCCAAGTTTGGCAAAGTAAAATGCAGTTACTTATGATTTCCGCATACAACAGTTAACAGAGAAGTAGGATAAGACAAAACACAGCTATAACTTTTTTTCCTAGTGATTTGTATTAAAAATCATGTGTCTCCAAAGGTGAGGGTATGCGGACAGAAGACTCCCAAGGCGACACTTGTAGTTTTCTTTTTCCATGTAGGGCTCTGCCTTCTTTTCCGAGCCCTGACATTTCACCTCTCCTCCACCCCATTTGGGTGGTAAAATCCCTTCAATGCTTTGAAAGTTTCCTTCTTGCTCACATTTTGCTTAGCTCTCTCCTTATCTAAGAAACGTGGGCTTTTAATCAGTTCAAAATCCTAAGTGACGTCTTTCCTGGAGAAATATGCTAGTATCTGAACACACAGCCCTTCCTCAAATTTTAAATCCTTCTTAGGTTTCTCTCCCAGAATAAATAAGCCCATAGCTAAGAGGGAACCAGCTTCCTGTCTTTCCTCCTACTCTGTAAGTCCCCTTTCCAAAGGGCTTATTGTTTTATAGTTTGCTTAAAAGTTATAAGTAACATTCCATCTGATTTACAAAAGCCCTTTTTCTCAAGCTACTTATTACATCAGTGTATTCTAAATGAATGTAAGCTTATTCTGCTCCCTGAGAAGCATCATTTCCTGCTTAATTCCCCTTTTGCTATTTTTAAAAGTAAAAAAGTGAGTAAGCTTGAGGATAAACAATCAGAAGAGCATATATCAAATCTTAAGGCTAAAGTGTTGGAAATGTTCCAGCTTAACGTCCATCAAAGGATCCTCCAAAATCAAATTACAAATATGATGCTAATCTTAACTTGGGGTATCTTATAATTATTGTTACAAAGAAACCATCATGCATGTGATATATACTTTTATTAAAACATATAATCCTAGATTTACTTCTGAATGCAAGCTAAATTAATCCTCTATGCAAAGGGAGTCAATTCATTTCCTGGTAAAATTAACTCTAGAAGTTTTCACCTCTACTATAACTTTGCTGATTTAGGCAATAACCAATTTCTGGGCTTCCCTGGTATTTCAGTGGTGAAGAATCTGCCTGCCAATGCAGGAGATACGGGTTGGATCCCTGATCCATAAAGATCCCACATGTCGAGGAGCAACTAAGCCCATGAGTCTCAACTATTGAGCCTGTGCTCTAAAGACCAGGAGCTGCAACTACTGAAGCCCACGGGCCCTGGAGCCTGTGCTCCACACCAAGAGGCGCCACCTCAGTGAGCAGCTCACGAAAAGCAATGAGGAGTAGCCCCCGCTCCCCACAACTGCAGAAAACCCTGCGCAGCAACGAAGACCTAGCACAGCCAAAAAAAAAAAAGCCACTGCCTTTTTAAAAAAAAACAAAACAAAAAACAATTTCCCAATGCCAGACCTTCTTCCAGGCACCAAAGACACAGTAGTGAAGAAGAAAATCAGTTTACAATCCAGGAAGAGAGGGAGAAATTAACAAGCAGTTGTTATTACTATTAAGTAGTACTATTTGGTGTTATTATTATGTAGTAATTATTAAATTACAACTGTGATCTGACAAGGCACCTAGGTAGGGGAGGACAGAGAGTCTCAGAGGAATTTGAGAGAATTCACAGAGAACTCGTCTGAGGAGTAAACAGATGAAATCAGGGTAAAAATGAAAAGCATTCCCAGCAAAGGAAATGGCATTTGTGACTGAGGCTGCTGCTAACAGAAGTGAGCATGAAAGTAAGAGCTAATCTTTGTTGCATGCCTACCACATGCATGGACTCACAGAATCCTCACAACAGTGCTGAGTTGGGCCTGTTTTTCTAATTCTGTAAATGAGGAGACTGAGAAGCATAGAGAAGTTAACTTGTCCATGGTGTCTCAAAGCTAGATGTAGAGCCAGGGTTGGGCGAGATAATCTGCTGCTGGTCTATTTATTCTGAACCCATCAGCTCCTCTGTCTTTCCAGGAACCAGATCAACTTGAAGCCTTCCTCATCTTCAAGATTCATTATGCCAATTTTCATTTTTCAAAGAATGACATAGTGAAATATGGATGTATTGGAAAATCTTCAGTCTCATTCCCAGAGTTTTGATAAATGTAAGATTCCTAGATTGAAACCTATTTCATTAGGAAATATTACATGAAATTTTTTCATTACAGAAGCATTAACAGAAGTCCAAATGTTAATATATCATATGCTCACAAACCCATTAACCCAAATAACCATTATCTTCTCAGGGATTCTTTTTTAATGGAGATTTGTGTTCCTCTCTCTACGCTCCTCTTTTTCTCTGGGATCCAACCACAATCATGAATTTGCCTACTTTTTATTCACATACATGTACATACATATGTGGTATATGATACTGCTTTAAGTAATGGTTTAACATTTACATACAAAATACAGAATGTTTTGAAATTTGAATTTTTTCACTCTACACTTCAGGCTCAGAGATCCATCCATACTGATGCATAGAGGTCTGATTCATTCAAATTCTGTACAGTATCCTATTAATCAATTGCACCACAAGTCTTTCCATTCCCTATCAGCAGATATTTAAGCTGTTTTCAGAGTACTGATCTAAATGTCATTTTGGAGCCAAATATATTTTTTTTCCAATCTAAAAAAAGCAGTTTACTAAGATAATCTTACCAACAACTCTTTGTGACCCCATGGAGGCTAGAATACTGGAGTGGGTAGCCTTTCCCTTCTCCAGGGTATCTTCCCAACCCAGGAATGGAACAGGTATCTCCTGCATTGCAAGTGGTTTCTTTACCAACTGAGCTATCAGGGAATCCCTACAAACTGCTAGAAATACTTTAAAATTGAAATTTCACTTCCACATAGTCTTTTTTCTAAAGCATAAACTTTGATAACTCAAGCTGTTTAAAAATACCTAGATATTTAACATACCAGGTATGACTCTTTGACTATGACAAAGCCTTTGACTGTGTGGATCACCACAAACTGTGGAAAATTCTGAAAAAGATGGGCATACCAGACCACCTGACCTGCCTCTTGACAAACCTGTATGCAGGTCAGGAAGCAACAGTTAGAACTGGACATGGAACAACAGACTGGTTCCAAATAGGAAAAGGAGTATGTCAAGGCTGTATATTGTCACCCTGCTTATTTAACTTATATGCAGAGTACATCATGAGAAATGCTGAGCTGGAAGAAGCACAAGCTGGAATCAAGAATGTCGGGAGAAATATCAATCACCTCAGATATGCAGATGACACCACCCTTATGGCAGAAAGTGAAGAACTAAAGAGCCTCTTGATGAAAGTGAAAGAGGAGAGTGAAAAAGTTGGTTTAAAGCTCAACATTCAGAAAACTAAGATCATGGCATCTGGTCCCATTACTTCACGGCAAATAGATGGGGAAACAGCAGCACACTTTATTTTGGGGGGCTCCTAAATGACTGCAGATGGTGACTGCAGCCGTGAAATTAAAACGCTTGCTCCTTGGAAGAAAAGTTATGACCAACCTAGACAGCATATTAAAAAGCAGAGACATCGCTTTACCAACAAAGGTCCGTATAGTCAAGGCTATGGTTTTTCCAGTAGTTGTATATGGATGTGAGGGTTGGACTATAAAGAAAGCTGAGTGCCGAAGAACTGATGCTTTTGAACTGTGGTGTTGGAGAAGACTCTTGAGAGTCCCTTGGACTGCAAGGAAATCCAACCAGTCCATCCTAAAGGAAATCAGTCCTGAATATTCATTGGAAGGACTGATGCTGAAGCTGAAACTCCAGTACTTTGGCCACCTGATGTGAAGAACTGACTCATCTGAAAAAAACCCTGATGCTGGGAAAGATTGAAGGTGGGAGGAGAAGGGGATAACAGAGGATAAGATGGTTGGATGGCATCACCAACTCAATGGACATGGGTTTGGGTGGACTCCGGAAGTTGGTGATGGACAGGGAGGCCTGGCATGCTGTGGTTCATGGGGTTGCAAAGAGTCGGACACGACTGAGCAACTGAACTGAACTGATGACTCTTTGAAAACACAAAGTTAATCCTATTTTAAATGAGAAAATACATTTCTAGGTAAAGTAAATCTATAATCATTCTGTTGAAAACAAAACATATTGAAGAAAAAGTGTATGCAGAAAATAGTCTTCTTATAACCACTTTCTTTTTCTGATAACCACACTGACTAGGCAGAAAACTCTGAGTGCTTGAGCAAGTAGATAAACAAACCAAAGGTTTCCCTGGAATGCTTTGTTCAGTGTTTTAGGCAGAAAATAATCCAAGGCACTACCTCACAGAAAGATAATCAAATTTCTCTTTAGAATCGAGCAATTAGGAGGCACTCCCATGTACCAGGGGACTTCCCTGGTGGCTCAGAGGTTAAAGCGTCTGCGTCCAATGCGGGAGACCTGGGTTCAATCCCTGGGTCGGCAAGATCCCCTGGAGAAGGAAATGGCAACCCACTCCAGTATTCTTGCCTGGAGAATCCCATGGACACAGGAGCCTGGTAGGCTACAGTCCACGGGGTCGCAAAGAGTCAGACACGAGTGAGCGACTTCACCTTTCACCTTTCACCCATATACCAGAGTCAAGGATGGATAAAGTGAACAACAAAGCAAAGTAATAAAATACCAAGTCTTTCACCCTGAAGTCTTTAGACCCATAAACAGTGTGACCGTACACAATGACCTATTTACATTAATGGAAATGTTTAGCTCAAGGATATTGTAACAAAGTTTATTATCCAGGCTAAACTGAAGTCAAGTCTACAAATAAGTGAAGGTTTATCAGTGGCATTTCTCTACCTTTAATATCACTTTCTATAAAGAATCTGAGAAAACCTCTAAAGGTAGATGTTTTAAAATGTGAATAAATGTTTACTAATGGCTGCATTCTTTACACACTAAAATAACCTAGTCTCAGGAGTTCCGTGGTGGCCCCAGTGGTTAGCACTCTGCACTTTGACCGCCGTGACCCAAGTTCAATCCTTGAGAACTAAGATTCCACAAGGCTAGGTGTAGCCAAAAATTAACAAACTACCCAGTCTAGATGTAAAGGAAATTCAAAAAAGAGTATTTTCTCTGAAGAGATGGGGGAGAAATGTTTCCTCTCTTAGCAGATTTTCAAGGAAGTGTTCAACACTCCTAAGAAGGTAAACAAAGCTGGGTTTCCAATGAAAGAAGTAACTCCAGTGCACTGGGGATCACCGTGCAGTCAGCTCCACGGTCACAATTAGCCAAAATGTTTTAGCACATTTCACAGGCCAGAGCCAAGGGGATATCACTTCTAGATTCCTGGTCTCCAGTCCAAGAAATCCCCCTGGGCTTAGGAAAACCTACCTAGGCTTCAGGAGGCAGCTCGGAACTCAACTGAAATTCATCCTACCAGTAGTTCAGTGAAATAACTGGCCAAGCAAATGGAGAAGCTCCATTATCCATTTATCCATCCAACACAGATACCTATTGCCCATCCTATCACATGGCACAAAATCTCAGGGGAAAAAAAAACTGTCTGAGAGCACAGATGCTCTAAAGGCAAGTCCACAAAAACACAGACATACCAAACAACCTTTGCCCCATGCTGACCTCTTAACTATGGCTTCGTGCTTAGTTGCTCAGTCGTGTCCGACTCAGAGACCCCCTGGACTGCAGCTCGCCAGGCTCCTCTGTCTAGTAGATTTTTCAGGCAAGCATACAGGTGTGGGTTGCCATTTCCTTTTCCAAACCATAACTTCAAAGTGCCCTACTTTCTCGTTTTTCAGTTAAGTAATATGTATCTTATAGGAAAAACGTAGAAGCCTAAAACGTAGCTTTTTTGCATTCCCCCTCAAAGGGCAAAATATATTGCATGAGCAGTAGAAACGACTTATAAGGAGAATAAGAATCAGCAACCAGCCAGAAAGCAGAAGGAGAACTGCTTAAACTTTTCAAACTTCCCCACCTTTGTGATTTTTCTGAATGTCTGGTGACCTCCCTTGGTGTTACTAGCAGAAAGCAGTGACTTCTGAACAGAAAGCAGGGGCCGTGAGAGGCACCTGCCCTCTGCAACCACGCTAGGCTGTGAACATGTAAGGTGAAGGGCGAGTCTGTGCTGAAAGCATTCCAGACAAATGTCCCCAGCAAACCACTGGGTCCTGAAGTAAGAGTATGAAAGAAGGGCAAAGCAAGTGGCCTGAGCATGTGAAGTCACCCTAGGGACTTCAAAACAGTATGCTTCTTACTATTCTCCTTACCCCAGAAACTCAGCCCAGAATAAGAGAAGTTACTGTCAGGCAGTCTAAACCCAATCCTTTGCTGAAGAAAAAAGCACTCTGTCCTCCGATACCCTCTGCTTAGTCCCTTCTTACTAACTGAAGCCTAACTGTTGGACTGTTTTTTGATCTGAGGGCTTTTTTCACTTTCTAAAATGAGAACTGGCCTTTGATACGTCAAAGTAGAGCAAAATGAAACCTTTATTTACAGCATGCTATACTATTTGAAAAATAGGTATTTCATTTAAAGAATAAAGTTCTATTTTTTTTTCCCCCATCAAAGATGATCGTGAATCTGAGTAACTGGGGACAACTGGACCGAGGAGGTGGCTCAGGCCAGGTCTGGGAGAACGGCTTAAGGACACCGCAGCAGAGACCCAGCGAGGCAGTGGTGGGAAGTACAGAGAGACGATGTGACAAGCTTGGTCTGGGATAGCCCAGGAAACCAAACTGGTTCAGTCTGAAAACACTAGAGAAGAACAGCGTGGAGAAATAAATAAAAAGCCATATCACTGCCAAGAAGCCTCTGTCCTCCTATGCGGCACATCACAGACATGCAGCAGCCAGGGGCAAGACAGGGAAAATTCCAGAACCAAGGACTAGGGGGGATCTGGGGAAGAGAGACAGGAGGGTTCAGGCACCAGGCCCACCACAGACACTCTGTGTTCATTTCCCAGGGCTGCAACAACAAAGTACCACAAGCATGGCGACTTACAATAACAGAAGTGTATTATCTCACAGTTCTGGAGGCTAGAAGTCCACATGCCAAGTGTTGGCAGGGCCATGCTCCCTCTGAACCTGGTCGGGGAGGATACTTCCTTGCCTCGTGCTAGTTTCTGGTGGTTTGCTGGCACTCCTTAGCGTTCCCTGGCTGGGAGATGCCATCACTCCAACCCAGTGTTTGCACACGGTGCTCTCCCTGTGTCTCTGTCCTCACACACATGCTCCTTATAAGGATACCAGTCACACTGGACCAGGGGGCCACCCTACTCCAGCACGACTTCATCTTAACCACTACATCTCCATGACCCTATTTTCAAATGAGGTCACATTCCGAGGTACTGGGAGTTATAACTTCAACATGTCTTTTTAGGGAGACACGACTCAACCCATAACACATCTCTTGATGCCCAGTCCTTCCTCTGAGCCAGAGGGACTCTGATTCTCCGCGTGCATGCTAAGTCGCTCAGTCGTGTCTGACTCTCTGCAACCCTGTGGACTGTAGCCCACCAAGCTCCTCTGGCCACGGGATTCTCCAAGCATGAATACTGGAGAATACATGGGTTGCCATGCCCTCCTCCAGGGGATCTTCCTGACCCAGAGATTCAGCCTGTGTCTCTTAGGTCTCCTGCATTAGCAGGATTCTTTACCACTAGCATCACCTGGCAAGCCCTTCTGACATCCTAGAGTCATTCAGAATACGTGGGTGCCATTTCAAATGAAAGAGAAAGAAAAAAAAAAATAGCCTATGGTGGTGAAAGTCAGGGTAGTGGTTACACCGTAGGAGAGGAGCAGTGATCAAGCACCGTGCACTCCCGGAAGGCAGGCTACGTTCCGCCTCTTCACCTGGAGGCAGGTTACACAAGCGTGCTTCTTGGGAGGACATGTATTGAACTATGTGTACGTGGGCTTCCCTCATGGCTCAGCAGGTGAAGAATCTGCCTGCAATGCAGGAGATCTTGGTTCGACCCCTGGGTTTGGAAGATCCTTTGGAGAAGGGAACGGCTACCCACTCCAGTATTCTGGCCTGGAGAATTCCGTGGACTGTATAGTCCATGGGGTGGCAAAGTGTTGGACACAACTGAGCGACTTTCACTTCATATGTACATGGTTTGTATGCTCCTCTGCATGGATGATGAATTTCCGTAAGAACTTTACTTTTAGAGAGCTTGGTGCTGTCCAAGAAATAAAGGTGTTGACAGCCCAGGTATAACTTCAGAAAGGAGCTTTACCTGGGAGAAGCCTCAACCCAAGCGTCAGCCACTCAGCCCTGCTGGTTCAGACATTCGAGTGGTCAACTCGATGTTACCTGAGTGTAACATCGAGTGGTTACCTGAGATGTTCAACTCCCAGGGGCTGGTGTATAAAATGGAAATACCAAAGCAACACACTTATAATGAGAAAAATGTAAGGGCCAAGCAGTACATATATTTGAACTAAAAGATTGACAATTTCTAGAGGCAAATTTCTGGGTGACTTAATAAAAAAAAGTTGTTTGATAACCACAGACCCACAATAAGGGCACAGGCTTCCCAAAACAGTGCCAGAAATGAGCTACAACGGTTTTTGCCCTGCCCTGTTTTCCTAGCCTTCTTATGGACCTCTGCCACACATTCCATTTTCAGGCTAATTACAGCTCAAGTATATTCCAGTGTTTTTTCTTTCACATCTAATTCTCCTCTGGGAATTTTAAACACTTGTGGTTAGAGAGTTTTCCATCCTATTGCCTAATTTCTAAGCAAGAGAGATCAACACCAAACGACAGAGTTAAAATACACCGGACCCCACTCAGACTTGGTAGAAAATATATTTCTGCAGTAAAAATATGTAGGATTTCCTAGAATTAAATATAAGTCAGACATTTAACATCAGATATTGCATAAAGCTCAGTTGTGAAAGTGTCTGGTGATGGAAGTAAAATTTGATGCTGTAAAGAACAGTATTTCATAAGAACCTGGAATTCCATGACTCAAGGTAAATTGGACATGGTCATGCAGGAGATGGCAAGAGTAAATAAACATGGACATCTTAGGGAACAGTGAACTAAAATGGACAGGAATGGGTGAATTCAATTCAGATGACCCTTATACCTACTACTGTGGGCAAGAATCCCATAGAAGAGAGGGAGTAGCCCTCAGAATCAACCAGAGAGTCTGAAATGCAATAGTTAGGTGTAACCTTAAAAATGACAGAATGATCTTGGTTTGTTTCCAAGGCAAACATCACAGTAATCCAAGTATATGCCCCAACCACTGATGCCAAATAAGCTGAAGTTGACCGGTTCCATGAAGACCTAGAAGACCTTCTACAACTAACACCAAAAAAAGATGTCCCTTTCATCACAGGGGACTGGAATGCAAAAGTAGGAAGTCAAGAGATACCTGCAGTAACAGGCAAGTTTGGCCTTGGAGTACAAAATGAAGAGGGCAAAGGCCAACAGACCCTTGCCAGTCATAGCAGTCACCCTTTTTCAACAACACAAGAGACAATTTTACACATGAACATCACCAGATGGTCAATACCGAAATCAGACTGATTATATTCTTTGTAGTCAAAGATGGAGACACTCTATAGAGGCAGCATAAACAAGACCTGGAGCTGACTATGGCTCAAATCATCAGCTCCTCATATTAAAATTCAGGCTGGCAGTGAGCGAAGAGGAACTAAAGAGTATCTTGACGAGGGTGAAGGAGGAGAGTGAAAAAGCCAGCTTAAATCTCGATATTAAAAAAACTAAGATCATGGCATCCAGTCCCATCACTTCATGGCAAATAGAAGGGGAAAAGGTGGAAGCAGTGACAGATTTCCTCTTCTTGGGCTCTAAAATCATTGGGGATGGTGACCATAGCCACAAAATTAGAAGACAATTGCTTCTTGGCAGGAAAGCTATGACAAACCTAGACAGTATGTTAAAAAGCAGAGCCATCACTTTGCCAACAAAGGTCCATATAGTCAAGGCTATGGTTTTTTTTTCCAGTAGTCATATACAGATGTGAAAGCTGAACCATAAAGAAGGCAGAGCACCAAAGAATTGATACTTTCAAACTGTTGTGCTGGAGAAGTCTCTTGAGACTCCCTTGGACAGCAAGGAGATCAAACCATTCCATCCTAAAGGAAATCAGCCCTGAATATTTACTGGAAGGATGGATGCTGAAGCTGAAGCTCCAATACTTTGGCCACCTGATGCGAAGAGCTGACTCACTGGAAAACACCCTGATGCTGGGAAAGACTGAAGGAGAAGAGGGTGACAGAGGATGCGATGGTTGGATGGCATCACTGGACAGGAACTTGGGCAAACTCTGGGAGATAGTGAGGGACCAGGAGGCCTGGAGTGCTGCAGTCCATGGGGTGGTGAAGAGTCAGACACAACTTGGTGGCTGAACAACAACAACTGCAGAAGCTCTAAATAACATATTGATGTGTTAAAAAGTGAGTGATGTCTTAAAAACAGGAGTGGGGAGGAGAAGAGGAGTAAGAAAGGGGAGCAGAGAGGAGGAAAGGAAGCCAAACTTTAACTGTAAAAAGGAAACAAATACAAATCACATCTTAATCAAACTGTACATAAAAATTATCAAGCACATAATTATAGAAGAGGAAGCTGCAGCTTTCTTGAGTGCGAAATGTAATAGGGAGGTACTGGAAGTTTCAAGGCTATGAATTTATAGTAGTCCTGTGGACTGTTTTCCTTGGATATCTCTCCTGTTGAAGCCCCTCTCCACTCTCAAATTTCATATAGAAACCCAGGTTTCAGAAGTCTCAAATGATACTTCACATCTCCTTTCTCTTTTTTTTTTTTTGGCTGTGCTATGTGTGACTTGCTGGATCTCAGTTTCCCAACCAGGGACCGACCCTGGGTGATGACAGTGAAAGCCTGGAATCCTAACCACTAGGCAACCAGGGAACTCCCTCACATTTCTTTCAAACACTTACGTTACTAAAAATGAGAGCTCAAATATCAAATATATGTTATGTTAAATAATGTTCATCATTTTCTCATGAAATGTTTTCATCATCTTCTCATGAAAACTGCCATAAATCGGAGGCAGCCAGTGGGATTCCGCTCTTCAAGAAAGTCTTCCTTCTCTACCTCTACCCAGGGTGAGATGAGGATAGAGAAGATTCTAAGAAAGAAAGTATATGTAAAGTGTTTCAAGAACATATGTTTCAAGATATAACTATCATGTTTTTTAAACTACAGAAAAAGATGAACAGATGTTCATTTTTTTAATGGACATCTGAACAGAGTAGTTTTTACTTCTCAACCCTAGTTTATTCTGAAAAATCACAGTGCCATTCAATCAACAGATTTTCATCTTCCAACTCCACCTGAAGCACGCATACATGCACATGCACCCACACACGCGTGTACACACACACACACACACACACACACACACACACACTGCATCCCTCCACTGTATGCCCATGGATCTCTATATTATAATTAGTACTGTGCCTGGCACATGAAAGGTGTCTAAATATTTATTACTGTTCAATGAAAACTAAAGAATATAACAACATGAGTAGATAAATAGAGTCCAAAGTGAAGTCACAGGATGAGAGGGTAGGATGGCATCACGGAGTCAAAGGATACCAGTTTGAGTAAACTCGAGAGCTGGTGATGAACAGGGAGGCCTTGTGTGCTGCAGTCCATGGGGTCTCAAAGAGTTGGACATGACTGAGCAACTGAACTGAACTGAAAGTGAAGTCATGAACTGAAAGTGAAGTCAGGTTCTAATAGGACTCAGACTGGTTAAAAAAAAAAAAAAATTGGAACCAGAGAAGGCCAAACAGAAAGACTTTCTGGAGAAAGTCAAATTTTAACTATCCAATGAACAAGAGTTATGATAATAGCTATAATAAGAGTTATGATAATAATAATGTAACAATATCAATTAAATGTTAGGTATTTGGCAGGCCCTATACAGAACTATTTGCATGTGCTTTCTTTTTTAATTATCATAACTATGATGTGGGCATTATTTCAAGTTTAGAGATGAAGAAAGTGATCTTCATAGAAGTTAGGCAATTGTGTTCAGAGTCAGGCAGTTTATCAGCCATGAAGCTGGAAAATGAAGGCAGGTTATCATCTAGCTTGGATGGGGTGGGTGGGGAGTGGAAGGAGAAAGGCACTAGTTCTAAAGGCCTTCACAGCCTGCAGCACAGGGAGGCTTGCAGCGACTGCAGAAGCAAATGGAACAGTTAAAAAAAAAAAAAAAAAAGAGCAACAGGAGAGAGCAGAAAACTTCAAAGACCTGTGGGAGGAATTCTCTGGATTTTTGAGCAGAAAAAAATTGCTGTAATAAAAACCATGCTTGAGGAATGTTAATATAAAAGGTACATGGACAGGAATATTGATGGTCATAGGTGGAGACCTTGGGTAGAAGCTTTGTAAGAAGAATATAATTGCATTATTTATGGTTAAAGCAGAGGAGGCCTACACACCAACTCTAAAAATAGAGGGAAGCTCTTCAGTTTTTTTTGCAGTAGATGGGCCAGTTTTGTCCTCCAAAAATACTCCAGGCCTGCAAAACATTTACAGATATTTCAATCATCAGAAATTATACATATCCTTTAACATCCTGCTTAAGAAAAAAATCCAATTATTTCTAATCTAATTGTAGCATAGCTGGGATCAAACAAGAGTGATTAGCTAACTTACTCTGACATTTACTTGAGATATTGGCTTCAACTATCAAAAGAATCTTGACAGCAGTATTCTTTATCTCACCAAAACCATTCACCAAAAAAAAAGTCCTATAACTTGCAGAGTCTGTCAATTAAATAAAATTATGAATTAAATTACTTGCTGTTGCTGAAAAGCAGCTGGAAATCCATCTGGAACTGGATCAACTCATTGCTCTTGTCTAAATGCAACAAGATAACCCATTTCTCCATTTTAAGTGGTTTATAACTTTATTATACTATAATAATTATATATTACATGATCTAATCTTATACCAGCTTTATATTATCCATAAAAACAAACCAGGGAACTAAAAAAAAAACAAAAACCTGACTTTTTAATTCTTTGGCTCTGTGCTGAACATAGAATATGTGCAAATTCCCTATCTTTGCCTCTTCTATCCCTTAAGACACGAAGGACTCTTATAGACTAAAGGGCTGCACAGATTTTAATAAAAGCATTTCATTTTATTACTACTATACTATTTTATTTTAATAAAAGCAGCACCTTCTATGGTGCTGACCTAAATATTTGCAATAGAGTATCTCCTAAGAAGAAAACTCCTCTAAGCTATCAGAATCACTGGGCTGATAACTTCTCTGAGGACTAAAATCTTATTTGGGAGGGAGACTCCATAAAATCAGCTCAAAGACCAGAAGACTTTGTTTATATTGTTTATATTATAGCAGCATGTCCTTGAGGGACAGGGGGAAAAAAATCTAAAAGGTAGAATCTTTAAAATATGTATACAGAATATCTCTATTAACCAGGAAGATGCCCTCTAAAGACATCATTCTTTGTGAGAAACTTTGTCACTCTGAGTTTCAGCAAGAGCCCAGACCTGGGCCCTTCTCAGTTCCCTCTGCCAGGCAGGGACTCCCTCTCAACTCTGGCCCTGATGAGAAGAGCTTTTTATCCCCAGTGCATTTGTTTGTGTCTCCAGCTAGGTTAAATGATATCTAACAGAAACCTAAGACATATCATAATAAGCAATGGAATTCAAGCGGTGCTTACTAAAGGGCATGAAATCATAGATGTGAGATGCTGGGCTATTAAAGAGGGAAATGATTTTGTTATCTACTCTCTTGGCACACTTATTTCCTCACTAATGTAACTACAAACCCAACTCAAAGTTTAAATTATGAATTATGAAACTGAAAATTTGTTGTAATTCAGTCTCTAAGTTGCATCTGACTCTTTGCAACCCCATGGACTATGGCACGCCAGGCTCCCCTGTCCTTTACTACCTCCTGGAGGTGGTCAAATTCATGTTCATTGAGTTGGTGATGCTATCTAACCATCTCTGAAAGTTTACTGTACATGAAAACAAATTTGAGAATAGCCATCTGATAATATGCACATACCAGTCTCTTACATGTCAACCGAACAATTTTCAAAAAGAAAAAAAGTTTCAAAGCCAGAAAAGTTTTAATTAATTTAGACAAATCCACAGGAATAAATGTACCTTTCACCCATTTTCTCCAATGGGTCAAGTTTTTGAGATGATACACTGATAATCCTAATAGTTACAAAGAGGAAGCCTAAGAGTTATAAAGATGTTACAGCTGAGCTAATATATTCACACTGTGAGTTAATCCATGGAATGGACGGAGAAACCTGGCAAATGTCTGTTCTATTTATAACGTTCTGAACACACCAGGTGGAGGACACAGGGGCAAACAAGACAAGACAAAATTGCTGCCTGCTCAGACTGAAACATGTTTCAGATTTTTATGTCAGCATATCAGCCATAAAGAAACAGATACCAAAAGCTGAAAGATAACTGATATATATATTTCCATTAAGTATGTAAATTAATAAATGAGCAGGGCATCTGGTTAAATAATCTCAAAAGTAATTTTCTAAGAGTATACCAAGTTTCCCCAGAGAGTTGGATGCTGGAGATGATGAGCTATCTTGGAATCAAAGGATACCTGATAAAATGCCTCTGTTCACTTCTGATAAACCAGTGGTACTAGGAAGTAATACCTTGGTCATAAATTTTCATGATTTAAGTGTTACTCTAAGACTGAGAAGATTATCTATGAAGAACAACAGAAACAAAATTTCTAAGGCATAGTATAGTCCCATGGCAACTATTACAAAAGTTCATTTCTACTGAAACTGTAACTCCCTGCATAGCCTGGGGGAAAGGGGGCTGGCATCAGGAAAAGGGAAGAATTTCCCATTACATAGAATATCCCCTCTTCAGACAATTGTCCTTTTGGTTGGTGGCATCTGCAACTAGATGGGAAAAATTAAGTTAATCTATTCAAATCACACTTTCAAAGGATACCAACTGTGATCGATTTGAGTAGATGATTAACTTAATTTTTCCCATCTAGTTTCAGATGCCACCAGCCAACCCAGAGACTTAGAGACAACTAGATATTCAGCCTAGAGAGAAGTTGAGCAATCAGAGCTAGTGATGGAGCGTTTCATGCTTGAGTGAGGACAAGGATTTATTTCAGTGAGTGAGAGGAACACTGTACCCAGTCCTCGGAGGACTGCTTCTCAGTGTGGGCATGCCTGTGCCCTGGCCTAGAGCAAGAAAGGGAAATCAGTGATGGCCAGTTAATGGGGAGAAGAAAAATGTGAAGAATGAAAACGCGTGTGAGAGAGAGTGAGAGAACAAGAAAAAGCCCAAGAGGAAAGTCCACTGCCCACCAGGTAAAGACTGAATCTCTAAATCAGCCTCCAGCGGCATCTTATTCTAATTAAAAAACACAGTTCAAACTTCTTCTTAAGACCTGAAGGTATCTCATAAGCAGTCTTCTGCTTCCCTCGCTGGCTTCCTCTCTTCCTAGCTTGCGCTTTTGCACTCTTCTCCATCTACAAGCTCTTCAAACATCCCCAGTTCATTGATGCCTCAGGGCCTCTGCAGCTGCCGTTTCCTCTGCCTAGAATGCCCTTCACTTGACTTGCTTCTCATCATTCCTATCTTTCTTCATACACCCCCCCCCCCCTTTCATGGCAGCTCTCGGACTGCCCTAAACCAGCTTCCCTCAGACCCTGTCTGGCACACCCCCACCATGAACTGTCTTCATAACACTCATTCTATCTGAAAAGTGTTTTCCCATATATTTGTATCTGATTTATTGATTCCATTTCCCACAGAAACATAAACTCTGTAAGAGCAGAGAATGTGTTTTGTTCAGTGCTGCACACCCTACCTAGAACATCTCCTGTACATGGTAGGGATGCAGGAAATATTGGCTGAATCTCAAGTTCCACCATATAGATGACTGCAGAAAGTCACCCAAGAGCCACTGGAAAACCATTCTCTTCCCCTTTTGTTGCCCCATCAAAGCACATGGTCATGACCGTGACCCAAACAAACCACATGGTCATGACCGTGACCCAAACAAAGCACATGGTCATGACCGTGACCCACAACCACACCAATTCCAGGCCTCCTTCCACACGCCATGGGGGTGAGAATAACATTGCTTCCCTTGGAGAAATCGCCAGCTTCCTTGCCCTTTCCTCTCCTGGAGGCCTTATTCTTTCATCTCCCACAGATCTTTCCATCCCCAATCACATAAAAAGTAAGTCAGTGTTTAAAGAATTCTCCAAAAACCAGCATTACTCTGTGCAACTGGATGAAATGATCCCCCCAGCACACTGCATCTCCTGTAAAAGGGGGAAGAAGAGAGAACACAGAAGAGACTCTTCACGCAGCTTTCTAGTGATCATGATGAGAAATTCCCTAAAGGTTGGGTGCTTTCCTTCTCCTTTTCCCCAAAGGTCCAGGAAGACGAAAACCCCAACCAGATGCAGAAGGTTGTGGTAGTAAGTGGTAAGCTGCCCATTCCTCCTGGGATGACCAAAAGATCTCCAAAAAGAAAAAAAGAAATATGGACACAAAGAGACTGAGATCGTACTGCTCCTCACTCTCTTTTATCCTCATAATCTCACCCGCAAAATATCATTGCTTCTTAGCCTGACCGCATGTCTGGCAGCCAAGTTCCTGACCAACTCAGTCACCATCAGGAGAAAAAACACCTGCTACCCCACTACAGTGAGAACTGTGCTTCTGACACCCTGACATGGAACCATAAATACAGCTTTCTACAAAAACACTGTTATGTCCAATGCACACATCCTGTTCTATACATCAAGTGCACTCCAAATTAAACACTTTAACTCATTAGGGTTCAACTGGAAACTGTGGTGTATGCCGTTGTCCACTGTAGTTAGGATAAGCAGGAGAGAGAGATTCGTTTCAACAGTGACAGTAAGGATGTAGCCCTGCGAAGATTTATTCCAGGCAAAAGGGAACTTCCCTGAAAATATATTCAGAATGAAAAGAACATTCAGAACAGAAGCTATTGGCAATAACAGGCCCTTGTAAACCTGGCCAAACACAACCCACACAAGGGGCATGTCAAAGATGTGGAGTAGAAAGAAGATAACTGTTGAAAGTCTGAAACTAACAAGAGGAAAGACAAAGTATGTAGAGCACCTGCTCAAGAAGCCAAGCCTGAAGGGTAATTAAGAAGGTGTGTTCAGATAGGAGAGGGGAATACAAGTGAGCGGGTGGAAGGCACAGGAGAAAGACATGCAAATGAATGGAAGAATCTGTGAGGAACATCTGCTACAGAGGCTTCCTGGGAACCCTGCAAGGCAGAAGTGAAGCAACCCTCCTGTGATCCAATCTAAGTCACTTAACCTTGGGCAGTCTCAGTTTTTTGGTTTTTGTTTTTAATTATAATATAAGGTCAAGCATTCCTGTCTCCTAGGGTGGTTGTGAAGATTAAATAAACTAGCCCAGGTGAACTCAATGGGGATCACACTGGGAACCACCCGAGTTTTGTACTTTCCTCTCCTCAATAAGCATCACCTAAAATGCACTTAAACAGGTCTCTGGTCCCCAATCTGAATGCAGTCACAATGGAAAAAAGCCTATTGGTAATCTGCGTGGTTAGCAGATGATGCTTATCAGAGAAACATGAGAAGCACAGCATTACTTCACTTCTCTCTCATAATATTCCATACGATATGGAACACAGAAATATCTCCAACAGAAGCAAACGGCTGTCACTATTATTTAAAATGAGAAAACTTGAAAATTACAATTTTCACAAAAGACAGACTGATTTTTTTAAATGCTATGTCTCTTAAAGTCATTCTTCTGCCAACACTATTTGTATTCCTTTTGAGCACCAAAGATTTGTATTGATTTGGGGCATAAGATGGAGAAGGCAATGGCACCCCACTCCAGTACTCTTGCCTGGAAAATCCCATGGATGGAGGAGCCTGGTAGGCTGCAGTCCATGGGGTCGCTAACAGTAGGGCACGACTGAGCGACTTCACTTTCACTTTTATGCATTGGAGAAGGAAATGGCAACCCACTCCAGAATTCTTGCCTGGAGAATCCCAAGGACAGAGGAGCCTGGTGGGCTGCCGTCTACGGGGTCTCACAGAGTCGGACACGACTGAAGCGACTTAGCAGCAGCAGTAGCAGGGGCATAAGAACAAACTGAATATCTCCAACAAATCTACTGAAACAATCAAAGCAGCAAACTCATTCTATTACTCCATAATACGGAGACACGGTACAACCTGAAACTGTGACAACCAGGGAGGGACTTGGTGAAAATATTGCTCAAGAGAAGGCCTGTGGGAAGGCCCTCCCCCTCCACGATTAAGGACCGCTTGATGCCAGAACAGAAATACAGTTTGGAGAAAAGTTCTCTTCTCATAAACCAAAGTTGCCATTATCTAAAGTGCTTCCAAGCCAATCAGCCTCATTTGGAGACGACAAACTAGATCATCTAAGAGTGGCTCTTTACACATTTTCCTACTAAAAGTCTGCGGTGAGACTAAAAGGAAGGGAAAACAAATCAATTTACAAATGTCAAATTATCATGTTTCAAATGTAAAATAGCCTGGCAACCTGACCAGATCTTCCCAAAAAAGTAACATCTCCATATAAGTCAAAAGATAATTTCTCAGCCTGCAGCCGGGACAGGAAGTTTTAACACCAGAAAGTCAAATATCAAAGCTAGCCTTGTAAAAGCAGCTATCAGAAACCACGAGACTAGCGTGAACATGGAGCCAGAGGGCGAGGAGCTTCTGGTAGATTCGCAGTTTTCTTAACTATCTACCTAATTACACTTCTCAGGTGGTGGACCTCTTAAAGCACGTGTAACTTTTGGATTTAGAATCTGCGGCTTCTGTAGTTTCTGATACGTTGGCATTCAAGATGTCTTTTTCATCACCACTCCCAAGCACCGTTTTTAAAACAACATCTTCGAACAGCAACCCCACCCTCAACCCGGTCCCCAACCTCTCTCCCCTCCCTTCCACTGAAGACCTGCACCACCCCCCCCCACCCCAAGAAAGGTGCTTTGGGTTTGTTTTTACTTTCTGAAAACTGCCTTTTATAGATTCTCTTTCAAGCCTAAATAACACCACCCAAGGGGCTGAGATCGCCAGGGAGCTCGGTAGCATTCGGCCTCAAAACCACTAGTTTCTTCTCCCTTTTCCCCCAAATTAACGGCAGGCCAAGTCCCTGCAATTTTCTCGCCGCCGCACTTTGCGCCAAATCGCCTCAGAGCTGGTTTCTTTAGGTCTAGTTCCACTGTGGCGGGAAGAAGGGTTTCTCGTAAATTTTTTCTAAGGTAAAACGAGAGAACCTTCCAAACCTCTCGCCCCCGCTAGCGTACATCCCCTTTTACAAGGAAACAGTAGTGAGCGAGGAACCCCCCACCCCCGCCGGCCAATCCAGTGCCCAGCGCCCCAGCCGCCCTTAGCCGGGGAGCACCCGGGTCCGCGCGCCCCCCACTCCCTGAACCCGGGGCGCGTGGCAAGCGCACGCAGGCTCCTGGAGGTGGGAGGGTGCATGGAGGCGCGCCCCCCGGCCCCTGATCCTCAGCCTCAGAGGCAAAGCCCGCGGATCTCCCCGCACCCCCAACCTCCCTCCCCCACCCTCCCCCCGGCGATGCCAACCCGCAGCGAAGCGGGCCGGGGAGAGTTACCCGGCGAGGCCCAGGCGCGAAGACCGCAGAGGCGCGCGGGGCTCCGGGCCCGGGAGCTCGCCCGCAGCCGCTCGCTCCAGCCGGGTGCTGCCTCTCCCGCGGCAGCCGCAGCATCGAGCCGGCGGAAACCGGAGGACGGTGGCGCGGCTCAGCGGCGGCCCGGGAAGCAGGCAGTCTCCCCGGACCCGGCGGGGGACCAGCGAGGAGTCCGAGGCGCCAGGCGGCGCGTGCGCTGCCCACCGCGCCCGGGGCCGGATCCTCGGCGACTGCGCCGAGCGCCTCCGGAGTCGCGAGGAAGCTCCTCCCGCGGCAGCGGCTGCGGCCGCCCCCGAGTGCGCGGAGGAAGGTGCGGGGCAGTGAGGTGCAGAGAGAGCCGCTGGGGCGTCCCCGGGCGGGCGAGGCAGGAGCGGGCCGAGCTCCTACCTTTCTGGCTGGCTGGACTCCAGCCGCACGCCCTCCCCGGGCGTCCCGGACAGGAAAATCACCAAGGGAGGGCCCGGGGAAAGCGGCGGGTGGCTTTGGACGAGGTAGGAGGATCGGGTTCCACAGACAAGGACACTCCCTTCCCGCCCCGGTTTGTTTGGAAAGCTGCAGGGGCGAAAGAGAGGGGCGGCTAGGGAGCTTCCTCCTCCCCGCCGGGCTGGCAGGCGGCAGAAGTAAACACTTTTTGCTTGGCTCGGCGGGGACTTGTGTGACACGAGGCGGGGCAGGCGGTTTGGTCCCCAGCAGAAAGGGCGGGAGTGTCCAGAGAGACCAGAATTTCTGGGCTCTGCCCTTCAAGGACAAATGTGTTAGTGCTTTTTATCTTTTGGAGGAAACGATACGTTAGGGGGAAGGAAGACGAAATGTGTATTTGCTTGTTGAAATAGGTCTCCCTTGAGAAATGCGTATACTATAGTGATGATACTTGGATAGCTTTATTTTTTAAATGTCAGTGTTTGTGAAATAAAAAATATGCCCTGGGAGAAGAGCCACAGACTTGGGTGCAGTTCAGAGTGAGTAACGTGTCAGGCCCTGAAACGAGGTCCTTTGTGATGGACCTTTTGGTGTTAGTGTTAATTTTAACACCGGCCCTAGGAGGCAGCATTTGTTATTTTCCCAATTTTATCAAAGAATCGGACACGGCTGAGCACACACGCACAATCAAAAAACCCAGACAGTTCAGGAAGTCCCCAACCCTTACCCTTTCTACAAATTGCCCTTGTAGTAACCCACACAGATTTTGTAATTATAAAGGTGGTACTTCAGACATCTGAGTGGTCCTGGTAGATTAGTTCCTAAACTCTGTCTGACTCTTTGAGACCCCATGGACTGTAGACCTCCAGGCTCCTCTGTCCATGGAATTTCCAGGCAAGGATACTGAAGTGGGTTATTTCCTTCCCCCAAGGAATCTTCCCCACCTCACCCAGGAAATGAACCTGGGCCTCCTGCATTTCAGGTGGTCTTCTGCATTGCAGGCAAATTCCCTACCGACTGAACCACAAGGAAGAGGGTATTTGTCCCACTGGGGGCCCATTTTTCTTGAAGTTACTTTGCTCTTTTAGGTTCTCCTGAGTTTATTACCTTTCTTATGTTCATCACCTTCAGAATTAAAGCAGTGATTTTACCCCCTACTCTAGCTTTCCTAGGACTTTTTTTTTTTCTTAAAGATGTGGACCATTTTTTGTTAGTCTCTATGGAATTTGTTACAATATTGCTTCTGCTTTATGTTTTGGTATTTCGTCCCCAGAGCATGTGAGACCTTAACTCCCTGACCAGGCATTGGAAGGTGAAGTCTTAACCAATAGACTGTCAGGAAAGTCCCTTTCCTAGGACTCTTGAATCTGCAAAGTCATGTGCTAAGGGAAGAGGCATTTGTGCTTCTTCATAGTCAGTAGTGGCCAAGAAGACACTACTCACCATGACCTAGTTCAAATTCCACTTCCTCCTCTGGCTTGTGTAACCTTAAACAAGTGACTTAACCTCAGTGTGCTTCCTTTTGATCACCTGTAAAGTGAGAGAGTACAACCTCTCTTCAGGGGTTGTGATGAGGATTAAAATAGATGATGAAGTAAAGAGTTCTTGGCACAATGCTTATCACAAAAAAACATCAGTCAGGAAGTATGAATATTAACTACCAGTTCTTTCCTACCATGAGTCAGCTACCCTTCATGTTTCATGTCTGTTCCTCCAATTCATCCTGCAAACCAGAATAATCTTATCCCAGAAATGACGAAGCGGAGTCAGGAGGTTACGTAATATGCCCAAGATCATACCAACCCATTTTGGAGCTGTAATTTGAATGAAAGTACCTAGAACCAAAATCAGCTCTCTTTCCAGAATCCTTTACCTGTTATGTAACTATCTGGGCAGGTTTTTTTGACATGTCAAAGATTTTTTTTTTAATGCAGAATACATTATTGCATGGGCACATGATTGCAACTATGTAAAATTTTTGAATTCTTGTGGAAGGTAGTAAAGAATTAAGCAATTAACTCAGCCTTTGTGTAGAAGATTTATTCTAATAAAGTGGGAGGGGAAGGGCCAGGAAATAGAGAACTACTGGGACATGCAGGGTCTTTTAAAGGCCCTTGAAATCATAATATTTAGGCAGTGTACACATAGGGTTCTCCCAGTTTGCTAGGTTTGTTTCTTGATTATAGATGGTGTGATCTCTTTGAATTAAAATGACATTGTTGGATGGGATGTATCCCAGGGTATACAGGGACTGATGAAAGCCAGGTTCCCCACACTACCCTGGAGTGCCATTAAGCACTCTGGAGAATCACAGTCTAAAGTTCAAGAAAGTAGTATTTCTTCCTGACCCCAATATATGATCTGCCTTCCAAATTCTCACACCCTAACCCAAGCAGAGGCTTTCTTGGCATGATTGACATAGGACTGTCTACTCTATGCAGAAGAGACCTGCTTGTAGGGGCATGCTCTCAGCAGGTCACATCAGATCATAGTAGATGAACCCCAGGACTGGAGATACAAAGTGACAAGAGACCTCTTTCACACAGTATCCTCTTTTAAGTTTATGGGGGAGGGGGGAGGGAATGTTTTCTTTAACATCCTCAATATGCCAGCAAATTTGGAAAACTCAGCAGGGGCCACAGGACTGGAAAAGGTCAGTTTTCATTCCAATCCCAAAGAAAGGCAATGCTAAAAAATACTCAAACTACCACACAATTGCAGTCATCTCACACACTAGTAATGCTCAAAATTCTCCAAGCCAGGCTTCAGCAATACATGAACCATGAACTTCCAGATATTCAAGCTGATTTTTAAAAAGGCAGAGGAACCAGAGATCAAATTGCCAACATCTGCTGGATCATTGAAAAAGCAACAGAGTTTCAGAAAAACATCTGTTTCTGCTTTATTGACTATGCCAAAGCCTTTGACTGTGTGGATCACAATAAACTGTGGAAAATTCTGAAAGAGATGGGAATACCAGACCACCTGACCTGCCTCTTGAGAAACCTGTATGCAGGTCAGGAAGCAACAGTTAGAACTGGACATGGAACAACAGACTGGTTCCAAATAGGGAAAGGAGTATGTCAAGGCTGTATATTGTCACCCTGCTTATTTAACATACATGCAGAGTACGTCGTGAGAAATGCTGGGCTGGATGAAGCACAAGCTGGAATCAAGATTGCTGTGAGAAATATCAATAACCTCAGAAATGCAGATGACACCACCATTATGGCAGAAAGTGAAGAGGAACTAAAGAGCCTGTTGATGAAAGTGAAAGAGGAGAGTGAAGAAGTTGGCTTAAAACTCAACATTCAGAAAACTAAGATCATGGCATCTGGTCCCATCATTTCATGGCAAATAGATGGGGAACAGTGGAAACTGTGAGAGACTATTTGTTTTTTTTTTTTGGGGGGGGGGGGCTCCTAAATGACTGCAAATGGTGACTGCAGCCATGAAATTAAAAGACACTTGTTCCTTGGAAGAAAAGTTATGACCAACCTAGACAGCATATTAAAAAGCAGAGACACTACTTTGCCAACAAGGTCCGTCTAGTTAAAGCTATCATTTTTCCAGTGGCCATGTATGGATGTGAGGGTTGGACTATAAGGAAAGCTGAGCACCAAAGAATTGATGCTTTTGAACTGTGTTGTTGGAAAAGACTTGAGAGTCCCTTGGACTGCAAGGAGATCCAACCAGTCCATCCTAAAGGAAATCAGTCCTGGGGAGTTGGTGATGGACAGGGAGGCCTGGTGTGCTGCAATCCATGGGGTTGCAAAGAGTAGGACACAACTGAGCAACTGAACTGAACTGAACTGAACTGAACATTCTCAAGGCTTGGGGGATTCAGTTTTAAACAGTACCTGGCTGAGACTGAACTTGACCAACATACAGTCCTTCCTCCAACTCTAGGTAAAGATCCTGCCAGCTCTGTCTTCTGATTATCTCGTGGTTTTATCTCCTACAAGCAATTATTTGTCACAGTGGTAAAAAAAAAAATCTGCCTACCAGTGCAGGAGATGTAAGAGACACTGGTTCCACCCTGGGAAGATCCCCTGGAGCCGGTAATGGCACCCCACTCCAGTATTCTTGCCTGGAGACTTCCATGAACAGAGGAGCCTGGTGGACTATGATCCATGGGGTCGCAAAGAGTCAAAGCCGACTAAGTGACTGAGTACAGGGAACATATCACACTACCTGGTGCAGCCAAAAAGATAAAGAATTCAAGGATATGTGGATCTCAAAAATAATAAACCAGTGTGCAAGGAGTGTAAATCTTAACTTAGAGCTATGACTCTGCCAGCGATGTAGAAAATGGCAGTTAGTACTCTCAAGCAGAACCCTAACTTCTCCAACATCTCTATTCCAGAGCAGGGTATCAGCTACATGTTTGCATACATAAATAGGCATTGTATTGTTTTCCCCAGAATTATGAGTTCATGAAAAAGGAGTTCAAGTCTACCAGAAAGCTTATTTGCCACTTCATAAATGATAGTGTCTCCTGATTGTGCTAGTCCTGTCAAGGTTTCAGAGGTCTTAGTGGCTCAGTAGTTATCAGGGACTGCATTTACTCTCCTTCGACAAGCTAGCAGAGGAGGGTGGAACTGGGCCTCAAAGTGTTCTAAGCACAGGAGCATGTCAGTATCTATATGGTGGGAGGAACGATTAAGACAGCTAATGGAAAATGATTGCAATATTATTAAAAATGGTTAATATCCAGAATAAATTAAGAATTCCTATGGATCAAGAAAAATAAGACAACCCATTTAAAACTAGAGCACAGGACATCAGCATGCAATTCACTGAAGAAATACAAATTATCCAAAAACTTGCAAAATTTTTAGTGTCTTTTTTGTTTATAATTACACTATGTGAGAAAATCTAGACAGTAGTGAGAAATCAGATAAGCAAAAACAAAAAGGGGGGGGGGGGGTGGTGAAAGTGTTAATGAGAACTCCGCTAGCTATCCAGTGCTTAAGAATCTTCCTGCCAGTGCAGGGGACATGGGTTTCACAACTTTGCAGCCCAGATGCTGCAAGTACTGGAACTCAACTGCTCTAGACTCCGTGCTCCATGACAAGAGAAGCCACCATAAGGAGAAGCCTGAACACCGCAACAAAGACCCAGCACATCCAAAAATAAAATAAGCGAATCTTCTTTTTTTCTTTTAATAAGTGAGTTAATGAGTTTCTGGCAAAGGTGGCAAGGAATCTTTTCAAGTAAGTGTAAAGAACTACTTCCTTTTTAGAGGGCAATTTGGTGGTTGCTATCAGATCAGGAAAGGAGTACGTCAAGGCTGTATATTGTCACCCTGCTTATTTAACTTATGTGCAGAGTACATCATGAGAAACGCTGGGCTGGAAGAAGCACAAGCTGGACTCAAGATTGCTGGGAGAAATATCAATAACCTCAGATATGCAGATGACACCACCCTTATGGCAGAAAGTGAAGAACTGAAGAGCCTGTTGATGAAAGTGAAAGAGGAGAGTGAAGAAGTTGGCTTAAAACTCAACATTCAGAAAACTAAGATCATGGCATCCGGTCCCATCACTTCATAGCAAATAGATGGGGAACAGTGTAAACTGTGAGAGACTTTATTTTGGGGGGCTCCAAAATGACTGCAGATGGTGACTGCAGCCATGAAATTAAAAGACACTTGCTCCTTGGAAGAAAAGCTATGACCAAGCTAGAGAGCTTATTAAAAAGTAGAGACATTACTTTGCCAATAAAGGTCCGTCTAGTCAAAGCTATGGTTTTTCCAGTGGTCATGTATGGATGTGAGAGTTGGACTATAAAGAAAGCTGAGCTCCAAAAATTTGATGCTTTTGAACTCTGGCATTGGAGAAGACTCTTTAGAGCCCCTTGGACTGCAAAGAGATCCAACCAGTCAATCCTGAAGGAAATCAGTCCTGAATATTCATTGGAAGGACTGATGGTGAAGCTGAAACTTCAATATTTTGGCCACCTGATGGGAAGAACTGACTCATTTGAAAAGACCCTGATGCTGGGAAAGATTGAAGGCAGGAGGAGAAGGGGATGGTAGAGGATGAGATGGTTGAATGGCATCATAGACTCAACGGACATGAGTTTGAGTAACCTCTGGGAGTTGGTGATGGACAGGGAGACCTGGTGTGATGCAGTCCATGAGGTCACAGAGTCGGACAGGACTGAACGACTAAACTGAACCGATCAGATGTAAAAAGTTGTTTGGGATTTGAATTTCAAAACCCTCATTAAAGTTCCTTGACTTTTCTCCCTGCAAGATAGTTCTGGCCTCAAGCCAAGTGATTTAGGAATGAAGATCAGAAGAGAAAGGACCTGAGATCTCTCAACCAACTCCCAGTTACCCCATCAATGAAGAGGGTGGCCTTCCTGATTGCTGGGTAGCTCCCTTCACAGCACCCCCTGATGGCAGGACAGCCCCTCCCCCCAAATAGTAGGACACCCCCCAGAGTTCTGTAGGGCAGTGGAGCAGCTTGCTCAGCGCTGTTCAGTTCTGAGAAGCATTCAATGCCTGGGCCACTGTCCTAGCAGATACGCCCCCTCCTCATCTATCTGTGAAGATGCTCTGCTAATTTCCAGTCCTGTGACTGATAATTCAAGCAAAATATACAGGTCACTTCACTGAGAGCTCTTAGCCCATTAATGATAAAAATTATGACATTTTAAACTAACACCTTTCTCTCATGATTGGTTTACAGAGCTGAACTTTTGCTACTTCATTTCATGGGAGTGTTGCTATAGGATGGATCGCTAAAAGTGGAATTGCTGGGCAAAATGTACATAAACCTACCCTCAAATAATTATATTTTTTATGTTCAAAAATGTATGCTTAAAAGAAAATATTTTCCATAGCACTCCTGAAGCAGTGCAAGGTGGAGTCATCACGGTGGGCTATGAGTGGCACAAAGGCGTCTCTGTGTTTCCCAAACTCTGGTCTGCTGTAAATGCATGTTCCTTTCAAATCAGCAATTTCATGTTTTAGGATTCCATCCTGCAGAAATAATTACATAGGAACATAAAAATATGTATGGGGTTCGTCACAGAACCATTACTTGTAATGTTTTAAAACAGGAAAATAATAGAAAGAACAGGAAGTGATTAATTATATTATGGTAGTATATCCTGGGTTTCTCTGATAGCTCAGTTGGTAAAGAATCTGTGGGCAATGCAGAAGACCCCAGTTTGATTCCTGGGTTGGGAAGATCCACTGGAGAAGGGATAGGCTACCCACTCTAGTGTTCTTGGGGTTCCCTTGTGGCTCAGCTGGTAAAGAATCTGCCTGCAATGTGGGAGACCTGGATTCGATCCCTGGGTTGGGAAGATACACTGGAGAAGGGAACAGCTACCCACTTCCGTATTCTGGCCTGGAAAAATGAATGCAACTGTTGCAAAGCTATTAGAAATCTGCATATACATACACTAATATGGTGACAGCTATTACATTGGCTTTAGAAGTTCTACATTCATAAACCATATTGTGCAATTCATTTATATGAAGCAGAAAAAATAAAGCGTCACTGATGTGTGTATATATTTGTGAGTACGTAAGAAAAGGTCCCAAAGACTACAGGACAAAATATTGACAGAGATTTCTTCTAGAATTACAGTGGCAGAGAAAGAAAGGGAAGGAGGATTTTTTGCTGTATACTCTAAATGTTTCTAACTTGTGATATTTATAATGCATACGAGTAATATTTGTAATTTTTAAAAAGACACTAACAAAGTTATTTGTTTGTGTTTGGGAAAGAGAGTAAAAAGAAATGCCAAATAAAAATGCATCCGTGTTTAGGTACAAATTTGAATTCTTTAACTTGGTGATTCCTTACCTGTGTGCTCTTTATTCTATACAACGTGTTTTTCCAATCAATAGAGACCAGATTAAAATATCAGATGGAAACAAAAATAAAACCCTTAAGCCCACATTGAAAGAACAAGAGGAAAATCTATGTGAATCTTGCTTTTATTTTGAAGTGGGAAAAACTAGGCATGAAAGAAGTTTGAAGAAAAAGGTTAATACATTTGACTTCACAAAAATGTAGTTTCTAAAGATAAAATACACCAAAAAATAAAAAGACAAGCTGGGAAAAAATACTCGCAGCACATATCAAATAGTTTCTCTTCTTATTATGCCAAGAGCTCTTAGGAGGCAAAAAAAAAAAAAATCAAAAATTTAGTAGAAAAATAGGCAAACTACATGGAAAAAACAGCATTCTGAGGAGAAAAATACATTACTTAATTAAACAAATATGTATGCCTACTATGTGCCAGATACCGTTCTAAACAGGTCTATATTAATAGCAGAGAAGGAAACAGTAATTTCTGTCTCCTTGGAGCTTACATTTTAGTAAATTTGAAAAGAGTCTTGACTTCACTAATCAAATTTAAAGTTATATATCACTTGCACTTATTGGTGAAAATCGTGATTAAAACTTAGTGTAAAGATAATTTCTCATGCTTTTGGTGAAAATGCAAACTGGTGAGGTTTTTCCAAAGGATATTTTAGTAAAGTCAATTATAATTTTAAACATGAATACTTTACTGTAGAATGTACACTTTATGTATACAATGTACACTTTATGTGTACACTTTATGTGTACATAATGTATACTTTATTGTAGCAATTCCACTGATAGAAACTTCTGTTGTAGATACCTTACATAGGTATGCAAAGTTGTGCTTAAGAATTGCCATTTAGATATTGCTTATTAATGGCAGCCCACTCCAGTACTCTAGCCTGGAAAATCCCAAGGACAGAGGAGCCTGGTAGGCTACAGTCCACGGGGTCGCAAAGAGTTGGACATGACTGAGCGACTTCACTTTCTTCTTTCTTATCGCTTATTAAATATACTGAAGAGATACCAGAATGACTCGAACAGCCATTGCTAAGGGATTGGAGTTGTAGGGATCACATACACAAGAGATTTCTGTGTAATCACTAAAACCATGAGCTAGTCCTACATCTAAAAACTTGGAGTAATGTCTAAGATATTATTAAATTTAAACAGCAAGTTGCTAAACAGGTTGCCTAGTAGGATCCTGTTATTGTGAGATGTAGAAAAAAAAAAGTAATAGAAATAATGATGGTTATAAAAAGCTTATGTTAGAACACTAACAGAAGGTGTCTAAGGGGATACACACCAGTCATGAACATGAACCACCTCTGGAGGATGTATTCATGGAGGACTTTTCTTTCTAAATTATAAATTTATGAATGTTTGATTTTCACAATAAGCACCTATTTATTTGTAACCAAAATTTCAAAACATGTTTTAGGATTTTTTACATGCAGTAGAAACTTGCATAGATGCATATTGAAATACTTGGAATACTTGACCCTCCTCTAGTAGTTTTTCTGAGAAGTGACGATAAAAACTGCTGTAAAGGGTGATTGCACACCATTTTCATCAGAACCCTGATAGTGATGGTGTTTTGTGGTTTCTGTTATTCTCAATTTTTGAATTAAAAGGGACTCAGCTAGTGGAAGTGATGGAGTCCCACCAGAGCTATTTAAAATCCTAAAAGATGATGCTATTAAAGTGCTGCACTCAATACATTAGCAAATTTGGAAAACCCAGCAGTGGCCACAGGACTGGAGAAGGTCAATCTTTCTCCCAGTTCCCAAGAAGGAAAGGACTATAGAATGTTCAAACTACCAGACAGCTGTACTCACTTCCCCTGCTGGTAAGGTTATGCTCAAAACCTTCAAGCTAGGCTTCAGCAGTACTTGAATCAAGAACTTCCAGATATACAAACTGGGTTTAGAAAAGGCAGAGGAACCAGAGATTAAATTGCCAACATTTGCTGGATCATAAAGAAAGCAAGGGAATTCCAGGAAACATCTGCTTCTGTTCCATTGACTATGCTAAAGCCTTTGACTGTGTGAATCATAACAAACTGTAGAAAACTCTTAAAGAGATGGGACTACCAGACCATTTAACTGTTTCCTGAGAAACCTGTTTGTGGCTCAAGAAGCAACAGTCAGAACCTTACATGGAACAACTGACTGGTTCAAGACTGAGAAAGGAGTAGGTCAAGGCTGTTTATTGTCACCCTGCTTATTTAACTTATATACAGAGCACATCATGGAAAATGCCAGGCATGATGAGTTACAAGCTGGAACCAAGATTGCCAGGAGAAATATCAACAACCTCAGATATGAAGATGATATCACTTTAATGGCAGAAAGCAAAGAGGATCTAAAGAGCCTCTTGATGAAGGTGAAAAGGAGAGTGAAACAGCTGGCTTAAAACTCAATATTAAAAAAACTAAGATCACAGCATCCAGTTCCATCACTTAATGGCAAATAGAAGGGAGAAAGGCCGAAGCAGTGACAGATTTCCTCTCCTCGGGCTTTAAAATCACTATGGATGGTGACTGCAGTCATGAAATTAAAAGATGATTGCTTCTTGGAAGGAAAACTATGACAAACTAGACAGAGGATTAAAAAGAAAAGACATCGCTTTGCCAACAAAGGTCCGTCTAGTTAAAACTATGGTTTTCTCAGTAATCATGTATGGATGTGAGAGTTGGACCATAAAAAAGGCAGAGCATGGAGGAATTGATGCTTTCAAACTGTGGTACTGGAGAAAACTCTTGAGAGTCCCTTAGACTGCAAGGAGATCACACCAGTCAATTCTGATGCTGGGAAAGATTGAGGGCATGAAGAGAAGGGGTGGAAGAGGATGAGATGGTTTAGATTGCATCACTGACTCAATGGATATGAGTTTGAGCAAACCCCAGGAGAAAAGTGAAGGACAGGGAAGCCCGGCGTACTGCAGTTCATGGGATTCGCAAAGAGTTGGTCATGACAGCAAGTGAACAATCAGGGTTTCATTGATTTATTCATTTACAGGTTCATTGAGAACCTACTGTAAGCCCAGCACAATGACAATAGAGGCATTAACATACAGTATCCTAGACACTGGAGTTCCTGCCTTGAGAAGTGATATGAGGGAAATAGGCTCATAAGTTTCAGACTACAAACATTTTCTGAGATTCTGTGTTATACACTGGTTAAGTTCAAAGAACACAGTGGTGAATGCACAGAGTTCCCAACTTGATGATGATTGCAAATGAGCAGACATGTAGACTGTTTATCAGGGTATTGTAACTGCTGTACATAAACAGCCTGGTGGAAACTAGGGGAAACAACTTCCTGGGAGAACTTGGAAAGATAACTTTGGAAATTTGCTTTATGCAAAAAATAATCGTCCTGGTCTATTTTTTCCTGAAGATTTTTCTTTTCTCGTGTTTGCTTAAAATGACATGCACATCCTTAGAATTTGCCAGAAGACAATCTTACCCAAGTTTCTTAGCCACTGAAATATGAATGACTTTTCCTAAAAGAGCTTTAGAGTTCTTACACTGTGACCCTGGCCACCTAACATAGCTCAATAGCCTAATGATTGCTCCAGATTGTCACCCCCACTTCAGGGTTTCTAATTCTGTGGGACTAGAGTGTGGCCTGAGAATTTTTATTTCTAATAGGTTTCCAGAAGTAGCTGATGCCACTTCAAAAACGGTTTAGGGAATTAAATATATCAAATTCCCAAGTTAGAGACTTTATTAAAGGAATGTGAGAAAGATGATTTTTCTGATTCATAGGAGGAATAACAAGGTTCTTAACAAAACACAAATGTAGATAGGTAGGCAAGACAATAATAAATATTTTCAGTTCAGTTCAGTCACTCAGTCATGTCCGAGTCTTTGCAACCCCATAGCATGGCAGGCCTCCCTGTCCATCACCAACTCCAGGAGTTTACCCAAACTCATGTCCATTGAGTCAGTGATGCCATGCAATAAATATTTTATATCCTATTTAATAAATGCAAAGATCTATTAGCTTGAGGTCAGAACTTCTATCACTGATCGTCAGTATTCAAAATACTTTAAAGGTGTTTTATAGTTTAACTTCACATAAATTTTCTCTCCCATACACAGATATTTTAGAAATTTAGATTAAAAACAATTTCTAACTACATCCAAATGCATAATGTTAGATTCTGTGATGAGAACACAGTCCCAAGGCTGTGGGGGAATTTGTTTTTTCTTGTGAATGGGCCTCTTGGGAAACAAACTTCTAAGGTAGCAGCATCAGTGAGTGCCAACAACAGGCATTGGATGGTGGTGACAATCCAGAAGGTTTGAGCAACATGAGGGGGCAGCTGCCAACTAAGAGCCTTTAAAAAATGAGAAGAGAGCATCTAGATTCGTAGATTAATCTGTCTGTAGTCTGAAAACTCAACGTGCCTAATGTCAAGAGGACTAGAGGACTGCTAGCTGTCACTGAGTGAGTGATTTTAGTCATGTCTGACTCTTTGCTACCCCATGGACTGTAGCACAGCATTCACAGCTTCTGGGGATTAGGATATAGACAATTTTGGGAGGGAGCATTATCTGGCTTCCCACATGTGCCACTTATTTTGTTCTGGTCAAAAACCATTTGGAGCAGTGTTTTAAATACCAGGCATCACATAATAAATGATATTCTACAGAAGAGAAAAATTGTCAATCATTCATTTAGCAAACATTTGTAGTGTTCACTATGTTCCAGTCACTTGGCGAGAACTCTGGAGCTAAAAGCATAGGAGGTTGAAGAATCTAATGCTCATGAGCCAGGACTCTGGAGTCTAATCATCTGGTTTTGAATCCAGGTCTCACCATTTATATACTGTGTGACCTCACAAATGACTTAACCTCTCTGTGTCTCAGTGTTGTCACTTATGAAACTGAGGTAAAATTTTAACTGTCCCATAGTGTTCCTGTGAAGGCTAAGTGAGACTCTCGATGAAGCCTTTGGCATAATAACTGCGTGTTGAGTTCAGTATATGTGGGTACTAAGGAGGCATGGAGAAATATCAATAACCTCAGATATGCAGATGACACTACCCTTATGGCAGAAAGTGAAGAGGAACTCAAAAGCTTCATGATGAAAGTAAAAGAGGAGAGTGAAAAAGTTGGCTTAAACTCAACATTCAGAAAACGAAGATCATGGCATCTGGTCCCATCACTTCATGGGAAATAGATGGGGAAACAGTGGAAACAGTATCAGATTTTATTTTGAGGGGCTCCAAAATCACTGTAGATGGTGACTGCAGCCATGAAATTAAAAGACGCTTACTCCTTGGAAGAAAGGTTATGAGCAACCTAGATAGCATATTCAAAAGCAGAGACATTACTTTGCTGACTAAGGTCCGTCTAGTCAAGGCTATGGTTTTTCCAGTGGTCATGTATGGATGTGAGAGTTGGACTGTGAAGAAGGCTGAGTGCTGAAGAATTGATGCCTTTGAACTGTGGTGTTGGGGAAGACTCTTGAGAGTCCCTTGGACTGCAAGGAGATCCAACCAGTCCATTCTGAAGGAGATCAGCCCTGGGATTTCTTTGGAGAGAATGATGCTGAAGCTGAAGCTCCAGTACTTTGGCCACCGCATACGAAGAGTTGACTCAATGGAAAAGACTCTGATGCTGGGAGGGATTGGGGGCAGGAGGAGAAGGGGATGACAGAGGATGAGATGGCTGGATGGCATCACTGACTCAATGGATGTGAGTCTGAGTGACCTCCGGGAGTTGGTGATGGACAGGGAGGCCTGGCGTGCTGCAATTCATAGGATCGCAAAGAGTAGGACACAACTGAGCGACTGAACTGAACTGAACTGAACTGAGGAGGCATGAGAGGATAACACGAGAGAAGGGGGTGCAGAATGACCACAAGGAATTTGAAAAGGCTCTCCAGAGGTAAGTCTTGAAAGTTGCGTTTCTCCTAGTTCATCAACGAGAAATAAAGAACATGTAGTGAGAAGACATAGTGAAGGGTTTGGAAACCACAAGGACTGGCTGAGCAGATTGAGGGATTTAAGCTTAGTAGCTTCAGGAATAGGGATCAGAGTCACATGAGAGCTGCATTTAAATCCTTTTGCAGTTAAAGCAACAGAAAGAAATTATTTATTTTACTTCTATCCAGAAAAATAGCCAAGCTTAAGTGAAGGATTCCTTTTTATAAAGTGGTGGGGAAAAGCGACAGTCTCTCAGTTGGGTCCAACTCTTTGCAACCCCATGGAATTCTCCAGGCCAGAATACTGGAGTGGGTAGCAGTTCCCTTCTCCAGGGGATCTTCCCAATCCAGGAATCAAATTGGGGTCTCCTGCATTGCATTCTTTACCATCTGAGCTATCAGGGAGAAGCTGATATAAATGGTGGGAGAAGGAGTGATGCAAACCCTTCTTTGTGCCCCACTGACTGTCAGACACAGTGCCTTCTTGAAGGAATGGTTGGTCTGAAATCCATTTTCCCTGCTCTCTTGTCAATAGAAACCCAAGTATTTTGAGAACTCGATGGGCCATAAACTTTAAGGGAGATTGGACTATTTCCAGCCCCAGGGGTGTAAATCGGGATTGGCTTGAACCAACCATGGTAACCACTGTGGTTGAGGAGGTCAAGAACAGGCATGCTTTTGGAAAATTTTCCTTATCTCTTCAGAAGGTAAACAAAAAAAGTGAGTGTTCTGTCTTTCTTCCAGGAATGAGCCATGGAGTTAGCATCTGGAGATGGCAGAACAAGAAGACAGAAAGGATGGATCCTTCATGAGGTGGCCCAGCTGCTAAATTATGCAACTCTGGAATTGTTGTGAAGTTAATTTACTGAATTGTGCATGCCATTTATTATATTAATATGTAATATTAAAGTACACTCAGTGTTAAAGTCAGTCACATTTTTCATCTCACAGCCTGAAAAGCATCTTGCAGTACAATGGCACTCTAGTATGCTGACAATCCAGTCTCTCATCAGAAAATAACCACGGACCTTCTATGAGTGAGTGAGTGAGTGAAAGTCGCTCAGTCGTGTCCGACTCTTTGTGACCCCATGAGTCCATGGGATTCTCTAGGCCAGAAAACTGGAGTGGGTAGCCTTTCCCTTCATGGTCCCTCTATAGAATTTATAAAAATGCAGTCTTTGAGAACTAATTTTAAATCAAGATTACTGACTTGATTTCCAGGTAGAAAATTCTGTTAGACATGTTTCTTGGTTCATTTTTTCTCTACTTATCTTTAATTTTATCTTTTGGACCAAACCATATCATTAAAGGGGCTTCCCAGGTGGCACTAGTGGTAAAGAACCCACCTGCCAATGCAGGAGATGTAAGAGATGCAGGTTCGATCCCTGGGTCAGGAAGATCCCCCGGAGAAGGGCATGGCAACCCACTCCAGTATTCCTGGCTGGAGAATCCCACAGATAGAGGAGCCTGGCGGACTACAGGCCATGTGATCGCAAAGAGTCGGACACAACTGAAGCGACTTAGCACACACACATTTCTTTAAAGGGCAGTATACTTATCCAGCCATTCAAAGTAACACCACATGGTGTCTAGCAACAGAATAACTTGACTGTATTAACAATATAACTGTTTTCAGAATCAGTTTCTGCATATACATAGGATTAATTTTCTAATTCCTAAAATGTATATGTCTAAGAGTCTATAATATCAACATTTCTAAGTAATGCACTAAACCCACTATATATTGATAAACTGATTCTTCTGCTATTTTGAAAATTCAGCCAAGAGATACTCAGAAAAATATGCCAACAGCAGCAAAAGATGATTTCCCTCATGTGGAAGAGAGAATTGTCCCTTTGATTTCTGATAAATGTCTGTTTGGGACTATATATTCCTAAATACCCTTACAATCTCCTTAAGCCTCTCACTTCTCCATTTTCAGTTTTATCCCATCCATCTCATTCTCCTTTTCAATTGGGATGAGTTGAAACAGTTTCCTGGCCCAGTTTTAGGTTCCGGAAAGGATCAGCTCACCAGTGATAACAGTGCATGTTTTCTCTTCTCACATAGCTTTTCTTCAACTATTTTACAGGTCCTCAGTCTGCATTTACAGCTGAATAGAGTAGTTTCATTCTGAGCCACATCCTTGCCAAAGTTTACTAAGAATATCTATAAAGTACAGCACACTTACAAGAATCTTTTCTTTTAAAACTGGACAGAGCAGGAAAATTTGGTCTGTCAACCCCAAGTCTAAGGAAGAATGTCAAGTCAAATTTTAATTACAGAGTCTAAGACAATGGAAAAAGAAAAGCTGTTTCCACTTCTCTCAGGCACTCTTCCAGTTAGAAAGTGAAGATTTCCAGAAACCTGCACCTATGTTTCAATCATCTTTTGGGAGTTTACAGGACTAAACAAAATAAACTGTATTTTCTTATATTTTCTGTACTTTTGATGCTCTTGCATTTGGGGCCTCACTGACTAGTGTGACATTGTGATTTATAATAAGAACTATATATTTGGTCTCAGTACCCATTTCTGGCACAAATTTCCTAAGTGATGAGATTGACAAAGGCATCTTTTGTTGTCAAGGAGGTGAATTTTGTACCTAACCGAAGAACCTAACTGAAGCACCTAACCAACTCTGTGGTTCAGTTCAGTTCAGTCGCTCAGTTGTGCCCGACTCTTTGCGACCCCATGGACTGCAGCACGCCAGGCCTCCCTGTCCATCACCAACTACCAGAGTTTACCAAAACTCATCTCCATTGAGTCAATGATGCCATCCAACCATCTCACCCTCTGTCGTCCCCTTCTCCCACCTTCAATCTTTCGCATCATCAGGGTCTTTTCCAACGAGTTAGTTCTTCACATAAGGTGGACAAAATATTGGAGTTTCAGCTTCAACATAAGTCCTTCCAATGAATATTCAGGACTGATTTCCTTTAGAATGGACTGGTTGGATCTCCTTGCTGTCCAAGGGACTCTCAAGAGTCTTCTCCAACACCACAGTTCAAAAGCACCAATTCTTCAGCACTCAGCTTTCATTATAATCCAACTCTCACATCCAAACATGGCTACTGGAAAAACCATAGTGTTGACTACACGGATCTTTGTTGGCAAAGTAATGTCTCTGCTTTTTAGTATGCTGTCTGGGTTGGTCATACAGAGAAGGAAATGCCAACCCACTCCAGTATTCTTGCCTGGAGAATTCTGTGGGCAAAGGAGCCTGGTGGGCTGCTATCCATAGGGTCGCAGAGAGTCGGACACGACTGCGGCAACTTAGCAGCAGCAGCAGCAGCATGCTGGTCGTAACTTCCCTGCCAAGGAGCAAGCATCTTTTAATCTCATGGCTGCAATCATCATCTGTAATGATTTTGGAGCCCCCCAAAATAAAGTCTGTCACTGTTTCCACTGTTTCCCCATCTATTTCCCATGAAGTGATGGGACTTTTCTGAATGTTGAGCTTAAGCCAACTTTTTCACTCTCCTCTTTCACTTTCATCAAGAGATTCTTTAGTTCCTCTTGACTTTCTGCCATAAGGGTGGTGTCATCTGCATTTCTGAGGTTATTGATATTTCTCCCAGCAATCTTGATTCCAGCTTGTGCTTCATCCAGCCCAGCATTTCTCACAAAGTACTCTGCATATCAGTTAAATAAGCAGGGAGACAATATACAGCCTTAACATACTCCTTTCTCTATTTGAAACCAGTCTGTTCCATGTCCAGTTCTAACTGTTGCTTCCTGACCTGCATACACGTTTCTCAAGAGGCAGGTCAGGTGGTCTGGTGTTCCCATTTCCTAAAGAATTTTCTGCAGTTTATTGTGATCCACACAGTCAAATGCTTTGGCATAGTCAATAAAGCAGAAATAGATGTTTTCCTGGAACTCTCTTGCTTTTTTGATGATCCAGTGGATGTTGGCAATTTGATCTCTGGTTTCTCTGCCTTTTCTAAATCCAGCTTGAACATCTGGAAGTTCACCATTCATGTACTGTTGAAGCCTGGCTTGGAGAATTTTGAGCATTACTTTGCTAGCATGTGCTGCTGCTGCTGCTAACTGTGCTGCTGCTGCTGCTGCTCACTTCAGTCATGTCAGATTCTGTGTGACCCCATAGACAGCAGCCCATCAGGCTCCACCGTCCCTGGGATTCTCCAGGCAAGAATACTGGAGTGGGTTGCCATTTCCTTCTCCAATGCATGAAAGTGAAAAGTGAAAGTGAAGTTGCTCAGTCTTGTCCGACTCTTAGTGACCCCATGGACTGCAGCCTACCAGGCTCTTCCATCTGTGGGATTTTCCAGGCAAGAGTACTGGAGTGGGGTGCCATTGCCTTCCCCTGCTAGCATGTGAGATGAATGCAACTGTGTGGTAGTTTGAGCATTCTTTGGCATTGTGTTTCTTAGGGATTGGAATAAAAACTGATATTTTCCAGTCCTGTGGCCACTGCTGAGTTTTCCAAATTTGCTGGCATATTGAGTGCAGCATTTTCACAGCATCATCTTTCAGAATTTGAAATAGCTCAACTGGAATTTCATCACCTCCACCAGATTTGTTTGTAATGATGCTTCCTAAGACCCATTTGACTTCACATTCCAGGATGTCTGGCTCTAGGTGAGTGATCACACCATCGTGATTATCTGGGTCATGAAGGTCTTTTTTTGCACAGTTCTTCTGTGTATTCTTGCCACCTCTTCTTAATATCTTCTGCTTCCGTTAGATCCCTACCATTTCTGTCCTTTATTGAGCCCATTTTTGCATGAAATGTTCCCTTGGTGTCTTTAATTTTCTTGATGAGATCTTTAGTTTTTCCCATTCTATTGTTTTCCTCTATTTCTTTGCACTGATCACCAAGGAAGGCTTTCTTATCTCTCCTTGCTACTCTTTGAAACACTGCATTCAACTGAGTATATCTTTCCTTTCTCTTTTGCCTTTCACTTCTCATTTTTTTCAACAGCTATTTGTAAGTCCTTCTCAGATAGCCATTTTGCTTTTTTGCATTTCTTTTCTTGGGGATGGTCTTGATCCCTGTCTCTTGTACAGTATCACAAACCTCTGTCCATAATTTATCAGGCAGTCTATCAGATCTAGTCCCTTAAATCTATTTCTCACTTCCACTGTATAATCATAAGGGATTTGATTTAGGTCATACCTGAATGGTCCAGTGGTTTTCCCTATCTTCTTCAATTTAAATCTGAATTTGGCAATAAGGAGTTCATGATCTGAGCCACAGTCAGCTCCTAGTCTTGTTTTTGCTGACTGTATAGAGTTTCTCCATCTTTGGTTGCAAAGAATATAATCAATCTGATTTTGGTGTTGACCATCTGGTGATGTCCATGTGTAGAATTTTCTCTTGTGGTGTTGGAAGAGGGTGTTTGACTCTGTGGTTAGAGGGATGGAACTTTTGGATTCATTCCCAGACCTCCCCGAAGGGGAGAGAGACTGGAGGGTGAATTAAGTCATTTAATCAACCATTGGCCAATCATTTAATCAATCACGCCTACTGTAAAAGCCCAACAAGATAGGGTTCAGAGAGCTTCCTGGTTGGTGAACACATGAAGATTTGGGGAGAGCAGTGTGCTCTTTAACATGGGACTGGATAATAATATCTGCCAAATTTATTTTCAAAATGTTTTGGAAGACAAATATATTAAATATATACCAGTGCCAAGGTAAAGCCTTTAGAGATTCAAAGGCCCCACATGCTACAGAGCTCATTTTCAATAAATAATCCAATATAAAATAATTCTAAGCCATAATATATGTGGAAGAGATCAGCAAGAGCCTGTTTTTGTTTTGGGCACTTGACTTCTAAAGTTTATAAATATAATTATATGCCAACCTCTATTAAAAAGAAAAATAGGGTACCTCTTCTCCTGGTGCCCTAAGAATGCACTTAATTTACCTTTGGATAATCTATCAAGAATTCTAACTGAACAGTTACTATGCCAAGCCCTGTGCTCTGCGCTACATGAACATTGAGTGATACAACAGTGAGTTACTGGTGGGCTTCTGACTTAAATTCTTAAGACTATTATAAAAGGTTCTCTGAGAAGGGAACTTTTAAGTTGAAGCCCCAGTAATGAAGAGAACCCAGCTATGTAAAGATCAGCGGAGGGAGCAATTCAGGAAGAGGAAGTCAAAAAGAAACAGTATCCTGGACATGAAGTAGCTCCCAGCTAGTCAGGGAGACAGAAATAAAACCAGCTAATTTTAACACACACCGTGGTTCCTGCTGTACTGTCCATGAGAGCTGTGTGCTCTGAGAAACCAGAGGGAGTGATTAATCAGAAATGAGACATGTGATGGGGCTGTGCCAAGCAGGGTATATAAAAATGGAGAAGCTCACTGGGAAGATTGAAACCCTGCCTTCATCCGAGATGTCTGTTGAAAACAGATTACTGGGCTTCACTCCACATTTACTCAGTTAGGATCTCTGAGCTGGCTGCCTGGAAATCTCTGCTCCTGACAAGCACTCTGCTGATAGGAAGATATTTTGAAACCCTTTGGTTCAGATAGCAGACCTTGGAGTTAGAAAAACAACTTGGACACAAGGCTGAAGTCTTGCTTTCCTCTTCGATGAAATGAGGATAATAATACAGTCTTCCTCACTGGGGAACTCTGAGGATTATACGAGGGAGTATTTGTAAAGTGTCATCTGTCATCGCCATTGTAAGAAAAGCATAACTTTGCTCATAAGTGAGTGAAGAACAGATTGAGTTGTACCAGAGCTCACACATGTATCCCAGGATGTCACCTTGCAGGGGAAATGACAGTGGGGAAGTCAGAGCTATTGGACAGGTGAAGGAGGCTGGAGAAGCAGCAGGCAAGGCCAGCGTGGAAGCCAGTTTCCACTGGTTTCAAAGGACAGTGAACAGCTGCAAGTTATCAAGGTTCTGTAGGAAACAGCTGCCTTTGCCACAACATTGGTTTTTTGTTTCTTTTTTTTTTCCACTTCCTCATTTCAAATGCAAATTGTTTAAAGTCTTTTCCTCCCTAAGACCCCAGCCTAGTCCTAGGCTAAATCAAAACAAAGACATCTTGTTATAGAAGGAAAACCCCAAGGGAAATTAGAGTGTTAGCCAGAAAGAAGTTTGGCAGAGGGACCTCAGATCTGGAAAATAATGGATTGCCTCAAATTCCTTCTACAGTTTCTACAGCCTGAAAATAACTGTCTGCAACTGACAAGCTCATTTCTTCCAACTGGTCTGACGAACCTGAGGAGGGGATTTAACTCTAACCCTAATCCCATAACTATAAAATTATTCATCCCTCCCTAAACCAACCATCCATAAACAAAACACAACCAAACAAAACCACTCACTTCCAGATAACCACCAAAAAATTATTTCTAGGAAATGGTTTACTAGGGTCACTGTTATCTGCAGATGTACAAAACACCACCTGCCTTTCTAGATTCCAATTAGCTCCAAATATTCTTGAGATGGTGGAAATTTCTTTTGGGGGGATGATTTCTTTTAAGCCCTCCCTTTCTTCTGTAGTTCTAGTAGAGTGACAAATTGGGCTACCCATATTGCATGAGAAGGGGAATAGGTTATAGGTTTTGTACTTTGTGGTAGGAGGGATGGCAGCCGGACAACATGTTAGAAGGATCATTCACACACTGCATCCTGCAATGATAAAATGATCGAGGGCTTTAGGCGCAAGATTCTAGGGTTTTAGTCAGTCAGGCCTAGGTCCAAATTCTGCTAGCCTCAATACTAGCTGGGTCCTGGTGAAGAGACCTTCAATCTTAGAGTTTTCTTACCTGTTTTATGACAGACACTCTTCTCTGATCTGGCAGCGGCAATAAATGATCATTCTCTTGCCCTCAACATTTAACCAGTGATCTGTTATCAAACCATCTAAACTACCGGAGGCCAGATGGTTCTTTGTATTGTGAAAGCAAGTAAGGTTTCCTAACAACTGATGCTTTTAACTAAAGTATCTCTCAGTTCAAAGCAAAGAAACTTCTTCACTTTGTATGACAGGGAGATATATATTAATACATAGAGTGCTACTGTATATTTTTAATGATAAGAAAATTTAAGTTTCAGCATTTAGTGAGTGCTCAAGGGCTGGTTCTAAAAAGAGAATACTTCCTATATTTTAAAGTGTGATTCTTTTATAAGTGTACAGAATATTTTAGTGTAAAATAGCAAACAGGTTTCCCTGGTGGCTCAGTCAGTAAAGAATCCGCCTACAATGCAGGAGACCCATGTTCTATCCCTGGTTTGAGAAGATCCCCTGAAGAAGGAAATGGCAACCCACTCCAGTATCCTGGCCTGGGAAATTTCATGGACAGAGGAGCCTGGCAGGCTACAGTCCATGGGGTTGCAAGGGTTGGGCATGACTTAGTGATTAAACCACCACAAAATAGCAAACATGTCAGAACAAAAAAACCTCCAAAGAAAGAAAAATATAACCTCCATAGGTTATGACTATCACTGAAGTAAGGACACAGGGATTATGGCAAGATTAAACAGTGGCATTGATTGGTGAATGATCCCAGTGGGAAGTGAGGGCCAGGAAATTTTCTAAAGAACACATCATGCTGACCAGGTGAGAGTTGTCCTCTCCAGCTAGGTGTGTAAGGTGCACACACACACCCTTTAGTAGGGGCGTGGTCACCAAGGGCCACAAGAACAAAATAGTTATAACAGTCACACTTCACTGGATTGTGTTACATAGTGCTACAATGTGTATAGCATTGTGTTACAACGATAGGCATTTTATATGTTTTCAATGCACTGCTTATTACTTTTCCAAAACTCTCACAGAAAACAGATGCTGAAACTTTAAATAATCATGGCATCCAGCCCCATCACTTCATGGCAAATAGATGGGGAAACAGTGGAAATAGTGGCAAACTATATTTTTGGGACTCCAAAGTCACTGCAGATGGTGATTGCAGCCATGAAATTAAAAGACGCTTACTCCTTGGAAGGAAAGTTATGACCAACCTAGACAGCATATTAAAAAGCAGAGACATTACTTTGCCAACAAAGGTCCGTCTAAGTCAAGGCTATGGTTTTCCCAGTGGTCCTGTATGGATGTGAGAGTTGGGCTGTGAAGAAAGCTGAGTGCTGAAGAATTGATGCTTTTGAACTGTGGTGTTGGAGAAGACTCTTGAGAGTCCCTTGGACTGCAAGGAGATCCAACCAGTCCATTCTAAAGATCAGTCTTGGGTGTTCTTTGGAAGGACTGATGCTAAAGCTAAAACTCCAGTACTTTGGTCACCTCATGCAAAGAGTTGACTTATTGGAAAAGACTCTGATGCTGGGAGGGATTGAGGGCAGGAGGAGAAGGGGCCGACAGAGGATGAAATGGCTGGATGGCATCACCGACTCGATGGACCTGAGTGTGAGCAAACTCCGGGATTGGTGATGGACAGGGAGGCCTGGCGTGCTGCAATTCATGGGGTCCCAAAGAGTCGGACATGACTGAAGCAACTTAGCAGCAGCAGCAGCAGCAGCAGAGAACGGATCCCAAGTTTCCCTCTTTCTATTAGACTAAGAAGCTTTGGTTTGTGCCGAGATCAGCTCGACAAGCAGGGTTTCCAAAAGCGCGATACTGTTAGAGAATAAGAAACGAGACACAAGAATTCAGAGAAAAGCGAAGATCAGGGGACCAACACCACTCCAAGGTGAAGGTGCCGAAACTGAATCCAAGCCAGCTTTATTTTACTTACAGTCATGAATGAAAGAATATGCGGGAATTAAACTATAACTCATGTGGCCTTCAGGGCCAAAGAACAAAATGATCATTAACCATTGAGTAATTAGGAAACAGTTATCATAACAAATCCGTTACTAAGACTAACATATTTATCTATAGATTTTCCACCAGATATGTAAAACATGTGACTCTGAGATGCCAGTTGAGAAACAGTCTGGGGTCGGTTTTCTGACCCCAGGATCATATCTTGTTTTCAAGATTATGAGCTGTTCCCTCTGGACCTATTCTAAGAGTCCCATGCCTTATAGCATCCAGTTTATCAATAATTGTAAATTTCTTTTGCGGCCCTTGGCGGGGCCTGCCTTTCTTTTTTTCTTCCTGCCTCCTGCAGGTTTGGGAGGAATGTAACATAGTGACGTGGACTGGCCCAGCAAACAGTTTGTATCCAATAGTTCTACAGACCCGCCTATGTCACGTCAGACCCTGATCTTAGTGCAGGGGAAGCAAGGATGAAAAACAGATCTCTGCCATTACAGAGTTCATGCTCCAGACACACAAGCAAATTTAATAGAAACTCATACTACAGGAGAGGCACAGATATCCTTCTCTATAAATACAAGAAGCAGAAGGGTGAATAACCATAACAGAGGCAGGGAGGTGGCTGTGGGCAGGTTTCTGAGGTCATGGTACACTGAGGTGAGTATCATTCACTGGTAGACAACACTGGCTGGGAGTAAAGACGAGAGAAGAAACCGGAGTGTTGTGTGTCGTTAGAAACAGTGGTGAACCCCTCGTGTGGCCCATGAGAGCAAGGGGAGAGTCCACGAAGGGAGATGAAAACAGATGATCTGTTTCTCGGAATAATGAGGACCCATGAATAATGAATAGAGAATTTGGAGATTCTTGCTGAAATGGTAGCTTTAAAAGGTGTAAGTAAAGGGAACAGTTCATTCTGATCTGTTTTCAGTAACTTTATACATGGCCTTTAGCTCATCAGGGGAAGGTTATGTATATTGAAGATGTAAAATTGAATAAAGAAAGCCTCTAGCAACCCAGTACAAGATACTTCCCAGGAGGTTATATATTGAGAAGCTCAGGATAGAACCACACTTCATTTAGAGACTGTGACTGAAAGGCTGACTTTAAACAGTGAAAGAAAATTGTGACGATCTGACCAGCACATAAGTGAAACTCTTCTAGATTTTGTCTATTTTGACTCATTAACAAAGAAACCTTGAGTGAGGAAGGTTTTTTTTCTTTTTTCTTTGTTTTTTTCTTTGCTGTTATGAAATCCTTTATATAAAAATTTTTGAGGATTAAAATGCCAGTTTCTACACGCATGTTTAAGTGTGCAAGCATTTCTTTATTAAAATATGAACTTTTAGCTAATGACTTTGGACCAAAACAGAAAAAAAAAAAAAGTAAAATTCGTCTATATATTTTATCTGGAGAAAATGAAAACCCTTACCATTTATACTAGCCACTTTATCCCTAACTTGGATGAACAAAGAAATTGTATTATCCTTTTTATGTGACTACTATATTGTGGATTTCTTCAATTATAGAAGACTGAAGTAAAAATTTTCCAGTTTGGGCCTCTAACAAACTCTGTGATCTTAGATAACTCATTTAGCTTGTCTAAATCCCAGTTTCGGGAATTCCCTGATGGCCCACAGTCAGTACAACAGTGGGAACTTTCACTGGGGTGGGGGGGGGGGGCGGCCTAGTCTCAATCCCTGGTGAGGGAACTAAGATCCTGCAAGCCGTGCAGAGCAGCTAAATTAAACACACACACACACACACACACACACACACATCCCAACTCCCTTAGGTACAAAATGGAGTTGATGACAAGTGCTTGATATAACCACTCATTTTCTAATATTTACTCTGTCCATAAGAAGGGAAATAGTATTAGTGGGGATTGAGAGCATAATGAATTCATCTTCTGGGTCTAATAGCTGCTTGTTATGTGACCTCTGTGAGTTCTGAGAGGGAACTTTACTTTCTTGAGCTTTAGTTTCTCCATTTATGAAATGGAGATTTGAAAGCCTACCTTTACAAGGCTGAGAATTAAATCTGGTGATATCTGTAAAGAGCTTAGGACAGCGCCTGCTGCATATATTTAATGCATATGTGTGAATGTGTGTGCATTATACATCATGTTCTTGGATTGGAAGAGTCAATATTATGAAAACGACACTACTACCCAAAGTGGAAGTGAGAGCCACTCAGTCGTGTCTGACTCTTTGCGACCCCATGGACTATATAGTTCTTGGAATTCTTCAGGCTAGAATATTAGAGTGGGTGGCCTTTCCCTTCTCCAGGGGATCTTCCCAACCCAGGGATCAAATCCTGGTCTTCTGTATTGCAGGCAGACTCTTTACCAGCTGAGCCACAAGGGAAACCCAAGAATACAGGAGTGGGTAGCCTACCCCTTCTCCAGTGGATCTTCCCAACCCAGGAATCTAACTGGGGTTTCCTGCCTTGCAGGTGGATTTTTTACTAGCTCAGCTACTAGAAAAGTCACCCAAAGCAATCGACAGATTCAGTGCAATTCCTATCAAATCACCAATGGCATTTTTCACAGAACTAGAATGAAAAATTTCACAATTTGTATGGAAACACAAAAGATCCTGAATAGCCAAAGCAATCTTGAGAAAGAAAAATGGAGCTGGAGGAATCAACCTTCGTGACTTCAGACTATACTATAAAGCTACAGTCATCAAGGATGGTACTGGCACAAAAATAGAAATATAGACCAATGGAACAAGATGGAAAGCCCATAGATAAACCCAGGCACCTACAGTCACCTTATCTTTGACAAAGGAATTAAGAATATACAATGGTAAAAAGACAGCCTCTTCAGTAAGTGGTGCTGGGAAAAGGACAGCTATGTATAAGAGAATGAAATTAGGACATGTCCTAACACCACACACAAAAATAAATTCAAAATGGATTAAAGACTCAAATGTAAGGCCAGAAACTATTAAACAGAGGAAAACATAAGTAGAATACTGTTTGGCTTAAATCATAGCAAGATCCTGTTTGACCCACCTCCTATTTGTAATGGAAATAAAAGCGAAAATAAACAAATAGGACCCAATTAAATTTAAAAGTTTTTGCACAGCAAAGCAAACTATAAACAAGATGAAAAGACAACTCTCAGAATGGGAGAAAATAATTGCAAACAAAGTAGCTGACAAAGGCTGAGTCTCCAAAATACACAAGCAGCTTATGCAAAAGGGCTGGACACGACTGAGCGAGTGAGCACAAACACACCCCAGTCTCTGCATAGTCTCATTCATAAAAGCACAGATCAAATATTCATTAGGCGTAAAAATGGAGTTGGGTTTTAATTTTCATGCTTTTAGAAATGCATTAAGGTTGATTTTTTTAACCCTCCCCAGTAATAACTCTTACTTTTTTCCCACTTATCTGGTACCCGCACCATTCAAGCACTTTACATTTACTCTAAATTTCCAAAATTGTTTTCTCTCTTTATTTTGAAGATAATATCTTTTCTTTCTCCTCCCATAGCTCAGGTTCTACCTTTATTGCCACCTTTCAACGTCAATTCCATAAACTAATTTGACAAGGACAGAGAAGATACTCCCTGGGTGGATGGATTCCTGGAGGAGATAAACTGAGTAGTCTGAGGCATCACCCACTTCTGTGTGGGAAGGAAAATACCAGAATCTTGTATGTGCACTATCACACATGGGTTAGTTTGTGAGCTCCTTCCTGGTAAGAACTAGCATGGAAGCAGGAGAATGAAAAAATCATAACAGTTGAGTCTTGATGAGATGTGAGGTTGTTAAAAAGAAATTACATTCTGATAGGGTTATGCAGATTAGCTGTGCAGGATATAAGGCTGCCAGGGCTCAGTATTAGTTCCTGAGTACTTAGCAAGGGATAGAAGTCAAGGGTAAGGGCATTAAGGAGGAATACAATTTGCTGTTTCTTAGCTTTGGATAAAGCCAATATTCTGTTCTCTTGGTTGCATCCTATCTTCAGCTCCTTTCTCCCCAACACTGAATCCCTTTCAACCCAGCCAGTTAATTTATCTTTGCTTCAAATGTTTTTGAAGTAACTACACACACCCCCCATAAAAGCTTTTCTTTAGCAAAAGTGTTCTAAAACACAGGACAGAACTCTGAAAGGAAAATATTAAACTCTGAGGTTACTGCTGTAGTAGCAAATGCCTGTGGAGTTTAAAGGAGATGAAAAGGCTAGAGACAGAAGCAGTACTGGGCTCTCACTCTGCGAACTTATGGGTCTGTTGCATTTCCTATATGTACAGTGTGCCCCAAAATAACCCTCATGATTCATATTTTGAATGCCATGAAATTGGAATCATTGGTAGTGGGTCCTCTGCACCTGCCTCTACAGAGGGCTGACTGTCATAGACTGTCTTATATAAAGGACTTGAACATCTGCAGATCCAATGTCTTCTGGGCTCTTGGAGCCAATCCCCCGCAGACACCAAGGTCCACTGTACTTCACTTATAAAACCCACTTCTTCCAATTAGGGCAGAAGAGCCAATCATCCAAAACACTAGGAAGGAAACAACTTCAGACAAGGGCATCTATTTCTACTTCGGGCTTTGAATTCAGCAGAAGGACTGAAGTCATTTTCATGTTTCAGACTTATGGTGAGGCAGCTCTTTCTTTTTCAGTAAATATAATTGTTGAAGAAACTTGCTTTGATTTTCCCCGAGGCAAATAACACCTTTCATTTGATTAAATCCAATTCAAAAAGTTAAGAGTCTGTCTGTTAAATTCCTGAGTGGGTTGAATACGTTGGTATTTCATTTTTAACATTTATTATAGAAATTATTCTGTCATCTCCATAGGCATAATCTTATTTTGAAAATGTTTAATCTTGTTTGAGAATGTTCTAGAAATATATTATCCCTTTAGGGCTTGTATTACTTTTCTGTTGCTGTTGTAACAAATAATCACCAACTTCATGGTTTAAAAAGTCACAGTTCTGGAGGTCAGAAATCTGAAGAGGCTCATCGAGGTAAACTCAAGATATCAGCAGGGCTCCACTGCTTCTGTCTGTGTGAGAGAATCGGTTTTCTTGCCTCTTGCAGCTTCTAGAGGCCATAGACATTCCTTGAGTCATAGCCCTTTCCTCTGCCTTTGAAGTCAGCAGCATAACATCTTCAAATCCCTTTCTGACTCTAACTTCTGTCTCCCTCTTCCACACTTAAAAAGCCCTGTGATTACACTGGATCCACTGGATAAGCTAGGACAGTCTACCTTCAAGTGGGCTGATTAGCAATTTTAATTCCTGCTGCAGCCTTAGTTTCCTTTTGCCATGTAACAACTTACAGGTTTAGGAGACAGTGGCATGGACGTCTTTGGAGGGCCGTTATTTGCCCACAGGGCCTAGGCAATGCAGGGTGTGATCCAAGTAAACTCTCAGTCTCGGAGGTCCCTGAGCATTGTTATCTGTCACCAGAATTAACCAGACATGAAAACTGAAACTCAAAGCCACCAGGGTTTCTGGAGATGGCCTCAGAGAAATGCTAGGTTTTGTTCTTGATTACCACTCAGGTTTTCCACTTTTACTTTCTGAAAGTTGCTCAGGCGTGTCTGACTCTTTGCGACCCCATAGACTATACAGTCCATGAAATTTGCTAGGCCAGAATACTGGAGTGGGCAGCCTTTCCCTCCTCCAGGGCATCTTCCCACCCCAGGGATAGAACCCAGGTCTCCTGCATTGCAGGTGGATTCTTTACCAGCTGAGCCACAAGGGAAGCCCAAGAATGCTGGGGTGGGTAGCCTATCCCTTCTCTAGCGGATCTTCCCAACCCAGGAATCGAACCGGGGTCTCTTGTATTGTAGGCGGATTCTTTACCAACTGAGCTACCAGGGAAGCCCATTTTTACTTTTACTCTGATGTTGGTTTTTATGGATACCTTAGTTTCCTTGACATCTCAGAGAAACATGAAATATACCTTATGCTTTATTTCATAAAGTTTAAATTGTTTTTCAAATAGCATATATTAATTCATATATATGGAATCTAGAAAAATGGTACTGATGAACCTATTTGCAAGGCAGGAATAGAGATGCAGACATAGAGAACACACTTATGGACACAGCAGGGGCAGGAGAGGGTAGGATGAATTAAGAGAGTAGCATTGAAATATACCCATTACCATAAGTAAAACAGATAGCTAATGGGAAGTTTCTATACAAAACAAGGAGCTCAACCTGTTGCTCTGTGACAATCTAGAGGGGTAGGGTAGGGTGGGAGGTGGGAGGGAGGTTCAAGAAGGAGGGGACATATGTATGGTTGATTCATGCTGATGTATGGCAGAAAGCAACATGACATTATAAAGCAATTTCCTCCAATTAAAATAAATAAAATATTTTAAAAAGCTTACGTTGTTTTTGTTTTAATTGAAGTATAGTTGATTTACAATATTGTGTTAATTTGGGGTGTACAAAAAGTGACTCAATTATATATACATATAGATTTTTCAGATTATTTTCCATTATAGGTTATTATAAGATATTGAATATAGTTCCTTGGGCTATTCAGTAAGTCCTTGTTGTTTACCTAAATGATATGTCATGGTTTGTATCTATTAATCACACATTCCTAATTTTCCCCTGCCTCCTCCCTTTCTCCTTTGGTGACTGTAAGTTTGTTTTCTATGTCTGTGAGTTTGTTTCTGTTTGTATATAGATTTGTTTGTACTATTTTTTAGATTACATGTAAGTAATATCATATATCTTTGTCTGACTTACTTCACTTAGTAATATAATAATCTCTAGGTCCATTCATGTTGTAACAAATGGCAATATTTCATTTCTTTTTATGGCTGAGTAACAGTCCATTGTGTGTGTGTGTATGTATCATATCTATAGATAGATAGATAGATAGATAGATCTCACATCTTCTGAAACTAGTTGTTTATTGATGGGCATTTGGGTTGTTTCCATGTCTCAGTGCTGCTATGAACATCAAGGTGCATGTATCTTTCGAAATTAGTTTTCATCTTTTCCAGATACATGCCCAGAGTGTATGTCTTCTTTGGAGAAATGTCTATTTTGGTCATCTGCCCAATTTTTAACTTTGTTTTAAATTTCTTTGTTATTGAGTTTTATGAGTTGTCTATTTTGGATGTTAAGCCCTTGTTGGTCACATTATTTGCAAATATTTTCTCCTATTCTGTAGGTTGTCTTTTCATTTTGTTTATGAAATGAAAGGTGCCTTATATTGGTGTGGTATCAATTCTGTTGCACACAAATGGTGAAATAAGTCATAATATCTGTCTAGATTCAAAGGGTGGAAAAACAGACATCTCCTGATGGAAGAAGCTACAAGGTATTATAGCCACTTTTGCAATCTAGTAGTCTATCCTTTGGAAAAAATTACCATTTCATCTATGTGTAAGATCCCCCAAATCTCATCTCATTACGGCATCAGGCTAGTGTGGAATCTTGTGATCTAAATCAGATCAGATGAGGCTCCTCAGAGCTTGTGGCTTTTTAGATCATACATTTTTTGTTCTGGCAACATATGATCTAAAAGAGACTGATTATCTGCCCTCAGCACACCCAGTAATGTACGTGATTGGGCAGACAGGGTCGCTACAGGAAACACTGCCATCACAAAGGGGAGGTATCTGAAACACATAGCAGCCACTGGTTTACAGCAGTTCTGAGATCCAATAGGACGTTTGTTACTAGGTCTGCCCATTCTGGGGGTGGATATATTTCTGGATTAAGTCTAGTTTCATCTCCCTGCATCACTCTCCTCCAAGTCTCTTAGCTCTATCTTAGTTAGCTTAGCTTAGCTCTTGGCTGTCTTCCGAGACTTTGTTCCTTTACCATAAGACTCATATTTTGTAATCTAAGCAATCTAATATCTTTGACCCAAGTACGTGGTTCATTAGTACAACTCTTGAAACTTTGTGGTTTGTCTCTGAAGCTGACTGGAGTCTATTCAGTGCAAGGAAAGCCACATCCACAATTCTTTAGAAGTCGAATTATGTGGGTGTGTCAGTGTGTTGTGGGATAGCAGCCTTAAAATTCTTAGACGCTCCCCTCCCCCCCTCAACTTTTCACAGTTAAAGAGGATCTACTAGATGCCTTCAAACTAGATTCTTTCAAATCTCTTACTAAAGCTTTAATGATCACACTGTGATACGATCTTTGATCTCAGGTTTCTTTCACTTGGAGGATTTTACTGGTTAAAGTGATAAGAAACTCATTTCCTGTTTATTGCCTCTAAATTCTTTCTTCAGCTCTTTTCTGTCTTCCTAGGCAGCTAAGTGAAATCAATCGACACTTTCAACATTTTGCCAGAAAATCATTTTACAAGGCCCATAAATTCATTAGCAATATGTATTTTAAAAAATCTTCCAAGTTTCTGCAGGCAACCACTGGGCCAGTTGTTTTTAAGTACATGATACATGTTGCCATTTTTCTGGACTGCTCTAGCAATTTCCTCACTGTTTTTCCAGCAACCGTTAATAGTCTGTTCATCCTTTCTAGATTTTGCTACCAGGTTCTTAATGTTCTTCAGTCTCTGCCCAATTCAGAGACCCAGAGCCACATGTTTTAGGTTTTCGTTACCATAGCAACCCTCTTTTAGGTACTAATTTCTCTATCAGTTAGTTTCTTTCACTGTATAACTCACCATTCCAAAACTAACTTGCCTGAAATAGCGGTCTTTCATTTACCAACTCCTGGTATTGTGGGTTAGCATTGCGGACTGGACTCAGCTGCAAAGTTCTGCTCCAGTCTCAGGTGGTCTTGCCTATGCTTTCCTGGTCAGCTGGCGCTCAGCGGCCTCGCTGTCAGTTAGCTGGCTCTCCTACGGGGACTGGGCCACACCTCATCATCCACCAGGCTAACTTAGGCTTATTTACACATGCAGGGGCCTCACGGTGCCAAAGAGCAGCAAGGGAACAATCCCCAGTGGACAACCACTTTTTAAGTCTCTCCTTGTGTAATTATTTCTACCGTCCCATTGTCTGCAGTGCAGATTCAATGGATAGAAGAATAGACTTCCCTTCTTCATGGGAGGAACTGTAGTCATATTGCAAAGGAACATGCATACAGAATGGATACAATTTGTGGCCACTTTTGCAATCAATTGATACAATGAAATAAAAATGAAATAGTTTAAAACTAGTATTTTTTTAAAAATAACAAAATAAAAATAGTATTTTTATGTTAACCATAAAAATTAACATAAAACCTTATGTTAACCGTACAACATAATGCTAATCATACAACGTAATGCTAAATTGATATTTCAATATTTTTGATAATGTTCCCGACAAGTTTGTGCTGCGAATGAGTGTCAGCTCTACAGTTTTCTCGTTGTTCATTTGTGCATGCATCATTCACCCTTTCACCTCGTTGCCAGGATACGTTTTTTCAGTCATCTGTTCATTTTGTGAGTGTTAGTTTGAAATCAGAACCAGGATATATAAATCCACTGAACCAGGCACATGTGGTCTACAATACACAGGAAACCAACAAGGAAGAGTGCCATTGTCAACCTCTTGGCCTCCTACACCTTTCCCTCCTTCCTTAGGTCCCCTTTCATACTGTATTTGACAAACGATTGGTAGATAATCACGAGGACAAATGTCGATATGACTATTGTTTAGATATTTATTTTAAACTAAAAACTACATACTCATTCTCATTAAAGATTTGATAGGTTCTGATATTTTCTACCTGCATCCCAGCGGATTGTCTGATATATCCCCTGCTTTTGATAATTTATCACCAGGGCTACCTATAACATTCTGGGAGAAATCACACCACTTTAACTTGTTTAAATTTAATTTTAAATCATTGTGCATAACGTGTGTGTGTGTGTTTCAGGCAGGAGGTGGGGAGAGTTGTGGTTCTAGTCATTGTCCTTTTGGAAAACAAAGAAGTCTGAATGCTTTGTCCACGTTTGCCCTATTTCCAGCTCAGACTTGGGTAGACTGTAGAGCTATTTCTAATTCTCTCAGATAGATAGATTACTTAAGTGTAGAAACACGTCATTTTATTTGAAAATCTTGATGAATCTCTTTTTTTGTTTGGTTTACCCTCGGGTTTTAGGAGGAAGAGCCTAATTGCAAGTGAAGCCATTAATAATAGTCAACTTTTATTTATGATACCAAATTTTCAGTTATGTTCAGTGATCAGTACAGAATTTGGCCCAATGCCTTGTATATATTTAGCCCTTAAGCAGGAACTTCAAATATTCCAACTCATGATCCCCAAGGTACCATCAAAATATCTTCTATCTTTTATGAAAAAGTATATATGTATTTATGTTATGATGGCCAACTTCATGTCAACTTGTGTAGGCCATGGTGCCCAGATATGTAGATGCAGTCAGACATTATTCTGGATGTTTTTGTGAGGGTTTCTTTCAATTAGATTAACATTTAAAGTGGCTGACTTTGAGTAAGGCAGATTACCCTCTGAAGTGTGAGTGAGCCTCATGCAATCAGCTAAAGGCCTGAAAAGAACAAAAGACTGAACTTCTCAGATCTAGACGGGGTTCTACTAGCAGAAGCCCTTTGTTCTTGAACTGGTACACAGGTTCTTTTCTGGGTCTTCAGCCTGCCAGTTTCAACCTATTGGTTTTGGATTTACCAGCCTGAGTAATTGTGTGAGCCAATTCTTTAAATAAAGGAATTTTATTTTAAGTTGTTTTTTTTTTTCATCAGCTCTTTGACATTGGGTAAGTGAATTCATCTCTCTCACTTCATTTTTTCATCTTCAAAAAGAAGACAATTATACCTACCCCATACGTCTGTTGTAAGGATTAAATGAGTTAATCATAAAATGTTTTGAACAATGTCTGACACATAGTAGAGGAAGGATATGTAAATTCTTTTGTTCTTCTCTTTAATTTTGACTGAGCTTGTTTGTTTTTTATCCAGATATTTTCAGTCTTTCTGTATACTTCTTACTTTGTCTGATTCTTGAGAGGAAAAGCATCATAAAATCCCTTAGTACGTGGCAAAAGAATTGGCCAGAGAGATACAGAAGAATAGTTTCCATAAAGATGGTAAATAACACCCTGGATTTGTATTAGATAGCCAAGAAGGAACATGATTCATGAGTCATTTGAAAATGCTTTAAAAATTGCAAATGTGTTTCATCAACTGCTTCTAAAGGTAAGACACAAGATGAAAAGTCTAGGTTTGAAGTTTTTCCTATGGAGTTTTGATTCCATGTGGAATTTCAAATGGGGAATTTGTATTTTCAAGTCATTCTTGTTATTTGATACAGTACCTACCTCTTTGATAAACAGGAGCAGGAAGGAACTTGGGAATTCTTACTTACATCATACATTTTTGATGATTCTTTTAATGAATGTGAATAAGCCTGGGGAAATTTGCCCATGTAAATTATTTTTGTAATCATCATGATAGGTATAAAGTGGCAACAAAGTGTTAGGGATTTATAGGAGAGTTTTATGGAAAGGTTAATTCTAATATGAGCTCTTAAAAGAATTTTTGTTTTTGTTTTTGTTTTTTTTAATTTTTTTTTAATTTTTTTTTTAATTTTTAGTTTTTTATTTTTTAAATTTTAAAATCTTTAATTCTTACATGCATTCCCAAACATGAACCCCCCTCCCACCTCCCTCCCCAGAACATCTAACTAGGTCTCAGATGATTAGTAGGACTTTGTCTGGAACACCCCTAAAAGTTTCATCAGGTATAAGTTAGACATTTTTTAAATAGAAAAATATAAATTATTATTTTTACATAATTAACCTCAAGCCAGATCTATTTCTTACTCCCCAGAATACCTAGAAAATTCTAGGAGAAGGCCTGCCTAACAGAAAACCCTAGTCCATTTTTACTTTTGTTTTCCTTAACAATCATATTTTTATAACCAGAAATACACACTTCATCAAATTATGAGCTTGTAACATTCTTTTATTGTTCTATGTGAACTAGCATTAATGTCCCCTGCTGCTAAGTCGCTTCAGTCGTGTCTGACTCTGTGCGACCCCCTGGATGGCAGCCCACCAGGCTCCACCGTCCCTGGGATTCTCCAGGCAAGAATACTGGAGTGGGTTGCCATTTCCTTGTCCAATGCATGAAAGTGAAAAGTGAGAGTGAAGTGGCTCAGTAGTGTCCGACTCTTCACGACCCCATGGACTGCAGCCCACCAGGCTCCTCTGTCCATGGGATTTTCCAGGCAAGAGTACTGGAGTGGGGTGCCATTGCCTTCTCCGATTAATGTCCCCAACTAGTTTATAAACTCTTTGAGGGTTTTAAGCTCAAAATGCATTTGTTTTAATGCTGCAGTGCATTTGTTTATTATTTCAAAAACTTTAAAAAAATCTATATTCTCTTGGGAATGATTGGTTAAAGAGAAAGGAAAGCGAACTAGTATTTCTGCTTGATCACTCTATGTCTTACACTTCATAGACATCCTTTCTTATCAAACATAACATCCCTCTGAGGTAGGAATCATCATCTTCATTTCAGTGATGAAGAAATTGAATGATGCTTGAGGGAGTTAGCCAACTAGTCCTAAGCCACTCTGCTAGGACACAAATAAGGCGGAATGAAAACCAGATCTGTATTTATCAAAAGTCTATCTTTTAATACATTTATAAAATATCAATATGCATATCAACAAGATATATTTTTCATGTCTTCATTCATTCATCATTTTTCCCTCTCAAGTAACGCTAAATTTTTAGCACTAGGTTATTAACAAGATACTAAATAACCACACTGGTAATCTAGAATGAAGAAAAGATAAAACCAACACTTTTCTTGGTTAGTTACACAGATCAAACCACAGCAAACTCTTGAATTTCTTTCTCCCTCCCAGAGGCTTCCACTAGGATAGAGCAAAAAAACCCACCAGGAAGTCTAATTCAATACAACAAACTGAGTTCTTCAGACAAACAGAAGAATTTTTGATTCACTCACCCTAAAGCAGCCTAGGGAACTAGGCGAGAGGGCAAAGCAGTGTGGCCGGGTGGATCTGTGAGTTCCTCTAAGGGACTGCGTTCCCATCTGCTAGTCAGCACTTTCCAGTGTCTGGCCTCATAAGTGAAGCTGCCAGTATCATTTCCTATTTGGCTTTGCTGTGTGGAGTCCAGAGGAAACTTGTTTCTGTCAAATTTGTCCTGGAACCATCCTCACCAAAGGCCAAAATGGCAAGTGGGGAGGGGAAGCACATGGAGGCAGGCCCCTGGTGTATGTCCTAGGAGAGAGTAGGAAGTGAAGTGAAGTCGCTCAGTCGTGTCCGACTCTGCGACCCCATGGACTGTAGCCTACCAGGCTCCTCCGTCCATGAGATTTTCCAGGCAAGAGTACTGGAGTGGGGTGCCATTTCCTTCTCCAGGGGATCTTCCCAACCCAGGGATTGAACCCAGGTCTCCAGCATTGTAGGCAGAAGCTTTACCATCTGAGCTACCAGGGAAGTCCTAAGGAGGGAGACGGGAAGTAAGTCAAATCACGCAAAGTGCTTGAAACTGGACAGGGAGTATGCTGTGATGCAGAGTTCGCATGCCTGGATGGGAGGGGAGGAGGGTGTATACTCAGGGAAGGTAAACTGCGGTGATGCAATCAGTGACAAAGTTGAGTTTGGATTAAGCTCTGCGAGTCCTGTTGATTGGCCAGAAACATTTGCCCTGTGCTGTTTCCCAGTCCGCTCTAGAATTCATTGTCACAGCAAAATCGACAATAATTATAGCAATGTCCACTTTTCCCTTCCGCTGCCCTATATATACATTTCTTCCTTCTTTCTTTCCCTGCTTTCCCCACTCCTTATTTTTCCTTTTTTATTCAGGGATTCCCCTTAAATGACTGACACCTCCAGATGCTGTTTATAGTGTTTTCAGAAGAAAAACACTGTCACCTGTTTGAGGATATGGGCCAAGCCTTTTATAGGAAGTACCCACATATATAGATGTATTAATATAAACTTTACTTGTTAATCTTACTTTGCATACTTTTGTCTGTATCTCTCTACAAGTATCTGCATATCTTGTTCACAGAATTTTATATTGGATAAGGAAATTTATTTTGCTAAACAGAATCAAACCAGGAATTTTTATTGTTGGTACTATTAGAGACTGAACATAACTTTAAGAATGTTGAAGAATATGACTAATTGTATGTGCTAGATGAACTGTCAGGGCAACTGCAGGAAGTACTGTTAAAGAATTATGAAGGATGAAGCATCAGAGTAAGCCTTCCCAAAAACTGTGAAACATAGGATGTCAGAGTAAGTTCCATGTAACTATTGACATAAATTGAATAACTGCTGATGGCTTACTGAAAGCAAAATGATACAGTGTAGCTTTAATTCTATTTAAATAGAGCTGAATAGCCTTTGTCCAGTAAATTTTAAACTCTGAGTTAGCTTCCTGTTTTGGAATGATGATAGCTTCCTTGCAGGATTGTTCTAAGGATTAGAGGTACTTGTATAAATCTTCTGGTATATAGTGCTTTTTACCCAGTATAATTTCCAAAAATAAAAAGAATGCTGCTTATTATAAGTTAGCTAGGATGTACTCTTTTTGCATGGAATATCATGTCATCATTTAAAATAAATCTCCAAAGACTATTACTGTGGAACAAATGCTTATGGTAAAATATAAAGACAGGTTACAAAACCTGATATTCAATATGATTTAAACGAAGTAGATTAAAACTCCACAAGAAAGAAATGTTTGGGAGGACACATACCAACATGGAAGAGTGAGTGTGTTTTGCCTTTTGTACTGGAAAAGGCAGGTGCTGCTTTGCAAGGAAAACCTCTTGCAGCTGGGGAACTAGTAGGAGATTCATTTCCGGACAGTGAAAAACAAGAAGTCTAGGGAAGAATTTCCTCTGTAAAAAAAAAAATGACATATGGGAGAAATAATCGTTTTGGGGTCCAAATATTGTCATATTGACCTGTGATGCATGGAACATGAAAGGCCATTATGTAAGCATGGAGGCATTGAGCCAATGACCAAGGCTGGTGGTTGGAGAGTTTGCCACTTAATACAACTGTTGAGCTGCTTTAAGATACCTGGGAACATTTCCCTTCAGACTTCTTGAATGTAAAGCAACAAATTTCTATTTTTAAACCACTTTAAGTAGTGTATGTATTGCTTGAAGCCAAATACACATTAAGTGATTTGAAAAATATAGTTACTTAAAGTTTTATTTAAAAACTTTTTCTCAAGGTTTCCACTTTTGAAGATTTTGAAATCTTTCAACTGAGAAAAAGTATCATAAATAGTAAGCTATACAATCTTAATGCTGTGATTTATTAGTGTGACTTGACCTTAATTCTTGAGAAATCTGTATGCAGATCAGGAAGCAACAATTAGAACTGGACATGGAACAACAGACTGGTTTCAAATAGGAAAAGGAGTACGTCAAGGCTGTATATTGTCACCCTGCTTATTTAACTTCTATGCAGAGTACATCATGAGAAACGCTGGACTGGAAGAAACACAAGCTGGAATCAAGATTGCCGGGAGAAATCTCAATAACCTCAGATATGCAAATGACACCACCCTTATCGCAGAAAGTGAAGAGGAACTAAAGAGCCTCTTGATGAAAGTGAAAGTGGAGAATGAAAAAGTTGGCTTAAAGCTCAGCATTCAGAAAATGAAGATCATGGCATCCGGTCCTATCACTTCATGGGAAATAGATGGGGAAACAGTGGAAATAGTGTCAGACTTTATTTTTGGGGGGCTCTAAAATCACTGCAGATGGTGACTGCAGCCATGAAATTAAAAGACGCTTACTCCTTGGAAGAGAAGTTATGACCAACCTAGATAGCATATTCAAAAGCAGAGACATTACTTTGCCGAATAAGGTCTGTTTAGCCAAGGCTATGGTTTTTCCTGTGGTCATGTTTGGATGTGAGAGTTGGACTGTGAAGAAGGCTGAGCGCCGAAGAATTGATGTTTTTGAATTGTGGTGTTGGAGAAGACTCTTGAGAGTCCCTTGGACTGCAAGGAGATCCAACCAGTCTATTCTGAAAGAGATCAGCCCTGGGATTTCTTTGGAAGGACTGATGCTAAAGCTGAAACTCCAGTACTTTGGCCACCTCATGTGAAGAATTGACTCACTGGAAAAGACTCTGATGCTGAGAGGGATTGGGGGCAGGAGGAGAAGGGGCCAACAGAGGATGAGATGGCTGGATGGCATCACTGACTCGATGGATGTGAGTCTGAGTGAACTCCGGGAGTTGGTGATGGACAGGAATGCCTGGCGTGCTGCGATCCGTGGGGTCGCAAAGATTCAGACACGACTGAGCGACTGAACTGAACTGAACTGAAGGATGGCTTCCAAGGGCTATTGAGTAATTATTTCCCCTCTTCCTCCATGCCCCTGTGACACACTGTAACTGGGTGTCAACACTCTAATTACTACTACGTATATCAGTAAAATGCATGCAATTACCTCAGTTTTGACCAAACTGTTGGCTGCGGCATATCTTAACCAAATTATTACAAAATGATAAAGGTGAATGGCATTCACCAAATTGGTATTGAGTGAGTGAGTGAAGTCGCTCAGTCGTGTCTGACTCTTTGCAACCCCATGGACTGTAGCCCACCAGGCTCCTCCCTCCATGGGATTCTCCAGGCAAGAGTACTGGAGTGGGGTGCCATTTCCTTCTCGAGGGGATCTTCCCGACCCAGGGATCGAACCCGGGTCTCCCATACTGCAGGCAGACGCTTTAACCTCTGAGCCACCAGGAAAGTCAAATTGGTATTAGCATTCACTAAATTGGTGGCTTATTATTTTTTCTTAGGTTTAGCGTTATCACCTACTGGTAATATGTCTTATTTTTTCTTCCAGTTTTATTGAACTATAATTAACACATAGTGCTCTATGAGTTTAAGATGTAAAGCATGATGATTTGATTTACATATATTGTGAAATTACTATTATAAGTTTCAGTTCAGTTCAGTCACTCAGTCGTGTCCGACTCTTTGCGACCCCATGAATCGCAGCACGCCAGGCCTCCCTGTCCATCACCAACTCCTGGAGTTCACTCAGACTCATGTCCATCAAGTCAGTGATGCCATCCAGCCATCTCATCCTCTTTCGTCCCCTTCTCCTCCTGCCCCCAATCCCTCCCAGCATCAGAGTCTTTTCCAATGAGTCAACTCTTCACATGAGGTGGCCAAAGTACTGGAGTTTTAGCTTTAGCATCATTTAGAGAGCATCTATTATATCACATATGATATGTGGTGGCTGGATGGCATCACTGATGCAATAGACATAAACTTGGGCAAATTTCAGGAGATGGTGAGGGATAGGGAGGCCTGGTGTACTTCAATCCATGGAGTTGCAAAGAGTCGGACATGACTGGGCAACTGAAAAACAACATTATATCACATAGATATAAATTAAAGAAATAGAAAAAAATTTTCTTTGTGATAAGAACTTTTTGGATTTACTCTCAGCGTTCATACATAACACAGCAGTGTTAATTATATTGATTATGCTGTATGTTACATTCTTAGCACTTATTTAAAACCAGAAGTTCTGACTGCCTTTATCCAATCTCCCCCAACCCCTGTAACCAAAACTATGATCTTTCTTCTGTTTGTCTATTTTTGAAGTATAATTGACCTACAATATGATGTGAGTTCCTGATATATAATCAGTTCCTAATTCAATAATTCTACGCATTTAAAAATGATCACCATGATGAAACTAGTTCTCATTTGTCACCATGCAAAGTTATTACATAATTATTGACTGTATTTCCCACATTGCCCAATTCATACCTATGACTCATTTATTTTGCAACTGGAAGTTTGTACATATTAATCTCCCTCATCTATTTCTTAACTTCCCACTTCTCCACTACCTTCTGGCAATCATCTCTTACTCCTCTAATCTATTACTGTGTTTCTATTTTGTTATGTTTGTTCATTTGCTTTGTTTTTAGGTTCAACATATAAGTGAAATCATGAGGATTCCATCTGGTTTATTTCACTTAGCATAATGCCCTCTAGGTCCAACCATGTTTCTGCAAACAGCAAGGTTTCATTCTTCTTATGGTTTAATACTATTATTTTGTGTGTGTATATATATATATATGTACACCACATCTTCTTGATTCACTTATCTATTTGGTTGCATATCTTGGCTATTGTAAATAATGCTGCAATGAGCACAGGGGTGCATATATCTTCTTGAGTTACTGTTTTTCTTTTCTTTGGATAAATACTGAGAAATAGAATTGCTTGATCATTTGGTACTTCTCTTTTTAATTTTTTGAGGAATCCCCCCATATTGTTTTCGATAGTAGCTACACCAGTTTATATTCTCAGCAACAGTGTATGGGCATTCTCTTTTCTCCATATCCTTGCCAACACTTGTTATTTGGTGTCTCTTTGATAATAGCCATTCTAACAGGTCTGCGGTGATATCTCACAGTGCTTTTGATCTGCATTTCCCTGATCATTAGTGAGTGTGAGCATCTTTTCCTGTCTCCATTGGCCACCTCTCTGTCTTCTTTGTAAATATGTCTATTCAGATCCCCCTCCTATTTTTGAATCATGTTTCTTTTTTTTTTATGTTGAGTTGTATCACTTCTTTGTATATTTTGGATATATTAAACCCTTCTCAGATAGACTGTTTGCAAATATCCTCTCTTATTCAGCAGGTGGCCTTTTTGTTTTATTGATAGCTTCCTTCACTGTGCAAGAGCTTTTTAGTGCGATGTGGTATCATTTGTCTATTTCTGCTTTTGTTTCCCTTCCCTGAAGAGACATTTCCAAAAAACATATCGTTAAGACCAGTGTCCAAGAGTGTAGTGCCTCTGTTTTCTTCACTTATGTGTATTCAGTCACTCAGTCATGTCCCACTCTTTTCAACCCCATGGACTGTAGCCTGCCAGGCTTCTCTGCCCATGGAATCTTCCAGGCAAGAATATCGGAGTAGGTTGCCATTTCCTCCTCCAGGGCATCTTCCTGACCCAGGGCCAAACCCACATCTCCTGCATTGTAGGCAGATTCTTTACCACTGAGCCACCAGGGAAATCCTTCTTCATTTATAGCACCAAATAGAAGTCAACAGTCATGATTAAATACATGAAAAAAATGTTAACAAAGTATTAGAGACATTAAAATATTAGTTTCTGAGTTCTCCTTATTCTAATTCTAATCATAAGAGAGCTCCCTGCGTTGGTTTTTTTTTTTTTTTTTTTAACAAGCTAAACATTCATAGGATTTTCCCAAACATATTGCCTAAACCTTTATTTTACAGAACAGAAAACTAAGACCTTTGGGCTTCCCTGGTGGCTAGGTGGTAAAGAATCCATCTGCCAGTGCAGGAGACATGGGTTTGATCCCTGATCTGGGAAGATCCCAGTCTTGGATGACCACAATGGTGTGGTCACTCACCTAGAGCCAGACATCCTGGGGTGCAAAGTCAAGTGGGCCTTAGGAAGCATTATTACAAACAAAGGTAGTGATGGAATTGGAGCTGAGTTATTTACTATTCTAAAAGATAATGCTGTGAAAGTGCTGCACTCAATATGTCAACAAATTTGGAAGACTCAGCAGTGGCCACAGGACTGGGAAAGGCCAGTTTTCATTCCAATCCCCCAAAATGGGCAATGGCCAAAGAATGTTCAGACTACTCTACAATTGTGCTCATTTCACAAGCTAGCAAGGTAATGCTCAAAAATCCTTCAAACTAGGCTTCAGTAGTATGTAAATTGAGAACTTCTAGATGTACAAGCTGGGCTTACAAAAAGCAGAAGAACCAGAGATCAAATTGCCAACATTCAGTGGGTCATGGAGAAAGGAAAAGAATTCCAGGAAACATCTACTTCTGCTTCATTGACTATGCTAAAGCCTTTGACTGTGTTGATCACAACAAACTGGAAAATTCTCAGAGGTGGAATACCAGACCACCTTACCTGTCTCTTGAGAAACCTATATTTGGGTCAAGAAACAACAGTTGGAACTGGACTTGGAACAATAGACTGGTTCCGAATTGGGAAAGCAGTATGTCAAGGCTGTATATTGTCACCTTGCTTGTTTAATTTCTGTGCAGAGTACATCATGTGAACAACAACCAGGAGTATCCCACATGCTGCAGAGCAAATAAGCCCGTGTGCCACGATTACTGAGCCTGTGCTATAGAGTCTGAAGCCAGTGTGCTCTAGAGTCCGTGGTTTACGACAAGCGAAGCCATCACAATAAGAAGCCCACGCACCACAAGAGAGTAGCTTCCCCTTGCTGCAAGTATAGGAAAAACCCTTGTATCAGTGAAGACCCAGGATAGCCAAAGATAAATAAGTACAATTATACAAAAAAAGAAAACTATGTCCCTGGGAAGTTAGGGCCTAGGTCAAAGATTACACGCTGACAGAGCACAAGCTATAACCTGTATCTGGACTCTTTATCAATCCAGAACCCTTTTATCCAAATACTGAGAGAAGTGTAAAACTTAACATCAGACAGTTTTCCCATTCAACTGTTAATAGGAAATCTCCTTATTAAGTGAGCAGCAATATAGAGGTCTGGCACTTATGGTGACAACATTAGAATTCTGGGGCCAAAACATAATTTTGTTTTATTTGATGCTTTCCAAAAAAGTATTCTATGAGTTTCTCTTTATGCTTTAGTAAAATTTTATGTGTAATAAGTTTGAAAATATTATATAATGTCTTAGAATTAACGACAACTTATAGTTGGGAAAATAGGAACATGGTATTATTGTTAGATCTTGGCGTGTCTCCTCATATTAAATTATTGAAAGCCTTATTAAGCCTACTTGATTTAGAGGATTATAGAAAATAATGTCAATATCAGTTCAGTTCAGTTCAGTTCAGTTGTTCAGTTGTGTCCGACTCTTTGCGACCCCATGAATTGCAGCACGCCAGGCCTCCCTGTCCATCACCAACTCCCGGAGTTCACTCAGACTCACATCCATCGAGTCAGTGATGCCATTCAGACATCTCATCCTCTGTCGTCCCCTTCTCCTCCTGCCCCCAATCCCTCCCAGCATCAGAGTCTTTTCCAATGAGTCAACTCTTCACATGAGGTGGCCAAAGTACTGGAGCTTCAGCTTCAGCGTCATTCCCTCCAAAGAAATCCCAGGGCTGATCTCCTCCAGAATGGACTGGTTGGATCTCCTTGCAGTCCAAGGGACTCTCAAGAGTCTTCTCCAACACCACAGCTCAAAAGCGTCAATTCTTTGGCACTCAGGTTTCTTCACAGTCCAACTCTCACATCCATACATGACCACTGGAAAAACCATAGCCTTGACTAGATGGACCTTTGCTGGCAAAGTAATGTCTCTGCTTTTAAATATGCTATCTAGGTTGGTCATAATATAGAAGATTTAAAACAAAGAGCAGATATTCTGCTCATTTATTTTATAATATTGGAAGATGGGACATCACACCGTAAGAAGATAAATCAGGCTAAAGTGGGGCTCAAAGAGATAGGATACATCTCATGAAAAAGATGTAATATTTTATCTGGGGGGAAAATCACTTAAACCCTGAAAATCTTAGTTTTCTCATCTGTTAAATTGTTGTTGTTGTTGTTTAGTCTAAGCCATGCCTCACTCTTTGCGACCCCATGGACTGCAGCCCACTGGCTCCTCTGCCCATGGAATTACCCAGACAAGAACATTGGAGTGGATCACCATTTCCATTTCCATGGGATCTTCCCTACCCAGGGATCAAACCCACATCTTCTGCATTGGCTTTTGGGTTCTTTATACTGAGCCACCCAAGAAGCCCCATCTGTTAAATATGGACAATAGAATACCAATTTCAGAGGGCTGATATAAAAACTAAATGAGATAGTTCTGGTAAAACACTTACCCGGAGGCCTGGCATGTGTAGCATTAATTAGTCTTTGTAGACGCCACGCTTCCAATTATTTGCTTCATCATTTCCTTTTCTCTTTCCTCCAGTTAAGCTCTATAACACTCTCTTTTCCTCTCCTTTCCATCCCTGCCCTCTTTTCCCTCTTTTATGCTTCTCTTGCTCATCATTTTTCTTTCCAAATAATTTTTCATTCTTTTCTACCCAGATTATAACCTTAGCCGGTGAGGGGCAGCACCCATAGCTAAAGGGTTATTGACTTCAAATCCCTTACAGTCCTCTGCCTAGTAGTCATTATGAGTCTTTTTGCTCTGTTTCAGTTATACATCATATTAAAACAGGAGGCAAGCACTTTTAGTAAATTACATGGTTCCTTTAATAGATCCATATACTCTTTTAAGACCCTTTCCTTTGAATATAGATTTTTTATTTGTACTTTTTGTAAACAAAATTACTTTTATTTAGCATGTACTTTTTAAAATTCTGAACTAAGTTGATTAGTCAATTTTGATACTCTAGTGCTTCCGTGATCACCGATGACTCAATGTTCTCCTGCGTCTCTCACTGGTTTATGTTAAAATTTAAGTGACAGGGACTTCCCTGGTGGTCTAGTGGTTTAGAATCCAGGTGCCAATGCAGAGAACACGGGTTCCATCCCTGGTCCAGTAAGTTTCCACATGGTGTGGAGCAGCTAAGCCCTTGTGCCACAACTACTGAGCCCAAGCTCTGGAGCCCATGAGCCACAGCTTTAGATGCCTGCATGCCTGGAACCCATTCTCCACAGCAAGAGAAGCCACTGCAATTAGAAGTCTGTTCATCATACTAGAGAGTAGCGCACACACAGCAATGAAGACCCAGCATAGCCCCAAAATAATAAATAAATGAATAACATTTTTTAAAATTTGAATGATATAATGACTGAAAAGGTATCTTTTAAACCTTAACTGGAAATTTGGGGGGCTTCCCAGGTGGCATTAGTGGTAAAGGATCCACCTGCCAATGCAGGAGACACAGAGAGGTGGGTTTGATCCCTGGGTCAGGAAGGTCCCCTGAAGAAGGAAATGGCAACCCATTCCAGTAGTCTTGCCTGGAGAATCCCTTGGACAGAGGAGCCTGGTGCGTCCATAGGGTCACAAAGAGTCAAACACGACTGAAGCAACTTAGCATGCAGCACATAGATATTTTAAAATTGCAGTTAACAAAAAGCTGAATTTAATTTCCTGTGTAGTATACATAATAACTAATCTTTATTGAGAACAGACTATGTGCTAAGTCCTATTCTATGCATTTGATGTTTATTTACTGACTTATTGTCTAGAATAGCATAGCATGTGTATTTTACCTGGGAGAGCACAACATCTGACAAAAGCAGTCTTTTTTAAGTTTTTTGAAAAAAATTATATGCCCAGTAAATAAAATGATGACAGCACAGATAAGCACAAAAAATTAGCTCATACCCATAATTCTATGATTCATAATTGGTTAACACTTTAGTGTATATCATCATACATGCATATATATTTTATAGACACTCATATCATATAATTGAGATCATACTGCACACGGTTTTTTAACTGTATACACAATTTTGTGATAAAATATTTCTTGATGTTGTGATGGGGCCTATACATTAGCAGGGAACCACAGCCATGCATGTTCCCTTCATTGAAGAAAGGTCCTCTTCTCTTTGGAAAAATCACCATTTCCCATTGGTCACAAATGTTCAAATTGATTGGGAGGAAGTAGAGAAGGGTTATTATTCTAAAATGTTCATAGTAAACTTGCTTTTTTTTTTTTTTCGCAGAAAGCTAATGAAACATTTTTGGATATCCATGGCTTGTATCATTAAGCATGCATCTATTACCATTCTCCAAAGGGTGATATTTTCCTAAAGAGAGGCATCTAAGGCACTCTGAGAAGGTAACAAGTAGAAGACAAGACCTTTATTTAACATTCCTAATAGAGCTCCTTACAGTATACTGCCTGTTTTCAATATTACATAAAAGTATAGAGAAGATAAAACAGTAAATTTCTGTAAGAAGGTTTCATTAGGAACCAAAATCTTTGGTCTAACTTGGACAAGGCTAAAAATTTCAGGGTTCATATATGTCAGCAGTGTTTCAGAATAGCAACTGGTGAGGAGATTGTAAAATTCTTTTTTTTTTTTAAAGTCTTTATTGAATTTGTTACAATATTGCTTCTGTTTTGCGTTTTGGCTTTTTGGCCGGGGGTCATATAGGATCTTAGCTCCCCCAACAGGAATCAAATCTCTCCCCCGGCATTGAAAGACAAAGTCTTAACCATTGGACGGCCAGAGAAGGCCCTGAAATTTTTAGAGTTTGTCCCAAGGAGTTGAATCACACACTGTAGGTAAGACCAGAGATAAGTCTGAAAAAGGAAGGAAAGATAAAAATTAGTATGAGCTGAGTTTTTGCAGCAGCACCAGTTAACACAGAGTAAATATGTAATAAACCACTTATGAGATGATGTGATTGGCATATTGTGTACCCATCTCTTATGGCCTCGCCCAAGTTTAGTGCTTTAGTGAGGATGGGAATTTCCATTAAATGAGTAATATAGTCTGTGACTAATCTGAGGAAATCCGGGTAAGATGACTTTGAAAACATCAGCTGAATTTACCTGAGAAGTCAATACAGAGATGAGGGGTGATTTATATATAACAGATGAGAACCTGGCTTCTTGGTGTCCCACAAGTTTTACTCTGAAGCTAAATTCAACTCACTTTTTAGCCATATTTGGGTGTCAGTTATGCCTGTGGTTAACATTATTAAGATCGTTAAAGGACCCACGATAGTGCTCAGTCGTGTCCAGCTCTTTGGATTGCAGCCCACCGGGCTCTTCTGTCCACTTAATTTTCCAGGCAAGAATACTGGAGTGGGATGCCATTTCCTCCTCCAGGGACTCTTCCCAACTCAGGGGTCAAACCCATGTCTTCTGTGTCTCCTGCATTGCAGGTGGGTTCTTTACCCACTGAATCATCTGGGAAGTCCCTTTTAAAAGAGAGCGGTGAGTTGTTTTTTTTTTTTCCTAATAATGTAAAGTAGTTGGTTACAGACTAAACCTTCCCCTGACAGTCAGAAATTCTGGACAATACATAAAAACATTGCTTAAAGACATTTGAAAACTATGATACCACCAAGGGCTTTGAGAGAACAAGATTCCTAGGAGAAGATTCATTGGATAAATTGAGGAACCTTCTTAAATCTTCAAAGTCCTATCTGTTTCCCAGGTCCTCAAACTTACTATGGGCATGAAGTCACAACTATTTCATCAACAGGCTTTGCAGGGTGCTTCCGTTTCCTCCAAGGTGAGTGCTAGTCTCCAGCACAGATTGCATTGCTCCTGAAGTGGGATGAGCTGCTGCAGCTACCGCACCAGGTCCCACCGTATCCATAAGGATCTGATTTCTTTCATTAGTTCTGGAGTTAGAGGAAGTAACATGTTGTAGGGTATGGGATTCTGTTTCCTTGTTGGGTCTGAAGAGGTCAGTTGAAATATCAGGAATGCATAGATGTTAATATCTTACAGGGTAAATGTTGACCAATGAAGGTTAAGTCAATCAACAGAGGGAGCCATTGAATAAATTCCTGTCTTTTTCTTCCTCTAACAGACTGTTCCAAGACAAAGTGCTTCTACACAGTGAGCTTCTCTGCATGAAGCTGTGGTCATCTGCAGACTAATCTATACCTCCTTTTCCTCCTTTTCTACCGGCTTAATTTTCCTTTTCCTTTTACTATCTCAGAGTTATTCAGTTCAGTTCAGTTTAGTCGCTCAGTTGTGTCCGACTCTTTGTGATCCCATGGACTACAGCATGCCCAGGCTTCCCTGTCCATCACCAGCTCCCAGAGCTTACTCAAATTCATGTCCATTGAGTCGGTGAGGCCATCCAGCCATCTCATCCTCTGTCATCCCCTTCTCATCCTGCCTTCAATCTTTTCTAGCATCAGGGTCTTTTCAAATGAGTCAGTTCTTCACATCAGGTGGCCAAACTATTGGAGTTTCAGCTTCAACATCAGTCCTTCCAATGAATATTCAGGACTGATTTCCTTTAGGATGCACAGGTTGGATCTTCTTGCAGTCCAAAGGACTCTCAAGAGTCTTCTCCAACACCACAGTTCAAAAGCATCAATTCTTCGGTGCTCAGCTTTCTTCACAGTCCAATTCTCATATCTGTACATGACTACTGGAAAAACCATAGCTTTGACTAGATGGACCTTTGTTGGCAAAGTAATATCTCTACTTTTTAGTATGCTATCTAGGTTGGTCATAACTTTCCTTCTAAGGAGTAAGCGTCTTTTAATTTCATGGCTGCAGTCACCATCTGCAGTGATTTGGGAGACTAAAAAGATAGTCTGTCACTGCTTCCATTGCTTCCCCATCTATTTGCCATGAAGTGATAGGACCACATGCCATGATCATAGTTTTCTGAATGTTGAGTTTTAAGCCACTTTTTCACTCTCCTCTTTCACTTTCATCAAGAGGCTCTTTAGTTCTTCTTTGCTTTCTGCCTTAAGTGTGGTATTATCTGCATTTCTGAGGTTATTGATATTTCTCCTGGCAATCTTGATTCCAGCTTGTGCTTCATCTAGCCTGGTATTTCTCATGATGTACTCTGCATATAAGTTAAATAAGCAGGGTGACAATATACAACCTTGACATACTCCTTTCCCTATTTGGAACCAGTCTGTTGTTCCATGTCCAATTCTAACTGTTGCTTCCTAACCTGCATACAGATTTCTCAGGAGGCAGGTCAGGTGGTCTGGTATTCCCATCTCTTTAAGTATTTTCCACAGTTTGTTGTGATCCACACAGTCCAAGGCTTTGGCATAATCAATAAAGCAGAAATAGATGTTTTTCCTGGAACTCTCTTGCTTTTTTGATGATCCAGTGGATGTTGGCAATTTGATCTCTGGTTCCTCTGCCTTTTCTAAATCCAGCTTGAACACCTGGCAGTTCACGGTTCATGTATTGTTGAAGCCTGGCTTGGAGAATTTTGAACATTACTTTGCGAGCATGTGAGATGAGTGCAATTGTGTGGTAGTTTGAATATCCTTTGCCATTGCCTTTCTTTGGGATTGGAATGAAAACTGACATTTTCCAGCCCTGTGGCCACTGCTGAGTTTTCCAAATTTGCTGGCATATTGAGTGCAGCACTTTCAGAGCATCATCTTTCAGGATTTGAAATAGCTCCACTGGAATTCCATCACCTCCACTAGCTTGGATCATAGTGATGTTTCCTAAGGCCCGCTTGACTTCGTGTTCCAGGATGCTTGGCTCTAGGTGAGTGATCACACCATTGTGATTATCTGGGTCATGAAGATCTTTTTTGCATAGTTCTTCTGCATATTCTTGCCACCTGTTCTTAATATCTTCTGCTTCTGTTAGGTCCATACCATTTCTGTCCTTTATCAAGCCCATCTTTGCATGAAATGTCCCCTTGGTATCTCTAATTTTCTTGAAGAGATCTCTAGTCTCCCCCATTCTGTTTTCCTCTATTTCTTTGCATTGACCACTGAGGAAGGCTTTCTTATCTTTCCTTGCAACTCCTTGGAACTCTGCATTCAACTGGATATATCTTTCCTTTTCTCCTTTGCCTTCCACTTCTCTTCTTTTCAACAGCTATTTGTAAGGCCTCCTCAGACAACCATTTTGCTTTTTTCCATTTCTTTTTCTTGGGGATGGTCTTGATCACTGCCTCCTGTACAATGTCATGAACCTCCATCCATAGTTCTTCAAGGACTCTGATTATCAGATCTAATCCCTTGAATCTATTTCTCACTTCCACTGTAGAATCATAAGGGATTTGATTTAGGTCATACCTGAATGGTCAAATGGTTTTCCCTACCTTCTTCAATTTATATCTGAATTTGGCAATAAGGAGTTCATGATCTGAGCCATAGTCAGCTCCCAGTCTTGTTTTTGCTGACTGTATAGACCTTCTCCGTCTTTGGCTCCAAAGAGTATAATTAATCTGATTTTGGTTTTGATCATCTGGTGATGTCCGTGTGTAGAGCCTTCTCTTGTGTTGTGTATACGTCCTAGTGAAAAATGAGCACTTAACCTCTATCCCAGCATCTGTTTTCTAAGGAACTTAGGCTAAGACAGAATGAAAATGTAGAAAAGTGAACCCAGTTTGACCCTAATATCTCACTTTAGCCATTTGTATGTTTATGAGTAGAAGTCAGGAGGCAGAGAAGCTAAGCAGAGTTTCCAACATTCTTACAGTGCTTGTGGTCAAAAATGAAGACTTCAGGCTGACCAAGGAGAGACTCAGGCAAACACTCCAGTTTTAACTTACAACTCTACAAGGGCTAGACAGTAAATCAACTAAACCCTTGATTTAAAGAAACTTAATCTTCCTTTAGCTAACTGCTAAACTGCCAAGCAAAAATGAATGCTCTCTTTAAGGTATTATCTAGAATTTTAAAATATCTCTACAATTTATCATATATATTGTTTAGCTGCCAACCAGAAATTACCAGGTATACCAGGAGGTGAGAGCACCTGACTGAAAAACAAGAGGAAAACAGATTATAGAAATATACTCATTGGAGATCCAAATATCAGAATTAATATGTTCCAGAAATAAGATGACAAAATGGAAAATCTAAGTCTAAAACTAAAAAGTCAAAATTTTCTTCAAATGGAAATTATAGAACTGAAAAAAAATAATTAAAATTAAAAGGCAAAAGTAGTAGATTAGGAGCAATTTAGGAGAGAGGGAGAGAGAAAGAGAAAGAGGTAGGGAGAAGGGCTGGTGAGCATATGAAGCAACTAGAACTCATACAGTAGGAATAGAAAATGGTATAAGCAATTTGGAAAACAGTTTGGTAGCTATTTATTAAGTACCATTTCACTTAGCAATTTCACTCTGACCAAGAGGAATGGAAACGTATGTGCATAGAAGGACATATATGCATATGTATTTACAAATATTTGTATACACTTTACTCAAAATTGCCCCAAGCCAGGGAAATCCAAGTGCCAGCAACAGGTGAATGGATTAAAGATGTGGTATCGATACAGTAGAATTACTAAAACAAAATAAAAAAATTAACAGTAAAACAGACAACCCAATTTTAAAAATGCTCCATAAAGCTTTTAAACAAGGCCTTCACAAAAGAGGATATCCAAGTAAGTAGCAAATTCATGAAAAAGCTTTTCAACCTCATTAGTTATCAGGGGCATCTAAATCAAACCTCAGTGAGATAACCTATCCCAAAAAGAAAGTCTACATCAAAAAAGAAAAGACTGTCAATACAGAGATAGAAAAACAGGAACTCTCATGCTCCTTGTGAGAGAGAAAATTGGCACAGGAACTTGAGAAAATTGTTTGGCAGTATACATGAAACCTGTTTGCACACATACCATAGGACACAGCAATTTGGCCACCTCATGCGAAGAGTTGACTCATTGGAAAAGACTCTGATGCTGGGAGGGATTGGGAGCAGGAGGAGAAGGGGATGACAGAGGATGAGATGGCTGGATGACATCACTGACTCGATGGACGTGAGTCTGGGTGAGCTCTGGGAGTTGGTGATGGACAGGGTGGCCTGGAGTGCTGTGATTCATGGGGTCACAAAGAGTCAGACACGACTGAGCGACTGAACTGAACTGAACAGAAATGCATACGCACGAGTGAAAATTGTCACAGCACTACTCATAATGGTCCTAATCTGGAAACAACACAAATGCTCACTCACATAAGAATGGATATACATAGTATGGTGTATTCAAACAATGGAAGAATTCTTCAACAATGATCACGAATAAATTCCTGTTTAATGCAAAATATGAATGAATTTCATCAATATGGTAAGTTAAAGCAGCCAGATACAAACTGATAAGTACTGCATGATTCAATATGTGTTAAGTTTAAAAATCATCCAAGCTTAATAATGGTATTAATCAACAGGCATAAACTGTCAGTTAAATAAGATAAATAAGCTCTAGAGATCTCCTGTACAACATTGGACCTGTAGTCAACAACAATGTATACTTAAAGTCTAAGAGAATATATCTCATGTGGTATCCTTATCACACACACAAAAAAATGTTAAAAGAAAAATACAACTCCCCAAACTAAATGATGGTGTTAGAAGTCAGGATAGTGATTATATTAGTCGGGGAGATAAAGGGGGTAACAAATTGGGAGAGAAGGAGGGGCTTCCTTGACTTGGTTATGTTCTATTTCTTGACCTCATGGTAACTATAGAGGTGTGTTCTTGCTGTGATAATTCATGAAACTCTATGCTTTTGGTGTACTGTTCTGTATGTTACATACTAATAAAGTTTATTTAAAACTAAAGGAGATCAGGGTTTCCTGGTGGTCTAGTGGTTACGAATCTACCTGCCAGTGCAGGGGAAACGCGCTCTAGAGCCTGTGAGTTCACCTCGAGCCTATGAGTTCACCTCGAGCCTATGAGTTCACCTAGAGCCTGTGCTCTGCAACAAGAGAAGCCAGTGCAATAAGAAGCCCGTGCGCCACAACAAGAGAAAGCCCAAAAGCAGCAATGAAGACCCTGCACAGCCAAAATAAATAAATCTTTTAAAAAATAAAAGAGATCAAAAGAAGCCAAGTGTGGTTATAATGGAAAATAAAATGAGCATTTATTGAAGGATTTGTGCTGTTGAATATATATTCATTTTCTTTCTCACTATAACTTGTTGGAAAATATACTTATTGTATCTTTATTTTACAGATGAAAATACCAAGCCTAAGAGGAAGTAGGCAAATTGTCCAAGTTCTTACAACATGTTTTTCTGCCTCTAAAACTTTTGTTTTTTGCACAATATTTATCTTCTCTTGTAGTTTCTTTCCAAATTCACAAATTGCCTTGTCCGACAATACCTCATTTAAATAATCTAGATGGTTGACTCTAATCATGTAAATTAAATTCCAAAGAATAATAATCTATCACATATAAATATATAAATCTGTTTTTGCTTTGCAGATAATGTCTTGCAAATACAACTTCTCAAGGTAACAGAGAATTTAATAGAATTTCTCAACAATAAGCCTAAGAATACTTGCCAAAGCCCTTCCAGTTAAATGCAGCCGAAGTGGGAAAGTAACCAACACTGATATATTCCACTCATTCAAAATGAAAGGAATGTAACTTTTTTCCCCTAAATCAAATCAATCTGTCTCCCCATACACTTCCATCCAGCTTAGAAGACAATCTAGTTTTTATCTGGCAGAAAACCTAATTTTATTCATGGAGTGGGTGGGTGAAACCCTTTTCCTATCTCACAGTTCTATAAGGAATTCTGGGGCTTATTGGAAATTTGAGACGGAACCTTGACCTTGACTCTGATTGTCACAGTCAAAACTGTTTACTGTTCAAGTTAAATAGTGTATTCCATCCCCAACTACACTGTCAGGGACCTCACTGTCATGCAGTCAGGCAGGTATGCCTCGTGTGAGAAGTGGGCAGCCCCACCAGAGTCAGTCTTTCCCACCACCCCTGTCCCTCAAGTCTAGGCCTCTGCCCTCTATTTCCATCTTGGAACCCTGATCTTTTCAGATAACTGACCTCAGAGACTCTGCTCCAGGTTTTTGAAAACAAAGCCTTTTAAACTTCTTTCCTGGCCAAAGTGAAGCTCAGGCTCTCATAATACAAAACCTTGCCTACCCTCTTTAGAATAAGAAGCAGTCTTTCTGAGCCCAAGAACACACACATATGCACAGAATTACAGGAACGCTGTTGGAAGAATACAAGGGATCTATAACCAAAGTATTTTGGGTAGCACTTTGGGCACATCTAAAAAATATTTGGGTCACAGCTTAAGCAGGTTTGTATCTGCATAGGTACAGAATATTCTTGCAAATAGGTTGGTGAGGCTGCTGCCAACACAGCAGAACTTTCAGTTAATTTTACAGTCAAAGGCAGAGGTGACTGGGTTATTCCTCCGATAAGCCCATCCTTTGGAATTTCCCAAAAGCTACAGTTGGGAGTAAAGCAGAGCCACATATCTGGGGGAGTGGGTGGCCCTTCGGGGGCAGCTATGAGTGCAGGAGGAAGACTAGTGCTGGAGGTGTTGTAGCTACTGAACACTTCCATGGATATGCGTGCACACACATGCAGAATAGGGTGGCTAGTCTCCCCTCCTTTCTAGAATGGCGCATAGCCTGAGTGTTGGTGCAAAGGAGCACCCCAGGAAATGGGAGGGGTGCTGAAAAATTCCTTAGGAGCAACTCACGTCCTTAATTGGTTTACTCACGGTTGGTCAATCTGAAAACCAAGACTTGTTCGTGGTTATCTGGGTCTATACTAACATAATAGGAGTAATAATGGTAGTAATTACACCCTTGAGTGAACCTCACCAGCATTCCAGCTACTGTGTTGTGTTGTATCCATCATGTCAGTTACCACCCTGAAAGAAAATGCCATTATCCCCATTCTGCAGATGAAGTAACTGGGCAAGTGAGGCCAAGATTAGATGATAAACAGCAGGACTGTTTATAAACAGAAAGTCTAAATTCAAAGCCTAATGTGTTTACCACAGTTATTCCTGAGAATAAAGCCTCAGATCAGCACAGAATGAGCTAGAGACTGGGGTCCCTGTATTTGACAGTAGACAAGGCGGATTTAAACTTGCAAGGACCAGACTACACAAACCTTATGTAAGCTGAAAAGTAAAGAGGTAATTTACTATCAGCAGTGTATTTGGGTTTTTAAGAAAGTCTTATTGGATTGCCTGGACATCTATTTAGATAGTAAGTGGAAACTATGCTCATTGCCTGGGTATAGCAGCAACAAGTTTTCAAAAGATCTTAAACAAATAGATCTTAAATTAAAATGTGACTCCTCTTTCTTTGTCCCAGGCAATTAGATCTACTGATCTCATCTTTTAAAAAAAAGAAAGGAAAAGTTTAATAATTCTAAAAAATAAGCACTCTATAAGTATATTTAAAACCCTTGAATGGTAAACTTTAAACAGATGACTCTCATGGTATATTTACTGTATTGAGTTGGCCAAAAAGTTTCTTTGAGGTTTTTCCACAAGATGTTATGGAAAAATCCCTGAATAAACTTTTTGGCCATCCCAGTATTTCTCTAAACCATTTAATAGAAAAGTATGCTTTCATACTGGAGAGTTATCTATGTCTTTGCACCACTTCTTCTGTTACATGTATGCATACTTTAATTTCACCTAATCATAGTTACTTTGTTTGCACTTAAAATCGCTTTACATTCCCTTTTCTGCAGCTGCCTATTTGTATTGTTTGTGGTTGCACAGATTCCCTCATTGTTCAATTAGCCATTGTGTAGCTGCTGTGCGAGTAAATTGTTTTTAGCACTCTGCTTTTGCAAATACTGTTTTACAAAGGTATGTACACATAACTTTTATTCTTTAATATATATTCCCAATACTGGGATTACAGGTCAAAAGCCCTGACTGTTTTAGGGTTCTTGTTATATGCTGCTAGAAATACTACATCAATTTTAATGCTACTAACAACGTGGTTTTCACACTCATCTTACTGTTCTTTCTAGCCTCTTCCTTTATTTAAATATTTGATTAGTTAACATCATAATGTATTCTATAATTTTGGAAAAACTCAAATAGTATTCTTTCTCAATTGCATTCGAAGAGGATTCTTCAAGTAAGAAAAAAAGAATTGGGAGGTGGGGATGGTTGTGCTGCATGGCTTCCAGGATTTTAGTTCCCTGACCAGGGATCAAACCCAGTCCCTGGGCAGTGGAAGTGCCGAGTCCTAACTCCTGGACTGCAAGTGAATTCCTGCAAGTAAATATTTTAAAGATGAAGCAATGCTAACTCTCAGTTAAACCAAATGAAACATATTTTTAATATTTTTTTCTAAAATTGAAAAAATAATAAAAATAATAAATTGTTTCCCTAGCTTTTCTTTCATCCTTTCTTCCCTTTGTGTAGTACAATTCTCTCTTCCCTTATTGTAAAGCTACTTGTTGATTCTCCAAGCAATTGGGACAATACTGAAGACTTTCAAATTATGCACATCCATTTCCTAAATGAGGTCACAAATTTTGTAGAATGTTGGTGCAAATGTGGGACTTCCCTAGTAATGTGCAGTGGATAAGAATCCACCTGCCAATGCAGGGGACACAGGTTTGATCCCTGGTCCAAAGAGTCCACATGCTGCAGAGAAACTAAGCCTGTGCACTGAAAATGCTGAGCCCAAGGCCTAGGGCCCATTAATCGGAGCTACTGAGCCTGTGGGCTTCCTTTGTGGCTCAGCTGGTAAAGAATCCGCCTGCAATGCGGGAGACCTGGGTTCCATCACTGGGTTGGGAAAATCCCCTGGAGAAGGGAAAGGCTACACACTCCAGTGTTCTGGCATGGAAAATTCCATGGACTGTATAGTCCATGGGGTCGCAAAGAGTCAGACACAACTGAGTAACCCCAACTACAACTGAGGGACTTTCACTGAGCCTGTGGGCCCTAACTCTGAAGTCTGTGTGCCTAAAGCCTATATGCTCCACAGCAGGAGAAGCCACAGCAATGAGAAGCCCACACACTGCAATGAAGTTTAGCCCCCGCTTGCTGCAACTAAAGAAAGCCTGTGCAAAGCAGTGTAGACCTAGTACAGCCAAAAAAAAAAAGTTTTTTTAGAAATGTCCAACTGTGTTTGTTATTTAGCTATTACTTTTATTCTCTGTATTTCAATAAGAATTAGCTATAAAAGTAAAGTTGGCTTGAAACTCAACATTCAAAAACTCAGATCACGGCATTTCATCCCATCACTGCATGGCAAATAGATGGGGAAAAAGCAGAAGCAGGAACAGACTTTATTTTGTTTGCGGACAGTGTCTGCAGCCATGAAATTAGAAGGCGCTTGCTCCTTGGAAGCAAGGAAGCTATGACAAACCTAGACAGCATATTAAAAAGGAGACACATCACTTTGCCAAAAAAGGTCCATACAGTCAGAGCGATGGCTTTTCCACTAGCCATGTGTGGATGTGAGAGTTGGACCATAAAGAAGGCAGAGCACTGAAGAATTGACGCTTTTGAATTATGGTGCTGGAGAAGACTCGAGAGTCCCTTGGATAGCAAGGAGATCAAACCAGTAAATTCTAAATCAACCCTGAATATTCACTGGAAGGACTGATGCTGAAGTTTCAATACTTTGGTCACTTGATTTGAAGAGCCGATTCATTGGAAACAAAACCCTGATGATGGGAAAGATTGAAGGAAAAAGGAGAAGGGGGTGGCAGAAGATGAGATAGTTAATAGTATCACTGACTCAATGGATGAGAATTTGAGCAAACTCTGGAAGATAGTGGAGAACAGAGGAGCCTGGCATGCTGCAGTCCATGGGGTTAAACAGAGTCAGACATAACTTAGTGACTGAACAACAAAAAAGAAAAAAAAAAAAGAGAGGAAATTAATGTGACTTTTGCATTAGGCACTGAGGAGTTTAAGATTCCAGAGTAAATTATGGCAATCATGAGAAAATTGAAAGCAAAACAGTATCGCATTCTTATCCTGAATTTTTCAAAATACCTAGTAGTTAACAGGCACTTCTTAAATTAAACTGAATTTTTAGTTTTGAGCAAATTTCCATGACTCTAGTCGGTAGGAAGAAATTTCAGATATGTCATGAAGACTGATTTTATCTATGAATAGATAAAATCTATAAACAGATAAAATAGACTGATTTTATCTATGAAGAATAAGCATTTGTTCTTATCCAACAATATATTAGTTACTGAGAAGTTACTCACTTCCCTTGTATTTACTATAGCTCTTAGAGATATAGCTGATTGCCAGTAATTACATGGGATGAACCTGAAATTTCAGAAGTCAGGTGACTTGCCTGACATCACACAGTGATGTCAGATGGCATCAATTAGAATCTGATGGCAGAATTAGGATCAAGGTCTTTTGCTCCAAATCTTAGATTCTCATCATCATACCCAAGCTGGGATATTATTAACAAGTTCAAGATTTTTGAGGAAGTATATATATGGGCACCTTTAAAGAGAATATCCTGCTTAGAGGCAAAGGAAGACAAATTTTAGGAGAGCCAGTCCTGAACTGCAGATTTCTACTTTTCTTTTACCCCTTCAAGTCAGAGCTGCAGGTTACTGGCAAGGGCCTGAGAGCAATCAGGGGTAGGCAGATAGGCAGCTAATGGCAAAAAGCAGAGGGAAATTATTTTCTTTTGCTCCAGGGCTAATTTGAAAAAACATAGCCATGTAATATGAAATCTTGCTTTACTTTATGTCTGCTAGATTTTTAAGTCAGTGAAGTACTGTAGAGATATGTTAAGATTGGTCTTTTTTTCTTGAAACTATTTGAAAATTTTAAAATAAGTTAGAGAAATAGGGATTTCTCTGGTGACCCAGTGGCTAAGACTCTATGCTCTCAATGCAGGGTGCCTGGGTTCAATCCCTAGACAGAGAACTAGAACCCACATGCCGGCATGAAGATGGAAGATCCTACAAGCTACAACTAAGACCTGGTGCAGTCAAATAAATAAATAAAAATACTTCAAAAGTAAAAAAATAAAATAAGATAAACAAAGATTAAGATTTCACAAGTAAAATTTATTTTTAAATGATCAGGCGTAGATTTCCTCATAGGTTTCAAAACCAAACTACTCTCTCTATATAAAGTGGTTAAATTACCTACCAATGTCATTTCCCTTTGTCAGGTATAATTTGAAAATTTTAGCCATTATGACTTTTGTTGTTGTTCCAATCCAAAAGACAAGTACAAATTCAGATTGGACTTAATTTTATTCTAATCTAGATACACACACACATACACACACACACACACACACACACGAGAAGGAAATGGCAAGCCACTCCAGTATTCTTGCCTGGGAAATCCTATGGACAGAGGAGCCTGGTGGGCTACAGTCCATGGGGTCACAAAGATTTGGACAAGACTGAGCAACTAACACACACACACACACACACACAAATATATATATATATATATCCTCTTGCAAACTGTGGGACTTTTCAGTTTTCCTAATCAAATAAGCCAAAGAAAATCTTAAAAAAATATATAGCTGATATCAGATATACCATATCTACATAATTTTTTGTTGCTTTTCAGCTTCTAAGTCATGTCTGAATCTCTGTGACCCCATGGACTGCAGCACACAGGCCTCTCTGTCCTTCCCTATTTCCTGGAGTTTGCTTAAATTCATGTTCATTGAGTTGGTGATGTTATCTGACCATCTTATCCTTTGCTGCTCCTTCTCCTCTTGTCCTCAGTCTTCCCCAGCATCAGGGTCTATTCCAATGATTCCTCTCTTAGCATCAGGTGGACAAAGTATTGGAGCATATATCAGTTCAGTTCAGTCGCTCAGTCATGTTCGACTCTTTGCAACCCATGAATGGCAGCACGCCAGGCCTTCCTCTCCATCACCAACTCCCGGAGTTCACTCAGACTCACGTCCATCGAGTCAGTGATGCCATCCAGCCATCTCATCCTCTGTTGCCACCTTCTTCTCCTGCCCCCAATCCCTCTTCTTCTCCTGCCCCCAATCCCTCCCAGCATCAAAGTCTTTTCCAATGAGTCAACTCTCTGCATGAGGTGGCCAAAGTAAAATCCCAGGGTTGATATCCTTCAGAATGGACTGGTTGGATCTCCTTGCAGTCCAAGGGACTTCAACACCACAGTTCAAAGGCATCAGCTCTTCGGCGCTCAGCCTTCTTCACAGTCCAACTCTCACATCCATACGTGACTACTGGAAAAACCATAGCCTTAACTAGATGGACCTTAGTCGGCAAAGTAATGTCTCTGCTTTTGAATATGCTATCTAGGTTGGTCATAACTTTTCTTCCAAGGAGTAAGCATCTTTTAATTTCATGGCTGCAGTCACCATCTGCAGTGATTTTGGAGCCCCCCAAAAAAGTCTGCCACTGTTGCCACTGTTTCCCCATCTATTTCCCATGAAGTGATGGGACCGGATGCCGTGATCTTCGTTTTCTGAATGTTGAGCTTTAAGCCAACTTTTTCACTCTCCTCCTTTACTTTCATCAAGAGGCTTTTGAGTTCCTCTTCACTTTCTGCCATAAGGGTGGTGTCATCTGCATATCTGAGCTTATTGATATTTCTCCCAGCAATCTTGATTCCAGCTTGTATTTCTTCCAGTCCAGTGTTTCTCATGATGTACTCTGCATAGAAGTTAAATAAGCAGGGTGACAATATACAGCCTTGACGTACTCCTTTTCGTATTTGGAACCAGTCTGTTGTTCCATGTCCAGTTCTAACTGTTGCTTCCTGACCTACATACAGATTTCTCAAGAGGCAGGTCAGGTGGTCTGGTATTTCCATCTCTTTCAGAATTTTCCACAGTTTATTGTGATCCACACAAAGGCTTTAGCATAGTCAATAAAGCGGAAATAGATGTTTTTTCTAGAACTCTTGCTTTTTCCATGATCCAATGGATGTTGGCAATTTGATCTCTGGTTCCTCTGCCTTTTCTAAATCCAGCTTGAATATCAGGAAGTTCACAGTTCACATATTGCTGAAGCCTGGCTTGGAGAATTTTGAGCATTACGTTACTAGCGTGTGAGATGAGTGCAATTGTGTGGTCGTTTGAGCATTCTTTGGCATTGCCTTTCTTTGGGATTGGAATGAAAACTGACATTTTCCAGTCCTGTGGCCACTGCTGAGTTTTCCACATTTGCCGGCATATTGAGTGCAGCACTTTCACAGCATCATCTTTCAGGATTTGAAATAGCTCCACTGGAATTCCATCACCTCCACTAGCTTTGTTCGTAGTGATGCTTACTAAGGCCCACTTGACATTCCAGGATGTCTGGCTCTAGATGAGTGATCACAGCATCGTGATTATCTGGGTCATGAAGATCTTTTTTGTTCAGTTCTTCTGTGTATTCTTGCCATCTGTTTAATATCTTCTGCTTCTGTTAGGTCCATACCATTTCTGTCCTTTATCGAGCCCATCTTTGCATGAAATGTTCCCTTGGTATCTCTAATTTTCTTGAAGAGATCTCTAGTCTTTCCCATTCTGTTCTTTTCCTCTGTTTCTTTACATTGATCACTGAAGAAGGCTTTCTTATCTCTTCTTGCTATTCTTTGGAACTCTGCATTCAGATGCTTATATCTTTCCTTTTCTCCTTTGCTTTTCACTTCTTTTCACAGCTATTTGTAAGGCTTCCCCAGACAGCCATTTTGCTTTTTTGCATTTCTTTTCCATGGGCATGGTCTTGATCCCTGTCTTCTGTACAATGTCACGAACCTCATTCCATAGTTGATCAGGCACTCTGTCTATCAGATCTAGGGCCTTAAATCTATTTCTCACTTCCACTGTATAATCATAAGGGATTTGATTTAGGTCATACTTGAATGGTCTAGCAGTTTTCCCTACTTTCTTCAATTTCAGTCTAAATTTGGTAATAAGGAGTTCATGATCTGAGCCACAGTCAGCTCCTGGTCTTGTTTTTGTTGACTGTATAGAGCTTCTCCTTCTTTGGCTGCAGAGAATATAATCAATCTGATTTTGGTGTTGACCATCTGGTGATGTCCATGTGTAGAGTCTTCTCTTGTGTTGTTGGAAGAGGGTGTTTGCCATGACCAGAGCATTTTCTCGGCAAAACTCTATTAGTCTTTGCCCTGCTTCATTCTGCATTCCAAGGTCAAATTTGCCTGTTACTCCAGGTGTTTCTTGACTTCCTACTTTTGCATTCCAGTCCCCTATAATGAAAAGGACATTTTTTTGGGTGTTAGTTCTAAAAGGTCTTGTAGGTCTTCATAGAACCGTTCAACTTCAGCTTCTTCAGTGTTACTGGTTGGGGCATAGACTTGGATTACTGTGATACTGAATGGTTTGCCTTGGAAATGAAGAGAGATCATTCTGTCGTTTTTGAGATTGCATCCAAGTACTGCATTTTGGACTCTTTTGTTGACCATGATGGTTACTCCATTTCTTGTAAGGAATTCCTGTCTGCAGTAGTAGATATAGTGGTCATCTGAGTTAAATTCACCCATTCCAGTCCATTTTAGTTTGCTGATTCCTAGAATGTCAACGTTCACTGTTGCCATCTCCTGTCTGACCACTTCCAATTTGCCTTGATTTATCGACCTGACATTCCAGGTTCCTATGCAATATTGCTCTTTATAGCATTGGACCTTGCTTCTATCACCAGTCACATCCACAACTGGGTATTGTTTTTGCTTTGGCTCCACCCCTTCATTCTTTCTGGAATTATTTCTCCACTGATCTCCAGTAGCATATTGGGCACCTACTGACCTGGGAGTACCTCTTTCAGTATCCTATCATTTTGCCTTTTCATACTATTCATGGGGTTCTCAAGGCAAGAATACTGAAGTGGTTTGCGATTCCCTTCTCCAGTGGACCACATTTTGTCAGACCTCTCCACCATGACCTGCCCGTCTTGGGTTGCCCTGTGGGCGTGGCTTAGTTTCATTGAGTTGGACATGGCTGTGGTCCCAGTGTGATTAGATTGACTAGTTTTCTGTGAGTATGGTTTCAGTGTGTCTGCCCTCTGATGCCCTCTTGCAACACCTACCATCTTACTTGGGTTTCTCTTACCTTGGGCATGGGATATCTCTTCACAGCTGCTGCAGCAAAGCACAGCTGCTGCTCCTCACCTTGGATGAAAGGTATCTCCTCACTGCCACCCTTCCTGACCTTCAACATGGGATGACTCCTCTAGACCCTCCTGAGACGGCACAGCCGCCACTCCTTGGACCTGGGGTTGCTCCTCCCAGCCGCCGCCCCTGGCCTGGGCGTGGGGTTGCTCCTCCCGGTCGCCACCCCTATATATCTGATATCAAATAAATCTGCAGGCTGGAGATGCATGAGAGCTGGTGGTGTGATTCAGTCTAAGTCCAAAGACCAACTCTCCTGAGTTCCAGGAGAACTGATGGTAGTCTTTCTGAGGGCAATAGAAGACCAGTGATCAGCTCAAGTTGTCAGGCAAAAAGGGTGAATTCTCCCTTCTGCCTTCAAGGCCTTCGGTGAATTGGATGAGGAACGCCATGTGCTTTACTGAGTCCCCATCAAGGAAGCTTTACTGAGTCCACCGATTCAAATGCTAATGTAATCCTGAAACATCCTCACAGACAAACTCAAAAAAAAATCTTAGCTAAATGTCTGAGTACTGTATGACTCCATCAAGCTGACACACAAAATTAACCATAAGTCCAATCCTTATTAACTTGGCACCCATACCATCTCCTTCAACCATGCTTAATCTCAAAACAAAGACAATGACAAGACAATCATGCCTAACATGATACAACTATTCTGTATATAATCAAAAATGCACTTGGGACTTCCCTGGAGGTCTAGCAGAAAAGACTCCATACTTTCATTGCAGGGGGTGTGGATTTGATCCCTGCTTGGGGAACAAAGATCCCACATTTCTCATGGTGTAGCCAAGGGGGGGGGGGGAAGCACTAACCCTTTCCCCAGAAGAGAAGATAAAGTCCTTGAGTGATGCTTACTCTTTTCCTTAAAATCGTATAACTTAAATACTATTTTGTTAAATTAATATTTATATATAATCAATAAAAAGTGACCATGATATAAAGTCAATACATCTATGTTACATGGTAAGGGAATAAAAGAGGAAAGAAAACAAAGATACACAGTTGACCCTTGAACAACAGGTGGGTTAAGGGCATTGACCCTCCTTGCAGTTGAAAATCTGTCTGTAGCTTATAGTTGACTCTCCATATCCACAGTCCCCCATATCTTCAGTTCTGCATCAGTGGATTCAACCAACCATGGATCATATAGTTCTGTAGGATTTACTACTGAAAAAAATTCATGTATGAGGGGACCCATGCAGTTCAAACCCAAGTTGTTCAAGGGTCAACTGTTTATATATCAACATATATATACAAATCTATTCATAATAAAATTGGAAGAAATTCTCCTTATTAATATTCATTAATAATAAGGAGTAAATGCTCACAGCCAGTATAGTCCTCATTTCTGACTGGTCATGTGATTGTAGCTGGTATTTACAACTACCTTCTTTTACTACCCACTATGTATTCTTTTGCCTTCAGCAAGCACCTCAGTTAGTTATAGTTAGTCATAGTTCCTTGTTTGGTGGTGACCCAAACCTTCATTCCTGAAGGGTAAAGGCCTTAGTAATCCTGCCTGGACTGGGTTGTTGTAGTTGTCCATTTCCTTGTTTTTGGAATAGAGGACATCACAATTTATTCCAATTTTCAATACTTCTTATTGTGGCCAATGTTTTTTTCCAGTTGTATTGAAATACAATTAAAATAGAACTATATAATTTTAGGGTTTTCAGCAAAATGTTTTGATTTAAAATACATCATGAAATTATTATTCAAAAATTTAGTTACCATCCATCATTTCACACAAACATAAAATTGAAGAAATCGTAGAAAATAATTTGTGTGATGAAAACTTTTGGGATTTGCTCTCACCATACAGCCATGTTTATTATAGCTACCATATTGTATGCTATATCCCTAGTATCTAGTTATCTTGTAACTGGGAGTTTGTATCTTTTGACTGCCTTCACCCAGTTCCTCCTCCCTACATGCCCCTCCCACCTCTGATAACCACAAATTTGATCTCTTTTTCTATGAGTGTGATTGCACTCCATTTTGAAGTATAATTACCTACACTACCTTGATTCCTGTTATATAACATAGTGATTTTTTTTCCCATACATTTCAAAATGATCATCATGGTAAGTCTATTTATGATATATCACCATACAAAGATATTACATAATTATTGACTATCTTCCCTACACTATATACTTTATACTTGTGACTCACTTGTTTTATAACTGGAAGTATGTCCCTCATAATCTCTCTCATCTATTTTTTTCTTCCCCCTACCTCCCTCTGCTCTGGCAATTACCTTTTGGTCCCTGTATCTATAACTGTTTCTGGTTTTTTAATGTTTGTACGTTTTCATTTGTTTTGTTTTTTGGATTCCACATATAAGTGAAATCATGCAGTATTTGTCTTTCTGTAACTTACTTCACATAGCATAATACCCCTTAAAATGTTGTCCCGAATGTAAGATTTCATTCTTTAAAAAAAAAAAATTCTATCACATGTATCACTTTTATTCTTTTAGTGTTCTGTGACATCTGCCTTTATCATCTGGTGGAAGTTAATCCTTCCAGCTAACCACAAGTATCATAAGATTTTATGGAGTGCCTACAGAATAAAAACTTCAACTCATCTATGCTTTGTGAAGGCGTAAGTATAGTGAATAAATAGCATTGAATCCCAGGCTGATACATATACATTCCAAGTAAATCAATAGCTCCAAATGTTACATATACTCTTGATATTTGTTACTCCACTAAAAGGAAATAAAATTCATTTGCTGGATTCTAATTTTTAAATTTAATTTTATTTATTTATTTGGCTGCACCAAGCTTAGTTGTGGCATATGAACTCTTAGTTGTGGCATGTGAGATCTAGTTTCCTGACCAAGGATTGAACCCACGACCCCTGCACTGGGGGCACAGTCCTAGTCGCTGGACCACCAGGGAAGTCCCTATTTTCTGGATTCTTAATTTGGCTCCCAGATTGCTACATTATGGATCCTCACAGTATTTTAAAACAAAACAAAACCCAAATATTCAGTTCAACTTAGCACCTTATTTATGAGTTGTCCCTCTGGGTCTAAGTGGAGGAGAAGACAAAAGTAGCAACCTAGGAAAACTTGGTGGGTGGGGCACGTGAGCTGGACATCTCCTCCCTGTCCCTGAAACTCTGGGAACATCCCTGAGCACCGCGGGGAATGAAACAGCCAGTTCTGCTTCCTGCTGTGGCTGTGTGGCCGTCTTCATTATTGTCCCTTTCTTTCCTTATGGAGCTCTCCTGCTGCTCATTTTCCAGGGAAATACTAATACAAGGGATCTTAAGTCCTATGTGTTAGTTTCCTGAATGTCTTACTTAGCTCTCTCCAGGAGGGGACACATTATTCTTAAGTGAGAGACTACATGAACTGTCAGAGTCAGGCACTGCAGCTGGGTCTCAGCTTAGTCTTTATCAAAATTCCCACACACAGAGCACAGAGCACTGGACCAGCTGCAAAGGAAAGTGTGGCTTGTCTTTTAGACATGGGAGCAATAACCCAGAAGAAAAACAACAACAATTCGTGTGTGTGTGTGTGTGTGTGTGTGTGTGTGTACATGCTAAGTTGGTTCAGTCTGACTCTGCAACCCTGTGGACTGTAGCCCACCAGGTTCCTCTGTCCATGGGATTCCCCAGGCAAGAATACTGGAGTGGGTTGCCAGGCCCTCCTCCAGGGCATCTTCCTGATCCAGGGATTTAACCCACATCTCTTATGTCTACCTGCATTGGCAGGTGGATTCTTTACCACTGAGCCACTGGGGAAGCCCCCACCAATTGATAACAACTATTAAATGAATTATTATCTGTGAAATACTGAGAACAGTACCTGTCATAGAGTAAGTATTTGCTAAAAGTAGAACAAATCAATTTAGAGGCAATAAGTAGGGGTGTTAAGGTGTCAGTTGCAGACACTTTATGGATGTTTTGGTGGGTTGGATGGTGTTCCCCTAAATTCATATCTACCCAGAAACTCAAAATGGGATCTTATTTGCAATGAGTCTTTTCAGATATACTTAGAATAAGGATCAAAATGAAATCATGCTGAGTTAGGGTGAGCCCTAAATACAATGCAAATGTCCTTATAGGAGACAGGAGAGGGGAAATGCAGGGAGAAGGCAATGTGAAGATAGAGGTGGCAGTGATGCTTCCGCAAGCCAAGGAATGCCAAGGGTTGCCAGCAACCACCAGAAGTTAGGAGACAGGCATGAAACATTTTCTCCCTTAGAGTCTCAAGGAGGAACCAACCATGCTCACACCTTGATTTTGGACCTTGGCCTACAGGACTGTGGGAAAATGAATTCCTAGTTTGTTGTGGTGGCTCCAGAGAGCTAACCCAGAGTTCTGCTGTAAGTCTATACAGACTCTGTATTTGTCAGGCCATGGAAGAATACCAGCAATCATTGTTCTGGAACGAGCTGAAAGAGTGTGTCTGTCTAAAAACATTCTTGTGATCTTAATCCAAACAGACTTGTACATCAAAAGATACCAATGCAGTGAACACATTATACCAGTCTAATAATAGATATATTTGGGTCTTTTCTGCCAACCCATACACATCTCTGAAAACTAATTTCAGAACTAGTGAACTCTGGCAGCTATATTTATAGTATATGACCTTGTTTTACTCCTAAAGCCACTGCCCGTGTCCCCAGGAGCAAGGGACTCCTGACTCCTAAGGCTAATTGAAGTCTTTCTCACAGTACTTTGGAACTGAAATTCAAAGCTAGTGGTCAGTTTTTGCTGGTTGCTTAAATGAAGGACATACCAAGTTGCGAGGACTCAGTTGACTATGAGCTAAGAATGTAGAGAAACTGGAAAAAGGAAAAGAAAGACGCAGGTGCACGTATAGAGACAGGACAAAACACGATATAGCTCTAGAGAACAAGGAGCCAAGAGATTACCTGCCTTTGTTTCTAAATCAAATCACTCAGCATCCTCATAACAGAGTCACTACCATGGGGCAAGGCTTCCCTGAGGGCTCAACGGGTGAAGAATCCGCCTGTGATGCAGGAAACCCAGGAGACTCGGGTTCAATCGCTGTGTCAGGAAGATCTTCTAGAGGAGGAAAATGGCAACCCACTCCAGCATTCTTGCCTGAAAAATCCATGGAGAGAAGAGCCTGGTGAGCTGCAGTCCAAAGGGTCACAAAGAGTTGGACATAACTGAGCAGGCAAGGACCACCGCCTTAAGAGTAACTCACCAGACTGACTTGCTGATTACTTAGCCTCTCAGTTTCCTCACTGTAGTTGGGACTAATATAAGTACTTCCTGCAAAGAGTGTTCCTTGCATTAATGCTTAAGAACCATTTAGGATGATTAAGGTAATCAAGTGCACCAATGTGAAGCATTTAGAAGTATAACATCACATGCCCTCGGGAAATAGTGACTTTCATTGTCATCACCCCAACTCCAGAAGGTAGTTTTTAAAATGTGTCATGCTTCTACATCATTTTATGCTTATTAGTAAGTAGCACATTTAAGCTGCTTTTCCATGTATGTTTATAATTTCAGCTTCACAATAGGTCAGCTTACCACAAACAAAAGCAAAATTTAGTCACAGTACAGGAAGGTCATTTTTCCCATTCTAGATAATATTTTAAGACAATACACATCCCCAAACACAAAGTAAATAGTAAAAATATATATAGTTTTCTGGGTATATTCATTATGGGTATATTTGCTCCCAACTAGATGTTCTTTTTCTATGTGCATAATTGATAATCTTATTTTTTTTCTTTCAATGTGTAAGGAAAGTCATAGCGCCTACTGCAGTTTAAGGAGAAATATTGTGAAAGGAAAAGAGAAAAACGTTATTGTAAAAGCTTGTTATCCTGGAAGGTAAGCACCAGTTGGAGCTTGTTAGCTTAGAGGAAATCAGAATTCCTGTTGGAGAGACAGCTGCACATTTGTTCAGTAAAATGCGTGAGCAGATTTTGGCCCTCTGGGTCAGGTTCAGACAAAGAAGAGCTTAGGGCTTTCATATTAAAGAAGGAATAATTTTTAGAGTCTTCACTGGTCCATGATGGAGATCCAAATGCTGAGATGTTGGAGAAAGCCTAGGACAGAGAGGTGTGGACCCACAATATTCTGGCTGATTCTGAAAAGAAGATGGCTAGAGATGGCAGGATGGCTGAGAGGCTTTGGGGCAGTGAAACAGCTAGTATTGTATTTACATGTTGCCTTTTTTGTGCTTTGTGTAATTTTCATTTATTACTTCTAACGCCTCAGGAAAATCTGCAGTGCAGGCATATGCAGGCGTAAGATGAAGCTAGTGGGAACTCAATCATCATGGCAGCGGCATGGGCTACACACAGGGAGCCCACTTGAGAAGATGTTAAGTGAGACCCTTTTGATTTAGTGTGAAAGTCAGGGACATCAAGGACAAAATGGTTTGGAGGCCATTTTTGGAAACCCTTCTGTTCTAAAGAAAAACTAGGCAGAAAAGTGAAAGTGAAAGTGGAGTTGCTCAGTCGTGTCCAACTCTTTGCGACCCCATGGACTGTAGCTTACCAGGCTTCTCCGTCCATGGAATTTTCCAGGCAAGAATACCGGAGTGGGTTGCCATTTCCTTCTCCAGGAGATCTTCCCGACCCAGGGTTTGAACCCTGGTCTCCCGCATTGTAGGCAGACGCTTTACCGTCTGAGCCACCAGGGAAGTCCACCAGGCAGAAAAGAGCACTCTTGAAATAGTCTAGTAATTCACTGGTGGCAATATGCACTGTGCTTTACTCAAGGAAACAGGAAACCAGACATCCTTGGGCCCAGTGATAACTGAGGCAACTTGAAAAGGACTACATGACTAGCTCTCCAAACTCTGACCTCTTCGAGACTTCCCTGATGGTCTAGCAGTTAGGAATACCTCTGCCAATGCAGGGGACATGGGTTCCATTCCTGGCCAGGGAGGACCCTACTTGCCTGGGAGCAACTAAGCCCAGGCCCCACAACTACTGAGCCTGTGCACTAGAGCCTGTCTCCTCAACAAAGACGCTACCGCACCACAAGGAAGAGAAACCCCCATTCGTGGCAACTAGGGAAAGCCACACAGCACCAAAGACCCAGCACAGTTATAAACAAATTAATTAATAAAAATTTTAAAAACCTCTGACCTCTCTGTAAAGCATGACAAGGTGAACATTAATGTAATGATGATTACAGAGAGCTCTGTGAAGGAAAGATGGACACTTGGGCAAGAAATTCAGGGTGCCAATATCAGCACCTAGAGATTGTGGTGAATTGAACTTCCCTTGTTCTGAATCAGATATTAAAGAAATAAAATTGCCCTTCAAAAGCAACTTTAAAAAATCATTTTTGAAAAGTATACAGCATAGTGTAGTAAACCCCCAAGAATCCCATTACCCAGTTTCAACAATAATCAATCTTGCTTCATTTTTACCCCATTCTCTTTCCTCCCTTTAAAATTTCATCATTTATAAATATTTTAATCTATATTTCTAAAATGTAAATGTAAAGATTCTTATTTTATACATAACCATAATATAATGATCACACTGAAAATAACTGATAATGGTTCCTTAATATCAAATATTATCAATGTTCAGATTTTATTGCTTATCTCATAAAGTTATGAGACAAAATTCTTTAAAGTTTTAGAAATTCGATTTAATCAGGATCAAAGACCACACGCCTCTTCTCTCCTTTTTTCCCCCATATAATTTGTTGGATAACTTGCGACATTTGTTCAATAGTTTCTCACGTTGTGGATTTTGTTGATTGCATTTCTGTTGTTCTTCAATAGACACTTCTCTCCCATATTTCCTAAAGGGGAAAGTGAAACCTTGAGGCTTGATATGATATAATTTCACCTTTTCTTTTCAAAATGACTTCATAAGTAGTAGTTTGTGATTTTGTTAGCGGGCACAAAATGCCTGATTGGTTTTCCTTCTGTTAATACTCATTGATGGTCATTGCCTAGTTATTTTTAAAGACTGGCAAAAGGGTAAATTTCACACCATATTATTTTCTAGAATGAAAACTTTCCCTTATTAAAATTTGGTTATTCTAAGGTAGTTTATGTAGGAAAGACAGGTTAAAATAAATCTTTGATTCTTTCTTTTACCAGTTTTCAGTTCAGTTCAGTCACTCAGTCATGTCTGACTCTTTGTGACCCCATGAACTGCAACATGCCAGGCCTCCTTGTCCATCACTAACTCCCAGAGTTCACCCAGACTCATGTCCATTGAGTTGGTGATGCCATCCAACCATCTCATCTTCTGTCATCCCCTTCTCCTGCCCTCAATCTTTCCCAGCATCAGGGTCTTTTCAAATGAGTCAGCTCTTTGCATCAGGTAGCCAAAGTATTGGAGTTTCAGCTTGAACATCAGTCTGTCCAGTGAACACCCAGGACCGATCTCCTTTAGGATGGACTGGTTGGATCTCCTTGCAGTCCAAGGGACTCTCAAGAGTCTTCTCTAACAACACAGTTCAAAAGCATGAATTCTTCAGCACTCAGCTTTGTTTGTAGTCCAACTCTCACATCCATATATGACTACTGGAAAAACCATAGCCTTGACTAGACAGACCTTTGTTGGCAAAGCAACGTCTCTGCTTTTCAATATGCTGCCTAGGTTGGTCATAACTTTCCTTCTAAGGAGTAAGCGTCTTTTAATTTCATGGCTGCAGTCACCATCTACAGTGATTTTGAAGCCTCCCAAAATAAAGTCTGTCACTGTTTCCACTGTTTCCCCATCTATTTTCTATGAAATGATGGGACCAGATGCCATGATCTTCGTTTTCTGATTGTTGAGCTTTAAGCCAACTTTTTCACTGTCCTCTTTTACTTTCATCAAGAGGCTCTTTATTTCCTCTTCACTTTCTGCCATAAGGGTGGTGTCATCGGCATATCTGAGGTTATTGATATTTCTCCTGGCAATTTTGATTCCAGCTTGTGCTTCCTCCAGCCCAGTGTTTCTCATGATGTACTCTGCATATAAGTTAAATAAGCAGGGTGACAATATACAGTTTTCAGTTAGATCTCTACTATCCTCCAAAGGTGACTACTATTTTTTAGTATCATTTATTATAATTATTAAGTAGCAACAATTACTAATAATTTATTATTTAATATTTTATTCATAAATTCAAGCATCTGATATGTCTTAGTCCACTGCTTCCCAGATGGTGCTAGTGGTAAAGAATCCACCTGCCAGTACAGGAGATATAAGACACATGGGTTTGATCTCTGGGTTGAGAAGATCCCCTGGAGGAAGATATGGCAACCAACTCCATTATGCCTGGAGAATCCCCATGGACAGAGGAGCCTGGCAGGCTACAGTCCATAGGGTTGGGTTGCAAAAAGTCAGACATAACTGAAGTGACTTAGCACGCATGTTGTCCACTGCAGTTATTTTTTCCTCAAAGTGGCTAATCTTACCCAAAGGAAGCCTCTTTGAGTTTGCTTTCTTTTTTTTTACAATTAAAATTTTTAAATATAGTTTTTAAAGATTACACTCCATTTACAGTTATTACAAATACTGACTATATTCCCTGTGTTGTACAACACATCCCTGTAGCCTATCTTGCTCTAGATACTTTGTACCTCCTGCTCCCCCACCTAGTCTATATTGCCCCTCCTTACTGGTGACCACTAGTTTGCTCTGTTCTGACTTCTTTCTGATAGCTTTGATTTCTAATATAATAATATGTTTCAGGATTATTTAATATATTTCCTGACTCAGAACTACAAGCACCCATTTCTCAAAGGAGCCCTTGTTCCTTTTAGTGAAAAAAGGTATTTAGAGACCAAAATGAGGTTGTCGGGGTACCCCTTGCTAGTTGTTTCTAAGTCTTTTCAGTGGATAGTTAAGAATTTTCTTTAAAAGGTAACTATATCATGAGCTCATTCTGATCTTTACAATTAAATATCTATAGGACTTTTACTTAATCTCATTCATCCTACATTTTCATTTCACACAGAAAATCTCAGTTCTCAAGAACAACGACATAAATGTTTATTTATTTCATCACATAATACAGATAGACAGCGATGTCAGAATAAAAAGAACACCATCAGCTACTGTGCCACCATGGTTATTGTTCTAAACTGCAAATCTGATCAAGTCATAAACTGACCAAGTTTATCAAGTCATAAGCTTTGTCTAAACTGCTTGTTTCATTCCCACCCTCTGAAGCACAAAATTAAGGGATGTTAACATGCTGTAAAACCCTTCAGGATCTGAACTTATACCACTGGCTAAGCCTGAAGTTTCTATTCTGCTTCCCCATCCCACTGAACTCTGAGTCATCCGCCCAAGTCCACATCAGATGATTTTTTTATGTAGCATCCTTCTGGGTGTTGCTGCTGCTGTTTAGTCATTAAGTCATGTCCAACTCTTGTGACCCCATGAACTATAGCCTGCCAGCCTCCTCTGTCCATGGGATTTCCTAGGCACGAATACCTGATTGGGTTGCTATGTCCTTCTCCAGGGGATATTCCTGACCCAGGGATCAAACCTGAGTCTCCTGCTTGGCAGGCAAATTCTTTACCATTGAGCCACCTGGGAAGCCCTGTATTCCCCTTACATTGACACAAATGGTCACTCTTTCTGTTTTCCACTCTGTCGCACATAGGCCTTTATTGGTGCATTTACCACATTCAGTCCTAATTATTTACATAACTATGCATCCTTTACGAGATAGTGCACATCTTGATGGCATAGCTCATTCAATTTTGTATTCCCAGCATCCGAGTAAAGTCCACGATAAATAGAAGGTACTCTACAGGTACTTGTTTAATTGAGCTGATTTATTATGACTGAAGAGACACAAAATCTAGCAGTTTTGTTTTCTAATGTTTAAGAAGAGTTCTCTGCAGTGTTTTTAAGAAGAAAAAATTTTTTTCTACTGGTAACATCATATTTCTAGGAATTAAAGAGGCATGGATAAATTATTTGCACAGGCAAAATTGCTTTTTCATCTTTCAGGAGTCAAGTAAACAAAACAGGACTTCCCTGGAGGTCCAGTGGTTAAGAATCTGCCTGTCAGTGCAGGAGACACAGTTTCAACCCCAGTTCCAGGAAGATCCCACATACCACAGGGAAACTAAGCCCCTGTGCCACAAATACTGAGTTCTCATGCTCTAGAGCCCGAGAGCCACAACTGCTGAGCCCACCTGCTGCTGCTACTGAAGCCTGCATGCCACAGAACCCTAGCTCCATGACAAGCGATGCCACTGCAATGAGAAGGCTGTGCACCACAACTAGAGAGGGCCCACACACAGCAACAAAGAGCCATCACAGCCAAAAATAAATGAATAAACAAAAAAATAAAAATATGTATAACAATATTGGTAATAATAGTATCTGGGAGCATCAGCAAACCTCCATGCAGTGATCCAGTATTCATACGTCTAATGCTAACAGGCAGGATCCTAGAGAGGCTTCAATGTCTGTATGTTGCCATTCTAGCAGACTGTGTTTGTAATATTCCTCTTAATCAGACTTGGTTCTGCTCCTTCAAAGAACCAGGGCAGAAGGTTAAGTTATTTTCCAATATTATTTTGTAACAGTTTTAAACATTTGCTTTTCATAGTCATCAGGGAAATGCAAATGAAGACTACAATAGGATGCACTGTATACCCACTAGAATAGCTAAAATTAAATGTTTGGGGAGCGGTCCTAAGATGGCAGAGGAATAGGATGGGGAGACCACTTTCTCCCCCACAAATTCATCAAAAGAACATTTGAATGCTGAGTAAATCCCACAAAACAACTTCTGAATGCTGGCAGAGGACATCAGGCCCCATAAAAGCAGCCCATTGTCTTTGAAAGGAGATAGGAAAAAATATAAATATAAAAAGAGAGACAAAAGAGGTAGGGATGGAGATCCATCCCAGGAAGGGAGACTTAAAAAAGAGAGAAGTTGGAATTTGTAATAGTTTTTTTCCTGTAATTGAGATCTAATCTTAGTGCATTATGGTCAGAAAAGATGCTTGGAATTATTTTGATTTTTTTGAATTTATCAAGGTTAGATTTATGGCCCAGGATGTGATCTATCCTGGAAAAGGTTCTGTGAGCACTTGAGAAAAAGGTGAAATTCATTGTTTTGGGGTGAAATGTCCTATAGATATCAATTAGGTCTAACTGGTCTATTGTAAAATTTAAAGTTTGCGTTTCTTTGTTAATTTTCTGTTTAGTTGATCTGTCCATGGGTGTGTGTGTGGATTCATGTCAATGTATGGCAAAGCCAATACAGTATTGTAAAGTAAAATAAAGTAAAAATAAAATTAAAAAAATAAATAAATAAATTTTAAAAAAAGAGAGAGAGAAGTTTCCAAACAAGAAACACTCTCACTGGTGAGTCTGTGGCAAGCCTTGGAACCTCAGAGGGCAACAGAACCAGGAGGATAAATAAATAAATAATTTAAACCCACAGATTACGTGCCCAGGTGGGACACGTAATACTCCCCTACCAGAGAAGCAGCGCAGATGCCCACATCCACCACCAGCAAGCAGGGGCTGGGAAGGGAGGCACGGGCTGCATTGCTTAGGGTAAGGACCGGGCCTGAATGCCCCAAGGGCAATCTGAGGGAACTAACTTGAGATAGCAAACCAGACTGTGGAATAGCTATCCTGCCAGAAACTCTAACCTAAGACACCACCAGGCCCACTCACAGAACAAAGGACTGAGCAGAGCTAGCCAGCTGTGGACTGGCCTATCCCCCACCAGAGACAGGCAGGCAAGGGCGGCCAGAGCAGGAAGGGGGCAATCGAGGCCCCAGAGAGGCAACAACTACCAAACTGCAAGCAGGCTTCATTGCTAACCAAGACTTTTTGGGATTCTGGACAGTCAACATCCGCAGGGGGAGGTCGCAGCCAGAGATCAGCTCCAGAAGAGACACACGGCACACCTGAGAAGGTGCGCTGGTTGTACACCCAGAAAACCGATTGGCAGGGATGGGGGAGGCGATAAGTCTCAACCACCGTGCTCGCCAAGCACCTCATCACCTGAGCTGCTCAGACCTGGGAAGGATACAAAATGTAGGCCCAACAGAGTCTGCACCTTTGTGGAGTACCCAAGTACCTGAACCTGAGTGGCTTAGACCTGGGAAGTGCATACAACCCAGGGCTGGCCTCAGACAGTTCCCGGCAGAGCAACCTAGAGCCTAAGCAGTGTAGACAGGGAAAGCACACACTCCGTGAGCAGGGGCAAACCCAGTGTGGCCAAGACAGTGTGAACACACTCCAGTGTTATTTGTTTGCAGGGTTCTTCCCTCCCCACAGCACGACTGAACAAATGAGCCTAAAAAAGTATCCACCACCTCCCCCCACCCCCTTGTGTCAGGGTGGAAATTAGACACTGAGTTCAGTTCAGTTCAGTTCAGTTCAGTCGCTCAGTTGTGTCCGACTCTTTGCAACCCCATGAATCGCAGCACACCAGGCCTCCCTGTCCATCACCAACTCCCGGAGTTCACTCAGACTCACGTCCATCGAGTCAGTGATGCCATCCAGCCATCTCATCCTCTGTCGTCCCCTTCTCCTCCTGCCCCCAATCCCTGCCAGCATCAAAGTCTTTTCCAATGAGTCAACTCTTCTCATGAGGTGGCCAGAGTACTGGAGTTTCAGCTTTAGCATGATTCTTTCCAAAGAATCCCAGGGCTGATCTCCTTCAGAATGGACTGGTTTGATCTCCTTGCAGTCCAAGGGACTCTCAAGAGTCTTCTCCAACACCACAGTTCAAAAGCATCAATTCTTCGGCGTTCAGCTTTCTTCACATTCCAGCTCTCACATCCATGCATGACTACTGGAAAAACCATAGCCTTGACTAGACGGACCTTAGTCTACAAAGTAATGTCTCTGCTTTTGAATATGCTATCTAGGTTGGTCATAACTTTTCTTCCAAGGAGTGTCTTTTAATTTCATGGCTATAGACACGGAAGAGACCAGCAAACAGAAGAAGCTGAAACAAACAGAGGGAACCACCTTGGAAGTGACAGGTGTAATAGATTAAAACCCTATAGTTAGCACCGACTACATAGGAAGGGACCTATAATTCTTGAGAAGTATAAGCCAAATTAAGGAACTATCTGAAAATGAGCTGACCCCACACCGTCCACAACAACACCAGAGAAAGTCCTAGATATATTCTTACTATTATCATTTTTCAAATTAAAAATTTTTTTTATTTTAAGTCCTCTATTACTTCTTTAATTTTCTTTTTTATAACCTACTATTATTTTGCAAAAAAAGACCCTATTTTTTAAAGAAAACTTCATATATATATATTTTATAACTTTTGTGACTTTGTTTTTTCTTTACTATGGTATTTTTGAGAATCCAACCTCTACTCTAGATTTTTAATCTTTGCTCTTTGGTGTTTGTTATCAATTTTGTACCTTTAAGAACCCAATCTTCAGTACCCATTTTTACTTGGGAGCGAGATCACTGGCTTGACTGCTCTCTCCCCATTTGGACTCTCCTTTTTCTCCACCAGGTCGCCTCTATTTCCTCCCTCCCCGTTCTCTTCTCTACCCAACTCTGTGAATCTCTTTGTGTGTTCCGGACTGTGGAGAACACTTAGTGAACTGATTACTGGCTGGATCTGTCTCTCTCCTTTTGATTCCCCCCTTTATCCTCCTAGACACCTCTGTCTCCTTCCTACTTCTTCTCTTCTCTGTATAACTCCGTGAACATCTCTGAGCAGTCCAGACTGTGGAGAGCACATAGGAAAGTGATTACTGGCTAGCTTGCTCTCTCCCCTTTTGATTCCCCCTCTTCTCCTCCTGGTCACCTCTATCTCCCTCCTCCTTCTTCTCTTCTCCATGGAACTCTGTGAAACTCTCTGGGTGTCCCTCACTATGGAGAAACTTTTCATCTTTAACCTAGATGTTTTATCATCGGTGCTGTACAGATGGAGAAGTCTTGAGGCTACTGTAAGAATAAGACTGAAAACCAGAAGCAGAAGGCTTAAGTCCAAATCCTGAGAACACCAGAGAACTCTTGACTCCAGGGAACATTAATCGATAGGAGCTCATCAAACACCTCCATACTTACACTGAAACCAAGCACCACTCAAGGGCCAACAAGTTCCAGAGCAAGACATACCATGCAAATTCTCCAGCAACACAGGAACATAGCTCTAAGCTTCAATATACAGGCTGCCCAAAGTCACACCAAATCCATTGACATCTCACAACTGATTACTGGATACTACATTGCACTCCAGAGAGAAGAAATCCAGTTCCACCCACCAGAACACCGACACAAGCTTCCCTAACCAGGAAACCTTGACAAGCCACCTGTACAATACCATGCACAGTGAGGAAACTCCACAATAAAGAGAACTCCACAAACTGCCAGAATACGGAAAGGCCAACCAAAACACAGCAATATAAACAAAATGAAAAGGCAGAGAAATACCCAGCAGGTAAAGGAATAGGATAAACGCCCACCAAACCAAACAAAAGAGGAAGAGATAAGGAATCTACCCAATAAAAAATTCTGCATAGTGGTAGTGAAAATGATCCAAAATCTTGAAATCAAAATGGAATCATAGATAAACATCCTGGAGACAAGGATTGAGCAGATGCAAGAAAGGTTTAACAAGGACCTAGAAGAAATAAAAAAGAGTCAATATATAATGAATAATGGAATAAATGAGTTTAAAAACACTCTGGAGGGAACCAACAGTAGAATAACAGAGGCAGAAGACAGGGTAAGTGAGGTAGCAGATAGAATGGTAGAAATAAATGAAACAGAGAGGAAAAAAGAAAAACAAATTAAAAGAAATGAGGACAATCTCTGAGACCTCTGGGACAATGTTAAATGCCCCAACATTCTAATCATAGGAGTCCCAGAAGAAGATGAAAAGAAAGACTATGAGAAAATACTTGAGGAGATAATAGTTGAAAACTTCCCTAAAATGGGGAAGGAAATAATCACCCAAGTCCAAGAAACCCAGAGAGTCCCAAACAGGATAAACCTAAGGCAAAACACCCCAAGACATATATTAATCAAATTAACAAAGATCAAACACAAAGAACAAATAATAAAAGCAGCAAGGGAAAAACAACAAATAACACACAAGGGGATTCCCATAGCATAACAGCTGATCTTTCAATAGAAACTCTTCAGGCCAGGAGGGAATGGCAGGACATACTTAAAGTGATGAAAGAGAGAAACCTACAGTGCAGATTACTGTACCCAGCAAGGATCTCATTCAAATATGAAGGAGAAATCAAAAGCTTTACAGATAAGCAAAAGCTGAGAGAATTCAGTACCACCAAACCAGCTCTCCAACAAATGCTAAAGGAAATTCTCTAGACAGGAAACACAGAAAGGGTGTATAAACTCAAACCCAAAACAATAAAATAAATGGCAATGGGATCACACATATCAATAATTATCTTAAATGTAAATGGGTTGAATGCCCCAACCAAAAGACAAAGCTTGGCTGAATGGATATAAAAACAAGACCGCTATATATGTTGTTTACAAGGGACCTACCTCAAAACAAGGGATATATACAGACTGAAAGTGAAGGGCTGGAAAAAGATATTCCATGCAAACAGAGACCAAAAGAAAGCAGGAGTAGCAATACTCATATCAGATAAAATAGACTTTAAAGCAAAGGCTGTGAAAAGAGACAAAGAAGGCCACTACATAATGATCAAAGGATCAATCCAAGAAGAAGATATAACAATTATAAATATATATGCACCCAACATAGGAGCACCACAATATGTAAGACAAATGCTAACAAGTATGAAATGGGAAATTAACAATAACACAATAATATTGGGAGACTTTATTACCCAACTCACACCTATGGACAGATCAACTAAACAGAAAATTCACAAGGAAACACAAACTTTAAATGATGCAGTAGACCAGTTAGACCTAATTGATATCTGTAGAACATTTCACCCCAAAACAATGAATTTCACCTTTTTCTTAAGCTCACATGGAACCTTCTCCAGGATAGATCACATCCTGGGCCATAAATCTAGCCTTGGTAAATTTAAAAAAAAAAAAAAAAGAAATCATTCCTAGCATCTTTTCTGACCACAGTGCAGTAAGATTAGATCTCAATTACAGGAGAAAAACTATTAAACATTCCAACATATGGAGGCTGAACAACATACTGCTGAATAACCAACAAATCACAGAAGAAATCAAAAAAGAAATCAAAATATGCATAGAAACGAATGAAAATGAAAACACAACAACCGAAACCCTGTGGGACACTGTAAAAGCAGTTCAAAGGGGAAGGTTCATAGCAATTCAGGCATACCTCAAGAAACAAGAAAAAAGTCAAATAAATAACCTAACTCTACACCCAAAGCAACTAGAAAAGGAAGAAATGAACCCCAGGGTTAGTAAAAGGAAAGAAATCTTAAAAATTAGGGCAGAAATAAACGCAAAAGAAACGAAAGAAACCATAGCAAAAATCAACAAAGCCAAAAGACAGTTCTTTGAAAGGATAGATAAAATTGACAAACCATTAGCCAGACTCATCAAGAAACAAAGGGAGAAAAATCAAATCAATAAAATTAGAAATGAAAATGGAGAAATCACAACAGACAACACAGAAATACAAAGGATCATAAGAGACTACTATCAGCAACTATATGCCAATAAAATAGACAACTTGGATGAAATGGACAAATTCTTAGAAGAGTACAACTTTCCAAAACTGAACCAGGAAGAAATAGAAAATCTTAACAGACCAATCACAAGCACGGAAATTGAAACTGTAATCAGAAATCTTCCAGCAAAAAAAAGCTCAGGACCAGATGGCTTCACAGCTGAATTCTACCAAAAATTTCGAGAAGAGCTAACACCTATCCTAATCAAACTCTTCCAGAAAATTGCAAAGGAAGGTAAACTTCTAAACTCATTCTACGAGGCCACCATCACCCTAATACCAAAACCTGACAAAGATGCCACAAGAAAAGAAAACTACAGGCCAATATCACTGATGAACATAGATGCAAAAATCCTTAACAAAATCCTAGCAAACAGAATCCAACAACATATTAAAAAGATCATACACCATGACCAAGTGGGCTTTATCCCAGGGATGCAAGGATTCTTCAATATCCACAAATCAATCAATGTAATTCACCATATTAACAAATTGAAAAATAAAAGCCATATGATTATCTCAATAGATGCAGAGAAAGCCTTTGACAAAATTCATCATCCATTTATGAGAAAAACTCTCCAGAAAGCAGGAATAGAAGGAACGTACTTCAACATAATAAAAGCTATATATGACAAACCCACAGCAAACATTATCCTCAATGGTGAAAAATTAAAAGCATTTCCCCTAAAGTCAGTGGGCACAAGGGTGCCCACTCTCACCACTACTATTCAACGTAGTTCTGGAAGTTTTGGCCACAGCAATCAGAGCAGAAAAAGAAATAAAAGGATTCCAAATTGGAAAAGAAGTAAAACTCTCACTGTTTGCAGATGACATGATCCTCTACATAGAAAACCCTAAAGACTCCACCAGCAAATTACTAGAGCTAATCAATGAATATAATAAAGTTGCAGGATATAAAATCAACACACAGAAATCCCTTGTATTCCTATACACTAATAATGAGAAGATAGAGAAATTAAGGAAACAATTCCATTCACCATTGCAACGAAAAGAATAAAATACTTGAGAATATATCTACCTAAAGAAACAAAAGACTTACATATAGAAAACTATAAAACACTGATGAAAGAAATCAAAGAGGACACTAATAGATGTAGAAATATACCATGTTCATGGATGAGAAGAATCAATATAGTGAAAATGAGTATACTACCCAAGCAATCTATAGATTCAGTGCAATCCCTATCAAGCTACCAATGGTATTTTTCACAGAGCTACAACAAATAATTTCACAATTTGTACGGAAATACAAAAAAACCTAGAATAGCCAAAGCAATCTTGAGAAAGAAGAATGGAACTGGAGGAATCAACCTGCCTGACTTCAGGCTCTACTACAAAGCCACAGTCATCAAGACAGTATGGTACTGGCACAAAGACAGAAATGCAGATCAATGGAACAAAATAGAATGCCCAGAGATAAATCCACGCACCTATGGACACCTTATCTTTGACAAAGGAGGCAAGAATATACAATGGAGTAAAGACAATCTCTTTAACAAGTTGTGCTGGGAAAACTGGTCAACCACTTGTAAAAGAATGAAACTAGAACACTTTCTAACTCCGTACACAAAAATAAATTCAAAATGGATTAAAGATCTAAATGTAAGACCAGAAACTATAAAACTCCTAAAGGAGAACATAGGCAAAACACTCTCCAACATAAATCACAGCAGGATCCTCTATGACCCACCTCCCAGAAGATTGGAAATAAAAGCAAAAATAAACAAATGGGACCTAATTAAAATTAAAAGCTTCTGCACAACAAAGGAAACTATAAGCAAGGTGAAAAGACAGCCTTCAGAAAGGGAGAAAATAATAGCAAATGAAGCAACTGACAAAGAATTAATCTCAAAAATATACAAGCAACTCCTGTAGCTCAATTCCAGAAAAATAAACAACCCAATCAAAAAATGGGCCAAAGAACTAAATAGACATTTCTCCAGAGAAGACATACAGATGGCTAACAAACACATGAAAAGATGATCAACATCACTCATTATCAGAGAAATGCAAATCAAAACCACAATGAGGTACCATTTCATGCCAGTCAGAATGGCTGTGATCCAAAAGTCTACAAGCAATAAATGCTGGAGAGGATGTGGAGAAAAGGGAACCCTCTTACACTGTTGGTGGGGATGTAAACTAGTACAGCTGCTATGGAGAACAGTGTGGAGATTCCTTTAAAAACTGGAAATAGAACTGCCATATGACCCAGCAATCCCACTGCTGGGCATGCACACTGAGGAAACCAGAATTGAAAGAGACACATGTACCCCAATGTTCTTCACAGCACTGTTTATAATAGCAACCTAGATGTCCATCAGCAGATGAATGGATAAGAAAGCTATGGTACATATACAGAATGGAGTATCACTCAGCCATTAAAAAGAATACATTTGAATCAGTTCTAATGAGATGGATGAAACTGGAGCCTATTATACAGAGTGAAGTAAGCCAGAAAGAAAAACACCAATACAGTATACTAATGCATATATATGGAATTTAGAAAGATGGTAATGATAACCCTGTATGTGAGACAGCAAAAGAGACACAGATGTATAGAACAGTCTTTTGGACTCTGTGGGAGAGGGTGAGGTTGGGATGATTTGGGATAATGGCATTGAAACATGTATATTATCATATGTGAAACACATTGCCAGTCCAGGTTCAATGCATGATACAGGGTGCTCGGGGCTGGTGCACTGGGATGACCCAGAGGGATGAGATGGGGAGGGAGGTGAGAGGGGGGTTCAGGATGGGGAACACATGTACACCTATGGTGGATTCATGTCAGTGTATGGCAAAACCCATACAATATTGTAAAGTAATTAGCCTCCAATTAAAATAAATAAATTTATATTAAAAAAAGAAAAAACACAATGAAAGGCGGTAAGAGAGGAAAGTCACTAAAGACATACAGAAAACAATGTATAATGGCAATAGAAAGCCCTTCTCCATCAGTAATTTACATGTAATTTAATTACATGTAAATGGGTTAAACTCCCAGTCAAAACATATTGAGTGGCTGATGAATAAACAAACAAGATCCAAGTAAATAAATAAATGTTCGTTCACAGTTTGCAACTATTCCATATCAAAGTAGTCCGCATATGTTAATAAACTATGGTTTATTTCCCTTCCTTTTTCTCTATAGCATCTACATATCAGTTCCCCACCAAGCCCTTTCCTCTTTTGTATTGATCATTGTTATTTGAGATGGGAATTTCTAAATCATTCCTTTTTAAGAATTTCCTGAAGGTTAAAACCTAGGCTAAGTGATTTTGATACTTTTTGCTAAACCAGTACATCTTTTCTGCAGTCAAAAATTAACTGGCTTCCTACAGTCTAGGTTGCCTTCATGATACTTTATGAGGACTTGCCTTTTTGCACTTATGTACCTAAAGTTTCCATAAGGATCTTCTGTTAGCATAGCCCTATAACTGAAACCTCAGTTCAGTTCAGTCCAGTTCAGTCGCTCATTCGTGTCCGACTCTTTATGACCCCACGAATCTCAGCACGCCAGGCCCCCCTGTCGATCACCAACTCCTGGAGTTCACTCAGACTCACGTCCATCGAGTCAGTGATGCCATCCAGCCATCTCATCCTCTGTTGTCCCCTTCTCCTCCTGCCCCCAATCCCTGCCAGCATCAAAGTCTTTTCCAATGAGTCAACTCTTTGCATGAGGGGGCCAGAGTACTGGAGTTTCAGCTTTAGCATCAGTCCTTCCAAAGAAATCCCAGGGCTGATCTCCTTTAGAATGGACTGGTTGGATCTCCTTGTAGTCTAAGGGACTCTCAAGAGTCTTATCCAACAACACAGTTCAAAAGCATCAATTCTTCAGCATTCAGCTTTCTTCACAGTCCAAATCTCACATCCATCCATGACCACTGGAAAAACCATAGCTGTGACTAGACAGACTTTGTTGGCAAAGTAATGTCTCTGCTTTTAAATATGCTATCTAGGTTGGTCATAACTTTCTTTCCAAGGAGTAAGCCTCTTTTAATTTCATGGCTGCAATCACCATCTGCAGTGGTTTTGGAGCCCCCCAAATAAAGTCTGACACTGTTTCCACTGTTTCCCCATTTATTTCCCATGAAGTGATGGGACCAGATGCCATGATCTTCGTTTTCTGAATGTTGAGCTTTAAGCCAACATTTCACTCTCCACTTTTTAAGAGGCTTTTTAGTTCCTCTTCACTTTCTGCCATAAGGGTGGTGTCATCTGCATCTCTGAGGTTATTGATATTTCTCCCTGCAATCTTGATTCCAGCTTGTGCTTCTTCCAGCCCAGCATTTCTCATGATGTGCTCTGCATATAAGTTAAATAAGCAGGGTGACAATATACAGCCTTGACGTACTCTTTTTCCTATTTGGAACCAGTCTCTTGTTCCATGCCCCGTTCTAACTGTTGCTTCCTGACCTGCATACAGGTTTCTCAAGAGGCAGGTCAGGTGGTCTGGTATTCCCATCTCTTTCACAATTTTCCAGTTTATTGTGACCCACACAAAGGCTTTGGCATAGTCAATAAAGCGGAAATAGAGGTTTTTCTGGAACTCTCTTGCTTTTTCCATGATCCAGCGGATGTTGGCAATTTGATCTCTGGTTCCTCTGCCTTTTCTAAATCCAGCTTGAACATCTGGAAGTTCACGGTTCATGTATTGCTGAAGCCTGGCTTGGAGAATTTTGAGCATTATGTTACTAGGGTGTGAGATGAGTGCAATTGTGCGGTAGTTTGAATATTCTTTGGCATTGCCTTTCTTTGGGATTGGAATGAAAACTGACCTTTTCCAGTCCTGTGGCCACTGCTGAGTTTTCCAAATTTGCTGGCATATTGAGTGCAGCACTTTCACAGCATCATCTTTCAGGATTTGAAATAGCTCTACTGGAATTCCATCACCTCCACTAGCTTTGTTCGTAGTGATGCTTTCTACGGCCCGCTTGACTTCACATTCCAGGATGTCTGGCTCTGGTGTGATCTAGATGATCACACCACCATGATTATCTTGGTCTTGAAGATCTTTTTTATACAGTTCTTCTGTGTATTCTTGCCACCTCTTCTTAATATCTTCTGCTTCTGTTAGGTCCCTAACATTTATGTCCTTTATCGAGCCCATCATTGCTTGAAAAGTTCCCTTGGTATCTCTAATTTTCTTGAAAAGATCTCTAGTCTTTCCCATTCTGTTCTTTTCCTCTATTTCTTTGCATTGATTGCTGAGGAAGGCTTTCTTTTCTCTTCTTGCTATTCTTTGGAACTCTGCATTCAGATGCTTATATCTTCCCTTTTCTCCTTTGCTTTTCACTTCTTTTCACAGCTATTTGTAAGGCTTCCCCAGACAGCCATTTTGCTTTTCTGCATTTCTTTTCCATGGGCATGGTCTTGATCCCTGTCTTCTGTACAATGTCATGAACCTCAGTCCATAGTTCATCAGGCACTCTGTCTATCAGATCTAGGCCCTTAAATCTATTTCTCACTCCCATTGTATATTTATAAGGGATTTGATTTAGGTCATACTTGAATGGTCTAGTGGTTTTCCCTACTTTTTTCAATTTCAGTCTGAATTTGGCAATAAGGAGTTCATGATCTGAGCCACAGTCAGCTCCTGGTCTTGTTTTTGTTGACTGTATAGAGCTCCTTCTTTGGCTGCAGAGAATATAATCAATCTGATTTCAGTGTTGACCATCTGGTGATGTCCATGTGTAGAGTCTCCTCTTGTGTTGTTGGAAGAGGGTGTTTGCTATGACCAGAGCATTTTCTTGGCAAAACTCTATTAGTCTTTGCCCTGCTTCGTTCTGTATTCCAAGGTCAAATTTGCCTGTTACTCCAGGTGTTTCTTGACTTCCTACTTTTGCATTCCAGTCCCCTATAATGAAAAGGACATTCTTTTGGGGTATTAGTTCTAAAAGGTCTTGTAGGTCTTCATAGAACCATTCAGCTTCAGCTTCTTCAGTGTTACTGGTTGGGGCATAGACTTGGATAACTGTCATATTGAATGGCTTGCCTTGGAGATGAACAGAGATCATTCTGCTGTTTTTGAGATTGCATCCAAGTACTGCATTTCGGACTCTTTTGTTGACCATGATGGTTACTCCATTTCTTGTAAGGAATTCCTGTCTGCAGTAGTAGATATAATGGTCATCTGAGTTAAATTCACCCATTCCAGTCCATTTTAGTTCGCTGATTCCTAGAATGTTGACGTTCACTCTTGGCATCTCTCGTTTGACCACTTCCAATTTGCCTGGATTCATGGACCTGACATTCCAGGTTCCTATGCAATATTGCTCTTTATAGCATCGGACCTTGCTTCTATCACCAGTCACATCCACAACTGGGTATTGTTTTTGCTTTGGCTCCATCCCTTCATTCTTTCTGGAATTATTTCTCCACTGATCTCCAGTAGCATATTGGGCACCTACTGACCTGGGGAGTTCCTCTTTCAGTATCCTATCATTTTGCCTTTTCATACTGTTCATGGGGTTCTCAAGGCAGGAATACTGAAGTGGTTTGCGATTCCCTTCTCCAGTGGACCACATTCTGTCAGACCCCTCCACCATGACCCACCCATCTTGGGTGGCATGGCTTAGTTTCATTGAGTTGGACATGGCTGTGGTCCTAGTGTGATTAGATTGACTAGTTTTCTGTGAGTATGGTTTCAGTGTGTCTGCCCTCTGATGCCCTCTTGCAACACCTACCGTCTTACTTGGGTTTCTCTTACCTTGGACATGGGGTATCTCTACACAGTTGCTCCAGCAAAGCACAGCTGCTGCTCCTTACCTTGGACGAGGGGTATCTCCTCACTGCCGCCTCTCCTGACCTTGAACATGGAATGAACTGAAGCCTCATTAGCAGATAAATGATATAATTTTTGCACTCAAGAAGTATTCCTCACTTTTAGGAAGTAAACATTTTAGTGTGTGTGGTATGACACACACTCAATTATTACTGGATTTTTTTTCTCCTCATTCTCTTCCTTTAAGTATCCTAGATGATAACTGTTTGGAGCAACTGAAGTCATAGGCTTTAGTTCAGAAAGCCACAACAGTGCACAGGTTTTTCTGAGAATAGGATTTGCAAAAGTGGTAATTGTCAGAAATCAATAGCAAATATTCACTCCCAAAAGGATGAGGTCCCATTATGAGTGAGAACTTCTGTGATCAAAGAGGGTTAGTGCAACAAGAGGGTTGGAGATAGAAGTAGAATACGTTTGGATGAGGAGTCACACAGAGGTGGTAGATTCAAGAAAATAGAACTAATGGCATTTTTCATAAGACTATAATAACTTTAAATTTTGTATGGAAACATAAAAGACCCCAAATACTCAAAACAATCTAGAGAAAGATGAACAGAGCTGGAAGAATCATACTCCCTGCCTTCAGACTATACCACAAAGCCACAGTAATCAAAATAGTGTGGAACTGGCACAAAAACAGATAAATAAATCAATGGAACAGGAGAGAAAGCCCAGAAATAAACCCATGTACTTATGATTAATTAATCTATGACAAAGGGGGCAGCAATATACAATGGAGAAAAGATAGTCTCTTCAATAAGTAGTGCTGAGAAAACTAGACAGACACATATAAAAGAATGAAACAAAAGTATTCTCTAACACCATATGCAAAAATTAACTCAAAATGGATTTAAGACCTAACTGTAAGAGCAGATACTATAAAACTCCTTGAGGAATATATAAGCAGAACACTCTTTGACAGAAATTGTAGCAATATTTTTTTTGATCCCTCTCCCAAAGCAAAGGAAACCAAAGAACAAATAAACAAGTGAGACCTAATTAAACTTACAAGCTTTTGCACAGCAAAGGGAACCATCAACAAAATAAAAAGAGTCTACTGAATGGGAGAAAATATTTGCAAATGATATGATTAATAAGGGGTTAATATTCAACATATATAAATAACTCATACAACTCAACATCAAAAAAACAAACAATCCATTTAAAAGATGTACAGAAGAACTGAATACATTTTTTTCAAAGAGGAAATGCAGATGGTCAAAAGGCACATGAAAAGATGCTCAACATTACTAATCAACAAAGAAATGCAAATCAAAACCACAATGTGTTATCACCTCATAGTGGTCAGAATGGTTATCATCAAGAACACAAATAGGAGACTTCCTTGGCAGTCTGTTGGTTAAGATTCCATACTTCCAATTCAGGGGCCTCATGTTCCATCTTTGGTGGGGGAACTAAGGTCCTACATGCCATGAAGTGGAACATAAATAAATATAAAAAGAACAATCCAAAGTCACATTTTAAAAAAAGAACAGAAATAAATGTTAGTGAGGATGTGGAGAAAAGGGAACCCTCCTGAAGTGTTGGTGGGAATGTTAATTGCTGCAGCCACTGTGGAAAGCAGTATGGAGGCTTCCCAAAAAACTAAAAATAGAAATACCACATGGCCCAGCCATTTAATTCCTAGGTAAATTTTGAAAAGAACAGAAACACTAATTCAGAAAGATACATGTACCCCAACATTCATAGCAGCATTAGTTATAATTGCCAAAGTACGGAAGCAACCTATGAATCCATCAACAGATGAATGGATAAAGAAGATGTAATATGTATATACAATAGAATATTGCTTAGCCACAAGAGAATGACATTTTTGTTACAACTGGAGAAGGCTCTATCTAATAGTTAGAGGCCAGGGATGCTCCTAGACACCTTACAATGGGAAGGATTACTCCCTATAACAATGGGTCGTTAGCCTCAAAATACTAACAGTGCTGAGGTCGAGGTCTTCTTTGGTGGCTCAGTGGTAAAGAATCTGCCTGCCAATGCAGGAGACATGGGTTCAATCCCTTTTCCAGGAGGATCCCACATGCCATGGTGCAACTAAGCCCTTGTACTGCATCTATTGATCCTGTGCTCTAGAGCCTGGCACTCAAAACTACTAAGTCCATGTGCTGCAACTACTGAAGCCCGTGTGCCTTAGAGCCTGTGCTCCACAACAAGAGAAAGCACCACAGTGAGAAGCCTGTGCACCACAGCCAGAGAGTAGCCCCCCACTCGCCACAACTAGAGAAAACCTGCTCAGCAATGAGGACCCAGCACAGCCAAAAATAAATAAAATAATAAAAAAAATTAGTCACAGGAATGTAATATATAGAATGGGGAATATCATCAATTAAAAAAAAATAGTACTGAGGTTGAGAAATGCTGTTTAACGTTCAGAACAAAATAATTAGTGCTGAGGATAATGTGGTTTTGTCTTATTCTCAATTTAATATGAATTTCTATCATTCACTAATAAGTATAAAATTAATATAAATTAGTAATTGTAAAAGTGAGAACTTTATTGAAGAGTGCTTTGTACACTAGTATTTCTCCAGTGGTGACAAGTTTGACATGGCAATGATTTTCAAGATGTGTGACTTGTAGAAAAGGTAGGAAAAATCCATGATGTGGTTGACTATTCCCTAGGGGCATACCCTTTCCCATTAGAATTGCTCAAGCATAGCACACTTATATTAATATCAGCTAGGTTACTTTGAATCTGCCCATAGAAGCCCATGCCCTTACATTTTGCTATTGAAACAGTGATATTGTTCACAGTAAAGGTCTTCAGGTTAAAAGCTTCTGATAAGTTTAGTGTATACCTGAATTGGTCTATTCTATCCTAGGTCTATTAATTTCCCCTTCCAGTGTTTGGAAGATTTTTCTTATTTCTGCTTCTAATATTGGTGAAAAAGCTGTTATTAATACATCAGCTCAGTTGCTCAGTTGTGTCCGACTCTTGGCGACCCCATGAATCACAGCATGCCAGGCATCCCTGTCCATCACCAGCTCCCAGAGCTCACTCAAACTCATGTCCATCAAGTCGGTGATGTCATCTGGCCATCTCATCCTCCGTCGTCCCCGTCTCCTCCTGCCCCCAATCCCTCCCAGCATCAGGGTCTTTTCCAGTGAGTCAACTCCTTGCATGAGGTGGCCAAAGTATTGGAGTTTCAGCTTCAGCATCAGTCCTTCCAATGAACACCGAGGACTGATCTCCTTTAGGATGGACTGGTTGGATCTCCTTGCAGTCTAAGGGACTCGCAAGAGTCTTCTCAGCACCACAGTTAAAAAGCATCAACTCTTAAGCGCTCATCTTTCTTCACAGTCCAACTCTCACATCCATACATGACCATTGGAAAAACCATAGTCTTGACTAGACAGACCTTTGTTGACAAAGTAATATCTCTGCTTTTTAATATACTGTCTAGGTTGGTCATAACTTTTCTTCCAAGGAGTAAGTGTCTTTTAATTTCATGGCTGCAATCACCATCTGCAGTGATTTTGGAGCCCCTCCAAAGTTAATACATCAGTTTTCCTTAAATGATGACTTAATGGCAAACTTTTTCATCCTTGATGCTTTAAAATTTCACTATAATAGATTTCTTTCCTCTTGGAACTCTAATTAGATCTTTTGTTGCAACTCCATGTTTTAACTTTTAAAGACCATTTCTTTATTCTTTTGCCAGAGAACTTCTTAGCTTACTTCCAGATCACTTGTTTGATTAGCTGTGTTTATTTGAATATTCAGCCCATTTGTTAACTTCAGTTTTCCCAAGATATATAGTTGGTTCTTTCTCATGATCACTTATCCTTGTTTCAAACAAGATTATTCTAAGATTAAGTGTATTAAGATTCTGGCTTAATTTCAGTGATTTGTTTTCTTACTGTCAGTGCTTCTCTTATGTACCGGCTTTCTACATGTTTAAGCAGTGGCACTATTTATTGAACAAATAACAGAATACATAATCTGAGCAGGCACTGTTTTTAGATACTTTATATAATCCTTAATCCTTTTATTTGGACATGACTAACCAACTAAGCACAACACAGCACAATCCTTTTATTAACTTTATGAACTAAGTAATAGTAATCCCACTTTACAGATGATTAAACTAGATCAATGAGTAAGGCAAATAAACTTATTTGAAGCCACTGAGTTAGTTTTCAAGTCAGGACACAATCCTATAGAGCAGTGGTCTCCAATCTTCTGGTACCAATGACTGGTTTCAAGGAAGGTATTTCTGCCGACCAGGGGTTGGGGATGGTTTCAGGATGACTCAAGTACATTTATTGCACACTTTATTTCTATTATTACATCAACTCCACCTCAGATCATCAGACATTAGATCCCAGAGTTTAGGCACCTGTTACAGACCCCTCCTTTACCGAGGTGCTACTAGCCACCTGAGGCCCTTGGGTGTGATCCGTGATTGCATGCTCATTCTTTGCTCCTGAAAGCAATTCCCCCAGTAGTTGCTGGCTAGCCCACAGAGGAGGGGGTAGGGCCATCCTAACACTGGTCTGTCATGTCTTAGTTACCTGTGTACCCGTTCTCTATGCCTGCCTCCAGCACTGGAAGGGCACCTGGGTTGCAGCTACGTATTCACTGTATATCTTTCAAGTGAAGTCATCTTTTCTAGACCAAGAGCTCTTGTTTAAGTTTAGCTTTGCATTTACTAGAAAACCCTAGTATTTTGTAAACTTAATATATTCAGGGGAGAAAGAAATGGCAACCCACTCCAGTATTCTTGCCTAGAGAATCCTGTGGACAGAGGAGCCTGGTGGGCTGCTGTCCATAGGGTCGCACAGAGTCGGACATGAATGAAGCAACTTAGCAGCAGCAGCAGCAATATATTAAGTTGTGGGGAGGAGAATTAGCAAGACATTAGGTTTTGCTACTTAATTTCATCTGTGTCCACTTGGACTAACTGAGTCTACTAGAACCTGACTCTACATCTGGGTGTTGAGGGAATTTTTTTTTTTTTTTAAATCTAATGCATCCACGGTACCTCAGGAAGCTTTCAAACTCCCATGTATGAACCTAACTTTCTTGTGCTCCAATAGCAATTTTTCTACACATAATCATAATGCAAAACACATTTATTTGCATGTACAACAAGGAGGATTAGGATCTGAGATGAAAAGAAAAGCATACTTCTGTCGAATGGAGATCAGGATTCTTAAGGAGCTGACTTTGGGACCTTCTGGGCAGGAGGACTTGGAGAGTTGCCTGCAGATTCTGTCTCTTGACCTGCTGTTCCAGATGGTCCGGCGACATTTTCAGGCTGTCCTTCACTCTGGGTTGACTTTTCCAAATCCATCTGATAATTAAGCTGGTATTCCAGATAGCTTAAATTCCTGGTCTGTTCATCCAGGAACTTTTTCATGAAGCGTAAGAGCTACAGAAATAAAAACAAGAAAAAACTCATTAAGGACCTTGTCTGCAGCAGGAGACAATCTAATCTGCGACCCAAATTATAGTTCATGGACAAGCAGTTTTAGGAGCTTGTCAGAAATGCAGAATCTCGAATCTCTTCCACTCCTACTAAATCAAAATCTATGTTTTAAGAAGGAACTAGATGATTTACAGGCATAATGAAGTTCAAAGGCATCAATCTCTGACATTCAAGACCTCCAGATGAACACAAACATCCACTTTTTAAAAAAGTTATTTGAGTATAGTTGGTTTACAATGTTATCTTTTCTTAAAATTATTTTAATTGGAGGATAATTACTTTGCAATACTGTGATTGTTTTTGCCATGTATCAACATGAATTGGCCACAGGAATATGTGTGTCTCCCCCCGCCATTCTGAACCCCCCTCTCACCAAACATCCACTTTCAGTGAGTATGAGCATTAAGGCATCTCTTCAAAAGCACAGATTAATTTAATAAGCTACTAGTGTAGTGGTTTTTCACCCTATTTGAATTGTAGGTAAGTGTCAAGTAGGCTCCCAGACCTCATTCCCAAGCACTGAAATTTTAGGGTTCTGGTGTAAGGCTCAGGCATTTGATAGTTTTCAGGGGTCTACAGTGAGTCCAATATGCAGCAAGGCTGATAGCTCTTCTACTAGATCATTTTCTTCAACCTCCAGAGAAACTAAGAAGTTTGGTGAGAAATGTTATCACTGCAATAGAGTGTTCACATTGACCAAAGAACACTTCAGAGAAGTCTATAGAATAGGTCACCATCGACATTCACTTTTGTGGAGGTAGTCTAGGATAGCAATTCTCAAGATGGGTTTATTTAAATATCCAGAGTGCAGATTATCCCTGAAAAGTCTTCTCCATTTTGTGTTGAGTTGCATTCCTCCTTACCAGGGTCCCTGCTCCTCTACTCCTCCACCTCCCAACTACTCTAAGAAATAAGTTCATATACTTCCTTCAGAGGAAATAAACTCATTAGATGATCCATTGCCTTGGGTTCATTTCCTAGAAGCAAGCCATCATCTAGAAGTGAAATGACCTGTTTACTACTTACATTGGTTTCTCTATTCCTAGAAGCTGAGGCCTTCAGGTCTTGAAGGAGCTCGTTTAACTCATTCTCCAACTGCACAGCAGACAGTAGAGCTTGTTTACCAGTTCCCCAGTTATCTAAATCAGGCCTCTGTTGGAGAGAAACAGGGAAGTCACTCTCCTAGCTGAGGCACAGCTTAGTTACACCCTACTTCCTGGGTAGATTTATAGGCCTGCAGAGGCCAGTAGTTTCCATGGTTTGTGGCATGATGGAATCAGTGAAGCCCCTTAAATACTGCTGTCTGGCTTTCAGCAGCAGACCTTCTGACTTAATTGGTACTGAGGAGCAGGGCTTTTCAAAGTTCTCCAGGTGACTTTACTGTTCTGCAAAGCATGGCTACCACTAGGCACAGTTATGTGTGCTCTTCCATTAGCTCTGGAATTCCTTTAGCTTTGGAGAGTAGTTCAGTTCAATTATCACCAGACATTTAGTTGTCTTTGGAGACCTGGAGTTAGAAGAACCCTTCAGAAAAGGAGGGATATTTCCAAATGTAATAGCTTCAACTAAGGTTTAGATTGTTTCTTTAGAGTATATCAAAAAGATTAGGAGTAAATCAATTTTAGATTGTCACTTTCTCTTTCCTGGTTTTAGAACATAAATATGTATGTTTGTGTTAGTCACTCAGTTGTGTCCGACTCTTTGAGACCCCATGGACTGTAGCCCGCCAAGCTCCTGTATCCACTAGATTCTCCAGGCAAGAATACTGGAGTAGGTTGCCAGTCCCTTCTCCAAAGGATCTTCCTGACCCAGGAATTAAATCCAGGTCTTCTACACTGCAGGCAGATTCTTTACCATCTGAGCCACAGGGGAAGCCCTTTGAGAACATAAATGCCTATTCTCTATCATTTGGGTGTGTCCCTATTCATAATGTTTAAGTTGGTAATAGTAATTATTCCTAAGAAAGAGGAAATAAGAGACAAGTGTGTAGCAACAGGGCTTCCCTGGTGGCCCAGCGTTAAAGAATCTGCCTGTAATGCAGGAGACCCAGGTTCAATCCCTGGATTGGGAAGGTCCCCTGGAGGAGAGCATGGCAACCCACTCTTTTACTCTTGCCTAGAGAATCCCATGGACGGAGGAGTCTGGCAGGCTTCAGTCCATAGGGTCGCACAGAGTCGACAGACACAACTGAGGCAACTAAGCGGCAGTGGCAGCATGTAGCAATTAGAATGTACAACTCTACAAATGTAGAGTCTGTTCCAGTGGAAAAAAGGTTTGTTTTATTAAATACATTGAAGAGGCAGCTGTATTAACTACATGAGGATGTATCTGAGTTAAAGAGCTAACATAAGATACAAACCACTCTAGAAGAGAACAGTAGATCTCAAAACTATACAGAGGATTAGAATCATCTGGAGCGCTTGTTAAGCTCTTTAGCTCCTTGGGCCCCACTCTTAGAGAGGGTAACTCAGTTTCTTAGAGTGGGGCCTATGAATTTGCATTTCTAATAAGGTCCCAGGTGACACTGGTGCTGCTGGTCCAGAGGGTCACACTTTGTATCGCTCTTTCAGAAAAGAAAAACTAAGATTTAGTGACTGAAATTTACTCAAAATGATATGAAGAGGTTATAAACAAGATACTTGCTTACCCTCAGTCAGCTGCTATAATCCCATGTAGGAACATGAGTAATGAAACAAGTCAGACAACAACTAATAACTTTGTTATCTAGACCCAGCAAAGGCCCTATAGAGATCACCATAACAAAGCTACATCATCACCTTAATCACCGGAAGACAGATTGTACACTTATATTTTCTTAGATATTTTATGAACTGCTTTGCATGCTCCCTCTTCACATCAGCTTGGTCTTGGAAGAATGTATGAAAAGTAGGTGCTTCTGAATCTTCAATGTAATAACAGGCCTGGAGCAGGGATAAGAATGGGGAGAGACTGCTGGTGAGAGGAGTTGATGTTTAGGACCGGAATCTCATGCAAACACACTGTTATCTCTATGGCTGTCCAAAAGAGGCCTTCTTTGTTCAGTCCAGGGTTCTCAGTTTGCTCTTTGACTTCCAGAAGGCCCCAACTGCCTTCATAAACCCAGGTTACCTCAAAGAGACGCGACTCAGGTTTTAACACACTGGTGCCTAGCATTTGGCCATTAGGCCTCTTTAAAGGTCAGGTTTATGAACCCTATATGCTAGCACTATAACCAGTATTTATGTGGACAACTGGCAGAAGTCCAGCATAAAGTAAGTGACGTTCAAGAGTCAATCTTGGGACGTCTCTGGTGGTCCAGTGGTTAAGAATCCACCCACCAATGCAAAGGAAACTGGTTTGATCCCTAGTCCAGGAAGATCCCACATACTGCAGGGCAACTAAGCCCATATGCCCTGGAGCCTGTACTCTACAATAAGAGAAGTGACTGTAACGAGAAGTCCATGCACTGCAACTACAGTACTTTCTACTCACCATAACTAGAGGAAGCACACACAACAGCAATGAAGACCCAACGCAGCCAGTAAGTAAATAAACTTAAGAAAATGTGTAAAACCATTGAACTCTATGAAAGTCAAACTATTTCATTAACCCTACCATATCAACACTAGCTTCACACTAGCAGATAGATGAAAAATTATTTATAACCGTGTCTGATGCCCACGCCAATTTTGGGACTACTCTGGAAAAGAATTATTCCTCCAACTATTCACCCACAGTTTGCAATCACAGGTCTAAATCACTGGGCCTCAGAGCACCAAAATCCCAGCTGCTAAATTGTTGTTCCCTCTAGTATCAAACAACAAACATGCCTGCAACAAAAATGAGTAAGGCTTTGTGAGATATATTACCCAGACCAGATCTGAAACCTCCCTGACAGTGACTCCAGGACACATACTAACCATAGATAAATAAGCATCACTGACATGCAGCTCGTAAGATGCTATCCGATTAATAGCATCCCTACATTCTTCAGAAAGAAGGCCCTTTGCCTGGGATGCCATCTCAACGTTAGGAAAAACCAGGCATAAAAAGTGCTGCCCGCCAAAGTAAGAGACTTCTTAAATACTAACAGGCTTAAATATATATATAGCCAGCCCACTTCTATTCAGCTGGAAACAAGATGAAATGCTATTCAGCTGAGATTACAGCTACTGACCTACCAATGCGGATGTTGTTTTGCATGAAAGAACCAATCTGATAGAGGAAAAGGTGGGGAAAAAAGTGAATTCTCCTAACTATCCCAGCCAGTGTTTTGTATTTGCCCTCATGTTCTCTGACTGATTTGAGGAGGCTGATTTAAACACTTCCTGAATGGGGAAGCAGTAATAGAATAGACTCATTACCTTTAATTGTTTCCTTTTTTTCAAAAAGTACTTATGGCATATGATGCTAGGTCCTATGGAGAATCTAAGAAAACTGACTAAAATACACTTTTTGCCTATAAGGGACATATTCCCTTCTCACAAAGCCTCAACATATACAATCTTAAAGCAGGATATGATGGGACTTCTGACTTGTCAGAGCTCCCCAGTGGTAAAGAATCTGCTTGCCAACTCAGGAGACACAAGAGACGCGGGTTCGATCCCTAGGTCAGGAAGATCCCCTGGAGGAGGAAATGGCAACCCATTCCAGCATTCTTGCTGGGAAAATTCCATGGACAGAGAACCTGGTGAGCTACAGTCCACAGGGTTGCAAAGAGTCAGACACAACTGAACACACACAAGCTTCTGAATTCTTAAAGGCATATTTATAGGAGGGAATTACAGCGGGTTACATTGATAAACTGGCATTTGAAATTGGCCTTGGAGTGTGGGTAAGAATGTAGAGAAATAGAACTGGAAGAGGGTGTTTCACCTGGAGAAAGGGCACAGACAGGCTGTAGGGTCCAGATATAAGGCTGGTTTCTCCAAGCTACAGTAAGACCCTTCCATGTGGGAACCTTTTGGTTCTTTCTCCATTAGGAAATGATAGCTGCTGAGTCAATATTTGTTACCAAAAAAATTATTTTACATGTGTAGTGGTATAAGATCTCCCATAGTGTGGTGGATTCTTAGTTTGAGCCCAAGCCACATCTGGTTACACTGAAATAGAAGGGACAGGACATCAAAAGGCTCTCTCGGTGAGGCAGTGAGGATCGAGGGGCTCCTGAAGGAGAGTGCATCCTAAGAGAAGGGGCCACGCAGCCTACGTTTGGCCCAGTCATAAAGACAAGTTCTTCAGAGAGAAGAAATCATTATAAAAGGGCTATTATTTGCTACTTTTGTTTTCTGACCCAACACTGCTCTTATTGTAGCCTCAGAGCATGTCTTGAGTAGGTGTTCCTCAGACCGTCACTTGTATATGAATCACCTGGGACTCTTCTTAAAAGGCAGATTCTGATATACAGGACCTAAGAGTCTGCATTTCTAACAATTCTGCCCAATGATGCTGGCCCATGGATCACATTTTGAGTAGAAATTGTCCCAAGACATGGGACACAAATAGTCTGCTGGGGAACCTCCAAGGGGACATTCCGTGTTTCCTTTTGTTTAAAAAAAAAAAATCTATATTAAAAGTTTATTTTTAATTGACTGATGATTGCTTTATAATATTGGTTTGGTTTCTGTCATACATCAATGTAAATACGTCTGAGTTGAGGCACTGGGATCTTCATTGTGATGCTCAGGGCTTAGTCATCCTGCAGCATGTGGGATCTTAGTTCCCTGACCTGGCACCGAACCCATGTTCCCTGCTTTGGAAGGCAGATTATCAACCACCAGGGAAGTGCAGTCTATGCTTCTGCACACACCGCAGCACTGCTTTGGCATTTCCAGGACGTCTGTGGCAGCATCCTGGGGAAGGCAGTGTCACTAGAAAACTCAGCAACATCTAGCCCATGATGGCTAGAGCTGAGAAGAGGAAAGAAAAAAGGAGGTGACTAGACAGGTAACTGGTTTTACTTATAGCACAAGTGAAACATTATCTGAAATCCCAGAAAAATTTGGGGGACCTTTTCGTGACATTACGGTCCTATGTGAGAAGTGAAGACAGTTCCGTTCAGCTCAGTTGCACAGTCCAACTCTTTGTGACCTCATGGACTGCAGCACGCCAGGCCTCCCTGTCCATCACCAATTCCTGGAGCTTACTCAAACTCACATCCATTGAGTCAGTGATGCTATCCAACCATCTCATCCTCTGTTGTCCCCTTCTCCTCCCTTCAATCTTTCCCAGCATCAGGGTCTTTTCAAAACAGTCAGTTCTTCAAATCAGGTGGCCAAGTATTGGAGTTTAAGCTTCAGCATCAGTCCTTGCAATGAATATTCAGGACTGATTTCCTTTAGGATGGACTGGTTGGATCTCCTTGCTGTCCAAGGGACTCTCAAAAGTCTTCCCCAACACCACAGTTCAAAAGCATCAATTCTTCAGCACTCAGCTCTCTTTATAGTCCAACTCTCACATCCATACATGACTACTGGAATAACCATAGCTTTGACTAGACAGAACATTTTTGGCAAAGTGATGTCTCTGCTTTATAACATGCTATCTAGGTTGGTCATAGCTTTTCTTCTAAGGAGCAAGTGTTTTTTTTCATTTCATGGCTGTAGTCACCATCTGCAAGTGATTTGGGAGCCCCCTAAAATAAAGTCTCTCACTATTCCCACTGTTTCCCCATCTATTTGCTGCGAAGTGATAGGACCAGATGCCATGATCTTAGTTTTCTGAATGTTTTAAGCCACCTTTTTCACCCCCCTCTTTCACTTTCATCAAGAGGCTCTTTAGTTCTTCACTTTCTGCCATAAGGGTGGTAACATATGCATATCTGATGTTATTGATATTTCTTCCAACAAGCTTGATTCCAGCTTGTGCTTCATCCAGCCCAGCATTTCTCACGATGTACTCTGCATGTATGTTAAATAAGCAGGGTGACAATATACAGCCTTGACATACTCCTTTCCCTATTTGGAATTCAGTCTATTGTTCCATGTCCAGTTCTAACTGTTGCTTCCTGACCTGCATACAAATTTCTCAGGAGGCAGGTAAGGTGGTCTGGTATTCCCATCTCTTTCAGAATTTTCCACAATTTGTTGTGATCCACACAGTCAAGGATTTGGCATAGTCAATAAAGCAGAAGTAGATGTTTTTTTGGAACTCTCTTGCTTTTTCAATGATCCAACGAATGTTGGCGATTTGACCTCTGATTCCTCTGCCTTTTCTAAATCCAGCTTGAACATCTGGAAGTTCAGAGTTCACATACTGTTGAAGCCTGGCTTGGAGAATTTTGAGCATTACTTTGCTAGTGTGTGAGACGAGTGCAATTGTGTGGTAGTTCAAGCTTTCTTTGGCATTGCCATTCTTTGAGACTGGAATGAAAACTGACATTTTCCAGTCCTGTGGCCACTGCTGAGTTTTCCAAATTTGCTGGCATATTGAGTGCAGCACTTTCACAGCATCATCTTTCAGGATTTGAAATAGCTCAACTGGAATTTCATAACCTCCACTAGCTTTGTTCACAGTGATGCTTCCTAAGTCACTTGACTTCACATTCCAGGATGTCTGGCTCTAGGTGAGTGATCACACCATCCTGGTTATCTGGGTCATAAAGATCTTTTTGATACAGTTCTTCTGTGTATTCTTGCCACCTCTTCTTAATATCTTCTACTACTGTTAGGTCCATACCATTTCTGTCCTTTGTTATGCCCATCTTTGCATGAAATGGTTCCCTTGTATCTCGGACTTTCTTGAAGAGATCTCTTGTCTTTCCCATTCTATCATTTTCCCCTATTTCTTTGCACTGATCACTGAGGAAGGCTTTCTTATCTCTCCTTGCTATGCTTTGGAATTCTGCATTCAAATGGGTATATCTTTCCTTTTCTCCTTTGCTTTTTGCTTCCCTTCTTTTCACAGCTATTTGTAAGGCCTCCTCAGACAGCCCTTTTCCTTTTTTGCATTTCTTTTTCTTGGGGATGGTCCTGATCCCTGCCTCCTGTACAATGTCATGAACCTCTGTTCATGACAAGTGCCAACAAAATCTGGATTATTACTGTTAATATGACTCCATCTACAAGTTGTAAATCTGGAAGATAATGGTTTTACCTAGTGGGAGATGATAATGAGAGTTTGAATATTTCAGGATAATCTAGAAGATATTTTTATGTAAATATTCCATGATTCTACCTTTCCATCTGGGCCAAAAACACATAACTGCACACATGTGAAGAAAATGTTCCTATTCCTGTGGATTAAATATTATTAAGAAATATTGTTCTCTCAATCCTAAACTCCCAATTATCCCTCACTGCACCTCATTTCCCCTCTGGTAACCATATGTTTGTTTTCTAAGTCTGTGAGCCTATTTCTGTTTTGTAAATACAAGTTCATTTGTATTATTTTGTTTAAATTCTGCATAAAAGTGGTATCATATGATATTTGTCTTTCTCTGACTTACTTCGCTTAGTATGATAATCTCTTAGAGTCTATCCTGCTACTGCTGCTAAGTCACTTCAGTCATGTCCAACTCTGTGTGACCCCATAGATGACAGCCCACCAGGCTCCCCCGTCCCTGGGATTCTCCAGGCAAGAACACTGGAGTGGGTTGCCATTTCCTTCTCCAATGCATGAAAGTGAAAAGTGAAAGTGAAGTCTCTCAGTTGTGCCCGACTTTTAGCGACCCCATGGACTACAGCCTACCAGGCTCCTCCGTCCATGAGATTTTCCATGCAAGAGTACCACGTTGCTGCAAACAGCATTATTTATGTATATCTATATATCTATATATATCTATATATATATGATGGACTATTACTCAGCTGTTAAAAAGAATGTGGTGTGGGGTCTTTATACATATACGTTGTGTATATATATATATATATATATGTGGTGTATATATATATACACACACCGCATCTTATTTATCCATTATTCTATTGATGAACATTTAGGTTGCTTACATGTATTGGTTGTTGTAAACAGCGCTGCAACAAACAGTGGTGTGACACACTACTATATTTAAAATAGACAACCAACAAGGACCCACTATACAGGGAACTCCACTAAATATTCTGTAATAACCTAAATGGGAAAAGATATTGAAGAAAGAATAAATACATGTATAGCTGGTAAAGAATCTGCCTGCAAAGCAGGAGACCATGGTTTGATTCCTGGGTCAGGAAGATCCACTAGAGAAGGGATAGGCTACCCACTCCAATATTCTTGGGCTTCTTTGGTGCCTCAGCTGGTAAAGAATCTGCCTACAATGCAGGAGAACTAGATTCGATCCCTGGGTTAGGAAGATCCCTGGAGAAGGGAAAGGCTACCCTTTCCAGTATTCTGGCCTAGAGAATTCCATGGACTATATAGTCCATGGTGTCATAAAGAGTCAGATATGACTGAGTGATTTTCACTATCATATATGTACATATAACTGAACCACTTTGCTGTACACTTGAAAAGAACACAACATTGTTAATCAACTATACTCCAATATAAAATAAAAATAAATAAATAAAATATGACACAAACAAACTTATCTATAAACAGAAGCAGACTCACAGGACATAGAGAACAGATTCGTGATTGCCAAAAAGGAGGAGGGCTGGGAAGGAATGCATTGGGAGTTTGGGATAAACAAATGCAAACTATTATATACCTGTATAACTGAATTGGAGAAGGCAATGGCACCTCACTCCAGTACTCTTGCCTGGAAAGTCCCATGGATGGAGGATCCTGGTGGGCTGCAGTCCATGGGGTTGCTAGGAGTCGGACACGACTGAGTGACTTCACTTTCACTTTTCACTTTAATGCATTGGAGAAGGAAATGGCAACCCACTCCAGTGTTCTTGCCTGGAGAATACCAGGGACGGGGGAGCCTGGTGGGCTGCCGTCTATGGGGTCGAACAGAGTCAGACACGACTGAAGTGACTTAGCAGCAGCAGCAGCATAACTGAATTATTTGCTCTATATCAGAAACTAACACAACACTGTAAGTTAGCCATACTTCAATAAGACAAATTAAAATTTTAAAATGAACTGTTGCTATCCAATCACTTAAAAACAACCTCATCAATGTATAGAAAAAACAAGAGGGAAATAACACATCATAAAAAACAACTGAGTTAGTGTAGTGGCTTTATAAGTAATTTTTTTCCAGATTTTTTCAACTTTTATAATTATGTATATATATATTTCATTTTAAAAAAGGAAGCTAACAGATACCTTTCTGGAGAATTAGCACAATGTATTTTCCTAATTGGGCTTCCTAGGTGGCGCTAGTGGTGAAGAACCCACCTGCCAACGCAGGAGACATTAGAGGTGAATGTTCAGTCTGGGTCAGGAAGATCCCCTGGAGTAGGAAATGGTAACCCATTCCAGGATTTCTTGCCTGGAAAATTCCATGGACAGAGGAGTTGCAAAGAGTCAGACATGACTGAAGTGACTTAGCGCACACATTCATTTTCCTAATTGAAGCTCCATATATGTATTTATGAATATATTTTTTCTAGTTAAAAAAGTAACGCATTATCATTACTAAGAAGTATTCCAAAATTACAGAAATACATAATGTAGAATGTGAAAGCCCAGGGGTAACACTGAAATTCCAATACCTATTTTAAAAGCTAATTTGATCCATAATACCACTATTAAATTTTGTTAATCTAATGAACTGACTTCTGAATTATTGGATACAATCAGACTGATACAGGCACCCTTTCCTCTGGGATCTATTGAAAACAAAAATAGTTTTTAAAAAATTGCACAATGCCTCTCAAAAATGTTTTGACCTAATCTAGACTTTCTGTCCTAATCTTATCAACTCTCTAATGATTCAGGAAAAAACAAGCAATGCTCTTCTGAATTTAATTAAAACTAATAAATCCTTATCTTTAAACATAAAATATCTTTAGTAGAGCATCTATTATTCTCTAGATTCTGTTCTTTGTGCACGTTTCCCTTATTAGTTTATAAGCTTCATGAGGAAGCTTAGTCATCTTTGTATATCTCTTTGTAGAGCTCATAGTATGGTGCCTTGTCCATAGAAAGCACTCGGTAAATTACACTGAGCAGTTTCAAAGTAAAAAGGAAACTAAAAATTTAAAGTTATTTGTTGTCGAGGAAGAAACAGTAGCAAGGGCCAAATGAGTACTTTGCATTTTGGAAAAGCAGGTTAAAAGTTCCCCCAAATTATGGGGGAGGGTGAAAGCAGGGAATTCCTTGAGTCTTTAAAATGAGTCTTAGGGACTTGCCTGGTGGTCTAGTAGCTAAGACTTCATGCTTCCAATGAAGTTTCGATCCCTGGTCAGGGAAATAGATTCCACAAGCCACAACTAAAAAAGATTCTGTGTGGCTCAATGAAGATTGAAGAACCCACATGCTGCAGCTAAGATGAGATAAATAAATTAAAATAAATATTGAAGAATGAGCCTTAAAAAGAAAAGACCACACTTAATGTGGTCCTGGTACTGAGTGGGTCCTTAAACATTTTTATTAATGAAAGAGTGAGAAGTAATTTATCAAGATAGCTCAATAGTAAACTTTAAAAGTTCAGATGTCACAAGTGATTCTGATGAAAAAAGACATCTCCAGAAATCTGTGTGCCTGCACATATGTCCTGTAGCCTCTACTTCTGGCTTTAGAATGGCTATCTTATTTTCCAGAACATGTTTTCTGACTTTCACAGTCTGGGTTTGGTATCCCCACCTTTGTGCTCCTTGGTTATATTCATTCTTTCCACATCTTTGTGACTTCTTGCTTATCTGTATGAATTCTCTACTAGTTCATGAGCTCTTTGAAGGTGCTTGCTGGGTCATGACTTGGTATTACCATCATCTAGCGTAGACCTGGACGTTGCAGGTCGTCAATAGATATTCATCCACTAAAAGTGAATACGTAAATGGTCAAACACTGGGAGGGCAAAAACAGAAACATGGAAGACAAATATACGGGGGAATGGAATGTAAAAGAAATATCAGGCAATATAAACTTTCATATGTATTCATATGTTTCAAGCTAATAGCAACAAAGATCTGAGGCAAGAAGTACATGGCAGGGTTAGGAGATGGAGATGTTTTTAGCCAAAAAGAACAAAGTAGAGAAATTCCCTGGTGGTCCAGTGGTTAAAAATCTGCCCGCCAGTTCCGGGGACATGGCTTTGATGCCTGGTGCAAGAAGATTCCACATGCCTCAGGACAACTAAGGTGGTGCACCGCAACTACTGAGGCCTGTGTGCCTGGAGCCCATGCTCTGAAACGAGAGAAGCCACCGCAGTGAGAAGTCCAAGCTCCGCACTAGAGAGTAGCCCCCAGCTGCCAAAACCAGAGAAAGTCTGCGCACGACAATGAGGACCCAGAACAGCCAAAAACAAATACCATTAAATGAAAAACAGAGAACAAAGTAGAGAGAAAGAGACACACTAATGGGACAAAAATTGAAGTTAGACAAAGACAGAGAGAAAGCAGAATAACTGAAGTGGCATATAAAAGAGAAACATGTAGATAAACCCAATCTCAAATATTAATAGAGAAATATGAATAGTAGGGAAGTAGGAAGCAGTGTGTGTGTGTGTGTGTGTGTGTGTGTTAGTCACTCAGTTGTGTCCAACTCTTTGTGACTCCATAGACTATAGCCCACCAGACTCCTCTGTCCATGGGATTCTCCAGGCAAGAATACTGAAGTCAATTGCCATTCCTTTCTCTGGGGGATCTTCCCGACCCAGGGATCAAACCCAAGTCTCCTGTATTGCAGGCAGATTTTATTTACTGTCTGAGCCACCCAAGAAGACTGAAGGAAGTCCAGATAGAGTAGTAGGGAATAAGGGTACCTAGATAATTTAAATCTAGGTAGAACATGTCCAGGTCTAGATGGACTTTATTCTTTGGTTGGCATAATGACTTCTGTAAGAGACTATAGAAGTACTTTGGTAATGTTTAAAGAATATTGGAGAGGAATGCCAGAATACAACTAAAGACTTCTATATCTTGGTGGAAAAGATGTAGAAATATGTACCAGATGATAATACACGTAGTTACACTAGAAGGCATCTGAAAATCAAAGGTAGCCATTTATTGGATTGGGAACACCTTAGCACAAGGCTCCAGTGACATGTTACAAGGTGTTACAGTCTACTTTATCTTTTTTATTTATATTTCTTAAGTCAATAATTTGAATGAATAGAGTTTTATTGTTCATTGTTGCTGTTCAGTTGCTCAGTCTTGTCTGACTCTTTGCAACCCCATGGACTGTAGCACACCAGGCTTCCCTGTCCTTTGCTGTCTTCCAGAGTTTGCTCAAATTCACGTCCGTTGAGTCAGTTACGCTATCTAGCCATTTCGTCCTCTGCCACATCTTTCTCCTGTTGCCTTTGATCTTTCCCAGCATCAGGGTCTTTTCCAGTGAGTTGGTTCTTCCCATCAGGTGGCCAAAGTATTGGAGCTTCAGCTTCAGCATCAGTCCTTTCAATGAATGTTCAGGGTTGATTTTCTTTAGGATTCATTGATTTAATCTCCTTTCAATCCAAGGGACTCTCAAGAGTCCTCTCCAGCACTGCAATTCCAAAGCATCAGTTCTTTGGTGCTCTGTACATGACAGTGGAAAAACCATCGCTTTGACTAGATAGACCTTTGTTAGCAAAGTGATGTCTCTGCTTTTTAACATGTTGCCTAGGTTTGTCATAGCTTTCCTTTCAAGGAACAAGTATCTTTTAATTACATGGCTGCAGTCACTGTCTGCAGTGAATTTTGAGTTCAAGAAAGTAAAATCTGTCACTGCTTCTAGTTTTCCCCTTTTTATTTGCCGTGAAGTGATAGGACTGGATGCCGTGACCTTAGTTTTTAAAAATGTTTTTTATGACTGAATAAAACACTGTGTATGAACTTCTAGGGAAAATAGAAATCATGTATTTTAATAGGCTCAAGGAAATAATAATAAGCAGGGATTATGATTTGATATGAAAATGGATATGTACATAAATATAGTTCATAGAAAGTAAAATGTACAAAGAGTAGTAATATATTATTATTTTAGGCTGCGTAGTTTCTTTGGAGACATTGCACCAAAACCTTGGGAGTTTGGGATGGACATGTACACACTGCTATATTTAAAATGGATAACCAACAAGGACCTGCTGTATAGCACAGGGAACTCTACTCAATATTTTGTAACAACCTGAATGGGAAAAGAATTTGAAAAAGAATATATACATATATATGTATAAGTTAATCACTTTACTATATACTTGAAACTAACATGACATTGTTGGTTTACACCAATATAAAAATAATAATAATAAAGTCATTGTAACAGTCACTTCCATAGCTTCAATTGACTAATGTTGATTTATGGTTCATTTAAATGCCCATTTCATTAAAAAAGAAAGAATACTACTTTTCAATATTTCCCTTGACCACCAAAAACATCATCCAACAGAAGAAAAACTGTGATCGCTCAGAAGAGACTTTATTGTACAAAATTATACCGTAATCATTTTTTCTTAAAATGGGAGCATATTGTTACATGAACTTTTCTACACTGGTTTTAAACACACACACACACACATCATCACCACCAGCAGCAACAGAAATTTTCCAAGCAATGATCTGTAGTCTGGACAATTCTTGGTTAACATCTTAAAGTTGTGTGCTAGAACTCCTGAACTGCTGGAGGGAGAATGTTTGGTATTTAGCGTGAAAGTCTTGGCTGTTTCTTAGAGGAACATGTGTTTGGTTTTGATTTCAGTTTAATTTGATTCAGTGGTTAGAAACACAACTGCTGAACCAACAGTCAACACGAACATGTCTTTCAGTTGAGAGAGGGTTGGGATTAGGCTCAGTTCTTGGGAAAAGGGTTATGAGGTGGCTTTCCGTGATCTGGAAAGTTCATTGGCAAGGGCTAAAATGCTGGCTGGCAAAGACGGGAATATGATCTTAAACAAACCTGTGGGGAAGAAAAGTATTTGAAAACATTCTTCTGGCCTTTGGTTTCTCCCATCCCCCTTTCTTCTAAGAAATCTAGATGAATGGATAACATTTTTAAATGTATCTTTATTTTTTTTTTAATAAAAACTTAATTTTTAAATTAAAAAATAATTTTAATTTTTCTCTGCTTATATTATCTTCATTCTTACACCCTGGATCTGAATAGGAGATTTTAAGTGAATAACATTATAAGCTGTTCCATGTTATGGTTAAGAATGCAAGATTTGCCAAAGGCAGCATGGGTGTGAATCTTATTTTGCAACTTTATTCAATGAAGAGGCACTTTTCCAGGCAGTGGGAATGTAGCAGTCAACAAAACAGACAGCAATCCCTGCCATCACAACCTTGCCTAGTAGCTTTAGGACATTAACTACACTGTGATTCAGTTTCCTTCTCCAGAGATTACAGAGGCATCTTGCTTGCTTGCTAAATCGCTTCAGTCACATCTGACTCTTTTGCAACCCCATGGACTGTAGCCTGCCAGACTCCTCTCTCTGTGGGATTTTCCAGGCAAGAATACTGGAGTGGGTTGCCATGCCCTTCTCCAGGGGATCTTCCTAACCCAGGGATTGAACTTGGGTCTCCTGCATTGGAGGCAGCTTCTTTATTGTCTAAGCCACCGGGGAAGCCCATAAAGGCATCTACTTCTGGGCATGTCTGAGGCATTAACTGAGTTGATTTGCATAAAATGCTTAGAACAGAGTTTAGCCCATAGAAAGCATTGAATAAATGTTAGATATTACATTTAAGAATTTTGTTTTTATTGGTGTTAACTTGTTTTATTGTGAAGCCTAACACACATGATGGATCCCTGGAAGCTCCTGTACCAAGCCTTTTTCTCAGGTTCTGCTTTCAGGAGAACCCAAACTTTGACACAGCCCTTCACTGATGATGTGTGTTGCCCATACCTTCTCCCACTCTGTGGCTTGCATTTTCATTATTTATAGGAGATTTTGATGAAAAATTCTTAACTTTAATCTTGATCAATTTCTCAGTCTTAGGTGTTTTTTGTTGTTGTTGTTGTTCTGGTCATGAAATCCTTTACTACCCCCATATCATGAAAACGTTTTTCTATATTTTCTTCCAAAAGTTTAATTTTTCAAACTCTCACATGTAGAGTTATGGCCCATCTGGAATTGATTTGGTATTTGATGAGTGGTGAAGGATGTTTTCTTATTTTTCACTAAGAGTATCTAGTTGACTGTCGTAGGCAGAATGAGGACCCTACAAAGATGTCCTGGTCCTGATCCCTGGAGCCTCATAATATGTTACCTTCTGCTGCAGAGAGGACCTTGCAGATGTGACTCTGGGATGACCAGTTTATCCTGTATTATCTGATTGAGCCCAGCTTAACCAAATAGAGCTCTAAAATAAAATCTTTCCAGGCTGCAGTCAAAAGGAAACTTAATTAGGGAAGAACAAGCCAGAGAGATGCAACACTGCTGATCTTGAAGATTGAGGAAAGGGGCCACAAGCCAATGTAGAATAGGGGATGTGGGTGGTTTTGCTGCTGCTGCTGCTAACTCGCTTCAGTCGTGTCCGACTCTGAGCGACCCCATAGACGGCAGCCCACCAGGCTCCCCCGTCCCTGGGATTCTCCAGGCAAGAACACTGGAGTGGGTTGCCATTTCTTTCTCCAATGCAAGAAGGTGAAAAATGAAAGTGAATTTACTCAGTCGTGTCTGACTCTTAATGACCCCATGGACTGCAGCCTACCAGGCTCCTCCGTCCATGGGATTCTCCAGTGGTTTTAGAAATCTGGAAATGGCAGGGAAATTAATTCCCTCCTAGAGCCTCCAGAAAAGAATGTTTCTGCCAATTGTTTATTTTATCTTAGTGAGGTTTGTTTTGGGCTGCTGACTTAAATAATGGTAAGATAATAAATGTGTTGTTTTAAGCCACTAAGTTTGTGGTTATTTGTTATGGCAGCTACAGAAACTTTACACATCGATCCAGCACTATTTATTGAAAAGGCTGTCTTTTACCCACTTCTCTGTACCTCCACTTTTCTCATAATTGTGTATCCATCTATTCACTGCCTATTTCTACATGCTCTCTTCTGTTTTAGTGGTCTTTTGGTCCATTTTTTGTGCCAGTATTGTACACCTTTGTATTCATTGGGACAGACCCTGATGCTAGGAAAGATTGAAGGTAGCAGGGGAAGTGAGAAACAGAGGACAAGATGGTTGAATAGCATCGCCGACTCAATGGGCGTGAGTTTGAGCAAACTCCAGGAGACAGTGAAGGACAAGGGAGCCTGGCATGCTGTAGTCCATGGGGTTGCAACTAAGACTCAGATATGGCTTAGCAACTGAACAACAACAAATCTTACTCCTTTAACTTCTATAAGATTTTAATGTTTTAAGTAGTTCTGTGAACTAATTCTCAGAACAAAATTTCCCATGATTTTTTAAAAATTAATTTATTTGGCTGCACTGGGTCTCAGTTGTGGCCCACGAGATCTTCTTTGTGGCAGGTTCTTTTTTTCAGTTGCAACGTGTGAACTTAGTTGCAGATGTGGCATCTAGTTTGGGACAAAGGATTAAACTTGGGCCGCCTGCTTTGAAAGTGTGACGCCTTAGCCTCTGGATGACCAGGGAAGTCCTTCCCATGATGTTCTTTAACAGCAGTTTGTCTTTCCTTACCTCTCTACATTTCAATATTAATTGCAAAACCACTTGTCAATTTCAGAAAAGGCAATAACAAAAATTCACTGGGATTTGGATCAGTATTGCACCTGCTGCATAGATTAACTCAGGAACTTGACCGCTTTATAATACGGGCATTTAAAACATCTGAGGTATACGACAGAGGATGAGATGGTTGTATGGCGTCACTGACTCGATGGATGGCATACACAAACGCGAGTTTGAGTAAACTCCTGTAGATGGTGAAGGATAGGGAAGCCTGGCATGCTTCATTCCATGGGATCACAAAGAGCTGGACATGACTGAACAACTGAACAACGATTTTTCCTAATAATCCTAATAGTTTTCTGTGTAGAGGCCTTGCATATCTTTTGGTAGATTTATTCATGTGTTTAATTTTATTTTAAATGTCATATTGTAGATATTTTGGGGTTCTTTTGGCTAACGTTACAATTGATTTTTGAATACTATTACACAGTCTTGTATGCTGACTTTTCCTCTAGCTTTGCTAATACACTTATTGATTCTGAAATTTAACTGTACTTCCTTTTGGAATTTTACATATGCAACCATATGACCTATGACTAATAGTAATTTTAGTTCTTTTCCTGCCCTTATAACTTAGATTTATTTATTTATTTTTGCATTATTCTGTAGCTGGAACCTTTAATTCAGTGACAAATAAAAATGGGGGAAAGCAGGCATTTATCTTGTTCTTAATATCCAAGAAAAGCTTTCAATATTTTCCCCAGAAGTATGTTTGTTATATGCTTTTTAGAACTACTGTTGATCAGATTTGGAAGTTCTCACCTATTACTAGGTTTTTAGGAGAAGTTTTTTCAATTAAACTTCGCTTTTGCGGTAATTTGTAGATTTACACACAGTTGTAAGAAATAATACTGAGAAAGTCTGTACCATCTACTCAGTTTATTCCCATGGTACCATCTTGCAGAGATATAGTGTAATGTTACAATCAGGACCTTGACATTACAATCCCACAATCTTATTCAGACTTCTCCCATTTTACTTATAGCGAAAGTGAAAGTGAAATTGAAGTCGCTCAGTCGTGTCTGACTCTTTGTGACCCCGTGGACTGTAGCCCACCAGGCTCCTCTGTCCATGGGATTCTCCAGGCAAGAGTACTGGAGTGGGTTGCCGTTTCTTTCTCCACTTTACTTATACTCATGTGTATTTAGTTCTATGTGATTTCATCACATGTGAATTGACCATAGTCAAAATACAGAACATTTTCATCATCACAAAGATTGCTCATGTGGCCCTTTTGTATGCACAGCTCTTTCCCTAACTCCTGTGAATCACTAATCTGTTCTTAATTTCTAAAATTTCATCTTAAAAAATTTTATACAAATCAAATAAATCATGTAGTATGCAATCTTCAGGAACTGGTTTTTTTTTCACTCAATATAATTCCGTGGAGATTCATCCAAGTTGTTTCACAGGTAAAGAATTCATTCTTTTTTTACTGCTTTCCTTAGTATGGATATATCACACTTTGTGCAAACATTCACCCATTGAAAGACATCTGGGTTGCTTCAGTTTGGGGCTAAACAAATAAAGCTGCTCTGCAAATTTATGTCTAGATCTTTGTGTGAATGTAAGTTTTCACTTCTCTGGGATAAATGTCCGTGAGTGCATATTGCTGCGTCGTATGGCGGTTTCATGCTTAGTTTTATAAAGAAGTCCCAAACTATTTCCCAGTGTGGCTATACCACAGAGGTTTTTAAACCACAAATAAATGCTGTTGCTGCTGCTGCTGAGTAGCTTCAGTCGTGTCCGGCTCTGTGCGACGCCATAGATGGCAGCCCAGAAGACTCCCTTGTCCCTGGGATTCTCCAGGCAAGAATAAATGTTGAAGTTTATCAAGTACCTTTATCATCGCCTGTTTAGTTCTTATGTTTTTTTTCCCCCCTCTTTATTCTGTTACAGTGGTGAACTACATTGGTTAATCTTTGATTTAAAGGAAACATTCTCAACTGAGTTTTGTTTGTCCTCCTTTTTCTAGTGTCTTGAGGTGTATGTTTCGATTGTTTGAGATTTTTCTTATTTCCTTAGGGAAGGGTTGTATTGCTGTCAACTTCCCTCCTGGCCCTGCTTTTGCTGCATCCCACAGATTTTTGGATCATTGTTTTCATTTTCATTTGTCTCCAGGTGTTTTTTTTTTTTTTTTTTTAATTTCCTCTTTGATTTCTGCATTGATCCATTGGTTGTGTGTTCTCAGTCGTTCAGTAGCATCTGACTCTGTGACCCTATCGATCAGTTTTCATGCCCACCAGTTTTCTCTGTCCATGGAACTTTCCAGGCAAAAATATTGGAGCAGCTTGCCATTTCCTTCTCCAGGGGATCTTTCTGATCCGGGGATTGAACCCATGTCTCCTGAGTCTCCTGCATTGGCAGGCAGATTCTTTACCTCTACATCATATGGGAAGCCCCAGTGGTTGTTTAGTAGCATATTATTTGGCCTCTGTGTGTTTGTGGTTTTCCACAAATTTTTTTCCCTTGTAGTTGATTTCTAGTCCTATATTGTTGTTGGACAAGATGCTTGGTATAGTTTTAGTCTTCTTAAATTCACTGAGATGGGTTTTGTGGTCTAACATACCACATATACGTATATAAAACCCCCACTGGCCTTCCAAGCCAGTTGTTTTGGTGGCTTAACCTCCCAGTGTAGGATTCTTTAGGCCTAGAGCTCTGTATTGGGCTCAGACTCCTAGCTCCTTGGGAAGAATGTCTGTAATTATCTTTTTTGTTGTGAGTCATCTACCTGAGAATGTGGGTCTCACATATCTCACATCTCTGCCCCTCTTACCCATCTTTATTGTAGTGTTCTTCTTCATATCTTCAGCTGTAGAGATCTTCTCAGCTAGTCTTCACATCCTTCTCATTAATAGTTGCTCTGTAAATAGTTGTAATTTTGATACGCCTGTGGAAGGTGAGCTTAGGCTCTTCCTACTCCACAATCTCAGCCCCCTAACTGTATATTTTAAATGGTGAATTGCATAATATGTGAATCATAGCTCAATAAAGCTACTATATGTATATATAAAAAATACAAGTTATAAAGTGTGTCATGGCTCAGCGGTAAACAATCCACCTGTCAATGCAAGAGATGTGGGTTCAGTCCCTGGGTCAGGAAGATCTTCTGGAGAAGGAAATAGCAACCCACTCCAGTATTCTTGCCTGGGAAATCCCATGGACAGAGGAGCCTGGTGGGCTACAGTTTATGAGGTCTCAAAGAGCCAGACATGACTGACCACGCATGCATGCATGGGATACACTCATTTTCTGGATTAATTTTTGAGTATTCTGATTTTCTCATAGTCTCATATGTTTGGCTATAACTTTAGGGTTAAATTTTTCTCTTAGTAAGCCTTAGGGAGAATCAGTTCATTCCAAAAATTTTCATATGGTTAATGGCAAATTCACTTCCTTTACTTTTTAAAATATAATGTGAAAATTAAGGGGCTGAATAAAAAATAATATCCACTGATAAATGCTCTAGTTGCATTTAATATATCTGTGTACCTACATCATCATCCATCAAGAAAACATTATTTTTTTCACAAGTGTTTCTTAGCAAATGACTACTCTGGGGAGCCCTCATGAAACCAAATAACTCTGAACTCTCTGGGACTCATTTTTGTCCTCTGTAAAATGGAAGAACTTGTTTAATCATGACTTTCAGACTTTGCTCCTTTAAGTCCTGGGTGTTCAAAGAATTAATTCACAAAATAGGGTGTTGGAGATAGAGGCATTGCCCAGCCAGAAATCCCTTTCAAAAAAGCAGCTCTGCTTTCTGTTCACATATTATTTGAACTTCTTCACTGGATTTCCTCTGAAGGGATCAGATACTAAAACGAACTTGAAAACCATTGGATTGGATTCTTTCTAGCTCTACGCAGTCTAAGATTGATTCTGCAATGTTAACAGAGGAAAGAGTTGTTTTATCATTTTATAGTTTGTGGGTTTTCAGAAACTCAGAAACATATGTTTCTAAGGAACTAAGTGACTAGGTAGATGGGCGATACATGAGGCGTGGCTGAGGGAGCAAGCAGGAATTGATCCTGTTAGAGAGGGCCCCAGGGATGGATTCTTTTCTCATAAAATCATTCATAGCCCCTCCTCAGCAACTAGAGAAAAGACTCATGTATTGTAGCTATTTCCCCAAGCACTGTTGACTCCACTAATTTAATGACAGCAGAGCAGTGTTGGTGAATTCAAGGCAAAACCAACGAGGAGACTGTGACTTCAATTTTCCCCTCCTCCTCCACCACTTTCTCCTGCCCCCCTGGCGGCTCCTCCCATTTTGGCTGGGGTGTGATAGAGCAGAACTGAAGTTTATTTTAATCTCTCTTAGGTCAGACACTTCAAAGCTGCCACAGTTCCTGGAAATCTACCCCAACCTTGACAGGCTCACCAGTTGATGCACAGAATGTGGTCCTTTCATAGCCTCCGGTATGGTGGAAAGCAGTCCAGTTTTTCCTTGATGACTGCATAGCTAATGAGCTTTCACTGCAGGACTGGCTGCCTCAAAACTTAGGGAGGATGCCTTCCAGGTACTGTGTGCTCTGTACTGTGTATAAAACATCGGGTAGAGTTGGCACAGAGTGTTTCATAACAAACTCTATTTTCACCTAAGAAGAAAAGATTTATAAGGTTCAAATTGTTAATACTAGAGTCACTGATGTGGATAATTGCAATGCTTTCTGGAGACCGTTCCCTGGGCTGGAAAAGGAGAAGCGTTGTATCTACCCGAGCTCCCTCACCCATCTGCCTCCAATGTAACCCATCCCATTCCAACCCCCACTCTGCTTGCAGAGTAATCCATCTCACGTATAGACCTGGTCTTGCCTTCTTCTGCCTCAATGCCTGTGATGACTTTCCATTGACTTCTGAATAAAGGAAAAACTGTTTGGCAGAACATACAAACACCAGCTTTATCCTGTACCTTTGGTTCTTCCCATTCTGTGGTCACTCTAGCTGGGGGTCAGAACCTGAAGTTTTAGCCCAGCTGGGTAGAATGTTGAGAATATCTTCTTTTTCCTTTTAAAAATAGTCTTGTGCTGCTCAAGAGTAGTTATCAAGTCTTCTTGCAACAATATCAATGTGCATCTTTATTAAAAAAAAAAAATACTTCTAAGCACCTAAACCTGAAAACTGCTGTTTCTTGTTTAGTCACTAAGTTGTGTCTGACTCTTTTGCAATCCCAGGGACTGTAGCCCACCAGACTCCTCTGTCCATGGGATTTCCTGGGCAAGGATACTAGAGTGGGTTGCCTTTTCCTTCTGCAGGGGATCTTCTCGACCCAGGGATCCAATTTGAGTCTCCTGCGTTGGCAGGGGTATTCTTTATCATTGAGCCACCAAGGAAGCCTGCTGTTCCTTATAGCTATAGTTTAAAGAGAGGTGCTAGTACCAAGTGGATTTCATTGCCTTTGGGAGGCTCTGGCCTTGCCCCTCAAAATGAATTTGAAGGTTCTACGGCTCTGGTAGCCAGTGCCTGCTGGGGACGGGTGCTGTGGCCATCGGGTCCTCGAGTGCCTTCTTCCCCTATATGCGATGGGAGGTATGGGGGAATGTACACATGTACCGTGCCCTCTCTCAATCCCTGCAGACAGAGATGTGGGTGCCTGAGCACACTGAATACTGATCATGAAGGTGGAGGAGACCACAGTCAGTATGAGTGCCGCTGACCAGGAGTCAAGCAGTTCCGCTACTCCAAGATCAATTCAGTGTGTAACTTCGCACTGCCCCATCAGGTCCTGCATTGCTAGCACAGGCCACGTTCACCAACAAGAGGCCCAATACCTTATTTTATGTGCAGTTCTTCCCAGTCCCCAGGGCTGCCCAAATAAAATTGTTTGGGTAAACCAAAAACCAAAACAACAAACAAACAAAAAACTTTTAATAATAGAGTGAATATTTACTGCCAGGCATTATATTGTATCTTCTAGGTTAACTCTCTTAATCTTTTCAACAACCTAAGACATAGGTGCTATTCCTGACTGTATCTGGCAGATAAGGAAACTTAGGTAAAGAGAGATTAAATAATTATCCGAGTTCACAAGTATCAAAGCCAGGTTTCAAATCCTGGCAGTCAAGCTTCACAAGTCATCCTCTTAACCATGCTCCCTTATAATATGCTCTTACTAAAAATGCAGATTCACAGGGCTCCTTTACAGTCTAAGAGTCTATATTTTAAACAAGATTCTAAGGCAATTCTTCAATAGCCTTGTTTGAAACCATTTTGCTCAACTAGAAAACAGTAGGTGAGTGCCCTCTAGTGCATATACATAAGTGTTACACATTGAATTGACTAATGAATACAGTCCATGGAACTCTCCAGGCCAGAATACTGGAAAGGGTAGCCTTTTCCTTCTCCAGGGGATCTTCGCAACCCAGGTCTCCCGCAATGCAGGCCGATTCTTTACCAGCTGAGGCACAAGAGAAGTGTTACGCATTTGTTCATGTTAAATCAGATCTTTTAAATATGTTGCTTACTGAGAAGCCACATTGCATGATGCACAAATTTTAAGAACTGCATTAGGATAAAGTATTTCCATGTCAATAACTTAACTGATTAACACTATATTAAATTTATTTTGCCACAAAAATTATGTAATTATTGCAGTAACTGTCCCTCATCAGATTTTAGCAGCTCCTGGAAATTTAATTATTGGAAGCCTTCATCCCAGCACGTCTGGTGACTAGACATGGAGGCTCACAGCCTTAGTGCGCAGTAACTGCTAACTGTGAAACATCACATGCACACTGCAGAGTGGCAGATCTTACTCATCCTATCTGTGGTGGCTTCGTGACATCATTAATTGTCTTCAACAGGTTCTGCTCAATTTATTTTCTCAGAAGGGGATTACACTTAGAACCTTGTTTTTTCTTATCCTCTTTAAGTTAGAGCTGGAAGGGAAGAGAATCAATTAACTCTTTAGTGTGTTATAAATATATGTAAATCCCCTGTATTACTATGTTACATTATTGCATATTCCCAAACAGGAAACCATCCATTAGTTAGAATTAAAACTGTGACTTTCACAATTCAAGAAAGGATTGCAGAACGGATTTTCAGTGGACAAATAGTTGTCTGTACCACAAACCACCTTCTATATTTGAACATTTTTATGTGATTTTCTAAGCAGCCAGCTATTCACAGAAAATAGGCAAGAAAGCAAGTATCAGGTATTTCAAGAATAACAGTTAATGAAATGATACAACTTTTACATAGGTGCTACTGATTCAGTTGAGAACCTGTTTTGTTATCCATCAGAGTTGTTCTTCAGTTGCTAAGTTGTGTATGACTCTTTGAGACCCCATGAACTGCAGCATGCCAGGCTCCCCTATCCTTTACTATCTCCTAGAGTTTGCTCAAACTCATGTGCATTGAGTTGGTGATGCCATTCAACCATCTAATCCTCTGTTGCCCCCTTCTCCTCCTGCCCTCAAGCTTTATCAGGGTCTTTTCTAATGGATCGGCTTTTTGAATCAGGTGGCCACAGTATTGGAGCTTCAGCTTCAGCATCAGTCCCTCCAATGAATATTCAGGGTTGATTTTCTTTAGGATTGACTCATTTGATCTCTTTCCTGACCAAGGGACTGTCCTTCATAGTAGAGATTTATGGACCTAGACAATTAGTTCAAAAGTAAATAGAAGCAGTCCTTGCATTGCATGGCTTCAATATGCATACATTTAATTAGTTACTATGGTTTAGTTAAATATCACTCGTTGCCGAACCACACAGTTCAAATTTCAGTTACTATACCCACCCACCCCCCACACACACATACACACACACATATATGTGGTAGACAGAGATAGAGATGGATATATAAAGTACAAACTGGGTGCTAGCTCTTCAGTCCACAGATCACTACATAGATAAGAGATGCACATGCTCTTCACGGACCAATCACATTACTTTTTTGGAAAGTCTATTGGTGGCAACCAAAATGTCCATTGACAGAGGAATGGATAAAAAAGATGTAGTACATATATACAATGGAATATTACTCAGCCATAAAATAATGCCATTTGCAGCGACATGGGTGGGCCTGGAGATTATCATACTAAGTGAAATATGTCAGACAAAGGCAAACGCCATATGATATCACTTATATGTGGAATTAAAAAAATGATACAAATGAACTTATTTTCAAAATAGAAACAGATTCACAGATTTCAGAAACAAACTTATGGTTACCAAAGAGGAAATGGGGCTGGGGTGGGGGATAAATTAGAAGGTTGGGATTAACACATATACACTACTATATACAAAACAGATAATTGGGACTTCCGGACTTTCCTGGTGGCACAGTGAATGGAGATCTGCCTGCCAATGCAGGAGACACAGGTTTGATCCCTGGTCCAGGAAGATCCCACGTGTCATGGAGCAGCTGCGCCCATGCACCACAACTACTGAGCCCAAGTGTTGCAGCTACTGAAGTCTGTGTGCCTAGAGCTTGTGCTCCGCAACGAGAGAAGCCACCACAATAAGAAGCCCATGCATTGCAATGAAGAGCAGCCCCTGCTCACTGCAACTAGAGAAAGCCTGCATGCAGCAATGAAGATTCAGCACAACCAAAAATAAATAAGATGGATTATTTTTAAAAACAGGTAATCAATGAGGATCAGATGTGCAGCTCCGGGAATTCTACTCAATATTTTTTAAACCTACACGGGAAGAGAACTTGAAAAAGAATGGGATAATAGATGTATACATATCAGTATAACTGAATCACTTTGCCGTGCACCTGAAACTAACACAACATTGTCAATCAACTGTACTCCAATGTAAAATAAAAATTAAAAAAAAGGTTTGTGGTAACTGGCCACTGCGCATCTGCTACTCAGTTTACGTACAGAGAGCAGAGTGTGTAGCTATGTTGCTTCTTTGTCTACCAGTGATAAATCCATGTGACATTTTACAAAAATGATAATTGGACAGTAGAGATGAAAGTGGAGTAAAGAAACAAAAAGTGAAATTCTAATTGAATATAAATGGAATTAGAAAAAGCTGATCAAGGAAATGTCATCACTGCCGCTGTTTGAGACACAGATGCTTAGCCAGAGGAACTGTTAGTCTGTGTTCTCCAGAGAAACAGAGTCAATAGGACTTGTATATATATACACATACACACACATGCACACGCACACACATAATGAGAGACATATTTTAAAGAGTTGGCTCACATGACTATGGAGGCCAACATGTGAAAATGTGCAGAGTGAACCAGCGTACTGGAGACCTAGGTGAAAGCTGATGGTGTAATTCAAGATGTGACTAAATATCTGGACACAATGGCCCAAACAAGTTGATACATAACATTAAGCATCATTCGGAGAAGGCAATGGCACCCCACTCCAGTACTCTTGCCTGGAAAATCCCATGGATGGAGGAGCCTGGTTGGCCGCTGTCTATGGGGTCACACAGAGTTGGACACGACTGAAGTGACTTAGCAGCATTAAGCATCAAAGGAACTTTGTGAAGGTTAACTTATTGACACAGATGAAAAAACTGGTTATGACAAGCCACATAAAGATGTCCCAGAGGAAGTGTTGGTGGTAAACAAAGAAACAAACAGGAAATCTTCACATTACAAAACTCTTGGAATATTTGACAACATCAAAAGTGCAAGGATAAAATATCAGAAGCTAATACAAACTTAGAAAGAAGACTGACAATTCACCAAGGAATAGAAAAGATGCTTGTTTCATATTGCAAGATATACAACAAAAAAGGCAGTTTTTTTTTTTTTTTTTTTTTTTTGCCACACCTCACTGCTTGCAATATCTTAGTTTCCTGACCAGGGACTGAATCCATGTGCTTGCAGTGAAAGCACAGAGTCCTAACCACTGGACAGCCAGGCAATTCCCAAAACTATTCTTGATAAGTACAAAGAAATAAAACACTTTACTTCTGAATGTTTCTAATGTTTTAAATTGAAGGGAACTAAGTAAATATTAGTTTTTGTGGAGAAGCTGAAAGGCTTTAAGCAAATACTGAAAATATATTTGCTCCACTCCTGACGAAGGTTGGAAGCTGGGACGAGCATAACAAAGGGTTATGAGCGTTCACTGAGTGCCCAAGGCTGGGAACGGATGACAAAGGGTCAATACGTCCGGCCTTGAGGCGTTCGAAGACTTCCTGCTGACCACCTGTTTCTGAGAGCAAGGACTGTTGTTTCATGATAAGACTCCCTTTAGAGTTTCGCCAAAGCTACGTTATGGCTTGGGCGGTAGGAACTGTATTTTATGCTTGAATGCTTTAATGTTTATCTGGAATGGCTACGTGCAAGTCAGCCTTATGCTCTATTCCCTGAAAATTATAAAACTACACAACTGGATAATAAACTTTGTCAGTCCACTAGAGGCTGTCCCTGAGTGTCCTTTTCAGAGCACGGTTCTCTGAGCCTTACAAGTTTTGATATTTTTTTATTTATAACTTACAGTAACCAAATCTTTAATGTTTTGACAAAATAGTTTAAAGATTACAGAACAGTCAGTTCTTTTTTTACATTGATTATTAAGATTGGTTGGTTTAGCTTCTGTTCGCATGGTCATTTTTATGATCCCAAAGTACCATGCAAAATGGGTACTGACTGTGTGATATTTCATTTAAGGAGATTGTCTGGTGGCTCAAATGGAATTTCTTTCTGGGACAGTGGGAGAGGGTATTAGCTCCTTTGTGTACTCTGAAGTTTCTAGCAAGATGTAAGGATTTAGAAAATATTGATCTCATTGTTTTAGTAGAAAGGCTCTCAATCAGATAGAAAAGTGATGTTAAAACAACATTAGAAACAAACTCCACACTTGCTCTATGTCTAAACCTAAGCTTCAGTTTCTTGATCCATCACGTGAGGGTAGTAACAGTGGTTCTTTCTTTTATGAGGTTGTTTTCAATGTAGCACATAAAAGGTGCTAAATAAATGTCTATAGAAGAATGAGTGACCAGGACTCAGTATCACTGAGAATAGTTATCCCACAAAGTTCTCATAACCTCTTGAATTACAGTGGAGACTAGGACAGGCTGCCTCAGAACTAGTGAGAATGAGGGTGAGAGGGGGGGGTCAAATACATGGAGCAAGAAAGCCTGATCCCTCGAAGCTACATGTATTAGCACCAAAAGTATTTAATCTTTTCCCTCAGTCCTCATTCCTATTCCCCTTGACCTTTGTGCTCTCTTACCGGAGGTTGAATGGTTCAATTTGGGAAAAGGAGCAAAGGAATTAGACCTTGGGTCTGGCCTCAGGGTCTCCTAATGGTGCCTATTCTTGCCTTTTTGGTTCTCTCTGTTGCCTCACTCTTCTCAGCAAAAAACAAAAAACATGCTCAAGTCTTCCAACTCAGACAAAAGATCAGTCTGATAAGTGCCTACCCAAGCTATTATTGTTCTACACATTCCTTTAAATTACCTGCCCTCCTCTGGTTTTCTGAACCTCTTGTTACAAAGGCATCCAGTGATTTCATAATTTCTAGTATCCAGTACTCAGCACTAAGCTCTCCAATCAGAAAGTTCAGCTTTCTATCCACTGGCCACACTTACCTCCTTGGCTCCTCATCTCATGCTTCTGGGACATAAGAGTTCTTGTTTCTTTCGTCCCTAAATGTGTCTGGTGCCCTGTCTTCTAACTTTGAGCCCTTTATCCCTTTGTTTCAAAGTTATTCTGTGAACTTTACATCATTTCAGCTATGGGTATCTCATAAATCTACCCTTTCAGTCCTTATGCCTCTCTAGACCCACATTTCAGTTTACACACACCACCACGATCTTAAGTTCAATGTGTCTGTAATGAGGGAAGTGTTTCAAATGTGCTTCTCTCTCCCTCTACATTCATTCAACCCCATCACTTCTAGAAGCAACTCCTGGTTCTAGCTAAACAGATAGGGGAGAAAAGCTCACTCTAGATGCAGAGAACAAAGGAAACTGATTCTTGGCTCCTAAACTTACTAAAATGTTTGGGTTTATGGGTTTACGTCAAAAGGCTTTTAAATGTATATTTTTCTGAAAGATTGCTGCTGAGCCATGAAAGATGCCTGGATTCTTGGCCTCCAGAGGAGAGGAATTCGATCCAGGGCCAGTGACAAGGCTTGATCACTCAGAGTTTTTGTGTCATAAAGTTTTATTAAAGTGTAAAAGAAAGAAAGCTTCTGACACAGACATCAGAGGGGGCAGAAAGAGTGCCCCATTGCTAGTTTTTAGCAAGAAGTTACATACCTATCAGCAGGCTGCTAATTAGAGAAAGGAACTGTCTCAGAACTCAGAGAGTGGCACCAGGCCCCGCACCCCACAACATTCATTTTGAGATAACACTGGCACAAGGTGTCATCCTGGGCCATAAAACGATTGACATGAGTCTTGAAGAAAGACAGGTTTCCAAGTAAATACATAGGCTCATTAACACAGCTTAAGAGAACATTTCCATGGGTAAAACGCACTGGTTTGTTGAAACATTATAGGTTCTGAGTCTTAGGCAGAACCGACTTGAAGCAAGACAGAGTCTAGGGTAAATACATAATTCATTAACATAGCTCAAGAAGAATATTTCCATAAGAAAAAGACATCGGTTAGCTCAAGGTTTGAGAAAAGTTAAGTTCAGATGGAACCAGGTATCATCATGTCAACACAGAATTCTAAAAGAAACCTCCTTTTAATTTTGTATAGAAAAGGGGAAAAAATCTGACACTTGTAGCTTTTTCCCTCCTGCCACTTAAGAGAGAGACAAAAAACATCTGACACTTGCAGCCTAGTTCCTCTGTTCGGGGCCCCTAGCCTTCCTGCCTGTTACCCTCTCCTTTTCCAAGACAATATTCTAGTCCATCCACCGCCTGAGATGAATTCTCCGTGACGTGAATGGGAGGAGCAGCTTTCATCTCTTATGCAAAAACCACCAGTTGCAAGTGAAGTCATCATGGAGGCAGGTACCCAGGAGCAATGTTATTGTTATTCTTATTTCTGTCTGCTCATTAAGATTACTCAGTAGCAATCTAATGCCCATTGTTCCTTGACTGCCTAACAGAAAGGACACTTGCATATATCACACTTTTCCCCTAACATTTTCCAAAATGACCCCCCTGCTTCCTCTTTTCAGTTGACCCATGATATTTTTAAGCCATCTAGAATGGATGCTGAGAACATAGTATACTGAAGGGGTGGGTAGAAAGAAGTGGAACTCCTGCATTCACGCAAATGACCATCTGGAGAGCGTCAGCTAAGCTGGAGGAAATAACGCTTTCAATAACTGTCTGGATCAAAGTTATTACCTCCTATCTCCTCTCTTTCTGAATTTCATATTTTTGTTAATTTTAGATCCACACTGGCTCAATTGCTGGAATCATCTTCAAAAACTTCTCTCTAAAGTAGGCATTTACAATATCATTTTCCTTTCTATTTAATTGTCATTTTCTAGAAATAACATCCCACACTCACCACCCATTCTCTCCAACACTAATTATAGAGGGAGGTCCCCTGTGTCTTAACATGATCCTATCTTCTACCCTTAGCTATTGTTGATTGCTTCCAGGGTGGGTATCTGAGCAAAGGGGGAATAATTGGAGTATTAGAAAGACTTAAACTGCAAGTAAAACAAAATCTGACAACTAGTACCTTCTTTATTTTTTCCTGTATAACAACAACCACAAAGGTAGACAGCCCAGGGCTGGTGCATCCGATCGAGAATGTCGTCAGGAGCCAGGCTCTTTCAATATTACTGCTCTGTAATATTGAAGGAGAAATATATTTCTCATGGGACTTTCTTAATCTTGGTCACAAAATAGTTGCTGCAACTCCAGATATCACATACATATTACTCTAGGGAAGAATTACAGAGGAGCTAAAGACAGAAAATGAAAGACTTAAGGGGCTGGCATCATGGTTTTCTTTATTTTATAAAAATTTTCTAGAATACTTGGTAATATCTATACCTCTATGAAAAGCTAATTTTGAAATTACTTCAGTAAAGAAAAAGAGCAAGTCAGCAAGACTGAATTGGATATTTAGCTTATATTTAGCTTTAAAAATCATTTTAATGATTCATGGAAATATTTGCCTCTAAAGACCTAAACGTTTAGAATACAAACTCTCAGTCAAAAATAGGGTAAAAATTTAAAATATTCCACTTCTTTGATAATCTCACTGCTATCAATCCACGTTTGTGCGTACTAACCTGCTTTAGTCATGTCTGATTCTGTGAAACCACATGGATTGTAGCCCGCCAGGCTCCTCTGTCCATGGGATTCTCCAGGCAAGAATACCGGAATGGGTTGCCATGCCCTCTTCCAGGGGATCTTCCTGACCGGGGGATAAAACCCGAGTCTCTTATGTCTCCTGCACTGGCTAGTGGATTCTTTATCAGTAGCAACATCTGAGAAGCCCTATAAACCAACAACCACCCCCATTAGAATTTCTGATAAATTGGCCTAAGTAAGCCAAGTCAAACATATCTATCTGTTTTGCAATACAGTACTTTGCTAATAATTAGCCTGACTCTGTAGCTAGCTGAAAGTAACTAAACTGAGTCACTTGAATAATACATTTCTTACGTTTGGCTCTCCAGACTTGGGAATTGGTGAACATAATACAATTTAGTAACTGCAGTGGAGTTATGACTGTGTGTGTTGTTAGAAGGCAGGAAAGGTACCAGAGGGATGTCAGGGTCTCTTCTAATTCTCTCTACAAAAGGGAGACTCATATATTATTGGCAGGCCTGAAGTCAGTTATTCAACAGAGCTTTGATAAATGGGATATTTCCTGCCGTATCAGTAAACAAAGGCTATCACAACCATCAGAGATTGCAGCCACCACAGGACAGTGAGCTAGTGAGCCCTGAGGGAACTCAGGTTGTGAAAACACAGGATATCGGCCCCATAGGTGAGGTGCATATCAAAGGAATTATTTCAGAGAGCCCAGGCTCTTCCACCTTCTCATGCATAGAAAAAGCACTAAATTCCTTAACTTGAGCTATCTGGTTTTCTTTATTGTTAATAACCTTTGACTTCAGACTACCTGCCCTTTGTTGCAAATTTTCTATAAATCCTGACTCCCCACCTCCACCCCTCACCTTCTCAAAACAGTTCTCTCAGGATTACTTGAGATGCTGCCTCCTAAAAATTATCATCAAATGAAACACAACTGTTAACATTTAGGTTGTGAGATGTGTTTTAGTTGGCAACTTTAGGGCATAGAGGAGGGGAAGTCCATAAGGATTCTGGGAAGCATGTGGATTTGAAAACTGATAATGTACCTATACCTTGTGACCTGGAATAAGGCTAGCCAGAATCTTTTGGCTGGTAGGGTCACATGGAACGCAAAGCAGTGCAGGCACCTGGTTCGAAAAGGATGAGAACCTCTACCTTACACCTTAAGTCTTAACCACTTACTGTAAACTTGCAAGATTTTATCCCTGCCAACTTTCTGATGCTTGAAACTGCTTGATTAGGACTTGTCTTTTACTCTACACTGACAAATAAAACTTACATACTAGTGTCTTCCTTGGAGACAATTTGAATCCCTAGGAATTGTGGTTTAAATTCGCACTGATCAGGCTGTTAAGGTCTTTTTTTCAAGCATAGCATAACAAGGTGAGGGTAGGGAAGGCACTGGAAACCAGAAGAAATGAGAGAGGCCCCGGGCATAGAAAGGCTAAGGATGGGGAGGGGTGGAAATCTGGAAACTAGCAGACAGTTGGGCTCAAGACCAGCCTATCTGCCTGAACAAATGTTCAAAATAGCCTGTGCCTGCTTATCTTTTACTAACTTTATGGGTATTCCCAGAATTAAGGCACTAATAGGCCAGAAAGTTTCCTTTTTATTAATGAATGAATTTATTAATTAATTATTAATTTATTTATTTATGAATTCATTTATTAATGAATTTCATTCATCACAACCAGGCTCAGTCAAATTCCATCACAGGCATCTGGAAAAGGCAAATAAACCCTTTCTTGAGTGACAGTTCTTTTTCTGTTTGTTTGCTTTTTTTAAATTAAGGTATAATTGAACTATAATATTAAATTGATTTTAGTTGTACAACATAATGATTTTATAAGCATGTATCTATTGCAGAATGATGGTTGCAATAAGCTAGTTAACATCTATCACCATACAGAGTTAACATTTTTTTCTTGTGATAAGAACTTTTAAGACCTACTCCTTTAGCAACTTTCAAATATACAATATAGTATTGTTAACTATAGTCATCATGCTTGTAGCTTACAGTCCCAGGGCTTATTTTATAACTGAAAGTTTGTATCTTTTAACTCCCTTCATTCATTTTCTCCCCCCTGGCCCCATTTCACTGTCTCACAACACTCTTCTTGATTCCTTCGGAACACCTGGCTGTTTCTCCTGTCTAGTCTGCCCTCTGTTCATTCATTCTATAAGCATTCAGGGCCAACTACATTCTGGGCACTGTGGTAGGTGCTGGGGATACAAAGACCCTGCTCTAATGAAGCTCACAGCCTGGTAGGGTAAACAGACATTGTTGTCTGTAGGACAAGTATTAGGTAGAGGTGAGCACAGGGTCCGAGGGGAGGAGATGCTATCCAAGTCAACCTGCGAGTGTCAGGGATGGCATCATGGGAGGCGAGGCCAGAGTCCAGTTCTGAAGGGCACACAAGAGTTGGTCAGGTAAAGAGAAGGGGGGCAGGAATGGGATTAGCAGTGATTAGTGACTGTGGGCTGGTGCACTGGCCTGGAATCCAGCATGCAGCAAGAGTATCCCTGATGGGGTTGAGGTCCCAGACTGCCCAGTGGATCTTTCTTCTCTGAATACAGACACCATCTGCCCTTCATCTCCTCTCTTGCATCTTGAGGTATTCTTTCCAATGGTCTAGACCTCTGAAGAAGCGTTGCTGCTGCTAAGTCACTTCAGTCGTGTCTGACTCTGTGCGACCCCATAGACAGCAGTCCACCAGGCTCTCCCGTCCCTGGGATTGTCCAGGCAAGAACACTGGAGTGGGTTGCCATTTCCTTCTCCAATGCATGAAAGTGAAAAGTGAAAGTGAGGTTGCTCAGTCGTGTCTGACTCTTAGTGACCCCATGGACTGCAGCCCACCAGGCTCCTCCGTCCATGGGATTTTCCAGGCAAGAGTACTGGAGTAGGGTGCCATTGCCTTCTCCGCAAGAAGTGTTAATACCCAACTAATGTTTCTTTTGGGCTTCCCTGGTGGCTCAGTGGTAAAGAATCTGCCTGCCAATGCAGGAGACACAGGTTCCATCCCTGGGTTGGGAAGGTCCCCTGGAGAAGAAAATTGCAACCCACTCCAGTATTCCTGCCGGGGAAACCCCATGGATGGAGGAGCCTGGTGGGCTACAGTCCATGGGGTCACAAAGAGTTGGACACTAAGCAACTAAGTCGACCATGGCAACAACGTTTCTTTATCTTCACCCACGCCCCCGGACTCTCCCTGTCTCTGCTGAGGGCCAAACCACCTTAAGGTTCTTCAGCTCTGGTGTCTCTTCTGCCAAAAGACCTACCAGGCTTCCAGGTTGGGCTTGGTCCCCTCCTGGTGCTCACTCAGCCCCGTGTTCCCTGCAGTGGGTCACATTATACAGCGATAGTTACCTTTCATTTTCCTTTGCCAACTCAGCCTCCTGGCAAGTTATACTATGGCTAAAACTTTCTCTAATGTAGTTTATTCACTTCTTAATCCAGGCATTTAACACTCATTGAATCTGCTAGGAAGTCAAGTATACCCATCCAGCCAAGAATGTTCTCTGTGTGAGAGCCACTGGATGTAGTTATCTGTGGATGATAAAATATCTGCCTTGAACAACTGGTTTGACCTGTAGCCATGGAAGTTCCATTGCTGAGTGAGTTCACTTTCACTTTTATGCATCGGAGAAGGAAATGGCAACCCACTCCAGTGTTCTTGCCTGGAGAATCCCAGGGACGGGAGAGCCTGGTGGGTTGCTGTCTATGGGGTTGCGAAGAGTCAGACACGACTGAAGTGACTTAGCAGCAGCAGCAGCCACAAAGAAAAAACGTAGAAACCACCCCCAATGGCTTAATTATCTACTACTAGAAATTAAAATCGGAGATTTAAGGGACAAATTAGCCAATAACAGTCCTTCTTACAGTTTTATTTTTTTCTTTTGGCTTCATGGCCTGGCTGCAGGACCTTAGTTTCCCCCCCGAGATCCAACTGGGGCCCACAGCAGTGAAAAGTTGGCCTCTAACCGCTGGACTTCCAGGGAAGTCCCTCCTGACGCTTACATGTCCAGACATAATGGAACTGTGGCATGGATACAGGAACCAAAAATCTATCAAATCTCTGTTAGCTTCTTTCCTTATTTCTCTAAAGTGTGTGTGTGTGTGTGTGTATGTTGAGGGGGTAGGTGAATGTCCTGCCTAGTTAACAGGAGTTATTCGAAGCGTGAAAAATATTTGGCAGCATCCTACAACTGTAGGGTAAGTATTTTTAAATCTCTATTCCTTGATCACTCAAACACACCAGGTCATGAGTTTTATGCTGCTTTAGTTCTATTCAGTTCAGTCAGTTCAGTCACTCAGTCGTGTCCAACTCTTTATGACCCCATGAATTGCAGCACGCCAGGCCTCCCTGTCCATCACCAACTCCCGGAATTCACTCAGACTCACATCCATCCAGTCGGTGATGCCATCCAGCCATCTCATCCTCTGTGGTCCCCTTTTCCTCCTGCCCCCAATCCCTCCCAGCATCAGAGTCTTTTCCAATGAGTTCTATTAGGTAGTTAGAAAAGGAAAAAGGAGTCCAGAATGGTGGTGGCTGAAAGACAAGAAAGGGAAAAACCCATGAAAATAAAACAAAGGAAGGTCAGAGGACCAGAGTGAGGACCTCAGGTAAAACAAACAGCACTCCTGGCTAGCCTAATTTACACAGGGCAGACCCAGGGGGAAGAGAAAAAAACAAAAACAGGAGCCAAAATTGGGCTGGGGGGAAAGGGAAACACAAGAGTCAGAGGATTTGCAACTCGGTTTAAAAATAAAAGTCGGGGCAGGGGTCTCTGGCCGTATTTCTGCTCTGTTTAGCCCTTGGCGCGGCCAGCCCTATTTCGCCTTCTCCTTGTGACTGGTTGAACCGACAGAGGTTGTACGTGACAAAAAGGCCTTTTTAATCTTTGCTTTCGCTTTCCTTGCCCTCTCCCAGCACCCCAGTTCTCCTCCCATGGGACCCGCCCTTCTGGGGACTCTGGATTCTTTTATCTCGCCGGCGCGCCCCTGCAGGCGGCGATAGGAGCCGGGACTACAGATCCCGGCATCCCCCACTTCCCGCCCGCCACCGCCTCCGCCGCCGCCGGGGATCGACCCGGTAGTATCTCTTCTCCAGCAAAGGTTCCCAGTACCGGCGCCACTTGCCCCCGGGGATCTCGGGGGACTCAGGGGCCGGCCTGCGGGAGGCGGGCACTGCTCGGGGTGACAGCGCGAGAGCGTGGCCATGCATCTGCGCTGGCTGAGCGCGGCTCCCTGCTGGCGCGCGGTGCGGGGCGCTTGCGGGGAGCTGCGCGCCTACGGGGAGCTGCGCGCTTGGGCCCCGCGCTGCGCAGCCGGACGCCTGTGCCGCCCCCCTGGTACCGCTTGCCGCGAGCAGAGCCGCGGGCTGGGGTACGGCCCCCCGGTGGGAGGCGGCTCCCGGCTGAGGACTCGGCTAGCCGCGGGGCTGGCGGGGCTGGTGGGACTAGCCGCCGCCGCCTTCGGGCACGTGGAACGGGCGGAGATGGTGCGCAAGAGCTCCGGGGCGCAGAGCGCATCGCCCGGCAGGCCCGAGGAGGAGGACGATGAGCTGGCCCGTCGCTGCCGCTGCTTCATGGCCCCGCCGGTGACCGACCTGCGCGAGCTGCGGAGGAGGCCGGACGACATGAAGACCAAGATGGAGCTGCTGATACTGGAGACCCAGGCCCAGGTGTGCCAGGCGCTGGCACAGGTGGACGGGGGCGCCCGCTTCTCTGTGGACCGGTGGGAGAGGAAGGAAGGTGAGGAGGTCGGCCCCTAGCGGGAGGTGGAGATGGGGAAGAGAGGTCGGGTTTTAGTTTGCGGGGAGAAAATGACTCAGAATAAGGAATGGGAGTAGAGAAGGGGTACCTACACAGCGGCTGCCAGGTTAAAAGGTTCACCTTTAAAACGGTTGACACTGACAGGGTCATCAGCCCTCGGCTTCCAAACCTGCTGTCACTCTAGTGGACATTTCAAAAATCTTTGCAGTTTTATATGGCACTTTTCAAAGAAGTCTTAAGGTCAGTTTTAACCCACAGGCAAGGATGCCCAAGGTTGTAATTGAGCATAGATTTGTCTCTACGTTTCATCTCTTTCTCCGGGTTCGTTTAGCCATTCTCCTTCTCTGGAGATGGAAAGAGAGAGTCTCTTGCTTACTGCCAGCTAGACTCCTCCTGCTGAGGGTGTTGTGACTGTGTCTTTTGCCCAGGTTTCGCAAGAAATGGCTAGCAGTTCAGCCAAGTGCACCCATCGTATTTCCTGCTGGAAGAGTGTTTACCTCAGATGGCAAGATACTTAAGGATTAAGACCCAGTTCTTATAGACTCATATATTCATGTTATTACCTATACCGTGAAACCCTATATCTTGGTCATAAACTTAAAGGATTTTTGATCCTTCTTACCTGGAAATACTACAGCAACTTCTTATCAGCTGGTTTTGGATTGTGATATTGACACATTTATTTTAAATGAAACTAAGTCTGGTTTTCTTAGTGTTTTTCGTCTTGTAGCTTTTTATTTAAGCCTTCTTTTTTTTTTTTTCCCCTGGCCTTGCCTTCTGGCTTGTGGGACCTTAGTTCCCTGACCAGGGACTGAACCTTGGTCCTCAGCAGTTACGGTTCAGAGTCCTAACCACTGGACTGCCAGGGAGTTCCCTATCTTGTAATGTTTTTAAGTGAAGACTGTTGATTCAGGAGACAACTTGGACTGGCTGTGTGACCTTCCAAAGTTACTTTTTGTGCCTCTGTTTCCTCATCTATGAAATGAAATTTTGTATGAGTGTTCAGTTCAGTTCAGTCGCTCAGTCGTGTCCAGCTCTTTGCGACCCCATGAATCGCAGCATGCTAGGCCTCCCTGTCCATCACCGACTCCTGAGTTCACTCAGACTCACGTCCATCGAGTCAGTGATTCCATCCAGCCATCTCATCCTCTGTCGTCCCCTTCTCCTGCCCCCAATCCCTGCCAGCATCAAAGTCTTTTCCAATGAGTCACCTCTTTGCATAAGGTGGCCAGAGTACTGGAGTTTCAGCCTTAGCATCATTCCTTCCAAAAAAATCCCAGGGCTGATCTCCTTCAGAATGGCCTGGTTGGATCTCCTTGCAGTCCAAGGGACTCTCAAGAGTCTTCTCCAACACCACAACATAAATATATATGAACTGCTACAGATACTGTTTGATGCTTAGAAGGCACTGAGACAAATTGTTTGGGTCATTTGCTAGTTGTGTGTTTCTGGAGATGGTGTTTTGCTTTCCGGGCCTCAGTTTTCTCATTTGAAATATACAGGGGTTGTACTGGATCCCATCCAGCTCTAAAAATTCTTAGAAATAAAACAAGCCAAACATGAAGCTTCAGGAAACAATTCTAGTGTCTTAAAAAAACAAACATACCAGCTACTGGGAGTAAAGCTCATATTGACTCTTTGCAACCCTAGGGACTATAGCCCTCCAGACTCCTCTGTCCAAGGAATTCTCCAGGCAAGAATATTGGAGTGGATTGCCATTTCCTTCTCCAGGGGATCTTCCCCACAAAGGGATCGAACCCGCTTCTCTTACGTTTGCTGCATTGGCAGGCGGTTCTTTACCACTAGCACTGCCTGAGAAGCCTTAAAGGTCATATACCCAAATGTTAATATGTATCTCACTCAGTTTAAGCCTCCGAATCCCTTAAGCATTCAGATAGCTACTGTTTTTTAATTACCTGTAAACGAAATTAAAAGGCAAACAGCACACTGAGAGAAAACCAATTAAAACAATATGGAACTCTTGAAAGTGAGGGTGAAATCGCTCAGTTGTGTCCGACTCTTTGCGACCCCATGGACTATAGCCTACCAGGCTCCTCAGTCCATGGAATTTTCCAGGCAAGAGTACTGGAATAGGTTGCCATTTCCTTCTCCAGGGGATCTTCCTGACCCAGGGATTGAACCCGGGTCTCCTGCATTGCAGGCAGATGCTTTTACTGTCTGAGCCAAGTTCAAATATATTCATTCCAGTTTTTAATCTTAGTTTTCTCACATACCATAACAAATAGATGCCGTTCTGGATGGTCTTATTTGAAGGGAAACTATTTCAGTAATTTATTTTAGAGGATGATGTAAGGATGTAGGGGCTTCCCAGGTGGCTTAGTGGTAAAGAATCTACCTGTTAATGCAGGAGAAATGGGTTCCAAGCCTGGGTTTGGAAAATCCCGTAGAAAAGGAAATGGCAACCCACTCCAGTATTCTTGCCTGGACTATCCCATGAACAGAGAAGCCTGGCAGGCTACAGTCCATGGGGTTGCAAAGAGTCAGACAGGACTTAGCAACTAAACAACAACAAACAGTGACATAGAAGAAATGGTGATGTGAAGAGTTAAAATATTTGCTTATAGTCAATAGAAAATATCATAGTGCTAAGCTAGTTATCTAATTTTATTGTATTTAACAATTATAAATACACTGATATGGAAGATTTGGAAAGTAGAGAAGGAAAATAACTCCTAATCCCACCATCTTCTTGCAGCAGTAGTTTTCAGCTTTGTACATAACCCTTACATTCTCTCCTCATTTTACATTTCTGTTCACAGGAGGTGGCGGCATCAGCTGTGTACTTCAAGATGGGCATGTTTTTGAAAAGGCTGGGGTTAGCATTTCTGTTGTTCATGGAAATCTTTCTGAGGAAGCAGCAAAGCAAATGAGAAGCAGAGGAAAACTACTGAAGACAAAAGATGGTAAATCAGACAATCTCAGTTCAGTTCAGTCGCTGAGTCGTGTCCGACTCTTCATGACCCAGTGGACCACAGCACGCCAGGCCTCCCTGTCCATTACCAAATCCCAGAGTACTGAAACTCATCTCTATTGAGTCGGTGGTGCCATCTAACCATCTCATCCTCTGTCGTCTCCTTCTCCTGCCTTCAATCTTTCCCAGTATCAGGGTCTTTTCAAATGAGTCAGCTCTTTGCATTAGGTTGTCAAAGTATTGGAGTTTCATCTTCAACATCAGTCCTTCCAATGAACACTCAGGACTGGTCTCCTTTAGGATGGACTGGTTGGATCTCCTTGCAGTCCAAGGGACTCTCAAGAGTCTTCTCCAACACCATAGTTCAGAAACATCAATTCTTTGGTGCTCAGCTTTCTTTATAGCCCAACTCTCACATTCATATATGACTACTGGAAAAACCATAGCCTTGATGAGACAAGCCTTTGTTGGCAAAGTAATGTCTCTGCTTTTTAGTATGCAGACAATCTTGGCAGCCCTTTAATAGTTCCTGCAAACCTTTTCTCCCCATAAATTTTATTTGTAAAAGTAACACTGATTCTATAAAATTCCATTCAGTTGCATATACCAGATGAACCTGTTCACAGTTTTTTTTAATGACAACTCACTCCAGTATTCTTGATTGAGGAATTCCGTTGACAGAGGAACCTTGCAGGCAACAGTCCATGGGGTCGCAAAGAGTCGGACATGACTGAGCAATTAAGCATACACACAAACATATGTAGGTATATATACACTCACACACATTTGCACATAGGCACATGTGCTAAAGTGTTAGCAGTTGTCTGTTCGTTTTTTGACCTTGAGGTATGTGGGATCTTAGTTCCCTGACCAGGGATTGAACCGCAGGCTTTTGGCAGTCAGAGTGAGGAGTCCTAAGCTCTGTACCAGCTGGGGATTCCTCACAGTTATTTTTTAAAAATTATGTTTTAAGAGATAAATAAAAAAGCAACCTTTGAAAATTGATTCAGAAACCATGTTGGAGTTAATTTGTATCAAGCCTGGTGTTCAAGTGCAGTTCTCTCTTTTCCTTTCCAGGTAAATTGCCGTTTTCTGCCATGGGCGTGAGCTCTGTCATTCACCCCAAGAATCCTCATACTCCTACTATCCATTTCAACTACAGATACTTCGAGGTGGAAGAAGCTGACGGTAAGCATCTCAAGCTGTGAAAAGTATTATTGTGCAAAATGAGTATTTTAAAACAGGTTATTAGGCATAACACCTAAAGTCAAGAAAAATTAAGTACAGTCTTAATTGTTTCAGGAGGCACGTGAAGGCTTACTCCTTGGCAGGTGCAATGGATTATATACACTAGACATGAAAAGTGAAAGCAGTGTTGGCTGGACTCTGATGTCCCCATATTTCCTCCAACGCAAAGAATGGTGTAATGCACCTGAACTAAAAGTGCACATAGGGTTCTTTGCAAATACTAATTTATTACAAACAAAGGGAAACCTCACGTGCAATGTTAAGTTGCCACTGAGAATTTGCTTTTGGAAATTATTTTCCACATCTGTAGCTTTGCCAGTCCCCAGTGCATTATCAGTGGCTTTACGATGGGGTACAGTTGATCATGCCTCAGGATGTAAATATAGTTCCAGCCTATGTGTGCCATTAGTTGGGCTGTTACCCTGTCCAAGCTCCTAAGCAGTGCATGCCGCTGCTGTGCTTGCCTCTGCAGGTGACGGCATTTAAAGCAACGTGTCTAACTTTTCCTTTAGAGCAGCATCCACTTGAATCACATGTCTTGATTTGGTAGGTAACACCCTGTGGTGGTTTGGTGGTGGATGTGACCTTACCCCAACATACTTGAACCAAGAGGATGCGGTCCATTTTCACAGGACTCTCAAGGAGGCATGTGACCAGCATGGTCCAGATCTCTATCCCAGATTTAAAAAGTGGTAGGTAAAGTTATTGAACTTCTCATGATCCCTACATGTGTACCATTCCTTCTATAGCTCCTGAAGGCACTACTGTGTCACTACATACCTTTTGCAGCTTATGGAGGTTGAACTGTTTTCTTTGCCCAGCAGAAGTGAGATACCAGTTTTACATGGTTTTAATGTTAAACCAGATGATTAGCATATAAACTTGAAGGTGATCTATGCCTGAGAATCGGAGACTTTTTAATCCTAAGTTGGGATACAGTAAGTCCCCTACAAATAAACAAGTTCCATTCCAAGAGTGCGTTCATAAGTCCAACAAAGTTAGCCTAGGTACCCAGGTAATACAATCAGTCATACAGTATTGTACTGGAATAGATTTATAATGTTTTTCACACAAATAATATATAAATAGACAAACACAGACAGGAAATAAAGAAAACATTTTTAATCTAACAAACAGTACAGTGACTTGAGAAGTACAGCATAGTACCAGCTGCAGACTGCCGTTTTTGTGCTTGCTTCTGAGCATCCTGGGCTCGAAATAAGGGTACTGTACACTGTGTGGTACTGGACTGTAAAGGGCACAGAAGCACATGTACTTGCATGTACACCAGACACGGGAACTAACTTAGAAGATTGGGCGTGCACAACTGTAGAAGCTTTGAAAATTTGCAACTTGAAGGTTCGTATGTAAGGGACTTACTGTATTAAATTCTCACCCCACATGAGGATTATCATCTCGTTGTTGCCATAGAAATGTGTTAGAGCATGGGAAGAGTTGGAGAACTGTTAGGAGAGGTGCAAATGTACCGGAGATTTGGGACAAGGAGAACACTGGGGTTGGAAACTTTGTGAAAGAAACTCTAATGATAAAGAAAAGAGTTACCCAGGGTATTTGATAGACATGAACTGGAATCTCTGCATAAGTTAACTGGAATAAGAATAAAGTACTCATCACTGCTTGGAGCTAAATGCCATTCTAGAAAAAGAAGGAACAGAAAGGGTTTGGGGTGGGTTGTTTTTGCTTTGTTTTTAGTGCTAACATTTGTAGACTCTTGCTGTTATTTATGTAAGAATATGGAGTTCAGTTTTAAAATCCTCAGAAAAGATAAGACATTTACATAACCTCTTTTTGATTTGACATTACCACTGAACACTGCATAGCCGTGGAACAGAGGTGTAAGAATTGTTTTTTTGTTACATATTAGCTTCCTTCCAGCAGGAGGATGGGATATTCTCTCTTTTTTTTGGGGGGGGGGGGGTTTCCTTTTATCCCTGTTACTGAAGAACTTTATCTGAGTCGTATTAAGAAAATATCAGATACAGGCTAGTTAAAAAGTTTTTAGTGTATTTAGTTAAATCTCTTAATTTCATAATCCCATGAAGAGAGATGTGGAATTAATATGATTTCATTAAAGCTGGCTTTACAGCCTTGCTCTGGCTGTTCTTTAACTCTGTTAATAAAATGTATGTGTGAAAAAAAGTCAAGAAGTTGCAGTCAAGATGAATTATACCAGTGCATCAGTTCTAGGGATTTGTATCTTCTGCCCCTGCCCCCCACCTTTTTTTAAATTTTAAACTATTAAGGCTATTTTCACGATAACCTTTTCAGTAGTTTTTAGTTTTCGTTTGTACAATTTTTCCTGTTTACAAACCCTTATTATATCAAGATAATGGAAAGAAGTCAACTATTTCCACGAAGTCAGCTGTTAGCAGTTAGGAAGTCACTTAGGAAATCTGCTCTAGTGGGCCCAGATGGGGAAGACTGTAGACCAAATTGATAGTCTCATGCGCTGGCTCACAAGGGCAGCCTTTAACATTCTGAGGACTCTTGCTCTCTGAACGTTTCCTTCCAGCAACCCTCCCCTGAGTCACGCATACTGTAGAGTCATCACGTTTTATTGCTGAGAGAGACCTTAGAGGTAATTTACTGTACCTTCCTTTGGTGAATAAGAACTGATTCAGAGAGCTTAGGGGTTAGCCCCTGGTCATGGACTTGGTGGCATTGTTGGTGGAGGGTTCCTGCCTCCTGCAAAAGCAGCAATGCTTCCGAGGGCAGCAGCATCATTTGTTTTAAGAAATACGACTAGTAAGAGTGGACTCTGTTTTTCTTTTCAGTAAAGGTCTTACAACGCCACGTTAGATAGACTTGTATTCACTTGCCTACTTGATTTGTAGGTAAAAGTGTAAGCGTTTTCTACATCGGTAATAACTGCAGGAAATCTGTCTAAAACTCTAGTTTCATTTTAGATGTGCACAGAAAGAAAGGGCACTGAGCTGGCATTAGTCAGGGATGGTGCTGTAAGCTGAAATGCTCACACTGATTTCACGTACGTCTCTTTTTCCTTCTGTGGTCCTGCTGTGTTTTCCAGGTGTGACGATTACTTTTTTATAGCCCATCGTGGGGAGCGGAGGGGTATCGGGGGCATCTTTTTTGATGACCTCGACTCTCCATCCAAGGAGGAGGTGTTTCGCTTTGTGCAGAGCTGCACCCAGGCGATCATTCCTTCTTACGTCCCCCTTGTGAAGAAGCACTGTGATGACTCCTTCACTCCCCAGGAGAAGCTGTGGCAGCAGCTCCGCAGAGGACGGTGAGTGAGCGACAGGAGCGTGAACCTTCTCGTGTCATAAGAGGTGGGAGGGTGGAGTGGAGCAACTGTAATAACCGTGGGTGATGGTCATCTTGGCCAGTACTTTGTCAGAGCTGTGTTAATGCTCACCCTGCTTTCTTTTCATAACTAGATAAATAACAAAGTGAATTAAAAAAACACTGTGAAATAGTATTATAAAAAGAGCAAAGTTTGTTTAATCTGTCTGTACATTAGAGACTCATATTAGGCTTATAGTAAGTACTTGTTGAATTTAATTCAGCTGATTTCTTTTAGTTTTTCTTCGAGCAATACCTTCCAACCTTCTGCCAAGGTAGGAGAATCATTTAATGTTTTTGCTGCTTTGTAAATTCTGAATCGTACCTTTTTTTTGTTTAACTTCAGGTTTTCATGGAAGTCATTATAATGAAAATGATTGTTTTAGAAATTGTTAGGGAACTGTAATGATATTCGTTTGTTATGGAACTGTTCATATGTGCTGGCCAGTACGTTAGGCAGTTTGCATCTAATTTTTCATCACAAACCTATGGAACTGGTATAACTGTCATCATTTTACAGATGATAAAACTTAGTGTCAGCGAAGTAAGTCCCTTGCCCAAGTTTACACCGCTGGCAAATCAAAGATCCCAGATGTGGAACCAGGCCATTGTGCCTTCAAACCCTGCAGGCCTTCTTCCATGTGAATGGTTAAGCAGCTAGTGTTGCCAGCCGCGATGCTCATTTTGGCCACCCCGCTCTGTGCGCTGAGTTGGTGAGCTCAGTTGGATGACCCGCACGGGGGCATCTTCAGCTGGGGTGTGATTGTGAATCTGCTGCAGATGAGCCACTCTTCCAGCTCACAGTGGTTTCTCATTACCATCTTAAATCGCATGTGTTCTACTGGTCCATGCCTACAAAAATGGATTTTCTCATTTATATTAATTCTGTCTTGGGCATATGAAGCTTTGGGAACTGAAGGAGATAAGGCTAATGCCCTGAAAACGTTCAGTTAGATACTGTTCCCAGTCTAAAGATAAATGTTTGTTATTTACACTTTCTTAGAACTGCCTGTGCCTGCCTACTCCCTGTGTATAAAACTTGGGAAAATGAGAATTGATTGTGTTCTTGTCAGACATTTATTAAACAGGGGCATTTTTTTAAGGACAGGTGTGTTTTTTGGTCCTATGATTTCCCAAATGCACCCTTTCTCCTCCTTCCCTTTCTCTTGACATTCATCCTATGCCCCTATGGCCAGGGCCCATGCTGGGCAGAGATGTTCATAGTTTAGTGGGGAGGACCATCCTAAGAGGGTAAATTAAAACTCTGGAAAAAAGTAAAACAAAAGTAAAACAAAAGAACAAAAAAAGAGAAACAATTAATACATAAATAAACCACACTCTGTGGAAAGTGCAATGTTCTTGTTTTACGTGAGATTTCTTATGCAAAGCCAGCAGGGTTTGTTACTACTTAGGAGGTGAAGCCTTTAAAACTTTTTGGACATAGGAATAATGTCTTATTCTGTTTGTTTTATTATTGTTATTAATTGACAGCATATTTTGAGAGTTCCATTTGCGTGTATCATTGCATGTCGTGTTTTTTGAATTTGGCAGAAGTGTGGGGTGTTAGGTTAATTTTCTGTGGTGTGGTAGGTGACGGTACTTTTCAAAGAGGCCCATTCTACTGTCCTTATCTCTGGGCCTTAAAATGGCAGTCAACTCTGGGACTTAAGATAACCCTAGCTCTTTTTTGTGGTTATGAGCCCTGACGTCACTTTCTTACATGGCATTCATAACCCATTATCTGTATTACTTTTCCCCACTTTCTGTCGCCCCAAATAAAACTTTCCCCTGTGGTGGTCAGGCTGCTTATCTTTTGACTTGACAGCCTCTTCTTTGGCAGTCTCATTTAGTCTTGTGGTGGTACACTGGTAATGAACCTGCCTGCCAATGCAGGAGACGCGGCTTGGATCCCTAGGTCGGGAAGATCCCTTGGAGGAGGAAACGGAAACCCACTCCATTATTCTTGTCTGGGAAATCCCATGGACAGAGAAGTCTGGCAGGCTACAGTCCACAGGGTTGCAAAGAGTCAGACATGGTTGAACACACGTGCCTGCCCTCAGTTACTTTTGTTCTCTCCCCAGACCTTGAACCTCCAGTCTTAGGAGGTGCTTTTCTAGTTTCTTTTTCGGAGAAACTAAACATCTGTAACTTATTTTGTTGTATTTTGGGACAGGGAAACAGGATAGATGGATATCAAGGTAGATATCAGTTATATTAAAGGGAATGGCTGAGGTTCATAGTTTACAGATATCTCGGAGAGGATAAATGTATGGAAAGGATCGGAAAGATCAGATCTAAGCAAAACCTGGTGAAAGTCAGGCTACACAAGAAGGAACATTGTTCACTTAAACAGGAAAGCAGCACAAGGATTCGCTCATGAGCACAAGAGGCTCATTTGGGAGCTCCTTACAGGGGTCTCTGAACAAGACGTCAGTACAAGTAGAGAATCACAGCCATCCCTTAAATATCACGTTTCAGAAAGATAACATCAGGGGTGCGAAAGGAAGTTGAGAGACTGATGTTTTTTTCCTGTGGTCTTAGGAAGAAGTTAAGAAGATTGACTTAAGTTATCTTTTGAAACAGACTAAAGAAGGTATTAGTTATTAGTGCACAAAACTTAATCGGTGATAAATGATGAGAAGTAGAAAGGGGGTCCATGAATGTAACTTATTTAAATTTTCTCAGAGCCATTGGCAAGTTTCCACAGTGAAGGGTGCTTTCTAAAAATTGAAGTACTGTTGAAATCTAGAGAATATGTTTTTTGTTATTGTTGTGATTAAATTACAGTAATCAGTGCATTAATGATAATATCTGAGGGAAGTTTGGACCAAGAGACTAGTTTTTGAAGGAGTTGAGAAATGATTTGAAGGGGGAACTGTTTATTGAAATTTTCAGCTTTATGAGTCATTTTTTGGCTAGTAGAAATGATCTTTTTGAAGTATCTCCAAGAAGTTGGAGAGAAAAGACCCTTTTGTAAAGAATCTTTTGATGTTAAAGGAAATCACAGATTTTTAAGCTAGACGGAGTTTAGATATGACTCTGTGTCTGTTAATGGCAGACTTATATCCTGAACCAGGTTTTAGTTGATGTTAAGGATATTTTTCTAAGAAAATAAAGCTAAGCATTGCAACTCAAATCACTACTACCTTTCATTATGACTTTTGTCATCAGTCTGCAGCAAGACAGAATTGTATGACTGCTTAACTACTTTAAGGAAAGGAAATACCTGGGATATGTTAGTAACTATAGATAGAGTTCTGTTAACTGTTCTTGGCTTTTCAGTTACAAGAACTTTACACTGTCTTAGTTCATGTGAGTTATTAGCAGTGAAATGAAGTCTTCGACTCAAACATCTCAGACTCAATGGGAGCCCCAGAGAGAGCTGCTCTATCCTGATAAAGGGTGCCATTTGCTTATCTTAATTGTTTTTGTGCCTTCAAGTTCTAAGCTTTGTGTTCATCCTGTTTATTTATTGGAAAACATAACCTTATTGTTTTGTAACTGCTCTGTGCTGGGGCTGAATCTATATCCTCTTGTTTGCTGGATAGAATACCCTTTTCTTTATGCCTGTCCGGATGGAGAAAAGTCAGCTGATGAGACTGGTGTTTCCTGTGCCAGTTAACAGCTGGTGGGGTGAGGGTGGTGGGAAGATGCCCACCAACCCCCACACACCCCCCCACCCATCTCCCCCCATGAAGTATTTATTATGGACTAATTGTAAGACTATACTCACAAGCTCTTAATCGTATTTGATGTCTTCATCTCAGGTATGTAGAATTTAACCTGCTGTACGATCGGGGTACAAAGTTTGGCCTCTTCACTCCGGGATCCAGGATCGAAAGCATCTTGATGTCTTTACCTCTCACTGCCCGGTAAGAATAACTCATGAGAAAGATAGGTATTCTTCACCCCCTCCCCACCCCCAGTCCTCTGACCCCTACACAGCATGAAGATTGATAACTACAAATAGCTTTCCTAAAGATTTCATTGGTTTTGACTTTGCTGTCTTTATAAGAAAATCACAGGCAAAAAAGGAATAGGCTACAGCCTGCAAAATGTATGTGACCCCAAGAGCCCAAGATATTTATTACTCAACCCTTTACAGGGAAAGTTATCTAGGTGATTTAGTTGCTAAGTCGTGTCCGACTCTTTGCGACCCCATAGACTGTAGCCTGCCAGGCTTCTCTGTCCGTGGGATTTCCCAGGCAAGAGTACTGGAGTAGGTTGCCATTCCCTTCTTCAGGGGATCTTCCTGATCCAGGGATTGAACCTGTGTCTACTGCCATCAGTGAAGCCCAAAGTTTGCCAGCCCCCGGTCTAAACCAGTGTTTGCTGCTGCTGCTAAGTCGCTTCAGTCGTCGTGTCTGACTCTGTGTGACCCCATAGATGGCAGCCCACCAGGCTCCCCCGTCCCCAGGATCCTCCAGGCAAGAACACTGGAGTGGGTTGCCATCTCCTTCTCTAATGCATGAAAGTGAACAGTGAAAGTGAAGTCGCTCAGTCGTGTCCGACTCTTAGCAACCCCATGGACTGCAGCCCACCAGGCTCCTCCATCCATGGGATTCTCCAGGCAAGAGTACTGGAGTGGGGTGCCGTTGCCTTCTCCATTTACCAGAGTTCATACTACAGTTTTAGCCATTTTCACCATTGTTTATATATTTGTATATAATAATCTGACATATTATTTACTTAAATTTTGTATTCATATTTTCAGAGAGAAAATTAAAGACAAACCAACAGTTTTGTCATAAATAGAAATGAACACATTAAAATAAAAGAAAAAGTACTAAGCTAAAAAAAAAGTTTGCCCATGGATCATCTGAGGTTCTATACTTTATGAAACCCTAGATTGTAGTAAAAGTGTGTTTTGGCTCTGGAATATTAATATTAGCTAGACTTTGCTCCAGGAATTATATTAAGAAATTTTATTTCTTTAGCAGCAAATATTTTTTGAAAGCTTAGTGGAGACAAAGAGTTATAGGACTTTTTATTACCCTTAGAATTTTATTTAGTTTAGATAAAGAGGTGTGTATGTTGTTTATTTATTTTTTATTGTTATTACATGTTTTTGCTTCTGTTTTGAACCTCCACAGATGGGAGTACATGCATTCACCCTCAGAGAACTCCAAAGAAGCTGAAATTCTCGAAGTTTTGCGCCATCCAAGGGACTGGGTGCCTTGATGCAGACAGAGCAGCCTTCCCGGGGCCCGGGGGGACATCAGTGCACCTCCTGATCCACTGGCCGACACCACCCCCATGGTGTGGCACTTAGTTACCTGTGTCTTAGAGTTCCAGTCTTCTTTCTCTACCCTGGAGTCTGCCTCCTTGACAGGTGGTGAAATGTGTTTTAAGCACGGGAAGCTTCCACCAAATGCTGTTGGTGATGGGTAGTGAGGTGGCAGCTTGTCAACTGGTTGATGTAAAAGCTCATTTGTACTTTAGAATCATTTTATATGACAAGTTTACAAACAATGACATTGTATTTCCAAGAATTGGTTAAGAGGATCTAACTATTATAATTTGTTTCAGGAAACTTCTCATGTTACTTTTGCTTCATGTATTAAGATTTAGTTTCTGCCACAAAAGTCTGTTTTGGGGTAAATTTTATTTTCATTAATTCAATAAGATTTAGAATGGTAAGTTTAGAAAGCTGCTGGAAATGAAGGTAAAAATTTTACTTTGTCATTGCTGAAGTTTCTTAGATCATAATCTTTATATCTTTGGAGACCATAATTTGGTAAAATATTCATTTTTATAATGATAGATGTTTAGAAACACTGGAAATTTTCTTAATCTCTGCATGTGTTACAATTCAGTGATTACCTACAGTTTACTGTAAAGTGACATCACTGTTATTTAAACAAGAAATATCTAAGTGGCATTTTGATTTTTGTTGATGTTGAAAGTCTATGCACTTTTCAGCGTGAAAACTTATATCCTTGAATTCCGATATTTGCACACTTCTTTACAGAGGTTTAGACTAAGAACAATCGGGGGATGTTGTAAATTTAGGGAATGTTTCTCATTTAGGAAGTGAGAAACATTTTCCTTCTGTAATTAGAGCAGACTTAACTAATGTAAGAAGCGTGTAGGCATTTTATAAACATATTTCTTAGGAGATGCACTAATTGAAATGACCCTCTTTTAAAATTAGAGATTCTGCAAGTCTTACCTTTGCTCCTAAGAGAAAATCACAACAGAGTTTCTGAGACTTTTTTGTTCAAGAAATAAAATGAATGTATTTTATTCATAATATATTGTAGTTTATAAGGAATGGTGTCTTCCTACACGTTATTAAGCATTATTTTGGAATATGTTGAATGTATGGTTGTGTGTGACTCTTCAGAGCTTGAAGATGTATGACTTCTTCAGTTCTCTTCCTGCAAGTATGCTGATAAGTTTTGTTATGAAGTATACCTAAGGAAGGTTTGTACTTTTCATTTTTTTCTAGGATAGTTGATTTAGGAAAGATGCATATTTCTTAGTACTCAAACCATAATTCCTCATTCCTGAGTATTTTAGCCAAGAAAAATGTAGGTTTTGTACTTGAGTTTTCATAGCAGGTATATTCTCAGTAGCCATTTGGAAATAACACAAATGCCCATCAGCAGGTAAATGGGTAACCAGGTTATAAGATATCCTTATGTTAAAATACTACTCCACAATGACAGGAAACGTCTACTGATAAATGCAGCAACATGGGTGAATATCACAAAATGGTTATGCTAAGTAAAAAAAACCAGACAGAAAAGAACACACTCACTGTATGACCTCATTATATGGAAACCTAGAAAAGTCAAAACTCTTAACAAGAGAAAGCGTATCAGTGATTGCCAGGGGCTGGGTAGGGGAATCCACTGTGAAAGGGAGCAAAAGAATGTTTTGAAGTGATGCAGATATTCTGTATATTGGTGTATTGATTGGGGCACTGACACCAGCCTATACATTTATCAGAGCTCATTGAGCTGGACACTTAAAATCATGGAATTTTATTTTGTTTATGACTTATAATTCAACAAAGTCGGACAGATAAAAAAAATATTATTAGGCATATAGGAGCAAAATGTTCAGTATACTTCAGTTTGCCTTTTACAATAAAAAGTCCCTATCATATAGATCTGCCAACCTTGTGTTTGGGGTTATTGGGGTCTGGTCATTGGACTAAGAAAGATTTCATAAATTTTCGGTACATGTCAGTTTTTTTATACTCTTCAGTAATCTTGTCTTTTTCTTACAGATGAGACTATAGGGGAAAAAATAGCAGAATTGCATAACTATTGGAAAATCATTCTGTTGTTATTCAAAGTGAATTTTTGTTTCAAATGTGTGTTGATAGAGCCTGTTGGAGGCCCAGGGTATACCTCTAAATGCCTTGGACACCTAACTGCTGCTGTCTTACACAGTATATTGATGGTCATAAAGAGTGGAAATTTGGGGGAGGGATATAGATGCTTTGGAGCAAATTTCTAACCTCTACTTTATGACTGTATTCTGCTTACCCACCTGTTCAACTGAGTAATTAATGAGATAAAAACTTCTGCATGCTAAAGAGCATCAGATTAGAAGACCAAATAATCTTTTTTTTTTTTAATGCTTTATCCTTCCACGAGTCATTTGCTGTTACAATTCATCAAGGCTGGAATCGTGTTCGGGTTTGTTTTACTCACGCCTGTGCCTGGTTAGGCTGACTCAGAGGTTAGGCTCAGCTCCGATGGTGAATCTAGTGTCTGCAGGTGGCTCAGAGCACACATTCCACCCAGCAAGGCAGAGGCAGTGCCTTCTGATCTCGCCCCAGAGGCTGTGCAGTGTCTCTTCTTCACCTTCTTTTGGTTACAAGTGAGTCACTAAGAATGGCTCCTGATCCACAGGGGCAGGAATTGTACCCCAGCTCTCAGTGGGAGGCGTGCCACGGATCTGTGATCATCTTCAAGACTGCCACAGAGCCTTTCACTCTCAAAACCACAGAATAGATTTGGCACCCCTCCCTCATTGCCCTAGTCAAATCCTGTTGCGTCCCCCTTTGAAATGTTTCTTTTCCCCACCTCTGTCCACTGCTATCACTGCTTTGGTCCCATGTTCCCTCTCACCTGAATGTTTGCAATCCAGCACCTGTCCTTGGTCACTCCGACCTCCATCCTCTCCCTATAATAATTCACTGAACCCCGTAATCATGGCCTAAAATATACTGAGCAGCCTCCCTTCTACAGAGAAGTTTCTAACCTCAGTCTGATATTGAAAGCCATCCAGCATCTTTCCCCAGATCTCTCAGCCCTAACTTCTGTTTCCACCCTCCCTTGTATGGCATTCTCAGACTCAGGTCAGCACCCGTTGTTTTTCTGAGCATTTTGTAAGTTTCTACCATCCAACCTGTGCTCTGGCTGCTGCTCTCTCTGCTTGGAGTCTGTCTCCTTCAGCGCAGTTTGCTCATCACTGTGTATATTCATATAGTCACTGAGTATACACTATACTTATTTCAAAATATTTAAGATGAGTCTATCCATGGGGTCACACAGCAGAGCATCCTCATTTTATAACATCTACCTTTGGAATGACATGTTAACCTTTTCCTTTCAGCATTGTTTTCCATTATACTGTGGCGCTGATAGCTTACGGTGAATGAGGTCAGATTCATGATCTCTGAAGTTTTAGTGTTGGGACCAGGGACCAGGCTTGATCACTCAAGAGCTTTTGTGTAGCAGTTTTAAAGTGTAAAGAAGGGAAGAGAGAGCTTCTGACATAGACATCAGAAGGGGAACAGAGACTGCCCCACTCTCTAGTCGTAGCAAGGCCTTATATACTTTTATCAGACCCACTCCTACGACATACATCTTAGATTAACAAGCTTAGAGCTAACAACAGAAAGGTCTCACCAGGCCAGCTCCCACAGTATACAAATTTTAAGAACAAGATTAGTCAGAAGGTTCTTGTTACAGAGAAACATCCTTGAGCAAGATACATTGTTATATTAACTAAGACAAAGCAATGTAGAAAAAAAAAATGTTCGTCCTTTTCTTCTTGAGAGCCTCAGACCCCTCTCTCCTCCTTGAGACCCTGGACTTCTTAACCTGCCTAGGAATTGACTCTCTCAGTATCAAGCTTCATGTTTGGCTTTCTTTATAACTGTCTCATTCCTGGTCTGTGAAGACAGAAGTTCCCAGTATACATCTTTTAAGAACCCATTTAGAAATTGTTTTCAAGGGTGCTTGTATTGTTCCTGTCAAATATTAACTATGTATTTGAAATCCCATGTTTATAGAAAGTTGCTTCTTTCCAAAGAAGCATATAAATTCTACTTTCATAATAAATTAGCATATTCAAGTTAGTGAAGCTTAGACATTTACAATATGGCTTGACTGATTATCTTTGTGTTACGACCTGAAACTGGCACGGGTCACACAATGTAAACCTCAGACCTGTTTCTGTAGGTGGTTTTACTCTACACACAGCCCAGCATCCATGGGCAGAGCAAGGTGATTAAACTGTTCCCATCTTCCAATCAGTGTACTTGATTTTGATTCTAGAAGGTAAACTCATTAGTATTTTAAAGTATCCTTCACTTACTAATTCCTGTTCACATTTCAAAACATGTTTGAATGTAACACTTGACATACCCGAATCCGCCATGGTTTCAATCAGTTGACACAAATTCAGTCACTTAGGAATGCAAGTTGACTTTGTGGTCATGTAAGAGTTGCTGCGTCAACTCTGTCATGAATGTATTTTCTTATGAGATGGTTAGGGAGGTTCCAAACTAAAGTTCACAATTAAGTTGTACTAGTTGAAGTCTCTCTTATTTAACAGCAAGTGAATAATGCATTTTTAAAGTAAAACGTGCTTCTGTTTTTTGATTTGATGAGGCAGCCTGAGGCTTTTAGAATACTCCATGCCTGCTGCTTGACGTCTTTCTAACCATGAGTGTAATATGCAAAATTTTGACCCAATTTATCGATTTCTTTTAGTTCAAGTTGTAGTTTATGAAAAATAATTTGGTAGATATTCTCAATGTTTAAAATAATATTGTCAACTGAAAAAAGTACACAACTGAAAGTTGAGAGTCATGTTTTATTTGGTGACCTTACTGAACACTATAGCCCAGGATGGCAACCTCTCAGATAGTTCTGAGAAATAGTTCCAAAGAAGAAAGGGAGCAGCCAGGATATAAGGGAGTTTTTGCTGGGAAAAAAAGTAGTCAAACATCCATAGATTACTGTAATCACAAAAAATCCCAGATATCTTAAGGTAGTGATTTTAGTGCTTTTCTATATATGAGGAGATGCAATAGTCTGGGCTCACTGAAATTATTCCTTTGACATACATCTTAACTAAGCCCAGTAATTGTTTTTTTTTTTTTTTTTCATCCTGAACTTCCTTAAGGGTGCACAGTTGGGGGCGGCTGCAGGGGCTGATAGCTTTATGGCCAAAATAATTCTTTGTTCACAGAAATGTAGGTTACATTGTCCATAGTATGAATACAAATTAATTTACTAACTTATGCTGAGTAACTTTTAATTCTTTAATGTGTACTTGATCTTATGCTTTTAAACAAGAGGATGGCTTTAAAATACAGTGAATATATCTCAAGGAAACAACACACACTTCCTTTTCATCTTCACCTCTCTCTCATTTGATGAAGTGAGGAAGATATGGTATCTTTCTCGTAGTAGCAAAAGGTGGTCTGCTCAGCTCCACCTAGCTATGTTTTCTGTGCTCCCTCGGACTCCTGATTCTCAGAATCTGTGAGCAGAAGAGCATGGTTGTTGCTTTGTGTCACTACATTTGAGGTGGCTTGTTAAACAGCAGTGAATAACTAGAAGAAGTTGTGTGCTAAGTCATTCAGTCATGCCCAACTCTTTGCAACCTGATGGACTGTAGCCCACCAGGCTCCTCTGTCCATGGAATTCTCCAAGCAAGAATACTGGAGTGGGTAGTCATTCCCTTCTCCAGAGAACAGGTTGGATGTCATTTAAAAAATGAGAAGAGTGAATTGGGTGAGCTTGACATGCCTGTGAGGCACCTACCTACACTTGTATTTGGAGATGTGAGTCTAAAGCTCAAGAGAGAGAAGTCTAGAAATATATATTTACCAATTGTTTGTGTGAAGGTCTTAACTGAAAAAACGGGTGAGCCATCTGGAGAAGCAAGTGTAGTGTAGTAAGAAAGAGTCCATGACTGAACTGGGGGGTAGAAATGAGCAGGGAGAAAGGTGTCAAGAAAGGGTCCTGAGAGTAGCTCCCTGAACAAGTAGAATAGGGAGCAAGGGAATCAAAAAGGACAAGTTGGGTGTGATTGTAATTAAGGGTTAAAACGTTACTATGTTTCTACATAGAATATATTAAAATAATACATGCTACAAGAAACATGTTTGATAACTTAGGAATTAAGTTCAGATTTTTAGAAATGATCTTACTCTATAAATTACCAAGGTTTTCTCAGGTACTAAAATGTGTTAGGTAATAAAATTATTTTCATTGACATATATTGGATAGTTCTTTAGTTTCTCAGTGTATGTTTGTTGCACAGTCGAGTCCAGCTCTTTGTGACCCCATGGACTGTAGCCCACCAGGCTCCTCTGTCCATGGAATTCTCCAGGGAAGAGTACTGGAGTGGGTAGTCATTCTTTTCTCCAGGGGATCTTTCTGACTCAGAGGTTGAACTCAGATCTCCTTCATTGCAGGTGGGTTCTTTACCATCTGAACCACCAGAGAAGCCCAGTTTCTCAAGTTTGTGTTTAAATATGAAATTCCTTAGGGTGTCCCTGATGGCTCAGCTGGTAAAGACTCCGCCTGCAATGCAGGAGACCTGGGCTCGATCCCTGGGTTGGGAAGATCCCCTGGAGAAGGGAAAAGGCTTCCCACTCTAGTATTCTGGCCTGGAGAATTCCATGGACTGTCTAGCCTGAGGGGTCGCAAAGAGTCGGACATGACTGAGCGACTTTCACTCACATGAAATTCCTGAAGGAACCAGTAGGTGGAGCCCGTTTGCTCAAGAAAATCTAACCCTGAGTGTTGAGCTTTGTTTTTGTTTTGCTGGTGGGTGTTGAGAAATTGAAGAGAAAGGGAGCAGGGTGATGAGAGAGACATAGAGCAGGACAGCAAAAGAGGAGAGGGAGGCCGGAAAAGGGAGGAGATGAGAGAATGCAGATCTCGCCTTCGCTGAGCTATGGTAGAGTCGGAGAGACTATCTACAGGAGTTATCACATATTTAATCAAGCACGGTTAATTCCACTATGTTTCTGTCTTATCAACTGGCTCCACCCTGTTTCACTTCTCTCTTAAGGACAAAGAGATTCTGAAGTTGGCAATGTCTATAATCCCAATAATTTTGAATGTCTAAAGCAAGGTCTTCATCTTGAGTTCCTACAGAATTCCTGAACTGTGAGTTGCCTGAAATCATGAGAAAATGTGTGCCTTTTTCTTTGAGTTCCTGATGTTAACTTGACTCAAAGGGATACATAATCCTGAAAAGATGGAGCACCACGCATCTGAATTGAGAGGGTGTCTATGCTGGGGGAGGGAGTGAATGGGTGGATGAGTGATAGTTCTGTGAGGAAAAATAAGAAAACATCCTCTTTTCAAAAGTTCTATTTTTACGTGTAATGTAATTATTTGTCCATAATAAATTAGTACATTAATGCATATATTCACAAAGATATTGGAGTATTAAAATTATTGACATCAAAAATTTCAAAACTTTCTGGTAAAAATAGTGTACATTTTTATGCTTTTAAAGGACTAAAAATGAAGTTGGAGAATTCAGAAAGCAGAATATCTTGATAAATCAAAGGAAGAAAAAGATAACAGTAAAGTTTGTTTTCTTACCCCAGGCTGGAGTCACTGGGGAGGAAATGAAAATATGCTAATATCTCATCAGTTTTAGAGGGACTAATGGATACTGTCTAAAAGAAATGGAGACCATAGATGTTGAATAAAGATGTTACAGTAGAGATGTTCATTGGAATAAAAATATAAACTAGGATTATCCATAAAACTCACAAACATAATATGAGGCGAGAAAAGCAACTTGTAGAATAAAACATACATTTTGATTCCATTTGTATAAAATTCAGAAGATGCAAAGCTAGGCCATAAACTGTGTTTAGGTGATAAAACTAATGAAAAGCCAAGGACAAATAGTTCTGGTGAGTGGGGAAAAGGACTGAGGCAAAGCTTCCAAGAGCTTCAAAGTTAGCAGTGTTCTATTTCTTAGCTGGATTCTTATATGCAAGCAGCCATTTCAGTATACCAAGGGGATTTTCCTCAATATCCTCATATTTTCTAAATATTAAAAAACAGTAAATATTTAATTATACCCTTTAAGCTAAGGCAGAAAGATTCTTTTACTTTGATACCAGCATGTATCTACTTCTGTGAGTTTTCCTTTTGGCATCCTGATATGTGTTTCTTTAAAAATCAAGTATTTTACCCTAATATTTAAATCAGTGTCTATACTTTATGGAAATTTTGGAAAACAGCTGTATCAAAAGGAAATAATCATCACATTTTGTACCACTGTTCAGAAATAACTATAACCATAACCACTTAGTATTTTGGTGTAGTTCTTTCTAGCTACCTCATGTAAGTTTGAATTTAGTCAAGTCATACTGTATACACAATTTTGTATACTAATTTCCCCCCTTAACTTTATATCTTAAACACTTCCCTCTGTTATTTAAAATCTTCAAAAATAGAGGACAGGCTGGCACTGAAATAGGGGTTTTCTTGAAAAGTGACCTCCTGACAGGACTTTTCTCTCAAGGGAATTTCACCTGCAGCTGGGCAGGAAATTCAAGAGCTCTTTTCTAGACAACAATTTCATAGAATAGTTCTAGACACACACAAAAAAAGCTTTACCCCTAGGAGGGATCTTTGACATTTTCACCATGCACAACTCTTTTCTTATCCTGCACCCTCATAATCCCTGACATCTCAAGTTTTCAGTCTAATTTTTGTTGCCTTTTTAAGATCATAGATCATCAGATATTTGAAGAAAACTTCCAAATGTAAGACAGAGAAGCAGAGAAAACAGACACCTCTAATTAATATTCTCAGAAAAGAGATTAAGCTGATCATTTAATATTATAGAAGTTAACAGAAGATAGATCTAAAAGGTTTAAAACAAGTTGCTTTTGTAGATCAGAACTACGGATAGATGCCTAGGGACAGAGAATTGCTACATTTCATTATAAACCTTTATTCCTATTTGATTTTTTAACTGCTAACATTTATCAGATTAATTTAAAAGTAAAGGCCATGATTTTTTTTAAGATCTCACGTTTTATTTAAGATCTCAAAACACTTATCATTATGTATACTTTTCCATCGTATCAGTTCAGTTCAGTTCAGTTCAGTCGCTCAGTTGTGTCTGACTCTTTGTGACCCCATGAATCGCTGAATGCTAGGCCTCCCTGTCCATCACCAACTCCTGGAGTTCACTTAGACTCGCGTCCATCAAGTCCGTGATGCCATCCAGCCATCTCATCCTCTTGTCCCCTTCTCCTCCTGCCCCCAGTCCCTCCCAGCATCAGGGTCTTTTCCAATGAGTCAACTCTTCGCATGAGGTGGCCAAAGTACTGGAGTTTCAGCTTCAACATCATTCCCTCCAAAGAAATCCCAGGGCTGATCTCCTTCAGAATAGACTGGTTGGATCTCCTTGCAGTCCAAGGAACTCTCAAGAGTCTTCTCAAACACCACAGTTCAAAAGCATCAATTCTTCGGCGCTCAGCCTTCTTCACAGTCCAACTCTCACATCCATACATGACCATAGGAAAAACCATAGCCTTGACTAGACAGACCTTTGTTGGCTAAGTAATGTCTCTGCTTTTCAATATGCTATCTAGATTGGTCATAACTTTTCTTCCAAGGAGTAAGCATCTTTTAATTTAGTTGTTTCTTTTTTTTTTTTGAAGTTTGAGAAGATTTATTTTATTAAATTTTTTTTCTTTTTTAAAAATTTATTTTAATTGAAGGCTAATTACTTTACAATATTGTGGTGGTTTTTGCCATACATTCACATGAATCAGCCATGGATTTACATGTGTTCCCCATCCTGACCCTCCTTCCCACCTCCCTCCCCATCCCATCCATCTGGGTCATCTCAGTGCACCAGCCCCTAGCGCCCTGTCTCATGCATCAAACCTGGACTGGTGATCCATTTCACATATAATAATATACATGTTTCAGTGCTATTCTCTCAAATCATCCCACCCTCGCCTTCTCCCACAGAGTCCAAAAGACTGTTCTTTACATCTGTGTCTCTTTTGCTGTCTCGCATATAGGGTCATTATTACCATCTTTCTAAATTCCATATATATGTGTTAATATACTGTATTGGTGTTTTTCTTTCTAACGTACTTTACTCTGTATAATAGGCTCTAGTTTCATCCACCTCATTTGAACCGATTCAAATGCATTCTTTTTAATAGCTGAGTAATATTCCATATTCAAAAGCAGAGACATTACTTTGCCAACAGAGGTCCATCTAGTCAAGGCTATGGTTTTTCTGTGGACTGTGAAGAAAGCTGGGCGCTGAAGAATTAATGCTTTTGAACTGTGGTGTTGGAGAAGACTTTTGAGAGTCCCTTGGACTGCAAGGAGATCCAACCAGTCCATTCTGAAGGAGATCAGTCCTGGGTGTTCTTTGGAGGGAATGATGCTAAATCTGAAACTCCAGTACTTTGGCCACCTCATGCGAAGAGTTGACTCATTGGAAAAGACTCTGATGCTGGGAAGGATTGGGGGCAGGAGGAGAAGGGGATGACAGAGGATGAGATGGCTGGATGGCATCACTGACTTGATGGACGTGAGTCTGAGTGAACTCCAGGAGTTGGTGGACATGGACACCATGTTGGTGGAGATGGACAGGGAGGCCTGACGTGCTGCAATTCATGGGGTTGCAAAGAGCTGGACATGACTGAGCGACTGGACTGAACTGAACTGAACATTCCATTGTGTATATGTACCACAGCTTTCTTATCCACTTGTCTGCCGATGGATATCTAGGTTGCTTCCATGTCCTGGCTATTGTAAACAGTGCTACAATGATCATTGGGGTACATGTGTCTCTTTCAATTCTGGTTTCCTTGGTGTAGATTTTTTTTTTTATCATGAATTGCCATTACCTTATCAGTGTTTTAAAGACCTCTTCCTGTTTTCAACTTCATGTTAAGATTCATTAAATGCACGGAATCTTCTAACTAGTTCAAGAGTCAGATGTGCTAGGAAAGAATTATTTAACAGGTTTTAATACTCAAGATCCATAGAACTTTCAGTGTGGTACTAAAGTGACTTTTCTGTCTATGCTAATAAGTAAAACTATTTGTCATAAAATAAACAATCACAGATTTCATACATATCAATGTATATAGAGAAGGCATTTCAAAGGGTCAGTGCTAGATAATGTCCCAGATGTGTGACCTCTTTAAAGGTTCTGCTTGGGAGATTAGAAGTTATATTGAAATCAGTGGCCATCTAACAACTTGACCACTGTTTCTGGGGTTGTATTTTTTAAACATAACAGCCCTCTGGCTTAACCACAGAAGCATCTCATGAGTTATAGAGGAACTTGAGCAGAGTTGTATTTGTAAAGAAAGAAACCTAAAAAAAATAAATAAATAAACATTTCCGTTTTTATAGATCTACTTTGTTTTCTTCCAATTATGTTTTAGTGACAACTTGAAGGACTTGCTACCAGTGGCTGAAAACCTCAACATGGTTTCCTTGGCAATCAGTAGACTATGAAATGGAAATGAAAGGAAAGTTACCTAAAGAAAAGCTCTTGACTCCTGACTGTTCCTCCTTGATCCCCTCCAGATTAGAGGAAATTCAGTGGAAGTAATGAGCCAGCCTGGGACTTGGAACAAGTAATCTGGCCTCCTCCTTGGACTGTCGATCAAACAATCTTTGTGCTGCTGCTACAGTGTGGTTAATTCATGGTGGGATTGGTGTGAGATACACCACAGGAGAGCAAGGAAATCAGATTGAAAGATGTTTTCTATTTAGGAAAGATGAGTTGTTAAATGCAGAATGCTTCTTCCTGAGGTCTGTGGGCTTACTCTCAATGTTTCACCCAGGCGAGATTCTCGCGTGGGCAGGTGGGTGGAGGCTTCTCATTCCTACTCTTCTTTTGTGGTATGACATTCGGAGTTCACTGTTGTTTGTTCCTCATGATTTCTAGTGTCTTTTTGTAATCACAGATAATCAGAAAAGCCCTAAAGTCCTCTTATTGACACAGCATGAAATTTTATCTGCATTTTTTAAATTTAGAAAAATATTTTAGATAAGAAGCATACACATTTTGAAAAGCATATGTATGAAGACAACATCGCAATGTTTTCATTACTTGTATCATATCCTTGAACCCTTTACTTTTCTCACACCAGAAAATATTTTTAATTACATAATTTTTATAAAAATTTAGGTAGGCCTACTAACAACTCATTTCCCTTTTGTTACTCATCTTTTTTCTTTTGAAATATAGAATTTTTGGTTCTTGCTTACATATCTGTGGTTTGACGTTTATCCTCTGAATTAATTTCAATACTTTCTGTTCTTTTACCAAAACACTTTCCTTTGTACCCACACTTGGAATTCTGTATCTCCTCATCATTTTGTTCTTCAGTCAGTTCAGTTCAGTTCAGTTGCTCAGTTGTGTCTGACTCTTTGAGACCCCATGAACTGCAGCACACCAGGCCTCCCTGTCCATTACCAACTCCTGGAGTTTACTCAAACTTATGTCCATTGAGTCGGTGATGCCATCCAACCATCTCATCCTCTGTTGTCCCCTTCTCCTTCCACCTTCAATCTTTGCCAGCATCAGGGTCTTTTCCAATGAGTCAGCTCTTCGTATCAAGTGGCCAAAGTATTGGAGTTTCAGCTTCAACATCAGTCCTTCCAGTGAATATTCAGGACTGATTTTCTTTAGGATGGACTGGTTGGATCTTCAACCAAGGGACTCTCAAGAGTCTTCTCCAACACAACAGTTCAAAGGCATCAATTCTTTGGTGCTCAGCTTTCTTTATAGTCCAACTCTCACATCCATACATGACTACTGGAAAAACCATAGCCTTGACTAGATGGACCTTTGTTGGCAAAGTAATGTCTCTGCTTTTTAATATGCTGTCTAGGTTGGTCATAACACTCCTTCCAAGGAGTAAATGTCTTTTAATTTCATGGCTGAAATCACCATCTGCAGTGATTGGGGAACCCCCCAAAATAAAGTCTGTCACTGTTTCCATTGTTTTGCAATCTATTTGCCATGAAGTGATGGGACCAGATGCCATGATCTTAGTTTTCTGAATGTTGAGCTTTAAGCCAACTTTTTCACTGTCCTCTTTCACTTTCATCAAGAGGCTCTTTAGTTCTTCTTCACTTTCTGCCATAAGGGTGGTGTCCTCTGCATATCTGAGGTTATTGATATTTCTCCTGGCAATCTTGATTCCAACTTGTGCTTTATCAAGCCCAGCATTTCTCATGATATACTCTGCATATAAGTTAAATAAGCAGGGTGACAATATACAGTCTTGATGTACTCCTTTCTTCCTTATAGGTAGCAAACTAAATCTAGCCTCAAATCATAGCTTCAGATGATGAGGATCTATTTACTTATTTATACTTCTAACATCCTAAAAAGGAATTAAGGGGACTTATAATAACACATGAAGTATAATAGGATGTATTCAATTAAAAGTAAGAAAAGTTGGCAAGGAAAAACTATTGTTGGAAAATTAAGAAGTCAAAGGTGAGATCAGTATACAAATACTTGCCAGTTAGAGTCACACCTGGCTTGGTGCACAATCCCTGGTTTTTGTTGACCAGCTTTAAATCCCCTCCTTGTAGGCTGAGGACTATAACCCACCTGTATGAGGGCTCTCCAGAGAAACTGAACCTATAGGAGACACATATCTCTCTATCTTTTAACTCAAGAAACTTAATGAATTGGCTCCATAATGCCATTATGGAGGCTGACAAATCTAAGCAATTTAAGTTTTAATGCCATCAGCCTGCAGACCCAGGGAAGAGACAGTGCTGTAGTTCAAGTCAAATGAAAGCCAAGACTTCCCAGGTGGTCCTGTGGCTAAGACTCCATGCTCCCAGTGCAGGAGGCCCAGGTTCTATCCCTGGTCAGGGAACTAGATCCCACATGCCTTAACTGAGACCTGGTGCAACTAAATAAATAAAGAACAACAAAGGCCATCTGCTGGCAGAATTTCCTCTTGCTCAAGAAGGTCAGGCTTTTGTTCTTTTTAGGCTTTCAGCTGATTGGAAGTGGCCTACCCACATTATGGAAAGCAATCTGCTTTACTCAAGCTCCACTCATTTAAGTGTTAGTCTCATTTGAAAAACACGCTTATGGAAACATCTAGAATAATATTTGACTACATGACTGGACACCATGGCCCTGCCAAGTTGATACATAAAATTTACTATCACACCACTGAAATCTTCTCCTTCCCTGCCTTTACCATCCACTTGCCTTTTTAAGGGGTTACTTTTCCCCTCCCATTTTCTCATAAACCATGAAGTTTCTCTTCATCTGCTTTTCTTACTCCTTCCACTCATGAGACTCAGAAGTCCATAGTTCATCAGGCCATGAGTTTCTGTTTCCAGGATTGGGTGAACATTCTTTCTGGTGGCCAACAATTGCTTATGAATAGGCTCCTAAATTATCTTGGGCTTTCTGCTAATCTCTCCTCCAACAACCCTGGTGCCCAGTCCTTTGTAAAAACTCCTTACATTGTTGCAAGTCTATTGTCATGAGCCACCACTTATGCTAAAGAGTTTTACAGTAGGAAGCAGCTTTGCCAGCCTTTGCATTGGCCCCATTTTCTGGGGCCAATGACGCCAACACACAGGTCTGTAGCTTTAACAATTTACTTTCATCCCTAATGAGGAAAAAAAGTGAAGTGAAAGTCGCTCAGTTGTGTCTGACTCTTTGCAATTCCATAGACTATACAGTTCATGGAATTCTCCAGGCCAGAATACTGGAGTGGGTAGCCTTTCCCTTCTCCAAGGGATCTTCCCAACCCAGGGATCAAACCCAGGTCTCCCTCATTGCAGGCAGATTCTTTACCAGGTGAGCCGCAAGGAAAGTTATAAAGGATATGAGGATAAAGCTATGAGGATAAACAATAGGACAATTCCTGGGAAGATTTCCAAAGGCCTAGCAGTCCAGTGTGTCTCTGCTTGATTCCCCTTCTTACTCACCTGAAGAATAGAGACCAGACCATAGTCAGGAATTGCAGGAATTAGTTGCTAATTCTGGCAGGCTTCAGAAGCTTGTGAGGAAAAATAACTTTCAATAGGGAAAGCGAAAAAAAAAAAAGAAAGAAATAAAGTAAGACAAATAAATATCAACACAAAAAATTTATATACAGAGATTCAAATATAACTCTGTACTGTTCTCCCCTTTTCTTTTTTTAATCAGTCAACTGACAAGGACTCTTCAAGGCATAACAATCATTTCTGATACTTTTGCTAACATTCCCATACCACCTGAGCCCAGATCTGAGACCAGTCAGAAGCTGTGGGATCCAGGGAAAGTCACACAGACTCTACTCTTGTTACCACATCTGTAAAACAGAATGAGTAATGTGTTCCTCTCAAAATTACTGTGAGAGGTAACTGATAGAGTACATGGGAAAGAGTTCTGTAAACTGTCAAGTGCATCCAGACAGTACGTATTTAGTACATCTGGTAAGGTGTACTCAAGACATTAAAACAAGTCAGATATTTCATAAAAAGAAAGCAAAGTAAATGATTAGTTATCATTTTAAAAGTCAGAATAAGAGTAAATGAGATGAGTCAGGAAGAAGAATTTAGTCATTTGCAAGGTACCCTTACTCCTCTCCCAGTAAAAAATGTAGATGTGCATGTGTTTAGATTATACAGACAGATGCCTCAGTCAATTGCTTTTCACTTTGTCAGGTCAACATCAAAAATAATAATTATTTTTAAAGCTAAGAAATTCGAGTAATCTGATGGAAGAATTTAGCTGGAAGAGTGAAAAAAATATCAATATTAAGCACATATTTTTATACATACATATGTTTTATCTGGGAAGGAAATAACATGTTATTTCTTAGTGCATTTTAATTCTTTTGTGTATCATTGTTTCCCACCTATTGTTTAACTTTTTGATTCTCTTCTATTTTTTTTTTTTATTTTGTGGTCAAGTGTTATATCATAGACCACCTTAGATTAGCTGAGAAAATTTTACTCGTGACAGAATTTGAAAGTATGCCACATCAAAGGTGGGCAAAAGAATCCGTTTCTTGGCTCTCCTCTCCTCGCCTTGAGAGTCTGCCCCAGTGGCCCCTACCACTCCCACTGGTAACCATCTCACCCCACTTTGAACCCAGGTGTATTTAGTATCTATAACTCTCATCTGATTCTCACATGCCACTCAGTAACATAACATCTCTTTGCAAATTTAGATTTACACTTGAACGTTCCATTTCCCCTCACACCAGCTAATATTAATAGCTAACGCTAATTGATGGTTTTCTATGTGCCTATGTGCCAGGCAGAGTTCTAAAATTGCACAAGTTAACTTATTCAACATTTGAAAGGATCCTCTGAAAGAGGTACTATTATTTCTATTGCATATGTGAGAAAAACTGAAGGGTGAATGGAGTATTTGCTCAACACCCCAGAGCCAAGTGTTCTAGTTCTTCCAACCTCAGGCCTCCAGAGGTCTGGTTTTGAGGTTGAACTGAACTACTGAGTTATTGGAAGCTCAGAGATGTCAGTCAAGACCTTTCCTCTCATTGCTGGTACCACCAGCACCTCACCGTGATTTGCATTCAATAAGGGACAGTAAATGTCTTACGGTTGTAGCTCTATGAAAAGAAGTCCTATTGTTATGGAAAAAATAAAGAAACAAAAGGTAGGAAACTTATGTTCTACTAATGCTATTTTCATTGTTTTCTCCTTATCTTCCTTTTCCCATACTAAACTAAAAATTTTAGATTAAGCTGATTTGTTCTGAGTTCAGAATCAAGGAATGTTAATGATATCGAGGGTTTTCTTGCACTGATTTTTTTTCTTGGTATCAGTCTGTGGTTTGGTGGTGTAACTATAGAAACATGGATAGAAACTCCCTATTATGCAACAAACCACTTCCTGTGTCTGTTTGTTCATTTATCTGCAGTGTCTTAGCTAAACCTTCTCTACCTGAAGGGTCTTGTAATTGCAACTATCTCACTACGCGGAGCATAAACATTGTAGAGTGCTGAAGAGCACGGACTTGGTACCCAGAATTTGAGGTTAGAATCTTAAGGTAAATCCTGTGTACATAATATGTACCTCACTAGGGTGTTATGAAGGATTACCTATGTTAATCTATGTAAAGCACTTTAAACAATGCCATGCATATAATAAGTACTTAAGTGTTTGCTATCATCTTTAAAACCCTACACTCTCAAGAAATATCCTCTATCCAGCCTTGTGCAATTACAAGCTTCAATTCAATTCAACCCAAAGCATAACGAAATGAAGCCTTTATTCTCATAGAAACATTGGAACTTAGATTTGAAATAGAACCCAATGGTAAGCTGCTCACATTTCTCTGTATTATACCTAACAGGTAGTAACTGTGATTCTGCTTAAACATTCCCAGTGATGTAAAGGAAAATACCTCTACCTCTCAGGAAAATAGATTGAATAGCTTAATTCTGAATAAGCTTATGCTTTATACCGAACAGAAATCTCCCCTTCTGTGAGTTCCACTGATGGTTTCCAGTCATGGGTCAACTAAGCAGCATTCTTCTATTTCCTTGGGCAGAAGTGCTTCATGAATTCTTAAAATGTTTGATTCCATGTTTTTCTTTTTTTTAAGTACATTTTTGAGTTATTTGCCAAACCAAAATTCAAAAAAAAAAAAAAAAGGTGCATAATATCCTTGGGAAGTTTGCTTTGTTGCATCAGTCACACAGTTGTATCCAACTCTTTGTAACCCCGCGGACTGCAGCACGTCAGGCCTCCCTATCTCTTACCAGCTCCTGAAGTTTTCCCAAATTCATGTCCATTGCATCGGTGATGCCATCCAGCCATCTCATCCTCTGATGCCCTCTTCTCCTTCTGCTCTCAATCTTTCCCAGCATCAGGGACTTTTCCAATGAGTCAGCTGTTGGCTGACTTACTAATCACTATTATTCGCTTACTAATCATATCCATTTTCCAAGTTAAAAAGTTGAGAACTGGAGAGGCTAACTTTCCCAAGTATGTTATACACCTTATTTGCCAAACCGAAATTTTTTAAAAAAAGGTGCATAATATCTTTGGGAGGTTTGCTTAGCCTCTCCAGTTCTCAGCTTTTTAACTTGGAAAATGGATATGACTAGTAAGTGAACAATTAGCACTTCTCATCTGGAGAAGGGAATAGCAATCCATGCCAGTAGTCCCGTCTGGAGAATTTCATGGACAGAGGGGACTGGCAGGCTACAGTCCATGGGGTTGCAAAGAGTCAGACATAACTGAGCGACTAACACCACCCTCCTCCCACACACACAAATGTCAGATGCACCTTTAATAATTATTATCATTGTATTATTGGCATTTGATATAAGCTTTTAGGAGGCTCCCTTAAAACCCTGTGACTCCATTTTGTTGCTGTAGACAATTCTCAGCTATCTTCTTTCTCAACCCAGTGGAAGACATCTTCCAGGCTTCAAACCCCAAACTTGGCCTTATAATAAACTGAGCGTGGGCTTTCCTGGGCTCCAACCCATTCAAGATAATCTGGCAGGAGTGATCACTCAACTTCCAGCAGCTGAAAATCTTCCAGAGCAGGTGTTCACATGCCCCAGTGGGTAGCAGACACTTTGGAAATCCACTGGAGCCAAGGTTTGCTAACATCAAGGTGTTAAGAGGCATTCCGGGGTGGTGTGACCCTGGGTCCTTGCTGCCTACTGCAAACCCTACCATTCCTGCACATCTCAGCTGACAGACACTCCAAAGGCCCCTGTGGCCTCAGATAGGAAGCTATCCACTACAGAACACATTCCTACTTTGGGGACAATTCCTGCAGAGGCTGGAGACTAGAAGACTTGGAAGACTGGCAGTACTCAGTCCTCAGCTCAGTAAACCATCTTGTGTGTTCCCTGCTTATCTACTCAGCTCTTCCAGGCAGGAGCTAGAATCTGAAGGAAGTCTGCCTAAGCTTGGGTAAAATAATGTCCCCCTTTGGCTGTCTGTCCTGTAATATCTGTGGAGCATATTGTTAACTAGCTTTAAAAATTATATATGTGCACAGTAACATTTTTTTCAAACATTTCTATTATAAGTTCAGAGCATACAATAAAAAGCTATATATACCTAACCACTATCACCCCCAGTTTCACTGTCCACTGATAGCTCTCCTTGTAAACTATTGCAGATATTTCATGCTCCTATGCATGTAATTGTACATATATGCCTATTTTTATAAGACTATCAAGGGATTCTTATTATAAAAGTATAGATATGTGCTTTACATACATATTTTGGGCATTTTTCCGTCACAGCAGAGATAGGGTGTTTCTTTCTTTTCAATGGTTCTATAACATTTTATTAAGTTAAAAAAAATTTAACCAGTATTTTATTAATGAATATTGAGATTCTTTTTTTTTTTCTTGTTAGTCCAAATGGTGTAAACTAGCCTCACAAGATGGCCTCCAATGAGCCTTTCTTCCTGGTCTTTGTGCCCTCTTCTATACAGTTCCCTAACTGAATTGGGTTGACCTGTGTAACTAGGATATTGTGGAAGTGGTCAGGTGTGACTTCCAGGACTAAATCCTATGAAGCGCTGTGGCTTCTGCTTGCTCTTTCCCAGATCGCTCACTCTGATGGAAGCCAGCTGTCCTGTGCTGGGGACACTGCAACAGTCCTACAGAGAGGTCTTTGGGGTGACAGACTAAGGTCTCCTACAACTTGTCAGCCATGAGTATGAGTCACATTGGAACTGGATCTTCCAGCCTCAGTCAGATCTGCAGACGACTGCAGCCTCCACCCACACCATGACTACAACCTCGTGAGATACCCACCCAGCTAAGCTGCTCTCCAGCTCCTGACACACAGACACTGCATGAAATAATAATGTTTGGTATGACGTTAAGCTTTTAAGTTTTGGGGTAATTTCTTAGGCTGTGATACATAACTTTCATCCAAACAGTCATAACAATCATCCCTGTCTTACTTTTGTGAGTCTATGAAAGTCTTTAAAACCAATTCCTAGAAGTAGAATTACTAAATTAAAACAAATATGAATTTTAAATTTCACTTAATAATATCAAATTTAATTTAATCCTGTCTCACAGTGAATGAATAAACTTCCCCATATCTACCCTCATAATCACAACCCACACTAAATTTTGGCCATTGTATAGGTTTAAAATTTTTTTTCAGTTTGGATTTTTTAGTTAGGTGTGAGGTTGAGCAGTTTTTTCATGTATTTATTGGACAGCTTCATATTTATGTTAACTGTCAGTTGATGTCTTTCAATCATCTTTACACTGAATAACTCTTTTCCCTGTTAGCATTCTTTGTATATTAAGAAAATTAGCCCTGTTTTATCTGTATACATATTTTCACCCATTTTGACATTTTAACTTTGGTATTACAGAAGTTTTTCAGAGTAGAAGCTTTTTACTTTCTGTAGTAAACTGTATTTTGGATTTTTATAAAAAGTTTTCTCTACCATTTCTAAAATTATTAAGAGAAAAATACTCACATTATTTTCTGGTTCACATCTTACTTTTTTTTTTAACCTTCTAGAACTGGTGACTGGAAAATTGAATCTCAAGAAACAAAAAGAAAAGCTCTGATTTGTAATATTTGCCAATTTCTGAAGTGTGAACACCCCACCATGATCAATTACAAGCTATCTATGTAACTTTACTTTAAACACAGAGTTAGAAAAAGATGTGCACAGTTGCCTCTTGTCAGCTGGCTGTATGCTGGCTCCAGTGCATCTCTGCACCAGAAATGAATTTTGACGTAAAGAATGAGGGAAATCCAGCTTTCCACCCTGCTCCCATGTAACTTCCCCCCCATGTGTCAAATTCATTTTTTTCCATACTGAAGGGTTCAACTTGATCATATTCATGTCTTCTATATGTATTTGGGTCTATTTCTTATTTTTTGGGGGGGGGGTCTATTTCTATACCCTCTTTCATTGATTATCTGCTCCACCACACAGTTTAATTACTAGAGGCTTATCATATTCTTTAATACTTGGCAAGGCTGGCTCTTTTAAATAGTCTTCTTTCCCAGCGTTTTCCCTGGCTCTGTTCATATAGAGTTCTTACAGATGTACCCTTGGCTTAGAAAGGTTTATAGCTTTGCACTAGTCATTTAAACATTTAAGCCTCTGACTATGCACAGCTAAGACTACACCATAATAATACTTCAGTGATCGTGTTCCTGGCAAAACTCAGGAATGCTTTTTGGTGAATTCTTTCCTTAAGGACTAGTACAATACAATACAATTGGATAAAAGCAATTGAACACAAAACTTGGTCATATTTTGGTAATATTTTGACATAGATGCTGTTAATACTGACTGTACATTTTTAGGTGTGTCTTAGACTTTCATGTTTATACTGAAGAATGCAAACAAGTTGTTAGCACTGTTCCAAACTTCTGATTCAGTTTAATGGAAATAGTCCTAGACTGCAGTGTGAATTCCTTTAAAGAACCATTTGCAAATATTTGTTACTATGAATTGGATTTTAATCTCAATACCATTAAACTAAATCGAAATTTTAAAAATGGACTGGAGGCTGTCAGCTGAGGTCGATGCTGGGGTGCAGATAAGATTATAGCTTTCATTAAAATAGCTGAACGTTCATGCTAACATATTTATATCAATTACATTCTTCTTATATTATGCGTAAAAATATGTGCTTTTACTTCAACATAGGTTTTCACTGTTAAAACTGTTTCAGATCCACTGAGCTGAGTCTTCAGCAAGATGTGAGGATGGGTGGGGCAGAGAAAGGTGTGTCTAACTTACTTATAAAGTTGCTTGAGTTTCTGTCTAGGTCTTCGGTTTCCCCACTCACATCAACCCATGTACCTTGAGTCTAAATGCTCTTGTCTTCTGTGTTTGATTGTTCATTTGTTTTAATTTTCATTCTCCCCTCCCATCAAAAACTAATTTCCCAGTATAAAGATCAGTGGTTGCCAAAGGCTAGGGTGAAGGGAGGGGAACAGGCAGAGAACAGAGGATTTTTAGGGCAGTGAAACTACACTGCATGCTACTATAATGGTGGATATATGTCATGATACATTTGTCCAGACCTACAAAATATATAACACCAAGAGTGAACTCTGAACTGTGGTTTGGGGTGATAACAATGTGTTAATGTACGTTCATCAATTGTAACGAACATTCTACTCTGGTAGGGGATGTTGAAAACATAACATGGGTGGGCCAGGGGAAGGCTGTGCATGGGTAGGGTAAGGGGTACATGGGAAATCTCTGGACCTTCCAATCAATTTTGCTGTGAACCTGAAAATACCCTAAGAAATAAGTCTATTAAAGACAAACTAGTCTCAGTCCCTTTGTCATACTAAAGTGCAAATGATGGATGAAGGATTAAAGTGCTGTCTCTTGTTAGGACCTTTGTCTTTCAACAGGGAAACAAGCTGTAAAGTTGATGGGCTGAAGCTTCAGTTCTGGCTGCAAGTAGATGTGAGAGTTTAAGAACATCACAGCCCTCTCATGAATCATAAAGAGAGGAGGGAGCAGAGATGAAAAGCAAAGGGAAAGATTGAAAAAGCAGAAGAATTGAGGGCACAGGATTTATGCTCTGATCTTGGCTCTATAATTTCCAGGATGAGTGATCTTGAGAACACCCTGAGACTCGTTTTTCTCACCTGAGTAACAAGCCTAATAATAAGAACATCCTATCGGTGCTTTAATGAAGATGAATTCAGTTACTATAGGAGGACATGCTTCAGTAATTGAATTAATAAAAATATGTTGGTTATTAGTCACAAAGAAGGCAGATGTGCTTTTGAAACATTTAGTCTCCAGATTGACAATGGGAGTCAGTCTGTCTGTTTTTCTCACCTTTTCCATTAACTATGCATCTGAACTTTATCATCTTTAAACTTGAGATAATATTTACTTCCCCAGGATATTTTAAAGATTAAAAATATATGTCTATAAAGTGTCTGTCTGTCCCCACTCCTATCCCAAGAAGTATTCCACAAATGTTTTGGTCATTTCTACTTCTTTTCCAGGGCTTCCCCTTCCCTGGTGGCTCAGTGGTAAAGAACCCACCTGCCAATGCAGGAGATGTCGGTTCAATCCCTGGGTCAGGAAGATTGCCTGGAGAAGGAAATGGCAACTCCCTCCAGCGTTCTTGCCTGGGAAATCCCATGAAAAGGGGAGCTTGGTGGGCTACAGTCCCTAGGGCTGGAAAGATTCAGACATGACTTAGCATCTAAACAACAGCAAGAATTTCCTTCCCAAATCCATGAGAGAAGACATTACTGTCTACTTCCGAAGTTCAACTCAATCAGAAGTCAAGCCCCATTGACTCTGGAAAGAAGAATCCTTGACTTTCCCACGACTTCTTTCAGGGCAATTACTGCTTTTTATCTTCCCCTGCTCATTGTTCCCATTGCTCACTCTTCAGTCCTATGGGTGGGTTTGTGGCTTTTGCCCTGACCGTTCTATTAAAAGTGCACCTATTTTAGAGGAAGTAAACTATGAAGGGTTCTTTGGACAGTTAAAAGTGAAGTGATGCATTTAGAAAGGGAGAGAATTTTTAAAACACTGAGCAACGATCAATTCTATTTTAAATAGCACTATTTACAGTTAAGAGCATAGGGTATAAATGAGAAGTAGAATAATTCTGATTGTTACTGTGGTATATATTTCTGAAAAAGATATTTATTCTTCTTTTCTTCATGTTTATATTCTCAGTTACCACCTGCCTGCTTGTATAGAATTTACTCCCTTTCTACCGAGCTGCTGGGTTTCTCAGGGAGTGGGGAGCTTCTGAACCTCGCGTGTGATTGCTTCCCTCAGCTTGGTAAAGAGATCAGTCACCAAGTCACCCTTTGCTCTCCAGTGATAGTTGCCACCTCTCGTTTTCACAAGAAATGATAAAACAAATGAGTCAGCCCCAAGGACCCTTCAAGAATGGCACGCGATGCTCAGGCTAGCTTCAGCTTTAGCTAGAGCTGAAAAGGTTTCAAGAAAATAAAATAAAATAAAACCTTTCAGAAACCCTTCTTTCAGACATACAGGCAGGCATCTGGCTTCTTTGCTGTCTCTCTTTGCTTTGTATCTGTCTTTTTGGATTTCACTTAACTTTAAAAAAACCCCACAAAGATATGATTTTTAGTTTGAACAAAAAAGCAGTGATATAGTAGCCTGTGATCTTCCTCTTTAAGGTAAGATTCTGCATAATTATGTATAGAGAGAAGGTATTTGGAATAGCAGAAGAGGGCAGGCATGTTTATTCTCCTGATTTTCAGTCATTTCCTCATCAACAAGTGTAATTCTAGAAAGACCTTTTTGCTTATGCTGCATTGTTGGTTTCCTTTTCTTCTTGAGATAAATTTTGTTTCAATGACTTTTTCTTCACCCACTGGTTTTCCTCTGTTGTTTTTCTAACTATGTTTTTTAAAAAATCATATTTTTTTGTTTTAAGTACTGGGAATGGTGTATACATTAAAATAATTGTCAATAATAGGTGAAAGACAAAATATGCAGCTGAGAAATTCTAAATGAAACTCATCTAAACTACTTTTTTGAACAGCTTTGTACATGATCACTTGTATGAAAAGGAGGTATTAATTTATGCGGTGAAAGGGAGAAGGATTTTAGTTCCTTTGAAATTTCATTACTGTTTATGTATACTCTAGAAAGAAAACAAACCAATAGCATTTTGAAATTATTCAGTCACTTAGCATAGTATCCCACAAGCATTCCTTCTTGTTTGCAGGAGTTCAGTGTCTTGTCATCAGACTGGGTAAAGTGAAGTTGTGGGGACAAGAACTTTGGGCAACAGGACAGTGGATCAAGTTGGTGGCAAAGGAAGCTTTGATATTAGAGAAACTGGTTTAGCCCAGCACAGAGCATAGGCAAAGCCAAGTATATATTTTTCCAAAGCACTTGTCTTTTAAAAAAAAAAGGAATTTTAGTCATGCAAACAAGTGGGACTTCAGTTTGAGTGTTTATGTTTGTCTGTTTATACATTCTTTGTAATAACTCAGATCAAAGGGTTTGTATTAGATGCCTTATGCTTATGTAATTGAAGAAATCAACATCCACAATAAAAATGTTACTGAAGTGAAGTGAAGTCGCTTAGTCGTGTCCAACTCCTTGCGACCCCATGGACTGTAGCCTACAAGACTCCTCTGTCCATGGAATTTTCCAGGGAAGAGTACTGGAGTGGGTTGCCATTTCCTTCTCCAGGGGATCTTCCCCACCCAGGGATCGAACCCGGGTCTCCCTCATTGCAGGCAGACGTTTTTTACCGTCTGAGCCAGCAGGGAAGCTAAAAAATGTTATTAAGTTATGGCAAATCTATGATCCACCCATCTGATTCAGACTGATTCAGGGTTAATGTGTGCAATGACCTGGTGACTGCCCTCCAGACAACTTCTGAAGTTTAGGAAGAGCCTGTAAACAATGCCGATAACAGTGCCTGGCAAATATTTGGCTTGGGAGTACTTAATATTTGCTGAACAAATGAATGAGCCATGAAGTCAACCAGCACGTAGTTATCTATGTTCCTTTGGAGCTAATCTTAGTTTATGTTACCAAGTGTACATGACAAGTTCTTTGTTTTCATTGTCTATTATCTTAAACATTACCTCTTTTAAACATCAAGAAAGGTTCCCGGCCACCCCACCCCCACCCCCACCCCCACCCGCAGCTTTGGTATTCCAGGATTTGATTTGATTGGTCTTGAACAGAGGAGCCTAGCATGGTGCAGTCCATGGGGTTGCAAAGAGTAGGACTGAGCAACAACAAAGCGCAAGACACAGAAGAGTGCTATATCCCCCTAGTCGATGCTCTCCGTGCCTCAGTTGGCCCTTTTCAGTCAGAAGTGGAAGAATTCTGCCTTAGTTTATAAACAACGTCCCCGTAAGAAAACACACTGATTACCACAGTGTTTACAGCATGCACTACCTGAAGGATAAATGTTAATTAGTTGTGACTAGTCCTTAACACCAGGGATGTTACAAGATTAAGGGAAGCAGATGAGAAAGAGAAGCATGATATATAAGTAAGCTGGCAGAAGGGTGATTACAGGGAGTGAGCTATTATTATATGGTAATGGTTTATTGCAATAGGTCCTAAGAAGGCTTTTATAGTACATATTCATATCACTTTGAAAATTCTGTTTCCTAAGGGAGGAAACAGAGGCAGAATTTGTTGACAGAGACACTCAGTACCGTATTTTTTAGTCATATCAGTTGAGTGTATATGGGAGTGAAGAATGGAAGCGCTTTGCTATCTCAGGTTAGATATCGAATAATTTTGCTATTCTTTTGGGTAGAAATACAACTAAGAGAATTGACCCAACTGGGGTTTTAAAATAAGCATAGCAGATAAAGCAGGACACCGTGAAAGATTCTCAGATTAAAGGAGCCCTGTGGTAAGACTGTAGAAGTTTGACCCTGGTGGCCTCCTGAAGCAATGCTGGGCATTTGTGAGAGAGCTCTAGAGTGAATTCCCCCAGTTTTGTGTTTTTGCTTTTGTTAATTTTTGGCTGTACTGGGTCTTTACTGCCACACGTGGGCTTTCTCTAGTTGCAGTGAGCGGGGTTACTCTGTAGTGGCAGAGCATGGACTTCCCATTGTGGTGGCTTCTCGTTGCTGAGCGTGGCTTCCAGGGTGCAGGGGCTCAGTAGTGGTGTCATACGGGCTTAGTTGCCCTGCGGCTTGTGGGATCTTCCCAGAGCAGGGATTGAACCTGTTTCCCCTGCATTGGCAGGCAAATTCTTAACCACCGGCCGACCAGCGAAGTCCTCAACCCCCAGTTTTAAGTCTAAATGTTTGGTCACAGGTTAAGTATTAATATAATCACAGAGTGTATCCAAAGAAAAACTAGTCTTTCATGTATTTAATTACAAAGAATAACAAGTAGCTAACTTTTAGAACTTTTTATTTTTATTTTTTACCAACTCTTTCATCTCTGGTGGAGGAACAATTTCTGGGGTTAAGGAATCGTATTGGATACTTATACCTCAGTTCAGTTCAGTTCAGTCGCTCAATCGTGTCTGACTCTTTGCGACCCCATGAATCGCAGCACGCCAGGCCTCCCTGTCCATCACCAACTCCCAGAGTCTACCCAAACTCATGTCCATCGAGTCGGTGATGCTATCCAGCCATCTCATCCTCTGTCGTCCCCGTCTCATACTTATACCTATCCCACACCAAAAAATTTACGTTGCATCACCGACTCGATGAACATGAATTTGAGCAAGTTCCAGGAGTTGGTGATGGACAGGGAAGCCTGGTGTGCTGTCGTCCATGGGATTGCAAAGAGTTGGACATGACTGAGCGATTGAACTGAACTGAATGGATAAGCTCTGTTGTTACAATCCCAGGCTACTGCCCTACACCTTGTGATCTTTCTTTATTAAGCCCCTCTTAAATTATCTTAATTTGAGATTACCATCTTTTCCCTCCTGGAATCCTGTTATATTACCTAAGATCATGAAAGAGTATGAGTCATTCTCAGTGTGAGGTGAGAGTTTAGTAAGTAAGAGCAATCAGGGAAAGACAGGGAGAGACAGAGACAGAGAGAGAGTTCACTAGGGGATCACCCAACGTGTGATGATCCTGCTGGCCCAGTGGGACCCACTCCCTGGGAATGGGTGGTCTGCTGCACCTGGAAGTCTTACTTCTCTATTTCCAGGTAGCATCATTTAATACTGTAGCACTTTCCTTGGGAATCTACCACAAAACCCTCTAACTTTCCTTTGGTAACATCACCGTCTTTTTGGTCAGGGTTCTTTTTTTTCTTCTTAAAATTCGCCTAAGGTGTCAGGTCATTACATCATGGTAGCACCCACACCCTGCTCTCTTGTGAGTTTAGAATCAAAGTCATAGGATATTTGTCTGACCTTCAGTTCAGTTCATTTCAGTCGCTCAGTCATGTCCGACTCTTTGCGACCCCATGAATCGCAGCACGCCAGGCCTCCTGTCCATCACCAACTCAGACTCATGTCCATCGAGTCAGTGATGTCATCTAGCTATCTCATCCTTGGTCGTCCCCTTCTCCTCCTGCCCCCAATCCCTCCCAGCATCAGAGTCCTTTCCAATGAGTCAACTCTTCGCATGAGGTAGCCAAAGTACTGGAGTTTCAGCTTTAGCATCATTCCCTCCAAAGAAATCCCAGGGCTGATCTCCCTCATAATGGACTGGTTGGATCTCCTTGCAGTCCAAGGGACTCTCAAGAGTCTTCTCCAACACCACAGTTCAAAAGCATCAATTCTTTGGCACTCAGCCTTCTTCACAGTCCAACTCTCTCATCCATACATGACCACAGGAAAAACCATAGCCTTGACTAGTCGGAACTTAGTCGGCAAAGTAATGTCTCTGCTTTTGAATATGCTATCTAGGTTGGTCATAACTTTTCTTCCAAGGAGTAAGAGTCTTTTAATTGCATGGCTGCAGTCACCATCTGCAGTGATTTTGGAGCCCCCCAAAATAAAGTCTGACATTGTTCCCACTGTTTCCCCATCTATTTCCCATGGAGTGATGGGACCAGATGCCATGATCTTTGTTTTCTGAATGTTGAGCTTTAAGCCAACTTTTTCACTCTCCTCTTTCACTTTCATCAAGAGGCTTTTTAGTTCCTCTTCACTTTCTGCCATAAGGGTGGTGTCATCTGCATATCTCAGGTAATTGATATTTCTCCCGGCAATCTTGATTCCAGCTTGTGTTTCTTCCGGTCCAGCGTTTCTCATGATGTACTCTGCATGGAAGTTAAATAAGCTGGGTGACAATACACAGCCTTGACGGACTCCTTTTCCTATTTGGAACCAGTCTGTTGTTCCATGTCCAGTTCTAACTGTTGCTTCCTGACCTGCATACAGATTTCTGAAGAGGCAGGTCAGGTGGTCTGGTATTGCCATCTCTTTCAGAATTTTCCACAGTTTATTGTGATCCACACAGTCAAAGGCTTTGGCATAGTCAAGAAAGCAGAAATAGATGTTTTTCTGGAACTCTCTTGCTTTTTCGATGATCCAGAGGATGTTGGCAATTTGATCTCTGGTTCCTCTGCCTTTTCTAAAACCAGCTTGAACATCTGGAAGTTCACAGTTCACGTATTGCTAAAGCCTGGAGAATTTTGAGCATTACTTTACTAGCATGTGAGATGAGTGCAATTGTGAGGTAGTTTGAGCATTCTTTGGTATTGCTTTTCTTTGGGATTGGAATGAAAACTGACCTTTTCCAGTCCCATGACCACTGCTGAGTTTTCCAATATGTTGGCATATTGAGTGTAGCACTTTCACAGCATTATCTTTCAGGATTTGAAATAGCTCCACTGGAATTCCATCACCTCCACTAGCTTTGTTTGTAGTGATGTTTTCTAAGGCCCACTTGACTTCACATTCCAGGATGTCTGGCTCTAGATGAGTGATCACACCATTGTGATTATCCTGGTCGTTAAAATCTTTTTTTTTGCACAATTCTTCTGTGTATTCTTGCCACCTCTTCTTAATATCTTCTGCTTCTGTTAGGTCCATACCATTTCTGTACCTTCCTGGTTATCTATTTTATATATAGTAGTTTGTATATGTCAATCCCAATTTCCCAATTTATTCCTTCCCCCTTTTGCCCTCTGGTAACCATAAGTTTGTTTTTTACATCGGTGACTCTATTTCTGTTTTGTAAATAAGTTCATTTGTATCTTTTTTTAGATTCCACTTTTTAGATTCCATTTTTAGATATGCATATAAGTGACATCATATGTTATCTGTTGTACAGCACAGGGAACTCTACTTAGTACTCTGTAATGACCTATGTAGGAAAAGAATCTTAAAAGATTCATATATGTATATGTATAACTGATTCACTTAGCTGTACAGCAGGAACTAACACAACATTGTAAGTCAACTATGTGTGTGTGTGCACTTAGTCGCTCAGTCATGTTCAACTCTTCCCAACCTCATGGACTATAGCCCACCAGGCTCCTCTGTCCATGGAATTCTCCAGGAAAAAATCCTGGACTGGGTAGCCATTCCTTTCTCCAGAGGATCTTCCCAACCCAAAGACTGAACTCAGGTCTCCTGCATTGCAGACTGACTCCACAGTCCGAGCCACCAAGGAAGCCAAATTAACTATATGTCTATAAAGATGAAAACAAACAAACAAAACAAAAGAATCAAAGTCAAAGGGTTTTTAAGTTGTTTGAAGCCATGTAGTACAGCTTCCTCATTTCACACGTAAGAATCTGAGGTTTCTGTAGCCAATGCGGAAGGGGCTCGTGCAAAGCCCCACCACAGCGTGTGGTTATCCCAGTCTTAGAAACCTGAAGCCCTGTTTTCCCTGGTCTAATTTCTCTGTCCAGAGACTTTGGGCTTAACAGGTGATGCTATTCAGATTAGAGGTCTGAGGGACAAAGGCCTCCATGGGGAGTTTTGCAGAACAAATAGGGAGAAGAGAAAAATACAAAACAGGGAAACTGTTTTTAACTCCTGTGAGAATTTTCTGAGGTATGCTTTGAGGACTGTGCTTTTCCAGGAATCCTGCCACAATCCAGCCAACAAAACCTCTTGCCATTTTTTTCCAATAGTGTGGATGTTTTCAGCAAATAGTCAGGGTTATGTATGAGGCAGGGAGCTTAAGAAAGCTGTTCACTTCCTCCCCTGCTTCGCTTTAGTCACGCCTAGTAAATGAGGGCTCCAGGGGAACTCAGAGGCCGTGTGTGCAAGGCTGAGCTGGACTTAAGCTCTGACCTGTTAGTTACTGGAAATAATCCTCTGAGTGGAGCCAATGAATGTTCAGGAATTGCTATCAATCCTTGGATCCCAGGGTTATTCATTATAATTAAAATTTATTCTTAATGTAATATACCTGGTCTTTAACACTAATATTTTACTTTTAAATGTGGCAGTCTGGGGACTTCCCTGGTGGCCCAGTGGTTACGACTCTATGCTTCCACTGCATGGGGCACAGGTTCGATCCCTGCTTGGGAAAGTAATACCCTACCTAGTAATACCCTATTTATTTGCCCCCAAATAAATAAAGAGTGAAGAGTATTTTTTAAATTTATTTTTATTTTTTATTTTTTTATTTTTATAAATTTTAATTTTTACTTTATTTTACTTTACAATACTGTATTGGTTTTGCCATACATTGACATGAATCCACCATGGGTGTACATGCGTTCCCAAACATGAACCCCCCTCCCACCTCCCTCCCCATATCATCTCTCTGGGTCATCCCCGTGCACCAGCCCCAAGCATCCTGTATCCTGCATCTTTAATCTAGCAATCTCAGAGGCAGAATATGCTTGTGACTCCCTTCAGTAAAAGAGATGCTTTCTTAACCATTTAAATAAAAATTGGAAATACTGAAATGGCATTCTTTAATTTTATCTCCATTGTATCATCATTGTATAGCATTCTTTTGTGTATACATCTACTAACTTCAAAGGGCAGAACCTGAGATTTGATGAGCTAACAAAAGTTGGCAGAAAAAAGGATAGATTAGTAATTTGGATGTCTGGAAGGACATACTTTCATACACTGTATTGGTTTCCTAGGTCTAGCATGACAAAGTACTGGGTGGCTTACAGAAACAAATCTATGGTTTCATACATCTGGAGACCTGAAGTTTGAAGGCAAGGTGTCAGCAAGGCCATGGTCCTTCCGAGGGGCCTAGGAAAGTGTCTGTTTGGAGGTCTCTCTCCCAGCTTCCAGCATTCCTTGGCTTGCAGATGACCATTTTCTCTCTGTGTCACTTCACATCGTCTTCCATCTGCATGCTCAGTCACTTCGGTTGTGTCCGACTCTTTGTCCTCATGGACTGTAGCCCGCCAGGTTCCTCTGTCCATGGGATTCTTTAGGCAAGAATACTGGAGTGGGTTGCCATGCCCTCCTCCAGGGGATCTTCCTGAACCAGAGCTCAAACCTGCATCTCCTGAATCTTCTGCATTGCAAGTAGGTTCTTTCCTGCGGTGCCACTGGGGAAGCCCTCTGGGTCTGTGTCCAAATTTCCCCCTTTTATACCGACATCAGTCATACTGGAATAAAGCCCACCCTAGTTACCCTATTTGATTATAAAGACCTTGTCTTCAAATAAAGTCACATTCTAAGGTACTGGGGGTTAAGACTTCAACACATCTTTTTTGAGGGAGACACAACTCATACCATGACAATATAGTCTGTTGAAATTGAACGGAATTACTTCTCAAGATTGCTGAACTACTCAGACCCAATCGTTCTGATGGGACTTTTCACCAACTCACCTAGAGCCCACCTTTCCTTGGTGTGCTGCTTATGGCAGGTTAGGATACAACTGTGTGTTTAAAATTAGTGATCTTGAGGCATATGCTGGTGGGGCTTGCTGTTTTTCTTTCTGCCCTTTCTGAGTTGCATGTGAAAGTGAGACATTGCTTAAAAATTAATGACAGCAGGATGCTTGTCTTGTACTCGAAGTCATAAGACTGTGGCTTCAGGCAGAGCTGCAAAAGTTGAAAAATCACAGAACAAAAATGCACTTTTTGGGAAATTTGGTTAGAAGATAGACAGTGTTGTGTTTTGTAATGATTATATTCTTATCCAAAGTTGCTAATAATATTTGTTTCTTTTGGATTAAGCATTCTCCTTTCTTTAAAGGAGAATGGGGCTTTCCTGGTGACTCAGATGGTAAAGTATCTGCCTGCGATGCAGGAGACCTGGGTTTGATCCCTGGGTAGAGAAAGATTCTCCTGGAGAAAGGAATGGTTACCCACTCCATATTCTTGCCTGGAGAAACCCATGGTCAGAAGAGCCTGGTGGGCAACAGTCCTTGGGGTTACAAAGAGTTGGACATGACTGAGTGACTAACACTTTACCTCACTTTCTTTAAAAATAAAAGATACAAAATAATTCCTAATTATGTATTTTCTAACTATGTGAAAATGTCTACATTTCAGAAAAGGTTTTACATGGCTAAAATATTGGGATGGCCAAAAAGTTTGATTAAAGTATTTTGTAAGATGTTATGGAAAGACCAAGATGAACTTTTTGGTCAACTCAGTACAAGAGGATACAAAATTTTAGTATTATTCAAGGACTCTACAGGCATTTGATTCACTTCAGTTCAGTTCAGTTGCTCAGTTGTGTCTGACTCTGCGACCCCATGAATTGCAGCACACCAGGCCTCTCTGTCCATCACCAACTCCTGGAGTTCACGCAGATTCATGTTCATCAAGTCAGTGATGCCATCCAGCCATCTCATCCTCTGTCGTCCCCTTCTCCTCCTGTCCCCAATCCCTCCCAGCATCAAAGTCTTTTCCAATGAGTCAACTTTTCGCATGAGGTGGCCAATCTACTGGAGTTTCAGCTTTAGAACCATTTCTTCCAAAGAAATCCCAGGGCTGATCTCCTTCAGAATGGACTGGTTGGATCTCCTTGCAGTCCAAGGGACTTTCAAGAGTCTTCGCCAACACCGCAGTTCAAAAGCATCAATTCTTTGGCAATCAGCTTTCTTCACAGTCCAACTCTCTCATCCATACATGACCACAGGAAAAATCATAGCCTTGACTAGTCGGACCTTAGTCAGCAAAGTAATGTCTCTGCTTTTGAATATGCTATCTAGGTTGGTCATAACTTTTCTTCCAAGGAGTAAGAGTCTTTTAATTGCATGGCTGCAGTCACCATCTGCAGTGATTTTGGAGCCCCCCAAAATAAAGTCTGACATTGTTTCCACTGTTTTTCCCATGGAGTGATAGGACCAGATGCCATGATCTTCGTTTTCTGAATGTTGAGCTTTAAGCCAACTTTTTCACTCTCCACTATCACTTTCATCAAGAGGCTTTTGAGTTCCTCTTCACTTTCTGCCATAAGGGTGGTGTCATCTGCATATCTGAGGTGATTGATATTTCTCCTGCAATCTTGATTCCAGCTTGTGTTTCTTCCAGTCCAGCGTTTCTCATGATGTACTCTGCATAGAAGTTAAATAAGCAGGGTGACAATATACAGCCTTGACGGACTCCTTTTCCTATTTGGAACCAGTCTGTTGTTCCATGTCCAGTTCTAACTGTTGCTTCCTGACCTGCATACAAATTTCTGAAGAGGCAGGTCAGGTGGTCTGGTATTGCCATCTCTTTCAGAATTTTCCACAGTTTATTGTGATCCACACAGTCAAAGGCTTTGGCATAGTCAAGAAAGCAGAAATAGATGTTTTTCTGGAACTCTCTTGCTTTTTCGATGATCCAGCAGATGTTGGCAATTTGATCTCTGGTTCCTCTGTCTTTTCTAAAACCAGCTTGAACATCTTGAAGTTCACAGTTCACATATTGCTGAAGCCTGGCTTGGAGAATTTTGAACATTACTTTACTAGCATGTGAGATGAGTGCAATTGTGTGGTAGTCTGAGCATTCTTTGGCATTGCCTTTCTTTGGGATTGGAATGAAAACTGACCTTTTCCAGTCCTATGGCCACTGCTGAGTTTTCCAATATGTTGGCATATTGAGTGCAGCACTTTCAGAGCATCATCTTTCAGGATTTGAAATAGCTCCACTGGAATTCCATCACCTCCACTAGCTTTGTTCGTAGTGATGCTTTCTAAGGCCCACTTGACTTCACATTCTAGGATGTCTGGCTCTAGATGAGTGATCACACCATTGTGATTATCCGGGTCATGAAGATCTTTTTTGTACAGTTCTTTTGTGTATTCTTGCCATATTCAAATGTATGGAAACATTTGCTTTTTTTTTTAATTTTATTTTTACTTTATTTTACTTTTCAATACTGTATTGGTTTTGCCATACATTGACATGAATCCACCACGGGTGTATACGAGCTCCCAATCCTGAATCCTCCTCCCACCTCCCACCCCATATCATCTCTCTGGATCATCCCCATGCACCAGCCCCAAGCATCCTGTATCCTGTATGGAACATAGACTGGCACTTCGTTTCTTACATGATAGTATACATGTTTCAATGCCATTCTTTCAAATCATCCCACCCTCTCCCTCTCCCTCAGAGTCCAAAAGTCCATTCTATACATCTGTGTCTCTTTTGCTGTCTTGCATACAGGGTCATCATTACCATCATTCTAAATTCCATATATATGTGTCAGTATACTGTATTGGTGTTTTTCTTTCTGGCTTACTTCACTCTGTATAATCGGCTCCAGTTTCATGCATCTCATTAGAACTGATTCAAATGTATTCTTTTTAATGGCTGAGTAATACTCTATTGTGTATATGTACCACAGCTTTCTTATACATTCATCTGCTGATGGACATCTAGGTTGTTTCCATGTCCTGGCTACTATAAACAGTGCTGTGATGAACATTGGGGTACATGTGTCTCTTTCAATTTCAGTTTCTTCAGTGTGTATGCCCAGCAGTGGGATTGCTGGGTCATAAGGCAGTTCTATTTGCAATTTTTTAAGGAATCTCCACACTGTTCTCCATAGTGGCTGTACTAGTTTGCATTCCCACCGACAGTGTAAGAGGGTTCCCTTTTCTCCACAGCCTCTCCAGCATTTATTGCTTGTAGACTTTTGGATCGCAGCCATTCTGACTGGTATGAAATGGTACCTCATTGTGGTCTTGATTTGCATTTCTCTGATAATAAGTGATGTTGAGCATCTTTTCATGTGTTTGTTAGCCATCCGTATGTCTTCTTTGGAGAAATGTCTATTTAGTTCTTTGGCCCCTTTTTTGATTGGGTCATTTATTTTTCTGGAGTTGAGCTGTATAAGTTGCTTGTATATTTTTGAGATTAGTTGTTTGTCAGTTGCTTCATTTGCTATTGTTTTCTCCCATTCTGAAGGCTGTCTTTTCACCTTACTTATAGTTTCCTTTGTTGTGCAGAAGCTTTTAATTTTAATTAGATCCCATTTGTTTATTTTTGCTTTTATTTCCAGTATTCTGGGAGGTGGATCATAGAGGATCCTGCTGTGATTTATGTCTGAGAGTGTTTTGCCTATGTTCTCCTCTAGGAGTTTTATAGTTTCTGGTCTTACGTTTAGATCTTTAATCCATTTTGAGTTTATTTTTGTGTGTGGTGTTAGAAAGTGATCTAGTTTCATTCTTTTACAAGTAGTTGACCAGTTTTCCCAGCACCACTTGTTAAAGAGATTGTCTTTACTCCATTGTATATTCTTGCCTCCTTTGTCAAAGATAAGGTGTCCATAGGTGTGTGGATTTAAAAATATGGAACGCTTCATGAATTTGCGTGTCATCCTTCATCCTTGAGCAGGGGCCATGCTAATCTTCTCTGTATCGTTCCAATTTTAGTATATGTGCTGCCGAAGCGAGCACACATTTGCTTTTTTTAGACCAGTAAAATCAGAAACACAGGAATTTGCAAAATGACATGTCTTAGTGTAATCAAAACTCAGTTTGCCATTTTTTTATTGTCACCTAGGCAACCCCAGTACTACCGCTTATACTGCTACTAATGCTGATACTCCTACTATTAATAACAGCTGATGTTTACTGAGGACATATTCTGTGTCAGGCACTGTTCCAAGTGCTTTGGCACTTTGGAGGCCAGTCTGTGTAGGGCCAGAGATGTATAGGGACAAATCTATATCTGGTGTGGACAAATCTATATCTCCCAGCTGATGGACTAGGGGACATAGACATCCTGAGGGAATGAGGAGTATCACTCAAGTCTTGAGTATTGATGCTGGAGAGGTTCCCCTATGAAGAAACATTTAAAGAACCTGAATGTTGGCCCATATGAGTCACCTTCACCATCCCCCACACCCAAAGAACATAGTCATTCAGCAAAGTAAGAACTATATCTCCCCTTACCTTTTCTCCTTACTTTTACTTACCATTCCTGGAAAAAAAAATCAAGATCTTCAGTTAAATTTGAATTTCAGGTATACAATGAACATTTTTATTATAAACATAAGTATATCCCATGCAATATTTGGGACATGTTTATATTAAAAAAATATATGCCATTTGTCTGAATTTCAAATATTACTAGGCATCTCATATTTTAATCTATTAATTCTGGCAACTTACCCCACCCCAACTTTCCCCAAAGAACTGGTTATTAGGTGAAGAAAAGAACAAAGTTATTTTGTTTTCTGAAGTAATGTTGTGATTTGAGATTTAAAAGTCTTCCCCCCAAAATAAGTAGAAAAATCAATAAATCTCGCAAGGTCTTCAGGTAAGGGGCAATTACTGTGATGAATACATTCAAAAAAGATTAGGTAAGAATAAAAAATAAAAGTTATATTTTGAGTACACCACAATCTTCTTTGTGAGTTGATCCAGGTCTATTTTAGTTGACTTTATTGAGCCGTTCCTCTCCAGGACCATAATAAATATTAACTTCTCTTACAGTTCATGTTCTTTGGAAGACATTTTGGGAAATTCTGTTTTGTTTCATAGCTTTGTGATATATTTAACTAAAGTGCTGTACTGAAGAATTCTCGCAAAACTGCTGGAGGACCTTTGAGGTCTTTTGAGGTTTGAAATAAAACTCAACTCAAATGGGCTTAAACAACAAGAGAAAACAACAAACGGGGTGAGTTCAGGTGACTCGCAAGTCCAGATGTAGGGAGGACCTAGGTTCATCAATCTAGCAGCTCAGCCATGACAGTAAAAACTCAGTTTTAAAATTCTGGTTTGTGTTGCTTTGTTTTTATGTCTTCTCTCTTAACTGTTAACCACGTTAATTTTATTCTGACTGGCCCCCTTGCTGTTAATAAGGTGGTTGCAAGTTTCCATGCAGCCCAGCTGGGGAGAGAGCAATGCTGACCCGGCACTCTGAACTGCCTAGTTGACTGGTCACATGCTCACCCTGTGGTGGCTGTGGCCAAGGCGTGGAAGGAACTGAGGCGCTGAAGTCTGTTAAGGCTTTTCTGTGGGCCTGAGAGTGGGTTCAGCTTTTATCAAAACACATGAGCTGGGTGGGAAGGAGCAAATGACTGCCTGAGTGTAGGGGTAAAGCATCGGAATGGATGCTGGCTCAATTGACCGGTGTCCGATGCAGCTGGGAATTTTAAGTTTCTGTCATTGACTGCAGGCAGGGGTGATGTTCACAACTGTTTAACAATCTGAATCTTCATGGGCACCACTTCAGGAAGAACCTGTCTCCCAAGGGCCTCCTGCTTACAAAGGGTTAACCCTTTAGTTGGTTGATGTTGAAGGGCCCAGGAGCTCCTAGGAAAGATGACCAAAGGCCATGAGAGGTGAGCACTTAGAGTACTCAGGGGTGGCTACTTATCACCAGCAACAGAAATGTATCACTATCTTAACAATGTTTATAATAGTACCCATGTGTATCAGCTTAATGATTTTTTTTAAAAAAACACAAAGGACTTTTGCTTCTGAATAAGACTCTACACTTAGTTTCTTCACTTGAAAAATGAGTGGGTTGAGGTAGATGATTTTACAAGTCCTTTGACAGAAATGTTTGTGTTGTATTCTATAAAAATTGCATAAATAAGCCTTTAACTCTGTCATGCACATAGTGATGTCTATATTAAACAGAATATTATAAATAGTTGTTATACATTTTAAAATGCAGAGAACCACATTTCCATTTGAAATTTGGCACAATAAATCTAACAATTTGGATCTGAATTTAACTAGATTTTTACATTGAAAATTTCAAATGCATTATTTCTAAAGGCCATGAGGATTTTCTTATGTGTCTCACTGTGTTTTATAGTAAAGCAAGGGGGAAAAACAATCATTTATCATATTAAAAACTCATGTGTGTTTTTAAACATGTTAAGACTCCTTTAGGAAAACAGGCAGATTTGTGTCTTTGACATAAATCACAACAATATGTTTTTTGGGTCCTTCTCCTAAAGAAAAGGAAATAAAAGCAAAAACAAACAAATAGGACCTAATTAAGATTCAAAGTTTTTGCACAGCAAAGGAGACCATAAACAAAACAGAAAGACAATCTACTTAATAGGAGGGGATATGGGAGAAAATTTTTGCAAATGATATGACCAATAAGAGGTTAATATTAAATGCATATAAATAGTTCATACAAAAAGCAATTTTAAAAAAAAATTGAAAAATGGGATACTTACCTGGCAGGGGAGTTACCATGATCACGAAGGTGGTTTGCCCCAGGTGAGACTTACCCATTGCACTCTGGGTGTGCTGACTGATTTCTCTAAACATGGGAAACTCGTCCGCATAACTTCTGGTAGAGGGGGACTGCATTCACACTTTTCCCAAAGAGGGAGAAATGGGCAGAAGAAGTGGATGCATAATTTTCCAAAGAGGAAATGCAGATGGCCAACAGGCACTTGAAAAGCTTGCTGATCATCAGGGAAGTGCAAGTCAAAATCACAGTGAGCTGTCACTGCACATCTGTCAGAGTGGCTATTAACAAAAAGAAGGCAGATGACAAACGTTGTAAAGGATGTGGAGAAAAGGAAACACTTGTACGCTGTTGGGGGCAATGTGAATTGGTGTAGCCACTATGGAAACTGTAATGGAGGTTTCTCAAAAAACGAAAAATAGAACTACCATATGACCCAGCAATTCCACTCCTGGGTACATATCTGAAAAACACAGAAACACTAATTTGAAAAGATCATGCAACCCAAGGTTCTTAACAGGATTGTTTACAATTGCCAAGGTATGGAAGCAGTGTTCATCAACAGATAAATGGATTAAAGAAGATTCAATTGTATGTATATATTCACATACATACAATTGAATACACACATACATGTGATAGAATATTATTCAGCCATAGAAAAGAATGCAATTTTGCCGTTTGCAGCAAAGTGGATGGAAGTGGAGGGCATTACACTAAGTGAAATATGTCAGACAGAGAAAGAAAAATACAATGTTTCACATATGTGGATCTAAAAAATATAACAAACTAGTGAATAAAACAAAAGAAGCAGACTCACCCAGAGAAAGAACCAGTGGTTACCAGTGGAGAGAGGGAAAGGGGAGCGGCAACAGAGGGTAGGAGAAAAAAAAAACAAACATTATTATGGGATTATATGAAATCATGTGTGTGAAACTTTTGCAAATTGTAAAGCCATCATAGAATGTAAAGCATCTTTAATTCAGTTAAAAAATTAGTGCTGTTTTTACTCTAATGGAAAGTGCAGAGGCACAAAAACAAAAAAGATTAAAGAAAAATTGAAGATGGAAGTCATGCATTCGTGTGAAGATGGTTCAGTGGCTGAAGTAAGACACTCATGGCAGGCTTATCCAATGGTGGAGGATATGGAGGGGGTAATGACTCTGAGGTCATTCCCCTCTCCCACTGGGTCAGTGTCCTTACAGGGTGGAGCTGAAGTGCAGTCGGAGAAGGTGAATTTTTCTCCTAGGCTTCACCCGTCTGTTCTAACTCCCTGAGAAGCCTTCCCAACACCTTACATTCTCAGCTGGCTAGTCATCTTAGATACAAAAAACCACAGAGTAGGAACTTTTTCCTAAAATAAATGGAAAATCAGCAACAATGATGATGGTGTCTCCTATCTCCCACTCCCTTGTCCCTCTGCCAACCACACCCCCTGCCACAAAACAGAGTTGTTTTTCCCAGAGGGCAATGTTGTAAGCACCACAATTATAGGCAAGCGGGAAGAATACTATATTTCTTATTTTCTCTACATAAAGACATAAATAAAATGTTTGTGACATATTGAACTTTGTCTGATGAAGCATTTTAAACATTTGCAGATCTATATTTGTAGGTTTTTCTGCACTTTAACTCATCAAAAATGTCAAAACCAAGAAAGGCTTTGACTTTCAAAGAGAGAACTTCTTGCCTGTAGCTAGCACTTTCTTCTATCTTCAGAGCAAAATGGTGACTTTGTAAATCCTTAAGTTCCTCCTTCCCTCTTTATATATAATTTCTGATAGAGTTATAGATATACATGCACAACTGTGTTAATTAACCCAGCTGAAAAACCTTACTTACAGAGACTTCTGAGGAAAGACATCTATGTCTAATCCTCTTCTTGCTTTAAAGATATTTTCTGTTATAGCACTGCTGCAGCTGCTGCTAAGTCGCTTCAGTCGTGTTCGACTCTGTGCGACCCCAGACACAGCAGCCCACCAGGCTCCCCCATCCCTGGGATTCTCCAGGCATGAACACTGGAGTGGGGTGCCATTTCCTTCTCTAATGCATGAAAGTGAAAAATGAAAGTGAAGTCGCTCAGTCGTGTCCGACTCTTAGCAACCTCATGGACTGCAGCCCACCAGGCTCCTCCGTCCATGGGATTTTCCAGGCAAGAGTACTGGAGTTGGGGTGCCATTGCCTTCTCTGGTTATAGCACTAGCAAGAACTAAGTAATACTAGCAAGAACTAAATAATAAATGTATAATAATGCTTTGAATAAAAATAGTTCTCAAACATAGTTGATAAAATTTGTTGCCCAAGAGCTAAAATAAATTTATTAGCTGTGAATGAGGATGCTGGTTTTTTGGGTCTGCCTGTTTAGGTATGTATATATTATGACTAATATACAATGTTACATGATGTTTATATGTACTCCAACAACTTGAAACATTTTAAGTCCTCACAATTAAATTACTAAAAATTAAAATTTGTTAAAATATATATTTTTATGTTTGTGCATATAGGATCAATAAATAATATAAAAACAAAACAGACATTATTTGTGTGACCTATCTCAACAACTCCATGGAAAACAGTGTTATCCTCATTCAACAGGTAAAAACTTGAGGCAGAGAATGTCAATAGCTTGTCCAAGTTCATACTGATGTTACTAGTGGTCTGTTGTTATGGTTTCTAACTCAAATTTTCTGATATTAAAGCTCTTATGTTTCCAACTATATTACACTACACTTTTGTAGTTATGCCATTATGTTAAGGCACTCTTCTTTTGAATTTTCCAGGGAAGTGGGAGAAAGGTGCAAGAAAACTCCAATAATAGCTACAATATTACTTATCGCTATAGCACTAAGAATTATTACCTATTACTTAAGGTGTCATTGAGGACTTTCCTTAAGCCAGATAATCAAGATACTTCTCAGAGGCACACTTTTATAATTCTCTATTATTTATATATGATTTTATATATGAAGTATGAAAATGCATAAAATGCTTATTATTCCATTGTATAGCATGCTCTATTTTGACATGTCGGAAAGGAAAGCACTTCCCCAAAGAATTCTTGAACCTTCAGAAAATTTTATTCTCTCAGAAAAAAAAAGTTTTCTTCCTATGTTAGCTCTAGTTTGCAGAGAAGCAGACCTCAAGACAAGAATAGGCAAGAGATTTATTGGAGATGGAGCTAGAGAAGGTGGGGAGAGACCTTTGGATTGAGATGGAGGGTCTGACTGCTATGAGAAAAGAAGGGAAGGGAGGAAGGTGGACTGGATTAAATTAAGTATGTTAATACCTGTGAAGCACTTTATAGATCGTTGGGAGTTGTAGGTATTTATTACGAGCCATCTTCCCTGTGCATTTTTCTTGGTAATAGAGCTGTACTATTACAATGGAAAATTGATGTTAGGCCAGTAGTTCTCCTTCCTTGAAAGCTTAGTAAACAACATTCAGACGTCAATGATGCTACAATACTTTGTAGCTAAATCCGAGTGAAGTAGAAAAATGCTAAAAGTCACTATTCATTCTCATATGACTCCTCAAATAAAAAGTTCATTACTTGTATTTCAGAAAGTTTTCACTTGGAAATATTTTCACTTTTTCCAGAAATATCATATTATTTGCAAATGTTCTGAAAGAGAGCATTTGAAATTAATTGGCAAGACCTATAGTCAACTATCATTCTGTTGAACCAGTTCTAATTTACATTTAATCGAAAGTTAAAATACTTAAAAAAATAATGTAAAAACTGCACTTACATACTCAAACTAGGCTGACATTTAACTTAATGGGCAAGTCAATTTAGAAAAGGAAATTGGAATCTTTGACCCAAATAATTACTTGCTGCATTTGATATGAGAACAAATATGACTTGGCTAAGCTTTAATTTGGTAAGACTTTGTCCAAAGTTAAATCATTCCAAAGTTATGGATATCGAATTTAAAATTGAACATGACATTTAAAAAAATCCCTATTTTTGACTTTAGAGGAAGATGCAAAGTTGTACTGAAATATTAATGTGTATTTTATGCCACATGTAACATTTTATTTCAGCATCTTTTATTTTAAAGTTTAAAAAAGAAAATACATATTCATTATAGGAAATGTAGAATAGTCATAAAATGTAAAGAAAAATAAATCAAAATTAAAAGTGAATCTGTCCTTGGTTCTACTATATAAAAAAACCATTATTAATATTTTAATATATTCCCTAAATAAAACAAGCTGAAGTAATTATTCTTTGTTGTTAAAAATAAATAGCAGGTTTAATACTTGAGTACCATGCTTTCTTATGCTTAAAAATTATATTTTCTTTTTCCTTAAATGTGGGCCAGTAATTATTAACCTTATTATCATTTTACTTTGTAACATTCTTAATTCTCCTTCCTAAAAATGCTGCATGGTAAATATTTCTTATTTAATGTAAATTTAAATCAAATTTTTACCTTATGTTTGGGGTAGTTTATAATGTTTATAAGTTTACAATGTTTATAAGAAGGCTGAGCACTGAAGAATTGATGCTTTCGAATTGTGGTGCTGGAGAAAACTCTTGAGAGTCTCTTGGACAGCAAGGAGATCAAACCAGTCAATCCTAAAGGAAACCAGCCCTGAATATTCATTGAAAGGATTGATGCTGAAGCTAAAGCTCTAATACTGTGGCCTCCTGATGACTCATTGGAAAAGACCCTGATGCTGGGGAAGATTGAGGGCAGAAGGAGAAGGGGGTGACAGAAGATGAGATGGTTGGATGACATCACCTATTCAATGGACATGAGTTTGAACAAACTTTTGAACAAACTCTGGGGGATAGCGAAGGACCAAGAAGACTGGCGTGCTACAGTTCATGTGGTTGCAAAGAGTCAGACATGACTTGGTGACTGAACAACAACAATAATGTTCCTAATCTGAGAAACTTCTATGTTTCTCAAAACTACATTGGAGAGTCCCTACTGAAATCAGGAAGCCATTTATACAAATGTGCCTTCTGAAAAGTGTAAACAAAGTTCCTGAAAGACAGGAGCACTGGCTACTGAATGTCTTCTGCACATGGATCAGGGCAGCTTCTTGGCATAATGAATAGCGCTTAATAAGAAAGATGGTGGAACTTCAATTTCTGGACCAGTTTAGGCTGCATTGCCCACACTGTCTACAGCGTGAGTTTTGGCGTTAGATTTACTTTTTCTTCTTGCTGTGAGTATATTCTCAGAAATCTGGGACTAGAAATATTTGAGGGATTAAAAAAATGAAACTATGATTCTTACTTAGTACATATTCACGGTTAAAAAAAAGTGTTTTCCTGTGAAAGCCTCTGTCATAATGCTACTATCCTTTAGTGTGGGGTTGGGTGGGAGGGGGAGTAAAATAGATAATTGTCCATTTCTTACGTGCAGCCTGCATCTGTTTTTCTAGATAAGAATTTTTAGTGACTGTTGGATGGAAGATGCTGTTTCTGAAAGGTCATAGTTAAGAGATCATGGGAAACATGTTACAAGAAAATGTTTTACTTTTGAAAAAAAAAATACTTTCAGTAAAATGAACTTCCTTCTCCCTCAGGAAATGTTAGTCAAGAACAGACAAAGGGTTTGGTGATTTGAGAGATTTGCATTGGAAAAAATAATGAACAAGTGAAGGTTGTTAACAGAGTCTGTTAAAGAGTAATAAGGGAATCAGAGGAAAAAAATATGGCATCATGGAAAAAGCATGAGCTTTGAAATTGCATAGGCTTCAGTTTGACTAAAATCAGGTTTCATTTTTTATTCAGTTCACTAAGAATTATGTGAAACTTGATTTCTTTGAATTCTGTTTTCTTCACCTGTAATCTAAGATGGAGTTATTTCTCAACTATTATTTATCAAGCTCTTAATATGTACCAGTCTCTTTTGCAAACAGTGCTGCAATAAAAATGCATGAATGTATATCTTTGCATGTTGCCATAATTACATTGCGTGGTAAAATCCTAGAAGTGGAATTTCTTTTCATAGATTTTCTAAATATACTGTAGAAAGCTTAATTAAGTTATACTCAATCAATAGCCCAAGAAGTCTTGCCCACACTTCACACCTTTAATTCTGGTAAGCCTCAGTATTTAATGTTTAAATATTTGTTAACTTAATAGGTAAAATTATATTTTTTATTTGGTCATCTTTGATTATCATGCTAAATATTTTCATAAGTTCACTGGCAGTACTTTGAATTATATAAGTGAAACTACTATAATTTAAAATCCTAAAGTCTGTGTAAGTTATGCAGTTCTGCATTGACTTCATTTTTCAATTCTTTACTAATTTTAAACTATTTTTTTATTAATGCATGCAAGTCGGATCTGCATTGCATGAACATCTTTTTCACTAGAAATAGAGTTGCCATTTCCATCTACCTTCAGCTCCTCTGAATCTGTTTTTTTTTTTTTTTTTTTTTTCTGCTTTAAACATGAAACCACGGGGGAAGTTTCGTTTCTCATTTACCACTTCTCCACCTGAGTTGTCAGTTTTGTTTTTGGTCTAAACAGAGGGTAAGAGAGAGGGCATCTCATTAAATCACGGTCTTTGGGCAAGGTTAGAGTAGACTTATCTACTTTACATAACTTTTAAAATTTGTTTGAAAATAAATTTAAACCAGAGGTGTTCTTATGTTTAAAATAATCTTTTACACCTAAAGATCTTTAAGATCAATAACAGTATCTTCATTGGGGGATGCCAGTGATGGGAATGCACATTTCTTTAAGGAAATATAGATGATATTTAGGAAATAACCATATCAAAATGGCAGTTACATGAAGAAACTTGTGTATGGACAAATACAGGTTTTTCTCCAAACATTGGAAAAGATTAAATAAAGTGATTTGACTTGTCATTTTCTCTGCATATATCAAGTTCTTGTTGGATGGCAATACTCCATTCTTTGATTTAAAAGATAACTAGAGGCTTGTAAACTCCATGAGGAAATAAATTTTACCTGTATCTCTTTACATTCTACAGAGTCTAGTAGTGCCACATATATATTAGATGACTGTGAGAAGGAGCTACTGGTTCAATTTTAATAGGAAATTTTAATCCATTTATGTTTTTATTATATTATTACAATACCAATTGTGTTATTACAATATAATATTATGTTATTGTATTAGTTGATATGTTTATTTTTATATATGACATTTTCTTTTGTATTTTGTATTTACTATATTTTTTCTTTGCCTTATTTTTCCCTTTCTTGCATTCTATCAAGTACTTTAGACTGAATATTAGCAACAGAAGTCAGTGGGTATGTATCAGCTGTATTTGTACATCACGTGTTTGTGTGTTTGCGTGTGTGTGTGTGTGAGACAGAGAAAGAGAGAGATAGAGAAGGAGATGTGAGGTTGAGGGGAGGGGAGAGAAAGAGAGGTTTTGTGAGTGGATGACTGCAGTACGCCTGCTTCAGAATCCATAAATTATAATAAGGAATCCATCAGTTAGATGAACAAATTTCTGGCTGTCATAATGCATTGTGTACAATAGACCTTTTGCACTCGCAGTTTGATGTTTGAGATATTGACTGTTTTCCAAGAAACTCCACTGGTCTAGGCATAAAAGTATAAAATTAAACCACTGACCTATGATGGGATGAGTAAGGACTTAATTAGCAGGTCAGGCTAAACACTTAGAATTGAGATCTCAATTTTGCTTTATTTTCTACCCATGGTACAGTATCTCTGAAGAGGTTAAACTTTACAGAATTTGTATGGAGCATTTTATATGCTATACTGGAATTTTCAGATTTAAGAATTTGTGAGCATTTTACAACAGACAGTTCTTACACACTGTCTATATGGGAAAAAAAGCAGAAGTGTCTGCTAAAGACTCTGCTACAGAAACTTTTTAAAAAAATTTTAAAATAGTCTTTACTCTCACAATTATTGATGAAAAAATTTTATTTGATCTAAGAACATCACAAGAATGTCTATAGCTTCTGCAAATATAGACTTAAAGTATTCTAGCAAAAAGTACCTTTTATATTTCATTTAAACTAATAGTAATAAGGAAATAAAATCTTTCTAATCATAATTGATAGAGGCTGCCATTGCTAAGTCACCTCAGTCGTGTCTGACTCTGTGCGACCCCATAGATGGCAGCCCACCAGGCTCTCCTGTCGCTGGGATTCTCCAGGCAAGAATACTGGAGTGGGTTGCCATTTCCTTCTCCAATGCATGCATGCATGCTAAGTGACATCAGTCATGTCCGACTCTGTTGATAGAGGCTAGCAGATAAAAATGCTAAATTTTCCGTCAATATTTACAAATATGAAGTGCTCATAGAGGAAGCCTAACCCTTGTTAATATGGGAGTGATAGTAAACTAGCTAATTATTAAATCCTCTTAATTAGAAAAGAAAAAAAATCTCTGAATAATGTCAGATTGATGATATCTTAGGGCTTTGCCATAGCTCAGTTGGCAAAGAATCCTCCTGCAATGAAGGAGACCCCGGTCAGGAAGATCCACTGGAAAATGGGTAGGCTACCCACTCCAGTATTCTTGGGCTTCGCTTGTGGCTCAGCTGGTAAAGAATCCGCCTGCGACATCTTTACTCGGTCTGCAGAGCATTACAAAAATAATATGAACATTGTTATCATATAAAACCTTCAAATGGGCCACTTGCCTAAAACAACAATTCAACTTAATAATATGTGCCCAACTCAGAAAAGGTTCCACTGTATTTTAAAGTGCCATCGGATCTTAGAAATTTGGTACTCATATACATAAACCAAGAACTGTTTAGGTTAATGCTTGTCAAATAACAGAATATCTCCTTCCTCTTTTAGATTAATAAATGAACATTTCAGGTGAGTTTATATACTATGGTATTTCAACTTGTCATAAGAACTTTCACTTTGCTAATAGTTTGACACATTGGATATTTAAAGTAGGTTTGGTTTAATGTTGAAGTTTTATCAATCTGAGGATGAAATTTGCACTTATCAGATACATTTTGGTAATGTAGCTCTGTTAAGAAACTGACAAAGAGACAAGAGGCACTCACCTGCAATTAAAAGTCAAAGCTGGAGTAGTTTTCCTCTGTCTACTGACATGTAAAGTCTAGTCATAACTGCTTACTCACAGAATCGATAAAAGCAAAGAATGTTGACTCAAAGAAAAGAACAGAAAATAAGAACAGGCATTTGCATGGGATAATCCAACCTACAAGCTCTGTGGAAAGCAACTGAATCCAGTACCATTTATCTACAAATATTCCAGTAGTTAGAATTATCTTTCTGCTTTTCCTCTGGATGGCACTGCTCTCTCTCACGGTGGAGGCATCATCTTAATAGCAGGCTCCATCATGGGCTCTTTGGAAAACAAATTTGTAATTCTTTTACTATTGCTTGACTTTGTGAATGAGCTGTGCAGGAAAACTGAGGCTCACTTTTCTCTGTGGCATGCACATTTGATAAGTCATTTCTCAACTTCTGATATCTCTTGGGGGGGATAGAGAATGATTTGAGGAGTCAAGATGAATCAGAGGAAGATTTCTTTTACTCAGCTTCCCATCATACTGTGTATTTCTGCATCTATTTAAAAATTGACTTGTGACCCCTAGTAACTTATGTCCCCTTTCAGTCACGCACATAGCTTCCTTTAAGACTGTTCTTACTTAGAGTTGTTCTCACTCTGGGGTCATTTTGACTTGTTAGAGAGGACGAACTGTGGGACTCCCAGGAATGTCAGGTTAGTTTTCATCTTTCTATATGGCCCAAATGGACTAAATGTGTGTTTGTGACTGTGTGTGCCTTAATTTTTAAATCAATTATAAGTGATCAGACAACTTCTTATCCAGGCTTTAATGGAGAGCTTTTCTGTGGTAAGTTTTCATAGTGACATACCAACTAATTACATTTATAATTTTCTCTATCAGAGTTATGCTATCTGTAGAATTATGCCTATATTCCTTCCATAACTGGTACCTTATGAATATAAAATATGCTAAGGCCTTTTTATAAGGCACACAGTTAGCATATCCACTTAAAATATTTAAAAGTACAACAGTATATTTTCTTCAGTGTTAAAATGGAAAAATAAAATGGTGATACAGAAGTAAGATAGCCTTTAATATTTGTTAAATGAAAATGATTAAGAGTCATTTGATAATCTAGTTTGGAAATTTTTATGTAACATTCAATAATTAATGAAAGAAGCGATCATTTTACATAACTTTTTAAGATTTAAGGAAACTTTTTACTTGTATTTATTAGTCTTAAACTTAAGGATGCTATGGACATGGATATTACCAATGACATTTAGATATGAAAGATTAAAATGATTTGTTCAATGTCCCAACATTAAAGGTGAAGTTAAACCAAGTAACCCAGGTTTTTTCATTTCCTAACAAATACTGCAGCTGATTGGGCTGTTTTCTAAAGGTAGCATTTCTCAAAGGCATTGATTAGTTAGAGTGCTTTTGTTGATTTGTTTCTGAAAAGTAAATATCTTGTATTTTGTTTTTACTTAACGCTTGGTAATCTATTTAATTATGTTGAATTCACTTTTGAAGTTTTCCAAGAAAATTTATTTCTTATGATTTACAGTCTTTTTATTTCTATATTTATGATAATTGCTAAAACACTGTTAGGGTATCAGTGTTAACTGATATGTTAATAGCAATTAATACAACATAGTTGAGCACTTTTATAATGAAATTATATTTTTATTTAATAAAAGTTTAAGTGAAGTGAAGTCGCTTAGTCGTGTCTGACTCTGCGACCCCATGGACTGTAGCCTACCAGGCTCCTCCCTCCATGGGATTCTCCAGGCAAGAGTACTAGAGTGGGTTGCCATTTCCTTCTCCAGGGGATCTTCCTGACCCAGGGATCGAACCCAGGTCTCCAGCATTCCAGGCAGATGCTTTAACCTCTGAGTCACCAGGGAAGCCCCAAAAAGTTTAAGAGAAATTAATAAATTAACCAATTTATAAAACCCAAAACTTCTAAACAGACTATAAGAAGATGCCCAATATTTGAGATTTCTCTTAATATTAAGGTACATAGGATGATCCTGAATTATGCAGTCTCTGAAAAGATTTGAAGCTTTCTCTGATTTTCAAACCTAACATTTAAAACTAAAATAGTAATTCATTTGTGTCAACAGTGGAGGTAAAAAAGCTACTTTATCTTGAATCAAAAGGTATTTACAATAGTAGGCTTGGTGCTGCGTCTTTTGTGGTTGCTGCTAATCACATTTTCACTTCAAATTTTTAAAAGGAATATAGGTATGAATTGGCTCAGTAAATATTTATCAGTTGAAGGAGTTCTCGAAGGTTTCTGAGTTTCAAAAAACTGCATATAAAATATCAGTAACATTTTTGTTACAGATTTTTCCCTTTACCTGAATACTGAGCGTCCCATCTTCCTGTATTATTGGATCAAATTGTGAAATTACATACACCAAGCAAATGATGCTCTAGGGAATGAGCAGCATTAACATTTTAATTAAAATACAAAATGATAATCTGCATGAGGGTGTAGCTAAGCATTAGATGACCTCCAATTATAGTAGTAGTAATATTTTTATTTGATAACTAGACAACTAGGTAATTAAAAACATATAATTAAAACAAAGTCATATCCTAATGTATAAAGGCTAAAAGGAAAATAAGAGCACAGTAAAACCTCATTGAAAAGTAGTTATTACACCATTATAATGAGGTACATTTTAACCAATATATCTTATAAGGAAAACGAAAGTCAAAGCTTATTCTATGTCAAAATATTCTTGAAGACCAAGTGGTAAAGTGAGTCCTAAATCATAAACACAATACAAAATGATTTTTTCCCCATGAGGTTTCACCAGCCCAAAGTCACTGTGAATGGCATAGGGTGAAAGACAATGTTGGAAGGTGGTATGGAATCACCCAATTAAGTGCGATCAAAGACTAAGGCCAGAACCTGACTTCATTACTCAGGAACAAGTAATTACCAGGCACTGGTATATTACAGTTTTTTTACTATCTGCATTGTCACCAAATTTCTCACCAGTTACAACTGGATGGAATCCTTTACATGCAGTCCACTCTGGAGCCCAGTATGAAGGGTGGTGTGGATCAAGTTTTCTGAGAGAGGAAAAGGCTGGAATGTGCATTAACACCCATGAAGAGAAGAACTGGTCCAAGCAGGAGCCTTATCTCAGAGTTCAAGACTTAGAAGAGTTGTATTTTGCCCGGTGAACTTGACTGGCAAGGGTCAAATAAGTCTATTCAGCTCAAACAAACAAAAAACAGCATATAACCTAATTATATCCACGAACACCGAGACTTTCTAGATGTCTCTTTAAAAATTAACACTTCCTTGTATTCATAAGCATTATGAATACTATTAGAAATACTTTTCTTCTTTCTTTGTCGTGGGCACAAATGAACCCTTCAACCCCATCAACAGAGCTTGAAGTGTCACTGTCCTTTTCAGAGTGACACAGACCTCTTCCTCTTTCTGGCAAAATCCTCTGCGTGAATAAAGTTGGAGAGAGCCTTCGTGAGGTCTGATGTCTCGGTGCTGCTCCCAAAGTCATAGTTCTTCAGGCAAGGGCACAAGCAGCGCACGATGGCCCGGCGGATGTAGCCATCAAAGATATAGTAAATGAAAGGGTTGACGCAGCTGTTGGCAAATGCAAGGGGCCCGCTCACCTCCATCCCCCGCTGGAGAAAAGCTGAGGACAGGTAGAGTTCTTGCTGCAAGCCAGAGACAATAGCCAGGAGCTTGAAAGTATTGAAGGGCAACCAGGAGAGGACAAAGGCTGCCACAACGATAAAGATGATCTTGATGGATTTCCTCAGCTTTTTGTTGTGCTTTCCCGACTGCTGGTAATGGACACACAGCTTCCTTGTGATGCAACAGTAGCAGGACACAATGCTCACCAAAGGGGCAAAAAATGTAAAAATTAAGGCTACCAGGGCCCAAGTCAGTTTGATGGGAGTGGCCCTCTCCTCTGCACAGTATGGTTTACCATCAATCAGGGTAAGCTCCCTGGACAGAAGGGTAGGCAACCCCAGGAGACAGGAGACAAACCAGACACTGGCACAGACCACATAGGCACAGTCTCTCCTCCTGACTTTCCTGGATACGGCTGGACACACAATGGCCAGGTAGCGGTCCACACTCATGCAGGTGAGCAAGAAGACATTGCAGTGCATGTTGACTGAGATCATGTAGGAGCTACCTTTGCATAGGAAAGAGCCAGTCCTCCACAGTCCCAGAGATGCTTCTTTATCCACCCAGAGAGGCAAAGTGATGACGAAGATGAAGTCGGAGGCAGCCAGGTTGATGATAAAGATGTCGATCAGTCTTCGGCTGCCCCGTTTGAAATGCAGTGCACTCATGAGAATGAGGTTCCCGGACACTCCAATCAGGAACACAGCTGTGTAGAAGACCGGAAGGAAGACTGATGTATAAGGAACGTGGGAGTGGGTCTCTTCAATATCAGGATTGTGACTTGTAACAAAGAAATATTCCAAATAAACCGAGGTTGCTTCTGGGTCCATCACTGGGTCCATCAGCTGCCAAATCTGGTAAGTTTCCTAACCTAGGAAGTTTTTGTATGTATTTTAGAAAATTCTCAAGGCAGCTTCTTTTATACAGTGTCTGCCTCTTCCCCCTGCCCCACCCCCTTCCTTAAAAGATCTTGGGACAAGCATAAAAACAGAGATTAAAAAACACAGTTTCTACCAATCCTCAGAAAGGGCCCACAAGGAACACCACCCTAATAGGTGCTGGGTGGTTGTGGTTATGGTTTTCTTTATTTGCATTTGCCCAGGAGGTGGCTCAGATGGTGAAGAATCTGCCTGCAGTGCAGAAGACCCAGGTACAATACCTGGGTTAAGATCTCCTGGAGGAGGGCGTGGCAACCACTCTAAGAAGTCTCTTGCCTGGAGAATTCCAACGGCAGAGGAGCCTGGCGGGCTACAGCCTATGGGGTTGGCAAAGAGCCAGGCACGACTGAGCGACTAACACACACACATACACACACAGAAGACTGAGGTGCTTTTTGGCTTTTTTCTTCAAGGTATTCAATTTATTTCTTTAAATTCAGAAGTTAGGAGATGAATTAACTTTTTTTTCTCCTACTTACTTAAATTTAAAGACATATTTGCTTTTCTAACATTGAGAATTATTTTGATCTAGCCTCCTGTTTCACATACGAGATCCTGTTTTAGAATTTTATGGTGGTGATGCTCAAGGTACTGTTTTCAATCATATCATTGGTGGAATATGAAGACTTTTCAATAGTCTTCCATTGCATGGAGAGTAAACTGAAATTTGCCCAAATCATACCAGTCTGCATCTATGGCAAACATTATGATTCCAATTAGTTTCTTCTCATTTATTTGCCTCTTTCAGTTCATGCATAACAGATCCTGTCTTGTTCAGTAAGTTTTAAACAGTACCCAAAATGCTGGGACCACGTCTTGTGTTTTTCACTGCAATTAGCATACTACCTTGCACCTAGTAGGTATTTTAGAAATGTTACTTTGATCCAGTATAATTTAGCAAGAATGAATTCACTGGGGTTTAATTGCAGGCACTGTTGTTATTTACGCAGCTTACAAACACAGGTTTAAAAGCCACAAACTGCTATTTTTCCATTGTTTTCTGTTACTGTAATTCAACCAATGCGGTTTCCTTTTGTTAGCATTAATATCCTTGAATAATATCCTTGAAGGAATTCTCCTTATGAATCCTCAGATAACTATCCTCCACCAGTCTCTAGATTCCCTCTAATCTACTCTTTTTTACACTTCATTTTGATAGGACTGATTTTTTAGCTTCTGAACTCTGACTTTTCAATAAGTGCCTCCATACATCGGTGAACTTCCCTTTTGGAATGACTGACTTGGCAACAGACATCCATATATTAGTTGACACTACGATGTGGTGGCCAGTATAAAAGGAAGCACTACAAAAGGAAGATTTGAGGTTCATTCAAAACACTTGAGGGACAGCCTAGTAGCAGAAGGATTCTATCATGTTTTTCTCTCACCTGTTCCCTTTTATTTAGGAAGACTGTAGTAAAACACAACAAATTCTGAAACTGACTCCTATTTCAATTCTTTACTGGCTGAAGTAGCTCAAGGCTCCCTCACACTCTTGTGTCCTTCTCACTGTCCCTTCATCTCATGTCACCCTCAAAATTACAGTTTTGGGTTAATATTACTATTGCATAGAATAAAATATAATTGCTGAACATTCAAAGTCCTTTCCACTGAATTTTTGTTTCCTCCATAATTAACTAGCACATTGTAAAGAACGATCCTGCCTGCTGGGTGCCCTCCTGCCATGTTCGATTCTCATGTTCTATTCAGTCTCAGGCCTGTAGTCTGGGTCGGGGAAGGGGGAGGGCTCCTCTGATCTGGGGCAGCTCCAGAAAGTCACTAGGGAGTTGCTTTATGGGCCTCCGTCTGTCTTCTTTTGTGTCCTAGGCTGCTCTGTGTAGTCCCTGAGGGAGTGTAGGAGGCCATATCCTTCCCTAAGTATAGGCTGCAGAGGAGATATAGCTAATTAACTTTCTGACATTTCTGGGATAGAAATCTTTCCCACTGGGCAAGCCTTAAATATTTAATAGAATAACTCAGTCTGTCAGTTTGAAGTAGGGCAATGTTTACTTGAAAAGGATTGATGAGGTAAACGTAAAATATTCAAGTATTTAAACACTGTGTTTGTGTGTGTTTGCATTAAAGAAGCAATTTTATATATATATATTTTAAAGTTTACTCGTAAATGTATGGTAATTGTACTATTAGAATTTCACATTCTTCAGCCAGAAGTTCTGCTATTTATAGAGATAATGTTCATTGTATGCCTAAAATATTAAACAAATTTTAGATCTATCTCAGGAATTCCATATGCAATTATTATAACAATGGAAAATAGTTTAGGTTCATACACCAGAGGATCACATCTGGCTGTACATTTATTCTTCAGGCCTTACATTTTCTTTCAGCATTCCAGATTTGTTGGCCTGCTGATGTCAATTATCTCAAATAAGTCTGACTTCCTCAGTAAACTTTGAAGCACCTGTAGGCAAAATGATTTGCTTTATCATATAGTCACTTTGGATTATGGTAATTAGTGGTAGAATGCTGCAGGATGAGAATACCCATCACAGATCAACAGTATCTTGGAACCTGAGTTAGAAAATTGTTTTGAGCCAAAAAAGGGAACAAACTGCATACTGTGAGCGTGCATGCCAAGTTGCTTCAGTCATGTCCAACTGTGACCCTAGGGACTCCTCTGGCAGATTCCTCTGCCCATGGGATTCTCCAGAGAAAAATACTAGATTGGGTTGCCATGCCCTTATCCAGGGGATCTTCCAGACCCAGAGAGATCTAACTGAATCTCCTGCAGCTCTGGCAGTACAGGCAAATTCTTTACTGCTGAGCCACCAGGGAAGCCCAAACAGCACAGTACTGGTCTTTTAATAACTCAAAGAGTATAAAGCTGTTATAAGACAGAACCCACGATAAAAGCTGACTAGATAGAGTAGGGGAGGTCATAGTTCTAAATAAGTTCTGAATGACGGTCATTTTTAACCTTGAACGCCCTTTGAAATAAACATGAAGAAACCAAATAGACTAAAACTCAAAAACAACACTGGACACCATAAGCATATGAAAAGGCAGTATGAACAGGTGATGGCCAGAAAAATAATAATAATAAAACAAAACAGAGTAAGCTGTAAATATCAGTAACTGAATTACAGCACACATGTCACCTCTTACGAATTATTTTTCCAGAAAAGAAATACTCCCTCCCTCATCCTTTCTGATAACAGAGATTATTGCCTATACATTTGTATGTTCTAAGACCTTTCACAATGCTACTTGTAAACTACTTATTACCTCCTTTCACATGGTAAGTTGTTTTGGTGTCTGATGTCCTGAGCTGATCATGAGGAACTTAAAGGCAGAGACCATCTGATATTGTTTCACTAGCCTCAAGTTTATAGTAGTTACCCAACTGTGGTCTTTTTTTTTGGCCCCTTAAAGTCATTGTTTTGAATTTGTGGGTGCTAGACCACATTACCCACGTCAGAGTCCCCTGGGATACCTACTAAACTGTAGCTTTCTGAACCTGGTCCCAGAGCTATTGAATCAGAGAAGGCAATGGCAACCCACTCCAGTACTCTTGCCTGGAAAATCCCATGGACGGAGGTGCCTGGTAGGCTGCAGTCCATAGGGTTGTGAAGAGTAGTACACAACTAAGCGACTTCACTTTCCTGCATTGGAGAAGGAAATGGCAACCCACTCCAGTGTTCTTGTCTGGAGAATCCCAGGGACAGGGGAGCCTGGTGGGATGCCGTCTATGGGGTCACATAGAGTCAGACACGACTGGAGCGACTTAGCAGCAGCAGCAGCAGCAGTGATTCTTAAACACACTAAAGTTTAGGGCCACTGTTGTAATCCACACATCTTAACCATCTTTATACATTATGTTTGTTATTATTTTGGCTAATTTTTTTAAAAGTTTAAAAATCACCTCTAAGTTTGAACTTCTTAGAAGTCTTCTGGCCTGGATCTCAGAAATTTTTAGGAATTAATTTAGACTTCTAAACCCTCCCTTACTCTGTGTCCTAATTCCTGAGATATGTTCAAAACTGACTTACATGTTAAAAATGGAGAGAGAGTAAGTTTTTGTCACTGAGGCATCTGCCCGAGTGGATTACTATCATCATTCAGCCATACCTGTGACTTACAGCCTCTGCTTCACGGGTGGATTGGAGGTTTTGTGTGAATACAGCCACCCCAACTGGCACTGTGATATATTACTTCTGTTTCTTCTCTATCAACCATTCTGACCCCCATATTAGTTAGGATTCATTAGATTACCTAGCAGATGGTCCAGCAGAAAGAAATCTCTTCATATATGCTGTACTGATTTGTCCCAGGATAAATGGCAAAGATCATGAAGCAAACTATTTGTTTTTCATAAATCTTATCAGATAGAGTGATTGTATATTCATTTGTTAGAGACACTTGCTTGTCCATTTCTTATTTGAATATCATGTGTGACCATTTAAATAGTCCAGTTTAAAATCTCTGTTTATACTGAGTTATTTATTTATTTTTATTCTGACAGGAGAGTTTAGTGCAATATAATGTACTATATCATGCCAAATTAAGTGGCACATATTTGCTATTATCCCCAGCTTCATTTGTTGGATTTTTTCCTCTCTTGGTATCTCATATTTACCTAAACAGTAGTGACCTTAGTATTCTAGGCACCTACACTTCAGGCTTCTTCATAATTGTTGATTTAATTTGGGTTTAGGCTGTGTACAGCAAAAATTGTATTTATTTACACTGGTGTCTCTGGTACCCAGCATATTGTCTGGCATACAATTGGTGGTCAATAAGTATTTGTAGAACTGGACTGAATTAGCTTGAGGTTTGAATCATCTGTGATGAATAAGTATTTTTCACCCACTTCTCCAATAGCTTCCATTTTCCATAATTACTGATTTTGTTGAAACAGCAAAGGTCTGAATTGCTGTATCTTTTCTAATCAGCATGCATGCAGCTTTCATCCTTTTTCTTTGTCCATCTACATTTGCCACTCTGTCTTCTTGTATTTTACTTCAGCTGGAGGTATAGGATACATGCATTTCCCAATGAAACTGCAATGCTGTGGCCCTATAGCAACCATTTTCCTCTAGCAGAATTATGATTCATAAAATTGTACAGCTTTAAGTGACATTCGTGATCATCTAGTACAACCATTTAACTAATGAGGCCACTGGGGCCCAGAAAGAGGTTATCTACCAAAGATTCACACTGACGATTTTAAAAATAAAGGACAAATTAAACTTCCCGTTTACACGTGGTCCATTTTCTGTTCTTCAGAAACACGGACATCTGAACAACTATAGTTTGTTTTGTTCCTCTGTGTAACATCTGACAGGAATTACTGAAAGGAAAGAGCTATTTTGGACACACTTTTTATTTGCCTTGTCCTTGATTAACTTTGCATTGTTCTATAGTGAATTGGTACAAAGAAATTCAAAGACTGATACATCTTTTTGAGGATCATGATTGATTAGAGCCCAGAACTTGATATTTTTCTATTTTCCTTCTTTCTGCACTCCAAAGTTCATAATGAAAACAATCAGGACAAAACTATGTGAGAAAAATATAAGGAATATATATTTTGCTTAATATAGTTTTTAATTCCTTAAAAAAGTACAATTAAAAGTAATATTTAAGTGTATTTGGGAGTTTTGTATTGGAGGGAATTCTCACATAAAGAGTTGTTTTTGTAAGCACATAATAAAAACAAGTTATAATATCTGCATAACTAGATTTTTGGTTTATTTAAAGTAGAGTGTAATTACAATATCTTCTTGCTGAAACTAGAACCATCCTTACAAATTAAGCCGGAGGACTAGCTCAACTGTGCTTTTAAATCTAAATTTCATAATCTGTACTTGGTTGCACTAAATCATCTTTATGTGAAAATACATCAGGCAAGCTACTGTTTCCCAAACAGTGCAGCATGAAATGAAAACGAATTTAACTGCATGAATTTATTAACTATTTATTTTGCTTATTCACATGAGCAGCAAACACAGCTAGAAGACAGAAACCCCAAGATGTAAAGATAGACCAGAAACATGGTTGTGTGCTTGGTGGTACTGGGTGTGATGGAGTGGTTCAAGTCCTCTGGGCTGAGTGGGCAGGAAGGTCATAACCTCAAGCGTGCAGACACTCCCAGGTCCATGCTAAACTGCTGACTGAAATGTGTTGTGTTTTCTAGGCATTCTGCAGATTTGATAGCTGAAAGCCTCATCCTCCTTTGAAGGTCTCTCCAGATACATCCATCTCCTGAATCATGAAGACTTTCATATGCCATGAGCCCAGGCTGGGAATCGCCTGCGTGAAGCTGAGTGAGGATGCCTAAAATCTGGTCCTGGCAGTCCTTAGCCATTTGGAAGTTGGTCCAGAGGTTGAAAATTGGTCTTGCCTGGGAAATCCCATGGACAAAGGAGCTGGTGGGCTAGGTCGCAAAGAGTCAGACATGACTGAGCAGCTAAACAACAAACAACAACAAACGATGTTCCTAAATCTTCTGAAGTGAGCAGGGACCAACATAAAAGGCTTACTTCCAGCCCCCAGGGGAAGTGAGAGCTTTAAAGACGCGTTTATATTGCTCCTATTCAAAGATTATAGGTGTTGAACAAATATTTGCAAATACTAATAGTTTAGCAATTGTCTAGTATGCCCCAGGCTCTAGACTGGGTATTTTACATGTATTTTCTCATTTAATTCTCACAATGATCACATGGAATAGGTGCTATTGTCAACATCATAATTTAGATAAAAATACACTGAGACTTGCAGAGGTTAAGTAAATTCTCTAACGTCACAAAGCTAGTCAGCTCACCCCAGTATTCAAGCTTGAAGTCAGTTATTCCCTGGGCTCAGTTTCCTTGTTTGTGAACTGAGGTGGTGTCTTCCTTTTCCTTTTTCAAACTTCTCTTTGACCTGGTTTTATTTACCATGTAACTTCTCTATAGAGAGATAGTTCCACTTCACTGGAGAGAGAAGGTAGGGAATTTCTGATGAAGCCAATGGATGAAAACATTTCCTGGTGAAAAAATGCATCGAGGAGTTTTATTGTGCATTAATAATTTGCCTGGGCACCTCTACCATTTTCTCTAGTTGATGCCTCTAACAAACTTCTCCTTTGATCAGATATCCTACATGAAAATCCGGTAATTTTGAATATTATATTTGGCTATTACCTTATTTTAATTATGTACTGGATGTGAATACCAGTTCACCAATTCTGGCAAAAGAAATATAGCTAAAAATAGAAAAATAAATGATATACCTTCCGTCTATCAGGGTGGTAGAAATTTAGTATCAGATTGGGGTTCCCACATTTTTCCTGTGCTGTGGCCAAATTCAAAGGGATTTGGGGGATGAGAAAGTGTTTGAGAGTCCCGCTGGTTCTTGAGTTGGCTGTCTCTGTAGGTTGTTGTTGTTTAGTTGATAGGTTGAGTCTGACTCTTTTGAGACCCCATGGGCTGCAGCTTGCCAGGCTCATCTGTCCATGGGGTTTCCCAGGTATGAATACTGGAGTGGGTTGCCATTTCCTTCTCTAGGGGATGTTCCCAATCCAGGGATTGAACCTACATTACCTGCTTTGCATGCAGATTCTTTACCATTGAGCCACCTGGCAAGCCCGGTCTCTGTAGGTATCTGTTGAGAAATACAACATTTGCTGTTCTCAGAGCACATTCTTGGGTCCACATGGGTCACTAAAGAGATGTCGCTGTTTCTTGTTTGTGGATTTCTATGCAGTATTTGAAGCCTTAGAATCCTTCCGTTGCTTCTGTGCCCTACTTCTTGTTGTTCAGTCGCTTAAGTTGTGTCCAACTCTTTGAGACCCAATGGACTTCAGCACCAGGCTTCCCTGTTTTTCACTATCTCCCCCAGTTTGCTCAAATTCATGTCCATTGAGCAGATGATGCCATCCAACCATCTCATCCTCTGTTGCCCCTTGCCATACAGTCACCTGCAATCTCTGAGGTCATTCATGACCTTATCTGCTTAATGCAATGTCCTCCAAAATTCAGTCTTTTTCATACTACATTAAAAAAAGTATTCACTTTTTTGACATATCTGAGATGCTTGGTATTAATATTTTAACCAATTTATTTAAAAAGGAAGCTTTACTACAATAAAGAGAAAATATAATTTGCCTTTAAGAGAAAGCAGACAAAAGTTATATGAAACCTGAAGAATGTCATTACATTCTATTTGGATGCCTTCTTTCAAGTTCAGTTCAGTTCAGTCGCTCAGTCATGCCCGACTCTTTGTGACCCCATGGACTGCAGCGTGCCAGACCTCCCTGTCCATCACTAACTCCCTGCTGCTGCTGCTGCTGCCGCTGCGTCACTTCAGTAGTGCCCACTCTGTGCGACTCCACAGCCGGCAGCCTACCAGGCTCCTCCGTCCATGGGATTTTCCAGGCAAGAGTACTGGAGTGGGGTGCCATTGCACCAACTCCCTGAGTTTACTCAAACTCATGTCCATTGAGTCGGTGATGCCATCCAACCATCTCATCCTCTGTCTTCCCCTTCTCCTCCCGCCTTCAATCTTTCCCAGAATCAGGGTCTTTGCAAACGAGTCAGTTCTTCACATCAGGTGGCTAAAGTATTGGAGATTCAGCTCAGCATCAGTCCTTCCAATTTCAGGGTTGATTTCCTTTAGGATGGACTGGTTGGATCTCCTTGCAGTCCAAGGGACTCTGTCAGGTTACATCCTTCTTAGTCAAGCTTAAGCCTTAATAAAACCAGAAAGACTACCTGCTGCAATGGGAATGAGGCTGTAGGAGAGTTTTAAAATTATTGGGTTAATATTTTAAAAGGATAATCGCATTGTTGTTTCACAAGTAGCGTGGTGGTAGGGAAAGCAAAACCGGAAAAATCTGAGTCACATTAGTCACAATTAATGATTCGTAGTGACCCGAAATACCTCGCCTTACTCGGTGGACCTTCGTAGTAAAATATAAGAAACAATCAGCTCAGACCTCCCTTCTGCGCACCTCGGAAGCTGAACTACATCTCCCACAATGCGCCGCGCCCGGCGCCGGGAATGCCGTCTGCCGCCCCCTGCAGCTTTTCCCCTGTCCCTCCTACAACTCCCACAAGTCCTCTCGGCTCTGGGGCCGGGCCCGGCCCGGGGTGGAGGCGGAGGCGGAGGCGCGGGAGTTATGGAGGGGGCGGGCTCTGCAGGGAAGTGCGTCAGAGGAGGCGCGGGGAGAGTAGGGTGCTGTGGTTTGAGCTTGAGGGCGAAGCTGGCGGAGCAGGAGGATGGGCGGTGAGTGAGTGGTGCCGACGTCGCTGGGCGGGGGTCGCGTAGCCGTTCGAGGTTTCCAGCAGTTTGAAGAGGGGGCCCCCTCCCTGGGCGCGGCCCGCACCGTGTGGGTCCTGAGCGGGGGGCTATCGCCGGGCTTTTCCCTTGGCTGCTTGTTCCGGGGAGGGGCCTTCGCGGGTATTTGGGGCCCCTGGCCGGGGACCGCTCACGGCTGCCCCGCCCCAGAGCCCGCTTGTCTCGACCACCCCCAGCCCCAGGGTGCGACCCGCGAGGTGACAGCTCCAGGCGTCCGGCCTGGGCGAACCGCCGCTCCTGGTGCTCAGGACCTTTTAAGGTCATTTGAGAGCATCAGAATGAAAAAGAATTAAAAAGAATAAAAATACAAACCCAACTTCTGGAGTTATCGTTAACGATTGTGATTGCTCTGATCTCTCCTGAGTCACTTGCCATTTTCCAAACTCAGCAAACCCAGTTTGCGAGCTTGTTTTCGAGCTCCTTTTTAAGGTGGTTGGCGCGGTTCATGGTATATATTTGCAGTATTTGACTCAGCTTGATCCGCCTTGAGTCATTGTACTGCGGCCATTTACTATTGCCATTCAGCCCAGTCCACGCCTTTGGAGTGTTAATATTTGCCTAATTCAGAGTTTTCCTTCCGGCTGAGGATCTTTTAGTTTGCAGATGAGGAGGTTCAAAAGTATAAGGAACGGGGCGAGTAGGTAGGAAGGAGTGAAGACTTTGACAGCGGAAGGGAGCTTGACTTAGCTTTAATGGATTAGGGGCAGATTGGTATCTAGCATTACTGCATATTATTACTCTCTGCTCCTCCGTGCGCCTGGAACAGCCTTTCTCTCTGGGCTAACAGACATTTTCAGCTGTCTTCTAAATAGCCCCTTACTCTTTCTTTACCTTGTTTTAAAAGGTTTCCCTGTTCAGAGGAAACTGGGAGGAGCCGATTTCCTCTGCTTCCTTTTCCTATGCCTTTTTCACACTCAGACCCAGAACACTTAATGCTCTGCAGCCTGTCATTAGAAATGTATGCAAGGTACATTGCTGACTCTGGGCATGTCTGCTGTTTGTATCTGTAATGTGTATGTCCATTTCAGTGTTGTCTGTTTTAGTGTGCAGGTGATAGACTAGAGAACAAGACTTCTGTCTCCGTAGCATCCTGGGTATGTGAGCATTCAATAAGTACTTTCATGATAATGAGTTTTGTTTTGAACTTAATTTAAAACATGCTTGCTTCTTTTTTTAAAAAATTCATTAACGATTATACATTACTTTAAAGAGCCATGGGATGGGGAATAGGGTAAAGGGTGATTTTGACGTAATTCCTTTCAAAATCTGTACTTGTTTTTGAAGTCTAACTTTTCTTCTTTTTCAACTTCTAAACAGAGCAGTCTGAATGCCAGAATGGATAACCGTTTTGCTACAGCGTTTGTAATTGCTTGTGTACTTAGCCTCATTTCTACCGTCTACATGGCAGCCTCAATTGGCACAGACTTCTGGTATGAGTATCGGAGTCCAATTCAAGAAAATTCCAGCGATTTGAACAAAAGCATCTGGAATGACTTTGCTAGTGATGAGGCAGATGAAAAGACTTACAGTGATGCACTTTTCCGATATAATGGCACAGTGGGATTGTGGAGACGGTGTATCACTATACCGCAAAACACGTACTGGTATAGCCCACCAGAAAGGACAGGTATTTCTCTTATTTTAACTTTTGTCTCCTTTGTGTGTGTGTGTGCGCGCGTGCACTCACGCACACTCCATAGTAGGCGACTCTTTGTGACCCCGTGGACTGTAGCCCGCCACGCTCCTCTGTGCATAGTGTTTTCTGGGCAAGAATACTGGAGTGGGTTCCCATTTCCTACTCTAGGGCATCTCCGCCACCCGGGAATTGAGCTCACATCTCTTGCGTCTTCTGCAGTGGCTACTCAGTAATAGAGAAAGTGATACGATGATGGCCGGTTATGTACTAGAATGCCTGTCGGTTCTTTCTCGTCCCAAAGAAATAAATCTTATGTTTTTCTTTTTCCCTATCACCTTCTCTTCTCAGTTTCCATTAATTAATTACCATTGTACTCATTAATATTGGTTGGATGAGTAACTGTCCTTATCTTGGAGAAAACCATTTTAAATCTTTGTACTTATTTACCACACATTGAAATAGTTGTATTAATCTCACACATGTCATGAGGAAATAATTAGAAAAGTACTTTGGAAGATTTTAAATACTTGGTAATTGTTAAAAGTACTAGTATCCAAAATCAAGTCAACACATATGAATTAATAGTCATATATATGTAGTTGTGTTTTAGTAGATATTATCATTTGCCCACTAAATCTTGAGGATATAATTTGGCCAACTCTATGGTTAAATCTGCTTGTTTAAGACCTTTTTACAACCCTTGATGGAGTTTTTAGGTTAAAAATATGCATTACGAGAATAAAAAAAAATTAAGAAACTACCTCTCAGGTTTCTTTTGTAAGCATTCTTAACATTGAAAAATTTTAATTTCCAGTTGTTAAGATGGAAGCTTTAGAGTTCTTCGCAAGGAACAGCTTTATAAATTTGTTTCTGTTTATGACTAGTTCTGTTGGCCTCTTGTGGGGAGCACTGTATTCAAATCACAGCACAACAGGCTCAAAATACTGTACATCAGAAGGATGGATGATAGTGTGATTTTATACAAAAAAGAAAGTGATCGGAAAGAGGTGAAAGTTGGTTGAATTTTATTTAAAATGTTCAGTTCTATTTAAGAGAGCATAGGAACACTTGATACTTGAATCTTAGCAATCATTTATTATTCAGTCAACAACTATTTATTGCACACCTTCGTGTTCAGGGCCTAGGAGCTAGGTATACGTTAGGGAAAAAAACAGAAATCCCTAGTCCTGGGGAGCTAATATTCTAATAAGGGCTGACTGGCAATAAACAATAAGTATAACAGTATAAACAGAATAGATAATTACATAGTAGAAGGTGATGTGCTATGAAAAATAGAGTAAAATAAAGGGGATTTGAAAGTACATAGGGAAGGGGATGTTGGTGGGCATGTAAGTTATGTCCTTCAATAGTAAAGGCAGGATAGGCTTTAGCAGGAAAACATCACTTGTGTAAAGACTTGATAAAGGTGAAGGAGTTGACCCTGTGGGTAATTGCGGAAGCAGGGAGACTCATTTAGGATGGACGGGACAACTCTAAGGGCCCTGTGGTGGGAGCATGCCTGAAATACTCAAGAACCAGCAAGGAATTCCCCAGGCTGGAAGGGAGGGGGCTAGGGGAGAGTTAGGTAAGCTGTCAGAGATGTATTCTGGGAATGGGAGTAGGGCCAATCAGGCAGGATTCTGTAGATGTGATGAGGACTTAGGATTTTACTCTGAGTGTGATGGAGCCACTGTGGGGCTTTGTGCAGAGGAAAGATAATCTGGTCACCTAGGCAGATGTGTTGAAAACAGACAGGTGGCTGGGCAAGACAGTAGCCAGGAGACGTAAGAGGCTGTTGAACCAGTTCAGGTGAAAGATGGGTACGCCTCAGATCAGGGTGCTAGTACTGAGCAGTGCCTGATCCTAGATAAATGTCGAAGGTAGAGCCTGTAGCATTTCCTGATGACGTGCTTATGGGCAAGAATGACTCTATATAAAGTTTCTGGTCTGAGGAATGAGAAGGGTGGAATTATCGTTTACCTGAGATGGGGAACAAGACTGATGGAATAGGTTTGGGGGAGAAGATCAAAGTTTCTATTTATTTTAGTCTTTGTCCCCTCCTCCTTCGTAGTCATCTTACTGTCGATTCTGTTCGTTTTACTCCTATTTTTTTGCCTTCCTGTACCCATGTCACACCTGCTGCTGAGAACCATTGGTCTCTTGGGCATTAGTCCATCCTGTGTGTCACTCAGGGCCAAAGAGGCTGCTCTCCTGAGAACATTTTTCCACGTCACCTTTTATTTCAGAGAATAATTATTGGAACAGATTTATGTTAAATGTTTAAAATTAAGCAAAAAACCAACAAACAGTCGTTGTTTTTCTTATTCCAGAGTCATTTGATATGGTCACAAAATGCATGAGTTTCACACTAAATGAGCAGTTCATGGAGAAATTTGTTGAGCCTGGAAACCACAATAGTGGGATTGATCTGCTTCGGACCTGTGAGTACTTTGTTGGGAAAAAAGGAAAATAACTTTATATGTCTTTTGTTGAACTCTGTTTTTGGAGCAAGATGACATTGTACATTGTGTCAACCTGAAACAACATCTTTAATGTTTTCCCAACAAACTCTGTCCTGTTGATAATATATTTTAGAAGTTAGATACGTACTTATCCAATTGCAGATATGAAGTTGAGCAGCTAATACATTGGGTGACAGAATCTATACTCACCAAAAGATGTTATTAATAGGCCTATTTAAAGAGGAAATTTAATAGGAATAAATAATATATGTCTGTATTTAAGTTAAACACTTCATTTCTCTGTGTTCAGCTAGGGATATGTGAAAAAAGTTGACTGCAAGCTTTACATGAGTCAGCTTAAGTGTCAGGCCTCCCAAAAGTATTGATCTAGTTAGTCTTAGGTGGTGGTATCAAAAGTGTAGATGTCAAAAATGAAAGTGCTTATTAAGAGCATTTTGTTGCTTGAATATCAGGCTGCCTGGGAAATACTATTTTCAGATTTGGACCTAGTCTCTAGGCTATTAGAGTTACTGGAACCTGCCCAGGAGAATGACCATTTCCTGAGTGGGGATGCTGAATAAATGGCAAGTATTCAATCTTGCCCTGTCAGTGCATAGGAAGTTTGTCACTAACAGAGTCTGAAGGGAAGTTAGAAAAAGACATTGGTGTAGTCCAGAAAGTAGAACTAGCCCTAAAAGGTAAAATTTGGTTCAGAGTTGGTGTTCCTACATTGATAATAATTAACATAGTTTGGAAAGGTAACGGGGTGCTTTGGAAAGTCATCAGCTTTTTTCCCATGTTGTTGAGGGACTTTATGATAGTTGAAACTGCCATTTATTGAATTCCTGGTATACACTAGATCCTCTGCTTTGTGCTTTGTGTATATTCTTTTAACAGATCTTTTATAATCACTACTCATTTACTTGTTATTCCTGCCTTGAGATCCTATAAGGACTTAAATATGTATGTAGAACCAGAAGGTTTTGCTTCCAGTCTGGTTCTTCCACTTACTGTGTTACCTTGTACAGGTTATCTTCTTTCAGTTTGCTCATTTATAAAATGGAGGTAATAGTGCCTTCTTCATAGGGATGTTGGGAGGTTTAATACACAAAGCATGTATAGAACAGTGCCTGATACACCGGAAGCCCTTAGTAACAGTTAACTATTAGTGTCTTTTTGCTTTTGTCAGAAGAAAGTTAGCACTGTTTTGAACAATGTGCTTTAGGAAAAAAGCCTTAATATTAAAGTACCCCATTTTCACTTTTTGAGAAAAGTTCTGATAGAATATGAAAGAAATTGCCATTGTGAGAAAGCTGAAATGGTAACATTTCATTTCTCTCTCTCTCTCTCTTTTGAAATCAGATCTTTGGCGTTGCCAGTTCCTTTTGCCTTTTGTTAGTCTAGGTTTGATGTGCTTTGGGGCTTTGATTGGACTTTGTGCTTGTATCTGCCGAAGCTTGTATCCCACCATCGCCACAGGCATTCTCCATCTCCTTGCAGGTGGGTCTCCTTCAAATTTAGTTTTACCTCCTTGTTGCCTTAGGGATCACCTGTCACTGCCTTTTATCATGCTCTTATCTAGCTATGTTGTGTTTTTTTTTTTCCCCTAAAATTTCCTCCAAGGTCTGTGTACACTGGGCTCAGTGAGTTGTTACGTTGCTGGAATTGAACTACTCCACCAGAAACTGGAGCTGCCTGAGAATGTGTCTGGTGAATTCGGATGGTCCTTCTGCCTGGCTTGCGTGTCAGCTCCCTTACAGTTCATGGCTTCTGCTCTCTTCATCTGGGCTGCTCATACCAACCGGAAAGAGTACACCTTAATGAAGGCATATCGTGTGGCATGAGTGGGAAGCTGCCTGCTTTACAGTTGCCATTTTTATGATTTTTTTTTATATTAATATTGTCCCTTACCTCCCCCTGAATTGTTTTTAATTTAACTTTTTTTGTGTGGATATATCATTTTATCCTAAAAACCCATTTTATTTATTCATGCAGACAGTTGTTTCTCAACACAACTAAAATTTAAATGGAACCTGGGTAATTCCATCTTTTAGTCAAACTAATCTAGGTTCAGAGTCCAGACAGAAAAAAATGGGTAGAGTCTTGGCACAAATTTGTGAGGAAAATTGGTAGTAGGAGGTTGACCCATAGCAAGTTCTGCTGATGTCTATTAGACTTTTCGGTAATGTAACTGTATCTGTTTAACTGGAACTTACAGTTTCTTTGGGAAACCTCTTATTGACAAAACTTATATTCACTTTGCTATTGTAGACAGCCAGTCAGCCAGAGATATTAGTGCTGTCTTCAAGGACTGGCTATCTAAAATAAGGAAATCATCTAAGATCCTTTTCCCTAAATATTGGCATACAGTTTCATGTGAAGTGAAATACTACAGTTTTTTATCTGTACACTGTCTGTTTAAAAGAAAGGGAGTGTTTACGTGGAATTTTAACTTTGTTAACTACAAAAATTCCAGTTCAGCCAGTCAGGACGATTAACCTTATTTTACTTTTTTTTTTTTTTTTTAAATCTTTAATATGTCAGTAGGATTTCCAGTATCAGCAAACCTTTCTGGATTTTTGTTCCTTCTCTCCTCACACACCAGAGTTATTACAAGACTGCTTTGTTTTAAATAATACATTGAGGTCACCGGGTAAAATTTTCCAACTGCTGTTTATTTCAGCTAAGCACCATAAAGAAGGTTCCACCGTAATGACCCTCCAGAGCTAGAACTACCACAAGACCTAAGGCTTTGGCTGGTCATTAACTTCCGACTATGGTCTTTATCTCTTGTGGTGGAATGATGTGCCTTTCCTTGCCTAATCCCCTCCTGGTGTGTGTCAGCATTATTTAATGTCTTCTAATTCAGTCATTTTTTTATAAATACGTCTATAAACATTGAACTTAAAAAAATCTTATTTATTTATTCCATTACTGTAGTACTTGACAGATTAAAAAAAATGTAACAGTAATTTCTTACAAAATCCAAAATCTGTCTTTTTTAAAAAATAAAAAATGAGAAGAGACTCAGAGTTGTGTATAGTGTCTGAGTTTATTAAATTTCAGTACCTTAGGATAAAAAGCACTATAGGATTCGGAATGAGGATTACTGTGATTTTCTGAGGGAAGTGCATTGTTGCTCTGAAGGCCTGTCTTTATGTCTACTGTTTGGGTCTCTTTTTTTATCTTCTAGAAAATGTGGGATGCCTCCACTAGAAAAAAAGACTATTTTTTTTTATGTTTCAGTTTTAAGACCTGTTTTCAAAGTATCATGTATTATGTATCATGTATTATGATACATATCATGTATTATGATAATATTATGTATCATTGCTAATGTGGCTAGTTTTTTTTTCCTGTTTTTTATCTTTTGGCAGTGCCACATGGCAGGCGGGATCTTAGTTCCCCTGCTAGGGATCAAACCCCTTCCCCGTGGATTGGCTGCTCAAAGTCTTTACCACTGGACACCAGGGAAGTCCCAACATGGCTAGTTTTCGTAAAGTCATTTAATGGCTGGTGGATGTTTATGTTCCATATTAAATAATTAAGTCAGCTTCTGACTTAAAGCCAATATAACTCTTCAGTCAGTTATTGCCTGTGGAATGGCTGGTTACTCAGTTTTCTGCCTCTTCCTAACTCTTGAAGTTTCACTGCCTTTCAGCACATTTTGTGGAAGGTACAAAAGCTAGGTGAACAAGCACAACACTCTTTGGGGAATGGGATTTTTAAATTAATGACCAACATGACATTTTTGGATTTGGAAGTTAGTTATTTTAAACAATATCTTTGCTTCTTGTTACCCCAGAGTTATCTAACTGCTACTCCAACACCCGTCTTTCACGTGCACTGAGGAAGCTCAGTCAGAACCCAACTCCTGAGCCTCACCAGTAGATTCCTTCCTTAATAAACCCTGGTGCTGAATATGTATTGTAGTTTTAGTGTATTTCAGAGTAGCTAAGGTCATCCTCTCCTTCGAAGGCTTTTTTCTTTGGAATACAAAGGCTTGGATTGTTTCACTTGATGTATAAATATTACAGGTTTTCAGCTATCTAATGAGAAGGAAATGGCAACCCACTCCAGTATTCTTGCCTGGAGAAACCTGTGGACAGAGGAGCCTGAGGGCTGCTGTCCATAAGGGTTGCACAGAGTTGGGCTTGACTGAAGTGACTTAGTATGCATGCGTGCATTGGAGAAGGAAATAGTAACCCACTCCAGTATTCTTGCCTGGAGAATCCCAGGGACAGAGGAGCCTGGTGGGCTGCCGTCTATGGGGTCACACAGGGTCGGACACGACTGAAGTGACTTAGCAGCCGCAGCAGCAGCAGCTATCTAATGATTCTAATCAGGTGGAACCATATGAAATTACTGATATGTAACCATTTTTGATTAAACTAATACACAAAATCTGTGGCAAAGAATGTGCTATTAATCTCTCTTCACCTAATCTTTGAAAGCAACCCCCAAGCAAAATAATTTTCAGATTTTTCAAAATGTGAGTTTTATGGCAACTTGAGAATTAAGAAACGTGTTTTAAGATCTTAATTTTATGGTTCCTAACCTCATTTCATGATATGAATAAATGTCTTCTATATCCTTTTCAGCAAAAAATCATTTTAGAAAATCTCTTAAGGATAGAGATAAACACAGTTAAAAGTTGATGCAATAAAAAGGGCGGAAGTTATTTATTCAATTAACATTGTGTGCCTGCTGTCTAGGTCATGATACATTAAGTTCTCGAGCATTTAACTGTAATGTGTTCAAGTTTTACCAGACCTAAATAGTGTGTGTGTGTGTGTGTCTGTGTGTGTGTCTGTGTGTGTCTCTGTGTGTGTGTGGCTGGGGGTTGCACAGGGAGGATGGATGGAGTTAAGTCACAGGTGAACTGATTGGTGACCCCAGTGAGAATGAGATGATTATACAACAAATAAATAGAGTTTGTTTTTCTTTATCCCAGAGATAATTGCTAAATTGCAGACTAGCACTGTTGAGACATATATAATATAGATCCAATCATTTTCAATTACTGTAAAATAATGTGAGGGCATTTTAAAGTTTAACCCTCATGAAGGGGCTTCTCTGGTGGCTCAGTGGTAAAGAATCTGCCTGCCAGTGTAACAGACATGGGTTCAGTCCCTGGGTCGGGAAGATCCCCTGGAGAAGGAAATGGCAACCCAATCTGGTATTCTTGTCTGGAAAATTCCTTGAACAGAGGACCCTGGCAGGCTACAGTCCACCGGGTCATGAAGAGTCGGACAACTGAGTGACGGAACAGCAAGCTTTCACCAGAAATGAAAGCAGCTGTTGTTTTAAGCTGATTTTGCCTGCAACACTTTGAAAAGTTTCCCAACAGCTAAAGGAGTTGGTAATGGGTACCGTTCTGAAGATGAAACTTATTTCACAAACTCCGCCCACCTCTGTCCTGGCACACACAGGTGGAGTCTCTTGTCCTCCTTTCAGCCCTCTTCTCATAAAGGAGTGATGATTCATACTTTGAAAAGAGAAATAACACATTTATGTATAGGAATTTTTTTTTTTTTGCTCATCAGGTATTCCAACACACTATTGTAATGAGATTTATTTTTCCCTTGGTTCAAATTATGTGAAAATTCTAAATTGCATAAAGAATTAGAATAATTATTTGCTCTCTTCAAGAAGAGTCATTCAAATCCTCTTTAGTGTTAAAATTTATGTTAGCAAAATTAAAACATTGACATATTAACGTTTGTACACTTTCAGCAAACTTGTAAGATCCAATTTATATTGTTTTCTATCTTTGCAGCATTTTAAAAATATGAATTAAGGAGAGAGAATTCTCTTTTGTCTTCACCTTTTAAAATATTTGAGTTATGTGGTGATGTATCACCTTCCATCCTTAGACTCAGTGTCTCAGATGTGAACTCTATCTCAGTTCTACAGTGTAACAGGCTCACCCAGTCTTTGTGTGTGTTTTTTTTTTTTATCTCTGCTCAGCTTGTATTGTGATATACACAAGCAGTGTTGAGTCTCCTTTGCATAATCTCCCATGGCACGCAACAAAGTATATAATGTTTAAATATCCAGTTTAGGAGTGCTGGTGGTTTAGGCACTAAGTCTGACTGTTGAGACCCTGTGGGCTATAGCCCTCCAGGCTCCTCTGTCCCTGGAATTCCTCAGGCAAGAAAACTGGAGTGGGTTGACATTTCTTTCTCCCAGGGATCTTCCCGACCCAGGGTTCGAACCTGGATCTCCTGCCTTGCAGGTGGATTCTTTACTGCTGAGGGAATCCTATCGAGCTCAGGATTCAGTATACTAAAATGTCATCCCCGGTCTGTCACTTAGCCTTTCCAAGTCCCACTTGTCCCATCTGTGAAATGCTATGATTATCATACCTACCTCCTAGAGTTGCAATGAGGATTATGTAAATTTCTCAGCATAAATAAGTCACTCAAAAGTGCTTACGACTGGCTGCATTGAGTGGATGGGTTTGCCAATATTGACCTGGCCACCCCAGTGAGTGGTTCTCAGCCTAGGCTGCATGTTGGAATTTCCTGGAGAACTTTAGAGATTTGTTCTCTAGAGGTTCTGATTCAGTTGACCTGGGATGTGGCCAGGTCACTATGATTTTTTTAAACCATACCAAGTGATTCCAGTGAGTAGCTATGTTTGAAAACTGTGTTTGAAAGCCATATTTAAAAGTAAGATATAAGATTCTCTTCTCGGCAGATTGTTGAAAGGAGACAGTGGGCTCTGCAGAGTAAATAGACCTGGCATGGTGCCTGCCTTCTAGAAGCTATTTCTTTCCTGTGCTTTCAGGCACTCTCTTCTGCTGATAACCGGGTTCTTTGAGATGGGCCCCCATCCATCATACCACTGCTGCCTAAGAATGTACGAAGGGTTTGCCTGCTGGCCAAGACACTCCAGTCCAGGTCCTAAGGTTCAGATTTGGCTGGAGGTAACAAGTAGCCTCATTTCTTTTGGCTTCATCCTAAATTAGTTTCTTTAATTCAGTACTTTCACCACCCCCACCTACAACCCTCCACCCTACCCCCACACCCCACCCCCACCCCCAGTAGGAGTAGTGTAGCGTGATCGTGCTGTCCTGCACTGAGTCGCTCAGTCGTGTCCAGCAGTTTGCGATCCCATGGACTGTAGCCCGCCAGGCTCCTCTGTCCATGGGGATGCCCCAGGCAAGAACACTTAAGTGGGTTGCCATGTCCTCCAGGGTATCTTCCACCCCAGGGATAGAACCAAGGTCTCCTGCATTGCAGGTGGATTCCTTATCGTCTGAGCCACCAGGGAAGCCCATGAATACTGGAGTGGGTTCAGTTCAGTTCAGTTGCTCAGTCATGTCCGACTCTTTGCGACCCCATGAACTGCAGCACGCCAGGCCTCCTGTCCATCACTATCTCCTGGAGTTCACTCAGACTCACGTCCATTGAGTCCGTGATGCCATCCAGCCAGCTCATCCTCGGTCGTCCCCTTCTCCTCCTGCCCCCAATCCCTCCCAGCATCAGAGTCTTTTCCAATGAGTCAACTCTTCTCATGGGGTGGCCAAAGTACTGGAGTTTCAGCTTTAGCATCATTCCTTCCAAAGAAATCCCAGGGCTGACCTCCTTCAGAATGGACTGATTGGATCTTGCAGTCCAAGGGACTCTCAAGAGTTTTTTCCAACACCGCAGTTCAAAAGCATCAATTCTTCGGCACTCAGCCTTCTTCACAGTCCAGCTCTCACATCCATACATGACCACTGGAAAAACCATAGCCTTGACTAGACGGACCTTAGTCGGCAAAGTAATGTCTCTGCTTTTGAATATACTATCTAGGTTGGTCATCACTTTTCTTCCAAGCAGTAAGCGTCTTTTAATTTCATGGCCTATCCCTTCTCCAGGGGATCTTCTGGACCCAAGAAACCAGTGTCTCCCGCATTGCAGGCAGATTCTTTACCAGCTGAGTTACCTGGGAAGCCTATAGGGTGCTTAGGTCTCCACAGAGAAAGTGAATACTTTGATCCTTGTCTGCTTGTCAGTTCACTGCATTCCTTCTCTTTTGATTAGAACCAGAAAGTACAGAGATATGAGTGACTGACATTAACCTCTACACAAACCAGAAATGCTTGAGGATGAAAGATGAGAATAGACAGTTGTGCAGGTTAAATGTTAATAAGAAGGTACATAGCTCCCAAAGCATAAGAGCTCAGAAACTATGGGGTTTTGTTTGGAAACAAGGCCGCCCATGGGGAGGAGGCAGCTGCTGCTCAGCCTATGGGGTCAGGCTCCAGTCTGGGCAGGAGCTGGAGCTGTCATGGCTTGTCCTGTGGCTGCATGCCAGCAGGGATCAGGGCCAGGGCTACATTATCAGGGCAAGTCTGGTTTCCAGTTAAGGTTCATTTCAAAATACAGCACTTCATTATAGACAGGCTCTTTAACCATTCTTGCATCTCAAAATGGAAGAAGTTCTAAAAAGTTGTGTTTTTATGCTTTTTCCTAAATAAGTCTGCAGTAATGAGGGTTTGTTTTTTTTTGTTTTTTTTTTTTTTTTGTCTTTCAGTGATTTTACTAACCATCAGTTGGTGGTTTAAGATTCTCCAGGCAAGAGTACTGGAGTAGATTGCCATTTCCTTCTCCAGGGGATCTTCCCAACCCAGGGATTGAACCCGAATCTCCCACGTTGGAGGCAGACGCTTTAACCTCTGAGCCACCAGGGAAACTCGGTTTAAGATTAGCTGCCTCAAAAAAATCTGACTTTATCTCATTTAAAGTGGATCCAGGTCCTTTGAGAGAACAGGAGGAACTTGGGTTCCTGTGGCTTGTCCTCGGGTTCCTGAAATGAACTGCTACCACATGCAATACAGTTTGGTTTGGACAGTTCATTTTAAGTACTGAGGGTGGCAGTGGATTTCAGGGATACACACCATAGGGCAATTCATGGGTGTTTTTCATGAACACTTACAATAAGTTGAGGAGTGGCATTTTTCTTGCTCAAGACTTAAAGGCACATTCAAAGATACAAACGATAGGAAATTATCTAAAAAATAACTAGAAAGGGTTCAAACACGTGGGATTAATACTTCTTTCAGGATCAGTTTAGGGGCAGCAGAATCCAATTTTATTATCATAACTATCCCATTTGCAGTAAGAAGATGACTGGAAGCAGGAAGGGGAGGGAAAGGCCTTGAGTCTTTGAGTAGAAGGTGCTGTGGTCTCTCTCTCCTTCCACCACAGAAGGTGAGTAGGAATTCCCCACCCCAGGTACCGGACAGCCTTCTAGATAAACAAGCAGAGCTTGTTGTTTAGTTGCTAAGTTGTGTTGGACTCTTTTGTGACCCCATGTATTGTAGTCTACCAGGCTCCTCTGTCCCTGGGATTTCCCAGGCAAGAATACTGGAATGGGATGCCATTTTCTTTCCAGGAGATCTTCCAGACCCAGGGATGAAACCTGAGTCTCCTGCATTGCAGGCAGATTTTTTACTTCTGAGCCACCAGGGAAGCCCCTAGCAGAGCTACTCTCTAGTTAACTCATGACTTTCACATCTAAATCATGTGTTTTGGATTTAGACATTTGCTCATAACCCCAGTTCTTCTTTTTACTGCTTGAGAGATTTGGGAAAGTTATAGCACTTCTTAGGTCTCAGTGGGTTCACTTTTCATGTTTGTTTTGAGGCTTAAGTAAGATAACACATGTAAAGCACTCTGCATGGTGTTTAGCACATCTGAAACTTTCAGTAAATGGTAACCATTATTAACTATGGATGGTGACTGCAACCACGAAACCAAAAGACGCTTGCTCCTTGGAAGAAAAGCTATGACAAACCTAGACAAAACCAGAGACATCTTATTAAAAACCAGAGACAACACTTTGTCAACAAAGGTCTGTATACTCAGAGGTGTGGTTTTTCCAGTAGTCATGTACAGATATGAGAGTTGGACCATAAAGAAGGTTGAGCACCAAAGAATTGATGCTTTTGAACTGTGGTGTTGGAGAAGACTCTTGAGAATCCCTTGGACTGCAAAGAGATCAAACCAGTCAATCCTAAAGGAAATCAGTTCTGAATATTCATTGGAAGGACTGACGTTGAAACAGAAGCTCTAATACTTTGGCTACCTGATGTGAAGAGCCGACTCATTGGAAAAACCCTGATGCCGGGAAAGATTCAAGGCAAGAGGAGAAGGGGATGCCAGAGGATGAGATGGTTGGATGGCATCATCAACTTGCTGGACATCACTTTGAGTGAACTCCAGGAGATAGTGAAGGACAGGGAAGCCTGGTGTGCTGCAGTCCATGAGCTCACAGAGTCGGATACAACTGAGCGACTGAACAACAACAACATAATTAACCAGCAGATGATTTCAGATTCTCAGTCTTGCCTTCTGTGCCTTAGGTCTAAATTTCTAAGTATCTTCAAAGTAGCTCCATTTGAATATTTTCATGCTCTCTAAAACTTAGTATATCCAGAAGGAGCTCATCTTTCTTCTCATCATTTCTCTAGTTCCCGTTTTCTTCATGTTTTCCCCATCTGCTGGACTTTCGGTAGTGACACCATCTTTGATTCTTCCTGTTCCCTTGCCTTAACCAGAGCTTTCTGATTCTACATAACGTCTGTCTCACTGGAAGCCTGCTGGCCTCCTCTGGTTCAGGCTGCTGGATGGTGACAGTAGCCTTCCTGCCAGCTCTCTCTCCTGTAATCCATTTTACACATTCTGCTAGTCTGATTTGCAAAAGCATAGACTTGATCACATCAACCTTTTACTAAAAACATTAAGTGACTCCTCATTGCTTATGAAGCAATGATTCTAGAAGCAATCTGGTGTTGTCTAGTTTTAGTCTCACCTCCAAACTCTAGCATTAGCTACTTCCATCTTTGAAACATTTTCTGTCCCATTCCTTTACTTTGATCAGACTCGCTGTTAACTCCACCCAGTTTGCAATTTCTTAGATCCGTGCTTCTTGTTGTGTTGTATTTCTGGAATAATATTCTCCACTTATTCAAATCTTGCTGAAGTTATGTCATTTCAAAAATCATGACCATTTATTTGCAGAATAGAATAAAGTTCACCTCAAATGTATTATTCTCTTGAACATTTATATCACTCTGAGCAGCCCCCTTCTGTAGCTTCTGTCACTTTCTACCTTGTTTAACATTGATTACTATACATAGTATCTTCTCTCCTGATCTTATTGCCTACTTAATCTTTGCATCTCCCCAAATCTCCCACATAGCCTTGCAAAGAGCAATCCCTCAGAAAGCAAGAGGGAAGGTTTTGATTGGATAACCCTTGAAATTATTAGAAAACCTTACTTTACAGTGTATACATGAAATTAGATTATCTATGCAAGAAACTGAACTGATAGATAAGAGTTCAAGTTCAATACTTTGGAGAGAAAGCTCTGTAAGGAATCCTTCAAGGTAAAACTTTGAGATTTCCCCCCCTGAGCTAACAGAGGAAGAGGGTGCAGTTTTTTTTTTTGTCAACTTAATCACTTAGGCTTTTGTGATTTTTGCACATTTCATGGGAAGTGCTATACTAGAAAATGTTTAAAATTTTTTGTTGCCTTGGTTAGAAGAATTCCTATTTGTTTTTCTAATAAAAATTTACTTAATATTTATTTATTCAGCAAAGTTTTTCCTGACCATCTATCAAAGGATAATCCTCCCTTTTATGTTTTCACAGCTCTCTGAATTTCTTCAGTGTGGGAGGTAGTAAACTCCCAAGTTTGAGAGTGACTCTATCATCGCTCTGTTTAAGCTTCACTGATCCATTCTTCCCACACGTCAATAAAGTCTAGGGTAGGTTTTTGGGTTACCAGATGACACTAGTGGTAAATAATCCACCTGCCAATGTGGGAGACGCAAGAGACATGGGTTCGATCCCTCGGTCAGGAATATCCCTTGGAGCAGAACATGGCAACCCACTCCAGTATTCTTGCCTGGAGAATCCAATGGACAGAGGAGCCTGGTGTGCTGCAGCAGTCCATGGGGCCTCAAAGAGTCGGACACGATTAAGTACCCGAGCACATACAAATAATTAATGAAGTAGTTCTTTTTGACAGCAACCCAAAAAAGTTCAGTCCAGTCTGATAATCAGTCTAGTCAGTGAAATATTAAAACTAAAACACCATTCCGAGTTGGAACTCCATGCTCTGCTTTGTTCAGGCTAGCCTCTGGCCGGGAGGAGACTTGACCGGCCTCTTCTCTCTGCCCTCAGTCACTTTTCCTCCTCAGACAGTCACTCCTCTGTGGTCAAACCGTGGGAAGAGTAGACTAGGAATAAGAACAGTTTTGTGTGGCTGCCTCAGTTGTCCTCTGACCTTGGGGCTATGGAGGCCCACACACAGTGCTGCTCTTTCTCTTTTAAGGGCCGCTGTGGGGAGTTTCTCAGACACTGCCCTCCACAGACTTTTCTAGTGCAGCTCCTTTAGCGTGAGAAGTCAGTGTCTCTCCTTCAGCTGTCTGTCCACCGCTGTCCCTTCAGTGCCTGGCTTCCTGGTAGGCTGGTTCCTCCCTGTTGGGGTCCTGGTGCTCTCAGGTTGTTTAGGAGTTCTCTTTTATTGGGACCACAGGTCAGCTCCGTCTGTGGGGAAAGACATTCAGTCCTCAGGTAACAGGAACGGCTAGTGGATACCTGAACAGTGGAAATGCAGGTCTCTCCCAACTCAATCTGACTTCTCGCTGCTTCGCTGCCTCAGCCTCATCTAGCCAAGCCCTTACAGCTTTTAACTTTTCAAAGGTAGGTCAGACATTCTTTCATAGGTTCCTCAAGCTCCAGGGTGCCTGTGTCCCTTCTCAAGTGACTAAGCAGAGTGAGGGGGAGGCAAGCCTCTTCTCACCACAGTGGGTGGGATGGGGGAAAGCCCAGAGCCTTCAGCTTAGCTCCCCAGAGATGTCTGTTTCCTATTTCTCCATACTCTGATGACTCCCCAAGGCACTTATAGATCTTTGAGGGGACTGATGAACTAAATGCTACAAGATCTGTTTTTAGACCGCCCCCTGCAGATCCTGCTCAGGGGTCTAACATCTCAATAGGGAACATGGAGCTTCTGATAAAACGAGACTGAAGGAATAGAATACATTACATTTAAATCCCTGTGGAAAATTCTGAAAGAGATGGGAATACCAGACCACCTAACCTGCCTCTTGAGAAATCTGTATGCAGGCCAGGAAGCAACAGTTAGAACTGGACATGGAACAACAGACTGGTTCCAAATAAGAAAAGGAGTACATCAAGGCTGTATATTGTCACCCTGCTTATTTAACTTATATGCAGAGTACATCATGAGAAACGCTGGACTAGAAGAAACACAAGCTGGAATCAAGATTGCCAGGAGAAATATCAATCACCTCAGCTATGCAGATGACACCACCCTTATGGCAGAAAGTGAAGAGGAACTCAAAAGCCTCTTGATGAAAGTGAAAGAGGAGAGTGAAAAAGTTGGCTTAAAGCTCAACATTCAGAAAACGAAGATCATGGCATCCAGTCCCATCACTCCATGGGAAATAGATGGGGAAACGGTGGAAACAGTGTCAGACTTTATTTTTTTGGGCTCCAAAATCACTGCACATGGTGATTGCAGCCGTGAGATTAAAAGACGCTTACTCCTTGGAAGAAAAGTTATGAGCAACCTAGATAGCATATTCAAAAGCAGAGACATTACTTTGCTGACTAAGGTCCGTCTAGTCAAGGCTATGGTTTTTCTAGTAGTCATGTATGGATGTGAGAGTTGGACTGTGAAGAAGACTGAGTGCCGAAGAATTGATGCTTTTGAACTGTGGTGTTGGAGAAGATGCTTGAGAGTCCCTTGGACTGCAAGGAGATCCAACCAGTCCATTCTGAGGGAGATCAGCCCTGGGATTTCTTTGGAAGGAATGATGCTAAAGCTGAAACTCCAGTACCTTGGCCACCTCATGTGAAGAGTTGACTCATTGGAAAAGACTTTGATGCTGGGAGGGATTGGGGGCAGGAGAAGAAGGAGGCGACAGAGGATGAGATGGCTGGATGGCATCACTGACTCGATGGACGTGAGTCTGAGTGAACTCCAGGAGTTGGTGATGGACAAGGAGGCCTGGCGTGCTGCGATTCATGGGGTCGCAAAGAGTCGGACACGACTGGGCAACTGAACTGAACTGAACTGAACTGAAGCATTATTAAACTAATAAATTTTTTTTAACATTTTCCTTCCTTGGATTACTTAAAATCTAAGAGAGCAAAAGTCTTGTTTGACTCATAGTACACGGTGCTTGGCACTGTGTCTAGTATATAATAAAATGCTTAACAAATATTTATTGAATGATGCATAAATCAATAAATGTCTTATCTTTTTTGAAATATATGAACTAACCTTGTAAGTCTGGTTAACCACAATACTCATTTTTTCAGATGTGAGTACATAGAAGCACACATAATTATTAAATTTTGAGATTCGTTTCCTGTCATCAGTCCTCAGATAAGACTTATTTTCTTAGTGTGTATTTACTCAGGAAGAGAGTAATAAATCTATTTCAAAAATTAGTTCCCTCTAAGTAGGGGCTACATATTTAAATATGTTTAGTTAAATAGAAGGAAAAATTAAGAGGGAAAAGTATTATGAAGTATGAAGTCCTATTTAGTTTGAAGTGAAATCGCTCAGTCGTGTCCGACTCTGCAACCCCATGGACTGTAGCCTACTGGGCTCCTTGGTCCAGGGGATTTTCCAGGCAGTAGTACTGGAGTGGGTTGCCATTTCTTTCTCCAGAGGATCTTCCCAACCCAGGGATCGAACCTGGGTCTCCCACATTGTAGGCAGACGCTTTACCGTCTGAACCACCAGGAAAGTCTATTTAGAATGTCTATTATTAAACTGTTTAGTTTAATATTAGTCAATTACATTAGCCAATTAAATGAGTTAATTATGGGCTTCCTAGGTGGCACTAGTGGTAAATACCCCACCTGTCAATGCAGGAGACATGAGAGAGATGGGGTTCAATGCCTGGGTTGGGAAGATTCCCCTGGAGGAGGGCATGGCAACCCACTCCAGTATTCTTGTCTGGAGAATCCCATGAATAGAGAAGCCTGGCAGGCTACACTCCATGGGGTTGCGCAGGGTGGGACATGACTGAAACAACTCGTGCACATTAGTTAATTTTATTTCATATTATTCAATTTATATACTGTAAATAGCCTATGCGATTTTCTTTCCTTTTTTAATGTCCTGTCTGGCTTAGTTGCTAAGTTGTGTCGGACTCTTGCGACCCCAAGGTCTGTAGCCTACCAGGCTCCTCTGTCCATGGGATTCTCCAGGCAAGAATACTGGAGTGAGTTGCCATTTCCCTCTCCATTTTAATGTCCTTCATTAGACAAATTTGTGAGGAGCAGAGATCATGCCTGTGTATTTCTTTTCACTGTGTGTCACTATATAATTTCCCACACCAAGAGAATGTTAAACTCAGTACATGCCTTTCTGATGATGACAGGAAGAGAGATGACACACTTTACAGGAAGGGATAAAGAGGAGACAGTGGAGAGTGTAACAGCCCTCAGGTTGCTGAGGAAATTATGCAAAAAAAAATCATCTCGTTGATGCTCATAACTTGGCCCTGCAAGACTTCTTGTCGTGATAAATTTCAGCCTTATGTTTTTTCTTGTGACAACGTGAGATTCTTAAGAGAGTGCCCAGGTGATGCACTCTTTGGGTAGTCACATTCTGTGTTCAGCCAGCACAGAACTAAGATAACTGGGTTCAGGGCCCTGCTCCCTGCTGAATCCAGCTCTGATCCTTCCTGTGCAGCCTGGCATCCTCAGGCTGTCCCAGTCTTCCAGGAATCATGCTTAGGGCATGGTCTTGCCTTGGTGTGTGAGTGATCACTTCCTAGAATCGTGCCTCATTTCTCCATCTGGGCTGTTTCCTGCTGAATAGCTGGTAAAATAGAGATTGAATTGACTTTACACTACTGAGAAAACGAGTCACACTTTCTGAGGAAGTTATTTCCATTTTAACACCAGGACTTTCAAGACCGTAATCCTAATTTTTTGCTTCTTGTCTTTCTCCCTTCCTTCCTGCCTTTCTTCATATAGTGTTTGAGCACCTCAACTGGTGCTAGGCATTGTGGTAAGCCATGGGAATGCAGTCTGCACCCCTACTTTCATGGAAGTCATGTGGAACATGGGCTGCCTCTAAACTGGGGGAGAATAACACATTTCATTTTTGAATCCCTGAACAGCATCCCTAATCGTTCAGTCATGCTCTTACTTGCTCACTTGTCAGGAAAGATAAAATCTATTCACCATGTTTGTCTCAACATTCTAATGGTGGAATATGTCGTTGCTATGGAGATGAAGAAATATTTTGACTAGGAGAATTGTTTAGAGCCCCTCAAATTACATTTCTTTGCCTACTCATAGAGCTAATCTCTATACAGCTAATCTTTATCCAGAGATGGATAAACCAATTTGTCCTGTTGTCCCTAACTGTGATAACCTCAAGAACTCTTTTAGTCTATTTGTTATGGATTTATTATAATAGTTTATTATATTAATTTATTAAATATTTATTATAATAATCTCCAGATTTATTGCAAACATGCTAAATATAGCTCCAGCTTCGCCCTTTGTTGGGGCTTCCCTGGTGGCTTAGAGGGTAAAGCGTCCGCCTGCAATGTGGGAGACCCGGGTTCAATCCCTGGGTCGGGAAGTTCCCCTGGAGAAGGAAATGACAACCCACTCCACTATTCTTACATGGAAAATCCCATGGACGGAGGAGCCCGGTAGGCTACAGTCCATGGGGTCACAAAGAGTCAGACACGACTGAGTGACTTCACTTCACCTTCCCCTTTGTAGCTGACATAAGTACCTGTGCTTGATGGAGGAGCCCGGTAGGCTACAGTCCATGGGGTCACAAAGAGTCGGACACGACTGAGTGACTTCACTTCACCTTCCCCTTTGTAGCTGACATAAGTACCTGTGCTTGATGGAGGAGCCCGGTAGGCTACAGTCCATGGGGTCACAAAGAGTCGGACACGACTGAGTGACTTCACTTCACCTTCCCCTTTGTAGCTGACATAAGTACCTGTGCTTAGGTGCCCTAACATGCCCATCAGTGTCGCAGGGTGTGTTCCCGCTCATTTTCCGTCTCTGGTTTTGTGAAGAACTAGTTTCACACAGATGCATATCTTTCCATGAAATCATAGTTTAAAAAACTCCCAGTAATTTTTTCTCTTAATAAAAAGGTTTGGATTTTTATCTCAAATTTTCTATATGACACACATATTCTTCTATCCTTATCTTCTAAAGAAAATCTTTCAAAATATATCTGTAAGTCATATCAGCACGCAATGACTCATATCTCCAAAATTAGCATACTAATTTGATAATACACTCTTCCCCACATAAACATTTGGCTTTCCTTCCTTTGTAAAATGGATTTTACTTTCTTGTCAACACATTAAACAGGATTAACTAGTTTTGTTCCTTGGGATTGATATAAATTCACCAGCAAAAACAACACGTAAATTATTTAAAAAGCATGAAAATAATTTAAGTGGAACAGTATGTTCATATTTAATAAAAAGATAACATACACTTGCTTAAAATGAATTATGTTGACTATTGTTCCATCATATTTCTATCAAGTTCATACCTAAAATCCTGCCCAATAAAACACTTTTTTTAAAAAAAGGACTTACAGCTCAGCAGTCATCTACTGTGTAAGATTTTCTTTTCAAAAATGGAATTAATATATTTAGCTTGTTTATTGTTGGTCATTTTGCTTTTTAAAAAAACACTATATATAACTATATATTACCTAATAAATTACCCCTTCTGGGCATTTTTGCTCATTTTTTTCCTTTTTAACATTTTCACTATAAAAGGTGAACTGAGACAGTGAGAAATTGTTCAAATCAATATATTTTATAGTTTATAGTAGCAAATTGGTGAATGTTTTTTACTGCAAAATTGAAATAATGAAGTATGATGAAAAGCAGTATTTTGTAACGTAAGTTACGTGTTCAAATGTTCAAAGAGACCAGGCAGGTGGCATAATTATTGCCAGATCTCCGAGTTTTTCAAAGTTACATTTTGCTTTCATCGATATTCTCCTGATTTTTAAATCTTGGAGAGAGTAAATAAATAAAAAGTAGCATGCTGTTCTGCAGTGCATGGGTTGAACTATTCAGGGCAGCCCTCAGGATGATCTTTCATCAGATCTTTCATGTGACTTCTTACAGGATAGGTGAGATGCAGGTTTTGCAGTTAGCGTGGGATTCAGAACACAAATTCTACTATGGGACCCTGAGCAAGTGACTCAGCCATACTGGGCTTTATTTTCTTACTTGTCACAGGGCAATGATAACTGTACCTCTCTTGTAGTATTTTGGCTTATTGGGAGCATGGGAGTTAGGGGACATCTGAGAAGCTCCATATCTGAAAAGCTGAGTCCTTTGGTGTTCACTGCTTTGTTTTTTGTTTCACAAGAGTTCTCTATATCCAGGGAAGAACAAATTTTACAAAGAATAAGTGACTAAGCAGTCCTTAACGTTTTCCGTTCAAACTAGCCGTTGATATCCTTCTCAACTCTTCCTCAACTCTTGTGGTGGTGGTGGTGGTTTAGTCACTGAGTCGTGTCTGACTCTGCGACCCCATGGACTATAGCCTGCCAGGCTCCTCTGTCCATGGGATTCTCCAGGCAAGAATACTGGAGTGGGTTGCAATTTCCTTCTCCAGGGGATCTTCCCAACCCAGGAATCAAACCCAGGTCCTCTGCATTGCAGGCAGATTCTTTACCAACTGAGCTGTGAGGGAAGCTTTTATAAACTGTATAAATTGTGAAGGCCAACACAGTATATCTCATTCCATAAGCACATCTTACAGCATGGCATCGACACTCTGTCCCTTTTCCTTAAATGAGTAAAATGTAGTGATTGTCTAAAAGATTGCTTTTATGTGACTTCCCAAGCTGGGCCTTCAAAATGTCGTGCACTCCTGCTGTGCTCTCCTGGTACATTCTTGGAACCCAGAAGCCAGGCTATCAGGAAACCCGAGTGTATTGTTTTCGAGCACTGCCATAAAGCACCACAGAAAAGTGGCTTAAAACAGCAGAATTGTGGGATCTCACAGATCTGGAGGCTAGAAGTTTGAAATTAAGGTGTTGGCAGGGCCACACTCCCTCTGCAACCTATGAAAAGAATCATTTGCTGCCTCCTCTTGTCTTCTGGCAGTTTGTTAGCACTCCTTGTTGTTCCCTGACTTAGGTGCATCACTCCAATTCTCCATCTTTGTAAGGAATTCTCCCTGTGTCTCAGCACAGTCTTCCCTCTGCATATCTGTCTCTGTGTCCCCTTTTTATAAAGGACACTAGTCATATAGGTTTAGGGCTCATCCTAATGACCTCATTTTGACTCGATTATATCTGTAGGGATCCTATTGCCAAAAATTCAACCCTTAACACTGATCACAAGGAGAGGCACATGTTGGCTTAAATCCCATCTGACAGCTAGCATCAATGGCCAGTCATACAACTGAAGGAGCTTTTGAAATGACTGCAGCCCCAGCCACCATTTGACTGCAACTGCGTGATAAATACTACACAGGAACTTGCCTGGGTGAGCACAGTCAACTCCAAACCATGGGAGATATAATATAGTGATTGTTGTTGTTTTAAGTCATCAAGTTTTGGGACCATGCAGCAATAAGTAATCGGAATGTAAGTCATGATGAGATGGTAAAGAAGTTTTATCCCCACAGGAGCCCAGCATACCCCAAAGCTGCAAATATCTCAGAATCTGTGGCTGCATCAGGCCAGTTCTGCTTCTTGTCTAGGCCTGCCCTGGCAGTTTTCAAAGTCTTACCCTAATTAGATGCCTAAAGACTCATTTTTTACCTTTGGCCAAAAATTCTTTCATTCTTTATATGCAGCTTTTAATATGTACCTTTCCTTTAGGTCCTCCCTTGGCATTTATGATGCATATTCTTTTGCCACTTTTTGTAATAATATACTTTTCCCAAGGAGTTTCTGTTAATTTTTTAAAAATTTATTTTATTGAAGTAAAGCTGATTTACAGTGTTGTGATTCCATTATACATATCCATACATTCTTTTACTATTCTTTTCCATAATGCTTTATCACAGGATATTAAATATAATATCTGTGCTATCCAGTAGGATCCCGTTTATCCATTCTGTATATAATAGTTTACATTCCTAACCCCAAACTCCCAATCCATGCCTCCCCCACACCTCTTCTCCTTTGGCAACCACAAGACTGTGCTCTATATCTGTGAATCTGCTTTTGTTTCATAAATAAGTTCATTTGTGTCATAGTTTAGATTCCATGTGTAAGTGATACCACATGGTATTTGTCTTTCTTTCTCTGACTTACTTCTCTTCCTCTAGTTCCATCCATGTTGCTGCAAATTTCTGAGGGACACAGAGACCGAAAAAAGCTTGGGATTTCAAATGTTTGGAACATACCTTTCTTCAAAAATGCTAATTTAATTTTCTATCATAAACATTGGAGTGGAAAGGAGCAAAAGACTCAAGTTTAAAATAATGTTACCAATGTTTTAAAATTCTTCTTTTATTTTTATCAAAATAATTTGCAGCATCTCAAAAATCAGATAATTTTAAATAGCCTTATAATAAAGGGTTATAATAAAAGCTTATTATTTTTTTATAGTAAAAAAAATAGCATCTTTACCTTCACCCCAATTTTGCCCTCCCCAACCCTCAACCAGTTTCAACTCTCTTAAATTTTTTCTAGACTCATGTTTTATTTCTAAGTGATATGCTTATACTGCTTTTTATAGTTTCTTAGTTATAGATGTTTCTGTAGAGGAAGATAATAGCTCTCTCACTATAACACAGCCCTCCTCAGAGAATACTCTTTCATTCCCCTCACCCTCTCAGTACAGTTAAATCACCACTTTGGTTAAATCAGTAGTCATTATTTTTATTCATTTGAATATATAGTTGTTGCTGATATCTATGCCATGTAATATATAATGATATCACTTTTTTCTTATTAAAACAATTTCTCCTTTAGTTAATAAGGACTTTTTTCTTACTGTTTTGACACAAAATTATTTTCTAGAAGTTTAATTATTTTAAAATTTGTGTTGAATAAATTTGACATGTAACTTTGTATGACAGTGTGTACTTCAATATATATATAGTGATGTGATTGCTATTGTTATTTATCACATTCCGTAATTATAGGACAATGTTATTATCTATATTCATTATATTGTGCATAGGTCTTTATGTGCATTAGATCCCTAACTGTTACAAGTTTGTAGCCTTAAGCACTACCACTGTGCCCTCCCCATGCTAATCCCCTGGTAACCATCATTTTACTCTGTTTTTTACAGGACTGACTTTTTTGGATTCTATGTATAAGTGATAACACACAGTATTTCTCTTTCTTTGTCTGACTTATCTCAGCGTAATGTGTTCAAGCGAAGTTGCTCAGTCGTGTCCAACTATTTGCGACCCCATGGACTGTAGCCTACCAGGCTCCTGCGTCCGTGGGATTCTCCAGGCAAGAATACTGGAGTGGGTTGCCATTTCCTTCTCCAGGGGATCTTCCCAACTCAAGGATCGAACCCAGGTCTCCTGCATTGCAGGCAGATGCTTTACCACCTGAGCTACCAAGGAAGCCCAGTGTGTTCAAGGTCAATCCATATTGTTGCAAATGGCAATCTTTTTCTTAGGCTCAAATAATCCATTGTGTGTATGTAACATATCTGTCTTTACTCATTCATCCATTGGTGAGCACTGGTGGTTTCCATATGTTGGCTACTGTGAATAAAGCTGTAATAAACATTACATTGTAATATAGGTATTTCATTAAAATCCTGCTTCCATTCCCTTTGAATATATACACAGAAGTGGAATTGCTGGATTAGTAAATCTATTTTTAGTTTTTTGAGGAACTTCCATGTGTTTTCCACAGTGGTTGGACCAGTTTGCATTTCCACCACCAATGTGAGAGTTGCCTTTTCAATACCATCCATGCCAGCACCTGTTGTGTTTTGAGTTCTTAATGATAAGACTCCAACAGATATGAGGTAATACCATCACTGTGGTTTTGATTTGCATTTCCTTGATGATCAGTGATGTTGAGTGTCTTTTCAAAAGCTTCAGCACACAAGAGAAACAATTAGCAAAATGAAAAGACAACCTACACAATGAGAGAACATTTTTGCAAACTGTATATCCAGTAAAGGGTTAATGTCTAAAATATATGAAAAACTGATAAAACAAAAAACAATCTGATTTTAAAACACCCTGAAGAACTAAATAGGAATTTTTTTCCAAAGACGACATCAAAATGGCTGATAGGAACATTAAATATTTAAATTGAACACTTATCTGTAGCTCTCTGTCACTTTACTCCAGGTTTAATCCTTGTTTTCTTTTGTCTCATCATTTCACTTCACAATCATCCTGTGAATTCTTGTATTTATTAATATGTAAAATTTCCCAAATAATATTTATTTTTTCCTATTATTTGATAAGATGATGACAACTCCTATTATATAAACTCCTTATCTTTTTACTTTAATCTTCAACGCTTTTTTCTACTTTCTAAAATATTAGGTCAGCTTAATCTTTTAACTCAAATTGACTTTTAAAAATTTCTGCCCTTGTAATTTAAAATTTTCAGGATCCTTTTGTGTTTCCTTTTCCTGTTTCATTGCATTAGCTAGCATTCCAGTACAATGTTGAAAAGCTGTGGTGTTTTTGCTTGCTCTGCTTCTGATCTAAGTGGGAAAGTTTCAAGTTTCTCACCATAAGTTTCATGTTAACTGTAGGTTTTATGTAGATATTATTTATTGAGTTGAGGACATCTTTCCCCATTTTTAGTTTACTGAGAATTTCTATCATGAGTGGATGTTGAATACTCTTTATGCATCTATTAAGGTGATTATGTAATTTTTCTTCTTTAACCAACTGATGTAATAGACTACACTAACTGCTTTTTAAAATATTGAACCAGCCTTGCATACCTGAAATAAATTCCACTTGGTCATGGTGTATAACTTTTAATATATTGTTAGATTCACTTTGCTAATACCTTGCTGAAAATTTTTCATCTATGTTTATGAGAAATATTAACCTATGGTTTTCTTCTATTGTCTTTGTCTGGTTTTGGTTTTAGAATGATATTGGCTTCATAGAATGAGTTAGAAAGTATTCCTGCTGCCACAATGTTTGGAAAGAAATTGTAAGAAATTGGTATAATTTCTTCCTTAAATGTTTTGTAGAAATTATTAGTTGAACCTCTCTGGGCCTGGTGCCTTTTGTTTTGGAAGGTTAATTAATTATTGATTCAACTTATATAATAGATATAAACTCATTCAGATTGTCTATTTCTTTTTGTATGAGTTTTGACAGATTGTATCTTTCAAGGAATTGGTCCTTTTTCATCTAGGTTATCAAATTTATGGGCATAGAATTATTCGTAATATTCCTTTATTATCCTTTTAATGTCCAAGAGATATTTGGTTTTTAAGGATTTGAAGAGTTAACCACTAAGTAGTTCTGTAAGAAATATTTTAAAACATATTGTCCGGTCATTATAGAGTCAGAAAGAAGATTGTTACATATATTTTAAATTTCTTTAAATTTTTATTTTACCTTTAAGTATAGTTAGTTATGTTACATACATTTTAAAATTATCTTTATAATTCAATTTTCTAAAGTTTTGCAAATTGTTTATCTATTAAATACAAGATCCATAGAATATTAGTGAATTTTTGCTGAAACAGTACAATGTAAATGTTTGTAGCAAAATATAACCTTTGTATTTGTGAGCTATAGGAGATTAAACTAAGCTAAGACTGTACCTAGTATTTACACATGAAATATTTTTGAATATAGTTACTATGCTATGCATATTGTATATTTATGTTGTTTTTGTATCACAGCATACTTCCTCTCCTACCTCATATACCCAGTGTATACTACAGATATCTTAAAAATTTTTGTTTTGATCATGCCATGCACAGAAGGGATCCTAGTTCCCCAACCAGGGATCGAACCTGCAATCCAGTGGTGGACGTGCAGTGTCTTAACCACTGGACTACCAGGGAAATTCCTAAACATTTTTTCAAGTAATGAATGAGCCTAATCCCATTAACAAGTTTACCCTCTTTGGAAGAAAAATGAGATAGTCATGTCTTTATTTAGTTAAAACTGTATTTTAGTAAAAAATTAATGAAAACTTCAAAGTAATAGAAATGATTTACAACATTAATTTTAAATTTCTGAAAGACATACAGGACTCAGGAACATTTAAGGTTGCCATGAAGTCTTTTATTTTCTCTAGTGTAGGAACAATTGTCTAATAAAACGCATTTTTTCTTCCTTACACATAGTCCAAATATAGTCCCATTTTGACAGATTAAAAATATAACCTGAGATTTATGATATTAATTTGAAGACATAAAGTTCTAACATTTAGTATGATTTATAGAGGTGAATGGACTATAGGCATATGTTCTGCCTCTCTGATACTTCATCAGCATCAGTTATGAACCAGTATTTGAAACCAGGTAGTGAGTTGGTTCACTGATAAAACAGATCTGCATCAGCAAGCAATGCCAACTTCAGAGCAATTTTGCAGGGGCTAGAAATGGCTAGGAAGATTGAAACAACAAACGAAATCTTGAAATGTCTCCATTTTCAATCTTGAAATCTTTGCTTACATGGGATGAGCTGAATTAGATTTTTATGGAAATTACAAATATAAACTAAATAGTTATAGTTTTGTATTCATGAGTTAGGGAATTAGAAATACTGTACTTGCATGCCTGCCACTTTCTCTAAATATACTCAACATGTTGATTTTCCATGTGAAGTCAGTCTTGGGTGGCTAGCTAGGCTGAGCCATAGCTACAACCTGACCTGGTAATTTAGATGTGACCTCAGAGCATCAGGAGAAAAGGTGGAAGGGGGGATTTCTTTTACTTGATAAGAGTCCTTCTTGGAAGAAGTTAGTCAAAGTTATTGACAATGTTCTGTTATTTAAAAAGATGGAAAACCTAGTATTTTGGTAACTAATTATCCCAGCACCTAAAGCAGTGCTTCTGCATAGCAGGTTCTCTGTAGATCTATGTTGAATAAATAACTGGAGAGAAATTCTTCCATTATGTCACATGAAGGTCATGCAGTTTTACCTACCTTCCAGAACTTCAGGTTTTACAGCAGGAAAAGGAAAAAAAAAAGTTTCAGATAAGCCCTAGCCACAGTTCAAGAAGCATACTTTTCTTTCTGTTTCAATATAGTGTAGTAAGTGTCCTCATTGTTAAACCCCTTCCTCATGTCTCAGGAAGGTGGACAGAGAAATTTAGCCTAACTCACTGGCAACACACTCTTCAAATCCTAAATGAGATTTGACTGCTTGCCTGAAACTTTATGTGATAACATCATTATGCATATATATATGGGGGTAAATACATGTCTGTGAAGATAACTACTCTTGAAAATTGACATTCCATCTTTCATTACACAACTTATAAGAAAGTCAACTTGGAAATTTAGTATTCAGTTTTATATCACACCTTTATTTCCTAACTACCTCTGTTCTAACTACAATGTGCTATTAAAAGTGATTCCTCAAAATTCACTCACCTCAACTTTGTCACAAATGGCTGTAAGTGATTTCATGGATTGAAGCTTCACATTCCCTTAAACTCTTTTAGCTTAACTGGAGTGCTCACATGCCAAATCACTAATGTACACTTGCTATTAAGGTTTAATAGAATTACCCTTTATATTTTTAATTGCTAATTTTGTTTTTATTCTTCCTTTTGTCTTTCTGACAATTTAAAAACTTTTTTTTCCAGTTTTTTTGTGATATAATTGCTGTTTTTCTTTTGTTTGCTGATAATCCCCGATGCTAAAACAATCTATGATCTTGGCAATGTATTGTGTTTCATTTTTTTTTTAAGATTTTTTTGATGTGGCCCATTTTTTAAGGTCTTTATTAAATTTGTTACAATACTGATTCTGTTTTCTCTCTCTCTCGTGGTTTTTTTTTTTTGGCTGCAAGGCATATGGAATCTTAATTCTACAACCAGGAATTGAACCCACACACCTTCCATTGAAAGGTGAAGACCTAACCACTGGACCACCAGGAGAGTCTTGTGTTATTTCTTGAATTAATTCAAAATTTAGTTTTGAGTTTTGTCATTTTGAATTAAGGCCTTCCTACCTTACATATTTCTGTGTAAGTTGATTGTATTATGATATATTTTAATATTTTACATGAAATTTGTACATTTTCTCTGTGTAATTTCACTTGAACAATATGAAAAGGCAGAAAGATAGGACACTGAAAGATAACTCCCCAGGTCGGTAGGTGCCCAACACGCTACAGGAGATCAGTGGAGAAATAACTCCAGAAAGAATGAAGGGTTGGAGCCAAAGCAAAAACAATATCCAGCTGTGGATGTGACTGGTGATAGAAGCAAGGTCCAATGCTATAAAGAGCAATATTGCATAGGAACCAGGAATGTTAGGTTCATGAATCAAGGCAAATTGGAAGTGGTCAAACAGGAGATGGCAAGAGTGAACATTGACATTCTAAGAACCAGTGAACTAAGATGGACTGGAATGGGTGAATTTAACTCAGATGACCATTATATCTACTACTGTGGGCAGGAATCCCTTAGAAGAAATGGAGTAGCTGTCATAGTCCATAAAACAGGCCAAAATGCAGTACTTGGATGCAATCTCAAAAATGACAGAATGATCTCTTATTTGTTTTCAGGGCAAACCATTCAATATCACAGTAATCCAAGACTATGCCCCAACCAGTAATGCTAAAGAAGCTGAAGGGTTCTATGAAGACCTACAAGACGTTATAGAACTAACACCCAAAAAAGATGTCCTTTTCATTATAGGAGACTGGAATGCAAAAGTGGGAAATCAAGAAACACCTGGAGTAACAAGCAAATTTGGCCTTGGAATACAAAATGAAGCAGGGCAAAGGCTAAGCAAACACCCTCTTCTAACAACATAAGAGAAGACTCTACACATGGACATCACCAGATGGTCAACACCAAAATCAGATTGGTTATATTCTTTGCAACCAAAGATGGAGAAGCTCTATACAGTCAACAAAAGCAAGACTGGCAGCTGACCATGGCTCAGACCATGAACTCCATATTGCCAAATTCAGACTGAAATTGAAGAAAGTAGGGAAAACCACTAGACCATTCAGGTATGACCTAAATCAAATCCCTTATAAATATACAGTGGAAGTGGGAAATAAATTTAAGGGACTAGATCTGATAGACAGAGTGCCTGATGAACTATGGACGGAGGTTCATGACATTGTCCAGGAAACAGGGATCAAGACCATTCCCAAGAAAAAGAAATGCAAAAAGGCAAAATGGCTGTCTGAGGAGGCCTTACAAATAGCTGTGAAAAGAAGAGAAGCGAAAAGCAAAGGAGAAAAGGAAAGATATACCCATTTGAATTCAGAGTTCCAAAGAATAGCAAGGGGAGATAAGAAAGCCTTCCTCAGTGATCAGTGCAAAGAAATAGAGGAAAACAATAGCGTGGGAAAGACTAGAGATCTCTTCAAGAAAATTAGAGATACGAAGGGAACATTTCATGGAAAATGGGCTTGATAAAGGACAGAAATGGTAGGGACCTGACAGAAGCAGAAGATATTAAGAAGAGGTGGCAACAATACACAGAAGATCTGTATAAAAAAGATCTTCACGACCCGGATAATCATGACGGTGTGATCACTCACCTAGAGCCAGACATCCTGGAATGTGAAGTCAAGTGGGCCTTAGGAAGCATCACTATGAGCAAAGCTAGTGGAGGTGTTGGAATTCCAGTTGAGCTATTTCAAATCCTAAAAGATGATGCTGTAAAAGTGCTGCACCCAATATGTCAGCAAATTTGGAAAACTCAGTAGTGGCCACAGGACAGTAAAAGGTCAGTTTTCATTCCAATCCCAAAGAAAGGCAATGCCAAAGAATGCTCAAACTACCGCACAATTGCACTCATCTCACATGCTAGTAAAGTAATGCTCAAAATTCTCCAAGCCAAGCTTCATCAACATGTGAACCGTGAACTTCCTGATGTTCAAGCTGGTTTTGGAAAAGGCAGAGGTTCCAGAGATCAAATTGCTAACATCCACTGGATCATTGAAAAAGCAAGAGAGTTCCAGAAAAACATCTATTTCTGCTTTATTGACTATGCCAAATCCTTTGACTGTGTGGATCACAATAAACTGTAGAAAATTCTGAAAGAGATGGAAATACCAGACCACCTGATCTGCCTCTTGAGAAACCTGTATGCAGGTCTGGAAGCAACAGTTAGAACTGGACATGGAACAACAGACTGTTTCCAAATAGGAAGGAGTATGTCAAGGCTGTGTATTGTCACCCTGCTTATTTAACTTATATGCAGAGTACATCATGAGAAACGCTGGCCTGGAGGAAGCACAAGCTGGAATCAAGATTGCCAGTAGAAATATCAATAACCTCAGATATGCAGATGACACCACCATTATGGCAGAAAGTGAAGAAGAACTGAAGAGCCTCTTGATGAAAGTGAAAGTGGAGAGAAAAAAATTGGCTTAAAGCTCAACATTCAGAAAACGAAGATCATGGCATCCGGTCCCATCACTCCATGGGAAATAGATGGGGAAACAGTGGAAACAGTGTCAGACTTTATTTTTCTGAGCTCCAAAATCACTGCAAATGCTGATTGCAGCAATGAAATTAAAAGATGCTTACTCCTTGGAAGGGAAGTTATGACCAACCTAGACATCATATTAAAAAGGAGAGACATTACTTTGTCAACAAAGGTCCATCTAATTAAGGCTATGGTTTCTCCAGTAGTCATGTATGAATGTGAGAGTTGGACTAAAAAGAAAGCTGAGCTCCGAAGTATTGATGCTTTTGAACTGTGATGTTCAAACTCTTGAGAGTCCCTTGGACTGCAAGGAGATCCAACTAGTCCATCCTAAAGGAGATCAGTCCTGGGTGTTCATTGGAAGGACTGATGTTGAAGCTGAACTTCAATACTTTGTCCACCTGATGTGAAGAGCTGACTCATTTGAAAAGACCTTGATGCTGGGAAAGATTGAGGGTAGGAGGAGAAGGGGACAACAGAGGATGAGATGGTTGGAGGGCATCACAGACTCAATGCACATGAGTTTGGGTGAATTCCAGGAGTTGGTGATGGACAGTGAGGCCTTCATGCTACGGTTCATGGGGTCACAAGAGTCGGACATGACCAAGCAACTGAACTGAACTGAATTTCACTTGGAATTTTTAAACAATTAATCTATAGTAGATGTCATTTGTTTTAAACTTTTTTGAGATTTTTCTTTCTTCAGAATTTTTCTCAAGACAGTTATTACTTCTTTATTTCTTAGGCTATAAATAAAAGGATTAAGTAAGGGAACAACTTCTGTAAACAAAATAGCAGCTGGTATATCTTTATCCCCTTCTTCAAGCAAATTTGGTCTAATGTACATGAAAAAAAGAGATCCATAGAATAATGAAACTGACAAAAAGTGGGATGCACAGGTAGAAAAAGCTTTGACCCTCCCCTTTTTGGATTTCATTTTGAAAATAGTTAACAGAATGTAGAGATAAGATATTAAGACACTACCTATTGTGAAGACTTGAATTGAACCTGAAAAGATAAATAGTACCAGTTCATTGACATAAGGGTCAACACAGGAGAGCCTGTATAAAGGAAGAATATCACAGTAAAAGTGGTTGATGTGATTTGATCCACAGAACTTTAACCTAAATAGAAGACCTACATGAATCATGGAATGCAGGTTTCCGGCTATGTAGGCCCCCGTGGTCATCTGAAGGCAGAGTTTCTTTGACATCATGGTGTGGTACTGCAGTGGTTTGCAGATGGCCACATAGCGATCATAAGCCATTGCTGCCAGGAGAAAGCAATCTGCAGTCTCAACAGTGCAAAGGAAATAAAATTGTGCCATGCATTCATAGAAGGAAATCATTCTGTTTTCAGAAAAGAAGTTCCTTAACATCTTAGGAGTCACAGCACAGGCACAGCAAGAATCCACAAGAGCGAGGTTTCCCAGAAAGATATACATCGGTGTGTGAAGACGATGCTCTTTTGAAATCAGTATCACCAGGCCAAGGTTGCCCACCATGGTGATCAGAAAGATGGTAAGAAACACCACAAACAGAAGGGTCTTCAGCTCTGGGTGATCTGTAAATCCTGTGAGGATAAACTCATTTTTTATGGTATGATTTTCTTTAGCCATTCCTGACTCCTGTTGAGGGAAAAAAAAAAAGTTGTGGAGAAATGAGGTAGTAATCTATAGTATGCCCAATTCAACTCTTGCGCTCTCAGATACAAAAGGGCAAGGAGCTTCTTCCACAATGCTTTCACAAGTTATGTGGTTTTGGATGCATACCCTTATCTGGGGGTATGCAGGAGCTGTTACCTTTTAAACTAGTTATTTAACATTTTCCCAGCATATTTTCAAGAAAAATGTCAAATTAGATGGACAAAGATGGCTTTTGAGGTCTTGAGAGGAAGATTCAGTGCAAAAATTTTCTCTGTGTGGTTTAGGTAAAGGTGAGTAATTTTAGGTGTCAGCAATAGGTATCAGTTGGGCTTCCCTGGTGTCTCAGCTGGTAAAGAATCAACCCTCAATGCGGAAGATCTGGGTTCCATCCCTGGGTTGGGAAGATCACCTGGACAAGGGAATGGCTACCCACTCCAGTATTATTGTCTGGAGAACTTCATGGACAGAGGATCCTGGCAGGCTACATACAGTCCATGGGGTCCCAAAGAGTTGGGCATGACTGAGTGACTAACACTTTTACACCACTTTCAGTTGTTGTCAGTGTTCTCAAACTATTTCAGTGACTGTATCTGCACAGATTAGCATTGTTGTTTGAAAGACCATTTTGTACTCTCATGTTCATAGAATTTTATTCAGGATAGCCACAGGTGCAAACAACTGTCCACTGCTGGATGAATGGTTAACAAAATGTGGTGTAGACAAAAAGTGGAATATTATTCAGCCTTAAAAAGGAGCGAAATTCTGATACATGTTAAAACGTGAATGAAATTTGATAACATTTCACCAAGTGAAATAAGCTAGGCACAAACAGACAAATATTGTGTGATGCTACTTACAGGAATTAAAGGTTGTCTGGGTAGGGAAGCCATGGGGAATTATTGTTTAATGGGTACGGAGTTTCAGTTTGGGTAGATGAAAGTGTTCTGGAGTTGGATGGTGATGATAGATGCACAACAATATAAATTTAATGCCACTGAACTATAGATACTTAAATATAGTTAAAATGATAAGTTTTATATATGTTTTTCTATTATAAAATGTTTTTTATAACTGTTTTCCTGGTCTTTATGGTATTTACAATATCATTTAGGCATAGAGTATAAAGTTGCTCCTGTGTCCATGTGCATATTAAAATGTAAAGAAATTTAAATGCTATCAAAAAACCTGAAGCATTCCTAAGGGTTAGAAATTGACAAATTCAATTATATAGCTATCTGTGAAAAAATCACGAATGACATCAAATGCCAGACACAAACTAGGAAATTGTTTCAGTAAATAGGATACGATTTCTATTGTTTTATTCCATAAAGAGCTTCTATCAGTTAATAGGAATGTGAAGTGAGTGAAAGTCACTCAGACGTGTCAATAGGAATGTGAAGTGAGTGAAAGTTGCTCAGTCCATGGAGTCTTTGTGACTCCATGGACTCTACAGTCCATGGAGTTCTCCAGGCTAGAATACTGGAGTGGGTAGCCTTTCCCTTCTCCAGGGGATCTTCCCAACCCAGGGATCGAACCCAGATCTCCTGCACTGCAGGCAGATTCTTTACAAGTTGAGCCACAAGGGAAGCCCAATCAATAGGAATAATCACTAGAAAATAGATAAAAGGCAGAAACATAAAAATATCAAAAGAAATAAAATTTTTAACAAACTGAAAATGTTTGACTAATCAGAAAAACATAATTTGAAATAATTACAAGGGCATAATTATTTTGCCTATCAAAATAACCATATTTTAAAAATGATACTATATATAATATTGTTTAAAGTATAGTAAAATGGGAACCTAACTGTATTTCTGGCAAAAGTATAAACTGGTACAATTATTGGAGAATAATTTGTTTATAGGTGAAGGAAACTAACGTTCAGGTCTGTGACCAGTAATCATGAATCTAGAAGAAAGAAATATTTAGAACCTCACACAGAGGTTTATATATAATTATGCCCACCAGAGCATTATTTATAATAGTGAAGAATTCTTATTGTAAACATTTGGTCAGTATAATTAAAGTTAATGTGAATCATCACAATGGTGTGCATACACCATTGCACAACGGTGTATTGTGCAATACTTTAAAACAATATTTAGAATATTTAAAGTAATGATAAAACAGATATAATAAAACATTATGTGAAAAACAGAATACAAAGTTTTGTGCATATAATAATTCTAGTTTTCCAAATAAATACTCACAGATGAATGAAAAGGGCAGGCAGAAACACACAAAATTTTTCACATTAGCTTTCCCTGTGCAGTGGAAATTATAGATCTTTTTTGTCTGTTTTTTCCTTCTATTTCAAATTCTTTACAATAAATATTACTTTTATAATCAGAAAGCATATTTTTAATTAAATAAATAAAATGGCATGCTCTTAGATCTATGTTTTAAAACTTGGTAGCCCCATAATAATTATTGGGAATCCAACTAATGTTTTCTGCACTTTATAATTCTGTAGTGGCTAAATCACAATGGATCTGTTGAGGAAGTGTCTGCTCCATTCCAATGGTAATAAAATTCATGGTTTAAATGATAAGAATTTGCTGGCAGTCTTACACACATTTCAGATCAGTTAGGAATATATTCATGTCTTGTGGTAATGCATTCCTGAAACCACTTACCTTTATTAAAGCACTAACGCTTCAGTGTTGAGTTCTACTAACATCAAATGTTTTCACAATATTCTGAGATTCTACAATCCTCATATTTATTAAATCTCAGTGTGTTTTGAAACTTCAATTATCTGTCCCTCATATTTTTCCTTATAGCCTAAGAGTTCTAATCTATTGATGAATACTTTATTTCAATCTACCTTCGTTTTAGTCAATTCATAGATTTGTTATTTACTAAACGCCTGCTCTGTGATGTCTACTTTCTTAGAAGATTAGTTGACTCTCCTGGACATTTCCACATTGATAATTTGCTGAATAGTCATTAACCACAAATATACTCTATATTTTCGAGAGAAGATCTCTTCTTTTGGCTTCCTGAAACTGTTTACTAACTTTTAAATTCAGACTATTTGTGACTGATTCCTATAGAAACAATATTAAAAATGGATATGTGAAATCTATATAATTTGAATATTTTTTCATTAAATGCCTTACTCTTGATAACCTGAAGCCTAAAAAACCAAAACCTTTAAATCTATATAATTTGAATAAGTTTGTTAAATGGCTTATACTTGCCAACTTGAAATATATAACATCATCTTCCTTCATTTTCCCCAGCTGATAATTAGTCAGACAGAAATGATATTTTAAAATACACTGATATTTTATTTCTCTAAAAATTAAAAGATAAACTGAAAAGCTCCTTAAAATTATATCAAAATTTAAAAGCATGAATTAAATATATATTCTTTCCTTATATTATTTATTTAATACATAGGGAATGTCTGACATAAAAGTTTTAAACACCATTTCCTTGTAGAGGCTAATGTTACATTTTCCCTGTTGAGCTGTAAGTTATATGGAAAATCACATTTTTAAAAGAAGTTCCAAAAATGTTGCAATGTTTTCTGTAATTACTAGAAAAGTATGCTTTTACTTATTTATTTTTGGGTAAATTTAGGCTTCTTTTAAATTCAGAAATGATGCAGATAAATTATAGTCATTCATCCATTTCTTATACAGTGGACCTTTAGGGTAGACAAAAGACTTCAAGGAACTTTAAACATTTTCAAATAAAAATTGTAAGGAGAAAACCTTAAAGAACTTAAATAAATGTTTCTGGAGGTTAATATTTCTACCCCCAAATTAAGCTTTTTCTCACCTGGATTTCCCCAATAAGAGCTTAAGAAAGGCAATTTGGTTGCCTGATGATGGTTTTTAAAGTAGGTCCAGAAATAAAATTCTATCTTCTTGAGTGTTTAGAACATTTCTACCAACAAATCAACAATAATATTTATGTCATTGGTAGAGAATGGCTCAAATATTTTAAATAATTCTAAAGGGATTTACTTGGCATTGACATCAGAGCTTTGCCTGAGAGATTTGATTTCCTAAACTTTATAAGAATACTAAATTGGAATAATTAACTGTATCCTTTGCCCTAAAGAGTAGGGCAAATGCCTGTTTCTAAGCAAATATTAAAGGCCATGTTTGATTTTAATTTACCCTTATTACCAATCTGAATACAAAGTTGTTGGTGGGAAGAAAAAATTTCCTCTGGCTTGTTCAGGAAAGGCTTCATAAAAGAAGTGGGAACTGAAACAGGGTTTATTGACTCAGAGGACAGATTGTGTGAACAGAGGTCTTAAAGTAGCACCTTTCCCACCTCTTTCTAAAGTCAATATACAATTTATAGAATATTCCTTTGAAACTATATTCATAATGTTTTCAATCTTATACCTTAGTTACTAGAAGTAATTTTTTATTTTTTAATGATAGTAATTTAAATTTTTATAATGATAATAATTAAAAAATAACTTTATAATTTTTATTGCAAGTCTAGAAGTAGCTTTTGGAAATATTGCTTTCCTCAAAATATTCTGTGCTGATGTAGGGAAACTTTCCCATAATGAGAGCATCTTAAGATTTCCTGAGACAAGACTCTCATAAAGGAATTGTGGAATAATGATGAGTGTTGCTCTTAGTTCACCTCTTGCCCATAATCAATGTGAGTTTAGTGAAACATTCATAGAGTCAGTGCAAAGGATCATGTAGCTCACATGTGTTATTTTAATTTTCTTACAAATTTATGGCAATTTTTAGGCTTACTTTAAGGTAGCTTAAATAGACTATACAAATGACTTACTTTAAGGTGGCTCAGTGGTGAAGAATTGGCCTGCCAAGCAGGAGACACAGGGGACATGAGTTTGGACTCTGGGTTGGAAAGAACCCATAAAGAAGGGAATAGCAATCCACTCCAGTCTTCTGGTACTCTTTGGTTTAGATTAGGCCAGATTATCTAACATCCAAAATGCCTGGTGGGAATAGAATACAGTGGTGGAGAAATTACAGGAAGCATCCTAAAAAAGATGAGGTCAGAATGCCAAATCAAAGAGCTTGAATGCTATTTAGTAGGACTTGAATAAATCTGTCAAGGGACTGACTCTATCGAAGCTGAGTTTCAGAAAAACAATTCTGTGTGTGATTCATTGCTTTATTCTGCGTGCGATATTTTCCATGTTGACATGGCATAAATTAACAAATAGTTGTTTGGGTGCCCTTAGGTATCATGTTAAGATTAAAGCTGTGACCTAAAGATGCCTTTAAGATTGTTATTTAAAAAAACAAAACAAAACGAAAACCCAAGACAACAAAAAAGGACCCCAGATTTAATGTGATGAATATTGATTTGTTCTTCTGGTCATGTTTGGCCCCTTGTTCAAGAGTTGACAGTTGGGGGATTCCCTGGTGGTCCAGAGTTTAAGACTCTGAGCTTTCACTGCTGAGGTCCCCAGTCTGGCCCTGGTCAGGGAAATAAGATCTGTGTGACACAGCCAAGAAATAAAAGAAATCAAAGAGCTAACAGTGCTTATTATGCTTATTACAATGCTAAGCACAGTGAATGAGCAGTAGTAATTCAAAGCTGTATAAGATTCAATCTTTGTTTATAGTAACTTCTCAATGTACTAGGGAGGCAGTGATGTAAACAAATACTTAGAATACAAGGTGATAGAATCTATAGTATAATCATATGTTTGGAACTATGGGAGAACAGATGGGAGCAAATTAATTTGTCTCGGGGTGTTGAAAGAGCTTTCTGGAAGAAATCTGTCTTTTTCATAATAGAATAACATTCTAGTTTGGCAGTAGAGTGCCAGTTCCCATGTGGGAGGGGCAAAATTCACCCTCCAAACCTTTTTCCAGATTTTCATGTATCTGAATTCTCATGAGATTCTCACGAATTCTCGTGAGAATTCCCAGATTCTCATCCCTAGGGAAGTAGTCGCTATTGCTGCCAAGACCATGGTGACCACAAAAAGGCATTGCTCTCTCAATTGCTCTGGCCCATCAGACTTAAACATACTCTGGGAAACAAAATGTAGCAATATGCAACAAGAGGAGTAATTCTCAAACCTTTTCCTCACTGAGAAAGCAAGTTGGCAGATGATGTTGACTGAGTGGTATGCACCTATGGGATTTGTCAGGTAATGAATAATTGCACACTGGCTAGCTATGATCTCTCTGTATTTCTTCCACTCAAGGTACTATATTGTAATGTAAAGGAATGAGGAAAGTATTACCGAGATAATATGGAATCCTTTTTAGTTCATGTGTATGTGTATATCTTATATGTATAAAACCATATTAAAGTATGATAGCTTATTATTCAGTTCAGTTCAGTTCAGTCACTCAGTAGTGTCTGACTCTTTGTGACCCCACAGACTGCAGCATACCAGGCTTTCCTGTCCATCACCAACTCCCGGAGCTTACTGAAACTCATGTCCATTGAGTCAGTGATGCCATCCAACCATCTCATCCTCTGTCATCCCCTTCTCCTCCTGCCTTCAATCTTTCCCAGCATCAGAGTCTTTTCCAAGGAGTCAGCTCTTCGCATCAGGTGGCCAAAGTAGTGGAGTTTCAGCTTCAGCATCAGTCCTTTCAATGAATATTGAGGACTGATTTCCTTTAGGATGGACTGGTTGGATCTCCTTGCAGTCCAAGGGACTCCACGAGTCTTCTCTAACACCACAGTTCAAAAGCATCAATTCTTTAGTGGTCAGCTTTCTTTATAGTCCAACTCTCACATCCATACATGACTACTGGAAAAACCATAGCCTTGACTAGATGGACCTTTGTTGACAAACTAATGTCTCTGCTTTTTAATATGCTGTCTAGGTTGGTCATAGCTTTTCTTCCAAGGAGCAAGCATCTTTTAATTTCATGGCTGCAGTCACCATCTGCAGTGATTTTGGAGCCCAAGAAAATAAAGTGTCTCACTGTTTCCATTGTTTCCCCATCTGCCATGAAGCTTATTATTAGAAACAGAATAATTGTGATGCATCTCATGACTGATTGTGACACACCAGGGCATTCAAATTGTCTGAATGCTGCTGATCTTGATAATTTGGTTTATACAGGTGAGTCAGTCATCTTGTCGTTTTGGTTCCCTATGGCAAGGCCTCCTTACCAATCTCCAAGCCTACCTCTCACGGGCAGATGCTGTATCTTCCCAATTGCCTGGAAGTTTAGGCATGGCTCAACTCCATGAGAGCTATTTCTAAGAATGTGAGAAACAGGAGAGTAGGCAGGAGCTCCCCTTGTGTTGTTTTGTCTGAGGACTTAGCGCTTTCACTTGAGATTGCCACTAAGAATTCCCAACCCTTGAGAGAAGCTTCCAATCTAAACCACATGAACAGAGTCATATCCTTGACAGAGGAATCATATTAAAATATCCCACAGTTAGGCCCAACATCTCAATTAGAAATATATTTACACACTCATATAGACACACATCAAAAATAGGGGTGTTTTATTATAAATTATCCAGGAGAGGACATTTGAGCTGGCCTTGAAAGATATTCTTGCCTGGAGAATCCCATGGATGGAGAAGCCTGGTAGGTTACAGACCATGGGGTCGCAAGGAGTCTGACATGACTGAGGGACTTCACTTTCACTTTCTTTACTTTCTTGAAAGATACCTGGACATTTTCTCACAGAAAAGGTTGGAAAAGGAATGCTAAGCCAAGTGTCAGAGATATGAAAGCCCATGAAGTGTTAGAGAAATGGAAAGCAGTCCCCATTCTGGCTGGAGTGTAGGGTGTTTTTGAGAACTTGGTTTTCACAACTATGTTATAAGTGGATTACTCAGTGCTTGGTCCGATTTTGACATCCTCTGACTAAAATGAATATGGAATAACTCAGCTACCCATAATCAAGTAATTACTCAGGAGGAATTCTAAAGTCATTCAGCATACAAGACAGGATCCCTGAATTTGTTCTCATCACAGTCAGAAGACTTCCTAAAACAGATAAAGAAATGGACAGTGGTAGGCTGTGCTGTGCTCAATGGAGAAACCCACAATTGGAAACATGGAACTTGCTTTCTTTTTCTTTCTCTCTCCTTCCTTTTCTCTTTCCTTCTCCTGTCTTCCTTTCTTTTTTTCACATATACATACATTTATTTTGTATCATTTTATTCACATATATTGCATGTCTACTTTATGTCAGCCACAATACTAGGCACTGAAGTTAAGCAATAAACAAAAGCAGACGTGGTATCTGATTCCCCTTCCCTTATAGAGCTGGGAGGAAGTTTCGGGAGACATTAACCAAATAGTCACACAAATGAATTTAAAATTACAGCTTCACTATTATGAAAGCAAGGTTATTGGAGATATAAGACTTACAATAGAGGGGTTTAGCCTAGTGTGAAAAGACAATATAATGTAGTAGTTAACCCTCTGGGTTCTGAAAACAAGACCTAATTTTGAATCTTGGCTATGCCACTTTACAGTTGGTTGTGGAAAAATTCCTTAACCTCTCCATGTGTCAATTTCCTCAATGGAGACTAGAAAAAAGTAGATTAGAAGACTTAGTGAATTATTTGTGAAACACCAGAAGGGAGCCTAATGCATATGTGTTTAATAAATAATAAATAATACTAAATGCTATCACTACCACCACCACTGTCATTATTACTTGAGGTGGGTATGGAAATGAAGGGAGGTAACAGATTTCCTGCAGAAGTGATGACTGAACTGAAATTTGGAGGTTAAACAAAATTTACCAGAGAAGGACGGAATGCGTAAGTTGTGAGAATGACATACGAAGGCCCTATTTCTGGAGGAAACATGGCGATTTCAAGGTACTAAAGAAATTCAGTGAGGCAGGGAGAGTTCTGGGGAAAATAGTTTAAAGGGAGGGTGGAGAAGAAGGCAGGGTATCGATAATGTGGGAAGTATTAAAGACAGTATTAAGAAGCTGGGTCTTTATTCTAATAGCAATAAGAACCCATGGGAAGTGGTGTTTTTTTTTTTTTAAATAAAGAAAGCTATATGATCAGATTTAGATTTTATAACAATTCTTGAGGAAGCCTGAAAAATAGATTTGAAGCTGGAAAAACTGGATATGGACAAACTATTGATATTGCCCAAGAAAGAGATTGTGGTAGCATGGATCAGGTGGTAGTGATGAGTAGAATGAAGAAATTGGAGAATTCTTTAGAATGTAAAGTGAGTAAGATGTAGTGATAGATTGAATGTAGGGGTTAAAGACGAAGGATCTAAAATTCTGGCTTATGTGACAGAGTGATAATGACTCACTGAGACCAAAAACCCTGGAAGAGGATCTGATCTGGGGAAAGAGAGCAGGAGATAAGTTTTATTTCACACATTCTTAGAATAAGGTTCCTTTGAGACTTGTGGTTTGACTGACAATTGAATACAAGGATTTGAGCTTCAGAGAAGTCTGAATATACATTTATGTGAAGATGTATATTTATGAGTCAGTTGTCTAGAGGTGGTTTCTGAAGCCTAGAGAGAGGATACAGGTAAGAAAGCCCAGAGAAATGCTGTCCAATAGAAATATAACAAAAGTTACATATGTAACAGAGAGTTTTCTTTGTAACTGCATTAAAGATAGCAAAAAGAAACCTATGAATTTAAATTTAATAATACATATTTAACTAGATATAAAATATCATTTCAATATGTAATCAATACAAAATTATTAATAGATATTTTATGTTACTTTTTCATACTAAGTCTTCAAATTCTGGTGTGTTTCTTTGTACTTACAGCACATTGTAATTTGGATTATACACAGTTCATGTACTCAATAACAATCTGCTTAGTGCTTACCTATTGGCTAGTCCACGTCTAAGGGTAGGGAGAAAAGGGAGGAAAGAAGAAAGGAAGCAGAGATAGAAGAGGGAAAGGAACAGAGGATAACATAGTATAAGCCAATGAGATAGTATTTCTAAAATAAAACTAGTTGCCCAAACATTCAACTGACTTCAGGCTTTTTCACTAGAAAAAGTTTTTTTTTTTTTTTTGGTCCTATTTTGGAAAACCTCCAATTGACCTCACTGTCAATTCTTAATTCCTTTCTCATTTCTCTCAACTTTTAGCACCGAACTTCTTGAAAAGCATCTACATCTGCTTTTTTCATTAACTCTCTTTAATTGTCTGCAACCTAGATTTATCATTTATATTATTTTGTAATAACCACATTCCCCAGTGACCTGTTCCCTCAAGTCCAAAGACCTTTCTTGGACTTCTATTCTCCTTGACCTCTCTAAAACATTTGAAAGATTAAAACTTCTCTCATTCTTAAAACTGTTATTTTCCATTTCATCATAAGCAATTTTTGAAGTTCCAGCTCTGAACATTTCATCTTACTTAGAAATTAATGACATTTGACTGGGAGCCAGATGATGCAATTGGCTCCCAGATATCCATTTGCAGTCCTAATCACCTAACTGATGTCCGTGGGATATTTCTATAATTTCTAATCATCCAGTCAAACTAGACACACTTGAAAGGAGGATTACCTTGTACCAGGAAGGATTTTTTCCTCTTAACTCCCCATGCTTTCATAGAATGATTAGTCAGCAAAAGCATACCTGAAAAAAACATCATATAAGCTGAAGACTAGATATGTATGAGTTAACCAGACAACAAGGGAAGAAGAGAGGGAAACAATATTGTGGGTTGTAGATTCCATTTGTTCATTCAAATATCCTTTCATGCCTTTATCAGCAGTGTCATCTATTATATGCCACTCATTGTGCTAGTCCTTTGGAATAGGCAGTGGGCAAGTTAAACATGGTCCTGAGCCTTATGGAGCTTAATCATCCAGTAGTAGAGAGAAACATTAAGCAAATACAGAAAACTACCAGTGAATATAACAACCTTCTTACACTCATCTGTGGATGGGAGCAGGAAAAAATTCCCTGAGAAAACAGCACATAAGCTGAAGCCTTGAGATTATATGAATTAACCAGATAATTGGGGAAGAAGTGAGACAAATGACATGTATTCCATAGACAGCATTTAGAAGCTTTGAGTTAGGAAGTGGCCTAGTGGGTTCCAAACATTGAGCAACTAGAGCATTTGTAGCAAAGTAAATTAGAGGAATAGTGATAGTAAGTGAAGCTAGAATGGGAATCAGGAGTCAGATATCATAGGTCCTTGTGGTCCAGGGTCAAGACTCTCAAGTGTATCCTAAGAGCAACAGGAAGACATCCTACACCCCCAGGTTCAAACCTTAAGGATTCTCTAAGTCACTGCTATTCTCAGTTCAGGTCAATTCAGTTCAGTTGCTCAGTTTTGTCTGACTCTTTGCCACACCATGGAGTGCAGCACACCAGGCCACTCCGTCTATCACCAACGCCCAGAGTTTACTCAAACTCATGTCCATTGAGTTGGTGATGCCATCAACTATCTCATCTGTTGTCCCCTTCTCTTCCCACCTTCAATCTTTCCCAGCATCAGGGTCTTTTCAAATGAGTTAGTTCTTCACATCAGGTGGCCAAAGTGTTGGAATTTCAGCTTCAACATCAGTCTTCCAATGAAGATTCAAGACTGATTTCCTTTAGGATGGACTGGTTGGATCTCCTTGTAGTCCAAGGGACTCTCAAGAGTCTTTGAACACCACAGTTCAAAAGCATCAATTTCTCAGAGCTCAGCTTTCTTTATAGTCCAACTCTCACATCCATACAGATCACTGGAAAAACTGTAGCTTTGACTAGATGGATCTTTGTTGGCAAAGTAATGTCACTGCTTTTTAATATGCTGTCAGGTTGGTCGTAACTTTCCTTCCAAGGAGCAAGTGTCTTTTAATTTCATGGCTGCAGTCACCATCTGGAATGATTTTGGAGGCCCTCAAAACAAAGTCTCTCACTGTTTCCATTGTTTCCCCGTCTATTTGCCATGAAGTGATGGGAACAGATGCCATGATCTTAGTTTTCTGAATGTTGAGTTCTAAACCAACCTTTTCACTTTCCTCTTTCACTTTCATCAAGAGGCTCTTTAGTTCTTCTTTGCTTTCTGCCATAAGGGTGGTGTCATCTGTATATCTGAGGTTATTGATATTTCTCCCAGCAATCTTGATTCCAGCTTGTGCTTCATCCAGCCCAGTGTTTCTCATGATGCACTCTGCATGTAAGTTAAATAAGCAGGGTGACAATAAACAGCTTTGATGTACTCCTTTCCCAATTTGTAACCAGTCTGTTGTTCCATGTCCAGTTCTAACTGTTGCTTCCTGACCTGTATACAGATTTCTCTCACTGCCCATATTCAACTTGTCATCAAGTTACCATCGAGTCCTGTGGGTTCATCCTTTATAACATCTCTTATGTCATTTCCTTCTACTACAGTGCCTCAGGACTGTATCCTAGGCTTCTCAGCTCACATGCTTCAGGCTCTGCACAAGTGGGCCATAAACTTGAGATCAGTAAGATCAATTTTGATCAAACTATTTTCTATATCTTGATTAATATTTAAAATTTTCTTTTTTCTAAAACTGACCATATATACTGAGATAGCACTCTTTGCCAAATGGAGTATTTATTGAGTGGGTCTTGAGAAGTGCAGAGAAGGTTGTTACTTGCAGCAAATAGGTGGTCAAAAGTGTACCATAACACTTGAGCTGGTTCCATAGAAAAATTTGGAAATTTTGTCTCATGAATATGTAAGAGGGCTTGATCAAACCAGTGAAGGGTTCTTTCAAAATAGAAACATGGAGAACAAGATGGTGGAGGAGTAGGTGAACGTGGAATACATCTCTCTCCATGGATCCATCAGGAATACACAGTCAGACATAGAAGTGTGTGCAGAACACTAGCTGAGAGTAGACAGGAGTACCTGACCAGCAGAAAAGAATACATAGACCCACGCAAAACTCAAGATCAAGCCCTGAGCCTTTGGAGTGGAAGCACTGAATCCAAGACCCTAGACTACCAGAGAACTAACCCTAGAGATATCAAATAGTGAGAACTCACACAAAGGAAACCACTGTAATGCAAGATCTGGTATCAGTCAACCACAAATAGCACCCTGTGCAGGATGCCTCATCTAAACAACAAACAAAACAAAAATACAAACCCAATCATCAGCAGACAGAATTACCACCTCACTGGGCCTTGAACATCAGAGGAAAAACAAACCAACCAACAAACAGAAACTCAGCACAAATCTCACCCTATAAGAAGCTTACACAAACCGCTGGACTAAACTTAGAGGGCAGAAACCAAAAGGAAGAAAGAATTCAACTTTGAAGCCTGGGAAAAGGAGACCTCAAACACAGTAAGTTAAAAAAAAAAAAAACTAATGAAAAGGCAGAGAAATACTACACAAATGAAGGAACAAACTAGAAACACAGAAGTCCAAATAAATGAAAAGGAAATAGGCAAACTACCTGAAAAAGAATTCAGAATAATGATAGTAAAGATGATCAAAAACCTTGAAAGCAAAATGGAGAAAATGCAAGAATCAATTAACAAAGACCTAGAACAATTAAAGAATAAACATGCAGAGACAAACAACATAATTACTGAAATTAAAAATACTCTAGAGGGAATTAATAGCAGAATATCTGAAGCAGAAGAACGAATCACTGAGCTGGAAGATAAAATGGTGGAAATAACTTCTGAAGAGCAGAATAAAGTAAAAAGGATGAAAAGAACTGAGGATAGTCTTAGAGACCTCTGGGACAATGTCAAACACACCAACATTTGAATAATAGGGGCCCCAGAAGAAGAAGAGAAAAAGAAAGGGTATGAGAAAATTTTTGAAGAGATTATAAGTTGGAAATTTCCCCACATAGAAATGGAAACAGTCATTCAAGTCCAAGAGGCACCAAGAGTCCCATACAGGATAAACCCAAGGAGAAACACACCAAGATACATACTAATCAAACTAACAGAGACTAAACACAAAGAAAGAATATTAAAATCAGCAAGGGAGAGCAACAAGTAACATACAAGAGAAACCCCATATGCTTAACAGTTGATATTTCAGCAGAAACTCTGCAGGCCAGAAGGGAATGTCAGGATATATTTAAAGTACTGAAAGGGAAAAATCTACAACCAAGATTACTATACCTGGCAAGAACCTCATTCAAAATTGATGGAGAAATAAAAAGCTTTCAAATAAGCAAAAGTTAAGAGAGTTCAGTACCACCAAACCAGCTTTACAACAAATGTTAAATGGACTTATATAGTCAAGAAATACAAGAGAAGAAAAAAGATTCACAAAATCAACCCCAAACAGTTAAAAAATGGCAATAGGAACATATATATCAATAATTACTTTAATGTAAATAGGTTAAATACTCCAACCAAAAGACTGGCTGAATGAATACAAAAACAAGACCCATATATATGCTGTCTGCAAGAAACCCACTTCAGATCTTAAGACACATATAGACTGAAAGTGAGAGGATGGAAAAATATATTCCATGCAAATGGAAAGCAAAAGAAAGCTGGAGTAGCAATCCTCATATCAAACAAAATATACCTTAAAGAAGGTTACAAGAGATAAGGAAGGACACTACATAATGATCAAGGGATCAATCCAAGAGGAAGACATAACAATTGTAATATCTATGTACCCAACATAGGAGCACCTCAACACATAAGACAAACACTAACAGATATAAAATGAGAAATTGACAATAACACAATAATAGTAGGAGACTTTAACACCCCACTCACATCAATGGACAGATCATCAAAACAGAAAATTAATAAGGAAACACAAGTCTTAAATATACATTAGATGAGATGGACCTCATTGCTATCTTCAGGACGTTCCATGCAAGTGCAGAAGAATACACCTTTTCAAGTGCATGTGGAACATTCTCCAGGATAGACAACATCTTAGGTCACATATAAAACCTCAGTAAATTTAAGAAAATGGAAATCATATCAAGAATCTTCTTCGACCACAATGCTGTGAGACTAGATATCAATTACAAGAAAAAAACTGTAAGAAACACAAACACATGGAGATTAAACAACATGTTTCTAAATAACCAACTGGTTACTGAAGAAATCAAAAGGGAAATCAAAGAATTTCTAGAAACAAATGACAATGAAAACACAACAACTCAAAGCCTATGGGATGCAGCAAAAGCAGTTCTAAGAGGGACATTTATAGCAATACAATCTTACCTCAAGAAACAAGAAAAACATCGAATAGACAGCCTAACTTTACACCTAAAACAACCAGAAAAAGAAGAAGAAGAACAGCAACAAAAAAACAAAATTAGGCGAAGGAAAGAAATCATAAAGATCCGAGCAGAAATAAATGAAAAAGAAATGAAAGAAACAATAGTAAAGATTAACAAAATTAAAGCTGGTTCTTTGAGAAGATGAAACAGAATTGACCAACGTTTAGCCAGACTCATCAAGAAAAAAAGAGAGAAGAATCAAATCAACAAAATTAGAAATGAAAAAGGAGAGGTTACCACAGATAATGAAGACATACAAATGATTATAAGAGACTGTTATGAACAATTATATGGCAGTAAAATGGATAACCTGGAAGAAATGGACAGATACTTAGAAAAGTTCAATCTTCTAAGACTGAACCAGGAAGAAATAGAAATTATGAACAACCCAATTACAAGCACTGAAATTGAAGCTGTGATCAAAAGTCTCCCAAAAAACAAAAGCCCAGGGCCAGGTGGCTTCACAGGACAATTCTATCAAACATTTAGAAAATAGCTTATGCCTATCCTTCTAAAACTCTTTCAAAAAATTGCAGAGGAAGGTACACTTAGAAACTCATTCTATGAAGTTACCATAACCCTGATACCAAAACCAGACAAAAACAACACCAAAAAAGAAAACTAAAGGCCCATATCACTAGAGGCCCATATCACTGATGAACATAGATGCAAAAGTCCTCAACAAAATTTTAGCAAACAGAGTTCAGCAACACATCAAAAAGCTCATACACCACGATCAATTTGGGTTTATTCCAGGAATGCAAGGATTCTTCAATATATGCAAATCAATCAATGTGATAAACCATACTGACAAATTGAAAGATAAAAACCATATGATAGTCTCAGTAGATGCAGAAAAAGCCCTTGACAAAATTCAGCACCCATTTGTTGTCAGGAAGCATTTACCAGGAGGCTTCCTGTGTGCTGTTTTGGATCTGTCAGGAATCCTCTGTTCCTTATTAATTCCTGAATTAAGAGGAGAGGCAAGACTCTCCTGGGGCTGAGGAATCCAGGCATTTCCTTCGTTAGTTTTTCAGTACGGTGGTAAGTACCCTCTTCCTTCTTATGAACCATATGGTAAAAATGACTGTTTACAACGCTCTCTCTTTAATAGGGATCGCCTATGTTTTGTAAGTCTGGAATTTTAAACTTTGTCTTTGCTGAGAATAACTACCTTTTAAGACAGTATATATGCCCACACCATGTTGATTAAAACATCTTTGCTGCATCAGAGCTTTGGTCCCCTTGTCTTGCTTTCTTTCTCTCTCTCTCTCAGGCTAATTCTTTTGGAGCGCAGAGACCCATCATGCTCTTTCTCCTGCCCAGGCTTCTAAGACCCTCTGGTGAAGGCGCACTGTGCCTTCACCCCCTAAGGATGGCGCCAGGTGCCTTCGTGAGCGACACAAGCCATGTGTCACAAGGCTTTATTGGTTTTCTGCTTAAACTAAGGAATATCAGCCTCTTTCTCTCTCTCTTTTACTCTCTTATTGTCGACTCTGGACCACTAGGTTCCAGTCCGTTAAGGACCTCAACAATTTATGATTAAAACTCTTCAAAAAATAGGCATTGAAGCAAAGTACCTCAACATACTAAAGGCCATATATGATAAGTCTACAGCAAATATTATTCTAAAATTGTGAGAAACTGAAAGCATTCCACTTAAGATCGGGAACAAGACAAGGGTGTCCACTTTCACCACTATTATTCAACATACTTCTGGAAGTCCTAGCTATAGCAATCAGAGAAGAAAAAGAAATAAAAGGAATCCAGATCAGAAAAGAAGAAGTAGCCAATTATACAGAGTGAAGTAAGTCAGAAAGAAAAACACCAATACAGTATACTAACACATATATATGGAATTTAGGAAGATGGCAATGACGACCCTGTATGCAAGACAGGAAAAAAGACACAGATGTGTATAACGGACTTTTGGACTCAGAGGGAGAGGGAGAGGGTGGGATGATTTGGGAGAATGGGAATTCTAACATGTAGACTATCATGTAAGAATTGAATCGCCAGTCCATGTCTGATGTAGGGTGCAGCATGCTTGGGGCTGGTGCATGGGGATGACCCAGAGAGATGTTGTGGGGAGGGAGGTGGGAAGGGGGGTCATGTTTGGGAACACATGTAAAAATTAAAGATTTTAAAATTAAAAAAATAATAATAATAAATAAATAAATACTAAAAAAAATTTAAAAAAAAGAAAAAAAAAAGGAAAAGAAGAAGTAAAGTTCTCACTGTTTGCAGATGACATGATACTGTACATAGAAAATCCTAAAGGTAGTATCAGAAAATTACTAAAGCTAATCAGTGAATTTAGCAAAGTTGCAGGATACAAAATAAATACCCAGAAATCACTTGCATTTCTGTATACTAACAATGAAAAATCAGAAAGAGAAATTAAGGAATCAATCCCATTCACCATTGCAACAAAAAGAATTAAATATCTAGGAATAACTTACCTAAGGAGACAAAAGAACTGTACACAGAAAATTATAAGACACTGATGAAAGAAATCAAAGATGGCATAAACAGACAAAGAGATATTCCAGGTTGTTGTGTAGGAAGAATCAATATTGTGAAAATGACTATATTACCAAATGCAATCTACAGATTTAATGCAATCCCTATCAAATTACCAATGGCATTTTTCACAGAACTAGAACCAAAAATTTCACAATTCATATGGAAACACAAAAGACCCTGAATAGCCAAAGCAGACTTGAGAAAGAAGAATGGAGTTGGAGGAATCAACCTCCTGGCTTCAGGTTATACTACAAAGCTACAGTCATCAAGAGAGTATGGTACTGGCACAAAAACAGAAATATACACCAATGGAACAAGATAGAAAGCCCAGAAATAAACCCATGCACCTATGGGTACCTTATTTTTGACAAAGGAGACAAGAATATACAATGGGGCAGAGACAGACTCTTCAATAAATGGTGCTGGGAAAACTGGACAGCTACATATAAAAGAATGAAATTAGAACACTTCCTAACACCATACACAAAGATAAACTCAAAATGGATTAAAGATCTAAATGTGAGACCAGAAAGTATAAAACTCTTAGAGGAAAACATAGGCAGAACACACGATGACATGAATCAAAGCAAGAACCTCTATGACCCACCTCCTGGAGTAATGGAAATGGAAACAAAAGTAAGTGAGTGGGACCTGATTAAACCTAAAAGCTTTTGCACAGCAAAGGAAACTATAAGCAAGGTGAAAAGACAACTCTTGGAATGGGAGAAAATAATAGCAAATGAAACAACTGACAAAGGGTTAATTTCCAAAATATGCAAGCAGCTCATACAACTCAGTACCAGGAAAATAAACAACTCATTCAAAGGGTAGGAAAAAGACCTAAACAGATATTTCTCCGAAGAAGACATACAGATGGCCAACAAACACATGAAAAGATGCTCAGCATCGCTCATTATTAGAGAAATGCAAATCAAAAACACAATGAGACATCGCTTCACACTGGTCCGAATGGCCATCATCAAAAAGTCGACAAACAATAAATGCTGGAGAGGGTGTGGAGAAAAGGGAATGCTCTTGCTCTGTTGGTGGGAATATAAATTGATACAGCCACTATAGGAGATGGTATGCTGCTGCTGCTGCTGAGTCGCTTCAGTCATGTCTGAAGATGGTATGGAGATTCCTTAAAAAACTAGGAATAAAACCACCATATGACCCAGCAATCCCACTCCTAGGCATGTACCCTGAGGAAACCAGGGTTGAAACAGACACATGTATCCCCATTGTTCATTGCAGCACTATTTACAATAGCTAGAACATGGAAACCCATTGACAGATGAATGGATAAAGAAGTTGTGGTACATATACAGAATGGAATATTTAGTTCAGTTCAGTTCAGTCGCTCAGTCGTGTCCGACTGTTTGCGACCCCATGAATCGCATCACGCCAGGCCTCCTTGTCCATCACCAACTCCCGGAGTTTACCCAAACTCATGTCCATAGAGTCGGTGATGCCATCCAGCCATCTCATCCTCTGTCGTCTCCTTCTCCTCCTGCTCCCAATCCCTCCCAGCATCAAAGTCTTTTCCAATGAGTCAACTCTTCACATGAGGTGGCCAAAGTACTGGAGTTTCAGCTTCAGCATCATTCCTTCCAACGAACACCCAGGACTAATCTCCTTTAGGATGGACTGATTGGATCTTGCAGTTCAAGGGACTCTCGAGTCTTCTCCAACACCACAGTTCAAAAGCATTAATTGTTTGGCACTCAGCTTTCTTCACAGTCTAACTCTCACATCCGTACATGACCACTGGAAAAACCATAGCCTTGACTAGATGGACCTTTGTTGGCAAAGTAATATCTCTGCTTTTGAATATGCTATCTAGGTTGGTCAGGGAGTAAGTATCTTTTAATTTCCTGACTGCAATCACCATCTGCAGTGATTTTGGAGCCCCCCAAAATAAAGTCTGACACTGTTTCCACTGTTTCCCCATCTATTTCCCATGAAGTGATGGGACTGGATGCCGTGATCTTCGTTTTCTGAATGTTGAGCTTTAAGCCAACTTTTTCACTCTCCTCTTTCATTTTCCTCAAGAGGCTTTTTAATTCCTCTTCACTTTCTGCCATAAGGGTGGTGTCATCTGCATATCTGAGGTTATTGATATTTCTCCTGGTAAATATTACTCAGCCATAAAAGTAATGCATGTGAGTCAGTTTTGATGAGGTGGATGAACCTAGAATGTATTACACAGAGTGGAGTGAGTCAGAAAGAGAAAGAAAAATATCATATTCTAATGCACATATACAGAATCTAGAAAAATGGTTCTGAAGAATTTATCTACAGGGCAACAATGGAGAAACAGATTATAGACTTATGGACATGGGGTGAGAGGAGGAGAATGTGAGATGTATCAAAAGAATAATATGGAAACTTATATTGCCATATGTAATATAGATAGCCAACAGGAATTTGCTGTATGGCTCAGGAAACTCAAACAGGTGCCCTGTATCAACCTAGAAGGGTGGGATGGGAAGGGAGATGGGAGGGAGGTTCAAAAGGGAGGGGATATATGTATACTATGGTTGAGGTTTGACAGAAAACAACGAAGTTCTGTAAAGCAATTATCCTTCATGTTGAGGTTTGACAGAAAACAACGAAATTCTGTAAAGCAATTATCCTTCATTAAAAGAATAAATTTAAAAAATAGTCACACTGTATAAAGGGCAAGCAAGAAAAGCTTCTGCACTTTATGCAAACATTAGGAAACTTTATTATACTAGAGTAGTAATTTTATTGTAATTACTGCTATCTTGTTTAATGGTTTTGTGTCTTCTTTTTTTTGAGTATGCTACTAAAATTATTTAGGGCTCTGTATGATTTGGTTAATTTTAACTTTAGTAAAATGGGGGAAAATTGCATGAATGGATAATATCTAGTGAAATATTTAGTAAACCTGAATGTCCTCACTGGAGACTTTATTAAAAGTTTGGTTCTTAGAGACTGGGAATTGGATAAGTTCCATAGCTGCAAATGAATTTTGCTTCATTTGCAGGCAATGCACAGTGGACATTATTAGGAAACAGGGATTTCCAGTAAAGATATGACAGAATACGAAAAGAGTTTGTACTGAGGTAGCCCTTTGGGCCAGAGACATCATTAGCAAGGAGGGCTGAATCTATCTTTCAAGAATCACAATTTCATTACATGAAACAAAGAACCCTAGAAAATCTCCGGCAGTCTGAGAATCAATCCTTCCATTAAAAAACAAAACAGAACAAGAATCCAGTCTCAGGCAACTCACTCTAGGGCTCTGTCCCCAGATAGTACACATCAAAGGTTTACTTCATAAGGGATCTCTACACTCTTCAGCTTTAAAATGGAAACGACTTCCCTAGTGAAGGACCTTGAATTCCTAAGGGCTTGAATGCCTCCTTGCATCATCAAACCACAGTAGCCAACAAATATTTCTTGCTGTTCTCTTCTAAAATGTTGTGAGGACTTCCAACTACAAAAGCGCTCAGCAACAAAAACAATGGCTGTTCTTATTGAGAGCTTAAGCCTTTTATAAATATGATTTAGTACCACCAACAAAACCTCAAGACAAAGTTTCACCTTCAGTGAAACATAAATGATTTTCAATGAATGTAATTTCTTCATCCAAGAGGATCTTCAGTATTTTCTAGTCTGGAGCTTAAAAAAAATAGCATCTTTAAATTGTGTTGTTTTGGAACCCTATATCAGAATTTAATTTATATTGATATAAATATCAATATTTGGATATGTCTATATAATTGATGGAGAACGCAATGGCACCCCACTCCAACACTTTTGCTAGGAAAATCCCATGGACGGAGGAGCCTGGTAGGCTGCAGTCCATGGGGTCACTAAGAGTCAGGCACGACTGAGCGACTTCACTTTCACTTTTCACTTTCATGCATTGGAGAAGGAAATGGCAACCCACTCCAGTATTCTTGCCTGGAGAATCCCAGGGACAGAGGAGCCTAGTGGGCTGCCGTCTATGGGGTCGCACAGAGTTGGAGACGACTGAAGTGACTTAGCAGCAGCAGCATATAATTGATATATATAAACATCAATTATTACTTATGTAAATATAAATATCACTGGGGCTTCCCAGGTGGTGTTAGTGGTAAAGAACCGGCCTGCCTATGCAGGAGTCATAAAAGATGCTGGTATGGCAAAAACCATGGCAATATTGTAAAGTAATTAGCCTCCAATTAAAATAAATAAACTATTAAAAAAAAAAGATGCTGGTTATAAAGAAGGCTGAGTGCCAAACAATTGATGCTTTTGAATTGTGGTGCTAGAAAAGACTTTTGAAGACAGCAAGGAGATCAAATCAATCAATCCTAAAGGAAATGAACCCTGAATAGTCATTGGAAGGACTGATGCTGAAACTGAAGCTCCAATACTTGGGTCACCTGATGCAAAGTGCTGACTCCTTGGAAAAGACTCTGATACTGGGAAAGATTGAAGGCCTGAGGAGAAGGGGACAGAGTAGGAAGTGGTTGGATGGCATCATCGACTCAAGGGACATGAGCTTGAGCAAATTCTGGGAGATAGTGAAAGACAGGGAAGCCTGACGTGCTGCAGTCCATGGGGTTGCACAGAGTCACACATGACTTAGTGACTCAACAACAACAAAATATCAGTGATTGATGCTATCATTTATATTGATATATGTTGAGTTGCTAAGTTGTGTCCAACTCTTGTGACCCCATGGACTGTAGCCTACCAGGTTCCTCTGTTCATAAAATTTCCCAGGCAAGAATGCTGACGAGGGTTGCTATTTCCTTCTCCAGGGGATGTTCCCCACCCAGGGATCAAACCTGCCTTTACTCACTGTAGGCAGATTCTTTACGCTGAGCAAACCCACATTTATTGCATTGCAGACAGATTCTTTATGCTGAGCCATCAGGGAAAACATATTGGTATAAATATCAGGTAATTTATATTTATAATTTTGATGATTATTATATCAGTCAAGCTTAAGTTGAAAGAAAGAAAAAAATTGCCATTTGGTACTTCTTTCTGGAAAACTATACTTTTTTTCTTCTGGTTTTTGGTTTTACTTTGCTCCCTATTAGTATGAATGGATTCTCCTTGACTTCCTTCCCTCAATTAACAGGGACCTTTCAGCCCTCAGAATCTGAGCTCAGCAATGGAGCTTGATGTATTTTTAAGAATTAAAATACATGCTGCAGTCCACGGGGTTGAAAAGAGTCAGACATCACTGGGCAACTGAACAACAACAATAACAACAACAACAACAACATGTAATACAGTATAAAATCTTATGTGAATAGTCCAATGAAATTTTACATATTTGTATACCCATGTAATGTAATCACCACTGAGATCAACCTTGGTGTTATTCCATTTCTCCTAACTGAGTGACATGAACGCTGGAATCCCTTCTCCAGCACTTTCCCTCATTTAGTGTCTTCTGTCACACTTTTCTATTTCTCCTGTTCCCATCTCTGTCTGTATCTATTGCTGCCCACTTCCCCATCTTCTCCACACCTCTCTTAGAACAGCTCTCTCTAGGGTTCTGTACTCCCCTTGGTTCTCCCACCTAGTCTCACTCTCACTTGTATAAGTGTTTGTGCATATTCCTGGGCTCTTTAACTTGGCTCTCAACCTCATCACTCACTATTCTAATTTCTGCTGGCAGCTCTGAAAGGGCCCAGAATCAAATCCTTCTGGGGAGGGTGAAGTGGGATGACTGTAACCGGCTCCTTCAGGGCCTCTGTATTTGGGAGAAAGAGAGTGATTCTTTTAGTGACTGAACTACACACTAACTCCATCACATTGACTAAATCTGGTTTTCAAACTGAAGGGCAAGTGTTGAATCAAGTTAACCAGATATGTCACTTTGACACTGGCATAAAAACAGTGGGAGAAGATATGCAGATGATACCACCCTTATGGCAGAAAGTGAAGAGGAATTAAAAAGCCTCTTGATGAAAGTGAAAGAGGAGAGTGAAAAAGTTGACTTAAAGCTCAACATTCAGAAAACAAAGATCATGGTATCTGGTCCCATCACTTCATGGGAAATAGATGGGGAAAGAGTGGAAACAGTGTCAGCCTTTATTTTGGGGGGCTCCAAAATCACTGCAGATGGTGAGTGCAGCCATGAAATTAAAAGACGCTTACTCCTTGGAAGAAAAGTTATGACCAACCTAGATAGCATATTGAAAAGCAGAGACATTACTTTGCCAACAAAGGTCCGTCTAAGTCAAGGCTATGGTTTTTCCAGTGGTCATGTATGGATGTGAGAGTTGAACTGTGAAGAAAGATGAGTGCCGAAGAATTGATGCTTTTGAACTGTGGTGTTGGAGAAGACTCTTGAGAGTCCCTTGGACTGCAAGGAGATCCAACCAGTCCATTCTGAAGGAGATCAGCCCTGGGATTTCTTTGGAGGGAATGATGCTGAAGCTGAAACTCCAGTACTTTGGCCACCTCATGTGAAGAGTTGACTCATTGGAAAAGACCCTGATGCAGGGAGGGATTGCCGGCAGGAGGAAAAGGGGACGACAGAGGATGAGATGGCTGGATGACGTCACTGATTCAATGGACGTGAGTGTGAGTGAACTCCGGGAGTTTGTGATGGATAAGGAGGCCTGGCGTGCTGCGCTTCATGGAGTCGCAAAGAGTCGGACACGACTGAGCAACTAAACTGAACTGAACTGAAGGTAAATTTATAGACAGAAAATATGACAGAATCCACCAGTGTTTATGAATTTACATTTATCAAAATGAAATGCTTTTATTATAAATCATTATAAAATGATTACTTTTATAAATCCTTATGTATAGAAAAATGAAACAGACATAAAAATCAGATATGTATAAAGAGAAACATTTAAAAAACTATACATGAATCTTTGGTGGCTACCTAAAAGAACCCACTATCACTTGAATGTATATTCTTCTGGAACTATTTATCATATTCCTTTATGAAAGTGGAATCATGTTGGAAAGAGCGTTTTTAAAAATAATTGTATTTATTTATTTTTAGCTGTGCTGGGTCTTTGTTGCTGTGCAGGCTTTTCTCTAGTTGCCGTGAACTGGGGCTACTTTCTACTTCCGTGTGAGAGCTTCTCATTGCAGTGGCTTCTCTTGCTGTGGAGCTTGGGCTCTAGGCATCCGCTTCAGTAATTAGAGAACAGGCTCAGTGGTTGTGGAACGTGGTCTGTGGGATCTTCCCAGGCCAGGGATTGAACCTATGTCTCCTGCATTGGCAGGCGGATTCTTTACCACTGAGCCACCAGGGACGCCCCAGAAAGAGTGTCTTAAGTTTAAAAATATTAAAAGGAAATGTCTATATCAATAAGCAAAAATATACCTCAAAATTAAATGTCTGGGGTGAAAAATATCCGGGTGGCCCCTCAGACTCGTCTGTAAGCGATCTGGCACACACAACCCATTTTAAGCACATCCCAATCTTCCCTGCAGCCTCCTCCAGTGCTCAAGGCAGAGCCACAGTGCGGCGGCCCCTCACCCCTGGAGCCCCTCCAGGTGTGGGGAACTAAAGACTGTCCTCAGGCCAATGCCCGTGGCTGTGCGAAGGCCCAGGCCAGCATCGGGCAGTGAACTGCGCATGCGCAAGGGAACGATCTTCCAGGTGGTGGAAGGTCCCTGGCGAGCCGTGCCCGCTTCTGTCTGAGCATTACACGGCTTTCAAGTAGGCCAAAGTCGTTGGTCACAGGAACGCGAACACTCTGGTCCACTGCATACCTTCAGGGCCAGTTTCTTCTGACAAAAGTGGCATATCTAGAATTTATCTCGGGAGGCGGTTGCTCCCTGTTCCTCCAGCTTTTCCCCTGAAGAACCATCTCAGGCGCATTCATAAAGGTAAGTACCTTTTTTTTTCTTTGCTTGCTTCTTGAGATGTATTTGGTATACAACACTGTATAAATGTAAGCAGTATAATGTGATGATTTTATACAGATATCTGTTGTGAAATGATTGAGACATAAGGTTAGTTATCTCCATTACCTCACATAATTACCCTTTTTTGGTGTTGATGTGAACTTTGGTTGTTGATTTACTCCTTCAGGAAAATTTCAAGTATGTAAAACAGTATTGTTAACTATCGTAGTATAGTTACATTGTCATCTCATAACTGGAAGTTTGTTCCCTTTGACAGCGTTGTGCCGTTTCCCCCATCCTTAGCTCCTGACAACCATCATTCTATTCTCTATTTCTCCGAGTTTGACTTTTTCAGATTTAGCATGATAGTGCCTTCAAGGTCCATCCATATTGTTTCAAATGGCAAGATTACCCTCTTTTTTTTTTTTTTTATGACTTTAATACCATTCCATTGTGTGTGCGTGTCTGTGTCGCATTTACTTTATTCATCCCAGAACGGATGCTTAGGTTGTTTTGTGTCTTGGCTACTGTGGATAAATAATACTGCAGTGAACTTGAGGGAGCAGATCTCTCTTCAAGATAGTCATTTCAGTTTCTTTGACATATAAACAGAAATCAAATTACTGGATTATATGGTATTCTATTTTTAACTTTTTGAAGACCTTCATACTGCTTTTCATAGTGGCTGTACCAATTTACATTCCCACTGATTGTACACAAGTGTTCCCTTTTCTCTCTACACCCTTGGCAACACTTGTTATCACTTGTCTCCTCGATGGCAGCTATTTTAACAGGTATGAGGTGATATCTCATTATGGTTTTGACTGGCATTTCCTAGATGATTAGTACTGAGCATTTTTGGAAACCTTGTATGTCTTTTTTTGAAACTGTCTATTAAGTTTTTCTGCCCATTTTTAATAGAATTATTATTACTGTTGAGTTGTATGACTTTCTTATATAATTGAATGTTAACTGCTTATCAGAATTTGTCCCATTCCTTAGGTTGCTTTTTCATTTTTCTTGGTAGTTTCCTCTGCTGTGCAGATTTTTAGTTTGATGTGGTCCCATTTATTTATTTTTGCTTTTGTTGCCTTGGCTTTGAGTGTCGAGTCCAAAAATATCATTGCCAGTATCAGGGTCAAGCGGCTTTCCCCCCATGTTTTCCTCTAAGAGTTTTATGAATTTATATTTAAGTCATAAATTCATGTTGAGTTATTTTTTGTGAGTAATGTAAGATCAGTGTTCTGCTTCATTCTCTTGTGTATGAATATCCAGTTTTCCCAACACCATTTATAGACTTATCTTTTCCCCATTGTGCATTCTTGCTACTTGTGTCAAAAATTAGTTGACCATATATGTATGGGTTTATTTCCAAGCTCTCTATTCTGTTTCATTGGTCTATGTGCCTGTTTTTATGCCAATACATAGTGATTTTTTCCTGCAGTTTTATTGAGCTATAATTGACATACTGCACTGTATAAGCTTAAGGTGTACAGCATAATGATTTGACTTACATATATCATGAAGTGATCATCACAATACGTTTCGTGAAATTTATTGTCTCATATGGATACCAAATTAAACAACCAGAAAAACATTTTGTTCTTGTGATGAGAGCTCTTGCAATTTTAACAACTTTCATATGTAACATACAACTGTGTTAATTCTATTTATCAAGTTGTACATTATATCACTAGTACTTATTTATATTATAACTGAAAGTTTGTATCTTTGGACTGACTGACTTTGTCCACTTCCCCCTCCCCACACCCCTAGCTTTTGGTAACCACAAATTTGATCACTCTTTCTATGAATTTCCTTGTTTATTTGCTTTTGAAGTATAATTGATGTACCACGCTATGTGAGTTCTTGGTATACAACATAGTGATTTGGTATTTCTATGCATTTCAAAATGATTACCACCTCATTTCCTAATGTATGTAAGTCTAGTTACAATATATCACCATACAAAAATATTGGTTATTGACTATATTCTTTACCGTGTACATTGAATACCTGTGACTCAGTTATTTTGCAACTGAAAGTTTGTTCTGCTTAACGCTCTTCACCTATTTCTTTCCTCCCTGATTCCTTTTCCCCTATAGCAACCAGCTGTTCTCTGTATCTGTAACTGTTTTGTTATTGTTGGTTATTTTGGTTTTTACATTCCATAGTTAGTGAAATCATACAATATTTGTCTTTCTCTGACTTATTTCACCTAGCATAATACCCTCTAGGTCCTTCCATGTTGTCACAAATGGTAGAAATTTCATTTTTTTATAGTTGAGTATTATTCTGTTGGCTTCCCTGGTGGCTCAGAGGTAGAGAACCTGCCTGCCAGTGAAGGAGATGTGAGTTCAATCCCTGGGTCAGGAAGATAACCTGGAGAAGCAAATGGCAACCCACTCCAGTATTCTTGCCTGGGAAATCGCATGGACAGAGGGGCCTGGTGGGCTACACTCCATGGGTTGCAAAAGAGTCAGGCATGACTTAGTGAATAAACAACATTATTCTATTATACATGTACACCACATCTTTATCCCATCTTTATGGGCACTTAAGTTGCTTCATTTATTGGCTATTGTAAATAATACTGCAATCAACACAGGAGTGCATTTTAATTTTTTTCAAATCAATATCCAGGAGTGGAATTGCTGGATCACATGGTAGTTCTGTCTTTATTTTTTCAGGAATCTCCATTGTTTTCCATAGTGGCTTTGCCAACTTACATTCCCATCAACAGTGTACAGATGTTACATTTTCTCCACATCCTTATCAATGCTTATTATTTGTTGTCTTTGGATAAGTACCATTTTGACAAGAGTGAGATGATATTGTGGTTTTGATGTGCTTTTCCCTGGTAATTAGTTGATATTGAGCATCTTTTCTGTGCCTGTTTGTAATTTCTGTGTCTTTTTTTGAAGAATGTCTATTCTTACACTGTGCCCATTTTTATGCCCAAACATAATCAGGTTGTTTATTTTTTTGAGCTTGAGTTGTATGAGTTCTTGTATATTTTGGACCTTAACCCCCAATCAAATATATTGTTTGCAGGTATATTCTTCCATTCTGTAGGTGGCCTTTGCATTTTGTTGATAGTTTCCTTTGCTGTGCAAAAGCTTTTTAATGTGATATATTTTAGTATGTTTAGGTTTGATTTTTTTACATTGTTTGAGAAGACATATGCAAATAAATATAACAAAGACCAGTGTCAGGAGTGTACTGCTTATGTTTTCTTCTAGAAGTTTTATGGTTTCAGGTTTTACACCTAAGTCTTTAATCCATTAAAATTTTTTTAAATTGAAGTATATTTGATTTACAGTGTTGTGTAGTTTCAAGCATAAAGAAAAGTGAATCAGTTATTCTGTTATAATAGTTATTCTGTTAATCAGTTATACATATAGTCACTCCTTTTTTTAAGATTCCTTTCCCATATAGGCCATTACAGAGTACTGAATAGAGTCCTTTGGTGCTATCTAGCCAGTCCTCACTAGTTATCTGTTTTATATATAGTGGTGTGTATGTGTCAGTCCCAGTCTCTCAATTGAGCCCTCCCTGCTTATCCTCTGGTAATCATAAGTTTGTTTTCTGTATCTGTGACTCTACTTCTGTTTTGTAAGTAAGTTCATTTGTGCCTTTTTTCCCCCTAGATTCCACATATAAGCAATATCATATGCTACTTGTCTGTGTCTGACTTACTTCGTTCAGTGTGACAATCTCTAGGTCCATCCATGTTGCTACAAATGGCATTATTTCATTCTTTTTGATGGTTAAGTAATATTCCATTGTATATATGTACCACATCTTCTTTACTCATTCTTCTGTTGATGGACATTTAGATTGCTTCCATGTCCTGTCTATTGTAAATAGTAATGCAGTGAACACTGGGGTGCATGTATCTTTTTGAATTTTGGTTTTCTCTGGGCATATGACCATGCTGGCTCAAATAGTAGTTCTATTTTTAGTTTTTTAAGGAACATTCATATTGTTCTCCATAGTGGCTGTACCAATTTTTATTGCCACTGACATGTAGGAGGGTTCCCTTTTCTCCACACCCTCTCCAGCATTTATCTGTAGATTTTTTGATAATGGCCATTCTGACTGGTGTGGGGGTGATTCTTCATTGTAGTTTTATTTTGCATTTCTCTAGCAGTTATTGATGTTGAGCATTTTCTCATGTGCTTTTTGGCCATCTGTACGTTGTCTTTGGAGAAATGTCTGTTTAGGTCCTCCACGCATTTTTTGACTGTGTTTGTGTGTGTGTGTGACATAGAGCTGCCCAGGCTGTTTGTATATTTTTGAGGTTAATTCCTTGTCGGCTGCTTTATTTGCAAATATTTTCTCCCATTCTAGGGTTTTCTTTTTGATTTGTTTATGGTTTTCTTGCTGGGTAGAGTATCCTAGGTTGCAGATTTGATTCTATCTTGATCACTCCCTTCTGGCCTGCAGTTTCTTTCAAGAAATCAGCTGATAGCCACATGGGGGTTCCCTTGTAACTGACTCTTTATTTTTCTCTTGCTCCATTTAGAATCCTCTCGTTATCTTTTGCTATTTTAATTATGATCACTCTTGGTGTGTGTTTGGGTTCATTTTGTTTGGGACCCTCTGTATTTCCTGTACCTGGATATCTGTTTCCTTCTTTAAGTTTGGGAAGTTTTCAGCCATAAATTTTTTTCAAATACATTTTTTATCCCTTTCTCTCTTTCTGGTCCTTCTGGGGCGCCTGTTATGTGTAGGTTGGCAAGCTTTGTATTATCCCATAGATATCATACATTGCGTTCATTTTTTTCATTGGTCTTTCTGTCTACTGTTGTGATAGGGTGATTTCCATTTTTCTGTCTTATTGGTCACTCATTCTTCTGCATTATTTAGTCTGCCATTCACGGCCTTTAACTCAGTTTTTATCTTGGCAATTAAGTTGTCTAATTTTGATTGGTTCCTCTTTATAGTTCTGGTTTGTTGTTACAGTGATCTGTGTCTCTATTGATAGTATTTGCTAATCATTTTAGCTTTTTAATTACCTCCTTTCTGAAAGTGAAGTCTGGTGGACTGGGGAGTTGTTTCATTGTTCCTTCAGGTGATTTCTTTTAATTGAGAGTATTTCCTCTGCTTTTTCTTTTTACTTAAATTTCTCTAACTCTATGAATTTAAGAAAAACATTTATTTGTTGTGGTCTCGATGGGCTGTTTTTGTGTGGGAGCATCCCTGTGTAGACTGTAAGAGTAATATTTTTGGTGTGAGGGTTTTTTGTATGGATGCCTGTCTCCTCTTTCCTCAGTGTGCACTGGCAATTGTCCCCTTGATAGGGAGTATGAGTGTTGTTTTGGTAATCAGAGCCTGCACTGTGTGTTGGTCAGGGTGTCCTCTTTGCTCCGTGGCTTTTATAGCCCTATCAAGGAGCAGAGTCTCTCTCTAGTTTTTGGAGTAGAAGACTCCAGATCTGATTGTAAGCTGTGGTGTGATGTTAGTGAGACTGTAGCGCTTTCACTATGAAAGAAGCTATTGAGGATTCCTCCCCAGGGTTTTCTGCCAGGAATGTGTGATTCTGCAATGCTGCCCATCACCCAGTATGTGTGCCAATGTAGTCTGCTGCTGCTTGCACCACCCCGAGACCCATCCTTGCTGTGTGAGCAGTAATAGATGGCTGAGATGTTAGTACCACCTCTGGCATGTGCGTGCTCCCCAGCCCCCCTGCTGCTGGGCCTGTGCCCCACCGTGAGCACACTGACAGTGGGCTTCTGTGGTGGACCCGTGCCAAACCCTTCATGTCCTGATAATGGGGCGCCTGTGGTGGGCCTGGACATTGTCTTGTGCATGCCAAGCAAACTGTACCACACCACAGATCCTTCAGACCATCTCCATGTAGCCAGACTGAGTCCTTTCCCTGGGTCTGTCTGCTAAGATTCAATACCCAGCAGCTGTGTTCACTAGTAAGAGCAATCCTGGGCTGAGAAATGTAGTGACATGACAGCCATCAGCACAGGTCCCTGTCTGCTCTGCCTGGCAGCAAGCCAGCACATACATACTCCTCTGCAGCAGAGTCCAGGCCACTCCAACTATCTGTCCTGGTGGGCATCACAAATGGCAAAGGGGCTCCCAGGGTGAGGGAACCTGTCCTCTTTCATGGCTCCATCTCCAGAGGTACACGTCTCATCTTGATTCCTCTTGTTGTCTTTCGTTCTACCCAGTTATGTATCTTTCTTGCAGCATTAGTTGTTAAGAGATCTTCTGCAAGATTTCAGTTGGTATTCTGTAAGAACTGTTCCACGTGTAGATGTATTTTTTGATGTGTTTGTGAGGGAAGGTGAGCTCCAAGTCTTGTACTCCACTATCTGTTTCACTGCTAGATAGCTAGACCTCTCCTGTTGGCTTGAATTTCCACGAACACCTCCTCCTTTACAGGATAGTTCTTATTTATCTTATAACTGGAAATTTGTACTTTTTCAATTTTCTCGTACAATCCCCCATGCCCTCCTACAGACTCACTCACACACACACACATACACAAAAGCTCTGGTAATCACATATCTGATCTCTTTTTCTATGAGCATTTGTTTTTGAAGTATAATTGACCTACAATGCTATTTCAGTTTCTGTTATGTAATATAGTAATTTGATATTTCTGTATAGTGTATATGTAAACTGAAGATCATGATAATTCTAGTTATAATATATCAGCATCCAATGATGTCATATATTTATTGACTATATTCACCATACTGTATATTTGACTGTGACTCAATTATTTACAACTGAAAATTTGAATCTCTTAATTTTCTTTATGTGTTTTTCTCCTTCCCTCAACACCTTCCCCTCTGGTCAGCACCTGTTTGTTTAATTTATAACTCTGTTTCTGTTTTGTTATGTATATTTGTTTTATTTTTTAAGTTCCATATTTAAGTGAAGTCATACAGTATTTTCTTTCTCTCACTCATTTCATTTATCACAATGCCCTTGTGGCCCATCTGTGTTGTGACAAATGGCAAATTTTCGTTGTTTTTCTTTTTCTTTTCCTATTCTTATCTGTTTTATTCTTTTTGAAAATGGGGTATAGCTGGTATACAATATTGTCATTTTTTGCTGTTCAACAAAGTGAGTCAGCTGTATGTATGCACATGTCCCCTCCCTCTAGTACCTTCTTCCCACCTTCCCTTCATCCTATCCATCTGGGTCGTTACAGAGCAATGAGCTGAGCTCCCTGCAATATCCCTCTAGCACGTTCCCACTAGTTATCTGTTTTACACATGGCAGTGCACATGCATCGATGTCAATCTCCCAGTTCATCCCGCCCTCCCCCACCCCCTGTACACACATCCATTCCCTAGGTCTGAATCTTTGTTCCTGCCCTGCAAATAGGTTCATCTGTACCATTTTTCTAGATTCCACATACATGCATTAATATACAATATTTGTTTTTCTCTTTCTGATTTACTTCACTCTACATGACAGACTCTTGGTCTATCCATGTCTCTATTAATGACCCATTTCAATTCCTTTTTATGGCTGAATAATATTCCATTGTATATATGTATCACATTTGTTTTATGTATTCATCTGTCAATGGACATTTAGGTTGCCTCCATGTCCTGGCTACTGTGAAGAGTGCTGCATTGTACATTGGGAATACCTGTGTCTTTTTGAAATATGGCTTTCTCAGGGTATATGCCCAGTAGTAGATTTCTGGGTCATATAATAGTTTTAGGTTTTTTTTTTTTCTGAAAAATTTAGTTTATTGAAAGAATTTTTACAAAAAGAAGCCAACATAAATGATCTAATTGTTTTGTGATATCTCAAGTGTTCATCCTTTTTTCTTGGTCTTTGTATATAAAGATGCTGCTTATTTAGCATGTTCTGTTCTTCATTTTCTCTCTTGTTCATGCCTTTGTTTACTTTTTAATTTAAGGGTAATTGCTTTTCAATTTGTGCTGGTTTCTGCTGTACAGCAGTATGAATGAATCTTAATTATATATATATATCCCCTCCCTCTTGAGCCTCCCTCTTTGCCTCCATGACTTTTAGTTTTTAAAGGAAACTTCATACTGTTCTTCATAGTGGTTGTATCAATCTATATTTCCACCAACAGTGTAAGAGGTTTCCCTTTTCCCCATTATATATCTATTATCACACTTTCTTTTATCCATTCATCTATTGATGGGCAGTTAGATTGCTTTTATATCTTATATAGGGGTGCACATATATTTCCTAATTTTTTTTTGCATGCTTTGGATAAATCACACATGAATGAAATTACTGGATCAGTGGTAGATCTGTTTTTAATTTTTTGAGGAATCTTCATTCAGTTTTCTATAGTAGCAGCACCAATTTACTTTCTCTCCCTTTCTCCACATCTTCACCAATATTCATTCTTGTTATTTTTTGTATAATACTTATGACAGATGTGGGCTTCCCTCATAGCTCACTTGGTAAAGAATCCACCTGCAATGCAGGAGACCCCAGTTCAATTGCTGAGTCAGGAAGATCTGCTGGAGAAGGGATAAGCTACCACTCCAGTATTCTTGGGCTTCCCTTGTGGCTCAGATGTAAAGAATCTGCCTGCAGTGTAGGAGACCTGGGTTCCAACTCTGGGTTGGGAGATCCCCTGAAGGAAAAGGCTACCCACTCCAGTATTCTGGCCTGGAGAATTCCATGGACTGTATAGTCCATGGAGTCACAAAGAGTTGGACATGACTGAACAACTTTCACTTCACTATGACAGATATAAAGTGATATCTCATTGTGGATTTGATTTGCATTTCCCTGATTAGCCATGTTGAACACCTTGTCATGTACATGCTGGCCACGTATACGATTTTTTTGGGAAAATGTCTGTTCAGATATTCTTCCCATTTTAAAAATTTGCTTGTTTTTTGATACTGATTATATGAATTCTTTGTATATTTAGGATATTAATCATTTATCAGGTATGTTGTTTGCAAATATATTCTCCCATTCTGTAGATGGATATTCCATTATATTAATAATTGCCTTCACTGTGCAAAAACTTTTTAGTTTGATATAATCCCCTTTGTTTATTTTTGCTTTTGGTTGCCTTTCCTGAGGAGACATATCCAATTAAATGCTATTAAGATCAATGTCAAAGAACATATCACCTATGTTTTCTTCCAGGAGTTTTATATTTTCAAGTCTTACATTTAATTCTTTAAAACATTTTGAATTTACTTTTGTGCCTACTGTGAGAAAGTCATCCAACTATAACTAGAAGTTCACATACTGTTGAAGCCTACCTTGAAGGATTTTGAGCATTACCTTGCTAGCATGTGAAATGAATGCAATTATACAGTAGTTTGAATGTTCTTTGGCATTGCCCTTCTTTGGGATTGGAATGAAAACTAACCTATTGTAGTTCTGCAGCTATTGCTGAGTTTTCCAAATTTGCTGGCATAATGAGTGAAGCACTTTAACAACATCATCTTTTAGGATTTTAAATAGCTCAGCTGGAATTCCATCACTTCCACTAGTTTTGTTTGTAGTAATGCTTTCTAAGGCCCACTTGACTTCACACTCCAGGATGTCTGGCTCTAAGTGAGTGACCACACCATCATGGTTATCTGCATCATGAAGATCTTATTTGTATAGTTCTTCTGTGTATTTTTGTCACCTCTTCTTAATATCTTCTGCTTCTGTGGTCCTTATTATTTCTGTCCTTTATTATGCCCATCTTTGCATGAAATGAAACTAAAACAACAATCCAAACCCTAAGGGATGCACCAAAAGCAGTTTTAGGAGGAAAGTTTATAGCAATACAAGCTTACTCAAGAAACAGGAAAAATCTTAAACAAACTAACCCTATACCTAAAGGAACTAGAAAGAGAATATAACCTAAAGATAGTAAAAAAAAAAGAAATAAAAATACATAAAATGGAGATTAAAGAAGCAATAGGAAACATCAGTGAATCAGTGAAACTAAGAGCTGGTTTACTAAAAAGATGAACAAAATAGATGGATTTTTGCCAGACTCTTCAGGAGAAAAATGGAGAGGGCCCAAGTCAATAAAATCATAAATAAAAAAGGAGAAGTTACAACTGATGCCATAGAAATACATGGCATCTTACGAGACTGTGATGACTATGTCGATTAAAGGGACATTTTAGAGGAAATGGACAAATTCTTTAAAAGATACAACCTCCCAAGATTAAACCAAGAAGAAATTTGAAAATATAAACAGACCAGTTACCAGTAATGAAGTACAGTCAGTAATTTAAAAATTCCCAACGAAAGAACATCCAGGACAAGATGGCTTTGTGGGGAAATTCTATCAAATATTTAGAGAAGAGTTAACAATTATGGTTTGAAACTATTTCAGAAAATTGCAAAGGAAAGAGCACTACAGAATTCATTCTATGAAGCCAGCATCACCCTGATCACCAAATCAGACAGAGATACCAAGAAAAAAAGAAAATTGCAAGCCAGCATGACTGATGAACACAGATGAAAAAATAGAATATTTGCAAACTGAATCCAGTAACACATAAAAAGGATCATAGAGCATGATCAAAGGGAGGAATGCAAAAACAATACCCACAAATGAAGTGTATTATACAACATTGACAAACTGTTGAATAAAAATTATCTAATCAAAGCAAAGGAGAAAAGGAAATATATACCCATTTAAATGCAGAGGTCCAAAAAATAACAAGAAGAGATAAGAAAGCCTTCCTCAGTGATCAATGCAAAGAAACAAAGGAAAACAACAGAATAGGAAATACTAGAGATCTCTTCCGGAAAATTAGAGATACCAAGGGAACATTTCATGCAAAGATGGGTTCAATAAAGGACAGAAATGGTAGGGACCTAACAGAAGCAGAAGATATTTAGAAGAGGTGGCAACGATACACAGAAGAACTACACAAAAGAGATCTTCACGACCCAGATAACCAGGATGGTGTGATCACTCATCGAGAGCCAGACATCCTGGAATGTGAAGTCAAGTGGGCCTTGGAAAGCATCACTATGAACAAAGCTAGTGGAGGTGATGGAATTCCAGTAGAGCTATTTCAAATCCTGAAAGATGATGCTGTGAAAGTGCTGCACTCAATATGCCAGCAAATTTGGAAAACTCAGCAGTGGCCACAGGGCTGGAAAAGGTCAGTTTTCATTTCAATCCCAAAGAAAGGCAATGCCAAAGAATGCTCAAACTACCACACAATTGCACTCATCTCACACGCTAGTAAAGTAATGCTCAAAATTCTCCAAGCCAGGCTTCAGCAATACGTGAACCGTGAACTTCCAGATGTTCAAGCTGGTTTACAAAAAGGCAGAGTTCAGTTCAGTTCAGTTCAGTCGCTCAGTCATGTCCTACTCTTTGCGACCCCATGAATTGCAGCATGCCAGGCCTCCCTGTCCATCACCAACTCCCAGAGTCCACTCAGACTCACATCATCGAGTCAGTGATGCCATCCAGCCATCCCATCCTCTGTCGTCCCCTTCTCCTCCTGCCCCCAATACCTCCCAGCATCAGAGTCTTTTCCAATGAGTCAAATTGCCAACATCTGCTGGATCATGGAAAAAGCAAGAGTTCCAGAAAAACATCTATTTCCGCTTTATTGACTACGCCAAAGCCTTTGACTGTGTGGGTCACAATAAACTGTGAAAATTCTGAAAGAGATGGGAATACCAGACCACCTCACCTGTCTCTTGAGAAACCTATATGCAGGTCAGGAAGCAACAGTTAGAACTGGACATCGAACAACAGACTGGTTCCAAATAGGAAAAGGAGTACGTCAAGGCTATATATTGTCACCCTGCTTATTTAACTTCCATGCAGAGTACATCATGAGAAATGCTGGCCTGGAGGAAGCACAAGCTGGAATCAAGATTGCTGGGAGAAATGTCAATAACCTCAGATATGTAGATGACACCACCCTTAAGGCAAAAAGTGAAGAGGAACTAAAGAGCCTCTTGATAGAAGTGAAAGAGGAGAGTGAAAAAGTTGGCTTAAAGCTTAACATTCAGAAAACGAAGATCATGGCATCTGGTCCCATCACTCTATGAGAAATAGATGGGGAAACAGTGGAAACAGTGTCAGACTTTATTTTTCTGGGCTCCAGAATCACTGCAGATGGTGATTGCAGCCATGAAATTAAAAGACACTTACTCCTTGGAAGGAAATTATGACCAACTTAGACAGCATGTTAAGAAGCAGAGACATTACTTTGTCAACAAAGGTCCATCTAGTCAAGGCTATGGTTTTTCTAGTGGTCATGTATGGATGTGAAGGTTGGACTATAAAGAAAGCTGAGCGCCGAAAAATTGATGCGTTTGAACTGTGGTGTTGGAGAAGACTCTTGAGAGTCCCTTGGACTGCCCGGAAATCCAACCAGTCCATCTTAAAGGAAATCAGTACTGAATATTCATTGGAAGGACTGATGCTGAAGCTGAAATGCCAATACTTGGCCAGCTGATGCAAAGAGCTGACTCATTGAAAAAGACCCTGATGCTGGCAAAGATTGAGAGCAAGAGAAGGGGACAACAGAGGATGAAATGGTAGGATGGCATCACCAACTCAATGGACATGGGTTTGGGTGGACTCTGGGAGTTGGTGAGGGACAGGGAGACCTGGCTTGCAGTGGTTCATGGGGTCGCAAAGAGTGGAACTCGACTGAGGGACTGAACTGAACTCAGTCATCTCAATATATGTAGAAAAAAATCTTTTGATGAAATTCAATGTACACTTATAAAACTATTCTCCAGAAAGTGGGCCTATGGGGGGAACATTCTTCAACATAATAAAGGCTGTATATGAGAAACCCACAGCTAGAATCATACTCAATTGTGAAAAGCTGAAAGTACAAGGATGCCCACTCTCACCACTTCTGTTCAACGTATTTTTGAAAGTCCTAGCTACATCAGTCAGAGACAAAAAATAAATAAAGGGATCCAAATTAGAAAAAAGCAGAATTGTAACTTTTGGCAGATGACATGATACCATACACAGAAAATCCTAAAGACACCGCTGAAAAACTACTAGAAGTCATCAATGAGTTAAGTAGAGTTGCAGGATGCAAAGTTAATATACAGAAATTTGTTGCATGTTGCATATTAATATTAACAGTGAGCTCTCAGAAAGAGAAATTAAGAGAGCAATTTCATTTACCACTACATCAAATAGAATAAAATGCCTAGGAATAAATCTAATTAAGGAGCTAAAAACACCTGTACTCAGGTAACTTACAACTCATTGATGAAAGAAATTGGCAGTAACACAACTTAAGTTTCCATGGACATATGAATGGATAAAGAGGAAATCACACTAGAATACTACTCAGCCATAAAAAGAATGAAATTTTGCTATTTGCTGCATTGTGGTTGGACTTGAAAGGCATTATGCTAAGAAAAATAAGTCAGACAAAGACAAATACTGTATGATAGTTGAGCTCTAAAAAATACAAAAAACTAGTGAATATGACAGAAAGGAAGGAAACTCACAGATAAAGAGAACAAACTAGTTGTTACCCGTGGGGAGATGGAGGAGGAGTAGTGTAGGGGTCGGGGGATGGGAGGCACAAACTGCTGGGTGTAAGACAGGCTACTAGGGTGTATTACATAACACAAGGAATATAGCCAATACGTGTCATAAATGTAAGTGGAGTGAAACCTTAACAAATTGTATAGAAAGTAAAAATAAAAAAAATTAAGTTACCTGTAATTGAATTATTGTTGAAAGAATAGATCACTATAGAGAACAATATTGGGAAAATGCGGGAAAGTTCAAATGTGAACTTCATACTTGATGTTGTTAAATTACTTGGGGATGAGAATAATATAATATGGAAATGTCTATTATTTTCAGATGTATGTTGAAGTTCTTACGGTAAACTCTCATAATGTCATCACACACACACACACACACACATATACACACGTATTTGGAGATAGCCTACAAGTCAAATGTAAAATGTTAACAGTTGTTTAATCTTGATTTAAACATCTGTGGCCATTCTCTTGACTTTTGTATGTTTGAGATTTTTCAAAATAAATTTGGAAGAATTTCTTTTTATCCACATCAAGAATGATCCACATCATTCTTGAATCTCTGCTCTATTTCCCTGTCCACTTGACAGCATAGTTACTTGGAAGTTTTCCTCTCCTGATACGTTTACTTCTTTATGTTGCGTGTAGTATGACTTAATGGCTAAGAACATGGGTATGGAGCTAGATAGCCTGGGTTTGATTCCTGAGCTCCACGTTAGTATTTCTCTGGATAAATTACGGGACCTCTGTATCCCTCATATATTTTAAGTGGAGTTATATGAAATGGGAATAATGCAGTGAAGGTAAAAAGACAATAGATGTGATGAGTAGCCAAATGGGTACTGGTGAAAAGTAGTTTGTAAGCTAAAGACAATTTGAGGATTGTTTTAAAATAGACTATAAAAATGCAAGACAAGAGACATGAATGTGTCAATTCTCATTTATTCAGTTACAGATAATGTGTCTTGAACAAACAAGGTAAGTTAATAAGATCTGTTGGATTATAAAACCAGCTAAATAGTTTAATTCTAGTGATACTGGGTTGATTTCACCGTGATTTCCTCAGCTATGTCTTCTCTTGTGTACTGACTTCATCTCTGGGCTGGTTTCCCTCTTGATGGCAAAATGGATGTAGATTATGCCAGCTATCATGTTCATACACCTTTCAAGAGGGAGAAATCCTATCTTTTATGAATGTCTTTTCAAATAAACAATACATATTTCCCAGAAACATCTAGAAAAATCACTTCTTTTTTGGTCTCATTGACCCCAAATAAGTCACATATTCTTTCCTTAACAGACCTCTGGGATATAGTATTGCTAAGCGTTGAGGTGGGTGGGGCAAAAATACATAATAAAAATCATTGCACCTGTAGAAAAGGGAAGCTAAATCAGTACATTCAAGTCTGAAAACTAAAAATATCCATTTAAATAGACAATGAATATAGGACATACAGTTCAGTTCAGTTGCTCAGTTGTGTCTGACTCTTTGCGACTCCATGAACTGCAGCACGCCAGGCCTCCCTGTCCATCACCAACTCCCAGAGCCTATCCAAACTCATGTCCATTGAGTCAGTGATGCCATCCAACCATCTCATCCTCTGTCGTCCCCTTCTCCTCCTGCCCTTAATCTTTCCCAGCATCAGGATCTTTTCAAATGAGTCTATTCTTCACATCAGGTGGCCAAAGTACTGGAGTTTCAGCTTTGTCACTCCTTCCAATGAAGACCCAGGACTGATCTCTTTTAGGATGGACTGGTTGGATCTCCTTGCAGTCCAAAGGACTCTCAAGAGTCTTTCCTGAAACCACAATTCAAAAGCATCATTTCTTCCATGCTCAGCTTTCTTTATAGTCCAACTCTCACATGCATACATGACCACTAGAAAAACCATAGCCTTGACTAGACGGACCTTTGTTGGCAAAGTAATGTCTCTGCTTTTTAATATGCTGTCTAGATTGCTCATAACTTTCCTTCCAAGGAGTAAGTGTCTTTTAATTTCATGGCTGCAGTCACCATCTGCAGTGATTTTTGAGCCCCCCCTAAATAAAGAAAGCCACTGTTTCCCCATCTATTTGCCATGAAGTGATGGGACTGGAGCAACCCCAGGCCCAAGGAGTGGTGGCTGTGCGAGTGCAGGAGGGCCTAGAGGAGCCATCCCTCGCTGAAGGTCAGGAAGGGCGGCGGGAGGAGATACCCCTCATCCAAGGTAAGGAGCAGTGGCTGTGCTTTGCTGGAGCAGCCGTGAAGAGATACCCCATGCCCAAGGTAAGAGAAACCCAAGTAAGATGGTAGGTGTTTCAAGAGGGCATCAGAGGGCAGACACACTGAAACCATACTCACAGATATCTAGTCATTCTAATCACACTAGGACCACAGCCTTGTCTAACTCAATGAAACTAAGCCATGCCCGCGGGGCAACCTAAGACGGGCGGGTCATGGTGGAGAGAGCTGCCACAATGTGGTCCACGGGAGAAGGGAATGGCAAACCACTTCAGTATTCTTGCCTTGAGAACCCCATAAATAGTATGAAAAGACAAAATGGTAGGATACTGAAAGAGGTACTCCCCAGGTCAGTAGGTGCCCAATATGCTACTGGAGATCAGTGGAGAAATAACTCCAGAAAGAATGAAGGGATGGAGCCAAAGCAAAAACAATACATAGCTGTGGATGTGACTGGTGATAGAAGCAAGGTCCGATGCTGTAAAGAGCAATATTGCATAGGAACCTGGAATGTCAGGTCCATGAATCAAGGCAAATTAGCAGTGGTCGAACAGGAGATGGCCAAGAGTGAATGTCGACATTCTAGGAATCAGCGAACTAAAATGGACTGGAATGGGTGAATTTAACTCAGATGACCATTATATATACTACAGTGGGCAGGAATCCCTCAGAAGAAATGGAGTAGCCATCATGGTCAACAAAAGAGTCTGAAATGCAGTACTTGGATGCAATCTCAAAAATGACAGAATGATCTCTGTTTCCAAGGAAAACCATTCAATATCACAGTAATCCAAGTATATGCCATAACCAGTAATGCTGAAGAAGCTGAAGTTGAACGGTTCTATGAAGACCTACAACACCTTTTAGAACTAACACCCAAAAAAGATGTCCTTTTCATTATAGGGGACTGGAATGCAAAAGTAGGAAGTCAAGAAACACCTGGAGTAACAGGCACATTTGGCCTTGGAATGCAGAATGAAGCAGGGAAAGACTAATAGAGTTTTGCCAAGAAAATGCACTGGTCATAGCAAACACCCTCTTCCAACAACACAAGACAAGACTCTATACATGGACATCACCAGATGGTCAACACTGAAATCAGATTGATTATATTCTTTGCAGCCAAAGATGGAGAAGCTCTATACAGTCAACAAAAACAAGACCAGGAGCTGACTGTGGCTCAGATCATGAACTCCTTATTACCAAATTCAGACTGAATTTGAAGAAAATAGGGAAAACCGCTAGACCATTCAGGTATGACCTAAATCAATTCCCTTATGATTATACAGTGGAAGTGAGAAATAGATTTAAGGGCCTAGATCTGATAGATAGAGTGCCTGATGAACTATGGAATGAGGTTCATGACATTGTACAGGAGATAGGGATCAAGACCATCCCCATGGAAAAGAAATGCAAAAAAGCAAAATGGCTGTCTGGGGAAGCCTTACAAATAGCTGTGAAAAGAAGAGAAGTGAAAAGCCAAGGAGACAAGGAAAGATATAAGCATCTGAATGCAGAGTTCCAAAGAATATCAAAAAGAGATAAGAAAGCCTTTTTCAGCAATCAATGCAAAGAAATAGAGGAAAAGAACAGAATGGGAAAGACTAGAGATCTCTTCAAGAAAATTAGAGATACCTAGGGAACATTTCATGCAAAGATGGGCTTGATAAAGGACAGAAATGGTAGGGACCTAACAGAAGCAGAAGATATTAAGAAGAGATGGCAAGAATACACAGAAGAATTGTACAAAAAAGATCTTCACGACCCGGATAATCACGATGGTGTGATCACTGACCTAGAGCCAGACATCCTGGAATGTGAAGTCAAGTGGGCCTTAGAAAGCATCACTACGAACAAAGCTAGTGGAGGTGATGGAATTCCAGTAGAGCTATTTCAAATCCTGAAAGATGATGCTGTGAAAGTGCTACATTCAATATGCCAGCAAGTTTGGAAAACTCAGCAGTGGCCACAGGGCTGGAAAAGGTCAGTTTTCATTTCAATCCCAAAGAAAGGCAATGCCAAAGAATGCTCAAATTATTGCACAGTTGCACTCATCTCACATGCTGGTAAAATAATGCTCAAAATTCTCCAAGCCAGGATTCAGCAATACGTGAACCATGAACTTCCTGACGTTCAAGCTGGTTTTAGAAAAAGCAGAGGAACCAGAGATCAAATAGCCAATATCCGCTGGATCATGGAAAAAGCAAGAGTTCCAGAAAAACATCTATTTCTGCTTTATTGACTTTGCCAAAGCCTTTGACTGTGTGGATCACAATAAACTGTGGAAAATTCTAAAAGAGATGGGAATACCAGACCACCTAACCTGCCTCTTGAGAAATCTGTATGCAGGCCAGGAAGCAACAGTTAGAACTGGACATGGAACAACAGACTGGTTGCAGATAGGAAAAGGAGTACATCAAGGCTGTATATTGTCACCCTGCTTATTTAACTTCTATGCAGAGTACATCATGAGAAACGCTGGACTGGAAGAAACACAAGCTGGAATCAAGATTGCCGGGAGAAATATCAGTCACCTCAGATATGCAGATGACACCACCCTTATGGCAGAAAGTGAAGAGGAACTAAAGAGCCTCTTGATGAAAGTGAAAGAGGAGAGTGAAAAAGTTGGCTTAAAGCTCAACATTCAGAAAACGAAGATCATGGCATTGGGTCCCATTTCTTCATGGCAAATAGATGGGGAAAGAGTGGAAACAGTGTCAGACTTTATTTTTTTGGGCTCCAAAATCACTGCAGATGTTGACTGCAGCCATGAAATTAAAAGACACTTACTCCTTGGAAGAAAAGTTATGAGCAACCTAGATAGTATATTGAAAAGCAGAGACATTACTTTGCTGACTAAGGTCCGTCTAGTCAAGGCTATGGTTTTTCCAGTAGTCATGTATGGATGTGACAGTTGGACTGTGAAGAAGGCTGAACGCCGAAGAATTGATGCTTTTGAACTGTGGTGTTGGTGAAGACTCTTGAGTGTCCCTTGGACTGCAAGGAGATCCAACAAGTCCATTCTGAAGATCAGCCCTGAGATTTCTTTGGAAGGAATGATGCTAAAGCTGAAACTCCAGTACTTTGGCCACCTCATGCGAAGAGTTGACTCATTGGAAAAGACTCTGATGCTGGGAGGGATTGGGGGCAGGAGAAGAAGAGGACGACAGAGGATGAGATGGCTGGATGGCATCACTGACTCAATGGACTCGAGTCTGAGTGAACTCCGCGGGTTGGTGATGGACAGGGAGGCCTGGCGTGCTGCAATTCACGGGGTCACAAAGAGTCAGACTGGACTGAGGACTGAACTGAACTGAGGAAACTGGAAGGACTTCCTTTGTGGCTCAGATGGTAAAGCATCTGCCTACAATGCAGGAGACCTTGGTTTGATCCCTGGGTTGGGAAGATCCTCTGGAGAAGGAAATGGCAACCCACTCCAGTACTCTTGCCTGGAAAATCCCATAGATGGAGGAGTGTGGTAGGCTACAGTCCATGGGGTTGCAAAAAGTTGGACACGACTGAGCAACTTCACTTGGTCACTGGTCACTTGGATGGGACCGGATGCCATGATCTTAGTTTTCTGAATGTTGAGCTTTAAGCCAACTTTTTCACTCTCCGTTTTCACTCTCATCAAGAGGCTCTTTAATTCTTCTTCACTTTCTGCCTTAAGGGTGGTGTCATCTGCATATCTGAGGTTATTGATATTTTTCCCGGCAATCTTGATTCCAGCTTGTGCTTTATCCAGCCCAACATACAACATCCCTCTAATTCTGAGCTTTCAAAGATTTTGTTATCTAGATACCTTTTTTCCTCATAAAGTATCTTATGACCATAAAGAACTGAACATTTATATTGTAATATGTCTATCTATATTTATAGTGTTAGAAATAAAAACCATGAAATTAAAATTTATTAATCCAGTCAAAAGTAAAATAAGCCTAGTATATATTTGCTTATATAGTTAAAATATATTGAAGGAAATATTTAATGAATAACCAAATGTGTTAGGTACCTTGTTAAGTATTGGTGATATGAAATGAGTCATATCATGTTTTGTTTTCATGGAAAAAAAAATAGGCCTTCATTTTATTATCCAACAGCTACAATTTACTATTCTTTTCTTTCAACTATTGCTCCTGTCTATGCATTCCTCTACTTTCAGAGTATTCTCCAGTTTCTGTTTTCCTCATCTGATATAGACTTAGTCTTCTTGCTTTAGTCTCTTTCTAGTCAGTTGCACGATCAGGTTTTTGAAGTGTACAATTGTATTACTCTGCTCCAAGGACACTTAAGTGTCTCATGGCTCTAAAATAAATTCAGATTTCTTGGGGTGACATTTAGAATTCTCAAGTGACTTGATCTGCTTCTCCCGTTTCCCCCATATTCACCAATAGCTCTCTGCAACAATTTTGCCCACTTTCTGACTCTGTCCCCATCCTCCACTTCCAGTACCACACTCTTTTCCATAAACATTGAATCTGGTCATCATCATTCCTGTTTCCCTCCAGATACCATTTTTTCTTCATTTTTAAGGCACAGGTTACCTCTGATGCTACTAAGGAGTAAATACTTTAGGCTACAAGAATCTCCTTTTTTGGAACTCCCAAGCATGTGGGGAAAAAGTAATAATTGCCGGGAGCCAGCGTGAGGAACTCCGCCCATGGCAAAGGTCATGAGGAACGAAGCTGGCATATGCAAAGGCGTGATCAAGCCTCAGGAAACCCCCTGTTCCCGAGCATCTAATCCCAAAACCAGAGTCTGTTTTATGCTCTCCTCCATAACCGTTTTTCTTGGAGAAGGAGTAAATGTGCAGCTCCAAGGCAATAAAAATTCTTGGGCGTGACAAGAGTGTTTCAGACTCCTCTGAAGGTTATCTAGCCCACCTGTATAGGTTCGTCTGGCCACATGTGATTGTTTACAGCCTCCCAATCTGAGAGGCATGAGATGTTTTAGACTTACTAAAGGCAAATTCTTTTGGGGAGTTAGAAATTATTAGTATAATGGGTTGGTTAGGAATTATATTGGTGAAGGGTTTTTCATTTGTTGTGTCAATAATTGCTGCTAACTCCCTGCTCTGGGTGGGACAAGGATGTCTCAGGTCAAACCTTTCTGCTGACAGACTAGCTTGTGTGACAGGATTATCCATACTCCTGCCACTGCGCACATGATTGTTTACTACCTCTTAACCATAAACAGCACAGAGTTTTGGAGTATTTTGAGAGTCTTAATTAGCATAGGGCTTTTTCTTCTTGTTGAGTCAATGATTGCCGCCAGGCCTCCATATCCTTAGGCACCTGGGAATATATTAATCAATGTATTTGGAATATAGCAAAGGAAATATAGTAGTTTTTGATGTTAGCAATACTAGACTTTTTGAGTTAATGGATTTTCTCTTTTGTAATAGATCACTGTACTTTGTTATAAATCACTGTGTCCTTGCTATGTGAAAATGTAGCTTTATCACTGTCTTAAGACTAAATAGATCTTAAGGGGAGCATTGGTGAAAGGATTTTCATTTGTTGGGCTGATGTTTGCTGCTAAATCTCCATGTTCCCTACCCTTATAATGAATATAACTAACATATAGGAGAAATAAGTATTAACCTTTAAGACTAATCATGTTAACCTTGGGTTAAATAAATTCCTTTCTTGATTGTAACTCACTACACCCTCACCCTATAGGAATGTAACTTTATTTGGAGGGTGGTGCCTGGTTTAAGAAAAAACACCCTTGGAAAAAATAGGTTTTTTGGTTATCAGAAAGAAAGGATCATAAAATTCCTAAGACCTTTTTATGTGAAGCACCTGATTTTGATAAAGGTCAGGACTGCTGACCGCCCGCCCCCCCCCACCCCATGACTCTGTATTCATCCCTATGTGTAACAAAAGGTATACAAGCAAACCTAAAAATAAAGAAAATGGATCAGTTTCCTGAAAGACTGATTCCCCCATGTCGCTTCTTTCTTGCTTCCGTTTTTCTGGCTGAATTCCCATCTGGAGCATGGATGCTATTCCACGTAATCCAAGTTATTCAGCCTCTTTCTCCACTAATCTTCCTACTACACTATCCATTTCTAATCTCTCTATATCTGTGATTAAATATGTATTTTTCCAATGACGCCGACTCCATCCCCACCTTCGAATCACCCTGGATCCACCGGGGCTGGACCCCGGCAAATAATTGATTCAAATTCTAGCTAAATCTGATGAACTTGGGCAGGCTCCTCAATACCGCAAAGTATGAGGTTTTTACTGATGAAAAGCATGAAAATATCACATCTGATAACTTGGCAGGTAATATATATGAAAGGTCTAGCTTAGCACCAACCAGAGAACAAGTTCTAATTATAAATTACTTTTTTCTTCTATGTTTGCACATGTAAAGATAAAAATATTGTTTAGATATTTAAATTTTTACTATTTTATGCCTCTTTTTTGCTTTATCAGGACCTGCAACTTTTTGTTAATGCTATGTATATACCAATACTTTACCTTGGAATCAGTCCAAGTTGGTGGTATTCCTAATAACAAACAAGACAGATAATAATATCAGAGAGAAAAAGCTTTATTTAAGAATATATTCAGGTGTTGAATTGTCATATATGATGGTCATCGAATCAAACTATATGAAATTATCAAATCCATAGTGATGTCAATATAATTAATATCATCTTCAGGTAGAGAATTATTCAACACAAATTTATAGATACTGTTTTTCAGAGAACTTGACCAAAAATTGACTATAGTATACTAAAGAATATTCTTGACTGGTGAATATATATTCTGTGTGATTTCATTTTCAAACAAAATCTGTTGAACAAATTGAGAATCAAATGAAATATATAGTTTACTTCTGTCACATGGTGATGCTTAAGAGGAGACTAATATTTGATAACTTGGGATATAAGGGAGCTTGTAATATTATGCCTTGGGATTCCTGAAATTTGCCAAAGATATTGAATGGAAGTGACTTTTATATGAATGGAGGTGACTGGCTTCAAACTGTTGGCTCAGACAATAAAGAATCCACCCGCAATGTGGGAGACCCAGGTTTGATCCCTGGGTCGGAAAGATCCCTGGAGAAGGGAATGGCTACCCACTCCAGTGTTCTTGCCTAGAAAATTCCATGGGCAGAGGAACCTGGCAGACTTCAGCCCATGGGGTTACAAAGAGTTGGACATGACTGAGAGACTAATACTTTCACTTTCTATGCTTAGCATTTGCTGAATTTGTTGAAGATTTTAAGTTATTATACTTTGAAATACAGTTACTAGTGTAATTGATTATACGGTGACACAATTGTGACCTCAACTGTATTTAGTTATTCCTAATGAAACTAGTAGTTTAGATTTAGAAATATATTTACCATACTCTCTTCTTTTTAACATCTTTATTTGACTAATACATCATCATGTTTTAGTAATTCAGTGTTATATATGTCATGGCCTTTTTCCATTTTCTTGCTGTTCCTTGATTTTGGAATTTTAGTGACATTATAATCAGTTGTCCATAAGGATGATATATGTTTCATAATGTTATAAATTCTTCATAATTTTTTTCATAGCATTTATGACTTCCTTATTTCTTAGGCTATAAATAAATGGGTTTAACAAGGGAATCACCAGAGTATAAAAAATAGCAACAGGTATATCTTTATCTTCGTCATTAACTGAATTTGGTCGAACATACATGAAAAGAAGGGAACCATAGAATATTGAGACAGAGACAAAGTGGGATGCACAAGTAGATAAGGCTTTGCCTTTTCCCTCTTTGGACTTCATCTTGAAAATTGTGAAAAGAATAAAAAGGTAAGAGATTATTACTGTGGCAATAGTGAAGACTAAAACTGACCCTGCAAAGATGAATATCATCAATTCATTGATATAAGGATCCACACAAGAGTGTCTGTATAATGGAAGGACATCACACAAAAAGTGATTGATTTGGTGAGACTTACAGAAAGTTAACCTAAACAGAAACCCTACATGAATTGTGGGATGAATGTTTCCAGCTATGTAGGCCCCTGTGGTCATCTGAATGCAGAGTTTCTTTGACATCATAGTGTGGTACTGCAGTGGTTTGCAGATGGCCACATAGCGATCATAGGCCATTGCTGCCAGGAGAAAGCAATCTGTAGTTTCAGCAAGGCAGAGACAATAAAATTGTGCCATGCATTCATAGAGGGAAATCATTCTGTCTTTAGAAAAAAGGTTCTCTAGTATCTTCGGGGTAATGGCACTGGAACAAAAGGAATCCATCAGTGCAAGGTTACCCAAGAAGATGTACATTGGTGTGTGAAGACGATGCTCTGTAACTATCAATGCCACCAGTCCAAGATTCCCCACCATGGTGATTAGATAGATGGTAAAGAACACCTGAAACAGAAGGGTCTTCAGCTCTGGATGATTTGTAAATCCTATCAGGATAAACTGTGTTGTCAACGAGTGGTTATCCTCAGTCATATCCACCTTTTCTGTTGACATAGGAATTGTGGAGATAAGATTTGAAATTATAATGCCAATAATTTTCCCTTCAAAATTCTTTTTTTTTTTTTAAATATTGAATAGAGTTCTTTCTTATTTCCTCTGGGAAACAGGGACACATACCTGTATGAGACATTAATTTCTCTGTAATGTCAGCTTTTATGGTCTTGACTCTGAAACTCAGATTTCCCAAGAATATTTTGCTAATTCTAGGGAGGATGTTTACAATGGAAAAGGCTTGTCTTTAAGAATTCATGAAGAATGCTCTACGTATCAGTGTGTCTGTACGTGTGCTCAGTTGTGTCTGGCTCTTTGTGACCCCATTGACTGTAGACTGTAGCCCACCAGGCTCTTCTGTCCATGGAATTTTCCAGGCAAGAATACTGGAGTGGATTGCCATTTCCTTCTCCAATACATATCCAGGACACTCATATTTGATTCAACATTCCCAAATAACATATGTCAGTTTTTATATTAGAGGTCCTTAAAATAAATATCAAGTCACTTTATATATATATATGTGTGTGTGTGTGTATGTATATGTGTGTGTATATATTAAATTGAGCAATATTTTTCATATACTTTCTCAGTAGAGGGTATGTTTAAATTGTGTACACAGATATATTAAATTTATATCTTAGGAATTGCATGAAAATCACTAAGGGTTAAGGAGAGGCCTGTTCTTATTAAAGAAAACTACCTTGGAAAGCTAAGAAAAGAAATACCCATAGATTATCACCTCTTTTATCTGTTTTCCCAGTGTCATGCTAAATCCATTATTCTCTTTGAAGGTACCCAAATATCTAAATCCTTTACTCTTTTATATTAAGCATAATTTTATATATGGTACTTAATGAAGTTTACTCAGTGCCCCAGACTGTATACCAGTCTCCATTTGTTGCACGATCAAAAGTGTCTTATAAACCCAATGCAAACTAGAATTGCTTATGTAAAATCCAATATTGCTTTTGTTTCATGTGTGCATGCACGATTTCTTATGTTTAAGTTTATGTTTAATTGCAGGATAAGTGCTTTACAATGTTGTGTTGGTTTCTGCCATACGTCAACATGCATCAGTCATAGGTGCACGTGTGTCCCCTCCCTCTTGAAACTCCCTCCCATCTCCCACCCTATCCCACCCTTCTAGGTTGTTACAGAGTACTGGATTGAGCTCCTTGCATCATACTCTAGATACTTTGAGGTTTCCTGTGACTTATACTTCTATAACAGCTGTGGAGAGCTATGGGAAAAAAGCATGATTGATTCCAGTCCTATGTCCAGTTCAGTGACCTGGGATGGGTGAACTTGTTTTCAGTATCCTACCAAACATCCTTAATGAACTATTTGGTGTCTGAAAATTGAAATTTAATTATGAAGAATAGTTTACAAAGGATAGTATTGAAATTCATTGTTTTAAAAAATCTGTGTCTCTTCCTTTTACCTGAATTAGTGTATCTACTATTTGACTCCTTCCTGGGAAAATTATGTAAGATTTTCTGAAGTATGTCACAGTATGTAAGAGCTAATAAATAAAAGCAAGTCATGCTTGTATACTTTAGTTTTCTAACACTTAGGAAGAGAGAAAATCCTTTAAAACTTAATGTGATTTATGAAAAAAAATCTTGTTTTTCTTTTAAAGGCTATGTTCTATTATTATTTAGTGATCTACAAGAACATTTTGACTGAGTTTCAATTACATAAATTCTTCAGTCAAAGTGGTTTGTTTGAATTCCAAATTCCAGGCACTGGCTGAAAGTTTTCTTTATTTTTTTGTTTTAAAATATTTAACAGCTAAGACAGAAAAAACTTTCTGTATGTAGTCCTGAATGATATAACAGAATTATATTCTGTTCTTACCTGTATTTTTTGAAGTTCTAGCTTATAAACAGGTCAGCATAAATTGCAATAAATTTTCTCATCCTAGTTCCCATAGTCTTCAGTTTTGAGACTAGCTAGAATGATAACTAACTAGATGAAATCTAGCAACAACAAAAAATGCTCAATGATTCAGAAAAATAAATATTATTGATATTAATATTAAAAGTCAACTAGACTATTCCTCTTACCTTGATTTCACTGAGAAGTGGTTTGTAACACCTCATTGATTGCTTTATGGTTTAGGTGTACTAGAATTTCAGAATATAAACCTCTAATGCATTTGGGATTAAAAGAATAAACAACTGGAAGGCTACTAATAGGCCAGTGTCAATAATTATTTTCCATACAAATTTAAATTTTCCGTCAGATGCTAAAGGGATTTCCTTGCAATGACCTCACTGTATTTCCATGGGGAGATTAGGTCACTATGACATACACTATCTAACTTTAATTAAAGATGACCTGTGGTTGGGGAAGATCCCCTGGAGGAGGAAATGGCAACCCACTCCAGTATTCTTGTCTAGAAAATTCCATGGACAGAGGCGCCTGGTGGGCTGCAATCCATGGGGTCACAAAGAACCAGACATAATTTAGCCACTGAGCATGAATGAAAAATTTAAAGTGAAAGACCTTCATTAAAGTCAGTAAGGTAGTTTGAGATCATCTTGCTGAATCTTATTTAACTGACCTTATTTTTATGATTCTTTTCATTCTTTGCGTAAAATGTAAAATGGTCAGAAGAGTCAGGTTGGTTTCACCTCCTACTGGAGGAATTAATATGTTTATGGGATTAATATGGTTTATGAAAGATGATTGGATTTGGAGGTGTAGAAGATTCAGCCAGGATATCAACTTCTTCCCTCTGTGAATTGACTTTGGCTCCATGTCCTCCAAAACCCATTTTGGAAACTTTGATGTTATTAATATTATATATTTCTACATATGAAATACTGAGACTATTCTCTTTCCTTTTAAATTTATAGCAGCTGTATTTGTCTTTATTATGCTGATTCCCCCTTAATTCTAATAATCACTCTTCAGCATGCTGTATATTTGTTAGTACATCTGTAATCAGTCACTCTCCTCCCAGCCTCTATGAGCTTAAGAGGGAAGAGATGTCTCTCTTATGTTCATTTATTTATTTTTAACACTTGAGTAATATGTGACACTTTCACGTGCTGAACAAATATTTGCCTGATGATGAAAAAAAAGATAATACCCCCTTGCTCATGTATTTGAAATGGTCTTTGGTTCGTTTTTAAACAAATAATTTCCCCTTATTTTGCCAGCCCTGTTGCTGCACAGTTTCTCTGTATCTTGCTTCTCACTTTGCTTTCTTCCTCTCACCTCAGGGCACTTGGCCATGTACATTCCTTCACTCTTCCTCTGTGCACCTGCTTCATTAATTTGCTTATGTTTCCTCATCTAAAATATCTTTTCTCACTGTCTGTCACCCTAGTCCTACTCATTCTTGATCTCAAATGAGATCTCTTTCCTGAGGATTTTTCTAGTCCTCCCTCTAAATTAAAAGGTTTTCTTTTTCCTGGTCTTTGTGATAATTACCTGCCTTTATAATGCATTTGTGACTTTATCAAATATGAATTGTATGTGTTATGTGTCTTGATTGTAAAGACACTGGCTAAATATTCACAAGTCATTGGTCATGTCTTACATCTTCTGGGCTCCTGACAACGAAATGAGTTAGATCCTCAGTACAAGCTGCACTGATTTTTCAAATTTCAGTTCTGTTTAACCTTAAATCAAGTATTTACAATATACAGGGTGTTGGAAACAACAGTGCATAGAATAAGCACAGGATAAGGAGTTCTTAGATTTTAGTAATGGCTCCCGAAAAGAAGTTCATAATCTAGTGGGGAGAAAAGAGTTGCATTGGTAATGAGGAAACAACTCAAGCTGTGGTATAAAAAAGTATAAACACATAATATGAACATAAGGAGAATAAAATGAATAGACCTGAAAGAAAAAAAAAAGATTTTTTTTCATTGAAAGTATCATTTCACATGAACATTGGTGGATAAGTAGGATTGTAATACATGAAGCACATGTAGAAAAGAAACAGCAGATTGGAAGCATATGTTAAGTTTTGGAAGGTTGATATAGCAAGACCTAATTAGAAAGTGGATGGTTGGGCTGAAGTAAGTTGCTTCAGTCTTGTCCGACTCTGTGCAACCCTATAGATGGCCTCCTACCAGGCTCCTCTGTCCCTGGGATTCTCCAGGCAAGAACACTGGAGTGGGTTGCCATTTTCTTCTCCAATGCATGAAAGTGAAAAGTGAAAGTGAAATCTCTCAGTCATGTCTGACTCTTAGCGACCCCATGGACTGCAGCCTACCAGGCTCCTCCGTCCATGGGATTTTCCAGGCAAGGGTACTGGAGTGGGATGCTATTGCCTTCTCCATACATGATATAGGACATATTCAAAGTATCTTACTTATACGTACTTATAGGGCATGGGAAAATTGAAAATTGTTGTGTTTGAGTCCTTCCCTGATAATTCCCTGAACCCTTTCTCTCAAAAGCTATATATGACAAACCCACAGCAAACATTATCCTCAACGGTGAAAAACTGAAAGCATTTCCCCTAAAGTCAGGAACAAGACAAGGGTCCCCACTTTCACTGCTACTATTCAACATAGTTCTGGAAGCTTTGGCCACAGCAATCAGAGCAGAAAAAGAAATAAAAGGAATCCAAATTGGAAAAGAAGTAAAACTCTCACTGTTTGCAGATGACATGATCCTCTACATAGAAAACCCTAAAGACTCCACCAGAAAATTATTAGAGCTAATCAATGAATATAGTAAAGTTGCAGGATATAAAATAAACACTCAGAAATCCCTTGCATTCCTATACGCTAATAATGAGAAAATATAGAAAGAGAAATTAAGGAAACAATTCCATTCACTATTGCAACGAAAAGAATAAAATACTTAGGAATATACCTACCTAAAGAAACTAAAGACCTATACATAGAAAATTATAAAACACCGATGAAAGAAATCAAAGAGGACACTAATAGATGGATAAATATACCATGTTCATGGATTGGAAGAATCAATATAGTGAAAATGAGTATACTACCCAAAGCAATCTATAGATTCAGTGCAATCCCTATCAAGCAACCAATGGTATTTTTCACAGAGCTAAAATAAATAATTTCACAATTTGTATGGAATACAAAAAACCTTGAATAGCCAAAGCAATCTTGAGAAAGAAGAATGGAACTGGAAGAATCAACCTGCCTGACTTCAGGCTCTACTACAAAGCCACAGTCATCAAGACAGTATGGTACTGGCACAAAGACAGAAATACAGATCAATGGAACAAAATAGAAAGCCCAGAGATATATACACACACCTATGGACACCTTATCTTTGACAAAGGAGACAAGAATATACAATAGATTAAAGACAATCTCTTTAACAAGTGGTGCTGGGAAAACTGGTCAACTACTTGTAAAAGAATGAAACTAGATCACTTTCTAACACCATACACAAAAATAAACTCAAAATGGATTAAAGATCTAAACATAAGAACAGAAACTATAAAACTCCTAGAGGAGAACGTAGGCAAAACACTCTCCGACATAAATCACAGCAGGATCCTCTATGACCCACCTCCCAGAATACTGGAAATAAAAGCAAAAATAAACAAATGGGATCTAATTAAAATTAAAAGCTTCTGCACAACAAAGGAAACTATAAGCAAGGTGAAAAGACAGCCTTCTGAATGGGAGAAAATAATAGCAAATGAAGCAACTGACAAACAACTAATCTCAAAAATATACAAGCAACTTATGCAGCTCAATTCCAGAAAAATAAATGATCCAATCAAAAAATGGGCCAAAGAACTAAATAGACATTTCTCCAAAGAAGACATACAGATGGCTAACAAACACATGAAAAGATGCTCAACATCACTCATTATCAGAGAAATGCAAATCAAGACCACAATGAGGTACCATTTCACACCAGTCAGAATGGCTGCGATCCAAAAGTCTACAAGCAATAAATACTGGAGAGGGTATGGGGAAAAGGGAACCCTCTTACACTGTTGGTGGGAATGCAAACTAGTACAGCCACTATGGAGAACAGTGTGGAGATTCCTTAAAAAATTGCAAATAGAACTGCCTTATGACCCAGCAATCCCACTTCTGGGCATACACACTGAGGAAACCAGAATTGAAAGAGACACGTGTACCCCAATGTTCATCGCAGCACTGTTTATAATAGCCAGGACATGGAAGCAACCTAGATGTCCATCAGCAGATGAATGGATAAGAAAGCTGTGGTACATATACACAATGGAGTATTACTCAGCCATTAAAAAGAATTCATTTGAATCAGTTCTAATGAGGTGGATGAAACTGGAGCCAATTATACAGAGTGAAGTAAGCCAGAAAGAAAAAACACCAATACAGTATACTAACACATATATATTGAATTTAGAAAGATGGTCATGATAACCCTGTATGCGAAATAGCAAAAGAGACACAGATGTATAGAACGGACCTTTGGACTCTGAGGGAGAGGGAAAGGGTGGGATGATTTGGGAGAAAGGCATTGAAACATGTATACTATCATGTAAGAAACGAATCACCAGTCTATGTTCGATACAGGATACAGGATGCTTGGGGCTGGTGCACGTGGATGATCCAGAGAGATGATATGGGGTGAGAGGTGGGAGGCAGGGTTCAAGATTGGGAATTCAAGATTGGTGGATTCATGTCAATGTATGGCAAAACCAATACCGTATTGTAAAGTAAAATAAAGTAAAAGTAAAAATAAAAAGATTTAAATAAACAGTGTGAACAGAAAGGTCAACATGAAAGAAAAAGAAAAAAAGGCAACTCCAAAGAGCATCTAATTATCTGCCTAACCAAGCTGTGGTGTTTGGTACTATTGAAAATATTCAACTTTGGTTCTGTGGTAAAACTCACTGCTTTTGTCTTGCTGAGTGTTCCATCTCAATTTTAATTCTGGGTTGAGTTTCTCTCTTTGCTTTTACAGTGTTTGTGTTCCCCTTGGTTCTGTACTTGACCAACTTCTCTTTCATTCTCTGAGTTTCCTCCAGGTTATCACATCTACTTGTATATTTCAGTTATATTCCATCTTCTGATGATTTCACTATAGGAGAGTAACAAGACTAATTATTAGTTTTAATTTACAACCCCTTTTATTTTTATTATCTTTTATGTATTGCTGTTTTACTTTTTAGTTTTATTTTATATTGGAGTATAGTTGATTTTTTATGTTGTGTTAGTTTCAGGTTACAGCAAAGTGATTCAGTTATATATATTTTTATCTTATCTTTTTCAAATTCTTTTCCTGTTTAGGTTGTTGTTGTTGTTCAGTCACTAAGTTGTGTCTGACTCTTTGTGACCCCATGGACTGCAGCACGCCAGGCCTCCCTGTACCTCACCATCTCCCAGAGTTTGCTCAAGTTCATGTCTATTGAATCACTAATGCCATCCAACCATCTCATCCTTTGTCACCCTTTTCTCCTTTGCCTTTAATGTTTCCCAGCATCAGGGTCTTTTCCAATGAATTGGCTGTTTGCATCAGGTGGCTAAAGTTCTGGAGCTTCAGCTTCAGCATCAGTCCTTAAGATGAGTGTTCAGGGTTCATTTCCCTTGGGATTGACTGGTTTGACTCTTTGCTGTCAAAGGGACTCTCCTTCTCCAGCACCTCAATTCGAAAGCATCAATTCTTCGGCATTCAGTCTTCTTTATGGTCCAACTCTTACATCCATATATGACTACTGGAAAGATCATAGCTTTGACTATATAGACCTATGTCAGCAAAGTTATGTCTTTGCTTTTTAATATGCTGTTTAGGTTTGTCATAGCCTTCCTTTCAAGAAGCAAGCATATTCTAATTTCACAGCTGCAGTTACCATCTGCAATGATTTTGGAGCCCAAGAAGTGAAAATCTGTTACTGTGTCCACTTTTTCCCTTTCTCTTTGCCATTAAATGATGGCACCAGATCCATGATCTTAGTTTTTTTTTTTTCTTTTAATGTTGAGTTTTAAGCGAGTTTTTTCACTCTCCTCCTTCATCTTCATCAAGAGGATCTTTAATTCTTCGCTTTCTACCACTAGAGTGGTATCATTTGCATACTAAGATTATTGCTATTTCTCCTGGCAATCTTGATTTCAGCTTGTGATTTATCCTACCCAGCATTCTGGATATAAGTTAAATAAACAGGTGAGAATATACAGCCCTTTTGTACTCCTTTCCCAATTTTGAGCCAGTCATTTATTCCATCTAAGGTTCTAACTGGGCTTCGCTTGTGGCTCAGCTGGTAAAGAATCTGCCTACAATGCGGGAGACCTGGGTTCAATTCCTGAGTTGGGAAGATCCCTTGGAGAAGGGAAAGGCTACCCACTCCAGTATTTTGGCCTGGAGAATGCCATGGACTGTATAGTCTATGGGGTCACAAAGAGTTGGACACGACTGAGTGACTTTCACTTCACTTCACTTCACTTCACTTCAAGTTCTAACTGTTGCTTTTTGACCCTTATACAGGTTTCTCAGGAGACAAGTAAGATGGTCTCTGGTATTCCCATCTTTTTAAAAAGTTTCCTCAGTGTGTTTTGATCCACACAGTCAAAGGCTTTTGCATTATCATTGAAACAGAAGTCGATGCTTTTCTGGAATTCCTGGCTTTCCTTATGATCCAGTATGTTAGCAATTTGATGTCTGGTTCCTCTGCCTTTTCTAAACCCAGCTTGTACATTTGAGAGTTTTCAATTCAAGCACAGCTGAAGCCTGGCTTGAAGGATTTTGAGTACTAACTTACTAGCATGGGAAGTGATCGCCATTGTCCGGTAGTTTGAACATTCTTTCAGTTCAGTTCAGTCGCTCAGTCGTGTCCGACTCTTTGTGACCCCATGAATGACAGCATGCCATGCTCTTCGTTTTCTGAATGCTGAGCTTTAAGCCAACTTTTTCAGTCTCCTCTTTCACTTTCATCAAGAGGCTTTTTAGCTCCTCTTCACTTTCTGCCGTATGGGTGGTGTCATCTGCATATCTGAGGTTGAGTGTGCCCAGGAGCTATTCATCAGATGACTAAGTATCTAGGCTGAACAGGGCTAGAGAACACAATAAGACACAGAAGTAGGTGATTCAGTATTTCTTGTTGTCTACCATCATTGCACTGACATCTTTTACTCAACACACAGATTTGGCCTCAGAAGGCCAAGTTAGTTCTTGGATAGTCGGCTTTATATATTGATGTCATAATGTATTGCTACTGAAATATAGCTTCACCTTGGGTGACCTTGAAGTCATCAACAGGGGGAAATCCTCTGTTAGATCACGGGACTAATCATCTATTCCACTGTGTATAGGTGTTTTTAAAAAAGTTTTAAAATTGAAGTATAGTTGCTTTACAATGTAGTTTTAGTTTCTGCTGTATGGCAAAGTGAATCAGTTATATGTATACATATATTCCTTCTTTGTCACCACAGAGCACCCAGTAGAGTTCACTGTGCTATACTGTAGGTTCTTATTACTTATCTATTGTATGCGTAGTAGTATATGTATGTCAATCTCAATCTCCCAGTTCATCCCACCTCCCTGTTTCCCCCCACCCCTTGGTGTCCATACATTTGTTGTCTATCTCTGTGTCTCTGTTTATGCTTTGCATATGGGTACATCTCTACCATTTTTCTAGATTCCATGGATGGAGAAGCCTGGGAGGCTGCAGTCCATGGGGTCACTAAGAGACGGAAATGACTGAGCGACTTCACTTTTACTTTTCTCTTTCACGCATTAGAGAAGGAAATGGCAACCCACTCCGGTGTTCTTGCCTGGAGAATCCCAAGGACAGCAGAGCCTGGTGGGCTGCCGTCTGTGGGGTCACACAGAGTCAGACATGACTGAAGTGAGTTAGCAGCAGCAGCATTAATATATGATACTTGTTTTTTTCTGTTTCTGACTTAATGTACCAGATATATGCACGACTTATGACATTCAGAGGGAGAAACATCAAATGTTTTGTGGATTTATTTTCAAATATAGGATACACAATTGCCTGAAAATTCCAGAAAATAATTTCTTTTGTCTCATTGATCCTAAGTAAGTTACATGTTTTTTCCTTACAGACCTCTGGGATTCAGTGTTGCTAAGGACGGGCAAGGGTATTACAGAAATATGCAACAATATCATGGTGCCCTTAGAAATGGCAAACATAAATCAATGCATGCAAGTCTAGCAACTAAAAATACCCACTGAAATAGAAGGTAATATTGGATGTACAACATCCATCTAATTCAGAGTTTCTCAAAATTTTTGATATCTGTATTCCTTTTAGCTTGTAAAATATGTTAGGAACCTAAAAAACTTTGTTTATGTGAATTATTTCTGTCAGTATTTACAATGTAAGAAAGTGAATCAAGAATTTAAAAGGTATTCATTAATTCATTCAAAAATAAAAATAATGAGAATATTACACTTTTACTTACATAATTATATTAAAAACACAATCCCACTGCTGGGCATACACACTGAGGAAACCAGAATTGAAAGAGACACATGTACCTCAATGTTCATCGCAGCACTGTTTATAATAGCCAGGACATGGAAACAACCTAGATGTCCATCAGCAGATGAATGGATAAGAAAGCTGTGGTACATATACACAATGGAGTATTACTCAGCCGTTAAAAAGAATACATTTGAATCAGTTCTGATGAGATGGATGAAGCTGGAGCCGATTATACAGAGTGAAGTAAGCCAGAAAGAAAAACACCAATACAGTATACTAACACGTATATATGGAATTTAGAAAGATGGCAATGATGACCCTGTATGCAAGATAGCAAAAAAGACACAGATGTGTATAGTGGACTTTTGGACTCAGAGGGAGAGGGAGAGGGTGGGATGATTTGGGAGAATGGCATTGAAACATGTATACTATCATGTAAGAATCGAATCGCCAGTCTATGTCCGATGCAGGATACAGCATGCTTGGGGCTGGTGCACGGGGATGACCCAGAGGGATGTTATGGGGAGGGAGGTGGGAGGGGGATTCATGTTTGGGATCGCATGTACACCCGTGGTGGATTCATGTCAATGTATGGCAAAACCAATACAGTATTGTAAAGTAAAATAAAGTAAAAATAAAAATTTAATTAAAAAAAGAAAAATGTTTATTGAATGTGTCAGACTTCTTATTAAGAATTGGTGGTATGAAATAATTTATGACATGTTTGCTACAGGAAAAAAATAGGCTTTCATTTTGTTGTCTAACAAGTACAATTTACTATATAGAGTATTCTCTACTTTTAGAGCATTTTCCAGATTCAGTTCTCCTCATCTAATACATGAATTATTGAAGTTAATCTTCATGCTTCACGTCCCTTTCCAGTCAGTTACATGATCAGGTTTATTAATATATTGCTCTGCTCCTGGAAGCCTTTAGTGTCTGATGCCTCTAAAATAGATTCCGATTCCTCAGGGTGGCATTTAAGCTTCCCAGTAACCTTATCCACTTCCACCTTTCTTCTCATATTTATCAACAGCTCTAACCAATAGTTGTGTAGGCTTTCTGACTCTGTTACATTGTTCAACTCCCTGATCCCATTCCCTGTGCCACACTCATTTCCATAAGCATTGACTGGTCATACCCATTCCTGTTTTTTTCCAAATATTAAAATTCCCCTGCTTTATTTTAAAATGCAATTATTCTTGATGCTACTTAAGAACTAAATGTCTCAACTACAAGGATCTCCACTTTCTGAACTCTCAAGAGTGTAGCAAAATGTTTTGTTGGCTCAAATTCTAGTTTATTCCAATGATTTGGATGAACTTGGGTAAACTCCACAATATTTCAAAGTATGAGATTTTTACTGAGAAAACATGAAAAATCGTATCTGTATATATGAAATGTCTAGCTTAGTGTCTGGCAGACAATACGTTCTCAGTGAATTATTTTTTCTATCACATTTGCACTGTGCTGCTGCCACTGTGCTGCTAAGTCGCTTCAGTCGTCTCTGACTCTGTGCGACCCCATAGATGGCAGCCCACCAGGCTCCCCCATCCCTGGGATTCTCCAGACAAGAATACTGGAGTGGGTTGCCATTTCCTTCTCCAATGCATGAAAGTGAAAAGTGAAAGTGAAGTTGCTCAGTCGTGCCTGACTCTTAGTGACCCCATGGACTGCAGCCTACCAGGCTCCTCCATCCATGGGATTTTCCAGGTAAGAGTACTGGAGTGGGATGCCATTGCCTTCTCCCATTTGCACTGTAAGGATCAATAAATATTTTTGTTTATTTAAATTTTTGCTATTTTCTCTCTCATTTATCCTTCAATATCACCTTCGCCTTTTGTTAATGCTGTGTATATATCAATACTTTACATTGGAATCAGTCCAGGTTAGTGTAATTCCTAATAACAAGCAAGGGGAGTAAGAAAGAGAAAATAAAACCTCTTAAAAAATAACTGTGTTCATAAATTACACAGTCATATATGTAATGAACAATCAAACTACATGAAAATGTAAAATTCATACATTTATCAGTATAAATAGCATAATTTTCACTACAGATTGATAAACCACTAATGTATTCAGATACCCTATTTTGGAGAAGTTGAGAGATTTACTAACACTAAAGAGAAAACTGTTCCTGATTAGAGAATACATGCTCTGCTTGAATTCATGGTGAAGCATAATCTCTTGAACAAATTCAAAACTGAGATTCAAATTCAAACATATCATTTACTTCTGTCATACAGTGTTGCTTAACATGGGTTTGATATTTAAAAACTTGGAATATGGGGGCTTTTGTAAGATTATGCCTTAGGATTCCAGCAGCATGCCAACAGTATTAAATTGAGGGGACCTTCCTATATAGTTACTTCTATTCCTAACCTCTGTTGGATTTGTTGAAAATTGTAACTCATTATACTCTGAAGCAATAGTTACTATTGTGACTAAATTCATCCTGACACAATTTGTGGTCTCAAGAATAATTATGTACTTTAGCCTTGATAGAACCTGGTAGCTTAGATTTTAGAATACATTTTAGCAGAATCTCTCTCCTCACTGAACTTGTTTATTTGATTCATATACCATAATGTTTTAGTAATTCAGCATTTTATATAAAGGCTATTTTCCACTTTCTCAGTATTGCTTGATTTTGAAAATAAAGTTTTATCAAATTAAAATCAATTGTCCATATGTCTGAGAGTGTTTTGCCTATGTTCTCCTCTAGGAGTTTTATAGTTTCTGATCTTACATTTAGATCTTTAATCCATTTTGACTTTATTTTTGTGTGCGGTGTTAGGAAGTGATCTAGTTTCATTCTTTTACAAGTGGTTGACCAGTTTTCCCAGCACCACTTGTTAAAGAGATTGTCTTTACTCCATTGTATATTCTTGCCTCCTTTGTCAAAGATAAGGTGTCCATATGTGTGTGGATTTATCTCTGGGCTTTCTATTTTGTTCCATTGATCTATATGTCTGTCTTTGTGCCAGTACCATACTGTCTTGATGACTGTGGCTTTGTAGTAGAGCCTGAAGTCAGGCAAGGTGCGATCCAAAAATCTGCAAGCAATAAATGCTGGAGAGGGTGTGGAGAAAAGGGAACCCTCCTACACTGTTGGTGGGAATGCAAACTAGTACAGCCACTATGGAGAACAGTGTGGAGATTCCTTAAAAAATTGCAAATAGAACTACCGTATGACCCAGCAATCCCTCTGCTGGGCATACACACCGAGGAAACCAGAATTGAAAGAGACACATGCACCCCAATGTTCATCGCAGCACTGTTTATAATAGCCAGGACATGGAAACAACCTAGATGTCCATCAGCAGATGAATGGATAAGAAAGCAGTGGTACATATACACAATGGAGTATTACTCAGCCATTAAAAAGAATTCATTTGAATCAGTTCTGATGAGATGGATGAAACTGGAGCCGATTATACAGAGTGAAGTAAGCCAGAAAGAAAAACACCAATACAGTATACTAACACATATATATGGAATTTAGGAAGAAGGCAATGACGACCCTGGATGCAAGACAGGGAAAGAGACACAGATGTGTATAACGGACTTTTGGACTCAGAGGGAGAGGGAGAGGGTGGGATGATTTGGGAGAATGACATTCTAACATGTATACTATCACGTGAATTGAATCGCCAGTCTATGTCTGACGCAGGATGCAGCATGCTTGGGGCTGGTGCATGGGGATGACCCAGAAAGATGTTATGGGGAGGGAGGTGGGAGGGGGGTTCATGTTTGGGAATGCATGTAAGAATTAAAGATTTTAAAATTTAAAAAATAAAAAACTAAAAAAAAAAAAAGAAGAAAAAAAATAAATAAAATCAATTGTCCATATGGAATGATATTTTAGAATGTTATGTTTTCTTCATAATTTTTTTCATAACATTTATTACTTCCTTATTTCTTAGACTATAAATGAAAGGATTTAACAAAGGAATAACTAGTGTATAAAAAATAGCAAGAGGTATATCTTTATCTTTGTCATTAACTAAATTTGGTCTAATATACATGAAGAGAAGAGAACCATAGAATATTGAGACAGAGACAAAGTGGGATGCACAAGTAGATAAGGCTTTGCCTTTTCCTTTTCTGGATTTCATTTTAAAAATCGTGAAAAGGATGAAAAGATAAGAGATTATTACAATGATAATAGAGAATACTTGAACTGACCCTGAAAAGATAAATATCATCAATTCATTGATATAAGGGTCAGCACAGGAGAGTCTATATAATGGAAGAACATCACAAAAAAAGTGATTGATTTGATGAGATCTACAGAAAGTTAACCTAAACAAAAATCCAATGTGAATCATGGAATGCAGGTTTCCAGCTATGTAGGCCCCTGTGGTCATCTGAATGCAGAGTTTCTTTGACATCATAGTGTGGTACTGCAGTGGTTTGCAGATGGCCACATAGCGATCATAGGCCATTGCTGCCAAGAGAAAGCAGTCTGCAGTTTCAGCAAGGCAGAGAAAATAAAATTGTGCCATACATTCATAGAGGGAAATCATTCTGTCTTTTGAAAAGAAGTTCTGTAGCATCTTTGGGGTAATGGCACAAGAACAACAGGAATCCATCAGAGCGAGATTCCCCAGGAAGATGTACATTGGTGTGTGAAGACGATGCTCTGTAACTATCAATGCCACCAGGCCAAGATTGCCCACCATGGTGATCAGATAGATGGTAAAGAACACCAGAAACAGAAGGGTCTTCAGCTCTGGATGAACTGTAAATCCTATGAGGATAAATTCAGTTGTCAAGGAGAGGTTATCCTCTGTCATCTCTGAATTGTCTGTTGAGATAGGAATTATGGAGAGATAAGATTCCAATTTAGAATGTGTATAACTTTCCTTTATATATATATATATATATATATATATATATATATATATATATACACATATATAAAAGGAGAAAGCTTCTCTTGCTGTCTTGTGATACAAGGACACAAACTTCTAGGGAATGTTCATCTCCATAACATGTCAGCGTCTATGGCCTCAACTCTGAGACTCAAAATTCACATGACTATTTGGTAATCACAGGGGAGATGCTAACAGTGGGAAAGGTTTGTCTTTACGAATTTATGGAAATATGGTGTACAAACTGGGTACTCATCTTTGCTTCATTTTGCCCATAAAATTTGTTTCAGTTTTTATATTAAAGTTTTTAAAAATGAATTTAAAATTACTTTTTGTATATATAGAAACTTTTAAAAATTAAATTTTCATAAACTCACCCAGTGGAATAAACATTTGAAAATAGCATGGAATAGATATGTTAATTTATGTCTTAAGAATTTGTTTGAAGATTACTAAGGATTATTGAGAGTACCGTTCAGTTTTAAAGAAAGTAAACTCAGAAAGCTAAGGATTAAAATAAGAATTGATTATCACCTCTTTATCTCTTTTCCCAGTGTCATACCTATTTTCATAAACACTGTCCTTGTCATTATTCCTATTTCTAAGATACCTGCATCCTTTTCTACTTCATCTAAAGCATGGTTTTGTATATACTATTATTTAATAAAGTTAACCAGATACCCCTGATCACACTAATTTTCACTTTCTGGACTCTCCATCATGTCTTGTATACCCAACACAATCTTTGATAACATATCTAATTGGCATTGCATTTTTCATAAGTATGTACAATTTACTTATTGTATAGTAGACATTTTGAGGTTAGCTGTAACTTATATTTCTTATAGCGGCTGTACAGTACAAAAGGAGAAAGATCAGTATTGATTCTAGTCGTACTTCCCTCCCGATGACCTGGGATGGGTGAACTTGTTTCCAGGGTCCTACCACTGATACTTAATAACTTCTTTGGTGGTCCTTACAGTGATCCTTAGTAAACTCTGCTGCAGGTTGAGAAGATTCTACGAGGAGAATTATTTAAAACTCATCATTTAAAAATTAAGATTAATATCTAAAATATGTGAAAACTCATACAGCTCAATAATAAAAGTATAGACATTCAGATTAAAAAATGGGCTGAGCACTACCAAGATAATTTTACAAAAGACATCCAAATGATCAACAAACACATGAAAAGATGGTCAACATCACTAATCATTAGAGAAATGCAAATCAAAAGCCATGAGATATGCCTAACATCAAGAAGATGAGAGATAACAACTGTTGCCTAGACTGTGGAGAACAGAGAATGTGGCAAGAAGTCTGTTGGTGGAAGTGTAAATTGGTTCAGCTACTGTGGATGCCAGCATGGAGTTTCCTCAAATAATTTAAAGTAGAACTACCATGTAATCCCACAATTGCGCTTCTGTATATATACTCAAAGAAAATGAAAGCAAATTATGAAAGGGATATATGCAGTCTTGTATTTATAGCAGCATTAGTTACAGTAGCTAAAATACAGAAGCATCTGTGTATCTGTCTTAAGGATGAATGGATAGAAGTGAAAGGACATTCAGACATGAGAAAGAAGGATATCCTTCCATTTTACAGCATCGTGGATTGACCTTGGGGACATTATGCCAAGTTATATAAGTCAGAGAAAGACAAAAGCTGTAAGATAAAGCTTAAATGTGCATGTAAAAAAAACAAACATGAAAACAGAGTAAAATAGTGGTTACCAGGGACTCTGGGAGATGAGGAAACAGGAAAGGTATTCTTTATTGGTACAAACTTGAAATTAACAGATAAATAAGATCTTATCTGAAATTAACAGATAAGATCTAGTACACATTACAGTGAATATAAACAATATTTTACTATAATCATCTAAACTGCTGAGACTAGATCTCAATTATTTCTGCCACAAAAATGAAAATTATGTGACGATATAGAGAGCTAACATTCTGCAAGTGCAATCAATTACTAGTTTTTCAAATCAACATGTTATAAGCACTAAACTTACACAATGTATGTCAAATATATTTCAATTATATATATGTAAAATAAGAACTTTTAGGTATCTTTTATCTGAGTTGACTCATCTACTGTTTTTTTTTCTTCTGAAAATTCATGTAAGATTTTCTGAAGTGTATCACAATAGATTCAAAGTAATAAAATAAACTTTATGCTTTAGTTTTCTAACATTTAGAAAAATTTCTTTAAGCCTTAATATAGTTTTTGAGAACAAATTTTTATTTCCTTTAGATGGCTATATTCTACCATCATTTAGTGATCCACTAGAAATATTGACTGATATCTAATCATATGAATTCTATGTTTTTTGAAAATGGGTTTATTTTTTCCATAATCAAGTATTAAAATAAAGAACTCAGCTGAAAAATGTTTGTTGTAAAATATTAAATATTAGCTGTTGGATTATTGGGCTGAGCTAGGAAAGCATTCAGAGCAAATGTCTAAATTATTTAATGATTACTTTCTGTCTTTACCTGTGTATTTTTTAAAATTCTAACTGACAAGAAAGGTCAGGGTACTTTACAGTTTGAATATCATTCTAGTTTTTCCATAGCCTTCAGTTTGGGGAAGAGGTAAAAAGATAACTGAGTAATTGAAATCTAAACAACAAAATACTTTAGATAAATAAATATTAAGGGATACTAATATTAAAAATAAATTAGAGTACTTCTCTTACCTAGATTTCACAGCAGAAAGTTTTGCAGCGTTTCATGTTTGCTTTGTGATGTTGGATCTCATAGAATTTCAGAATATAAACCTTAGTCTCTTAAAACTTTTGGGATTAAAAGAATGAAATATGGGCAAATACAAATAGGCCAGAGTCAATAATTATGTTCCTTACATTACAAAGTAAAATTTTCCATCAAATCCTAAGGGATTTCCCCACAGTGACACCAGTATATTTCCATAATGGAGATTCAGTCACCAACACACATCAGGATGATCTGTGAAATAATGAGGTTAAAACAGTTTACTTTCATTAAGGTCACTAAGGTTATTTGATCATTACCCGTTGATTAATATGTAACTGACCTCATTTTAAAATTCTGTTTATTATTCTGCTTAAATGCAATATGAACAAGAAAGAGTCTCGTGTTGGCTTGACCTTTTTTTATTGGAGGAATTAATATGGTTTATGAAAGGTGATTAGAATTTTGAGAGGAGACTAGAAGATGTGGTAGTTTTATCATGGGTCATCTGTGAGTTGATGTGTCCTGATGTTTTGTAAAATATCATTGGAGACTCTGATATTATTATTAGGTCCCACATATGAATTACCTAGGGCTTCCCTCGTGGCTCAGCAGTAAAGAATCCACCTGCAATGGAAGAAAGAGATGCAAGTTCAATCCCTAGGTCAGAAAGATCCCATGGAAAAGGAAATGGCAACTCACTCCAGTATTTTTGCCTGGGAAATCGCGTGGACAGAGGGATTATAGTCCATGGGGTTGCCAAAGAGTCGGACACAACTTATCAACTAAAGCAGTGACTAAAGAACAATAACAGCAACAACATGAATTACCTAGATGGTTCTCCTTACTTTTCCATTTTCCCCAGCTGCCTTTATCCTTCTTACTCTGTTTTGTTCCACTACATTCCACTAATCACTCTTCAGTATACTACATATTTGTTTGTTGGTGCATTTATAGTCAATCAATATCTCCCTCACCGTTAGCATGTGGAGCTAAATGGAAAAGGTTTTTTTCTCTGTTATGTTCATTTCCATATTTGTAATGCCTTGATAGTATGTGGCAGATTGTAATGGTCAACAAATACCTGTTAGATGAAAGAAATATTTTCCTGCTCAAGAATTTGACATGATCTTTCATTAGTTTCAAATAATCCATTTTTAAAAACAACTTAGTATTCTAGATGGTCCACAGTCTTTCAGTATCTTACTAATGATCCTGATTTCTTCTTCTGACCTCAGGACATGACACTTGGTTGTGTTTATCCCTTCACTGGTCTTGTGCGCACCTGCTTGATTAATTTACACTTAAAGTTTACTTCAGCTAAAACACCTTGTTCAGCCTCTCTTTTCAGCTCAATATACTCATTCTTGATCTTAAGTCAGATCTTCATGAGGACATTCCTTTCAATTATATTGATGTTCCTTTTCCTGTTCTGCTTAGTAACTGCCTGCTATCACACTGCATTTGCCATTTGACTTCTTATATGTTGATTATAAAAGTATTGGCTTAATATCCATAAAGTACCTATCATGTCTTACCTATTCTGTGCTTCTGACAACACACTGAGTTAGATTCTCAATATACACTTCACTGATATTTTAAATTTCAGTTCTGTTTAACTTCAATCAAGTACTTCTAATATACAGGGTGCTGGAAAAGATGGTAGGTAGAATGAGCACAGAATGAGAAATATTTAGGTTTTAGAAATGGCTCCACAAGAAGCTCATAATCTAGTGAGAGAAAGATACTTGCATTGCTAACTAGAAGGCAATTCAGGCTCTGATATTAAAAAGTGTAAATAGGTCACATATAAACATGGTGAATGAAGTGGATGGAGACTCAGAGGAAAAAACAAAGATTCCTCATTGGAAGTGCCATTTCAGATTAACTTTGCAGGATAAGTAGAGTTATAATAAATGATGCACGTGAGGAAAATAAGAAGACTAATGGGAGCATATGTAAAAATCCTGGGAGCTTGAAAGAGCAAGACCTAATTAAATATATATATAAGTAGTATATATATTATAATGATATAAATAATATATATGTAATATATATAAATAGTAAACTAGGGTGGCTGAGGCTTACTCATACATGATATTGGAGATTCAGTTCAGTTCAATCGCTCAGTCATGTCTGACTCTGTGACCCCATGGACTGCAGCACGCCAGGCTTCCCTATCCATTACCAACTCCCAGAGCCTACTCAAACTTATGTCCATCGCGTAGGTGGTGCCATCCAACCATCTCATCCTCTGTCATCCCCTTCTCCTCTTGCCTTCATCTTTCCCAGCAACAGGGCCTTTTCCAATGAGTTGGTTTTTCACATCAGTATTGGAGTTTCAGCCTCAGCATCAGTCCTTCCAATGAGTATTCAAGACTGATTTCCTTTAGGATGGACTGGTTGGACCTTCTTATAGTCCAAGGGATATAGGAGATACAGGTGGTATAAATGGAATGGGAAAATAGATTATAAATTGTTCTGATTGGTTCCTTCCCATTCTTTTCTGTCCCTGCCAATTCACCAAACTCTCTCTCTCAATAAGGTCACAACCAACTCTAAATGTCAGCTCCAAAGAACATGTAATTATCTTTCTAACCAAACTGTGATGTTTGGTATTTTTTAAAATCTTCACATCTGGTTCTGTGATGGTACTCACTGTTTCTATCTTCCTGACTGTTTCATTTCTGTCTTTTATGCTGGGTTGTTTTTCTGTTTGTGTTTAATGATGCTTGTGTTTCCCTTAGTTTTATACTTGACCTTCCTGTTTAATACTAGATTTTCCTCTAGATTGTCACATCTAATTATGTAACTATGCTTTGTTCCATCTTATGGTGCCTTCACTAGTAGAGAGTTCCAAGCCATTTTTGGTGTATATTCATATTACTAAAATCTTGGGGAGTATATTCTGAATATGTACATTTTATCTATGACTTAGCAGAAGTACCACTATGCTAAAATATTATGTGTAGTATAAAATATAAAAAGAGTAAGAATTGCTATTAAAATTTGCTATTAAAAGTATTGCTATTAAGCATTGATAAAAGTATTGCTCTATTAAAAGTAAGAAATGCTATTAAAAGTTTTATTTTGTGTGTTGATTTAAAAACAATGTTACTCCCACTAACACTATTATCAATTAAAAAATTAATAATCTTATATTCAAAAGGTGTAATGATGTATGGTATATAATTAAAATCTTAGGGCTGTGATATGGAAATTCACATACTTGTTTGAATCTATTTCCAAATATTTAAAAATGTCTGAAATAGAGGAAAAGATCCTATACAAAGACACATCTGCCCAAATAGAGAAGGCAGCAAGTTTTGGTGGGTCCCAACACAGGAATGGGCTCTTCAGCAGGCTCAAGCTGGGGGTGAAGAGCCCTGATATTTGAGTCCAGTGACTCATCAGACCAGTGGTGTTGGAGATATCTGAGGTGGGAAGAGTATATAGAGTTAGTGGAAAGTTAATGGAAAATTCCAGTAGGAGAGTTGCTTATGATGTTGGGGCAAGGCCTTATTTTCCACAGCAGAGAATAATAAACTATTTAAAAAAATAACTCCCTGGTGTGCTGTGAACCCTTCTAGAGAAAGAGCTCCTGACTTTGGAACATCAGGTGACCAAAAAGCCAGAGCTGACTCATGAACTGGAATTTATCAGACTCATAAATATGAAGCTGAGTGAGCCCAGGAACAATTCATTAGAAAACAAAGATGGACCATTTAAGGATTTATTATGAGCAGGGTCAGAGAATAACATAAGCCACACAAGTAGGTGACCCAGACTGCCTTGTTATCTACTACCATTGCAATGACCTCTTTCCCTGAACTCACACATCTTGCCTCAAACAGCCAAGTTAGTTTTTGGACAGTAAGCTTGGTCTATTGATACAAGCCATTTGCCACTGAGCTATAGCCCCAGCCAGAGTGATCTTGAAAGGCATTGATAAGGGGAACTCCTCCTTTAGAGTACTGGAATGATTATCCATTTCTACTGTATAGAAAGAGAAGTGGCCCAAGTTAAAACTGTATAGATTCAGGGTAGAGGTGAATGATTTGAATATTGGTCAGTGTCCTGGGGGGAGAGAGATGAGAAGGTCAGAGACCAGGAAGAAGAGGCATATGAATGGATCTCCCAGAATGGATATGGTGTACAGAGCACCTCATACTGTATGTAAATGTCCTCCACACAACATCTACTATGCAAGAACTACTAAAGAACCAAATTAGAATGACTCAGCCATTTGAGGTCATAAAGCTTTGTTCATCTACCACCCCAGTGCTGGATTATGGACACATGAACAATGGCTGGGATGGAGGCATACATAGTTGCCTAATAGCAGAGGTTCCAGTTTTTCTAGGCTAATTTAGCAACTGTTACTTCCAGAAGTTCAACTTGACCAGAAAAAGACCATTCTGGCCCCCCAGTGTGGCAACATCACTCAAGATCAGTCAGCCACTTGGTGATAAGAGTGCTACTCTGAACCTTTTTTACTCTAAAGTGGGAAGAAATTCATTTTGGGAAGGAATTCATTTTGAGTAGAATCAGCACAATCTAGTTATGGAGATAATTCATATGCATCTGTTGGTATTCTCTTGCTCAGATTTGACAGTAAATAGACAAATAACCTTGTACTCAAACCTTGTATAAAATAAAGTTTATATAAACTTCCAAAATTGGTTATCTTCACCTTAAGAACATTTTTGGAATGGGATTTAGATGACTTGTTTATTTAAAATGTTTATTTTGTATTGGAATATAGTTGATTTAAAATATTTTATTTTTAGGTGTATAGCAAAGTGATTCAGTTATACAAATATATATATGTCTATGTATTCTTTTTCAAATTCTTTTCCCACTTAGGCTATTATATAATATTGAGCAGAGTTCTCTGTGCAGTACAGTAGATCTGTGTTGGTTAACTATTATAAATATAGTAGTTTATATAAATCAGTCCCAAACTCTCAGTTTATCCCACTCCTTCACCCTTTGGTAACCAGAAGTTTGCTTTCTAAGTCTGTGGGTCTGTTTCTGTTTTGTAAATATGTTCATTTTAGATTCCACATATAATCTATATCATATGATATTTGTCTTTCTCTATCAGGCTTACTTCACTTAGTATGATAATCTTCAGGTCCATACGTGTTGCTGCAAATGGCATTACTTCATTCTTTTTTAAATTAATTTTTATTGGAGTATAGTTGCTTCACAATGTTGTGTTAGTTTCTGCTGTATAGCAAAGTGAATCAGCTATGTTTTAGCATGTATCTCCTCTTTTTTGAATTTCCTTCCCATTTAGGTCACCACAGAGCATTGAGTAGAGTTCCCTGTGCTGCTGTTACAGTAGGTTCTCATTAGTTATCTGTTTTATACATAGTGCCAGTAGAGTATATATGTCAGTCCCAGTCTCCCAATTCATCCCTCCCCCTTCCCCCTTGGCATCTATTTATTTGTTCTCTATGTCTCTGTCTCTCCTTTCTGAAGCTATTTGATTTATAAACCACTTGTGTTTTAGTAATTTTGTATATTAAATAGTGGCCATTTTCACTTTTCCATTCAATAATCCTCGATTTTGAAAAAAAATATATACTCAAAATCAATTGGCTATAGGACATGATATTTGTTTCAGAATGTTATGAAATCTTCATAATTTTTTTCATGACTTTTATTACTTCCTTATTTCTTAGACTATAAATAAAAGGTTTTAATAAAGGAATAACTAGAATATAAAAAATAGCAACAGGTATGTCTTTTTCTTCTTCATTAACTGAACTTGGTCTAATGTACATGAAGAGAAGAGAACCATAGAATATTGAGACAGAGAGAAAGTGGGATGCACACGTAGATAAGGCTTTGCCTTTTCCCTCTTTGGACTTCATCTTGAAAATTGTGAAAAGAATAAAAAGGTAAGAGATTATTACTATGGTAAAAGTGAAGACTAAAACTGACCCTGCAAAAATGAATATCATCAATTCATTGATATAAGGATCCACACAAGAGTGTCTGTATGATGGAAGGACATCACACAAAAAGTGATTGATTTGATAAGAACTGCAGAAAGTTAGTCTAAACAGAAACCCTACATGAATTGTGGGATGAATGTTTCCAGCTATGTAGGCCCCTGTGGTCATCTGAATGCAGAGTTTCTTTGACATCATAGTGTGGTACTGCAGTGGTTTGCAGATGGCCACATAGTGCTCATAGGCCATTGCTGCCAGGAGAAAGCAGTCTGCAGTTTCAACAAAGCAGAAAAAATAGAATTATACTATGCATTCATAGAGGGAAATCATTCTGTCTTTGGAAAAGAAGTTCTCTAGCATCTTTGGGGTAATGGCACAGAAACAACAGGGATCCATCAGAGCGAGATTCCCCAGGAAGATGTACATTGGTGTGTGAAGATGATGCTCTGTAACTATCAATGTCACCAGGCCAAGATTTCCCACCATAGTGATCAAATAGATGGTAAAGAACACCAGAAACAGAAGGGTCTTCAGCTGTGGGTGATCTGTAAATCCTATGAGGATAAATTCAGTTGTCAAGGAGAGGTTATCCTCAGTCATCTCTACGTTGTCTGTTGAGATAGAAATGATGGAAATATAAGATTCTAATTTAGAGTGTGTATAATTTTCCCAACATATGTATATTTTTTTTACAATGATGAGAGGAGCTTTTTATTCAAGCTTCTCACACTCTTTCTGTGATACAGGCACAGAGACATGTCTGGGGGACATTCGTTTTACTAATATATCATCTTTTATGACCTCAGCTCTTAAACTCAAGATTTATGAGACAAGATTCATGAGACTATTTTGATAATTTTAGGGAAGACAGTTACTGTGGAAAAGATTGGTCTTTATCAATTTTTGCTATTTTACAAATCTAGGGTACCCATATTTGGCACAGTGTTCCCAAATAAGTGCACTGTCAATTTTTAAATTAAAGATTAAAAATAAATCAAAACTCATTTTCCTATATATAGATCTTTTTCTTTTGTTTTAGCTTAATTTTTTTAATTGGAGGAAAATTGCTTTACAATGTTGTATTTGTTTCTGCCCTGCTGCTAAGTCACTTCAGTCATGTCCAACTCTGTGCGACTCCATAGATGGCAGCCTACCAGGCTCCCCTGACCCTGGGATTCTCGAGGCAAGAACACTGGAGTGGGTTGCCATTTCCTTCTCCAATGTATGAAAGTGAAAAGTGAAAGTGAAGTCGCTCAGCCGTGTCCGACTCTTAGCGACCCCGTGGACCATAGCCTACCAGGCTCCTCCATCCATGGGATTCTCCAGGCAAGAGTACTGGAGTGGGGTGCCATTGCCTTCTCTGTGTTTCTGCCCTACAACAATGCAAATCAGCCATAATTATAACTATATCACCTCCTACTTGAGCCTCCCTCCTCTCCCTGCAGTGCACCCTTTTAGGTAATCACAGAGTGCCAGGCTAGGCTCCCTGTATTGTATAGCAACTTTTTACCACCTATCTATTTTACACATGGTACTAGAGCCTGTTATACGGAGTGAAGTAGGTCAGAAAAATATTTTTTCTGGAGCAAAGGTTTTCATATGTTTTCTCAGAGGAGTGAATATTTAAAAATAGCATACAATAAATATGTTAAATTTATATGTCAGAAATTACATGAAGATCACTAAGGATTAAAGAGGGGACTATTCAGTTTTAAAGAAAGTAATTTTGAAAAGCTAAGGGATTAATTATCCATTGATTATCATTCACTTTTTTCATTCCTTTCCCCAGTGTCATACGTTTCCATAAACACTGACTCTGTCCATGCCATATTCCTGTTGATTTTTACCCATATATCTGAATCTTTGTTTCCTCTCTGTAAAGCAAATTTATATAAAATGTTACCTCATAAAGATTTAACTAAATGTCCCAGGCCAAACTACTCTCTGTTCTCTCTACTCTTATGTATGTCTTATGTACACAACATGTTTTAGAATGCCTTATGTGTAATTTACATTGCTTTTTGAAAATATGTGTATGGAGAATTCTCATTAAATTATAGGCATTTTGAGTTTAACTGTGACTTATGCTTCTTAAGACAGCTGTATGTTGTTACGTGGAAAACCACTGTTGATTCCAGTCCTACCTCCACTCCAGAGACCTGAGATGAGTGAAATTGTTTTCAGTGTCATGTCAATGGCCCTTAATGACTTCTTCGATGATTCTAGCAATTATCCTTAGTGACCTCTTCTGCAAACTGAGCCTTTTAATTTTAAGAAGAATATACAGAAAAAAGTTATCAAACTTATCAGTAAAAAAGTAAGGGCTTACATTTAAAGTGTATTAAGAAATTAATACAACTCAATAACAAAATTATAAAAAATTGGATTTTTTCTTAAATGGGCATAGTAACTCAAAAGAAAAATTTCCAGAAACATTTAAATGTTCAACAGGAACATGAAAAGTTGATCAACATTACTAATCATTGCTGCTGCTACTGCTGCTAAGTCGCTTCAGTCATGTCCGACTCTGAGCGACCCCATGGACTGCAGCACTCCAGGCTTCCCTGTTGAACCTTGTTAAATCCCAACATGTTGACTTCAGGTAGAGGCAAAAAGTCTTCCCCACTCATAGTACTATTTACTATAATCATTTAAAAAATGTCTATCCAACCTATCAGAATATAAACTATAAATTATCATTTGTCTTTTCTTTTATTGAAATACAGTTGATTCGTGATATTACATTCAGGTCATGTGTACAACATAGTGATTCACTATTTTCATAGGTTCAGTTCAGTTCAGTTCAGTCACTCAGCAATGTCCGACTCTTTGCAACCCCATGAATCACAGCGCGCCAGGCCTCCCTGTCCATCACCAACTCCCGGAGTTCACTCAGACTCACGTCCATCGAGTCGGTGATGCCATCCAGCCATCTCATCCTCTGTCGTCCTCTTCTTCTCCTGCCCCCAATCTGTCCCAGCATCAGAGTCTTTTCCAATGAGTCAACTCTTCACATGAGGTGGCCAAAGTACTGGAGCCTCAGCTTCAGCATCATTCACTACGTTTAAAGTTATTATAAAATAATGGCTACTTCTCGTGTTGTGCAATACATCCTTCTGCATTTTTATTTTATACACACTAGTTCATCTGAACGCAGAGTTCCAAAGAATAGCGAGGAGATATAAGAAAACCTTCCTCAGCAATCAGTGAAAGGAAATAGAGGAAAACAATAGAATGGGAAAGATAAGAGACCTCTTCAAGAAAATTAGAGATACCAAGGGAACATTTCATGCAAAGATGGGCACAAAAAAGGACAGAAATGGCATCGACCTAACAGAAGCAGAAGATATTAAGAAGAGGTGGCAACAATACACAGAAGAAATATACCAAAAGGGTCTTAATGACCCAAATAACCATGATGGTGTCATCACTCGCCTAGAGCCAGACATCCTGGAATGTGAAGTCACGTCGGCCTTAGGAAGCATCACTGTGAACAAAGCTAGTGGAGGTGATGGAATTCTAGTTGAGCTATTTCAAATCCTGAAAGATGACACTGTGAAAGTGCTGACTCAATATGCCATCAAACTTTGAAAACTCAGCAGTGGCCATAGGACTGGAAAAGATAATTTTCAATTCCAATCCCAAAGAAAGGCAATGTCAAAGAATGCTCAGACTACCACACAATTGCACTCATCTCATGGCTAGCAAAGTAAGCTAAGATTCAACAATGAGTGAGCCGAGAACTTCAGATGTTCAAGCTGGATTTAGAAAAGGCAGAGGAACCAGATATCAAATTGCAAACATCTGCTGGATCATAGAAAAAGCAAGAGAATTCCAGAAAAACATCTACTTCTGCTTCATTACTATGCTAAAGCCTTTGGCTATATCAGTCCAGTTGAGTCGCTCAGTCGTGTCAAACTTTTTGCAACTCCATGAATCGCAGCATGCCAGGCCTCCCTGTCCATTACCAACTCCCGGAGTTCACTTAAACCCATGTCCATCGAGTCGGTGATGCCATACAGCCATCTCATCCTCTGTTGTCCCCTTCTCCTCCTGCCCCCAATTCCTACCAGCATAAGAGTCTTTTCCAATGAGTCAACTCTTTGCATGAGGTGGCCAAAGTACTAGAGTTTCAGCTTTAGCATCAGTCCTTCCAATGAACACCCAGGACTGATCTGCTTTAGAATGAACTGGTTGGATCTCCTTGCAGTCCAAGGGACTCTCAAGAATATTCTCCAAAAGGGAACCCTCCTACACTGTTGGTGGGAATGCAAACTAGTACAGCCACTATGGAGAACAGTGTGGAGATTCCTTAAAAAATTGCAAATAGAACTACCTTATGACCCAGCAATCCCACTGCTGGGCATACACACTGAGGAAATCAGAATTGAAAGAGACACATGTACCCCAATGTTCATCACAGCACTGTTTATAATAGCCAGGACATGGAAACAACCTAGATGTCCATCAGCAGATGAATGAATAACAAAGCTGTGGTACATATACACAATGGAGTATTACTCAGCCGTAAAAAAGAATTCATTTGAATCAGTTCTGATGAGATGGATGAAACTGGAGCCAATTATACAGAGTGAAGTAAGCCAGAAAGAAAAACACCAATACAGTATACTAACACATATATATGGAATTTAGGAAGATGGCAATGACGACCCTGTATGCAAGACAGGAAAAAAGACACAGATGTGTATAACGGACTTTTGAACTCAGAGGGAGAGGGAGAGGGTGGGATGATTTGGGAGAATGGCATTCTAGCATGTATACTATCATGTAAGAATTGAATCGCCAGTCTATGTCTGACGTAGGATACAGCATGCTTGGGGCTGGTGCATGGGGATGACCCAGAGAGATGTTATGGGGAGGGAGGTGGGAGGCGGGTTCATGTTTGGGAATGCATGTAAGAATTAAAGATTTTAAAATTAAAAACTCAAATGTTAGTGGAAAAAAAAAATAAAAGTTCTGTAATGATTTCAGAAAAGTTTTATTTGCACATGCACAGATAGAAAGCTATTGCTTTTATAAGAAATATTACTTATGAGAATGGGTTAGGCATGAGAATGATGCATGAGCAAGAAAAATAACTGGAGTAAATAAGTAATACAATTTGATAGAAAAAAAAAGAATATTCTCCAACACCACAGTTCAAGAGCATCAATTCTTTGTTGCTAAGCTTTCTTCACAGTCCAACTCTCACATCCATACATGACTACTGGAAAAACCATAGCCTTGACTAGATGGACCTTTGTTAGCAAAGTAATGTCTCTGCATTTAAATATGCTATCTAGCTTGGTCATAACTTTCCTTCCAAGGAGTAAGCGTCTTTTAATTTCATGGCTGCAATCACCATCTGCAGTGATTTTGGAGCCCCCCAAAATAAAGTCTGACACTGTTTCCACTGTTTCCCCATCTATTTGCCACGAAGTGATGGGACAAGATGCCATGATCTTCATTTTCTGAATGTTGAGCTTTAAGCCAACTTTTTCACTCTCCTCTTTCATTCTCATCCAGAGGAATTTTAGTTCCTCTTCACTTTCTGCCATAAGGGTGGTGTCATCTGCATATCTGAGGTTATTGATATTTCTCCTGACAATCTTGATTCCAGCTTGTGTTACTTCCAGTCCAGCGTTTCTCATGATGTACTCTGCATAGAAGTTAAATAAGCAGGGTGACAATATAAAGCCTTGACACACTCCTTTTCCTGTTTGGACCCAGTCTGTTTTTCCATGTCCAGTTCTACCTGTTGCTTCCTGACCTGCATATAGGTTTCTCAAGAGGCAGGTCAGGTGGCCTGGTAGTCCCATCTCTTTCAGAATTTTCCACAGTTTATTGTGATCCACACAGTCAAAGGCTTTGGCATAGTCAATAAAGCAGAATAGATGTTTTTCTGGTACTCTGTTGCTTTTTTGATGACCCAGCGGATGTTGGCAATTTGATCTCTGGTTCCTCTGTCTTTTCTAAAACCAGCTTGAACATCTGGAAGTTCACGGTTCATGTATTGCTGAAGCCTGGCTTGGAGAATTTTGAGCATTACTTTACTAGCATGTGAAATGAGTGCAATTGTGTGGTAGTTTGAGCATTCTTTGGCATTGCCTTTCTTTGGGATGGGAATGAAACTGCCCTTTTCCAGTCCTGTGGCCACTGCTGAGTTTTCCAAATTTGCTGGCATATTGAGTGCCTCACTTTCACAATGTCATCTTTCAGGATTTGAAAGAGCTCAAACTAGCTTTGAACTAGCTTTGCTCATAATGATGCTTTCTAAGGCCCACTTGACTTCACATTCCAGGATGTCTGGCTCTGGGTGAGTGATCACATCATCATGGCTATTTGGGTCATTAGCAAGAGAGTTCCAGAAAAACATCTATTTCTGCTTTATTGACTATGCCAAATCCTTTGACTGTGTGGATCACACTAAACTGTGGAAAATTCTGAAAGAGGTGGGAATACCAGACCACCTAACCTGCCTCTTGAGAAATCTGTATGCAGGCCAGGAAGCAACAGTTAGAACTGGACATGGAACACCAGACTGGGTCCAAACAGGAAAAGGAGTGTGTCAAGGCTTTATATTGTCACCCTGCTTATTTAACTTCTATGCAGATTACATCATGAGAAATGCTGGACTGGAAGAAACATGAGCTGGAATCAAGATTGCCAGGAGAAATATCAATAACCTTAGATATGCAGATGACACCACCCTTATGGCAGAAAGTGGAGAGGAACTAAAAAGCCTCTTGATGAAAGTGAAAGTGGAGAGTGAAAAAGTTGGCTTAAAGCTCAACATTCAGAAAACGAAGATCATGGCATCCAGTCCCATCACTCCATGGGAAATAGATGGGGAAACAGTGGAAACAGCATCAGACTTTATTTTGGGGGGGCTCCAAAATCACTGCAGATGTTGACTGCAGCCATGAAATTAAAAGACGCTTACTCCTTGGAAGAAAAGTTATGACCAACCTAGATAGCATATTCAAAAGCAGAGACATTACTTTGCCAACAAAGGTCCGTCTTGTCAAGGCTATGGTTTTCCCAGTGGTCATGTATGGATATGAGAGTTGGACTGTGAAGAAAGCTGAGCACTGAAGAATTGATGCTTTTGAACTGTGGTGTTGGAGAAGACTCTTGAGAGTCCCGTGGACTGCAAGGAGATTCAACCAGTCCATTCTGAAGGAGATCAGCCCTGGGATTTCTTTGGAAGGAATGATGCTAAAGCTGAAACTCCTGTACTTTGGCCACCTCATGCGAAGAGTTGACTCATTGGAAAAGACTCTGATGCTGGGAGGGATTGGGGGCAGGAGGAGAAGGGGATGACAGAGGATGAGATGGCTGGATGGCATCACTGACTCGATGGACGTGAGTCTGAGTGAACTCTGGGAGTTGGTGATGGACAGGGAGGCCTGGCGTGCTGCGATTCATGGGGTCACAAAGAGTTGGACACGACTGAGTGACTAAACTGAACTGAACTGAACTGAAGATACTTTTGTATATTTCTTCTGTGTATTTTTACCACCTCTTCTTAATATTTGCTGCTTCTTTAGATCGATACCATTTCTGTCTTTTTTTTGTACCCATATTTCCATGAAATGTTCCCTTGTTATCTCTAATTTTCTTGAGGAGATTTCTAGTCTTTCCCATTCTGTTGCATTGATCGCTGAGGAAAGCTTTCTTATCGTTCCTTGCTATTCTTTGGAACTTTGCATTCAGATGCTTATATCTTTCCTTTTTTCCTTTGCTTTTCACTTCTCTTCTTTTCACAGCTATTTGTAAGGCTTCCCCAGACAGCCATTTTGCTTGTTTGCATTTCTTTTCCATGGGATGGTCTTGAGCCCTGTCTCCTGTACAATGTCACGAACCTCCATCCATAGTTCATCAGGCACTCTATCTATCAGATCTAGTCCCTTAAATCTATTTCTCACTTCCACTGTATAATCATAAGGAATTTGTTTTAGGTCATACCTGAATGGTCTAGCAGTTTTCCCTACTTTCTTCAATTTAAGTCTGAATTTGGTAATAAGGAGTTCATGATCTGAACCACAGTCAGCTCCCGGTCTTGTTTTTGCTGACTGTATAGAGCTTCTCCATCTTTGGCTGCAAAGAATATAATCAGTCTGATTTCAGTGTTGACCATCTAGTGATGTCCATGTGTAGAGTTTTCTCTTGTGTTGTATGAATCACAACAAACAGTGAAACATTCTTAAAGACGTGGTGCTATCAGACCACCCTACCTGCCTCCTGTGAAACCTCTATCCAGGTCAAGAAGGAACAGTTAGAAATAGACATAGAAAAACAGACTGGTTCTGGATTGGGAAAGGAGTATGTCAAGGTATATATTTTCACCTGACTTAGTTAACTTATATGCAGAGTACATCATGTGAAATGTTGGACTGGATAAAGCCCAAGCTGAAATCAAGATTGCCAGGAGAAATATCAGAAACCTCAGATATGCAGATGACACCACTCTTATGGCAGAAAGTGAAGAAGAACTAAAGAGCCTCTTGATGCAAATGAAAGAGGAGAATGAAAAAGCTGGCTTAAAATTCATCATTCAAGAAACAAAGATCATGACATTTGATCTCATCTTTTCATGGCAAATAGATGAGGAAACAATGGAAACAGTGACAGAGTTTATTTTGGGCTCCAAAATCACTGCAGGTGGTGACTGCAGCCATAAAACTCCAAATGATTGTCCCTTGAAGAAAAGCTATGATACACTTACTGACAAATTTCCACAGAGTCAAACCTATGGTTTTTCCAGTAGTATGTATGTATATGAGAGTTAGACCATAAAGAAAGATGAGCACTGAAGAATTGATGCTTTTGAACTGTGGTGTTGCAGAAGACTCTTGAGACACCCTTGGACTGCATGGAGATCAAACCTGTCAATCCTGAAGTGAATAAGAACCCAGTTCATTTCTGAAATTAGGTAGTTATTTCTTTTATAATATTTATATACTTTTAATATATATGTATATATTTAAGATGTACAACATGATTTAATATATACATAGACAGTTATTACTCCAGTCAAGCTAATTTACATATCATCCCCTCACATAGTTATCATTTGTGTGTATGGTGAATGCACTTAGTCTACTGTTAGTAGTTCTGACTGATTCTTTTTTATATTTTGTAATTCCTTCTTAAAATTCTCACTGTATTCATATATTCTTTTCCCTAATTCAGTTAGCATTATCATTACTAATGCTTTGAACTCCTTATCTGGTAAATCATTTATTTCTGTTTAATTAGTTATTATTTCATGGATTTTGTCCTGTTATTTTAATTGGGACAAATTTGCCCGTTTGCTCATTTTTGTTTAACTTTCTCTCTTTCTGTGAAATTAGGTGAAACATTTACTTACTTTAGTCTTAAAGTGGTGTCCTTTTGTGGGAGCATGCTTGTACAGTCTGCCTATGCCTAGTAGCTTTGGTGGGAAATCTGCATCTGACTTAGCATTTTCTCTGGATGTCCTGACAGTTATCACCTTGGTAGCAGGCAGGGCTGGAGGTGAAAAAGTTGGAGCCAGAGGTGTCAAGTCTGAGGTGGCTCTGTTCCTTCTAAATGTGGGTTCTCCCCCTCCCAGCACCAGTGCCCTCATCCCAGAGGGAAGCAGTGCTGGAGCTAGAGGAGCTGGAGTGTATACTCTCCATGGGTCGGGTAAGAGCTATGGTGGTTCTCGGGTTATTCAGAGTTGCAGAATGCTTCTGAAGCACTGCCTTCTTAAACACCATTAATTGATGTCCCACCTCTTTCAGGGGGTTCCCTGATAGCTCAGTTGGTAAAGAATGTGCCTGCAATGCAGGAGACTCTGGTTCTGTTCCTGGGTTGAGAAGATCCCTTGGAGAAGGGATAGGCTACCCACTCCAGTATTGTGGCCTGGAGAATTCCATGGACTGTATAGTCCATGGTTTCACAAACAGTCTGACACAACTGAGCAACTTTCACTTCACTCACCTCTTTCAGATGTGTTCAAGATCCAAGGCTACTCCATCTCTCACAACTGAGTTTTCCTGTCAGCCACAGCAGCCTTTGCTCTAGCACGGAGCTATGCAATAGGACAAGCAGGGATGAAACAAATGCTCAACTCAGGGCAGTCAGGGGAAATCTGCTTCCTCTATCTTGCTTTGGGAGCAAGCAAGTATATGCATGCTCTTCATAAGCAGTCTAGCTTTCTTGCAGCCTTCCTGGTAGTTCTACTGCATTTCAAACCAGGTAAGGGGACTCCACTTCTCAGTGTTGCAACCCTGGACTAGAGTATCCAATATGTTGCTGCAACCACTCACTCCCCAGAAAGTATTGCCACTTGTGTAATCCCTCTTTTCTTCTGTGTCCCTTCTAAAAGGTGCAAGTCCTGATCTGTTCACTTCTCTTACCTTCCTGTCTAATTCCATGTGGTTCTCTCTTACAGCCTTGGTTGTACAAGAATCTGTCAGTTTCCAGTTTGTTTTCAGTGAGAATTACTCTACATATAGATATATTTTGATGTGTTCATGGTGGGAAATGAGGTCCACACCCTCCTAGTTTGCCATATTGATCCCCTAGAACTGTCTTGTTTTTATTGTGCAGACTAGATAAGCTAGAAAATAGACCTCTTTGTGTATGCATGTGTATGTGAGCATATAAACAGAAAGGAGGCATAAAAATTTAGTAAGAGAAGAGTTAGTTAATAAATGCCATTTAGCCATAAAATCAAATTTTAATTTTTACTTCACATTATAGAATGAATTCCAGTTGAGTAAAAGTGCTATGTATAAAACTTAAGGTGGAAAAAAATATGAAGTAGATTTATAGGATATCTCTGAATGAGAGGAAATTTATGAAGTTTAACACAAATGGAAGAAACAGTTAATCAGTTGATGGAAGACTATTCATTAAACAACCCTTTCTTTCCTGATTGGTTTGTTTTGCTCTTCCTGTTTTATTTGGGAATTTACTTTTGGATAATCTCATTTTTTCATTTATCTATATACTCATTCTTAATTTGCAACCAAATTATTTAAGTTACTGGTACTTCATTATATATTTTAATATATATTGCTTCAAGTCTGTTTGCTTATTGATTATTATTTTTCTACAGAACTTTTAGAATTAATTTTGTCACTTTCCCGAAGAAGTCCTCCTTTGATGTTTATTTGAGTTGAATTAAGTTGTGGATTATTTTTGGATAAAAAAGCCAAGTAAAGTTATATGTTCAATTCATGCCATATACTAAATAGTTTCCAGGAAGAATCAAAGGTCAAATACAAACTATCACACACACAAAAAAGGAGGAAAATGGGGAGGAAGAGGAGAAAAAAAATAGAAAAGAAGGAGAAACAGAAATATTGGCTAATAGTAGAATTTGTATTAAGAAAAGAAACTCTAAACAAAAGTGCATAAAGAGATTTTATGTGAAAAATTAATAAATATATCAATTTTATAATTTTATTAATTATAAATAATACAAACAAGTATGAAAATACTATCAGCACACAGAGAAATTATTTACCACTAGTAGTCACAACATTTTAATATTTCTTCTCTATAAACATTGGTACAAATAAATGAGGAAAAATATAGTAAGACAAAAGAAAGTGAATAGAAAATTCATAGAAGTAAAAATGGCCAGAAAATAAACAAAATATTAATATATTTCAACATTACTCAAAAATTAGAAAAATAAAAACTGCCTTCATTAATATTTTTTTAGAATGCTTATAGAGTATATATTGTGTAAGTTGCTATTCTATGTTCCATAATATATAATATGATTGATGCCTTCAAAAAGGCAAAGGATCTTAATCACACTTCAGGTTAAAGTAGACCTGAATCTACTGTAGCCAACTTGTTATAATTTGTTATTAATTATTCTACAAAACGTATATGTGACTGTGTGAGTGTGTGTTTATTCTTCCTCACTCCTTTTTTCCCCATTCTTGGAATTGCATCTAGATCAAACTTCATTACTTTAAATATAGATTATTGCAAAGTTAGGGGCTTTCCAGGTTGTACAGTGGTAAAGAATCTGCCTGCCAGTGCGGGAGGTGCAAGACTCAGATTTGATCCTTGGATCAAGAAGATTCCCTGGAGTAGGATATGGCAATCCACTCCAATATTCTCACCTGGAAAATTCCATGGACAGAGGATCCTGACCGTCTACAGTCCAAGGGGTTGCAGAGAGTTGGATACGACTTGAGTGAAATAGTTAACTTAGGCAGGTTGATGAGTCCAAGCCTAAGGCCTCTTTAAAGGGGCCTTTAAAAGAGGAGGTAAATGTTCTTTCTTTTTCACTTTCTTTTGTCTGAAACAAGTAGGCCTCATAGGCAACAGTATCACGTGTTCAAGGACATGCCTTTTTTTTGAGCTTCAGATGCTTGTTATGGGAGAAGGTCTGGGTAAAAACTTCCGCAGTCTTGAGCTCTGAGTTAACCTGTTCTTTCTGGCTAATCTTGTGCTGATGTCATCACACGATGTAAGTTACAGGCAAGAGTCTGGGCAAAATTCTCATAGCCTTGACATATTTTTTATCTATCCTCAGCAGCTGGTTGAGAAGTATATAAGGCCCCACTTAAACTAGTGAGGCAGGTACTTTCCTGCCCCCTTCCAGTGCCTCTTGCTGGATGCTTTATCCCTTTTACTTTAATAAATTCTGCATAAAGCTCTGAGTGACTGAGACTGTCTTTGGTCCCAGAGTCAACTCTTCTCATTTGGAGACCAAATCCAGTGGTACCGTTCACCATAAGCTATCATGAGCAACTGAGCACATGCTTACACATGCAATTAGTTAGCTTGCTTCTTGTCTCTCTCTCCCTCAAACTCATCTACTTGTGTCTACCAGGTCAGTTTTCTGAATAAAATTATCATTTCAGTCTGCCAGAAAATTTTAAGTGTTTCAAACAGACTATGTAGAATCAGATATAATGTTTTCTATTAGCTAAACAAGGTAAATCAAGGCAAATTCTTCTAAGCATTTAATTTTGATTCTTTGTTGAGTTATTAAGTTGGAAACACTGACCTGAGACAATTCTCTAAGAATAATCTGAGTTGATAATAAAAGTTATTATTGAGTTTCCTCCTGATTTAGTCTGGTATTTGTGGAATTTGGATTAAGATCTGCCGGACAGTTTTGAATTTCATTCATATATCTTTAAACCAACATAGTCTAATGATTTATAGATTAATACTTTACATAAGAATATAGTTTTCATTTTCTGTGTCCTTTAAGCTATAAATCATTTAAGTTTTCCATAGAAGATTAAGTTTCTTTAAGAATATTATAGGTCCTCATAATTTTTTTCAGAACATTTATCACTTCCTTATTTCTCAGGCTATAAATAAAAGGGTTTAATAAAGGAATTACTATTGTGTAAAAAATTGCAACTGGTATATCTTTATCCCCTTCTTCAAATGGTCGAATATACATGAGAAGACAAATGTAGAATATTGAGACAGATAGAAAGTGGGATGCACAAGTAGATAAGGCTTTACCTCTCCCTTGTCTGGATTTCATTTTGAAAACAGTGAAAAGAATGTAAACATAAGAAATCAAGACAGTGGCAATGGTAATGATTTGAATGGGCATTGAAAAAATATATATCATTAGTTCATTAATATAAGGGTCAGTACAGGAAAGTCTATATAGTGGAAGAATGTCACAAAAAAAGTGGTCAATTCGACTAGATCTACAGAAAGTTAACCTCAATAGAAGTCCTACATGAATCATAGAATGCAGGTTGCTAGCTATGTAGGCCCCTGTGGTCATCTGAATGCAGAGTTTCTTTGACATCATAGTGTGGTACTGCAGTGGTTTGCAGATGGCCACATAGCGGTCATAGGCCATTGCTGCCAGGAGAAAGCAATCTGCAGTTTCAGCAAGGCAGAGAAAATAAAATTGTACCATGCATTCATAAAGGGAGATCATTCTGTCTTTAGAAGATAAATTCTGTAGCATCTTGGGGGTTATGGCACTGGAGCAACAGAAATCCATCAGAGCGAGGTTACCCAGGAAGATGTACATTGAAGTGTGAAGATGACGTTCCATAAAAATCAATGCCACCAGACCAAGATTGCCCACCATAGTGATCAGATAGATGGTAAGAAACACCAGAAACAGAAGGGTCTTCAGCACTGGATGATCTGTAAGTCCTTTGAGAATGAACTCAGTTGTCAAAGATTCGTTTTCCTTAGCCATTTCTGGCTTTTCAGCTGGGATAGAAATGGCACAGAAATGAGATTCTAAATTAGAATGTATCTCATTCTTTCCTCTAATTTCCCCACATACAAAAAAAAGAAGCTCATCTTTAATCATCCTGTGCTGTGTCCTGACTACTAGTCCATGCGTGGTAGATTAAGTCTGTGAGAATGAAAGTATCACAGACTGTGTACTGAGGGGTAATCTAGAAATCCTGTGTAAATTCTCAGGGCAGAAAACATTTTTATGCATGAATTATCTAATGCTGATGTACTAATTCCTGGTTAATATATATAATTTGACATTTCCAAAATTAGAAGACATAGGAAAATTTTATGGTGTTTTTTCTCCAGGAAAAGAAAAGTTTTAAATACAGTCCTATGGGATTGATGTGGTGTTTGAAAATAAGTTAATTTAGACATTTAAAATGTCTAATTTTTAAAACTGCCCAGAATCATAGTTGGCTTTAAAAATTGTTTCTCCTGCTTAGTATCCCTTTATCAAGGGATAATTTAAAGGAAGACATTTTAAGCCTTTAATACAGTAAGAATATAGAAATTTTAGTTTTATTAATAGGTTAATTTTGTTATCATTTTTATATTTATTTCATCACATTCTGGATCCTACTGCTATGGTGATATGGCATACTCCCTCAAGAAGTTATTCTTAATTATTCATTTATCCTAATACTTCTTGTCTTTAGGTTTAACTCCTAAATTCATGTTTAATTCATGAGAATGAGGTTACCAAGTCTCCATTCAAAGTATTTATATAAATACCTATCTTGTACTCTATTATGGGCTTCCCAGGTGGCTCAGTGGGTAAAGAATTCACCTGCAATGCAGGGGACAGGGATTCGATCCCTGGATCTGGAAGATTCCCTGGAGGAGGGCATGGCAACCCACTCCAGCATTCCTGCCTGGAGACTCCCATGGATAGAGGAGTCTGGCGGGCTACAGTCCATAGAGTTGCAGAGTCGGACACAACTGAAGCAATTGAGCACAGCACACACACTCTGTTATACCTCTTGTAAGCAACTAATGTCATTTTGGTGAATCCCATGGAGGTTCTACGTTTATTATATGATTATGTTTACAAACTCATTTCCTTCTAATGCACTATATATTTATTGGAATTCACTGATCACCCAGATTTAATATAAATTTACTGTAGTTATGTTTAGTTAATATTACAAGAAGGATAAGTTTTAAGGAATGGTAAAATCATATTTCTTCTTTTCCAAAATTGATAAAATCTTTGGTTTCTGAATTTTTCAAATAAATAATATTAGAGAAGAACCTGAAAGTTCTTCAAAGTATATTACTTTAAAAACATTTCATTTAACTTTTTCCCTTTCTTATCCTTGTCTATTCTGAACTTAATACTTTCTTTTTGTTCACATAGCATCATGAGGTTTATCACTGGAAGGCTGTAAAATGAGTAAAATATGTTTGCCCTTTATAATGTAGGTCTATAATAGTTTTTGAAAACTCTTTCAGAATTAAAGTATTTTATGAAAACTTAGTAAAAATATTCAAAGACAGCATTTTATTATTATTTTAGCAATACCTGATGGTGAGTCAACTAAAGTTACTTGTCATGTGGACTATGGATTAGTTTTCAATAGTCATATTTTATAGAGAAGATATTGGATCAGAGTAATCCTGAGTGAAAACTCATTTTCTCTTCCCCAACTTGAAACATACATTATTATATAAATTAAACTGAATTAGAAATCAGTTTATCTCCTAGAATTATTTTATGGAATTCTTTATAGCCTTACCTGTGTATCTGCTGATAAGACTGGTACTTTTGCAGTCAAAATAGGTACTGTGTCTTGTTATGGCCTTTCATAGTGTCTTCAATTTAGAGAGAAACCAAGAAAATTATTAATTAGATAAAATGAGTAACCAATTAAAATGCTGACATTTTAGGAAAATGGGTGTTTCTGCATTTTAACATTTTAAATAAATTAGAAATGTCCTCATATTTTGAGTTCACTGATAGATATTTTATAGTATCTAATTGGCCACCTGATGTTATTTGTTTTTAGCAAAATTAATATTAAAACCTTGGTCTTGAAAACATTTGGGAATCAATTATGAAAATTTAGAACACTCCATCCACCAATATGTCAGTGACAATAATTATGTTAGCCTCGGAGCAAAGTAAAAGTTTTCCATTGATTCTAAAGGGATTTCCTTGGCATCTGCATCAGTGTTTCTGCAGAAACTCTTAACCTGAGAGACATAGTTCCCAAAACAAAGGTAAACCAAAGAGCATCACTTTAAGATGGATATCTTTTGAAAGTCTGAGGTTAAATCAAATGGCCATCTCTAAAGCTAGCTTAAGGATCATGCTGATTTTTCAAACACTTGATCAAAATAAACTTAATTCTTGATCTAGGTATATGGGGACACAAAGAAGGGCATAACTTAGAGCTAAGAGAGGCATCACAAAGAATTCCAATGATTCTTCAAGGAAAAGCTAAATTTCACTAAGCAGAAAATGTGTGGTGAGGTATAATAGGAAGAAACAGCGTATTTAAGGAATAGAGAGTAAATCTGGGTAGCCAGAGTCTGTGTGTATTCTAGGAATAGGAGGGGCTGAGAGGTTCTGCTTGTAACTGGTTCTGTTTTGACAACCTCCATTTTGCTGACATTGCTCTCTTACCAAGATAACGTCTCCTTTCCTAATTGTCAAATTGAAATGCATTTTTCAATTATTATCTTAATCAGCTATACGTTAATAATTAGTCACTGTTGATTACACTCTGATACTCATTGCCTCCTCAGGATTCTATGATAATAATTTTTATTCCTGCATCTCTGACTTTTTTATCAGTGTTATATTAGATCCCCTGGAGTTGGTGATGGACAGGGAGGCCTGGCGTGCCACGGTTCATGGGTTCGCAAAGAGTCAGACACAACTGAGTGACTGAACTGAACTGAATATTAGATCCTCTTTTCCTCACGACTACATATTTATTTAATTCAAAAAAACCCATCCTTGAGTACATTTAAAAAATCATGGCACTTTGTTTAAAAAAACTATTAATTTGCAAAAGATTTTTCTTAAAAAATTTTTTTTTGATGTAGACCATTTTTAAAGTCTTTATTGAATTTGTTATAATACTGTTTCTGTTTTCTGTTTTGTTTTTTTGGCCGCAACGTATGTGGAATTGTAGCTCTTCCACCAGGAATCAAACCCACACCTCCTGCATTAGAAGGCAAAGTATTAACCCCTGGACTTCCAGGAAAGTCCTGTAAAAAGAATTTTTCTAATATTTAGCTTGTAAATTACCATATTCCTTGATGTCAGTCAGCTGTTCTTGCTAACTAATCAGAATGTGTTGAATATATATATATATATTATATATTTAAATGGACCTACACCTCATTGAAATTCTTTGGAATATTTTTATGTCCTTCTTTCTCAAAATTACTTTTGCTCTTGGGGTCTTTTTGTGATTCCACATGAATTGTAAGATTTTTTTTTTTCTATTTTGATGAAAACTGCCATTGGGATTTTTACAGGGATTGCATTGAATCTATAGCTGGCTTTGGATAGTATGGACATATTAACAATATTAATTCTTCCAGACCATGGACATGGGATATTGTTCCATTTTTTTTTTTTTGCATCTGTTTAAATTTCTTTCATCAATGCCTATTGTTTTCAGTGTGTAAATCTTTTACCTATTTGGTTCATCTTACTCCCAAGTATATCATTGGGGTTTTTTTGTTGTTGTTCTTCATTCAAAAGTTATTTATTGAATGCTGTTCCAGATATTGGAGTAGGAAATACAACCCACTCCAGTGTTCTTGCCTGGAAAATTCCATGGACAGAGAAGCCTGGTGGGCTGTGGTCCATGGGGTCACGAAGAGTCGGACACGACTAAGTGACTAAGCATGCACGCATGTGCCAGATATAAAACTGGAGAGACAAGCATTAAACAAAATTGTGTGAATCATCTATATTTACAGTTGTGCAATGCAGGAGACCCTGGTTTGATTCCTGGGTCAGGAAGATCCCCTGGAGAAGGGAAATGTTACCCACTCCAGTACTCTGGCCTGGAGAGTTCCATGGACTGTATAGTCCATGGGGTCGCAAAGAGTCAGACGTGACTGAGCATCTTTCACTTCACTTCATTCCACAATTGTGAAAATGCTACAATGAAGTTGAGTAGATGTGTGAGAAGCTTAACCTTAGCAGTGGAATCAGAGAAGGTTTTCTTACCAAAGTATCATTTGAGGTGATGACAAACAGATTCACAGGGATCAGAAGGAAAGTGAAGAAATAGATGTGACTTAAACAGGGGTTCAAGATATTCTTGATTTTATACTTTAAAAGTGTTCTCTAGGAGTTGGCTAAAGCATCATATTAGACTTAACTCTTTTCTGCAGGCTTAAGTTTGAGGGTACACATGAGAAACAGGAGAGGTAAGCATAAAATTTGGCCCAGTCAGTCCTTATAATTCTCTTTGTTAAACTGTGATTAGTTGTGTGTTTCATGTCAAGCATGAGCAAGTATTTCTGAAGTTAATTTTGACACTTTAGGTTGAGTGCCACCAAGAGGGTTGTACGTCATTCTTGGCTCTGGACTTTGTATATTTGTTGTAGGATTTATATCACCAGATGGAACCAGTTAACTAAATTTATGTACTACGGATGCTTATAAGGCTGAGTGTTTTGAAATGAAGGATGATTTTATTTGTGCTATAACTGCAATAGGAAAAATTAATTTATTTTAATAGCATTAAAATATATATATATACAGTATATATACTTCTATACACTTCTATACACAGTAAAGTAATGAAAAGTAATATAAAGACTTCTATACGCAGTAAGGTAATGAAGCCTCAAAACTTTGTTGGGAACATGAAAGCTTCTGGCAATTTCTGCAAACTTAAATAAGAAATGAAAATTTGGTGACAATCATTATCACTGATATATAGTAGCTGGCAAAAAGGCAGAACACAATAGGTGATCTCATCTAGGTTTTGCCATTGCTAGCAAAGTAATATTATGAATATTTTATTTTTTTACTTTATTTTTTTATTGGAGTATAGTTACTTGACAATGTTGTGTTAGTTTATAATGCACAGCAGAGTGAATCAGCCACATGTACATATATATCCCCTCTTCCTTGAATTTCCTTCCCGTTTAGACCACCACAGAGCACTGAGTAGAGTACCCTGTGCTATACAGTTGATTTTCATTAATTATCTATCTTATAGGTATTAGTGCATATATAGTACTTCCCTAGTGGCTCAGACGGTAAAGCGTCTGCCTACAATGTGGGAGACCTGTGTTCGATCCCTGGGTTGGGAAGATCCCTGGGAGAAGGAAATGGCAATCCACTCCAGTACTCTTGCTTGGAAAATCCCATGGATGGAGGAGCCTGGTAGTGTATATATAACAATCTCCCAATCCACCCCACACCCTACTTCCCACCTTAGTACCCATACTCTTGTTCTCTATATTTGTGTCTCTAGTCCTGTTTTGCAAATAAGTTCTTCTATACCATTTTCCTCCCTGGGGAAGGAAATGGCAACCCACTCCAGTGTTCTTGCCTAGAAAATCCCATGGACAGAGGAGCCTGGTGGGCTACAGTGCATGGGGTCGCAAAGAGCTGGACATGACTGATAGACTAACACACATACCATTTTCCTAAATTCCGCAAGTTAATATACGTGTTAATATATAATATTTGTTTTTCTCTTTCTGACTTCACTCTTGTATGACAGTCTCTAGGTCTATCCACATCTCTACAAATGGTACAATTTTGTTCTATTTTATGGTTGAGTAATATTCCATTGAATTTATATACCACATCTTCATTTTTCATTCCTCTGTTGATTACGTTTAAGTTGCTCTCATTCCTGGCTGTTGTAAATAGTGTTTCAGTGAACATTGGGGTGCATTTATCTTTTTGAATTATGGTTTTCTCTGGGTACATGCCCAGGAATGGAATTGGTGAGTTATATGGTAGCTCTATTTTTAGTTTTTTAGGGAACCTTCATACTGTTCTCCATAGTGGCTGTATGAGTTTACATTCCCACCATTAGGGTAAGAGGGTTCCTTTTTCTCTACACCCTCTCCAGCATTTATTTGAAGATTTTTCAGTGATGGACTTTTAGATGGGTGTGAGATGATTCCTTATTGTAGTTTTGATTTGCATTTCTCTAATTAGTGATATTGAGCATTTTTTTCATGTGTTTGTTGGCATGTCTTCTTTGGATAAATTTTTATTTAGGTCTTCAGCCCATTTTTTGATTGGGTGATTTGTTTGTTTCTGTTTAATATAGAGCTGCATGAGCTGTTTGTATATTTTGAGTATTAATCCCTTGTCAGTTGCTTCATTTGCAAATATTTTCTCCCACTCTGAGGGTTGTCTTTTCTTTTTGTTTGTGGTTTCCTTTGCTATGCAAAAGCTTTTAAGTTTCTTTAGATCCCATTTGTTTATATCTGTTATTATTTTCATGATCCTAGATGGTGGGTCAACAAAGATCTTGCTGCGACTTATGTCAAAGAGTGTTCTGGGTGTTTTCTTCTAAGAACTTTATAATGTCCAGCATTACATTTAGGTCTTTAATCCATTTTGAGTTTATCTTTATGATTGGTATTAAGGAGTGTTCTAATTTTGTTCTTTCACATGTAGCCTTTCAGTTTTCCCAGCACCACTTATTGAAGAGACCATCTTTTCTCCATTGTATATTCTAGTGTATAATTGTTTTTGATTCTTTTGTGAGTGGGATTATTCTCTTTGTTTCTCTTTCATATATTTTGTTGTTAGTATATAGAAAGGTAGCTGATTTTTGTATGCTGATTTTGTATCCTATAACTTTACTGAACTTGTTGATTAGTTCTAATAGTATTTTGGTAGAGTCTTTATATTTGTCTACATACAACAGCATGTCATCTGAAAACAAGGATGATTTTGCTTCTTTATTTCCTATTTGGATGTCTTTGTCTCTTTCTCTTGCCTAATTACTCTGGGAAGTATTGTTAACGTTGTGTTAAGTGGGAGTGGTGAGACTAGGTACCCTTGTGATGGTTCTGATTTTAAAGGAAAAATTTCAGCTCTTCACTGTTGAGTGTGATTTAAGCTGTATGCCTGTTATATATGGCCTTTATTATGTTGAGGTATTTTAATTCTACATTTGGTTTGTTGAAATCTGTTATAATTAAAGGAAGTTGAATTTTGATTAAGTAACTTTTCTGCATCTTTTGAGTGATCATATGACTTCATCTTTCATTCTGTCAATGTGGCTTATTACATTTGTTGATTTGTATATGTTGACCACATATCCCAGGGATAGATCCCACTTGTTCATAGTATATGATCCTTTTAATGTGCTATGAAATTTGATCTACTGGAATTTTGCTGAGTGTTTTCATATCTATGTTCATCAGGTAAATTGGCCTGGAGTGTATTTGTAGTATTATTATTTAATTTTTGTATCATGAGGTTGAAAAGTGTTCCCTCCTCTTATATTTTTAAGAAGAATTTAGAGAGGATTAGCTTTAGGGAAAATCCCATGGGCAGAGGAGCCTGGTAGGCTGTAGTCCATGGGGTCGCTAAGAGTCGGACACGACTGAGCAACTTCACTTTCACTTTTCACTTTCATGCATTGGAAAAGGAAATGGCAACCCACTCCAGTGTTTTCGCCTGGAGAATCCCAGAGACAGGGGAGCCTGGTGGGCTGCCGTCTATGGGATCGCACAGAGTCGGACAAGACTAAATCGACTTAGCAGCAGCAACAGCTTTAATTCTGCTTAAAGGTCTGATAGAATTCATCAGTGAAATGAACTGGTCCTGGGCTTTTATTTCTTGGTAGGTATTTGATTACTGATTAAATCTCTTTACTTGATATATTCAATTTTCTTTTTCTTCATGATTCGGCTTTGGTAGGTTGTATATTTCTAGAAAGTTATCCAATGGTCTAAAGTGAAAGTGAAAGTGAAGTCGCTCAGTCATGTCCGACTCTTTGTGACCCCATGGACTGTAGCCCACCACTGGTCTAAATTATCCAATTTATTGGATTGTAGTTTTTCATAATAGCCTCTGTCATCCCTTGTATTTCTGTGGTATTGATTGTAATGTCTCTTCTTATTTGTAACCGTATTTGAGTCCTCTCTGTTTTTCTTGGTTAGTCTAGCTGAAGGTTTTTTGATTTTGTTTATCTTTCAAAAACCAACTCTTAGTTTTATTTATCTTTTTTATTGTCCGTCTAATCTCTTTTATTTGTTTATGCTCTAATATTTGCTCTTTCCTTTCTTGTGCTATCTCTAAGCAGCTGAGAGTAAGCAGGAGCTGAGTTTAGGGCCCTTTCAAAATCTCTAGGGGTGCAGACAGAAGCATGTCCTTTGGGTCCCTGAGCCAGTAGGAATATTCATGGATTGTGACTGGAAAGGCCTCCAGTTACAGAATTCTTTCTGTGTCTACAATCAGACTGAGTTTGGTAGGCCCCTCCAGGGGCACCTGGACTATAGCTGAGAGGGACTGGAGCCATTTCATGGACCACTTCAGGTACACAGCTCAGACAGAGGGTTGTGTGCCTAACACACAAGTGTGACATACAGGCGTGCATGACTCTTCCTGGAATCCTTGGTATATGTACTGGTAATGGAACCAAAGCTAAATGGGGCTGTAGTCGAGTTCTTAGGAGTCATGGAGCTGTTTCCAGGTCTGTACCTGGGCCTATGGTCAGTTAAGTCAGCTGCCTGAGTACATGTCTTCTTTCTCAAAACAGCTGTCCTAGATTATGGACTGCACTGGGTTTTCACAATCTTCTACCTAGATCTCAAAGCTCTCACAAAGTTACTCTTATCTGTGGATGGATGCCAGATTATTGTTGTTGAAGAGGGAATATGAGTTAGTGATATCTTATTAGGCTATCTTGTTAACATCTGATGACTAATTTTTGAGAGTGAAATTACCTTGGATACTTTATATAAATAAGGCAGCAGAGAGAACAAAAATCACTGGAGATTATTTTATAGCTTTTTGAGGTATAATTTATATGTAGTGAAATTTATTCACTTCAAGAAACTGTATAGACTTGTACCACTACCTCAGTCAAATTTCAGGACATTTTAATCACCTTAAAAAGTTGTTGAATATCTCTTTTCAGTCAGTGTCCTCCCCCAACCTGGCCCTAGGCAGCTTCTAACCTGGTGTCCTGTCACTATAGTTTTGCTTCCACTAAAATGTCTTTTTGGTAGGCCCCTACCAAACAGTTTGTAGAATCTTGTGTCTGCATATGTTTATTCAGTGTAATGAGGAGGACATGACAAGCCACTCCAGTATTCTCACCTGGAGAATCCCCATGGACAGAGTAGCCTGGTGGGCTACAAGTCCATGGGGTTGCAGAGTCAGACACAAGTGAGCAACTTAAGCACATAGCACATTCAGTGTAATACTTTTGAAATTCATTTACATTGTTGTATGTACCAGCAGCTCATTGATTTTTATTGCTAAATAGGAATACTTTTATTATCTATTTGTGATGCTGGAACTGAACCTCATGGACACTTCTTTGTCAGATGGTGCAGTGATAAGTTTTGTCAGTAGAGGGAACTAGAAGGATATTATAAGAGGCTGGTTCTTATCTAATTCTAGTTAGTGTCTTCTCCTCTTGATCCAGCAACATAAATATGAACAGCATTTATGAGCAATGAATTCATGAATTCATGAGCAATACCCACAGCACTCAATTACCAGCAAATTTTATTGCTAGAGTCACCTCAGTTGTAGGCTTCCTGATTGATGCTCCAGTCCCATTTGTTTTCTTCTTTACTTCATTAGCCAGCTAGCTTTGGATAAACGCTGGCCCAAAGCAATCTAGCAGATTTACTCTCCCATCCACTGGGCTGCAAGTCCCAGTCTACGACAAGGTCTGGATCCCAGTTTTGGGAAAAAATTTTACTTTCAAGTTTACCTTTATTTTGGAACTTTCCTTCAGCCATAGGCTATTTTTCTGAGTTCTCTAGTTATCTACTCCTGTTCCCAAGTTCTCCTTTGTCTCTTAACTGGACTCTTGCTGATCCAGGTTTGGTGCTTGGGGTGGTTTCAGGAGATAGATTCCACAAAAAAGGAATTATGAAATGTTTGATTCTTGGATTAATCATTGTGCTAAGATCTTTGACAATGGGACCTGCCAACTAGTAATCCAGGGCAACATAAATAGCAATCACAGTTAAGCTATAAACTACAGTGTCAGTTGAAGCATATTCTTTGGGAACTAAAGTGGCTAGTTCACTTGATCAAAATGGCACCAATAATGACCATAAGAATTATGACATGGGGTGGATTCTGAGTGCAATAAAGTGCTTACAGAAAATAGTAAGCATAGGCCCTTTAACTCTCAACTTCAGTCATCGTCTGTCTGATAAGAAATGAGCAAGGTGGCAGAACAGGAATTTCTAGACTCTCCTTGCTCCTGTGAACAAACCAATTCAACAGCAACACACAGACCGACTGCTTTTGCGTAAAACTCAGAAAACTGAATGTCTACTTTATCCTGAGTGAGCATAATACCAGTTACCTTGAAGCCAATAGGAAAGTTTGGGACCTATTCATCCCATAATTCCTACCCTCAGAAATTATGAATTATGTCTCAGTACCAGGTGATTGGGAGGAAACTTTCAGATTTTAGCTTCTAACTGGGGAACAAGGAAATGACTGCATCATATTTCCAATGGTCTAATTTTTCTGGGGACTGCCCAAGGCACTTGCTTTTGTCTTACCTGTCTTGGAATACTGATGGGGCCCATAAAACTCCAGATGCCTGTGGGGTCACTGAGAATAATGAAGGAAATTTGAACCTAGCATGCTAGCACTCGTCACAGCTCATCCAGTCAGCACAGCACAGAGTAGGAGGGCAAAAAATACCGGATCCCAACTGCTCCCTGGAGAGGGAAAAAATTAAATGTGTCCAATATTCCAGTTTTCCTAGATGCTATCCAGGGGATTGGCTTCTGCCTTGCTCATCATGATCCATCATATTCTACACAGCTGAGAATCACTAAGAATAAAGTTGGTAGGTTTGACTAGCATAAAAATTTAAGAGGCCCCCAGAATCTCTGGCCATGATGATCAGTGAGGAGTTTCTTCAGTACAAGGCTAATCCAAGAAGGCTGGAAGAGGTGGCTGTTTGTTTAATGCTGAGATATCAACACAAAGAATTAAGAAAAATGAGGAATCAGTGAAATATGTTCCTAAAGGAAGTGTAAGACAAATCTCTAGAAACCAACCCCAATGAAATGAAAATACAGATACCCCATGCTTTCAACAGTTCTCTTTATGCCACTTTGCTTTTATGAAAGACCTACAGTAGTACCTGTTTTAACTAACTGAAAGAAATCTGAAGAGGATTTTTGCTTTTATGAAAAAAGGCAAAAGTGAAAACAGCTTTCAGCATGTGTTTTTCAGTAAACTGTTATAGAGATAGTGTACTCCCCAAGTTCCTCCAAACTCCTTTCCTGGGAACTACACCCAGCATCTCAACATCATGCTGCCACAGCTTTGAACTTCATCTGTGAGCATCTATGCTTTATCTTGATATATTTTGTGCATTCTTTAGCAACATTTGTACTAAAGTATTTGCTTCTTTGTTTGATATACTTTTGGTTTATGAAAGATTTCATAGAAATGTCCAATTTTTGAATAGTAGGGGAAACCCTGTATATGATTTACCTGACAGAGGATTAGAATAACTTTAATAAAGATAGTCAACAGTGTCAGCAGAACAGTGCATGGATAAAGGGAGAATTTCAACAAAGAAATACAAAATTTTAAAAAAGGACCAGATAGATATCATGAAGTAAAGGAAAAAAATAATAGAACTGAAAACCTCACTAGAGAAATTCAGAATCCCTTTAGAATAGCAGAATAAAAGATCTGCAGAGTTAAAGACAGGCCATTGAAAATTATCTAGGCAGAGAAGAAACATAAGAATGAAAATATTTGAAGTAAACTTAAGGGACTTTGGTATGTCATGAAGCAGATTAATATATGTACTATAGAAATCCCAGTAGAAAAAGAAAAGGCAAAAATCTTATTCAACAGAATAAATGTCTGAAAACTTCCCAAATCTGGGAAAGTAAATGGACATCCTGATTAAGGAAGCCCACCAGAGATGCCCAAATGAAAAGCCAAAAGAAGTCCACACCCGGACACATTGTAGTCAAAGTGTCAAAAGTCTGAGACAAGAAAGAATTTTGAAACCAGTAAGAAAAATAAAAGCTACAGGGTAGTGTAAACGTATCTTTGATATGCACCACAAAATTAAAAAAATGTTTTTCATGTGACTTAAAATCACATAAGACCATTAAAGGAAAGAAAACAATAGGCTAATACTTGTGATGAATATAGATGTTACAAAGTCCTCAACAAAATGTTAGCAAATCAAATTCAATAACACATTGAAAGGATCATACACTATAATTAAATGGAATTTATTCCTGGGATATTAGGATGATTTGATATATGCAGATCAGCATGTGAAATATACCATATTAATAGAATGAGTAATTAAAACTATATGGTCACCTCTATACATACAGAAAAATCATTTGACAAAATTCAACATTATTTCATGATAAAAATTCTTAAAACTTGAGTATAGAAATAATGTACCTCAACATTATAAAAGGACACATTTGACAAACTCGCAGCTGAAATATTATAGTACTCATTAATGAAGAGTTGAAATCTGTGCCTCTGAGATTAATAACAATACAAGTATACACATACTTACCATTTTTACCCAGTCTAGCACTGGAAGTACTAACAAGAGCAGTCAGGCCAGAAAAATTCCTAAAAAGAATACAGTTGTTTGCAAATAACATAATCTTATATATAGAAAACCCTAAAGGTAAGGGGCGGTCCTAAGATGGCAGAGAAATAGGACGGGGAGACCACTTTCTCCCCCACAAATTCACCAAAAGAATATTTGAACGCTGAGTAAATTTCACAAAACGACTTCTGAATGCTGGCAGAGGACATCAGGCACCCAGAAAAGCAGCCCATTGTCTTCAAAATGATAGGGAGGGTGGTGGGAGGGGGGTTCAGGATTGGGAACTCATGTACACCCGTGGTGGATTCATGTCAATGTATGGCAAAGCCAATAGAGTACTGTAAAGTAAAAAATAATAATAATAAAAAAATAAAGAGCACACACACAAAAAAAAGATAAAAAGAGAGACAAAAGAGGTAGGGATGGAGATCCATCCTGGGAAGGGAGTCTTAAAGAAGAGAGAAGTTTCCAAACACCAGGAAATACTCTCACTGGTGAGTCTGTGGCAAGCCTTGGAACCTCAGAGGGCAACATAACTGGGAGGAAAAATAAATAAATAATTAAAACCCACAGATCACATGCCCAACCGTAACTCCAAGTGGAGAAGCAGCACAGATGCCCGCATCCGCCACTAGCAAGCGGGGACTAGGCAAGGAGATGCGGGCTGTATTGCTTAGAGTAAGGACCAGGCCTGAATGCCCCGAGGGCAATCTGAGGGAACTAACTTGAGATAGTAAACCAGACTGTGGGATAGCTACCCCGTGAAAAGCCCTAACCTAAGACACCGCCAGGCCCGTTTACAGAACAAAGGACTGAGCAGAGCTAGCCAGCTGCGGACCGGCCCATCCGCTGCTAGAGACGGGCAGGCAAGGGCAGCCAGAGCCAGAAGGGGGCAATGGTGGCCCCAGAGAGGCATCATCTACCAAACTGCAAGCAGGCTTCATTGCTAGCCAAGACTTCTTGGGATTCTGGATGGTCAACATCCGCCAGGAGGGTTGCAGCCAGAGATCAGCTCCAGAAGAGACACACGGCACACCTGAGAAGGTGCACTGATTGTACACCCAGAAAACTGATCGGCAGGGACAGCAGAGGTGATAAGTCGCAGCGACCGCACTCGCCAAGCACCTGGTCACCTGAGCTGCTCAGACCTGGGAAGGGCACAAAATGCAGGCTCAAGTTAGTCTGCGCCTTTGAGGACTACCCGAGTACCTGAACCTGAGCAGCTTGGACTTGAGAAATGCATACTACCCAGGGCCGGCCTCAGACAGTTCCCGGCAGAGCAACCTAGAGCCTAAGCAGTGTAGACAGGGAAAGCACACACGCCGTGAGCAGGGGCAAACCCAGTGTGGCTGAGACACTGCGAGCACATGCCAGTGTTATTTGTTTGCAGTGTTCCTCCCTCCCCACAGCACGACTGAACAAGTGAGCCTAAAAAAGTGTCCGCCATTGCCCCCTTGTGTCAGGGCAGAAATTAGACACTGAAGAGACCAACAAACAGAAGAAGCTAAAACAGAGGGAACTGCCTTGGAAGTGACAGGTGCAATAGGTTAAAACCCTGTAGTTAGCACTGACTATTTAGGAAGGGGCTTATAGATGTTGAGAAGTATAAGCAAGATCAAGGAACTATCTGAAAATGAACTGACCCCATACTGTTAACAACAATACCAGAAAAAGTCCTAGATATATTTTTACTATTATAATTTTTAAAATAAAAAAATTTAAAATTTTTAAGTCCTCTATTACTCCTTTAATTTTCATTTTTATAACCTACTATTACTTTGCAAAAATAAGACCCTATTTTTTAAAGCAAACTTCATATATATATATATTTTATAATTTTTGTGACTTTGTTTTTTTCTTTACTATTGTATTTTTGAGAATCCAACCTCTACTCTAGATTTTTAATCTTTGCTCTTTGGTATTTGTCATCAATTTTGTACCTTTAAGAACATGATCTTTAGTACCCATTTTTTACCTGGGAGCGAGGTTACTGGCTTGACTGCTCTCTTCGCCTTTGGACTCTCCTTTTTATCTACCAGGTTACCTCTATCTCCTCCCTCCCCCTTCTCTTCTCTACCCAACTCTGTGAATCTCTTTGCGTGTTCCGGACTGTGGAGAACACTTAGGGAACTGATTACTGGCTGGATCTGTCTCTCTCCATTTGATTCCCCCCTTTATCCTCCTGGCCACCTCTGTCTCCTTTGTCCCTCTTCTCTTCTCTGTATAACTCCGTGAACATCTCAGAGAGGTCCAGACTATGGAGAGCACATAGGGAAGTGATTACTGGCTAGCTTGCTCTCTCCCCTTTTGATTCCCCCTCTTCTCCTCCTGGTCACCTCTATCTCCCTCCTCCTTCTTCTCTTCTCCATGGAACTCTGTGAACCTCTCTGGGTGTCCCTCACTATGGGGAAACCTTTCATCTTTAACCTAGATGTTTTATCATCGGTGCTATATAGATGGAGATGTCTTGAGGCTACTGTAAGAATAAGACTGAAAACCAGAAGCAGGAGGCTTAAGTCCAAATCCTGAGAACACCAGAGAACTCTTGACTACAGGGAACATTAATTGATAGGAGCTCATCAAATGCCTCCATACCTACACTGAAACCAAGCACCACTCAAGGGCCAACAAGTTTCAGAGCAAGACATACCATGCAAATTCTCCAGCAACACAGGAACATAGCCCTGAGCCTCAATATACAGGCTGCCCAAAGTCACACCAAACCCACTGACATCTCATAATTCATTACTGGACACTTCATTGCACTCCAGAGAGAAGAATCCAGCTCCACCCACCAGAACACCAACACAAGCTTCCCTAACCAGGAAACCTTGACAAGCCACCTGTCCAACCCCACCCACACAAGGAAACTCCACAATAAAGAGAACAAGCTGCCAGAATACAGAAAGGCCACCCCAAACACAATATAAACAAGATGAAAAGGCAGAGAAATACCCAGCAGGTTAAGGAACAGGATAATTGCCCACCAAACTAAACAAAAGAGGAAGACATAGGGAATCTACCTGATAAAGAATTCCACATAATGCTAGTGAAAATGATCCAAAATCTTGAAAACAAAATGGAGTTACAGATAAATAGCCTGGAGACAAGGCTTGAGAAGACGCAAGAAACGTTTAACAAAGATCTAGACGAAATAAAAAAGAATCAATATATAATGAATAATGCAATAAATGAGATAAAAAACGCTCTGGAGGGAACCAACAGTAGAATAACAGAGGCAGAAGATAGGATAAGTGAGGTAGAAGATAAAATGGTAGAAATAAATGAAAGAGAGAGGAAAAAAGAAAAATGAATTAAAAGAAATGAGGACAATCTCAGAGACCTCTGGGACAATGTTAAACACCCCAACATTTGAATCATAGGAGTCCCAGAAGAAGAAGACAAAAAGAAAGACCATAAGAAAATACTTGAGGAGATAATAGTTGAAAACTTCCCTAAAATGGGAAAGAAATAATCACCCAAATCCAAGAAACCCAGAGAGTCCCAAATAGGATAAACCCAAGGTGAAACACCCCAAACATATATAATCACATTAACAAAGATCAAACACAAAGAACAAATATTGAAAGCAGCAAGGGAAAAACAACAGATAACACACAAGGGGATTTCCATAAGGATAACAGTTGATCTTTCAATAGAAACTTTTCAGTCCAGAGGGAATGGCAGGACACACTTAAAGTGATGAAAGAAAATAACCTATAGCTCAGAATACCGTACCCATCAAGGATCTCATTCAAATACGAAGAAGAAATCAAAAGCTCTACAGACAAGCAAAAGCTGAGAGAATTCAGCACCACCAAATGAGCTCTCCAACAAATGCTAAAGGATCTTCTCTAGACAGGAAACACAGAAAGGGTGTATAAACTTGAACCCAAAACAATAAAGTAAATGGCAACGGGATCATACTTATCAATAATTACCTTAAACATAAATGGGTCGAATGCCCCAACCAAAAGACAAAGACTGGCTGAATGGATACAAAAATAAGACCCCTATATATGTTGTCTACAAGAGACCCACCTCAAAACAAGAGACACATAAAGACTGAAAGTGAAGGGCTGGAAAAAGATATACCACACAAATAGAGACCAAAAGAAAGCAGGAGTAGCAATACTTATATAATAGACTTTAAAACAAAGGCTGTGAAAAGAGACAAAGGACACTGCATAATGATCAAAGGATCAATCCAAGAAGAAGATGTAACAATTATAAATATATATGCACCCAGCAGAGGAGCATATGTAAGACAAATGCTAACAAGTATGAAAGGGGAAATTAACAATAACACAATAATAGTGGGAGACTTTAATACCCCACTCACACCTATGGATAGATCAACTAAACAGAAAATTCCCAAGGAAACACAAACTTTAAATGACACAATAGACCAGTTAGACCTAACTGATATCTATGGGACATTTCACCTCAAAACAGTGAATTTCACCTTTTTCTCAATTGCACATGGAACCTTCTCCAGGATAGACCACATCCTGGGCCATAAATCTAGCCTTGGTAAATTCAAAAAAACTGAAATCATTCCAAGCATCTTTTCTGACCACAATGCAGTAAGATTAGATCTCAATTAGAGGAGAAGAACTATTAAAAATTGCAACATATGGAGGCTGAACAACACGCTGCTGAATAACCAACAAATCACAGAAGAAATCAAAATATGCATAGAAACGAATGAAAATGAAAACACAACAACCCAAACCCTGTGGGACACTGTAAAACAGTGCTAAGGGGAAGGTTCATAGCAATACAGGCTTACCTCAAGAAACAAGAAAAAAGTCAAATAAATAACCTAACTCCATACCTAAAGCAACTAGAAAAGGAAGAAATGAAGAACCCCAGGGTTAGTAGAAGGAAAGAAATCTTAAAAATTAGGGCAGAAATAAATGCAAATGGAACAAAAGAAACCATAGCAAAAATCAACAAAGCCAAAAGCTGGTTCTTTGAGAGGATAAATAAAATTGACGGACCAGTAGCCAGACTCATCAAGAAACAAAAGGAGAAAAATTGAATCAATAAAATTAGAAATGAAAATGGAGAGATCACAACAGACAACACAGGAATACAAAGGATCATAAGAGACTACTGTCAGCAATTATATGCCAATAAAATGGACAACTTGGAAGAAATGGACAAATTCTTAGAAAAGTACAACTTTCCAAAACTGAACCAGGAAGAAATAGAAAATCTTAACAGACCCATCACAAGCACGGAAATTGAAACTGTAATCAGAAATCTTCCAGCAAACAAAAGCCCAGGTCCTTTCCTTTAGGAAAGGCAAAGGAATGAAAGATCAAATTGCAAACATCCACTGGATCATAGTAAAAGCAGAAAAACATCTGCTTCATTGACTGCACTGAAGTGTTTGACTGTGTGGATCACAATAAACTTTGGAAAAATTCTTAAAGAGATAATATCAGACTTTGTTTTCTTTGGCTCCAGAATCACTGTGGATGATGACTGCACCCATGAAATTAAGTCATGAAATTAATCATGAAATTAAAATACTCTTGCTCCTTGGAAGAAAAGCTATGACACACATAGACAGCATATTAAAAAGCAGAGACATTACTTTGCCAACAAAGGTCTGTATAGTCAAAGCTATGGTTTTTCCAGTAGTCATGTACGGATATGAGAGCTGGACAGTTAAAAAGGCTGAGCGCTGAAGAAATAATGCCTTCAAACTGTGGTGCTGTAGGAGATTCTTGAGAGTTCTTTGGACTGCAAGGAGACCCAACCAGTCAATCCTAAAGAAAATCAACCTTGAATATTCATTGGAAGGACTGATGCTGAAGGTGAAACTCCAATATTTTGGCAACCTGATGGAAAGAGCTGACTCACTGGAAAAGACACTGATGCTGGGAAAAATTGAAGGCAGAAGGAGAAGGGAACAACAGAAGATGAAATGGTTGGATGGCATCACTGATTCAATGCACAGGAGTTTGAGCAAGCTCCGTGAAATAGTGAAGGACAGGGAAGGCTAGTAAGCTGCAGACCGTGGGATCACAAAGAGTCAGACCTGACTGAGTGACTGAATAACGATAAAAAATCTTATACCATTCATAAAGATTAACTCCAAATGCATTAAACACTTAAATGTAAGACCTAAAACTTTACAGCTTCTAGAATAAATAGGAACAAAGATTCTTGATACTGATGCTGGCAGTAATTTTTTTTTTTTATATGACATGAAAAGCAGAGGCAACAAAAGCAAAAATAAGTAAGTAGGACTACATCAAACTAAAAGAATTCTGCATAGCCAAAGAAGCAATAAAATGAAAGGCAACCTATGGAATGGGATAAAGTATTTGAGAACCATATATCTAACAAAGTTAATATCCAAAAGGAATGTAAGGAACTACTACAACTCAATAGGAAAAGTATAAATAATCTGATTTTAAAATGGGTAAGGGGCCTGAAAAGACACGCTTTAAAAGGAGATATAGAAATGGGCAGCAACTACATGAAAAAGTCCTTAACATCACTAAATCATCAGGGAAATGCAAATCAAAATCATGAAGAGCTAACACCACACACTTGGCAGGATGGCTGTATCAAAAAGACAGGAAATAACAAGTGTTGGTGAGGATGTGGAGAAAAGGGCACTCTTTTACACTTTGGTAGGAATGTAAATCTGTATAGTCACTATGGAAAATAGTATAGAGGCTCATTAAAAATCTTTTAAGAAGCTCTACCATATGATCCAGCAGTCCTGTTTCTGGTGATATATCCAAAGGAAATGAAATCACTATCTCTAAGAGACAGCTACAGCCCCTGTTCACTGCAGCATTATTTACAATAGTCAAGACATGGAAAAACCCAAGTGTCTGTTGATGGATGAATGGATAAAGAAAGTGTTATATATATTATGTATGTATAAATAGAGACAGAGTCTCTTTCACACACATACACACAATAGAATATTATTCAGCCTAAAAACGAAACAAATCCTGCCATTTGCAACAATATGCATGGACTTTGAGGGCATTATGCTAACTAAAATAAATTATGCAGAAAAATAGAAAAACTATGATTTCACTTATATATTAAATCTAAAAGCAAGCAAAAAACCAAACAACCTCCCCACTCTCAAAGCCCCCAAGCTCATTGATATATTGTGATGTGTGCTCAGCATGTCTGATTCTTTGCAACCCCATGGCCTGTAGCCCACCAGGTTCCACTGTCCATAGAGTTTTCTAGGCAAGAACACTGGAGTGGGTTGCCATTTCCTACTCCAGGTGATCTTCCCAACACGGGGATCAAACCCACATCTCTTGCATTTCCTGCTTTGGCAAGTGAATTTATCACTAGGGCTACCTGGGAAGCCAAAAAACAAGTGAAAAACCAAACAGCCTCCCTTCCTGCCCTGAAAAGCCTCCAAACTTATAGAGAACATATTAGTGCTTGCCTGGGATAGAATGTGGGCAAAATGGGTAAAGGAGGTCAAAAGTTACAATTTCTAGGGCTTCCCCGGTGGCTCAGTGGTAAGGAATCTGCCTGCCATTTCAGGAGACATGGGTTCAATCCCTGGTCCAGGAAGATCCCACATGCTGCAGAGTAACTAAGCCTAGGCACCACAAGTATTGAGCCTGTGCTCTAGAGCCCAGTAGTCACAATTATTGAGTCCACATGCCTCAGCTGCTGAAGCCCTCACATCCTAAAGCTGATTCTTCACAACAAGAGAAGCCACTGTAATGAGAAGCTCTTGCTTTGCAATGAAGATTGGCCCCAACTCACCACAGCTAGAGAAAGTTCACACAGAATACCCAGCCAGCAGAGGATAAAATAAATAAAATTATTCTTAAAAGTTACAATTTCTAGTTATAAAATGAATGTCATGAATGTAATTTACAGCATGGTAAATGTAGTTAATGATACTATATCATTACAATGCAATATTGCATCTTAGTCATTAAGTCATATCTGACTCTTTGTGACCCATGGTCTTGAGCCCACTGAGCTCCTCTGTCCATGGGATTTCCCAGGCAAGGATACTGGAGCAGTTTGCCATTTCCTTCTTTAATGGATCCTCCCAACTCTGGGATGAATCTGCATCTCTTGCTTTGTCAGCTGGATTTCTTTACCACTGAGCCACCTGAGAAGCCAACGGAATATTACTCAGCCATGAAAAGGAACAAATTTGAGTCAGTTCTGGTGAGCTGGATGAACCAAGAGCCTGTTACACAGAGTGAAGTAAGCCAGAGAGAGGAAAATAGATATTGTATATGAATATATATACATGGAATCTCGAAAGATGGTACTGAAGTGAAGTCACTCAGTTGTGTCCGACTCTTTGTGACCCCATGGACTGCAGCCTCCCAGGCTCCTCCATCCATGGGATTTTCCAGGCAAGAGTACTGGAGTGGGTTGCCATTTCCTTCTCCAGGGGATCTTCCCGACTCAGGGATTGAACCCGGGTCTCCCGCATTGCAGGCAGACGCTTTACCCTCTAAGCCACATTAGGTAAGTTTCAGGTATACAACATAATGATTTGCTATTTGTATGTACTGCAAAATGGTCAACTACATTTGGTTAACATCTGTCACCATACTTAATTACAAATTTGTCTTGATGAGAACTTTAAAGATCCAGTCTCCTACCTAATTTCAAAAGTATGACAGTATTATTTTTTATTTCCAATTGGAGGATAATTGCTTTACAATATTGCATTGGTTTCTGCCATATGTCAACATGAATTAGCTAGAGGTATACATATGTCCCCTCCCTCTTGACTCTCCCTCTCTCCTCCCACACCATTCCACTCCTCTAAGTGACTTAGCAGCAGCAGCAGCAGCAGCAGCAGGCTATCACAGAGCACCAGCTTGAGCTCCCTGGGTCATACAGCAACTTCCCACTATGACAGATGTTAACCAAATGTAGTTGACCATTTTGCAATACATACAAATAGCAAATCATTATGTTGTATACCTGAAACTTACTTAATGTTGTATTAATTTTCCCTCAATTTAAAGAAGAAATAAATTGAAAATAAAAATAATTAAACAAAACTAAAAAATTTCAAGAGCCAAACTCATAGAAATAGAGAGTAGATTTGTGGTTTCTAAGGGTGGGAGTGGAGGTGGGAGAAGTTGGTCAAGGTGGTCAAAAGGTATCAATTTCCAGTTATAAGTGAATGAGTTCTGGGGATCTAATATAAGGCCTCTTCTTAACGATACTATATTATACACTTGAAAGTGCAAAGAAAGTCTTAAAAATTCACACAAAAATGGTAACTATATGAGTTTATAAAAATGTTAACTAGCCTTATTGTGGTGATCACTGCAATATATAAATATATCAAATTATCACATAGAACACCTTAAACTTATATGATTCTGCTATGTCAATTATATCTCAATAGTTATAGGGGAAAATGTCTAGCAATCGAACAAAATGCCATCCGAGTAAAAAAATAATGTTTCAACACTGTAGAAATCCATGAGAGAACCTGTTCATTCACATTTGGAAATGATGAGAACACTCAATGTTTAAATGTAATGAAAGTTTACATGTTCAAATATACCTATTGCTATCATCTCAGACCTGAAATAGTTGTGTATATATAATTTCAAGAAACCTCAGTTTTGCCAAGAACATTATAATATTCCAGCTAGCATTTTCTAGGCTCCTTACGTTGGGAAGATCCCCTGGAGAAGGAAATGGCAACCCACTCCAGTATTCTTGCCTGGAGAATCCTACGGACAGAGGAGCCTGAGCGGGCTACAGTCCACGGGGTCGCAAAGAGTCAGACACGACTGAGTGACTTCACTTCACTTCACTTCACTTCACTTATGTGGGCCAGTTTCTGTATTAAATATTTTACAACAATTACCCTTGTAAATCTTCATAACAAGTCTCTGCAGTCAGTATTATTTTCACCTTTGCCCTCCACCTTGCTCATAAATGGGAAAACAGAGGTGCAGAGAGTTTGTGACTTAACCAAGGCTATATATGACTAGTAAATGATAGAGTCAAACTTCAAAACCCAGGAGTCTAAACCTAAAAGTTTATGCACTTAACTATTCTGCTTTGTCAGCATTAATAATGAGGATAGTGCTGACCTGAATCAGGCAAACATCCCATTTCTTATACATGATTAGTCCAAGGAGATTTGTGGGAGAATCAGAAGTACTAATGAACTCCTGATGGCCAATTTCTATTAATGTAATCTAGGGCTAACTTTCAATCAAGGTTAGGAAAATGAGACCCCTCCTTTGCAGTACCTATAACTCAGTACTGCCAGATCTGGGGAATTCCTGAGAAAGTATAGGATGGAAAATGGAGCTAGAAATTAGAGGGTAAAGAATAAGAGCTAATGAATCAAAATGCACAGAGAAAAGTGTTATAAGAAATTTCAGGAGCAACCATTGCCATTAACATTTTGCTTTAATGAGTCAGCTTCAGGTTCATAGTGGATAAGGAGTGGGAGAATGCAATCAGCTTGGCCTAGGGCCAGGGCAGAGCAAAGTCTTCTGCCCTTAATGCCAAGGTTGATTTGGGTTTTGTCAATATTATGTAAGCATTATTTTCATTTGATGACACCAATGTTACCTTTCCTAAGAAATCCCTATTGCTTCCCTAATAATGTCTACTGAGCATTGCATGTAGATTATGGATACATAATTACAATTACAGAAGTCTCCCTATTCCTCATCTCTAAGCATCAAAGTTCTAATAAAGTCTCTAGAGAAGTCTCTCAGATTCACTATTGTATTTTCAGCAGAGAGTGTTAATTGTCTATGTACGTCTACAGTTAATGAGTGAATGAGAGTGTTAGTCAAGGTACTGTTCTCAGTGATCTCAACTGATGGATTATTTTTCAAAGATTAATGATAGTCTGAAAAGGGAAATATTTTGGTAATTTCTGTTCTAAGAAATATGTGAAGAAGCCCCTCCATTTTGTTTCATAATAAAATGAGAGAAGAGTCTTTTTTAATATATCAGATGTTTTAAGCTATTGATTTATATAAATAATATGTGAAAAATCAGTATAAATATTAGAAACTAGCAATAAACTCTGAAATAATGAACACAGGGAAGAAACTTTAGTTTCTTTCGGAAAGCCTTAGTTTCATCTATTTTAATAACATAGATACTTTTAGAGGATATAAAGCATTATGGAGTGATTTCCGTATCTCTTTTCTTTCCTTTAAAACTCCTTCTTCTTCCCTTTCCCAATCTCTAGGAGCCTGGGAAAGATAGAGGAAGCTCTGCCTCTACCACCTGTCCTAACATAAATATTTCTCTTTTTTTGCCCTGTTTTCTCTATCTCTCTTCTTCACCTTTTTCTTAATTGTTTTTCAGAGACCCACTGTGAAGAAGGCTGAGCGCCAAAGAATTGATGCTTTTAAACTGTGGTGTTGGAGAAGACTCTTGAGAGTCCCTTGGACTGCAAGGAGATCCAACCAGTCCATTCTGAAGGAGATCAGCCCTAGGATTTCTTTGGAAGGAATGATGCCAAAGGTGAAACTTCAGTACTTTGGCCACCTCATGCGAAGAGTTGACTCATTGGAAAAGACTCTGATGCTGGGAAATCTCGGGGGCAGGAGGAGAAGGGGACGACTGAGGATGAGATGGCTGGATGGCATCACTGACTCGATGGACGTGAATCTGTGTGAACTCTGGGAGTTGGTGATGGACAGGGAGGCCTGGTGTGCTGCGATTCATGGGGTTGCAAAGAGTCAGACACGACTGAGCGACTGAACTGAACTGAACTGATACCTGTCCTTTAGTCTCCTGTCTTGTCTCCTGGTATGAAAGCTACAAAGGTTCTACCTTCAGTCCTGGGTGTTCTGCTCAGCTCTTTCAGTCTGTTTATTGTTGTTGTTGTTGTTGTTGTTGTTGTTGTTTGTTTCAAGGAGAGAATTAGCTGCTCTGGATTTATCTTGGATCCGATCACATCATCTTTAAAGCGAAATTGATCTAATTTGTGAGAGGAGGAAGAAACTCTTTTTTTTTTTTTTTTTTTTTGAGGGGAAACAAAGTTCTGCAGCAAGGAAAACCAAAGCTTTGTTTTCAGTTATAAACTGGCAAATTCATTATGTTGTATATCTAGCTTTCTACTTGACATCTCTATGTAAACGTTAGTAGGCATCTCACATTTATCATGGCCAAACCTGAGTTTCTCTATTACTATAAATTCCCAATTGTATTTCTCCTATATCTCCCTCATTTTTAGAAAATGGTGATTCCATTTTCCAGATACTCAGGTAAAACTATGGTCAGTTGTTAAAAAAAAAAGTCACCATTAATGTCAAAATGTATTCAGAATCCAACCTCTTTTACTCTCCTGGTGCAAGCCACCATTTCTTACCTGATAATGCAAAAGTCATACAACATATTTTCCAGGCATCCTATAGTCTTGTCTCAACAGAGCAGCCAGAGGTATAAGCCATGTGAAGTCACTTCTGCCCAAGGTACTTTGATAGACCCTTCTTTCACTTAGCTTAAAAGGAAAAGTCCTTATCTATTTTTGATTTTTTTCTAATTGTAGTGGCTTTTAAAATATATTTTATTTATCCTTTGTCAGATATAGTTTTGCAACTATTCTCTCCTAAAATGTGACCCTCCTGTTACTTTCTTGATTGTATCTTTTGATGAGCAGAAATTTTCATTTAATAGTCTAATTTATCAGTTTTTAATGATACTACTTTCCATGTTCTGTCTAAACACTTCTGCCTACCCCTATTTCTTGAAGATACTCTTCCATTTTCTTTCAAAAGCTTTATGGTTTTAGTTTTTAGGTTTACATCTATAAATCCTGAATCAATCTTGTGTATAATAAGAGGTAATTGCCAACGCTTTTTGGTTTTTTTTTTTCATGTAGTATATTATGTTAAAAAGACCTTACTTCCTGTGTTGGAATTTTTTCAAGCCTTTGTTGAAAATCAGATTCTTCATGTGTGTGAGCCTATTTCGGGATTTCTATCCACAGATCTGCTTTTATGACTTTATTTCTGTATCACACCATATGAATTATGATAGCTTTAAAGTTAGTATTAAAATCAATCAACAAGTCCCTCAATAGTATTTTTTCTTTTCAAAATTGCTTTGGATATTCTAGATTGTTTGCCTTTTAATTTAAGTTTTACAGTCAGTTAATTTCTACACAGGATCCATAATTGTTGTTCAGTAGCTAAGTCATATCTGATTCTTTGTGACCCCGTGAAGTACAGCATGCCAGGCTTCCCAGTCCTTCACTATCTCCTGGAGTTTGCTCAAACTCATCTCTTGAGTCAATAATGCCATCCAACTATTTAATCCTCTCTTGCATCAGGTGACCAGAGTATCAGATAGTAATATTCTGATTAAAATTGCATTGAATCCCGGTTTATCTCTGGGTTAGGAAGATCCCCTGGAGGAGGCATGGCAACCCATTCCAGTTTATAGCCTGAAGAATCTACATGGAGAAAAGAGTCTGGCGAGCTAGAGTCTGTGGGGTTGTGAAGAGTCAACACGACTGAGTGACTATGCACAACACAGCTTTGAATCTATAGATAAATTTGGGAAGAATTAACATTCTAATGGTATTGTTTGTTTCAGTCCAAGATTTCATTTGTTCGGGTTTCTCCTAATGTCTCACAGCAGTGCCTTATAGAATTCAGAATAAAGGTCTTCTATACTTTTTGTTAAATTTATCCCTTACTATTATGATTTCTATGATATTGTAAGTGGGGTTTTACTTTTTATTTTATTTTCTAAACATTTCTTGCTAGCACACATAAGAACACTATGTATATGTGTATGTATTGGATTCCTTAGGATTCTCTATATAAAACAACCATGTCCTCTGGTTATAGAGAATTTTGATTATTTACTTTCTTTATGTTTTTTATTTCATTGACTTACTGCAGTGACTAGGACCTGCAGTAAAATATTGAACAGAGCAGTGAGAGTTTTACTAATGTAATGGCAAAGTATTTAGCTATTGATAAAGAATCTGCATGCCAGTGCAGGAGACACAAAAGCCGTGGGTTCGATCCCTGGGTCAGGAAGATCCCCTGAAGTAGGAAATGGCATTCCACTTCAGTATTTTTGCCTTAAAAATTCCATGGGCAGGAAAGCCTGGTGGGATACAGTCCATGGGACTGCAAAGAGTCAGACATGACTGAGCAACTGAGCACATTATATTTTTACATTATGTATAAAATCAGTAGTGGATTTTACATAAATGAACTTTGTCAAGTTGAAGAAATTTCCTTCTGTGTATAGACCATTGTTAGCTTTTTAAGAAAGCAAGAATGAATGTTAGATTTTTTTCATATGTCTTTTTTTCACCTATTAAAATAATCATTTTTTTCTTTTTTATGTTAATATGATAACTTAAAATATTGATTTTAATCCATTAGCTTATTGATTTTAAAGATTCATGTTGATGTATGGCAAAACCAATACAGTATTGTAAAGTAAAAAAAAAAAAAAGAACTGAAAAAAGGACCAAAAAAAAAGCAATTTTGCATTTTTGGAATGAAATCACTTTAGGATATATTATCTTTTCTATTTCTGAACATGATTATCTAATATTTTATTAAGCACTTTTGACTACATAGTCAGAGGTATATTGATCCCTCTTTTAAAAAAGTGCACTTTTCTTGTGTTGATATCAAGATTGTGCTGGCCTCATAAAATGAGGTAGGAAGATATCCCATCATTTCTATTTACTGGAAGAATTTTTGTAGATTGGTATTATTAAATTCCCTAAATGTTTGATTAAATTGTTCAGTGGTTTCTAATGGTTTCATTTGGGCCTAGAATTTTCTTTGTAGGAAAAAAATGATATTAATTCAATTTACATATTACAGGTTTATTTAACTTTTCTATTTCTTCTTGTGACAGTTTTGTGGAGTTATATTTTTCAAAAAATCTATCCATTTTATCTAAGTAGTTTATTTTTTTGGCATAAAATTGTTCGTATTTTCCTATTCTTTTAATACTATAAAATCTGCAGTAATAGTCTCTTTCATTCCTTATGTAGGTGATAGAGTGTTTACTCACCCTAGTTATTTAATTCTCACTAGAACTTTACTCTTCAGAGTCCCTAGGACTACAAGGAGATCCAACCAGTCCATTCTAAAGGAGTCAGAGGTACCAGTCCTGGGTGTTCTTTGGAAGGAATGATGCTAAAGCTGAAACTCTAGTACTTTGGCCACCTCATGCGAAGAGTTGACTCATTGGAAAAGACTCTGATGCTGGGACAGATTGGGAGGAGAAGGGGATGACAGAGGATGAGATGGCTGGATGGCATCACCGACTCGATGGACGTGAGTTTGAGTGAACTCTGGGAGTTGGTGATGGACAGGGAGGCCTGGTGTGCTGCAATTCATGGGGTCGCAAAGAGTCGGACACGACTGAGCAACTAACTGAACTGAAAACTTTACTAATTTTTATATTTTCAGTGAACCGATTTTTAGTTTTGTCAATTTTCTTTATTATACATCTATTTTATGTTTTTTTAAAAATTCCTCTGTTATCTTTATTATTTTTCCTTGCATTTATTTTGGGTTTATTTTGTCCCTCTTTAAATTTTTAAATGAAAGCTTAGATAATTGATTTTAGATCTATTTTCTTTCCTAGTATAATTATTTAATGCTATACACTTTTCCTCCTTGCACTGATTTAATAGCAGTACACAATTTTTAAAATATTATTTTGATTATTGTTTAATTCAAATTTTCTTCTAGTTTCTCTTGTGAATTATTTGATGTATGGATTACTTAGAGGAAACTTTTTAAATTTACAGATATTTTCAGTTTGTTTAAATATCTTATTGCTGTTTTCTAATTTAATTTCCATTATGGATAAAGATATCCTGTATAATTTTATTTCTTTTAAATTTATGGAGACATGTGTTTCCAGCAAGCTGTTATCTTAAAAAAAGTATCGTTCTTGAAGATGTTGGTCGTATTGTTCTACAAGTAGTCAATTATATTAAGAAAGGTGATATTGTTCCTCAGATCTTGTTTCTCTTCACTATAATTTTATCACTTCATTGTTCTATTGTTGAAAGAAGGATGTTAAAGTCCTCAACAAAGATAATGGACTTACCTGTTTCTCTTTTTGATTGCATCTATTTGCTCCATTATTATTCTATTATTATACTATTATTCTATTATTATGTCTTTTTGACAAATTGATCCCTTTATTACTGTAAAATCTTTTTATTTTTAACAATATTATTTGTCTTATCATCTTTTCCTCTGATATTAATGTAGCGACTCCAGCTTTCTTATGGTTATTCTGAGCATGGTACATTTTTTTCTATATTTTACTTTTAATCTGTATCTATCTGTATATTTAAAGTACATTTCTTAGAGACAATGTATTGTTAGGCCTTGATTTTTTTCTTGCTAAAATAATTTTTATTAAAGTATGATTTGCCTATTAAACTATAACCATTTTAAGTATACATTGAGTTCAGTGGATTTTGACAAATTTTGACATGTAACTACTAGCACAATCAAAATTCATAACATTTTCATAATTTTCAAACTATCCACTACCCCTTCCCAGTCATTCTCACTTTCTGTAACTATAGATTAATTTTGCCTTTTCTAAGATTTCACATTAATAGTATAACACATGATCTTTTGTGTCTGAGTTTTTTCCTCACCTTACTTGTTTTGAAAATCATCTGTTTTTTGCATGTACCATAGTCCAGAGTTCATTCCTTTTTATTGCTGAGCAGTATTCCACTGTATGGCTTTACCAGGTCAGGAAGATCCCCTGGAGAAGGGAATGGCTACCCACTCCAGTATTCTTGCTTGGAAATTCCATGGACAAAGGAGCCTGGTGGGCTACAGTCCAAGGGGTCGCAAAGAGTTGAACACAGCTGAGTGACTAACACTTTTCACTGATAGATATTTGCATTGTCTTCAGTTTGAGACCATTCACAATAAATTTACCATGAGAAAAAGTCTTTGGGAGAACATATGTTTTCATTTTGTGGGGTAAATATCAAGAATTTCTTGGTTATAATGGTAACTGTATGATTCACTTGTTAAGAAAATGCCAAACTTTCTTGGATTAGTTGTTCTATTTTATATTCCTACCAACAATGAATGAGACTTTCATTTGCCTCACTTTCTGGCAGCACTTGGTATTGTCAGACTTTTCACATTTAGCCGTGATTTTACTTTGCGTTTCTCTGATGACTAATGCTATTGAGCATCTTTTCATATTTTTGGCATATCTTATTTTACAAAGTATCCATTCAAATATTTTTTCCCATTAAAAATTGGATTATTTGAATTGTTCTACTGAGTTGAAGAGTCCTTTATATATTCTGAATACAAGTTTGTAGTCAGATAGGTGCACTACAGTTATTTTCTCCAAGTTTGTGGCTTGGCTTTTCATTTTCTAAATATTTTTTTTAATAGCAGATGGTTTATATTTTGCTCAGTTTCACTTGTCAAATTTTTCTCTTATGGTAATTCTGTTTTATATCCGCTCTAAAAATTAATTGAATACAATCAAAATTGCAATTTTTGTTATTTTATTTTAGATGTTTTATAGCTTAGCTTTTATGTCTTGTTCTGTGATACATTTTAGTATCATTTTAGTAACATTTTAGTTACTTTGTATGTGTGGTGAAGTAAGAGTCAGATTTATTTTTCTTATATAAGGGAAAAATATAAAGCCAAAGAGGATTTGTCTCGAGCTTTGAAAACTCATGAAGTTTGCCTCAATAGATTTTGGGCTTCTTATGACATATTATCACTTCTTTCTTCTCTAATTCTCTTTTTGAATGGGAATGTTTATCCTATGCCTGTCCCACCATTGTACTAATTTGGTTTTTATGGGAGCACAACTGGAGATATATTTCACCTAAAGATAACTCATACTTTGAATCTGAGTATGTATTCAAGTATAATTTATACCTTAAAAAGTACCTTGATTCATTCATATCTAATTTAGATGATGTTTAGATGAGACTTTGGACTTAACATTTTAGATTTGATACTGGAATGAGTTAAGACTTTTGGAGTTGTGGGGTGGAATAAATGTATTTTGTAAGTGAAAAGGACATCAATTTTAGGGGTCAGGGACCCCCTGTTATGGATTGACTGTTCATAACATATGGTCATATGGTCCCCGATGTTATGGATTGAATATTTATGTTCCCCTAACAGGCATATGATAAAATCTTAACCCCCAATATGTATTAGGAGATAGGCCTCTGGGAGATAAGTCATGAAAATGGAGTTCTCATGAATGAAATTAATGCCCTTATATGAAGAACAGGAGAGAGTTTCCTTCCTGTCGCTGCTCTCTATCATGTGAAGATACACTGAAAAGTCAGCTATCTGCAAATCAGTAAGTAGGCTATCACCAGAACCTTACCACATTGGCACCATGTTCTTTGATTTCCAGTTGCACTGTGAAAAAATAAATTTCTAAAAAACTACCGCACAATTGAACTCATCTCACACACTAAGAAAGTAATGCTCAAAATTCTCCAAGCCAGACTTCAACAGTACATGAACCGTGAACTTCCAGATGTTCAACTTGGTTTTAGAAAAGGCAGAGGAACCAGAGATCAAATTGCCAACATCCATTAGATCATCAAGAAAGCAAGAGAGTTCCAGAAAAACTTCTACTTCTGCTTTATTGACTATGCCAAAGCCTTTGACTGTGTGGATCACAACAAACTGTGGAAAATTCTTAAAGAGATAGGAATACTGGACCACCTGACCTGCCTCTTGAGATATCTGTATGCAGGTCAGGAAACAACAGTTAGAACTGGACATGGAGCAACAGACTGGTTCCAAATAGGAAAAGGAGTACGTCAAGGCTGTATATTGTCACCCTGCTTATTTAACTTATGTGTAGAGTACATCATGAGAAACACTGGGCTGGAGGAAGCACAAGGTGAAATCAAGATTACCACAAGAAATATCAATAACCTCAGATATGTGGATGACACCACCCTTGTGGCAAAAAGTGAAGAGGAACTGAAGAACCTCTTGATGAAAGTGAAAGAGGAGAGTGAAAATGTCGGCTTAAAACTGAACATTCAGAAAACTAAGATCATGGCATCTGGTCTCATCACTTCATGGCAAATAGATAGGGAAACCATGGAAACAGTGAGAGACTTTATTTTGGGGGGCTCCAAAATCACTTCAGGTGGTGACTGCAGCTATGAAATTAAAAGACGTTTACTCCTTGGAAGAAAAGTTATGACCAACCTAGACAGCATATTAAAAAGCAGAGTATTACTTTGCCAACAAATGTCCGTCTAGTGAAAGCTGTGGTTTTTCCAGTATTCATGTATGGATGTGAGAGTTGGACTGTGAAGAAAGTTGAGCGCTGAAGAATTGATGCTTTTTAACTGTGGTGTTGGCGAAGACTCTTGCAGGTCCCTTGGACTGCAAGGAGATACAACCAGTCCATCCTAAAGGAGATCAGTCCTGGGTGTTCTTTGGGAGGAATGATGCTGAAACTGAAACTCCAATACTTTGGCCACCTCATGTGAAGAACTGACTCATTTGAAAAGGCCCTGATGCTGGGAAAGATTGAAGGTGGGAGGAGAAGGGGGCGCCAGAGGATGAGATAGTTAAATGGTATCACCGACTCAATGAATATGAATATGAGTAAACTCCCGGAGTTGGTGATGGGCAGAGAGGCCTGATGTGCTTCAGTCCATGGGGTCACAAAGAGTCAGACATGATTGAGCGACTGAACTGACCTGAACTGATTCAAGTTCACTGATTGTTTTTCTGGCTATTCAAATATGCCTTAAATTTCTTTAGTGAATTTTTATTTTAAGTATTTATTTTCAGTTCCAGAATTTCTTTTTTATTTCTTTTTAGGTTTCTTTTTATTATTATTTCTTTCTTTTTTTTTTTTTTTGCTTATACATCAGCTTCTTTCCTTTTTCTTCATCTTTCTATAGTTCTTTAAGCATCTTTAAGACAACTGTTTTAAGGTCATTATCTAGTATACCTGCCATCAGGCCTTTTTCAGGGACAGTTTCTGTTTTGTTTTGTTTTTTTTTTGGAGGGGTGTGTTTTTTCTTTGAATGGGTCGCTTTTCTTATTTTTTTGGTATTCCTTGAGATTCTTTGTTAAAAACTGGATGAATATTGTGTGCTATGCTCAGTCATGTCTGACTCTTTGTGACCCTATGGACTGTAGCTCACCAGACTCCTCTGTCCATGGGATTTTTCAGGCAAGAATTCTGGAGTGGGCTGCCATTTCCTCCTCCAGGGGATCTTCCTGACTCAGGGATTGAATCCATGTCTCCTGTATCTCCTGCCTTGTAGGCAGATTCTCTTGCCCACTGAGCCATTAGGGAACACCCTCCCCTCCCCACCACCAAAAGCTGGATATTTGAATCTAATAATATGGTAAATCTGGAAATTAAATTCTCCCCTTTTCTAGGTTTTGCAGTTTATGATTTGGGGGGTTTTGTTATTGTTTTTTAATTGTAGGCCATCTTTTTGTTCATGATCAGTCTGAGGTGAAAAATTTAAGGTTGTTTCAGGTTTCTTTTTCTGTGTCTTTTCCTGGACACACATGGTAACTTTCTAATTTTTCATCCATGTGGTTGCTTTTGGATGTAGTAGTCTTTGGTATTTTGATCCAAAAGGGAAAAATAAAAAAATTAAAGAGGAGAAAAGTGTGCCAACTCCTTAAATTCCCTGGTAGTCACTTCTGTCAGATGGAGAGGGGCTTGCAAAAATGCTGGGAGGTACAACAAAAACAGCCATTTCTTCTTCTTTTTTTTTTTTAACATCTCTGTGATCAGAATTCATCCCCAGTATTTGGATGGAGGATTCTATTCCACTCCTACAACACATGTACCAGCTGTTCCAGGAACACACACACAGCTGCATGGCATGGGGTATGGAGTAGTTGATGGGTAGCCATGCTTAGAGCTGATATTGACCGAAATTAACCACAATTTACTGCTAAGCCTTCCCTTGCTGTTACAATTCTTCAGTAGACTCTAGAGTTCCATATTATTTCTGTTACACAGGTAATGCCAGTGAAATTTTTGCTTAGGAAGGGAGAGAGATTTCTGGTGCTCTTTTCATCTTTCCAGAATACTCTCCTGGCTTTTTGAACATCTGTTGAAAGAATTTGTCATTTAATAGGAGTACTTTGTCTCCACTTATCTTTAATATAATTATTGACAAGACTGGATTATGTATAACATTTTACTATTTGTTATGGTTGTAACATCTGTTTTTTCTATAGGTCTCTACTCTTGTGTGTGTGTGTGTTTGCTCTCAGGATTACAATATATATTCTTAGCTCATTTCAAAGTTTGCTTACAGGTAATATTGCACCATTCACATGAAACTGAACAGTGTACAGTTGTATAGATCTATTTATAGACTGCCTGGCCTGTAAGGCAAAGTTGTCATATTTTATAGCCCAAATATAAGCCATAATTTTTGCTGTAAATATCCAAATGAATTTTAAAGAAATTAATAGAAAAATACCTATTTATCTACAGAATTATTATTTTCAGAGTTCTAAATTTCTCCCTGAAGATCCAAGTTCCATCTGAACTTATTTCCCTTCATTCTTAAGAAATACCTTTTTCACAGTGATATTAATGATAGATGTGCTTAGACTTTATTGTATAAAAATATCTTTAGTGTCCTTTTATTCTTAAAATTTATTTTCACCAGATATAGAGCTTTCAGTTGACATATTTTATTTTTATCACTTTAAAAATGTTGTTCTACTGTCTTTTGAGCTCTGTTGTTTCTGATGAGAAGTCAGTGATCATTTGTTGTTTTTGTTGTATTGTTTTTAAGAAATCATTTGTTTCTTAGTTCTCTTATAGTTGAGAGTGTCACAGAATATAACTCAGAGTTTATTGTGGCTTCCGGAATCAGGACATTTTCATTTTTCAGTTACATAATTTATTTGTGAATTTTTGACCAGTTTATTGAGATGTGTATTATTGTAATAAATCTTACCTAAGTGTTTCTTTATTATAATCAAAAGCAGTGCAACAGATTGTACCATCTTTTTTTCCCTGTGCTATATAGTATGTTCTCATTAGTTACCTGTTTTATACATAGTATATGTCAGTCCCCATCTCCTAATTTGTCCTTCCCCTCCTTTCCCCTCTAGGTGTATACACATTTGTTCTCTATGTCTGTATCTCTATTTCTGCTTTGCAAATAGGTTTATTTGTAATATTTTTCTAGCTGTTCATAGGACATATATTAAGTTAACCTTAAAAGTGTATCCCAGTATACATTGGGTGCAGATGAATACTGTCTGACTCCAGTTATATGAGATATCTAGAACAGTCAAATTCATAAAGTCAGAAAGAAAGTACGTTGGTAGATGCCAGGGACTGGAGGGTAGGGGTTGGGGAGGGGCACTGGGGAGTTAGTGTTTAATGGTAACAAAGTTCCAGATTAGGAAAAACTCAGGAGATGGATGACAGTGAGATTTGCACAACAATGGGAATGTACTTAGTGCCACTGAACTTTATAGTTAAATATGGTTAAGACAATATTTTATATTGTGATTTTTACGACAATAAAAAATTTTTTTAAGTAGTACAATAAAAATCAGAGTAACAATCTTAAGAGAAATAATGAGAGCCAGCAATGTCTTCAAGGTAAAGAAAAACTTTTTTATGGGATATTCCTTTTGAAATGAAATATTGATTAAATGTGCTTTTATTATCATGAAATTTATTTGGGTATATTAAACATACAGAAAAGTTTTTTCTTTTGATTATTTTGATATATATTATTGTGCAATTTTTTTTGTACAAAATATAAAATGGAAACATTTATTCATTTAGTATCTCAAAGGAGGTTCATGCTTGTATAAAACAGGTTTCTTCTACTGTTTAGCTGAACTAATCTCAGAATGAATTAAGAGTGTCCTTGAATTCAAGACACCAGAATATATATTTTGATGTTACAAAAAAGGATAAATAAACTGCTAAAAGTTTCAAATGGGTAAGCATTACTAACCTCTTCAAGATAATCTGGAAGTGCATCACGGGAGCTATAACATTTGAGAAAGATCTGAAAGAAAGACCACCATTTCAGTTGTAAATAAAGATGGGGTTAGTTGTTGATAGTGGGGAGATTCTCTGTGGAGAGACTTTTATTAGCAAAAGCATGTACTTGAGAGAATAAAAGGTGTTCAGGAAGTTTTCTACAACTCATTTTGGGTATAACACAGGGCTTATTATAAAAACAGTGTTGTCAGTGACTTCAGAATTAAATCAACATATTGTTTGAAAGGACCTTATAATACCATGGAGAATAAATCAGGGTGATAGTGATAGTGGAGGAAACAGAGATGGAGACAAGGAGGGACAGGGTGAGCTATAGGGCTGTATGAGTATAAACACAGATGTAGATATATCAGTTCACTTCAGATGCTCAGTCATGTCTGACTCTTTGCGACCCCATTAACTGTAGCACGCCAGGCCTCCCTGTCCATCACCAACTCCCGGAGTCCACCCAAAGCCATGTCCATTGAGTGGGTGATGTCATCCAACCACTTCATCCTCTGTCGTCCCCTTCTCCTCCTGCCCTAAATCTTTCCCAGCATCAGAGTCTTTTCAAATGAGTCAGCTCTTCACATCAGGTGGCCAAGGTATTGGAGTTTCAGCCTCAACATCAGTCCTTCCAGTGAACACCCAGGACTGATCTCCTTTAGGATGGACTGGTTGGAGCTCTAGCAGTCCATGGGACTCTCAAGAGTCTTCTCCAACACCACAGTTCAAAAGCATCAATTCTTTGGCACTCAGCTTTCTTCACAGTCCAACTCTCACATCCATACATGACCACTGGAAAAACCATAGCCTTGGCTAGACAGACCTTTGCTGACAAAGTAATGTCTCTGCTTTTTAATATGTTGTCTAGGTTGGTCATAACTTTCCTTCTAAAGAGTAAGCGTATTTAATTTTATGGCTGCAATCACCATCTACAGTGATTTTGGAGCCCAAGAAAATAAAGTCAGCTAATGTTTCCAAGGTTTCATCATCTATTTCCCATGAAATGATGGGACTGGATGCCATGATCTTCGTTTTCTTAATGTTGAGCTTTAAGCCAACTTCTTCACTCTCCTATTTCATTTTCATCAAGAGGCTTTTTAGTTCTTCTTCACTTTCTGCCATAAGGGTGGTGTCATCTGCATATCTGAGGTTATTGATATTTCTCCCAGCAATCTTGATTCCAGCTTATATTTCCACCAGCCCAGCATTTCTCATGATGTACTCTGCATATAAGTTAAATAATCAGGGTGACAATATACAGCCTCGATGTACTCCTTTTCCTATTTGGAACCAGTCTGTTGTTCCATGTCCAGTTCTAACTGTTGCTATCTGACCTGCATACAGGTTTCTCAAGAGGCAGGTCAGGTGGTCTGGTATTCCCTTTTCTTTCAGAATTTTCCACAGTTTATTGTGACCCACATAGTCAAAGGCTTTGGCAAAGTCAATAAAGCAGAAATAGATGTTTTTCTGGAACTCTCTTACTTTTTCCATGATCCAGCGAATGTTGGCAATTTGATCTCTGGTTCCTCTGCCTTCTCTAAAACCAGCTTGAACATCAGGAAGTTCATGGTTTACATATTGCTGAAGCCTGGCTTGGAGAATTTTAAGCATCACTTTACTAGAGTGTGAGATGCGTGCAGTTGTGTGGTAGTTTGAGCATTCTTTGGCATTGCCTTTCTTTGGGATTGGAATGAAAACTGACCTTTTCCAGTTCCCACTGCTGAGTTTTCCAAATTTGCTGGCATATTGAGTGCAGCACGTTCACAGCATCTCCTTTTAGGATCTGAAATAGCTCAACTGGAATTCTATCACCTCCACTAGCTTTGTTCATATTGATGCTTTCTAAGGCCCACTTAATTTCACATTCCAGGATGTCTGGCTCTAGGTGAGTGATCACACCATCGTGATTATCTTGGTCGTGAAGATCATTTTTGTACAGTTCTGTGTATTTTTGCCAACTCTTCCTAATATCTTGTGCTTCTGTTAGGTCCCTGCCATTTCCGTCCTTATTGAGCCCATGTTTACATGAAATGTTCCCTTCAGTTCAGTTCAGTCACTCAGTCATGTCCGACTGTTTGCAACCGCATGAATCGCAGCACGCCAGGCCTCCCTGTCCATCACCATCTCTGGGACTTCACTCAGACTCACGTCCATCGAGTCCATAATTCCATCCAGCCATCTCATTCTCAGTCGTCCCCTTCTCCTCCTGCCCCCAAACCCTCCCAGCATCAGAGTCTTTTCCAATGAGTCAACTCTTCGCATGAGGTGGTCAAAGTACTGGAGCTTCAGCTTTAGCATCATTCCTTCCAAAGAAATCCCAGGGTTGATCTCCTTCAGAATGGACTGGTTGGATCTCCTTGCAGTCCAAGGGACTCTCAAGAGTCTTCAACACCACAGTTCAAAAGCATCAATTCTTCGGTGCTCAGCCTTCTTCACAGCCCAACTCTCACATCTCACATCCATACATGACCACAGGAAAAACGATAGCCTTGACTAGACGGACCTTAGTCGGCAAAGTAATGTCTCTGCTTTTGAATATACTATCTGGTTGGTCATAACTTTTCTTCCAAGGTGTAAGCATCTTTTAACTTCATGGCTGCAGTCACCATCTGCATTGATTTTGGAGCCCCAAAAAATAAAGTCTGACACTGTTTCTACTTTTCCCCATCTACTTCCCATGAAGTGATGGGACCGGATGCCATGATCTTCATTTTCTGAATGTTGAGCTTTAAGCCAACTTTTTCACTCTCCTCTTTCATTTTCATCAAGAGGCTTTTGAGTTCCTCTTCACTTTCTGCCATAAGGGTGGTGTCATCTGCATATCTGAGGTTACTGATATTTCTCCCGGCAATCTGGATTCCAGCTTGTGTTTTCCAGTCCAGCATTTCTCATGATGTACTCTGCATATAAGTTAAATAAGCAGGGAATGTTCCCTTGGTATCTCTAATTTTCTTGAAAGATCTATAGTCTTTCCCATTCTATTGTTGTCCTCTATTTCTTTGCATTGATCACTGTGGAAGGCTTTCTTATCTCTCCTTCCTATTCTTTGGAACTCTGCATTAAGTGTGTATATCTTTTCTTTTCTCCTATATAGATATATACTTATATATATAATGTAATCTGGACATGAACAAATAATAGATGTATGTGTATATACACAGAAAAATATGTATGTACATACATATACCATATTTGCAAATAATCTATTAGCACATCAATCTATTAAAAGTTATCAAAATGGAATATGATTTAATTATTCTTCTATTTATGAAGAATAAACTCTCAGGAATGGTTAGGGCTCATGAGTATCTTTAGGATACAGGAGGTAAGTAAGTACTCAAAAGTGGATAATTTTTAGGGTGAAGACCGCAGTAGTGTTAATAGTAAAGTGTGTGGAATTTCAGTTTTGAGGAAGAAAAGTCAAGAGACGTGAAGATGGATTACTCATTTTATCTAGAGCTTAAAGTGAGATGAAAGCTGACATCTAAGTACTTTGATGTCACAAAACATCCAAAATATTACTCATTTACATATCTTCCCAAGCCATCCACTAGGCACTATGACACCATATAATCTTAACATTATTTGAACTTGGTAATATGCATCTGGACGGGAGGGTCATGGTGGAGAGGTCTGACAGAATGTGATCCACTGGAGAAGGGAATGGTAAACCACTTCAGTATTCTTGCCTTGAGAACCCCATGAACAGTATGAAAAGGCAAAATGATAGGATACTGAAAGAGGAACTCCCCAGGTCAGTAGGTGCCCAATATTCTACTGGAGATCAGTGGAGAAATAATTCCAGAAAGAATGAAGGGATAGAGCCAAAGCAAAAACAATACCCAGCTGTGGATGTGACTGGTGATAGATGCAAGTTCCGATGCTGTAGAGAGCTGTATTGCATAGGAACCTGGAATGTCAGGCTCATGAATCAAGGCAAATTGGAAATGGTCAAACGGGAGATGGCAAGAATGAACACTGACATTCTATGAATCAGCGAACTAAAATGGACTGGAATGGGTGAATTTAACTCAGATGACCATTTTATCTACTACTGCGAGCAGGAATCCCTCAGAAGAAATGGAGTAGTAGCCATCATGGTCAACAAAAGAGTCCAAAATGCAGTACTTGGATGCAATCTCAAAAACGACAGAATGATCTCTGTTCATTTCCAAGGCAAACCATTCAATATCACAGTAATCCAAGTCTATGCCCCAACCAGTAATGCTGAAGAAGCTGAAGTTGAACGGTTCTATGGAGACCTACAAGACCTTGTAGAACTAACCCCCCAAAAAGATGTCCTTTTCATTATAGGGGACTGGAATGCAAAAGTAGGAAGTCAAGAAACACCTGGAGTAACAGGCATTTTTGGCCTTGGAATGCAGAATGAAGCAGGGCAAAGACTAATAGAGTTTTGCCAAGAAAATGCACTGGTCATAGCAAACACCCTCTTCCAACAACACAAGAGAAGACTCTACACATGGATATCACCAGATGGTCAACACCGAAATCAGATTGATTATATTCTTTGCAGCCAAAGATGGAGAAGCTCTATACAGTCAGCAAAAACAAGACCTGGAGCTGACTGTTGCTCAGATCGTAAACTCCCTATTGCCAAATTCAGATGTAAATTGAAGAAAGTGGGGAAAACTACTAGACCATTCAGGTATGACCTAAAACAAATCCCATATGATTATACAGTAGAAGTGAGAAATAGATTTAAGGGACTAGATCTGATAGTGTCTGATGAATTATGGACGGAGGTTCATGACATTGTATAGGAGATGGGGATCAAGACCATTTCCATGGAAAAGACATGCTAAAAAGCAAAATGGCTGTCTGAGGAAGCCTTACAATTAGCTGTGGAAAGAGAAGCGAAAAGCAAAGGAGAAAAGGAAAGATATAAGCATCTGAATGCAGAGTTCCAAAGAATAGCAAGAAGAGATAAGAAAGCCTTCCTCAGCAATCAATGCAAAGAAATAGAAGAAAACAACAGAATGGGAAAGAGTAGAAATCTCTTCAAGAAAATTAGAGATACCAAGGGAACATTTCATGCACAATGGGCTCAATAAAGGACAGAAATTATATGGACCTAACAGAAGCAGAAGATATTAAGAAGAGTTGGCAAGAATACACAGAAGATTTGTACAAAAAAGAGCTTCATGACCCAGAAAATCACGATGGTGTGATCACTCACCTAGAGCCAGATATCCTGGAATGTGAAGTCAAGTGGGCCTTTAGAAAGCATCACTATGAACAAAGCTGGTGGAGGTGAAGTAATTCCAGTTGAGCTATTTCAAATCCTGAAAGACGATGCTGTGAAAGTGCTGCACTCTATATGCCAGCATATTTGGAAAACTCAGCAGTGGCCACAGGACTGGAAAAGGTCAGTTTTCATTCCAGTTCCAAAGAAAGGCAATGCCAAAGAATGCTCAAACTACCACACAATTGCACTCATCTCACATGCTAGTAAAGTAATGCTCAAAATTCTCCAAGCCAGGCTTCAGCAATATGTGAACTGTGAACTTCCTGATGTTCAAGCTGGTTTCAGAAAAGGCAGAGGAAACAGAGATAATTTGCCAACATACGCTGGATCATCAAAAAAGCAGGAGAGTTCCAGAAAAATATATATTTCTGCTTTATTGACTATGCCAAAGCCTTTGACTGTGTGGATCACAGAGTACTGGAAAATTCTGAAAGAGATAGGAATACCAGACCACCTGACCTGCCTCTTGAGAAACCTATATGCAGGTCAGGAAGCAACAGTTAGGACTGGACATGGAACAACAGACTGGTTCCAAATAGGAAAAGGAGTACGTCAAGGCTGTATATTGTCACCCTGATTATTTAACTTACATGCAGAGTAAATCATGAGAAATGCTGGGCTGGAAGAAGCACAAGCTGGAATCCAGATTGCCGGGAGAAATATCAATAACCTCAGATATGCAGATGACACCACCCTTATGGCAGAAAGTGAAGAAGAACTAAAAAGCCTCTTGATGAAAATGAAAGAGGAGAGTGAAAAAGTTGGCTTAAAGCTCAACGTTCAGAAAACAAAGATCATGGCATCCAGTCCCATCACTCCATGGGAAATAGTAGGGGAAACAGTGGAAACAGTGTCAAACTTTATTTTTTTGGACTCCAAAGTCAGTGCAGATGGTGACCGCAGCCATGAAATTAAAAGACGCGTACTCCTTGGAAGAAAAGTTATGACCAACCTAGATAGCATAATAAAATGCAGAGATATTACTTTGCCAACAAAGGTTTATCTAGTGAAAGCTATGGTTTTTCCAGTGGTCATGTATGGATGTGAGAGCTGGACTGTGAAGGAAGCTGAGTGCCAAAGAATTGATGCTTTTGAACTGTGGTGTTGGAGAAAACTCTTGAGAGTCCCTTGGACTGCAAGGAGATCCAACCAGTCCATCCTAAAGGAGATCTGTCCTGGGTGTTCCCTGGAAGGACTGATGCTGAAGCTGAAAGTCCAGTACTTTGGTGACCTCTTGCAAAGAGTTGATTAAATTGGAAAAGACCCTGATCCTCGGAAGGACTGGGGGCAGAAGGAGAAGGAGACGACAGGATGAGATGGCTGGATGGCATCACCGACTAGTTGGACATGAGTTTGGGTGAACTCCAGGAGTTGGTGATGGACAAGGAGGCCTTATGTGTGTGATTCATGGGGTCGAAAAGAGTCAGACACAACTGAACTACTGAATTGAACTGTATATGCATCTGAAGCCATCATGTGAACAACACGTTCTAGATTTCTCTTTTTTATGTTTCAATGCTACCTTCTCAAATCATCTCACCCTTGCCTTTTCCCACAGAGTCCAAAAGACTGTTCTTTGCATCTGTGTCTTTTGCTGTCTCGTATATAGGGTCATCGTTACCATCTTGCTGCTGCTGCAGCTAAGTTGCTTCAGTCTTGTCTGAGTCTGTACAACCCCATAGACGGCAGCTCACAAGGCTCCTCTGTCCCTGGGATTCCCCAGGCAAGAACCCTGGAATGGGTGCCATTTGCTTCTCCAATGCATGAAGGTGAAAAGTGAAAGTGACGTCTCTCAGTCATGTCCAACTCTCGCGACCCCATGGACTGTAGCCTACCAGGCTCCTCTGTCCATGGGATTTTCCAAGTAAGAGTACTGGAGTGGGCTGCCATTTCCTGCTCCAACCATCTTTCTAAATTCAATATATATGCATTAGTATAGTGTATTGGTGTTTTTCTTTCTGAATTACTTCACTCTGTATAATAGATTCCAGTTTCATCCATCTCATTAGAACTGATTCAAATGCATTCTTTTTAATGGCAGAGTAATATTCCATTGTGCATATATACCACAGATTTCTTATCCGTTCATCCGCTGATGGACATTTAGGTTGCTTCCATGTCCTGGCTATTATAAACAGTGCTGTGATGAATATTGGGGAACACGTGTCTCTTTCAATTCTGCTTTCCTTGGTGTGTTTGCCCAGAAGTGGGATTGCTGTGTCTTATGGCAGTTCTATTTCCAGTTTTTTACAGAATCTCCACACTGTTGCTTTCCCAATTTCTGTTTCTCTCTGCTATATGAGTATTGAATCCCCACAAGAAGTGAAATGCATCATGTCCCAAATAGAGTGGATGGAAGACCTTTGGATGGCAGCAGAATTCCTGGGATTTGCCGCTGTTCAAACACAAACCTGCCTCCACTATGGAGTTAAATGAGACATGAGTCTACAGGCTGCACAGCTGTATTCCTATCTAAATCAACATAATGCTGTTCAGAGGACCTATACTACTTCAATGCCTAATGACTTTATAAAGCTATATTGAAGAACATTTAAGGATTAAAGTGTTTTAATTTGTATTCTGCTTCAATTGTTGTAGCATGACATAAATACTTGTTTAAAGTTCTTTATACTTTTGAACAACATATACAAATATTTTAAGGAGTATATTAGTGCTAACACTTTAAGTCCTAACACCTTAAAAAAACAAAGGCAGTTATAAACACAAGAAGCTTGGAATACTAACCAAAACGAGACACGTCTAATCTTTACAACCATGTGATGATTTTAATTTAAAAAAAAAAGACTACAGATAACATTATGAAATCTAAACATTTCTCTTTAACACTTTTGTCAGTGAGTCTATGACTTTCTTATTTCTCAGGTAATAGATGATTGGATTTAACAAAGGGATTACAACAGTGTAAAATAGAGAGTCCATCATATCTTGAGCATCTGTTTGTGCAGAACCAGGGTGCACATACCTGAAGAGAAGAGGCCCATAATATAAAGAGACAGATAGGAGGTGGGCTCCACAGGTGGATAAGGCCTTCCTTATGCCTTGTATGGATTTGTTTTTTAAGATTGTAAAGAGAACAAGTATATAAGAGACAAGAACAGTAAGAATGGTGAACACTTGTATTGACCCTGAGAAAATAAATACCATCAGAACATTGATTGAAGGGTCAGTACAAGAAATCTTAAATAGTGGCATGATGTCACAATAAAAGTGGTGTATTATGTTAGACTTACAGAAGGTTAGTCTGAATAAAAAACCTATATGAATTATGGAATGAATAAGGCCACCTACAAATGATAAGACTGATAATCGGATGCATAATCTCTTGGTCATAATCACTGAATAAAGTAATGGTTTGCATATGGCCACATACCGATCAAATGCCATTGTTGCCAAGAGAAAACATTCTGTGGTTGCGCTGAATGCAAAGGAAAACAACTGTGTTATGCATTCAGAGAGAGAGATCATCTTCCTCTTGGCCAGGATGTTGACGAGCATCTTGGGAGTCACAGTGGATGAGATCCAAGCATCCACAAAGGCTAGACTCCCAAGGAATAAGTACATGGGGATGTGAAGGTGAGGGTCATTGTAGATGAGAGCAATTAGTCCAAGATTTCCTACAGTGGTGATGAGGTATATTATCAGGAACATCAGGAACAGGTGAATATGCCAATCTGGTTGATATGTAAGTCCTGTGAGAACAAATTCTGTCAGTGATGTTGCATTTATAGTATCCATGCTGTTACTGGATAGCCCCTAAAATGAAATGCAGTAAATGTAAAAGGAACATTCATTAAGATTATATAGAAAGAATATTAGAATATGTAGTTGAAATAAAACCATGCACTTGTCAGAATGCCCTTAATTTTATTCACTACTATCATGACAATGAAAAATAATCTGAGGAATTGGCATAATAGAAAATGTTAAGTATTTCAGTTCAAAAAATGTGCAGGAATTAAAAGACTCAGAAGAAGGACAGACATTTTATAATGAGCTAAACTTGTGAGAATACTTGTGTGTGTTAGAAACATTCTGCATCTGGGACTTGGATGAGGGTTTAGGGGAAAGAAGTTTGCATTATAGTGATTTTAATGCCATTTGAAGGATCTTGAACTTTATTTCTTGGGCAGTAGGTATGCACTAAAAGTTTTAGGACTAGGAAATTCATGGCAAGATATTTTTTAAATTAAATGTTTGGTAATGTAAAAAAAAAATACAGAGAAGGGAAAGCAGAATTAGGAACAATAATTAGAAAGCTGATACTCCTGTCTGGTGTTTTCCAACCAGAATACACATCAGAATCATCTGGGGGAAATTTTTGTACAAAATATAGATTATGAGGTATTATTGTAGATACTGATTCAGTGAGAATAAGAATGAAGTCTAATAATCTGTATTTCCAAAATACTCTCTAGTTGATTCAAATGCATGTGAAATTATTAGTCAGTGTGTAACATGTTATTAGGACTGATGAAAAAGGCAAAGAGTAGGTCAAGATGAATCAGAATATAGAGTCACTAGGACTCAGTGACATGTTAGGTTTGGAAGGAGTGGCCAGTGAAGGAGAGAGAGGACACTTGGTGATGGGCAGATGGTCACCAAAATTGAATTTGAGAACTCAGATGCTTTGGCCACTTGTTATAGAGAGCATCCCCTGATTATCCACGTGGGATAGCTTAGTAGTATGAGTTTGTTAGAGCATAATATAACCAATGACTTGAAAGTATTTGGGTAGCTGAAGGCATACTTATGGATAACCTAACCATTAGAAAGTATGTATAAGGTAAAAAGAAGGAGGGTGTGGCATGAAACTTGAGGAAATTTTGTTCTTTGAAGTGAATACATATCATTCTTACTCTAGAAATCAAAAGAACCAGGAACTTTTTCCCATTCCTTTCGCTCCTTGAGTAAGAGGACTTGATGTAGGTTTGACCAGTCAAATGCACCAACACTGAATTTGTAACATGGAGAAAAGAAAGGGACAGGAAGAAAAGAGAATTTTGGTTGCCAAGGCAGCCATATCAAGACCCTGGGAAATGCTTCCTGAATCTACCCCAACATTATCTGTGTGAGCTGTGGCATACATAGCTCCTATTGAGCAAGTGTAGGGATTCGATTTTGGCTGTTGTCTCACTGTGTTGCTTTCTTCTATTCCTGCCCATTTTTAGCTGATTCTTCCAATCTCCCTGGACTTTCTACATATTAGTCAACTTCCATTCAACTAACTAACTTTCTGTTGCAAACAAGTGCCCTGTGCATGTGTGCTAAGTCATTTCAGTCTTGTCTGACTCTTTGCAACCCTATGGACTGTGGCCCACCAGGCTCCCCTGTCCATGGGATTCTCCAGGCAAGAATCCCGGAGTGGGTTGCCATGCCCTCTTTCAGGGGATCTTCCCTACCCAGGGATTGAACCCACATCTCTTATGTTTCCTGCATTGGCAGGTGGGTTCTTTACCACTAGTGCCCCTGGGAAGCTCAACAAGTGCCCTGGCTCTAACCAAGAGAGATAGGGGAGAGACCAGAAAAATATTCTAGATAGAGTGATCAGAGAAGCAGAAGAGGAGCTGGAGAATTGAATAATGTGGACAGAAAAAGAGAAAAGACCCTCAAAGACATAAAGACATGTTGTACCAATTGGAAAAAATGAATGCTCTGGTAAACAAGGAGTGAATAAAGATCACTGAAAAATGAAATGAGAGGTTTTTAGTGTTTTTACTGAGAGTGGTTTCCATTTTGTTATAGTGTCAAGAGAAAACAAACAGGAGGAGTGGAAAGGAGAAATTTGGGTAGATGGAAAAAAAAAGGAGAGTGAGGAATAGATAAAATATAGCAGAGATGTGGAAAGATAAATTTAGGAAAGACAAGCCAGTAAAGACAGAGGTAGTATCACATAAACACTGAAAAGGAAATAAGGGGAATGTTTGCAGGTAAATATTTGTCTTAACTGACTTTCATTCCCAGTTTATCTTCCTAGGGAATTTGTGTGACAGAGAATTTTAATTTAAATTTTACCCTAGAAACTTTGGTTGTCTATAAATATACTAGTATTGCTGGATAGTTCTTTCAATATTTAGAAGTTGATTTATATTTATTATTACAGTAATTAGAACTTCTCTAAAAACCTGCTGGGTTTTACTTGAGAGCACTTTCTTCTATTAGCAAAAAATTGAGCCAAAGGCTGGAGCCCAATTCAGGTCATATAAATAACCAGTGCCAGTAATTCCAGTTGTTAGGTATTTTTTTATTTGAAAGAGGCTCTTTTCCATGTAGTCCCAAATCACTAATAATTAAAGATTCTCAAACAATATGTGTGTGGGTCTTTTTTAAATCATAAAACTGGCAAGACCAGAAGGGAGATTTTTCTATATATTTCTTGAATATATGCTTATCAAGTATACATATAATATATATATATATTCAGTGAAATTATTGTCACAAGTAAGTGAAAGAATAGAGGAGATAATATAAGTAACTTACCTTGAAAGTATATTAAGAGATTGTAATTAATTAAAAAGAATGGATCTTTAATCAGAATAAACTGAAAAATTTTTTACGTAGGACACATATAACTTGATGTTTAAATCCAGTTTAACTGTTTAACATTCTAGTTCACCAAAACTTATAAAGTCATTTAAATTGTGTTAGGAAGATAATAAATTATTGTTAAAGGGAATAATTCAGTCTTACAGGTATTTTGCTTATTCAGATTTACTCACAGAAAAACATATACAGATAATGTATTCATTGTTTTACATTTTCCACTGTCAGGTTTTTTTTGCATCCTGCAAATCAATCTAAAATTATTATAAATTATACAGTATTTTGACTACTTTATAAAATGAATAATGAATCTTATAGAATTCAGTTTTCTCTTACCCATATCTTGTAAGAAATCATGGAGATCCTTTCAAAGAGTTAGGATTTCTAAGTAGAAAATAATAAAACAGCACTGGAATGACAGTAACACACAGAGCAAGTCCTTGCGTACCCATTCATTTTGGAGGCTTTATTTCCCAAGTTCTGGAAAATGTTGTTTAAATAAACTTGCTTTGAATACAATAGTCAGCAAGTTGTAAAACTGTTTGTTTTTGCCAGAACAGGAAGAAGTGAAGAACTAAAATTCCCAGATAACATACAAGGATTCCCTTTAGGACAAAACTAAGCTTTTCCTCTGGGTATATAGATTTGAACATGTAGAAGTCCAGGTTTTTCCACAGGGCATTATAGCCTTAAAATTGTAAATATCAAGTCATTGTTGGCAGTCCTTGTTTTAACTATTGAAATTGCACTGTTTTCCACCACAGATGACACTTCTGACATATTTATGTAAACTTCAATTTATCTGTAAATTTTGATGCTGTGAGTGCCTTGATCAGTATGTTTTTTTCTGAGCTAATCATCTTGAATTTACTTGGACAAAAGTTCCAGATTCCTTTCAGGAACTGACCCCAAGAAAATTGTCCTCCTGATCAAAATTTAACTCAAATTCCAGACCTACAAGTAACTTTCCACCTTAAGCTGAAAATTGATCAAAAATCTTACTAGGCAAAGTTTGGTGGGAGGAGCAAAGGAAAAAGAAAACAGGGAGACCACAGTGGGAGGTGGCCTAGATCAGTGCTTCTCCAACTTTAATCCTTGTGAATCTCCTGGAAATTTTTCTAAAGTGTAGATTCTATTTTAGTAGGTGAAGAATAAGGCCTGAAGGTCTTCATTTCTATCAAGGTGATGCCTCTGGACATTTGCCATCCTTAGGATCTTCCATAATTGACAGGCCTAGCTTATCAGTGGAGCTAGATTATTAAAGAAACGAAGAATAACAAATGGAGCTGGCATGCAAAGAGAGAAGCAAAAAGGAGCTAGAAGGGAAAGGGAGGCCAGCATTGGTGGGATCACAGAGGATCTGGAGGCGAGGTCAGGGACTTTGCTCTTTACGCATACTAAAAGGAAAATTACTGATGGATTTTGAACATGATGATCACATGTTCTGATCTGACTTTAGTTATTAACAGAGAAGTTGCTATTGAACGTTAATTTTAAAAATGATATTATATATGATAAAATAGTATGATAAGAAAACATTTCGTGTTTTGATATTTGAAAAGTCAAAAAATGTTTAATTTACACTGGAACTTGATTTATAGCTAAGGGAAAAGCAAAGGGCATATTTTCTGTAGATTCATTAATCATTTATCTTATGTCCTACTGCTGCTGCTGCCAAGTCACTTCAGTCGTGTCCGACACTGTGTGACCCCATAGACGGCAGCCCACCAGGCTCCCCGTCCCTGGGATTCTCCAGGCAAGATCACGGGAATGGGTTGCCATTTCCTTCTCCAATGCATGAAAATGAAAAGTGAAAGTGAAATCACTCAGTCCTATGCGATTTTTCACGACCGCATGGACTGCAGCCTATCAGGCTCCTCGGCCCATGGGATTTTCCAGGCAAGAGTACTGGAGTGGGGTGCCATTGCCTTCTCCAATCCTATGTCCTAGTGAAAACTAAATAGGAGATGAAAAACCAAGACAGATTGGACAGAAATCACTGTGAAAACTCAACAGAAGGATGAAGTAAACAATATAATGTGTATCATAGCTTCAACATAACCTATATTATACCCTTCAATTTTGTGTAATTATCTTTTAACTCATTTTGTTGCCTGTATATAAGTACAAAGATTTACATTGCAACTTTCAGTGTGAGTAGTCTTTTTCAATTTTAGCCTTTTTAACGGTGGGTCATGGTATCACACTGTGGTCTTCATTTGCATTTCCCCAATGACAAATTATATTGAGCACATTTTTGTGTTCTTATTTGACATATGTATATGTAGTTTACTAAAGTGTCTGTTTAAACCTTTTGTCCATTTTTTTTTTAAATTTTAAAATCTTTAATTCTTACATGCATTCCCAAACATGAACCCCCCTCCCACCTCCCTCCCCATAACATCTCTCTGGGTCATCCCCCTGCACCAGCCCCAAGCATGCTGTATCCTATGTCAGACATAGACTGGTGATTCAATTCTTACATGATAGTATACATGTTAGAATGCCATTCTCCCAAATCATCCCATCCTCTCCTTCTCCCTCTGAGTTCAAAAGTCCGTTATACACAGCTGTGTCTTTTTTTCCTGTCTTGCATACAGGGTCGTCATTGCCATCTTCCTAAATTCCATATATATGTGTTAGTATACTGTATTGGTGTTTTTCTTTCTGGCTTACTTCACTCTGTATAATTGGCTCCAGTTTCATCCATCTCATCAGAACTGATTCAAATGACTTCTTTTTAACGGCTGAGTAATACTCCATCGTGTATATGTACCACTGCTTTCTTATCCATTCATCTGCTGATGGACATCTAGGTTGTTTCCATGTCCTGGCTATTATAAACAGTGCTGCGATGAACATTGAGGTACATGTGTCTCTTTCAATTCTGGTTTCCTCAGTGTGTATGCCCAGCAGTGGGATTGCTGGGTCATACGGTAGTTCTATTTGCAATTTTTTAAGGAATCTCCACACTGTTCTCCATAGTCGCTGTACTAGTTTGCATTCCCACCAACAGTGTAGGAGGGTTCCCTTTTCTCCACACCCTCTCCAGCATTTATTGCTTGCAGATTTTTGGATCGCAGCCATTCTGACTGGTGTGAAGTGGTACCTCATTGTGGTTTTGATTTGCATTTCTCTAATAATGAGTGATGTTGAGCATCTTTTCATGTGTTTGTTAGCCATCCGTATGTCTTCTTTGGAGAAATGTCTATTTAGTTCTTTGGCCCATTTTTTGATTGGGTCGTTTATTTTTCTGGAATTGAGCTGCATAAGCTGCTTGTATATTTTTGAGATTAGTTGTTTGTCAGTTGCTTCATTTGCTATTATTTTCTCCCATTCAGAAGGCTGTCTTTTCACCTTGCTTATATTTTCCTTTGTTGTGCAGAAGCTTTTAATTTTAATTAGATCCCATTTGTTTATTTTTGCTTTAATTTCCAGAATTCTGGGAGGTGGATCATAGAGGATCCTGCTGTGATTTATGTCGGAGAGTGTTTTGCCTATGTTCTCCTCTAGGAGTTTTATAGTTTCTGGTCTTACATTTAGATCTTTAATCCATTTTGAGTTTATTTTTGTGTGGGGTGTTAGAAAGTGATCTAGTTTCATTCTTTTACAAGTGGTTGACCAGTGTTCCCAGCACCACTTGTTAAAGAGATTGTCTTTACTCCATTGTATATTCTTGCCTCCTTTGTCAAAGATAAGGTGTCCATAGGTGTGTGGATTTATCTCTGGGCTTTCTATTTTGTTCCATTGATCTATATTTCTGTTTTTGTGCCAGTACCATACTGTTTTGATGACTGTGGCTTTGTAGTAGAGCCTGAAGTCAGGCAAGTTGATTCCTCCAGTTCCATTCTTCTTTCTCAAGATTGCTTTGGCAATTCGAGGGGTTTTGTATTTCCATACAAATCTTGAAATGATTTGTTCTAGTTCTGTGAAAAATATGGCTGGTAGCTTGATAGAGATTGCATTGAATTTGTAAATTGCTTTGGGTAGTATACTCATTTCCACTATATTGATTCTTCCGATCCATGAACATGGTATATTTCTCCATCTATTAGTATCCTCTTTGATTTCTTTCATCAGTGTTTTATAGTTTTCTATATATAGGTCTTTAGTTTATTTAGGTAGATATATTCCTAAGTATTTTATTCTTTTCGTTGCAATGGTGAATGGAATTGTTTCCTTAATTTCTTTTTCTACTTTCTCATTATTCGTGTATAGGAATGCAAGGGATTTCTGTGTGTTGATTTTATATCCTGCAACTTTACTATATTCATTGATTAGCTCTAGTAATTTTTGGGTGGAGTCTTTAGGGTTTTCCATGTAGAGGATCATGTCATCTGCAAACAGTGAGAGTTTTACTTCTTCATTTCCAATTTGGATTCCTTTTATTTCTTTTTCTGCTCTGATTGCTGTGGCCAAAACTTCCAGAACTATGTTGAATAGTAGCAGTGAAAGTGGACACCCTTGTCTTGTTCCTGACTTTAGGGGAAATGCTTTCAATTTTTCACCATTGAGGATAATGTTTGCTGTGGGTTTGTCATAGATAGCTTTTATTATGTTGAGGTATGTTCCTTCTATTCCTGCTTTCTGGAGAGTTTTTATCATAAATGGATGTTGAATTTTGTCAAAGGCCTTCTCTGCATCTATTGAGATAATCATATGGTTTTTATTTTTCAATTTGTTAATGTGGTGAATTACATTGATTGATTTGCGGATATTGAAGAATCCTTGCATCCCTGGGATAAAGCCCACTTGGTCATGGTGTATGATCTTTTTAATGTGTTGTTGGATTCTGATTGCTAGAATTTTGTTGAGGATTTTTGCATCTATGTTCATCAGTGATATTGGCCTGTAGTTTTCTTTTTTTGTGACATCTTTGTCAGGTTTTGGTATTAGGGTGATGGTGGCCTCATAGAATGAGTTTGGAAGTTTACCTTCCTCTGCAATTTTCTGGAAGAGTTTGAGTAGGATAGGTGTTAGCTCTTCTCGAAATTTTTGGTAGAATTCAGCTGTGAAGCCGTCTGGACCTGGGCTTTTGTTTGCTGGAAGATTTCTGATTACAGTTTCAATTTCCGTGCTCGTGATGGGTCTGTTAAGATTTTCTATTTCTTCCTGGTTCAGTTTTGGAAAATTGTACTTTTCTAAGAATTTGTCCATTTCTTCCACGTTGTCCATTTTATTGGCATACAACTGCTGATAGTAGTCTCTTATGATCCTTTGTATTTCTGTGTTGTCTGTTGTGATCTCTCCATTTTCATTTCTAATTTTATTGATTAGATTTTTCTTCTTTGCTTCTTGATGAGTCTGGCTAATGGTTTGTCAATTTTATTTATCCTTTCAAAGAACCAGCTTTTGGCTTTGTTGATTTTTGCTATGGTCTCTTTTGTTTCTTTTGCATTTATTTCTGCCCTAATTTTTAAGATTTCTTTCCTTCTACTAACTCTGGAGTTCTCCAATTCTTCCTTTTCTAGTTGCTTTAGTTGTAGAGTTAGGTTATTTATTTGACTTTTTTCTTGTTTCTTGAGGTATGCCTGTATTGCTATGAACTTTCCTCTTAGCACTGCTTTTATAGTGTCCCACAGGTTTTGGGTTGTTGTGTTTTCATTTTCATTAGTTTCTATGCATATTTTGATTTCTTTTTTGATTTCTTCTGTAATTTGTTGGTTATTCAGAAGTGTGTTGTTCGACCTCCATATGTTGGAATTTTTCATAGTTTTTCTCCTGTAATTGAGATCTAATCAATGCATTATGGTCAGAAAAGATGCTTGGAATGATTTCAATTTTTTTGAATTTATCAAGTTTAGATTTATGGCCCAGGATGTGATCTATCCTGGAGAAGGTTCCATGAGCACTTGAAAAAAAGGTGAAATTCATTGTTTTGGGGTGAAATGTCCTATAGATATCAATTAGGTCTAACTGATCTAATGTATCATTTAAAGTTTGTGTTTCTTTGTTGATTTTCTGTTTAGTTGATCTGTCCATAGGTGTGAGTGGGGTATTAAAGTCTCCCACTATTATTGTGTTACTGTTGATTTCCCCTTTCATACTTGTTAGCATTTGTCTTACATATTGCGGTGCTCCTATATTGGGTGCATATATATTTATAATTGTTATATCTTCTTCTTGGATTGTTCCTTTGATCATTATGTAGTGGCCTTCTTTTTCTCTTGTCACAGCCTTTGTTTTAAAGTCTATTTTATCGGATATGAGTATTGCCACTCCTGCTTTCTTTTGGTCTCTATTTGCGTGGTATATCTTTTTCCAGCCCTTCACTTTCAGTCTGTATGTGTCCCTTGTTTTGAGGTGGGTCTCTTGTAAGCAGCATATAGAGGGGTCTTGTTTTTGTATCCATTCGGCCAGTCTTTGTCTTTTGGTTGGGGCATTCAACCCATTTACGTTTAAGGTAATTATTGATAAGTATGATCCTGTTACCATTTACTTTATTGTTTTGGGTTCGGGTTTATACACCCTTTTCGTGTTTCCTGTCTAGAGAATATCCTTTAGCATTTGTTGGAGAGCTGGTTTGGTGGTGCTGAATTCTCTCAGCTTTTGCTTGTCTGTAAAGCTTTTGATTTCTCCTTCGTATTTGAATGAGATCCTTGCTGGGTACAGTAATCTGGGCTGTAGGTTATTGTCTTTCATCACTTTAAGTATGTCTTGCCATTCCCTCCTGGCCTGAAGAGTTTCTATTGAAAGATCAGCTGTTATCCTTATGGGAATCCCCTTGTGTGTTATTTGTTGTTTTTCCCTTGCTGCTTTTAATATTTGTTCTTTGTGTTTGATCTTCGTTAATTTGATTAATATGTGTCTTGGGGTGTTTCGCCTTGGGTTTATCCTATTTGGAACTCTCTGTGTTTCTTGGACTTGGGTGATTATTTCCTTCCCCATTTTAGGGAAGTTTTCAACTATTATCTCCTCAAGGATTTTCTCATGATCTTTCTTTCTGTCTTCTTCTTCTGGGACTCCTATAATTCGAATGTTGGAGCGTTTCATATTGTCCTGGAGGTCTCTGAGATTGTCCTCATTTCTTTTAATTCGTTTTTCTTGTTTCCTCTCTGATTCATTTATTTCTACCATTCTATCTTCTATTTCACTAACCCTATCTTCTGCCTCCGTTATTCTACTATTTGTTGCCTCCAGAGTGTTTCTGATCTCATTTATTGCGTTATTCATTATATTTTGACTCTTTTTTATTTCTTCTAGGTCCTTGTTAAACCTTTCTTGCATCTTCTCAATCCTTGTCTCTAGGCTATTTATCTGTGATTCCATTTTGATTTCAAGATTTTGGATCATTTTCACTATCAATATTCGGAATTCCTTCTCCGGTAGATTCCCTACTTCTTCCTCTTTTGTTTGGTTTGGTGGGCAACTCTCCTGTTCCTTTACCTGCTGAGTATTCCTCTGTCTCTTCATCTTGGTTATATTGCTGCGTTTGGGGTGGCTTTTTTATATTCTGGTAATTTGTGGAGTTCTCTTTATTATGGAGCTTCCTCACTGTGGGTGGGGTTCTATCAGTGGCTTGTCAAGGTTTCCTGGTTAGGGAGGCTTGTGTTGGAGTTCTGGTGGGTGGAGCTGGGTTTCTTCTCTCTGGAGTGCAGTGGAGTGACCAGTTATGGGTTATGAGACATCAAAGGTTTTGGAATAATTTTGAGCTGCCTGTATATTGAAGCTCAGGGGAGTGTTCCTGTGTTGCTGGAGAATTTGAGTGGTATGTCTTGTTTTGGAACTTGTTGGCCCTTAGGTGGAGCTTGGTTTCAGTGTAGGTATGAAGGCTTTTGATGAGCTCCTATTGCTTAATGTTCCCTGAATTCAAGAGTTCTCTAATGTTTTCAGGCTTTGGATTTAAGCCTCCTGCTTCTGGTTTTCAGTTTTAATTTTACAGTAGCCTCTAGACTTCTCCATCTATACAGCTCCAATGATAAAACATCTAGGTTAAAGATGAAAAGTTTCTCCACATTGAGGGACACTCAGAGAGGTTCACTGAGTTACAAGGAGAAGAGAAGATGGAGGGGGTAGTTAGAGATAACTGGAATGAGATGCGGTGAGATCGAAAGAGGAGAGAGCAAGCTAGCTAGTAGTCACTTCCTTATGTGCGCTCTATAGTCTGGACTGCTCAGAGGTATTTACAGAGTTATACGGGGAAGAGGAGAGGGAGGAAGTAGACAGAGGTGACCAGGAGGATAAGAGAGGGGAATGAGAAGGAGAGAGACAAATCCTGCCAGTAACCAGTTCCTTAGGTGTTCTCCACCGTCTGGAACACACGGAGATTCACAGAGTTGGATAAAAAAAGAGATGGGGGAGGAAAGAGACAGAGGCCACCTGGTGGAGAAAAAGGAGAGTCCAAAGGAGGAGAGGGTGGTCAAGCCAGTAATCTTGCTCTCAGGTAAACTTGGGTAGTGAAGTTTGGGTTTTTAAATGTACAAAATTGACAACAAAAACCTAAGAGCAAAGATTAAAAATCTAGAGTAGAGGTTGGATTTTCAAAGATACAATATTAAAGAAAAGCAGAAGGAAAAAGGAAGAAAGAAAAAAAAAACAAGAATTATTAAAAACAAACAAACAAAAAAAAAAAAAACACCAAAAAACAAAAAACCACCAACAACCATCCAGAGACTATATATGGTGTTTGCCTTAAAAAAAAAAAAAAAAGTCTATTTTTTTAAAAAAATAGTAATAGTTGGTTATAGAAATAAAAATTAGAGGAGAAATAGAAGACTTAACAATTGAAAAAAGTTAGGAAAAAAAAAAAGAAAAAAGAAAAAACAAACCAAAAACAAAAAACAACAACAAAAAAAGGAATGATTTTAAAAATAGTAAAAATATATCTGACCCTTCTCTGATGTGGGCCGTGTGGGATCACTTCCAAGGTGGTTCCCTCTGTTTAACTTCTTCTGTTTGCTGGTTTTTTAGGCTCACTAGTTCAGTCGCACTGTGGGGATGCTGCAGACAAATAGCGCTGTTGTGTGTCTCAGCCCCGTTTGACTTGTCTCACGGCGCACAAACCGCTCTGGCTCTACGATGCTCAACCGGGAACCATCTGGGGCCGGCCCTAGGCTGCGTGCACTTCCCCGGTCCAAGCCGCTCAGGTTCGGCGCTCAGGCAGCCCTCAGAGGCACAGATTCGGCTGGGACTGCGCTTTGTGCCCTTCCCAGGTCCGAGTAGCTCAGGAGTTTGGCGAGCGCGATCGCCGCGGCTTGTCACCTTTTCTGCCGCTGCTGCTCAGCTTTCTGGGTGGACCGCTGGCGCACCCCGTGAGGCAGATTGTGACTGTCCAGCACCCCCAGAAGTCTTAGCAAAGGAGCCTGCTTGCAGTTAGGTAAGTAAAGTCTCTCCGGGTCTGCAATTGCCCCTTTCCAGTCCTTACGGCTCTGGCTGCCTGTCCCCGGTGGGGGATGGTCTGCAGCCGGCTTTTTCTGTTCCGTCCTTTGTTCTGTGCTCGGTCCTGGCAGTGTCTTATGTTCGAGCTTTTCGCGTGGTAGCTATCCCACAGTCTGGTTTGCTAGCCCAAGTTAGATTGTTCTGGTTGCACGTGGGGCGTTCCTGCCCGATTCTTACAAAGCACCGCAGCCCGCGCCTCCCGCGCGTCCCTGCCCTGCCCCCACTTCCCAATGGCGGATGCAGGCGTCTGTGCTGCTTTTCCACTGGGGGAGTTACTGTTGGGCTTGTAATCTCTTGGTTTTAATTATTTATTTATTTTTCCTTCCTGTTATGCTGCCCTCTGTGTTTCCAAGGCTCGCCACAGACTCAGCAGGGAGAGTGTTTCCTGGTGTTTGGAAACCTCTCTTCTTAAAATTCCCTTCCCGGGACAGGCTTCCCTTCCCGGGACGGAGCTCCCTCCCCACCTCCTTTGTCTCCTTTTTCATCTTTTATATTTTTTCCTACCTGTTTTTGAAGACAATGGTCTGCTTTTCTGGTTGCCTGATGTCCTCTGCCAGCCTACAGAAGTTGTTTTGTGGAGTTTGCTCGGCGTTGAAATGTTCTTTTGAGGAATTTGTGAGGGAGAAAGTGGTCTTCCTGTCCTATTCCTCCGCCATCTTTTGGAACCTCTTTTGTCCATTTTTAATGGAGTTATATATTTTCTTATTTTGGGGTTTTGAGGAATTTTCATATATCCTGGATACAAGCCTTTTATCACACGTATGATTTACAAATATTTCCTTTCTTTTCTTCCCACAAGATATTATACTGGTCCGTTATGCTGATTGGACCTAGTGAGCAAGAAATAGAAACTACTTTATACTTATTGGTGGATATTTGCATAAGAGTAGATGAGAAATAAATTCAACAAATTTCAAGGCCCATTTAACTTAGTGAAATTCCTTGGGGATCAGTTGTGTGGGTCCGGTAGAGGTACACCTTCACACGTGATGGATAAATTGTTGCATCTGGCCCATCCTGCAACCAAAACAGACACAGAACACTTAGTGGGCCACTGTGGATTTTGGAGGCAGCATCATCCTCACTGGTTGCAAGGAACCAGAAAAACTTCTGCTTTTGAGTGTAGTTCAGAACAGGAGAAGTATTTGTAAAAGGACTGCCTGTTGTGCTACTTAGGTCATATGATCCAGCAGAAAAAAAAAAATGGTGCTTGGAGTGGTAGTGGCAGATAGGGATGCTGTTTGGAATCCTTGGCAGGCCTCTAAAGGGATAAAAAACAGTGTAGACCTTAGGTTTGAGGCAAATCCTTTATCCCACTTTGAATTGTGGCCTAATGGAGTGTGGCATGAGTGCTGTCAATAGTCAGTAGAGAAAGAGATTGCCTGGACCTGGTTTACAGATGATTCTACAAAATATGCACACACTATCTGAGTGCACAATTGTAGCACCATTACCACTCTCAGTGACATCTCTGGAGGAGAGCAGTGATGGAAAATCCTCCCAATGGACAGAACTTTGAGCAGTTCACCTGGTTGTTCACTTTCCTAGAAAAAGAAATGGCCTGATAGATGATGATATAATGGCTCAAGGGTTTTAGAAAATGGTTTGGCTGATGATCAGGGATTTTGAAGCAGTATTACTGGAAGATTGATGCCAAGGAAATATGGAAGAAATATATGGATAGATCTTTATAAATGCATTAAGATATTTGTGCCCCATGTGACTGCTCAGTAAAGGATGATTTCAGCAATGGAGGACTTTGATAATTAAGTGGATAGGATGACCCATTCTCAGATACCAGTCAAACTCTTTCTATAGCTACCCCATCATCACAAAATAGGCTTTGGAAAAAAGGTGCCATAGTGCTAGGAATGGAAATTATGTATAGTCTCAGCAACATGGACTTCCACTCACTGTGGCCAGCTAGTCTAAGGTCATTTTGAGTGCCTTTTCTTCCAGCACAGAGACCAACACAGAGGCCCTGATACTGCATCACTCATTTAGGTGATCAGCCAGCCACCTGCTGGAGTGTTGATTGCATTGGACAATTTTCCATCATGGAAGGGTGTTTTGTTATTATTAGAATAGATGCTTGCTCTAGATAAAGATTCTTCATTGCTGGCAGTGCTTCTGCCAAAACAACCATCTTTGGACTAACAAGATTCCTTATCCACGCTGATGGTAATTCATATTGTGTGCATTTATCTTATCAAGGAACTCACTTCACAGCAAATGAAATGTGATAATGCCGCCAATATTATGGCGTACCTTACCTTGAACCACTAATGAGATCCTGACTAGTTAGTTCACAATTCACACTAAGAATTACTGTTCTAGATTTGATGTGTTTGTTTTTACCTGACTCCTTAACTGTTGATTCTTTTAACACAGACTAGTACAATCTCAACAATTTCTCAACAGTCCAGAGTATTGTAAACTGATGAGGAAAAAAAAGTTTATCATGTATATGGAGAGGAACTATGGATTCTTTTTTCTCTCTGGGTTAAACAAATTAATACACCTTCATAATAAAGTGTATTTCAATGGTGTTTAGCATTTCCAATAGATAGTTTAATCCAATATCAGCAGGTAAATAACCTTAGCATTGTGATATTATACATTGTATCTAAATACCATTAAAGAGTACGCATGTAATTTCATAGGATCTTTTTGAAGAATTCTGCAGGCTTTGTGCAAGTTCATACTTCACATCTTTTCCAACATGCTACTGAAATGACATATATGATATGCAAAATTTTTTTCATATAGGATATGAAAAAAAATTGTAACAGAAATGAGAATGGGAACATATCAGTGAAGAGAAGCGTTGAGTTTCTACAAGGCATAAAATAGAATTTTTCTTAAAGACATATCAGAACAGAAGAATCCATAGATTACGCATGTTCAAGAGAAGGCTACACAGGAAGCCTGAGTTTCTGAGAGACCTCCAGTGCCTGCTTCATACCCACCCAATATAAAAGGACTTGACAGGTAACAAAGCATGCTTATATACTCACAGCTTGATGTCAGTGCTTTCATTCAAACAAAAGACCAATTAGGCAAGCAAACCTTTATCATCATAAAACAAACACATATCATTTGCTTTTATTAGTCATATAGTCTTTGACTCATAACTATATAGGTATTAACAAGCAGAAATTTAACTAAATTAAAAGAAAAATCAGAACAATGGGAATATTATACAGCAAAAAAAAAAAAAGAATGCATTATGCTGCTAAGTCACTTCAGTCGTGTCCGACTCTGTGCGACCCCATAGATGGCAGCCCACCAGGCTCCCATCCTTGGGACCCTCCAGGCAAGAGTACCGGAGAGGGTTGCCATTGCCTTCTCCAATGCATGAAAGTGAAAAGGGAAAGGGAATTCACTCAGTCATGCCCAACTCTTCGCGGCCCCATGGACTGCAGCCCACCAGGCTCCTCCGTCCATGGGATTTTCCAGGCAAGAGTACTGGAGTGGGGTGCTGTTGCCATGGACACATGCAAATGCATAGATTCCCTAGTGAAAAATAAGGAAAGCATACTTTTCACTCCCTTTCTGGGGCTTGGGGTATCCCTTAAGAAGCAAAAGGAAGGCTGATGATCTGATCTAATCTTGTGACCTGAACCTCCAAAAACATGTAATGATGCTTTTTGTTGTAAATATTTATTTGGTTTGTATTTTTAATCCAAATGTCTAACTAAGGAACTTCACCCTGATACTTTGTCATGCTCTATCTCTGGAGCTGATCCTCCTGCTAAGAAGAACAAGATTAATTCACTTTAGGTGTATGATTCTTGTGATCATCTTGAAAGAAATATATGAAGGCGCATTTACATAGAGTGGCCATCCCAGGCCTAGTAATCTCTGTAGGCTCATTGCGAGATTGAAAATAAGTGATGCACTCTATACTAAAAAAAGCTTGTAGGCCAAAAATAAGAATTACATAATGTCATCTGTGGCCTAAAAGAATAAATGTTTCAAATGAGGGAGTATTTTTATTCTCTTTGAGGTAATCGGAAATGCATCATGGAAGCTGTAACATTTAAGACAGATCTTGAAGAAAGGACCATTACAATTGCAAATAAAGACAGGTGTTCCTGGAGGGAGCATTCTCACTGGAAAGCCCTGTAGTAACAAAACCATGTACCTGTGAGGAAGGTTTGTCCAAAGGCTTCCAGTAATTCATTTGCATATAATATAGTGTCCATTAGGAGAATTGTGGAAGAAGAGATGCTATATATATATAATCGGTACATATTTGTAAATAAATAAACATATCCATGTGCATAAAGAGAGTTCTAGATTGGTATACCATATACATGGGCTTCTTTGGTGGCTCATATGGTAAAGAATATGCCTACAATGCAGGAGACCTGGGTTTGATCCCTTGGTCAGGAAGATCCCCTGGAGAAGGGAATGGCTACCCACTTCAGTATTCTTGCCTGGAGAATTTATAATCTGGTAGTGATGAAAATCCATTAAAAGTTATTAAACAGGAATATTATTTACTCAGAGCTCTATTTATAAAAAAGCATCTGAGAGCAAAATTTGGGAAGAGACTCAACAGGATGTAGGATAAGTAATAAGATTATTGTAAATGATAGAGGTCAATAGTTTTCAGGTGAGGGCCTCAGTGGTTTCAATAGACTGAGTATAGAATAAGTGGTGAGATTGGAAGGTCAGGGTTGGACCCAAAGACAAATCATTTGTTACTTTTAGAGTATGAGTGTGATGAAAACTACATTTAGGGACTTTGGGGGGACCAAACATGCAAACTCTTGCTCTTTTTCATGTTTGCCACCACTGAATACACTGATATTTTATCAGGCACATTATTTGAACTCTGGTAGTCTTGATGAAAGTGAAAGAGAAGAGTGAAAAATCTCTAAAATTCAACATTCAAAAAACTAAGACCATGGCATCTGGCCCCATGACTTCATGGCAAATACATGGGGAAAAAATGGAAATAATGGCAGATTTTATTTTCTTGGGTTCCACAATCACTGTGGATGGTGACTACAGCTATGAAATTAAAAGATGCTTGCTCTTTGGAAGGAAAGTTATGATGAACCTAGACAGTGTATTAAAAAATAAAAGGCAGAGGCGTCACTTTGCCAACAAAGGATCTGTACAGTCAAAGCTATGGTTTTTCCAGTAGTCATGTATAGATGTAAGAGTTGGAGCATAAAGAAGGCCTAACAATGAATAACTGATGCTTTTGAACTTTGGTGCTGGAGAAGACTCTTGAAAGTCCCTTGGACAGCAAGGAGATCAAACCAGTCAATCCTAAAGGAAATCTACACTGAATATTCCTTGGAATGACTAATGCTGAAGGTGAAGCTCCAGTACTTTGGCCACTGATGCAAAGAGCCAACTCATTGAAAAAGACCCTGATGCTGGGAAAGATTGAGGGCAGAAAAGGTGGTGACAAAGGATGAGACGGTTGGATGGCCTCACTGACTTAGTGGACATGAGTTTGAGCAAACTCCGGGAGATAGTGAAGGACAGGGAAGCCTGGTGTGCTGCATTCCATGGGGTCACTAAGAGTCAGACATGACTGAGTGACTGAACAACAACAATATGCATTTTTGGGCTTCCCAAAATGGTAAAGAATCTGCCTGCCAATGCAGGAGATGTGGGCTAGATCCAAGAGTCTGGAAGATTCCCTGGAGAAGGAAATGGCAACCCATTCCAGTAATTCTTGCCTGGGAAATACCTTGGATAGAGGGGCCTGGGGGGCTGTGGTCCATGGGATCACTAACAGTTGGACTTAGTGACCAAACAAAAACAAAACTATGCATTTTAAGCAGCTTGTTCTTAACAACACATTCTAATAATCTATACATATTTCTTTTTTTTCCGATCAGTTTCATTATTTTAAAATTGTAGAAAGGTTAAAACTATTTCCTTCTTATCCCTCCTCTTCCCTTTTTCTCTCTATGGCCATCCCAGTTAAATCTACAATTTCATCCCTTAGCTTTGTGATTCAGTAAAGCTTCTCAGATTACCCTATTAGATACAAACACAACTGGACATGACCTTTCAAGATACCATAGACACTGAGAGGCATCTTCCCTCTACTAGTTATGCATAGACAGACTTTGGTGAAGAACATTCTTATACAGTTTTGCCTAACTTTCCCTGCTTTAACTCCTTTCTGAAGTTTTTAAATGTCCTTACCATTTCTGTTAGTTTCTCTGTGAGATATGACAATTGAAACCCTACAAAAAGTGAAATTCATCATGCTCCAAATAGAGTGGAATGGAAGACATTTTGATGGCTGGCAGAATTCCTGATATTTGCCTCTAGGGGGGTTCATGTTTGGGAATGCATGTAAGAATTAAAGATTTTAAAATTTAAAAAATAAAAAACTAAAAATTAAAAAAAAAAAAGAAAAAAAAAAAAAAAAGAAACCTGCCTCCACTGTGAAGTTAAATGTGATATGAATCTCAGGCTGCACAGCTCTATTGTTATCAAAAACATCATATTCAAATTCTTTTCAGAGTTGAATATACCACTATGGTATTTAATGTGTTTGTGAAGCTACATTGAGAACATATGTGTAAACTATTTTGTTTTCCTCTTAAATTATTCTAGTATGACTTAAATACTTGATGAAAAATTTTTTCTATGTGTTTCAGTAATATATAAACTTTTTAAGATGTTATTAATACTCTCAGTTTCAATCGTTAAAGCTCTAGGGCAATGATTAGTGTGAAACCTTTGAGCATTAATCAATATAAAGTAACATCTAAACATCTAATCTATACAATTTTTTGACTTTTAATTAAGTAGTAAGTATATTAATGTATGGATGTGAGAGTTGGACTGTGAAGAAAGCTGAGTGCCAAAGAATTGATGCTTTTGAGCTGTGGTGTTGGAGAAGACTCTTGAGAGTCCCTTGGACTGTAAGGAGATCCAACCAGTCCATTCTAAAGGAGATCAGTCCTGGGTGTCCTTTGGAAGGACTGATGATAAAGCTGAAACTCCAATACTTTGGCCACCTCATGTGAAGAGTTGACTCATTGGAAAAGACTCTGATGCTGGGAGGAATTGGGGGCAGGAGGATGAGAATGAGATGGCTGGATGGCATTACCAACTCAATGGACATGAGTTTGGGTGAACTCCGGGAGTTGGTGATGGACAGGAAGGCCTGGCGTGCTGCGATTCATGGGGTCGCAAAGAGTCGGACACAACTGAGCAACTGAACTGAAGTATATTAATATGAGATCTAAGCATTTCTCTTTAACATTTTTGCCAGTGAATCTATGACTTTCTTATTTCTCAAACTGTAGATGATTGGATTTAACAGCGGAATTATGACCATATAAAACAGAGAGTCCATCATATTTTGATCATCTGCTTGTGCAGATCCAGGGCGCACATACATAAAGAGAAGAGGCCCATAGTATAAACAGACAGACAGGAGATGAGCTCCACAGGTAGAGAAGGCCTTCCTTATACCTTGTACAGACTTCTTTTTTAAGACTGTAAGAAGAATAAGTGTGTAAGAGAAAAGAACAGTAAGAATAGTGAACACCTGTATTGACCCAGAGAAAATAAATACCATCAGAAAATTAATGGAAGGATCAGTACAGGAAATCTTAAATAATGGTACAATGTCACAGTAAAAGTGATGTATTATGTTAGAATTACAGAAGGTCAATCTCAATAAAAAAGCATTATGAAGTATGGCATGAAAAAGACCACCTGAAAATGATGAAATTAATAGCTGAATGCATAGTCTTTTGGTCATAATAACTGGGTAAAGTAATGGTTTGCATATGGCCACATAGCGATCATATGCCATTGTTGCCAGCAGAAAACATTCTGTGGTTACACTGACTGCAAAGGAAAAAAATTGTATCTTACATTCAGTGAGAGACATCATTTTGCTCTTTGCAAAGAAATTGACCAGCAACTGGGGCGTCACTGTGGATGATATCCAGGCATCCACAAAAGCCAGGTTCCCAAGGAATAAGTACATGGGAATGTGAAGGTGAGGATCATTGCAGATGAGAGCAATCAAACCAAGATTTCCCAAGATGGTGATAAGATATATCATCAAAAACAGCAGTAACGGGAATTTGCCATTCTGGTTGATATACGAGTCCTGTGAGAATAAATTCTGTCAGCGATGTTGCATTTTCCTTTTCCATGTCCTCACTGAGTGTTACCTGAAATGAAATGGAGAAAATGATTTTTTTTAAGTCACAAGGAATTTAAAACATGAAGATATGTGGAAGAGAGTTGAAATAAAGCATGCATATTAGAATGCTCTCTTAAGTTTGTTATTATCTTTGAAATGAATGAGGTCTCTTTGGTTGAAATAAAAATAAATACAATTCAAAAAATGTGAAACAGTGAACACATTCAGAAAAATGAAAAATTCTAAATATGTGATAAATGTTTGAGCATAGAGTTGAGTGTAATAGGGAAATTCTGTCTGAAACATGGCTATAGGTTCAGGGAAAAGAAGCTTGATGGATCTGGGTAATAAATTGAATGTCATGTGAAGGATCTTGAACACTATTCATCAGGTAATAAATATGCACTGAAAATAAGAGATGGGAGTGGCACTCTCATGGGAGAGTTTTTAAAATAAATATATATTTCCATAGAAATTGGCTGCAGAAATGAAAAAGTAAAATCAGGAATAAAAGTCAGGAAGCTGTTGCTACTGTCCATTAATTTCCAAACCAGATTACACCAGATAAACATTTGCTAAGCAACTTTTTGGGCAAAATATAAATGATAAAGTTTTACTGTAAAAATTGATTTAGTGGTTCAGAATGAAGTATAATGATCTGTGTTTTAAACTTACTTTTCAAGTGATTAAAATACATATGAAGTAACTAGTCCTTGGGTGAAGTGATATTCGGAGTGATGAAAAGGGTGAAGACGTAGATACAAAAGATTTCAGAGTGAGCTGCTGCTACTGCTAAGTCGCTTCAGTTGTGTCCTACTCTGTGCGACCCCATAGACGGCAGCCCACCAGACTCCCCCATCCCTGGTATTCTCCAGGCAAGAACATTGGAGTGGGTTGCCATTTCCTTCTCCAATGCATGAAAGTGAAAAGTGAAAGTGAAGTTGCTCAGTTGTGCCCAATTTTTCATGACCCCATGGACTGCAGCCTACCAGGCTCCTCCGCCCATGGGATTTTCCAGGCAAGAGTATTGGAGTGGGGTGCCATTGCAGAGTCACCTAATACTGAATGTGAAGATGGTTGTCAGTGAAGAATAGAGAGGGGTCTCTTGGTGCTTGAGTAGATTTTCATTGAAAATAGGTTGATAACTCTTATGCAGGGACCAGCTTGTGGAGATAGTGATCTCTGAACATCTAAGTGATATACTTTGTGGTATGAGTTTTCCTTGAGTTTATTAGAAATAAACGTCTTGGGAGTGATTGAGGGTAGCTTAGAGCATACCGGTATATGACATCTTTATTAGAGAATGTGCACCAAGTGAAGGAGGAGAGTGAAAATGAAACATAAGAAAGTATATTAAAGAGGTTATAGAGGATTTATGTCATTTTTTTTGTATAGCCAATATCTGACCCTCTTTTCCACCCTCCTGCCACTGGTGGCAGGTACCTACCACCTACTCTGGAATCCCAGAGAATCAGAAACTGATTTTTCCATTCTTCTTGCACCTAGAGTGAGGGGACATGATGTAAATTTGGCAAGTCAAACCCACCTACAGTGGATTTGAAATTTAGAGAGAAAGAGTGACAAAGGGACAAGGACAAAAAGTTTTCTTTGCTAAGGCGGCCATGGCAGCAATGGAAGGCTTCAGAAAATGCATCCGGCACCCACACCAGTGTCGTTGTCAGTACGATCAGTGGCATCAAAGCCAGCACCAGTGACAACAGCTCTCAAGGAGCTAATATTGGGACATGATTTTGGTTGTTGATTGGCTGCCTTTCTTCCTTCTGTTGCTGCCATTTTCCCAACAGATTCCTCTAATCTCACTAGCATTTCTGTGTTAAAGAAAATTTCTACTCAAGAAAGCATTTCATGTTGGAACCAGTAGCCCTGTTTGTCAGTGTTAAAGACAGGGAAAGACCAGAAGAGCAGAATGATCAGGAAATCAAGGGGAAACTGGAGATACAAGGGTTGTGAACATAAAGAGATGAAAGATACTCAAGAAGATCAAAGAAGTGTATAGTGTCAGTTGCCAAAATAAATGAACTGATGAGACATGGAGTGAATAAATGTCATTGAGTATGAAAATTAAGAGACTTTAGTGAGAGTAGTTTCCATTATGTGATGGAGTTGATACCAGAGAGTAATGAAAAGAACACGTAGCACAATAGTGACAAGGCTGAAGCAGAGAATCCAAGATCTGGAGAACAATCTATTGTTCTACTCACCGTAGACAGATATAAAATTTTTTTCCTGTAGATAATTTTTTTTAAGTTTTCAAGAAAAGGAGAGGAAGGCATCAAGAAGAGAAAGGAAGCAGGAGAATTGGAAAGATAAATTTGGGTGGGTGAAAAATTCACAAGATGAAAGAAGAGAACTAGGCATAGACACATAAGACAAGCCACAGAAGAGAAGAAAGGATATGTAGGAGGAAGACTGAAGGCAGTAAAAAGGGAAAGGCTAAGATGTAGGCATTAAATGTTTACCTTATATCTGGTTTTCATTAAGAACTGTCAACCATGGGAATCCTTTGTTTTTCTTTTATTCAAAATTTCATTTTTGTATGAAATTTTTATATGAAATAGATTTTCATCTTAAATTTTACCTTAGAAACTTTGTGATGCCCGTAAGTATACTATTTCTGCTTATAAAGCTCTTTCCATATTTGAGTTGGTTTATCTTTGTTATTACATTGGTTAGAACTGCATTTCTCTAGAAGTCCTCCTGGTTTTACTTGACACGCTTTTCTCCATCAGATTATTTTTGGCAGAATAAAATTGAGCAAAATACTGACACTTAGTTTAGGCTACATAAATAATCAGCAACAGTATTTACAGTTGTTAATTTTATTTTGAATGGGCTTCCTTCTATGCAATCCTAAGTCACTAAATAATTGAAAATTCTCAAACTCAAATATATATGTGGATCCTTTATTCAGAAATGCTGGAAATAGCAGTGGAAGAGCATTTTCTGCATATTTCCTGATAACATGTATATAAAATGTTCAAATAAAGTATTGTCAGAAGTATGTGAAAGATAAAGGGGTTAAAATTTAAGTGACTTAGAAATTTTATTCAAAGAATGTCATCAATTAAATAAAATGTATTTTTCATTAAGAATAACTGGAGAGAATTCATAGCTGCTAATCATTATGAAGTGATATTTAAATACTGTTTAAGTTGTTTAATTTTCAATTTGTAAAAATTTATCTCATGAAGTCATTATAATTATGTTCACAGATAATAAAACATTTTCTGTGTTTAGGCAGTAATCCAGGCTTACAATCATTTTGCTTGTTTAGGGTATAGTCATTAAAATAAAATACATATATTATTCACTATTTGTTTTTCATATTCACCTGGCTTTATTAGCATCTTGTAAATCCAACCTAATATTATTGTGAATTCCTTAGAATTCTAACTTTATATGTAAAGAACAATATGTAAAGAATAGTAAATATTACAAAAGTATTTTCTCTTACCCATCTTGTAAGAAATTTTTTAAATGCTTCAAAATGTTAAACATTCTAAAATAGAAAAAAATATAATAGTGCAGGAATGGCAATAACACAGGTTGCAGTTATTTGCACACTGATTCATTTTGGAGGCTTTATTTTCCAAGCACAGGAAAATGCTCTTAATATACATTTGCTTCAAAGCCAAGAGTCAACTAGTTGTGTAACTGTGTGCTTTTGTCCAAAGAGGAAGGAGTGAAGAACTAAAATTCCCCTAGTAGTGCCCAAGAATTCCCTTTAGGACAAAACCAAGCTGTTCCTCTGGGAACTGTAGATTTGAGCATTCAAGGGAAGTCCAGGTTGCCCGAGAGAGCATTATAGCCTGTGAAATCACAAACATCAAGTTATTGTAGACAGTTCCAGTTTTAACAGTTGATAATTGCATATTATGTCACTACTTTCCACCAGGTATGATGTTTCTGGAATGTTTGTGCAAAGCCCATTTTATCTGTAAAATGTTACTTTGTGTACTCTGATTAGTATGGTCTTGCCTGAGCTAATCATGATTTTAATGAGGCCACCATTGTAGATTCCCTTCAGGAGCCAATAGTTGTCTTCCTCATGCAAAGTGCAGCTCACCTTCCAGACCTATAGGAAACTTGCCTCTTAACCTTAAATCTGATGAACAATCTTACTAAGCAAAAATCACTGAAGGAACAAGGGAAAACAAAGACAAAGATCTCAATGGGAGGTGCCTGGGTCAGTGCTTCAAAAACTTTAATGCCTCTGAATCTCCTGTAAATATTGTTTAAAGCAGATTATTTTTCGGTGGGGTTCTATGAGGTGTGTGGCTCTTCACATCTAACAAGGTAATGTCTGTGAAAGCTTGTGATACACAGGGCACTTGCCATACACAGGATACTCCTTTGTCATTGGAGGACGTAGAAAATTACAGGGCATTTATTATTGGAGTCACATAAAATGAAATTTCAGAAGTAAATTTACTGGATATAAAATGAATAAGATTTAAGGATGTAATATACAGTGTAGGAAATATAACCAATATAATCACTCTGTGTAGAATATAATCAGTAAAAATGTAGAATCATTTTTTATAATTAAACCTACTATAATATTAGAATTCTAATTTCATTCTTTTACATGTAGCTCTCCAGTTTTCCCAGAACCACTTATTGAAGAGACTGTCTTTGATCCATTGTATATTCTTGCCTCCTCTGTGGTAGACTAATCGATCATAAGTGTGTTGGTTTTTTTCTGGGATTTCTATTCTGTTCCATTGATTTATATATGTGTTCTTGTGCCTGTACTGTACTTTTTTGATTACTCTGTTTTTGTAGTATGGTCTGAAGGTAGGAACATGATTCCTCCAGCTCTGTTCTTTATCCTCAAGATTATTTTGGATGTTAATATATAAATTTTAAATTATTTGTTTCATTTCTGTTAAAAATACCATCGATAGGAGTTGCACTGAATCTGTAGATTGCCTTGAGTAATATGATTATTTTAAGAACATTGATTCTTCCAATTCAAGAACAGTTTATTTTTCCATCTGTTTGTGTTGTCTTCAACTTCTTTCATCAGCAACTTATAGTTTTCAGAAAACAGGTCTTTTGCCTCCTTAAGTAAGTTTATTCCTAAGTATTTTATTCTTTTTGACTTGATTGTAAATGGGATAATTTCTGTGATTTCTCTTTATGATAGTTCATTTTTAGTGTATAGAAATGAAGCAGATTTCTGTACATTAATTTTTATCTTGCTACTTTACTGAATTATTTGATGAATTCTAGTAGTTTTCTAGTGTTATTTTTAGGATTTTCTGTGTACAGTATCATGTCATCTGCAAACAGTGACAGTTTCACTTCTTCCTTTCCAGTTTGGATTCCTTTTATTTGTTTTTATTCTATTACTATCGCTAGGACTTCCAAAACTACATTGAATATAAGTAGCAAGAATGTGCATTCTTGTTAAGAAATAACTTTTATCTTAGTTCCCTTATAAATGATAGTGTAATGGAGTACAACTCAAAGTTTATTTTGTCTTTCAGAATTAGCATATTTTCATTTTTGAGACATAATTTTTGTAAACTTTTCTAAAGTTTATTAAGATGTCTAACATTATGATACATTTTATCTAGTTGTTTCTATTTTATAATCAGTATAATATATCAGAAATTAGAGTAATAATTTCACAAGAATAATGAGCACCAACAATATCTTCAAGATGAACAAAAATTTGTTTATGATATTCCTTATGTATTAAGGAATGTATTTATACATATAAATACATAAGGAATGACACCACCCTTATGGCAGAAAGCGAAGAACTAAAGAGCCTCTTAATGAAAGTGGTGTATTCCTTATGTATTTATGATATTCATTATGTATTCCTTATGATATTCCTTATATCATTAAAATGAAACAAGTTTCAAGTTTCAGTGAAACTTCATCTAAGTGTACCTTTATTATCATGAAATTTGAGTATAATTAAATGTGCAGAATATTTTTCCTTTTGATTATTTTGGTATCTATGTAATATCCTTTTGTACAAAATACAAAATGGAAGCTTTTACCCAAGTTTAGTTTCTCAAAAGGAAGTTCATGCTTATGTAAGACAAATTTCCTCTTTTACCATTTAGCCGAATCAGACTCAGAATGAATTAAAAGGTGTCATGGACTCAAGAGACCAGAACAGATCACTCTATAGGGATTGTAAAATTTGTGCAGATTTTAACTTTTTCTGAAGAAAGAGAAGAAATAAAGTATTAAAGTGCAAAGTATTTTTCTGTTTAAAAGGCACTTTATCTTTAACCCTCACATCGGTTCTTAAAGGATACTACTATTTTTCCCATTTAGGAATAATTCAGATTTAGACTTTCCCTAAATTGTAAAACTTACTGTATCTATATATTCAACCTGTAAGTCTAGTTATCTTTCTATCATTTTATAAACTTAAAAAAATTATGAGATAAAAATCAATTTTAAACTGCTATAATTTTCTTCATGGGGTTGCAAAGCGTCAGACATGACTTGGTGACTGAGAAACAACATAATTTTCTGCTTCAGTTCAGTTCAATCTCTCAGTCGTGTCCGACTCTCCAACTCCCAGAGTTTACTCAAACCCATGTCCATTGAGCTGATGATACCATCCAACTATCTCATCCTCTGTCGTGCCCTCCTACTCCTACCTTCAGTCTTTCCCAGCATCAGGGTCTTTTCAAATGAGTCAGTTCTTTGCATCAGGTGGCCAAAGTATTGGAGTTTCAGCTTCAGCACCACTCTTTCCAATGAGTATTCGGGAATGATTTTCTTTAGGATAGACTGGTTGGATCTCCTTGCAGTCCAAAAGACTCTCAAGAGTATTCTCCAACACCACATTTCAAAAGCATCAATTCTTTGGTGCTCAGCTTTCTTCACAGTCCAACTCTCACATCCATACATGACCACTGGAAAAACCACAGCCTTGACTAGACAGACCTTTGTTGGCAACGTAATGTCTGTGCTTTTTAATTTGCTGTCTAGGTTGGTCATAACTTTTCTTTCAAGGAGAAAGTGTCTTTTAATTTCATGGCTGCAGTCACCATCTGCAGTGATTTTGGAGCCCCCCAAAGTAAAGTCTGTCACTGCTTCCACTGTTTCCCCTTCTATTTGTCATGAAGTGATGGGACCAGAAATGATGATCTTAGTTTTCTGAATGTTGAGTTTTAAGCCAACTTTTTCACTCTCCTCTCTCTTTCATTAAGAGGCTCTTTAGTTCTTCACTTTCTGCCATAAGGGTGATGTCATGTGCATATCTGAAGTTATTGATATTTCTCCTGGCAATCTTGATTCCAGCTTGTGCTTCATCCAGCCCAGCATTTCTCATGATTTACTCTGCATATAAGTTAAATAAGCAGGGTGACAATATACAGCCTTGATGTACTCCTTTCCCTCTTTGGAACCAGTCTGTTGTTCCATGTCCTGTTCTAATGTTGCTTCCTGATCTGCATACAGATTTATCAAAAGGCAAGTCAGGTGGCCTGGTATTCCCACCCCTTTAAGAATTTTCCACAGTTTGTTGTGGTCCACAAAGTCAAAGGCTTTGGCATAGTCAATAAAGCAGAAGCAGAATTTTTTCTGGAACTCTCTCACTTTTTTGATGATCCAGCACATGTTGGCAATTTGATCTCTGGCTCCTCTGCCTTTTCTAAATCCAGCTTAAACATCTGGAAGTTCAAGGTTCACATACTGTTGAAGCCTGGCTTAGCTGACTGCTTTTGTGCTCTGCTAACTGCTTTCTGGAGGCTGCCATACTTACCTGATGTTAGTATTAACACAGTGGGGTTCCCATGGGTTCCTGAAGACTGCCTACTTATATGCACTAATTATCACTAGGCTTCTTAAAATCTATTTCTCCTCTAGTTTGTGCTTGAACAATAGGAATCTTGAATTTCCACTGAAAGTTTTCTTTGCTATGAGTGTTCAGTATTTTCAGATATCTCTAATTTGTTGAATCAAAGCAACTATTTGGATAGCTAAGTTTGTAATTTTACATATCTATATTTATGATTAACCTTTTTGCTAATTATATGTACATATGTATGTAGTATACACACGTATATTTATATATATCCAAATAAGAGATTTTAGTTTTAATAATATAAGACCCTTCTAAAGTTATAAAGTTACAGAAATTCACTGTAAACAGTGGTCATTTAAATTGATGTGCTATTGATTTACAGTCTTGTGTTAGTTTCAGGTGTACAGTCAAGTGATCCAGTTTTATATACATATATTTCAGATTATTTTTCATTGTAAATTATTATAAGATATTGAAAATATTTACCTGTGCCATACAATAAATCCTTGTGGTTTTTCTAAATCATGTATAGTAGTTTGTACCTGTTAATTATATACTCCTAACTTATCCCTTCTTTCTTCTCTTTGCACTTTGGAAACCATAAGTTTGCTTTCTGTATCTGTGCATCTCTTTCTATTTTATATATAGACTTATTTGTATTAATTTTAGATTCTACATATAAGTGATATCATATGATATTTGTTTTTCCTCTGACTATGGTATGATAATCTCTAGGTCTATCCATGTTGCTGTAAATGGCAGTATTTCATTCATTTATTAGATGTGTAAGATTTTATTGTTTCTGTATACCACATCTTCTTAAGCCCATCATCTGTTGTTGAACATTTGGGTTGTTTCTATGTTTGGCTATGGTAAATAGTGCTGCTGTGAACTTTGTGGTGCATGTATCTTTTCAAATTCGTGTTTTCCTTTTTTTCAGACATATACCCAGGAATGGGAATGCTGGATCATATGATAGCTCTATTTTTAGTTTTTTAAGGAATCTCCATACTGTTTTCCATAGTGGACATACCAATTTACATTGTTAACAACAGTGTAAGAGGTTTTGCTTTCCTCCTCTATCACACTTTGATGGAAGAAACACGAACCACTACCCATGAACCACTACATGAATGCCAAGAAAAATGCAAGGAATTAGGTGCTTTAAAAAATCATTGGGGCTGGTGCACGGTGATAACCCAGAGAGATGTTATGGGGAGGGAGGTGGGAGGGGGGGTTCATGTTTGGGAACGCATGTACACCCGTGGTGGATTCATGTCAATGTATGGCAAAACCAATGCAGTATTGTAAAGTAAAATAAAGTAAAAATAAAAATTTAAAAAAAAATCATTAGGCTTTATTTTCAAGGTCACAAATCTTTGCTGCATCAAGAGGTCAAAAAATTCCTGCTATCTATTTTACACATGGTAATGTAAGTTTCCATGCTACTCTTCCCATACATCTCACCCTCTCCTCCCCTCTCCCCATGTCCATAAGTCTATTCTCTATGTCTGTTTCTCCATTGCTGCCCTGCAGATAAATTCTTCAGTACCGTTTTTCTAGATTCCGTATATAGATAGCCAATGGGAATTTGCTGTATGTCTCAGGAAACTCAAACAGGGGCTCTGTATCAACCTCAGGGGGTGGGGGAAGGGGAAGGAGATGGGAGTGAGGTTCAAAGGGGTGGGGATATATGTATACCTATGGCTGATTCATGTTGAGGTTTGACAGAAAACAACAAAATTCTGTAAAACAATTATGCTTCAATTAAAAAATAAACAAATTTTAAAAATTCCTGTTAACATCACTGTCAACTGCTATTGCAGCTCTAGTGTCCCACTCCCCAAAAGCTGATTACTAGACATTGGAACATAGAGGGTATCTGCTTCCCTACTCATGTCATCTTGAGTCTGCTCATTCACTTGCCATGAGAGGGAAAATAGCATCTGCCCTATATTGCTTTCCAAATGTTATATGAACCTGTCAAATTGAAAAAAATATAATTCATTATACATATATAATGTTAGTTGTTAATAGGTTTATATAATGTAATTTGTTAGTTTTATAGCAATTTGCTATGGAGAAAAAGAAAAAAAAGCAAAGAGAGGAAAGGGAAGGGAGAGAAGAGAAGGGAGAAGAAAGAAACACAAGAGTATAAGAACTTTACTCTCTTGTTTTAAAACATTCAGTTCAGTTCAGTTCAGTTGCTCAGTGGTGTCTGACTCTTTGCGACCCCACAAATTGGTCTCTAATAAAAAGCAAATTATTTGGAGAGGTACAAATCATTTGTCTTTTGTCAGTAATTCTTTATTCAGTGAGGATAATGAATTTGCAATTCTTTCTTAAGAAGGAATTGGCATTAAAAAGCATATCCTTGATGCTTTAAAAATATCTCTAGTTTCATTTATTTCTCAAAGAGAGTGGAGTGGATTGGTATATTTCAGATAAACATGAAAGCACGTATAAGCAACATATATAACTCAATAACTTATCATACATTTATGGCTATGTTTATATGCTTTAAAATACTGTTTTCTGCTTCTGTTGGGCAGAATATTCTATACTGTCAGTATGTCAGTTTAACTGCTGTCAACAAAATCACTTATTATTTTTTTCTAGGTAATTTCATGATGTTTTCCTGTCCTTTTACTTTTAACTGATTTGGAACTTCTTGGGGTCTTTATGTTTAAGGTTGGTTTTGTGTAAGCAGTGTATAGTTAAGTCTTACTGTATTGGTTCAGTCTTACATTTTAGACATTTTTGAAGTTTTTTTAACACTCACTGTAAACCTTGTGAATCTCTTTATTTTCCTTGAAAAATAAAGGAAATATGAGAAGATTATCTTTTATTGCTATCAGGTAATTCTAAAATAGAGGGTACTTCCACAGAGGGGATAAACATCACATCATTATAGCAAGTGGAACATCTTATATATGAAATTTTCTTTTAAAATCATGGTACAAAAGTGGTACAAAAGTTGGCAATTAGTGTTTTTCTCATGGACAGATTTTATTCCTATTAATTAACCTTATTGATAAGGTCCTCAGTGCATCAGTAAGTGGGTGTATGGAATTTCAGTGTTGTCAAAGGAAAGGCAGGAGTGCACCCAAAGATAGGTCTCTCATTGTACTTAGAGTATAGAGTGAATGAAAACTAATGTTAAAGGACTTGAGGACACAAAATATCCAAAATCTTGCTCATTTTTTTGTCTTTTCCAGCCACTCACTAGGCACTATGACATTATATTAAGTTAACATTGTTTGCGGAGAAGGCAATGGCACCCCACTCCAGTACTCTTGCCTGGAAAATCCCATGGGTGGAGGAGCCTGATAGGCTGCGGTTCATGGGGTCACGAAGAGTCGGACTCGACTGAGCGACTTCAGTTTCACTTTTCACTTTCATGCATTGGAGAAGGAAATGGCAACCCACTCCAGTGTTCTTGCCTGGAGAATCCCAAGGACAGCGGAGCCTGGTGGGCTGCCGTCTATGGGGTCACACGGAGTCGGACACGACTGAAGTGACTTAGCAACTTAGCAACATTATTTGAACTTTTGTAATATGCATTCAAAATCATGTATACACTGCATTCCAGAAAGACTTATATATTACTGATTTATTTTAAAAGTTTCCCTTTAAAAAATCTAGCAAGATTGACCATTTCCTTCCTATTGTGCCACTTTTTCTTTAAGCCCATCCCCATTAAATTCTGCAGTCTCATCTAGCTTTCTAATTAGGGAAGGTTTTCAGATTATCCTACAAAATACAGGCACGACTGGGAAGTGACATCATAGACAGTGAGAGCCAACTCCCTCTTCTTGCTCATGGACAATGAGTGGACTAAGAGCATCCTCTTAAAATTTGACTCTCCTGACACTGTCTTAACTTGCTTCTTATTTTTTCTTCATTGCTTTTCCCATTTCTTTTTATTTCTCTCTGGTATATGACTGTTGAATCCCCATGGTGATGGGGGAATTCACCGTGTCCCAAATAAAGTGGACTGAAAGACCTTTTGGTCTGCAGCAGAATCCTTGTGATTTACATCATTTCATTCAAACACAAACATTGCATACATTGTGGATTTATGTGCAGTTAAGTCTCCAGGCTCTGCAGCTATATGCTATCAAAGACAACAGAGTCAAATCCTATTAGAGGAACATTACTATTTCAGTGCCTAATCATTTCATACATCTACATTATAGAATACACAAGTATGTAAAATATTTTAATTTGTTTCCTGCTTCAATTATTCTAATGTGACATGAAAATTGTTGAAAATTCCTTGTGTTTTTTGAACAGTATACATGAATATCTTAAGGAGTATGTTAGTATTAACAACTTAAGTCAAAACACTGGAGTAATTATAACTGCAAAATACCTTGAACCCTAACCCAATCTGAACCACAGGTAATCTGCACAATTTTGTGACTATTTCAGTAAAAAAAAAAGAACTGATAATAGTACGACATCTAAACATTTCTCTTTAAAACTTTTGTCAGCGAATCTATGACTTTCTTATTTCTCAGGCTGTAGATAATTGGATTTAACAAGGGAATTATGACAGTGTAAAATAGGGAATCCATCATATCTTGATCATCTGCCTGTGTGGATCCAGGGCGCACATACATGAAGAGAAGAGGCCCATAGTATAAAGAGACAGATAGGAGGTGGGCTCCACAGGTGGAGAAGGCCTTTCTTATGCCTTGTACAGACTTATTTTTCAAAATCGTAAGTAGAACAAGTGTATAAGAGACAAGAACAGTCATAATGCTAAGCACCTGTATTGACCCAGAGGAAATAAATACCATTAGGACATTAATTGAAGGGTCAATACAAGAAATCCTCAACAATGGCATGATGTCACAGTAAAAGTGATGTATTATATTAGACTTACAGAAGGTTAACCTGAATAAAGCACCTACATGAATCATGGGATGAATAAGCCCTGCTACAAATGATGAGACTAACAGCTGGATGCATAGTTTGTTGGTCATAATCACTGGATACAGTAATGGTTTGCATATGGCCACATAGCGATCATATGCCATTGTTGCAAGTAAAAAGCATTCCGTGGTTCCACCAAATGCAAAGGAAAGAAATTGTAACATGCATTCAGAGAGAGATATCATTTTACTCCTGGCAAAAAAATTGACTAGCATCTTGGGGGTCACTGTGGATGATATCCAAGAATCCACAAAGGCTAAACTCCCAAGGAATAAGTACATGGGGATGTGAAGGTGAGGGTCATTGTAGATAAGATAAATTAGTCCAAGGTTTCCCACAGTGGTGATGAGGTATATCACCAAGAACAACAAGAATAAGGGGATTTGCCACTCCAGTTGATAGGGAAGTCCAGTGAGAACAAACATTGACAGCAGGGTTGCATTTTTAGTATCCATGCTCCCTGAAATGAAAGGCAGTAAATGTAAGATATAAGTAGATGTAAATGACCCTATGGACTGTATCCCCCCAGGTTTTTTCATGGGGATTCTCCAGGTAAGAATACTGGAGTGGGTTGCCATACCCACCTCCAGGGGACCTTCCCAACTCAAGGATCGAACCTAGGTCTCCACATTGCAGGTGGATTCTTTACTATCTGAGCCACCAGGGAAGCCCAAGTAGATGTAAGCTTTATAGAAAGACTATTAGGAGAAATAATTGAAACAAAGTCATACACTTATCAGAGTGCCTTAAATGTATTTAGTACTAGCATACCCACTCCAGTATTCTTACTTGGGTAATCCCACAGAGGAGCCTACCGTCCATGGGGTCACAAAGTGTTGGACATGACATAGCAACTAAACAACAACAACAAATAGCAATGGAAACTAATTTTGGAAATTGGTGTAGTGGAAAATGCAATTATTGCATTAAAAATGTGGGAGAATGAAAGGATTTAGAAAAAAGAAAAAGACTCTAAACATTAGTTAAATTTATGGAGATAACTGAATGTGTGAGGGACATTCTGTCTAGGATATGGATGAGATTCCAGGGAAAAGAAATTTGAGCTATTACAAAATGATTTGGATGCCATGTGAAAGATCTTGAACTTTGTCAGACAGCAGGCATGCACTGGGAACTTTTAATACAAGGAGCCACATTATATTTTTTAAAATCAATATTAGGTAGTGTAGAAATACTCTGTAGGGAAGGGAAACTAGTGTCAGGAATACTAATTAGGGAGCTGATACTCTTATTGAATTTTTCTCGAATCAGAATACACATCAAAATAGGTGAAATATTTGTACAAAATACAGATTATGCAGTATTACTGTAAATGTATGTTCAAGAGGGTAAGAGTAAAGCTGCATTTCAAAAATTCCCTCCAGTTGATTCAAATTCATGTGAAGCTCTAGTCTCTCTGGTATGATTTACTACTAGCACACCCATTCCAGTATTCTTGTTTGGGAAAGCCCACAGAGGAGCCTGGCGGGCTACAGTCTATGGGATCACCCATGATGAGGAGGGAAAAAAAGAAGTAAATCAGAATGTAGAGTCACTAAGACTCAGTAACATAGATGTGAAGGAGGTGGTCAGTGAAGGAGAAAGGAGACAGTTGGATAGATGGTCATCACAAATTGAATTTGAGAATTCAGATGTTCGGGCTACTTTGTAGAGAAAGCATCTTCTGAATATCCAGCTGGGATAGCTTAGTAGTGTGTTTGTTAGCACTTAATATAAACAATGACTTTGGAGTATTTGGATGACTGAAGGCATACTTATGAAAGACCTAACCATTAGAAAGTGTGCATAAGGAAAAAAGAGGAGGATACAGAAAAAAGAAATTCAGCAACTTTTATTAAAGAAGTTTGAAATAGATACATATCATTTTAGATAGCTGAAAATGATCCTCTTTTCTACTACATGAGTCTTGGTATCAGGCAATTCTACCACTTACTCACTTTTCCATCCCCTTGCAACTAGAGTAAGGGGACTTGATCTAGGTTTGAATAGTCAAACGTACTAACACTGGATTTGTAACATGGAGCATGGAGCAAAGGGACAGGAAAAAATGAATTTGTGTTGCAAAGTCGGCCACAGCAGCCAGATCAAGACCCTAGGAAATGCTTCTTGCTTCTGCACCAGCTGCATTGTCAGCATGAGCTGTGGCTTCTACAATTCAGCAGCTGCTATAGGAGCTCCTACTGAGCAAGTGTGGAGATTTGATTTGGGCTGCTGTCTCACTGTATTGTTTTCTTTTGTTCCTGTCCATTTATCAGCAGATTCCTCCAATCTCCCTGGAATTTCTATGTAATAGTCAATTTCCATTCAGCTAATTTTCTGTTACAAACAAGTGCCCTAGCTTTAGCCAAAGAGAGATAAGTTCAGTTCAGTTCAGTCACTCAGTCGTGTCCAACTCTTTGCTACCCCATGAATTGCAGCACCCCGGGCCTCCCTGTCCATCACCAACTCCCGGAGAGATAATGGAGAGACCAAAAAGATACACTGAGCAGAGTAATCAGAGAAGCAGAAGGAAGAACTGGAGAGTTGAGTGTTGTAAACACAATGAGAAAAAAGACACAAGAACATAATGAAGTGCGACACTGACTGGCAAAATGAATGCTCCCATAGAACAAGAGGTGAACAATCATTGAATCTGGGAAATGAGAGATTTTTAGTGTCTTCAGTGAGAGGAGCTTCCAATTTATGATCGAGTTGAGGCCAGAGAATAGTGAGAAATGAACGGGAAGCGTTGCACATAACATGAGGAGAATGTTTTTGAGTACTCCAAGAAAAAAATGGATAACAATTATAATCTTTCTACTTCCTATAGACAAAAGGTTTTTTTTTTTCCTGTAGAGTATTTAAATATATATTTTCTAAAGTGTTTAGACACATATTTTCTTGACCTTCCCTGGTGGCTCAGATGGTAAAGAATCTGCCTGCAGTGCAGTAAACCTGGGTTCAATTCCTGGGTTGGAAAGATCCCCTGGAGAAGGGAATGGCAACCCACTCCAGTATTCTTGCCTGGAAAATTCCATGGACAGAGGAGCCTGGCAGCCTACAGTCCATGGGATTGCAAAGAGTCACACACGACTGAGGGACTAACACTTTCACTTTTTTTCACACTTTCTGAAGAGAGGAAGGTACCAAGATGAGAAAGAGGGTAGAAGTAGAGAGGAGCAATTGGGTGAGTTATTTAAAAAAACAAGTGGAGAAATATAAAAAGCATAACAGAGCCACAGATAGAAAACTGTAGGAAAGACAAGACAATGAAGACAGGTAGTATCAGGATAAATACCAAGAAGGAAATATGGGGAAAATTTGCAGGTAAATATTTGTCTTCATTCTGGTTTTCATTAAATGTTGTCAACACTGGAAATCTTTCTGTATTCTATTTTTCAAAATTCAAAGATTATCTTCCTAGGGAATTTGTGTATGACACAGAATTTAATTTTAAATTTTACCTTAGAAACTTTGACTGTTTTTAAATATATTAGCATTGCTGGAAAGTTCTTTCCATCATTAATTAAAAATTGATTTATATGTTTTATTACAGTGATTAGAGCTGATTTTCTCTAGAAATCCTGCTGTGTTTATTTGAGAGCACTTTCTTCTCCACCAGTTTTTCTAGTAAAATAAAATTGAGCCAAAGACTGGAGCCTAATTCAAGTAATATAAATAACCAATGCCAGTAATTCTAGTTGTCAAATGTATTTAATTTGGAATAGGCTCCCTTCCTTGCAATTCCAAATTAAATGATAATTGAAAATGCTCAAATTCAATATGTGTGTGGTGGGTCTTTATTAAGTATAAACTTGGAAGGAGCAATAGGGGAACAGTTTATGCATATTTCTTACAATATATATTAAAATAATAAAAGTATTCTCAGAAGTAGGTGAGAGAATAGAGAAATTAATATGTAAGTGACTTACCTTAAAAGTTTAGTCAGCAACTGTGATTAAAAAGAATGAAACTTTTAATCAGAATATGCAGAAAAATTTCTTATGTAGGAAACATGTGACCTATATTTAAAGCCAGTTTAAATTCTTTAAGATTCTAGTTCACCAAAATTTATGAAGTCTTTATAGTTATGTTAGAAAGATAATGAATTATCATTGAGGGAGAATTCAGTCTTACAGTTATTTTGCCTATCTAGATTTAGTCACAAAAATATGACATATAGATATTTCATTAATTGTTAATTTTTTTCACCTGCCTTTTTGGCATCTAGTAAGTCAATTTAAAATTATAGATTTTACAGTATTCTGACTGTTTTACCTAAGAATAATACGCCTTACAGAAGTTATTTCCCTTTTACCCATATCTTGTGAGAAACTGTGGTGATCCTTTCAAAGAGGTAGGCTTTTTAAGTAGAAAATAATGCAGCATCACTGGGATGATAATGGCACAGGCCACGATTCCTTGCATATTCATTTCCCAAGGTCAGGAAAATTTTGTTTATGTAAATTAGCTTTGAACAGAAGAGTCAACCAATTATATGAAAGTGTTCTTTTTAAACAGAAGAGGAAGGAATGAAGCACTAAAATTTCCTAATATCATGCATTGATTCCCTTTAGGACAAAACTAAGTTGTTCCTCTGGGCATTATAGATTTGAACCTGTAGGAAAAGTCCAGGTTGTTCCACAGGGCATTACAGACTCTAAAATAATAAACATCAAGTCACTGTAGACAATTCTAGTTTTAACAACTGAAATTGTATTTTATGTCACTGCCTTCCATAACAGATGACACTTCTGTCATGTTTATACAAACTTCAGTTCATCCACAAATTTTGATGCTCTGAGTGCTTTGATTAGTATGGTCTTTTCTGAGCTAATTATACATGAATTCAATGAGGACAAAATTCTAGACTACCTTTAGGAGCCAAGTACAAGAAAGTTGTCCTCCTGGTGCAAACTATAGCTCACATTCCAGATCTGCAAAGAACTCCCCACTTTAGAGTGAAATTTTTGGAGAAAAATTTTACTAGGCATAGGTCAGGGGAAGGAGCAAAGATAAAACAAAACAAAGGATCACAGTGGGAGGTGGCCTAGATCAGTGCCTCTCCAACTTTAGTCCCTGTGAATCTCCTGGTGATTTTCTGAAAGTGCATATTCTGTTTCAATAGGTCAGGGCTGGGTCCTGAGGGTCTTCATTTCTACCAAGGTGATGCCTCTAGACATTTAGCATCCTCAGGGTTTTCCATCATTGGGAGACCTAGCTTATCAGAGAACTAGATCATTAGTGAAGTTGGAGGTGGGGTAGGGGGGAATGGGAAAAAAAGGCAGATGGAGCTGACATGCAAAAGAGGAAAGCAAAGAAGAGCCAGAATGGACATGGCAGGCCAGGATGGGTTGAATCACAGCATGGAAGACTAGGCCGGGGACTTTTATCTTTATCTCAAAGGAAAACTATTGAGGGATTTTGAACAGGGTTGTCACATGTTCAGATTTGCCTCTAATTATTAACAGAGTACTTGGCATACAGAATTCATTTAGAAAAATAACACTATTTATGTCAAAAGAACATAATATGAAAATAGTAATATCGTACTTTGAAGAGCAGAAAAATGTTTAACCTTGACTTAGGACATGACTGGCAGCTAGGGAAAAAAAGAAGCATATATTTGGGTAGATTCATTAATCAACCATAGTATTTCTTAGATTTGTGCCAGTGAAACCTTAAAAAGAGATGAAAAAATCATAGATAAAGGAGGAGTCACTGTGAGAACTCAGCAGTGTAAGAGGATGGGTAAGCAGTATAATGTGTATTGGTAGCCTCAACCTAACCCACACCTGACTTAAACATACTGCCCTCTTCAATTTCATGTAATTACCTTTAAACTCTTTGTTGCCTAATTATTAGTACAAAAGTCTATATCTCTACTTCCAATAGGAATAGTCTTTTCAATTTTAGTTATTTTAATAGTTGGGTCATGGTATCTCATTGTGGTCTTCAGTTACATATCACCAAGAACAATGGTATGGAGCGTGTTTTTGTTGACATATATTTGACATATATACATTTAGTTTAGTGACCTGTCTGTTTAAACTTTTTGTCCTTTTTACTGGAGCTATATGTTTTCTTATTATTAGGTTTTGAGAATTTTTTGTATATCCAGTATACAAGGCTTTTATCACATACATGATTTATAAATTTTTCTCTAGGGATTGTTATTTCTTTTCCTTCTACAAGATATCCCACTGGTTCATTATGCTGACTGGACCTAGGGAGCAAGAAATAACAACTGCTTTAGACTTATTGGTAGACATTTGCCTGCTAGAAGATGAGAAATAAACCCCCAAAATTTCAGGGTCCACTTAATTTAGTGAAATTCTTGAGATTCAGTTGTGTGGGTCATGGGGAATTATAACTTCATAGATGTAGATATATTGTTGCATCTAGCCCATCCTGCAACCAAAAAGGAGACGGAACCCTTAGTAGGCTACTATGGATTTTAGAAGGAAAATTATCCTTATTGAGTACATTAAGACAGCCACTTTATCAAGGGACCAGAAAAACTGCTTGATTTGGGCATGGCTCAGAACAGGTGAAAGATTTGCAAAAGACCTAGCCTTCTCTCCAAGCTGTGGTGCCACTTGGACCATATAATCCAGCAGAAACAGGTGCTTGAAGTGGTAGTGGAAGATAGGGATGCTCTTTGGAGCCTTTGGCAGGTCAAGTTAAGTGCTAAACCTTAGGTTTTGAACAAAGCATTCAGATCTGTTGCAGATAAATACTCTCCATGGAAGGAAGCATAACTTCATGGCAAATAGATGGGGGGAAAATGGAAACAGTAACAGACTTCATTTTCTTGGGCTCTAAAATCATTGCCAATGGTGATTGCAGCCATGAAATTAGAAGATGCTTGCTCCTTAGAAGAAAAGCTATGACAAACCTAGACAGTGTATTGAAAGCAGAGACATTACATTGCCAACAAAATCTGTATAGTAAATTTCATTTCAGTTCAGTCACTCAGTCGTGTCTGACACTTTGTGACCCCTTGGACTGCAGAAGACCAGGCTTCCCTGTCCATCATCAACTCCCAGAGCTTGCTCAAACTCATGTCCATCAAGTCAGTGATACCATCCAACCATCTCATACTCTGTCGTCCCTTTCTCCTCCTGCCTTCAATCTTTCCCAGAATCAGAGTCCTTTCCAGTGAGTCAGTTCTTCACATCAGGTGGCCAAGTATTGGAGTTTCAGCTTCATCATTGGTCCTTCCAATGAATATTCAGGAATGATTTCTTTTAGGACTGACTTGTTGGATCTCCTTGAAGTCCAAGGGACTCTTAAGAGTCTTCTCCAACACCACAATTCCAAGGCATCAATTCTTCAGTGCTCAACTTTCTTTATGGTCCAACTCTCACATCCATATATGATTACTGGAAAAATCATAGATATGATTAGGCAGACCTTTGTTGGCAAAGTATTCTCTGCTTTTTAATATGCTGTCTAGGTTTGTCATAGCTTTTCATCCAACGAGCAAATGTGTTTTAATTTTGTGGCTGCAGTCACCATCTACAGTGATTTTGGAGCTCCCCCAAAATATAAAGTCTCTCACTGTTTCCATTGTTTCCCCATCTATTTGCCATGAAGTGATGGGACTGGATGCCATGATCTTAGCTTTTTGAATGTTGAATTTTAAGCCAACTTTTTCACTCTTCTCATTCACTTTCATCAAGAGCCTCTTTAGTTCTTCTTCACTTTCTGCCATAAGGGTGGTGTCATCTGCATATCTGAGGTTATTGATATTTCTCCCAGCAATCTGGATTCCAGCTTATGTTTCATCCAACCCAGTATTTCTCATGATGTACTCTGCATATAAGTTAAATAAGCACAGTGACAATATATAGCCTTGATGTACTCCCTTCCAAATTTGGAACCAGTCCATTGTTTTATGTCCAGTTCTAACTGTTGCTTCTTGACCTGCATACAGATTTCTCAGGAGGTAGGTAAGATGATCTGGCATCCCCATCTCATTCAGAATTTTCCACAGTTTATTGTGATCCACACAGTCAAAGGTTTTGGCATAGTCAATGATGCAGAAGTAGATGTTTTTCTGGAACTCTCCTGCTTTTTCAAGGTTCCAACAGATGTTGACAATTTGATCTCTGGTTCCTCTACCTTTTCTAAATCCAGCTTGAACAAATGGAAGTCATTGTTCATGTACTATTGAAACCTTGCTTGGAGAATTTGAGTGTTCCTTTGCTAATGTGAGAGATGAGTGCAACTGTGCAGTAGTTTGAGCATTTTTTGGCATTGCCTTTTTTGGGATTGAAATGAAAACTGATCTTTTCCAGTCCTGTGGCCTCTGCTGAGTTTTCCAAATTTTCTGGCATGTTGAGTGCAGCTATTTAACGGCATCATCTTTTAGGATTTGAATTAGCTCAACTGGAATTCCATCACCGTCATTATTTTTGTTTGTGGTGGTGCTTCCTAAGGCCCACTTGACTTCGCATTCCAGGATGTCTAGCTCTAGGTGAGTGATCACACCATCATGATTATCTGGGTCATGAAGATCTTTTCTGTATAGTTCTTCTGTATATTCTTGCCACCTCTTCTTAATATATTCTGCTTCTTAGGTCCATACTGTTTTTGTCCTTTATTGTGCCCATCTTTGCATGAAATGTTCCTTTGATATCTCTAATTTTCTTGAAGAGAACTCTAGTCTTTCTCATTCTATTTTTGTTTTCTATTTCTTTGAATTAATCACCGAAAAAGGCTTTCTTATCTCTCCTTGGTGTTCTTTGGGACTCTGCAATCAAATGGGTATATCTTTCCTTTTCTCTTTGCCTTTTGCTTCTCTTCTTTTGTCAGGTATTTGCAAGGCCTCAGACAACCATTTTGCCTTTTTGCATTTCATTTTCTTGAGGATGGTCTTGATCACTGCCTCCTGTACAATGTCATGAACCTCTGTTCATAGTTCTTCAGGCACTCTGTCAGATATAATCCTTTGAATCTATCTGTAACTTCTACTATATAATCATAAGATTGATTTAGGTCATACCTGAATGGTCTAGTGGTTTTCCCTACTTTCTTCAATTTAAATCTGAATTTTGCAGTAAGGAGTTAATGATCTGAGCCACAGTGAGATGCCAGTCTTGTTTTTGCTGACTGTATAGAGCTTCTCCATCTTTGGCTGCAAAGAATATAAGCAATATGATTTTGGTATTAACCATCTGGTGATGTCATGTGTAGAGTTATCTCTTGTGTTGTTGGAAGAAGGTGTTTGCTATGACCAATGCATTCTCTTGGCAAAACTCTGTTAACCTTTCCACTGCTTCATTTTGTACTCAAAGGCCAAATTTGCCTGTAACTCCAGATATCTCTTGACTTCCTACTTTTGCAATCCAGTCCCCTATGATGAAAAGGACAGCTTTTTCTGTGTGCTAGTTCTAGAAGATCTTGTAGGTCTTCATAGAACCATTGTATAGTCAAAGCTATGGTTTTTCCAGTAGTCATGTACAGATTTGAGGGTTGGACCATAAAGAAGGCTCAGCACCAAAGTATTCCTTAGATGCTTTCAAAATTTAATGCTGGAGAAGGCTCTTAAGATTATCTTGGCCAGCAAGTTGATCAAACCAGTTAATCCTAAAAGAAATCAATCTTGAATATTCATTGGAAGGACTGATGCTGAAGTTGAAGCTCCAATACTTTGGGCACCTGATGTAAAGTGCTGACACATTAAAAAAGACCCTGATGCTGGGAAAGATTGAGGGCATGAGAAAAATGGGGTGACAGGGTGAGATGGTTGGATGGCATCATTAACTCAATGGACATGAGTTTGAACAAGCTCCTGGAGACAGTGAAGGACAGTCAAACCTGGCATGCTGCAATCCATGGGGTTGCAAAGAGTTATATATAATAGATCCACTGAAGAGCAGCATGTGACAAACAGCTATTAGCCTGCCCTGTGCCCTATCAGGGGCTTCCCTGGTGTCTCAGACTGAATGCTTAATAATGGGTCATCAGTTTTACATGGCATCTGAGCTGCCTTTCCTGAATTGGGTGTTGTATGATTGCCAGGCCATTAAATTGGGAGTACACTGTCATATCATTATTAAATGCAAGTGGTATGTACATGTTTTAGCCTGAGCAAGCCTTGAAGGTACCAGTAATGTCTATGAAGAAGCAACCCAAATGCCCATGGTTCCCATGCCTGCTGCACTGGATTCTCCATCCCAGCCTGCACTTGTGGCCTAATAGGAGGGGTAGGGGTTGTCTATAATTAACAGAGGAATAGAAGACCCGGATCTGGTTTACCAGTGGTTCTGCATCATATGCAGACACCATCCCAAAGTGGACTACTCTAACACTATTCCTGCTCTGTGACTTCCCTGGCAGACAGTGTGATAGAAAATCTTCCCAATGGACAGAACTTGGATACCTGATAGCTTACTTGCTTGTAAATATAAATGGCCAGGTATGTGATTATATAGTGATTCGTGGGCTTTAACCAATAGTTTGGCTGGATGGTAAGGGACTTTGAAGCACTAATACTGGAAAATTGATGGCAAGGATAGTTGAGGAAGAAGTATGTGGATATTTCCCTCTAAATGGGAAAAATCATAGATATTTGTGTCGGATGTGAATACTCACTGAAGGATGACTTCAGCAGTGGATGACTTTAATAATGAAGTGGACAGGATGATCCAGTCATGGACACCAGTCAACATTTTTCTTCAGCCACCCTGCTGCTGCAGCAGCTGCTGCTGCTAAGCCGTGTCAGTCATGTCCGACTCTGTGTGACCCCATAAATGGCAGCCCACCAGGCTCCGCCGTCTCTAGGATTCTCCAGGTAAGAACACTGGAGCAGGTTGCCATTTCCTTCTCCAATGCATGAAAGTGAAAAGTGAAAGTGAAGTCACTCAGTCACGTCCGAGTCTTAGCGACCCCATGGACTGCAGCCTACCAGGCTCCTCCATCCATGGGATTCTCCAGCCAAGAGTACTGGAGTGGGTTTCCACTGCCTTCTTCTCAGCCATCCTACCCTGGTCAACACCAAAGGGACTCAAAGGGGACCATGGTGGCAGGAATAAAGTTTACCTGTGGGATCAGCAACATGGGCTTCTACTCACCATGGCCAGCCTGGCCAAGGCCACATCTTAGTGCCCAGTCTGCCAGCAGAGACCAACAATGAGTCCTTGATAGTGTACTGTTTATCAAGGTGATAAGCTAGCTTCCTGGTGACAGATTGATTACCCTGGACAATTTTCAATTGTGGAAAGGTCAGTGTTTTGTCCTTACTAGAATAGGTACTAACTCTAGATACTGATTTTCCTTCCCTGCAGACAAAGTGTTTCTGCCAAAAGAACTCTCTGTGGACTTACAAGATTACTTATCTACTGCTCATGTTACTTCAACAGCAAATGAAATGTGATGATGGCCCCATTACTATTGAGTTCACTTGTCTGAAGCTGTTAGATTGAGAGAATGTCAGAAAGGCCTTTTATAACTCAGTTACAGTATTTCCTGGATGGACAGTACCATAGGTGATCAAGGTTCTTCAGAAGGCTGTGTGCTTTTAAAATCAGCATCTAATACATAGTACTGTTTTTCAGATAGCCAGGATTCATAGGTCAAAAATCAAGAAGTAGAAATGGAAATGGCACCACTCAGTATTACACCTAGAGATCCGCTAGACAACTTAACTTCATTTTCCAAGATATTATGCTCAGAGGTTGAGAGCCCTTGTAGCCAGAGGGAAGAATATTTCCACCAGCACACAGAGCAGTGATTCCATTGAGTAGGATCTTAGGAGTGCTACTGGGCCACTTTGGGCTCCTCATTCCTCTGAATCATCAGGCAAGGAAGGCTAAGTCACTAGAAGTGACTGATCCTGACTACCAAGGGAAATTGGACTACTGCTCCATAATGGGACTACTGCTCCAAAATCATGTCTGGAAAAAGAAAATCCCTCAGAACATCTCATAGAAGTACTAGTCTCTGAAACTTACCTCAATGGCAAACTTCAACAAATGAAGCAACATGAATGGATCTAGAGATTGTCATTCTGAATAAAGCAAGTCAGACAGAGAAAGATAATTATGATATCACTTATATGTAGAATTTTGAAAAAGCCTACAAATTAATTTATCTAAAGAACAGAAATAGAGCTACAGATTTAGAAAACAAATTTATAGTTACTAGAGGATAAGAGGAAAGGGATAAATTGGAAGATTGGGATTGACACATACACACTACTATATGATATGAAACAGGTAACTAATAAGGACCTACTGTATAGCACAGAGAACTCTATTCAATACTCTGTAATGACCTATATTGGAAAAGAATCTTAAAAAGAGTGGATATATGTATAACTAAGTCACTTTGCTGTTCTGCAGACACTAATATAACATTGTAATCAGCTATTGTTATTGTTGTGTCGCTAAGTCATGTCCGACTTGTTTGCAACCCCATGGACTGTAGCCCACCAGGTTCCTCTGTCCACGGGATTTCCCAGGTAAGAATACTGGAGTAGGTTGCCATTTCCTTTTCTGAGGGATCTTCCCAACCCAGGGATTGAGTTCTCATTTCCTAAATTAGCAGGTGACTTCTTTACAGCTGAGCCACCAGGGAAGCCCCCAATAATTTTTTTTTTAATTGGGCAGAACTTCTAATTTTCTAGACTCTTTTGAGAATGATGATTTGGGTCACCCTGCCAGATAAAGAATAGTGACTAACTGCAGTACTTTATGAAAGTAAAGGGAAAATGGATTTGAAAGTGAAAGAAGGTAGTTATAAATACCATGAGGTCAGTTACAAAATGCCTTGAGTATTTCTTCCTTACTTTGATAAGAGTACATTATGGTGTATGTGTGTATGCTTGTGTACAACAAATGTCTTACTTTTCCTTACACTATTATTCCCTTATCATAAGATGAATTGAGTAAATAGCTTATGATTAATCATTGTCAATTTAACATCATTGTATTTAAGTTATCAGATATTAAAGAGTAAATATTTTCCCTCTTAGTGCCTTTTAAAATAATTTATTTACTTATTTTATTTACTTATTTTTGGCTGCACTGGGTCTTCATTGCTGCAGGAGACTTTCTGTGCAGGCTTTCTCTAGTTGGCAGCAAATAGGGACTACTCTTCTTTGAGGTGCATGAGCTTTTTATTATGGTGACTTCTCTTGTTGTGCAGCTCAGGCACCAGAGGGCAGTGGCTTCAGTAGGTTGCAGGCTCTAGAGCACAGGCTTAGTAGTTGTGGCACACAGGCTTTGTTGTCCCATGGCATGTGGAATCTTCCTGAACAGGGCTAGAACCCATGTCCCTTGCATTGGGCAGGCAGATTCTTAACCGCAGGACTGCCAGGGAAGCCCCTTTTTTGGTGCATTTTTGATTGTACACAGCACAATTGCATCATTATTGGTAGAATTATGCCCTTACTGTTATCCTTATTTGAAGTTTAATTACAGTTTAAAAAAGTGTTTATGGGTGCCAAGTTGACAGTGGGTACACTTGAAGATCTACAAGACTTCCTAGAACTAACACCGAAAAAGTTGTATGTCCTATTCATAGGGTATTGGAATGCAAAAGTAGGAAGTAAAGAGATACCTAGAGTAACAGACAGATTTGGCCTTGGAGTACAAAATGAAGCAAGGCAAAGGCTAACAGAAATCTGCCAAGAGGATGCACTGATCATAATGAACATCCTTTTTCAACAACACAAGAGATGACTTTAAATATGGACATCATCAAATGGTCAATACTGAAATGAAATTGATTACATTCTTTGCAGCTAAAGAAGGAGAAGCTGTATACAGTCAGAAAAAACAAGACCTGGATCTTGTTTTAAAGAAAGTGGGGAAAACCACTAAGCCAGTCAGCTATGACTTAAATCAAATTTACAGTAGAGGTGACAAATAGATTCAAGAGATTAGGTCTAGTAAACAGAGTGCCTGAAGAACTATGGACAGGGGTTCATAATATTGTACAGGAGTCAGTGAGCAAAGCCATCCCAAAGAAAAATACAAGAAGCCAAAGTAGTTGTCTGAGGAAGCTTTGCAAATAGCTGAGGAAAGAAGAGAAGCCAAAAGCAAGGGATAAAGGGAAAGCTACACTCAATTAAATGCAGAGTGCCAGAGAATAGCAAGGAGGGACAAGAAGGCCTTCTTCAATGAACAATGCAAAGAAATAGAGGAAAATAACAGAATGGGAAAGACTAGAGATCTCGTCAAGAATATTGGAAATATCAAAGGAACATTTCATCTAAAAATGGGCACAATTAAGGACAGAAATGATAAAGACCTAATAGATGCAGGAGATCAAGAAGAGATGGCAAAAATATACAGAAAAGATCTTAATGACCCAGATAACCACAATGGTGTGGTCACTCACCCAGAGCCAGACATTCTGGAGTGTGAAGTCAAGTGGGCCTTAAGAATCACTGCTGCCAATAAAGCTAGTGGAGGTGACAGAATTCCAGCTATTTAAAATCCTAAAAGATGATACTATTAAAGTGCTGCACTTAATATGTCAGCAAATTTTAAACCCAGAAGCGGCCACAGTACTAGAAAAGGTCAGTCTTCATCCCAATTCCCAAGAAGGGCAGTACTAAAGAATGTTCAGACTACTGGACTATTATACTCATCTCCCACACTAGTAAGGTTATGCTCAAAATCCTTCAAGCTAGGCTTCAGCATTTCATGAACTGAGAACTTCCACATGTCCAAGGTGGGTTTAGAAAAGGCCCAGGAACCAGAGATCAAATTGCCAAAATGTGCTGGATCATAGAAAAGGAAGGGAACTCCAGAAAAACACACATGTAGGATCTTCCCAGACCAAAATTGAACTGGCATCCCCTGCATTGCAAGGTCAAGTCTTAACCACTGGACAGCCTGGGAAGCCCTATTTGAACACTGTGTAGGATAATATTCTGAAACTTCCCAACAGCATAAGATATTGTAAAATGATGAGAAAAAAATGTTTATAAATGTACATAAAGAGAGAGGAACCGTGGAGTCTTTTAAATCTCTAGGTTAAGAAAATCAATACAGCTTCATAATAAAGAGTATTTATGTTATATTATTAGCATCTCCAATGTGTAGTTTAATCCAATATAAGTAGTGTTCCAGAAAACTGGATGAACTTAGTATTGTCATAAGCAATGTGATAGTTCATTGCATCTAAATACCATTAAATAATATATATGTAATTTAATTTCATAGTTTCTTGAGCTTTACTCAAGTTCACACTTGACATCTTTTCCAACATGATACTGAAATGACACACATGATATACAAAAATGAAAAAAGTGTTTCATAGAAGTGAGAATGGGAAAACACCAGTGAGGAGATTTGGTGAATTTCTGGAGAGCATAAAATAGTTAAGATCTCTTTTGAAGGACACATCAGAGCAGTAGGATCTCTAGATTAGACATGTTCAACAGAAGGCTACAGAGGAAGCCTGAGTTTCTGAGAGACCCCCAGTGCCTTCTTCATACCCACCTAACCTAAAGAAGACTTGACAGGTAAACCATGCTCACATACTCATAGCTTGTTGTCAACCTTTTCATTCAAACAAAAGGCCAATTAGGGAAACAAACCTTTATGATTATAAAACACATATATCATTTGCTTATATTAGCAGTGTAGTCTTTGGGTCATAACTATATGTGTATAAAAAAGCAAAACTTTAAATTACAGGAAAAAATATCAGAACAATGGGAATATTATATAGCAATGAAAATGACTGCATTATAGATATATGGAAATACATAGATTCCCTAGTGAAAAATAATGAAAGCATCATGACTGTTATCCTTTCATTTGCTTTCTGGGGTTTGGTGATGTCCCTCAAGAAGCAAAAGGAAAGCAGATTACCTGGGCTAATCTTGTGATCTGCACCTCCAAAAATATGTAATAATGTTATTGTTATAAATATTTATATGGTTTGTATCTTTAACCCAAATATCTAACTAAAGAGCTTCACCCTGATATTTTGTCATACTCTATCACTGGGGCTGATCCTCTTTCTAAGAACAAGATTAATTCGCTTTAGGTATGTGATGCTTGTGATCATCTTGAAAGAAACACATGAAGGTGCCTTGACATAGAGTAGCCATCCCAGGCCTAATAATCTCTATGGGCTCATTGCAAGACTGAAAAGTAAGTGATGCAGTCATACTTCATTTGAAATATTTGTGCTGTCAGAATAATTTCAAGTTTACATATATTGCATATTTATTTAGGACCTCATGTGTGTAAGCAACTGTGCTAACCACCACATAGGAATAAATGAGAGAATAGTGAGAGTTCTAAACTGTAACCTAAAAATGGCTTATAGGCCCAAAGTAAGAATTACAGTGTTATACATGGCCTAAGAGTATAAATAAACTATTCAATGTTTCAAAATGAGGGAGCATTCTTTTTCTCTTTGAGGTGTTATGGAAATGTGTTGTGGAAGGTATAACATTTAAGATAGACCTTGAAGGAAGGACTGTTATAATTTCAAATGAAGATAAACATACTTGGGGAGAATGTTCCAGTGGAGAGACCTGTATTGGGAAAAAAAAAAAAATGTACCTGAGAGGAAGATTTGTCCGGAAGAGTTTCAGTGATTCATTTTTGTTATAGCATTGGGCCCATTAGGAGAATAGTGGAAGAAGAGAATTTGGAGTTAAATCAAGATTTTTTTGGGGAAAGACCCCAAATAATGCCAACATGAACAAATTCAGGGTAAGTTATAGTTAAGGATAGATATGTTTATAAATCATGCAATATGTTGATACACATAAACAAACATATACATATGCATATAGAGATTTCTAGATAGGTATACAATATATATACATAATCTGATAGCAATACCATCCATTAAAAATTATTGAAGAGAAATATTAATCAGAGTTCTTTCCATAATAAATAATCTGACAACAATGTCTGGAACATAACCAAGTAGTAAAAGTATCAAGAATGTTGAAAATGACAGATGTGAGTAGTTTTAGAGTGAGGGCATCAGTGGTGTTAGTAGGAATGTGTATGGGATCAGTGGTGAGACTGGAAGGTCAGGGATATACCTGAAGACTAATCACTTACTATTCTTAAAGTGTGGATTGTGACAAAAGCTAACATTTAAGGATCGTGGGGGCACAAATCATGCAAACTTTGGCTCATTTTCATGTCTTTCCCAGCTACTCATTGAACTCTGATAGATCATTTTAATGTTATTTGTACTTTGGTAATATGCACTTGAGGCTTCTTGTTAACAACACATTCTAATAATCTATACATATTACTTCTTTTTTCTGATTAGTTTCATATTTCTTAGAATTGTATGAAAGTTGAGACCATTTCCTTCACATTCTGCCACCTCTTTTTTTCCTTTCTATGCCCATCCCAATTAAATCTTCAGTCTCATTGTTTAGCTTCCTCAATCAGTAAAGCTTTTCAGATTACCTTACAACATATCCCCAAACTGGACAGAACCATTCAAGAGGAAGGATAGTGAGAGACACCCTCCCTCTTCTTGTTAGACATAGACACACGTTGAGCTAACAGCATCCTCTTGCAATTTGACCTGATTTTCCCTGCTGTAACTCCTTTCTCATTTTTCATTTTTATTGACTACTCATTTCTGTTGCATTTTTTGTATGATTAGAGAGTTGCATGGCTTCCCAGGTGGCTCAGTGGTAAAGAACCTGCCTGCCAATGCAGAAGATGTAGGCTCTATCCTTGGGTTGAAAGATCCCATGCAAGAGGAAATGGCAACCCACTCAGTATTCTTGCCTGGGAAATCCCATGGACAGAGGAGCCTGGTAGGCTACAATCCACAGGGTTGCAAAGAGTGAGACACAATTTAACAACTGGGCAAAATTGAGGCACAGAGAGTTGAAACTCTACAAAAAAGTGAAATTTACTATGTATGTCCCACATAGAGTGAAATGGAAGACTTTTTGATTGCTAGCAGAATTCCTGAAATTTGCCCTCTGTTTATTCAAACACAGGTTTGTCACCACTGGGGAGTTTAAACATGATATGATTCTTCAGGCTGTGAAGGTTTCTTAATATCAAAGATACCATATTTAAATTCTTTTCAGAGTGAATATACTATCATAGCACTTAATGCATTTATGCAGACATATTGAGAAGATATATGCAGAAGATTTTAATTTGTTTTCATCTTTAATTTTTTTGGTATAACATGAACACTTGATTAGAATTTTATCTACTTTTTTGTGTAACATGTACACAGAGTTTCAGATGCTTATTAGTACTCTCAGCTTAATTCTTTAAAACACTAGGGTAATAATGATAACTGCAAAAAAATTTGAATCCTGGTCAATAGTAGCAACATCTAATCTGCACAATTTATGACTATTTCAGTAAAAAGTGAACTGATATGAGCATTCTTCTTCAACACTTTTGCCAGTGAATCTATGACTTTATTTCTCAAGCTATATATAATTGGATTTAAGAAGGGAATTATGATCATGTAAAATAGAGAGTACATCATATTTTGATCATCTGCTTGTGCAGACCTAGGGTGTATATACATGACAAGAAGAGGCCCATAGGATAAATAAACAGATAGGAGGTGGGCCCCACAGGTGGAGAAGGCCTTATTTATGCCTTGTACCAACTTCTTTTTTAAGACTGTAAAAAGAATAAATGTATAAGAGATGAGAACAGTAAGAATGCTGAACATCTGTATTAACCAAGAGAAAATAAATAACATCAGAAAATTAGTGGAAGGGTCAGTACAGGAAATCTTAAAGAGTGGTACGAATTCACAGTAACAGTGATGTATTATATTAGAATTACAGAAGGTCAATCTTAATAAAAGTTATATTATGAAGTATGGCATGGAAAAGGCCACCTAAAAATGATGAAACTAATAGCTAAATGCATAGTTTATTGGTCATAATAACTGGAGAAAGTGATGGTTTGCAAATGGCCACATAGCAATCATATGCCGTTGTTGCCAGCCAACAGCATTTGGTGGTTATGCTGGTTCCAAAGGGGAAAAAAATGTATCTTACATTCAGTGAGAGACATCATTTTGTCCTTTGCAAAGAAACTGACCAGCAGCTGGGGTGTCACTGTGGATGATATCCAGGCATCCACCAAGGCCAAATTCTCAAGAAATAAGTACATGAGGATGTGAAGGTGAGGATCATTGCAGATGAGAGCAATGAGGCCAAGGTTTCCCATAATGGTGAGGAGATACATCACCAAGAACAAAAAGAACAGGGGAATTCGCCCTTCTGGCTGATATGTGAGTCCTGTGAGAATGAATTCTGTCAGCAACGTTGCATTTTCCTTTTCCATGTCCTCACTGGGTAGTACCTGAAATGAAATGGAGTAAACCAGAAATAAAGACACAAAGAATTTTCAACATGAGTAAATGAGAATGAGAGTTGAAATAAACCATGCATATCAGAATGCCCTCTTAATTTTATTTTCTATAATAGATGAGATCTATTTGGATGAAATATGCCTGCATGTGTGCTAAGTCACTTCAGTTGTGTCTGACTCTTTGTGACCCTATGGACTGTAGCCCACCAGGCTCCTCTGTCCATGGGACTCTCGGCAAGAATACCGGAGTGGCTTGCCATCTCCTCCTCCAGGGGATTTTCCTGAACTGGGGATTGAACCTGCTCTTATGTCTCCTGCATTGGCAAGCAGGTTCTTTACCACTAGCCACCTAGCCCTGGGTAAAATGACTTTGAGAGGAGAGTGAAGAGAATGCAAAAGAATTCACAATGTAGAATCACCACTTTGGTGACATATTTGATGTGAAGGGAGTGGTCAGTGAAGAACAGAGGAGTCATTTAGTTGACTGGATAGATTTTCATTAAAAATTGATTGATAACTCATCAATCATATAATTCATATGCAGTCTGTTGCATTGTTCTATATGTCTGTTTTTGTGCCCCAACATTCTGTTTTACTTACTGTAGCTTTGTCATATAGTCTGAAGTATAGAAGCTTTGCTGTTATTTTTCCCCAAGACAAATTTGGCAATCTGGGGTCTCTGTTCCATATAAATTTCAAGTTTTCTATCTGTGAAAAGTATCCTGGATATTTTGATAGGGATTGCATTAAATGCACTGATTGCTTTGTGTACAATGGTCACTTTAGCATAATTAATTCTTCCAATTCAAGAGCATGAGATATCTTTCCAATTCTTTAAGTCATTTTCGGTTTTATTTATCAGTGTTTTAAAGTTTTGTATATAGATCTTTCACTTGCTTGGTTAAGTTTATTCCTAGTTATTTTTTGATGCAGTTTTAAATGGAGTTGTTTTATATTTTCTTTTTCTGATATTTCATTGTTAGTGTAAAGAAATGCAACCAATTTCTGTATATTAATCTTGTATCCTGGTACCTTGCTGAGTTAATTTACTAGTTCTAATAGGTTTTGTGTGGAGTCTTGGAACTTCTCTATATAGAGTGTTATCTCATCTGCAAATAGTGACAGTTTCACATTTCCCTTTCCTTGTGAGTACCTTTCATTTCTTTTTCTTGTCCGGTTTCTGTGACTAAGACTTCCAATATGATATTGAATAGAAATGGTGAGAGTGAGCATCTGTTTCTTTCCTAAATTTCAGCTCTTCGTTATAATACTCCATTGAGAATTATACTGGCTGTGGGTTTGTTGTAAATGGATTTTTGTATATTGAGATATGTTCCCTCTATATCTACTTTGGTGATAGTTTATTCCTGAATGGATGTTGAATTTTATCAAATGTTTTTTTCTAAATCTACTGAGATGATCATGTGGTTTTTTTTTTCTTTCCTTTTGTTGATATGGTATTGATTGATTTGCATATGTTGAATCATCCTTGACCCTGGAATGAATCCAGCTTCATTATGGTGTATGATACTTTGGGGTAGTATTGAATTTGATTTGTATCTACATCCTTCAAAGTTATTGCACTGTAATATTATTTTTTAATAATGTCTTTGGTTTTGGTATCAAGGTAATGGTGGTAAACATTAACAGAGTAAATTTGGGAATGTTTTCTCACTTTCTGTCTATTGAAATAAGTTCTTTGTATGTTTGGTAAAACTTTCTAGTGAAGTTGTTCATTCCTGGATTTTGTTTGCAGGAAGTAGTTGACTATTTTTCTCCTGTTCTGCCATTTCTCTCTTATTCTCTATGTCTATCCAATTTAAATTATCAGCCTAATCTGTTAGCTTTCTGAATTAGTGAAGTTTCTCAGGTTGATCCATAACATACAGACACACCTAGAAAGGACAGATAGAAGAATCATCTACAGTTAAGAGGCAACTCACCTCTTTCCCTTTCTCTAAGAAACATGTTAAGGTAAGAGGATCTCTTAACAGTGTAGCTCTGTCTTCATTGTCTTGACTCCCATACCATTTTTTCCTCATTGCTTTCTCATTTCTCTTTATTTCTCTGTGTGGTATGGAGTTTATCCCCACAAAAGGTGAAATTTACCATACCTCAGATAATGTGGAATAATAGGACTTTTGATTGCTAGCAAAATTCCTGGGAATTACTTCTGTTCACTCCAAACACAAACCCACCTCCATATGGAGTTAAATTTGTTATGAGTTTGCTGGCTACATGGCTGTAGAAATAGCAAAGATATCATCATCAAGTCCTGTTCACAGGGCCTGCACTATTTTACAACTGAATGTATTTATAGAGCCACAGTGAACAACATATAGGCCTGTAAAATTTTTCCTTCTTGTTTTCTGCTCTAATTTTTTAGGTATGACATAAATAATTAAAATATGAAGTTGTTTAAAGACACTTATTAGATACTAACATCTTGTATGCTTAGTCAATGCTATGGTTTTTCCAGTGGTCTCGTATGGATGTGAGAGTTGGACTACAAAGAAAGCTGAGTGCAGAAGAATTGATGCTTTTGAAATGTGGTGTTGGAGATGACTCTTGAGAGTCCGTTGGAGTGCAAGGAGATCCAACCAGTCCATCCTAAAGCAGATCAGTCCTGGGTGTTCATTGGAAGGACTGATGTTGAAGATGAAACTCCAATACTTTGGCCACCTGATGCAAAGAGCTGACTCATTGGAAAAGACCCTGATGCTGGGAAAGATTGAGGGCAGGAAAAGAAGGGGATGACAAAGGATGAGATGGTTGGATGGCATCACCGACTCACTGGACATGGGTTTGGGTGAACTCCGGGAGTTGGTGATGGACAGGGAGGCCTGGCGTGTTGCGGTTCATGGGGTCGCAAAGAGTCTGACGCGACTGAGCGACTGAACTGAACTGATGCTTAGCTGCTCAGTCATGTTTGACTTCTTGCAACTGCGTGGACTGTAGCCCACCAGGCTCCTCTGTCCATGGGATATTCCAGTCAAGAATACTGGAGTGGGTTGCTATTTACTCCTCCAGGGGATCTTCCTGACCCAGTGATCGAACCCACATCTCCTGTCTCTCCTGTATTGGCAGGCAGATTCTTTACCACTGAGCCACCTGGGAATAAGTCAATAAAAGAATAGTACAACTGTAAATGCAAAAACTTTTAAATAATAATCAACACATAGACACATCTAATTGTATAGTTTTATAGTATCTTAATGAAAAGAGAATGCTTATTAATATGATATCTAAACATTTCTCTTTAACATTTTTGTTAGTGAGTCTATGACTTTCTTATTTCTCAGGCTGTAAATTATTGGATTTAAGAAAGGAATTATGACAGTGTAAAACAGAGAGTCCATCATATTCTGATCATTTTCTTGTGCAGATCCAGGGAGCACATACATGAAGAGAAGAGGCCCATAGTATAAAGAGACAGACAGGAGGTGGGCTCCACAAGTGGAGAAGGCCTTCCTTATTCCTTGTAGAGACTTCTTTTTTAAGATTGTAAAGAGAACAAGTGTATAAGAGACCAGAACAATGGAAATGGTGAATGCCTGTATTGATCCAGCAAAAATGAACACCATAAGATAATTAATTGTAGGGTCAGTACAGGAAATCTTAAACAATGGTATAATGTCACAATAAAAGTGATGTACTATGATGGAATTGCAGAAGGTTAATCTGAGTAAAAAAGCATTATGAATTATGGCATGGAAAAGGCCACCTAAAAATGACAAAACTAATAGCCAGATACATAGTCTATTGGTCATGATCACTGGATAAAGTAATGGTTTGCATATGGCCACATAGCGATCAAATGCCATTGTTGCCAGCAGAAAACATTCTGTGGTTACACAAATTGCAAAGGAAAAAAATTGTATCTTACATTCAGAAAGAGAGATCATTTTGCTCATGGCAAAGAAGTTGAGCAGCATTTTGGGGGTCACTGTGGAGGATAACCAAGTATCCACAAAGGCCAGATTCCCAAGGAATAAGTACATGGGGATGTGAAGGTGAGGGTCATTGCAGATGAGAGCGATTAGACCAAGGTTTCCCACAATGGTGATGAGGTATATCATCAAGAACAGAAGGAACAGGGGGACCTGCCACTCTGGTTGATGTGTAAGTCCTGTGAGAATGAACTCTGTCAGCCCTGTTATGTTTTTTGTTTCCATATCCTTGATAGATGATCTCTGAAATACAATGCAATAAATGGAAAAAGAACATTTCACAAGAATTCTTAAAAGAAAATTCATTGAGAGTAACAGAACCATGCACTATGATGAATGCCCTTTATTTACTCTTACTAAAATCATAAAAAGTATTTGTAGCAGTTGTTATTTTGGCAAAAAGTTGTTATTTGGCAATCATTTTATTTTAAAATGTAAACAGTCATGAATAGATGTAGAAAAGAAAGACATTCTGAACATGAGCAAATTTATGGGAAAACTATCCCGTGTTTTCAAGGTGAATATAGTGTCAAAAGTAAGTTGTCAGAAGGGCCTGGATTATAAAAGTAATCAATGCTATGTGAAAGATCTTGAACTTTATTCTTTAAGGATAGGCATTCATTGAAAACTTTGAAACAGGGATTGTCATCATCAGTTATTTTTGAAATTAAATATTTGGTTGTAGAAAATAGACTGCAGGGTGAACGACCAGTTGTGAGAAATGCTAATCAGGAATCTATGACTCTTGTCTATGATTCCCAAACCAGATTACACATCAGAATTTTCTGGGGGAGTTTTGGTACAAAAATAAATTCTGAGGTATTATCATAGAAACTGATTCAGCAGGCCATGAATAAAGGTAATATGAATTTTATAAATGTCCTTCAGTGATTAAAATGCATTTGAAATTCTTAAGTCATTGTGTGCTTTTGAGGAAGACAAAGAGATCAAAATTAATTAGATTTAAGTCAATAGGACTTGATAGCATAATAGATATGAAGGACAGTTAGTAAAAGAGATTGTCACTTGGTAGCCAGGAAGAGTAATCAAAAATTGAGATTGAGAACTCAGATGCAGTGGCCCATTTTTGCAAGGAGCAATCTCTGAACATCCGGATCACATAAACTTAGTATCATTCAATAAGGACTTAATAGGAATAATGACTTTGAAGTCATTGAAGTTACTGAACTACATACAGCATATATGACTAACCCAGTGGATGGTGTCCATAATGTTAAAACAAGAAAGCATGAAAATAAAGGTGAGGAAGTTATATTAAAGAGATTGAAATGTATATACATCATTTACTAGATCGGATTGACTTTTCTATTACAAATGTCTTGGTGGCAGACAAAAGTTGTTTACTCTAGAAGCCAAAGGTTCTAGAAACTGACTTCCTGAAGAGAGGGAAGTAGATCTTTTGTTAACCACTAAAAACATTAGATTTGAAATATGTAGAGGGGGGAGAGATGTCAAATGTGAATGGAAGAGATTTGTGGTTCAAAGTCAACCAAGGGAGCAATAACAGGACCCCAGAAAATGCATCCTGCACCCACAACAGTGGCATTTTCATTGTGAGTTGTAGCACTCATGTTCAGCAGCAATGACAGCCCTTATTGAGCTAGCACTGAGATATAATTTCAGCTGTTGACTGCTTAACTTCTTACTTTATGTCCCTGCCTATTTCTCCAGTGGATTTCTCCAGCTTCCCTAGCATTATTTGTTAGAGCCAGTTTCCTTTCAGTTTAGTCATTTTGTCTTGAAACCAGGAGCTGTGGCTCACACAAAAGGAAAAAAAGGAAAGAGCCACAAATGGCTACTGATCAGAGTGATCAGAGAAACAGGAGGAAACTGGAAAACTGAGACTGAAAAGTTAAAGAGAGGAGAATATGCAAGAACAAAGGAAAGTAGAGTGCCTAAAGCAAAATGGATGTTCTAGTAGGATAAGAGTGAACAGAGATTACTGAGTGTGAGAATGAAACTTATGTTACCACGTGTAAAATAGATAGCCAATGAGAATTTGCTGTCTGACTCAGGGAGCTCAAACTGGGGCTCTGTGACAATCTAGAGGAGTGTGATGGGGAGGGAGGTGGGATGGAGGTTCAAGAGGGAGGGACATATGTATACCTATGGCTGATTCGTGTTGATGTTTGGCAGAAACCAACACAATTCTGTAAAGCAATTAACCTTCAACTGAAAAAATAAATTAAAAAAAGAGAGACTTCTAGTGGCTTTAGTGAGAGAAGTTTCCATTTTGTGATAGAGTAGGGATTGTAGGATAATGAGAATTGAATGAAAGCAAGTGACACAGCATTGAGGAAGATGAAATAAAAATGTGGAGAACAGATGTGGATTTTCTTTCTTGTGGAACAAGGTCATGAAAGTTGTCAAAAGAAAGAGAGGTGGGAATTGAGAGGAAAGAGGATAGAGAAGTAGAAAGGCAAATTTGGGTGAAAAGGAAACAAGAAGCAGGAAGGACTGCCCTGGTGTTCCAGTGGTTAAGAATCCACCTGCCAAAGCAGGGGACACGGGTTCAAGCCCATGCTCCGCAACAAGAGAGGCCACTGCCATGACAAGCCCATGCACCACAAATAGAGAGTAGCCCCTGCTCTCCACAACTAAAGAAAGCCTGTGCATAATGGTGAAGATTGAGTGTAGCCAAAAATAAGTGAATAAATAAAATTAAAAAAAAATAAGAAGCCGGAAAAGAGGACAGGACATAGATGGATAAATAAATAAATGTATATATAATACATATTTCTTACACTAAAAACATTATGACCTAAATCCCTAAATACACTTTTAATTTGATTAATGTTTTAGTTCACCATAACATATCGTATGGAGTCATTATAGTCAATCTAATCAGACATATCATTAAAGAGTATAAAATAGTCTTAGAGCTATTTTGCACATCCAGATTTTACTTTTAACAATAGAACAGATTATTTACTTCTTATTATTGTTTTCCATTTTCAAATGCCTGTTTTGACATTTTGTAAACCAAATCAAAATTATTATGTTTAACAGTATTTTAATTTTCCTTGAAAAATAATGAATATTATAGAAATCCTTCTCTTACCAGTATCTGTTAAAAAATCGTCAAGATCCTCTCAGCATTTGGTTTTCCGAGGTCGAAATAATACAGGAGAACTGGAATCACAATAACACAAAGAGCAATATTTTATACACTGATTCATTTTGGAGACTTCATTATCCAGGCTTAGGAAAATATTGTTTATTAAAATTTTTTTAACACAAGAATTAACCATTTGTAGGACTGCCAGCGAGGAAGGAGTGGAGAACTAATATTCTCCTGATAGTGTCCATGGAATTCCATTAGGACAAAGCTAAGTTGTTCTTCTGGGCATTGAAGACTTGGGCATATATGAGAAATTCATGTTGTTCCACAGGGCATTACAGACTCTGAAATTATAAGCAGTAGTCATTGTAGACAGCGCCAGTTCTAACTATTAAAATTGTACTTTATGCCATACTTTCAAACACAGATGACATATTTGACATGTTTGTGCAAACTCCACCATATCTCTAAATTTTGGTACTCTGAGAACTTTGCTCAGTATGAACTTGTCTGAGCCAATCACATATGACTTGAATGAGGTCAATGTTTTAGATTCCCTCCAAACTCCAATTGCAAGAAAGTTGACCTTTCTGTGTAGCTGGAACTTTCATTCTCTGTATGATCAGAGAGCCTGGATCATTGGAAAAATACAAAATAGTAAATATGGCTTCCAAAGAGAGAGGCAGCAGGAGCGAGATGGGGTCAGGGAAGTGAGCATATGTGGATAGCAGAGTCTGGAGGCCAGATTATGGAGTTTGCTCTTTACCACATTTTAGAGGAAAACTATTGAGGGATTTTGAACATGGTGATAACAAATTCAGATTTGTGCAGTAACAGAGACAGTTGTTCATGAATGTTCATTCAGAAAAATTAAGCTTACTTTACTTGTTTGTGACATTTTGATGTGATATGTGAAAAGAAAAAAGTGCTTAACTTCCACTTTGGACTTCCTGGTTAGACAGGAGGAGAGAAAAAAATGCTTCATTTTGATAGACTGATTAATCGCTTAACCTGCTTCCTTACATTTTTGCTGGTGAAAGCCAAAATAGAGGAGATAATACAGGAGAGAGGGGTTCCTGTGAAAAGTACACAGGACGGTGGAGTGGGGAATGTAACGTGCACAGGTAGCTTCAGCACAACTAACGCTTGGATAAAATTTACTGCCTTCTTCAACTTTGTGTAATTGTCTCCTAACTTATTTGGTTGCCTATCTGTGAGCACAAAGGCCTGTATTCCTGCTTCTAGTATGAGTAGTTTTTTCATTTATGATCACTTTTAATTTTTAATAGCTCATTGTGATTTCTTTGCTTTTCCCTAGTGACTTCATAATATCGTGCCTCTTTTTGTGTATCATTCTTTTTTTTAATTTATTTATTATTATTATTTTTTTTAAATTTTAAAATCTTTAATTCTTACATGCGTTCCCAAACATGACCCCCCCTCCCACCTCCCTCCCCACAACATCTCTCTGGGTCATCCCCATGCACCAGCCCCAAGCATGCTGCACCCTACGTCAGACATGGACTGGCGATTCAACTCCTACATGATAGTATACATGTTAGAATTCCCATTCTCCCAAATCATCCCACCCTCTCCCTCTCCCTCTGAGTCCAAAAGTCCGTTATACACATCTGTGTCTTTTTTCCTGTCTTGCATACAGGGTCGTCATTGCCATCTTCCTAAATTCCATATATATGTGTTAGTATACTGTATTGGTGCTTTTCTTTCTGGCTTACTTCACTCTGTACAATTGGCTCCAGTTTCATCCATCTCATCAGAACTGATTCAAATGAATTCTTTTTAACGGCTGAGTAATACTCCATTGTGTATATGTACCACTGCTTTCTTATCCATTCATCTGCTGATGGACATCTAGGTTGTTTCCATGTCCTGGCTATTATAAACAGTGCTGCGATGAACATTGGGATACATGTGTCTCTTTCAATTCTGGTTTCCTTGGTGTGTATGCCCAGCAGGGGGATTGCTGGGTCATACGGTAGTTCTATTTGCAATTTTTTAAGGAATCTCCACACTGTTCTCCATAGTGGCTGTACTAGTTTGCATTCCCACCAACAGTGTAGGAGGGTTCCCTTTTCTCCACACCCTCTCCAGCATTTATTGCTTGCAGATTTTTGGATTGTAGCCATTCTGACTGGTGTGAAGTGGTACCTCATTGTGGTTTTGATTTGCATTTCTCTAATAGTGAGTGATGTTGAGCATCTTTTCATGTGTTTGTTAGCCATCCGTATGTCTTCTTTGGAGAAATGTCTATTTAGTTCTTTGGCCCATTTTTTGATTGGGTCGTTTATTTTTCTGGAATTGAGCTGCATAAGTTGCTTGTATATTTTTGAGATTAGTTGTTTGTCAGTTGCTTCATTTGCTATTATTTTCTCCCATTCAGAAGGCTGTCTTTTCACCTTGCTTATATTTTCCTTTGTTGTGCAGAAGCTTTTAATTTTAATTAGATCCCATTTGTTTATTTTTGCTTTGTAAAAGAATGAAACTAGATCACTTTCTAACACCATACACAAAAATAAACTCAAAATGGATTAAAGATCTAAATGTAAGATCAGAAACTATAAAACTCCTAGAGGAGAATATAGGCAAAACACTCTCAGAAATAAATCACAGCAGGATCCTCTATGATCCACCTCCCAGAATTGTGTATCATTCTTTGACATCTGTCTATCTTTTTTGGTGAAGTGTTTGTTCAAATAGTTTGCCCAGTTTTTAATTGGGTTATTTGTTTCTTTATTATGAGTTTTGGGAGTGCTTCATGTATTCCCAGTGAAAGTTTTTTATCAGATATATGCTTTGTAAATATTGTAATGTAACACACTAATTTGTTACATTGATGACGTTACGCTGATTGGTTATAGTAAGCAAGGAGTATTTACATTGGTAAGACATTTGCAACAGACATAGAAAACAAATCTCACAAAAATGTGGGCGCCTTCTGCTTTAGTGAAATGTCTAGGTGTTCAGTGATATAGCACATGTTGAGATAATTCTTCTAAGTGAAGGATATTACTTCTGGCCCTTCCTGAAACTAAAAGAGAGGAACAACGGATAATATGTTATGTTATGTTAATCGCTCAGTCGTGTCCAACTCTTTGTGACCCCGTAGACTGTATCCTCTGTGCATGGGATTCTCCAGGCAAGAATACTGGAGTGGATTGCCATTCCCTTCTCCAGAGGATCTTCCCGACCCAGGGATCAAACCCTGGTCTCCTGCGTTGCAAGTGAAGTCACTCAGTCGTGTCCAACTCTGTGCGACCGCATGGACTGTAGCCTACCAGGCTCCTCCCTCCACGGGATTCTCCAGGCAAGAGTACTGGAGTGGGTTGCCATTTCCTTCTCCATGCCTCTGTAAATTTTGGAGGCAATACTATTGTTATTTGGATGTGTTACTGTAGCCCATTTACTGAATGATGGGAAAGGCTGATAGTTTTGATTGGGGCTCAGAACAAGAGACATGGAACATGTCTAGGCTTTTGTGCAAGCTCTTCAGTCCCTTTGGCTAAGGGTCCCCAACTTCTGGGCCCTGGACCATTATCTTCTGTCAAATAAGAAGCAACATTAGATTAGAAATAAAGTGCACAATAAATGTAACGCTCTTAAATCATCCTGAAACCATCCTCCCCACCCCCTGTCCATGGAAAAATTGTCTTCCATGAAATCAGTCCCTGCTGCCATAAAGGTTGCAGACTGCTGGCTTAGACCATATACAACAGGTCCAGTGGAGCTTGAGTCAGCAGTGGCAGATGCTTGGAGCCTTTAATAGGCCTCTAGAGGTGGAAATAGATGCAGGCCTTTAGAATTTTGAGCACAACACTTCCATCCTCTGTGAATAACTCCTCTACTTTAGGAAAGTAACCATTGTTTGTTGCTCACTCTCTGCTAGTGAGCCTCAGTAGAAAGTGTATGTTTAACCATGGCCAAAATTTGCCATGATGCCAGAGCTGCCCTTGCTAAACTAAAGGTTATCTGACCCACGAACCATAAAGTTGTGTGTACACAGCAGCATTCTTTTATCAGATGAAACTAGCAGATACTTGATCAAGCAGGAACAGGCCCTGAAGGCACAAATAAGTTACCTGAAGAAGTGGTCTAAATTCTGTCAGTGTCTACTCGTGCTACAGTGGTGTCTCTCTCACAGTGTGGACCTGTGGTCCTATAGGGAGTTCTCTGTAATTAGTTTACAGAGAAGAGAAGACTGGAGCCTGCAGATCCAGATGAATCTGCCTGGTATACAGGCACCATCAGAAAGTGGACGTCTGCTGCACTACAACTCCTCTCTGTCACCTTCCTGAAGGACATTGGTGATGGGAAAACCTTTTAGTGGGCAGAACTTTGAGCATCACACCTGGTTGTTCACTCTATTTGGAAAGAGAAAGGGGCAGGTATGTAATTATACAGCAGTTCATCGGCTGTGGCCATTGGTTTAGCAGGATGTTCCTGGACTTTGAAGGAAAATGGCTGGAAATACAAGAAAATTTGTGAAGAATTATGTTAATTGATGTCTCTGAATGGGTAAAAATAACATGAAATGTTTGTGTCCCATGTGAATGCTCACCAAAAAAAAGTGATTTTAGCAGAATGAGATTTTATCATTAAGTTATTAAGGTGATCCAATGTATGGACACTAGTCACTCTTCTCAAGCACTCTGTCACTACTCAGTGAGCTCACAAATAAAGTGGTCAGTGTGTCAGAGATAGAGGCTATGCATCTTCTTAACACCTAACTTTGACTTGTGCTTCCTAAGGCCATCTTGACTGTGACCTCTGTTGAGTGCCCAGGTAGCCAGCAGCTGAGACCATCGCTGAATCCTGATGTAGCACCATTCATTGGCCTGATCACCCATGTGCCTGGTTTCAGGTTCATTACTTTGAACAGTTTCCATCGTGGAAATGGGAGTGTTTTGTTCTTACAAGAATAGACACTTACTCTAGATACAGATATATTTGGGCATATGGGATTCCTTGTAGAAAATGCCTCTGCCAAAATTATCATCCTTCCATCTTTATGGTATTCCCTATCCACTGTCACAGAACTCCTGACAGCACAGCTTCTGATCAAGGACCTCAACTTAGTGAGAAAAAAAGATATGTTAACATGTCCACCCTTGTGGAATTCACTGGCTTTCCTCTATTTCCCACCTTGCTGAACCATATAGTTAGATAGAATGATGAATAGTTCTCATAAAGCCTCAGTTAACAGCAGAACTAGATGGCAATATCTTGCAAGGCTAGGGCAGGGACCTCCAGAAGACTGAATATTTCTGACCCTCCAGTATTTGGTACTGCTTCTGTCAAAGCAAGGATTCATGGGTCCAGGAATCAGGAGACAGAAATGGGATTGGCGTCAGTGTCTACTACCCTTAATGAACACTACAAAATATTTGTTTCTTGTTCCTGTAATTTTCTCCTCTGCTGGCCTTGTGGACTCACTTTCAAACACAGGAATGCTTCCACCAGGAAACACAACAATGATTCCACTAATTGAAAATAGACTGCCCCCTCAATCCTGTTAACTCTATGCTCCTTTGAATCCTCAAAGAAGGGAATTACTGTGCTAGATGAGGTGACTGATGGCAGCTACCAAGGGGAAATGGGACTGCTCCACAAAGCGAGTAACGAAGAGTATGTCTGAAATACAGAAAACCCACTAAGGTATTTCTTAGTATTTTCATTCCCACGATTCAGGTCAATGAAAACACCAACAAACCAATACAGACAGTAGTTCTTATGGCCCAGACTCTTCAGGAATGAAAGTTTGTGTTACCACACAAGGTGAAGAACACTGTCCACCTGAGGCAAAGGGAGGTACAGAATGGATAAGTTAGTTAAAAGATCAGCTACAATCATGTGATCATTTACAGCTATGAAGACTGTAATTACCAAGAGATTTCCTTCTTAGTGTGATATGAATACATTTGTGTGTGTGGCAAATTTTTTCACTTTTATTCCCTTATCGTGTGACATAAGATGTACTGACTTTATTTATACTACTTAAATAATATGATATCAAATTAATAACACTCAAATTACCAGATATTAAGGAGAAAAATAAATGTCACTCAAAGATTTTACCTCCTCAAGAATGAGATAGAACATTTTTGTTATACATATATAAGTGTATTATGTTAGGTGGAATATAGCTTTGTTGTTTTCTTTATGTGAAGATAAAATATAATCTTAGGAGATGTTTACAGGTGCCAAGTTGCCTTGGGTAGACTTGGGCCAATTCCCTTGTGGCTCAGATGGTAAAGCGTCTGCCTACAATGAGGGAAACCCGGGTTCATTCCCTGGGTTGGGAAATTCCCCTGGAGAAGGAAATGGCAGCACACTCCAGGATTCTTGCCTGGAAAATCCCACGGGCAGAGGATCCTGGTAGGCTACAGTCCATGGGGTCACAAAGAGTCAGACACGACTGAATGACTTCAATTCACTTCACTTCAGACTCGTAATGGTTCGTTTCATGTGTCAACTTTGTTGGGCTGTGGGCTGTCTAGAAATCTGATTAAACATGATTTTGGTGTGTGTCTCTGTGGGTGTCTCCATAAGTGGTTAGTATGGAATTGGTGGACTCAGTAAAGCATATGGTCCTCCCCAATATATCTGGGCATCATCCCCATTTGCAGTGGGTCTGAATGAAACAGTGAGGCAGAGGAAGGTTGAATTCAGTGTCTGCTTGCCTGGTTGACACTGGTCTTCAGCTGCTCTTGGTGACCATGATTCTATGAATTTCATACACAGATAAGAATATATACCATGCTTCGCTGGTGGCTTAGATGGTGAGGAGTCTGCCTGCAGTGTAGGAAACCTGGGTTCGATTCCTGGTTTGGAAATATCCCCTAGAGAAGAGAATGACTACCCACTCCAGTACCCTTGCCTGGAGAATTCTATGGACAGAGATGCCTGGTGCTCAGTCCATGGGGTCACATAGAGTTGGGCACAGCTGAGCAACTAACACTAAGTACTGACTCGAACCTTTGAATTATGACACTTGCTATCCTCAGTTTCCTACCTGAAGAGGGCATTTAATGGAGTCTCTCAGCCTCCATAATTGTGTGAGTCAATAGCTCATAAAAATGACTTTAGTTTATAGGTAGACAATAAGTACTCTTGCCTGGAAAATCTCATGGACAGAGGAGCCTGGTAGGGTGCAGTCTTTGGGGTCGCTAAGAGTCAGACACGACTGAGTGACTTCACTTTCACTTTTCACTTTCATGCATTGGAGAAGGAAATGGCAACCCACTCCAGTGTTCTTGCCTGGAGAATCCCAGGGACGGTGGAGCCTGGTGGGCTGCCGTCTATGGGGTTGGGTCGCACATTCGGACACGACTGACGCGACTTAGCAGTAGCAGCAAAAACAGAGGTACATAGATCTTCTTAGTTCTGTTCCTCTAGACAAACATGACTACAACAGAAATTCACTGTACATTTGGTGAACTTCTTGTTTTATCTTGTATGTTATAAGAAATGTCACAATTCAACAGTTAGATTTGTTCTAAAAGGTCTCACTACCTTCTCAGAAGTAGTAAGCATCATATCATTACAACATAAGGAACATCTGTATATGAAATTTCTTTTGAAAAATGTTGGGACCTAACAAACGCCATGATAGGCTTCAGGGACTAAGGTAGGACTCACGGGAAAAGCTGAGTCATTGCCCAGTGAAGTCATCCCTGCGGATGCCAGGACTTGTCTAATCAGCATACTCCCCGTAACCTGGTTTGAGTTTATCAGGATGTAAAAGACATCCCCCTGAAGCCAATAGCCAATTAGTAAATACCAGGAAACCCCTGCAGCCAATAAAGATTAGCCAATTAGTAAATACTAGGAAACTCCTGCAGCCAATCAGCCCTTGCCAACCCTCTGTTCTAAAACCTATAAATACTGCTGTAAATCTGGGCTTGGGGCTCCTTGCTCCACTCCACTGCATTGGATGTGGTGGGAGCCCTAGCTCGAGCTAGAAATAAAACCCCTTCATGCTTTTGCATTGCTGTGGACGTCTTATTCTCTCAGTTTTGGGGACTCGGACTCTGGGCATAACAAAAAACAGGTGTAAAAACTAATCTAGGTTGATAATTGTTTTTCAAAAGGAACAGAAATTAACCTTCCTGAAATCAGGCACTAGGTTTGCATTGGTTATCATTAATGTTAATCATGGTTTCCAGGAAAAAGTAATTTTTTTAGAGTCTAAAATACTTCCTCCCTTGAAACATATACCCTATCTGTGTCCTTCTGTTCAAAATTGAAAGGTAAGTATAAACAGAGGGTAGAAACTTTCAGAAATATTTCATAGTGCTTTTTCAGTAAGAAATGGAGGATCCCCTGGAGAAGGATATGGCAATCCCCTCCAGTATGCTTGCTTGGAAAATCAGATGGACAGAGGAGCCTGATGGGCTATAGTCCATAGGGTCGCAAGAATTGGACACAACTTAGTAACTAAACCACACCACAGAGGATATGTAGAAATTCCATTCTGTCTGCTCTCTAAATACCTTAATGCTATACCAGTTTTGCTTTGCTGCTGCTGCTACTGCTGCTAAGTCGCTTCAGTCATGTCCGACTCTGTGCGACCCCAGAGATGGCAGCCCACCAGGCTCCCCTGTCCCTGGGATTCTCCAGGCAAGAACACTGGAGTGGGTTGCCATTTCCTTCTTCAATGCATGAAAGTGAAAAGTGAAAGTGAAGTCTCTCAGTTGTGTCCGACTCAGCGATCCCATGGACTGCAGCCTACCATACTCCTCCGTCCATGGGATTTTCCAGGCCAGAGTACTAGAGTGGGGTGCCATTGCTTTACTGATTGTTTAAAGCAATTATTCATCTATCTTAGGCTGCAGTGATAGAGTATCATTGACCTTCTATCGCACGGATTTAGTTTTTACATTCTGGAGAATGAGAAGTTCAAGAACAGTGGGACAGCAGATATTGTACATGTGTGTGTGCTCAGTCACTCAGTCACGTCTGACTCTTCTATCTACGGAATTTTCCAGGGAGTGGGTTGCCATTTCCTACTCCGGGGGATCTTTCCCACCCAGGAATCGAATCGGAATCTCTTGCATATCCTGCGTTGGCAGGGGGATTCTTTTACCACACTGCCGCCTGGGAAGCCCATTGTACATGGTGAGAGCTTACTTCCTGCCTAGCAACAGGCTGTCACCTCACATGAACTTTCCTGATTGAGTATTGTTGTAGAGGACAATAGTTGCCTTATCTATTCCTCTTGTTTTAAGGGAACTAATCCTATCATGTAAGTCTTATCCTTATGACCCAGTCTGAGAGTAATTACCTTCTAAAGACTCCACTCAAAATAACACCACATTAGGGGGTTAGTGATTTAACATAGGAATTTGGGGAGAAACCAAACAGGGGTTTACCTTGTGTAGCTGCAGTCCATGGGGTTGCGGAGAGTCAGAGATGACTTCGGACTGAGCAACAAAAGATAAAACAGAATCAGAAACTCTAATGATGACACCTTTCAATTAGTCTCTTTAAATGATTCTGATGCCTGCTAAATTTTGAGAATTTTGCTTTAGAAGAGCAAAAACAACGAAAGGGAAATCCTATACCAGAGAAGTATTGACATGTAGTAAATAACATTTTGCCAAAGTTATTTAACCACCAGACTTTAGTTACATAGTTCTGGCTTTGATTGATATGTTTTTATCTAATCCTAATCATGTTGAACACTGTCTAGAACAATTTTATCCACAGACTCCTGAACAGCATGTCTCACTCAGTACTAAGGTATTCTAAGGTGATGAGAAAAACCATATATAAATGTATATAAGGAGAGAAGAATTGTTCTTTCCTTTTATTCTCCAGATTAAGAGAATAAATGCACTTCATCATAAACAGTGTCTCAAGTATATTATTTGTATTTCTAAGGACTGATTTAATCCAGCATCAGCGGTATTTCAGACAACTGATGAGTTTAGCAAAATAATCTCATTCTATACACCTAAATAACTGTTAAATAGTACAGATTGAATTTCATAGTTTCTTTATACTATCATGTAAGAATTGAATCGCCAGTCTATGTCTGACGCAGGATGCAGCATGCTTGGGGCTGGTGCATGGGGATGACCCAGAGAGATGTTAGGGGGAGGGAGGTGGGAGGGGGGTTCATGTTTGGGAATGCATGTAAGAATTAAAGATATTAAAATTTAAAAAAATAAAAATTAAAAAAAATAGAAAAAAATTAATAAAGGAATCAGAAGAATACCTTTTTTAAAATGTGAATGTTTCACAGGTGTATCTTTTACCTCTTTTCCAACATGCCAGTGAAATGACAAAAATAATCTACAAAATGATCAGAGGTGAGTGGGATCACCTCATTTGACTAGGGATTTTTGTAATTTCTGGAAGGCACAAAGCAGTTAGGATTGTACTGAAGGTCAAAACAGAGCAGAGGAATCTGTAGAGGAGACATCTACAAGAGAAGACTACAAGGAGATCTAAGTTTCTTGGAGGCCTCCAGCTATTCCATAGTCACCAAGCTAAATTAAGACTTGACAGGTGATTTACCCCACTCATATACTCATAACTTGACATCAAACTTCTCATTCAAAGAAAAATCCATTAGGGAAAAGTCCTTAATGATGGTAGAAAAAATATATACATGATGCCTGTACTTTCAGTTAATTTTGGGTCATTACAATGTATGAAAAAGCAAAAATCTGTATAATTGACAGGAAACCATCTGAACAATGGAAACATTGTACAGCAATAACAATGAATTATGGACATATACAATAACAATGATTCTTTCGGGAGAAGAGTAAAAGCACCTGGACTGTGATCAATCCATTTCCTTTTTCTAAAATGTGAAAGGAATGCCTTAGAGGAACAAAATCAGATAGATGACCTGGTCTAATCTTGTGACTTGCACCTCCGGGCATATAGATTAATCCTATTTGTTGAAATACGTGTATCTTTAATCCAAACTTCTTAATTAGGAGGCTATTTCCAGATATTTTGTCATACTCTATCCTAGGACCCAATCTTATGTATAAGAAGAATTCACTTTAGGTATATGATATTTGCAATTCACATTAAAGAAGTTTTAAAAGTAAGCTGACATACAGCATCCACCCCAGGCCCAGTAATTTCTCTTGTCTCATTACCAGGTTAAAAAAGAGTGATACAAACTTACACATTCTATGTATTTGTGCTGTCTATCATTTTAATATTACAGATATTTCACTAATTCCTACAGCACTGTTTATAATAGCCAGGACATGGAAACAACCTAGATGTCCATCAGCAGATGAATGGATAAGAAAGCTGTGGTACATATACACAATGGAGTATTACTCAGCGGTTAAAAAGAATTCATTTGAATCAGTTCTGATGAGATGGATGAAACTGGAGCCGATTATACAGAGTGAAGTAAGCCAGAAAGAAAAACACCAATACAGTATACTAACACATATATATGGAATTTAGGAAGATGGCAATGATGACCCTGTATGCAAGACAGGGAAAGAGACACAGATGTGTATAACGGACTTTTGGACTCAGAGGGAGAGGGAGAGGGTGGGATGATTTGGGAGAATGACATTCTAACATGTATACTATCATGTGAATTGAATCGCCAGTCTATGTCTGACGCAGGATGCAGCATGCTTGGGGCTGGTGCATGGGGATGACCCAGAAAGATGTTATGGGGAGGGAGGTGGGAGGGGGGTTCATGTTTGGGAATGCATGTAAGAATTAAAGATTTTAAAATTTAAAAAAAAAAAAAAAAAAAAAAAAAAAAAAAAAAAAAAAAAAAAAAAAAGACCTCATATGTATAAACTATTGTGCTACATACAAGAAAAGAGAGAAAGACATATAAATTGTAGTCTAAAAGAACTTATTATATTAGGCCAGGTGGGGCCAAGAAGTATAAATCAGCTGCTAAAAGGTTAAAATCAGTGAGCATTCCTAGTTTCTTTGCAATATTCTGGAAATACATCTTGGAAGTTGTAGCAAGTGAGAGAGATATTGAAGAAATGATGCCATTTCAGTTTTAAATGAAGACGAAATATTTGAGTGGGGAAGGCACTCTATGGATAGACCTGTGTGAGCAAAAGCATGAACCTGAGAGAGAGATGTTTGTCCAGAAGGCTTTCAGAAACTCAGTTTGAATATAACATAGGAGAATCATGGAGGAAGAACTTTCCAGTTTGAACTAAGTTAAACTAAGGTTTTATTTGAAAGGACTTCAGATATTGTCAGAGTGAACAAATGGTGGATAGAGAATAGATAGATGGTTAGGTAGCGTATTTATATATAATATAATCTGTATATATAGATACATTTCAATATATACAAATATTTGTACTTTTGTTTATATATCATATAATCTGCATACACATGAAAAAGTAATTACAGTGCATCTGTATATCTACAACTCTAGATACATTTATCATGTTTGCTTACAATCTGGTAGCAATGACAATCCTTTAAAAGTAATTGAAGAATGATATGGTCTAATTACAGTCCTGTTTCTAAAGGTTAATCTGACAGTTGTGTTTGGAAAGGAAGGAAATATTAGCAACATGGAGGAATCAATAACTAGAGTTTTACAGATCACAGACACTGATAATTTTGAAGGTGTGGACCTGAGTGGAATCAATAGGAGTGTGTGTGAAATTTCAGTGTTGAGAGAAGGGCGGGCATGGATCTGGAAATGTATCACTTATCATACTTAAATAATATGCAATGTGAGAAAAGCCAATTTTTAAGGACTTTTAAGACAGAAACTATCCAGATTTTTGCTCATTTTCATGTCTTTGCCACCAACACATTGGGAACTATGATATCATGCTATTGACATTGTTTGAACTTTGATAACATACATTTAAAACCCTTTGAGGTTAACAACACATTTAAATAAATGTTATATACTACTGACTTCTTTAGCTTACAAACTTTTTTTTTTAAATTTTAGGAAGATTGAGACCATTTCCTTCCTATTCTCCAATTTCTCTTCTTCCCATACCCATCCCAACTTAGTCATTCAGTCTGAACTCTTAGTTTCCTGAATTAGTGAAGATTTTCAGTTACCCAGCAACAGACACAGCTAAAAAGGGCCTTAGAAGGCATTATAGATGGTGAAGTGAAGTGAAGTGGCTCAGTCGTGTCCGACTCTTTGCGACCCCATTGGCTGTAGCCTACCAGGCTCCTCTGTCCACGGGACTTTCCAGGCAATAGTCCTAGACTGGATTGCCATTTCCTTCTCCAGGGGATCTTCCCAACCCAGGGTTTGAACCCGGGTCTCCCGCATTGTATACAGATGCTTTACCGTCTGAGCCACCAGGGAAGTCCTTTATAGACAGTAGAAGTAACTTACTTTTACCTCCTTATAGAAGCACACTGAGTTAAGAGCATCTCATATGGTTTGGCCTGCCCTTCAATGTCTTAACTCCCTTCACGTGGTTTTCATTACTTTCCTCTTCAGTTTATTTTTCTGTGTCATACGAGAATTGAATCCATATGAAGCAGGATCACCAGGGACCAAATAAAGTAGAATAAAATCTTGAATGATGTCTGGCAATATTCCTGGGGTTTACCTCTGTTCACTCAAACACAAAAATGCCCACTATGTGAAGTTAAATGTGATATGCGTCTCCAGGCTATAAGAATGTATTACTATCAAAGATCCCATCTCAAGTATTTTTCAGAGGTTTTAGTACTTGTGCGCTCATTTGCTCAGTAATTTCCAACTCTTTGTGACCCCATGGACTCGCCCATCTCCTCTGTCCATGGAATTTTCCAGGCAAGAATACTGGAGCAGGTTGCCATTTCCTCCTCCAAGGGATCTTCCTGACCCAGAGATCCAAACCACATCTGCTATGTCTCCTGCACTGGCAGGCATATTCTTTTACCACTGGGTCACCTGGGAAACCCATATTTTAGTGCTTAATACGTGTTTAATAAATCTACTTTAAAAACCACAATGAGGAATATACAAGCATGTAAAGTTTTTTTCATTTTAATTTATTTGGCTGTGCCATGCAGCCTGTAGTATGTTAGTTTCTAGACCAGGGATCAAACCCAGGCCATCAGCACTGATGATGTGTAGTCCTAAGCACTGGACAGCCAGGGAATTTCCCATTTTAAATTCTGCTTCACTTATTTTAGCATGATATGAACATTTGATTAAAATTCCATCTCTTTTAATAAGGTATATAAATATCTTAAAGAATTTATTGAGTACTGAAATCTTGTCATTAAAATAATAGGGTAGTTATGAATACAAACAAAATTGAACTCTAATCTACATAGTTTTGTGTTGTTTTCAAGGAAGAATACACATATTAGTATTGGATCTAAATATTTCTCTTTAACATTTTTGTCAGTGAATTTTTGACTTTCTTATTTCTCAGGCTGTAGATAATTGGATTTAAGAAAGGAATTATGACAGTGTAAAATAGAGAGTCCATCATATCTCGATCATCTGCTCGTGTGGATCCAGGGCGCACATACATGGAAAGAAGACTCCCATAGTATAAGGAGACAGATAGGAGGTGGGCACCACAGGTGGAGAACGCTTTCCTTATGCCTTGTGCAGACTTCTTCCTTAAAATCGTAAAGAGAACTAGTGTATAAGAGACAAGAATAATAAGGATGGTGAACACTTGAATTGAACCAGAGAAAATAAATATCATCAGAACATTGACAGAAGGATCAGTACAAGAAATTTTAAACAACGGCATGATGTCACAATAAAATTGATGTATTATGTTAGAATTACAAAAGGTTAATCTGAATAAAAAACATGCATGAAGTAAGGTGTGAAGAAGGCCACCTGTAAGGGATGAAATTAACATTCGCATGCATAGTCTGTTAGTCATAATCGCTGGATAAAGTAGTGGACTGCATATGGCTACATAACGATCATATGACATTGTTGCCAGCAGAAAACATTCTGTGGTTCCACTGACTCCAAAGGAAAAGAATTGCACTATGCATTCAGAGAGAAAGATCCTCTTGTTCTTGGTGAAGATGTTGACCAGCATCTTGGGGACCACTGTGGAGGATAACCAAGTATCCACACAGGCTAAACTCCCAAGGAATAAGTACATGGGGGTGTGAAGGTGAGGGTCATTCCAGATGACAGCAATCAAACCCAGGTTCCCCATGATAGTGAAGATATATATAACCAAGAAGAGCACGAACAGAGGGATTTGCCATTCTGGTTGATATGTAAGTCCTGTGAGAACAAACTCTGTCAGCTGTGTTGCATTTTTTCTTTCCATATCCTTAATAGAAGGCCTCTGAAATCAAATATAGTGAATGTAAAAGGGATAGTCATCAATCATTTAAGAAAAAAACTTTGGTGAAAATAATTGAAATAAAACCATACACTAGCCTGAATGCCCTTTATTTTACTTACTCTTCTAAAATGCATGAAAAGTATTTAAAAAATTATTACATTAGAAAAATGCAACTATTTTATTTCAAAGTATGTACAATAATTAACAGGTATAGAAGAGGAGACATTAAGACATTATGCATCAAAAGTAAAGAGGTGGAGCTTCCCTAGTGATCCAGGTGTTAAGAATGTGCCTTGCAATGCAGGGGACATGGGTTTGATCCTTGGTCCAGGAAGATCCCACAGGCCATGGGGCAACTCAACCCGTTCATCACAGCTACTGAGCCCTTGCGCCACAGCTACTGTGCTCTGGAACAAGAGAAGCCAGTGCCACGAGAAGCTTGCACACCACAGTGAAAAGTAGCCCCCACTCACCACAACTAGATAAAACCTTCATGCAGCAATGAAGACCCAGTGCAGCCAAAAAAAAAAAACAAACAAAAAACAAAAAACAAACAAAAAAAACCACCCAGGATGTTAGAAGGCCCTGGATTATAAAATGAATTGAATGCCACGTGAAAGACCTTAAATTTTCTTCTTCAAGGAATAGACAGACATTGACAATTTTTGGGACGTGGAGTGTCTTCAATGTTTTTTAAAAATTAATACTTGACTGTAGAAAATAGGCTGCAGGGTGAAGATCCTGGTGTCATAAATATAGATCAGTAAACTGGAACATTTATGCAGGGATTTCTGTACTCTATTACATAACAGGATTGTCTGGGGGCGTTTTGGTACAAAATATAGATTCTGAGGTATTATTGTAGAAATTGATTCAGTAGGTCATAGATTACATCTAGTATTATGTATTTTATAAATGTTCCCCAAGTGATTAAAACGTTTGTGAAGTTTTTATTCCATGTGTGATATGACATTGAAAATTTTGAGGAAGGCAGACAAATCAAAATAAATCAGGATGTAGAGTCACCATTAGATGTGAAGAGTTATAAATAGAGGTAAAACAGTCACTGGGTTTCTGGTTAGATGATCATCAAAAATTAAGATTGAAAACTCAGATACAGTGGCCAATTTTTGCCAAGAACATCCTTTAAACATTGAAGTGACATAAACCTAGCAGTATGATTCTCCAAGAGCTTAATAGAAATGACTCAGGAATCATTGAGGTGGCAGAAAGCATACTTTGTATGATTTATCCAGTGGACAGCATGCATAAGGTAAAAAGAAGGAAGTAAATGTGAAGGAGTTAAATTAAAATGGATTTTGCTACATCATCTGATCCTCTTTTCTGCCACATGATTCTTGATATTAGACAAAAACTATCATTCACTTTAGAAGCCAAAATTCTGAAAACTGCTTTCCCCAGGAATTTAGAGTGAGGGAACTAGATCCAGGGTTAGCCACTCAAACTAGCACACAATTGCACTCATTTCATATGCTAGCAAAATAATGGTGAAAATTCTCCAAACTAGGCGAAAACAGTACCTGAACCGAGAACTTCCAGATATTCAAGCTGGATTTAGAAAAGGCAGAGATCAAACTGCCAACATCTGTTGGGTCATAAAAAAAAGCAAGAGACTTCCAGAAAAACATCTACTTCTGCTTCATTGACTACGCTAAAGCCTCTGACTGTGTAGATCACAATAAACTGTGGAACATTCAAAAGAGATGGAAATACCAGACCACCTTACCTGCCTCCTGGGAAACTTGTATGCAGGTCAAGAAGCAACAGTTAGAACTGGTCATGGAAAAACAGACTGGTTCCAAATTGGGAAAGGAGTATGTCAAGGCTATGTCAAGAGTATGTCAATTATGTCTCCCTACTTATTCAACTTATATGCAGAGTATATCATGTGAAATGCTGGGCTAGATGAAGCACAAGCTGGAATTAAGATTGCTGGGAGAAATATCAGTAACCTCAGATAGCATCACCCTTATAGCAGAAAGCAAAGAGGAACTAAGGAGCCTCTTGATGAAGGCAAAAGGAGAATGGAAAAGGCTGTTTTAAAATTCAACTCAAAAAATGAAGATCACGGCATCTAGTCCCATCACTTCATGGTAAATAGATGGGGAAACAGTGGAAATGGTGGCTGACTATTTTCTTGGGCTCCAAAATCACTGCACATAGTGACTGCAGCCATGAAATTGAAAGAAGCTTGCTCCTTGGAAGAAAAGCTATGACAAACCTAGACAGCATATTAAAAAGCAGAGACATTACTTTGCCAACAAAGGTCTGTCTAGTCAAAGCTATGGTTTTTCCTGTAGTCATATATGGATGTGAGAGCTGGACTATAAAGAAAGCTGAGCACTGAAGAATTGATGGTTTTGAACTGTGGTGTTGGGGAAGACTCTTGAGAGTCCCTTGGACTGCAAGGAGATCCAACCTGTCAATCCTAAAGGAAATCAGTCCTGACTATTCATTGGAAGAACTGATGCTGATGCTGAAGCTCCAATATTTTGGTCACCTGATGTAAAGGGCTGACTCATTAGAAAAGACCCTGATGCTGGGAAAGATTGAAGGAGGGAGGAAAAGGGGATGACAGAGGATAAGATAGTTGGATGGCATCACCGACACAATGTACATGTGTTTAAGCAAGCTCTAGGAGTTGATGATGGACAGGGAAGCCTGGCATGCTGCGCAGTTCATGGGGTTGCAAAGAGTCAGACATGACTAAGTGACTGAACTGAACTGAACTCAAACCTACCTACACCAGATTTGTGATATGAAAAGGTGAGAAAGAGGTCAAATGTGAACAAAAGAGATCTTTAGTTGCAAATCAGCCAAGTACACAGTATCACAACACCAGAATTCATCCTGTTTCCACAACAGTGGCATTGTCATTGTGAGATATCTTGCAACCAGGAATACCAGCTCCCACAAGAAGGAAAGACCAGAAAAGGCTACTGAGCAGAGGTGATCAGGGAGGCAGGAGAGAATGGGAAGCTGAGTGTTGGGAACGTGAAGAGAGGAAAACACTCAAGAAGAACAAAGTAAAGAACAGTGCCTAAGTCAGGTAAATGCTCTGGCTGGGCAAGGAGTGAACAGCACCACTGCATGTCAGGATTAAGAGATTTGTGGTGACTTTAGTAGTCCCCTGATGGCTCAGTGGCTTTAGTGAGAGCAGTTTCCATTTGTGATAGAGTCAAGGCCAGAAATGGACGGGAAGCAAGTGGGACAGTAGTGAGGAAAATGAAAGAGAGTATCTCAGATGTGGACAACAGATGTGGATTTCTTGTCTTGTGGAACAACATCATGAAAGTTTTCAAAAGAGAGAGAGGAGACAGTGCAAGGAGTAAGGATAAAGCAGCAGAATGGGAAATTTGGCCGGGGAAGGGGCAGTGGAAAGGAAACAGGAAGCAGAAAGAGAAGAAGGGAAGGAACATCAATGTTAAGTGTAGGAAAGACAAGGCAATGAAGAGGGAGAGAGGAAGTATCAGAGGAAGGCTTGGATGAAATAAGGGGAAAAGCTAGAGGTAGGGCTTAAATATTGTCTTTAATCTGATTTTTATTAGAAGTTGTCAGCACTGAGAATCTTTTCTTTTTCTTTTATTCAAAATTCCAAGTTTATTTTTCTATGGAATTTGTGTATGGAATAGGAACTTTCATTTTAATTTTACCTTATAAATTTGTATTGTTAGTAAATATACTATCACTGCCTAGTATCATTGCTATTACTGTGCTTAGAGCTGACTTTCCCTAGAATTTCTGATGGATTTACTTGACAGCTGTTGCTTTTCTACCAGTTTGATAGCAGAAAAATAGAGCCAAAGACTGGAATTTCATACAGGCAATATAAATAATCAGTGCCAATAATTGCAGTTATTAAATGTATGTTTATTTGGACTGGCCTTTCTTCTATGCAGGACTTCCCTGATGGCTCAGACGGTAAAGTGTCTGCCTACAATGCAGGAGACCTGGGTTTAACCCCTGAGTTGGAAAGATCCCCTGTAGTAGGAAATGGCAACCCATGCCAGTATTCTTGCCTGGACAATCCCATGGACAGACGAACCTGGTAGGCTACAGTCCAAGGGGTTGCAAACAGTCGGACATGACTGAATGACTTCGCTTTCACTTTTCTTCTATGCAGTCCTAAAACTAAATAATCAAAATGTTCAGCTCAATGTGTGGGTAATTATTAAGTCATAAAACTGAAAAGAGCACTAGAGGAACATTTTTTGCATTTTTCTATATATATGTTTTTTTCAGGGAAACTGTTGTCAGAAGTAGGTTACAAAGTAGAGGTTACTGTTTAAGTGATTTACTATTTAAGTGACTTAAATGCAGAGAGTCTGCTTAATTAAATGAAATAAGTGTTTTGAATACAATTATCAAAAAAGTTTCTTTTACAAGAAACATTCTGACTTAAATTCCTAAACTGCCTTTTATTGTTTAACAGTCTGGTAACCGAAACTTAGGCTATGGAATCATTCCAAGTATTTTAATCAGATAATTTTATATCATTAAAGAATACAGTGTAGTCTTAGAGCTATTTTGCTTGTCCAGATTTTACTCACAATAATAAAATATGCAGATTATTCACTGTTTTCCATTTTCAACTGGATATTTTGATATCTTATAAACCAAATCAAAATTATTACAAATTTAATAATATTTCAACTTTCTATAAAAAATAATGAATATTATAAAAATCATTCTCTCTCACCAATATCTGTTAAGAAATTGTGGAAATCCCTTTAGCATTCGACTTGCTGAAGTATTAATACAAAATAGAACTCAGGCACTGCAATTGCAATGCCACAGGCAGCATCATTTTGCACACTGATTCATTTTGGGAGCTTCATTTTCCAGGCCCAGGAAAATGTTGTTTATATGAACTTGTTTTGAACAGAATTGTCAACCATTGCATAACTGTATGCTTTTGCCAAAAGAGGAAGGAATGATGAACTAAAATTCCCCAGATAGTGCCCAAGGATTCCCTTTAGGACAAACTTAAGCTTTTCCCCTGGGCATTATGTACTTGGACATTTATGAGGACTCCAGGTTGTTCCACTGGGCATTGCAGTCTCTGAAATCATAAACATTAACTTATATTTACATAACACAGAACACATTTCTGACATGTTTATGCAAACTCCAGTTTATCTATGAATTTTGATATTCTGCCAGTATGGTTTTAATTAACTACACATGATTTTAATGACATCAAAGTTCTAGATTCTCTTCAGAAGCCAACTACAGGAAAATCCTCCTCCTCATGGAAATTGTAACTCACATCCAGACCCACACCTAACTCCCCACTTTGCAGTGAAAACTGATGAGCAATCTTCCTAGGAAGAGCAAAGGAAAAGCAAAATGAAAGACAGGGGTAGGTAGCCAAGATCAGGGCTCCTCCAACTTTAATTCCTATTAATCTCCTGGTGATCTTCTTAGAATGCAGATTCTATTTTGGTAGGTCAGAGCTGGTTCCTGAGGGGCATCATTTCTCACAGAGTGCTGTGTCTGGATATTTGCCATCCTCAGAGACTTCCTTCATTTGCATGCCTAGCTTCTCAGAGAGTTGGATCATTACAGAAACAATACAGAAACAAAGAAAAATGGCAAATGGAGCTTGTGTGCAAAGAGAGAAGCAAAGTAGAGACAAAGTAGACAAAGGAGGCCAGTGTGAGTGATCACAGAGGATCTAGAGGCTGGGCGGGTACTTTGTTCTTTACCGAACTTAACGGATAACTACTAAGGCATTTTGAACATGGTGGTCACATGTCCCGATTTGCCTTTAAATATTTACAGAGAAGTTGCCATTAAACATTTATTGAGAAAAATGATGACATTATGTCAAAATAGAAGAGAAAGAAAGCTGGCTTAAAACTCAACATTCATAAAACAAAGATCATGAAATCTGGTCCCATCTTTTCATGGCAAATAGAAGGGGGAAAAGTGGAAACAGTTACAGATTTTATTTTCTTGGGCTCCAAAATCATTATCGATGGTGACTGCAGCCATGAAATTAAAAGACATTTGCTTCTTGAAAGGAAAGCTATGACCAACCTAGACAGCATATTAAAAAGCAGAGACATTACTTGGCCGACAAAGGTCCATATAGTCAAAGCTATGGTTTTTCCAGTAGTCATGTACAGATGTGAGAGCCAGGCCATAAAGAAAGCTGAGTGCCCCAAAACTGATGCTGTTGAATTGTGGTGTTGTAGAAGAGAGAGTCCCTTCGACAGCAAGGAAATCAAACCAGTCAATCCTAAAGGAAATCAACCCTGAATATTCATTGGAAGGACTGATGCTGAAGCTGAAGCTCCAGTACTTTTGCTACCTGAAAAGACTCTGATGTGGGAAAGACTGAAGACAAAAGGAGAAGAGAATTAGAGAATGGAATGGTTGGATGGCATCATCAACTTGATAGACATGAGTTTGAGCAAATTCGGGGAGATAGTGAAGGACAGGGGAACTTGATGTGTTGCAGTCCATGGGATTGCAAAGAATTGGACACTACTAAGCTACTGAACAACAAAGAAGTGTCTTGGCTTTGGTGCATGATGAGTAAAAGATTTTAAGGGCCCAGACTCCTTGAGGGGGGAACGTTACAGCATGCAGGTAGCTAGGGAAGAGCAGCGAAATGGGGGCAGGAACCAGGAAATCACGCATCTTGTAAACAGCAGGAGTTCATCGACAGACAAAGAAAAGCAGAAACCTCCAGACTGACAGAAAATTGGGTGATAAGGGTCTGAGTAGCAGATGAAGAAAGGTGAGGAAAGGTGGGAATCTCTTGTAACCAAATGTAACCTTTTGTTCACTGTGCTCTCATAAGCACAAAAAGATTAGCCTCACAATAAGAAGCCTCTATGGATTTCTGAGGCAATATTATCCTTATCTGGGTGTATTCCTCCAGCCCATTTACCAAGTGACAGGAAGGGCTACTAGTTTTGAGTGAAGCCAGGAGAGAAGGGACTTCCCTGATGGCTCAGACGGTAAAGTGTCCACCTACAATGCGAGAGACATGGGTTCAATCCCTGGGTTGGGAAAATCTCCTGGAGAAGGAAATGGCAACCCACTCCAGTATTCTTGCCTGCAAAATCCCAAGGACAGAGGAGCCTGGTAGGCTAAAGTCCATGGGGTCACAGAGTCTGACACGACTGAACGACCTCACTTCTCTTCAGGAGAGGAGGCTTTCCAACATATCAAGGCTAATGTAAAAGCTGTTGTGCTCGTGGGCCGTCTCCAGCACAAGCAGTGGTTCTGGAGGTGGCAGTGGAAGAGCTCGGCACCTTTGACAGACTTCTAGAGGTGGGTCATAGTGCATGCCCTTAGAATTCTGAGCAGAGCACTGCCATCCTCTAGATAACTACGCTAATTTAGAGAAACAACCATTGGCCTGCTAGTGGGCCTTAGGAGGAAAAGAATGTTTAACCATGGCCATCAATTTTCCATGATACCAGAGCTGCCCTTGCTAAGCTGAATAGTATCCCTGTCACTTTCCATGCAGTTGGGTATGCACAGAAGCATTTCTTCATCAAATGAAATTAGTATATATAAACTTGATCAAGCAGGAACAGGCCCTAAGGGCACAAGTAAGTTACTAAAGCAGTGGTCCAAACTCTATTTGCCTTCACTCTTGCTGCAATGGCTTCTGTCTCCCAGCCTGGGCCTGCGTCCTTATGAGTAGTTGACTGAGAAGACTGAGGCCTGATTTATGGATGGTTCTGAATGGTGTGCAGGCACCATCATAAAGTGGACAGCTGCGGCACTACAGCTCCTCTCTGTGGCATTGCAGAGGACAGTGGTGAAGGAAGAGCTTTCCAGTGAGCAGGCCTTTGACTGTTGCACCTGATGGTACACTTTGGTTGGGGGGAGAAATGGACAGTTGTGTGATTATATGCCAATTTATTGATTGTGGCCAGTGGTTTGGTGAAATATTCATTGACTTTGAAGGAATATGATAGGAAATCAATGACAAAGAGATCTGTAGAAGAGTTATGTTAATAGATCTCTCTGAATGGGCAAAAAACATGAAGGTATTTGTGTCCCATGCAAATGTTCACCCAAAAAAGTGATCTCAGCAGAGTAGGATATTATCATTAAGTGATTAAGATGATGGTAAAGAATCCACCTGTAGTGCAGGAGACCCGGGTTCTGTCTCTGGGTCAGGAAGCTCCCATGGATAAGGCAATGGAGACCCACTCCAATTTTCTTGCCTGGAGAATCCCATGGAGAGAGGAACCTGGTGGGCTACAGTCCATGGTGTTGCAGAGTCAGACACAACTGAGGAATTAAACACACAATGTGTAGACACCAGTCAATCTTTCTCAAGCACCTCAGTCACCACTCAGTGGGCTCCCAAATTAAGTGGCCAAGGTGGTAGGGACAGAGGTTATTGATAGGCTCAACAACATTTATTCCCCTTCCTAAGTCCAGCTTCATTTTGGCCACTGCTGGGTACCCAGTCAGTCAGCAGTCAACCCAACATTAAGCCCTTGGTGCGGCACCACCATTCATTAGCATGATCAGCTGTGTATCTGGTGGCAGCCTGGTTACATCTGAAGTGGGAGTCCTTTGTTCTTATTGGAATATACACTTACTATAGGTATGTCTAGATTTATTGACTTCCTTGCAGTCGATGCTTCTGCCAATATTATCATCCTTGGTCTTACAGAATTCCTTATCCACTGTCATTGTTATTGTTCAGTCACTCAGTCGTGTCCAACTCTTTGCAACCCCATGGAGTGCAGCATGCCAGGCTCCCCTGCTTCTCACTGTCTCCCAGAGTTTGCTCAAACTCGTGTCCATTGAGTCAGTGATGCCATTCAACCATCTCATGCTCTTTCAGCCCTTCTCCTCCTGCCTTCATCTTTCCCAGCCTCAGAGCCCATGTCTCCTGCATTGGCAGATGGATTCTTTACCACTGAACCACCAGGGAATCTCTGTCACAGTATTCTTAATAGCACTGATTCTGGTCAAGGAATTCACGTCAGAGCAAAAATAAGTGTGGCAGTGTGCCCGTGCTTGTGAAAATCACTGGTCTTACTCTATCCCCCATCATTCTAAAGCATGCAGTTTGATAGAATGGCGAATCTCTGAACCAACCACCAGTATATTATACTGTTTCACCCATAGCAGATTAATGGGTCTAGAAATCAAGGAGCGAAAATGGGAGTGGCATCAGTCACTATTAACTCTAAAAACTCCTACAGAATATTCGTTTCTTGTTTCTGTGTTTTTCTGTCCTTCTGGCCTTACACTCTGACTTACAGAGGGAGGAATGTTTCTGCCGGGACACAAAACCGTGATGCCACTGAGCTGAAGGTAGATTGACACTCAGTACCTTGGGTCTGCATTCCTCTGAATCAGCAGACAAAAAAGAAATTCTGTGGTGGCCGAGGTGGTTGATGACAACTACCAGGACGCAGTTGGATTATTCTACAAAGGGAGTAAGGAAAAGAATGTCTGGAGTAGAGAAGATTCTCTAGTCTCTCAGTGTTTTCATTCCCATGATTAAGGTCATTGAACAACTTCAACAAACAAGTCAGACAGTACTTCTAATGGCTCAGACTCTTCAGGAATGAAAGGTTGCTCTACCCTACCAGGTGAAAACAGTGTTCACCTGAGAGCCTTCCTGAAGCCAATAGGAATATAGACTATATAGAGAACTAATTCACTTAAAATATCAGCTACAAAATAAATATCAGCTACAATCATGTGAGCTGTTACAGATATGAGGACAGTAATTGCCAAGAGGTTTCTTTCTTAGTGTGATGTGGATACATTTGTGTATGTGTAGAGTAAATGACTGAGTGACTGAACTGAACTGAACTGAACTGAGGGTAAATGTCTTAGTTTTCTTTCCAGTCTTCTTTCCTTGGCATGTGCATAGGATATCCTGACTGTATAATACAGAGGTTGGGGGTTGTTCATTTGCCATTATAGTATTTAAGTTACCATTTATCATGGAGAGAAATAAATATCACTCAAAGGATTTACCTACTTTTCTGGGGAAAGAGATAGTACCTTTTCCATTATCCACAAATGGGTGTGTTATGTTAGGTGGAATATAACTTTATTCTTCTTATATGTGGAGATAACATATGGCTTTAGGAGATATGTATGGGTGCCACGGTGATTATGGATAGATTTTAAGGTTAGTTTTATGTGTCAACATGGCTGGGATGTGGGCTGTCCATTTATCTGATTAAACATTATTTTGGAGTGTGTCTGTGAGACTGTTTCCAGAAGTGATTAGTATGGAAGTGGTGGACTGAGTAAAGCACGTGATCCTCCCAGTGTACCCGGACATCATCCAGTCTGCTAGGGGTCTGAATGTAACAGCAAGGCAAAGGACGGTTGAATTCAGTTTCTGCTTGCCTGGTTGACACTGATCTTTAGGTGCTCTAGGTGATCCTGATTCTCAAGACTTTGTACTCAGACAGGAATCTATACCATCGGCCCTCCTGTCTCAGGCCTTCTTTTGAATTACGACACTTGCTGTCTTCAGTCTCCAGCAGTGTTGCAGGCAACTGGCTGAATTTAGAAAAATGATATCATGCTAAACACCTAAATAACTGGTAAACAATACAGATTGATTTTCAAAGTATCTTTTTAAAGGAATCATATTCTCTAAATACAGAATATATATTCTTTATATGTGAAATATGTTTTCTGAAATCTGGATTTTTCAAAAGTGTATATTTTACCTCTTTCTTAATGTGCCACTCTAATGAAAAATAATGTACTCAATTAATAAATCTGTAACAGAAGGTGAGTGGAATCACATCATTTGACTATTTTGATAATTTCTGGAAGGCATAAAGCGGTTTGAATTGTACTGAAGGTCAGAACAGAGGAGTCTGTAGACCAAACATCTGTAGGAGAAGGCTACAAGGAGGTCTGAGTTTCTTGGAAGCCTCCAACTGTCTGTTCGGTACTCACCAAGCTAAATTAAGACTTGATAGGTTATACAGCCCACTCATATACTCATAACTTGACATCAGACTTCTCATTCAAAGAAAAATCCATTAGGAAATGTCCTTAATGACAGTAGAAGAAAATGCATACATTTAGCCTGCACTTTCAGTTAGTCTTTGAGTCACTACAGTGTATGAAAAAGCAAAAATCCACATAATTGACAGGAAGCCGTCTGAACAATGGAAACATTGTATACCAATAACAATCGACAAACTATAGACATATACAATTAAAATGAATCTTTAGGGAGAAGATTAAAAGCAACTTGAAAGTGATCAATCCACTCCATTTTCCTAGAACTGAGAATGCTTCAGAGAAATTAAAATAAGACAAATGAACTGGTCTGATCTTGTGACCTGCACAAGACTCTAGGAATATAAAGTAATGTATTTTTTAAAAATACTTGTAGCTGAAAACCATTCTATGGTCACCAGTAAACCTCTTTCTCCAGCCACACTTGTCATCACCAGATAAGCTCATGAAAAAGGCAAAATGATGATAAGAACAAAGGTTACATGTGACTCCTACATCATCATTAACTTCCACTTAACATGGACAGCTTGCCTAAGGTCATGTCAGAGTGCTCCATTTGCCAGTATAGATTACAGCATTGAGTCCCCAGTATTTCACCATTAATGGGGGTGGTTAGCCAGCTACATGGTGGTAGGTTGATTACTTTGACAGTTTTCCATCAAGAAAGAGTTGGTGTTTTGTTCTTACTAGAATAGATATTTACTCTAGATACAGATTTGCCTCCCCTACAGGCAGTGCTTCTGCTGAAACAACCGTCTGTGCACTTACAGGATTCCTTATCCACTGTCATGGTACATTTCATTCCACATTTCATTGCCTCTGATCAAGGAATTTCCTTCATAGCAAATGAAATGTCATAAGGCTCCATTATTATTAAATTCACTTGTCTTATCCTGTTCCCTAAAATTCTGAAGCAGCTAATTTGAGTGAAAGATACAATGGACTTTTAGAACTAAGTTACAAAATTTCCTGTATGATAATACCAGAAAGTTCAAAGTTCAGAAGGATATTTTTTTGAATCTACATCCAATACATAGTACTGTTTCTCAGATAGGATTTGCTCTGCTTCAGGGATCACAGCCTTGCCGTGGCAAAGAGGCTGTGGAAACTTAATGAAGCTATGAGCCATGCCATGCAGGGCCACCCAGGATGGACAGATTATAGCAGAGAGTCCTCACAAAACATGGTTCACTGGAGGAGCGACTGGCAAACCACTCCAGATTTCTTGCTACAAGAACCCCATGAACACTATGAAAAGGAAAAATGATATGATATTTTTTGGGGTGACAAAGATGACACCCGCCCCCAAGCTCAGAAGCTGTCCAATATGCTACTGGGGAAGAGTGGAGAACAATTACCAATAGTTCCAGAAAGAATGAAGAGGCTGGGCCAAAGCAGAAATGACACTCAGTTGTGGATGTGTCTGGTGTCTGGTGGTGAAAGTTAAGTCTGATGCTATAAAGAACAGTATTGCATAAGAACCTGAAATATTAGGTCTATGAATCAAGGTAAATTGGATGTGATCAAACAGGAGATGGCAAAAGTTAACCTCAACATCTTAGGAATCAGTGGACTAAAATGGAAGAGAATGGGTGAATTTAATTAAGATGACCATTATATCTACTATTGAGGGCAAAAAACCCCTTAGAAGAAAGGGAGTAGCCCTTATAGTCAACAAAAGAGTCTGAAATGCAGTACTTGGGTAGTCAATTCCAAAGAAGGAATGTCAAAGAATGTTCAAACTATCATACAATTGCATTCACTTCACGTGTTAGCAAGGTTATGCTCAAAATTCTTCAAGCTATGTGTGAATCCATCAGCAGGATGTGAAGTGAGAACTTCCAGATATACAAGCTGGGTTTAGAAAAGCAGAGGAACCAGAGGTCAAATTCCCAATATTTGCTGGATCATAGAGAAAGCAAGGGAATTCCAGAAAAACTTCTATTTCATTGACTACACTAAAGCCTTTGACTGTGTGGATCACAACAAACTGTGGCAAATTCTTAAAGAGATGGGAACATCAGACCACCTTACATGTCTTCTGAGAAACCTGTATGCAGATCAAGAAGCAGCAGTTAGGACTGGATATGAAACAATGGTCTGGTTTCTAATTAGAAAATGAGTATGTCAAAGCTGTATACTCTCACCTGCTTATTTAACTTATATGTGGAGTACATCATGTGACATGCTGGGTTGCATGACTCACAAGCTGGAATCAAGACTTCCGGGAGAAATATAAACAACCTCAGATATGCAGATGATACCACTCTAATGGCAGAAAGTGCAAAGAGGAACTGAAGAGCCTCTTGATGAGGGTGAAAGAGGTGAAAGAGGAGGCGTGAAACTCAAGATTAGTAAAACTGAGATCATGGCATCCCATCTCATCCCATAATGGAAAATAGAAGGGAAAAAAGTGGAAGCAGTGACAGATTTTATTTTCTTGGGCTCCAGAATCACTGAGAATGTTTACTGCAGCCATGAAATTAAAAGATGCTTACTCCTTGGAAGGAAAGCCATGACAAACCTAGGCAGCTTATTAAAAAACAAAAATACCCATTTGCCAACAAAGGTCCATATAGTCAAAGCTGTAGCTTTTCCAGTAGTTACATACAGATGTGAGAGTTGAACCACAAAGAAGGCTGAGTGCTGAAGAGCTGATGCTTTCATGTTGTGGTGCTGGAGAAGATTTCAGAGTCCCTGGTACAGCAAGGAGATCAAATCAGTTAATCCTAAAGGAGATAAATTCTGAATATTCATTGAAAGGACTGACGCTGAAACTGAAGCTCCAGTATTTTGTTTACCTGATGCAAAGAGCTGACTCATTGAAATAAACCCTGATGCTGGGGCAAATTGAAGGCAATCTTTTCCTTTCCTGCCGGAGAAGAGGGTGGCAGAGGATGAGATGGTTGGTTGGCATCACCAGTTCAGTGGACATGAATTTGACCAGACTCCAGGAGATAGAGGACAGAGCTGGTGTGCTGCATTCCATGGAGTCACAAAGAGTTGAACATGACTTCACAACTGAATAACAACACAACAGCAATTCACAACTCAGACTGAGAAATATGGTTCTAGATTTAGTAGAGTTTGTTTTTACTTACCTTGTGATTGTATTGATGTTCTGAACACTGTAAAGGATAATGTTGTCAGCAACTTCTCAATATCACAAAGTGTTGTAAAATGAGGAGAAAAAAATATTTATCCATGTATATAAGGCAGAGGAGCTATAAATTCTCTTAAATATCAAGATTAAATAATTGATACATCTTCATAATAAACAGTATTTCTGTTGTATTATTTGTGTTTCCAAGTAGTGTTTTCATCTGATATCATCAGTATTTCAGACAACTGGATGAATGTAGCCTGATAGCTTTTACATCTCACTAACATTAAATAATACATATGTCATTTCATAGTTTCTTTTTTTAAAGATATCTGGACAATACTTCTAAAATGTAAGCTTTGTAAGGGTTTATATTTTACATCTTTCCCAACATTCCACAGCAATGACTTATATGATATACAAAATGAAAAAAAAAACACTTTAACAGAAATAAAAATGGGAACACATCAGTGAAGAAATTTTAATGAATTTTAGAAGGCATAAGTTAGTATGGATTTTTCTGAAACATACATCAGAGCACTAGAATCTATAGATTAGACATATTGAAGAGAAGGCTCCAAAGGAAGTCTGTCATCTGACAGGCCTCCAGTGTTTATTTCATACCTACCCAATCTAAAGAAGAACTTGGTAGATGATACATTGTGCTCAACCTTTTCATTCAAACAAAAATCCAGTTATAGAATCAAATTTTTGTGGTTATCAAAGAAATATGCACCAGTTGCCTATATTAGAAATATAGGCTTTGATTCATAACAGTTTGTGAACAAACAGAAATTTAGATAACTTACAGGGAAAAAAAATTAGATAACATATAGAGCAATGGGAATATTATACAGCAACAAAATAACAATCCAGGGCAATATGCAATAACATGGATCCTATAGTGAAAAATAATAAAAGTATCTGGACTGTGATTATTCACTCCATTTCTGAGGCTTGGGGATGTCCCTTAGGGAACAAAAACAAGATAAATGAGTTGGTCTAATCTTGTGAGCTTCACTTTTGGATATATGTAATAATGATATTTTTACTTATACTGTTTAATTGTTAATCCAAACATCTACCTAAAGAGTTTCTCTTAATATATAACAGGAGATAATCCTCTTGCTAAGTAGAGCAAGATTAATCACTTTAGGTATATGATACTTGCAATTGTTGTGACTGGTGTGCTGCAGTCCGTAGGGTCACATAAAGTTGGATACAACTGACCGACTGAACAACAGGAAGGTGATCTGACATTCAGTAACCATTGTAGGCCTAGTAATCTTCATGGGCTCATCACAAGATTGATAATAAGCCTTGCACTTTTACTTCATTTAAAGTATTCATTTCAATTCTCTCTCGATTATTTATAGACACAAAGTCCTGCAATTGTCCTCCATTCACTCATAAACAATCCTAACTTTACTATAAAATTAAATGTAATGTAAGTCCCTAGACTACACAGAGCTTTTGCTATCAAAGACATTATATTAAATTTTCTTCAGTGATTATACTATTGTATTGCTTAATGCATTTATGAAGCCACACTGAGAATATATGTGTGAACTATGATAATTTCTCTCCTCCTTAATTATTCTAATATTACATGAACACGATTAAAATGTATCTTTATTCTTGGTTTTGAGTTACATATTTGCATATTTTAAGATGTTTACTAGAAATCCCACCTTAGTGAGTCATTAAAATTCTAGGATAGTTATAAGAGGAACAAACTTATACGCAAAACTACAAATAGCAACATCAGATCTCCACAATTATATGACTATTTAACCAGAGGACAGATAGTAATACGAATTTTAAGCTTTTCTTATCAACATGTTTGCCAGTGAATTTATGACTTTCTTATTTTGAGGCTGTAGATAATTGGATTTAAGAAAGGAATGATGACAGTGTAAAAGAGGGAGTCCATCATATCTTAATCATTTTCTTGTAAAGATCCAGGGAGCACAGACATGAAGAGAAGAGGCTCATAGTATAAAGAGACAGATAGGAGGTGGGCTCTACAAGTGAAGGCCTTCCTTATGCCTTGTAAAGACTTCTTTTTCAAAACTGTGCAGAGAACTAGTGCATAAGAGATAAGAACAATAGAAATGGTGAATGTCTGTATTGACCCAGCAAAAATGAATACTAACAGAATGTTAATAGAAGGGTCAGTACAAGAAATCTTAAACAGGGGTATAATGTCACAGTAAAAGTGATATACTGTGTTGGAATTGCAGAAGGTTAATCTGAGTAAAAAAAAACATTATGAAGTGTGGCATGAAGCAGACCACCAAAATATGACAAAATAGTCTGTTGGTCATGATCATTGGATAAATTAGTGGTTTGCATATAGCCACATAACGATCATATGCCATAGTTGCCAACAGAAAACATTCTGTATTACACAGATTACAAAGGAAAAAAATGTATCTTGCATTCAGAAAAACAGATCATTTTGCTCATGGCAAAGAAGTTGAGCAGCATCTTGGGGGTCACTGTGGAGGATAACCAAATATCCACAAATCCCAGGTTCCCTAGGAATAAGTACATGGGGATGTGAAGTTGAGGGTCATTGCAGAGGAGAGTGATTAGACTAAGGTTTCCCACGATGGTGATGAGGTATATTATCAAGAACAGCAGAAACAGGGACACTTGCCACTTTGGTTGATGTGTAAGTCCTGTGAGAATGAACTCTGTCAGCTCTGTTGCATTTTTTGTTTCCATATCATTAATAGATTGCATCTGAAATACAATGCAGTAAAGGAGAAAACATTTCTTAAGAATTTTAAAAAGGAAGTTTGGTTAGGGTAATATGAATAGAGCCATATACCAAGCTTGAATGCTCTTTATTTTATTTACTCTTACCAAATGCTTGAAAAGTATTAGCAGAAATCATTTTACTGGAATAATGTAATTATTTCAGTTCAAAAAATGTACAGGTATGAATGGATGTAGAAGAAGAGAAAGACATTCTGAACATGATCGAATTTATGGGGGATTATTAAATGAGATTGAGGAAACGTGTTTAGGGCATGGATATAGTGTCAAATTAAGATGTTAGAAGGGCCTGATTATAAAATAAATTGAACACTAATGAAACTTTATTGAATTTTATTCTTTAAGGAATAGACAAACTGAAAAATTTTAAAACATAGAGATGCATCCTCAGTTATTTTTAAAGTTAAATAACTGGGTGAATAAAGCAGACTTCAGGGGATGTAGCCTAGGGTCAGAAGTACTAATCTGGAAGCTGTGACTATTGATCAGTGATTCTTACAACAGATTACACATTAGAAGTGTCTGGAGAAGGAGGGGTACAAAATAGATTCTGAGGTATTATTATCAAAGTTGATTCTCTAGGTCATGAATGTTATCTAGTAATTTTATTAATGTTTCCTAGGTGATGAAAATAATATGCAGAAATATAATTCCATGTGTGCTTTGACATTGGGGTGATGAGGAATTCAAACAGATAGTTCAAAGTAAATCAGAATGTAGAACCACTAGCACTTGCAGACATATTAGATGTAAAAGCGTGGTTAGTAAAAGAGAGAAAGTCATAAGAGTTACTTGATTACCAGGTAAAAAGTCACCAAATATTCAGATTGAAAACTCAGATGTGGTGGCAAGTTTTTGGAAGGAGCAACCTCTGACAATCCAGGTGATATGTACTAAGCATTATGATTCCACAGGAGCATAATAGAAATAATGATTTGGGAATTGTAAAGGTAGCTAATAACAGAATGGGAACGACTAGAGATCTCTTCAAGAAAATTACAGATACCAAGGGAACATTTCACGCAAAGATGGGCTCAATAAAGGACAGAAATGGTATGGACCTAACAGAAGCAGAAGATACTAAGAAGAGGTGGCAAGAATACACAGAACTGTACAAAAAAAAATCTTCATGACCCAGATAATCATGATGGTGTGATCACTCACCTAGAGCCAGACATCCTGGAATGTGAAATCAAGTGGGCCTTAGGGAGCATCACTAAAAACAAAGCTAGTGGAGGTGATGAAATTCCAGTGGAGCTATTTCAAATCCTAAAAGATGATGCTGTGAAAGTGCTGCACTCAATATGCCAGCAAGCTTAGAAAACTCAGCAGTGGCCACAGGACTGGAAAATGTCAGTTTCCATTCCAATCCCAAAGAAAGGGAATGCCAAAGAATGCTCAAACTACCACACAATTGCACTCATCTCACACACTAGCAAAGTAATGCTCAAAATTCTCCAAGCCAGGCTTCAGCAATATGTGAACTGTGAACATCCTGATGTTCAAGCTGGTTTTAGAAATGGCAGAGGAGCCAGAGATCAAGCTGCCAACATCTTCTGGATCATTGAAAAAGCAAGAGAGTTCCAGAAAAACATCTACTTCTGCTTTTTTGACTATGCCAAAACCTTGGACTGTATAGATCACAACAACCTGTGGAAAATTCTGAAAGAGATGGGAATACCAGACCACCTGACCTGCCTCTTGAGAAATCTGTATGCAGGTCAGGAAACAACAGTTAGAACTGGACATGGAACAACAGACTGTTTCCAAATAGGAAAAGGAGTACATCAAGGCTGAATATTGTCACCTTGCTTATTTAACTTATATGCAGAGTACATCATGAGAAACGCTGGGCTGGAGGAAGCACAAGGTGGAATCAAGATTGCCAGGAGAAACATCAATAACCTCAGATATGCAGATGACACCACCCTTATGGGAGAAAGTGTAGAAGAACTAAAGAGCCTCTTGATGAAAGTAAAAGAGGAGAGTGAAAAAGTTGGCTTAAAGCTCAACATTCAGAAAACAAAGATCATGGCATCTGGTCCCATCACTTCATGGCAAATAGATGGGGAAAGAGTGGGAACAGTGGCTGACTTTATTTTTCTGGGCTCCAAGATCACTGCAGATGGTGATGGCAGCCATAAAATTAAAGACGTTTACTCCTTGGAAGGAAAGTTATGAACAACCTAGATGGCATGTTAAAAAGCAGAGACATTACTTTGTCAAAAAAGTCTGTCTAGTCAAGGCTGTGGTTTTTCCAGTGGTCATGTATGGATGTGAGATTTGGACTATAAAGAAAGCTGAGTGCCAAAGAATTGATGCTTTTGAACTGTGGTGTTGGAGAAGACTCTTGAGAGTCCCTTGGACTGCAAGGAGATCCAACCAGTCCATCCTAAAGATCAGTCCTGAATATTCATTGGAAATACTGATGTTGAAGCTGAAACTCCAATACTTTGGCCACCTGATGCGAAAAACTGACTCATTTGAAAAGACCCTCATGCTGGGAAAGATTGAGGGCAGGAGGAGAAGGGGATGACAGAGGATGAGATGTTTGGATGGCATCACCGACTCAATGGACATGGGTTTGGGTGGACTCCAGGAGTTGGTGATGGACAGGGAGGCCTGGCGTGCTGCAGTCCATGGAGTTGCAAAGAGTTGGACATGACTGAGCAACTGAACTGAATAGTAATAATAAGTATTCATTTATTTCACAATCATTTGAACCAGATTATTAGCTAGTTATGAACATGTCAAACCAGAAATATATTAATTCACTGATTTGACAAGATAATTTACTTTATAAATTTCTATTGTTAATAAATATGCTACCTCTACTTAGAGTGTCTGTTGTCACAGAGAGGTGACATTCTCTAGAAGCTGGATTTAATTGAGAGTACTTATTGCCCTACCAGTTTTATAGAAAAACAATTTAACCCCCAGCCTGGAATAGTAATACAGGCAATGTAAATAAACAGTGGCAACAGCTGCAGTTGCTAAATATATATTTGTTTGAATGTGCTTTCTTCTATATAATTTTAAACAATTCAACAAACAAAAAATTTCAATTTAATGTGTAGGTACTTGAGCCATAAATTTGAAAGAGCACTTAGGAAGCACTTTCTGCATACAGTTTTATATACATATATATATACATATATATGCACACAAATATATATATATATACATACACACACACACATACCTGCAACCTTTGTGTGTGTATATATATATGTAAAAAATCAATTTCATATATATGTATGAAATTATATTTCAATGAAATTATTTTATTTCCAAACAAATTGCTGTCAGAATTGGGTTAAAGGAAAGAGAGGTTATTATTTCAGTGATTTAACTTAAAAATCAATCAAAGAATGTAGTTAAGTTAATGGGATATATATTTTGAGCAAAATTATCAGAAGGATTTCTTACAGAGGAAGGATTATGATTCTGTAAACTCACATTTATTTTTTTAATATTCTAGTTCTCCAAAACATATCCTATGAAATCACTATAATTAATCATATAATTATGTATCATTAAAGAGTACAATACAGTCTTAAATCTATTTTGCTCATCTAGATTTGACTCATAATAATAAAATAGACAGATTATTCACTATTTGTTTTCCATTCTCAACTGTCTTTGTTGGCATTTTGTAAACCAAATCAAATTAGTATAAAATTTAACAGTATTTTAACATCAGTTTTAAAAATAGATGTTACAGAAATCATTCTGTCTTACCTATAGCTACCCAAGTTGGCATCCTTATAGTGTTTGACTATTCAAAGTAGAAAATAGTGCAAAAGTACTGCTTTGACAAGAACACCAGCAGCAATATTTTGCACATTGATTCATTTTGGAGGTTTCACTTTCCAAGCTCAGGAAAATGTTTTTTATATGAATTTGTTTGGAACACAAGACTCAACCAGTTTTATAACTGTGTGCTTTTGGCAGAAAAAGTGTGATTGAAGAACTGTTAATAAAATTCCCCTGATAGATCCCATGGACTCCCATTAGGACAAACCTAAGATTTTCTCCTGGGCATTTTGAGCTTGGACATTTATGAAAAATTCAGATTGTTACACAGGGAATTATAGACTCTGAAATCATAAGAAGCAGTCACTATAGAGAGTTCAGTTTTTAAATTAGTTTTTGTTGGCATATAGCTGCTTTAGAATGTTGTATTAGTTTCTACTGTATAGCAAAATGAACCAGTCATACATATATATTTACCTCCTCCCTTTTGGACTTCCCTCCCGTTCAGGTACCACAGTGCGTTGAAACTAGTACACTCCCTAACACCATACACACAAATGAACTCAAAATAGATTAACCTGAATGTCAGGTCAGACACAATGGAACTCTTAGAGGAGAACATAGGCAGAACTGTGACATAAATTTCAGCTAGATCTTTTCTGACCCACCTCTTAGAGTCATGAAAATAAAAACAAAAATAAATAAATGGAATTGAATGAAACTCAAAAGCTTTTTCACAGCAAAGTAAACTATAAACAAGTTGAAAAGACAACCCTCAGAATAGTAGGAAATATTTGCAAACAAAGCAATGGACAAGGATTAATCTCCAAAATATACAAGCAGCTTATACAGCTCAATATCAAAAAAGCAAACAACCCAATAAAAAATGGGCAGAGACCTATTAGACATTTATGTCTAAATAGACATTTATGCAAAGACATACAGATGGCCAACAAACAAGTGAAAAGATGCTCAACATCATTAATTACTTGAGAAATGCAAATCAAAAATATTAATACAATGAGGCATCACTTCACACAGGTCAGAATGGCCATCATCAATCTACAAAGAATAAATGCTGCGGAGGGTATGGAGAAAAGGGAACCTCCATGCCCTATTCTTGTGAGTGTAAAAGTAGACAACCACTCAGTATGGAGGTTTCTTAAAAAACGAAACATTCAATTACCATATGACCCAGCAATCCCACTCCTGGGTATATACCCAAGAAAATCACGATTCAAATAATACATGCAGCCCAATGTTCACAGCTGCACTATTTACAAGAGCCAGGACATGGAAGCAACCTAACCTGACAGCATCAGAAAGTGAATAGCTGTTGCACTGAAACTCCTCTCCTTGACATCCCTGAAGGACACTGGTGATGGGAAAACATTCCAGTGCGCAGAACTGTAATCATTGCACCTGGTTGTTCAATTTATTCTGGAGAAATGGACAGATGTGTGAATATATACCCATTCATTGGCTTTGGCCAGTGGTTTGGTGGGATGTTCAAAGCCTTTGAAGGAAAATGACTGGAAATTGATGACAAGGAAATCTGTAAAAGAGTTATGTTAATAATTTCTCTAAATGGGCACAAACATGAAGATATTTGTGTCCCATGTGAATGTTCACACACACACAATATATATATATATATATATATATATAGTGACCTCAGGAGAATAGGATATTAAGTGATTAAGATGACCCAATGACTGAACACTAGTTACTCTTCCTCAAGTAACCTTGTCATCATTCAATTGTTGTTCAGTTGCTCAGGCATGTCCAATGCTTTGCAATCCCATGGAGAGAAACACACCAAACTTCCCTGTCCTTCACCATCTCCCAAAGTTTGCTTAAACTCATGTCCATTGAGTGGATGATGCCATCCATCCATCTTGTCCTCTGATATTCCCATCTCCTCCTGTCAGCTATCTTTCCTAGAATCAGGGTCTTTTCTAATCAGTCAGCTCTTCAAATCAGGTGGCCAAAATATTGGAGATTGCTTCTCAACAGAAGTTCCTCCAACAAATTTTCAGGATTGATTTTCTTTAGAATTGAATGGTTTGATCTCCTTGCAGTCCAAGAAAAACTCAAGAGTCTTCTCCAACACCACAGTTCAAAACCATCAATTCTTTGGTGCTCAGCCTTATTTATGGTCCAACTATCATATCCATACATGACTACTGGAAAAATCATAGCTTTGACAACATGGACCTTTGTTGGCAAAGTAATGTCTCTGCTTTTTAATATGCTGTCTAGGTTTATCATAGCTTTTCTTCCAAGGAGCAAGCGCCTTTTAATTTCATGGCTGCACTCACCATCTGCAGTGATTTTGGAGCCCCCCTCAAAATAAAGTCTTTCTCTGTTTTCATTGTTTCCTCATCTATTTGCTACGAAGTAATGGGACTGGATGGCATGATCCTAGTTTTTTCAAGGTTGAGTTTTAAGCCAGCTTTTTCACTCTCCTCTTTCACCTTCATCAAGGGGCTGTTTAGTTCCTCTTCCCTGTCTGCCATAAGGGTGGTGTCATCTGCATACCTGAGATTATTGATAATTCTCCCGGCAATCTTGATTCCAACTTATGCTTCATCCACCCTGGGATTTTCACATGATGTAATCTGCATATAAGTTAAATAAGTGGGGTAACAATATACAGCCTTGACATACTCCTTTCCCAATTTGGAACCAGTTCATTGTTCCATGTCCAGTTCTAACTGTTGCTTCTTGACCTGCATGCATGTTTCACAGGAGGCAGGTAAGGTGGTCTGGTATTCCCATATCTTTGAGAATTTTCTAGTTTGTTGTGATCCACACAGTCAAAGTCTTCAGCATAGTCAATGAAGCAGAAGTAGGTGTTTTTCTGGAATTCTCTTGCTTTTTCTATGATCCAACAGATGTTAGCAATTTTATCTCTGGTGCCTCTGCTTTTTCTAAATCCAGCTTTAACATCTGGAAGCTCTCAGCTTGGAGAATTTTGAGCATTACTTTGCTAGCATGTGAAATGAATACAGTTGTGTGGTAGTCTGAACATTCTTTGGCATTGCCCTTCTTTGAGATTGGGATGAAAACCTTTTCCAGTCCTGTGGCCACTGCTAACTGTTCTAAATTTGCTGGCATATTGAGTGCAGCTCTTTAACAGCATCATCTTTTAGGATTTGAAATATCTCAACTGGAATTCCATCACCTCCACTAGCTTTGGTTTTAGTGATGCTTCCTAAGGCCCACTTGATTTCACACTCCAAGATGTCTGGCTGTAGGTCATTGTGGTTATCTGTGTCATGAAAATCTTTTTTGTATAGTTCTTCTGTGTATTCTTGCCACCTCTTCTTAATATCTTCTGCTTCTGTTAAGTCCATACCATTTCTGTCCTTCAGTGTGCCCATCTTTACATGAAATGTTCCCTCGGTATCTCTAATTTTCTGGAAGAGATCTCCAGTCTTTCCCATTCTATTGTCTTCCTCTATTTCTTTGCATTGCTCACTAAGGAAGGCTTTCTTATCTCTCTTTGCTGTTCTTTGGAACTCTGCATTCAAATGGGTGTATCTTTCCTTTTCTCCTTTGCCTTTCACTTCTCTTCTTTTCTCAGCTTCTTGTAAGGCCTCCTCAGACAACCATTTTGCCTTTTTGCATTTCTTTTTCTTGGGGATGGTCTTGATCACTGCCTCCTGTACAATGTCATAAATTTCTGTCCATAGTTCTTCAGGCATTCTGTCTATAGATCTATTCCCTTGAATCTATTTGTCACTTGGCTGTATAATCATAAGGGGTTTGATTTAGGTCATACCTGAATGGTCTAGTGCTTTTCCCTACTTTCTTTAAGTCTGAATTTTGCAATAAGGAGTTCATGTTCTGAGCCACAGCCAGCTCCCAGTGTTGTTTTTGCTGACTGTATAGAGCTTTTCCATTTTTGGCTGCAAAGAATATAATCAATTTCACTTCAGTATTGAGCATCTGGTGATGTCCATGTGTAGAGTCATCTTGTGTTGTTGGAAGACAGTATTAGCTATGACCAGCTCATTCTCTTGACAAAAATCTGTTGGCCTTTTCCCTGCTTCACATTGTACTCCAAGGCCAAACGTGCCTGTTACTCCAGGTATCTCTTGACTTCCTACTTTTACATTCCAGTCCCCCATGATGAAAAGGACATATTTTTTGGTGTTAGTTGTAGAAGGCCTTGTAGGGGAATCTTAGACGCTATCCTTGATTCTCCAGACAAGAATACTGGAGTGGATTACCACACCCTCTTCCAGAGGATCTTCCTTATCCAGGGGTCAAACCCGTGTCTCCTGTGGCTCCAGACTTACAGGCAGATTCTGTACCTCTGAGGCACCAGGGAAGCCCCATCATTTAATGGGCTCCTAAACAAAGTGGCCATGGTGGCAGGGACTGAGGTTATTGATTGGCTCAACAATATTGACTTTCCCTTCCTAAGTCCCTAAGCTTTACTCTGTCCTCTGCTGGGTGTGCAGCCACAGCTGAGACCAATATTGCATCCTTAATGTGGCCCCATCATTCATTAGAGTGATCAGTTGTGTATTTGGTGGCAGCGTGATTTCACTGGAAGTGGAAGTAGAAATGGAAATAAAGTGGAAGTAGAAATGGAAATAAAAGTGATCTGTTCTACTGGAATAGATACTTACTCTAGATACAGATATGTCTAGATATGTGACATTCCTGCAGTCAGTGCTTCTGCCCAAATTATCAGCCTTATTCTAACATATTTCCTATTCCAATGTTGTAATGTTCTTAACAGTACTGATTATGGTCAAGGAACTCACTTCAGAGCAAAATAAGTGTGGCAGTGTGCCCCTGCTTGTGGAATTCAGTGGCCTTACCCTGTGCACCACTCTCTGAAGCATATAGTTTGATAGAATGGTAAATGGCCATTGTAAAGCTTCAGTTATAGCAGAACTATATGGCAATATCTCACAAAGCTAGGACAAGTATCTCCAGAAAGCTGAAATTTCTGAACCAAACACCAGTGTATGATACTGTTTCATGGGTCTAGGAATCAAGGGGCAGAATTGGGAGTGGCAGCAGTGACTACTGCCCCTAGTGACCACTACAAAATATTTATTTCTTGTTCCTATGTTTTTCTGCCCTTCTGGCATTGCACTCTCACTTCCAAATGGAGGATTGTTTCTACCCAGACACAAACTGTGATTTCACTGACCTGAAAGTAAACTACCACTCACTACTTTTGAATCTGTATTCCTCTGTGTTATCAAACAAACAAAGGAGTTACTGTGCTGATTGAGGTGATAGATGGCAAATACCAAGAGGAAACAGGACTGTTCCACAAAGATAGTAAGGAAGAGTAGATCTGGAATGCAAATGATACACTAGGGTGAAGCTTTCAGACTATTTTTATAGTTCTATTTAAGTAGGAGCCAGTAGATGTGTAGAAACTCCATTCTTCTTGTTCTCTAAATATCTTAATATTGTAAATTTTTTGCCACTGATTGTTTCAAAATAATGGGTTTATTTTTTATTAACTCACACTTTCTATAATCAAATATCATAGATTTTTGGCCTTATAACAAGGACATTTATTTTTTACATTCTGGAGGTTGGGAAGTCTGAGTCCAAGGGTCCAGCAAACACTGTACTGGTGAGAACTTGCTTTCTGGCTGGCAAACAGCTGCCTTCTCATATGGCCTTTCCTAGCTGAGTACACCTGTAGAGAAAGCTAGCTCTCTTGTCTCTCTCCCTTACTATAAGGGTACTAATCCCATCATGAAAAGCCTTACCCTTATGACCTCAGTTAGTCAGTTCAGTCACTCAGTCATGTCCAACTCTTTGCACCCTCATGAATTGCAGCACACCAGGCTTCCTTGTCCAGCACCAAATCCCAGAGCTTGCTCAAACTCATGTCCATTGAGTCTGTGATGCCATCAAACCATGTCATCCTCTGTCATCCCCTTCTCCTCCTGCCTTCAATCTTTCCCAGCATCAGGGTCTTTTCCAATGAGTCAGTTCTTCACATCAGGTGGCCAAAGTACTGGAGTTTCAGCTTCAGCATCAGTCCTACCAATGAATATTCAAGTCTGATTTCCTTTAGGATTGACTCGTTGGATCTCCTTGCATCTAAGGGACTCTCAAGAGTCTTTTCCAACACCACAGTTCAAAAGCATCAGTTTCTTGGTGCTCAGCTTTCTTTATAGTCCAACTGTCACATTCATACATGACTAATGGAAAACCATAGTTTGACTAGATGGACCTTTGTTGGCAAAGTAATGTCTCTGCTCTTTAATATGCTGTCTAGGTTGGTCATAGCTTTTCTTTCAGGGAGCAAGCATCTTTTAATTTCATGGCTGTACTCACCACCTGCAGTGATTTTGGAGCCCAAGAAAATAAAGTCTCTCACTGTTTCCACTATTTCCCCGTCTATTTGCCATGAAGTGATGGGACCAGATGCCATGATCTTAGTTTTCTGAATGTTGAATTTTAAGCCAGCTTTTCCACTCTCCTCTTTCACTTTCATCAAGAGGCTCTTTAGTTCTTCACTTTCTGTCATAAGGGTGGTGTCATCTGCATATCTGAGGTTATTGATATTTCTCCCGACAATCTTGATTCCAGCTTGTGCTTCATCCAGCCTGGCATTCTGCATGATGTACTTTGCATATAAGTTAAATAAGCAGGGTGACAATATATAGCCTTGACGTATTCCTTTCCAAATTTGGAACCAGGCTGTTGTTCCATGTCCAGTTCTAACTGTTGCTTCTTGATCTGCATACAGTTTTCTCAGGAGACAGGTCAGGTGGGCTGGTATTCCCATATCTTTCAGAATTTTCCACAGTTTATTGTGATCCATATACAGTCAAAGGCTTCAGCATAGTCAATGAAACAGAAACAGATGTTTTTCTGGAATTCTCTTGCTTTTTCTATGATCCAACAGATGTTGGTAATTTGATCTCTTATTCTTCTGCTTTTTCTAAATCCAGATTGAACATCTGGAAGTTCTTGGTTCGCATACTGTTCAAGCCCAGCTTGGAGAATTTTGAGCATTACTTTCCTAGCATGTGAGATGAGTGCAATCATATGGTAGTTTGACCATTTTTTGGCATTTCCTCTCTTTGGGACTGGAATAAAATGTGACCTTTTCCAGTCCTATGGCCACTACTGAGTTTTCCAAATTTGCTGGCATATTGAGTGCAGCAGTTTAACAGCATCATCATTTAGGATTTGAAGTAGCTTAACTGGAATTCCATCGCCTCCACTAGCTTTGTTCGTAGAGATGCTTCCTAAGGCCCATTTGATTTCACATTCCAGGATGTCTGCTCTAGGTGAGTGATCAGACCATCATGGTTATCTGTGTCATGAAGATCTTTTTTGTATAGTTCTTCTGTGTGTTCTTGCCACCTCTCTTAATATCTTTTGCTCTGTTAAGTCCATACCATTTCTGTCCTTTATTGAGCCCATCTTTGCATGAAATGTTCCCTTGGTATCTCTAATTTTCTTGAAGAGATCTCTAGTCTTTCCCATTCTATTGTTTTCCTCTATTTCTTTGCATTGATCACTGAGAAGGCTCTCTTGTCTCTCCTTGCTATTCTTTGGAATTCTGTAATCAAATGGATATATCTTTCCTTTTCTCCTTTGCCTTTCATTTCTCTTCTTTTCTCAGCTATTTGTAAGGCCTCCTCAGACAATCATTTTGCCTTTTTGCATTTCTTTTTCTTGGGAATGGTCTTGATCACTGTTTCCTGTACAATGTCATGAACCTTTGTCCATATTTTTTCAGGCACTCTGTCTATCAAATCTAATCCCTTGAGTCTGTTTCTCACTTCCACTGTATAATCATAAGGGATTTGACTTAGGTCATACCTGATTGGTCTCGTGGTTTTCCCTACTTCCTTCAATTAAAGTCTGAATTTTGAAACAAGGAGTTCATGATCTGAGCCTCATGATCTTACGACCTCATCTGAGACTAATTACCTGCCAAACGATCTACTCTAATACCACCATATTAAGGGGTTGGTGCTTCAACATACAAATTTGGGGGGAAACTGACATTCAACCCCTACAGTAGTCTGCACTTGTGTGCTCATTGTGTGCTCAGGACTCTTTGTGACCCTGTGGACTGTTCCACCTGACTCCTCTGTTCGTGGAATTTTCCAGGTAGGAATACTGGAGGGGGTTGCCATTTCCTCCTCTAGGGGATCTCCCTCGCCCAGGGATCTAACCCACATGTCTTGTGCCTCCTCTATTGGCAGGCAGATTCTTTGCCACTGTGCTAATTGACAGATTTCAAAGACTGAGACCATTTCCTTCCTATTCTGCGACTTGTTTCTTTCCCATGCCCATTTCAAATTAGGTCCTCAATTTAAACTGTTAGCTTTCTGACACAGTGAAGATTTTCAGACTACCCAATAACAAGCATAGCTAGAAGGGCCTTAGAAAGCATTATGGACAGTGAGAGGCAACTCACTCCTTTTTGGTCCTCATAGAAGCAGGCTGAGTTAAGAGAATCCTTCAATAGTGAAAGTCAGGTCAAAATCCTTGAATCCTTTCTCATGTTTTCTTCATTGCTTTCCCATTGTGTTTATAGTTCTGTGTCAAATGAAAGTTGAGTACACAAGAAATGAGCTCACTATTTCCTAAATAAAGTAGAATAGAAGACCTTTTGATGGTCAGCAGCATTCCTGGGATCTACCTCTGTTCACTCAAACACAACATGCTTACTGTGTGGAGTTATATGTAATATGAGTCTCCAGACTATATGATTGATTACAATCAAAGGCCTATATTTGAGTTCTTTTCAGAGGTACAGCACAATTTTAGTGCTTAATATATGTTTAGTAAATACACTTATAAAACCACAATGAAGAATATGCAAGCATGTAAAATATTTTCTTTTCTGCTTATTTTAGTATGATATGAATACTTGATTAAAATTTCCTGTGTGTTTAAATAATATATATAAATATTTAAAATCACTTATTAGGTACTAAAACCTTAAGTCATTAAAATAATAGAACAGTTATGAATCCAAAAAACTTCAAACATTAAACACAATTAAACATTTAATCTACATAATTTTATGCTGTTTTCATATAAGAGAACACATATTAGTATTAAATCTAAATGTTTCTTTTTAATATTTTTAGCAGTGAATATATGACTTTTTTATTTCTCAGGCTGTAGATAATGGGATTTAGGAAAGGAATTATGACAGTGTAAAACAGAGAGTCCATCATATCCTGATCATCTGCTTGTGTGGATCCAGGGCGCACATACATAAAAAGAAGAGGCCCATAGTATAAAGAGACAGATAGAAGGTGGGCCCCACAGGTGGAGAAGGCCTTCCTTATGCCTTGCACAGACTTCTTTTTTAAAATTGTGAAGAGAACTAGTGTATAAGAGATAAGAACAATAAGAATGGTGAACACCTGTATTGAACCAGAGAAAATAAATATCATCAGAACATTAATAGAAGGGTCAGTGCAAGAAATTTTAAACAAGGGCATGATGTCACAATAAAAGTGATGTATTATGTTGTCATTACAAAAGGTTAATCTGAATAAAAAGCCTGTATGAATTAAGGCATGAAAAAGGCCGCCAACAAATGATGAAACTAACATTCCCAAGCATAGTCTATGAGTCATAATTGCTGGATAAAGTAGTGGGTTGCATATGGCTAAATAACGATCGTACGACATCATTGCCAGCAGAAAACATTCCATAGTTGCACTGACTGCAAACGAAAAAAATTGCACCATGCATTCAGAGAGAGATATCCTCTTATTCTGGGTAATAATGTTGACTAGCATTTTGGGAGTCACTGTGGAGGATAACCAAATATCCACTAAGGCCAAATTCCCCAGGAATAAGTACATGGGAATTTGAAGATGAGGGTCGTTCCAGATGAGAGCAATCAGACAAAGGTTTCCCATGACAGTGATGAGGTATATCATCAAGAACAGCAGGAACAGGGGGGCTTGCCATCCTGGTTCATATGTAAGTCCTGTGAGGACAAACTCTGTCAGCTCTGTTGCATTTTTTGTTTCCATATCCTTAATAGACGGTCTCTGAAATACAGTGCAGTAGATGGAAAAAGGACAGTCACCAGTCATTAAAAAGAAAATTTCAGGAAGATAATAGAAATACAAACATACACTTTATTTTATTTACTCTTACTGAAATACATGAAATGTATTTGGTGGAAATTATTGTGCTGGGAAAAAAACAGCTATTACGTTGGCCAAAAATTTTGCTCAGTTTTTCTGTATGGTCTTATGGAAAAACCCAAACAAACTTTTTGACCAACCACCTAGTGTATCTCAAAATGTATATGAGAGTGAACAGACGTAGAATAGAGGAAAGACATTCTGAACATGAGCAAATTTATGAGAAAACTGCTGCTGCTGCTGCTGTTACTTCAGTCGTGTCCGACTCTGTGCCACCCCATAGAGGGCAGCCCACTAGGCTCCTCTGTCCCTGGGATTCTCCAGGCAAGAACACTGGTGTGGGTTGCCATTTCCTTCTCCAATGCATGAAAGTGAAAAGTGAAAGTGAAGTTGCTCAGTCGTGTCTGAATCTTGGCGACCTCATGGACTGTAGCCTACCAGGCTCCTCCGTCCATGGAATTTTCCAGGCAAGAGTACTGGAGTGGGGTGCCAGTGCCTTCTCCAATGCTCATCATAAGAGTCAGACATGACAGCAACTTTCACTAGCCCACTCTTCATATGTCATGTGTCACCAAGTCCCAGTAACTCTACATTGTAATTTATTTTGATCGGTTTCTTTGCCTTCTCAAAAACTCCCAATGTCATATCACATATGAACTAAAAACTTCAGATACATTTAAATCACTTGGGGAGCACTTATAAAATAAGTGATTTAAATCTATTTCAAGTTTTTAGTTCATGTGTGATATGACCTTGGGAGTTTTTGAGAAGGCAAAGAAACCGATCAAAATAAATTACAATGTAGAGTTACTGGGACTTGGTGACACATGAGATATGAAGAGTGGGCTAGTGAAAGTTGCTCAGTCATGTCTGACTCTTTGCCACCCTATGGACTATATGGTCCATGGAATTCTCCAGGCCAGAATACTGGAGTGGGTAGCCTTTCCCTTCTCCAGGGGGATCTTCCCAATCCAGGAATCGAACCAGGGTCTCCAGCATTGCAGCAGATTCTTTACCAGCTGAACCACAAGGGAAGCCCAAGAATACTGGAGTGGGTAGCCTATCCCTTCTCCAGCAGATCTTCCTGACCCAGAAATCAAACCAGGGTCTCCTGCATTGCAGGCAGATTTTTTACCAACTGAGCTATCAGGGAAGCAGAAAGAGTGGGTTAGTAAAGATTAAAGTCACTTGGTATCTTACTAGGTGATCATGGAAAATTAAGGAAACTTCAGATGCAGAGGCCAATTTTTGCAAGAAACTTCTGAATATCAAAGTGACATAAATTTAGCAATAATAATCTATAAGAGCTTAAAAGAAATAATGACTCACGAGACACTGAGGTGGCTGAAAGCATAGTATGTATGGCCATCCAGAAAAGAGTGGACAGTGTGGATAAGGTAAAAGAAAATACATGTGGATGTGTTATATTAAATTAAAATAGATACCCATCATGTATTAGTTAATAATATTTGATTCTCTTTTCTGCCATATGACTCTTGGTGTTAGACAAAAATAAGCATTTACTCTAGAAGTCAAATTTCTAAAAACTGACCTTCTCTTCCCCCTGAACCTAGAGTGAGGGGACCAGATCTAACATTAGCCACTCAAACTCATCTACACTGAATTTGGATATGAAGGGGGGGAGAAAGAGGTCAAATGTTGAGAAAAGAGATTTTCCAAGTCAACGAAGTTGCAATATCGTGTTGCCAAAATGCATCCTGCACCCACAACAATAGCATTTTCATTGTGAGCTTCAAATTCAGTATTCAAATTCAAATTCAAATCAGCAGCAATGGCAACAGGTCTCACTGAGCTAGAGCTGCAATATGATTTTGGTGGTTAACTGTTCAACTTCTTTTTTTGTGTGTTCCTGCCCATTTGTCCAGTGGATTTATGTAAGCCTTCCTAGCACTTACTTGTTAGAGCCAATTTCCATTGAATTAACTCATTTCATGAGTTAATTGCAACCAGTTAGTTGCAACCAGGAACACTGGCTTACACAAGGAGGGAAAAGAAAAGACCAGAAAAGGCTACTGAACAGAGACTAGAGAAGCAGAAGGGAATTAGAAAGATTGTTTTATGAACCTAAAGAGTGGAAAGCACAAAAAAGACAAAGGAAAGTACCATTTATTTGGTAAGAAAAAGAGTGAACTGAAATCACTGAGTAGGATTTAAGAGATTTGTAATGGCTTTAATGAGATGAGTTTTCATTTGTGACAGAACAGATGTCAGATAATAATGAGTAATGAATGGGACGCAAGTGGTATAGCAGTGAGGAGAATGAAGAAGAGTATCCGAGATGTGGAGACAGATGCAAATTATTTTTTGTCTTGAGAAACATTGTAATTAAATTTTCAAAAGAAAGAGAGGCAGGCATTGAGAAGAAAGAGGATAAAGGAATAGAATGGGAAATTTGGAGGGGGAGGTGAAAAGGAAACAAGAAGCAGAAAGAGGAGAAGGGATATAGATGGATAAGTGTAGGACAGACAAGGCGTTGAAGAGGGAATGAGGAAGTATCAGAGAAAAGCTTAGATGAAATAAGGAAAGGCTAGAGTTATGGCTTAAATATTTGTCTTAAATTTGATTTTTGTTAAAAGCTATCAGTACTATAAATCATTTTTCTTTTATTCAAAACCCTGTTTATTTCTTATGGAATTTGTATATGGAACAGAGACTTTCATTTCAATTTTACTTTATAAATTTGTATTGTTAAATATTCTACCACTGCACAGTATCTTTGTTATTATGATTACAGCTGACTTTCCCTAGAAATCCTGCTGGGTTTACCTGACAGATTCTGTTTTTCTACCAGCTTGATAGCAGAAAAAATTGAGCCAAGTACTGAAACTAAATATAGGCAACATAAATAACAAATCCCAAAATTTGAATTTGTTCAGTGTATATTTGGAATGGGTTTTGTTCCATGCGGTCCCCAGTAACTAATGAAAATCAAATTTTCAGTTCAATGTATGGGTGATTATTAAGTCATAAGGCAGAAAAGAACACTGGGAAATATTTTATGAATTTTTCCAGATATATTTTTTTCAATGAAATTATTGTCAGAAGTTGGTGAAAGGATAGAGAGGTTATGGTTCAAGCAAATTAACAAAATTTAATTTGTTAATGTGGTTAATTAAATGAATATTCATTGGAAGGACTGATGCTGAAGCTGAAACTCCAATGCTTTGGCCACCTGAAGCAAAGAGCCAACTCATTGGAAAAGACCATGATGCTGGGAAAGATTGAAGGCAAAAAGGCAAAGGGGTGGCAAAAGATGAGATGGTTAGATTGCATCACCAACTTAATGAACTTGAATTTGAGCAAAGTCCAGAAGATAGTGGAAGACAGGGGAGCCTGGAGTGCTGCAGTCCATGGCATCACAAAGAGCTGGATACAACTTAGTGACTGAACAACAGCAACAAAATGAAATGAGTGTTTTGAATACAATTATCAGAAAGATTTCTTATACAGGAAACATTATGACTTAAATCCCCAAACTCACTTTTAATTTTTTTGACATTCTACTTTACTAAAACTTATCCTACAGAGTCATTGTAATTATTCTAACTAAATAATTATATATCATTAAGGAATACAGTGTAGTCTTAGAGCTATTTTGCTCATCCAGATTTTACTCACAATAATAAAAGTTATAGATTATTCACTGTTCATTTTTCATTTTCAGTTGGCTACACATTGGCTTGAATTGGCTTATAAATGAAATCAAAGTTGTTATACATTTAATAGTATTTTAACTTTTTATAAAAAAATAATGAGTATTATAGAAATCATTCACTCTTACCATTATCTCTTAAGAAACTGTGGAGATCCTTTCAGTTTTTTACTTTCTGAGGTAGAAAACAGGACAAGAACACTGCAGTGACTCTACATAGGCAGCATCATTTTGCACACTGATTCATTTCGGAATCTTCATTTTCCAAGCTCAGGAAAATGTTGTTTATATGAATTTGTTTTGAACCACATCAGCCAATTACATAACTGTGCTCTTTTGCCAGAGGAGGAAGTGAAAAACCCCAATTCCCCTGATAGCACCCAAGGATTCTCTTTAAAACATCCTAAGCTTTTCCACTGGGTGTTATGGACATGGACATTTATGAGGAATCCAGGCAATACCACAGGGCATTACAGACTCTGAAATAAAAATCAAATCAGTGTTGACAGTTCTAGATTTTTTTTTAAACTGAAATTGCACTACTTACATCACAGATGACAGTTCTAACATGTTTATACAAACCCCAGTTTATCTATGAATTTTGATACTCTGTGTGCTTTGGTCAGTATGGTCTGATTTGACTAATCACACTTGGTTTTCAGAAGCCAAAGTTTTAAATTCCCTTTATGAGCCAACCCCAAGAAAGTTGTCCTCCTCATGAAGACTGTAGCTCATAGTCCATGTCAATTTCTAACTTTCCACTTTACAATGAAATTTGATGAGAAATCTTCCTAGGCATAGGTCAAGGAGAGGTGCAAAAGAAAAATGAAAAGAAAGAATGCATGGGAAGTAGCTTAGATCCATGCTCCTCAGATTTCAGGTCCTGTGAATCTCCTGGTGAGTTTCTTAAAATGCACATTCTGTTTCAATAGGTTAGAACTGAGTCCTGAGTGTCTTCATTTCTAACACAGATTTACCTCTGAACATTTGCACTCCTCATTTGCAGGTCTAGCTTTTTGGGGAGCTAGACCATTATAGAAAGAAAAAAAATTGCAAATGGAATTGGCATGCAGAGAGAGCAAAGAGGAGCTTTTTTGGGAGGCCAGCACAGATAGGATCACAGAAGATCTGGAGTCTGGGTTAGGGACTTTGTTCTTTATCTCAATTGAAAGGGAAACTATTGAGGGATTTTGAACATGAGGGTTACATGTTCAGATTTGCCTTTAATTATTAACAGAGAAGTTGCCATTAAACGTTTATTTATAAATACAGTGACATTATTTATGTCAAAGTAGTGTAATATGAAAACGATAATATTTAGTTTTGATATCTGAAAAATAGAAAAATGCTTAACCTCCACTAGGGACCAACTCAGTAGCTAGGAAAAAAAAGAAAAGGCACAGACTTTGGTAGACTCATTAATCAGTTATCCTGTGTTCTTAGAAGTACGCTAGTGAAAGCAGAAAAAGGCATGAAAAAAAACACCATAGACCAAATAGAAGTCAGTATGAAAACTCAGCCAAGGATGGAGTAAGCAGTATAATGTGCATTAGTAGCTTCAGCATAACTCAAACGCAACAATCTACTGCCCGCTTCAGCTGTGTATGTGTTCAGTCACACAGTCATATCTGACTCTTTGCGACCCCATGAACTGTAGTCTGTCAGGCTCCTCTGCCCATGGATTTTCCAGGCAGGAATACTGGAGTGGGTTCCCATTTACTTCTCCATCAGTTTTGTATAATTACCTTTTAACTCATTTTGTTGCCTATGAATGAGTACAAAGGTCTTCATTGCTGCTGTTAGTATGAATAGTCTTTTCAATTTTAGTCATGTGAAGGATAAGTTGTTGTATCTGGCACCTCCTACAAAAGAAAAAATAAAAAGGCACAACACCTAGTGGGACCCTGTGGATTTTAGAAACAACACCATCATCATTTCGGTGTGTTATTCCAGCCCATTCCAGCCAAAGCTGCTAGCTTTGAATGTGGCTCAGAACAGGAAAACATTTATAAAAGGTCCAGGCTGCTGTGCAAACTGCTCAGCCAATTGAACCACATGATCTCACAGAAACTATGGTGCTTGGAGGGCAGTGGCAGACAAGGATGCAGTTGGGAGTCTTTGGCAGGCCTCTTGGGCAGCCCTGGTATCTCAGATGGTAAAGAATCTGCCTGCAGTGCAGGAGAACCAGGTTCGATCTCTGGGTCAGGAAGATCCCCTGGAGAAGGAAATGGCTCCCCACTCCAGTATTCTTGCCTGGAGAATTCCATGGACAGAGGAACCTGGCAGTCTATAATCCATGGGATTGCAAAAAGCTGGACATGACTGAGTGAATAGGACACACATAGGTAAAAAGTAGAGCAGACCCTTGGTTCTGGAGCAAAGGCCTGCATCCACTGCAAACTACTCTCCTTGCGACAAACAGCTGTTGGCCTGCGTCTAGGCATTTTCAGAGTCTGAATGCTTAAACATTTATTTATTTATTTTTTATTTTACTTTACAGCCCTGTATTGGTTTTGCATACATCAATATGAATCCGCCACGGATGTGCATGAGTTCCCAATCCTGAACCCCCTTCCTACCTCCCTCCCCATACCATCTCTCTGGGTCATCCAAGTACACCAGCCCCAAGCATCCTGTATCTTGCATCGAATCTAGACTGACGATTCCTTTCTTACATGATAGTATACATGTTTCAATGCCATTCTCCCAAATCATCCCACCCTCTCCCTCTCCCTCAGAGTCCAAAAGTCTGTTCTATACATCTGTGTCTCTTTTGCTGTCTCACATACAGGGTTATCATGACCATCTTTCTAAATTCCATATATATGCATTAGTATACTATATTGGTGTTTTTCTTTCTGGCTTACTTCACTCTGTATAATCGGCTCTGGTTTCATCTACCTCATTAGAACTGATTCAAATGTATTCTTTTTAATGGCTGAGTAATACTCCATTGTGTTTATGTACCACAGCTTTCTTATCCATTCATCTGCTGATGGACATCTAGATTGTTTCCATGTCCTGGCTATTATAAACAGTGCTGCGATGAACATTGGGGTACACGTGTCTCTTTCAATTCTGGTTTCCTCAGTGTGTATGCCCAGCAGTGGGATTGCTGGGTCATAAGGCAGTTCTATTTCCAGTTTTTAAAGGAACCTCCACACTGTTCTCCATAGTGGCTGTACTAGTTTGCATTCCCACCAACAGTGTAAGAGGGTTCCCTTTTCTCCACATCCTCTCCAGCATTTATTGCTTGTAGACTTTTGGACCACAACCATTCTGACTGGTGTGAAATGGTACCTCATTGTGGTCTTGATTTGCATTTCTCTGATAATGAGTGATGTTGAGCATCTTTTCTTGTGTTTGTTAGCCATCCGTATGTCTTCTTTGGAGAAATGTCTATTTAGTTCTTTGGCCCATTTTTTGATTGGGTCATTTATTTTTCTGGAATTGAGCTGCATAAGTTGCTTGTATATTTTTGAGATTAGTTGTTTGTCAGTTGCTTCATTTGCTATTATTTTCTCCCATTCATGCTGGTTAAAATGCCAGTTTTCCATGAGACCAGAGCAGCTTTTCATAAACTTGGTGTTATATGACCCACCAAGCCATAAAATTGGCAGTACACTGCCATAACTTTGTCAAATGGAAGAGAAAGGTACCCACTCTGGCCTGAGCAAGCCCTCAGGGCACCAGTATGTTTCCTGAAGAAACATGATCCCCATACCTGCTTCAATGACTTCTCTAGCCCAGCCTGCACTATGGCTTTGTGGGTTGGTCTCTATAATCCATGGAAAGAGGAAGAGATTACCTGGAGCTGATTTAACAATGATTCTGTACCACATGAAGACACCATCTGAAGGTGGACAGCTACCGCACTCCTGACACTCTCCGTGACATCCCTATAGGATAGTAGTGATGGAATATCCTCCCAATGGGCAAAACTTTGAGCAGTCTACCTGCTTGGTCCTGGAAGGAGAAATGGCCAGATTTGTCATGATATGGGCTTCCCAGGTGGTGCTAGTGGTAAAGAACCCACCTGCCAATGCAGGAGACATGAGACACAGGTTCAATTTCTGGTTCAGGAAGATTCCCCAGGAGAGGAAATGGCACTGATTCCAGTATTCTTGCCTAGAGAATCCCATGGAGAGAGGAGCCTAGAAGGCTACAGTTCATAGGGTCTCACAGAGTGAGACATAACTGAAGCAACCTAGCACACACACATGATGATATATAATATATTAGTTTCAATCCCTGGGTTGGGAAGATCCCTTGGAGAAGGGGATCCACTCCAGGGGACCCACTCCAGTATTCTGGCCTGGAGAATTCCGTGGATTATATAGTCCATGGGGTCACAAAGAGTTGGACACGACTGAGTGGCTTTCGTTTTCACATATTAGTTTCAGGTATACAACATAGTGACTCAAAATTCTTATAGATTATGCTCCATTTAAAGTGATTATAAAACATTGGTTATATTGCCTGTGCTATACAATAGATCATTATAGTGTACTTGTTATGCATTTTAGTTTGTACCTCTTAAGTTCCCAACCCTGTCTTTCCCTTCCTTTTTTCCCTATCCCCACTGGTAAACACTAATTTGTTCTCTATATCTGTAAGTCTGTTTATGTTTTGTTATATTTATTCCTTTGTTTTATTTTTAGGTTCCACAGACACGTGATAACGTGGTATTTGTCTTTCTCTAGCAGATTTATTTCACTGTCATTGCTAATGAAAAAAATTTATTTTTCTTGGCTAAGTAGTAGTATTCCATTGTATGTATGTACATTTATTTATGTGTATGTGTTAGTCGCTCAGTCGTGTCCAGCTCTTTGCGATCCCATAGACTGTGGCCTACCAGGCTTCTCTGTCCATGGGGTTGTCCAGGCAAGAATATTGGAGTGGGTTGCCATTTCCTCCTCCAGGGAATCTTCCCAACTCAGGGATTGAACCTAGGTCTCCTTTATTGCAGGCAGTATATATATATATATATATATATATATATATATATATATATATATACACACACACACACATACTTTATCTTCTTTATGTATTCATCTGTTGATGGACTCAGACTGATTTTGTATCTTTGTTATTGTAAATAACGCTGCTGTGACTATATTGGGGTGCATGTTTCTTTTCAAATTAGTGTTTTCATTTTCCTCAGATATATACCTGGAAGTGGCTTTGCTGGTTCATATAGTAGTCTATTTTTAGTTTTTTTAGGAACCTGCCTACTGTTTTCCACAGTCATTTCACCAAATTACATTCCCATCAGTAGTGTAAAAGCGTTCCCCTTCTTCATTCTCACCAGCATTTGGTTTTTGCTGTCTCATTGATGACAGTCAGTCTAAGAGATATGGGATGATATTTCATTATGCTTTTGATTTGCATTTCTCTGATGGTTAGCGATGTTGAGCATCTTTTCATTTTTCTGTTGGCCATTTGTATGCCTTCTTTGGAAAAATGTCTATTCAGGTCTTCTGTATATTTTTTTAATCATTCTATTTTATTATTACATGTTGAGTTTATGATCTGTTTGTATATTTCATATATTAACCATTTATTTGTCATATTATTTTCAAATTTTCTACTATTTGTTAGTTTGTCTTTTAATTTTGTTAATGTTGTCCTTTTTTTTTTTAAAGGCATTTAAGTTTAATTAGACCCCATTTGTTTATTTGCTTTTGTTTCCTTTGCCTTAGAAGACAAAAATATATTACTAAGATTTAGGACCAAGAATGTTCTGCTTAGGTTTTCTTCTAGAAATTTTATGCTTTCTAATTTTACACTTAGATGTTTATTTTCCATTTTTATTTTGTTTTTGTATATGATGTGCAGAAATATTCTAATTTTATCCTTTTATATGTAGCTGTCAGTTTTGTGAGCAAAACTTATTGAAAAGACTTTTTCTCATTTTATGTTCTTGCCTCCTTTGTGGTAGATTCCTTGACCATAACTACATGGCTTATTGTTGGGCTTTCTATTCTATTCTGTTGCTTTATGTGTCTGTTTTGTGCCAGTACCATACTATTTTGATTACTATAGGTTTGTAATATAGAATGAAGTCAGGGAGTGTGATACCTCCAGGTTGACCTTCTTTCTTGAGATTGTTTTGGTTAGTAAAGGTCTTTTTTTTTTCCATACAAATTTTTACATTACTTGTTCCAGTTCTATGAAAAATGTCATTAACATTTTGATCAAGAGCACCTTGACTATATTGACTTGGATAGTATGATCAGTTTGTCAATATTAATTCTTAGTGTGCTGGTTGGAAGGATCTGTGTCTGGGCCAGGGTGTCCTAGGGTTGATGTCTGCTCACTGATGAGTAGAGCTAGGGCCTGGGGTCTCTGGCTGCAGGAGCCTGGGGTTCTGAGGTTTATTGTCTGCATGCTGATATGTGGGGCCATGTCCCTCTGGTGGACAGGCCTCTATGACATTTTGGAGGGGCAGGTATTTAGGAGTAGTCTCTATATCCCACAGTCCTCTGGATCATCCAGAAGTGAGCCCCAGTGGCCTTCAAAGACTAATGTTCTGGGAGCTCATCTTTCTGGTGCAGGAGGACCCCCAAGGTGAGGAGCCTGATGTGGGGCTTGCCCCTCACTCCTTTCAGAGAACCTCTTCAATTGTAATTACTCTCCCAGTAGTGGATCACTCACCATGGGTGTAGGTCTTAACTATACTGCAACTTGACTTACCTCCTACCTGTCTCATTGTGGTTCCTTCTTTATAGCTTCAGTTTTGGAAGATCTGTTCTGATTGATTTTGGCCTTCTCATCAATAGTTGTTCTATAAATAATTGTAATGTTGATATACCTTTGAGAGGAGGTAAGCTCATATTCTTCCTACTCTGCCAACTTGGCCCAGGGGTGCCATTGTATTCATTTAAAGTTTAAGTGCAGTTTAAGGAACTGTGTATGGACACCAAGTTGACAATGAGTAGGCTTGTCATGATTCATTTTATGGATTAAGCTGACCTGATCTAGGGAAGCCCAAATATTTGGTTAAACAGTATTTTTGTTTGTGTCTTTCGAGAGTTGGTGTTTTGGAAAAGTGTTAAATTAGTGAGCTGAATAAAGTTGATGGCCAACCATTTGTGAGTTGGAATCTATGTCTTCAACACTTGAATTCTTAAGCCTTGAAACTGCCATCAGCATTTCTGGGTCCCTACTTCGCAGAAAGCAGATGATGAAACTTCTTAGAGTCAATAAACATGTGAGCCAATATCTTACAACAAATGTCTTTAGTTGCAGATATTGATATATGTTTAGACGTAGATATAGATTTAGATCTACATTGATCTAGATTGATCTATATATATATATATATATATACTCATTGTACATTGTTATATTAAAAAATAAAGGGAAATATCATCTTGCAATTGTTAACTGTTACCCTCAAATAAGACTAACTTAGAAGATACCTTCTCAAATAAGATGAAGTCTTAAAAGTTGATCCATCCTGACAACTCATTTTTCTAATTAACAAATGTATCTCCCATTAACCTTACTGACATGATGCAATGGGATTTTGATTGGATATCAACACTGTCAGTTATGTTTTCCAAGAAAAGTTTATAAAAACATCCACAGTATTTCATCCTCTGGAAAAGATGCTCCATTAAAATCTGGGTCCAGCTGCCTGACAAAGGAAGGAAAATATAAAACCTAGAGTGGAAATCTTCAGAATATTTACATCATGCTGTTTAAGTAGAGAATAGAAGTACAGAAACTCCATTTTGATTTGCCTCAAATATCTTGATTTTAAAATGTTTACTTCACTGATTATTTAAAAGAGCGGCCAACCCATAGGGTCCCAAACCAGAAGCAATGGCATTTGAAACAGATATTTTCCTGACAAAGCCCGTAATCTGTGTTTCTACAAACCCTCCAGATGATTCTGAGGCCACTATAGTTTGACAGCCACTATATTAGTGAGAAACAACAACGAAAAAGTCTGGTGTTCATACTTACCTAATGTATACTAATAAAATTCTGTTATGTAGTTCACAGCTCAGAATGAAAATTACTATTCTAGATTTGATGGTGTTTGTTTTTACCTAATGTTTGTGTTGGTTCTTTGAACACAGTTGTAGGATAATGTTTTTGGCAACTTGTCAGCAGCACAACAATGGGAATGTTATGAAGCAACAAAACTTGGCCAACGAGGAGCATATGCAATGGCATAGATTCTCTAAGGAGAAATGGTCAAGGTTCCTGGACTGTGAATCATTTGCTTTCTCTCCAGGGCTTGAAAATATCCTTCAGGATACAAAAAGAGAGCAGAAGACTTGTTTTACTCTTGTGACCTGCACTCCATAAATATGTGATAGTGATATTTTCTATAAATATTTATAGTTTGTGTCTTTAATCCAAACATTTAATTAATGTTCTTATCCTGATATATCCCATGAGCTAATCTTTATGATAAAAAGAACATGATTAATTCACTTTAGGTGTATGATCTTTGAGATTGTCTTGAAAAAGACTTAGGAAGGTGATCTGGCACTTAGTAGCCATCCCAAGCCCAGTAATCTCCCTGGACTCATCACTTGAAAACAGTTCAGTTCAGTCGCTCAGTCGTGTCCGACTCTTTGCGACCCCATGAATCGCAGCACTCCAGGCCTCCCTGTCCATCACCAACTCCCGGAGTTCACTCAGACTCATGTCCATCAAGTCAGTGATGCCATCCAGCCATCTCATCCTCTGGTGCCCCTTCTCCTCCTGCCCCCAATCCCCCCCAGCATCAGAGTCTTTTCCAATGAGTCAGCTCTTCGCATGAGGTGGCCAAAGTACTGGAGTTTCATTCCTTCCAAAGAAATCCCAGGGCTGATCTCCTTCAGAATGGACTAGTTGGATTTCCTTGCAGTCCAAGGGACCCTCAAGAGTCTTCACCAACACCACAGTTCAAAAGCATCAGTTCTTTGGCACTCAGCCTTCTTTACAGTCCAACTCTCACATCCATACATGACCACTGGAAAAACCGCAGCCTTGACTAGATGGACCTTAGTTGGCAAAGTAATGTCTCTGCTTTTGAATATGCTGTCTAGGTTGGTCACAACTTTTCTTCCAAGGAGTAAGAGTCTTTTAATTTCATGGCTGCAGTCACCATATGCAGTGATTTTGGAGCCCCAAAAAATAAAGTCTGACACTGTTTCCACTGTTTCCCCATCTATTTCCCATGAAGTGATGGGACCAGATGCCATGATCTTTGTTTTCTGAATGTTGAGCTTTAAGCCAACTTTTTCACTCTCCTCTTTCACTTTCATCAAGAGGCTTTTTAGCTCCTCTTCACTTTCTGCCATAAGGGTGGTGTCATCTGCATATCTGAGGTGACTGATATTTCTCCCAGCAGTCTTGATTCCACCTTGTGCTTCTTCCAGCCCAGTGTTTCTCATGATGTGCTCTGCATATAAGTTAAATAAGCAGGGTGACAGTAGACAGCCTTGACATACTCCTTTTCCTATTTGCAACCAGTCTGTTGTTCCATGTCCAGTTCTAACTGTTGTTTCCTGACCTGCATACAGATTTCTCAAGAGGCAGGTCAGGTGGTCTGGTATTCCCATCTCTTTCAGAATTTTCCACAGTTTATTGTGATCCACACAGTCAAAGGCTTTGGCATGGTCAATAAAGCAGAAATAGATGTTTTTCTGGATCTCTCTTGCTTTTTCCATGATCCAGTGGATGTTGGCAATTTGATCTCTGGTTGGTCTGCCTTTTCTAAAACCAGCTTGAACATCAGGAAGTTCATGGTTCACATATTGCTGAAGCCTGGCTTGGAGAATTTTGAGCATTCCTTTACTAGCATGTGAGATGCGTGCAGTTGTGTGGTAGTTTGAGCATTCTTTGGCATTGCCTTTCTTTGGGATTGGCATGAAAACTGACCTTTTCCAGCCCTGTGGCCACTGCTGAGTTTTCCAAATTTGCTGACATATTGAGTGCAACACTTTCACAGCATCATCTTTCAGGATTTGAAATAGCTCAACTGGAATTCCATCACCTCCACTAGCTTTGTTCATAGTGATGCTTTCTAAGGCCCACTTGACTTCACATTCCAGGATGTCTGGCTCTAGATGAATGATCACACCATCGTGATTATCTTGGTTGTGAAGATCTTTTTTGTGCAGTTCTTCTGTGTACTCTTGCCACCTCTTCTTAATATGTTCTGCTTCTCTTAGGTCCATAACATTTCTGTCCTTTATCAGCCCATCTTTGCATGAAATGTTCCCTTGGTATCTCTAATTTTCTTGAAGAGATCTCTACTCTTTCCCATTCTGTTCTTTCCCTCTATTTCTTTGCACTGATCACTGAAGAAGGCTTTCTTATCTCTTCTTGCTATTCTTTGGAACTCTGCATTCAGATGCTTATATCTTTCCTTTTCTCCTTTGCTTTTCACTTCTCTTCTTGTCACAGCTATTTGTAAGGCCTCCCCAGACAACCATTTTGCTTTTTTGCATTTCTTTTCCATGGGGATGGTCTTGATCCCTGTCTTCTATACAATGTCATGAACCTCACTCCATAGTTCATCAGGCACTCTATCTATCAGATCTAGGCCCTTACATCTATTTCTCACTTCCACTGTATAATCATAAAGGATTTGATTTAGGTCATAGCTGAATGGTCTTGCAGTTTTCCCTACTTTCTTCAATTTAAGTCCGAATTTGGTAATAAGGAGTTCATGATCTGAGCCACAGTCATCTCCTGGTCTTGTTTTTGTTGACTGTATAGAGCTTCTCCATCTTTGGCTGCAAAGATTATAATCAATCTGATTTTGGTGTTGACCATCTATGGTGATATCCATGTGTAGAGTCTTGTCTTGTGTTGTTGGAAGAGGGTGTTTGCTATGACCAGTGCATTTTTTTGGCAAAACTCTGTTAGTCTTTTCCCTGCTTCATCCCGCATTCCAAGGCCAATTTTGAAAAGAGAGATGTGAGTAGTGCTAGGGTGAGGACCACACTCTAAATGTATGTAGAACAATGGGGAGAATGGAAGGTCAGGAATGAACCTGAACATGAATCACTTCTTCTTCATACCGTCTAGAAAACGACAAAAGCTACCATAACATTTGAAAAGTGTGGGGGCACAAAACATGCAAACTCTTGCTCATGTTCATGTCTTTTCCCAGCTAGTCACTGAACTGATATCCTATCATCATCTGATATCCTATCATCTTATGTTATTATATCGTGTCATCGTCTGATATCCTATCATCTTAATGTTATTTGAATTTTGGCAATACGCAATGGAAAACTCTTGCTTTCAACAACACAATCCTGTAAACTCAACATTTTTTTTCTGTTAGTTTTATTATTTTTAAATTGTTGTATGGTTCAAACCATTACCTTCCTGTTATGCTAGTTCTCTTTTCCTTCCTATTCCCATCTCAGTTAAATCTGCATCTCATCTCTTAGCTTTCTGAATTAGTGACATGGCAACATGGCAAGTAAGTACCCTCTTACTCTTTCAGGATTGGCCTCTGTTCACTCAAACACAACTCTGTCTCCATTGTAGAGTTAAATGTACTATGTATCTCCAGGCTGCACAGCTCTACTACTAGCAAATGATCATATTCATATTTTTCTCAGATTGATTACAGTATTGTAGTGCTTAATGCATTTATGAAGCCATATTGAGAACATATGTATAAAACATTTTATTGTTTTCCTTAATTATTCTAATATGACATGAATACTTGATTAAATATTATTCTGTTTTCTAAAATTTTTAATTACATATGCACATATTTTAAGAGGTTTACTAGCATGCCTACCTTAAGTCATTAAAACTCTAGGGTGATCATAAATGCAAAGAACTTTGAACACTTACTGTCATATAGCTGATTCCTAGAATGGCTAGAATATCGATGCTCATTCTTGCCATCTCCTGTTTGACCACTTCCAGTTTGCCTTGATTCATGGACCTAACATTCCAGTTTCCTATGCAATATTGCTCTTTACAGCATTGAACCTTGCTTCTATCACCAGTCCCATCCACAACTGGGTGTTGATTTTGCTTTGGCCCCATCCCTTCATTCTTTCTGGAGTTATTTCTCCACTGGTCTCCAGCCGCATATTAGGCATCTACCTACCTGGGGAGTTCCTCTTTCACATCCTATCTTTTTGCCTTTTCATACTGTTCATGGTGTCCTCAAGGCATGGCATCCAGTCCCATCACTTCATGGCAAATAGATGGGGAAACAGTGGCTGACTTAATTTTTCTGGGCTCCAAAATCACTGCAGATGGTGACTGCAGCCACAAAATGAAAAGACGCTTACTCCTTGGAAGGAAATTTACGACCAACCTAGATAACATATTAAAAAGCAGAGCCATTACTTTGCCAACAAAAGTCCGTCTAGTCAAGGCTATGGTTTTCTCAGTGGTCATGTATGGATGTGAGAGTTGAATTATAAACAAAGCTGAGCACTGAAGAATTGATGTTTTTGAACTGTGGTGTTGGAGAAGACTCTTGAGAGTCCCTTGGACTGTAAGATGATCCAACCAGTCCATTCTAAAGGAGATAAGTCCTGGGTATTCATTGGAAGGACTGAGTTGAAGCTGAAACTCCAATAATTTGGCCACCTGATGCAAAGAGCTGAGTCATTGGAAAAGACCCTGATGCTGGGAAAGATTGAGGGCGGGAGGAAAAGGGGACAAGAGAGGATGAGATGGTTGGATGGCATCACCAACTCACTGGACATGGGTTTGGGTGGACTCCAGGAGCTGGTGATGGACAGGGAGGCCTGGTGTGCTGTGATTCATGGGGTTGCAAAGAGTCAGACGTGACTGAGCGACTGAACTGTCATATAGCACCATCTAATCTGTGTTTTTATTAGCACCATCTAATCTGTGTTATTATATGACTGTATTAGTGAAGGAGGACTGATACTAGTATGAAGTCTAAGCATTTTACTATTTTTGTCAGTGAGTCTACAACTCTCTTATTTCTTAGGCTGTAGATAACTGGATTTAACAAAGGGATTATGACAATGTAAAACAGAGAGTCCATCATATCCTCATCATCTGCTTGTGCAGATCCAGGGCACACACACATGAAGAGAAGGGCCCCCTAGTATAAAGAGACAGATAGCAGGTGGGCTGCACAGATGGAGAAGGCCCTCCTTATGCAAAGACTTCTTTTTCAAAATTGTAAAGAGAACAAGTGTATAAGAGGCAAGAACAATGAGAATAGTGAACACCTGTATAGACCCAGAGAAAATAAATATCACCAGAAATTTAATGGAAGGATCAGTGCAGGAAATCTTAAACAATAGTATTATATCACAGTAAAATTGATGTACTTGTTGGAATTGCAGAAAGTTAATTTGAGTTTAAAAAGCATTATGAATTATAGCATGGAAAAGGCCACCTAAAAATGACAAAACTAATGGCTAGATCCATAGTCTACTGGTCATGATCACTGGATAAATTAATGGTTTGCAAATGGCCATATAGTGATCATATGCCATTGTTGCCAGCAGAAAATGTTCTGTGGTTACACTGATTGCAAAGGGGGAAAAATATATATTTTGCATTCAGTGAGAGAGATCATTTTGCTCTTGGGACAGAAGTTGACCAGCATCTTGAGAATCACTGTGGAGGATATCCAGGCATCCACAAAGGCCAATTTTCCAAGGAATAAGTACATGAGAATGTGAAGGTGATGCTCATTGCAGATGAGAGCAATCAGACCAAGGTTTCCCACCATGGTGAAGAGGTATATCACCAAGAAGAAGGGGATTTGCCACTGTGGTTGATACTTAAGTCCTGTGAGAACAAACTCTGTCAGTAATGCTGTTGCTCTTCCATGTCCTCACTGGATATTGCCTGAAATCAATGGGATAAATATTTATTACCTATTTAACATGGATTTTGGGGGTGAATGGAAATAAATTCTTATTTAAATTCAAAAATGTGAAGCAATGAACAGATTTAGAAAAATGAAAGACATTCTAAACACATGGGAAATTTGTGGAAGTAAGGTGGAGTGTCATAGGGAATTATATCTAGGGCATGGATATAGGGTCTAGGGAAAAGAAGTTTGAAAGACTTAAATAATGAAATAAATTGAATGGCTTGCAAAGTATCTTGAACATTACTCATCAGCTAGTAAGTATATACTGAAAATAAGGGATACAAGGGGCACTGTAAGATATTTTTAAAAATGTATATGAGGTAGTATAGAAAATAAACTATAGGGAGTGGAAATTATAGTCAGAAATACTAGCCAGGAAGCTGTTACATTGTCCAGTGGTTTCCAAACCAGATGACACATTAGAATTGGCTAAGGAACTTTTTGTGTAAAATATGGGTTATGAGGTTTAATGTACATATTGATTTAGTGGGTTAATAATAAAGTCTAATAATCTGTATTTTTAAATTGTCCTTCAAGTAATTAAAGCAACTCAAGATATTAAAACTCTTGGCTTAAAACTCAGCATTCAATCCCACTGTTGGGCATACACACCGAGGAAACCAGAATTGAAAGAGACACATGTACCCCAATGTTCATTGCAGCACTGTTTATAATAGCCAGGACATGGAAGCAACCTAGATGTCCATCAGCAGATGAATGGATAAGAAAGCTGTGGTACATATACACAATGGAGTATTACTCAGCCATTAAAAAAATACATTTGAATCAGTTCTAATGAGATGGATGAAACTGGAGCCGATTATACGGAATGAAGTAAGCCAGAAAAAAAAAACACCAATACAGTATACTAACACATATATATGGAATTTAGAAAGATGGTAATGATAACCATGTATGTGAGACAGCAAAAGAGACACAGATATATAGGATGGACTTTTGGACTCTGAGGGAGAGGGAGAGGGTGGGATGATTTGGGAAAATGGTACTGAAACATGTATACTATTGTGTAAGAAACGAATCGCCAGTCTATGTTTGATACAGGATATAGGATGCTTGGGGCTGGTGCACGGGGATGATCCAGAGAGATGATATGGGGTGGGAGGTGGGAGGGGAGTTCAGGATTGGGAACTCATGTACACCCGTGGTGGATTCATGTCAATGTATGGCAAAACCAATACAGTATTGTAAAGTAAAACAAAACAAAACAAAAAACAAAACAAAAAAAAAACTCAGCATTCAAAAAACTAAGATCATAGTCCCATCACTTCATGGCAAATAGATGGGGGAAAAATGGAAACAGTGGCAGATTTTCTTTTCTAGGGCTCCAAAATCACTGTGAACCATGACTACAGCCATGAAATTTAAAGGCACTTGCTCCTTGGAAAAAAAGTTATCACAAAACTAGACAATATATTAAAAAACAGAGTCATCACTTTGCTGACAAAGGTCTATATAGTCAAAGCTATGGTTTTTCCAGTAGTCATGTACAAATGTGAGAGTTGGACCATAAAGAAAGTTGAGCACTGAAGAATTGATGTTTTCGAGTTGTGGTGCTGGAGAAGACTTTTCAGAGTCCCTTAGACTGCAAGGAGATCAAGCCAGTCAATCCTAAAGGAAATCAAGTCTGAATATTCATTGGAAGGACTGATGCTGAAGCTAAAGCTCCGATACTTTGGTCACCTGATGTGAAGAGCCAGCTCATTGGAAAAGATCCTGATGCTGGGGATGATTAAGGGCCTGAGGAGAAGGGGACAACAGAGGATGAGATGGTTGGATGACATCATCAGCTCAGTGGACATGAGTTTGAGCAAATGGCTGCTAAGTCACTTCAGTCATGTTCAACTCTGTGTCCCTGATAGACAGCAGCTCACCAGGCTCCCCCATCCCTGGGATTCTCCAGGCAAGAACACTGGAGTGGGTTGCCATTTCCTTCTCCAATGCATGAAAGTGAAAAGTGAAAGTGAAGTTGCTCAGTTGTGTCTGACCCTCAGCGACCCCATGGACTGCAGCCTTCCAGGCTCTTCTGTCCATGGGATTTTCCAGGCAAGAGTACTAGAGTGGGGTGCCATTGCAGGAGATAGTAAAGGACAGGGAATCCTGGTGTGCTGCAGTCCATGGAGTTGCAAAGAATCAGACATGACTGAGCGACAACAACAACAATTTTGCACTCCAAGGCCAAGCTTGCCTGCTATTCTGGGGATCTCTTGACTTTCTACCTTTGCATTTCAATTCCTTATGCTGAAAAGGACATCTTTTTTTGCTGTTAGTTCTAGAAGGTCTTGTAGGTCTTCAAAGAACCATTTGACTTCAGCTTCTTCAGCATTAGTTGCTGGGACATAGACTTGGATGACTGCAATGTTGAATGTCTGCCTTGGCAATGAACTGAGATCATCCTGCCGTTTTTGAGATTCCACCCAACTTCTGCATTTCAAACTCTTTTGTTGACCATGAGAGATACTCCATTCTTCTAAGGGATTCTTGCCCACAGTACTAGATATATGGTCAACTAAATATATATTTTTGGTTCTGTTATTCTGGAAAACCCTATACTAACAAATGTGCACTGTTCCTTTAATGAGTTTTTGCTTTATTTTGAAAACTAATAGGAAATATAATAACAGAAGCCAAGCTGCGTGCAGTAACCATCTCAAACCAAGGAATCTTCTTGTGCTTTGTTACAAGATTCAAAAAGAGTGATGCATTCTTACTGCATTCTATATATTTGTACTGATTTTTTTTTTAGTTTCATAAATATTTCACAAATACTTGTTTAGAAATTCATATGTGCAAGCTACTCTGCCATTCACTGCAAAAAAAAAAAAGTGTTAAGATTTCTAAGTTGCTATCTAAAAGAGTTTTTAGGCCCAAAATAAGTAATATCGAAGCCCAAGGGTGGTCTAAGAAGAATAAATAAACCAACAGTGTTTCAAATGAGTGGGCATTGCCATCCTCTTTAGGGCAATCTGAAAGTGGATCTTCTACACTCTAAGGTACAAGATAGACCTTGAAGAAAGACACCATGGAAATTATGAAGGAGCAGTTGGGGGCTGGGGAGGTGGAATCTCTGTGGGGAGACCAGCAAGAGCAAAAGGACATAACTGATGAGGGAAGTGTATCCAGAGTCTTTCAGTAACTTATTGTTGATATAAAAGAGTCCATAGGGGAATTGTGAAGGAAAGGACTTGGAGTTCAACCATAGTATAATTGAAAGGACCTCAACTTATACCACAGTGAACAAATGAAGGGTAAGGAAGATAGAGATAGAAAGTTATATAAACATATATATATAGATGTATATATATATGCATATATAGACATCATATAGTGTGAACATGCACATGTATAAATAAATATATGCTAAAGTATGTATGTTGTGTGTATACATACACACACACCACACAAAAAACCTGGTAATGGCAACCCATTATAGATCTTTGAAGAGTAATATGACTTAATCTGACTTTTTTTTACAAAGAAATATCTGGCAGATATGTTTGGAAAATCAGAGAGAATGAGCAGAATGAAGTAGATAAGTAACTGGGATTTTGTAAATCACAGAGGTAGGTGGTTATGAAAGTGAGGGTCACAGTGGTATCAGTAAGAATGTACCTAGGATGAGTGACGAGAGGCAGAGAAGGGGTGGACCTGAACGTGAACCACTCATTCTTCTTGGAGTATGGAGTGTGATGAAAATGAACATTTAAGGACTTTGGGGCAAAATATGCAAAGTCTTGTTCATTTTCATTTCTTTCCCAGTCACACCACGGGCATCAAGATATCATATCTTAACATTATTTGAACTTTGATGAGATGCATTTAGATTTTCTCATTGTCCACCACACATCCTGATAATCTGATAATCTTTACATGTTTCTAGTTTCTTACTAGGTTTACTTTTTAAAAATTCAAAGAATATTCATCCATTTTTTCTATCCTACCCCTTCATTCTTCTTCTTTTAGGCTATACAGCATATATCGTCAATCTAATCTCCTAGCTTTCTTAGTTTATGAAGCTTTTCAAGTTGATCAATAGAATACAGACACAAAAAGGACTGTAGAAGTCATACACAATGAAAGGAAACATGCCTCTTTGCCTTTTCCTAAGCATCACTCTAAGCTAAGAGCATCTCTTGCAGTGTAGCTCTGTTTTCACTGTCTTACTCCCATGCCACTTTTTTCCTCCTTGTTTTTCCTTTTCTTTGTGTGATAAGACAGGTGATTACCACAATAAGTGAAAGTTCAGTTCAGTTCAGTTCAGTTCAGTCACTCAAGTGGTGTCTGACTCCTTGCAACCCCATGAACCACAGTACGCCAGGACTCCCTGTCCATCACCAACTCCCAGAGTCCACCCAGACCCATGTCCAGTGAGTCGGTGATGCCATCCAGCCTCTCATCCTCTGTCGTCCCCTTCTCCTCCTGCCCTCAATCTTTACCAGCATCAAGGTCTTTTCTAAAGAGTCAACTGTTTGCATGAGGTGGCCAAAGTATTGGAGTTTCAGCTTAAGCATCAGTCCTTCCAATGAACACCCAGGACTGATCTCCTTTAGAATGGACTGGTTGGATCTCCTTGCAGTCCAAGGGACTCTCAAGAGTCTTCTCCAACACCACAGTTCAAAAGCATCAATTCTTCGGTGCTCAGCTTTCTTTATAGTCCAACTCTCACACCCATACATGACCACTGGAAAAATCATAGCCTTGACTAGACGGACCTTTGTTGGCAAAGTAATGGCTCTGCTTTTGAATATGCTGTCTAGGTTGGTCATAACTTTTCTTCCAAGGAGTAAGCGTCTTTTCATTTTGTGGCTGCAATCAACGTCTGCAGTGATTTTGGAGCCCAGAAAAATAAAGTCAGCCCCTCTTTCCACTGTTTCCTCATCTATTTCCCATGAAGTGTTGGGACTGGATGCCATGATCTTCATTTTCTGAATGTTGAGCTTTAAGCCAACTTTTTCACTCTCCTCTTTCACTTTCATCAAGAGGCTCTTTAGTTCTTCACTTTCTGCCATAAGGGTGGTGTTATCTGCATATCTGAGATTATTGACATTTCTCCTGGCAATCTTGATTCCAGCTTGTGTTTCCTCCAGCCCAGCGTTTCTCATGATGAAAGTTACCATAGCCTAAATAAAGTGGAATATGGGACCTTTCACAGCAGACGAAATTCCTGGGATTTGCCTCTGTTCAATCAAATACCAACCTGCCTTCACTGTGGAATTAAAAGTAATGAGTCTCTGTCTCTAGGTCTATGGTTTATAAGTATCAAAGATACCATAAATAATTCCCCCTTAGAGGAACTTCACTATTTTAGTACTTTATGCATTTTTAGTCATGTTCTAGAACATAAACACATATAAAATGATTGCTTGCCTTTGTTTTTTGCTTTATTTTGGTATTCTATAAACAATTAGTTTAAATTTTTGTAACAAGAAGTAAGAATTATTTAGGGAATTTATTAGGTACTAACATAAGTCCTAAAATTATAGGACATTATAAGTACAAAAAATTTTGAATACTAATCATTACATAGCAAGATTAAAACTATACAATTTAGCTAATGCTTTAATAAAAACAGATATTACTATGAGATCTAAGAATATCTCTTTAACACTTTTGTCAATGAATCTATGACTTTTTTATTTCTCAGGCTGTAGATAATTGGATTTAAGAAAGGAATTATGACAGTGTAAAATAGAGAGTCTATCATATCTTGATCATCTGCTTGTTCAGATCCAGGGTGCACATACATGAAGAGAAGAGGCCCATAGTATAAAGAGACAGACAGAAGGTGGGCTCCACAGGTGGAGAAGGCCTTCCTTATTCCTTGTATAGATTTCGTTTTTAATATTGTAAAGAGAATAAGTGTATAAGAGATAAGAACAATGAGAATGGTAAACACCTGAATTGAACCAGAGAAAATAAATACCATCAGAACATTAATAGAGGGATCAGTACAAGAAATTTTAATCAGTGGCATAATGTCACAATAAAAGTGATGTATTATATTAGAGTCACAAAACGTGACTCTGAGTAACAAACCTGTATGAATTATGGAATGTATAAGGCCACCTAAAAATGATAAGACTAATAGTTGCTTGCATAGTCTATTGGTCATAATCACTGAATAAAGCAATGGTTTGCAAATAGCTACATAGCGATCATATGCCATTGTTGATAGCAAAAAACATTCCGTGGTTACACTGATGACAAAGGAAAAGAATTGTACCATGCATTCAGAGAGAGAGATCATCCTACTCTTGCCCAGGAAGTTGACCAGCATTTTGGGGGTAACTGTAGATGATACCCAGGCATCCACAAAAGCTAAACTCCCAAGGAATAAGTACATGGGGATGTGAAGGTGAGGGTCATTGTAGATGAGAGCAATCAGACCAAGGTTCCCCATGATAGTGATGAGATATATCATCAAGAACAGAAGGAACAGGGGGATTTGCCACTCTGGTTGATGTGTGAGACCTGTGAGAATGAACTCTGTCAGCTCTGTTGCATTTTTTGTTTCCATATCCTTGATAGATAGCCCCTGAAACAAGTTCAGTAAATGGAAAAAAAGTTATCAAGAATTTTAAAACTAATATTTATTGAAGGTAATTGAAATAAAACCATATACTATCTAAATGCTTTCTATTGATCTTACTACATAGTACATAAAAATTACTTGTATAAATTATGTTAAAACAGTGCAATTACAACATTTAAAAATTTGTACAGAAATGAAGAGATTTAGAAGAGAAGAAAGACTTTCTGGAGATGAGCAAAATTAGGGGATGCTCTAGAATGAGGTCAAGAAATTCTATGTGTAAGACATGGATGCAGCATCTAAGTACAGAAGTTAGAAGGACCCAGTTTATAAAATGAATTGAATGCCATATGAATGATCTTGAGCTATATTCTTCAAGAAATAAGCAAGAAATGAAAACATATAAAACAGGAAGTGGCAACATCTGTTATTTTTGAAATTAAATATTTGACTGAAGAAAATAGACTGCAGGGAGAGAAACTTGGGTCATAAATGCTAATCAGGAAGTTGTGGTTATTGTCCAATGACTCCCAAACTAGATTACACATCAGAATTGTCTGAGAAAATTTCATTCAAATTATAGATTCTGAAGTATTGCTGTAGACATTGGATCAGTAGATCATGAATGAAGTCTAATAATATACATTGTATAAATATTCCCCAGGTGATTTAAATGTATGGGAAATTCTTAGTTCGTGTGTGATATGGCATTAGGAGTGACAAAGACAAAGTGAGAGATCAAAATAAATCAGAATGAAGACTCATTTATGTTGCAGAATGCAGGTTTGTGTCCTCGACGCACTGTGAGGTCAAACAAACTAAAATGTCGGAGTTTGGAGTAGAGAGAGGTGTAATGCAGGGACTAACAAGGAGAATGGGTGGCTTCAGCTCAAAAAATCCTAACTCACCAACGATTTTCAAAAATTGATGTTGAAAGCTCAGATGAAATGGCCAGTTTTTGCAAGGAGCATCCTCTGAACACCCAGGTATATAATTCTACAAAACCTTAATAAAAATAAAATATAATGACTTAGGAGTCATAGAAGTGGCTAAAATATAGTATGATCTATCCATTGGAAAATGTGTATAAGGTAAAGGGAAATGAAACATGAAAATAAATTTGAGGAAATTTTAAAAGATTTAAAAATGGATATATATGTGTGTGTGTATATATGTATATATGTGTATATATATATATAGGTATATACATAATTTTAGATACATAACACCTGATCCTATTTTCTACCTAATAAGTCTAGAAACCAAACTTCTAGAAACTGACTTTTCCTTGAACCTAATGTAAGGGGACTTGATCTACTGCTAGTAATGCTGCTGCACATACACTGAATTTGGAATATATAGAGAGAATGACAAAGACTTGATGTGTGCAGAAGAGAATTTTGGTTGCCAACTCAACCAAGGGAACAGTATCATGTCCTCAGAAAATGAATCCCGTGCCCATCACAATGGCATTTTCAGTGTGATTTGTGGTATTTAAGTTCAGCAACAATGACAACAGGGCTATTGAGCTAGAGCTAGAACATGATTTGGAGTGTTGACTACCCATTTCTCCAGTGGGTTTCTCCAACTTTCCTAGCATGTCTTTGTTGGATTCAGTTTTTATTCAATTAACTGTTTTCCTCTTGGAAACAAGAGTACTGGCTCACCCAAAAAAAGAGAAAAGGAAAGACCAGAAAAGGCTACTGAGCAGAGTGATCAGAGAAGAGGGAAGGGGTTGGAAATCTGAATGTAGGAAACTTAAAGAGAGGACAATACTTTAAAAGCACACAGGAAAGTAGAGTGCCAAAAGTGAAATAACTGCTCTTGTAAGATAAGGAGTGAACAGAGATAATTGAGTGTGGGAATGAAGAGATTTTTAGTGGCTTTAGTGAGAGCAGTTTCCATTTTGTTATAGAACTGAATCAAAGAACACTGGAAAGCGGATGGAAGCAAACGGCACAGCAGTGAACAGAATGAAACAGAGCATCTGAGATGTGAAGAACAGAGGAGATTTTTTTTTTTTCTTGTAGAAAAATGTCATGAACATTTTCAAAAGAGATAGAGGAGGGCATTGAGATGAGAGTGGGTAGAGAAGTGGAATGAGAAGTGTAGGTGGGTGGAAAGAAAACATGAAACAACAAAAAGCAGGAAAAGAGGAAGGAACATAGATGGATAAGTGTAGAAAAGAGAAGGACATGAGGAGGGAGAGGCAGTATCAGAGAAAGGCTGAAGATGAAATAAGGGGAAAGTCTCAACAGTTTGGGGGCTTTATGTTTCTATTAACCCTGGTTTTCCTTGAAATTGCTCATCACTGGGAAACTTTCCTTTTTCTTTCCTTCAAATATCCAAGTCTTTATTCCTAAGGAATTTGTGTATGACAGTGTTTAATTTAAGTAAATTTACTTCAGAAATTTATATTGTCTATAAGCATACTAACACTGCATCAAACTTCTTTTCATGTTTGAAAGATACTTTACCTTTGCTATTACTGAGATTAGAGCTGACTTTCTCTAGAAATCCTTCTGGTTTTCCATCACAGCATTTGCTTATCCACAGGTTTTATTAACAGAATAAAATTGAGCCAAAGACTAGAGCTGAATAAAGGTCATATAAATAACCAATGCCAATAACTGCAGCTGTTAACTGTGTATTTATTTGAAATACTCTTTCCTTCCAGTCAGTCCCAAATCGGTAAATAATGAAAAATTCTCAATTCAGTATATGGGTACTTATGAAGTTATAAAGGTCAAAATGATTGAGGGCCATTTCCAGCACTTTTGCATATATATGTACACAGATATACTCAATGAAATAATTAAACAGTAGATGAAATGATAGAGGGGTTACTATTTAGGTGATATAACTTAAAATTTAATCCACCAGTGTAGTTAATTAAATAGAATAAATATTTTGAGCACAATTATCAGAAAGATTACTTACACAGGAAACATTGTGACCTAAGTATTTAAATCAACTTTTAATTTAATGTTCTAGTTTACCAACTCTTATCCTGTGGAGTCTTGTGATTATGCTAAGCAGATAATTAAGCATGATTAAATGGTAAAATGTAGCCTTAGAGCTATTCTTCTTATTCACATTTACTCACAGTAATATTTCAACTGACTGTTCAGGAATCTTGTAAACCAAATCAAAATTATTATAAATTTAAAATTCTTTTAAATTTCTATTAAAAAGGAATATTATAAGAGTCATCCTCTCTTACCTATATCTGTTAATAAATTGTTGAGATTCTTTGAGAGTTTGGCTTTCAGAAGCAAAAAATAATACAAGAGCACCAGAATGATAGTAACGTGATAGTTCTTTCCACAGATTCACTTTGGAGGCTTAATTTTCCAGGCTCAGGAAAATGCTGCTTATATACATTTTAACTATGTGCATTTGCCAGAAGAAGAAGGAATAATAAAATAAAATTCCCTTGATAGCACCATTGATTCCCTTAATGACAACCTAATGTGATGTTAAAGTGTTGCACTCAGTATGTCAGCAAATTTGGAAAACTCAGTAATAATGAGAGTCCGTTAAAAATCCTTGAAGAGTTATGTGATTTAATCTCAGTTCCTTTTACAAAGAAAAATCTGGCAGATATGTTTAGGACATAAGAGAGAATCAGCAGAATGGAGGCAACAAGTAATTAGAGTTTTAGAGGTAGGTGGTTCTGAAGGTGAGGGTTGCAGTGATATCAGCAAGAATGTACCTAGAATCAATAGTGAGAGGAAGACAAGGGGTGGACCTAACGGTGAATCACTCATTAGTCTTAGAGTATGGAATGAAAATGAACATCTGGAGCACACACATCCAAACTCTTGTTCATGTCTTTCCTAGCCACTCACTGGGCAGTATGGTATCATATGTTAACATTATTTGAATTTTGTTAGTATGCATCTTAGTATGCAAAACTTCTCATTGTCATCCACACATTCCAATAACTTTACATGTGACTGTTTCTTTTTCTAATTAATTTCACTTAAAAAATTTCTAGGAATATTGACCATTATTTTCCTATTCTGCCTCTTCATTCTTATCCATCCTAAACCTTCAGTTTATCTATTAACTTTCTTAGAAGTTTCCCAGGTTGACCTGCAAATATACACAGCTAGAAAGGACTTTAGAAATCATAGATAGTAAGAGAGAACTTGCCTTTTGTCTCTCTTGGAGCACACTAAGGTAAAAGCATCTCTCATAGTGTAGCTCTTTGTCTTCATTATCTTAGATCCTCTGTCATTTTTTTTCTCATTGCTTTCCCATTTCTTTCTGTGATATGAGAGTTGATTCCCATGAGAAGTGAAATTTACCATGCACCAAATAAAGTGGCATGTAAGACGTTTTGATGGCCAGCAGAATTCCTAGGGGTTGCCTCTCTTCATTCAAATACCAATCTGCCTCCACTTTGGAGTTAAATGTGATTGACTTATAAGTGTCAAAGACATCATAAACAAGTCTCCTTCAGAGGAACTGCTCTGTGTTAATATTTAATGCATTTTAAAACCACATTGAAGAATATACAGGCATAGAAAATATTTGGGGTTTTTGTTTTATTTTAGTGTTCTATAAAGAGGATTAAATTTTTATGTGTTTTTGAATAAGAACATAAATCTATTTTATGGGATTTATTAGTTACTAATGTCTTAAGTCACTAAAATAATAGAACAATTATACATCCAAAAAAACCTGAACACTATCACATAGCAACATCTAAACCATATAATTTTGTTAATATTTAAATGAAAAGAGTACCGATAATACTATAAGATACAACCATCTCTCTTTAACATCTCTCTTTCCCTCTTTTTTCAGGGAATCTATAACTTTCTTATTTCTCAGGCTGTAAATAATTGGATTTAAGAAAGGAATTATGACAGTGTAAAACAAAGAGTCCATCATATCTTGGTCATCTGCTTGTGTGGATCCAGGGCGCACATACATGAAAAGAAGAGGCCCATAGTATAACGAGACAGACAGGAGGTGGGCCCCACAGGTGGAGAAGGCCTTCCTTATGCCTTGCAAAGATTTCCTTTTTAATATTGTAAAGAGAACAAGTGTATATGAGATAAGAACTATCAGAATGGTGAACACCTGTATTGAGCCAGAGAAAATAAATATCATCAGAACATTAACAGAAGGATCAGTACAAGAAATTTTAATCAGTGGCATGACATCACAGTAAAAATGAAGTATTACGTTAGAGTTACAAAAGGTTAATCTGAATAAAAGACCTGTATGAATTACGGCATGAAGAAGGCCACCTACAAATGACAAGACTAGCAGCTGCATGCATAGTCTATTGGTCATAATCACTGAATAAAGTAATGGTTTGCAAATGGCCACATGGCGATCATATGCCATTGTTGCCAGCAAAAAACATTCTGTGGTTACACTGATTGCAAAGGAAAAGAATTGTACCTTGCATTCAGAGAGAGAGATCATCTTACTCTTGCCCAGGAAGTTGACTAGCATCTTGGGGGTCACTGTGGATGATAACCAAGTACCTACAAAGGCCAAATTCCCAAGAAAAGAGTACATCGGAATATGAAGTTGAGGGTCATTGTAGATGAGTGCAGTCAAACCAGTGTTTCCCATAATGATGATGAGATATATCATAAAGAACAGCAGAAACAGAAGAATTTGCCACTCTGGTTGATGTACAAGTCCTGTGAGAATGAACTCTCTCAGCTCTGTTGCATTTTTTGTTTCCATATCCTTAATAGATGGCCCCTGAAATGCAATGTAGTAAATGGAAAAAGGACATTATTTATTTTTAAAAATGAATCTGCTGAGAGTAATTGAAATAAAAGCATATGCTAACCTGAATATTGTTTATTTTATTTACTCTTACTATGATACATGAAAAATAGTAGTGGAAAAGTTATATTAAAATAATGCAATTGCATCATTTAAAATTTTGTTCAGAAGTGAGCAGATTTAGAACACAGAAAATCATTATGTCATTTAAAACTTTGCACAGAAACAAGAAGATTTAGAAGAGAAGAAAAACATTCTGAAGATGAGCAAACTTAGGGGATACTAAATAACCTCAGATATGCAGATGACACCACCCTTATGGCAGAAAGCGAAGAGAAACTAAAGAGCCTCTTGATGAAAGTGAAAGACAAGAGTGAAAAAGTTGGCTTAAAACTCAACATTCAGAAAACAAAGATCATGGCATCTGGTCCCATCACTTCATGGCAAATAGATGGGGAAACAATGAAAACAGTGACAGACTTTATTTTGGGGGGCTCCAAAATCACTGCAGATGGTGACTGCAACCATGAAGTTAAAAGACACTTGCTCCTTAGAAGAAAAGCTATGACCAACCTAGACAGCATATTAAAAAGCAGAGACATTGCTTTGTCAACAAAGGTCCATCTAGTCAAAACTAGTCCAGTAGTCAACTATGGATGTGAAAGTTGGATTATAAAGAAAACTGAGCACTGGAGAATTGATATTTTTGAACTGTGGTGTTGAAGGAGACTCTTGAAAGTCCCTTGGACTGCAAGGAGATCAAACCAGTCCATCCTAAATGAAATCAGTCCTTAATATTCATTGGAAGGACTGACATTGAAGCTGAAGCTTCAATACTTTGGCCACCTGATGCAAAGAACTGACTTGCTGGAAAAGACCCTGATGCTGGGAAAGATTGAAGGCAGAAGGAGAAGGGGATGACACAGGATGAGCTAGTCAGATGGCACCACCGACTCAATGGGCATAAGTTTGAGCCAGCTCTGGGAGTTGGTGATGGACAGGGAAGCCTGGCGTGCTGCAGTCCATGGGGTTGCAAAGAGTCAGATACAACCGAGTGACTAAAATGACTGATAGAGTAAGGTCAAGAAATTCTTTGTGTAGAACATGGATGTAAGAACAAAGTAACAATGTCAGAAGGGACCAGTTTATAAAATGAATGAAATGCCATAGGAAGAGCTTGAACTTCATTCTGCAAGCATTTGGCAATAATTTAAAACTTATTAGACAAGGAGAGAGAACATCACTTATTTTTTAAGTTAAATATTTGGCTATAGAAAATAGGGTTCAGGGAGAAGAAACTTGCATCATAAATAATAATTAGGAAGCTGTAGCTATTGTCCAATGATTCCTAAACCAGATTACACATCAGAATTGTCTGGGGGAGTTTTGTGCAAAATATTGATTCTGAAGTATAACTGAAGAAATTGATTCAGTAGATCATGAATGGGCTCTGATAAAAGGCATTTTCTAAATATTCACCAGGTGATCTAAATGTACGTGAAATTCTTAGTTCATGTGATATAACATTAGGAATGATGAGGAAGACAAAGAGATCAACATAAAATGAGAATGAAGATCACTTGTACTGCTGAACTCAAGTTTGTGTTCCCAATGCATAGAGAGACCAGACAAACCAAAAGTTTGGAAGTTTGAAACAGAGAAGTTTAGTACAGGGCTAGGCAAGGGGAATATGTGGCTTATGTTCTAAAATCCTAACTCATCCTTGGTTTTTGAGGAAGAGTGTTTAAAGGCAAAACTTGGGATGAGGGCTGCGGAATGTATGACTCTCTTCTGATTGGTTTGTGGTGAGGCAGGTAACAGGGTCTGTTCCAGGAATCTTGTGCTCAGCCTGAAGTTACCATCTTCTACCTGGATAGAGGCCTTAAAGAAAAATTAAAGCTATGTTGTTATGTATATTCCTTGAGGGAGAACAAGGACCCTGCTTCATCTCTGCAATATTGTTTGCTGACCATTCATCTTTGCTTCTGTATTCCCTCCCTTTTCCTAATTAAAACCTGTTTGAATCTGACCTTAGGAACTCAGAGAAGGTCTAGGAGCTAAAGCTTTTTTCCTACAAAGAAATGGGAAATAATGAAAGTCTTTTGTACTTATGAGGGTCCCACAGGGTCCTGCTCAGTGTCATTGGAACTTGGTGACATGTAAGATGTGAAGGAGTGATTAGTAAAGGAGAGAGACTAACTAAGTGACTGGGCAGATGGACATCAAAAATTGACATAGAAGATTCAGAGGCAGTAGCTAGTTTTTGCAAGAACATCTTCTGGATATTCAAGTTAGATAAACTTCACAGTATGATTCTACAAAAAATTGATAGAAATAATGACTTGGGAGTCATTGAGGAGGCTGAAATACATAGTATGTATGACCTTTCCATTGGCCAGTGTGAGTAAGGTAAAAAGAGAGAAGGCATGAAAATAAATTTGAGGAAGTTATATTAGAGAGAAATGGATGTATATCATTTATTAGATGGAAAAATCTGATCCTCTTTTTTTACCATATGAGTCTTGGTGGCAAACAAAAACTGTCATCCACTCTAGAAGCCAAAATTCTAGAAAGTGACTTTGCTCTCCCTCTTGAACCTAGAATGGGGCAGGGGCCGAGGGGCGGGGGGCGACGGTTGGTGAGGCATTTTATTTAGGGTTAGACACTCAAACTCTTCCCTTGTGGCTCAGCTGGTAAAGAATCTGCCTGCAATGCAGCCCACCTGGGTTTGATCCCTGGTTTGGGAAGATCCCCTGGAAAAAGGAAAGGCTATACTTCCCCAGTATTCTGGCCTAGAGAATTTCATGGACTATATAATCCACAGGGTTGCAAAGAGTCAGACATGACTGAGCAACTTTCACTTTCACTCAAACTCAGGGCTTCCCTGGTAGCTCAGCTGGTAAGGAATCTGCCTGCAATGCAGGAGACCTGGGTTCAGTCCCTGAGTTGGGAAGATCCCCTGGAGCGGGGCTTGGCAACCCACTCTAGTATTCTTGCCTAGAGAAATCCCCATGAACAGAAGAGGTTGGTGGGCTACAGTTCATGGAGTTGTAAAGAGTGGGACATGACTGAGTGACTAAGCAAAGCACCCAAACTCACCACACTGCATTTAGAATATATATAAAGACAAAAATCATATGTGCACAAAAAGAATTTTGTTTGCCAACTCAACCAAGGAAAAAGTGTCATGACCCCAGAAAATGAATCCTATGTCTACCACAATGGCATTGTCAGTGTGCAGGGTGGCATTTAAGTTCAACTACAATGATAACAGGTCTTACCGAACTAGAACTGAAACATGATTTGGGTGTCAGCTGTCTGATTTTTCTTTTTTTTAATTTAATTTTTTTAAAAATTTTTATTTTTACTTTATTTTACTTTACAATACTGTGTTGGTTTTGCCATACATTGACATGAATTCACCACGGGTGTACATGAGTTCCCAAACATGAACCCCCCTCCCACCTCCCACCCCATATCATCTCTCTGGATCATCCCCGTGTGTACCTTCCCATTTATCCAGTGGATTTCTTCAACTTACCCTAGCATTGCTTCATTGGAGCCAATTTCCATTCAATTAACTTAATTCTTCTTGCAACCAAGGGCTCTGGGTCACCCAAAAGGAGAAAAAGAAAGACAAAAAAATGCTACTGAGCAGAGTGAATAGAAGAAGCAGGAGGGAACTGGAAAACTGTGTTGGGAACTCAAACAGAGGAAAATACTCGAGAAGAACAAAGTCAAATACAGTCCTTAAAGCAAAATGAATATTCTGATAGAATGGAGTGAAAAGAAATCTTTGCATGTGGGAATTACGTGACTTTTAGTGGCTTTAGTGAGAGCAGTTTTCATCTTGTGACGGAGCTGAGTTAGAGAACACTGAGAAGTGGCACAGCAGTGAGGAGAATGAAAGAAAGTATCTAATACGGCAAGAACAGTTTGCATTTCTTGACCAAACTAGATAACATATTAAAAAGCAGAGACATTACTTTGCCAACAAAGTCAAGGCTATGGTTTTTCCACTGGTCATGTATGGATGTGAGAGTTGACTGTAGAGAAAGCTGAGTGCTGAAGAATTGATGCTTTGGCACTGTGATGTTGGAGAAGACTCCTGAGAGTCCCTTGGACTGCAAGGAGATCCAACCAGCCCATCCTAAAGGAAATCAGTCCTGGGTGTTCATTGGAAGGACTGATGCTGAAGCTCAAACTCCAATACTTTGGCCACCTCCTGCGATGAGTTGACTCATTGGAAAAGACCCTGATGTTGGGAGGGACTGGGGGCAAGAGGAGAAGGGGATGACAGAGGATGAGATGGCTGGATGGCATCACCGACTCGATGGACATGAGTTTGGGTAAACTCCAGGAGTTGGTGATGGACAGGGAGGTCTGGCATTCTGCGATTCATGGGGTCGGAAAGAGTTGGACACGACTGAGCGATGGAACTGAACTGAACCGAACCACCGGAAGACAAATGTGATTTTTTTTTTCCTGTAGAACAATATCATGTAGTTTTTCAAAAGAGAAAGAGGAAAGTATTGAGATAAGAATGGGTAGAGAAGTGAAGTGGAAAATTTGATTGAGTGAAAAGGAAACAGAAAGGAACAAAAAGCAGAAAGAGATTAAGGACCATGGATAAGCATAGAAAAGATCAGGAAATGGAGAGAGAGAGAAATATTAGAAAGGCTGAAGATGAATAAAAGTCTCAGAGTTTGGGGGCTTAGTGGTGGCAAATATTTGTCTTAACTCTGGTTTCATCAAAAGTTGGCAGCACTGGGAAATCTTTCTTTTACTTTTATTCAAAATTCCAAGTTTATTTTCGTATGGAATTTATATATGAAATAGTATTGCATTTTCAATTTATTTTAAAATTGTTCATAAATATACTAGCATTGCCTCAGTTCTTCTCATATTTAAAAGATGCTTTATCATTGTTATTAGTGTAGTGAAAGCTGAATTTATCTAGATATTCAGCTTTCCTTTATAGCATTTGCTTCTCCACAACTTTTAGTAGCAGAATCAAATTGAGCTAAAAACTAAAGCTGAATAAAGGCAATGTACCTGTAATTGCAGTTCTTCCATGCAGTCCCAAATTAATAAATAATCAGAAATTCTTAATTCAGTGTGTGGGTACTTAAGGCCTACCTTTTACTAAAGGTCAAAAGAGACTAGAAGGGTATTTTTACCATTTCAGAAGATACGTAAATAGATAGATAGATGATATATTTACATATTCAGTGAAATAACCTAAGAAATACACAGGAAAGTAGTGAATGTAGGTTAACTAAGTAAAATAAATATTTTGAACACAATTGTCAGGAAGATCTTCCATGGAAAACATTGTGGCCTAAATATTTCAACCCACTATTAATTTATTTAATATTCCAGTTTACCAAAGCTTATCTTATGGAATAATTATATAATAATTATAGTAACCAAATAATTAAATATCATTAAGGATTACAATGTGGCCTTAGAGCTATCTTGCTTAACCATATTTATTCACAATAATAAAATATACAAATTATTCACTATTTTTCATTTTCACTTGGCTATTTTGATATCTTGTAAACCAATTCAAAATTATTATAAGTTTTATAATATTTTTAACTTTCGGTTCAATTCAGTTGCTCAGTCGTGTCCGACTCTTTGTTTTTAGTAAAAACATAATGATATTATAAAAATCATTCTCTCTTACCTGTATCTACTAAGATGTTTTCAAGATCAGCTTTCTGAAGTAGAAAATAATACAAGAGCACTGCAATGACAATAACACAGGCAACAGTTCTTTGTACACTGTTTCATTTTGAAGGCTTCATTTTCCAAGTTCAGGAAACTGTTGTTTATATGAATTTGTCTTTAACACAGAGTCAATAAGTTGTACAGTTGTGTGCTTTTGTCAGAAGAGGAAAGAGCTTAGAACTCAAATTCCCCTGATAATGCCCAAAGATCGCGTTTAGGACAAAGCTAAGCTGGTCTACTGGGCATTTTGGACTTGGACATGTATGAGAAATCCAGGCTGTCTCATTGGACATTACAGACTGAAATCATAAACATCAAGTCCTTGTAGACAGTTCCCAAGTTTATCAATTGAAATTGCACTTCACACCACTTCTTTCCACCACAGGCACTTTTGAAATGTTTATGCAGACTCCAGTTTATCTATAAATTCAATAGTCTAAGTTCTTTGATGAGTGCAGTATTACCTGAGCTCATCACACATGATTTGAGTGAGGCCAAAGTTACAGATTCTCTTTAGCCGTCAACTCCTAAATTTTTCCTTCTTGTGCAAACCATTGCTCACATTCCACAACTACACCTGACTTCCTACTTTAAGCTGAAAACTAGTGAGAAATCTTACTAGGCAAAATCCGCGGGAGGAGAAAAGGAAAAAGAAAACTGAGGACCACTGTGGGAAGTGGCCTAGGTTAGTGCTTCTCAAACATTATTCCAGAGGTTTTTTTAAAATGCAAATTCTGTTTAAGCAGTGATGACTGTGTTTCTACATTTCTAATATGGTGTTGTCTCCAGACATTTGCCTCCTTCAGTTTCATCATCTGCAGGCCTATCTTATCAAAAAACCAGATAATTAGATAAATAAACCAAAAAATTTCGCAAATGTAGCAGAAATATAAAAAGAGAAGCAAAGAGGAGTCAGAGTGGTCAAGGGAGGCCAGCATTGGTGGGGTCCCATCAGATCTCATGGTAGGTGAGATTTTGTTCTATACCCCAACTTAAATGAAAACTGTTGAGGGATTTTGAACATGGTGGTCACGTGTTCGGATTTGCCTTTAAGTATAAACAAAGTTGCCATTGAGCATCACTGAAGAAAATAATGGCATTATTTACATCAAAATATTATAATATGACAATTGTGATGCTGTGTTTTATATCTGAAGTGTACAACGAATGTTTAACCGCTGCTTGGGATTTGATTGGAAGTTAGAGGCAAAGCAAAGGACATTTTTTGGGTCATTTTTCAATTCTTCTATGAATTAGAATTCTGCTAGTGAAAGCTAAAAAGGAGGTGAAAAAGAAAATATAGATAAAGAGAAGTCACTGTGGAAACTCAGCAGACAGATGAAGTAAGCGGTATAATGTGCATCAACACATATAATATGTAGCTTTAAAATAACCCACCCTTGCCTTAAACATATTGCCCACTTCAATATTGTGTAACTATCTTTTCACTCTTTTTTTTAATCTATCAGGTTTTTGTTTGTTGTTGTTGTTGTTGTTTTAATTTAACAGGTGTCTGCATTGTTGCTTCCAGTATAAGCAGTCTTTCCAATTTTATCATTTCAGTAGGTGGGTCATGATATCTCACTATGGTCTTAATTTGCATTTCTCCCAATGACAAATTATATTGAGAATGTTTATTCTGTCTTACAAAATAAATCCAAAAAGATATTACTATAATTTATGTCAAATAATGTTCTAGTATGTTTTCTTGTAAGGATTCATGCATGCTAAGTCACTTCAGTCGTGTCTGACTCTTTGCAACCCTATAGACTGGGGCCCACAAGGCTCTTCTGTCCATGGGATTCTCCAGGCGAGAATTTTGGTGTGGGTTCCCATTTCCTACTCCAGGGGATCTTCTCAACCCAGGGATCAAACCTACATCTCTTATGTCTGCTGCATTAGCAGGTGACTTCTTCACCACTAGTGCTACCTGAGAATTAGGCAATGGCACCCCACTCCAGTACTCTTGCATGGAAAATCCCGTGGACAGAGGAGCCTGGTAGGCTGCAGTACATGGGGTCGCGAAGAGTTGGACACGACTGAGCAACTTCACTTTCACTTTTCACTTTCATGCATTGGAGAAGGAAATGGCAACCCACTCCAGTGTTCTTGCCTGGAGAATCCCAGGGATGGCGGAGCCTAGTAGGCTGCTGTCTATGGGGTTGCACAGAGTCGGACACAACTGAAGCAACTTAGCAGCAGCAGCAGCAGCAGCAGCAGTGCTACCTGGAAAGCCACTTTAAGGATTTATGTCTTACATTTTTGTCTTTAAGCCATTTTGAGTTTATTTTTGTATATGGTGTGAGAAAGTGTTCTAACTTCATTCTTTTATATGTAACATCCAGTTTTCCCAGGAGCACTTATTTTTTTAATTTATTTTTAATTGCTGGATAATTGCAATGTTGTATTGGTTTCTGCCATACAATAACATGAATCAATCATAGGTGTACACTTGTCTCCTCCCTCTTGAACCTCCCACCTCTCTAGGTCATCACAGAGCACCAGATTGAGCTCCCTGTGTTATACAGCAACTTCCCACCAGCTATCTATTTTACACATGATAATGTGTATGTTTCAATGCTGCTCTCTCAGTTTGTCCCACCTTCTCTTTTCCCTGCTGTGCCCACAAGTCCACTCTCTATATCTACGTCTCTATTCTTGCCATACAAATAGGTTCATCAGTACCGTTTTTCTAGATTTCATAAATATGTGTTAATACATATTTGTTTTTCTCTTTTTAACTTGCTTCACCCTATATAACAGGTTCATCCATCTCAGTTCAGCTGACTCAAATTCATTCCTGTTTATGGCCAGCAGCACTTACTGAAGAGACTGAATTTTCTCATTGTATGTCATTCTTTTATTGTAGATTAATTAATGATAAGTTTATGGGTTTATGTCTGGGCTCTCCTTTGTGTTCCATTAATCTATACATCTGTTTTTGTCCCAGTGCCATATTGTCTTGATGACTTTAATTTGTAGTATATTCTCAAATCAGGGAGTATATATACCTCCAGCTCTGTTATTTCTTCTCAGGATTGTTTTGGCTATTTGAATTATTTTGTTTTTCAATACAAATTTTAGTACTATTTGTTCTATCATGAAAAATGCCATGATACTTTGACAGGGATTGAACTCAATCTGTGTATTACCCTGTGTAGTATGTCATTATAACAAGGTTGATTCTTCCAGTTTAAGAACACAGTGTATCTTTTCATCTATTTGTGTATGCTTTCATGTCTATTATCAGTGTCTTATAGTTTTCCTAGTTATTCTATGTCCTTAGGTAGGTTTATTGCTAGGTATTTTATTTTTTAATCTAACTATAAATGAGATGTCTCCTTAATATCTGTTTCTGATGGTTCATTGTTAATTCATAGAAATGCATCAGATTTCTGTATTTTAATTTTGCATCTTGCAACTTTATTGATGTTGAATTTTTTCAAAAGGTTTTTCTGCATGTATTGAAATGATCATATGATTTATATTCTTCAATTTTTTTGCTGTAGTGTATCACAGTGATTGACTTGCAGAACCATCTTTGCATACTTGGTGTAAAACCCACTTAATCATGTGCGATCTTTTTAATATATTGTTGAAATTGGTTTGCTAATATTCATTTGAAGATTTTTGCCTTGGTGTTCATCATAGATATGGGCCTATAACTTTTTGTGATATATGTATTTCTAGCTTTTCTATCAGGGTAATCCTGGCAATGTACAATGAGTTTGGAAGCTTTCTTTCCTCTGTAATTTTTCGAATACTTTGAGAAGGATGAATGTTAACTTTTCTCTAAATGTTTGATAGAATTCACCTGTGAAGCTATCTTGTATTGGACTTTTGTTTGTTGGGAGTTTTTGTTGTGTTTGTTGTTGTTGTTACTTTACTGATTCAGTTTCTCTGCTTGTAATTGGTCTGTTCATATTTTCTATTTCTTTCTGGTTCTGTCTTGAGAGACTGTACATATCTTGGTATTTATCCTTTTCTTCTAGGTTATCCATTTTATTGACATATAGTTTGTTCATAGTAATCTCTTATGATCCTTTGTAATTCTATGGCGCTGGTTGTCATTTATTCTTTTCCATTTCTTATTTTTTGATTTGGATCCTCTTTCTTTTGATGAGTCTGGCTAAAGTTTTAACAGTTTTGTTTATCTTTCAAAGAACCAGTTCTTAGTTTCATTAATCTTTTATATTTTTTCTTTTAATCTCTTTCATTTATTTCTGCTTTGACCTGTATGTTTTATTTTCTTTTACATGGGAATGAGATTTTTCTTATTTCTGAGGTTGACTTGTTTTGCTGTAAACTTTCGTCTAATAACTGCCTTTGCAGGATCATTGTGTTTTCATTATTTCACCCTCTTTAAAAAAATTTCTTCTTTGATTTCTTCATTGACCTGTTGAATTGTTAGTAGTGTGTTATTTAGCTTCCACATTTTTGTGTTTTCTGGAGGGATTTGTTTTTCTCATTATTGATTTCTAGTCTCAAAATATTGTGGTCAGAATGCTTGATCTGATTTTAATTTTCTTAAATTTCCTAAGGCTTGTTTTTGCTGCCATTCGTGCTTTATCCTGGAGAGTGTTCCATATGCATTTGAAACAATGTGCTTTTGCTGTTATGGGGTGGAATGTCCTGTATACATATCTGTTAAGCCCATTTGATCTAAAGAATCATTGAAGATCAGTTTCCTTACTGATTTTCTGTGTGGATGATCCATCCACTAATGTAAGAGGAATGTTAATGTCCCCTACTAAGACTGTTTTATTGTCAACATCTTCCTTTATGTTCATCAATATTTGCTTTCTGTCTTGTGCTTCTATGTGGAGTACATACATATTTACAACGGTTATATCTTCTTGGATGATCCCTTGATCATTATGTAGTGTATTTCTATGTCTCCTGTTCCTGTCTTTGTTCTAAAGTCTATTTTATTTGATATAAGTATTGCTACCTTGTGGCTCAGCTGGTAAAGAATCTGCTTGCAGTGGAAGAGAAATGGGTTTGATCCCTGGGTTGGAAAGATCCCCTGGAGAAGGGAAAGGCTACCCACTCCAGTAATCTGGCCTAGAGAATTCCATGGACTGTACAGTCCATGGGGTTGCAAAGAAGCAGACATAATTGAGCAACTTTCACTTTCACTTCACCCTAGGTTTATTTTGATTTCCATTTATATGGAATAACTTTCATCCCTCCATTTTCAGTCTCTGTGGGTCTTTAGATCTGAAGTGAGTATCTGTGGGATAAATATGGGTATTGTTTTTGTATCCCTTCAGCCTTTCTGTATGTTTTGATTAAAGCATTTAGTCTTTTTACATTAAAATAATTATTGATAGTATGTACATATTGCCATTTTATTAGTTGTTTTGAGGTTGTTTTGTACTTCTTTTTTATGCTTTCTTCTTCTTTGATTTCTTCCCTTCTGACTTGATAACCTTATGGCTTGTATTTCTTCCTACATTTTATGTGCTGTATCTATTATGATATTTGGTTTGTGGTTGCTATTAGGTTTATACATAGCAGTCTATATTGGGATATCAGTTCAGTTGCTCAGTCGTGTCCGACTCTGCTACCCCATGGACTGCAGCACGCTGGGCTTCCCCATCCATCACCTACTCCCAGAGGTTGCTCAAACTCATGTCCATCAAGTGGGTGATGCCATCAAACCATCTCATCCTCTGTTGTCCAATTCTCCTCCTGCCTTCAGTCTTTCCCAGAATCAGGGTCTTTTCTAATGAGTCAGTTCTTCTCATCAGGTGACCAAAGTATCAGAGCTTCCAATGAATATTCAGAATTGATTTTCTTTAGGATAATTGGTTTGATCTTGCAGTCCAAGGAACTCTCAAGAGTGTTCTCCGACACCACAGTTCAGAAGCATCCATTTTTTGGTGCTCAGCTTTCTTTATGGTCCAGCTCTTACAAATCTACATGACTCCTGGGAAACCCATAGCTTTGACTATACAGACCTTTCTTGGCAGAGTAATGTCTTCTCTTTTTAATATGCTGTCTAGTTTTGTCATAGCTTTTCTTCCAAGGAGCAAATGTCTTTTAATTTCATGGCTGCAATCACCTTCTGCAGTGATTTGGGAGCCCCCAAAAATAAAGTCTGTCACTATTTCCATTGTTTTCCCAGCTCTCTGCCATGAAATGATAGGACCAATGCCATGATCATTTTATTTTTAATGTTGAGTTTTAAGCCAGTTTTTTCACTCTTCTCTTTCACTTTCATCAAGAGGCTCTTTAGTTCCTCTCTGCTTTCTGTCATAGGGTGATGTCATCTGCATACCTGAGATTATTGGTATTTCTCCTTGTAATCTTGATTCCAGCTTGTGCTTCATTTAGCCTGACATTTCACATGATGCATTCTGCATATAAATTAAATAAGCAGGGTGACAATATACAGCCTTGATATACTCCTTTCCCAATTTGGAACCAGTCTGTTGTTCCATGTCCAGTTCTAACTGTTGCTTCTTAACCTGCATACAGATTTCTCAGGAGGCAGGTCAGGTGGTCTGGTATTCCCATCTCTTTCAGAATTTTCCACAGATTGTTTTGGTTTGCCATTTTTTCTCCAAAAAGTCTTCTCAACCTGTAGATCATACCTGTTTCTCTTGCATCTCCTGCATTGGCAGTCGGTTTCTTTCCCACCAGCTATGTGTGGTAACTAAGCTGACAAAAGGTGGACTTGTGGTGGTTCATATTTTGTCTCATGTTGACTTGGTCTAGATTGCCCAGATATCCAGTTATCATTATTTTTGTGTGTGTCTGTGTGTTTCTAAAAGAGGTTAGTATTGCCTTAGTAGACTTAGTAAAGTGGATTACAGCACCCTTTGTATGTGAGTGAAATCTCATCCATTCTGGGCCTGTATGGAACAGAAAGGCAGAGGAAGGCTGATTGATCAGAACATGAGTCTTATTTTGCCCTTCATGCTATTGGTTCTCAGGTTTTCATACAAGGGCTGGAATGTATACCATCAGTTCTTCTATTTCAAACCTGATAACTGCCTCAGCTTTCCTGGAACTCCCCCATGCAGATAACAGACCACAGATCTTCTCAGCCTGCATAATAAGGTGACCCAAATCTAATAATATTTATCTTTAGATATAGATATATGTGTATACATAGGTTTACAAAGAGAGTGATATAGGTTGATTTCTATATTTGTCTTCATATATGTATACCTACTGTTGGTACTACCCTGGATAATTCTGATTGATATAAAGACTATATATTTAGCGAACCTTTTTCTTTATACTGAAAAATAAATGGAAATATCATGATGCAGTCATTAACTGTAACCCTCAAATGAGGCTGACTTACATCCCTTCTCATCATATTATTACCACATAAGGAATAGCTTGTATGTGAAATTTCTTTGAGAATTATGGTCCAAAAATCATATAATCCTGACAACTAATTCTTTTCAGTGATAACCAATTTATCTCTCCTGGAAGCTGACCTAGTTTAACTTTGTGAGTACCTCCAGAAATATGTAAAAATAAGATTATTGTAAATATTTTAATCCAAACATCTAACTTAAGAGCTTCTCCTGATATATCCCAGGAAATAATCCTCATGATAAAAAGAAAAAGATGTAATTCACTTTAGGTGTATTATACTTGTGATTTTCTTTAAAGACATTTAGAGTGTCTTTAAAGTACACTGACATGCAGTAGTTATCCCAGGGCAAGTGATCCCCCTGAACTCATTACAAAATTGATATCAAGTAAAAGACTCTAACTTCATCTGAAGTATTTTAAAGACGATGCTGTGAAAGTGCTGCACTCAATATGCCAGCAAATTTGGAAAACTCAGCAGTGGCCACAGGACTGGAAAAAGACAGTTTTCATTCCAATCCTAAAGAAAGGCAATGCTGAAGAATGCTCAAACTACTGCACAATTGCACTCATCTCACATGCTACTAAAGTAATGCTCAAAATTCTCCAAGCCAGGCTTCAGCAATATGTGAACTGTGAACTTTCCGATGTTCAAGCTGGTTTTAGAAAAAGCAGAGGAATCAGAGATCAAATTGCCAACATCTGCTGGATCATGGAAAATGCAAGAGAGTTCCAAAAAAAAAACATATATTTCTGCTTTATTGACTATGCCAAAGCCTTTGATTGTGTGGATCACAGTAAACTGGAAAATTCTGAAAGAGATAGGAATACCAGACCACCTGACCTGCCTCTTGAGAAACCTGTATGCAGGTCAGGAAGCAACAGTTAAGACTGGACATGGAAAAACAGACTGGTTCCAAATAGGAAAAGGAGTGCGTCAAGGCTGTGTATTGTCACCCTGCTTATTTAACTTATATGCAGAGTACATCATGAGAAACGCTGGGCTAGAAGAAGCACAAGCTAGAATCAAGATTGCTGGGAGAAATATCAATAACCTCAGATATGCAGATGACACCACTCTTATGGCAGAAAGTGAAGAAGAACTAAATAGCTTCTTGATGAAAGTGAAAGAGGAGAGTGAAAAAGTTGGCTTAAAGCTCAACATTCAGAAAACTGAGATCATGGCATCTGGTCCCATCATTTTATGGCAAATAGATGGGGAAACAGTGGCTGACTTTATTTTTTCTGGGCTCCAAAATAACTGCATATGGTGATTGCAGCCATGAAATTAAAAGACGCTTATAAATTAAAAGATGCTTACTCCTTAGAAGAGCTTCCCTCATAGCTCTTTTGGTAAAGAATCTGCCTGCAGTGCAGGAGACCTGAGTTCAATACCTGGGTAGGGAAGATCCTCTGGAGAAGGAAATAGCAACCCACTCCAGTATTCTTGCCTGGAGAATCCCATGGACAGAAGAGCCTGGCAGGCTACACTCCATGGGGTCACAAGAGTCGGACACGACTTAGTGACTAAACCACCACTACTCCTTGGAAGGAAAGTTATGACCAACCTAGACAGTATATTAAAAAGCAGAGACATTATTTTGTCAACAAAGGTACATCTAGGCAAGGCTACGGTTTTTCCAGTGGTCATGTATGGATATGAGAGTTGATGCTTTTGAACTGTCGTGTTGGAGAAGACTCTTGAGAGTCCCTTGGACTGCAAAGAGATCCAAACAGTCCATTTTAAGGAGATTGGTCCTAGGTGTTCATAGGAAGGACTGATGTTGAAGCTGAAACTCCAATACTTTGACCATCTCATGCGAAGAGCTGACTCATTGGAAAAGACCCTGCACTGGTAAAGGATAAATAAAATTGACAAACCATTAGCCAAACTCATCAAGAAATAAAGGGAGAAAACTCAAATCAATAAAATTAGAAATGAAAATGGAGAGATCACAACAGACAATACAGAAATACAAGGGATCATAAGAGACTACTATCAGCAATTATATGCCAATAAAATGGACAATGTGGAAGAAATGGACAAATTCTTAGAAAAGTACAGCTTTCCAAAACTGAACCAGGAAGAAATAGAAAACCTTAACAGACCCATCACAAGCACAGAAATTGAAGCTGTAATCAGAAATCTTCCAGCCAACAAAAGCCCAGGACCAGACAGCTTCACAGCTGAATTCTACCAAAAATTTAGAGAAGAGCTAACACCTATCCTACTCAAACTCTTCCAGAAAATTGCAGAGGAAGGTGAACTTCCAAACTCATTCTATGAGGCCAACATCACCCTAATACCAAAACCTGACAAAGATGCCACAGAAAAAGAAAACTACAGGCCCATATCACTGATGAACATAGATGCAAAAATCCTTAACAAAATTCTAGCAATCAGAATCCAACAACACATTAGAAAGATCATACACCATGACCAAGTGGGCTTTATCCCAGGGATGCAAGGATTCTTCAATATACACAAATCAATCAATGTAATAACCACATTAACAAATTGAAAAATAAAAGCCATATGATTATCTCAATAGATGCAGAGAAAGCATTTGACAAAATTCAACATCCATTTATGATAAAAAAAAAACTCTCCAGAAAGCAGGAATAGAAGGAACATACCTCAACATAATAAAAGCTATATATGACAAACACACAGCAATCATTATCCTCAATGGTGAAAAATTGAAAGCATTTCCCCTAAAGTCAGGAACAAGACAAGGGTGCCCACTTTCAACACTACTATTCGACAAGTTCTAGAAGTTTTGGCCACAGCAATCAGAGCAGAAAAAGAAACAAAAGGAATCCAAATTGGAAAAGAAGAAGTAAAACTCTCACTGTTTGCAGATGACATGATCCTCTACATAGAAAACCCTAAGGACTCCACCAGAAAATTACTACAGCTAATCAATGAATATAGTAAAGTTGCAGGATATAAAATCAACACACAGAAATCCCTTGCATTCCTATACACTAATAATGAGAAAATAGAAAAAGAAATTAAGGAAACAATTCCGTTCACCATTGCAACGAAAAGAATAAAATGCTGAATATATCTACCTAAATAAACTAAAGACCTATATATAGAAAACTATAAAACACTGGTGAAAGAAATCAAAGAGGGCACAAATAGATGGAGAAATATACCATGTTCATGGATCAGAAGAATCAATATAGTGAAAATGAGTATACTACCCAAAGCAATCTATAAATTCAGTGCAATCCCTATCAAGCTACCAACAGTATTTTTCGCAGAGCTAGAACAAATAATTTCACAATTTGTATGGAAATAGAAAAAACCTCGAATAGCCAAAGCAATCTTGAGAAAGAAGAATGGAACTGGAGGAATCAACTTGCCTGAATTCAGGCTCTACTACAAAGCCACAGTCATCAAGACAGTATGGTACTGGCACAAAGACAGACATATAGATCAATGGAACAAAATAGAAAGCCCAGAGATAAATCCACACACCTATGGACACCTTATCGTTGACAAAGGAGGAAAGAATATACAATGGAGTAAAGACAATCTCTTTAACAAGTGGTGCTGGGAAAACTGGTCAACCACTTGTAAAAGAATGAAACTAGAACACTTTTTAACACCATACACAAAAATAAACTCAAAATGGATTAAAGATCTAAACATAAGACCAGAAACTATAAAACTCCTAGAGGAGAACATAGGCAAAACACTCTCAGACATAAATCACAGCAGGATCCTCTATGACCCACCTTCCACAATATTGGAAATAAAAGCAAAAATAAACAAATGGGGTCTAATTAAACTTAAAAGCTTCTGCACAACTAAAGGAACTATAAGCAAGGTGAAAAGACAGCCTTCGGAATGGGAGAAAATAATAACAAATGAAGCAACTGACAAACAACTAATCTCAAAAATATACAAGCAACTCATGCAGCTCAATTCCAGAAAAATAAACGACCCAATCAAAAAATGGGCCAAAGAACTAGATAGACATTTCTCCAAAGAAGACATACAGATGGCTAACAAACACATGACAAGATGCTCAACATCACTCATCAGAGAAATGCAAATCAAAACCACAATGAGATACCGTTTCATGCCAGTCAGAATGGCAGCGATCCAAAAGTCTACCAGCAACAAATGCTGGAGAGGGTGTGAAGAAAAGGGAACCCTCTTACACTGTTGGTGGGAATGCAAACTAATACAGCCACTATTGAAAACAGTGTGGAGGTTCCTTAAAAACTTGGAAATAGACCAGTTCATATCAGCTGCATGGTTAGTCAGCTGAAATTAACCGTGAATCACTTTAGTGACCTGTGAAGCGGCCTTTGAAGTAACTAGTCCATTTTGTGGTCTTTTGCCACACTGTTTTTATAATTTGTGTCATTGCCTAATTAGTTGATATTTAAAATTCTTTGACGATTTCTCTGTAGTTTCATGCTTAATTTCTTTCCAAATATTTGTAAAAGAACAGTTCTGTATGTTTTCCTTGCTGTTGGAGTGCTCTGGCAGTGTGTCTGCTTTCATCATTGGTTTTGATTTCCTGTCTCATTCTGTTGTCTGCTTAGTTGTCGTCAATTCAGACCCCCCCACCCCCACCCCTCGAGGCTGTAGCTTACTCATCCATCTCCCCTCCGCTGTCCCCCCACTTGCTCTGGTCTGTGGTCCACAGCCTGTGTCCCCTTAGTCGGGTTTGTGCTTTGTCTTCATGTCCCATTAAATGGTGTTTTTCCCCCATAGCAGTAAGTTGAATTGGTGTATCACTATGCAGTTACAGGAGAAGGCAATGGCAACCCACTCCAGTACTCTTGCCTGGAAAATCCCATGGACAGAGGAGCCTGGTAAGCTGCAGTCCACGGGGTCACACAGAGTCGGACATGACTGAAGCAACTTAACAGTATCAGTATGACTCAGCAATCCCACTGCTGGGCATACACACTAAGGAAACCAGAATTGAAAGAGACACGTGTACCCCAGTGTTCATCACAACACTGTTTATAATAGCCAGGACATGGAAGCAACCTAGATGTCCATCAGCAGATGAATGGATAAGAAAGCTGTGGTACGTATACACAATGGAGTATTACTCAGCTATTAAAAAGAATACATTTGAATCAGTTCTAATGAGGTGGGTGAAGCTGGAACCTATTATACAGAGTGAAGTAAGCCAGAAAGAAAAACACCAATAGAGTATACTAACACATATATATGGAATTTAGAAAGATGGTAATGATAAACCAGTATGTGAGACAGCAAAAGAGCCACAGATGTATAGAACAGTCTTTTGGACTCTGTGGGAGAGGGAGAGGGTGGAAAGATTTGGGAGAATGGCATTGAAACATGTATAATATCATATAAGAAATGAATCGCCAGTCTAGGTTCGATGCAGGATACAGGATGCTTGGGGTTGGTGCACTGGGATGACCCAGAGGGATGGTATAGGGAGGGAGGTGGGAGGGGGGTCAGGATGGGGAACACGTGTACACCCATGGCGGATTCATGTTGATGTATGGCAAAACCAATACAATATTGTAAAGTAATAATAATAATAATAATAAATTTTTTTAAATTAATGAAGTGGTCAGTACATGAAATCTTAAACAATGTCACAGTATATGTACTACATTATAAAATTACAGAAGGTTAATCTGACTTTGGTGTTAATGGTAAAAGATCTGCCTGTCAATGCAGGAGACACTGATCCCTGGGTCATGAAGATTCCCTGGTGGAGGAAATGGCAACCCACTCCAGTCTTCTTGCCTGGAGAGTCCCATGGACAGAAGAGCCTGGTGGGCTACAGTCCCATGGGGTTGCAAAGAGTCAAGACACGACTGAGCAACTAACACATACAATCTGAATTGAAAAACATGATGAAGTATGGCATGAACAAGGCTACCTAAAAATGACAAAAGTAACAGCTGGTTGCATAGTCTATTGGTCATATTTACTGCAAAAAGTAATGGTTTTCATATGGCCACGTAGTGATCATACGCCATAGTTGCTAGCAAAAACCATTCTGTGGTTACTCTGATTGCAAAGGAAAAAAATTATATCTTGCATTAAGTTAGACAGATCATTTTGCTCTTGGCAGAGATTCTCTAGCAACTGGATGAGGGCAGGATGGTCACTGTGGATGATATCTAGCAATCTACAAAGGCCAGATTCTCAAGGAATAAGTACTTGGGCGCATGAAGGTGGGGGTCATTCCATAACAGAGCAGTCAGACCAAGGTTCCTCACAATAGTGATGAGATATATCAGCAAGAACACCAATGACAAGGGGATTTGCCATTTGGTTGATATGTAAGTCCTGTGAAAATAAACTGTCAGTAATATTGCATTTTCTTTTTCCATATCCTCACTGGGTGGTGTCTGAAATCCATGGAGTCAGAAATTAGTGAAATTATGGGGGAAGAGAGTTGAAATGAAACCTTGCACTTCAGAATTCTCTTAATTTTATTTCCTCCTTAATATAATAAAAGGGGTCTGTTTTGGAGGGTGGAAATAAATTTTGCTGTTGTTGTTCAGTCACTAAGTCCTGTCTAACCCTTTGAGACTCCAGGGACTGTAGCATGCCAGGTTCCTCTGTCCTCCAACTATCTCCTGACGTTTGCTCAAATTCATGTCCATTGAATTGGTGATGCTATCCAGGCATCTCATTCTCTGTCGCCCCCTTCTCCACCTCTCCTCAGTCTTTCCCAACATCAGGGTCTTTTCTAATGAGTCGACTTCTCACATCAGCTAGCCGTAGTATTGGAGCTTCAGTTTCAGCGACAATCCTTCCAGTGAATAATCAGGATCGATTTCCTTTAGGATTGACTGGTTTGATCTTCTTGCAGTCCTAGGGACTTTCAAGAGCCTTCTCCAGGACCACAACTTGAAAGCATCAATTCCTAAGCATTCAGTCTTCTTTATGGTCCTATGGTCACATCCATATGTGACTATTGGAAAAAACGTAGCTCTGACTATATATATGCACCTTTGTTGGCAAAGTGATATTTCTGGTTTTTCATACACTGTGTAGGTTTATCATAGCTTGGAAAAAAATAAAATCTGTTACTGTTTCCACTTTTTTTCTATTTACCATGAAGTGGTGGGATCACATGCCATGATTTTTGTTTTTTGAATGTTGAGTTTTAAGCCAGCTTTTTCACTCTCCTCTCTGAGTCTCATCAGGAGGCTTTTTAGTTCCTCTTCACTTTCTGCCATTAGAATGATATTATCTACATATCTGAGGCTGTTGATATTTCTCCTAGCCATCTTGATTCCAGCTTGTGATTCATCCAGCCCAGCATTTCACATGATGAACTCTGCATATAATTAAATAAGCAAAGTAGTAATTTTGTACAAGGTGGGGCTAAAGATGTAGTTTCTAGAGCCTACACTGGTTGTGAGATTGATCTTGCTCTTTGCCCAATTTCTGGGGGTAAGGAGACGTATCTAATCCCAAGTTGCTGAATCAGAACCAGGAGGATTGGGCTTTGAGCTGACCCTGTCCCTCTTTTTTTCAATTTATTTTTTTAATTGAATAATAATTGCTTTACAGAATTTTGTTGGTAATCAACTATAGATACACTTATGTCCCCTCCCTCTTGAACCTCCCTCCCATCCCATCCCATATAGGCTTTTATAGAGCCCCTGATTGAGTTTCCTGATTCATACAGCAAATTCCTGTTTACTATATGTCTATCTATTTTACATATGGTAATGTAGGTTTCCATGTTACTCTCTCCATACATCTTGCCCTCTCCTTTCTCCACCACCTCCATGTCCATAAGTCTGTGTCTCCACTGCTGTCCTGCAAATAATTTCATTAGTAACATCTTTCTAGATTTCATGTGTTCAGTTCAGTTCAGTTCAGTTCAGTCGCTCAGTCGTGTCTGACTCTTTGTGACCCCATGAATCGCAGCACGCCAGGCCTCCCTGTCCATCACCAACTCCTGGAGTTCACTCAAACTCATGTCCATCAAGTCAGTGATGCCATCCAGCCATCTCATCCCCTGTCATCCCCTTTTCCTCCTGCCTCCAATCCCTCCCAGCATCAGGGTCTTTTCCAATGAGTCAGCTGTTCGCATCAGGTGGCCGAAGTATTGGAGTTTCAGCTTTATCATCAGTCCTTCCAATGAACACCCAGGACTGATCTCCTTTAGGATGGACTGGTTGGATCTCCTTGCAGTCCAAGGGACTCTCAAGAGTCTTCTCCAACACCACAGTTCAAAAGCATCAATATGTGTTAGTATACAATATTTATCTTTATTTCTGACTTACTTCACTCTGTATAATAAGCTCTAGGTTCATCCACCTCATTAGAACTGACTCAAATGAGTTCCTTTTTATGACTGAGTATTGTTCCATTGTATATACATACCACAGTTTCTTTATCTATTCAACTGTTGATGAACATCTAGGTTGCATACATGTTCTAGCTATTGTAAAGAGTACTGCAATGAACATTGGGGTACATGTGTTTTTTCAGTTTGATTTCCTCAGGGTATATGCCTAGTAGTGGGATTGCTGTGACCCTTTTCCTTTAAATGTGTCTTTTCCCCTCTCCCTACACACTCAGCAGAGGGGATGTTAAAATACATGGGTCAGATGCACAAAGTTTCAATGTGCTGCCTATTTAGGTATCTACGGCTCTGCTAAGAGATCTGGGAGGCCTCACAGGTGTCACTTCAGTAAATGCCATCAATGGCCACCACTGTCCCACCCAGGGTCTACCTTGGGACCTGCTGATCTCTAAACCCATGATCAAACATTTTCCCCAGTTGTGGCCACCCCAAATCTAATCTATTTTGCTTAACTATCCTGCAGAAAGATTGTATCAATTTTAGAGGTATAACTGCTGTATTATATTCCCCCCAAATTGGCTGTCATATCCTTTTATTTTTTTAAATTTTTACTGTTGTATACTTTTAAGTATGTGTATTTTGGCATTATTGAAATTCATTTATTTACCTTTTTATTTTATTTTACTTTACAATACTGTATTGGTTTTGCCATACATCAACATGAATCCACCATGGGTGTACACATGTTCCTAATCCTGAACCCCTCTCCCACCTCCCTCCCTATACCATCCCTCTGGGTCATCTCAGTGCACCAGCCCCAAGCATCCTGTATCCTGCACTGGACCTAGACTGGCGATTCGTTTCTTATATGATATTATCTTGAGAGTCCCTTGGACTGCAAGGAGATCCAACCAGTCCATTCTGAAGGAGATCAACCCGGGGACTTCTTTGGAAGGAATGATGCTAAAGCTGAAACTCTAGTACTTTGGCCACCTCATGCAAAGAGTTGACTCATTGGAAAAGACTCTGATGCTGGGAGGGATTGGGGGCAGGAGAAGAAGGGGACGACCAAGGATGAGATGGCTGGATGGCATCCCGGACTCAATGGACGTGAGTCTGAGTGAACTCCGGGAGATGGTGATGGACAGGGAGGCCTGGCGTGCTGCGATTCATGGGGTCGCAAAGAGTCAGACAAGACTGAGCGACTGAACTGGACTGGACATGTTTCAATGCCATTCTCCCAAATCATCCCACCCTCTCCCTCTCCCACAGAGTCCAAAAGACTGTTCTATTCATCTGTGTCTCTTTTGCTATCTCGCATACAGGGTTATCATTATCATCTTTCTAAATTCTATATATATGTGTTAGTATACTGTATTTGTGTTTTTCCTTCTGGCTTACTTCACTCTGCTCCAGTTTCATCCACCTCATTAGAACTGATTCAAATGTATTCTTTTTAATGGCTGAGTAATACTCCATTGTGTATATGTACCACAGCTTTCTTATCCATTCATCTGCTGATGGACATCTAGGTTGTTTCCATGTCCTGGCTATTATAAACAGTGCTGCGATGAACATTGGGGTACACGTGTCTTTTTCAATTCTGCTTTCCTCAGTGTGCATGCCCAGCAGTGGGATTGCTAGGTCATAAGGCAGTTCTATTTCCAGTTTTTTAAGGAATCTCCACACTGTTCTCCATAGTGGCTGTACTAGTTTGCATTCCCACCAACAGTGTAAGAGGGTTCCCTTTTCTCCACGCCCACTCCAGCATTTATTGCTTGCAGACTTTTGGATCGCAACCATTCTTTTTTTTTTTTTTTTTTTTTTTTTTTAGTTTTTTATTTTTTACATTTTAAAATCTTTAATTCTTACATGCATTCCCAAACATGAACCCCCCTCCCACCTCCCTCCCCATAACATCTTTCTGGGTCATCCCCATGCACCAGCCCCAAGCATGCTGCATCCTGCGTCAGACATAGACTGGCGATTCAATTCACATGATAGTATACATGTTAGAATGTCATTCTCCCAAATCATCCCACCCTCTCCCTCTCCCTCTGAGTCCAAAAGTCCGTTATACACATCTGTGTCTCTTTCCCTGTCTTGCATACAGGGTCGTCATTGCCATCTTCCTAAATTCCATATATATGTGTTAGTATACTGTATTGGTGTTTTTCTTTCTGGCTTACTTCACTCTGTATAATCGGCTCCAGTTTCATCCATCTCATCAGAACTGATTCAAATGCATTCTTTTTAACCGCTGAGTAATACTCCATTGTGTATATGTACCACAGCTTTCTTATCCATTCATCTGCTGATGGACATCTAGGTTGTTTCCATGTCCTGGCTATTATAAACAGTGCTGCGATGAACATTGGGGTACATGTGTCTCTTTCAATTCTGGTTTCCTCGGTGTGTATGCCCAGAAGTGGGATTGCTGGGTCATAAGGTAGTTCTATTTGCAATTTTTTAAGGAATCTCCACACTGTTCTCCATAGTGGCTGTACTAGTTTGCATTCCCACCAACAGTGTAGGAGGGTTCCCTTTTCTCCACACCCTCTCCAGCATTTATTGCTTGCAGATTTTTGGATCGCAGCCATTCTGACTGGTGTGAAGTGGTACCTCATTGTGGTTTTGATTTGCATTTCTCTAATAATGAGTGATGTTGAGCATCTTTTCATGTGTTTGTTAGCCATCCGTGTGTCTTCTTTGGAGAAATGTCTATTTAGTTCTTTGGCCCATTTTTTGATAGGGTCGTTTATTTTTCTGGAGTTGAGCTGCAGAAGGTGCTTGTATATTTTTGAGATTAGTTGTTTGTCAGTTGCTTCATTAGCTATTATTTTCTCCCATTCAGAAGGCTGTCTTTTCACCTTGCTTATATTTTCCTTTGTTGTGCAGAAGCTTTTAATTTTAATTAGATCCCATTTGTTTATTTTTGCTTTTATTTCCAGGATTCTGGGAGGTGGATCATAGAGGATCCTGCTGTGATTTATGTCTGAGAGTGTTTTGCCTATGTTCTCCTCTAGGAGTTTTATAGTTTCTGATCTTACATTTAGATCTTTAATCCATCTTGAGTTTATTTTTGTGTGCGGTGTTAGAAAGTGATCTAGTTTCATTCTTTTACAAGTGGTTGACCAGTTTTCCCAGCACCACTTGTTAAAGAGATTGTCTTTACTCCATTGTATATTCTTGCCTCCTTTGTCAAAGATAAGGTGTCCATATGTGTGTGGATTTATCTCTGGGCTTTCTATTTTGTTCCATTGATCTATATGTCTGTCTTTGTGCCAGTACCATACTGTCTTGATGACTGTGGCTTTGTAGTAGAGCCTGAAGTCAGGCAAGTTGATTCCTCCAGTTCCATTCTTCTTTCTCAAGATTGCTTTGGCTATTCGAGGTTTTTTGTATTTCCATACAAATCTTGAAATGATTTGTTCTAGTTCTGTGAAAAATGTGGCTGGTAGCTTGATAGGGATTGCATTGAATTTGTAAATTGCTTTGGGTAGTATACTCATTTTCACTATATTGATTCTTCCAATCCATGAACATGGTATATTTCTCCATCTATTAGTGTCCTCTTTGATTTCTTTCATCAGTGTTTTATAGTTTTCTATATATAGGTCTTTAGTTTCTTTAGGTAGATATATTCCTAAGTATTTTATTCTTTTTGTTGCAATGGTGAATGGAATTGTTTCCTTAATTTCTTTTTCTACTTTCTCATTATTCGTGTATAGGAATGCAAGGGATTTCTGTGTGTTGATTTTATATCCTGCAACTTTACTATATTCATCGATGAGCTCTAGTAATTTTCTGGTGGAGTCTTTAGGGTTTTCCATGTAGAGGATCATGTCATCTGCAAACAGTGAGAGTTTTACTTCTTCTTTTCCAATTTGGATTCCTTTTATTTCTTTTTCTGCTCTGATTGCTGTGGCCAAAACTTCCAGAACTATGTTGAATAGTAGCGGTGAAAGTGGACACCCTTGTCTTGTTCCTGACTTTAGGGGAAATGCTTTCAATTTTTCACCATTGAGGATAATGTTTGCTGTGGGTTTGTCATAGATAGCTTTTATTATGTTGAGGTATGTTCCTTCTATTCCTGCTTTCTGGAGAGTTTTTATCATAAATGGATGTTGAATTTTGTCAAAGGCCTTCTCTGCATCTATTGAGATAATCATATGGTTTTTATTTTTCAATTTGTTAATGTGGTGAATTACATTGATTGATTTGCGGATATTGAAGAATCCTTGCATCCCTGGGATAAAGCCCACTTGGTCATGGTGTATGATCTTTTTAATGTGTTGTTGGATTCTGATTGCTAGAATTTTGTTCAGGATTTTTGCATCTATGTTCATCAGAGATATTGGCCTGTAGTTTTCTTTTTTTGTGACATTTTTGTCAGGTTTTGGTATTAGGGTGATGGTGGCCTCATAGAATGAGTTTGGAAGTTTACCTTCCTCTGCAATTTTCTGGAAGAGTTTGAGGAGGATAGGTGTTAGCTCTTCTCGAAATTTTTGGTAGAATTCAGCTGTGAAGCCATCTGGACCTGGGCTTTTGTTTGCTGGAAGATTTCTGATTACAGTATCAATTTCCGTGCTTGTGATGGGTCTGTTAAGATTTTCTATTTCTTCCTGGTTCAGTTTTGGAAAATTGTACTTTTCTAAGAATTTGTCCATTTCTTCCATGTTGTCCATTTTATTGGCATACAACTGCTGATAGTAGTCTCTTATGATCCTTTGTATTTCTGTGTTGTCTGTTGTGATCTCTCCATTTTCATTTCTAATTTTATTGATTTGATTTTTCTCTCTTTGCTTCTTGATGAGTCTGGCTAATGGTTTGTCAATTTTATTTATCCTTTCAAAGAACCAGCTTTTGGCTTTGTTGATTTTTGCTATGGTCTCTTTTGTTTCTTTTGCATTTATTTCTGCCCTAATTTTTAAGATTTCTTTCCTTCTACTAACTCTGGGGTTCTCCAACTCTTCCTTTTCTAGTTGCTTTAGTTGTAGAGTTAGGTTGTTTATTTGACTTTTTTCTTGCTTCTTGAGGTATGCCTGTATTGCTATGAACTTTCCTCTTAGCACTGCTTTTATAGTGTCCCACAGGTTTTGGGTTGTTGTGTTTTCATTTTCATTAGTTTCTATGCATATTTTGATTTCTTTTTTGATTTCTTCTGTGATTTGTTGGTTATTCAGAAGTGTGTTGTTCAACCTCCATATGTTGGAATTTTTAATAGTTTTTCTCCTGTAATTGAGATCTAATCTTAATGCATTATGGTCAGAAAAGATGCTTGGAATGATTTCGATTTTTTTGAATTTATCAAGTTTAGATTTATGGCCCAGGATGTGGTCTATCCTGGAGAAGGTTCCATGAGCACTTGAAAAAAAGGTGAAATTCGTTGTTTTGGGGTGAAATGTCCTATAGATATCAATTAGGTCTAACTGATCTAATGTATCATTTAAAGTTTGCGTTTCTTTGTTAATTTTCTGTTTAGTTGATCTGTCCATAGGTGTGAGTGGGGTATTAAAGTCTCCCACTATTATTGTGTTATTGTTGATTTCCCCTTTCATACTTGTTAGCATTTGTCTTACATATTGTGGTGCTCCTATATTGGGTGCATATATATTTATAATTGTTATATCTTCTTCTTGGATTGTTCCTTTGATCATTATGTAGTGGCCTTCTTTGTCTCTTTTCACAGCCTTTGTTTTAAAGTCTATTTTATCGGATATGAGTATTGCCACTCCTGCTTTCTTTTGGTCTCTATTTGCGTGGTATATCTTTTTCCAGCCCTTCACTTTCAGTCTGTATGTGTCCCTTGTTTTGAGGTGGGTCTCTTGTAAGCAGCATATAGAGGGGTCTTGTTTTTGTATCCATTCGGCCAGTCTTTGTCTTTTGGTTGGGGCGTTCAACCCATTTACGTTTAAGGTAATTATTGATAAGTATGATCCCGTTGCCATTTACTTTATTGTTTTGGGTTCGGGTTTATACACCCTTTTCGTGTTTCCTGTCTAGAGGATATCCTTTAGAATTTGTTGGAGAGCTGGTTTGGTGGTGCTGAATTCTCTCAGCTTTTGCTTGTCTGTAAAGCTTTTGATTTCTCCTTCGTATTTGAATGAGATCCTTGCTGGGTACAGTAATCTGGGCTGTAGGTTATTGTCTTTCATCACTTTAAGTATGTCTTGCCATTCCCTCCTGGCCTGAAGAGTTTCTATTGACAGATCAGCTGTTATCCTTATGGGAATCCCCTTGTGTGTTATTTGTTGTTTTTCCCTTGCTGCTTTTAATATTTGTTCTTTGTGTTTGATCTTTGTTAATTTGATTAATATGTGTCTTGGGGTGTTTCGCCTTGGGTTTATCCTATTTGGGACTCTCTGTGTTTCTTGGACTTGGGTGATTATTTCCTTCCCCATTTTAGGGAAGTTTTCAACTATTATCTCCTCAAGGATTTTCTCATGATCTTTCTTTCTGTCTTCTTCTTCTGGGACTCCTATAATTCGAATGTTGGAGCGTTTCATATTGTCCTGGAGGTCTCTGAGATTGTCCTCGTTTCTTTTAATTCGTTTTTCTTGTTTCCTCTCTGATTCATTTATTTCTACCATTCTATCTTCTATTTCACTAATCCTATCTTCTGCCTCCGTTATTCTACTATTTGTTGCCTCCAGAGTGTTTCTGATCTCATTTATTGTGTTATTCATTATATTTTGACTCTTTTTTATTTCTTCTAGGTCCTTGTTAAACCTTTCTTGCATCTTCTCAATCCTTGTCTCTAGGCTATTTATCTGTGTTTCCATTTTGATTTCAAGATTTTGGATCATTTTCACTATCAGTATTCGGAATTCCTTCTCCGGTAGATTCCCTACTTCTTCCTCTTTTGTTTGGTTTGGTGGGCAACTCTCCTGTTCCTTTACCTGCTGAGTATTCCTCTGTCTCTTCATCTTGGTTATATTGCTGCGTTTGGGGTGGCCTTTTTATATTCTGATAATTTGTGGAGTTCTCTTTATTATGGAGCTTCCTCACTTTGGGTGGGGTTCTATCAGTGGCTTGTCAAGGTTTCCTGGTTAGGGAGGCTTGTGTTGGAGTTTTGGTGGGTGGAGCTGGGTTTCTTCTCTCTGGAGTGCAGTGGAGTGACCCTTAATGGGTTATGAGACATCAAAGGTTTTGGGATAATTTTGAGCTGCCTGTATATTGAGGCTCAGGGGAGTGTTCCTGTGTTGCTGGAGAATTTGCGTGGTATGTCTTGTTTTGGAACTTGTTGGCCCTTGGGTGGAGCTTGGTTTCAGTGTAGGTATGAAGGCATTTGATGAGCTCCTATTGCTTAATGTTCCCTGAATTCAAGAGTTCTCTAATGTTTTCAGGCTTTGGGTTTAAGCTTCCTGCTTCTGGTTTTCAGTTTTATTTTTACAGTAGCCTCTAGACTTCTCCATCTATACAGCACCGATGATAAAACATCTAGGTTAAAGATGAAAAGTTTCTCCACCTTGAGGGACACTCAGAGAGGTTCACTGAGTTACAAGGAGAAGAGAAGATGGAGGGGGTAGTTAGAGGTAACTGGAATGAGATGCGGTGAGATCAAGAGAGGAGAGAGCAAGCTAGCCAGTAGTCTCTTCCTTATGTGCGCTCTATAGTCTGGACTGCTCAGAGGTATTTACAGAGTTATACGGGGAAGAGGAGAGGGAGGAAGTAGACAGAGGTGACCAGGAGGATAAGAGAGAGGAATGAGTAGGAGAGAGACAAATCCTGCCAGTAACCAGTTCCTTAGGTGTTCTCTACCGTCTGGAACACACAGAGATTCACAGAGTTGGATAGAGAAGAGATGGGGGAGAAAAGAGACAGAGGCCACCTGGTGGAGAAAAAGGAGAGGCCAGAGGAGGAGAGAGTGGACAAGCCAGTAATCTCACTCTCAGGTAAACTTGGGTAGTGAAGTTTGGGTTTTTAAATGTACAAAATTGACAACAAAGATTAAAAATCTGGAGTAGAGGTTGGATTTTCAAAGATACAATATTAAAGAAAAGCAGAAGGAAAAAGGAAGAAAGAAAAAAAAAGAATTATTAAAAAACAAACAAACAAACAAACAAAAAAGACCAAAACACCAACAACCATCCAAAGAGTATATATGGTGTTTGCCTTAAAAAAAAAAAAAAAAAAAAAGTCTTTTTTTTTTTTTAAAAATAGTAATACTAGGTTATAGAAATAAAAATTAGAGGAGAAATAGAAGACTTAACAATTAAAAAAAAGCTCGGAAAAAAATAAAAAAAAAGCAAAAGGCAAAAAAAAAAAAGAATGATTTTAAAAATATTAAAAAATTAAAAATATATCTGGCTCTTCTCTGATGTTATGGGCCGTGTGGGCTCACTTCCAAGGTGGTTTCCTCTGTTTAATTTCTTCTGTTTGCTGGTTTTTAGGCTCACTAGTTCAGTCGCGCTGTGGGGAGGGGGGATGCTGCATACAAATAGCACTGTCGTGTGTACACAGTATCTCTGCCCCGCTTGACCTGTCCTTTCTCGCGGCGCACAAACCGCTCCGGCTCTACGATGCTCAGCCGGGAACCGTCTGGGGCCGGCCCTAGGCTGCGTGCACTTCCCCGGTCCAAGCCGCTCAGGTTCGGCCCTCAGGCAGCCCTCAGAGGCACAAATGCGGCTGGGACTGCGCTTTGTGCCCTTCCCAGGTCCGAGTAGCTCAGGAGTTTGGCGAGCGCAATCGCCGCGGCTTGTCACCTTTTCTGCTGCTGCTGCTCAGCTTTCTGGGTGGACCGCTGGCGCACCCCGTGAAGCAGACTGTGACTGTCCAGCACCCCCAGAAGTCTTAGCAAAGGAGCCTGCTTGCAGTTAGGTAAGTAAAGTCTCTCCGGGTCTGCAATTGCCCCTTTCCAGTCCTTACGGCTCTGGCTGCCTGTCCCCGGCGGGGAATGGTCTGCAGCCGGCTTTTTCCGCTCCGTCCTTTGTTCTGTGCTCAGTCCTGGCGGCGTCTTATGTTCGAGCTTTTCGCATGGTAGCTATCCCACAGTCTGGTTTGCTAGCCCAGGTTAGATCGTTCTGGTTGCGCGTGGGGCATTCCTGCCCGATTCTTACAAAGCTCTGCAGCCCGCGCCTCCCGCGCGTCCCTGCCCTGCCCCCACTTCCCAATGGCGGATGCAGGCGTCTGTGCTGCTTTTCCGCTGGGGGAGTTACTGTTGGGCTTGTAATCTGTTGGTTTTAATTATTTATCTATTTTTCCTTCCCGTTATGTTGCCCTCTGTGTTTCCAAGGCTCGCCACAGACTCGGCAGGGAGAGTGTTTCCTGGTGTTTGGAAACCTCTCTTCTTAAAATTCCCTTCCCGGGACGGGCTTCCCTTCCCGGGACGGAGCTCCCTCCCCACCTCCTTTGTCTCCTTTTTCGTCGTTTATATTTTTTCCTACCTGTTTTGAAGAGAATGGTCTGCTTTTCTGGTTGCCTGATGTCCTCTGCCAGCCTACAGAAGTTGTTTTGTGGAGTTTGCTCGGCGTTGAAATGTTCTTTTGAGGAATTTGTGAGGGAGAACGTGATCTTCCCGTCCTATTCCTCCGCCATGTTTCCCTCCCTCCAGGATCGCAACCATTCTGACTGACATGAAATGGTACCTCACTGTGGTTTTGATTTGCATTTCTCTGATAATGAGTGATGTTGAGCATCTTTTCATGTGTTTGTTAGCCATCTGTATGTCTTCTTTGGAGAAATGTCTATTTAGTTCTTTGGCCCATTTTTCTATTGGGTCATTTATTTTTCTGGAATTGAGCTGCATGAGTTGCTTGTATATTTTTGAGATTAGTTGTTTGTCAGTTGCTTCATTTGTTATTATTTTCTCCCATTCCAAAGGCTGTCTTTTCACCTTGCTTATAGTTCCTTTAGTTGTGCAGAAGCTTTTAAGTTTAATTAGATCCCATTTGTTTATTTTTGCTTTTATTTCCTGTATTGTGGGGGGTGGGTCATAGAGGATCCTGCTGTGATGTATGTCGGAGAGTGTTTTGCCTATGTTCTCCTCTAGGAGTTTTATAGTTTCTGGTCTTATGTTTAGATCTTTAATCCATTTTGAGTTTATTTTTGTGTATGGTGTTAGAAAGTGTTCTAGTTTCATTCTTTTACAAGTGGTTGACCAGTTTTCCCAGCACCACTTGTTAAAGAGATTGTCTTTACTCCATTGTATATTCTTTCCTCCTTTGTCAACGATAAGGTGTCCATAGGTGTGTGGATTTATCTCTGGGCTTTCTATTTTGTGTCATATCCTTTTAAATGTTTCCCAAACTGATAGATCTTCCCCTCATACAATAGAAGTAAAATAAATAAAGCCAAAAATAATTAATTTCACATATTTAAATTGAAATAAGTGAAATATATTTCTTAAGATTATTAGATTTGCAATTTTTTCTGTTGAATGTCCATTGCCCCTTCCTTTCACTCAGATGTTTGCATGTCTTTTATGAATTATAGTAGTTTCTTATATATGTGTTAACCATTTTCTTTCTTTCATAAATATCTTCAATTTTTTTGTATTTTATCTGGCTATTAACTCTGCTGTTTTATTATTATGTAAAGGTTTTAAAATTTATATAGTCATTGTAAGAGGAACAATGCAGGAAAACAAAGACTTTGCCCACTAGTTAAGGAGAGAAATTTAATTTAGTAAACAGTTCAAAAGTATTGTTAAATCAAAAAGTCAAACAGAATAGTAAGGCAGCTCAGATATTACTATTAGTGAGGAGTTTCTACAAGGGTGAGTGGTTAGTTAACATAATCTATGATTTCACACACATGAGCAACTTTCTTACAGTAGGTAGACTCAGTGATTAGATGCAACTTGTGCTTAGAGACACTCTCTTTAGCAGTGGAAGAGGGGAGAAACATTATGGGTTTTCCCCCGTCTTTAGTTACACTGCTCCTCATTGTCCAAATGTAGATAGAAGACATTTGAAAGGGAAGGAGTCTGAATTTGACAGTGGTCCTTAATTATAAAATAAATACAGGAAAGGAAGTGGGAAAATGGATTGAGGGCAAAAAGGGAAATGAAAGAATGATCAAAGAATGACATGCATCAGTTAATCTGCTTATTATTTCTAGGTTTGGCATTTTGGTAATAAACCCTTTTCTTGACTTGTCAATGTGTGGAATTTTTACTGTGGAAAGACATGAAAAATCTTGTCTAACTATTTGGTAGGTAACATATATGAAAGTTTTGGTTTAGTGCCTAGCAGTTGGTAGGTTCTCAGTAAATTATTTCTTTCATAATAGTACATGTAAGGATCAATACATGCTTTTGTTTATAAATGTAGAATTATTAATATTTTCTGTCTCAATTATGCGTGATCAGCATCTCCAGGTTTTTGTTAATGCTATCCATGCATTAATACTCTTAATTGGAATCAGCCCAGGATAGAGATATTCATAATAAGCAAGTCAAATAGTAATATGAGAGGAAAAAACATTTATTTAATTAATATATTTAGTAATTAGACTGTCATATATGATGGGCTGCCAGTCAAAAGTAAACAGCATGAAAATATCAAATACATAAGGGCATCAATATAAGTAGCAACATATTCAACTACAGATTGATAAATCAACAATAAATGAAAATACTCTATTTCAGGAAAGTTGATAGAAAATTGACTAACAATAAAGAGGAAAGTGTTGATTAGGAAATAAATATTTTATGTGAATTCATATTCAAATAGAATATCTCAAACTCAAAATTTATATTCAAATGGAAATATATAGCTTACTTCTGTCACACGGTATTGCCTAAGAAGGAATTATTTTTTGAGAACTTGAGGTATGAGGAGTTTGTTAGATTATGGCTTCCAATTGCAGAAATTTACCAGCAATATTAAGGCAATATGAAGGCAACTGTTGTATATAACTTCTAGTTCTAGGATTTGTTGAAAATTGTAACTATTATACTCTGAAACTAATAGTAACTGTTGGAACTAACCATAGTGGAACACAGTTTTGTGTTACTCAAGAGTACTCTTATGTTACTCAAGATTAATTATTTAGTTTATCCCTGATGAAAACTAGTAACATATTTTGGAGTACATTTTAGCAGAAAGTCTCTTTTCTGAACTTGTTTATTCAGCTCAGAAACTAGTCATGTGTTAATAGTTTGATATTTTATATTGAAAGTTGTCATTTCCCATTTTTCTCAATATTCTTTGATTTTGAAAAAAGTTTTCTCAAATTGCAATCGGCTGTCCACATGGCATGGTAATTGTTTCAGAATGTTATGATATGTTCATAATTTTTTTCATAACATTTATTACTTCCTTATTTCTTAAACTATAAATAAAAGGGTTTAATAAAGGAATAACTAGAGTATAAAAAATAGCAACAGGTAAATCTTTATCTTCTTCATTAACTGAATTCGGTCGAATGTATGTAAAGAGAAGAGAACCATAGAATATTGAGACAGACAGAAAGTGGGATGCACAAGTAGATAAAGCTTTCTTTCTTCCTTCTTTAGATTTCATCTTGAAAATTGTGAAAATGATATAAAGGTAAGAAATTATTACTATGGTAATAGTGAATATTTGAACTGATCCTCCAAAGATAAATATCATTAATTCATTGATATAAGGGTCCACACAGGAGAGTCTGTATAATGGAAGAACATCACAAAAAAAGTGATTGATTTGATGAGACCCACGGAAAGTTAACCTAAACAGAAACCCTACGTGAATCATAGAATGCAGGTTTCCAGGTACGTACGCCCCTGTGGTCATCTTAATGCAGAGTTTCTGTGACATCATGATGTGGTACTGCAATGGTTTGCAGATGGCCACAAAGCGATCATAAGCCATTGCTGCCAGGAGAAAGGAGTCTGCACTTTCAGCAAGACAGAGAAAATAAAATTGTGCCATGCATTCATAGAGAGAAATCATTTTGTCCTTAGAAAAGAAGTTCTCCAACATTTTGGGGGTAATGGCACAGGAACAACAGGAATCCATTAGAGCAAGATTACCCAGGAAGATGTACATTGGTGTGTGAAGACGTTGCTCTGTTACTATCAATGCCACCAGGCCAAGATTCCCCACCATGGTGATCAGATAGATGATAAAGAACACCAGAAACAGAAGAATCCTCAGATCTGGGTGTTCTGTAAATCCTATGAGGATAAATTCAGTTGCCAAGGAGCAGTTATCCTCAGCCATCTCTACCTTGTTTGTTGAGATAAGAATTATGGAAATATAAGATTCTAATTTAGAGCATGTATTATTTTATCTTCAAATTTTTTATTTTTACAACAAGGAGAGGAGCTTCTTCTTCAGATTCTCCTACTGTCTCTGTGATACAGGCACACAGACTTCTAAGGGACATATGTTCCCTTAACATGTCAGCTTCTATGACCTCAAATCTAAAACTCAGGTTCATGAGACTGTTTTGATAATTCCAGGGAGGATGCTTACAGTGGGAAAAGTTTGTCTTTATGAAATTGCACAAGTACAGTGTACAAATTTAAGATATCCATATTTGGTTCAGTGTCCTCAAATAAGTTCAGTGTCAGTATTTAAAATTTTTTAGAATAATTTTAAAATCAATTTTTCTTTATATATATTTTTTTCATTGAGCAAAAGTTTTCATATAATCTCCCAGTGGAATGCCTGTTTGAAAACAAAATACAGTAGACAGCTTAAAGGTTTGCCTTAGGAGTTGCACAAAGATTACTAAGATTAAGGGGAGGACTATTCCCTACTCAGTTTTAAAAACAGTAATCTTTGGTAGCTAAGGAATTAAATATCCATTGATTAGCATGTCTTTTATTCCTTTTCCTAGTGTCATACCTATTTCCATAAATACTGACTCTGTCCATGATTATTTCTGGTGCTTTTGCCCATATATCTAAATCATTTACTCTTTTTACATGAAGCATAATTTACATGTAAGGCTATTTAAGAAAGTTTAAGCTAAATGTCCCAGATCACACTGATCTCCATTTTGTCTGCTCTCAAGCATGTCTTATATATGCAACACAATCTAGAATACCTTATGTATAATCTACCTTTTTTATTTGAAGGCACAATTAGCTTATTAAATTATAGATATTTTGAAGTTAACTGTGACTTGTACTTCTTATGACAGCTGTACTGTGCTACAAAGAGAAAACAGTATTGATTTCAGCCCTGCCTCCATCCCAGTGACCTGGAAGGGGTCAAGTTGTTTTCAGAATCCTATCAGTGATCCTTAGTGACCTCTCCTGCAAGTTGAGTCTATTAATTTTGAAGAAGAGTCTACAAAGAAAAATTTTCAAACCTCATCATTCAAAAATTGGGGATTAATATCCAAAATATATAAGGAACTCATACAACTCAATGGTAAAAGTAAATCTGATTTAAAAGTGGGCAGAGGAACTAAAAGGGTATTCTTCCAGAAGACATTCAAATAATCAACAGCACATGAAAGGGTATTTAGTATCACTAATCATTAGGAAAATGCAAGTCAAAAACACAAGATATTACCCTATACCTCTCAGAATGCCTGTCATCAAGAAGGCAAAAAATAACAAGTATTGGCAAAGATATAAAGAAAAGAGAACTCTTATGCACTATTGGTGGGAATGTAAATTGGTTCAGCTATTACAAATAAGATTGATTTTCCTCAAAAAATTAAAAATAAAACTGTCATATGATCCCTAAGTGCCACATCTGGGTGTATAATCAAAAGGAAATGAAAACAAGTTATAAAAGGGATATCTGCACTGTAATATTTATTGCAACATTATCCACAATAGACAAGACACCTAGTGTCCATCATAGGATGGGTGGATAAAGAAGACAAGGTGGATAGTGTGGTGTGTATGTATGTATACATGCATACATACATACATACATATATATATACATATACACAAACACACACACACAATTGAATATTATTCAGCCATGAGGAAGAATGATACTCTGCCATTTGTGAAAACATGAATGGACCTGGAGGACGTTATGCTTGCTAAGTAATTGAGAAAGACAAATACTGGATACAGGATGCTTGGGGCTGGTGCACGGGGATGATTCAGAGAGATGATATGGGGTGGGAGGTGGGAGGGGGATTCAGGATCGGGAGCTTGTATACACCCGTGGTGGATTCATGTCAATGTATGGCAAAACCAATATAGTATTGTAAAGTAAAATAAAGTTAAAAAAAAAAAGAGAGAGAGAGAGAGAAAGACAAATACTGCATGGTATAATTCACATGTGGATCTAAAAAAGCAATACTTATGAAAACAGAGTAAAATGGTATTACTAGGGGATAAGGAATAAGAGAATAGGAGTAATGTTGTTTAAGGGTACAAATTTGTGACTAATAGATAAATAAGTCCTGGAATCTAATGCACAGTATAGTGAATGTAGACAAAAATATTTACCATAATCATTGAAAGTACTGAGACTAGATCTTAATTTTTCCCACCACAGAAATGACAATTATGTGACATGATAGAGTCCTAAATGTTACAGTGACAATCGTATTACCATATACAAATGTATCAAATTAGCATCTTATATATGTTAAATAATGGTTTTATGATAAATGCCATATGTATATTTAATTTAAAAGAAGGTATCCTTTCATTTGAATCTGCTCACCTACTATATTTTGGACTCTGAAAAAATTGTGTAAGATTTTCCAAAGTATATCACAGTGGAATAAAAGCTAATAAATGAGAGTAATCTTGCTTTTATACTTCAGTTTTTCATAAACTTGGAAGCAAAAACCCTTTAAAACTTAATGTAATTTTTGAGGACAAATTTTGTTTTCTTCTTAAAAAGCTATCATTTAGTGATCCACTAAGACTGTTAACTGTTAAGTTTACTAATATAAATTCTTTGGCCAAAATAGTTTTATTTTTCCATAATCAAAACATCAAAGTAAAAACACCAACTGAAAATTTTGGTTGTTTGTTTTAAAGTACTAAAAATACTCCACTTAATTATTCAGCAGAGTTAGAAATGTTCAATGTAAGTGCCTGAATTATTTAATAGAGTTCTTTTTTGTCTTTACCTGTATATTTTGAAGTTCTACCTTAATCTGAAAAGGTCATTGTGAATAACAGTTTGAATCTCATCCTGAATTTTCCACAATTCAGTTCTGAAAAGAGCTAGAAAGATAATGGCATAGTTGAAACCTAATAACAACTAAAAATGCTTAATAATTGCAGATAAATATATAAATGGATGTTAATACTAAAAGTAAAAATAAATTAGAATATCTCCCTTACCTAAATTTCACTAAGAATGTTTTGTAGGACCTCATGTTTCCTTCTTGGTCTTAGGTCTTACAGAATTTCAGAATATAAACTTTGGCCTCTAAAACATTTGGGATTAAAAGAATGAAAATCAGGAAACTGCAAATAGGTCAGAGTCAATAATTATGTTCCTTACAATGCGAAGTTAAAATTTTCCATCAAATCCTAAGGGATTTCCTTGCACAGACATGAGAGTATTTCTGTGGGGAGATTCAATCCCCTACACATAAAATGATGCCTTGTAAGACTATGAGGTTGAAGCACATAAAAACATGCCTTGTAAGACTAAAGTTGTTTGATGGTCACCTTGCTAATTATTATATATATTCTTATTAGATGCTGTTTATTATCTGCATAAATTTTAAATGAACTGAAAATAGTCTCATTAATTTTACCTTTTACTGAAACAATTAATATGCCTTATGAAAGATTATTAGAATTTTGAAAGGAGACTAAAAGATGTGATAGGTTCAGCCAGGGTCATTAACTTTACTCTGTTACTTACATTTGTCCCAGTATCTTTTAAAAACCTCTTTGAAAACTGTAATATCATTATTTATCCCTACATATGAATTACTGAGATGTTTCTCCTACCTTTTCAGTTTCCCTCAGCTGCTATTATCTTTCTTACCTTATTTTTCCCCTTCCTTCCACTTTGTTGTTCAGTCACTAAATTGTGTCCGACTCTTTGTGAGCCCCATGGACTGCAGCATACCAGCCTTCCCGGTCCTTAACTATTTCCCAGAGTTTGCTCAAACTCATGTCCATTGAGTCCGTGATGCCATCCAGCCATCTCATCCTCTCTCATCCCCTTCTCCTGCCTTCAATTTTTCCCAACATCAGGGTCTTTTTCAATGAGTCAGTTCTTCACATCAGGTGGCCAAAGTATTGGAGCTTCAGCTCCAGCATCAGTCCTACCAATGAGTATTCAGGGTTGATTTCCTTTAGGATTGACTCGTTTGATCTCCTTGCAGTCCAAGGGACTCTCAAGAACCTTCATTCCATTAATCACCTTCGATATGCTACATATTTATTTGTTATTGTATCACAAGGAGTCAGTCAGTCACTCCTTCCACCCAATCACCATTAGCATATAGACTTAAGAGGAAAGGGATTTCTCTGTTATGTTCACCCCTGTATATTTCTAACACTTTAAACAATATGTGACATTTTGTAGTGCTCAACAAATATTTGTCCAGTGAATGAAAAAATTATACTCTCCTACTCAAGAATTTGCAAGGTCTTTCATGGGTTTTTCACACAAGACCTTTTTTTTTTTTTTTTTTTTTTGGTCTTTTCAGATGCTACACAGTCTGTCTGTATTTTGCCTGTCACCTTTCTTTATTCCTCTCACCTCAGAGCACTTGGCCATGTGACTCTCTTCACTTTCTGTGCACCTGTTTAATTAATTTGCTTATGTTTCCCTCATCTAAAACATTGTCTTCCTCTCTCCTCCAAGAACTACACCATCCTCATCTCAAATCAAATCTCCCCTTAAGGACTTTCCTAGGTCCTTAAATTTATTTTTTCATTTCCTAATATACAAGATTATTGCTGTTCAGTCTCTCAGTCATTTCCGCTCTTTGCCACCCCCATGAAGTGCAGCATGCCAGGCTTCCTTGTCCTTTACCATCTCCCAGAGCTTGCTCAACTCATGTCCATTGAGTTGGTGATGCCAACCAACCATCTCATCCTCTGTCATCTGCTTCTCTTCCTGCCTTCAGTCTTTCCCAGCATCAGAGTCTTTTCTAATGAGTTGGCTCTTCACATCAAGTGACCAAAGTATACATGATACTTGTTTTTATATTGCATTTGCTACTTGATCAAGTATGACTTGTATGTGTCTTGATTTTAAGTCTTGACTATATATGCTTAAGTCAGCAAGTCACTGACCGTGTCATATGTATTTGGAACCTGCATTCACAAACTGAGCTAGATCCTCAGTATGTGCTTTTTTATTTTAAAATTTCAGTTCAGTTTAACCTTAATCAAGTGCTGCAATAGACATGGTGTTGGAAAAGATGGTGGGTAAAGTGAGCACAAAATGTGAGCGTAGGGGGATAAGACATTCTCAAGTTTTACAAATGCTTCTGATTAGAATCTCCTAGTGATGACAGAGACACTTACATTGCTAACTACCAAGCAATTTAGGCTGTGATATAAAAAAGTATAAATAAGTTATATTAAAATATAGTGAACAAAGTTAATTGTGACCTGGATGAATTTAAAAAAAAGGTTTCTAAGTGGAATTGTCATTCCTGATGAACCTTGAAGATAAATTAGGATTTTATAAGCAAAGCACATGAGGAAAGAATTAGCATGACGGAATCAAATGATAAAAGCCTAGAAACTTGAAAGAGCAAGACCTAAATAAAAGAGTAATAGCAAACTAGAGTGGTAGAAGTTTACTTATACATAATATAAAGAGAACAGGTAATATAAAGTGAATGGAGAATTAGATTGGAAGTTGTTCTGTTTTGGTTCCTTTCCATTGATTTTTTTCTGTCCTTTCCAATTTATCAAATCCTATTTCTTCTTAAAGTCACAACTAACTCTGAATGCCTGCTCCAAAGAACATCTAATTATCTTTCTAACCAAACTGTAGACTTTGACTCTACTGAAAATCTTCACTTTTAGCTTCTGTGATAACACTCACTGCTTCAATCTTCCTGATTGTTCCATCTGAGTCTTTTATGCTGAGTTGTGTTTCTTTCTTTTTCCTTAATTATACTAATGTTCCCCTGAGTTCTATACTTGATCTCATTCTTTCATTCTAGAATTTCCCCCAGATTGTCTCATCTCCTTATGTATTTCACCTATCTTCCAACTGCTGGTTGCTATACAATATGAGAGATTCCAAACCATTTTTGGTGTACATTCATGTCAGTAAAGTCATTTGGTATGTTTCTAAATATACACATTTTATTTATAAATTAGATAGATGTACCACACTGCTAAAATATTATGCATATTATAAAACATAAAAATGGAAATTAAAACAATAAGACTAAATGATAGAAATGATACTAAATTTTAATTTAAGATTTTAGATCATATTAGATATTGAAATTTCTTTTTAAATTATTGTTGCTCTTATAAAAAACTTTATAGCACCTCTCTTAGAGGCTCTTCCCTATGATTAAGCTCAGTGGCAAACTTTAACAAACCATTTGGGCAGGAGTTCTAATGACTCAGGCTACCTTGGGTCATTAGATTTGTGTCACCCCACCAGGTAAATAGCAATAATTAGCTTCAGTACTTCCTGAAGTCAATGGGAATATGACTGGTAGTGGAAGAATATGTAAGTGTATAAAGTTTTAAATGCCATGTCATCAGTTACAGATATGAAGACAGTAATGCTGCTGTATGTATTTTCTTCCTGTTTTGGTAAGAATACGTGTGTGTGTGTGTGTGTGTGTGTGTTTATACATATACAGATAATATATTTGTTTTCTTTCCACTATTATTCCCTATTCCTTGTCATACAACATAAGATGTATTGACTATATATCACTGTAATTAAGCATTGTTAATTAGACATCATAGTATTAAGTTCCCAGATATTAAGTGAGAGTAAACATCACTTAAGGATTTGACCTTCTCATCTGAGGAAAGGCTTAGTGCATTTTCAGTTGTATACAGCATAGTTGTATCATGTTAGGCAGAATTATGACCTTGTTGTCTTTATTTGAAGATTAAATACAGTAAGGAATAATGTATAGGTGTCAAATTGATAACAAAAACTTGTGATGGCTCACTTTATGTATCAGCTTCTCTGGGCCATGGGATATCCAGATATCTTGAAAATATTACCTATGGATGTGTGTCTGTGAGGGTGGTTCCAGACCTGATTAGTTTGGAGTTAGTAGACTGAGTAGAGAAAGCAGTGGCACCCCACTCCAGAGTTCTTGCCTGGAAAATCCCATGGATGGAGGAGCCTTGTGGGCTGCCGTCTATGGGGCTGCACAGAGTCAGACACGACTGAAGCGACTTAGTAGCAGCAGCAGTAGACTGAGTAAAGCAGATGCCTCTCCCTAATTTAACAACAACAACAACAAAGCAGTGGATCGTTGAATTTTCTCTCTGCTTGTCTCAGACATTGATCTTCCCATGTCTTTGATGGTTTTGGTTCTTAAGATTTCAGACTCAGATGGAAATGTATACTATTGATTCTACTGTCTCAGGCCTTTGAACTATGAACATCTATTTCCTTGGGTCTCCTGCTTGCAGAGGGCAGACTCTCAGTCTCTATAATTATATGTGCCAATATCTTATAATAAAACTCTTTATATGATATACATTTAGATAGATAGATATCTATATATATAGATTATATATTTGTATCATATTGGTTATGTTAACCACACAACCCTATGTTAACACAAATACTCACAGTACGTTTAGCAAGTTTCTTGCTTTATATCGAAAAGTAGAAGGAAATATCATGACAATACTGTTAGTCATTTCATTCAAATAGTTCAGTTCAGTTCAGTCACTCAGTCGTGTCCAACTCTTTGCGACCCCATAAATCACAGCACACCAGGCCTCCCTGTCCATCACCATCTCCCGGAGTTGACTCAGACTCACGTCCATTGAGTCCATGATGCCATCCAGCCATCTCATCCTCTGTCGTCCCCTTCTCCTCCTGCCCCCAATCCCTCCCAGCATCACAGTCTTTTCCAATGAGTCAACTCTTTGTATAAGGTGGCCAAAGTACTGGAGTTTCAGCTTTAGCATCAGTCCTTCCAAAGAAATCCCAGGGCTGATCTCCTTCAGAATGGACTGGTTGGATCTCCTTGCTGTCCAAGGGACTCTCAAGAGTCTTCTCCAACACCACAGTTCAAAAGCATCAATTCTTTGGCACTCAGCCTTCTTCACAGTCCAACTCTCACATCCATACATGACCACAGGAAAAACCATAGCCTTGACTAGACAGACCTTAGTTGGCAAAGTAATGTCTCTGCTTTTGAATATACTATCTAGGTTGGTCATAACTTTTCTTCCAAGGAGTAAGTGTCTCTTAATTTCATGGCTGCAGTCACCATCTGCAGTGATTTTGGAGCCCCCAAAAATAAAGTCTGACACTGTTTCCACTCTTTCCCCATCTATTTTCCATGAAGTGATGGGACTGGATGCCATGATCTTCATTTTCTGAATGTTGAGCTTTAAGCCAACTTTTTCACTCTCCACTTTCACTTTCATCAAGAGGCTTTTTAGTTCCTCTTGACTTTCTGCCATAAGGGTGGTGTCATCTGCATATCTGAGGTTACTGATATTTCTCCTGGCAATCTTGATTCCAGCTTGTGTTTCTTCCAGTCCAGCATTTCTCATGATGTACTCTGCATAGAAGTTAAATAAGCAGGGTGACAATATACAGCCTTGACGTACTGACATACTCCTTTTCCTATTTGGAACCAGTCTGTTGTGTCATTTAAATGGTATTAATATCTTCTCAGAAGTTAAAAAAATTCATATTCTGAAAGCATTTATAATGTCTAATATATGATTTGCTCCTAGTTCTACATACAAAGAATAATTTGGCAGCTGTGTTTGGGAAATAAGAGAGGATCCACAAAATGGGAGGAAAAGTAACTTGAGTTTTGTAAATCAAAAAGATATGTAGTTATGAAGGTGAGGGTCTCAGTGGTATCAGAAAGAATATACATAGAATCAGTGGTGAGATGAAGAGATGGGTGGAGCTGAAGATGAATCACTTATTATTCTTAGAGTATGTAGTGTGATAAAATGGACATTTAAGGACTTGAAGGCACAAACATCCAAACTCTTGTTTATTTCCATGTCCTTCCCATCCGCCCACTGAGCTATATAACCTTGTATCATCTCAAAGTTGTTTTATCTTTGACATTCATTGGATCATAGAGAAAGCAAGGAATTCCAGAAAAACATCTACTTCTGCTTCATTGACTACATGAAAGGCTTTGACTGTGTGAATCACAACAAACTGTGGAAAATTCTTAAAGACATGGGAATACCAGACCACCTTACCTGTCTTCTGAGAAACCTGTATGCATGTCAAAAAGCAATGGTTAGAACCTTACATGGAACGACTGACTGGTTCACAACTGGGAAAGGAGTGCAACAAGACCATATATTGTCACCTTGTTTATTTAACCTATACACAGAATGTGTGTTAATTGCTCAGTCATGTCCAGCTCTTTGCGACCCTGCGGACTGTAGCCCACCAGGCCCCTCTGTCCATGGAATTCTCCAGACATGAATACTGGAGCCAGTAGCCATCCCCTTCTCCAGGGGATCTTCCCAGCCCAGGGATAGAACTTGGGTGTCTTGCATTGCAGGCAGTTTCTTTACCATCTGAGCCATCAGAGAAGCCAGAGTACATCATGTGAAATGCCAGACTGGATGACTCACAAGCTGGGATCAAGATTGCTGGGAGAAATACCAACAACCTCAGATATGTAGATCATACCACTCTAATGGCAGAAACTAAAAAGGGACTGAAAAGCCTCTTGATGAGGCTAAAAGAGAAGAGTGAAAAAGCTGGCTTAAAACTCAAAATTCTGAAAACTAAGATAATTGCAATCACTTCATGGCAAATAGAAGGGAAGAAGTAAAAGCAGTGACAGATTTTATTTTCTTGGGCTCCAAAATCACTGCACATGATTACTGAAGCCATGAAATTAAAAGATGCTTGCTCCTTGTAAGGAAAGCTATGACAAACCTAGACAACATATTTAAAAGCAGAGACATCACTTTGCTGACAGAGGTCCGTATAACCAAAGCTATGGTTTTTCCAGTAGTCCTGTCTGGATGTGAGAGTTGGGCCATAAAGAAGCTGAGCACCAAAGAATTGATGCCTTTGAATTGTAGTGCTGGAGAAGACTCTTGAGAGTCCCTTGGACTGCATGGAGATCAAACCAGTCAATCCTAAGGGAAATCAATCCTGAATATTCATTGGAAGGAGTAATACTGAAGCTGAAGTTCCAGTATTTCAGCCACTTGATGCAAAGACCTGACTCATTGGAAAAGACCCCGATGCTGGGAAAGATTGAAGGCAAAAGGAGAAGAGGGCAGCAGAGGATGAGATGATTAGGTAGCATCACCAACTCAGTGAACATGCCTAGAAGATAGTGAAGGACAGGGGAGCCTGGTTGTGCTTCAGTCCATGGGGTCACGAAGATTCAGACACAACTTAGCGCCTGAACAATGACAACAACAAATATACATTTAAAGCTCCTCATTGTCAACAACACACTCCAATAACAACTACTGTTATTGTTAACTGTTAACAGTATATTACTGTTCTTAAAATCTTAATCTTTTGCCGATTTTTAATTCTAGAAAAATTGACCATTTTCTTTCCTTTTTTTTCTTCTCTTCTATGCCTACCCAACTTAAATCATTGTAATCTGTTAGTTTTCTAAATCAGTGAAGTTTTTCAGATTGACCTTCAAATACAAACAAAGCTAGAAAGGTCCTTAGAAAGTGTCACAGACAGTGAGAGACAACTTGCCTCTTTGCCTTTCTCTAAAAAAGCACACTAGCTAAGGGCATCTTTTACACTGTAGCTCTGACTTAATATCTTCTAATGCCATTTTTCCTCATTATTTTCTAATTTCTATTTCTTTATGTGATATGAGAGTTCATCCCTACTAAAGATTAATGATCAGTCAGATAAATTAGAAAGTAATACCTTTTGATGGCAGGCAGAATTCTGGGAATACTTCTGTTCATTCAAAGACAAACCTGCCTTCTTGTGGAGTTGCATGTGATACGAGGCTCTACAGCTGTGTGAGTATCAAATACATGATAAACTATTCAGAGGAACTCCACTAGCTTAGTATAGCTCGAATTTATAAAGTCACACATTGAAGAACATGCAAACATATGAAATATTTCCGTTTGTTTTCTACTTTACTTTTCTATGACATAAACAATTGATTAAATACCTTATATATTTTAGAATAAGATGAACAAATGCTTTAAAGTATTGTTAAGCACTAACATCTTAAGTCATTAAAATAATAGGACAATTATAAATGTAAAAGCTTTGAACACTAATCAGCATGTCGCAACATCTAACCTGTAATATTTTGTGTTGTTTTAATGAAAAAAGAACGTTTATTAGTATGATATCTACTCATTTCTTTTTAACATTTTTGTCAGTGAATCTATGGCTTTCTTATTTCTCAAGCTGTAGATAATTAGATTTAACAAAGGAATTATGACAAGGTAAAATAGAGAGCCCATCATAGCCTGATCATCTGCCTGTGCAGATCCACGGCACACATGCATGAAAAGAGGCACATAATGTAAAGAGACAGACAGCGGGTGGGCGCCACAGGTGGAGAAGGTCTTCCTCAGGCCTTCAACAGACTTCTTTTTAAAATTGTGAAGAGAACAAGTGAATAAGACACAAGAACATGAGAAAGGTGAACACCTGTATTGATCCAGAGAAAACAAATACTATCAGAAAATTAATGGAAGGGTCAGTACAGGACATCTTAAACAATGGTATAATATCACAGTAAAAGCGCTATACTATGATGGAATCACAAAAGGTTAATTTGAATAAAAAAGTGTTATGAAGTGTGGCATGAGAAAGGCCACCTAAAAATGACAAAGCTAGTAGCCAGATGCGCAGTCTATCTGTCAAAATCACTGGATAGTGTCACTGGTTTGCCTATGGCCACATAGCAATCATATGCCATTGTTGCCAGCAAAAAGCATTCTGTGGTTACACTGATTGCAAGGGAAAAAAATGTGTAACTTGCATTCAGTGAGAGAGATAATTTTGCTCTTGCCACAGAAGTTGACCAGCATCTTTGGAGTCACTATGGAGGATATCCAGGCATCAACAAATGCCAATCTTCCAAGGATTAAGATGAGAATATGAAGGTGAGGGTCATTGCAGAAGAGAACAATCAGACCAAGGTTTCCCACAATGGTGATGAGGTATATCACCAAGAAAAACGAGAACAAGGAGATTTGCCACCGTGGTTGATACTTAAGTCCTGTGAGAAAAAACTCCGTCAGCAATGTTGCTTTTTTCATTTCTGTATCCTTAATAGATGGCCTCGAAAAACAATGCAGTAAATGTGAAAAGAATATATATCAGAAGATTAAAAAAAAACATTTAGTTAGGCTGGTATAAATAAAACCATAAACTAGCCTGAATATGATTTTATTTACTCTTACTTTAATATGAGAAAAGTATTGGGGAAAATTGTTATATTTGGAAAATGTGATTATTTCAGTTCAAAATATGCACAAGAATAAACCTATTTAAAAAAAGGAAATTCTGAACATGAACAAATTTATGGTGAAACTATTGAATGAGATATGGAAATTCTGTGTGTTTGAGATGAATGCAGGTTTTAAAAATGTTAGAAAGGCCTAGGTTATCAAGTAAACTGAATATCATATGAATAATCTTCAATTTTATTCATCAAGCATTAGGCAAGCACTAAAAACTTTTAAGATGTGGCATGTCATTAATGGTTATTTTTGAAACTAAATATTTGATTGTAGAAAACAGAATGTAGGAAGAAGAATCTTGTGTCATAAATGCTCTTTAGTAAGCTATGACTCTTGTCCAGTTATTACCAAACTAGATTACATGTCCAAATTGTTTGGGGTAGTTTTTCATGTAGAATATTATCTGAGATACTATTTTAGAAATTGATCCAAAAGATCATGAGTGTGGTCAAATAACATGCACTTTTCAGGAGTGGTTAAAAGTATGTGAAGTTCTTGTTCATGTGTGATGTGATTGGGGTGATGAGGGAGAAGACGGAGATGTCAGTTCAGTTCAGTTCAGTTGCCCAGTCGTGTTCAACTCTTTGCAACCCAATGCACTGCAGCATGCCAGGCCTCCCTGTCCATCACCAACTCCCAGAGCTTACTCAACTCATGTCCATTGAGTTGGTGAGACCATCCAACCATCTCATCCTCTGTTGTCCCCTTCTCCTCACACCCTCAATCTTTCCCAGCATCAGGGTCTTTGCAAAGGAGTCAAATTTTCACATCATGTGGCCAAAGTATTGGAGTTTCAGCTTCAGCATCAGTCCTTCCCATAAATATTCAGGACTGATTTCCCTTAGGATGAACTGGTTGGATCTCCTTGTTGTCCATGTGGCTCTCAAGAGTCTTGTACAACACCACAGTTCAAAAGCACCAGTTCTTTGGTGTTCAGCCTTCTTTACAGTCCAACTCTCATATCCATACATGACTACTAGAAAAAACCATAACTCTGACTAGACAGACTTTTGTTGGCAAAATAATGTCTCTGCTTTTTAATATGCAGTCTCGATTGGTCATAACTTTTCTTCCAAGGAGCAAGTGCCTTTTTATTTCGTGGCTGCAATTGCCATCTGCAGTGATTTTGGAGCTCTAAAAAATAGTCTGTCACTGTTTCCACTGTTTCCCCATCTATTTGCCAAGAGTGATGGGACTGGATGCCATTATCTTCATTTTCTGAATGTTGAGTTTTAAGCCAACTTTTTCACTCTCCTCTTTCACTTTAATCAGGAGGCTCTTTAGTTCTTCTTCGCTTTCTGCTAAAAGCATGTGGTCATCTGCATATCTGAGGTTATTGATATTTCTCCCAGTAATCTTGAACAAGCACTCCAGCTTGTGCTTCATCCAGTTCAGCATTTCTCATGATGTACTCTGCATATATGTTAAATAATCAGGGTGACAATATACAGCATCAACACACTCCTTTCTCGATTTGGAACCAGTCTGTTGTTCCATGTCCAGTTCTAACCATTGCTTCTTGACCTGCATACAGATTTCTGAGGAGGCAAGGAAGGTGGTCTGGTATTCCCATCTCTTGAAGAATTTTCCACAGTTTATTGTGACCCATACAATCAAAGGCTTTGGCATAGTCAATAAAGCAGAAATAGATGTTTTTCTGGAACTCTCTTGCTTTTTCGATGAGCCAATGGGTGTTGTCAATTTGATCTCTGGTTCCTCTGCCTTTTCTAAATCCAGCTTGAACATCTGACAGAGACACAGATCAAAATAAACCAGGGCTTCCCTGGTGGCTCAGTGGTAAAGAATCCACTGCCAATGCAGAAGACCTTGGTTCAGTCTCTGGGCCAGGAAGATACCATGTGTGACCAAGTGACTAAGCCCATGATCCACCACTGTTGGGCCTGTGTTCTAGAGCCTGGGAACTACAGCTACTGAGGCCAGGCGCCACAGCTACTGAAGCCCCCTCAATGAGAAGCCTGCACACTGCAACTACAGAGGAGCCTCTGCTCTCTGCAACTAGAGAAAAGCCCACGCATCAACAAAGAAGCAGGACAGCCATAAATAAATGAATAAAATTATTAAAAATAAATCAGAATATAGGATCAGTGAGACTTGGTGACAGATTAAATGTGAAGGAGTGGTTAATAAGGGAGTCACTTCGTGACTGATTAGGAGTTCATTAAAACCTGAGACTGAAGACTCGGATGAAGTAGCTAGTTTTTGCAAGGGGCATCTTCTGAACATCTGAGTGAGATAAACTCAGCAGTGTGATTCTACAAGTGTTTAATAGAAATAATGACTTGGATGTCATTGAGGTGAATGAAAGCAGTTACTATGGCTGATATGTTGAACAGCATGCATAAAGTAAAAAATTGAAGGAATGAACTTGAAGTTATATAAAGAGATTAAAGATGAATATACATAATTTATTGGATGGATGACATTGATTCTCCTTTCTACCAAATAAGTTGTGGTGGCAGACTAAAGCTCTCATCCTTTCTCATCCTTTCTAGAAGCCAAAGTTTCTGGAAACTAACTTTCCCATCCATGGCACCTAGAGGGAGGGGACTTGGTATAGCTAGGGGGGGTGGAAACTCATTTACCCTGGATTTGGGATTTGGAGAGGGGAGACAGAGGTTAAACGTGGGACAAAGAGAATTTTGGTTGCTTTGGTTGTATAATCAGCTGAGGAACCAGAACATGAATCCTGTGCACATAGCAGTGGCATCAATAGTGAGCTGTGGAATTCAAGTTCAGCAGCAATGACAAGTGATCTTACTGAGCTAGAGCTGGGACATGTTTTTGGCTGTTGACTGTCTGACTTCTTTCTTTGTATCTTGCCAATTTCTCCAGTAGATTTCTCCAATTCCCCTAACATTTCTGCATTTCAGCCAGTTTTCATTCAGTTAACTCATTTCATCTTGCAACCAAGAGCTCTGGCTCACACAGAAGGAGGAAAGGAAAGAGAAGAAGAGGATACTGAACAGAGTGAACAGAGAAGGTGGGAATTGGAAAGCTGAGTGTTGGGAACTTAAAGAGAGGAAAATACTCAAAAAGGACAAAGGAAAGTATGGTGTCTAAAGTAAAATAACTGCTCTTGGAGGATAAGGAGTGAACAGAAGTCACTGAGTGTGAGAATCAAGAGTTTTTAAGTGAGAGCAGTCTCCATTTGAGGATAAAGTTGAGATCAGAGAATAATGAGAAGGGAATGGGAAGCAAGTGGCAGAGCAGTGAGGAGAATGAAATAAAGTATTTAAGATGTGGACAACAGTTGACATTTTTTTACCACCCACGGGCAGATGCATTTTTTCCTTATAGAACAATATTATGCAAGTTTTCAAAAGAGAGAGGAGGGAATTGAGAAGAGAGTGGATAGAGAAGTGGAATGGGGAATTTGAGTGGATGAAAACAAGGAACAGCAAAAAACAGGAAGAGACTAAGGAACATAGTAATTGTAGGAAAGACAAGCAATGAAGACAGGAAGTATCACAGAACAGCTGAAGATAAGAGGAAAGTCTCAGTGGTTTGAAGGGGTAAATATCTATCAATTCTGGTTTCAACAAAGATTGTCAGCACAGGGAAACATTTCATTTTTCTTTTACTCAAAATTCCAAGTTTATTTTCCTACGGAATTTGTGTATGAATTAGAGACTTTCACTGTAATTTTACTTTTAATTTATAAATATATCAGCATTGCCTCAAAGTTATCTTCACTTTTAAAAGATGCTTTTACTTTGTTATTATTGTGATTAGAGCTGACTTTCTCTAGAAATCCTTTTGGTTTACATGCACAGCATTTGCTTCTCCACAGGTTTTATTAGTGAAATAAAATTGAGCAAAGACTGGAACTGAATAAAGGCAATATAAATATCCTGTGCTAACAACTGAGTTGTTAAGTGTACATTTATTTCGAGTAAACATCCTTCCACTCAATCCCAAATCACTAAAAGTTAAAAAATTCTCTATTTGATATGTGGGTACTTATTAAGTCATAAATCTGAGAAAAGCACTGGAGAAATATTTTCTGCATTTTTCTGTCTGTGTGTATACAGGTATATATTACAAAATTATTGTCAGAAGTGAGTGAAAGAATAGAGATTACTATTTAAGTGATTTAACAAAATTTAATCAGAAAATGTGGGTAATTAAAGTAAATAAATATTTTGAACACAGTTATCAGAAAGATTTCTTATCCAGAAAACATTATGACCTAAATCCTTAAACTATTGCTCATTTGTTTGAAGTTCTAGTTCACCAAAACTTGTCCTATAGAGTCACTATAATTATGTTAACCAGAGAATTAAAGAGTATATTATGTTCTTAGAGTTATTTTGCTCATCCAGATTTTACTCTCAAAAATAAAATATACAGATTATTCACTATATTTTTCCATTTTTCAACTGATAATTTGACATTTTGTAAATCAAGTAAAAATTTTTATAGCTGAAAAGAGGGATGCAACGAGGAGCCAAATGGGATCAGGGAGCCCAGCTTATGTGGGTAACACAGGACCCTGAAGAGCAGGTCAGAGACCTTGTTCTATATCCCAATTTAAAGGAAAACTATTATGGGATTTTGAAATGGTGGTACAATGATCAGATTTTCCTTCTTTGCATTAACAGAGAAAGTTTTCAGTGTAATTCATTGAGACAAACAAACGTTCAGTTCAGCTCAGTCTCTCAGTCGTGCCCGACTCTGCGACCCATGAATCACAGCACGCCAGGCCTCCCTGTCCATCACCAACTCCCGGAGTTCACTCAAACTCACACCCATCGAGTCAGTGATGCCATCCAGCCATCTCATCCTCTGTTGTCCCCTTCTCCTCCTGCCCCCAATCCCTCCCAGCATCAAAGTCTTTTCCAATGAGTCAACTCTTCGCATGAGGTGGCCAAAGTACTGCAGTTTCAGCTTCAGCATCATTCCCTCCAAAGTAATCCCAGGGCTGATCTCCTTCAGAATGGACTGGCTGGATCTCCTTGCAGTCCAAGGGACTCTCAAGAGTCTTCTCCAACACCACACTTCAAAAGCATCAATTCTTCCACACTCAGCTCTCTTCACAGTCCAACTCTCACATCCATACATGACCACAGGAAAAACCATAGCCTTGACTAGATGGACCTTTGTTGGCAAAGTAATGTCTCTGCTTTTCAATATGCTATCTAGGATGGTCATAACTTTCCTTCCAAGGAGTAAGTGTCTTTTAATTTCATGGCTGCAATCACCATCTGCAGTGATTTTGGAGCCCCAAAAAATAAAGTCTGACACTGTTTCCACTCTTTCCCCATCTATTTGCCATGAAATGATGGGACCAGATGCCATGATCTTCATTTTCTGAATGTTGAGCTTTAAGCCAACTTTTTCACTCTCTTCTTTCACTTTCATCAAGAGGCTTTTTAGTTCCTCTCCACTTTCTGCCATAAGGGTGGTGTCATCTGCATATCTGAGGTTATTGATATTTCTCCCGACAATCTTGTTTCTAGCTTGTGCTTCTTCCAGCCCAGAGTTTCTCATGATGTACTCTGCATAAAAGTTACATAAGCAGGATGACAATATACAGCCTTGACATACTCCTTTTCCTATTTGGAACCAGTTCGTTATTCCATGTCCAGTTCTATCTGTTGCTTCCTGACCTGCATACAAGCTTCTCAAGAGGCAGGTCAGGTGGTCTGGTATTCCCATCTCTTTCAGAATTTTCCACAGTTTATTGTGATCCACACAGTTAAAGGCTTTGGCATAGTCAATAAAGCAGAAATAGATACTTTTCTGGAACTCACTCACTTTTTTGATGATCCAGCAAATGTTGGCAATTTGATCTCTGATTCTTCTGCCTTTTCTAAAACCAGCTTGAACATCTGGAAGTTCATGGTTCACGTATTGCTGAAGCCTGGCTTGGAGAATTTTGAGCATTACTTTACTAGCATGTGAGATGAGTGCAATTGTGTGGTAGTTTGAGCATTCTTTGGCAATGCCTTTCTTTGGGATTGGAATGAAAACTGACCTTTTCCAGTCCTGTGGCCACTGCTGAGCTTTCCAATATGTTGGCATATTGAGTGCAGCACTTTCACAGAATCATCTCTCAGGATTTGAAATAGCTCAACTGGAATTCCGTCACCTCCACTAGCTTTATTCGTAGTGATGCTTTCTAAGGCCCACTTGACTTCACATTCCAGGATGTTTGGCTCTAGTTGAGTGATAATACCATCATGATTATCTTGGTCATGAAGATCTTTTTTGTACAGTTCTTCTGTGTATTCTTGTCACCTCTTCTTAATATCTTCTGCTTTTGTTAATAGAGTTTTGCCAAGAGAATGCACTGGTCATAGCAAACACCTTCTTCCAACAGCACAAGAGAAGACTCTACACATGAACATCACCAGATGGCCAACACCAAAATTGGACTGATTATATTCTTTGCTTCCAAAGATGGAGAAACTCTATGCAGTCAGCAAAAACAAGATCAGGAGCTGACTGTGGCTCAGATCATGAACTCCTTATTGCCAAATTCAGACTTAAATTGAAGAAAGTAGGGAAAGCCACTAGACCATTCAGAAATGACCTAAATCAAATCCCTTATGATTATACAGTGGAAGGGAGAAATAGACTAGATCTGATAGATAGAGCGCCTGATGAACTATGGACGGAGGTCGTGACATTGTACAGGAGATGGATCAAGACCATCCCCATGGAAAAGAAATGCAAAAAAGCAAAATGGCTGTCTGGGGAGGCCTTACAAATAGCTGTGAAAAGAAGAGAAGCAAAAAGCAAAGGAGAAAAGGAAAGATATAAGCGTATGAATGCAGAGTTCCAAAGAATAGCAAGGAGAGATAAGAAAGCCATCCTCAGCGATCAATGCAAATAAATAGAGGAATACAACAGAATGGGAAAGACTAGAGATCTCTTCAAGAAAATTAGAGATATCAAGGGAACATTTCATGCAAAGATGGGCTCGATAAAGGACAGAAATTGTATGGACCTAACAGTATTTTAACCTTCCATAAAAAAATAATGAATATTAGAAAAATCACTCTCTCTTACCTATATCTGTTAGAAATTGTTGAGATCCTTTCAGGGTTTGGGCTTTCTGAAGTAGAAAATATTCTAAGAGCACTGCAATGACAATAATACAGGTGACAGTTCTTTGAACACTGTTGCATTTTAGAAGCTTCATTATATAAGCTCAGGAAAATGTTATTTACATAACTTTATATAAATTTGTTTTGAACACATGAGTTAACCAATTGTACAACTGTGTGCTTCTGCCAGAAGCAGAAGGAATGAAAGACTAAAATTCCCCTGATAGTACCCATTGATTAACTTTTGGCCAAAGCTAAACTGTTCTCCTGGACATTGTGGATTTGTTCATGTATGAGAAATCCAGGTTGTTCCACGGGGCATCACAGTCTCTGAAATCATGAACACCAGTCATAATAGACTGTTCTGGTTTTAACAATAGAAATTACATTTTATGTCCACTTTCAACCGCAGATGACACTTCTGACATGTGTATGCAAACTCCGGTTTGTCAATAAATGTTGACGCTCTGAGTGCTTTGATCAGTATGGTCTTAGAATCTAAGATTCCTGTCAAGACATGACCCCAAGTGAATTTATTCTCCTCAAACAAACTGTAGCTCATGTTACAGATACATGTTTAACTCCCAACTTTAAGCTGAAATATGGTGAGAAAGCTTTTTAAGCAAAGGTCTGGGGAAGGAGTAAAGGAAAAACAAAAGACCACAATGAGAGGTGACCTGTATCAGTACTTCTCAAACTTTAATGCCTGTGAGTCTCCTGGAGGTCTAGATAAAATGCAAATTCTGTTTCAGTAGACCAGGGCTAGGACCTGAGCATCTTCATTTATAACAGGTGAAGCATATGGAAATGGACAGGTGCAGTCCACAGGACCCTCACTATTGGAAGGACTATCAGTTTATCAGAGAGCCTAGATAATTAGAGAAGCACAACACAGTAAATGTAGCTGAAAAGAGGGTTGCATGAAGAGCCAAATGGGATCAGGGAGGCCAACTTATATGGGTAACACAGAAACTTGGAGGCCAAGTCAGAGACTTTGTTCTACATCCCAATTTAAAGGAAAACTATTATGGGATTTTGAAATGGTGGTATGATCATCAGATTTTCCTTTTTTGCATTAGCAGAGAAAGTTGTCTGTAATTCATTCAGATAAACAAAAGTTAACTTTCTTATTTTTGATAATTTGATGTGCTATCTGAGTAACAAAAGAAAATGCTTAACCTCCACTTGGGACTTGGATGGCTAGATGGGGGGAAGCAAAAAGCATCATAGACTTATTGATCTGCTTCCTTAGAACTTTGCTGCTGAAAGCCAAAATAGAGGAGAAAAATATCATAGAAGAGAGGAATCATGTGAAAAATGCACAGAGAAATAGAGTGGGTAATGCAATGTGCAGTGGTAGCTTCAACATAACCAACACTTGGCTTAAGCATGATGTCCTCTTTAATTTTGGATAATTACTTCCTAACTATTTGGTTGTCTATCCTTGATGACAAATACCTGTATTACTGCTTCCAGTATGGACTTTTTTTCAATTTTAGTCATTTTGATAAGTAATAGCTTGTTGTACTTTCATTTGCATTTCCCTAGTAGCTAATTTTTGTAGTGTCTTTTTGCATCTTTGACATCTCTACAACTTTTTTGATGGAGTGTTCAAATATCTTACCCATTTTAGGTTGATTTTATTTGTTTTTATTATGAATATTGGGACTGTTTCATCTATTCTGGATACAAGTCTTTTATCAAACATATGACTTATAAATATTATATCATTTTAGTCTGTTACCTAGATGACATTGTGTTTATTGGTCTTAGTGAGTAGGAAATAGTATTTATTAGGAAGCCACTTGCAGGACGGGGGTAGAAAATAAATATGACAACAGTTCAGGGATCTTCTATTTCAGTGAAATATGTAGATGTCCAGTGATATAGAGCTTGTCCAAAAAAAAATACACTTCTAAGGTTAAGGATAAGTTGTTACATCTGGCCCTTGCTGAAAAAGAGAGGCACAACACAGAATGTGCCTCTGTGAATTGTGGAGGCAGTGTTATCCTTATTTTGGTGTATTTCAGCTCATTACCAATTGCTAGTTTTGAGTGGAGTCTGGAGCAAAAGAAGGCTTTGTGCTGTGCGTAGGCTGTTGCGCACACTGCTCCGCCTCTCGGGCCATATCCAGCAGATCCTGTGGAGACTGAATCAGCAGTGACAGCTCCTTGGAGCCTTTAATCAGCCTGTGAATGTATATCTAAATACAAGCCCTTAGAATTTTGAGCAAAGCTCTGCCATCCTCTGTGGATAACTACTCTACTGTAGAGAAACAGCTGTAGGCCTGATAGTTAACCTTGGCAAAAAAAAAAAAAAAGAATGTTTAACCATGGACCACTGATTTACTATGATACTGGAGCTTCCTTTGACAAATTGGATGTTATCTGACCCACTAACCATAAGTTTCAGTGTGCACAGAAGCATTCCTTCATCAGACAGAAACAGCATATACTTGATCAAGCAGGAAAGGCCCTGAAGGCACAAATAAATTACTTGAAGAAGTGGTTCCAATGCTATCGCCCTCCAATCTTGCCACAAAGGCTTCTGTGTCCCAGCTGGGGCCTGTGTCCTTATAATTAGTTGACCAAGAAGTCTGGGGCCTGACACAGATGGTTCTGCATGGTATGCAGGCACCATCAGAAAATGGACAGCTGCTGCACGCAGCTCCTCTCTGTGACAGTCAGGAAGGACAATGGTGAAGCAAAAACCTTCTAGTGGGACAGCCGGCTTCCACCAAGATAGACAACAATTCTTCCATTGATCTGAATGTAGACTACCACTCAGTCCCTTTGACTTTACATTTCTTTGAATCATGAGACAAAGAAGTGAATTGCTATGTTGGGTGAGGTGACTCCTCCACAAAATACACAACACCCTCTAGGGTATCTCTTAGCATTGTTATTCCCATGATTATGGCCAATGAAAAACTTTGAGGCCAAACCACACAATAGTTCTAATGGTCCAGACTCTTTAGAAATTTGGGTCGTTCTACCAAGTGAAGAACAATGACCACCTGAGTCAGGTGCTTGCTGAAGGCAAAAAGAACACAGAATGGGTAGTAGAAGAAGTTAGTTAAAATACCAACAACAATCGCACGTCCAGTTATAGATATGAGGATTGTAATTGCCAAGAGATTTCCTTCTTAGTTTGATATGAATATATTTGTGTCTGTATAGCACTTGTGTTTGTTTTCTTTCCATTCTTATTCCCTTATTATGAGACATAAGATGTACTGACTTTACATTATCATAATTAAATGTTGTTAATTTGACACTGTATTACCCAATATCAAAGAAAATGAATAGTAAACTTCACTCAAGGATTTTACCTCCACTCTTGGGAAGAGATAATACATTTTCAGTTGTACACAGCAGAGTTATACAGCAGAGTTTTTAGGTGGAATTATTCCTTGTAATTATCATTATTTAGAAATAGAATATAATTTTAAGATATGTGTATGGGCACTAAGTTGACAGCAAGTGAACTTGTAATTGTTAATTTTATGTGTCAACTAATCCATAGGCTGTCCAGATATCTACTTAAACATTATTTGGGGGTGTTTCTGTGAGGGTGTTTCTGATTAGGTTGGAATTGATGAAATTGGTGAATTGGTCCCCACAAGAAGTAAGAGTCAACGTATTTCAAATAAAGTGGAATAAAAGACTTTTTGATGGCTAGCAGAACTCCTGGGTTTTGCCTCTGTTCACTTGAACACAAACCCACCTCTGCTGTGGAGTTAAATGTGATACGTGTCTCCAGGCTATACAGGTATATTGTATATATTGGGCTTCCCTGGTGGCTCAGATGGTAAAGAATCCACCTACAATATGGGAAACTGGGTTCGATCTCTGAGTTGGGAAGATGCCCTTGAGAAGGGAAGAAGGGAAGTGTTCTTGCCTGGAGAATTTCATGGACAGAGGAGCCTGACAGGCTGCATTCCTTGAGATTGCAGAGTCAGACACAACTGAGCAACTGACTTTCACTTTCATACAGCTATATTGTATCAAAGACATCATGCTCAAGTAATTTTCAGAGGTACAGCACTATTTTAGTGCTTAAAATATACTTAATAAATTCACTGATAAAACCATACTGAAGAATATACAAGCATGTAAAATGTTTTCCTGTGTTTTCTGCTTTAGTTATTTTAGTAGGATATGAACACGTAATTAAAATTCCCTTGTGCTTTTGAAAAAGATATAGACATTTTAAGGAATTTATTAGAAACTAACATGTTAGGTCATTAAAATAATGACTGTTATAACTACAAAAATTTGAACACTAGTCAACACACAACAAAATCTGATCTGCAGTTTTATGACTGTTTTAGTGGAAAGAGAACAGATATTATGCGACCTAAATATTCCTCTCTAAAATTTTCATCAGTGAGTCTATGACTTTCTTATTTCTCAGGCTATAGATAATTGGATTTAACAAAGGGATTATGACAGTGTAAAAGAGAGAGTCCATCATATCGTGATCATCTGATTGTGTGGATCCAGGACGAATATACATGAAGAGAAGAGGCCCATAGTATAAAGAGACAGAGAAGAGGTGGGCTCCACAGGTGGAGAAGGCCTTCCTTATACCTTGAACAGACTTCTTTTTTAAAATTGTAAAGAGAACTAGTGTATAAGAGATAAGCACAGTCAGAATGGTGAACACCTGTATTGAACCAGAGAAAATAAAAACCGTTAGAATATTAATAAAAGGGTCAGTACAAGAAATTTTGAACAGTGGCATAATATCACAGTAAAAGTTGTGTATTGTGTTGTAACTGCAGAAGGTTAATCTAAATAAAAAACCTATATGAATAAAGGCGTGAAGAACACCACCTACAAATGATGAGACCAACAGTCGCACACATAGTCTATTCGTCATAATCACTGGATAAAGTAAAGGGTTGCATATGGCCACATAGCGATCATATGCCATACTTGCCAAGAGAAAGCATTCTGTGGTTGCACTGACTGTAAAGGAAAAGAATTGTACCATGCATTCAGAGAGAGAGATCATCTTGCTTTTGATGAAGAAGTTGACCAGCATCTTGGGAGTCACTGTGGATGATACGGAAGTATCCACAAGTGCCAAACTCCCAAGGAATAGGTACATGGGGATGTGAAGTTGAGAGTCATTCCAGATGAGAGCAATAAGTCCAAGGTTCCCCACAATGGTGATGAGGTATATCACCAAGAATACCAGGAACAAGGGAATTTGCCACTGTGGCTGATACTTCAATCCTGTGAGAACAAACTCTGTCAGCAATGTTATATTTTCATTTTCCATATCTTCACTGGAAGTCTCCTGAAATAAAATGCAAAAAATGAAGAAAGAACATTCACTAGGGTTTTATGAATTGAAAGCTTGGAAAGTGGAGTCAAAATAAATCATACTTCTACCAGAATGTCCTTTTACTTTCATAAAATATTACTATAATAAACTATTTGGGGGATCTGAAGAGATGCCAGTCAGTACAATAATTTCAGTTCAAATAATGTGCTGAAATTAATAGATTTACAAAAAAGAGACATTCTAACCATTTGCTAAATTTGTGGGGACTGGATAGACTGTGGTAGGGAAATTCTGAGTCTGGGACATGGATTATCAGTCAAGGGAACAGATGTTTAAAAGAAGCAGGATTATAAAATGAATTGAATACCGTGTGAAGGATCTTGAACACTTTGCTTCAGGTAATATGTACATAGTGAAAGTTTTCAAGACAGGGAGAGACTCTGGAGAGTATTTTAATTTAGTTTTTCATTAGTGCAGAAAATAGATGTCATGGAGGAGAAGCTGGGGTCAGGGATACTCTTCAGGAGATGTTGCTATTGTCCAGGGGATTTCTAACCAGATTATCCATCAGAATGTTTGTGGAGCTTTTTAATGCAGGATATATATTGTGAGATATTACTGTAGAAATTTATTCAGTGGATCAATATGGAGTTCTAACAATCTGTACTTTAAAAAATGCTCCACAAGTGATTCAAATGCATGTATAGTGCCTAGTCCATTGGCAATATAACTTTGGTAGTTATGAGAGAGACAAAGAGATGCAAAAGAATTCAAAGTGCAGTCACTAGGACCTGATGACATTAGATATGAAAGGGTGGGTTAGTGAAAGAGAGAGGAGGTATGCAGTGACTGACTAGATAATCATCAAAAATTAAAATCAAGATCTCAGCTGCAAAGGCCTGTTTTTGGAGCGAGCATCCTCTGAACATTAAGAGGAGATGTACTTAGTAATATAAGTCTACTATACCTTAATATAAGTAATGTCGTAGGAGTTTGGGGAGTAGCTGAAGGCATATTTACTAATAACCTACCAGTTGAAGAGTGTGCATAAAGAAGGACATGGAAAGAAACTTGAGGAAGTTATATTAAAGAGGCTAAACAGTGGATACACAGCATATGTTTGCTAGCCAACATCTGATCGCTTTTTCTGCCACATAGTCTTGGTGGCTGGTAGAGGTATCACCCATTCAAGAAGCCAAAAGAGGATGGCCATAATGACCTATATGGGAAAAGAATTTTAAAAGACTAGGTATATGCGTATGTATAACTGATTCACTTTGCTGTACAGCAGAAACTAACACAACATTGTAAATCAACTATATACCAATAAAAATTAATTTTAAAAAAGAAGCCAACAAAGCTAGAATCTGACTTTTTTCATTTCTGTTGCACACAGAGTGGGAGAATTTGATCTAGATTTGGCAAACCAAATCCACAAAACCTCCATTTAGAATATGGAAATAAAGAGAAAAGGTACAGGAACAAAAGAGAATATTGGTTGCAAAGACAGTGATAACAAGACTCCAGCAGATGCACCCTGCATCCATGGCCGTGGCATTGTGTCAGCCGGCATTCCAGATTCAAGAGCAGTGACAGCAGGTTTCATTGAGCTGGTGTTGGAACATGATTTTGGCCGTCGATTGGCTCCTTTGCTTCCTTCCCCTTCCTCTGTTCTCTCTGTTCTCCGTTCTCTCTTGCATTTCTATGTTAGAGCCATTTCCATTCAATTAACTCATTTCCTATGGTAACCAAGAGTCCTAGTTCACAACAGAGAAAGACTAGGGAGAGACCAGAAAAGAGTTCTAAGCCGAAAAGTAGGAAGGAAACTGGAAAGCTGAATGTTGTGAACTTAAAGAGAGAAAAGATACTCAAAAAGAACTACAAGAAGGACAGAAGGACATGTCAAACGCCAAAACACATGGTCTAATAGGACAAAGGATGATCAGGTTTCATTGAGTGTGAAAATGAAGGGATTTTTAGTGGTTTTAGTGAGAGCCACTTGCATTTTGTGATTGAGTTGAGGCCAGACAATGGTTAAGAAGTGAATGAGAAACGAGTGGGTGGAAGGGTATGGAGTACCCCAAGAAAGGTAGAGAACCATTGGCATTTCTGTACTTCTCCTAGACACTTACAGGGTTTTCTTTTTTCCTAGAACATTTTAAGGAAAGTTTTTAAAACATGGGAGAAGAAGGAGTTGAGAGGAGAAAAGAAACAGGAAAAGTGGGAAGGCAGTATATATTGATGAAAGGAAAACAGCAGAGAGGTGGTAATAGATGGAAAATATCAGAGGCATAGATGGATAAGTATAGGAAAGACAACCCAAAGAAGAGCTGACAAGGAAGTATCTGAGAGAGGCAGTATCCAAGAAAGAGCAAAGAGGAAATACAGGTATGCCCCTCTGTTCAAAAGTTTCCTTTACTGCCCCTTCTCTTGTGTGAAAGAACTATATTAATAACCAAGTGAGATCTGAAGAGGAATTTTGCTATTACCAATAAAAAAGGTAAAAGCAGTGCTCAGCATTTCTTTTGCAGCAAGCAATTATAGAGACAACACATACCCCCAGCAGCCAGAGTGACGCCACCAAGCTCCTTCCTCAGGGAACTATATCTATCTTTTCAACATCAAGTCATCATACCTCTGAATTGTGTTTGTAAACATCTGTACTTTATGTTGATATATTTTGTGCATCTGTTAGGAAGATGGGTCCTCAGGTAATAGCTTCTTCAGTTTATGCCATTTCAGCTTTTAAAAGGTTTCATAGGAATGTTCAACTTTCAGATAGTGAGGGGAAGCTGTAAAGAGAAAGGCTCAGAGACTCAGGAGTGAGTGTTTTAACTGTTGTGCCCTGAGGTTATCTGTCCTGATAACCTTTATTTATTCAGTTTATTTTCCTATAGACTTTGTGTATGAAAAGGAGACTTCAATTTTAAATTTTATTTTACAAATTTTGTATTGATAATAAATATATTGGTACTGTCAGAAAATTCCATATTTAAAATTGCTTTCTCTTTGTTATTAGAGTGATTAGAATTGACCTTATCTAGAAATCCTGCTCATTTAATTTGAGAGCACTTAACTCTCTACCAATTGTGGGATATTTAGTTTTGAGAGGGAATCAAAAACAGCCAAAAAACTGGATCTTGAATACAGGCAATATAAATAATGATCATCGATAATGTCAGTTAAGTAGATTTTTATATGAAATTTCCTTCCTTGTTCAATCCTAATCAATAAATAATTGAGAATTATAAAATTTAATATGCATGTGGGTACTTTGCATGCATGCTCAGCCTCACAGTCATGTCCAACTCTGCAACCCCATGAACTGCAGCTCACCAGGCTCCTCTGTCCATGGAGTTCTCCATGCAAGAATACTGGAGTGGATTGCCATTTTCTACTTCAGGGGATCTTCCCGACCCAGGGATTGAACCCAGTCTCTTGCATTGCAGGCAGATTTTTTACCACTGAATCATCCCACAAGTACTTATCAGTTCATAAATACTGGAAAACACAATGGAGAAACTTTGTCTATATATTTTATAACACACATATATATATAATTTACTTATATTTTTCATATGAAGACATGTTTTACATATGTTTTCATATGTAAAAACATACATTTACATATGAGAGTTGAACTGTGAAGAAGGCTGAGTGCCAAAAAATTGATGCTTTTGAACTGTGGTGTTGGAGAAGACTCTTGAGAGTCCCTTGGACTACAAGGAGATCCAGCCAGTCCATTCTGAAGGAGATCAGCCCTGGGATTTCTTTGGAAGGAATGATGGTAAAGCTGAAGCTCCAGTACTTTAGCCACCTCATGTGAAGAGTTGACTCATTGGAAAAGACTTTGATGCTGGGAGGGATTGGGGTCAGGAGGAGAAGGGAACAACAGAGGATGAGCTGGCTGGATGGCATCACTGACTCAATGGATGTGAATCTGAGTAAACTCCGGGAGGTGGTGATGGACAGGGAAGCCTGGCGTACTGTGATTCATGGGGTCACAAAGAGTCGGACACGACTGAGCGACTGAACTGAACTGAACTGATGTATATTTCATAACATACATATATATAATATATTTTTTTATAAGATTATTCTCATAAGTAGGTGAAGGAATAGAGGAATTAATATTTAAGTGATTTACCTTAAATGTTTTAATCAGCATTTAATTAATCAGAGTGATTCTTTTTGTCAGAATCATTAAAATGATTTCTTATATAAGAAACATACGACCTGAAACATTAAACCTAATTTTAAATTATTTACCTTTCTGGCTCACCAAAATTTACCTTATAAAATCTTTATAGTTAAAAAATAATAAAATATTTAACTTAAAGGGAACAATTCTTATAGCTATTTTATATATCTAACTTTTAGTCACAAAAATACACAATTAATTCACTAAGTTTTTCTTCTCTACTTGGCTATTTTGACATCTTTTGAACACAATCTAAAATTATTATAAATTACAGTATTTTAAATTTTTATACAAAGAATAGCTATTATTATACAAATCATTTCTCTCTTACCCATAACTTAAGAGGAATTGTGGATATCCTTGCAACACTTTAGGCTTTCTAGAGTAGAAAAACCTGCAATAGCACAGAAATGACAATAACACAGACAGCAATTCTTTGCACACTGATTCGTTTTGAAGACTTCACTTCCCAAACTCAAGAAATTGTAGTTTATATTAGTTTCTCTGAACAGAACAGTCAGCCAGTTACACAGGTGTATGTTTTTGCCAGAAGAAGGAAGAATGAAAGACTAAAATTCCCCTGATACCACCCAAAGATTTCCTTTAGGACAAAGCTAAAGCTACTGTATATGGTGGACATGGACATGTATGAGAAATACAGTTGTCCCATGGAGTATTGTAGGCCCTACAATTATAAACATCAATCATTGTAGATAGCTTCAGTTTTAACAATAAAAATCATACTTTATGCCATTATCTTCCACCACAGGTGACACTTCTGATACGTTTATGAAAATTTCCGTTTATAAATTTTGATGCTCTGCTTAGTATCCTGGTGTCTGAGCTAATCAGACATGATTTTAATGATTCTAAGTTCTAGATTCCATTAAGGGGCAAACCCCAAGTTGTCCTTCTAGTGTTGACTGTAGCTCACATTTCAGAATCACACCTAACCTCTAGCTTTAAGCTGAAATTTGATGAGAAATCTTACAAAGCAATGTTCAGAGAAGAAGCAAAAGAAAAACAAAACAAAAGACCACAGTGGGAGGAGACCTAGATAGTACTTTTCAAATTTTATTGCCTGTGAATCTCCTGGAAATCTTGTTAAAATGCAGATTTTGTTTCAGTAAGTTTGTGTGGGGCCTAGGAATATTCATCTGTAGCAAGGTGATTATTGCTTGTAGACAGGTGCCTTCCACAGTGCCTTCATTATTGGAGGGACTGTCAGGTTATCAAAGAGCCTAGATAATTGAACAATCACAACATGGCAAATGTGGTTTACAAAAAGAGAAGTGAGGAGGAGCCACGTGGGGTCAGAGAGGCCAATACATGTAGGTAACATGTGACCTTGGAGGGCAGGTGAGGGACTTTGTTCTTTACCCCCAACTGAAAGAGTGACTATTGAAGGAGTTTGAACAGGATGGTAACAAGTTCAGAGTTTCTTTTTGTGCATTAACAGAGAGAATTATCCATGAACATTTACATACTATATAATAAACCTTAATTTACTTACTTGTGACATCTTGGTTTTATATCTAAAAGGTTAAAAAAAAACTCAAATGTGTCTGGCAATATAGGAGGAAAAAAGGCATATTGTTTGATAGACTCATTAATCCATATTCTGCTTTCTTAGAATTTTGCTAGTGAAAGGCAAAGAAGTAAAGAAAAACCATCTGTTTAAAATATATTTATTTCTTCTTCTCCAATCTGGATGCTGTGAAGAAAAAATAATTTAGTGACACTTGCTGAAGCTGATAAGGAAGACCTTATTCAACGGGAGACTATTTTAGTAGATATGTGGGTGGCTGGGTGGCTCAGCAATAAAGAATCCGCCTAATCCGCCTGCCAATGCAGGAGACATAGGTTCAGTCCTTGGGTTGGGAAGATGCACTAGAGAAGGAAATGGCAACCCACTCCAGTATTCTTGCCTGGGGAATCCCATGGACAGAGGGGCCTAGCAGGCTACAGTCCATAGGGTTGCAAAGAGTTGGACATGACTTAGTGGCAACAACAACATTTTAATAGGTATGGGGACCACTTCAATGGGATCCTGCAATGAGGGAGAGATGTTGAGCTCATCACTGAATATAGCACAAGCAAGTGAGTACTTACAGCCAATGAGTGGGGAGGGAGGCAGTGGGTGAAAAATTACCAAGAGGAAACATCAGGAATAAGGGGAATTTTGGCTGAAGCTATTTCACAGTATTGCTGAAGGCAGGTTAGAGTGATCAGACATCACCTGGGGGATGGTGGAGGATAAGGAACCTAACTATGTATCAAGGAAGATCAGATATCAAGGGTAGGGGTAGTACTGGTCAAACTGACTTAGCAGGATTCTTGCTAAAACTGGACAATTCAGGGATGAATATGAAAGTTCAAAAATCAAGCCTGGTTGAAAAAGAACTCAAAGGAAACTGAATAGAGTTTGGTCAACGACAGACTCGTTGTCAGTATCTTTCATTCACTCACTGAAATTATTTTATTTCACAAATACAGCTGTCCATTGCAGAAATATTTGAAAATATTTATAAACATAGGAAAATAAAATATTTTATAATCATCTATAAATATATACTGGGCTTCCCTGGTGGCTCAGACAGTAAAGCATCTGCCTGCAATGCAGGAAACCTGGGTTCCATCCCTGGGTTGGGAAAATGCCCTGGAGGAGGGCAGAGCAACCCACTCCAGTATTCTTGCCTGGAGAATCCCCAAGGACAGAGGAGCCTGGCGGGCTACAGGCCATGGGGTCGCAAAGAGTCGGACACGACCTGAGCGACTAAGCACATCACAGCACAAAAATATATACTACTAATATTTTAGTATAAATCCTTAAAATTTGTGTATCATATATTATACAAATATACATACATCTACATGTTTGCAGATAAGAAAATTATGCAGTTTTGCAACCTGCTGTTCCTGTTGAATATGTTTGGAGTAGTAACTCTAGAGAAAGGACTTTAAATTCCTACTCTGATTCCCTTTTCATTAACCTTTGTCCTTCTCCCAAAGTAAGGAGATGTTAATGTGATGTATGAAATGACCACAAGGATGGGCATAAGGGGTATCTGAAATATCAATAACCTCAGGTATGCAGATGATACCACCCTTATGGCAGAAAGTGAAGAGGAACTCAAAAGCCTCTTGATGAAAGTGAAAGAGGAGAGTGAAAAAGTTGGCTTAAAGCTCAACATTCAGAAAACGAAGATCATTGCATCTGGTCTCATCACTTCATGGGAAATAGATGGGGAAACAGTGGAAACAGTGTCAGACTTTATTTTTTGGGCTCCAAAATCACTGCAAATGGTGACTGCAGCCATGAAATTAAAAGACGCTTACTCCTTGGAAGAAAAGTCACGAGCAACCTAGATAGCATATTCAAAAGCAGAGATATTACTTTGCCGACTAAGGTCCGTCTAGTCAAGGCTATGGTTTTTCCAGTGGTCATGTATGGATGTGAGAGTTGGACTATGAAGAAGCCTGAGCGCCAAAGAATTGATGCGTTTGAACTGTGGTGCTGGAGAAGACTCGAGAGTCCCTTGGACTGCAAGGAGATCCAACCAGTCCATTCTGAAGGAGATCAGCCCTGGGATTTCTTTGGAAGGAATGATGCTAAAGCTGAAACTCCAGTACTTTGGCCACCTCATGTGAAGAGTTGACTCATTGGAAAAGACCGTGATGCTGGGAGGGATTGGGGGCAGGAGGAGAAGGGAACGACAGAGGATGAGATGGCTGGATGGCATCACGGACTCAATGGACATGAGTCTGAGTGAACTCCAGGAGTTGGTGATGGACAGGGAGGCCTGGCGTGCTGCGATCCATGGGGTCACAAAGAGTTGGACACGACTGAGTGACTGAACTGAACTGAACTGAACTTCGGACTGTGGACTTTGATTTACCACAGTCTGATTTGTCTCTCTCTCTCTCTTTTTAATAGCAATGCTAAGTAGTCCTTGGGCATGCTCCCTTTAAAACAGTCTAGTCATCTTTTCTTCCTCACCAGAGAAATAAGCTCACCCTGGATTTTCTTTCCAAACTTGGCCAACTCCACTTCACTCTCATTTCCAAACTGGCCACCAGGCTTTGGTCTGGCCAATGCAGGCCAGCTTTGTGCACCAAGGGTTAACTTTTGCAAACCTTTGACTTCATCTATTCAAGTACTGGAAATCAGTATTCATATTGAGCTTAACGGAGAAAAATTCCTGGAACCTCTAGTGTAAGCCACAATATTGTCTTATTTTGACCAAAGCTCAGATAGCTATATATTTTACTTTGCTGTCTTTTCCCTGCACATGTATCTTTCCCTAGAATGTCTAAAAGAATATTTGGGTACTTCTCTCAAAAAATTCCCAGAAGATGATTTAGCTATTTCTGCTTATCTGTTTTATATAAAATATATGTACTTGGATTATTTCTGAAAACTTTTAACGAAAAATCCAAAGTTTTTAAAAGTGTACAAATATTCAGGCTACCTATTTATTCTTAAGAGGCTTCCCAGGTGGCTTAGTGGTAAAGAATCCACCTGCCAACGTGAGAGCCGCAGGAGATTCAAGTCAATCCTTCTAGTCTCTGTTCTATTCTATCTTCTATTCTTCTGTTCTTTCCTTGCCTGCTTTTGGAGTATCAAAACTTTATTACTCCATCTTATATCTTTATTTGGCTTATTTCTACATTGTCTATTTTTGTAATTCTCTTAGGATATACAATATATTACTTTCATCACATCTACCTTCAAATACTATTATACCACTATATTTGTAGGGTAATAATTGAATAAGAATATACTTGCAAATTCTCCCTCCAATCTTCTTGCTATATTGTCATATATTTTATCTGTAAAAGTATGATATATTGCTACTCTTTTTTGGCATTTAGTTACATCTTATATTAATCCAAAATAAAAAAGATTCTTTTATATGAACGTTTTAACTATTTTCAGTAATATTTGTTTGTGTACCACCAAGATTCTCTTTGGTATCATACTCCTTCTGCCTAAAGAACTTCTTTTAATGTTTTCTTTTCCTCTAGGACTTTAGATAATGATTTTTTTTTCAGTTTTTGTCACAAAAGTTTTTATTTTATATTCTATTTTTTTTTATTGTGTCCCAGGTTTCCTTGTTTAAGAACAAAGCAATGATTGACATGGGGTTTTAAATCAAGAGTATCAGTGAATTTTACCCTCCTGCCAGCCATTTTCCTCAAAACTCTCTGCCCCCATTCTTCCTGTCCCCAAATTACTGTTTCCTACATATTGATTGAAAAACCTAACTCCAAAAGCCCGGGCACAAATCCCAGGGTCTTGTTCCCTCCGTTTCTCTGCCTTTCCTCTTTCCCTGCCTCAGTTTGAAAGCATGGGAAAGACCAGAGTGGTGACCTGGACAAAAGGGAGCACTTCACACTCAAGGGTCAAAGTGACCAAGGAGTACAGAGTCGTGAAGTGAGAGCCCCTAGTCTAAGCTACTGCAATGGGCTCTGGGGCACAGGGAAGCACACTGGTGCCCCAGTGAAACGGCACTCAGCAGCATCTCACTGGGCATATCTCCTGCTTGATTGACTTTCCTTCCAGCAGCAGGTACACAGTCACACTCAGACCACGTGCTCGTCAATGCCAAGCCGCTTAGTTCCCAGTGCTCATCTGCTCTCCCTGTCGAGCCTGCTACAGGAGGGACTCCTCTTTGCCTCCCCCTGAAGATCCTCCTTGTTGTCAGCTTCCCCCACCTACTTCTGCAGCAGGGGACACAGCTATACACATACTGACACTGAGCTGCAAAGTCTCAAGACAGTAGATCCTGAAACACCTTCCCACAGGGTGATCCTCTTCTGCTTCAGAGCTTCTAGAAAGTTCTGATGTCCAGGAACCCCCTCTGGATTTTGCCTCAGCTTCACCTTGCCCTGTTTGCTACACCAGGAAGACAGCCCAAGGCTTGTGGGTGGCCCCTTCAGAGTCACTCTCACTCTGGCCCCAGACTAGCCCTCAGGCTGAGAAGTCCAGCTGCTCTGAGGTTCCAACTTCATTGCACCCTAAAGGGCCCACCATGCCTTTCCTCTGCAGAACTCACATAGCACTGAGTACCCAGGAACCCAGAAACTTCAGCCACTCTCCTCCCCTGCCCCATTCCTGGTTTGTATTGAAGGAGACATAGAAGAGGGGTGTTGGAGGCCCAGCCAGGTAAGAGGGTCAACCCACCCAGCTCCGAGCTTCCTGGCCCATCATCATCTAAACCTACGCCTATATCTGTGCGAGTAAAGAGGCAGATCTCAAAAGCAGGTGCATGTCCCTCAACGGGGAGGGAATTCCCCCAAACTGGGGACTGGGACCACATTCGTTTTGGAAGTTATTTTTTCTTAGGTAAAATTCTGTGTTGGCTGGTCTTTCCCCCCCCACAATTTGAAATATGTCACTCAATACTCAGTTATCTTTTGACCATATACTTTTTCTTCCCCTCTAGCTACCTTCAAAATTTTCTTTTTATCTCTAGTTTTTAGCTGCTTTAATATAATTGTTGTTTTGCATTTTTATTTTGTTGTGATTTGGTTTCTGTTTGTTTTGGTTATTCTGACTTAGGTTCTGTGTGCTTCTTGAATTTTTGGTTTGATGACTTTCACTATCTTTGAAAAATTCTTGACAATTATGTTTTCAAATATTTCTTCAGCTCCACTCTTATTCTTTTCTTCTCAGTTTCCAGTTACACACATATAGATAACTTGATGGTCTTTCATAGTATGTGAATGTCCTGGGTTGTTTTTTTTTTTTACTCTGTTCTTATTTATTTTTAATTTTGATAATATTCATTGATGTATACTCAAGTTCACAGATTTGTCCATGTCTTATTTACTGATGAGGTCACCAAAAATATCCTTACCTTTGTTCTCATGTTTTAAAAAATATGTAATTCTAGCACTTTCACTTGACTTTTAAAAAATGCTCTCTCTCTCTCTAAATTTCTCTAAAATCTCATCATGCATATAAACTTTAACATAGTAATCATGGCCATTTTAAATTTCCTGATTGATAATCCCAACTTCTGAGTCATATCTGACACTAGTTCTCTAGTTCTCTTTAATGTTCTCTATTTTGATATTGGGTTGTTTCTTTCTTGGTTTGTTGTTGTTTGCTTGTCTCACAAGTTCTGACTGAAATCTGGTATTCATATGTAAGACAGTAAAAATGGAAATGGTGTTGTTTAGTCACCCAGTCATGTCTGACTCTGCAACCTTATGGACTGCAGCACACTCCTGTCCCTCACCATCTCCCAGAGTTTGCCCAGGTTCATGTTTGTTGCATCGGTGATGCTGTCCAGCCATCTCATCCTCTGATGCCTTCTTCTCCTTCTGCCCTCAATCTTTCACAGCATCAGTGACTTTTCCAATGAGTTGTCTGTTTGCATCAGAGAGCCAAAATACTAGAGCTTCAGCTTCAGAATCAGTCCTTCCAGTGAATATTCAGGGTTGATCTCCCTTAAGATTGACTGGTTTCATCTCCTTACTGCCCAAGGGACTTTAAGGAGTCTTCTCCAGAAGACCACAGTTTGAAAGCATCAATTCTTCAGCATTCTGCCCTCTTTACAGTCCAGCTTTCACAACCATACATGACCACTGGGAAGACTATAGTCTTGAATACACAGACATTTGTTGGCAGGGTAATGTCTCTGTTTTTCAACACACTGTCTAGGTTTGTCATTGCTTTCCTGCCAAGAAGCAGTCATCTGATTTCATGGCTTCTGTCACCATCCACAGTGATTTTGGCATCCAATAAGAGGAAATCTGTCACTATTTCCACATTGTCCCCTTCTATTTGCCATGCAGTAATGGGGCCATATGCCATGATCTTAGCTTTTTCAATGCTTGTCTTAAGCCGGCTCGTTCACTCTCCTCCTTCACCCTCATCAAGAGGGGCTCTTTAGTTCCTCTTAACTCTCTGCCATTAGAGTGGTATCATCCACATATCTGAGGTTGTTGATTCTCCCACCTGTCTTCATTCCAGCTTGTTACTCATCCAGCCTGGCATTCTCATGATGTGCTCAGCATATAGGTTAACCAAGATGGTGACAGCAGACAGCCCTGTCGTACTCCTTTCTCGATCTTGAACCAATCAGTTTTTCCATACAGGGTTCTAACTGTTGCATCTTGACCCGCACACAGGTTTCTCAGGAGACAGGTAAGATGGTCTGGTATTCCCATCTCTCTAAGAGCATTCCACAGTTTGTCATGATCCATACAGTCAAAGGTTTTAGCATAGTTGATGAAACAGAGAGGGATGTTTTTCTGAAATTCCCTTGCTTTCTCTATAATCCAGCAAATGTTGGCAATTTGATCTCTAGCTCCTCTTCCTTTTCTAAATCCAGCTTGGACATCTGAAAGTTCTTAGTTCACATAATTCTGAAGCCTAGCCTGCAAGATTTTAAACATGACCTTACAAGCATGGGAGATGAGTGTGATTGTCTGATGGTTAGCATATTCTTTACTACTACCCTTCTTGGGAATTGGGATAAGGATTGGCCTTTTCCGGACCTGTGTCCACTGCTGGGCCTCTGGGTCTTCCAGATTTCCTGACATAATAAATGCAAAACCTTGATGGCAAAAATGGAAATAGATGGTACTTGAAGGACAAATAAAGTAGCCTTAATTATATAGTTTAAGATTATTTTTAATAACTAAAGTGTTTATTTCAGATGGTCTTCCCAAGTGGTGCTAGTAGTAAAGAACCCGCCTGCCAATGCAGGAGACATAAGAGGTGTGGGTTCCATCCCTGGGTTGGGAAGTTAACTTGAAGGAGGAAATGGAAACCTACACCAGTATTCTTGCCTGGAGAAAACCACGGACAGAGGAGCCTGGTGGGCTACAGTCCATGAGGTTGCAAAGAGTCAAATATGACTGAAAACTTAGCATGCACACACATATTTCAGACACCAAGTTAAAATGGACATTCACCATCAACCTTGGTAGAGTATATTGTATATATGTGTGGTAGGGCACAGACTCTTAATAGTATGAGGTAAAAGAAAAACTCGCTTTAACATTCTACTTAGATCTGGATAACATCTGGATAGATGGGGCATCTGGATATTCAAAGTAGTGGGAGGACCCACAACCATTGAGATTTCTGTAGAAGTAATAATTTCATCATATTGAAATAGGGTAGTACAGGTATGCCTAGTTCCTGCATAAAACATTCAGTGCATAAAACATTCATTTCCACCCTAGGGTAAAAGCGGTACCTGGTTTGTGTAAGGCCACAGATAGAAGGGGTACAGATGTCTTAGGTTGTATCTCAGAGACTGGGACATTATTTGAGTGCAGTAATTTAACTGTGAATAGTTGATGACTGGAGAAGGCAATGGCAACCCACCCCAGTGCTCTTGCCTGGAAAATCCCATGGACGGAGGACCCTGGTAGGCTGCAGTCCATGGGGTCGCTAAGAGTCGGGTGTGACTGAGAGACTTCACTTTCACTTTTCACTTTCATGCATTGGAGAAGGCAATGGCAACCCACTCCAGTACTCTTGCCTGGAGAATCCCAGGGACAGAGGAGCCTACTGGGCTGCCGTCAATGGGGTCGCACAGAGTAGGACATGACTGAAGCGACTTAGCAGCAGCAGCATATGATGACTAAGAAAGTGATGAAGTGAAATAGGAAAGGAAATGCAGCTGATAAACAGTAATTTACCAAACAGGTTACAACTGTGGGCAATCAAGCTTAATCTTTTTTTGGAAACACCATAAGCTAGTATAGAGCATAAATGACAAATTTATATCAACTAAAGGGCAAATGTCTGAGGTATTTGTTCACTGACTCCTGTCAGTCATTGGTTGATAAATGGTCTAAGGGAGATTCTATGAATAGCAGTCATTTCCCAGTTCTTACAGTTTGCCTTAAATGAGGGTTAAAATGGTTCTGGTCATCATACAAAGCCCTCAGATGAAGATGTATAGAAAAGACATGGGCAGGCACCAACAGTGTCTGTGACAGGAAATATATACGAATCAATGGACAGTGTGATCTGTAACTCACACTGAATGAGTCACTCAACACTAGCTATTATAGTGAGACAGGCTATCCCTCAAACAATGCATTCTCAAGAACCTTAAATTGAGGTTTGTCTACAAATAGAAAAGAAATGACAAAAACTGTTCTTATAGACTTCAGTGATAGTCACTCAGTGAATTCCGACTCTTTGTGACCACATGGACTGTAGCCCATCAGGCTTCTCTGTCCATGGGATTCTCCAGGCAATACTGGAGTAGGTTGCCATTCCCTTCTCCAGGGGATCTTCTCAAGTCAGGGATCAAACCCAGGTCTCCCACATTGCAGGCGGAGTCTTTAGCATCTGAGCAACCAGAGAAGCCAAGTGGAAAACAGTGTTTCAAAGTGAGTCATGGCATACAGTTTATACTACATAACACATAGCACAGGCTCTTAATTGGAATAAAGTCTCCTCTGATATTTGCCACAATTCACCTACAAGAGTAATGAAATGTTATTTGCTTTATAGTCTTCAAAATCTAACTACTTAAAATACTGTTCCCAATCACATCATCATTATCCATTGTGTCATTGCTTATGGAGTCTAAAACGCAGGGCAGCCAGCAACACAATATTGTTTTGTGAATGGTGCTCCTGAGTTAAGGAGTGCACACAGTTTGCATGATCATTCACAATCCCTTAGCACAACACTATTCATGAACCCATTATTTTTCTCTCAGTAATTTATAAATGTTGTTCCATTGTCTCTATTTGCAGTTCAAAAAATGAGACATCAAATATTACTATACTTATCTTTACTTTGTTAGTAATCCAGTCTCTCTATCTAGAAAGTTGTATATCTTCTTTTACCCTGAAATCTGGGATTATTTGCCAGGAACACAGTCTTCTTGTGGTTACTGTACTTTTAGTGTTATCCACTACAGGTTATTTAACTTCAGAAACTGAAATTTCCTTTTGTTCCTAGGAAATGGCTTGATGAGCTATATTTTAGAATGAATGAAACTAAACTTGCCAAGACTCCCTCCAGTGGTCAGTTCTGTCGAAAAATACTCTCAAAGGTTAAATACTTCAATATGTGAGTGTTTCTTGATGAGTTTGGATAGTACATGGCTTCACAGCACTTGTGCTTTGAAATATTAGTAATCGTGTCCTTTTTCACAAATCTAAACCCTTTCCCCCAACTGGTTGAAGAGAGGATAGGACCCCTTGCAGAAGCATGGATGGGTTAGAAACTTCAATCTCTATCAGCACCAGAGATGCCCCTAATAAGTTCTTCCATTTATATGACAAGGATCATTTTCTCCCAGTACTGATTTGATTTGTAGAACTTTCTAATTCACTTGCCTTCAGTGTGTTCATTCTTCTTGTCACTGCCTGTTTAGATGGCTGATTACATTCACATAATCATTTTAAGCTCACTTATTCTCGGTGCCCTGTGAAAGACTGAAGATAGTCTAAGACAGGGCAGAGGAGCTGCATCACTGGCTTCAGTTCTCAGCTTTGCATCCTCCTACCCTGCATACCTGTTGTATCCACACATCAGATTTTCTGTCTACATATTTCTTCCTCTTAATTCTTCCTTATTGATCAGCAACACCAGGTCATCACCTGAGGATTTTGCAACAGCAGTGGTTAGCTAGCAACATTATTATAAGTGCAAACAAATTTTACATTTACTACTTTAGAATTCCTTTAAATTTAGAATATGGCCCATAGAGAAAGTCACTACACATTCCATACAGAGCAATCAATGAACGAACAATAAATATTATATTACCGGTTTTTACAATCATTTTGGAAATGAGACTCATTCCAGGGTGGCACTTACACAAGTTAAGAAATGTTACATCATGTAATTGCATCATATATTTTTACTTAAATAGTAAACATGCAAGAGTATAAGAAGTATGAAAATTATATGAATTTATGTTTATACTTTATTAAACAGAAGACTACTAATATCTGAGGAAATATATTCCGAAATCTTTTAATATCTGAAAATTCTTGAATATCACTATTGCCTTTAATTTCCCAGTAAAATGCACTATGTTCCTGCATATATTTGCACCAAATTCAATAGTCCATTTTTAATTTTATCCCAACTTCCATTATTCTCCAGTAAAATGCACCAATCTCTTGTATTCTGTGCTTTTTAAACCTTTTCTTCATTCAAAGAAATTTTCCTCTTCAGGGACAATCTCCGACAAGAAGTCATTTCATCTGAGTCTCTGAACAGTTGAGAAACAGCCAGAATTTTGATATTCAAGCTTAGAGAATTAGTTTCACTCACTCACTTCAATCTCAAACAAAGAAACATGCAAATGTCTGACACAGTAAAATTGCAAACTACTGTATCTAATTTAGATGGAATTTACAGAGTGAAACACTGCAAGCCCTAAATCCTTGGTTTTATTTTTTTAATATAAATTTATTTTTTTAAATTGGAGGCTGATTACAGTATTGTAGGGTAATTGGTTTTGTAAAGTATTGGTTTTGCCATACATTGACATGAATCCACCACAGGTGTACATGTGTTCCCCATCCTGAACTCCCCATCCCTCTGGGTCATCCCTGTGCACCCGCCCCAAGCATCCTGTATCATCCATCAAACCTGGACTGGTGATTCAATGCCATTCTCCCAAATCACCCCACCCTCACCCTCTCCACAGAGTCCAAAAAACTGTTTTATACATCTGTGTTTCTTTTGCTGTCTCACATATAGGGTTATTGTTACCATCTTTCTAAATTCCATATATATGCATTAGTGTATTGTATTGGTGTTTTTCATTCTGGATTACTTCACACTGTATAATAGGTTCCAGTTTCATCCACCTCATTAGAACTGATTCAAATGTAAAGGATTTCAAATGTAAAGGATTTAATTTTTCATTAAAAATTCAGTTTTCTGTGATATGAACACCTCTTGCCATTGAAGATGACTTTCATCATACAGTACTTAGACACTGCCCTAGACATTACCCTCTGTTTAAATGATAAAGCCAAGGCCAATTTGCTTAACTGTAGACTTCTTGATTTTGCAAAGTTTGAAAAGAACTGTTCGAATTTTGCTTTAAAATATGTTTATTTATTATTCTCTTCAAGGCACCTATAACCTCTTTGTTCCTCAGACTTTATATAAAAGGATTTAGCAGAGGAATTATGATTGAATAGAATAAAGAATATAGTTTATCCTGATTTTCAGCTGATCCAGACCCAGGACGCACATACATGAAGAAGAGAGTGCCATAGAACAAGGAAACAGACAGCAAGTGGGCACTGCAGGTGGAGAAGGCTTTGCTCCTGCCCTTTTCAGACTTCTTTCTCAGGATGGCAAAGAGAACATGGGAGTAAGAGATAATGATACTCATAAAAGTGAAAGATTGTATAAAGACTGAAAATACAAAGATCAGGAGCATATTAACTCTAGGGTCAGTACAAGAAATCTTAAATAGTTGTAAAATTTCACAGTAGAAATAATGTATTACATTGGACTTGCAGAAAGTTAATCTAAATAACAAACCCACATGCATCATGGGATGAAGAAACCCAATAATATATGAAATACCTATTAACTGGGTGCAGAAGATATTATACATCACCACTGGGTAAAGCAAGGGATTGCATATGGCTACATAGCGGTCATAGGCCATCACCACCAGGAGGAAACATTCTGTGTTTGCACTGGAAGCAAAAATATAAAATTGGGAGATGCACTCAACCAGGGATATAATGTGATTCACAGATAAGAAATTAATTAGCATTTTGGGAGTCACAGAAGAGGAAGAACAAGCATCTGCAAAGGCTAAACTGCCCAGGAATGAATACATGGGGGTGTGAAGATGGGGGTCCTTCCAGATAAGAAAAATCAGCCCAAGGTTGCCCACCATGGTGGTGAGGTAGATGACCAGGAACACCAGGAACAGGGGGACCTGCAGCCCTGGGAGATCTGTGAGTCCTGTGAGAACAAACTCCGTCACCAGAGTCTTGTTTGCCTCCATCATATCCATTCAGACTATCACTGCAGTGAAAAGAGTAGGTAAAGAACATAGTCACAAAAGACCTTGAAAATAGTCCTATTTTATTTTTTTTAATGCATCTTTCTTGTTTATGTATACTTTAATTGGGACATTTGTAAAAATATATCTTCGGTTCAGTAATTGTTTTGGATTATGTAGATACACTTTTCAATATTTTCAGTGATATGTGACTTCAACCATTGAGACTGATTTCTCTCTCTCTCTCTCTCTCTCTCTCTCTCTTTCTCTCTCTTTTGTAACACTCAAAAAATATTTTCTAAATGAATAAAGTTAGGTATAAAGTACAGTAAGTTTCTTGTTTGTTTTTATAACTAAGTACTTTTCTTTTTGATATATTGATAAGTATTTTATTTTTTTGTCAATAGTGCAAACGAAATATTTGACATGATCTTTAAATAACTATACTTTCTTCTGTGACATATAAATTTTTCCTAAAAGTAAATCCAAAAAAAGAGATACTAAGATATTTGGAAGTGAACATAGAGATTCTTAGATTACCTAGAAGGGGAAAATCCACCTATAATTTAGTGTGAAAATTCAGCTGTTTCTCAAAATAAAATAAATAACACAATTTATATACATATTTTTGTTGATTAAGATATATACAAAAATTTACCTATTTACTGAAATTGTATTAGTTTAATCTTAAATTAGATCTTAGTTATTTTCGATCTTCACTTACATGAACAAATATTAGTTTAAAGACTATATATTTTAAAGTATATATCTGCAAAGAGACATGGAAGCAATACAAATAGCAAGAAGATTGAATGATATATCTCCACTGAAAACTGGCCATATGGACGATGAGTACAGATTCAGATTGTTTCATTTCCAAAGTGGACATTTTGTTCTGACTAACCCTATCTATCTTTCTTGTCAACTCTCAATCTATAATTGATATTTCCAAATTTCATAATTAGGTCAAAAGTTATTAAGAAATTTGGATATTTCACCTTAAGATATAGATGATGGATAGATAGGTAATCCTCATACATTTGGAATTAAAGAGCCTAATAAAGATACAATTGGTGATTTATCTTATCATGATTCCATGAATAACTTTTAACAAGTTTGAACAGCATCATTTAGTTGTCCATACCCTGACTAGAAAATTTTCTATAGATTATGAAGTAATATCTGAAGCTTTGATATAATATCTGAAACATTATAATTATTTCCCCATTTGTTTTATTCTTCAATTTCTTCAAATTTACTGTTAAAAATAAATCTTGTTAAGCTTATTTTCTCGACAGTAGAACATCTAGTATTTATTACAGGGATATGGAATTATTTGCCCTGAAGAGAAATAGAAAATCTCATAGGATTGCCAGGATTTTGATCACTTACCTGGATGTTTGTTTATCAGATAGACAGATTGAAAACTACAAATAATTAAAATTAGGCAGATCCTGGTGTCCTCATTCAGTTTCTGTAAGACTTGGGGAGAATGAGAAAATGATGGTTTTCGTGAAGAAAAAATGGTGATTTTTCAAAGAAAATTTAAAAATGTATATTTCCCTCTACCATACTTTATGTTAGGGCCAGAGTCACCTTTATGAATGCCAAATTGATTACGCCACCACTGTTCTCACATGTGGGCTTCCCCTGTGTCACCTTGGTAAAGAGTCTGTCTGCCAATGCAGGAGACACAGGAGATACAGGTTTGATCCCTGGAGAAGGAAATGGCTACCCATTCCAGTATTCTTGCCTGGAGAATCCCACGGACAGAAAAGCCTGGTAGGCTACAGTCCATAGCCTTGCAAAAAGTAGGACATGACTAAAGCAACTTAGCATGGAAAACTATATTTCAGACACCAAGTTAAAATTTCTTGGACAGAGAAATCTAGTGAGCTGCAGTCCGTGGGCTCACAAAGAGCGGATGCGACTGAGCACACGTTCTCACATGTATGGCTTCATCTCAAGGAAGGAAAGCAGAAGGTATAGAATGAAACCGTGTTCACTTGTGCAAAGATTCTCCTTGGAAGCCTTACTTGCACGAACATATTTATTTGTAGTCTTTCAAATCTATTCCTGACAAAGCAAAAAGAATCTTGGAATTCCCTCAGTGAAAGTTGCCAGTGGATTCCCTGTAGGATGAAGGCAAAGTCATTCTGCTGGGCATTATGAACTAATCCATGAGCAAATCACCCCAGACATACCCAAGTGTAACAATTAGAACCACACTTTGTGTCATTAGAGTTTACTGTGTAGGCAGCTAATTGCTTCTGAGTCATTTTTCAGTTCAGTTCAGTCACTCAGTCATGTCCAACTCTTTGCAACCCCGTGAATCACAGCACGCCAGGCCTCCCTGTCCATCACCAACTGCTGGAGTTCACTCAAACTCAGTCCATCAAGCCGATGATGCCATCCAGCCGTCTCATCCTCTGTCGTCCTCTTCTCCTCCTGCCCCCAATCCCTCCCAGCATCAGAGTCTTTTCCAAGGAGTCAACTCTTCGCATGAGGTGGCCAAAGTATTGGAGTTTCAGCTTCAGCATCAGTCCTTCCAATGAACACCCAGGACTGATCTCCTTTAGGATGAACTGGTTGGACCTCCTTGAAGTCCAAGGGACTCTCAAGAGTCTTCCCCAACACCACAGTTCAAAAGCATGAATTCTTCAGTGCTCAGCTTTCTTCACAGTCCAACTCTCACATCCATACATAACTACTGGAAAAACCATAGCCTTGACCATAGCCTTGACTGCCAACACAGACGGACCTTTGTTGGCAAAGTAATATCTCTGCTTTTTAATATGCTGTCTACGTTGGTCATAACTTTCCTTCCAAGGAGTAAGCATCTTTTAATTTCATGGCTGCAATCACCATCTGCAGTGATTTTGGAGCCTCAAAAAATAGTCTGACACTGTTTCCACTGTTTCCCCATCTATCTGCCATGAAGTGATGGGACCAGATGCCATGATCTTAGTTTTCTGAATGTTGAGCTTTAAGCCAACTTTTTCACTCTCCTCTTTCACTTTCATCAAGAAGCTTTTTAGTTCCTCTTCACTTTCTGCCATAGGGTGGTATCATCTGCATATCTGAGATTATTGATATTTCTCCCGGCAATCTTGACTCCAGCTTGTGCTTCTTCTAGCCCAGAGTTTCTCATGATGTACTCTGCATATGAGTTAAATAATTAGGGCGACAATATACAGCCTTGACGTACTCCTTTTCCTACTTGGAACCAGTCTGTTGTTCCATGTCCAATTCTAACTGTTGCTTCCTGACCTGCATACAGGTTTCTCAAGAGGCAGGTCAGGTGGTGTGGTATTCCCATCTCTTTCAGAGTCATTTTTAGGACATACTAATTACTATTGGTGTAGCCACATTCCAGTAACCTGATAATTTCATCAAATATCTCAAAGACCCAACAAACTCAACATGTCCAAATCCAAGTTTAGTATCCTATCACTAAACATGGACCTCATCCAGCCTTCTCATTCTCAATTAATGGCATTACCACCTGCCCCACTGGTAAAGAAACAAACCTCAGCGTTGTCTTCAAAGCCAAGTCAATGCCATCATCAAACCCACAGCTTGTATCTCTTCAATATCTGTTGAAACCATCCACTTCTCTCCAAATTCAAGAAAACTCCATCTCATATCTGAAATACTGACATAATCTTTAATGCTCTATGTGTATTTTTTTAAAACCATTGTATCTTATACTGTTCCCCATATTGGGGCCAACATCATCTTTACAAAGAGCCAAACTACTGAGATCAGCCAAACTACTGCTCTCACAGCCTTGGCTCAGCTCCACTTTAACCCTTAAATAGCTTCCTATGAAGCTTTCTTAGAAGAAAAGTCAAAATCCATAAGCCCATATATCCCTTTCCTTGTCCTAAAACATTTCCAGTACTCCTCTATACAAAGTTTTTGTTCCATGTAGTTCATAAATTTTTCAGATGAGTGATTGTGACATTTCTTTGATAGTAAAATCAATCCAGGAGTTGAAGTTAAAAATCAGAATTTCATTTGTGACTTCTACATGCGGTACTACTGAGAAACAAAATCACTTTATTTTTCTAATTTTAGAAGAATGAAAAGAGTTCTCCTTGAAAGGTGGCTAAGTGTCTCTGGAGACCGATTCAATTTTTATCTGATATGCTGCCCTGTGAGAGGAAAGGCACACATGTCTTGTGAGAGAGCCTGACAAAGCTCGTGAACCCAGGTAGAAGCTCTGGAAGGACCAGCCCCTGGCACTATGTTGTCTTCAGTAATGTAAGCAGACCATGTAAGTTTTAAAATCTGAAAATGACAGAATTATGAAATTATCCTTTATTTTGCTGGGCATTTTAAAATTACTGATATAGTTTCATTATGGTCTGTTCATACTATCTATTTCATCCTGGTTCAATTTGGGGATATTATACCTTTCTAAGAATTTATTCATTTCTTCTAGGTTGTCCATTTCATTGGCACGTAGTTATCCATAGTAGTCTCTTATGATCCTTCATATTTCTATGGTACCCACTGTAACTTTTTTTTTTTTTTGGTATATGATTTTATTGATTTGGGCCCTGTCACTTTTTTTCTTGATGAGTCTGGCTAAAGGTTTACCAATTTTGTTTATTTTTTCAAAGAACCAGCTTTTAGTTTCATTGATCTTTTTATTGTGTTTTTTTTAGCCTCTAATTAATTTCTGCTGTGAACTTTATGATTTCTTTCTTTTTTTTAACTTTGAGTTCTGTTTGTTCTTCTTTCTCTAGTTCCTTTAGGTATAAATTTAGGTTATTTGAAATTTTTCTTGTTTTCTGAGATAAAGTTGTATCATTCTCAACTTCCTTTAGAACTGCTTTTGCTGTGTCCCATAGGTTTTGGATCTTTGTATTTTTATTTATCCCTAGGTATTTTTGTTTCTACTTTAATTTATTTATTTATCAGTTGGTTATTTAGTGTTACACTGTTTAGCCTCCACATGTTTCTGGTTTTTCCAGTTTTAATTATTGTGTTCATAGCCCCAGTAGCTTGTATTGGCCTGCTACTGGGCAGGGACAAGGTCCAGCTGATCCCAGAGTATGGTCTGGCCTGCTGTGGGTAGGATAGGTCAGCAGATTGCAGTATTGTGGTTTTCTTGTATCTGGCTTCCCCCTCAGATACAGTTAGTGAGGCTGTTCTAGAGACTAGTGCAGGCTTTCTGGAGGACCAGGCTGCTGCCTATTTCCTGATGAGTGGAGATGTGTCTTGGCCCTCTGGTGGGCACAGCTGTACCTAAAGGTGTGTCCAGAGGGGCCATGGACTCAGGAAGTCTTTAGGAAGCCTGTCAGCTGATGAGTGGGGCTGTGTCCTCACCCAGTAAGTTGCTTAGTCTTAGAGGTATCCCACCACTGGCACCTACAGCTATTGGTTGGGGCCAGGTCTTGGTACTAATGACCTAGAAGGAGGATTCTGCAGTGGTGCCCACCAGCACCATTGTCCACATGATAGAAGGAGCTCCCAAAGATGTCTGCCACTACTGTTTATATACGCTATTTCCACACCTTGCCTCTCTGGGAAACTCTCCAAGACCAGCAGATAAATTTGGCCCAGGCTCCTATCCATTACAGCTTCGGCCTTGCATCCCAGAATATGTAAGCTTTTGTGTGTGTCTTTTAAGAGTAAAATTTGCCCCGGTTCTGTGGCGCTCCTGAATATAAGCCCCCTTCAGGGGGCTCATCTTCCCAGTGCAGGACCCCTGAGCTGGGAGCCCAATATGGGATTCAGACCTCCCACTCTTGTGGAGGTGTGAGAGTTGACTATATTGCAGTTCTGCCTCTCGTACTTGTCTCATTGTCATTCCTTCTTCATGTTTTTAGTTGTAGAAGATCTTTTCTGTGCCAGTCTTTTTTATTGATAGTTGTGGTTCTGATGTGTTCATGAGAAGAGATGAGTCCAGTATTTTTCTACTCTTCCATCTTGGTTAATTTTCTAGACTTTCCTTTGAAGATTTTTCACAGTTACTCTGTCTTGGAGTAATGGCTGGCCATTAGTACCTGAAAAACTATTTTTCTTATGGCTGCAGAAAATGAATTTCTCCTCTTTTTCCAAAAGCAAAGTAATTCTCTTGCCCACAACTCTCGATTGGAGAAGACCACAAAGTGCTAGCAAGACAGACTTCCTGCACTTAATCTGCACTCAATTGAGATGACAAACACTAACCTACTCTCAGATAGTCTTAAATGAACATGGCATTCATGGTGAAATAAGATCATGTTCTCGTGGCCTGACTCCATAGGATGGATGGGAATGGGCAGATATACATGAAGAGGGCATTCACAAAAACATATAATAAGAAAACATGAAGTGAAGTGAAGTCACTCACTCGTGTCCGACTCTTTGCGACCCCGTGGACTGTAGCCCGCTCAGGCTTCTCTGTCCATGGAATTCTCCAGGCAAGAATACTGAAGTGGGTTGCCATTTCCTTCTCCAGGGGATCTTCCCAACCCAGGGATCGAACCTGGGTCTCCTGCATTGCGGGCAGACGCTTTATCCTCTGAGCCACCAGGGAAGCCTGAGAGCCCTGTAATTTGTAAAGTCTTAGATCAGATGATTATTCATCTAATTAGTTGTCATCAACATGGAAACCTTATGCAACAAAAACTGTAAACCTGAACAGATAGACCTGCTTTAGGCTCTTTAGGAGACAATGAGTGTAAGAAGCACTTAGAGTTTCATAAATTATTCTTCCGTACAAACACTAACTTATATACAGTTTTTTTCTGCAAAACTGTGTGTTAAGCAATATGGAAGGACTAGATATTGTCATCTAAAAATCATACATGAGGGGAAAACATAGCAGAAACAAAAACTTGCTTATCTATTTTGACAAAGATTTTTGTTTTATTCATTTAAGACTCACATATCTGGAAAAAATTTATAATAGACCAAGAGGCCAGTGAGCATTTAGGCATTGCTGTAGAGAGGCATGGCTTTTGCCTTTTTCATTAATAAAATTATCTGTTTGAAAATTTTATATCACAATAAGATTTCAAAATAGTACTGATGTTTTGTGATCTTAGAATATTAACATAGAAATCCTACATGAACAGTGAAAAGCAGAAATCTAAAATCATGTGAATCACTCAACAACTAAATTCATATCAGAAGTCTATCCATAATATCACAAAATATGAATATATACAATATCAATAATAAATGAAAACTAAAAATAAATTCAACTCTAAATATTAATGCTAGAAGAAAAACAAAATATTACAAGTAAATAAAGCAAGTGGAAAGCACTTTTAAATAATAGAAATTAATAAATTAGATAATAGTGAACAAAATTAGATGTAGTAAAAAATATTGTAAGCTGGTTCTTTTAAAATATCTACAAAATGGAAAAATTACTAGCTAACCTAAATTTTCTAAACTGAAAAAAAAAAAATGAAAAGAGGGAAATAGCCTCCAAAACCCAATTCATGTTAAAACCTTTGTGAGAGTCATTGCCCAACTCTAGAAAAATTTGAAAACATGGATGAAACAGTTAATTTTGTGGAAAAATATAATCAGAACTTTGTTCTTCTTGATGCAACACAGTAGGAAGTCCACAGGTGATGAATGAAAATAAAAATATTATGAATTTAATCATTTCTAGACCGAATTCTATCTACCAGTTCCAAGAAGCACATTGTTTTCATCACAAAGATACTTTTAGCCAGATCCAGAATGCAGGACAAATGAACCGATTTCTTCAACAAATAAATGAAATGAAAACAAGAGGAAGAGAAAACCTTTTTAGATTAAAAGAAACTTAAAAACCATCATCAAAATGCAGTCGCTATACTTTGTTTAAATCCTGATTCAAACATATAGCAAAATTTTTGAGATATACTGGAAATACTGAACACATATTGATATTAAATGTTAAGTAACTGTTATTAATTTTGTTGCATATTATGTGTGCTGTTAGATTAAAACAAAATATTTGTTACCATTATATGCACTAACGGTTAATAAAATTTAATAATCAGTTGCAACTTTAGCAATTGAGTCACAAAACATCATTGCATAAATTAGAAATATATGTACTGCTATACACTCAAACTAAAAATATAAATGTACAGGTTGAGACAAGAGCACATGGGAATAAATTTACTTTTTCAAAATGACATTTTAATAGACTATAGCAACATATGGGCAAATTATAGGAATAAGGAGCTAATCAAAAATAAAGAAAATGGTTGAAAATTTCCCCAGCATGGAAAAAGAAATAGTTAAGTCCAAGAAGTGCAAAGAGTCCCATACATTATAAACCCAAGGAGAGGGACCCCCCCCAGCCTCAGTGCCTCACCCCCACCCGCCTCGGGGACCCAGGGGTCCTCTGTCCTGAGACCTGTGCCCACCAGAGGGACCCCTACCCTCCACTTCCTCACCCACTCCTGGCGGCCAAAATCCAACCACCCAAACTTCAAAGGAAGCTGTGTGTTCTTGACGTGATGAAAAAGCAGTATCTTTGCATGTGAAAGGAGAAAGGTTGAGAATATATTAAGATTTTTAACTGTATTAGGGATGTGTGAACCAGTTTCAAATGAGGTTTTATTTATTTACTTTAGGTGAAGACGAATCAGAACTAATGACCACCCCCCGCCCCGCCCCCAACCCTGTATCACTTCATACCGAGTGTGGTGTGCTTACCTAAAACCAGTTCATTTATCCTTTAATTTTTTATGACGATTGTTGTTATTTTCATTGTTATTGTTATTATTTGGGTGTTTTGTTTTCCTTTGCAGCTCTCCACACTAAAACTCGGAACGTTGTGGGGAGAAGCCATGAGTTAACTCTGCGCTGGGGTGAGATGTAGCTGGAACCAGCCCCGCACCGTGGCCAAGGCTGCCGCTCGCAATAATCACTATTTATTTAAAGCTTTATTTAGCCTTCATCTGTACCCTCGTAGTCGATAAGGTCTTGCCACATTTTGTTAGTGAGGTTGAGAGATGTATCATTTGTTTGTTGTTCTGTCCCGTCTCCCAATATTAAACTGAAATTTGTGATTTGTTTAAACTCTGGGTGAATCATAGCTTAGTTTGCATGTCCAGCTAAGTTGTTCCTATACATTTTGTTTGATTCTTTTTCTCCTTCTCTCAGGGCTTTTAAAAAAAAAAAAAAAACGAAATATCTATATATGGATCTTCTGAAGAGTTTTTTGAGGTGCAAGTTTCTCTCTTTTGTTTTTTCCCTTAGATTTATGAACATGATGCTGAGATTCAAACACTACATAAAACTCCCAGCTGTGAAAACAAAACAAAAACCCAGGGCTGTTTTTCCCACCAGCCCCCAGGGGAAGCTGGGTGGCAGTCCGATGCCCATTTGTTGCAGAAAGTTTCACCGTTCTTTCCACACTGTTCCTCTCTTTCCTCCAGAATGAAGTTGATCCTAGTGATTTCAGCCCATGCATTAAACAGGAAACAATAATAAATGTGTAGAATTCATATTTTTCTAAAGGGAACTTAAAAAAATGCTGCTACATGTTGTGTAAAAAACAGGTTTATGCCACATAAACAGAGAATCACAAGTTCGGTTTCGGTACTTCTCATTACTCTTTGTATCCAGTTGTATAGTACTTCCAAATTCAAAATGAGAAGAAATGCTGTTCTGTATCAAACCATCTAAAAGTAATAAATGTTATATTTTTAAAAAGGAAAAAAAAAAAAAAACAAGGAGAAACACACCAAGACACATACTAATCAAACTAACAAAGACTAAATACAAAAAAAAAAAAATTAAAAGCAGCAAGGGAAAAGCAACAAGTAACATACAAGGGAACCCCATATGTTTAACAGCTGATTTTTCAGCAGAAACTCTGCAGGCCAGAAGGGAGTGGCAGTATACATTTAAAGTACTGAAAGGGAAAAATCTACAATCAACATTTTTGGCTGCACCAAAAATCCTTGTATCCGGCAAGGAACTAATTCAAAACTGATGGAGAAATAAAAAGCTTTTCAGACAAGCAGCAGTTAAGAGAATTCAGTGCCACCAAACCAGCTTTACAACAAATGTTAAACAGAATTACATAGTCAAGAAATACAAGAAAAGAAAAAAGATCAGCAAAATCAACCCCAAACAATTAAGAAAATGGCAATAGGAAAATATATATCAATAACTACTTTAAATGTAAATGGATTAAATGCTCCAAACAAAAGACACAGATTGGCCAAATGGATACAAACAAGACCCATATGTATGCTATCTACAAGAAACCTACTTCAAACCTAAAGACACATATAGACTGAAAGTGAGAGGATGGAAAAATATATTCCTTGTAAATGGGAAGCAAAAGAAAGCTGGAGTAGCAATCCTCATATCAGACAAAATAGACCTTAGAATAAAGAAGATTACAAGAGATAAGGAAGGACACTACATAATGATCAAGGGATTAATCTAAGAGGAAGATATAACAATTGTAAATATCTATGCACCCAACATAGGATCACCTCAATACATAAGAAAAACACTACCAGACATAAAAGGAGAAATTGAAAGTAACAATAATAGTAGGAGACTTTAACACCCACTTACACCAATGAACAGATGATCAAAACAGAAAATTAATAAGGAAACAGAAGTCTTAAATGATACGTTAGATGAGATGGATCTCATTGATATCTTCATGACATTCCATCCAAATGCAGAGGAATACAACTTCTTCTCAAGTGCACATGGAACATTCAGCTGGAAGAAATGGACAGATTCTTAGAAAAGTTCAATCTTCCAAGAGTAAACCAGGAAGAAATAGAAAATATGAGCAAACAAATTACAAGCACTGAAATTGAAGCTGTGATCAGAAATCGCCCAAAAAACAAAAGCCCAGGACCAGATGGCTTCACAGGAGAATTCTATCAAACATATAGAGAAGAGTTAATGCCTATACTTCTAAAACTCTTTCAAAAAATTGCAGAGGAAGGAACACTTCAAAACTCATTCTGCAAGGCCACCATCACCCTGATACCAAAACCAGACAAAGACAACACAAAAAAAGAAAACTACAGGCCAATATCACTGATGAACATAGATGCAAAAATCCTCAACAAAATTTTAGCAAACAGAATTCAGTAACACATCAAACAGCTCATACACCATGATCAAGTTGGGTTTATTCCAGAGATGCAAAGATTCTTCAATATATGCAAATCAATCAATGTGATACACCATATTAACAAACTGAAAGATAAAAACCATACAATAATCTCAATCGATGCAGAAAAAGCCTTTGACAAAATTCAGCACCCATTTATGATTAAAACTCTTCAAAAAATGGGCATAGAAGGAACCTGCTTCAACATAGTAAAGGCCATATGTGATAAGCCCACAACAAACATTATTCTCAGTGATGAAAAACTGAAACCATCCCCCTAAGATCAGGAACGAGACAAGGGTGTCCACTTTCACCACTATTATTCAGCACTGTTCTGGAAATCCTAGCTACAGCAATCAGAGAAGAAAAAGAAATAAAAGGAATCCAGATCAGAAAAGAAGAAGTAAAGCTCTCACTGTTTGCAGATAACATGATACTGTACCCTAAAGGTAGAAAACCCTAAAGGTAGTATCAGAAAATTACTAGAGCTAATCAGTGAATTTAGCAAAGTGGCAGGGTATAAAATAAATACACAGAAATCACTTGCATTTCTATATACTAACAATGAAAAATCAGAAAGAGAAATTAAGGAATCAATCCCATTCACCATTACAATGAAAAAAAAAAATCTAGGAGTAAACTTACCTAAGGAGACAAAAGAACTGTACACAGATGAAAGACATCTTTCATCACAGATGAAAGAAATTATAAGACAGTGATGAAAGAAATCAAAGACAACATAAACAGATGGAAAGATATTCCATGTTCCTGGGTAGGAAGAATCAATATTGTGAAAATGACTATACTACCAAAGGCAATCTACAGATTCAATGCAATCCCTATCAAATTACCAATGGCATTTTTCACAGAACTAGAGCAAAATATTTCACAATTCATATTGAAACACAAAAGACCATGAAACACCAAAGCAGTCTTGAGAAAGAAGAATGGAGCTGGAGGAATCAATCTTCCTGACTTCAGATTATGCTACAAAACTACAGTCATCAAGACAGTATGGTACTGGCACAAAAACAGAAATATAGACCAATGGAACAAGATAGAAAGCCCAGAAATAAACCCATGAACCTATGGGTACCTTTTCTTTGACAAAGGAGGCAAGAATATACAATGGGGCAGAGACAGACTCTTCAATAAATGGTGCTGGGAAAACTGGACAGCTACATATAAAAGAATGAAATTAGAACACTTCCTAACACCATACACGAAGATAAACTCAAAATTCATTAAAGACCTACGTGTAAGACCAGAAACTATAAAACTGTCATAGGAAAAAATAGGCAGAACACTTGATGACATAAATCAAAGCAAGATCCTCTATGACCCACTTCCTAGAATAATGGAAATAAAAACAAAAGTAAGCAAGTGGGACCTGATGAAACTTAAAAGCTTTTACACAGCAAAGGAAACTATAAGCAAGGTGAAAAGACAACCCTCAGAACGGGAGAAAATAATAGCAAATGAAGCAACTGACAAAGACTAATTTCCAAAATATACAAGCAGCTCATACAACTCAATACCAGAAAAACAAACAACCCAATCAAATAGTGGGGAAAAGACCTAAACAGACATTTCTCCAAAGAAGATATAAAAATGACTAACAAACACATGAAAAAATGCTCAAATCATGCATTATTAGAGAAATGCAAATCAAAACTACAATGAGATATCACCTCACTCCAATCAGAATGGCCATCATCAAAAAGTGTACAAACAATAAATGCTGGAGAGGGTGTAGAGAAAGGGGAATGCTCATGCACTGTTGGTGGGAATGTAAATTGATACACTATGTCACTATGGAAGACGGTATGGAGATTCCTTAAAAAATTAGGAATAAAACCACCTATGACCCAGCAATCCCACTCCTAGGCATATAACCTGAGGAAACCAAAATTGAAAAAGACACATGTATCCCATTGTTCATTGCAGCACTATATACAATAGCTGGAGAAGGCAATGGCACCCCACTCCAGTACTCTTGTCTGGAAAATCCCATGGATGGAGGAACCTGGTAGGCTGCAATCCATTGGGGTCACTAAGAGTCGGACACGACTGAGAGACTTCCCTTTCACTTTTCACTATCATGCATTGGAGAAGGAAATGGCAACCCACTCCAGTGTTCTTGCCTGGAGAATCCCGGGGACGGGGCAGCCTGGTGGGCTTCCATCTGTGGGGTCGCACAGAGTCGGACATGACTGAAGCGACTTAGCAGCAGCAATAAGATTGATTATCTTCTATACTTATAAACTATACATACCCAAAAGAAAATCTAGAATAGAATCTCCCAAATATTTTGCAGCGAGTGTAACCTCCTGTGCTCTCTGAAAGGGAAACAAATAAATGTTTACCACAATAATAGCAGTTAAATGAAAATAACATTTAAAAAATCAGTTTCATAATTTTATAGCAATACCTCTTGATGTTTATAATACATAAAGACATTGAATGAAAATGCATTTTTTAAAAAACTGTTTAACCAGTGGTGAAAACAAGTTATTATTCTCCATCTTTACTCAGCCAAAAAGAAACAAAAAAATAAAGATTTACATTACTAAACACATAGCCACAGGGGTCCCTATTATAATATACACACCTAATAAGATTCAGTGGAGTATATTTGCTGAAAATGGATTATGTGAATGTTAAGAAAATGTCATTTTCTTTCCAAAGTGGAGATTTTGTCCTAAATAAACTGACTGCTTTCTTTGTAATCCAAATCACCAAATAATAGACTTTCTAATTTCACGTCATGAATTCCACATAATTAAGCCAAGAAGTAGAAATTTTTTTATTTGGGAATTTTTAAATTCAAAACTAATAGGAAAGAAGCACCTCCAGACTAAAGGAGACAGTTCTAGCTATATATTTTATATTTTATATTATGTGTGTGTTAGTCACTCAGTCTTGCCCGTCTCTTTGCGACCCCACAGACTGTAGCCCACCAGGCTCCTCGGTCAATGGGATTCTCCAGGCAAGAATACTGGAATGGATTCCCATTCCCTTCTCCAGAGCATCTTTCTGACCCAGGGATTGTACCCTGGTTTCCTGCACTGCCGGCAGATTCTTTACTCTTTGAGCTACAGGGAAGTCCTATTTTACAGTATAAAAGGCTGTATTACTTAGGCCCTTATTCTTATGATTCCATGAAACTTAAAAAGCTGTATATTATAGACAGCCACCAAATTTAAAGACCACTGTTATCTTCATTCTGCAAAATTAAAAATAAGGTATATACAAGCTTCATGGCTGTTTTAGTTCAATAAATTCTCTATATCATATTGTAGTTAGTTTATTTTTTTTACTTACTTCATTCCTCTATTAAGGCTTATTAATTTCATGTCAAATATGTCTCCTTTACAGTGAGCCATGCTCTCCAATCCAGATTTTGATGACTGAGAAAAATCTTAGTGTCACACTGGAATTTTAATTTCTTACATAAATATCTTACATAGATATTTTGTTATCTTAAGACAAACTGCAAAACTCTTAAGTAATGGAAAATGTAGAAAGCAGTGAACTCTCACCTATTGCCTACAAAACATTAGAAAACTGGAAAATATGATAGTTTCCAAGGTAAAAAATGCAGAAATGAGACAGTGATTACCGGCACAGTGATTTTCATCAGTAACTTCAAAATGAATGGCAATAATATTTATTACCTCTATTTCCAAATTTGTTCTCTAAAAAACAAAGGAAAAAATATGAATATATTCCCTCAACACTTCCAAAGGATTCCCTGTAAGATGAAGTCAAATTCATTCACCACAACAACTAGCTGTTATAATTAAAAACTGTATTTATAATCTGATCCCCTGGAGTGGGGAATGGCAACCCACTCCAATGTTCTTGCCTGGAAATTTCCATTTACAGAAGAGCCACAGTCCATGGGGTTGCACAGAGACAGACATGGCTGAGTGACTGAGCACACACATACAAACATACATTTATAATCCACAGGGATTACTGTGGATCATCTACACAGATCATCAGTGAACAAGTTTTAGGAAATATTTGTTTTCTTTTCTCTTTTGATGATATCATCATCCAAAACCCTATTTGACATGTTCCTCTGAAAGTTTCAAAGGTACCTTAGAGACATCAAGTCCAAATTTGAAATTAGGGTCTTCTGTAATTCCCACCTCCAGGTATAGTTACCCTCCAATGTTCTCTGTCTTGGAGAGTAACACCACTAAACAATCAGTTATGCAAACCATATAGCAGAAATCCTTGACACTGCACTCTCTCTCTGATTCTGTGCATCACCCATTGTTAAGTTGTACATTTCGTCTCCTAAAGTCTCCCATATCCATCCACTCCTCACATTCTCTATAGACACAATTCAAATTTTGCATGAGTTACTAAAATAACCTCCTAAGGAATCCATCATCATGCACTAATATTATCACCCAATTCATTCTCCACACTGCCCCAAGAACAATCTTATCAAATGTAAAGTGTAATGTCCCTACCCATACTCATTCCTACCACTATCTTGTTCCTTAATTCTGCCTCTAAAAAAATCATAAATAAAAATCCTCACCTTCAATACCTCAGAATATGACTCTGTTTAGAGACAGAGCTTGTTGAGAAGTAGTTAAGTTAAAATAAAGTCTTTTGGGTGAGTCCAAGACCAATCTGACTGGTGCCTTTATAAGAAGAGAAAATTTGGAGCTACATAGAGATATCAGCTATGCCTGACTTTAGGGGAGAGACCATATGAGGACATAGAGATGGCAGCCACTGAGAAGCCAAGGAGACGGGCCTCAGCAGGAACTAATCTCTCTTGACACCTTGATCTTAAACTTCCAGCCTCTAGAACTGTGAAAAGATAAATTACTGTTTTTTAAGCCACCTTGTCTGTGATATTACAGCAGTCAGAGTAAACTAATACATCCATTCATTGCCATTTCCACTTAAAACTTGTAAATTTTTTCCACCGCATTTAGGCCAAAGACCAAATATTTTAAGCCTAGTTGTCCTATATCCCATATCATAAAACAGACCCAATATTTAATGACATACACTGTTCTTTTTATTTTCAGTTGCATTGAGTAGATATATTTGTTGTCACAACCCTAACTGCTTTAAGAAGTGGACATCAATATCAGTGAGTTAATACAATAATTACTCCCTCAAATAAAAAACAAGTTTCTTAGTTGGTTCTGTTCTGATTGAATCCTCCCATTTTGTCTGTCCACTTGAACACATGACTTCTGTGTTTGCTATGCTTGTCTGGATCAATGATATTTAAAATATTGACTTGCTGAAGAGAATGGTCCAAAATGTCCTACAGTCTGGATTTGTCTTATTTTTCTTCATAATTGGTAAAATTGTATTTATATACCGAACTATATTTAGTAATGTACTTCCAAATATTCTGTATCAAATAGTGATCCAAAGAACAAGACAGATATGATTTCTTAAGTGTATAATGTTAGTATGCCTGTAGAGTTGTATAACCATCAACATAATCTAATTTTAGAGCATTTCCATCATCCTATGGGGCCTATTCACAGTCAAGCCCTATATCTTCCTCCCTCAGTCATGGAATTCTACTAACATATTTTTAATTTCATTAGATTAGCCTATTCTGTTGTTCTGATTATTGTGGCTTTGAAATTTAGTCTGATGTCAGGGAGAATTACTCTTACTTTGTTTGTCTGTTTGTTTTTTTCTCAAGATTGCTTTGGTTATTTGGAGTCTTTTGTGGCTCTATGAAAAGGTTCATTTTTGAAACTTTAGAGGAAGTAATATTGGTGCTTCAAAAGACCAAGAAAGTTTCTGAAGTCAATAATAAGAGTTCAATAGCATATGCATCAGAGAAAGCAATGGCACCCCACTCCAGTCCTCTTGCCTGGAAAATCCCATGGATGGAGGAGCCTGGAAGGCTGCAGTCCATGGGGTCGCCGAGGGTCGGACACGACTGAGCTACTTCACTTTCACTTTTCACTTTCATGCATTGGGGAAGGAAATGGCAACCCACTCCAGTGTTCTTGCCTGGAGAATCCCAGGGACAGAGGAGCCTAGTGGGCTGCCCTCTATGGGGTGGCACAGAGTCGGACACGACTGAAGTGACTTAGCAGCAGCAGCAGCATGTGCGTATTAAAAATTGAGAACAGCTTGTTTCCAAGTATATTTTGGGAATAAATCAGCTATTGCTACCAATTCATATTATTAGTGAAGTTTAAAGAGCCAGGGATCCTGGCTTTTATGGGGCTTGCAAAGGAAGAAGCAATGAGAATCCCTAGCTGACAAGGCAATGATTTGAATCAGATTTAATAATGGATGAATTAATTAGTACCCTATATAATTTGAATCTTGAAGGCTCTCATTATTAACCTAGCACTCCTTTAGAGGGGATGTTTTAGGCACTGATGGAAACATCTACTCATAATGCCCATTTCTCCTCATAGGAGAATTGAAAAGTTACTTAGTGAAACTGTCATGTAATTTCCTGTCAACAAACCAAACTTTTGCTAATTTCCCTTGGGCAGTTTCTCATTATCTCAAATAATTACCATTCTCATGACACCTTGTTAGGTTTTTGTTTTGTTTTCCCACATAAGAGCAAAGATGATCACTCCCAAGTCAAGTGTAACACAGGACTTGATACAGGGCGTATTTCAGTCATCGTAGTTGGCTTGATCCTTGCTTTCTAAAAGCCCTAAATAAGTTTACATTGAAAGGAAATCTCCCTTGTGTCACATCTCCTCAGTTAAGCGTGAAGAGAATTTTCCCTGGACCAGTCTCTTCTCACTTAATTACCCACCTTGGATATTGATCTAAAACTGCCTCTTAAGAGGAGAGCTGTGCTGTGTTGTGTTAGTTGCTCAGTTGTGTCCCACTCTTTGCGACCCCATGGACTATAGCCTGCCAGGCTCCTCTGTCCATGGAGATTCTCCAGGCAATAATACTGGAGTGGGTTGCCATTCCCTCCTCCAGGGGGCCTTCCAACTATCCCCAAAGACTTGCTCCAGAATTCTCTGAGTCATTTAAAAATAAGCTTAAAACTCCACATGTATAACCCATTAAACTAGGAGACAGAAAGTTTTTATCTTCTTTATCCCCAATTTATTTCAATTTTCCTTATTGGAAACATGATAATTTACAGTCTTCAATACTTCAAGAATTCATTAACAAAAATAAGGTCACATACAACTAAACTGGTAACTGTAAGGCATCTGGTCCCATCATTTCATGGGATATAGATGGGGAAACAGTGGAAACAATGTCAGACTTTATTTTTGAGGACTCCAAAATCACTGCGGATGGTGATTGCAGCCATGAAATTAAAAGATGCTTACTCCTTGGAAGGAAAGTTATGACCAACCTAGATAGCATATTCAAAAGCAGAGACATTACTTTGCTGACTAAGGTCCATCTAGTCAAGGCTATGGTTTTTCCTGTGGTCATGTATGGATGTGAGAGTTGGACTGTGAAGAAGGCTGAGCGCTGAAGAATTGATGCTTTTGAAGTGTGGTGTTGGAGAAGACTCTTGAGAGTCCCTTGGACTGCAAGCAGATCCAACCAATCCATTCTGAAGGAGATCAGCCCTGGGATTTCTTTGAAAGGAATGATGCTAAAGCTGAAACTCCAGTACTTTGGCCACCTCATGCGAAGAGTTGACTCATTGGAAAAGACTCTGATGCTGGGAGGGATTGGGGGCAGGGGGAGAAGGGGACGACAGAGGATGAGATGGCTGGATGGCATCACTGACTCGATGGACATGAGTCTGAGTGAACTCCGGGAGTTGGTGATGGACAGGGAGGCCTGGCGTGCTGCGATTCATGGGGTCACAAAGAGTCGGACACGACTGAGCAAATGAACTGAACTGAACTGAACTGATAGATGACATGGATCAACCTTGCTGTAGAATCCAAGTATTACACTGCTTGAAATTTCAATATTTATGGTTATAGAGATTAGCATGCTTGAGTTCTTTGGCCTTAGCTTGGACTTTAATGTCATACTGACACCAAGTTCTATCTACTATTATCCACTTTAATAAGAGGATAATTGCCATGTTGATTTAGTTCTATGACTCTTGGCTAACAGTGTCTGAAATATTTAACATGACACTGTATAAACATTATTATTACTGTGGATTTTTAAGCTAGATTCAGAAATAGTTGACAAGTGTTCAAAATTTTCTCATATAGCAACATAATTTCAACATCTCCTTAATCAAGCTTCAATTGATAAGAGGAACATTCTATAAAGGGTTAAGTAAATCCTGGCCATGGCCTTTGTGACTGGAATATCATAGTTGACACAGACATGAGAAATAATAAACCTAGGGCTTAACATAATTTCTGTTCAGATAATCAAGCATGCAAAGAAGTCCTTAAATTGCTGTGAAGAATATATATTAAACTATGGAGATCTGCAAAGGTCAAAATGTCCTAACCATCTTTCTCTTTCAGAAGAATATAGTGGTTTCTATCCTGATATCTTAAAGTGGATCTGACTCACTTCCGTACTATCCTACTTATCTAGAGAATCTTGAAACATAGCAGAGACTATGAAGTATTGAGAGGAAGGGACCTGGAAGTATGCAGAGTAAAATAAGTAGTCTCAGTGAAAGCATCACCTCTGTGGAAGGAGGGACATGGAAGAAAAAAGGAACTCCTAGCAAGCTTGGTTGTCAAAAGAAAGGAAAGGCATTAAAGAGAAGGAAATTAGGGTCTTACAGAAACAAAAGAGTGACTTCCCCAGTGGACCAGTGGCTAAGACTCTGTGTTCCCAGTGCAGGGGGCCTGGGTTTGATCCCTCTTTAGGGAGCTGTTAAGAGATCCCACATGCTGCAACTAAAAGATCCCACCTGCTAAGACCTGGCACAGCCAAATAGATAAAAATAAGTAAGTAAATAGTGAAAAAAAAAAAGAGAGAGAAAGAAACAAAAGAGAATCACAAAATCAGAAGACATTTCAAATACTCCTCCAAGGAAAGTCCTAGAAATCTGAAACTTTCATTGCACTATAGACTAACAGAAGAAGGACATAGTGAATATATATATATATAAATTATTCATACTCCTCCTACTTGTCTTTGTATAACTGTAATTGATGGTCCTGGAAATTTTTAAATTTCAAATGACCAGAAAACGATTGCAAATATCCATAGTAAGCTATTATAAGAATAAAACAAAATGAAAACCAATGCATTTCTACATTTTCCCCCTAAAAACATTCAGAGAACAGGATATCATTGTAACATAGTATCATAGGGCACCAACTCAAATTTTTAAACAAGCACATATATTTACAAATTTTTAAAGTCTGAGACAAAAAGAACAGATATGGACTAAAATTAAAGTATGAGATAAGAGTTGACCAAACTCAGGAAAGAATCAAGACAAAATATTCTTTGAAAGAGATTTAACTATTAATATTTGGGGCTTCCTTGGTGGGTCAGTGGTAAAGAATCCCCCTGCAATGCAGGAGATGCGAGTTCAATCCCTGGGTCAGGAAGATCCCCTGGAAGAGGAAGTGGCAACCTGTTCCAGTACTCTTTTTTGGAAAATGGCATGGACAGAGGAACCTGGTCAGCTACAACCCACAGGGCCACAGAGAGTCAGACACAACTGAGTGACTGAACACCCACATAGTAGATTTACAATATTGCATTAGTTTCATGTGTACAGCAAAGTGACAGTGAAATAGTCTTTTTTTTTTAATTCTTTTCCATTGTGTTGTTCAGTCACTAAGTTCTGTCCAGCTCTTCAACCCAGTGGACTGTAGCACGCCAGACTCCTTTGTCCTCCATCATCTCCCAGAGTTTGCTCAAATTCACATCCATTGAATCAGTGATATTTGTCCATTATACTTTATTACAAAATATTGAATATAGTTCCCAGAAACTAAAGAGCCTCTTGATGAGGGTGAAGGAGAGTGAAAAAGCCAGCTTAAGATGATTTTAAAAACTAAGATCATAGCATCCAACCCCATTATGCATGGCGAATAGAAGGGGAAAGGTGGAAGTAGTGACAGATTTCCTCTTCTTGGGCTCCAAAATCACGGCAGGCTGTGACTACAGCCATGAAATAAGACAACTGTTTCTTGGCAGGAAAACAATGACAAACATAGACAGTGTGTTGAAAAACAGAGACATTACTCTGCCAACAAAGGTCCGTATGGTGAAGGCTGTGGTCTTCCCAGTGGTCACATACAGTTGTGAGAGCTGGACCATAGAGAAGGCAGAATGCCAAAGAATTGATGCCTTCAAACTGGGTGCTGGAGAAGATTCCTGAAAGTCCCTTGGGTAGCAAGGAGATCAAACCAGTCAATCTTAGGAGATCAACTCTGAATATTCACTGGAAGGACTAATGCTGAGGCTGAAGTTCCAGTATTTTGGTCATCTGATGTACACAGATGATTCATTGGAAAAGTCCCTGATGCTGGGAAATATTGAAGGCAGAAGGAGAAGAAGGCATCACCCATACAATGAACATGAACCTGGGCAAAATCTGGGAGATGATAAAGGACAGGGAGTCCTGGCATGCTGCAGTCCATGGGGTCACAAAGCGTGGGACACAACTGGGCAACTGAATGAAAACAACAACATTCTATACAGTAAAGTCTTCCTGCGTGGTGTTAGTGTTAAAGAACCCCCCTGCCAATGCAGGAGACATAAAGAGCTCAGTTCAGTTCAGTTGCTCAGTTGTGTCCGACTCTTTGTGACTCCATGAACCGCAGCATGCCAGGCCTCCCTGTCCATCACCAATAGCTGGGGTCCACCCAAACCCATGTCCATTGTGTTGGTGATGCCATCCAACCATCTCATCCTCTGTCGTCCCTTTCTCCTCCTTCCCTCAATCTTTATCAACATCAGGGTCTTTTCAAATGAGTCAGCTATTTGCATCAGGTGGCCAAAGTATTGGAGTTTCAGCTTCAACATCAGTCCTTCCAATGAACACCCAGGACTGATATCCTTGAGATTGGCTGGTTGGAACTCCTTGCAGTTCAAGGGACTCACAAGAGTCTTCTCCAACACCACAGTTCAAAACCATCAATTCTTTGGTGCTCCACTTTCTTTATGGTCCAACTCTCACATCCGTACATGACTACTGGAAAAATAATTGCCGTGATGAGATGGACCTTTGTTGGAAAAGTAATGTCTCTGTTTTTTAATATACTGTCTAGGTTGGTCATAACTTTCCTTCCAAGGAATAAGTGTCTTTTATTTCATGGCTACAATCACCGTCTGCAGTGATTTTGGATCTCAGAATAAAGTCAGCCACTGTTTCCACTGTTTCCCCATCTATTTCCCACGAAGTGATGGGATCAGACGCCATGATCTTCGTTTTCTGAATGTTGAGCTTGAAGTCAACTTTTTCACTCTCCTCTTTCACTTTCATCAAGAGGCTTTTTAATTCCTCTTCACTTTCTGCCATAAAGGTGGTGTCATCTGCATATCTGAGGTTTCTGATATTTCTCCTGGCAATCTTGATTCCAGCTTGTGTTTCTTCCAGTCCAGCATTTCTCATGATGTACTCTGCATAGAAGTTAAATAAGCAGGGTGACAATATACAGCCCTGATGTACTCCTTTTCCTATTTGGAACCAGTCTGTTGTTCCATGTCCAGTTCTAACTGTTGCTTCCTGACCTGCATACAGGTTTCTCAAGAGGCAGGTCAGGTGGTCTGTCTGGTATTCCCATCTCTGTCAGAATTTTCCACAGTTTGTTGTGATCCACACAGTCAAAGGCTTTGGCATAGTCAATAAAGCAGAAATAGATATTTTTCTGGAACTCTCTTGCTTTTTGGATGATCCAGCAGATATTGGCAACTTGATTTCTGGTTCCTCTGCCTTTCCTAAAACCAGCTTGAACATCTGGAATTTCATGGTTCACATATTGCTGAAGCCTGGCTTGGAGAATTTTGAGCATTACTTTACTAGCGTGTGAGATGAGTGCAATTGTGCAGTAGTTTGAGCATTCTTTTGCATTGCCTTTCTGTGGGATTGGAATTAAAACTGACTTTTTTCCAGTCCTGTGACCACTGCTGAGTTTTCCAAATTTGCTGGCATATTGAGTGCAGCACTTTCACAGCATCATCTTTCAGGATTTGAAATAGCTCCACTGGAATTCCATTACCTCCACTAGCTTTGCTCGTAGTGATGCTTCCTGAGGCCCACTTGACTTCACATTCCAGGATGTCTGGCTCTAGATGAGTGTGAGTGATCACACCATCATGATTATCTAGGTCGTGAAGTTTTTTTTTGTACAGTTCTTCTGTGTATTCTTGCCACCTCTTCTTAATATCCTCTGCTTCTGTTAGGTCCATATCATTTTTGTCCTTTATTGAGCCTATGTTTGCATGAAATGTTCCCTTGTTGTCTCTAATTTTCTTGAAGAGATATCTAGTCTTTCCCATTCTATTGTTTTCCTCTATTTCTTTCTATTGATTGCTGACAAAGGCTTTCTTATCTCTTTTTGCTATTCTTTGGAACTCTGCATTCAGATGGGTATATCTTCCCTTTTCTCCTTTGCTTTTCACTTCTCTTCTTTTCACAGCTATTTGTAAGCCTCCTCAGACAGCCATTTTGCTTTTTTACATTTCTTTATCTTGGGGATGGTCTTGATTCCTGTCTCCAGTACAGTGTCACGAACCTCTGTCCATAGTTCACCAGGCACTCAATGAAACTAAGCCATGTCGTGTGGGGCCACCCAAGACAGACGGCTCATGGTGGAGAGGTCTGACAGAATGTGGTCCACTAGAGAAAGGAATGGCAAGTCACTTCAGTATTCGTGCCTTGAGAACCCCATGAACAGTATGAAAAGGCAAAAAGATAGAACACTGAAAGATGAACTCCTCAGGTCGGTAGGTGCCCAGTATGCTACTGGAGATCAGTGGAGAAACAACTCCAGAAAGAATGAAGGGATGGAGCCAAAGCAAAAACAACACCCCATTGTGGATGGGACAGGTGATAGAAACAAGGTTCAATGCTGTAAAGAGCAATATTGCATAGGAACCTGGAATGTCAGGTCCATGAATCAAGGCAAATTGGAAGTGGTCAAACAGGAGATGGCAAGAGTGAACATCGATGTTCTAGGAATCAGGGAACTAAGATGGATTGGAATGGGTGAATTTAACTCAGATGACCATTGTATCTACTATTGTGGGCAGGAATCCCTTAGAAGAAATGGAGTAGCCATCATAGTCAACAAAAGAGTCCAAAATGCAGTACTTGGATGCAATCTCAAAAACGACAGAATGATCTCTGTTCGTTTCCATGGCAAACCATTCAATATCACAGGAATCCAAGTCTATGCCCCAACCAGTAACACTGAAGAAGCTGAAGTTGAATGGTTCTATGAAGACCTACAAGACCTTTAAAACTAACACCCCAAAAAAGATGTCGTTTTCATTTTAGGGGACTGGAATGCAAAAGTAGGAAGTCAAGAAACACCTGGAGTAACAAGCATATTTGGCCTTGGAGTACAGAATGAAGCAGGCCAAAGGCTAATAGAGTTCTGCCAAGAGAATGCACTGGTCATAGCAAACACCCTCTTCCAAAAACACAAGAGAAGACTCTACACATGGACATCACCAGATGGTCAACACTGAAATCAGATTGATTATATTCTTTGCAGCCAAAGATGGAGAAGCTCTATACAGTCAGCAAAAACAAGACCGAGAGCTGACTGTGGCTCAGATCATGAACTCCTTATTGCCAAATTCAAACTGAAAGTGGGGAAAACCATAGACCATTCAAGTATGACCTAAATCAAATCCCTCATGACTATACAGTGGTAGTGAGAAATAGATTTAAGGGACTAGATCTGATAGAGTGCTTGATGAATTATGGATGGAGGTTCGTGACATTGTATAGGAGACAGGAATCAAGACCATCCCAGAGAAAAGGACATAAGAGATGTGGGTTCAATTCCTGGGTCAAGAAGATCTCCTGGAGGAGGAAATGGCAACCCACTCATATCTGCCTGGTGGATCCCACGGACAGATGAGCCTGGCAGGCTACAGTCCATGGGGTCACAAAGAGTTGAACACAATTGAAGTGACTTAGCACTATTATACAGTAAATCTTTGTTGGTTATCTATTTTATAACCATTTTATTTATTGGCTAGCATTTTTATAACCGTTTTATTTTATTGAAGTATAGTTGATTTACACTATTTTGTTAATTTCTGCTATACAGCAAAGTGGTTCAGTTATACATACATTTATATTCTTTTTCATGTTCTTTTCCATTATGGTTTATCACAGGATATAGACTAATTCTCTGTGCTATATAATAGGACCTTGATGTTTATCCATCCTATTTATACAAGTTTGCATATGCTAATCCCAAAGTCCCAGTCCTTCCCACCACCAACCCCCTCCCCCTTGGCAATCAGAAGTCTGTTCTCTATGTCTGTTAATCTATTTCACAGATATGTTCATTTGTATTACATTTTAGATTCCACATATAAGCTATATATTCTACTATTTGTCTTCTCTTTCTGGTTTACTTTGCTTATCATGATAATCTATAAGTCCATGCATGTTGCTACAAATGGCACTATTTTATTCTTTTTTAATGGCTGAGTAATATCCCATTGTATACATATACCACATCTTTTTTTTCCTTTCATCTGTTGATGGGCATTCAGGTTGTTTCCGTGTCTTGACTATTGTAAATAGTGCAGCTGTGAACATAGGTGAAGGACAGGGAAGCCTGGGATGCTGAGTCCATGGGGTTGCAAAGAGTTGGACATGACTGAGCGACTGAACAACATGAACATAGGGGTGCATGTATCTTTTTGAATTGTAGTTTCATCTGGACATATGCCAAGGAGGGGGATTGCTGACCCATATGATAACTGACTCTAGTTTTGGTTTTTTGAGGAAACTCCACACTGTTTTCCATAGGAGCTGTGCCAATTTACATTCTTACCAACAATGTAAGAAGGCTCCCTTTTCGTTCCCTTTTCTCCATACCCCCTCTAACATTTATTATTTGTGGACTTTTTAATGATGTCCATTCTGACTAGTGTGAGGTAGTACCTCACTGTATTTTTGATTTGCATTTCTCTAATAATTAGCTTAATGGGCATCTTTTTATGCGTTCATTGGCCATCTGTTTGCCTTCTTTAGAGAAAGGTCTATTTAGAACTTCTCTCCATTCTTCAATTGGGTTATTTGATTTTTTTTGTCACTGAGTTGTATGAACTGTTTGTATATTTTGAAAGTTAAGCTCCTACTGGTTGCATAATATGCAATTTTCTCCAAGTCCATATGCTGTCTTTTCACTTTGTTTATGATTTCCTTTGCTGTGCAAAAATGCATATTCCTTTCATGGATCACAGCCTTGTTGTGACAAAAGGGCTTGCGTAACTTAATGAAGCTATGAGCCATGCCATGCAGGGCCACCCGAGATGGATGGATCGTAGTGAAGAGTTCTGACAAAATGTGGTCCACTGAAGGAGAGAATGGCAAATCCCTCCAGTATTCTTGCTGTGAGAACCCCATGAACAGTAAGAAAAGGCAAAAAGATATGACACTGGAAGATGAGCCCCCAGGTCAGAAAGTGTCCAGTATGCTACTGGGGAAGAGCAGAGGGCAAATGCTAATAGCTCCAGAAAGAATGAAGCAGCTGGGCCAAAGTGGAAATGACACTCAGTTATGGATATCTCTGGTGATGAAAATAAAATCCAGTGCTGTAAAGAACAGCATTGCATAGAAACCTGGAATGTTAGGCCCATGAATCACGGTAAATTAGGTGTGGTCAAGCAGGAGATGGCCAGAGTGACCATCATCTTAGGAGTCAGTGAACTAAGGTGAAATGAAATGGGTGAATTTAATTTAGATGACCATTATATCTACTACTGTGAGCAAAAATCCCTTTGAAGAAATGGAGTAGCCCTTGTAGTCAATAAAGGAGACAGAAATGCAGTACCTGGGTACAATCTAAAAAAATAACAATAATCTAGGTTGTTTCCAGAGCAAACCATTCAATATCACAGCAATCCAAGTCTATTCCCCAACCACTAATGCTGAAGAAGCTGAAGTTGAACAGTTCTATGAAGATCTACAAGAACTTCTAGAAATAACACCCCCAAAAAATTTTAAAAGATATGCTTTTCACCATAAGGGATTGGAATGCAAAAGTCGGAAGTAAAGCAACACCTGGAGTAACAGGCAAGTCTGGCCTTGGAGTACAAAATGAAGCAGGGAAATGAGAGCACATTGGTCATAGTAAACACCCTTTTCCAAACAACCCAAGACACAATTCTACACATGGACATCACCAGATGGTCAATACAGAAATCAGATTGATTATATTCTTTGCAGCTGAAGATGGAGAAGCTCTACACAGTCAGCAAAAATAAGACCTGGACCTGACTATGGCTCAGAAGTGAAGTGTGTGTGTGTGCTTAGATGTTCAGTCATGTGCAACTCTTTGTGACCCCATGAACTGTAGCCCACCAGGCACCCATATCCATGGAATTCTCCAGGCAGGAACACTGGGATGGGTAGATGTTTCCTTATCCAGGGATCTACCCAATCCAGTGATCGAACCTGGGTCTCCTGCACTGCAGGTTGGTTCTTTACCATCTGAGCCACCAGGGAAGCCCTATATGTCAGTTGCGCATGCATGCTAAGCTGCTTCAGTTGTGTCTAACTCTTTGCAACACTATGGACTGTAGCCTGTCAGGCTGCTCTGGCCATGGGTTTCTCCAGACAAGAATACTGAAGTTGGCTGTCATGCCCTCCTCCAGGGGATCTTCCCAACCCAGGGATCAAGCCCACATCTCCTGCATCTCCTGCTTTGCAGGCGGGTTCTTTACTGCTTAGCCACCAGGGAAAGCTACCAGGGAAACCTATATGCAAGTTGCTGGTGGTGGTGTAGTGGTGGTGTTAAGTACAGAAATCACTCCCTCAGTACCATCTCTGTATCTGAAAATTGTGGCAGAGGTATCCCCACTTTACTAAACTTCTTATTCAGATGGAAATATTTATATAGTCAAGCCAGCTAATCCTCTATACCATTATTACTGTTTATTTTTAATATCAGGCGTTTAAATAGTCTGTTCCAGCTCTTAATTAAACCACTGCTTTCTGGATGATAAGTAATGTAAGTCCACATGGTGTTAAGCTTCTTAGCCAAAGTTGTTAACATTAGTTTCAGCTTGTGATCGGAGTTTTGATATTTGTTGTTGTCACTGTTGTTCAGTCACCTGGTTGTTTCTAACTGTTTGCAACCCAATGGATTATAGCACACTAGGTCTCACTGTCCCTCACCATCTCCTGAAGTTTGCCCAAGTTCATTTCCATTGCATCAATGATGCCATCCAGCCATCTCATCCTCTGATGCCCTCTTCTCCTTCTGCCCCCAATCTTTCCCAGCATCAGGGACTTTTCCAATGAGTTGGCTATTCTCATCAGATGACCAAAATACTGGAGCTTCAGGTTCAGCATCAGTCCTTCCAACAAGTATTCAGGGTCGATTTCCCTTAAGATTGACTGTTTTGATCTCCTTACTGTCCAAGGGGATATATGACCATTAATTTACTGCTCTATGACCTCAGCCACAGGGTAAACAAAGCTCAAAGTACAGCACATAATTATTATTGTCAAAACTCATTTCAAGCCACCCAATAAGACTGGTGAGGATCCTGTATACTATCCTTTTCCTGCCATTGTGTATATTTACTCTTGCCTCCTTCAGTTAAGAATTTATCTGCAAGGTAAATGGCTACAGATTTCCAAAAGGCATCTTGTCTCAGTTCTGGACCTTCTGTTAATGAATCAGGTAGTTTGCTTTGCTTTATCAGGGGAAGAATCAAAATGTTCAGACTATTCTCCTAGCTCACTAGGAGCTAGGAGATGTTAGCTCCTTGGGGTGTCCTATATTCAGTCTCAGTGACAGAGTTATAGTTTGGTCATGAATACAAAAATAGGAGAAACTTCCTGCAGAGCCACCACCAGTGGATATTACTGTATATATTCTTTTCATTTAGTCAATGACTTCTGCTGTGTTATCTATTTTTCTGGAACATTTTTCTGGCATTCTTTACATGCACCAGTTATCTCAAGGTTTAAAATTATCTACTTTTTCCCTGAGGGAAATTATTTCTACCAGAGCCTAATAACAGACCTGCATTTGGCTTTCCAAAAGGTTCTTCTTTGCTGCACACCAAGTAATTTACAAGCCTAAAATCCTCAGTGAATGCCATTGTGTGATAGTGTTAATGTTTGCCAAAGACTGCAATCTTTCTGCAACTGTACAGCAGACACATTTGAAGTCATTTGTGACTTGGAATGATACAGTTCCAAAGAGACTGAGTTCAGTTTATAAGTTTCTAGAATTATTTTTCTTAACCCCGTTAAAATTCAGATTTCTTTTGGGTAACAGTATAAGGTTTAATAAAATGCTCAAGTGCAGTAAACATACTCATTAATATGCAAATAGCCCTCTTCTTCTCTAAAGAGTCTACAAAGATAGCAATTCATTCCATACTATTTGTAGAGTGTCTGCTGGGGTCCAGTCCAAGTTATTTCCCCAAATTTTATGTCTCAGGAAAGGCACTATATTTTAGCTGAATGAATTAGCCATTTTGTATTAGTCATATATGTCACCACAGTTCCTAATTCCTAAGTGTCTTCCTTCTCTAAAAGATAAAGTATCATAGTATTCTCAGTGTATCAATGATAAGCCCATGTCCTCTTTATAGGGATCAAATCTCTTAATCTAATGAAGATGTATGGCTACACAGGCGCAATTAACTATTCAAACATGTATTAGAGCCTTCATCAAATAAAATTGTTTGAACTTTCTTCTGAAATTAGAATAAAAATGTAATTCTTTGGCCAAATCTATATTAGTATACCAGCCACCATTAGTTCACTCTACTTCTTAAACTGTTTTCACCATACCTAGCACAGAGCAGGTGATCAGTAGAATCAGTTCACACAATTCTAAATCTTCTCATCTGTATGTCAAAGTAGAAATGAGTGGAAGCTAATTAGACTAATACCTGATAGATACTAGCAAGCAATGGCAAAGCCCTCCATTCTCACAACATATCAAATCCAGTAAAACATTCAGATAGAGGTGACATTTCTACGGGCTGTCCTTACTTTCTTATATTCCAATTTGTAATTTAATATAATATTAGTACTTACTAACTGATGTTGAAGCTGAAACTCCAATACTTTGGCCACCTGATGCAAATAGCTGACTCATTTGAAAAGACCCTGATGCTGGGAAAGATTGAGGGCAGGAGGAGAAGGGGACGACAGAGGATGAGATGGTTGGATGGCATCACTGACTCAATGGACATGGGTTTGGGTGGACTCCGGGAGTTAGTGATGGACAGGGAGGCCTGGCGTGTTTTGGTTCATGGAGTCACAAAGAGTCGGACACGACTGAGTGACTGAACTGAACTGAACTGAACTGAACTGAACTTACTAACACCATATCACATTATCTTCAAAGTATTATCTTTTAGTCCTTTAATGTTGCCCTCTTTGTCTCTAACTCATATCACTGTGTATTATGTTTCCATTTCTGGTAATCCCAGAAAACTCTGTTCAATACCCCAAAGCCGTTTAACTTAGACCAGTCACATATGTTTGGGTTTTCCTGTTGAAACTTTGAAAGCAGATCTCAACCATCTTTTTATTCTTTTTCCTTAACAAAAGGAGCATCCCTTGTTACTTCAAAGGAATACCCTTTGACAAACCCCAAATAGGAGTAAATAGAACAGATTTGTTGAGACTATTTTGGCAAGGCAAATACAGTTGCCCTAACTACCAGTTTTCTACCTCCCAGCCGGTAATAGTTCACCACCAAATTTTGTGTTGCACCCTCACTAGTCCATTTCTCTTGCTGATATCACCATCTTCTGCTCTACATACTTTATTTTACATGTTTGTTGCATCACTCAGTCTATTTCTTTTTTAATATTTAGTTAGTACTTATTTGACTGTGCTGGGTCTTAATTGCAGCCGGCAGGATCTTTCAGTTGCAGCATGTGAACCCTTAGTTGTGGCATGTGGGTTCTAGTTACCTGATCAGGGATTGAACCCAGGCCCCCTGCTCAGAGTCTTAGCCACTGGACCACCAGAGAAGTCCCTCATTCAGTCTGCCTCTTTGTGTTCTGATATAATTTCCATTTTGTCAATGCTTTTAAAAAGTAAACAAGCCGTGTTTCTAGATATATTCCCTTTTTTGCCTTTATTAACACATTCTGTTAAATCACAGAAATTTGAAGGTATATCATCTAAATTCCATTGATAAAATATGTCTCCCATGTATGCATTCATGCTAAGTTGCTTCAGTTGTGTCCAAGACTAGGCGACGGACTGTAGCCCACCAGGCTCCTCTGTCCAATGGGATTCTCCAGGCAGGAATACTGGAGTGAGTTGCCATGCCCTTCTCCCATGTCTCCCATAACTTGCCTCAAAAAACTTCCACTGTCTCAAACCAAAGATTAGTTTTCAATTACCTTAGCACCAAAACCCCAAAAGACCCTCCTGACCCATCCTTCTGCACAAGGGTCATTTAATAAGACCACTGTAGATTTCAAATGTATAATGATAACCAAATTCTTAAGATGAAATAGGCTTACCCATTGTTTATTTACTCAAATTATTACCCAAGTTCACCTAAATTTAAGCAAAAAATACCAAAAAAGTGAAGTATCAGCACACATAACAGCAACATGACAGAGGTCTTAGATACCCAGATACAGCTTCCAAAGTCATTCTCTGAATGCAAATTGTTGCTGTGTGGCTTTTCCCTAGTTGCAGGGAGTGGAGGCTACTCTCTTTTGCAGTGTACAGGCTTCTCATTGTGATGGCTTTTCTTGTTGCAGAGCAGGGGCCTTAGGGCACCTGAGCTTCAGTAGTTGTGGTTCCTGGGCTCTAGAGCACATGCTCAATAGTAGTGGCACATGAGCTTAGTTGGCAAGTGGGATCTTCCTGGACCAGGAATCGAACCCATGTCTCCTGCATAGTCCAGCGGATTATTTACCACTGAGCCACCCAGGGAAACCCTCACATCCACTTTTTAGTGCATCCGTATTCTACAAAACACAGATTGTACAATAAACAATTTTAAGATACTTGACATACAATATATTTAGGAACATTTCAGAGCAGCAATCAATTTGTTCCAACCCTGCTTAGAATTTAATTTATCCCAAGTTGATGCATCTCTTGAGTTGACATGACAAGGCTGTATAAATGTCAGTCCCTCAGGGGACCGTGAAACTGGAGGAAAATGCTACAGTTTAACTTAACCTTTATTTCCAAGGTAATGTGTGGATTTTGTTGAAAACAATCCTGATAAAACCATGTATTACTTGTGCAATTGTGAAGATATTAAAACATATTATAACATATACGGTAGTTCCCCTTATCACAGTTTTGCTTTCTGCAGTTTCCATTACCCAAAGACAATGATGGTCTCAAGATATTAAATGGTTGCAGAAATAAATAATTCAGAAGTTTTAAATTGTACACAGTCTAAGTAGCATAATGAAATTTCACACCATCCTACTCCATCCTTCTGGGATGTGAACCATCCCATTTGCCTAGCATGCTGCTAAGTCACTTCAGTCGTGTCCGACTCTGTGAGACCCCATAGACGGCAGCCCACCAGGCTCCCCCATCCCTGGGATTCTCCAGGCAAGAACACTGGAGTGGGTTGCCATTTCCTTCTCCAAAGCATGAAAGTAAAAAGTGAAAGTGAAGTCGCTCAGTCCGACCCTCAGCAACCCCATGGACTGCAGCCTTCCAGGCTCCTCCCTCCACGGGATTTTCCAGACAAGAGTACTGGAGTGGAGTGCCATTGCCTTCATAGACACTATCGTACATGCTGTATACGTATGCACTTCTCATCCCTAGTCACTTAATAGCTGTCTGGATTATCAGATTGGCTGTTGCAGTGCTTATGTTCAAGTAACCCTCATTTGACTTAATGTTGGCCCTTAAACACAAGAGTAGTGACATTGGCAATTTGACAACGAATAGCCATAAAGTGCTTCCTTTAAGTGAAAATATGAAAGTTCTCAATTTAATAGGAAAAAATCATATGCTGAAGTTGTTAAATTTTATGGTAAGAACATTCATGAAAGTGTAAAGAAAGAAAAAGAAACTCTTGTTGATTTTACTGTTGCACCTCAAACTGCAAAAGTTACAGCCACAGTGTATAATAAGTACTTAGTTAAGACTGAAAAGACATTAAAGTTGTGGTAGAAAAAAGGAAACAGAGTTCAAAACTAATAGTAGTTTCAGGCATCCACAGAGGATCTTGGACTGGATTCCCCACAGATGAGGGGTGACTACTGTAGTTGCTTTTGCAAATACCTCAAATAAAACATGTTGTACCAGGTACATTAAAAGATAAATGCATTTACATGTACATAAATGAAAAGTATTTAAGATTTATTTTAAAAACACCAATAGTAAATACAGAAAAAATATTTTATTCAGAAAGAACTTAAAATGTTAAGGAAACCAATTTAGTTTATAAAATGAGTTTCAAAGACTGAAATTGCTAAAAGTCACCTACAAGAATGGATAGCTTTTGAAGTTTTTTAATCATGTGGGATATTTTTAAAATAAGTTTTATTATTAGGGGCTAATTTGAAATAATCTTGAGACTATACAAACAAGTTGACTTTTAAAAATAATATTTATATGATAAATTAAATGATAAAAGAAATTTACCACACGCTTATATTTTTAGATAATATTTTTAGTATATTTATTGGAACTGTTGAGATCTAAAATGTTTTTAAAATACTAGAACAACAAGCATATTTAGTCTTAAACAACTTAAACTTCATTCTCATTTTGTGTAACTATTTTTCCTAAATGTATGTGCTAAGAAAAAGCAGATTGTCCAAGGAACATTGTTTTGCTAACAGAGGATATGAATTATTTATGTCTATTTAATACTCCTGAAATAAACTGGAATATATATATATACATATATATATATATATTCCCCCCATCTGTGAAGAATCCATTCCAAGACCCCCTGTATATGCCTGAATACATATATGAACACATCCCAAATTGAAGTACATTAGTGGTAGAGAATTCACTGACACCAGTTTTCACCCATATCTTTACATACTAAAGTGAAAATGAAAGGGAAGTTGCTCAGCGGAGTCCGACTCTTCGCGACCCCATGGACTGCAGCCTATCAGGCTCCTCCGTCCATGGAATTTTCCAGGCAAGAGTACTGGAGTGGGGCCAGGTTCTTATCTCTGATCTAGGTTCCTTGCCTTCCTCCTACTAAAAACTTTCTTTACTACTTCCTTCTACTAAAAACTGATAGGAATAGTAATGCAACCAAGGCTGATGTCTGAGATTGCTTTTTATTACACTCAAATATTCCTAAACTTATAAGTTATTGAATATCATGCTATATTATGCTACAGACAATATTCCTGATAAAAATAGTATGTAGAGTTACAAGTAGGAGCTGTGGTTAATTTTGATCCTCCATTCTTTAATTCATGCCTGCTTCCATTTTTCTTCCTAAGATCCACCAAATTTTTAGAACCTTTTACTTTATCCTAACTTGTATCACTAAACAATGCATTTCTCCTCAGGAATATATTCTGTCAAGAAGTAGACTTTTGTCCATCTACTGTAGTTATTGTGCATGGAAGAGAACAGTGACACTTTATTACTGGCAGGGCCAGAGCAGTGAACTGGGGTAAGGAACTAAGTGCCTAACCCTATCTGCCAGTCTCTGAGCTGTTTCTAGGAAACTGTCAATTACTATCAGGAATTTTTTAAGTCTCAGGAAAATGGTTAATTTGCAAAAGCTTAGTGTCTAGATAAAGATGGAGCACAATGTTTCTAAATGAGCTAGTTATAGGTAAGTTACCAAAATTTTGCTGGTCCCATATCCAAGTAAAAAATAGTAGGAAGTTCACAGACCATGCTGACCTCTAGTTCTCTGAAGAAATGGCAGAGCCATGGCAAATCTTTAGGAATTGGGGCAGTTTTAGAAGACAGTAGAAAAGAAACAATTTGAAAATTGTCTAGCAACTATTCATTTCTTCATTATTCTTTTCAAAGCACTTATAACCTCTTTGTTTCTCAGGCTATAAATAAAAGGATTTAGTAGAGGAATTATTATTGTATAAAATAAAGAATATATTTTGTTGTGATCTTCAGAGGGACCAGACCCAGGACGCACATACATGAAGAAGAGAGTGCCATAGAACAAGGAAACAGATAGAAGGTGGGCACTGCATGTGGAGAAGGCTTTGCTCCTGCCCTTTTCAGACTTCTTTTTCAGAATGATAAACAGGATAAAGGTGTAAGAGACCATGATGGTCATAAAAGTGAAGACTTGTATAAAAGCTGAAAAAATAAACACCAGAAGTGTATTAAGTGTAGAATCAGTGCACGAAATTTTGAACAGTTGTAAAATTTCACAGTAGAAATAATGTATTACATTGGTCCTACAGAAAGTTAATCTGAATAACAAACCCACATGAATGGCTGAATGCAGAAAACCAATGAAATATGAAACACCTATAGACTGAATACAGAGTCTGTTGGACATGACTACTGAATAAAGCAAAGGGTTGCATATGGCTGCATAGCGGTCATAGGCCATGACCACCAGGAGGAAACACTCTGTGGTGGCAGTAGACCCAAAAAAATAAAATTGGGTCAGACAGTCGAAGAGAGCTATTACATGATTCTTTGATAAAAAATTTGTAAACATTTTTGGAGTCACGGAAGATGAACAACAAGCATCTGCAAAGGCCAAGCTGCCCAGGAATAAGTACATGGGGGTGTGAAGATGGGGGTCCTTCCAGATGAGAAAAATCAGCCCAAGGTTGCCCACCATGGTGGTGAGGTAGATGCCCAGGAACACCAGGAACAGGGGGACCTGCAGCCCTGGGAGATCTGTGAGTCCTGTGAGAACAAACTCCGTCACCAGAGTCATATTTTCTTTTGCCATATCTGACCAGCTAATCACTAAAATGAAAGAATAAGTGAGGGAAAATTAACAAAAGAATCATAAAAACAGTGGATTGTTAAGTTACTGACATGGTAGACATGCTTCTCATTTAATTAGTAGTTCTTAATTTTTACCTTCACTTACCTACTTTTATATATATTTAAAGTTATCTGTAATAAAATGTTCTAAAATTAGATTCACTTAAATTGATAGGTAAATTTGCATTTACCAAATTCAAATGCAAATCCTTTTCAATCTAACATGGATAACTTACAGTTTTTAGAATTGCTTGAACTCATTGAAATTCATATGGAAGAAAATAACTTCTCATTCTGCCCAAGAAAAATACAAATGTGGAGTAGTCAAGAATACCTTAATTGATGTTGAACAATAATGTAGAGACCTGATAATCAAAACATTAAGATAGTGGCATAAGAAGAAGCCAGAGGATCAGTGAAACAGAAAAGAGAACTCAGAAGTGGGTTCCAATATATATGGGAACGTGGCATGAAACAAATATGATATTTCAGTTCAGTAGGAAAAGGACAGTTGATTTAATGGGTTATGCTGACACTCTTTGCTATCTGTGTGGAATGATTAGTAAATAAGGTTAGTCTCCTACCCCACACCATAGATATTGTCTTAAGTAATTGAGAAGACAGTGATGTAACATAGGGAATAGAGAAATTGTTGTCCAAGAGAAGGAAGCCAGTAAAATAGATAGCTTGAATGCATAGCAAAACAATATCCAACAAAGTCAAAGGGTATATAATTAGTTTGGAAATATATCATCCATGTATATGAAAGACATAGATTTATGTCTATAATATAAAAAAACTTAAGAATAGATTTAAAAGGCAAGCAATCTAATAGACGAATGAGTAAATGACAAGAATAAACAAGTTTACAGATGAAGAAATCAAAATAACTAAAAATAAAATTAAAAGATGCCCAAATTTCTATGTCAAAAATACACACATGTGAACAAGAACAAAAACAAAAATGGAAGGATACTTCCTTTCTCATATATCAGAATAGCAGAAATAAAAACAAATAAAAATACTCAACATTGACTAAAGTGAGAAAAGTGTTACTTTCATATGTTACTTGGGGAACTATGAATTGCAACAGCCTTTTCTTGAAAAGCAATTTTATGCAATCCCATTTAAGTTTTTAAAATACATATATCTTTTCATCTATCATTTATATATATGTATATATATATATATCCTAGAAATAAAAGCACTGCTATGCAAAGGTAAATATACAAAGAATATTTACTGTATTATTGTTCAGAGTAGCAAAGACCATGCTGTTCACAGGGTTCTCAAAATTGGGAAAGGAGTACATCAAGGCTATATATTGTTACCTTGCTTATTTAATTTATATGCAGAGTACATCATATGAAATGCTGGGCTGGATGACTCACAAGTGGAATCAAGATTGCCGAAGCAATATCAACAACCTCAAATATGCAGATGATACCACCCTAATGGCAGCAAGTGAAGAGGAACTAAAGTGCCTCTTGAGGAGGGTGAAAGACAAGAGTCAAAAACCTGACTTAAGGTTCAGTATTCAAAAATGTAAGATCATGGCATCCGGTCCCATCACTTCATGGCAAGTAGAGGGGGAAAAAGTGAAAACAGTGACAGCTTTTATTTTAATGGGATCCAAAATCACTGTAGGTAGTGACTGCAGCCACAAAATTAAAAGACACTTCCTCCTTGGAAGAAGAGCTATGACAAACCTAGATAGTATATTAAAAGCAAAAATATCACTATGCCAACAAAGGTCCATCTTGTCAAAGCTATGGTCTTTCCAGTAGTCATGTACAGATGTGAGAGTTGCCATGAAGAAGGCTGAACACCAAAGAACTGATGCTCTCAAATAGTGGTGCTGGAGAAGACTCTTGAGAGTCCCTTGGACTTCAAAGAGATATATTTCAAAGGAAATCACTCCATGATGTCCATTGGAAGAACTGATGCTGAAGCTGAAGCTCCAATACTTTGGCCACCTAATGAGAATAGCTGACTCATTGAGGAAGACCTTGATGCTGGGAAAGATTGAGAGCAAGAAGAGAAGGGGGGTGACAGAGGATGAGATGGTTGGATGGCATCACCGACTCAATGGACATGAGTTTGAGCAAATTCTGGGAGACAGGGAAGGACAAGGAAGGCTGGCACGCTGCACTCCATGGGATAGCAAAAAGCTGGACACAACAGCAAAGACAAGATGCGGCAACAGTGAAATGGGTAAATAAACCAGAGTACATTCATATTATGGGATATAGGTCAATCATGAAAAAAGAACTCTTCTACCTAATTTTAATTTTGGAATTTCTGCAATGTATAATTATTGCAGAAGAGCAAGATCCAAAAAAGTATAAAATGTGTGGTCTCATCATTGTAAAACTAGCAATGTATTTTTTAAATCTCTATTTTTCATTGAGAAACATGGATAATAAACACTAAATTTATAGCACTGGTTTTTCTGGAGTGAGAGTAGAGATAGTAATAATTGAAGTAGAGGGGAGTGAAAGTCAGAATAACAGTTCCATTAGAAAAGCAGCAAATATATATATAGAGAGAAATATATATCTGATATATATAGATAGATAGATATCAGAAATATTTACTGGAAATTTAGAATCTTAAGAAATACTTACCCTGCATCAGTTGGCTCAACTCTTTTTAGAATCTGAAATAACCAAATCATTGCTATCCTATAATGTATTAATATAATTTAATATAATTTAGACAAAAGTAGTAACTTTTGTGAATTTTTTTTTCAAGAGTTATATAGCAGAGTCTTTTAAAGTTACCTTTAGACTTTAGCGTACATACTCATGATTCCATGAAATTAAAGAATTTTTATTATATATAATAAGCCTGAAGCCAGAATTCCCATTCTGAAAATTACAAACAAGTTAACTTTAGGCTTCATAGCTTATCTCTCAAATTTTAAAACTTCATATTTGTAAAATAACCCCTGATTTTTTTTTCTATTTTTCATTCTTCTGTTAAAGTTTCTTATTAAGAAATATCAACAAATGTGTTATCTACACAGCAAAAATTCTAACTGAAATATTCATGTTTAGACATAGATTAACTTGCTTGCCCAGATTTTGTTTGCTGACTTGAAAAAGGAAAAGACCTGTCTAGGGTTTTAATGTCTTATGTAGATATTTTCTTATCATACAGGCAAATTACAAAGCTATAATAATGAAAATATGAAAATGTCTGCATCCTCACCCAGCTCCTGTAAAATATGGGAAACTGAAAATGTGCCGCTTTTCTCAAAGTAACACAAAAGGTACAGAAATGAAGCACAATTATTTACAGATGGCTTTTTCTTGGAAATGCAAAACTGGAAGAATATAACATTTCTTTCTGTTATTTGAAAACCCATTCTTAAAAAGTTTTGAAATTTCTTTATTGCTTCCAAATTATTCCCAGTAGGTAGGATGAAGTCAAAGTTGTTCTACTGGGCATTGTAAGCTAATCATCAAATCATTATACACTTCTAGTTATAACAATTAAAACTATCCATTGTGTCCTCAAGGTTCACTTTGGGGACACGTTTAAAAATATCACTGAACAGGGTAGAGAATAAACTTGTTTGCCTTCCTCTTTTTTTTTTTTTTTTTTTGATGCTCCCACTCCCCAACTACCTACCTGACTTGCTTACTTGAAACTCCCAAAGGTACCTTAGAATTAACATGTCCAAATCTGAAATTATGATCTTCCTCTATTCCGCCCTCAAACCTGGTATTCTTCCAGTGTTTTCCTGTGTCACAGAAAATAGGGTCACAAACCAAGAGTTCATCTGTCAGTGACGTCTTAAATCCAATATTTCTTTTTATGCAGTCAGTACTAAAATCTAAAATACATTCATCTCTTGCCTGGCTTATTAAATAACCTCCTAACTATACGATATGCATCTCTTAACACAGTCATCCGATGTATTTTCCACACTGACACAGGACTGATTTTTATAAAATGTATACTGTTTCACTACCACACCATAATACATGCTTGCCCCTATTTAAATGTTATTAATAATTTTTCGTTGCACATAAAATGACAGCTGAAGTTCTTTTTTTAGTTTTTTATTTTATATTGGAGTATTGTTGATTAACAATGTCGTGTTAGTTTTGGGTGTACAGAAAAGTGATTCAGTTATACATATACATGTATCTATTCTATGGACTCTATGGTTGTGTAACTACACACTGTAACTACTGGCTCTGTAGTTGTGGTGCACGGACTCTGTAGCTGTGGTGCAGGGACTCTGTAGTTGTGGCACACAGACTCTGTATTTGCAGCACATGGGCTCGGTTGCACCCCAGCATGTGGGATCCCTGTTCCCTGACCAGGGATCAAACCCACGTCCCCCACACACACTGCAAGGCAGACTCTCAACCATTGGAACACCAGGGAAGCTCCATTGCCCATTTTAAATATAGTAGTGTGTACGTATCAATCCCAGACTCCTGATCTATCCCTCTCCCTGACCCTTAACCCTCTGGTCACCATAAGTTCACTCTCTAAGTCTGTAGGACTGTTTCAGTCAACAACTGAAACTCTTAAGCTTCATATTCAAGTCCCTGTACTGAGAAATAAGCCCAATAATTAACCGGATGCAGTTAAGGAATTTTATTGCATTGTATGTGTGTATTTTTTTACAGAATGTTAACTGAACTTACAGATATTTTTCAATATCTAAGTAAACTGACAAAATAGAAGTTAATTTCTCATTCATGATAAATATAAATCACATGTTCCTAATTGTTAGACTATTCTATCCCAACTGATGATTCAAAGTTCTAGACTCCAGCTTATCATTCAGGCATTTTCCACACAGAAGTTTCAGTACTGCTTCTGCTTTAAGCCTTGGCATTTTGGCCATGAGGCATGTGGGATACTTGCTCTCCAGCCAGGGATTGAACCTGCACCCCCTGCAGTGGCAGGCGAAGTCTTAACCACTGGACTGCCAGGGAAGTCCTCACACATAACTTTCTTCAGTGACTGTGTTCTCATCTGGATCAAGCTGGAAGGAGAAATTTCATGGGGGATTCCGAATGTGAGGGGCTTATGAGCTAGAAATAGCATATCACTTTCAATCTTAAACTCAATCATAATACTGCAGTGAACTGAAAAGGGAGACTGTGTATCTGGGAAGAAACGAACATGGATTTGGTTACTGGCTAATTATTTCTTCTACTGTACTTCTGATTATCATTTATCTTTTTTACCCTCCTTCTTGAAGCTTCCTCAATGGCTCAGTAAGTAAAGAATCTGCCTACAATGCAGGAAACACAGGAAACGTGGGTTGGATCCCTGGCTCCAGAAGATCCCCTGGAGGGGGAAATGGCAACCCACTCCAGTCTTCTTGCCTGAAAAATCCCAAGGGCAGGGGAGGCTGGTGGGCTACAGTCCATGGGATCACAAATGTTGGACACAACTGAGTGACTAAGCACAATCACTGGGCAGCACTACACGACACTCCTGAAGGGAGGTACCTTGTCCAGCTTATGGACTCCACTAGATTAGACTAGACTAGACCCGCCTTCTTACGTATAGAATACTCTTGGCCTCTCAAGGCAGTCAAACCCAATTCCTATTTTGTCCCTAACTCAATAAAAAGCTGGGATTTCAAGCTGATACTTTGTTCTCTCCAGCAAACTCAGCTATGGCTCTTCCTTATGTAGATACCAACAATTTTAAAAAATATTATTTTGCATGTGTTATAATTACACACGGGCTTTCATGCATGGCTCAGTGGTGAAGATTCCACCTGCCAGTGCACGAGAGATGGGTTCTTTCCCTGGGCTGGAAGAATCCCCTGGAGGAGGGCATGGCAACCCATGCCAGTGCTCTTGCCTGGAGAATCCCATGGACAGAGGAGCCTGGTGGGCTATAGTCCATTGTGTTGCAAAAGACTGGAAAATGACTTAGCAACTAAACAACAACATAATTACACACTCCCAAAACACAATTTTGTAGTTTTTCTGTCATCCAATGGAGCACATGAACTTTAAAACGTATCCATGAAACTTATCAGTTTAAATTAACATATTATCATCTTATAATGCACCAATCTGCTGTTTAACAAAATGTCCAGAAAATAAATGTTTCTTCAAATATAGAGCAAAAGAGCTAAGTTATTCCTAGAGCACGACCATCAATTTATAACATTACCCACCCCAGATAAATATAAAACACTTATAATCCTCATTTCCATGGACAGAGGAGTCTGGCAGGCTACAGTCCATGCGGTCGCAAGTGTCGAACACAACTTAGCAAGTAAACCACCACCATCAGCCCTCATTCATGATTGGTATTGGAAGAATACATTTTTCACAAATCAGTAGCCATATATCTCATACCAGATATTGTATTGAATTATTCTATTTAATAAGAGCAGCATATTTGCAAAACAACAATAGGCAATGCAACATGGCTAAGTTTTTGGTTTCTACCATTTTCATCCATTCCCTACACAGTTTTGCAAAGTCTAGGATGGTAAAATAAATAAGAATGTAATGAGGATCACACTATCACAGCCTTTGAGTTTCTGAGAATCATACTAGTTGAACCAAAAATGCCTGACATGCTTCTCTGAGATGCAAACTTTTCCATTGAGTGAAGCTGGACAGTTTGCATGGGGAAGATCCTAAATGACTAGTTGAACAGAACTGCTTGTTCTAAAGAGGTTTATGCTAAAGAAGGTCACAAGTATTTGCAAGTCCTTTAAATTCTAGAGGAAACCACAGTCTAGCACTGCCTTTATCTGAGGTGTTTTGAATGCCTGCAGGATTGAACTATTAGTATTTTTTAAATGTTAAATCACAGAATCTCTGGGGGAGTAGGGGGAATGTATATATTTATACAACAGACAATCTTGAGTTGCAAAAATTTCCTCTGACAAACATTGAGGATATGGAAATCTTACATGAGGTTCCCTAAGAAAAAGAGCAAATTGCATTCACCGTGGACTATTATGGTTTGTTCATGCCTTTCAAACCAAACAATGATTCTCCTCCTTAGCTCCTTAGCTTAGCAGTAACTTGAAAATCACCTCCAAGATATTATTTATGGGCCTAGAGGAAATTTTTAGGTAATGCTATATTTTGCTTTGCAATAGTGAAAACCAGGACTAGGGTTTTTATTTTTATTGTAGTATATCAGATTTACATTACTGTGTTAGTTTCAGGTACACAGCAGAGTGATTCAATTATCTTTCTCAGATTATTTTCCACTATATGTTATTAGAAGATATTGAGTATAGTTAGTTCCCAATGATGTAGAATAAATCCTTGTTATTTACACCTATTTTATGTATAGTAGTTTGTATCAATTAATCCTATACTCCTAATTTTCCCTTTCCTCCTTTACTTTCCCATATGGTAACCATAAATTTGTTTTTTATATCTATGAGTCTGTCTCTGTTTTGTATATAGATTCCTTTGTATTATGTTTTAGATTCCACTTATGAGTGATATATTTGTCTTTGTCTGAACCACCTTACCTAGTATAATATACTCTAGGTCCAATTGTTGCTGCAAATGACAGTTTTTATTCTTTTCTATGGCTGAGTTATTTTCCTAAAATATCTTTAGTCAGTCGTATATTGACAGGCACTTTGGTAGTTATTTCTATGTCTGGGCTATTGTAAATAGTGCTGCTATGAACACCTTACCTGCCTCCTGAGAAATCTGTCGTAGTCAAGAAGCAACAGTTAAAACTGGACATGGAACAACAGACTGGTTCCAAATAGGGAAAGGAGTATGTCAAGCCTGTATATTGTCACCCTGCTTATTTACCTATATGCAGAATACATCATGTGAAATGCTGGCCTGGATCAAGCACAAGCTGGAATCAATATTGCCAGGAGAAATATCAATAACCTCAGATATGTGGATGACACCACCCTTATGACAAAAAGCAAAGAACTAAAGAGCCTCTTGGTAAAAGAGGAGAGTGAAAAAGTTGGCTTAAAGCTCAATATTCTGAAAACTAAGATCATGGCATCTGGTCCCATCACTTCATGGGAAATAGATGGTGAAGGTGACAGAAACAGTGGAAGGTGACAGACTTTATCTTTTTGGGCTCCAAAATCACTGCATATGGTGACTGCAGCCATGAAATTAAAAGACTCTTGCTCCTTGGAAGAAAAGCTATGACCAACCTAGATAGCATAAAAATAAGCAGAGACATTACTTTGCCAACAAAGGTCCGTCTAGTCAAGGCTATGGCTTTTCCAGCAGTCATGTATGGATGTGAGAGTTGGACTATAAAGAAAGTTAAGCACAGAAGAATCGATGCTTTTGAACTGTGGTGTTGGAGAAGATTTTTCCCTGGTGGCTCAGACAGGCTTTACACTCAGGCTTTACCATCTGCCTGCAGTGTGGAAAACCTGGGTTAGATCCTGGGTTAGATCCCTGGGTTGGGAAGATCCCCTGGAGAAGGAAATGGCAACCCACTCCAGTACTGTTGCCTAGAAAATTCCATGGATGGGGGAGCTTGGTGGGCTACAGTCCATGGGGTCGCAAAGAGTCGGACACAACTGAGCAACTTCACTTCACTTTGGACTGCAAGGAAATCCAACCAGTCAATCCTAAAGGAAATCAGTCCTGAATATTCATTGGAAGGACTGATGTTGAAGCTGAGACTCCAATACTTTGGCCACCTGATGGGAAGAACTGACTCATTTGAAAAGATCCTGATACTGAGAAAGATTGAAGGCAGAAGAAGAAGAGGATGACAGAGAATGAGATGGTTGGATGGCATCACCAACTCAATGGACATGAGTTTGAGTAAGCTCCTGGAGTTGGTGATAGACAGGGAAGCCTGATGTGCTGCAGTCCAGGGGGTCGGAAAGAGTCAGACACAACCGAGTGACTGAACTGAACTGATGAACACTGGGATGCATGTATGTTTTTTAATTGGAGCTTTCATCTTAAGCAGATATATCCAGGAGTGGGATTGCTGGATCATATGATACCTCTATTTTTAGTTTTTCAAGGAAACTCCATGCTTTTTTTCATAGCTGCTGCACCAATTTACATTCCCTTCAACAGTGTACAAGGGATTCCTTTTCTCTATATCCTCTCCAGCATTTCCTGTTTGTAGACTTTTTGATGATAACCATTCTGACCAGTGAAAGGTAATATTGTATTGTGATTTTGATTTTCATTTCTCTAATAATTACTGATATTGTGCATCTTTTTATGTGCCTTTTGACCATCCTCTTTGGAGAGGTATCTATTCAGGAATTCTGTCCATTTTTTGATAGGGTTGTTTTTTCAATATTGAGTGTTTGAGTTATTTGTATATTTTGGATATTAACCCCTTATTAGTCACATCATTTGCAAGTATTTTCTCCCTTTCTGTAGATTGTCCTTTTATTTTGTTAAAGGTTTCCTTGTTATGCAAAAGCTTTGAAGTTGAATTAGGTCCCATTTGCTTATTTTTGCTTTTATTTATTTTGCCTTGCAGAAATTATTTAAGAAAATATTGCTATGATTTATGTCAGAGAAGGTTTTGCCTATATTCTCTTCTAAGTTTTTGTTGGCTTCACGTCTTTTTAAAAAATTCTTTTGTTGAAGTCCAGTTTGGCTTTTTTTTTTATTTTGGCTATTGCATCTTAGTTGCCGTGCTAGCTTTTCTCTAGTTGTGGGAGCATGGGCTACTCTCTAGACATGGTGTGCAGGCTTCTCATTGCGGTGACTGCTTTTGTTTCAGACCCTGGGCTCTAGGTTGTGTGGGCTTTATGCGTTTTGGCACGTGGGCTCAGTAGTTGCAGTTCCTGGGGTCTAGAGCACAGGCTCAATAGTTGTGATGCACTGGCTTCATTTCTTTGTGGCATGTGGGATCCTCCCAGACCAGAGATAGAAACTGTCCCCTGCACTGGCAGGGGTTGGATTCTTTACCACTAGGGAAGCTGGTTTCACGTCTCATTGTTAGGTCTTTAAACCATTTTGAGTTTATTTTTGTATATGGTGTGACGGAGTGTTCTAATTTCATGATTCACATGTAGCTGTCCAACTTTCCCAACACTACTTCTTGAAGAAGTTATCTTTTTTCTGTTGTACACTTTTGTCTCCTGTTAAAGATTAATTGACTGTAGGTGTGTGATTCTGTACCATGGATTTATATGTCTATTTTTGTACCAATACCATGCTGATTTGTAGATTTGTAGTATAGTGTGAAGACTGGAGAGTTATGTTTCTACCTTTGTTCTTTTTTCTCAGAGTTGCTTTGGCAGTTCTGGGTCTTTTGCGGTTCTATATAATCTTTAGGATTATTTGTTCTAGTTCTGTGAAAATGTCATGAGTATTTTGATAGGGATCACATTAAATCCGTAGATTGCTTTCGGTGGTATGGTTGACAATATTCTTCCAACACAAGAGCATGGGCTATCTTTCCATTTCTTTGAATATCTTCAGTTTCCTTTATCAATGTTTTATGGTTTTCAGCATATGTGTCTTTCACCCCATTGGTTAAGTTTATTCCTAAGGTGTTTTTCTGATGCTCTTTAATTGGATTTTTTTCACTCTCTCTTTCTGATATATATATATATATTATTTTTTTTTACTCTTTTTCCAATATTTCATTGTTAGTGTAAAGAAATGCAAGCATTTATGTGTATTAATCTTATATCCTGCTACTTTGCTGAATTAATTTATTAGTTCTAATAGTTTTTGTGTGGAGATGTTAGGGTTCTCTACATAGCTTATCATGTCACTTGCAAATGGTGACAATTTTGATTTTTCCCTTCCAACCTGGATACCTTTTATTTATTTTTATTGTCTGATTACTGTAGTTAGGACTTCTAATTCTATGTTGAATAGAAGCAGAAAAGAAAGGATCAGAGCCATATATGATTCCTTTTCAGGCCCTAATCTGTAATTTAGGCAAAAGTAGCTCTTTTCTAAAACTTCTTGGGATGAGAAAATAATGCCTCCACAAAGATGTGATCCTGAAAAATGTTATGTTGCATAGCAAAAAGAGAGTTAGTACTGCAGCAGACCTTAAAATAGGGAGATTATCCTTGTTTATCTGGATGGGTCCACTGTAATCACAAGGGTGCTTAAAGCAGAAGAGGGAAACAGAAGAATCAGGATCAAAAGAAAACATAACTGCAAAAGTCAGACACAGGGAGAAGCAACAGTGCTGGCTTTGATGACAGAGGAAGAGGCCGTTGAGCCAAAGAATGTAGACAGTCTCTAGAAGCTGGAAAAGGAAAGGAAACAATTATCTCCCACAGAATACAGAAAGCAATTCTGCCCTAGTGATACCTTGATTTTATTCCAGTGAGATCTATGTCAGGTTTCTGCACTACATGCAGCACTATTTACAATAGCTAGGTCATGGAAGCAACCTAGATGTCCATCGACAAATGAATGAATAAAGAAGCTATGGTACATATACAATGGAATATTACTCAGCCATATAAAGGAACACATTTGAGTCAATTCTAATGAGGTGGATGAACACAGAGCCTATTATACAGAAGGAAGTAAGTCAGAAAGAGAAAAATACTGTATATGGAATCTAGAAAGATGGTACTGATGAGCCTGTTTGCAGGGCAGCGGTGGAGATGCAGACACGGAGAACAGACTTGTGAACACAGTTGGGGAAGGAGGGGGTGGGACAAATTGAAGGAGCGGCATGGAAACATATATATTACCATATGTAAAATGGGCAGCCAGTGGGGATTTGCTATATGACACAGGGAGCTTAAACCAATGCTCTGTGACAACCTAGAGGGATGGGATGGGGTGGGAGGTGAAAGATAGGTTCAAGAGGGAAGGGACATATATATACTTACAGCTGATTCATGTTGCTGTATGGCAGAAACCAAAATAATACTGTAAAGCAATAATCCTCCAATTTACAATAAATAAATTTTTAAAAAGATTTCTGTACTATAGAAATGTAATATGATAAATTTGTATTGTTTTAAGTCACTAAGCTTGCAATGGCTTGATTTTTTAAGCCACAATGCTAATTTGCTAAAACAGCAATAGATAACACACTACTCATACCCATCTAATTTTCCTCTTTACTTTGCAAATCTCCAGCCTCTCCAGATGGGGGATTAAAACCTGCATGTCTGAGTCCTCTCCTACCATTGCATCTTCTGTTTTCCCTCATCATCTCCTAAAGCCAGAAGAGGTAGACTTTTCCCCCAATTTTGAGGTGTCTTCCTTTTAACAGAGTAGCAAGGTTAAATCCTCTGCTCATATACAGAAAAATAACAGGAAAGGTCAATTCACCAAGCCTGGTATATCAACATATACCAAAGAAGGAAATAAATGGATTTAGGAACTCTACCCATAATAATTGTTGAAAAGCAATTGCTGGTTTTTTCCACCATGAAAAGAAACATGTTAAAAATGGAAAATTAAAATTTTATTGTTTAACTTACAAAAATATTATCCTATTGACTTTGGAACTTCCTATGACTGACTTTCTCCAAAGAGACTGTAAGATGGGAGTCCTGACATGTATCATCATGTACTGATTCAGTGTCAGTTTCATCCTTAAAGATGAGTTTAAAACAACAAGAAAAAGTCAGTGACGACTGTTCTTATTGTTCATTAATTATTTTGATGATTACATTAACTTATAACTGACAATCATAGCTGGTGTAAATATTATTATTAATGCATTAACAACTATTCATTCAGTCCCTACTGTATGAAAACCCATGGCCAGTCATTATGCTTTATTTAAAAAGAGGAAAAAGTGAAGGATAATAAAAGATTTCCTGATAAATATTTATTTATTTATCATTTTTCTACATGCAAGTAAAACTTCTTTGTTTCTTAGGCTATAAAAAAAGGGGTTTAGCAGGGGAATTATAATCGTGTAGAACAGTGAATACATTTTATCCTGATATTGATCCTGGCCAGACCCCGGACGCACATACATGAAGAAGAGAGTGCCATAGAACAAGGAAACAGAAAGAAGGTGGGCGCTGCATGTGGAGAAGGCTTTGCTCTTTCCCTTTTCTGACTTCTTTCTCAGGATGGCAAAGAGGACACAGGTGTAAGAAACTATGATAGTCATAAAAGTAGAAGCTTGTATAAAAGAGGCAGAAATAAAAAGCACCAAGGCATTAATAGATGGATCAGTGCAAGAAATTGTAAAAAGTGGCAATATTTCACAGAAGAAATGATCTATTATATGGGACCTGCAGAAAGTTAATCTAAATAACAATCTTACATGAACTATAGGATGTAGAAAACCAATTGCATATGATGCACTTATCAACCAAGTGCAGAGTCTGTGGGACATCACCACTGGATAAAGCAAGGGGTTGCATATGGCTACATAGCGGTCATAGGCCATCACCACCAGGAGGAAACACTCTGTGGTGGCACTGAAAGCAAAAATGTAGAACTGGGTGATGCATTCAATGAAGGATATATGATCCTTAGAAAAAAAATTCATAAGCATCTTGGGAGTCACAGAAGATGAAAAGCAAGCATCTACAAAGGCCAGGCTGCCCAGGAATGAGTATATGGGGGTGTGAAGATGGGAGTCCTTCCAGATGAGAAAAATCAGTCCAAGGTTGCCCACCATGGTGGTGAGGTAGATGACCAGGAATACCAGGAACAGGGGAACCTGCAGCCCTGGGAGATCTGTGAGTCCTGTGAGAACAAATTCTGTCACCAGAGTCTTGTTTGCTTCCATCATATCCACTCAGGTAGATCACTGCAATGGAGAATTGAAATCAAAAAATTTATCAATATTCATGAAAACAGGTATTGGATGGTAATGTCTTCTTCTGTTTCTGATGCTCTGACTGAAGTAGTGTCTCTCTTTTTTAAAACACACTTCAGAGTATTAGGACTTGGACACGACTGAACAACTACATGATGTGATAAATATTATAAATAATTTTCAGAGGCAAAGTCTTTTTTAAAGGCATATATATATATATATATACACACACACACACATATATGTGTGTGTATATATCTACATGTACTTAAAGGTTTATGGAGGAGGCTATAAACACCAGTTAACTTAGTCCATAACTTGTCACTCATAAATATCTTAAAACTGAATGTATTGTATTAACATTGAAACTTTGAACAGAATTAAAAGTACATTATGCATTTTATACTAAAATCTCTAAAGATTCAGACTGGGTCAAAAAATTTTTCATTGTTTCAAATGAAACTCTTTCATATATTTTCTACTGAACCAAAAAGTAGGCTATACCTTTATATAGCCTATATATCACAAATATATATTTTTTATCCTAAGACATGAATAAGACAGAAAGTTATAGTACCATTTCTGCTGATTTCTATCCATTATAATTTTGTTGTTTGATCATATATTAATGAAATTACCCCATATTCCTAATAGACTCCTTTGATGATATATTCATCAAAAACATTCAAATTTCAAATATATTCTTGTTAATTTTATTCAATAAATTCTCATATGTGGTCATAATCATTCAGTCCATCACCAAACATTTTTATTGCTCCTAACCTAGAATATCATCCTTCTTGGCTCAGTCAAATATAGAACCTCTAACTCAGGTATTATACTAAGATGCTGAAATAACCCATCTTTTAAGAAGAAAAAGAAACCTGACACTAGCCGCTCATCTGCAGATTTGAAAAGGATCTAAGAGACGTTGTTAAACATGCCAAGTAAACAATTATCATGAAGTTAACCGAGAATGTTTCTAATATATCAGAGGCTCATAATACTAAAACAATTGTAACATTTTTTTTCCTGCTGTGTTTGAGATAAGAACTAGAAATTTCAAAATTAGAGTGGATTAAAGCATTACAGAAGACACTATAGTCAAAAAGATTAGCCTGTGTTTTGGAGCTCTTTCAATTTAAGTAGTAAAAATTATAAATGTTGTTTAAATGCAAATCAAAAAAGGAAAAAAATCAACAACATTAATAGGAAACCACTAACATGAAGTTATATGTGAGTTTTATAATCCTGGGAAGCAAGTGAGAAGGCTGGATCCTGTGGAAACCCAGGGGGTAAACCTAAGTCTACATCATCACAATTCATTTCATCAGTGACAAATTATGAAGAATTCTGAACATAAAATGTGTTTGTGTAACCCAAATCCCTGCTGCAGGGTCTACCGATTTACAAACAGCTGATCTAAGTACATAACCCTGCAAGGGAGTGCTCATAATTATTGGATTCACAACTCCCTGCTTTTCAATGACTCTGCCAAGCGGGAGTCATTCCAATGCAGATTTTTATTTCTCCAACCTAGTCACCAAATCTGTACAAGGTTGTTGAAGATTTCACTGCCAAGTCTCTGCTGGCCTAAAATATTTTCTTAAAGTGCCTACTTTATAATTCAAAGAGAGGACACCATGTGGAAAATTTAAGAGATACAGATTTTGTGAAAACTTCAGTTCTGACACAATCTTTGAACCATAAGTAGATAAGAATTGGGATATTTTCGACAGAAAGGAACCTAGAAGTTGTTTTTCCCTTTGAAAAGAGAGGCTATGTTGAGAAAAAAATATCTTCACAGAGAATAGGAAAAGAGATGGTTGGAGATTAATATTAGACTTAAAAGTATAAACAGAGAGTTGGTTAAATTGGCAGTGATTATTAAGTAAGCACACTGCTGTCAAATCACTGAAAGGAGTATATTATCCTGATTTACACTCTGCCTAGAATATAAGATATGGCTCCTGGCAGATGTCATCAACTCCATCTTTCTTCCTATTTCCAGAGAAGTACAAAGTAAACAAGAACCAGGATGAAGTCAAAGACATAGACTGTCCTAACAGTTCCATAACCCTATGATTCTTCACTGTTGGAAAATCTTCCAGATTCTGTGAAACTACAGTAAAGGCCAGAATGAATTCCACTTTTACAGATAAAAATATTAAATAGATTCATTCTATGGCTCATTATTCTGGAAAATTTTCACAAAAATGTAACAAATTTTCTGAAGCTAATTTTCTGCCTCTGAATTATTAAATGATTATTCACTGTATGACCTCATTTTAAGATTCTCATCTATAGTGCACTGAATTTTCTAAGGGAAATAGGCCCACAACTTAAGAAACTGAGTCCTCTGTTAGTAAGTAGCATAGCATAGTGGTTAAGAACTCTATATGTAATAGCATGAACTCAAGTCTTCATTCTCCAAGTATATAGCTTTTTATCCATAGGATTTAGAGAATATAATGTATATTTATTCAGTTTAGGATTACTTTGTTCTATTTGGTAGATAAATCAGCTGAAAAGAATTTTAAATATTTTTGACAGCTGATGAGAGACTCTAAGTACTAAAAGTAAATTTGTTCTACACATTTTATGGAAAGAATAATGACAATAATAGCATTGTGTCTTCACCTAATTCTTATAAGAGGATACAAAGATACCAGGAAATATAGACTTTCATGAACAGCTCACTGTATAACAACAAAGATATCAAAACAAATATTCATCTCCAATTAATTTCCTTTGAAAATGCACTTTGAAGAAAAAGGTATTTATATCTTCCATCTTCAAATCTGTTTGTGAAGGTAATATTAAAGTTCCCCCAAAGCCATCAAAAGATTCCCTATAGAATAAAGCCAGCCTACCAGGCATTATACATTAGTCAACAAATTGTTTCAAACATATTGTTCTTCAACTGTTACTTTTATAGCCCACTTCTTTCTTTTTAAAACAAAAGAATCACTATTTAGTTGTAGAAAAAATGGAAAATGTAGAAAGTACAAAGAAAAAAATTCTTCTGATTTCACTAATCACTGATCATTGCAGCTATCTTTTGGGTTTTTATGTGCAATTATACACAGAAGCTATATATACATTTATATAAACATAACATATAAACATTTCTATATGCAAATAATATTATGATTGTGCTGCACATAATTTTTCAAAAATAACCAGTTGAATAATATATTGCTCACATTTTCTATGTTATTAGTTTGAAAACTTTTGGGTTGTTTCCTTGGCTACATCATCATCAAAACCTGTAATTATGAATACACATAATAGTCACATAATCATATTTATTTATGTTAAGCTTGGCAAGATATATTCCAGACCTATATGTATTTGGGAAAAAACAGAAAACTACTGAGAGCTTAAAAACTTGTACTATAGTGTGTAGTATACAGTCAGGAAGGTTGATTCCTACAGCTCTGTTTTTCTTTCTCAATATTGCTTTGGTTATTTGATATCTTCTGTGTTTCCTTACAAATTTTAAGATTTTTGCTCTAGTTCTATGAAAAATGCCATTGATATTTCGATAGAGATTGCAATGAATCTGTAGATTGCTTTGGGTAGTATAGTCATTTTCACAATATTGATTCTTCCAACCCAAGACCATGGTGTATCTCTACATTTGGGTCATCTTTGATTTCTTTCATCAGTGTCCTATAGTTTTCTGCATATAGCCCTTTTGTCTCCTTAGGTAGGTTTATTCCTAGTACTCTATTTTTTGTTGTTGCAGTAGTGAATGGGATTCTTTCCCTAATTTATCTTTCCAATTTTTCATTATTAGTGTGTAGGGAAACAAGTGATTTCTCTGTATTGATTATGTATTCAGCAACTTCACTAAATCCGTTGATTAGCTCTAGTAGTTTTCTGATTGTATCTTTAGGATTTCCTATGTATAGAGTCATCACTGCTGCTGCTGCTGCTAAGTCACTTCAGTCATGTCCGATTCTGTGTGACTCCATAGACGGCAGCCCACCAGGCTCCCCCGTCCCTGGGATTCTCCAGGCAAGAACACTGAAGTGGGTTGCCGTTTCACAAGTGCATATATTATACTCATTGTACACATGAAGAAATTAAAACACTGTCTACTGAGTTAGCCTCAAACATTTTTTCTTCACTCTTTGCACTAACAAATTTAATGGAGCTTCTTATGATCACTTTTAGCCTCATTTGAGACTCAGGAAAAAAAAAAATAGGTCTTTTGATTTGACATCCTGTGCTTTTTCACTGCTCCAGGCTGCCTGATTTGTAAATTGAGGAAATACCACCTCATTATCAATTAAGATGATTCAGATAAACACACTTTGAAAGTCTTGAAGTAATAATTAAATATGAAGTCATGTGTTAGTCCATTTGGGCTGCTGTAAAAGCATACTCACTAGACTGGATAGCTTATGAACAACAGAAATTTATTTCTCATGTTTCTGGAGGCTGGGAAGTCCAAATCAAGATGCCAAAATGACCTAATTCTGGTGAAGACCCTTTCCCTGGTTCATCGCCTACATGTTCTCACTGTGTCCTCACATGAAGAATAAAGGTAGGGATCTCTCTGAAACCCCTTTTATAAGACTCTCATCCCATTCATGAGACTCCACCACATGAGACTCCACTCATCCCATTCATATAGCTCCATTGCATGGATTAAGCAACTCCCCAAAGCCCTACCATCGTCTTTGGTGAGTGAGCAGTGAAAGTCACTCAGTTGTGTCTGATTCTTGTGACCCCATAGCCAATAGAAAAGGAAAAGGCCTGTCTAGGATTTTAATGTCTTATTTAGATATTTTTTATCATACAGACAAGTTGCAAGGCTATAATAATGAAAATTATGAAAATGTCTGCATCCTCACCCAGCTCCTGTAAGATATGGGAAACGGAAAATGTGCTGGTTTTCTCAAAGTAGCATAAGAGGTACAGAAATGAAGCACAACTATTTAAGCATTGCTTTTCCTTGGAAAAGCAAAACTGAAAGGATATAACATTTCTTTCTCCTATTTGCAAACCTATTCTTAAAAATTTTTGAAATTCCCTTAATGCTTCCAGAATATTCCCAGTAGGTAGGAAGAAGTCAAAGTTGTTCTACTGGGCATTGTAAGCTAATCATCAAATCATCCGTATACTTCTAGTTATAACAATTAAAACTACACATAGTGTCCTCAAAGTTCACTATAGAGACATGTTTAAAAGATATCACTAAACAGAATTTAGAATAAGCTATTTTCCTTCCTCTTATTTTTCTCTAATGCTGCCACTCCCCAAATACCTACCTGACTTGCTCACTTGAAACTCCCAAAGGTACCTTAGAATTAACATGTCCAAATCGGAAAGTATGGTCTTCCTCTATTCTGCCCTCAAGCCTGGTATTCTTCCAGTGTTTCCTGTCACAGAAAATAGGGTCACAAACCAAGAATCCATCTACCAAAGATGTCTTAAATCCAATATTTCTTTTTATGCATTCAGTACTAAAATCTAAAATACATTCATCTCTTGCCTGGCTTACTAAATAACCTCCTAACTACACTATCTACAACTCCTAACACAGTCATCCAATCTATTTTCCACATTGACACCAGACTGATTTTTATAAAATGTATACTGTTCAACTACCACACTATAACACATGGTTACCCCCATGTAAATGTTATTAATAATTTCTCATTGCACATAAAATAATAACAAATTCTTTTTTAGCTTTTAATTTTATATTGGGGTATTGTTGATTAACAATGTTTTGTTAGTTTCAGGTGTACAGAAAAGTGATTCAGTTATACATACGCAAGTATCTATTCTTTTTCAAGTTCTTTCCCCATTTAGTTTATTATATAATACTGAGCAGAATTTCCTGTGCTGTATGATAGGTCGCTGTTGGTTGTCTGTTTAAAACATTTTTTAATGTATTTATATGACTGTGTCAGGTCTTAGTGGTGGCACACAGGATCCTCCTTGTGTCATGCGGGATCTTTTGTCGTGGCACAGGACTCTGAGTTGTGACCCACAGACTCTGTAGTAGTAGCGCACGGACCCTGAGGTTGCGGCTCACAGACTCTGTAGTTGTGATGCACAGACTCTATAGTTGTGGCGCACAGACTCAGTTGCTACCCAGCATGTGGGATCCCTGTTTCCTGACCAGGGATGAAACCCATGTCCTCCACACTGCAAAGTGGACGCTCAACCACTGGACCACCAGGGAAGCTCCATTACCCATTTTAAATGTAGCAATATGTACATATCAATCCCAGACTCCCTAACCATCCCTCCCCTCCACCCTAACCCCCTGGTAACCATAAGTTTGCTAAGTCTGTAGGTCTGTTTCTGTTAACAACTGAAATTCTTAAGTCTCATATATATGTCCCTGTACTGAGAAATAGGCCCAATAATTAACTGTATGCAGTTAAGGAATTTTATTGCATCATATGTGTATATCATTTACAGTAACATTAATTGAACTTATACTTTTTAATATCTAAATTGACAAGATAGAAGTTAATTTCCCATTCATGGTGAGTATAAAACACATGTTCCTGACTGATAGACTATTCTACCTCAACTGATAATTCAGAGTCCTAGGCTCCATCTTATTATTCAGGAATTTTCCACATATAACATTCAGTATTGCTTCTGCTTTAAGCCTTGGCATTTTGGCCACGAGGCGTGTGGGATACTTGCTCTCCAGCCAGAGACTGAACCTGCACCCCCTGCAGTGGCAGGCGAAGTCTTAACCACTGGACTGCCAGGAAGTCCCCACACATAACTTTCTTCAGTGACTGTGTTCTTATCTGGATCAAGCTGGAAAGGGAAAATTCATGGGGGATTCCAGCTGTGAGGTGCTTATGAGCTAGTATGTCACTTGCTATCCTAACCTCAATCATAATACTGCAGTCGATTGAAAAGTGAGGCCATGTATCTAGGAAGAGAAGAAAATGGTTATCTGGATTCGGTTATCAGCTAATGCTTTCTTCTTCTGTACTTTTTTTGTTTATGATTTACCTGTTTTATCCTCCTTTCCACTTGTAGAACACTCTCAGCCTCTACCAACCAGAGTCAAACTAATTAAAAATTAGTCAAACCCAATTCCAATCTAGTCCCTAGCTCAATAAAAAGCTATGATTTCAAAGTAATACTTTTTTCTTTCCAGCAAACCCAGCAGTGACTCTTCTTTGTGTTGATACCAACAAATTTTAATACATATTATCTTGCCACAGGTTACAATTACACACTCCCAAAATACAATTTTTAACTTATTTGTTTTTAATTGAAGGATAATTACAAAATTGTGTTGGTTTCTGCCATACATCAACATGGCTCAGCCATAGATATACATGTGTCTCCTCTGTCTTGAGACTCCCTTCTACCTCCTGCCCCATTCCACCCTGCTAGGTCATCACAGAGTCCCAGTTTGAGGTCCCTGAGTCACACAGCAAATTCCCACTGGCTATCTGTTTTACATATGTCAGTGTTTATGTTTCCATGCTTACTCTCTCCATTTGTCCCACCCTCTTCTTCTTACTCCCCATTGGGTCCATAAGGCTATTCTCTATGTCTGCATCTCCACTGCTGCCCCGCAAATTAATTTATCAGTGCCATCTTTCTAGATTCCATAAATGTGCATAAATATATATTTGTTTTTCTCTTTCTGACTTACTTCATTCTGTATAATAGGCTCTAGGCTCATCCATCTCATTACTACTGACTCAAATGTGTTCCTTTTTATGGCTGAGTAATATTCCATTGTATATAGGTACCACAGCTTCTTTATCCATTCATCTGTTGATGGACATCTACATTGCTTCCATGTCCTAGGTATTAAAAACAGTGCTGCAGAGAGCATTGAGATACATCTGTCGTTCTTCAGTTATGATTTTCTCAGGATACATGCTCAGTATTGGAATTGCTGGGTCATATGATAGTTTTATTCCTATAAATTTATTTATTTTAATTGGAGGTTAATTACTTTACAATATTGTATTGGTTTTGCCATACATCAACATGAATCCACCACAGGTATACACGTGTTCCCCATCCTGAAACCCCCTCCCTACTCCCTCCCCATACCATCCCTCTGGGTTGTCCCAGTGCACCAGCCCCAAGCATCCAGTATCCTGCATTATACAGAGTGCAGTAAGTCAGAAAGAAAAATACCAATACAGTATACTAAAGTGCCAGGAGCCAGCACGGGAGATCCCACCCATGATAGGGTCATGCAGGACTTAAGGGACTCCCTGGGCCATCCCACCCGTGACAAGGTCATGCAGAAGATAAGCAAGGCCTCAGGACTCGACAGGCCCCCTGGACCTTCTCGAGCATCTACCCCAAAACCAGAATCTGTCTGTCTTACTATTTTATGTCTTTCACCAATTCATCTGACATCAACAGGGGGCTGTCCCCAACCGCATTTCTCTGGAAAAAGTTAACTTAGGGCTTTAGTTTATAGATCTCCTGGGCATGAAAGGAGTGTTTCAAACCCCCTGTTAGCATTCTAGCTTACTTGGCAGGTTTATCCAGACTCTTGCAACATTGTTGAGCCAATGCTTGCTGCCAAGTTCTCACATCCCTTATCCACTGTGTTCCTGGGAGTGCATATAGTCAGGATATAGAAGAAACAAGTAATAGCCTTAGCATTAGCAACATTAGACTCTGAGTTAATAAGTTCTTTCTTTGCTGTAACCCGCTGAATCTTTACTTTAAGGGTGACACAGGCTAGGAATTTAAGAAGAAACACTTTAAGGGAAAATTATTGTTCTGGTTGACCAACCTTTATCAAAAAGAGGTCATAAAATATCAACAGGCCTCTGGGCCAGAAGATAATGTACAAAAAAATAAGACTCTTGCAGGAAGGAATCTGGTATCGATAAAAGTTAATACTGATGGAATGTTGAGTTGACTCTGCATTTTTCACCTTGCTGTATGTACAACTCAGGGTATAAAAGCCCTCTCTGAAAATAAAGTAACGGGCCTTGCTCACTGAAGAAGCTTGGTCACCCCGTGTCATTCTTTCCTTATCTCTTTCTCTATCTTTCTTCATTCGCCGACATCGTCCATCCTGAGGATATCCCTGGACTCTGCTGAGTCTGGACCTCGGTACTAAAGCATATATACGGAATTTAGAAAGATGGTAACAATAACTCTGTATGCGAGACAGCAAAAGAGACACAGATGTATAGAACAGTCTTTTGGACTCTGTGGGACAGAGAGAGGGTGGGATGATTTGGGAGAATGGCATTGAAACATGTATAATATTCTTAGTTTTTTAAGGAATCTTCAGGCTGTCTTCCATACTGGCTGTATCACTTTATATTCCCACCAACAGTGCAAGACAGTTCCCTTTCTCCACCCAAATTGCAACTCTTATAGGATTTTTCTGGCATCCTGTGGAGCACGTGAACTTTACAAAGGTGTCCATAGTACTTATAAGGTTCAATTAACATATTGTCATCAACATAATGAACCAACCTGCTGTTCAAAAAATATCTGGAAATAAAGTTTTCTCCATATATCCCTGGGGCAAGACCTTCAGTTTATACTGTTACCCTTCCCATGTGAATATAAAATGCTTCTAATCCTCATTCATGATTGGTATTGGCAGGATACATTTTCCACATATCAGTAACATATATCTCATGTCAGATATAGTATTGAAAGTTTCTATGGGGCTGTTTCTGGTTTCTACCATTATCTGCCACATCCTATACAGTTTTTGCAAAATTAGGATAGTAAAACAAATAAGGTTGTAATGAGGATCATGACCATTGCAGCCTTTGAGTTTCTGAGAATCACACTGCTGCTACTGCTGCTAAGTCACTCCAGCCGTGTCCGACTCTATGCAACCCCATAGACGGCAGCCCACCAGGCTCCCCCGTTCCTGGGATTCTCCAGGCAAGAACACTGGAGAGGGTTGCCATTTCCTTCTCCAATGCATGAAAGTGAAAAGTGAAAGTGAAGTCACTCAGTCGTGTCCGACCCTCAGCGATCCCATGGACTGTGGCCTTCCAGGCTTCTCTGTCCATGGGATTTTCCAAGCAAGAGTACTTGAGTGGGGTGCCATTGCCTTCTCCGGAGAAGCACATTATTTACACCAAAAATACCTGATACACTGCTCTGAGATGGAAACTTTTCCATTGAATGAAGCTGGCAGACCACACCATTTGCATGGGGAAGCCCCTAAAGGACTAGTTGAACTGCTTGGCTGCTTGTTCTGAGGAAGTCTGTTCTAAACAAGGTCACAGGCAATTGCAAATCCTTTAACTGCTAGAGGAAACCATGGTCTAGCACTGTCTTTATCTGAGATGCTTTGAATACCTGCAAGAATAGAATTATTTAAAAAATGTTAAATTACAGAATCTCCAGAAATAAATGTATCTATTTATGCAACAACCCTCTCAAGTTGCTAAGATTTCCTCTGACAAACATTTAGAATATGGAAATCTTGCATGAGGTGGCCTCAGGAAAGGGGCAACTTTCATTCTCTCTGAATTATGGTTTATTCATGTCTTTTCATGCCAAAAGATGTTCCTGCCCCTTAGCATAGCAATAACTTGAAAATCATCACCAAATATACCACTTATGAGTATGGAGGAAATTTTATATAGTGTTATATTTGCTTTGCAATAGTGAAACCCATGACTAGGATTTTTCTTTTATTGAAATATATTTGATTTACATTATAGGTGTACAGCAGATTGACTCAATTACTTTTACTGATTATTTTCCATTATAAATTATTAGAAGATATTGAATACAGTTAGTTCCCAGTGCTACACAGTAAACCCTCTGTGTATTTGTGTACCTATTTCGCACAGAGTCAGACACGACTGAAGCGACTTAGCAGCAGCAGCAGCAGTTTGTATCTAGGCTTTTCTGGTGGTTGAGATGGTAAAGAATCTGCAAGCAATGCAGGAGACTTGGGCTCGATCCCTGAGTCTGGAAGATCCTCTGGAGAAGGAAATTCCACACCTCTCATTTTCCTCTTACCCCTTTACTTTCTCTATTTGGTAACCATGTATCAGTTTCTTATGTCTATGAATCTGTTTCTATTTTGTACACAGATTCATTTGTACTGGGCTTCCATAGTGGCTCAGACAGTAAAGAATCTGTCTGCAGTGCAGGAGACTCAGGTTCGATCCCTGGGTGGAGAAGATCCCTTGGAGAAGGAATGGCTACCTACTCCAGTATTCTTGCCTGGAGGATTCCAAAGACAAAGGAACCTGGTGGGCTACAGTCTATGTGGCAAAGAGTTGAACATGACTGAGAAAATAGGGCTTCCCTGATGGCTTGGACATTAAAGAATCTGCCTGCAATGTGGGAGACCTAGGTTCGATCCCTGGGTTGAAAAGATCCCCTGGAGAAGGGATTGGCAACCCACTCTAGTATTCTTGCCTGGAGAATTCCATGGATAAAGGAGCTTGGCCGGCTACACTCCATAGAGTCACAAAGAGTTGGACACAACTGAGTGACTAATGCATGCATAAATATCATTTATATTCTGTTTTAGATTCCACATATAAGTGATATGCAATATTTGTCTTTGTCTAGGTCCACCCATGTTGCTGCAAATGGCAATATTTCATTCATTTTTATGATTGATTGGTATCTACATATAAAGATTTTCTTAAGCCAATCATATATTGAAGGGCACTTGGGTTGTTGTTTCCATGTCTTGGCTATTGCAAATAATGCTGCTATAAACATTGGGGTGCATCTGTCTTTTCTAGTTAGTTTTTATCTTTTGCTGGTATATACCCAGGAGTAGGGTTGCTGGATCATATGGTACCTCTACTTTAATTCTATAAGGAAACCTCATACTGTTTTTCATAATGGCTGCACAAATTTACATTCCCTAATTAACAGTATACAAGGGATTTCTTTACTCTGCATCCTGTCTAATATTTACTATTTGTAGACTTTTTCATGATAGCCTTCTGACCAGCATGAAGTAATGTCCCATGTGGCTTTCATTTACATTTCTCTTATCCCAAAGAAAGGCAATGCCAAAGAATGCTCAGACTACAGCACAAGTGCACTCATCTCACATGCTAGTAAAGTAATGCTCAAAATTCTCCAAGCCAGGCCTCAGCAATACATGAACAGTGAAATTCCAGATGTTCAAGCTGGTTTTAGAAAAGGCAGAGGAACCAGAGATCAAATTGCCAACATCCGCTGGATCATCAAAAAAGCAAGAGAGTTCCAGAAAAGTATCTGTTTCTGCTTTATTGACTATGCCAAAGCCTTTGACTGTGTGGATCACGATAAACTGTGGAAAATTCTGAAAGAGATGGGAATACCAGACCACTTGACCTGCCTCTTAAGAAACCCATATGCAGGTCAGGAAGCAACAGTTAGAACTGGACATGGAACAACAGACTGGTTCCAAATAGGAAAAAGAGTATGTCAAGGCTGTCTATTGTCACCCTGCTTATTTAACTTATATGCAGAGTACATCATGAGAAACGCTGGGCTAGAAGAAGCACAAGATGGAATCAATATTGCCAGGAAAAACATCAATAACCTCAGATATGCAGATGACACCACCCTTATGGCAGAAAGTGAAGAAGAACTAAAGAGCCTTTTAATGAAAGTGAAAGAAGAGAGTGAAAAATTTGGCTTGAAGCTCAACATTCAGAAAATGAAGATCATGGCATCTGGTCCCATCACTTCATGGGAAATAGATGGGGAAACAGTGGAAACAGTGTCAGACTTTATTTTTGGGGGCTCCAAAATCACTGCAGATGGTGATTGCAGCCATGGAATTAAAAGACGCTTACTCCTTGGAAGAAAAGTTATGACCAACCTAGGTAGCATATTCAAAAGCAGAGGTATTACTTTGCCAGCAAAAGTCCATCTAGCCAAGACTATGGTTTTTCCAGTGGTCATGTATGGATGTGAGAGTTGGACTGTGAAGAAAGCTGAGCCCCGAAGAATTGATGCTTTTGAACTGCGGTGTTGGAGAAGACTCTTGAGAGTCCCTTGGACTGCAAGGAGATCCAACCAGTTCATCCTAAAGGAGATCAGTCTTGGGTGTTCATTGGAAGGACTGATGCTAAAGCTGAAACTCCAATACTTTGGCCACCTCACGCGAAGAGTTGACTCATTGGAAAAGACCCTGATGCTGGGGGGGATTGGGGACAGGAGTAGAAGGAGACGACAGAGGATGCGATGGCTGGATGGCATCACCAACTCAATGGACATGAGTTTGGGTAAACTCCGGGAGTTGGTGATGGACAGGGAGGCCTGGGGTGCTGCAATTCATGCGGTTGCAAAGAGTTGGACATGACTGAGCAACTGAACTGAACCGAACTGAACTGAATAATTAGTGATATTGTGTATCTTTTCATGTGCCTGTTGGCCTGGGTGTTTTCTTTGGAGAAATGTCTGTTCAGGAATTTTGCCTATTTTGATTGGATTATTTTTTTAATATTGAGTTGCATGAGCTGTTTGTACATTTTTTATTTTAACTCCTTGTGTCATTCACAAATATTTTCTCCCATTCTGTAGATTGTCAGTTCATTTTCTTGATGGTTTCTGTTGCAGTGCAAAAGCTTTAAAGTTTAATCAGGTCCTATTTGTTTATTTTTACTTTACTTCCTTTTGCATTGGGAGACTGATTTATGTCAGAGAAGGTTTTGCCTATGTTCTCTTCTAGGAGTCTTATGGTCTTGTCTCTTCTATTTAGGTTTTAAATCATTTTGAGTTTATTTTTGTATATGGTATGAGAGGCTGTTCTAATTTCATGATTTCCATATAACTGTCCTGCTTTCCCAACACTACTTCTTGAAGAGACTGTCCTTTCTCTGTAGTATACTTTTGCTTCCTTTGTCAAACATTAATTAACACAAAACATACAAAGCTCTTTTAAGATAAAAAAAAAGAAAGAACAATTAAAGTTACATAACTATGAGTTGAACAAGAGCACCTGCTATTTAAGCTTGCTGTCAATTCTAGGGTGGGAAAATGTATTCAATTGTTATATGCATGCTGAGAACAAGGTACTCAGTAAGACTACTTACTAAACTGAAAAGGAAAACATTTTAAAGACTCAACATTTTATTGTTTGCCAGGAAGTTCATTGTATTAACAACTATTTGCTAAATTAATCTTTCTATGAATGCAACACAGATATTTAAATCTAGAAATATTCATGTTAAAGCCATAAGGAGGAATGTATGTTGTTATATTTAGTCTAACAATATTAATTTGATGTTCATATTGTTTGGCTCATTTATAAGTAGCCACTAAAGATAAGGTTTTGAAAACTACTTGCTCGAGAATTATTTTGGAGGCCATGAGTACCCTTTCAACAGAGTATTTACACAGATTGAGTCTTCCTCTAAAAAAATATAAGTTCAGAAGAGCTTTAAATATGTGTACCTGGAAACACAAGAGTTCATATTGCAAAGATTTAGCAATTTGGGGATTCATTTTTCATTTTCATCCTTGAAAATTAAACCAACAAAAAAGTCAATGATGATTGTTTTTACTGTATTAATTATTTTGATGATCACATTAACTTATAACTAAGACAAGCATATCTAAACTAAATATTATTATTCATTCATTAAACAGCTATTCATGCAGTCCCTACTATGTGAAAACCCAGAGCAAGTCATTAGGCTTTATTTAAAAAGAGTAAAATGTAAAAAAAAATGAAAGATTTCCTGAAAAATATTTGCTTATCATTTTTCTAAATTAACCTGAAGCTTCTTTATTTCTTAGGTTATAAGTAAAGGGGTTTAGCGGGGGAATTATAATTGTGTAGAACAGTGAATACATTTTATCATGATAATGATCAGGGCCAGACCCAGGACGCACATACAGGAAGAAGAGAGTGCCACGAAACAAGAAAACAGATAGAAGGTGGGCACTGCACATGGAGAAGGCTTTGCTCCTGCCCTTTTCTAACTTCTTTCTCAGGATGGCAAAAAGGACACACGTGTAAGAGATCATGATGGTAATAAAAGCAGAAGCTTGTATAAAAGAGGCAGAAATAAGCACCAAGGCATTAATAGATGGATCAGTGCAAGAAACTGCAAAAAGTGGCAAGATTTCACAGTAGAAATGATGTATTACATTGGACCTGCAGAAAGTTAATCTAAATAATAATCCTACATGTATTATAGGATGCAGAAAACCAATTGCATATGATGCACTTATCAACCAAGTGCAGAGTCTGGACAAAACCACTGGGTAAAGCAAGGGGTTGCATATGGCTACATAGCGGTCACAGGCCATCACCACCAGGAGGAAACAGTCTGTGGTAGCACTAAAAGCAAAAGTATAAAATTGGGTAATGCATTCAATGAGAGATATATGATCCTTAGATAAAAAATTCATAAGCATCTTGGGAGTCACAGAAGATGAAGAACAAGCATCTACAAAGGCCAACCTGCCCAGGAATGAGTATATGGGGGTGTGAGGATGGGGGTCCTTCCAGATGAAAAGAATCAGTCCAAAGTTGCCTGCCATGGTGACGAGGTAGATGCCCAGGAACACCAGGAACAGGGGGACCTGCAGCCCTGGGAGATCTGTGAGTCCTGTGAGAACAAACTCCGTCACTAGAGTCTTGTTTGCCTCCATCATATCCACTCAGGCTGATCACTGCAATGGAGAATTGAAATGAAAAATAAGGGTCACAAAAATATATTGGATGGTAATGTCTTATTTACCTGTGTCAGATACCCTAACTGAAGGTACAGAGTCTCCCTTTTGTAAAGCACACTGAAGAGTATTATAGGTATGTTATAAATATTATAAATGATTTTCAGAAGTCAGTATATATGTATATATAGTTACTTAAAGGGTTATGGAGGAGGTTCTTGATGTCTACCAGCTAACTTAGTCCGTATCTTGTCACTCATAAATACCTTAAAACTGAATGCATTGTATTAACTCTGAAAGTTTTTACAGAATTGAGTAAAAAATGCATACTGAATTTTTTACTAAAATCTCTAAAAGTGAGACTCTGGTTCACTGATTCATAGAAACTCTTTCGTATACTTTCTATTGAACCAAAAAATAGACTATATATTTATACTACTGATAAATATATATTATTTTTTCTTTCTAAGACATGAGTAGAGTAAGAAAACAATAAGTTAAAATCCCCTTTCTGCTGATTTCTATCCGTTATCATTATGTTGTTTGATTATATATACAACTTACCACATATTCCTAATAGACTCTTTTGACTATACATTCATCAGAACCACACCACATTTCAGATAGATTCTTGTTATTTAATAATTTTATCCAACAAACTCTCATATATGATCATAATCATTCATTCTGTCATCAAACATTTTTTGTTTGATATCCTAAGCTAGAAGACTGTTATTCCTAGCTCAGTCAAATATAGAACCTCTAACTCAGGTATTACACTGTGATGCTAAAATAACCCCTCTTTTAGGAAGAAAAATAACTGACACAAATCAGTTCATCTGCAGATTTGGGAAAGATCTAAGAGATGTTATTAAACATGCCAAAGTAAACAATTATCATTCAGTTAACCATGAATGTTTTAGATATATCAAAGGCACATAATATTAAAAAATTGGAACATTTTTTTCCTAGTATGTTTGAAATTAGAACTGGGACTTTCAAAATCAGAGTGGATTAAAGTCTTACAAAAGACACAACAGTCAAACAGATTAGCCACTGTTTTGGAGCTGTTTCCATTTAAATAATAAAAATTAGTAAAAAATAGTTTTAAAAAAAGGCTATTTCTATCCAAATCAAATAATGAAAAAGATTAATTACACTGATAGGAAATAACTAATATAAAGATATCTGTGGTGGGAATTAAATTGATACAGACACTATGGAGAACAGTATGGAGATTCCTTAAAAATCTAGAAGTAAAACTACCATGTGATCCAGCAATCCCACTACTGGGCATATACCCTAAGAAAACCATAATTAAAAAAGACACATGTACCTCAATGTTCATTACAGCACTATTTACAATAGCCATGACATGGCTGTCTAGATGTCCATTGACAGATGATGGTGAAGAAGTTGTGGACAGATACACAATGGAATATTACTCAGCCAAAAAAAGGAACAAATCTGTGTCAGCTGAACTGAGGGGGATGAACTTCAGTTCAGTTCAGTTCAGTCACTCAGTCATGTCCAACTCTTTGCGACTCCATGAACTGTAGTATGCCAGGCCTCCCTGTCCATCACCAACTCCCGGAGTTCACTCAAACTCACGTCCATCAAGTCGGTGATGCCATCCAGCCTTCTCATCCTCTGTCGTCCCCTTTTCCTCCTGCCCTCAATCCCTCCCAGCATCAGATGGAAAAGAAATGCAAAAAAGCAAAATGGCTGTCTGGGGAGACCTTACAAATAGCTATGAAAAGAAGAGAAGCGAAAAGCAAAGGAGAAAAGGAAAGATATAAGCAGCTGAATGCAGAGTTCCAAAGAATAGCAAGGAGAGATAAGAAAGCCTTCCTCAGCGATCAATGCAAAGAAATAGAGGAAAAGAACAGAATAGGAAAGACTAGAGGTCTCTTCAAGAAAATTAGTGATACCAAGGGAACATGTCATGCAAAGATGGGCTCAATAAAGGACAGAAATGGTATAGACCTAACAGAAGCAGAAGATATTAAGAAGAGGTGGCAATAACACACAGAAGAACTGTACAAAAAAGATCTTCACAACCAAGATAATCACGATGGTGTTATCCCTCACTTAAAGGTGGAAAAACTTGGAGCCTGTTATACAGGGTGTTATAAATAGGCTGTTATACAGCCTATACTTACAGAGTGAAGTAAGTCAGAAAGAGGAAAACAAATATATATTAATGCATATAATGCAATTTAGAAAAATGGTACTGATGAACTTAATTGCAGAGCAGAAAGACAGTCACAGACATAGAGAACAGCCTTGCAGACACAGTGGGGGAGAGAAAGGGTGGGATAAATTGAGAGAGTAGCACTGAAATATATACATTATCATGTGTAAAACAGATAGGCAGTGAGAAGTTGTATAACACAAGGAGCTCAGCCTGGTGTTCTGTGACAATCTATAGGGGTAGGATGGGGACAGGGTGAGAGGGAAGCTCACAAGGGAGGTGATATATGTATGTTATAGCTGATTCATGCTGATAAATGGCAGAAACCACTATAATATTGTAAAGCAAATATTCTCCAAATTAAAAAAAAATTTTAAGATATCTGTGAAGCAAGTGATCCTGGGAAGCATGTAAGAAGCTAGATCCTGTGGAAACCCAGGGGGTAAACCTAAGTCCACATCATCACAATGCATTCATCAATGAAAAATTGTGCAGAATTCTAAACATAAAATGTGTTTTGTATATCCAAGTCCCTGCCTGGTTTATAAAAAGCAGAGTATGGCCATTTAGAAACAGCTGATCTAAGAACATAACCCTACAAGGGAGTACTCCAATTGTCGGATTCACAGCTCCCTGCTTTCATGACATGTCCAGATAAGGGAGAGTCATTCCAACACAGATTTTTATTTCTATGACCCAGTCACCAATTCTGTACAATGTTGTTGAAGATTTCACTGCCAACTCTCTGCTGGCCTGAAACATTTCCTCCAAATGCCTACTTTATAATTCGAAGAGAGGATACCATGCGGAAAATTTAAGGAATATAGAGTTTGTGGAAAATTCAGTTGTGACAAGATTAACCTCTAAACAGTAAGTCTATAGAAGAATTGGAATATTTTCTACAAGAGAGGCTGTGTTGAGAAAAAGTTCTTCTGCGTCTTCATATAGAATAGGAAAAGAGATGATTTGAGATTAATATTAGGCTTTTAACAGTATAGAGAGTTGGTTAAAGTTGCAGTGATTATTAAGTAAGCACACTGCTGACAAATCCCTGGAAGGATCACATTTTCCTGTTTTACACTCTGCCTAGAATATAATGTGTGACTCTGGGCAGATATGGTCAACTCCATCTTTCTGCCTATTTCCAAAAAAGTACAAAGTAAACAAGAACCAGGATGAAGACAAAGACAAACTGCCCTAACAGCTCCATAACCCTATGATTCTTCACTGTTGGAAAATCTTCCAGATGCTGTGAAAGTACAATAAAGGCCAGAATGAATTCCACTTTTACAGATAAAAATATTAAATAGATTAGCTCTATAACATATTATTCTAGCAAAGAAAATTTTCACAAAAATGTAACCAATTTTCTGAAGCTAATTTTCTACCTCTAAATTATTAAATGACTATACCTAAAACAATTTATGGCCTCGTTTTAAAGATTCTTATCTGTAGTGCCCTGGATTTTCTAAGGAACATCTGCCTATAGCCTGTGAGACTATGAGTCCTCTTTGTTATTTAGTAAGTGGCATAGCATAGTGATTAAGCACACAAACTCTACATGTAATAGCATGAATTCAAGTCTTCATTCTCTGAGTATATAGCTTTGTATCCATAAGAGTTCAGAGAAAATGTGTGTGTGTGCTTAGTTGCTCAGTCGTACCCGACTCTTTGAGACCCCCTGAACTGTAGTCCGCCAGGCTTCTCTGTCCAAGGGGATTCTCCAGGCAAGAATACTGGAGTGTTTGCCATACCCTCCTCCAGGGGATCTTCCCAACCCAGGGTTCAAGTACAGGTCTCCTTCATTGAAGGCAGATTCTTTACCATCTGAGCCACTAGGGAAGCTGTACAGAGCCTAATATATATTTAACTATTCAGTTTAGGATTGCTTTCTGTTCTTTTTGATAGATAAATCATCTGAAAAATAATTCAAATGTTTTGACAGCTAATGAGAGACTCTGGGTACTAAAAGTAATTTTTATGAAAAGAATAACAATAATAAAATAAAGCATTGCATTCTCACCTAATTCCTCTAAGCAGATGCAGAGATGCCATACAGACTTTCATGAAGAGCTCAGGGTATAAGAAGAAAATGTCAACAAAGACTCATCTCTAATTAATTTTCTTGGAAAATGCACTCTGAAGAAAAAGGTATTATTTATATCTTCCCATCTTCAAGTCTATTTGTTCAGGTAATATTAAAATTCCCCAAATGCCATCAAAAGATTCCCTGTAGAATAAGGTCAACCTACTGGTTTTAGAAAAGGCAGAGGAACCAGAGATCAAATTGCCAACATCTGCTGGATCATCAAAAGAGCAAGAGTGTTCCAGAAAAATATCTACTTCTGCTTTATTGACTATGCCAAAGCCTTTGACTGTGTGGATGACAATAAACGGTGGAAAATTCTGAAAGAGATGGGAATACCAGACCACCTGACCTGCCTCTTGAGAAACCTGTATGCAGGTCAGGAAGCAACAGATAGAACTGGACATGGAACAACAGACTGGTTCCAAAGAGGAAAAGGAGTCCATCAAGGCTGTATATTGTCACCCTGCTTATTTAACTTATAGGCAGAGTACATCATGAGAAACGCTGGACTGGAAGAAACACAAGCTGGAATCAAGATTGCTGGGAGAAATATCAATAACCTCAGATATGCAGATGACACCACTCTTATGGCAGAAAGTGAAGAGGAGCTAAAAAGCCTCTTGATGAAAGTGAAGGAGGAGAGTGAAAAAGTTGGCTTAAAGCTCAACAGTCAGAAAACGAAGATCATGGCATCCGGTCCCATCACTTCATGGGAAATAGATGGGGAAAGAGTGGAAACAGCGTCAGACTTTATTTTGGGGGGCTCCCAAATCACTGCAGATGGTGACTGCAGCCATGAAATTAAAAGACGCTAACTCCTTGGAAGAAAAGTTATGACCAACCTAGATAGCGTATTCAAAAGCAGAGACATTACTTTGCCGACTAAGGTCCATCTAGTCAAGGCTCTGGTTTTTCCAGTGGTCATGTCTGGATGTGAGAGTTGGACTGTGAAGAAGGCTGAGTGCCGAAGAATTGATGCTTTTGAACTGTGGTGTTGGAGAAGACTCTTGAGCGTCCCTTGGACTGCAAGGAGATCCAACCAGTCCATTCTGAAGGAGATCAGCCCTGGGATTTCTTTGGAAGGAGTGATGCTAAAGCTGAAACTCCAGTACTTTGGCCACCTCATGTGAAGAGTTGACTCATTGGAAAAGACTCTGATGCTGGGAGGGATTGGGGGCAGGAGGAGAAGGGGACGACAGAGGATGAGATGGCTGGATGGCATCACAGACTCGATGGACGTGAGTCTGAGTGAACTCCGGGAGTTGGTGATGGACAGGGAGGCCTGGCGTGTTGCGATTCATGGGGTCTCAAAGAGTGGGACACAACTGAGCGAATGAACTGAACTGAACTGAACTGGGCATTATACACTAATCAACAAATCATTTCAAACATATTGTTTTACAACTATTAATTTTATAGCCTGCTTATTTCTTTTAAAAACAAAAGAATAAAATTTTAATTCTAAAAAAAAAAGGAAAATGTAGAAAGCACAAAGGAAACAAATTCTTCTAATTTCACTAATCACTGATCATTGCAGCTAACTTTTGGGGTTTTATGTATAATAATACACAGACATTATATATGTATTTATATTCACATAATTTATATAAACATTTCTATATATAAATCATATTAGGGTAGTGTTATACATAGTTTTTCAAGAATAACTTCAGTTGAATAATACATTACTCATATTTTCTTATGTTATTAGTTTGAAAAACTTTTGAATTGTTTCCTTGGCTACATCATTATCATTAAAAGGTATAATTATGTATATACACATAACCACATAATCATATTTATTTATATTAAGCTTGGAAAAAATGTATGCCTGACCTATATATATTTGGAAAAAAATAGAAAACTACTGAGAGCTATAAAAATTTGTACTATAGTTGTGTAGTATAAAGTCAGGAAGGTTGATTCCTGCAGCTCTTTTTCTTTCTCAAAATTGTTTTGGCTATTTGGGATCTTCTGTCTCCATACAAATTTTAAGATTTTTTGTTCTAGTTCTGTGAAAAATGCCATTGGTGTTTTGGTAGAGGTCGCACTGAGTCTGTAGATTGCTTTGGGTAGTATAGTCATTTTCACAATATTGATTCTTTCAGTCCAAGAGCATGGTGTATCTCTCCATTTGTGTCATTTTCTATTGCTTTCACCAGTGTCTTATAGTTTTCTGCATAAAAGTCTTCTGTCTCCTTAGGTAGGCTTTTGTTGCCATGGTGAATGGCATTCTTTCCTTAATTTCTTTTTCCAAACTTCCATTGTTAGTGTGTAGGAATGCAAGCAAGTTCTGTGTATTGATTTTGTATACTGCAGATTTACTAAATTCATTGATTAGCTCTAGTAGTTTTCTGGTTGCATCTTTGGGATTTCCTATATATAATATCATCACCAGTTCATATTATTATACTCATCATACACATGAAGAAATTAAGGCACTGTCTACTGAGTTAGCCTCAAACACTCATTCTTTCTTCTCTCTATGCACTAGCATATTAAATGGAGGTTCTTGTGATCACTTTTAACTGTATCAGAGACTCAAGAAAAAAATAATAGTTCTTCTGATTCAATATCCTATGCTTTTCTACTGCTCCAGCCTGCCTGATTTGTAAATGGAGGAAATGCCACCTCATTATCAATTAAGATGATTCAGATGAACACATTTTGAAAGTCTTGAAGTAATAATTAAATATGAGGTCATGCGGTAGTCCATTTGGGCTGCCATAAAAGCATACTACCTAGACTGCATAACTTATGAACAGCAGAAATTTATTTCTCATATTTCTGGAAGCTGGAAAGTCCAAATGAAGGTGCCAGAGTGACCGAATTCCAGTGAAGACCCTTTCTCTGGTTCATCGCCTACACATTCTCACTGTGTCCTCATGTGGAGAATAAAGGGAGGGATCTCTCTGAGACCACTTTTATAAGACTCTCATCCCATTCATGTGGCTCTACCACATAGATTAAGCAACACCCAAAACCCTACCTCTTAATACCATCATCTTTGGTGAGTGAATAGTGAAAGTTACTCAGTTGTGTCTAATTATTTGTGACCCCACAGCAATAGCCCACGAGGCTCCTCTGTCCATGGAATTCTCCAGGTAACAACACAGGAGTGGGTAGTCATTCTCTTCTCCAAAGGATCTTCCTACCCAGGGATCAAACCTAGGTCTCCTGCATTGCAGGCTGATTCTTTGCCTTCTGAGCCACTAGGGAAGCCATCATCTTTGGGGCTTGAATTCTCAATATATGTGTGCCGAGGTGATGCACACATTCAGGCCATAGTAGGTAGGCTTTCCTATTAGGAAGAAATCAGAATTCAGACTCCAACTTGCTGGCCATGGATGCTTGAGCAATAGTATTCATTTGACCTTCAAAATGTGGTCCAATGCACACAGATGCATCAGAATCACCTGAGAATCTCCTGAATATTCTCTTCTGAAAAACCTAAGGCCCAGCCCACCAATGATTTGCTGAATCCAACAGCTGTGAGCTCATGCTCATTTAAGTTTGATAATGACAAATTCAAGTGAAAAATCTCTATATTATTGTCTCCTCTTCTGCTTAAGTGACCAAATTAAATATTATATAGAGGCTATGCACTCCAACTATATAAATTAAATACCTAATAGACATTTTATAATCATTCAGCTGATATTCAGTGGATTGATTTTAATACCCTGTAATATGGACAGAAAATGGAGAGCTGTCCAACTAAAATTAAGTACCTGCTTAAATATGAGACTCTTATAAGGCAAGAAAAGAATTTCTTAGGGAATAATTACAGTTAGCTTTTTGTGAATTGCTAATCAATCTATCTTCATGGAAAACTTAAGTTTCACAGTTGCTTCTAGTCATTATCAACATTGGCTGTACGTTAGAATCACTTGGAGAGGTTTATAAAATTAATAGTGCCTGAGAATGCCTCCTACAGATTCTAATTTGCTTGGTTTGGGTTGATAATCAAGAGTGAGAACCACAATCTGTACTCTGGGTGAGGAAGAAGAAAATATTCAAGACCTAGTTGATGACATTTATTCATTTACTGGTTCTGTCACTTGTTATCAACAGGGTCTGACACATCAAAAATTATTCCTTTTTATGATATGCTGTAAACTGGATTGAGCATTACCTGAAATGCCCTAGTTCTCATGGTATGTAAATATTATGTGGATTTCAAGCCAACCAATAGATATGTCAATGACTATCTATTGACACATAGCAATTGCATAATGACCTAGCCTAAACCATCTCTGTGACACATAATAAAAAGAAAGCTTTGCCACTGGCTTTAACTGTGAAGACATGGAGACAGAACTCCTACAGAGCTTCTGCATCCACAGGGAACAACCTGCTTAGAATGAGTCTTCACAACAGGGTCAGAGCTCAGATGCATCACAGGATCGAGAGTCTGATTAAACAAATCCTAAACTCATTGTGCTGAAGGCAGTCTTGCCATCTGGGGCTTTGGGGTATCTGACTCACAAATTATTGTTTATTTCCTCAAATCAATCAATAGGCTACGGGACAGGAGAATGTATCATGTTCATGAGAATTTCATTTCCTTTAATGTTATAAAGTTAGGAGGCAAGGGGCAAAAGGGCCAGACGGAAACTATGCATAGATTTTGTAAGGAAAAATCCATTTAATTATGTAACTATGATTTGATCAAATATACATCCCGATTCTTGTAGCTGACAATTCCTGATACAAACACACACACACACACATGCACACACACATATTCAATCAGTATATAATTCAATCAGTAGTCAATCAGGAAAAGAAACTCAGTAAGATTATTTAATAAATTAAGAAGAAGTTTTTGAAAACTCAGAACTTTTAATCATATTACAAGAAAATTAATTAAAGTATTTTTTAATTTTCATACCTTTTTAGGAATGTGATACAAACTAACTTAATTTGTAAAATTACTATTAAAACCCTTAGAAATTTTCATTTAACTGCCTCAAGTTTCATTTTTTTTTAGTAGTTTAGTCACTAAGTCATGTCAGACCCTTGCAACCCCATGGATTATAGTCCACCAGGCTCTTCTGTCATGGGATTTCCCAGACAAGGATACTGGACTGGGTTGCCATTTCCTTCTCCAAATATTAACAAAAGAGAGGGTATTAAAAAATTATGTGCTCAAGAATTATTTTGGAGGGCATGTGTACGTTTTAATAGAAATTTCACATGGACTTGAATCTTTCTTTAAAAGAATATAAGTTCATAAAAATTTTAAAACATGTATATCTGGAAATAGAAGAGCTTATTCATATTTCAGGCTTAGTAATTTGGGAACTGAAGTTTCATTCACATCAAGTAAGTGATATCTTACCCTATTCATAAGTTATTTTGAGAGTCTAGGTTCACTTATAACTAAGGCAAGCATATCTAGTCTAAATATTATCATTAATTGAATTAAAAACTTCTTAGCTGGGGGGTGTGCATGTGTGTGGTAGTCACTCAATCGGGTCCAACTCTTTTGCAAACCCATGGATGGCAGCCCTCCAGGCTCCTCTGTCCATGGAATTCTCTAGGCAAGAACACTGGAGTGGGTTGCCATTTCCCTCTCCATCTTAGCTGGCCCCTGTGTGCAAAACCCAGGTCCAGTTATTATACTTTATGTAAATGGAGAGTAAAAAGGAAAGACTATGAATGTTTTCCTGATAAATATTTATATCTTTATTATTTTTCTAAGTGCATCTAAAACTTCCTTGTTTCTTAGACTATAAATAAAGGGGTTTCGCAGGGGAATTATAATCGTGTAGAACAGTGAATACATTTTATCCTGATACTGATCCTGGCCAGACCCTGGACGCACATACATGAAGAAGAGAGTGCCATAGAACAGGGAAACAGATAGAAGGTGGGCACTGCACGTGGAGAAGGCTTTGCTCCTGCCCTTTGCAGACTTCTTTCTCAGGATGGCAAAGAGGACACAAGTATAGGAGACTATAATACCCATAAAAGTAAAAGCCTGTATAAAAGCAGAAAAAATAAAAACCACTAATGCATTAATAGATGGATCAGTGCAAGAAATTGTAAAAAGTGGCAAGATTTCACAGTAGAAATGATGTATTATATTAGACCTGAAGAAAGTTAATCTAAATAATAATCCTACATGTATTATAGGACGCAGAAAACCAATTGCATATGATGCACTTATCAACCAAGTGCAGAGTCTGTGGCACATCACCACTGGGTAAAGCAAGGGGTTGCATATGGCTACATAGCGGTCATAGGCCATCACCACCAGGAGGAAACACTCTGTGGTGGCACTGGAACCAAAAAAATAGTATTGGGCCATGCACTCAAAGAGAGACATCATTTGACTCTTGTCTAAGGTGTTGACAAGCATCTTGGGAGTCACAGAAGATGACAAGCAAGCATCTGCAAAGGCCAAGCTGCCCAGGAATAAGTACATGGGGGTGTGAAGATGGGGGTCCTTCCAGATGAGAAAAATCAGTCCAAGGTTGCCCGCCATGGTGGTGAGGTAGATGATCAGAAACACCAGGAATAGGGGGACCTGTAGTCCTGGGAGATCTGTGGGTCCTGTGAGAACAAATTCTGTCACCAGAGTCATATTTTCTTCTGCCATATCCGAGCAGCTAATCTCTAAAATGAAAGAGTAAGAGAGGGAACATTCACCAAAGAGTCATATAAACTGAATTTTTATGTTACAGACATATAAGACATGCTTCTCATTTAGTTAGTAGTTCTTAATTTGTACCTTCACTTATCTACTTTTACATACATTCAAAATTATCTGTAATAAAATATTTTAAAATTATAGTCACCTAAATTGATAGGTAAATTTCATGCAAATCCTTTTCAATCTAACATGGGTAACAACAGTTTTAGATTTGCATGAACTCATCTTAAAATTGATATAGAGGAATTAACGTCTCATTCTGCCCAAGAAATATATAAACATTGAGTAGTCAAGAATACCTTAACTGATGTTGAACAATAATGTAGACACATAGTAATCAAAACACTAATATAGTGGCATAAGAAGAAGCCAGAGGATCAGTGCAACAGAATACAGAACTCAAAAGTAGGTTCCAATATATATGGGAATGTGGCATGAAACAAATATGATATTTCAGTTCAGTAGGAAAAGGGCAATTGAATTAATGGGTTATGCTGACAGTTTGCTATCTGTCTGGAAATACTAGTAAGTCCTGTTAAGGCTCCTGCCCCACACCATAGATATTGCCTAAGTAACTGAGAAGGCAATAATGTGACATAATGAGTAGAAAAATTATTATCCAAGAGAAGAAACCCAGTAAAATAGCTTGAATGCATAGCAAAATAATATCCAGCAGAGTCAAAGAGTATATAATTAGTTTGGAAAGATATCTTGCATGTATATTGAAGACATAGATTTATGTCTATAATATAAAATAACTAAAGTAAAGATTTTTTAAGGCAAGAAATTTAATAGATGAATGTAAAGGATGAAAATAAGCAGGTTTACAGATGAAGAAATCAAAATAGCCAATAAATAAAATGAAAAGATGCCTAAATTTATATGTCACAAATACACGTGTACATGAACAGACACACAAAAACAGGTGGATACCTCCTCTCTCATATATCAAAATAGCAGAAATGAATAAAAATACTCCTTGTTGACTGAAGTGAAAAAAAGTGGTACTTTCATATGTTACTTGTGGAACTATGAACTGCAACAGTCTTTTTGAAAAGCAATTTTATACAATCCCATTTAGCTTAAAATATATATATCCTTTCATCTATCATTATATATATATATGTATATATCTATATACCCTAGGGATCAAAGCATTGCTATACAAAGATAAATATACAAAGAATAGTCAATGCATTATTGTTCAGAGTAGCAAAGACCATGCTGTTCATGGAGTTCTCAAAATTGGGAAAGGAGTATGTCAAGGCTGTATACTGTCATTCTGCTTATTTAACTTATATGCATAGTACATCATGTGAAACGCTGGACTGGATGACTCACACCTGGAATCAAGATTGCTGAAGAAATATCAACAAGCTCAATATGAAGATGATACCACCCTAATGGCAGAAAATGAAGAGGAACTAAAGAGCCTCTTGATGAGGGTGAAAAGGGAGAGTGAAAAAGCTGGCTTAAAACTCAGCATTCCGAAAAGTAAGATCATGGCATCCAGTCCATCACTTCATGACAAATAGATGAGGGAAAAACAAAATCAGTGACAGATTTTATTTTCTTAGGCTCTAAAATCACTGTAGACAGTGACTGAAGCCATGAAATTAAAAGACTCTTGCTCCTTGGAAGAAAGCTGTGAAAAACCTAGGCAGCTTATCAAAAAGCAAAGACATCACTTTGCCAACAGAGGTCCATCCAGTCAAAACTATGGTTTTTTTCAGTAATCATGTATGGATGTGAGAGTTCGACCATAAAGTAGACTGAACTCCAAAGAATTGATGCTTTCAGATTGTGATGCTGGAAAAGATTTCTGAGAGTCCCTAGGACAGCAAGAAGATCAAACCAGTCAATCATAAAGGAAATCAACCCTAATATTCGTTGGAAGGACAGATACTGAAGCTGAAGCTCCAGTACTTTGGCCTCCTGATGCTAAAAGCTATCTCATTGGAAAAGACCCTGATGCTGGGAAAGATTGAGGGCAAGACGAGAAGGGGGGCAACAGAGGATGAGATGGTTGGATGACATCACCAACTCAACGGAGATGACTTTTGAGTAAACTCAGGGAGATAGTGAAGGATAAGAAAGCCTGTCATGCTGCAGTCCATGGGATCACAGATTCAGACACAACTTAGTAACTGAACAACATTCACAGACCAGATGTGTCAATAGTAAAATGGTTAAATAAACCAGAGTACATTCATATTACAGAATATAATTCAGTCATGAAAAAAGAGCTATTCTACCTAATTTAAATTTGGAATTTCCACAATGTATAGTCATCGCAGAAGAGGAAGATCCAAAGAAGTGTAAAATCTGTGGTCTCATCATTGTAAAACAAGCAATGTATTTTTTAACTCTCTCTTGTACATGGAGGACATGTGAATAATAGACACTAAGTTTATAGTACTGGTTTTTCTGGAGTGAGAGTGGATATAATAATGAATGAAGTAGAAGAGAGTGAAAGCATAATAGCTCCATGAGTAAAGCAGCATATATATCAGTCAGTTCAGTTCAGTTCAGTCGCTCAGTTGTGTCTGACTCTGCGACCCCATGAATCGCAGCACGCCAGGCCTCCCTGTCCATCACCATCTCCTGGAGTTCACTCAGACTCACGTCCATCGAGTCCGTGATGCCATCCAGCCATCTCATCCTCTGTCGTCCTCTTCTCCTCCTGCCACCAATCCCTCCCAGCATCAGAGTCTTTTCCAGTGAGTCAACTCTTCACATGAGGTGGCCAAAGTACTGGAGTTTCAGCTTTAGCATCATTCCTTCCAAAGAAATCCTAGGGTTGATCTCCTTCAGAATGGACTGGTTGGATCTCCTTGCAGTCCAAGGGACTCTCAAGAGTCTTCTCCAACACCACAGTTCAAAAGCATCAATTCTTCGGGGCTCAGCCTTCTTCACAGTCCAACTCTCACATCCATACATGACCATAGGAAAAACCATAGCCTTGACTAGACGGACCTTAGTCGGCAAAGTAATGTCTCTGCTTTTGAATATGCTACCTAGGTTGGTCATAACTTTTCTTCCAAGGAGTAAGTTTCTTTTAATTTCATGGCTGCAATCACCATCTGCAGTGATTTTGGAGCCCCCCAAAATAAAGTCTGACACTGTTTCCACTCTTTCCCCATCTATTTCCCATGAAGTGATGGGACTAGATGCCATGATCTTCGTTTTCTGAATGTTGAGCTTCAAGCCAACTTTTTCACTGTCCTCTTTCACTTTCATCAAGAGGCTTTTTAGCTTCTCTTCACTTTCTGCCAAAAGGGTGGTGTCATCTGCATATCTGAGGTTATTGATATTTCTCCCAGCAATCTTGATTCCAGCTTGTGCTTCTTCCAGCCCAGCCTTTTTCATGATGTACTCTGCATAGAAGTTAAATAAGCAGGGTGACAATAGACAGCCTTGATATACTTCTTTTCCTATTCGGAACAAGTCTGTTGTTCCATGTCCACTTCTTTTTTTTTTTTTTTTAATTTTAGTTTTTTTTTTTTTAAATTTTAAAATATTTAATTCTTACATGCATTCCCAAACATGAACCCCCCTCCCACCTCCCTCCCCATAACATCTTTCTGGGTCATCCCCATGCACCAGCCCCAAGCATGCTGCATCCTGCGTCAGACATAGACTGGCGATTCAATTCACATGATAGTATACATGTTAGAATGTCATTCTCCCAAATCATCCCACCCTCTCCCTCTCCCTCTGAGTCCAAAAGTCCATTATACACATCTGTGTCTCTTTCCTTGTCTTGCATACAGGGTCGTCATTGCCATCTTCCTAAATTCCATATATATGTGTTAGTATACTGTATTGGTGTTTTTCTTTCTGGCTTACTTCACTCTGTATAATTGGCTCCAGTTTCATCCATCTCATCAGAACTGATTCAAATGAATTCTTTTTAATGGCTGAGTAATACTCCATTGTGTATATGTACCACAGTTTGCTTATCCATTCATCTGCTGATGGACATCTAGGTTGTTTCCATGTCCTGGCTATTATAAACAGTGCTGCGATGAACATTGGGGTACATGTGTCTCTTTCAATTCTGGTTTCCTTGGTGTGTATGCCCAGCAGTGGGATTGCTGGGTCATAAGGTAGTTCTATTTGCAATTTTTTAAGGAATCTTCACACTGTTCTCCATAGTGGCTGTACTAGTTTGCATTCCCACCAACAGTGTAGGAGGGTTCCCTTTTCTCCACACCCTCTCCAGCATTTATTGCTTGCAGATTTTTGGATCGCAGCCATTCTGACTGGTGTGAAGTGGTACCTCATTGTGGTTTTGATTTGCATTTCTCTAATAATGAGTGATGTTGAGCATCTTTTCATGTGTTTGTTAGCCATCCGTATGTCTTCTTTGGAGAAATGTCTATTTAGTTCTTTGGCCCATTTTTTGATTGGGTCGTTTATTTTTCTGGAATTGAGCTGCATAAGTTGCTTGTATATTTTTGAGATTAGTTGTTTGTCAGTTGCTTCATTTGCTATTATTTTCTCCCATTCAGAAGGCTGTCTTTTCACCTTGCTTATATTTTCCTTTGTTGTGCAGAAGCTTTTAATTTTAATTAGATCCCATTTGTTTATTTTTGCTTTTATTTCCAGAATTCTGGGAGGTGGATCATAGAGGATCCTGCTGTGATTTATGTCTGAGAGTGTTTTGCCTATGTTCTCCTCTAGGAGTTTTATAGTTTCTGATCTTACATTTAGATCTTTAATTCATTTTGAGTTTATTTTTGTGTACGGTGTTAGAAAGTGATCTAGTTTCATTCTTTGACAAGTGGTTGACCAGTTTTCCCAGCACCACTTGTTAAAGAGGTTGTCTTTACTCCATTGTATATTCTTGCCTCCTTTGTCAAAGATAAGGTGTCCATATGTGTGTGGATTTATCTCTGGGCTTTCTATTTTGTTCCATTGATCTATATGTCTGTCTTTGTGCCAGTACCATACTGTCTTGATGACTGTGGCTTTGTAGTAGAGCCTGAAGTCAGGCAAGTTGATTCCTCCAGTTCCATTCTTCTTTCTCAAGATTGCTTTGGCTATTCGAGGTTTTTTGTATTTCCATACAAATCTTGAAATTATTTGTTCTAGTTCTGTGAAAAATGTGGCTGGTAGCTTGATAGGGATTGCATTGAATTTGTAAATTGCTTTGGGTAGTATACTCATTTTCACTATATTGATTCTTCCAATCCATGAACATGGTATATTTCTCCATCTATTAGTGTCCTCTTTGATTTCTTTCATCAGTGTTTTATAGTTTTCTATATATAGGTCTTTAGTTTCTTTAGGTAGATATATTCCTAAGTATTTTATTCTTTTCGTTGCAATGGTGAATGGAATTGTTTCCTTAATTTCTTTTTCTACTTTTTCATTATTCGTGTATAGGAATGCAAGGGATTTCTGTGTGTTGATTTTATATCCTGCAACTTTACTATATTTATTGATTAGCTCTAGTAATTTTCTGGTGGAGTCTTTAGGGTTTTCCATGTAGAGGATCATGTCATCTGCAAACAGTGAGAGTTTTACTTCTTCTTTTCCAATTTGGATTCCTTTTATTTCTTTTTCTGCTCTGATTGCTGTGGCCAAAACTTCCAGAACTATGTTGAATAGTAGCGGTGAAAGTGGACACCCTTGTCTTGTTCCTGACTTTAGGGGAAATGCTTTCAATTTTTCACCATTGAGGATAATGTTTGCTGTGGGTTTGTCATAGATAGCTACAAATTCTAAAGGATATCCTCTAGACAGGAAACACAAAAAGGGTGTATAAACCCGAACCCAAAACAATAAAGTAAATGGCAACGGGATCATACTTATCAATAATTACCTTAAACGTAAATGGGTTGAACGCCCCAACCAAAAGACAAAGACTGGCCGAATGGATACAAAAACAAGACCCCTCTATATGCTGCTTACAAGAGACCCACCTCAAAACAAGGGACACATACAGACTGAAAGTGAAGGGCTGGAAAAAGATATACCACGCGAATAGAGACCAAAAGAAAGCAGGAGTGGCAATACTCATATCCGATAAAATAGACTTTAAAACAAAGGCTGTGAAAAGAGACAAAGAAGGCCACTACATAATGATCAAAGGAACAATCCAAGAAGAAGATATAACAATTATAAATATATATGCACCCAATATAGGAGCACCACAATATGTAAGACAAATGCTAACAAGTATGAAAGGGGAAATCAACAATAACACAATAATAGTGGGAGACTTTAATACCCCACTCACACCTATGGACAGATCAACTAAACAGAAAATTAACAAAGAAACGCAAACTTTAAATGATACATTAGATCAGTTAGACCTAATTGATATCTATAGGACATTTCACCCCAAAACAACGAATTTCACCTTTTTTTCAAGTGCTCATGGAACCTTCTCCAGGATAGATCACATCCTGGGCCATAAATCTAAACTTGATAAATTCAAGAAAATCGAAATCATTCCAAGCATCTTTTCTGACCATAATGCATTAAGATTAGATCTCAATTACAGGAGAAAAACTATTAAAAATGCCAACATATGGAGGTTGAACAACACACTTCTGAATAACCAACAAATCACAGAAGAAATCAAAAAAGAAATCAAAATATGCATAGAAACTAATGAAAATGAAAACACAACAACCCAAAACCTGTGGGACACTATAAAAGCAGTGCTAAGAGGAAAGTTCATAGCAATACAGGCATACCTCAAGAAACAAGAAAAAAGTCAAATAAATAAGCTAACTCTACAACTAAAGCAACTAGAAAAGGAAGAGTTGGAGAACCCCAGAGTGAGTAGAAGGAAAGAAATCTTAAAAATTAGGGCAGAAATAAATGCAAAAGAAACAAAAGAGACCATAGCAAAAATCAACAAAGCCAAAAGCTGGTTCTTTGAAAGGATAAATAAAATTGACAAACCATTAGCCAGACTCATCAAGAAGCAAACAGAGAAAAATCAAATCAATAAAATTAGAAATGAAAATGGAGAGATCACAACAGACAACACAGAAATACAAAGGATCATAAGAGACTACTATCAGCAGTTGTATGCCAATAAAATGGACAACGTGGAAGAAATGGACAAATTCTTAGAAAAGTACAATTTTCCAAAACTGAACCAGGAAGAAATAGAAAATCTTAACAGACCCATCACAAGCACGGAAATTGAAACTGTAATCAGAAATCTTCCAGCAAACAAAAGCCCAGGTCCAGATGGCTTCACAGCTGAATTCTACCAAAAATTTCGAGAAGAGCTAACACCTATCCTCCTCAAACTCTTCCAGAAAATTGCAGAGGAAGGTAAACTTCCAAACTCATTCTATGAGGCCAGCATCACCCTAATACCAAAACCTGACAAAGATGTCACAAAAAAAGAAAACTACAGGCCAATATCTCTGATGAACATAGATGCAAAAATCCTCAACAAAATTCTAGCAATCAGAATCCAACAACACATTAAAAAGATCATACACCATGACCAAGTGGGCTTTATCCCAGGGATGCAAGGATTCTTCAATATCCGCAAATCAATCAATGTAATTCACCACATTAACAAACTGAAAAATAAAAACCATATGATTATCTCAATAGATGCAGAGAAGGCCTTTGACAAAATTCAACATCCATTTATGATAAAAACTCTCCATGTCCACTTCTAACTCTTGCTTCCTGACCTGCATACAGATTTCTCAAGAGGCAAGTTAGGTGGTCTGGTATTCCCATCTCTTTCAGAATTTTCCACAGTTTATTGTGATCCCCTGAGTCAAAGGCTTTGGCATAGTCAGTAAAGCAGAAACAGATGTTTTTCTGGAACTCTCTTGCTTTTTCGATGATCCAGCGGATGTTGGCAATTTGATCTCTGGTTCCTCTGCCTTTTCTAAAACCAGCTTGAACATCAGGAAGTTCATGGTTCACGTATTGCTGAAGCCTGGCTTGGAGAATTTTGAGCATTGCTAAACTAGCATGTGAGATGAGTACAATTGTGCGGTAGTTTGAGCATTCTTTGGTATTGCCTTTCTTTGGAATTGGAATGAAAACTGACCTTTTCTAGTCCTGTGGCCACTGCTGAATTTTCCAAATGTGCTGGCATATTGAGTGCATCACTTTCACAGCATCATCTTTCAGGATTTGAAACAGCTCAACTGGAATTCCATCACCACTAGCTTTGTTCGTAGTGATCCTTTCTAAGGCCCACTTGACTTCACATTCCAAGATGTCTGGCTCTAGATTCGTGATCACATCATCACGATTATCTGGGTCGTGAAGATCTTTCTTGTACAGTTCTTCCATGTATTCTTGCCACCTCTTCTTAATATCTTCTGCTTCTGCTTCTGTTAGGTCCATACCATTCCTGTCCTTTATCGAGCCCATCTTTGCATGAAATGTTCCCTTGGTATCTCTAATTTTCTTGAACAGATCTCTAGTCTTTCCCACTCTGTTCTTTCCCTCTATTTCTTTGCATTGATTGCTGAAGGCTTTCTTATCTCTTCTTGCTATTCTTTGGAACTCTGCATTCAGATGCTTATATCTTTCCTTTTCTCCTTTGCTTTTTACCTCTCTTCTTTTCACAGCTATTTCTAAGGCCTCCCCAGACAGCCATTTTGCTTTTTTGCATTTCATTTCCATGGGGATGGTCTTGCTCCCTGTCTCCTGTACAATGTCAGGAACCTCATTCCATAGTTCATCAGGCACTCTATCTATCAGATCTAGGCCCTTAAATCTATTTATATATATATATATAGCATATAAATATATATAAAAGAAATATTAATTGGAAATTAAGAATCTTGAGAAATATTTACCCTGCATAAATTGGCCCAACTCCTTTTAGAACCTCAAATAACCAAATCATTGCTAACCTTACTTTTAGCTCCTGTAATGTATTAATATAATTTGGAAGAGTAACTTTTATGAATTTTTTTCTCAAGAATTAGATAACATGAAGAGTCTTTTGAAGTTACCTTTAGCTACTTTAGTGTACATACTAAAGTAGTGTACTTAGTGTACTCATGATTCCACATAATTAAAGAATTTTTATTATATATAATAAACCTGAAGCCAGAATTCCCATTCTGAAAACTTACAAATAAGTTAACGTTGGGCTGCAGCACTTGTCTCAATTTTTAAAACTTCATATTATAAAAACACTCTGATTTTTTCTTATCACTACTATTTTTCCTATTTTTCATTCTTTTATTAATCAAAATTTATCATTTTAAAATATCTCAACAAATGTGCAATCTACACAGTAAAAATTCTAACTGAAATTAGAATATTCTTGTGTAAATATTGTGTGTAAATGTTCACACAAACATTTACTTGCTTGCTCAGATTTTGTTTGCTGACTTCAAAAAGGAAAAGGCCTGTATACAGTTTTAATATCTTATTTAGATATTTTCTTATACTGCAAATTACAAAGCTGTAATAAAAGTTATGAAAATGTCTGCATCCTCACCCAGCTCCTGTAAGATATAGGAAACTGAAAGTGTGCTGGTTTTCTCAAAGTAGCATAAAAGGTACAGAGATGAAGCACAACTATTCAAGCATTGCTTTTCCTTGGAAATGCAAAACTGAAAGGATATAACATTTCTTTCTCCTATTTGCAAACCTATTCTTAAAAATTTTTGAAATTCCCTTAATGCTTCCAAAGTATTCCCAGTAGGTAGGATGAAGTCAAAGTTGTTCTACTGGGCATTGTAAGCTAATCATCAAATCATCATACATTTTTAGTTATAACAATTAAAACTAAACATAATATCCTCAAAGTTCACTGTCAGGGCATGTTTATAAAATGTCCCTGAATAGAATTTAGAATAAGCTATTTTCCTTCCTCTTATTTTTCTTAATGCTGCGACTCCCCAACTACCTACCTGACTTGCTCACTTGAAACTCCCAAAGGTACCTTAGAATTAACATGTCCAAATCTGAAATTATGGTCTTCCTCTATTCTGTCCTCAAACCTGGTATTCTTCCAGAGTTTCCTGTCACGGGAAATACGGTCACAAACCAAAAGTTTATCTACTAAATATGTCTTACATCCAACTATTTCTTATTATGTAGTCAGTACTAAAATATAAAATACATCCATCTCTTGCCTGGCTTATTAAATAACCTCCTAACTATACTATCTACAACTCCTGACACAGTCATCTGATCTATTTTCCACACTGACACCAAACTGATTCTTATAAAATGTATACTATTTCAGTACCGCACCGTAACACACGCTTGCCGCCATTTAAATGTTGTTAATAATTTCTTGTTGAAAATAAAATAACAACTGAAATTCTTTTTCAGTTTTTTATTCTATATTGGAGTATACCTGATTAACAATGCTGTGTTCATTTCAGGTGTACAGAAACGTGATTCAGTTATACATATCCATGTATCTATCCTTTTTCAAATTCTTTTTCCATTTACTTTGCTATAAAATACTGAGTAGAGTTCCCTGTGCTATATAATAGGTCATTGTTGATTATTAATTTTTTAAAAAAGAAATTATTTGGCTGTTTCAAGTCTTAGTGGCAACACACAGAATCCTCCTTGGGTCATGTGGGATCTTTTGTTGTGTTGTGTGGACTCTATAGTTGTGGCACACAGACTCTGTAGTTGTGGCACACAGACTCTAGAGTTGTGAGACACGGGCTCACTTGCTCCCCAGAATGTGGGGTCCTTGTTTCCTGAGCAGAGATCAAACCCATGACCTCCACGCTGCAAGGCAAACTCTCAACCACTGGACCACCAAGGAAGCTCCAATACGCATTTTAAATATAGCAGTGTGTACATATCAATCCCAGACTCCGTACCTATCCCTCTCCCAGACCTGAACCCCCTGGTAACCATAAGTTCACTCTCTAAGTCTGTAGGTCTGTTTCTGTTAACAGCTGAAATTCTTAAGCCTCATATACATGTCCTTGTACTGAGAAATAGGCCCAATAATTAACTGTATGCAGTTAAGGAATTTTATTGCATTGTATGTATGTATCATTTACAGTAACATTAATTGAACTGATAGATAATTTTCAATATCTAAGTAAATTGAGAAAATAGAAGGTAACTTCTCATTCCTGGTGAGTATAGATCACATGTTCCTAATTGTTCGATTATTCTACCCCAACTGATGGTTCAGAGTCCTAGGCTCCGTCTTATCATTCATGCATTTTCTATACATAACTTTCAGTATTGCTTTTGCTTTAAGCCTTGGCATGTTGGCCACAAGGCATGTGGGATCCTAACTCCCCAACCAGGGATTGAACGTGCACCCCCTTGAAGTGGAAGGTGAAGTCTTAACCACTACACTGCCGGGGAAGTCCCCACACATAACTTTCTTCAGTGACTGTGTTCTCATCTGGATCAAGCTGGAAGGGGAAAATTCACGGGGGATTCCGACTGTGAGGGGCTTATGAGCTAGTATATCACTTGCAATCCTAACCTCAATCATAATACTGCAGTCAATTGAAAAGTGAGGCTATGTGTCTAGGAAGAGAAGAACATGGTTATCTGGATTTGGTTATCAGCTAATGCTTTCTTCTTCTGTACTTCTTTTGTTTGTGATTTACCTGTTTTCTCCTCCTTTCCACTTGCAGAGCACTCTCAGCCTCTCCCAACCAGAGTCAAACTAATTGAAAATTAGTCAAATCCAATTCCCATCTTGTACCTAGCTCAACAAAAAGCTATGCTTTCAAGGTAATATTTTGTTCTCTCCGGCAAACCAGCTATGTCTCTTCTTTGTGTAGATACCAACAATTGTTAATACATATCATCTTGCCACAAGTTATAATTACACACTCCCAAAATGCAATTTTTAACTTATTTGTTTTTAATTGCAGAATAATTACAATATTGTGTTGGTTTCTGCTGAACATCAACATGGCTCAACCATAGGTATACATATGTCTCCTCCCTCTTGAGGCTCCCTCCTAACTCCTGTGCCATCCAACCTTCTAGGTGGTCCCAGAGTACCAGTCTGAGTTCCCTGAATCACACAGCAAATTCCCACTGGCTATCGGTTTTACGTGTTAGTATATATATTTCCATGCTACTCTCTCCATTTGTCCCACCCTCTTCTTACTCCCCACTGGGTCCATAAGTCTGTTCTCTATGTCTGCATCTCCATTGCTGCCCACAAATAGATTTATCAGTACCATCTTTTAGATTCCATAAATATGCATACATGTATAATATTTGTTTTTCTCTTTATGACTTACTTCATTCTTTATAATAGGCTCTAGGTTATCCACCTCATTAAAACTGACTCAAATGTGTTCTTTTTATGGCTGAGTAATATTCCATTGTATATAGGTACCACAGCTTCTTTATCCCTTCATCAGTTGATGGACATCTGCATTGCTTCCATGTCCTAGCTATTATAAATAGTGCTGCAGTGAACACTGGGATATATGTGTTTTTTTCAGTTATGATTTTCTCAGGGTATGTGCCCAGTATTGAGATTGTTGGGTCATATGGTATTTTTATTCCTAGTTTTTTAAGGAATCTCCATACTGTCTTCCATACTGGCTGTATCAATTTATATTCCCACCAACAGTGCAAGACAGTTCCCTTTTCTCCACCCAAAATGCAATTCTTATAGGATTTTTCCAGCATCCTGTGCAGCATATGAACTTTACAAAGGTATCCATAGAACTTATCAGGTTCAATTAACATATTGTCATCAATATAATGAACCCAACTGCTGTTCAAAAAAATTTCTGGAAATAGTTTTCTTCATATATCCCTGGGGCAAGACCTTTAGTTTATACTGTTACCCTTCCAAGATGAATATAAAATACTTCTAATCCTCATTCATGATTGGTATTGGCAGAATACATTTTCCACACATCAATAGCATATATCTCATACCAGATATTGCATTGAAAGTTTCTACAAGGCTGTTTCTGGTTTCTACCATTATCAGCTATGCCCTATACAGTTTTTGCAAAGACTAGGATAGTAAAATAAGGATTTATTGAGGATCATCACCATTGCAGTCTTTGAGTTTCTGAGAATCACACTAGGTTACACCTGATACAGTACTCTGAGATGCAAAATTTCCATTGAATGAAGCTGGCAGACCCCACAGTTTGCATGGGGAAACCCCTAAAGGAGTAGTTGAACTGCTTGTTCTGAGGAAGTCTGTTCTAAAGGTCACAGGCAATTGCAAATCCTTTAACTGATAGAGGAAACCATGATCTAGCACTGTTTATCTGAGGTGCTTTGAATACCTGCAAGAACTGAACTACTTAAAAAATGTTAAATCACAGAATCACCAGAAATAAATGTATGTATTTACCCAACAACCCTCTTGAGTGCTAAGATTTCCTCTCACAAACACTTAGGATGTGGAAATTTGGCATGAGGTGGCCTCAGAAAAGGGGCAACTTTCATTCTCTCTGAATAATGGTTTGCTCATGCCTTTTCAAGCCAAAAGATGTTCCTGCCCCTTCACTTCAGTTCAGTTCAGTCGCTCAGTCATGTCCGACTCTTTGTGACCCCATGAATCGCAGCACCAACCAGTGCAATCGGTGCACCAGCCCCAAGCATCCAGTATCATGCATCGAACCTGGACTGGCAATTCGTTTCATATATGATGTTACAGTCACCAATCCTGTACAACGTTGCTGAAGACTTTATTGCTGAGTCTCTGCTGGCCTGAAATATTTTCTCCAAGTGCCTACTTTATAATTCAAAGAGAGGACACCATGTGGAAAATTTTAGGAATATAGAGTTTGTGAAAAATTCAGTTCTGACAAATATAACCTCTCAAGAGTATATTTTCTATAAGAGAGGCTATGTTGAGAAAAAATTCTTTTGCATCTACATAGGAGAATAGGAAAAGAGATTTTTTGAGATTAATATTAGACTCTTTAAAGTACAAACAGAGAATTGGTAGCACTGGCAGTAATTATTAAGTAACCACACTGCTGTCAAATCCCTGAAAAAATCACATTTTCCTGTTTTACACTCTGCCTAGAATATAAGATGTGACTCTGTGCAGATGTGGTCCACTCCATCTTTCTGCCTATTTCTAGAGAAGTACAAAGTTAACAAGAACCAGGATGAAGGCAAAGATATAAACTGCCCTAACAGCTCCATAACCCTATCATTCTTCATTGTTGGAAAACCTTCCAGATTTTGTGAAAGTACAATAAAGGCCAGAATGAATTCCATTTTTACAGATAAGAATATTAAATAGATTGATTCTATAAGTCACTATCCTGGCAAAGAAAAATGTAACAAAATGTAACAAAAATGTAACAAATTTTCTGAAGCTAATTTTCTACCTCTAAATTATTAAATGATTATACCTAAAACACTTTATGGCTTCATTTTAAGATTCTTATCTGTAGTACCCTGGATTTTCTAAGGAACATCTGCCTACAGCCTATGAGACTATGAGTCCTCTTTGCTATTTAGTAAGTAGCGTAGCATAGTGGTTAAGCAAACAGACTCTATATGTAATAGCATGAATTCAAGTCTTCATTCTGCAAAGGTATAGCTTTGTATCCATAATGGTTCAGAGAACATGTATGTGTATGCTTAATAACTCAGTCATGTCCAACTCTTTAAGGCCCTATGGACTGTAGCCTGCCAGGCTCCTCTATCCAGAGGGATTCTCCAGGAAAGAATACTGAAGTGGTTGCCATATCCTCCTCCAGGGAGTCTTCCAAACCTTGGGATTGAAACCAGGTATCCCGCATTGTAGGTGGATTCTTTACCAGGGAAGCCCCACAGAACATAATACATATATTAACTATGTATATTTAATATTTAACTATTGCTTTCTGTTTTATTTGGTAGATAAATCATCTGAAAAGATGATTTAAATATTTTGACAGTTGATGAGGGACTCTAGGTACTAAAATTAAATATGTTCTATCACTTTCTATGGGCTTCCCTGGTGGCTCAGAGGTTAAAGCATCTGCCTGGAATGCTGGAGACCCGGGTTCGATCCCTGGGTCGGGAAGATCCCCTGGAGAAGGAAATGGCAACCCACTCCAGTACTCTTGCCTGGAGAATCCCATGGAGGGAGGAGCCTGGTAGGCTACACAGTCCATGGGGTCGCAAAGAGTCAGACACAACTGAGCGACTTCACAGACACACACATACACACACACACACTTTCTATAGAAAGAATAATGACAATAAAATAAAGCATTGTGTTCTCACCTGAAATTCCCATAAGAAGATACAGAGATGCCATAAAATACAAACTTTCATGAAGAATTCAGTGTATAAGAACAAAAATGTCAAAACAAATGTTCATTTCTAGTAATATTCTTGAAAAATGCCCTATGAAGAAAAAGGTATTTATATCTGTGTCTTCAAGTCTGTTTGTGAAGATAATATTGAAATTCCCCCAAAGCCATCAAAGATTCCCTATAGAATAAAGTCAACCTACTGGGCATTACACATTAATCAGCAAATCATTTCAAACATTGTTTTGCAGCTATTATTTTTATAGCTAGTTTTGCAACTATTCTTTTATAAAAACAAAAGAATCACTGTTTATTTGTAGAAAAAAAATTGAAAATGTACAAAACACAAAGAAAACAAATTCTTCTAATTTCACTAATCACTTGCCATTACAGCTAACTTTTGGTTTTTTTATGTATAATTATACACAGAAGTTATATAGATACTTACATATACATAATTTATATAAACATTTCTATATACAAATAATATTAAGATAGTTCTGCACATAATTTTTCAAAAATAAGTTCAGCTAAATAATATATTATTCATATTTTTTGTTATTAACTTGAGAAACTTTGGAGTTGTTTCCTTGGCTACATCATTATCATAAAAAGCTATAATTATGAATATACATATAATCATATTACTTATATTAAACTTGGCAAGATATATGCCTGACCTATATGTATTTGGCAAACATGTAAAACTACCAAGAGCTATAAAAATTTGTTTACTGTACCTTTTAGTATAAAGTCAGGAAGGTTGATTCCTCCAGATCTTTTTCTTTCTCAAGATTGCTTTGGCTATTTGGGATCTTCTGAGTTTCCATACACATTTTAAGATTTTTTGTTCTAGTTCTGTGAAAAATGCCATTGGTGTTTGATAGAGATTGCACTGAAGCTGTAGATTGCTTTGGGTGGTATAGTTATTTTCATAATGTTGATTCTTCCAACCCAAGAGCGTGTTGTAGCTCTCCATTTGTATCATCTTTGACTGCTGTCACCAGTGTCTTACAGATTCCTGCATACAGGTCTTCTGTCTCCTTAGGTAGGCTTATTCTTGGTACTTTATTCTTTTTGTTGCAATGGTGAATGGGATTCTTTCCTTAATTTCTTTTCCCAGTTTTTCATGGTTGGTATATAGGAATGCTAGCGAGTTCTGTGTATTAATTGTGTATCCTGCAGCTTTACTAAATTCATTGATTAACTCCAGCAGTTTTCTGGTTGCACCTTTAGGATTTCCTATGTATAGTATCATCACAAGTGCATGTTATTATACTCATTTACACATGAAGAAATTAAGGCACTGTCTACTGAGTTTGCATGCAACACGCATTCTTTCTTCTCTCTATGCGCTAGCAGATTTAATGGAGATTCTTGTAATCACTTTTAACCTCATCTGAGCTTCAGAAAAAAAAAAATAGGTCTTTTGATTTGACATCCTATGCTTTTCCACTGCTCCAGGCTGCCTGATTTGTAAATGGAGGAAATATCAACTCATTATCAATTAAGGTGATTCAGATGAACACGCTTTGAAAGACTTGAAGTAATAGTTAAAGATGAGGTAGTGTCTTTGTCTATTTAAGTGAAAGAGAAGTAGCTCAGTCATGTCCGACTCTTTGTGACCCCATGGACTGAAACCTACCAGAATTCTCCACCCATAGGATTTTCCAGGCAAGAGTAGTTGAATGGGTGGCCATTTCCTCCAGGGAATCTCCCTGACCTGGGTTCCCTATCGAACCCAGGTCTCCCACACTGTAGGCAGGCACTTGTACTCTCTGAGCCACCAGGGAAGTCCGGGCTGCCATAAAAGCTGATGATCCAGACTGGAGAGCTTATGAAGAGCAGAAATTTATTTCTCACCTTACTGGAGGTGGGCAAGTCCAGATCAAGGTGCCAGAATGACCAAATTCTAGTGAAAACCCTTCCCCTGGTTAGTAGCCTACTCATTCTCACTATGTCCTCACATGAAGAATAAAGGTAGGGATCTCTCCGAAACCACTTTTATAAGACTCTCATCCCATTCATGTGGCTCTACCGCATGGATTAAGCAACTTCCAAAAGCCCTTCTGAATATTCATTGAAAGGACTGATGCTGGAGCTGAAACTCCAATACTTTGGCCACCTGATGCAAAGAACTGACTCATTTGAAAAGACCCTGATGCTGGGAAAGATTGAAGACGGGAGGAGAAGGGACAACAGCGGATGAGATAGTTGGATGTCATCACTGACTCCATCGACGTGGGTTTGAGTAAACCCAGGAGTTGGTGATGGACAGAGAGGCCTGGCATGCTGCAGTCCATGGGGTCACAAAGAGTTGGACGTGACTGAGCAACGGAATTGAAAAGCCCTACCTCTTACTACCATCATCTTTGGCAAGTGACTAGTGAAAGTCACTCAATTGTGTCTGATTCTTTGCAACCCCATGGCCATTAGCCTGCCAGACTCTTCTGTCCATGGAATTCTCCAGGCAAGAACACTGGAGTGGGTAGTCATTCTCTTCTCCAGGGGATCTTCCCACCGATGGGTCAAACTCTGGTCTCCAGCACTGCAGGCAGATTCTTTGCCATCTGAGCCACCAGGGAAGCCATCATTTCTAGGGCCTGGTATTTCAACATATGTGTGCTGAGGTGATGCACAAATTCAGATCATAGTAGGTAGGCTTTCGTATTAGGGAGACATCAGAATTCAGACTCCAACTTAGTGGCCATGGATGATTGAGCAATATTAGTCATTTGACTTTCAAAATGTGGTCCAGTGCCTTCAGATTCATCAGAATCACATGAGATGCTTCTGAATAATGAAAAACCTCAGGCCCAGCCCAGAATGATCTGCTGAATCTAAAAACTGTGAGCTCATGGTCATCTAGGTTTGACAATGACAAACTCAAGTGAAAAATCTCTATGTTATTGTCTCCTCTTCTGCTTAAGTGACCAAATTAAAGATTATACAGAGGCTGGGCACTCTAACTATATAAATTAAATACCTAGTGACATTTTATAATAGTTCAGCTGATATTCAGCAGATTGATTTTAATACCTAATAATATGGACAGATGGAGAAGGAAATGGCAACCCATTCCAGAACTCTTGCCTAGAGAATCCCGTGGACAGAGGAGCCTGGTGGGCTGCTGTCCATAGGATCCCACAGAGTCGGATATGACTGAAGCGACTTAGCATGCATGCATTCATTGGAGAAGGAAATGGCAACCCACTCCAGTATTCTTACCTGGAGAATCTCATTGACAGAGGAGCCTGGTGGGCTGCCGTCTATGGGGTCACACAGAGTTGGACACTACTGAAGTGACTTAGCAGCAGCAGCAGCAGCAATATGGACAGAAAATGGAAAACTGTCCAGCTAAAATTTAAGTACCTGCCTAAATATGAGACTCTAATAAGGCAAGAAAAGAATTTCTTAGGGAATAATTGCAGGGTGCTTTTTGTGAACTGATAATCATCTGTTTTCACAGAAGGCATGTTAAGTCTCGTAGAAGATTTGTTTACAGTCATTATCAACACTGGCTGTACATTAGAATCACTTTAAGAGGTTTATAAAACTACCATTGTGGAGAACCCCTCTACAAATTCTAATTTGTTTGGTTTGGGTTGATAACCAAGAGTGAGAACCACTGTCTGTATTCTCTGGGTGAAGAAGAAGAAAATATTCAAGACCTGGTTGATGACATGTATATTTTTCCTGGTTCTGTAACTTATCAACAGGATCTGATACATCAAAAATTATTCCTTTTTATGATATGCTATAAACTGGATTGAGGGTTACCTGAAATGCCCAGTTCTCATGGATTATTACAGGTATTGGATAGATTCCAAACCATCTTTTATATGGGACAGAAAAGCATGTAAGATAAGTTTCTGCAAAGAGGGCACAAGATCCTACGGAAAACCTAGCATAGTGATCTAAATTTTCACGAAGAAACATGAAGTCAGGAAGCAAAACCTGAGGCTCACTGCCACTCTCTTAGTCCAAGGACAAGTGTTACATGAAAAATGCAGTTGAGATTTGGCCAGCCCCATCTCCTTCCCTGTGCCTTTTCAGCCATTAGCATCATCATTCTGTTTTCCTATTTTAGTTAGTCAGTTCAGTCACGCAGTCGTGTCTGACTCTTTGCAATCCCATGAACCACAGCACACCAGGCCTCCCTGTCCATCACCAACTCCCAAACCCATGTCCATTGAGTCGGTGATGCCATCCAACCATCTCATCCTCTGTCATCCCCTTCTCCTCCTGCCCTCAATCTTTCCCAGCATCAGGGTCTTTTCCAATGAGTCAACACTTTGCATCAGGTCACTAAAGTATTAGAGTATCAGCTTCAACATCAGTCCCTCCAATGAACACCCAGGACTGATCTCCTTTAGGATGGACTGGTTGGATCTCCTTGCAGTCCAAGGGACTCTCAAGAGTCTTCTCCAACACCACACTTCAAAAGCATCAATTCTTTGGCGCTCAGATTTCTTTATAGTCCAACTCTCACATCCATACATGACTCCTGGAAAAACCATAGCCTTGACAAGATGGACCTTAGTCGACAAAGTAATGTCTCTGCTTCTGAATATGCTATCTAGGTTGGTCATAACTTTTCTTCCAAGGAGTAAGCGTCTTTTAATTCCATGGCTGCAATCACCATCTGCAGTGATTTTGGAGCCCCCCAAAATAAAGTCTGACACTGTTTCCACTCTTTCCCCATCTATTTGCCATGAAGTGATGGGACCAGATGCCATGATCTTCGTTTTCTGAATGTTGAGCTTTAAGCCAACTTTTTCACTCTCCTCTTTCACTTTCATCAAGAAGCTCTTTAGTTCTTCTTCACTTTCTGCCATAAAGGTGGTGTCGTCTGCATATCTGAGGTCATTGATATTTCTCCCGGCAATCTTGATTCCAGCTTGTGCTTCTTCCAGCCCAGCCTTTTTCATGATGTACTCTGCATATAAGTTAAATAAGCAGGGTGACAATAGACAGCCTTGACATACTCCTTTTCCTATTTGGAACCAGTCTGTAGTTCTATGTCCAGTTTTAACTATTGCTTCCTGACCTGCATACAGGTTTCTCAAGAGGCAGGTCAGGTGGTCTGGTATTCCCATCTCTTTCAGAATTTTCCAGTTTATTGTGATCCCCTGAGTCAAAGGCTTTGACATAGTCAATAAAGCAGAAATAGATGTTTTTTCTGGAACTCTCTTGCTTTTTCCATGATCCAGCGGATGTTGGCAATTTGATCTCTGACTCCTCTGCCTTTTCTAAATCCAGCTTGAACATCTGGAAATTCACAGTTCACGTATTGCTGAAGCCTGGCTTGGAGAATTTTGAGCATTACTTTACTAGCATGTGAGATGAGAGCAATTGAGCATTTTTGACATTGCCTTTCTTTGGGGTTGGAATGAAAACCGACCTTTTCCAGTCCTGTGGCCACTGCTGAGTTTTCCAAATTTGCTGGCATATTGAGTGCAGCACTTTCACAGCATCATCCTTTAGGATTTGAAATCACAGACAACTAGCCAATCTAATCACATGGACCACAGCCTTGTCTAAGTCAGTTAAACCAAGTCATGCCATGTGGGGCCACCCAAGACAGATGGGTCATGGTGGAGAGGTCTGACAGAATGTGGTCCACTGGAGAAGGGAATGGCAAACCACTTCAATATTCTTGCCTTGAGAACCCCATGAACAGTATGAAAAGGCAAAAAGATAGAACACTGAAAGATGAACTCCCCAGGTCAGTAGGTGTCCAATATGCTACTGGAGATCAGTGGAGAAATAACTCCAGAAAGAATGAAGGGATGGAGCCAGAGCAGAAACAACACCCAGTTGTGGATGTGACTGGTGATAGAAGCAAGGTCTGATGCTGTAAAGAGCAATATTGCATAGGAACCTGGAATGTCAGGTCCATGAATCAAGGCAAATTAGAAGTGGTCAAACAGGAGATGGCAAGAGTGAACATCAACATTCTAGGAATCAGCAACCTAAGATGGACTGGAATGGGTGAATTTAACTCAGATGACCATTGTATCTACTACTGTGGGCAGAAATCCTTTAGAAGAAATGGAGTAGCCATCATAGTCAACAAAAGAGTCCGAAATGCAGTACTTGGATGCAATCTCAAAAACGACAGAATGACCTTTGTTCATTTCCAAGCAAACCATTCAATATCATGGTAATCCAAGTCTATGCCTCGACCAGTAATGATGAAGAAGCTGAAGTTGAATGGTTCTATGAAGACCTATAAAACCTTTCTTATTTTGCTCTTATGCAAACACTTATTTGTCCTTATTCATATTTGGCTATTTTTTCCTCTCCCATCTGGTATTTTCTTCTCCCTCTTATAAGACATTACAGTAATAGAGAAGAGTAGTGATTAAAAGCATGGACTTAAGCACCACCTTGCCTGAAATACTAAAGATGTAAAGGAGGTGGAGAATGGCTATCTACTGACATACAGCAATTGCATAATGGCCAAACCTAAATCGTCTGTGTGGCCCTTAGGAAAAAAGAAAGCTTTGCCACAGGCTTTGACCGTGAAGAGAGGGAAACAGGAACTCCTACAGAGCTTCTGCATCCATGGGGAGCAAGCTGTTTAGAATGAGTCCTCACAGCAGAGGCAGAGCTCAGATGCCTCACAGGATTGAGGGTCTGAGCAAACAAATCCCAAACACACTGTACTGAAGGCCGTCTGCCCACTTGGGGCTTTGGGGTATCTGACTCACAAATTGCTTGTTTCCTCACATCAGTTAATAGGCTAGGGGTCAGGAGAATGTGTCATGTTCATGGAGATATCATTTCCCTTATTTCTCACTAACATATTTACAAGGCGAAATGTTACTAAGTCAACAGGCTAAGGGCAAAAGGGCCAGTTGGAAACTATGCTTAGCTTTTGTAAAGAAAAGTCCATTTAAGTTATGTAATTATGATTTGATCAAGCATACCTATTATTCATGTAGCTGCCAATTCCTGATATATATATGTATACATACACATGTATAAATTCATTCATTCAGTATGTGTGTGTCAGGAAAAGGGACTCAGTAAGGTGACTTAATAAATTAAGAAAGAGAAGTTTTTAATAGCTTTTAAAAACTTAAAAGCTTAAAATTATAGGAAAATTAACTATTTTTATCATTTCTTAATTTTTGTACCTTTTTATGAATAATATGCAAATCTAATTTAATTTGTAAAATTACGGTTAAAACTCTTAGACATGTTCATTTAACTACCTCAAGTTTCATTATAAGTATTAACTGAAGAGAAGGTTTTGAAAAATTATGTGCTCAGGAATTATTTTGGAGGGCATGAGTAATTTATAAATAGAAATTTCACATGGACTTGAGTCTTCCTTTAAAAGCATGTAAGTTCATAAAAATTTTAAAACATGTGTATCTGGAAATAGAAGAGCTTATACATATTTCAAGCTTAGTAATTTGAGAACTGCAGTTTCATTCATAAGAATGGATTTAAACCAACAAGTAAGTGATATCTTACCCTGTTCATCAGTTATTTTGTGGTCCTAGGTTCACTTATAAGTAAGGCAAGCATATCTAATCTAAATATTATTATTAATTGGTTTAACAACTACTTAGCTGGCCCCTGTGTGCAAAACCCAGGTCCAGTTATTATACTTTATGTAAATGGAGAGTAAAAAGGAAAGACTATGAAAGTTTTTTTGATAAATGTTTATTTTTTAATTATTTTTCCAAGTGCACCTAAAACTTCCTTGTTTCTTAGACTATAAATAAAAGGGTTTAGCAGGGGAATTATAATTGTGTAGAACAGTGAATACATTTTATCCTGATACTGATCCTGGCCAGACCCCGGACGCACATACATGAAGAAGAGAGTGCCATAGAATAGGGAAACAGATAGAAGGTGGGCGCTGCACGTGGAGAAGGCTTTGCTCCTGCCCTTTGCAGACTTCTTTCTCAGGATGGCAAAGAGGACACAAGTATAGGAGACTATAATACCCATAAAAGTAAAAGCCTGTATAAAAGCAGAAAAAATAAAAACCACTAATGCATTAATAGATGGATCAGTGCAAGAAATTGTAAAAAGTGGCAAGATTTCACAGTAGAAATGATGTATTCTATTAGACCTGCAGAAAGATAATCTAGATAATAATCCTACATGTATTATAGGATGCAGAAAACCAATTGCATATGATGCACTTATCAACCAAGTGCAGAGTCTGTGGCACATCACCACTGGGTAAAGCAAGGGGTTGCATATGGCTACATAGCGGTCATAGGCCATCACCACCAGGAGGAAACACTCTGTGGTGGCACTGGCACCAAAAAAATAGTATTGGGCCATGCACTCAAAGAGAGACATCATTTGACTCTTGTCTAAGGTGTTGACAAGCATCTTGGGAGTCACAGAAGATGACAAGCAAGCATCTGCAAAGGCCAAGCTGCCCAGGAATGAGTACATGGGGGTGTGAAGATGGGGGTCCTTCCAGATAAGAAAAATCAGCCCAAGGTTGCCCACCATGGTGGTGAGGTAGATGATCAGAAACACCAGAAACAGGGGGACCTGCAGCCCTGGGAGATCTGTGAGTCCTGTGAGAACAAACTCCGTCACCAGAGTCTTGTTTGCCTCCATCATATCCACTCAGGCTAATCACTACAATGGAGAATTGAAAGGAAAAACATTAATCAAGGTTCATGAAAACTTATACTGGATTGCAATTTCATATTTCTACATTTCAGATGCTCTGTGCTGAACAAATATAAAGGTATAAGGTCTTTCTTTTTTAAAACACACTTAAGAGTGTTAATATTAGTCACTCCATCATTTCCAACTCTTTGTGAGCCCATGGACTGTACCCCACCAGGCTCCTCTGTCCATGGAATTCTCCAGGCAAGAATACTGGATGGGTAGCCATTCCCTTCGCCCTGGTATCTTCCTGACCCAGGGACTGAATGCAGGTGTCCTACGTTGCAGGCAGATTCTTAAATGCTTGAGCCATCAGGGAAATCTCTAAGAGTATTAAGTATATTATAAAGAATTTTGAGGATAAAGGGGTTTTTTAAAGGTTTTAAAAATATATACATTTACTTAAATGTTAATGGAGTAAGATGTTAACACCACTTGACTTAGTCCATAACTTTCACTCATTAATACCTTGAAATTGAATGTATTCACAGTGAAATGTACAAAGTTAAGAATAAAAAGTATATAGTATGTTTTAGTCTATAATCTCCAAAAAGTGAGAACTGTTGAGGTTCAAGAGTGTTTTCACTCTTTCTTAAAAACTCAATTGTAACTTTCCTATTGAACCAAAAAATGAGCTATACTTTTGTACTACTGATATGTTTCATTATTTCCTATTAAGACATTAATGGGTAAAGTAGTAATATAGTAAGTTAAAATTTCATTTTTGCTGTGTCCTGTCCATTACCATTATGTTGTTTGATTGTGTATTCATAAAAAAATTACCCCAAATTCCTAATAGACTCTTTTGGTTATACATGCCTCAAAGTAAAACCAAATTTCAAATAGATTCTTTTTAATTTTACTGAATAAATTCTTATATGTGAGCATAATCATTCATTTAGTCATCAAACATTTATTTAGTTCTTCCTAAGCTAGAACACTGTTCTTCCTAGCTTAGTCATTCACAGAAACTTTAATTCAGCATTTTACCAGTAAAGCTAAAATAAGCCCTCCTTTAAGAAGTAGAGGTGGTGGGGTGGCAGGGCGGGGGGTGGGGGTGGGGTGTGGCGAGAATCTAAGAGCTTTGGCAGTACCTGCCAATGTAGACAGTTAGTGCAGTTAATCAAGAATGTTTTTAATATGTCAGAAGCATATAACTCCAAAACAATTATAAGAATTTTCCTTCCCTTCCTTTTTTTGAGATTACAAGTGAAACTATCGAAATCAGGATAGAATGTAACATTATTAAAGATACCACAGTGGAAAAATACCTGCTGTTTTGAATATCTGGAGTCAAATAGTAAAAACCTAAATTTTGTTTAAATCCCAATCAAATGAGGAGAGAAAACGAAACACATTAATAGGCAGTGGCTAAATTAAGATAGGTAAGGAGAAAAGTGCTCCAAATTACACATGTATTAATACCTGTTAACTGTATAGTCCTGGGAAGCAAATGCACAGGCTAGATCCTATGCAAACCCCAGGGTAAACCTAAGTCCACATCATCACAATGCATTTTATCAACGACAAAGAGTATACATTTCTGAATATAAAATATATTTGGTACATCCACATCCTTGCCTTAGTTAGCTGAAGAAGGGTCTGCTGCTGCTACTGCTGCTAAGTCGCTCCAGTCGTGTCCGACTCTGTGCGACCCCATAGACGGCAGCCCCCCGGGCTCCCCAGTCCCTGGGATTCTCCAGGCAAGAACACTGGAGTGGGTTGCCATTTCCTTCTCCAATGCATGAAAGTGAAAAGTGAAAGTGAAGTCGCTCAGTCGTGTCCAACCCTTAGCAGCCCCATGGACTGCAGCCTACCAGGCTCCTCCGTCCATGGGATTTTCCAGGCAGGAGTACTGGAGTGGGGTACCATTGCTTTCTCTGGAAGAAGGGCCTAGCTTTCTAGAAACAGCCGATCTAAGTATATAACCATGCAAGAGAATACATGTAAGACTTGAATGCACAGTTCCCTGACTTTTATTACATATCCAGTCATGTGGGAGTCATTCCAGCACAAATTTTTATTTCTATAATCTAGTTGCCAATTCTTCAGAATGTAACTAGATTTCACTAGAAGTCTATGGCAGCCTGAAACATTTTCTGAAAGTGCCTACACTGCACTTCAAAAAACAAAGAAACAATGCAGAAAATTTGAGAAAGATAGGGTTTGTGAATTAAGTTCTAACAAGATAAATATTTGAACAGTAAATGTGTATAGAAGAATTGGGGTATTTTCTACAGGAAGGAACCTAGAGGTTTCTTTTTTCTTTAAAAGGAGGTGGAGGGGTGTTGTGTTGAGGAAAACAGTTCTGCAACTTCATAAGAGATGGGGGAAAAAAACTTGTTTGAGATTTATATTAGACTTTCAAAAGGTCTGCGAGCAGCGGCAGTAGTCATTTATGAGTAAGCACACTGCTGCATATCGCTGAAAGGGGCAGATTGTCTTCATTTTCACTCTGCCCAGAATATGATAATGAGATGTGGCTTGGGGTAGATACAATGAATTCCTTTCTGCCTGTCTCCAGAGAAATGCAATCTAAACGAGGACCAGGTTGAAGACAAAGGCAGAGACACCTCTTAAAAGCTCTCTATGATTCATCATTGTTGGCAAAACTTCCAAATTTTGTGACAATAAGGTAAAGGCTAGAATGAATTCCTCTTTTACAGACATTCATAAATAGATTGGCTCAGTAACTCATCTTGGCAAAAAAAAAAAAAACAATGTTCACAAAAATGTAACAAAATTTCTGTGGCTTTGAGTCTCAATTTTACCTCTGAATTACTGAACGATTATACCTAAGCCACTTTGTGACCTTATTCTAAGATTCTCATCTGTAGTACTGGATTCTCTAAGGAACATCTGTCCACAGTTTGAGTCTGTGACTCCTCTTCGCCAATTAAGTAGCAGAGAATGTAAGTTAAGCACACAGGCTCAAATTCATATGCATGAATTCAAATCTACAAATTCATTCTATAGGTATATAGCTTGTATCCATAAGGTTCAGAGGATTGAATATAATAGTTTTTTTTTAACTATTCAGGATTGCTCTCTCTTCCATTTGCTAGGTAAGTGAAAATTTTTTTCAGATATTTTGACAACTCCTGAGAAACTTTTGGTACTAAAATGATATACCCTATCACTTTTTATTATGGGAAGAATAATGACAATAAAACAGCATTCTTACCCAATCCCCATAAGAGGATGCAAAGATGCCATGAAATGTAAATTTTCATAAAGAACTTTCAAAATGCCAAAAAATGTCAAAAACAGTTATTCATCTCATATTAATCTTCATTGAGAAATTCAGTTTAGAAGGACAGGTATTTATATTCTCCCATCTTCAAATCTGTTTGTGAAAGTAATAGTGAAACTCCCTCAATGCTCCCAAAAGATTCCCTGTAGAATAAAGTCAGTCTACTGGGTATTACAAGTTAATCAACATATCATTTTGAACATACTCTTTTGCAGTTATTATTTTTATAGCTTCTTTCATTCTTCTAAAAGCAATTTAAGTTTAATACTAAACAATGGCAACTTAATTGTTAAGTTAATATAAAAAAGTAGGAAAGCACAAAGAAAACAAATTGCTATAATCTCACTTAATCACTGAAAAATACAGTTAACTTTTGGGGTATTTTTTCTTCTACCTTTAACCAATGCATATAGCACTATTGGTGTATTAACATATATATATATTATACATACATTTATATGTAATTTATTTTAAAATTATATGATTATGATTCTGCTATACATATTTTTAACAAATTATTTTAATTGAATAATACATCCTTTCTATTTTCCTGTACTCTTAGTTTGAAAAACTTGTGGCTTGTCTCTCTGGCTATGTCAGTTTTATAAAACTCTATAGTTATAAAGTTGTAGAGATGAAGCTAATTTGTCCAAATATGTGTGTGATGTTAAGGATTTTATTTCAACAAATCTTTAATGGACTTCTTGGGAAATTGTGCTGATTTACACTACAAACTTTAAAATTACTAATTTCCCAAACTTTATACTACCACAAAGAAATTTATTATATAGTTGGCCCTTGAACAACACAGGTTTGAGTGCACAGTCCACTTATACTCAGGTTTTTTCCCATGTTAAATTCTATAGCACTACACAATCTGCTGTTGGTCATATCCATGGTGGCAGAACCATGATTACAAAGCGACCATATTTTCAGAGGGCCAGCTATATGTTAGACCAGATTTTCAAGAGAGCAGAGGGTCATCACTCCTAACCAGCATTATTCAGGGGTCAAGTGTGTATAAATATATAGGTATACACATCTTCATATATATACACAAATACACAGATTCACATAATTATGTTTATTAATATATTTATATTTACGATTAAACTTGGTAAGAAATATTCCTGACCTTATATATTTGGCAGAAATGTAAAACTACTGAAAAGCATAAACATTTGTTTAATATATGAAAATTCATCATTTCACCTAAATTGGAAGAATTGAAATCTAGTAAAGGTGTTAATTTTACCAAATTATTATATAAGTTATAGGCAATCTCAAAAAAGAAATATTGAATAGTTTGATTAGTAAATGATAATTCATAAGGAATCAAACTGGTTTTTTACATGTCAAAAGAATTTTACAAAAAAAAATAAAGACCAGAGATTTTCCCTGCTCAATATTGCAAAATATCATAAAGTTAACTAACAATTGAAACTATGTTTGATGTCATCAAAGTTCACTATGAGTACAAATTCACTAAAATATGATAGTCTTCTTCTATTATGGAAAGAAAGAATATCAAAGGTGATTGAAAGCATAGACTTTTAAAGACAGACTTGGGATCAAAACTGGCTTTATCTCTAAAACTGTGACCAATAACTTAAATCCTGTAAGCCCTGATTTTCTCATTTTGAAAGAAAGTTAATAATGTGTACTGACAGGATTGTTGATTTGCACTTACAGTATTGTTGCAAGAATCGGATGAGAGGATAAACAATAAGTCTTAGCATTGTACTTGACAGGTAGCAAAGGCTCATTAAATATTAACTTAATTTGTGTTGGTTATTCTATTGATTCATAAATAAAACAGCTAAGCTCTTTTGTAAGGGAAAGGTATTTTGAGTGAGCAGAATTGAAATATTGCTAACTGCTGAAAATAATAGTTTAACTTTGTACATAAAACAGCTTTTACATCTAGCTCATGCCATCTGCAACTTGGCACAGAAACCAGAAAAGTCAAAAAAGTGATTTTTGTGGAGTAAATGAGAGTATCACTTGAATGAAAAAAAAACCTATAGGATTTACATATTACACTTATTTATTTTACTGAAATATAGTTGATTACAGTGTTAACTTAGTTTCAGATATAAAATGGTGATTCTATATTTTTACAGATTATACTACATTTAATTTATCCTTAAATACTGGCTACAGTCTCTGTGCTGTACAGTATCTCCTTGTAGCTTATTAATAATATGCATGGGAGTTTGTACCTCTTAATCCCCTACCCCTCTATTGATCCACTGCCCTTCCCTCTCCTGCCACCCTCCAGTAGCCCCTAGTTTGTTCTCTACATTTGTGAGCCTACTTCTGTTTTGTTATATTTATTAATTTGTCTTATTTATTAGGCTCCACATGTAAGTGAAAGTATGCAGCATTTGTCTTTCTCTGTCTGGCTTATTTCACTAAGCATCATACCGTCCAGGTCTATCCATGTTGTTTCAAAAGGAAGGTCTTCATTTTTTTCTGACCGAGTAGTTTTCCATTGTGTATATATGCCATATCTTCTTTATCATCTGTTTATGGGCTCTAAGCTTTCTTCCATATCTCGGATATTGTAAATAATGCTGCTGTGAACATTGTCGTTATTCAGTCGCTCAGTCGTGTCGGACTCTTTGCCGCCCAGTGGACTGCAGCACACCATGTTCCCTGTCCTTCATCTCTCCCTGAGTTTGTGCAAACTCATGTCCATTGAGTTGATGATGCCATCCAACCATCTCATCTTCTGTCATCTCCTTCTCCTCCCACCCTCAATCTTTCCCAGCATCAGGGTCTTTTTCGGTGAGTCGGCTCTTCACATCAGGGGGTCAAAGTATTGGAGCCTCAACTTCAGCTTCAGTCCTTCCAATGAATATTCAAGATTTATTTCCTTTAGGATTGACTGGTTTGATCTCCTTTCTGTCCAAGGGATTCTCAAGTGTCATTTCCAGCACCACAGTTTGAAAGCATCAATTCTTTGACGCTCAGCCTTCATTATGGTCCAACTCTCATCTCCATGGGCTTCTTTGTGGCTCAGCTGGTAAAGAACCCACCTGCAATGCGGGAGACCTGGGTTCGATCTCTGGGTTTGGAAGATCCCCTGGAGAAGGGAAAGGCTACCCACTCCAGTATTCTGGCCTAGTGAATTCCATGGACTGTATAGTCTGTGGGGTCACAAAGGATTGGACACAACTGAGCGACTTTCACTTTTCACTCATACCCATACATGACTACTGGAAAAACGATAGCTTTGACTATATGAACCTCTGTCAGCAAAGTGATCTCTTTTCTTTTTAGAACACTGTCTAGGTTTGTCATAACTTTTCTTCCAAGGAGGAAGCATCTTTTAATTTCATGGTTGCAGTCACCATCTGCAGTGGTTTTGGAGTCCAAGAAAATAAAGTCTGTCCCTGCATCACTTTTTTCCTGATCTGTTTGCTGTGACGTGATGAGACCAGATGTCATGATCTTAGTTTTTTGAATGTTAAGTTTTAAGCCAGGTTTTTCACTCTCCTCTTTCACCCTAATCAAGAGGCTCTTTAGTTCCTCTTCACTTTCTGCCATTAGAGCAATATCATCTGCAATCTGAGGTTGTTGATATTTCTCTGTGCAATCTTGACTCCAGCTTGTGCTTCATCCAGCCCAGCATTTCGTATGATGTAATCCTCATAAAAGTTAAATAAGCAGTCAGTCAGTTCAGTCGTTCAGTCGTGTCTGACTCTGCGACCACATGAACTGCAGCATATCTTTTTGTCTTTTCATGCTGTTCATGGGGTTCTCAAGGTAAGGACACTGAAGTGGTCTGCCATTCCCTTCTCTAGTGGACCACGTTTTGTCAGAACTCTCCACCATGACCTGTCTGCCATGGGTGGCCCTACACAGCATGGCTCACAGTTTCATTGAGTTAGACAAGGCTGTGGTCCATGTGATCAGTTTGGTTAGTCTTCTGTGATTGTGGTTTTCATTCCGTCTGCCCTCTGATGAATAATGATAACAGGCTTATAGAAGCTTAAGCCTGGTGGAAGAGACTGACTGTGGAAGAAACTGGGTCTTGCTCTGATGGGTGGGGCCATGCTCAGTTCAGTTCAGTCGTTCAGTTGTGTCTGACTCTTTGCAACCCCGTGAATCACAGCACACCAGGCCTCCCTGTCTATCACCAATTCCCGGAGTTCACTCAAACTCACATCCATCAAGCCGGGGATGCCATCCAGCCATCTCATCCTCTGTCGCCCCCTTCTCCTCCTGCCCCCAATCCCTCCCAGCATCAGGGTCTTTTCCAATGAGTCAACTCTTCGCATGAGGTGGCCAAAGTATTGGAGTTTCAGCTTCAATATCAGTCCTTCCAATGAACACCCAGGACTGATCTCCTTTAGGATGGACTGGTTGGATCTCCTTGCAGTCCAAGGGACTCTCAAGAGTCTTCTCCAACACCACAGTTCAAAAGCATCAATTCTGCAGCGCTCAGCTTTCTTCACAGTCCAATTCTCACATCCATACATGACCACTGGAAAAACCATAACCTTGACTAGACAGACCTTTATTGGCAAAGTAATATCTCTGCTTTTCAATATGTTATCTAGGTTGATCATAACTTTCCTTCCAAGGAGTAAGCATCTTTTAGTTTCATGGCTACAATCACAATCTGCAGTGATTTTGGAGTCCAAAAAAATAAAATCTGACAGTTTCCACTGTTTCCCCATCTATCTGCCATGAAGTGATGATACCAGATGCCATGATCTTAGTATTCTGAATGTTGAGCCTTAAGCCAACTTTTTCACTCTCTTCTTTCACTTTCTCAACAGGCTTTTTAGTTCCTCTTCACTTTCTTCCATAAGGGTGGTATCATCTGCATATCTAAGGTTGCTGATATTTCTCCCGGCAATCTTGATTCCAGCTTGTGCTTCTTCCAGCCCAGCTTTTCTCATGATGGGCCATGCTCAGTTCAGTTCAGTTCAGTTCAGTCGCTCAGTCATGTCCGACTCTTTGCAATACCATGAACTGCAGCACGCCAGGCCTCCCCGTCCATCACCAACTCCCGGAGTTCACTCAGACTCACGTCCATTGAGTCTGTGATGCCATCCAGCCATCTCATCCTCGGTTGTCCCTTCTCCTCCTGCCCCCAATCCTTCCCAGCATCAGAGTCTTTTCCAATGAGTCAACTCTTCTCATGAGGTGGCCAGAGTACTGGAGTTTCAGCTTAAGCATCATCCTTCCAAAGAAATCCCAGGGCTGATATTCAGAATGGACTGGTTGGATCTGCTTGCAGTCCAAGGGACTCTCAAGAGTCTTCTCCAACACCACAGTTCAAAAGCATCAATTCTTCGGTGCTCAGCCTTCTTCACAGTCCAACTCTCACATCCATGCATGACCACTGGAAAAACCATAGCCTTGACTAGACGGACCTTAGTCGGCAAAGTAATGTCTCTGCTTTTGAATATGCTATCTAGGTTGGTCATAACTTTTCTTCCAAGGAGTAAGCATCTTTTAATTTCATGGCTGCAGTCACCATCTGCAGTGACTTTGGAGCCCAAAAAAATAAAGTCTGACACTGTTTCCACTGTTTCCCCATCTATTTCCCATGAAGTGATGGGACTGGATGCCATGATCTTCGTTTTCTGAATGTTGAGCTTTAAGCCAACTTTTTCACTCTCCTCTTTCACTTTCATCAAGAGGCTTTTTAGTTCCTCTTCCCTTTCTGCCATAAGGGTGGTGTCATCTGCATACCCGAGCTTATTGATATTTCTCCTGGCAATCTTGATTCCAGCTTGTGTTTCTTCCAGTCCAGCGTTTCTCATGATATACTCTGCATAGAAGTTAAATAAGCAGGGTGACAATATACAGCCTTTACGCACTCCTTTTCCTATTTGGAACCAGTCTGTTGTTCCATGTCCAGTTTTAACTGTTGCTTCCTGATCTGCATATAGGTTTCTCAAGAGGCAGGTTAGGTGGTCTGGTATTCCCATCTCTCTCAGAATTTTCCACAGTTTATTGTGATCCCCTGAGTCAAAGGCTTTGGCATAGTCAATAAAGCAGAAATAGATGTTTTTCTGGAACCCTCTTGCTTTTTTGATGACCCAGTGGATGTTGGCAATTTGATCTCTGGTTCCTCTGCCTTTTCTAAATCCAACTTGTACATCTGGAATTTCTCAGTTCACATATTACTGAAGCCTGGCTTGGAGAATTTTGAGCATTACTTTACTAGTGTGTGAGATGAGTGCAATTGTTCAGTAGTTTGAGCATTCTTTGGCATTGCCTTTCTTTGGGATTGGAATGAAAACTGACCTTTTCTAGTCCTGTGGCCACTGCTGAGTTTTCCAAATTTGCTGGCATATTGAGTGCAGCACTTTCATAGCATCATCTTTCAGGATCCGAAAGAGCTCCACTGGGATTCCATCACCTCCACTAGCTTTGTTCACAGTGATGCTTCCTAAGGCCCACTTGACTTCACATTCCAGGATGTCTGGTTCTAGATGAGTGATCACATCATCGGGATTATCCAGGTCGTGAAGATCTTTTTTGTACAGTTCTTCCATGTATTCTTGCCACCTCTTCTTAATATCTTCTGCTTCTGTTAGGTCCATACCATTCCTGTCCTTTATCGAGCCCATCTTTGCATGACATGTTCCCTTGGTATCTCTAATTTTCTTGAACAGATCTCTAGTCTTTCCCACTCTGTTCTTTCCCTCTATTTCTTTGCATTGATCACTGAAGAAGGCTTTCTTATCTCTTCTTGCTATTCTTTGGAACTCTGCATTCAGATGCTTATATCTTTCCTTTTCTCCTTGGCTTTTTACTTCTCTTCTTTTCACAGCTATTTGTAAGGCCTCCCCAGACAGCCATTTTGCTTTTTTGCATTTCATTTCCATGGGGATGGTCTTGCTCCCTGTCTCCTGTACAATGTCAGGAACCTCATTCCATAGTTCATCAGGCACTCTACTCAGTAAATCTTTAATCCAATTTTCTGTTGATGGGTGGGGCTGTGTTCCATCCCTGTTTTTTGGCCTGAGGCCAAACTGTTGAACCATGCCCCCAGCAGAAACTCCTGGAGACTCACAGGCAAGTCTGACTCAGTCTCTTGTGGGGACACTGCTCCTTTCTCCTGGTGCATGCAGGTTTTGTTTGTGCCCCCCAAGAATCTGTTTACTTGGTCCTATGGAACTTCTGTAATCAAATCCCACTGGCCTCCAAAGTCAAATTCCCTGAGGGTTCTCAGTCCTTTTGCAAGACCCCCAGATTGGGAAATGTGTTGTGGGTCTTAGAACTTTCCTATCAGTATGAGAATTTCTTTGGTATAATTGTTCTGCAGTTTGTGGGTTGTCTGCTTGGTGACTCTATGGTGGGTACCGCATGACCCAGGTCTCACTATCCTTATCCAAGAGCCTTGTTTTGGAGACTGGAGTCCACTGGCAGAGTTCTGGACAGATGACCCTGGTCTTTCCAGGAGAGAGAAGTGTTTGTGTTCCCTAAATAAGCAGAGTTTACAATATACAGACTTGATGTACTCCTTTCCCAATTTTAAACCATTGTTCCATGTCTGGTTCTAACTGTTGCTTCTTGAGCTATATACAGGTTTCTTAGGAGACAGGTAAGGTGGTCTACTATTCCTGTCTCTTTAAGAATGTTCCATTGTTTATTGTTATCCACACAAAGGCTTTTGCATAGTCAATGAAGCAGAAGTAGATGTTTTTCTGGAATTCCTTTGCTTTTTCTATGATCCAACAGATGTTGGCAATTTGATCACTGGTTCCTCTTCCTTTTCTAAATCCAACTTATACATCTGGAATTTCTCAGTTCACATATTGCTGAAGCCTAGCTTGTAGGATTTTGAGTGGTACCTTGCTAGCATGCGAAATGAGCTCAGTTGTATATTAACTTGAACATTCTTTGGCATTGCCCTTCTTTGAGATTGGAGTGAAAACTGACCTTTTCCCATCTGTGGCCACTGCTGAGTTTTCCAAATTTGCTGGCATATTGAGTGCAGCACTTTCACAGCATCATCTTTTAGGATTTGAAATGGCTCAGTTGGAATTACATCACTTCCATTAGCTCTGTTTGTAGTGATGCTTCCTAAGGCCCACTTGACTTCACATACCAGAATCACTGGCCCTAGGTGAGTGATCACACCATCATGATTATCTGGGTAATGAAGATCTTTTTCGTATATTTCTTCTGTGTATTCTTGCCACCTGTTCTTAATATCTTCTGCTTCTGTTAGGTCCATACCATTTCTGTCCTTTATTGTGCCTGTCTTTGCATGAAATGTTCCCTTGGCGTCTCTAATTTTCTTGAAGAGATCTCTAGTCTTTCCCATTCTATTATTCTCCTCTATTTCCCTCCACTGATCACTTAAGAAGGCTTTTTTATTTCTCCTGGCTATTGTCTGGAACTATGCATTCAGTTGGGTATATCTTTCCCTTTCTCTTTTGCCTTTCACTTCTCTTTTCTCAGCTATTTGCAAGGCATCCTCAGAAAACCACTTTGCCTTCTTGAATTTCTTTTTCTTAGGGATGGTTTTGGTCACCACCTCATATACAACATTACAAATCTCCATCCATAGTTCTTCAGACATTGTGTCTACCATATCTAATCCCTTGAATTTATTTGTCACCTCCATCATATAAAGGATTTGATTTAGTTCATACCTGAATAGTCTAAAGGTTTTCCTTACTTTCTTCAGTTTAAATCAGAATTTTGCAATAAGGAGTTCATGATCTAGCCAGAGTCAGCTTCCAGTCTTGTTGTTGCTGATTATGTAGAGCTTCTCCGTCTTCGGTGGCAAAGAATATAATCAATCTGATTTTGATTGATTATAAAATGATGTCTATGTGTAGAGTGTTCAGGGTGGTATGGCCATAGACATGACCCAGATAATCATGATGATGTGATCACTAATCTGGAGTCAGACATCTTGGAAAGTGAAGTCAAGTGGGCCTTAGAAAGCATCACTATGAACAAAGCTAGTTGAGGTGATGGAATTCCAGTTGAGCTGTTTCGAATCCTGAAAGATGATGCTGTGAAAGTGCTGCACTCAATGTGCCAGCACATTTGGAAAACTCAGCAGTGGCCACAGGACTGCAAAAGGTCAGTTGTCATTAAAATTCCAAAGAAGGGCAATGTCAAGAATGCTCAAACTACCGCACAATTGCACTCATCTCACACTCTAGTAAAGTGATGCTTAAAATTCTCCAAGCCAGGCTTCAGCAATATGTGAACCGTGAACTTCCTGATGTTCAAGCTGGTTTTAGAAAAGGCAGAGGAACCAGAGATCAAATTACCAATATCCAATGGATCATCAAAAAAGCAATAGAGTTCCAGAAAAACATCTATTTCTGCTTTATTGACTATGTCAAAGCCTTTGACTGTGTGGATCACAATAAACTGTGGAAAATTCTGAAAGAGATGGGAATACCAGACCACCTAACCTGCCTCTTGAGAAACCTATATGCAGGTCAGTAAGCAACAGTTAGAACTGGACATGGAACAACAGACTGGTTCCAAAAAGGAAAAGGAGTATGTCAAGGCTGTATATTGTCACCCTGCTTATTTAACTTATATGCAGAGTACATCATGAAAAAGGCTGGGCTGGAAGAAGCACAAGCTGGAATCAAGATTGCCGGGAGAAATATCAATAACCTCAGATATGCAGATGACACCACCCTTATGGCAGAAAGTGAAGAAGAGCTAAAAAGCCTCTTGATGAAAGCGAAAGTGGAGAGTGAAAAAGTTGGCTTAAAGCTCTACCTTCAAAAAACGAAAATTCAGAAGATCATGGCATCTAGTCCCATCACTTCTTGCGAAATAGACGGGGAAACAGTGGAAACAGTGTCAGACTTTATTTTGGGGGGCTCCAAAATCACTGCAGATGGTGATTGCAACCATGAAATTAAAAGACGGTTACTCCTTGGAAGAAAAGTTATGACCACCCTAGACAGCATATTGAAAAGCTAACGGACCGTTGCCAACAAAGGTCCGTCTAGTCAAGACTATGGTTTTTCCAGTGGTCATGTATGGATGTGAGAGTTGGACTGTGAAGAAAGCTGACCACCAAAGAATTAATGCTTTTGAACTGTGGTGTTGGAGAAGACTCTTGAAAATCCCTTGGACTGCAAGGAGATCCAACCAGCCCATTCTAAAGGAGGTCAGTCCTGGGATTTCTTAGGAGGGAATGATGCTGAAGCTGAAACTCCAGTACTCTGGCCACCTTATGAGAAGAGTTGACCCCTTGGAAAAGACTCTGATGCTGGGAGAGATTGGGGGCAGGAGGAGAAGGGGACGACCAAGAATGAGATGGCTGGATGGCATCACTGCCTCGAAGGTTGTGAGTCTGAGTGAACTCCGGGAGTTGGTGATGGACAGGGAGGCCTGGCGTGATGCAATTCATGGAGTCGCAAAGAGTCAGACACGACTGATCGACTGAACTGAACTGATGTGTAGAGTTGTCTCTTGTGTTGTTTACTATGACCAGTGTGTTCTCTTGCCAAAACTCTGTTAGCCTTTGGCCTGCTTCATTTTGTACGCCTAGGCCAAACTTGCCTGTTACCCCAGGTGTCTGTAACTCTGGTACCTCCAGACAATTGAATAATATTCAGTGCCAAAAGGAAATGAGTTATCAAGCCATGGAAAGATATGGAAGCAACTTAAAGTGGAGGATTTTAAGATTTATTTACTCTAAAGTTACTGATGAGACACTGTTTGCAAAGGTGTAGTAACATAGGCCAATGTAACATAATAGGTTTTCTCCCATAGGCAATAGGAAGTCATTTTAACCAGAGAAAAGATGTTAGAAAAAGAAACATCACCAACAGAAATTTTGCAACTGCAAATAGAAGAGAGGAAAGTAGAAAGGCTTGAGGCAAGGAGGCTGACTGAAATATTTATTTATGTTAGAGGATAACAGTCTAATGGCACTGGAAAGACAAGGGAACTTTTCTTTAAAAGTTTTGAAGAAAAAAAAAATTCAATCTTGAAAAGATAGAGGTCAAACATGAGTTTGAAATTTCACCACTGGGAGACTGGGAGAATGGTGGTAGTTTTGATCAAAGTCATGATGTTGGAAATGCAAAGACTACATTGATAGAGATGAATAAGGTTGGCAGTTAACATTAATTATTTTCTTGTGTTTTCAATCTATCAGACATTGTACTGAACACATGGTATTAGCCCATCAGTTTTGACTGTAATCTTAAGAGATAGGTCCTAGTGACATCATCCCTGATTGACATAGGAGCTAACTGACTTGGACAAAAACACCAAACCATTGCCAGTGTTCACACATCTAGTAAGTGGAAGAATTAGGATTTGCTCCTCAGAAATCTGTTGCCAAAGTTCACATTTTTAACCACTATATTTGATTGTCTCCTCAGGGATTTAAAAAAAATCATCTAAATCCATCTACATAATGAATATAGAACAGGAAATAGAAGCCCAGAGAGGTTAAGAAGCTTTCTAAAAGTCGTACAGTAAGTGCCACGTCCCATCCCAGAGCCAGATCTCCTAGCTCACTATCTCATGTGCCAGCAATGCATCACTCATGACAGCACTTTATTTTGATGGAAAACTTTTTTATTGAAGTGTAGTTGATTTTCAATGTTGTGTTATTTTCTGGTATACAGCAAAGTGATTCAGCCTATATATAGGCTCTCTTTTTTTTTTCAGATTCTTTTCCACTATAATTTATTACAAGATATTAAATATAGTTCCCTTTGCTATACGGTAGGACCTTGTTGTTTATCTGTTTTATGTGTAGTAGTTTATGTCTGCTAATTTCACACTCCTAGTTTATACAACCCCTCCCCTTGCCTTTTCCCTCTGGTGTAAGTTTGTTTTCTATGCTGGTGAGTCTGTTCCTGTTTTGTAAATAAGTTCATTTGTATCATCTTTTTAGATTTCACATGTAAGTGATGTCATATGGTATTTTTCTTTCTCTGGAAAGTTTCTTTTTCCAGTGTTCACCTCTTTAGCCTACTGTTGCCAGAGATAAAAAGAAATGTTTTTATATTTATTTTAAAAATGCTTTAAAATATGCTCAATGTTCAATCTCCATACAGGGTAAATAATTGCATCTTACTCAATAACAGGAATTTTCTTTTTGTTTGAATCATTTGGCATTGTATTAGTCATCGTTTCATTTACTTATAGTATCTTAATTTCCTAAGGGACTGCTTAAACAGTATTGTGTAGTCTATGCTGCCATCTCCTGGTTATATTGTATTATTACACTATGACTAAGATCATTTTCCTCTCACCCACTTTCCACTAGTGCGGCGTCCCCGCTCCCATCCCTCTTGATTCTGTAACTCAGGAATAAAGTGAGAGAGGAATGAAAGAGGTAGTTTGACGGAAAGAAGCTCCATCCAGGCTCTGGTCGTTCGTGGAAACGCAAAAGACACCACCATTAAGTGAGCAATTTTTTTTGGAGGAATAACTAGTGCCACCTAGTGGCTGCTCTTGGCATAGCCATGTTATAATATGTCAATATTTCCAATGTACTGAAGAAAAATAAATAAAGCAAAAGCAAATGAAAAAAATAAGCAAAATTGTGTGTTTAATCTCTCCAGTATTAGTTTCCTCATATATAAAAAAGAGAAAGGTTTCGATAAATGATCTCCAACAGCCTTTCCATATCATATTTTATAACTCTAGTTTCCCGCTCAAGATATTTCGCCTACCTGGCATCATGCAGACACAGTGGGGAGTTTCTGGGGGCCTGGAATTTTTTATCGTTGCTGTCAGATGTTTTCGATTCAATATAAATAAGACTTCCACTTTCCTTGTGTTTTCTATTTGTAAGCAAAATAGCTGCATACCCCAAGGTGAATAATGATGACACAGCCGCACCATCCGAGTGCTCTCTCTGGCTTCCTGCCAAAGGAATAGAAACTAGCTGGCACCATCAGGGCGGAAACAGAGAGAACAGGAGGCAGTACATGTGAGGGAGAGCTTAAACCATTACAAAAGTCTCCACTGACCCTGTGATTAATTTTGTTCCCTGGTAGTTACCTCTTTCTAATGTTGACAGATGTGGTTTCCTGTTTTGTTATTTTTTTTCTTAAGAAGCTTACTGCGTTTGCAAAGAAACCACTAAAGGGATAAGGAGCAGATTCAGCAACAACAGAGACAGATGTTTCGCTGTAATTGAATTGAAACCCTAAGACCTTCTGTAGGCTAACTCTTTGTAGCCTAGGCCATCGCCTCATTTTTATTTTTATGCAAACTTAAATTCAAACCGACAGTATTTAAACTGTGTTTATTTCTCCCTTAATGTTGACGTTGATATGCAGAGTTTTTTTAGCAAAGATGATTTAATAAAGAGGTCAGATGGACTTGCGTCATTTCTACAGTGTGGAGGGGGGCACGTAGGGCACCCTGATATGACTAAGTGGTGGTGAGGAGGTATATGACCTGCCAGATATTTCTGAAAAACATGTGCCCCCAGAAGCTCCAATACTGACCCGACAGGTGGGTGAGTTCCGCTTTAGTGCTTCATTCCTTTAAGACAGAGTCCTGCTTTAAGAATCCCCCTGTTAGTTCTTCCCCATCGGCTTCCCAGTGGCTCAGCAGGTAAAGAATCCGCTTGCAATGCAGGAGACACAGGAGACTCCAGTTCAATTCCTGGGTCAGGAAGATCCCCGGAGAAGGTGTTGGCAACCCACTCTAGTATTCTTGCCTGAAAAATCCCATGGACAGAGGATCCTGGCAGGCTGTAGTCCGATGAGTCACAGAGTTGGATATGGCTGAACGACTCAGCACAAGCACAGTGCCTTGTTTACCCTTCATTGGCTACCAGTATTTCATTATGAACTTAAAAGTTTAGTAGTCATCAAAAATAGGGGCCTCACTGGTGGTGCAGTGGTTAAGAATTGTCCTGCCACTGAACGGGACACAGGTTCGATCCCTGGTCCAGGAAGATCACACATGCCAAGGGGCAACTAAGCCCTCGTGTCTGAGCTGCGGGCTACTGAGCCTGTGCTGTGGGCATCTGCTGAGGTCACGTGCTGCAGCTGCTGAAGCCCACGTGCCCAGAGCCCGTGCCCAGAGCCCATGCCCGGCAAGAGAAGCCCCCACAAGGAGAAGCCCTGGCTCACTGCAACTAGGGAAGAGCCAGAGCCGCAATGAAGACCCGTCACAGCCAAAAATAAATAAGCAAAAAGTAAAATTGTACAAAAGTAGTCTCAAGATGCTGCGACCTAGACTTTTGATAAAGAGGGCATGTAAAGCACAGATAAACCTATAAACCAGAATTTCCCAGTTGAGTGCTCTGGAGGAGCACTTTTTTTTTTTTTTTTTTTTTTTTTAGGAATGTTAAGAGGTCTGGTGGAATTTTTTTTTTTTTTTTAAGGAGATTTGAGGTCAACCAAGTTTGGGAAACACTGAATTCAGCAGAACTAAACAGACATTATACTGATGCTTTTAATTCAGCAAATATTTACTAAACGCTGATTATATGCCAAAAATGGTTAGAAGTGCTTAGGATAGCCTAGGGAACAAAACAGACACAGGATGCTTCCTTGTAGAGCTTACATTCTAGCAGGATTAGACAAATAATGAACAGTAAATATGATAAGTAAATTGTGTAAGACATGTTAAGTGGGGTATATGTAGACTGGTAACAAGTTTTGGAGAAAACTGTGCTTTTTTTTTTTTTAAGGAGGTTAGGGTGTGCTTCCAGAGAAGGCAATGGCACCCCTGGAAAATCCCATGGACGGAGGAGCCTGGTGGGCTGCAGTCCACGGGATCGCTAAGAGTCGGACACGACTGAGTGACTTCACTTTCACTTTTCACTTTCATGCATTGGAGAAGGAAATAGCAACCCACTCCAGTGTTCTCGCCTGGAGAATCCCAGGGACGGGGGAGCCTGGTGGGCTGCCGTCTATGGGGTTGCACAGAGTTGGACACTGAAATGACTTAGCAGCAGCAGGATGTGCTTCATTGAATAAGTGACGTTTGACATTTGATTTAAATATGTTAAAGGAGTTAGTCATATAGATTCTTGTGTATAGAGTGGGTCAGGCAAGGATGACAACCCGTGCAAAGACCCTGCCGTGTGAGTGTGTTTGGTATGCTGGAGGAACAGCAAAGAGACCAGAGTTGGGGAACAGCCCAGGCGGGTGGAGCGGACAGTGGAGAAGCCGGAAGGCAGAGGGAATGGGGAGCTGTAGATTACCTAGCCTTCATAAAGACTTTCAAACAGAAGAAAAGGAGCCATGGCAGAGTTTTGAAGAGAGGAGTAGCTTGATCTGACCTTTATCCTTAAAAGATCACTGGTTGCTGTGTTGAGAAGTAACTGAAACAAGGCAAGGGGAGAGGCGAGGAGACAGCACCACTGCAAACATTCAGGCAAAGGATAAAGATGGTTAACAGGCCAGGCAGCAGCTGAGCAGCAAGTGGGAAGTCCCTGGATCCTGGACGTGTTTTTAAGGCGGATTGGACAACGAATGTCAGGGAGAGGAGTCAAGAAGGGACAGTGTTGTTATCAGCTGAGACAGAGAAGGCTGTAGGTGAGCTGGCGGGGAGGGATATTAACAAGCCTACTTTTGGATGTGTTGAGCTTGAGATGCTTATCAGAAGTCCAAGTACAAACATTAAGCACGCGGTTGGTGGCTCAGATGGTAAAGAATCTGCCTGCTATGCGGGAGACCCAGGTTCGATCCCTGGGTCAGGAAGATCCCCTGGAGAAGGGAATGGCGACCCACTCCAGTATTCTTGCCTGGAGAATTCCATGGACAGAGGACCCTGGCAGGCTACAGACCATAGGGTCACAAAGTCAGACACAACTGAGCCACACATGTGTATGCATAGTTCTCAAAACCTTGAGACTGGCTGAGATCACAAGAGGACAGGAAGGAGGAGTACCGAAGTACTGAGCATAGAACCGCTCAAGTACTGTGAAATCTGACAGAGGAAGGGGGATCACATAATACAACCGACAAGGAATAACCAAGATGTAAGAAAAACAAGCAAGTCCAGGAACCCAGAGGGCAGAGGAAGAGAAGATTTCAAGCAGGAGGGAGAAATCAGGTGTGTCGCTGTTTACAACCGATCTAGTAAGATAAGCAGAGACTAGGCCATTGGAATCACATCCTCCTGGTTGCTGTAGGGCCAGAGCACTTTCACTGACCCGTGTGATGTGAACTGGGAATCCCCAGCCTAGACTTGGGGTCGGAAAATTACGCCCAGTGGGCTGTATTCACCCCGCCAAATGGTTTTTACAGTGTTTAATTGAGGGGCGGGGGAGGGACAGGTTTCATGAGATCATGAAAACACTATGAAATTCAAATATCAGTGTCAACAAGCAAGTCTTACTGCTATACAGACACACACACACACACACACCAAAAGAAAAATATATATACAGTGTTTTCCACACTCACTTAGCACAGAATGCTTTTTTCACAAAGCATAGCCAAGAATTGCTTTGGGAAATACTTATGTAGATAATGGTACCTAACAAAGAGAACAGGCTCAGGTAGTTGTGAGAGCTAGGGTCGAGAGCTGGGGCCCTGGATGTCATGAGATCACAAACTTTGACCATGCTGGCATCCTTCAGCAGCCAAAGTGACAGCCGCTTACGAGCAGTAGCTTCCATGTCCTGGCTATTGTGAACAGTGCTGCAGTGAACACTGGGGTGCTAGTGTCTTTCTAAATTATGGTTTTCTCAGGGCATATGCCAGTATCTGTGCTGATGTACTGCAGAGACCACCACAGCACTGTAAAGCGATTTTCCTCCAATTAAAGAAAAAGAGAGAGAGAGAGAAAATACGTACACTTTGAGGGGAAAAGAACAAAAAGGCCAGCAACTTTTCTCACGTTTCTTCTATTGACTGGCTCTTTGCAGAAGAAGAAAGCTTACTGGCCCAGAAATACAAGAAAAAAATTGCTCGAACTTCTTTAGCCATTAGGGAAATTAAAAGCAAACCTAAAAGATCAATTGGGTAACATTTAGAAACCTGATTATATTAAAGTCAAAAAAGATTTTAAGAAATGAGAGCTCTCATTCACTGTTAGTGAGGCTGTAAATTGGTGCAACCATTGTGAGCATTGTGGTAGTCTCCTGTAAATTTGAAGATGTGAAAATTGTTCATCCTAGAGGTTTTACTCCTAGGTATTTATCCTAAAGAAACTGGTACGTATGAGCACAAGAAAATATTGACCAAAATTCACTGCAGAATTTCTTATAATAGATTATTTATCCTAGGAAAATAAGAAATAATGTCCATCAGCAAAAGAATAAATAAATAAAATGTTAACTGTCCACACATTGAAGTATTGTATGGCACTTAAAAATGAATTGACTAGGACTATATCTATCGACATAATAAATCTAAGCGTAATGTGGAGAGAAAAAAGTATTTTGCAGACGTAAAGGCATAATTTAACAGCATTTTTATAATGTTTTCTGAAATGTGCAAAAAAATTGTAGATTATTTATGAATATAAAAGCATAACTGTATATAGTGATAAACACTAAATAGGGGATGAAGGGAAAGGTAAAGATTTATTACTTTATGTTGTATATTTGTAATATTTATAATATTTTATATTAAACACATATTTTAAATAGGAAATACTTGCCCCAAAAAACATAGGAGGTGTTAATACATGGGCTAAGAGAAGAGGAAACCCAAGTCAAAATAAGAAGAATCAAGCAATAACACAAGATATGCAGTGTCAAGGAGACAAATTAATTTGAGGAAATTTAAGAATTTCCTTCACACTGTATTCCTGGGAAGAAAACAGCATTCTTCTTCAGTCCTCATAAACAGTCAGCTGTCACTGACTTGCTCACCTTTTATTTTCCAGTTGAAGAACCTGAATTTCACTATCATACCCATGCACTGGCACTTTGCATTACAGAGGGACTATTTCTACCCAGTATATGCAAGGTATCTTTAGCCTCCTATGTGGCCATAATTTAACATAATTCCTTACCCTCTGCCCAAGGCGAATTTATTCTCTTATTTATCTGCCTGCTCACCATATTAAACCTTAAATTGAACCACTTGCTTGATATCAATGGAATAAACCATGATCTTAAAATATGATTATTTATTTGACAAAATAATCATTGAATTTTATTTGTACTCTGGCAATCTGTACACATTTGGAGAGGAAAAGATTCCTTTCTGGATTAAACTAATCATCTTTGTTCTCATTAAGCATATTATTTTGCTGAGTCGCTAAATATATTCAAATGATATTGTGTTGGATTAAGGGGACTTAAAGCCTAACCTCACTTCTTTGTCTGCATACTACCGCCGCTGCGAGTTTATTGAGTCCAGGATCAAGCATCCCACTAAGAACCTTCCCTGCAAAGAGGAACTAGAGGATGGGAACGGAAAAGGAAAAAATCTGCTTTGTTTTTCTTGAATGGCTGATGATCCAGACAGATGTTTGCCTCTAAATCATGTGAATCCACTTAACCTACTAAAACAAAGGACACAGCCCTGAAAGCAATGTCTCTCTTTCTTCCTTGATACCTTTTTACCTGGCACTCTAATTACTTTTAAGAGGACACTTGAAGAAGCAGTATTGCTAACAGCACTGGTTGTATCCGTCCACATTTCTTTCTTTTGGAAGAGATGATCCTGGCTTCCCAGTTGGTTTTCTTCACCTGCATCTGGATCACACTGATGCCAAATGCTTCTGCTGTTGCTGAAATCAAGACGTCCCACCCACGCTGCTCCTCTTCAATGGAACGGACTCGGTAAGACAGCCATACTGTAGTCCCAGTTTTTCTCACCAGCTGCCTCTGCTGCTGCTGCTGCTAAGTCGCTTCAGTCGTGTCCAACTCTGTGTGACCCCATAGACGGCAGCCCACCAGGCTCCCCCATCCCTGGGATTCTCCAGGCAAGAACACTGAAGTGGGTTGCCATTTCCTTCTCCAATGCATGAAAGTGAGGCAGTCGTGTCTGATTCTTAGCGACCTCATGGACTGCAGCCTACCAGGCTCCTGCATCCATGGGATTTTCCAGGCAAGAGTATTGGAGTGGGGTGCCATTGCCTTCTCCAACCAGCTGCCTCAGACCTATGGAAATATATCTTTAATGGTAGCACACATTTGTGGCAGTGATTGTCCCTAGAGAGAGTGCTCACTCATCAAAATAAATCACTTCTGGTTATCATAGAAAGAACAGAATCTGGGGTCCATGCTGGCATTTACGTGCTTAATTTTATTCAAAGTAGTTAAAGGGCTCTTGTATGAGTCTTCTCTCAGGGATTGTATTTCTCCAATGAGCAATGCATTTATTATTGATAATGACATGAGTTTAATGTTCCATCAAAAATTCTGGAGTAGAAATTAGTCTAAGTACCGATTTCTGATGTCAGAGTGTATATAGTTCCGTATACTGATGAGACAGTACTGAAAGGCATCAAAGCCATTTGTTGTTTTTCAAGATTCGTTTTCCATTTGGTAAATTGTCTTTGAAATACCATCCTGAATGTCAATACATTGTCATTATTATCCTGTCATCAATAATCAGGGTATGTTTGAATCTGCTAGTGAAGGGGCATAGCTCTCTACTAGAATGACTAGTTTATCTGATTTGCCTGGGGCTCCATGGTCTTTCGGAGAAGGCAATGGCACCCCACTCCAGTACTTTTGCCTGGAAGACCCCATGGATGGAGGAGCCTGGTGGGCTGCCGTCCATGGGGTCGCTCAGAGTCGGACACGGCTGAGTTACTTAACTTTCACTTTTCACTTCCATGAATTGGAGAAAGAGATGGCAACCCACTCTGTTGTTCTTGCCTGGAGAATCCCAGGGACGGGGGAGCCTGGTGGGCTGCCATCTATGGGGTCGCACAGAGTTGGACACGACAGAAGCGACTTAGCAGCCATGGTCTTCAGTGCTAGAAGTCCTAGGAACCCCCTCAGTCTCAGGGAAACTAGAACAACTAGTCACCGTAGTACACAGGTAATGCTTCCCTAGTGACTCAGTGGTAAAGAATCTGCCTGCAGTGCAGGAGAGGAGAGTTTGATCCATGGGTCGGGAGGATCCCTTGGAGAAAGAAATGGGAACCCACTCCAGTGTTCCTGCCTGGGAAATCCCATGGACAGAGGAGCCTGGGGGCTGCGGTCCATGGAGTTGCAAAGAATCAGACACAAGTGAGCAACTGAGCATGCACGCAGCCCAGGGCAATGCCTAGTACCACCCAGGTGACTTTAATAACCAGTGAATAACCTCCTGTCCTAGGGAAAGTCTTTCCTTTTCACCAAGTGCAAGATTCCCATAAAGACCCAGGAGGAGAAATTGAAGAATGAAAGTGATTGCGATCACCCAGCCAACCTTGCTGACATATGTTTCAGCCAGATTGCCCTCACATTTTGAATATTTATGAAGCATTCACTATAAGATCAGGAAAGGGAACATAAAAATTTAATAAATCCTTCTGAAGCCTCAGGTTTAATGACCAAAAACAAAAGCACTGTAGGGGAGTGGGGAGGAGGGGTCGCTAGAATCCTGATTCCTGCTCTGCTCTTAGAAATCAAAAACCATCTCCCATACTTCCCTTCCAGACTTGGCTTCCACACTCAGATCTATGATGTTATGAAGTCTTGTCCCATTTAAACACTGTCTGTCTTCCCTGAGGCAATTAGGCAAGCAATATTCAGGAAATGTGAGGCTATCCAACCAGGCTGTGTGTTTTTTTCAGGCTGCTTATAACATCTAGTATGTTTTAGTAGTATAATGTATCTAATTTTGAAACAAATTGAGATTGCTTAAAATATCATCTGTGACTTAAACAGTAGGGCGTTTGCCCAGTTTGTTTGGTGGATGTGTAGATAAGAAGGGAGATAGTCATAGGGATTCACCAGTCTCACCAGCCCTCTATTGGTGGGAGAATTGCTGGAGAAAAATCTGCCCTGTGTATTTTGTAGGTGTCATTTAACAGACAAGAAGAAAACATCTTTCTTTGTGGTGGTGTGAGAATTTCTCTCTGATGTGAAGTGTCTCATTTTTAGACTGCAGTTAAATGAAGAGGGAACCCTGGGCTTTCTACTCTATGGGGCCAAGAATGTTTGTCTTCACTTCTCTATATCCTAAGTGATAAGCCACAATATGATTCATTAAAATTTATGCCTACCTCTTTTGTTCTTCAAAGAAAAACCCTCTAGGACTCCAAGGATGGCATAAAATATACACCCTGGTTCAGAAGCGGCCACTTAAGATGAAAGCCATGCATTTCCCCAGTGGACAGAGTAATGCAGCCAGTCAGCTTCTGAGCTGTCACTCAGCACACTTTCAGGCAGATTTTAAGGCATTTTGACAAAAATACAGAAATTACCGTATAAGATAGTTTATAAAGTAAGGAACCCAGGATAATTTAGACCTTAGTATATGAATAAACGCTGTGGGGTTCTTTACCCCACACATGATCTGATTATCAATAATTAAATAAGTAATGAATTAATAATCCACACTTTCATAAGTTCAGTTCAGTTCATTTCAGTCGTTCAGTCATGTCCAACTCTGCAACCCCATGGACTGCAGCAAGCCAGGCTTCCCTGTCCATCACCAATTCCTGGAGCTTGCTCAAACTCATGTCCGTCGAGTCAGTAATGCCAACTCATAATGCAAGAGAACTAATAGAATGAGCGTGGAAAGACGACTTGATCTTTCTTTGAAAATTAGGAAATATATTTGTATAAATTAGGTCACATTTATGTACATTATTTTGAGCCAGTTTTCCTACAGTCAGGCCGTTTATCCTTAAATAGGCTATTAACTCTTTACATTCAGAATATAATTTTGCTTTTTGCCCAAAGACTCCCTTTTTTATCCAAATACTTTAAAAATCTTTCATCCAAAGATTCATCCCTTTATTTCTTAAAAACAGAGTAGGGGAGAGGAGGAGTTGGTGAATAAATTAGGTATGGCAGGGGAAAATGTTCCTGTTTGGCCTAGGGGAGAGATCTGGCTCCCCAGTGATGCAAAGAAGATTAGGCATCCAGACTTGCTGAATATTTATCCATCCTTTCAGCAGTTGTATTGAGTGCCTTCTGTAATGACAAGTATTGGGTTGGGAATTAAGAAGACCATACTGTCTCAGCCTTAAGAGTAATCAGCAGAGTGCCCAGGTTCTGTGTAAATCAGCTTGCAAGAGCCAGTTGTGAAATTTTAAGGCTGCTAAAAATAAACTTATTAAAAATTAACTTATAGAGACATACTATTAAATAAATTATTTTTAATGAAAGTAATAAATACTTAAAGTTCACCATTTCCTAACTACTTTACTACATGTTACTATCGTGTATTGTTCTCCACTATTTATATCTATTTATGTCTGGAAGAAATGCTACACTATACTGTGATATATTATGCTATGTTATTGTTGTTCAGGCACTCAGTCACGTCCAAGTCTTTGCAACCCCATGGACTGCAGCACACCAGGCTTCCCTGTCCTTCACTATTTCCTGGAGTTTGCTCAAATTCATGTCCACTGAGTCGATGAAGAGTCAGACACGACTGAGCGACTGAACTGAACTGAACTGACTGAGTCGATGATGCCATCTAACCATCTCATCCCCTGCTATCCCCTTCTCCTCCTGCCTTCAATGTATGATAGTACATACTACATAGTACAGTGTAACCGTATATGGTATACTAGTACTGTGTATACTATACATGAGTATATAGTAGAGTGTGGTATATACTGTGTAGTATACAACTTATAGTATACTGTACCACTGTATAGGTGGTATTGTGTGTTACACTAATATAGAATAGTGTCTTATCATATAAACTGTAGTATACTACCATACACAAAACTTATATTACATTGTATTGTATTGTACTATACTATACTACGGGCTACACACTTCTCTGTCATATCCATAGCTTTAAATCAGCTATGATGACAGTATGGAAATCAGCAAACACTACAAACAGGGCTTTTTTTCCTGGGGTGTCTCTTGTTAAACATTTACTAGCACATCGAGAACCTAATGTAGACTCCAGGAGTGCCCTGCTGTTGTTGCTGCTGCTGCTAAGTCACTTTAGTCGTGTCTGACTCTGTGCGACCCCATAGACGGCAGCCCACTGGGCTCCTCCGTCCCTGGGATTCTCCAGGCAAGAACTCTGGAGTGGGTTGCCATCGCCTTCTCCAATGTATGAAAGTGAAAAGTGAAAGCGAAGTCACTCAGTCGTATCTGACTCTGAGCGACCCCATGGACTGCAGCCCACCAGGCTCCTCTGCCCATGGGATTTTCCAGGCAAGAGGACCGGAGTGTCCTAGAGATTGCCAATTCAAACTGCTATGCAAGTAATATAGAAGTGACTGGCAGAGACTGAGGCAATTATAGGCTCAATGTTCCTCTGGGGGCAGAGGCTGGTCAGGTTAAGACTTTTCTTGGAAGAGAACTTCAGCCCGGTGTCACTAGATTTCCTGATTTTTCGAAGGAAGTATTCAGATTTTCATGCAAAATTTTCCAATTTAATGCAAAAGTTTTCTTTCAGTAATGACTAAAAGCAGAATCATTTTTTCTAGGAAAGGGAAAAAGGCAGAAGACAAAGGGGCTTCAAATGATTCTTAGATGGAATCAGACCAGAAAATTCTGAGCTAAATCTGGTTCTCTGTCATAAATTAACCTCCCTTATTAAGCACATTTGCTTCTCTTGCCTTTGTCTGTTCTATTTGTCTTCATTTGATTACCTTTCTACTTGTATGCTTTTTTTTTTCCCAAGTCAGGGGTCTTCAAATAGGACACTTACGCTACTAGAGTATAATGGTTCCCTAAGGGTGCATGCAAGCTCTCAGAGGCGCATGTGAGCATGGAAAGTTTTAAAATAATTATTTCTGGATCTCTGACTTCCTCTGACCTCTTTCCTAAAATGGATCCTCCTGAAAATTTGCCTGCAGTCTTCTCTGTAGCCTCTCTTTAGTGATTGCTCTGTCCCATTTAACAAAATAAAAGCACACACACCTCTTCCTTTGTCTGAATCTTAACTATGTGTGTTACACGAGTGGATAAAACCCGCCTGGGTACAAAGAATCCATTACAGATGCTGTTAAGGTAGCTGATGACTTTAGTTTAAATAACACATCCTTTTCCAAACTGAGTGTTTTCCTTTTTTCTGGTTTTCTTTTTTGTGTGTGTGCTTTCAACAATATTGAAGAAAGAACCCACTTAATTTGTCAGGTTACAAATCATTAGAAAGAATTCTTGATGATACACCACAATGTGAATTTTGAAAAATAAGTAAGATGGAGTTGTTTAAGTTATAGTCCTGAAACAAAATTTCTTCCAATTCCATGTCCATGAGCAAAGTTTTTCTGTATTTTCATCTATAGAAGTGAAAAATAGGATCAAGGAAATGTAAATCAAAACCATGAAATATTGCCTCACAGCTATTAGAAGGGCTTTATCAAAAGAGACAAGAAATAACAAGTGCAATGAGTAATATCCATACACAGATACACAAAATAGGGAAAATGTACCATCACTTTATTAAGAAATACTTCTCCATAAAATATAATCATAGTTTTAATAATTATTTATCAACATTTATATGAGTTATGTTTTGCCCCATTTTTAATAGTCATAGAGGTTACAAAAGAATTTCTTTTAATGTGTATACATGTCTTCTCGTAAAGAAGTATGGTAGGTGATAAAATTCAACGAAGAAAAATGGAAATGCAAGTTTCAAGAAAACAAAGAATGAGAAGACAAAACTTCTGGTTTTTAAAGAGAAGTTTATTTGTGTATTTTAAAATGCATATTTAAAAAAAAATAAAAAAATAAAATGCATATTTTGAGTATTTCATGTTCATTGGATACATTTAAAGGAGGAATATAAGTTTTATTTTAAATTATCAATAATTAATATTAAATTTTATGATGAAAAAATTGAAGATGACTACTTAAATATGTGTGAAGTTTTCAAAATTATTTCAGAGGGTGTCTAAGCCACAAAATCCTTTTGAGAAATAGATGGTGTAGAAAGTCAAAAATTAGTAAACACAGGACATCTCACTACATGTAAGCAGAGCCTTCAGGTAAGAAGAGGTGTGTGTGCTTGCAGGTACTGCCAGGAGAGCCGTTCACGCATGCACGCTCAGTCATTCGGCCATGTCCAGCTCTGAGACCCCATGGGCTGTAGCCTGCCAGGCTCCTCTGCCCGTGGGATTTCCCAGTCAGGAAATGGGACTGGAGTGGGTTGCCATTTCCTACTCCAGGGGATCTTCCCAACCCAGGGATCGAACCCTGTCTCCTGCTTAGCAAGCAGATTTGTAACCACTGTGCCACCTGGGAAGCCTCTTGCCTTTCGTAGCAGGCTGCATGTTTATTGTTCTGGGGATTCTTTTTTTTTTTTTAGGATTACAATTCTGGAAATTTATTAGTTTTTTTTTTTTGGCCATTAGGGAAGCTACATGCAAAAGATACAATATACAGAATAACACAACTCCCAGACAGGGACAGGGTGGTATTTAGGGGAAGGGCATTCTGTCTTTGCTTTCCTATGTTCTATTTTTAATTTTTTAATTTTTTTGTTCCTCTGGATGGAAGTTCTGAGATGGGTATTCTGGGGATTCTTAATTAAGATTCATCCCTTCCAATCTCTGGAGGGCTATGCTTTTGAAAAGAGTACTAGAGATTACCGTTGTGTCATATTACTAAAGAAGTTCACAAATTTCCATGAATTTCCACCCAAGGTAACATTCTAATTTTTCTTAAAATAATAACCAGTTAGCTTTTATAAAACATCTATTATTTTCCAGACCGGTAGTTCTCCTGAGAAATTGTTATAAATGCAAATTCTCATACCCTAAAACTATGGAATTAGAAACTCTGGGCATGGAGCCCAGCAAACCTGGTAATTGAGATTCATACCAAAGAATATAGTACTTACAAACCATGTGGTAGGGGGCCTGGAACACAACAGGCATTTAATAAAAACTAGCTGCTATTACTTGTGCAATCAATGGATCATTCTAGCTCCTTGAAAGAGGTTTTCTAGTTAAGAGATCCTTGGAAGAAATAGTTCTCTGTGTCAGTTATTCATAGGATAAAATGACTTGTATTTAAAATCAAACTCATTTGTCTTCTACACAAAATCAGATTTGTTCTTCCAACTTTCCTATTTCTATCAATGGCAAAAATGCATACATAAATCTCTGAGGATTTCAGCCAGAAACGTCTGTACTTAAAGATCAGAGTGGGTGCTCTCCGGAGCCCATAAACCTGGACATATTTCTTAAACCAGCTGCTTCAGGATGTGATTCTCACCATCAAAGTATTAAGTTAAGAAATTGTGTCCACAAGTATTATGTTAAAAATTGATGTGTATTTCCTGAAGAAGACATGTATCAAAGCAAAAGCCAATCAAGAAAGAGTAACTAGAACTTGCCTAGCAGAGCCCTCAGCGTCTTGTGTTGTTGCTGCTGCTGGCGATGACAGTGATGGTGGCAGGAATGTTCTTTTTAAAAAAACAATTGCATTTATTTATTTATGGCTGTGCTGGGTCTTCGTTGCTATGTGGGCTCTCTCTAATTGCAGCGAGCCAGCTTACTCTCCAGCTGCAAGCTTCTCATTTCGGTGGCTTCCCTTGTTGCAGTTGCCACGCTCCGTGCACAATAGCTGTGCATGGCTTCGTTGCCCCACGGCATGTGGGATCTTCCCGGACCAGGGATGGAACCTGTGTCTCCTGCATTGGCAGGCGGACTCTTTACCACTGAGACACCAGGAGACCCAGGAATGTTCTTCTGGAAGAGGGACTGAGCAAGGTCTCAGGCACCTGGGACAAGAAGTCGGCTGCATGTCACTTACAGAGTTAGAACATGTCTGGGAAGTATGTGGCACAGGAAATGAGTCAGGGAGACCCAGCAACTTGCCTGAGTTCAGAGCAAGGGAGCTACGGGCTTCGCTCCCAGGTCAGGTCTCCACACACACCGGAGAGGCCACCCACTTTGCCTTGGCCGTAGGAAGTGTGCCTGCTTCACCACGGGACCAATCTCAGGTCCAGTCAACTATCAGATCACCCATTTTCCCCTGGGATTCCTCTCCATGCCCATAGCCCTCCCTCAGTTCCAGAATCTACTACAGGGATTCTTCCTCGAATCCGAAGCAGCACCTATACTTTTTGCACATTTTGTAAAACACTGTTTTCATCAGTTTACAATTTTCAGGTCTTTCGTTTTGTTTTTTCTTAACATTATCTTAGTGCAAGAGGTAGTTTAACTTCTGTGACTCCAAGAATCACTCAGGTACCACTTTGAATGCAGATTCCCAGGCCCTGTGTCCTCTGGTTCTGGTTTAGTTGATCTGGGTTGGGGTCCATGGATCTGAATGTTGATCATCTCCACCCAGGTGCTAGTGACCAGGTTTCCCTACTAAAAACCACATTGTCAGGACCACATCCACACTCAAGTGTGTCATTCAAGGTACTTTACCTTACCCGTCCCACCCTTGTGAAAGAAAGAGTCAGTGTTGGTTGATCTTTGTCTGTATGTAACATGAACTGAGAAAATAAGCTTTATATGTATATTTTGGAGCATACCATGTTGAGCACAGAAAGCTAAACTAAATCAAAATATCCAGAAGCACATGTATCTCAAAAACAATTTTCTCCCTTGGAGGTCCAGCAAACAAGAAAGTAGAATGAGGAAGGAAGACAGTACCAAAGTGTGGCCCCTGAAATATAAGCAAATCCTCCACATAGAGGACCATGATTTTGCAATGAGACCTGGATTTGGAGGTGAGCACTATCTTCACAAAACTCCTGTGTTATAATCCATTGCATTGTCAAAACTAAGTTGAAAATTTGAAGCCATTAAGACCAAAACACAATACCATCAGTTTAACAAAGAAAGAAACAAAGAAGACCTTTTACAATGATCGTCTCTTGAATAAGAGTAATTGATAATTTATGCAGTTTAAATTAACCAAAATGACCCATTGTTTACTATATACATTATCATAAAAGGTTTGTTCAAAAAATAATACATGTTCAAAAATAGTGAATGTATATATCTTGCCCATACAGCATATTGTTTTAATCAAAATCTATTGAGTTATATGATGGTATTCATAAAATCTTGTGAAACATGCTTATGAGCTGGAACGCCTGACTTTTGTTGAAGAACTAGTCTGCCAAGTGCCATGACTCCCTGTGAACCACCTCTGCGGAGGGTATTTCTTTTAATTGCACCTAGCAATAAAAGTTGATTGAAATGTTGGAGTGCCAGGCACTGTGCTAAGCCCTTTAACGCACTGTCTCATTCCATGCTTGCAGTGACCCTATGAAGTAGGTGTTACAACCCTAATATTACAATGTGGAAATTAGAGCTTAGAGAAATTAAGAAATGTTCTCAAGGCCATGAAAAAGTAATGTGGTAGAACCAAGATGCAACGACTGGTAAGGAGAACAGAAGCAAACCATAGTAGGAGGCTCTATTACTTGGAAAAAAGCCTTTCCTCCTGTCAGATTGTTTCTTGTGCATACAGTTGCATCCCTGGGGGTACCAAGCTTTTCAAAGATACACAGGGTGTGGTAAAATCACCCAGTTGAGCTGTGCTCTCTACCTTAGAGCTAAATGCATCCTGACTCTCCCGCTCCTGACCTAAGGTCTCCCACACCCATAATTTCCTGAGCTGACAACTTTTCATGCTAGAGACGTGGAGGTAAGAGAAGTAGAATAGGTACCACTTTTTGATAATTAACACTTCAAGTACTTGGCGTCCGTGGGAAGAACTCGATACTCATCATATTGTGGTTGTGACAAAGGGAAGCACAGCGCACAGGTGGGTACCACAGGAAACTAATGTGTTAACTGGTGAAATGTAAAAGTACATCAGGTAACTCTTACGTTAAGGATTGTTTGGGTTTTGTTCTTTAATTTTCTGGAATCCATTGGGTTGCAATTCTAAGGGTCTGGTTGTGATTTTATTACGGGGTGTGTGTGTGCTTAATTGCTCAGTCATGTCCAACTCTTTGCAACCCCATGGACTGTGGCCTGCCAGGCTCCTCTGTCCATCCAGAGAAGAATACTCAAGTGGGTTTCCATGCCTTCCTCCAGGGGATCTTCTCAACCCAGGGATCAAACCCAGGTCTCCCACACTGCAGGCAGATTCTTTACTGTCTGAGCCACCAGGAAGCCCTTTATCAGGTTGATGATGCAAGTTTCAGCAGGTGTCAGAGTCCCCAGGGGCTCCTTAGCCCCCAGATCACAGGCCTCACCCACAGAGGCTTTGATTCAGTAGATTTGAGTGGGGTCACCAATTCTCATGTCTTATACATTTCTTGGTGATGTTGATTCTGCCGGTCTGAGAATCACATTTAAACAAAAAGCTTCCTGAATAAAGTGAAAGAGGAGAGTGAAAAAGTTGGCTTAAAGCTCAACATTCAGAAAACGAAGATCATGGCATCTGGTCCCATCACTTCATGGCAAATAGATGGGGAAACAGTGGAAACAGTGGCTGACTTTATTTTTGGGGGCTCCAAAATCACTGCAGATGGTGATTGCAGCCATGAAATTAAAAGACGCTTACTCCTTGGAAGGAAAGTTATGACCAACCTAGATAGCATATACAAAAGCAGAGACATTACTTTGCCAACAAAGGTCCATCTAGTCAAGGCTATGGTTTTTCCAGTAGTCATGTATGGATGTCAGAGTTGGACTGTGAAGAAAGCTGAGCGCTGAAGAATTGATGCTTTTGAACTGTGGTGTTGGAGAATACTCTTGAGAGTTCCTTGGACTGCAAGAAGATCCAACCAGCCCATCCTAAAGGAGATCAGTCCCGGGTGTTCATTGGAAGGACTGATGCTGAAGCTGAAACTCCAATACTTTGGCCACCTCATGCGAAGAGTTGACTCTTTGGAAAAGACCTTGATACTGGGAGGGATTGGGGGCAAGAGGAGAAAGGGACAACAGAGGATGAGATGGCTGGATGGCATCACCAACTCGACTGACATGAGTTTGAGTGATCTCCAGGAGTTGGTGATGGACAGGGAGGCCTGGTGTGCTGTGATTCATGGGGTCACAAAGAGTCGGACACGACTGAGCGAATGAACTGAACTGAACTGATAATATTTTGCTTTTCAGGAGCATTTGTCACATTTATTGAACCTAATTTAAGATTTTTAGAAGACTCAAAATCAGTCAGGTTCAAAGATGTATGCTTTTTTTTTTTACTCCTATATCTGTTTTATAACTTTTTTTTTACATCACTACTTAGATGTGTCATCCTTACCATAGTTCTCCTGAAGATGTACTCTTAACTGCCATTCCCAACAGATAGTTTATTTCCCCCAACACAATTTGCCCAAAGTTTGGATAATATACTCTGCAACTGTTAGGCAGGTATTCTGGACATTGGTCCCCACGATTCTAAAGAGTCTCTAAAATCTTTCCCCTCCCACAATTTAGCTGGAGAACTTTTGTTTGAATGTAAACTTGACCAGCTGTGGGTGCTTGGAGCCATTAGGGGGCTCCAGACGCACAGGAATAGCTTGGAACTGGCCTCTCTGGAGTAGTGATTAGCAGCCCAAAATGATGTATTCCCTTCTATACGAATTCAAAAAGCTGCCCTAATTCCTGTTAGGTTAGGTTCGTCAATTTAATGAATTCCTATCCTAGAGGAAAGGGTTTTATGGGTTTATTTTAGACCACTGAAAGCCAGAGAGATTAAGAGAAAAATTGATGCCCTTGAATTTGGACCTTGAAACAAGCACTCTACACTTTGTAACTCAAAGTGTTCCAAGGACCAGCTGCAGAATCGCTTGGGAATTAGTTAGAAATGCAGAAGATCAGGCCCCACCCCAGGCTTTCTGAATAAAAATCTGCATTTTAACAAGATCCCCAGGTGATTCAACTATAACTTTACAATTTGAGAAGCACTGTCATAAATTACCAAGAGCTGATCCAAAGCTTTTCTCTTAAAACATTTATGCCTTCTTTCTCTCTCCTCTGTATCACCCCCATCCCCCAGAAAAACATAATATTGATCTTAAATTTCCACTTCTCTTGATCTGTTAGGGATACGTGTTAAGAATTTTTAAAACAATTTTTTTTTTCCTGAGGCTACTTTGTGGGGTCATTAAAAATGCAATGGAAATGTACTGCTTAGTGGCAGGTGGCAAATCATCCCACGATTAAGAAATTTTTCTGACAGTCATGGACTGGGGCTAAATGGTATCCAAGTGGCTTGGGTATTCAGTCAGTTCAGGCAGAAAAAATCCATAAATTCAGTCAGAAGTGTCAGTCTGGTAGCTCTGTGAAATATAGTCCTTAACCTTCTCTTGTCTTGGTTAGAACAGCTTTTTATACCGGTGGCCCATTCTCCATTCTCTCAAGCCTGCTTTCCTGGGAAACTCAAGCTGCAGGATGTAAAAGACAGGCTTAAATTTATCTTCTCTTTCTTTATACTTGTCCATAACACAGCACACACACATTCTTCTTTCCTCTTGTGCTAAATGTAACTTCAGCACTTCTCTTGCCTTAATGTTTTCCTAATTAGCTTTAACATTAAAACCAGCTGCTACTGCAGTGTTTTTTACTTTTATAAAGCATTAGAAGATTAATTGACTCATTATGTGGAAACAGGAGGATATAAATTTAAGGGAGCCTTTTGTTTAACTTGGGTTATAAATTGCAGCTCATTTTCTTTATTTATGCTTTCCCTACCCTTTACATCTCCCATAACTAAGGGCTTTTTCTGTTTTAGTTGTATAGATGATGATTTCTTTGTTTCTTTAAAGTGAAATCAATTCAGCATCTAGATACTGGCTACTGAGTTAAAACAAAAGCTGAAGTTGTAAAAGCCACTTGTGTAGGCTTTGCTTGTCAAACAGGAGGACCAGATTGGGAGCCAGGGGGAACTGGCTGTATTCCTGCATTAACCAGCTCTAGCTTTCAGGCAAGGTCTTCAACCTTGCTGGGCATGAGTTCCCTCATATGTCAAATGGAGCTAAATTGGTTCTACCTAGCTAACTAACATGGAGAAGGCAATGGCTCCCCACTCCAGTAGTCCTGCCTGGAAAATCCCGTGGACAGAGGAGCCTGGTAGGCTGCAGTCCATGGGGTCGCTGAGGGTCGGACACGACTGAGCGTCTTCACTTTCACTTTTCACTTTCATGTACTGGAGAAGGAAATGGCAACCCACTCCAGTGTTCTTGCCTGGAGAATCCCAGGGACGGGGGAGCCTGGTGGGCTGCCGTCTATGGGGTCACACAGAGTCGGACACGACTGAAGCGACTTAGCAGCAGCAGCAGCACCTAACTAACAAAGTGGCTGTAATGATAACATGATATATATATATCAAGTATTTTAAATGTAATACACAAATAAGATGAATAACTTTTATTTAGATCCCCTTATTCCAGCATGCATAAAAGTAAGATTGATGATTTTTATATGTATGATATAATATAGTATAATATACATGGCAGTATAAATGTCTCTGCTACTACCTAGTTAGTGATCCTGGGAAATCAACACCTAATTGTAATACCTAATAGTTATTTAATTTTTGCTATATTCCAAATGCTTTATATAGAGAATTAATAAGAGCATTTATGAAACTGGTATTATTCATGTTCTCTGTATCACACATTACTATATACTGAATAAGTTGGTTAAGACATTTAACGTTAGGTTAGGCTAAGGACTTGATATGCATTTTTTTATTTAGTTTCACAGCAACCCCATTAGGCACAGACCGTATATGTATGTCCCCTATTTTACAGATGAGCAAAAACTGAGGCTTAGAGGAGTTAAGGATTACAGAAGGTTAAACTCAGGTTTATATGGTTACAAATTTCATAGTTTTTAATCTTTTTGCTTTATTATCACCTTTTCTCTGAGACTCAGCTCCTATTTTGCAAAAAAGAATGATTTTTGGAGCTTTTAAGAAGCTCCCAAATTCTATGATTTTGCATCTTGCTTTTACTCACCCTCATCCTCCACTCTGTCCTCAGAATGTCAGAGCAGAGTTTACAGTCCTGGACCCAGGAGAAGATGCATTTGGGCATCAAATGCAAAGGAGACAAAAATGAGGTCAGATAGCATCTGAGGACAAATACTTTCCTTTGAGATGAAAGAGCTCATCCTGACAAAAATAGAATAAATGGGAGAGAGGAAAGAAGAAATCTAAGACATATTTAGGAACCATTCCTAATGGACAAGCCATGTTTTTACCCCGCTGTCAGTCCAGCCTTCAGACAACCCTGAGGGCCCAGTGCTTGTCCAGTGGTGGCACGAATGTCCTTGTATGGTGGTGTTAGAAGACTGCCCTGGCTTGCAGAGATACTCATCAGTAACTGGGTCCTACTTACAAGTCATAAACATCCTGAATCCAAGTTGTGCTCACACTTTGTCATAAAATAAACACTGTATGAGAAGCACTGGATCATTCTTTAGTGAAGAATGGGCTGATTGTTTCAATGTTTGAATGTAAGACTGGAAATTGTGGTCTGCAGTCTGAGGAATAGATTCACATTTTTGCTGAATTCAGTTCAGTTCAGTTGCTTAGTCATGTCCGACTCTTTGCAACTCCATGGACTGCAGCACACCAGGCTTCCCTGTCCATCACCAACCCCCAGAGCTTGCTCAAATTCATGTCCATCCAGTAGGTGATACCATCCAACTATGTCATCCTCTGTAAATCTGCTGAATTACAGTAACAATGACATGTGTGCTATGCTATTTATTGAGTATCCACTAAGTTTATCAACTGTATTATTTCTAGTCTTTACATAAGTCTCCTTGGTGAGACTACTACTGGATCTGATAGTTGAGGACCCTAAGCTTAGACATTTTACTGACCCTAGTTCTCATGTGAGTCATGGAGCTGGATTCAAGCTCTGGTCAGGACTCTAATGCCAAAATTTTCTCCAGGATGTTCTGTTCCCTCTCCAAGGCCTCTCCCATCTTTTCAGTCCTTTGGAGTATTGGAGTTAGTGGGAGGAATTACTCATCCTGAAAGGCCAGACAGGGCTAGGGGTGAGATCTTTGTATGAAGTGTATATTTTGATAGCTCTACCAGTTGAAGAGGGCTTTTCCAGTGACTCAGTGGTAAGGAATTCATCTGCAATGCAGAAGATGTGGGTTCGATCCCAGGATTGGGAAGATCCCCTGAAGGAAGACATGGCATCCCACTTCATCCCACTTGCCTGGCAAATTCCATGGACAGATGAGCCTGGAGGGCTACAGTCCACAAGGATGCAAAGAGCTGGACATGACTGAAGTGACTACGCAGAGACACGTCAGTTAAAGAAAAAAGGCAAAACAAAATAAAAGCATCAGAGCTAAATCTGATAAAGGGATAATACTGAGCTGTTCCCAAGTTAGTGCTTAATCATAATTATCATTAAACAATATTTTAATAGAATTGTCATTATTAATACTATTGGAAGTGATTGGTCCAATATGGCAGGAAGTAGTTAGCAGTTCAGATGCAAGTAAGGTATTCCTACAGCCTGAAACAGAAATATATTCTAGTGACAGGCCAATGCCTGGCTAGTTGAAATCCTTGTAAGTAAGGAATGATATCGAGGGTTTCGATTTATAAAAGAGGGAATCTGTGTAGATAAAGTGAAGGTAATGTCAGCCACGAAGAAGAACTAAAGAGCCTCTTGACGAAAGTGAAAGAGGAGAGTGAAAAAGTTGGCTTAAAGCTCAACATTCAGAAAACTAAGATCATGGCATCTGGTCTCATCACTTCATGGCAAATAAATGGGGAGACAGTGGAAACAGTGGCTGACTTTATTTTCCTGGGCTCCAAAATTACTGCAGATGGTGATTGCAGTCGTGAAATTAAAAGACGTTTACTCCTTGAAAGGAAAGTTATGACCAACCTAGACAGCATAAAAAGCAGAGATATTACATTGTCAATAAAGATCCATCTAGTCAAGGCTATGGCTTTTCCAGTAGTCATGTATGGATGTGAGAGTTGGACTATAAAGAAAGCTGAGTGCTGAAGAACTGATGCTTTTGAACTATGGTGTTGGAGAAGACTCTTGAGAGTCCCTTGGACTGCAAGGAGATCCAACCAGTCCATCCTAAAGGAGATCAGTCCTGGGTGTTCATTGGAAGGACTGATGCTAAAGCTGAAACTCCAATACTTTGCCCACCTGATGTGAAGAGCTGACTCATTTGAAAAGACTCTGATGCTGGGAAAGATTGAAGGCAGGAGGAGAAGAAGACAACAGAGGATGAGATGGTTGGATGGCATCACCGACTCAATTGACATGGGTTTGGGTGGACTCTGGAGCTGGTGATGGACAGGAAGGCCTGGCGTGCTGCAGTTCATGGGGTTGCAGAGTCAGACATGACTGAGCAACTGAACTGAACTGAATGTCAGCCAATTAATGGGGGGGGGGGGGGAGTAGGCATAGATGGTGCACAGGGACTGGTGAGGCAGGTCTTGTTTTATAATGTATTATATTGGGGCTTCCCTGGTGGCTTGGATGGTAAGAGAATCCATCTGCAGTGCAGGAGACCCCAGTTCAATCCCTGGGTTGGGAAGATCCCCTGGAGAATGGAATGGCTACCCAGTATTCTTGTCTGGATAATCCCATGGACAGAGGAGCCTGGCGGGCTACAGTCCATGGAGTTGCAGAGTTGGATACGACTGTACACACACGCATATATGCATCACATTTCATACACAGTACTAAATAATGCAGTTAGTAGCATCAGCATCCCCTCACACAAGAACAGACGAAACCCTCTGTAGACTGTAACAAGGGACTGTCTTGGTCTCAGTTTGTTCTCTGGGCACCTAAGGCTGATTCTGTGAGACCCAACTGCACACAAATCTAGAACTTGCCTGTCTGAAGTTCCTCCCATTCTGATTTTCAGAATACTCTCAGCATTCACATTTCTAAGGATGTTTGCTTTGCCCCAAATGCAAGTTATGGTCTCTGTTTATCTAGGAAGGGACATTTCTGAATGTGCAGCATCCCTGGGTAGCACTGTTGTCAGTGTGTCCCTCTAGCCTGCCCACGTGGAAGAGACTGATTTTTAGGCAAGAGAGGAAAGGCTCCCACATTTGCCAAAACCATGAACTTCATGCAAGCCTGCTCCTTGAATATGTAATAATATATCAATAGATAAGTGAGAAATTTATCATTAAAACTTGAAAAGCAGCATTGATCTCTCTCCACTTTAAATGTTTCCAAAAATAATCCTGATTCCTCACTATATTCTCATTCTTCTTTCTGAAGGGTCTCCAGTGCCAGTGGGTATAGATGTCCAGGTTGAAAGTATTGACAGCATTTCAGAGGTCGACATGGTAAGTTTCTCCTTGAGATGCTTTTTTCTGAATGGATAGATTCTCAGTAGTGTCAAATCACTGATGTTTTAATAAATCATCTTAATTATGGATGTTATTTATTTTTCCTGCTTTGCTTAATAAAGTTGAAGTTGCTTTATTCTTTTCTAGCTATTATCTCTGCCCTGGATTATAATTCTCATTCCTTTCTTTCTCTTCTCCTTTTCTTCTATTGGCTTTACAGTGTCCCAAAGGACAGGATATACTTAGCTATGTGACTTGAACCTTGGTACTCAGTATCAGCAAAAAACTGGTCTGCATTCTCCATGCCCAATCAAGTGATCCCCAGTGTTGGCTTCTTTTGCTTATCATTTATCATTTTCCAACCCTCCCTTATTTCACCCTGAAATCACTTTCAATCTCTTTAGTTTTGTCCGGCTCTCCTCCCAGTGGGCAATTCAGCCTGCTTCCCATGAGAGTGCCAAGTAGTGGTGATGCTGGTGTATCACTGACCTGTGCCAGGGTCTGCCATTTGACTTCATAGGCTCAGTGTTTGCCCAGTGCCCTTCAGATCAGGCTGAGCATCTAAACACAAATATATGCTTATTAAAGCAATCCATGCAGTAACCCACAGGATTCCCTGTGGAGAGGTGTTATGGTAATGAATGAACCACTGTATTTATTCACTCTTGCCCTAATTCAAAATTACACAGGGCTGGTGCTCCCAGATTAACCCAGAGCAATAATACAATGTACCTCTATTCTGATCCTAAGAAAAACAAATGAGCTCATCATTACTTGATGACTTGTTTGTGGTTTGCTGATATGTGTCCTTCGCTGGAGTAATACATGTTGAAGTTCTATTATATGTGTTATTTCAAGAAAAATTTGAATGACACATTGTCATTGCCTACATCCTATAACTTAGGTGAAGATAGGAGGATTTCTATTCAAACAAACAAAATACTCATACCTGAGAGCCAAACAAAACTCAAATAATTGATAAAGCAAATTTTTTTCTGCTAAAATAATGTTAATCTAACTTTTCCCCCTTATCCTTGCCTCCTTACAACTGGAATGCATATAAACAATTTAAAATTCTGAGTCATACCGGATCAGAATCTCTGAGAACTAGCTTCTGGGGGATGTGTCATATTAACAAATGCACAAGTGATTTTTGGCACACTACAATTCCAGCACCACCATTTCTTGGTATTTGTTCTGTGTCTCAAGCTGAAGATCACCATCTCTTTCTCAGGACCTCTGTCAACATTGCTGTTGTTTAGTGGCTCAGTTGGGTCTGACTCTTTTGCAACCCCAGGGACTATAGCCCACCAGGCTCCTCTCTCCATGGGATTCTCCAGGCACGAATACTGGAATGGGGTACCATTCCCTTCTCCAGGGTATCTTATCGATCCAGGGATTGACCCACATCTCCTGCACTGCAGGAGGATTCTTTACCACTGAGCCACCAGGGAAGCCCCTCTGACAACATGCTTTCCATTAAAATGCTTAAAAACTCCAATAAATGTGTTCAGGTTCTTATAGGACTGTACGTTTATTCAACTTGGGGAGGACTGCTTAACAAAAACAGTAGAAATATATGGGTATAAAATCAATCATAAAAGTGAATATTTATTTACAGTGAGAGAAAAAGCAAACTAAAGTACCAGAAAAAAAAAAATCAAAATGAAATACCAGACCATGAAGTTTCAGGTCCCTCTCTTCTGAGATCATCTTAGGTGATTTACCAGAGTGCTCAGGTAGAAATGCGTCCCACTTATAACCTGTTTCCCCTCAGCAACTTGAATACTTGATGATTTTCAGAAACTTTCAGCATTCACCAGAGTCCAGGGAGGAGAGGCTCTGTGATGGAAGCTCAGTAGCTTCATTCTGAATCTACCTGAAGATATAATATAAGCCATTCAGGCACAGGCCGTTAACACCTGTGGAAACCAATGGAGACTGATAGTGCTGACTGGTCATCCTGAATCATATTTCTGCTGGCCTTGACTTGTCTCTTTTTCTCCCTGCCTAGGACTTTACAATGACTTTTTATCTCAGGCATTATTGGAAAGATGAAAGGCTCGCCTTTCCCAGCAAGACCAACAAAAGTATGACTTTTGATCATAGATTAATCGAGAAGATTTGGGTGCCTGATATCTTCTTTGTCCATTCTAAGAGATCCTTCATCCATGACACAACTGTGGAGAACATCATGCTGCGTGTCCACCCCGATGGAAACGTCCTCTTCAGTGTCAGGTGAGGAGGGCTGTCTCCTGCCTTGGGCTCCCTTGCACCGCACCATCTACACCAACACTAGGGGGGCTCACTGCAGGCTGAACTCCCAATATTGCTGTGTTTAGTAATGCTGGTGCTTCAGACACAAGCAGAAGATGTGACTTCTTTCCTGATTCTAACTCCCAGGTTTTGTTTCTGTAATGACTTTTAATAATTAGCATTTTGTTTATTCTTTTTAAGGTTTATTTCTTTATTCATTGGCTGTGGTGGGTCTTTGTAAACGCATGCGGGCTTTCTCTAGTTGCGGAGAGCAGGACTGCTTTTCACCATGGTATGCAAGCTTCTCACTGCGGCAGCTTCTCTTGTTCCAGAGCACGGGCTCTAGGACTGTGGACTTCAGAAGCTGCAGCACGTGGGCTCGGTAGTTGTGGCACACAGGCTTAGTTGCTCCAAGATATGTGGACTCTTCCTGCACCAGGGATTGAGCCAGTCTCGGGGTCCAGCCCCGGTGGATCCCGGGTAATTTGAAGGTGGGGACGGAATCAGCGTCCTAGGAAAAAACTTATTTAATTACAGATATAGAGAGAGATTAGAAACGGATAGTGTAGTAGGAAAATTAGTGGAGGAAAAGAGGCTGAATAACTTGGTTTACGTGGAATACCAATCACCACCTACGTAGGCCACAGGCATCTTTCCATTCTCCTGAAGGAGAGGAGGCACTGAGGCCTCCTCGGTCCAATCTTGGAAGCTCAGGCAGAATTAGCAGGCTTGGTGAGTACCCACATTCCAGATGGGAATTCAGCCAGAAAAGCAGGGAGCAAGAAAGAAAAGACACGGGGGAATCAGTCTTTCCAGAAACTGATCTGATTTCTTTATTTTTTAGGTTTGCTTATATACCTTTTGTTATACATAGGGATGAATACAGAGTCACGTGGGGATCAGCAGTCCTGACCTTTATCAAAATCAGGTGCTTCACATAAATGTATGAAAAAAAGGTCTTAGGGGTTTTACATCATCTTCTCACCATGAGATCTGCTGATATTTTATGATCCTTTCTTTCTGATAACCAAAAACTTATTTTTTCCGAGGGTGTTTTTTCTTAAACCAGGTGCCACCCTCTGAAGGTACCAGATAAAGTTGCATTCTTATAGGGTGAGGGTGTAGTGGGTTACAACTAAGAAAGGAATTTATTTAACCTAAGGTTAACATGATTAATCTTAAAGGTTAATACTTATTTCTCCTATATGCTAGTTATATTCATTATAAGGGCAGGGAATATGGAGATTTAGCAGCAAACATCAGCCCAACACATGAAAACCCTTCACCAACATTCCCCTTAAGATCTATTTAGTCTTAAGATAGTGATAAAGTCACATTTTTACATAGCAAGGACACAGTGATTTATAACAAAGTACAGTGATCTATAACAAAAGAGAAAATTCATTAACTCAAAAAGTCTAGTATTGCTAACATCAAAAACTACTATATTTCCTTTTCTATATTCCAAATACATTGATTAATATATTCCCAGGTGCCTAAGGATATGGAGGCCTGGCGGCAATCATTGACTCAACGAGAAAAGCCCTATGCTAATTAAGACTGTCAAAATACTCCAAGCTCTCTGTGCCGTTTATGGTTGAGAGGTAGTAAACAATCATGTGCTTAGTGGCAGGAGCGTGGATAACCCTGTCGCACAAACTAGTCTGTCAGCAGAGAGGTTTGACCTGAGACACCCTTGTCACATCCACAGCAGGGAATTAGCAGCAATTATTGGCACAACAAATGAAAAACCCTTTACCAGTATAATTCCTAACCAACCCACTATACTAATAATTTCTAACTTCCCAGAAAGAATCTGCCTTTAGTAAGTCTAAAACATCTCATGCCTCTCACGGTTGGGAGGCTGTAAACAATCACATGTGGCCAGACGAACCTGTACAGGCAGGCTAGATAACCTTCAGAGGAGTTCGTAAGTTGAAACACTCTTGTCACGCCCAGGAATTTTTATTGACTTGGAGCTGTAAGTTAACTCCTTCTTCGAGAGAGGTAATGGGGTTCAGCCCCCCATAAAGTCAGAGGTATAGGTGAGAGCATAAAACAGTAAAGTAGGCACTCTGGTTCTGGGGGTAGATGCTCGGGAACAGGAGGTTTCCTGAGGCTCGACCCTGCCTTTGCGTATGCCGAGCCTCCTTCCTCGTGACCTTTGCCCAGGGCGGAGTTCCTCACACTGGCTCCCGGCAAGCCAGTGTCCCTTGCAATGCAAGGTGGATTCTTAACCACTGGACCACTAGGGAAGCCCCTAACTCCCGGGTTTTAAAGAATGATTTCCTAATCTAACTGTACCCACTCTGGGCATATACTGGAGAATAATAGGAAATAAGGTTGGACAAAATGGAGCTGAATTATGGATAGCCTTAAGAGTCTAACCCACAGTTTTTTATAGGTACCCAAACTGCTTTTCCTCCTCACCGATGCCACCCTACCCTGCACCCCACCAAGCAGTCTTGGAATCTTGGATTAACTAAATAATTTTGTTAAGTATGTCCTTCACTCTTCACATGAAGATACAGTCATCATGCACGTTACCCCTAATTTCTTCATTTAAAACTTGTTGAAAATGAAAAGCAAAATTTTAATTTAAAATATTTGATCTGTGCTAATGGACCTATCCAAATGATAAATAGGAGTTCTGTATTCTGTTGGATATCAAAAAATTTAATAAAATATTTGTTCAGACACTATGCTATAATATCCCTCCATCTTTACTATAACATTTTTTTTTTAGCCTAATGAGTCCAGTGCTTACTGACTGACCTACCATAGGTAATCTTAAAAATGTTTGGTAAACCCAAGAAATTCATTTTTTCAAATGTCTTAGAAATCCCAGAAAGATTCAGTAGTAAATTGAAAAAGAAGTTAGCTCTCCAGAGGATATCCATGTCCTAATCTCTGGAACCTAGGAAGGTGACTTTATTGGGGAGTGGGGGAAAATTACACAGATATGATTAAATGAAGGGTCTTGAGACAAGGAAATTATTCTGGGCTATCTGGGTTGGACTGAATGCAATCATCAGTGTCCTTGTAAGAGAAAGGCAGGGGAGGATTTAACACACATGGAAGAGTAGGAAGTAGTGTGATGGTGAAGACGGAGACTGGAGTGCGCAACCACCAGCCCAGGAAAGCTGGCGACTTCCGGGAGCTGTAAGAAGCAGAGGATGACTCTCACCCTTGAGTTTCGGGAGGAGGCAGGGTCTTTCTGACACCTTGGTTTCAGTCCAGTGATGCTCATTTCAGACTTCTGGCCTCCAGAACTGTGAGAGAATACATTTCTGTTCTTTTAAACCGCCAAGTTTATGGTAATTGCTTACAGTGAAAATATGTTCTTTTTACTCATTAAAAACACCTTGCTTGCTCTAGTACAAAGATTCTGTTACCGGACATTTTATAAAAAGCTATCAGTGTTTTTTAAAAAAATGAAATGAGAGGAAAGTACCACTTTCCATAAGAACTTTCACATCAAAGGTAACCTAGAACGCTAACAAGTACTGGAATCAAGGCTTAGTAGAAATCAGCAGCTGAACAGCAGCATCTGGCCAAGAAATCAACTGTTGTAAATTAATTTTTTTGATGAGGGGATATCCACTGGAGAAGTAGCTCAGTGAATTGTCCTTACCCTGCACATTCCAAAGAAAGATTTGGCTCTTGCCTGGCTCCTGGGAAATAACCTACAAGTCCTTGGAATATCCTGCCTGATAAGTATGTCTTTGTTTATCCAAAGACCCTGAGCCACATGGTATCAACTTGACCTCTGGAGGGGCTAAAGATCAGCCATGGCTATGTGACCAACCCGCAATTAATGCTTTGAACCCCTGGGCTCATGTAGCTTCCCTGGTTGACAATACTCCATGCATGTGGTCATATGTCATTGTTAGGAGAAGTAAGCACTGTCCATAAAGCCCTATCTACTAGAACAGGACAACTGGAAACTTGCTCCTGGTTTTTCCTGGAACCTGCCCTGTGCATCTTAATTTCATTGTTGATTTTAACTGGTATCCTTTCATTGCAATAAATGATTAGCTGTTAGTATAAGAGCTTTGATGAGTTCTATAAGTCCTTCTAATGAAACATTGAACCTGAGGTTGGTCTGGAGATCTCCGAACACAGAAGGACTCAGAATTGTTGTCTGCACTGCCCTTTCAGCTGACAACAGAGCCAGTCCAAGCCCAGAGCCAGGTCACCTGGTTTCAGGCTTGGTTCTGACACCATCTACTGACAAAGAGTCTCTCCTTGGCCAAATTCTACTCAGTGTCCTCTGAACTGTCTTCTCACATTGGCCCCGATTTTGAGCTTCTGTTTCTGTCTCTGCATAGTCAGTTTAGCCAGAGTCCCCCATCCTCAATATCTGATCACCCTCCATGTCTGATAAGGTTCCTCATCCACCTCTCCAGCCCCCAGCTGACAGCTGACCACCCTGGCCCTCCTTCAGCAAGAATTCTGTTTGTTAGGTCCATTTAGCCAGTTTCCCCCAATCCCTTATGTTTCCTCTTAGTAATTTTCCATCCACTGACTTGCACACCCCCCATCCTGGCCTCCTTGTTCCTTTGCTATAAATCCCAGTTGTTATGTTTGGAATTGATCCCAATCTCTCTTCCCAATTACAAAAAAAAAATTATAGTAGCTCTCCTAAATAGAGTCTACTTTGCATTTTTTAAACAAGTGTCGTGAATAATTTTTTCCTTAACACTGTCTACCTAATCTCCTTGGCTGTTAATTTATTTATGTGTACTCTGAAGGAAGGAGACTGAAAGACTTCAGAAGTCCTTTTTTAAAGTACCAGGAAGATGCCAAAATGAGTATGTTTTGTGTCGCAAGGTTATCCAGACCCCTCCCTGGCTTGGCATTTTCCTGCATGACTACTGACAGTACAATTCAAAGCACAGCAGATAAAATGGTTTTCCCCCTCTGATTAACTGAGGGGTGCCATGGGTAGGAGCAGCTGTTGCCTTTGTTTTTTGCAGACCTGCTCAGGGGCCTTTTATGAACCTCTGATCTGCTTTTGTGGGTACCACAGTTCAGCAGCCTCTGCCTGAAGCCAGGAAAAGCTAGGAGGACATAAAATGGGAAGAACAGCCCTCATCAGTATGTAAGCCCTTTGACTTAATAGCACCTGAATTATGCATTGTGCGCACAGATCTCTAACTGAAAATGCTGCAGGCTTTCCACTCACTCCTGCAAAGATAATTTCCTCAGGTAAACTTGCTTTGTGAAGGAAACCTTTACTCATAGGTTTTTTATTACCACCAGTCCAGCTCTTTATTACTGGAAACTATTTAAGTTTGAACCTTCCAAAAAGCAGAAAATATTTAAGTCTATTTAAAGTCTTCTCGCTTTGAAGTGTGTTTTTCTGAAGACATCCGAGCCAGAAAGTATAGAGGAAGCTGACCAGGAAATAGTGAGATCAGAAGCAATTCTTACAGCAGGAATTCACTCATTAACTCTGGGTCTTAAGCAATCACCCACCTTCCTGGGTTTGCTTCCTTATGGGCTACTTGGGTAGAAGATGGTGACACCTGTTTGGCATTATTCTTGAAAGGTGCACAAAACAGGCAGAGTGTTAGATAGCTTTAAGCTACATTACTTATTTGACCGTGTGGTGAAATGACCTGCAGTTTTCTTTTTCTTATTCTTCCTATAGGATAACTGTTTCAGCAATGTGCTTTATGGATTTCAGCAGGTTTCCTCTTGACACTCAAAATTGTTCCCTTGAACTGGAAAGCTGTAAGTGTAACCTCCCAATGGAGTGAGTACCCGTGGTCTGAACACACCATCACATACTTGCAGTATATAAACAGACTCTTAACAAGCATGTGAACATTTTGATATAAGTTAAATATGTTTCGGAGAAGGCAATGGCACTCCACTCCAGTACTCTTGCCTGGAAAATCCCACGGACAGAAGAGCCTGGAAGGCTGCAGTCCATGGGGTCACTGGGAGTCGGACACGACTGAGCGACTTCACTTTCACTTTTCACTTTCATGCATTGGAGAAGGAAATGGCAACCCACTCCACTGTTCTTGCCTGGAGAATCCCAGGGATGGGGGAGCCTGGTGGGCTGCCATCTATGGGGTTGCACAGAGTCAGACACGACTGAAATGACTTAGCAGCAGCAAATATGTTTATCCAAAAAAGCTTATTGGTTGGTTGGTTGGTTGGTCTTTTTGGTAAGAATGATGATGGCAAATTGTCTTGCAGATGAGAAGATAAAAGAGTCGAGAAAAAAATGCTTTAGTAACTACATATTCTGCAGTTTCCACAATGATTTTAAAGGAATAACTCCCAAAAAATGTGTATTCTTGCTAATGTTATTAACATAGAGTGGCAAATTTAGAAAACTCTGCCATTTATGTTCTCATATGAATCCCAACCTTCCATTAAGTATACCTCATTTCCCCAGAAAAACCCAGCTCTAGATTTAGATCACCCAGTTAAAGCCCTGTCAAACGGCATCTGAGCCAGAACCCTGTCAATTACTTAGATCCACACCCCCTCCCCAGCTATTTTTGACATGACTTATTAAAACTTGACTGCAATTTTTCATGATGCAGGTAAAGTGCTGGGAATCTCAATGGGTGTCTCCCACAGAGACAATTCTCCCCAAACCCATTGGAAACTCTCTATCATACTATTTGATCTTATAAGAAAATTTTCTACAAGCCCAGCTCACTTTGCAATTTCATCCAAGAGGGTCACAAAACCCAAGTTTGAGGCCTAAAGCCTCGGCATCAGGCCTGTGAGTGAGGGGCGGTGCTGTGACATCACAGTGCACACAGACAGGGGAGCAGCTGTTTGGAGATTTTTAAAGCATCATGTGGGCATGAGAAAACCCAACCACACTCTGTCAGTAATCAGGGTCTAACTTGGGGAGGTTGGTTTTTTTTTTTTTGCTTTTTTTTTTTTTATGATATGGGTATTATCAGTCTTTTGGCAAACATATATTTCAGAACCATGACATTGGACCAGATCCTGGGGATACAGAATTTTATAAAACACCATCATGGACCTCATGGAACTTACTGGAGCTCATTCTAATTGCAGGGATGTTATTTTCTTGTCTTAGATGCCTACAATGAGGAGGATCTAATGCTGTACTGGAAACATGGAAACAAGTCCCTGAACACTGATGAGCATATTTCCCTGTCTCAGTTTTTCATTGAGGAGTTCAGTGCATCCAGTGGATTTGCTTTCTATAGCAGCACAGGTGCAGTATTTTATGTGGACAAGTCATGAGCATTTATTGAGCAGCTACTGTCTGCAAAGCACATGTGGCTAGTCTTGAGTCCAAACAAGCCTCCCATTTGACCAATAATATCATCCTTCTTTTCCCAGCAGCCGTCTCTATCTTTGCAATACAGGTCTTCTTCAGCTGACGATGGGCTACTTCCCAGTAAACTCATCATGAGTTGAAGTATGTTTAATACACCTAACCTCCTGAACATCATAAAGTAGCGTAGCCAAACTTAAACAGGCTCAGAACACTTATATTAGTCTACGGTTGGGCAAATAATCTAATGCAAATCCTATCTTAAAATAAAGTGTTGACTATCTCCTGTAATGCAATTGAACACTGTACTGAAACCGAAAAAACAGAATGGTTGTCTGGGTACAGAATGATTGTAAGTATATCAGTTGTTTGCCCTCAAGATCATGGGGCTGACCAAGAGCTGACTTGCTGCCACTACCCAGCATCATGCAAGAACATATGGTTAGCATGGGAAAAGATCAGAATTCAAAACTGGCAGTACAGTTTCTACTGAAAGTGCATCACTTTTGTACCATCATAAAGTCAAAATAAGTCAAAGCATCCTAGGTCAGAGACCATCTGTACACATTTCTGTCTTTATCATGTAAACACCTTTAACTAGATGTCTTGCTTGCCCTCAGTTCAGTTCAGTTCAGTCGCTCAGTCATGTCCGACTCATTGTGACCCCATGAATCGCAGCACACTAGGTCCCTAGGCCTCTGCAGTCTACTCTTCACACAGCAGACAGAGTGTTCTTTTGAAAACATAAAGAGCACAATTCTTCCTGTTAAAACTCTGCGGTGCTTTTCCACCAAACTTACAGCAGAACTTCAGCTTCTCATCATGGCCCACAGGCCCTACATGATCTCTCTCTGCCTAAGGCTCTGATCTCACCAACCACCACTGCCTGGCCTCTCCACTTCTTGCTTGTCTTCAAACACACCCACCTCATTCCACCTGTAGGAGTTCTGCTTTCACCTTTCTTTGCCTGGTGTGTTTTCCCTGATTTTTTCATGACCAGCTTCCCCATTTTGCTCAGAACTTTATTCAAATATCATCTCCTCAAAGAGTTCCTTCCTAGCCATCCTATGTACAATAAACCTCCCTCCTCACCATTCCCCATGTGTATTTGTCTTCACAGCACTAACCACTTACTGAAATACATCTCTGTTTGACTGCTTTCTTGTCTGAGTGCCTGGCTAGAAAGAGTGCAGGGATCTACCTGTCTGCCTTGTTCGCTGTCTCTCTCCCAGCACCTCAAACATGCCTGGGGCATGATAGATGCTCAATAAATAGCAACTGAATGACTTGGTCAGTAAAGTGGTTCTTGCACTTTATATGCCTATGAGAAGTAAGTACAGATATTGGGGAAATTTTCAATTTTATTTCAATACTTTATTTTTTTGTTGTTACACAGACATACTTTATAATGAGAAAGATTAAAATGGGCTCCTGTATGTGTGTATGTTCAGTCACTAAGTCATATGTGACTCTTTTGTGACCCCATGGGCTGTAGCCCGCCAGGCTCCTCTGTCCATAGGACTTTTCAGGCAAAATACTGGAGAGGGTTACCATTTTCTTCTCCAGGGGATCTTCCCAACTCAGTATTAAACCCAAGTCTCCTGTATCTCCTGCATTGTAGGTAGATTCTTCACCACCAGCACCACTTGGGAGCCCAAAATGGGCCCCTAACATTACTTTTTTTTTTTTTAAAGAGAAGAATAAAGCATTTTGAAAGTTGTATTCAAATATCAAGTTATTAATGATATCTGAGTTCATACAAGCATTTCTTAGGTTTTGAGAAGATCAGCATTTAGAATTTATTTTAGTTCACAAGTAGGTAATAGTTCTTCCTCACATTATCCATGAATTACCAAACAAGGTCACCTGAGAGCCAAATTCAAGTGTTTTTCTCAAATTAAACATATTAGTTTCATAAAAATATTTTATATTTTGTCTTCATACCTATCATTAAAACAACCACCATAACCGCTACTCCTAAATCAGCTCTACAGAAAAAAAAAAAAAAAAAACTACAATTCTGGCTCAGTTACAAGAGTCAGAAGTATAGTGACAATAATGAAACTTTAGCGTCCATTTGATAGTTGAGCCACCAGGCCCTCACTTATTCCCCTTGGCATTGCCTTCACCAATGCTTATCAATGTTACCAAGTTGATGAGGACCTCTGGGCCCTCATGCCTCTCAATGTCCCTCAGAATCATGCCCTGTTGATTTAGAAGGAAAAAGAAATGACTGCTGCCCTTGGGGGATGCATCGAACAGTTATTCTTTATTGCAGCATAATGTAGTGGCTAGAAGTACATGCTGTAGAGAGAGACTGCATGAGCTCCAATTCTGACTCTACCGCTTATCAGAAATGTAATCTTAGACAAGCTGCTTATCTCCCTCAGCCTTAATTTCCTCATCTTTAAGTTAGTTTCATAATACTTTCTATCTCGTAGACTTGTGAGGGTACCTAACTTAACACATTTCAATAACTTAGGATTCTGTCTGCCATTCTCAAAAAAATACTAGTTAGTAGCTATCATTTTCACCATTTTTATCAACATCAAAGGAAATGGCAACCCACTCCCGTGTTCTTGCCTGGAGAATCCCAGGGATGGGGAAGCCTGGTGGGCTGCCATCTATGGGGTCGCACAGAGTCAGACACGACTGAAGCGACTTAGCAGCAGCAGCAGCAGCAGTAGTAGCATCTTTAGCCTTTCAACACAGAATAAATCCTTAGCATCAACAGGCCATTGAAGGTGATAGTCTGTATATAAAAATCTTCTTGAGCGTTGTCTTGGACTAAGTGCCCAGTTACTGCCCACCTCTTCCATTTCCCTGCTGCCAGTTCTCCAGCCGTTCTCTCTCTTTCATAAACTTCCTTTCTTTCTACCACATGGCAACCAGATGGAGGTGGGTGGACACTTCCACCCATATTTTGGTTTAGATGTCAAAACTGGTGATGGCACACAGATGCTGAAAGAGTATAAAGAGATTTATTACTTACATAATGAGGTTTTCTAGAGAGAGCAGGGCAGGCTTCAAAGCATATCTGAAAATGTCTTGAGAGAACAGGAAGGGGCCTCTGACTTGGGGTTCTCTGGTGCTTAGAAAGCGGGACTTGGGTGAGGGCTGCTTGCATGGGGCCATGTTTTCATGGTTTGATCTTCCCGTCAGTAAAGAGAGAACATCTGGCTTTCTTCCTAGCTTGCCCAAGTGTGGAGCAGAAGGAGAAGTGGAGCTAGAGAGCTATCAGTAGTCAAATATCAAAAACAGAGTCCTACTCTTTTCCACTCCCGAAATGAGAGCTCCATTCCTTTCCAGAGCAGCACTATTTTTCCAGTGGGTAAAGGGAGCTCTTCCCAGCTACAACTTCAACAGAACTATCCCTCATCTCCCCTTCCCAGAAAAACTGCAAGACAGAGCAACATGTCTCCTGCTTGGTTGCCAAAAAAAAAAAAAAAATTATTCAGAAAAATATGAGTTAAAAAAAGACCTCGTTGCCCAAATACATTTCAGAACTTAAAAGCAAATGCATAAGTGTGTCTTTATGAAGTGCTTTCCAGCTTTTCCTTATCCCTTATAATTTCACAATAATTATATGAAGCTATAACATCAGAGATGTTATTATTCCACTCTATAGCCATAATCAAAATTCTCAACTGCAGACTATAATAAAGTGGGATGTAACATGGGTAATACAAGACAATGAGTAGCTGGAAGAAAAAGGCATATTTTGACTTTAGAGTACACTACATCATGTATCTTTTATTACCCTTTGGTAACCAAATTGTTTAGTGTTCCTGAAGCATATCAGCTGAGAGTGAGGGAAACTAAAACAAGTAGGAAAAAGAAGGGTAACCAACAGTTAATTAGGAATAGAATACTAGGCATACAGTCTGCAAATTCAGTGCAGATTGACTAGGCATATGTTTGCCTAAATGTTTACCCGATCTGTCTAGTAAGTTTGCCATCTTGGGTTCAGAAATTACCACTGAGGAAGCAGAAGAGTTCTCCAACTTTGCAACACCTATAATTTAATTTTATTATTTTTAACCTATAGTCTCTATGACCTGAATAATTTAGATCACAGTCAACTGCATTTATAATGAAAAATTAATCTTACCACTTATTTATAAAAGGTATATTTTCATTTTTCCATTATTCATTGCTTACATTAGAAAAGATTTAATAAGATTGGCATCGGTTGTAAAATAAAGCAAGATGATATGAAAGAGAAATGTGAAAAAGAAAAATGTAAAATAAGCATAAGTTATCATATAGAATCTAACATGTAGTTATCAGGAAATGGCATCAGAGAAGTCCTATAGATGGTCCAAAAGCATGCTCTAACCTTCTAAACATGGTTCCTTGCAGCCAATGTGAAATGGGAAACTGAACAAACTGTGCCTATTGACATGATCGCAACTGGTGCTTTGATCAGTACAAACTAATACCCACATGAGTTTATATAATTCCAACAAGAGGCAAAGAAACACCATTTGGCTACTTTTCAACAGATTAGTGTAGATAAATTAATGGTACCCTTAAAACTTTGAAATACTGAAAATTGTTTATGGATACTCCCTTCCCCCAGCCCCTCTTTGAATCCCTAGCTCTCTGGATCCTAACTTGGAATCCAATGACAGAGGAGCTGCTGTGAGTCTTTTCCTCCCGATGAAATGTTTCATTTCATTTGTTACAGCTCATAAATGGTTTATTGGCTCTTGCATCAGTCATTAGCCATATATTGAAGACTTTTTCACCTGCAGAAACACTGCAAACGCAATACATTTTGGAATAAGGTCTTTAAAGGCCATCTCACAAAATATAATAACCAGTCATCCCTGAACAGCAGATATGAAATTTAAAGGGGAATCTTTGAGTCAGATAATTAAACCTACTGGAGTTCAGTTAGTTCATCCAACACTGGGGGCCCAGGTCCTATCCCAGTACTGGGTAAACAAGGGTGTGTCAAGTTCCATGTTACCTAAGAGCCTGGAGTCTAAAGAAGCAGGTTATTATCACTAAGTATGAAATTTCCACTAAAAAAAAAAAAAAAAAAAAAGCCTGTTCTGACGAGAACTTTGACTTTTCCTCATAGGTTGGTATAATAGGCTTTTCATCAACTTTGTGCTAAGAAGGCATATTTTCTTCTTTGTCCTGCAAACCTATTTCCCAGCTATGTTGATGGTAATGCTTTCCTGGGTTTCATTTTGGATCGACCGAAGAGCTGTCCCCGCAAGAGTTTCCTTGGGTGAGTCTTTCTGTACCTTTGTGAAACATTAATGTGGGAGAAATGTCAAGGAGGGTGAATGAATTGGTGATATGTGGAGAGGGAGAGAGGGTGATGGGTTAGTAGGGATAGTTATGATACGCACTCAGGTTGCAGTATTTGCTTGACAGCCATAAGGGCAAATTGTAGCTGGACTCTTTCCTCAGAAACCAAGACATTCAGTATGAAGACTGTACTAGCTGACCCAAGGTGGAGGATAGGGAAGAGGGAGGGTGAAGTTATGAAGCAGAAACAACCTCACTTCACAAATGTCTCTTTTCTGCCTTTTAGGAAAACCTCCCTATCTCTTGCCCAAGTTCACTTCACTTTGCCTGACAAACCCTTACATTGCAGAAGTTTTCAGTTCAAATGAATTCACACTCTACTATTGGTACCTTAATAAATAACCTCTTGGAGAGCTGAATGCTTGAATTTGGAAACATAAGTGCTAGTTAAAAAAAATTATGGCATAGCCTGTTAATAAATACTAAAACCAGAATCAATTGCAGCAGAATTTTAGGTGTCATGGCACTTCAGAGATTTCAAATGGGAAAACATTGCCAGCCTCATTAGCAGGTATGATTGTCACTCTATCTAGAGACATCACTTGCCACTGTCACACACACAGATTTATGGAAACCACTTCAGACCCACTTAGGGATTTTGATTGAGTCCTTACAAAGTAGAGTTGCCAAGCTAAGTACTTAGACAACATGTTACTTAATGAGAACCCAGGAGTCAATCCCACCTGCCTTCTTGGCTGATTTGGGGCAGAACTCTCTCATTTGAGCTGATTTTGTTCTTTCACCCATAACGCTCTGTTTAGGGAGAAGATTGTTATAAGTGGTTCACAGTCATCATAATTATCACACAATTCATTCCAGAAGGAGTGATTTCTAAGTTAATGTTGACAAATTATATGCATACTTCTAAAGATATTTGAAAGATGTAAATTGTCATTAATATTAATGATTTGTTCACCTCTTTCCCCTACTAAAAGTTTCAGTTCACAAGCACTTGAGTCCTGAATATCTTCAAGGAGGAAAATACCATCTGAATGAGTAACTGAATTATTGTGGCTGTTCCTTCATATCAGACCAGCCTGGCCCTGACCTCGGCAAGGCAGTGGGGCAGTATAGACCCAAAGAGGAGACTAAAGGCCCATTTCCAGCCCTTGAGACAGAATGAGAAAGGCATTCAGTCTCTAAAGGTTTATGGACATGAGTTTCAATGGGATCCCTGAAGCTGACTGCTTAGCTCTTATATCATGAAAATGACAGCAATAAAAGCTGGCTCTCAGGCAGGTTGGACTGAATGGGCAACACTAAAATTCTATGCTTCTTGGGTCTACAGAGTTAGGAAATTGCTAGGCAGGTTTATATAAAATAATATACAAATCAGAAGTGTCCCTCCTTCATTTTAATAGAGAGAACAAACATTTCTAGAACACTACTATGTTCTCAGGCTTCTGTTTCCTCCCACCCTAGGGTTCTTTGAAAGATACTTTGCCCTCTGTTTTTTTTTTTCAATTAATTTATTTGCTTATTGAAGTTGATTTACAGTGTTGTTAGTTTCGAGTATACAGCGAAGTGATTTAGATTCCTTTCCATTACAGATTATTACAGGATACTAAGTACAGTTCCCTGTGCTATGCAGTAGGCCCTTGTTGTTCTCTCTTTTATATACAATAGTGTGTATCTGTTACTCCCAAACTCCTGACTTATAGGTACACCTAGTAGGGAGCAGAGATCCAGCCCAAGCTCATTGGCACATGGTTTGGAGTGACATCCTCCAGAGGAAGGGATACCTCTCACTAATTTGTACAAAGATAGAGTTTGGGCTTGCAGAAGCCTTGTAATTGCTTATCTCACCTCCTTTTCTTCTTGCCCAAGTTCAACCCTACCACCAGAGTGATACTTCTATGACACAAATGTCATCATCATACTCTCAATCTGAAACGTGATTGTAGTAAATATACTAAACTTGGAATTTCAAGGTGTCCCTTGAGGCTTGTCAGATAAAATACAGGACACTGGGTTAAATTTGTATTTTAGTTAAGCACCAGATAATGTTTTAGTATAGGAACATCTGAAATATTGCATGGAACACACTGATACTGAAACATTATTCATTGTTTATCTGAAATTCAAATATAACTGAGTATTATGTTTTTATTTGCCAAATTTTCAGCCATACATACCCTTGCCCCAAAATACTTGCCCTAATAGTGAAAGTAGCTCAGTTATGTCTGACTCTTTGCGACCCCATGGACTGTAGCCCACCAGGCTCCTCTGTTCATGGAATTCTCCAGGCAAGAATACTGGAGTGAGTTGCCATTTCCTTCTCCAGGGGATCTTCCCAACCCAGGGATCAAACGTGGGTCTCCTGCACTGAAGGCAGATTCTTTACTGTCTGAGCCACCAGACTTACCCTAACAAGCTTCAATCAATTTGAATATTCAGTGTTCTCAAACAGGCCCTCATGCCTCTCTGCTTATCTCACCTCTGGACATTTGTCCTGACTCCCACTCTACCTAGAATGCCCTCCCTACCTGTCTTTCTCTGGCAAATTTAGCCATTTCTGAACAAGCCAGAAGCCTTTACTGATGGTTTCAGGAAGGTGTGGTGTCTCTCATCTTTGAACCACAGAGCACTTTGTATCTATCCTAAGGAACCTGCTTCATCTATTTCCTGTTCAGCTGTGGGGTGGGTTGGTAGCTCATCTTGTCTTCTCTATTAGAATATGAGTTCTTCAAGGATGGTGACTAGCACAGTGCCCTGCACGTATTTTGTGCTTAATATATAGTTGTTAGACGGCCAGTATTTCACCCACCATGTTTTTAATAGCTGCATGTTAGTTACTAACTGAAAACAATGATGATTCCTTTCTCATTAAGACGCTTCTGCATTTGGGTTCATTTGCTGACTGAGGATGAATCATTTGCTGGTTAAACCCCTTCCACGTCTGTCATGTTTCAGATAAAGAACAATAGAGGCAGAACAGCACAGAGTATCAACTGTGATTAGGCAATTCTATCACTAGAGATAATAGCAATCATAATTCAGAGTATGTATTGGGTTAAAATACTAGTCTATGATTCCATTCAATTTTACATGGAGAAAGAGTGAAGAACACTTACAAAGCTGTTCAAGGATGTTTTTACTGTCATGAAGGGTTCTCTTCTCCCCTCTCTCATCCTCTTCCTTCCTTGCTTGCCTCTATCATTCCTATTGGGCCCCTCTGCATTCCTGTTGGGTATCCCCTTCATATACAGTGTATGAAGTAATGGGGTCATTTATCAAGAAATAGACAGATATTTCCTGGCAGAGGAAGGCAACTAAAACTTTCAGACATGTATTCATTCATAAAGAAAAATGCATAATGGAGGATATGCCATATACCTGGGAAATAATACTTAGAAGCTATTCATTTTACCAGTATACCAGTAACTGGAACATCTATGCAGTGGACTCGGGCACCACATCCGTGAGAGAATGGTTGCTGCTTTCTGTCCAAAGGGCAGTATTGGGATATCCAGCCTACCTTTCTCTCCCTTACATCACTTCATAGTTTCTTTCTGCCTTGGCCCACAGGGAAAATGTTTTTACTCATTTAAAGATGAATGTAGACATCTTTCCTTTCAAAAGAGCTCCCTATAACACAGCTACTGAGGAGGTGAACTGACCTAGTAGTTCGAAGTGTCCTCTGTAGGCCCTCATGCCCTCACAAAGATCCGTGTATGTAAACTGCATAGCTCAGGGCTACAATGGCCAAGGCATTCAACCAAAGCTTCCTTCCTTTCTCTAGTTCCTGCTCTGACTCCTAATCCAGTGGTCTTTGCATTGCATCCCATTTAATCCCCTCCGAAGCCGAGGTCATGCTGGAGTTCTTTCATAGCTTTCTTTCTCACTGTCTTCCCATCCCCCAGAGGCACGTGAAGTCTGGTCTGAGCTGTCTGTCAGTTACCACCTCTTTAGTCTTCTGCCAGTTCAGGAAACACCATCCTTTCCTGGCATGGGGCCCCACACCCCTGACATTTGCCTCATCGTGTATGGCAAAACATAGCCAATGAGAAATAAAAATAGATAAACAATCCTCCCCTGACTGAAGGGCTCCTAGGATCTCATATGCGACCTTAAGAATTAATAGAGGGGAGAAACTGCACGGCTCAGGGAAGTTGAGTCCCAGGGTCCAGACTAAATATTGTCTCAATATTTTCCTATCTGTGCATAGCAATTTCAGTAGGTGGGAAGACAATTCTCTAATTCCAACACAGGCTCTTTCTTTGACTAAATGCTCACTTCATATAATTCAAAACTCCGTTATTGCAGTGTTAACTTTAATAGGCTTAGAAGGAATCCAATTTGTCAAGATTAATGTATTTCTAAGGGGCGGCTCAAGACATAATAAGTGTGTTTAATGTAGCTGTAATACTCCTCACTCTCAATTCTATTGCTTTAGGAATTTATACATCAGTTTTCTCATCCTTTACTCCCTTTTCCCTACTCCCCGCCCTCCCCGTCTGCTTCTTTTAAACAGGAAAATCTAGAATGCTGGTTTAAAAATAAATAAACTTACCATTAGTTAGTTGGACTAAGCACCCTTCTAAAGAAAATGACTGCTAGTTTATTGCTATCTGGCAAATATAAATGATCCAATCCCCTTTTATCGACTCAACAGTCATCGATGTGAAATACATGACAAGAGCATGTATTTGTGTGTTTTTCTAAACCCTTATTTCATCTGCTAAGCCTCATGTTGCTGTCACTGAAAAAAATCAAGTTCTATCTTCCATATCTTCAAAAGCCAGTAAGAGGAAACATTTAAAACTTTTTGAACAAATGAGGTAAGAGACTAAACAGGAATGTTCATTTAGGATTTGCATAGTTTTACCAGTGAAATCCTGACAGAATAAGACTTCTGGCCTCTTGAAAAGCACAAAATACCTTCATGCTTCCTGACATTATTCTACACTCAGTTTTATAGCATCTTGTCTCAGAGATGCTCCATAAATAGAGACTGGTCTATAATCTTAAAACCAAAAGGAAATTTCCTTTACAGGTTCAGAGTGAGAGGCCACAGGTTTGCATGGAAAAGAACATGTGTTTCTATATTCAGAGAGGTTTCAATTCTGCTCCTGACAAAATTCAGGCTAATCAGCCACTTTTCACTCATATTTCTTTTCTGCAATGTGTGGCTAATATTTACCTAGGTTTGTGGTGGGTAAACATTCAATAAAGGCAAACAAGTTGTATTTATTAATCTCAGCTTCAGCTATATGTACACCTGTACCTTAATAAAAATTTCATATCTCCATGTTTATGTAGCAAGGAATGCTAACGGTATCCACCAATATGCAGACTGTTGACATGACCATTGTTGGGGAGACCTGAGACCCAATGAGTCAGTGGCCTGCATGTAATGGTAATTGCTGGAGAAGCATTTAGGTTTCTTGTTCTGGAGTTCAAATCCATGTGAAGATGAGATTTCGGGTCCTCCCACAGTGGCTGTCAGATTGCCAAATTGCTTTGGTCTCCACCATCCACAGGAAAACACTGAATTTGAAATTGAATAGCTCTGTAGCGCTGTCATTGTCTTTGATATGGGCCTCCCTCAGCTGAAAACCTTACAGAATGATAGAATTTGTTGAAAAGGTAGGAATGTGTGGGTGAGAGCTGTCCACCTGCCGTGTGTGTACATTTTAGGAGTAAATCACAGTGTTCTTCCTGCTGTTTGGGACTCTGTCTGCTGGTATTAAAATGTCCTCACAACTTATAAAAATCATTAAGGATTCCATTTGCACCTCCCTGGTGGGAAGTTAAGAAATAAAACCATGCCAGCCAGCATACATTTTGAATATTTACAATACTAGGCTTTCTCTCCAGGCAGTACCCTTGCAGCCTCCCTCTGAGAAATCAGTGTAGACACAGAAGGGCTCTCCCTAAAGTTGTCATTTTTATTAAGGAAATCTCAGTCGCTCCTTTCTCCCTTGTCCCCCAGAATCTTGATTTCATTACCTCTGATGCCCATTGCAGGGATTAAAGAAGGGAAAAGAAGAGAAAAGGAAATGAAAGGGAAAGTAGTGAGAAGGGAATAGTAGGGAAGAAGTGGGAAAAATAGGAGACAGGGTAACGGGAGGAGCAGGGCAAAAAGTAATTGGTGTTTAGCAGCTGCTTAGTCGGAGGGGGCGATGGCACCCCACTCCAGTCCTCTTGCCTGGAAAACCCCATGGACAGAGGAGCCTGGTAGACTGCAGTCCATGGGGTCGCCAAGAGTCGGACACGACTGGGCGACTTCACTTTCACTTTTCACTTTCATGCATTGGAGAAGGCAATGGCAACCCACTCCAGTGTTCTTGCCTGGAGAATCCCAGGGACGGGGGAGCCTGGTGGACTGCTGTCTATGGGGTCACACAGAGTTGGACACAACTGAAGCGACTTAGCAGCAGCAGCAGCTGCTTAGTAAATACTTACTCAGAACTAAGCCTCCACCACCACACTTCCAATCTGAGTCTCAACTGAGCTGTAGTTTCAGTAACACCGGACAAAGTGACAGCAATGACAATGGGCTGTAAGTATTCTGTGTGAAAGAAAAGCACAGGGACAGCAATCTTTAATGCTACTAAAGAGCACTCCCGGACAGACGAAAGATTTAAGATTGACATGAAGATACTTTCTTAACCGTATAAGTTGTGAAATGATGGGGAATAGTGGTGGAAATGGTTTCAGAATTAATTTCTTTTTCAGAATTTTTTTCTATGGCTGATTCATGTTGATGTTTGGTAGAAACCAACACAATACTGTAAAGCAATTATCCTTCAATTAAAATTTTTTTTAATTTATTGGAGTATGGTTGCTTTACAGTATGTTGCGTTAGTTTCTGCTGTACAGCATAGTGAATCAGTTATACATATATCCCCTCTTCTTTGGCTTTCCTTCCCATTTAGGTCAACACAGAGCACTCAGTAGAGTTCCCTATGCTATACTGTAGTTTCTCGCTAGTTACCTATTGTATTCATAGTATCAATAGTGTATATATGTCTATCTCAATCTCCCAATTCATTTTCCCCCTTTCCCCCCTTGATATCCATCTGTTTGTTCTCTATGTCTGGGTCTCTGTTTCTGCTTCAGTTCAGTTCAGTTGCTCAGTCGTGTCTGACTCTTTGCAGCCCTATGGATTGCAGCAAACCAGGCTTCCCTGTCCATCACCAACTCCTGGAGCTGTTCAAACTCATGTCCATTGAGTCGGTGATGCCTTCCAACCATCGCATCCTCTGTCGTTCCCTTCTCCTGCCTTCAATCTTTCCCAGCATCAGGATCTTTTCCAGTGAGTCAATTCTTTACATCAGGTGGCCAAAGTATTGGAGCTGGAGCTTCAGCTTCAGCATCAGTCCTTTTAATGAATATTCAGAATATTTAGTGAGGTCAGTTCAGTTCAGTTCAGCTCAGTCACTCAGTCGTGTCTGACTCTTTGCGACCCCATGAATCGCAGCATGCCAGGCCTCCCTGTCCGTCACCAACTCCCAGAGTTCACTCAAACTCATGTCCATCGAGTCGGTGATGCCATCCAGCCATCTCATCCTCTGTCGTCCCCTTCTCCTCCTTACAATAGAATATTATTCAGCCATACAAAGGAGCAAGACTGGGTCATATACAGAGCCAGGGATGGACCTAGAGATGGTCATACAGAGTGAAGTAAGTCAGAAAGAGAAAAACAAATATCATATATTAATGCATATATGTAGGATCTGAAAAAATTGGTATAGACAATCTCAGAGAATTTTTTAAAATGGAATACGTTTTTACTTTTCCTGGATGGTTAAAAGAGGCCCAGCTGAGGGTGGGAGCCATGAATCCTTAGGGACACGTCTGACTCTGGAAACTTTAGCTGGAGGGAAGGGGAACATCATGGACAGTGGGGCTGAGAGTAAGAAAAAGACACAGGAAGAGAAATCCAAGGGGAGGTTCTGGCTTAGGCTCAAGCTGTACTCGGTTGGCCTGCTAAGATTCCACGGCCCTCACACACTTGTGATCAGGAGATAGTGACTTAGAAATGTTCCCCCCTGGTGTCCTCTGGCTCTGGAACCTGAAGCTGAATGGTGCTGTCACTGAGCTGTTCATCACTGTTCTTGAATGGCAGGAATCACCACGGTGCTGACCATGTCCACCATCCTCTCCGGGGTGAGTGCCTCCATGCCCCAGGTGTCCTACATCAAGGCTGTGGACGTGTACCTGTGGGTCAGCTCCCTGTTTGTCTTCTTGTCGGTCATTGAGTATGCAGCTGTGAACTACCTCACCACGGTGGAAGAGCGGAAACGATTCAAGAAGACCGGGAAGGTACTCCTTGCTTTCACTACTGGATCCTTTTTGGAATGTGAAAAAGGCTATCCTCATCCACACCCTCTCCTGGCAGTATTGCAACCCTTGTATGAAGTTCGTGTAACTTGGCAGAATGCAAGCTTATGACAAACAATCTTAAACTTTACTCCTTCTGCTCTGTGCTGGCTGGTTTCCTTGGCATCCCAAAAGAAAGTTTTGCCAGGAGGATTTCTGTATGAGGAACTTCTCACAGTGTGCTCCCCTCCACTGACTTTAACCCTGGAAAAGAAGGGGTTAATGTACAAATCCTATCCTTTCATGTAGATGAATGATGATGATGGTGTGTATGTGTGTGTTAGTCACTCAAACCTGTCCGACTCTCTGTGACCCCATGAACTGCCAGGCTCGTCTATCCATGGAATTCTCCTGGCAAGAATACCAGAATGGGTAGCCTTTCCCTTCTTCAGGAGATCTTCCCGACCCAGCGATTAAACCAGGTCTCCTGCACTGCAGGCAGATTCTCCACCATCTGAGCCACTAGGGAAGCCCAATGATGATGATGGCTAACGTTTAATGAGTGTTTCTTATCTGTTGGCTTTGTGCTAACCATTCAACATGTTATGTTACTTAGTTCTCACTGTAACCTGAAGAGGACAGTGCTTTATCACCTTCATTTTACAGAGGTGAAGTAGGAGCAGTTGGGGAATAACTTGACCAAGGTCACACAGCTTTAGAGGACTCAAGATATGCTTCTGGAGCCTTCCGACTCCAAAGGCTGTGCTCTCAACCAGTAAATGATAGAACTCCACCAAGAGCTAGGGTTTATTTTTCTTTCTTGTCACTCGGGTGAGTGGTAGAGCATAAAGGAAGGTTCTTCTCTTCACCATATACAGGGAACAAGGTGCCTTCTGGGTCCTAAGTGTTGTCACGTATTTCTTGTGACATTGCTTTATCAACCTGGCTTGATTGATCTCTACCTGCTTCATTCACAAAGGGTTGGGGCACCAATTTCCTGTTGTTATGAGAACTGAAACATGCTGTTTTACTTCAGAAACCTAGCAGATCCAATTAATATGTGTGTATACACACATACACACAAATTAATTTGATACACATATATATGTATTGTTGTTCAGTTGCTAAGTCATGTCCAACTCTTTGCAAGCCCATGGACTGCAGCACTCCAGACTCCCCTGTCCTTCACCATCTTCCAGAGTTTGCCCAAGTTCATGTCCACCTAGTCGATGATGCTATACAACCATCTTATCCTCTGCTGTCCTCTTCTCCTTTTTCAATCTTTTCCAGCATCGGGGTGTTTTCCAATGAGTTGGTTCTTCGCATCAGGTGGCCAAAGTATTGTATATGGCCAAAGTGTGTGGGTGTGTGTGTATATATATATATATATATTGTGTATATATATATTCATATGTGTGTATATATATGCAATAATTTTAATGTGATATATTCACACTGGTTTAAGAAGAAATTCTTAAATGAGTATTTATACATACCAAAACATTATTAATATTTTTTATACTTCTCGTGAGAGTATTTCATCCTTTTTAAAAAGAACATTTTTATATCCTCTTCTTGAACTGAACCCTCATATTGGCTCCACGATGTAGGCCTTAGAGTGGTTATTATCTCTATTTTTAAACTGAAACAGAAGAGTTTTAGTGGAGTGAAGTGATTTGCCAAAAGATCCACAGCTAATAGACCTGCAATCGCAATTCAGGTCGCCTATAATGCTACTTCATTTTTTAAATTTCGTATCCTTTGAGTCAAAGCTGTAACGGAAGCTGATTTTGCTTCATCGGGGATTCTTTAGTTCCTTTTGTCGACAGCATGGAAGTAGGCGTCTCTGTCACATACACAGTGACTGCTATGCAGGTGTGAGACAATCAGGAGCTTTTAGACAAGCATGCAGTGATCAGAATGCGCACCTCACCTGGGATTTGTTAAGATTCTCACTCAGTAGGTCTAGGTGGGAGCTAAGAGTCTGCATTTCTAAGATGGCCCAGACTCCACTGATCCACAGCCACACTGTGAACAGCAATGATTAGCTAAGCTGTGAAGTGAAAGAGAAAACTGTGATGAGGAAGAGAATTTTGTTCTTTTTAAATTTGTTCTGTCTTTATGGGGAGTGGTTAACTGAAAAAAGAGGCACGATAGTGATTTTAGCCACCTGTTTCTAGTCCTTTGACTCCCAAATACCTACATCTTCGTCTTCCCACCTGTACCCCTAGCCACCCCCACCAAAACATCTGTGATCACATAACCTGAATTTTTTTCACTTGGTCAAATTGTAAACAATCTTCTGTGTACCACAGAAGAGATTCTTTTGAGTTAATAAGCATTATTCACTTTAAACACCACTCCAGCACTCTTGCCTGGAAAATCCCTTGGACGGAGGAGCTTGGTGGGCTGCAGTCCATGGGGTCGCGAAGAGTCGAACACGACTGAGTGACTTCACTTTCACTTTTCACTTTTCATGCATTGGAGAAGGAAATGGCAACCCACTCCAGTGTTCTTGCCTGGAGAATCCCAGGGATGGGGGAGCCTGGTGGGCTGCCGTCTCTGGGGTCGCACAGAGTCGGACACGACTGAAGCGACTTAGCAGCAGCAGCAGCTTTCACTTTAAAAGATATTTTTTAATTGTAGTAAAATGCACATAACATAGAACTTGCCATCTTATTTGTTTTTAAGTGTACAGTTTGGTAGTATTAAGAATATTTACACTGTTGTATACAACCCAGAAAGTGTTCACCTTGCAGAACTGAAACACTGTACCCATTAAACAACTCCCCAATTCCCCTCCCCCCACCCAACCTCTGGAAACCACCATTCTAAGCCTCCTTCAAAGTTGCAATTTTCTCAAAAAAGAGTCCTACTTGCCCTTCATATGATTGTGGGACAAAGGAAAGAGCACAGATCTGGAGTCAAAAGTGATGCCAAACCTAACAACCTGGCTCAGTATCCCAGACTGTCTCATTCTGTATTTGCAAAATGGTGGAATTTCTTCTCTATTACCTTGTTGTGAAGATCAAATGTTATAATAAAGGCATCTGAAATTTTTGCAAACTATATAGCGCTACACAAATGTTACGTTCTTATTGTGACTAGCGCACAGATGCTCTGAAGGAGTAGCAGTTTTGGGAACAGTCTGTTTGAGATCTTTAAAGAGATCTTTAAAGGGCTGGAATGCTCTGGTGAGACACAGGGAAGAAAGATAGATCTGAAGGTTTGGGGGTTAATCTATAATACCTCTTCTCTCTGTACCTGAGTTGGGAAACCAGTTTGAGGGAGAGATGTAGCAGCCAGAGAGATGGATGTGATGATCTTATCTTTACTGGTAAAGTAGTTTGGAAAAAGTGCCTTAGATCTGTGAGCCCACTAATATTTCATCCCTGTATTCAGTGTACTTACTCTCCTTGGTCATGGGCAAATTTTGATGCTTCAGGATTTCCCTGTAAGGACAGTCTCCTTTAGCTCATTTCAGAGAACAAACCTGAACATCAATGCAGATCCAAAGTAACTCCAAAGGGGCTAAGCCACACACGCTAGTTCCCTCCTCCAAACCCCTCGGGTGGAGTGATTGAGGGATGATGGGAAAGACCAGGAATGTTAGGCTACAGAGCCCCTCCCTGTGAAACCATGAAAAGAATCTGCCTGCAATGCAGGAAATGCGGGTTCGATCCCTGGTTCAGGAAGATCCCCTGGAGAAGGAAATGGCAACCAACTCCAGTATTCTGGAAATCTCATAGACAGAGGAGCCTGGTGGGCTACCGTCCTGGGGTTGCAAGTTCAGACACAACTTAGGGACTAAACCACCACTAGCACCAAGCAAAGCTCATTTCCTATCACCACCACCCCATCACCACCACCACACACCTGTCCCAACCACCCACCATTGCAGCCCCCAGACACCAAGGGCTGGGAGAATAGCAAGGGTCATGGAAAATTCATCCCCAGTGTTGACCTTTGCCCAGAAAGGAGAAAGGAAACTATCAATATTTTATTTCTTATTCCTTCACCCAAATGTTTTCCTAATTCTAGGACTTAGAATTCAGTCTAAGACAGTCAAATGTACACTTTAGATATAATATGCCTTAGTTATATGCTTATTTGTAAGCTGGAGAGGAAAAAATAAAGACTAGTTCAAAAGCTATTTCTGTTGAAACAGCCAGCTTACCTACTTGTGGAAATTAGCAGCCTGCTGGTAAATTGTGCACTATAAAACTTAATAAGTTTTAGAGATCTAAATTATCATAATGGAGAAAGAAAATGATACCCTTGCTTTTCAAAGAATATATCTTTTCTTAACATGCTAATGATATTTTGGGGACTTCCCTGGTTACTCAAACAGTGAAGAAACCGTCTGCAATGCAACCCATGTTTGACCCATGTGTTGGGAAGATCCCCTGGAGTAGGAAATGACAACCCACTCCAGTATTTTTGCCTGAAGAATTCCATGGACAGAGGAGCCTGGCGGCTACAGTCCATGGGGTCACAGAGAGTTGGACACAACTGAGCATAGCACCACAGTGATATTTTATTAAGATAAAAGTGTGGATGTTCAGTGAGACAACTCAGCAGTGTTCTGAGCAAAACCACCAAGGGGACTATACACAGTTTTCTATCCTCTGATCCAGAGTTGAACATATTATTAATGTTATTATTGGCTATTGGTTAGTAATTCAATCTTGATGCTATTTCATGTTTATTTTACCCATTTTCATCTTACTATGGAAAGTTTCCAGGACTAAAACAGAAAGGGACAACGTAACTCTAATATGGTTCGCTGGTTAGTTTGCTGATTGCAGAAAATTGTCCCTGTGTGTCTTGAATTCAGTAAAATATTAGGCTTTTGAGTCAGTACAAATGAAATACACGTTTTAGTAGAATTTATTCTGAAGCCTCCGATTTGAATTCTGAGTACTTTCATTCAGCAGCAGCCAGTGTATATTTGTTCCTTTTTAAACCTCCCTATAGATCAAGAAGAGATTTTGTTTTCTCGGAAAGCATGACCAGATGCTATTATTCTGTTTTGGGACCAAAACAAACAAACAAACAAAAAAAAACCACACTGATTAAGCATACTGCTCTGTTTTTTCTAAAAAGGAAAACTACATTGAAAAACAAGTCCATTTAGTTGATATATCATATTCCATTTCAATTCACAAACTTAGAGCAAACAATTCACACCACTCAAAAACAGAAAGGAACACGTGAAACAATGTCCCTCTTGGGGAAACAAACATTGAGTGGTACAGTCTATCAGGCCAGGACTAAATTAGAAAACATTTTCAATTATAGTTGTGGTACATCTATTCGTATAATGCTCAAATATTTGTATAATGCTCGCTCCTTAAATCCATATTAAAAATGGATGTCTAAGATGACATTTTCCATTTATTACGAAAATGAGTTTTAATTAGACACCAGAAGCAAACTAGAATTTTACTCTTTAAAATAAGCAAAGCATTCTTAGTATTTATTAAAAGTGTTTTAAAAATCTGATTGTTTAGATTTTGATTGTAATTCCTTCTCCTAAAACCATATTCACGACTTACTAACAAAGTCTTTTTGTTAGATTCCTAGAATGTACAGTATTGAGGCAACTGAAGCCATGGCCTTTGATGGTTGTTATCATGACTGTAAGACTGACATGGACCAGACTTCCTTTTCTCTACACTCAGAAGAGGACGCCTTGCAAGGAAGATGCATAGGCCATCTCAGTGCAGACTCACCTCGGATAAAGAGGAGAAAATCCCTGGGAGAGCAGGTTGGTAGAATCATTCTGGAGAACAACCATGTCATTGACACCTATTCAAGGATTTTATTTCCCACTGTGTACATTATGTTTAATTTGTTCTACTGGAGTATTTATGTTTGAAGAGGAAATCCCGATTGATAAAATGTGTTTGGAGTCAGATTATGTTAAAAACAACAACAAAAACCACCAACTGTTAACTATAAGTTGAATGGTACCAGACTAAACTGGAGTCAGCCAGTCACCTATCCTGTCCTAAAGAAAATGTGAAAGTTGACTGATTTACATCAAGGAAAGAGTTTAAGGTCTTAGGAGAATTTGGCTCTATCATTAAGGGTCACAGGCATGCATAGTATGGAAAACCAATTTCCATAGGGAAGGGCTTTGTACCTACTTTATCTGGACTCTCCTTGGTTTCTAAATGTAGATTATCTGCATTTGAGTGAAAAATTAAGCTCAACTATGCTCATGGTGGCTCAGACAGTAAAGCATCTGCCTACAATGTGGCTGAAGGAGATCGGCCCTGGGATTTCTTTGGAGGGAATGATGCTAAAGCTGAAACTCCAGTACTTTGGCCACCTCATGCGAAGAGTTGACTCATTGGAAAAGACTGTGATGCTGGGAGGGATTGGGGGCAGGAGGAGAAGGGGACGACCCAGGATGAGATGGCTGGATGGCATCACAGATTCGATGGACGTGAGTCTGAGTGAACTCCGGGAGATGGTAATGGACAGGGAGGCCTGGCATGCTGCGATTCATGGGATTGCGAAGAGTCGGACACGGCTGAGCAACTGAACTGAACTGAACAATGTGGGAGACCCAGGTTCAATCCCTGGGTCAGGAAGATCCTCTGGAGAAGGAAATGGCAACCCACTCCAGTACTCTTGCTTGGAAAATCCCATGGACAGAGGGGCATGGTAAGCTACAGTTGATGGGGTCACAAAGAGTCAGACACGACTGATTTTCACTTTCAGTAAAAACTTTTCAATGCTAATAATTCAGGGCGACTCTGTTCCTTAGTGCTAGCCAGCTGTCAGATTCCCTGACAGCACTGGATCCTTCTGAGGAAGAATATTAGCATCAGGGTGGCACCATGGACTCTCACACAGCTGAGATCCTCGTGAAGAGCTTCCTTCTTCTGTCTCCAATCAAGACTTTTATCCTATTTCACTATTGTTTCATGCATTACTGATACCAAGCAGGACAAAAAATCTAAACATCAGTCTTCCCATCCTAATATTAAGCTGATATTATACATTAATTTTCAATAATAACATCTTGTAGCTTTCATACCTTTTTGGAGGTATTTAATGAGTTGCCTTTGTTTACCAAATGTTTATTGACCTCCTACATGTACTGGGTACTTTGTTAGGTGTTAGATATACTGAAAGAATGAATACAAACTGACATTCTTGCCATCAGTCAGTGCAGAGCACAGTAGGAGCAGTAAAATGGCAGCTATAGTAAATAATAAATGTAATGGATGTTCAAGTAGAAGTATATGCACTGTGCTACCGAGGTTCTGTAAAAGCGATGCCAAAAGAAGGAAAGGAACATCCACAATGGGATGTGGGCTCTTAATTTATAAACAAAGATACTTCCAGACATGGGGTTGAGTGGAAAATTTATGTATCCCATAGCAATCTTCAGTAACTTTGGTGGAACTAAGTAAATAGGGTCAGGTGGGTATTAAGTAAATGTTTGGTAAGTAGAAAAAAACTCCAGTGATCAGCATTCATTTTGTAGACTGACAGTGTGCATGTTTTCGTGTTAAGTTTTTGTGAGAAAGATTCCATTTAGAGATAAGCTCTTGATAGGAAGTATGAAATATTTCTCATCCTATTTTGATTTCTGGGATTGAATTAAGGGAAATAAACAGTGTATTACTTTCAGGTGTCTTGCCATTCATTTTTTTACCATAAAGTGAAATAAAATAATTTGAATTATTTCATGCCAGGTGAAGAGACAAATAACATCCTACTTGTTTACCAATAACATTGGTTTTGATTCTCTATCATTAATAACATAATGTTCTAGAAACTTACTTTCCTCTTGGGTGCAAAAGGCAAATTCTTTCTCTATTATGATTCCCCTCATGGAAAGGCTAATTTGGGGATATATCATTCTATTTTCTTAATAAAACTCTCCAATTCTTTCAAAACTTTCTAAGGATTATATTTTTCTAGGAAACTGTCCAAAGTTGAGCTAATTTAATTTATTTTAAAACTTTCCCTATTTGATTGGAGAGAGAAAATAAATAAAATTTAAAACTATTATTTATTAAATAGTTTTTAAGTGTGACTTAAAAGGGATAATATTTTCTAGGATTATATTTTCAAATGTAAAACAGATTAATATCCTAAGTGGATCTTTGAGAATTTGTAGCTGTTATTTAAGCAAAATACTATAGTTGAAAAAAAAATATTATAGTTGGATTAACATTTCTGCTTCTGATATGCTCTGTATATAATTGATGCCAAAAAAAAAGAGAGACAAATCTACAAATGAACAAAGCAGATCTACACAGTTCCCTTCTTCTGACTCTGGTTTTTCAGATATTGCCTCCTTTCTTCTATTTGAACTGTAACATTCAGGACATCTAATGCTTCCCTTGGGCATATTCATTTCACAATTTAAAGTCAAATGCATCATTGAATGCATTTGGCAATCTAGACTAGAAAAATGAGTCTTTATCACACTACACTTACACGCAGCATTCCTCTTGAGGACCATTAATACACAATTGTTGGCCAACCGAATGTAACTTTTGTTAATGTCTAGAAACACAGACATTTTACTTTTCAGTAATAAATGTCTAAAATATATTTGCTGCTCAAGAGAATTATTAGAGCATTCAGAGTAAGCTGCTAGGATTTTAGCTCATTTTCTTTTCAGATCAGTGACTTCTTGATAACAGCGAGGACAGAGCTGTTCCTGTGAGTTTCATTTCTGCTGGGGAGCAACAAGGTTTCTGGGTTTGGTTCTTATTTCATGAAGAATGAAGTCACACTTACCTGGGAAATCTGTGAGTGACAGACAGCATACAATGGTTACCTCATTGTGATTTTCACTTCATTTACTGATTACAGTCTGCAGCAGATTGTGTGTGATTGTTCGCTGAGGGATAAGCTTGGATAAAATAGGAGGATTTCAAAAATAAGTTGCTTTCCAAGCTTAGGAAAAAGCCAGCCAGCTCTATAACTGACTAAATATAGAAACAGGCTATTTTATAAGGATTGTGCTAAAAAACCTATGAGCAGATATATTTTAACTTTATTGTTTTTTTTCTGATTACAAAAGAAATACAATTTTATTATAAAAATTAAAAACATCAATCAGCAAGCAAAATCCGCTTAAACAGTTTTTATTTTAATGAATATTCTTAGATTTTTTTCTATGGAACATTATATATTTCTAACAAAGTATTTTGTATGTATTTTCATTTATTAATGTAAACCCTTATGTCATGGGCTTACCTTGTGGCTCAGCTGGTAAAGAATTCACCTGCAATGCGAGAGACCTGGGTTCGATCCCTGGGCTGGGAAGATCCCCTGGAGAAGAGAAAGGCTACCCACTCCAGTATTCCGGCCTGGAGAATCCCATGGACTGTATAGTCCATGGGGTTGCAAAGAGTTGGGCACGACTGAAGTGACTTTCACTCACTTACCTCATACCAAACACGTGTTGGGGATACGGTAACTGAAGAGGGATACTCCCTGACTTATTAAACATACATTCTGTTTGAAAATGTGTCTAAACTGTGCTGTTTTTAGCTAGGTTTTCTTCCTTGGATTATAAGCAATATTTTTTTCAATTTGTTTTATTTTTATCATTGACAGTTATGCCATTCTCCCCCCTCCCTGACTCCCACCCCCCGCCAGCCAAACTAATCTTTATACGCACAGAACACTTAACCCATCTCCTATGGGACATTTGCTTTATTTTCCACTGTATGCTATTATAATGGGTTGCAATTAGCAACATAAAAAATATTTATGTGACATTATTTTAGAAACAAATGAAGTTTCTAGCCATATCCAAGTGTCAGCATTTATTCTCTTTGTAGAACCCCTGTTTGCTATTAGAATCTGCCATGTCAGGCTCACCTATCTATCTGGGAGCTCTCGGGTATAGATTACTGTCACTGAAGGAACTTTTTATTTTTAGTTCATTTTTTCCCCCAAAGCAGAGCCCGCATATATGAACATATATCCCTTGACATTCCCTATGTATAAAATAAGTTTCAGTATTATATAAAATACTTACATAAAGCAGTCCAATATGTTGGAATCTGCTTCCTTTCATGATTTTATTGCTGCCACAAACCATCTTTGTAAGTAGGAAAACAATGGAGATTACAAATAGTTGCCTATGAGTTGGTACAAAATCATATTTTATGGTACATTGTCTTAATCCTTGCAAGTGGGTGAGTTTTCATGAATGAGGTTTCTTGTTTTGTTTTGTGCCACTCATAAGCCTGTTTAAATCGCACACATAAACACACACATAAATGCATGTGTACCTTTTTTACATGAAGATTAATGAGGAAAATAATTATATCTAATTCTATTATGCTGAAGGTCAAAATTTCAATGAGATTAAGTAACATCCTCAAAGAAGCAAGAGAAGGAGGTAGTAAGGAAATTGCTGTTTCAACTAAAATTCTATACCTGGTGTTCCTGTTATTTCCTGGCAGGAACTTAGGCAAAACAGTCAGTTACATTCCCAACTACCTCACTTGTGAAGGAGCCACCCACTCTCTCCTTGTAAACATTGTTTTAAAACACTACATCAGACTGTAAAGTCCTGCCTAATTTCAAAGCCCTGTTGTTGTTCACTCGCTAAACTGTGTCTGACTCTTTTGAACTGAGTGTGTCTGGCTTCCCTGTCCTATCTCCCTGAGTTTGCTCAAACTCATGTCCATTGAGTCAGTGATGCCATCCAACCATCTCATCCTCCGTTGCCTGCTTCTCTCTTCTCTTGCCCTCCATCTTTTCCAGCATCAGGGTCTTTTCCAGTGAGATAGCTCTTTGCATCAGGTGGCCAAAGTATTAGAGTTTCAGCTTTAGCATCAGTCTTTCCAATGAATATTTAGAGTTGATTTCCTTTAGAATTGATTGGTTTGATATCCTTGCTGTCCAAGGGATTCTCAAGTCTTCTCCAGCACCACAGTTCAAAAGCATCAATTCTTCGGCGCTCAGCCTTCTTTATGGTCCAACTTTCACATCCATACATGACTTCTGGTAAAACCATAGCTTTGACCACATGGACCTTTGTTGGCAAAGTGGTCTTTGCTTTTTAAAATGATGTCTAGGTTTGTCATAGTTTTTCTTCAAAGTATCAAGTGTCTTTTAATTTCATGACTGCAATCACCATCTGCAGTCATTTTGGAGCCCAAGCAAATGAAATCTGACACTGCTTCCACTTTTCCCCATCTATTTGCCATGAAGTGATGGGACCAGATGCCATGATCTTAGTTTTTCAAATGTTGAGTTTTAAGCCAGCTTTTTCACTTTCCTCTTTCACCTTCATCAAGAGGCTCTTTATTTCCTCTTCACTCAGATCTGCATATATATCTGAGGTTGTTGATATTTCTCCCAGCAATCTTGATTCCCACTTGTGAGTCATCCAGCCCAGGATTTTGTATGATGTACTCTGCATATATGATAAACAAGCAGGGTGACAAGCCTTGATGCACTCCTCTCGCAGTTTGGAACCAGTCCATTGTTCCATGTCCAGTTCTAACTGTTGCTTCTTGTCCTCAGTTCAGCTCAGTTCAGTTCAGTCGCTCAGTCGTGTCCGACTCTTTGCAACCCCATGAATCACATCATGCCAGGCCTCCCTGTTCATCACCGTCTCCCGGAGTTCACTCAGACTCACGTCCATCGAATCTGTGATGCCATCCAGCCATCTCATCATCAGTCATCCCCTTCTCCTCCTGCCCCCAATCCCTCCCAGCATCAGAGTCTTTTCCAATGAGTCAACTCTTCAAATGAGGTGGCCAAAGTACTGGAGTTTCAGCTTCAGCATCCTTCCTTCCAAAGAAATCCCAGGGCTGATCTCCTTCAGAATGGACTGGTTGGATCTCCTTGTAGTCCAAGGGACTCTCAAAAGTCTTCTCCAACACCACAGTTCAAAAGCATCAATTCTTCGGTGCTCAGCCTTCTTCACAGTCCAACTCTCACATCCATACATGACCACTGGAAAAATCACAGCCTTGACTAGACAGACCTTAGTCGGCAAAGTAATGTCTCTACTTTTGAATATGCTATCTAGGTTGGTCATAACTTTTCTTCCAAGGAGTAAACGTCTTTTAATTTCATGGCTGCAGTCACCATCTGCAGTGATTTTGGAGCCCCCCAAAATAAAGTCTGACACTGTTTCCACTGTTTCCCCATCTATTTCCCATGAAGTGATGGGACCAGATGCCATGATCTTCGTTTTCTGAATGTTGAGCTTTAAGCCAACTTTTTCACTCTCCACTTTCACTTTCATCAAGAGGCTTTTTAGTTCCTCTTCACTTTCTGCCATAAGGGTGGTGTCATTTGCATATCTGAGGTTATTGATATTTCTCCCAGCAATCTTGATTCCAGCTTGTGCTTCTTCCAGTCCAGCGTTTCTCATGATGTACTCTGCATAGAAGTTAAATAAGCAGGGTGACAATAGACAGCCTTGACGTACTCCTTGTCCTATTTGGAACCAGTCTGTTGTTCCATGTCCAGCTCTAACTGTTGCTTCCTGACCTGCATACAGATTTCTCAAGAGGCAGGTTAGGTGGTCTGGTATTCCCATCTCTTTCAGAATTTTCCACAATTTATTGTCATCCACACAGTCAAAGGCTTTGGCATAGTCAATAAAGCAGAAATAGATGTTTTTCTGGAACTCTCTTGCTTTTTTGATGATCCAGCGGATGTTGGCAATTTGATCTCTGGTTCCTCTGCCTTTTCTAAAACCAGCTTGAACATCAGGGAGTTCACGGTTCATGTATTGCTGAAGCCTGGCTTGGAGAATTTCTTGTCCTGCATACAGGTTTCTCAGGAGGTGAGTACGATAGTCTGGTACTCCTGTCTTCTCAAAGTCCTATCACTTCCCAATTGCAGTTTGATTTCCCTGGATTTGATAAAGAACTTGAATATGTTTTTCCTCTTGTAAAGAAGTTATGAGAGACAAAATATGTGGAATAATTAAGGAGATGGTTTTTTTCAGGCTGTTGCAATAGGAAGAATGTTCATAATTAGGAACATCTCAAAGAAATGGAAGGAGACCAAGAAATCCAAAGAGGGCTATAAACAAGAGACAAACAAGAGAGTCATATCCACTGAGGAAAGGGGATGGTGGGGGTTAACTCAGAATGTATGAAAGCAAGGTGGCCATTCCTCAGAAAATAAAATGGTGGGGGTGGGTTTCAACCTTTGCTATACTTTGCAAGAAAACAGGAACTTCAGAAAACGTTCAGCATCGTCAGGTGTTCTTCAATCCCCTGGTTAATCATAATGCTTTTGGTCAATGATGGGGCCAAAAGTGATGACAGATTTCACAGTCACTGGGAAAAAATTACCAATTTTCTTTTCAACATATTGCTACTTAATTTGTTTTAGGGAGAAAAACTGGACGGTGTTTTATTATCAGGTCTTTTGAAGGATGAGCTATTACTTTTAAACCTAGGATCAATGTAGAAACTTATTTGCACAAGAGCGCTTCAAAGGCTTCCTACAAAATTGTGCTACTTAGCTGATCATTTCTTGCCTTAGGCAGTCAAAAGCAGATGAAGTTATAATGTCATTACCAACTATTTTTAAACCTAGTGTGAACTAATAAGGCTTTCTGAAATTGATATGCAAGCCTGTGTCCTTTAAAAGTGGCATATACGTTCTAATAGCTCCAAGAAGACTAGGTGAACAAGGCATCTGAAGAAAGGAAGTTCTTGCATCCACATTCATTTCTTTGCTACTTCAGAGAGGTGTTTAATGCAGGTGTTAATGCATTAATGCAGGTGTTCCAGGCATTTTTCACTTTAATAAAGAAGCGTTATTAACACCACTCATTAAATATTTTTAGAGCTATCATACCACCCCAAAATAACTTAAAATATGTTTTGTTAACTAGATGTATCTTGAATGAGGTCATATTTAAATTAAATGGTGAATCAAGGTGAAAGGAGGCTCGCTTGGATCATGATAAACACCTTTTAAATAAATATGCAATTCAGGTAGACAAAAAAGAGAAGGCTTTGTGAAAACAAGCCCTAATAATTTAATATATGAATTTGATGTAGGAGAGAAAAATAAAACAAAGAAAAGGCCAATGTGGAAGCTAAAAATGTGATTGATCCATAAAATGAACTCTTTAAAGTCCCATATATCTTTGGAAAAGATTTGGATTTGAATGTAGAGTTAATTATCTTTTATTATTTTGGATAATATCCTGGTCTAGATTGATACAATCAGATAACTATTGCTCATTTGAACAAAAAATGATGTGTCTTTGGGTAATCAAAGCAATTAAATTACATGACAGTCACTAATCAATACAATATGCAACCTTGACTCAAATAACCCATTTCAAATTATTCTTATGACTTTATCATTTACCCCTTTTATGCAGTGATGTTACTGATGGGAAATTTCCAGTGAGTTCCACTTGGTTACTATTTATCACATTGTTGAACCATAGTTTTATGTGAAACAATTGGAACTTGGAGGTACCAGCAGAAAATGGCTGTGTTTTTCATCAGTCATTGTCAAACATGCTTTATTGGTGATTCCTTCTCTGCCCCTTGCTGACTTCTCAGGTGAATTCCATTGCCTCTCGGATACTTTGAACTGTCAATCAATCAGTCAACAAGCACACAATACACACACCACTCACTCACTTTGCTAACAGTGATACTAACTTTCCGGCATAGACTGATTCAGGTCTGTTTTCCCTCCTGCCAGCTCAGGTCTGCACCCTGAATCGAGGAAACTGTCCAAACAATAATGTAGAATCCGCTCTTTCATACTTCCCTGCCTCCCACCCTCCCCCCATCCCACCAGGTTCAGGGGCCAGGAATGGATGGGGAGGAATAGGGAAAGAACTGGCAAGTCTTTTACTGAAATGATATGTATTTGAGCTGACTTTGTTGATGTCCTCTGGGTAGCAGGTAAGGCCTGTCTCTTGGGCAGACAACCAGCGCCCTTAAACAGGGCCTCACCCTTGGAGGTTACTACTCTACAGTGGCTAGCTTGAAATTGTGAATAACATAATCTTTGACTCTGTTTTTGAAAGGAAGTCTTTTGGAACAACTAGCATGTACCAGGCTTGGCACGTGCACTTCTGCCTCCCACCTTGTGAGGTCAGTTCTGGACTTTGCTTTCCCAGATTCCCCACCCAACCCCCATCCCCATGGCAACCAATGTTGTCCCTGGCTTCCCTCTGCCCCAGGAGAGGCAGGTACACAGATCTGGGGTGGGAGGGCGGGGTTGGAGAGGGTGCACATCCCACACCCTGTAACTGCCCTGGGCTGGCAGTGCCATGGTGTGTTTGGAGGGTGACTGGACTGGGGCAAGCCTCTAACCACCCCATCCAGGTAAGGACTGTGCCCCAGGTGGAAGGTTGCAGTCTCCAGCTGGTTTGCTGCGGCTGAGGCTGTGACCAGTGCCTCAGGGATCGGTTTCCCCACCCCTGGCCAGGGCACGGCAGTGTGGGACCAATGTTTAACAGGTGGGAGAACACGACAGCCTGTGAGGCGGGTGCTCCTGTGCATACGTGGCTCCAAGAAGCACCGAAGGGCCCTCCTGCGAGTCTGCACTCACCTTTCAAGTATTCCTATGCTCCCAAGAACATGACATTAAATATTGCAAATTGAAAACAGCACCATTGTAGTAGAGAGAAAGGAGGCAAAAGAAAGGAACGGTTTTAATTCTCAGTATCTTTAATGACACTTTACCCCTACCTTGGACTACCTGGTGGCTCAGACAGTAAAGGCTCTGCCTGCAATGCAGGAGACTCGAGTTCGATCCCTGGGTCAGGAAGATTCCCTGGAGAAGGGAATGGCAACCCACCCCAGTATTCTTGCCTGGATGATTCCATGGACAGAGAAGCCTGACAGACTATAGTGCATGGGGTCACAAAGAGTCAGACACGACTGAGTGACTAACACTTTCAGTTTACTTCACCCCTCTCTTTGGAAGAAGAAGCTCCATGCTTTCATTTGCCCCAATTATATAGCTGGCCTGATAACAGGTGTTCAAATGTTGATGTTTTCAAGTGATGCAGACAAAGGTTCTTTTGGCAGTCTACACATTGAGGTGCATTGAAATTAACTGTGAGATCACTGACTGACTTCCTGTGCCCCATACCTCCTTTCTGGTCCATACCAGTGGACCCCTCTGCCTCTTAATGCTTGGCCTTCATCACCTGCTATGTCACTCTCTTTGACAGGGTACCATCCAAAAGTACCAAACTCAGGTACTTTGCACAGCACCCACTCCGCCCAGAGGATGCTCAATGGTCCTAGACAAAGCGTGCTAGAGGTGCACTTGGGCCTCAGAGTGTCGCCCCCTCCTTCAGGATCCTCCAGGCAAGAAGCAGCCACCTGGGTTTCTGTTCACAAGCCATTCCCTCAACTCCAAGCCACGACTCAGGGATCCAAGACCTTTGTAAACACACTGGGATCTCCTCTGATAGCAGCCCTGGAGCAAACCAGCACAGCCCACAGCTCAGCAAACAGCCAGCTGCTCAGGATGACCTGCGGATGCCCCAGGTCTCTCTGTTGGCTCAGGAGTCCCTGCCAGTTGTTTTGGGCTGCTGCTGCTGCTGCTAAGTCGCTTCAGTTGTGTCCAACTCTGCGAGGAAGGGAAATGCTACGGCAATCTCTGCTACACAGATGTACAACCTGCCCTTTAGTTTCCAGTCTTCTCTTATATACTCTGACTGTGGGTGCTGTTCATGGAACCTCTTCAGGCCTTTTCAGTGAGTCCTACAGGGCAGTATCAAGCACCTTCTCTTGAGAAGTGTGGCATGTAACTGCACTACCGTATGAAGTTAAATGCTGGGTGGGGGCTACTATTAAAGCAGTGGTTTGCCACAGAGAAATTATGTAGGGTCTAGAGACTTTTTCGGCTGTCACAACTTGATGTGGGTAGCACTGGCATCTAAGGGGTAGAGGCCAGGATGCTGCTACAATGCAGGTCATCTCCATACAATAAAGAATTATTGGCCCCGAATGTCAGTAGTGCCCACGGTAAGAAAGCCTGCCTTTGGCTAATAACATAGTCTCTTGGTACCTCCTTTTCCTCCCATGCAAAATGAGATAACTGTAGCATTCTCGTAGATTTTTGTATGGATTAGTAAGTTTGAGTACACAGCTTTTAAAAGTGTGTGGGAAATGGTATGTGCTCAACAATGGTAGATGTCTCCTGTTTCAGGGCTTTCATTAAAATTTCAAGTAAAAATTTCATTAGGTATACTCCTATACAAGTTATTTCATCACAGTTTATGCATTCACTTTTGGAAATATTCGTTATTGTTAGTTTTGACAAGCATAAGGGTATACTTTGTTCCCATTTGCTTGTCATTTGACCATCAGAAACAGCTTCTGGCCTCAATCATCTTAACAGAATGAAATAAGGACTTCCTTTGTGTCCCCTCTGGCTGTCTTGAGAGCAAAAATTGCACAGGCCAGAGCAAAGGTGAGCAGTTAGTTGACCCTCTGCCCACTGGTTCCAGGCCTCTTCGTCCAAAAGTCCCAATGAGTCAAAAGGAGAGTGTTACTAAAATAATTCCTTTTTGTTCTTTGCTTTTACAGCCAGTCTCAAGAATTTCCAGTATCCTTTTAAAATTATTATTCTCTCTCCGGGAGCAACATGATACAAATTACAGTTGACTTAGTACAAAGCAACACAGCGTAGCAGAGCGCCCCAAAGAAAGCGATGGAGAACCCGCACTACTATCTAGCTCCTTAAACTTGGGCAGCTCACTTCCCCCTTCCCGGCCTCAGTTTCTCCATTCATTAAAGAAACAGGATTGTACTAGATCATGTCCCCCCAAATCCTGAGCCTCATCCCTCACCAATTCAAGAAAAGCCTTCACTTATTTCATTTGATAGCAAAAAAAGAAATCTACGGGCATGAACTCCGAACACCCCTCCGCACCTAGACGCTAGGAGTGGTCCCTCCCTCCACCGGTTGCAGCCGGGAGGCCGGCTCAGAGCAGGAGGGGCCGCCCCGAGCATGCGCGCGCCACGCCGCGCCGCCCCGCCCCGCCCCCGGCTCGCGTCGCCGACCATTACGCTGGAGGCCGCGCGCAACTGGCTTGAATCCGGTGAGTGCGTCCGTCCCGGCCTCTGTCTGGGGGTGGTGCTCATTCTCCCGACGCCGAAGCGCGAGTGTGGGTGGAGCAAGATCGGGGTGGGGGGAACCACAGGACTCGGGCTGGGAGCTTCGGTGCACCCCGGCGCGGGCCAGAGAGCGCTGGTGGTCGCTGGGCCCGGCACGCGGATGGTGCGCACGCCGGTTTGGCGCCGCTCAGACCTGGGGTTAGGGTCTGGAGTGGCCTAGGCACTGAGAGAAGCCACGTGCTCGGCCGGTGGGCTTCAGACTGGACGAGCACACGAAAGTTCGCAGGTTTCGCAGCGAGTGTGATGCCCGCTCTCGCCCTCGTGGCCGGCGGTCTGGGAGCGGGGCCACCACGTGGGCTGTGCTCCCAGGCGGGCCTCAGAGCCCCGGGCTTTTCCGCAGGGAAACCTGAAGTTAGGGCAGAGACAGCTGCCTTTTTCTCGCCCCACCCGGACTTAAAAATGACAGTTTACCCTCCCAGTCATTCTTTCGTCACTGGATATTTCTAGAATGGCTCCCCAACTGCTGTTGGGTCATCTATCAGGTTAATGAGATCAGGTTGGTGGTACATGTGTTTGCAGGAAGTGTTGGCTTGCTTTCGCCGTCTCCAGTGCGTGCCTGCGTGAGTGGTCAGTCATGTCCGACTCTTTCCGACTCCATGGGCTGTATCCGCCAGGCTCCTCTGCATCTGCCCATGGAGTCTCCAGGCAAGATGGAGTGGGTAGCCATTCCCTTCTCCAGGGGATCTTCCCAACCCAGGAATGGAACCTGGATATTCTGGATTAGCAGGCACAATTTTTACCGCTGCGCCATGTGGGAAGGAAGCCTGACTACTCCAAAAATCAGCTGTAAATTCGGCGCCAAGTCTTTGATTTCACTGGGCTTATCTTTAAGCGGAAAAACCTGATTTATCAAGCTTCTTCCACCATCGCTTGGATAGTTTTGGTCCTCAGCCCCCATCCATTGTAACAAGTCATGATTACTAAAATATATTAATGAGGTTCAATCCACTATTTCTAAGGTGGAACTGAAAAGATAAGTGCCAATCACTGCTTTAGGTCAATAGGAGAACTGCTTTTCCCTGTTTTGGTAAACATTCCCCCAGAGAAATCTTTTAGGTCAGCCTAGGCAACCTTGTTGGAGAAGGCAATGGCACCCCACTCCAGTACTCTTGCCTGGAAAATCCCATGGACGGAGGAGCCTGGTGGGCTGCAGTCCATGGGGTCGCTAAGAGTCAGACACGACTGAGCAACTTCACTTTCACTTTTCACTTTCCTGCATTGGAGAAGGCAATGGCAACCCACTCCAGTGTTCTTGCCTGGAGAATTCAGGGACGGAGGAGCCTGGTGGGCTGCCGTCTGTGGGGTGGCACAGAGTTGGACAGGACTGAAGCCATGCAGCAGCAGCAGGCAACCTTGTTACAGGTGTTGATGTATCATTTCTGTCAGCTTATTTGAGTGTTACTAACTGAGCTTGAGTTTGCCTAGGTCTTCTTCTATGTTAGTGGATCTAAAATTCCTGCGGATAACTTAAAAAAAAAAACCTTTTGACTGAGTTACTGCAGCTTTCTGGCCTTGGCTCCCAGAAATGCTAAATAGGCTTGATAAGGGGCCCAGAAATTTGCATACTAACAAGCTTTCCTGGTGATTTGACTACAGTCTGTAAAACACAGCTCTGGAGATTAAAAGACACACCTCCATCTGGTTGGTGATGGCTAAGGTGCCTTTCAGGTCTGAAAAGAGTTGCCATCATAAGAATAACCCCACTGAACAAACCATCTGTTTTCCCCCAACTCTGTTTTATGTAAGGCTTTTGAGATTTTTTCCCCTCCAAAATTGTATCCAAAAGGTGAAAAAGAAATGCACTAAAAGTGTTTGAGGACCCTCCTATGTGCCCTGCTCTGTAGTAGCTCTGGGAATGTGCAGATAGGTGTCCTGCCTTAAGACTTCTGGTCAGTGACTATTACCATAGAAAAGAACGTTAGGGCACTTAAAAATATAAAGATTTTGTTTGTGTTTGCTGGCTGTAGAATGGGTATCAATATTGATTTTCTTGTGGAGTTTAATCCTTCAAATTGTTTAGTGGCTGTGTTTCATCTGTGGGCAGTTAGTAAAATAGGAACCTTGAATCTTTTCTTTTGATTTAATATTTTTACACTTTAATGCTATGCTGCTGCTAAGTCGCTTCAGTTGTATCCAACCCTTTGCGTCCCCATGGAGTGTAGCCCACCAGGCTCCTCTGTCCATGGGATTCTCCAGGCAAGCATACTGGAGTAGGTTGCCATTACCCCCTCCGAGGGATCTTCACAACCCAGGGATCGAACCTGCATCTCTTGCAGGTTTCTTGCATTGGCAGGTGGGTTCTTTACCACTAGCGCCACGTGGGCAGCTTCTTTAATGCTACAGTCAACTCAGATTGGAAACAGATGCTTTTTAAATGCTGGCTTTTTTTTTTTTTTCCTCTTGTAGCTTTATAAAAATATTTACTCTTAAATTCTGATTGGGTGGTCTGTGAGGTTTAGAGGCAGACTTGTGTTCGCTGTATTTTCCCAAAGTGTTCTCTTGTTCCTATATTTCTTTCAAGACACACAGCTTTTTTTTAACTTTTTGTTTCTGAAATTGTGGTAGAGCTTACTATTTTTGTGTGTTTAATGTGGTGGAGTATGTCATCTGTTCTCCTCTCGACCTCCCACAAGCTGTTAAAAAGAATGGTTGTCTTACAATATAGGTGATGTGAGAATCAGAAATAGTAAGGTTGCCTAGTAACCTCTAAGCTAGGTTCCAATGAACTGAGCCTCAAATCATTTCAGTATGAACACAGAGAAACAATAAATGATGTAAGTTTTGGCAGTAAAAGTAGCAAAACTCATATTCTAACAAAAGCATTTGTTATGCACTGTTGGGATTTGTTTTGTTACTGATTGTGGATGGGAAAAATGCTTCAAGTGATCTTATTTTTTGGCTGAAGTATTCTGCACACTTTGTTTCACACTTTCATATTCACTGTCTAGTGAATATGCTTATACTGTGTTCGTATATTGTGCTTAAAAAAAACATACCTTTTGTTTACATCTTCCTGCTGCTTGCATTCCTTAAATAAATTTTAAAGTGACCAGTTGTGAGGGATAAGAAATGTGCGGCTGAATATGAAATTGCTTTTTCATTATTGAGTACCTTTAATGACGCAGACCTTCTGAGGCAGCCTAGCAGTTTTTAATAGTTAAATGTGAGCAGTATGTCAGGGGTCCCTGAACCATCCCCTGGGCCAGTGGCTTGCTAGGACTCACAGCTAATTCTTTACAGCGGATGGAGACCAAGCATTTCACTGCTGCAGCAGCTGGCTGTGACAGCACATGTGAAGTGCTGCCAACCAGGGAAGCTCATCCAATGTTCAGTGTCCAGGGCTTTCACTGGGGGCTCATCACGTAGATGCCTCTGCCTGGCATATAACCACATATAATCACATTGTTTGTCCAAAGAGCGTTGTCACAATGAACCCCTCTTTTCTGTTAGTGGTGTTAGGAGCACTTCTGAAATCTAAGTTCCCAGCCCAGACATCTGCACATACTGACTTTCAAGGGATAGCGCACACGTGCATGCTCAGTCATGTCCGACTCTTTGGAACCCCATGGACTGCAGCCTGCCAGGCTCCTCTGTCCATGGAATTTTCCAAGCAAGAATACTGTAGTGTGTTGCCATTTCCTCCTCCAGGAATCTTCCCAACCCAGGGATTGAACCTGGGTCTCCCACACTGCAGGCGTATTCTTTACCCCTGAGCCACCAGGGAAGTCCTCAAGGGATAGTAGGTAACTCTTTTTTGCACAAGCGGTGCTTTTTACTGAGTCTGCTTTCATTTGTCCTTGTATTTCTACCTCACTTCTGGGCTCCAAGTAGTAGCAGTACTTGGTCTTATCAAAGCTTTGATTTTTCAATTGAGAAAGCAAACTGGTCTGTTTAACTTAAAAGGAATAGGAAAGATTTTCAGCAAATGTATCTTATCAATGATATATCTGAAGTCCCCCGCCCCCGGGAAAAACCTTAACCTGTAACCCGTTACTCTTCCATGCAAGCTTTTAGTATCAAGTTGTATTGTAAGCACTTGGTCCTGTGTTTCCTATCAAAACCACCTGATCTTTTGAAGGAACTGTTTGTGGGCACGAAATTTAGAAGCTAGAATGAGGCCACTAGTGAGTTTTACATAGTAGTGCCTCCTTATCCATGGCTGATAATGTTTTAAGGTCCCCAAAAGATGCCCGAAACCATGGATGGCAATGAAGTCTGTATGAACTGTGCATTTCCCCTATTCACAGATAGCTATAATAAGCTTTAATATATGAATTAGACACGGTAAGAGAGTATCTGAATTGCCAGCATCATTACTGGTGCACTTTGGGGCCATTATCAAGTAAAATGAGGGTCATATGAGCTCAAGCTTGACACTGAAACAGTCGATCTGCTCAGCATTACGGCCACTAAGTGACTAATGGGCTCATACACTAGACAAAGGGATTAATTCTAAGTTTATTTTCTAGATTTATTCTGAATTTATCAATTATAAATTTGTAGATTATTGTTGCAATGTGTAACATGTTGTTTGGGTAAGTACTTCCCAGACCAGACCATTCATTCTTCTCAGTCCACAATGTAGCTGAAATAGGGCTTAGTTATCATGACAGAAGAGCAGAAAATTCTTGATAGTCCAACAACACAGGAAGGCGTAACATTTATAAATAAATTACCAGTCTTTGGGAAAAACTTTTTTTTTTTTTTAACAAGCACAATGCTTCTTAATCTTTTTTGGGGATGGGGGCTTCTTTAAGAATCTGGTAAAAGCAGTGGACCCCCTCCCCTAGAAATAAATATACTTTAAAATAGGATTTTGCTGTTTCGGGAACTCCTATAATTGATAAAGGGCCCCTGCATGTGAATGAGACAATTGTGGCTTGGTCTCGCAGTTCTGAGACCTTTGGCAATACCAGGAAGGTCGATGCTCTTGCTACTTAAGTGTGGTCTGTGACCCAGCAGCAGCGTCATTACCTGTGGGCTTGCTAAAGATGCAGAATCTCAGTCCCACCTGAGACCTGTGCTCCCAGGGGACGTGTGCACACCTGAAAGCTAGAGGGTGGAGGGCTGCCTTAGACGTTAATGATGTTGCCATTTTAGTATGCCTTATTTTAGTTAAAAAGTTATAGCTCTTTAAAAGCCTTGGGGTATGACTGTCTTACCCTTCACTTTCAGTGTCTAATTTTTTGTTTTATTTTTTAATGGGATGTCTCTGATAAAGTGGCAGTTTTCAGGAATAAGCTGAGGTTTGAAGTCAGGCAGTCCAGGTGCTTGAGGAAGACTCCGGAGCGGGCAGTGTCCTGCTCCAGCCACCAGGTGGCACCACTGGCCCAGGTGGCCCCCAGGATAGCAGCCGGGGTAGGCAAGGAGCACCTGGCTGTGGGCGGCTCTGGATTGAGTCAAGTGTTTATTACTCAGTTGCATCTAATTAGATTTGGGACCTGGTGCTGATTAAAGCCAGATTTTAAGATTTTGACTTTGCTGTGTCAATGGCCACAGGCTAAAACCGTGACTAGAAACTGCTGAGATGGTTGAGTCATTTAACGTGGGATAATTATACCTCTAATAAGTAGTGAATTCCATGACTAAGTGCTTGTGTACAAGGAAACAGGCTTCCCTTTCTATGACTATGTGCTCTGTGTGGTGTCTGAGGTGGGATCATAGCCTGGGAGAAACGTGTTGGCTTCAGGTTGTGTGTTAATCCTGGAGGAAATGGCCTTGACCTAGGAAGAGCGTGCATGAAGGGCCTAGCAGCCGTGCAGGGTGCGTGCACGTGATCCTCCGACACTGGCCCCGGGAAACCTAAATGCATGGGTCTTGTTCTTCTGGCAGGTTTGCGTTTCCTCACTGCCTTGTCTTGAAGACAGCGATGCCAAAGAAAGCAAGACCTGCAGGGGATGGGAAGGAGGAAGGGCCTGTTCCTAAACAGGTGAAGGTGGAGGCCGCCTGTGGACCTTCCCCTTTGAACTTCGACAGCCCCAGTGGCCTCTTTGAAAGTTTCATCTCACCCATCCAGACAGAGACGTTTTTCAAGGAATTCTGGGAGCAGAAACCCCTCCTCATCCAGAGAGACGACCCTGCGTTGGCCACGTACTACCAGTCCCTGTTCAGGCTCTCTGATCTGGAGAGTCTGTGCAGCTGGGGAATATACTACGGGAGAGACGTGAACGCCTGCCGCTATGTCCACGGGAAGAAGAAGGTTTTTAATAAAGATGGCAGAGTGCACTTTCTTCAGTTGAGACAAGATTTTGATCAGAAAAGGGCCACAATTCAGTTTCACCAACCTCAGAGATTTAAGGTAACAGGCTCTCCCAGGGGCAGAATCCTCCTGTCTATTAAAGTACTAACATTTGGCTATGGATCAGCTTAGGGATAAATCCATTTTGGTGATGATTAGTCTCCTGCCAGTTTCAGAAGGGCCAACACCTGTTTGGTCTTCAAATGCATTCCAACTTCAGTGATTTTTTTTTTTTTTATGTTCCCTTTTGGTTGAACTGTTAGAATCTGCAACAGCTCAGGGTGGACATGGTTCGGTGTCATTGAGCTGCAGAAAGTAAATTACATTGCAGGTTTATAAAGTTTTTTAAAGTGACATTACCTCTCCAGGAGTACTTCTTTGGGCTGGGTTTTGTTTTGATCCATGGTGGACATTTCTCTCTGGATTGTTTCTTCACTGTAATGTAAGGCATGATAGCATCAAGGTGATCATTTTATTCTTGAAGTTGCCTCCCTCTGCCACCCACATCTCCTTAGCAGAGGCTTCCGAGCAGTGACCAGACCGTGTACTAGAGGCACATTTATGGAATAGACTTCACCCTTGTTGACAGCCCCACCAGGCTGGCTTTGAGAGTAGGTCCTGGAACTGCTGGGGTGGTGGGGGGCAGTCGTAGGTGGAAGGTAGCTTGGATTTCACGACTGACTAATCTTTTATTTATTCTACATCAGTGATGGACATTTGAGAAATAATCTGCCTCTTCTGTGCCCAGTTTCTGCGTTTATAAAACGTAGATTTAGGATGAGCTAACCTGCTCTCTTAGTTGTTGTTCAGTCGCTAAGTCGTGTCTGACTCTTTGCGACCCCATGGACTACAGCACTCCAGGCTTCCCTGTCCTTCACTGTCTCCTGGGTTTGCTCAGACTCATGTCTGTTGAGTCGGTGATGCCACCCAATCATCTCATCCTCTGTTGCCCCCTCTCCTCCGGCCTTCAGTCTTTCCCAGCATCAGGATCTTTTCTGTTGAGTCAGCTCTTCACATCAGGTGGCCCAAAGTATTGGAGCTTCAGCTTCAGCATCAGTCCTGTCACGCGAGTGTATGTTCCTCGATTCTTTGTCTCGTCACAACAAAGATTTGGAGTGCCGGACGTTAAAGCCCCCTCGGCGTGTCACAGCTCTCAGGGCTTGGATAGACCGTGTTATAGCTCTCAGGTCTCGAACGGACCGTGTGATAGCTCTTAGACAAATCAGTGTTACAGCTCAGTGTTACAGCTCAGTGTTACAGCTCTATTTTATTTAGAAGATAGCAGGAAAGTCCACCTTCGAGGCGTGAGGGCACGTCGATCTAAAGACAGGAGGAGAAGAGCGCCCCAGCGTGCGGGAGAGAGAGAGAGCTGGCTCTGGCTCTTCTATTTTTTTTTTTTTTTTTAGGTTAAAATAAATTTTTATTAAAAAATTGTATTAAATGTTAGAAGAAATTTATACAGAATTCATAAATTCTTTATAAAACAATTACCAATCTTTCTCCAATTATAATTGTTTTATGCAGATTTGGAAATTTGCAGTGAAATAAGGTTTACAAAATATTTCTTTTAAAGTATTACAATGCTAATTTTAGGCAAAATAATCTTTAAAATGGAAATTTTTGCATGCAAGTGAGTGAGCCCTCAAACACCCGTATTCTTTATCCCAACGACAAACGGGAAAATGAACATTAAACTGACTTGCTGAGGAAACAATGAACAAGTATTCTGTAAACCTTAAATTCATTCAAATTTTTAAATTACTTTCAAAAGTAGTACCATTACAAGGTACTGACAATCACACTGTGTACTCAAAATTAATGTTAAACTAACATTCAAAAAAATGTTGCAAAGAGGCACCCCTTGTTGTTAAGATATGTTAAAGGTGCCTTCATTACACTGAAGACCTAAACCCTACAGGGGAGAGTATCCTCACACACACAAAAATATAATTCATCCCTTTTAGAAGTGGATAATATCTCTTTAGTAGTGTTGCTGGTTTAAAAAAAAAAAGACATTAAGTTCAAAATATGACGGCAACATACAAAAGTGGCCCATAGTTTTGGTCTTTGTCTGAGAAGCACATTCTATAATTTAACAAAGTCTGGTTTTAAACTTTCAGTTCAAAGGCACACTTCTTTTCCAACTGGATGACTGCCCAACTGATGCCATTCCAAAGAGCAGAATCCCAATCACCAACTTGAAAGGGGTATGGCTCAATGAAGACAAAAACAGTGACTGATTTACCTCAAAGATTAGGAAACAAAATCTATATCAAAGTATCCGAAATCATAAAAAGTAAATGCTTGTAAAAAATTTCCCCCTGAGCTATGAATATAGTCACTTACTAGAGAGACTTTTTGCTAAACAGATCTTTCACTAAACAGATGCATTCTATCATTCCAAGTTATACTTAAAAATCCGATGATTTATAAGACTCTTATGATTCTTGGTGCTGAAAATAGATTAAGTTACATCTCAAACAGCACAAAATGATAGCAATTACATGTTTCATGGAAATCTTTGGTGAGAATGCAATCCTGCAGAAGCCGCCTTATTTTGTTCACTCACTCATAATAGTCTTACAATCTTCAAGTAATTTTCAAAGGAGAAACCACAAGTCCATAATGAAGGACCAGCAGACCATCCTGCATTGCTGCCTCGCCTATTGCACGTCGAATTTCCCTTAGAGTTTGATATCGTTCTAACAAGTGATCACCACAGATGATGTCTACCTGACAAGCTGGATCAAGACCCATTTTTCTTCTGAGGAATTTTTCTACATGTCCGATAGTTGCTTCTCCTGAAACTCGGACAAACTTCTTTTCCAATGGCTTAAAATGTCCTGTGCCTTCATTAGCACCAATAAACTCTAGTAATAAAGACATGTCAAGTTCAGGTGGAATACGAAACACTGATTCTAAGACTTTCTTAGTTCTTCCTTTGCTTGAAGGGACTGGCTGTGGAACAGCAGGTTTAGGTACTTCTAGACCTCTTTCTTTATAGAAATCATGCATTTGCTTTTTTTCTCTTTCCTCTAGATTGATCACTAATTTGTACACTATGTCTTGTAACTGTCGGTCCAACCTTATGTTGTAAAGAGGTTGTGTCTGATGTACTACTATGTTGCATTTTGGACATCTGTTGCTATAGTAAAAGTGTCTGACAATGCAGCTTTTACAAAATGTATGAAGACATTCTGTAATGGTAGTTGCATCTATTAAATAACCTTTGCAAATGGAACACAAGATGTACGGAGTCAGCTCAGAGAGATTGATCAGGCGCTCCTCCTCGTCCTCGGAGTCCGGCCGGCCCCCCTCCAGCCTCAGCGAAAAGTGGCTCATCTCTTCCTCCTCTTCCTCCTCTTCTTCTTCCTCCAGGTCCTCATCTTCTTCCAACTCCTCGTCCTCGTCCTCGAAGAGGCCCCTCAAGCGGCCCAGGCTTCGCTCAGGCTCCAGCTCAGGGGGCCGGGAGCCGGAGCAGCCAGGATCCCCCGCCTCGGGTAGGGGCGGCGGGCCCTCCTCACCCGCTGCGGGCGCCGGAGTGAGGGCAGGCGGGGAGACGGGAGGCGGCGGCGGCGGCATGTTTGCTTCTCCCTCGGCACTGGCAGCACCCGTGGCTCTTCTATTTATATGTTTCTCTCTCCCTGGGCCTGTCCCGTGTAAATTGGGCCAACCAGGAGTGTTGTTTGTTTTACCTGAGGTCCTCACTCCGGTCCTCAGACCTCCTTTTGTTTCATTTTCGCGAGCTTTCCCCTTCCTTGTCTTGTAGCCACCACCATTTTGGGCTCCTTTTCCCTGTTCAACCTAACACTTCCAATGAATATTCAGGGTTGATTTACTTTAGCATTGACTGGGTTGATCTCCTTGCAGTCCAAGGGACTCTCAACAGTCTTCTCCAGCACCATAATTTGAAAGCATCTCTTAGATGTTTGAAATGTATACAGGACAGCTGTCCAACAACTGAAGGCTGTTTCTGAGTTTTAGAAAAAGAGTCTTATCCCCGGCCAGAAACCCCCCCTGTGACCCTTGGCTGAGTCAGAGTGCCAGCTTCGAGGAGGAGGAGAGCAGTGTGTCGGGCTCCACACTGAGGATGGCTTCTGGCTGCGTGGTGCTTCCTAGGACTCTGTCGTCAGAGCTCTAGTAATGCTCGTCATTCCAGATCTTGAGCTGCCTTCTTAGATCCATGAGGCCTCCCTCATCTGTGAATGCCTTTCCCTTGCCTGTAGGGTTTTGTACTATTTGTACTCTGGATAAAGTACAACTGTTCTTAGACATTTTAGTACAGGTCCTCATTCCAGATAGTTCATCTTGGGCAATCATGAGCCGCTGAACTGTCCCTGGGATGCCAGCCTTTTGGGCATCCTCCCTGAAAGGAATTAATAAATCACTTGCAGACCAAGTCATGATTCGCATTGAGAAAATCTGTACATCGTAGTACTTCCCTCTGAGCTAGTCCTTGACTCTCTGCTTGGCTAGAAGTAGCACTTAAAAAAAGTAGTGTTTAGACACTGAAGAACTATGAATAGAAAAGATCAGTGATGCTGATTACATGTGATTTGTTCACAGACCAGCAGAAAATTATTGTTTGGCATGTGTGTGGTGTCTTCTGTGGCTGTCGTTTCTGCTTGAGTGCTGCACACTTCTCTTCCCCAGTTTCAAGTGGCCAGGACTGTTTCCTTTGCCCTGTTGACTCAGCTCTTTAAGTCATGTTTATTAAAGCAGGAAGGATGAGCTTTCCCAGTTTCAACTCATCCTGGTTGTTTGTGGGGTAGTTTTTGTTCTTTTAATTATTTATTTTTGGCTCTGCTGGTTCTTTGTGGCTCTGCAGGCTTTTCTCTAGTTGCAGTGAGCGGCAGCTTCTCTTTGTTGAGTGCAGGGCTTCTCGTTACGGTGGCTTCTCTTGTTGCAGAACGTGGGTTCTAGGGCACATAGGCTCAGTAGTTGTGGTTCCAGGCCCCAGAGCCTAGGCTCGGTAGCTGTGGTGCACAAGCTTAGCTGCTCTGCAGCACATGGAACCTTCCTGGACCAGGGATGGAACCCACGTCTCCTGCATTGGCAGGGAGATTCTTCACCACCAAGCCACCAGGGAAGCCCTGTTTGTGGTTTTCTTTTCCCTCTGACCGTCCACCACCAGAACTTGAGAAGCCTATAAGCTGCTAGAGTTCACTCTCTACACGGGAAGGTGGGTTCTGAGTGTTATATTGTGAGCAGATTTAGCGTTGTGTGTATTTACTAATAGGCATACTGATACCAGGATCGAGAAGTCTAGAGGCAGTTCCTCATTGTCCGGGTTGAAGGACTCGGAGTCAGCACTTTCTTGGTCCGTCGCAGAATGGGCACAGCTTATTAGTCTAGTTCATCTGGAAATGAGTGAGGCGGTAACTGGAGAGTGGTAGGCTGTTCCCCACCCGCTTCGGGTAATCTGTGTATCAGGAGTCCAGATGAGTTAACCAAATATTTACACGTGTTCACTTTTGAATCTTCCAACACACATTTGAAATAACTGAGGCGATCACTGTGGTCTCCACTTCACATGAAAGAAACGAGTTCACATTTGTGACTTACATAGCTACTAAGGAAGGACTTCTAACTTCAGAATTAAAATACTTTCTGAACCGTGTGTCTGAAGACCCTCCTGAAGTGTAGTTGGGCTTTTGGCATGTTTGTTTTCACCGTTCGTTAGGTGTCAGTGTGGGCCTCTGGTCTTGACCATTGTATTCAGCTGATTCTGCAGGAAGGTCAGTGCAGAGGAGAGGGCCTCCCCGCCCACCTCTGCCCCCTTCGCTTTTCCATTGTTCTGGGGTCTTCCTTGGCAGCTCCAGACACAGCTGGGGGACAGGAGTCAAAGGAGACAGGTTTCAGGAGCCTTGTTTGTGCCTAAGTCAGTGCTGTGAAGCTGTGACACTTGTACACTGTTGTGCATTTGAAATAGAGATAGTTTATGCTGTTTCTCACAGTCTTAGAGTGGGAGTCCTCCTTTCACGGATGAAGAAGTTGAAGTCTAGCTTGTAACTACAACCTGAACTCAGACGGTTTGACTCCAGATCTCTTTCTAGTGGGCCACACTTGGCAGATTGAGAATCTAAAAGTGAAATGAAAAACTTGTACAAATGATAGGGTTTTCTGTAACCTTTAAGAAGAAGGAGACATGTGCTTCTTACTTAAAGACCCAGAAACTTCAGTTGGAAGCCATAAGGTCACCCATATGGTCCTCAGGCCGCCAGCGCGCGCGCACGCGAGAGACAGACACTGTACCCATGTAATTACACATCCTGCTGCTGCTCCCAGGTGTACGTTAGATTGCTTGGGAGATTGCAAACTCTTTGGAGCTGTTCATTGAATTATTCTTCTTGTGTTAAATAGAAACCTTGAGCTCTGTATGTAGAGTAGCTCAATGGCTTATATGGAAATGTCTCCCAAAGCTTGTTTAATGCTGACACAATTCTTTCCCACTTGGTATTTTTAATTCTGTAGGTTTTTTTTTTTTTTTTTCTTTCCAGCAGGTGAGATTGACTTCTGAGCCATTGTCATTGTTTACTCAGCAAATCCTTTCAATATCTTCTGGGTGCCAGGCACTGCATGTATGGACGCTTAAAAGTTGGGCTTCTGCGGTGTTCTTTGTAGGTGATTTTTCTTTACAGTAGAGTCATGGTTATAGGGCTGCATGAATGTGAATCCTGGATCCATCACTGACAGGCCTCCTTCCTCGTCAGTGTGGATGGGCACCCACAGGGTGATGGTACCCACCCTGTGAGAGGGTTGCCGGGAAGGCTGTGTAACTAAAGTAGGTGAAGCCTGGCGCACAGAAAGTGCCGATACCCACGTGGCCCAATTCTGCCTCTCTTCCCCTCACCTGCCTTGGGATAATCAGGTTTCCTTCTCTCGCTTGAGTACCTGGCTCCTCTCTAGGTCCCTCAGCCTGATGTAGGTCCTGAAGAGCTAGTTAGTGAATGAGAGAGGGGGAGTGTTCCTTGACCCCTGTCCCCTGCTCCCTGCCTGTACCTTCTTCCCAGTTTGTTATTTCTGCTCTCTTTGCTCTAAGGACCCTTTCATCAGGCAGTTCCGAGACCCTCACCCTTGCCTGAACTTCAGACTTAGCCAGCCGGCATAGGGGGGTCTTAGCAGCTCATACACATCTAACGTACAGCTTTTCTTTTTTCCCCCCAAAACTAATTCATTAGCAGATCTTTCCCACTTGAATGGTGCTGGGAGCTAACTAACTGCCTTAGTCAAAACCCCGAGAGTATTTCTCGCTTATCCTCCCCACTCCCAGGCCCCTGCCGTCAAGGCGTGCTGGCAGGGCCACCTGCCAAGCACATCCTGACTTTTGCTCTTCTCCCTCGCCCTCTCCCCCACTCTGATTGTCCCCACCTGCACTTCTTCGTCTGTCGCTTCCTCGCTGCTGTCTCTTGCTTTCCCACAGTCCAGTCTCCTCCACATCATAGCCAGACTGACCTTTTGTAAGTGTGAATGGGTCGTGTCATTGTCTGGCTTGAAATCCTTTGTGGCTCCCTGTCACCTCCTCCTGTCCATGCTCGGGACAGAAGGTCCCTGAGAGTAGAGGTGCCGGTTCAGTCACTGCTGAATTCCCAGCATTTGGGCTTCCAGGTGGCGCTAGTGGTAAAGAACCCACCTGCCGGTGCAGGAGACGTAAGAGGGAAGGGTTTGATACCTGGGTGAGGAAGATCCTCTGGAGGAGGGCATGGCAACCCACTCCAGTATTCTTGCCTGGAAAATCCCTTGGACAGAGGAGCCTGGCGGGCTTGTCCATAGGGTCACGAAGAGTCGGACATGACTGAAGTGACTTAGCACAGAGCATAATAGCTGTGCAATAAAGACTTGCTGCACCGAATAAGAACAGTTTCCTTACTTCTGATGTATTTCTCTCTCCTCCTTTCTCCACTGTTTTCTCTTAAGGATGAGCTCTGGAGGGTCCAGGAGAAGCTGGAGTGCTACTTCGGCTCCTTGGTTGGCTCCAACGTGTACATCACCCCGGCCGGAGCCCAGGGCCTGCCGCCCCACTACGATGATGTCGAGGTGAGAGGAGGGATCTGCCTGGCCGCGGGAGGAGGGAGTGGCCGCCAGCCCAGGAAGGTGGGCTTGTCAGGGTTGAGCTGTCGGTCAGGTCCGGGCCCACTCTTCCTGTGCGGGCTCCGGAGAGCTTGACCTCCCTCACCAGGATGTTGGACCAAAATTAACCCCACTGAACTGGTTTCCTGCTCCTTTGGAAAGGGGAGAGATTGTTTATTTACTAATATAAAGAGCTGCATATTCCTCCAAAACATGTATTGATTGAATTTTCTACAGAGAAATATGATTGGATTTTTTTCTTTAATTTCACAGTTTAATAAGGTGAGGTCACAAGTATTCCATACATCTGCTTTTATTTTGTCCTTTTTCTGTAGCTGCCAAAAATATATGCTTTTTTCCATTTGTGAAAATCTTGGGGCAGCTTAAATGAAGGTCATGGTTTCGCTTAAGCACTGGCGCCTTGACGAATGTTGATTTCACTCTCATGTGGCTGCCAAAAAAAGTTAACTGTTGGGCTTAGGTATGTCGTAGTTTTATTTTTGTACTGATACATTCTGTGAACACAGAGATAGTAGGAAATAAATACCTCTTTTTTTCCTCTTGAGAGCAATTTGATATCAATACATTTTCCAAAATTTTTTTTTTTTTTCTTTAATATTTCTAACAGGACTTTAAAATATCTTTGGCTGAATGAAGAATAAAAACTTGACATTTTCCTGTGTGCCAGGGATCATCTTCAGGGGTTTGGACACTCAGTAATATCTGAAGCTTGGCTTTTCCCTCAGAACATGGGCTTTCCACTGTCTGATGGAAGATTTAGAGGAATGAATAGTGGGATAGAAAGAACTCAGTGAGGCTTTTAGAGAAGTGAAAAGAATGAGCAGCCTTCCAGTGTCAGAGTTTACGGTCACCTGTTTTTAAAAAGTGAATGCCAGTGGTGGCAGCTTTTAAGTGTGGAGTGAGGTGTATCTGTGATCCTTTATTTTTATTTTTTCATATCAAAATTGTGATTCGTTTAAGCCCTGAGAGGGCCAGCACCCAGTGAGGAGGCTCTCTGACACTCTTGGAGTCCTGTGCTCCCTGTAGGTGTTCATCCTGCAGCTGGAGGGAGAGAAACACTGGCGCCTGTACCAGCCGACGGTGCCTCTGGCGCGGGAGTACAGCGTGGAGGCCGAGGACAGGATCGGGAGGCCCACACATGAGTTCACACTCAAGGTACGGGCCTGCCAGTGTGCGCGCCAAGGGTGGTTTGAGGTTTGCACTTGGTAACCGTCCCCCGAGAATGTGTCCAGGAGGTTGGGGGCAGGTGGCTCCCATTCCAGGTGGCCCCTCGTTGGGGGGCCTTGGAGGGAGACCTGGTCCTTTGTACCTGCAGATGTGAGCTGAGGAAACGTCTCCGTATGCTCTCTGAGTCCAAAAGGAATGAACTATGAATACGGTAACCACTGACTTTTCTGGAGTGAGTCATGAAAGGCATGGCCTTGGGCCGCTTCGCCAGATCTAAGGCAGTGGTCACCGCTGGATGGTAGGTTGCTTGAGCAGAGCACGGTCAGCGACCCCTCAGCTTTTCTTGCTGGTAAAATCTGGGCGTCCCCTTTGCCTCCTGACTGCAGTAGGCCCTCTGCACCCCCTTCCTCCCGCATGTACTTGTCAGAAGAGTCATCATGAAGGCTCTTGAGGGGACCTTCCCCAGAAAACCAGGCGGCCCGAGCCATGTGCCGGTTCGCTGGTATCTTGCTGCTGAGAAAGTGTGTCCTTGAGCGGTTAGCTGGGTGGGATCACAGCCAGTCCCCAGCAGGTCAGGTTGTTGAGAACAAAGTCTAGGATAAGAATAGCTGTGTAACTTTTTACACCTTTTCCTATAATTTCAACAACATTTAATTTCTTTCAGTGGTAATAAAGTAATAGTTAATTTAAAGCATTCCAAAGATTTTAACCAGACTGGTGGACTTGGCATATGGTTGTTCTTGTATTTCTTACTTCTTGAAATTACACTTGGTACCTAATTTTTTTCTTTTCATATTATGTATTTCCGGCTGCACGGGGTCTTCGTTACTCTGTGCTGGCTGTGTCTAGTCCCAGTGAGTAGGGGCTACTCCCTCCTTGCAGCGCGTGGGCTTCTCGTTGCAGCGGCTTCTCTTATTGCGGAGCTTGGGCTCCAGGCGCGCAGGCTTCGGTGCTGGAGCCCATGAGCTCAGTCGCGGTGCATGAGCTTAGTTGCCTTGCAGAATGTGGGATTGATTCCAGCTTGAGCTTCATCCAGCCTGGCATTTTGCATGATGTACTCTGCATATGTGTTAAATAAGCAGAGTGACAGTATATATGGTCTTGACACAGGGATTGAAACCGTGTCCCCAGCTTTGGCAGGCAAATTCTTAACCATTTTGCCACCAGGGAAGCCCCTCTGATTCTTACTCAGTGCCTTGTGGCTTCTTGTTATTAAAATCTCTGCCTGCATGCCATAACTGGGAAAAACTCCCTGTTTGTGTTGTTGTTCAGTCGGTCAGTCTTGTCTGATTCTTTGCGACTCCATGAACTGCAGCATACCAGGCTTCCTCTCCTTCGCTCTCTCTTGAGTTTGCTCACACTCAGGTCCATTGAGTCGATGTTGCCATCCAACCATCTCATCCTCTCATGCTCTGTTGTCCCCTTCTCCTCTGTCTTTTATCTTTCCCAGCATTAGGGTCTTTTCCAATGAGTCAGCTGTTCACATCAGGTGGCCAAAGTATTGGAGCTTCAGCATCAGTCCTTCCAATGAATATTCAGGGTTGATTTCCTTTAGGATTGACTGGTTGAATCTCCTTGCAGTCCAAGGGACTCTCAAGAGTCTTTCTCCAGCACTGCAGTTCAAAAGCATCAATTCTTCAGTGCTCAGCCTTCTTTATGATCCAACTCTCATATCTGTACAAGACTACTGGAAAAACCATAGGTTTAAATATACGAACCTTTGTTGGCAAAGTGATGTCTCTTCTTTTTAATACGCTGTCTAGGTTGATCATAGCTTTTCTTCCAAGGAGTAGGCGTCTCCTACTCAAGAATTTCATGACTGCAGTCACCATCCACAGTGATTTTGGAACCCAAGAAAATAAAATCTGTCACTGTTTCCATTGTTTCCCCATCTGTTTGCCATGAAGTGATGGTATCAGATGCCATGATCTCAGTTTTTTGAATGTTGAGTTTTATGCCAGCTTTTTCATTCTCCTCTTTCATCTTCATCAAGAGGCTATTTAGTTCCCCTTCCCTTCCTGCCATAAGGATGGTGTCATCTGCATATCTGAGGTTATTGATATTTCTCCCGGAAATCTTGATTCCAGCTTAAACCTCATCCAGCCTGGCATTTCGCATGATGTACTCTACATGTAAGTTAAATAAGCTGAGTGACAATATATAACCTTGACATATTCCTTTCCCAATTTTGAACCAGTTCATTATTCCATGTCCACTTCTAACTGTTGCTTCTTGACCTGCATACAAGTTTTTTAGGAGGCAGGTAATGTCTGGTATTCCCATCTCTTTAAGAATTTTACAGTTTGTTGTGATCCACACAGCCAAAGGCTTTAGTGTAGTGAATGAAGTAGAAGTAGATGTTTTATGGAATTCCTTTGCTTTTTCAATGATCCAGCAAATGTTGGCAGTTTGATCTCTGGTTCCTCTGCCTTTTCTAAATCCACCTTGTACATCTGGAAGTTCTCAGTTCATGTACTGTTGAAGCCTAGTGTGAATGATTTTGACCATTACCTTGTTAGCTTGTGAGATGAGTGCAATTGTGCAGTAGTTTGAATATTCATTGGCATTGCCTTTCTTTGGGATTGGAATGAAAGCTGACCTTTTCCAGTCCCATGGCCACTGCTGAGTCTTCCAAATTTGCTGGCATATTGAGTGAAGCACTTTGACAGCATCATCTTTTAGGACTTGAAATAGCTCAACTGGAATTCCATCACCTCCGCTAGCTTTGTTCGTAGTCATGTTTCCTAAGGCCCACCTCACTTCACACTCCAGAATGTCTGGCTGTAGGTGAGTAATCATATCATCGTGCTTATCTGGGTCATTAAGACCTTTTTTGAACAGTTTTTTCATGTATTCTTGCCACTTCTTAATATCTTCTGCTTCTGTTAGGTCCATACTGTTTCTGTGCTTTATTGTGCCCCTCTTTGCATGAAATGTTCCCTTGGTATCTCTGATTTTCTTGAAGAGATCTCTAGTTTTTCCCATTGTCTTGTTTTCCTCTGTTTCTTTGCTTTGATCTCTGAGGAAGGCTTTCTTATCTCACCTTGCTATTCTTTGGAACTCTGCATTCAGAGTTTTTTTCCTTTTCTCCTCTGCTTTTTGCTTGTCTTCTTTTCTCAGCTATTTGTAAGACCTCCTCAGAGAACCATTTTGCCTATTTGTATTTCTTTTTCTTGAGGATGGTTTTGATCACTGGCTCCTGTACAATATTACAAATTTCTGTCCATGGTTCTTCAGGCACTCTGTCCATTCAGGTATGACCTAAATCTAATCCCTTGAATCTATTTGTCACTTGCACTGTATAGTTGTAAGGGATTTGATTTAGGTCATACCTGAATGACCTAGTGGTTTTCCCTACTTTCTTCAATTTAAGTCTGAAATTTCTCCACTCTTTTCCAGTAGCATATTGGGCACCTACCGACCTGGGGGTTTCATCTTTCAGTGTTGTATTCTTTTGCCTTTTCATACTGTTCATGGGGGTCTCAAGGCAAAAATACTGGGGTGGTCTGCCATTCCCTTCTGCAGTGGACCACGTTTTGTCAGAACTCTCCACCATGACCTGGGTCTTGCATGGCCCTACACAGCATGGCTCACAGTTTCATTGAGTTAGACAAGGCTGTGGTCCATGTGATCAGTTCGGTTAGTTTTCTCTGATTGTGGTTTTCATTCTGTCTCCCCTCTGATAGATAAGGATGAGAGGCTTGTGGAAGCTTCCTGATGGGAGGGACTGGCTGTGGGAGAATCTGGGTCTTGCTCTGGTGGGTGGGGCCATCCTCAGTGACTCTTTAATCCAATTTTCAATGGGCGGGGGTGTGTTCCCTCCCTGTAGTTTGGCCTGAGGCCAACTAGGGTAGGGTAATGGCAGTAATGGCAACCTCTTCCAAAAGGATTTCAGTTCAGTCACTCAGTCCTGTCCCACTCTTTGTGACCCTGTGGACTGCAGCACACCAGGCTTCCCTGTCCATCACCTTCTCCCGGAGCTTACTCAAACTCATGTCCATTGAGTGATGGACATGTCGGTGATGCCATCCAACCATCTCATCGTCTGTCATCCCCTTCAATCTTTCCCAGAATCAGGATCTTTTCCAATGAGTCACTGCTTCACATCAGGTGGCCAGAGTATTGGAGCTTCAGCATCAGTCCTTCCAGTGAATATTCAGGACTGATTTCCTTTAGGATTGACTGGTTGGATCTCCTTGCAGTCTAAGAGTCTCTCAAGAGTCTTCTCCAATACCACAGTTCAAAAGCATCAATTCTTCTGTGCTCAGCTTTCTTTATAGTCCAACTCTTACCTCCATACATGACTACTGGAAAAACCATAGCGTTTACTAGATGGGCCTTTGTTGATAAAGTAGTGTCTCTGTTTTTTAACATGCTATTTAGGTTGGTCATAGCTTTTTTTCCAAGGAGCAAGCATCTTTTAATTTCATGGCTTCAGTCACCATCTGCAGTGATTTTGGAGCCCAAGAAAATAAATTGTGTCACTGTTTGCATTGTTTCTCCATCTAATTGCCATGAAGTGATGGGACCAGATGCCATGATCTTAGTTTTCTGAATGTTGAACCTCAAGCCAACTTTTTCACTTTCCTCTTTCACTTTCATCAAGAGAGTCTTTAGTTCTGCTTTGCTTTCTGCCTTAAGGGTAGTGTTGTCTGCATATCTGAGGTTATTGATATTTCTCCTGGCAATCTTGATTCTAGCTTGCGCTTCATCCACCCCGGCATTTTGCATGATGTACTCTGCATTTAAGTTAAATAAGCCGAGTGACAATATACAGTCTTGACGTACTCCTTTCCCTGTTTGGAACCAGTCTGTTGTTCCATGTCCTATTCTAACTGTTGGTTCTTCTTTGTATTCTTGCCACCTCTTCTTAATATCATTTGCTTCTGTTAGGTCCATACCATTTCTGTCCTTTATCGAGCGAAATGTTCCCTTGGTGTCTCTAATTTTCTTGAAGAGATCTCTAGTCTTTCCCATTCTGTTGGTTTCCTCTATTTCTTTGCGCTGATCACTGAGGAAGGTTTCTTGTCTCTTCTCGCTATTCTTTTCTGCCACAACAAATTTGCGCCTCGCTGCTGTCAGTGCCTCTGTCCTCGTGCAGGTCACTGTTGACCCATGTGTCCACAGGAGACCCTCAAACCGTCAAAGGCAGGTCTGGCTCAGTGTCTTATGGCTTCACTGCTCCTTTCCCTGGGGCCTGGTATGCACAAGGTCTTGTTGTGCCCTCCAAGAGTCTGTTTCCCCAGTTCTGTAGAAGTTCTGTAATCAAATCCTGCTGACCTTCAAAGTCAGATTCCCTGCGAATTCTCAGTCCCTTTGCTGGATCCCACGTTGGGAAATCTTTTGTGGAGCCTAGAATTTTCTCAACAGTGTGAGAACTTCTTTGGTATAATTTTTCTCCAGTTTGTGGATTGCCCACCCGGCGGCTCTGTGGTGGGGCTAGTAGCAGCCTCATCCAAGAGGACTTAGGCCCTACGTCTTGGCTCCCAGGTCTGCTGCAGCCAGAACCCCTGTTCCTGCAGAGGCCACTGTTGACCCATGCCTCTGCAGGAGACCCTCAAACACTCAAAGGCGGGTCTGGTTCAGTCTCTTACGGGGTCATTGCTCCTTTCACTGGGTCCTGGTGCACAGAAGGTTTTACTTGGAGACGCTGCCCTCCAAGCGTCTGTGGCAGGTATGAAGTTTGATTTTAAACGTGATTACGCCTCTCCTGCTGTCTTATTGCAGCTTCTCCTTTGCCCTTGCACCTGGGATATCTTGTTCTAGAGGGTCCCAGCATTCTCCTGTTGATGCTTGTTCAGCAGCTAGTGGTGATTTCGGTGCTCTCACGGCAGATGAGCACAGGCCCTTCTGCTCCGCCACCTTATTTCTTCTGTTCTGTGATAGGGGACTTGAATAAAGACAACAATCACAGTATCTTTCTTCATTGTTTTGTGCTCTTGGTCAGCAGTTAGCAAAGTATGGCCCATGGGCCAAAAACTGAGCCTGCTGCCTGCTTTTGTATATAAAGTCTATGGGAACACAGCCACGACCATTCCTGGGCGCTGTCTGTGGCCGCATTCATATTATACTGGCAGAGTCAACTAGTTGCCACAGGGACCATGTGGCCCACAAACCACAGATATTTACTTTCTGACCCTTCACAGAAAGAGTTTGTCAGCCCTGCGCTTGGCCGATTATTTTTAAGCCAAGACTAAGCCATCCATGGTCTCTGAGGCCAGGGCTGCGTGACTCAGACTGACATCTGGCTACTTGCCCTGCCTGAGAAGGTCGGGCTCCATGGTGGTCCTGGAGGGTGTGGGACTTGAAGGTGGAGCCGTGCCCACTCTTCACACCCATCTGGATCACAGCTCACAGTGAGAAGCCCTGGGTCTCCTGAAAGGAGAAAGATAGCATTGTGTCCTGCAGAAATCCTCAAGTTGTAAGTCTGTTGAGTTTTTAATCCGTGGAGCTAACTCTTCAAGTGGAGTCTGGTGTAAATGCCCAGTATGTGAAACTGAAGGGCTGAGTCACCCTGGGAGGGGGTGGGCTTGGGGGCTACCGTGAGAGGCCTGGAGCCGTCCTCACCCCTCTTCCTTCCTACCCAGGTGGCAACCAAACGGTCCTTCTGCCAAACCTGGGGTCTTGGGGTGAAGAACCCCCCGTAACGGAAACACATCTCTGTGGCTTGGGGATCTGACAAAGCTGGTTTTGAATCCAGCTGCTGGCACTTGTGAGCTGCATGGCCTTGGGCAGGATCTTGGTCTCTGTGTCAGTTTTTTTAATTAAACTGGAGATCATTATGTTTATCTTATAGGTGGTAAATATTTAAAAATACTGCTTTGATGCTTCTTTCACAGTGAAATTGTTTGAAAGCAATGGCTATATGTCAATATATTGCTGCCTATCAAATTAGCACAGTCTCAGTGACTTGAAAGAACACCACAAACTTTATTATCTTGTGGTTCTGTGGTTCAGAGGTCCCTGAGGGGTTTCACTGGCTGAAATCAAGGTGTCAGCAGGACTGTGTTCTGGAGGCTCTAGGGAAGAATTCTGTCCTTGCCTTCTCCAGCCTCTGGAGGTAGTTCATAGTCCTCGGCTCATGGCCCCTTCCTTGACATGACCCCTTCCATGCGACATGGAGCTTGGTCTTTCTCATGCTGCCCTCTCTCTGGTCCTCTCTTCCAATACCCTCTTTGACTTCTGATTAGGTTGGGCCTGCCTGGATAATTCAGAATAATCCCCCCCGGTCAGCAGCCTTAATTAACCGTGGCCTTGTAACCTAAATCCTCACAGATGCCAGAGGTTAGGGTGTGGCCATTCCTGGAGACCCTGCCACCATGCCCTATCTTTATCTCCTCTTCTCTCCCACTCTTGGGAACCCTTTCCAGCAGGCTCTCTCGGCCATTGTTCCCCTGGAACTACTCTGAAGGCCGCCTCCACACTGTCAGCCACTGTAGTCAGCTCTGGCCCCACTGTAGTCTGCGTGGCCTCGGCATTTGGCTCAGTGGGCCACCGCCACCTGCTCCACTGGCTTCCAGGACGTGATTGCCCCTTGGTTCCCTCCCCACCTGACTGTCTTTTTCGTCCTCCTTTGCTGTTATGTCCTCAGTCTTCCTGCTTCTGTGAGCTGGGGTGCAGGGCTTGCTTCTTGGACTCCTTTGATCAATGAGCGATTCCCTCCCAAGGTTTCAAATACCTTCCACACTGATGTGTTTTCAATGCTATGTTAGCTCTCCAGCCCACATCTAAACTTTAGACATATAATTCAGCTACCTACCTAATGCCTCCCCCTGGAAACATAAAGCAGTTTCACCCAAACCAGAGTCTCATGTCCTACCCTGTTCCCAGTCTCATCCCTGCACATGTGTCCCCATTCTGCTTGTTCGGGGAAAAATCCTTGGACACAGATTTATACAAAAGCCTCCTATCTAGTGTTCCTTTTGCAGACTTTTTTTTGACAAAACAGCCATGGTGATCCTTTTGGGATCCTGTGAACCTTTTGCCCAGACCTCCAGTGACTTCGTTAAACCCAGAAAAAAAGCCGAAGTCCTTGAACTGGTCCAGAGGGCCCTGTAATCTAACCCCTCTGCTGCCTGTGCACCTCACCTTCCATCATCCCCAGCTTCACTCACTGCCTTCCTGCCACACCGGCACCCCTCAACCTGCCAGGCACATGCCAGCTGCAGGACCTTTGCACCTGCTCTTCCCTCCCCCGGGAAGCCTTTCTCCCCAGGATGCTGCATGGCTGTGCTGTGCTTAGTCACTCAGTCGTGTCCGACTCTTTGCCTGCCAGGCTCCTCTGTCCATGGGGATTCTTCAGGTGAGATTTCTGGAGTGGGTTGCCATGCCCACCTCCAGGGGATCTTCCTGACCCAGGGATTGAACCCAGGTCTCTCGCATTGCAGGCGGATTCTCCACCATCTGGCTTGCTCATTTCCTGAAGTCTCTACTGAAGTGTCAGCTTAGCAGAGTGGCTAAAACAGCACCTCTTACCCCGACACACCCACCCTGACTTACATGAGCATCATTCTCCTCACTGTGTCTTTGCATTCACCACCACTCAACATTGTTTATTTGCAGCTTTCTTTTATCCCTCTTGCCCCCACTCGAATATCTTCATTGCTAGTGTCTCTTTTCCCTTCTCAAATGCTTGTCGGTTTCTCTGGAACATGTTCCATCAGGGCAGGGCTTTCTTTGGTTCAGTGCTCTCTACCTGGCACCTAGCCTGGTGTCTGGCGTGGGCAGGGTGAGTGGGGAAGGGTTGGTCAGGTGTTTGTGGGATGAATAAATAAACAGATGGATGAGCTATAGATGTGAGGGCCTCCGTCACAGGGCAGGCACTCAGACTCACAAGTGAGAGCTGCAGTTATGAGCGATGCATTGATTCACTTGAAAGACTGGTTTTCCTGTCAGGTTGGTGTGATTCAGGGCAAGATCGCTCCATGAACACATCATAATTGTATACTGTTTACTGCTTTAAGGCAAATCTTAGCATTAAAATAAAAAATCTCTCTCGTGATGTTTCCTGGGCTTGTCCTCCAGGGACCCTGGTTGTAGCCAGGGAGCCAGGCTACCTCCTGGGTTGCAGAGAGGAGACACGTGACTCCGAGGACCACCCCGTCTCCTTTCTGCTGTACAGAATGTTCTGTCTGGGTGGGATCAGGCAGGAGGTGGTGACTCCAGGGCAGGAGTGATTTGGGGAGATACTTTTCTTGAAATCGGACAGGGTGGGGAGGCTCACCTGCCTGAGGAGGTGAGTGGGCTGTAGTTGCGTCTAGTGCTCATTCTCAGATGCAGGGCCGCAGGGTTTTCGTCCCTTCTTCCGAACATCCGTTGAGCCCGTATGTGCCAGATGCTTAGGTGTGTTAGGCCCTGGGATACAGGACGGATGTGGGCCCTGCTTGGGAGACTGCACAGACTGTAATGGGACGGCAGGTAAAATAAAAATTATAATACAGCCACGTGCCCAGCATTGCTCCAAGAGCTCTGGCTATGTTGTCTCCTTTAATACTCCAGTAATCCTGTGAGATGTGGGCAATTGCTTCCCTTTTACACATAAAGGAACTGAGGCCTCGGGGGGTTAAGTGACATGCTGGGATCCCCAGCCAGTGAGCTCCAGAGCTGTCCCTCCTCACCACCCCCTTTGAAGGATGTAGAGGACGGGTACAGGCTCTCACCTTGATCCTGGGCTAGTTTCAGAGGTGTCTGTTCTCAGCTTACAAACAAAGAAAGTGGCTTCAGGCACTGGAAGCCTCTCCAGGATTGGGTTCATGGTAACAAACTCACAGACACAGCAGAGCTTGACCAGTGGACCCCACAGAGCCCAGCACGCAGACCACTGCCTGGTCACCACTCAGAGGTTTCTAGAATGCAGAACTGAAACTCACAGCCTCTACAGAGGACCAAGAAGACACCCTCCCCACTAACCGCTTCCCCCTTGTTGTCATCTAGCCTGGAGACTTGCTGTACTTCCCCAGAGGGACCATCCATCAGGCGGACACTCCCGAGGGGCTGGCCCACTCCACGCATTTGACCATCAGCACCTACCAAAGGAGGTAAGCACTCGCCCCTGACCTCACGTACCCAACAGCTCCACTCCGTGCTGTGGTGCCTGCGGCCAGGATCAGGAGGCTTGAGAAAGGTGGTCGCATCGCTTCTGCTTCTCCAGCCCCAGGGCTTCCTCCATCCCTGCTGACTTCCTAGTCCTGCTGTGTCCCACCTGTGCCATTGACCCTCTCGTCTGGGCCTCCTCCTGAACTGTCATGACCCCATCATACAGAACGCTGGGAGTTGCCCACATCCAGGCTACCGGGATCAGGAAGACGTGCACCGCTGTGGGTGTGGCGGTGTGTCTGTGACGCCAGGCTGCACTTCTAGTCTCTTCCCACCCCCACCCACTCACTCCATTAGAAAAGTTTTTTTATTGTGGCAAAATATTCGTAGACCATTTAACCATTTTTAAGCGTGCAGTTCAGCGACGCTAATTGCATTCACACTGTTGTGCAGCCATCCCCACTATCTGTTTCCAAAACATTGTCATCACCCTGAACAGAAACTCTGCATCACGGAAACCTCTGGGTCTCTTTTAAGGTTTCCAGTTTTTACAGTTCATTAAAGTTGGAAAGGACGTCTGGAACAGTGAGTCCTAGAAGCACATGTGCTGAAAACAGTTCCAATTAAAACCATGTTCCAGTTCAGCGAGCGCCTTGTCACATGACAGGACCCCGGCAGCGGCCCTGCCCGTGGTTTCCTGATAGCAGTGGCCTGGCTAGTCCAGGTCCCATTAAAAGCCCCCATCACTGGTTTATTCATCATGAGCCCTGGGCCTTGTAGTGGTTGCTGGGATGGTAGGCGCTGGACTGAAGGGGCTTTGGGAGGACTTATACTCTGGTCATGGTGGAAGGAGGGGAGACAGGTGTGTAGTTCCCAAACAGTGTCATGTCCCATTGTAGCTTTGCGGAGGAGTCCCTGGGAGCACAGAGGGGTGTGGTTAGCTAAGCTGGGGCATCACGGGAGCTTCAGCAATGATTTGACACCCAAACTGAGGGAGCCCAGGGGATGAGTAAGTGGAGGTGGGCCCGGAGGTCAGAGTGGGACAGGACATTCCAGGCCTGAGGACCAGTGGGTCCTCCTAGCCTCAGAGCTGTATCTTGCACAACAAGAAAGCAAGCATTCCTCTGCCTCCTGGCTTTGCAGTGAGAAGTGAACCACTGTGTTTAAGGGACAGGAGGGACTAAGTGGGAGTCTGGCCTGAAGGCAGAGCTTGTTTTAGGTTTCTCTTGTATAAAATGCCTTCTCACCATGGTTGGGTTCCTTGCAGAGTGAGGTTTCCAAGGGCGACTGAGGGAGCGGGCAGTGGGAACTGGGCTGTGGGGAGGCTGCGCCAGAAGCCCGTTCTGGACCGAAGCAGCTCTGGGCCTTGGCAGCCACGTCGCTGAGCCCCGTGAGCGTCCGTCCTCTGGTGTCCCGTCGCTGCTGTCGCTCTTCCCTGGTTCTTCCTCTTTTGTTTTTCTTGCAGCCATCAGCTGGTTTTCTGGCTCCCTTGGTTTTCACTCCATTTTCCTTCCTCGGTTCCTGATTTACTCACAACATTGGCATGTCATGAGGCATCATCAGTTACTTTTCTGACTTCCCTCCACCTCCTTGACCCCGTTAGCTTTTGCTACCACCAGGTGACTATTTCCCAGTCCCAGGGGTGAAGAACTGGTAGCTTTCCCTGGTCCCACCCACCGCTCCTGCGGTCGGCAGGGCTGGAAGAGCTGCCTGAGTTAGAGAGGATGCCTGCCGGCTGAGGACGGGCACTGTGCTGCCGACTTGTGCCTGCCGGCGGGGGCTGGGGGGGCGCTGCTAGAACAGGACAGGTGTGATGCGAGGGCCATTGCTCCCCAGAGGTGTCCTGTGCTTTGGTCTTGGCACTTCTTAAGGCATTATGGCAGGGCGAAGATTTGGCCTTTCCCTAAGCCTTCTCAAGGGTGGCATTTAGGGCCTGCTCTCTCAGATAGTGGCATGTCGATCTGACCGATTTATGAAGGTGAACCCCTCCAGAGGTGTTGTTTCTACACTGCAGCCCAAGATCCATTCTCCTAGAAGAGCACGGAGCTCAGTGTCATAACTGCACTTTAACTCCGTGAGCTACTGCTGTGTGACTTATACCTGGGACCCCTCAAAGGATGATAACATTTCACGCTGTGGTGAGGTCTGCGTGTGTCACCCAGGTCTATGTTCAGTCAAAGGTGTGAGGCTGGGTGTAGCATTTTGTCGGAAACCCGTGAGGCCACCAGGTGGGAGTGGATGCCTGGGGGGAAGTGTCCTCTGCCACTTCCAGGAGGTAAGCATAAAAGTGTTAATTTTGCTTACAGAGTGAGAGGCAAAAGTCATACTGGGAATTTCCATTTTGCATGTAGCCAGCAATTTGAAATCTGCTGGGGACACAGAGGGAAATTTTGAGCAGCTCAGAAGTGTTTATAGAGAGAGCACCCCGCAGCGTGTGCATCTTACACTGCCACACATTCAGGAGCGAGTGATTCTGAACGCCCCGGAGAAAAAGCAGGGGTAGCTGAACACTGACGCTTGTCCTGAAACGGTATTTTTGGCATCTGGCTTCTCTCTTCTACCCCAGTAAAACCATCACTGGAGTTTAACAAGTTGCAAAATAAATTGTTGATGTTGGATATTTTACTGAGAACAGTGCCCCTCTTTTCCTTTTTTAAGAAACAAAGGGAAATGTCATGTTTAACTGTTCAGATATTTGCACAGTCCAGGATCTTGCTGTTACCCTACATATATTGCTTTTTGGATTTTTTGCACATACAAGTTTTTTTAGGTCCTCTAATGATTGAGAGTTACTTTTCTGCAAAACTGTCAAGGCAGTTATGTAGTTGAAAACGTTAAAAAAAAAATTGTTCCTTTGAACTTCCTACCTTATGACAATCTAATTAATTCTGGTATCTTTACATTTAAGATAAATCATGAATAAAGCCTAGCTTCCCACCTTTAACTTGGCATGTGAGTGTCTGAGGTGGGTAGAAAGGGAAGCCTGTGATTGATAATGCTCTTAAGTTTTTATGCTGAGTGCAAAGAGTTGGACACGACTGAGCAACTGAACTGAACTGATGTGAAATTACTGGAACTCTATTTCAGGGCAGGGGGATTGGTGTGGTAGTTTGTAGCTTGAGGCTTTTATAATCAGTGTTTTTTCCACATGTCTTATGCTTTCATCGTTTTCTTTTTCTTTTTTTTTTTTTTACTTGGCATGTGTTCCAGTTCATGGGGAGATTTCCTTTTGGACACTATTTCGGGGCTTGTGTTTGACACCGCCAAGGCAGACGTGGCACTCCGGGCTGGCATCCCCCGGCAGCTGCTCCTGGTAAGGAGCGAAGGCAGGTGGGGAGGGAGGGGCAGCCATGGCTCCCTGCTCAGGACCCCAGAACCCTTCTCCCTAAGGGTGCTTCTCATCATCAGTTACTTTTCTGACTTCCCTACACCTCCTTGACCCCATTAGCTTTTGCTACCACCAGGTGACTATTTCCCAATCCCAGGGGTGAAGAACTGGTAGCTTTCCCTGGTCCCACCCACCGCTCCTGTAGTTGGCAGGGCTGCAAGAGCTGCCTGATAGAGAGGATGCCTGGAATATTATCTCCTAAGAGAGGATGCCTGGAATATTATCTCCTAACTGATGAGAAGGCTTCTCTCTACATGAGCCAAGCTTGTCTCCTCCTGGGCTGGGTGGTTTGCAAAGATGGAGTGCTGCACATTACTTGCAACCCAAAGGAACAGTGGTGGTATGCAGATGGCCCCCTTCCTGTATTTCAGGGTGGCAGCAGCGGGCCCTGGGAGCACTGACTGAGTAGATATTTGAATAACTAACGTGGCTCAGGAACTATAGCCTCAGCACACGTGCGATCCCAAGTTAGGCTCTCCCACACTGGAGAGCCTGGCCTCAGTGTGTTCCCTGGCTTTCCTGTCCACCCTGATTTTACCCTGTTGGCAGGTTTTGAGATGGTGGATGCATTAGGGCTGAGTTGAGCAAAGGTTCCTGCATGGTCTGAAGTGGTTACTTCAGACAGTGACTTTTTTCTTCAAAAGGCAAGGCCAAGACTGCACCATATTGCCAGGGAGCCCTCTTTCCAGGCAAAATGCTAAAAATTGATCTTTTTTTGCAAACGGTAGGCAGCTACAGAGGAACAGTGGTTAAGAGGACATAAAGGGGTGCTGTCCTTAAGGGAGTGGCGTGGATCCGTGTTTGTCCTGGGTGATGGTGCCCATTGCAGCACTCTGGAGACTGGGCCTGGGCAGGAACGTGGCTGCAGTCTGGGCCAGGACTCACTTCTGTGTTTCTAGCAGGTGGAAAGCACAGCTGTTGCAACAAAATTAAGTGGCTTTCTGAGGATGCTTGCAGACCGGATGGAGGGCACCAAAGAACTGCATTCCCCAGACATGAAGGAGGATTTCGCTATGAACAGACTCCCACCTTACTATACAGGAGATAGAGCAGAGCTTGTGGTGCCAGGTAGAGCTTGCTGTTTTTTTTTAGGTGGTCAGGGGCTAATGTGGGATATTTTGATGTTTTTCTGGGTGTGCACTTCTTTGAGCTGATGGGAAGTATGAAGCATTTCAGGGTGAACATGAGCCTGTCCTTAGTGTGTTGAAGTTGGACAGGACACGCTGCTTGATGGGGAATGAGAACCCTGTAGTTTGGGGTGAGGAGTATGTATTTATGGCCCCTCTGCAATTCATCATCTGCAGAAGTTTCAAGAACTTGAACACTGAAATAATCTTGTTGGAAATGAGCTCAGGGATGGGTAAAACGCTGCCATCAGCAGATACACTACAAGAATTCGCGGGATCATCACAGATCTTCCCCAAGTCCCAGGTGACTGTGACAGGTTTAAGTTACACATGATGTGGACAGACTGCTGGGTGGATGGTGATAACCAATGTTCTGGGGCACAGACTATACCATGCTCCTGTAGTCTAACAGAGCTGGGTTTATTGACTTGTAACCAGAGATAGCACGCTGCTGGGGACTGCAGACATCTCAATAAAAGGAATGCAGGGAAGGATTTTTAGGATTTGGTTTGAGTTAGGTAATTTCAAGAGGGTTCAGGAAGTCGGGCTTTGCTCTGGGTTGGATGCTGTTGAGAAATAGAAATTCTTGGATTGGGTCTCCCTCCTGTAAATCCTAGTTATATGGTTGGTAGCAGGAGGATGGAGTGACTACTGCTAAGGCAGCAGCAGTCCCTCAGGCTAGCCAGGAGAGGGGCACGTGTGGTCAGTCCCGTGGTCTGGACAGTGTCCTTCCTTTTGCCTGTTGAAGCGGTCTCGATTTTCTCTGTCTCGCCTAGTCACAGCATGGCTGTGTTTAACGCTGGGGTCTTTTAGCATGGCCTGTGTTCAGCAGAACAGGGAGACACAGCTGGGTGTGCCAGGCTGGCTCTCAGGCTGCTTCTCTTGGTCAGGTAGAGGGAGAGTCTCATTGTCACTAACTTTTCAAAAAGCCGTATCCATCACGCGTGGGGGACTAGCGAGACACACAATCTACAGGGTCCCTTCTAACATTCATTCTATGTACATGTTTGCTGTAGTCTGAGGTGGGGAGGAATTTAGAATATGTGTTTCATGCATCTACTCAAAACAGCAATTTTCCCAGCACATGGTTTAATCTTTAGCAGAGCAGTTCAGTTCTGAGGATCAGCCTATGTCCCAGTTTTCCTTGTCTTAGCCCTTACTGTCAATACTAAGTTCCCTCAACTCTGTCTCCAACCAGATCACCCTGTTAGGCTGGTCTGTTTGTAGTGGCTGCTTTTTCACTAAGTTAAATCCAATCTAGGAAAGAGAGTTGTTTCTGTGCGTTTCATTAGGTGGCTTTTTTTTATGACACAGCACTTGACCTACCTAGACTGAATAATTCGCCATGGTCATGAAACTGGTAATTGCAGGGATGGTGCACTTTGAGCTCAGGAAGTCCTTTCAGAGTCCACATGTGGAGCAAGCCAGGGATAGAAACTGGCGCGGTGAGAGCGTTCCGCGCGGAAGGCAGGGTGGCCCAGTCTGTTCTGTGATAGTGTGTGCTCCCCAGGTACTGGTGACAGCCTTCTAATGAACTTGGAAACTTCTGTTGTTATTTATCTGGTTGACATCTGTCTTCAGTGTAAGAATGAGGTCCCCTGGGATGTAAGCAGCATTTTTAACATCACTGTGAATGTCCGAGTTAGAGGAGATGCCCCGTGTTTGGATTCACCTGCACATTGTTAACTAATTTTCCCGAACAGTTGCTCCTGCAAACAGGGTTGAACCTGCTTTCTCTTGGGTTTTCTAGGTGGAGAGCTTCCGGGGTTGGACAGCACAGTGAGACTGCAGTTTAGAGACCACGTGGTTCTCACTGTTGGACCCAATCAGGACCTATCCGTGAGTATCCAGAAGGGAAGAGGGTTCCACTCAAGGCATGTCCATCACAGGCCTCAGGTTATCAGGTTGAGAGGTGGCCCTGCCCGCCTTCTCTGGGAATCTTTCCTCCTCACAGTTCAGTCCCATCGCTCTAGATCAGATTATGCTCAGATCTCACTGCTCCGGTTCCAGTTTCCTGCCCGTTGGGCATTTAAGGGTTTGTCCTTAGCCCCACAGAACTCTGCTGCTTCCCCTGCTGCTAAGTCACTTCAGTCGTGTCCAACTCTGTGCAACCCCATAGACAGCAGCCCACCAGGCTCCCCCGTCCCTCAGATTCTCCAGGCAAGAATACTAGAGTAGGTTGCCATTTCCTTCTCCAGTGCATGAAAGTGAAAAGTGAAGTCGCTCAGTCATGTCTGACTCAGCGACCCCATGGACTGCAGCCCACCAGGCTCTCCATCCATGGGATTCTCCAGGCAAGAGTATTGCCTTCTCACTTCTTCCCCTAGTTAGTGATTAATGTCTGGTCTCTGCCTCCTAATTACGGCTAGGTTGCCTTTGCCAAATTATCAGTATAGGTTTCTGGACTTCCTCTGGTGTGGGACTTCTGCCTTTATGAAAGTGCCGTGCACAACCCTAAAGCCCTTGGGAATTCTCCCATGCCTGGTGGCTTCACCCTGGTCCTCCTGATCAGGAGGGGCCCGTGAATGACTGGCGAGGTTGGGAGTCAGGGGCACCTGGATGTCCCCATAACCAGACTGTTCTAGCCATCAGGGCCAAACTTGGTGAAAACTTTATAACATATATGGAAACCTTGAGATTATATACTCCCACAGCCTCATTTTTTTTTTTAAAAAAAGCTAGTTATTCTGATAATCAGTTAGTTGGAGGCATTTATTTTAGGTCAGTGTGTGTGATCCTCATCTAAGAGGTGACCAGGAATGACTCAAAGTGCTGGAAGAGACAGTAAACTTCCCTGTGAAGGGCGGATACAGAGGGAGGGGAAGCCTACTGTAAGTGGAAGGAAGGTTTTTATAGATCACATGGCTGGTATTTAGAATTAATATTTACTCTGTGGTGTTCATAAATTGAAAATTTATGTATACCTAGGAATATTAAATTTTTCCGATATACAAAGAGTGCAGGTATGGTTAAATGAAACTTGAATGTTTCATTGGTAAGTTGAAATAGAAATGGTTTTTTCGTTAAAGTTTCTGAAGGGGCTGTTACCTTTTTAAAAAATGACTTACAAGTGCTTATTTGCTACATACAGATAGTAATCTATGAGAACTATAAGAAAAATACAGTCATTATACCTTGTATTTATGTATCTACCTGTTTACATCTCAACTTTTTGCCAGGAAGATTCTTTCGTATTCAATAAATTTCACTTAAGCACTGAGGCATTGAGATTTTTCTTGGTATTGCCCTATACTACTGGAAAAGCCTCCTAGCATCCCAGTGGTCAGTATTTTGTTGTTGACAGCTTTTTTTTTTATTTTTTGAAGGATGAAACTCAAGGGAGGATGGTTTACGTCTATCATTCCTTACAGAATAGGAGAGACACACACATGATGGGAAATGAAACAGAGGTTTGTTCCAACCCAGAATGCATGTCTTTGCTGTGGTTTGGTGCTTGGTGGGAGGACTCTATTACCTTTGATGTATGGGTAATGGGCTTTTCTGTGACTGCATTGTGGGCTTAACATTTCACAAATTGACAGCCCTTCACAGGGAGAGTTAAGTCAGACATTTCTGTAATATGTAAACACCTGTACCCACTTTAAAAGACAATAGCATGAGACCTGTGGCCTTGTAGGGGAGGTGTAAAGTAACAAATCTGAAGCATTTCAAATGACTATTTCTTTTAAGACTTTTTATTCTATTTTGATTTGGCAAGTAGGGGCTGTTTCTCTGCAATTAAAAAAAAAAATTGGGGCCACACCCGATGGCCTGTAGGATCAGATAGTGCCCCCTGCATTGGAAGGTGGAGTCTTAACCACTGAGCTGCCAGGGAAGCCCCAAATGACTAATAGGCCTTTCATGAAGTCAGTTTTCACAAGGGAATCAATCATTGACTTTTATAAGTTATCTAATTATAGTTTGTAGTTTTTGTAAATAGCTTACCTGTAACAAGTCTCATTCTTATGAAGGATCTCAATAATGATGCATTGAGAATTATGGAAAATGGCACTTAAATGACTGGTTTCTCTTTTTTCAGTCTCATGGACTTCGCTTTCCTCTATCATATATGGATGCACTAAAGCAAATTTGGAACAGTTCAGCTATTTCTGTCAAGGACCTGAAGCTGACTACAGATGAGGAGAAGCAAAACCTGGTGTTATCCCTCTGGACAGAATGTTTAATCCAAGTAGTCTAGTGCCGTTGCTGCTTTACTAGTCGCATACGTATGTAAAATGCAGAGCTTTGTGTGCTGGGGACTCCTGTTGCTTTGAGCCATGGACACGATGAATGTAACTTTGCTTACCTGTGTATTTAATAAAACGAGATCTACCTCTTACAGGTGATCAGTTGGCCATTATGTACGAACAAACAGATGTACATAGAGGAAGAGCAAATTACTCAATGCCCCAGAAAGTGACAAAAGCCATATTTTGACAAGTTTATTTAATCCAGTGTGGTAGAAAAGGCACAGCTCCAATAAATGTAAATTTTAACTGTCATTACCTGGTGTTCTTTGGAAGAAATAACTTCTTTAAAGAGCCTCACTGGCTCTAAAAAAAATTTTAAACAACAATTAACATGAAAATTTTTTAACTTGGTTTTTTACAGTGAAAATATACATACCATACCTTTGTGTATACACACCCCCCCCCCGCCCCCCCGCCATTAAAATAAAGTTACCCTAAAACAAATTTCATTAAATAACACTGCCGCATTTAATAAGAGGCACTCACATCTATGGGCAAGGGTGTTTTACAGGTGTTGTTTGAAAGATTACGAAAGAGCCTGAGATTGAAGAAAGAAAAATCCCCAAAAATATTTACATGGAAAGACCAAGTCTCTATAAAAAATAGTCAAAATAGTGGGTCTTGGAGTTTAAACAGTTCACTGTTACTTTACATTCTAAAGTGCATATAGATTGATATTTTTTAAAATATCACTGGAAAATTTAATCTTTCTATAGAAAAATAGAGCAGATATTTTTCAGCTTTACTGGCAAAAGTTGGGGATGAAGAGAACAGTTATCTTAGTGTAAGTTTAAAAGCAACTTAGGAGGGAAAAATGCTTGAGAATTCTTTAGTGATGGTGGTGATGCTTAGTTGAGACTAAGTCCAAGACAATATCCTACCTGATTTTGCTTGAATGAAAGCTATTTAAAATGGAAGTGAAAAACTGAGTTTCTTGTCACAGTTTGTAAAGGAAAATGGTATAGTCAAGGCTGAAATACTACTTGGTTTTAACTTAAAATTTCCCTTTACCTTAGGCAAAGGAAAATTTATTATACGTAGGTGACAGAGTCCTTCCTTATAAACACCTGAGGGTAGATCAGGTGAGGTCAGCACCAGGATAGATGTGACCCCTGGTTAGTGTTGTCATCCAAGAGAGAAAGGACAGCCACAGGCTATTTGTGCATTTTTAGTTTAAAGGATCAGGCAAAGAATAGCAACAGAAAACACTCCTGTATTTGCTGAGGTCCTTCCCTGGCATGAGTTACAAGTGTGAATACTTATGGTATTTCATATAAAAGCTTCAAGAGAGAACTTTTAATGCATATCTAATACAGTAGCTTAGCAGGTTTATTAAATATGTTTTCAGATATTATGAAAAAAGTATTCATCTTCTTAAAAGTATGACTTGACCTGTAGGACTTCACTTTCCTGTGCCTGGCACTCAACCACACACTTAGTTGTTAATAGCTAATAGAGGGTGATAGCATCAGCAGTTTCCTGTAACTATTGGGAATAGGATTTGTGTTTGGTAGAAAGGAGAGAAAACAGACTTCAAAAAACCTGCTCACCGAAGCTGGAGATCAAGCAGGAGTAGAACCTTCCACAGAGATCATAACGCATTCTTCACAAGAACGCTGACTAGCTGGCAAGCGTATTTTGAGCTCTTCCATGGTGAAGAGCAGCCGTCTTCACGGTTGGGGGAGAAGCCCATTCCGCTCAGTGGTCCCAGAGCCTAGGGTGGGCAGGTCCTTTCCACAGGGCATGAGGGCCCTCCTCCCTCCGTGCTCTCCCAGGGCCACTGTGGACTCTCTCACAATATTTCAATGTCCCATTTCTGTGTTTCTTCTCCCTCCAGGGGCTGGTTTACAATTACGTGAGTTTTGTCATAATAATTTCCTCCTAAAATAGCAATTCCAAAAGGAAAGATTAATTTGTTCACACAGGTGCTTAACAACTTCACAATTGTCAGAAGATTTTTGTTCAGCCCACTTGCTGGTGGGGTAGATTCATATGTCTTTATAAAAGCGATGGTCTGAAATGGGAAACTGAGGGTTAAACAGGTATATCTGTTCACCTCAAACCAGACCTCACAGGAGTGACTGAAAAGCTAAGCAGTATAATACTATATAGATGTATAAATGATGTGCCCTAAAAATGGGATTCTTAAGAACACAGTGCTCTGAGCGTGCTCTAGCTCATTGTCACACTGCATTTTTGTTTCTGCACCAAGAGTGGCTGTGACTAAGCCAATCAAAGCAACAGCACTGAATAATATTGGTCCTGACCTTGTTGAATTCAAAAGTGAGTTTAAATGATATCTACTGTAAATTTTAAGAACCACACAATTCAGAACAGAAAGTCAGAGATGTTTCTTTAGGGACCAGATGACATGTTACGGTTGGTGATGCTTCAAATTTCAAAATGTTCTCTAAGATCACATAGCAGATGAAAATTTTACCACTGTACTGATAAGAACCTTCATAGGCTTGGTCCTTAGGCTTTTGATCCCCCTATAGCTGATTGTTTTGCTTGCTGTTTGTTAAAATGGCATACCAGCTTTTTCAAGTATAATTAAAAACATTTCCCTTATATATAAGGTCTTTTACCCAGGAGGAGGTGGAGGTTTGGAATTCAAAATGAATATCCAAGGGCACAATACACTAGCTTTCGTCATAGGCCTACCTTTAACATCAAGGACCAGTTGATCACTGAGGTAGGAGCTGATGGTTCCATTTCTGTTCAGTCTCCACTTCTGCCTGAACTGCCCATGTTCGGTCCAGAGGGCGACTTTAGCTCCAGGGGTGTCTCGACCACCGATGACATCGAGACATGTGTCACTGGCCTGAAGGGTCAAGAAATACATTGGCAGTACTACATTTGCTAAAATCAGTTGGATTGAGTCCTTTTTCTTTCATGTGAGTAAATGAGACAAGCCCATCTAAAAAGAAAACAAGATCTAAAACTAAATCTAAAATTATAATCTCAGTCAACTTTTTAAGTTGTTATGGCTGAGGGAAGGCGATAGAATGGATATAAACCTACTGAATTAGAGGTACTTTTTTTTTTTTTTTCCCCTGTGATCGCTTGACTCTCAAAAACTGCTGCGGTTGGAAGGAATCATAATTTTCCATGGTACAGATGAGTGTCAGGAAATCACATATCATTTTAGAAATCACGTAAGTCTCAGTGTGGTGGTGGTTCAGTCACTAAGTTGTGTCCAACTCTTGCGATCCCACCTGTCTGTAGCCCACTAGGATCCTCTGTCCACAGGATTTCCCAGGCAAGAATACTGGAATGGGTTGCCATTTTCTTCTCCAGGGCATCTTCCTGACCCAGGAATTGAACCTGGGGTGGGAAGATGCCCTGGAGAAGGGGTAGGCTACCCACTGCAGTATTCTTGGGCTTTCCTTGTGGCTCAGCTGGTGAAGAATCTACCTCAATGCGGGAGACCTGGGTTTGATCCCTGGGTTGGGAAGATCCCCTGGAGAAGGGAAAGGCTACCCACTCCAGTATTCTGGCCTGGAAAATTCCATGGACCGTATATGTATAGTCCATGGGGTTGCAGAGTCGGACACGACTGAGAGACTTTCACTTTTGCATTGCAGGTGGACTGGACTGAGCCACCAGGGAAGCCTGAGGTATTTGCTTTTAAAAGAACATCCAGATCTGACAACAGATGGTTAAATAAAGATTTGTTGAATTAGAATTAAATGTTGAGTTAGTGTTAGCTTAAATATATAAGGTCGAGCTTGTTTTTCTTATAAAAACACTGGGTGATGTGCTGGATACCCAGACAATAATTATGTTTGAGTGCTTTTCATTTCTGTTGAAGCATGAGAAAAAGGTCGATAATCCACTGGTAACATAATAAAACTGGTGTCTTATTCCCCACACCATCAAACATAATAGGGATGCAGAAAAAGAAACCTGACTTTATTTTCTAAACTTCCTCCAAAAGCAGCAGCCTTCTTCTGCCTTCATTATCTGTTTCAACGATGTGCTTAGTTGCTCAGTCATGTCCAGCTCTTTTTAACCACATGTACTGTAGCCTGCCAGGCTCCTCTGTCCAGGCAAGAATACTGGAGTGGGTTGCCATGCCCTCCTCCACAGGATTTTCCCAACCCAAGGATTGAACCTACATCTCCTGCATTGCAGGCAGATTCTTTCCCAGCTGAGCTACCAGGGAAGCCCATTTTGAAGATGAGAAAGGCTCAATTCAATGTGTTTGGAATCACAAAGACAGCTAAATTGATCTGGGCCACAGAGTGTAACAAACATCTCAGAAAAGCACACCATCCATTTGGGTGTGATGATTTTATCACTAGTTTTAAAAAAACCATTTAGTATGTATTAGTCTTTTTACTTTAAAACAGAATTTTTGGCTATAGGAAAGTCTAGTTCCTAAGTCCATTTCAAGCTTCAGTAATATATGTCAATGTCTTGATAATCACGCAGCAGACTATTCACAGGCAGTTGCCTTAATTGTATCATGCCATTTGACTGGGGAAGATTCTGGTTTCTAAAAGACCGAAGATCAACAATCAAGCTATATGATCGGTGGGGCTGGTTACCTTGGATTTAAAGAGTCCTCGACAGTAGTGCCAGATCTGAGTATTCTTCCCGTTGTAGGGAGAGATGCACACAGAGGTTGCCCTGGTGTCGGCCACATTTCCCGTGACTGTCAGGTACCCGTCATGGGCTCGGTTCCTTATTCTGATGTACACTGCGGGCTGTGGCAGGAGGGACAGAGCCAGTTAGAAAAATACCTTTTGAATCTGGAAATCAGCCCTTTCCAAGGAAAACTTGAAGGAAACATGTGAGAGGAAACAGAATTTAGCTTATTTATATCTGTTTCAAATTTTCCATTAAAAAACCCTTATACCATTGAGCACATACCTTCACTTGTACACTCTCTACTGTCTTTTCTGAAATACACTCTTGGGAGGGTGAAAGGTAATAGTTTCATTTATTCACATTCTGCTATGACAAGGGGCAGATGCAGAATTGGGGACTTAATGAGGTTCATGCAGTAACTACTATGTCCTTGTGGGTCTGGGGAAGGCTGGGGAGTAAGAATAAGGGCAAGGTACTACCTCCATGGATGGAATAACAATTGAGCAGGCAAGGTACAATGATAAGACACGCTGGCTTGTGCTATGATTAAGTGCCAAATGACTTCTATGGGAAGTTGTGAAAAACCCAGGTAGCTGAGGGCCCTCTAGTAAGTTTTTTGTTTCTATTTATACTTTGTTGAAATTGACCTTGATATTTCAAGGAGAGAGACCTTGCATATAGGTGGTCACTATGTAGCTACTCAAAAATTGGGTAACAAAAAATTTCATCTCTTGGGCCTGGAATATATAGGAAGTTTTCAAATAAGATACTAAGTCTAGGACCTGCCGCTAAGGATCACAGTTACTGTTTATTGAGACTTAGTCCTAAATGCTCTCAGAATTAATGACCAGAACAACCTTTAAGAGAATACAAGGGACTTCCCTGGTGGTCCAGTGAAGACTCCACAGTTCCACTGCAGGGGGCACAGGTTTGATCCCTGGTTGGGGAACTAAGATCCTGCATGTTGCAGGGTATGTTCAAGAGTTAAAACCACCACAGGAAAAACAAAGTAAAATTATGACCTGCATTCTTACAAATAAGGGTTACACAGATATGGAAAAACCAGGTTTGCCTGTGCCAAAACCCTCCCTATTCACCCTGATGCTCTAAGGCCTGTGCAGAGATGCACTCATTACTCTGAGACATGGGGAATAAGAGACTGATTCCAAAGCTGGCAGTGGAACAGGATGATAAAAGAACAGGGCACATGGCTGAAGCACCACAGAAACTATTCTCTCAGCCCCAGGACTTAGGCCTCCAGTCTTAATGTAGTAATACAGGACACTCAATATCCCTGTCTTGGATCAGATGCTGGCATTCCACTTAGAACCTTGTCAAATACCAGTAACACATGATGTGTTACTGAATGAAGAAGCACTTTTCAAGCTGAGAAAGGTAAGAGCTAGGCAAGTGCAACAAGGCATTATGGTAAGCCCACCAGTGAATATTCTATTTTGAAGTTTAAGATGGATCAAATGTGAGGCTAGTTGAAGTTTGGTAAATTGGTGTCATGTTTAGCCTTCCTATGGAAATAAACATTCTGGGCACTTAAATAAGCAAATAAAAGGACAGTTTTTTAAATATGGTAATGTAAAGCAGATGAAAAAGATCTCTTACTTGGTTAAGTGTTTTAACTGTTTCAAACCACTATTTCCATATTCACAGTGCAACAGTAAGGTATTTAAATTCCTGTAATTTGTAAGTCTATGAATCATATAATTCTACAAGTCTCCTACAGTTATTAATTCTGGAGGCTTCACTACATTCTTTACAACAGTTTCCTTACCTTGTACATGTAAGAAAACAGGTGTGACCTTCACAAAGGACAGTTCCACTTATGTTAGGACCAAACATCACAGTTTTTAGTCAATTAGCTCAAGTAAGTGTCAGACTTTATTTTTCTAGGCTCCAAAATCACTGCAGATGGTGACTGCAGCCATGAAATTAAAAGACACTCCTTGGAAGAAAAGTTATGACCAACCTAGATAGCATATTAAAAAGCAGAGATATTAACTTTGCCAACAAAGGTCCGTCTCATCAAGGCTATGGTTTTTCCAGTGGTCATGTATGGATGTGAGTTAGACTGTGAAGAAAGCTGAGTGCTGAAGAATTGATGCTTTTGAACTGTGGTGTTGGAGAAGATTCTTGAGAGTCCCTTGGACTGCAAGGAGATAACAACCAGTCCATCCTAAAGGAGACCAGTCCTGGGTGTTCATTGGAAGGACTGATGCTGAGGCTGAAACTCCAATGCTTTGGCCACCTCATGCGAAGAGTTGACTCATTGGCAAAGACCCTGATGCTGGGAGGGATTGGGGGCAGGAGGAGAAGGGGACGACAGAGGATGAGATGGCTGGATGGCATCACTGACTCGATGCACATGAGTTTGGGTGAACTCCGGGAGTTGGTGACGGACAGGGAGGCCTGGCATGCTGCGATTCATGGGGTTGCAAAGAGTCGGACACGACTGAGCGACTGAACTGAAGGTAATAATCATTCTTCGTATGCACTTGTAGTCTGGCTTCTCTGTGATTATACATTAAAGCACTGATATGCATTTTAAGTGCCTTAGTGAAGCCCTCATTTCCAACCTCAGAGGATCACATTTTAATGATTCCTGAATTTCTAAACAATAATATAAGCCAAAGCAGTGCCAAGAGGCTTACCAAAAAATGGAATTATGACCCATAATACATCCATCTATGGCCAAACCACCCTGAATGCGCCTGATCTTGTCAGCTAAGCAGGGTCGGGCTTGGGGAGTGATTGGACGGAAGACTCATAATACTGTTATAGGTACCTATAGAGTTCCTCTGCTGGTTTTCAAAGCTGTGGCCTAAATAAACAAAGGGAAAATATTAAAGTATTACTTTGAAAGTAAATGTTTAGGGATAATTTCCTAATGCACAATTCAAGGATAGTAACAATGTTATTAAAAGAAACTTCCATGTAGAATCAGAGGCTACTGTTCTAGCTATCTTGAATAACAGCCAGGGACATCCTTTCCAGCAAGGGACCCCTTTCAAAAGTGAGGGAAAAATTCTCAGCATCCAACTTGGCTTCCAGAGTTTCTAACAACATGGGATTAAGTGTTACTACTAATATATCAACTAAACTGAAATCCCACTTCTGCCATGCTTTCCCCCACAGCTTTTCAGGGCAGTTCCCTATCATCCTGTGTGACAGGACTGAGGAATAAGCAAGACGCAGTGCAGGAAGATCTGTGCCAGGGAAGGGCACTGATGCTTCGTATCCCTCAGCCAGGCATCTCTGGTTCCCTCCAAGGACACTGGGAATAAAAACCTTTCAAAATAAAGGTGTCACCACAGCAACATGAGCCAGATGTTGTGTCAGTCCTCACGATGATTTAACCCTCATGGTGATACTGAGGGGTAAGCTCACCAGTGACAAATCTGAGATGCCAAGAAGTGAAGTGACTCACTCAGAGTCACACTGCTTCTGAGTGGCAGAGCTAGGATCTGAACCAACAGAACTACAGTAGTGGGAATGAGCATGGTGTGCACACGTGCATGCTCGTGTGTACACACACGTGTGTGTCTATCCATTTATCAAAAAAACATTTCTCTTTTGCATTCTTTTTGATAAACAGCATTCTGACAGGTGGGAGGTGATATTAAAAGACGGCTTTTAATTTGTGTTTCTCTGATGACTAGTGATGCTGAGCATATTTTTTTGTGCCTGTTGGCCATCTGCATTTCCTTTTTGGAAAAATGTCTCTTCAGTTCTTCTGCCCAAATGCTATGGGGGATCCTCTTTCCAGTACAGTGTCCCCAGGCTAGGGTGCCCAGTGCAGGGCTCAGACCCTCACTCCTTTGGACGAACTATTCTCCAATTATTGGGTCACCCACCCAGGAGATGTGATCTGATTATATTGCAGATCTGTCTCTCCTACTCCCAGTGGCTCCTTTTTTCATATCTTTAGTGGTAGAGGATCTTTTCTGGTGGGTCCCTCTTTTTCATCGATGGTTGTTCTGCAGACAGGTGTGACTTAGGTGTGCCTGTGAGAGGAGGTGAGCTCAGGGTCTTTCTAGTCCGCTACCTTGGTCCCGCTCCATTTTGCATTTTATATGACTGCTTTGAGCTGGGCATGTTTTCCCAACAAAAACGTAAGCTCCGGTAAGGCCTAAATCATGTCTACCCTTATATAACTTCTGTAATTATTTTTTGCATAGTATCAAACATTCAACTTACCCATTTATACATTCATTCCTTCACTGAGAAAACAGTCCCTGAGTGCCTACAGTATGCCAGACATTGTGACAGGCAGAAGTGCAGAGTGAGAAGCCCTTCGTGGGGCTTGTTGTAGAGCTAGAAAGTGCCCGATCCAACAAACACATCATTACACACCTCAGGCAGCGTCTTGTAGAAACAGAACCAGGTCTTTAAGGGTGTCATTTAGATTCAGAGAGAGAGAGAGTAAGAGAGACTTCCTGGAGGGCCTGACACTTCAGATGAACTTAAAGGAGGACAAGGAACTAGCCAGGCAAAGAATGAAGAAACTTCTAGACAGAGCCCGTAAGTGTGGGAAAGCACTCTGTGCTAGTGCATGGCACAGAGCCAGCATGTGAGGGGGAGACAGAGACGAGGCTGGAGAAGCCAGGGGGAGCCATTTCACACAGGCCATGCTGAAGAGATGAGACTGAACCCAAAGAACCGTGGGAAGTTTCTGCATCAAAGACTGACAAGCAGTAGGTGTGCAATAAATACTATGTTCGTTAAATTGCCAGGATCCATCCTGAGTATTATGTAAGCGGGGTTGGGGGGAACCAAATACTTAGGAGGTGAAACTAGTGCACTCTCAGGGTTCATTTTTGTTTCCATTGTTTGCTGCGGAGCTTAGGATACTTATTTTCCCATGAAAAGACAACAAGGTCAATCAGACTTAAGACTCAAGGCTAAAACCCAATACTGACCTTAGGTACAATTTTATGATTTAGTTTTATGATCCCATCCTAATGGGATCCTCTTGTAACATAAATGGCAAACTAAATTAAATGGTCCACTGTTCAGATGCTATGGTTTATGACATTTCTACTAGGAAACTGAGCTATATTATTAGATGATATGGTTCTTTTCTCTGTACCTGCTTCACAGGACGGAGGGAACCAATGGTTTTCCATCCACTGAATGCTCTCCAATTTGGGATCTCATTAGGCTCGAGTAGGATTTGTCTTCCTAAGAAATTGGGTCCTTCATAAGCTATCCACCTATATGAGAACAGGAAAGAAAAAAATGGGATGCTTAAAGCAATCTCTTATCAAAAATACCTTTTACTATACCATACTGGGTTCATTCGTTACAACTTCTAAGTTTGTAGATTGTTATTAAGAGAAAAATGTTGGGTATTTTCATGTTTATTTTCATTTACTTATTTTATTTGGGAGCGCCCGGTCTTAGTTGCGGCATGCGGGATATTTAGTTGTGGTACGCGACTCTCAGTTGCAGCACGTGGGATCCAGTTCCTCAACCATGGATTGAACCTGGATCCCCTGCATTGGGAGGGCAGAGTCCTGGCCGCTGGACCACCAGGGGAGTCCCAGATGTGTATTTCAGTGGAAAAACCAGAGAGGATGAGGAGAAAGCGCACTGGACTGTGGCCCAGAAGATCAGCAGGAACCTGGTTGTCTTCCTTTCAAAACAAGTTTCCCTCCAGCTCTAGAATTCTGTGTTATTTGGATAATACCAGGCTTTTCCCCCTAACATTCTAAGATTCAGACATAGACGATAATCCCTCCCTAATTACCCAGTTAAAAAATACCGGCTTCCTCTCCCGCTCTTAGGCTTGCTGTCCCACGTCCTTCAGAGCCTCTCTCCGTGGCTCTAGCAACCTCTGCAAACACACCTACTCCCACAACGGCTCCCACGAGGACTACTTAAAATTGTCCACAGAAATCCTGTCTGAACTCTTGAGACTGGCTCCTTTTCCAAATACTTCTCAGGACCCCAGGGGCCTTCCAGCTGGGCAGAGTGTCCAGGGCTTCGTGGAGTATGCCTGGAGCCTGGAGACCTATGCCACTGCACACAGTCATGCCCACTCCTTTCCACACTGGCCTTGGCTGCTTCTGCACCATGGCGTTAGGTGACAGAGGCAGGCCGGCCAACAGACTGAAAAGACCACCTGGCCCCTTGCTGTAGAGGTTTGCCAAGCCCGGCTTGAGGTGGTTATCAAGCTGGACACACAGTTATGGAAAATAAGCTGGGATCGCCAAGAGAAACTGCACTTCTCAGCAGGACCCCAGGTCATGGCACACAGTGCTTTCAGAAAGGACGCGTGAAGATGAGGTGGCTTGTTCAGACAAAGCCACAGCTCTCCACAGCCGAGATCAGGCTTGGCCAAATTACGCATGGACGAGTGAGACAGACAACCTTCCCTCCACCCCTTCCTGCTAACACAGCCTACACCGTCAGACTGGTGCACCGTCAGGATGGTATGGCCATGGGGAGGCCGGGCTGCCTCTCCCAGTCTGGTCTGCAGACTCTTTAGACAGGCAGGGAAGTCTCAATTATAAAACCGAGGTAAGGTTCTAATAAACTTGACCTCCTTATATATTAATCTAATGAATTTCACAACTGAAAAGCATTGAAGCTTGCCCCTGTTACCACCACAGATTAAAGCTGTGGGATAATATAAGGATTAAACAGAACAAAACAAAACCTGTCACTGAGGGCAGCTAGTTGTGCATGAAGTGGTATTCTGGGAGCCATTTGTAGCCTAGGAAAACCTTCTGACAGCCTTCACTCTTCCTATCCCATGTACCGATTCTCTCACAAAGAATCCAGAGCCATATAACTGTTAAACTTCATTTTCAAATCAGTTTATAGTCTCGGCTTTCTCTTTCACTATCCCCAGACAATTTAACAAGGACAGTTGATTGTCACACAATTTCAAAGTCATAAGACACACAAACGGCATCCTTATATTAATGATAGAGAGCAATGTGTGTTCTTCTGGATGACTTTTGGTACCAAAACACCAAAGGTACAGGAGGAGGGGCAGGCTAGGCTGACAGCCACTCTCAGAAATGTCCTGAGATGAAGATTTTCTAGGAAGCGTGAGAGCTGCAACTTCAGGGCCCCTCACTTTCAGGCCACTTACCATTTTTGTCCTGAATAAATATGCAAGTTCATGCCTAATTTATGTACCCATCGTTTTTCATCTCTTTTCTTAGAGTCATCTTCCCAGACTGTAAAAGTGCAGGCCCCATATGACCTGCACCCACGCTGCCCAACATCCTGCATAAGCAGCGACACTGGTAGGCAGGCTGGGTCAGCCAGGACACCGAGCATGAAAATAAGTGCCCTAGAACAAAACAGCTCTAGCATAAACAAGACATCAAATCAAAACACCAAAAAGCGCTAATAGTTTTAGTCACTTGTCTTAAGCAGGTCTCTCACCTAGTTAAGCTCACTGATTCAATTAAGTTCCTTCCAAAAGGAAAGAGGGCTCAAATTGTTACAGTCATCTGGTCCACCCACTCTAGGACCCACGCTCTGAACACATGGCAGTCCTTCTCCCAGACCACTGCCTGCTACTGCATACAGGACACAGTCCACAGTCTTCTTTTATTTGAGAGAAACTATGATTATTACATGGAGACAGAAAAGAAGTGAGAGTACCATCACACCAAGTAACAGAGGCAGTGGGGAACAGAAAGCACCTGTGCCGAGCTGACCTGCCACAGTGACTGAAGCAGGCCAGGCCCTAGCCCCATACTTACAGTCCACTTTTCACCCACACGGACTGGGTGTAGAAGTGCAGGTCCTTGTTCAGAACAGAGTTCACAGCCTCTTCTAGATGTAACTCTCTCCCCTCACAGTGTTCCAGAGCAAAAAGGCTAAGGGAGGGTTCTTCAAAAACCTAAAAGCAGAGAAAAGAGAAAGCATCACCAGAAGGTGGCTATACCTCGGTGACATCCCAGTCACAGTGCAGGGTGTCCCAGATCCACCACTTCTCAAATGCATATTGTTGATTGCTGCACCTGCTAATGATGTTATTGTCAAAGCTGCAGTGGTGAGACTAGATTCCATTAATAATGCTTATTCAATTTTTTTGAAATTAAAATTGAAATATTAGAAAAGTAGTCAATCTCACAATAAAAATAGAAACCTGTTCCAGTCACATATTAAGGTCTGAATGTGCTATAAAACAGACCATGCTTTTGGTCCTGCCAGTACTTTTAGCTGGTCACAGAATAAACACAGAATGGAACAGCACCCTCTCTTCCCAGGAGGTCACAGGTGTAATCACTGAGGATATAAGACTTCATGCTCTAGGCTCTTAAAGGTATTCCTAGGAGGGAGGAGAAGGTATTTCTAATTTAACAATAATAAGAACAAAAAGCCAGAATGCACAGGGGTGGGAATGATTTTGACATTAAAAAGTACTCATTTCCCCAACCCCTCATGTCAGACAAGAACAGAATCAATTTTGCTCTTTTTCATTCATTTGTGTATACAAGATACCATGCTAGGAGACTTTTGTGGGATGAGAAACCAAAACAAGTCAACATCCTTATGTTTGAGGCATTACTAACTAGTAGCTACACTAGGCAACGTACACTAGTACACTCCAGTGCTCTTGCCTGGAAAATCCCATGGACAGAGCACCTGGTAGGCTGCAGTCCATGGGACTGCGAAGAGTCGGACATGACTGAGCGACTTCACTTTCACTTTTCACTTTCATGCATTGGAGGAGGAAATGGCAGCCCATTCCAGTGTTCTTGCCTGGAGAATCCCAGGGATCCCACCAGGCAGTGGGCTGCCGTCTATGGAGTCGCACAGAGTCTGACATGACTGAAGCGACTTAGCAGCAGCAGCAGCTACAGCAGGAGAACTGCATAGACATCTTGAAGTAATCCAGGGTAGAAAAAGAGACGCCCCATGAAAATACCCAGTGGAAGCCCAAATTCTTTTTAGCAGAAGGCTGTAGAAATCAAGGAGGCTTCACAAACATGGTGGTGTGTGAGTTCAGTCAGTCTCAAAAGATGCCAGTGACCTGCAGAGGCCTAAGGAGAGCAGAGGAAAGGTGCTCTGTGCAGAGAAGGGGACAGAAATGCATGAGCTATGTTGGGGCATAGCAACTAAACCAATGTAGCCAAAAGACAGAGTCTGGCAGGAAACGGTGCCAGCTGCGTCCACTGTTTGCTACTGTGTATCAAGCTGCCTGCGTCCCCTTGACCCTGACAGAGCAGACAGATCCACTGCCAGCTGGGAGTCCTGGAAGGTATTTGGGCAGAGGAGGAGGAACGGGCTGAGCCAACTGTAACCCGGTACATGGGAAGTAATACAATAGGCGGGAACTGGCTGTTCGGACAACAGTAAATGAACAGTCCAGCAACAGACTCTCACTATACCTGCGTAAGACCGAAATGACTTACGAAAGTGTTATTCCTGGCATCCATGTTAGGAATAGCAAAGATGGAGAATGACTTAAAAGTCCATCATGAGGGCATGGGTTCTCCCTGGTGCATTCACGAAGGAATTCTATCCAACTGCACAAAACAGTGAGGAGATCGTTATGAAAGATCTCTGAGATATGTTCATTAGCAGCAAATACAAAGTGAAGAGTAATGCAGGAGAGCAGACTTCTTATGCTACAGTTTGTGTACAGAAGGGAAAATAATTTATGTACACACATGTATAATATGTGCTTTATACACATGAAAATTTTTCTTTAAAAAATCAAGTATAAAGCACCTCCATGGCTAATGTGTTAGAAAACTAGGATCTAAGAAGATAAAGGGAGGAGTGGGAGCAAAGTTCTTTACTGCAGGCCTTTGGTCCTTTCCGATTTTTGAACTATGGAAATACTTATTCAAAATTTAAATTGGTAATTATTGTGCATATGTTTGCATAGAAATGTAGTTTACGTGTATTTTCTTTAAATGGATTTCAGGAAACTTATCTGGCAACAAATGAGTGAAGAAAATAGAGTGTTAAGTATGAGGACATAGAAAGAATCTTCTAGAACAAAGAAAAAGAGCCTGACCTAAAAACAGGAGGGGGGTGTGGAAGGTCAGGATTGGTGAAGGGGTGCCCAGAAAAACTACCACAGTGATAAAAGGGCCCAAGTAAGACAAACAGATGAATGAGAGAGTGAGAAAAACATGTGAGTGTGGCTGGGGGCATGGTCGACCCTTGAACGATGAGGGCTGGATCTGCATGGGTCCACTTATACAAGGATTATTTGCAATAAATATGTACTACATGATCTGAGGTTGGTTGAATCCTTGGATGTGGAAACACAGAGATGGAGGGCCAACGGTTAAGTCATATGCCAACTTTCAACTGTGTGGACAGTCAGCACCCTTAACCCCTGTATTGTCATTATCATTCAAACTGCATCAAATTCACTCTCCAGTTCAAAGGCAATCTAGGAATTCTATACCTAGAAATTTGCCTTAAGATAACAGTGCGATGATGCCAAGAGCAGACTCACTGGAAAAGACCCTGATGCTGGCAAGACTGGAGGCAAAAGGAGAAGGGGACAACAGAGGAAGAGATGCTTTGATAGAATCACTGACTCTGGACATGAATCTGAGCAAACTCTGGGAGATAGTGAAGGACAGGGGACCCTGGCCTGCTGCTGTCCATGAGGCTGCAAAGAGTCAGACACAACTTAGCAACTGAACAACAACAACAAACAGTGGAAAATTTGATGGAGGAGATCTCAAAAATTATTTAAAAAATGATGAAGCAGGAAGATTGGGAAAATAATTGCAGAAAATGACAGAGGAGGGTATTTGTATCTATCAGTTTACTTAACTCAGTAAGGATCCTCTAAGAGACCCAATACATAAATGGGTGAGGAATACAAACCAACAGCATCAGCCAAGGATGAAACATGACTAACCAACATGGACAAATGTCCCTCTTTTTCATTAATAACTGCAGGATGTCATCATGTGGTCCCATTTATCAAAGTTTTCCTTTGAGAACATCTATTGTTTCTGAGTTTAAAGTCATGCTCTCTTTAGAGGTCTGATATATATTTACTCTCTCTTTGTGTTGTGTGTTAAGTCGCTTCGGTTGTGTCCGACTCTTTGCGACCCTATGGACTATAACACACAAGGCTCCTCTGTCCATGGAATTCTCCATGCAAAAGTACTGGAGTGGGTTGCCACTCTCTCCTCCAGTGGATCTTCCCAACCCAGGGATCGAACCCACGTCACTTATGTCTCCTGCACTGGTAGGTGGGTTCTTTACCACCAGTGCCACCTGGGAAGCCCAAGTCCAACTTGCTCTTTAAACTATTTTTATTTATATTGGTCTTAATTTATACATACACAGTCGATCTTTGAACAATATATGTTTGAATTGTGCAGATTCACTTGTATGTGGATTTTTTTTTCAGTAAATATTTTCATTTTACAGTTCTTTACATTAACTCAAGTGTAGGGGAAAGTTTGTGTTCATTAGAGGTCACGATGTATGGAATTGGAAGAAGTGGGTCTGAGTCCTGATTCTACCCAGAGTGTTTCATCTTCCTGCCCTTGGATAGAACATTTATCAAGTCCTTTGTTTTGAGGTAGAAACAGTCAAACACAGATTTTTCCACTGCTTACAGGGGGTAGGGTTGGGGAGGTGGGCATCTCTAACCCCCTGCATTTGTTCAAGGGTCAACTGTACTTAAATTTATAAATGTACTTAAAGGTTAGGGAGATTAGGAAGGCAATCATTCAGAAGTAGAAAGCACTGAAAGAAATAGAAAGAACTATTTAAAAGTCTTATTTTTCTGATACATTTTCCAAACTTGAAAATAGGAAGAATATATATATATATATATATATATATATATATATATATATATACTACTAATAGTCTTTAAAACTGATGGTGACAGAGCAATCTGACCTTTCCAAAGAAACCACCAGAATTTAACTACAATTTGATCTCTACAAATCTCTTGGCCTCAGTCCATGCTAACTCAGAAGACAGCCAACCATTTGGGGCCAAACACTCTTCTTAGGTGTCAGCAGGAACAGAACAGGGCATTCCTGCTGGGTCAAGTCTAAGTCATGCAATGAGGCTACAGTTTCTAAAAGGAAGAAGGTGGATAAGAAAGAAAAAGAGTATTAAAACTGCATTAAAAAAAAACCATCAGTCTATCAACTAAATACTTTAAATGATAACAGTAGTAATAATTAGCATGTGTGTGACAGCATGTGCTGGGCATCGAACACACATACAGACACACACACACACATGAACTACAGATAAATGTTTGTAAATGATGGATGGAGAGGTGTATATATATATTTTCTAATTTTTTTTTAACCTAGTTTATTTGGCAACAAAATCTGACCTGAATAAGCAGAAGACTATTTATAATATTTATCCAATTGTGTAGCTATGATTATATTTTGTTACAGAAATAGAAATGTGTTTAATTATGGGGCACTGCCCAGAATATTTCTGGGGATACATGCTATCTATGAACCAATGAATCATATTATTGTTTAAAATGTGAAAAATTCCAAATTCCAAAATACATTTATGTTAGGAACTGCAAAATCATATTCACTCCTTTAATCCATGCAACTTTCCTTTGACATGGGTACGATTATTATCTGTGCTTTGCAGATGAAGAATTAAGGCACAGGTCACACATAGGAAGTAAAAGAACTAGAAACTAGACAGAATGGCTTCAGAGGCTGTGTTCTTAACCCCTTCACTACAGTTCTAAAATGTTCTAAGTAATTTCATCATGTAGATTATTTTTGATTGGTAGGTGTGATACTATCTGAAGCAGATGACTTCATCTTGCTCAGCTGGGCAATATTTATGACCCCCCCATTCTTACCTATCACAGCAATTTAACAGGTGTGTCCACCACTTAGGACATTCCTGATGGTCCAGTGGTTAAGACTCTACCTGAAAATCCAGGGGATGCGGGTTCAATCCCTGGTCAGGAGACTAAGATCTCATACTCCAGGGAGCAACTAAGTCCGCACACCCCATCTATTGAGCCCTTGGGCTCCAGAGCTCGTGCACCACCACTAGGGAGCCCATGTGCCACAACTACTGAAGCCTGTGAGCTCTGGAACCGACGCACCTTGACCACTGAGCCCACGTCACAGCTAGAGTCCATGTGCCACAGCGAAAGATCCCGCACGATGCAAGGAAGAGCTCATGTGCCATGACTCATGGTAGCCAAATACATACATAAATAGCAAATAAATAAATATGAAGCTTGGAGACCCTGTGTGCAAGTACTCTGCCGGAAGGATTACATTTACATCAGCACAACTTCTATATATGTTGGATAAAATGTTTAAATCTAACTAAGCTTTGGTATTTTTCAAAACTATACAGACTTGAATATGAGCTCAAACAAATGGGGATGAAATAATTTCCCTAGTCATCAACTGCAGAAGTTTTCAAGATGGTAAAGAGAAGATATGTACCTTATATATATATTTTCATTCACTTTTTATCCATATAGAAAGTCTTTGAGGTAGAATAAAGTCTGTCAAATGGTCTTTTCCTAACTTTAAAGACAAAGCAAATGTTAAATTGTATTGGCTAGCTCACTGTCAATATGGAGCCAAGGCTGTAATCTTTCACTCCAGAGAGTATATAAACTGTAACTTGAAAGCACATAGTTAAAAGATTTTTTGAAATGAGCATATATGGGGGTTAGAAGTATGGTCTGTGTAATTACACAGAATATCTCTAGTTAGAGCCTGTGTAAGACTATGGGGGGATGGGGCACACGTAGGAGAAGGGGAAAATAGAGAAAGAGAGAGAAAGAGATCTCTGACAAAAACATAACAAAAGGGAATGTCCTGTTCAAAGATCACATTTACTGGACAAAGAGGTCATCCTGGGAGTGAGAATGTGGAACTTGGCCTATTTTGTTCATCATTCCCATTTTTTATTAGAGGCTGATACATGGCAGCTACTCAAAAAAATCTTGTGAGAAAATCTGACTTAGTGTCTTAAAGACTAAATAAAAGTGCCTTATTCCAATTTTTTAAAAAAAGAAAAGAAAATTACTTGGACATGTTAATACTGAAAACAAAGCACCTGATAAAATCTTGTCTTAATTCTCATTGTTTAGAAGGAAGAAGACATTATTCAATTTAGAAAACATTTCTGAACTACTGTTGCATGCCAGATAATTTGCCAGGTGCCTGGTATACTTCAATAAGCTCAGTCTCTGAGCTGGGAGGAAGCTCTTGAGCTCTGATCTCTAGCAGGAAGTGTCCAGAACTTCCTTTCATGGGCTACAAAGCCCTTCACATTCTCATCTCCAGAGGTCTCTGCAGCCTCTTCTGCCAGAATCACAGTTAATATCATCTCTACTGCGTTTTGGCATCTCACATCCTTATCTGCCTTAACCAGATCTTCACTCTTACAGGTATCTTCAGTTGCCAAGTCCAGTGGAATTCTTCTGTCCCATCACCTGTCTCTCCCTATCGATTATCTTCCCCTCTCTGACATTTCCACCTTTCACTTTATCCTGGCTCTTTTCCTTTGAACAATAAACATGCTTAGTTATGTACATAACAAACAAACAAACAAAAAAAACCAAAAACAAAAAACCCATAGAGACTCGTACACTGGCACTGTAGGGCTGAGTTTCAAATCACGGCTTGTATGGGAAAGGTGTTGATATTACCTCAGGATTATGCTAACTGGCTAGACTCTAAATGTAACATGTTATTTTATTTTAAAAGTATCTACCCGACAACATCACTTCACCCTGGTCTTTGCCAAATGAACCATGTCTGAAACACTAAGAACTCAAGGACAGTAAGCATAATGCACCGTGCTGTACGTAGTGTGTATGGCATGTGTGTGACTGTGCGTATCATGTGCACCTCAAATGCCATTCCAGTCCAGAGAAACACCCAACAGTGTGCAAAGGGCATTTTCATCATCTGCAGTAGTGAAAAATTAATAGAGGGCTCCTAAGTCTCTAATTAGACTCTAATCCAAAATCTAAATTTGGGCTATGTAAAACAAATCGTACAAATACCTCAGTGTATCAAATTTTGATGTTGCACAGCAAATATTAATTCTCATCTATGAGCTATTATAGTACTACTGAGTGCTTTCACGTGCTAAAGCCTTCACGTGCACTAGCTCCTTTAATCCTCATTTTATTAGATAAGAAATTTGAGGCTCAGGGTGGTCAGAAACATGCCCAGGGCCACTCAGCTAACAAGCAATGGTCTGTCAGACTCCCAAACCAAACTCTTCTCCAGTGGACTATAATCCACCTCATCAAAGCCTCTTTCATTTGGCTTAGAAAATCAGTTTCATCACAAGCCTACCTTTCTAACTGGTCTTCTTCCTTAAAAAAAAAAAAAAAAAATTTCAAAAAGAATAAATAAAATTTAGATGACCATGTATCTAGCACCCAGAAATAATACATTTTACTATACTTATATCAAACTGTATAAACAAGAAAAACATAACATGCAGAGATGAATTTTAATCTCCCTGCTCCCTAGAGGTAACCACTGTGCTGAAGCTGTCAATCTTTCTAGCGCTTATACATCCTTTATTGTTAAATTTTATATAAATGCATCTTACTGTAATATTCATAGTAACATATGAACCTCACCTATTATGTTGTATTTCCTTAAATGCTTTGCCTTAGTTTGTTTCATCCATCAATGCTGCAACAAACATCCTTATTTTTCCCTCATCCCAATCGATTCTTCTTCCAGTAGTTTTATGTAAATAACACCACTTCTCTGCCACTGACTAAATTCTGCTGTTGTCAGATCTTCCAATATTTGTATCTGAAGCAAGGTAATAAATGCTACCTAATTACTGTTTTAATTTGCATTTACTTGCTCAATAGTGAAGTTTAATATGCATTTTACATCCTAAGCCATGTTTCTCATACCTATGAACTGCCTACTCATATTCTGTGCTGATTTTTTAAATAAGGTTGCCTTTATTTTTCCAAGTATTTTTAAAGAGTCCTTTTTATATCCTATACATTAAACCTTTGGAGCTTATAATATATTCTCCTAGTCTGTGGCTTGCTGTAGTAAGTCTTAAGAATTGTCTTCCCATGCTGTGCTAAGTCACTTTAGTCGTGTCTGACTGTGCAACCCTATGGACTGTAGCTTGCCAGGCTCCTCTGTCCATGGGATTCTCCAGGCAAGAATACTGGAGTGGATTACCATTCCCTTATCCAGGGGATCTTCCTGGTCCAGGAATAGAACCAGCATGTCTTACATCTAACCTGCATTGGCAGGTAGGTTCTTTACCATCAGTGCCACCTGGGAAGCCCAAATTGTCCCCCCACCTCCATGCAAAAAAACTTCTACACCCTAATCCCTGGGACCAGTGAATATGTTATCTGATGCAGCAAAAAGGGACTTTGCAGGTGTGATGAACAGTTAAGAATCTAGAGGTGGGGATATGTGTCTGGATTATCCAGATAGGCCTAATATAATCAGATGGGTCCTTAGAAGAAGGCAGGCGGGTCAGAGACAGGATAGACAGCAGAGGGTGAAGTAACGCACTCTGAAGATGAAAGAGGGCCAAGGAATGTGGGGACCTCTAGAAGCTGGAAATGTAACGAAATAGTATCTACCTTAGTGTCTCCAGAAGGAAAGCAATCATATTGGACCCCTAATTTTACCCCAGAAAGGCCCATTTTAGATTTCTGACCTACAAAACTGTTAGATCATTTCTGCTGCTTTAAGCCACTAAATCTGTGGGAACTTGTTACAGCAGCAACAGGAAACTGATACACTGGCCTTTTACACCTCCTATTATTGACTTGTACATTTTGCATTTAAATCTATCTTGCTCCAATATCATCAGCATAGTCTCCTGTATTTTCTATTTTTTTTCTTCCAATGTTATTGAGCTATAATTGACACAGAGCACTGTATTGCTTCCCTGGTGGCTCAGACTGTAAAGAATACGCCTGCAATGTGGTAGACCTGGGTTCATTCCCTGGGGTGGGAAGATCCCTGGAGGAAGGGATGGCAACCAACCCACTCCAGTATTCTGGCCTGGAGAATCCCAATTGCCAGAGGAGCCTGGCAGGCTACAGTCCATGGGGTCGCAAAGAGTTGGACGCGACCAAGCACAGCACAGCACTGTATAGTTTTAAGGTGTACAGCAAAATGATTTGACCTTCATACACTGTGAAACGATTACCACAGTAAGTTTAGTGAATACTCATCATGTCATATAGATACAAAACAGGAAATAAAAATGTTCTTCCTCGTGATGAGAACTGTTAGGATTTACTTCCTTAACAACTTTCATGTATAACATAGAGCACTGTTTATTATATTTATCATATTATGCATTACATTGTTAGTATTTATCTATCTTAGAACTAGAAGCTTGTATCTTTTGGCTCAGTTCAGCTCAGCTCAGTCACTCTAGTCATGTCCGACTCTTTGCAACCCCATGGACCGCAGCACACCAGGCCTCCCTGTCCATCACCAACTCCCAGAGTTTACCCAAACTCATGTCCATTGAGTTGGTGATGCCATCCAACCATCTCATCCTCTGTCATCCCCTTCTCCTCCTGCCCTCAATCTTTCCCAGCATCAGTGTCTTTTCAAATGAGTCAGCTCTTCACATCAGGTGAATACCTTCATATCAAGGTATTGGAGTTTCAGATTCAGCATCAGTCCTTCCAATGAACACCCAGGACTGATCTCCTTTAGGATGGACTGGTTGGATCTCCTTGCAGTCCAAGGGACTCTCAAGAGTCTTCTCCAACACCACAGTTCAAAACCATCAGTTCTTCAGCACTCAGATTTCTTTATAGTCCAACTCACATCCATACATGACCACAGGGAAAACCATAGCCGTGACTAAACAGACCTTTGTTGACAAAGTAATGTCTCTGCTTTTTAATATGCTGTCTATGTTGGTCATAACTTTCCTCCCAAGGAGTAAGCATCTTTTAATTTCATGGTGGCAATCACCATCTGCAGTGATTTTGGAGTCCCCAAAAATAAAGTCAGCCACTGTTTCCCCATCTATTCGCCATGAAGTGATGGGACTGGATGCCATGATCTTCGTCTTCTGAATGTTGAACTTTAAGCCAACTTTTTCACTCTCCTCTTTCACTTTCGTCAAGAGGTCTTTAGTTCTTCTTCACTGTCTGCCATAAGGGTAGTGTCATCTGCATATCTGAGATTATTGATATTCCTCCCAGCAATCTTAATTCCACTTTGTGCCTCTTCCCTCCATCCAATTACTCCTCCCCTTTCCTCTGGTAGGGGCTTCTGAAGTGGCTTAGTAGCAAAGAATCCTCCTGCCAATGCAGGGGACACAGGAGACCTGGGTTCAATCCCTGGATCAGGAAGATCCCTAGAGGAGGAAATGGCAACCCACTCCAGTATTCTTGCCTGGAAAATCCCACGGACAGAGAAGCCTGGCAGGCTACAGTCCATAGAGTCACAAAGAGCTGGACATGACTGAGCAGCTGAGCGCACACACACACACACACACACACACACACACACACTCCTCTGGTAACCACAAATCTGATCTCTTTTTCTATGAGCTTGTTTGTTTTTGAAGTATAATTGATCGACAACACTATGTTAGTTCCTGGTGCACAATATAGTGATTCAATATTTCTATACATTTCAGAACTATCACCATATGGTCAAGTTGTCAACTGTCACCATACAAAGATACTACCGAATTGCTGACTATATTCCCTGCATTGTACATTTCATTCAGGTTTTTTTGTTCACATTTAGGTTGCCATTAATCCATCTGGAACTTATGTTTGGTGTTTGGAATAAAATAAGAGTCAAACTGTATTTTTTTCCATATAAAGGGCCAACTGTCTTTCATAATAGCCCCATTGAAATGCTATTTCTGTCACCTACCAAATTCCATTATTCATGCAAGTCAGTTTCTATGCTTTCCTATTTCACTCTTTAATTGGCCACTCCTTGCACCTATACTATCTTAACTATTACTCATGAATAATGTGATATATATATATATATATATATTTGGTAGGACAAATAAATGATCCTGCCTATTGTTCTTAAAATTAATCTTGGCTATTTTGAACCCCTATCTTTTCCAAATTAGTTTTAGAATAAGTTGTCATGTTTTACCTTCACCCTCCTCCTCGCAAAAGACCAAAAATTCTGTAAGTATTTTGCCCAAAATTTTACTAATTTGGGGAAGACCAAAATATTTACAGTATTAAGTATTTTCATCTAAAAAATCTCTCTCCATCTTTTATGTCCTTCGAGAAAGTTTTTACCATTTTCCTCATAAAGGATTTGCTTGCATTCTGTTAGACTTATTCCCAAGTATCCTATATTTTAATTGCTATTTATCTTGTATCCAACTACTTTTAAAGAATTCATATTAACCCTAATAGCTTATCTGTGGATAGTCTTGACAATTTTGTTTCTTCCTATATATCTTTTTTGGTTTTAATCTTATGAAAGTGTCTAAGATTACAAAATGATATTGAATCAAAGTGGTGATAGTAGAGACCACTGTCTTGCTCCTAAATTTAAAAGGAAATGCTTTAGGTTTCTCACATGGAAGTATGATGTTTACTGTAGGCTTCTGTTGGCCTTCATTTTCAAAATGGACACAGTTGTTACTGCTATTAATTATATATGAGTTCATCTGAAAATTTTATAGTAACCAGACTCTTTCACACTTGACAAAGTCATTGCTTCCTTTAATCTGTGGCTGGATTTACAGTCTTCTTCTATTTATAGCTGTACCCCTTATTCATTACCCTCACACAGAATGAATTACTGCCTCACCAATTCTTATTCTACCTTTTAAGATCGTTTATGTCATCACAGTCATAAATTTCATTTAAACTTTTTCTACAACCTCGTGTTGCAATGTTTCGTTTGCTTTGCTTGTTTGTGGCTGCCAGGATTGGCTTATACTTCAAAGGAGGCCAACTTCCATGCCAGGCCACCATGAGAAGACTGCTGCTCCCATGGAAACAAAACAAGAGCAGGTTACCTCACACACTACTAGACCAATAATTAAAACAGTTTACTTAAGTTCCCCATCCACCTCTTAGCTCCTCATCAACTGTTTTGGGGACTGTTACATGGCATTGTTTTTGCTATTGTGTATCCTCAGTCATGTCCGACTCTTTGTGACCCCAGGGACTGTAGCCTGCCAGGCTCCCCTGTCCGTGGAATTTTCCAGGCAAGAATACTGGAGTGGGTTGCCATTTCCTACTCTGGGTCATCTTCCCAACCCAGTCATATGGCATAACCTTATTGAAAACTAACATACCATCTTATTCCCTCAGACCATGTGAATCCTAAGGCTGGACACAATGTTTTTCATGTCCAGTTAGAAATATGCCCTGGGTATTTATTCTGTTGAACTGGAGGCTGTCAAAGATTTAAAAAATACCTGTTCTAACAGTTTCTTTACAGGTGAGTTAACTGAGGTCAAAATAAGTGATTTGTACAAGGTCACACTAGTGAAAAGCAGAACTTGATGCTCACAGCTTTCACTGTAAAATGAATGAAAATTATGCATTCATGGGCCTCTAGAAGGTAACATATGTCTGCACAGATAGAATTCACCCCAGAGCAAACTGTCAATTGTAAGACATACTGATCTTATATGAAGTATTAGGATTCTTCAATATCATACTATTATGACACTTGAGCACTAAGTCACAGCATGTCTGGGAATGCCAACTACAAGCAGCACCCTCATAAAACTCTGCAGTTTTAACTAATAAAAGCAAAATCAAATCATGAGCTCATATATATGTATTGGACTGCAAAGAGATCAAATCAGTCAATCCTAAAGTCAACTCAACTGGATGTAACACTTCCCAAAATGAATCCAGAATCACACTGATTGTGGCATAGGCAGCAATATTAACCAATATATACAAAAAGGCATATCAATACCTAAGTAGAAACATAGCACGGAGAGAGGGGCTGTGAACGTAATCAGAAAAGCAGGATAGATAAAGTGCATCTAAAATTTTCCAAAGGAAGGATACACAGAGTCTGGAGAATGCAAACAACTAGGAGAGGAGTCTCTTCTGTGGGTCATGTTAGCTAGCTCAGGTAAACTACTCATTAAAGACATTTACCTCATTTTACCCAAATCTTCTGATGACTAATTCCATTTCCTGGGTTCTTCCAAAAAAGCAGAAAATTGCTCAGGGCAGAATTCCCAAGTATTTCAATCATTAGAATCTACCTAAAGCTGTGACCAACCTAGACAGCATATTAAAAAGCAGAGACATTGCTTTGCCAACAAAAGTCCATCAAGTCAAAGCTATGGTTTTTCCAGTAGTCTATGGATGTTAGAATTGGACTATAAAGAAAGCTGAGTGCCAAAGAATTAATGGTTTTGAACTGTGGTGCTGGAGAAGGTTCTTGAGAGTCCCTTCGACAGCAAGGAGATCAAATCAGTCAATCCTAAAGGAAATCAGTCCTGAATATGCACTGGAAGGACTGATGCTGAAGCTGAAGCTCTACTACTTTAGCCACCTGACGCAAAGAGCCAACTCATTAGAAAAGACCCTAATGCTAGGAAAAACTGAAGGCAGGAGGAGAAGGGAACGACAGAGGACGAGATGGTGGACTGCATCACTGACTCAATGGACATGAGTTTGAGCAAGCTCTGGAGGAGGGTGAAAGACAGGGAAGACCGACGTGCTGCAGTCCATGGGGTCACAAAGAGTTGGACACGACTGAGTGACTGAACAACAACTACAAATCACCAGGTTGGCCTTTTGGTTTACCTGTCAGTCTCCTAGGTCTGATCAACTTAGGGTTTCAGGACTACCAGGGTGAAGCATGGTTGATATCACCAAGGAAATGTTACCTGTTGAGGCTGACTCCTGGTCAATTTGCAGGTCTTTGCTGGAATGCCCAACCTCACATTTCGCTACTAAACATACTGCCTAAACATGTCTTGAACAAAGCCCTTTCAGGACTTCCCGGGTGGTCCAGTGGTTAGAAACGTGCCTGCCAATGCAGGGGACAAGGGTTTGACCCCTGTCTGGGAAGATTCCACACGTCGAGGGGCAGCTAAGCTCATTGACCACAACTGTTGAGCCAGTGCTCCAGAGCCCACACGAGCCACAGCTACAGAAACCTGCATGCCCTCGAACCTGTGCCCCACAGCAAGACAAGCTGCTGCAGTGAGAAGCCTGAGCATGGCACCTGGAGACTCGCCTCTGCTTATCTCAACTAGAGAAAGCTGCGCAGCAATGGAGACCCAAAAGCCAAAAATTAATCCACTGAAAAATACAGTACACACAATGATTCAAAAATGCAGACAAAAAAAAAAAAAGACTTTTCAAAGATTCAAAACATATCTGGTAAAGGCATTAAGAAAGGTTAATGTTCTCTTTACATGAACTGAATATACTCTTGAATCAGTTCTTGGAGTGAAGCGGCTATAGCTCACAAGTCCTCTCCAAGGGGCACCTTCACCAACACTGCTGTATCCCGCAGGACCAAACCAAGGACATGCAACAGCACATTTCAATTTACACAGAAACATTCTCTATGTTTTTGCTCCTAATTTTTTCATTTTTGACTTCATGAATGTGGAAATGAGAATTAAGAAATGTGACTCCTCAAAGAAAAATAGTAATTCCATTCATTTGAAGCATCTGAGCATCTGTCTGCTAGTTTGATGACTAAAATATGCTAATAAAGTTCCTTTCCCAGTAAATGCAGACTACTTTCCAAAGCTTTTTTTAGCCTTATCAATACTTAGACTCACCAAAACACATTCTTCTTTTTTTTTTTTTAAACCAATTCTCCTGCAATAAACAAGAAGCATCAGTAGCCACTTAAGTCTTTCTGAGTCGGTGTCTAAGGGCCACCGAGAGAGATCGGGACTCTATTTTTATTCCTGTACCTCTGCCAAGACTCTATTCTTAGCCTGATACCACAAATATTCTCTCCAGGAATGCCCTGTGAAAGAAGATGATGCTGTTGAGGCTAGGATCAGGATCCTGAGTAGGATCATCATTCCTGGAGTTAGCTCTGATTAAAGGTCTGAGTCACTACCATCACCATGGAGGGTTTCTAGTTATCACTGCATGAATCTTAGCTTTGACCAAATGCTCTCAGGGAATCAGCTGGACCAGATCTTCACCACTTCCTCTGCAAAGACAGCAGCACTAACCAGGAACACAGAATGAATGTCCCAAAGTAGTCATCCTGCTTTTCTAACACTTAAAATTCTGAGTAAATATGACAGAAAGGAGAAACCACTTATTCTATAAACGTAGCCCTCCAAGGTGGCCCAGGTAATTTTGCACACACTAGACAGGAAAGCCCTAGTTCCCCAAAACAAGGTTTGAAATCAATACCAATGGAGGTCCATGCCTTAAAAGTAACACTGTAAACCTAAGTAGCCAACAAGCTGTCATGTGACTTATCTAGCAGAATGATGAAATGATCAGGTTATTAGCTTTAAAAGTTATAACCATGATACTAATAGCTAATACTTATTGAGTGCTTACCAAATGGTAGGCTTTTTATAAGCACCATCACATTTAATATCCTAGTGACCATATAAAATATTGGGTTGGCCAAAAAGTTTGTTACGGTTTTTCCCATAGCATCCTTCAGAAAAACCCAAACAAACATTTTGGCCAACTTGATACTATTATCTTTTATAGATGAGGAAACAAAGTAACCTTGTCAATGTCACCCAGAGTGGTTAAAGTAGTCATTTAATCTTAAGGCTATATTAGCCAGCTTTCTAAGTTTTGCATTCTACTCAAAAAAAAAAAAAAAAAAAAAAAAGGAAGAAAAGTACCAAACTTACATTAGTTGGATTTCATGAGTAAATCTCATCTTATTATCTACAAGCAAGTTACTTAAATTTTTATATTTTTCCCTTGCAGCATGTCTTCCAACTTCACATTCTCATTCATAGTAATTAAAAGGACCAGAAAACATCTTATAAATATGCATTCAGCAAAGTACTTACGTAGTCAATGGGCTTCAGGGATTTGACTCTAGATGTTGGGCAGCCGCAGGAAGTAAGGTCAGCATAGAGGCCTTCTTCTAACACACACTGATTAGTGGAAACACCCTCTTGGTAATACAGGAGCCAGCTGAAAAAACAAGCAGGGAAACTTTGAGTGAAACTGTATCAGCTGGCAGCTGGACTCATTATCAATGCAGAGGGAAACAGGCTAGGAGGAGGATATAAAAGTCCTGGTGCTGATCAGCAGCAAATATTCCGAGTCGATTAAAAAAAAAAAAGCTACCACTATCACTTATTGACTGCTTAAGACGTGCCATACTGGGTACTCCACATGTGTTCTTTTACTGTGTACTCACTCATTAATTTATGAGGGAGAAACATGTCCTTACTTTACAGACAACACAACTAAGGATTAAAAAAGTTAGGTGATTTGCCCAAGATTCCCCTAACTATTAAATGACAGCTGAGAATTGATGTTAAGATATGTGCTGTAAGCTAACCATTAACTTAATTTGGTGCTTTCAAGTATAAAAACCTGGGATTAAATTACAGTAGTTATTAAGTGCTTCAACAGATTAGAAGTTCTTTTTGAGAGAATAAAAAATTTTACCCTTATTTAATAATGAGCTTGCTTTCAGTCTAGGCTGAGTTAGAAGCTAGACTCCTAAAATCACACGCAATATTTAAAACCTGTCATCTACACAGCTGATGGCTAGCAGAGATTTTTAAAAGGAAATGAATCCTTTAGAATCTTCCACAGCAAATTCTCTTCAGTAGGGCACTCATCAAAATTTTCATTAAAACATGGCATTTTGGCAAGAAGGAGCCCAAGGGAGAAATTATATTGACTGTTACTACTTTAGCTTTGGTGAGTTTCACTTCTAGCCCTATATTTTAAGATCGCCAGAACTGTAGTATAGCTAAACAAGGTGAACGTCAGATATCCACACTCTGTGCTCCATAACACAATTTACTGCCATGTCTCCTGTGTGATAAGCATTTTATTTTTTAAGATTTTTTTTTTATGTGGTCCACTTTTTAAAATTATTGACTTTGGTACAATATTGCTTCTGTTTCACGTTTTGGTTTTTTGGCAGTGAGATATGTGGGATCTTAGCTTCCTGACCAGGGATCAAACCCACATCCCTGTATTAGGAGGTGAAGACTTAACCACTGGAATGCAAGGGAGGTCTCTATAATTAGCATTTTATAGCCAATATTTATGACAAAATTTCAATGTGTTGGGCATGCAGCTAAGCCCTTACATGCTTTATTTAGTTCTTATAAATAGAATCCTTTGAGGTAGGTACTGTTATTATCCCAGTTACAGAGGAGGATTCTGTGGACAGAGGAGCTTGGTGGGCTACAATCCATGGGGTCACAAAGAGTTGGACACCACAGAGTGACTAACACACAGAGGAGGAAACTGAGGTTCAGAGAAATGGTCTCATTTGTTTAAGATTACATAGCTAGGAAGTGGTGACCTGGGCTCAAATCCAGATCTCTAAAGCATTTGCAATCATAAGCAATCACCATAGTTCCTGTATCCTCTTATTAAAACTTGTTTAATAAATCACACATAAATATAAATAAAATATATAAGTAAAATGTACATTTTGTATGTAGACAGCTCTCCATATCTACTGGTTTCCTACCTACAGATACGAAGGCCTGACTATACTAAGCTACTTTACATAAGGCACTTGAGCATCCATGGATTTTTGTATATGTGGGGGTTTCTGAAACCAATTCCTCACAGATACCAAGGGACAAATGTATACATAAATTATACATATATATATATACACACACACTATATATATATTATATATATATATATAATATATATTTGTTTGTAAGTAAATAACATTTCTAACATGAAGCAATACTCATGACGAATCTATCCTAGACTTCAGTGTCAGGAAAATATATTTGCCTCAAAGGGGGAAAAAAAGAATCCAAAACTTCAGTGCTTTATCACAAAATTCAAACTTACCTTGCAAAATACTTTCATTTATCTTAGAAACTCAGAATCGACTACTAGGAACAAAATTATTTCAGGCCCTTGGTATATAGATTTCTCACTGAAGAACTGCAGCTAATCTATTCAACTGTGTCCTACTTGATGTGTTTTCATATTGTAAAAACTTTCACATCCTCTTGGAAATAAGTATAAACACAGTAACATCCAAGGAAGTTCAAAGTAGTGAGAATCACTGGAAATCAGAATGGGAAAAAGACTAACTTAGGGTTAGTTGAGAAGGTTAACAGAGAGAATGAAGATGGACTGAACCTTAAAAATATATATGCAGGTAAGTACTAAGCAAGGTTCACAAACTTACACACCTACAGGAGGCCAGGTAGGTAAATATAAATGAGCAGTGTACCAGGTGAAAAAGAAAAAAAACCTGCCAATATATCCTATGGTACACTGGGGAGCACATACGCCTCTACTCGATGCCAGTTATTAATAATTATCAACAAAAGTGAATGTTCCCTCATTTTCCAAATCTTCTGATTTTTTTAGCAGAAGGTGAAAAATAGTTTCTTCTGGAAAATATCCTAAATCTTAGTAATGATATGAAAAAACTCTTTAAACATAGCATGTAGGCCAACCAAGTAACATCCACTGACAAGATCCACTTGAACCCTACACATTTTTGTTAGGTAGGAAGTTAGCAAAGTATGAGCAAAGACGGATGGGCCTAGCCAACTGATCTCTAAACAGTATCCCAGACACTCCAGCAGAGTTCACAGACATGCTAGGAAATAACCAGAGAGATTTTCCCAACTCTGGCACATGTGTCCAGGGCACACAGTGGATACAAACTAATCACAGGGGCTTCCCCAAGTATCCTCAGGCAGCCAGGAGCCCATTAAGGGTTCATAAATATTCTACACATATATACAACTGACTATAACAGATTGAATAATGGGAAGACATACACACAGAGCCTGCTGTTATATAAGTTGCAACTGTCAATTGGCCCTAAGTGTTTGCTCATTTGCATTCCCTTTCATTGATTGGTGGTGGGTACAAGCCCTCTTTTGCACAGGGCACAACCAAAAGGAGAAGACGGAACTATACAAAGGCAGAAGCCAAGAAGAATCAGGAGATGACTCCTTTGGTGTGGGCCTGTTTCCACGTCTTGGGAATGTCTGTCTAATAAAAGATCTGTCTGCTTGAGCTGAACTGAGCTGCAATTTGTCTGCTGTTTTAAACCCTTTAGTCCCTTGTTCCAAATTTTTGTTGCAGCCAGACAAGAACCAAGGGAGAGAAATAAACTGACTTGACACTTTGATGCAGAGCTGTAAACTACAGCATGTGGGCCAAATCCATTCCACTGCCAGTTTTCCAATAGCTCACAAGCTTAGACTGGCTTCCGCATTTTTAAATGGTTTTAACAAAAAATTAAAGATTTTATGACATGTGAATAATATATACAATTCAAAGCTCAACATCCATGAACAGAGTTTCACTGGAACACATCCTACTTGTTTATGTATTGCTGGTGCCTGTTTCTGTGCTACAGTGCTGAGTAGCTGGGACAGAGCCTCTATGGCCCAGAAGGCTAAAAATATCTACTACCTAGTCCTCTGCAGAAAAAGCTTGCTGACCCTTGGTACAGAGGCATAAGGAAGAAAACACACAGCTGAGTAAATGCCTAGAGACAGCAGGAAAGGGGGCCAGTATGTGGATAGAATGGAGCTTGTATACAGAAAGTGACACTTTCTTTTTTTTTTTTGGATGGTAAATCCTGGAAAGGTTCAGATCAATCCTGATCTCGATCTGACTGGTATCAGAGAATGACTGTGGGATTTAAAGAAGAGGAATAAAAATATTAACCTGGACTTTGGGACAAATAAATGGGCTTTGATTGGTTTGTGGTAAACACTGGAAATAAGACAACACTAGAGTGTGTCTCAGTAGGAGACTGAAATTCCTCAAATGGTAAACAGGACTCTTGTCTCTACCAGTTCAAGAGAAAAGGAGGAGAACTGATGAGTCCAAGATATTCTGAAGGAAGAAGGGACTTTGATGAGTTATTAGGTAGATGTCTGATAGAGATGCTACTGTAAAGACATACACACTTCAAAATGGCTAAAATGGTAAATTTCATGTTATATATAGTGTACCACAATAAAAAAATGATACATAGAGAATATATGTTAGAATATAAATTGAGAATCACATATAGTCTCATACACATGTAAGAAAGGTCCGGTGTGCTACCACAGTTGGAAGGACATAGAATTAAAACAACAACAACAAAAACACAGCCAAAGCAATCCCTGACATGTGATATGTGACCTTGGGAAACTAACTCTGAATCAGGGATTTTCAACTGTGAAATGGGGACAACGGATACTTTAAATACAAAGTTTTTTTTTTTTTTTTTAATTTAGGAGTAATATGTCTTATCTGGACAAAAATGCTTTTTATAGCTTTCTATTATACTACTCAGTAAACACACAATATAAATATGCAAAATAGTTAGGGAATAATCTAAGATAACAATGAGGAAAAACAATTCAGCAAAATAGTCTCAGAGTTGGCTAATTAGCATTCTCTTTCACAATGGCTCATAACACAAGCTGGGCAAAGTTCGCATAGGCTAATTAGCAATTGACTTATAAAAATTCAGCAAAATACTAGACTCATGTTTTATTTATTAACAAGGAATCCATGTGAAGGAAGATTAAAATGATTAAAATTTTTTCTTTCACTGAGTACTCAAAAGAGAAAGTCAGATTTGTATAAATTTAAAAGAAATTCACTTATTTAAACAGCAGCAGAGATCAGCTGATAGGCATACTTACCAACCCCGAAGGACTTTAAAAGAACATGGCATGAATGATGAAGTCAAGTCCAAAATTTCTTTTGTGAAATCGATACATTCACCTTGGAACCCTGGTTTACTGAAAGCTTTGAGCTACAAAAGCAACACAACAAACAGAGAACAGCTGTTTGATATCATCACAGAAGCAAATGAAAACATTTTAGTCTTATGTACTTATAAAAATTCAGCAAAATACTAGACTCATGTTTTATTTATTAACAAGGAATCCGTGTGAAGGAAGACATTCTGTTTAAACTCATTTTTTTTTTCTTATGTGTTTGTCAGAAATGTCACAATTTATTTATCATTTCAAACCACCAGATTCTGGGCACAGAGGCCCAGAAAACAAATCTACCTGTAGAAGTAAATCAGAATCCCTCCTCTGCTAAATTTGGTCCCTGTCCATTTCATCAAGTGATCATTATCCTGTGTTGAGAAAACGTGTAAAAAAAAGAAGCAATTTAGTGCTAAACACGAAGGCAGTTTGGATTGGTATGAGGGGTGGCTACAGCTTTTCTCTCCCCAAGCCTTCTTGATTCACAGTTAATAAAAGGAAGAAGGAGAAAGCACGAGCGCGTGACCATAAATGAGCATGAGGATGCCTGTGAGGCCCCAGGAGCAGATGGCAGAGAAGATAATAATGATGGGATTAGTGCAAGATTTATAGTGAAAAAGAAAGATGGTTGTGCCATGTATTTCAGCTTACAGGCCTCAGTCTACTGACAGAATACCTTAAACGCACAGCTTACAGCCTTATATAACTATTAACTACATTTCTGCTTTAGTTCTTTATGTCAAGGAAAATTCATGAAATCTCAACTATAATTCCCTTTAGACCAGAGATATAATAATGCGCAACGCCAGTGGCCTCGGATCTCTAATAGGTAAGAAAAAATTAATGAGGCCTATAAATATTTTATAATACACTGGAGCCTTGAAATAACACGGCCCACAGATCCACCCGGCACTGACAGGCCTGTGTTGTAGCTGAGAATGCATCGTAATAAGCAGCTGCAGCACCACCCTCTTTCCTGCCACTGCTTCATCCAGAACAAGGCTTCATTGAGCAGCGGATGTTCGCCTCCTTCATCTTCCCAAGGGTCCTCTTAGAGACGGATGGTCTCTGAACCCTGAGGAACTGTTTCTTGGCTATCTCATTCTGCTCTGACCTTGCCTGGTCTGATATCAAAGCCAAGTCCAAGCCAGAAAGCTGAGAACCCACTCCCCCTTATACAATATGATTTCCTAACATGAAACGAGCCTATATTTGGAGTGTTAAAACACCAAGGGACTCCCAGCGTTATGGAGGCATGATCTGTCAAGTTCCTACCATGGGCCTTTGGTAGGAAAAGGCAAAAACAAGTCCAAGACAATACAGACCTTTGGAATGCTTCCCTGTATATGCACAATTCTACATGTCCAGGCAAACTGCCCTGGATTCCTTGATAAGGATTTCAGTTGGTGGTTTTTCAGAAGATGCTTTTTAACTTAAAGGTTTGTAGAACGTGAAGCTAAAAGGTAAATCATGTTTAACTCCTCAAAATGTGGAGTGATTTCTCCTACAGGCAAATATTATCTTTATTCACAATAAGAATCAGAAAAGGCACGTGAGAATAGGGATCACGGCTGTCTGATTCACTGCATGTATTCCCAGTTTGTTGAATTAATTATATTCCTATTGCTGAGGTTAAGATTTATACTTAAATGTTTTACCATGAAGCCATAAAATGTCAAATCCTGGACAACTGATGATGCACGTTAATCATATTTCAGGTAGTCTATGTTATAACTGCTTCTACTTCTTAGTCTTCACACCCAGAAGCATTAAAATTTTCACTGTCTCCATCTCTCTCACACACAGAGTCTGTCATAAAGTATTGTTTTGATTCAAATAGTTAAAATACTCTCTATGCAAAGCAAAAAAAAAAAAAAAAAGGACTTAATACTGATTTGAATTTATTTTTATCCCCTAAATGAGATACGGTTCACTTAAGATGTGTCCAACCCCAGAAAAGTAACACCTCATTTTAACTACCTCACAAATGCCTCAGAATAGAATAATTCTCATCATAATAATGTTCTGAGGATGGACGCACAGAAACCAGCTCAGTGACTTCTAATTATAATAATTAATCTGTGCTTTTTATACTGGGTTGGAGAAGGAAATGGCAACCCACTCCAGTATTCTTGCCTGGTGAGTCCCACGAACAGAGGAGCCTGTTGGGGTACTGTTCATGGGGTTGCAAAGAGTCGGACACAACTGGTGACTAAGCACATAGTGGGTGAAATTAAGTGGCAGTGTCCTGGTGAAAAATAAGTCCTGTGAAGAGCTAGCTGGATGAGTCACTATTTTGGTTTCCTTTTCGGGTTAATGGAGAATAAATATACAAAACAACTCGGATACGTGGCATAGAACACAGATGAATAATCAGATGAACAAGAAATGAGTTGTTTCTAATTACACCCATCCTTCTGTGCCATGTAAGCATGGTTCCGTGCCTACCAGCTCCAAATGCAAGTGTACGAAGGAAAAAAGCAGCAGTGTATCAGCGGTTTCCAAGGTGCCTTTTCACATATACTGTCTTGTGTCTTCTTCAGAACTACACTTTGAAGCAGATATTATCACCCCTTTATGATGAAAATTTTGTAGAAATCCTTTCTCTTTTACTATGTATTTTTCATTTATAATACACATTAACAAATGTAATAGCTCTTCAGTATGACAAACTAAAACTTCAAGAACTTAATTACTGAACAAAGGAAGTTGTGCTTCGTTAATTTATTTCATATTATCAGAATAATTTTTGAATGCAGTTTTATTTATTCCAATGCTAAAATAAGTCAACTGAGAACACTCTGTCCTATCTCAATGAGATGTTCTGCAGCCCTGTGGACTTCCTGCAAGTAAATGTACTGGACGTTAAACAGAGAAAAAGGCTTTGTTTCCACTCTTCCATTACATCACATTGTCTCATACTGCAGTGCTATTTACTTCTCATATCAACTGCATATTCTATAGTGATTTTACGTCCCTGTTTACTCAGAGAAGCTTTCTTTACTTAGATAAGTACTGCTTTCTGAGTATTTCTGGCCTCTGGAGTCTATAAAAAGGATCTGGTCATGTTGTTCTCATTGTTGTTCTTCAGTCACTAGTCATGTCTGACTCTCTGCGACACCATGGACTGCAGAACAGCTCATTTAGACAAGACAGTATTCTCAGAGAAATTATTTTAGCATTTGAATAAATAAAACTATCTGGTCTTAGTACCACCCCCCTCCAAATGTTTTCCTATACTGCTCTTGAATCTTACTAATATTTGACTTGACTAGAATTGTTGTTTTCTTATCTTCCATACATGGTAACAGTAACTACCGCTGTTAAAGGGCCTGTGATCTCTTGAGAATTCAATCTGGCTGAATTATCCAATACAAGAAAATACTCAAGTTGCTTTTTCTGAGCTAGAATCACGTATAAAATGAAACAGAGGCTCAATATTTAAAGAAATTCAAACTTATAACTATACTGCAAATGGACATGAAGAAGATCCCAGGAAAGAAAGGTCCTTAGCTGGGTCATAGGGGAGAAAACAGAATTTCTAGAGAATGGAGGCCTGGAATACAATCTCACTGGAAACAGAACTCACTTTTATATGAGTTAATCTACTGAGAATGCAGATATTCAGGACTTGTGAAAAGAGAGAGACAAAGACATCATGAACATAATTCACATTCTATTTTTGTTTGGTCTGGGAAAAATAAAAATAAAATGATATTTGCTAATTATGAAGAACTCTATAATGATCCTGTTCTTGTATCATATATTGTGAGCTGGCAATCAGACCTGGTGAATCGACCTTCAGTCACAGGTAAAAAACAATCTTCTCAATAAAAGGAGGTATTCTCTGTCTCAAATAAGACATACATCATCATCCTATGCTTCCACATCGGCAACGGTATTTTTACTAGCATAAATCTCTACACATGTACTTTTTGGCTTTTTGCTTCTCAGGTGACTTGAGGTTTACTTTCAAATCACCAGCATGTTAAGAATCCCCTCTGTTACTTGAACTGGAGATGTAACTTCCTTCTTATTCCTCAGACAGAGAAAAATAACTACCCCATATAAACACAGCCTCTACCACTGTCAACCTGACTATCACAACTACTTGTGAAGGAGAAAATAACTTTATAGTTAATGAAAGGAACCAGACTATCAGCCAAGATCCGCTTGTTTTCATTTGGGTAAATGAAAACAAGCTAAACTTTCTGAAAATCTGGTCCAATGGAAATAATAAGAGCTTTGATACTGGGTAAATAAGGCGGCTTTGTCTGCTTGTTACCAAATGTCCAGCTGTCATACACTTGTCAGGACCTTTATTTCACAAGGCAGTGGTTGAACCATATTCAGAAAATAAACGGTGCCAATTTCACTGGGTGTTTGCGGCTGCTTCCTTTTTCTTCAAGTTGGACTGGAAATACTATAAAGAAAATCCTCTGAGCAATCTGTCCCAAACAAGGAAGTTCATTAAAAAAAAAAAGGGGGGGGAATGGAGGAAGGAGAGAAACAGAGCTTAAAAGAATATGATTTTTTTATCTGCACTTAAAACTCAGAGAATGTGCAGCTTGGAATTATCCCAGTTTTATCTCTTTTATCTACTCATGTTATATTGATTCATGTGGAAAAAAAAGTGCTTTGAAAGTCCATGGTTGGAGTTTTCTAAGATTCAAAATAAAGATCTGGCAGGAAGTGTCTCCAGAAACTGAGTTATATTCAGAGAGGAAATGTTCCCAAGAGGCCTGAGCTAATCAGAAAATAATAAAACCTGAAAACATTGTGAAGAGAAATATGGTTTAAACTAAGCTGATTTGAGATATATAAACACTGACAGGAATGTGCAAAATGTACACAGAGAAAAAGATTCAACATTATGTAAAACTAGCAAATGTCAAATACTTAGAACCAATCATTCTTTTTGGCTGTTTGAAGAAATTTTTCTAAATTTGTTATTTTAAATGAGACAGAGGAAGCACTGTATTTTACCCCCTTTCTTATATGGTTGTACTGCTTGTACCAAGATATGTCTTTCTTTGATGTAAAATCTTGGAATTAGATACAAAAAGTGTCTCTTTTGTGACCTCGAGCTGTGTGAAATGATGCTCACTTAAATTCTAAATCTTGGTTTTTCTCATGAATAAATGAGATAAATTCTGACCTCACAGAGTTATTAGAAGCACTAAGTAAGCACAATTTCTAGCTCTCAATGGATAATAAACAAATATTAGGTACCAGAGTATCACCCAATTCTTCAAACCATTAACATACTAGAAATAAAGAAGCAGGGTTGCAGTTTTACCAGCACTTTTAAGAAATTTGTGACTTAGGGTTTAGAGATACATTTACATAATAAGCATGCCATCTCTCCATGTAAGTTTGCTCCTCCACAGGACAGCGTAACATACTATGCTGATTAAGAATGTGATGTTGAAGAATGGATGGGCAACAGGAAAGAAAGTGGCAGAGGTTTGAGACGAACCCAAAGTGGTCAGTGCTGAAGCTCTAGTAGGAGGAAAACAAAGGACTGTGACAAACCCAGGCCAACGTGCTCAGTAACAAGGATGAGCACACTGGTGCCCACAGGTTCCTAGTACAATATAAACTGCCCTGCCATGCAGACACATAAAAGTTATCTGAGGGAAAGAGACAGACTTGAGAGAAAGAGTATACATATTTAGTAAGCAATTTTTAACAATTATAAGTTAAGAATATCTTTAAACATACCAAATGTGGAGGCTCATTTATCCCAAGTGGTTCCTGAAACATATATAAAAACATTTTAAGAATTATAATCATATATTCTTAGTTGTCTTTGAAAGTGCTGAGAATATCCTTTGGAAAACAAAGTATATCATCTGACCAATTTACTAGATTCTTTGAACTGGTAAGGACCCTCAAATAATCTACTAAATTAGTTTATAATAACCTTAATATTTATTACTAATTCATTTTGAGTAATATTCATTTTGAGCTAAAAGAAAAATGTGCCCCAGTGTCCATTAGAAAGACCCTGAACTTCTCACCACTTCTCTCCCATCACTATCTCATGGGTACCCTTACTGTTCTGCAGTGCTTGTTACTATCCACACTGGCCACACTCTTTCATAACTTTGTACCTTTCACATGTGGAGATGATTCCTTCTTTCTGAACTGCCTTTTCTGCCCCACTTCCTTTTCTGGAAAGATTGCTTTTATCCTCTAAGGCATCACTCAAATCATCTCTTCTTGAAGTCTGGCATGGTCCCCAGAGCCCCAGGCTCTCCATGCTCCCTTTCTCTGGTCCCTCAGCACTGCTTACACCTGCCTACACACTTCATTTTCTCACTAGTCATACTGTAAGTAATAGAGCATAATAATTGTCTGTCTCCTCTAAGAGACACAGAGACCCACTGGGGCAGGCTTATTCATCTTTTATCTCCAGTGATCAGTCCTGTCTGACATGTCAAAGACACTAAATACGTGCTACTGGATGAATGAACTGATCAAATGACAAGAGTTCCTAATCATGGAGGTGCTAATACTACCTACTAGCTGTCTATGGAGTCTACAGAAATTCATATGCTGTTTCATTTTCTCTGTAGATACATAACAACATAATCCAACAGTCCCACTTCTTTAAAGCCCGTTCCACACATCAACTGTATGCCATTACATGCCTCTGGCACTGGCTATGTTCATATTTAACTTACCAACTGGATGGGCCGTATTGACATGATTGTATTATTTGATCCTCCCCAGTCAAAAAAGCACTTGTATTTCCCTTTCTCTAAAATGTACTGTTCTCCACAGAAGAACTTCTGCTGGTAGGCAACCCATCTAAGTAGGATAAAAAAGAACAAGAACAGAGGTGACACAGAATTGAGCAACCAACAATTTAAACACCAAAGAAGCTCATGATTCTTAGGAGTCAACTTACACGCCACTTTTAACATGAATGGACCTTGTTTCACTGCCAAAGCCAATTTCTCCTAAGTCAGAAATTTCCTGATTTGTAATGTCAATAAACTTCCCACTTTCCAGATCAGAGTCAAACAGTGTGATTGAAGATTCTATGAAATTCTAAAAAGAAGAAGAGGAAAGTTGAGGCATTTTGTTTTATGGCTTGTATCTTGGCAATTTTCACATGCTTTTGGGATAATTTTCACACAACTTCAGGAAGAATTTTAAATGGTACTGAAGGCAATTTTAATAGGCATTACTCCTAAACAATTTAAAGAAAACATAAGTCTCAATTTACTTTAAGCAGAGAAATACAATTTTATGAAACTAGAAATTAGTTCACAGTCAGTAAACTGCTGGCACTTACAGACTATCATATGTAATGGTAATTATAAAGGAAACTAAGTCTAACTTGTGCCTAAAGAGCAAAAGCCACCTGAAACAGAAAGTAAACATACAATGTACTGTGGGCATCGTGGGAGAGGATTTTATGAGTTTAAATATAACAAGATAAATGAAATTTGCTTGAAAAAATTGTTTTATAAAAATTAAAATCAGAGGACAACATCTCCATATAGTCAGACAGAATACTTAAAAATCACAGAAAAATTATAAGACCCAACTTGACAGTTAATTCACAAAATAAACATTATTTACAAAAAAGATTAAGTTAAAAACAAACAAATGTCTAATTTCACTACAAGAATAAAGAAATTCAAATTAAAACAGATAGTTTCACTTTTTAAGTCAAGAAATATCTAAAAACCCAGTTTTAGCAGGGAACGTCTCTGGTGGAAATATATGTTCTGCAGCTATTTTAGAAAACAATTTAGACATATATTTAAAAGACTGAAATTGTTTATTCTTTGAGTGTGATATTCCTTTTTTCTTAAGTTTCTTAAAACTGAATGACAGTTAATTTATATGCAAAGATGAATTATTTATCATAGTGAAAAGCTGTAAATAGTATAAATGTCCAAAAGATTTACAAACACAAACCTTTAAGCATCCACCGCTTGATGGAATAAATACAATTAAGGAGAGTTTTTAACAAGTTAACAGTTAAAAATATATCACATACTCATTTCTGCCAAGAGCTTTACATACCTTATTTCTGATGTGATTATTTTACTATCACTCCTATTTTACAGCTGACAAAATTGAGTCAACTCCCTGATATATCATAGCTATTGAGGGGCAGAGGTTGAATCTGAGTGTAAATCTGTTTGTCTATTCTAAACTCTTAATCACTGTCAGATATAAATGTAAGGATAAAAGAGTAGGACAAAAACTAAAACTTAAAAGCTTGGTAAGATGAGAAGTTCTCACAAAACCCTCAACTTTTCATTTAAAAAAGGATAGAAGAAAAAAAAAGAAAAACCGAGAGTGGTTACCTTTGGGTCCAGAAGTTGAAAAATTTTACCCTATATTTTTTCAGAATTTCAAATAGGTGTATTTTTAACTGGAAAATACAGAACACATTAAAAAAAATAAAAACTCTTCATTTCTGCCTATTATTTCACTGTTTGTAGCTCAAGTTTTAAACCTACAGAAAAATGTTATCAGCTTCTATACATCTCAAACACTATCAAATTTCTCATTATGGTTATTATTACAATCTAAGATTTCCAGGACAAACATTCATTTTACATGAACAAGCAAAACAGTATCCAATAAAAACAAAGCATCTATGAGGAGAAAGAAAATACATCTGAAAAAAAAATTCTCTTGCACTTACAACGTACATGTCAACTTTCAAGGATTTTAAAAACTGCTGATACAGGTGGGTCAAATTTCATTTGAAACTTCAGGAAAAAAGATAAAGGCTTTTTACTGAAATTTTTATATTTTCTAAGCCATATTTGGGTTTTCAATTCCTCTTTGAGTAAACATGTGGAACCTGAGAACACCTGTCGCCTTCATTGCTTTTGCATCTTTCTTAAAAATGTGGAAGCCAGGTGAATTTAGTCTTTATGACTCCCACTATCTATCCCTCATCTAATTAACAGAATACTTTTCAAACACGTGCACTTGTTATCTTTTGAGCTTCCTTAAATCCTGAATTTACATATATATGTGTATATATGTATGCATGCACATATACACATATTGATATTTCTGTATCTCATTATAGACATAGATCTGGAATTTTCCAAATACAAATCTAGAATATACATATATTAAATCAAGGCCCTAACATCCTATTAGAGATTTCTTGGGTTCCCTGGTGGCTCTGTGGTAGAGAATTCACCTGCCAATGCAGGAGACATGGGCTTGATCCCTGGGTTGGGAAGATCCCCTGGAAAAGGAAATGGCAACCCACTCCAGTATTCTTGCCTGGGAAATCTCATGGACAGAGGAGCCTAGTGGCCTACAGTCTATGAGGTCACAAAGATTTGCACACAACTATGTGACTAAATAACAACAGAGATTTGCTTGCCCAGGACAAGCCTCCCCAGTGAAATTTTACAGCCTGGGTACTATATCAACAAACTTGCTTATACTGACAAAAGAAACTTCCATCACCCAAGGAACATGAACTTGCCTGTTTCTTACAACCTGAAAGTACATACCTAGCTCCAGGTGGCTGTGAGGATAAAACATGGTGATGACAAGTGAAGGTGGCCATCCGGGTCCTAGTCAAGAACTGATATCAATAGCTGCCAACCAAGTCCGGCCCAGCCACAATGGGCAGGCCTTCAGCAGCTCTCACACACAGACCTCTCCCCCGCTACTCTCGTGACTCTGTGATGACCCACCTCTGCTTTTACCTTGTCTGCCCCTACCACTGTTCTCTATCTACTCCCTGTTAGGGTTACAGGGGAGCAGAGATAAGCTGACATATGCTGTGGGCCACTGCATCATGCTGGAGTAAAATGGGAACATGTGCTGTGACTGTGCCTTTCCATTGAGAAACCACTTGTATTACAGTGTGATGTTTACTTGAACACTGTTCTGATGAATCCTATGGCATGGGTTGTGGGAGACTGGCAGCCGTGAGGAGGGTGAGGTGGGAAGCAGGCTGGAGGCACAGGCCATTGGGCCATGGTGCAGCCTGGGGCTGAACAGAGAAGGAGGGGTTTACTGTCACAGGACCCGGTGCCAAGTACAAGTGCTGGCAGTCCACGGGTTCACAAATATACTCACATGGCTGGAGTCTCTGTCCTTCCTGCTCTGCCTCCCATGCCCAGAGATGTGGCCAAGGGCACAGGGGTCTTCTAACAGAGACACTGTTCTCTCATTTAACCTCCTGCTTTTGTTTATTCATAGCTTTCCTTGCCTTGTAGCTTCTGCCTTCCATCTTTTTCTAAAAATGTTTCTGAGTCTGTCTCCTGGCTTTGATCCTCTCTGCTTGTTACACTCAAACCTACCAAATACACAATATCTGATCCAATTGACTAGCTGCCATCAATATGGTGTTCCTGCTGCGGGGAGCTCTAACTCTAAGCCAAATCCAATCATCTGGGGCAAAATCTCCAGGGTCACATGTACAAAGTAAAATAAATAAAATATGTAAGAAAACACAAAAACAAAAAACCAAACTTAACTGCCTTGTTCATGAGGTGACTGCAATAGGACCCAAGTCCTGTGAGGTTACCAGGCTACCATCATTCCAACTCTAAGCACAATTAAATAACTTAAACTTATTAAATAACTTTCAAAGTCACATGGATTTAAGCGGAGCTCTGTTGCTCCAGAAAGATGAGTAATGATGGAACCTCAAATCTTCACTCCATTTTAAAGCACTTAAACAGAACCAAAAATCAGGAGAGTCTAATGCAGTCTCAGGCACAGTACTCCCCACTGTTAGAATGAGCTAATGAGCAGTTGCTTCAGGACTAAAAATAAGTCTTAAGGATCAATAATTTGATTACCTTTAAATTTCATAAAATCCCTCAGCTCATCAGGTTCTGGAACTCCTGCACCACAACCCCCTTGGGTGGGCAGCATAAAACAAGACACCAAGACACCAGGGGAGATCTGATGTGTCCATTAATTTAGGGGACACAACGGTGTCTGCTGCATACCACCTGGTTTTACAGATCTGAAAAGAGGCCCCGAGTCTGAAAATCAGAACAAAAGCAAATCCAAACCTAGGAGAGTTTGAAACTGAGGGAAAACAAGCATACTAAGAAACTTATAGAGAGAGCCAAGAATAAAAATTCCTTCTTTAATCCCTGGAGTCTAAATTACTGCTATATTCCTTCCTCCTGGTCTTTTTCTCTTTATAAAATAATCAACTCCAAGTCACTATATCTGCCTGACTCATTTGGAATTAGAAACACATTTCTGGTCATCCTCTCCAAAGCACTTCGTGACACAGACCATATTATCCCTAAGGGACATGTCCAAGATCTGACCTTTGTAGATCCAGAGTGTTCCATATACTAGAGCCAGGACATTAGAAGACTGCATTATGTTATGCAACTTTTCTACCTTTCATCTGTTTATTTGATATTATTTCAACTTAGATCTCAAAAGCAGTGCTTTACTCTTTCCCAGGTTAGAGACCTTTGAGAGCCTATATGTCTCACATCAGCGCTGCCTGTTAATCCCACTGTCTATGACAACCCCAAGAGCTGTTCACCCTATGTCTAACAATAACTGTATCATATACTTAAAATTTTCAGAGAGGGTAGATCTTATGTTGTGTCTTATCACAAAAAAATTACTAATTGTAAAGAGGGCATGAGAAAACTCTGAGAGGAGACAAGTATGTCCAGGGCCTTGATAGTATGATGGGTATATACTTATTCCCAAATGCCTCGATTGTATACAATAAATACGTACAGCTTTCTACATGTCAATCGTGCTTCAATAAAGTGGTTTTTAAAAAGAGAATCTCTACCCAATTCCATGCTATGTCTGAAGAAAATATTTCATCTGAAAACATTTGTGTGAACATAATTTTCAGACTGTTTATAATTTAAATTTATGTACATAATTCTTTACTATACACGTGTATTAGTCTGCAGAGTAACTGTATATTTACAGCTACAAATGAAATGTTAATAAGCCATTGGCTGAATGAGATTCCAGCTTTCCACTCCTGAAGTGCTTTTTAATCTAATCATTCAGTGACAAGGAAAATGGGAAATGTGACATGGGCTCTAGAGTAAGACAGAGTCACCCGTCAAATTACAGCTCTGTACCTGGACACAGTACCTAAGCTCTGAGATCCTCAGTTTCTGCATCTGTAATATGGGAGTCATAAAACTCTCTATCTCATCATTTTTGTGAAGATTAAGTACAACTATGAATGTAAAGCCATTAGTAAGCACCTGAAGATGTTAGGAATATCATAATGAGGATGATGATAATATCTTTACAAGCTAGTCTTAATTTTTTTTAACCTAATTTAAAGATAATAGGTTTTCTTTGAAGGAAATCATGTGTATTAAAAACTATGTGTTATCATTTTCATAAATACCAAAAACTTCTATTTGCAGCAGTAGTTTAATTTCTGTTCTCATAGACTGTCTCTATCAAGTATCTCCTGACTTTTTAGCTATAGTGTTTTTTTCTTTCCACATTTCCTACTATTTGAAGAATTCAACTAGTGAAATCTTGGAGTTTTGCCTGTTTTAGTCACAGTCACCTTGGAAGATACCATCACATTTTCTGCTGAACATTTCTAGAAGCAAACTTCGGCTCTGCTTTTTTCCTTTAAATCAGGAGGGAAATTCTTAAAATCATTCAGTACTAGGTGGGAGATGCTCTGAATTATGATGCTTAACTTCCTCAATGCATGCAGTTATCATGAACTAAAAGAGAAAAAGATGCAGGCTTTATCATGTTTTGTCTGGCGTGCCTTTTAGTCCTCAAGGAAGAAGTGGCTAGAGAAAACCTGTGGCCCCTGTACATTAGAATTGAAAGCTAAATACCTCAAAAGCTCAGACAACTTAGTACCCAATCTTCAGTTGGCTCTGCTAAACTTCTTTTAGGTAGAACTGGTTTTTCAACTCACTTTTTTACTAACAAGGATCACTGTGGACAAAAAAAAAAAGCTCCCTTATTCCCTATGATTCTTCTCTCCCATTCTGGCTCCTGCTGCCCAACTGAGTGAGGCGTTGCAACAGTGGTGCCTGTGACCCTGACATAGAAACTTAGGGGACAGAGCGGCAAGAGCCCACCTGGACCTGAGAATCACCCGTCACTGCATCATCAGTTCCTTCAAAGGGTGGCTTTGGAGGCCATGCCAGATAGTTTAGAGTTTATATGGGAAAAGATTATTTTGAAAATATACTGCAGTGGTATAACTTCTTAATTATGAGAAAACATGGCCCTCTGAACACACTACAGAAGTCTCCAGAGCTGGTCAGAAAAGTGAGCAACATCTGATAAGCAAGCTCTGATATCCTGCAGAACTCTCTAGCGTCCTTCTAGCTCCTCTTCCCTGTGTCTTCCAGTCCTGGAACATTCTAGACTTCCTGCCTCCAGGCTTACCTCCTTCACCTCATGCTAGTCCTTGATACATTCACCAAAAAAATAAAAACCTTTCTAAAATGCTAATCTAATCACACTCACTAGGCCTAAAATTCATTCCTTCTGGTCAAGTCAAGAAAAAAAGTGTGAACTCCTCATCATGGCATATAAGGCCCTTCATTTTCTGGCTCTGGATTCATCTTCCCGAGCTCTAATATCCTATTTTTACTGCATTTCCAAAATATATCAGTTTCACTTATATGAGGGTTTCTCAACTTCAGCACCAGTAATATTTTAGGCTCATGACTCCTTGCAGTGGGGGCTGTCCAGTGAATTATAGGGGTTGAACAGCCTCCCTGGCCTCTACCCACTCGATGTCTGTAGCCTGACAATCCCCAACCCTCACAAAGTCATAACAATACAAAATGTCTCCAGACACTGCCAGATGCCCCCTGCATGAGCTCATCCCCAACACTGGCTCCTATCCTTGCTTTTTAAAATGTTAACCTCTTGCTAAAACACCCATCTTTCTTCTTCACCCTGTTCCCAAATTTCACTTAGCTAACTCTCAAACTTGAAATTTCAACTCAGCTGCCCTCTTTTCCTGCCCACTTCAAAAGGGAAGTATTTGACTTTTGTCTGGGTATCCTGAATACTTTGTGTTGAATCCAATCACAGTCAAACACTATCAAACATTTACATAGGTACTATCAACCTGGTGGCTCAGACGGTAAAGCATCTGTCTACAATGCGGGAGACCTGGGTTCGATCCCTGGGTCGGGAAGTTCCCTGGAGAAGGAAAAGGCAACCCACTCCAGTACTCTTGCCAAGAAAATCCCATGGACAGAGGAGCCTAGTGTCCATGGGGTCGCATTGGACATGACTGAGCGACTTCACTTTCACTTTCATCAGCCCTAACAGATAGGGAGTCAGTGTCTAGTCATCATATCTCCAGCACCTGACACAATCTATCTAACAGCAGGTGTTCAAAAATCATTATGGAATCAATGGATGAAAAATACACACAAATATTCTGTAATAATCATGGCAGTTAAGAAAGGCAAGTCATATAAGCCATTCAGTTTAATAGTCTCAGGTAGCAGAAACATTTTATCATTTTATATTCTACCAGAGGTCATGTCCAGTTTTCATGGAAAACTAAAAAAAAAAAAAAAGAAAAAGAAAATTAAGAATAAGGAAGTTAACTCACAGCTTGTAAGTACCGGAAAGACAAGATGGAACCACTTAATGCCCCAAAGGCATTACTGTCTTCAAAATCTCCTTCTTCAAGCAAGAACTGCTGGCCTTTAAAATGTTCTTTTTCATAGGCAACCCATCTACAAATAGAGGACATACAACTGAGTTATTAATAAAACCACAGTCAAGAAAGAGAGAAAATCATGATAAAGCACCCAGTTGCACATCACCTCTCCGATTATACAGAGTGAAGTAAGCCAGAAAGAAAAACACCAATACAGTATACTAACACATATATATGGAATTTAGGAAGATGGCAATGACGATCCTGTATGCAAGACAGGAAAAAAGACACAGATGTGTATAACGGACTTTTGGACTCAGAGGGAGAGGGAGAGGGTGGGATGATTTGGGAGAATGGGAATTCTAACATGTATACTATCACGTAAGAATTGAATCGCCAGTCTATGTCTGACACAGGATACAGCATGCTTGGGGCTGGTGCATGGGGATGACCCAGAGAGATGTTATGGGGAGGGAGGTGGGAGGGGGGTTCATGTTTGGGAACGCATGTAAGAATTAAAGATTTTAAAATTAAAAAAAAAAAAAAAAAGAAAAGAGCATTTGAAAAAAAAAAAGCAATACACTTATTTTGCTAGCATTTACAGAGACAAACGAATGGTGTAAACTTCATGGATCAATATTTTTTATAGTTTGGAGGCTTTTGCCAACAAAAGGTTAGCTGTTACAGGATTGCAACACAGGAACACATTTAATGTTTGTGGCCTGACCCTATACCACCATCACAGCATGGTCGGAGAATAGCCTGCCAAGGAAAAAATAATGGAAAGCACAGACAATGAGAAATACTGCAAAGCCACAATGAGATTCAAAGACAATCAGTCTTATTTTTCTGATTAAGCCCTGCTGGAATCACAGAATGATCACTATATTAAACATGTATTTAGGGTTTAACTCAAAGGAACCTGTCATCAGCTTTGGATCAGAAACACATTACAGGAAGGTTTAGCAAGGAGAAACTAGGAAATGCGACTGGGCTGTTATTAGCCCTGGTGGTCTAAATATATACAAAGACTTCTGTAAATATTTACAGGTAGGAAATGTTGCTCCCACCATTTTATCAGTGGTGATAATGGAAACAGGAAGCACCATGGCAGACTTTCCAAGGACAGAGATTTCTTGACTTCTAATTTGAAATTATCAGTACCGAACACTAATAAACACAGTTACTCATTAGTTCTTCAGGAAACTTAACCTTTATCTGCGGTAACCCACAGTAGCTAATGCAGTGTGGGCATAGATAAAACACATGCTGCCCTGCTTAAATCTGCCCTTAGCTGGCACTGTGTAACTAGAGTGGGACCCGCTCCAATGGGGCAGATTCCAAGAGTGACTACTGTGGGCTCCTGGGTTGGGGACTTCTGAATTCTAGAGCTTGTCAAAATGAAGCCGGGTAGGGCTAACTATATTCTTTTGGGAAGATACAAAAAGTATTCCTAGGAACTGTTTTCCTAGGTTATGAAGTAACAGTAGCCACTCAGTACTCCTGAACCCATATCTAATTTCTGTAGGTGTGCCTATGGTAGGGAAAAGGGTAAGGGTCCATGTGAGTTAGAATAAACATTTTATACATACTAGCAAATTTGTAAAATATAAAGAAACTACTATTATTCTATTCTTAAACTACTAAGTGAAAATAAATTTTACGAGAGAACTTTTGAATTCTAAGTTTATATAAATGGGACTATTCAAAACATGCTTTTAATATACCTGAATGGGAAAAATAAGATACAGAAGACCTAATATTAAAGGAGAAATCAGTAAAGTATAACAGTTCAAAAACCTGCACAGCCTTTCTCAATAGATTTTTAATTAAGATTAAAATTTACATATATCTGGGATATTTAAAAATAGATGCTATCTGAGAAAAATTAAGACACATCAACCTCATTTTCTCTAGACTCCTTAGGACAGAGGTGAGGAAGAGTTCCTATTATTTACAGATAAAGTTCAAGAGTTAAAAGTGAAAAATAATGAAATAGTGAAGCAGTAAAAAAAAAAAATAGTAGAATTAGTGAAAAAAATAAAAGTCACCTGTTCATCTTTATATTGGACATCACATTTTTCTCCTGCTGCTGCTGCTGCTAAGTCACTTCAGTCGTGTCCGACTCTGCGTGACCCCAGAGACGGCAGCCCACCCGGCTCCCCCGTCCCTGGGATTCTCCAGGCAAGAACACTGGAGTGGGTTGCCATTGCCTTCTCCAATGCATGAAAGTGAAGTCGCTCAGTCGTGTCCGACCCTCAGTGATCCTATGGACTGCAGCCCAGCAGGCTCCTCTGTCCATGGGATTTTCCAGGCAAGAGTACTGGAGTGGGGTGCCATTGCCTTCTCCAGCAGGTGTCATATAAAAAATGAAAGTGTGTATAATGTTTTACTAGCCATAATATTTTGAGATTTTATAAAATAATCACAAATACACTTAGAAAATAAGTGCACATGTCCACGGATCAGAGAACACTACGACTACACACAACACAATAAAAATTTATCCAAAACGGATTTGTTTTTCAAGCCTCTGATAAATTTTTTAAATTCAAAGGTGAGGAACTGGATAATAACTAATATTTCAGACTGAGACAGGCTGCGGCCTGGGACCATTTGCTGCAGTGTTGCAATGCTTACATATGAATAAACCTCTCCTGGAGGAACAAAGTACGAAGAAACTATGGGACTACAAATCACTGTGTTCATGTACAGTTGGGGCAAACTCTGGACAAAAGACACAAAGAACAAAAAAAAAAGAAAGAAAAAGCAGGGGGTCAGGAGCAAAGGCAGAGAACTGTGCATGCCCTGTGCAGATGATACCACCTAAGGGGTGGGCAAACCACTAAGCCGTCAATTCCCGGACAACCTCTACCCTCACTCCACATAAGGAACAAGCTCGCCTCTACCTCAGGGAACAAGCAAGCAGGGGAATCCTGTTGTTTGTTCTTGATCCCCTCTGCTGCAACAAGAGGCCTAATAAAGCCTTGTCTGAATTTCCAGTCTGGTCTCTGATCAATTCCTATTGATTAAGGAGGTCAAGAACCTTAGTTAGTAACAAGACTAGTTACCAACATGACCTACATATCCAATGCATTGCATAGTACATTTCCATTTTGGCTAGTGTATCCATTACTTGAACTAGTGTCAGAAACTGCAAAGACTAAGTCTCTAAATATAGCCCCTTGAGTAATCTTAAACAAGTCATTTAACTTCTTTGAATGAAATATTTGAGCAGCATCTTTTGCTAGAATACAGTGAACAAGTTATATGATGTACTGCAAATAAGAGATATTGATACTTAAATGAAAATAAACCAACATTTCAAATATTAATAATTCAACCTATCAACAGAGAGATTAACATGTTGTCTGAAGGAATTCTAGCCCTGAGTTGACCATGGCAATTAAGTTATGAGGAAAGCTTCTTTTCGATGGTTTTACCTGTGAGGATACAAATACAAAGTTTCACCCTAGTCTAGTAACTGCTGATTGAGAGTGGGGTAGAGGTGCATTGGTTACACTTGGATTTGTTCTTCAGGAGCTTTCTTGAAAACAGAGCAGGGCCAGAAGGTAACCAATGTCAAGAACCCTTGATTTTGTAAACACACAGCCCAGGCTACCTCTTTAATGAGAGAGGACTCACTGCCAAGACCCTTAGCACCAAAAGTCAACTAAGGCAGAACAGAGTGAAAATTGGGACTCTCATGCATGTGCATAATCTGTCAAGAAATAATCTTGTCTTGCAATTCTTATCTTCTATACTGTGCTTACAAATACTAAGAGCTTAAGTTTTAGAAACTGTTCCCTTCATTTAAACTATCTCATAATTTCTAATACTAACACAAGTTCACAGAAAGCTGCCAGTAATAGGTTCTATTTCCCACATTTCAGAAGGGACGTATATTTTTAGATTAAGGTAGGTTGTTTTTGCTCTGCTCAGCACATTTTGGGTGCTGATCTTCAAAAGTAGACAAGTGAATCACATATGGAAAATATATAATACTCACACTCCACCGACGACACGGATTGATCCAATTCCATGAAAGTCTACATCATTTTTTAAAAAATTAGGGACAGAATCTATGTGTTCACTAAACTCTTTGGCCTGTCCATGGAAGTGAGGTTTTTCATAAATAATAACCTGAAAAATATGAAAAAAATCACTTAGCATGCTCATATTTTAGAACAGATACATACTGATTTATATGACACTGAAGGCCACAACCTGAATGAAGGACCACTGTTCATTTTCTTCCTTTATACTCAAAATATAGAATACTGTCTGACATTCACAAGGAATATGTGAGTCTTTATCCATTATAAAGATATAATATCTTGATAATATGTTTCTCTTATATCAACGTACTCAAATATAATTACATGTTCTATTTACCCAAATCCTAGGTCCATTGCAAAGAGTAAACTGTCTTGAACTATCTATGTTTTTCTCTCTGTTCAATATTTGATACAGACCCGCTATATATTTACTGAATTTCCTCTATTAAGAAACCAAAATTCTCTTGAGTTTAAGAAAACGTGCTATTTCTTGCAACATTGCTTGTATGGTCACTACTAATCACTGAGAAGAATTACACATGCAAATTCCCGAATTTAAATAAAAAACTTCCTAAAAGTTAGAAACGATTGAAAAAAATTTGGTATTCTTATTGGATATTTGGTTCAAATGGAGGAGGGAATGCAGTAGGACACAGATTTCTAGCATTTCGTTTACTTCAAACTTGGATTGGTACAAGTACTTCCCTTCTATTTTTTTTTTATTTTATTTCCCAAGCATAAGCTGCCCTTGGGGTTCAGGAAAGTGATGACAGTAATAGCACTCATCTACCTACACTTTATCACCTGGTCCTATTTATGGCTGATGGCATAATTTGCATACAATTGGTGAATAAAATCCCATGCTTAGACACACTGAACCTGCAAGTTGTAGCTTCTTTATTTAAAAAAAGAAAAACAACAATAACACTGAGAACATTACACAGTCTGAAAAAAAAATATTTAGTACTGCTCCTGCTGTTTTCTACATATTAAATTTTCAGAGTGCTATATTGGAAGTGATGAAGTATTATTTGGGTTTAATACACGCTACATATGTTGAACACATTGAAACTAAGTAAGAAGCAGTAATTCTTTGATGAGTAAGTCACAAGCCAACATCTAACAACTTAAAAATTGTGACTGTCTAGGATAACCATTCCATTCACATGCCTCAGACTGCAACTGTCCACAGAAGAGCCAGCCCAAAGTTCTGATGCAGCAAAGAGACTGAGACAAGTCACTCAGGGAGTGTCACAACGAGTTCTGCACTTATTAGGTCACTAGTTCAAAACCTTGGCTGCATGTCAAGAGTCACCTAGGGAGCTCTGAAAAATTTTAACCACACCCCAGGCCAAATAAGTATCTTTTCCAATGGAACCCAGGCATAAATATTTGTTTTAGAACTCACATATGTATGATTCTAACATATAGCCAAATTGTATTAGATTCATTCAGATACTAAGTTTTAAAAAAAACTCCATCTATGTGATTGGGAGAATGGTAGTCAATTCCACAAATTAGGAAGCCCAGAAATGGGAAAGCTGGGGGAATTGTGCCTTGGTTTGGAGAGGAGGACGGATGAATCCCTGTGTCCTTGCCTGCCTCTGAAAGTGCTTGCTCTAATTAAACGAGGCCTGTTTGCATCTTTCATCACTACACTGATTTTCTTCCTATCTCTCTTTACAGGCATTCTACAATCCCATTTGTTTCTCTTTCCCAAAACGTAGTTAATTCTAGCATTACTGCCACCCCAGTTTTCGGTGCCTCTACTGTTCCCTTCAGATACTCATACTTTCAAACTGACATCACCTGATAAAGCTGCTTGCATCTCCTCCTGATCATCCTTGATCTCCATCCTGAGCACCACTCCCAAAAGCCTGCTGGATATTTCCACTTGAAAGTCTAGCTATCACCTCAACCCCTTGCCCCCGATAAAATAAATATCAAACCTATCATATTTCCAGCCTGTAGGTGCTTACTGGGTCAGACTGGGTTGTCAGAACAGACCTCCACCTTTCTGTACTGAGCCCTCTTGTCATTTGAGCATGGGCCCTCAGCAACTCCTTTGTGCAGTCACTGCCCACCAACCCAAGATATATTACCTAGATATTGCCAGCATACATTCAGGTAATCACATTTTAACTGTAATAGTCCCAAACAGTTAAGGGGCTTCCCAGGTGGTGCTAGTGATAAAGAACTCGCCTGCTAGTGCAGGAGATACAAGAGACGTGGGTTCAATCCCTGGGTCAGGAAGATCCCCTGGAGAAAGAAATGGCAACCCACTCCAGTATTCTTGCCTGGAAAATCCTGTGGACGGAGAAGCTTCATGGGCTACAGTCCATGAGGTTGCAAAGAGTCGGACATGACTGAAGCGACTTACCACACACACAAATAGTTAAAGATTTAATTCTCAAACTTTTTAGCCTGCTACCAAAGTGTTCAAGACTCACCTTTAAGTTCATAGGCATTTCCACTTTCAGTCCACCCTTAAGATGACAAAAAATTTTAATATTAGATATATTCATATTTAAAATATAACTAACCACAAGTAACTAGGTAATGTATGTAGGTTATATAAAAACTTGATTGGTGAAGATTACATACCAAATTTATGTTGTAGTATTTAAAAATTTTAAGTATAGAATTCTACAGCAGTCAAAATCAAGTCAGACTACTCTATATCAATGTAAATGGGGTAAGAAATCTTGGAAAGATACTTTCCAGAGTACAACCACTACAAGGAAGGAAACCAAGCCTTATTGCTTAAGTACATGTGACCAATTAAAGATTTAATCCCACAGCATAGTGTCTCAAAAAGAAGAGTGGAGTTGTTAGTACACTGAAAACTTTATTTGGCAGGGTAGATTTCTAAACCACTTAATACTCAGTTTCTTCTCTACAAAGGCTTGGGCTTTCTGTGTTAGAGCATTTCATCTTCCAAGTCCTATCACACTTGCTGTCTTTGTGACCACATGGAGATAAGAGCATAAAAGGTAACCCACTCCTCACAAAAGCTCTAGTGTATCATTTCTTTGTTTCCAGTGCTACTCTGCATTGTAATACTCCTTAAAATTTCCGTTTTTGCTGGTTTTTAGCATTTTTTTAAGGCACAGCACAAAAACGGTTTGTCACATAGCCACTATTTAATTGAACAGTTTGCCCCTCAAATAAAAATATTTGCAACAGAATAAATCATTAATACAAACATTTATCACTTTTAAGAAAGTAACCATTCACAGACCTACCCATTTATCATTGATGCTGAACTTATCATTCATTATTGCAATGGAAGAATATAATATACAACAACCAATTTTCTAATAAGCATCAAAAAAACAAATTTAGAATTTTTTAAAGTCAGAGTATTACCTTATAAGGAAGCTGCATGAATTGTGATAAATATAGTACAAAGTAAATTCAAACATCTAGAAAAACATTAAAATGGAAATGTCTCTAGAAAACATTAAAATAGTTTCACAAAGACTGAAAGAAACAAAACAATAATGTATGAATAGTTTGCGCATTCTGTAGTAGACATATACATGTCTTAAGACCAAGATGCATGACCAATCATCAGAGCTATCTTATTTTTGAATTCATGGATACTTGGGAAAATGTTTCATTTTATATCTGCTTACCATTTGAAGTGGATGCAATGATTTCATTTCTGCTGCAGAAATCTCAAAGAGTCCATGGTCTTCCTCCAAAACTATAGCTTGCCCCTTGAAATTAATATCCGGGTAGGCAAGCCAACTAAATAAGAAATGAATGGTTGGTTAAAGTATAATAGGAATACTTTAATCTGGTTCTGTAAGAGTTAAAAGCTAAAAATAAAAAAGCTACAAAAAGAAGAAATCTCTGTCACAGAAGTACATTAGTAAAACACATTCACAGTGACACTGTTAGACAACATATAACAATGAATTAACATGTTATTCACTACTTACATTCAGACACTATTCTGGTTTATTATATGTTTTCCAAGCACTGCCATCACTTTCCTATTATATGTTTTCCAATATTTAAAAGTTGTGAAACCTTTAATGCAATTAGGATATAACTGAAAAATCATTCCCCTAGGTTTCTGTTTTAAACTTGGGCAATCAGAGGTAGGGATTCCACTATGCATTTTATACCTTTGACCCACAGTTTCAGAATCCGTATCAGTTCTTGGTTTCCCTCAGGAAGAGTATTTGAAATAAGATTCCTAAAAGAACCATCCAGAAACCAGCTAAACTTGATAATTACAGACAGTTCTCAGGTCTGTGTTAATTACTGGGTATGCCCAACAGTTCTAACATGTGGGAGAGATGAAGGGAGATGTCTAACAGTGACCCCTAAATTCAACATCAACCATCATCAGAGCAGATGAAAATAGAGGAAGAGGGAAGAAGGATCCACATTGAACCAGAAATCACAAAACTTATGACTCAAGTCAATCTGGGACTGAATTAACACTGAATTCAGACCCACAGTCCTGAAGATACCTTTGGAATTAGAAAGGCCTAGTATCAAATCCATATTTACCAGCTGGCAGCTTAGGACAAGCCACATAATTTTTTCATCTGTGACAGGAAAGTAGCTCTACCTATCTTCCAGGAATAGAAGAGTAATAAACACTGGTACTATAAAGGCCCTCTGTAACTACAAGCACTGAGACAGACACTCTGCAAATAGCTCAGGCTCCAGTGTTTTAGGTCAGGGATATGTATTTATTTCTCAGTCCCACAATCTGGTGGGTGAAAAGACAATGGATTCATCTGTCAAAAATGGTGTCTGGGAACCTGGATCTGTTTCTGTGAGTCATCTATAAAAAACTTAACTGGATCTGGAAAAAAAAGACAGAATCTGTTTTAAAATATTTGAAAAAGTCTTCCTTAGATATCCAGAAGTACACACAGCAAAATTAACACTTCAGAAATGTATAGGTCACCAATTGAAATCTGACACAAAGTTAACTTTGGTAGCCATCAATCACTGTAGTGAAGAGAAGCAGATACATACACGCCTGACTTCACAGTGAAGGACACAGATTTGGGGATATTCAGCTCTTCCAAATTGGGGACCGCTCGCTGGATGCAGATAGGGCAACATGCCGGGTCCGACTGTGGGCAAAGTTCTATCTCTGGAATACTGCAATCCTGGAAAGAAAGAAAAAAAAACGTTGACTCTGAAATATCTAGACACACACTGCAGTATCCTCAATACCCTGGATATGCAGTTACAATTATTCTCACCGTTCAGCTGAATTTTTAACCAATAACAGCATAAAGGAGACCATGTTTCTTCTTACCAATCTGTTAAACTAATTTTTCTAAGAAGTTACATTGACAACATGAAAATTACACGAATATTATTGATTGAAAAATATTACCCTGATTCTTTCTGCTTTGTTTTTAAAAGTCCTGCTCCATTAAGCAATGTTCAAAGTTACCAATATATGAGTGCCAAGAGTTTGTAAGCCTTCCTTCTCAGAAGCATAACAAAGCCATAGGGAGGAAGGGAGTTAAATAAAAGCTGATCTCATGGGGAACATAAAAAATAAATAACAGAGAGGCACTACTCTCTCAGTGGGTTATCTAAATTACAGTGACAAAAGAAGTAGGAATTAGAGGTGAGGGTAAAGGAAATCTGTTTTCTTACTTGTGGTATTTATTTTCTATAGTATCAGTTAGTTTGAAGAAGAAAGACATTATGAAATTTGATCCTATACTTCATCACACATCCACTGTCACCATGTCCTGTCAAACTGTTCTTTAAAATTGCCACTGTCAAGGTCTTTCATCAAGGCCAAGACTTTGATTACAGGCCTAGACCATTGATCCAGTAAGCTTACTCTTTATACAGCTGGGCACGTGGGAACACCACATCCCTCATCATACTCCTTGACTTGAGACCCAAGCAATTCATATTCATATTTTGGTTTTCCTTTTAAAATACGGCAACGACCCACAACTAACTAACTCACAATAACCCACAACTACACTAACTACCTACAACTCTTCGGTCATACTGGTATCCATGCTATCTCTGCACATGGCCTCTCTAAGCTTTGTAAACATTTCCCTTATTCTAACTGAAGACATAATTTTCTGTATTCTTACTTATGAAAATCTTTTTTTAAAAAATACTATTGGAATATAATTGATTTACAGTCTTATGTTAGTTTCAGGTACATAGCATACCAATTCAGTTATACACATATTTATTCTTTTTCAGATTCCTTTCCCATGCAGATCATTACAGAATATTAAGAAGAGTTCCCTGTACAATCCAGTCGGTCTTATTGATTCTCTATTTTATATATAGTAGTGTGTATATGTTAATCCCAAGCTCCAGTTTATCCCTTCCTGCCATGTTTCCCCTTTGGTAATCATTAAGTTTGTTTTCAATAATTAGTTCTAACTCAAAAAAGACCATATCATTTCTTAAGGAATCAAAACCACAATTATTTTTCCCTTCTCTGAAACTATAGTCATGCTGTCTAATCTATCTCAGTAATCCTGACTGTTTCATTATATGACTCAAGTTTCAGCAGCATAATTCTCATCTAGGACATTGTGGAATTCAAATGGCTCTGCTTTAATGAAATAGGTAAATGCAATAAACTATTAGAGGTGACATTTATTAGACTGAACAATTATATTTATTATTATTGTTTTACAATTGCATCATGATATCTAAGTTTTTAATCTTTTTTCCAAATTGAGTTCTATTATTAATCATTATTAACCATTCTGATTAGTGTGTAAAAGCAAGCAAACTATTACATCTTGTTTTCAGAAAGTTCTAAAACACAATACAGTAGGAAGGTATAACCTAAAATATCCTTTAAAGTATAAAAAGTTTATCTCTGTCTAAAGTTTCATTTTAAAAAATGGCCAGAAATGTCCAGAAGAGTCACCTGTCAGTCTTCAAGTCTCTTTTGTTTGTTATTAAAAATAGAGTTCTAGTAACATTATTTAAAACGTTCCCCCAGGGATCTGAAGTACAGTAACAGAATACATAACTAAGTGTCTCACACAAATAAGTTTCCTCTGCATTGTGTTATACAAACAATGTTTGGGTGGTGTATTTTAAAAGGGAAAAAGCTAAGAGGCATTTGAGTCTACATCACACAGGGAAACAGCATAATGGAAAAGAGGTAATGATGGCTAAAAAATTGAAAATATAAACAAGATCGCTTACGTTCTCAATTATCGTACTAGAGGACTGATTTCTTTTTCTCTAGTTGGCTGAAAAAGATTTCACTAATAAGTTCTATTTTCTCCATGGTGGCTATTCACAGAAGTAATGTCTTTTGCAAGATTTGTGTAAGTCTTGATGGACAAAGGGAGTAAACAACTAGCCTTACCGGAACCTAGCAACAAGAAACAGTTTGTACTCTTAATAAAGAAAAGTTTATATGGTTTCCTCTCAGAGTTTTCTAGTCATGATATACTTTCTAAATACATCTTGGTGAAATCTATAAGCTCAGACTATTAAAGCAACCAGTAAGAATGGAGACAAAGCTATGGGAGGGAAACAGGGTAGGAATGAATTACATACATGGTAACAAAACAAAACAAAACAAACCTCCAAAAACCAAAAACCCAAGAAACTACTTGCCTCTGCCTTACAGGAAATACCTTCAGTCCCTAATCTAACGATGGCTCTCTTGCACCTCAGCTTATTAATAAGGGCAAACCTAATTAACTCCTGAAAGAAGGAAATGTCACTCTTATATATAATGTATAGTAAACAGAGAAATGTGCAGGATTCACTTTTTCTATTTGAGAAAAAAAAAGCACTTGACTCGAGTCTCACTGCACTGTTACTCCACCTCCAATTACTTCCACCAGGGCCAAAGATGACCCTTGGGCAGAATCGATTACTGCAGATGACTGAAGGTATTTTCTATTACTTGCTCCATTTACAGCCAAGTGAAGATGTCATGAAAGTATTATCTTTAAAGGCAGTCTTTAAAGCTTTGACTACTTAAGATGAAAGCCACTAAAAGACGGTGAAACAAGATAAAGCTGGTGTGGGCCTAGGTGAATTTGGAATGGCCGCCATGAAAATGAAGCTATCAACAGGCTGAAATGTGACAAGTTTACAAAAAGGAAGCATTCTGATGCCTGATTCTTACTTTGTAAAATATTTAGAACAATGCTAATGCCTTTTCCATTCAACGCTCAATAGTTTTATTTTCCTTCCTCACTTAAAGTTGCTAGCAAGTTCAAGTCAAGTGGGCACTAACACTGCAATTAAAAAAAAAACAGGCTCTATGAACAAACAATGGAAGAAGGAAAAAAATGTAAGCATGACTTATTCTTTCTTATAATGCATCCAAAGCAAATGGCGGATGTGCAAATACCCATTTAAATACCCATGCTCAACAGATTGAATTTTTTGTTTGATTTTATTGTTTGATTTGGGATGAGGGTGTGAAGTTTGCTGCTTACAATACCTTATTCATCTTTTTTTTTTCCTCCTCACTAGGCCTGGCATGGTGCCTGACATTCACAAGGCAGACACAAAACCACATGTTATTAAATTTTAGAAGATTCCAACTACAAAGTGATTACCTGCTTCAAGGAATTTCTTGTGAGTGAGTTAGCTAATGAAGTGAGCACTCAAATGCTGCCTGATGAGCTGAAATGCCTGTGATTAAATTTTTCGATGAAAACGCCAGTGGCTCTGCTAGGGACTCCCTCACACCTCCCATGCTGCCTAACTCCTGTCTGCTCTCTCAAGACGCCAGCCAGCTGCTGCCTGCTCCAGGAGAGGTGCGTCTTCTTCGTGCCCATGTGTGGCCCTGCACCGCATGTCTCACATCATACAGGCATGTGATTCAGCTGTCCCTGTCCTGAACTCTGAGCAATCTGCAGGAAGACACTATACAGAACTTGTGTTTCTATTCCCAGTCCCTACGACAGCATTCAGTCCAAGAGCAGACACAAATATTTGTTAGACACAGGCTTAACAGTTTTACAGAAAGTATTAATTCATGCAGATACCCCTTTATGATAATGAGTTTTTCTGCAACTATCAAGGGTTTTAACAACATTGATCCAAATCATGATAGGGTCCACGTCAAAGTAGACATTTTTAGTATATAAATAGAATTTCTGTAATTTGAAAAATATATATGTCCATGACTGTCACAGGAGTAACTGCACTAAATCATTTACTACATTACTGGTGAAGGAACCCTTGAAATACATGGGACAATTTTGTCCTTATCGCTAACTCACTTCTCTAAACCATTAAGGCACTTCCCACAGTATGTTTTATTATATGAGGAATGCAAGGTCCTCCTCATCTTATTATTAATAAACAGAAAATTAAAAAGCAACATTTTCCCCTTCCTTTCCCCAACCTACCTCCTGTAAATTTCTTCTAACGCTCATCTATCTCCCCTTCTCTTGTAAACATCACACATACCCACATATACACACCCACAAACCTCCACTAGAAAAACATATTTGGAAATAGCCTAAAGATGTCTGGGTGGTATATTCCAACTACTATTAAAAATACACATACAACATGTAACATTTTATGTGCCGTATTACATGTAACATTTAAAATTTTCATTCAACTTAATACTTTATGCATATCTAGTAAAAAAACTTATCACTATGATAATAAAGAATAACAAAATTACTACAAATATGATTAATACAAACTATTTCTAAGCAGTGCTGGGCCAAAGTACAGCTTTACTACATGACAAATGACACAAAATTTAAAAATCAACTGTTACATTACCTTTAAGACACGTTTGATAGAGCCCAACACAAAGTTTCTTTGTGGATGCTTTCTGTTCTGAAGAAGCCAGTCATGATTTAACACCTTTTCTCCTTCCTCCAGAACACATTTCTGACCTTGGAAATGTGGTTTCTCATATAAAATCCAGCTGAACAAATATAAAAATGCATGATCAGCTATAATTAATCTTCTAAGAAATGAGGCATAAAACAAATATGAGAGTTATAAGTCACAGACTACATTGTCTATTCAAATGTAAAAATCTGGGCTATTTTCTACTACTAGCGTATAAACCTATTTTGAAACAATGATGTACTGACCAAGGAGTCTAAGAAAGAATATAAGTGCACCCAACTTACAGTGCTTCCTAAACACAGCACCACAATCTATGCTTGGGTCTATGTTTACGTATACATACGTTTTATAGATGTTATATACACATTTACATTAAAAATAGTAGCTTAACAATTTCAAATTCCACTTCTACCCTAATTTTCCTGTTGCTGGATAAAAAAGCATGTGCGTCTCATTTTATTATTTGAAAACACACTACATCACACTGCTTATAACCTGAATACTGATCAGTGGGTAACCCAAACACCGGACAAAGAAATTCTGGTCCCCGCATGTCCATGAGACGTGGTCCATAATAACAAACGAGATTTTCCAGCATTTTGGCAACCCACTCCAATACTCTTGTCTGGAAAATCCCATGGACAGAGGAGCCTGGTAGGCTGCAGTCCATGGGGTTACAAAGAGTTGGACATGACTGAGCAACTTCACTTTCACTTTACGCCATACAAAGAATCCTTCACTTGTTGCTTATGTCAGTGATACAAATGACTTTAAGCATGTGGCTTTCACATTCCTTACCATCCTACAAATTTTGAACTCATTTTCAAAGCTATGTTTCATTCAACTGAAGCATCCAACTTGTCAAATCTATCCTGCTAATCATGCAGTTATGAATGGTACTATTTTACTGCAGGCTGTAAATACTAAAAACAACCTATATTTTCTAATTAAGTTATAAAACTCTAATGATGTTTCAAAAAATTATCTGGAGAGAAATGGATGCAACCTTAATACAAGAAAAACATACAGCATAAGCAGCAAGAAAACAACTTAAGGGGAAAATATTATAAAATTTTAAGAGATCTCTTACCAGCCCCTTACAACTTTTATCAGTACCCCATTTGGATAAGACCAAGATGTAGCATCAGGAATATTACAGTAGATCTCTTGTTTATATTTTCTTCCATGGAGATCATAGATAACCATCTGCAACATACAGTAAGCAGGCATAATAACTAATTTTAAGAATGCATTTAAAATTCTAAAATATCCCAGAATGAAGAAAATAAAATATCCTAAATACATAAAAGGAAATACCACTTTAGATGCTAAATTCTTGAACGAAATAACCATCTACTAAGTCAGTTAAAAGTTTCTACCTTAAACTCCCCAAACCTAAACATAATCTTACTTCTTTTATTTTAGCCTATCTAAGAAACTTATGCTTACCTTTCCAGGTCTTGGGTTACATTTCAAAGTTTGTTTGTCAACATTCTGAAATAATAAAAGTGGAAGAAGTGAGCCATAAGAAACATAAACAGAAAGATGGTTCACTTTCTTAGCAAATCCAATTTATTGCATATTTGTTTAGTGATCATCATTACAAGGGATAAAAAAGTAAGTACAAAGGAAAATAAAGCTGTGTGTCTGTCCTCAAGAAGCTTACAGTTTGGAAAGGAGAAAAGATGATCACATTTCCATGACTCTTCTGGTGAGAGATTAGGTTAAACCCTCAGGTACAAAACAATCAAAATGTCAAGTTAAGGAAGTCAAGAGAAATGGCACCAGCATGGAGGTGAAGTGATGGCAGACAGAGGTTCCCAGGAGGCTTGTGTGAGGAAGTGGTATGGAAAAGGCCTTGAAAAACAGGATTTCAGTAAGTGAAACAATGTGGCAGCCTGGTGCAGGAGTAGTAAAGAAAAAAAAATCCAGGAAGAGAACATCTTGAGACAAAGTACAGACATCTTAGAGGGTGTGTAACCAGAGCACAAAGTGGCGAGGCTGAACAAACAAAACTTGGGGACCTTGCAACACAGAGTGAAGAGGTTGCACTTGACTTAATAGGCAACAGGAATCATTAAAGAAACATTTCTGCAAAGCCCAGCCTTTTTTTCAAAAGGACCTTGCCTTACAAGCAACTGGCTGGTATTCAAATATTAGCACTTGCTACTAAGGGTATCTGGAATCCTAAAGGAAGTTCCATGATCTTGGGAATGTCAGAAAGAAATGTCCCAGGTTCAGTGAATCTTCTGTAGTAAACATTCAAATATTTCTAAGTTGAATAAAAGTGTAACTGAATTTCAGGACGTTTTCATCTCCTTTTTCTCAAATTAGTCTGCTTATTGCCCTGCTAAGCACGAACAAAAACAAGACCAAGGACAGTGAGACTGTTGTCAGGCAAACACTTAAAATATTCTAAATATTTAAAATATTTTTAAATATTGCAAAATCTTTTCATGAGACACATTAGTTCAATGGAAAGTGACAGTCTTTCTACATTCAATACCTTGAGAAATTCAAAACGTTGTCACAATTTAGTTTGAAGACTAGAAGTCAGCAAAGAACTGAGATTGTAACTTGCTTCTCTCTTATGCCTTTTAAATTCTGATGAAGCAATTTTGTTTTCTCAAACATAACAATCCAACTAAAATACATGAGGTATGATACACTTCAACTAAAGAACAAAGTAATCTCTGGTATTTTTTTAAACAATCTTTACACAACCTCAAAACAGTGATTTTCCTAATAAACTTTTAGGTTATTTCATGACCCAAAGCACTACTTCATTAATTAATAATTATAATAACTTACCTCTGTGAATGGGCTTAATCGGCCAGGGGTGTCTTGAGTGCGGAAATACTTTGACACTGGTTCCTGTAAAATTCCACCAAATCTGGCTCCTTTTTCTGAGGAATGGGTTTTAGAGGTCTGCAAATACTGATGATAAGCACTCTTTAGAGAAGAATGTAGTTTGGAAGTAAGGTCAGATTTTTGTAGAAATGAGGCCTTTTCTGGCCACAGACCAATCTGCAGATTAGAGGTTGTAGGCTCATTTGACATCACGTAAGAATTCTTAGAGACTCCAGTACTTTCCTGGTCATCATCAGAACAAAATGTAAGAGAAGAATCCGGCCTCTTGAAGGTCACAGTTTCCTGCCTTCGAGCTCTCAGACTTCCTTTATGCAGTGGCTCTTCCTCATCTTCCTCTTCTTCCTCTTCTCCGCCCTCCTGTCTGCCATCTTCATCAAAATTCATCTTTAAACGCTCTGATACTGACTGGAGAAGCGATAATACAGAAGAGGGCTGGTTTGCATTCTCTCTTGATTTCGAGGCACCATGACGACCAGGTGAGACCTCGCTGGACAGAATGTCCTCCTGAGAGCTGTCGTCCTCGTAAATGGGAGACAAAGCCAAGGGATAGATCTTGTACCTTTTGGCCTCGACCGATAAGAATGTTTCTGAACTGTCACTATCAAATGCATCACCTAATTTGGTTTCCTTTGCAAAATGATGGACGAGGTCAGTTCTACTTTCAGACCTTTCACAGGCGAAGACAGGCATGCGGTCAGGAGCTGTGTGAGGAATCAGGAGGGAATGTGTTCGTCTTACCTCGGTGGTAGTGTACTTGTCCTCATCTTGGAGGGGCTCTTCGTACAGTATAGTAAAGGAAGAATTTTCTTGCTCCTCCTGAGAGACGAAGGCTAAGTTAGGTTCTTCCTTTTTGTCTCCATACTCTAGGTCTCTTGCTTTCTTATGTACTGTAGTAACAGATGTTTTTCTGTCCAGCCTTCCCACGGTACCCTCAGGTTGAAAGTCCGGCACTGCTAAGGCTGGGTAGCCTTCATTATCCTTACTTAAGGTAGGTGATTCATAATCCCTGAAGTACGAGGCGAGTCTAGTGCCACACGCTATCAGGCCTGTCTTCGTTTCAGTAGGCTCTTCCTCCACTTCTCTACCACTCCTGCCAGCACCCTCTTGGTATGCTTCTTCAGCATCAGATATGGGAGATGCGGCCTCCGCCTGTGTAACGGGCAACTCCAGACCTGTTCCATGTATTTTCTCAGAACTGACTGCTGTGGGAAACACCCTGTGTTTCCTGATGGTCCCATCAGAATCTTCTGGGAATGTGCTTTCCATTTCTCTCTTAGAGGGTATGGACAACATTCCCCCACTTGTCTCCTTCATATCTCCCTTACATATTTCGAAGGAAGCAGGTACTGCCTTCTGGGGTGCTTCTTTCATTTCTAATACAAAAGGAGGCATCATTTCACTTTTCCTAATAACCCCTTCAGCATCATTTTGGTAAGTGTTTTCCAAGTCTAATAAAGGTCCTTTAGTCTTTGCAGTGATCCCCTCACCATCTTTTCGGTAGACATTTACCACTTCTAATGTAAGGGACATCACCCCAGTTTTGTCCACTTCAGCATCTTTTTGGTAAATACTTTCCATTTCTAGTGTGGCAGGTATTGACTCAGCCTTTTCAGCAGTCCCCTCAGTATCTTTTTGGTAGATACTGTCCATTTCTGACACAACCGATGTCATTCCTGTCTTACCAACATCCCCCTCAGCATGCTTTTGGCAAATATTTTCCATTTCTAATGTAACAGGTGTCACCTCAGTCTTTGCAATATCCCCTTCAGCATCCTTTTGGCAAATATTTTCCATTTCTAAAGTGGCAGGCAATCCCTCAGTTTTTTCAATATACCTCTCAGCATCCATTTGGTATGCTTCTCGCATTTTAAGAATTTCAGCTGTTGGCTCAGTTTCTGAGGTACTCAATTCGGCATCCTTTTTATGTGCTCTTCCCATTTCTGACACTGGGGGGACTGCCTCATATTTCATAATATTTAACTCAGCATCCTTATTTGGTTTTCCCATTTCTAACATGGAAGGTATAAGCTCAATTTTTCCGGTATTTACTTCAGTGTCCTTGTGTATTTTCCCTACTTCTGACATTGCAAGGGGTGTGCTTTTGTTACTGTGTCCTGGCAAGCTTTTTTCAGATAAACATACAGAAGTATCAGACAAGCTGCTTTTAGATGTCCCAGGTATGTGAATGTCATCATTCACAAACGGAGGCCATTTGAAATTTAATACAAGAGTTCTTGTATCCTTTGTCTCAGGTTTGTGATTATCAACACACTCTGTCCCCATTTTCTCCTTAGAGTCCTTCTTGGAAAACGAGTGTGTTTTTGCCTTATCATCTAACCCTGTAAGGGGTACATTTTCAGCTAGTAAAGCAGTATCTGATTCCTGCAAATTTATACTATCAGATTGCCCATCTCTAGTTCCTGAAAAGGGGGATTTTTGGTAGAGAACAATTTCTCTTCCTCTTATTGACTCTGTGTCACTACCTAAGTTACTTACAGCAAAGAATCTACCTAATACTTTCCCACTGATTTCACATATGCTTTGATTTATTGCCTGTTCTGACCCCAAGAACTCTCTTACCATATCACATGCCTGAACACTATCACTATTCAGAACTTTTGAAGTATTAGCCTGAAGTTCAGAATCCAAGGTACCCTGAGCATCATTTGCTACAGTTTCTTGGGCTGAATAAATAATCTGATTGACTAATTCCCTAGCTCGGTCCTCTAACAACCAACATACATTCATTTTATCAGAATCAAAAAGGAGACTGTTCTCACCAACCACAGGTGAAACACAGGCCTTTTCTTCCCCTTGGACTTCAGGTATGTTTTCCACAGCCTGCTCTTCCAAATGCTCTGCAGGCTGGATCTCTGTCAGTGTCACTTCTGATGGCTTTTTCTCAGGGATGTCTTCTTCCAGGGTACCTGGATTCATTATGCCGTCTATGGCTCTATGTTCCTGGCAGGTATCGACTGAGTGTTTGGATTTTAGCTCTTCCCTGACGGAATTAAAGGCCTCCCCAATCAATGTAACAGCCTTTTTACAGAAATCACTCTCGAGGTCCAAAAGTTGGGCATGTGCTCTCCTCCTCGCTTCTATGTGCTCAGCAGAGGCCTCAGAACACTGCTGGCTTGAGCTGTTAACTGACGCTGGGGTCCCAGCAACTGCTCCAGTTGCTGCTTCCAAGGGACTGACAAATTGGGCAGCAGTTGGGAAATCAAGAGATACCATCCTAGTAGGATCCCCCAAATGGTCCTGAAGTGGGGTGACTTCTGCCCCTGTGAGGTCAGATGTTTCCGATTCCAAATAAGAGCTTTTAGGGTCCAACAGATTAGTTAAGGAGGCACCTTCATGTGGGACATCTATGGGAACTTTTACAGAACTAAAATTATTTGTGGGGTTATGTGAACTTCTAACCATGCTAACTTCAGAGTTACTGGAGGAGGAAGGCAGGCTGTGAGTACCACCTCTTAGGGAATGAGCATCCTCTTTCTTTCTGGGAGATGAGACTCTCTTTTCTGTTCTCAGCACAGAAGGATTAGGAAGGAAACTTGAATCCTCAGATGCAAAATCCTCTTTTCCCAAACTGATACCAGAACCCAGAAAAGGTGACTTTGCTTTTGTGCTATCAGTTTCTTGGAACTGGGGGGAAGTATTAGCTAAGCTGAGTTGTGAAAAATCAGAAATCTTTTTGCTCCCACAAGGAACTGAAGGTGGATGGATCATAGAAGCCTTGGCTGCACAATTCTGTGCCACTTGCCTAGTAACTTTCTCATCATGAACAGGTGGTGAAGTCTCAGGTCTATTACTCTGGAGATGAGCAGGTAGAGCACTGCAGGCTCCCACCTCCGTTCCCTGTACACCCTGATATTTGGAGGCAGAAGGGGAAACCTCAGTTTGGCAACTCTCTTTAAGGCTGGCATCTAAATATTTCTCTTTAATCTCCTCATGATCCACTAACTGAAAAATTTTGTCCTGTTCAACTTCCAGGGAAGTCAATTCTGATAAAGCAGTATTTGCTGGCACACCTGTGATTTCAAGTGGAGAAGAAATTTCATCCTGAGAAATGTCTCTGGGTTCTGTTCGGGAAACAGGTATCTTGGAGAGACTTAGAGTTTTTCCTGGTCCAGAATGTGACTCAACAGGAACATTGTTCTGACCACTAACATCAGCTTCTGGTAACATTTCTGCAGTGCTATCAGTTTTGGTTTCCAAGGAGAAAGAAGAATCAAGCTTGTCTGCAGTGCTCTCACTTGCTGCGGTGCTTGATAGCACTGACTCTGCTCTCTCAGGGTCTTGAGATGAAGTGGAACTGTGCCCCTTGCAGAGGCTTGCAGGCTCAAAGCCCAAGTCCTCTGCAGTTATGTTGGTGTCACTGGCTTCGAGATCTAGTACATACTGGTATTTCTCCCTATCAGGAAGAACTTCCTTGGATTCAAGAGTTGTAGGTGCATGCTCAGAGTGAAGGCACTCAGGGAGACTCTTACTGTCTGTGGCCTCCACATGATTTGCTACATGTTCTTGTTGACACTGATGAGACTGACTGGAGCTACCAACAATGTTGACATCTCCAGTTTCAATGAGCACAGAAGAACCTTCATTCTTTAAAATAGGAATATCCACCTGGTTCAGCATGCCGACTCTGGAAACAATGGTAGGGCGTGAAGCACTGAAATCTGACTTTTTATGGCCAAGGCTGGGAGATGTCCTGTCATCAGGTGACGCTGTGGCTTGTTGAGGACTCTCAGAGTCAAGAAGGGATTCTGAAATGTGATTTCTATAAAGTTCAAGATTCAGTTCAGTGGCTATTTTATTTTCTAAGCACGTTACAACTACTGATTCACTGGTGCGTTTTACAGAGGCAGCTTCCTTTTGATTCATCCTAAAGGGAGGCACTTTGCCATGTGGCCTAACAAGGTTTTTGACTTCTGTTAGTAATAGTGGGTCAGTATCTTTGTGTAATGACTCGATTCTATCTTCTGGAGCTTTGATATGACTTGAAGTAGTGGGTTCCTCAACTGATGTGTTTTCTGTTTCTTGCTTGATTTCTGCAGGAGCCAAAATTTTCTGTGTGTCTTGGGCAGATGATCTGTTTTCAGCATTTACAAGTTCTGTGTCTGTTACAGCTTGTTTCTGGAAAGCCATGGGGCTGGTGTGATTGGCAGCCTGCTTTGATGAGTTCTCTACCGCTTGCTTGTCAGAACACTTACTCTCTGGCAACTGCAGAGCTTCACGCCTAATTGATTTATTTGGACTTGGCAAATCTGCACTTCCAAGTGTGGTAGGTTCACTCCCATCAGATTTACTACAAGAGAAGTCAGAAATAGCAGGGTTCTCAGCCTGCGCTGGTGTCCCATCACTCATCACTGGGCTGGTTCGTTTTACCACAGTTCCTGGTGCTGCCGTCCTCTGCGAGTCCGGACTGTAAGGAATTTTGCTGCTGTTACTTTCTGCAAACAATGCTGAACATCCCAAATTTCTGTCAGTCTGAGAACCTGGTGCACAACTCAAATGGTGCTGTGAGTTAGAATCTCCAGCAGTGGAGCTGGAGCTCGTCACAGGACAGGATGATCTACTTGTCTCGGGTCCCCCAGGATAGGCTTTATTTAAAACACCCCTAGAAGAAGCCGTGTTGGCTAGTCCTTGGTTGTTTGTTGAATGGCTTTCTGTGTTGAGATCTCTTTCGTTATAATCAGAGTCTTCTAACTGGCCTTCAGGCACTTGTCCTTTCACAGGTATGCCTGTGCTAGCTGATGACAGTAATAACGCCATTCCAGCCTCCATCTCCTTTCCAGGGCCACGATGTGTGCTTGTACTAGAGTCAGAACTTGCATTTTCTCTGTCTAAGGGATTCACGGTTTCCGACACTGTCTGCTGCTTCAAATACTTCTTAATTTGTCTGGGGCCTCGGTAGGTTGCATACGTTACTAAAGGCCTCTCTGCTTTACCATCCATTTGTCTGCAAAAAGAACAGCATGAGAGTATCAGGAAAGATAATTAGTGACACTTAACAGCAATTCCAGAAATCATGGTGAAGTGTATCTTTCAAATGGTCCTATTCTTAATATGTCTAAAGTTGGGAAGGGGATTCTTGAATTTTTAGTCCAGGCTGTCTGTATTAAGCGTAATACAGATTTGACCAGCAGCACAGGAATGTCAAGCCAACCTGAATGTTTGAACTCCTCAGAACTGTCCCTTTCACTTGATTATGTCTGTCTCTCCCACGGTGATTAATGGAGAGAACATGGGCTGACAAACCTAAGGCTTAGGTTCTATTAATCGTTTTGATCTCCAGTGAGTGCTTGACTAGAAGGAACCACATTGCCTTCATGCCTCATATTGGTATCTCATGGCTACATCACTGATTTCTGCACCATATCAGAGTATCATAGCAAGTTTCTCTTCTTTTACTTAGATGTGAATTTGGAACCAGCCGCTTTTAGCACAGAGGCAGAGAAGTTGTAAAGAAAACACCTGGCAAGATGTCTAGCCTGCCGTAAGTATTCAGCATATATTTAAGCCAATAAATGACAGAATTGCCTTAAAAATCCTCTTTCCTGTTAAACTCTTTAGAGATTCAATTAGCATGTGCTGTGTTTAGTCACTCAGCTGTGTCCGACTCTTTGCAACCCCATGGACTGAGGCCTGCCAGGCTCTACTGTCCATGGGGATTCTCCAGGCAAGAATGCTGGAGTGGGTTGCCATGCTCCTCCAAGGGATCTTCCCAACCCCAGTCTCCCACATTGCAGGCAGATTCTTCACCATCTGAGCCACCAGGTTAGCATAATGAGTATTAAACTGGCTGGGCAAATGCAGAAATCAAAAAAGATTTCTAGCACCAATTCCCAATTTTTTCTCAGCCCTAGACTACATTTCCTGATATTCTCAGTATCCATTGTTCTGGAGAATCTATCTCTGGGAGCTCTGATGCTATGCTATGCTGCCTTATGGTCTTTCATACACACTATTCTGTCCCCTTCTCCAATGCCAGCCCCAGATAGAAACTCATACCCTCCGAGACTCAGCTCCCAAGTTATTTCTAACGCAAACCCACCCTGGGACCTGTTTACTGTTACTGGAATGGGCAGTTAGTCTCTGATCTCTGGGTACAAACGGCCCTGAGCAAAGACTTGCCAAAAAAGATCTATGCACCAATTTATTTCCCCACTAACCTAGTGACTGTTTGAAGACAGACACTATATCTTCATCATCTTTGTATTTTTAAGTGCCCTACAAAAGACCTGACAAATGGTGTATGTTTAATAGCTTTGTGCGAATTGATGAATGGCTTAAGTAAAGCAATGATACTAAATGCTATGCGATTTGTTTTCGACTTTCTTAATCGGATCCAAAAAAAGCTGATACAAAAGTGCTTTCAGTTCTGCGTACTAGTTACATTTTAGTATCTCAACTACAAAAATGTATGGTAGAAAAACCTGACGTATATTCTAACATTTTCAGGTTAAACATATAATTAACAAAACATTATAGAACTCATATGAATAACTAGGAAATCCAGTTATTCCAATAACTAAAAATGATGTTTTTTCTCAACTTTAAAGCAACACCATGAAGAACGATAGATTTGTCTGCATGATAACACACAAAGTAAACTTCTGAGATGTAAAATCTTCATCACCTGGCCCCTTACAAAGTTCTTTAATTTTAGCTGAAACTTTATTTCAACCTATATAACTGCTGGCCTCTAAAATCCTCTGCATATAACTGCTGGCCTCTAAAATCCTCTGCACCACTATTATACAAAATTTGTATTGGTTACATTCATTTATTTTTACTGTCCCTTTTAAAACAGGTATAGGAGATGTGTAGAGAAAAGCTTTGCTTTGGAGAAGTGATTTTAGCTGCTTTAGGAGTTTCAGGCTAGACGAAAGACAGTTATGAAACAAAGTTAAAATGCTGGATAAGGGAACCTGTCTAAGAGAAAAACACATATAGGTAAATTTATGTCATTGCTGAGATCCTATTTTAAAATGCATAAATTATTCAGAAAGCACAAGAGCTTTTCAAAACAATATATCAAGATCCAGAAGTATGAAAAATGAATAGTTTTGTTTGATTTTTCTTTTAAAAGCTTTTACATTTTATAATTAAAAATCTACTTTCAAGACTGCAATGTTTTCCCTCCACCCCAAAGATCTTCAAAATGTACATGATGTCCAAAGAAACAGGCCATGAGAGAGAAGGACCTGAAGTTTATTCTTCATGTGTAGTAAAACTTAGGTTTTCTTACTACCAACACCATCCTAACCATTTCACTCTATATCAATCCAATAATGCAACTCTTAATCTAAAATAACTTCTATTAAAATAAACCACAGAGAAAAATCCACTCCAGGAAAATTTCACTTCACTGTAGGAATGCCTTTTGGTAGTTTTGGAATCCTTTGTAGGGAGGGTTGGCAGAATAATTGTTTTCCATTTGGGGAGTTTTCTGGGTACTTTCAAAGGAAATGATTTAATTGATTTATATGAACTAGTTTAAATTTCTGACGAGATAATCTCCGGCAGCACCCTGTATGGAAATGTTACATGCTTGTAACTAAAATATGCATTCTTTATACTAAACAACTACAATGCCACGTTTAAATCACTGAACATCAAAGTCGCAAGCTTAGCTTCATGTATTATAATTAGTCCCTGCAGGTAATGATGAGCCACACTCACACTCTATAAATGGTTAGTCATGCCAAGATAGTCTTATTTTCTACAGCGTTCTTTCACAGGTTGTAGCTGAGTCTTCACAATTGAACAGTATTAAGAATGTAAAACTGTCCTTTGTTATGTTTTTCTCTAATTAGGAAACAGGAACAAAATGGAAATGTCAAAAATATATAACTTTACAAATAAGCTAAATATGGAAAATTAAAAAAGTTTTCACAAAATAAAGAATGTATTGTCATGTGTTATGTAATTGTGTATAGGATGTGTAGCTTTTCCTATAAAAGTTGAAGTATGTGATCTGAATAATACTAATAGGAAAGTAAAATATCTAAAAAATTCAAATATTTAAGGGAACACATGTACAGATTGAAAATGTGAAAAGGTTTTTATGCATTTCAGCCCAAACATACCTACCTATCATGTGAAGGCTTACTAAGCCTCTGCTCACTACACATGGCTGTGCTCTATCCTGGATAAATCCAATATATCTGATACTACAAAGGTCAACCAAAGACATGCCTCATTCTTCAAAGAAAATTCTGTAAAAGCTTCCTGAAAATAATAGTGTTAGAGCAAACATCAACCTAATTCACTTTTAGCAAGTATGATTAAGCTACTTTTTTAGCATTAAGATTTATTTTCTTTCAAATTATATAGTTAAGAATATCTTCTCTCACAATAGGGAAGATTCTTAACTTTTCTATGTAAAGAAAAGCTGTAAAACCAGCAACTAAAAAAAAATCACAATAAAGTTTTGACAGAAGAGTTTCTCATGATGATAGGAATCTGCTGAAAATGGAAGAATTATAGAACATTTTCAAGAATTTCAATGCAATAACAAAGTAGCTTCCTATACAGATTACACCAGGAGGATGTTAAAGTATGGAAAGCAATCTAAAAAATGTTATCAAACAAGTTTACTTAAAGGCTTTAAGGATATTAAAAATGAAGTCTATATAGTCAACCATACATGAAAACAATTACAAAGCTATTTTTATTATTTTTAATTAACTGAAGACGAAATCATTTACAATGCTTTATGATGAGGATTTTTAACAAACACACTTCAAATTATAGCTAATAAGTTGTCTAAAATTTTAAAACTGTATTAATAGTGATTAAAGTGATGTGATGTGAAAGTCATTCAGCCGTGTCCAACCCTTTGCGATCCCATGGATTATACAGTCCATGGAATTCTCCAGACCAGATCACTGGAGTGGGTAGCCTTTCTCTTCTCCAGGGGATCTTCCCAACCCAAGGATCTCTAGTAATTTCAAAAGTATAGATTCAATTTTAAATAAAGTTTTATATTTGAAACATGCTCATAACTGACTCAATGAACATGAATTTGAGCAAACTAGGAGATAGTGGAAGACAGAGGAGTCTAGTGTGCTGTAGTCTGCAGGGTTGCAAAGAGTTGAACAGGGTTGCAAAGACATGGACAGGATTTAGCAAGTGAACAATAACAACATGTTCTTAATAAAAATGAAATGTCCATGATTTTAGCAAATTGGTATCACAGAAATAAAACTTAAACCTTTAAAATGCAGATTCTCAAAATTAGTAAATATCTTCTCCAGATATATTACTGAAATAATGCCTAAAATCAAGTATAAGCAGACTGTAATTATACTGTCAAAATGCACTATTAACCAAAACAGTATTTGACTTTTATATAATAATTCCTAAACAAATGGACAGTTTTTAACAGAACATTACTAACACTATAAATAATTCTAAGCCTGATAACCTGTAGGATTTCTGAAGCTGGGCTGGAGAAAGCCTGTGTCTCAGTCAAAATGGAGGCCTCGTGGTCTTTCTCTTTCCTCTAAGAATCACTGTTCTTTGCTGAGGTGGTTCTGGTGAACTGCCTTAAGCAATTATTCTATCATCAAGGAGGGCTTTACTAAAAAGAAGAGGCACAGTATCCTTTTCCATTTTCTATTGTCTAATATCAAAGGAAATAACCTGACCTACTAATCAAACCCAAAGAGAAAAAAGAAAAACCACAAACCTTTGATTCTACTCAATTCCCACGTAACCTCAAAATATGCACCATTTTAAACTGCTTTAGAGACAAAAAGTCACTCGGAGAGATGTTAGATGGTTGTTGGGCCCCACTCCTAGAGACTATGATTTAGTGGGTCTGAGTCAGATAACTTGCATTTCTAATGCTTCCCAGGTGATGCTGATCCAAGGACTGAACTTTGAACATCATTGCTTTGGATAATCCTTTCTCATGGACGGAGAAGCCTAGTAGGCTACAGTCCATGGGGGTCGCAAAGAGTCAGACATGGCTGAGCTACTTCACTTTCACTTTATTATAATGTACCCAAATTTAACCATTTGTCTGCTATTGGACGTTTGTTACCAATGATGTGTTCCTACATATGTTTCAATAAACACCTTTGTATATCATTAGTAATAACCTACAAGCTTCTCAAGGTTCCTGATACATGCAGCCCTCCACTCACAGCACTGTATATGAGCATTAGCCAAGTCAACTCCAACTCCTACAGAGTATTATCACTTATTACCGTTATCAGTTTAGTAGGAGAAAAGTTCTCACCTTAGTTTGCATTTCTAGTGAGAATAAATCTCTTCCTCACTTATCTGAATGACTTGTTTTTATTGTTTGCCCATTTTATTCTATTGGTGAGCTAACTAAAATGCTTGTCAGTTAAAGCATTCTCATTTGCCAATTTACTGTAATGCTCAAGGTTTTTGACATAAGAGAGTTTGAAAATTGGAAGCAATTTTGTCTATTTTCTCTTTCCAAATACTTTCCATTGCTATCATGCTTAGAAAACTGCTTCTCATCAAAATAATTCACACTTAGATGCTTTTAGTTTTGTATGTTTCTTAATCATTTTTATTCTGCTCTAATTTTAATATAAAATGACATGATTATCTAGTTTTTATTTTTTTCTCCCAATTGTTACCCAATTTCCTCAAGTTTTCCTTTCTACATGAATACATAATGCTGTCACATTTGAAGGCTCAAATAGACAAGGATCCATTTCCAGACTGTCTATTCTGTTCCATTTAAGCATCTAGCAAATATTACACCAGTATTATGACATCATTTCAATAAATGTAGCTTTATGGGAACATTTTAAGATCTGGTAGGGCAAGCCCCACCCTCAGCATTCCTGATGGGCAAACCTGAATCCACTTGGGGTCTCAGTTCTCACAACCATAAAATGGGTCTGTGCCTACACCTACCTTAAAAGCTTACTATGAGGAACTGACTGAAAGCACATGCCTGAGGAAACTTTGAAACTACAAAGGATCACACAGTTCTAAGTTGTCATCTATATCTGCCTACGGTATTGATGATCTCTTTAAATAATAAAAATAATTCTCAACTAGAGGATAAATTAAAATCAATGAACCAGATACTTACTAGCTATGAATGAATACTTATATGTTACACAAAATATCTAATGCATTCAATATTGTTATAAATATTTTCTGGATAGAAAATATTCTTTCTAGCTCATCTGAATAAAAGAATAACAAGTTAGTGCCCATTTGTTAATCAAAGAAAGAAAAAAGGGGTGGTGAAATGCTCCTTAAATTTGTGCAAGATTTGTTTCTTGGAGCTATGAGAAAGGTTCAAAAGGCTACTTTTATAAATACAGTCAATTTCTTCTCTTAATCCCTTTAATTGGATTCCACAAAGAAATGATATTGATAGAATGTGAACACAAATCATAGGACTATTTTTGTTCCCAAAACGCAGATACTGAACCCACTGCCTGTCTGACTACAGAAGAATTCAGACAACAGAAAACACTCCCGTTTAAAGAAGTCTTAAATAAAAAATAAATCTTTTGGGCCTCCTTGGTGTCTCAGTGGTAAAGAACCCACCCGCCGATGCAGGAGACATAGGTTCAATCCCTGGCCCAGGAGGGAACACATGCTGTGTGGCAGCTAAGCCCACGCACCATAACTACTGAGCCTGTGCTCTATAGCCCATGCTCCACAACAGGAGAAGCCACCACATGAGAAGCCTGCGCACTGCAGCTAGAGAAAGCCTGTGTGCAGCAACCAAGACCCAGCACAGGCAAAAATTAATAAGTAAAATTATTTTTTAAAAAAGGAAGTAAATCTTGTACTATAACCAAGTTAGCACCAGAAGATATTAGTACCACCCACTAAAATGGCTCAAAAGACCCTAGATATGGTACACAGAATCACGTAATTTTTCACCTAGTAGCAGGGACATAACAATATTTTTTCAAATCCCCTTAGTCAATAGTAGAACTAAGGCTAGGTCCAAAAGCTCAATTTTTCAGCTAAGTAAATTTTAAACTTACTGCAGCAAGTCACCGGTTTCCTGTTCACTGTCTTGTGTTGTATCCAAAGAAAAGGCATCTGAGAGCTCAGCTGAACTGGATTCCTGTTCCTCTGCTGGAAGCGCCTGGGTTCTCAGGGAGCCACCAACATTTCCCCTTTGGCCCCCTTCCTCATGACGACTGGGATTTCGTAAGTCTTTCTCAGGTTTGTCATGTTCATCTTTGAAAGAAGACTGCTTGGCTTCACCGAGAGATGACTTTCCTGAAATATTGAATAAGTTACCTAGAAACTGGAAGAAGCTTTCTTTTGGCTGTTTATCACTTTCTCCTATTTTGGCCTCTGAAGTGGAACTGGAAAGGTCGTTGGGCTTTTTGGAATCTTCCTGTGTTGGCACAGTGATCAGCTGCTGGGCCTGGGTCCTTTTGTCCTCACTTTGGGAAATCTTGGAAAACAAAACAGAGAATATTAAGCATCATCATTTTAAAAATGACATGGGCTGACTGCTAACCTATTGTGTGACTCTCTGTGCTAAAGGCCAGGGATATTTCTGTGAATGAGACGGACGGCTTCTACCTCTTAGTAGTTTACAACCTATTAAAGGGCACAGTCAGCACAGCGTTAACAACATGATATGGTAGACGTCACAAAGGGACAAGTACAGTCCACGTGGGAGCCCGGGGCTAACTAGTCTAGGTTTGGGGGCGGTGAGAGCAGAGGAGGTTACTTGAGGGGGTGGGAGGTGCCCTTGCAAGCAGATGCAGACAGAGCCAGTGGGATGCCTGTTCATCCCTCTCTCTCTCCGCTTCCCCCCCACCCCACGACCTTCCCCAGCCCAAACATCTATCTTCTCTCCATGTCCAATGAGGAGTCAGCTTCTAATTTAAAATGACTGGAGGTAAGGTTGTAAAATGAGAAGAGCGAAAGGCAAGTATGGAGTGATAAGTAAAGGGATATACATCATAGCAAACCTTCTATGTACCTCAATTTAGCCTTTATTATTACAAAACTAATAGACAGTATTCTCATGTGCTCCATACAGACAACACCTAAACAGACTTCATCATTTCTGCATTGTCTTAACCCCTGAAGCTACCACATGATAGAAAACTGTTTCTCAAGAAGATGAGGAAAGACAGCAGCACGGTGTATCAACGAGAGGGAAAGCCCACTATAAACTCTCCATGGTATGCATGGAAGTGTATCCATGTCAAACCCACTCTCCCGATTCAGAGCATCCTCCCTTTCCCCTCCCTGTGTACACGTCTCTATTCCTGCCCTGGGAACCTGCTGTACAGCTTGGGGAGCTCAGCCGGATGCTCTGTGATGACCTAGATGGGTGGGATGTGGCAGGGGAGGAAGGACAGAGGGAGGGGATATATGTCTGTTAATACTTGGAGCTGATTCACTCTGTTGTACAGCAGAAACACAAGCTTATAAAGCAATTATACTCCAAATTTAAAAAAAAAAAACTTCATGGTAAAACACAAAGCCCTGATATATGCATTAACGCAGATGGTGGGCAGCACCAGGAATTCTTGCAGATGCTGAACACTTTCAGGGGTGTGTTTTACCTGCTCATAATTAACCTACTAGTGAAGCACTGGAGAAGGAAATGGCAACCCACTAAAGTATTCTTGCCTAGAGAATCCTGTGGACAGAGGAGCCTGGTGGGCTGCTGTCCATAGGGTTGCACAGAGTCAGACACGACTGAAGCGACTTAGCATGCATGCATGCATTGGAGGAGAAAATGGCAATCTACTCCAGTATTCTTGCCTGGAGAATCCCAGGGACAGAGGAGCTTGGTGGGCTGCCATCTATGGGGTCACACAGAGTCAGACACGACTGAAGCGACTTAGCATACATGCATGCATTGGAGGAGAAAATGGCAATCCACTCCAGTATTCTTGCCTGGAGAATCCCAGGGACAGAGGAGCTTGGTGGGCTGCCATCTATGACCACAGAGTCAGACATGACTGAAGCAACGCAGCAGCAGTGAAGCACACTCCATTCACGTGTACAACATGTGACCGTGCTGGCAGTCCACGCTCTCTCCTGCCTAAAGCGTCCTTAGCTTCAGGCAAAGGGGCCAACTCAGCCTGCCTTTCCCAACATGCTCATTCACTTACTTGTACGAGGAATGCTGTCTGATAGTATCTGTCAGACATCACACTCACTAGTCTTTATAAAAGGAAAGCTCAAGTGTGAGTCAGAAAAATATCAGCATGCCAAGGTGAAACCACCTGAGGCCACTGCAGGTTCACAGGATGAAGTTTTGTAAGAAGCTGATCTTCAAGAAGGCAAGAACATCCAAATGTCATTTGTTCACTTCCTTCCTTGTTTTAATCCAAATTCATAACAGCTTAAAGGAGTGTTCCACTAACCACTAATAATACTTGGCATATGAATGGTTGTGAAATGTTTAGAACCCATTAGCCTAGGAAATTAATTTCAAGTGAACCATATTTCAAGGTCTATTCCAACCTTAGGAGTCAGGACTATTTTTGAATAAACACATTAGCATTTTTCTATGTGTTAGGTCCTTAATATAACTTGTGAGTCTTTTACATTTAGAATACCACCAGCCTTCTAGAGTCAAAGTCTCACCTTTTACTGGTTTCAACTGCAACTCAATCCCACATGTCTCCACATCATCCACCCAGCCTTCTGCTCTTTATGGAGGCCAGCTCTATAAATGAACTGCACTCTCTTCTCATGTCAACAGCTTAAATAGCCTTTCAATATGACAGCAGAAAATACGCTAGAGGACATTCTGAAAGTGATCATGTGTTATTTTTTTTTTTTTGTCCTTTACTCCATTTACTTTGTTGTAACGGCCAACCACAAAGCTTAAGTGAACTGTACGCTACTCACTAAAATAACACCAATATTCTTAAAATGCATACAGATTCACAAGGGGGTTTTATAAAACTAGGGCAGTGTGTTTTTTTTAAAAGGAAAACAGAATATAATGATTACATTTTTGACATCAATAAAATCAAGACAAAAAACTTCTATAAAATCAGAAACACTATTTATCTCACTGCCTCAATTATTTTTAGTTACTTGACAATTCCTTTCAAAATACAATGGACTGCTTCCAACTGTATGGTACTGGCATGAAAACAGAAGTATAGACCAAAGGAATAAGACAGAAAGCCCAAAGATAATCCACGCACATATGGGCACCTTATCTTTCACAAAGGAGACAAGAATACACAATGGGAAAAGATAATTTCTCTTCAATAAGCGGTGCTGGAAGAACTGGACAGCTACATGTAAAAGAATGAAATTAGAACACTTCCTAACACCATACACAAAGATAAACTCAAAATGGATTAAAGACATAAATGTAAGACCAGAAACTATAAAACTTGTAGAAGAAAACATAGGCAGAACACTGAATGACATAAATCATAGCAATATCCTTTATGACCCACGCCCTGGAATAATGGAAATAAAAACAAAAATAAATTAGTGGGACCTAACAAGGAAAGTTATGACCAACCTAGATAGCATATTCAAAAGCAGAGACATTACTTTGCCAACAAAGGTCCGTCTAGTCAAGGCTATGGTCTTTCCTGTGGTCATATATGGATGTGAGAGTTGGACTGTGAGGAAAGCTGAGTGCCGAAGAATTGATGCTTTTGAACTGTGGTGTTGGAGAAGACTCTTGAGAGTCCCTTGGACTGCAAGGAGATCCAACCAGTCCATTCTGAAGATCAGCCCTGGGATTTCTTTGGAGGGAATGATGCTGAAGATGAAACTCCAGTACTTTCGCCACCCCATGGGAAGAGTTGACTCATTGGAAGACTCTGATGCTAGGAGGGACTGAGGGCAGGAGGAGAAGGGGACGACAGAGGATGAGATGGCTGGATGGCATTACTGACTCGACGGACGTGAGTCTGAGTGAACTCTGGGAGTTGGTGATGGACAGGGAGGCCTGGCGTGCTTCGATTCATGGGGTTGCAAAGGGTCGGACACGACTGAGCGACTGAACTGAACTGAACTGAATTAAACATAAAAGCTTTTGCACAGCAAAGTAAACTATAAACAAGGTGAAAAGACACCCTCAGAAGGGAGATAATAATACCAAATGAAACAACTGACAAAGGATTAATTTCCAAAATATGTAAGCAGCTCATACAACTCAATACCAGAAAAACAAGCAACCGAATCAAAACGTGGGCAAAAGGCCTAAACAGACAATTCTCCAAAGAAGACATATGGAGGGCTAATAAACACATGAAGAGATGCTCAACAGCACTCATTATTCAGTTCAGTTCAGTTGCTCAGTCGTGTCCAACTCTTTGCAACCCCATGAATCGCAGCACGCTAGGTCTCCCTGTCCATCACCAACTCCCGGAGTTTACTCAGACTCACATCCATCGAGTCAGTGATACCATCCAGCCATCTCATCCTCTGTTGTCCCCTTCTCCTCCTGCCCGCAATCCCTCCCAGCATCACAGTCTTTTCCAATGAGTTAACTCTTCGCATGAGGTGGCCAAAATACTGGAGTTTCAGCTTCAGCATCAGTCCTTCCAAAGAAATCCCAGCGCTGATCTTCTTCAGAATGGACTGGTTGGATCTCCTTCAGTCCAAGGGACTCTCAAGAGTCTTCTCCAACACCACAGTTCAAAAGCATCAATTCTTCAGTGCTCAGCTTTCTTTATAGTCTATCCATATATGACCACTGGAAAAACCATAGCCTTGACTAGACAGACCTTAGTCGGCAAAGTAATGTCTCTGCTTTTGAATATGCTATCTAGGTTGGTCATAACTTTTCTTCTAAGGAGTAAGCGTCTTTTAATTTCATGGCTGCAGTCACCATCTGCAGTGATTTTGAAGACCGAAAAAAATAAAGTCTGACACCGTTTCCACTGTTTCCCTATCTATTTCCCATGAAGTGATGGGACCGGATGCCATGATCTTCGTTTTCTGAATGTTGAGCTTTAAGCCAACTTTTTCACTCTCCACTTTCACTTTCATCAAGAGGCTTTTTATTTCCTCTTCACTTTCTGCCATAAGGGTGGTATCATCTGCATATCTGAGGTTATTGAGATTTCTCCCGGCAATCTTGATTCCAGCTTGTGTCTCATTATTAGACAAATGCAAATCAAAATTACAATGAGATATCACCTTGCACCAATGAGAATGGCCATAATAAAAATCCACAAACAACAAGTGTTGGAAAGGGTGTGGAGAAAAGGGAACCCTCCTTCACTGCTGGTGGGAATATAAATTGATAGAGCCACAGTGGAAGACAGTATGGAGAGTCCTTAAAAAACTAGGAATAAAACCACCATACAACTCAGAAATCTGACTCCTAGGCATATACACTGAAGAAACCAAAACGGAAAAAAACACATGTACCCCAGTGTTTCCTACAGCACTATTGACAATAGCCGATAGACATGGAAGCAACCTAGATGTCTTCTGACAGATGAATGGATAAAGAAGTTGTGGTACATTTATATGATGGAAGACTACTCAGCCATAAAAAGGAATGCATCTGAGTCAGTTCTAATGAGGTGGATGAACCTAGAGCCTATTATACAGCGTGAAGTAAGTCAGAAAGAGAAAAACAAATATTGTATATTAACACATATATATGGCATCTAGAAGGATGGTACTGAACCTCATTAGTATCATCCTTCTAGATGCCATATATATGTGTTAATACACAACACAGACATAGAGAACAGACTTATGGACAAGGGACGGGGAGAAGAGGGAGATGGTGAGATGAATGGAGAGACTAGCATGGATGCGTATACACTAATATACGTAAATAGATAGCCAGTGGGATCTGCTGTTTATGACTCAGGGAACTCAAACTGGGGCTCTGTAATAACCTAGAGGGGTGGGGATGGGCAGGAGGTGGGAGAGAGATTTAAGAGGGAGGGGGCTAATGTATACCTATGGTTAACTCATGTTGATGTATGACAGAAATCAAACCAATATTACAAAACAATCATCAATCAATTAAAAAGATTTTTTTTAATATATAATGGACTGTTTCCTAAGCAAGGAAAATACATTTTGCTAAACTAGTGAATGCCTTCACATTTAACCTTTTTAGAGTGATATATATATAAATTTTTTAAAAACCACTTAATTCTCCTTCCTTTCAATAATCACTTCTTTGCTATCCCAGAATCCTTGTATCTTAAATGTAATAAGAACAGTTTCTCAGTTTCCTTTATTAGTTACTTAATTTTTGCCTAATAATCCTATGAGAAATTTGTGTCAGTAATTAAAATACCTTTAACAACAACACCACCAAAACAACAACAAAAGCACTCAAAAGTATTTAGAGACCAAAATTAGCAGGAAAGGGCCCTGTTATTAACATGACAAACTGTGTATTTATATAACTACATACTAAAAGTCTGATATAAAATAACAGCCTAGACAGCAATGAAGTTCAGCCTGCCACAAGCTAAGGGCCAATGTCACCTGCCAACTGGACTATCTGCCACTGATTCAACAAGTGAGAAACAGAATGAAAACACTCAGGATTCAAGCAAACACTCATAAAACGTTGATTCCAGTTGTCCTCAAAGATGCTGGTACTCTGCATATAACATATAAAGACTACTTATGAAGGCATATGTATTTTTGGGAATTTAATTTTTTCCCCTACATACTCAATATGTGGTAATGCAGTATGCTTAGGTCCAAATTCATCTGTCTGTCTGTCTGTCTATCCTCTTTGCTATGTGCCCAAAACAGGGAAACACAGGAAAGCATTAGGTACAATGATTAATAAGACTTAGTTGTGGATTCAAGGAGCTGACAGTCTAGCAAGATACTTATCACTGCATCCACCATGTGGAGCACAGGAGAGCTATGCACACAATCAGTTGGTCAGTCAGGTCCGACTCTTTGCAACCCCAAGGACTGAAGCATGCCAAGCTCCCCTGTCCATCACCAACTCTTGGAGCTTCCTCAAACTTAAGTCCATCGAGTCTATGATGCCATCCAACCATCTCATCCTCTGTCATCCCCTTCTCCTCCTGTCTTCAATCTTTTGAATCTTCAGTCTTTTCTAATGAGTCAGTTATTTTATCACGTGGACAAACTACTGGAGTTTCAGCTTCAACATCAGTCCTTCCAAAGAATATTCAGGATTGATTTCCTATACGACTGACTGGTTGGATCTCCTTACAGTCCAAGGGACTCTCAAGAGTCTTCTCCAACACTACAGTTCAGAATCATCAATTCTTTGGCACTCAGCTTTCTTTATAGTCCAACTCTCACATCCATACATGACTATTGGAAAACCCATAACTTTGACTAGACAGACATTTGTTGGCAAAGTAATGTCTCTGCTTTTTAATGTGCAGTCTAGGTTTGTCATCACTTTTCTCCCAAGGAGCAAGTGTCTTTTAATTTCATGGCTGCAGTCACCATCTGCAGTGATTTTGGAGCCAAAAATAAATAAATAAATAAATAAAGGCTCTCATTGTTTTCACTGTCTCCCCATTTATTTGCCATGAAGTGATGGGACCAAATGCCATGATCTTAGTTTTCTGAATGCTGAGTTTTAAGCCAACTGTTTTGCTCTTGTCTTTAACTTTCACCAAGAGGCTCTTTAATTCTTCTTTGCTTTCTGCCATAAGGGTGGTATCATCTGCATATCTGAGGTTATTGACATTTCTCCCAGCAATCTTGATTCCAGCTTGTGCTTCATCCATTCTGGCATTTCACATGATATACTCTGCATGTAAGTCATACAAGCTTGATGTACTCCTTTCCCTATATGGAACCAGTCTGTTCTAACTGTTCTAACCATGTCCAATTCTAACTGTTGCTTTTTGATCTGCATACAGATTTCTCAGGAGGCAGATAAGGTGGTCTGGTATTCCCATCTCTTGAAGAATTTTCCAGAGTTTGTTGTGATCTACACAGTCAAAGGCTTTGGCGTAGTTAATAAAGCAGAGGTAGATGTTTTTCTGGAACTCTCTTGCATTTCCAATAATTCAATGGATGTTAGCGCTTAAGATCCCTTGGAGAAGGGAATGGCTATCCATGCCAGTATTGCTGCCTGGAGAATTCCATGGACAGAGGAACCTGGTGGGCTATAGTCCATGGGGCTCTAAAGAGTTGGACATACGGAAGAATCCACTGGAGAGAGGAGGTAACATTTGCGCTTGCTCCTGAAGGGCGAGAAGAGTATTTGAGACAGGGTGGAGCACATGTTGAGCACACATAGTGTGAAGTAAGTTTATTACAGCAAGGGTGTCGCTAAAGACGACTCAAGCACAGAGAAGGGAGAATGAGGTCAATAAGATGACCAACTAGAAGTGGCAGGTGAGAGATAACAAAGTCACAGATAACTAAGTTTTCTAAATGGGGAGACTAAGTAGTTAAGCCAAAAATGGACAAGGAAAACAGAAGGCAAGAGCCTTTGTCGGGGTTGGGGGAGGTGAGGCAACAAAGTCGATGTCAGACGAATTGAATCTGTGGTCCCCGGTGAAGCAGTCAGAGCCCAGTTAAGAATGTGATTTGGTGATACACAGCATGTGCAGGGGAAAGCAGGACTAACAAAAAAGCATTGGGGGGAAAAAAGATTAAAAGGCAGGCACAAAGACGGAAACAATCAGTGAGAGAGATGGGGAAGGCCAAAACCAGAACAGTCATCCCAGCAGACATTTCCAAAAGCAAAGGGGAGCAAATGGCCAATGCCACTGCAAGGTCAAGGAAGAGGAGGACGGTGCTTCTCACTGTTCTTCAGAAACATGAGGCCCACTCATACCTCAGGAACCATGCATTCACTCTTCTCTCTGCCAGCATTTTCTTCCCCCACAGAGCTATCGACTCACTCCCCCTCACCGCCCTCAGACCTTTACTTAACTGTCATCCCTTCACTGTAAGTTTCCCCAGTCACTCAGTCTAAAACAGTAAACTCCTCCACTCTGAAACTGCCTGTATCTCTTCTCTGCTTTATTTTTCTCCTATGTACCTGCTAGTATCAAATACATATTTCACAAACACACATTTGATATATTTCTTTCTCTAGAAAGTAAAAGCCACAAGGGCAGGGTTATTTGTCTGTTTTATTCATTGCTGTTATGGTTAGCATCTTGAAATGTGCCTGACAATAAGAGGTGCTTAAATACTTGCTGGACTAAAAAACAAAGGAACTGAAGACCATAGGGAATCCCTAGGAATACAGGAAAAATAGTCAAAAGAGCTCAGGAATTTGTGAGAACAGCCCTAAACTCAAGGTGTTAAATAGTGGACACATAGCAAGGAAACAGGAACACTTGGCAAACAGAGGGGAACACTTTTGAGAGATTTTTTTAACTAGAAAAAAGGGGAGGAAAGGTGACAGTTTAAGGTCCAAGACAGAAGAAATGTCTTTTTATTCCTGTTTTATGGATCAGCTGTATACCTGGTGGGGAGGGAGTAACTGCTGAACAAGATAAGGATGACAGGTTCAAGAAAGAAGAGCAGAAGGTGATGAGATGAAGAGTACAGTCCTTAATATGTCTAAAAAAGAGGAAGCATGAGCCTCGGAGTGTTGCAGGAATACTTCCTCTTCCAATTACAGTGATAAGGAAGCAGATAAAGCCTGAGCAATTCTGTAAGGGGGAGAAGGTGATGAGCAAGGTCTAACACGTGGCTCTGACCTCAGAAGTGAGAGCAGAGACGCTTAGCTGAAGGAGGGATGCAGAGGTGGAGCTGGGATCTGAGCTCCCCAAATTGAGAGGACTTGGAAGAGCATTTGGGGGAAGGCAGCCAGGGGCTGTGACCAGGTACCAAGGAGCAGTCAGGGCCAATGTCGATGTCAAGGTATTCATTCTTCTCTAAGTGATGAATTGTAAGATACTGCCCTGTGCCTTGATGCAACAGTGAAAAACAAAACAAAACCCAACAGTCCTGTTTTCATAAGAGTGTACATTCCAGTGATGTAAGAACTTGTTTTCAGGTCTAATGGGCATAAGTATGTCACCTCCTTTGGTAATCTCTAACAAGTGGCAGGTGCTGTCCCAACATGGTGAATGGCACAGGGAACAAGGTCAAGATAGTCAAGGGATAGGGAGTGTCAGCAAAGCGCCTGTTGAGCGAGAAACAGTGAAGAGCCACATGACTCCTCCTTTAGTCTCTCTGGCACATGGGTTGGGCATCCCTTCTCCCTCAGGCTCTGCCTTCATCGTGCGTAGCAGGCATGATTCTTACAACACCTTGAGCCCCAGTTCCTCAGCATCCTCAACTCCAATGACCTCCACTTCTGCTGGGCCTTACTGTTTGGCTAACCGTGACCCTTATCTTTACCCATAAGCACCCAGCCTGAGAATCTCAATCTCCAGCATTCCCAAAGTATTCACACCCTCTCATCTTTTCAGCTCTCTTACCCCACTGTGCCAGGTGCATCAGTCTTTCTGCATCATCACAGCTTCAGGCCTCTCTTGTTCTGTCTCAGTTCCCACAAATTTTCATATCTTTTCTATCCAGTCATCAAATATGGCTAACACACTCAAAGCTTCTTTTGTTTGTTCTTTCGTCATCCCCACCCCCCAAAATTCTGGTTTTATCTTTTCCACAAAGTAACTATGTCTTGGTTTAAAAATCCATGGGGATACCCACAGCTAAGAGGATGCAGTCGGCCAACAGTTCACGATTTACAGTTTCTGCTGGAAATCAGTCTGCAACCTCCCCATTTCCCATGGAAGCTATTTCAAACCTTTACCACATCCCTTAAGTCATGCCCCCTCCACCACCTCATCCCTCGCTGAGCAGAGGACCCTACCTTTCACTTCACAGAGATGCTCTCTCATAGTCCTGCCCCCACCCCTCCTCTATCTGCATCACAGAGAAAGCATCAGCCCCACTTCCTTCATTTGTCCTCACAATGCAAGGAGGATGACTCCTCCTCCAAGGATCCACCAGGGCACGACTTCATAGTGCTTGATGTCTTCTAAACAGCCCCCTCACTTCCTCATCTGCCCCTGTCCATAAGCCCACCATTCAAAGTTTAAGTCCAGGGAAAGATTTCTCCTTTCTTCACTACCAACTCATTGATAGAAGTTACCAACTGTCACCATCTTCTTTCCCTTTCCTCTCAGTGACTCTTTATAGCCCCTGCAATCTGGCTTCAGAGACACTTTCATACTTGTTCATTCAATATACTTGTTCATTCAACATACTTTTTCTGCTCTGATCTAATGTGGTATGTCTACAGGAGGTGAGACTGGATCTGATCCTGAAAGCCAATCTCCCTTTGGCTCCCATGACATCACCCTGAGGTTTCGCTTCTTCCCTCAACATTCTCTCCGCCTCCTTCTAGCCATCCTTTCTTTACATATCACGTTTTTCCAGCTTCCAGCCCAGGGCCACTTTACCTTCATGATCTTCTTAAGAGTTCTCATTTCTTACTGATCAATCTGATGATTCCCAGATGTGTATTCTCAACTCAGACTGTATATCCAATCATCAGCTAGCCACCTGAACACTTCACTGGAACCTCCAACTCAGTACATCCAAACTGAACTTGACCATGCTGTGTCTCCATTCTTGCCCATTTTCTGTAAACTGTAACATTCCCACTTGCTGAACAGTCAATGAAACGCCAGGACACCATGACCTCGCCCCGAGAAAGCCGCTGGCAGTGAGTAACTTAACCTGTGTCCCTGCTTCCATTCCTAAGTTCCCTAGTCTGCTCTCCACACAAAAGCCACAGCAATGTTTCAGATTTCAAATCTGACCATCCCTAAAGGGCTCCCATGCCTGTGCACCCTTGTCAGGATAAAATCCAGACCTCCTAGCATGGCATTCAAGGTCCTGGTGGGTCGAGCTCCCATGCGCCTTTGATTCCATCTCTTGTCACTTGTAATGCCTACAGGGCCTGATGTCTCCATGTGTGTTCTCAGATATTCTTGAGACCTATTTTCTACTCCTCTCCCCTCTTGCTTCCTCTTACTACAGGTATGTCTTTGCACAACACTATTATCACTGCTGACACCATATATCCCTTGCCCTCTTTGCCTGGGAAATTACTACAACTCGCTTTTCAGAATGGAAACTGCCCACATACACATATACATGTGCATGTATATATCTTCCAATAAACAAAATCACCACAAGGTGAAGGCAAACAACTTTATGCTTTCATCACGAGTAGGACCATTCCCTAGATTACTAATGGTTACCCAAATTGGGCATTTATAAACTAAAACCAGATGCCTACTAGAGAATTCTAGTTAGTTTTCTCCTAAGATATCTGGCCACAACACACTGCTTGGCAGAATCGTTCTTTGATGTCAAGACTGAGTAACTGATGGCACCTTTTGGCAGGACTTTTGCTTCTCTGGTGGCTCAGATGGTAAAGAATCTGCCTGCAATACGGGAGATCTGGGTTGGATCCTTGGGTTGGGAAGATCCCCTGGAGGAGGGAACAGCTATCCACTCCAGTATTCTGGCCTGGAGAATTCCATGGACAGAGGTGCCTGGCAGGCCACAGTCCATGGGGTGGCAAAGAGTCGAACATGACTTTCACTTTTTTTGGCAGGACAGGGAATATGGGAACAGAAGGAAGTTAGGATAAAATACACTGAATTCAACTTTGAGTCAAATCTCATACCCAGTGACATTCATAGGAAAGGCCCATCAAAGAACCAGCTCGATCACCCTGAAGCTCAGAACAACATACTGGGCTGGAAGGACAGCTTTGTTGTAGGCTAAAATGTAGGTTAAAGTGAAATCAACAAGGGCAGGTGTGTAAGGTAAGAAAAGAAGTTGACAACATAACAGAAGAAAAGCCATTCCCTCCTGTTATGGTATAAAGACTTCTCCAGTGAAAACACTGGGCCACGATAATAAATGTTTTTAATTCTAGGAGAGCTTTCTTGAGCTCCTTCTGATGTTCTCAAATCAGTATCTGGCACTTCTGGAGGTGTATTTACTCACAAAAATCTGGAGTAGGTACATGACCCTTCATCCCCAGTTTCCACTCTGACAAGGTACTCCATCAAACCACAGAGTAGGACTAAGTGAGGTTTACAAGAGGTTGGAGTAGTAGCAAATCACACCAGATACCATGCAATACATTCAACATTCAAGAACGCTGGGATATCAAGGCCCCAGATCAGTGTCAGCTACACTGACAGGCTTCAGCTCTGGCAGTTTGGTCACGTGAACAGTAACACACATTGTCATCTCCACTTCAGGCACCTTGACAGCACTTAGTCTTTAAAGAAGCAATCAAGGGGTGAGATGCTTCGACTTCTAGCTAAAATTCAGTGTGTGTACATATGTTCATGTGTGCCTTCAAGTGTGACAGAAAAATCAATGCTTCCAATAGTTGATTTCTGGACACACAGAAAAAGTAGTACCATTCTTAAACAAAGAGTTAGATTCTAAGCTGGAGTCAGACTTCACGTGACAAGAAGGCGGCTCTTCTCCTGAGGACCTCCTCTGTGTCAGGTGCAGCCCATGTTATCTCAGTTCATTCTAAAACATTTCTGTAAAATAAGAATAAGACACCCCTTTCCCCTCTCCCTGCCTGCCCTGACTAAAGAGAACAAGCAAAGTTCAGAGAGGCTGAATAAATTTTCCAAGGTTAGAAAGCTACCACATGGAGACCTAGGATTTAAGCCCAGATACATATGATTCCAAACACTGTTCTTTCCATCACTGCTTGTAATTTAAAAACTTGTTCCAAGGAGGTGCCATGACTGGCAGAGGCAGGGAGTAGTGGCTGACTCTGAGGCTCCAGGCTACTCATTCCCATCACCAACGGGGGAGCTTTGCTTTAACCTGTTTATATGTGGGGTTCCAAGTCCAATTACAGTTAAAATTTTTAAAAAGAGTTCTTATGCTTGAAAAAGAAACACTTTTAATTTTGATATTAAATTGATGTCATATGGCTATTTGCATTGATGAGAATAAAGGTAGCAAGCATGCATTAAGGCCATAATTTATTCCAACAATTACTTCAGAAATTAAATTTCTCCTAAATATGAAAACATCCAGTCTGTTTAAATTTGACTACCATTTCCCCTCTCCCTCTGGCCAAAAAAGTGTTGAAAAAGACCAATAAGGAAGGAAGCACTACAGAAATCAAAATATGAACAAATGCATAATTTAACATATTCATCTTACTAAACAGTACTGTACCCTCAATATAGGTATTGACATTAAGAATAATTTGCGACTACTTTTCTTCAGTGAGTTATTCTTGAGTTACACTTCTACTTTTATATATCAGTAAACAGTGGCAACAATTTAAAAAGCATAGCTTTTTTCAGTAATTTACTTATGATGATATTAAAAATAACAGCTATGAATTATTAACAACTAACAGTAATAGGCACAATATTGATACCCCATGGTTATCCCTAGAAACATCACAGGCATACATCAATCCCTGCCTTTAAAAGATGTCAGGGCCTTCACCTGCGTTGTATGATTGGTTATGAACAACAATTCTAAAATAAGGTGAAAGTCAAACTTTACATAAAGCAGGTGCTATGCTACTGAGAACAAGTCTAAAAGTCATAAATTTATTTAGGCCTGGTTTTGAGATTCCATAACCTATGATCTAGATTTAATTCATTTTATTTAGCTCATGACTCATTCTAAAAACAGACTTATTGCCATAGCTCCTGTAATTTTTAACGGTATTTCTTTTCAGTAAATTAAGTCTGTAAGTTATAAATTAAGTTCACAAATGGGAACCATTATGGTGTAGAACTGCATCTGAATTCTCCTGCCTCCTCTCTATAACAGTGTGAGTCTGTTGAGTGATAATCTCTCCACATTTTCGACTACTAAGAGATAAAAGTTCTGATTAATACTGGAGACAAACCACAAACACTGATTTCTTCTCTTGTGCAAAACACTCTGAAATGACAGTAAGGGGTTTTTTTTTGTTTGTTTGTTTTTTAAGTTATAAGTACAAAGAGAGGAAGAACATAGATATTAGCAGATAAGAGATTTCAGAAAAGGCTTAGATGGCAAAAGCAGATGAAAGCATGGTAACTGACCAGAGGAAGCTTCCACCAAGTGGGCAGCAACAGGGAACTTTGACCACAAGGGGAAATAATCAATAGACACACTGTCAACAGACCACCCGAAAAGCTCAGGATCTGAAGACCCTTGGTACCACTTAGGACAATATGAGACATGGGATCAAAAAAAGAGTTTGGTTGAATATCTCCAAATAGAGTACTTGTCGCTCCAGGCTCTTCTCCGATCCCAGGCAGTTACATGATGCTCTCTACCTCCTCCCAAACAAATGTATCAATATATAGAGAGAAAACCTCTGAAAATACTGAGGCTTTGGGGCACACTGAATTTGCAGTATGTAGAAATGTTTGGAACTCTGACAATCAAGTCTGGAGCTCAAGAGGGATTTGGATAGAGATGTGAGAGCTGAAAGATGAAGTGAAGTAATGAGACTGGAAGATACCACTTTGAAAGTCTGATGTTGAGGGTTGAGGACTTTGAGAAACATCTACACAAAAAGAAATTTATCCGGAAAAGAATCAGTGAAGGAAGGAGAACAAGATGGTGGAGGAGTAGGTGGACATGAAGTACAGCTCTCTGCACAGATACATCAGGAATACATCTTCAGACACAGAAGTGCATGCAGAACACTAGCTGAGAGTGGACAGGAGTACCTGACTAGAGGAAAAGAATATATAGAACCATGCAAAAGTAGATATTAAGCCCTGAGCCTTTGGAGTGGAGAACTGACTCCAAGACCTTAGACTACCAGAGAACTAACCCTAGGGGGTATCAAATAGTGTAGGGGCTTCCCTGGTGGTGCAGAGGTTAAAGCATCTGCCTGCAATGTGGGAGACCTGGGTTGGAGACCTGGGTTCGATCCCTGGGTCGGGAAGGTCCCCTGGAGAAGGAAATGGCAACCCACCCCAGTATTCTTGTCTGGAGAATCCCATGGATGGAGGAGCTTGGTGGGCTACAGTCCACGGGTCGCAAGGACTTCACTTGCGACTGAGCGACTTCACTTGCGACTGAGCGACTTCACTTTCTTTCACTTTCACTTTTCACACATAGGAAACTACTTGAATACAAGACCCAGCATCACCCAACCACCAGTAGCACCCTGTACAGGATGCCTCAGCTAAACAACAAACAAAACAAAAATACAAACCCAATCATCAGCAGACAGGATTACCACCTCACTCAGCCTTGCCCATCAGAGGAAAAACAAACAAACAAACAACTCAGCACAAATCTCATCCTATACTAAGCTTACACAAACCACTGGACCAACCTTAGGAGGGCAGAAACCAAAAGGAAAAAAGAATTCAACCTTGAAGCCTGGGAAAGGGAGACCTCAAACACAGTAAGTTAAAAAACAAAATGAAAAGGCAGAGAAATACTACACAAATGAAGGAACAAACTAGAAACACAGAAGTCCAAATAAATGAGGAGGAAATAGGCAAATTACCTGAAAAAGAATTCAGAATAATGATAGTAAAGATGATCAAAAACCTTGAAAACAAAATGGAGAAAATGCAAGAATCAGTTAACAAAGACCTAGAAGAATGAAAGAATAAACATACAGAGACAAACAATTACTGAAATTAAAAATACTCTAGAAGGAATCAATAGCAGAATATGTAAAGCAGAAGAACCTATCAGTGATTTCAAAGACAAAATGGTGTAAATAACTTCTGAAGAGCAGAATAAAATAAAAAGAATGAAAAGAACTGAGGATAGTCTCAGAGAGCTCTGGGACAGTATTAAACACACCAACATTGTAAATATGGGGGTCCCAGAAGAAGAAGAGAAAAAGAAAAGGTATGAGAAAATTTTTGAAGAGATTATAGTTGAAAATTTACCCAAAATGGAAAAGGAAAGAGTCAGTCAAGTCCAAGAGGCACAGAGAGTCCCATAGAGGATAAACCCAAGGAGAAACACACCAAGACACATATTAATCAAACTACCAAAACCTAAACACAAAGAAAGAAGATTGAAAACAACAAGTAACATACAAGGGAAACCCCATATGCTGAGAGGCTGATCTTTCCGCAGAAACTCTGCAGGCCAGAAGGGAATGGCAGGATATATCTAAAATACTGAAAGAGAAACATATACAGCCAAGGTTACTGCACCCAGCAAAGATCTCATTCAAAACTGATGGAGAAATAAAAAGCTTTTCAGACAAGCAAAAGTTAAGAGAATTCAGTATCACCAAATCAGCTTTACAACAAATGTTAAAGGGACTTATATAGTCAAAAAATACAAGAGAAGAAAAAAGATCTATAAAATCAACCCCAAACAATTAAGAAAATGGCAATAGGAACATATCAATAATTACTTTAAATGTAAATGGATTAAATGCTCCAACCAAAAGACAGAGACTGGCTGAATAGATACAAAACGGCTGAGTAGATACAAAAACAAAACCCACATAATATGCTGTCTACAAGAAACCCACTTCATACCTAAAAACACATATAGACTGAAAGTGAGAGGATGGAAAATAAATTCCATGCAAATGGGAAGCAAAAGAAAGCTGGAGTAGCAATCCTCATATCAGACAAAACAGACCTTAAAATAAAGATTACAAGAGATAAGGAAGAATACTCCATAATGATCAAGGGATCAATCCAAGAGGAAGACATAACAATTCTAAATATCTGTGTGCCCATCATAGGAGCACTTCAATACATAAGACAAGCACTAACAGACATAAAAGGAGAAATTGAGAGTACCACAATAATAGTAGGAGACTTTAACACCCCACTCACACCAATGGACAGATCATCAAAACAGAAAATAAGTAAGGAAACGCAAGTCCTAAATGATACATTAGATGAGATGGATCTCATTGATATTTTCAGGACATTCCATCCAAATGCAGAAGAATTTATCTTCTTCTCAAGTCACATAGAACATGCTCCAGGATAGATAACATTGTGGGTCACAAATCAAACCTCAGGAAATTTAAGAAAATTGAGATCATCAAGTATCTTCTCCAACAACAATGCTATGAGACCAGATATCAATTACCAGAAAAAATCTGTAAGAAACACCAACACATGGAGATTAAACAACACATTTCTAAATACTCAACAGGTTACTGAAGAAATCAAAAGGGAAATCAAAAAATTTCTGAAAACAAATGACAGTGAACATATCACAACTCAAAAACTATGGGATGCAGCAAAAGGAGTTCTAAGAGGGAAGTTTATAGCAATACAATCCTAGCTCAAGAAACAAGAAAAACATCGAATAGACAATTTAACAGTCAGTTCAGTCGCTCAGTCGTGTCTGACTCTTTGTGACCCCATGAACCACAGCACGCCAAGCCGCCTCGTCCCTCACCAACTCCCGGAGTCCATCCAAACCAATGTTCATCAAGTCGATGATGCCATCCAACCATCTCATCCTCTGTCGTCCCCTTCTCCTGCCCTCAATCTTTCCCAGCATCAGAGTCTTTTCCAATGAGTCAACTCTTTGCATTAGGTGGCCAAAGTATTGGAGTTTCAGCTTCAATATCAGTCCTTCCAATGAACACCCAGGACTGATCTCCTTTACGATGGACTGGTTGGATCTCCTTGTAGTCCAAGGGACTCTCAAGAGTCTTCTCCAACACCACAGTTCAAAAGCATCAATTCTTCAGCACTCAGCTTTCTTTATAGTCCAACTCTCACATCCATACATGACCATTGGAAAAACCATGGCCTGGACCAAACGGACCTTTGCTGGCAAAGTAATGTCTCTGCTTTTTAATATGCTGTCTAGGTTGGTCATAACTTTCCTTTCAAGGAATAAGCATCTTTTCATGTCATTGCTGCACCTAAAGAAACTTCTTTTCCAAAGAACAAAAAACCCCCCAAATTAGTAGAAGTTAAGAAATAATAAAGATCCAAGCAAAAATAAATGAAAAGGATTATAAAAGACTAACATGAACAACTATATCCCAACAAAATGGATAACCTGGAAGAAATGGACAGATTCTTTAGTTCAGTTCAGTCGTTCAGTCATGTCCGACTCTTTGTGACCCCATGGACTGCAGCACACCAGGCCTCCCTGTCCATCACCAAACTCCTGGAATTTACTCAAACTCATGTCTACCTTCTGTCGTCCCTTTCTCCTCCTGCCTTCAACCTTTCCTAGCATGAGGGTCATTTCAAATAAGTCAGTTCTTTGCATCAGGTGGCCAAGTATTGGAGTTTCAGCTTCAACACCAGTCCTCCCAATGAACACTCAGGATTGATCTCCTTTAGGATGGACTGGATCTCTTTGCAGTCCAAGGGACTCTCAAGAGTCTTCTCAAATACTACAGTTCAAAAGCATCACTTCTTCAGCGCTCAGCCTTCTTCACAGTCCAACTCTCACATCCATACATGACTACTGGAAAAACCATAGCTTTGACTAGACAGACATTTGTTGGCAAAGTAATGTCTCTGTCTTGTAATATGCTGTCTAGGTTGGTCATAACTTTCCTTCCAAGGAGCAAGAGTCTTTTAATTTCACAACTGCAGTCACCATCTGCAGTGATTTTAGAGTCCCCCCAAATAAAGTCTGCCACTGTTTCCATTGTTTCCCCATCTATTTGCCAAAAGTGATGGGACCAGATACCATGATCTTAGTTTTCTGAATGCTGAGTTTAAAGCCAACTTTTTCACTCTTGTCTTTCACTTTTATCAAGTGGCTCTTTAGTTGGGTGGTGTCATCTGCATAACTGAAGTTATTGGTATTTCTCCTGACAATCTTGATTCCAGCTTGTGTTTTATCCAGCCCAGCATTTCTCATGATGTACTCTGCATAGAAATTAAATAATCAGGGTAACAATATATACAGCCTTGAGGTACTCCTTTCCTGATTTGGAACCAGTCTGTTGTTTCATGTCCAGTTCAAACTGTTGCTTCCTGACCTGCATACAGATTTCTCAGGATGCAGGTTAGGGGGTCTGGTGTTCCCATCTCTTGAAGAATTTTTCAGAGTTTGTTGTGATCCACACAGTCAAAGGCTTTGGCATAGCCAATAATGCAGAAATAGATATTTTTCTGCAACTCTCTTGCTTTTTCAATGATTCAGTGGATGTTGGCAATTTGATCTCGGGTTCCTCTGCCTTTTGTAAATCCAGCTTGAACATCTGGAAGTTCATGGTTCATATATTGCTGAAGCCTGGCTTGGATAATTCTGAGCATTACTTTACTAGCATGAGAGATGAGTGCAATTGTGCGATAGTGTGAACATTCTTTGGCATTGTCTTTCTTTGGGATTGGAATGAAAACTGACCTTTTCCAGTCCTGTGGCCACTGCTGAGTTTTCCAAATTTGCTGGCATACTGAGTACAGCACTTTCACTGCATTCTTGGAAAAGTTCAATCTTCCAAGACTGAACCAGGAAGAAATAGAAATTATGAACAACCTAATTACAAGCACTGAAATTTAAGCCGTGATAAAAAAAACTTCCCCAAAAACAAAAGCCCAGGACCAGATGGCTTCACAGGAGAATTCTATCAAACATTTTAAGAGCTAATATCTATCCTTCTAAAAATCTTTCAAACAATTGCAGAGGAAGGAACACTTCCAAACTCATTCTACGAGGTCACCATCACTCCAATATCAAAACCAGACAAAGACAACACAAAAAAAGAAAACTACAGGCCAATATCACTGATAACATAGATTAAAAAGTCCTGAACAAAATTTTAGCAAACAGAATTCAGCAACACACCAAAAAGCTCATACACCACGATCAATTTGGATTTATTCCAGGAATGCAAGGATTCTTCAGTATATGCAAATTGATCAATGTGGTAGACTGTATTAACAAACTGAAACATAAAAGCCATATGATCATTTCAATAGATGCAGAAAAAGCCTTTGACAAAATTCAGCACCCATTTATGATTAAAACTCTTCAAAAAATAGGCATAGAAGGAACCTACCTCAACATAGTAAAGGCCATATGTGATAAGCCTATGGGAAACATTATTCTCAATGGTGAAAAACTGAAATCACTCCCCCTAAGATCAGGAACAAGACAAGGGTGTCCTTTCACCACTGTTATTCAACATAGTTCTGGAAGTCCTAGCTACAGCAATCAGAGAAGAAAAAGATATAAAAGGAATCCAGATCAGAAAAGAAAAAGTAAAACTCTCACTGTTTGCAGATGACATGATACTATACATAGAAAACCATAAATATAGTATCAGAAAATTACTAAAGCTAATCAGTGATTTTAGCAAAGTGGCAGGATACAAAATCAATACACAGAAATCACTTGCATTTCTATATACTAACAGTGAGATTTCAGAGAGAGAAATTAAGGAATCAATCCCATTCACCGTTGCAACAAAAAGAAATATCTAGGAATACACTTACCTAAGGAGACAAAAGAACAGTACACAGAAAATTAAAAGACACTAATGAAAGAAATCAAAGATGACATAAGCTGACGGAGAGACATTTCATGCTCCTAAGTAGGAAAAATCAACATTATGAAAATAACTAACTACCAAATGCAGTCTACAGATTTAATTTAATCCCTATCAAATTAACAATGGCATTTTCACAAAACCAGAACAAAAAATTTCACAATTCATATGGTAACACAAAAGACCCTGAACAGACAAAGCAGTCTTGAGAGAGAAGTATGGAGCTGGAGGAATCAACCTTCCTGACTTCAGATTATACTACAAAGCTACAGATATCAAGACAGTATGGCACTGGTACAAAAACAGAAATATAGGCAAATGGGAAAAGATAGAATGCCCAGAAACAAACCCATGCATCTATGGGTACCTTATTTTTGACAAAGGAGGCAAGAATATACAATGGGGCAAAGACAGCCTCTTCAATAAACGGTGCTGGGAAAACTGGACAGCTACACGTAAAAGAATGAAATTAGAACATTCCTAACACCATACACAAAGATAAACTCAAAATGGATTAAAGACATAAAAGTAGGACCAGAAATTATAAACTCTTAGAGGAAAATATAGGCAGAACACTTGATGACATAAATCAAAGCAAGATCTTCTTGCTTTAACCCCCCTCCTAGAGTAACAGAAATAAAAACAAAAGTAAACAAGTGGGACCTGATGAAACTTAAAAGCTTCTGCAGAGCAAAGGAAACTATAAGCAAGATGAAAAGGCAACCCTCAAAATGGGAGAAAATAATAGCAAATGAAACAACTGACAAAGGATTAATTTCAAAAACATACAAGTTGTTCATATAGCTCAACACCAGAAAAACAAACAACCCAATCAAAAAGTGTGAAAAAGACCTAAACAGACATTTCCCCAAAGAAGACATACAGATGGCTAACAAACACATGAAATGATGTTCAACATTGCTCATTATCAGGGAAATACAAATCAAAACTACAATGAGATATCACCTCACACCAGTCAGAATGGCCATCATCAAAAAGTCTACAAACAATAAATGCAGGAGGGGATGTGGAGAAAAGGGAATGCTCTTGCACTGTTGGTGGGAATGAAACTAATACAGCGGCTATGAAAGACAGTATGGAGATTCATTAAAAAACTATGAATAAAACCACCATATGACCCAGCAATCCCACTCTTAGCCATATACCCTGAGGAAACCAAAACTGAAAAAGACACATGTATCCCACTGTTCATTGCAGCGCCATTTACAACAGCTCAAACATGGAAGCAGTCTAGATTTCCATCGATAGATGAATGGATACAGAAGTCGTGGTACATATACACAGTGGAATATTACTCAGCCTTATAAAGGAATGCATTTGAGTCCGTTCTGATGAGGTGGATGAACCTAGAACCTATTATACAGAGTGAAGTGAGTCAGAAAGAGAAAGATAAATATCATATTCTAACATATATATACGGAATCTAGAAAAATGGTACTGAAGAATTTATTTTCAGGGCAGCAGTGGAGAAAGACATAGAGAATAGACTTCTGGATGTGGGGAGAGGGGAGGAGAGGGTGAGATACATGGAAAGAGTAACATAAAAACTTACATTACCATGTGTAAAATAGATACCAACAGGATTTGCTGTATGGCTCAGGGAACTCAAACAGGGTCTCTATGTCAATCTAGAGGGGCAGAAGATGGGAGGGAGGTTTAAAAGGGAGGGGATATATATATACACCTATGGCTATTTCATGCTGAGGTTTGACAGAAAAAAAATTCTATAAAAATTCTATAAAACAAGAGAACAACCTTGGGGCAGGGTCCTGGTACCCTCCTAAACGAATATACATAACAATATATTTGAGCTATTTTGCAGATACTGAAACCCCTACCAAAAGAAGTTAACAGTGTGCTTCCCAAAAGCATCTAGACTCCAGATTGGCTGGACCAGGAGATTGATGATGCTGACTCCCAATTACCTCACCACCAACCAATCAAAGAATGGCTATGAGCTGATCACACCCTCCTCTTTGAACCATTACTATAAATCTCATTACCTCCTCTTATGCCAACAAAATTTTGAAGGCATTAGTCTGCTATGGCTCCCTTTGCCAGGCGAAGCAATAAAGCTATTCTTTTCTATTTCACTCCCCCCCCGCAAAAGAATCAGTGAAGGAAACTCAAGGGAATGGCCAGAGGTAGGAACAGAAACTACAATGTACAAGGTCAGAAGAGCAAATATAAAAACATACAACTTCTAGAAAGAAGACAACTTGGAAAATCAAGTGTCAACTTATACACAGTAAGAACTGAGAAGTTACTGACGGGATGGGTAGCAAGAGGTCAGGTTTCATGGAATTACTCTCCTTTAACAACTATGAAGAAGAAATGCAAAAAGGCAGAATGGTTATCTGAGGAGGCCTTACAAATAGCTGAGAAAAGAAGCAAAGCGAAAGGCAAAGGAGAAAAGGAAAGGCATACCCATTTGAATGCAGAGTTCCAAAGAATAGCAAGGAAAGATAAGAAAGCCTTCCTCAGTGATCAGTGCAAAGAAATAGAGGAAAACAATAGAATGGGAAGATCTCTTCAAGAAAATTAGAGATACCAAGGGAACATTTCATGCAAAGATGGGCTCAATAAAGGACAAAAATGGAAGCATAAGATATTAAGAAGAGGTGGCAAGAATACACAGAAGAACTGCACAAAAAAGATCTTCATGACCCAGATTACCACAATGGTGTGATCAATCACCGAGAGCCAGACATTCCAGAATGGGAAGTCAAGAGCGCCTTAGGAAGCAACACTACGAACAACGCTAGTGGAGGTGATGGAATTCCAGCTGAGCTATTTCAAATCCTAAAAGATGATGCTGTCAAAGTACTACACGCAATATGCCAGCAAATTTGAAAAACTCAGCAGTGGCCACAGGACTGGAAAAGATCAGTTTTCATTCCAATCCCAAAGAAAGGCAATGCCAAAGAACGTTCAAACTACCGCACAATTGCATTCATCTCACATGCTAGTAAAGTAATGCTCAGAATTCTCCAAGCCAGGCTTCAGCAATACGTGAACTGTGAACTTCCAGATGTTTAAGCTGGATTTAGAAAAGGCAGAGGAACCAGAGATCAAATTGCCAACATCCACTGGATCATCAAAAAAGTAGAGACAATTCCAGAAAATCATTTACTTCTGCTTTATTGACTACGCCAAAGCCCTTGACTGTGTGAATCACAACAAGCTCTGAAAAATTCTTCAACAGATGGGAAAACTAGACCACCTGACTTGCCTCCTGATACATCTGTATGCAGATCAAGAACCAACAGTTAGAACTGGACATGGAACAACAGACTGGTTCCAAATCAGGAAAGGAGTACATCAAGGCTGTATATTGTCACCCTGCTTATTTAACTTATATACAGAGTACATCATACGAAATGCCAGGCTGGATGAAGCACAAGCTGGAATCAAGACTTCTGGGAGAAATATCAATAACCTCAGATATGCGGATGACACCACCCTTATGGCAGAAAGTGAAGAAGAACTAAAGAGTCTCTTGATAAAAGTGAAAGACAAGAGTGAAAAAGTTGGCTTTAAACTCAGCATTCAGAAAACTAAGATCATGGTATCTGGTCCCATCACTTTTGGCAAATAGATGGGGAAACAATGGAAACAGTGACAGACTTTATTTTGGGGGCTCCAAAATCACAGCAGATGGTGACTGCAGCCATGAAATTAAAAGACACTTGTTCCTTGGAAGAAAAGCTATGATCAACCTAGACAGCATATTACAATGCAGAGATATTACTTTGCCAACAAAGGTCTATCTAGTCAAAGCTATGGTTTTTCCAGTAGTTACATATGGATGTGAGAGTTGGACGATAAAGAAAGCTGAGTGCCAAAGAACTGATGCTTTTGGACTGTGGTGTGAAGACTCTTGCGAGTCCCTTGGATTGTGAGGAGATCCAGTCAGTCCATCCGAAAGGAAATCAGTCCTGTATTTTCTTTGGAAGCACTGATGCTGAAGCTGAAACTCCAATATTTGGCCATCTGATGTGAAGAACTGACTCATTGGAAAAGACCCTGATGCTGGGCAAGATTGAAGGTGGGAGGAGAAGGGGACATCAGAGGATGAGATGGTTGGATGGCATCACTGACTCGATGGAAATGAGTTTGAGTAAGCTCCGAGAGCTGGTGTCGGACAGGGAAGCCTGGCATGCTGCAGTCCCTGGGGTCGCAAAGAGTCGGACACGACTGAGCGACTGACTTGAATACCTATGTCAGGCACAATACTAGTTTTCCCATGTCTAAGCAAACCAGGAAGGGGGACCAGAGTCAGATGAGAAAGCATTAAGAATTAAACACTGATTATGACAGCCTTCCATAAGGAATCTTTGGTAAAGGGTAGCAATAAAATGAAATGATAGACTGAAAGGAAACCAGACCAATGAAAGAAAAAAAGTTATTTTACATATTAAGAGTGAAATAGAAGAATCCAGTGAAGATGGAGAAATGAACACAGTGCAAAGCAAAGGTCCAGGAGAAGGCAGGAAATTAGAAACCAGTACCACCCGTGGGGGCTTTTAGGGGGTGAGCCTTGGAAAGTGGGAAGGGATGAACAGTTCTCTGAAGTAGGCAGAAGGGAGCAAGGTGTTATAACATGCCTTCCCTCTCTTTAAAACAATAGATATGAACGCAGCAAGAGTCTAAGGCTACAAGACAAGAATACACATTCCCTAAAGAAAAACTGAATTGAGTACAGACTAAATATCTGGAAGTTTTACCAGCTAGATATAAAAATTGATTAATATAGAAGAAATATATTTCAGTGGAATGGTAGATGCACATGTGAGAAATAGATTTCAATGCTAGCAAAACTGTGAAATTTGCATAGCATATATATTTTAAGAACCAAGAATCTAATTATGTTCAAAAATAATACAAAGCTTCTATAGTCTCCAGTTGTTTAAAAAAATACAAATTTTTTTTGTAGCTTAAATTTATAACAAAACAATCTTCAACACCTTGATTTGGTATCTCAAGGTCAAATACAAAAAGAAATGTATAAAAATATTTATTGTACATAAATCTGTTACATTTTACACTGGAGAGGAAAAATGGTGCACATTTTTCCTTATCATGGAAGGCATTATCATAAAATTCAGGTTATGAAGATGGAAGTGTGGCAAGAAATGTCACATTACAATGGAGCACTATGTTTCAGAAAACCATTCATTAGAAAGAAAACAAATGAATGTTTTATGCTACTTGCCAAGTGAGAAAACTTTAAATGAGACTATTTAAAATAACAGGATTATAAATATCATTGCTAACTTTTTTGGCCCCCAAAGTGTGGGCTTAACTATTGATATTATCAAAATATGTACTTTTTTTCTTTTCTTTAACTGAAACAACAGAGATTCACCATATAACACAGGGAATTATACCCAATATCATGTAATAACTTACAGTGGAATATAATCTGCAAAATACATATTTTTGATGCCTGGCAATAGTAGGTCCCACCACAACTGGGTCTGTGCAGCAAAGATGAGCAAGCCTACCAGTAGTGTCCAGAAAGTATAGCAAACAAACAAGCTTACATGGCCCAAAATGCTTCCACTACATCAGTGAGAGGCTAACCAGACTGCTCATGTATTGATATAAGTAATCCTATAGGCCTCAAACCATAAGAGAAAAACTTTCATGACTATAAGCCCTATTTACTTGGGGGCTCAAATCCCAAACTGAAAGTATTCTGAACATTCATACCAATATATTAAAAATGGATAGAGAATATGGTAACCATGGAGGCCCAGCCACTATACTGCCCATCATATACACTTACTGAGGCCAGAATAATTTCTGGAGTAAACCTCTGCAGATAGAAAGCAGTTCTACTGGAAACTAAAGTCTCAGGGCCAAGTTTGAAGACCAACATTTTTTTCAGTGAGATTAACAGCTGAAGTGATACCTATCAGTTCCAGGTTGAGAAGGCAAACAAGTAGCGACCAGGAGAAGAGAAAAGAGCAGGGAAAGCATGAAGGTTTGCTGAAGCTCAAAGGTGGGCTCAGAGGCAATGAAGGACTAAGATAGGGAATGACAGCAACTGGTTGATAAAGAAACCTCTCAGTTGGAGATTTCAGAAGTAAAACACATGCTTCCTGTGAGACAACTCAAGAGCAAAGCTGCACATAAAATGAGAAGTAAAAATCCTGAAACTGGGCAACTCAGGACATGTAAAAACTGAACAAGACAGAGAAAGCTACAGAGTCCATGCAGTGGTAAACCAGTGAGCTGACTAACGACCAGCTGCCAAAGAACAGGCAGGAAGTGCTATAAAACCCAGGGGGCAGGAGTTAGTAGTCAAACTCACTAAGGAAGAAGTAAGGAAAGGGAAGCAAGGTGATTCTGATTTTTGTCTTTCAACAAAGTTTAAAAATAAAAAATAAAAATCAGATTCTGATTTTTTTTTCTTTCAAAAATATTTACATTGTTAACTATGGTGGACAAGGCAGGAATAAAAATTGAAAACAGCTTTACCTTTACCATATTTAAGGCCTCTGGACCTCATGTAATGTTTAAGAGTAATGAAGGATTATCAGTAACAAAGGATTCAGTTGACTTTCTGATCCTTCCACTGACCAGGCTAATGTACCTGGGAATCCCTGACAAGCTTTCTCCTTGACTGACTGTCCCAAGTCATTTAAAAAGAAAGTAACTGGGCCCAGACTCCATGAATGTGGAACAGCTATCAGAACTTGACCCTAGCCTCACACTCCCAACCAACACAAACATCCAATTTCTAGAAAATCACTTATGATGAAAAAGAAGTATTATAAGGTTTAGCAGTTTGCAGAGATTTTTAACCACACTTATCAATAACCATCTGCGTAGAAGTGTAGCATATATGATTTCATGGTTGTTCTGTAGATGTAGAGAAAGCCAGTTCACTTATGAGCTAAACAAACATATCACATACTAATGACATGTACAAATAGGTGATTAACTTCTGTGCTCTCAGAAGCACTCTTAATTGTCAGGAGTATTTGAGTAAACACAGCATAAATTGAAGAACTTCCTAGGGGGAAGGGAGAGTGGAGGTTAGATGACCCAATTTACAGATTAGAAAACCAAGGCACAGAGAAGTTAAATGTCTCAGTGGAAGGCTTCACAGCTGGTTAGTGGCTCGGCTGAGGTAAGAGCAGCACTGTCTCAAGCCTTTCTTCAATGATCTACCCGCAACCCCACTGCAAGATGCAAATATCCAGCCAAACTGGGCTAGAGTTTCCAATAAGGAATAAGACTTTATGCTCTTTTTGAAATGTGAAATAAGATGACAGAATCAGAAGGAAGAGTGAGAAGAAATTAAGAAAAAATTATTTGCTTGATATAAAATAATATTAATTTAAAACTATACCTTTATTGCTTCAGATGAAAGTATATTTTCCTTTTTCTGACTTGTGCTCATGGGCTCATTTTCAACACTGGAAAAAAAAAAGTTTTTTTTTTTAATTAAAAGAGAATTACTAAAATCATACAGTTTCTGTGTTTAATGCAAAAACTGAAAGGTCCTTTTTAATCTGTAATGCCCCAAAGATTCACATACAAAGTGCTACACTAAGAAGCTATTGATTTGAGCATCTATACTTGAAACATACATTCAAAGATGCTCATCAGGCTCCAGACATTTTGGTGAGTCCATTCTGCTTTATGACCAGCATCACACCAACGACGCACCTGAACAACGGAGCAAGAGTGTACAACCATCATAATCTTGGAAAGTGTTGGCACTCTTTTTTGACTCTATTTATATTAAGTTTCTCAGTCTTTTTTTAAGCTCAGTCTTTTTTTAACCCTATGCTAAGAGTTATTTGAAATATATTTCTACTCAGCAAATTTTTATAAACATACAGGGTCATCTAGAGATTTCTGGGAATACTTAAAAGAGATTCAAAAAAAAAAAAAAAAAGAGAGAGAGAAAGAGAGAGAGATATAGGTTTATCTGATCCAAAGTATGTTCTTGGGCTTCCCTGGTGGCTCAGACAGTAAAGAATCTGCCTGCAATGTGGGAGACCTGGGTTCTATCCCTGGGTTGGGAAGATCCCTTGGAAGAGGGCAAGGCAACCCACTCCAGTATTCTTGCCTGGAGAATCCTCATGGACAAAGGAGCCTGGCAGCTGTATAATCCATGGAGTCGAAAAGAGTCAGACACAACTGAACGACTAAGTACACACAAGTGTGTCCCAGATGGTGCCTTAAAAATCTGATTTTCCAAATAGTCACTTTTAACTGTCTTGTCTGGAATACCTTCACAGATGTCTTATAAGATGTCATAATAACCTATTTTGCCTATTAGGTACATATACATTTTAGATCTAAATAATTAACTCTTTACGTTGACATGTTATTTTGTTTTCATACTTTCATAATCTGAGACAAATTGAGTAGCTTCACTCTAAAGATTATTGTGGCACTCTACCATGAACTGGGAATCATGCATGGCCTTGAGGATTTAAGAACAAGTAAGTCAGGATCTTTGAAAAACAAGGTCTAGTAGGGGAGACTGATAAACTAATAATATAGTTTGGTACAAGTTATAACTGCTGAATGAATGAGGTGCCATGGAGCACAGAGGAGGCAAGAGGCAGAGACTCTGCCCGCTCAGTCAAGTGCCCATGCAGGAGGTACAAAGGCAGGGGTTGATAATGATACGGTATTTGACGGGTAGCTTAGTCAATAAAGAATATGCCTGCAATGCAGGAGATCTGGGTTCGATTCCTGGATTGGGACGATCCTCTGGAGAAGGAAATGGCAACCCACTCCAGTATTCTTGCCTGGAGAATTCCATGGACAGAGGAGCTTGTCAGACTATAGTCCATGGGGTCGCAAGAGTTAGACAGGACTTAGCGACTAAACCACCACCACCACCACGTTCTGTTTGTTTGTTTTAAGGTAAGACTGAAGCACAGGATCTTGTGACAGGCAGCGATAATCCTGCTAGAGATGAGAATGAGAACAGAGGTTAGTGGATGCCAGACCAAGAAGAACCTGTCTGACCCATCACAGAATGTGACCTTTGTTCTGCTAGCACTGGGAAGCCTTCAGGCAGGAGAATGACTGGGTGGGGAAAAATACATGGATGGAATCGTGGTGACTGGCAGGAGAGGGAATGCAAAGAGGGGTTCCACAGCTCCCACTAGGATACTAAGCAAGGACACCATTTGTGCTACTTAAGATTTTCTATCCATATAATCCAGTACAATTGAGCCGACTATCCATCCAGGCAACAAATGACAAAAAAAAAAGGAAAAAAATAGATGATGAACACCTGGAAAATACAATGGATTCAAATTTCATTCAGTCTCAGACTCTATACAGGAATACAAGGACAGAAAAGATATAGCCATGCTCAAATGCCAGTAAGAAAAATTAAGCATGTAAATAAATACATAAGCTGTGTTTAAAATATGAAAACTCCATAGGGAAAAATAGGGACTAAGTAGAAAAAAAATGTACAAGTCAGAACTGTGACCTATATACATGGACATGTCTATAAAATAATGTCTCAAATGGTTAACATTTTAAATGTGAGTGGGTTATCTTTGTTTTTTCCTGTTTTACTAGGCTTATCTTTTGCCATAAGGTTATTTATAATTCAGTTTTTTTAAAAATTAAATGTCAATACTTGTCTATTTAAGCTCAAATCAAAGAAAAGAGACTGGCAAAATACACATAAAAAGAGCATAATATAAACATTTGGGGTATAACCATGAATACTACTGACCTTGGTGATTTGATAAGTGTATTTTCTAACTACAGTCTATTTTGAATCTAGTTAATTTCTAAATATAATCTATCTAAATATACAATAGACAGTTTAGTATGCTAGTTCAAGATTTCTGAAAGGATACTTATTTAGAGTGTTCACAGCATATTCTATAAGCTTGGAGAATGCAATGGCAACTCACTTTAGTATTCATGCCTGGAGAATTCCGTGGACAGAGGAGCCCGGCAAGCTTCAGCCCATGGGGTCACAGAGAGTCGGACATGACTGAACGACTAACACTATAAGCTTACTGCCTTACTGAAACTGTATGTGAAAACAGTAAAAAGTGTCTTTCCCAGTACAAAAGCTCTGCAGAAAATGCAGCTCAGGGTCCATGGGATTTAAGGCAGAAGTTAGGATTTTCAAGTAGCTATAATTATTTCCACACTGTAAACACACACAAAATGCCAAAAAAAAAAAAAGTTTTAAGTCAGAACATAAGTATTCTACATTGCGCAAACAACTGAAGAATTTAAAGCTGAAATCACCAAGAACAGTTAATACTTGACACTTTGTAAAGCTTTTTGAAAGTTATATCCTAAGGTTTACCTTTCATGAATCTTATGGCTAAACCGAAATTTTAAAATGCGTCAAGTTTTAAAACAACATTTTAAAATTCTGGATTAAGTGAAAAATCACTGCTTCAGTTAAAGCTTTCCCCACGTCCTTCCTGGATGTCTGGAGTCCCTTCTCCATTCGTCTCTGTCTCTGACATCCTCTGGATGGCTCTGGTTCAATCCATTCTTCTTAGATACAGTGATCATTAATCTGACCATGATACTCTCCTGCTCAAAAACTCCTTCAGTGATTCTCCATCAGCTGATGAATGAAATGAAGAGTCCTTAGTGTAACTATAGAAAGTTCTTCATGACCTGGTTGCAGACACACCTGTCACCTAGAACCCATTCTCAGAACACACCAAATTCACATACCAGCAAACTACTTTCTCCTCCTGGCTGCAACACCCTTCCCCACCCTGTCTAACTTCTAATCCTTCCCAATTGATTTCTATGTTAACCTGTAATTTGTGTGCCCCCACTATACAGAGTGAGACCCCTCAAACATTCCTGCTAGTAATTACCATAATGGCTGGTTGGTTGTCCATTTGTCTAACTAGATTTGAACTCATATAACCCAGGGACTGTATAATTCATGGCTGTATCCCAAAGCCTAGCATCGCGCTTGGCACTATGAAGGCATTCAAGTATTGTTTCTCAGATGGACTGTAAAAATAACTGCTATCAAACATTCTGGTTGTGTGTGCTTAATCAGAAAACACTGTGCCATTAAGAACAATATAATAATACACAGTAGTCCTTTTTCCTTAATGACACACTAGTATGTAAGTCTCTTGAAAGAATATACCATCCACTCTCATCCAGCAACAACTTTCTCAAAAGATATAAAAAAGAGAAGTTGGGCTGGGAGAAGATTACTCGATAGGAACAAGGGTATTTTCAACTGACTTACAAACAAAACACACAAAAATTAGGACAGGATTCATAAAGATACTCGAAACACTGGATATTTAGATGTCAGCCTAGATTTAAAAAAAAGAAAAAGAAAGAAAAGGAAAAGAAGAAGAAATATCAACGGAAAAGTCTCAAAAGGCTTGGAAATGGTACTCTCAGACTCAAAAATAAAATACAAGAGAAAGAAAAACTTTTCAAATTCAGATGATCTCAAACCTTAAGAAAGACAAGCCTTTCCTATTGTTCTCTCACAATTTAATCCCCTTTGGGACCTGGGAGTATTTCAATAGCAGTATTTTTAGAAAGCACACATTCTGCTCAAGGCAGGGAGTTGAGGGGGCAGGCATCATGATCACACTTGGGTACAAATAAGATTACCTTGAATTTTAACATCCTCATCTAACTTAGCTAACACAACTCGGGAAATTAAATCTAGATAAGCATCAAGGTCAAAGTGACACAGAAGCTCCTCATTTTTGATGCAGCCTTATGCAGCCTTATTTAGACCATAGCTGAAAACCAGGAATCCAATGTACAGCCATTAAGAATCCACTTACTTTATGCCAGACATAAAATAAAACAAACCTCCCGGGCCATAAAAAAAAAGGAGGCATATTTACATTCTAAAGCTCAAATAATTTACAGAGTCCCTATCCTGTCACTTAAAATATCTTACACTATTACTTTTAATCAAATTCTAACAAGATTCTCCAACTCAGAGAAAGTAAGGAAGAGAAAACTAGGTCCAAGAACTCAGTCACCAGACACATCCTTGCACTTTTTAGGTGCCAGACGCTGTTCTCGGTACACACTAGGAAACGAGCAGTGAACACGCCAGACAACACCCTGGCCCTCTTTCCCTGAGAATCCCTCTCTAGAGGCACCATAATCACCTGCACAGTTGTTTATTAAACAGATGTAGGGGCCTGGCAGTCAAGGATTCCAGCTGGAGTGGGGCCCAGGAATCCACATTTTCCACAACTGGCCCCCTCTTCCCTGGGTTGTTCAGATGCAGGCCATCCTCTGATCACGTTCTTGATAAACAACAGCGTGAGAGCCTCTTTACTGAGCTGAAACCAGCAACCGAGAGTTGCACAGAGAAGAGAATGATCTGGTTGGAGGGATATCCATTATTTCAATGTGTTATATGGTGATAATTAAAGGATAGGTATCAATTTTTTCAAAAGCTTACTCCTGTGAAATAGCACCCATTTTGCAACACTGATGTTCAGCAGAGATGGTCCCAGTGAAAAGCTGTTGCCTGAACGAACATGCAGGGTATGTGAAGTCCAGAGGGACGGGAAAAAAGTCCCCTCTTTGACTGTTCACCACGGACTGAAACCTAAGGGATGCCGCCTGCCCTCTTCCAGAGTCAGTCCCTCAAGCGGTAAGAATGCCACTTCCTAGACGGTCACTGGATTGTCATGCAGGAGCGGATGTGGCTGGAGGCAGGGTGAGGAAGACAAAGTTCTTCACTCCTCCCCCTGCTGCAACAAGGCAGCTGAGTACCACCTCTTACTCTGCTGTTTCTCTCACACACTGTTATGGTGGCTGCATCAGAAAAATCTGGAAATATTGAAGAACTGAATACAGCGTCCATAACTGCCTTCCAAAGGCCAGCCCACTTTTCAGTGGATTCTCAAGCCTGTGATTTCTTGCTATTTCCAGAAAGGCAATCTCTGGTACTGGTAACATCATGGCCATAATCCTGAGCATTCTCAAACTCAAGGTGACTTCATAGAAGGTGGTGCCTTGTTTGGGGCTTCCCCAGTGGCTCCGCAGGTAAAGAATCCTCCTGTAGTGCAGGAGACACAGGTTTGATCCCTGGGGAAGGACGATTCCCCTGAAGAAGGAACCGGCAATCCGCTTCAACACTCTTGCCTGGGAAATCCCAATGACAGAGAAGCCTGGTGGGCTACAGTCCATGTGCCTGCAGACAGTTGGACACGACGGAGCGATGGAACACACATGCCTGGTTTGGGCATGGCCTTATTTCTAAGCAGGACCCCCAACCCACTACCCGCAGGAACTTGCCACCATTCCTAGGGGCCTATGCTGAGGACTTCTCTGCCTCCTCTCTTTCCCACTCTAGGTTTTCACTTTCATCCTAGAAGGGGCAGTCTACAGTACTAGCAATATAGCTGAGGACCGGGAATGAGAATACAGGTTAATCTGTTTCTCTCTTCCCTCACTAACATAAAACCCTGATAGTTCTGGAAACCTGGTCCACATCACTTCAGTAAAGCCTTGGAGGACTAAATGAAAAAGACTATGGAACAAGGAGGGGATCTCTTCCCAACCCACTCCCTTTCTTGCTGTTACCAGAAGCGAAAAGCTCTGCAAAAACTCGAAATGGACAGAGGTCTGTTTCAGGGATGGCATCTTATGGACAAAAGGCTCTTCAGTCAAAATGCCCCTTTCTGGATCTTCCTTTTTCAAACACGTACATTGAAAGGGTCAGACCAGCCCTCTGCCAGATCTAAAATCACATATGACCCTCCAATAAGCAGAGAGAAAGAGGAAAAGGCAGATGAATCTTGAGGCTTTTGTGGTAAAGAAAGAGAAAGACTGCGATCAAGAAGCCAATTCAGTTAAAATATTAGGGCGTGACAACAAGTAGACAGAGCTTCTACTGTCCCTGACTTCAAAGTGACTGAGGCCACCAGGGGCCTGTCCTCTATTCCCTTGGATTTCTCCCTCTCACTGTCACTCAAGTGCTGAAATATAGGTTGAACTTTACCCCAATACCCTCCAAAGGGCCTGCTCACGCCATGGGGCACCTACACTACCTTGGGGATCTTTTCTTAGAAACACATCTTCACCAGACAAGCTCTAGAGTTCTCTTTGCTCACTGTTGTACTGAAGGTACTGTGTGGTTGTGGTTAGTCGCTCAGTCATGTCCGACTCTTTGTGACCCACAGATTATAGCCTATTAGGCTCCTTTGTCCACGCGGATTCTCTAGGCAAGAATACTGGAGTGGGTTGCCATGCCATCCTCCAGGGGATTTTTCCAACCTTGGGACTAAACCCAGATCTCCCACATTGCAGGCAGATTCTTCACTGTCTGAGCTACCAGGGAAGTCCAACTGAAGGTACAGTATATTACAGATTAAACTGACTTTTATCTACTGGCCTGAAGCCCCACCCAGCATCTCCAACCCTGCTTCTGTGGGGATAAAAACAGAGTTCCACACTGACAATTTCCAAACAACCATCTGGAAAACGGTCCATTCATAAACAGTGACTGCCAGCAGTAGAGTAGTACTTGCATTTTTTTTAATGACCATTAGCAGAATATAAAACAGGTGGTTATGGCTATTTCTGGGTTTCAAATTAAAAGGTAAGTAAAAGCTGCACTTTTAAGACAGTCAAATAGCATGCATTTTAGCTCAAACATCCAGTCTCTCGATGTTAGACCTCTTTGGAGAGAAACTAGGAGCAGGGAGGAGAGTAATAGGTATGATCATGAAGCTCTATGGCTTTGCAGTCTTAGAGCTTCTGACAGTTCTTTCCCCATAATGTCAACCCTCTCCTGTAATTTTTCTATCTACCTGGAAGCTGATTTACTTTTGTTCCTATCACATGCTCCCAAAATGAGACCCAAAATTACAGTTTAATCAGAGGCTACAAAGTGAGACTCTCAGGCAGTTTGACGTGACCTGAGGTGTCCATCTACACGTGACATCAGCAACTGCTGTATTCTCCCAAAGTCCTCTTCCTCAAACCCCTCAGATGCTAAACATTTGTGACCAACCTCACAAGGATCAATACCCTCATCTTTTGCTGCGACATGAACTCAAAGCAGTACTCTAGCTGCCGTCTAGAATGGGACACTCATTCATGTACCACTTGACATACCACCTGAGAGAGGAGCTCTGGAGACCCCAGAACAGGTGAGCCTGGACCTTCCCAGTGGCTGACCAAGATTGACCTCACCTCCAACTCAGACCCTTCCTCCTCTGTCAAGTCTTCTGAGACCAACAAGCTAATAAACTATTTAAGAGGATACAAATATATATGCACATACAAACCCATGCTCAAGTGATAGTTTTCTTAAAAAGTAATCTTATCATCTCAACTCCTGACCAAGGCTGACCTCATCTGGCCCCGGCTCCTTTCCATTCTGTTGTCTCTGCCTATTCTGACACCTGTGCCAACAGGAGCCTGCCCCAGGATCTTGACACAGGCTTTTCCCTCTGCCTGGAAAGTCCTTTGCTCTGATTTGCTCATTTCCTGATCCCTGGGTCAAGAAGATTTCCTGGAGAAGGAAATAGCAACCCACTCCAGTATTCTTGCCTGGGAAATCCCATGGACAGAAGAGCCTGCTGGGCTACAGTCCATGGGGTCACATAAAGTTGGACATCACTGAACGATAAACATTCATTCACATTAATTCAAGTATCACGTAGGTCTTGGGTCAGGTGTCCCCCAGCAGACAAGCCTCACGAGCATCCTCTCTATACCTTACTCCACATTCACTACTTCTGTCACGTCCTCTTCCCTCATCTGACTTTATTTTACTGCAAAGCACGTCATATACAAATCTATATAACTTTCCCATCAGAATACAGACCCTCTGCAAACAGAGACACATTAAGACATTCACACTAGATTCTGAAAAGTGATGACCCATCTAAGATCTTTCAAAAGATTAAAATTAAATTATTTTGATTATTTCTAAGAGTATATGTACTATTGTATAAAATGATAAGGCACCAATGTTAAGTGGGGGAAAAAAATCAAGTTTCAAAATCCTGAAGACGACTTTTACTTTTTCTAAAAATATGTATACATGTAGACACACATATCAGAAGTGATCTAGCAGAATAGCACTTGTCTCTGGGTGGATAGGGTTATGTATGACTTGTGTTTTTTTCTTCTTTTTGATTTTCCTTTAATTTCATACCTGTTTTAGAAGAGCATATATTACTATTCAAAGGCAAGCAAAACAAACAAAAAAATCCCAAAATATTGTAGTTGATTCTAAAAAGCAAACAAGAACAAGTCAGTGAAAAAATGCAAGCAATGAACCTAGAGAAGACAAACAGCTAAATACTAATAGTACAAATAGTACATAATAGCAATTTCTTTGTATCATAATAAATGTAACATTGCCAAATAAGATCTTATCTGCCGATCTATAATAGAACAATGGAAAAATTAAATTGATTACCACACACATTTTCAGCTTTGATTTATACAGCACAATGCCACCTGTCCAGCCAGGGTATGCTCTTTAGTACTTTGACAGCAAAGATAATAAAAGGCTAAGAGTTTACATCTCACGCTACCTGTTCCCAGCTATCAAAATATAAAATTCAAAGAATTTCATTCCTTGTTATAAGCACAGCAGTTACAGAAAAAAAAATTATGACCTGCAAAGGTAATATCCATATTTTGTATAAATTTTAATATAAAGAGTAAAGCAGAAATTTCTAACATATCATGCTGCTATCACATAAACTTAGTACTCATGAGAGCATTCAAATACCATTTTCATGTCATTTCTGTCATTTGTGTTATTTATCATAAAGGACATAAAAGATGTGCTCCTTCAAAAGTATGTTGCGCTATTCTAAACAGCTGTATTTTATATACATGGAAAAGTTGACTTTTGATTTAATCCCCAAATTATAACACTTATTTTGGCTGAATGAATAAAGAGAAGTGGAAAGAGATATAAAATAGCTCAATCCTCATCTACCATCACCAGAAACCAATACAGATTGTCTAAAGTTTACAAATAAAGACTAGCAAATAGACACGTGTACAGAAAGATCAGAGGAACAGATTGAAGGAGATTAAAACAGTTTCCTCTAGGAGTGGGCCCACCCCTGTCAAATACTCCACAGCCCGTGAGACATGCTGGTACTTATTTTAAGAAGGGAAGAAAGATTTGTGCTATGTCTGCCTTCCCCACAAAACTGCAGGAGTGTTTTGAACCAATGCCGTGCTGCACTGGATTCCCAGAGGTTAGCACAGCGCCTGGCATGAGTGGTACCAAAGGGATTCTTGTTAAAAACATTGGTAAGCTTTTCAAATCAAATGATGAAAACGTTAGGAACACACAGAGGAAATACCCAAAGCATTTTCATATGTGATCTTTCCAGTAAAACAGAAGTCTTCCTAACCTATACTGCATACGCCTGTTACCCTACAGAGTTTTGGCTGTCATTCTAAAGCTGGAAGAGATCTTAGCTATGAGGGCTATCTCCTTTCCTTTATAATCAAAGACTGAGAGAATATTTCAGCTCAGAGTCACATGAGTACTCAAAGTGAATGATTTAGGTGATCTCACAAAAATGAGTTGGTATTTTTGAGGCTCTGTTAACTCAACCCAGTTTCATGTTGCAGATTAAAAATACATATACCTCCCTCATACCTGCAGAAAGTATCTAAATATCCAATTATTCTGCATTATAAATATTCCATTTATTTGTAGCCTCGATCGTAACTTTTCTCACTTGAACAAGTGAATGGAGTTCAATCTTCCTTTGGAGAATTTGTGACAACTCACTCACTCACTTCAGTTGCTCAGTCGTGTCTGACTCTCTGCGACCCCATGAATCGCAGCAGCCAGGCTTCCCTGTCCATCACCATCTCCCGGAGTTCACTCAGACTCATGTCCATCAAGTCCGTGATGCCATCCAGCCATCCCATCCTCGGTCGTCCCCTTCTCCTACTGCCCCCAATCCCTCCCAGCATCAGAGTCTTTGCCAATGAGTCAACTCCTCGCATGAGGTGGCCAAAGTACTGGAGTTTCAGCTTCAGCATCATTCCTTCCAAAGAAATCCCAGGGTTGATCTCCTTCAGAATGGACTGGTTGGATCTCCTTGCAGTCCAAGGGGTTCTCAAGAGTCTTCTCCAACACCACAGTTCAAAAGCATCAATTCTTCGGCGCTCAGCCTTCTTCACAGTCCAACTCTCATATCCATACATGACCACTGGAAAAACCATGGCCTTGACTAGACGGACCTTAGTCGGCAAAGTTTTTTTTTTGTTTGTGCCAACAAAGGATCATAAATCCTCTTTTATCCTCTTTTATACAAAGATATTCACTAGGTCATAACCAGTTTTCTGAGATAGGTAATTCATATAATTTTTTAAGTATAAAAAGGTCTGAAATGAAGAAGTCTCCCTCCTATTCCTCATTCCTTCACCCAGTCTCTCATCCTTCCCAAACAGTTAACACAACACTAGTAACAGACTTTTTTCATATTCCCCCATTTTCAAATGCAAATGGGAGCATACTATACACAATGGTTTGTATCTTGCCTTAAAAAGATTTTTAAATGTAATTTTTCTTATCAGTATACAAAAAGCTTTATCATTCTTTTTGACAGCCACATAATAGTCCACTACATGGATACATGCTAAGTCACTTTAGTCGTGTCCGACTCTGTGCGACCCCATAGGAATCAGCCCACCAGGATCCTCCGTCCCTGGGATTCTCCAGCCAAGAACACTGGAGTGGGTTGCCATTGCCTTCTCCAATGCAGGAAAGTGAAAAGTGAAAGTGAAGTCGCTCAGTCGTGTTCGACTCTTTGCGACCCCATGGACTGCAGCCTACCAGGCTTCTCCATCCATGGGATTTTCCAGGCAAGAGTGCTGAAGTGGGGTGCCATTGCCTTCTTCGACATGGATACATGGTGATCTACCAATTAGTCCACTATTGATAAGACTTCATTTTAATCTTCATCTCTTGCTAATTAAAACAACATTGCAATGACTAAATTTGCAGTGCCAACTTTTGGCTTGTTTTGCAAGCTGTATACATCCAATGGAATTTCTAAAAGGGAACTGTTAAATCAGGGTATGTGAATGTATGATGTTGATAGAGCGCATCAAAGTTCCCTCCAAAATGGTGTCTCAATTTACACTTCTGCTAGTAGTGTACCAGAGTTCCTGCCCACCTACAAGGAACTCAGGTTTTGATTATCAGACAGGTGGAATATGGTACCTTGCTATAGGCTTCATTTGAATCTTTTTAGGAGACTAACCCTTTTTATGTGTTTAAATATAAATTTATAAAGTGTATATAATTTCCTCTCTCAACTGCCAGGAGTATCAATTCTTTACTGTACTGAGCACTGACCCAGACCATGTGGGCAGACACCCAGCTGCAGGCCATGGTCTTATTTGCAGTCAAAACATTTTCTAAGGCCTGCCTTCTGTTTGGCTCTTCTTTCCAAGTGGAGCAGAAGAAGCAGTCACAGAATGCTGTAGGTTTTGAATTCAGGAAGGAGGATGATTCCTCACTCTACCACAAGATCTGTGAGACTTTTGATTAGCTACTGGACCTCTCCAAGCCTTAAATTATGTGTCTGTAAAATGGAGTAAAGATTCCTGTCTCATAAGGTTGCTCTGAGTATTAAGTGATTATATACATTGAAAGCCCCAAGCACAGGGCTTGGATCTTACTAGAGCCTCAATTAAGGGTGGTTTAGTTTTGTCATCACTAACCTGTCAGGCACAAAGGGACACTTGACTAAGCAAACTTTAGTTGTTTCACTGCTTTGGCATATTTCCAGTTAAATACCCCAAGGGGTTAAACATTGAGGGATAACCCTGCTGGAGCTGTACCAGTATTTGGCCTTCATGACTGCCACACGATGAATTATTTCTAGTCACAAAACCAGTTTCTCTGTCAACGTCCAACCATTCTGTATAAGGATGTCCACTCACTTGGAATGCCGATTTTTTTGCAAGAATGTGCTTTTCTGCCTCCATCTAAGACTTGCTGGGTCAAGGAGCAGGAGGGACCGAGGGAAATCACGTCCACTCACCCTGCTGGTACAGCTCCTACCCCATCTCCCCAGGAGTCTGCCTCGGCAAAGGATGCTCATCAAACTATGCTCAGAGAGAAGAGAGTGAGAAGATACTTTGAAAGCCTGTTCAAAGTCCTCGTACAATGTGTGACACTCATGAAACAGTGAGTGTGTTCTGAACCACACAAGTCACACACACCAAATGCACGTCTGGTTTATCATGAGTTCATCTGGAAAACAGACATGTGCAGGTTTATCTCCTCCACTAATTTAAGAACTATTTGAGGGCAGTTTTGGTCTTTTATTCATCTTTGTATCCCACGCCTTAGCAATATACTCAACACATAGCAGTCAAATTTCTGGAACGGACAGACTGAAGATAAACATGACTTCTTGAACTTTTATTTCATGCTAATCCTCTCTCTTCAGTAGACAGTCTGGATTACCTTCCTGAGTTTGAATGTACGTCAATCTGTTTTCTAGTTATCATAGCTGCACTGGCATTTTTGGTATATCTGCACACGAGTGTATTTCATCAGAACTCTGGTAATACTTTGAGGGAAAATTCTTTTCTTCTCTATTATCCTTTTTTACATATTCTCCACTGAGATGAAATGTTTGCTTCAAAAAAGTTAGAAGTTGTGATTAAATTTATTGCAGGTCAATTTGAGGTACATTTGCAACTCAACACACATTTAGAGTGTACAGTCAAGTTAGTTTTCAAGGAAATGTCCTCAGCAAGAAACAGAATCCTCAAGTTAGACATCTGGTAGACACCCTGTTAAACCCAAAAGACAGATTCTCACTTGAAAAAAAGTATAGTTTCAATACCCTAAAACAGTCTATATTTCTACTCACTGCCAAAAGTAGGTTCTGTGTTTTCCATTAACCTGGAAGCTCAAGATTCTCACAAAATACACACAGCTGAGGACTTCTGGAATTTTCCAGTCATCTTTATTGCTGCAGGCATGAGCCTCAGATGTTGCCCTTCAACACCACATAGGTATCTTATTCCACCAAACTATTACTGATTACTTTATACAGTGCTTTCAAATCACTATTTGAAATGTAATCACCATGAAAATTCAGAGCACAAAGCTCTTTTTTGTTACATAAATAATGCTGTGGTCAACATTTAACTTAAGAGCTGGTATCAGAGGCACTATTAACATTTGATGAAACTATCTCCTACACTTCAGCTCACTAGTATCGTGGCTCCACCCATTTATCAACCACATTTAGCCATGGTGAAAAGCAAATATTCTCTGAACTTTAAATTAAGGGCCAAACACTCTCTAGAGAACTTTATGGTACCCACCCCTTATCATGTCTCAAAAATGCCCATTTTAAGGGCAGGAGTGTATTATCTCTAGTCAAAGCCACTAATAAATGTTTTAATGATCCACCAACAGAGATTCACTCCCTCACCTGAGCTAGGTACAGAGGACAACAAGATAAACGAGACACAGCCCCTGTTCCTTGGGTCTAGTGATCCTGTCTTACCTTCTATCCATGGCACTACATTGGGACACTCAAAGGAACAGTCAAAAAGAGTATATGTGAAATAGGCCACACTGTTACCCATTCTGGAACAAAGGAAGGAAAGGTCCAACTGAATTACATATTCAGATGTATTTTGAAGGAGCACAGTTCAGAAGGTTGGTGGGCAAGATGGTGTGGAAAAAGAATCAGAGTTTCTGAGTCAGAGAGACCCAATCTCAAATCTCACCCCTGAAACTTATCCCAGTTATGATTTGGGATAAACTGTTCTCCCCTGGGAATGCTCTCCCTCCCACCCACCTTAGGGGAGGTGTTCTGGGTTCTCCCAGTGAATGCAGGATGCTCCTGGCAATTAGTGGGCAGGGCCACAGATGCTAAATGACCTATAAAGGACAGGAGAGTCCAGTTCAGCAAAGAATTGTTCCTTCCAAGATGCTGACAGTGTCCACCTCTGGGAATTCTCTTATCCTCAGTTTCCTCAGTTGTCAGAATAGTGATAAGCATACCAACATTCCAGGCTGAGGGTGACGTTTAAAAAGACGATACAAGTAAAAGTACCCAGCCCAAAGGAGTGCACAGGCAGCTTTTGATAAATGCTGTTCTTGCCTCACTATCATGTGTGATACAGCAAAGAAACAAAATTGAGAGATTATTTTCTCAAAGCAAGGAAAATTAGAAGGCAGGTATCCTCTGAATTTCACAGTTTAGCAGTATCTGTTGAACAGGGCTTCACAAAAATTCTCTAAATTGAGACCAAATGCTCTTTATGAGCCAGTGCTAAATCTAATCTTCTTAACGCCTCTTTCAGTCTGCACTGATGTATACAGCTCTCAAGAGCTCATAATCCCAGGCCTTTGCTCAGCCTAGAAGACCCATCCCTTATTTCCATCTTCCTGGCTAAGTTCTCTACCTGTGGAAAACACCACCAGTGCCCTGAAGGCCCAGATAAAACCACCCTCCCCCATGAAGCCCTCCTGGCTCTCCTCTATCACTTTTGCTGAGCCCATTCATTGCACACTCATAAACTGGGCTAAACATTACAGCTGTGAATTGAATTCAACTGCAGTTTTCATTTCTATATAATTAAAAACAAATTAATATAAGCACTTTCTGGACGTGGTCAACCACTGAAGATAAAGAGTATTAACAAGCAATGCAACTGCCAACACCGGAATTCACATATGTAATAGTGTTGATGCAAACAGACTTTTAACTGCTGCAGGTTAATGAGAGCAGCAGCGAACACAGTATATAAATGACCTGTTCATAGCAAGTGATGTCCAAATATCTTACAGCACACCATAAAAGCAAAAGTTTTCCTGTGATTCAAGTGGGGAAATATTGGAAAACCTGAATCATGGCATGGTACACAGTGGTACAGTCATGGCAACTCCTCAAAAACTTTTTTTTTCTAGTTGGTACCATATGCATTTTGTGAGTAGTCAAAAAACAGCTGTCAGGATAACGCTGTAAATTTTACTTTTATTGGTCTTGTGGTTACGTCTGTGTTTAATTTTCAATTCTGTTCTTAAGGAATTGTTAAGGAATTCTGTTCTTAAGGAATTTATGTCCCATTTGTATTTGTACCTACACAAGTTACACCACGAAACTCATGTAAGTCAACACTAGGAGTGCAAAAATTGAGACTGTACAACTCAAGTTTGAGAGAATGCACTTCAAGTACAAGAAAAAGTCAGGATGCAGACATTAATCCTTAATCAATGTTAAGTGGCCTCTGAGTTGCAGGTACTGCACAAACTTGTTCTTTAACTGAAAAGTAGCTATGTGACTCCAGGCATGTTTCTTTAGCTGTTTTTTATAGTAAAACTAGAATACTGATCATACAGGTCTGTCCAACCTCAGGTGTAGTATTTTTTAAAGTATTCTGTTAATTGTAATGTGCCAGACACACCATGGCAACCCACTCCAGTATTCCTGCCTGGGAAATCCCATGGACAGAGGAGCCTGCCAGGCTACATGGGGTTGTAAGGAGTTGGACACGACTTGACAACTAAACAAGACACATCATAGGTACTAGGATGGCTGTTTTCAAGTGGTCTCAGCTTCTCCCAATTCCTTGAAACAGCCCTTTTCTCAGTCATCTTTACATTCCTATCACACCCAGTCCCATGTCTGAACAAACTCCCCTGCATCTAAAATCACCAGTACAAAAGGTAAACCAGGCTCCCACTAAAACCAGGAGTTTTTACTGCCTCTAAAAGAAACAGCCAAAATACTTTTACATTTTGAAATAAGATCACAGTGACAAATCACAATTCTGTTTCCAATCTTGTTAACACCAGGGTGTTGTGTTACTAGGACATTCGGTAGTACTAAGCGTTTCCATTTGTTTCATTAAACTTTCAATAAAGGCTTTGTGTTTATGTCCTTGAAAAGAAAAGATTTAAGCTCATTTAAAAGGTAAAACACCCACACAAAAGATTATCCGCTGTCCCCTTAACATCTGGCAAGTTCTAAAATGGATGAAGGACAAAATTAGCATTCATATAAGCACAATTAAAATTACGATTGTCAAAAAGCAGCAGTCTGTGCCTCTCTGGAGATAAGGAGAATGGAGAAGTGGTAAGCAAACAAGAGACAAGTTGTGGGAGTGGCTAGCACCAGAAAGAAAAAGAGATTAGATTTGAGAAGTGGCTAAAAAGCCAAAATAGGGCAGGGAGGTGGGCAAGCTTTCAGGACAATTCTGATAGGAACCTGAAATTGGCCTGCCTGTTCCCTTCTAATCCTGACTCAAAGCTAGTTCCGAGTCTACTTCGGGTTTCTCTTAAATACTGCTTCCATATTATCATCCAAGATTGTCAGTGCTGTTACAGTGACGGCAGGCACCAAGGGCTGTCTGCCTACACCAGCATTCTGACATTCTGGTTGAGCCCTGTCAGACTTCAAAACTATTTTTAACTACTATGTAAGTCTGAATTTTAAATTCTCTCTTAACAGGGCAATAATCGCTGAAGCCTCACTGAAGAAGTCTTCCAGTTCTAACAGGAACCTTCTTGGAAAGATGCGGCAGTTTTGTTAAGAGGGTCATAAAGCAAATGCTTCACAAGCAAGGAAACTGAGGAACACATAAACGCCCAGGATCCAATCACAAGACAGGAATGAATACTGATGGAAGCAGCTCAATCAGTTACAGTTCTGCTTCCTATCCATTTTTCTTTGAAGCTCTCCAGGAAGCCTTTAACGACTGAAGTAAACACAGCTTTCAGGAGAGCGTCCTTCCAATCACGAGTGATCTTCTGGTGCAATGTGGGGGAAGAGGCAGCAGTAAGCCTCTCTAGCCAGCAAAAGTTTTAAACAGCGAGTTGTATATCACTTAACCCCTCTTCCTCCCTCAGGACAGATGAAAAGACTCCGGAACAGGTATTTTTATTAGTCATGAATTTTTCAAAAAGCTCGATTTTACAGCAGCAGGTGGAGGAAGGAGAAAAAACTGCAGAAAAAAAAGGGGGGGCACGTTTTTATTGTCACAGAAACCAAGACAGCTCGAGTCCAGGTTTCTGGAATCCGTCTGGGATCTTGAGGCAGATGTTTTTTCCAAGGAGATTTGGGAAAGAAGGGTGGCATCATTTAAATGCCAGGCAATGGTAAATAAGCCTAGCAACGGTTTGATATTTTGATGGCGTCTTGGGAACTCAACATCATCATTCTTTAAAAAAAAAAAAAAAATTTACTTTGAGAAACTACGATTAAGACGGCAAAATCCCAGCCGAGCGGGTGGCGCTCCAAAGCGTTACCTTTCCTATCGGAGTGGTTTTCGGATCGCGCCCTCCTCGCCCTGGCGGACGGCTGGGCTCACTACTCTTTCGCATTACCGCCGGCAGGACGCCGGGGGACTCGCTTCTGCCGGAGAACTTAGAGCAGACGCGAGTGTGGGACGGGAACCGAACCCCGTCCGGGAACGGGAGATGGGGGGCTGAGCGCCCCGCGGGCTGGCCCGGCCGCTGGCCACGGACTTCACCCGGATTTACAGACCAAGTGATGCGGCGCGGGAACTGAGAGAAGGAAAAAACTTGAGCAATGGAAGAAGGAGAACAGAAAGTGGGGAGCGCAGCCTGGCCGACAGCGGGGCCAGGAACCCTCCCGTGCTGAGTCGGCGCGGGGCCCCCGACGACCCCGCGGCTCCCACCTGGCAGCGTCCCGGCCCGGCGCGGGCGGCTGGCTTGTCCCCGGCCTCTCCTCCTCTTCCTCTTCCTTGTCCCGGGAAGGGCTTCGGGGAGCAAAGAATCGGGAAAAGCTATGCCAGGGGGCGCCGCCCCTCCTCCGGCCGCCGGACATCTCCCCGGGGCGGCAGCCAGTCCGAGGCCGTCGGCGGGGAACGCGTGAGGCGGTGTCGGGAGCCCGGCCCGGGGCCGTGGGACCCGGCGAGGGCAAGAGCGACTCGGCGCGGGCCGCCGGCGCGGCTCAGTCCATCCCGGTCGGTAGAAGCGCGGGCGCGACCGGCTTCCCGCACTACTCCTTCTCGTGCTCTGAGGCGGCTCCTCCCTCCACGCCCGGGCCGCCCGCCCCCAGGAGGAGCCAGAGGCCGCGGCTCCGCCCCGAGCCCGGGCCCGGCCGCCGCCGCTGGCCGGTCCTCGCTCTCGGCGTGGGCCTGAGATCCGGGGCAGGGGGGACGCGCCACCCCGCAACGCCGGACTCCAGGCTTCCCGCCCAAAAGAGCTCAGCCTGCCAGCCCATTTGTCTTTTCTCTCAATTTTTTCTATTATTGTTTTTCTATCGTCCAGTCAGTGCACGGAACGGTTTTCAGACTTTTGAAACAAGTTCATGAATTAAAGTTTGAAAGAAGCTCATGAACTAAACTTCGGTACCAGAGTGCCCTAGACTGCCTTTCAGCTAACGAACAGTAATTCCTTAAACAGTTTCCCAGGGCTGAAAAAGTTGCGGCTACCCCGTGGCCCAGTCTCAGAAGTTGAGGGCGCCATAAGTGCCTGTTCAGGTCTGTCAACAGGTCCTTTCTGGTTCGGCTGGCTTACTATCTGTGGGGCAACTTACCTTAAGCCAGATGTGCTTTGATATTCCTCACACTCCACGGTGCCGAAGGTGCCGTCCAGGTCTGTCAACGACTCTTTTCTGGCTCGACTGGCTTACTATCTGTGGGTAACTGACCCTAACCCACATGTGCTTTGATATTTCTCATACTCCGTGTTAGTAATACATACTGCTCCCCGGCAAACCCTCTTGCAAAAATGACTCTGATCAAAAACAAGTACAATTCAAACTATGGGGAAACAAATATTTTGTAGTTATTACACAGACATCACTGAAATCTGGAAACCAAAAGGTCCTTAAGATTTAGTTTGAATTATGTCTAAATACAGTCGTTTGACTTTTCTTAGTTTTATTTTTTTATACATACAAAAAGCTGTAATAATTTACGTATGCAACTTGATGAGACTGAAAATAAATATACACCATGAAACTGTCATCACAATCTATGCTATAAAACCATCCATGACTTCCAGAACTTTCCTCCCACTCTTAATATTATAAACAATTATGACATAAGATCTGCCCTCTTAGCAAAGTTTTAAGTATGTAATACAGTACTGTGAACTACAGGCACTGTGCTGTAAGTAGAACTGAAAGATTTACTCATCGTGCATAACTTCAACTTTCCCTTTGAATAATACCGTTTATTAATAATGCCCTGTTTCCCCTCCCCCAACCCCTGGCAACTCCCTTTCCACATTGCTTCTATGGATTTGACTGTTTTAGATTCATCAGTATAAGTGAATCCAAATATAGTGAGTATTTGTCCTTCTGTTTCTGACTTATTTCACTAATATAGTAGCATAGATTCTTTTTGTTTTTTTTTAGTTTTGTATATCCTGATGGCTAGTAGAGAAAACATCAAGAGGCCCATTCACCCTAGGTGGTTTGTTTTAAAGCCAGCTGCCCCTGAGAGGGTGTAGAAGTCATAAAAGTGATTATCTTATACCTGTTCGCTAAAAATTCTATACAAGTAAATGAGATAAAATGAAATGGCCAAGGCAGTTCCGACTTTAGGGAGGGGGAAGGAAGGTACCCTGAGGTTGGCCTGCTCTGACTGGAGTCCTGGAGGAGAAGGTTGTTTATGTGTAGACAGGATGTCCATAAGCCCCATTTCAGCATCAGCTGAGGGCTATTGAACTTTCCTGCCACAAGGTAGCTGCCTCCTAGAAGCACTCTAACCCCTACCAACCGCAGCAGAGACCAAGGTTACTCACCTTAATTTGTTCTGGCTCAGTTTAACCCACCAAAGTTAAATCAGTACAGATTCCTTCTGCTGGGTTCACCCCAGGCTATCCCTCAAGACTGACCAGCGCTTTCTCTTTTGAAAACCTTCTCCTGTGAGGAAAAAGCTAGAAAAATAAACTAGAATAAGACAAGTAAAGTTCCCAATTGAGTCTTACTGTTTTGGGGAGGAATCTCCATTAAAGGCCTGCTTGCCAGAAAGCCCAGAGAATATGAAAGCAAAGAGAGTAGGAAGTCAGTTGTTCCCTCCAGCTAGAAGGCCTGGAGAATTAATCTCCCCAAAGGAATCCTAGATGGCTACCAGATGTGTCCAGCCCTTGTACTATGACCAAAGCAGGTCCTACACCCTACTACCTATCCAGAGGGTAGACTGTTCAGGATGTTTCTCTGGGGATAAAATCTTATTGGGGCCAGTACAGTTTATCACTACTTATGGGTTTATCTAATAATGCTATTTAAGAAAATAATTTCTCTAAAAAAATAGCCCTCAAGGGGAAAGCTGGGCTAGTCATATTTTTTTCAATAATCACTATCCTCAGTGGGAGAAGGCATCAGAATCATGTCAGGTAAAGTCCTTCATTTATCTAGAAACTATTTATCTATAGTATTGGTGGTGATAGTTGAGGTAGTAGAATGTTCATCCAGCTAGAATCCCTCTATTAATAAACAGCTTGCAAAGGTATAAGATAGTATAAATGTTATTGGAGACCCCTAAAATAAACAGTTGGGCCAATACAAACCTATGATATATATGTATTCATGCGAAAAAAAAAGTGTTAGTCGCTCAATGGGGTCAGACTCTTTGTGATCCTCTGGACTATAGCCCACCAGGCTCCTCTGTTAATGGAATTCTCCAGACAAGAATACCGAGGTGGGTAGCCATCCCATTCTCTAGGGGAACTTCCCAACCCAGGGGTCAAACCTGGGTGTCCTGCACTGCAGGCAGACTCCTTACCATTTGAGCCATTAGGGAAGCCCCATATACCAAGTGATCACATTCCTGAATTCACATTAAAAATGACTATGCCAATGAGGTGACTTGAAGCTTTGGCTTCATCAGCTTCACAGTAAATATGCTTCTGCGATAGACACTCTTTAAATGTCTTCAAGAAAAACTGAATGAACAAATGAAGATGACTGTGCTAAATTAGAATCTCTAAGATCCTCAAAACTCTAAAATTCAACCTTTTTACAGACTTTCTAATGCAATCTTAGAACTCAGTATTCAGAAATTCATTATTATGAGTTCAGAACGTAAGAGCAGATGACACCTAGGAATGGATCAGTACTTGAAAAGTAAATAAATGAAAATTCGGGGGTCATTGATTTATGGCTTTAAGCTAATTTTTCATAAAGTTTGCCTTAATGGAGGCAGGGCACCAGGTATACTTGCATTCATTCAAATGCTTTGCAAACTCTATGAAAAATTAGCTTAAAGCCATAAATCAATGACTCCTGAATTATCATTTATTTACTTTTCAAGAACTGATCAGTTCCTCATTTAATGAGTATGTTAGAAGCATATATACTGTGAGGCTGATGAAATCAAAGCTTCAAGGCACCTCATTGGCATGGTCTCTTCCAAGGTGAGTTCAGGAATGTGATCACTTGGTGGTGTTTATGAAATATATAAAAGCAAATGTTTAAACTGCACAATTAAGACCACAATCTCTTTCCACTTGGATTTTCCCTCCATCACCTTATTCCTAGAGTCAGCTGGTATTAGAGTTACTGGAGGCCCTTTAGGGCATGCTGGGAAATGTGTGGTGTGGATTTTAGTTTGGATTTAGTGGAATGTATTTATGTGGTTGTCAGTTTCTCCAAAGAATAGCTGTTACTGCTTTAATTTCAGTTTGTTCATTGGGCAACTCACCAGGCATTACACCTAAGATACAGGACCAGAAGCACTATTGCGACATAAACATATCCTAAGTCCTCTAACACTGAAAATGTGTGGGTAGTAGAGGTGAAACAAGATTCAAAATGTACAACAGCAAAAGGTGAGTTGTGGAAAACTATTTCAAGCAACAGAAGATAAAACTTAAAAGAATCACTTCTGATTGATGTAATTTCTCTCAAAACAGTTATATGTTAAAATAATGTAGTACATACAATTTTTATAATTGTAAATGCAGCAAACTTTTAAATGAAAATCATGTAAAATAGAACTTATGATAATATTTGTTTGTAGGGCACAGACCTATAGCAATACCACAATGAGTGTGTATATGGGTATATAATGTTGTATGCTTACCTAGCCTTTCTAGCAATAAGTATGCTCATCTAAATTTAAGGAAAGACTTTATCTTTCTACTATATGTATAGAAAATATTAGAAAATGTCATATGAAAGAATACACTAACAAAAATATAAGAAAAAAAATTATAGAAGTATAATAGGCAGATAATGGAAAAAATGCTGTTTTTCTAGACTGTGACATTTATAATATTAATCAATCATTTAAAATTGGTCATTTGTATGATTTATTTTTTTCATTCACTTTTATATCTAATTTTTATTTTTAATTTTAAATATTTTTCTTTAAAGAGAAATTGCAAAAATCTTCAGGTACCTTAAAACCTGGATTTGTCCTTGAGTGCTGACTATGGATTAGAAACACACTCATTCTTAGAGATACAGTGATAAGACCAAGAGCTTTCCCTCAAGATGCAAGTCTGATGGTGTGAACAGATGAGCAAAGCAGACAGGAAAAGAGAAAGTCCTTCTATGAGCATACGTAGGATGAACCCTAACTCAGTCTCCAATGCAGGAGACATATAAGACATGGGTTTGATCCCTGGGTTGTGAAGATCTCCTGGAGGAGGAAATGGCAACCCACACCAGTATTCTTGCCTGGGGAATTCAATGGACAGTGGAGCCTGGTGGGCTATACAGTACACGGGGTCTCACAGAGTCAGACACAACTGAGGCAACTTACCATGCACACATGCCAACTTAGTCTAGAAATTTCCATGAAGGCTCACTAGAGGAAATAACTGTCCGTTTGTTCTCTTCCTCTGCTTCCTGTGACCATGACTTCTACAAAAAGAGTACAATTCAATAGCTTATTTGGTATGTGAGAAAAGCTCAAGTTCATCACACTGTAACTGAACTACCATTTCCAAAGCATAAGCACATTACTCCTCAAAAGTATGAGAACAAAGTGCTGACCCTGAAGCCTTTCAACAAGGATGCAAGCATGGTTTAGAAATGCTTTTTGTTCTAAAAAGTCCACCAGAGGGATACATTTCTGTGTGTGCACTACGGCACAGTATTTGCTATGTGGCAGGTGGCCCAGGAATATTAAGACAGCTGTCAACATCAAGGAAAGCACCAGCCCATGAAAAGCAAGCAGATGGATTGGGGCACTTCACTAGCTGCCTCCTGGAATAATAGCTGTGCGAGGCCAAATGAGGCAATGTCATGCTGCCCAGGGCAGCGAAAAGCTATTACTGGGTATAAGCACTCAATTAGGAGATGGGGCGGGGGACATCCTCCCCTTTCCTTTGTATAGCCCAGGTTTTCATTAAGAACCACAACAGTAAGTAAGAAAGGATGTGTGGGGGGGATCCTGTTACTGTTTCTCATTCTGTTACATTCTGATCATCATGGCCAGAAAACGCCTCAATCTTGCTGCTTCAGTAAGAGCAGATGGTGAAATTTTAAGTGATTGGTTATTCAGACTTCTATGGGGATGCATGAAGTTCTATTGTATTGTTTGTCTGGTTTTTATTTCCAGAACATGCGGAGACTGACATCTTTCAAACACACATCTTTTAATGCTTAAGATGTGTTGGTCTGACCTAAATTACATATCCTCTTTTCTTCCCTTGATATGATGATGATACTTATAAATGAATGCTTTACTAAATTATGACATTAACAATCAAATATTTTCTTCAAAAACTGCCAAATTTGCTTATATCAAACCATTGATTATAAAATGTATTCCAAAAGTTATTCATACTAATTCAGTCTGTGTCTTGTGTTTGAGTCAAATGCTACCTATAATATAGTCATATGTAGTAGTCGTATTAACTTTTAGAAATGCAGTTTCATAAACATGACACAGATAATGGCTCAGAAGAATAATTTACCATTATATGAAAAACTCAGTTCCTATATTCTGTTTTTCCAAAATGATTGATGAGTACAGAAGTTATGCACTGTATTGGACATATCTGATACATAATTTTAAATGCTTTTGAATTGTGCTGGAGAATACTCTTAAGAGCCCCTTGGACTGCAAGGACATCAAACCAGTCAATCTTAAAGGAAATCAACCCTGAATATTCATTGGAAAGACTGCTGCCAAAGAAGATCCAATACTTTGGCCACCTGATGTGAAAAACTGACTCATCTGAAAAAACCCTGATGCTGGGAAAGATTCAAAGTAAAAGGAAAAGGGGGGATCAGAGGATGAGATGGTTAGATAGCAACACTGACTTAATGGACATGAATTTGAGCAAACCCAGGGTGAAGGACAGAGGAGCCTGCGGTGCTGCAGTCCATGGGGTTGCAAAGAATTGGACATGACTTAGCGACTGAACAACAAAAACAAATTTTGAAAAGAAAATTGTTTATAAATCTCTGGACTTCAGTATACTAGCGTTGATTGTAAATTTAGCTTCTTAGGGCTCATGAAACAAAGCTTTAGAGGAAAAAGACAACCAGTTTGTGAATTGGCATTTCTTTTTTCTTATTTTGAAATTATAGAAAAGACACGTCCCAGAATCCTGAGTTCTCTTACTGTGGACACGCTGTTCCCAGTTTGACTTGCTGCAAATTGTTAAAAACAAGGCAGAGAGGCAGCTGTTATTGCAAGCAAATGTTTTGATTAGAAAGAGAAAGCAGCTGGATATGCTACATGCTGTCATATAAGATGAACCACAGTTTTCACATGGGAATTCTACCTAATCTAAAATTGAGATTACCATTATTTCCTTCACAGGAACTTTCTTTGTATAGATGGAGTTGACATCTATCTACTTTGTTTATATTCTGGAGTGATAAAGTGCTAATTCTTACCTATGGAAACCTTCCATAGTCTATTAGAAAACAATATTATCATTAACAAGCTTTCATAAAATTTCCTTACAAAATATTGCTAAATGTAGTAACAAAAAATCCAGGGTGGTGGTGTTTTAGTTGCTAAGTCATGTCTGACTCTTGCGAACCCATGGACTATAGCCTGCCAGGCTGCTCTGCCCATGGGATTCTCCAGGCAAGAATACTGGAGTGGGTGGCCATTTCCTTCTCCAGGGCATCTTTCCAACCCAGGAATCAAACCCGGGACTCCTGCATTGTAGGCAGATTCTTTACCGACTGAGCTATGAAGGAAGCCACCCTCCCCACCCACCACCCCCCCCAAAAAAAATCCATCAGTTCAGTTCACTCAGTCATGTCCAACTCTTTGTGACCCCATGAACTGCAGCACGCCAGGCCTCCCTGTCCATCACTAACTCCTGGAGCCTACCCAAACTCATGTCCATTGAGTCAGTGACGTGTCCCCTTCTCCTCCTGCCCTCAACCTTTCCCAGCATCAGGGTCTTTTCAAATGAGTCAGTTCTTTGCATCAGATAGCCAAAGTACTCGAGTTTCAGCTTCAACATCAGTCCTTCCAATGAACACCCAGGACTGATCTCCTTTAGGATGGACTGGTTGGATCTCCTTGCAGTCCAAGGGACTCTCAAGAGTCTTCTTCAACACCACAGTTCAAAAGCATCAATTCTCTGGCGCTCAGTTTTCTCTATAGTCCAACTCTCACATCCATACATGACTACTGGAAAAACCACAGCCTTTACTAGACGGACCTTTGTTGACAAAGTAATGTTTCTGCTTTTTAATTTGCTGTCTAGGTTGGTCATAACTTTCCTTCCAAGGAGTAAGCAACTTTTAATTTCATGGCTGCAATCACCATTTGCAGTGATTCTGGAGCCAAAAAAATAAAGTCAGCCACTGTTTCCCCATCTATTTGCCACTCTGAATTTGCCTATCACTTAAGTGGACTATAGTCCATAGGGTCACAAAGTTGTACATGAGTGAAGCAATTGAGCATGCATGCATGCATAGATATATTTAGTCTCTGTGGCTTAAATAAAACACAATCTAGATTAGAAAGAAAATTTTTAGTAAAATTTGGTAAAATCTTTTAATAAAATTTAAGAAGTAGCTACTGGAAAGTCAGAAACTTTTAAACAATATGTATTTACTGAAAAGTTTATTAATCAGTCTATATTTCAGAAAAACAAAAGACAAGAAAATGGAAAATTCTGAAATAAAGATCTAGATATAAGTCTAAATCAAGATCATTGACCTAGTAGTCATTCTTCTAGTACTAGCTGCCTCAAACTGGATTAGAAAAGTTGGTGGGAGGAATATATATTAAAAAAAATTTTTTTTAAGCCCCAAACAATATCCCATCTACAGAAGTATTTTATGGCCTTCTACCTGCTCAAAGAACATTTATTGAATACTTCTAGGTCCTGTGTTTGGTGATTAGAATACACAATGTGATCCACCCTCAAGAAACTCAGTCTCAAAGAAAGAAAGAGAAGTGACAGTTACAAACTACAGGACAGTGTGATAAACATGAAAAGTGGGACATACATGGGAAAAAGGAAGAAGAAAGTGCCTAACTGTATCACTTGGGCAGACCATACTTGAGGTCAGGGACAGATTTCACAAATCAAGCTCCACAAACATGAATCAGAAAGTTCTGCACTCATAACCATTTAAAACACCTGCTGAAACAGCTTTATATTACAAATGTCACACTTGTCAGAAAGCCATATCAGAGCTCAGCAGGAGCTCAACATCGGGCTACCAATAGACATACACTTGATATTTGGCATCTGATCTGGTGAGGAGATACTATAGTCAGTGGGTACAACTATATTGTGAATGTACAAATATTGTGTGTAACATAGGTATTCAAGGGCTTTAATATGTTAATATGAAAGTACATTTAAGTGAACTATTGGCTTTATCCTTTAAAATAATCACAAAATTAAAAACTAGATGACAAAGTATGAGAAATAGGCAAGTAGAGAAACTGCTGCACTGATACTAACTTGACTTACATAATCTGAGTTTACATCTGCCAATTATTGACTAAGACAGGTTAGACCAGTAAATCAGGCAGGGGAAGTCTTACTATAACCAGATATCTAATTTAGGGCCAAAATACAGAGTATACAAGAATCAAACAGTTTGACATTTGTTTGGCATCTTGTATAAATTGCCTTTTTCATGGCTATTACCTTTAATTCACTCTAACTTACAAGGTTGATGTTATGTCTATTGTGAAATCTAAGAAGTCACCTAGTCCATGTTTATGATTAGCGATTTAAGTGATTTTCACCCCTAAAAATGGCAGTAGTGCTGTATTGTCTAATATTATATCTACAAATTTCATATATAATGGATAAACGAGGTTCTACTCTGTAATACAGGGAACTGTATTCAATACCCTGTGATAAACCATAAAGGAAAATAATATGGAAAAGTGTATATATATGTATTACTGAGTCACTTTGCTGTACAGCAATAATTAATATGGGCTTCCCTAGTGGCTCAGTCCAGAGAAGGCAATGGCACCCCACTCCAGTACTCTCGCCTGGAAAATCCCATGGATGGAGAAGCCTGGTAGGCTTCAGTCCATGGGGTTGCTAAGATTTGGAAATGACTGAGAGACTTCACTTTCACTTTCATGCATTGGAGAAGGAAATGGCAACCCACTCCAGTGTTCTTGCCTGGAGAATCCCAGGGACAGGGGAGCCTGGTGGGCTACCGTCTATGGGATTGCAGAGTGGGACATGACTGAAGCGACTTAGCAGCAGCAGTAGCTCAGCTGGTAAAGAGTCTGCCTGCAATGCAGGGGACCCAGGTTCGATCCCTGGGTTGAGAAAATCCCCTGGGGAAGGAAATGACAACCCGCTCCAGTACTCTTGCCTGGAGAATTCCATGGATAGAGGAGCCTGGCAGGCTACAGTCCATGGGATCACAGAGTCGGACACGACTATATGGCTAACTTTCACTTTCAGTCATTAATACATCACTGCATTTCAACTACTTCAATAAAAGTTAATTTAAAAAACAAGTAATTTTAGATTGTCTCTTAGCTATTTGGAATGTTGTATGTTGTGGAGATTGTGGATTCTATTAAATAATTTCAAAAAGTGTTGCAATTTTCATTTTGTAGAAACATTAAATTGGTTAAACTCCAACTTCAAACTTGACTTTGCTCATTGAGGACACCAGATAAAATCTGTTTAGCTGAAAACTCCGGGAGTTGGTGATGGAAAGGGAAGCTGGCATGCTGCAGCCCATGGGGTCGCAGAGTCGGACAGGACTGAGCGACTGAATTGAACTGAACTGAAAGCTGCTTTGAATTTGCCATTTGTTCATGCGTTGAGGCCTAGCTGGAGACTTGGGAAAGTTTATGCTCAGAATTTTAGACCCCCATTGTCTGGATCGCTCCTTTACTGAATGCTCCTCCCTTCATTTTGCAGTGGCTTCAGTTGTCTCATGGTCTGTACTCTCTCAGGCCAAAAACATGGCCACTTTTGTCTGTTTAGCCACCCTACGCTGTGACTGTGGCCTGTCCTCAGGCTAAAAGGCTCAAAAAGTGAAATTCACCCCATACCAGTGCCTTGTTCTAAGTTTCAACTCCTCTCTGAAACATGCCTACTTCTGTTCATTCTCTATAACTTTTTTAGTTGGAATTTTTGTTGTTGGCCAGAATTTATAGTTAACTGTAGGAAGGCTGGTCTACTAGGAACCTAAATGATCACTTACTGCTGGCCCAGGACCTCATGGTTAGAAGCTTAAGAATATCTTTAGGAATAGAAGTTGAATGAACTTATGTGTGTGTGCTCACATACCACCTGGGAAGCCTGAATAAACATATAAAAATAGTTAATCACTGAATAATTTAATATTTTAGATTAACATAATCAAAATTAACCTTCATTAACATTCCAAATTTAATATGCCCCCCAAATCTGTGGACCAAGATAAAAATTACATATAATGTTGGCTTACATGGGGCTTCCCAGGTGGCACAGAGGTAAAGAATCCATCCGCCAATGCAGGAGATGCAGGTTTGATCCTTTGGTCAGGAAGATCCCCTGGAGGAGGGCATGGCAACCCATTCCAGTATTCTTGCCTGGAAAATTCCATGGACAGAGAAGTCTGGCAGGCTACAGTTCATGGGGTTGCAAAGAGTCGGATACAACTGAGTGACTGAACACAGCACATTGGCTTACATATCCATCCATTCAAGAAATGTGGACACAATATATACCATGCAGGGTATAAATAAATTCCCTGCACTTATTTGCAGAGATGTGGATGGACCTAGAGACTGTCATACAGAGTGCAGTGAACAAGAAAGAGAACAACAAATATCATATAATATTGCTTATATGTGGAATCCTGAAAAGTTATACCAATGAACTTTCCTGCAAAGCAGAAATAGAAACACAGATGTAGAGAATGTATGCATGGATACTTGGGGTGTGTGGGATGAACTGGGAGAATGGGATAACATATATACACTACTACGTATAAAACAGATAACTAATGAGAACCTACTGTATAGCACAGGGAATTCTACTCAATGCTCTGTAGTAACCTCAATGGGAAGAATCCAAAAGAGAGGAGATATAGGTATACATATACCTAATTCACTTTGCTGTACAGTAGCAACTAACACATCAATGTAAAGCAATTATACTCCAATAAATTTTAAAATTTCATGAGGACAGAAATAATTTCTGCATCAAAAAGTCTACAAACAATGTTGTAGAAAGTATGGAGAAAAGAGAATTATCTTATCCTGTTGTAAATTGGAATGTAAATTGGGAATGTAAATTGGTACAACCACTATGAGAACAGAATGGAGGTCTCTTAAAAAACTAAAAGTAGAGCTACTACGTGGCTCAGCAATCCCACTCCTGGGCATGTATCTGGAGAAAAACATGGTTTGAAAGGATATGTGCACCCCAATATTAAACTGCAGTGCTGTTTACAATAGCCAAGACTTTGAAAACAACCTACTTGTCCATTGACAGATGACTGGATAAAGATGTAGTCCAATTTAAAATGAAAGCAACAGAAGTAATCAAGTTAAAAATAAAGAAAGACAGATAAAATTTGGGTAACGTCTGGAGATAAAACTTGGGGAAGGCTGGAAAGATGTCAAAACTAGGCCTATCTCCTTTCAAATGGTTTATTAGGGTGAATGCAGAACAGCAACCGATTTTTAGCATGGAGTGTTGGGGAGAAGGAAACTCATATTTCATATATATCCTAAAGAACACTCGACTAAAAATGATTGGAAGGCTTGTAAATTGTTTCCTCTACCATGTACAAAAACCATGTTTAATGTGAAAGCAAAAAAAGACTGAAAAGAGACAGAAAAAAAGATGCGGTCTGTATATATATTGGGATATTACTCAGCCATTAAAAGGAATGAAATAATGCCATCTGCAGCAACATGGATGGAACTGGAGATTGTCATACTAAGTGAAGTCAGAGAAAAATGAGTATCATGACATTGGTTATATGCAGAATCTAAAAAAAAATGATACAAATGAACTTATTTACAAAACAGAAAAGATTCACAGACTTAAAGAACACACTTATGGTTACCACAGGGGAAGGGAGTGGGGGAGAGAGAGATTATGAGTTTGGGACTGACCTGTATACACTGCTATATTTAAAATAGACAACTAACAAGGACCTATCATTACACAGGGAACTCTGCTCAATATTCTGTAATAACCTAAAGGGGAAAGAATTTGAAAAAGAATAGATACTTATATAACTGCATCACTTTGCTTTACACCTGACACTAACACAACATTATTAATCAATTCTCTTCCAGTATAAAAGAAAAAAGTCCTAGAGGAATAATTCTCAAGCTTCAGCATGTATTTTATCATAGGTGACTGATGAAAATTTGAGAACATTGTTGGATATAGCCTGGGTTCCTCAGAAGGCACTGCTGAAGTAAAGAGATTTTACATTATTTTATTAGGAAGTAGAGTTATGGGAAAGGAGGATTAAGCCAGTTAGGGGAGTGGCAATACAAAGAGTTATTACTGAGCTGGATGCTATTAAATATGATTAATTGTTAGAGTCAGAGGACTCATCCCAGAAGCTATATATAGTGAGTCTCAAGACAGTCCAAGATTAAAGGGAAAAACAAAAAAAGGGAAGAATTTATCCACTAGTTCTGTCTCCCACTTGTCAATGGTTCCCCTACTGGGCTATATATGTTTTAGAATGGTAGTGGTGGGGACATGGGAACAAAAATAGGCCCTCTGCACCTACATATAGCTGGTTAGCCCCTATAAGCAGTGGCAGCTAAAATGAGATGGTGAGTCTGAGAGAATCTGAAATGGCTCATAAAATGTGTCTGAAGTGATATATCTTAAAAGACATCTCTGATTACTGGCTTGGTTTGAGGCATAAAACTATGAAGTACTATGGCTGTATGTTTAACCATAGGTCCCTTTTGGGCCAGGCTAGGTTGTGTCTGCTTTGACACTTAGTAAAGAATTAAGTCATTTAGAAGTTTCCAGGTGACCTTCGGTTAAGGCTAAGCTTTCATTCAGCTGCTTTGGGCCGACAAAATGGCAATGCCATATGGTTCAATAAAATAGAAAATGTTAAGACTTTCCATAGAGAACCCTAGAAACTTCTCTACTTGCTCAGAAAACACTTTAGAAAACAGTAGAGAAAAGGATCTTAGATAGTGAGTAGATAGATATTCAAAACAAGAGTGACTAGGAAGTATAAAAAAGGGAAGATGAAATGCATCAGCTTCCTAAAAAAAGGATTACAGAATAAAGACTCAAATATTCAAACACAATTTTTGTCTTTGAAATCAAGCTCATGCACACATTTCTAAAATAAGTACTGAGTCAAATTCTAGAATAATTTTGAGGAAAATGAAACAACTTTTCTAAACATAACAGTCTGATTTACATTATTAGGCAGTTCAGTTCAATTCAGTCGCTCAGTCGTATCTGACTCTTTGTGACCCCATGAATCGCAGCACACCAGGCCTCCCTGTGCCTCACCAACTCCCGGAGTTCACTCAGAAGCACGTCCATCGAGTCCGTGATGCCATTCAGCCATCTCATCCTCTCTTGTTCCCTTCTCCTCCTGCCCCTAATCCCTCCCAGCATCACAGTCTTTTCCAATGAGTCAACCCTTCGCATGAGGTGGCCAAAGTACTGGAGTTTCAGCTTTAGCATCATTCCTTCCAAAGAAATCCCAGGGCTGATCTCCTTCAGAATGGACTGGTTGAGTCTCCTTGTAGTCCAAGGGACTCTCAAGAGTCTTCTCCAACACCACAGTTCAAAAGCCTCAATTATTTGGCGCTCAGCTTTCTTCACAGTCCAACTCTCACATCCATACATGACCACTGGAAAAACCATAGCCTTGACTAGATGGACCTTATTTGGCAAAGTAATGTCTCTGCTCTTCAACATGCTATCTGGGTTGGTCATAACTTTTCTTCCAAGAAGCGTCTTTTAATTTCATGGCTGCAGTCACCATCTGCAGTGATTTTGGAGCCTAAAAAAATAAAGTCTGACACTGTATCCACTGTTTCCCCATCTATTTCCCATGAAGTGATGGGACCAGATGCCATGATCTTACTTTTCTGAATGTTGAGCTTTAAGCCAACTTGGTCACTCTCCACTTTCACTTTCATCAAGAGGCTTTTTAGTTCCTTTTCACTTTCTGCCATAAGGGTGGTGTCATCTGCATATCTGAGGTTATTGATATTTCTCCCGGCAATCTTGATTCCAGCTTGTGCTTCTTCCAGCCCAGCGTTTCTCATGATGTACTCTGCATAGAAGTTAAATAAGCAGGGTGACAATATATAGTCTTGATGTACTCCTGTTCCTATTTGGAACCAGTCTGTTGTTCCATGTCCAGTTCTAACTGTTGCTTCCTGACCTGCATATAGGTTTCTCAAGAGGCAGGTCAGATCCTCTGGTATTCCCATCTCTTTTGGAATTTCCCACAGTTTACTGTAATCCACACAGTCAAAGGCTTTGGCATAGTCAATAAAGCAGAAATAGATGTTTTTCTGGAACTCTATTGCTTTTACCATGATCCAGCGGATGTTGGCAATTTGATCTCTGGTTCCTCTGCCTTTTCTAAAACCAGCTTGAACATCTGGAAGTTCACGGTTCACATATTTCTGAAGCCTGGCTTGGAGAATTTTGAGCATTACTTTACTAGCATGTAAGACGAGTGCAACTGTGTGGTAGTTTGAACATTCTTTGGCATTGCCTTTCTTTGGAATTGGAATGAAAACTGACCTTTTCCAGTCCTGGGGTTACTGCTGAGTTTTCCAAATTTGCTGGCATATTGCGTGCAGTATCATCTTTCAGGATTTGAAAGAGCTCAACTGGAATTCCATCACCTCCACTAGCTTTGTTCATAGTGATCCTTTCTAAGGCCCACTTGACTTCACATTCCAGGATGTCTGGTTCTAGGTGAGTGATCACACCATCGTGATTATCTGGGTCATGAAGATCTTTTTTGTACAGTTCTTCTGTGTATTCTTGCCACCTCTTCTTAATACCTTCTGCTTCTGTTAGGTCCATAGCATTTCTGTCCTTTATTGAGCCCATCTTTACATGAAATATTCCCTTGGTATCTCTAATTTTCTTGAAGAGTAGTCTTTCCCATTCTGTTCTTTTCCTCTATTTCTTTGCACTGATTGCTGAAGAAGGCTTTCTTATCTCTTCTTGCTATTCTTTGTAACTCTGCATTCAGATGCTTATATCTTTCCTTTTCTCTTTGGCTTTTCACTTTTCTTTTCACAGCTATTTGTAAGGCCTCCTCAGATAGCCATTTTGCTTTTTTGCATTTCTTTTCCATTGGGATGGTCTTGATCCCTGTCTCCTGTACAATGTCATGAACCTCCGTCCATAATTCATCAGGCACTCTATCAGATCTAGTCCCTTAAATCTATTTCTCACTTCCACTGTATAATCATAAGGGATTTGATTTAGGTCATACCTGAATGGTCGAGTGGTTTTCCCTACTTTCTTCAATTAAGTCTGAATTTGGCAATAAGGAGCTCATGATCTGAGCCACAGTCATCTCCTGGTCTTGTTTTTGTTGACTGTATAGAGCTTCTCCATCTTTGGCTGCAAAGAATATAATCAATCTGATTTCAGTGTTGACCATCTGGTGATGTCCATGTGTAGAGTCTTCTCTTGTGTTGTTGGAAGTGGGTGTTTGCTATGACCAGTGCATTTTCTTGGCAAAAGTCGATTAGTCTTTGCCCTGCTTCATTCCATATTCTAAGGCCAAATTTGCCTGTTACTCCAGGTATTTCTTGACTTCCTGCTTTTACATTCCAGTCCCCTATAATGAAAAGGATATCTTTTTTGGGTGTGAGTTCTAAAAGGTCTTGTAGGTCTTCATAAAACCGTTCAACTTCAGCTTCTTCAGCGTTACTGGTTGGGGCATAGACTTGGATTACCGTGATATTGAATGGTTTGCCTTGGAAATGAACAGAGATCATTCTGTCGTTTTAGAGATTGCATCCAAGTGCCACATTTCGGACTCTCTTGTTGACCATGATGGCTACTCCATTTCTTCTAAGGGATTCCTGCCCACAGTAGTAGATATAATGGTCATCTGAGTTAAATTCATCCATTCCGGTCCATTTTAGCTTGCCAATTCCTAGAATGTCGACGTTCACTCTTGTCATTTCCTGTTTGACCACTTCCAATTTGCCTTGATTCATGGACCTGACCTTCCAGGTTCCTATACAATATTGCTCTTTACAGCATCGGACCTTGCTTCTATCACCAGTCACATCTACAACTGGGTATTGTTTTTGCTTTGTCTCCATCCCTTCATTCTTTCTGGAGTTATTTCTCCACTGATCTCCAGTAGCATTCTGGGCACCCACTGACCTGGGTATGTATGTCTGAAAAGACATTATTAGGCAGAACCATGTCAATCCCTAATGTGTTCACATTCTGGCTTCCAGAGTGTGACCCTGGTTTACTGAAATCAGCAAATGTACTACTAGAGAGCTATCTATTCCATGATAGCTACAAGGACTTTGAAGCAATCTGAAATCATGATTTTCCTGAGAGTTAGCCCAGACCTAAGTTTTAACGAGGGCACCACTGCCACCTCCAATACCATACAATATTCTGTAAGGAGGAAGAACAGGTATGAATTTGGATTCCTCCTTTATAATTAGAGAGTTTACACTTGCAGTTACACTATTTTTTTCTGATTGTAGTTGATTAGAGGATTATCTTAATAAATACATATATATCAATATTAACTTATGCTTTCTAAAGAACAACTTGAAGCAAAGCTAAAGGAAAAAAGATGGGAAAAAACCTTGAGTTAACTGCATAATTACAAGGTTTCCTTAGAAAAAGACCTTCTTAGCATTTTGGTTTTTCATTTTCTTATGAAGTGACCATAGGATGTAGAAACTCTTCCTCAGTTTGCTTCTGGAAGGTAGGATACATAAGACAGATATTTAAATAAATCTAATGGATCTATTAAGTTAAATGCAGAGTACTATAAAATGTTTAAATAAAGTGTTCTTTGTGGCACAGTAATTCTCTTACATTAAAAGAAAATACCAGACTTCCTTGTAGTCCAGTGCTAAGAATCTGCCTGCCAATGCAGGGCACATGGGTTCAATCCCTGGTCCAGGAAGATTCCACATGTCACAGGGCAACTAAGACCATGCACTACAACTACTGAAGCCCATGTCCTCTAGAGTCCATGCTCCACAACAAGTGAAGCCACTGCAATGTGAAGCCCATGCATTGTAACCAGAGAGTAGCCCCCACTTGCTACAACTGGAGAGAGCCTGCATGCAACACTGAAGACCCAGCACAGCCAATAAATAAATTAATGAATAAAAATAAATTTAAAAATACACTTGTAGACTTCTTAGACATAGTTGTTCCTTGAATCCTATTCTACTGTAGAGCAAACCCTATTCACAAAAAAGACTTAGTGCCTGCTTGCTATGGAGGGGATGCCTCAGAACTGTCCTGATTTAAGAAAGAACTGCAGTTTATTTCTTAAGTTTATACCCACTTCCCACACAGACACATTTTGTGATAACTATTGATGGCTCTGCTTGTTATATTTGAAAGTCTGATTGATAGAAAAATATTGCCTCTTACCTTTATAGAGACACACACAGGGTTTTAGTCAGCAAACATAGCATTAATATTAAAAAAAAAATTCTGTGCTAAGATACATTTCAAATAGAAAACCAGATTTTAACATTAACAAGACACCATGTTGACACAGGGTCTTGAAAACTATTTATTCTCTAAAAATTTTGTCCTCCTATGCATAAATGAAATAAAATTATTTACAGTATGAGGGTTTAACAATGTAAAAAGGGATAATCAGAGATATTATGTGAATCTAGAAATTAAACTCACTGAATGAGTGGACAGTATTCGAGATACTTACAATCCAGTAACTAAAAAAAATGCAGTAAAAGTTTCCAGAAATGGCAAGAGCTGGTGTATCAAATTTAACAGTATCAAAAAACAACAAAGAAAAAAAAACACACACAAACCCACAACACAGAAAGGATAACATATCTGTAGGATGTTAAACCTGCCCCAGAAAGCCTTGGGGAAAAAGTTAACGATCACTACTGTGAGTGAACTGAGAGCTTCCTATGACCTTTAGATATGCATTCTGATACATACACATGCACACACACTACACTGAGCCTAAGAAAATAGAGCTTAAATGTGAAATTGGCTTTAACTCCAACATTAATGATTATCCGTAATTGGAAACATAACTCTATCTCATTAATATTTTATACATGGAATGAAAGTTGTTCAGTAGTGTCCAACTCTGTGACCCCATGGACTGTAACTTGCCAGGTTCCACTAGTTATCATTTACCTCAAAATGTTGGTAAACTTGAGAAATCTAGAAGTCCAAATCAGATGCTTGGGGATAATCTGTGTGAATAAACTTTGCAACTTTAACATGCCTGATATTTCAGAATTTGCCCCATCTGTTTGACACCGTTTTAAAGAAAAGGAAGGAAAAAAGACTTCAGAAGATCAGGACATCAGTATAACTGGTAGGGGGGCCACAGAAGGGTTTCAAAGAGCATCACTTTCAGAACTTCTCTGGTGGTCCAGTGTAAAGAATCTGCCTGCTGATAAACAACAAATAACTAACTTAAAAATTTAAAAAGGGCATTACTTTTCAGCCATTTGCAACTAATTGTTCACCTTTAGTATAATTATTTAAGAAGTAGGACTTCCCTGATGGTCCAGTGGTTGAGAATATGCCTGCCAAGGCAGAGAACACGTGGGGCAACTAAGCACAAGCCTCACAACCACTGAAGCCAGCAAGGTCTACAGCCCATGCTCTGCAACAAGTAAAGCCACTGTAGTAAGAAGCCCACACACCACAACTAGAGAAAGCCCAAGCGCAGCGCCCAGCACACCCAAAAATAATTCTTTTAAAAAAGAAGTAATTTTAAGTTGCTTCATTTCATTTTAGAATGATTTTTAGCTTTCTGAGAAGGCTTGCAGAGATTAAGAACACAAATTATGGGGACAATTTAGTCTAGACTCAAAATCTGGAGTCCTCTGTTTATTTGCAGTGGGATCATAGGCAAGCTACTTAACTTCCTCTGCCTCACCTTCGTCATCTACAATAGCGGTCGGCAAAGATTTTATGCAAAGCCCCAGACAGTAAATAATTTTATGTTTTGCAGGTCACAAAACGTAAAATTTTGCTTCTTAAATAAAAAATATGTTGCTCCTTAAATAAAAAACAACTCTTTAAAAATGTAAGTGTAAAACTTATATTTAAAAAATATTTAAAACCATTATTAGCTCAAGAGCCATACAAAAATAGAACAGTAGTTTGTTCATCTGTGATCAACATAATAGAAGTAAATGCATTTACCTTACAGAGTTGTTACGAGGATTAAATATGAATTAATACGTATATGTAAAGTGCTTAGTGCCTGGCACACATATAAAATATTAAAGACATATATAATGTTTATTATTACTACTATAGTTCTAACCTACTGTTCCTCTATGACTTCTAGCATCACATGCTAAATTGAAATTTGGAAAAGAATTTAATTTGTTCTTTGTGATTTATTCCAAATCATCAGAAAAAAAGCTTAACACTCTATGTCCATGAAGCAGCCAAGTGTGGCATTAAAATCGAATGACCACCTGATGCGAGGAGCTTACTCATTAGAAGAGAACCTGATGCTAGGAAAGACTGAGGGCAAGAAAAAAAGGGGGTGGTAGAGGATGAGACAGTTAGATGGCATCTCCGACTCTATGGACATGAGTTTGAGCAAATTCCAGGAGACAATGAAGGACAGGGAAGCCTGGCATGCTGCAGTCCATGGGGTTGAAAAGAGTCAGGCACCACTTAGTGACTGAACAACAACAAAGAAGGAATAATCAGAAAGCAGAAAATATGCACTGAGTCAGTTAAAATGCACAGTATTTTAATTTACCAGAGTTACGTGCAGGATGTATTTGCCTTAAGTTTTCTCAAGGGTAACTGCATATATTTATAGAAATTACAACATGGTGGGCTGAAAATTTCAAAGGAAAAAAAATAAATAATCAGAATTCATAATTTTTAGCAGACAACCTACAAATGAAAAATATACACAACGCAGCTCTTTTGTGATTTATAAGGCACAGGCTGAATAGGGCCACATTACAAACATTTAAATGCAAAATATACAATAGGCTAACTTTTCAACATTTTATGAGGTGTCATATTGAAACGTAGAGCATAATGAATTAATTTTTGTAACACAATGATGTCTAAACATAAAAAAACCTTGCTTTAGCCTAAATACATTTTAATTGCATAATATGTTAAATACAAATGCAATACCCTCAGTGTATTTACACTTATATGGCATGCTGTGACCACTAAAGCCCAACAGAGTACGAAAGGATGAAAACAGAGTATGAAAAGATGCTTATAAACTAGATTTGGAGATTACGGAAACAAAGGAAACAGTCAGTACCTTCTTCTATGTATTTGTATAGGTATGAACTACTGTAGTTTGTGGAATACTAATTAGCTCAGTATTAACATAGTTTTAAGAATTATTCTTATCATAGTCATTTCTGCCCAGTTTAAAATTTGAAGTGTTAAACAGACTTGAAACAAACAAAAAGCAAAAATAAATAAGTAAAGCAGTAGTCCTTTGTCCATGACCTCCTCCACACCCATCCTATTCTCCCACCCCAGCAAAGACTTTCCTATCCTTTTAGCTATTCTTATGACAGATATCTCTATATTTCTAAAATCAGTATTACTCTTAGCTCTTGAATCATCTATTTTAAACAGATTGTTTTGTTCTGAATCCCAGAACCACCATTTAGCTCTGTGATCTTAAACAAGTAACATTTTTAGGTCCTTTCCTTGTCTATAAAACAAATACTAGAATCTACTACATAAGGTTATTATCAGGATTATATGACACAAAATACCATACGTGTAATAATATTTTGCTCAAAATACAATGATAGCTATTATTATTGTTACCTTATGGTAGGTAAGGATTTGAATTCTCTTGCACCACCACTTTTTCCATCCTCCTAAAATAGTTATAGCGTATCAGTTTTTTTGTTGAATTGCAGTGTTTTCACCTTCACATCTTTTTTATATTTGAAGCAACTCTAGATTAATGAAACTCACTTTGTATCCTCATCAAAACCATTTATGAGAAGTTGGCAAGCTAGCTAAAATGCTGGCTTTCCAATGGGAATAGTTTGGGTAATTTTCAATTTGCCAAATTTCAAATCACTGGGACTTCTGGACTAAGAGAAACTGGATTATAGAATTTTTACTATAGCTTTAAAATTATTATATACAAATCTCTGTGAAACATGCCACTACTGTAGTCACTGTAATATACCTTTATTATTCACTTACCTTTTACCTTCTGTTTCTTTCATTTTCACAGCTAAGGATATTTAAGATGCTACATACTGTATATTAGTTTTCCTTTATATGGAATATTTTTCAGGATTTACACTACTGCTCTATCCACAGTTCCCCAGTGATTGATTAAAAACAAATGCTTCTATTTAGTGTTTACAATTTCAAGTAGTCTCTAAGTTGTGAGAAGCAACACAATTTGCAAACAGTAGATGGCAGAAGTATGTTTAAAATTCTAAAGAATATTTTTGCAGCAGTTCATGCACAAGAAAATCATAGTTTATGAGTCACAGTCTATTTTAACAAAGTACCACAGTAAACTGGACACAATTTAAAGGAAGAAAGAAAAAAATCAACTGCAATAATTAATCTTAATATGCAATATTTTCATTCAGCCAATTAAATAAATTAGACACTATGTATGAAAAGATTCTCAAATTTCCCCTCATTATCTTTTAAGTTCTCTGAGGATAAGCAACATGTTTTATTTACATCACCATTGCCTAGGACAATGCCAAACTAGTACAGATACAGAGATATTTCACATGTATTCACTGAATAAATGAATTCTGTTTAACTTGGTCTCAGATAATTTGCAAATGTTTGACAGTAAAACACCAAATGCCATATTAACACAGCATTATTCTTTTTGGCATACAAAGCACACTACTTGATACATTACATTTTAGGTTATGTTGATGGTGACATATAGTAAAGCTTTAATATATATTAATTTACCCAAGGACCCTGATAAATAAAGTTCTTTTTCACAAGCACATCATACTACAAAGTCATATCATAAACTATACTTTGGGACAATTAAAAAATAAAATGCATTAAAGATATCATTAATCATGATGGGGTACTGAGATAACTGACTTTATAAACATTCTAATTACAATCAAATGTAGACCTTTACCAAGAAGTTGATAAATCTAGGGAGGGAGCTCTTTGGGGGGGAAGATTTAGTTTTGATATAATTAATGGCCAGATTAGCATACCTGAAGTCCTATCTTCTTAAAAACCTCATTAAGAGTCCATAAATGCAAGTAGAAGATTATAAAGTATTCTTAGGTGTAAAGACACCTTTAAAAAACGTAAAGTATTCAGTTTGCCTTAATATATATTTCTTCAATTGAAAACTGTTGAGGTTTCCAAATACTATTTTTTCATGTCTTCACAGCCTGGATCTGATCTGATAACAAAAACCAAACAAAAAATTATTAGTCTCTATAGGGCAAAATCTACTTTCTAAAGTAATCAAAGACAAATCCATAACAATAGGTATAAACCCATGCATACAACTGCTTTTTTTAAAAGCACAATTCATATTATAGTTTTTGTCACTGTACATGCACCCAATTAGACTCAACTAGTTCTACGAGGCTTGTATTAAAAAATCAGTCCCTTGCCTCATCCCTTCTTTCTCCCTTCACAGGCAACTACTTCCAACTCCTTTTTAGGTGATTACCTCTGTATCTCTAAATAATATGCTTTTATCATTACTTATTGAATTCAATGTAACACAGGGCTTCAGCTCTCACACATTTGTACACCATCTTCTGCCACCCTCATGCTTCCAATACTCCCATTTTCCTAAAACAGTAATGTTTTATGTGAATGCTACTCACAGCTGGGACAAGGGATACACTTCAGTTACTTTTCCTTTCTTCTACTATATTTTGTTTTCCCTGCAGTGAATAATTGCTTTTCATCCCTAACTCTGCCTTTTTAAAAATGTAACTAACATTATACTTCAATCCACTACTTTCACACCGTTTCAGGCTTTACTAGTATGAGGCATAAAACTGGTCTATCATCTTCACTTTCTTGAAGAACTCTCCATTATAGTCTTGTGCAGACTCTTTCATCTGACCAGCTGTTCTCCATGCTCGTCCAGGTATTTTCATATGGGATCTTTCATTATAACTCTAGGATCTCTACTATCAACCTAGGGGTTCCTTCCCAACTTTCTTATGCAGACTTCCCTATCTCATGGTACCTTATTTTTCCTGCTTTATTCCTTTGTTTTTGACAAGTATACCTCTGTGGCTACTTTAGTATTAATAAACTGTATAGAAAGTGAACTCTTGAGACTTTACATGGCTGATGATATCTTAATTCTCTACAGTTACAATACACTGATACTGCCTGAGAATATTATTTTCTCCTTAGATTTTTCCAGGCACTGCTTCCAAGTGTTGCTGGTGAGAAGTCTGATGCTACTTTGTTTCCTTATCTAAGGAAATCTTCTGATGAAATCCCTTATTTTCCTCTCAGGAAATATGGTGAATTTTCTACCATCTTCAGTGTTGATTTTAATGATGCACTTTGGTGTGCGAATATTTTCATCCACCGCCTTGGGCTCTAAAGGGGTCTTATAACTAAAAACTCATCATTCAGTTCTGGAAAATAATGTTTTATGATTTGATGACTTTCCATTATTTTCTCTGTTCTCTTTTAGAAATTCCTACTAGGATTTTGGGCCTCATAAATGACTCCTTACTTTATCTTTTCTCCCCCCATTGTCTTTTTCGTACTTTCTTAGAGAATGTCTCTATTTTATCTTCTTTTGACTGAGTTTTCCATTTCTACTTGTTGTCCAGTCACTCAGTCATGTTCAACTTTTTGCGACCCCATGGACTGCAGCATGCCAGGTTTCCCTGTCCTTTACCATCTCCTAGAGCTTGCTCAAGTTCATGTCCATTGAGTTGGTGATGTCATCCAACCATTTCTACTAATCTATTATTATTTTTCAAGAACTCATTTTTTTTCAATTAGTATTCTTGTCATATTCATGAAAGTAATATTCTTTTATCTCTTTGAGGCTACTTGAATAGTGTTTTGAAATGTTCTCCCTAAATAGTCTTTTTGCAAACTTTTTCTTTTGCTCCATAATTCCTAATGTTTTGTCTTCAAATACTTGGCAATACTTTGCTATCTTCTCATATGTATAAGTGAACACTATAAAGTTGACTGGAATTTCATTACAGGTGTGAGGCTTGTCAAAAGTAATCTTCATCCTAGTGTACAGCTAGGCCATTTCCTTGAGAATTTCTAATGGTTAACACCTTTAGAACTTTTCTCTTAGCTGGTCTGACTCCTCAAAGCTGGCTTTTTATCTTCTACCTATTGCCAGTGTCTTCTAGGAGAATCAGGAGAAAGCAGAACATGGTTATAATCTTCAATATGAAACTTCCATTTATTCATTTTCAGTTTACCATTCCAACACACAGTTGTGCTCAGAGTTCTCCACTCCAGAGATACTGTGCGACTTTCTGCAAAGAATGAACCTTCAATCTTCTTCTGGGGCACAGAGGTATACCTGTGCATCTCCTTTCAGTCTCACCTCATCCTTATTTCTAATTTCCATCAATTCCTGAGCCTTTGAAGAGATCTGCAATGTAAATTAGGACGGTTTCCAGCTTTCTCCAGTGCTAGCTTTGGAGAAGGCAATGGCAACCCACTCCAGTACTCTTGCCTGGAAAATCCCATGGACGCAGGAGCCTGGTAGGCTGCAGTCCATGGGGTCACTAAGAGTAGGACACGACTGAGTGACTTCCCTTTCACTTTTCACTTTCATGCATTGGAGAAGGAAATGGCAACCCACTCCAGTGTTCTTGTCTGGAGAATCCCAGGGACGGGGGAGCCTGGTGGGCTGCTGTCTGTGGGATCGCACAGAGTCGGACACGACTGAAGTGACTTAGCAGCAGCAGCAGCCAGTGCTAGCTTAGAATTCCACTCTCTCAAGTCTGTTAAGTTATTCAATATTCATCACATATTTGGCTTCAAAATTTGGTTACCATTTTTGTCACTCCCATTATTTTTGTCCTCAGTCTCTTCACTCTTAGTGAGATTTGAAGAGGGGATGAAACTGTGTTCAATCCTTGGCTTTTCAATGGAATGTCCCTATACACAGTTTATAAAATTCTTATATAAAAACTGGAAGCATTATAAACTTTTCCCATATGATAAAGTGACTCAGTTAATAAGTTTCATGAGTCATGTGGAATGATGTTTTGTTTTTTCATAAATACTTAAGTTTCGGAGCTAGAAAACAACTTACACTTCTGCGATAGTTTCTATATATCCTCTGGTGGTTTTAAAAAATACTTAATAGTCTACTTATGGCATCTTGTCTTTGGGCCGTAATTGACAATCCCTCCAAAAGAGAATAGAATCATGGCACAAAATGTGTCATTTAATACTTTATCCTCAGTTTTTCAACCTTAAATTTAAAATAATAAAATTAAATTGGTCCAAAATGAACCAGAGCCTTCTTGTTTACGATGTTAGGAAATTTCAGAATTTTGCAAGGAAAATGAAGAGATTTAAGTTCAGAACATCTTTCAAAGATTTACAGAAAAACTTCTTGATAGTAAGTTAACAAGAAGAGGCACAGACTAGTTTCCTAAATTTACTGCTACTTATTTTGCAAAGTAGATTTTTACCTGTTTTCAAATCCAAAGACAGGAGCATCAAAAATATAAACTATTTACTATAACATAGAAATTATGAACAAAGGATCTCCTACTCAAAACCAAACTGATATAGTTTTAAATTTGCATACTAAGTTTCCTCTTCTGTTAAACAGAGAACTTACATAAAAGGATAAACTGAACATTCTTTGAGTGCTTTCTTAAGCTAGGCACTTTAATACATAGAGCATTTCATTTAATCTGTATGGCAATTTTGGATATTTTTTTTAATTTTATAGATGAGGAAAATTATCTGTATAATATAAAGATATTAGCTAATAATTAACAAGTAGTAGACTATATCTGACAGACTCAGAAGTCCAAGTGTTTTTTACTTCTACATCCTGCTGCCCACATAAAATGGGGATACTACTACTTACCTTGCAGAGAATTGTAAAGTTTACATAAAATACTATGGCAACACAAGGGCACAACTTTTTTTTTCAATAATGTATCCTTCTTATAAAGATTCGGGAGTTAAGATACAAAGAAATATCAATGACAAAATTAGATTAGAGTTGGCAAGTGGCATTGTGATGTTGGATCACTACTGACACCTAGTGGCCTTATTGTTACAGACAAAATAAAAAGATGTACAATTTAAAATCCGGATGACCATCACTTATTTTCAGTTAAATACTGTGCTTTGTATTTTTTATTATGAACAATTGTGGGTTTCCATTCACACTATATCTCTGCTGTGAGCAATAATAAGTACTTAAAATAAGAAATAAAGGTTGAAAATATGTTTCTCTAGAATGTTCCTTTGTAATCTATTTGTTTTATGTGGAATCAGTCCCATAAAATGGTCACTTTGATCACTTCTTTACACAGTCTGAAAAACTAAATTGTTGGGTTCAAAGAAAAATCCCACTAGTGATTCTGAGAACTTTTAGAGGTTCTCAGTTAAGTTTCACTTAATTGTAAAATGTAACTAGAAGGTTCTTTATAGTGTAATGGTAAATGGCATGATGACTATATAAACACAAAAGAGGGAAACAAAAATACAAGTCTGTGTAGTTAACTAGAACGCCACATTTTACTAATAACACAAATATTTATTAGATATACATTTAGTATGTTGAACTAAAGAAATATTATGTCTCTTTATGTATGGTAAGCAGGCTACTCTTAGATCCACCATGACATACAGTAGAGGAAAAAAAAAATCACATATACCTGGAATAAAAAGGATGTGTAGAAGAAATTAAATTTATAGCCACAAGACCACAGCTCATGAATTAACAAGTTAATCTCATTATTCACCCTTATTCAGGGCAGGGAGGTTCCTAAAAGAAATTATCCCCTGTCCTGCTCAAAAATGGAAATTTTTGTGCTTGACCTTCAGGGTCCTATAATAAGAAGGACTTATAGAACTTGGTTTCATGCACATTCACGTTTTATTTCTCTGTGTGGGTCACAGTGCTTCAGGCCATTCCTGTGTCTTGTAGACAATGTAACCTTAGGGAAAACGATAGATCTGGTATAGTAAGCCTGTACCAACTGTGATGGCTATTTTGATGAATAACATATAGAACTGTGATATACAGAAACACTAATAGAATACCAGTATATACAGTACTAATATGAGTAATGAAATTTGTAGAAACATGCCATGTATAAATGGAGCTATATGTGGAGTACAGCATGACTCTTGAAAGACACATGCCACAAAGAATTTATTGACAGTAGGTCTAAAATTTATCCCCAAATTCAAATGTGCTTCTATTACTAGATCTGACAGAAACTTATTGCTATAAATTAAAATTATACTCTAGAGTTTTCATGTATATTGATATAAGTACTTTTTATTTAAATAAATCCTTCATAAAAATGTAACTGAAGTAAATGGAGCAAGGCATTGGATACTTACTGTATTGTATTTTCTGATAGCAGAAATAGATGGAAACAAGAGGGAAAAAGGCAGTGATATAATAAAAATAAAATGTAAAAAAGGACAGAAATGTGACTGGAAAGAAAATAAAGGCTGGAGATGCAGTTTTTTATGATGTACCTTGAAGCCAGTCTACACCTTCTTGCAATCCTTCTCCTTTTATGGCATCACTAGCACTGAAATAAAACCAACAGAAAAATATCCATTTCATCAAAAAACTGTAAGAATAAATAATTACAATTTTGCCATATGGCAAAAAAATATATTTAGTAACATCTGAGCAAAACTGGTTAAGCACTGAAACTGAATATACATAGGATATAAAAGTCTGAATGTTTAGGATCAAGACATGAGAAAACTAGTCATTAATTTATATGGACATTTATAAAAATATATCATTAAAATCTTACTATTTTAGGAATATTACTTGGACTGGCATTAACAAAACATACTTTGAGCTATTCTCTCAGTAATGGGATTGTAGAGCACACCATCCTACTTTCCCCTACCAGCCTCAATGATTCAATAACATTTATTTATTAGAAATGCTTTACTTGGGTTGTAATTTAACCACAGGATGGAGTGACTTTATTTGAAATGAAAACTGATATCTAAAAGGTATAAATCTGTAACTGTAAGTGTGGTAAACTGGCAAAATAAAAAAATCCCAGTAGACTTCAACCACAGTTTTATATTTATTGGTTTTACAAACCTCGATAGGTTGTTTAACTCTTTGGCCTTCAGTTTTTGCTTCTGGAAAATGGGGAAATATTACCACTGGCCTCATGTGATTATTATAAGAATTAAATATTTGAGATATGCACATAAAACATTGAATACAGAGTCTTTTCACTGTCATTCCATTCTTGAAAGTAAGTAAGCCTAAATCCTTATTGTGACATTATTTTATAAATAATAAAAATTAAATTATATAAACTAAAACAAAATGTAGAGGATTTTTTGAGTATGAAATAATCTTTTTCTGAGACTCACATTGACAGTTTCTCACGTTACTGATATAATTACCTAATAACAATTAGTATACATAATTAGATTTTCTGTATGATTAAGATTGCTTTTAGTGTGCTGAAGCATGACTTTAAAATGTACTAAATTATCTTAAAACAGTTAATTTGATTCTAATCAAGAGAAATTACTTTCAAGGAATTATTTATTGGACCAAGAACATGACTCATCATAGAATTATTTTAAAATAGGAAGACAGAAATAAATAGCATGAGATATGCAATTATTCAAAGCAAACTATGGATTACCTTTATTAATAGCAAAACATCACTAACTGAAATACTTCTATCAAGAATGATCAACGTATTGACTTTTATCACAAACTTCTAGTCCCATATAAGAGCACAGGGCCATGAAGAAACCCTTCTCCTTTGGTGGAGGTGTCACTACATTTCTAAAAATCTTGCATCTTTCCTAATAATTCCCAAATATTTAAATTCTACCTTTCATTTCAAATAAATCATAAGACTCATAACTGGAATAAAAGACAGAGTCTTCACCATTTTCTGCAAGGCACTATGTGACATAGCCCCTGGTTATTTCTCAGGGGCCTCATCTACAATTTCCCCCTGCCTCTCTGTTCCAGCCAGCAAGGACTTCTTGCTGTTTCCAGACAACATCAGGCACATTCTTATCCAAGAGCCTTTTCACTTGCTGGCCTCTCTATCTGGAAAAGTTATTCCTTCAAACCTTTGTGTGAATTGCTTCTTGACTTCAATTGTATCTCAGAGGAAGAGCACATTCATTATTCTTTCTCTTACTATTCTACTTTTTTTTTCACCCTCCCAACTGATGTTTTTATTATCTGTCCCCCTCTCAAGATAGTAAAAATGCAAAGGCAAACATGTATCACTCCAGGGACTTAGTCAAAGAACACATGGGAAGAATTAAAACAGGATCAGACTTGAAAATCAGAGTTGACTATCTGTTTAGTAAAAGTCAAAAATAAACCAAAAAAAATTTCCAGACTATACTTCTCTATAATCTCTCCTTTACTATCCAAATTTATTTGTACCTAAAGCAAGAGAGATGCAATATTTTATCTCTGTACCACTCAGCATTAAATTTTTTTCTCCAAAATTAAAGGAGGAATTTATTTTTAGTTCAAATAAAAACCTTAACAAGTGAAACACTAATTGGAACTTAGTGAGATGTCCAGTTTGAATTAAGAAGTCAAAATTTTAGACAAACTTAAAAGAAAAACTTAGCCTTATTCTACAAGTTGTACAGAAAATAAAGAAACTGGCAATATGCTCTAAGTCCATATCCTTATAGCATCAGCTATTATTTTTTTCTCTTATTAAAAAAAGTTAAGGTGTCACAATTAAATAAATAAAACTAACAGAATTCAATAGCTAATTATTAAGGAGAAAGACATTTTCCATTTGCAAAATTAATTTCTACTTCAAAATTAAGAGGAAAACTACATCTTTTACTAATTAGAATTGACCCGTATTTTGAATGTTGTACTTTCCATTAATGTAGTCAGCACACTTAGGGCAAAAATTAAATTATTCTACTTTAGATATTATCATTTTAAGTATGATTTACAAAAATAGAAAGGTTCTATCTTAAGATAGTTCTCTACACCAAATCCCTCCTTGCTTTACCAACAAAATACCACAAAACCTCAAATTCCAACTAAAGAATAATTTAGTAAACACTCATTTTTCCTCTGATTTCCAAAGTAAGGAGGGTTTTACTCATGATATGTGGCCTTAGGTACTGAAAAATTTCAAGGGATTTCTCAAGTGCTATAGTATTACTCTTTCAGCACCATGGTTAGCTCTTAAAGTTTTCCTCTGAGTTCTACCACTTCCTTCTTTCCTTGCTGTCTTTGCCTCTGTGTTCAGCCTTTCTCTATAGAGGAGAAGGTGGGGGCCAGGGACAGGTGGGGGCGGGGGTGAACAGAAGGAAGCTTAATGTAACATAAGGTGGTGGTGTAGTCGCTAAGTCATGTCTGACTCTTGTGACCCCATGGACTGTAGCCTGCTAGGCTCCCCTGCCCATGGGATTCTCCAGGCAAGAATACTGGAGTGGGTTGCCATTTCCTTCTCCAGGGGATCTTTCTGACCCAGGAATTGAACCCGGGTCTCCTGCACTGCAGGCAGATTCTTTACCAACTGAGCTATGAGGGAAGCCCTCATAGGGTAACATAAGGTAGCAGTAGGCATTAAAATACTATCTAATATATAACTTCTGGTTATCCTCATCAGAATATTTTGGCAGAAAAACACACTGGAATTAAATATATTAGTAGGAAACTGCTTTCCAAATAAAAATGTATGATAATATCAGACTCTAATTATTTAAGAGTTCAGTTTTACAGTATGTCCAAATAAGATAGATTTTTATATTTGTTTATTCATATCAACAAGTATTTATTGTGTATCTCCTAAGTACCTATGACTAGGTACCTAGTAAACAGGCATTGTTACTATTCTGGGGGTTACAGAGTGAAAAAAATCAATGAAATTCCAGGTCTCATGGTACTAATGGACTAGTATAGGAAGACAGACTATAAAAGAGAAAAGAAAAAAAAGAAGAGGTCATATGGCAATAGACGAATAAAGCAAAGTAAGGAAAAAAAACATAAGAGATGGGGGTAATATATGTAATATTTCAGAGAATTATCAAGAGAGGTCTCTTTCTTAAAGAAAGTGCAACAGTAAGCAGGAAAATTATTTTAAAGAATAATTCAGACAAAGGGAAAGTGCAAATGCCTTGAGATGGAACTGTGGTTGGTTGATTCAATGTGCAAAAAAAGAAATTAGTGTGGTTGAAGCTGGTTAAGTAAGCAGATTGGTTAATTCTTTTAAAGAGTTGTTTTAGTTTTTCTATCCCTGAAAAGATTTGAAAAGGTTTTAACAATAATATGTTACTGAATACCTGCAATACTACAATTTTATAAAACATAATCTTTACCTTTCATCCTACCATGTTAAGTCACTTATATAGTGAGCTTGTAAAAAAAACCCTGAAGGTGGAGATTTTTTCAGAATGATAAAATGAAATGTAAATAAAAGACTTTACCAAATATGCCATGGTTTATCTTTGATGTCCTCTAAACACAGCAACTGAGATACTTTTACAGATGTCAGTGCATCTCTAAGATCCATTTTGTTTGCAAAGAATAAGATTGGTATTCGACGGTGCTTAATATCTAAAAGAGAAAATAAGACTATCATCACACTTCTAAAATCCTTAAAACTGAAATCCACTAAAATTGTCTTCCAATCACTTCTTCCCAAATCACACATACATAAACATTTAAAGGCATATACTGTCAAGCATATATTTAAGTGATAACAGAATTTAAAATACTCTTCTTCCTAAGATTATCTGCAAAGTCCATGGAATTCTACAGGCCAGAATACTGGAGTGGATACTTTCCGTTCTCCAGGGGATCTTCTCAGCCCAGGGATTGAACCCAGGTTTCCCTCATTGCAGGAGGAATATTTACCAGATGAGCTACAAGTGAAGTAAGATTATTTGCCCTCTTGTTGGAACTGTAAACCAAAGATGGATGAGGGTGGCGGTGGAGGGCTCATTAAACAGTTACTGAACAGCACCTAGCAAAGAGTCAAACATTTTGTTTCATTTTTACTGTCAACACAAAGGAAGAAAACTTCAAACAGAAATATTATAGAAGGAAGATAAGAATGTAAATGGACTAGTCAAAAGACATAGGGTGGCTGAATGGATTTTTTTAAAAGACCCATACATTAAGTTGCCTATAAGAGATTCACTTCAAATACAAAGAAACAAACTGAAAGTGAAAGGATGGAAAAAGATATTTCATGCAAACGGAAATGAAAAAGATGGTGGGGCAGCAATGCATGTATCAGACAAAAAGAGACTTTAAAACAAAATTATAAAAAGAGGCAAAGAAGGACAATAAAGGACAGTGCTCACGGGATCAATTCAAGCAGATAAAGACAGTTGTAAATATGTATGTACCCAACATAGGAGAGGTTAAATATATAAGGCAAATATTAACAGATGTAGAAATTGACAGCAACACAATAATAGTAAGGGGTCTTTAACTTCCCCCTTCCATCAATGGACAGATCATTCACATAGAAAGTCAATAAGGAAACAGTAGCCTTAAAAGACACATTCAGTTCAGTTCAGTCGCTCAGTCATGTCTGACTCTTTGCGACCCCATGAACAGCACGCCAGGCCTCCCTGTCCATCACCAACTCCCGGAGTTTACCCAAACTCATATCCATCGAGTCAGTGATGCCATCCAGCCATCTCATCCTCTGTCATCCCCTTCTCCTTCTGCCCCTAATCCCTCCGAGCATCACAGTCTTTTCCAATGAGTCAACTCTTCACATGAGGTGGCCAAAGTATGGGAGTTTCAGCTTCAGCATCAGTCCTTCCAATGAACACCCAGGACTGGTCTCATTTGGGATGGACTGGTTGGATCTCCTTGCTGTCCAAGGGACTCTCAAGAGTCTTCTCCAACACTACAGTTCAAAAGCATCAATTCTTTGGCACTCAGCTTTCTTCACAGTCCAACTCTCACATCCATACATGACCACTGGAAGAACCATAGCCTTGACTAGACGGACCTTAGTCGGCAAAGTAATGTCTCTGCTTTTGAATATGCTATCTAGGTTGGTCATAACTTTTCTTCCAAGGAGTAAGCATCTTTTAATTTCATGGCTGCAATCACCATCTGCAGTGACTTTGGAGCCTAAAAAAATAAAGTCTGACACTGTTTCCACTGTTTCCCCATCTATTTCCCATGAAGTGATGGGACCGGATGCCATGATCTTTGTTTTCTGAATGTTGAGCTTTAAGCCAACTTTTTCACTCTCCTCTTTCACTTTCATCAAGAGGCTTTTTAGTTCATTTTCACTTTCTGCCCTAAGGGTGGTGTCATCTGCATATCTGAGGTTATTAATATTTCTCCCGGCAATCTTGATTCCAGCTTGTGTTTCTTCCAGTCCAGCGTTTCTCATGATGTACTCTGTATATAAGTTAAATAAGCAGGGTGACAATAGACAGCCTTGACATACTCCTTTTCCTATTTGTAACCAGTCTGTTGTTCTGTGTCCAATTCTAACTGTTGCTTCCTGGCCTGCATACAGATTTCTCAAGAGGCAGGTCAGGTGGTCTGGTATTCCCATCTCTTTCAGAATTTTCCAGTTTATTGTGATCCACACAGTCAAAGGCTTTGGCATAGTCAAGAAAGCATAAATAGATGTTTTTCTGGAACTCTCTTGCTTTTCCATGATCCAGTGGATGTTGGCAATTTGATCTCTGGTTCCTCTGCCTTTTCTAAAACCAGCTTGAACATCTGGAAGTTCATAGTTCATGTATTGCTGAAGCCTGGCTTGGAGAATTTTGAGCATTATTTTACTAGCATGTGAGATGAGTGCAATATCATACAGGTCTTAAAGACATTAAAGGGATAATGAGAGGATGATACAATTTTATACCAATAAATTTCACAACTTATATAAATTAACAAATTAACAGATTTGGTTATATATTATTAGAAGTGACCCAAGAAGAAATACAGAACTTTAATAGCCCTACCTCATTTAAATAAATTGAATTTACAGTTCATACCCCCAACATACACACAAAATCCTGAACCAGATGGCTTCATTAGTAGATTTTATTTAATGCTTAAGAAATAATACCAATTCTAAACAAATCCAAAACATAAAAAAAAAAAAGAGGAGTAACTGCTCTTCAAGTCATTTTACAAGGTCTCTACAGCCCTAATACAAAATCAGAAGAGGCCATTACAAGATAGAAAATGACAAAATGAAATCCATTATGCTAAGTGAAATAAGTCAGAAAAAGACAAATACCATATGATCTCATATGTGAAAGCTAAAGAAGACAAAAAATATCTAAAGAAAACAAACTGATGGATGCAGAGAAGAAATTGGTTGTTGCCAGAGGTGGTTGGAGTGGAGAGAGCCTGAAATGGATGAAAGGGGTCAAAAAGTACAAACTTCGAGTCATGAAATAATTTATGAGATGTAATGTACACCATGGTGACTACAGATAGTAATACTGTATTGGGTATTTGAAAGTTGCTAAGAGTATATCTTAAAAGTTCTCATCACATGAAAAAAAAAATTTCTAACTATGTGTCCTGATGGATGTTACCTAGACTTGTGGTGATCATTTCACAGTACAGTTGACCTTTGCACAATGTGGGGGTTGGAGTTCTGACCTCTGCACATTCAAAAATCTGTGAAGAACTTCATGGCTGGCCCTCTGTATCTGCAGTTTCACATTTGTGGATTCAGTTAACTTTGGATCATATAGCACTACTGTGGCATTATTTGAAAAAAATCCACATGTAAGTAGACCTGTGCAGCTCAAATCCCAGTTGTTCAAAGGCTAACTGTATATACAAATATCAAATCACTATGCTGAATACCTGAAACTGATATAAAATTATGTCAATTATATTTCAAAAAATGTTCACACCAACTTTATTCATAATTGCCCTAAACTAGGAACAGTTTAGGTATCAATTACTAAACACTGGATAAACAAACTGTGTTACAGTCATATAATAAAATACTACAAAGCAAATAAAAGGAGTAAACAAGTGATACATACAATAACATGGGCGACTCCCCAAAACATTACACTGAATGTAAAAACCTAGGCACAAAAATGTATGTACCTTTTCCCACCATTTATATGAAATTGTAAAAAGGCAACATTTTGGAGACTGAAATCAGATTAGTAGCTCTTCTGGCCCCTTGTAGGGGTGCTGATTGGAAAGGGGCATGAAAGAACTTACAGGGTGATGAAAATGTTCTGTTTCTTGTCTGGGAGCGTAGACAAGAACAGTTACATGAATATATGCATTTGTCAAAATTACAGAACTGTATACTTAAGATTGGAGCATTTCTCTGTAATACATGTTATATATAAATTCTTAAAAAAGTTCAATATATATTTCAGCTGAGAAATCCCTTTTTTGGGAATTTAACCTATAAAATAAATGCGTAAGTATATATAGATACATGGACAAGGCTTTAGTTGAGGAAATTAAGGTTCCCATTGTATTTATTTAAAGCAGATGTTGTAAGACATATTTCATGTTTTGGTCATGTCATGACTTTTTGGGGGGAGAAAGGGGAAAGATTAACAAAAAGGGGATGTGGAATCAAAAATGCCTTCTCAACGCAGATGAAAGATAAGTTTTTAAAAGTGAAAAAGTCACAGAAAAAGCACAGGTTGGATAGTTTTCCCTCCACATATTTGAATAAACTTGAGGTTGTCCAATAAAAATACCAAAGATATTGTGGTTAAGCAGAAAGAATTCTTAGAAGGCCACATACTATTTCTGTTTTTATTCTAACAAATCCGCATTTCTTTTAAATCATTTTCTAAAAGTCCTCTTCTAAAAGTACTGGTACTAAGCTCACTTAAATCTTTCTGCATGAGCAAGGATAGAAATGCAGAATTCCACAGCAGTACTGAGAATTCCTGGTGGGTGGGAGGGAAGGAATATCTAGCAACAAGTGAAAGATTGAATAAACCAGGATACATTCATAGTATGGCATGTTAGTCAGTCAGTTCAGTCGCTCAGTCATGTCTGACTCTTTGCGACCCCATTAACCGCAGCACGCAAGGCCTCCCTGTCCATCACCAACTCCCGAAGTCTACTCAAACTCATGTCCATCGAGTCGGTGATGCCATCCAGCAATCTCATCCTCTGTTGTCCCCTTCTCCTCCTGCCCCCAATCCCTCCCAGCATCACAGTCTTTTCCAATGAGTCAACTCTTCACATGAGGTGGCCAAAGTATGGGAGTTTCAGCTTCAGCATCAGTCCTTCCAATGAACACCCAGGACTGGTCTCATTTGGGATGGACTGGTTGGATCTCCTGCAGTCCAAGGGACTCTCAAGAGTCTTCTCCAACACCATTGTTCAAAAGCATCAATTCTTTGGCACTCAGCTTTCTTCACAGTCCAACTCTCACATCCATACATGACCACAGGAAAAACCATAGCCTTGACTAGAAGGACCTTTGTTGGCAAAGTAACGTCTCTGCTTTTTAATATGCTATCTAGGTTGGTCGTAACTTTCCTTCCAAGGAGTAAGCGTCTTTCAATTTCATGGCTGCAGTCACCATCTGCAGTGATTTGGGGGCCCAGAAAAATAAAGTCTGACACTGCTTCCACTGTTTCCCCATCTACTTCCCACGAAGTGATGGGACCAGATGACATAATCTTAGTTTTCTGAATGTTGAGCTTTAAGCCAACATTTTCACTCTCTTCTTTCACTTTCATCAAGAGTCTTCACTTTCTGCCCTAAGGGTGGTGTCATCTGCATATCTGAGGTTATTGATATTTCTCCCAGCAATCTTGATTCCAGCTTGTGCTTTTTCCAGCCCAGCGTTTCTCATGATGTACTCTGCACAGAAGTTAAATAAGCAGGGTGACAATAGACAGCCTTGACGTACTCCTTTTCCTATTTGGAACCAGTCTGTTGTTCCATGTCCGGTTCTAACTGTTGTTTCCTGACCTGCATACAGATTTCTCAAGAGGCAGGTCAGGTGGTCTGGTATGCATGTTGCTGCTGCTAAGTCGCTTCAGTTGTGTCCGACTCTGTGCAACCCCACAGACAGCAGCCCACCAGGCTCCCCTGTCCCTGGGATTCTCCAGACAAGAATATTGGAGTGGGTTGCCATTACCTTCTCCAATGCATGAAAGTGAAAAGTGAAAGTGAAGTTGCTCAGTCGTATCCAACTCTTAGAGACCCCATGGACTAGGCATCATTAAAAGAATAATTGTATATATACAATTTGACTTGAAAGGATTTCCACCATGCAGTGATATTTGAGAATAGGAAGATGCAGAAGAGTATACAGAATATGATCCTATTCTAGTAAGTAATGATGACAGTCCTCATAGCCCCCAACCCTATATGGTTGGCTTTCTGTATCTGCGGACTCCACACCCACAGATTCAACCAACCATGGATGGAAAACACTCAGGGAAAAAAATTACAGAAAGTTCCTGAAAACAAAACTTGAATTTACCGTGTGTTGGCATTGTATTAGTTGCTTAGTCATGTCTGACTTTTTGTGACCCCATGGACTGCAGACCCCTTCTCCAGGGGATCTTCCAAACCCAGGGATCAAACCCGAGTCTGCTGCGTTGCAGGCAGATTCTTTACCACCTGAGCCACAGTATTTACATTTTGTTAAGTATTATAAGCAATCTAGAGACGGTTTAAAATACATGGGAGGATGTGCATAGCTTCTATGCAAATACTACTATTTTATATAAGGGACTTGAGCAACTACAGCTTTTGGTATCCTTAGGGATCCTAGAACAAATCCCCCATAGACACCAAGGGATAACTGTATATATCTTTGGTATCTGTATATGCTGGTGTGTGTGTATATATGTTGGTATATCTGTGCATATATATATATGATATGAAATTATAAGCAAAGGTACAAAAGATAAAGTACCAAATTGTTAATACTGTTATCTTAAAAGGGAACTGGAGGGCTGGCAGTAATTTAAAAATAGAAAAGATCTGTTTTAAAAGAATTCTCACAATAAACATGTCAGAAATACTGTGATTACACATTCACATCTACGTAAAGATGGCAACCAAAATATTTTTAAAGTGTTGAAACATCAATTTTTAATTTCACTCTTATTCTTTTTCTGTTCATCTACTTTGCTACTGATACATTATTTACATGATCAGGAAAAAAGGGCACTTTTAATTTCATGAAATAAAGATCAAACACCTGGAAAACACTGCAAATGGCTTTGAAATTTAAAAAAATATATATAGTATTACAAATTCCACATAATTAATATGCTTTAAAATAAAACAATTTTAAATAAGTTTATACAGTGTAAACAACATGTTTTGCTGAATCAAAGAACAAAACATCATACATGACCCCAAAGCATAGACATCACAGACTGAAAGAGACACACATCTACCTGGATGATTCAGAAGAGTACGAAGTTCTTCTTTGGCCACAACCATTCTTAATTTATCACTACTATCAATGACAAAAATAATGGCTTGTCCTTCTCTGTGTAATACAAAGAATGAGAAAAATTAATGATAAACAAACATTTTTCTACATTAACTATTCATTTGCATATCTTAAACCATTTATTACGTCTTCATGTCCTATGATGATTTATCATTACAGGCGTTGTTGCTGTTCCTTATTAGTTTATATAAATAATTAATATTGCCATATTTTGGTTACTATATTAACCAAATTAGTCACATTTCACGTAAAGTAATTTTTATTCATTTGGATCATAACGTGGTAAATTTAATGACTCATTTCATAATTTTAAAAAATAACAAGTTGGGCTTTCCTGGTGGTTAAGAATCCACCTGCCAATGCAAGGGACATGGGTTCAATTCCCTGATCCAGGAAGATCCCACATTATGCAGAGTAACTAAGCCCATGCGCTACAGTTCCTGAACCCACACTCTAGAGCCTATGAATCACAACTACTGAGCCAAAGCAACTCAACTTCTGAAACCTAGAACCCATGCTCTGCAATAAGAGAAGCCACAACAATGAGAAGCCTCCATACTGCAACTAGAAAGTAGCCCCCGATTACTGCAACTAGAGAAAGCCCGTGTGCAGCAACGAACTCAGCATGGTCATAAATTAAATTAAAAAAAAAAAAAGGTAAAAAACATAACCCTATTACACAGGCACAATTGTTAATATTTGCAAATAAATCGTTTCCAGCATTTTCTTTGTACATGTGTGTATGCGTGTGCACTCAGTCCTGTCCAGCTCTTTGCAACCCATGGACAGCAGCCTGCCAGGCTCCTCTGTACGTGGAATTTTCCAAGCAAGAATATTCATACATGAATATCTACATTTGTATTTAAATGGAATCTTGTGTTTTATTCTGCCTTTCTGATATATATGTACACTTCCTTGATATTTTTTTATAGTTTGAACTACTTTTATATGAAGCATTAAAGCATAAAGAAGCTTTCAATAAAGTTTTTTTGAAAGATGTCTTTCCATAACATCTTTCATTATACTGTAAAGTATGAGTATGTCATTAAATAGTGTATCAAACTTCTATTGTTGGGCTTCATAGAATACTTCCAATTTTCATTACTATGGAAAACTTTGGGATAAACATCCTCCCAAATACATTTAAAAAATTTCTTGATACTTTAAGACCTCTTCTTAGGAACAGAATGCCTACGGATACATACATGAAGTTTTAGATAAACACTGACAAATTAGAAATGCTATATCAATTTTATAATACTATCAGCACTTTTCCCACCGCCTGGCCAGCATGGCTCTTATTCTTTTCAATTTTTTACCATCCTAACAGCATATTCGGAGAAGGCAGTGGCACCCCACTCCAGTACTCTTGGCCTGGAAAATCCCATGGGCAGAGGAGCCTGGTAGGCTGCAGCCCATGGGGTCGCTAAGAGTCGGACACGACCAAGCGACTTCACTTTCACTTTTCACTTTCATGCATTAGAGAAGGCAATGGCAACCCACTCCAGTGTTCTTGCCTAGAGAATCCCAGGGATGGGGGAGCCTGGTGGGCTGCCATCTATGGGGTCACACAGAGTCAGACACGACTGAAGCGACTTAGCAGCAGCAGCAACAGCATATTATTTTACTTTGCATTTTATTAATTTCTTGTTAAGTTCAATATATTTTCATATATTTATTAGACATTTATATATTTTTTGTGACTCACTTATTCCAGTCATAAATCAAGATTTTTAAAGTTCAATGTCATTAGTACTCACAAGCATAAAAAAATAAAACAACTTTTTAATACTATTGTCTGTTATCATTTAAAAAGATGAATGCATTTTATTACAGTCATACATTACCAGTGGATATAGAAACGGATACAATTGAAAATATATATCAAGGGCTTTAAAAACATTCAGTCACTTTGAGCCAGTAATTTCATTTCTGAAATTTATACTAAGGAAACATGAAGTATGACAAAGATTTATACAGTAATATGTTAACTGAAGAATTGTTTATAACCTTTCAAAACTGAGAATAATCTTTATGCCCAAAAACAGAGAAATGATTAAGCAAATTTTGGCATAGAAAGGAATATAAGAAAATACTGGGTTGCCATGAGAGTTACATTCTTTTTATGTTTTCATGACTTATCAGAGAATGTTAAATGAAAACTATACAGCACATGGTGCATGCTTTAGAAGGCTCCTTTCTCAGTTATGTTAAATGCTATTTCAAAACAGACGAAACATACTCAAAAGATATAAACATTAACTCCTTTCCCAGTATGCACTCTCTGTATCTTAGGCTTTATTACCTTTTTATATTCAAAGAGAAATATGCAAGAACTATACAATAATTAACATTATAGAATCAAATAAATGACAAAGGAAACTTCCTTTATAATCTCATTAGTACCCAAACAAATACTATTAATGATGCAGTACATATTATACTAAGAATTTTCTTCTCTCTGTGTATACTAAACATACATTTTTATTAAGAATAATTTTCTTTATATAACTGAGATATGACAAAAATATCATCATAAATAATTCTCAACACACATTCTTTTATGTATATGTTTGCCCAGCAGTCCCAGTCATCTGTTCTTTTCTGAAAGCAAAAATTATGGCTGGAGGGTATGAACATTTTTCATTTTAACAGATATTCAAAAATTACCCTAAAAAAGATGTTACATTATCTGTAAGAGTAGCTTCTTTTGCCAACAGTAGACTTAATCTTTTAAACCTTTTTTCAGTCTAATAGATTAAAATGCACTTGTTCTTTCACAGTCAGAAAAATATGCCTACAGGAAATTTACTATTATTGTAGATTTCTGAACAGTAACCATATTCAGCATTCCACCTACAGTGTATCTAAAATATTCCTGAATTCACTAACTTCTTCCAAAAAGATTTTAAAGAAAAAGAATGTTAAAATCAGAAAAAAATTTCCTTTAAGTACTATTTTTATGTAATATTACATTTTCTGTAATAAAATTTTTTAAGTATTAAATACATTTTTTAAAAAAGTTGTTTACCAAATAATTGGAAGAGGAATTTTAGAAACCCTATACTAAAAACTCAAGTTGCCTTAATAACAAAAATACCTCACATTTCCCCCAGAGAATTTAATGCAGGATACCACAAACATAGCATATTTGGATCCTAGCAACTTGATAGCTGTTAATCTGAAGTAACTGGTGAGCACCTGACTTGCACACGCAGCAAAACATCTCGTTTATAACTGCTTGTTGAATGAATGGATCAACTGTTGGTGCTGCTATTTTAACTAAATTTATTCAGTAATTATTTACTGATCTGTGTGCCCAGAATCATACTTGATCTTGAAGAAATAATCTGAATAGGGAAAAAATCCAACCCCCTTGATTATATAGTTATAAGATTAGAGAAATATGAATGGTTAAGTGCTGTGTCAACACTGGGGCCAGAATAATTGGGCATCTCCACAATAAATGGAATCTCCACAGAGGAGGTGACTTTTGAGCTAGTCCTTAAAGAATGAATATATCAACCTTAAGCTGCAGAGAAGTAGAGTAGAACAGGACATTAAAAACAGAGACAACAGAGCATGCAAGGCCCAAGGTTATGAAGAATCTGAAGCATTTGACAAATAATGTCAAGTATGATTATTTTTTTTTTAAAACTTAGAATGTATACTTAAATTACATAAAAATAAACATTGCAATCTAGCCCATGTAATCATTTGGATTTCTAATCACTACTTGTTGTTAAAATATAGCCATCTAGTTAACCAACATTTGCAAACATACTTACTTATAATAGTGTTCCCAGAGATTTCTGTATCTTCCTTGACCTGACATGTCAAACACTGTAAAAGACAAACTATAAAACAAAACAAACAACAACAAAAAATTATTACATTATAAGCTACTAAAACTTTAAATTATTATCAATCAAACCACCCTTGAGTATACAGTGTTCCAACTTGTGCCAGCTTTCAAGTACAAGTGCCACAGAATAAATTTTTTTAATATAAAGATGATTTTATAATAGTAACATATAAAAATATATTTTTCTTTGCTAGTGAAATTATAATAGTCAGAACATGGAATAAACCTAGATGTCCATCAGCAGAGGAATGGATAAGAAAGCTGTGGTACATATACACAATGGAGTATTAGCCATTAAAAAGAATACATATGAATCAGTTCTAATGAGGTGGATGAAACTGGAACCTATTATACAGAGTGAAGTAAGCCAGAAAGAAAAACACCAATACAGTATAATAACGCATATATATGGAATTTAGAAAGACGAAACTCCAATACTTTGGCTACCTCATGCGAAGAGTTGACTCATTGGAAAAGACTCTGATGCTGGGAAGGATTGGGGGCAGGAGGAGAAGGGGATGACAGAGGATGAGATGGCTGGATGGCATCACTGACTCAATGGACATGAGTCTGAGTAAACTCCGGAGTTGGTGATGGACAGGGAGGCCTGGCGTGCTGCAATTCATGGGGTTGCAAAGAGTCGGACATGACTGAGGGACTGAATTGAACTGAACAATAACCCTGTATGCGAGACAGCAAGAGAGACACAGATGTATAGAACAGTCTTTTGGACTCTGTGGGAGAGGGCGAAGGTGGGATGATTCGGGAGAATAGCATTGAAACATGTATATTATCATATGTGAAATGAATCGCCAGTCCAGGTTTGATGCATGAGACGGGGGCTCGGGGCTGGTGCACTGGGATGACCCAGAGTGATGGGATGGGGAAGGATGTGGGAGCGGGGTTCAGGATGGGGAAAACATGTACACTCGTGGCGGATTCATGTCAATGTATGGCAAAACCAATACAATATTGTAACTAGCCTCCAATTAAAATAAATAAATTTATATTAAAAACAATTTAAAAAAGAGTTTATCTAAATTCTAAATTCTGAAGAATATTCCAGAGATAGTAGTACAAATATTTTAACGTCAGTGGGCTTCTGAAACAACAGATTCCTTTTTCTAATAGCAGGAATAACTAGATACATCTAATACCATTTTTCACCCCCAACTTCTTAATCACAAGTTTAATAAAATGAATTACCTAGACGATTTGAATTTCTGTATGCTGAATCCTATTGTTGGAACTATATCTTGAGACTGAGCCTTTAAGAAAAGAGACAAAGTTTAGAAATTTGCAATTACCGAAGATGCATTTTTCCTCAGGTTAAAAGAAAAGCACCCAGTTTTCCCAATTCTAAAATCTGCCACTAAGAAAATGAAAGGATTAAACAAAATCATAATTTTTGCAAGGAGATCATTGTGTGTGAATTCTTTATAGAAGTTTAAGGTTTACTAATTATAAATCTGCATAATGTGTGTCTTAATTCACATTTTGAGGCTTGCTGAAAGTTACCATCAACTTAAAATAGTTTCACAAGTCTCTTTTAGCTCACATATAGGACTTCCTAATCCTTCATACTTATTGAGTTTGCAAATGCTACAGAGGGGCTTCCCAGGTGGCACTACTGATAAAGAACCTGTCTGCCAATGTAGGAGACGTAAGAGAGGTGGGTTCGATCCCTGGGTCAGGAAGAGCCCCTGGAGGCAGGCATGGCAATCCACTCCAGTATTCTTGCCTGGAGAATCCCATGGATAGAGGAGCCTGGCAGGATACTGTCCATGGGGTTGCAGAGAGTCAGACACGACTGAAACGACTTAGCAAGCAGGACACGTGCTACAGAGGATTGTTTTCATGTCTACATGGTGACTATACATGGCCTCTGCTTTCATGGAATTTATAATCTAGAGAAGGTAAACAACAATAAACAACTGAGATACCAATTTTGAACAGTGCTAAGTGCAATGAAAGGTGATTGAGGGTGGGAGGCAATGGGGTAGAGGAGGGTTAGTTTAGCAATAAGCCTGTCTGAGAGAGGTGACATCTCACCCAGTAAATGTTAAGAAGGAAAAAAGCTATGACAAGATCTGGGCAAAGAACAATCCAGTCAAAGGAAATAGCCAGGGCAATGACTGCAAGGAAGGGAAGAACTCACCACTCAGGAAAAGTTGAAGGCCTGTATGTCTAAAATATATTTATTAAGGGAAAGACTGTATGTAACCAAGCGAGAGAGGTGGGGCCATGGTGGAGATTGAGTGGAAAAGAGACTGCAAGAGGGCAAGAGTATAATGGGAGACCTGCTGACATGATCCACAGGCAAGTAAAAGACCTTAAATTGACAAGTTAACTTGCCAATTAAGTTAACTTAATTGTACCATCAAAACTTTCTCCTTTGGAATAGAAGTCCACTCACTTTCTGACCCAGATGCCTAAGAGTTATTCTTGACTCCTTCTTTATTTTACATCCCCTATACAACAATTCTCTAAGCTTTATTGATTCTGCCTCACTAACTTAGCTTAGGTCCTCATCATTTCTTGCTTCAAATTACTACAACAGCCTCCTGATTACTCCTAACTGCTAGTACAACATCTGAACAAGTTACTTCTCTAAGCCTGAGTTTTCTTAAATGTAAAATATATTACTATCCTTAACTCTTAATGTTTTCATGAGAATTAAGTAAGCCAATCGATGCAAAATACCAGTGTCTGGTCCATAGTAAACACTCAACAAATGGTTGTTATCATTAAGAATTACTCTCTTACTGATTTTAGTTTCATACCCCAGTCTTCTTCATACTGCCAAAAGTGTAACCTAAAAAAAAAATTTCCCTTTGAGTTAATCATGTTGCTTTTATGTAAAAAGAGGAGGAGTAGAGGGAAAATTGCTGCCTCACATCAGTATGTTCACTTTGGTAGTTTAGTCCTGAAAATTTAAAATTCAAATGGAAAGACATAAGGTGAAAGGTCCCTGGAGCTTGGTCACCTTGACAGTAATGTGCTAGTGAAAAGACTTCCCAGAGCTGCCCTGATTTTGGCTTTCTGAAATTTGTTTACTCAGCTTTCCCTTCTAGTCTGTGAGCTGCCTAGTATTCTTCCAAAAATCTCTCTCTTTATGTTAGACAGAATTTATTTCCTGTTACTCAGATTCTTACCTCATATCTTAGGGGTCCTTCATTGTACAACAAACTTTGGAATAAAGAGTTTCCTAATTTTTGTTGTCCTAAAATACAATACTGTTTTGATTTTATGAATTTTCATGTGCCAAAGTGATAAAACCATCAGCTATTATTATTAGGAAAAAATAACAATAAAACAACCCACTCCAGTGTTCTTGCCTGGAGAATCTCAGGGACGGGGGAGCCTGGTGGGCTGCCGTCTGTGGGGCCACACAGAGTCGGACATGACTGAAGCGACTTAGCAGCAGCAGCAACAATAATAATAAATAGTTGAACGTTTAAAGAAATCTCAGAAAATATAGCTCAAATGAGTAGCCTTGAACTATAATTCTAATCACCGAACTGTAATTAGAAATTGGCTAGCCTGTCCATAACCACCCAGTTTCTTTACAAACTCTTTGTGTTTCCAGAGAAGCTACCCTTTAATTTTCTGTTTTAACAGGGATAAAATTAATCAACTTTCTTTTCTTTTCTTCACTTCTAAAGTTCTAGTGGAAGATAATTAGAAAGAAGAAACTCCACTAATTAATTAGGACAGGACATGATATGTGAGCTGGTACTTTCAGATTCAAGTGTGATTCATTTTCCTCTAAAGAATCCTGAAATAGTCTTCACTGATTAATTTCCCCCTGCTCTATTCAGGAACAAATACATTTGATGATTCTCTAAGTTGGACAGGGGATGTTTACAAACCAAGGGAAGAGTGCAGGAATTAATACCTAAGTGGATTAGGCCATCTGAGACAACCCAGTAATAGACCAGTATCAGTAAGACTAGAACAAGGTTTCCAAGAGAGGCCCTATTTGGTAAGTTTTACTAAATCTGTTGAAAATGATATCCTTGGTATGATTAATAATCATTCCCTGCCCAAAAATGAAAATTAAAAAATCACCCATCAGTCCATTTGTACAAAATTACATTTAACTATTAAGAAATATTCTAGGTATTTGGGAAATCCCACGGAGAGAAGCCTGGCAGTCTACAGTCCATAGGGCTGCTAAGAGTCAGACTTGCCTTAGTGACTAAAACAACATTATTGAACAATGTAAGATCTATGCTCTTATGAATTTAATTTTATGATGAAGAAAATGTAATAACTGATCAACTGAATATATGAAGCAATTTCAGATTGTTTTAAATGTTAAGAATATAAAACTGGATGACAAGATAGAATGAGAGCGTTTATGTTAGGGAATGGGGCAAAAGTTAGAATTTTAGAAGAAAGGTGTTAATAGAGCACATCTCTTAGTATGACACTAAGACTAGATTCTTGAAAAGTTATCAGGTTAAAATTACCTCTTTTCTCTCCTTATCAGTTTAGAAAAGATCAGCAACTTTAACATATTAACAACAAATGAACATTAAGAGAGCTTAATGTTAAAAACCAGTTTGGATGCAGGAAGTATCTAGTTATCTAGAAACTGACTTTATCCCTCTGCAAAAACATATAAGAGACTATTTTACTATAAAATGAGACTTGTAATTTCTTTCAAGACATTTCCTAATAGAGGATCATATATTTCTATTCAGTTCAGTTTAGTCGCTCACTGGCGTCTGACTCTTTGTGACCCCATGGACTGCAGCACACCAGGTCTCCCTGTCCATCACCAACTCCCAGAGTTTACCCAAACTCATGTCCATTGAGTCGGTGATGCCATCCAACCATCTCATCCTCTGTCGTCCCCTTCTCCTCCTGCCTTCGATCTTTCCCAGCATCATGGTCTTTTCCAATGAGTCAGTTCTTTGCATGATGGGGCCAAAGTATTGGAATTTCAGCTTCAGCATCAGTCCTTCCAATGAACACTCAGGACTGATCTCCTTTAGGATGGACTAGTTGGATCTCCTTGCAGTCCAAGGGATTCTCAAGAGTCTTCTTCAACACCACAGTTCAAAAGCATCACTTCTTTGGCGCTATACTTTCTTTATAGTCCAACTCTCACATCCATACGTGACTACTGGAAAAACCATAGCCTTGACTAGACAGACCTTTGTTGGCAAAGTAATGTCTCTGCTTTTTGATTTCTATTACTCACCTCAATTCATTAAAAATAATATTTCTCATAGTGGATATAAGCTCACAAGAGACTGTTCTTGGGTTCAAAGGTACGGAGGAAGCAAGTGTTTTATCTGTGCCTGGGTGACAAGTTTTAGGGCTTTTAAGAAGTCCCATTTCAAGTGTCCTCTTGGCTATAATCATGAAGTTGTTGTTGTTTTTAAGTAAAACAACTTACTCTGCTCTCAGAAGGTAGAGGTCAATTGCTCTGAGGAGACAGGATAGTTGCCTAAAGATTAACGCTCAGAAAGTGGTGTCAGAAATTAGATGATCCCCTTAAAAATAGCCCTGGAGTTAGTCTAGGCTAGTTCCATAATTCACCAGTGGTAGCAGAGAGATGCATATGCTGGAAAACAAAAGATTAATTAAAAAGCCTCAGTAATTGGCTGCATGCCCAGATGTTCCTGAGGGCTCTCCCTGACTAGAATAATGTGTTAGGCAGGGTCAGCAGGTCTTGCACAGGACTAGTCTGAAATTGGGATATTAGATATTTTAAGATGGTAGACTGAGCTCAAGATGCCTCCTTCCCCTGCTGCCCCAAATGATCAATAATGTTTAGAGAAGAAAGCTGTTCCCATCCATATCAAAGATTATTCCTACAGTAATAACCATGTCTTGGGACAGAAGATCACTATACTGTTGGGGATGATGGAAAGAGATAACATAATTTCCATTTTGTTCTTTGAATGTCATTTCTGCCAATCTGAGTACAGTAGGCACCAGGGGGCTGACACACTTTGGTACTATTAACTGTGGCTCTGGTTTCCATAATTTTGTATTTATTTGACACAACTTTTACAAAAAAATTTCTTTTGAAGATATTCCTTGATGTAGAAAAAAATGGAAATCTCTCTTATAGAATAGGACCTTACCTGAAGAACTTCCTTATAATCTTGCTCCCTTATGCTACTAGGCTTACCTGCAGAAGTGCTGCACATCACCAGCCACTAAGTTTCTTAATATTAGCCCAGGTTGATCCACTGACAGCCAAACCATCCGTGGAACTAATTATGGACCCAACCACAGCTGGGTATGGTTCTCTAAATTCAATCTGGACTCCATTCAAGTGGGTAGGGGAGAAGGCAATGGCACCCCACTCCAGTACTCTTGCCTGGAAAATCCCATGGCCGGAGGAGCCTGGTGGGCTGCAGTCCATGGGGTTGCTAAGAGTCGGACACGACTGAGAGACTTCACTTTCACGCATTGGAGAAGGAAATGGCAACCCACTCCAGTGTTCTTGCCTGGAGAATCTCAGGGATGGCATGGTGGGCTGCCGTCTATGGGGTCGCACAGAGTCGGACACGACAGTAGTAGTAGCAGCAAACCTAGACAAGCAGGGTATCTCCCTGAGGAGGAAAGCTTGAATTCTGGGACATGAATCATAACTCAAGAGAGTGTTAGCAAGTCCTCTGGCCAGAACTAAACCTTGCCCTCCAAAATTAGTATTTCAATAAAACTGGAATTTTTTTTAAATCTCTGATTTTAGCGCATCTATTTCAGCTGATTTCCAACTTGATTGGAGAGCCCCTTAAAACACCTAAATTACCTTCTAACTCCATTTTCAACTTCTTATCCCAGCTGCCTCAAACTAACTGCCATTTGAAAATACACCAGTAGTTAGTTGTTTCACATGGCAAACTCTCTCACGTGGAAGAAGGGAATGATGACCACAAGAAAAGAAATGATGGCATTTTTGTAATTTGAGAGCAATCTCAAACTAAACAGAAGTAAAAATGAAGCTGTTGGGGAAAAGGTGGTGGGGGACAGTAGGAGTTCTTATTCTGCCCAACCTGAAGCACTATTTGGAGGCAATGAAGTCCACTTTCAATTACCATATTTAGGAGAAATGCTTCCTACTATCCAGCCTGTCAGTCATTAAGAGCACTAGTTTCCTAATTTTGAACCATCTGCTCGATTTATGGTGGGCTGCTGTTTATGGGGTCACACAGAGTTGGACATGACTGAAGTGACTTAGCAGCAGCAGCAGCTCAATTTATATGCAGGCTATATATTTTTTCATCAAATTTTCCATTGATTGACTAATGGTTTTTATCTAGATAAAAGTATTTACAACTGTCAATGTTAACTGTTTACCTCTATCTACTCTCCTATTCTTTCATACTTTGTTGTTGTTTAGTCACTAAGTCAAGTCCAACTCTTTGCAACCCTATGAACTGTAGTCTGCCAGGCTCCTCTGTCCATGGGATTTCCCAGGCAAAAATACTGGAGTGGGTTGCCATTTCCTTCTCCATAGAACCTTTACAACCCAGGGATCAAATTCACTTCTCCTGCACTGGCAGGTGGGATCTTTACCACTGAGCCACCAGGGAAGCCCCTCTTTCGTACTTACAGGACCCCTATTACTAATGGAAGCAGCAATATGTCCTGCTTTAAAAAAAAAAAAATCCAGCCTCATTTACAGATAGGGTAGCCAGTGAGGTGAAAGAGTAGTTAGTTGAGGCTTCTGAGTAAGTTCCTTAAAGAGGACTTATTTGGCAGGAAGACTTATTCTTTTGCTTGTTCTTTTCCCATCCCTGCAACTTAAGATATAGACAGCATATTAAAAAGCAGAGACCTTATTTTGCCAACAAAGGTCCGTCTAGTCAAGGCTATGGTTTTTCCAGTAGTCACGTATGGATGTGAGAGTTGGACTGTGAAGAAGGCTGAGTGCTGAAGAATTGATGCTTTTGAACTGTGGTGTTGGAAAAGACTCTCAAGAGTCCCTTGGACTGCAAGGAGATCCAACCAGTCCATCCTAAAGGAGATCAGTCCTGAGTGTTCTTTGGAAGGACTGATGCTAAAGCTGAAACTCCAATACTTGGCCACCTGATGCAAAGAACTGACTCACTGGAAAAGACCCTGATGCTGGGAAAGATTGAAGGCAGGAGGAAAAGGGGATGACAGAGGATGAGATGGTTGGATGGCATCACCAACTCAATGGACATAAGTTTGGGTAGGCTCCAGGAGTTGGTGATGGACAGGGAGGCCTGGCATCCTGCAGTACATGGGGTCGCAGAGAGTCAGACACAACTGAGCAACTGAACTGAACTGAGGATAGTTAACTAAGATGGCCATGTGGAGATTCCGAAGACCCTGAAGAAAATCAGGCACTAAGGATAGCAGAGAGGAAAGATGGAAGGTGCCTGGACCATGCAGCTGCCACACCAGCCCTGGAATATTTCTTCTGGACTCACTGAGATGACAGAAAAAGAACCCTCCATCTTCAGTCCACCATTATGCGGGTTTTCTTTATATAAAGCAGAACCTAATTGTAGCTTATACTTCCCAGATGGCACAGTAGTAAAGAATCAGCCTTCCAATGCAGGAGGTACAAGACGTTTGATCCCTGGGTGGGGAAGATCCCCTGGAGTAGGAAATGGCAACCAACTCCAGTATTCTTGCTTGGAAAATTCCATGGACAGAGGATTGTCAGGCTATACTCCATGGGGTTGCAAAGAGTTAAACAAGACTGGGCACACAGCACAACTGGGCACACAGCACAACATAACTCATACATTATGTGATGAATGTGCTAGCTTATATATATATTTCACTTATTTAAATAATACATTCATGTACTTATGACTTACATGACTTAAAGTCATCTTGCTTGCTACTACCGATACGCACGTAACACTCTTGGGAAACTGGCTAATTATCCACAGAATCTGTAAAAATGATCCACCTTTCCCTTTGTTTTGCTCCTCTTGTAAAGAGAAAGTCAAAACGAAGGCAATGCTACCTGAACGTAAACTCCACAAATTTTTGAAGCGCTTTTGAGAAGGAAAGGCATTTGGAGAATATTCCAGTTTAAATAGTCAAGATTTACCTACATATCAGCATAAAATACACTTCATGTTATGGCTGGCTGATACTTATTACTTTACTAAAGGTATCACAAATTTAATAAGATTTCATAATGTGACAATGATGTTACAATGACAGACAAAATAATCCTCCATTAGCTTTAGCAGAAAATACATAATGTATCTAATAAATATACTTACATTTGTAGGTTTAAGTTTATTAATGATTGTTGTTTTGCCACTATTATCCAGCCCAAGGCACAAAACATGAACTTCCTTCTTTTTGAGGCCAAGCAAGCCTGAAAGTCTGTCTAGCAATCCCATAATGTGAGGCAAGGATTCACAAATCAACTGCAAGTCAGGGGGAAAAAAAATTAACACGGGCATCTTAAATATGGAGAATATAAGCATACGTACCCCAAATTTTTAGAATTTAAAGTCAGTGATATTGTGAAAACCATGTCAATGTAGCTTTGCATTTAGTAAACAGAGTTTAAGCTGATTACCAGAAAGGAGTCTTAACTGAAATGCAGATTGGCAGCTAATAACCCCCAGCAACACAGAATAATGCCCTTGAAATAACTGTACATTTCTTATTGTAACTTATAATACTTAAGAACAAAATGTGATTTATTTAGTATCCTATGGAGTCTACCATTTGTGATACTTGAGAATATCTGCAGCCTTTTCTGGAAATCTGGAAATATATAGGTAGTGATGTTCATATGGAGCCTGCTGCTCAAATAGAAAGTAGAAGGCAGACCAGAATAACAAAAAAACTGAAATTTTAGGCTGCCTCATTTGAGTTCACTGGTTAAATCTTTTTCTAAAGCTAATCCCATTGTTGAATTTTGCAATAATATGAGGTAATAAATATTAAATTCACCATTTTTGTTTGCTGACTATATTCAGTTCAGACAGAAACAAAAAATCCTGATTTATCTTCATCTTAACTTTTTCTTTGTCCTCACATATCTTGGTAGTTTTGTAAGTCAACACAAATCCATTTGGGAAGGTTATGTATAAAACATATACATACAAACTGAGTATTGTAAAGTAAAATAAAGTAAAAATAAAAATTAAAAAAAAATAAAACACATACACACAAACTGAACCTTAATACATTTTTGTTTCTTTGAAATTATAACTTATATGAAATTATCTGTTAAGTATTTTTAAAAGAATTTTAACTAGTGTACTAGTGAAGAATATGAGCGTAAATACCCATCTTACATTTTAATCTCCTTTTCTCAAATACTATAAAGATTTCCTTGTTAATCTGTTCCTGAAGTCCCTATTCATTTATTAATTCTTTCTTTGAAAAAAAATCCTTCAAATGCAAACTTTCAAAAAAACTCCATCAGCAACGCAAATGTGTAAGTATTTTGATGTCAAGTAAAATTACTGATGACATATGGCTGGCTATGTGATAACTTTATGGCTATTCATACCCTTCCAAGGTACTGTTAGATTTAGACTTCAAATCTCCAAATGAAAATTCCCAAAGGTACTTCCTTTGGGGAAACCACCATCCCAGTCCCTCAAAACATTAAACTGTGGTGGGAGAAGAGAGATACATACCTCTTTTGGCAGCCCTCAACTGTGACAGGGACTGCTACGGCAGTAACCACTATATACCTGTATTCTAAACATTTCCTATTACTCTCCAAACCACCATTTTCAAAGTTCTCTAAATACTAGTCTCATCTCTATCTAGAAACTTGCCATCTTACAGCTCCTTCAGTATTGCTTATTCCATACCAAAAAGGCAAGACCATACCTTGAAGGATGTGAGGATGCAGCAACTTGAAATAAGAAGTTTCCAAGACAACTACATCTGAAAGGAGGCTGCATCATCAGTTTCGGTTAGGCCCCTTCACGGATCATTATGAACAGAAATTTCAAAACTGAAATTGGAAAATGATGCGCAGAAGGGAAGTTGCAGTGCCCTAACCAAACACAGGGCCATGGTTGTCTTACCCAAGGGATGGGTTTCATTTGAGATACTCTGCTTGTGTTGCTTGAATCGACTTTGCTCCTTGTGGTAGAGATTCAAATCTCACTCAATCCATTCCTTTAAATCTCAGCTTAAGGACAGGCATTTGTAGAATCTACTTTAAGTTAGCCTTTTGATATCATGAAACAATTCATACAGATCATTTTAATTTAAATTTGCCATTACTCACTTTGCTATTAATTATACTAAGCATACTGATACAGTCTTGTGTCTTGTTTTTCATTTCTGATAGGATTTTGACAATTTAAAAAATATGACCACTTCTTGTATCATCCCCCTCTGAGCAGGGCATTGACTGTTAAAAGCCTGATATCTGAATATTTGTTTTTTCACAGAACCTTGGATTTTGATTTTCCGTTCCCTTTTCCTAGATTATCAAACACCTGATGCTTGTCACTGAAATGCTTTGGGACACACAACTGAAAACAGAAGTCAGCTGTTCTAAAAGACATAATTACATTTATTGAAGTTGCTTTGTAAACAAGTTTGAGTCAGCTAATTGGATTAGTATTTCTGAAGATGGAATCAGGGCATCTGTATTTTAAAGAAACACTGTTTCTGATGAAGAGTCACTATTGAGAATTTGAGACTTTTAGAATAAAGTCTAAAATTTCATGCATAACTTTTAAACTTGTACACAACTTGGCGCCAATCCACCTTTCCAGTTTCTTATTTTACTGTTTCCTCTCTCTGCACACCAGACAATCAAATTCCCTTAGCTGTTATCTGAGAAACCGCTTTTTTTTCTTTTGGTCGCGCGCGGGGCATGTGACGATATTAGCTCCCCAACCAGGGATGGAAGCTGTGCCCCCTGCAGTGGAAGCGCGGAGGCTCAACTACTGAACCGCCAGGCAAGTCACAGAAACTGCTTTCTAAAGAGCCTTTTAAACTTGTTTTCAGAAAATCCTGAAGAATTTGGACGTTATCCACAGTTAAGAGCTTGGAAGGTAAGGCTACAGGGAGAGAGGAGTCGAGCAGAGGAAACACCATAAGAGGTACTTTGTAACTCTATAAAAATGTTTTCAGGGAGAATTACAGAACACTCTTCCTATCCCCAATAAACATTTTTATTCAGCTTTCAGTTTTTGATGGTGAAATTTCAATTACACTTTCTACACAGCAAACGAAAAGGCCCCAGTTGGACAGTGTTAAAACCATCCAATAAAACAGAAATTCACCCAAAGCAGTTCAATGAGTTTTCTGAGCCACCAGCCCACTTTTTTTTTTTTTTAGTCCTCACACATTAGAAACAACTACACGGAGTGAAAAGCATGAGGAAGAGCAATTCTAAAACTGGTGGCGGCGGGGGCTCCGGGCGGCTCTGGATACAAACACCGGGGTTGAGGAGATACCTGCTCTTTGCGGTTAGCCTTGTGGGCCCGGGAGCTGCTGAAGAACAGGAATGAACGCACTCGCTCGTCTCCGCCTCGGGGATGGGAATGTGGTGCGGGTGCTCTGGATACCTTTCTCTCTAGGCCTCCACAGAAAGGATGCCTGGACCAGAGCAAAGCCGCCTCCACAAGTTGGGTAAAGGGGTAGCAGTCTCTTCCTCAGCCCAAGTATCATCGGCTGGGCAGGCGCCTCGGTGCGTGGCGTTCCCCCGGCAACCGGAGGTTCTTCCGGTCCGGGGCCACGCCTCCTCAGCAGTCTTAGCGCGTCTGCCGCCTTGCTCCTGTTAAAGGGATTGACGAGCTTCCCAAAATGCCTGAGGAACAGTGAGGAGTATTAAAAAAGTGTGAGCAAGGGTGACGGGTTGAACTGCCGCCTCCCAGCCAGGAACCGCGCAGCCCCGCTGTGGAGCATGATGGGAGTTGTAGGCGCGCGCATAGCCTGCTGGGAGGTGCTTGGCGTCCGTGTGGGCCAAGGGCTTTTCTCTCGGCGCGTTCTCCCCACCCTTTCGGGAATGTCAGTCTCAGGGATCAGCGCTCCCTGCCGCGTCGGGGGCATAGAGGAGTGTGAATTTCCGTCGAGCACAGGTGCAGTGTGGTGGCTACAACTACAGGACCCGACTGTGCGCTCTAGGGCGAGGAGTGCGGGGGAATTGCCTCGTTGCCTATCGCATCCACCCTCTTCCAGGCTCTGCGAGGCCTCAGGTCCAAGAGTCCTGGGGAAGCAGAACTGTTCGTGTAAGCAGGGAGAGGAGATAAACTCGCAGGCATTTTTCGGCAAAGGAAGTCTGCCTGTAACCGGGCTACTGAGCTGTCTGATCTCTAGAGATTTCCATGAGGCATAATCTCTTATGATTAGATTACAGTCCCCAGAAGCAAATCGGCAGCTGGTCCGGAAGGGAATCAGTAGTTTGAATGCTTCAAGTTAGCTACCCTCTTAAGATGCTCTGGGGTTTTATAGTAATGGACTTCCCTTGTGGCTCAACTGGTAAAGAATCTACCTGGGTAAAGAATCTACCTGCAATGTGATAGACCTGGGTTTGATCCCTGGGTTGGGAAGATCCCTGGAGAAGGGAAAGGCTACCCACTCCAGTATTCCGGCCTGAAGAATTCCATAGATCCATTTGGGTCGCAAAGAGTCGGACACGACTGAGAGTCTTTCACTTTCACTTTAGCAAACGGATTCATCTCCTTTGTTAGCCATGAATATGAGATTATTTACCCCCTCCAACTACCTCATGTTATGTTTACTACCCTACCTGTTCTTTCGCTTTTCAATATTTTTGCCTATTAAGTGGATTGCGTGCGTGCGTATGTGCTAAGTCGCTTCAGTCGTGTCCCACTCTGAGACCCTATGGACCAAAACCTGCCAGGCTCCTCTGTCCATGAGATTCTCCAGGCAGGAATACTGGAGTGGGTTGCCATTTCCTTCTCCAATTAAGTGGATTAAGAGAGTGAAAAAGAGACTAGAAGGAATTATATATTGATAAAAGTAATAATGGGAGAAAGGTTGTATTTGCATGATCATGAGGTGCTTTTTCTTTTTTTCCAAATTTTCAAATGTGACTCTATTATTTTTTACAATGGAAAAATGTGGTTCTGGGCTAGCGACTCTGTTGAAAGACAAAAACTAGTAAAGCACAAAACCCCGAAAACCTATAGCTGCATATCCAAAAGAACTTATTGACCAAGTCTTTGGAAAAAATGGAATATGGAAATAAATTCTTCCTTATTGTGTGGCCTTAGGCCAAATAACCCTGCTCTATTGTTCAGCTTCCTCACCTTCAAAAACATTATATAGCTCATTTGGTGGTTTTGAGGAATAAACAGGTAACAGAAGTATGTATGTTTGACACGTAGTAGGTGTTCAATAAATAATTTCCTGTCCACCTTTGTCCTGAAATTTTTATTATATGGATAAGATTTTTAAATGTGGTCCTTTAACTTCTGACTAAATAAATTTTACAGCAAGGTGTTGATTATTTTTCTGTGTATCTGGATTTTGCAACTCACTTTGAAAAAAGTTGGAAGTGAAGTGCTTACCTTTTTTTTTCTTAGAGCTAAGCAGAAATCTTATGTTTCAGGAAACTACAGAGGACAGACTTAGTTTTCTTGTTTGGAATTGATGTTTTCTGGCTGGATTGAGTTCTGTTTTTGATTAGTACAAAACATTTCGTGAAAACTGGAAACAAAATGGAGAGATGGGATATCCAATTTTTCAGTCAATTTAAGCAGATGGTATAATTCATCTGAAAAATTAGCTAAGTGAATTTTTAGGGTACATAATTCTCTCACAAAAATTTAGCTAGGTAAATAGTTACCTTAGATATTTGTAGTTGCTGTGTTGGCTTCTTATTATTAGAGTTGAAACAGTGGTATAAAACCCACAGTCTAGTCAATAATCTGGAAAATGCCAGTTTTGAAACTAACAACCTTAAAAAAAGTAAATATTCCATATGGTAGAATCTGCCGTTTTGGGGCTTTGCCAACCCAAACAGATCTCAACAATACACTCACAATTCAGCATACAAATTGGTTTCACTTGATTTAAAAAGTTAGTTTGGCTCTCCTCATTATGAGAATGAGACGCTTTAATAGTCATATTTAATTTTATGAGGGCTACTTAAGATACCTGTTTAAGGAAAGAAAATTTCAAGTACTCTATTACCAGATAAATTTCATACTGGCTTTTGGAACGATATAGAATTCTAAATGAGAGAAGAATGAGATATGATGAATACAGCTCTATTCTGACTAACTCATGATACTTTTAATGTCTTTACTTATGAAGAATTTTTAAAAAAACTACAGAAAATCCACGATTTGTAATATACTGGAAGTTCTTGGAATGAAATGTTGGTGGTCTAAAGCTGAACAGTTGTACATTATTTGTATCTTTTGGTCATCTGCAATTTGTATACAGTATTACCTATGCAATGAGCATTTAATTTATTTGAATCACACAATATTTTGCTGATATAAAATCACTACAAAAATATGTACTAATTATTTATAGTGATTTATGTCACCCTGCTTATTTAACTTATATGCAGAGTACATCATGAGAAACGCTGGACTGGAAGAAACAAAAGCTGGAATTAAGATTGCTGGGAGAAATATCAATAACCTCAGATATGCAGATGACACCACCCTTATGGCAGAAAGTGAAGAGGAACTAAAAAGCCTCTTGATGAAAGTGAAAGAGGAGAGTGAAAAAGTTGGCTTAAAGCTCAACATTTAGAAAACGAAGATCATGGCATCCGGTCCCATCACTTCATGGGAAATAGATGGGGAAACTGGAAACAGTGTCAGACTTTATTTTTCGGGGCTCCAAAATCACTGTAGATGGTGACTGCAGCCATGAAATTAAAAGACGCTTACTCCTTGGAAGAAAAGTTATGACAAACTTAGATAGCATATTCAAAAGCAGAGACGTTACATTGCTGACTCAGGTCCGTCTAGTCAGGGCTATGGTTTTTCCAGTAGTCATGTATGGATGTGAGAGTTGGACTGTGAAGAAGGCTGAGCACCAAAGAATTGATGCTTTTGAACTGTGGTGTTGGAGAAGACTCTTGAGAGTCCCTTGGACTGCAAGGAGATCCAACCAGTCCATTCTGAAGGAGATCAGCCCTGGGATTTCTTTGGAAGGAATGATCCTAAAGCTGAAACTCCAGTACTTTGGCCACCTCATGTGAAGAGTTGACTCATTGGAAAAGACTGTGATGCTGGGAGGGATTGCAGGCAGGAGGAGAAGGGGACGACAGAGGATGAGGTGGCTGGATGGCATCACTGACTCGATGGACGTGAATCTGAGTGAACTCTGGGACTTGGTGATGGACAGGGAGGCCTGGTGTACTGCGATTCATGGGTTCGCAAAGAGTCGGACACGACTGAGCAACTGAACTGAACTGAACTGATGTGATTTTCTTCCCTGGTGGCTCAGATGGTAAAGAATCCACCTGCAATGCATGAGACCCAGGTTCAATCCCTGGGTTGGGAAGATAACCTGGAGAAGGGAAATGGCAACCCACTCCAGTATTCTTGCCTGGGAAATCCTAAGACAGAGGAGCCTGGTAGGCTATACAGTCCATGGGGTTGCAAAGGGTAGACACAGCTGAGCAACTAACACACACACAGGTGAATTTATGTCTTGATCTTAATATTATTTTGAAAGATTACAGCTGTGATTTTGTCTTCAAAATTACTAATATATCTAAAGAGCATCTAGATTTACTAGATTAAAAGATAAGTTATATTAAATAATGATGAATACAATAATACAAAAGCCACAAAGTCAACCACCAGAACTGTAACTTTTATTTGCTAATAGATATTTTAATAAACAGGCTTACTCCATCTGTAAGACCCTGATAATGCCTCTTAGGAAATCATAGAAAAATAAAATACAGTAATTAGCAACTTGTACTTTGTACAAAAATCTTATTATGTTGCTCAGCAGATAGGTTTGCTAAACACCATATTCTTTCAGCAAATGGATAGATGACATATGTAATGCAGCTCACCACAAACAATCCCTCATTGAGAGCTGAGCATTCTAAACCACTATAACTTGTAAGCATGCCAGCACATGAAAATTTACATGAGACATCATATTACAGTAGATTTTTATAAGATGAAAACAATACCACCTTCAAGTAAGTTTGGATTTCTTCACTGTGATAGTGAAGTGGATAATAGGTAGGATTGAAGTTCTATAGTTAACTCCCTCTTACTGTGTTTATCTTTCTACCATGTTGTGATGCAACCAGTAAAGAGAACCTGAGTGGAAGGCATATACTGAAGCTCTAAATAGTGATATAATACCAAGGAGAAAAAATGACGCAGTGGTGCTGCACTTCCTTATTCCCACAAACAGATCTTTTCTCCTGTTTGCAAGAGTAGATGGGTACAGTCCTAAATCCACAATTAATGATAGATAACTTTATGCCAAGTTACAAAGAAATACATTTTAAAAATCATTCATGCTTACAGGAAGGAAAAATGTTTTCAGCTGCAGTTTTTCATTAGTCAAATATTACTCTATGAGTAATGTCTCAACCTAGACAGGTGTTATCTAGGCATTTAATTTAAATGTACTATTTAGTATTTAATAAACTTTTTAGGATTTTTGTTACAATTTTATAACTTTTAAAATTTTGAATTTACTGCAACTGTCAAATCTACCATTTAATATTGGACATGGCCATTTAAATATTACCTGTTTAATCAAATACATATTTGTAAGTACGCATATATATTTTTGGCTATGCTAAAAGAGAAAAAAATAGATAATCTTATTCCATTATTCACAATCTAATTTTACATAAAATCCAAAGAATTATTACGCATGTATAAATTCCAACACACTGAATCACATAAGGTCTATCCAGAAATAAAGCTGCAAGCATAATGAAAAAAAATCACACCCCTGCTATAGGATCAGAGAGAGGGCACAATGAAAAGATAACCATATAGCCCATGTGTTTCTCCTAAATGGTAGATGTTTTTATGTGAAAACAACAAAATAAAAGTATTGTTTCACCAAAAGATTAGAGCCTAACTACCTTTTTTAAAAAAATATTCAGATGGTGTGTCAAACCGTCTCAAAATAGTGTTTTGAGAAGATTAACTGTGTGAATGTACAATACACATTGTTTAGGATTAAACTAATTTTTATAGACTTTAAATTAGAATAGCTACATGATGTTTCTGTCTTTTACTGTAATAAAAATAAATCATGAAAAGTGTCTATGACATTGACAAGTCCTCAATTTCTACATTATGGAAAAAGGATTCTGTTATCAGCTTCTTTGGAAAACTCAGAATTCAGTTTCAAGTCTTCCAAGTAATATGTCTCAAAAATATTTAGTAAAAATGGCTTTAAAATATTTTATTCAATAGGTCTTTTTCCTGTGGTGTATTATGTACAAATACCCATCGCCTATGTTTATATATGACTATATAGGTATATAGATGGGTGTGTGCATTTCCCCTTTAGAACTACTAACATATCGCTCCTTCAGCCTTTACTCCTTTCCCACTCCCCATATTGAATTTTATCTCCTCTTGGTAAAATGCAACTACTCACATAGTAACATACTTACCTTTCTATCACAAATCTACCAATCTATCTGCAGATCACACAGTCTTCCCTCCCATTTTAGTTCTTTGTGGCTCCTCGTATGAAAAACTAACCTTCCTACTTATGCCACGAATCCTAATCTACCTCTTAAAGCCTGTTCTAATTAAATTCTCTCTTGCATAATCAGTTTTCCCCTTTCCACCAGATCACTTATTAGTGTATAAATATGCATTCCTTCTCTAAACACACACACACACACACACACACACACTACTCTTGACCCTACATCTACTTCCAGTTACTCAGCTACTGCCTATTTCTGTTGCTTTCTTATGGTAAAATTCCTTGAAAGAGTTGTTTATAGATATTGACTCCACCTTCTTTCCTAAAGTATCTTCTAATCCACTTCAATCAGGCTTTAATTTCACTACTTCAAAGAGACTGTCCTTGTCAAAATCATTAGTAACTTCCATGTTCCTAAGCCCCATGGCCATTTCTTTATTGTAAACTTGACTTCTTAAAGCATTTAATCCATATGGCCAATTGGATTTTTTGTTCTCTACCTTACCTTACACTCCTCAGGGTCCTCTAAGAAGTGTAGTAAGTGTTAGTCGCTCAGTCGTGCCGACTCTTTGCGACCCCATGGACTGCAGCCCTCTGTCCATGAGATTTTCCAGGCAAGGATACTGGAGTGGGTTGCCATTTCCTCTGCTGGTTTTTAATTCTCCACTTAACTTTTACATTGATACTACCAGGATCTCAATCAAGGCCTACTTGTCTATTTTACAGGCTTTTCTTAGGTGATTTAAAAACCTTAAATACTGTGTATATACTGAAAGTGAAAGTGAAGTTGCTCAGTCGTGTCCGACTCTTTGTGACCCCATGGACTGTAGCCTACCAGGCTCCTCAGTCCATGGAATTTTCCAGGCAAGAGTACTGGAGTGGGTGCCATTTCCTTCTCCAGGGGATCTTCCCAACCCAGGGATTGAACCTGGGTCTCCCACACTGTAGGCAGATGCTTTACTGTCTAAGCCACAGGGAAGCCCATGACTGATGACTATTAGATCTTGATGTCGAGCCCTGATTGCTCCTTAGAACTCTTATGTACAACTGTCTGCTTGATATCTCCATTTGAATACTTAACAGACATCTCAGGCATTACATGGCTAAAACTAAACTCCTGATTTTTTCCCTCCAAACCTGCTTCTCTTACACCACCACTGACTATGTTTCTTATTTTCCAAACGTAGAGTTATCTTTGATTTTTTTCTCTTCATCTCTCGGTCCAGTCTATTAGCATGCTCTGTCTTTAAAATACCAATCTCCATCTGCCTCTCTCCATATTCACTGCTGCTGCTGCTGCTAAGTCGCTTCAATCATGTCCGACTCTGTGCGACCCCATATTCACTACTTCAACTCTACAAAAGTTACCATTTTTCTTTTCTTTTTTTGCTTAAACTGTTTCAGTAGCCTCATAAATGTTCTTTGACCTCCATCTTGTTTTTGCCTCTCTTTGGCTCATAAACTGTACCAAGCACACCGTTCTCTCTACCCTTAAACATTCCAAACTCATATTAAATTGTTCCTTCTACTTGGAATTTCCCCCAATTTTTTCACGACTTGTTTCTTCATGATTTTCAGAGATTGGTTTAAATATCACATCCACATTCAGAGAAGATTTCCCTTACCTCTTAATAGAAGAAGCCACAGTCATGCTATGTAACAACATTAATTTAATTTTCAGCACAGCACTTACCAGTACTTCTTCACTGTATATCTTTACCACTAGGTCAACCCCATGAGACAGGGGCTTTTGCTTGTCTTGGTCACTTTGTGTCCTCCATGTTTAGAAGGACACTGGTACAAGATAGTGTTTAATAAATGTTAATGAATGAATGGACTTATGGATAAATATATATTTAAATTACATCAGTATATATGCTATTTTTAAAATTAAGAATTATACAGTTTTGGACTAGCAAACAGACATGATTTACTTTAATTTTATTTGTTTGTTATATCTGTTCCCCATGGTATAAATAGCTTTAATTGGACAAATCATTATTTTTTGCTATTCTTTATATTACACTGCTGCTGCTGCTAAGTCGCTTCAGTCATGTCTGACTCTGTGCAACCCCACAGACGGCAGCCCACCAGGCTCCCTCCCTGGGATTCTCCAGGCAAGAACACTGGAGTGGGTTGCCATTTCCTTCTCCAATGCATGAAAGTGAAAAGTGAAAAGTGAATGTGAAGTCGCTCAGTTGTGTCTGGCTCTTAGCAACCTCATGGACTGCAGCCTACCAGGCTCCTCCGCTCATGGGATTTTCCAGGCAAGTACTGGAGTGGGTTGCCATTGCCTTTTCCTTATATTACACTACAGATATCTATTTCATTTAATGGTAGATTGATCAAGATTGTAAGGTGAGGAATGAAATGTTTTGCTTTCTCAAAGGAATTTTTGGAGGCTCTGAAGAAAATAAGCAATTGATGCAAAATTGGAAGGGTTTACCTTTTTTTTTTTTTTTGAAGTATTCCATTTAGTGAAATTTTTAAAATTGAATAAAAGTAAACAGTGGGAAATAACTATAAAAATATATGATCACTATTTTGAGTATATAAAGTCTAATGGAAGATTTTCTTTTTGTATTTCCATTCATGAGAAAATAAAAGTGTTTGCTTTCTTCAGCAGATTTTATGGAATATATGACCAAATTTATAAAAAAGAAGAGTAGAACTTAAAAATAATGACTTCTAGCCACTATCTTGGAGAAGGCAACGGCAACCCACTCCAGTACTCTTGCTTGGAAAATCCATGGACGGAGGAGCCTGGTGGGCTGCAGTCCATGGGGTCGCTAAGAGTCGGACACGACTGAGCAACTTCACTTTCACTTTTCACTTTCATGCATTGGAGAAGGAAATGGCAATCCACTCCTGTGTTCTTGCCTGGAGAATCCCAGGGATGGGGTCGCACAGAGTCGGACACGACTGAAGTGACTTAGCAGTAGCAGCCACTATGTTATGTTTTTTGACTTCAACTTCTCTGAGAATTGGGAAATTAAAATCAATATTAGAGAGATTGAATGGAAATATACAAAGCAATTCTTTTTTTTAATACTTAAAATAACTGAAAAGAGAAGGCAATCTCCTTGAAAGAATATAAGCATTTAGAGGTCATAAGATATAATGTACAACTAATACATAAATATCATATTTTTAAACATTTAAGACTATGTGTAAAAAGTACTTATTTACATTTTACACATAATCTTATACATTTATATGTATCTGTATAAAGGTATAAATTGATTCTAAAAGGCTACCCTTTCAACTCAGTTATTTCTACCTGCATCTTATATACATTGTTTTACATTTAATAAAGCACAAGAAAAATCTCATCATTATTAATAGGAGTGAATCATTAATAACTATAAAGTATTTTGACAGTCTGATATTTAATTTTGCAGGGTAAATTCTTTAATTATATATGAAATAGTTCTTTAGAAATCAAAAGAACTATTAATATGGAAATGCTAATAATTGTGATCATTTGTTCTATTAATAAACATACATAAATTTAAATTTTTGATATTTTGGGAAGATTTCTAACTGTATATAGCATTATATATTTTAACAATTATCAGTGAACATATTTATATTAGAGTCTCATCCTCAAAAGGTATTTTAGTTTCAAAATTACCAGTAAGAGTGACATGACAATACTTTTCATTCACTGTTTTGTATTAATTTTTTGTTTGCTTTTAAAATGGGATAATTAATAGTTATATCACAAACTCCTCTTTGTATTGCCTTTTTGTCTTTTCCTCAGTTTTAATGGAATTTGGTCCATTTTCATATTCAGAATGCATGCTGTCTCTGATTTTTAAAAAATCAAGGTTATTATAGAAGGTATAACTAACATTTTAGGAAACATGGACTGTTAATTAACAATTATTCCATCAAAAGTGAAAATTAAGCTGTCAAAGCTTATACTGCATATAAAATTAAACCTAAGTATAGTTTGTGAAAAATGTGCAAAGCTATTCAAGTTTCCAATAATACACTCTAAAGGAAAAGTATGATTAACAAAATGATTAATAATATATCATAAACAAAGCACATATAGTTATCTTTAAAATCTACTGTCACTCATATTCATGTTAGGAATGCTCAGGTATTGTGCCTTTCCAAAAAACAAATGCTCCCATTTCACATTTAGATTTTTTTTTCCTTGGAGACCTAAAACACTTAAAATTATGTCAAAACACCATTTCTGTAAGAAGAAAATGAGATTTTTGCATTGTATAAATATATTAATACAATTTCTTTAAATACATATTATGGCATAGGAAGAACAACATCAAATTAAAGCAAATTAAACACTTCAATAATGAACATTTATGCATGTTAAACCTTATTTTCCAAGCAGTACGTCTTAAAACGCCTCAGTCTTTATTTCTATATTGTCCATGAAAATTCAGTGCTTTTTTAAAGATACTTTTGAATATACTGTAATAGTAACTCTAGATAAAATACCAATGGATTTTCAAACAAGTTGGTTTTAACAATGCTCACATCAGTCACACTGACAAAAAATAGCTTGTTAAGTTACAAGTCTGTTAGCAAAAGAGTGGTCATTGATTTTGTCATAGAGCTTCTAAAGACCACACGTTTAAGCAGATTTATTTGAGTAGTATAATGTGGCAATAAATAAAACATGTACAGTTAAATAAAAACTTCATTACAACTTTAATAATAATACTGAGTAATTCTAAAGAGCGCAACAGTTATACTTTATATGACAAAGTGATGGTAATTAATTCTGGCTTCTCTCTGACTGAGTGAAAATGTGTTTAAGTGAAAATTTAAGAAAGGCAATTTCTATTTAAATGCATATATTTCATTCTACAAATTACTAAATATGGAAGAGAGACCTAAATTATTATAAAGGCAACAGAAGATGACATTCTAAGTTAGGTAAAAACCTTAAAAGTGTATTGTTTATTTATTTTTATGATTTAGCACTATTCACTCCATCTATCATGATTTCAAAAAATTAAATGATATTTGGTCTTTCTAGAACAAAGGTAAATTAAGACTGTTCCAAGGACAATAATCTATAAACGTAGAAAAACTAGTTTAGAAATGTTTACATCGATACTGCTTGTCATATTTAACTCATGAAAACAATGACATCTATCTACAAAGTTAATAATGCCTAAACATAAAATTTGATTTAGATATATGAAAAATGAAGATTCTCATGTCCTTGGAGTTTTCTTTATAATGAGGTTTTATTTTGGAATATGGACAGTTCTCTCTTCAGTGAGGGCCAATGCCATAGAGATTCTGATGCTAACTAAATGAGAATCCCGAAGTAGGGTTGTCCTCCTTTTATTAATTTGTTGAACACCTTAAAGTCATATCTCAGTTGTTCTGATTTACAGTTTGAGTTGTTATCTTAACCAAAAGTAAGTTTATCATGAAAAATTAAAGATAAGACTGAGGTTACAAATAGTGAAGAAATATGGATGAAAACAAAGTTTACTTGAGAGAAAAATTTCAATAATTCTGATACTTTTCTAATTTACAACTCCCAGGAAATTGTGTTAATCTGTATTTTATTTTCTAATTGAAAGTAGATACCACATCTTTATATATAATACATTTAAAAGTGATCTTTCATCCTCATCTGTTAGGTAATTTTCCTTTAATGCTTTTGTATTCTTAAGGATTCATTAGCTCTAAAAGATAGTTGAATTCTTCTTTGAGACTTTCCTCTTTAAAAGAAACAAACCAAAAGTTCTTTTAAGAATATAGAGATTTGGTAATTCTAATAAACCAGTGTGGAAATTCAAGCAAAAACCTTCTTTATTTTGTTTAGAAAGAAACTTTGCTTTCAATGCACAAGTGCAAAAATATAACAAAATGGAGGTGACTTGGTACTATTAAGATAAACCCAACACTGTGTTTTTAAAAGATGAAATTTATTTTTCTTTTCTAAAAGATAAAATTTATTTTTTAGTAGTGCTTTGCTGCCTGTAATAATTGTAGCTTACTTTTCATTTTTTGTTTCACTTTTAAAGTAATTTTGAATCAACATTGATAGGCTAAAATTAACCTTCAAATCTATTCATGTACTATTAAATAAAAACTTCATTACAACTTAAAAAATATTACTGAGTAAATAATTTTAAAGAGAGCAACAATTATACTTTACATGAAAAGTGAAGTAATATAATTAATTCTGGCTTCTAAGTTGCCAATGTCAACAGTATTTTGTTGCCTCTTTTGAATTAAGAGCAAATAACATAAGTCTTTCAATGTAAATATCCTTTTATAAATCCATCATTAATTTGAAATTCTAATTATTAATCAGAAGAAAGAAGCTTCGTTAAATCTACATTCTGATGACCCGCATCTTCCTCTGGATCTTTTGTCTTTTCTCTCAGGATACAGGTATATCATGTCACATCCTCATAACACACAAAAAATATATTTTATCCTAAGAAATCTTTGAAACACTTGTCTACTACTTGTCTTTTTAAGGGAACAGTTAGAGAAAGATGGGGCATTTACTCTTCTGAAATATAAGACTTTTCTTTTCCTTTATTTCATCTAGTAATATGTTAGCTCTGGTTGTGAGTATTCATTTCTTTCCTTTGTTAAATATGTGCTGGGCTGTGCTAGGTTGCTCAGTCATGTCTGAATCTTTGAGACCCCATGGACTGCAGCCTGCCAGGTTCCTCTGTCCATGGGATTTCCCAGGCAAAAAATACTGGAGTGGATTGCCATTCCCTTCTCCACGGGGTCTTCCCAACTCAGGGATCAAACCCAGGTCTCCCACATTGCAGGCAGATTCTTTACCAGCTGAGCCACTAGCGAAGCCCTTTGTTAAACATATCATGTTGGAAAGAATTTTATGCAACCACTGCAGTCATATACTCATCATTACATTTCCTAGGGCCAGTGAATTGGCTTGCGCAGGAGAGTACCCCAGCATTGTTTTTGAAAAATGGTTGATGTTTTCTAACTGGAGGCACCTTTGAGGTAGTGAGTCTACACATGAACTGAGCAGTCTGCCACAGGATACTGGCAGTATGTGACTCCCGAGGAGAGTCAAATGGTAGGTAACAAGAGAGATTGTCTTAGAGAATCAAACAAGTGTGTTCCCTTCTGTCAGAAGAAGTGTGGAGGCGTTTATGAAAAAATTTGAGGTCCAAAATATCTCCTTTCATAGGGGCTGCAAACCCAATTGTAAATAAACAAGGTTTTATTTATTTAATGTATTTTTGTTCTATGGAAAGAACTAAGTGACATGGAAATTACAGCAAACATGGCAGATAGGCTCTAAGTTTTAAGCTTAAGAGATACTTAGAGGTAAGGACAGTACAGTCAAACTCATCTTTGCCATAAAATTTTATGCATGTAAGGGACACCTTGCAGATATTTGTTAAACTGAACTACAGTTTGCTGCTGCTGCTGCTGCTAAGTCGCTTCAGTCGTGTCCAACTCTATGCGACCCCATAGACCGCAGCCCACCAGGCTCCCCCGTCCCTGGGATTCTCCAGACAAGAACACTGGAGTGGGTTGCCATTTCCTTCTCCAATGCATGAAAGTGAAAAGTGAAAGTGAAGTTGCTCAGTCGTGTCTAACTCTTAGCGATCCCATGGACTGCAGCCTACACTGCCTTTATTAAACATTATTATAAAAAGTGAAAATCTTTTGAAAATGCTGGTCATGAAAACAAAAAGTTGGATGACTTCAGTGCCCTGTGTTCTAATGGAAGAACACCATCAATCTACCTTTTGGAGTCTTCATACAAAAAGAATTAAAATATTTTCAGATTGAATGTAAATATGAGTCTTTTTTACTTAATGGAATTTGAGCTTGGAAAAGTTGAAGTGATGATACTAAAAGAAGTGATTACATCTGCTTCTAATATCTTTATTATATAAAGATGTATACCAACTGTGAGTTGATAACTGTTTCTAATTCTTAAAATATTTTCTTTTAAATTTAATACATTTCCTTAGCTAAAACAGTAGAAAAGGATCATCTTCATCTGTTTTGAAATACCTTTCAAAGCACTTAATTTTCAGTTAATGAAAAGCCAGAGCTCATACACTCTGTATGTGCAAATGCTCCTATTTATGCAGTAGGACCCAAAATATTAAAGTATGACTTTTGCAACATTCCTGTTTTTCCTCCACCTTCAGCCTCTTCTAGGGAGATCTGTAACATATTTTTGGATTTCCTGCGTTCCTTTTCTTTTGTTGATAGGGATATGGGGTGGAGTGGCAGAAGCTGAGAAAAGAAAAAAGATGGGATGGAAGAATAAAGAGAAAAGAACCAAGGGGGTGGGGAAGAATGTTTAAACAAGGAATAGAAAAATAAGACCTAGTATTGGTGAACATTTTAAAGTAAAAGATTTAACTTAAAGATTTAACTTTCTTCACAGAGTAGAAATTTAGATATAAAAATGGATTTTTAAGAAAATTGTGGTTGGGATATAGGTAATGCAATTCATTCTTTATCACGTCGGAAGACCTATTACAGAAGACTTTCTGTAAAGACTGCTTTTCAAGGACTGAATTTGGATTTGTTTTCCACTCATGGGCTGAGATGGACCTTAAAGCTGTTCAGGTGTTAGCTGGATAGATTTTAAGAGTAATTCAGGGTGAAAGAAGAGAAATCTTTTTTTAATTATGACATTCATAACATTTATCAACAGTCATAATTCAGTGAAAAAGTGCTATAATTCTTGATTCATGTCAAGCCAAGAGCTTTGCAACTTCTGATGGCTTTTTTAGTGTAATGATTTATATACTAAATATCTTCATTGTTTTTACATTTTTTTCTCAATTATGTTTTATCCTATGAGATAATGAACTACAGACTGGAAACTAACCGCATAGAAAATAAAATAATAATGGTTCCTTCAACTAATTTTCAAAATCTAAAAAGCCCCTCAGTAACATTAGACTAGGAAATTTAATATAAAGCAGGTATATGAGTATATATGCATATTTTAGTTATTAAAGATTATTTCTGAAGGCTGTGACTTATAGGAGTTACTCATTTTCTATTATTAAATTCTATGCTTATGAATATTAAACAGCTTTAATTAATGAATATGTGCACTAGTAAATATCAAAATATTTCAGGTAAAATTTTCAAATCTGTGATTGGTAGGCAATAAAGAAATAGATATATTTATTTTTTAATGTTTCTGTTTAATTTTGAACAACTTGCTCTGACCATGATGAAGTTCAAATTTATACTAAAGATCACCATGCTTACAGTTCTAAAAAATATAAATAAACATAAATGTAAATTTTAAAGGGGATTTGGGGTTAGAGAGAAAGTGAAAAGGCAGTTTTCTAATATCACAGAAAGATGTTTAGGAAGGGAAAAAAAGCACAAATTAACCAGATATAGAATAGGATCGTTAGAGTTTTAAAGAAAAGCAATTTTTAACAGAGATCTTTAATCTTACAAGCACTGAATGCCCACCCCATAGACATTTCAATACTTTATAGAATTTATTTAATCAAAGTATACAGATGTTGCTGACAGAGTCCTATGGAAGACCATAATTATTCTATTCCTTATCTTTCTAAATATGTTTTTGTTGCATTATAAAAATAAATATATATGATTAATAAATTTTATCTGTTTTACATCTGTTCTTATTCAATATATATTTGAAGATAGGTAAATATGGAAATTTTACATTTTCTCTAAAAGTATCCAGATCTGTGTAAATGTATCGAGCAAACCACAGACAGCCTGCAAGTGATGCATGACTGTGTGGGTGACGGTTAGAAAATGTTGCTATTTCTGACACACTCAAAAAGTGAAGGATTGCCCATTTTTTTCTTTTTCAGTGTACTATAATGGATACTTTAAAGACTCTTCCTTCTATCTCTCTCTCTTTTTTTTTTATTAAATGAGAAAAATTTAGCTGTGGTTGACAAAAATCAGAGCAAAAGAAGTATATGGAAGGGCCTAGTCTAATGGGACAATCCACAAATCTTAAAATAAGGAAAAACAGGGACTTCTTTATGGCAAGAAAACTATTATCACCAAAAAAATGTAATTTAGGTAGGAATTTGAGAATGTGGGTAGGGCATCTTTAGCTCCAAGATCAAATAAAACCTAATTTTTATATTAAACCAGTATCTTTAGACAACCTGCTCTTTTTTTTTTTTCCCCTCTTAATACATTCTTGCTACTCTTCCACCTAGCACAGTAGTCATTTTTTTTTTTTTTTAGTTTCACAGGGAACAGCTGATTTTATAGTTGAATTTGTTCATAATATAGTACTGTTTTGATAAGCTGACTCAACTTAGTTCAATGAAAATTATATTTGCCTGTTTTTGCAGCCTCCAGAAGATTATGGCAACAACACATCTTAGCTGTGTTTATATTTTTATGTTACTGTAGCAAGGATTCAGGTTGCACACAATTCATTTATGATCTTTTTATACCTTCTTCTGTGTATGCAATGGCATACTTGTACCTTGGAAGGTTTGGAAAACAGCTCAGCATGTTCATGTAACTTATTTTCATGAACAAAACAAAAATTCTTAAACTTGCAAAATGTACCAGTATTAGACTAGCTCTATGTGTTTATTTTCTTAGGCCACCATATAACTATCATAAAATTCTGTTTAAATTAAATCTTTTTATATTTTATCTAAGGCTAAACTCTTAGATCTTCTATTCAAAGCAATTCTGCTGAGAATAATTAATTTTCTCAATGCTTTATTACTCTTGCAAATTTATGAAGATAAACCAAGGGAACAGTCATGGATTTATTCCATGCTTCCCTCTATTTAAAGCCTCTAGAGCAATGGACTCACTCTTGGTCTTTCCAGGCGTGATCTTTATAATGTTGGAAAAGCCTCTAAACTACCACATACTATGACATGTGAAAGATACTATCAAGTTAATAATAATAAAAAAAAAGACAAACCAAAACTTAGAAGTTTTAGAAGCACAGTATGTTTCTCCCTCTCTCTCCCTTGATGACTCCCTTCTCACCATAGTCACACTTGAAAAGAATTCACTACATGAAATCATTGATCTTTTCTACAAACAATTCTAACAATATCAGGCATTGACAGGTAAAGAATTGTAGAATAAAGTAACAATATGACCCACAGAGTTGAATATAATTATCTAAAAAATAATTATTCATGTTAGTTTGGAAAATACTTGATCACAAAACATGAAAGAAAGGTTAACTATTTCTTTTTCATCTACCATCAAACTCTAAATACATCATTAACCCCAAATTCCTTTGGATTAAGTCCTTGAACACTTCTGAAATACAGTTATACAAAGTTACACATCCATGCTGAGTTATTTACCACGTGTAGTGATAATCTGCAGTGCGCCAGGGTTTTATTTGCAGGTTATTCAGAGAGGAGCTATGAAGAGTGATTTTTAAATCCAGGTTGGAAGTATAAACAAAAGGTATGTGTGCCTGTAGCCTGAAGAGGAGACTGCAGTTTGTGAGGTGATGTTTGGACAATCAGAAGAGAGGGTAGTAGAGAGGATATCTTTCATTTTAGAAATACTGAGGCACAAAACACAGGTGCTTGTAGTACTTTTATACATGAAATCCCTTCTCCGGTATGTGCATCATGTGTAATCGTAAAGTCTGTATACTGCTGACTATTCGTCTCTGGTGTCCAATGAGTATGACTCCAATTCTTCTAATATCACTGTGAGAGATTGAGAGACAGAGAGAATATGAACATTTAGATCTGGTAAGTATGGCAGAGAGGAAAGACACATTTAGATAAGGGAAACAAACACATGTCATATTTGCCACAAATTTCATATCTGGTAAAACGAGTGTTGAAGCAGAGATATAAATGGACCACAGGAATTTGTTACTTTATTCTTTACACTGGTGCCAGAGAATGTGTCAAGTCAACCTCAAGTTTAAAAGTACAAAGAATTCAGGTACTGATGTCATGTTCAGATATTTCATAAACCCAGGGGTTTTATGTAATTATATAAATTTTTAACAGTATTAGCAAAATAGTCAGTATGCAGGATAAAAAATATAATGTGAACTCCATTTGAATTGCCATGGTCTTGGTCTTTCAATAATCTGAAAAAATGCCATTGTATTGTGTTGAGCAGTATGAAATTGCTATTACTATTACTATTTTAAAACAATGGCAATTTCCCATGGTCAACCTACTAGTCTTAGTTATGTCTTTTAAACATATGTTGAGTATTTTCACTGCACTCAGGAAACCATAGTCTTTGAGAAAGTGGAAAAATGCCAGACCATTGTAATATAGAGACAAAACTCTGAGAAAACATAATATTATATTATTACAATATAATATTTGATGAAAGTAATAGTAATTGATTTAGTGTACATGAATCGTAAATAATTTGCTGAGGTAAAGCTATATTGATGCAGAGTCTATGATGTGAACAAGGATAATATGCATTTTAGATAGCATTTAAAATCTTTAAATAATTATTTGAATTAAATATATTCTTTCAAAGGAAAATAGTTAAAAGCGTAATGCCCAACTTTCACTAGAATGATTATCAGAAATGGTGAGGAAAGATGTGGAAATGCCATACTAGTGTCAAGAAAGGTAGTTTAACTATTGTATTCTTGATATAGAAATAGTATTTGAATTTACAACCTCCTAAGTGGACAACAAAAGTCCATCTAGTCAAGACTATGGTTTTTCCAGTGGTCATGTATGGATGTGAGAGTTGGACTGTGAAGAAAGCTGAGTGCCAAAGAATTGATGCTTTTGAACTGTGGTGTTGGAGAAGATTCTTGAGAGTCCCTTAGACTGCACGGAGATCCAACCAGTCCATTCTAAAGGAGACCAGTCCTGGGTGTTCATTGGAAGGACTGATGCTGAGGCTGAAACTCCAATACTTTGGCCACCTCATGCAAAGAGTTGACTCATTAGAAAAGACTCTGATGCTGAGAGGGATTGGGGGCAGGAAGAGAAGGGAACAACAGAGGATGAGATGGCTGGATGGCATCACTGACTTCATGGACATGGGTTTGGGTGAACTCCGGGAGTTGGTGATAGACAGGGAGCCCTGGTGTTCTGCGATTCATGGGGTCACGAAGAGTCAGACATGACTGAGTGACTGAACTGAACTGAACTGAAATGAACATCTGAATACAGTAACAAGCCCAGCCCCACTTACTCAATGCTCATTCTTGAAATCAGGTCAAAAGTTGTAAACCCTGCTGCCATGAAGTTATTCTTATACTGCCCCATCTTTATAGAATCCAGCCAGTCACCGACTGTCACGAACAAAGGATATTCAGGAACTTCACCAGGGGAGTCTGGCATTCTATAAGGAAAAAAACAAATAAGCATGGAGACCATTTAAAAACCAGATAAAGCAAAAAATACCCAACTTCATTTTTAATTTAACAATATTCTCACATCAAATGTTTTATCCTCCATAGAACTAGATTTAAAAATGTTCCATCATATTCAAATCAGCCACTTTTATCTGATCAGTTTCACTTGTCAGTTTCTTTTGTCTTTTCCTACTTTTGCCACTACTAGGTTTTATACTTGAGGTGTCTTTAGAAAACCTGTATCTTGCTAAAATCGCTTTATTTTTCTCTTGCATGAAATTGTGCTTTCAAATTTGAAGAGAAGCCCCCCAAAAGCTAACTAGCCACAGGCTATTCACTTATACACTTTCTGACCTTCCATTGATTTCATGCCCTATTGCCTTTTTCACATTTACTATGAGAGCCCCTTCTCTTTTTAACAGTGAATTTATAGGTTAAGGCCTCATTTATTCTCAAACATTCAACAAGAATTTATTATTTATGAAAAAAGTAATTTCTGTTGTCACAGAGCTCAATTTTATGAATAAGATTTACATATATCCAAGCATAGGGTAATACAGCCAAAAGCACAGATATTAATAAAACACAAAACTAAAGAAAATCAATGAAATTTGGGGTTAGCAAGAAAAAAGAATCTGCCACTGATGGGTCTTATAGTAAATGATATGGCAATCTGTAGGGCTTCCCAGGTGGCACTAGTGGTAAAGAACCCGTCTGCCAATGCAGGAGACTTAAGAGACTAAGGTTTAATCCCTGGGTTGGGAAGATCCCTTGCAGATGGGCATGGCAACCCACTTCAGTATTCTTGCCTGGAGAATCCCATGGACAGAGGAACCTGGTGGGCTACAGTCCATAGGGTCCAAAGAGTTGGACATGACTGAGGCGACTTAGTTCACATGCATGGAAATCTGTATTCCTGTTCCTAAGATCTGATTCAAAGGGTATTTCAGTTGGGGATATTTTTGAAGTTTTAATATAAAAGTACTATAAAAGTATTATTTTGAAAAGGCTAGTGAATGTGTGTATATATAGATACATATGTCTATATACACAAAAGTAGTTTTATATAAAGTCAGATAGAGAGAATAAAAGCAGAAATAACCTTAGAAATTATAGTAAAAATAACACAGAATTGTATATTTAAGACATTCTAATAATAAACTTACTGAAATAATAATAAACTTTCACCTTACTGAAATACCTGAAAAATAATATTAACATTTTGTATGGTGTTAAAAATAACTGACATGAATGATTTTATAATAATAACAATAAATGTGTTTTATCATCCCTTTAGGATAATAAGTATATTATTTTGAAAATTATTAGGTCTAGAGTTTATATCAAATGATAAAGGAGTAACATTATTTTATGTTTGGTGTTTGAGTCAATTAGTATTTTCTAAGTAATAAAAAATTTCCCACCACAAGTAAATTACTGAATTATTTTTATATTGAATATTGAAGGATAATCCAACTCTCATTTACTTCTCTTTTAATTTTTTATAAAGTTTAAAGGATAACAGAATCCACAGAGACTTAACTAGAGCCATTTTAATATTTATATTGTGAATATTTTATCATAATAGTTTTCAAATATTATTCATATTTGAACTATTTCATCTTAAAATACAAACCAATAACACAGGAGCACATATGATTAAACCATATGAATAAGAATTCCTCCACTAAAGCAAAATGGCATATGCAAGCTATATAAGCCTAAAATTGATTTGTGCTGAGGTTTGACAGAAAACAATAAAATTCTGTTAAGTAATTATCCTTCAATTAAAAAATAAATTAATTTAAAAAAACTATATGAGAGTTGGAATTAAATTCTAAGGTCAATATATAAGGGGAAAATGGAAACTTTTGAACAACCAAAATTACCCTTAAAATCATTCAAATTACCCTTAAGTCACCAGAACCTGGATCTTTAAGGAGCACAAAAGCCAGAGACGTAATACATTGTCAAACAATTTGTACACTGACTCCTGAAGACCCTGAAAGTTGCCCTTTGGAATTATTTAGGACAAAGTTCCTACTAAAGACCTAAAATTCACTTCTGATTTTTCTTTGATTTTATATTGACTTCTATTTTTCTGAACTGGATTCTAGCTGAAGGTGGGCATGGTGTGAAGAAGGATGACAGGGAATTTCAGGGATTATTGCTCTGTCTACATAACTAAAATCTGCATAAACTAAATGTACTTGCGGTTGTGATTGTACAGTGTTATAGTCCATATGGAGTCTGGTGACACTTCATAGTGACTCCTTTTTACCAATACTTGATTCTGTTACCATATTTCCTATTTTGAAGGCTGTTAAGTCACATTTTATTTTCCTGTACTAAAAATGGCAATGCTATTTGATTATGGACTGTTACATTCTAATTAATATCAGAATGACTCAAGACAAAGTTTAGTTATGTTCAAAAGTTGAAAGATATCATGGCATCCACCAAGAGGCACTTTAAATGTCGCCATATTTCTTAGTTTCCTAGAGGTGTTTATATTAATAATTATCAAATAAAAGTTTATATATAAATAAGAATAAAGCTATCCATGACAAATAGAGTTAAACAGGGTTTTAAATTGTGTCATTTCTTTGTTTTTAGTATCCTAATGGGCAGTATGGATCCAGAAGAGGATTCAGAATATTTTCCTAAATTTTCTGATCAGTTTCCTATGGAACATATTTCAGAGAATAGTGCTATAGTAAGTTCACTGACCAAGTTTAATATCAAAATGACTAGGGTACACCTATTGCTAATTGTCATAAATAAAAACACGTACATTAGAAAGCTGAATGTTCCATTTTATTTTTTTATTTTTTGAATGTTCTATTTTAAAACACTGTGGCTCTCATGTCTTTTAATTACTCATCTGAGAAATCTGTTGAAACTGAACAAAATTAAAAGCATGTGTTTAGGTGTTTCCATTCATACCCCTATATACCATTCTTGATGCACAGACAAAGTCAGATGGTTTCCACTTCTCTCTCCTGGAGAACTCAAGTTTTCACAATTCATATAATTGGTGAGTGGAAATATTATTTGCTAATTTTATGTCCTTAAGTGAAGTCGCTCAGTCATGTCCAACTCTTTGTGACCCGTGGACTGTAGCCCACCAAGCTCCTCCATCCATGGGATTTTCCAGGCAAGAATACTGGAGTGGGTTGCCATTTCCTTCTCCAGGGGATCTTCCCGACCCAGGGATCGAACCCAGGTCTTCCACATTGCAGGCAGACGCTTTAACCTCTATGAAAGGTCATAGAAGGACATTCTGTACACTAAATGACTTAAATGGCTAATCTGTCTGTTGAAAAGCAGCCACTGTTTGCTCTTAGACTGTTTCAATACTGTAATTCCTGTTCCCTCCACACATCTTTAGTAACCTAGTTACTCTTTGGCCTTTATATAACTGCATTGGCAGTTGATTTAGTAAGGTCAAGGTCCCCTCATTGTTCACAGCGACTGTGCAATAACTTTTCTTTCACCTCATCTTATACTGATGTTGAAAAAATGCTGTTATTTTCTGGCTTAGAGGGCTGGGTACCATCACCCTCACATGAATTCTCTGGAATATTACCTAATAAACAATAAATGCCCTTTCTTATCAACCATGTACAATGATAAATTCAGTCTGCTATTCGCTGAGCATGTAGAAATTTCTGCTATTTGGTGATTAGTGGGAGCTGTCCACCTGAGAAATGTCTTTACAGCAAAACCTGCGGCTATATAAAAAAAAAGTACATATTGTAGAGCAGAAGGTCAAAGGGCTACTACTTTCTTCATAAAAATGAGGAGGGAGCAGAATTAGAGGAAATTCTACCAGGTATAAATCATGGTCAATTTAGACCAGAGAAAGGGCTGGAGTATAGCTAGAAGAGGTAATGGTATAGTTCAAGTACGATAAACATATTCTCAGTACATCTAAATATGTAAAAATTAATAGCACTGATAGAGCTGAAAAGTTTTTACTCTAACAAGCCCTTTGAGTTTGTAATAGTACTGGTATTTTAATTTAGAAAGTTCTTAGGTTATCAATAGGTACCAAACTACCTTTAAAAAGCAGGGAGTTTTTTCTCCTCAAACCTTTTCCATATTTTATATTCATCATGTAAATATAAAAGTAATAAATCTATCCAAAATGGTTCAAGGAAAGTTATACTTTGAGAAACACTATTCCAAGGCAGGGTCTTATTCTAATATGAAACTACCACATTCTTAAAGGCTTTTCTCCCTTTACCACTCTTAACAAAACCTCTTCCTTCCTAGTTTTTACCTTTATATATTGTTAGCAGAGGTCTACAGATAGTGTCCATTCTATTTGTATTGCTGTATTTCATATGTTGATGAATATTTTCATTTCAATGGTCTTCATAGCTCATTTTCAAGTGGGTATATAATATTCTATGTTTTGACAGTTAACAATTTGTTAATTCCCTGAGTTAGACTCTTAAATTGCTATCAATCTTATTAAATTTATTACAGATGATTATGTAATTATAGAGCATGTATTTTTATGCTTCAGTTGAATTATTTCCTTGGGAAAAACCCCATAAGACAGAAGAATTTTAAGAGTTAGTTAAAACTCCCTGAGGGCAGGAATCATATCTCATATCTCTTTCTATTTTCTGTAGGCCTTAGCATAATGCTGAAAGTACTAAAGTAATTCATTAAATAAGTGATGGTTAAGATTTGAATATCCTCTGAAGAAAAGTTTGGTCCATGACCTAATGTGATGTATGAAGAATCTATTTTCATTTAACTCATTAAATGGAATAGTAAGAATCTATTGCTAAAATGGTCACCCTATTAATGAATATGCTGTTTATTTAGATTACTCCTTGTATCGCAAAAATGTTTGTTTATGTCTGTCTTTATAGGTTTCAACCCTGAATATTCACTGGAAAGACTGATGCTGAAGCTGAAGCTCCAATACATTGGCTTCTTGATGTGAAGAGCCAACTCACTGGAAAAGTTTCTTATGCTGGTAAAGATTGAAGGCAGGAGGAGAAGGGGATGACAGAGGATGAGATGGTTGGATGGCATCACTGACTCAATGGACATGGGTTTGAGAAAACTCTGGGAGACAGTGAAAGACAGGGAAGCCTGGCGTGCTGCATTCCATGGGGTTGCAAAGAGTCAGACACAATTTATCCACTAAACAACAACAGATTTCAATGGAGTAAAGGATAGGAAATTAAAGGCGAGTAAGACAACAAAGGGTTAGGGGACCTAGCATCACAACAACATTTACTTTATTCAGTATCACTATTTTACATGAGTTTCTCATCTAATGACCAAGGGGCTACACTTCACATTATTTAGTGAATCCATAAAACAATCTGGCTTCCCTCATACTCGGTAAAGAATCTGCCTGCAATGCAGGAGACTCGGATTAGATTCCAGGGTTGGGAAGGTCCCCTGGAGAAGGAAATGGCAATGACTCCAGTATTCTTGTCTGGAGAATCTTATGGACAGAGGCAGGCTACTGTCCATGCGGTCTCAAGAGTCAGACACAACTTAGCGACTAAACTACCACCACATAAAGCAATCTACTACACACGCTACCTACCTATCTTTTGAAGGAACAATTTATCTAATTAGATAAAAAAGGAAAACACTGCCCTCCCTATAATTAGGCCTGTCAACTTGAAAACAATTTCAATTAATGAAAATTTTTGATATTCTTTAAAAATTTGAGTGTGATTTTGCACAAGATGTTATAATAATCCAAAGTGCATAGTACCATGCCATAAATCTTGTGACTATTGCATGCTTGTGGGCAATATCTCTTTGTTCCAAATAATCTGACTCTCCACAGTGCTAAATTGGGAGCATGATTTTTTGTCAGCCTTTGATTTTCAGTAAGTCATCAGGTTTTTTTTTTTACATTATTTAATTCTCATAATAAGGCTGATTACTGATATAAAGTATGACGGAATGAAATTCAAAGCAAATTTGAAAATTATGTTGTTGTTCAGTTTAAAATTAGAGATATGTTTGAATATTAGGAAGGATAGATACAGGGTAGAAATAATACTGTTTAAATATCTCCCACATTCTGAGTAGAGTTCTCAGCATATGGTCACTACACTCTGAGTAACATCAGTGGACCTCAAGGAAAGTCTATTTTTCATATGTAAATAATTCCCCGATGGCTCAGTGGGTAAAGAATTGGTGTGCAATGCAGGAGACACAGGAGACTCAGGTTTGATTCCTGCGTTGGGAAGATCCTTTGGCAAAGGAAATGGCCACCCACTCCAGTATTCTTGCCTGGAAAATCCCGTGGACAGAGGAGCCTGGCAGGCTACAGTCCATGCGGTCACAAAGAGTTAGACTTGACTGAACAACTAAGCACACGCAGAGGGACAGAAATAGATTTCATTTCATATGTCAACAACAATTCATTGCCAGTGGTAATCAAAATGTGGTCTTAAAAAGGATACAGAGGCAGCATCTGGGCTCTGTGAGAAAGTGTTTGCCATAACAAGGAAAAGAAGCAGAGCAGATATTTGCCAACACTGGAAAAATTCAATCTACAGAAATGCCTGAGGATGTAATTCTGGAACTATGTTGCTGCTGCATTTTCTTCATTTCTGTATTTTGTTGTAGTTACTATTTTCTCTTTTCAAGTAATGTTCTTCAAGTGGCTGAGCACTGCAAGAGGATGTTGAAGGAATATATAGACAATATGCTTCCTTCTTATCCATGAATGAGGGCATATTTATGTTCTATATCCTTGTACTTTCCTAGCAGAACATAAAATAACAGGTTGTGTACTGCTACAAATTCTTTTGGAACTTTTATGCACTTCATATATGAAGTCTGAGAAGTCCAGATAAAATTTATCTGGAGATGCAAAAATGTATCTTGTTTTCCAATAATCATATTTCTGAAACTGAAGTATTGGAAAAGATCTTATAATTCTGGATGACTGTATACTCTGTAGTGGAAAGAACAGGCTTTGCAGTTGGTAGCTCTCACTCAAATTCCTGACTCAATAATTACCTGCTGTGTGTTGTTGTTCAGTCACTCAGTTGTGTTTGACTCTTTGCAACTCCATGGACTGCAGCATGCCAGGCTTTCCTGTCTATCACCAACTCCCGGAGCTTGCTCAAACTCATCTCCAATGGGTCCATGATGCCATCCAACCATCTCATTCTCTGTCATCCCCTTCTCTCCTGCCTTCAGGGTTTTTTCCAATGAGTCAGCTCTTTGCATCAGGTGGCCAAAGTACTGGAGCTGCAGCTTCAGCATCAGTCCTTCCAAAGAAATCTCAGGGTTGATTTCCTTTAGGATGGACTGGTTTAATCTCCTAGCAGTCCAAGAGACTCTCAAGAGCCTTCTCCAATATCACAGTTCAAAAGCATCAGTTCTTTGGCACTCAGCCTTCTTTATAGTCCAGCTCCTGCATCCATTCATGACTACTGGAAAAACCATAGCTTTGACTATATGGATCTTTGTTGGCCAAGTAATGTCGTTGCTCTGCTTTTTAATACGCTGTCTAGGTTTGTCATAGCTTTTCTTTCAAGGAGCAAGTGTCTTTTAAATTCATACCTGCAGTCACCAAGTGCAGTGATTTTGGAGCCCAAGAAAATAAAGTCTGTCACTGTTTTCATTGTTTCCCCAGCTATTTGTCATGATCTTATTTTTTGAATGTTGAGTTTTAGGGCAGCTTTTTCACTCTCCTCTTTCACCTTCATCATGAGGCTCTTAGTTCCTCTTCTCTTTCTGCCATAAGGGTGGTGTCATCTGCATATCTGAGGTTATTGATATTTCTCCTGGCAAGCTTGATTCCAGCTTGTGCTTCATCCAGCCCAGCAATTTGCGTGATGTACTCTGCGTATAGGTTAAATAATCAGGGTGACAATATACAACCTTGACATACTCCTTTCCTGATTTGGAACCCATCTGTTGTTCCATGTCCAGTTCTAACTGTTGTTTCTTGACCTGCATACAGGTTTCTCAGGAGGCAGGTTAGATGGTCTGGTATTCCCATCTCTTTAAGAATTTTCCACAGTTTGTTTTAATCCACACAGTCAAAGGCTTTAGTGTAGTCAATGAAGCACTGACTTCTCATTTCAGTTCCAGAAATGAGAATTTCTGGAATTCTCTTGCTTTTACTATGATCCAACAGATGTTGGTAATTTGATCTCTGGTTCCTCTGCCTTTTCTAAATCCAGCTTGAAGATCTGGAAATTCTCAGTTCACAAACTCTTGAAGCCTAGCTTGTAGAATTTTGAGTACTACTTTGCTAACGTGTGAAATGAATGCAATTATGCAGTGGTTTGAACATTTTTTGGCATTGCTTTTCTTTGGGACTGGAATGAAAACTGACCTTTTCCAGTCCTATGGCCACTGCTGAGTTTTCCAAATTTGCTGTGTACCCTTGGGAAACTTAGTCTCTTTTGAGTCTCTGATTTCTCACATGAAGGATGGGGATAATAACAGGATTAAATGACACGACAGATAAACATGCCTAGTACAATGACTGGCCCATAGTAGGTTCTCAACAAGCAGCAGTAATAATTACTGTTGATAATGATGATAGTAATTTATTCAGTATTAGTATTGATATTAACATCAGTATTATTATCATATTGTGGCAATAGTTCATGTGAGTTGAATTTAGATTTTCTAATGGGTAGAAGTTTCACACTTCCTGATCAATATTTAATAGTCTGTCTTTCATCCACAAAGCTTTGCTTATCACTCAATTGCATTGGTTTTGGCCAGCCTGTGATTTCTCTGTCATGAGAAACAACATTAAAAGTACTAGTTATAAAAATTAAATGGAATAATTTGTCCATTACTTGGTTTATAAACAATTTAACAAGTGGGAATTATGGACAGCCTAGGCAGCACTTAGCAAGATGTTTTAAGAAATGAGTGGAAGCATTTATATCAAATTGTTGAAAGTTATTGCCCTCAGAAGACAGCATTATAGGTGTTTTATTAATCGGATGGAGGGAGGTAGTACCATTTAGCCTTATAATGTTTACTTGAAGTTCTCTAAAGCAGATGATATTGCTTTGAGCTTTTCCCTACATTCATGGTTCATACATCACTGGAAATCAAGTGCTTGAAAGTTCAACAGTTGACTTATATGTACTGAGGCAAGTGGCGGTTCCAGTTCCTAAGAACTTAAATATTATAAAATCCTTAACTATGGCCCAGAAGGTAATGGGAATATTCCTTTCTACCTTGGCTTGGGTGGAATATGATTTCTGTCATGGACTGGTCCATCTGGTCAAATGCTGCCTTTTTCTGAATGCTACCTTATAGCTGATGCTTTCAAGGAGCCCATAATCTGTAAAATTATCAGTCACACTCTGGTGATCTGGAGCAGGGTCTGGAAGAAAGTGCTATTTTCCTATTGCACTGCAGCACTGTCCAAAATGGCACTGGCCAGCTGACTTCCACCTAGTGCATTCAGTAGGTTCTGGTGTCTAGAGGAAACAGGGCTGGGGCTTGAAGAGGTTGGAGAGTGAATGTGTAGGACAATGTGGGTGGTGTGAGTGACAGACACTTTGTACTATTAAACTGCTGGGCTCCAGATGCAATTCTGGATCCCATGGTAATATGCTTGCTTGGGGTTGAGAGTAACTCTAAGATTGATCCTGAGGGTCGGGGAAAGGGAATAGGGGTGTTTCAAGGGGCATGGCCAGGCACTGCTCCAATTGCCATTCTCTATGGAGGCTTGGCCTCAAGCTGGGTCCTTCTCCCAGGGGCCGGGAATCACGTGAAAGCTACAGATACTTTGAAAAGAAGTTATAAGATGTCATTGTACTGTGAATGAAAGTGAAGGTATCTTGAAATTCATTCATGAGAGGAAGACTGCTTATATTACTAAGGAATTTTCTCAAATTATTTTTTTACAATCAATTGGATTTAAGTCTATACTTATAATATCACTGCTGCTGCTGCTGCTGCTGCTAAGTCGCTTCAGTCGTGTCCTACTCTGTGTGACCCTAGAGATGGCAGCTGACCAGGCTCTCCCGTCCCTGGGATTCTCTAGGCAAGAACACTGGAGTGGGTTGCCATTTCCTTCTCCAATTTATGAAAGTGAAAAGTGAAAGTGAAGTCGCTCAGTCGTGTCCGACTCCTACTGACCCCATGGACTGCAGCCTCACCTATATATCCATATAGTTTCTTGAGTAGGAGAGAAAGCAAGAAGACTGGGGATTTCATAGAGCTCTGGATACTCCCATGAGGGTGTGTCAGGCACAAGAAAGTCAGCATTATTTGGAGTGGCTGTTTCAAACAATAAAATCCTTCACTGACCAATGATTTTTTCTATTGGGTATTCTGTCTTTTGAAAGAAAAATTAATGTTTATAAGATTTCTAGAATCACTCATATAAAATTATTAAACTGTGGGTTTCAGCCTTCCTCCTCCCTTTTCATCACCTTAATTTTTTCCCCTATTACTACACTGTCAAGAGAACAGATAAAAGCTTCTTGGGTGAATTCTTGAGAAAAAAAGCAATTAGAGTGGAATAAAAACCATGGGGACCTAGTGGGTGAGAGAGTTATGTCAGTGCAGGAATGTGAGAGACACTTGGAAGGAGGGGGATCGTAGAGAAAGAGATACAGGAGAGTTTAATAGGAGCTGTTGCGGATTATACTCTTAGACGCTTTCACCTGTTTGAGAGGTACATGGGAGGACAGACTGCAATTCTATGCTCCATCACATCTCCTTAGTCCAACATCACTCGGCGAAGGGAGACTAGGCTTTGGAATTTTTGGGGTGGAGGGGCAGTGTCACGGCTTTGTAAGCATAAAACAAATCAGACATCCTGTTGCTAATACTGCCGTCCTTCAACCTACCACATCTCTTTTCCCCAAGCAGCCTCAGTGCTCTAGGATCAGGGTGGGTGGATGGCACTGGGAGTGAGGGGATAGAAACTGGTAACTCACTCAGGCTGCTTTGAAAACAAGAATGCTGATAAAGGTTCAGGCATGATACCCGTATAACTCTGGTTCCTTTTGTTTTCCAACAAAAGTATACTGAGAGCAACGTCTGTAGCATATATGTATTTGTCAGAAACAAGGAGAGCAAATCAGTCAGCAAGACTTCCAATTGGATCCCCAAAGATTAGAGTTTAGAACTCAATTAAAACTGCTAACTTTCTGTAAAGCCCAACTCCTGGCCTGCCTGTGATGTGCCATCATGGACCCTGCCTTTCTCTGGCCTTACTGAACACACCCCGTTAAACCACAATGCCTAGCCCTCAGATACCAGCTCTCATACGGACTTTACCTCTGGATCATTTGTACTTTTTGGTATCTTCTCATCTTAGATTTTTATCATTATTTTCCAAATATTATGAACATTTATTATCTTGGAAGAGCAGGGAAGAATTCTTTTTTTTAATCTGCTTTTCTTCAAAAAGAAGTCTCTTACCTGCCTGCTTCTACAGTCATAGAACAGTCAGAGAGTTCCGCTGGCGGGCACTGGTTGTGGAGTCCATTCACCCTATACAGCAAGATGCCCAGATTAAATCATTTCAGACTCAATCTACATCCTAGTAGCACTTTCTCCCCAACATTAAGGCATACTTGTCTCTTCAATAAAACATATAAAAACAAAGCCCATGAAACACTTTCTCCAACTACTCTTTCTCTTCAGAGACAGATTTTTTGAGAAACCAGTACTGGATGTGGTACTTTGTATTGCTCTTCTCTCTGACCTCAAGTTCATCCCTCCCCCATCATGTCTGTCTTACACAACGTTACTGAAAATGCACTTGCAAAGGCCACCTGTGAATTCCTAAGTGCATAGTTGTTAAATCCAATGGACATACTTCATTTTTATCTTACTGGTGCTTTGTGGAGCCTGGGACATTAAACTCCTTGGAACTGCTTCCCTTTCTGGCTTCTACGATACTGCGCCTTCCTACTTTCCTCATCAGCTGTCTGATTGTTTTTTCTGTCTCCTTTGCGTACTTTTCTCCAGGTCAGTTCTTAACACTTGGTGTTCCAGAGGGTGACATTCTTCCTGTTTCTTTGCCCTGACCTTTCCTAGTTTGGCTTGCTGCAAACTTTTGACAGTCCCTGCTTCCAGTCTTGTTCCTTGTTTTACACTTTCAGTTTAAATCAGCCCTGGAGTGATGTTTCAGAAATGCAAATGTGATCAGGCGGTTCTCTTGCTTAAAATCCTTCAAGGGCTGCCCATTGCTTTTATGATAAAATCCAAAGTGGCACCCCCACCCTACCCTCACCACTCCAGCTTCCTGTGCTGGGCTGCTTGAGGGAAGACGGCTAGAGTAATAGTTTAATCTCTAGCTATTTCATGCTTGGCTTCACTTTACTGAGGCTGCCAATTAATGATTTAGAGGTGAACTCTTCTGCGCTCTGCTGTGAACTGAAGCTTGTTTTGAGGAGTCCTTGAAGAGCCTTTGGCCTTATTGTCACTCAAACTGGCATTGACTTGAACTTCTGACCTAAAGCTGAACATCTGCATAGCCTATTGGCCATCTCCTGAGTCAGGAAAGTAAGCTTTGAACGTGCTTTGGTTATGTTTAAGTCCAATTTGGTCTAAATTCAGAAATGTATTTTCAACTTGATAGTGTTTTAAATGTAGTATGTTCAGACATAGATGGTAGTGTTTTTTTTTTTTTCCTTCTAGTCGCCCTCTTATAATTGCTTTTCAGAGAGAAGTGAGTAGATCTTCTCAACTCTACTGACTTTTATAAAATGGGAGATGAACTCCTTCATTTTCTTGTCTTGTCATTTGTCTTTTTCTGGTTTTAGCAATGGAAAGTAACAACAGCTGGATGTGATCATATCAACAGGAAACATCCTTGCTCCTGACTGATTCACAAATTGCCCCTGTCTTGCTTGCCATTTCAAACTGAGGGACAGAATACTGAATGGACAAGAAAATTAAAGAGGCTTCACACACACACACACACACACACATGCACACATACATTCTACTTATAAGGAAAAATCAGTAAATCAAGAAGGGAATTATAAATACTATAGACCCACACAGGAAAAAATATTTAAAAAGGGATTCATAAAGATTAGATATGGATAAACAGAAAGGGGGAACCTGCTTTCTTGTGGAAAAAAATCATTTTAAAAAATGTTAATAAATTGCTCTTTCAGCTGATAAATATGGCTTACATAAAATATCCTAAAAAGTAGACAAGCAAGACAGTTATCAAGGCAAACTTTCTCCTCTTTACCTGTTAGTCTTCTCTGCAGCCTGAAAGAAATCATGATTGTCAAGGGGAAAAATCAACATTATGCGTCTTACACAAGGATGTCCTCTACCAGGGTGTGAAGGGCACTGGGATTGCGGATCAGTTTGTCAAGGAAGCTGACAATGTCAGTAAATTTTGGTCTGTGATTTCTCTCCTTCTGCCAACAGTGGAGCATCAGCTGGTGTAGAGATGCCGGACAGCCCATGGGAGCTGGGAGTCTGTAACCTTCTTCAATGGACAGGATGACCTAAATGCAAACATACACAGTTATCCTCTTACTTCTGGGGACAAACAATACATACGCTAAGTTATAATTCCTTTTATACAGGAAGTGGAAACCAAAACATTGGTAAGCATGAAAACTATTTGTGAGTGCATGTAGTCTAGACAAGGGTAAATACAAAAATTGTGATCAAGAATTACAAGTATTTTCATAGCATCTGCTGACTCCTCTTGAGAGGAAAAATATGTTTTTTAAACTTGTAGTATAGAGATGAGAGGTTAAATTTCATCACAATTTCCAGAAATAGTTTTTGTGTGATTTAGCTGGAATGTCTCAAAACCCAATTAGGACATCAGAAAGTCAGCCTAATATGGATGCATTTAGTAAAAACCATATGTGACAAATGTTTTAAGTAAAACTGTACTTCTGCTCAATTCCTGAATCACTTTTTATTCTTTCATAATAATGTCAGTGCATATTCTTTTTGCAGGCTTCCTTCTTTCTTCTTTATTTGCCATTTAATTCCTTTTCATTTAATTCTGACTTTCCCCTAGTTTCACACTGACATGATTATGAATTCCTTCCAGAATTTCTAAGGCAATTTAATCTTTGAAATGCTATCAGTGTTCAGTTTAAGACCACAGAGCAACAGGACATTTAGCCTGAGTATCCTCTGGCCTAGCACTCTCTAACAGAACTTTCCATGATGACAGAAATACTCCCTCTGTTCAGTGTGGTAGCAAGTGGTCATGTGGCTACTGAGCACTTGAAATGTGGCTAGTAAGACTGAGGAGCTGAATTTTACTTCCAGTTAATTTTAATTAATTGATCTTACATTTTAAATAGCCACAGGGGCAAGTGGTTAATATATAGGACAATGCAGCTCTAGGGAAAGGAATCTCTGTAAGAAGCCAAAGTTAAGAGTAACAACAAGATGAGAGTAATTTTATTTTATTTTTTTGGTACTTAAGAAATCACATGCAGTAAAACTGACCTGGAATTTATGTAGTTTATTTTTAAATGAAGAGTTCAAAAGTATTCATGTAACTATTCTTACATTATCTCTGGGGAAAGACAACAGAAAGGGTTTACTTTCTGTATTTTTCATGTGGGAAAATTGAGGGACAGACTGATATTTAAAGAGAAGCAATCTCACCTCTTCCCCATGCCAACAACAAAAATACAAAAATGCGAATGTAAATATTGTTATCAGTGCTCTCTTTATTGTAGCACCCTCTATGTATTTTCATTTTCTATAATTTTTTAAAAAAACCCCTCATTTTCTTTTTTATGTGACACCATTTGGCATGACTCTAAGATATCAATAATTTATGCTATAAGTAGTCTGTAAAAAGAAGCAATAATAGGCTGCAGGAGCCTCCTCTTAATTGTTAAGCTTAGCTTTTTAGTAATAGGGAATTTTTCATAATCCCATCAGTGTCTTTGTGACCACAACACTTTAACCTATCAGAATACTAGCTTTTTTTTCTGTTCATTTTGTATCTATTATTAAATATGATGCTTTTTCTTATCTGTTTTCTATTTTTGCTACTGACTAGGCCTGAATTTTAACACATTTTGCAACACATTTTAGTAAAACAGGATATGTATAAAAATGCTTGTAATGCATCAAAACTACTGTGGATAGCTTTAAAAAGTAACTAAGAAAAATAGGATAGAATTCCATTATATAAAGACTTTAAAATCCCACCCCAAGAGACCTCTGTAGGTAATTTCAGAGCTATCTAATTACAAGTGCATAGAATAGGTGACAAGTGAAGTTATAGTCTGAGAAAAAAATTGGCTGCCTTTATTAAGCATCATATGCTAAATGCTTTGCATATTTTTTTCATTTACTGCTTAAAATAACTCACTATGGTAGTTATTATTATCCCTATTCTTAAATGAGGAAATTAAGTCTCAGGTAAGTTAGGAAATTTGCCTAAATTCACACAGCATAGGCAGCAGAGCTGAAATCTGAACTTAGTTCCTTACAGCTTCCAAACTTATCCTCTGGCTAGTCCCCAGGAATGCTTTTCAATTCTCATGAAAATGTCTTCCTTTCCTGTTTTATATCAATTTTAGGAGTGATAATTACCATTTTATCTTTTGTTGTATACCTGCTAACTGCACTTCAAATCCAATCTTAAGTTTTATAATAAGGATAAATCAAAAACATATTTACTTCATAGTTTGCAAAATGTAATCTCTGGCTGAACAGAGTAGTTTCTGAATGCTTCTGAATCCTGTACACATTTCTATTATTGCATCTATTACACTGTATTATAATTTTCACCTGCTTCCTCTCAGGTGAAATATACTTGAAAGCAGGAATTTCATCTCTATATTTTTGTATATTTATCCCTAATTATGGTACCTGATGCATTAATTAATGTTATTGACCAAAACAAAAGCTATTAGAGGAAATTTTGGGGTTTGTCTTGATATAGGAGCAGACTCTTAGAAAACTGGAGTTTCAACTACCCAAGCGAGATTCAAAGCAGAAGCAAGTCAGCATTTGAAGTGCCTCAGAAAGAAATATTCGTAAAAAAATTGGGACATCAAGCATTATTGTTCAAAATGATCTCCTGATTTCTCTCTGGTTTGGCTGGACAATGAGCCAAGTGAGACTGGGCCATGTTCTTCTCTTCACTGGACCCGAAGTCAGATTCCTGTAAAGACTGGTGGATTTTTCCTCCTGTCCAGAAGGTTTACTATTTCCCATGATCCAAACATCCTTAGCTGTTGGAGAGCTAACTTTTCCAGACAATTCCTGTAAACAGTTGACACCCAAATCCAGATTGCTTGGTGCCAAGCAAGCTGTCTATTCTCTTTTGACAAAGTTGCTCTCATGAGTATCCTGTAGGAAGAGACAGTGACAAGAAAGTGGGGTCCTTCACCTGGAACCTTTATCCACAGTATGTTCAGCAAGTGTCTAGTCCCACCATGCCTTTCCGTGGGGATACTGGGAGACTTGGGCACTCATGACATTTCTCCTTGCTGACCTCTAGGTTTAAAGTTTTCCCTGTTCTTTAACTTGTGACTTTGTGAAATTTGTCCTGAGCCCTGATTCATGACAGATGTCAATCATGAAGGTCCCACCTTAGAGGAAATGCTAATAACAACAACGAGACAATAATAATTACTAACAATTATTGAGAGCTCTTGACTACTTCCAGGTGCCATTTCTAAATGATTTACATGTGTCAACTCTTTTAATCCTCACAATAATATTGTGTGGTATGTACTATTTTTATCCCCAGTTTACAGACAAGGAACGTAAACTTAGAGACGTTCAACTGGCAAACACTACATATCTAAAAGTTTTGAATTAGAAGGGAGCTAGAGAAGAAACTTGAGCAATATGATTCAAAAAATGGTTAAAAGATACAACATATTTCTAATGGATTTTAAATTTATCCAAAGAGATAAATATTTGTCACTTAAAATGTACTATTAAACATACCATGTATAAGGGATAGCATAATGAGTAAGAAACATCTCTGTCTTTGGGAAATGTATAATCTAATGAAGGTGCCCAAGGAATCTGCTTATGGAACATGCCATGTAGAACAGGCAGTCATGGAAATTTGTCAGAAGAGTACCTATCTGAGCCTTTGGGAGACTTCTCAGTAAGGTGAACTGAATGTATAAGGTAGCAAGGTCCATGAGATTAGATGGGTCTGAGAGAAGAGATGTGATCTAATTAGGGAATTGAAGTAGATTTCTGTAACTAGACCAGATTCTTCAAAGAGAAGAATGGTGAGATTTGAGGCCGGAAGGTTAAGTAAAAACTATGTTTCTTGTGATCATGAATGATTTTTCATGCTATAAACACAGACTTTATGCAAAAGGGGAAGGGTTTTGGCAAGTAGATGGCATTAGATTTGCCTTTTGGAAGCTCACTGTGGCTGCATTATGAAGAGTGGGAGGACAGGGAAGGCCAGGAAGGAGGCTTGCAGTGATCCAGGCAAGAAGTCAGGATAGCCTTAGTTGAAGCAGAGGCCATAGGGTACAAGCAGTAGATTGACTTGTCAGGAATGTAGGACTGGGGTGAGATTAGATAGGGAAGTAGAGGGAAAAGAGAAGATTGACTTGCAGGGTTTTGGCTTGGTCAAGGAAACAAAGGAGGAGGAGCAATTTTGGGGCTGGAGTGACCATGGGTTAAATTTTCTATGAGCTTTCTGGTCTCTGATTCAAGTAACATATGAAACTTTGAGAGCTTATTATACGTCAATTTCTGGGCTAGGTATTTTAACATAGCTTAACTTCTATGTGAGTGCGGTTATACGTATTTTGTAGGTAAGAAAATTGAAGCTCTAACTGATGAACAGATTGTCTCAGATTCACATAGCTAGTAATTTCCTGAAGACTGGACCAATATTATCACCTTGGTAGCCTCTGAATCATGACAGCGATAGAAAAAAAAAATCTGTCCTGAGTCTTGTGCTGCGTTCCAGACTCATCCCCTAGAATTAACTCTTGAGCTTCTCGTAGACATTTACACACTCCATGCTTTCACTCTCTCCCACCTGCTGATGACTCATTCTTGTAGCTCCAGTTCAGCTTTCTCTCAAGATTTCTACATCTATCGTCTCTGGGATTTTTTTTTTTTTTTTTTTTTTTTGCTGTTGTTCAAAACTTGCTCCTAAGTTTGGCATTTCTGTCCTCTGAAAAGGGTAGCATTCTTTTCCCAATGATTTAAGTCAGAGATCAGTGGGTCCTCTGGGCTTCTGTCTTTCCTGGTGCTCAAAACTAACTTAGATGTTGATTCCACCAATTTCATATACTTTAAATACAGCCCATTTTCAATCCTCTTCTCAAATGATTTATTTTTCATTTTGATCACTACAACAGCCACTTAATTAGTCTTTCTGTTTCCCCTCTAACTCCTTCAATAACTTCTGCAGTGCACCTGAAGCAATCCTGCTGATATGAAACTGTGATCACACTCCTTCCATATCTGGAATTCTGCAGCGGCTCACTATGACCCAGGTTCTCAGTCCTCACCTCTGGCACTGCCCTGCTTCTCCTCTGCTTTGGCCACAGAACACTTGCACTCTCTGAGCTGGGCAAGCCGAGTTCAAGAGCAGGAACTATTTCTTTTTTCCATGAGTTCTCGGCATCTAAAACAATGCCTTGTCAAAGAGTGAACTTCAGTTGTCGTATATGTGATCTATAGCAGCTGTATATTAACCGTTATCTTCATAAACACGGCTTTTGTGGGAAGTTTTGTTTTATAGGCATTTCTGGTTCCCTACTTAAGGACTGACAGGCAGCCAGCAGCATATGGAGTGCTTTGTCTAAAAGACTAAATGAGATTTGTTTTAGGATATGAAGGGGTGATAATTACTAGAGAGAATTTTGTTAATAGCATGGTTTTATGATAGTTGTAGGCTGTCATCCTTTGCAGAAGAATTATGCAAGGTTATACCCTTATTTTAAAGTGTAAGAAGAAAATTAAAATAAAGTGAAAAAATATGAAAATGACTGCAGTGATAACTTCTGCGCAGAGATAGAAAGAATTAGATTTTGTCAGAAGTTATTATCTAAAACCTGGCAGGTTATTCTAAATAGATCATACTGGTTCCTTGTCATTGACACTACAATTTTTAGCATCCTAGAATCGACACTAGGCTCAGTTGGGGCACGTAGCAGACTGTTCTGCTCTTGTTGAATCTGATGAGTTTCCCAATTGCACTGAAGGTTTCTGAATCAAAGAAGACAATGTGAATCTTTTATTAAACTAGGCAAACAAGGAGCAGACAGTCAATAGGAAGACACTGAGATATCCCTGAACAATGCTGTTGAACAAGAAATGTTTGGGCTGTGCCGGTAATCACATTTTTATGTTATAACACTGCTCAATATCTCCCAAAGAGAAGCACAGTGAAGTTAGTTATTCATACTTCCTTTTAAAATAAACTGTCTCAAAATTTTAGCAAGGGCTGAAATGTACAATAGTAAATGGAATGTGAAATGATTCTATTTTTGTCTTCTCTCTCAATATTCATCATAACTTTGTGGAAAATCTGTAATTTCAAGTTGAAAGTGGATGGTGAAGCAGAGTCCCAGTATATCCCTACTTTTCATGATGATGATTATTTATAGATATGAAGACATTCAGATTTGTAAAACAGTAAAACTGAAAGCCCTGGCAATGTAGTTTTCTGATATGCAATGTAAAAGTTGTGTCTGCACAGGCAAAAGAAGGAAAGAAAAAAGAAAGGAAAGAAGTGGTTATAAGTAAATCACATTTAAAATCTCATACCTACTCTCTTAGTCAATATTTTTCAACATACAGAAATTATAATTCAGTAGAAAGCAATCAAAACTCAAATGAAAATCAGTGTACATTGAAAAAAACTAAGGGGGATAGAGTAGTGAACATTCCCCTTGATGGCTTATCAGGTAAAGAATCTGCCTGCAATGCAGGAGACACAGGAGATATGGGTTTGATCCCTGGGTTGGGAAGATCCATTGGAGGAGGAAATGACAACTCACTCCAGTATTCTTGCCTGGAGAATCCCATGGACAGAGGAGCCTGGCGGGCTACAGTCAACAGAGTCGCAAAGAGTCGGACGCAACTGAGAGACTAAGCACCTAAGAGTGAAAGAATAAGATATAGACAGAAAACAATTTTTCTGAGGCTAATTTATCATTTGTAAATCACTAAGGCATGGAAACATAAGGTTTCCTTAATTGAAAGAGACATGTGTACCCCAGTGTTCATCGCAGCACTGTTTATAATAGCCAGGACATGGAAGCAACCTAGATGTCCATCAGCAAAGGAATGGATAAGAAAGCTGTGGTACATATACACAATGGAGTATTACTCAGCCATTAAAAAGAATGCATTTGAATCAGTTCTAATGAGGTGGATGAAACTGGAGCCTATTATACAGAGTGAAGTAAGCCAGAAAGAAAAACACCAATACAGTATACTAACGCATATATATGGAATTTACAAAGATGGTAATGATAACGCTGTATGTGAAACAGCAAAAGAGACACAGATGTATAGAACAGTATTTTGGACTCTGTGGGAGAGGGCGAGGGTGGGATGATTTGGGAGACTGGAATTAAAACATGTATAATATCATATATGAAATAAATCACCAGTCCAAGTTCGATGCATGATACTGGATGCCTGGGGCTGGTGCACTGAGATGACCCAGAGGGATGATATGGGGAAGGAGGAGGGAGGGGGGTTCAAGATGGGGAAAACATGTATACCTGTGGCAGATTCATGTTAATGTATGGCAAAACCAATACAATACTGTAATTAACCTCCAATTAAAATAAATAAATTAAAAAACATTTTTTTTTAAAACTCTATACTTCAGACAGTTCTCCAATCTTATTTTACGGAAGTCTCCATAGAATGTCAAGGACCTATAAAAATGGAGAATGTTCATCTTCAGTAAGACACCAGTCAGATTACTGAATGAGTGGACAAAATGGGGGAACTGACTTTTCACTTTCATGCTTTGGAGAAGGAAATGGCAACCCATTCCAGTGTTCTTGCCTGGAGAATCCCAAGGACAGGGGGAGCCTGGTGGGCTGCCATCTATGGGGTCGCACAGAGTCGGGCACAGCTGAAGCGACTTAGCAGCAGCAGCAGCCCTCTTATAAGTTAAAAGGTTGCTGATGATTTATTTTATGGTTTGGAAAATCTTTCGCCCTAACAGTTGAAAGTCATACTTCTTGCTGCTGCTGCTGCTAAGTCGTTTCAGTCATGTTCGACTCTGTGCGACCCCATAGACGGCAGCCCACCAGGCTCCCCAGTCCCTGGGATTCTCCAGGCAAGAACATTGGAGTGGGTTGCCATTTCCTTCTCCAATGCATGAAAGTAAAAAGTGAAAGTGAAGTCGTTCAGTCACGTCTGACTCCTAGTGACCACATGGATTGCAGCCCACCAGGCTCCTCCATCCATGGGATTTTCCAGGCAAGAGCACTGGAGTGGGTGCCATTGCTACTTCTTGAGACTGAGATAATTAAAACTTTCTATGCAACTATGCTTCAGTGTGTAAGTAGTAGAATGAGCATTAGTGAAGGAGTCACATGAACTGCCCTGGAGTCTGAAATTTCACTAACAAGCTCTGTGCTTGGGCAATTCTCTGTCTCCTCATTAAGAGGGGGAAAAAAAAAAAGCCTGGATTCAGTGCTTGTGACAGTGCCTTTCAGCTCAAAAAGCTGTGTTTTTAGGGTCAGTGAAACTGAAGGGTTAATCTGCAGGATCTCTGGTAACATCTCTTGATCTCAAGGTTCTTTGACCACCAGATCTAGATTTGGCATCCTTTGAAAGGACTGTTTCCCACAGAGCTCCAAGTGCAGGGAGACAAAAATCCAGATGGGCCAAAGTATATCATAGTAAACTAAGATTAGGAAGATTTGGCGGACCAAGATATTCTTTACTAGACGGGTTCCCACCAACAAAGTATATTTTTTGAAATATAAAAACAATGTAAAGACATATTCCAAATCAACATTTTTGAAATGAGAAGACAACATTCTTAAAACTCAGGCCCATATTTCCAAGTCCTCTCTGGGGGGGAAAAAAAAAACCCCAAACAAACATTTCATCACTGATGCACCATTTCAATTTTAGAAAGATTACAGGCAACTTTAAGGGCCCATAAAAAAATACCCAACCTGAACAGGGAAATGGCAGCCCACTCCAGTATTCCTGCCTGGGAAATCCCATGGACAGAGGAGCCTGGAGGGCTACAGTTCATGGATTCGCAAAGACTTGGACATGACCAAACACACACACATGCAAAAATACCTAAAATCTTTGGAAACATAGTTTATGAATATACAGTAAAAGAGTATTTTAAGATGCCCTCTTTATAAATATGCTTTAAAGGAAACAAACAATTATAAAAAATCGTAAGAGCAACAGATAATAAATTTCTTCCAAACAGAAATAGAAGGTATAGTTAATTTTTAAATGAAAATGTTTCTGGTATGTATATACTTTCAGCAAAAAAAAAAAGAATTCCCTTGAAAATTATACTGTGGTAGTAGCATACTGGTTATTGGTTTCCTCTACTTGGAACTTTATTATTCAAATTATTTGCAATGGTGATAAATTGAATCTCACAATATCCCCTATTACTCTTGTTTCTGTAACAGACATGCCTTATGCTAGTGTAATTAGTGTATATTTAATTAAAATGTTGCTCCTGCCTACATACCAATAGGAGGAATTATTTTAAAAAACGAGAAAAAGGTCATTTTGAAAATTGCTTTGGTAGAAACATATTCAAATAGGTACAAAAATTCCCTCTGTAATATGGAAGGTTGAAATAATGGGAATGGGCCTTAGCAATTTACTGTATCTTACACAGATCATTACACAAGGACCATTACATAATAAAGCAGAGTTTTGAAAATCTAATCAGAAACAAAAATTGGAAATGACTGGACTCTCTGAATCATAAAATCATACCGCATTTGAAGGTAAGTGGATTCTATATATCCACCATTCTTGGCTAAAATACTGACCTATAATTGAGAAAGGTTATAGAATTATGAAGACAAACCAGAAATATGGTAGAAGGTAATTTTCTTCCTTCTCAACTTTTGAAAAGAGGAACCAATTCAGATAAGGTCAAAGGTTATTTCCAACCACATCATCTATTAAAAATCCTAAAGTTGAATTGTATTTTTTTTTTTCAGGTAAGCTTCAGAAAGCAATCTAAAGCAAAACTCACTATTATATAAAACCTTTTGAAAAGTAAGGAGAATAAAAAATACAAAAACACTGAGGCAGCATTATGTTTCTTAGTAAACCTCAAATGAGATGCTCTCTGATAGCAGTTCTCTTTTTGGGAAATTGAACAGGCTTAGTAGCATATGCCTAAGTGATACCATACCCAGGAGGCATTTGGGCTTCAAACTGCTTCAAGGAGAATTTTTCCTTTCTTTCTTTCTTTCTTTTCTTTTTTTTTTTTTTTTTTAAAAAAACATGCTAGGGAAAAACAAAACAGACAAAACCCGTCTCTAGTCTTGCATTCAGATCATTTGTTTGAGCAAAGTCACCGCTCATTTATGTGGTGCAAGTTTTTCCCCGACATATTAGCTCTGTGGGGATTTGGTTATTTAATGTTGCCTGCTGTTCATGTTTTGCTTGCATTTTCTTCACTTAAGCACATTCCATAATATAAGTGTTGGAAGAACTGCAATACCCCTGGTGTCATCTTTGGAGCCAGTGTAGCTCCTAGCATTACAATGTACTCCTATTACGTAGTAAAAAACAATTATTTTGAACTCGGATGAAAATAACACAAAACATTATACTGTGATACATTTAAAAAAAAGTTTAAAAATATTAGAAAACAGCAAGGAAATTTGTGCCTTCAATATACCTGTGGCATGTTTCTGGTAATAGGCTAAATATGTGGACCATGAGAATATTATTTTAAGCTACTGCCTTAAACATTTTTAAGAAATATAATACAGCACATTTTATAAATTTTTAACATCAAGACAAAAAGTCCTGCTGAAAAGATTTATACTTTCAAACAACAGTGAGTCAATCCACATTCTTGCTGATAGGAAATAATAGAAACACTTGTATTGTGGTACAGAGGGATACATAATTAAAGATGCTTTGATCTCATTTCATAGAGCTTGTGTGGTATAGAGACTCCTTTGAAAATTAAGACTTCTACAGTATAGCTCAGGGGTAAAAGCACACACTTTGGGGGAAGCAGGGGTCTTCAACTTCAGTTCTGTCATGGGTTGGGGCTTCCCTGGTGGCACTAGTGGTAAAAAACCCACCTGCCAATGCAAGAGATGTAAGAGAAGCAGGTTCGATCCCTGGGTCAGGAAAATCCCCTGGAGGAGGGCATGGCCACCTACTCTGGTATTTTTGCCTGGAGAATCTCATGGACAGAGGAGACTGGGGGGCTACAATCCATAGGGTCACAAAGAGTCAGACACAACTGAAGTGACTTAACATACAACCTTGGGTAAGTTGCTAAAATTTTCTAGAAAGCCTTTTATCTATAAATGGGAATAAAAATAGTATCAATCTTAGAGAATTATTTTGAAGATTAAATGAGTCAATAATCTAAAATAATTGACTCATAATAAATTCAGAAATTGCAAGCTATGATTATTACCACTAATTAATTAAATATCTTCTATGTATCAGGTGCTTTTTATAATTGCTTGTGGTTAGTTGCTCAGTAGTGTCCAACTCTTTGTGACCCTTTGGACTGCAGCCCTCGAGTTTCTCTGTCCAAGGGACTTTTCAGGCAAGAATACTGGAGTGGGTTGCCATTTTCTTCTCCAGGGGATCTTCCTGACTGAGGAATCAAACCCATGTCTCCTATGTCTACTGCTTTGCAGGCAGATTCTTTACCTGTGGAGCCACTGGGAAAGCTTATATAATAAAAAATATCTCAAATAATAGCGTATGCATGCTTTTTTGGGCATATGTTAAAAAATAACTATGTTGTATTCACACAATGTTGTTTATATTAAAAAGAAAAAGAAGGCCTGAGTCTACCCTTGAGGAGTATATATTCTACTTGGGGGCAGAAGCATGACTTAGAAATGTCAGAACTTCGTCTCCTCACCTACACAGAGAGCTTCTTGAGAGTGAGGGCTGGATTTTCAAGTTCTCCAGACCTACCCACATGCCCAGTGACTGGCCTGAGTTTAATCAGTAACTGCTGAATGGCTAAGCAGATGGCATCTACTGTTATGCTTGGAAGGCCATACATGGACTAGTCTTTTGCACTGCTTTTTCTCATTTCCTTATGTATATTCCTTAATGTACATTACTACTGACCTTTGGGAAACTCATTATATTATTCACTAAAATAGACTATGCAAGCTCAGAATTGTTCATTGCAATAAAATATGCCACAGTCTGCAGAATGAAGGGACTACCTACCTCATAAAAACTACCTGAAATTTTCTAAACTCATTTAAAATCCTAAAGCATGTTAACATTCCATATTTAGCTAAGCCCTTAAATTAAACTCCACAAAATGTAATAAAAATATAAAATATTCAAACAGGAAATAGTTGAACTTTTATTGTCTAAAAATGGCTTTTCTTATTTAAAACACACCTTGGTTACGGAAAGTCAAATATAAGACTGAACTTTGACCAAACATGAGAAATTCAGGACAAATAGGAAATAACCAGTATTTGAAGAGAGCAGCTCAGAAAGTTTTGATTAAGCTATTTCTGCTTTCAAACAGAAATTCTGGTTACAGGATCTGTCACAGATACACTGACTTCCAACATGTTAGGCTAAACAGAATTTCAACTCTCTTCACTGCAGCAGGAAATATATTCACAAAATACATAAAAGATTTTAGCTCTTAGTACTTTCCTCTCTTATATTGATCTGAGGACCTCAAGGGTTTGGCATTTTTCCCTCCCCTCAGAAATTTCTGTTCTCCTCCTTGTTTCCAATTCTTGCTTACATATTCTTTGGTAGCTACTCAAAGACCATGAAAATAACCAGTTTACCCTTTATCTAGTCCTTGAAAAATAAAGCGTTGGGTGGAGGGAGCGTTCAGCCTTGCACTGCGGACATTGACAACACAGAATGAATGAGGATGGGCTTAATGTCAGGAGTCTATTCCTGGCTGCAGCAACTTCTGATTCCAGATATGGTCTTTATGGCCATATGAGGTTTAATAGACAGAATGGCTCTCTAAATGTTCATCCTGGACACAGATCATCAACACACATGGCCAGAATGACCGTGTAAACTGTTGGACATGATCCTGGAAGGGAGGAGCTGACACCAGATTTTGGACTGCTCTAGGCAGCAACTAAGGACAGTTTACAAGTGGGTCTATGTTGGAAATTACACATTTGGGCCTTTTCTCTCAGAAGTTGCTCTCCTAGAAAATCTGTCTTGTCATCTGGATCTACACTCGTACATGCTCTGCTCTGTGGAGGTTCTATTGGATTCTTGTACCCTCACAGAAATTCCTAAACTGAAGAAAAGAACAATGTGAACCATTTCTTTGCTGAGACAAGTATGATAATTATTTCTTCAGAGATTATGAAGACTTAGCATGTTACTGTTAAAAGGGATATTAAATATCATTTAACCTCGTCCTTTTATTATATTTGTTGGTCACTTTTGAGGCACTTTTCATGGCTGAATTATAGTCTACCTAATGGTGGTTGTGGTTACCAAACTGGTGGTACAAAGTACCCCATGTGGTAAAATGATAATCCAAGAGACAGAAAAAATAATAGAACTTCTCTTTATGTTTATTTGTCTTATACAAGAGTGTGTATGTGTGTGTGTGTGTGTGTGTGTATGTGTGTACATGCGTGCACATGGCATGCCTGAGCTCAGTCACATTCAACTTTTTGTGACATCATGGTCTGAAGCCCACCAGGCTGCTCGGTCCATGGAATTTTCTAGGCAAGAATAATGGAGTGGGTTTTCATTTCCTTTTCCAGAGAATCTTTCTGACCCAGGGATTGAACTCAAGTCTCTTTCATCCCTTGTATTAGCAGGCATAATTTTTACCACTGTGCAACCTGGGGAGCCCCATTTTACTGTAAGAAAGACAATTTATGCATGTCTAATAAGAATGACTATGACTTTTATGATCAAAATGAAATGACTTTTACAACTGTACTTGGCAATATATTTACATATTTAAAATCAAATTCCAAACATTTCTTATCTTTTCTTACTTTTCTCTCCCCAAACACTAATGATCATGTTACATATTACATATTTTATTGACTTACTTTGTGTAGTCTGTTTCCCTCTTGCTAGAATATAAACTCAATGGGGGCAAGAAGTCACTGGCCTATGGATATAAACTAAATCACCATGAAAGAGGCAGTTATTTCCTCTTCCCTCCTCCTTGCCCATGACTTCTAGAAGGTTATTAGAATTGTTTTTTTAGTATCACTGTCAAAGCACTTACTATGTGATTCTAGGGAAATCATGTCACCTCCCTAAACCTCAGTTTCATAAAAGTTCAATCCAGTTTGTTTTCCCTTGTATCTCTACTTCCTGAGAAGATACTCAACAAATTACTTTTTAAACAAAAAATGAATGTATTACTACAGTAGGACTTGTATATAATGTGCAGATAAATACACATATGTCAGTTGTGAATGCTCAAGAACTTTTACCAGCAAGGGTATATTATTAATAAAGTTTGGAGTCCTCTGAGTTAGGTAATTTTTTATTTTAAGTCTGACAGAGAACTGGTTAAGACAAGGACTATATGGAACACCAGTTAAGGAAGGTACTTGAACTGAGGGTTCTTCTGCGCAGTGAGGATTTTCATTCATCTGAAGGAGGACTTTTTATTTTATAGATTTTCTTGAATGGCCATCATGAGAATTGCTGGACTGGAAGAAACACAGGCTGAAATCAAGACTGCCGGGAGAAATATCAATAACCTCAGGTATGCAGATGACACCACCCTTATGGCAGAAAGTGAAGAGGAAATAAAAAGCCTCTTGATGAAAGTGAAAGTGGAGAGTAAGAAAGTTGGCTTAAAGCTCAACATTCAGAAAACGAAGATCATGGCATCCAGTCCCATCACTTCATGGGAAATAGATGGGGAAACGGTGGAAACAGTGTCAGACTTTATTTTTGGGGGCTCCAAAATCACTGCAGATGGTGACTGCAGCCATGAAATTAAAAGATGCTTACTCCTTGGAAGAAAAGTTATGACCAACATAGAGAGCATATTCAAAAGCAGAGACATTACTTTGCTGACTAAGGTCCTTCTAGTCAAGGCTATGGTTTTCCAGTGGTCATGTATGGATGTGAGAGTTGGACTGTGAAGAAGGCTGAGCGCCGAAGAATTGATGCTTTTGAACAGTGGTGTTGGAGAAGACTCTTGAGAGTCCCTTGGACTACAAGGAGATCCAACCAGTCCATTCTGAAGGAGATCAGCCCTGGGATTTCTTTGGAAGGAATGATGCTAAAGCTGAAACTCCAGTACTTCGGCCACCTCATGCGAAGAGTTGACTCTTGGAAAAGACTGTGATGCTGGGAGGGATTGGGGGCAGGAGGAGAAGGGGACGACAGAGGATGAGCTGGCTGGATGGCATCACTGACTCGATGGACATGAATTTGAGCGAACTCCGGGACTTGGTGATGGACAGGGAGGCCTGGCATGCTACAATACATGGGGTCGCAAAGAGTCGGACACGACTGAGCGACTGAATTGAACTGAACTTGAATGGCCTAGTTTAGTCATGTCACAGTAGGACAAGCAGGCAAGCATTATCTTGGGTTAAGAGTAGAGTAGGATCTATGGTACTGAATCCAGGGTGTCTGTTACCTTGGATAGCTGGTTAAAAATAGATGAATTCTTCCTGGGAGTGAAGGGATATATTTCTGCTCTTGAGATTCAATCTTAAGAAGCAGAGCTAGACACAAGTTTCTCCAAGCAAGGCCCAGAGGCAGGAAAGAGCAACAAGGTCCTTCAAGTAAAATTCCTTTAAGGACAGTAAATGGCCTGGATCTAAAGAAGTTTAAATATTGGGAGTGTATCAAAGTTTGCTGGTCATGCCACACTTCTGTACTTAAGGGAAAATGCCCTGCAGGACTAAGCCACCCGGCTTTGTGTTTTTATGAAGGGCTTTATAGAGCATGGTTGCACAGCGTTTGATGATCTTGAACCTGCTACATGTAGGTTCTGGACCTGGCATTCTCCAGAGTCAGTAGGCACAAGAACAGGCACTCAGTTTTGGAATTAACACTCTAAGTCAGGGAGAAACAAAAGTCATGGTGAGCTAACCAAAACCCAGTCTTCTTGGTGTCCAGTATTCAAAAAGATTAACCTTTCTCTGTCACTGAACATATTTGGACCACTTGAGGTTGGGATGGGATAATGAGTATGAGGTGTGGAGGTGAGGCTCAAGCAGTTGAATGGAAAAAACAGAAGAGATGTGACAAGAGTTGACTACGTTTATGGATTTTCTAAAAAATCCATACCCACACAGTCTTTGTTTCCATCTGTGAGCATTCAGAATCCCATCAGAGTTGACTTCCCATTACCACTGTCTCCTAAACTGTTAGATACTTCGAAGAAGGCAGGTGAGTGGACAGCGTCTGGATTCTAGGCTGAGGGAAGGGGGTACGAAAATGTGTCTGCAGATCTGACAGCACAGTCACTTGCATTGTCAGGATTCTAGCATATTTTGACTACTGTCTCTACCACGTCCAACAGTCCATAGAGGTCAAATGTGTGCTAACTACCCTCTTCTATAATATTAGCCACCAAGGTAACTTTTACAGATAAAATAGATTGCAAAAAGGGTCATGTATCTCGAAAGAACCATATATTAGATGATGTATTGATAACACATTGCCTGAAAGCATTTAATATTTTTCTGCTAAGTTTTCTCCTAATTTTCTCTTTACAGTACTACATTAGATTGCCCTAAGGAAGAAATGAAAGGTAAACATTATTCTTTGTTTTTTGAAACTTGTAGGGCAGGCTCTTGCATAGCACAGTTAGGCTGCCTTAGAACCACATGTGTGTGTTCAGTATTAGACGTAAGACATGGATAGGTACTTACGTGACAAAGCCCATCAGCTGGCCCTTACCACACCAAACACAGCTCAGAGTGAAAGGCTACTCAACTTCAGCCACAAACCCTGGACAACTCTGAGGAAGATAAGGGCTAATCTGAGTGAGGACAAATGGTGTTTCTTCATCAATGATAATGTGTCTGCACTCACAAAGTGGCGGTTTAACTGCGGATGGCACTTACGTCTTGGTTAGACATTTCCCAATAAGGTCTCTCTCCATAGGACATGACCTCCCACATGACAATGCCATAGCTCCATGCATCACTTGCCGAAGAGAATTTTCTGTAGGCAATAGCTTCTGGGGCTGTCCACCTTATAGGAATTTTCCCACCCTGGAAAACAAAATGAAGATTTTTACAGCTGGGTCACAAGTGTATTAAAGGTTGAAGTGGAACTGCAATTAAACACATTTTTATTAGAAAAACCTAAACACTGCATGATAGCAGTGGCATTTAAAAAAAAGAAAACTAAAACCAGAATAATGTTAAAATGTCAGAAATAAAAGTTTTAATGGGAAATAAGTCACACTTCAGAAATATTTTATTTCATTCATTAGAGAAATTTATTTTCACTTTTCTGAATCACACAATTAAACTCACTATCATGCCATCTGAAGAAAGTTCTACATTACAGAACATTAAAACTGAATTCAACATTCATTAAACATTGTATTGCAGGTATAAATAATGATAATAAGTTCTAACTTAATTGAAGTCAAATGGTTAAATAAAGAGCTGAGATTTCTCTCTCTAAACAATTTAACATCTATCAGAACTTTATTTCCTTTTCTTTTCATTTTTTTATCTGCTTCGATCACTTTTACTTGAAATTTAAAAATCCATGAACATTATACAGAAGCCCGCGAGAAAGATAATCTTTCCTCAGAACTCCTTAGCTTAGTTTATATTTTTGTACTTTTGTCTTTAAGTTAACATTGGAACATATTAAAGAGATTAAATTACATGAATTTAATCTATACTGTGCAGGTATTAAAGTTTTCTATTGTGTTATACTTATTTTTTTATCAACACATTACATTTTTATCTCGCGAAACACGCTATAAGCCCTTTTTACTACAATGACAAGAATAAAACAATTCATCCATTTGATTTACAATCTGAAATCTTTGCAGCTCTGAACAGCAAGTTGAGCGAGGAGAGCAAGCCAGGTGCCACTAGATGGCGGAAGAGAACAAGGAGCGGTTCCTAGGCGGCGGTCTCCGAGCCGGTGGAGAGGGCTTCAATTCCCAAGAAGGGAACGACAGTCAGAAAACCCGCCCGCCCAGAATTGTTTGATCATTACCAGCACTTTCATGATCACATCATCTGGTCACCTGGTGTGCTCAAAGTCCGGTATTAGCGTGAGTGGGCTGGAGGGAAATAAAAGGTGGATTCTCTGGCCCTTGAGAAATTTAGGGCGAGCAACTTTAAAGAGGAAGATGTTAATCAAGTAATCGAAACACTACTTATTTGTAATCTAAACACTACTTAGCAAGGAGAGATAAGAAAGCCTTCCTCAGTGATCAGTGCAAAGAAACAGAGGAAAACAATAGAATGGGAAAGACTAGGGATCTTTTCAAGAAAATTAGAGATGCCAAGGGAACATTTTATGCAAAGATGGGCACAATAAAGGACAGAAATGGTATGAACCTGACAGAAGCAGTAGATATTAAGAGGTGCCAACAATACACAGAAGAACTACATAAAAAAGATCTTAATGACCCAGATAACCACGATGGTGTGATCACTCACCTACAGCCAGACATACTGGAATGCAAAGTCAGATGGGCCTTAGGATGCACCACAAGGAACAAAACTAGTGGAGGTGATGGAATTCCAGTTGAGCTATTTCAAATCCTGGAAGAGGATGCTGTAAAAGTATTGCACTCAATATGTCAGCAAATTTGGAAAACTCAGCAGTGGCCACAGGACTGGAAAAGGTCAGTTTTCATTCCAATCCTAAAGAAAGGCAATGCCAAAGAAGGTTCAAACTACCGCACAATTGCACTAATCTCACATGCTAGCAAAGTAATGCTTAAAATTCTCCAAGCCAGGCTTCAACAGCACGTGAACCATGAACTTTCAGATGTTTAAGCTGGATTTAGAAAAGGCAGAGGAATCAGAGATCAAGCTGTCAACATCCGTTGGATTATCGAAATAGCAAAAGAGTTCCAGAAAAACATCTACTTCTGCTTTATTGACTATGCCAAAGCCTTGATTGTGTGGATCACAACAAACTGTGGAAAATTCTTCAAGAGATGGGAATACCAGACCACCTGACCTGCCTCCTGAGAAATCTGTATGCAGGTCAAGAAGCAACAGTTAGATCTATACAGGGAACAACAGACTGGTTCCAGATAGGGAAAGGACTATGTCAAGGCTATATATTGTCACCCTGCTTATTCAACTTATATGCAGAGCACATCATGTGAAATGCCAGGCTGGATGAAGCATAAGCCAGAATCGGTTGCCAGAAGAAATATCAATAACCTCAGATATGCAGATGACACCACCCTTATGGCAGAAAGCAGAGAAGAGTTAAAGAGCCTCTTGATGAAAGTGAAAGAGGAGAGTGAAAAAGTTGGCTTAAAGCTCAACATTCAGAAAACAAAGATCATGGCATCCAGTCCCATCACTTCATGGCCAATAGATAGGGGAACAATGGAAACAGTGACAGACTTTATTTTGGGGGGCTCCAAAATCACTGTAGATGGTGACTGCAGCCATGAAATTAAAAGATGCTTGTTCCTTGGAAGAAAAGCTATGACCAACCTAGACAGCATATTAAAAAGCAGAGAATTACTTTGCCAACAAAGGTCCGTCTAGTCAAGGCTATGGTTTTTCCAGTAGTCATGTATGGATGTGAGAGTTGGACCAAAAATAAAGTTGAGTGCTGAAGAATTGATGCTTTTGAACTGTGGGTTTGGAGAAGGCTCTTGAGAGTCCCTTGGCTTGCAAGGACATCCAGCCAGTCCATCTTAAAGGAAATCAGTCTGAATAGTCCTTGGAAGGACTAAAGCTGAAGATACGAAGCTCCAATACTTTGGCCACCTGATGCAAAGAACTGACTCATTTGAAAAAAACCCTGATACTGGGAAAGATTGAAGGTGGAAAGAGAAGGGGACAAACAGAGGATGAGATGGTTGGATGGCATCACCAACTTGATGGACATGAGTTTGAATAAGCACTGGGAGTTGGTGATGGACAGGGAGGCCTGGCGTGCTGCAGTCTTTGGCATTGCCAAGAGTTGGACATGACTGAGTGACTTAACTGAACTGACTGAAACACTACTTACTTGAAGGCAAGTGAGGTTCACCCGAAATAGTAATAATTAGGTTTCACAAGGCAAATGAGAACATTAACAGAATCTGCATGTTAAAGACCTGTGGCAAGGAACTGTTTAAAGTAGCCTTGGGGAAAATACCTTGATTCGGTCCCTTTATTTTATAGGTGAGCTGACTGAGCCCAGGGTTTAGAGATTTAGAGGCTTAGAGATTCTCTCCTATGTTATTAAGCACACAATATTAGCTAATGTGATCAAAGTAGTATTATGGGGCGTTGATATAAAGATGTAAATATTTCAGCATGGGAGAAAAGGTGGATCAAACTAACTTTAATGTTTTAACTCTGAGTGCCAATGTAGGAGACCTGAGTTCCATCCCTGGGCCAAGAAGATCCCATGGAGATGGAAATGGCAACCTGCTCCAGTATTCTTGCCTGGAGAATCCCATGGACAGAGCCTGGTACAATCTATGCTGTGCTGTGGTTAGTTGCTCAGTTGTGCTGTGCTGTGCTTAGTCACTCAGTTGTGTCTGACTCTTTATGACCCCATGGACTGTAGCCCATAGGGTCTCAAATGAATTGGACAACAATGCAACAACAACAATCTATAACCATATATCACATTAATATAATGCAACGGAGCCTGAAATGGGGTTTTCATCCTTGGGGGCAGTGCCAAATTAAGAGCAGGAAATTAAATATACAAAGTTGGTGATAGAAGTTTAAGAGGGTGGTGAGTCCAGGAAGGAGGGTGCAAGAGGATTCATTCTTGTTAAGTAGAGTTGCCAGATAAAATAGAGGACCCATAGCTAAACTTGAATTTCAGATAACAAATACTTTTGTTTAATATTAGTATGTCCCATGAAGGAATTTATTTTTTGGTACAGGTATGTCCCAGATATCACATGAGATATATTTATACTAAAAATATATCCATTGTTTGGGCTTCCCTGGTGGCTCAGCAGTAAAGAATTCGCCTGCAATGCAGGAACCATTGGAGATGCCGGTTTGATCCCTGAGCTGGCTTCCTAGGAAGCTGGGAGAGGACATGGTGACCTACTCCAGTATTCTTGCCTGGAGAATTCTATGGACAGAGGAGCCTGGTGGGCTACAGTCCATAGCATCACAAAGAGCTGGACATGCCTGAAGTGACTGAGCATGCATGCACATATTCATTGTTTACCTGCCATTCAAATTTGACTGGGCATCTTATAGTTTTGTTAGCGTTAGTTGCTCAGTTGTGTCTAACTCTTTGCAACCCCATGGACTGTAGCCTGCCAGGCTCCTCTGTTCATGGGGATGCTCCAGACAGGAATACTGGAGTGGGTAGCCATTCCCTTCTCCAAGGGATCTTTCTTACCCAGGGATGGAACCCAGGTTTCCTGCATTGCAGGCATATTCTTTACCTTCTGAGCCACCATTTATTCAACCCTTAACCAAAGGGAATTAAAAAAATTAAGAAATGGGAACATTGTAAATGATCTGCCAGAACACGGTGTTCTGAAAAAACTAGGTGGTCTACACCTTAGGAAGGGACAAGGTTACTCAACTTGTTTTCATGTACCAACACTGCAACAGCCTTTGTTTTATTGTGCTGTGGCTGAAGCTCCTCAGGCTTGTGGCTGTGCTTTATGAAGCCACTTAAGTCAGGCTCAGGTTGCTTTCAAATACAGAATCCGCACTTCCCAGAGAATAAGTTAACAGTCTGTAGATCTGACCTCAGAACAGAGGCAGGAGCAGCAGCCTCGCCCAGAATTTCTGATTCTGGTTATTTCTTGGTCTCCTGGCAAATAGTATGTGGAAGTGTGACTTGCTAGTCGGCTGGGTTGATTCTTTACTAAATCTTTGTGAGTTCTATTGAGGCAGGCTGAAAAATGGAGTTAAGGGTTATTTTATGCGCTTTCACTTATAAATGACATCTCATATAAAGGAGTCACATATAAATGTATACTTCCTATAACTTGATAACACATATAAATGATAATTTTAGCACTTTCCTTCCTAAGATTTTATCTGTTTCCTCAAGGGGAAGATATTACAGAATATTTGATTAATAAGCATTGCTACACACTACAGACTGAATTGTGTTCCTCCAGAATTCACATGTGGAAGCTCTAACCCTCAATGTGACTGTAATCTGGAGCTAGGCCCTCTGAAGAGGTAATAAATGTAAGTGAGATCAGGAAGGTGGGCCCTACTCCAACATGACTGGTGTCCTTATTACAAGAGGAAGATACACCAGAGGTGTGCAGGCACAGGAGATAGGCCATGTGAGGACACAGCAAGAAGCTGACCACCTGCAAGCCAAGGAGAGAGGCCTCAGGAGAAGCCCAAACTGCCAATACCTTGAATTTGGAAGTCCAACCTCCATAACTATGAAAAATTAATTTCTATTATTTGAGCTGCCCAGTCTGTGGTATTTGCTATGGTAGCCTTAACAGACAAATACACTGAAAAAATACACTAATATACTAAAATATTTAAAATAACCAATTTTTCCCCTAAGACGAGCAACAAGGCAAAGGACAGTATATCTTCATTTCAAATTTTATTCCAGGTGTCATATTGCAATAGAAAGGGTGAGCTAGAATAAACCTTAAAATATGATGTATTTTAAAAATTGGCAAAGAATTTTTAATGTAGGAGATATCATTCTCGTTAACAAAAAATGCATGGTAACATGAACCTGAGAGTATACACGAACTGCACTGTCAGTTTGCCAATAATTCTGAGCATATATGGGATGGCGATAAGAAAACATTCAAATCTTTCTTTTTCTAATGAGAGGACCTATACTAGATATACTCTTTATATAAAGTACAAGATGAGGCAGAAAGGAAGAGGTCCTTAAGATTATTACACCGTCTCTACTGCCTTTCCTACTTTAGAGGAAATGAAGTTTAGTTCTTAAAAAATTTTTTTTAATTGAATGGCCCAACAAACTCCTGTGGCTTAATCTCATCTACTTAAAAATATTTTTGCCCATGATCCTGAATCATAGACAGAGAAATTCACTAAGGTGCTTTTTTTTCTCAAAGCATTAACCACCAGATGTTTGTTTCAGGTTGCAAGAATAAACAAATAGTACTTTAGACTTGAAATCATAATCATTGGGACAGTGCATGTTGCTTTGCCATATGTTTGTGAGAAAAAAAGAAGTTACCAAAGATGCTAATCAAAATGACTGGAAAGGCTCAAAAGCCTTCTCATTTACTAATACCTCCCTTTTGCAGCAAACTTAATCACTAGAGAACAAAGGAGAAACAGGAAGTAAACAAACTGCATATCACTACTGAAAAGTTTGTTGGCAAACCTTTTTTTCTGTTTTTCAAGTCATATCCAGAGCTTGATTTGTAATAACTAGGTAGAGAGACTATAGCAGGAAAAAGTGGCAACAGGAGCCCTGGGTATGTGTACACTCTATACCCCTCATGGAGCTGCACTGATATTATAGTTGTATTTAACTCACATCTGAGTTTTAAAACCTAAGCTGCTAATCTTCAGCAGAGAGAACAATCAATTGAAATACAGTAACATAATGTTATAGAGGCTTAATACTGAAACCAAATGGAAAAATCCCATTGAGAAAGAACACAATAAAAATCTCTCATTTCTCATTCACTGGATTTGATGGTTATCTTAAAAAAGCAAATGGCTTGAATAGACACCAATTTGCCTGCAGACTTTCCTTTTCTTATTTCCTCAGTCTGTCTCTGTAGTACCCAAACTCCAAGGAGTATAAAAATTATAGTACAGAAAACATAGATACCATGCTTAAAAGATTAGTTTAAGGAATTTTTAATCGCAATTTCGACTAATGTTTTTCCATATGAGCTGCAGATTCTAAGTGAGAGTCAGCTCTACCATAACCCATTGTGTGACCATGGGCAAGTCTTAACTCCTAGTCTTTTATTTTTGATACGCAAAATGAGGGGACTCGATTTAATGATCATAAAACAGTAAAACATGATGATTTTAATATTTGCCTACAGTGTCTCAGCTCAGAATAAATTGTAAGGAGGTTGATACATAAACTGTGTGAACAGAGAGCCTGATGACAGACAGCAAAGAAGACAAGGGCACTCTTACTATATTTCTCAGGTCAGTGGTCACAGTGATCATCTCGAGTGGTAAGCAAGAGTTAAATAACCACTTTTTAAGAAAGTGAAAGCATGATGAATACATTTTAGGAAAGCATAGGCTAGATACATTTCCTTTTTTCCCTTTATTTTTAAATCTTTATAGGTTAAAATACTGAAAATGAGTAACCATTAGTTATTTATCTTGATAGGTTAAAACACTGTTAATCTATTAATGAGTAACCATTAGTTATTTAGAAAACTCATTATAAGAAAACTTACTGACGAGGGCATTAATGTGTTTTCTGAAAGATCACTTTACAATTTCTTGTCAGTGGGATTATCTGTGGCAGAATGGTCTGGTTTGGAGAGCACTGGTGGGAAATCAGCATTTTGGGCCTTCTGCCTTAATCTGTTATGTTGTCCTGGGAAGTTGTAGCAAATCACAGAGATGTTACAACAGAGTAGTTATATAAACAACTTTCACTAAGGGGATATTCTTTCTCTAGAGAATTATTGATTTTGAGAGATAAACCCATCTCTGAGCATCTCTCTGTTGTTTGTATCCCAAAATCAACAAATTAAAATATTATGGTGCACAAATATTATCTGGAGCAAGTCTTTTAAAATGACAGTACCACTCCCTCTCAGAGGGGTATGCTCTTTCCTCCATTGACATTTATTGATCTCGAGCAACTTTGGTACTTTGGTGAAGTTTCATGTTCTTCTGAATACGGGTTTAGTATCTGTCCTTCCTTGAAAAAATACTGAGGACTGCAAAGTTGTGAATTCTTTTGTAAAGGAGAAAACCTCTCCAGTTTTGGCATCTAGGTATCATTTATTAAGGGAATTAAATGTGATAGCACACATGAGCATCTCTTGTCTCTCAACACATGATAGGCACTCAGCAAATGTTATCTGTCTCCTTAATTTATGTATTTAAAATTTGTCTTATTTTGGATCTGTTTGGCTTCCAGTGCAGATTAGCTCCCAGTTTACTCATCTGAGGTCACTGAGCTCACCCACTACAGTACCCAGGGTGATCTTCTCAAACCAGAGGCACCAATTCTATTAATGGACAGGCTCTGACTCAGTTCTTATAATTTAGAGCTTGTCCTGTCCACTTTGAGGAAATCTGTGTATCTTGGTCCAGTGAGTCTGGTCCTATGTTTCACTATTGCCTTTCCAAGTGCCCTTCCACTAGCACCCTTCCATGACTGAAGACATGTCTTATTTCTCTCATTCTTTCATAGGTAAATTCTGTCATCCAAGAACATTATCTATGACTGAATGTTGGCAGTCAGATTTCTGCCTACAGATAGACCTACCTGATAATGATTGTGGATTTCTTTCCTTTTTCAGGGTATCTGTCTTCTCCCTGTAGGGTTGTGGCCCACTGGATGAGTTATAAACCTTTTCCCTAAAAAATGTGCATGTAGATACAGCCACACAAGACTTTGCATAAGCATTGTGGGATTCCCAGATATCACACTGAGATACTTTATCTATAAGCAAAAGACTCGATTTGGCATAGTGTTTTTAAAATGTAAGTCATTGATTAATAATAACCAATTTTTATAGGATAATAATTACTGTAGAAATAGATGGTAATGAGCACTGTTTTAGGCCACACGTAGATGAAATAAACCATTTTTATATTTTTATATAAACAAAGATTTTTAAAAACTTTAACTTACTTTTAATTGGGTGATTATTGCTTTACAATTTTGTGTTGGCTTCTCCCATACAACAATATGCAGCTGCTGCTGCTAAGTCGCTTCAGTCGTGTCCAACTCTGAGCGACCCCATAGACGGCAACCCACCAGGCTCCGCCATCCCTGGGATTCTCTGGGCAAGAACACTGGAGTGGGTTGCCATTTCCTTCTCCAATGCATGAAAGTGAAAAGTGAAAGTGAAGTCGCTCAGTCGTGTCCAACTCTTCGCAACCCCATGGACTGCAGCCTACCAGGCTCCTCCGTCCATGGGATTTTCCAGGCAAGAGTACTGGAGTAGGGTGCCATTGCCTTCTCGGACAACAATATGAACCAGCTATAAATATACATACGTCCCCTCCATCTTGAACCTCTCCTCCACCCTACCTCATCCTGCCCCTCTAGGTCACAGAGTACTGCATTAGCTCCCTGTGTTCTCTAGCAACCTCCCATAGCTACCTGTTTCACATATGGTAATGTGTATGTTTCAACACTATTCTCTCAATTTGTCCCAACCTCTCCTTCCCCTGCTGTGTCCAAAGTCTGTTCTCTATGTCTGTGTCTCTATTCCCACCATGCAAATAGGTTCATCGACCATTTTCCTAGATTACATAAATGTGTGCTAATATATGATATTAAACAAAGACTTCTTAACAGTTGTTCTTGTTTCTATGTGGGTAGGGCATCCACTGAGGTCTCAGGCTCATGGGTTTTAAGAATCTAGAACTCACCAACTGTTTGACCTTGGACTGAAACAGGCCTGCAATTAGGTTTTCCATGGATATGTGTTTTTTTTTTTTTTTTTAAAGTGAATCTAAATGCCTTTAGACAGACCATGGACTCTGCCGAGCACCCCCAATCCACTCTACTGTTTCACCGTCTTTCATCAGACACACTTGGCCTATTTCTTTCATCCTTCTGGCTCCTGTACGCATTACTATTGCCCCGACTCTGCTCTAACTTTAAGTCAATCTCCCTGTTCTGATTATGAAACAACTATCGACTGCTGAAATTTACTTAACACAATGTCTTTCATGAGGAGTAGGGACAGGTGAGAAATGACTTCAAATCAACATGATAGCTAACCCATCAGCTTTGTTTTCACTCTCTAAAAGAATTCTTAACTATAGAAAGACTTTCTGATTCTTCTCTCCTCACTCCATCTACTTAAAACTGCACCACATTTTATTCATGTCTAAATGAATAAACAGTTCGGTGAATGCTAATTCTTTTGTTCCTTTAATGCAACAGTGCTTATAGGGCTATTCAAACCCTCAAGAATTAGAATCCTGTACCTGCTTTCTCTTAAATTGTTCCCTAAAATAATTCATTGCCCTCTATTTCTCAGTACTCCTTTTCAATGAGAATATAGTTGCTATATCATTAAGTGAATAACACTATTCTAGGGAATATCTGTTAAATTAGATTTTCTACTCCATCCAATGAGGCAGATGAAATAGGACAAAATGTTACTAACATGTGCTAGAATTACTCACATGCATTACTATGAGAATTGTCATTGTATCTGAGTATAGATAACCACTGACAGGAAAGACAATTAAAAAAAATTACCATTCATTCTGATTTTACAAATACACTGTATGGTAAGGCCCCAAGAGGACAGCTGATTCTCAGTTCAGTTGCTCAGCCATTTCTGACTCTATGGACCCCATGGACCACAGCACGCCAGGCTTCTCTGTCCATCACCAACTCCTGGAGCTTACTCAAAATCATGTCCATCGAGTCGGTGATGCCATCCAACCATCTCATCCTCTGTTGTCCCCTTCTCCTCCCGCCTTCAATCTTTCCCAGCATTAGGGTCTTTTCAAATGAGTCAGTTCTTTGCATCAGGTGGCTAAAGTATTGAGTTTCAGCTTCAGCATCAGTCCTTCCAATGATTATTCAGGACTGATTTCCTTTAGGATGGACTTGTTGGATTTCCTTGCAGTCCAAGGGACTCTCAATCTTCTCCAACACCACAGTTCAAAAGCAACAATTCTTCGGCACTCAGCTTTCTTTACAATCCAACTCTCACATCCATACATGACTATTGGAAAAACCATAGCTTTGACTAGACAGACCTTTGTTGGCAAAGTAATGTCTCTGCTTTGTAATATGCTGTCTAGGTTGGTCATAGCTTTTCTTCCAAGGAATAAGCATCTTTTAATTTCATGGCTGCAGTCACCATCTACAGTGATTTTGGAGCCCCCCAAAATAAAGTCTGTCACTGTTTCCATTGTTTCCCCATCTATTGGCCATGAAGTGATGGGACTAGATGCCATGATCTTAGTTTTCTGAATGTTGAGCTTTAAGCCAACTTCTTCACTCTCCTCTTTCACTTTCATCAAGAGGCTCTTTAGTTCTTCACTTTCTGCCATAAGGGTGGTGTCATCTGCATATCTGAGGTTATTGATATTTCTCCCTGCAATCTTGATTCTAGTTTGTATTTCATCCAGCCCAGCTTTTTCATGATGTACTCTGCATATAAATTAAATAAGCAGGGTGACAATACACAGCCTTGATGTACTCCTTTCCTGATTTGGAACCAGTCAGTTCCATGTACAGATCTAACTGCTGCTTCTTGACCTGCATACAGATTTCTCAGGAGGCAGGTCAGGTGGTATGGTATTCCCATCTCTTGAAGAATTTTCCACAGTTTGTTATGATCCACATAGTCAAAGGCTTTGGCATAGTCAATAAAGCAGAAGTAGATGTTTTTCTGCAACTCTCTTGCTCTTTCAATGATCCAGCAGATGTTGACAATTTGATCTCTGGTTCCTCTGCCTTTTCTAAATCCAGCTTAAACATCTGGAAGTTCATGGTTAGTGTACTGTTGAAGCCTGGCTTGGGGAATTTTGAGCATTACTTGGCTAGCACATGAGATGAGAGTAATTGTGCAGTAGTTTGAGCACTCTTTGGCATTGCCTTTCTTTGGGATTGGAATGAAAACTGACTTTTTCCAGTCCTGTGGCCACTGCTGAGTTTTCCAAATTTGCTGGCATATTGAATGCAGCACTTTCACAGCATCATCTTTTAGGATTTTAAATAGCTAACTGGAATTCCATCATATCCACTAACTTTGTTGGTAGTGATGCTTCCTAAGGCCCACTTGACCTCACATTCCAGTATGTCTGGCTCTAGGTGAGTAACCACATCATTGTCATTATCTGGGTCATGAAGATCTTTTTTTTTTTTTTTGGTATAGTTCTTCTGTGTATGAGAATGCTGTAGAGGCTGTTGTAAAATCACAAGTCCGCCCTAACCAAGACTAAATCAGCCCCTAGATCATCAACAATCCTACACACAGGCTTTGTGCTTGGAAGAATGGCTGGTATTTGAGAATTTCCAGGGGAGAAAGTATTCCAATGCCCTTGATTGCCATCAATCTATGAGAGAGAGTCTGCTGAGAGACGAGTCTCTCCAGAGAGCTGTCCCTGCTAGTCTGGTGAAGACAAAGAAGAAGAAGAACAACATTAGCAAAAAAAATTGAGGAAGTAAGCCTTGTAGCAAGACGCTCGGAAGTTGTTGAATTGTTCTGTGGCAACAGATGGTGGAGCAGAAGGACATATGCTCATCTTCTCCTGGGATGACTCCAAAACTACAATTTGCTGCTGAACAACCGTCAACTGGAGAATGCTGGATCCCACCAAAAAAAAATACCCTGTGTCCAAGGGCAGAGGAGAAGCCCCAGCAAGATGGTAGGAGGGGCAAAATCACATTTAGAATCAAACCCCTTACCCACCAGAGATGCTCAGAGGGCTCAAACAAATCTTGTGCACATCAGGACCCAGAAACGTCACAGAGACTGAGCCAAAACTGTTTTTGAGTGTCTCCTGCAAAGGTATGGGTCTGCTGATTCTAACAGAGTTAAAAACACTACTCCTGGGACTTCCCTGGTAGGGAAGCATGGCTAAGACTCCCTGCTTCCAATGCAGGGTGCCTGGGTTCCATCCCTGGTCAGGGAACTAGATCCTACATGCTACAACTAAGAAGGTCCAGCATGCCACAACAAAGACAGAAGAGCCTTTCTGCTGCAAGTAAGAACTGGCGCAGTCGAAATAAATAGATAAATAATAAAAAAATCCTCTGCCTACTCTCTTCTGGACAGTAACACGCTTCATTATGTCACTTCTCTCTCTCTTTTCATTTTAATCCAGTTCTTCCAAAGACTACCTACCTACCTGTCTAATTTTTCCCCAGTATACTTTAATGACGTTTCCTTAAAGTTTTTATCTATAATTTTTATGGCAATGACCTATAGAAATTAGCACAGAAGTAATATTTTTTTTAAACATACCATATAAATCATAAAGGGGAATAAAGGATTAATTATTTTAGGTCATTAATACTGAGACATTTGATATATTAAATACTAATATAATATATAAAGTGATAATATGCATATAAAACTTGAGCATGTTAAAGCATTTTTATCTGAATAGCCTGAAATTGATGTATACCGCTAAAGAGTGAATACTTTGCTTTCTTATCAAGTTGTCCTGTGAAAATGATAATAATAAAAAACAGTGATTAATACTTACAGTATCCATCTCCATCCACAGTTGTATGCTATTTATTTGGGGGAAACATTCAGATCCTCTCTTTAGGAAAAGAGATTGCATAAAATGAGGTATGTCTGTATTTATACTAGTGTTATTTGTAAACCCTGTTTTGGGAACAAATATTCAGAAAGGATGAAGAAAGTGTACAGGAATTGGGGGCACACCCAGTGGGGATTCTCATGAGGCCAGGGGTGCTTGCTTTGGAGAGAACATGATATGGAGTGAGAGAGCAACTGTGATGCAAAACCCCTGGCTTCTAGTCCCTCGTTTTTTTTTTTTTTTTCCTCCTGATTGGTTGTGTGATCTTGGGCAAGTTGCAGGTTCTCTGTAAACTGAGGGGTTGGACTGTGTGATCTTGCAGTTCATGTGAAGTATAACACTCTCTGATTTGTTAATACACATAGTACCCCAGTGAGTTAAAACAGAAGTGACCACCTCCACTCCTGTTTGAAAAAATGTAGCAGACACGGTTAGTGCCAAGCTCAGTTGCTCCCTGTGTCGCTGTTATGCCCACAGGCACTTTCCACGTTAAATCAGACTCTTCCTGACAGATCCGCAGCGCTCTGACTGAGCACATCTGAAAGCAGGTCCTCTCTTGCAGCTGTTGCATGCAGTGTTATGTTGTATTAGTTCAGAGCAGAACACTGACCTCAAATTACCCATTATGGGAAAGTCTATTTCTGAGCACAACCTGAGGAAGAGAGACAAGATGACATAATGACACCTTTAGGGACAGTCTGTTTGGGACCAGCTACTCAGACCAATGAAAACTCATCAGAGGAGAGGGCAGTGTTCTGAAAGACTGACAGAATTGCTCTGAGAGACGGACAAGGCTGAGGGGCTCACACCCAAAGGTTGGTAAGGACTTGAGAAAAGCCTGGAAGTACCTGGTACTGAAAATACCAAAACAATGTTTGCTACAAATAAATTCTATTTTAAAGGTAGACTTCGGCTGAGAGAATGATTAAAATGCTAGTATTCTCAATCAGTTTTAAAGTTGGGATAAAATGATTAAAATATGGAGAATGGTTTTCTTATATCCTCAGAGTCTTAGTAGAGAAAATTTACACAAACCTTTGTTCTTCCCATTATTCCAACATGGTATCTGTCTTGTCAGCTTTTCCTCGGGTGCTATTTTGTTCATGACTAAAGCGATTGCTCCTCTTCTGCCTGCCTATAACAGCCATTGTCTGCCTCTCTTGTTTGGCACTTGGCAATACATACCTTCTAGGTACAACTATTTGGCTTTTTAAAACATGGATGAATTGTCTTCCTAGAAAGGTTATGAAAATCCTGGAAGAGCCTTTATTCTTTGTAATCTACTTTACAGTATTTAGTGTGGTGCTATGATTATAATAGGAATTTAATGATTATTTGCTGAGGGGATGACTGGAAGGGATAAATTAGGCAAATGATACAAAAAGAAAAGCATAGTCTCAGAACCATACTTATAAGTAGAATTCCCATTTCCATTCTTAGTTCCTTCTGAATCATCATTATAAACTTGGTTAATGATAAAAGAATAAGGAAAAATTTCCACTCTAAATTTCATAAAGGACATCACCCAGAGAGGCGCTGGAGGTGGCCTACATGCATTCATTCTTGTATCCTTTTTTTTTTCCTTTTTGGCACAACTTGCGGTATCTTTGTTCCCCTACCAGGGACTGAACCCAGGCCCTAGGCAGTGAAAGCCCACAGTCTTAACCACTGGACCAACAGGGAATTCTCTCTTATTCTTTTTTGGGTCAAACACTTTTTAAAAACACATCTCACATGCAAGGCTTGAGTCACAAAGGCATCCTCCTTGTCCTCAGGGAGATCATGCTACAGGAGGAAAGACATCGACATAAACAAATAATGGCCGCACAGAGGTAAGGGCTCTAACAGAATTCTGTACAAGATTCACTTGGCAGCAGAAAAGGAAGGTCATCTGTTTGGAATGGCTATGCGGAGAAGCAGAATGTGTCATAATAAAGGTAGTGTTTTAGGCAGAGTTAAAAGAAAAGTAGGAGTTTGATGAGTGAGACAAATAGGCCAGGGCCTCCTTTCAGAGCGAACAGTGGATTACACAGCACTGAAGATGGAACAGCATAATGTGTTCAGGGAATTGCAAGTTGCCTAAAATTGCTTCCCATAAGAGTCTAAGGAGGAAACCAGTGGCCAAGAAGTTGGAAACATCAATAGCCATGTCAATGAAGTCCTGGCTGGACATTTAAAGTGGCAAGCAATATAGGGCTTCATAATGTCACCATAATTTGAAATGTGTTCCTAGCAAACAGAATTTTACAATTTAGGATGCATCTCTCATGACTTTGTATAAAAATTATACATAACTTTGATTTGTTTGCTTTCACCCTAATATTGTTGTGGCTTAAAGATCTACACCATATGGTAAAAAGGTGCTGTAAATAATACAAATTTTTTTTTAAGTATAAGGCTCTGTGACAAGCTAGAGGGGTGGGGTGGGGTGGGAGGTTCAAGAGAAAGCGAACATATGTATACCTATGACTGATTCATGTTGATGTATGGCAGAAACCAACACAACATTGTAAAGCAATTATCCTCCAATTAAAAATAAATGAATAAAACTTAAGTATAAGCGATGATAAGGATCTTAAATATCTTTTTTGATCTTTTGCACTAGATGTCTAATAAAACAATAAAATTACTTTTAATTTTGGCAGAATCACTTGCGATAAATGTGTGCAATCATGCATCATACCAAGCAGGCTGAAAGGTCTAATTTTAGTTGCATAAAATATTCACTGTTTTATAGCAGATCTTCCTAGTGAATACATTTTGGAAAAGCAATGATTTTAAAATAAGCTGGAAGCTTATTTTGCTCAGGTTAAGTATATAGTTTGGGTTCTGAAGTCTTGTTCATTATGGACAGCAGATGGCTCTGGAGGACACTGATGGAATGTTGAGTGGCATAACCACAGAATCTGGATATATCTGCTACATGTAGAATGAAGCACTCTTAAGAAGGCCTTCTTATCTCTCCTTGCCACTTTCTGGAACTCCACATTTAGTTGGGTATATCTTTCCCTTTCTCCTTTTCCTTTCACTTCTCTGCTTTTCTCAGCAATTAGTGAGGCCTCCGCAGATCACCATTTTGCCTTCTTGCGTTTCATTTTCTTTGGGATGGTTTTGATCAACACCTTCTGTACAGTGTTATGAACCTCTGTCCTTAGGTTTCAGACACTCTGTCTACCAGATCTAATCCCTTGAATCTATTTGTCACTTCCACTGTATAATCATAAGGGATTTGATTTAGGTCAGACCTGAGCTAGAGTTTTCCCTACAGTCTTCAATATAAGCCTGAATTTTGCAATAAGGAGTCCATGATCTGAGCCACAGTCAGCTCCTGCTCTTGTTTTTTGCTGACTATATAGAGCTTCTCTATCTTTGGCTGCAAAGAATATGATCAATCTGATTTTGGAATAGACCATCTGGTGATGTCCAGGTGTAGACTCTTCTCTTGTATTGTTGGAAAAGGGGGTTTGCTATGACCAGTGTGTTCTCTTGGAAAAACTCTGTTAGCCTTTGTCCTGCTTCATTTTGTACTCCAAGGCCAAACTTGTCTGTTACTCCAGGTATCTCTTGACTTCCTACTTTGGCATTTCGGTCACCTATGATGAAAAGGACATCTTTTATTGGTGTTAGTTCTAGAAGGTCATCATAGAAATGTTAGACTTCAGCTTCTTCAGCATTAGTGGTTGGAGTATAGGCTTGGATTAATGTGATACTGAATGGTTTGCTGTGAAAATGAACTGAGATCATTCTGTCATTTTTGAGATTGTATCCAAGTACATTTCAGACTCTTTTGTTGACTATGAGGGCTATTCCATTTTTTCTAAAGGATTCTTGCCCACAGTAGTAGATAAAATGGTCATCTGAATTAAATTCGCTGTTCTGGTCCATTCTAGTTCACTGATACCTAAAATGTTCACTCTTACCATCTCCTGCTTGTCACCTTCAATTTACCTTAATTAATGGACTTAACATTCCAGGTTCCTATGCAATATTATTCTTTACAGCATCAGATTTTATTTTACTACCAGACACATCCACAACTGAGCGTTATTTCTGCTTTAGCCCAGCATTTTCAATATTTCTGGAGCTATTTTTCCCCTCTTCCCCATTAGCATACCTGATCCCTACTGACTTGGGGGTTCATCTTCCAGTGTGATATCTTTTTGCCTTTTTATACTGTTCATGGGGTTCTCGAGGCAAGAACAGCAAGGAGAGATCAGAAAGCCTTCATAAGTGAATAATGCAAAGAAAGAGTGGAAAACAACAGAAATGGGAAAGACTAGAAATCTCTTCAATTGGAGATACCAAGGGAACATTTCATGCAAACATGGACACAATAAAAGGACAGAAATGGCAAGGACCTAACAGAAGCAGATGAAATTAAGAAGAGGTGGCAAGAATACACAGAACTACACACAAAAAATTTTAATGACCTGGATAACTATAATGGTGTGGTCACTCACCTGGAGCCAGACATCTTAGAGTATGAAGTCAAGTGTGCCTTAGGCAGCACTACTATGAACAGATTGGGAACACGTGTACACCTGTGGCGGATTCATGTTGATGTATGGCAAAACCAATACAATATTGTAAATTAATTAGCCTCTAATTAAAATAAATAAATTTATATTAAAAAAATAAAATCCTAAAAGATGATGCTGTTAAAGTGCACTCAATATGTCAGCAAATTTGGAAAACTCAGCAGTGGCCACGGGATTGGAAAAGGTCAGTTTTCACTCCAATTCCAAAGAAAGGTAATGCCAAAAAATGCTCAAACTACTGTACAACTGTGCTCATTTCATATGTTAGCAAGGTAATGTTCAGAATCCTGCAAGCTAGGCATCATCAGTACATGAACCGAGAATTTCCCAATGTACAAGCTGGATTTAGAAAAGGCAGAGGAACTAGACATCAAATTGCCAACATCTGTTGTATCATAGAAAAAGCAAGCAAATGCCAGAAGAAAAAACATCTACTTCTGCTTCATTGACTAGACTAAAGCCTTTGTCTGTGTGGGTCACAACACCTTGGAAATGGAACTGTGGAAAATTCTTCAAAGGATGGGCATAGTAGATCACCTTACCTGCTTCCTGAGAAACCCACATGAAGGTCAAAAAGTGACAGAACTGGACATGAACAGTGAACCGTTTCAAAATCAGGGAAGGCATACTTCAAGGCTGTATGTCGTCACCCTGCTTATTTAACTTATATGCAGAATACGTTATGTGAAATGCCAGGCTGGGTGAATCACAAACTGGAATCAAGATTGTCTGCAGAAATATCATCACCCTCAGATATGCAGATGATATAGTCTTTGGCAGAAAGCAAAGAGGAACTAAAGAGCCTCTTCGTGAGGATGAAAGAGGAGAGTGAAAAAGCTAGCTTAAAACTCAGTGATCAAAAAAATAATATCATGGCATCCAGTCCCATCATTTCATGGCAAATAGATGGGGAAAAAGTGAAAACAGTGCAAGATTTTATTTTCTTGGACTCCAAAGTCACTGTGGGCGGTGACTACAGTCTTAAAATTAAAAGAAACTTGCTCCTTGGATGGAAAGCTATAACAAATCTATACCACCTACATATATATATATATATATATATATATATATATATATATATATATATATATATATTTGCTTATATATATATGTATATATATAAGCAAAGCAGAGACATCACTTTGCCAACAAAGTTCCATATAGTCAAAGCCATGGTTTTTCCAGTAGTCATGTATGGATGTGAAAGTTGGACCATAAAGAAGGCTGAGTGCTCTTGAGAGTCCCTTGGAATGAAACGAGATCAAACCAGTCAATCCTAAAGGAAATCAACTCTCAATACTCATTGGAAGGGCTCATGCTGAAGCTGAAGCTCCGATACTTTGGCTGCCTGATGTGAAGAGCCACCTCATTGGAAAAGACCTTGATGTTGGGAAAGATTGAGGACAGGAGGAGAAGGGGGCAACAGAGGATGAGATGATTGGATGCATCACTGACTCAATGGACATGAGTTTGAGCAAACTCAAGGAGATAGTGATGACAGGGAAGCTTGGTGTGCTGCAGTCCATGGGGTTGCAAAGAGTGGGGCATGACTTAGCAACTGAACTACAACAGACTTTAGCAAGGAACTATCTTTACATCTTCAAATGTTATCACAAGCCAATGGGAAAGTTTTAAATGGAAGAGAGCCTACCTAGTTGTTGATGGGGTCTTTGAAGAGATCAGCTTAAATTTTATGAGCCCTTTACATTTTACCTTGAATATCTCGTGGTTCTTTCACTCTGTATACTCTTCACGACCTGTTTTTTGTTTTCTTTTGTTCTCTATTGTCTTGTTTTCTGTTACTGTTCTTGCCAACAAATATTTTTGTGTGTGTATAGAATTTAATTTCCCTGAGGCAGTGGCTTGCTTGTTTCTTTGCTATTTTCTCAGAGCTTGGAAATGAGTCTGAGCATAATAGACACTCTATTGTTAGTTTAAGGAGTTGGATATATAACATAAGATCATCATAGTTCTTATCATCTAGTGGGTGACAATGACACATAATAAAGGATGCTATAGAATGTTACAGATGCAATGATAGGGGAGAGTCAGGTAAGGCTTTCAAGAGAAAATGATGTCTACACTTAGACCTTATGGAAGACTGGAGTTAGACGAATAAAAGAAAGCAGATCAGGGCTGGGGGAGGAAACAGTCATCCAGGCTGGGGGAAAAAGTAGGTACACAAGACGGAGTATAACAGATTTATAAGCACTGAGAGAATTTGAGGGCAACTGGAGAGCAGAATGTGAGATGAGGGAGGGGGAAAGATAGAGGCTAGAGAAGTAAAGCAAGGTCGTGATCATGAAGGGCTAACAAAGATCACAAAGGATTTTTAAGGCATTTAAAGGATCTGGATCTTTTCTTTTGGAGATGGACAGCCATTGAAAGACTTTAAGCAATGGGGTGATTAAAAATAGGGGTTTTGTTTTGTTATTTTTAGATCACTTTGTCTGCATTGTGTATTATTGATGGGGGAGTAGGGGACCGATAGAGGCAAGAGCAAAAACAGGAAAATCTTGCCATCTCTAGGAAATTAGTAGCACCACTCAGTAATCCTATAATAGTTGCATATGCCGCCAAATTTTTATACATGAAAGACATTTATTTCAATTTCTCTGATTAGGTACTTGCCATATTCCAGAGAATGACAGGATGATATTTACTCTGCTTAATATACCTAAATAGAGAGTCTATATTAATTACATAAACAAAAGCTGAGGGAAGAATATTAAAAAAAACCCCTAATTTTGGAAAATTCTCAAGGACCATCCTGAAGCATCATTTACATGTGCTTTAAATTTATGTATTAGGGAAAATCCTCTAAGGACCTGCTAATTAGACTAGAAAGATTTCTTATAATATTTGAGTAATACCATGTTTAAAAATATTCTACCTATTCACATTTTCCTATTTAACTTATATGATTTATTAATTTCATAGCTTAAGTAGTTTACCTGAAGGGAGGAAGGACAAATGTCCAACTTTTTGTTCTGTTTTCTCTCTCACACACACAAATGTGTATGTATTTGTGTGTACTCAGGAGAAGAAAATCCACTCAGAAAGGTTGTTTTCTAGTCTTGTCATTTATGAAATTCTATAGGATCAATTTTTAGTTGTTTTTCCCCCTCTGACAACAAATTTGCTCAGGGGAAAGGACTTCACATGGACTCAATGTTATACTCCAGAGAAATAAACTGAAAGAAATAAACTCAAGGTCAAGTTTCTTGAAGCAATTCAAGGCATCAAAAACAGCAGTTATGCTTACCATCAGCTTCAGCCATTATTTAAGCACAAAGAAGACGATTTATTTGATTTTGCTTTTGACATGGTGGTTGTCATCTGTACCCTTGGTTTTATTTTTGCTTTTTGTTTTGTGTTTTAGTTCACTGGCGATTTTAAAGCCAGTATTGGTTGGAAAGTTTTATGTGATGTGCAAGTTGCTATGTATTCAGTTCTGCTTGTCATATTATTGCTCTTAGTAAACATCTTTCACAGCATTAAACTTGTTCTCATGTCTTTCTGGTAAACAAAACTGAACTTAAAGGAGAGCCCTGAGAATTCAGGAGGGAAAAAATTTACTTGCAGAAAAATACCCGAGATGTTAAACCCAATATACTGTTAAAAAATGACATCTTAATTTGCAGGAATTCTCCTTTCATTTGAGGATGGCTATGCTCATATTTTTCATTTGAAACACGGTCTCGATCATTTTTAATTAGTCTTGGGTAGACTGTTGCTAGCAGCCCACAACCAGCACCGTTTGGTCCAGTTTTACATTACTGACAGGCTCTTTCCCAATGTTTGTTTCTGGAATCTAGAGGAAGTTTCACGTCAGCATTGTAGTGCATTAGTGTGGCTGTCAGCAATGCTTTCCCAGAGCTGCCTGCTTTCTGCCGGGACTTCAGCCAGCGCTGTCAGTCTTTCTCTTTCACGAGACCTAAAATGATCTCACCTTCTCTCTCCTAAGTATCTCTTAGAAAGGAAAGATTAACGTTTAAAATTCAAGGAAAAGAGAGACATCTTGCATTTAGTACAGTGAATGCTCATGTTGATGATAAAATGGGGAAGATAGATGAACTGTATTAAACTTGGATTTCTTTTATTTTTATTTTTACTTTATTTTACTTTACAATACAGTATTGGTTTTGCCATACATTGACATGAATCCGCCACAGGTGTACACGAGTCCCCAATCATGAACCCCCCTCCCACCTCCCACCCCATATCATCTTTCTGGATTTCTTTATTTAGGATTTTTTGTTTGGAGAGAAAGTCCTAAAGGTTTTAGTAGTTCACTTTGTGAAAGGATGGGATTTGTGATCTACCTGGTAAAAAACAAAACAAACAAACAAAAACCATGATTCAATCAATCCATGGGTGTCAAGGCCAGAATGACTTGTATGATACCCAATAGAATGACACTAATAAGAGAAAGAGTGATTAGGTTGCTGCAACCATTATGTGACAGAAAATTACTAAAAACTCATCATTTTTAGGAATTATAATAAGAACTATATTGCATTTAAAATAAATGAAAAAAATCTCCTTTTGAAAGTTTCTCTCTCTGCTTAGATTTATAAATCAGGGTTCTTAGGGTTTAAATTTTTGCTGAAACATGCTGCAACTCTTCTTGGAAGCATCATGTTTCTAAAAAAATGCAAAATGCCACACTTTTATTCCTTTTCTAAATACTCATCTATTTTGAACAGATGCTTAGTTTCCAAAAGTATTACGGAATTTAAATATGGCATCCATCTTTTTTAAAAATAAAACTTTCTCATTTTGCCCAATGGAAAATTTTAGTAAGTAATAAAAAAAATCCTCATTAGTGTTTCCCTCATACCAAATCACTTCAGCAGTAAAGGAGAAAAAGTTCTTCCTCTATTCTAATATACTGATCTTCAAGAAGGTTGACAGATAATAAAATATCTGATAAAAATGCATAGCTTTGACCCTCAAAATCTGTAAGTGAAAGGTAAGTGAATATTTCTGAATGTTAAAATCTGTACTACAATCATATTTTCTTGGAAGGCTGATTTAAGGAGCTCTGTGTGACAGTCAAGTTATACTATCCTTGACTGGTAAAAGAGATTCAGATCTGTTTTTATATTTAATTGGAGTGTAAGGGTCAGACTGTCAGAGCAGGTACTCTTGCCAGCTGTCAGGAAGGGCTACTTTTGAGAACACCAAACTAGGAATGCAGATATTTTACACTATTTTCAACTTAGCACTCAATTTATATATTTGGGGAAATGGCTAGGTATCTCTATAGCATATTTCTACTGCTCGTCATTTAAGGAGCTGATGGCATTACACTTGATGGGGTATGGGAAAGGAGGAAGAAGGGAGTCGAGATAAATGTGAATGTCAAATAAATTATATTGTACAATATTCAAGAAGGTAGGTAATCATTATTAGACAAGTTGAAATAGTCATATTAAGTTTTAGTATTTAAAATGAAATTATTGTATGCATATAGTCTATGATTATGAGAAATACATTAAAGTAGAAATATGTTAGGCTATCAAAATACACAATAAATTATAGATTTTTTGTATTTGTTGCCAGTATAAAACAAGTATCAAATAACGATATAATAAGTGTTTAATACATTTTTGCTAAAAAATATCATTAACTGCCAGTGTTACTTTAATTCAGGAAAGCTAGTAATTAAATGACTTGTTTAGGCCTTTAATCTGATTTTCTGTCCTCCCACTCTCTTATCTCCTCAAGAAGGAATACTCAGCCATCACTGGCATACTGAGCTCTTTCTTAAGCTCTTGGGCCACTACTACCCCTGTACAAGGAATTCTTGAACCTAAAGTCCATAAACCATGTCTAGGGTACATTGTTTATCTTCCTGGACCACCATTCCTGACCTGCTGTCAGAAGCTCTGTATACTCTGCTCTGCTTACCGACAGGGAAACACTTTTCTTGGCTCTCTGTCACAACCCACTTGCCTCCCGGCTTTGGCTTGTGATGTGACCTGCTTAGGCCAAGCTTCCTAACATTCTTTTCCTTTTCAATACCTTTCCCATACTCCCTGCTGTGTCAGGTCTGGCCTGCCTGTTCTATCATTGATGGGATACTGGATCTGAATACCCACATCTTTTCAGAATTGTATTTCTTAAGATCCACTGGTTGTGGTTGGATAGTAATAAGCACTACTAAATATTTTGTGATATAGAAGGAAATTATGCATATATATAATACACATGAAAAGTGAAAGTGTTAGCTGCTCAGTTGTGTTTGAGTCTTTGCAACCCCATGGACCGTAGCCTGCCAGGCTCCTCTGTTCATGGGATTCTTCAGGTAAGAATAATGGAGTGGGTAGCCATTCCCTTCTCTGGAGTATCTTCCTGGCCCAGGGATCAAACTCAGGTCTCCTGCATTGCAGGGAGACTACCATCTGAGCCACCAGGTACACCCATGTAATACACATATATGTGTGTACATATGTATGCACACATACATATATGTATCCATATCTTGTATTTGCATATTGTAAAAATGTATGTGTATATTTATTTTTCCTTTACACTCCACAGTTAGATGTTCTCATACCTTAAAGGAGATAGTTCTTTGTTAGTGGCCTTGACTTTCAATATTCTGTTCAGCTGAGTTGAAGAAGTTATTTCCTAAAAATGTATCAGGGAATGTGTCAGCTTCTGTCAGCCTCATCTGCCTCATGGACCATGCTGCCACCCCTGACAGCTGACTGGGCCCTTGCCTTGGGAATGCCAGCTCCACCTCCACTCATTTAGGTCCATCAGTGATAAGGCTCAGCATTTGTGACTTTCATTACTCTGCACCTGAATGATATACCGCAGTGAATAATGTGAAACCATGTAGTCTTTGAAGGTGCCAGTTCACCCAACTTGGAAGCATGGGGGAATTAACTTAGAATGTGGTGAACAATGGGCTTCCCTGGTGGCTCAGAGGGTAAAGTGCCTGCCTGCAATATGGGAGGCCTAGGTTCGATCCCTGGGATAGGAAGATCCCCTGGAGAAGGCAATGGCAACCCACTCCAGTACTCTTGCCTGGAGAATCCCGTGGACGGAGAAGCCTGGTAGGCTATAGTCCATGGGGTTGCAAAAAGTTGGACACGACTGAGTGATTTCACTCTCACCTTTTCACCTTTCACATGGTGAACAATGGAAATGGGAGTCAGGAAGGAGTTGCACAGAGAAATACCTCCTCTGAATAATTTTGAGCATGGTTTCTCCATTCAACCCACCTGGAGAAGTTCTGCATGTTTAGCAGACACATCTCTGAATCGCTGTGTGTTTTCATGGTCCATGGCACCCCACTCCAGTCCTCTTGCCTGGAAAATCCCATGGACGGAGGAGCCTGGTGAGCTGCAGCCCATGGGGTCACGAAGAGTTAGACATGACTGAGCGATTTCCCTTTCACTTTTCACTTTTATGCACTGGAGAAGGAAATGGCAACCCACTCCAGTGTTCTTGCCTGGAGAATCCCAGGGATGGGGGAGCCTGGTGGGCTGCTGTCTATGGGGTCGCACAGAGTCAGACACGACTGAAGCGACTTAGCAGTGTGAAGAAGCAGCAAGCACAGAGGTCGGTTGTGGCATCATTCCACATACTTCCTTGTCTTACCTCTTGTTTTGTTGTTCAGTTGCTCAGTCATGTCTGACTCTTTGCAACCCCATGTTCTGCAGCACGCCAGGCTTCCATGTCCTTCACTATCTCCTGGAGTTTGCTCAAACTCATGCCCATTGAACTGATGATACCATCCAACCATCTCATTCTCTGTTGCTCCCTTCTCCTCCTGTCCTCAATCTTTCCCAGCATCAGTGTCTTTTCCAACAAGTTGTCTCTTGGCATCAGGTGGCCAAAATATTGGAGCTTCAGAATCAGTCCTTCCAATGAAGTCTCACCTCTGGTCTCTATGTAATGGCCCCTGGTTCATACCTTTCCAATAAAGCCTTATAATTTTCAATTCTTTTCTGAGGCTCTGTTTTCTTGGGAACCTTGGCTATGCTAGTTGCCACAAAATCAGTATTTTTGTCATCCCTTGAAAATTGAGGGTATTTTTTCTAGTCAAATGAGAGTTCAGACACAATATATTTAGTTAAATGCTTATCTGAACATGTGTTATAGAAAACTGTAGTATAAGAGAAATAGCTGCAAAAGCGATTCATTTTCCTGTTTTCCAGACATTCCTTAGGTTTTCGTTAAGGCATAATATGTTCTTCCCAGCCTTATGTTCTTCCTAAGTTTCAGTTTCTATGTTGCATCTGGGAACTGCATATCAAGATCCTTTTTGTGTGTCCTACACTTTGGCTCCTTACTATCTGTGACAGTCAAGTGCAGAGGTTAAGAGCTCAGGCGCTCAGGTCATACTGCTTAGATCCGAATACTGCCTTGTACTATTTAGGAATTGTGTGCTTAGTCAGTCAGTCATGTCCGACTCTTTGTGACCCTATGAACAGTAGCCCACCAGGCTCCTCTGTTCATGGGACTCTCCAGGCAAGAACACTGGAGTGGGTTGCCATTTCCTTCTACAAAAAGGAGAAGGAACTGTGTACTCTTTGGCAAACTTCCTTACTTCTCCATACCTCAATTTGCTCAGCTGTAAAAAGAAGCTAATGGCAATAGATTATGGGGCTGTTTTGTGGATTAAAGAAGAGAATGCAACTAAAATGCTATGGCAGTGCTTAGCTCATGTTAGTTTGATTATCAGTATTATTTCTTTTCATATTTAGTCTCTGTGCTAAATACTGCACAGAATACACTTAAGAAAAATGTCTGTCATTTCAAAACAGGAAACAACATGCTATACCTGCTATATATTGTTGATCTCCACCAAGAGGGAATGCATCATAGTATTTGTTGCTAATTTTAAGTATCTGCAGGGAGTGAGGGGGAATAAACTGGTTCTCCAGTGGAATGCCCTGCAGTATACAGCTCTGAAATCTACATGTCTCTATATAGTGGGGCATTCTTTTCTAGTGTGACAAAGAGAACTCCACATGCATCAGAGTGCCCAGAATTTGATCCGGCTCTCACAACTACCACAGAATTTTCCTCATTGGCTGTATAACACTAGGTCACTGAAACTTTTGGGGACTCACTCTGCTCATCTGTAAATGGAAGATAAATTCTTCATGGATTTTCTTTACTCATCATGAAGCATTTATTGTTAGACACTGGGCTAGAACCTATGGACACAAAGATAAATGAGGCCTGGATCCTGTACTCAGTTTACTTATTGCTAGTAAAAACAGTTGCCACGACTTTTAGGCAAAGAAAATGATCAGAAAATGCAGGAAAACTATTCAGGGCAACGTGGCTGGCAAATCTAAGACTTGAATGCAGGGCTCTGCCTTCACACAAGTGCTTTTCCATTACATAATTCTATTCTCCATTTGTCAATATTCAATAAAGTATTACAAATAAAATATTCTATAAATGTAAAGAGCTTGATATGTTAACTTTACTGTGTCATTATCTTGAAATTTATTATTTTGTCTTTTTAAGCACTAATGTTTCTTATTTCAACCTTTGGAGGCAAAAGTAAATTTCTCATGAGGAAGAGAATTTTTTAGATGGCAAAATAATTTTACATAAAAACTTTTATGTCAAAAATTAGGTTGCAAAATAGCTTATCATTAATTTTTTTGCTTAAGACAATGATTTCTTTATTAGTAAATAAATAAAAGAAACATACACTGGCTATTTTAGTGATTTTTTTTAATCTTAAAAATTCCATAAATAATTTGACATGTTTAAATGACATAAAAATAATTTGCAATAATTCATTCAACATGACACTAAGGTGAAGGACAGCTACAGTGTATAAAAGAGGTCAGAATACTCATTCAGCCTACTTTTGGAGTGTTCTTGGGAAGTTTCCAATGGAAGCAGTCTGGAGAGGAAGGCTGGAGGCACTCTAATGTGAGCGGCAGACTGACACAATGATTGCTGGGATGCAGAGCACCCCGATCCCGTTGGTTCAGTCGGGTATATTAGATGCTCTGGAAATTGATAACACGCCTCCAAGCCAAACTGCACACTGACAAGTTGATACCAACTTCATCATGATCTAACCAGTGGATCCCTGGAAGCAGTCTAGGACAGGCTTCCCTATTGAAATTGCACATATAAATCAGCTGAAGTAAAACTCCTTGCATGACCCTGAAACATTTCTTGAGGTCTGGAATGCATTCATCTTTTAAGGTTTTTACTACTGATGAAGAGATATACCCATTTGTTCCTAGAAGCTGTACGCCCTTGTATCTTTTTCTTTCAGGTTACAGAAAATGGCCCTTATTTTTGTAGAAGAATATTAAAGTAAGGCTCTTTCTATTTCAATTATAGCCAAGGTCCAAAAGGCCAAGGAGAAAATAAATAATACAAAGTAAGTATCTTACATTACAAAACTCTTCTCCATTACAGCAAGGCTTTATACTGCTAAGTCGCTTCAGTCATGTCCGACTCTGTGTGAACCCAGAGATGGCAGCCCACCAGGCTCCCCTGTCCCTGGGATTCTCCAGGCAAGAGCGCTGGGGTGGGTTGCCATTTCCTTCTCCAATGCATGAAAGTGAAAAGTGAAAGTGAAGTCGCACTGTCGTGTCCGACTCTTAGCGACCCCATGGACTGCAGCCTACCAGGCTCCTCCATCCATGGGATTTTCCAGGCAAGAGTCCTAGAGTGGGTTGCCATTGCCTTAAAAAACAAATGAACAAAAACAAAACAAAAAGATTCAAACACAAAGGAACAAAATTGCTGGTTTTGTCACCTGTTGCTTAGTACTCAGATCACTGAAGAGACCTGGATGGAAGTAACTATTTTGGGAGAATGTATCATAGTTGGAGTGTTGGGGCACTCCCTCATGTCAAATCTAGTGAGGAACCTTGATAAGAATGCTGGGAGAATTTTTTTTTGCCATTGGAGTTTGGGGAAATACAAGGCACTTGTTTTGAATCCATTCCTGGAAAAGCTTAAGGTGAGATACTGGCTGGTTGGTACTTGTTCTAGAGAGAGAACACCGGAATGTGGTTCTAAAACTGAATTTAGTATTTAGCACTAATAGAAAACACACAATATAGTATTATAATTAGTAGCATGCACAGTAGATCCCTGACAACCAAGGCTTGAATCTTTGTTCTCTCTCGTCTCCAGATACTGTAACTTTGGTTAAATCAATATCTCTATGGTTCAGTTTTTTCATCTGTAAAAATGTGGATAATCATACCACTCTTCTCTTCTTAGAAAAGTTGAATAAGTTAATACATGTGAATAATGCCTGGATCATAGGATGCCCTGGTGTCTCAGATGGTGAAGAATCTGCCTGCAGTGCAGGAGATTCAGGTTCAATCCCTGGGTTTGGAAGATCCCCCGGAGAAGGAAATAGTAACCCACTCCAGTGTTCTTGCCTGAAAAATACCATGGACAAAGAAGCCTGATGGGTGACAGTCCAAATGGTCGCAAAGAGTTGGACACGACTCGGTGACTAAGCACACACAGACACATGCTTTCACTAACAGCAGAGCAAACAAAGTTGTTTGTCTTTGAATCAGATATGTGCCTTATGGGATGGGGCCTGCTTGGGTTTTTTTTCCCAAAAGCACTTTGTCCAAAATTGTAAGATGTCAACAGAAGAGTGAATAGCTGGAAAACAGAGACTAACAAAATGACCATGAGCTCTAAAACGTACAGACTTTGTTAGGAAATCTTCAGGAAAGAGATGTGTAGTAACTGGGAGGGGTCCCAAAAGAAGCTAGGAAAGCAATGAAAGAGTTAGTTTTAATTACCCAGGAAGTTCAAACCATCAATGACAGATCAAGGGAGTACTGACTGAGATCTATCCTTCTGCTTTCCTAGTCTTCTTCACATAACCTATCTGACTCTAAGTGGGTCAGAGACCTTTTATGGACAGTGGTGACGAGGAAGTTCTAGCTTATATGATCATGATAGAAGAAGCAGAGTCAAGAAAAATGAAGTGTTTTTTTCTATTTGAAATCCATGGTGTCTGGCAATTTTAATCTAATAGTTTGGCATTAAAAATTAATTTGAGGTTTTGAACATAATACAGAAAGTTGTAAGAGACTCACTGACAGTTTTGCAAGTCTCTTTTGAATGCCTAATGTGTGCAAGATTCTGCGAAGAAGATGCTGGAACAAAAGGGATCAACTTACATCCTGAATAAATTAGTTGCTGCTCAACAAAAGTTTTATGATATATCTGTTTGGTTCAGTGACTTGGGGCATAATGCATATATCATCACAAAATGTCACCTGAAGACCATGGATATAGAAAATAACCAGTGGTCTTAGGACAGACAGCTTTTTATGAGATGTTCTCAAGGCTTTCCAAAGATAATTAAGTAGACCTAATCTTTGTCAGATGTTTGAAGAAAGGACAAAGGATGATTTTTGGTTTATACTTAAATATCCACTCTGTCTACAGGAATAGTATTTAAACTGACAGTGCTTTTATAACTTCACCTCGTGGACTCATCTTTCTTTAACTTGTTTTCAGTTTCAAAGGACATTTTAATATACCACTATACATGAATTCTGGCACTAGAATATCATCAACCCTATTAATCAACTGAGTCTCCTTATGGTTCTCCATGATGGTGTCATTTTTTGACTAATATGAAATCAGATAAGCTCTCACTGATGATGTATCTCACTAAATCACTCTCTGAGTGCTGATAACATAATGACAATAACATATTAGCATAATTCATCATCACATGTACCTTTGCTCTGGGGATGTTTTATTATAATATATAATATACTGGCTGTCATTCTGATGATGTATTATAGCAAGACTTCCTCAGGAAAAAAATGCATTTTGATGGAATACTATTCATATCAGATGGTACTGCCCAGGGATAAACAGTTGAAAAAAGTTTGACTTCATTTGCTACAAAATTCACAAGAAGGTCAAAAGCACTACAGATAGTAAAGGAAGTTTGAAGACAATGGATATCTATCTCTCTGTTACAGAACAGCTTCTAAAAGTTTAGTTTTTGGTTTCAAGCAGGTTAAGACAAGTTTTGATCCCTAGTAAATATTTGATATCCACTGCACACTGTGATGGAAGTTTCTGCAGCCTGCAGTACTACTTAATGAAATGACACTTTTAAACCAGATGTGGAACTTGCTTGGGGCTGAAGTGAGGTGACTTTCAAAGACAGATTAAAGTAGATGCAATATATTATAAAACTTTTCCTGCAATTCTGCCCCCTGAGCTACCCCTTAGAATATTAGATAAGAAAGGTATTCACAAATATCATTGATTTTAATTGTGGCCTAGAGAAAATAAGACTCTTTCTAGATTACACAGTAGTGAGTGGTACTAGGAACTAGGTGTTTTTCATAATTATTTCAGTGCTTGATTTAAAGTAACCAAAGTTAATTGTGAGTCATTTGCAACTGAAGTACAAAAACAGGAGACAAAAATGGGGATAATATGTTGAATAGCAAGATGTTCTTATTTCTGCTGAAGACCTTCACGCACTTTAGTATCTACTTGACTGAGCATGACTGTAACCATGTGATAGAAGAAAACTAATAATACTGTTAATGATAATTATGATGATGATAATAGTAGATAACACTTATTAAGTGCTTACTGGATACTGTGACAGACATTTTGCAAACATGACCTTATTTTGCCTTTTCAATTTGCCAAAACAGTTGTTCTAAGACATGGATTTCAGAAAACAATGGATCTTAAACTTGCATATACAATCTTATCAACATTATTTCTTCTATACAAAACCCATGTTCAACACTTTAACAGACAAGGTTTTTATATTTTTGAAGCAATAACTTTTGCTGATAATTACGTCCTTGTGATCATCTTGATTACATTTTCCAAATAGTAAAAACAATTGCTCCTCAGAAGAAGACTAGGCATGATTTTGTTTTAGTTATTTACGTCTCCTGCATTGGCAGGCTGGTTCTTTACCCCTAGTGCCACCTGGGAAGCCCCTCTGATAAGAAAACACTTTATTTAAACATATATTGGTGCTATTGACCCAGACATCTCAATTTCTCTGCCAACAATTTATGTGCCTCTCTTTTGTGGCTGATGTTTTTCAATATTTTCCAGGGATATCTAATTTAAATGAGAAGGCACCCACACTGGCAGGTCCTCTGCATCTCCTTATATTCTATGTAGGGCAGAGCACTTCATAAGAGATCAGTCTTCTTTACAAATGGCTATCTCACTGAACCAGATGGTATTTTCCTCATTTACCTTCTTTATTATTATCAGATCATCATGAAGCCTTGATAAAAGGCCACCTACCAACCACACATGTCACTCTCTGAGTCACCATCATAGCTCCTATGTAAACATTCCAGCTGACCCTAAGAATCATTAGTAATATGACAGTTTTTAATACCCCCGTAGATGCTTATAATGTTCTTCTTATTTCCAAAGGTCAGGTAACCATCAGTAATGGCAGAGTGCACACAGAATAATGATCTATTGGGTAGTGCTATTTAATGTGTGACTTTGTGAAGAGATGGCTCACATGTATTTTTTAATTTGAAAAACAACAGGGCAGAAAATTGAGGTCTCTGATAACTGAGCCACCATCATCTGAGTATGAATGGAAAAATACAATGTTGCAGAAAAAGTTCTTCAGCAACTTTACACTACAATGAGAGGTTGTCACTGTAAATCAAAAGCAAACAAGTCACACACAGAGATGTTTCAGTGCTTTTTACAAGGCACTGTAAATCACATAAATTATTCAGAGATGGCAGTGAGGTCCAGCAGAACGCCTGAGCTAGCTGAGGATTCAGCACTGAAGGGTCAATCGGTTTAGGACAAGAATGGCCTTTTTGAGATTTATGGTCTTTCTAGCAACTCTATGATAAAAAGACCCGGGTCAGAAAAAATAACAACAAAATCTTGTTTTTGAAATGCCATCAAAGCATCTTCTTTAAAAATCCTGATCAAATACTCATTATCTGCAAAAGGTTTACTACATATGCCAGGAGTACTTCTTAATAATCTGTCATTGGAAAAGACTTACATAAGGGATAAGAGAGTGAATTATATTCAGCTAGAAAAGTTTTGTATAACTTTTAAGAAGAGGCAGGACAGATGAAAATAATATGGTAGTAGGACGCAGTTTAAATAAAAAGAAAGTCCTCTGGAATAAAGAAGGAGTTGACAACGGATTCCAAGTTTTATAGTATAAATGCTTCAACTTTGAGAATGGAGAGCTGAGGCTATTAAAATCTTAGGACTATTATAAAAGCCTCTCTCTAGTACCTTTGCTACCGAAATAAACTCAGATCCAAGGAAAGACTGTGGTTACTGGCAAAACATGAAACCAGCAACCATTTTCCCAGTTCTGTGTATTATTTATAGGACTACTTTTCTCTGGTTTTAAGGTAATAATCATGATTCCTCACAAGACAAGTTTGCATAGTTAAAAGTTCAAAGAAAGAATAACAGAAGGGGTTAGAAGGGGATTTGCTCCTTTGGTAAACTCTTGATGGCATGTGGTGTGTGTCCTTCCAAACCTAATCATGTCCAGTTCAGTCACTGCTCAGTTGTGTCGGACTCTTTGCGACCCCATGGACTGCATGCAGCAGGGCAGGCTTCCTTGTCCTTCACCATCTCCCAGAGCTTGCTCAAACTCATGTCCATTGAGTCGGTGATGCCATCCAACCATCTCATCCTCTGCCATCCCCTTGTCCTCCCGCCTTCAGTCTTTCCCAGCATCATGATCTTTTCCAAGGAATCAGTTCTTTGCATCAGGTGGCCTAAGTATTGGAGCTTCAGCTTCAGCATCGAGTGAATATTCAGGGCTGATTTTCTTTAGGATTCACTGGTTCAATCTCCTTGCTGTCCAAGGGACTCTCAAGAGTTTACTCCAACAACACAGTTCAAAAGCATCAATTCTTCATTGCTCAGCTTCCTTTAAGGTCTACCTTTTACATCCATACATGACTACTGGAAAAACCATGGCTTTGACTATACAGACCTTTGTCAGCAAAGTAGTGTCTCTGTTTCTTAATATGCTGTCTAGGTTGGTCATACCTTTTCTTCCAAGGAGCAAGCGTCTTTTAATTTCATGGCTGCAGTCACCATCTGCAGTGATTGTGGAGCCCAAGAAAATGAAGTCTGTCCCTGTTTCCATTGTTTCCTCTTCTATTTGCCATGAAGTGATGGGACCAGATGCCATGATCTTTGTTTTCTGAATGTTGAGCTTTAAGCCAACTTTTTCACTCTCCTCTTTCACTTTCATCAAGAGGCTCTTTAGTTTCTCTTTCCTTTCTGCCATAATGGTGGTATCATCTGGCTATCTGAGGTTATTGATATTTCTCCCAGCAATCTTGAGTCTGGCTTATGCTTCATCCAACCTGGCATTTCACATGATGTACTCTGCATATAAGTTAAATAAGCAGGGTGACAATAGAAAACCTTGACATACTAGTTTCCCAATTTGGAACCAGTCTGTTGTTCAATGTCTGATTCTAACTATCGCTTCTTGACCTACAAACTGATTTCTCAGGAGGCAGGTCAGGTGATCTGGTATTCCCATCTCTTTAAGAATTTTCCACACTTTGTTGTGATCCACATTGTCAAAGGCTTTGGCATAGTCAATAAAGGAGCAGTATATTTTTTCTGGAATTATCTTGCTTTTACAATGATCCAATGGATGTTGGCAATTTGATCTGTGGTTCCTCTGTGTTTTCTAAATTCAGCTTGAACATCTGGAAGTTGTTGGTTCATGTACTGTTGAAGCCTTGCTTGGAGAATTTTGAGCATTACTTTGCTAGCACGTGAAATGAATACAATTGAGTGGTAGTTTGAACAATCTTTGGCATTGCCCTTCTTTTGGGATTACCTTTTCCAGTAATCATGTTCACATGGATGTTAATTTACAACCACTGTTTCAGTGAAATTTTAGTGCAAGGAGATAAGTAAGCTGCCACACAAACTGGCTGTTAGGGTTACTAGAGCATGAAATTCAGTATAGTTTTCCTTAATCAAGAATTTTATGATAATATATAAAGTTTGGAGATATTTTAGTATGTGAATATATGTGTGTGTATATATATATATTTAATATTTATAAAAGTCAACAACTTTTCTCAGAGCCACACTCATGTTATTTATTTTAATTTGATAATTTACTAGGCTTTCTATGTGTGGTTCAGGCAAAAAGCAAGCAAACAAAAAAGCAAATGAACTAAAAAGAGCCTTCCATTTTGACTTTAAGAATCAGGCTGAGAAGAGACACATACAAAGAACAGACTTTTGGACTCTGTGGGAGAAGGCGAGGGGGGAATGATTTGAGAGAATAGCACTGAGACATGTATATTACCATATGTGAAATACATCACCAGTCCAAGTTCAATGCATGAAACAGGGCACTGAAAGCCACTGCACTCGGACAACCCTGAGGGATGGTATGGGGAGGGAGGCGGGAGGGGGTTTCAGGATGGAGGACACATGTACACCGTGGCTGATTCATGTCAATATACAGCAAAAACCACTACAGTACTGTAAAGTAGTTCAGTTCAGTTCAGTCGCTCAGTTATGTCCCACTCTTTGTGACTCAATGAATCACAGCACGCCAGGCCTCCCTGTCCATCACCAACTCCCGGAATTCACCCAGACTCATGTCCAACGAGTCGGTGATGCCATCCAGCCATCTCACCCTCTGTTGTCCCCTTCTCCTCCTGCCCCCAATCCCTCCCAGAATCAGGGTCTTTTCCAGTGAGTCAATTCTTCACATGAGGTGGCCGAAGTATTGGAGTTTCAGCTTCAGCATCAGTCCTTCCAATGAACACCCAGGACTAATCTCCTTTAGGATGGACTGGATGGATCTCCTTGCAGTCCAAGGGACTCTCAAGGGTCTTCTCCAACACCACAGTTCAAAAGCATCAATTCTTCGGCACTCAGCTTTCTTCACAGTCCAACTCTCACATCCATACATGACCACCAAAAAAACCATAGCCTTAACTAGATGGACCTTGGTTGGCAAAGTAATGTCTCTCCTTTTTAATATGCTATCTAGGTTGGTCATAACTTTTCTTCCAAGGAGTAAGTGTCTTTTAATTTCATGGCTGCAGTCACCATCTGCAGTGATTTTGGAGCCCCCAAAAATAAAGTCTGACACTGTTTCCACTGTTTCCCCATCTATTTCCCATGAAGTGACGGGACCAGATGCCATGATCTTCGTTTTCTGAATGTTGAGCTTTACGCCAACTTTTTCACTCTCCTCTTTCACTTTCATCAGGAGGCTTTTTAGCTCCTCTTCACTTTCTGCCATAAGGGTGGTGTCATCTGCATATCTGAGGTTATTGATTTTTCTCCCGGCAATCTTGATTCCAGCTCAGCGTTTCTCATGATATACTCTGCTTAAAAGTTAAATAAGCAGGGTGACAATATATAGCCTTGACGTACTCCTTTTCCTATCTGGAACCAGTCTGTTGTTTCATGTCCAGTTCTAACTGTTGCTTCCTAACCTGCATATAGGTTTCTCAAGAGGCAGGTCAGGTGGTCTGGTATTCCCATCTCTTGAAGAATTTTCCACAGTTTATTGTGATCCACACAGTCAAAGGCTTTGGGAAGTAGTTAGCCTCCAATTAAAATAAATCAATTAAAAAAAAGAATCAGGCTGAGTTGTAAGGTATCTCAAGAGTAAAAACAATCTTGAAAAGAAGAACTAAGTTAGTAGACTCATACTACTGAGTTTTAAAACTCATTACAAAGCTTTAATAATCAAGGCAGTGCAGTACTGTTGTAAGAACATAAAAACAGGTCAGTGGAATACGACTGTGAGTTAAAAAATAAATGGTCATAAATATGATATTTATGGCCAGATGATTTTAGACAAAGGGGTCAAGACAATTCAGTGGAATAGTCTCTTAACAAATGGTTTGTGACAAATGAGTGCAGTTAGAGATTTACCTTACCTCATAAACAAAAACTAACTCAGACTGGATAACAGATCTAAATGTGAGTCAAATATGATAAATATTTTATAGGAAAACAAATAGTAAATCTTTGTGAACTTGGGTTATGCAATGATTTTGTAAACATGACACTGAAAGCACAAATAATAAAATAAAAAAATAAATTTGACTTTATAATAAACTTTTTATATTTCAAATGACATCATCAAGGAAGCAATAAGACAACCAAAAGAATGTAAGACAACATTTACAAATCCTGTATCTGATAAGCAACTTATATCCAGACTATATTAGGAGCTATTATAATAATAAAAAAGCTCAATTTTAAAAATGGGAAAAGGAGTAGATGGTTAAAAGAAAATAAATGAATAGCTAATAAGAACATGAAAAGATGCTCAATATCATTAGTAATTAGGGAAATGTATATCAAACTCATACTGAGATACCCCTTGACACCTACTAGAATGGCTAAAATCAGAAAGACCAACAACAACAATGTTGGCAAGGATGCATTTAAATTAGAACCCTCATTCATTGCTGGTGGAATCATAAAATGGTACACCCATTTTGGAAAACAATTCTGCAGCTCCTCAAAATTTTAAACACAGAGTTACAATGGTCTAATATTGTCTACCTAAACATAGAGTTTAGGTCTACCATGACTCAGCAATTTCACTTCTAAGTATATAGTCAAGAGAACTATAAAGACATGTGCACACACAAACTTGTACATGAAAGATCATAGCAGTATTGTCCATAATAGTAAAAAAGTGGAAACAATTTAAACATCTGTCACTGATGAATGGGTAAACAAAATACAGTACCCCATACTACAGATATTAGTTGGCAATAGAAAGGGACAAAGTACTGATTCATGCTACAACATAGACAAACTTTGAAAATACTATGCTCAGTGAAAGAAGCCAGTCACAAAAGACCACCTGCTATATGATGTGTTCAGAATTGGCAAATATATAAAGATAGAAAGTAGGTTTGCACTAGCCTGAATCTCATGGACAGAGGAGCCTGGTGGGCTACAGTCTGTAGGGTCGCAAAGAGTCAGACATGACGAAGAGACTGAGGCCACATGCACAGGACTGTGGACGAGTGAGGACAGGATGAGGTGTGACTGCTCATGAGTCGGGGGTTTCTTTTAGGGCTGGTGAAAATGTCTTAAAATTAGATTATGGTGATAGATGTACAACTCTGAAGATAAATGAAAAAATCATTGACTCGTAAACTTGAAATGAGTTTGTGGAATTAAAAAAATAAAAATAAAAAAATATATACATTGTGGAATATAAAAACTATATCTCAATAAAGTTGTTGGTAACAATAACCCTATATGGGAGATAGCAAAAGAGACACAGATGTATAGAATAGTCTTTTGGACTCTGTGGGATAAGGTGAGGGTGGGATGATCTGAGAGAATAGCACTGAAACATGTATATGTTTCATATGTGAAACAGATGTGAAACAGACCTCCAGTCCAGGTTCAATGCATGAGACAGGGTGCTCAGGGCTGGTGCACTGGGATGACCCAGAGGGATGGGATGGGGAAGGAGGTGGGAGGGGCATTCAGGATGGGGAACAAATGTACACCCATGGCTAATTCATGTCGATGTATGGCAAAAACCACCACAATACTGTAAAATAATTAGCCTCCAATTAAAATAAATAAAGTAAAAATAAAGAAGATTGCAGAAGAGAAAATGATTTGGAAAAAACTGCTAGAATCCAAAGTCAACTATGAAAGCTAAAATCCTTCTCTGTATAACTCTAATGAGATGAGGTTTAAGGTAGACCAGCTATGGACAGATCAACTAAACAGAAAATTAACAAAGAAACACAAACTTTAAATGATACATTAGATCAGTTAGACCTAATTGATATCTATAGGACATTTCACCCCAAAACAATGAATTTCACCTTTTTTTCAAGTGCTCATGGAACCTTCTCCAGGATAGATCACATCCTGGGCCATAAATCTAAACTTGATAAATTCAAAAAAATCAAAATCATTCCAAGCATCTTTTCTGACCATAATGCATTAAGATTAGATCTCAATTACAGGAGAAAAACTATTAAAAATTCCAACATATGGAGGTTGAACAACACACTTCTGAATAACCAACAAATTACAGAAGAAATCAAAAAAGAAATCAAAATATGCATAGAAACTAATGAAAATGAAAACATAACAACCCAAAACCTGTGGGACACTATAAAAGCAGTGCTAAGAGGAAAGTTCATAGCAACACAGGCATACCTCAAGAAACAAGAAAAAAGTCAAATAAACAACCTAACTCTACAACTAAAGCAACTAGAAAAGGAAGAATTGGAGAACCCCAGAGTTAGTAGAAGGAAAGAAATCTTAAAAATTAGGGCAGAAATAAATGCAAAAGAAACAAAAGAGACCATAGCAAAAATCAACAAAGCCAAAAGCTGGTTCTTTGAAAGGATAAATAAAATTGACAAACCATTAGCCAGACTCATCAAGAAGCAAAGAGAGAAAAATCAAATCAATAAAATTAGAAATGAAAATGGAGAGATCACAACAGACAACACAGAAATACAAAGGATCATAAGAGACTACTATCAGCAGTTGTATGCCAATAAAATGGACAACGTGGAAGAAATGGACAAATTCTTAGAAAAGTACAATTTTCCAAAACTGAACCAGGAAGAAATAGAAACTCTTAACAGACCCATCACAAGCACGGAAATTGAAACTGTAATCAGAAATCTTCCAGCAAACAAAAGCCCAGGTCCAGACGGCTTCACAGCTGAATTCTACCAAAAATTTCGAGAAGAGCTAACACCTATCCTCCTCAAACTCTTCCAGAAAATTGCAGAGGAAGGTAAACTTCCAAACTCATTCTATGAGGCCACCATTACCCTAATACCAAAACCTGACAAAGATATCACAAAAAAAGAAAACTACAGGCCAATATCACTGATGAACATAGATGCAAAAATCCTCAACAAAATTCTAGCAATCAGAATCCAACAACACATTAAAAAGATCATACACCATGACCAAGTGGGCTTTATCCCAGGGATGCAAGGATTCTTCAATATCCGCAAATCAATCAATGTAATTCACCACATTAACAAATTGAAAAATAAAAACCATATGATTATCTCAATAGATGCAGAGAAGGCCTTTGACAAAATTCAACATCCATTTATGATAAAAACTCTCCAGAAAGCAGGAATAGAAGGAACATACCTCAACATAATAAAAGCTATCTATGACAAACCCACAGCAAACATTATCCTCAATGGTGAAAAATTGAAAGCATTTCCCCTAAAGTCAGGAACAAGACAAGGGTGTCCACTTTCACCGCTACTATTCAACATAGTTCTGGAAGTTTTGGCCACAGCAATCAGAGCAGAAAAAGAAATAAAAGGAATCCAAATTGGAAAAGAAGAAGTAAAACTCTCACTGTTTGCAGATGACATGATCCTCTACATGGAAAACCCTAAAGACTCCACCAGAAAATTACTAGAGCTCATCAATGAATATGGTAAAGTTGCAGGATATAAAATCAACACACAGAAATCCCTTGCATTCCTATACATGAATAATGAAAAAGTAGAAAAAGAAATTAAGGAAACAATTCCATTCACCATTGCAACGAAAAGAATAAAATACTTAGGAATATACCTACCTAAAGAAACTAAAGACCTATATATAGAAAACTATAAAGCACTGATGAAAGAAATCAAAGAGGACACTAATAGATGGAGAAATATACCATGTTCATGGATCGGAAGAATCAATATAGTGAACATGAGTATACTACCCAAAGCAATTTACAAATTCAATGCAATCCCTATCAAGCTACCAGCCACATTTTTCACAGAACTAGAACAAATAATTTCAAGATTTGTATGGAAATACAAAAAACCTCGAATAGCCAAAGCAATCTTGAGAAAGAAGAATGGAACTGGAGGAATCAACTTGCCTGACTTCAGGCTCTACTACAAAGCCACAGTCATCAAGACAGTATGGTACTGGCACAAAGACAGACATATAGATCAATGGAACAAAATAGAAAGCCCAGAGATAAATCCACACACATATGGACACCTTATCTTTGACAAAGGAGGCAAGAATATACAGTGGAGTAAAGACAATCTCTTTAACAAGTGGTGCTGGGAAAACTGGTCAACCACTTGTAAAAGAATGACTAGATCACTTTCTAACACCGCACACAAAAATAAACTCAAAATGGATTAAAGATCTAAATGTAAGATCAGAAACTATAAAACTCCTAGAGGAGAACATAGGCAAAACACTCTCAGGCATAAATCACAGCAGGATCCTCTATGATCCACCTCCCAGAATTCTGGAAATAAAAGCAAAAATAAACAAATGGGATCTAATTAAAATTAAAAGCTTCTGCACAACAAAGGAAAATATAAGCAAGGTGAAAAGACAGCCTTCTGAATGGGAGAAAATAATAGCAAATGAAGCAACTGACAAACAACTAATCTCAAAAATATACAAGCAACTTATGCAGCTCAATTCCAGAAAAATAAACAACCCAATCAAAAAATGGGCCAAAGAACTAAATAGACATTTCTCCAAAGAAGACATACGAATGGCTAACAAACACATGAAAAGATGCTCAACATCACTCATTATTAGAGAAATGCAAATCAAAACCACAATGAGGTACCGTTTCACACCAGTCAAAATGGCTGCGATCCAAAAATCTGCAAGCAATAAATGCTGGAGAGGGTGTGGAGAAAAGGGAACCCTCCTACTCTGTTGGTGGGAATGCAAACTAGTACAGCCACTATGGAGAACAGTGTGGAGATTCCTTAAAAAATTGCAAATAGAACTACCTTATGACCCAGCAATCCCACCGCTGGGCATACACACCAAGGAAACCAGAATGGAAAGAGACACATGTACCCCAATGTTCATCACAGCACTGTTTATAATAGCCAGGACATGGAAACAACCTAGATGTCCATCAGTAGATGAATGGGTAAGAAAGCAGTGGTACATATACACAATGGAGTATTACCCAGCCGTTAAAAAGAATTCATTTGAATCAGTTCTGATGAGATGGATGAAACTGGAGCCGATCATACAGAGTGAAGTAAGCCAGAAAGAAAAACACCAATACAGTATACTAACACATATATATGGAATTTAGGAAGATGGCAATGACGACCCTGTATGCAAGACAGGAAAAAAGACACAGATGTGTGTAACGGACTTTTGGACTCAGAGGGAGAGGGAGAGGGTGGGATGATTTGGGAGAATGGCATTCTAACATGTATACTATCATGTAAGAATTGAATCGCCAGTCTATGTCTGACGCAGGATACAGCATGCTTGGGGCTGGTGCATGGGGATGACCCAGAGAGATGTTATGGGGAGGGAGGTGGGAGGGGGGTTCATGTTTGGGAACGCATGTAAGAATTAAAGATTTTAAAATTTAAAAAATAAAAAACTAAAAAAAAAAAGAAATAAAAAGAAAGCAAATTTTAAAAAAAGAAAATGAAACACAGCAATATGAAGACCGGCCCATTCAACTTCTGAAATAACAGGCGTAGTTGCTAGTGCAGCTAGAGCAGGCTTTCAGGAGGGGCTAAAGAGGCTTCACCTTAGCCTGGAGTCACAGGTATAGAGTCCCTGTTCATACCCCTCATAGGTGCCATCTCTCAAAACTGGCACACAAAAAACAAACAAAACAAAACAAAAACTAGCTTCTAGACAAAACTAATTTTTGAACCTCTAGCCAAATTCAAACAGCATGTTTTTTCAGCCTATCATTGATTTTAATTGAATTGAACATACATCTTACTATAACACTACTGTACCATATTTATTGGGACATATAAACAGAGGAGTCTCACAGATGTTTGAATAAACATAAGCCATTTGGCCAATCTCTAATACAAACATCAAAGCTTATATTGTATTCCGTGAACTTTCAAGTGAATTTATAAGTCCCCATTATGTTCAGATGGTATTATTTGGCAAAATGCATTTACGGAACATGATACCTATTATTATAAGTTTAATGTGAATAAAACTAAACCAAAGATTTTTAAATCTTTTGATTATTTCAAGTTATGAAATGTTATAGGGCATGTCAGTTTTCACAGGAAAGAGAACCTTGAGGAAATAAAAGGAAAACTATATTAAGCATTTAAAATACTAGTATAATCTATACTTTTGGTTTATTCAATAAATAATGACAAATTTAAATATACAAAATATTTTAAAATTTTCATTTAGGAAAGAGAATGGCTCTGCTATGGATAAAAGGAGGTTTACTGTTCTAATGAAATAATTATTTTATTCTTATATTTAGAAGTGGGCCAAAGCTCAAGTTAGTTTTTTAAAAGTTATAATATTATTTAGAAAAAAAAGTGGATAGAAGTACATACTACTTAAAAAAGTGGTAATCTCATCTGAGAAAGAACCTTACTACTAGGTGGTTTTATATCAATTCTAATACATTATGGTAAAAACATAAGTAATTTTTTCCCCTAAATTTAAGCCACAAAAGACATATGGAAGGAGAAACTTACATATAAAATGAAAGAAGAAATACCCCAAGAAATCTTGAAGTACACTGACAAACATGATTAAGAATTTCCCCTAGCAATTACTATGTTCCATATGAGGAAAACAGAGAGTCATAAGTGAGATTTATGGCATATTGTATGACTTGGTCACAAGTAGTCCTTTCCTCTCTGCCCTGGCCATTGTTCACTGCATGTGAAGAATACTTCCCTACCTCACTGAAGGAACTTGTGTAGGAGACTCATTCCAATGTAACATGCAGTAGAATGTGTGTGTCTGTGCATGCTCAGTCATGTCCAACTCTTTGTGACCCTATGGAACCAGGCTCCTCTGTCCATGCAATTTTTCAGGAGTGGGTTGCCATATCCTACGCCAGGGTAGGAAAGTTATGCTCAACCTAGACAGCATATTAAAAAGCAGAGACATTACTTTGCCAACAAATGTCCATCTAGTCAAGGCTATGGTTTTTCCAGTGGTCATGTATGGATGTGAGAGTTGGACTGTGAAGAAAGCTGAGTGCTGAACAATTGATGCTTTTGAACTGTGGTGTTGGAGAAGACTCTTTTTTTTTTGGGGGGGGGTTAATCTCACTTTATTTCTTTTTTTAAAAAATATAAATTTATTTATTTTAATTGTAGGCCAATTACTTTACAATATTGTATTGGTTTTGCCATACATCAACATGAATCCGCCACGGGTGTGCATGAGTTTCCTATCCTGAACCCCCCTCCCACCTCCGTCCCCGTACCATCCCTCTGGGTCATCTCAGTGCACCAGCCCCAAGCATCCTGTACTAAAACATATATATGAAATTTAGAATGATGGTAATGATAACCCTGTATGTGAGACAGCAAAAGAGACACAGATGTATAGAACATATTTTTGGACTCTGTGGGAGAGGGAGAGGGTGGGATGATTTGGGAGAATGGCATTGAAACATGTACACTATCATGTAAGAAACGAATTGCCAGTCTAGGTTTGATACAGGATACAAATGTATTCTTTTTAATAGCTGAGTAATACTCCATTGTGTATATGTACCACAGCTTTCCTATCTATTCATCTGCTGATAGACATCTAGGTTGCTTTCATGTCCTGGCTATTATAAACAGTGCTGCGATGAACATTGGGGTACACGTGTCTCTTTCAATTCTGGTTTCCTCCGTGTGTATGCCCAGTACTAGGATTGCTGGGTCACAAGGCAGAAGACTCTTGAGAGTCCCTTGGACAGCAAGGAGTTCCAACCAGTCCATCCTAAAGGAGATCAGTCCTAAGTGTTCGTTGGAAGGACTGATTTTGAAGCAGAAACTCCAGTGCTTTGGCCACCTCATGTGAAGAGCTGACTCATTGGAAAAGACTCTGATGCTGGGAGGGATTGAGGGCAGGAGGAGAAGGGGACGACAGAGGATGAGATGGTTGGATGGCATCACTGACTCAATGGACATGGGTTTGGTTGAACTCTGGGAGTTGGTGATGGACAGGTAGGCCTAGTGTGCTGTGTGTTTCATGGGGTCACAAAGAGTCGGACATGACTGAGCGACTGAACTGAACTGAACTCCAGAGTGTCTTCATGATCTGGGGATCTGGCCTGCATCTCTTGTGTCTCCCTCTTTGGCAGGTGGATTCCTTACCATTGCTCCACCTGGCAAGTTCATATGGGGTCAGATACATCATATCAAGCCAGGGCTCTAACGAACTTGGCCATCACTCTAGCAGTCCTGCCCTGTACCCCATGAGAGGGCATGCTTTACAGAGAGGCTGTTCCTCAACTTGGGTTCCAGAATGAGAAATATGAAACAAACCTGAACTTAACTAGCTCTGTAAGTAGAGTTGGTACAGCCGACCTGGTGACTCATGAGTAAGAAATAAAGGCTAGTTATAAGCCATGGAGACTTTTGGGGGAAGTGGGGGAGGGCACTGCTTATTATGCAGTCTTTCTACATCAATAACTTTCTTTTTTGTTTTCTTTTCCAAAACTTTCTATAACAGCAAAAGTGTCAATGGTTTCAACAAAATTGTATAACATCTCTGGTTTAAAAAAGAAAAAAAAAGCTATGTTGACAGGTGTACTTCCTGCCATGAAAGGAAAATACAGTACAAAATAACTTAATTTGGGATCCTTTCTCACTCTCAGTCTGAAATAGCAAATAACCTTATTGTATGTCACTATATTAGAATCTCTGACAACTAAAAACGAAACAAAATTCTTGCTTCCAGTTTGAATGTTAGCATTTTTGAATACATTATAGCTACCATGGTCAATGAGACTTTAACCACATGTACTTGTATAAAAAAATGACCATACAGATTGATATAAGACACTAGGCATCTATAGCACAGCACAGAAGTTATCTTTGTTCCTTACACCGACCAAAGGAACTATGGCAGACTAAAATACATGAAGCGCCTGAAGAAGACGTAATTGGAAAAGAAAGCAAAGTAAGACCTCTGACACTAAGAACAGAGACAGGATATCATGCCAGTAATTAAAGTATGGAAAAGTAACTTTCATGAGGAGAGATATTACAGTGGAAAGGACTTTTATTTGTCCTTTTCATGCACCATAAGAGACAAAAAGCCTGACATACAAATCACTGCAGGTGAAGTGCAAGTAAGACTTGTACTTTCCGCCAGATGGCTGTAAACAACTCTCAGAACCATGAGAGTCAGACACAGAGTCTCACCTCGCAAAATATGGGAGATTTCTTTTTCTTTTTTTTTGCTGTGCCACAGGTAAACAATGTATACCCTAAAGCCAGTGAAGGTAGTAAGATACCTACTAACAGATGTCAAGGAACACGGAATCCAAGATCCAGTGTTCCCTAATGTTTATAAATGCATCTCTTTACTATAATTCTGGGTGATTTTCAGGGAAAACACTTGAAATCTTATCTAGGCAAGCGCTGTAACACCATGTGTCAGCGTAAACAAATGTGGGCACAAAAGCTAGGAAAGATAGTGCATGTCAGCTATAAACCCATCAGCGAATGAAACCAAAAGGTCTTATGCATTAGAGAGCATCTTAATAAATTCACAAGAAGAGAGCTGTAATAAACATATCCTGGAAAATTATAGTCCTGTCCTGAGCCTATAAAATCAGGCATATGTGTAGAGTTTGAGTTTCTGAGACTTTCAGTTTGTCTCACTGAATCTTACTTTGCATTTATGCATCTCATTTGTGGCTGTGTCTGTGAGTGCCATGAGAACTGAGAGCAGATTAGACCTTATTCCTGTTTCTCTATGAAGTTCCTAATATCTGCCATACAAAATGCAATACATTTTCGCAAAAGAAAAGGTGGAAGGAAGTATGGGAAGAGTAAGGGAGGGGAGGAAGTAAAGATGGAAGGAGGGAAGAGAGGGAGTGAGGGAGGGAGGAAAAAAGGAAGGGAAGGAGGGAGAGAGGGAGAAAAGGCAGACATTGATCACTGGCAATGAGTCACTACAGCTGTGGACATCCCATAGATGGCCCTTTAATCTCCAGATAATCCCTTCCAGTTCAGTTCAGTTCAGTTTCTCAGTTGTGTCTGACTCTTTGCGAACCCATGGACTCCAGCACACCAGGCTTCCCTGTGTCCATCACCAACTCCTGGAGCTTGCTCAAACTCATGTCCATCGAGTCGGTGATGCCATCAAACCATCTCATCCTCTTTTGTCCCTGCCTCCTCCTGCCTTCAATCTTTCCCAGGATCAGGGTCTTTTCTAATGAAAATGAGAATCCCTTCCTCCAGTGTAGAAATGTTTCCTCCTCTTATTTTTCTCTATGGAACTGATGTGATAACATATCATAAAATAATAACTATATTCATTTATAACTTCTGAATGTGTTTTTAAAATGTTCCTTGAATGACTATAATGATTGGGAGTTTAAACTATGCTGCTTATTAAACTAGAACATGTGTGGATCTTAATTTTGTACTACTTGTTATTGTCAGTAAGAATATCATGCTTGGGGTAACACCATTCCATTCCAGGGATTTGCAAAGAATGTACGTCAAAGAAGGTAGAAGGATAGCGGAAGAAATTAAGGTAGAAATAAGTTAAGCTTGTGGACTTGGGGCTCTGCTCTTGAAGCTTAGCCTTATATTTTACTATATGTATAATATTTGGCTAATTACATTTTTTTAATGCTTCAGTTTCCCTATATTTCAACTAGTGATAACAGTACTTGTAGAAATTATTATTGGCTGCTTACAAATATATGTTCTTTTCATTCTAGGAGAGATTGTTTTGAAGAAGATCGGCATGGCCAGGTGACTAGCTTTGGTCAACAAAATATAAGTGGAAATGATGGCTGTCATTTCCAGTCAAAGCTTTTAAGAGTCAGTGTGCTATTTGTCACTCCCTTTCTCCTTGTTATAAGGACTGAAGATATTCCAGATGGTAGAAGTGCTGTCATACTAAGTCTTCATGTGACAACCATATAAAGCACAATTTCTAGCTACAGGATATAAAGAATGAGCAAGAAATAAACCTTCACTGTATTAAGCCACTGACGTTGAGGGGGCTATATGCTACTGCTGTGCAAATAGCCCTGCCTGCTGATATGCTCCCTTCAGTGAGTTTTATCAGTGAGTGAACTTAAAGAAGTAAACACACACAATGTCCTTAGAAAGCATTCAATCAGAGAGTTATCTATTATTCTTATTTTAGGCTGTTGCTACATTGTAATGGCAAACTGTAATGACTGTACTTTTGGCTTCATAACTTTGCTCACCTCCTCATTTGATGACAGTTTTATAGCATAATTTTCTATAGAGAAAATACAAAGGGAATTCAGCCTTTTCCTTACCATGGTTGGTCAAGATTTAGTTTTATTATTAGTTTACAAAAAGTTATTTCAGCTTCACAAATTTTTATAGGTGATATCATGTAAATTTTTATGATGGTTGCTAAATTTGGGAAAACCTATCAAGTTCAAAATATTAGCTGTTATAGGCAAACATGCTGTTTTCAGTACTGTTCCAGATTTGTTTCCTACAAATCCTGATACATTCTGATACATGTTATACCCATTAAATGTGGGAAAAGTTATGATGCTTTTATATTGTATACACTGCATTATCAAATATCTTTTTGACAGGAGAGATATTCTGTTTGATTGGACCTTGATAAGAACTGGATCTTCTACTTATAATCTTATGTATCTGCCTTATAAAACGGTAAACAGACCAGTTCCTGGCTCCCTCCCTTTCAAACCTTGTTTCTTGTTCACTGCTAACATTCTTTCAGGGTTGGGTACTGTAGGTCATGTTCAATCACCTTAATGTTTCTAGACCTGCACCTTTGTATCATGCAGCGATCAGCATGGTGGGTGGACGGGTATTTCTGGAAACTATGCCTATAACCAGGTGGCTAGCAGTAACATTACTATACATGAAAACAACTCAGAAACACATGAATATATCCCTCTGAACTAAAAATAAATGTATCTCCAACTCAACTTTTTGATAACTGAATTTTCAAAATGCTAGTGGTCACTCCAGCACTAGCCTGGAAACATGATGGAGGACAAGTCCGTCAGAGTGGAGTGGGCAAACTGAACCAACTATTAAAATATATTACCTCTGCAAAGCTTATAGCAAATGATAATAATCATGTGTTTCTACAGCTTTCCTTAGATTCTCACAAGAATAAATCTAAAATCTAAATGCTAAATCTTAAGCATTAACTTCATAGTAGATTTTCTTCTCTTTTATGGATTAAATATTTGTTGTTATGCTCACGCATTCATTAACTGAGAAGTACTGAACCTTTAACATGCTTTGACCATATGAACACACATATAAAGCAGCACCCACTCTAAGATAACATACATTTTCACAGAGAGGTGGACATGTATATAAAAATCAGTCTTCCCTGATAGCTCAGTTAGTAAAGAATCCTCCTACAATGCAGGAGACCCCAGTTCAATTCCTGGGTCGAGAAGATCTGGTGGAGAAGGGATAGGCTACCCACTTCAGTATTCTGCCTGGAGAATTCCATGAACTGTATAGTTCCATGGGGTTGCAAAGAGTCAGACATGAATGAGTGACTTTCACTCAAACTATTTCTTTTTTTCTCTCCTGAGCAGAAGTAGGATTATGTTGGGCTTCCCTGGTGGCTCAGTGGTAAAGGGTCTGCCTGCAGTGCAGGAAACCTGGGTTCAATCCCTGGGTCAGGAATATCCCCTGGAGGAGGGCATGACAGCCCAATCTAGTATTCTTGCCTGGAAAATCCCATGGACAGGGGAGCCTGACAGACTATATTCCATGGGGTTGCAAAAAGTCAGACAGACACGAGTGAGTGACAAGCAGCAGCAGCAGGATTATGTTGGGCAACTCACCCTATTCTATAAAATCATATTCATAAAATCCTTGATGGTAGTCCTGTTTGCTTTGCCTGTGATTGACTCAGGAAGAGGCTTTGGCCAATGTAATATGAGGGGAAGTCAGCTGAGGTGCTTCTGGAAATGATTAGTGAACAACTCCTCTTTCTCCTCTATAAAGAAGCCTCGATGGGATGACTGGAACTGAGGCAGCTATACTGCAACCAGACAGAAAGCTACACTGACCACAGACGGGCAAAGGAGTAATATGGCAAGACAGATGAGGCGTTTTGCGGTGTTGGTGAGCAGCTAACTAAATCAACCCTAGGGCTAACTTACCCCTGGACTGAAAGTGCTTTAGGAAAGTTAGAACTCAAAAAGAAAATTATTAATAAGCTAGATGCTTCATATTAAATTGTCACAGGTTATTCTTTTGCCAGCTACTCTCCTCTCTGTAAAATTGTAGTTTTATTTTTCATTACTTGAATTCTGGTCCACGTATGAAAAGCAAATGAATACCTCAGAGGGTGATTTGATTATCCTTTTATAGTTACTACATCTGCACTAATGTATTGAGGGTTATTATGCTGTTTATTTTCTATAATTTTTCCCAATTAACAGTTATTACCAGGAGCTATCTTTGTTAAATGAATGTTGCTGCATACATCAGAGAAAGTGTAGTGATATAATTTAGACAACTGCAGAAAAGGGCTTTTTATACAATGGTCAGGAACTAAAACATCACCTTAATGCAATTAAAACTGTACATGTTCACAAGAGCATGGTGTCAATAAAGGCCAAACTAACTGACATTAGGAGAATTTAGCTTAATTAAAAATTATAATTCAGAAGTATTCTAAGACATCTTTTTTTCTTCAAGGGGAAACATGGGGAACATTTTTGTAATGGTTTCTGACTAAAAATGTAGATACAGAATAGAAATGATAACTGGGAAAATACTATGGAAGCTTCTATAAAATTTATAAGAATGCATTCAACATAGAAGGGAAGATTTTGCTGTTATTAAGATGTAGTCAGGTTACAGCCAGCTGCTAACATTTGTTCCATCTGAGCTGAAACTAGGTGGAACATCACCGTGTTTATAAATTCTTATAGTCCAATATGAGAGAATGCATTTTGTTTTGAACAACTGAGTAGTGACAGACAAGCTGTCCATAGAGTATACAGATGACAAATCAAGAGGAAAATGAGCTCTGAGATAGTTTTTCAGCATCCTTCACTGGAAAAATGGCCATGTGACGTGTGTGCTGTGCACAGTGGGCTTCGGTGTTAGTGTTTGTGCTGCTGGAAAATGTATTGCTTGAACTAAATGCACCCTCTATTGAGCACAAATGATTCAACCACAAATTAATAGGAAGATCATTACTTCTGCAAAAGGATTTTCAAGATGAGCTGTGAGGAATCATTGTCTACAGAGGAAATGGAGATGTTACTTGCTCAGCACTGTAAAATTGTATAGCAATATAGACAGACATGGCCTATTCCTTATGTCAGTATGTAGAAGGATCAATTTTTTAAAAAAGTTCATGCTTCAGCTGAGTTGTAAATACTAACACTTCTACTTAGCCTTATTAATCTCTGAGGATTACTTATTTTCCTTAAGACACCTTATTTTCAGCTTCCAGTGGTACTCTGAAAAGCGATCTATTGAGGGAATGGAGTTGAGATATTTCACCATCATGTACTCCTTTCATCTGTTTAAAGTGATGGTTTTCATCACCTTGTTCCCCTTCCACTGATGGATCAGAGTTGTATAGGAGGACTGGCTAAGTGCCTTGTAGCCTACCAGGTGATCTAAGTAGTCTATGAAAGAAGAGAAAGAATAGATTTAATTTTAATTATTGAATTAGATGGGCTGCCCAATATTAAGGAATGGACATTGTGGCTGCTGCTAGTGTCTGATAGTCAGTGTGTGATGCTGCTCATGTCATGTAATCAGTAATTCTAAACTTTCAACTTCTTGGCATGTAAGTATTAAGCTGGGCAGGCTTTCTATGATAGCTATGGCAAACCTTATGGTTATTAGAGGCCAATTACATTTTAAAAGTTACATGTATCATACATTTTTGTTACAAAGGACTCAAATTATATAGAACTCCACAGAATAAAACATATTAGCTCTTCTTCAAATCTGTCCTAGTCAGCAACAAGGTTGAGCTTGGTATTACACCAACCCTGCTTTAGCACATTTTTCTTTGCTTATAATGTAGTATTTAATTACAAATGTACCAGTGCATCAGATATTTGAGTAGCTTAGAGAGCCTGTGCAAGTGACAGATTTATTAACTGAATAAACATACATAAGTATATATAAAAATAGTATGCTCAAAATTTATATCCCCAATATGCTTTTAATTTTTTCCCTTAATACTATGTTTTATAGATCTTTCCAAGTCAATCCATGAAAGTCAGCTTCACTATTTTTAATATTTATATAATATTTTATTGTACAAATGTGTACTTATTGATTCAATATTACTGTATTGGAGGATACTTCATTTGCATTCAATTTTCTCTATCATAAATAATGGTGCTTTCAATATCCTGTGCATATGTTTGTTCTCATGTGAAAGTATTTCTGTGGAAAAGAGTTCTAGATGACTAAAAGATACAAATTGAAATTTTGTGATACTGCCAAATGCTCTTCAAAATAGGCTTATTAATTTATATTCCCACCAACAATGTATGAGAGTGCTTATTTGTACTTATCACTGCCAGCTCTGGATATCATAAATCTTTTTAATTTCTGCTAGTCCTATGCTTGAAAATACAATCTTATTTTGTTTTACTTTGCATTTTTTCCAATTATTAGTGAGGCTGGGCAGCTTTTTATATGTTCACTGTCATTCGCATTTCATCTTCAGTGAATTGCTTTTTCTCATTTTTTTTCCTATTTGACTATTTTTTTCTTATTGATCCATGAATCTAATGTCTTATCATTCTTGTCTTGACCTACTGACCTTTGTCTTTTGTTAATCCTGATGCTGATTCTGTGTATTTCGTCTATGCATGTGTGTGATATAGCAGTTACAAAAAAAAAAAAAACACAATATTTTTTATTGTAAAAGTAAAAATACAAAGATTTTAAAAATTCCTTCTTGTCTTCTATTATTTAAAACACCTCAGAAAGCCAAATATATGGAAACTGATACATAGACAAACAAACTATGATAATATTAGCTCATGTCCTGGCATTTTTTGTTCAAATGCTTACATCTGAAATAACTGAGAAGCTGGGGAACCCGCCCATTTTTCACTTTTCACTTTGTTTTGTGACTCATGAATTCAGCAACACACAAGTACCTGTACTACACACACAGATATAAAAATAAATATGTTCTTTGATGCCTCCTTCAAGGAATTGATAGTCTAACTAGAGAGAGATATACATATACAGCTGTTGAGAGATCCTAGAGTACGTGATCCATGGCTGGGTGTGTCTACCTGGTACACTGTGGGCCTGGCCCTCCAGAAGTCTCCTTCTACAGGGAAAGTCTCTCAGAGAAAGCACAGCAAGAGAGAATGGAGTGAGCACTGTGAGCCTGACATGTTACTGAATCCTTAGATAGCAGAGAACAGAGGTGAGTTTGAGTACATGTGCTTATGGCTGCAATTTCTCGGTTTCTTCCCACCATCAGGTTTATATTTGAGTTGTCTGCAGATTTGAGCAGGGAGGGAGGAAGGGGAGCTGCAAGTCAAAACTGACAGAAGTATTTCATTAAAACCCTAAAAGACATCAAAAATATAAGAAGTACTTTGGGAGCTCTGTGTAATCAAGTGTTGCTCTATGAAAGTAAAAGTGACTTCTCTAACCATTTCATGACAGAACATCATGCAGCAATACTTACTGAAACAGGTTTCCTGAAAATAAATTGCCAGTGTAAGGCAAGCAAAACATTTAGGGTCAAATACTTTGGGTCACAAAGGGTTAAACAAATTGTTGAGCCTTCTGAGAAAGTTTTATAAGCTGATGTTCCTTGGTGAATTAATAACATAGAAATGCAAACTCAAAATAACTTAAGAACAGGCTGCCTTTGGGGTTATCCCAGGAAAACATTTCTCAAAGAAAGATGCTCTGTCATGTTGAGGGGTTGGTACCTCTATGTACATGCCACAGATGCCCCTCTATGCACATTCTAGACAAGATCAAGGTAAAAGCCAAAATAGCTAAGGTTATTTACTCTTAGGTTTATTTAAAAGCAAATGATTGACTGGGGACTGAATTAAACATTTAATTACATTCCAGTTAATGATTCTTTCATTAAGCATGTGCCGTATTATAGTACATTAATCAGGCATGAGATACTTAGAGTTACTTTTAAACAGCTTCCTGCAACCTTGTTTACTGTGCCCACTAGTACCACAGAATGCATTTCACATATTAGAAGTCATGATTTATTGGTTTAGGCACTTTGTATACCACGACACACAGAATTCCATGATTATCTTGTAGTTCATAGAAAAGACCTGACTGTGTGTTACTAAGCCTTGCACATTCCAAATTGCCACTGAAATGAAGAAAAAAGCTAAATAATAGATTAATTGCTAAAAATTATAGAAGTGGTGGGGGCAAGAGAAGTAAGAGCTAGGCAAATTCCTTTCTGAGAGTCGATAGGGTAAAGGATACAAAATATGTGTTAAAAGCATATTCAGGTAACTATCAGTAGAAAACCTCTAACTCACCGATGAATCACAAATAAACAGAGTTGTTCTGACTAAAGCAGCAAAACTTTGAAAATGAAAGATACTTTGTAAAAATAAGATGACAGAAGTAACACTAAGCGTATCAGTTATCATAATAAATGAAGATGTGTTAAATTATTTATTAAAAGATACCGACTCTCAGATTGAGTCTCAGGCATACATGTATGTACACACTCACCTAACTGGCTATTTGCAAGACAATAATCCAAAATAAAATGACCCATTAAGATTAAATATAAAAAGTACGAAAATATTCCACATCAATCAAAACAAAAGTGAAAGCAGGATCTGTACTCTTCATATTAAAAATAATGGAAGTAATAGTCATAAAACTTTGTCTATAAAATAGCCAATATCAAAATACATAAAGCAAAATGATTAGAATGCCAGGAGAAATAGACAGAACAAAGTTATATGGAAGGTTTTACTTCCTTCAGTTTAAATGCTAAGCTTTTAGGTCAAATGCTAGTAAAGGGGCAACTGAATCACCATCCTGGATTCTTTATCTCCATAGCAGGAGTGAAGCATATTCCCTTTTCCTTGGCCCTCTTTTTCCAACAGAAATGTAATGTGACCGATTTGTATAATTTGATGTTTTCTAACAGGCACATTAAAAACAGAGTAAGAAGGTTAAATTAAAATGTTTTACTTAATCCAATATATTTAAATATTATTTAAACATATAATCAATATAAAATATTAATGAGAGATTTCACTTTTTTCATTCTATGGAATCTGGTTTATATCTTACACATATAACACTTCTCAATTTAGATGCTAAATTTTCATAACAATGCTTGATCTCCATTTAAATTCTATAAAATGTATGATTGGAACCACAGAATTACATACTCAAGCTTTTCCAAACCTTCTGAGATTTTTCAAAAGAATAGAATGAGCATCAATTTTTAAATCAAAATTAATTAAAATCAAAAATAATAAAAAATCAGTTTCTCAATCACACAAGTAACATTTCAGTGTTCAGTAGATACATACGTAAAGTGGCTACCACTTCAGATGGCAAAACCCTAGGTAACTTTCCTGTTCTCCTGATGACTATTCCATATCATATCCTTCCTAAACCACTAACATTTCCTACCTCATCCTCAGTTATAACTGATTATATTTCTAACATGCATGGGAAAATAGTTATCCTGAAGAGAACTTCAATAAACTGGCATGATCACATCCGGACCCATGTACTCTATTTTCTTTCCTGTACTCGAGATGAACAGTTCTTACTCCTAATCTAAAATCAGTCATTCCTCTTGTGCATTATATTCTATTCTCAAGGACATAATTTCAGGAAATCTGCACTGCCCTGTTTCTCTAGAGAGAAAGGTCATATCATACTATGATCTTAAAAATGTTCTACTGTCTTAATTTCTTTTTCCAGCTTGTGTCCCCTTTCTCTGCTTCTTTCTATAGCAAAACTTCTCAAAAATTCTCTATACTTCTTGGCCTCAATGTTTCTTCCCTCATTTTCCTTTAAATTCATTCCAATCAAACATTTACCTTCACTGTATCATTGAAACTACTATTTCAAAGACATCAGTGGCCTCCTTTTTGTTAAATCAAATGGTCAACTCTCACATCCTCTCCCTTGATATTAATAAATCCTTTCTCCTTAAAATACCCTTTTCACTTTTATCCCTGGACATCACACATTCTTCATTTTTCTTCTACCTTGATGATTATTTCCTCTCACTATTCTCCTCATCCTCTTCTCAACGTCTTAGCTCAGACTGCCCAGGGACTCTTCTCATTTCTTGGCTATTTCATCCAGTCTCACGGCTTTAAATATCACTGATATGTCAGTGACATGCAAATGTGTATCCCCAGCCTGGATTTCTTCCCTCACTTTTAGCCTTATATATACCCTTGCACTCAACATCTTTCCTTGGTTGTATCAGTTCAGTTCAGTTCATTTCAGTTCAATCGCTCAGTCGTGTCTGACTCTTTGCGACCCCATGAATTGTAGCACGCCAGGCCTCCCTGTCCATCACCAACTCCTGGAGTTCACTCAAACTCACGTCCATCGAGTTAGTGATGCCATCTAGCCGTCTCATCCTCTGTTGTCCCCTTTTCCTCCTGCCCCCAATCCCTCCCAGCATCAGAGTTTTTTCCAATGAGTCAACTCTTTGCATGAGCTGGCCAAAGTAGTGGAGTTTCACCTTTAGCATCATTCCTTCCAAAGAACACCTAGGACTGATCTCCTTTAGAATGGACTGGTTGGATCTCCTTGCAGTCCATGGGACTCTCGAGAGTCTTCTCCAACACCACAGTTCAAAAGCATCATTCTTTGGCGCTCAGCTTTCTTCACAGTCCAACTCTCACATCCATACATGACCATTGGAAAAACCACAGCCTTGACTAGATGGACCTTTGTTGGCAAAGTAATGTCTCTGCTTTTTAATATGCTCTCTAGGTTGGTTATATAATTGGCAAATAAAACTTAACATATCTAAAATCAAGTACTTTTTCCCCCTAAGTGCTTTCCCATGTATTCTTCCGTTTTGGGTAGCCTAGGAAGCCTTAGAATTTTCCTTTTACCTTTAAATGAAAAAAATAAAAAATCATATCCAGTGCAACAAGAATGCTGTTGGCTATATCTTAAGAATACACCCAGAATCACCCAGAATTGGATCACTTGAAATCACTTCTCTTTTTTTCTTTTTACTCCCGCATACATTTTAGAATTTTGTAAGGTAGCCATTCTTTTACCTTTTAAGTCAAAATATGACAGGATGACATCCATTACAATAGTCTACTTCTGATTTAAGGTTTAATTTATCTACGTAAGCATTCCTGAAGTTCAATGAAAAGATTTGATGTAATATATCGGGGTTTGTTCTTTATAAGGTATATAGATACATATTCAGAAATTAGAGAACAAATGTTTTGGATAAGGTTATCACCATATTGTATCATAAAGTGAGTTTCAAAGTTATGCTAATAAAGTTATAATTTGGTTTTCTAGGTTCCAAAACCAGAGTTATGCTATGTAGATTCTTTGGGTTGTCACTTTCCACTGGGTCTTTGTTACTCTTTAAACTTCCCATTCAAGGCCTGTGCAGTTTGTTTAACCATAAAACTGGAACTGAAGCAGGTCTCTGATTGCTTTCTGCTGTTCTCATTGTGAATTAAATGTATAACAGTGTATTGTTATTTCTTTTGCAATTTGTCTGCTGTAAAGCACAGGCCCCAGAGATGTGATTTTCATCAGAATGGGAGATAGAATCCCCATCTGGCTATATATATTGATATATTAGAATCCTGTAAGGTTTTAATTACTCATGTAATCTCACCCCGAATTCCTAATCACACTCCATCTCCTAGCTGAGAATCCCTGGTGAAGTGAGTAAAAAGTGGGTTTGTGTCTTGGCCTTCAAATAGAGAAGGATGGGGAAGGATGGAGAACCACAGCGCAAGGTTGTGGTAAAGAGATGTGCTTTAGATGACAGCAGTGAATAATAAACAGAGTGCCTGCTTCAGCAAATGGTTTTCCTGTCTCCTTTTAATTGCATCTGTCAGTTATTAGACTCAAATAACCATTTCCTAAAGTGGCTTCAATAAGTGGCTTCAGTACAGAGGCCATTGTACTGTACTTTTCAAGGACTTGATTCAAACTCTGTAATTAAATTTTCCTGATTCCTCTAAGTCACAGGGCTACCACATGTGCAGAAAACAGCAGAATCTGGTCCTGTCTAGAGAAAATGTGTTTTCATCCTCTTTAGGATGAAAGGCAGAATATGAATTTAATAATTAATAAAATGAGTAGATAAATTATTTTATTGTCTAAGAGGAAAATTATTTTGTATAGCCAGAAGTACCCAAATATTCTTGAAAACTGCAGGCTCAAATAGATAAAAATGAACTGCTGAAAAGAAGTACATTGCAACCATTCTTGCCTGAGTGTGTTATGCAGCATTAGCAAGCAAGCTGGAGTGGATCAATACAGCTTTATTAAAATCCTTAGGTGGGCAGTAGAATTGAGACAATATGTGCACTTGGTTGGAATGCAGTTTCAGATACTTAGAAAAGAAACACAGTGCTGTTAATATGCTTCCATTACCACTCACATAGGCATTATTTCTTGGGTGATGAATCACTACCTAATCATCTAGGTTTTTTTTTTTTTTTCCGGTCAAGTGTTATAGTTAGCTTTTAGTGTTATAAGTTAGCTTCTCTCTGTTTTCCTACATTCACATCATTTGAAGTATAGGTTTTTCTTACAAAATGTCACTCTTTTCTTTCGAATATTTTAAGACTTTTGGAAAGCTATTCCACACTACTACTACATCAGTTCAGTTCAGTCACTCAGTTGTGTCCGACTCTTTGCGACCCCATGAATTGTAGCACGCCAGGCCTCCCTGTTCATCACCATCTCACAGAATTCACTCAGATTCCCGTTCATTGAGTCCGTGATGCCATCCAGCCATCTCATCCTCTGTCGTCCCCTTCTCCTGCCCCCAATCCCTCCCAGCATCACAGTCTTTTCCAATGAGTCAACTCTTCACATGAGGTGGCCAAAGTACTGGAGCTTCAGCTTTAGCATCATTCCTTCCAAAGAAATCTCAGGGTTGATCTCCTTTAGAATGGATTGGTTGAATCTTCTTGCAGTCCAAGGGACTCTCAAGAGTCTTCTCCAACACCACAGTTCAAAAGCATCAATTCTTTGGCGCTCAGCCTTCTTCACAGTCCAACTCTCACATCCATACATGACCACAGGAAAAACCACAGCCTTGACTAGATGGACCTTAGTCGGCAAAGTAATGTCTCTGCTTTTGAGTATGCTATCTAGGTTGGTCATAACTTTTCTTCCAAGGAATAAGCATCTTTTAATTTCATGGCTGCAGTCACCATCTGCAGTGATTCTGGAGCCCCAAAAAATAAAGTCTGACACTGTTTCCACTGTTTCCCCATCTATTTGCCATGAAGTGATGGGACCAGATGCCATGATCTTCGTTTTCTGAATGTTGAGCTTTAGGCCAACTTTTTCACTCTCCTCTTTCACTTTCATCAAGAGGTTTTTAAGCTCCTCTTCACTTTCTGCCATAAGGGTGGTGTCATCTGCATATCTGAGGTTATTGATATTTCTCCTGGCAATCTTGATTCCAGCTTGTGTTTCTTCCAGTCCAGCGTTTCTCATGATGTACTCTGCATAGAAGTTAAATAAGCAGGGTGACAATAGACAGCCTTGACGTACACCTTTTCTTATTTGGAACCAGTCTGTTGTTCCATGTCCAGTTCTAACTGTTGCTTCCTGACCTGCATACAGATTTCTCGAGAGGCAGGTCAGGTGGTCTGGTATTCCCATCTCTTTCAGAATTTTCCACAGTTTATTGTGATCCCCTCAATCAAAGGCTTTGGCATAGTCAATAAAGCAGAAATAGATGTTTTTCTGGAACTCTCTTGCTTTTTCCATGATCCAGCAGATGTTGGCAATTTGATCTCTGGTTCCTCTGCCTTTCCTAAATCCAGCTTGAACGTCAGGGAGTTCCCGGTTCACGTATTGCTGAAGCCTGGCTTGGAGAATTTTGAGCATTTAAATCAAGGGGTAAATATATGCTTAATATTAGACAGAGTGATAATTAAACATTATTGCAGAAATCAAGATGCAGTTTTTATTAGAGGCATGGTATTCATACTTTCCAGTGTGCTCAGAAGTACAAGTCTGGAGCAAATAGATTCTTAAGGAAATGGACTTGGTCAATGGGCCAGACTATAGAGGCCTGAAGAATAAGGTTTATCCTGATTTGGGGGCTTTTTGTTTGGAAAACTTGTTCTGAAGTCCTCATATTGTGGTAAACCCACCCTTACATGTAACCTAGAGTGGAACTAATAGTCTTAACCTGATCCTAACCTGTTTTCTACCAAATTAGGTTAGGCTGCTGGCAAGACATCCCAAAACTCAACTGGAGAAGCACAGAAAAGGCTCATATTTCAATAACTACTAATTCAGCACATCTTCCATCAGTACAAAGTGAATGGGGATGTTAGCCCTTCAAAGTAATGGTTTCATCTCCTCTCCTCCCCTGCTATGTCTGCAATTGGTTGGACTATTCATGCCACTCTCCTTCCTAGGTCTCTTCCTTCTCTTTCTCCCTCTTCCTGTCTCTATTCTTCTTTCTACCCTGCAGCTTTTTTTCGTATTGAGGTTACTGAAATAATACCTCAGAAATGAGTCTTTACAAACCAAACGCTTGCAACTCAGTCCCACTGCTGGGCATACACATCGAGGAAACCAGAATAGAAAGAGACACATGTACCCCAGTGTTCATCACAGCACTGTATATAATAGCCAGGACATGGAAACAACCTAGATGTCCATCAGCAGATGAATGGATAAGAAAGCTGTGGTACATATACACAATGAAGTATTACTCAGCCATTAAAAAGAATATATTTGAATCAGTTCTAATGAGATGGATGAAACTAGAGCCGATTATACAGAGTGAAGTAAGCCAGAAAGAAAAACACCAATACAGTATACTAATGCATATATATGGAATTTAGAAAGATGGTAATGATGACCCTGAATGCAAGACAGCAAAAGAGACACAGATGTGTAGAGTGGACTTTGAACTCTGAGGGAGAGGGAGGGGGTGGGATGATTTGGGAGAATGGCATTGAAACATGTATACTATCATGTAAGAAACGAATCGCCAGTCTATGTTCGATGCAGGATGCAGGATGCTTGGGGCTGGTGCACGGGGATGATCCGGAGGGATGATGTGGGGTGGGAGGTGGGAGGGGGGTTCATGTTTGGGAGCTCATGTACACTCGTGGCAGATTCATGTCAATGTATGCCAAAACCAATACAGTATTGTAAAGTAAAATAAAGTAAAAATAAAAATTTTAAATTAAAAAAAATAAAGAGAAGAAAAACTAGAGATAAGGAAGTAGTGTGAAGATAATTGATGTTTAAAGATTTTTCATCATTTAAAAAGAGAATTATCCATAGAATTCTGTTAATAGCCAGTCTCCTTCAGGACCTTTTTTTAATGGTCAGATGTACAGACATTTAATTTAGAGAGTCAGCTCCGCACACTTCTACTATGAGGTACAGGGAAATTTTAGCTGGTGAAGTTTCCATTTCCTTTTCACTACCCAGATAATTTTCACTTTGGAATGCAAATGAATCAAAGCTGAGGTTCCAATATGAAAAATCCATTTCAGCAAAATCAATTTTAAGGGAAAATATTTAGTTTAGTTTTTTAGAGTAAGGAATAAGTTTCTGCTCTCACGTGACCCTGAGAGAAGTCGCTTATACAAAGTGGTAACAAAAACAATCTTGGCAGGATTTAAGGAGGACTCACTTTGACATGTTCAAAGGTATATTTCCCCTCCTCTTTCATCATCCTTCCTATCAGGGGTTCCTTCTTCTCCTTTACTCCTTCTTCCTAATTTCTTTTGATTCTTTCCTTTCTCATTTCTCCTTTCCTGTCTTTTAAAAGCAAAAACAAAAACAAAAACCACACACACACACACACACACACACACAACAGTAGGCTAGGGCTGCAGCAGAACGTTTACACTCTCCTCCATGCATGTGTCTATTTTGCCTCCTTGTGACCTTCACTATTTTTCGTGACTGTGCAATTCTTCTTTTCTACCTAAACTTCCTCTAATCACTCCCCTACTCCTCTCAACAGGTAAAAAGAATTATAGTAAATAAAGTGCTGGTCTTGAAAGCCAAAAAACTCACCTAATTTGTAGAAATAAGAATCGTTTGGAACAAGGACTGCTAATAGCAAAACACTATTCAGAGCGAAGTTGCAGGGAATAAAGTATGGGTTTATCTTATAAAGGCAAAAACCATTCAGCAGAAAGCAGCATTCTTTAGAGATGGAAGTTGGAGTATTATTTGGTAGACCCACAAAAGCACTCTGGGTGATTTAAGAGGTAAGAATCAGAACCTGAAATTGGAATTGAAAAGGATTTATTATATAATTTAATCCCTTTGACTAGGAAAGGAACAATACAATTTTGGAGCTAAATTTAATTGAGATTTAAGTAGATTCTTTGAAACTCTTCCATTTTTCCTCTGGAAAGCACTAAGAGCTCATCCTTTCAGGAATAACGATGGACTGTATAATCCACTAGTGCATGGTATATCCTAAATCAAGTTCTCAGCAGCCACAGTGGGGCAGTCAAAGGTATTCTGACTGAAATGAGAATCTAAACAGCTTTGCAGTGTGCATAAGGAAGGAGGTTAAACCTTTTGGAAAGAAAATGATCAAAATTATAGCTTCTATTTCTACTCTTTTTATTTTTGACATTGAAAATTTATTCTAGGATTTCATCTTTTAACCCAAGACTCCTGCAGCAATTTCTTAACAGTTCCTGCTTACATAGAACAGTTTTAAAAAAGGATTAAATCATTTTGGCCTGAATCTAAGGTATTTTAAAGCACTATCCTCCATGCAAACAGTATCAAGATTATAGCAAGGAAACTAGATATTAAAGAATAATAAAGCTATGTGCAAATTAAGCATATTACATTTGACTTCCATCGAGGACTTTGCCACTTATGTAATCCAACTGAATAGGATCTATAAATCCACACTTTCCAACACATAGTTCTCATACACCAGTCAAGCAATAGCAGACTGAAGCAGACTTTTTAAGAAAGGATTCCAGGGACTGAGTAAGAATTTATCTTACCTGCTTTTTCCTTAAGAAAGGAGGTCCACATGTCACCTGTCATTATTTCCTTTCTCTCCCTATCCTACCTTGCCCCAGTCTTCAGGGACTGAATTGAAAGAGAGGGACAGACAATGACTGAATGGTGTGGCTACTTGAGAACTTGCTCCTAAACCCCATGTCTCCTGGTCTTAGCTGGATTTCTGTTCACAGGAAGTTATTTATGCTATAGGTGGGCCAAGTTTACCATAAACCACATAAGTGGTATCATGTTTTCACAGATGGGAGAACTGACTCTCAGTGAAATGTTAAAAAATGTATGGTCAGTGACAGTTGACACCACACAGGGGCCCCCAAAGATTGCAAAAGGAACTAATACAGCCCACCCAGAAGAGCTATAGTAATTTAAACTTAGGTGTTCTTAGAGGCCCTTTGCCATCCCACACCTCCTAGATCTGATGAGTGAAACCCTTGTTTGTGAAAGAGTTAGGAATCCTGAGCAGATGAACAGCAGAGTCTAGTAAAAAGACTCTGGGAAGCCTTCATGACATCTGTTTTGAAGAAGGAGATGGAAGTGTGTGTGGTGGTGGTATTTGGGATTGACAAAGGGCCTCTGTGGATAGTGAGTGTACTAGAGTGAAGTGAGTAGGCTGTGTGCTAAAATTCATAAAGCCATCAGGTTTTGCTGAAATCAAAGAGTATTTTTTTTTTCTGTTCAAAGGTGTGAATCACCATGTTAAGTTGCTCATAAATTACTTGAAAGTGAGTGATCCAGGCTCTGTATATTAGATGACCAGACAGCTGCTTACATGTAAGAATTTGCCATTGTGTAAGAAAGGTCTTAAAACTTGATATGCCTCTAATCACATGATATGCCTATAATCACATAGCAGTAATATCCCAGGAAACCAGAGTAAACCCCATGGAAAGAAATATGCATAAGTGAAATACACATGAGAGATGGAAAGTAGACAAATCTTATTAGAGATGGCTAAATATTCTGTTTTCTATAGAAAACAGATATATCTGAGAAGAAACATTGCCTTTGTCCCTTTTTAACTTTTCCCAATTTTGTCTAAGGATACCATCGATGGTATTTTGAAACCCTATGGGAAGCAATTTTTTACCCTCCATTTAATTACCTGATACTGTAGCTATATTTTGATATTTTGTGTGGATATTTAGCAATATATATTATAATTTGTAATGATAAGTATGAAGAATTTTATTTCCCAGCAAATGAGTTGGGCTAGTGTTTTTGGTCCTTATTTGATGGGTAGATATTATAGCTAGTTCTTCATTATCTTTAGAAGGAATGGTCCTTCTGGGTAGGATATTTATTACACAGAACACCCCCAACTTCATTTTAATATGCCTAGAAACTCAGCCTTTTATCAAACTTGCTAACAAGTTGCAACAGACGAGTGATTTGTTCCCCAGAGAAATAGCCACAACACATTAAGAAGAAGGTAGAAGAAGCTAAGAGCTTGGATAATCCATCAGCTAGTTAATTCACACCTGAATAATTGAGAGTTTGCCTTACAGTTACTGAATCTTTATGAAGGTTCCACAATATGTTGAAAAGTAGATGCACGAGTAATAATAACCTAAATAAAACCAATCTGCACACAGTTTATGTTTAATAGAATCTTGCTACCTGACTGGAATAGGAGAAATAGGATGTGTTTTCAAACCTTAGTGTGTATAAGAACCATGAAGAGGGTGTGTCTGCTAAAACTGCAGATTTCTAGAGAAAGCACAGAGATGCTCTTTGGGAATATGCATTTCTCTCATTTTATCCCAGATGATTCTGAAAGTGGGTGGTCTAGAGATCTCTTTTGGAGAAAATATCAATGTAAATATCAATGTAGGTAGTGACGGGAAAACCTTATTTCCTAGGAGTCATAAGATAAGAAATCAGAGAGACATGGACCAACAAACTGAAGAAAGAGAAGAAGCCAAAAAGGAGTGGCTATTAGCATAAAAGAGACCATAGTCAAAAAGAGAGAAAAAGAGATAAAGGCAGATAATAGAATAATGGTACCATAAAAGATCTTAGTATCTTAGAGATTTGCTGTAATGCTGTGATGTCTGTGATTTAGTGCAAACTACTTACACTTTAGATTGATCACAGCGCAGTTGAACTGGTCACTCACAGCTTTTTGGAATCTCATAGCTCAGTGATGGCTCGCTAGCATTCTAAAAGGAAACCAGAACTCCGGAGGAGGTTGATACCACTAATTAAGCTATCTATACTGGATTAAAAATAGAAACTTTAATAATTAGCATGATAAACATCAGAAAAGGAATTCCACTGGTTAAATTAGTGAATGGTTGATTAGCCTAATGGGTTTAGAAGCATATCCTCATTGATGAGACTAATGACATTCAAGATATGTGTATTAGTTCAAATATTTTGGCAGTAACTTTCTTCTCTTAAATAATCAGAGTATAGGAATGTAGAGAGGTCTATAGCTGGGCTGTCACATAAGGGATGGATTTAATCACTTAATGCTCCGTAAATTGTTGCGACACTTAATCTGAATATGTCTGACTGCCTGGCTTGTAAGGCTGTAGAATCTTGGCTCTGGATGTTGTTTTAGGCTTCTTTAAATTATATATATATTTGAATGAGTGAGTGAAGTCGCTCTGTCGTGTTTGACTCTTTGCGACCCCGTGGACTGTAACCTACCAGGCTCCTCCGTCCATGGGATTTTCCAGGCAAGAATACTGGAGTGGGTTGCCATTTCCTTCTCCAGGGGATCTTCCCGACCCAGGGATTGAACCCAGGTCTCCCGCCTTGCAGGCAAACACTTTAACCTCTGAGCCACCAGGGAAGCCCATATATATATATATATATATTCCACCCCCCCCCCCCCACCGCCCCAGGTGAGATGTTTAAGGATCCCTTATACAAATGGAGAGTTGGGACTTCAATATGTGACATAACAAATTGTATGAGTGTCTCATTCCTGTTTGTTAATAAATATTGATATGTGAGGCAGAATTGTTCTGATTTGCTCTAATTTTAACTTGAAGCAAGCCTGTGGGGGTGGTTGCTCATTCTCATCACCTCAAATGTTTTGGTTGGTACAGCTATCTGCTAAAAGTGGTTATGAGTTGTCATGACCTAACTGACAGAGACCAGTTCTCAAGACAAACATTTTAAAAAAAACAAAACAAAACAAAAAAACTTTCTTGTGAGAGAAATTTGGTGAACCTGCTCTTGATCTTTCTCTTGTGAGAAAAATTTAATAAAGCCGCCTATAGTTTGTGTGCTCTCCTCTGTAAGGCAAGTATATTTATTGTTCTGTCCCAAGAAAATATGAAAGGGTCAACAGAAACTTGAATAGAAGTAACTTCCAAAGGCATATAACTTCTACTGTGTTACTCACTTCTCTAATTTGCTCCATAAAGAGCAAATAGGAGAAACTGGGAATAGCAGAATTTTGACCTTTCAGACATTGGTCTATGGTGCTTTCCGAAGGGCCATGATCTTCATGTTATTTAAGAGCTTGCCTAGGCTGTTCTCTTCAAAAGATACCTAAAAAAATTTTGACTGTCTCAGTCCCTTCAATCTCCAAGTAACTGCTGGTAAAAAAAAAGAATTAAAAGCGAATCAGAAAACTCTAGTTGTGTGTTCCTTAATTTTTTTTTGCTTAAGTATTTTAAAGTGATCAGATGCTTTCAGCATATATGCCTAGAAAAAAGTTATATCACTTAATAACTTTCATGTTTATTTATATACAGGCACTCTGACATGAAAATATTCAAATGTGTTCCATGATAATTTATTTTTTTTCCTTATGGTGTAAGTGAAACTGTAAATGAGAAAATGGAAATGTTGTATCTATACCTATGAGTCTATAGCAATATCTTTCCCAATGTGATTCTGTATAAATTAAATTCAGAACATGTAACCCAATAGACTTTCATGTTGAATGGTAAATGTATCTGTGAGGTCATTTCAAAATATTAGAGTCAAATTATGGAGAAGCAGATTAATTAAGCCATAGACACTGTGAATATTTAAGAATGGTATTCTAAAATCTCAGACTTTCAATAAAAGTAAATGATTTAATTTGGGTATTCTGCCACTTTTACTGTTACATGATTTATTAGATAATGTTAACATGCAAAGTGCGAGATATCTATAAATAACTTTGTATACATTTGCCACAACTTGCCAGCTAATTATCATTTTGATATATGATGGTTCTGATTAATAAATCAGAAGGGAAACTCGATTATGAATGCATGCAATCAAACTTCATATGCAAGCCAAAATAAACCTGGCATTTTTAAGTCAGAAGAACCCATTAGGGAAACTAATATAGTAGTGTTCCAAGGCTACATTGTGCGGAAAATAATGCTTTCCTGTATAATGGAAGAGAATGCTTAAGAGACAGACTACCTGGAGTATTGCTTAAGACAACAGGACACTGAAGTACAGGGCTCAAGTCAAAACAGAAATGACAATGTCTCCTACTCTTCACAGCTGAATTCAAGGAATATTTATTGAGTAACAAACTAAAGCCTCTTCTACAGAGGCCTGATTTTAGGTCAAGAAAAGACAACCAATAAATGCTTCTGATTTCAAATATAGGGGATTTTTATGAGTTTAACTGTGTCTCTCCACAATTCCTTTGTTGCAGTTTTAACCCCAGTACTTTAGAATATTTACATGGGAGTAGGGTTACTGCAGATGTATCTAGTTAAGATGAGGTCATACAGGACTAGGGTGAATCCCTAATTCAATATAGCTGACATTCATACAGAAAAGAGACAATGTGGACCCAGAGACACACACACAAGGATAATGCATGTAAACGTGAAGGCCAAGATGGCATAATTCTTCTACAAGTTAAGGAACATCAAAGATGGTCAGCAAACCACCAGAAGCAAGGCGAGATGCATGAAGCAGATTCTCTCTCAGCTCTCAGAAGTAACGAATCCTGCAGAGTGAGTCCCTGCTCTCAGACTTCAAGACTTCAGAACTGTGAAATAATAAATCCTGTGGTTCAAGTCACAAAGTTTGTGATATTTTGTTATGGCAGCCCTAGCTAACTAACACAGGGATAGACATTGCAAGGGAAAATACAGTCTCTATCTTCAAAGTGCCTGCAAACAGCTGTTCTCATAGAAATGTCTATAGGGAAGTCTGTTGGCAGAGTTTTTTCACTTAAATGGTAAAAGTCAGGAGCCACAAAACAGAAGTAGGTAAAAGGGAAAACATATGTTACCCAGAGCTGAATTTTGATGAGGCTGAAGATAAAGGGGACAGATGATTCAAGGCATGAACGTGCCTTCTTAAAATAATTGACCAAGAGCTCAGGGTTGGGAAGATCAGTGAACGAAAACCATGTGTAAAAGTGTGTTGATGAGCTATACCAAGAGTAGGAAAAGTGGTGTCAATAGGAGAAGTAGAAGATTAAGTGGTTACAGTTTCTGTTTTAAGGACTTCTCTTTTAGCTCTAGATTTGGGTAGACATACACTCTTTGAAGGACAAATGTGAGGATGCTGGATCTTTTTAACATGATGATATATATTTTATTTTTATTTTTTGACAATATATATTTTAACTATTAAAAAAGCATGTAGCATTTTCTTGTCAATCTTTCAAAAACTCTTTAAATTATTATAAAATATTTCAGACAAAAAAATCACATAAAAACTAATATAAAGATTACTCATATATCCTGACTTTTTTTTGATATTTTATTTATTTATTTATTTTTTAAAATTAAATTAAATTAAATTAAATTTTTTAAATTTTAAAATCTTTAATTCTTACATGCGTTCCCAAACATGAACTCCCCTCCCACCTCCCTCCCCATAACATCTCTCTGGGTCATCCCCATGCACCAGCCCCAAGCATGCTGTATGCTGCATCAGACATAGACTGGCGATTCGATTCTTACATGATAGTATACATGTTAGAATGCCATTCTCTCAAATCATCCCACCCTCTCCCTCTCCCTCTGAGTCAAAAGGGAACCCTCCTACACTGTTGGTGGGAATGCAAACTAGTACAGCCACTATGGAGAACAGTGTGGAGATTCCTTAAAAAATTGCAAATAGAACTACCTTATGACCCAGCAATCCCACTGCTGGGCATACACACCGAGGAAACCAGAACTGAAAGAGACACATGTACCCCAATGTTCATTGCAGCACTGTTTATAATAGCCAGGACATGGAAGCAACCTAGATGTCCATCAGCAGATGAATGGATAAGAAAGCTGTGGTACATATACACAATGGAGTATTATCCTGACTTTAAAAATGCAGAATTTCTGATATAGTTGAAGCTCCAGGGTTTCCTCTTCCAGATCTCATTTGTTCCCCTAACTACCATAGCCAATGGTTCCTACTCTGAACTTGCTGTTTATCATTCTCAAGCATTTCTTTTTGTATTTCCCTTGCAGAGTCATCCAGGTCAGAAGCAAGAATGCTAGAGTCTTTATACTTCTGCCTCTTTCAGTGGCAGTTATTGGTCCAAGGCTGTCCTTGGTGGGATATAAATCCCATGTTGCTTCTCAGGTCTTTCTGCTGCAGGCAAAGTAGATGCCAGCAGCCTTTAGGACAGTCTTCTGATAAAGCCCCAGATGCTGACTGTTGGAGCAAAGGTATGACTGAGCAGGATGCTATGGGGTTTTCCTGGGGGTAGACTGCCCCATGTCTTCTGCCTGACTCTTGTTTGTAGAAAAACTTTACCCTCCTTGGCCTTCCCTGAGTTCCAAAGAATAAATTTAATCACAGAAGTGAGAAAATGAAGAAACAAACAAACAAAAAAGAGTCAAGCAGGACAAGAGAAAAAATACTTCAGCCATTAAACAAAGGTAAACACCTTTAGTTATTCTTCAAGGGTATTAATAACTTGGCTAACCACAATGGTGTGGTCACTCACTCAGAGCCAGACATCCAGGAGTGTGAAGTCAAGTGGGCTTAGGAAGCAGTATTATGAACAAAGCTAGTGGAGGTGATTAAATTTCAGCTGAGCTAATTAAAATCCTAAAAGATGATGATGTTAAAGTACTGCACTCACTATGCCAGAAAATTTGGAAAACTCAGCAGTGGCCACACGATTGGAAAAAGTCAGTTTTCATTCTAATCCCAAAGAAGACCAATGCCAAAGAATGTTCAAACTATCGCACAATTGCATTTATTTCACATGCTAGCAAGGTAATGCTCAAAATCCTTCAAGCTAGGCTTCAACAGTACGTAAACTGAGAACTTGCAGATGTACAAGCTGGATTTAGAAAAGGCAGAAGAACCAGAGATCAATTGCCATCATCCATTGGATCATAGAAGAAGCAAGAAAATTCCAGAAGAAAACATCTACTTCTGCTTCACTGACTATGGTAAAGACTTTGATTGTGTGGATCACTACAAACTGTGGAAAATTGTTACAGAGATGGGAATACCAGACTACTTTCCCTGTCTCCTGAGAAATCTGTATGCAGGTCAAGAAGCAACAGTTAGAAATGGACATGGAACAATGGACTGGTTCAAAGTTGGGAAAGGAGTATGTCAAGGCTGTATATTGTCACCTTGCTTATTTAACTTACAAGCAGACTACATCAAGTGAAATGCTGGGTTGGAAGAAGCACAAGCTGGAATCAAGATTGCCTGGAGAAATGTGAACAACCTCAGCTATGCAGATGAAATCACCCTAATGGTAGAAACCCAAGAGGAACTAAAGAGCCTCTTGATGAAGGTGAAAGAGGAGAATGAAAAAGCTGGCTTAAAACTTAACATTAAAAAAATGAACATCATGATATCTGGCCCCATCACTTTGTGGCAAATAGATGGGGAAACAATGGAAACAGTGACAGACTTTATTTGGGGGGGCTCAAAAATAGCTGCAGCTGATGACTGCAGCCATGAAATTAAAAGAAACTTGTTTCTTGGAAGAAAAGCTATGACACAACTAGACAGCATATTAAAAAGCAGAGATATTACTTTGCTGACAAAAGTCTGTCTAGTCAAAGCTATGGTGTTTTCAGTAGTCATATACCGATGTGAGAGTTGGGCTCTAAAGAAGGCTGAGCACCAAAGAAGAATTGATGCTTTTGAACTGTGGTGTTGGAGGAGACTCTTGTCCCTTGGACAGCAAAGAGATCAAGCCAGTTGCTCCTAAAGGAAATCAACCCCAAATATTTATTAGAAGACCTGATGCTAAAGCTGAAGCTCCAACACTTTGACCACCTGATGCAAAGAGCTGACTCACTAGAAAAGACCCTGATGCGGGGAAGATTGATGGAATGAGAAGGGGGTGATAGAGGATGAGATGGTTGAATGGTATCATTGACTCAACGGGCATGAGTTTAAGCAAACAATCGGAGACAGTGAATGACAGGGAAGTCTAGCATGCTGCAGTCCATATGATCATGAAGAGCTGGCTGACAACTGAATAGCAACAAGGGCTATAGATAGTACTTTGAGCCATAACTTTTGGGTTGTTTTGCTGAAACCACCACCAGGTGGAAGAAGTTAACTGCATGTTGACCAAAAGCACAAAGACCCTACATGTATTGGAATCAGACAGAAGATTGATGATATTGACTCCTGACTACCTTACTACCAACCAATCAGAAGAACGTCTATGAGCTGATCATACACCTCAAAACACTATCCCTTATCCTGTCTTTAAAAACCTTTCCCTAAAGCCACTGGCAGGTCTGAGTGTATTTTAGCATTAGCTGCCTGTACTCTTTGTTTGGCGCCTGCAATAAACTCTGCATTTTCCTTCACCACAATCTGTTGTCAGTATATCACCTTTACTGTACGCAGGCAAATGGACCCAAGTTTGGTATGGTAACAAATGCATGTTAGGAGCCTGGGTACTTAACAATGGTAAAAGGAATATGAAATACAGGAAGCACACTGTCAATATCTACTACCTGTCCTATCACATGGATACATCATGATTTATTTTTTTGTTGGTGGATATTTAATTCAAGTGACTATTTATTCCAGTTTTTAAGAGCAGATGCTAAGAATGACATTAAAATAGACATTTTTAAGGCATCTTTAAGCATTCCCTAAAAACTTATTTTGTTTTTAAATTTAAGAAGTAAGTCTCTCATAAAGTCCTCCTCTATGAGAAGTCAGCTGAAGAGGTAGAAAACTGTTTATTCAGTACTGTCAGAGATGAAGTCATCTGGGAAATGATCTAGAACTCCTTCTCATAGTAGGAAACCTGTCTTGATGCCTTAGGTCCAGATGTTCCAGGTGAGGGCTCTTTGCTGAAGTTTGGGGCAGAGACCGTGTCTTGGCCTCCTAAGATACCCTCATGAAAGAAGATCTTCCATTTCCCAGGGCAATTTCAAGTCCTTTAAAAATCCAGTTTATACCTTGCTTAATCCTCAGTTTTCTGTTTAATGTTTTAAAACATATGTTTCATCTTTAGTGTCTTTTTTCATTACTTGTTCAATTAATATTTACTTTTTTTTTCTTTTCTTTAGTGGGAATCAGGAGATATTTGCAAAAGGGGACAGGGTGATTGCCCAAACTCAAGACAAAGAGGATTGGTATTTGTTTTTCTTTCCTCATCTCCCATCTCTTCCCACACACTTCAGTTCAGTTCAGTTCAGTTCAGTCGCTCAGTCGTGTCCGACTCTTTGCGACCCCATGAATCACAGCATGCCAGGCCTCCCTGTCCATCACTATCTCCTGGAGTTCACTCAGACTCACGTCCATCGAGTCAGTGATGCCATCCAGCCATCTCATCCTGGGTCGTCCCCTTCTCCTCCTGCCCCCAATCCCTCCCAGCATCAGAGTCTTTTCCAATGAGTCAACTCTTCGCATGAAGTGGCCAAATTACTGGAGCTTCAGCTTTAGCATCATTCCTTCCAAACAAATCCCAGGGTTGATCTCCTTCAGAATGGATTGGTTGGATCTCCTTGCAGTCCAAGGGACTCTCAAGAGTCTTCTCCAACACCACAGTTCAAAAGCATCAATTCTTCGGCAATGAGCCTTCTTCACAGTTCAACTCTCACATCCATACATGACCACTGGAAAAACCATAGCCTTGACTAGGCGGACCTTAGTTGGTAAAGTAATCTCTCTGCTTTTGAATATACTATCTAGGTTGGTCATAACTTTTCTTCCAAGGAGTAAGTGTCTTTTAATTTCATCCTCTGCAGTGATTCTGGAGCCCCCAAAAATAAAGTCTGACACTGTTTCCACTATTTCCCCATCTATTTCCCATGAAGTGATGGGACCGGATGCCATGATCTTCGTTTTCTGAATGTTGAGCTTTAGGCCAACTTTTTCACTCTCCTCTTTCACTTTCATCAAGAGGCTTTTTAGCTCGTCTTCACTTTCTGCCATAAGGGTGGTGTCATCTGCATATCTGAGGTTATTGATATTTCTCCCGGCAATCTTGATTCCAGCTTGTGTTTCTTCCAGTCCAGCATTTCTCATGATGTACTCTGCATATAAGTTAAATAAGCGGGGTGACAATAGACAGCCTTGATGTACTCCTTATCCTATTTGGAACCAGTCTGTTGTTCCATGTCCAGTTCTAACTGTTGCTTCCCACATGCTTAGTTCTTAAATTTTGAGAAACTAAAAAGATCTCTGTCTCCTATTTGAGCTCTGGATGGTCTTCAGGACATAAAAGGAAGTCCTGTGGGACAGGATAGCTGCCTGAATCATACATGTACAATGCTTTTGACATCTTGACAATACACCAGAGGGAGTAAGTATAGTTTTCCACCCAAAGAGCACATTACTTTTCACTAATTTGCCAAAGAATATTCAAAGCAGTGCTGATTTGTCCATGCAATTCACAAACTATGTATACAAAGACTACAAGGACATCCAGGAGAGGAAATCCAACTGTGTAAATCTCCAACTTGGACACATTTGTTTAAGTCCCAAAGAGAAATTGTGAAAGATGTGATGGGGTAACGTTGCTTAAGGAGGACCCCTTAAATGAAGGCAAATCTTGTTGCAGTTTTAATGTTAGGATCTTTTCATTCAAGTATTAGAATTTCCATTTTAATGGCCTGGCTTAAGGATAAACAACTAACATACGACCACAGAAAATAACCAAACTGATATTTTGTGGAAAATTTAACATATCTAACTGTTTTCAGCTCTCTAGGAGATGATTAGTGTGATGGATTGAATGTTTGTGTTGCTTCAAAAATTGTATGTTGAAGCCCTAACCACCTCATGCGATGATGTTCAGAAGTGGAGGCTTTGGGGGTTATTAGGATTGGATGAGGTCATGAGGGTGGAACCCCAGTGATGGCATTTGTGTCCTGATAACTTCCCTGGTGGCTCAGATGGTAAAGCGTATGTCTACAATGCGGGAGACCTGGGTTCGATCCCTGGGTTGGGAAGATCCCCTGGAGAAGGAAATGGCAATCCACTCCAGGACTATTGCCTGGAAAATCCGATGGACAGAGGAGCCTGGTAGGCTACAGTCCATGGGGTCGCAAAGAGCTGGACACGACTGAGTGACTTCACTTCACTTCACTTCACTTCAAGAAGCAGAGAGCTCTCTTTTAATCACGTAAGAACACAGTGAGAGGGTAGTTTTCTACAGGTCAGGAAGAGAGCTCTCACCAGGGAATTGAATAAGCCAAAGCCTTGATGCTGGACTTTCCGCCTTCGGAACTGGGGGAAATAAATTCCTATTGCTTAAGCCAGTCAGTCTGTGGAATTTTGTCATGGCAGCCCAAACTGATTAACAGAGTCAGGTGAAGAAAATTTCTAATATGTCTGAAAATCTGATTATATGCTTAAAATTAGAATGTGCAGCTCGAGAATCAAAGTTTTATAAACTATAAAATATCTCAGTAATAGGTCTTCATCCATCATAAACTCCATGTTCTATGAAGTTTCTTAGTGTTAGAATCCACTGGAGGAGCTCTTAAACTATGTTAACATCTTTCTTAAGATGGACACGAGGGCTTGAGACACCTCTAACTAAGCTGACCAACATCAGGGAGCTCAATTTTTACAATCCTTTTTGCTCTGAACTTCTTTTGATAACATTGTACCAAAAAAATCTTTATCAATATTTTCCATATATATGAAAAATGCAGTGCATAGTATGAGGACTCAGAAATACTGTCAGTGTATGGCACTACAACAAGAGACGTTATTTCTGGATTTACAAAGATGGCAGGGAACCAGCATTTTCCACTTTATTATAGGAAGTAACTCATCTTAGAAATTCAGTGAAAAAGACTGCATCTGACATGAACTTTGAGCAAATGTATTGATAGAAATGACAAGATATAGAAAGGAGTCATTGAAAACTGGAAAAGGAACTCAGATTAGACAAAAATAGACTATTGTCTTAGATACTTTTTATGAATTATTTACTGGGAAGAAATTAGAATTTAACATTAGAATACTATTTTCTTATATTGAGTAGACTTATGATTAATGTAATGTCTGATAAAATGTATTTTATTTTCATAACATAGGTTCAGGGCATTTTAAGTAATCTTTTTGTCATCCCCAAAGATCTAGAATTGAAGAAGAGTCTCCAGACATTGTCATCTATTGATACCCTCACTGGCAGAGCCTCTGTGACTGTGATAGCTTAGATTCTCGGTCAGTACAGACAAAATCAGGTAAGAAGTCATCCTGCAGAATGCTGTTTTAACGGGGGCATATTTCTGCCACATTGTGCCACATCCATGATCATTTTTGTTTTCCTTATTCTTGTTTATTTCTTGTAAATTGTGGCATAACACCCCTTATCCTCTTGTGTATCTTGCATTTTTCTGGGAGAGTTATATTCAAGCTACATACATTGAAGGATAGGACTTTACAGTGTGGTCCTAATACCTTTCAAATCACAATGTTCATTTTCATCTGTACTGTGCTTCCTGTCAATGTGAATGGCAAGATGGCTACAATTTAGACAGTAAAGGGACATGTGGAGTTTAAAAAAACTTCTACTAGAAATGTGATCCATGAGGTGGATGAAACTGGAGCCTATTATACAGAGTGAAGTGAGCCAGAAAGAAATACAGTATACTAACACAGATATATGGAATTTAGAAAGATGGTAACGATAACCCTGTATGCAAGACAGCAAAAGAGACACAGATGTATAGAACAGACTTTTGGACTCTGTGGGAAAGGGAGAGGGTGGGATGATTTGGGAGAATGGCATTGAAACATGTATACTATCAGGTAAGAAACGAATCGCCAGTCTAGGTTCGATGCATGATACTGGATGCTTGGGGCTGGTGCACTGAGATGACCCAGAGAAATGGTACGGGGAGGGAGGAGGGAGGGGGGGTTTAGGATGGGAAACACATGTATACCTGTGGTGGATTCATGTTGATGGATGGCAAAATCAATACAATATTGTAAAGTAATTAACCTCCACTTAAAATAAATATATTTATATTAAAAAAATAAAAAGAAAAAAAATGTGACCCAGATTAGCCTAAAATATTCAAAGTTAGAAAGCTAGTAAAAATGAATATACAGCAATATTTCAAAAATCAAGAAAACAGTACAAAGGAAGTATAATGGATATTTTATCTTAAGATTGTTATTATAATCTTTTCTCCCGCAATGTTTTATAAGTTTTCAAGAGTAGGAATTTAAAAATATTTAGCCAAAAACAGAATTCAAAATAACAGAGAAAATGTCCTGTTTTGTTTTTGAGAGTTCCTTATATTTTCTTGTTTCAGGATGAGGAACAAAAATTCAAATAGTTTTCCACATAATCTTACTAGGTGCTAAATTGGCTTATATTTTTTCTAGATTATTTCTAGCACTTGAATAAATCTGTAATAGTGTTGGTGGGATGGAGGAAATTCTTACTTGAACAAATGCCTAAATTTTGGCATTATATAACGTGTGTATAATCTATGGTAAACCAAGACAATGTTTTATTCAAAGGTAACTTATGTATTACCACCCTCATGTCCAAAATAAATGTGGGGAAACATATCCATAAACTTTGTATCATTTATTTCTCTAAAACAGAGTACTAGTAATAGAATACTAGTGCTTGTAGTTGCTATTCTTTTTTCTGGTAATTTTCCTTACGTAACAGAAAATCCACTTGAGTAGTTTATATTTCAATACTCTTTTCTGGTTTAACCCTTGACCATTTCTCTCTTCATTAACTAGGGTTTAATCGAGTTGCTGTTTTTTAATCTACCCTTTCTCCCCTTGTATATATCAATTGGATATAGGCTACTGTGTCCCAATCTGCAGAATCTGTCATTGCTTTGAATCTTCCAAGAATCATGGTTGCCCTCTTGCCCTTTGAAATATCTTCAAGTTCTCTGAAGTGTCCTCAGAAGCATGAGTTTCATTTATATGCAAGAAAACTTAGCATTGGCATTTAAAAATGTCAATGAAAAGTCTGCATGTTTTATTTTCTTTTCCCATTAAGTTTTTTTCTGCTTCTTTGTCTTCCACCCAATTTATTTTAAACTTGCTGCTTTCACTTACTTTAACAATCCTTCTTCTGACTTTACATTTAATCTTTTCACTGGGATTATTTTTCCACTAAAAACACGGACCGAATCATTTTAAAGTACAGTATTGGAATCCCAATGTAAATGTGGGTAATTTCTCAGTTAAATACTAGAAATCAGTTTTCTCTTATCCTTCCTTCCTTTTATGGGTAAATAGTTCAGAGTTATTAAGCTTTAGTAAACGGCACATAAGTCAAATCTTGTGAACTAGGACTTATTAAAATGTACATCTTCTATCTCACACAATACTAAACTAAGAAAAATATTTGATTTACGAAAAGCTTTTAAAATGTCCTGTGTCCCATGCATGCACCACAAGGGGGCATATGTGTACAAGTATTTCATGACACTAAGGTAGCATCATTTATGATGATTATATGCAAGTATTATTTTGTTTTATCATGCTTTTATGTCTTTTTTCTAGTATGTGTACTTTTTATAAAGTGATCCTAAGACTACTTTTTAATGTTGAGTGTGGAGGATGAATTTCACTGTAGAACCAGAAGATATATTCTAGGCTAAAGCTCTAGAAACTGCAATTCCAGCAGTTTCTTCTATTTCCCATAAATCACATTGGAGTTCAAGCAAAATCTAATCATGTCCAAGTACACTGAAACCTCATAAACTTTAGAGATATTAAACATTCAATGGTATATTCTGAAATATACATAACTGTTTTAAAACTCTGAGATAAAATTCAGCACCAGGTCAGCTACATGGCTGTTGAGGAGTTATCCAAGTTTCGGCCACAGTTACAGTTGTTTCATGATTTATTTTCACAGAATTTACAAGCCTTGGATAAGTTCCCAAAGAGGGTCATACATTTCTACATCAGTCAATAAATGACTGTTTATTGGGAAAAAATGACCATCACAGATCACCTAAAGAGAAGAAGCTACATGAAGGTAGCAAAGTGGAGGCTACTGAGGCCATCAGAACAAAGGCTAACAAAGGAATAAAACATTAACATCAGGGCTAACAATTTCACTCTTTACTATTAAGCATATTTTACATCATAAACCATCTCCTATAAGAAACTGAAACAAAATGCTTGGGCTACACGGAATATATATTAAAAGAATAAGGTCTCAGTGTGAACACCGTCCATGGCTCTCCTCTTCCCTCTATCCCACCCTTTTCCCATTGTATGGACAAATCTTTTACCTGCTTGTGACTTTTGTCTTATTTAATGACATGTAAGGCTGGAGGAGGAATAATTGGATATGTGTCTAGGTTATATTAGGGCAGTTAAGCCAAATGGACTTTCAGATAGTCTGTTTCACAAACATCTGGGTGTTCATTAAAAACACAGATTTCCAGATCATGCCTTGCTACTCCTCCCCCAGACCTATGGAATGAAAATGACTCTCTGGGGCTGGGAATTGGGAATAAGCATTTTAAATAAATGCCTTAGGTGATTTTTTATGCTGTTCATCTTAATAGCAGCTATAATCCATATTTTAACTTATTATCTTGTTGATTTTTATTTATCTGTAGAGAGGAGACAGTTTTAACAAGTCTATTCAAGATGTGGCTATAAATTCCAAGTTTATCACCCACTGTGAATTCTACCATATTATGTCTATAGTGTTTTCTTCATTATTTAATGATTCCATTTACATACTGGCCTATTGTAATGCCTTGATTATGAAATTGTATGGAAGGTGGGGTGTATATGAGGGCACAATAACTTATCCCTTGCTTTAATTAGTTATTTTCTATTAATAATGCAACTTGGTTCTATTGAATTTATGTTTTTCTTAGTAGCAGTTATTTTTAAAGGCAAATGTATTTGCAACTTAACCAGGAAAAGTGAGAGAGAAAAGAGACAGAGATCTTGGCTCTCAGAAAATTATATGCTATAAACACTAAAATTAAAAATGTTATCTTCCTTTTACTTTTATAGCATATATGAAAAACAAAGTTTTGAACAACTAAAAAGAACAAGGTAATGATTTAGTTTCTATTAAAAAAAAAAGAGAATTAAGGATCAGAATGTATTAGGACCCAAATTATGCAAAATATCCAGGCAAGAGTAATCTAGAGAACATTATCTTTATGTATAATTCATTTGGCAGCTGCCTATTTGTGACACATATTATACACTGATTAAGAGCATGGTTAAACAATTGAATGATGTGCATGGTTCATATAATAACTCTGTTCTTACTGCAAGTTTAAAGAAGCAAAACTGGGAATAGTGAAACTTGGTGTTTTCATGTTAATTAGAACAGTCATGATCTGAATAATGCTAATAATTATGGAATGTGAATGCATTCAGAGCTCTTCTTGCAGAACGAGAGGTCCAAGGGAGTATTTTGGGGAAGTTCTTTGCAGTGGCCTGTAAGTAAACCATGGTTGTAAGTGTTTGCCCTAAGAAAACATGATGAGTAAGTAGCTAGCATAAAGCAACCAAGGGGTAGTCAGGCAATAAACAGAGACAAAGGGAAAAAAGTATTTATTTCTTAACAAGGATGCTGATAAAATTTTCAGTGTTTGAAATTCAATTCTGTGTTTCTTGAAAGTACACTTCAAAATTTGATAGCACTTTCTCTAGCCTTTGATTTCCTAAGCACTGCTTATAGGCTTGGAAAAGTTGATGATTGTGGGGAGTAATGGTAGGCCCTGGGGTGACAATTAAGGGACAGGTTTTGAATTTGAAACTCTGTGGAAGAATTTGAGGCTTCTTGGAATATTGCCCAGAATTCCATTAAAAAAATCAGTAATGGTAATGTTCATTTCCTTAATCTCTTCATCTTTCGTTTAAAACTGTTGCCCAGTGAAATGACCTACAGCCATTTTTTTGTTTAGAAAAGTTACATGGAAACAATCAAGCAAACATGTTGCCTATTCACTGATTAATACCAGGGAGAAAAAAATTTAAATATACTGAGCAGAAGGATGTCCTGGCACTCTCCCAGGAGGTATTTCTCTATTTCTATAACATACATTGTTTTCTTTCTCTTGGCATGAATGTAAAATATTCATTGCAGAATAACTTTAACAGCTCAGTAAACAAAAGAAAAATAAACATTTTGAAATATCTGTGCATTTGTAATATATATATATATTACCAGAGACCAAGAGATCATTCTCATTTCTCAATCTTCAGAGACTTTCAACTTCTGCTATTCATTACCTTCTGAAGCATGGGCTTCAGAGATGAGAAACAGAAGGCAGTTTGTATATGACAAGAGAGAATTTGCAGTGGGAAGTTTTGTGAAAGAAGGAGGATTCAATTATGGAACAGATTCTCTCCTTTAACAATGTCATTATGGCAATAATTAATTGACTGTTTACAAGGTAATAGCCATATGACTTGAGCACATCACAATTACTTTGGCCTCAATTTCTTTACTTGTTAATAAATAAAAATAAATACACACATGGACACACACACACTCACATATATTGGTAGAGCTATTGATACAAGATATCCAACTATCTTCGCCACTCTATTTTCTATTCCAGCTTACACCAAGCTTCCATCATTTCCTGGCTAAGGGTGCAAATGCGTCTTTTGCTCTCTCTCTTTTCTCTACAATTCATTCCCTACATATCGGACAGAATGAGCTCTTGAAAAATAAAATTTCTGTTATGTCATCAGGTGCTTAAAATTTTCCAATGGATTCCTTTCATAGTCTACTCCTTTCCATGACCTTCAAGCTGTAGTTTCCTATCCCCTTCCCTGATCTCTTAGTGGGTCAACCATCCTGGCCTTACTCCTACTTCTGAACTATGCCAAACTTGTTCCCTAAGGCTTAGCATCTGTATTTCTTTCCTTTCACCTTAGAACATCTGGCTCCAGATCTTTTCATGGCTGGTACCTTTATAATTTTCAGGTCTCATTTCAAATGACACTTCATTAAAGAAGTATTTTCTGACTGTGCTTCCAAGGTAGCTTCTCGTTTATTTTTTATAATTTTATAATATATCCAGCATCTGTCACTAAGATTGAGATTCATCTTTCTCTTACTTTTAAAACTTCATTTATTATCTTTATCCTTTAAAAAAATTTTGTTTATTGTCTTTATAATAAAGATTATCAGTGCTGTATGCTCCATAAGAAAAGCTTGTTTACTGCAATATTTTCAATTCCCAGAACAGTACCTGGCACATAGTAGGCACTCAACAAAGGGGTTGTATAAAGTCTCTCAGACTGTACTTACACATGATTATTTAATGTCTGTCTTCTCCACAGACCAGCTTAGCATCCAATTATATTAAGAAATACATGTTAAATGAATAAATTATGATTACTGAATCACCAAACTAATTGTATATTTATAGTCTGCTTAGCTAACCTAGTCCGTTTGTACGACTGAGGTGACATTTTAATCACTCATGTTTTCATTCTCTTATTTACATTATCTATCAATCTGGAGGTTTTCTTATGTGTTGATTACTGTATCAGAACGTCTTCAGGTACAGGTCACAGAGTCATAGAAGGTCCATTTCTCAGGAGCTTAAGTAAATAAAATATTTAACTAAATTATAAACGAATAACTAGAATAAATGGATTCTGTATTGACACGGATACTTAACATTTTCATTAGAGGGCCAGGTTCTTTTGTGCTCTTACCTGGCCATCGTGAGCACTGGGCTTGTCTCCTTAGGCTTGTTGCCTCATGACTAAAACACGGCTGTCATCATCCCAAGCCTATGTCCTGCCAAAGCTATATTCGAGGCAACAAAGGAAAGAAAGGCCAACACTACAAAGCTCTCCCTGTAAGCCTATTTGCAGTAGACCTCAACCCCCACAATTTCTCCAAAGTTGCCAAACTCACTTCCCTTTACATTTAAATGACTTTTCAAAGAGCAAAATTTAAGTGTTAAAGGAGAATAGTATAAATATGTATGAATTATGATTTATTTTCTGGGTCTGAGTTCATTATCAACATCCAAATAAAGATTTTATTAGCAAGGAGAAGAATGATAAGAGAGGCTGGGTAGGCAGCTAATAGGGCCTGCCATAAACAGCATAAATAACTGATAATCTTTTTCAATTTACTTACCATTGATGTGAAGCTCCTTAAACTGGGAATAAGTAAGCTTTTCACAGAGCTTTCATGTGATTTATACTATATTTATAATGTTTTTCTTTCCAGTTTTCTATTGTCAGAGGGGGGAAAAAGTCCTTTTTCTGACATCAGAGATGAAACTGGCAATTAAGCATTAGAATGACTTCATTTCTTAAGATAGTATCTCTGAAACTCAAGGGCTAAAGTCAGCAGCTTTGTGTACACTGTCTTATTTTGTCTTTTTTCTGCACAAGCAAGATGGGCCAATGAACATGGTGCTTTCCGCTCGCTGAACATCTGCTGATTGATCTTCCTCAGTAAATCAATTTAGTCTGGGTTTGTTCTAAAATCACTAGGAGCAGGGAGAATAACTCTGAATTAGACAGTGTTGGATGTTGCTAAAACAAAAACAAGCAGTACTTGGTATTTCCTACAATTTATGGTTAATCATCAAGATGTAGGCCAAACGTCTTCAGATTTGTGACTGGCCTTCGATTATTCCTCATTGATTAGCATTTACACTAGAAGGGCTGGATATATTTCAGATTGTTTGTAGGTATTAAAATATTATGTACTCTGTGCTTTTATAGACAATTTGTCTTGGGTCTTGTAGAATTTTCCCTTCTGTTAATACCCTGACCCATTGTAATAACTGCTTCAATGTCTGTAACATTTTCTGCTTTCCATTGTAATTTTTTCCTCTTCTTATGATACATTAAGGATTGTTTTAGGTTTACTCATTTGGTGGGTTGTGATTAACAGTCATATCAGAGAAGAAATTAATGTAATTTTACTGAAAACAATGTGCTTATAGTTTCAATCACTTTCTTCCTACCATTTTCTTATTCAGCAATTAACAAAGCAGACACTAAGTAGTATATTAATCTTGCTGTTTAAAGCGTTAAAACATGTAAAAGATAAATATCCTGCTCTCTAAGGTTTTATAAAAAGCTAGAGGGATTCATTACTACTTATAATTACTACTTATAACTCACCCCAAACCTGAGAACTGATCAGCAATATCAGTTTCTCAGTGGTCTCTTGTCTTCAATAATGCCTTCCAAGGTCTAAGGCCTTCGAGTCCTTTCTTTAAAATGCATATTGGAGAGACACAGGGCTGACATCTACAAAGGGGTTGCTTCTGTGCGTGCTTTGCGCAAATGACAGATGGAGGTTTTCCCACAGTGTGGCTTGGCTTCTTAATGGTATGCGTGAATGGACAAGATGGTCCTCTCTGGCTTCAAGATTTCTTATAGAGCTGTTTGCACAGGTCTTTTCTATTCTGTGTATGATAATCTTCAAACCTTTTCCATGTGTTTCACTACCAAGACCTCTGTAATGATCACAAATCCTTATTTCCTAAGCTCCAAAGATAAGACTTTTAGGAAATAATTCTTTAGATATTATCTGTGCTATTGTTGATTCCTATTTCCATCTAATGCTTTGTGGTTCAGTCGCTAAGTCGTGTCTGACTCTTTAAGACCCTATGGACTGTAGTACTCCAGGCTCCTGTGTCCTCCACTATCTCCCAGAGTTTGCTCAAATTCATATCCACTGAGTTGGTGATGCTATCTAACCATCTCATTCTCTGCTGCTCTCCTCTTCTTTTGCCCTCAATCTTTCCCAGTATCAGGATCTTTTCCAATGAGCTGGCTCTTCACATCAGGTGGCCAAAGCACTGGAGCTTCAGCTTCAGCATCAGTCCTTCCAATGAATATTCAGGACTGATTTCCTTTATGGTTGATTGATTTGATCTCCTTGTAGCCTGAGGAACTCTCAAGAGTCTTCTTCAGCACCACAATTTGAAAGCATCAATTAATGCTTAAGTCTGACATTGTCAATTCATCCAAAGAAGTGTACGCCTCCTGGCAGAACTGTACCAGAAAACTACCATTAAAATTTTTGGTCTCTCAGCCTTGATCCAAGCCAGTATGTATGATGTTCACTTCTTCAACAGTTATTGGGTATTATTGGATATTGTGGCTCTGCACTTAGCTCATGTTCTCTCTGGTTTAGTGTAAAGCTTTGTTGCCCTTTCATTTCTGTTGTGGATTTGCTTTCTGGCATTTGGACTCAAAGTCTGGATATACTAATTCTGAAGAATATAATTTTTAAACATTAGATCATTAGAGTACCCTTTATAAAAGCTTATACTGACAAAAATTAATAAAAACTGTCAGAATTTCTGACTATGAATTAGTCCATCATATAAACACTGGTTGGCTCAAGGGCACTTTTCTCCCATTGAATTAAGGAAACCTAAAATTGGCATATTGATTTCTTTCTCTTCTGCTAATTACAATGGTCTGCATATTTAACTGATTTCGACTGACTTCTATCATAATATTCTTATCCATCAGAGGGCAGACAGAATGAAAGCCACAATCACAGAAAACTATCCAAACTGACCACATGGATCACAGCTTTGTCTAACTCAGTGAAACTATGACCCATGCTATGTAGGGCGACCCAAGAGGGACAGGTCATGGTGGAGAGTTCTGACAAAATGTAGTCCACTGGAGAAGGGAATGGCAAACCACTTCAGTATTCTTGCCTTGAGAATCCCATGAACAGTATGAAAAGGCAAAAAGATATGACACTGAAAGATAAACTCCCCAGGTCGGTAGCCACCTAATATGCTACTGGAGAAGCGTGGAGAAATAGCTCCAGAAAGAATGATGGAGCCAAAGCAAAAACAGTGCACAGCTGTGGATGTGACTAGTGATGGAAGCAAAGTCTGATGCTGTAAAGAACAATATTGCATAGGAACTTGGATTGTTAGGTCCATGAATCAAGGCAAATTGGAAGAGTTCAAACAGGGGATGGCAAGAGTGAACATCACCATTTTAGGAAACAGTATACTCAAATGGACTGGAAAGGGCAAATTTAATTCAGATGACCATTACATCTACTACCATGGGCCAGAATCCCTTAGAAGAAATGGAGTATCTCTCATAGCCAACAAAAGAGTCCAAAATGCAGTACTTGGGTGCAATCTCAAAAATGACAGAAGGATCTCTGTTAATTTCCATTCAGTATCACAGCAATCCTAGTCTATGTCCCAGCCAGTAATACTGAAGAAGCTGAAGTCGAACGGTTCTAAGACCTACAAGACTTTTTAGAACTAACATCAAAAAAAAAGATGTCCTTTTCATCACAGGGGACTGGAATGAAAAAGTAGGACTCAAGAGATACCTGGAGTAGCAGGCAAATTTGGCCTTGGAGTACAAAATGAAGCAGGGTAAAGACTAACAGAGTTTTGCCAGGAGAATGCATTGGTCACAGCAAACACCTTCTTCCAACAACACAAGAGATGATTCTACATATGGACATCACCAGATAGTCAACAGTTAAATCAGATTGATTATATGGATTGATTATAATATATATATTCAATATATATTGATATACTGAATATATATTGATTATATTATTTGCAGCCAAAGATGGAGAAGCTCTATACAATCAGCAAAAGCAAAACAGGAGCTGACTGTGGCTCAGATCATGAATTTCTTTTGCAAAATTCAGACTTAAAATGAAGAAAGTAGGGAAAACCACTGGACCATTCAGGTATGACCAGGGTTATAAATAAATCATATATGAATTATAAATCAAATGCCTTAGATTATACAGTGGAAGTGACAAACAGATTCAAAGGATTAGATCTGATAGATAGAGTATCTGAAGAACTATGGATGGAGGTTCATATCATTGTATAGGAGGCAGTGACCAAAAACCAACCCCAACAAAAAGAAGTGCCAAAAGGCAAAATGGTTGTCTGAAGAGGCCTTACAAATAACCGAGAAAAGAAGAGAAATGAAAGCCAAGGAGAAAAGGAAAGATATAAGCATCTGAATGTAGAGTTCCAAAGAATAGCAGGAGAGATAAGAAAACCTTCCTCTGTGATCAATGCAAAGAAATAGAGGAAAATAATAGAATGGGAAAGACTAGAGAACTCTTCAAGAAAATCAGAGTAACCAAGGGAACTTTTCATGCAAGGATGAGCTCAATAAAGGACAGAAATGGTATGGACCTAACAGAAGCAGAAGTAAGAAGAGATGGCAAGAATACACAGAAGAACTGTACAAAAAAGATCTTAAGGACCAGGATAACATGATAGTGTGATCACTCACCTAGAGACAGACATCCTGGAATGCAAAGTCAAGTGGGCCTTTGGAAGCAACACTATGAACAAAGCTAGTGGAGGTGATGGAATTTCATTTGAGCTATTTCAAATCCTAAAGATAATGCTGTGAAAGTGCTGCACTCAACATGCCAGCAAATTTGGAAAACTCAGCAGTGGCCACAGGACTGGAAAACAGGTTTCATTCCGATCCCAAAGAAAGGCAATGCCAAAGAATGCTCAAACAACCACACAATTGCACTCATTTCACATGCTAGCAAAGTAATGCTCAAAATTCTCCAAGCTGGGCTTCAATAGTATGTGAACTGAGAAATTCCAGATGTTCAAGCTGGATTTAGAAAAGGCAGAGGAACAAGAGATCAAATTGCCGATATCCATTGGATCATTGAAAATACAAGAGTTCCAGAAAAACATCTACTTCTGCTTTATTGACTACATCAAATCTTTTCACTGTGTGGATCACAACAAACTGGAAAATTCTTCAAGAGATGTTAATACCAGACCACCTTACCTGCCTCCTGAGAAATCTGTATGCAGGTCAAGAAGCAACAGTTAGAACCACACATGGAACAATGGACTAGTTTCAACCTGGGAAAGGATTATATATTGTCCTTTACAAGGATATACAAGGCTATATATTGTCACTCAGCTTATTTAACTTATATGCAGAGTATAACATGCGAAATGCCAGGTTGGATGAATCACAAGTTGGAATCGAGTTTCCTGGGAAACTCATATCAATAACCTCAGGTATGCAGATGATACCACTCTTATGGCAGAAAGCAAAGAGGAACTAAAGAACCTATTGATCAAAGTGAAAGAGCAGAGTGAAAAAGTTGGCTTAAAACCCAACATTCAAAAAACTAAGATTATGGCATCTGGTCCCATCACTTCATGGCAAATAGATGGGGAAACAATGGAAACAGTGACAGACTTTATTTATTTTCTTGAGCCCCAAAATCACTGCGGATGGTGACTGCAGCCATGAAAGTAAAAGACACTTGCTCCTTGGAAGAAAAGCTATGACAAACCTAGATAGCGTATTAAAAAGCAGAGACATTACTTTTGACAAAAGTCTGTCTAGTCAAAGCAATGGTTTTTCTAGTAGTTATGTATCAGATGTGAGAGTTGGAGCATAAAGAAAGCTGAGTGTCGAAGAATTGATGCTTTTAAACTGTGTTCTTGGAGAGGACTCTTGAGAGTCCCTTGGACTTCAAGGAGATCCAACCAGTTAATCCTAAAGGAAATCAGTCCTGAATATTCATTGGAAGGACTGATGCTGAAGCTGAAATTCCAATACTTTGGCCACCTGATGTGAAGAAAAGACCGTGATGCTGGGAAAAGACCCTGATGCTGGGGAAAATTGATGTCAGGAGGAGAAGTGGACCACACAGGATGATATGGTGGTGTCCATCACTGACTCGATGGACACGAGTTTGTGCATGCTCCAGGATTTGATGATGGACAGGGAAGCCTGGCATGCTGCAGTCCACGGGGTCACAAAGAGTCAGACAGGACTGAGTGACTGAACTGAACTGAATTACAAAGTTCTGTATATCTGACTGATTTCAACTGACTGCTATCATAATATCTGTCGAGTAAGAATTGTTTTTCTGGAAGAGTCAGTTTATTATTTGTCCCAAATGGCAAAGTTCCTTTCTTAGTGATAAATTTGCTTATCAAGCCAGGATTTTATTGTTTTTCATTCTTCCAAGGTTTATTTGTTCACCACCTTTTTGTTGAAAAAGTTATTTAAATCTTCACATTATAGTCTTCTGATAATATAGCTGTTTTTCTCCTGTTTTTCTTTATATTTACGCTGCTGAATTACATTTACCTAGAGGAAACTGTCATTTTCTTTTCTTGAGTTTTTCATTAAAATTCTGTGCAGAAACCTGTCCTTATTTCTCTTTATGCTAATAATATATAGCTTGGTGGGAGCTAGTAGGTTTCATGGTCCAGTACCCAAGAGTGACTTCGTGCCTGAAGCTGTCATATCACTTCCATTCTTTGCTTTGTTAAATCTTAAGGAACAATTGAAGTACAAGTTATTCTTCAGGTTGGCCTGGTTCACCTACACAGACTTAGTGTAATTTGCATTTTACCACATGGTATTAATATCTTAGCACAGTCTCATTTCTACCATTGATGACTTGATGGACAGAGAATTTTGTGATAGGCTCTCAAAGAATAACACTTTTTTTCAAAATAAAAAAAAATCAAAAATATTTCTCGCCACAGGTTCTTTTATCTAGTGCATTGGATATCATATGATTTTAAATGAAAGTGTTTAAAGGATTTTAGTGCATAACTTAAAAGTAACTCTTTTATTTAAAAAAGAAGTGAGTGAAAATTCATATTATGTTTTACTAGCAGGTAAGCATCACTGGACACAACTGAGCGACTTCACTTTCACTTTTCACTTTCATGCATTGGAGAAGGAAATGGCAACCCACTTTGGTGTTCTTGCCTGGAGAATTCCAGGGACGGGGGAGCCTGGTGGGCTGCCGTCTATGGGGTCACACAGAGTTTGACATGACTGAAGTGACTTAGCAGCTTAGCAGCCAGCATCATCTCCAGGCAAATCTCAATTATTTATGCTAAAGTGCTTAAAGGCAGAATAGTGAATGATCTAAAATACTTTTATCTCACTTTCATTAAAAATATCCACTCTTAAAGCTGGACATGTATTAAGATTTAAAAATTCACATCAAAAAGTCAACTTAGAAACACGTGAATGAGGTAAAGGAGGAAGGATTCTTAGATCTCCCCCCAGCTATATGAAACAGCTATATGAAATACATGCTCCTCATGCTCCTCCATTATTTGCTTTAAATATCTCCATGTTGTGTATAGAGCATGTCTTCTTTAATTAATTCCATGTTGGCACGGAGTGACTTTTTTCATATATTATGCAGAATAGGGGAGGTTAAGAGTTGGAGCTTAGAGAGATTTTACTAATGCAAAGTAAATAGAATTAAGATATTAAAAGAACTGTGATTATGCAGGTTATGTATTGTCAATAGTGAGACTCAATAGTTCAACTAGGAAAGTCCTTATTAGGAAATACCACTATCAAGGAGAAGAGCAAAGTTTGTCTTGGATGATACAAAGTGAACACAATTGAAAGTCAGAATCAAGGAATTTTATAAGTTTTACAGATACTGTGATAAAATGATTTTTCCATTTTGTTTTGGTCTTTAAAATAGAAGAAATGGAGCTACTCATTCTAATTAAAAGAAAAAAAAAATCACCTCTGAATAGTAACTGCCATTATTGTCATTGTCGTTTAGTTGATAAGTTGTGTTTGACTCTTTGCAATCTCATGGACTGGGCAAGAATACTGGAATGGGTTGCCATTTCTTTCTCCAAGGGATCTTCCCCGCCCAGGGATCAAACCCACGTCCCCTGTAATGGCATGCAGATTCTTTATTACTGAGCAATCTGGGAAGACCAACTGCCATTATTCCATATCTTAAATAAAATATATCACTTAAAACAGACAAGTGTGAGCCATAATATATCTCTTAATGTTCTTTTTAGGTAAATTTGACCTCATTTCCATAATTGAGAGCAGAGAGGCATAACATTTTCTATGTAAGTTTAAGACAGGTTGCTTAGCAATATTCAAATAAGAGCGAGTCCCTCCTCTAGAAGTGGGTATAAAACAGTTGTCCATGTAAATGTGTGTCAGATTCAGTGAAGGAAGAGATTTCTTAGCACTTAAGTATAACCAGATATGAGACCATGTCGTCAAATGAGAGCAATCTAAACTCAGTAAATTTTGTGCAGATTAAATTATCTAAAAATCGCTAATTATATATGTATCATTAGGTATGTTCCATAATCATCCCTGCCAACCTCTCCTCATGAAGTGCCTGGCAGGCTCTTTATAGAACTGGCATGCAAAACCAATGTCTCTCAGTTCTTGTCTAGATCCTATTTGGGGGCACTTTTTCCTTCTGTCTTTAGACCATAATACAAACTGGAATTACCCTAATAACATTGCAAAAAATAAAAGTAAACAAACTATATTTGAAAAGGATGGATAAACTTACAGTTGTTGTATAAGCAGCTTCTGGATCATCTTCCAGCACTCGGGAGAGACCGAAATCAGAAACTTTGCATACTAAGTTGCTGTTGACCAATATGTTCCTAGCTGCTAGATCTCGGTGAACATAACCCATATCAGAAAGATACTTCATTCCTGATGCAATGCCTCGGAGCATACCGACCAACTGGATGACTGTGAAGTGACCATCATGTTTCTGAAAGAGAATCACAGTTATTTATGTTAGTTTATTTTATTATAGTGTGGGTGCATGCACGCATTCCGGTGTTCCTGTTTGTGTAGGGGTGTGTGTGTGTGTGGTGTATTAAATGAAACCCTTGATTTTATTTTACTGGATCCAATTTAATGTAAGCACCAAGTCTGCTGATCATTTTGTTCATAACAAAAGTAAAAATCTGTTTGAGATTTAAAGGAAAGGAAAACCTAGGTTGAAGTGATAAAGCGGCAAAAACAAAGGAGAGAAGAAAATCATCCAAATTAACTTCCAGAAAAGATGATTTCAAAAACTCTAAGTAACAAAAGGGAACTAAATTTAAATAAGATAATAGCAACGACTTCTAAGAAAAAAGAATTCACTTTCCATGGTAGTTAGCTCCTAACCAGCTGTGTGTGTGTGTGTGTGTGCCCAATCATGTCTGACTCTGTGTGACCCTATGGACTGTACAGGGCAGCAAAATCTGGGATTGGATGAAAGTTATGTGATTGCTGGAAATTGTGAAAAATGATCAAAGAAAAATAAAAATTGATTGCATAAACAAGTTTAGGAAAGTTGTAGGACAATGAAAACCACAGGCAAACAGAAAATAACTTGATTTTCCCAATCTTTCCTTACAGAGTTAACCCTTAAACAAAGGTGTGGACTGCACAGTTCCACTTATAACTATACTTTTTTCAGCAAATACCTAGTTGGCCCTCTGCATCTGCAAGTTCCGCCGGCTTGCAGATTGTGTACAGTACTATGTTTATGGTTCTGGGTTGATTGTATCAGAAGATATAGAATTCTCGGATACAAAGGGCTGACTATGGAACTTCAGCATCTGTATATTTTTGTATCTGAGGTGGGTCTTGGAACCAGTTCCCTGTGGATATCCAGAGACAACTGTACAGAGCAACTGGAAAGAAAAGTTGGCAGTTGACTGAAAACAGGACTATTTTAGTTCTCAGGAAAATTAAAAGAAATATGAATAAAAAGCCAGGCTCAGCAGTGGTATATAGTAATCAATCCTCTGACTAACTATGCCTCTTACCTTGATTTAAAACTATATTTTAACTGAAGTGTAATTGATTTATAATATTGTGTTCGTCTCAGTAGTATAGGATAATGATCTAGTATTTTTGCAAATTATGCTCCACTATGGGCTTCCCTTGTGGCTCAGCTGGAAAAGAATCTGCCTGCATTGCAGGAGACCTTGTTCGATCCCTGGTTTGAGAAGATCCCCTGGAGAAGGGAAAGGCTACCTACTCCAGTATTCTGGCCTGGAGAATTGCATGGACTATATAGCCTATAGGGTTGCAAAGAGTTGGACACAACTGGGTGATTTTCACTTTCTTTCACTTTTATACTTCACTCTAGGTTATTGCAAGATGAAGGGTATACAGTATATTCTTGCTGCTTATGTATCTTATAAATAGTAGTTTGTATATATTAATCCCATACCCCTAATTTGTCCCTTTGCCCCTGCACTAACTCTTCCCTTTGATAACCACAAACAAGTTTTTGAAATAACTTTTTAAATAAACAAAATTCAACTGTCATTCATGTAAGCTGTGTGCACCAGTAAGACCTGATACAAATACTATGGTACAAATGTAGAGAAAATGAATATAAAAATATTTTAAGTTTAATTAAAATATCACATACTGTTTTAATTAATTAATTAATGCATACTGTTCTAGTTAATTATTTGGAGATTGTTGTCATTAATGGGGTTATAGAGAAGTGAGATTCTCAAATTGGTTTTATATATCAGATAATATTTATTTATGAATTATACTAAAATTAATATTTATTAAGTGACCAGAGGACTATATTACCTTATACAAGGTGGTAGAGGCATACATAACAATATCTCAAAATTTGCAAAGTTAAAGAATTTTTCATGGATATGTGATTTGAACTGTAGAGTAGGTTAAACATTGGGATGAATTGACCATATCACAGTGATGTAGTCTCTGCTACAATGATGATTCATTGGCCAGTTAAGTGAATAAACTTTTACAACAAACAAAATAAACTTCATCTTACTACAACAACTTACATCCCTGATAGTTCTATGATAATATCTCCCAAATCAAGTGGAGAGTAAGGAAAAAAACCTTTTCATAAAAGAAACGGTCTACAGCAAGTATATCCCATTTAAGCAGGAGCTTCTGTATAATTAATGTATAAAAGATAACCTAACAAAGAAAGTCTTTGCTGTTATTAGGTCTTTATGTTTCTGATCCATCTTCTTAGACAGTGCACAATTAGATGAAATCTGCCTCTTCTATCATGTACCTTACTTACCTCTCCTCCATTAGGAATCTCAAAGCCTTTGAAAGCATTCATTCTTTTGGCCTAGAAAGGATTACACCAATTTTAAAGAGATGGTTCTTTTACATATCAGTCAATTGCCTGGTATCACAGTTCTTGTGGAGGTAGAATTTCTGTATAGTAGGAAATGTTAATAATAGATGATCTGAAGACTAGAGTGTGTGTTAGTTTCCTTATCTGTATAATAAGAATGCATGCGTGCTTAGTTGCTCAGTTGTGTCCAATTCTTTGTGACTCCATGGACTGTAGCCCACCAGACTCCTCTGTCCGTGGGGTTCTCTAGGCAAGAATACTGGAGGGGGTTGCCATTTTCTATGCCAGGGCATCTTCCCAACCCAGGGATCATACCCGAGTCTTCTGCATTGTAGGCAAATTCTTTATTGTTTGAGCCGACACTGAAGCCCTACAATGAGAATACTATAATCTAAGAGTTGTAGTGAGAAAAACAAAGCAACACAGCTCATCACTTATTTCAATAATACCTGGTATTAAAAAAACATGAAATCATATGTAGTTTTTGTAATTTTAATAAAATTCAGAAAACTCTCCACTCACTCTCCTGAAAAATCAAGGCAAAAGAAACTCCTACATCATAAGGAGAGAGAGCTACTCAGTGCTAGGTTGAAATTTAATTCCCTATCTTGTTCTGAGGGTGGCACAAAGTATCAAGTTATTTCTTAAAAAAAAAAAGACTTTTTTAGAGCACTTTTAAGTTCAAAGCAAAATTAAGACGATGATACAGAGATTTCCCATATACCTTCTCCTTCAACAAACACATGATCTTCCCACACATGATTATCAACATCCTTTACCAGAATGGTACATTTGTTACAATTAATGAACCTCCAACAACAAACCATAATCACCCGAAGTCCATGGTTCGAACATTAGGATTCATTCTTGGTGTTGCACATTCTATAGGTTTGGACAAAGTTATAAAGATATGTACTCACTGTTACAATATCACATAATGTTTATGTATAGTAACATGTATCAATAACAGTGTTTTCACTGCTCTAAAAACTGTGTTCCATCTGTTCATTACTCCTGCCACTCCCTCCCTCGCCAACACTTATTTTTTCATGGTTTTATAGTTTTGTCTTTTCCAGATGTCATACATTTGGAATTAGTATGTAACCTTTCAGATTCTTTAACTTAGTAATACACGTTGATGATTTCTGCATGTCTTTTCATAGCTTGAGATCTCATTATTTTTAGTGGTGGGTAATATTCCATTGTCTGGATATGAAGTTTATTTACCCATATACTTACTGAAGGGCATCTTGAATACTTTTAAGTTTTGGCAATTATAAACAAAGCTGATAAAAACATTTCCATTTATTAACTGTTTATAGCAGTTTTATTTATTGACTGTTTATGCAGGTCAAGAAGCAATGGTTAGAACTGGACATGGAACAACAAACTGGTTCCAAATTGGGAAAGGAATATGTCAAGGCTGTATATTGTCACCCTGCTTATATAACTTATATGCAGAGTACATCATGAGAAATTCTGGGGTGCATGAAGCAAAAGCTGGAATTAAGATTGCTGGGAGAAATATCAATAACCTCAGATACGCAGATGACACTGCACTTATGGCAGAAAGTGAAGAACTAAAGAGCCTCTTGATGAAAGTGAAAGAGAGTGAAAAACTTGGCTTAAAACTCAACATTCAGAAAACAAAGATCATGGCATCTGGTCCTATCATTTTATGGCAAATAGATGGGGAAACAGTGGAAACAGTGACAGACTTTATTTTTTGGGACTCCAAAATCACTCCCGATGGTGACTGCAGCCATGAAATTAAAAGACGCTTGCTCCTTGGAAGAAAAGCTATGACCAATCTAGACAGCATATTAAAAAGCAGAGACATTACTTTGCAAAGGTCTATCTAGTCAAAGCTACGATTTTTCCAGTAGTCATGTATGGATGTGAGAGTTGGACCATAAAGAAAGCTGAGTGCCTAAGAACTGATGCTTTTGAACTGTGGTGCTGGAAAGACTCTTGAGAGTCCCTGGGACTGCAAGGAGATCCAACCAGTCTATCCTAAAGGAAATCAGTCCTGGATATTCATTGGAAGGACTGATGCTGAAGCTGAAATTCCAATATTTTGGCCACCTGATGCTAAAAATTGAGTCATTTGAAAAGACCCTGATGCTGGGAATGATTGAAGGCAGGAGGAGAAGTGGAAGACAGAGAAGGAGATGGTTGGATGGCATCACCAACTCGATGGACATGAGTTAGAACAAGCTCTGGGAGTTGGTGATGGACAAGGAAGCCTGCCATGCTGCTGTCCATGAGGTCTCAAAGAGTCGGATACGATTGAGCGACTGAACTGACTGAATTGAGTAGTTTATACAGCTGCAGGTTTTTATATGGACATAAGTTTTCACCTCCTTTCATTGAATATCTAGGAGTACAATACCTGGATTGTATGGTAAGCGTATGGTTAGCTTTGTAAGAAACTGCCAAACTGTCTTCCCACGTGGCTGCACCATTTTGCATCCCACCAACAAACGGCTTTTCCTGCTGCTCCATATCCTCACCAACATTTGGTGTTGTTAGCGTGACTAAATTTGGCCATTGTAATAGGAGCACAGTGGTATCTGATTTTAATTTTTTTTCTCTAACATCATATAATGTGGAAATCCTTTTCACATCCTTATCTGCTATAAGGTGGCATGGATGAAAGAATTGATCCAAATTGATCACTGGAACAGAATAGAGAGCCTTCCATGAACACAGCTGATTGGTCCTTGACATAGAAGCAAAAGAAATACCATAGAGAAAAAACAGTCTTTTCAAAAAATGGCAATTGGACGTATATATGTGAAGAAAAAAAAAAGCTTATTAGTCTAGGTTTTTTGGTCAATTCCTTCAGATTTTCTATGTAGATAACATGTCATCTGTGAATAAAGACTATATCCCCCCTCACACTTCTTGTCTTCTTGCATTAGGTAGCACTTCCAGTATGACACTGAAAATCAGTAGCGGGAGTGGCCATCCTTGCATGTTCCTGATCTTAGTGGGGCAGCTTTAAGTTTTTTACAATTCAGTATGATGCTGGCTGTTGGGTTTTTTGGTAAATAGTCTTTATCAAGTTTAGGATGTTCTCCTTTATTCCTACTTTACTGAGTTTTTATCATGAGTTGGCATTAGATTGTGTCAAATGCTTTTTATTTGTCTGTTGTTATGATGACATGATTTTTCTTTGTTTTACCCATTTGCTGTGATGAGTAACAAGTGATTTTTGAGAGTTAAACCAGTCATGCATATTGAGGTAAATCCCACTTGGTTGTGTAATTTATTTACAGTGTTGGCTATAATTTGCTAAAATTTTGTTCTAAGTTTTTCACAAACCATATAATTTATGCTTTTAAAGTATACAACACACTTTTCTTTTAGTTTATTCATAGAGTGTGTAACCATCATCATTTTAGAACTTTTTCATCATTTCTCCCCCAAACCCCATATTCACTAGCACTTACTCTCCATCTCCCCCAACTCCTTCCACCAGTCATAGGCAACTACTCTTAAACTTTCTATCTCCCTAGATTTGTCTATTTCAGGTATTTCATATAAATGGTTTCACACAATATGTGGTCTTTTTTGGCAGTCTTCTTTCACTTAGCGTAACGTTTCAAGGTCCATTTGTATTGTAGCTGCTGCTGCTGTTGCTAAGTCGCGTCAGTCATGTCCGACTCTGTGCGACCCCATAGACGGCAGCCCACCAGGCTCCCCCGTCCCTGGGATTCTCCAGGCAACAACACTGGAGTGGGTTGTATTTCATCATTTTTAATGAAAAGTAATATTATATTAATTTTGTTTATTTATTCATCAGTGGCGGACATTAGAGTCACTTCCACTATTTGGTTATCATGCAACATATTTTTTTGTTACATTTTCACACTTTTTTTTTTTTTAAAGAAATTTAAGTTTTACTCTCTTAGCAGATTTCAGTTATACAATACAGTATTAGCAACTATAGTCACCATGTTATACATTAGATCCTCAGAACTTATTCATCATATACCTGATAGTTTGTGACCTTTTACAAACCTTTTCCTATTTTCCATCCCCACCAACCCCTGAAAACCAGTTTTCTACTCTGTTTCTATGAATTCAACTTTTTCCTTTTTGAGGCCACATATAAATGATACCATACAGTATTTACCTTTCTCTGGCTTATTTCACTCGGCATAATGTCCTCCAAGCTCACCCACATTGTGCCAAATGGCAGGTCTTTCTTCTTTTTTTTAAGGCTGAATAGTATTTCAGTATATTATACTCCAAATTTTCTGAATCCATTCATCCATTGACAGATACTTTGGTTGTTTCCATATTCTGGCTGTTGTGAATAATGCTTCTATGAACATGGGAGTAGATATATCTTCAAGATAATAGTTCAGTTTCCTTTGGATATATATCCAGGAGTGAGATAGACTATATGGTAGTTCTATGTATAATTTCTTGAGGAATCTCCATACTGTTTTTCATAGTAGTAGTACCAATTTATATTCCCACCAACATTGTACAAGGGTTTTCTTTTCTCCACAACCTTGCCAGGATTTTTACTTTTGTCTTTTTGATAACAAACATCCTTACAGCTGTGAGGTGATATTTCATTGTGGTCTGCATTTCCCTGATGATTTGTGATGTTGAGCATCTTTACCTCTATCTGATGGCTATTTGTATGTCTTCTTTGGAAAAATATGGATTTAAAAACTGCCCATTTAAAAATTGGATTTTTTTTTGTTACTATCACGACAATGCTGGCTTTGTACAATGAATCTAGGCATTCTCCCTTTTCTATTTTGCATAAGTTACCTTAAAATTATTTTAACTATTCTTATCACCAACATTTGAAAAGACTTGAATTAACTGCTTTTATATCAGTATCAGAGCAATCATAGTTCTAATAACTACACAAGGCATCATTAAAAATGAGATTTTGGTGTTTGAAAAGAATATAAACTACTTTTTCCATGTTCTATGATGGGTCTATACAATGTAGTATGTTTACTTCTATTTTACATGGCCAAGACTTTTCCTGACATCCATAAGGTTAAAAGTACTTTTATAAGTGAACTAAGATATGCAGCTGCCTATTTTTCACTTTTTGATGTTTTCATTAGTGGTGCACAACTCTGGTGCATAAAAGTTCAGGAGTCTTAACATGAATCAAGGTAACACCTATACTAGTATTCTCATATTGTTCTCTGCTACACGAACAGCAACAAGAAAGATAATTTTATATAAGAATGTACTTGGTGAAACAATAAAACTCATTTTGTTAAATATTGATTCTTGATTATGTATCTCAGGATCAATATCTGTGGGGCATAGAAAAGAGCTGATAGGAATAAGGGAGTTGATCCTGAGAGTTCTCTCCAATAAAGCTCCTTCATACAAATCTTTTAAGAATCTCTTTTGCAGGGAACCCACCTTGTAACAATATCTATCTATCTATTTGTCTATCTATCTGCTATTTATAAAATGTATGCCTGATTAAAGGGAAGCTCTCAAAATAGCTGTATATTCTTCTGGGAATTCACAAACATCAATTATTACCATATTTTATAGGGAAAAATTATCTAACATTCCCTAAATACTATACATCAATCACAGTTATAAGCTCATTAGAAGTATTATCTCATTTAATCCTTGAAACAACTCTGATATAATAGTAGTTACTGTCTCTATCTTCTAGATGATCAAACATAAGGGCAAAGAGATTTAATAACCTAGTAGGTGAAGTCAGGATTTGAATCCAGGCACAGCTTATATAATTATAATTCTAGAGCTTATATATGTGAATTCCAAACCTTCTACTATTAATTGGAGTTATCTGAAAAACTGTTGACCCCAAGTGTGCCAGAGTGACCCAGTCTGGGCTAGTTTAGGCAGCTCAACTTAGTTCAGTAAATCAAGGTACACAATTAAACAAACAGCACTCCAGATGAAACCAACAAATAAGGATCTATTTATCTATGTGTAGTTGAAAGGAATAGGCTCACTTATTCATACATGAGGTATGGCAAGAATCTATTTCTTTACAAATGATGCAACTCTCTCCTTCAACAAAATCTATATTCCTTTTCCTAGTCCTTGTTAACATAAGCCTTCTCAAGTATGGTTTAGGATATAGTGGTTTTCTTGAAGAAGGTACATGGTTAATAAACAACCATCTGAATAAATAACTGAATTAAATAACCTTTGATACTATCTAGCAGTACACTCGTTGCTATTGCTACATTATTCCTATTGCCTTGCATTAAAAAAAGTTATTTTTTTTTTAAGGTAGGACAGTGGTTTTCTTCCTTTTATGCAGCAGTTCTATCACAGCATCCACTATATGCCGTGCCTTGTGTCAGCACTCAGTAAATATTAATTCAAATTGAACTGAATTGTTTATGAGGGGAGGAGAAAAATGTGAGAGTGCTGAGATTTAATATCTTTGGGCTGCCTTCTAGAGATTAATCAAAAAGAAACTATGAATTTTTTTATGACATATAGTTTTTTCCCCTAGGAAGACAGATTCAAATGAAAGAGAGCGAATGTGGCATATTTACACACTGCATCTCAGAGCTTAGTAGCTGGAATTCAGTTTGTCTTCATTCTTCTTTTCCTTTGCTCTCTCAGCCTGACTGTTGAGAAACACGGAGCTTAACCTCTAAGTGACAGAGAGGGTGAGCCTGATTAGAAGGTGGTTTCTGAAAGCTGCATATATCTGTTACTTCTGAAAACTACAGAGCTCCATACAACCTCCTCTCAGACTCTGGAGCACAACATTTCCCAATCGGAGCAGTCACTGGCACGTCACATTTTCTCCACAGTAATACAATCTCTTGTTGATGGTTTTCACTGCCCAATCTTGTGGGTTGTGCCCCACAGACACTGTAAAGCCTCTCAGTGTCCATTCATCCTAGGTTAAGCTCAAGTACTTAGTTTGTGCTTAGCACAAATGTAGGGTTTGAGTGCCATGTTGTCCTAAACTCATCACGTTATTATCTAACAAATTAAAAGAAACCCAATATATTCAGGGTTGTTTTGAAAATACAAATATCACTCTGTCAATCATTGGCTTAAAACCCTTCAAAGATAGAACAAAGTATAGTATTCGATACAAAGATATGGCTTTGCCTGTGTCTCTAGTTTCACATCCTATTCTGATTCAAGTTTTTGGTGTTTTAATTCACCACCACAACATGTTATGTTATCAATGTGCTTTGCTTATATGGTTCCTTCTTCTAGGAATACCTTCTAGTCTTTGGGCAACCAAGATTTTCATGATAAGCATCATATCTTTTGGGAGGTCCTTAATAAAATCCCAAGTTCATTCTTTCAAACAAGACTCATTTAACCACTTCTGCAGACCAGTTATTGTGCTAATTGCTGTAATCAGAGTAAGAAGCAAAAGAGAAAGGTACCTCCTCCATTTTACCTATATTTATTTGAAAGCAGGAAAATAGAAAATAAAATTTAAACTGGGGCATGAAACACTGACTTGTGTATAGAGAACAGAAGTGGAGAAACGAATTAGGAAAATATTACAGAATGCTGAGTGCCAAAGAATTGATGCTTTCAAACTGGTGATGGAGAAGACTCTTGAGAGTCCCTTGGACTGCAAGGAGATCAAACCAGTCAATCCTGAAGGAAATCAACCCTGAATATTCATTTGAAGGACTGATGCTGAAGTGCCAATACTTTGGCCACCTGATACAAAGAGCTGACTAATTGGAAAAGACTCTGATGCTCAGAAAGATTGAGGGCAGGAGAAGAAGGAAGTGACAGAGGATGAGATGGTTGGATGGCATCACTGACTCAATGGACATGAGTTTGAGCAAACTCAGAGAGATAGTGAGGGACAGGGAATCCTGGCATGCTGCAGTTCATGGGGTCTCAAAGAGTCAGAGACAATTTAGCTACTGAACAACAACAACAAAGAGTAACACAGGATAGAGAAACTGGTGATTAAAACTCAAAACTGAATGAAGTTTGAGATCTACTTTAGAGACACAGCTAGCAGGACTTGCAAAGGAGTAGGGAATTGGTCAGGAAAGTGGAGGAATAAAGTTGGAAAATATTTCTTTTTATTGCTCTCAAAGCATCTTGTCTATACTAACATTAGCTAAAGCCGTGTGCGTGTGTGTGTGTGTGTGTGTGTGTGTGTGTGTGTGTGTGTGTGTCTGGCTCTCCCACTAGCTTGACCATAATCTCACTTAAATCTCAGGACCTAGCACCATGCCTGGTCCAGCAGATATTCAACAGATACTCACTGGGTTAAACTGAACTGAATTTATTTTTCTCTTAATGGACTAAGTACTTCTGGCTTTTAGTCAATAATGGAATATTTTCTTGAAATATTTTTTATGGAAAGTTAGATTTACTACAAGAGATTCTCTGAGAAAATCATGAGTAAATGACAAATACTGACTATACTTGTAAGCATCTTCACTTCTGAGTACAACCTCCAGAATTTTGTCTTTTTGCTAGAGAGTGAGGAAAAGGGGAATAAACATGTTATACAGATGTCTGCAGTATCTGTTTCTAGGTCTTCACTAGAGAATTATAGTAATGTTGAGCCCATCAACAGAACAGCCTTACAAACTATCAAAGATCTGTGGATCATAATATATATCACTGTCATCAAACATTCTTGTTGAAAAATGTGCAATACTCCTTTGAACAGAGTAAATAATTGTTATAGTGACTCAGTATCCTAAAAACATTAAACATGAGTGATAACAATATACCTAGTAGATAATAAACTACTATTCTAGAGGAGAATTAATAAAAATTGCATGTCATCATTTAACAAATATTTGCCAAGAATTCAATTCACTATGCTGTGTCTTGGTTAGCTACAATAAATAAATCAAGTTGCAAGGATTTCTTACAAAAGTAGTAAAATAAATACCGTTAGATAATGACAATTTATGATTTAAAATGAAGTGACAGAGGATGAGATGGCTGGATGGCATGACTGACTCGATAGACATAAGTTTGAGTGAACTCCGGGAGTTCGTGATGGACAGGGAGGCCTGGCGTGCTGAGATTCATGGGGTCACAAAGAGTTGGACACAACTGAGCAGCTGAACTGAACTGAACTGAATGAACATTTGGTTAATATGTATGTCAAAAGACTTTTTTGGTTTACCAACCATGAGTTATAAAAAAATGGCACCAGCCTTTCAAAACAGAGTGACAAAAATAGAAGGGTGAGCTGGAGAGTTGTAAAATTATTACTTCCAAAAATGCTGACTTGAACTACAAAATGGCTACGCAGAAAATGTACTTTACTAAGTGGTTTACAAGAGATTGAGGTATACAAACAGTGACACTGTTAACCTCTTGTCTCCCTACTTCTGTGTTGCTTGAGGACATTCTGAGAAAACTAGATGTTGAAAGAAACACAATGGTTTTCTAAGGCACTGATGATGAGAATCTCTGAAGAGTCACAACAGAGAAGAGATGAATTCCATGTTTCTAATTGTCCCTTAGCCCCAAAATATTCTCATCCATACTGTATGAATGTTCTCACTTCTTTTTTTTTTTTCTTCCTAACTGAAATTTCATTATTAAGATTCTGTTTGGGCCAAATTCACAGAATCAAAAGGTGAAATGGTGGTTTCAGGGACCGGGTGAGGGGGATATAGAGAGTTACTCATCATTGTGGCTCAGCTGGTAAAGAATCCGCCTGCAGTGAGGGAGACCTGGGTTCAATCCCTGGGTTGGGAAGATCCTCTGAAAAAGGGAATGGCTATCCACTCCATTATTCCGGCCTGGAGAACTCCGTGGACTCTGTAGTCCATGAGGTCACAAACAGACACAACTGAACAACTTTCAATGGGCATAAAGGGCTATTTAAGCAAGATGAATAAACTCTAGGGAGCTTCTGTACAATAATATACCTGTTGTGAACAATACCATATTGTATACTTAAACTTTTGTCAAGAGAGTAGATCTCATATTAAGTATTATCACCAGAATAATATACAATGAAAAAAATTATTTGGATTTACAAGTTCATGTAAAAATGCAAAGTTATCTGTGAGAATTAAAATAGTATTTGTGAATCATATATTAGTATGAATTAATCTAGTTTTATAACCAGCTAAGATCTGTGACAATGAAAGAATGAGAGCAATGAAAGAATGAGGACAATTAGGATGGGGTAAAGGTCCAAGTTACAGGTAATTCTGTGAAGCAGAAAAAAGCCTAACCTGGTGATGAGAACGATAGGAAGAGTGTGCTACCATATGGGATCTAAAACAGAAAAAATTAAACATCTGAGGATCTGAGAAGAGGATATTAAGAAAGGGGCGGATGCTGCATAAAAATGGACATTCCCCGCCCCCCCCAAATAAGGCACAAAAATCTTTTCAATTTTTTTTTGTTTGAAGGAAACAACAGGTCTTCTTTGTATTGAAAGTTACATCCTTGAGCTGTATTCTGTGTTAAAGAGGCTTTTATGGATCTGCCTAGGGACTTAAGCAGAAGCTTTAAAAGAAATATTTATGGGAAAATGCATCCTGAGTTCTCAACAATTGATTTATAAGTGACTTTGCAGAAAACAGTCCTTGGAGGGTTACTTCTATAACTTAAGTTTAAAGTTAAAATTCAGTTTTTATATGTTTCTAAATCAGGAAGTTGACCATGCTATGACTTTTTAAAATGTTCTTGAATTAGAAAAAGAAGTGGCTAAGGTTATTTATAGGTTTGAAAAGACCAGATCATTCTTGTTTAAAATAACCACTGAACAAATAATAGTCAATATCTCCTTTTAACTCAAGCCTTGGTTTTTGTGACCGCCCCAGCTGAAAATCTTTTTATAATTTCTTATAGAATATTTGCTAAATCCTTCAAGGCTTTATTATTTTGTAGTAATTGTGAATTTGGACTAAAGCTAGGCCAAGCTGTATTTTTAGTTATAGAAGGGAAAGGCCACCAAGAATGGAATCGGAAATTTCAATCATAAGGAAACTAAAAATGTCATCTCTAATACATGTAAAAAATCTAGGAAGAAGAGTAGATTTGTGAAACATGACAGTTGGATTTCAGATTATCTTTTAATACTTTAAAGTGAATCTGAATATATAATATATCTTTAACTTAAGGAGCTTTCTATTGAAATTAATTTTTTTTTTTTGCTTAGATTTGTACAAAGGTAAACTACAATAGTTACTACATGCTGCACTTAAATAAAGCCAATAAAATTTAAACTTTTTTGTTTAGCATCTAGGGGAGGGTGTAACACAGTGCCAAGATCCTGAGGAAGCATCACCAGAGTGCATCAGAATTACTGCAAAAATTTTTGCAAAATATATCTGTTTGGATACTGCATGTGTATTTTGTAAAATCTCAGTAGGATGGAGATTCTGATTTCCAGGCATGGTTGAGAACCACAAGTTTTGAGTCTAATATTCAGTTTTGTAAATAAAAACTCTCCTGTATGGTTCAAATGAGGGGTTAGGAATGACTATAGAAGAGTTCAGGAAACTGTATTCAATTTCTCTATATATCACTAGAGTATAAATTACCTATCAATTAAAAACTTTAATATAAAGTCCTATATGCAAAATGAGAATTAATAGGAATATTAGAAAATACAACATGGTACCAGATACTACAAATGACACAATACCTTTATAGTACTAAAATGTTTAAAGAGATCAATTCAGGCTATTGTATATTGATGCTCTAACTCCTAATTTAAGAATAAAAAGTTCAGTCAGTGATACGCTTTGTTCCAAGTATACTATGCTTTCATATATTTGGATGCTTACTGTCACATATTTTTAGAATAGTCTTTGGCATTAAACTGGCACAGGCATAATAATATTCATTGACATGAAGTTTCACATATTTTCTTCTGAAAAAATGTAATTAAAGGTATGTAATTCAACTGTAACTTTTAGAGTTTAAAGACAGATATTGGTGGATAAGTGTAATTCACTTTTTTCTACTGTTGAATAGAAAATGAATGTGATGTGGATTAATTATGCTCTTGTACCCCAGCACAAATATAACTCCACAAAACACAATTTACAAGAAAAAGTGTGCTAATAAAACACAGCTCTCATTATTAATATACAACTAGCATAAGGTAAAATGCTATCTTTACTAGATTTATAATTTGAGTACATAAATATTTAAAAGATCCCTTTAATTTTTTAAATTAATATTTGCTTTGCATTTGTTCAAGGAAAATCTTCAGATGTCTCACATTGCTTTTGGAATGCTGATATGCACTTATATGTATTATTTAAATACTCACACTTGTGAGGTATACCCAGATTTTAAAAAATGGTGAACATTAAGAATACTTTTAGCCAGTAGAAAAAGTAGACCAAGAAGTGACAGGAAAACAATTTTAAAATACTCAGTGGGCTTTCCTGGTGATCCAGTGGTTAAGAATCAGTCCACCTGCCAATGGAGGGATATGGGTGTTTCATCCCTGGTCCAGGAAGATTCCACATGCTGTGAGGCAACTAAGCCTGTGTGCCACAACCACTGAGCCCAGGCTCTAGAGCCTGCGAGCCACAGCTCCTGAAGCCTGTGCATGCTAGGGCCCATACTCTGCAACAGGAGAAGCTAATGCAAAGTCCATGCATTGCAATAAAGAGTAGCTCCTGCTCTCCACAAGTAGAGAAAGCCCAGATAAATCAACGAGGACCCAATGCAGCAAATAAATATTTTTTAAAACCTCAAAACTAATGACATCTTCTGAAATATAATAATAATAGACAAAATTATGGAGACACTACTATATGCCAAACATTTTCTTGGAGTTTCAGGTCTATAAGATATTCATTACAATAAAGTCTTAATAGCTACAGAAAGAAGTTAGTGCCTATTCTTAACCTTATTTTGTGGATGCCATCATCACCGAATATTCTTTTTTGCTTTAACACCTGATCCAATCCCCTGGTGAATGCTATTGACTCAATGTTCAAAATATATCAGAGAGTTTACCATTTTCCATCAACTCAACTGCAACTATCCTAATCTAAGCCTCCATCATCTCCTTACCTGGATTATTGAAAAGCCTCCTGATTTCCCTGTATCCATCTGTACCTCACTATAGTGTCGTCTCAGTACAACAACCAGAGCAATTGTTTTAAAACATAATCAGATTATTTTATTTTATAAAAAATGCTATTAAATAAAGAAGTAATTTCTTTGTGCTTGACATATGATACCTCAAATTTTTAAAGTATTTTATAACTATTTTTATTTGGATTGCTAGCTAATATTGCTATAAGAAAAGAAGGTCCAAAGATTTAGGGATAAACAGTTGCCAGGTAAGCACCAATAAAAGTGTTTATGAAATGTATATGTATAGTTAGACTGTGCAGGAATAACCTTCAGGGCTGTGCCTCATTTACACTAGAGCATTTCCTTGGAAAAGCTAGGAGAACTTACATACCAGTGAGGTCATATCTTCTGGGCAGTCAGGCTGATGCTCCACTTTGCTGAGTCAAAATGCATTTTATTTTAAAAGGTAACACACACATATTCTTATATACCTACCCACCTCTCCTTTTCCGCATTTACATGCACATACACACTCACATACACACTTACACACAAACATGCTTACTTAACCATACCGTCATCTGCTAATATATTTCTTGAGAAATATCTGCAAGGATCCAAATAGTAGGTTTATGCATTCAGTGGAGTATCAAACCCAGTCAGCCACTGCCACCAGACTGTAATCTTGTACTTGGTTTGCTACCATTCCTTCATATAAAACAGGGAATTGAAGTGATTTTCAAATAGTGTGGGAGACCAAAGGGAAATCTTTTTTACCTCCAGTAAGCACAGAATGCTATTAATGAGCCGTGGATGGCTCCCCTACTACGACATGCACTTCGCTACTTCCTCCTCTCTGTGATTGTAGAAGCTGTGATTATCAAATTCCAAAGCAGTAGTTTGAAAAATGACTTGGCTTTTGAGACTATGTGGGATATATATATATATATATATATATATATATATATATATATATGCTCTGCTTGCCATGGGGAGCTGAGTATCTGCTATTGACATAAAGTTTATGAAGCACTTTGAACTTCTGAGATAAAACAGATATGATTACACAGAAAGAATCTTAAAAAAGAGTAAAAAGGGAGTACTGACCCTATTGGAGAAGGCAATGGCACCCCACTCCAGTACTCTTGCCTGGAAAATCCCATGGACAGAGGAGCCTGGAAGGCTGCAGTCCATGGGGTCGCTACTAGTCAGACACGAATGAGCAACTTCACTTTTACTTTTCACTTTCATGCATTGGAGAAGAAAATGGCAACCCACTCCAGTGTTCTTGCCTGGAGAATCCCAGGGGCAGGGGAGCCTGGTGGGCTGCCGTCTATGGGGTCGCACAGAGTCGGACACGACTGAAGCGACTTAGCAGCAGCAGCAGCAGCAGCAGCAACTGACCCTTTGTTTTTTTTATCCTATTCATATGATTTTTATTTTAATACTAATTCTTGTGAGGAGGGGACACAAGACCCCATGGGGAGATGGTAGTGAACTTATAAGAAGAAGTAGTAAGTAATTTAAGATAAAAGAATTTAATGTGTATGAAATCATGGCTTTTGGATTCAGAGACTTGAATTTCGATCCTTGCTCTAAGGTAAGGTAAAGTCGCTCAGTCGTGTCCTACTCTTTGCGACCCCATGGGCTGTAGCCTACCAGGCTCCTCTGTCCATGGGATTTTCCAGGCAATAGTACTGGAGTGGATTGCCATTTCCTTCTCCAGGGGATCTTCCCGACCCAGGGATCGAACCCGGGTCTCCCACATTGTAGACAGACGCTTAACCGTCTGAGCCACCAGGGTAGTACCCATTACAAGATGTCAGGCATTATTCTATATGCTTTACAATAATCAACTCAATCCTTACAACAACTGCATGAAGTAGATACAAGTAATATTCCCATTTTATAGATAAGTAAACAGAGGCACAGAAAAGTTAGTCACTTGCTCAAGTCACAAGGTCACATAACCAGTAAGTGGCAGAGCCAAGATGAACGGAGACAGTATATGTTAAGGTTCTTATAGTATCAATAAAAATAGCCACATTATTTGAACATTTATTCTTTCCCAGATTGTATTGTGTCTAACCAATTGCACATAGAGCTGAAAAATATTAGTTTTTAAAATTTAAATCATGAAACTTACCACTTATAAACATGTTGTATGTTTATGAATAAATATTTTACAATATATATTTTCTTTACAACATGTTTTAATTCATTCATGATTCAGCAGGACAAAACTTACATCTGAAACTAACATTTCTCTCCTAATTTGCTTGTGGCAGTCATTTGATCCAATTTTCAGCAGCAATTTAGATGAGTATCTGTTACATTACTTGCCATTATATTCAGCTCTAGGATATAGTAGATAAAAAATCTCAAGCATCATTAGATAACAAGTCATTTTGATATGTATCTGATAAAAATGCATTTCTGGATAAACATAATGGAAGGGCATAAGTATATATGCATTTCAAATACCATAGGAGGTCCTGATAAATTATACTAAAGTAATTTCCCACATTTACAGGAGAAATGGATACAAGCTATAAAATATATTCTGAGAATGGCTACAGAAAAGAACAAATTGTTTAGGTCCCTAAATGCCTATGAGTTTCATTTTGCCTTAAAGAGCATACTTGCTTGAGAGTATGCATTTTGTGAAGAGTATTGCTCTATAATAATTAGATGATTTTGCTGAATTCAGCTTCTGGCATCGAATCTGGACATCAAGTATAGTCAGTGTAAATATATCATCACTGTTAATATTGAGATCAGTTGGAAGAAGAAGGAATGGAATAAAGAAAAATAAATGAAAATGGGATCAAGAGAGAGAGGTAAGATACACACAGAATTTCTCCAAATAACACTGTGCAAAAACTGGAAGTGAAGAAAGAATGCTTGAGATCATTTATTCACATAAAAAAATGGAGAAATACATATAATACAATTCAAATAGCAAAAGTCAGTCTTTTTTACATGAGAAAATTGGCTATGTCTCTGTAGATAAATATATATTAAGGGATACAGTAACATGCACATATGTGACCTCTGCTGGGGTGAAAAATATTTAGTCTAGTGATTATTTTTTTATATTTGTATTTTTCCCCTGTCAATAAATATTTTTATAGCATATGATGGCTCTTTAAATACCAAAAATATCATAAATACATTTTGAAATATAACTTCATGGTGTCTTCTTAGCTGTGCTATTCTGTACTACCGCATAAAACAAATGAGTTTTGTATATGCCATACTGTTAAGGATAAGTCAAAGATTTTAAAATTTAAAAAATAAAAAACTAAAAAAAAATAAAAAATAAAAAATAAAAAAAGTGCTTAAAATTTTTTTTGTTCTAAAATAAATACCAGCCAGAGGTTAATTCTTTCTCATTTTGTTTTCTAAAGAGCCAAATGAACTTAAGATGAACAAAGATGATAAAATCCATCTTCTCATATGAACTCGAGTCATTATTGGTAAGTATACATCAATTTAAAGGGTTCAGCACTATATACAAGGCATAAAATATTTTGCTAAATAGTTATATATAATAAAGCAAAATGAAAGACTATGTGAAGCAACTGAGTTTCATTTAATCTCTTTCTTTATAACATCATTTGAAATATGTATATTTGATATGGCAAGTCAATTTATAGGAGAAATCAGATTATCATGTGTATATACTTCCCCATCTCAGTAGCTCTAACGTATCACAGTATCAGAGAAATGCACCCTAGAGAAATTGCTGCCATTTTTTATGGAAGAATCCATGAATAATATTATGGAAAAATTAATTTATGATAAATGTTTTAAATCTAGAACTCAAAATAGCTCATTTAAATGCCATCAGAAAAGAATACCTCACCCGCAAAAAGGAGTCTAGGGATCCATTCTCCATATATTCCACCACAATCATTACTGGTCTGCCTGCCAAAAGAGCAAGAGAATATATAAGGATTAGAGCAATTACAGAAATATGTGCTACAGTTAGAGATTTCCAGCTGTGGCAGCTAAATTATTTGTATTTTATTAGTAGGAACTTCATTTTCTAACATGCTTCTATAAATATTAAACATACACAGTTCTCCATTTTTATAGCATTATTTCCTTTGAGTTCATAAAAAGAACATGAATTACAATATGAATTACTAAGAAATTAAGCATTTCCTTTTCTAAGGCCCTGCAATCACTTGTTTAGATTATGTTGTCCTGAGCTTTTCCTTAAAAGACAATCAGCAAGCTGAAGTCAGAGTTTAAGCAGGAACTGCTCTGGCAGCTGTGGTACAACTTCTCATCCAGTGATGCAGTAATTATGGCAGAATTACATTAGACTTAGCCTTTCCAAAATACTCCTAAAAGCAAAGCAGAAAGAAGAAGTTAATAAATTCTCTTTAAGAAAGTATAAGTCATCAGTCATAGTCTACTTTTAAGGTCTTTTAAGTAGAAAAACGCCAGTAGATTGATGAATGCTACAAAGTTGGTGGGATTTGTAATAGTTCTTGATCATGTCTTTATTGGACATAGATTAGATCAACAGAACTATGATGGCAGTACATGAAAAGTAAATAACTCTGATTTCATAGTCTAGTGAAGAAGCTAAAATCAGAAGCTGAACATCATTTATTTCTTTTTTATCATATCTATTTGCAATTGTTACAGTTCCTAATATACCTCTATTAGATAGAACATTCAACATAAATAGCTGTTTTCTTTTTCAAAGAAGAGAATCTATTTGTTCTGCCCAATTGCCCTAGTTTAAAAGATAAACTCATTTTAGGGAGGGAAAATTATATTTATCTGAAATAAACATGTATGTCATATTTGCTTTTTACTTCTATATTTCTCATTTCTCACTGGGATTTTTAGCAAGTCAGTCTGCACTATGCACAGAGTTTTTCCTCAGGAGCACAAAGAAGATCTGGAAAGAAATTATGTGTACCAGTGATGGAAATATTAGATCTCATATTGTAATTCATGTCCCTTTTATGAACTCAAAGCCTTAAGGGTTATAAAGGGTGACTGGAACAAATTAGTACAATGTCTGCAAATGCTAGATTTTACATTTGAATCTGTATTTTAGAGAAAAATGTGCTAAAGGTTAAATGTAGTAATAAAGATCCCCATTTATCATGCATAGAAGTAGAATCCAAAGAAGTTTCCCATTTTGGCAAATTTCTATAATGTTCCTTAAAGTCATTAATTTCACCCAAATACATATTAAAAAAAAATCAGAAAATATTGAGGTCAAATGAATTGTCAGCACTACTGAAGGGATCTAGAAGATTCAGGCTTTAAATCTGAGAATCTGTCATGAAATCCTTTATTTGGCCATTGATTCCAGGGAGCTTGAAGATAGGAGCTGGATGCAAACACTTGGTTGGCAAGGTGGGGCGAATAAGAGGTTCTTTTCATACTTAAATATAAAAATTATGAACTCAATATTCCAGTTTGAATGATAATAGATTATGGATGTTAAGAGAAAATCTGGGTTATTGCAATGACTGCCCAAGTTCTTCTTTTCATAGTCGCACTTTTCTATCTTGACCACTGCTGTCAGAGAAACATATTTATTTTCTAAAAATATATTTTAAAACAAATAAAAATATATTTTTAAAAACTGACATTCCCTATTACCCAGAGAAATTGAGGCATAGAAAATTAAATTACTTGTCCAAAACTCAACAGCTGGGAAGTGGCAGTATCAAGCAGTCTGTCTGAGAGCTTAAGCTCTTACTTCTGTGCCAAAGGTACCTCTCAGGTGTGTTTTATAGATCAGAACTGTAGGGCCCATCCTGTCAGCCAATCCTCTCCAGGGGTGGACTGTATTGCTCCTAACCAGTCTTTTCATTTACTGGCTCATCGGCTGTCGTTCTCACCTATATTTGTTCAGTCCTGTTTCCTTCTCCCTTTCTTTTTGGTATTCTCCTGCCAGGATTATCTCCCAACTTGTTTCCTTCCCTAATCATACCTCACATCTCCCTAGAATTTATAAACTGTACCCTACCTTGAAAGTCTCCCATGGTGACATTTCCTAATAGTTGCATTCCCATCACATCTATTGTCTGCATTAGGAAAAGTGTTCCTGGTTTTGTAGTAGGTTGTTTTTCCTCCACCTTCCCATAGATGCTTTGTATCTCTATTTACTGGATTTCTCAAGGTCACCTCCCATAGAGCTAAGCAGAGTAGGTGCTTCATAGAAACAAAGTGATTTTTCTCATCATTTTCACAATTCCTAAGAGACTAACACTGAAGTATTTCAGCAAGATTCTAATCTATGTGAATACAAAGTGCTTTGGAATTAGTTCTGTCTATAACTTCTTGGGAGATACCTTTATACAATCTCAAAATTCATCAGTGACAAGTTTCATCTTCTCATTAAAGATAATAAAGTATCAAATGAAGACTCCTCCAGTTTCTTATAAATTAAAAGTTTCACACCTGAGTGCTGCGTCTTTTGTATTTTGTTCAGTAGCATCAATTGAAAGCATGTGTTATTAAACTAAGGCTTTTTTTTTTTTTTAGAATACTGATGGTATCTAACCTGTAATTTGCTTCCTAGTGGTTTTCTATAGGAAGTGAGTTACACTGTGAAGATTACAAGTTTACAGTCCATGATTACCTTTTATAATCAAGAAAATTGATAAGTATAATGGAAATTATCAAAGTTAGGATGGTATTCTTCAAAGATGAGGTTAGGTGAGAGAAGTCTATTGGTTACAGTGCTTTTCCTGTGTTATTGTTCAGTTCGGTTGCTTCGTCATGTCTGACTCTTTGCGACCCCATGGTCTGCAGCACGCCAGGCCTCCCAGTCCATCACCAACTCCAGGAGTTAACTCAAACTCATGTCCATTGAGTCGGTGATGCCATCCAACCATCTCATCCTCTGTGATCCCCTTCTCCTCCTACCTTCAATTCCTAGCATCAGGGTCCTTTCAAATGAGTCAGTTCTTCACAACAGGTGGACAAAGTATTGGAGTTTCAGCTCCAGCATCAGTCCTTCCAATGAATATTCGGGACTGATTTCCTGAATCAGTGTTATTGTTAAATATGTAGAAATTATATGTTGTATTTTTGCTCTTAGAAAATACATTTGGATGTGATTCTTTTTTATATTAAATATTTTCAAAATATTTCAGCTTATTTCCATTTTTATAGTTTTAAAAAATTATTTGTTTACTTTAATTGGAAGCTAATTACTTTACAAAATTGTGGTGGTTTTTTGCTATATACTGACATGAATCAGCCATGGGTGTACATGTGCCCCCATCCTGAACCCCCTTCCCCCCTCCTTCCCCATTCCATCCCCCTGGGTCCTCCCAGTATCAGTTACCCTAAGTGCCTCACGTTGCAGGATTAACTTAGTATTCACATTGCACTGAAATGAAGGGACAAGCTCCATGGTTCTTGAAAGTTAGTCATCTCAAAATTCCCAGATCCTTTTTTTAGAAGCCTTATCAGTTAAAGAGCTCTTCATAAACACTTCTATAAGTCACACAAAAAGTGAAATTTCTTTGGTTTTCCTTCATGAATAGCCCAGATATTGTTACAGATATTTTGAACTGCATTAGAATCAAGATTCTATAAGAAATTATTTATATTCTGAACACAATGAATCACAAAATCCAATGTCATCTTTTTCTGTTATAGAGAACAATAATTTTCTTTAACCAGGACTTTTATAGATGATTAACTAATGAATCTTTTTCAAATTTGCAGCTTAATATATATGATGATTTTTATACAGGAGGTATTGAGAAACCATACAATGATAAGATTGTTGTTAAAGGAAACAAAAGAGAGGTATTCTTTAAATGTTTCAGGGAAATGTGGGGGCAAATATTTTGGGAGTGAAAGTGTCCCCCTGTTTTAGGACTCAGAGAAGACTCTGAAAGGAGATTATAGATTCAACATTTTCATATAAATAATGAGTTTTTGCTGGATGTAATGTTTTGTATCAGCTTGGCAATTTCTCATGTACAATTTCTCAGTATTATTAAGAATCTAACAAATCTCAACAACCCTAAAACTATTACAGATTTAAATCAATGGTAGTTTATTTAGCATTATATAGCATCCACATTTTGTCTAATAGATAACAAAAGTTGTGATAATAATTTGGATTGACAACTAGACTGCTTGTATTTTTTCCTCCCAAGTTGTAATTCAGGACTTTTTGAGCCTCTTATTTATTTCTACCTCCCTGTTTCTGCTGTACTAATAATGAATTATAATTATAATCTCAAATGGATTTGATAACAAATGAAATGGTTTTCTTATCCCTCTAAGGCTGGATGGCATCACCAACTCGATGGACGTGAGTCTGAGTGAACTCCGGGAGTTGGTGATGACAGGGAGGCCTGGCGTGCTGTGATTCACAGGGTCACAAAGAGGCAGACATGACTGAGCGACTGAACTGAACTGAACTGAACTGAAGGCTTTCAAAGGATGCGGATGACATAAATTTGAACATTATATATTAAATAATTATTTTCATTCACAAGAACTAAAATTGGAAGACTGTTTTCTTAACACTGTTGCCTGATGAGTATCAGATCATGTCCCAAATGAATCGTGTTCTTAGTGAATTCAAATACAAAGTTAAAAAATTTCTCTTGAACTTTCTTTTCCTCTTCTATTCCTGTTTTGGTTAAGATATCACCATGCATCTAATAACCCAGGTTTGAAACTCTATTGTAATACTGGATTCTCTACTTTATCAAACCCTTCTTAGTCTATACGTTATTAAGTGGTGCTGATTCTATACAAAATCTATTATCACTGTTCACATGCTGCATTTGTTTTCTCTTGCTTGACCTATTACAATAATCATTTATTGGTTGTACCTTTACAGGTACATAATATTTATTTTAAACATTCAGCAATATAGCATATATACATATTTAAGTGCCTACTATGCACCAAGTACTCTTCTGGTTTCTGGAGAAACATCTCCAATCAATACAAGATTCAGCTCTCAAAGAGTGTATAGTGGAAAGGCAGATAGAAATAAGTAAAGCATTGCTATAAAGGGCTAAAGATTGTTTTACATATTGCATTGTTTCTTCAGGATTAAAGTCCAAACTGCTTGGCAACTACATTCCTTCTCAGTCTCTCCTCTACCTTTGTTTCCTTTGTTATCTTTTACCACCTTAGTTCTGTTACCTCCTGTTTTTCAAATTCTCTAAGGGACTCATAATTCTCTAAGAATGACTTTACTTGTACCTTCCTCTTCTCCTTGGAAGACTGCCGTCTTACTCTCTTCATTTGGTAAAGTCATATACTTATTTATTAAAAAAAAAAAAACAAAACAGAAACGTAAATACCATCTCTACTGTCGATTCTCCTGTGAATCACTTTTTGTTTTAGGAAGATTTATTGTTTACTTTTTCTTCTGTTTACATTTAATCAAGAAATTATATAACACTTACTAGGGATGACTTTGATACTAACTACATAGGTGTCTGCCTCCTTCTTGAAAATGCCACTGAGGTCAGGACTGGTGCTTAATTTGTGTCTGTAAGTTCACTATCTACATTTAGCACAGACTGCAGTCTCTACAAGGTACTCAATTTTTCTTTTTTTGACTGGAATGTCAAAAGGAACACACAAATAAAGATGTTTTCTAAGAATAATTCTAGACCTAGAGCAGCTACTGAAATAACAGAATGGCAAATCAATGGACTTTAATTCTAAATTACTTGTATCAAGGGGACAACAGACGATGAGATGGCAGGATGGCACACCAACTCGATGGACATGAGTTTGAGCAAGCTCCAGAAGTTGGTGATGGACAGGGAAGGCTGGCGTGCTGCAGTCTACAGGGCAGCAAAGAATTGGACAGGACTGAGCGACTGAACTGAACTGACTTTGCATTATGAAAATATGGTTTTGAACAGAAAAAAAAGCATAATTCCAATTTCAGCTATGCTACCTTCATGATCTTGGGCAAGATATTTTAGTTCTTTAGCTTTTGCATCTATACAAGGAGGATAATATTACATATCATATATACTTTTTCAAAGGAGTAGATTAAAAAAGATACAATTGACACCGAGTCTGGCAATAGCTGCCCCTCAAAAATGGCGGTGTACCTTTATTTTTTTTTTTCCTTTTGGGTATGGTTACTGATTTCCCCTTATTATCATAACTGTACATTAGGCAAGAAAAAATAGTTTTATAAAAAGGGACCATTTCCATATTTTACTGTACTTTGGTGTTGATATAAAAATTCTTTGATATCCTACAGCAAAGTAAAAACAATTGATAGTTCAGTTCAGTTCAGTTGCTCAGTCACGTCTGACTCTTTGCGACCCCGTGGACTGGAGCACACCACATTTCCTGTCCATCACCACTCCTGGAACATGCTCAAACTCATGTCCATCAAGTTGGTGATGCATCCAACCATCTTATCCTTTGTCATCCTCTTCTCCTGTCTTCAATTTTTCCCAGCATCAGTGTCTCTTCTAAGGTGTCAGTTCTTCGTATCAGGTGGCCAAAGTATTAGAGCTTCAGCATCAGTCCTTTCAATGAATATTCAGGACTGATTTCCTTTAGGATGGACTGGTTGGATCTCCTGGCAGTCAAGGGACTCTCAAGACTCTTTTCCAACACTACAGTTCAAAAGCATCAATTCTTTGGTGCTCGACTTTCTTTATAGTCCATCTCTCACATCCATATATCCATACACAACTACCGGAAAACCCATAGCTTGGACTAGACGGCCCTTTGTTGGCAAAGTAACGTCTCTGCTTTTTAACATACTGGCTATGTTTGTCATAGCTTTTCTTCCAAGGAGCAAGTGTCTTTTAATTTCATGGCTGCAGTCACCATCTGCAGTGATTTTGGAGCCCCCAAAATAAAGTCTCTCATTGTTTCCCCATCTATCTGCCATGATCTTAGTTTTTTGAATGTTGAGTTTTGAGCCAACATTTTCACTCTCCTCTTTCACTTTCATCAAGAGGGTCTTTAGTTCTTCTTCGCTTTCTATCATAAGGGTGGGGTTATCTGCATATCTGACGTTATTAATGTTTCTCCCAGCAATCTTGATTCCAGCTTTTGCTTCATAAAACCCAGCGTTTCTCATTATGTACTTTGCATATAAGTTAAATAAGCTGGGTGACAATATACAGCCTTGACATACCCCTTTCCCAATTTGGAACCAGTCTGTTCTTCCATGTCCAGTTCCAACGGTTGCTTCTTGACCTGCATACAGTTTCTCAACAGGTAGGTAAGGTGGTCTGGTATTACCATGTCTTTAAGAATTTTCCACAGTTTGTTGTGATCCACACAGTCAAAGGCTTTGGCATAGTCAGTAAAGCAGAAGTAGATATTTTTCTGGAATTCTCTTGCTTTATTGATGATCCAGTGGATGCTGGCAATTTGATCTCTGGCTCTTCTGCCTTTTCTAAAACCAGCTTGAACATCTGGAAGTTCACAGTTCATGTACTGTTGAAGCCTGGCTTGGAGAATTTTAAGCATTACTTTACTAGTGTGTGAGATGACTGCAATTGTGTGGTAGTTTGAGCATTATTTGCATTGCCTTTCTTTGGGATTGGAATGAAAACTGACTTTTCCCAGTCCTGTGGCCACTGCTGAGTTTTCCAAATTTGCTGGCATATTGAGTGCAGCACTTTCACAGCATCACCTTTAAGGATTTGAAATAGCTCAACTGGAATTCCATCACCTCCACTAGCTTTGTTTGCAGTGATGCTTCCTAAGGCCCACCTGACTTTGCATTCTAGGATGTCTGGCTCTAGGTGAGTGATCAAACCATCATGGTTATCTGGGTCATGAAGATCTTTACTGTATAATTCTTCTGTGTATTCTTGCCCCCTCTTCTTTATATCTTTTGCTTCTGTGTTAGGTCCATACCATTTCCGTCCTTTATTGAGCCCATCTTCGCATGATATGTTCCCTTGGTGTCGCTAATTTTCTTTAAGAGATCTCTAGCTTTTCCCATTCTATTGTTTTCCTCTATTTCTTTGCATTGATCACTGAGGAAGGCTTTCTTATCTCTCCTTGCTATTTGCAACTCTGCATTTAGATGGGTATATCTTGCCTTTTCTCCTTTGCCTTTTGCTTCTCTTCTTTCCTCAGCTATTTGTAAGGCTTCCTCAGACAATCATTTTGCCTTTCTGCATTACTTTTTCTTGGGGATGGTGTTAATCACTGCCTTCTGTACAGTATCATGAACCTCTGTCCATAGTTCTTCAGGCATTCTGTCTATCAGATCTAATTCCTTGAATCTGTATGTCACCCCCCACTGTATAACCATAAGGGATTTGATTTAGGTCATACCTCGATGGGCTAGTGGTTTTCCTTACTTTCTTCAATTTAACTCTGAATTTTGCAATAAGGAGTTCATGATCTGAGCCAAAGTCAGCTCCCAGTCTTGTTTTTCTGACTGTATAGAGTTCCTCCATCTTTGGCTGAAAAGAATATAATTAATCTGATTTTGGTACTGACCATCTGGTGATGTCCATGTGTAGAGTCTTCTCTTGTGTTGTTGGAAGAGGGTGTTTGATATGACTTGTGTGTTCTCTTGGCAAAACTGTTAGCCTTTGACCTGCTTCATTCTGTACTCCAAGGCCAAATTTGCCTGTTACTCCAGGTATCACTTGACTTCCTACTTTTGCATTCCAGTCCCCTATAATGAAAAGGATACCTTTTTTGGGTGTTAGTTCTAGAAGATCTTGTATGTCTTCATAGAATTGTTCAACTTCAGCTCCTTCAGCATTACTGGTTGGGGCAAGGATTACTGTGATACTGAATGGTTTGCCTTGGAAATGAACAGAGATCATTCTGTAGTTTTTTGAGATTGCAGCCAACTACTGCATTTCAGACTCTTTTGTTGACTGTGAAGGCTACTCCATTTCTTCTAAGGGATTCTTGCCCACAGTAGTAGATATAATGGCCATCTGAGTTAAATTTAGCCATTCTAGTTCGTTTTAGTTCACTGATTTCTAAAATGTTGATGTTCACCCTTGCCATCTCCTGTTTGACCACTTCCAATTTACCTTGATTCATGGACAGGAGAGCCTTGTGGGCTGCCATCTATGGGGTCACACAGAGTTGGACACAACTGAAGTGACTTAGCAGCAGCAGCAGCATGGACCTAACATTCCAGGTTCCCATGCAATATGGTTCTTTAGTATTGGACATTACTTCCATAACCAGTCACATCCACAACTGGGTGTAATTTTTGCCTTGGCTCCATCTCTTCATTCTTTCTGGATTTACTTCTCCACTGTTCTCCAGTAGCATACTGGGCACCTACCAGCCTGGAGAGTTCATCTTTCAGTGTCCTGTCGTTTGCTTTTTCATACTGTTCATGGAGTTCTCAAGGCAAGAACACTGAAGTGGTCCCTTCTCCAGTGGACCCCGTTTTGGTGAAACTCTCCACCAAGAGCTGTCTGTTTTGGCTCGCCCTACACAGCGCGGCTCATAGTTTCATTGAGTTAGACAATGCTGTGGTCCACGTAATCTGTTTGATTAATTTTCTGTGATTATGGTTTTCATTCTGTCTGCCTTCTGATGGATAAGGATAAGAGACTTATGAAGTTTCCTGATGGGAGAGACTGAGTGAGGGGGAAACTGGGTTCTGTTCTGATGGGCGTAGCCCTGCTCAGTAAATCTTTAACCCAATTTGATAGTTACGTGTTTTATATGATACAGTTAATTCCTGGTTTTATCATGGTAGTCCTTGTGTCCCAGGCAAACTGTGATGGTTTATTACCTTACACCTTATGTACTAGTGTAGTGCAGGCAGAAGATATGAGATTAGAGTCAGAGCTCATGCTGCTGAAGACTTTCACTTTGGGCAAGTGCCCTATCATAACTCACTTATCTCACTGCTTCAGAGTCCTCATTTGTACACTATATACATTCCTCATTTGTATATTTATACATAATATTAACACCTCCATGTTCAGTCACATGAGATTGATTAAATCATAATGGAGGAGTTTAGTTCAGTTGCTCAGTCATGTCCAACTCTTTGTGACCCAATGGGCTGCAGCATGCCAGGCCTCCCTGTCCATCACCAGCTCCTGGAGTTTACTCAAACTCGTGTCCGTTGAGTCGGTGATGCCATTCCACCATCTCATCCTCTGTCATCCCCTTCTCCTCCTGCCTTCAATCTTTCCCAGCATCAGGGTCTTTTCCAGTGAGTCAGTTCTTCACATCAAGTGGCCAAGATATAGGAGTTTCAGTTTCAGCATCAGTCCTTCCAATGAATATTCAGGACTTATTTCCTTTAGGATGGACTGGTTGGATCTTCTTGCAGTCCAAGGGACTTTCAAGATCTTCTCCAACACCACAGTTCAAAAGCATCAATACTTTGGTGCTCAACTTTATTTATAGTGCGACTCTCACATCCATACATGACCACTGGAAAAACCATAGCTTTGACTAGATGGACCTTTGTTGACAAAGTAATGTGTCTGCTTTTTAATATGCTGTCTAGGTTGGTTATAACTTTTCTTCCAGGGAGCAAGTGTCTTTTAATTTCATGGCTGTAGTCACCATTGGCAGAGATTTTGGAGCCCAGAAAAATAGTCAGCCACTGTTTCCACTGTTTCCCCAACTATTTCCCACGAAGTGATGGGACCAGATGCCATGATCTTAGTTTTCTGAATATTGAGTTTTAAGGCAACTTTTTCCTTCTCCTCTTTCACTTTCATGAAGAGGTTCTTTAGTTCTTTTTTTGCTTTCTGCCATAAGGGTGGTATAATGTACATATTTAAATATCATTCTATAATATAGAGTATCTGCATTAAGTAGATTCTTACTCCTATCTAAAAAGCCATCTGTGTCTTCTGTACTCTATTTGCAGATTTCTGCCCCTACCAATATATCTTAGGTTACTCTGGAATTGATTTTAATCTCAGAACTGTTTGAAACTTCTAAATATGTATAATAATTATCATTAATTTCATTCAATGCTTTCTCTTAATTGCTTTACTTTGTTTTTAAAATTCAGAAGTGATCCAAATACCTTTGGATTAATACTGAAGAATAAATTATTTTATTCTGTGATAAAACAGTTGAGCAGAAATTAGGGGGGTTTTCTGCATTTATGAAAATAGTATCACTTCTGGATTGAGAGTAAGTCAAAGATATAAGGCTAAAGAAATGAAATATAATTTCCTTGACAGTTCCAGAAAGCAGTGGTATACCATCTGCATCAATTAACTTCAGTAATATTCAGTACTTTCTTTCTTTCCACTGGAAATTATATATGGGCAAAAAGATGTCTCTTTAACTAGAAGTGTCTTGTTGACAATGAAAGTTAGTTACTACCAAAGAAGTCTGATTTAGATTGTGGTTTCCAAAGTAAGACACTAACCATATTATAAGATTTTAGTAACATTTAAATTAAGAATGGCTTTCTTGATTTTTTAGTACATCAGCACATATAAAAGTAATGTTATAATAATCAAATTAAAAGAATATACATTGAAATTAGTTGCTTTATGACGTTTATATTTCCCTCTACTGTGAAAGAAATAATTGATTATATAATAATCAATAGTTTAATTAATATTGGGGTTTCCTTTGTGGCTCAGTTGGTAAAGAATCCATCTGCAGTGTAGGAGACATAAGAGACCCAAGTTTAATCCTTGGATCAGGAAGGTCCCCTGGTGAAGGAAATGGCAACCCACTCCAGTATTCTTGTCTGGAGAATCCCATGGACAGAGGAGCCTGGTGGGTTACAGTCCATGGGGGGCAAGAGTCAGACATGACATTAGGCAGCAATGAACAAAACACACCAGAGAATCCTTATAAACTTGTAATACTGTGAAGTGTTCAAAACATGAAAATGAAACTTATGCTAAGTTCAAAACAAAACTAAACTGCTTGTCAAATAAATAATTTCATATCACTTTTGTTCTTGGTTTCTTTCTGTAAAAACTTTTCCTGTGTATAATTTAAAAATAGATACTACATCTAAATCAGAACATATGTAATAACAACTGACTTAACAAATAAGTTTTTCAACGTGCTGGATGTTGCTCTGAGAGTTGTACATGTGTTAACTCATTTAATCCTCATGCCAGGGCCTGCAGTGAGTGTAATCACTAGTTCAATCTAACAGATATGATTACGGATTCACTGAGAATTGAAGGAACCTGTCCAAGGATACACACTGAGAAACTGGCGGAGCCAGGGCTTGCAGCCAGACAATCTGGCTTCAGAGTCTGAATGCCTGGCCATCTTGCCATACCCCCAAATGATATTTGGGTCTCTATTAGTAATTTAGAAAACATGAAACATTGCCCCAAATCTCTCTGTGCCTCATCTCAGAAACACATCCTGGAAATCCATTATGGACTATTCACTGTATTGCTGCCAAAGATGTTTTGTCCTTGAGAAGTTCTAGGATTTTAAAGCCCCATAAAGCCTTATGATAGTCTATACAAAGGAAGTGCGGGCTAAGGAAACTCGTTGGGATAGCCTGTAGATTTTGCTTCTCCCATCTCCTAAACATCAGTTTATGATAATGATCTTAAGTTTAATTTACAAAGGAATGCTTTAAGAAAGAGTCCTGAAGCTCTGAGAAAAAGATGTCATATTTTCCAGTAGTGTTTCAAAAGTCGTGCTCTACTCTGGCTTCAAAAGTGTGTTATGATTATATAAATGATCAAATATTCAGTCTTTTGGTCTTTTATATGATTCACTAATCAAAAGAAAATCAACAGAAAATTTAAAAATCGAACAAACTTCTGCACAGGATATATTTAATCTTAACTATATTGGTTATTTATGGTGAGATTTTAAGTATAATGGAGAAAACATTGTTAAATGAATCAATGCTTGCTTGCTCAGTAGTGTCCGATTCTTTGCAACCTTATGGACTGTAGTCAGGCTCCTCTGTCCATGGGATTCTCCTGGCAAGAATACTGGAGTGGATTGCCATGCCCACCTCCAGGGGAACTTCCTGACCCAAGGATCGAACTTTCATCTCCTGAGGCTTCTGTATTGCAGATGGATTCTTCACCACTGGGTCACCAGGAAAATCCAAATGACTCATATATATGATGTAAATTAAACTACCAGCTACTTTTATTTTTTCACCCTCAGGAAAGTTACTACTTACTTTTTAATCTTTTCTGCAACTCTTACAAATAATTTAATTTTTTTAATGTTCAATTTTATTAAACACATTTTTGTAAGACCTCTGTGTATAGAACTATAAAGAGCTAACACTGTGCCACAGGGCAACTTCCACTGTGCTTTGTCCTAAAAGAGAACAAAAGCTGAGATGAAATGTGTTTTACAACAGGGCTGGTCTTTCCCTACCTTTCTATGTTCCAAAGTGGCCCAGCAGCCCAGGAGAGCAAGCATGGTGCTCTGTGGCAAGGCAAGAAGCGTTTACGCAGCTCGGTTTCTTTTATTTCCCATTAAGGTGAAAACACCAACACAATAATCCTAACCAAAACACAAAGATTAAACACTGACTCACATGGAGATTAAGCTGTAGCAGACTGTGCAAAATTTTTCAGAATGTTTCTTTCTGAAAAGAAAATGGTTCTTGGATGAATCTTTTGAGAGTGTTGATAGTGTCTTTGAATTGGACCAAAATAGATGGTACAGTTTGTAATAATAAAACATGAATGTCTCTAGGGTGTTGATATATGTTCTCAACTGAGAATTTAAACTGTCATATATATAAAGTCTGGATTTTTAAGACTGCAACTTATTCAAATGGTATTTAGAGGAAAAAAAAGCACTTAGGCTAATTAGAAAGAAGAGCTAAAGTTAAAGGCTAAAACTATTTAAGGAATCTGAGAATAGAAAAGTAAAAACAACTAGTAAAATAAATCTGGAGATTACTTAAAGGCTCCTTTAAGATTTTTCACGTCTTTCTGGAGGAAAAAACAATTGAAACTATCTGTGAAAATGTTCCAAAGAAAGTGGAAGTAAAAGTGGCTCAGTCGTGTCTAAAATACCATCCCAAGGACTATATAGTCCATAGAATTCTCCAGGCAGAATACTGGAGTGGGTAGCCTTTCCCTTCTCCAGGGGATCTTCCCAAACCTGAGATCAAATCCAGGTCTCCCACATTGCAGGTGGATTCTTTACCAGCTGAGCCACAAGGGAAGCCTGTAAATGTTCGAGTTTGATATCAAATGCACCCTGGGCTTTGTTTCTTTTCTTTTAAATGCCCTGTCAATCTTACATGAAGATGCTGTTGCTCATGATGTCAATGAAACAGAACTTATATATAGAATATTAAGTTTTTAATAATCTGAAATTCTTCATTGATGACTTCAAGGGGAGCCAAAGACTTCCTAAAATTATAAACAAACATTTATTTATATGAGTATATATCCATTTTCTTGGAAAAGAGAGTCTGTTATTTTTGGACAGAAAACAAAGTATACTCCATAAAGAATCTGAGTCTGTGAACTGTACCACAACATCAGGATCATCTAACAATAGGAGTCCTTAAACCCACAGACTGTGCAACAGATTAAAGTTTTAATAGACTGAATGATACTTGAAGGTTTGAATTACACCTTCATTTTATATATATTCCCCATCCTGACTTTTCTTTGTCCAAATGATATCTTCAAGTTGTCATCATAAATTTTAAATCATTTTCTAACCTTTTGTGTATTTCTCCTCAGGAAAGCCAAAGAACCAAAAGATGACATACATACTCTTTGGAACTCACTGACCTTAAGCAACAGAGGAAGCAGACCAAACACAAATCTTAATGTTATCTGGCTAACCTTTCTTGCACTGGTTTTGGAATAGTTAGAATAGAAAAAGGAGTCCAAAATGGCAGTGGCTGAAAGATAGACAAAGAAAGGGGCAAAGCCCATGAAAAGGGAACAAAGGAAAAATTCATGGACCAGAGTGAGAACCTAAGGTGAAACAAACAGGTCCCCTTCCTGGCTAGCCCTAGTTTGCATAGGGCAGGCCAGGTGGGAGGAGCCAAAACACATAAAAAGAGGGAGCCAAGACAGGCTGAGGCCTCTCCTGCGAGGTCACCTCACCTTCATGCGTGGGGATGGACTTTCTTTACCAAATAATACTCTGAGTTGTAATGAAGCTGTAACACTGGTCCACCATTTTAAATCTTTGTTGCAGTGAGACAGAACTGAGGAAATTACTCACTCTCCTGACATATCTTATCAATATATGCCAAAAAGTGTTTTAAAATAATTCTAACCTAGCAATAACAGTGTTGCAAACACTGTTGTTTAAGGGGGTTGTTTACATATGTTTAACTAGAAATACCGTCATTCATGTCACCTTTCTTGTGCTTCTGTCAGCTGGGTGTGTGCTCTTTGTCATTTAATCAGTGACCTTCTCTTTATACCTTTCCTCAAATCGGAAATAGAATAATCTTGGTCTTTTCCCTGATCCTACCTCAGAGTCCCTATCCTAGTTTCAAGTAGTTGCAGTTTACAGAATTTCCTTTTAAAGTCTGGAGCTGAATAAACTTTCAAGGAGGAGCGTTGTCTAGGAGACACAACTGTGCAGGAGAGTATTGAGTAGGGCTTACTGGGGCTTGAAATCAGACACATGGCAAGGAATAAAGAAATTAGGAGTTAGGAATCCAGATGAAGGTTTCTCTTACCACACACAAATTCAAAATTTGCACTTTGAACCATTTATTCAGGATTTTACTTTGCACATTTAATCTAATTTAATTTATTCCTATTATAATTAGCTCTTGGTTTAAGTAGGTACAAACAAAAACACTCATTCACATGCAACTTATTCAGGGTAATTGGCAACATTTTTAGCCACATAAATATATAAAATACACACCCTTTAACCAAAAAAGAATTTGTTCCCCCCCCGCCCCGAAGACTTACTTGAAGTGTAAACCACCATCTCTTATCTTTTACGTATATTTATTACAACAGTATTTGTTAAAGACAAAGAAATTTGTCATAAATACTACCAAAAAAATATAAAAAGAATAATCATTCACAGGAGAACTTTAACAAGTAGAAATTTTGTCAAAAGTGATTAAGTTTTAAATATCCAATTGTAGACTGAAAACAAAAGTACTGATTTTCTGTTTTAGGATGCCTGAACATATAAAGAAATGGAATAGTTTACTTTGATTTTTCTAAACTGCAGTTTGATTGTATTTAAAATATATATACTTTTCCATTGTTGAGTTCCCTTGACAAACTGAGTTCATACCAATTTTTCTTAATTCACTGTATATTCCTTTGAAGTCTGCCATCCAGTCTTATATATTTACATTAATGCTTTTCTGCAGTACTCTATCTGCATCAAAACCTGATAATATTCACTAGATCCTAGAGTCTCTGCCACTTCAACCTTACTTATTTTTCCTGGCTTATTTCTAATATCTAAACTATATGCCTTCTCAATAAAATTTTTTTGACAGGATAATAGTGCATGCGATATTTGCCCTGACTCTACATAGGATTTCACATGAAATATGGAAAGGAAAATACTGATAATCATTGCTAACATACTTCAAAGACATTTTAATATTGGCTTGGCACTGTAAGTCTTTTGCTATAGAAATGGTCTAGTTGAATCTGTTATTGGTTTATAGAAACTTGAACTGTGAATTCATGTCTTAACAATTACTAGTCAGGAGACAGCAGTGAGGATATGAAAAAGTCTGGTTACTTGAGTATAAGGCTCATCCAAACCTCTTTCCAAAGGTAAAAAATAAATGATGTTAAATATTACGATTAATCATATACCTAATGATTAACCTCAGATATGCAGATGACACCACTCTCATGGCAGAAAGAGAAGAGAAACTAGAGACCCTCTTGATGAAAGTGAAAGAGGAGAGTGAAAAAGCTGGCTTAAAACTCAACATTCAAAAAACGAAGATCATGGCATCTGGTCCCATCACTTCATGGCAAGTAGATTGGGAAACAATGGAAACAGTGACAGATTTTATTTTTGGGGAGCTCCAAAATCACTGCAGATGGTGACCACAGCCATGAAATTAAAAGACACTTGCTCCTTGGAAGAAAAGCAATGACAAATCTAGACAGTATATTAAAAAGCAGACACATTACTTTACCAACAAAGCTCTGTCTAGTCAAAGGTGTTGTTTTTCCAGTAGTCATGCTTGGATGTGAGAGTTGGACTATAAAGAAAGCTAAGCACCAAAAACTTGATACTTTTGAACTGTGGTGTTGGAGAAGACTTTTGAGAGTCCCTTGGGCAGCAAGGAGATCCAACCAATCAACCCTGAAGGAAATCAGTCCTGAATATTCATTGGAAGGGATGATGATGAAGCTGAAGCTTCAATACTTTGGCCACCTGATGTGAAGAATTGACTCGCTGGAAAACACCCTGATGCTGGGAAAGTTTGAAGGCAGGAGGAGAAGGGGAGGACAGGATGAGATGTTTGGATGGCATCACTGACTCAATGGACATCAGTTTGAGCAAGCTCTGGGAGTTGGTGATGGACAGGGAAGCCTGGCAGGCTGCAGTCCATGGGGTTGCAAAGAGTCAGACATGAATGAGTGACTGAACTGAACTGATATACCTAATAATTGCAAGTCTGGTGTTTGAGTCCTCATGTGTTCACAGTTGTTTTTTAAACTGACTCAGAGTAAACAGACAGGAAGTCTCACAAAATCGGCAAAGCAAGGTGAAGAAAGCTATTTACCTCATCTAACGTATGGCAAGTTCAGTTCAGTTCAGTCATTCAGTCGTGTTCGACAGATTCTTTGTGACCCCATGAACTGCAGCACGCCAGGCCTCCCTGTCCATCACCAGCTCCTGGAGTCCACCCAAACCCATGTCCATTGAGTCGGTGATGCCATCCAACCAGGTAAAAATCTCAAAAAAGGTGTTTTATATATAGCATTATATTTAAAGCATAGGTAGACAAACTGAGATGGTGTTTCAGAAGACCATCCCCTCAACAATTAAAGAGCTTCCAAACTAACCACAAAGGGAGTATTAGGAAGACTTTCAACATTGATTTTTTTCTTTTAGAATTTATCTATTTCTAAATTCCACATTAGACTGCTTTCTGTGATTGCTGTTTTCTGGACTTTACTCATAATTTAAAAAGCTTCTTAGTTTAAGGTATATATCTAGGTTTGGCCTAGAATCTAATCTATATATATGAATTATCTCATTAATGAAAAATAGCATCAAGTCTTCCATAATAACACTGTTAGAAAAGTGTAAGGTAGATTTTTTGAGCTAATCAAACTCAACCTCAACCTAAGGCATTACCATCTGAGCATAATGAATATGCCTTTAAATTTTATAAATAAGTTTTCAAGACACATTATAATGTTTGGATCTTATATAAATTTAAGATGTCACATGATGTCAGAGTTATTGCTGTAACTCTGGGAAAATTGGACCAGTGCGTCTTCCAAATATTATTGCATCATCATTATCGTAAATAATTCTATTTCTCAACAATGCCATTACTCTGATTTTCTTTGTTTATTGTCAGCATATGAAACCATCAAAAGTGTAAAGGTAGAGTCTGTCCTAAGGTGAGTCATCAGTCTAAGACCCTATGTATAATCAATACACTACGGCATACAAAATGTTCTATCTCACTTTCAAATACTGTTTGACTACAGAAATAAATCAAAGGAATAACTAGGTGGAACAAAGAGACCAACTTTATCATTGTAGATTATACATGGATGACCTATTTCCAAGAGGGACATTAATTCAAGGAGATAGAATTTGAATTTAATAGGGAGGAATACAATGGGGAAGAGTTTGATTAAAAAAAATAAGTTCACTTATGTCTTTTTATAATTATTTTTCCTTTCTTTCCCCATCCACTTTGCTTGTCTTAGCTCCCCTCCCTACTCTTCCTGCCTTCTCTCCTGGGATTTTCTTACTTCACTGAGTGACTACTATTTGAAAAGCACTGCAATAATATATGAATATATTTGGTATTCAATTTTTAGCCCATCACTTCCTGGTATTTTTCTCTATTTGAAATGAAGAATAATAACCCTTTACTACAATCCTTCTAGAAATGAGAAAGGTCATAGAAACAATTGACATTACATAAATACAGATTTCAGGCTTGTTTGCTTTCTGGTTCTCATGATTCAGTGATTCTTTTGTCATTAGCGTAAAAACATTGCAAAAATATTGTTCCTTAGTAGAACAGTGTGACATGAATGCAAATAACCTATTTTATATAGGGCATAATCATGTATCTCATTTAAATTTGATTAAGGAAGTAAATGGGGACTAAATTAGTACCATAATTAGAAGAGATTTTCTGATTCTTTGAATGACATAGTGAATATCTATGAGACCCTAAAAGTTCTGCAACATATGACCAATTGGTAGAAAGAAAATTAATTTCTGCTCAGTAGCCATCATCCTCTGGCCAGCTTTTTAAAAGTACCATGATACAGGTTAAAGGAAGGAGTGCTTTGTGTCCTCAAATGATGTCTTAAACCCCTAAGAGTCACTCAGTTTGTAGGTACAAATAAATAGTTTAGTTTTTTAACATGAAACAATAAAAACTTCTCATGATCATTGCTTCACCCTTCTTTACACAAACTTATACAGCAAATTCTTGGGAAATAAACTATAGCTGAATGAAAGAGGATAAGAATTATCTTTGAAATCATAGCAGTGATTACTGAAAAATATCAGAGAAAGTATACAGGGATCACTTATCAAAGTGATATAAGCCAGAAAAAGTCAGTTCAGTTAATTTCACTTTGAGGGAATAGGAACAAGTTTAGATCTATAATTTTTTTTATGAAGCAATTTTGTTATACCTGATTTGTATGTAAGTAATGAAAACTGAACTGAGTTTTCTCTCCCATGAAGGCTGGAGGCGAATTTGGCTGAAAGCTTAGACGAACAGAGTGCCAGTGTTCTTTTAGATTCCTCTCTGGAAAGTTGTTTTTGTGTATATGTTATAGAAACACTATCTTGCTTCTATCATTCTCAGTGGCTAAATGACAAGGGTTATCACTTTTACCAGTAATGTTGAATAATTCAAGTCTCTACTGAAGTTCATATTGTCATTTCTGCTAAACATACCTAAATCCACCAAGATTTGTCATTAAGAGTTAAAGATTAAACTATCAAAATACAAATCATCCATTCATTTCTCCAATTCCAATTGGTGAAATCTTAATAATATATATGAAAGCTACATTTTTAAATGTTTGCTGTTAACTCTGAGAGCTCAGTTTATACAGACTTCTATTTCTAATTCTTTGCAACACTACCATCACTACCACCACCACCGCCACCAACAACAATAAAATTTCTATGCAACTGATACCACTTTGTTCTAGAGAGAAAAAAAGGGTGGCATCACACTCATCTCATGAGAATAATAATTGCTAATTTTTATTTCATATAATTTTGGTCCCTACTTTATCCATGGCATTGTTGGCCACTTTAGTAATTATCCAATGATAAAACCAAATGACATGGAAGCATACTTATGGATTGTTACTTTTTGTAGGCAAGAGTAACTGAAAGTAGGCAAGGGTAATTGAAAGGCAAATGAAAAATGTCAGTGTAATAGTTTTAGGCTTTGATGGCATAATTTTGTTAAGAAAAGTAAGAAATTTGCATGATGAGATTTTTTTTCCATTTTCTTCCCTAGTTTTTCAAACGCTCCCATTATTTGGCTGGCTGGGTCACCCTCGTGAAAATATAGGATCATTACCGTAATTTGTAGCATAGTATTATCTATGATATAAAAACCACAAGAATTATGATAAAAATTCAAGGATCAATATCTTAATTCCATTTTTCTAAACACATATAAAATGGATTTGCATGCTTCATGTAAAAGGGAGGAAGAAAGCTGGATATTTTACAAAATAACAATAATAAGACAATTTATGATTATCATAATACTAAGGATAATATACAAAGTGATTTACTTTTGAAATTATATTTTTAAAGGTTGAATATCCTATATTTTATTGTTCTTCATTTATAAAATATGGTTTTGGTCAGATTGATATTTCTAGGGAAGTGTGCATTAATTTTCTTCCTCAGAATTGTCTTTTTGCTAATGTTAAATGTCACATTTGCTACTTTCTCACTTTTTTCAAATCATTTTTCTTTAGTGAAATGGAAATTTACTTAAATCTCTGTAAACTATAAATAAAGAATTACTTTTCAGTTAATAAAACTCAGTTTTAAATTCTCTTTTCTAGCCAATTCCAAGTGGTAAAGTGTCTTAAATTCGACCTTGTTTTATTCTTGAGTCACAAATTTGGGACCTGAATCTTTTGTTTTTATTTGTGAAAAATCTTCCCTAGAAGAAAGAGGCAGCACTACACTGAGATGCTCAGTTTACAGATGCTTCTTCCACTTCCTTCACATTATTCTTGGAGCATTATGTATCACAAATGTGGTTTCTGCATCTATTAATCAAAAAGCCACTTGCACTTCTGTTCAACAGTATATTTCAGAAATATTTATTTCTGTATTGCGGGTTTGTCAATTGTAAGCACAGTTCTACTGCTGTATCTGGTGGCAGAAAACGTCACCTGAAATACCTACCAGCAGGAATCCTGGGGGGCAAAGATCCTCCCCCTGGCGCTGGATGCGGGGCCTGGAGGCTATTTAAAAACCCTGCCCTCAGGAAGCTGGGGCAGAACGTTTCCACCCCAATGGCCGGGAAGGATCCTTTTAAGAGATAAAAATGGACATTAATCAAAAAATCTTCTTTGTGGAAAAGCTGTTGATCATTTAACTGGAACAAAACCTATAATCAACAAAGACATCAAACCTTACAAGGAAGTTATGTAATTACAAGGAATGGAATGCATTTTTATTCATAAATTTATGAAATAAACCTAGTTTTTTGAAAAGAAAGTTACTCTTATCTAGTTACAATTAAAGAGGGTTAGAAGCACCAGAATACTAGGATAAATTTCTAAACCTACATTTGACAAAGGGGATATAAATGTTATTGATGTTGCCTGTTTACAGAATTCACCTCCACATGCGATAGAGATATGCAGAAAATAGCCACAATAGGATCTGAGATGTGTGCTGCACTATGAGGAATGGTGCCTTACTTCAGCTGTACCAGTATGAAAGCCTAAAATCAAGAAGACTTCTATACCATACAATAACTACATACATCTTGGAAACAGTGGTAAGAGAAACAACATACACATTTCTTAATTTGCTTAATTAGGGACCAGACATAAGAGTTTGCAAAGGTAGAACCACATGCTTTTTCACTTTTAAGAATGCTATTGAGAAAGAAACAAGAAAAAGTAAACTACGTGGAAGTTTTAAATAATATAATGAATCACAGACGAAAAGAATGTCAGAGCTACCAAGGACTTCAGAGATCATCCAGTCAAAAACTCCATGTTTTACAGACCAAGAACTGAGGACTGGGGTGGGAAAGTGATATCACACAGCTGGTGGACTCCCAGGACAGTCTTTACACTAAAGATTAAAAATAAATAATAAGCCACTTCCTATTTGGAAGATCATGATCTCCTGATTGTGAATTAGAAACCTCGCACTTTGGAATAGTGGCATTACAATTTGGTGTCTCAAGGACCTAAAGGACACTAAAATCATTCAGAAGAAAGTATAATATAAACGCAATATTAATGCATTGGTAACTGATATGGTACACGTAAGTTTAAATCACAATAATACCCTAAAATCAAGGTACCCTGATGGTTGTAAGAAACACATCTCATTTGAGACCTCTGAAACCCTTATCAGGAACAGCAGTTTTCCTATGGATCTCTCCTTCCACAAGTTCAAATTTAGAAAGTGCCATATTTTTGAAAAGGACCTCCCAAGTGGCCCTAGTGGTAAAGAACCTGCCTGACAAAGACGGAGACATAAAATATGCGTGTTTGATCCCAGGGTCCGGAAGATCCCCTGGAGGAGGAAATGGCAACCCACTCCAGTACTCTTGCCTGGGAAATCCCATGGGCAGAGGAGCCTGGTGGGCTATAGTCCATGGGGGTCACACAGTCAGACAAGACTGAATGGACTTAGGGCACACATTTTTGAAAAGACTTCACTCTGTTCTTTTATACAAACTTTACCCCTAAAATAAGTTAAAATTTTGATTTTTCTTTTAACTTTAACTAGGATTACAGGGATCTGGTATACCACACTCTATATATCTTGCTACTGTGGAGGAAGTTGTTGCTAAAGAAAAAGCAGCATTTCTCAGATCTTTAGAGTTTGTTTGTTTGTTTGTTTTACAAAAGGACAAAGTTATAATGAAAGTTAATGGTTGAGGCCTATATATTGTGCATTGGATTAAAGAAAGCCTAGAGAGAGTATCATATACTGTGAATAAATTGGTTTTGTTGCGGATTCTATGGAGTTTTAGTAAAATGACCCAGCAGAGCTGGAGTCTCTTAACCATTAAAAGGTGTGGCAAAAGAGAACAAAATGGCAGAGGAGTAGGTGGACATGGAGTACATCTCTCTCCATGGATACATCAGGAATACACCTTCAGACACAGAAGTTCATGCAGAACACCAGTTGAGAGAGGACAGGAATACCTGACCAGTGGAAAAGAACGTATAGAACCATGTAAATCTTGGTAGGATGAAGGAACTAGGGGGAAAAGCAGGAGTGTTAGTAAGACTGGACCTGCCCTCGGCGGGTGGGGGAACTAAAGCAGAAGTCCGATTCCCACATCCAGGCAATTGTCTGAGTCATAGGAGAAAACATTTGAGACTGAGAGTGAAACAGCTGATCTGTGGCAGCGTAAATGGAATGAGAATCAGACAGTCCTTGCCACAGCCATACAAACTCAGGACAGGGACGCAGGTTCCCTGGAAGGTGCAGCTGCTGGGAGCTGGAGTTCAGGGATTGTGGAATAATCCCAGGGTGAGGGCTGCTGTTGACTGCAGAGAGATGGATTGAGGGGATGTGAGGGAGGACATTGTGGTGGGAAATGCCTGTGGAGGAAAGCCAGGCAGCCATGGAAGCAAGGCAATACTGCTGAGTCACACGGAAGGGGTGGAGCCATCACCATAGTCTTTCTCTCCCCACACACCAGCATTGCTGGTTGAACAATAGAGAGGCTGGCCCATCAAATGCCTGCCACACTGAACTACAGAATAGGACCCCACCCAAGGTGCCCCTTTAAGTGCCTGATGCGGTGATCTAAGAGTAGGACCCCAAACAGGGGGGCCCCTCTATGTGCCTGACACGCTGAACAACAGAGAAGGATCCCAGCAAGGTAGCCCTCTAAGTGCCTGAAGGTGGAGCTACAGAGAAAGACTGGCCAAAGAGGCCTTCTAATCACCAGTTACAAGAGGCTAAAAAAAAAAAAGACTCTGATAGGGCCATAACTCGTGCCATGGAGGCAGCCCAAGTCCTTGTACACTTGCTGCCTCCAGGGTCCCCACAAGCCAAGCAGCCACGCCGCCTTCATGCTCAACGCTCACTGGGGCAGAGCTGCCACAGACAAAAAATGTCTTGCATCTGTGTGCACAGGGTCACTTCTGTAGTGTCCGACTCTTTGCGACCCTGTAGACTGTGGCCTGCCAGGCTTCTCTGTCAGGGAGACAGGAGGGTTTTCTAGGTAAGAATACTGGAGTGTTTTGGCCAATACTGGTTGCCATACCCTTCTAAAGCACTATTTCCTGCTGCCCTAGCTGCCAACTCCCTTGAGTACCTGATGCTGCCAGAATCCCTGCGACCCAAGCAGCTGCACCGTCTCCACACCTGGCCTTCACAGGGTCTTCACAAGTCCTCCAGGGCAGTCTCAGGAGCAAACCCCAGTGGATGACCCATACAGAGAGGTGGAAATAAAACCACAATTGAAAACCATGGACAGTGTGGATAAGGAAGAAGACTGAAAACCTTCCCACCAGCTGTACAAGCTGCAGATTAAATCCACACAATCAACTAGGCAGACTCTGTGTCTATGGAATATATAAAAGGTCACTGAAAGCTCCCAAAAAATAAAATGCACTAGTTTTGATAGCTGTGGACAATGGAGGCAAGAACACACAGGAATAGAACCAAGTTAGAATCTGAGCTGCCCCCACAGCAGGTCCAGAGATCAACACCATGTTGGAGTGCATCCGAGAGAGGTGAGGTGGACTGTGACTCCCAGAGAGGGAAAGGACTCTGACAGCAGTGACTCAAGAAAAACATTTATTATTCTTATGTTTTGACTTGTTCTGAAGATTCTTTTGGATTGTTTTTCCTTTTTGTTCCCCCTTTTCCCCCTCTGTTGTAGTTGTTGATTTTATTGGCACTGCTAAGTCACTTCAGTCGTGTCCAACTCTGTGTGACCCCATAGACAGCAGCCCATCAGGCTCCCCTGTCCCTTGGATTCTCCAGGCAAGAACACTGGAGTGGGCTGCCATTTCCTTCTCCAATGCATGAAAGTGAAAAGTGAAAGTGAAGTCGCTCAGTTGTGTCCGACCCTCAGCGACCCCACAGACTGCAGCCTACCAGGCTCCTCCGTCCATGGGATTTTCTAGGCAAGAGTACTGGAGTGGGTGCCATCACCTTCTCCGTTATTGACACTATAAAATCTAATTAAGTTTTTGAGCTTTTTTTTTTTCTTTCTCAGTCACATTTTTTATTGTTATAAACCTCTGCCTCTGCATTGGGATTTTGCAGTTCTGTGGAGTTTTCCCTTTTTCTTTTCTTTTTAATTTTAATTTTTAAAATCTATTATTATTTTCTCTACATTTATTCCATTGTTTGCTTTTCCTACTACTCTTTTCCCCTTGTAGTTAATCTTTAATGTATATAAATATTCTTCATCTACCTCTATTTACTTTTGCATATCTATTCTTTCTTTTCTTTCCTTTCCTATCAACATATTTGTTAGTTTTATTTTCATTGCTTTAATCCCCAATTGGCACCTTGCTTTAATTTCATTTTCCAGTTTGTACTTTAGTTAGTGTTGTTCTGGTAGATATAATTTTTTTGTTTGTTTGTTTACCAGGTTAACCTATGGTACTTTATTTTTGTTGGACGGTTTTTATTTTACTTATGGGTGTATACCTTTGTTTTTTTTCCTTTTTCTTCTTCCACTTTCTTTTTTATAATTTTTTTTATAATGTTAACTTTTAATGTTTTAAACCTATTAAAATTTTCTACCTTTATTCCTTTGTTTGCCTTTCCTACTGTACTTTCCCCCTTGCAGTTAGTCTTTAATGTATATAAATCTTCTTCATCTACCTCTATTTAACTTTGCCTATTTATTCCTTCTTTCATTTCTTCCTTTCTTTTCCTCTCAACATATTTGTTAGTTTTGTTTTCATTGCTTTATTCCCCACTTGGCACCTTGCTTTAGTTTTGTTTTCCAGTTTGTGCTTTAGTTAGTTTTGTTCTTAACTGGTAAATACAATTTTTGATTTCCTTTGTTCACCTGGTCAATCTATTGTACTTTATTTTTGTTGGATTGTTTTGACTTTGCTCATGGGTGTATATGTATATGTGTATATTCCATTATTTTAACTATTATTTGCCTGATTTTGTAACTACTATTTGTCTGGGGTTCATCTTTGGTTTCTTGTTTTTGGATATTTGTTTTAATCTCACTGAATGCCATAACAAACCACTTGTGGAATCTTCTTTCTTGGCCAGTGATCAAGCCCAGAGCCTCTGGAGTGGGAGCACTGACTCCAAGACCCTAGACTACCAGAGAACAAACCCTAGGGAATATCAAATAGTGAGAACTCACTGTAGGGAAACCATTTCAATACAAGACCTGGCATCACCCAACCACCAGTGGCACCCTGTACAGGATGCCTCATCTAAACAACAAACAAAATACAAACCCAATCATCAGCAGACAGGATTACCACCTCACTCACCCTTGCCCATCAGAGGAAAAACAAACAAAAACACAGCACAAATCTCACCCTATAGGAAGCTTACACAAACCACTGGGCCAAACTTAGGAAGGCAGAAACCAAAAGGAAGAAAGAATTCAATCTTCTTCAAGGAAAGAATTCAACTTTCCTTGAAGCCTGGGAAAAGGAGACCTCAAACACAATAAGTTAAAAAAAAAGACAAGGCAGAGAAGTACTACACATAGGAAGGAACAAACTAGAAACACAGAAGTCCAAATAAATGAAGAGGAAATAGACAAACTACCTGAAAAAGGATTCAGAATAATGATAGTAAAGATGATCAAAACCTTGAAAACAAAATGGAGAAAATGCAAGAATCAATTAACAGAGACCGAGAAGAATTAAAGAGTAAACATTCAGAGATAAAACACAATTACTGAAATTAAAAATACTCTAGAAGTAATCAATAGCAGAATATCTATAGCAGAAGAACGAATTAGTGAGCTGGAAGATAAAATGGTGAAAATAATTTATGAAGAGCAGAATAAAGTAAAAAGAATGAAAAGAAATGATGATAGTCTCAGAGACCTCTGGGACAATATCAAATGCACCAACATTCCATTTACAGGAGTTCCAGAAGAAGAAAGGAAAAAGAAAGGGTATGAGAAATTTTTTGAAGAGGTTATAGTTGAAAATAGCTGAAAGGAAATAGTCAATGAAGTCCATGAGGCACAAAGAGCCCCACATAGGATAAATCTAAAGAGAAATATGCCAAGACACATACTAATCAAACTAACAAAGACTAAACACAAAGAAAGAATATTAAAAGCAGCAAGGGAGAAGCAACAAGTAACACACAAGGGAAATCCCATATGCTTAACAGCTGATCTTTCAGCAGAAACTCTGCAGGCAGAAGGGAATGGCAGAATATTTTTAAAGTATTGAAAGGAAAGCTACATTTCCTTTTGAAATGAAAGGGAAAGGGAAAGGGAATTTACAACCAAGGTTACAATACTCAGCAAGGATCTCATTCAAAACTGATGGAAAAATAAAAAGCTTTTCAGAGTAGCAAAAGTTAAAAGAATTCAGTACCACTAAACCAGCTTTCCAACAAATGTTAAAGGGACTTATATAGTCAAAAAATACAAGAGAAGAAAAAAGATCTGCAAAATCAACCCCAAACAATGAAGAAAATGGCAACAGGAACATATATATCAATAATTACTTTAAATGGATTAAATGCTCCAACCAAAAGATAGAGACTGGCTGAATGGATAAAAAAAACAATACCCATATATATGCTCTCTACAAGAAACCCACTTCAGACCCAAAGACACTTATAGACTGAAAGTGAGAGGATGGAAAAATATATTCCATACAATTGGGAAGCAAAAGAAAGCTGGAGTAGCAATCCTCATATCAGACAAAATAGACCTTAAAATAAAGAAGATTACAGGAGATAAGGAAGGACACCACATCACGATCAAGGGATCAATCCAAGAGAAGACATAACAATTGTAAATATCTATGCACCTAACATATGAACACCTCAATACATAAGACAAACACTAACAGACATAAAAGGAGAAATTGACAGTAACACAATAATAGTAGGAGACTTTAACACCCTACTCACACCAATGGACAGGTCATCAAAACAGAAAATTAGTATAAAACACAGTATTAAATGATACATTAGATAAGACAGATTTCACTGATATCTTCAGGATATTCCATCCAAATGCAGAAGAATACACCTTCTTCTCAAGTGCACATGGAACATTCTTCAGGATAGACCACATCTTGGGTCACAAATCAAACCTCAGTAAATTTAAGAAAATTGAAATCATATCAAGCATTTTCTCTAACCACAATGCAATGATACTAGATATCAATTACAAGAAAAAAAAACTGTAAGAAACACAAACACATAGAGATTAAACAATACGTTTCAAAATAACCAACAGGTTACTGATGAAATCAAAAGGGAAATCAAAAATTTCTAGAAACTAATGACAATGAACACAGATTCTCAAAACCTATGGGATGCAGCAAAAGCAGTTCTAAGAGGGAAGTTTATAGCAATATAATCCTACCTCAAGAAACAAGAAAAACAGCAAATAGACAACTTAACTTTATACCTAAAGCAACTGGAAAAAGAACAAAAACCCCCCAAAATTAGTAGAAGGAAAGAAACCATAAAGATCCGAGCAGAAATAAATGAAGGAAACAATAGTAATGAAAAGCTGTTTCTTTTGTAATAAAACTGTAATGAAAGCTGGTTCTTTGAGAAGACAAAACTCACAAATCTTTAGCCAGACTCATCAAGAAAAAAAGAGAGAAGAATCAAATCAACAAAATTAGAAATGGAAAAGGAGAGGACAACAGACAATGCAGAAATACAAAGGATAATAAGAGAGTATTATGAACAATTACATGGCAATAAAATGGATAACCTGGAAGAACTGGACAGATTCTTAGAAAAGTTCAATCTTCCAAGACTGAACCAGGAAGAAATAGAAATTATGAACAATCCAATTACAAGCACTGAAATTGAAGCTGTGATATAAAAAAAAAAGTCTCACAAAAAACAAAAGCCCAGGACTAGATGGCTTCACAGGAGAATTCTATCAAACATTTAGAGAACAGCTAATGTTTATCCTTCTAAAACTCTTTCAAAAAATTGCAGAAGAATGAACACTTCCAAACTCACTTGATGAGGCTACCATCACCAAAACCAGACAAAGACAACACACAAAAAGAAAACTACAGGCCAATAACACTGATGAACATAGATGCAAAAATCCTCAACCAAATTTTAGCAAACAGAATTCAGCAACACATCAAAATGCTCACACACTATCATCAAGTTGGGTTTATTCCAGCAATACAAGGATTCTTCAATTTATGAAAATCAATCAATGTGATAGACCATATTAACAAATTGAAATATGAAAACCATACGATAATCTCAGAGGCAGAAAAAGCCTTTGACAAAATTTATCTCCCGTTTATGATTTATAAGAAACTGATGACAGAAATCAAAGATGACATAAACAGATGGAAAGATATTCCATGTTCTTGGGTAGGAAGTATCAATATTGTAAAAAATGACTATACTACCAAATGCAGTCTACAAATTCAGTGGGATCCCTATCAAATTACCAATGACATTTTTCACAGAACTAGAACAAAAAATTTAACAATTCATATGGAAACACAAAAGACCCAGAGTAGCCAAAGCAGTCTTGAGAAAGAAGAATGGAGCTGGAGGAATCAAGCTTCCTGACACTAGGTTATACTACAAAGCTACAGTCATTAAGACAGTATGGTACTGGCACAAAAACAGAAATATAGACCAATGGAACAAGATAGAAAGTTCAGAAATAAATCCATGGACCTATGGGTACTTTATTTTTGACAAAGGAGGAAAGAATATACAATATACAGCCTCTTCAATAAATGGTGCTGGGAAAACTGGACAGCTACGTGCAAAAGAATGAAATTAGAACACTTCCTAACACCGTACACAAAGATAAACTCAAAATGGATTAAACACCTAGATGTAAGACCAGAAACTATAAAACTCTTAGAGAAAAACATAGGCAGAACACTTGATGACACAAATCAAAGCAATATCCTCTATGATCCACCTCCTGGAGTAATAGAAATAAAACCAAAAATAAACAAGTGGGACGTGATTAAACTTAAAAGCTTTTGCACAGCAAAGGAAACCATAAGCAAGGTGAAAAGACAACCCTCAGAATGGGAGAAAATAACAGCAAATAAAACAACTGACAAAGGATTAATTTCCAAAATATATTTCCAAGCCTCTCATACAACTCAATAACAGGAAAACAAAAAATCCCATCAAAAAGTGGGAAAAAGACCTAAACAGACATTTCTCCAAAGAAGACATACAGACGGCTAACAGACACTTGAAAAGATGCTCAATACCGCTCATTATTAGAGACATGCAAATCAAAACTACAATGAGATATCACCTCACACTGGTAAGAATGGCCATTATCAAAAACTCTACAGACAATAAATCCTGGAGAGGGTGTGGAGAAAAGGGAATGCTTTTGCACTGTTGGTGGGAATGTAAATTGATACAGCCAGTATGGAAGACGGTATGGAGACTCCTTAAAAAACTAGGAATAAAACCACGATATGACCCAACAATCCCACTCTTAGGGGGAGGAGACCAAACCCTGAGGAAACCAAAATGAAAAAGACATGTTTATCTCACTGTTCATTACCACACTATTTATAATAGCTAGAACATGGACACAATGTAGATTTCCATTGACAGATGACTGTATTGCATAACGAAGTTGTGGTACATATATACACAATGGAATATTACTCAGCCATAAAAAGGAACACATTTGATCCAGTTCCAATAAGGTGGATGAACCTAGAACCTGTTATACACAGTGAAGTGAGTCAGAAAGAGAAAGATAAATATCATATTCTAATGCATATATATGGAATCTAGAAAAATGGTACTGAAGAGTTTATTTACAGGGCAGCAGTGGAGAAACAGACATAGAGAATAGACTTATGGACATGGGGAGAGGGGAGGAGAGGGTGAGATGTATGGAAAGAGTAATATGGAAACTTACATTACCATGTGTAAAATAGATAGCCAATGGGAATTTGCAGGAAACTCAAACAGAGGCTCTCTATCAACCTAGAAAGGTGGGATGGGGAGGGAGATGGGAGGGGTGTTCAAAAGGAAGGGGATATATGTATACCTATAGCTTATTTATGTGGAGGTTTGAGAGAAAACAACAAAATTCTGTAAAGCAATTATCCTTCAATGAAAAAAAAAAAAGGTGTGGCAAAAATGCTAATATAAGCCATAAAGTGCTGTGAGGTAACCTTCCACAAACAATCAAATTAATTACTCCTTTGTTCTTATATGAGATATTCATCATTGAGAATAAAGCAAACGTGAGCCTGTGTGTGGTACTGCCAAAGTAAGGTATTTTCCACATTGCAATGTTTCATCACCATCTGAGAAAACATTTATTAACATACAGAGCTTCGCTGAATACCAGGTGGAGATAATTATATCATACATTTATAAAGCTTTCTTATTTAAAGTTATAAAAGAAATGGTGATTTTACAACAGGGGAAATAATTACAAGAAATTCAGATTTTATCATATGCTGTGAAAAATAAAAATGATCCCATTTTATTTGATTATAGATTTATTGAAATCAAGGAACAATAAACCTGGTTCAATAATACTAGATCATTTTAAAAAAATCACCATGTACAGGAAAGTAAAAAGGACATAAAGGATATTATCTTAAAGAAAAATCTGAGGAAAAAAAGCATGTAGAGTGGTGACTCTAAATAATGTTAATCTGCTTCACATTTAGACATTTTTATCTGAGTTTTCCAATTTATATTATCCAATACTATTCAAAACTTTTAACTTTGAAAAGATGTCCATTATATTAACTCCTTGAAAGAAACTAAATGCAAGTATTATTTTATTGCTTTGATTACACTGATTGCTACTTTTGTTGTTGTGACAGCCTGCCATCTTTAATAGCAGCTTTCATTTTCCTAAACTTGTTCCATCATTCATAATGGCTTTGTTATGTTTATTTACTGTGGTTTAAAAGATCTTTCATTTATTGTAGCATCTCTTCAGTAACTGTCATTTTTTTAAATATCTGAGACAATAAAACAGAAATGCTGGTGCACATGAATACATATTCCGTTGAGATATCATATTATGCCACATTATTCACATTATGTGATGACACTGCCTTATAATTTTTCTTCTTAAGATCAATCATGTCAATACAGACTGCACAAAACACAACTCTATGTTTTCACGGTTCAATCAGGAAAACTAAAGTTATCCTTGTTATAATTCCTTTATCACTTAATCCATAAGAAATTAAGTTCATGAACCTTTTAGAATTTGATATAAAATAATTTTAGTCTGATTTGCTCTATTTCGTAAGTTGCTGACCCTCTTTTTTTTTAGATTAATGGTGGAATTTATTAATAAATTACATTGCAGCTCAATAATAAAAAAATCTATTATCTGTACCAGGAGAAATATAAATTTCTATAAGTATTCTGATTCTAGTCACTTTCAGTAGACTATTTGTTAATATAAATTAGATTTTTATGTGATGAGAATATTTCTCTCACCATTACAAGTTTGAAATGTAAAATGTGTCCTTTCACACATGATTTTTTTTTATTGAAGGATGATTGCTTTACAGAATTTTGTTGTTTTCTGTCAAACTTCAACCTGAATCAGCCATAGGTATACATATATCCTTTTCCTTTTGGACTCCCCTCCCATCTCTCTCCCCATCCCACCCCTCTATGTTGATACAGAGCCCCTGTGTGAGTTTCTTAGCCATACAGCAAACTCTTGTTGGCTATCTGTTTTACATATGGTAATGTTAAGCTTCCATGTTACTCTTTCCATACATCTCACCCTCTCCTCCCCTCTCTCCATGTCCACAATTTTATTCTCTATGTCTGTTTCTCACGTATGCTTTTCTAAATCTCAAATTCTTGAGTTTCTAGTTTGTTAGTGATCTTGAGTTGGTGGGTTACAAAGAGATCAACATGTGACATTAGCATTATATTGTCTGTAATATAGAGTTAACAGTAACTGGGTGTTCTGTAATTTTATTTGTTAAATCTGGTAACCCTAATCTAATATGATTTCAAACACTTATGGATATCGGATAACTAAGAGACATTTAACTACTGGTGTAAGGTAAATGAACATAAGTCACTGGCTGCAGGGTTTTTTTCTACCTTTCATTAGTTCAGTAGTTCTCTGTGCATTTAGGGAGCCTTGCAAATTATGACTGGGGGAAGACATTACTGGTCTTTAGTGTGTGTGTGTGTGTGTGGGGGGGGGGTTAGGATGCATGTTTACGGCATTACAGTAAGTGGAATACTCCTTGCCTAATGGGAATTCTCTCTCAAAATGCTGGTGGCACCCACTGAAAAACATTGTCTGAGAATAAAGAATCCTGAAAAAAAAAATGGTTGCTAATGAATAGGTTATATAATGTGGTCCAGAAACAGTGTAAAGAAGTTAAACCAGCTTATATTCTGACATTTGGCTTGATCAATTAATGAAGGACTGATCAGATCATCTGAGAGTAATCTGGCCTATAGAGTAAGCAGCTTTCAAAGAATCATAATAAAATATATTTAGCACAAACTCAATGAAACAAATCCCATTTTAATTTGATATAGCAGCAATCTAACTTTGTTAGAAATTAGATATCATTAAGAATTTGTATAAAAGATAACAAACTATGACCTTAAACTTTCTGTATTTCAATTTCATTTATGAAATGAAAATAACTTGACCTAATGGGACTGTTTGTAGGTTTAAATGAGAGTAAATTACCATAAGCATAAGACAACATTATTAGAAAGCCCTAATATTTTTTAATATTTTTTATATTATATATATATATTTTTTTAAATTAGAGGATAATTACTTTACAATGGTTTTTGCCAAACATCAACATGAGTAGGCATTAGGTATACCTCCCTCCCTGTCCCATCCATCTAGTTTGTCACAGAGCACTGGATTTGGGTTCCCTGCTGTCATACTTCAAACTACCACTGGTTATCTATTTAACATATAGTAATGTATATGTTTTAATGCTATTCTCTCATATCATCCCACCCTCTCCTTTCCCCCACTGAGTCCAAAATGTCTGTGTCTCCTTTGCTGCCCTGCAAGTAGGATCATCAATACTATCTTTCCAGATTCCATATATATGTGTTGATATATGATATTTGTCTTTCTCTTTCTGACTTACTTCACTCTGTATATCCAGCTCTAGGTTCATCCACCTCATTAGAACCAACTCAAATGTGTTCCTTTTTATAGCCAAGTAATATTCCAATGTGTATATGTACCACATATACACAACTTTCCTACCCATTCATCTGTTGATGGATATATAAGTTGCTTCTGTGTCCTAGTTATTGTAAATAGTTGCTGCAATGAACATTGGGGTACATGTATATTTTTCACTTCTGTTTTCCTCAGGGTATTTGACCAGTAGTGGGATTGCTGGATTGTATGGTAGCTTTATTCCTAGTTTTTTAAGGAATCTCCATACCATTCTCCATAGTGGGTGAATCAATTTGCATTCCCACCAACAGTGTAAGAGGGTTCTCTTTTCTCCACACCCTCTCTAGCATTTATTATTTGTAGAATTTTTAAATGATGGCCATTCTGACTTGTGTGAGATGATATCTCATTGTATTTTTGATTTGCATTTCTCTAATAATGAGCAATGTTGAGCATCTTTTATTGTTCCTTAGCCATCTTTTTTTTTTTGGAGAAATGTTTAGGTCTTCTGCCCACTTTTTGATTGGGTTGTTTGTTTTTTTCTGATATTGAGCTTCATGAGCTACTTGTATATTTTGGAGATTAATTCTTCATCAGTTATTTAGTTTGCTATCAATTTCTCCCATTCTGAGGGTTGTCTTTTCACCGTGTTTATAGTTTCCTTCATTGTGCAAAAGCTTTTTAGTTTAATTAGGTTCCACTTGTTTATTTTGTCTTTATTTCCATTATCCAAGGAGGTGGGTCATAGAGGATCTTTCTGTGGTTTATGTCAGAGAGAAAACAAACTGCCTATGTTTTCCTCTGAGAGTTCTATAGTTTCTAGCCTTACATTTAGGTCTTTAATCCATTTTGAGTTTATTTTTGTATATGGTGTGGAGTTGTTCTAATTTCATTCTTTTACACATAGTTGACCAGTCTTCCCAGCACCACTTGTTGAAGAGACTGTCTTTTCTCCATTGTATATTTTTGCTTCCTTTGTCAAAGATAATGTGCCCATAGGTGTGTGGATTTATCTCTGGGTTTTCTATCTTGTTCCACTGACCTATATTTCTGTTTTTGTGCCAGTACCATACTATCTTGATGACTGTAGCTTTGTAGTATAATCTGAAGTCAGGAAGGTTGATTCCTCCAGTTCCATCCTTCTCTCTCAAGACTGCTTTGGCTAATCAGGGTCTTTTGAGTTTCCATACAAATTGTGAAATTATTTGTTCTAGCTCTGTGAAAAATACTGTTGGTAGTTTGATAGGGATTGCATTAAATCTACATATAACTTTGAGTAGTATATCATTTTCACCATATGGATTATTCCAATCCAAGAACATGGTATATCTTTCCATCTGTTTGTGTCATCTTTGATTTCATCAGAGTCTTATAGTTTTCTGCATACAGGTCTTTTGTCTCTTTAAGTAAATTTTGTACTAAGTATTTTATTCTTCTTGTTGCAATGGTGAATGGGATCGTTTCCTTAATTTCTCTTTCTGATTTTTCATTGTTAGTGTATAGGAATGCAAAGGATTTCTGTGTATTACTTTAATATCCTGTGGCTTTACCATATTCATTGATCGGCTCTAGTAATTTTCTAGTGGCATCTTTAGGGTTTTCTATGTGGAGAATAATGTCATCTGCAGACAGAGACAGCTTTACATCTTCTTTTCCAGTATGGATTTCTTTTCTCTATTTCTTTTTCTTCTATGATTGCTGTGGCTAGGGCTTCGTAGCGGTGGGAGTGGGCACCCTTGTCTTGTTTCTGAGTTTAGAGGAAATACTTTTAGTTTTTACCACTGAGGAAAATGTTGTGAGTTTGTCATATATGGCTTTTATTACACTATGTTCCTTTTATGCCTACTTTCTGGAGAATTATTATCATAAATGGGTGCTGAGTTTAATACAACCTTAATGTTTTAAGAAATAAATCTCCTTAGGTGAGAAACTGAACTGAAAATCAGACCTAAATTGATAAAGTCTGTTCTTTTAATATAAAATGAATATTATTTCAAAATATTTTAACTTCATTCCTTTAAAAATATTCTGTGAGTGGTTTATAGTAAACATAAAAATACAATAAACACAGTAAAACAATAGATATACATCAGATAAACAAATTAGTATTCATATATTTGAGATTTGGGGTTCAAAAATGTTTCCTGATACAGGCAGACTAAAAATATGGAGAGCTAAGAATTGAATATGTATCTGTTTAGAGTAGAGATTCCTTCTTCAACTTTAGGTGTCCAGTATAGAGTTCTATAACTGATACATCGTAGCTTCTCCATAAGTGTGTGTTTTAGGTTAATGATGGTACGTCTGAGCTACAGTATGAATAATTTCAAAGTTCAATGACAACAAAGTCTGTTAAAACAAATGCTATGTCAAGGATTGTTTTTCTTGGGAAATGCCCACTTCTGAGCTTTCAAAGATTCTCTGCCCCTTTCCCTGTCTGTCTGCTATCTATCCACGTATCCATCACCTGATTTCAGTTGTCCCTTCCTTGTCTGATTGTTTGTGTTTCCCTCCACTCCATGTGTATCTCATGTATGTGTCTCTTCTGTTACAATAATTTACAGCATTACTCATGTACTCTTTCCCTGAGAGATGTAAAAGATAATCACAAGATCATTAGGTTTGTTTGAGCGCAGGTTTTCTAGTTTTGATGGTGGAAGAAGATCAATACTCTTAACAGTTACAAAACCAGTGAGGAAGACCAGCAACAGTAAGAAGAGCCATTTTCATGTAAAGCACTGGAAGAATGTCTCTGTTACTTCACTGAGATTTTACTTGGGGTCTCTTTCATAACAGCATGCAGTTAAGAAAAAACTAAGCTGTTCTGTCTCATTTGGTACAGAAAATATTCCTCCCCTTATTATAATGCTTGAGATGAGCCAGCTGGGAGCCTAGCTTGGTCTCTTCTAAGCTGATCAGAAGATGCACAGGGGAGGGTTTCAATAAATGCAAGTTGAATAAGTGGATATGTAAATGATGAATGAAAAGTGACAAATTGTTCCTCAGGCAAATATCTTGCTAAGATCTAAGGAAATAGTCTGCCTGCTCACTTGCTTCCTAGGCCAGTGGCAACTTTCTAATGACTAGCCAAGAGCTATTTTTAATTAGGCTTAGAATGTGGAAGGGAATCAGTCTGTTCATGAATAACTCATTCATTTATCCTTTTATCCATTTATGGACTTATTTATTTATTTAGTAGATATTTATTGAAGCACCTCTTTTTTAGCTGGCACTATGACACATTTCTAGTACAAGAAGAGGAAATCAAATAATTGTTGATATCACATTATTATTTTTCAGGAAATGATTCTATCTAAGCTAAGCCAAAGATCCAATTACAAATTTTTGCCCATTTCCTAAATTCTTATAAATGGAAATATGCCTATAATTAAATTAATATTTTCCTTTTAGCATAGCTAATGTCCATGAATATTCTTTAGTACCAAACACAACTAAAGAGCACGCAATAATTACTGCTTTGTTTTGGCTTCTTTTTTTTACCCTTCAGATCATTGCTATATGAGTTTTAAAGATTTTTTTCATCCTATTGTTCGATAGGTCACAATAAAATTATTGAAGCAAAAAGAGCAGTTTCATGGCTAAATTTTTATGAGTTAATCTTCAGTTCTCTTAAAAAGAAATTTTCAGTTTTCACTTTTTTAAACTTTCAAGATATGTATGATAAAATTGTTGCTATAAATTAGTTTTTAAGACTATAGCATTAACAAGGAGAATTAAAATATTTTCAAGCTCATTGAGAATATTTATTGAAAAGTACATTTTAATTAATATGTAATATAGAAGTTCTTTGACTTTTTAAAAACAAATACTTAAAAGATACCTAGTTTCTTAACATGGAAAATTAACTTGGAGTAGAACTTCTCTAAACTTCCTTTAAGCTTAAAAGTCTGTTTGCTGCTGCTGCTGCTAAGTCGCTTCAGTTGTGTCTGACCCTGTGTGACCCCATAGACGGCAGCCCAGTAGGCTCCGCCGCCCCTGGGATTCTCCAGGCAAGAACACTGGAGTGGGTTGTCATTGCCTTCTCCAATGCATGAAAAGTGAAAAGTGAAAGTGAAGTCGCTCAGTTGTGTCCGACTCTTAGCGACCCCATGGACTGCAGCCTACCAGGCTCCTCCGTCCATGGGATTTTCTAGGCAAGAGTACTGGAGTGGGTTGCCATTGCCTTCTCCAAAAGTCTGTTTACCTAATTTTTATTCCATTGCTACATTAAATTAATATTACATTTTCCCCAAATATGGGTTACGTCCAGTGGTCTTACCTATATTTATATTCAGTAGGGCCTAGAATCTTAATTAACAAAACAGTGTCTAAGTAAATATACAATCTGCCAATACATCTATCAGGTTTAATAGTGAAAACGCTTAGGCTTGAGGCCAAACAGAACTTTGACTCAACCATTCACCATAAGTAACTAAAGGTAAGTAACTAAATCTTGGTTTAGTTACTTACCTTCTCTGATACTTAGTCTCTCCATTTTAAAATGGAGCTAATAGTAAATATCACTTATATTGGTTTATTGTAGATCATTTAGGAAGTGCCTATTAGTGGCTGATGGTAAGTGATAAATGAGGGTCATATATTTCTTCTCTTTAATCCCTTAAACTTGACCTACAATCTCATGTCTCCACACCTTAATGATATTTCCCTCTCCTGGAAGGCCTTCTGGCCCCTATGGAAACATGTCTTACATACCTGGTAAGATCTCACTATTCCTTCTTCAGTACCCCTGCATAATGTTAGCTACTATAATAAAGGTAGAATGCTATCATAGGGACAGTATTTATTTTTTTACAGTGTTATGATACCAAAATCAAGTGACTTTAGGGAACAGTCAAGTTCAACATATATCATTGGTGACAAAGGCACTGAGTCCAGCTGTAGGGTGAAAGTTCTGGCTAAAGACAGTGAATTCAAATGTTTTAAAGAATGCTGTAGAAATCAAATAAAACACACCTCCAGGCTGACTTCAGCCTGTGAGCTGCCTGCTGGTCAGTGGATGACATGTTTGTCTTCCTCACCAGGTTGTGATTCCCTCAGAATATGGATGAGTCAAGCATTCTCTCCTGTATGTCCATTCCCAGAGCTTGTGCATGGCAGGAGCCCAATGTAATAGTTATTGAATAGAATTTAAATCATCTTAGACGAAGAGCTCAAAGCTTGAATTTATCTGGATGAATATAGAATTGGACTGATGTCAGAGCTTTTAAAACAATGCTGGGAAAGATTGAAGGCAAAAGGAGAAGAGGGTGACAGAGGATGAGATGGTGAGGTAGCACTGCTGACTCAATGGGCATAAATTTGAGCAAACTCCGGAGATGGTGAAGGACAGGGAAGCCTGGCATGCCACAGTCATTGGGGTCACAAAGAGTCGAACACATCTTAGCAAGTGAATGAAAAATACTCTAATAATATAAATATTGTCAAAACTGTGTAGAATTATTCAAGTTCAATGAGATTTATAACTGAGCACTTTAAATGCTGATGCAGAGCCAGTGTTTTGGAACCAGGACAGATTAAGATTCTACAATTCTTTTATCTAAGAAGTGGTGAAGGAGTGAACTGAAATTGAAAAGTGTGTCCTCCTGACTGAATGCCTTTGTGGGCAGATACCTACCCACCCTTTTCTTTCTTGGGCCAGACTTTTACACTATTCATTCTTTAAAAAAATGCTTTTACACTTCAGGTGCCAAGGAGTCAGCTAAAGAGCTGTTAAGAATGCTAAGAAGCATTTATCAGTGTGTATAAAAAGCTAGATCTGTTTAGCTCACAGCCAAAGTGTGCTATGTATTTGATGCTTATGAACTATGGGTGTATGTCACATTACTAAAGGGAGGGTTGCACCTTTAGCACATCTGATAAAGAGGTCACAAGAAAGGCAGCATCTGCCTTTTTGTAATTTTCCAGGGCTGCCTACTGATCAGACTGGCCACTAGTTGCTAGTGTGTATCCTTCTGATGTGTGTCAGGTACATCACACTGTTGCTTTCTGCAGTACAAAGTATGAGTTTAATTTCACTGCCAGGTACTAATGAAAACATCTTTGGCAATGTTATCTACAAAAAATGTGTTAATACATACCGGGCATTTCTCAGTTACGGCTGTGCTGTGTGCTTAGTCGCTCAGTTGTGTCTGACTCTTTGCAGTCCCATGGACTGCAGGCCTCCAGCCTCCTCCGTCCATGGGATTTTCCCGGCAAGAATACTGGAATGGGTTGCCACCTCCTTCTCCACAATTAAGGCTAAGATATTTAAATTCCTTTCAAAATTTTGTTGGCTTTTTCAGGTCAGAATCATACTCATTTTGCTAACTATATGGTGTGGAATAGATGCCGGGATGATTTTGGTTTAATTACCATTCTGAAAATTGGATTGGTCTTGGAATAATCAGGAAACACAATTAGTCTTGAAAATAACTGAGAGAAGCCAACAGAAAACAAAACTGTTCAGGTCCCAAATGATTTTATGTCAATTCTGATATCACAAGGTATGACTGGGATGGCACCATAATGGGAATGGTGTTGGCAAAGACACATTCACTTTTCTAGGAAGGTACTTATCACTTGAGGTAAACATGTGGGACTTCTGTCCACGTCACTGCCTGCAACCATACATGGAAGAAAGAAACACTTAGGAGAACACCTCCCTGGGTCATTCCAGTTCAGGGCTTGTCACTCTTCAGCTTAAAAATTCTCAAAATCTCCTTACTGCTGAGCAAAAACCCAAGATAAAAGAATGGCTTCAAAATCCTTTACTTCTTAGTTCAAATACACTAGGATATCCACTGTTACTTTAATGTGTTGCTCACTGCTAGTACGAAGTGAGCAAGGCCCATTATGGCCTAATCTATTCTAAAGTGAAAGTGTTAGTCGCTCAGTCGTGATCTACCCTTTGAGATCCCACGGACTGTAACCTACCAGGCTCCTCTGACCATGGAATTCTCCAGGCAAGAATACTTGACTGGGTTGCCATACCCTTTTCCAGGGGATCTTCCTAACCAAGGGAGTAAACCTGGGTCTCCTGCATTGCAGGTTTGTTTATTGTCTGTGCTGTTCTACATGCCCTGCTTAAGTGCCACATCTTTTGAGAGAATTTCCCTTTTGCCACTGCAGGAATAATCTTGCCCTCATTGGTGCTCCCTCAGGAGGTAGCAAGGCTGTTAGCCACAGGGCACAAGTGTTGAAGTAGAGGGATCCAGTGTCAAATCTCATGTGTCATAGCAGTCACTTCAACTCCTGAGGCTCAGCTCCCATTTAGGTAACATGTGGAAATAGTCAGTTATGAAGACAGTTGTACAAGGAAGCTTATTAAAAGCTTTGCACAAAGCAGATGGTCAAGGAAGACTTCCCTACCCACCTTTCTTGGTTCTTTTCCTTCTCTCACATATAACACCATCACAATTTTCCCTTATAGTTTATGTATTTCTATTCATGACATGTCTTATACTAAATTTCTTAAAGAGTTTCTTATTTTTATATTTTCAACAGAACCTGGTACCTTATATTATATATAGGAGTCATTTGTGATGATAACTGATAAAAAACAGCAACTCTTATTACAAAGCATATCTTCAACTTCCTTATTCACGACAATGTTATTGTTGGCTTTGTTGCAATTGGTTTAGCAGGTGAGTCAAAATGTCATTAGAGTCATAAAAATGTGATGTGTAAAGCTACTCTCGCTAGCTCCTACGTTCTTTACTGGCAGACACACAGATTGACATGGAATGTCTCTAACAGCCAGATGAGGGGGTCTCCACATGTGTCCTACCATTCACTTTTTTCAGTTTTGCCTATATGGCCTCTCATTTATGACTGAAGGAGCAAAGAGAGTGAAGCTCTTGAGGGCAGAGCAATCTGAACTGTTTAGGTCCAAAAGAGTGAGGCATGGAGCTAGAGATGACATTCTCTGAAGGAACAGGCTGATTCTGCATCCATTCACCGGGAGCCCTTCTCTCTTAGAAACAAGTGAGCAAGTCCAACTACAGCCCGAACAAACTAGTAACTGTGTTGGGCTCTATTTTCAAAGGTGATCTTAAATGTGAAATGAACTTGAAAAGAGTCAGGCATTATCCAGTTTTATGTATTTTTAAATTTTTATTGATGCTGTTCCTTTTAAGTTTGATGCCTTCGAGGCCTATATTAACTTTCAGGTCCGATCTAACATTCATTCCTGATAATAAGGGAGAAAATGGAAATAGACTCAAAGAAGCCTAATTTTATTACTCTTAGGCCACATGAACAGCATATGTCGGGACTGACTGAAATAGCCTCTCACCGCGCTACCACTTTCTCAACTGTTTACCATTTGGCTCTCCTTGGTAGGCCATTAGACTGAGTTCAAAATGAGGATCCAAGTACTTCTTGTTTGGTGAGAACTGTTGAAGGAGATTCATGGATTTTGTACAGAGAAGAAGTGAGAGAAAGAGAAAGGTGTTGCTCAGTGTCAAAAACACCCCCATAAATGTATTCTTCGGAGCTAGTTCCAAGACAATTTCAGACTCTCATGTCATTAGATTACTGGTTCACTTAACATACATGCTTTTTATTACATTCTGGCTTGGATGTAAATTTGGGTAGCTTGCAAAAATATTCTGCTGCTGGTGGTGAATGATTATAGCTTCTTGGATATAGTGACAATGTGTGAGAAACTGCAGCTTCTAACACGATATATGTGGAGAGGAAAACATTTGGAAGCAGTCTGAGTGCATTTTATTTCTGCATTGGCTCTTTGGGCACCCAGCCACTATCAAAGCATTCTTTAACAAATTATGGCACCACAAAAAAATATTTTATGCTCTGGATGTTAGTTTCCAAAAAGAGAACCAATAAATGTCTGGAGTTACTATCAAAGAGAAGAACAGGACCGAGTTAAAATTTAGAGAATGTTTTTATTTGCAAGCGGAAAAAGCTCACTGCTTTCAAAGTATTACATTCGATTTTACTGCTATTTAAATAAGCTCATTTTGTGTACATGTTGCTGCTTTAACACCAAAAGAAAAAGATGCTGTTTATTGATACTTTTAAGGGGCCAAGTCATTTTATTATACAGTGGTGAATATATAACCAAATTTTATAGTTTCAGAGTTTAGAGAACAATGATGCAGTTTGGTTTATATTTGATTTATAAAAAAATTCAAAAAAACCAGCTCTCTCATTTACCCTTCGAATATTGGCACATGTGCTATTAAATGGAACAGATCATTATACAGTCTTATTGTTTGAGACTGTGGGTAAATATTGTGTCATATGAATCACCCTCTAGCATCAATAAAGTTGGGCCAGTGGAGAATTGGGGTGATAAAACTATTCCCTGGAAGAAAGCTGTTCACCCATGTGAGGCAAATTTAGTGTGCAGGATGAGGTAATTTACTAAATGGTACCCTGGTGCCCTAGAAGACTTAATTCACTGCAGTTGAATGAGCAGTTGGATCAGACTCAATCATTGAGCGTTACCCATTCATACTCAAAGGCATATAGATCTCACACTGAATGTTCTTTAATTGGGTGCATATAACTCCAGGGTAACCTGGGTATAGGGTTGGGAAAATAAAAATGTGTGGCCTAATTAGAAAGCTGCATTTAAACTTGCTTTTCAAATTACATTTCACAGCACTGAATGGCAGTGACCTAAGGAGATAAAGTATTTTCAGGGAAGGAAAAAGGAAGTGACAATATCATTTCTTAACTGTAATCACAACCTCTGAGTTTGGAGAGAGTCCCAGAAAGTTTGTATTTTAAGTATAGATTTAACTATAATCTAGCAAACTATTTATAGAAAAGAAGTGGTGGCAAAGATAAATACTGAATAGTGGAATAGGTTTGTCAAGAACTGAACAATGAAAAAGACATAGATTTTGGAGTAAATGACATATATAGATAAAGGAAAAATGGTCGCATAAAGTTCTATATTTATGTGTGTCTGTATGTTTATGAAGGGCTTCCCTGGTGGTGCAGAGGTTAAAGCATCTGCCTGCAATGTGGGAGACCTGGGTTCAATCCCTGGGTTGGGAAGATCCCCTGGAGAAGGAAATGGCAACCCACTCCAGTATTCTTGCCTGGAGAATCCCATGGACGGAGGAGCTTGGTGGGCTACAGTCCACGGGTGGCAAAGAAGCATTGACTCATTAAACTTTTTACACAATCTCACACAATAAACAAATGTAAAAGACTTTTCTGAACATTCAGTCTTGAATGAAACAACATATTTTTCTGAGATTTTTTTCCTTTGATTTACAATATGTATCTTATGAAAAAACTTATAAATAATCTCTACTCTGTAACAATATCCACCTGAAACAACTTTGAAGACTAACATGCTTCCAGCACATGCCGGGTATCCCACAAAAGGGACAACTTCAACCCACAGTTGGTGATTAAGGAATGAATATCTCACATCTCTAGTCATTATCTGAGCTCCTGGTGACAAAGACTGACAGTAGCTTGTCAGTGTCTATTCCCTTCTTAGTTTCAGGATCCTTGAGTCTGAGCTGGTATTTTCTATACTTTATTATATAAATGAAATATTTTTTCATCTTCCTTATGCATCCAGATGAGGCTCTGTTAAGTTCTGATCATCGAGAGTAAGAGGAATTGTCCCTAAATGGAGGAAATATGACTGTGGTTACCCTTTCCTGCTTTTTGAAGCACTGAGTTTATGTAACCATCCTGGACAGTATGCTGAAGATGGCCACTCAAGGAAAGTGCTGAGTCTTTGAGAATCATGAAGGCAATCCCAGTCACTGATGGCCTACCTGTCGATGTTGTATATGTGTGAAGAAATAATTTTTACTGTTTTGACCTACTATTATTTGGGATTTTATGTCACTCCCAATAGAATCTACCCATAAACTGATAATTTGTCCTCCTTTAGTGTGTTGGTCCCTTGATTCTGCATCAATATTCTGTGATGATTTTTCATCTGACATTTTCAACCTGAAACAAACGTCATTTTGCCTATTCTGGACTATTAGTCTATATATCCTACCACTAGACTGTACTTTCTATGAGTCCAATATGACGTGAACTTGTTCACTGTATCCCTAGCACTAAAAACTGATGAATGACTGAATGACTCTTTCTTATACTTTCCATCATTATTTAGATATAAACATTTTACTTTTGATGGATTCTGATTGATAAATGCAAATATCCCAAAGGTCATTTCTAATCTAATCTTAATGTAACAGTTTTACACATGAATGCATTTTATTTTCATTTTTAAGCAAGAAAACAAAGCAAAATAAAGATGGTATGCTTTGAGTTTACAAAAACAAGTAGTCTTCTTGAATTGAATTCTTCTTTCACTTAAGTTCTATAACTTTGGGATCAACTTGAGGCAAAAAATGTTTCTGACCCACAGAATACAAACTTGTCAAGACTGATAAGTCAGAGTCTACTTAGACCATTCTGACAGAACACATTCCTCAAAGTTTGGGCTTTTACCTGAATGTTAGCTGGTTAGGCTAGTTGGTGGGTGGATGGAGGGAATGTGGGAGGGGTAGAATTCTTTGGAAGATAAGACTGACTCATTTTCTCGCACAATGATATACCATCCCTACCACAGGTAGACGTAGCTGTTCCCTGGCTTACAAAGGGAAAGATCCACTGAAAAACTTTGTGTGGAATTTAAATATTTATTGAAATGTCATAGAAATCTATGATATTTAGATGGAACCCATTTGCTATTGACTGCTTTTATAGAGAATGTGTAGTTTGTATCTTGGAAAAAAAAGAAGTGACAGGAAAAAACCTTTCAGACAGCCAAAGTATTCAGAACCCCAAATTTCTTAAGATAACAAGGATCTAAGAATTACAATTCCTGTATTCATCCCCAACACACACACACACACACACACACACACACACACACACACACACACACCTCTTTGTATTCCTTAACTCAGTGAATAGACTTGACCATTCAGATAATTTCTAGTGGGAAAGCTGAGGGTCATTTAGACTCCTGTCTTACAACCACCTTTCTATTCTAAGAGGCAGTGTCCTATGAAGTCTATGTAGTAAATATCTTTCTTGGTTATTTCCTTCTCTCCATCCTCACTGAAACTGTATAACCTTAGTTAAGTCCAACATTATTTGGTATTCTTGATTGCTGCCATCACTTTTTTTTTTTTTTTTTAATTTTTAGTTTTTTATTTTTTAAATTTTAAAATCTTTAATTCTTACATGCATTCCCAAACATGAACCCCCCTCCCACCTCCCTCCCCAGAACATCTTTCTGGGTCATCCCCATGCACCAGCCCCAAGCATGTGCCATCACTTTTTAATTTACTTAACTCCAAGTTTAACTTCTAGCCAGTCCCCTTTCATAATCAGCAGGCAGAAGGATATAACTAAGATTCAAATGTGTTTATGCGATTTCCCTTAAAAGGTTTTATAAGGGCTCCCCACCGATTTAAGAATAATTCTTATAATTTAAATTGCACTGTAATGCACAAATATATTCTTGTTAAAATTTAAACAATTTAGAGAAATGAAAATTCCCATAATCCCAGCCCCTACTGCTATCATTTTGATGTGTGCCTTCTCAGATATTTTTGTATGCAATGTATGTTTACATTGCATAGGAAAATTAACAGTTTCATTTTGATCACTTTTTTAAACAAATGAGATTATACAATATATCTGGTTCTTAACTTGCTTTCTTATGTTTAAACTTGATTATTTGTTTTGGAGATATTGTGATATTGACCTACCTCCATCTTTTTTTTTAACTGCATCATAATATTCACTGGTACATACATGCTATAGTTTATCTAACCACTTCCTTCTAGCTGATAATTTAGGTTATTGTGTGTACATCTATAATAGCTACATAGTTGTAGAGTACTTTCAAATGGTCCACCAGAATTCTGTACCAATCTATACTCCCTCAATAGTGAATGACAAGTACATTCTTATTTTCCCAGACCATCCCAAGCACTAATATTATCAATATCCGTCATTTTTGCTATTTTAATAAGCAAAATTATTTAATTCTGGTTTTAATTTGTATATTACTGGATACTGTGTGTGTGTGTGTGTATGTGTGTGCTAAGGCACTTCAGTCATGTCTGACTCTTTGCAACCCTATACAGACTGTAGCTGGCCAGGCTCCTCTGTCCACGGGATTCTACAGGCAAGAATACTGGAGTGGGTTGTCATGCCCTTCTCCATGGGATCTTCCTGATCTAGAGATCAAATCTGCATCTCTTATGTCTCCTGTATTGCAGGAGGGTTCTTTACCACTAGCACCACCTGGGAAGCCCATTACTGGCTACTAGCGAAATGGAATATATTTTCTTATTTTTATTGATCATATTTGCTTTTATGCCAATGGACTATTTATATTTTTGCCCCATCATATATAATGGGATCTTAAAATGGTTTGTAGGAATTCATCATATAATTTTCATATTAACCTTTTGTTTAACAAATATTGCAAATTTTCTACCTGTTACTTTTCAACTTGATCTCTCTTGACACATCTACCAACATTGCTTTAATATACCTTTGGCTCCCACAATAAGAAAATGCTTGTAGGTTTGTTTGACACTTCTTCCTACATGCTTTTTCTGCTACCAATAAATGCTTTCCTCACCTGTCTAATCAAGTTACCTCTAGTCATTCTTCAAGACTCTGCCTAAGGTTACTTCCTCTAGGAAACTTTCTTTCATTCTTAATCTTCTTTAGATAGATCTAATATGCTCATTCTCTCATCTATCACACATTACTATACTCAGGTATTGATCTTCAACTTTTATACTGCTACTAGACTTACAGACTTCTTGGGAGTACAGACTGAGACTTTCTGCTTTGGTATCCCAATGGCTGCTTAATATATGCCTGTTGATTGACTTACTGTACAAATTCAACTTCTAGGATTAGACTGTTAGAACTGTCCCTCTATTACATAATGAAATTTGGATTTCTCTGAGAAATTTCCTCTGAGAGGAATCCACAATTCTTTCTCACAGTAATTAAGTACTTTCTTCAAAGTTGCATAAATAAAATGAGGGAGAAAAGTGGCTTAGTCCACATTACATGATAGATTAATAAATAAAATGAAATAAAAATACCTCACCCTGATATCATTCAGGCAAGGGATCTTAGAATTGTGCAGAGCCTGGGCATCCAGGACATTCTTTGTTATTCTCATTGCATTTTTGTGACTTACTATGCGTCAGTCTATTTCACTGCTGGGCTTTCCTAATTAATATAAAATCAATATAAAATTCATCCTCATGCAGCTTCCATCCAGTGGTCTTAAAGTTACATGTGACAACATAAATGATACCTGGAGAGATCTATTATTTTCCCTTCCATTTTCTTTCTACATTTTTGACCATAGGATAAACATATCTTGATCTATTATACAATTATTAAAATTTCACCATCCTAGTTACCCAACTGTTGGAAAAAATATACTTTGTCATTGTTAATTTTAAAATGCATCATCTGGAATTATCACAGTATACAAGATGTAGACTATAAAAGGATTCCTTCAATTCCTTAAATATGATCCTTTTCTTGTATCAGGGGAAACTAAAATGTACTTGGCTTTTTTGTTAATAGCCATGCTCCACTGTTGTCTAGCTATTGAACTGTGGCCAACTGAAATCCACTGGTATTTTTTAGTTGACCTGCATGAAAACCTTCCTCTATTTAATATGATCTAAAAGCATACTGCTTTATATTTATTTTTTTAAGTTCTTCTTGCCCTTCTGACTCATACTGAGTTCCCTGTACACATATGAGAAGATTAAGAAGCTCACCAGCATGCTCTATGCTTTAAATAGTCCAGCAATTTTCAAACCAAGTCATTGAGAGGTACAATTATTTAACAGAGGCACACTTGTTAGCAAAAATATATAGTAAGAATTTGGCATTATCCTTTAGTAAGAAACTTGACTGTTTTCTTACCTTATACACAACTCGGGAGTGTCATACAGATAGAGGATTTTGTTATGAATACGTAGGAAGAAAGTAGAAAATTTAAGCTAATTAAAGAGTATGAGCTTTAAAGTTAAACAGACATGGATTTACATCTTGAATATGCTACCTATAAGCTATATGATATTGAACAAATTACTTAACATCTCTGAATTAAACTCCTTATTTGGGAGATGGGAAATAATAATAAGTAGTTCTGTAGTGTTTGTGAAGATTAACAAAACTACATTTGAAAAATGCACAGTGCAGTATCTTGTACATAGTAGGTATACACAGGCCAATTAGAGGGAAATCATACCAGCAAAGCTGTTCTTTCATGAACTAGCTAAACAACAACACAGAGGAATCCTAAAATAAAAATTATCTCATACATTTATACTCTAAGACTTAATATCCAGGAGAAATAGCAATAACCTCAGATATGCAGATGACACCAACCCTTATGGCAGAAAGTGAAGAGGAACTAAAAAGCTTCTTGATGAAAGTGAAAGAGGAGAGTGAAAAAGTTGGCTTAAAGCTCAACATTCAGAAAACGAAGATCATGGTGTCCGGTCCCGTCACTTCATGGGAAATAGATGGAGAAACAGTGGAAACAGTGTCAGACTTTATTTTGGGGGGCTCCAAAATCACTGCAGATGGTGACTGCAGCCATGAAATTAAAAGACGCTTACTCCTTGGAAGAAAAGTTATGATCAACCTAGATAGCATATACAAAAGCAGAGACATTACTTTGCCAACAAAGGTCCATCTAGTCAAGGCTATGGTTTTCCCAGTGGTCATGTATGGATGTGAGAGTTGGACTGTGAAGAAGGCTGAGCACCGAAGAATTGATGCTTTTGAACTGTGGTGTTGGAGAAGACTCTTGAGAGTCCCTTGGACTGCAAGGAGATCCAACCAGTCCATTCTGAAGGAGATCAGCCCTGGGATTTCTTTGGAAAGAAGGCTGCTAAAGCTGAAACTCCAGTACTTTGGCTACCTCATGCGAAGAGTTGACTCATTGGAAAAGACTCTGATGCTGGGAGTGTTTGGGGGCAGGAGGAGAAGAGGATGACAGAGGATGAGATGGCTGGATGGCATCACTGACTCGATGGACATGAGTCTGAGTGAACTCCAGGAGGTGGTGATGGACAGGGAGGTCTGGCGTGCTGTGATTCATGGGGTCACAAAGAGTTGGACATAACTGAGCGACTGAACTGAACTGAAGACTTAATATCTAGGAATTAGAAAGCCAAGAACTATGTGGGGTATCATTTACTATGATTATACTCTGTTACTTGGCTAAAGTCTTATATTATCATGATTGCCTTATAACCCAATAAGAACATTAAAGTACAAGTATAAAACAAAGTCAGTAAAGAGGAAAAAGGAACAACTAAGGGATTAGTGTTTAAAGTGACAGAAGTGTTGATAAGAACCGTACAGATTTTGGGTCCAAAAAAGGCTTCTGCTTCAGATATTGCTAAGATTAAAAGTATAGCTTGCATATATACATAAAATGCTGATAGAAGAAAAAAGCAAAACTGGTTCAAAATAACGTCACAGTTCTATGAACAGAAAGTGGTAACAGAGGTATACCTGAAAGCTGTGACTGTGCTATGCATTGCAATGGTGGTTCTGAGACCAGAGCAATTTTGCAAGCAAGTTTCACTGACCTCCATTCACACTGACTAATGCTTTATAAATGCTGCAGGGTTTGGCAATTAGTCTTTTTTGAACTGAGAATTCATTTTTCTGTAGATTCTTAATGTGCAATCCCAATTAAAAGCCATTTAACATGGTGAGTTGGAGTAACAGAAAAGTTGGGGTCTAATGTACGTCTGCTGCTGTTGTTTAGTCATTCAGTCACGTCCAATTCTTTGTGACATGAACTTTAGCTCACTAGGCTTCCCTGTTCTTCACCATCTCCTGGAGTTTGCTCAAACTTATGTCCATTGAGTCAATGATGCCCTCCGACAGTCTCATCCTCTGTCTGTTGTGTAGTCTGTCTGTATGTCTGTTTTGCAGTATCAAACAGAGGAAAGAGTTTTATTTCAAGTTTCATGGTGGACTTTTTTTGACCCTAGGGAAATAAGATTTATGGCTTATATGTAATTTTTGTCCTTTGGAGGTTACATCATAATGAAATAAAAAGAAAAAAATGACATTTGAGATGATAATGCAGTAGCCAGGTCACCAAGAGGGTGATTTTTCTAAAAGTGCAAGAATTTAGCTTGCAAGTCAGTTTTAGAATCTATCAACTAGCACTTAAATTTTGGAGAAATTATCTGACATATACAATTACTTCAAAAGAAGTATTTCTTTTGGAAAAGAAAAAAGTGAATTCTACAATAGAAGTGAATTTTCAGTTCACAAAAGACTAACTTTAGAACTTAAAAAAAAAAAAAAGTAATGGTTTTCTCCTGAATCTCCTTTGTGCCTACCCCTGTAATCCCATTTCTGCCATCTTACTTCTGGCTCTTACTACCCTTAATTTTGACTATTGCCAAAGGCCGCTAATTAGTCCTTTAGCTTCTTGTTGATGTTGCTAAGTTGTGTTTGACTCTTCGTGACCCCATGTACTACAGCACACAAGGCTTCCCTGTCCTTCACCATCTCCAGGAGTTTGCTCAAATTCATGTCCACTGAGTTAGTGATGCTATCCAACCATCTCATCCTCTGTCACCCCCTTCTCCTTTTGCCTTCAATGTTTCCCAGCATCAGGGTCTTTTCCAATGAGTCAGATCTTCACATTAGGTGGACAAAACTTTGGCGCTTCAGCATGAGTCCTTCCAATTAATGTTTAGGGTTGACTTTTTTTTTTTAGCTGTATATTACCTGAAGATTTTTTAAAAATTAAATTCATTTATTTTTAATTGTAAGATAAATGCTCTACAATATTGCATTGGCTTCTGCCAAAAATTAACATGAATCAGTCATAGGTATACTCATGTCCCTCTCTCTCTCTCCCACCTCCCTCCCCTTCCCACCCCTCTAGTTTGTTGCAGAGCTCTGGTTTGAGTCCCTTGAGTCACACAACAAATTCCCATTGACTATCTATTTTACACATGGTAATGTATATGTTTCCATGTTACTCTCTCCATACATGCCACCCTCTTCTTCCCTGCCACACCCACTGTGTCCATAAGTCTGTTCCCTATGTAGGACTGACTGGTTTGATCTCCTTGCAGTCCAAGGGACTCTCAAGAGTCTTCTCCAACAGCACAATTCAAAAACATCAGTTCTTCAGCACTCAGCCTTCTTTGTAGTCCAACTCTCACATCCGTACACGACTACTGGAAAAACCATAGCTTTGACTACATGGACCTTTGTAGGCAAAGTAATGTCTCTGCTCTTTAACATGCTATCTAGATTTGTCATAGTTTTTCTTTCAAGGAGCAAGAATCTTTTAATTTCATCACTGCCTTTAGCTTCTACTCTTTTCATATTAGGGTTTAGTGAGTTCCCTAGCCACCCTGGTGGCAAAATTTGGAACAAGTGAGACTACTGCCCCAAATGACAGCCTCCTATTGTGATATGTATTATATGATAACATAATCTAAGCAGGGTTCAGATTTGTGTCAGTTCTGTTCATCCCAGAGTCTACCCCTGAATTTAAGCTTTCAATTTCAAACTCTTTTTCCATGATTTTACAGGTGAACTATTTTAGTCTGACCTTTCTCTGGCTGACCATTTAGTTCTTAACAGAATCTGACCATGACTTCTCGGCTGCCATATCCTGGCTTCTAGACTCTACAATTGCTGGTAGAAAGAAATTATTTCCTTGAAGTCTGGCCTGAATTTGACCTCTAGTGTATTCCAGCAATTTTGCACACCATCTCCTTCAGGAAGAACTATCAACTATCCATTCTTCAAAACTTTCTATTATATTTTGGATAGGGGTAAAATATCATGGTTTAGCATTTAAAGCTTTCCATAGTATGGTCTACCACATCTTTCAAATTTACATTCTCCCCACCTAAACCCAATGCTTAAGGCAGACTGAAATTCTCTCATCTTCAAAATACAGGAATGTTCTTGCCCCTTTGCCCACACTGCTTCTCCCACCCAAAAGCTTTCCATACTGTCTCCTTGCCTCTTCAAATCCCAGATATCTTTTAACTCCAACAGATCTTTTTCTCCATAAGGTTTTCCCTGAACACGCACACCTATGAATCCCTTATATTTGTATTTGTATCACAGATTTTTTTCCTTGGATTCCCAAATCACAGGGGACAGTGACTGCAGCTGAGGAAAGAAAAGATGCTTGCTTCTTGGAAGGAAAGCTGTGACAAACCCAGACAGTGTATTAAAAAGCAGATATATCACTTTGCCAACAAAGGTCCATATAACCAAAGCTATGGTTTTTTTCAGTATCATGTATGGATGTGAGAGTTAGACTGCAAAGAAAGTCTAACTTCTTGAGTGCCAAAGAACTGATTCTTTTGAATTGTGGTGCTGAAGAAGACTCCTGAGAGTCCCTTGGACTGTGAGGAGATCAAACCAGTCAATTCTAAAGGAAATCAACCCTGAATATTCATTGGAAGCACTAATGCTGAAGCTCCAATACTTTGACCATGACGAGCTGACTCACTGGAAAAGACCCTGATGCTGGGGAAGATCAAAGGCAAAAGGAGAAGAGGGAAGCAGAGGATGAGATGGTTGGACAACATCATCAACTCAATGGACATGAATTTGAGCAAACTCGGAGATAGTGAAGGACTGGAAAGCTTAGTTTATTGCAGTGCATGGGGTTGCAGAGTTGGACATGACTTAGTGACTGAACAACAACAACAATCACAGATTTATTTTAACTTTAAAATTTCTACTTATGGACTTAAATCATAAAGTTGTTGGTGGCAGTTAGGGCAAAATAAAAATCAGTAGTGTGGCCCACCACTGCCAATAGATTCTGCATATTAAAGTAACGTATTTTTATGTTGAATTCAACAGGGTTTGATTCAACAAAAGCCACAGTGACTTACATAATCCCTCTCTAGTCCTGCATCCCAGTATAGAGAAAACTCATTAGGAAGTAAAAACTGATAATAGCAAGCATTTGCTCAAACAAGCAAGAAAGAACTTTGCTATTTTCAATAAATAGGTATATTTTTACCTGTATGCTGAAAATTATCAGGAACTACAGAAATATTGTTCATAACAATTTAACTTCAGAGTTTTCCAATATATACAAACAGAAAGAATATTCTTTCAAATTCTTGCCTCTAATCTTATATCTTTAAGAACATTTAAAAATTTTAAAATGTCTTTATTTGTTCATATTTTATTATTTTATTTATTTATTCATTTTTGGCTGTGCTGGGTCTTTGTTGCCGTGCAGACTTTCCCTAGTTGTGGCAAGTGGGGGCTACCCTCCAGTGTGGTGTATGGGCTTCTCATTGCAGTGGTTTCTCTTGTTGTGGAGTGCAGGCTCTAGCGCTCATGGGCTTCAGCAGTTACAGCACACGGGCTCAGTAGTTGTGCCTCTTGGGCTCGAGAGCACAGGCTCAATTGTTGTAGCACATGGGCTTATTTGCTTCATTGCGTGTGGGATCTTCTAGACCAGGGGTTGAACTTATGTCTCCTGCAATGGCGGGCAGATTCTTTACCACTGAGCCACAAAGGAAGCCCTCTTTAAGAGCATTTTTAACAATGTATGTAACATTTACTATGTTCTCATTTCATCCTCATAAGTCTTAATAACATAAGCATGTTCAGCTAATCTTCCTAAGAATACAATGAAGAAAGAACTATTACATTCCAATTTCTTTGCATAGAAATGAAGTAACTTTCCCAAAGTCACCTAAATAAGTGACCAAGCAGAGAATCCAAGCAACTTGACTGGAGAGTCTATGCTTTTAATTACTGTCAATGTATATAGAATCAAGCATTTATTTACTCTCTAGTGAAATACTTCGCTGGGGGTCTTTAGGGATCATTCAATATTGACAATTACATTTGCTCATCCAGTTATCCCGTTATTTTTTCTTTTGTTTATTAATTTAGCAGACACTTACTGAGCACTTGTTATGCACCATATGTTGAGATACATAATAGAGAACCCCTCTCTTTATGAGGTATTTGGGGAGACAAATGTGTAGAAGACAATAAGGGCAACATTATATTTTATGTGTTATGTTAGACATTTGAATAGAAGTAAGAGGAATACAATTTGTAATTAATACAATAAATCTGAGTGGGGGCAGGGAGTTATAATACTGTGCAGAGGAGGGAAGTCTTGATTTGAACCTAAAAACAGAAAGTATTGGCCTCAGAGAGAGAGGAACATTCTAGGCAGAAGGAGTTGCTCTGGAGAGGTTAAGTGGTTGATTAGAACTGAAGTATGCATAGCAATTAGCAAAACTGATCCTAGAAAGGAGGCAAGTGCCAGATCAATGGGGCCTTGAATACTTTGCCAAAGAACTTGGACTCTCTTCATCCACCTGTGAAAAAATTTGAAGATTTTGAAGCAGGGGTGTAATTTTATCTATTTTTCACTTGATAAAGATAATTACTACAGCAGTGGGGAGGATGAATTGGAGGACAGCAAAAACTGAGGCAGGGATACAAGCTATGTGATTCTCTATAATTCAGGAAAGAGATGAGAGATTTAACCAAGTTAGTAATGGAGACGAAAAGGAGGAGATAGACATGAGAGTGAGGAGGGTAGAGAGAATACGGACTGGTCCTCGATTTCATGTGAAGAGTACGGGAAAGAAGCAATCTGTGCTAACCCTGGAGTTAATCCTGGGGAAGAAGCATATTTTGGAAAAAAGACTGTGACTTCTGTTTTGGACATAATTCCTTTGAGCTGTGAGTTTTATATCTAAATGTATATGAGCAACCAGCTAGTACATATTTGGAACTCATAAGAGTGATTCTGGCTATTACCATGAATTTGGTAATCCATGAATGGTCACTGATGCCCACAGTAAGAAGAGAGGGTTGACTGCCCAATCCTGGGCTCTCCCAGGATTGAAGTGAGGGCTGATAGATAGGGCTTCCCAGGTGGTGCTGGTAGTAAAGAACCCATCTGCCAATGCAGGAGACATAATAGATATGGGTTCGATCCCTGTGTCTGGGAGATTCCTCTGGAGAAGGGCATGGCAACCCACTCCAGTATTCTTGCCTGGAGAATCCCATGGACAGAGGAGCCTGGTGGGCTACAATCCACAGGGTCACCAAGAGTTGAACACATCTGAAGCAACTTAGCACACACAGGAGATAGATGGGCTAGAGGTTAGACATTTACAGCCAGCCTCCTGATTACAATTCCACATAAAAATGATAACATGAAGAGGGTAAATAGCTGGACTTTGCCTCTGGTGGACACTTTTAGAAAACAGTAATGGCAGGGGCCAGAGAAGAGCTGAGACCTGCCCAGACAAGAGATAGACTACATATTTCTCATTTTTGAGGTCAAGAAGACCTTCTCAACTATATACATGTGCATAAAGTCTCTTGAGGGGTCACAAAGGGAGGGGGCATCACTCATAGTAGGTGATGTCAGTCTACCCACAGGCCTTTTCACTAGAATCCGTCTTGGCTAGGAGATGTACACGCACACATGGGAAAGTCCTGAAATAAACCAAATACAGACTCAGAGCCAGAAAAGCAAGATTATTGACCATGGAAACCTGGAAGAAATGCTCCATATAAGTAACTCCAACTACCATGAAAGTTCAACTTTTTCTCTAAGTCCACCCCCATGAGTCTATTCACACATACTCTTTTTCTTCCTAATAAACACTTGTCATTGGCTACTGGCCCATGTGGTCTAGTGGTTAGGATTCAGTTGCTCTCACTGCTGGGGTCAGACTTTATCTCTGGTTGGCAAACGGAAATCCTGCTTCAAGTCACTGTAGGTTGAGGCCTCCCAGTATCAGAAAGCTACCCAACATTTGAGGCACCCACTATCAAAAAGGGAAGACATGACAAAGACAGAAAATAGCTAGGCAGAGGACTAGATGAAGAGCTGGAAAAGAAAGGTATCAAGCAAAATACAAAAGGCTTTCTAGAAGGGAATAGGCACAAGTGGCAAGTGTTATAAAGATACTCAAGATGACCAATACAACTCCAAAGATTGGTGAATATTCTTATTTTTGAAATGTCAATTGACTTAAAATATGAGTAGTGCTATATTTAGAACACATTAAATACTTTCAAATTTAACTAACTATGACTTCTTTAGTGGTTGCATTAATTTCCTAGAGATGCTACAAGAAAGTATGAATTGGGTGGCTTAAAACTGTTAGGGGAAGCACACTGACTGAAACCACCCACCTTGGCCAGGCACCATAGTAACTATTTGTGTGAGTTATACTGTGACAGGAGGTCCTAGTAAGGAACACGGAACTAACAAGCCACCACCAATCAGAACAGTTTGGGAAAGGTCAAAAGGAGACACCACGTGTCCCACCACCTCCCAGAATCCTTCTCACTGGCATCCATCTTGGCTGAGCAATGCGTGTACCACCAGGAAGGACTTGAATCATTAGAATGATTAGCCACAGAAAACCTGGAAACTAATCCCATCATAAAACCTGAGAGTGCAAGCTACGTGGAAGAGCAATTCTCCTGGGTTCCCTTAGCCTACTGCTCTCCACCAGGACAGCCCTTCCCAAAAAAGTCTCTTGCTTTGTTAACATGTGTGTCTCCTCAGACAATTCAATTCCGAGTGCTAGATAAGAGCCCACTCTTGGCCCTTGGAAGGGGTTCCCCTTCCTGCCCAACAAAACCGCAGAAACATATTCTCTCACAGCTTTGAAGTCTGGAAGCCTAAAATCAGGCTATTGGTAATGCTGATTCCTCCTGAGAGTTTTTTAAGCAATAATCTGGTTCCATGACTCTCTTCGCTTCTGGAGATGGCTTGCAATCTTTACCTTGGTGTATAACTAGTCACTCCAATTGTCTTAGGGCTCTAATTTTCTCTTCCATTTTCACAGGGCTGATTTCTTTCCTATTTGTCTTTACCTGACGTCCTCCTCCCTGTGTGTTTCTCTCCTCTGTTTATAAGGACACCAGTTATATTAAAGGCTCACCCTATTGCAGTATGACCTCATCTTAACTAATTACATCTGCAATCACTCTATTTCCAAATAGGGTCACATTCTGAAGTACTAGCAGGAAGGACATTGATATATCTTTTGGGGGGACACAATTCAATCCATAATAGTGGTCAACCCTACACTGAACACTTTCCATATTATCATATTAAATCTCCATAGCACTCTGTAAAGAAGGTGTTATTAGTCCCATTTTATAGATTAAAATTGCTGGATTTCTTCTAGTATATTCTATATGAATGATGCCCTCTGAAGTTGAGTAATATAGAAAGCCTATTTTTATTCCTGGCTTATGAGCCTTTATTTACCAAGTTCTTTTTTCCTTTATCAAATCATTCATAGAATTGCAAAGATGAATATGCTTTTAAAACAATTTATGTAGGAAGAAAGTAGACTCAGAAAGGCTGTTAGCTTACTCAAGGTCATACAGTTAGATCTCCCTGCCTCCATTTCCGATGGTCTTTCTACAACACTATGATATTAAGGGTGTCACATATGATGTCATCTTAATAAGAAAAAATGAACCCAATTGAAAATAGTGGATATCTCCTGCTTTTGCTTAATGGCAGTTCATTTTCCTCTGGTCTTGGAAGAACACATTAATTTTCCTTAAAAACCACCTTGCCCTTTTCTCATTTCATGTGGTTTCTTTTTGGTAGTGGTGGGGTTTAAATCTATTCTTTCATTCCTGTTGAGCTCCAGCAGTGAGCCTATGGCTGCTGCTAAGTCTGCTATGTCAGGCCAATAAAGCCCAATTCCAGGATTTCGTTACAAATATTAAGGAATAAAGGCTATTATTTACCAGAAATGAAGCAGTTAGGGAGTTAACCTTTAGGTACAGGGAATGCCACTTAAGCAGTATGAGGCCATTCTAGAATAAAGCATGGCCAAGAGACTAGAAGCAACTTAAAAAAAATCCTAGATCCAGTCACGTGTGTGTATGTTCAGTCACTCTGTTGTGTCCGATTCTTTGCAACCCCATGTACTGTAGCTAGTCCAGCTTCTCTGTGCATGGAATTTCCCAGGTAAAAATTCTGGAGTGGGTTGCCATTTCCTACTCCAGGGGATCGTCTGACCCAGGGATTGAACCTGCCTCCATTGCGTCTCCTGCATTGTCAGGTGGATTCTTACCACTGTGCTACCTGGAAAGCTCATGTCCAGCCATACTTGCAGATAAATAATGCTCAATTTCTAGTTACAAGAGTCAATAAACTCTTTCTGGATTAAGACAATATGACTTATCAAAAGTTCCCTGACAAATACATTTCATAAATAAACCTGAATAATATATAAAACTGACTTCAAGTAATAATTGTCCAAAATATATTTCATATCAGTGTTATTTATATAATCCTAGCCTCAGCCATAGTTAAGTATATAAACTTTAGTAGAATAATTCTTTACAATCTCAAGGTTCTCACTAAATTGAAAGAATTTGGCTAGATAGCTTTCATACTGAGACTCCCTTCCCCTGTTTACTTGGTAAATTCTATAAAGACACTTTTTTTCTGGGGTCCTCTAGTGGCAAGAACTTAAAAATTTAAAAATCTTGATAAATATGTGAGTATAATATTTGTATTTATAATTTGTAGGCTCTGATATTTTATTATGTTAATATAATATCTAATCTATCCAGAGTATGTTCTGTTATTTGGTTAACATCAGAGCTTATTTATTATAACTTGTCAAATATAGAATTATTTAAAAGGAATTTAAAACTTTCCTTTTAGGATTTGTAATCATACATGTAGTTATTTCAACACAGATTCTTCTTTCTTCAAAAACTGTAATTACAGATTATAATGATCATCCATAGCAACGAAACTGTTAATATTACTTCAACTTCACAATGTGATTTTTTTCTTTTCCCTAAATAGTTAAAATATGCTTTATAATTCATGGCATATGGTTAATGTAGGAGGTTTCAAGGAGCTGATCTTGACTGCTCAGATTCCTTTTGATATTTATTCAATTGATTTCTTTATGTGCTTCTGAAAGAAAACTGTCTTTTTTTAAAAAATGAATTTTGGCAGGGGACTCCTTAGGCTCACTTCTGATCTATTTTACTTTCTGTAAACAACTTCTCTTGGCATGTGAATTGGACATCATGGGTATCATCTCTGTGCTGATGAGAGTCACCTCTGTCTTTCACTTTCTACTGTCTTTTCTGACATTGGGAATGGTATTTTTCAAGTTTTTTTTTCTGCCTCTGAGGTGCTGTATATGCCAGACATTTACTTGGAACACACATAAGCTTTCATCTCTTATGACCTCTGATTATGCAGCAATTGGTCTTAAAGGGTATAAAAGCTGCCAACAACTTTTTCAGGTTTGGCATTAGCCTCAGAGATCTTTGTGCATTTAAATCTCTATATTGATCAAATACAACAAAATGTTACTATTCTCTTCTTCCTTTTTTCCCCTTGTACATAATTCATTATGTATGAATTATTTACCTTTTGGAGAAAGAAAATGTTGGATGGCAATTTTTGTCATGACCTATGTATCATGGCTTTTAATACTCAATATGACTTGCAATTTTTACCCATTTATTCTTAAATTTCAATCATGTATTTTTCAACAACAGGCCTAGAAGCATTGAGAACAATTTTTAAAATTTGTTTTTATTGTACCTGAACTGGCTGTATGGCCCATTTTTTGAATAAGCTATTTCTAATGTTTGCTGTGGTTACTTATAGCAAACAAAATATACATCAAGAAAAAAAAAGTGGAACATTTAGTCAGAATCTAAATTTGTTTTTGCTAATCCATATAAATTTCATTGTTTGAAGAAATTAAGTGTAATATATATCAGTAATATTTTATATCTTATGTAGAATTATCATTATTATGAAGCATGACAAGCACATAGTTAAAAACTCAAATGCTTCTAAATGGTATTAAGTGACCACAAAGAAGCTCTCTTAACTCTTTTGCTCCTTAGAGATAACCGCACTTTACACATTTCTCATTTATTATCCTAGGGATTATAATAATTATGAGTAATATATTTTTACTGGTATTTCTTGATTCAACTGATTTAAATAGATCAACTGACTCCCTTCTAATATACTGACCTCTTCCTGAATTTTGTTACTTTTGTTATTTATTTCTAGCCTTATTCCAGTTAACTCAATGCTGTTAAATAATGATTTAACATTTAAACTTCTATTAATTATTCCATTAACATTTCACTATGTGACATGAAAAAATTTTCGCTAGTCTCCACCTTCTGAATTGTCAGTTATATTATTCTTTTAAATTTGTATAATCTCAAATCTGTAACAATTAATATGATTTTATTTCATTCTTTGCTTATAGATTTATTATGAACATTTGTTTGTAATAAATAAGACATAACAGTTTGCTCACATAATTATTCTTTGTAAAACCCACTATTGAAATTAATTTGTAGATAGGAAGTATAATTTTATCACTAAACCTGTCCTTTGAAGGAGAATGTTTCAGATCTCAAGGTTAAATGAAAGCTTAATTCTTAAGCTCCATTCATTGGATAGATCATTTCCTAGTTCCATTTGCATCTTATATGAATCAGGAACTTTCTTGTAGATGCATTTACTTTATATAAAGTTTTTAGATAAAATTTAGCTTCTACACCTGAATTTCTGTCATTAATTCGATACCAAAACAGCTAAAGGGATGGTTTTAAAACATAAATTTGATCATGTTACCCTCCCCTACACACAAATTTCCCATTACTCCTAGGACAAAACTCTACACCCTGACTCTTGCCTGTGATTTCCTGAATAATATGCCTTCTGCTTACTTCTATGACATTCTTTCCTTCTACTGCCCTCCATGTTTGCTGTTTCATAAACCCCTTACCATTCTGTCACAAATGTTGAGGATCAACAAAATTCTTCTATTGATAAAAGAAATTAGAAAGAATTCAAAGAAATGGAAAGATATCCCATACTCTTTTATTGGAAGAATTACCATTATTAAGATGACAAGACTATCCAAAGTAATCTACAGATTCAATATGACCCCAATCAAATTACCCATGACCTTTGGTGGCTCAGATGGTAAAGGATCTGCCTGCAATGCTGGAGACCTAGGTTCGATCCCTGTGTTGGGAAGATTCCTTGGAGAAGGGTATGAAAACCCACTCCAGTATTCTTGCCTGGAGAATTGCCATGGACAGAGGAAACTGGTGGGCTACAGTCCAAGGGGTTACAAAGAGTCAGACATGACTGACTAAACACAGCATAGAACAAGTAATTCAAAAATTTATATGGAACCATAAAAGATCCAGAGTTGCCAAAGCCATGGTGAGTAACACAAACAAAGCAGGAGGTATAAGACTCTGAGACTTCAGACAATACTACAAAGCTACAGTAATCAAAACAGTGTGGTACTGGTACAAAGACAGACATATGGATAAACAGAACCAAATAGAGTCCAGAAACAAATCCACACATTTATGGTCAATTAACCTTTGACAAAGGTAAAAATACAGTGTCTTTAGCAAGTGGTGCTGGGACAGTTAGATGTGCTCACTTGTTGACTCTTTGCAACCCCCTGGACTGTGGCCTGCCAGGCTCCTCTCTTCCTGGGATTATCTCAGCAAGAATACTGGTGTGGGTTGTCATTTCCTCCTTCAGGGGATCTTCCTGACAGAGAGATGAAACTCACATTTGTTGTGGCTCCTGCATTGCCAGATGGATTATTTACCATTATTAGTTACCCGGGAGCCCCTGGGAAAGTTGGACAGTCACATGTAAATAAATGTTAGAACATACCCTCAGAATATGCACAAAAATAAACTCAAAATGGTTTAAAGATTTAAACCTAAGACACAATACCTTAAAACTCTTAGAGGACAGCATAGGCAAAGCATTCTCTTATGTACATTGAACTAGTGTTTTCTTAGGTCAGTCTCCCAAGGCAATAGAAATAAAGGCAAAAATAAACAAAAGGGATCTAATCAAACTTACCATCTTTTGATGATAACCTAGGGAATGGGAGAAAATACTTGCAAATGATGGGAATGACAAAGGCTCAGTTGCCAAAATATACAAACACCTCATACAACTCAAAACAAAACAAATCAAAACAAAAAAGTCAACTCAATTAAAACACAAGACTTTAATAGACAATTCTCCAAAGAAGACATATAGATGGCCAGGAGGCACATGAAAAGATCCCCAACATCATTAATTATTAGAGAAAAGCAAATCAAAACTACAAAGAAGTACCATCTCACACCACTCAAAATGGCCACCATTAAAAAGTCTCCAAATAACAAATGCAGAGAGGACTGGAGAAAAGGAACCCTTCCACAGTGTTGATGGGAATGTAAGTTGGTGGAGCCACTATGGAAGACAGTATGGATGTTCCTCAGAAAACTAAAAATAGAATTAACTTAAGATCCAGCAACCCCATTCCTGGGCATATACCAGACAAAATTGTAACTTAAGATACGTGCACCCCTATGTTCATAGTAGCACTATTCACAAGAACCAGAACATGGAAACAATTTAAATGTCCATCAACAGATGAATGAATAAAGAAGATTCAGCCATTAAAAATAATAATGTCATTTGCAGCAACATGGATGCAACTAGAGATTATCATACTAAGTGAAGTAAGTTAGAAAGACAAATACCATGATACGATATCACTTATATGTAGAATTTAAAATATGACACAAATGAACCTAACTACAAAACAGAAAGAGATTCACAGACATAGAGACAAGACTTATGGTTGCAAGGGGTATGGGAGAGGGAGATGGACAGACTGGGAATTTGGGTTGGTAGATGCAAACTATTACATTTAGAATTTATAAACAACAAGGTCCTACTGTATAGCACAGGGAACTATATTCAATCTCCTCAGATAAATCAAAATGGGAAATAATATTAAAAAGAATCTATATATGTGTCAAAGTGAGTAACTTTTCTATATAGCAAATATTGGCCAACATGGTAAAGCAACTACATTTCAACTAAGAAAAAAGTTTTCACCTCAGGGTCTTTTCACTTGTTTTCCTCTTTACCTGGAATTTGCTTCCTACAGGTTTTCATGTGAATTTTTTAACCCAGTTCCCTGACACATCACATTTTCAGAGAAGCCTCCATTCATCAGTTCAGTTCAGTTCAGTTGCTCAGTCATGTCCAAATCTTTGCGACCCCATGGACTGCAGCATGCCAGGCCTCCCTGTCCATCACCAACTCCCAAAGTTTATTCAAACTCATGTCCATTGAGTTGGTAATGCCATCCAACCATCTCATCCTCTGACGTCCCCTTCTCCTCCCACCTTCAATCTTTCCCAGCATCATGGGCTTCTCAAATGAGTCAGCTCTTTCCATCAGATGGCCAAAGTATTGGAGTTTCAGCTTCAGCATCAGTGCCTCCACTCTTACCCAAACTCAAATAGCCCTTGCTCTCAATCTCTTCTATCACTTTATACTGCCTTAGTTCTCTTAGCAGCTGTCAATCCTTTTCATTATACTATACATTTTTTGTTTATTATCTGTCTGTTACATACTAAGGTCCCATGAGAAGGCCTTTGCTATATTGTTGTGGATGCTATAGTCTCAGCCTTTTCTATTCTTCAGAAAGAAGCTACTCAATGGATATTTGCTGAAAAATGAATGTATGATTTACGCTCACCATACCACCAAGATCAAATATCTTTAACAGACTTATTACTGATGATGAAAATATTTTATATATGTGCTGTGCAGTCTAGTAGCCACTAGTTGCATGTGGCTGTTAAGCCCTGGAAATGTGAGTAGTGTGGCAAAGGAAACAAAACTTAAATTCAAGTGCAAATGGGCATGTGTGGCTAGTAGCTAGTCACTAGTGACTAGATTTGCTAGCTTCACAATCACATGGTTCAACAACACCCATACCATTCTTGTATTTAAGGACATTCTTTTGGAAATTTAGGACTACTTTTCTAATTTAGTCTAATTGTTCTCAGGGAATTTTTGCACAGCTGTCCTCATGGGATTTCTTTCTCTTGAGCTCATGTACCATGTTTTTAGAATCTATATCATGTGTATGTATTTTAAATTTCAAAAACGATTTCAGAAAGAAAGAGTTTCTTATTCTTTGCATGTTGAACAATTCTTTGTTTCTGACCCTCACTCTACAAATAGTTTGGCTGGACCTCTGCAGCTCCCCACCACAACACTACCCCTCCATCATACCTCTGGCAATGGCAGCCTGTTCTTACGTTATAGAGGTAATGTATTTTCTACTCTCTCTGTACTCCTTCCCAATTTGGAACCAGTCTGTTGTTCCATCTCTAGTTCTAACTGTTGCTTCTTGACTTGCACACAGATTTCTCAGGAGGCATGTAATATGGTCTGGTATTCCCATCTCTTGAAGAACTTTCCACAGTTTGTTGTGATCCACAGAGTCAAAGGCTTTGGCATAGTCAATAAAGCAGAAGTAGATGTTTTTTGGAACTCTCTTGCTTTTTTGATGATTCAACAGATGTTGACAATTTAATCTCTGGTTCCTCTGCCTTTTCTAAATCCAGCTTGAACATCTGGAAATTCATGGTTCACGTACTGTTGAAGCCTGGCTTGGAGAATTTTGAGCATTACTTTGCTAGTGTGTGAGATAAGTGCAATTGTGTGGTAGTCTGAACATTCTTTTTTTTTTTTTTTTTTTAGTATTTTCAGTTTTATTTTAAAAATGCACACACAACAAAGATTGTCATAAGTCATTTCTTGCCTCTACTTGCATTCAGCACTTGCTCTTGAGCAGCTTTCTTTGCTTTTACCATTTCAACCAGTTCCTTGTATCGTTTCATGCAGTCCTTCTTTGTCCTGCTAGGCACTGCTTCTGCTATTTTTTCCCATCTTTCAGGTGTATTTACTGGGTATGTTTTCAAAGCTTGTTCCAAAAGCTTCTGTTCTTCTGTTGTCCAAGGGGTGAAATCTGTGCATGGACCTTCAAATCGTTCTGAAGGTGTTGCATTGTCTGCCTGAGGCACCACACCATGTTCTTTCTTAAATTTATCAAAAGCCTTTTTATTTATGTCATCCTTTTGATGAGGGTCAAGTTTTTGAAGGCTCTTTGCTTTGCCGATAACATCTTTGGCGGTTCTCTTAACTCCAGAAGAAGAATGTATGTTCATGTAATTAGCAATAACTTCCCATCTTGAATTTGTTCCAGCAGGGAAGAGATTCACAGCTTTAATGAGTAATTGCAGATCATCTTCTGACCAATGTTTACTTCCGTTTCCACCTCCGCCAGCTGACTTCTCTGCATTCTTAGATGCTTGTCGCATACGAGCCTCAGCTTCCTCTTTCTCTTTTCTAATTTGCTCATTTATTTCTTCTATCTGTTTTTCCAGAGCAGCCTTTCCTACTTCTTTAGTAGATGATGTGAGTGTTTCATTCAAGCACTGTAAACTTGCTAATTCAAGCCGATCACAAAGTTTTTCCACTTCTTCCATCATTTTAACATGTTCTGCCTCACTGTCAGAAAAGTGATTCCAGGTCTTGCATGAGTTTCGAAGTTTTTGCCTTTCTTTCTTAATGGCTTTTTTCTGGATATCTTTTTCCTTCTTTGCCAATAATGCTTGTTGTCTAACTTCCTCCTCTTCTTTCTCCTTTGCTAACCGAGCAGCTTCTAATTCAGCTTGTCTGTTTCTCTTTAGCCTCTTGCTCCTTTCGTTTTGCGTCTGCTTTTGCTTTCTTTTCTGCTTCTTTCTTGGCTTTTTCCTCTTCCTTAAATTCTTTTATCCTTCGGTCACAGCTATATGCATTATCAACTAATGTTCTTATTCTGTTCATTTCTTCTTTTTTCCTTTGGGCCCTTGTTGCTCTGTTCTGCTTTTCAATCCATCTCCTTTCGTCACGGCATTCTGCTTTTCCTTTTCTTCTTCTTCTAAATAAGAAAATTCTCTCCAAGAATCAAAATTATACCAGAAAGAATAAAATGCATCTACATCTTCAAATGATGAATTCATATCACCCAGTTTAGGGACATTTTTTTTTATTTGACCACCTGGAATTCCTTTCAAACACTGGGGAAAACACTTCGAAGAAATTGTCCTTTGCTTCACTTTTAGAAGGAACTGAGTTATCAAAAGTAGGATCTACACTGTTAAATGCTCGTCTTTTCACTGGATCAGATAACATTTCATAAGCTTTAGCTATGCAAGTGAAGTAGTCATTATCTCCTTCTTTTATTGGTTCACCAGCTGCTTTCCGTTTGTCTGGGTGATGTTTTAAAACCATTGCTTTATGAGCTGCTTTAATCTGTCTCTGTGTAGCTTTGTATCTTACGTGGCCAAGTCCAAGTACTGCATAATGATCTTGGTTCTTCCAGTCTTTGGGATCAAGTGTTTTCAGCATGGGAAACTCTTCTAACTGCAATTCTTCATCTTCCGATTCCTCTGATAACTCTTTCTTATCCTCCAGTTCCAGAGGTCAGAGCGTGGGTGATGGCGGTGCCCTGGCCCTCTGCAGCGCTTGGCAGGAGCAGCATGATGACGCCGGAGCCAGCCCCGTGGGCGCAGCGGCTCGCGTCCCAGGAGGAGGGCGCTTAGAGTCCCTCCAGCTCTACCTCTCTGTCCGAGCCTTGCGCCTTGGCTCGACGAGGTCCAGGAACCGGCGCATGGAGACTGCTAATAACTACTTCCGGGATGAATCCTTCTGAACATTCTTTAGCACTGCCTTTCTTTGGGATTGGAATGAAAACTGACCTTTTCCAGTCCTGGGGCCACTGCTGAGTTTTCCAAATTTGCTGGCATACTGAGTGGAGCACTTTCACAGCATCATCTTTTAGGATTTGAAATAGCTCCCCTGGAATTCCATCACCTCCACTAGCTTTGTTCCTAGTGATGCTTCCTAAGGCCTACTTGACTTCACATTCCAGGATGTCTGCTCTAGGTGAGTGATCACACCATTGTGGTTATCTGAGTCATTAAGATTTTTTTAATTTTTGGTACAGTTCTTTTGTGTATTTTTGCCACCTCTTCTTAATACCTTCTGCTTCTCTTAGGTCCATACCATTTCTGTCCTTTACTGTGCCCATCTTTGCATGAAATGTTCCCTTGTTGTCTCTAATTTTCTTGAAGAGATCTTTAGTCTTTCCCATTCTATTGTTTTCCTCTATTTCTTTTCATTGATCACTGAGGAAGGCTTTCTTATCTCCCCTTGCTATTCTTTGGAACTCTGCATTCAGATGGGTATATCTTTCCTTTTCTCCTTTGCCTTTAGTTTCTCTTCTTTTCACAGCTATTTGTAAGGCCTCCTCAGACAACCATTTTGCCTTTTTGCATTTCTTTTTCTTGGGGACGATCTTGATCACTGCCTCCTATACAGTGACATGAACCTCTGTCCATAGTTCTTCAGGCATTCTGTCTATCAGATCTAATCCCTTGAATCTATTTGTCACCTCTACTGTATAATCATAAGGGATTTGATTTAGGTCATACCTTGATGGTCTAGTGGTTTTCCTTACTTTCTTCAATTTAACTCTGAATTTTGACATAAGGAGTTCATGTTCTGAGCCAAAGTCTGCTCCTGGTCTTGTTTGTGCTGACTGTACAGAGCTTCTCCATCTTTGGCTGCAGAGAACATAATCAATCTGATTTTGGTGTTGACCATCTGGTGATGTCTATGTGTAGAGTCTTCTCTTGTGTTGTTGGGAGAGGGTGTTGTTGGGACAATGTGTTCTCTTGGCAAAACTTTGTTAGTCTTTGCCCTGCTTCATTCTGTACTCCAAGGCCAAATCTGCCTGTTACTCCAGGTATCTCTTGACTTCCTGCTTTTGCATTTCAGTCCCCTATAATGAAAGGGACAACTTTTGGGGGGTGTTAGTTCTAGAAGGTCTTGTAGATCTTCATAGAACTGTTCAACTTCATCTTTTTCAGCATTACTGGTTGGGGCATAGGCTTGGATTACTGTGATACTGAATGGTTTACCTTGGAAACAAACAGAGACCATTCTGTCATTTTTGAGATTGCACCCAAGTACTGCATTTTGGACTCTTCTGTTAACTATGAGGGCTACTGTATTTCTTCTAAGGGATTCTTTTCCATAGTAGTAGATATAATGGTCATCTAAGTTAAATTCACCCATTCCAGTCCATTTTAGTTCATTGATTCCTAAAATGTTTACTCTTGCCATCTCCTGTTTGACCACTTCCAATTTGCCTTGATTCATGGACCTAACATTCCAGGTTCCCATGCAATATTGTTCTTTAGCATTGGACTTTACCTCCATCATCAGTCACATCCACAACTGGGTGTTGTTTTGGCTTTGGCTCCATCTATTCATTCTTTCTGAATTTATTTCTCCATTGTTCTCCAGTAGCATATTGGGTACCTACCAACCTGGGGAGTTCATCTTTCAGTGTCCTATTTTTTTGCTTTTTCATACTGTTCATGGGGTTCTCAAGGCAAGAATACTGAAGTGGTTTGCCATTCCCCTCTCCAGTGGACCACATTTTATCAGAACTCTCCACCACGTCCCTTCCATCTTGGGTGGCACCATATAGCATGGCTCATAGTTACATTTAGTTAGACAAGGCTGTGGTCCATGCAATCAGTTTGATTAATTTTCTGTGATTATGGTTTTCATTCTTTCTGCCCTCTGATGGATATGGATAAGACCGTTATGGAAGCTACTGACTAGCAGGTTTTAACTATAAGATGCACTAATGGGTGAGGAATAGGCAAATCTACCCATTTAAAGTTCCAAGCAAAAAATAAGGAAGCTTGACACTGGTTTTCAGCACCCACATAAGAGCTTTGTTGCTCTTCAGGCATACTGTTTTACTTCTTTAGAAAGCCAGCCTCTTCTCTTAACCCCAGGGGTATGTGCCACCATTTTCAGTGGCTTCAAATACATGGAAGTGGGGAAAGGAAGTAAGCAGATAGGAAGGGCAATAGCAATTTGATAGAAATTTCATTAGTCACTCTGGGTTCTGAGTGCTTTTCCACACCTGCAGCCTCTCTGCTGATTTGGAACTTCATTGTTCCTAAAAGAATGGCTCTGACAGTTTTACTTGTGGGTACTTGGGGCTGTATACCCTGCCTCTCTGATTACTAATCTATCTATTCAAAACCACCTATTTGATGGTTTCATTTGAAAATATTCATTGAAATCTCTAGAGATTTATACTCTTATTCTTGAGATTACTTCAGATTTGTTTCCTTTTTTGTGCACTGTCATTACAATTTCAGGCCATTTTCAGGGCAAGGCAAAATTAAAGCAAGGTTTCATCTTGCTCTTATTAATGGCTATGTGTATTGTGTAATACTCTTGATACTGGTTATGCATGTTCAATCGCTCAGTCGTGTCTGACTCTTTGCAACCACCTGGACTGTACTCAACTAGGCTCCTCTTTCCATGGGATTTTCCAGGATAGAATACTGGAGTGGGTTGCCATTTCCTCCTCCAGGGGTTCTTCCCAACCCAGGGATTGAACCTGTGTCTCCTGCATTGGCAGGAAGATTCTTTACCACTGTGCCAGCTGGGAAGCCCAGATATTGGTCATATGTATTATGAAATACTGGTAGTTTGTTTAATTTTATCTCCTCTGAGCTAATCTCTTTTGTCAACCTTCTATACACCATTTATTCTGAAGCCCTCAGAATCTGTATCTTTATATGTAAACCATGCATTAAAGATGTTTAAGGGTATGATATATATTTTAGTCCTAAATTAAATCTATACATACCTTGTACCTATTAGTTTATTACCAATTTCTACAAGCTGTCAATAAATACAGCAAATGAGTCTTAACAAAAATATTTTAGTGTATAAATTATCATATTTTGTCTCATCATTAGTCTAAGCAGAAAGGTTCAGTCTAACAAAAATATTTATATTCTAACTTTTAATATTCCTTGCAAGTCCAGAGATGACATTGTGATAATTATTTTCATTTAACATGTACCAAATATTACATGTATGCTGCCCACAATATTAAAAAGTTGCACTGCTTCCTAAAAAAAAGCACTTGAATTAAAAGCTTACATCCATTTTCCTTTTCTAAGGTATACTAATACTGCCTTATACATGTATATGCTTATGGATATATGGAGAAGGCAATGACAACCCACTCCAGTACTCTTGCTGGGAAGGTCCCATGGATGGAGGAGCCTGGTAGGCTGCAGTCCACGGGATCGCTAGGAATCAGACACGACTTCAATTTCATTTTTCACTTTCATGCATAGGAGAAGGACATGGCAACCCACTCCAGTATTCTTGCCTGGAGAATCCCAGGGATGGGAGAGCCGGGTGGGCTGCTGTCTATGGGGTCGCACAGTCAGACACGACTGAAGCGACTTAGCAGCAGCAGAATGGATATATACTTAATGTATGTAGAGGGTAGAAGTGTAGCAGAAAGCCCATGAAAAGGGAGAAAGAAGACAGGAGACAGAATAGCCATGGCATTGGGAGAGACAGGAAACAAGTAAATGTGAGGGGAAAACAGTTAAGTCTAAGATTTACTTATTGAACAGAGGTAGCTAGTGGCCTAGTAAATGCTAACCTCTCTTGCAGAAACTGAGGTGAAGTTGGCCAATCCTGAAACTGTCTTTGGGTGCCCAGGAGCCAAGAGGATGTTCTTATCATAAGAGCAGACATTCTGCTGCAGTTAGCTGCCTGTGGTTACGGGAAAAACTGCCCTTCCTACTTACGACAAACGTGCCTTCAGTCAGCAGGAAAAGGACCTGCCATCCCAGGTGCAGAACCCTGAGAATCAAGTGGTCTCTCTTCCTCTACCCCTTCTTATGCTTTGGTAGATAAGCTCTACACTGGAAAAGGAAATCTGATTAATATTTGATTAGTGGCCACATCTATTATTACTTATTTAGCACCTGTGTGAAGGCAACCAATACTCTGACATGAATCAGTAAAAAATAATTAAGTGAAAGTGAAAGTTGTTCAGTTGTGTCCGACTCTTTGTGACCCCATGGACTATACAGTACATGGAATTCTCCAGGCCAGAATACTGGAGTGGGTAGCCTTTCCCTTCTCCAGGGGATCTTCCCAAGCCAGGGATCATAGCAGGGTCTCCTGCATTGCAGGTGGATTCTTTACCAACTGAGCTATCAGGGACGCCCAAAAGTAGAGTTTAAAAAGGAGACCAAGTTGAATCACCACAGAAGATGGCTCTCCTAAGGCAGATACACTTCCCTGGATCAGACAGTAAAGAACCTGCTTGCTTGCAATGTGGGAGACCCAGCTTCAGTCCCTGGGTTGGAAAGATCCCCTGAAGCAGGGAATGGCTACCCACTGTAATATTCTTGCCAGGAAAAAGCTCATGGACAGAGGAGCCTGGCGGGCTACAGTCCAGGTGGTTGCAGACAGTCAGACATGACTGAGCTATTAACACTTTCACTTTTAAGGCAGATATATTTGATGAAATGGAAGAGTAATTAAAAATGTGCACTCAGAATTTTTAAGGTGACACAATAAGATATTGTGAAAGAAAAGGAAAACACATTAGGGAAATTAAAAACAGGAAGGGCAACACTGAAAACTCGGTGCTCATCTTTAAAAATATGGAAGACCTTAAAATCACAAGGAAATGGAAACTCTCAAGTGAAGATATAAAATGTAAAGGAGGATTGATTCAGGATATCTAGAGCGCATACTCTGTGAGTTCTAGCAGGAGTAAAAAATTGAGGAGGAGAAATTTCCAAAGAAACAACTGAAGAAAAGTACCCTGGAATGGATAAAAAATGAGTTTTCCTCAAGGAAACACTGAGAGCTAGTCAGAATTAGTAAAAAGAAGACACATTCTTAGACATATAATGAGATGATCTTATGTATTTCCAGACAGTGGCACAGATGGTAAAGAATCCACCTACAATGCAGGAGACATAGGTTTGATCCTTCGGTTGGGAAGATCCTCTAGAGGAGGGCATGGCAACCCACTCCAGTATTCTAACCTGGAAAATCCCCATGGACAGAGGAACCTGGTGGGCTACAGTCCATAGGGGCACAAAGAGTTGGACACGACTGAGTGACTAAGCACAGCACAGCAAAGCAGATTAATATCAATGTCCCTGGTTAATAAATGGTTATATACCCTAGTTTAATAAAGAGTTAATGCCATGAATAGGCAATTGTCTGAGAAAGAATAGAAAAAGGCTAATCAACATAAAAATAATGCTAAATAACCCATATATTCAAAGTTACACAAATTTAAAAGACTATCAGATATGCAGATGATATCACCCTTATGGCAGAAAGTGAAGAAGAGCTAAAGAGCCTCTTGATGAAACTGAAAGAGAGTGAAAAAGTTGGCTTAAAGCTCAACATTCAGAAAACAAAGATCATGGCATCCAGTCCCATCACTTCATGGCAACTGGATGGGGAAACAGTGGAAACAGTGGCTGACTTTATTTTTTTGGGCTCCAAAATCATGGCAGATGGTGATTGCAGCAACGAAATTAAGATGCTTGCTCCTTGGAAGGAAAGTTATGACCAACCTAGAGAGCATATTCAAAAGCAGAGACATTACTTTGTCAACAAAGGTCCGTCTAGTCAAGGCTATGGTTTTTCCAGTAGTCGTGTATGGACGTGAGAGTTGGACTATAAAGACAGCTGAGTGCCAAAGAATTGATGTTTTTGAACTGTGGTGTTGGAGAAGACTTGAGAATCCCCTGGACTGCAAGGAGATACAACCAGTCCATCCTAAAGGAAATCAGTCCTGGGTGTTCATTGGAAGGACTGATGCTGAAGCTGAAACTCCAATATTTTGGCCACCTGATGTGAAGAGCTGACTCATTTGAAAAGACCCTGATGTTGGGAAAGATTGAAGGTAGTAGGAGAAGGTGATGACAGAGGATGAGATGGTTGGATAGCATCACCGACTGAATGGACATGAGTTTGGGTAAATTCCAGGAGTTGGTGATGGACAGGGAGGCCCCCATGCTGCAGTTCATGGGGTCACAAAGAGTTGGACATGAATGAGTGACTGAACTGATCTGTTTTTACAACCAATTAGATTGTTAAAAATTAAAAAGATAAATAACAGGTAGTGCTAAGTAAAAAAATCAATGGGCACTCAATCCTTTAAGAGAATCCTCCTCCTAAATCATTACAATATTTTGGAAAGTAATTTGCAGTACCTAGTTTAAAAAAAAATCACATATCTTTTAGTTTAAGAATTATATTTCTAACAATCTATCTTATGATAGTAAGAGCATGATCTGGTTGTAAATTACAGAATAGTTTATAACAGGAAGAAAAGGAAGCAGGAAGCAATCTAAACATTTATTGTTAAGTGAAAGGTTAAATAAAATATAGTACACTGAATAATATAGGACAGACATAAAAATGAGAGATATTTTTATGTTCTAATCTGATATATGATATGTTGCAGCATAGCTATCTCCCCCTAATATTATTTCATTTTTCTACTGTAACAAAGCCCATTTGTTTTATTATTTTATTTAACTTAAAATTTAGATATAATTCACATAGTATAAAATTCACTGTTTTAAATGGTTTTTAATTCTGTGATTTTAGTATAGTCACAGAGAGATGTGCAAACCATTACCATTATCTGGAGATGCTTAAAAATGTACCCAGGGTTTGTTTTGACCAGTGTGGTAAGACGTACAGATCAGAAATGACAGTCATGAAGGTAGACGTTTTTACACTCAGAGATCTCTAGAAACAGGAGGCATAGCATACAACAAAGGGCCACATGCGGGGAGAACCAGGGTTGGTCTGTACCAAGAAGCAGAAAGGGGAAAATGTGGCCAAGAACCTTTGTTGGGATTCTGGCAGGAAGGAATGGGTGAAGCAGTATAAGCAGCTAAGCAAATTTAAGAATGACTACTTTAAATAATCCTTCAGGCTCTAGGGTATAGGGGATGCTCCTTGATGTCTGATACTTGGCCCTGTGGTGATGAGGATGGTAAATAACAGCTTGGGCTATGACTGCTCAATAAAGGAAGTGGAGAGTGTGGGCTTTAGACTGGTTGGTTTGTAGATGAAAGGTCCACTTGCAAGTGAGTCCTTCACTATCTTGAGGAAGTGGCTAGCCCTGGAAGGATCAGTCTTTCCAAGATCAGTTAGGCCCATAAGTAAAAATATCAGAAAATACAGAAAATTAAAAGGTATGATTAACAGGGATAACATGATCACCAAGGTAAGAACTACATATCCCCAGACTCTCTTGCAGCTGTCCTAGGCACAGCTTTCATTCAGTGTTCTCAATGTGACCAGCAAGCTGTGTTCTCTCTCCTGCTGGCTAGGGAGGGTAGACAGGATAGATAGAACAAGGGCAACATCTTGGCCTACGAGGTTGAAATCTCAAGGAGGGGAGTGGAAAAATGAGACAGACGGAATCTGACTACCTAATGATCATAGAACTATAACGTGGGGAAGAAATTAATTTTATCTTATTTTAAACCACCATGATTCTAGTCATTTAGCTAGAATTTAGTCAAACATAATCATTTAGTCATAATCTTAAGTAATATAATTGCTAAATTAGAAACAAACAAACAAACAAACGAACTGCCACTAACTTGCAAAGCATGACTTCAGTTCTGCTCATTAAACAATACATAGAGAGATATAGATAGAGAAGTGAAGTGAAGCGTTAGTCGCTCAGTCGCTTCTGACTCTTTGCAACCCTATGGACTGTAGCCTCCCAGGCTCCTTTGTCCATGGGATTTTCCAGGCACGAATACTGGAGTGGGTTGTCATTTCCTTTTCCTGGGGATCTTCCCGACCCAGGGATCGAACCCAGATCTCCTGCATTGCAGGCAGACTTTTTACCATCTGAGCCACCAGGGAAGCCCACCTATATAAATTTACAGAAAATTTAGGAAGCCTATATCTGGATTATTAATAGTGGTTAACTCTAGGGATTAAGATAGCACGGCAGAAGGATAATCAGATTACTTGTTTAAAAATAATTTTTAAAATGGCAGGGTTATGATTCATTTTTACTCTTTATATTTTCAGTTTCATTCAAATACAAATTTTAAAAAGTCTGTTTTATTGTCTTAACTTCTTTTGTTAAGCAGATATTGAAAGAAAACATAAATTATAATGAATAACTCAATCATGGTTACACTAAAAATTGTTGCTGTTAATAATGTATTTGTTTTCCTAAAATATCTGATGTACTTCTTATTCCATTATTTCATGATTCACCCTTTGAGTCTGATATTGTATTTTATTGTTATCTATTGATTACTTATACATAGAAACAGTCATGCTTGTAACTATCAAAACCAAACAAATTACTTTTCTAAAAATATTTTAGAACCCATATAACAGATACCAATCACTTCTTTGTTGTTTTATTTTTAGGGAAATATCCTTTGCAAATTACAAGCTATTCTTGTCAGCCTTCCCTTCCAGAGGGGATGCTGTGTGACAGTCTGGCCAGAGTATCCTATCCACAAGGACACAACGATACATCAAAGATGTGCATGTGACCCAACTAGGTACAACTTAGTCACTAGATATGCAGGAATCATCTTTCCCATCAAGTGGAAATAATCTGCCTAAGGGAAGCCAAGGAGAGAAAGCAGAGAAAAAGTAGAGGCCATTTTCTTCTGTTTATGATTTCACTGTCATTTGAGCCCTGGATTGAGCTGTCCCTGGATTCTTGTTGAACTTTTTAGTTATGTGACCCAATAAGTTACTTTTATTTTCCTTAAATTAGTATAAGTTGGGTTAATGTCATTGGTTGGTTTACTTTTTTATTTGGCAAGATATTTTCCTCAATTGTTTGAAGGGTTCAGTTTTTAAAAAAATATTGTACATACATGTAACATCTCATTTGTAAGTTGGCCAACTTGCAAATTGAGTTTACTAGAAATGGTTCTTCATAGGTATAACAATATGAAAATTCCTACATTCAAAAAATTTTGATCTACAAAAGTGGTAACTTCACAAGGTTGTTCTGTTTTCTATAAGGACATTTTTGATCTGGCTTAGAAACAAAATACCAATACAATATATTTTTATTGTAGAAAACACAGGCAATTTGCAAAAATACAAAGACGAAAACAAATTATTCCAAAACTATAATATAAAAATGAACACTATTATATTTTGGTATATCCTTGTCCAAATAATAAACTTGGTTTAGAAAATAATTTTAGTAAACTAATAACAAGTTAATGACAAATTTGTTATTTTGAGAATATATCTAATTAAAAAAATTAAATATGTTGCTTTCCAACAAACATGCTTTGTAAAATTAGCTTACTTTTTAAAAATGTCCTGCTTTAAGCTTTAAAGTTTTATTTTTAATTAACTAATTTGCAAACAAGCTAATCTATCTAAATTGGAAGGACTTTCTATATAACTTTCAACATATGCAATGTTTGATAATTCCATTATTTACTACATAATCCACTTTTTAGGGTATTTAGAGTAATTATATGCCTAGCTCATAAATAATTATAAAAAGAATCCTACTAACATCCAATTTGAGGTACTATAAAAATATGTTACAGAGATATAGTTCTGTTCTATTCTACTTTTTATTTTAAAATTTGAATAATTTATTTGGTCTAAATAATCTATATTTGGTAAAGTGCAAAAATAAAGACATAAGTAAAATTGGAAATTCCAGAAAATCTAGTATGATATCATTTTAGTGATACTGTTGCTGAAAATGGTTCATTCATTTATAAAGCAACTCTCTGTTGAGTGCTTACTTCCATATATACTAGAACATTCCTTGAAGCGAATATTCTGAACACATAGGAAAAAGCCTATCTGATTTCACAGAATTACGTATGCAAGGGAAGAAAACAGAACAAAGATACACAATAAAGACCATCTAAGTGTGAGGAGGACAAAATTTTAGATTTAGGCAGGGTTTTCAGAAACTAGTCTTGTACTGGTATTTGGGAAGGTGGTGGCAGTAAATGGGACTATGAAGAGCTCTGAGCAGCAATGATCTTCGTGTGTTCCAAGCACACAGCTGTTCTGAAACAGTGGGTTAGAAGGAGCAAGAGGAAGAAGAAAGCATATGAGAAGGAAGCAGGATCCAAATCTTTCAAGACCTCGTAGGATTAATCTAAAGTAAGACAGACTTTAGAATCCCTGTCCTGAGTATAGTCTACAAACTTCCTTTTACAAAGATCACTCAACAGTGACAGCTGGCAGAGCATTTATGATGCGTTAGTCTCTGCTGCTGCTGCTGCTGCTGCTGCTAAGTCGCTTCAGTCGTGTCCGATTCTGTGCGACTCCATAGACGGCAGCCCACCAGGCTCCCCCGTCCCTGGGATTCTCCAGGCAAGAACACTGGAGTGGGTTGCCATTTCCTTCTCCAATGCATGAAAGTGAAAAGTGAAAGTGAAGTTGCTCAGTTGTGTCCGACCCTCAGCGACCCCATGGACTGCAGCCTTCCAGGCTCCTCCATCCATGGGATTTTCCAGGCAAGAGTGGGGTGCCATTGCCTTCTCCGGCCTTAGTCTAGCAAAAATCTAATTAATTTAGGATGCCAGAGAGTCATAAAATGACATTAACTGGTTCTCTAATGTGTTCATTAAAGTGTAGCTAACTTGATCACTGTGGGCAATGTTTTGTAGGACAAGATTTTAACTGAGGGAAGCAAAAATGTTGTGAGACATTAAAAGAACAACAACAAGAAAAAGTTAAAAGTTAAAAAAACAAAGCAGAATTTGCTTGCCAATGCAGGAGATGCAAGAGACATGGGATTTGATTCCTGGGTTGGGAAGATCTCCTAGAGTAGGAAATGGCACTCCACTCCAGAATTCTTGCCTGGGAAATTCCATGGACAGAGAAGCCAAGTGGGGTACAGTCCATGGTTTCGCAAAGAGTTGGAAATGACTGAGCAACTGAGCACACAGACACAAAATTATTGTTTTCTTATTTCTGCAACACTGAAGAAGTGCTTTGGGGATAATATTTGAAAACTACAGAAATAATATTTACTGCAATACCTAGCTCTAATGTTACCCATTGAGGCTAATGACTGAAGTAGGTTTATTTTGTCTTTCCAGAATTGACGTGCCAAGATTCTAAACTGCAGTGTGTTTTTCTCATGTTTCTAAACAATTTTTTTGAGGTTTAAGGTTAATTGAAATATAATTGAAGTACAGTGTTATGTTAGTTTCAAGTGTACTACATAATAATTTGACACTTGCACATTCAGTATTATGAAATGATCACCATGATAAGTCCAGTAATAAAGCTTTTTAAGATGTTACTGACTGTATTCATTATGCTATATACTACACCTCTGTGAACTATTTACTATTTATGTTTATGCCTTAGCAGATCAATACTTATTATTATTTTTTTAATTTGACCACACAGCATATGGGCTATTAGCTCTCTAACCAGGGGTCGAACCCAGGACCCTTAAAGTGGAAATATGGTGGCTTAACCACTGGACCACCAGGGAAGTCCCTTACTTACTATGTAAGTGGAGATTAGCACTTTTTAATCTTCACTTATCTGCCTCTATTCTCCACCCCTTCCTTCTGGCAACCATCTATTTCTTCTCTACAACTGTGAATCCTATTTCATTTTATTTCTTTTTAGATTTCACATATAAGTGAATCATATGGCCTTTGTCTTTCTCTGTATGACTTATTTCAAATAATACCTTTTAGACCATTCATGTTGTTATAAATGGCCAGATTTCAATATTTAAATGTCTGAATAATATTACACTATATATATAACATCTTCATCCATTCATCTATCTATGGACACTTAAGTCAGTAATCCATTTGGAGGGTTTTTTTTTTTTTTTTGGTATATTGTATATGATAGTCGTCCAGTTTGATTGTTTTGCATGTAGATGTTGAGTTTTTCTAACATAATTTAGAAAAGAAGTTGCCTTCTCCCCATTGTATAGTCTCACCTTCTTTGTTATGTATTAATTGACCATGTAAGTACGGGTTTATTTCTCGGCTTTCTATTCCATTCCTTTGATCTATGTGCCTGTTTTTCCCCCAGTATTACACTATTTTGATATTATAGCTTTGCAGTATAGTTTGGAATCCGAATGCCTGACACCGCCAACTTTGCTGATCTTTCTCAGGATCACTTCGGCTATTTGCGGACTTTTGTGGTTCCACACAAATTTCAGAATTATTTGTCCTAGTACTGTGAAAAGTGACATTGGTATTTTGATAGAGATTGCATTAAATCTGTAGATTGCCTTGGGTACCATGGGTATTTTAACAATATTAATCTTCCAGTCTGTGAGCATTATACATCTTGCTGTGTGTTTGCATCACTTTTAAATTTTTTCATCAATTTCTGAATATTGCAAGAATATATCTTTTACCTCAAATTTTTTCTAGATATTTTATTCTTTTTTTAAATTTATTTTTAAAAGTAATTGACTTTTTATTTAAATATAATTAACCATATTACATTAGCTTCAGGTATCAGTTCAGTTTAGTTCAGTCGCTCAGTCGTGTCTGACTCTTTGTGACCCCATGAATCGCCACACGCCAGGCCTCCCTGTCCATCACCAACTCCCGGAGTTCACTCAGATTCACGTTCATCGAGTCATGTGATGCCATCCAGCCATCTCATCCTCTGTCATCCCCTTCTCCTCCTGCCCCCAATCCCTCCCAGCATCACAGTCTTTTCCAATGAGTCAACTCTTCGCATGAGGTGACCAAAGTACTGGAGTTTCAGCTTCAGCATCATTCCCTCCAAAGAAATCCCAGGGCTGATCTCCTTCAGAATGGACTGGTTGGATCTCCTTGCAGTCCAAGGGACTCGCAAGAGTCTTCTCCAACACCACAGTTCAGAAGCATCAATTCTTCGGTGCTCAGCTTTCTTCACAGTCCAACTCTCACATCCATACATGACCACAGGAAAAACCACAGCCTTGACTAGAAGGACCTTAGTCGGCAAAGTAATGTCTCTGCTTTTGAATATGCTATCTAGGTTAGTCATAACTTTTCTTCCAAGGAGTAAGCGTCTTTTAATTTCACGGCTGCAGTCACCACCTGCAGTGATTTTGGAGCCCCCCAAAATAAAGTCTGACACTGTTTCCACTGTTTCCCCATCTATTTGCCATGAAGTGATGGGACCAGATGCCATGATCTTCGTTTTCTGAATGTTGAGCTTTAAGCCAACTTTCTTACTCTCCACTTTCACTTTCATCAAGAGGCTTTTTAGTTCCTCTTCACTTTCTGCCATAAGGGTGGTGTCATCTGCATATCTGAGGTTATTGATATTTCTCCTGGCAATCTTGATTCCAGCTTGTGTTTCTTCCAGCGCAGCGTTTGTCATGATGTACTCTGCATATAAGTTAAATAAGCAGGGTGACAATATATAGCCTTGACGTATTCCTTTTCCTATTTGGAACCAGTCTGTTACAATACAGTAATTAAATATCATATAGATTATATTCCATTTATAGCTACTATTAATACTGGCTATATTCTCTGCACTATTTAATATATCCTTGGAATTTCTTTTAAACAGGGTAGTTTGTACCCTACTACTATCTTGACTTTCCACTCTTGCCCTTCCCCACTGTAGCAACTAGTTTGTTCTCTATATCTGTGAGTCTATTTCTTTTTCATTATGTTCACTGCTGCTGCTGCTGCTAAGTCATTTCAGTCACTAGTTTGTTTTATTTTTTAGATTACACATATAAGTGATACAGTGTTTGTCTTTCTTGGTCTGACTCAGTTCATTAGGTCCATTCATGTTGTTGCAAAAAGCAAAATGTCATTAAAAAAAATAACTGAATATTATTCCATTGTAGAAAACATGTCTTCTTTATCCATTCATCTGTTGATAGACACTTAGTTTGCTTCCATATCTTGATTATTATAAATAATACTGCTATGAACATTGGGGTGCATGTTATCTTTTCAAATTAGTGTTTTTTTCTTTTTGTTTGTAAATATACTTACCTAGGTGTGGTATTGCTAGATCATACGGTAGTTCTATTTTTAGCTTTCTGAGAAACCTCCATATTGTTTTCCACAATGGCTGCACCAATTTACATTCCCATCAACGGTAACAACGGTATACAAAGGTTCCTTTTCCTCCACATCCTTGCCAACGTTTGTTATTCGCAAGTCTTTTTCTTTCTTTTTTTTTTTTTTGGTGATTGATAGCCATTCTGACAGGTGTGGGTTGGTATCTCATTGTGGTTTTATTTGCATTTTTCTAACGATTAACCATGTTGAGCATTTTTCCATATGCTTATTGACCATCTGAATGTCTTCTTTGGAAAAATGTCTATTCGTATCTTCTCAAGATTGTTTTGGCTATTTGGAGTCTTTTGTGTTTCAATAACATATTTGAAAATTATTTGTTTTAGGGATTGCATTAAAACTACAGAACTAAAAAAAAATAAAAAATAAAACTACAGACCTTTTTGAGCACCATGGGTATTTTATCAATATTAATTCTTCCAGTCCAATAACACATTATATCTTTCCATTGGTGTCACCTTCAATTTCTTTCATCAGTGTCTTATAGTCTTTGAGTACATGTCTTTTATTTCCATCAGTAGGTGTTTTTTATTATTATTTTCGATGTGATTGTAAAATGGAATTGCTTCCTTAATTTCTCTTTTTGATAGTTCACTGTTAATGTATAAAAGTGAAATATATTTCTGCATATTAAGTTTGCATCCTGCTACTTTACCGAATTCACCAATGAGCTCCAGTACATTTTTCATGGCCTCTTTAGGATTTTCTGTACATGGCATCACATCATCTGCAAACAGTAACAGTTTTAGTTCTTCCTTTCCAATTCAGTTTGCTTTCATTTCTTTTACTCATCTGATTATTGTGGCTAGGACTTCTAATACTATGTTGAGTAAAATGTTAAGAACGGGCATCCTTATATTGTTCCTGATCTTACAGGAAATGTTTTCTGCTTTTCAACTTTGAGTATAATGTTAGCTGTGGGTTTATTATAAATAGCCTTTATTGTGTTGATGCCTATTTCCTCGATACCCATTTTCTGGAAAGCTTTTTATCATAAGTGGATGCTGAATATTTTCAAAAAATTTTCTGCATTTATTCTTCAGTTTATTAGTATAATGCATCACAATGATTAATGTGCTGATATTGAAAAATCCTTGCATCCCTGGGTTGAATCTCACTTGATCAGGATCCTTTTGATTTATTGTTGGATTTGGTTTGCTAATATTTTATTGAGGATTTTTGCATGTATTTTCATCAGTTATATTAGCCTATAAGTTTCTTTTTTGTGATATCTTTTGTCTGGTTTTGATATGAGGGTTGTGCAGATGAGTTTGGAAGCATTTCTTCCTCTGCAAATTTTGGAACAGTTTGAGAAAGATAGATGTTAACTCATCTCTAAATATTTGGTATGATTCACCTCTGAATCTATCTGGTCCTAAACTTCTGCTTGTTGGAATTTTTAAAAATTATTATTACTGATTTAATTTCACTACTTGTAATTGGTCTGTTCATATTTTCTATTACTTCTTGGTTCAGTCTTGGGAGATTAGTAGGGCTGGATCATGAAGCAGCTGGTTGTGGGACCCTGGAAGGCCTAGCCCATGGGTGAAAAAAGTGGAATTTTGGGGTGTGGCTGCAGGGCCCAGGGATCAGAGCTGCTGTTGGCTTGCTGGTGGATGGGCCTTGCTCTTCACACAGCTGGCTTTGAGGACCGAGGTGTCCCAAAGCTCATGCTCGTCTGCTGATGGGTGGAATAGGTTCTGCCATGGCAGGCTGCAGGGCTATGGCTGTCCTGGGGCAGATGTCTGCCAGCTAGAAGGTAGACCTGTATCCCAGAGTCTCTGACTGCAACAGCCTGGGGGTTCCTGAGTCTCACATCCTCACACTGGTATTGGTGTCAAGTCCTGGGCCCTCTGGTGGGCAGGACTATGTCCAGTGGGAGACTCGCTAAGATCAGCAGGAGGATCTGATCTCCATTCTTTTCAAATTATCACTTTCTCCCAGGGTCCAGGAGCCTGTGATATTTTGTGTGTACCCTTTAATAGTACAGTCTTATTTCCACAGCTCTCTGAAACTCCTGAAAGTAAACTCCATTGGACTTCAAAGCATTCACAGTCTAGTGTTCTTTAGGATCCTCTTCCTGGAGCAGGTCCCCCAGGCAGGGGAAACTGAGGTTGACTCATACTCCTTGTTCCTTGGGGAGAACATTTGTGATTGTAATTATTTCCATCTTGTAGGATGTTATCTTTAGTGTCATGCTTGCACTCCTTTTTGTGTGTGTATCTAATATAGGTTTTTGGTTTGCGGTTACCTTAAGGTTCATATATAACAACCTATAGATATCAGTCAGTTCAGTCGCTCAGTTGTGTCTGACTCTTTGAGACCCTATGGACTGTAGCACAACAGGCTTCCCTGTCCATCACCAACTCCTGGAGCTTGCTCAAACTCATGTCCATCCAGTCGGTAATGCCATCTACCCATCTAATCCTCTGTCGTCCCCTTCTCCTCCTGCCTTCAATCTTTCCCAGCATCAGGGTCTTTTCAAACGAGTCAGTTTTTTGCATCAGGTGGCCAAAGTATTGCAGCTTCAGCATCAGGCCTTCCAATGAATATTCAGGACTGATTTCCTTTAGGATGGACTGGTTGGATCTCCTTGTAGTCCAAGGGACTCTCAAGAGTCCTCTCCAGTACCACAGTTCAATAGCATAATTTCTTCACTGCTCAGCCTTCTTTTTGGTCCAACTCTCATATTCATACATGACTACTGGAAAAACCATAGCTTTGACTAGATGGACATTTGTCAGCAAATACCTCTGCTTTCTAATATGCTGTCTAGGTTGGTCACAGCTTTTCTTCCAAGGAGCAAGCATCTTTTAATTTCATGACTTCAGTCACCATCTGCAATGATTTTGGAGCCCAAGAAAATAAAGTCTGTCACTGTTTCCATTGTTTTCCCATCTGTTTGCCATGAAGTGATGGTACTAGATGCCATGATCTTTGTTTTTTACCTACATATATACATACCTATATACCTACATGATTATTTTAAGTGATGGCTCTTTAAGGTGTAATGAATTCTGACTGCCGTATATTTTTATGCCCTCATCTACGCTTGATGCTTCTGACATCATATTTTACAACTTTTTGTTTTGTGTTATCAGTAAACTACTTATTGTATATAGAAATAATTTTACTACTTTTATTTTTTAACCTTCCTAATAACCTCATAAGTGGTCAATCTACTGGATATTTTCCTTTACCAATGAGCTTTATCCTTTTGCAATTTTCATATTTCTAGCTGTGTTCTTCTCTTTTCCATTTAAAGAAGTCACTTTAACATTTCCTGAAATAACTTTTTGCTTTTGCTTTTCTGTAAAACTCTTTATTTCTCCTCAAATCTGAATCATAGCCTGGCCAGGCAGAATATTCTTGGTTGTAGGTTTTATTTTACACTACTTTAATATATGGGCTTCCCAGCTGGTGCAGTGGTAAAGAATCTGCCTGCCAATGCAGGAGACCAAGAGATATGGGTTCAATTCTTGGGTTGGGAAAACCCTCTGGAGAAGGAAATGGTAACCCACTCCAGTATTTTTCCTGGAAAATTCCATGGATAGAAGAGCCTGGAAAAGGGGTTGCAAGGAGTTGGAGATGACTGCATGCACTTTAATATATCTTGCCAGCAATAAACTTTACTGGCCTACAAAGTTTCTGCTGCTAAGTCAGTTGATAGTCCCATGAGAGTTCTCTTGTATGTAACCAGTATCTTTCCTCTTGCTCCTTTTAAGATTCTCTCTTTACCTTTAATTTTTGCCATTTTAATTATAATGTATCTTGGTGTAGACCTTATTATATTCATCTTATTGAGCCTCTTTGTGCTTCGCAACTTGGATGTCTGTTCCCTTCCCCAGTTTAGAGATGTTTTCAGCTATTATCTCTTCAGATTAGTTCTCTGCTCCATTCTCTCTTCCTTTCCTAGCTCCTATAATGAAAATTTTGGTATGCTTGAAAATTTCCCAGAGGCCCCTTAAATTATCCTTGTTTAAAAATTTTTTCCCTTGTTCAGCTTGGGTGATTTCCACTAATCCATCTTCCAGACTGCTGATCCATTTCTCTGTATCATTTAAACTAGTTTATTTCTTCTAGCATATTTTAAAATTTCAGTTATTGTATTCTTTAGCTTGTTTGGTTCTTTACATTTTATAACCTGTGTTGAAATTCTTACTGTGTTCATCCATTCTTCTGAAATCAATGAGCATCTTAAAATCATTACTTTGAAGTCTTTATCAGGTAGGTTGAATGGATTAAAATTTGACTTAAAAAAGGGTTTGTTCTATCCATATCAGTCTCTATCAATTTTTTTTCCTTCAGCTTTCCTAGCCCATACTCAACATTGTACTTAGTAAGAATAGGTTCCTGTAATTAGACTAAAGGGTGGGCCTCCTTAGCAATTAAGAATTTCCCTTGTAGCTAAAATCTGGGAACTGTATCAAAGAACTGGTAGCATTATTTCAGTTTTAGCAGTTGTTCCATTTGGGCCATCTTAGTAAAAACACTAATTTAAAGCTTTACAAATTGTATAATTAAAATTTTCATCACTGACAAGTGCAGTCTTCCACTTTTTCTGTTTTGTCTTTTTTAGTTAGAGGTACTTATGTGAAATAGTTTCTGAGTCTGTTACCAATGGCTTGTATGACTAGAGATACTGTCTCAGAGGCAGAAAATTTTGGAAAACCAAAAGAGTTGACATAAGGGAGGCTTTTGTTTTTGTTTTAGTAAATTTATTTAGCTAACATATAAGAAATAATTATATTAATTTTAAATCCTCTTTTAGGGAAGTAATTATCTTCTTTTCCTGGAACAAATTCAGAAATTCCGCCAGGCCTCACCCTTAAATCTTCCTCTTTTTAAGCAGCCCCCTTTTTTTCCTTGATTTTCTCCAGCTCCCTTATACTTTGTATCCAGAGTTTCTTTCTCTAGGGAATATCCTGGAATTCGTTGCAGTAAGATTTAATCTATATGAAAGAAATCATTACATCACAGAAACTCTAGCTAATGGAAGGCATTTTTTTTATATTTTCATTCAGTGTAATGGAATACTTCAGTAATTAAGTATATGAAATAGTGACAAAGTCACAAAGGTGCTATAGCTTTTTGAATTTATGGATTTCTGTACCAAATACAATAGCGTGTCCCATATAATATATGGCTATGCCAAAATGAAAACTGACCTTATTTCAAAAGAATCATGCCATTAATGTTTAGGAGAAAGGTCAATGCATTATTTTCAGGCCTAAGAATCCTAAAACAGTCATTGCATCTGAATGAAAAGGATAAAAAAAAAATCACTGATGTCTTTGGCTGACATTTGTGAGGATTGGAAAATGAATAAATTCACTCACAGTGATTGATGTAACCTAATAAAAAATGTCAATAAATTCACATAATTCTGTGGCTATATCTCAATCATGAGTGGTTAAGTTATGCCTACTTTTATCTCTCAGGCTGAGGAAACACACTACTGTATTTCTTAACTCATTCCAAAGTTAAGATTGAATGTTATAACATATAAGATATAGACCAGGTAATGTGGTCCTACTTTGAAGTTGATTCTAGAATAGTAGAAAAAGACATGTTCCTAAATAACTATAATGTTATATATATATATATATATATATATATTTAAAATTTAATAGGAGAAAAACAACTAAAATATGATTGCTGTTCAGAAGGAAAAATTGCCAAAGTACAGAGAAACACAATTATGAGAAAAGCTGCCAATGTCATATAAATATAACTGACATCAGCGAGCGTTCAAATTTAGAACTGGGCTTGAAGTCCTTGAAAAATTAGGTTCCTTCTTTGCTGTCTTCCTTTTTTCTTCTTTTTATTCTGGCCCTATCCTTTGCTTCCTTTTCCTCCTTTTTACAATACTCCTTCATCCATAAGTACGTATGTACTAAGTTGCTTCAGTCCTGTCCAAATCTTTGTGACCCTATGGACAGTAGCCCACCAGGCTCCTCTGCCCACGGGATTTCCCATGCAAGAATACTGGAGTGGGTTGCCATTTCCTTCTCCAGGGGATCTTCCCAACCCAGGGATTGGACCCTTGTCTCTTATGTCTCCTGCACTGTCAGGCAGGTTTTTTACAACTAGCACCACCTGGGGTATACTTAGTATTTCCCATATGCTCAATACCATGTTAGGCACCACAATAAATAAAATTAAGGTTATCCTTAGGAGACTATTGACTTCCCAAATCCCCATTCCAATATAACATAGGATTCCCCTTCTATCTAAAAGTAATTTAAAATATATATTGGGGGTATATATTGGAGATTTGGCAAAAGGGAGTTTGAGAGGAGAATTCAAGCTAGGATAGAACATTAAGTGGAGAATATGGAGTGGCCAGTACACTTAGTTTAATCCTTTATTAACAGTAACTTAAAGTTATCAGAAAGCAAATGAGTGGCATGATAGTTTTTTCCTATTGATGGGCAGTGGCTGGGGTGCTGGAGCCCTGACAAGGGCTGTGGGAGGAAGTGTGAAGGTAAGAGGGAACCCCAACGGGGACAGAAGACAGCACAGATGCATTGCTACAGCTACCAGAGTGGTGGGAGTGTCCCAGAAAAAAACTCAGGATCATTGCCAAATGGTGCAGAGGTCCTAACATTATGGTGTAAGAGTTAAGAAAATAAACTTCAGGCCCATACACATAAAAGTAATTATAGCATAACATGTTAAGTGTGATATAGATATCTACCAGTAAAAAGATAAAGAAAAGAAGATTCATAAAGCTGAGTCATCCTTCATAAGTCAAGCTTGCTGGATGAGTTAGGAGTGATGAGGGTGGGGGAAAAAGAAGTATTTCCAAGAAGAAGGCCAAGTATGATAAAACATGGGATCAATTTGAATATTTCATTTGAAATATGAATGAAATAATGATTTACTGTTAACAGAATGTAAACTAAGAGGTAGAGAAGGCAGGAGATAAAAGAAATGCTGAGTGGAAGCCAGCTGTTCAGAACCTTGAATTTCTATATCCAAGGGCATGAATTTTGTCCTGTAGGTGAAGGAAAGACCTTGAAGGATTTTAAGCAAAGAAAGTATGTTAAAAATGAGGGAAAAAAGTTTTGTATCTTAAAAAATATAACAATTCAACAAATGGTGCTGAAATTATCCATATGCAAAAAAAAAAAAAAGAAGAAGAAGAAGAAGAACCTTGGCTCATACCTCACACTTTATGTAAAAATTAACTCAAAATGGATCTTAGACCTCTATGTAAATCTTCTGAGAAAGTGTTAGTCACTCAGTTGTGTCTGACTCTTTGTGACTGCATGGGCTGTGGCCCACCAGGCTCATCTGCCCGAGGAATTCTCCAGGCAAGAATACTGGAGTGGGTTGCCATTGCCTTCTCCATGAGATCTTCCTAACCCAGGGATCAAACCTAGGTCTCCTCCATGAGCAGGCAGATTATTTACCATCTGAGCTACCAGGAAAGCCCATGTAAAACTTCTAGAAGCTAATAAGAGAAAAAGTCTTTGTGACCGTGGTTGAGATAAAGAGTTTTCTGACATCACTATAAAGCACAATCCGTAAAAGAAAAGGAATAATGAATTAGACTTTATCAAAATAAAACAACAGTTACTTTGTTAAAGACAATGTTCACTGAATGGAAAAACAAGATAAAAACTGGAAAAATATCTACAGATCACATTTTAAACACACATTTTAGACAAAGAACTGTATCCAAAAATATATATTAAAAAAAAAACATTTAGAACTCAACATTAAGGAAAAACAACCCAATGAAAGAATATAGGTAAAAATCTGAAAACATACTTCACCAAAGAAGATATATGGATAGTGAAAAAACATATGGAAAGCAATCAAATAGTCATAGGGATATGCAAATTAAAGTCACAGTAAGACACCAATATATACTCACTAAGATGGCTAATTAAAAAAAAAAGTATCAAGCATTAATGAGAGTAACAGAAACTTTCATTACTTACTAGTGGAATGTAAAATGGTACATCAGGTTTGGAAAATAGTTTGGCAGTTTCTTAAAAAATTAAACATATTTATCTTTTGATTTGGTCATCCCACACCTAGGCTAGGTATTTCTTTAAGATAAACAAAAATATGTGCTTACAAAGAGACTTGTACATGAATGTTTACAGCAGTTTTATAAATAATCATCCAAACTGGAAACAATCCAGATGTCCTTCAACCACTGAATGCAGAACCAAATGATGATACATCACACAAAGGAATACTGCTCAGCAACAATAAAGGCATGAATCTCAAGTACCTTCTTCTAAGAGAAAGAAGCCAGCTCTGAAAGGCTTCCTGTATAATTCCATTTAAAGAACATTCTCTAAAGAACATTTAAAGAACATTTAAAGTACAGTGCTTCCTTAAAGAAATGTTCTGATTAATACAGAAGGAAACAAAGTAGAAACATCACCATTAAAAATAGAACAGTAGTAATTGTTGCAGGCAAGGTTGACTATGAACGATAAAATGACCCAGCAATCCCACTGCTGGGCATACACACCGAGGAAACCAGAATTGAAAGAGACACGTGTACCCCAGTGTTCATCACAGCACTGTTTACAATAGCCAGGACATGGAGGCAACCTAGATGTCCATCAGCAGATGAATGCATAAGAAAGCTGTGGTACATATACACAATGGAGTATTACTCAGCCATTAAAAAGAATACATTTGAATCAGGTCTAATGAGGTGGATGAAACTGGAGCCTATTATACAGAGTGAAGTAAGCCAGAAAGAAAAACACCAAAACAGTATACAAATGCATATATATGGAATTTAGAAAGATGGTAACGATAACCCTGTATGTGAGACAGCAAAAGAGACACAGATGTATAGAACAGTCTTTTGGACTCTATGGGAGAGGGAGAGGGTGGGATGATTTGGGAGAACGGCATTGAAACATATATATTATCATATGTGAAATGAATCTCCAGTGCAGGTTTAATACATGATACAGGATGCTCGGGGCTGGTGCACTGGGATGACCCAGAGGGATGGTATGGTGAGGGAGGTAGGAGGGGGGTTCAGGATGGGGAACATGTGTACAACCATGGTGGATTCATGTCAATGTATGGCAAAACCAATACAATATTGTAAAGTAATTAGCCTCCAATTAAAATAAATAAATTTATATTAAAAAATTAATGGGAAAAAGTTTGAGGAAAAACAGGATATTTGTATAGTTGAAAAGATCTCCTCCTGAATATACATTAACTACAAAAAGGGAAAGTAATGTTTCAGTGGAGCAATCTAGATGACACCACCTTAACCATGTGGCCCATGTTAACATCCCCAGGAATAAAGTATATGGACAACATGTAAGCTCCCCGATACCATGCATTAAAGAGGATATGTAACTTTTGTTATATTCCTGCAAAAAAGCATAGCCACAAATTGAATCATGAAAAAGCAATGGCCATACCCAAACTATTGGACATTTTACAAAATCACTAACTAGTACTCTTGCAAACTGTCAAGGTCATGAAAGACAAGAGAAGACTGAAGAACTGCACAGATTAAACATAGACTGGACTAAGATGTGGTAACTAATGCAATTTGGGACCCTGGATGAAGTTTTAGACGAGAAAAAGGACCCTAGCGGAAAAGCTAGTAAAATGAATCAAAGTCTCCAGTTAAGTAAAAAGTACTGCACAGATGTTTGTTTCTTGGCTTTGATAACAGTCCTGTGATTATGTAAAATACATCAGGGGAAACTAAATAAAAGTTATATGGGAACTATATTATTTGAATAACTTTTCCTGTAATTCTGAAATTATATCAAGATGTAAAGTTAAGAAAAGTTACATTATTATATTCCCACAGAAACAAACTAAGCATTAAAAATATTCATCAAAGGATTAAATAAGGACTTTGCTAGATTTCCATTCAATAATTTCAGAGATAATTTTTTAAAATTAGCAGTCGCATATACAAGGGGCCTATCATTTTCAGTGATTATGTTTTCTAATGGTCTTTATTCACTCTTACATAAGACCATCGGAACTCAGTGAAAAAGCCCCCAAGTAACGAGTGGTTACTTTACCTTGCAGACTGGAAAGCTGGTTCTCATTCTCCTGAATTTATGGATGCAAATTAATACCTATGACATGGGTTTATCTATACTACTACTACTAAGTCGCTTCAATTGTGTCCGACTCTATGCGACCCCATAGACGGCAGCCTACCAGGGTCCCCGTCTCTGGGATTCTCCAGGCAAGAACACTGGGGTGGGTTGCCATTTCCTTCTCCAGTTCATGAAAGTGAAAAGTGAAAGTGAAGTCGCTCAGTCGTGTCTGACTCTTAGCGACCCCATGGATCGCAGCCTACCAGGCTCCTCCATCCATGGGATTTTCCAGGCAAGAGTACTGGAGTGGGGTGCCATTGCCTTCTCTGGAGTTTATCTATAGTTCTTCTCAAATTAGGAGCCATCAAACTCTTTACCAGAACAAACTGTATAATAAGTTATTTGGAAAGAACTTTCATTTTTGAAAATGAGTACGATTTTACCCTCTAGGTGGCTCTATTCAACGTTATTTAGATGCTTTAAAAGGCAACATTATGTAAGCATGAAGTTTACTTATATTCTCTTTTCTAGTTCTTACAGTGTTTTCTTCAAGCTGAGCAACCTGTTACTAGAATTTTTAAGCTGATACTTCTTACTAAACTCTACCCAATAATTAGCAGGCTGGTTTAGGAAAGGGAAAGAACCACAGAAAGGAGATGGTACGTTTGTAGATCTAGGGAAGTGATTAGAGTGAATGACCTTGAGAAAACTCAGACACTTAAACACTGAAGAGACAAGGATAAATTCCTTCTGAATACAGAAGAAGTTTATCCTGTCTCGTAAACAGGGACATACACTCTGGCAGAAAGAAAGTAAGCTGGTGATCCCAATTAGCCCCAGTGCAGCTTGAACAGTGTGATGCACAGGGCCACCAGACTATGTCAGCTTGTTACTGTTATAGTCAACACTTGGCTCATTTTCTGTTTTGCAATATGTATACATTATAATTCCAAATGTCAAATACTTTGCAGTAAATCTCCTGAGATTCCACTGAGACTCCAGAAACTGTTCAATAATAATCCATCACTATTTTCAGTAAATAGTCAATATTAAGAATGTTAGGAGAGGAGAGAAAATACAGACAATCTCATTTCATTCTTTTTGTGGTCTCTCATCTTTCTTTTTTCCTTGGGTTGTATCTCTCCCCACTTTCACGCTATCAACTATTTTTTTCTCCATTGTCGATAGTGTTCTTTGAGGCTGTGGCTTCTGTCTTATTCTCCAGGCTCTTTTGTGCCCTCGGGTGTGTGTTAGTCACTCAGTCCTGTCCAACTCTTTGCGGCCCCATGGACTGTAGGCTGCCAGGCTTCTCTGTCCGTGGGATTTTCCAGGCAAGAATACTGGAGTGGGTTGCCGTTTTGTGCCCTTACTGCGCATTATTTGCACCTGTATGCCAGAATCCCACCAAGGCTTCAGAGACTTCCTGGAGGTCTTCAAACATCCAAGACATTTCCAACCTATCATTTCCAAATTGGAGTTCATTGTTTCCGAGCTTATTTTAGTAATCCAAGTTCATTTTTCACTTGGATCACTATGCTAGCCTCCTTACTGTTTTACCTGCCTCTACTTTTTTCTTTCAATATATAGTCTGTACTGTGATTACTTTGCTCCAGCTGTTTTCGATGCTCCCCCAATATGCCACATTCTTTCTTACCACAAGGGTTTAGAACTTACCGTTTCCTCTGCCTAGAATACTCTCCTAGAAGACCAAACCCTGGCATAGCTTGCTTCACTCAGGTTTTTTCTCTTTATTTAAAGTAACAAAACTGGGTTATTTGCAGTGATGTGGTTGAAACTAGAGTCTGTACTACACAGTGAAGTCAGAAAGAGAAAAACAAATATCATATATTAACTCATAAATGTGGAATCTAGAAAAACGGTACAGAAGAACCTATTTCCAAGGCAGAAATAGAGATGCAGATGTGGAGCACGGTCCTGTGAGGGAAGGGGAGTGTGGAACAAATTGGGAAATGAAGTGCCATGTACACTACTGTCTGTAGAATAGTTAGGTAGTGGGAACCTGCTATGAAGCACAGGAAACTCCGCTCTGTGCTCTGTGATGACATCAGTGGGTGGGAGGGAGGGCATATACGCATATCTACAGCAGATTCACTTCATTGTAAAGCAGAAACTACCACAGCATTGCAAAGCAACTCTACTCCAATAAAAATTATGTTGACATGTTTAGATTCCTTTTTGTTTCCTCCAGCTGGTTAAAGCTTTTTTTGCACTACTCTATCATCAGTGACTAGAAGAGCTGGCACCCAAGCAATATTCTCTGAATAAAATAATGAATAAGTTAATGAATAATTGTATCCAAAATAGCACATGCCACACAGAACTGGGAAATAGTGGCCTACTTGTTCATTGCTCCCAGTGGACTGGAGCTTCTCAAGAGTACCGAGACCTTTTTTCTCTGTCTTTAGGTTTTAATCAGCAATCGTGTCTGACAACTTGGTGGTGCTCAGTAAATGTTTCTTTGAAAACAAAACAAAGTAAAACAAATCTCTTAACCTTGCTGAGCTAGCTGAGTAGTTGAATTTCACAAAAATGCCTAATTTTTTTCATTAGAATCAGTTTCCAAGAATATTTTACTCCCTTCCAACATATATTCCATATATTCGAACCTTGATTTTGCTTATAGCAAAAATCTCACCTATACTTTTCTACCTTACAGATTCTAAGATAAACACTTTATTATAGGCACTTTTTGTTTCTTCCTGATCAGCAATACCAGCCTGATGTTATAATAAAGTTGGAGGTGGGGTGGTAACTTATTACTGTCACAAGCTTTCCTCACTAACATCTCATGACTCTTCTTTTGGAAAAGGAATGAAACACACAAATTTTAGGGTTAGATATGGCCTTTCTTGTTTTGTAATCCAATCTGAACTTTTGAATCTTTTGTGTAGAGGAAAATACTGAGGCCTAAAGGTATTGGTCAGGTATGGATGTGAGAGTTGAACTGTGAAGAAAGCTGAGCACTGAAGAATTGATGCTTTTGAACTGTGGTATTGGAGAAGACTCTTGAGAGTCCCTTGGACTGCAAGGACATCCAACCAGTCCATTCTAAAGGAGATCAGCCCTGGGTGTTCTTTGGAAGGACTGATGCTAAAGCTGAAACTCCAGTACTCTGGCCACCTCATGTGAAGAGTTGACTCACTGGAAAAGATTCTGATGCTTGGAGGAATTGGGGGCAGGAGGAGAAGAGGATGACATAGGATGAGATGGCTGGATGGCATCACTGACTCGATGGACGTGAGTCTGAGTGAACCCTGGGAGTTGGTGATGGACAGGGAGGCCTGGCGTGCTGTAATTCATGGGGTCGCAAAGAGTCGGACATGACTGAGCGACTGAACTGGACTGAACTGAAAGGTATTGAGTGACTTGTACAAGACCCAGTGTCTAGTAGCAGAATATACAACAAGGTGGGGAGGCAGCTATCATACTGGGCAACAGTCATAGTCAAAATCTTCGAGAATGTATTACTTGACAAGTAAAATGCAATTTTGGGAGCAGAGAAGCAGTTTTGTGTATTTACTACTTGACTACCTTGAATCTACTCTCTGATTTAACATCCATGTGGACCCATCAAAACTACTTGGAAGGAGTCTACTCAGTCAGTAAAGAATCTGCCCGCAGTGAAGGAGACTCAGTTTCGATCCCAGGGTCGGGAAGATCCCCTGGAGAAGGAAACTGCAAACCACTCCAGTATCCTTGTCTAGAGAATCCCATGGACAGAGGAGCCTGGCTGGCTACAGTCCATGGGGTTGCACGAGTTAGACATGACTTGGTGACTAAACCACCACCACAGTTTTCTGGAATGTTTAAAGATGGTTTGTGGAGGCCCAGTACTTTCTGTTATAGCATCTATGCTGTTCCAGAGTCTGTAGCAACATCCCATGATGAAATAAATTTATGTTTGGGAATCTGTTTGATGTGCTGATTGACTTCTATTATTCCTCACTGGATTTATGATTTAATTGAGATACAGTTTGTACATTTACATTTAGCTATTACCTAAGCTGGGGGGTAGGTGCTTCATTCTCTCTCCTTTTGGTTTTCCACATCATCATGAATTCAAATGGAAGGGCCAGTCTTTTGAAGACTGATTATTTAATCACTATTCTTATCTTTTTATAGAAGGGTAGAACTTTCTCTTTTGGATATACAGTTAATGACACTGGTGTATACATCACCTGTTATAAATTCTTATAAACTGGTACTATCCATGGTGTTAATAGCAATAAGTCTGTGCTCTAACTGATGGCTTCCATTTGCTTCTTGGAGCAAAAGTATGTGCTAAGCATATGATTTAACTGGATTAAACTCTTTTTTATATTAGTTGCATCTTAGCAGGCTAAAAGATTATAATGTGTATCAAACAAATAGGTTCAGCTTTTATCAGGCACACTTCTTTATGTAATACAGCTTTTAATCATTTAACTTTGAAGTATAAAAGTAGTTATATGTACAAGTATGAAACAGCAAAAGTGTTCCCAAGAACTTTATAATATGCATCCCTCAGTGATAAAACTTAATATAAGATAAAAATTATGCATATTAAGAATTTATAAAAGGATCTGATGAAGATTTTGATCTGTAATTTTGCATTACTTTCAACTGAGAGTCTGTGCATTATTTCTCAGAACCCCAGGACACTACTAACATGGCCATATAAACCTACGCTGCATCTTTAACTTTGTCAGTATTATCTTTTATGCAATTGGTAGTCTTTAGGGAACATTAATTGCTAGCTATCTCTTAGCTGCTTAAGGGCAATCTTGGAGCAATTACCATGTATTTATGGGAATGAGGCATTCATTTATTTATTGTCTTTCTCCTAAAAATCCCATAGCATTTGAGTCAAGAAGATAACAGTATAAACATGCCCACTTCTCTCTGCGGCAATTATTCCTTTCTGCATCTTCACCATCCACCTCAGTATCACCACACTGCCACAGACCCACACAGAGTCTCATGCTTACAAGCGAAAATTATAATGATTATTGCCACTCAAAAGCCTACTGAATCTATCCTTTCTCAATTAGTCTTTCTTTTCTTTATCTTTCTTTATATATATATATATTTGCTTGTCTTTTTCTTGATATGAAATAAGGACCTTCACTTAGGAATCATACAAATTAGGCTATGTAAAGGTCACTGGTCTTAACTTTATACAAGATTGTTAGAGGTGTAAAGCAATCACTGGGCTAATTGTTTGGATGTTTTGGTGAAATAAATTGATTATTTCAAACTAGCAGACAAGTGCCTTAGATTATCCTATTAAACCTATTCAGTTGATTTAGAATAAAAGATTCCCACTTCATAAGGCCAAATTACATATAATATTATATTCAGTTCAGTTCAGTTCAGTCGCTCAGTCGTGTCCGACTCTTTGCGACCCCATGAATTACAGCACGCCAGGCCTCCCTGTCCATCACCAACTCCTGGAGTTCACTCAGATTCACGTCCATTGAGTCAGTGATGCCATCCAGCCATCTCATCCTCAGTCGTCCCCTTCTCCTCCTGCCCCCAATCCCTCCCAGAATCACAGTCTTTTCCAATGAGTCAACTCTTCACATGAGGTGGCCAAAGTAGTGGAGTTTCAGCTTTAGCATCATTCCTTCCAAAGAAATCCCAGGGCTGATCTCCTTCCGAATGGACTGGTTGGATCTCCTTGCAGTCCAAAGGACTCTCAAGAGTCTTCTCCAACACCACAGTTCGAAAGCATCAATTCTTTGGTGCTCAGCTTTCTTCACAGTCCAACTCTCACATCCATACACTGTACAAATCTTCAGTGGCAGGAGTGGAATTCTAACTGGTATTTGGTTTGGTTATACATTGCTGTGTAATAAACTACCCAAAATGAGAAAATTAAAAGAGCCATTTTATTAACTCTCATGATTTTATAGGTTGACTGGATTAAACTAGGTGATTCCTTTGCTCCACAAAATATCAGTTGCAACTGCAGCCATCTGGTGGTTGTAGTAGGGACTGCAATGTCTGAGACGGTTCTTCACAAACCTGCCACTCAGGACTACCTGCTGGGAGCTCTTGTGACTAAAATGCCTCAGTGTTCATCCTTGCAGTCTGCTGCATGTGGCCCCTCCATATGGACTGGCTTTGCTTAGCCCTTGAGATTGAGTCATGTGTCAGAGTGTTTCCAAAGGACAAGCTCCACTGGACAGACATGTAAGATGCTTCCACTTGCATCACACTTGTTAATGTACCACAGGCCGAGGCTAGCCACACGAACAAGCCCAGAATCAATGCGGAAGAGAACAACACAAGGGCATGAATACTGGAAGGTTCTAGTAAGGCCACTAAGAATTTAGACCACGGCAACAGTTGAAATCAAAAGCATTCTTTAGTGTCCTCCAAGCTACCATGGCTATCAGCAACCTGCTCTCCTTGGGTAGCATGTTAGCCAAGGCCTGTGAAAAGGACTTTTGAGTTCCAGGCACAGTTACATGTTTTCAGTAAGCTTTTACACCTTTCTTCCTCCAAATATAACATGAAATTTCAATTTCATTTACATAGTTTAAAAAAATTCAGTTTTATGAAAGAAAAATGCCTCTCAAAGATTTCAATAATTTTTAAGAGTTTTTTATGTCATTCTGTATTGAGTTTTATATATTATAACTCATTAGTGAATAAAATAAGGAGAAATATCAAGCTTGACATCTTGTCATTATTCAAATAAAAGTGGATATATTGCAATCTGTTTCTTGGAGTATATGATTAATTTGGGATTTTTAAGAAATTTTTTTTCCCAAAGGAATGGTTTTTGATCTTATTTCTGTAAAAACAGGATTTTTATTTCAGAAACTGTAATTCATTTTTTGATTTTGTATAAATTAAAATAATATAGTTCTAATGGCATTTATAAAGATGGGTTGCATAAAGAACGTTTTATTTAAAAGCTTTACTTTAGATAATGCATTCTATATTTGTATATGACATCTATTTCCAAATAGAACTAACTTAATGACCCCAAGTATTTTAAATGCTTCTCCTATATTTAAATTTATGCAGTTTTAGAGGAAGTAAATTGCTTATAGAAATTAGAAAAACAGGTAGCGGCGCTGGAGGCTGCGTTCGCCAGGCGCTGCGAAGTCGTGTGGAGGAGCGCGCCCCCCGGCCGCCGCAGCTCCTCGCCGTTGCGGTCCCCTAGCTTCTCCGCGCTTCGGGCGGGACCCGACCAGCCCAGGCGCCGCGGTGCCGTCCTGACCAGCCCTCCAGCAGCTCCCGGCGCTCGGGACCCCCGCCCGGCCGCTCGCCCGCAGCCCGCCGGCCGCACACGTCCCCGGAGCCGGGCCTAAGGCGGGCGGCGGCTCGGCGTGGCCGGGCTGGGCTCGGCGGCGTCCCCATGGCCGCGGCCGGCTGGCGGGACGGCTCCGGCCAGGAGAAGTACCGGCTAGTGGTGGTCGGCGGAGGCGGCGTGGGCAAATCGGCGCTCACCATCCAGTTCATCCAGTCTTATTTTGTAACGGATTATGATCCAACCATCGAGGATTCCTACACAAAGCAGTGCGTGATAGATGACCGGGCGGCCCGTCTAGACATTCTGGATACAGCGGGACAAGAGGAATTTGGAGCTATGAGAGAACAGTATATGAGAACTGGCGAGGGTTTCCTTTTGGTCTTTTCAGTCACAGATAGAGGCAGTTTTGAAGAAATCTATAAGTTTCAAAGACAGATTCTCAGAGTAAAGGATCGTGATGAGTTTCCAATGATTTTAATTGGTAATAAAGCAGATCTGGATCATCAGAGACAGGTAACACAGGAAGAAGGACAGCAGTTAGCACGGCAGCTTAAGGTAACATACATGGAGGCGTCAGCAAAGATTAGGATGAATGTAGATCAAGCTTTCCATGAACTTGTCCGGGTTATAAGGAAATTTCAAGAGCAGGAATGTCCTCCTTCACCAGAACCAACACGGAAAGAAAAAGACAAGAAAGGCTGCCATTGTGTCATTTTCTAAGAATCCCTTGAATTTTAGCTACCAACTGCCAGAAAAGCCCTCATCTTCTCCTCCTCTCCTTACAGTTTACATCACGTTGGTACCTTTCTAGCCTTAGATAAATGATCACCGTGGTAGCCTTAGACCAAGAAGCTGGCTAATCCTTTCCATGAAGCTAATCCAATGGTCATTTCAAGACAGATTTAATGGAAACACTAAGGCTGCTTCAAATAATTATCTGATTCCTTTAAAATGTATATCTGTATACACAGACACATTCTGTTTTTTAAAGCTTACTTTTAATAGGGATGAATCAGTTTTGGAATCTAAGCTGTTTGCCAAGCTGAAGTCATGGGTTGTGAAATAACTTTTAACTTCTGGAATCATATTGCCTACTGTTACTCTAAATAGAAACATAGGGAGTTTTTTAAAATGTGAATTTTTGCCTATCTCTAAAAATTTTGATGTCAACTTTAGTTAACCTTAAATACACTGAATTGAATCCACAAACGTGAGACATCTCAGATCTTTCCTGATGCTATAGCCTTTGTTTTCCAGTGGCCAAAATACCAAAATGCCTATTGTATTTATAGGTTAAAAACTGCGTGTAAAGCCTTTGCTATTACTCCTACTCTTAAAGATAATATTCTGTGTGGCCAAATATTTGGACTCATTCTGGACTTAGGCCTTTCACTGTTCTTGGTATTTTAATTTAACTTTTTCACAGCCATGTTGAGAGTAAAAATAAATAATTTCTGTCTGTCTTCCTTTTCACGTATTTCTGGATAAGGGATTCAAAAAACTAAAACTGTTTTTGTTTGTAATATAAAATATGGAATTGATCTTTCCAGGGTCAGAGATGATTAATGTTTTGCTATATACTTTTATACATTATTTTCTTATCAAACTAGTTAACAAGTATTTTTATATGTTTGTAAGCAAATATGCTTTCACAGCATACCTTGTGTATATGTAAAGATAAGTATTTAATTCTCACTGTTCACTTTTAACTGACAAAGAGAAAAAAAAAAGTGAAAACTACAAAAACTGTGGTAGAATCCTACGTGCTGTTCTGGTCCTGGTTGTACCCACCTCTGGCCAGTCACATAGCTACTTAAGAAACCTTCCCAATAGAGTACAACAGGATGAGAATCTGAAATCACTTCCAATATCCCCTACTAGATATTGACTGTTCTATCAAGTAGTAAGTGGTAAAACTTTTAACTGACAAGTAGTATAACTGTGGCTGACTTCTGACTTTGTTTTTTAATTCTGTGGATTGTGTTTAAACAATTCAAAAGTTTGTTCCTGATTTTGAGATACTAAGTGGTATTGCACAGTTGTCACTTTATTGAATGTGTACAACAGTTTCATGAAGTTTATAAAGCGTACCCTTGTATAGCTTCAGGTGCTAGAATTAAAATTGATCTGTTATCACAAAAAAAAAAAAAAAAAAAAAAAAAAAAAAGAAATTAGAAAAACATATATAACCCTTTACCTTGATATATTACTTCAAGCTAAATTAGCAAATGCTTCACAGGTAATAAAAAGCATTTCAAAGCTGTTTGGCAACCAATGCAAACTCTGATATTGTCATAGCCTAATACCAAGACTCTGAGGGGTGATATCTGAACATGACATCTGAACTGAGTTATCCTTGTAATAGCTGTGATATTGCTATTAAACATTTTTTTAAAATAATTGAGATAGATGTATAAAAGAAAATCAGTACTTACTTTTTGTGACAACACCTTCTAAGCGAATGATGTTTGGATGGTCAAACTGACCCATGATACTTGCTTCTCTTAAGAAATCTCTTCTTTGCCGATCCATGTGGCCACCTTTCAAAGTTTTGATGGCAACTGGGATCTCTCTTTTCCCTGGTGTTTTCAAACGCCCACTACAGACTTCTCCAAATTCACCTGAAAATATGAACAAAAGTAGTTCTTTCTTTCAACAGAATACTTATATTCCAGAAAAACCAAATTGCCACAAAGTACCACGTTCATGTTTTTTTAAAATAGTGACTCTCAAGTGTGCCATTTTTACATAGAGATCTCTTCTTTAAAAATTTAATTTGTAATGACATATGCCTGATCAGCACCATTTATAATGAATAATGGAATGCATTTTCATATGCTGTACCACAGGAAGTACCATTGATAGATAGCCCTGATCTGCTGAGAAATTATGACTAGAAGAATGCGTGATGCTAATGTAATTCTCTAGAAAAGCAATCACTGCATAACATTTCCTGTTCCTGTTCTCAATACTGATATATGGGCCAAATGCTTGCTCTATTCAGAGAATCCTTCAGGCATATGTAGTTGATTTGATTCCACAAGCCATATGTCTGGGCTTTACTGCTATTAGAAATCAATGCTAGGGTCAACTGGCATACATACATATTGAAAAAATCACACTGAACTCAACTATAATGAGTGACTATAGAGGCTAAATTGTACATCGCATGGTTTGAATATAAGTGCAGTAAGATCATCTATAGTTCAGCAATGGCTCCAATGGACAGATTAAAAAAACAGACAAATATTTACCATGAATTCCGTTTCAAAGATATATAAGAGTTGATGTCTGTTCTTTGCAGCTTATAATCTGTTAGGAGAATTTAGATGAAACACTGAATAATGAAACACTTGGGAACCTAAGAACCAATGCTCACAAATGCTGTATTATTTCAGTAAGAACAATAGGAGCTGGAAGACTTGTTCAAGGAGATGGAACTTTTGCTGGACCTTGACTGATTGGTAGGATTTGTACACCGCACACAAAAATAAACTCAAAATGGATTAAAGATCTAAATGTAAGATCAGAAACTATAAAACTCCTAGAGGTGAACATAGGCAAAACACTCTCAGACATAAATCACAGCAGGATCCTCTATGATCCACCTCCCAGAATTCTGGAAATAAAAGCAAAAATAAACAAATGGGATCTAATTAAAATTAAAAGCTTCTGCACAACAAAGGAAAATATAAGCAAGGTGAAAAGACAGCCTTCTGAATGGGAGAAAATCATAGCAAATGAAGCAACTGACAAACAACTAATCTCAAAAATATACAAGCAACTTATGCAGCTCAATTCCAGAAAAATAAACGACCCAATCAAAAAATGGGCCAAAGAACTAAATAGACATTTCTCCAAAGAAGACATACGGATGGCTAACAAACACATGAAAAGATGCTCAACATCACTCATTATTAGAGAAATGCAAATCAAAACCACAATGAGGTACCACTTCACACCAGTCAGAATGGCTGCGATCCAAAAATCTGCAAGCAATAAATGCTGGAGAGGGTGTGGAGAAAAGGGAACCCTCCTACACTGTTGGTGGGAATGCAAACTAGTACAGCCACTATGGAGAACAGTGTGGAGATTCCTTAAAAAATTGCAAATAGAACTACCTTATGACCCAGCAATCCCACTGCTGGGCATACACACCGAGGAAACCAGAATTGAAAGAGACACATGTACCCCAATGTTCATCGCAGCACTGTTTATAATAGCCAGGACATGGAAACAACCTAGATGTCCATCAGCAGATGAATGGATAAGAAAGCTGTGGTACATATACACAATGGAGTATTACTCAGCCATTAAAAAGAATTCATTTGAATCAGTTCTGATGAGATGGATGAAACTGGAGCCGATTATACAGAGTGAAGTAAGCCAGAAAGAAAAACACCAATACAGTATACTAACACATATATATGGAATTTAGGAAGATGGCAATGACGACCCTGTATGCAAGACAGGGAAAGAGACACAGATGTGTATAACGGACTTTTGGACTCAGAGGGAGAGGGAGAGGGTGGGATGATTTGGGAGAATGACATTCTAACATGTATACTATCATGTGAATTGAATCGCCAGTCTATGTCTGACGCAGGATGCAGCATGCTTGGGGCTGGTGCATGGGGATGACCCAGAAAGATGTTATGGGGAGGGAGGTGGGAGGGGGGTTCATGTTTGGGAATGCATGTAAGAATTAAAGATTTTAAAATTTAAAAAATAAAAAACTAAAATTTAAAAAAAAAAAAAAGAAAAGCAGCCAAATTTCAGACAGGGGTATATGGAGAGAGGGAAATGAAGACAAAGATTCAAAGATCAGAAACAGTAAACAGTGATATGGATACAGGGCGGCAGGAGACAAGGCTGACTACAGGAGTTATTGTGGGAAGGGAGGTCAGAGGCTTTCTCATGCAATGCAATAAATTCAATAAAGCTTGACATTCCAGACCATTTTTCTATGACCAATTCCCTGTATTAACAAAGAGTATGATGTTTGATCAACAGTTTATCTATCTATAAAGTAAATATAATAAAACCTGTAATTCTATAAATGTCCCTTCTCCATAAGGAAACTGAAAAGATCAAAACTAGCAATATATGTAAAAGTGTTTATAAACTGTAAAGTATTATTCATGTGATTTAAGTTATATAAATTTTAAAGGTGAAAGAAAATGAAAGGAAAGGTTAAAAATGAAAATTAAAATATCTTCAGTTGGTTTATTAGCTAGCAGTTCTGGACAGGAGCTTGATGCTATGTAAGTTTAAGTGTAGAGGAAAAAATTTAATTTTTACAGCACCATAGATTTCAGTTATCCATATTTTCTTTGGACCAATTCATTACAGTCAACTGAACATTGACTATTCATGAATATTAACTATCTTTAGGTATAGATGCTAAGATTTTTTCTAAGTGAAAAACTGAAAAGGAAAAGCCAAAACTTTGCTTCCTAAATTATGTGCAAACATGTTCATTAGAAGTCAAAAGCAGTCTAGCAAGAATTTTTTATATCTATGAAAAATAAATTAATAAGCAAACAAAAAACTGACTAGAATGTGGTCCCTAAATTCAGTGCAAGTGATATTGGGTAAATCTTACATAATTTGACATTAAAACAAGAATGGTTTTGTTTGCGGGTTTGTTTTACTTAATGATGCTCTCAACACGTTGGAAGTTAAATATTCTTTATGTTCACTGGGGCTTCCCAGGTGGTGCCAGTGGTAAAGAATCCACCTGTCAATGCCAAAGACACAAGACACATGGCTTCAGTCCCTCAATTTGGAAGATCCCCTGAAGAAGGAAATGGCAACCCACTGCAGTATTCTTAGCTGGAAATTTCATTATTCTTAGGGGAATTCTATGGACAGAGGCGCCTGGCAGTCGCAAAGAGCTGGACATGACTGAGCGCATGTGTGCATGTTCACAGGAAAAAGAAGCCGTAATTCCCAGTTTTGTTTGTAATAATGTTTTTAATTTTTAAAAGATTTTCTCTTGGACATAAAAGATTGGTTATTGATAGAAATTTTCTACACTTTTCTATTGAGGCTGTGAACTTTCAGAGTAAAAGTATGTGTTTAAATTAATGTCTGATATATCCAGGTCTACTAAAATACTTGAAATTTCTCCTCAGATCACTCTGGTTTGTTTTAATGAATACGAAGGACAAACAAATATGGTTTTCTTCTTCCTTTTATTTTGATTAATAAACTTGTTAGTATATATAAACATTCAACAATATTTTAATACCTCTCACCTGCCATAAGCCCAGACTGCAAGTGATTTTCTGTTAACATTTCACAGTAATTCAAATAAACTTTTGCATATACTGAAATGAATAGCAAGCTCTGTTGGTATTTTATCAAGACAGGCAGAGTGGCAATTTTCTTTGGTCTTCTGTTGTCTGAAATTCAAATATCTTATTAACACAATGCAGGTTATTTTCTTCACGTCAAGCTTCGCGTGATCAAGCTGTTATCACACTTATTTCAGTGACACTAAATATGGCTGCCTCAATTAAAGAGCTGAGACTCCTAATGCATTCTTAAGGCAAAGCCCAAAACATTCAATTATAGAATGTAATAAAACCATTATTTGTGGTAGGCCTGGATGAATCAGACAAATAAGTCAAAGAGGAAAAAATATTGTAAATTAAAAGCATATTTTAAGATATTGCCCAAAACTAATCCATTCTATGATTTCTCTTAAAGCAAGAGTAGAGGCCCTATATATTATCACAGGGAAAATGATTCATTCCTTAATAAGATCTGTGAACTTTTATATATACTGGTTAGTTCATAATTAACACATAAAGTATAGAAATATGTTGTTAAATACTTTTTTCTTTTATAAATACAATGTCATCATCATTACCACAGAGCTAGCACTTATGAAACCCTTATCATGAGTGAGGCAGTCTAAAAACTTCAAATATATTTTAATTTTGACAACAAACCTTTGAGGTGGGTACCATTATTATCTTCACATTATAGAAGAAACTGAGGCATATAAACTAAGTAACTTGTTCATGGTAACATAACTACAAAGCGGTAGAGCTGTAATTTGAACCCAGGAAATCTGGCTTCAGAGTGAATGGTTATAATTAACATTCTCTGCTGTTGGGCATACTTATCATGGTAAATATATTTTGTGTTAGTATGCTAAATTTGCATTTGTTAATAATGATGTCTTCAAACTCACTATTAAATAGTGTTCAAACACATCAACTGGATATGCACAGGTAGATGGAATGATAAAACCATATTATTAGGAATTCTTCACTACAAAATGGAAGTAGAGACCTCACTTAAACACTCTGTATATTAGAAGTATTGTAAAAATCACTACAGTCTATCTAGTTTCAAGAGAGTAAAGAAAAATATATCTAGGATAATTGATCTGCCACTGACAGCCCATGCATTTGCTAACAATCCCATCTATTTCCCTGGATGGTGGTAAAACCTTTCTGGACAAGTAATTTTATTGTATGATATATAGGGCCAAACTAAATGATCAATTATCAATTGAATTTTCCACATAAAGCCTAGATGGTCTAACTAAAACTGTGGAGGAGGATAGAGTCAACAAGGGACAATCTGTCTTGGAGAACTGTCATATCACCATCCCCTGGAGACTTTCTGAGATTTTACTCCGCCTGTTTTGAGATTCTGGAACTCCCTTACCTCCAACCCCTTGAGAATCACTGGAACAAAGAGTCACAGTTCTGATGTATTTTTTTCTAACATTACCTCTCAGGTATAATGAGATGTTTCTTCACACTTGCTGTTTCCCTCTGATAGGAATGCCTTCCACAATTTCTCCCCCTTTTCCCCTTGTCTCCATTCTCCTCAGTTCTTCTCTATGTGATGGCTACATATAAGCAGTAAATGCCAAGCTTTCCCCTCCTCAGAAAATTTTTTCTGATTAACTCATCTGATTTAATCTCCCAAATATCATGCATACATGCTCAGTTGCATCCTATGCTTTGTGACCTCATGGACTGTAGCCTATCAGGTTCCTCTGTTCATGGGATTTTTCAGGCAAGAATACTGGACTGAGTTGTTATTTCCTCCTCCAGGGGATCTTCCCCACCCATATCAGGTCCCTCCAAATAAGAAAGAAAAAAAAAAAATAGCAGCTCTGCAATAAGAAGCCAGCCTCATTCTCAGAGCTGGGCTGTTATTCTCCTATCAGACATCCTTCCAACTTCATCAAGGTTACTCTGAGACACAATATAATGAGACTGAGCAAGGCTAATGCATCATTTTGCCTAAGCACAGAAAAAAACACAAGGTCATATTGCCCAAAATACTAAACATCTCCTACTCTCATGGCTAAAATGAGTGATTGCTACTTCTCTACCAATTATTCGGTTGGCCAAAAAGTTTCCACAGGTTTTTCACAACATATTATGAAAAAACCCAAATGAACTTTTGAAAAAATATCTATTTAGTTCAGTTCAGTCACTCAGTCGTGTCCGACTCTGCGACCCCATGGATTGCAGCATGCCAGTCCTCTTTGTCCATCACCAACTCCTGGAGTTTACTCAAACTCATGTCCGTTGAGTCGGTGATGCCATCCAACTATCTCATCCTCTGTTGCCCCCTTCTCCTCCCAGCTTCAATCTTTCCCAGCATCAGGGTCTTTTTATATGAGTCAGTTTTTTACATCAGGTGACCAAAGTATTGGAGTTTCAGCTTCAGCATCAGTCCTTCCAATGAATATTCAGGACTGATTATCCTTCAGATGGACTTGTTGGATCTCCTTGCTGTCCAAGGGACTCTCAAGAGTCTTTTCCAACACCACAGTTCAAAAGCATCAATTCTTCAGCTCTATTAGGTTGGTAGTAATTGTGGTTTTGCATTGTTGAAATTTGTCATTTGATATTGGAATACATTCTTAAATAAATATAGCTACGCTATACATCATTTTAATGCATATTTCTTGCTTTATGTTTTTTTTTGCTAATGACTTATTATGTGTTATTTATTTTATATGTATTTTAGACTATGGAAACGATGTTAGACAAAAAGCAAATTTGAGTGATTTCTTTCTTTTTTGAGTCCAAAATGGGTCATAAAAGAAGCAGAGACAACTGGCAACATCAGCAATGCATTTGGCCCAGGAACTGCTAACGAATGTACAGTGCAGTGGTGGTTCAAGAAGTTTTGCAAAGGAGATAGGAGCCTTGAAGATGAGGAGCATAGTGGCCAGTCATTGGAAGGTGACTAAGTAAATTCAGTTTCAGACTCTGAATGTGAAATTATCTTAACTAGGCCCAGACACATCTTTATTAATCAAAATAGGAACCATTACAATCAACACAATTTTGACAATGAGAAATAAGTTCATTTGTTCTTGCAGCATAAAAATCCATGCTTCAGGACTCAGTGACTTCTTGGAAAGCATTTTCTGCCTCCTGCTGGTTGTGGAAGCATTTCCCCTGAAAAAAGGTGTCAAATGCTTAAAGAAGTGGTATTCAGTTGGCGAGAGGTCAAGTGAATATGGTGGTTGAGGCAAGACTTCGTAGTCCAATTCGTTCAACTTTTGAAGCACTGGTTGTGCTTCCACAACCAGCAGGAGGCAGAAAGTGCATGCTTTTCATGGTTCCTATTTTGGTTAATAAAGATGTGTCTGGGCCTAGTTGAGATGATTTCAAATTCAGGGTCTGAAACTGAAATTACTTTTGCACCAACCAAATACTGCTGCTTCACTGGCTACACTAAATTTTGGATCACAACAAACTGTGGAAAAGTCTTAAAGAGATGAGAATACCAGATCACCTTACCTGCCTCCTGCAAAACCTGTACGCAGGCTAAGAAGCAACAGTTAGAACCAGACATGAATAAATGAACTGGTTCAAAATTGGGAAAGGAGTATATCAAGGCTATATGTTGTCACTTTACTTATTTAGCATATATGTAGAGTACATCATGCAAAATGCCAGGCTGGGTGACTCACAAACAAATCAAGATTGCTGGGAGAGATACCAACAACCTCAGATATACAGATGATACCACTCTAATGGCAGAAAATGAAAAGGAACTAAAGAACCTCTTGCTGAGGGTAAAAAAGGAGAGTAAAATTGGGAGCTCGTATACACCTGTGACGGATTCATGTCAATGTATGGCAAAACCAATACAGTACTGTAAAGTAAAATAAAGTAAAAATAAAATTTTAAAAAAAGCTGGCTTAAAACTCAATATACAGAAAATTAAGATCATGGCATCCAGTCCCATCACTTTATGGCAAATAGATGGGAAAAAAGTAGAAGTAGTGACATATTTTATTTCTTTGGGCTCCAAAATCACCACGGACAGTGACTGCAGCCATGAAATTAAAAGATGTTTACTCCTTGGAAGTAAAGCTAGACAGCTTATTAAAAAAGCAGAGGCATCACTTTGACCATCACAATCAAAACTATGGTTTTTCCAGTAGTCATGTACAGATGTGAGAGTTGGACCTCAAAGAAAGCTGAGTGTTGAAGAATTAATGCTTTCAAATTGTGGTGCTGGAGAAGAACCTTGAGAGTCCCTTGGACAGCCAGGAGATCAACCCACTCAATCCTAAAGGAAATCAATCCTGAATATTCATTGGAAGGACTGAAGCTGAAGCTCCAATACTTTGGCCACCTCATGGGAAGAGCTGACTCACTGGAAAAGACCTTGATATTAAAAAAGATTGAGGGCAGGAGGAGAAGTGGGCAGCAGAGGTTGAGATGGTTGGATGGCATCACCAACTCAATGGACATGAGTTTGAGCAAACTCTGGGAGATAGTAAAGCACAGGGAAGCCTGGTGTGCTACAGTCAATGGGGCTGCAAAGGGTTGGACATAACTCAGTGACTGAAGAACAATGTAACTTTTTTCTTCTTCTCATCTCCCTTCCCTGTAGATAAGATTCGCTTACATGCTATAATATGTCTTGAAATTATGTGCTATCTAACACCTGGGGGAAATAGGTAGGGCCTCAAATGGCTCTACCACGAGTTTTCCTTCTCACTCTGCTCCCACAGATAAGGTCAAGCAACCTGCCTTATCAAACATTTCAGATGCAGCTCCTCCTCACCTCTGAGTGGCGTGCTTTACTCTTATGCCAGCCTGTGGAATGATTCGAGCAAGCCAATCACATCCTCCTGAGGATAGTGGAGGGGTCCCCTACCTTCTTGTCACTATAAAGCCAAACTCCCACACCCACAGTTGTCCACTGGGTTCCCAAGTGTAACCCCTGTCTGTGTGGCGCTATGCAGCATTTGCTGTCCCCCCTTCCCAGGCTGTGAGTATATGGAATGAATAAGTGTCTTTTGATCTTACCTATTCAGTGTAAGACACTGTGATTTTGGACATCTCAGGGTGAACAGGAGGCAAGGAGCACAGATATTTAATTGCAGACTTGTCACTTTCTGATAGCATTTAATCTAAAGTGAACTCCTGCTTCCTTAGACTCTCTCCCAAAGCACCCAACCAAAGCCCAATTGCTCTAATAGGTTCTAACACCCTCTTAATGACACACACTATAGTTCTGCATGGCGTGTGTTCTCCCTTGCTGAAATGAGCAATAAATACAGCTTTTCCAACTACAGTGTGTTCCTGGGGTCTTTGACTTGAGAGTATTAGTGTAACATATTTACTGTATAGCACTTTTGACAATGTGGATTTATCTTTGAAATTCATTTTTAATTAGTTTACTCATCTACTAACTATCTCTCCATTTGTACAGCTCCCCTTAACCCCATTCTGTCAACTGTAATCTAAGTCATGATGGCACGGGCCTTAATTGTCTCTATTTCCTATTGTACTCTGAGTGCTTAGTACATAATAAGCACTTATTTAATACTTGTTGCATGAATGAAATGAATGAATGAGGGGAACCTATAACTCTAGATTTAAAGTTAGGATATCTTAGAGATAGTAAAAATGTCCCAGTATGTTAACTTTTAAAATGTGCATAGTGTCTTTTGCTTTTCCTTCACTGTATACAGCTAAGAGATACATCAATACCTTCTGTATTCAGGTTCTTTTTCTTTTTTTTTTTTTAACTTAACTGCAAACAATCCAGTTTCATTTCTGAGTATAAAGGCAACAGGAAGAATATTTTGAAGTGTTATACAAAGAGTTAAAAAAGGTGTAGAGGAAAAACATAAAACAAATTTTTAATTCAGTTCTAGAGGGATTTATTAGTCTCTTGAGGTCTTAAGGTAAATTCCTTTATTATTAATGTCATCAGCAGGGTCACCTATCCAATTGTACTCACTGTCATTCGAAGATAAAATATCATAATCCTTATGACTAATTCTGTCTGATTTCTTCCTGATACATAGCATACCTTCTACATATGAAAGAGAACTACATTGTTTTAAAAACATAATCTCACACCAGTTGAAATGATATTTGAATGTTTCTGTTTCAACTTCATAGGAAGGTTCAACACAAAGCAAGATTTCTCGTGTCTTAACAATGCTTGTCAACAGGAAGAGACACAGAAGAGGACAGGCTCTTACAAGTCAGGGCTTCTATTTCTGGCCTCACCACTAATTTGTTTTGTGGCATTAGAGGAAGTCATATTACTTTTTCCTGCTTCATTATCATTGTGGATAGGTTAAATATCTACCACCTATCTACTCCTTGAGAGATAAAGATAAATGAGCAAATTTTTGCAAAGATTTTTGAGTCTAAGAAAAGTTCCAGGTAACCACTGAGTCTTCTAAAGTTACACTGATGCCATAGAGGACATGTTAAATATGTCACTCTAAGTATCCTTCACTATTGGGTTCTTAAAGCCTAGGCCAGGGAGCAAGATTTCTGCAAGACAGGAGAATGGCTTCCTTATCAAACAATGGGTAAGGATTTCTTTAGTGAATAAGTTCAGCAACACATTATCCATTTTTTCTCACACACATTCCAAACATCAGATAGCCTGTTTTTCTTTTAGAGCAAATTTTTATTCTTTTCTGCTAAAGCACGTTCATGAATAAGAATCTGTCCTCAAGAAGGTTAAAGTTTTTTCTATTTCTGACATGAAGTCCAGTATATTACTTACTTATTGAATATTCTTATTCATATATTTTGACTTTTCAAACTCTATGGTACTTTACTCCCAGAACACTTTTTTAATCCAGTATATCAGCTCCTATCACAGGCATCCCATACCACCTGCTTTCTTCCCTCAAGCCAGATTGAAAGAGCTCCTCTTTAGGCTAAAAAATATTTGCATTTCAAAACTCTGCCTGATGCTCTATCAAAAGTGATTCTCTAAGCTATCATTAGAAGAACCATTTTGGCAATAAAATCTAACTAAAAAAATCTTTGTGACCCAAAGAAAGTTACTCAATGTCTTCGAGTTTCAGTTTCCTTATCTATAAAACATGCCTAACTGATTTCCAGAATTATAAGACATAAAAGTACCTTACAACTTGCCTTTGGAAGCTCCTACTGTTACTACATATTTCTACTAGCCCTGAGGCCAACCCTTCTCTGCAAATGAACCCTAGGACCAATTCAACCATCTGCCATCTCCTCCCATAATCAGGCTGCTGAGCACTCTGCCTTGGTTATCCAACCAGTGAAGTTGCTTAGTCGTGTTCAACTCTTTGCAACCCATGGACCACAGCCCACCAGACTCCTCCATCCATGGAATTTTCGAGTCAAGAGTACTGGAGTGGGTTACCATTTCCTTCTCCAGGGGATCTTCCCGACCCAGGGATTGAACCTAGGTCTCCTGCATTGCAGGCAGATGCTTTACCATCTGAGCTACCAGGGAAGCCTTGGATATTAGGTTACTAGAAATGCATGGTTATTTTCTCGGCTATATTCACTTTTCAGTGCACACATTATCTCAGGGTGATATCTTTCACCAGCTACTGCCAAATCTATACTTGTAGCTTAGACTTTTCTATTGAACTACAGATATGCAGACACCATTCCTTGGTGGCTCAGTGGTAAAGAATCTGTCTGTAATGCAGGAGCTGCAGGAGACATGGGTTTGATCCCTGGGTCAGGAAGATCCATGGAGAAGGGCGCAGCAACCCACTCCAGTGTTCTTGGCTGGAGAATCCCATGGACAGAGGAGCCTGGCAGGCTACAGACTATAGAGTCGCAAAGAGTGGGGCATGACTGAAGCGACATAGCACACTTGCAGAGGTCTCCTAAGGGTAACCCTATCATTATCTCCTATAGTAGTCAGTTTGGGCTACTATTAAATATATAGCACAAATTACATAGATTAAACAACAGAAATTTATTTTCTCACAGTTCTGAAGGCTTGGAAATCCAAATCATGGTACCAGATGATTGGGTTCTTGGTGAGACTTGTCTTCTTGGCTTGTAGACAGCCACCTTCTCACTGAGTCCTCATGTCCTTTTCTTGGTGAGGCTAAGGAGGAAGAAGAGACCTCTCTCTTCCTCTTCCTTTAAAGCCACCAGTCCTAGCAGTTAGGACCCCATCCTTATGATCTCATTTAACTTTAATTAAAACCTAGAAGCCTTGTTTCCAAATATGGTCACATTGAGGGAATAGGCCTTTAATATACACATTTTCATGGTTGCAGTGATACAATTCAATCCAGAATATCTCTTAAAACCTGCTTTCCTGTCTTCATCCCTTAACTCATTTAGTAGTTTTAAAGATGTTCACACTTTAATCCAAAGAATTTGTGACTATGTCACCTGACACAGCAAAAGGGAACAAGATGTGATTATCCTGGATAATTAGCTGGGGTCCAATGTAATCATAAGAGTTCTTATCAAAGGGAGGTAAGAGGGAGAGTCAGAGAAGATGTGATGATGAAGACAGAAGTAAGAGAAGTCAAACAGGGATTTGAAGATGCTGTGTGGCTTTCAAGATGAGAAGAGACCATGAGCCAAGGAGAGCAGGCGATCTTTAGAAGCTGGAATAGTCAAGGAAGCAGATTCTTCCCTGATGTGACCAGCATGAATCAATATTGTCAACTCACTGAGTTTAACCTGATGAGACAGATTTTGGACTTCTGACCTCCAGAGCTATTAAACAATTAACTTGTGTTTTATTAATCCATTAATTTGTGATAATACATGGATAACTTATATGTAGAGTACATTATGAGAAACACTGGGCTGGATGAAGCACAAGCTGGAATCAAGATTGCCAGGAGAAAAATATCAATAACCTCAGATATGTAGAAGACACCACCCTTATGGCAGAAAGTGAAGAAAAACCAAAGAGCCTCTTGATGAAAGTGAAAGAGAAGAGTGAAAAAGTTGGCTTAAGCTCAACATTCAGAAAACTAAGATCATGGCATCTGGTCCCATCACTTCATGGCAAATAAATGAGGAAACAGTGGAAACAGTGGCAGACTTTATTTTGGGGGGCTCCAAAATCACTGTAGATGGTGACTGCAGTCATGAAATTAAAAGACACTTACTTCTTGGAAGGAAAGTTATGACCAACCTAGACAGCATATTAAAAAGCAAACAGAGACGTTACTTTGCCAACAAAGGTCTGTCTAGTCAAGGCTATGGTGTTTCCAGTGGTCATGTATGGATGCGAGAGTTGGACTATAAAGAAAGCTGAGCGCCGAAGAATTGAAGGTTTTGAACTGTGGTGTTGGAGAAGACTCTTGAGAGTCCCTTGGACTGCAAGAAGATCCAACCAGTTCATCCTAAAGGAGATCAGTCCTGAGTGTTCATTGGAGGGATTGATGCTGAAGCTGAAACTCCAATACTTTGGCCACCTGATGAGAAGAGCTGACTTATTTGAAAAGACCCTGATGCTGGGAAAGAATGAAAGCAGGAGGAGAAGGGGACAACAGAAGATTAGATGGCTGGATGGCATCACTGACTTAATGGACATGAGTTTGAGTAAACTCCGGGAGTTGGTGATGGACAGGGAGGCCTGGCATGCTGCGATTCATGGGGTCGCAAAGAGTCGGACACAACTGAGCAACTGAACTGAAGTGAACCGAACTGAATAAATGGATGACTTTTAGCATAGAGTGAGTTCTCAAATATTAGTTTCCAGTTTAGGCTAGATAATATCTTCCTTTTAAACATGACTCTTTATTACTCTCCAATGCCCACTTTTTATACTCTTTTATTAACAACACTTCTCTCATTAGCTGTAAGTTTCTGTTAATTCATTTCTCCACTACACTGTGAAAATTCTGAGCATGAGGATTTTGTCTTCATTTTAATCTCCAGTGTCCATCATCGTGAACGACATGTATCTAACATTTACTGAATGCATAACTGGATGGACATCTGCAGGAGAGACACCTTCATAGTATTGAAACCTTTATGTCAAAGTACGCACTAAACATTTTCAAGTGTTACTTGAGCAGGCAACCATGAGATCATATCATTTCCACCAGTACATGTGAATTCCTGCACTAGCACAAATAAGACATTTTGGAATTCAGTCAGGCAATAAACATGATCAGTATTCACAGTGGAGGACTTGTGTTTAGACAAGCATGACTAAGAGAAGTTAGTGGACTGTCAGCTGTAGTGGTCAAAATGTTTTCAAAAATGAGAGAAAAAGCAGCTTTGCACAAATACAGAGATGATTATTTTATTACAAAAGCCAGAGGACTGAGTTACTATTTAAAAGGATATTACACAATTCTTTAACAGCAATAAAGACTTTGAAAAGCTATATTAAATATATAACAAAGGTATATAATAAAACTATAATATTAGTTCATTTTATCTTAAGCTGAAGAAAATATACATAAATAATAACTATTACCTTTGCAAATTAAACCATGATTCAGAATTGTAGACATTTTAATGTGATTATTCTCGAGGGATAATAACAGGCACATGTTCTAATAAAGTAAACATTAAAAACATTTTTTTCACATTCAAGTGTTATTTTCACTAATGCAAGCATTATTTTAGGCACACATTTATTCAGTATCATCTTTCAGAAGATTTCATATTTTATCTTTTTAAAAAATTATGGTTTATTATTTTATTTATTCAAGAGATATTTTCACTGAGTTCTAGATGGCAATGTATACCACTATTATATGTACTTCTAGGAAGGAAATGTTCACACTACCGCACAATTGCACTCATCTCACATGCTAGCAAAGTAATGCTAAAAATTCTCCAAGCCAGGTTTCAATAGTATGTGAACTGAGAACTTCCAGATGTTCAATCTGGATTTATAAAAGGCAGAGGAACCAGAGATCAAATTGCCAAATCCATTGAATCATCAAAAAATCAAGGGAGTTCCAGAAAAACATCTACTTCTGCTTTATTGACTATGCCAAAAGCTTTGACTGTGTGAGTCACAGGAAACTGTGGAAAATTCTTCAAGAGATGGGAATACCAGACCACCTTACCTGCCTCTGGAGAAGGCAATGGCACTCCACTCCAGTACTCTTGCCTGGAAAATCTCATGGACAGAGGAGCCTGGTAGGCTGCAGTCCATGGGGTCGCTACTAGTCGGACACGAATGAGTGACTTCCCTTTCACTTTTCACTTTCATGCATTGGAGAAGGAAATGGCAACCCACTCCAGTGTTCTTGCCTGGAGAATCCCAAGGACGGGGGAGCCTGGAGGGCCACTGTCTATGGGGTCGCACAGAGTCAGACATGACTGAAGCGACTTAGCAGTAGCGGTAGCAGTTACCTGCCTCCTGAGAAATCTGTACGCCGGTCAAGAAGCAACCGTTAAAACCACACATGGAACAACAGACTGGTACCAAATTGGGAAAGGAGTATGTTAAGGCTATCTATTGTCACCCTGATATTTTAACTTATATGCAGAGTACATAATGCAAAATGCTGGGATGGATGAAGCACAAGCCGGAATGAACATTGCCTGGAGAAATATCAGTAACCTCAGGTATGCAGATGACACCACCCTTATGACAGAAAGTGAAGAGGAACAGAAGAACCCCTGATGAAAGCAAAAGAGGAGATGAAAAAGCTGGCTCACAACTCAACATTCAAAAAATGAAGATCATGGCAACCAGTCCCATCACTTCATGGCAAATAGAAACAATGAAGAGTGACAGACTTTGTTTTCCTGGGCTCCAAAATCACTGCAGGTGTTGACTGCAGCCATGAAATTAAAAGACATTTTCTCCTTGGAAGAAAAGCTATGACAAACCTAGACAGCATATTAAAAAGCAGAGATATTACTTTGTTGACAAAGGTCCATCTAGTCAAAGCCATGGTTTTTCCAGTAGTCATGTATGAATGTGAGAGTTGAACCATAAAGAAAGCTGAGAGTGAACAAATTGATGCTTTTGAACTGTGGTGCTGGAGAAGACTCTTGAGAGTCCGTTGGACAGCAAAGAGATCAAACCAGTCAATCCTAAAGGAAATTAGTCCTGAATATTCATTGAAATGACTGATACTGAAACTGAAGCTCCAATATTTGGCTGCCTGATGTGAAGAACTGACTCATTTGAAAAGACCCTGATGCTGGGAAAGACTGAAGGCAGGAGGAGAAGGGGCAGGAGAGGATGAGATGGTTGGATGGCTTAATCCACATGAGTTTGAGCAAGCTCTTGGAGTTGGTGATGGACAGAGAAGCCTGGTGTGCTCCAGCCCATGGGGTAGTAAACAGTTGTACACAACTGAGTGACTGAACTAACTGAGGAAGGAAATGCTATTGCCAATTAAACTAAGAAAGGTGTCAATTAAAGGACGCTGCCTAAATTCACTGATAATAACAGGAAAATGTTTGCAAGAGTAAAATTTGAAAGAAGAGAAGAAATCACCCTCAGGCTAAATAACTTGAATGCAATATCATTTTGGTGTATATACTTCTAATCTATATTCAAAGCATAAAGTTTACAGTATTATTCTTAAACTGGTACTAATACTTTAATATATACTTTTTTTCTGTATATAATTAGAGCCTCTTGATGAAAGTGAAAGAGGAGAGATGAAAAAGTTGGCTTAAAGCTCAACATTCAGAAAACTAAGATCATGGCATCCGGTCCCATCACTTCATGGCAAATAGATGGGGAAACAGTTGTAACAGTGGCTGACTTTATTTTTCTGGGCTCCAAAATCACTGCAGATGGTAACTACAGCCATGAAATTAAAAGATGCTTGCACCTTGGAAGGAAAGTAATGACCAACCTAGACAGCATATTAAAAAGCAGAGACATTACTTTGCCAACAAAGGTCTGTCTGGTCAAGGCTATGGTTTTTCCAGTAGTCATGTATGGATGAGAGAGTGGACTGTGAAGAAAGTTGAGTGCCGAAGAATTGAGGCTTTTGAACTGTGGTGTTGGAGAAGATTCTTGAGAGTCCCTTGGACTGCAAGGAGATCCAACCAGTCCATCCTAAAGGAGGTCAGTCCTGGGTGTTCATTGGAGGAACTGATGTTGAAACTGAAATTTCAATACTTTGGCCAGCTGATGCGGAGAGCTGACTCACTTGAAAAGACCCTGATGCTGGGAAAGATTGAGGGCCAGAGGAGAAGGGGACGACAGAGTATTAGATGGTTGGATGGCATCACCGTCTTAATGGGCATGGGTTTGGCTGGACTCTGTGAGTTGGTGACGGACAGGGAGGCCTGGTGTGCTGCGGTTCATGGGGTTGCAGAGCCTGACACGACTGAGCGACTGAACTGAATTGAACTGAACTGAAGCTCATTTGGGCTTCCCCTATGGCTCAGCAGTAAAGAATGTTCCTGCAGTGCAGGAGACATGAGGGACTTAGTTTCAATCCCTGGGTGTGGAAGATTCCCTGGAGGGAGAAATGGCTACACACTCCAATATTCTTGCTGGGAAAATCCCATTGACAGAAGAACCTGATGGGCTACAGTCCACAGGGTTGCAAAGAGTTGGACATGACTGAGCCACTGAACAAATACACAATTAAGACTATTTATTAACTATTATAGTATACACAGTTTCCATGTTATTACATATAGCATAACTTGTCTCTTTTTTTAAAGACCTTTGCAGTTTCACATTTTTCTATTATTTAAAATAGTTTATCATCAAATGTGTATGATCTAGCAATTCCTCACTAGATCATACACATTTGATGATATCACACAAAGAAAAGAAAAACACAAATGGATGGACTTGGAGGGCATTATACTGAGTGAAATAAGACAAAGAAAGACAAATACCATATGATATCACTTATATGTAGAATCTGAAAATTACAGCAAACTAGTGAATATAACAATAACAAAGAAAGCAGATTCACAGATGCAGAGAACAAACTAGTGGTTACCAGTCGGGAGAGGAAGGATGAAGGGCACACAGGGATGGGGGAGTCGGAGGTACAAAGTTAGGTAGGTATAAAACAGGCTACAAGGATGTATTGTAAAATATGGGGAATAGAGCCAATATCTTGCAATAACTTAAAAATAAAAAAGGGAACATAATTTAGCAAATTTAGGTTTATTATTCTATCTATACATTCAACAGATAGAATGTAATTGTATTCCTCACTCCTTCTAGCCTCAGATTTTTTTTTTTTCCTACTTTACCTAGGGATATGTGGGTTCAATCTCTGGGCTGGGAAGATTCCCTAGGGATGGGAAAAGGCTACCCACTCCAGTATTCTGGCCTGGAGAGTTCCATGGACTGTACAGTCCATGGGGTCACAGAGTCAGATATGACTGAGTGACTTTCACTTTCACTTTAGCAATTATTAAAGGAAGTATAAAAAATTCCTACCATATTGGCAGATTTATCAACTCTGATTTTACTTCTACTGTTAATTTTTGCTTTCCATTTTGGGACTATTGTTATATACCTCCTTATTGAGAGATTTAGGAAACTAAATCCAGGTTGTTATCCCTAAAGCCGAATGACACCTTACAAATTATGAAAATATTGTTTATAAAATGTCAGAATAAGTAACCTTTTGAGCCTGAGCATGGCTATCTTAAAATTAGGGAAAACTGGGATTTCCCTGGTGGTCCAGTGGTTAAGATCTGCCTGCCAATGCAGGGGACACAGGTTCAATTCCTGGTTCAGTAAGATCCCATATGTCATGGGGCAACTAAGTCCCTGCATTTCACCTACTGAGCCCATGTGTGCTAGGGCCCATGCTTCACAATAAAAGAAGTCATTGCAATGAGAGGCTGTACACCGCAACTAGACAGTAGCCCCCGGTCGCCAACTAGAGAAGGCCTATGTGCAGCAATGAAGATCCAGAACAGCCAAAAATAAATAAATAAATAACTTTAAAAATATATGAAAAACTACTATTCCTAAATATACTTTTACTAATTGCCTATTATAGGAAAAGAATAATAATAATAACTATGTATCTACTAAGCATTTTACGCTCTTTATATAAACTAACAAATTAGGGAAATTTAACAGATAGTAGGACCTTTAAGTTTGTTTAAATAAGCCACTGATAGTAATAGAAGTAATTAACTCAGGGGTGTCCAGAGGATATCGACACATTTTGAAATCTGAATGGAGACAACATACTCTTCTCCATAATGTCTACTAGTACCACTCTCAATTCTGGGTTAGATTAGAGCTCTCACCCAGTAAGAAAATCCTGCTTTTCTTAAGGATATAAATAGTATATGAAATATATACCTTGAAAATTCTTATCAATCTAGCATTCTAAGAAAGTATTTCTTAAGCAGATCTTTAGATTTTTAATCCATACTCTTGGTATGGTAACTGCAACTCTGATTTAAGATATATATTAATTTCAGTGTCCCCAGATTAGACATGAATAACAGTAGCCATCCTAGATTATATGACTCCAGTCATCTTGTTTGAAAGGAAAATTAATGGGTCTAACTCTACTACTGAGCTCTATAAGAGTATCTGCTAAAATCACATAAACGACATCTAGATTTATTTATTAGATTAAAAGCTGAAGAAATTGTTGACATCTGAAACATTATTGTAAGTTTCAAGTACTTTCTAAGTTAAATGGCACTTTATTTTAAAATAAAATTTAATTATGTAAATTAAAAAACCTCAATAGGCCAATGGAAGACAGAAGTAAAGAAAAATGCATTTATAATAATGTGTATATATCATATGACACTTTAAAATTGAGATTAGTAAGCACTAGGAATTCTCATAAGGCTTAAAAAACATTTTGACTAGGTATATAACTGTAAAGAAAACAAAGAAGGAAAAAATGTTGTCATTGTTTATTTCTTTTTTAAATAGTGGAAGGCCAGATCTCTGAATTCCACTGCACAGAAAATCATGAGCCAGGAATAATTCATGTCCATGTTAATGGAACAAACAAAAGCTGCATGTTACTTGTCATGGATTCTGTTTCTTTTGATTAGAAAAGAGCAACAGAAAAAATATCAACAACTAAAAAGTAATATATTGCATTTAGCCAGTATATGTATTTCCACACACTAGCTGCTATCTTTAGATAAAAACAGATCAGTCTATTTTGTGATCCATCATTTGTTTTTATGTATTATTTTATCAAAAGTAAGTCACCATGTTCTTTAAGCAGATTTTTTAATATGGTTTATTAACTGATTTTTAATGTTAAATGTTTAAAGTTTATTTAGGAAGATAAATGGAGAAGGCAATGGCACCCCACTCCAGTACTCTTGCCTGGAAAATGCCATGGATGGAGGAGCCTGGTGGGCTGAAGTCCATGGGGTCACTAAGAGTTGGACATGACTGAGTGACTTCACTTTCACTTTTCACTTTCATGCATTGGAGAAGGAAATGGCAGCCCACTCCAGCGTTCTTGCCTGGAGACTCCCAGGGACGGGGGAGCCCGGTGGGCTGCTGTCTATGGGGTCGCACAGAGTTGGACATGACCGAAGTAACTTAGCAGCAGTAGCAGTAGGGAAGATAAATAGGAAGAAATTCTAATCCTCTTATTTCATATTGTGAAAAATCACATGAAAAGAGTTTGGGGTTAAAAATAAGAGAGTCAGATATCAATGCATATTGGAAGATATTAGAAGAATATATTTATTTTTGAGGTATCTCCAGGGTTCATCTCATTTTATAGTGCATTTAAAACAATAGTTCCAGTAACTGTTTAAAGCTGGTTACATAAATATGTGCTTATCACCTTTCCCTGTCTGATACCCCTGTAAAAATAGAAAAGAAAAACACTTAAAAAAAAAAGAGCCCTAAGTCGTGTCCGACTCTTGCAACCGCATGGACTGTAGCCTGCCAGGTTCCTCTGTCCATGGGATTCACCAGGCAAGAATACTGGAGTGGGTTGCCATTTCCCTCTCCAGGAGATTTTCCTAATCCAAGAATCAAACCCTAGGCAGATTCTTTACTGACTGAGCTACACGGGAAACCCCAACTAGGTGTAGTTCTTAAGGACAAAGGACCAGAGATGGGACTTCAGTGGATGAGATTTTTGCAAATTTTTAAACATGGAAAGTGACTGGGGAGTATAACGTGTGTTGTTATTTGGTTGCTACGTCATGTCCAAGTCTTTGCAACCCCACGAACTACAGCATATCAGGCCTCACTGTCGTCCACTATATCCCAAAATTTGCCTAAAATATGAGTAGTAGAGTATAAAAAGGAAAAGTTTGGTTTTGGTTAGAGAAGAAAAATTCACATGGCAGAACCACAGATGGACTCCTAGCTTAGGTACACCCATTATGGCAAAGGGCAGGAGTAACATGGGCTCCAAACAGGGTGAGGGCATAGAATGAGAGTTTTAAAAGGAAGGACTGATCACTAACTCCTACAAAATATAAGAAGATTCTTCCTAGAAAAAAAAAATTCTTGGGGAAGATACAAACTGCATATTGGCATTTGAGTATCTTCAATAAAACAGCTCCCTAACTGCCCAAAATGTCACCTGCACTCCCATTCAGAGCTTCTGATCATTGCTTCACTCATGAAAATGAATGGAAAATCAGGCACCACTGGATATGTGAAACTTCCCCAGTATGAAAGAGAGGTAAACATAATAAAGTGTAAACAAGGAAAATAGAATAAAAACTGATGGTGTGTTATAAGTTACTTCACCCATCAAGAACATTCTTGATGCTTGAAAGAATGAGAAAATAAGAAAATTAGAGAGAATAGTGGAAATTAAAATCATAGCTAAAAAAAATACTCAGTAGAGACTTGAAACACAGATAGGTATAGTTGAGGAAGTCTGCTAGAAAACAGAACAAATCCACATCTACAAAGAACAAACCAGATGCCAAATATATGAGTTTAATGCTTAAGATGGTAAAAACTTAATCCAGGGTTTCCATAAGTAATTAAGAGCAACTCCAGAGAGTATAAGAGAACTTAAATGAAGAAAACTGCACAAAAATACTACAAAAGATTTTTCAAAGAACTAACATCTCCAGACTGAAAGAGCCTGTATGTGTGCAGCACATTAACATGTAATTCCAAGGTAGAATCCTTCTGACATGGAATTGGTCAGGAGTAGTGCTGTTGGCTGAAGCATAGTAGAGTAATACCTTTAAAATTCATAGGGAAAAATATTTTTTTACCTTACACTATGATGCCCAGATTACTTATTTATTGCATTTATTGGAAAGACATATTCAGATATAAAAGAAAATATAACTCATCTGCAGTTCCCACTCTCAATTAGGAAGTAAATGGAAGGTTTGTTCCAGCAAAATGAAGATGGCAAATAAAGATGAAGATTCTTTGTAATTAAAGTTAAAAGCTCTTACACAGCAAAGGAAACCATAAGCTAGACAAAAAGACAAGCCTCAGAAAGGGAGAAAATATATGCCAACTAAGCAACTGCCAAAGGTTTAATCTCTAAAATAGACAATTAGCTCAATATATATAAAAATATAAAAAAAAATCAGCAGATGATCTAAAACGACATTTTTCCAAAGAAGACATACCAATCGCAAACAGGCAAATGAAAAGATGCTAAACATCACTAATTATTAGAGAAAGATAAATCAAAACTGCAAAGGTAAAACAAAACTACCTCACACCAGCCGCTATGGCCATCATCAAGATATCTACAAATAATGAATGATGGAGAGGATGTGGAGAAAAGGGAACCCTCCTCCTCTGCTGATGGGAATGTAAACTGGTACATACTATGCAGAACAGTATGGAGGTTCCTTAAAATACTAAAAACAGAACTCCAGTATGACCTGGAAAGCTCATTCTTAGGCATATATCCAGATAAAATCATAATTCAAAAAGATAATAAACCCCAATGTTCATTGCAGTACTACTAGCCAGGATGTGGAAGCAACATAAATATCCATCAACAGAAGAATAGATAAAGAAGATATGATACATATATATAATGGATATCACTCAGCCATAAAAAGGAACCAAACTGTATCAGTTTCAGAGATGTGGACGGAACTAGAGATTGTCATACAGAGTGAAGTAAGTCAGAAAGAAGAAAATAAATATTATATATTAACACATGTATGTGGAATCTAGAAAATGGAAGAGTTGATCTTATTTGCAAAGCAGATATAGAGACACTGATGTGAGAACATATGTATGGATACTAAAGGGGCAAAGGGGGTAGGAGGAACTGGGGGATTGGTACTGACATATACACACTACAATCTATAAAATAGATAACTAACGAGAACATATTGTATAGCACAGGAAACTCTATTCAGTGGTCTGTGGTGACCTAACTGGGAAGGAAATCCAGAAAAGAGGGGACATATATACACTCATTTGGCTGATTCACTTTGCTGTACAGCAGAAACTGATATAGCAGTATAAAGCAACTATATCCAATTAAAAAAAGAAAAAGAGGAAGATTCTGTGATAGAGAAAACAATGGCTTTAACTGAATTAAATGACCAGGATAAAGGATGAGTTTCATGTATCAATCCAGTGGAAGCAAGAGAACAGGATTAGGAACGCAGGGACTCAAATAGCAGAACCTGAATACACTGGATGACGTGCTAGTCTTGGAACAGTCTGAAGCAGGATGTATTACTTTTTAAAAATTTTTATTTTTATTTTCTGTCAAGGGCCAAATAATAAATATTTTAGGCATGTGGAACATCCCGACTCTATAGCAATGACTTAATTCTGCAGTTGGAACACAAGGGCTGCTGCTGCTGCTGCAGCTGTAGACAATAAGTAAACAAGTCTTATTTATTGGGCTATGTCCCAATAAAACAAGCAATCTGGCCTGTGGGCTGTAGTTTGCTAAAACCTGCTGTGGAGGGGCTCAGCTATGAATTCTCAGCAGTATTACCAAGAGGACCTACAAGAACAAACCTACTCTGCAAAAGGTGGCATCATTAAAAAGGACTTACACAATTCAGCAGTCAGGTTAAACCTGGCTCCTTTATCAATTTTCAGCTTTGTAAAAAATGACATCTCAGTACCAGGAGTACCTCTATTAGAAATCTAAGCAAATAGGGCCCAAACATTTTATAGACACTGCATAGTAATTTGAAAATAAGCTGCTTTTACATTTTTGCTTTGATTATAGCTAAGAAACTACCATAAGTATAAAAAATAGCATGTATATTTGTTGGAATAATATACAGAGATTTAAATATAACATTTAAAGTTATAAAATGCACTTCCAAAGATTAACAACTATATTGAGAGGAGAGGTGGGTGTCTAAGGAAGCTAAATCTTTATCTATGATAAGAGGAAGTCAATAGACAATGTCTAAAGTGAAAATGGATATGGAAGTAATCATGAGAATTACAAAAACAAGATGAGTTAATAAGTACTGCCTCAGATGAATAGGGCTTGGAGTTGAAATAGAGAGTCTAGAGGAAGAATGGAATGCTTGTGCTTTTCATTATAAGTCTTGCTATTTTTTAAAAAAGTTAGATATATGCAAGCCACTTTGGTTTTGAAATTGAAAGTTTTGATTATTGCTTTAGTGTTAAACAGTATGGAGTAGAAATAAAAGGCATCACTGTTCTCCAGCACTATGAGCATTTGTTCCATCAATCAACAAAGGAATTTTAACAGGCTAACACATCAAATATAAGATAAAAAGTCACATTTGTTTTTTTCAATTTACTTAAAAAAATGTAACTCCCCCTTTTTAAAGATGATAATCACTTCAGTTTTACTTTATAACTTTATAAAAAACAGAATGATGTCCTGATTGCCAAACAAAATAAATATTAATGTTAATATAGACTATGCTGCTGCTGCTAAGTCACTTCAGTTGTGTCCGACTCTGTGCAACCCCATAGACGGCAGCCCAACAGTCTCCCCTGTCTCTGGGATTCTCCAGGCAAGCACACTGCAGTGGGTTGCCATTTCCTTCTCCAATGCATGAAAGTGAAAAGGGAAAGTGAAGTTACTCAGTCGTGTCCAACTCTTCACAACCCCATGGACTACAGGCTACCAGGCTCCTCCATCCATAGGATTTTCCAGGCAAGAGTACTGGAGTGGGTTGCCATTGCCTTCTCCAAACATAGACTATAGGCCTCTTTTATTGAAGAGTCTTAATATGTGGTGTTGGAGAAGACTCTTGAGAGGCCCTTGGACTGTAACGAGATCCAACCAGTCCATTCTGAAGGAGATCAACCCTGGTATTTCTTTGGAAGGAATGATGCTAAAGCTGAAGCTCCAGTACTTTGGCCACCTCATGCGAAGAGTTGACTCACTGGAAAAGACTCTGATGCTGGGAGGGATTGGGGGCAGGAGGAGAAGGGGACGACCGAGGATGAGATGGCTGGATGGCATCACGGACTCGATGGACGTGAGTCTGAGTGAACTCCGGGACGTGGTGATGGACAGGGAGGCCTGGCGTGCTGTGATTCATGGGGTCACAAAGAGTCGGACACAACTGAGAGACTGAACTGAACTGAACCGAACTGAACTGAATTGAATATGTTTGGGTAGAAACTTCATTTGTTCTCTTAGCCAGGTATTAGTTTCTGCAATAACTGGATCCACTGCCAACAAGGAGCTGAGTAAAGATTTTTTATCTTTACTTACAACTTTATGAGGCAAGATGTTGTGGCCTACTCTTGAAAAGAATTCCCTTTTCACTTTCCTTTCACTCTCCTGGTCATGAACAGTTAGAAAGTGAGCACTGCATTTTGTGGATTTGCTTCCCATTCTGCAGGGTTCTATACTGCAAATAACCTCTTTACGTCTCAGGTCATTTCTTGTTTTCATAGCAAGTATAGTTAAGGGTATAAAAAATGTTACTTAGTATGTCAAGAGCATTTCTCTTTCTGTAGAAGTCAAATAACATCTAAATACAACGTAAATACCCAGAATACTCTCTAAAACTGCGGATTCAGATTGCATTCACAAACAAGAGAAAAAATGGCCCACTTTCATTCTTGGCTTGACTACTACTGGATTCTTCCATATTGATCTCAACAGGCCAAATTTTCTCTTAAATATTCCTGTATTGTGTATCTTAGTCATTCTGATTAGAACCTGAATTTTTTTCTCCCTGTGTGTCTTACTGAATATTACAAAACAGTAATAATCAAAACAGCATCATACTGACACAAAGACACACATACGGATCAATGAAACAAAATAGCTGAGAAATAAACCCATATATCTATGGCCCAATTCATCTTTGACAAAAGAGGCAAGAATATACACCAGTAAAAAGACAGTCTCTTCAACAAAGTGGTTTTGGGGAAGTTGGACAGCTGCGTGAAAATCAATGAAGTTTGAACACACCCTCTCACCATATACAAAAATAAACTCAAATTGGCTTAAAGCTTTAAACATAAGAAATGACTCCATAAAAACTCCTAGAAGAGAACACAGGCAAAACACTCTCTGACATAAATCATACCAATGCTTTCTTAGGTCAGCTACTCCCACCCCAAGGCAATAGAAATAAAAGCAAAAAATAAACAAATGGGACCTAATTTGTAAGTTTTACACAGCAAAGGGAACTACAAACACACACACACACACAAAGAAAAGCTACAGAATGGGAGAACATATTTGCAAATGATGCAACTGACAAGGACTTAATTGCAAATCTCTAATTGCATCCATGTTGCTGGGCATGGCATTTCATTCTTTTTATGTCTGAGTAGTATTCCATTGTGGAGAAGGAAATGGCAACCCACTCCAGTGTTCTTGCCTGGAGAATCCCAAGGACGGGGGAGCCTGGTAGGCTGCTGTCTATGTGGTCGCACAGGGTCAGACATGACTGAAGCGACTTAGCAGCAGCAGCAGCAGCAGTATTTCATTGTATATACAATGCATATACAGTTGTATATTCCAAATATACAAACAGCTCATATAACTCAACAACAAGAAAACCAAAACAGCCCAATTAAAAAATGGGCAGAAGACCTAAAGAGACATTTTTCCAAAGAAGTATAGATGGCCAATAGACACATGAAAAGATGCTCAGCATAGCTAATTATGAGAAACACAAATCAAAACTACAGTAAGATACCACCTCATGTTGGTCAGAATGGCCATCATTAAAAAAAGCCTACAAATAACAGAAGCTGGAGAGAACTAGAAAAAAGGGAACTCTTCTACACTGTTGGAGGGAATGTAAGTTGGTGCAGCCACTATGGAAAATAGTATGGATATTTCTCAGGAAACTAAAAATAGAATTATCATATGATTAAGCAATCCCACTCCTGGGCATATACCCAGGCAAACTATAATTCAAAAAGATCATGCGGTGGGAATGCAAACTAGTACAGCCACTATGGAGAACAGTGTGGAGATTCCTTAAAAAATTGCAAATAGAACTACCTTATGACCCAGCAATCCCACTGCTGGGAATACACACCGAGGACACCAGAATTGAAAGAGACACATGTACCCCAATGTTCATCGCAGCACTGTTTATAATAGCCAGGACATGGAAACAACCTAGATGTCCATCAGCAGATGAATGGATAAGAAAGCTGTGGTACATATACACAATGGAGTATTACTCAGCCGTTAAAAAGAATTCATTTGAATCAGTTCTGATGAGATGGATGAAACTGGAGCCAATTATACAGAGTGAAGTAAGCCAGAAAGAAAAATACCAATACAGTATACTAACACATATATATGGAATTTAGGAAGATGGCAATGACGACCCTGTATGCAAGACAGGAAAAAAGACACAGATGTGTATAACGGACTTTTGGACTCAGAGGGAGAGGGAGAAGGTGGGATGATTTGGGAGAATGGGAATTCTAACATGTATACTATCATGTAAGAATTGAATCGCCAGTCCATGTCTGACGTAGGGTGCAGCATGCTTGGGGCTGGTGCATGGGGATGACCCAGAGAGATGTTGTGGGGAGGGAGGTGGGAGGGGGGGTCATGTTTGGGAACGCATGTAAGAATTAAAGATTTTAAAATTAAAAAAAAATAAATAAATAAAATTGACTCAAAAAAAAACAAAACAAAAAGATCATGCACTTCTATGTTCACAGAAGCACTATTCACAATAGTTAAAACATGGAAATTACCTAAATGTCCATTGATAAATGAATGGATAAGAAAGATGTAATACATGTATACAATGGAATACTACTCAGACATAAAAAGAATGAAATGCCATGCCCAGAAACATGGATGCAATTAGAGATTGGTTAAGTGAAGTAGCTGAAGTAAATCAGAAAGAGAAAGACAAATATTATATATCACTGATAAGTGAAATCTAGAATATGACACAAATTAAACAGAAACAGAATCAAGAGTAGAGACTAGACTGGTGGTTGTTAATGGGGAGGGTGGTGGAGAGGGATGCATTCAGAGTTTGGGATTAGTAGATGGAAACTGGTATATATAGAATGGATAACAATAGGTTCCTACTGTAGAGCCCAGGGAACTGTATTCAACCTCCTGGGATAAACTATAATGGAAAGGAATACAAAAAAAGAATGTATATAAATATAAAGCCCAGTCATTTTGCTATACAGCTGTAAACACAAAACTGTAAATCTACTATGAATGTTCTTCAACTAAAAACACAAACAAACAAAAGACACTATGGGGTAGCACAGAGTCGGACATGACTGAAGCGACTTAGCAGCAGCAGCAGCAGCAGCAGCAGCAGCAGCAGCAGCAGCAGCAGCAGCAGCAGCAGAGTTTTCTCTGATAAAGTAATAATGCCCTGGGATTGAAGAAAGTGAGGGAATGAAAAAGGAGTCAAAGTGTTACTCAGTGGGTCACCAAGTACAAAAGTGTTGAGATGGGAGTCCATGAGACATGTTTGAAAAAGAGGAAGGAAGCCACTAGTTCTAAAGAGCAGTAAGCAAGGGAGATTTTGCGGGAGATGAAGTTGAAGAGAGCTTTACCCTGAGGCAGGGAGGGATTAGAAGGGAGTTCCCTGGTGGTACCATGGTTAAGAATCCATCTGCCAATGTAGGGTACACAGGTTCAATCCCTGCTCTTAGAAGATCCCACATGCCTCAGAGCCACTGAACCACAACCACTGAGCCCATGTACCCTAACTATTGAAGCCCATGCCTAGAGCCTGCACACCATAAGAAATAGCAGAGCAGCTGCTACCCATTACAACTAGAGAAAGCCTGTGTGCAGCAACAAAGATGGAGAGGAGCAAAAATAAAAAGCGATTAGAGGGTTTTGAGCAGACTGACACAATCTGGTTAACAGTCCAAGGGCTCTTCAAGAGCTGTGGGTAGAAAACACACTACAGTGGGGCTAAGGTGGGAGAAAGGAGGCCAGGAGAGATGTTGGTGGGATGCACAAGGGTTAGTGTTGTGAAGTGTTAAAAGATGGCTGAAATCTGTGATACATTTTCAAGGCAGAGCTGATAGGGTCTGCTGAAAGATTGCTGGGGCATGAAAGAAATGTGAATCATGCTTTAAATGAGGGAAATCTGTGATTGCACCTTAAAGAATGACTTCATGACAATAGTTAATATCCATACCAATCAATGTTGGTCCCACTAAGGCAGCTGGTTTTTTTGGTGAATTAATGCACAAAGAGCTAGGTAGTGGTAGTAGTGACAACCCCTACAGATTATGAACATTTATCAGCAGGTTGGATGCAGTGTTCACATCAGGAAGCTGGGAAATGACTGCTGATAAAAGATCAACAGAAGGCAGAAATACAAGTAAGAAACAGCCAAATTCACCTAAGATAGGTGGAAACTGGTAATGCAGGATAGTTTAAGAAATAGCAATTGTTCAAGTGTTGGAAGAAGATACCTTCTGAAGGAAGTGTAGATTCATAAAAAAGTGGCTTATAATAAAGTAATGGTTAATAAGAATATAGGTGCTGAAACCAGAATACTCTGGTATTAATTTTGACCAAATAATTTAATCTGTCTTAATTTCCTTGTCTGTCAAGTGGACTTTTATCAATCTTGTGATAGCATTAGGAGGACTGAAAGATGATAATATAAATAAAGCTTACCTCAAGCTTATAAATTTTAATAACTCTTGCTTATTATTATTACCAAAGAGAGACTACCTTTCTTGATAGGATGAAGGAAGGGAGTTAAACATGATAGATTCTGGCAGGAACAAAATATCAAAGGTTTCCATTTAAACAAAGAACTGCATTAGACCACCTGGAAAGCCCTCACGCTTCAAGTTCTAAACAATCTCTACATAACACACTTTCCCATCCTGTGAGTTTATTTATTTCATCATGAAAGTGATAAATGAGGAGCTGTAAAGATCATAAATACCTGCCTTGCTGCTGTTTCCATCTTTCAAAAATCATCAGGAACTGTTACTTCGATTTAGTTCTGAATAAAGCCCTCTGAAGTGTGAACTTGGGAAAAACTGATCATTTTAATTTTAAGATACATAATAGCCTAGGAAAAAGTCTTGTTTATGATTGTAGATGTTAAACTTCAGAGTGGCAATTTAAAAAATGTCCACGGATTGGGTGCAAATTCATGATCAGAGATTTTATAAAGAATGAGGGATCAGTACCTATAAGACACAGAATTCCAACAATACAAACACAATTATCTATCCCAATAAAGAAAAAATTAGAAAGTGTACTAAGTCATTGCTGCACAGGGAGCTCTGAGCTCACACAGCTAAATTTTAAGGCACAACAACTTGGGGATAACATTGGAAAGGACAAGTCTATTGGCTCATCTAACTGAGATGAAGAAGGGCCTGGAGAATTTAGGAAAATGCACCTGTATAAACATAATGAAATTTAATAGGAATATTTATGAAGTAGGACTATGAGAAAACATATACAAGTCTAGGTAGATAATGCATATGGCTTATATAGAAACATAGTGTGGGCATATAAATAAAATACAGCCTTACACTCAGCATCATAAAGTCAGTTGGACAAGTACAGAAACAGGCCTGGCTTAAAAGCAACTCCTTTGAGAGAGACCAGAGGGGATAAGCTGCTGGTAAACTGTTCCAGTGCCAACAGTGTCTGGCAGATGTTCAAAAAGCAAATGCAAACCCAGGCTGCATTAATTGAGGCCCAGCAGGAAAGGTGCTAGCTTTGGTCTCTGTGCTGATTAGAAAATATTTGGAATATTAGGCTCAATTCTGAAAAGATTTAGAGAAAAACTCTAGTTCTCCCAAGGAAGGTTATCAGAATGATGAAGTATCCAGAAGTCATGTCAGACAGAAATGGTTGAAAGGTTTAGACAATTTAGGCAGTAAAAGGATGATTTATGAGGTTCACACATGTTGGCTTCAAATCTTTGAAGGGTCATGGAGTAGAATAGAAGAAGGCTTAGGTTTACTGTGTATAAGTTCCATTTTGCAGAACAAGTACCAGTGGGTAGTGTTGTAAGATTACATACAGGGCTATAAGGAAGCATATTCACAAAGATTCTCGATTTATTGGAACTGCTTCTAAGGGAACAGTCTTCTCAGTAAGGTAGTGAAGACTTTCACTGGCAGTGTTCTGATAAAAGGTGGATGGTCAATTAGAATTTATTTTATTTCATTTGCTTCTCATAACAATCATGAATTAGAAAGGCATTTTATGTTTATTTTTATTAGTTGCCCAATAAAAGCAAAAAAAAAAATCTCTGTTCTTTAGTCGTTATAAATTTTCTAAGTCATAAAAGAACGCTGAGCAATGAAGAACTGATGCTTTCGAACTGTGGTGCTGGAGAAGAATCTTGAGAGTCTTGTGGACTGCACAGAGATGAAATCAGTCAATCCTAAAGGAAATAAACCCTGAATATTCATTGGAAGGACTGATTCTGAAAATGAAGCTTCAATACTTTGGCCACCTGATGCAAAGAGCCAGCTCATTGGAAAACACCCTGACTCTGGGAAAGATTGAGGTCAGGAGGAGAAGGGGGTGACAGAGGATGAGATGGTTGGATGGCATCATCGACTCAATGGACATGAGTTTGAGCAAAGTCTGGTTGATACTGAAGGACAGGGAAGCCTGGCATGCTGCAGTCCATGGGGTCACAAAAAGTCAGACACATGACTGAGTGACTGAACAGCAACAAATTTCTCAAACAGCTACTATGATGAGGCAAATTGTAAGATTAGGCATTACATTGATATATGTAAAACAGCTGCTGCTGCTGCTGTCGCTTCAGTCATGTCTGACTTTGTGCGACCCCATAGACAGCAGCCCATCAGGCTCCCCCGTCCCTGGGATTCTCCAGGAAAGAACACTGGAGTGGGTTGCCATTTCCTTCTCCAATGCATGAAAGTGAAAAGGGAAAGTGAAGTCACTCAGTCGTATCCAACTCTTCGCGACCCCATGGACTGCAGCCTTCCAGGCTCCTCCGTCCATGGGATTTTCCAGGCAAGAGTACTGGAGTGGGGTGCCATCGCCTTCTCCAGTGATGTGAAACAGCACATGTACACTAAATGGCCCCCAAAATAAGATCTAGTGTTGAAATATAAGTAAAATAAAATTACCTTAAAGCTGATTAACATTGATAATCAACCTAAGCTCTTAGGTGTGCGAAGAATAAATTAATGACTAATTTACAATGATTTTACATTAAGATATTAAATAAATTTCTTTTGTTAGACTCATTTCATCTTATGGCTTACTAGGTTTAAATAAAAAATAAACATATATATAATAATTATAGCCTCACGAGATGCAGGAACATTAAATTTTGAGCTCTTTAAAAAGAAAAAAGAAAATCATTTGTTGATTTGGGCAAAGTTCTTACTGTACTAACAAAAATGAAAGTTTATTTTTAATTACTAATTTTAAACAAACCCCAAATTTCATGGCTATCATTCCAGGTACCTAAAGCATTGGATTCTGAATTTTTCATGAGCAGCTATTTATATCATAAAATATTTAGAGATTTGGGCACATAGCATCATTTTTCTTATCTTTATCAATTGAATATAAAAATTATATCTTTTTTTTACTTAATATTCATGTTTCCACCCTTTTATTGAATATCTATGACAGATCCTCCATATGTGTTATCTCTAATCCTTACATTAATTCTGCAAGATAGCTATTATTATTATGCATTTATTTTGTAGACGAAGAAAGCAAACTTCTGAGGATCAGGAAACTGCAGAAGGTCACTGAATGAATTAGCAGCAAAGCTGAGATTTAAGCCTGGGTCTGCCTGCCATCAGTCTGTCTTTTTTATTCATTTCATACTGTTTAGGGAGAATGGGTTGTAGAATAAAATCCATATATTATGGCAAAACAAGAAAAATTTAAACAAAAATTCTTTTCTGCCCGTTTTGACCTCCTCTATCCCACCACTGTGTATTGTATTTTTGCATTATCAACCAGACCCGCCCGCCCCCATGGGCAGAAATACTGCTCAACCATTAACAGGGACATTCTCCTAGCACAAAGACAACTCTTTAAAAGATAACATTTCTTCTTCAGCTTGTAAGGAGTCACGTGACCCACTATGATGTCGCTTAGATCTGGAATATACAAAAAGTCAATAATATGTAATTTGATGTACAGCCCTCAAAAAACTTATAGAACTGTGCCTTGATTTCTAACAGGTAGAATAATTTCCAGCGTTTTCTGAGATGCTTGTCCCAGGTTAAAAACCTCAAATTTGGCTCAAATAAAATTTTCCATTTATTTCTTAGATTGACTGGTTTAATTTTTTTGTCCCAAAAGTGTAAAGCCCATCTTTCATTTCATTATTTGATTTAGAAAACTATGAAATTATTGAGTAAAAGGCACAAAAGTCTCGCCAGAATCTGTTGTTGATCCTACTTTCAGTCTACTGGTTGGGCAAAGGAGTTTCCAAGAATAAAAAGGAAAATGAATCTGACCTCTCTCACAAACTCTTTAAGTTGCAAGAAAAGGAGAAAATCTATATCTGATAAGATCATCTCATCTAAATATAGAGGAAATGAGCCATAAATTCAAATTCATTTTTGCAAAAACTGAATTGTGAAACCAAAGCTGGCATACTGCCTACATTTCTCATTATAAAAGATGTACTATGGCTGTAGAAGAGGAACAAAAACAGAAAAGGGGATGAGAGAATTTAAAATTCATGAGTTTTAATCTAAAAATACTAGATTTTTGGTGAGTGAGGTGGCTGGCTGGGGAATGCCAGAGGAATTAAGAAAGGCATATACAGTAAGCAGTGTGCCTTGCATATTATCATGTGTGACTATGAGCTCAAATAGGAAGGACAATATATTAGGATGAAAAAACTCACTGATTTGACACTCACTTTTTATATCCTTTTTTTTTTTTTTTTGGTCCTTTTGACTTTCTTTTACCTGTAGATGATTGCTGAGAAACCAACAGTTAAAACTTCCTGACTTTTCAAGGAAAAGGAAAAATATGGTGACCGTAAGCCAGGAGAAGAGAAAGCTGATAGCGGAGGCAGTAATGAGTTTTGTATAGATAAAGGGATAGAATATGAATGACAGGGAGAGATTATGCATTTCCACTGAGACTAGGGAAAGAGGGAAAGAGAGAGATTGTGCATTTCCATTGAGACTAGGGAAAGAAGGCAAGTCAAATATAAGAAGGGTGCCCTATGGACTTAGAGACACAAGAATGATTTTTTTCAGTGAAATAATGTTTCAAAATTATAGATACCCTGCAAGTGTTTCATAGAATGGTTTAGGTTCAGTACTGCCCTGAAAAAGGAATAGCCTTTCAATGACCTTTTTCAGCTCACGATTAAAATTTTGATTACTAGTTTTCTCATTATCTCTCAAGATATATGTAGAATCTGACTTGGCGCTTTTAACTTGGGAATTTCTGTTTTACAGTCTTCTGCCCACAGTATTTCATTTTATGATGCAGAAAGTCAGGGGAGATAGATGATCTTGATAGTCTCCTCTGCAACAGAGCTCCTCACTTCATTTAAATGGAAATGTGCATTTTCATGGAAATTCAGGCCTGTATTGATGAACAAAGATAAGCTGCCACTATTAAATATAATAGTGATATAAAAAAAAGTGTTCTAGAAAACGTATTTTTAAAAATAGTAAAATTTACACTGACAGGAAAAACATTTTTTTAAGAATATATGCATAAGGCAATATGTATAGCCTAGAAATAGGATAAATTAAATTTTCTAAAATCTGTCCCATAGTATTTGAATGGTTATAAAGTTGAAAACCCAGGACAAAGGTTGTGAATGGCAGGGTGAATACATATGTCTTTGATAAGCACAGCGACTTAATATGAATAAACTAATTAGCACAGTGCCTTTTTATAAGTAGATATTAGTCATGTAATAAACATTTTCCAGTAGACTTGTTAAGAAATGTCATGGGTTAGGTGTGGTATTATTTTCCACACTCTTTTCTGTTTTAAAATTTTAATGTGACTATTTTGGGGTTCACTTTTTAATAACACATTTAAGAAATACTTGATATACATGGCTTCCCTGGTGGTTCAGACAGTAAAGAGTCTGCCTTCAATGTGGGAGACCCCGGTTTGATCCCTGGGTCAGGAAGATCTGCTGGAGAAGGAAATCACAATCTGCTCCAGTATTCTTGCCTGGGAAATCCCATGGATGGAGGAGCCTGGCAGACTCCATGGGGTCACAAAGAGTAGGACAGGACTGAGCAACTTCACTTTCATTTTTAATGATAATACATAGTTTCTCCCAACTAGAAACCTGCAAAGCATTCTTAACTATTTCTTTGCCAAAAAACATGCAGGTCATGGAGATTCTTCCTCAGCAATGACTTGTGAATCTAGGTATCCTTCTCACTGCTACTCTCAGTGGCTTCATGGGATCTGATATTAACATCTTTCACCTGACAGTTGCCAAGATCTGATATCTCACCTCTCTTTCCAATCCTCCCCACAACACTCCCCTCTCTACAGAATCTACATTTCCCCTTCAGTCACTGAATTTACTCTTCCAATGGGAATAGGGATACCTAATGCACACAGATGAGGAGGAAATGGAATCTGAGAAGAAACAAATAGGTGGGGGAAAAATAAAGAATATGAAACAACCAGAGGAAAGTATTTACAGTAAAACATTGGGCAAGTAACAAGTTGTGCAATTACATTCCTGAGGTTCAGGGCAGGTCATCCCAGTATGTGCCACTCTGGCAACATGGAGTATTTTGAACTGAGGATAATCAAGGCCCAACAGACTGAAGGAGATCCTTATACCATTCCCTTAACTGTCTCAGCCCACTTAGATGGAGGGCCTGGTCCAGAAGAGAGCTAACACAAAGTTAACTACAAAGACTAAGGGTTAGTTGCCTAAACTTGCAGGGGAGTGGGGGCAGGGCCTAGAGATCAAATTCTTCTGTAACCCATCATCTCTGTAAGGCTTGGCAAATGTTTGCTTACTGAAAGTCTGCTCTTTCTATCCTCTATGAATAGTCTTCCTTCCTTTGAAACCCCAGACCCCACCCTCTTCTTCTCAGCTCAAAATGGCATACAAGCTTCAGTTGCCTGCCTGTCAGGGGGAGCCTCTCGTTATCCTCTGTGGGGTTTTTGTAGTACACAATTAGATTTGTTTTCTCCTATTAACCCATCTTACGCCAATCTGGTTAACAGACCAGCCAAAGACCCTAGAAGGATGGAGGAAAACTTTTCCTCCCTTACAATGTCATGAATGTTAGAAAACTATTAATTCCTTAGATTGATGATGATGATGAAAGTCACTCAGTTGTGTCCAACTCTTTGCAACTCCATGTTCTATACAGTCCATGGAATTCTTCAGGCCAGAATACTGGAGTGGGTAGCCTTTTCCTTCTCCAGGGGATCTTCCCAAACCAGGGATTGAACCTAGGTTTCCCACATTAGGCAGATTCTTTACCAGCTGAGCCACTAGGGAAGCCCAAGAATACTGGAGTGGGTAGCTTATCCCTTCTCCAGTGGATCTTCCTGACCCAGGAATCAAACTGGGGTCTCCTGCATTGCAGGCTTTTTCCATACTGCTGCTGTGGGAAGTACCCACATATTCATTAGACTTTCCCAAGTAAATAGAGTTTTAGGAATGTGACTTAATGAAGTTAACCAACAGTAGAGTAGTACAGGCTAGGGGCACAAAGAGGGAAGTTATAACACAATAGCTTTTTCTCATACAGCATTTTTATTTTTATGATTCTTCTGAAGATAGACAGTAAAAGATCACTTGGCCTATTGTTTGAAAGTTGAAATAGTTGAAGATGAATAAATATAAGAGACACTGATGTTAACTCTATATATCTATACTTCTTTCTTTGCCAAATGGAAAGAATCCCATTGTGACTTGTAGAGTTCAGACAGGTTAGGGAGATCATGACATTAAAATAGTCTCTTTAATAGTTATTGCTTGCTTTGGCAGTATCTGTCATATTTTTATAGGATAAAATTATATTTTGGTTAAAACCCAAACAATAAAGAAAAACTGAATGTATCTGCTTTGCAAACTACAGAATGTCACCTGCACTAGCCATCTGGCTCTACGAGGATTGAGTCATAAGCCACTGCAGCCACTGACCTCTAATATACCCTAAAAGGATTTCAGGGGAGAGATCAGGAATGAGGCACTCTGTGCTCTGGGAAAACTGGCAGAACAAGACTTCAGTGAGTTAATTTTTTGGAGAAATTTTTTATGAACCTGGATTCTTGTATCTTCCCAAACTTAGAAAAGCACTAAAACCATTAACTAAGATAATTGTGCCTCATGACTGGCAGCTACCTTCTAGGGAGATAGGACATGTTTGTCTGGTTGTAGGTACCCCATTTGTCAAATCCCCATTTACTTTTTCATAACAGTTTCTCAGAGCTATTGAGAGGCTGTCTTCCAGGCTACAGTTTTTAATAAGACAATGAATGAACTCAATTTACAGTTTCTAAATTGTGCTTTTTTTTTTTCAGTTGACAGTTTACACCTCAGATACTTGATGCTTATCTCTCAACATTATGATTTCAGACATTGGTGCTTAATCTATGCACAAAAGTTTATAAGAAATAATTCTCCTGAATCCCCTTGAGAATGGAATAATACCAAATAAAAGCTCATACGACTTTTTCTCAGGGGCCAGAGGAAGAAAGCCAAATATAGGGTTTAATGGAATCACTCGACCTCCTTTTTTTTCTATTTCTCTGCTGTCTTAAGGAAACGAACTCCCAAACTAAATGGGTATAATCAGTCACTCTTTTCAATTATGCCTTTAATGCCTATCGATACACTTTATGTTGGGCAGAAGAGAATAGAGAATCTGGTTCCATTCCAGGTTCTTAATCTTTCTGATAAGACAGCCTCTATGGCTATAAAGCATTAAGATTTAAGTGTATAGGACCCTTGTGTCAGCTTTCAGAGTGAGAACAGGCCTTGGAGGAGATATGACCCATGAGGCAATGGGAGTGAAATGACATAAGAAAGGGCTCTCTTCAAATATTCCTGAGTTCTCAATACAGTGCTAGCTCTCTGTATATCTGGGCAACAGTCAGCTTCTTGGGTGTAGTCAGCCAGAACTTTGAGTTTAGAAGGGTCCTGCTGTTTGTTGAATGCTCTGTTGTCACCGTCTTGAAATTCTTAATAGTCTTTTTAACAAAGAACTCTACATTTGTTAGGGCAAGGAAGCCCGGAGTGCTGCAGTCCATGGGGTTGCAGAGAGTCAAACACAACTGAGTAACTGAACAACAATAACTACATTTGTTGTTTGCACTGGTCCCTGCAAATTATGTAGCCAGTCCTGGTGAAGAAGAGTTTTGAAATAAAGAAAGCCTTAGCTGGAATGGGATGCTCTGCTCTCTCTAAAGGATTACACAGATACCTAGCACCTAGAGGAGACTGACATCGTCCTTCAGGATCCAGTCTTTCTCTATTTAGTAGCACATTCTGCTCCTCCTTTTAGCTGCATGCATGGCTGCCCAGTCAGAGATTATATTTCCAAACTCTCTTGCTTTTAGGTGTATCCACATGATTGTATTTGGATTATTGATTCCTGTTTGCTATTTCCAGGTTATTACTTTTAAGACAAAGCTAATTTTCCTAAAGGCAAAGTGAAACAGCCAAAACCCCTTCCCTTTCCTTCTCAGAGATCAGAAGGTAGCTGTGCTGGTGATTAGCCTTTACCATTCAGAGGAGGAAAACATGCTAGGGGAAGGCAAAGCAAAAAGTAGGAGGAACTCTGGTCCTTTCAAGACCTTCTGAATGGCAGCTTCTCTGACAGCACGGATTATTCATCTTGTCCTTTGGACAAGGACTTGAAAGAGGAACACGTTTTTATTCTGAGGTCTCTTTGTTATATCGGCTTGGCCTCTAACCCAACTGTACAGAAGAAATTCTTCGGGACTGATTCAAAATAAATTTGTATTTATCTAGAACAACGGAATAATATAGTGTTCTGAGCATTTGAATATTCTACATAGGGACAATCATTAGTTTGCATTAAAGTGATATAAAAATATATTGAACCAAATTTTATATTCAGTGAGTCTCAGAAGACTTCTGAATCTTGCAGAAGCTCAAGGTCATCACTGTGAATACTAATTATAGTATATGTCTGTAGATGCTGGGGAGTAAGTACAATAACCTATGAAAAAACTCCTGAAGTTGCATTTACAAAATAAATTCCTCTAACAGGATGTTAAAAATGTTTGTGAATTTTCTCATTGTTTGGAAACTTAATTTGGGAAACTGCAATACTTTTTAAAACAATAACATCATATATACAAGATAATTTTACTTTGCATTAAATTTTTTTTCACTGACTAAACCTGCTAAGATTTAAAATATTATGTTGATAAACCAGTTACAAAACCATCAAGGAATCATAATTTCGAAAGTGTAGACTTGAAATTTACCTGCCCCAATGACTCTCTCAATGCGTATTCTTGACGGATCAATCTCCTTTGCAAATTCATGGATTGCTAGGGATGGGTCTTCATATGTATCTGGATCTATGTAAGTTTTAATTCCTGGGAAGCGTACTGCAACAGAATAAAAGACTGAATTAGTTTAAGAGTATTCTAGCAAATCACACATCCTGTGAATAGTTAAAATGAGGAGTGACATACTAAAGTTGTCATTCTTTTTTTTAAATTGAAGTATAAATGACTCACAATATTATGTTAGTTTCAGGTGTATAATATAGTGATACAATATTTCTATACATTATAAAATGATCACAACAATAAGTTGAACTATCATCTACCACCATACGAAGCTACTAAAATTGTATGAACTATTGTGCCTGTACTGTATATTACATAACCATGATTTATTTAATAACTGGAAGTTTGTATCTCTTAATCCCCCTCACTTATTTCACTCATCCCCTCATTCTCCTCCTGTCTGGCAATCACCCGTCTGTTTTCTGTATTTATGAGTTTGTTTCTGTTTTGTTATGCTAGTCCATTTGTTTTGTTTTTTAGATTTCACATATAAATGAAATCATATGGTCTTTCTGTCTGCTCTATTTTACTTCATATAATACGCTCTACATCCATTCATTTTGTCACAAGAGGCAAGATTTTATTCTTCTTTATAGCCAAGTAGTATTACATTACACATATACATCACATCTTCTTTATTCACTCACCTATGGATGGGTGAATAAAGATGACACTTAGGCTGCTTCCAAATGAGAGTTATTGTAAATAATACTGCTTTGAGCTCAAGAGCACACACATTTTTCAATTTAGTGGTTTTGTTTTCTTCAGAAAAATATCCAGAATTGGAATTGCTGGATTGTATGATACTTCTATTTTTAATTTTTTGAAGAACCTCCATACTGTTTTCCATAGTATCTGTACCAGTTCACCCTCCTGCCCAGAGTACATTAGAGTTTCCTTTTCTCTATACCTTGCCCACACTTATTCTTGTCTTTTTGATAATAAATATTCTGACATGTATGAGGTGATATCTCATTGTGGGTTTGATTTTTATTTCCTTATGATTAGTGATGTTGAACATCTTTCCATGGGTCAAATACCCATCTGTATGCCTTCTTTATAAAAATGTCTATTAAGCTCCTCTGCCCATTTTTTAATCAAGTTGTTAGGCATTATTATTAATAAATTCAATTATCTTTTATAATTATTGTCTTTTATAATTTTGCACCTCCCCATGCCACCCATTAACTACTTGGAATCAAAATTATATTTGTATAACTGTTGATATAAAATGATCTGGTGGTTTCAAAGAGAGTGAGCTGACAAATTCCATAAGAAACATTTTTATTATATTTCTGTAAAAAGTTTAATTGGCTCACTTAGCCACTCAGTTCAGTTCAGTTGCTCAGTCTTGTCCGACTCTTTACAACCCCATGGAGTGCAGTACGCCGGGCCTCCCCATCCATCACTAACTCCCGGACTTCACTCAGACTCATGTCCATTGAGTTGGTGATGCCATCCAGCCATCTCATCCTCTTTTGTCCCTTTCTCCTCCTGTCTTCAATCTTTCCCAGCATCAGGGTCTTTAAAATGCATCAGCTCTTCGCATTTGGTGGTCAAAGTAATGGAGTTTCAGCTTTAAACATCAGTCTTTCCAATGAACACCCAGGACTGATCTCCTTTAGGATGGAATGGTTGGATCTCCTTGCAGTCCAAGGGACTCTCAAGAGTCTTCTCCAACACCACAGTTCAAAAGCATCAATCTTTTAGCACTCAGCTTCCTTTATAGTTCAACTGTCACATCCATACATGACTACTGGAAAAACCATAGCCTTGACTAGATGGACCTTTTTTGGCAAAGTAACATCTCTGCTTTTTAATATGCTGTCTAGGTTGGTCATAACTTTCCTTCCAAGGAGTAAGCGTCTTTTAATTGCATGGCTGCAATCACCATCTGCAGTGATTTTGGAGCGCACCCCCACCCCCCACCAGAAAAGAAAAAAAAAAAAAGTCAGCCACTGTTTTCACTGTTTCCCCATCTATTTCCCATGAAGTGATGGGACCGATGCCATGATCTTCGTTTTCTGAATGTTGAGCTTTGAGCCAACTTTTTCACTCTCCTCTTTCACTCTCATCAAGAGGCTTTTTAGTTCCTCTTCACTTTCTGCCATAAGGGTGGTGTCATCTGCATATCTGAGGTTATTGACATTTCTCCTGGCAATCTTGATTCCAGCTTGTGCTTCTTCCAGCCCAGCATTTCTCATGATGTACTCTGCATAGAAGTTAAATAAGCAGGGTGACAATATACAGCCTTGACGTACTCCTCTTCCTATTTGGAACCAGTCTGTTATTCCATGTCCAGTTCTAACTGTTGCTTCCTGACCTGCATACAGATTTCTCAAGAGGCAAGTCAGGTGGTCTGGTATTCCCATCTCTTTCAGAATTTTCCACAGTTTATTGTGATCCACAGAGTCAAAGGTTTTGGCATAGTCAATAAAGCAGAAGTAGATGTTTTTCTGGAACTCTCTTGCTTTTTTGATGATCCGGAGGTTGTTGGCAAATTTGATCTCTGGTTCCTCTGCCTTTTCTAAAACCAGCTTGAACATCTGGAAGTTCACAGTTCATGTATTCCTGAGCCTGGCTTGGAGAATTTTGAGCATTACTTTACTAGCATGTAAGATGAGTACAACTGTGTGGTAGTTTGAGCATTCTTTCGTATTGCTTTTCTTTGGGATTGGAATGAAAACTGACCTTTTCCAGTCCATGCAGTGGAAGTGATAAATAAATTTAAGGGACTAGATCTGATCAACAGGGTGCTTAATGAACTATGGATGAGGTTTGTGACATTGTACAGGAGATAGGAAGCAAGACTATTCCCAAGAAAAAGAAATGCAAAATGGCTGTCTGAGGAGGCCCACAAATAGCTGTGAAAAGAAAAGAAGCCAAAAGCAAAGGAGAAAAGGAAAGGTATACCCATTTGAATGCAGAGTTCCAAAGAATAGCAAGGAGAGATAAGAAAGCTTTCCTCAGTGATCAGAGCAAAAAAATAGAGGAAAACAATAGAATGTAAAAGACCAGAAATCTCTTCAAGAAGATTAGAGATACCAAGGGAACACTTCATGCGAAGATGGGCTCAATAAAGGACTCAGCCGTTAAAAAGAATTCATTTGAATCAGTTCTGATGAGATGGATGAAACTGGAGCCGATTATACAGAGTGAAGTAAGCCAGAAAGAAAAACACCAATACAGTATACTAACACATATATATGGAATTTAGAAAGATGGCAATGACGACCCTGTATGCAAGACAGGAAAAAAGACACAGCTGTGTATAACAGACTTTTGGACTCAGAGGGAGAGGGAGAGGGTGGGATGAGCTGGGAGAATGGCATTCTAACATGTATACTATCATGTAAGAATTGAATCGCCAGTCTATGTCTGACGCAGGATACAGCATGCTTGGGGCTGGTGCATGGGGATGACCCGCAGAGATGTTATGGGGAGGGAGGTGGGAGGGGGGTTCATGTTTGGGAACACATGTAAGAATTAAAGATTTTAAAATTAAAAAAATAAAAAACTAAAAAAATAAAAATAAAAAAATAAAGGACAGAAATGGTATGGACTTAACAGAAGCGGAAGATATTAAGAAGAGGTGGCAACAATACACAGAAGCACTGTATAAAAAAGATCTTCATGACCCAGATAATCAGGATGGTATGATCACTCATGTAGAGCCAGACATCCTGGAATGTGAAGTCAAGTAGGCCTTAGGAAGCATCACTAGGAACAAAGCTAGTGGAGGTGATAGAATTCCAGTTAAGCTATTTCATATCCTAAAAGATGATGCTGTGAAAGTGCTGCACTTAGCCACTAGCACGCATATATTTTACTTTTAATGTAGCTCAAGACATGGGAGAAACAAAGCATGAACCTTCTCCCCAGTCAAACATGCCCCTTAGAGTCCCTCCTAAGGAACTGTGGTGTTAGAGAGTCCCTTGGACTGCAAGGAGATCAAACCAGTCCATCCTAAAGGAAATCAGCCCTGAATATTCTTGGAAGGACTGATGCTGAAGCTGAAGCTCCAGTACTTGGGTCACCTGATGCGAAGGACTGACTCACTAGAAAAGACCCTGATGCTGGGAAAGACTGAAGGCAGGAGGAGAAGGGAACAACAGAGGATGAGATAGTTGGATGGCATCACCGACTCAATGGACATGAGTTTGAGCAGGCTCCAGGGGGTGGTGATAGACAGGGAAGCCTGGTGTGCTTCAGTCCATGGGGTCACAAAGAGTCAGACATGACTGAGAGTCTGATCTAAACTATCAATTCCTTCTGGACTTTTTTCCTCTTTGTCCCTAGGTTTTCCTGAACTCATGTCCTATTCTAATGGCCTCTGCCCTTTCAGAAACTCTTAGGCAATAAAGCACAGACTGCATGGCACAGCAACAGAGAGGACCACTACACTATGGATCATAGATCTCTCCTGTGATCTGGTAGTTGCTTCTATGGCCAAATTGCACATTTTCCTGGAAAGGATCCACTTTCCATCCTGGAGGAAGGGATAAGAATCCAAGGCCCAAATCCAGTCACTGACTGAATAGGTACTCCTCTTTCTATGGTGGGGGTGAGGATATTCATAATCCATGGGCAGTTAGGAAGATAGATAGAGGTGGCTGGAGAACTTGGATGTCTGGTTAGATATTAATTTGCAACTTCTATGTGAAGTCACAGACTCCAGTAGATATTTCTCTGCTTTGCCCACTAGTTTCTGCTTTCCACTTTAGATAGTTAGTTCCTAGAGGACAGGAGATCATTTCTTAGAGTACATCTTTACACATTTCCTTAGCTATGGTCTTATAGGCAATGATCACACAGTCAACCTTACTGAATACAGATTAGTAGGGGTTAAAAAATCAGTGCTATATTTATTGGATTGCAAGGAGATTCAACCAGTCCATCCCAAAGGAGATCAGTCCTGGGTGTTCATTGGAAGGACTGATGTGAAGCTGAAACTCCAATACTTTGGCCACCTGATGTGAAGAGCTGATTCATTTGAAAAGACCCTGACGCTGGGAAAGATTGAAGGCAGGAGGAGAAGGGGACAACAGAGAATGAAATGGTTGGATGGCATCACCGACTCGATGGACATGGGTTTGGGTGGACTCCGTGAGTTGGTGATGGACAGGGAGGCCTGGCGTGCTGCAGTTCCTGGGGTTGCAAAGAGTCAGATACGACTGAGTGACTGAACTGAACTGAACTGATATTTATTGCATATAAATTATATTTGGTTTTTTTGCTTCTTAGATTTTGAAAGTCATACAGCACCCTGAGTTAAGCATTGTCCAGGTCTTAGAAACATGTTCTTGCAAGAAAAACTCAAAAGCAAACAAAAGGTGATAAAACGAGTTTAGGGAAGGTGGTGAAAAGCAGTAATTCACTTCATCAGTTTTTCCATGTCCGTTCTTTCATTTCTTTTTGCCTCCTGACTTCTGGTACTAGAATAGCACCAATGAGAAGATCAGCACTTCCCAAAATTGTACCAGTAAAGCATATTTCTAGATAGACTTGACTGATTCTGAAATGCTATGCTTTTCTTGACTTCTCAAACTCAAGAATTTGACTTTAGATTGGAGAAAATGAGAACAGATAATTTGTACTTCTAGTTCATACTCTTACTGATATTTTTGTAACTTAGTAGGAGTTGTGATTTCAGACTGAGTACACTAAGTTCAAATCCAGTGGCTACTACTAGATGATTAGATCCATACGGTCATGTTGATAACATTACTTTATGCACAGATAACACATGCCATTTATTGACTTATGCATAGTTTTAACAATTCAACCATTTAATAATTTAAAGTGATATGTATATCTACAGAATAAACTGATTGGTTAGTATCACTTTTTTTTTCTTATATACACAATATATGTAGTATAGCAAAAAACCCAAACTTAGTTCCAATTTTGAATATCTTGTTACTACTTATTTGTGTCTTCTTAAACATCTATTTGTTATCTTTCTTCTATCTTCCTGGCTTCCTCAGGTTATTTTCATTGCTTCTTGCTGGGACCATCTGGTTCAGTTTATACTAAGCTACCAGTTGGAAAACAGGTAAAAACTTTTTCTTCTGCAGTTCAGCAGTAAATGTCCTGCAGTGAATCTTGAGGTTATCAGTTTAAGTCACTGGACTAAGTGCCTAGATCCAGGTTTCTGCCTCTGTCTACATTATTTTCGGCTCACCCCATGAGTGGTATCAGCTGTCTCAGTTCTCCCTTCCCTGACAGGGCAGTGATCTTCAAACTCTTTGTGTGAAGAAAACACATAGGAGAGTTTGTTAAAAATGCTTATCCCTTAGCCCTACTCTGGACTTTCTGAGTCTGAACATAGGTGGGTAAGGGTGAAAACTTTGATGGCAGCTGGTCCTCAGACCCTGCTCAGAGAAGTCATGTGAATCTTAGAAAGAGCCCTAAAGCAACCCTCTAGTTTATAATTTTCTCACTTAAATCCTTTCCATTATCTGAAGGGTAATATGGGTTGAAAAGTCCCTTATTACTTTAGCTCAATTTGAAATAGAAGATGAGTTTAAATAGTTAAACAACTTGCTTCACATGTTATCTCTATACTATGATTAATTAGAGAACATCCCTTTCTTGTCAATTCAGTGTCTCACGACAGAGAAACTGCCTTGACAAAGTAGTTTGCAATTTGGAGGTGGAGGTGGGCGTTGGTGGGGGGGTGGTGGTGGTGGTGGCAATTATAAAACCAACTATAGTGATAATTATAGCTTACTTCAGAAGAGATCCTTCAAATGAATATAACCTTGTTGTCAGCTCAAGGATTTCATACATATTCTAAGAGTTAAAGAGATGATTTTCTAGTGTTAATGAATTTTAAATTGATTTGTTGTATGTTAAATGATAGTGCCTACAAGAAGCAACAAGAATCCCTTACTATTTCTACAGCTAATGATCCACTAAATAAAACCAACTAATGTTTGGGAGCCATTGTGAGTGGTAAATAACTAGATATAATCAGTCATCTTATATTTTTAGCATATTCAGTTGTGTTTCCCAGCAAGCAGAATTAGGAAAAAGATAATATCATATAATGAGAAGCAGGTGCAATTTTCACTAGAAAACCTAGAAACCGGATGAAGAGTCTCAATGCTGAAAGGCTGGAACTGAATTTCTTTGGCTTTCTCAACTCATGGATACATGTTTAAAATGAACTCTTGAAAACCATGGAAAAAAGTCACTGAACTACTTACAATGCCCATTCTGTAAGTCCTTTCTTCTCTTCTCTTCTGACTTCATTTTGGCCTTTATGTACCATTGACACCTTTATAAGAGGTAAACAGAGTCTTATGTAGGAATTATGCTGGATAAGAACCAACATCAATTAAAATATTCCTCATTCATAGGCAAAAATTCTTATCATAAAGATAGCTTTTAAGAACATCTTTACAGAAAATACTCCATAGAAGTTTCTTTTTAATATATCAATATTAGCTCCAGAGAAAAATAAAATACTCTCAAGTAGATTGATTGATCCAAATGATGGGAGGCCTAGAAAATATTTAATAACAAGCAGTGACAATCATGTCTTTCCTTACATGGCCTCTAATAGCTATAGTTGATGAATAGCTTTAAAAGTCACAAGGGAAACATTATTCTTGATTCAAAAACTCAGAAATTTAGACAACTGTATTCCAGTTTCAGTGGTGAACAGCGTGTTTCTTTTTTTTTTTTTTAATTGGAAGTGGTAAAAGTGTGTTCTGTTTTCTCTCTCAGAAAAATCATGTCCTGAAGAATGGAGTCAGGAACTTATCTCCTATGACTTCTTTAACATGAAAAATTCATCAACATCCATATTATCTGACAGTTCATCAAACTGCTAATTCCAAATGGTTAAACAAAATACACCTGTGGTGTACAATCCAATCTTTCAATGTGAATTTGGCTTCAGATCCTATGACAAATTGCATATTTATTCAAATATCTTAAAATTTTCATAGAATAATTTCCAGTGAATGAATGCTTCCCTAGCAAAGTGCTTAAGTCATGCTTCAGAATCAATGTTTTATCTTATGTAACTGAGCTTTTTTTTAAATATAGAAAGTTAAGGAAGTTTCTGATGTCATATAAATTGGCAAACATGGAAACTGGACTAAATTATTTTCAACTTTCAACTTTTGTCATTATTAAATCTTTTTCTTTAAATGGTACTGAAATTCTGTTTCAGGAATCTCAAATAAATATAACAGTCATGCCTATCTCTCAGGTTTACTAGGCCAATCTTATTTAGTCTACAATGACTGTAAGATCTTCCTTTTAGTTTGTCATATTTATGTATCAAGGCAGTATTTTCTGATCTTTTAATGAAATACTTTTCTACGTGTACATTTAAATCATTTGCTGAAATACTCTGTGGCAATAAGGCCTTTAACTCATATTCTACAAATACATAAAATATAACTTAAAATTGAACTAATTATGCTACATATTGAATAACTATAAATAAAATATAATTTCAGTGAACTTCCATTATGAATTTAGAAGCATTCTTTAAAACTGATGATAAATGTGATGCTGCTGTTTAAAAGAAGTCTGAGACACTAGTAGCTGCAAGAGTGATGATTTGTCAGAACAAACTGTGTAAAAATATAAATCTAAGGTTTAGGTGGAAGAAGCACTTTGACCAGCTGGTTGGGATTCAGATCTAGGTCTTTTGCTACATTAAATTTATTGTCATGTAAAATTCTCATCCATATTACACTTACACAGGAAAATGTTTTAACTTGATTATACAACCAAATTAATGTAATTCTAATATCACTATGTTCAGTATTCAATGGATAAAATTTTTTCTATAATATTAAGTTTAAAAAGCACTTTTTTATAAATTGTTCAGTTTCTCTGTTGAACTACTTTTTTCCCAAGCAAAATCCATTTAATGATATAATTTGATTGCAGGAAAGGAAAAACTCAGAAGTCACTTATTGAACCAGATTCTATCATTCGTTGTTTCAAAGTGTTTTGCTCAGGTCTTCAGTTGCTTTCAGGTTCAGGGACCTGTTGCCTCATAAAGGTGCACTTGTCAAGAGTGGAACCTGCCCTGACTTATTCTTCTCACAGGTACATTTCTATAAGCTTAAAAGCCTTTGAACACACAGTGTATAAGAATGGCTCTCCACAAATCCTGGAAATATTCTGGTATAATTCAGTTACCTGCCAGTGATTAAGAAGAAGAGAGTAAGAATGACAAGAAGAGTGAATCCTCCCACGGCTGCGGTGGCTATCACAAGAATCTGCCCTTGTTCCGCCGCCATGTCAGAAGCTGAAACACAGATAAGGTATTAACATTTCCCTGGGTAACCTTTCACTACCAAATGTTTTACAACTTACAATATTCCTGAAAATACAACAATGAATAGGGCTTCCCTGGTAGCTCAGATGGTAAAGCTTCTGCCTGCAATGCAGGAGACCCGGGTTCGAACCCTTGGTTGGGAAGATCCTCTGGAGCAGGAAATGGCAACCCACTCCAGTACTCTTGCCTGGAAAATTCCATGGACGGAAGAGCCTGGTAGGCTACAGTGCATGGGGTCATAAAGAGTCGGACACTGAAAATTGAATAATGAATACCAAAAAATCCCACCAAATTTGCCCTTTATTTGACATGTAAGATGCAGATCCAAAATGAGGGCTGAAGATTGAAACTTAATCTACCCATAACCCTTTCCTTTTTTTACAAAAATACTAAGAAAGCAGATGGGTTCCTAGTACCCCTCATTTTAAGATTAAGTAGATTTTGCATAATTAAATAAGCAGGTGAGCTAAAGGATTTTGCTTATGTAATTGCTATTTCCTTGAACACGTTTGCCAACTATTGGGCTACACTCACAGGCTTGCAAACCCTGTAGTTGCCCGCCTGAGAGACAAAGGAAAGCCAGGAGCCAGTGAAAGAAACAACAGTTTAGTACTTAGGGAATCTTACAAGTCTGAAAGTCCTGGAGCAACACCCCATCATAGATAGCAGACAGCAGCCAGGACAGAGTAGTGGTCCTCACAATGGGGGTGGAGGTGGGGTAACCGTTTATAGGGGGAATTGGCTTCAGGTTGGCTCATCAGTCATCAGGGTAACCAGAAGCTGGGGCAAGAATGTAGGCAGTTACTGATTAAACCCTATAATTAAGAGGATTGGATAGTCATGTGAGTAGGGTGTAAGTGAACCATGGGCTGGTTGAGCAGAAGTCATATAAGACTTAGTAGTGGACCTACAGAGGTTGATACATGATAGTAGCTCAATAAATGTTTGTTTATGTGAATGTATTAGATGATTCTGGTATAAAAGAGGTTAGATTAACCCAGGATTATCCATGTCCTCAACTTTCACTTAATATGTAGAGATTTACCCTGAAGGTAGCAACAATATGTATGTAAAGTCAGTCTATCTAACACTATTTTAATCAGTAGAATCCAATTCTGTATTCTTGGAGATAATGCTTCCTGGGAGGCAGTGACTACTGGAAGTATAGACTTTTACATTGAATCAAGTTGAGTAGATTAAGCTTTTAAATTCGAGTCCAAGGTTAAGAATGATTGACAGCATAGAGGTGCTAGTAGACTCTATATTACTGAGCACCTATTATACGGCAGGCACTGAGACATACTGGGGATATAGTGGTAAACAATAGACCCTGTCCTCCTGGATTTATAGTTCAGTGGGGAAGACAAACAACAAACAAGTAATTACAAGTCTAAGAATTGTTACAAAAGAGATACTGCAAGGTGCTCTGGAAGAGAATAAACAGCCTTTGGTGATGAATCAGCAGAGTAGGGGGTTTCCCAGGTTGGTGCTATTGGTAAAGAATCTGCCTGCCAGTGCAGGAGGTGCCAGAGATGCTGGTTGGATCCCTGAGTCTGGAATATACTCTGGAGTAGGAAATGGCAACCCACTCCAGTATTCTTGTCTGGAAAATTCCATGGACAGAGGAATCTGGTGGACTACAGTCCATGGGGTCGCAAAGAGTCAGACACGGCTGAACCCACACCACACTGTATCTCACTGCAGCAGAGCAGGAGTTTGGAAATGTGATATATTGGGAGAAGGAGGAGCAGAAGCAGAGGAGGAGAAGTAGGAGGAGGGGGAGGAGGGGGAAGGACGAGGAGGAAGACAAGTTGTTCCTGGGTTAGAGGTCTCAAAGACTCCATTAATGTAAACAGACACTGAGGGACTTCCCTGCTGGTCCAGTGGTTTAGAATCTGCCTTTTAAAGCAGGGGACGTAGGTTAGCTACCTGGTCTGAGAACTAAAATCCCACATGCCTTGGGGCATCTAAGCCCATACGCCACAACTAGAGAGAAACCTGCCTGCCGCAGCTGGAGATCCAGCATGCCACAAGGAAGGTCCTGTGTGCTGACACAGCCAAAAATAAATATCTTAAAAAATAAACAGATACTTAGACAAATAAACCATAAAATCATCTACAAAATGAATGTCATAAAATTCCATAAAATACAATAAAGATACAAATTCCTCTGTGGTGAAAACTTATCTATATTTCCACTTATTCATTTTTTAATCCTGAGAAGATATTTCTAATTAGTTTTGTATGGGAAATGTGTATATAAACATAAGATTTACTCATGTAAGTAACACCAATGAGAGCAAACTTGTCCTTAAGAAGAAACACAATAAAATCCATGGTAAGAAATAAAATGTGTTTGTAACTAGGTGATAGGAATTGTTCCTTTGCTTAATCGAATGAGGCTGTATTTTTAGAAAAAGATAAGTATATTAAAATGACATATTTCATTCTATGGTTTGGAAAGATGCATACTTCCTTAAGAGGAAGCAATTATCTGAAAAGAGTTGTAAAACTGTTACTGAGCAAGGACTTAGCACCTACCCAATGTTTGGCATAAGTCAGGATGACATTAAGTGAGGTTTGCTGTAGTTGTTTCTATTTAAAGAGAAAAAAAGTGAAGCTATTTACTTCGTGTCCAAAAAAAAAAAAAAAAAAAAAAGAGAGATTTCATGTCTTTAGGAAAGTATGAGGGAAAAGCAATTTGGCCATTTTAAACCAAAGAATTTTCTTCTATGGAGGCATGATTTTGTCTCTCTGTAATCAAGATTATTCTAGTTTATATTTACATTTCAAAGTGAAATCTGTTATTTGTATTCTGTGTCATTTTCTATGCAATACTTTTTAAAGTTAACCCTTTTCTGTTTGAACAACTTTTTTAAAGCTGTGGGTGACAGCACTGATATGATTTTTTTGAATAAAGTATTTCTCAAAATTCTGCCCAGTGAAATACATTGTGGAATGTATTTGTTTCATGTTCATATGTTTTATTTATGACTCCCAATTTTAAATGAAATGTCAAAATTTCAAATGATATTATCTCATCACTTCACCAAAATAGTTTTTTAAACAAAGAGGTCTCTAAAAAGTAATGGATGGAGAGCACCCAGTAAGTTAATTGTAAGCTTTGTTGATAGTCAATATGGGAAATCATTACCATTTTTTTTTTCAGGGAAAAAAATAATCCCCTCTCAGTGAATATATAGCAATCAATATTGGTTTAATATTATGAAATTATATATATATATATATAAAGATGTAGCAGTATACAATGGAGACTCTTCAATCTATAAAATCACCACTAAATGGTCATGTAGATATAAGAGTGAGACAGAAGTGAAAACTGAAGAAATAGTTCTCCTAGATGAAGAGAATTTTGTGATTTTGTAAATGATGCTATTCTCTTGGTCACCTAGAATTGAAACATGAGGTCATCTCTGAGTTTGCCTTTCCCTATAACTCCTGTTCCAGAGTCAAATCATTATTATATTGATATCATCTTGTATTTATTACCATTGGTAATCTAAAACTTCAGCCTTACAGATTAGGCTAGTTCTATAATTTTTTATTAGATTGCTTTCCCACAGTGTCTCTTCCTAATCCATCCTACATTATGTGACTAGAAAATTATACTTTAAAAAATATTTTAAAATATTCAGACTTTCCTATAGCCTAAGAGAGTAAAATCACAGTAAGTACACCACTGTTAGAAATATTCAAGCCTAAAACTTTGAACTCAGCCTTCACATAGCGCAGGCAGATCATCAGTCCTGTCATTACTACATTTTAAAATTATTTAATTCATTCCCATTCTCTCTTATCCCCACAGCTATTTTCTTAGTTCAGACACTCATCACATGCATTTGAATTCAGCTAGATGGCAACTTCAATTATGTGGAATACAGTGGAGTAGTGGCAAATGAGATAGACATAAAGAGCCTCTGAAGAAACATCTGACAGATGGTCACATACTAAGAATAGAGAGTCTACTCATAAAACAGCTTCAGTGCCTCACACTCTTACTTCAGATATGTTTATTGATTTCTGAATTCATATAGCAGTATAGCAGGTGTAAATTAAGTGTTAAGACCAGACATGAGGTACCTAAAGAGAGGGAGTTGAATGGAAGTACACACTACTAGGCTGACTGAAAGAACAACTGGGAAAACTGAAAATTTGACATAAAATTCCAAAATACATACTACTCTGGAGGCAGGAGTGTAGGATCAAACAGCTCTATAAAATTCATGGAGAACAACCCAGATGTCCATCAGCAGATGAATGGATAAGAAAGCTGTGGTACATATACACAATGGAGTATTACTCAGCCATTAAAAGAATACATTTGAATCAGTTCTAATGAGATGGATGAACCTGGAGCCGATTATACAGAGTGAAGTAAGCCAGAAAGGAAAACACCAATACAGTATACTAACACATATATATGGAATTTAGAAAGATGGTAATGATAACCCTGTATGCGAGACAGCAAAAGAGACACAGATGTATAGAACGGACTTTTGGACTCTGAGGGAGAGGGAGAGGGTGGGATGATTTGGGAAAATGGCACTGAAACATGTATACTGTCATGTAAGAAATGAATTGCCAGTCTATGTTCGATACAGGATACAGGATGCTTGGGGCTGGTGCACAGGGATGATCCAGAGAGATGATATGGGGTGGGAGGTGGGAGGGGGGTTCAGGATTAGGAACTCATGTACACCCGTGGCGGATTCATGTCAATGTATGGCAAAACCAATACAGTATTGAAAAGTAAAATAAAGTAAAAATAAAAATTAAAAAAAAATTCAAGGAGCACCAATGGACTCAGTATGTCAGAACTCAATACATTACTATGGTCAGCCAAGGTCAACTAAAACATACTGAGACATGTCTAAGATAGTTTATACAGAAGGACAGGAGTTTGTGGATGCATGATTAGAAAAAAAATGTCCCTTTAATATATTTAAAAATTATAAAAAGAATAATTTAAAGACCAAACCTGTGTCTGAAAACTTCAACTATCAAAAATGATTCATTTTCTGAAGATATCTGGGTTTTTTTGGGCCCATTTCAAATATATCATAAGCTTCTTGAGGGTAGAAACAATATCATTTGCCTTTCTGTATCACATGGAATTAGCATAGTGCCTTACAGAGTATAGAGATTAATAAATATATGTTTTCATAAACAAGAGATAAAGAACACTTTCTAGATATTAGCCTCTGACTAAAAGAAAATTTTCATATGTGATTTGTTTGGTAATGTTAATGCCTAAAATGTTCTAGTGACACAAGAATTCCCTTATACCTTTGTATTTTGGCATTTAATATGTTCTGAAATAAAATAGTGTGAGTAAATTTCTTCATTCAAATATCCCAGCCTAGGATTTAAAGGAAGTAGCTATTTAGCAGAAGAGGTTTGGCCTGACATTGTATTAACATGTTTATTTTATATTCATTCAACATTTGATCCCATCTACCAACAAGAAAAATATCCCTAAGATTGACTTACGAGAGAGAGAGAAGAGTAAGAGTCTCTGATCCAGTCTAGTGAGCCAGTTACTGAATTCTCTTCTCAGCTGAATGGAAACAAACCTCATGAAACATTTCTGTTGATGTAAAGACCCTTAGCTGGGATTATACTTTTTCAGAAAATTATTTCACATACGTACTTTCCTCCACTGTTCTGTCATTTCTCCAGAAACAATGCAATTCAGTACTTCAAACTGTGGCTACATTGGGACACAAAAGATTTCAAGATTCACTCTTTTTGATGACCTTAATTTACTTGTCAGATAAAAATGCCAAATGATACAGGGATAATTGGAAAATGTGAGTTTGGTACAACTTGATGGAGAGGCAGAAGCAGAAGCAGGTAGTGCAGCATGATGAGACACTTTCTGTCTTCTCTTTTTAAAGGGATTGTTGTCCGCATTAATAAATGGTCAGCATGCCTTGCTACAGGTAGGCTTCATGTGATAAGTACCAAAGAACACTGAAAAGAGATCGAGGCATTTAAACACCTGGTACTATTGTTAACATTCTAAATGTCAAGAATTCAATTTGTAATTGTCTATATTTCATATAGTTATTGGAAGCTGTGATAGGTCTTTGATAACATTTCTTTGCAATTGAAATACTCATGTTCCCAAAATACATATTTTATCATTAAAAAAAACCCCATCAAATGTCGAATGGAATTTCCTTATAAATTTCACAAATTCCCTGGATTACTGACCTGGAATGTATTATGTTAAAATACTGTTCAACAAGTATCATCATCATAATAATAAAAGTCTGAGAAAAAACACACATTGATTATTTTAAAAATGTTCCTTAGGATTTCTTGAGGAAATTCTCATTCACTGACTCTATCCATTCAAAACTGACAAAAATAATTATCATTTTGAATGTGTTAGACACTATGACATAAGCATTTCGTAAACAAACAAACAAAAACAAACACTAAAGTATATTTTCCTGTTCTCATAGTAGTTTCTCTTTAGTGAAGGGGTTAGAGATGTAAGCCTTAATTGTGGTATAGCAAAATTGTTGCTAAAATGGAGGTATGTATGAAGGTCATGTGATAAGAGTATGCGAGTAATAATCTTGACAGGAAGAAGTGAAAGAGGGTTTATAAAGGTGATTCTCACTGGAATGATTAAATATGCAGTCACCAAGGTGATGAATAGATATTGGGACATTCTAGTTTGAAGAAATGATATCACAAATCTGGAGACACAAAATGGCTCAACATCTTGAGGAGTTGTTTCTGTGTACTTTGGGATGTCTGAGACATAAATCAAGAGGCTGAACTGGAGGTTGGAAAGAGAGAGGCAAAGGGTGCCTCATGAAAATTTAAATTGACATCAGTCGGTGTGCTTATGTTTTTCTCAAGTTACCGTTCACACTCAGGTTCAGAAGTAGAAGTATTGGAGATATGAGTTTCATCAAAATTGCCTTACTGGAGATAAACTCTTGCAAATATATGGGAAGGATCTGCCTGAAGATAAATCCAACAGAGAAGAAAGCAGAAGTGAGAGAGAGAAAGTACTGAGAACATAGTTGGAGAGCCTGGATTCAGCCTGAATCTCACTTTTCATTAAGCCAGTCAGGGTTTTGTTACTTGAAATTGATAGTCCTATTTAATATAATAAACCAAAGAAGGAGGACTTTGGTTGTATTTATCAACATACATATCATAATATGGGCTTTCCTGGTGGCTCAGTGGTAAAGAATCCGCCTGCCAATGCAGGAGACACAGGTTCGATCCCTGGGTCAGGAAAATCTCCCAAAGGAGGATATGGCCACCCACTCCAGTATTCTCGCCTAAGAAATCCCATGGACAGAGGAGCCTGGTGGGCTGCAGTTCATGGCGTTGCAAAGAGTTGGACATGACTGAGCAACTACTTAACAACAATATCCTAATACACAGGGAAGGGAAAGTAAGTGGGTCTTTATAGTTCCAAAAAAAGTGGGTTTTTATATTTCCAAGAAAGAATTTCTCATTGCTTATTATGTTGCATGAGCTGGATATTTCCTATCTTCATTTACTTTTTAAAAAATTGATGTTGAATACAGCCTCCTGAGTATGTTTTTCCCCACAACTAGATGGATAGGACTGGAAGGATAAGGTGAAATGGGATGGGGGAGGGTTACTTTTATAAAATAACTTTTTGTTAAACAAAGAATATAAAATTCTCTGCCTGAAGATTCCTTTTCTATTTAACAGACAGATTAGATTCAGGGGAAAATCAGTCCTGTTTAGCATATATTTAATAGATCTTATGCACTGACTTAATAAAAATTGCATGGATGTAAACACAAACGAAAAATAAAAACAAATGAACTGACATTTCTGGCAAGTTGAGCATGACAGGATATTAAAATCAGATTGTGGAAAAATCTGCTCAATTTAAACCCATCTAATTATAAACTCATTACCACCAAATCTGGATCTAAACAAATTCCTGTGGAAGACTTTTACTTCATTTTCTCATTAATGATAAAGCAGATTTGAGACTACAGTTGTCCCATGTATGGCTTCAGTAGAAGTATCTTATGAAAGCACAGAAACCAGCAATGTTGGGGATGTGACTGTAATTTCTCTCAGTTTTATGGACCCAAGCACTGTGTCCTAAGCAATTTAGATCCCAGGCATCTAATAGGAACCTGCTACTTCTTATGTCAGGATTCATTTGATTATCCCCTGAAAGTGAATAAGTTGTATGGTAAGTTTTTGTTCATTGCTTGAAATTGTTTGAAGCCTGTTCTGAGTAATACAAACCATTTACCTCAACCTTTAACCAATCACTGTAACTGGTTCTGAAAGATTTAAAGAGAATCAATCCTTTTTTATTTTATCTATTTTTTAAAAATTTATTTTTAATTGAAGGATAATTGTTTTACAGTATTGTGTTGTTTCGGCCATACATCAACATGAATCAGCCATAGAGATACACATGTCCCCTCCCTCTTGAGCCTCCCTCCCACCTCCTACCCCATCCTACCCCTCTAGGTTGTCATAGGGCACTAGTTTGAGCTCCCTGAGTCATACAGTGAATTCCTGCTGGCTATCTATTTTACATCGGAGAAGGCAATGGCACCCCACTCCAGTACTCTTGCCTGGAAAATCCCATGGATGAAGGAGCCTGGTGGGCTACAGTCCCTGGGGTTGCTAGAAGTCGGACACGACTGAGTGACTTCACTTTCCCTTTTCACTTTCATGTATTGGAGAAAGAAATGGCAACCCACTCCAGTGTTCTTGCCTGGAGAACCCCAGGGACGGGGGAGCAAGTTGGGCTGCCGTCTATGGGGTCGCACAGAGTCGGACACAACTGAAGCGACTTAGCAGCAGCAGCATCTGTTTTACATACAGTAGTGTTTCCATGCAACCCTATTGTTAAAAAGGCCATAGTCCTACAAAACTATGGCTCTATTCAATTTTCTGAGTGTCCCTCAAGTATTATGCTTTCCCAGAGACCACAAGCGAGGTTTCCAAGTTAAATATTCTACATTTGAAGCAAGAAGGCACAGTATTACTCTACTGCCATTATTTTCAAGAAAATAACACTCTTTGCTTTGCATATTGACCTCTCACTAAATTTTTACTTCTTTGCCTAGAGAATCAAGTTAACTTAAAACTGAGGCTTAGTATGATTCTGAAAACATGACAGTAAATACCACTCTAAAAGAATGGTAAATTAGGGCTTCCCTGGTGGTCCAGTGATTAAGAATCTGCCTTGCAATGCAAGGGACATGAGTTTGATCCCTGGTCTCGGAAGATTTCACATGTTGTGGACTAACCCGATGTGCCACAACTACTCAGCAAGCACTTTAGAGCTCCTGCTCTGCAACAAGAGAGACCTCTGCAATGAAGAGTTGCCATAGCTAGAGAAAGCCCGCGAGCAGCAATGGAGACCCACTACAGCCAAAAAATTAAATAAATAAATAAAGGTTTTAAAAACGTCAAAAAATAAAAGAATGGTGAACTAAAAGGGAAAGGTTTTCTGACATAGCCATGAACAATTTCATGTAATATGAACCAGTACTGTGTTTTATTTATTCATCTTTTAAATCAGTATCTTCACAATTTGATACTGATTGTAGACAAACTGCATATACGCCACCTTGGTAGACATCTGTAGAATAACACATCTGTTTCAATATGTTGATGCCCTGGGTTTCATTTTCAAAAACTAGAATTGATTTCTGGATATAAATAACTCTGCTAATTTGCTACTGGCATAAACAATTATATAATCATCAACTTTATCAAAACTAAAATCAGTTTCTTTGGTAGACAAAAGGTAATTGACCAAAAGTCTGCAGACTAGACTACTTATTCTATTTTGTACAACATACTTTTCCCATGGCTTATCCTAGAAAGCGTGCACAACTATGCAACTCAATATATATGGGAGTGGTTCTCAGGCTTCTTTTTGATGACTTGGAACACCTGTTTTCCAGGCCAGAATCATCTTCTTTCCACAGTACCCTGTGGTGTGAAACTCTAGGCTTTCAGTCTACAGAATGTTTAACTCTGGGAGCACATCCAAATCTGCTTCCTAAGGACAGTCTTTGCTTTGCCTGCAGCCCATTTCAGTGCAAATGTGGGGAGATTTTATTTTCACATGAGCAAAATATTGGTTGGATATCTTGGCCTTAATAGTGGAAAGATTTCTGCATCTTCTTCATCTTATTTTTAAAGCACCTTCATCATCCCTCAATACAAGAATAGAGAACCTAAGTATTCATTAAAGACTAGCCTTAAAATTTTAGTAAGGGTTCCCTTGTTGCTCAGCTGGTAAAGAATCTGCCTGCAATGTGGGAGACCTGGGTTCGATCCCTGGGTTGGGAAGATCCCCTGGAGAAGGAAAAGACTGTCACTCCAGTATTCTGTCCTGGAGAATTCCATGGACTGTATAGTTCATGGGGTCGCAAATGGGACATGACTGAGTGACTTTCACTTTCACACTTTTTTTTTAATTTTTATTTTTGCTTTATTTTACTTTACAGTACTGTATTGGTTTTGCCATACATTGACATGAATCCACCATGGATGTACATGCGATCCCAAACATGAACCCCCCTCCCACCTCCCTCCCCACAACATCCCTCTGGGTCATCCCCGTGCACCAGCCCCAAGCATGTACCCTTTTCAAGCATCTCTTAGGATATCTCCTCAGTCCTGTCTCTGAAAACTGCCTCCACCCCAGGGTAGGGTCTTAGAAGACTGTTCTCTCTGGCTCAGGCTCCCAGGCATGAATTGGATTAGGGATGGAGATCTGATTCAAACTGGGTTACTTATGGCCTCTCTTCCAGGAATTTGGGATACGATTCACAGTACTTGCCAATTTTAATCCATGATTGATATGAAAGGGAAATGTGAATTTGCAAGCCATGGGGCAGATAGATAGCCTTTCCTAAATGAACACAGACAGGTAAAACTAGTCTTTAGAGAGAGAAACAGAGATGCGTGGCTGTGTAGACCAATGGAAAGACTGACTGCCTTTCATTTCAAGAGTTTTCTGATTTCTTGTTTCAGCCCTTTTTGAAGCCTAGGTTTACTCCCCACATTTCCACTCTAGTCCTACCTGGCATATTCTTGTATCTCTTTTTTGTTAACTTAGCTCGGACACGACTGAACGACTGAACTGACTGACTAAGTGATACCAATGGAAAAGCCATCTTCCAGCAGTGGTGCTTTACCTCGGTCTGGCCTGCTTTTATTAAAAGTTGTAATCAGAACACATCACATGAAAAAACTTCTGCATTTGGTGAAAAAAACTCTGCTTGAGGCCACTAATCTCAATTCCCTCCTTATGTATTTCCTACAGCATTTGGGCTTAATATTAAGAGTCTGACCGCTTCTTTAGTCTCTGCTGCTGCCAGAAGTCTCAGAAGTAGAGATGGCACACACATACACTGCTAGTAATAACTGTCAAGACAAGACTTGTTCCTTCTTGTTTTTATGGAACTAATCTTTTACTTCTAGTACAACTTTACGAAACATTTTTTTTACATGTGTTTTAAACTGTCTTGAATAATTTTTAGGGGGGAGAGAAATGCAAGTGAAAAAACCAACAATCCTCTGTTTAGTTAATCAAAGTTTCTAAGAAAGCATTCTTATAAAAATTAAGGGCAATTTAGATACGTTAGCATATATGTGGGAAAAGTCATGCTACTTACAGCTGCAAGCATTCAGCTTTATTCCTAAAACATGAAATGTAACTTTAACTGTAATTCTCTCTTAAGTCTAATGAATAATATTAATGATTTTACATCAGTTATTTATATGTCTGGGTGCATTCTGTTAAACAATATTTTAAGTAATTCTAGATAATTAGCAAAAAGTGTAACAGAGGTCACTTCTATTCTTTAAAACCCATGAGAAGAATTTCTAAATTCCATATGTTTACTGGATTGATTTATGTGTTAAGTACCACCTCTTACCCCCAGCAATGGAGGTGCATATAATCTAGGTAGTTTCCAGTGAATTTTTCTATATTGCTTCTCTTTTGAAGGTTGACAGAAAGTATTTGCTGAATTGCTTTTATTTTCCCTACTGAGTATTGACATTCTTCGCTTGTCCTAATCCCCTGATTTCCAGAGTATAAGCTACTGGAAGTCTTAAGCTAAGGTTGCATATAAGACTCTCTCAACTATCTTCCCAGTCAGGGGCCAAGTAAGATGCTCTTTCTCTTCTTATGTATACAAGTTCTAAGGCCTTAGCAGTCTCTGGATGTCACTGATCAAGGTAAGAATAGAATTACCCTATTGACCTTTTATTTACTTACTTTTGACCTTTATTTTCTGTAAAATATTTCTCTATCTTAGGCAGTAAGAATACTAGGGGAAATGGTGACAGAGACAGTTTCATATGCAAAAGTATGTTTTTAATAAAAGCTCATTTAATTTATATTGCCTGCTTCTATTCATAATCTCAAGGTAGGATAGAGTCTAATTATGAATGATATACTTTTAAAATCCTTAAAAGTAAATAGTAATTGTTAAAGTGCATAACTTAGAAAATGACCATGGGTGTTAGTTGCATATCTTAACTACATGTTTATGTTTAATATCATTTGAAATCTATCATCTCAGTGGACAGTTAATCAAGAAGAGAGAGAGAGAATGACAAAAAGACAGATAGCTGGTTATAAAAAGTTGCAGTTCCTAAGATGGATAAATACAAACAGTGAGAAGCAGGTCTCTAATGGACAGAAATTAGCTGTCAACAATTGAAAAGGATTCAAAAGGCATTTTGAGTTGCAGTACAGAACATGACAGAAAAAAGAAGAATGTACTAACGGTAATTAGATAACCCAAATCTTGGTTATGTTTCCACTTGGTGCTCTGTTTGGCCATGCAACTTAGGTTAATTTGGAAAAGAATGGAGTAGGCCTCCTTCTAGTCATTTTGCAAGCAAAAATGTGACTTTATAAAAGTTAAAAATTCTCAACCTGCAATTATTCCATAATTCGCAAAAGTAAAAATCTTTCATCAAATAAGATATTTTATGGTTATTACTTATAGAAGTCATAGCATAATTGATACCTGTTCTGAGTCAAAAGCATAGATTTCAATATATAGGTACATATGATTTTCTGTGGGTTGCATATTCTTTTGCAAGGAAATCATTTGTTTAGCTATTTATTTAATTTTTAAATATTTATAGTGGGGTAGGTGGTTATGGGTACATAAATCACGTCATTTCTACTTGAAAAGTGAAGAGGATTCCACAGAGGGTACCGTAAGCGAGCGTTCTCAGCAGAATTACATTCTTTTACTTTCTTCTTGATTATTTTCCTTTCTTCTTCTACCACAGGTTCACTCGAAAATATATATTGCACTCAGTGAAGGAGTCTCCCTCAGAAGAAGGGTAGCAATTACTATAACAAACACTGTTTAAAGTGCTTTCATATGCCATTCACAGTTTTAAGCACTTCACAGGTACTGACCCATTTAATCTTCACAACAATCATATGATATAGTAGTATTTTTAGCTTCACTTTATCATTGGAGAAATTAAGGCACAGAGTTTAAGTAACCTGCCCATACTCAAGTAGGAGAAATGGCAGAACCAGATAAACAAACAGTCTGTTTTTGAGTATGAGCTTCTAACCATTATGTTACACTGCCTGTTGACACTTGACTTTTTGTAATTTAAATATTTAAAAGAAAGGTAGCCTGACCCATAAACAATTTGATTACATTGAAATAGGAGAGACAGTGGTTTTGGGTCCACAAGATAATATTGCTGCAATGAGACTGATAGCTCACAAGTTGAAGTGTGGGGGTTTCCTGGCTGAATCTTCAATGCTTAAGCCTTGGAAGGTCATCTCATCTTGGGTAATCTCACTCATCCTTATATGTTACCTGTAAAAATTAAGCAAATACCAACACTAAAACTAGCCAACTAATCTCAAACTAAGCTAAAAATGGGCATGAAAAATAAATGTCAGAGGGAAAAATCAGAGAATGACTTGGTTGCTATTGTAGAATGTCTACATTCTACAAGAAGACATGAAGAATACTGTTTTGTTTAGTTTTTTTTTTAAGTATAGTGCTGAATTTGCTGAAACAGAGTGTCAGAGTTGAAAATTAATACGAATAAAGTCAGTATTGAGCTTCCCCGGTGGCTCACACAGTAAAGAGTATGTGTGCAAGGTAGGAGACTAGGGTTCAATCCCTGGGTCAGAAAAATCTCCTGGAAAAGGATATGGCTACCCACTCCAGTATTCTTGCCTAGGAAATCCCACGGACAGAAGAGCCTGGGGAGCCCCAGTCCATGGGGTCACAAAGGGTCGGACATGACTGAGAGACTAACACTTCAGTTCAAAGTCAGTATTAATAACCAATACTTAGTGAGCTCTAACTACATGAGGCTAGATAATCTGCTAGGAATTTTACACTGCATACTCAGAAGAACACTAGAAAGTGGGTGGCATTGTTCTCCCCATTTTTCAAACGTAGAAACTGAGACATAGGATGGCTAACTGACTAACTCAAATCTGATATCTAGGAAGCAGTATAACACAGAGAACCCTGATCAATATTATGCAATAACCTAAATGTGAGAAGAATTTGAAAAAGAATAGATACGTGTATACAGATAACTAAACTCCAATACAGGGCTTCCTGGTGACTCAAAGGTAAAGAATCTGCCTGACAATAAGGGAAAAGTGGGTTTGATACCGGGGTCAGGAAGATCCTCTAGAGAAGGAAATGGCAACCCCCTCCAGTATCCTTGCCTGAGAAATCCCATGGACAAAGGAGCCTGGTGGGCTATAGTCCATGGGGTTGCAAAGAGTCAGACACAACAGAGAATAAACAACAACAACAAACACTCTCCAATAAATAAAATGTTTTTTAAAAAAGATTTAAATCTAGGATTCAGTGCAAAGCTTGAGTTTTTAACCAAAATTCTTCTTCATTGCTACTCTGTAGTTGTCTATTTATCTGTGAACTATCGGACAAATGGAATTGCTCTAATCAGTTGCTATCATAAAAATGTCCTTGTTCTGTATGCTTTCCTTTACATCTCTCCTTTTCTTCATAATCAAGGGCAAGGCCCTTTTCTATGACATTTTTGCCAGCTGCCAAGTTTAGTGATAATTAAGGCTATAATGAGAGTTAATATTTCATAACCACAACAGGAGGGAGTCACTCACAAACCTCCCTTCAGCTTTACTCTTCTCCAGAGCACTTCCATCATCTTTCCTAGATGGGAGTTTCCTGGGACACAGACTCTTCTATGGGGCTCTGCATGCGTGTAGGTTTATTGAAGCGTGACCTCAGCATGGACATGTAGGAGAGTGAGAGAGGCAGAAATGGGAAAATGGAGTAGTTGAACTGCGATGTGGTGGTTAGAAAGACCTCAGCCAATCTCAGGTAGTTCTGGAACTGAACTGGCCCTTCAGAGTTGTCCTGAATTGAAGTGATGAGACTAATCTTTGTGCCTCTCATTGAGCAAGTTTTCAACTCTGGCTGCCCTTGGGGAAAGAGGGGTTGTCTCTGGGGCATTTAACTTCTTTTGAACAGAGGCACTACCCAGTAAGGAATTCAACTGTTGAGTCTTCAGCAAGCAGTGCTCCCATGAGCTGAAAGAAAAAGCAGAGTGCTCTCCTGAAGGAGAGATTGAGGTAACACACCTTTAGCTCTGCAGCACCTGACATTCTAAATATTATACTTATTGCTTGTGTATTGTCTTTCTCCTCTGTTTCTCTCCTTCCATAAGCTATGGAAGAGCAGGAATCTTTGTTTTTGCTTTATTTCTAGCATGTAGAATGTGTGTGTGCCAAGTCATTTCAGTCGTGTCCAACTCTTCACAACCTCATGGGCTGTCGCCTGCCAGACTCCTCTGACCATGGGATTCTCCAGGCAAGAACACTGGAGTGGGTTGTCATGCCTTCTTCCAGAAGATCTTTCCAACCCTGGGATCGAGCCCACGTCTCTTATGTCTTCTGCATCAGCAGGTGGGTTCTTTACCACTAGTGCCTCTTGGGAAAGTGCATGTGGAATAGCACTTAGTAAAGATGCAGAAGGGGTTCTCACAGATACTTGTTGAATGAATCAGTGCACAAACGAATGAATACATTTTTTGCATCCTGATGAGAAAATTAAAACTTAAACAAATGAACTGCCTTCCTCAGGGTCTAATACCTAGAGAGTAGCAGAGCTTGGATGCAGACTGGTCTGGCCCAAGTGCTAAATCACTTCACTTCACTTCAAAGTTTCTCATTTTTATAGCAAGGGAAGATAAATTGGCACATTGCCTTTATTTAATTGATGAGGAATTAAAGTCTATAGTGGAGAATCCTCATGAGCCAAGATACCAAGTCCTGTATTTTCTACCTGAATATACCATTTTCCTTTAGCAAGTAGAACATACAACTGAGTAACCTAGCCTGGGGCCATTCAGTGACACAGTCGTGTGGGACATTTATCTTGGTGTCTAAGTTTACTTTGCTAACACAGCACCTTTACTTCTATGATATCGAGATTCATGAAGTGTTCCAGATAACTTAATTTCCAGGACTTCTTCAACTGACCAACTTTCATTTGAAGGTTTGGCATAGGATGGCTCAGTTCCAGTTTTCTCAGGAGGCTCTGGTGAGCAGGTCATAATTCACTGTGTCTTGAAAGTTCAGAAACCAAATATGAACTGTCAAGGAGAAATATGCAGACTCACACGCTGGCAGATAGTAAGCATGTGTTAGAATTTAAATGGATGATTCCAAAGGTTCCAGCACATTCTGTAAGGGTGAATTTTTAAGACCTAAATCGTCTCTAGGGAATTTGGAAGTTATGACAGCTATAGTTATGGAAATGAATTTATATTTGGAAGGATTTATTTTTAGGGTGGATGAAGTAAAGGTGATGAAATAATTAGATGTATTAGCAATGGTTTCAGAAAAGTCAGTTATGGAAAGCTTGCTCAGACAGGCTTCTCTGTCTCCAAAACAACAGATAACTGGAAGAAAAATAAAAACTCAAGAAGGTTTTAGCTTCAGTGGCAAGATAATAAATAGATGCCATGATATGGCCCCTGTCTATGAATCCAGCCCCTTATCCTATATTTCCTATGCCAGGATCATCAGCCTGTCATTCCTTACCCCTGTCCTTTGCACCCTCTGATGAAGTTGCTGGTTTTCTTAGTAAAGCATGCATCGGAATTACTTGGAAGGCTTGTTAAAACAGAGTGCTCGGTTGACCCCTGGGCCCCAGAGTTTCTGGTTCACTAAGTGTGAGTTAGGGTCTGAAAAGGAGCATTTCTAACATGTTCCCAGGTGTTGCTGGATGGCTCTGCTGCAGCATTCACACTTTTGAGGACCACAGTCCTAAGCATATTGAATTTTTTTTTTCTGTTGCTAGAAAGTCTGATACAATTTCATCTCTACCTACACACACGAGAGAGTCCCCAACCCTGTCATCCCATCCTCTATCCCCATAATTTCGACAGTGAAGTTTTATTTAACTTTAAAGTCTCCTTCAAGGTATTTTTTTTATTTTGGAAACTTTCCTTGACATATTTGGGTTTTTCTCTGTGTGCTCCTTGAAGCATCACATGTAACCCTGTATTGTAACCTTGTGTAATTTTCTGAACCTCTCAATTAGCTTTTGTGAAAGCCAGGAATAAGTTTATTCTTCTCATCTTTGAATCCCCAGTGCTTGCCTCTATATCTTGCCCTTATTAATATTTTTTGATTGAGTTAAGGAATAAATAAATAAATTGAACAACTGAACATTCTTCTGTGTGCTTTACCATTTGCTGCTTCCTTTCAAGTGCCCTTTACTTTTCTTCTCACTATATCAAATTTAGGAAGAAACTTTGTATCAAAGTTAGAAATAAACTCTTTTACTTCTAAGGATAAAAACTTATGCAACAACATTGGAAACATTGTCAATATTATTCCTTCATCTCAGAATGAGGATAGGAAGTGTGTATAAATGTAGGACATATGTATATCATATATATATATATGGGACTGCAAGGAGATCAAACTAGTCAATCCTAAAAGAAATTAGTCTTGAATAGTCATTAGAAGGACTGGTGCTGAAGCTGAAACTCCAATACTTTGGCCACCTGATGTGAAGAACTGACTCAGAAAAGCACCTGATGCTGGGAAAGATTGAAGGCAGGAGGAGAAGGGAATGACAGAGGATGAGATGGTTGGATGGTATCACTGACTCAATGGACGTGAGTTTGAGCAAGCTCTGGGAGTTGTTGATGGACAGGGAAGCCTGGCGTGTTGCAGTCCATGGAGTCACAAAGAGTCGGACATGACTTAACAACTGAACAGATACACATATATAGGACTTCCCTGGTAGCTCTGCTGGTAAAGAATCTGCCTGCAAAGCAGGAGACCCCAATTCGGTTCCTGGGTTGGGAACATCCGCTTGAGAAGGGATAGACTACCCATTCTATTCTTGGACTTCCCTGGTGGCTTTGACAGTAAAGAATCCAGCAATGCGGGAGAACTGGGTTTGATCCCTGGGTTGGGAAGATCTCCTGGAGGAAGGCATGGCAACCCACTCCAGTATTTTTCCTTGGAGAATCCCCATGGACAGAGAACCCTGGTAGGCTATAGTCCATGGGGTCGCAAAGAGTTGGACATCACTGAGCCACCAAGCACAGCACAGCATACACATATATGGACTGGCCAGGTAGCACTAGTGGTAAAGAAGCTGCCTAACAATGCAGGGGACATAAGAAACGAGTTCTATCCCTGAGTGGGAAGATCTCCTGGAAGTGGGCATGGCAACTCACTCCAGTATTCTTGCCTGGAGAATGTCATGAACAGAGGAGCCTGGTGGGCTACAATCCATGAGGTCATAAAGAGCTGGACACGACTGAAGTGACTTAGCATGCGTGCACACACACACATATATAAAAATATATACATATACATATGTATGGTAACTTCAGTAAGTTATATTACAATGTTTATTGTTTACAGAAAAGTTGAAACTGATTGTTGAAAAAAATCATTCAATCTGCTTTCCTGTTTTGTATACCGTGCATATAAAATAACTTTAATTTTAAAATACTTATAGTCCAAAGTATTTTCAAAGGATGCTCAGTGTTCCAAACACTTAAGAGAATATGGAATTCAGTTTGTTGTGAATCAGCTCTTTTATATCTGGTGGCAAGGTTGCCACACTTTGCTCCTTTGCCTGTGGTATAGTCAGTAACACACTCATGCATGCCTTGCTCAGGTTTGTGCATACACAGCTAAATCTTTTAAATGGCTCCTGTTTTTTTTCCACCAAGAATACCTGCTACTCAATTTAAATTCACTAAACTACTGTTTCCCTTGAAAAAGTCACATGTAACACAAATACTTAAGCTGCTTCTTAATTCTTCACAGTGGCCATGGTAGAGCTGGCTGGGTTTATTTTATAAATATCTATCCATTCAGTATTGTGACTTCACCATAAGATAAAGGCAAAAACAGATAGATGTCTTATGTTGGGTTAATATACAGTTAAAAGATGTTGCATTAGATTATTTAAAATTATTTTTTACTGCATATTGGTACTTTGGCAAGTAAAATTCAAACTATGTTTATCTTTATGTTTTGACATTGGCAGATAATGTTTAGTATTTATATATTTTACATAAAGTACTTTTCACCTGACTTGGAGATTTTAACAACTCTTTCATTCAACTCACATTTTTTTTTTTGGCTCTGAAAATGACAGATTACCGGGTGGATAGAATTCAAGTGAGAAATAGGAAATAAAGTTATGAAAAGAACCAAGGCTCTGGGCTGTAAAACCCTTGCAGTGCATGGCTTTTAAAGGACATTTTGATCCCAACATCATGTGTTTCTAACTTTGCTGTATGAACCACACCTATGTATTGCCATTGGACATCATCCTACGCTAGCCAGAATTACCCTAAATGCATTATAGAAGCAATAACTGAACATCACAATTCAACCCCGCCTTGAGAATAATACATGATCATGCACCAGATGAGGGTGAGAGGTCAACCATAATTAAGAATCACACCAGTAGTTCTGGATAGGTTCCATATGGTTATATTAAGAGATGAGGTTTTCTTCACTTTGCCCTTGATGCTTTTCCAACAACTAAAATATGACATTAAAAAAAAAGCCACTTCACAACAGAAGTCAATAAAGCTGATTTGTGTAGCTGAAAGAATGACTCTAAATCTTCAAGTATTACATGCAGAATATATTTTTTCACTAAATTTAGAGCAATCTGAACTGTCTTAAGAACACTTTTTGCTCTGTTAAAGAATTCAAGTTTGTAAAGTTGAATAACTTGACAGAAAAATTTAGGCAATTTATATGATGTCTGATAGAAAAAAAATCCATCTTATCTCAGATCAAGTCAAATTAAAATTAGACTTTAGAAATGACATAAATAAGGAACTCTGTTATGAGAGCTTGTAGTGAGGTTAGTTGTGAGCTGAAAGACAGAGAATGTATATTATTTATCTTTGTCTTTCTTTCTTGTATTTCCAGGCTCATGCAAAGCAATACATAAGGTACAAAAATGAATAGGAAATGGCTCTTGATTAAAAAAAAAATCCGGTCAAGGAATGACAGTTTATATCCCAAAGAAATCATATTTTTGTTTATGTTTCTATAGGTTATTGCCTTAAAAACTATATTCTAAGAAATAGATCCATCGCTGATTGTTCATTCCCCTTTAGATTTGATCCAAATTGTAACATTGCACATTGATACACACATTTTACAACTTCTAAGTACCTGTTAATAGTTAATGATTTTCTTTCCAGCCCATTTAGCAAACTTATAATCGTTAATATTTTTCATATTAAGGCTTTCAATCTGTTTTATGGTACATAAGCCAGGTTCTCATCATTTAAAATCTTTATTGGATCCATGCAAAACTGAAACAAAATATCTTTTTTTGTCAATGCAAGCTTCTTAAAAAGAGACTTCTATTTTCTATGCAAATAGTTACTCTTCATCAAGTCTTTGCACATTAAGGTAATCAAACTGACTGCATCATTTTGACCCTGTATAGTGCCACATTAGGTCTACCATATGTGCACTAATCGATAAATCTATTTTATAACAAACATAACCTTCTGAAGTTAATGCATAATGATTTGTCAATAATTATAGTCTTCTGAAAATCAATCACATATTATTTTAAGGAGGAATATCATTAGTTAAAGGAGGGTGGAGAATTGGAGGTAAGAATAAAAAAAAAATCATGTAGAAAATTAGAAGTAGTGACCAACCTGAATAAGAAAAGTAAAAACACTGAATGGGTAGAAAGGGAACTCAGTCCAAATTCTTAGCATGAAAAGGACCTGATGCCGTAAAATATCCCCATTTCAACACTTACTAGTTGTGGGGACCTGGTAAGTTACTAAACTTTATATTTCAGTTTTCTAATCCATAGAATAGGCCTGACAATAGCACCCCCTTCAAAGGTTGTAAGTATATTAGTAGCCATAAATAATTAAGTAGTATTTGAAGCCTAATTATAACTCAATAAATACGATCCATTGTTATAAAATATGAACGTTAGAAGTTACCTTAAACTTCTATCACCAAAGTATGGATTTCTTTTATGACATGCTGAAAAAGCATCTAGCTAGCTTAAGCAAAAAGTCTTATGAGAGATCTTCATTGTATCATAAGGGAAGACAATTTATATTCAGACAACCTAACTGCTAGAAAATTTTCCTTTCCTACTGATGTTTGCATTTAGATAGCTATGGCTGCCAACATTGAAAGTGTGCTATTGATTGAAAATTATTTCAAATTAAGGTCTCATATACTGGAATTCATCCTCCTCTGAGCAGACTCATAAATATGAAATCTGCCTCCTGCCTGATTAATTAACTTTTTATTACTCCACCAGGGTCAGCTGGTCCTCTCTCTGCTTCATGCTTTACCATTAATAATCACCCCCAAATTTCTAGTGCCTGTTAATAATGATGTAGCTAATTTCATCTTTGGTAATTAAAGTAGTCCAGGTTGGGTTTCAACAAATAGACTGAATCAAACATAATAGAGATTTTTTTTAAAGGTGTTTAAAGAGGAAAATCTATTTAAGAACAAAAAAAGTCATTTTACTCTACTTCAAATGCCTCCAAACTTTAGAACTAACAATTAATTTGTAACTAAAAAGGCATACATCATATTTCTACACCATTCAACTCAGTTACAGCTTATTATCCAAAATATAGCAAGCAGTATTGCTTACTGTGGGAAAGAAAAATATTTGATTCTTTTCTTTTTGACTGGAAGACAACATGCTATTCTTCCATATTTTGAAATTATACATTCTTCATATATTTAATTAAATGTGTATTAGAAATTATGTATAAGATACTTTATGAGACTCAAAGATACACATGTTACAGTTCTTGACAGCAAGGAGTTAACAACTTAGTGAAGAATTAAGCCCTCACACAATAAAATATCATAGAAAGTCTGAGGAAAGAGTGATTATTTCTCACTGGACTGATCAAAAACACTTTAGGTGGGGTAGTATGTGAGTGGACTGACCATTTTGAATGTGATAGGTTTCTGAATATTACAGCTGGAACTCACAGATGCAGCTTAGATATGATGAACAGTCAGAAAATTTCATGTATGAAGAATTTATATATTTTCCCAGGGTGTATGTGAACTAGAGGGAGATAGGACAGAAACGATGTCAATTTGGATTAGATGAAAAGAAGACTTGAATATTTGTTGAGAAATTCACATATTGCTCAGTAGAATATATCTAATGATTTGTAGTTTTTAAGTGTATAGAAAGTTGAGTACAAAAATTAGTCAAATGAGGGCATGAAAAATAGATTAAGGAAGAAATCAGAAACACATCTTGCACCTTAATTTTCAGGATCATCTCCCATCCATAAATTGTTAAAGCTAATCAAATTGCTTAAATATGAAAACATCGTAAAATAGCTAAATTTTATGGATGTTTTCCAAATAACTAAGCTATTAAATTTATTCATTTGTATCTATGTAACACTTTTTGTATAAATATGTAAGACAGAAGGTTCTAATTTGAAACCCCACTATTCAATAATTTATACTTGGGTTAGTTAATGCTGATCATAATGATTTTTATGTGGTTATTTAAGTGATATAAATCTAGTCCATCATTACTACTTTTGGTAAATAATAGTGTAAAATATTGACAGATATGGCTTTTGTGCTGTAAAAGTGCTTCATGTAGCTTATAGTGGAAAACCTAAATTTACATTTTGTTAAAATTTAATGTATAATTAATCTTTTAGGGGAAAAGAATTGAATTGTTTATATGCTGACTGTGTATTAAGTCTCCTGGATCATCTGAATAACTGTTAAGGCAATGGAAGAGGTAAATTACATGTCAAGTCCCAGTAGTCTTTCAAAAATAGGCTCCAAGCTATGGGTTCTCCTACCTTTTGACAGCTTCACAAGCTCTCTTATAGTATATAAGTAAAATGTTTAATTTGACTGCAATATAGCAGGATATATCTTATTTTGGTTTCAAAAATGAACCTAAAAAAGTACTTTCTGTTTCTGTAAAATACGTTTAATATCAGAAAAATATTGGTGGTGTTTTAAATAAAAACAAATGCTTTATTTCTTTATCATTAAATTATTTATTTTTAACAATGTAGGTATGATTTTCACAGATTTTATTAATATCAAATCAAATATGGTTTGTCAAGCATTTGTAAAAATTTGGATAACATTATGGGCTATGTAAATAACTTTTCAATTTTATTTTCTTTGTTGTTTCTTTTCTTTCAGTTTTATTTTCTTTGTTGAGAGAAGCACATTTTTCCCCAGAAAAATGAGCTCAGAAATAAAAACAAATATGAGGCAGATAAAATTTTCTGTTGTTTTATCCATATAAGCCAAAAAGGCCTGTACTTGACTAACTGTGTAGGATATGTGTGTGTGTGTTCATATGCTTTTATTTCTTACTACCGATTCTGTATTTTATTGTAATTTGTTCAATCTTTTTCCAAAAAAATGGAGGGGGTACAATTACAGTGCCTAATAAAAAGACCTGTATGTACATAATAACCATTCAATAAATGTTCTTAGTGAAAATATTATTTAAAATATTTAGCTATATGTTCTTAGTCCTAAGAGAGACTGGCAGACATATGGAATGTTAGTATCTAAACATAAAAGGCTTTCCTTTGTAACTAAATATGACTGACTTTCTACCTACTTATCCATAGATCCATCAATCAATTCTCTCTCTCTTCCTGTACCACATATATACTGAGGTTGCTCTATAGACTTAGGAAAAGGGGATCCCAATAGCTATAGTTCAGGGAGGCTCTTTTTATAGTGCCACCAGTCATAAAATTTCAACATGCTGGTCAGTTTTCACTCGTATATTCTGACTCCAGAAAAAAATCCAACCACTGGTCTAAAACAGCAAGAGCAGTTACGGTGATAGCTCTAGTACTGTGTTTGTAGAGCACAAGTAATTAATTCAGAACATTATGATTTTGCAAGGAATTATTTCTTATTTTATATTACTGTCTCGTTAGTTTTTAGTAAACTAAATGTTGAACAAAGTAAAATAGATATGCCCAAAGAGGATTACATTGTAAACTACTTTATTTTACTTACTTCAAAAAATGTGAACCTGTATCAAATGAGAGAGTAATTTCACCTCCCCACTTCACACCCCATATCTAAGGACTATGAAGTCAGTTAATTAAACAGAATACGCAAGAGAGAACTTAAAAAGAAAGTTGACATTACAATAGTTCAGAGAGTACTAAAGAAAAACCAAAGCTATAAAGATTTAAAGATGCCCTAGGAGAGTGTATAGAGAAAAAGACTGATGCTGTCAGTTGGGATTCATATCATTATATTCCTAAATTTATAGTAAACCTACCCATACTCTACTATGACATAATTCACTGAAACTTTCTTCTAGATATAAACAGCATGCTTTGAAAATGCAATTTAAAGCTAACCAGATAAAAAATGATCCTTTAAATGATTTTCCTTCAGGCTGTAAATTGACTTGGGAGTCACTCGATATGCACCCAAAATCCAGGTTTACATGAACATATTTTTCCAGACTCGTCTCAAACACTATGTCTCTTCAAGGGTAGAAAAAAGTCACTTTCGTGACATTTACAAGTCAGCAGTTCAGAACACGACTTTTGCTGTCTGCAGCTGTCGGGTGCATCTAAGAGTTTAATCCTGCACCTCCACTTACTGATTATCAGATTTGGATAACGCTACTTTAGTTTCTAAAATGAGTTATAATCTTGTCAGAATTAAAAAGATAATTTGTGTAAAGTACTCACTTATCGGGAGTGATAAACTGGGGCAACTGTGATCTAATTAGTGGTCTTACCATTAGCATTTTATGATCAAACAAAAGGACTTGGCAGGATGCTGGAGTAGTTACGAGTACAGGCCTTGGAAGAAGATATCCTTCAGTTTCTAATTCTAGCTTAGCTTTCTTACCAGCCATGTGAATCTGGGCAAACTGCTCAATTTCTCTAGGCTTCTGACTTCTCGTAAGTAAAGTTAGGAAAATAATACTGGTCTTATTGGATGTTGAAATGTTTAAATAATACATGTAAAATACTGCACATCATTTTTGGCACTTATGAGAGGCTCAACAAATGGTAGCTACTATTATCATTATAGAATTTTTATAAATCTTATATAAGAATTTTTATAATGATTTGCTATTATTGAATTCTTATACAAATATAGGTATTTTAACAATGTTTTTATTGTAATTAAATAGTTATCTATTTTTCCACTGAAAAGTGAAGTCGCTCAGTCGTGTCCGACTCTTTGCAGCCCCATGGACTGCAGCCTATCAGGCTCCTCCGTCCATGGGATTTTCCAGGCAAGAGTGCTGGAGTGGATTGCCATTTCCTTCTCCAGGGGATCTTCCCAACCCAGGAATCAAACCCGGGTCTCCCGCATTGCAGGCAGACACTTTACCATCTGAACCACCTCTGCTGCCTAAGTACATAGCAAAAACCATGTATATAATCCTTACAAAGATAGCAATGTGACAGATTTCTAAAATAATAAAAAAAAATCAATGGTGGAGCTGGGTTGAGAATGAACATGACATTTAATGCCATGTTACATGACTTTGGAACACCTTACTCTCCTTATCTCTCATTTTGGTTTTTAATATATTGAGGCTATGAAATTGAGTTTCTAATCAAGCCCGTGTACCTATATTTGAACTTAAGTGCATTTCAGTGGAGTTTGTCTCTTGACCACTGTTTTTATTGATCTAATATAAGGGAGTTGGTGATGGACAGGGAGGCCTGGCATCTGCGGTCCATGAGGTCACAAAGAGTTGGACACAACTGAGTGACTGAACTGAACTGAATTGAACAAGCCAAAGCTGAAGAATTTTGAACTAACTGCTAAAATCATTTGCTCATGGCTTTACTCTCTTCCAAGTATTCATTAGTATCATGTTATGATGCCGAGATTGGCAAACAGTTAGGCAAACACCATCCATTGAGACTCACTATGTTATGGTCTGCATGATGAATTCTGCATAAAGAGACATATTTGGGCTACATTACAATTGTGATAGAGCAAGGCATTTCATAGAAATATTTAACGATAGCCCTGACACATTAACTGAAATGACTATGAGTATTTACATGAATAGAATTCTGCTTAATGAGACTATTCAAAATTTGGGACGTTAGATTTTCAGCTACCAGGACAGACTGAAACCACACTTAAATTAACAACTTACTTTACACTTTTGTATGAAACTTACTTTCATCTCCTGTTTCAAATTCAAACTTCTGACTGTAGCCACTGTATCCTGCTGCAGTCCTCACTCTGATATGAAAAATGTACTTGGTGGCTGGCTTGAGACCTGTGATGATGACACTGGGGGCCTTGGACCTCGTGGAGGAATAGGTGAGTTGCTCATGCTCCTGGGGACAAGGAAAAGAAGAGAAAGGGAATGAAGCAGTTATTCTACTTTTACCTGGAGACACTGTAAAATTAAGCTGAGGAATTATGCTCTATCAAAAATATTGATTAAAAAGTGGTACAAGCATGGTTTTCCATAATCTGGCATTTAGTTATTTATCAATTATGATGCATATGATATGGTCTTGATTTGGAAATTTATTGAGAATGATGGTTATCTTATATAAACTGCATTTGTATTTTTGGCGATTTGGATTTCTGACCCAGCTCTAAGGAACGGTGGTGACGTGAGAGCACGTGTACACAGATGGCAACTGCATCTTAAACAAATGGGCACATTAGGTCAGACCACACCAGCAGAGTGCAAGGAGCAAGGGTGGGAGAATTCAAGTACCCGCTACTCACTTCTACCCGCAGGTAGTGCCAAAATGCCGGCGCTATCCGTGGGTAGACCTGTGGGTGAAAGGAAAAATAAATTAATTGTTTTTTAAAGTTTGAAATCTTTTATACCAAATCAAATGCACTGTTCTGAAACTCAGTGATTCCCCAGTAGTAACACTGAATTAATGCAACTTAAGACATAAAATGTTGAAAATTTTCTTTTGAGGGAGAATATACTCTTCTGAAAAAGTACCACAGTTTATTTTGTAAAGATGTACAAGATACATAATGATTGTGAGGTAGATTTTACACAATCTGTCCACGAGGGAGCATCAAAGACAGAGAACAGTACAAAAGACAGCACACCTGAGAAATCAGGCAGGACTGGAGGGTTGGTTCCTGGTCACCCGCAGCTAACTGACTCTCTCTCCTCACTAACAGGAACCACAGCTAACGGAACGCCCTAGTCACTCAGGGTCTCGTAAGTGGTTTGTCTTGTCTATAACCTGAGAACAATTTACTTGTGCCTTTAAGAGACTGTCCATGATACGCTGGTGCTGGGAACACATTAAACTCAATTCTGCTTTTGTATAGTGTTACTGTTCAATAACTTTATGGTGTTCTAACACGCTAAAGCTGAAACTCCAGTACTTTGGCCACCTCATGCGAAGAGTTGACTCATTGGAAAAGACTCTGATGCTGGGAGGGATTGGGGGCAGGAGGAAAAGGGGACAACAGAGGACGAGATGGCTGGATGGCATCACCAACTCGACGGACATGAGTTTGAGTGAACTCCAGGAGATGGTGATGGACAGGGAGGCCTGATGTGCTGCGATTCATGGGGTCGCAAAGAGTCGGACACGGCTGAGTGACTGAACTGAACTGAATTGAACAGGGTAGCTGAAAAAAAATATGAACAACTCTTCTAAACTCATAGGTCAAATTAGGCCACCAGGTCCTTGAACTAATTCTCTACTATTCTCATTTTAACATATCTAGAGATTCTCAGAGATAGAAATAACTTTCAAGATCATTAATTAAATCACTCATTTGATGCTTATATTTGATCTGTCTTGATGTTCCATCAAGATCCCATTTAGCCTTTGCCTGAAAACATCTGTTGTCCAGGAGACCTTCCAGATTAACAAAGTTATAAAAATCTGCATACAGAATGTATCAAACTGCATTTATTGGCCAGTGATGCTACAAGATTTGTAACTATGAAAATAATTTCCCTTATGCTACTTTTGAAAAAATTCCTTATCTGAAAAGTCATTTTTAAACTTTACAGCCATATTTGTCAGAACTTTACATGCTACATGGTTATTCTCTTTCTAGCTGAGGAACAGCATTCGTCATCTAACTCCAGATAGAACTGTACAAAGATAAATGAATCAACAATAGCAACACTTTAAGTAAAAGGACAAAACAGAGAAACTACAACTTATATTTATCCCTAGATCACTTCTAGATTAGAAAGTAAATAAATATCTGCCTGCTAAAAATCCAAGAAAATAAAATCTATAAAATCATCAATGGCAGAAATAATCTGCTAAGACCTTAAAGAAGAAGTTTTCTAAGATCAAGATCTTAATAATTATGGGGCTTAACTCCCATACTGTGGAGAAAAACAGTTTTCCCGGTGGCACAATGGTAAAGAATCCACCTGCAAATGCAGGAGATGCAAGAGATGTGGATTCAGTCCCTGGGTCAGGAAGATCTCCTGAAGCAGGAAATGGCAACCCACTCCAGTATTCTTGCCTGGGAAATCCAAGGACAGAGGAGCCTGGTGGGCTACATACAGTCCACGGGTGGCAAAGAGTAGGACATGACTGAGCAACTGAGCATGTGCTACTGGAAGAGAAGATCCTGTTTCTGGTAGAAGTTTGGAAAAACTTTTGGATGACCGTTCATTCTTGAAGAGGAGAATATTTCACCTTTCAAAGAATTTTCTGCAACATAAGAGTTACGGTGTATTCTGAGTGGCATTTCCCAGTAAGTAATTATGATTGAGAGGATTTTAAATCTCTGAAAAAGGAATTTAGTCTTATCCTTAGGGAGAGAGGATACAGATACAGATTGAAAAATTTACTTAGAATGGCCCCATAATAATACAAAAACATAGTGAAGTGAAGGTCACTCAGTCATGTCCGACTCTTTGCGACCCCATAGGCTGTAGTCCATGGAATTCTCCAGGCCAGGATACTGGAGTGGGTAGCCATTCCCTTCTCCAGGGGATCTTCCCAACCCAGGGACTGAACCCAGGTCTCCCGCATTGTGGGCTAATTCTTTACCAGCTGAGCCACAAGGGAAGCCCAAGAACACTGGAGTGGGTAGCCTATCCCTTCTCCAGCGGATCTTCCCAACCCAGGGATCAAACCAGGGTCTCCTGCATTGCAGGTGGATTCTTTAACAACTGAGCTATGAGGGAAGCCCTGGGAAGACTCCATAAAAACATAACTTAATAGTAATTTATTACTCAGTAAAGTTACCAGGAGCAAAGGACTGCTTTTGCAAATAGGTTTTAGCATATTTACAGTTACACAGAAATATGTCTATAACTACATCCCTGGAATAAAAATCACTAAGTAGGAAGTATGCTCACATGGATCCTCTGCCTGAATCACAGCATCACAGGGCTGCTGCCCTGCCCCACATCTTGCTTCCTCTGAGCATGCCAAGGAAGGGAGCACAGAGAGCAGTCATGAGAGTTCCTCCTTCCAGGGCATCACAGCCCTCTCTCCTCCTGGTGTTTCCAAGCTCTTGGGAAACCAAGTCAGCACTTGTCCATGACAAGCATAGGGCACTACTGTCCCAGAGTAATTTTGCTTAATTCCCTTTCTGTGACACAGCAACTCCAGTTCAAAGTGAGCAGGTAGAGGCGGTGCTTTGCCACAGATCCAGGAGGGCTCAGTTCTGAACATGCCTGAATAGTGGATGTATGAGAGTTTTTCTAGAGTTTGTACAATATGGAATTGCTATTTGTATGACACGTATGTCTTCAACTTTGCTAGCTAATATATTCTAGTGTTCATAATACTATCTTACAAGCTCTTCATCCTTGCTAAATCCATAGTAAAGTCTTCTCATCTTAATATTACTCAATTTTAGTACTTGCTGTCTTGATCAAGTTTTCCAGAGGCTTGAACCAATTTTTGGCTTTATCTCTCTATCGTTCTTTGCTTTCTATTTCATTTAATATCTTATCTTAATATAAATTATTTTCTTTCTTTGTATTTATTATGTTGTCTTCTAACTTCTTACATTTCATGCTTAACTCACTAGTTGTCAGTATATATTTTCAAATACAGTGTAAGTCTACAAATTTCTAAGTATTGCACTACTGTACTTTATAAGTTCTCATGATATATTATTGACCAGTTCTAAGCATTTACTATTTTCCATAAATATACTAGTTTTTAGTCTTTGTGGCCAAACCAAGGTTATTATTTGCACACTTTTAAGGGTCAAAACAGGTTGTCAGGCAGTAAATAAATGACATTAAATGAAGCTCCAAAGGCATAACCCCATGGGTTGCAAAGTACACTGGACTGTGGTAAGATAATGCTGACAGTCTTATGTACTAATGCTTATTGGCTGAACATGAAACAGTTTTTGTACTATTTCCCCTTGGATGAGCATGACTAATACTATCAGTTGTGGGACAAAACATTTAGTAGCAATGCACTGAATGTAATGATATGTATATCATTTCCTAAAACAAATGTGTATACAATTTCTAGTTTATATATTGTTATTCACATACACTAAAAACAAAGTCCAGAACTAGGGCATTTACTGTCAAACAGAATACACATCTATTATTCTCTAGAGATGTAGACATTTATTTAAGGTCCTCTTCTCAAGCACAGATCCTGCAGCTTAGACTCAAGATTGCCCCTTTCCAGCTTTTTTCCTTTTCTAGTTTTCCTGGGAGTCTAATCTTATCGTCACATTGAATCTTTCATGTACCTCAAATGCTCTAAGCTTTATCTATTATACAAGTCAGCTTTTCATGGTCATTAACAGGGATGTTCTTACTAGAGTCTGGACCCTCTTAGCATTCAATTTGAAACCTAATTTAGTGAAAAGAAAATAGGCTCAGCTGTCTAGTCACTATGGCTGTATCTTTCTGTAACCAAAGGTAATGTGATCTGTATCAACAGAAGGCTGCATGTAAATAATTCTGGGTTGGAATTGAATTCTCCTGTCCTGGGTTCAATTTGGGTTCTGCTTCTATTATGTACCTTGGGAAGTCACCTCCAGGATATTCATTTGCTCATACAGAAAATTCATTAATTCCACTGACGCTTATTAAATGCTCACTAGGGTAAGGTTCTAGGGCACTATAGTAGATTTGGCTTACATAATTATCAAAGTTCTACCTAAGCAATGATACTCTATAATTTTTATGTCAGAAATATAAGCCTGCTCTCCTCTGCTGTGACTGCTTCGCATCATGCCTCATCTTACTCTCTTGGGTTTCCCAGTCCCACTTATGGAAGTAGATTCAATAGGCCCATAAAGTGGTCAATTTTTAATTGGTTTACTTTCTCTTAAAGTATTTGGCTGATCACACACACACACACACACACACACACACACACATACACTCATACACATAAAGTCTTTGGGTCTAAATGGATTTCTATAAGATTTTTTTTTTCTTAAATTTTTAATTAATTTGATTATGCTGCTGCTGCTAAGTCGCTTCAGTCGTGTCTGACTCTGTTCGACCCCATAGACAGCAGCCTACCAGGCTCCCCTGTCCCTGGGATTCTCCAGGCAAGAACACTAGAGTGGGTTGCCATTTCCTTCTCCAATGCACGAAAGTGAAAAGTGAAAGTGAAGTCGCTCAATCGTCTGACTCTTCGTGACCCCCCGGACTGCAGCCTACCAGGCTCTTCCCTCCACGGGATTTTCCAGGCAAGAGTACTGAAGTGGGGTGCCATTGCCTTCTCCAATTTGATTATACATGTGGTTAAAAGTTATGTTGTAGAGATTTTGCTACAGACATATAGATCTACATATATACCAGCAGTCATAAGGTAACAACCATGATTTGTGCAATGCTTTACAATTTTCAAGGTATTTTCACACACATTCTTTATGTAATACTCGTGATAATCTTATGGCAAGAAGAACTAGTAATATTTTTGGTCTCACTTAGCATATGATGGAACAGGTCCAGAAAGAATAAGTCCCTTACTAAAGCAAGTCACGTAACTAGTCAGCAGCTTCTGTTAAAGTTGTGATTTTTTACTATCCCCAAGTCAGGCAGATACACGTAGCACAAAAATGTTTATAAATTAGACTTTGAGCAAGGGTTATTTTTACACACTTTACATTCTTGATTATCGAATCACTAGAAATAACTTTAGATTTATGATGGACTGTGAAAGAGGACATGAAAGAGGACACTCAAACTATGAACTCCTGGAATTGGTGATGGACAGGGAGACGTGGCGTGCTGCAGTTCATGGGGGTCACAAAGAGTCGGACACGACTGAGTGGCTGAACTGAACTGAACTGTGAAAGATAGTAATGATTTGACAGCATTAGAATACTTTTAAATAAAAGTTCCTCAGTGGCAGCAAGAATTCTCAACATTGAAAATTTCAAGTAGTAATATCAAAGATAAAGTTGTTTTCTATTAAGGTTAACACATCTAATCATTCTGCTTTTTTTTTTTTCTATTTTGATATTATGTCATAGGGACAGATTTCATGAAATTCCAAGGGGCTTATATTAATAAGTTACCCAATCTTTCAAAGCATATTATTCCTATTTGGGGCTGGGAATAGAATTTGCTTGATAACGTCCAGGAGATTCTTCTAGAATTTTTGATGTATGATGGTACCCTGCATGGCTTTATACACAGAACAGCACTAAGAGGACAGATTAAAGCACTGTGGGGTTTTTCTTTGTCCTTTCAAGTCATGCCAAGTTTCAGTCATCAGGAATAGGGAAAAGTAGTATTAAAAATTAGCATTCTACTACCACAATCATTATTTTTTAATAGCAATGTCCTAATTAAGCCAATGGTAAAGTTCCTGTTCTGCTGGATAGAAGACTGAAGTGATAGATTCCTAAGAAAATAAAAAAAAGTAGATATTAATAGCTCTGCTAGGGGTCCTCTAAGTCAGTGGTCTCCAACCTCTTTGGCACCTGGGACTGGTTTCATGGAGGACAATTTTTTTTTCAGACTTAGGTGTAGGGGATGGAGTGTGCAGCCTAGATCCCTCACATGCGCAATTCATAGTGGAATCTGCGCTTTTATGACAATCTAATAGTCTAATAATCTAATGCCACTGCTGATCTTCAGGCAGTAATGTGAGTGATGGAGAGTGGCTGCAAATGTAGATGAAGCTTTGCTTGCTAACCCACTGCTCACCTCCTGCTGTGTGGCCTGCTTTCTAACAGGTCAGGGACCAGCAGCAGTTCTTGGCTTGAGGGTTGCGGACTCCAAGCTTAATTATTTTTTGTCGTTTGTCTCTTCTCATTTTTGTGTCTTTTTCACTCCGCATCTCTGTCTCTCTGTCTTTCTCTCTCTCTCTCACACACACAATCCATCAACAAATTCATGATAGAAGACTGTGGAAATGCCTCCACAATAATCTTCTCAAAACTAAACAAATCAAAACCACATTTAGAACATGATCTGCAACAGAATATTTTTCCTGACAAAGCAAGAACTGCATAGCCTAGAAACGTAAAGTTTGAAAGGTTATCAAAGAATCTTGTTGTCTAAACAATGGTATAAACAAATCTGAAAATATTTTACTCGAATTAAATGAAGTTATTTCACATGACCTCCAGTTAAAGGAAAGCTTGTGTACTAGATCCTGTCAGAGTTTAATAATTATTTTCCAAAGAAGAGGGATACTGAATTTGGTGGTTTTTAAAGGTCATTATTACAAGAATGAATCCTATGTGGGGGTAGGTACTTATCATACCCTGGCTGAAAGATTTCTTAAGATTTTTCGTATTTTTACTTTGATGTTGTAATTTCCTGATTACTAATGTGGATTCCCACGTGCTGTTGAAGTTGAAACAAAGATATTAGTTTCTGGAAAGGACAGCTTCCCTAAAATTAATACATGGGCATTGTGCTTGGTTCTTCAGTTTGTTTTTGAATTTAATTAGAATGAGATCTTTTAATGTTCTTTGAGAGTCACCAGCTCCCAGTGCACACCAATCACAGGATTTATAAAATAGAGCATCAGAATGAGCTGTGCGAGTCCAGGAACTGAAGCTATATTGTGTCTGTAAGAGAGACATAATTATAAAAGAGCTTATAGTTCCAAAAAGTCATCCATTTCCATTCTTGTATCAGTTTATTTGATTCATTCCAAAGAAGTATTAATCTATTTCTTTTTTAAGAGCTCTTTAGAGAGAGAATCTTATTCTACTCTAGGCAAACCATATGGTACACAGGCTCTTCCTAAAGTCTAAGTTAATTGTCTTACTAAACTTTAAAAACATTTCTTTTTAATATGTGGAAAATGACTCTTCTAATGACTGAGCTGTAATAAGCCATTATTTCCTCCCTGCTAATTATGACTGTCTACCTAGAAATCCATAGAAGATTAACTGAAAACATTTAGAACTAATAAGTCAATTAGTTAGCCAACATACAATTATCAGTTACTTTCTTATACACTAGCAATGCCCAGTAAAGTTGTATTTTAAAATATTCCATTTACCATAGCAATAAAAACCTTATAGTTTATGACAAGAAATATGCAAGACCTATATGAGTAAATCTATAAGTGCTTGCTGTATAAAAAAGCAAGTCCTTTATTTATTTTGTCTTATTACAATGCAGAGATCTTTTGTAGAATACCACATAGCAGCAGTAAAAGCAGTAGCCTGATTTTCTTTTTTTCTTGAATGGATTAGTTGTTAATGCATAACTGTTAAATATAATTATGTTTGATTTAGGTTTTTAATAGGTATGTAGGTGAGAACTTTTCACTTACACTATAATTTTGTCTGTATTATGCTTTTAAAATGCAAAAGAGTATTAAATATTATAAACAATTTATCTGTATTTGCAAAAGTAATTATACATTTTTTACCTTAATGTAGTATATACTTGTGAATAACTATCTTTGCATTCCTAAGATAATCCCTACTTGTTAGCATCAGGTTATAATATAATTCTAAAATTTTTATTGCAGTCTTTGATTCAATTTGAAAATATTTCAAACAGAATTTTTATACCTCTCTTTAAATGATCTTGGCCTACAGTTTTCTTATTTTTTCCCTTTTATTATCAATATTTGGTTATACTATTTGAGTTAGGTTATATTTAAGAGAATATATTAGGAAACTGTTTCATTTTTTAATGTTCTAGAATAATTGATATAACATGGTAATTATCTGTTCCTTGAAATTTCAATTGAGATAGATCATTTCAGGGACAGATATTTGGCCATGTTTTAAAATTAGTTTATCCTGTATTTAGATATTCTTCCTATTCATTTTTGTTAATCAACAGAAAATTATCCATTATATTTATAGATCTAAATTTACAATTAGGCTTGACTTATCATTGAAAATCTCTTTCATAAATATCATTTTCCTCCTTCCTGTCAAGCTTGCTTACTTTATCAGTCTTCAAAAACACTGGATTTTTATTTTATAAATTAAATACACTTTTCTTGACTCAGTTTCATTAATTTTTTATTTTACACTTATTCATCTCTTCTTTCGCATCTTTTTCTGCATGGGTCATATACAAAGATTGGATATATATGTATCTTAATATCATTCATTTAAAATAGTTTGTAATTTAAGTCTATTACTCTTTGGTGGCTCAGACAGAAGAGAATCAGCCTGTAATGAGGGAAGCCTGGGTTTGATCCCTGGGTTGGGAAGACCTCCTGGAGAAGGAAATGGCAATGCAATCCGTATACTTGCCTGGAGAATTCCATGGATAGAGGAGCCTGGTAGGCTATAGTCCATGGGGGTCACAAAGAGTCAAACATGACTGAGCAACTTTCACTTCACTTTACTCTTTAATATATATTATTTAAGATAATCTCAGTTTTCAAACAAACAGATCACGGGGTGGCATGGGGGAACTAAACTTTTTTTTCTTTTGCTACATAATTTGCAAGAAATGATTCAAAGAATGACAGAATAATTTTATACTATCTGGTTCTTCCCTCTTGTTATTTCAATGTTTACCAATATATACCCCTAAGTAGGCGGCAATAGCTTCAAAAGCATGATATCAGTTCCTTCAAAGAACAAAATAAAATAAAAAAGCAAAGGAGTGTTGGATGCATAGATAGTGTTTAATATTAATGCATATCTACTGATTGATATCCGCAAAGGAATACCTAGCCTTCATTTAACATATGGTGCAGCTCTGGTTACATGTCATTGGGAACTGGACTACTAGAATTGTGCTCCAATGTGGAACTGCAAATCGGGGTGGCTTCCAGCTCACACTGATTATCTGAAGACTAGATCTAAGCTGGCCCCACAATCAGGGGAAAATAGGGCTGGTGTCCAACAAAGATGATTGCCTCAAATATAAAAGAAAGCATAAGTGCTTATGGATTTCTTCTCCAATGATATTTAATTCATAATGAGAAGATAGAGTGAGAGAGAATTATATTGAATAACCTCAGTTTTTCTGATCGCTGCACTCCTGAGTCTAGAACATTCTACTCTGCCTTGGGTTAGACATTTTGACATCCTTAAGTAATCATCAGAGTTGGGTATTTTTGCTGGTAACCAAAAGAGTTGTTTTCTTTTCTTACTTTCATTTGAGTATACAAGATGGAATTCTTAACTTGAAAGGAAAAAAGAGTTAACAAGCTGGTTGGTAGGGTGTACTAAGTTGGTGGCTAAGGTGTATTTCTTTTTTAATTTTTAAGTAAAAATTGGCAACTGCTATGACAAAATTACAAATTAAGTGTGAGTTAAAAAATACAGAAGTAGATATTCTAAGTACACAATTACTTTCTGACTGCACTTTTGGAGAAGTATCATTTAGTATACCACAGCTATAATTTACTATAATCAACTCTTGATTACTCCAGTAATCCAAAACAGGAGATAACTCTAAATCACTTTTAAAACCATGACTTTTTTCTTATATTCCATCTAATGTTCACCTAAAATGAAAATTAAAATGCATTCCTTGAACATTAAATGTTGAGCAATAGTAGAGATAGTAGCAAAGTACACCTGATGGGAGAAGTATATTGATCAAGAGTTAAGCATTCAAGCTGATTTTCAGAAAACAGTTAACTTATAAGCAGATAATTAATTGTTTGAAATAGCACTTAAATTTACTTTTAGGGAAAAATGGCTAAGTTATTACAATGTGACCTTTACAAAATACTGGTGCTAGAATGAGACCAATGGAGTCCTAACTGTAGTTAGTCTATGAGAACTGAGATGATTATACCATCTCAAAGGGTTAAGCTTATTGTAAGAAAAATATAAAAAAATATATTTATATACAAATTTATATATTTATATAAATATATATATTTATATATATTATAATATATAATATAAAACTCTTTTACAGGTCCAGCAGATGTGTTTAGCAGTATTTCTTTCTTTTAGGAACTATTATAAATAGGTAGTTCATTTAAAATAGGGCAATGATAGTCTTAGGCCTTGAAGTAATTCTGCAGATGCTGTGAGAGGTCTTTTTAAAAATTCTGTATGTTTTACTTGCCTGTTCTTATTGCTTAAAATATAATGTTTCTAGTATATTGTAAGCTTTCATAGTACATTGGCCAAATATATTGAACAAGTAAATTGATGAATTAATTGCTCTATATGTATAGCTTTTAAATTATACATATTGTTACAGCAATTTAAAATTAGTTTGCATAAATTAATGATATTTCAAATGAGAGATGAGAAAAAGTTGTTTTACTGGCTTATGGTACTTCCATAACCAAAACACAATAATATTGCGTCAGTATAGCTGACTTGTTTTCTTCGTAACTTTGTGGAGAAGAGCCGATATTTTACTTGTCAAAAAATGTTTTGCAAAACAATATGCTTGAAAACCTGAGATCTGTGCTGAAATATATTTTAATACTTATGTATATATTAGTATTTCTTCAGTTTTAACTTTCCCATCTGTATTCATGTAGCCTACCCTTGTACAGATGGGATATGGTTTTTCCTTCTGTGCTCTGTTGTGTGTGTGTTAATCGCTCAGTCATAACCAACTCTTTGCGACCGTAGTCCACCAGGTTCCTCTGTCCATGGGAGTCTCCAGGCAAGAATGCTGGAGTGGGTTGCCAGTTCCTTCTCCAGGTGATTCTGTGCTCTATTACTTTATAAATATAATGGCTTTTAAGTATAAATTTAGAAATTTAATGTTTAAAGCTTGATACAGTGATTTTCTTAAAAGTATATCATAGACAACACTTGAAATTTATCATTCTTTCTTAAGGCTTGAGTAATTTATAAAATTTTAAAACTATGCATAAATTTGGTGATAATATTAATAACATACATGTATAGAAAAAGGAGGGAATACATATGTAGAACAAAACATTTTTAAAAATTTATATATTTACTGAAGTATTGAGGATGGATAAAGTTATTTTATCTAAAAGGTTAGAAATTGAAAGGAAATTATACCCACTATAAGAATATTTGACAATTATGCTTAGTTTAGACATACGGATTCATGTTGATCTATGGCAAAACCAATACAATATTGTAAAGTAACTAGCCTCCAATTAAATAAATTTATATTAAAAAATAAATACAAGAAAAAAAGAAAAGTTTTCCAATATCTGCTGATATCAATAGTTATCAGTAATATCAGTGATACTAAGGTAGCTATATAAAAGTTCATTATGAAGCAATTTTATCATAAAATTAAGACATCAATAAATGCCACTGAGAAGAAGAAACCACAGTGAGAGTCTTTGGAAGCATTACTACACATATGTTGACTTCTTCAAATATAAACTATTTCAAATGTCAAACTGAATGTTTTCAAAGTTAAACTATTGGAAGAACAAGGCTGAATGGAGTGACACAAAATGAGAAAAACAACATATTCGTGCTGCTTTGATTAATTCTTCCTAGTTGTGGAATGTGGATTAAAAAAATAAAGCTAGATACAATAACATGGTTTTTAGAGAAGAAAAATATAGAGTACACAGAATGTACATGGTTAATTTTTTTCACAATAGTGTTAACTGGATTATATGATAGATAAAAAGTACACAGACTAGTAGAGAACAAGTCTTTGAAAATGAAATAATTGGACAGTAAACACTGGTGACAGGACTCCAAAACTATCACTTCATTGCTAGTTATTCTGACAGAATTACAGTGAATAATAAGGAAGGTAAAAAATATAGATAAGAATAAAAAAGAAGATAAAATTCCACTAGACTGAAATTTCCAGTGGAATACAAAGAAAGAAAAAAATGCTCTGTGGAACAGTCTCCATGGAAAAACATCTTCTTTGAGTATCATATAAAGTCTTAACATTTGTCCAAAGCAGCTGCATAACATGGAGACATAAGAGAGGCTTTTTGCATTGAAAAGGAGGCAGAAATTCATTTAAATGCACAAGCATGAGAATGCCTTAGTCTCACCTAGAATAGGAAGAAAACACTTTCCTATTTATTTTTCATTTTTATTTTGAAAAGATTTACTTTTCATTTTTATTTTTCCATTTAAATGTACATTGTTGCTATGATAAGACTTTTAATTGTTTTGTTATATTTGCTGATGGGTCTTAATTGTGATCTGATGACAGATATATTTGTCTTGTTCAAAACTGAAACAAAGATATCTGTTAAGATTAATGCACAAAGCTACAAAGCATAATTTAGGTTTCAAGGAATATAGTCCCCCTCCGTCAAAGAGAGATTTTAAACCTTCTTTGTAAGTGACATCATCGTGACTTGAAAATCATCCCATTATGCTCTAAATAACTCAATATTTTCAGTTAGTGATCTAAGGCAGTCATTGTCTTTAAATTTCCTTAGAGGACCAGTAATATTAAGATGTGTATCAAATGAATGCATCAAGATTTATACTCAAACACAACGAAGTATAGGTTTAGTAAGATATTGTGACTGGAAACTGAGTAATATCCCATGATTGTCATTAACGACAGAAAATTAGTAATATAATATTAATAAACAGATTGCAGTAATTTGCAGCTTCCCACAGATCACACATACACACACAAAAGCACACATGGTTCTTTTAGGTCCAGTGCTGGTGTTTGAATCTAAAGAAACATATTGAGATAATGTGGAGATAACTACAGATGGTGTTAAAGGCAAGAAAGGGAATTCAAGGCAAAGCAAGCTCATTTTCCAGAAATATTATTTTAAGATGCCTCATTATCAAACAGTGGATATATATAATTTATTTACTCCACATATAAACTAGTTTTGAAATCAAATCAGAGAAAATTGTCTATGATGAATCAATAAGTTAAATTTAGGGTAAATTAAAATATAACCTGGGTCAATTGAAGAAGTCTTTCTTCTTTGGTCACGGTCACAAATATTGCCCATTTTAAGTACTCATCAGCTGGTACCTGGGTTGGTGGTACTAGTAATGGATTCTTTTTTATTGCACCTGCATAAATTGCCTTACTTTCAAGAGTGGATAATCTGGTCCTATAATGCTGTTTTATTTGCAGTGACCACATTGGCACAACCCAATGTATAGTCCAGATTCAAAGAACTGAAAGACATTTTTGTGACAGTTTTCTGGTTTTCTTTCTTTTTGCTTTACTTTTATAAATTAACTAGTTGGGTTTTTTTTTAACCATACAATATCTCCATATGCAATTATTAAAATAGTTTCAAACTTCTAGAATTTCATACACATTCAACATTAATGATTGCTTTGCCCATACTGAAAAATATTCATTTTTAAGTCAGTAAAAACTAGAAACAAAGCATGTAATATTATATAGGTATAAAATAAAGTAGCACAGCAAATTAAAGATGGTGTCAAAATCTTTTATACTCCTTTCATTGAAAAGTCAGATTTTTGCCCTCACTCCTTGAATCTTGTCTACCCTGTGACTGATTTGACCAATAAAATAGTATAAGAGTGAGCAATTTCAGTTACTTGCTCAGTCTCTAAGAAAACTGGCAATTTTCACTTTTGGCTTGGAGCTCTGCATTGCAGTCTAAGAAGTATGACTAGCCTGGGACTGTCAAGCTGTGGAGAATTCCAGAATAGCCACTTGGGGGAACTCTGGAGAGAGAGCTGGTAAGGTAGGGGAGGACAGAGGGAGATGGTGGGAGAGGGATGGTGATGAGACCCTAAGCATGGCCATTCTTCAGGTGTTCCAGCTCCTAACCTATTTTCTATCATCCCAGCTGAGGTCCCAGAAATTGTGGAGCAGCTCCTGCTGTGTCCTGTTCAAATTATACTGTACGTAGATTCATGAGATGCTATACTTATTTTTAAGCCACTACATTTTTTGGGTAGTGTTGTTATGCAGTAACAGGTAACTGGAACAAGCAGATTGACCATTAAATGTATCTCATAGATCTCAATCGAATATGGAATTCTCAATCTAACATGGGATACTATTTTTTTTTTTTTGTCACTAGATTGGGTGACGGTATTTTGAAGATTCTCTTTTAACACATAAAACTTAGTCAACTTAAACATCTAATTATCTGATTCTTTTGAGCTGAAATTTGGAGATACAGTGCTGTCTTTGTGTGACTCAGACATAGGTGAATGTAAATATGTCATAATATTACTGATCCACAGCACATTCAGATAAAAAATAAACGAAAACCTCAGCTTCATTCACCTCATAATGCTGTGATGCATCAACTAAGAATGCATATGAAAGTATATTCTGAGCTGCAAATACAAGATAGACTGGTTATTTTGCTATTGATATTATTAAATAGATGTATATGTAGTTGGTAGAAACATCTGTCACTTACAGTAAGACATATTTTAATAATCAATTATATTCTGAGTTTATCGATGGGAACTGCATTGATTATTTAGTAGATCAGTCAGAACTACAGAAACTTTCCTCTTTTAGTTCCATGTCAATAGAGTTAGTAGGGTAAATCAGCTGAATGCCCAGGAGTCAGATGCCTTATGTGATTAGCAGTGCAGTTGCGATCTATGTGTGAGAATAACACCAATGTCTAGAAATTTCTTCAGATGACAGATCCTCCTTTAGAGTTAGTTACTTGGGCCTCAAGTCAGTTACTTGCATCTGTGGGCATGATCAGTTGACTAGTTGTAAATATAGCTCTCACTGGTACAATAGCACCATTTTGAGATTAAAAATAGTGATTTGTAATAATCCTTAATGTGACATGTTTCAGGAGGTATAAGGCACTATGTGTCTGTCACACATATTTGCCATGTTATGGATAGAAGAGAGCAATAAAAAACCTTAGACACTGTACTAACCAACAACTAAACTAAGTTTTCAGAAGGACTATATGGTGGTCTTTTTAAAATATGTAGCTGTTAAATATGCTAAGGTAAAAATGTTATGATGCATAATTCACTAAATATTAAGAAAATTACCACGAGGTTGTTGATAGCAGCAGTCCTAGTAGTTATACCTATTAGGGCAAATTAGAAAGATTTCATCCATCTACCTGCTGTGGTTTACCCCACAAAATCCCAAGAATCAAGGGACATATGGAAATAATGAATGCATGGATTGCCTTCTTTAAATGTCCTTGTGTTATACAGAAGGAAGGAACATAGGTTCTGGGAATAATTTGCCTTTGCCAACTGAAACTTAGCCAGAAACAATTTATATTGCATTCAACCATGAAGGACTGCAGAATACTTCCTCAGCTAAAGCTTATGCTAAGTCACTTCACCCAGTCTGACTCTTTGCGACCTAAAACTTACATTTTCTAATTATAGACTTAATGATTTCCTATTACTAAAGGCTTAAGGAGTATCTAAATTAACTCCAATATCCTTACTCACATTTTCAATCATTTTGTGGAAATCATGATGTTTCTAATAGCATTTAAGTCATTAAGTCATTGTATGTATGTGTGTGTATGTGCGTGTGTTTATCCCAGGTGGCACTAGTGATAAAGAACCTGCCAGCTAATGCAGGAGATGTAAGAGTCTCATGTTCAATTCCTGGGTTGGGAAGATACCCTGTAGAAGAAAATGAAAATTCACTCCAAGATGCTTGCCTGGAGAATCCCATAGACAGAGGAGCCTGGTGGGCTAAGTCCATGGGGTCACAAAAAGTTGGACATGACTGGAGAGATTTAGCTTCAATGACACACACACACACACACACACACACACACACACACACAAATATCGCTCAGGACGGGGAACACATGTACATCCATGGCGGATTCAAGTCAATGTATGGCAAAACCAATACAATATTGTAAAGTAAAATAAATCAACAGAAAAAATTAAAAAGGCAGAGACAAACCCCCCCCTCAAAAAAAATATATATATACAAGATATATATGAACATAAACTTGTGTTTTTCAACATACATAAATTGAGACAAACTTTCAAGGTAAAATAGCTAAACAAACTCAAATAGTGTCTACCAAGAAAGTAAAAAACATTAAAGACAACCAACTTTTCCCATATTAGAACTTGAATGATAATGAAATTTTCTAATTTTTCAGTGATCTTTTCAAGTAAATGGGCAGATATCAATTCTTATTTATTTTCCTCTGAAAATATTAGATCAGTGTGGATTCTACAAGGTCATTGGAAATACATGATTTTAAAACACAGCCAAATTCTGTAGCAACATAAATGTTTTTTATGAGCAGCAGGTGTATTCTTTGAAAGACTGTAAAGCTACTAACAGCCCAGTAAGGAGTACATAATAATAGGCTGTTAACTCAATCTCCCTTACAAGAGATTTGAGGAAGGACATTTTAAACCATTAAGATAAAGGCATTTTCAAAAGTAGCCAATATGAATGCCTTAGGAAGAGAGGTTCATTTAAACTTTAACTCATTAAAACAATGAATTTAGTCTTCTTGATTTGAAAATACCCATCCAAAAGAATTAATTACTCTGAGTAAAAATAAAATAGCAATTTTGAAATCAAATATGTTTTAGTCATGATAGGTACTTGGAAATGAATTCCAAGTTAATTTACTTTTTGCAAGTTTCAGAATTTGAGGCTTATTCTAACATAAATCTATATTACCTAGCACAGTTCAGTTCAGTTCAGTTCAGTTGCTCAGTCATGTCCAACTCTTTGCAACCCCACGAACTGCAGCACTCTAGCCCTCCTTGTCCATCACCAACTCCCAGAGTTTACTCAAACTCATGTCCATTGAATCAGTGATGCATCCAACAATCTCATCCTCTGTCATCCCCTTCTCCTCCCGCCTTTATCTTTCCCAGCATCTTTTCAGATGAGTCAGCTCTTCACGTCAGGTGGCCAAAGTATTGGAGTTTCAGCTTCAGCATCAGTCCTTCCAATGAATATTCAGGACTGATTTCCTTTAGGATGGACTAGTTGGATCTCCTTGCAGTCCAAGGGACTCAAGAGTCTTTTCCAACACCACAGTTCAAAAGCATAGATGCTTCTGCGCTCAGCTTTCTTTATAGTCCAACTCTCACATCCATACATGACTACTGAAAAAACCATAGCTTTGACTAGATGGACCTTTGTTGGCAAAGTAATGTCTCTGCTTTTTAATATGTTGTCTAGGTTGATCATAACTTTTCTTTCAAAGAGCAAGCGTCTTTAATTTCATGGCTCCAGTCATGAGCTGCACAGGTATCTGCTATCTAAGAATTTGGTAAGTCTATTTCAATGAATGAATGAGTCATGTAGTAAGACAGTTTATATATTGTTGACATTTCAATTGCTCACTTTTGAAAAATTATGATGACACCCAGGAGGACATCTCTAGGTATTGGTTTCAAAGTCAGATCGACTTTGGTTTTATTAGTTTATTGTAGCTATTTTCTCCCATAGTTGCCTACTTATTAAATCATTTAAAATTTTCTTTAAATCTAAGAGAAATAAGGCTCTCAAAAATTTTCTCATTACAGATTATCGAGGAGTAGAATACATTACAATGCTCAATAAACTATATCTACTTTTTTGGATTTTTTCATGCTTGAATAAGAATTTTATAATGAATTATTTAATTTGATTTAGATCTATAACTGTGCAATATTAAAAATTAATAAAAACAGAACAAAACATATTAACTCTTTTTCTTCCTTGTACTTCTTGCTTTGAATTCATGCTTCAGTGAAATAAAACTACACTTAGAATGGCAAAATTACCTAATGAAAATATCGGATTGATTTACTTTGGCAGTGAGGATTATTTTTTCATACCCTTTATTCTAAAATAAAAAAAAAAAACACAAAGGATAAAGAGGAAAAAAGGATATACATGTGTAATTTTAAAATAATATATTCCTACTACAAAAGTATAAATGGTTTAAAACAAAAGTATTTGTACAATTTCCTGGCAGCAAGAGTTTGGCTTAAAACAGCAGTTCCCAAAAAGTTTTCTCTGGATCCTTATTTCCAAGGAACATGTGTTGCTATGGTTCAAGAACAAAACATCTTATGATCATGTAAGTTTGAGTCTTCTGGGGAGCAGATTCTAAAATGATGCTGAAAGTAAAGGTATTGAAGAGGGAAATACCTGTGCAGGTAAAACCTGTGCAAGGAAAGGGATCATGCAGACAAGGAGAGCTTTCAGACCACAGTGGAAGTCTGATTCCTATGAAAAGAGAGAGGTGGAGAAATGCAGTGGTGTTGAAAATGCCTTGGATGACAGTGCAATTGTGAGAGTCTCCTGGCCAGATAAATGAGTGCCCCAAACAGGTTCTGCATCTGTCAAGAGAGGCCTGGTTCTATTCCTAGGGGCTTGGGAAGAACAGTGGATCCCACAGCAGCTGGAGGAACTCTTGTAGCAGGTTCTCTCTTGGAGGAAGATCTAAGTATGCACATCTATATCTACCACCAGGATCAAATAAATTTGGAAAGCATTAGGTTAAATAAAATTAAATAGATTACTTTTCTTTAGGTATATATGCTACATTTTTGGAGAAGGCAATGGCACCCCACTCCAGTACTCTTGCCTGGAAAATCCCATGGACGGAGGAACCTGGAAGGCTGCAGTCCATGGGGTCGCTGAGGGTTGGACACAACTGAGCAACTTCACTTTCAATTTTCACTTTCATGCATTGGAGAAGGAAATGGCAACCCACTCCAGTGTTCTTGCCTGGAGAATCCCAGGGACGGGGGAGCCTGGTGGGCTGCCGTCTCTGGGGTCACAAAGAGTTGGACACGACTGGAGTGACTTAGCAGCAGCAGCAGCAGCTACATTTTCCGAACTGATTTGACCATACAACCTTATGGTGATTAGAAAAAAATACATGTATTAAGACTAGCTCTACATTACATACTTTGAGAAACGTTAGTTTAAGATATACTGTATTAATACACTCTTATTCTCTTGAGAGTCCCTTGGACTGCAAGGAGATTCAACCAGTCCATCCTGAAGGAAATCAGTCCTGAAAATTCATTGGAAGGACTGATGCTGAAGCTGAAACTCCAATACTTTAGCCACCTGATGAGAAGAACTGACTCATTTGAAAAGACTGTGATGCTGGGAAAGATTGAAGGTGGGAGGAGGAGGGGATGACAGAGGATGAAATGGTTGTATGGCATCACTGACTCAATGGACATGAGTTTGAGCAAGCTCCAGGAGATAGTGAAGGACAAGGAAGCATGGCATGGTGTAGTCCATGGGGTCACAAACAGTTGGACATGACTTCATGACTGAACAACAAAAACAATACGTATGTTTACTGTTTAATTTATTCATTTCTGGCTTTTATACTAGCTTTTTGTCATCATTTTCCTTCTTACTGAAACCCATCATTTAGAATTTCCTTTATGGTAGGTCTTTCGGTGATGAGCTCTTTATCTCTGAGGGCCTTTATTTCACCTTTGTTCCTAGATGATTTGAGGTTGTTAAATGTTTTTTGTCATAACTCTGGATTTCCCTGGTGGCTCAGATGGTAAAGCGTCTGCCTACAGTGAGGGAGACGGGGGTGCAACCCCTGGGTCAGGAAGATCTCCTGAAGAAGGGAATGGTAACTCTAAAGTTAATATTCTTAACTTTTCTGTTTTCTCTTGCGCTAATAAATCTGCTTTAATTTTAACTGTTCCTTTCTCAGTGGTCTCATATATAATTTTAAAATGGCCACCTTTATCTATATCCTTTAGATTCTGCAATTCTACTATAGATTTTGTGCATTCTACATATCTAGAAACACGAGTTCTTATTTTTCCGATATTGGATATGCTATACTCCATGGATTCATTGGTACTAGACAACTTACAGCCAGATTCATGTAGGTATTACATGACATCCATTCCTTTTTCTTAAAATCCAGCTCAGTGTATGTTCAATTTTGTAATCCTGTCTTCTAAATCTTTTTATTCTTCTTTTGTATTTTCCTTTTACTTGTCTCTTTTCTAAGTTTCTCATTTTATTATTCTTTATCATATATATATATATAGCCATGGTTCATGTAAGTATTACCTGATGTCCATTCTTTTTTCTTAAAATGCAGCTCCTTGTATGTTCAATTTTGTTATCCTATCTTCCTTATATTTGATTCTTCTTATATTTTCCTTTTACTTGTCTATTTGCTAAATTTCTCTTTTTATTATTTTTTACCATATATATATGTGTATATATATATACACACACACATGCATATATAAATGTAAAATGCATGGTATTTTAATCCATTGGTTCAATATTTCTTACAATAATGATTTTTTGTTTTAATTTTGGAAGTTCCATTCCACCCCCACAATCTGCCTGTTCTTATCTTTTTCTCACCTTCCTGATTTCATTTCTTATTTCTTTTTAACATTCCATATATAGCTGTTCTATGTATGATTCTTTAATATATATAGTCCTTGGGATTCTAAATTTGTCGCTGATTGTTTCTGCTGGTTCATTCATGTCTTACTTTTTCCTGTGTTTCTTGTTCTTTGATTGTGATATGATTGACTAATCACAGTCTTCGGTGTCTTTGAATCCTAAATTTTGAAAGCTTTTCTCCAGAAATAATTTATATGTACACCTGCAAGTAGCCAGAGGCTGCTGCTGAAATGGTACCATTTCAGTTTTCCTTGAGCTATTTGGCTTAAGACAGGAGACCTAGGATCAGCTCCACTTTTTAGATGATGGTACAATATGCTGATTCTGACACCGATGCTTTCAGGGCACTGAGAAATCTATTCTTAAAGAGTGTCCACTTTACCAGAATTACAGCTGTGTTTCTCCTCCATCCTCATTTTTGATTTTTTGATAGGGAAGGAGATTCCTTAAAATTTAATTTCAGCTATCAACGGTATGTTTTACCCTTACCTACTTATTGTGCAAAGAAAGACATTCAGAGTACCTATTCTGGCATAATTCTAAAAGCCAATAAACCACTTTCTGGGTTAATCATATGCTCAGACACAGCACTCTTTTTTCAATTATAATAAACATAGGAAAAAATAAAGTGGAAGTTTGAGTGACAAATCATTCATTCATCTAATCACTTATTTCTCAATTTTTATTGAATTATTGCACTATGTCCAGCAAATAAATAGTTGCTGGAGACACAAGATGCACCAGATATGCTCCCAAGAGGACTCACATAAGCATGGGAAGATAAGCATGGTCACAAAAAGGTCTGCAGTAACTGGTAATTCCTATTGTCTCTGCAAAATCTTCCTCACATAGCAATAGAGATATATGTTTAAAATAAAATTGTAATGAAAGATGCATGTGGACTATAATTGTTTTAAATATATATTTGATCATGGCATACGTTTCCTGAGATATTATCTCTTTTGAATAGTGTAATATTTTGTTTTGGATTCCTTCCAAACTAAATATTTTGGGAAATTAAATTTATGAGTCAAGTGTACTATTATTATGATTGCAACCATTTTAAAGAAAGACATTTGTAAACACCTGCCTTGATTTGAGCATTTCGAAAGGAAAATAAGTGAATGAGAGATATAAAATTGATGCAATTCCTAAGGACTGAATTGGATAAAAATCACTGAAAGTTAAAATGGTATTAATGAATAATATGAAGATATTCTATAATCACAAAGCAAAACATTTTTAGTGAGGATTAATTATATATAAGGCACATCTAACCAAATATGATAAGGTGAGGTGAAGTCACTCAGTCATGTCTGACTCTTTGCGGCCCCGTGGACTGTAACCTACTACGCTTCTCTGTCCATGGGATCTCCAGGCAAGAATACTGGAGTGGATTGCCATTTCCTTCTCCAGGGGATCTTCTCGACCCAGGGATTGAACCCGGGTCTCCCGCATTGGAGACAGACGCTTTAACCTCTGAGCCACCAGGGAAGCCCTAAATATGATAAAGTACTATTTAAAATTTGTATATATCATCCTTAACATGAATCTGTTGTGCTAAACATCATGCTTGTTGTCATTCAACAGGTTTCCAACAAGTCAGGGAAGTAAAGAAAAATGAGGGAAGAAAGGAAAGATGCTTGAAGAAAAGAAGGGAAAAAGGGTGGCAGGAAGGAGAAAGGAAGGGTGTCCTTGGGTTTCTCTGGACACTGTTTCAGTCTCCTCTTGTCTTCCTTACTTACTATACTCAATCCTTGAACCTTACTTCTGTCCTAGGTTATCATGCAAGTGTTCCCTTTGGCTGGAGTTTGCCATGTTAACTGTTAATATTAAATATCTCCCATCCTAGGTTAATTTCTAAGCCAAAAATGAAAATGTTTTATCTCTTTAATTATTTAAAGTTGTATCAATAAAGGATTTTTATTACAGAGATTCATTTAATGCTAAATTCTAATGTAACTTTAGATTGCAGCAGAGTTTTTAGTTTTCAGGAAACGTGTGTGTGCTCAGTCGCATCTGACTCTGTGCAACCCCATGAACTGCAGCCCTCCAGGCTCCTTCTCTCCATGGGACTTTCCTGGCAAGAATACTGCAGTTGGTTGCCATTTCCTGCTCAACGGTGTCTTCCCCACTCAGATATCAAACCCATGTCTCCTGCATCTCCTGCATTAGCAGATAGATTCTTTAGCACTGAGCCACCTGGAAAACCACATTTTAAGGGGCCTCCGTGGTGTAAAGAAAAGCATTTTGAATTTGCTATCAGATAGGTAGCTCCGAACCTGCTAAAATATAGGTATTTAATATATTTTAGTTTCTTCTTTCCCTTTCTGTCTTTGTTCTTCACACTTTCATATTAAAGTAGCATATATATATATATATATAATAATACAATATAATATTGAACAAAGGTGTCTCACATTGCAGGCAGATTCTTTAATGTCTGAGCCACCAGGAAAGCCTGTAATACATAATAACACAAGGTAAAGTGTACATTTGTAAGAATAAAAAGGAGTAGGTATTTTAGATTTCTGTCTTCCATGGACTACAGTGCTAAATCAAAAACTGGGTTCAGAATAACTGGTAATTAAGTACAACTGAGAAATATATTTAATTTTTACAATGAACTATTCAATGATAAAGTTAGAAAATTAGCTTTTTTTCTCAAACAATACTCAAGTAGGAAAACACAAGAGCTTTTTAAAATAAATGCTACTGAATAAATCAGTAGCGGACAACTTCAACTAAGAAGCCTATATGCAGGTCAGGAAGCAACAGTTAGAACTGGACATGGAACAACAGACTCGTTCCAAATAGGAAAAGGAGTATGTGAAGCCTGTATATTGTCACCCTGTTTATTTAACTTCTGTGCAGAGTACATCATGAGAAACACTGGGCTGGAAGAAGGACAAGCTGGAATCAAGATTGCCAGAGAAATAACAACCTCAGATATGCAGATGACACCACCCTTATGGCAGAGAGTGAAGAGGAACTAAAAAGCCTCTTATGAAAGTGAAAGAGGAGAGTGAAAAAGTTGGCTTATGGCTCAACATTCAGAAAACGAAGATCATGGCATCTGGTCCCATCATTTCATGGGAAATAGTTGGGGAAACAGTGGAAACAGTGTCAGGCTTTAATTTTTTGGGCTCCAAAATCACTGCAGATGGTGACTGCAGCCATGAAATTAACAGACGCAAAGAGTTGACTTCATTGGAAAAGACTCTGATGCTGGGAGGGATTGGGGGCAGGAGGAGAAGGGGACGACAGAGGATGAGATGGCTGGATGTCATCACTGACTCGATGGACGTGAGTCTGAGTGAACTCTGGCAGTTGGTGATGGACAGGGAGGCCTGGTGTGCTACGATTCATGGGGTTGCAAAGAGTCAGACACGACTGAGTGATTGAACTGAACTGATTGAATTTCAACTGACTGGAGTAATTTTTTCTTCAAGGGGCTTAGGTAATGTAGTGCAGACAAATTTTTCTGATCATCAAATTTAACAAAGGGACAGAAATCAGAAACTGCATTTGAATGTGTTTGTTATATTCATTTTGTGGTTTGCTCCAAATAAATCCTAAATGAACTTCCGTCAAACCCTAATTTCATTCAATTCAAAAACTGTTTCCTTAATAAGTTACTCTAATAAAATAAAGAAAAACATTTCCTGTCTACAGTTCAGTTCTGTCAGTTCAGTCGCTCAGTAGTGCCCGACTCTTTGCAAGCCCATGAACCTCACCATGCCAGGACTCCCTGTCCATCACCAACCCCTGGGGTTCACCCAAACTTATGTCCACAGAGTCAGTGATGCCATCCAGCCATCTCATCCCCTATCGTCCCTTTCTCCTCCTGCCCCCAATCCCTCCCAGCATCAGAGTCTTTTCCAATGAGTCAACTCTCCGTATGAGGTGGCCAAAGTATTGGAATTTCAGCTTTAGCATCATTCCTTCCATTGAACACCCAGGACTGGTCTTTAGAATGGACTGGTTGGATCTCCTTGCAGTCCAAGGGACTCTCAAGAGTCTTCTCCAACACCACAGTTCAAAAGCATCAATTCCTCGGTGTTCAGCCTTCTTCACAGTCCACCTCTCACATCCATACATGACCACTGGAAAAACCATAGCCTTGACTAGACTGACCTTTGTTGACAAAGTAATGCCTCTGCTTTTGAATATGCTATCTAGGTTGGTCATAACTTTCCTTCCAAGGAGTAAGTGTCTTTTAATTTCATTGCTGTAATCACCATCTGCAGTGATTTTGGAGCCCCCCAAAATAAAGTCTGACACTGTTTCCACTGTTTCCTCATCTATTTGGCATGAAGTAATGGGACCAGATGCCATGATCTTCGTTTTCTGAATGTTTGAGCTTTAAGCCAACTTTTTCACTCTCCTCTTTCACTTTCATAAGAGGCTTTTTATTTCCTCTTCACTTCCTGCTGTAAGGGTGGGGTCATCTGCATATCTGAGGTGATTGATATTTCTCCCAGCAATCTTGATTCCAGCTTGTCCTTCTTCCAGCCCAGCGTTTCTCATGATGTATTCTGCATATAAGTTAAATAAGCAGGGTGACAGTATGCAGCCTTGATGTACTCCTTTTCCTATTCGGAACCAGTCTGTTGTTCCATGTACAGTTCTAACTGTTGCTTCCTGACCTGCATATAGGTTTCTCAAGAGGCAGGTCAAGTGGTCTGGTATTCCCATCTCTTTCAGAATTTTCCACAGTTTTTGTTGTGATCCACACAGTCAAAGGCTTTTCATCAAAAACCCAGTTCAATTCAGTTCAGTTTAGTCACTCAGTCCTGTGAGACTCCTTGCAACCCCTATGGACTGTAGTACGCCAGGCCTCTCTGTCCATTAGCAACTCCCAGAGTTTACTAAACTCATGTCCATTGAGTCAGTGATGCCATCCAACCATCTCATCCTGTCATCCCCTTCTCCTCCCACCTTCAATCTTTCCCAGCATCATGGTCTTTTTGAATGAGTCAGTTCTTCGCATCAGATAGCCAAAGTATTGGAGTTTCAGCTTCAGCATCATTCCTTCCAATGAATATTCAGGACTGATTTCCTTTAGGATGTACTGGTTGGATCTTCTTGCTGTCCAAGGGACTCTCAAGAGGCTTCTCCAATAACACAGTTCTAAAGCATCATTTCTTAGGTGCTTAGCTTTCTTTATGGTCCAACTCTCACATCTATACATGACTACAAGAAAAAAATATAGTTTTGACTAGACAGATCTTTGTTGGCAAAGTAATATCTCGACTTTTTAATATGCTGTTCAGGTTTGTCATAGCTTTCCTTCCAAGGAACCAGTGTCTTTTAATTTCATGGCTGCAGTCACCATCTGCAGTGATTTTGGAGCCCAAGAAAATAAAGTCTCTTGCTGTTTCCATTATCTCCCCATCTATTTGCCTTTAAGTGATGGGACCACATGCCATGATCTTAGTTTTCTGAATGCTGAATTTTAAGTCAGCTTTTGACTCTCCTCTTCCACTTTCATCAAGAAGCTCTTTAGTTCCTCTTCATTTTCTGACATAAGGGTGGTTTCATCTGCATGTCTCAGGTTATTGTATTTCTCCCTGCAGTCTTGATTTCAGCTTGTGCTTCATCCAGCCTGGCATTTCACATGATATACTCTGCATATAAGTTAAATAAGCAGGGTGACAATATAGAACTTTGCTGTACTCCTTTCCCAATTTGGAACCAGTCCATTGTTCCATGTCCGGTTCTAACTGTTGCTTCTTGACCTGCATACAGATTTCTCAGGAGGCAGGTAAGGTGGTTTGGTATTCCCATTTCTTGAAGAATTTTCCGCAGTTTGTTGTGATCCACACAAAGGCTGTAGTGTAGTCAGTGAAGCAGAAGTAGATGTTTTTCTGAAATGCTCTTGCTTTTTCTATGATCCAACGGATTTTGGCAATTTGATCTCTGGTTCCTCTGTTTTTTCTAAATATAGCTTGAACATCTGGAAGTTCTTGGTTCATGTACTGTTGAAGCCTAGCTTAGAGAATTTTGAGCATTACTTTCCTAGCATATGAGATGAGGGCCATTACTGTTTGTTTAATTTTATGAGAGTCATTGTTTCCAAGACAAACAGTGCTAACTGGAGATGATTCTGAGTTACCTTTTTAGAGCAAAACCACATGAACTACTCCGTCTTTCCCCAATAACCCTTCTGCTCTGCACGAAATACAATCCAAGACCTTCTCTCCAGTCCCTTTTAATATGAAATACAAAAGCTTAGAAATCCCCTCTAAATAATTGAAGGAAACCATTAGGAGAATAGCCAGTCAGTCTCTTAATGGAGAGGTCATGAGAGACAATAAGTACAGAACCACTCTGAAAAGCCCAAGGAACATTTGGTGGTTTATAATTGATATTTCTGGGCAGATTTCCTTTTTTTTTCCCCAAATACTAATTATCAGTGTTATTAATAATGGCTGTTGGAAGAGGTCTTGCTTTAGTCTCCAAGGTAAAAATTATATCTGGTCAGAAAAGCCTCATAATTATTTCTACTTATTTGAAGAGCATACAGACTTAGGTTTTTCTTCCCCCCTCATTTAAGAATCTAAGACATTTAAGTCTTCCCCCAAGGAATCAGGATAATAATAGCAGAGTCGGGAAATGAAGCAGCTTACTACACATCACTTACTATGTGGGATATGCCAGAAGATTTGTGCTATAATAGTTTAACTCCCAGAGCACTTTGGTAGTAGTTTTTTTTTTTTCCTAAATTTTAAAGGTCTGATGATGTATTTCTTGAAGATGTTAAGTATCTTTCTAAATTAAGAAAGTATGGCATTTTGTCAACAAATTTTGTTCTAAAGTGATGTATGAAGTAACAACTAGAAAAGAGGAGCTGAGTTTAGAGGACTGGTTAAGCAGCAAAATGCCTCAATTTTTAGCCATGTTTTTATTAAGATATTTATTTGATCATATTAGATAATACAAATCGAGATACAAACTTCTTTGGAAATCATCTTTCTTGATTTTATTATTTACTATTTACACTCAAACACATAGACACACATACACATGCAAAACATAGTTTTATGCATCTTTTTTGGCTTTTTCTATACCATGAGTTAACTTACTAAATGTTTCCATAGCTCTTGATATAATTGCATTTAACTTGTTTTTGTTACTTCAACTAATACTGATTTGGGAAAAAGTTCAAATATTATACTTTACTTTTTAATTACCCGAGAAGCACTATGTTGGTTCATATAATCAAGTTTATATAATATTAACTACTTTCTTATAAGTATTTACTATATCAGAGTGATTATATAGAGAGGAGACTTCTGTTGTTTCTAAGTGTGGCTTTATTTTGCAAAACCACAGAACTGGGCTTTGGTGGGATCTGGTCCACTTTGAAAGCCGAAGTGTTTGTTGCTCAGTCATGTCTAAATCTTTGCAACTCCATGGAATATAGCCTGTTCATGGACTTCTCCAGGCCAAGAATACTAGAATGTGTTGCCATTTCCTTCTCCAGGGGATCTTCCCAAACCAGGTATTGAACCCAGGTCTCCTGCATTGCAGGCAGATTCTTTATTGTCTGAACCAAAGTAGCTATCAAAAATTGCTACTTTAAAAATGGTCTACTTTAGCTATCCAAAATTGTTAAGATTATGCAAGAGTCAAAACAACATGTATGGTTAGTTATAGCTGAATATAAGGTCAAAACTTTGTGTAAGTTTTTCTGTTTAATCTTCACCATAAGGAGTATGCATGGGATTGCTTACTTGGCAGTGTACTTAGATTGTTTATGTTACTTTTATTTTAGAGAAAGAAAAACAACTACAGGAAGCTTTTATATGATAAGACTGAGTTATGTGGGAAAAAAAGAGATCTGCTAAGTGTATGAAATTAAGCATTGTATGTTGAATTTTGGACAGCAGAGTCTAACGAAATTCTAAAAACTGAAATGGTCCTATCACTAAACTGTCTTCAGTTCAGTCGTTCAGTCATGTCCAACTTTTTGCAAACCCATGGAATGCAGCATGCAAGGCCTCCCTGTCCATCACCAACTACCATAGTTTACCCAAACACGTCCATTGAGTTGGTGATGCCAACCAACCATCTCATCCTCTGTCATCCCCTTCTCCTAATGCCTTCAATCTTTCCCAGCATCAGGGTCTTTTCAAATGAGGCAGCTCTTCACATCAGGTGGCCAAAGTATTGGAGTTTCAGCTTAAATATCAGTCTTTCCAAAGAACATTCAGCACTGATTTCATTTAGGATGGACTTCTTGGATCTCCTTGCAGTCCAAGGGACTCTCAAGAGTCTTCTCCAACACCATAGTTCAAAAGTATCAATGCTTTGGTGCTCAGCTCTCTTTATAGTCCAACTCTCACATCCATACATGACTACTGGAAAAACCACAGCCTAGACTAGATGGACCTTTGTTGGCAAAGTAATGTCTTTGCTTTTTATTTATTTATTTTTTAAATTTCTCTTTAATTTTAATTTTTACTTTATTTTGGTTTATAATACTGTATTGGTTTTGCCATACATTGACATGAATCAGTCACGGGTGTACATGAGTTCCCAATCCTGAACCCCCCTCCCACCTCCCACCCCCCACCCCATATCATCTCTCTGGATCATCCCCGTGCACCAGCCCCAAGCATCCTGTATCCTGTATCGAACATAGACTGGTGATTCATTTCTTACCTGATAGTATACATGTTTCAATGCCATTCTCCCAAATCATCCCACCCTCTCCCTCTCCCACAGAGTCTAAAAGTCCATTTCACCTTTTTCTCAAGTGCTCACAGAACCTTCTCCAGGATAGATCACATCCTGGGCCATAAACCTAACCTTGATAAATTCAAAAAAATTGAAATCATTCCAAGCATCTTTTCTGACCATAATGCATTAAGATTAGATCTCAATTACAGGAGAAAAACTATTAAAAATTCCAACATATGGAGGCTGAACAACATGCTTCTGAATAACCAACAAATCACAGAAGGAATCAAAAAAGAAATCAAAATATCCATAGAAATGAATGAAAATGAAAACACAACAACCCAAAACCTGTGGGACACTATAAAAGCAGCGCTAAGAGGAAAGTTCATAGCAATACAGGCATACCTCAAGAAACAAGAAAAAAGTCAAATAAATAACCTAAGTCTACACCTAAAGCAACTATAAAAGGAAGAAATGGAGAACCCCAGAGTTAGTAGAAGGAAAGAAATCTTAAAAATTAGGGCAGAAATAAATGCAAAAGAAACCAAAGAGACCATAGCAAAAATCAACAAAGCCAAAAATCTGGTTCTTTGAAAGGATAAATAAAATTGAAAAACCATTAGCCAGACTCATCAAGAAACAAAGGGAGAAAAATCAAATCAAAAAAGTAGAAATGAAAATGGAGAGATCACAACAGACAACACAGAAATACAAAGGATCATAAGAGACTACTATCAGCAACTATATGCCAATAAACTGGACAACTTGGAAGAAATAGACAAATTCTTAGAAAAGTACAACTTTCCAAAACTGAATCAGGAAGAAATAGAAAATCTTAACAGACCCATCACAAGCACGGAAATTGAAAATGTAATCAGAAATCTTCCAGCAAACAAAAGCCCAGGTCTCTGCCCTAAATTTTAATATGCTGTCTAGGTTGGTCATATCTTTCCTTCCAAGGAGTAAGCCTCTTTTTATTTCATGGCTACAGTCACCATCTGCAGTGATTTTGGAGCCCCAAAAAGTAAACTCAGCCACTGTTTCCACTATTTCTCCATCTATTTGCCATGAAGTGATGGGACAGGATGCCATGATCCTTGTTTTCTGAATGTTGAGCTGAAGCCAACTTTTTCATTTTCCTCTTTCACTTTCATCAAGAGGCTCTTTAGTTCTTCTTCACTTTCTGCCATAAAGGTAGTGTCATCTGCATATCTGAAGTTATTGCTATTTCTCCCAGCATTCTTGATTCCAGCTTTTACTTCATCCAGCCCAGCATTTCTCATGATGTACTCTGCATATAAATTAAATAAGCTTGGTGACAATATACAGCCTTGTAATCCTTTTCCTATTTGGAACCACTCTGTTGTTCCATGTCCAGTTCTAACTGTTGCATCCTGACCTGCGTACTGATTTCTCAAAGGCAGTTCCCCTGGTCTGGTATTGCATTCTTTTTCAGAATTTTCCACTGTTTATTGTGATCCATACAGTCAAAGGTTTTGGCACAGTCAATAAAGCAGAAATAGATGTTTTTCTGGAACTCTCTTGCTTTTTCAATGACCCAGAGGATGTTGGCAATTTGATCTCTGGTCCTCTGCCTTTTCTGAAACCAGCTTGAACATCTGGAAGTTCACAGTTCACATATTGTTGAAGCCTGGCTTGAGAATTTTGAGCATTACTTTACTAGCGTGTGAGATGAGTGAAACTGTGCAGTAGTTTGAGCACTCTTTGGCATTGCCTTTCTTAGGGATTGGAATGAAAACTGATCTTTTCCACTCCTGTGGCCACTGCTGAGTTTTCCAAATTTGCTGGTTTATTGAGTATAGCACTTTCACAGCATCATCTTTTAGGATTTGAAGTGTCAACTGGAATTCCTTCACCCCACTAGCTTTGTTTGAAGTGATGCTTCCTAAGGCCCACTTGACTTCACATTCCAGGATGTCTGGCTCTAGGTGAGTGATCACACCATTGTGATTATCTGGGTAGTGAAGATTTTTTTTTTTTGTATAGTTCTCCTGTGTATTCTTGCCACCTCTTCTGAATATCTTCTGCTTCTGTTAGGTCCCTACCATTTCTGTCCTTCATTGAGCCCATCTTTGCATGAAATGTTCCCTCGGTATCTCTGATTTTCTTGAAGAAATCTCTAGTCTTTCCCATTGTATTGTTTTCCTCTATTTCATTGCACTGATGTCTGAGGAAGGCTTTCATATCTCTCCTTGCTGTTCTTTGGAACTCTACATTCAAATGGGTATATCTTTCTTTTTCTCTTTTGCCTTGCACCTCTTTTCTTTTCACAGCTATTTGCAAGGCCTCCTCAGACAACCATTTTGCTTTTCTTTTTCTTGGGGATGTTCTCGATCCCTGCCTCCTGTACAATGTCAGGAACCTCCATCCATAGTTTTTCAGGCACTCTGTTTATCAGATCTAAGCCGTTGAATCTATTTGTCACTTACTCTCTATAATCATAAAGGATTTGATTTAGGTAATACCTGGATGGTCTTTTGGTTTTCCCTACTTTCTTCAATTTAAGTCTGAATTTGGCAATAAGGATTTCATGATCTGAGCCACAATCAGTTTCCAGTCTTGTTTTTGCTGACTGTATAAAGCTTCTCCATCTTTGGCTGAACAGAATATAATCAATCTGATTTGGTGTTGGCCATCTGGTGATGTCCATGTGTAGAGTCTTCTCTTGTGTTGTTGGAAGATGGTATTTGCTTAGATCAGTGTGTTCTCTTGGCAGAACTCTATTAGCCTTTGCCTGCTTCATTCTGTACTCCAAGGCCAAATTTGCCTGTTAATCCAGGTGTATCTTGACTTCCTACTTTTACATTCCAGTCCCCTATATTGAAAAGGACATCTTTTTTGGATGTTAATTCTAGAAGGTCTTATAGGTATTCATAGAACCATTCAACTTCAGCTTCTTCAACATTACTGGTCAGGGCATAGACTTGGATTACCGTGATATTGAATGGTTTGCCTTGGAAGTGAATAGTGATCATTCTGTCATTTTTGAGATTGCATTCAGGTACTGTATTTTGGACTCTTTTGTTGACTATGATGGCTACTCCATTTCTTCTAAGGGATTCTTGCCCACATTAGTAGATATAATGGTCATCTGAGTTAAATTCACCCATTCCAGTCCCTTTTAGTTCGCTGATTCCTAAAATGTCGACATTTACTCTTGCCATCTCCTGTTTGACCACTTCCAATTTGCCTTGATTCATGGACCTAACATTCCAGGTTCCTATGCAACATTACTCTTTACAGCATTGGACCTTTCTTCCACCACCAGTCACATCCACAACTGTGAAGGAACTGTCTAGAATATGTTTTAAGGACCACAAGCACTTAAGAAGAGGTACAATGCATTTTCTGAAATAATATTTCTATTGAAAGCAAGTTGAAACACCATAGATTCTTCCAAGTGCAATATGGTGGCCAGCTTTCAAAATTTGCCCTATGATCCTCCCTCCTAGGTTTTACACTATTATGCAATTCCCTTCTCTAAAAGTGGGTTGATCTGCATGTCCAAAAGCATATGACAAAAGTAAGAGTAATCGCTAAGATTAGATTATAAAATACACTGCCTCTTTGGTGTTAAATGTGTACTCTATTTTAGATGTGATCAGTAGCTGAAGTTTTCTGCTCTAGTCACATGAGTGAGCTTGAAAAAAGGTTGCCCAGCCTTAGCTTTCAGCTGACTGTAGCCCACAACAGCTTGTCTGCAATCCCACGGAAGACCCTGAGCCAGGACCACCAGCTAAGTCACACTTGGATTGCTGATTCTCAGACAATTTGTGAGATCATTCACTGCTTAAAACTGCTAAGTTTGGGCTAATTTGTTATGCAGCAATGGAAAACTAATAAATTTGATCTGTAGATGAGGTTAATGTTCAGTGTCTTTTCCTATAAGGGAAGTAGCTTCTAAATGGTGGTGCCTTGGTGGCTCCATAGTAAAGAATCCACCTGCAGTGCAGGAGCTGCAGGAAACGCAGGCTTGATCCCTGGGTTGGGAAGATCCCCTGGAGGAGGGTATGTCAACCCACTCCAGTATTCTTGCCTAGAGAATCTCAGACAGATTACAGTCCACGGGGTCATAAAGAGTCAGATACAACTGAAGCAACTTAGCATGCACTTAATGATCATTCATATTTTTAAATTCTATAATTCTAAGAGGGCTTTCATGCCTTCAGTTTGGGTATTTCTTTGTAAATGAAATCTTTAACTATTTACCACAACATTGCCAACATGCTGATATATTAATATCTCTATTTTCATATGAATGATTAATAATTACAGGGAAAAGGTTGCTATTGCAAAGATGGTAAAAGAGAGAAAGAGAATGTTTGACTGCTGTGTGTCCTCTGTATATCTACTTTGGCCTTTAAAGAGCATGAAGATAGACATGGAAGAACTGAAACCTTGAGGGGGGACATGAAAAGGTGGATCCATTAGAGTAATTTACCTTACCTAGCAAGTAATGAAATAATAAAATCTGCCGAAATAAATAGAACCATACTTCATGAATTATTCTCATATATAAAATATTTGTCTTAAACAGAAGAGAATCTTGTATCAAAGACAAATATAACCTGTATTGTCATCAATATATCTAACAGGTGCTTGGAAAGTACAACGCAAATGAAACTATTTTCCATGTTTATGTCCATACTACTGTACAATTAAATCTAATTTGGAAGAAAAAAATTCTGTATATTAATGTCAGTGTTTTATAGTTCAGAAACTGTAAATTCATAATTTAAGGTATCATTTTTATATTTTCAAAATTAGAATATTATCACATGCTTATAAAAACTGGTACTGATATTAAAGCTAATACTAATCTTAGTAGGTTCTGCATATTGAATGATTACTCTTTTCAAGTAGCAAATGGAATTATTTACATTTAAGAAGTCCCATTTTATATATTCCTCATAATAGCTTATATGGTTGTTACTATTTCTCTGCCAACAGTTGCAGAAATTAAGTCCTAGGGAAGTATAACTAGTTGCCTAGGGTCACACAGTTGATTGTGTCAAGGTCTGAATTCTAACCCAGGTCTTTCCAAATCCACTATGACTAGATATTTATTATTGTATAAAATCTTTTGCTTCATAAATATTGATATAAAATGGCTAAAAATCCACCACCAAAAGTTAAAAAACCAACAGGATAAAAATGAAATAAGCAATAGTCCAGGCACTTTTAATGTTTCATCAATATCTAAACATACTTTCATTATAGTTTTTTCTTAAGTTTCTAGTTGGAGGTTAAAACCTTAGAGATTATCATGAAGTAGGTAGGTGTCTCTCAATTAGCTAGCAGCTAATTAATCTGTCTTAAAATTAATTAATACAAGTAAAGTATACTCATTAAGCTGCTGCTGCTGCTAAGTCACTTCAGTTGTGTCCAACTCTGTGCGATCCCATAGATGGCAGCCCACCAGGCTCCCCCATCCCTGGGATTCTCCAGGCAAGAACACTGGAGTGGGTTGCCATTTCCTTCTCCAATGCATGAAAGTGAAAAGTGAAAGTGAAGTTGCTCAGTCGTGTCCGACCCTCAGCGACCCCATGGACTGCAGCCTTCCAGGCTCCTCCGTCCTTGGGATTTTCCAGGCAAGAGTACTGGAGTGGGGTGACACTGCCTAGTTGTTAATATTACTTTTTTGTTTTTTCATAATCGAATTTAAGTATTAACACCAATTTACTGTACTCTACCTTCATTCAAGACCGGAAAAGTAGTTTCAAGGATTAAAAATGTAACAATATTTTGACTACTAACTCATTTTTTTTCTAATTTATCCAATAAAATCAAATCTTGGCCTCACAGTAAACAAGGGTTGCCTAGCTCCAGAAGAACATGTTTCCTAACTGTGGATACACTACAAACCTTGCATGTTAGACATTCCCTCCAGCAGCAAAAAATCTGCAAATCAAGTCAGGCAGCAGAGGCACATAGAAGCTTTTATATTTCTTAAATAGAAAGTTGCATTCTCTTTATAATATTGCAAAATTTTGAAAACTATGGAGTCCAATAAAAACTGTGCTTAAAAATGCACAGCTTAAAATGTATTGCAGGATACAAAAGCAATACACATAAATCACTTGCATTTCTATATACTAACAATGAAATATCAGAAAGAGAAATTAAGGAATCAATCCCATTCACCATTGCAACAAAAAAAAAACCAAAATATCTAGGAATAAGCCTACCTAAGGACACAAAAGAACTGTACACAGAAAGTTATAAGACACTGATGAAAGAAATTAAAGGGACATAAATGGAGAGATATTCCATGTTCCTGGGTTGGAAGAATCAATATTGTGAAAATTACTACACTACCAAATGCAATCTACAGATTTATTGTGATCCCTATCAAATTACCAATGTAATTTTTCATAGAACTAGAACAAAAAATTTCACAATTCATATGGAAACACAAAAGACTCTGAATAGCCAAAGCAGTCTTGAGAAAGAAGAATGGAGCTGGAGGAATCAACCTTCCTGACAGTACCACAAAGCTACAGTCATCAAGACAGTATGGTACTGGCATAAAACAGAAATATAGACCAATGGAACAAGATAGAGATCCCAGAGATAAACCCACACACTTATGGGTACCTTACTTTTGACAAAGGAGGCAAGAATATACAATGGGGCAAAGATAGCCTCTTCAGGAAGTTATGCAGGGAAAACTGGATAGCTATGTGCAAAGGAATGAAATTAGAACTCTTTCTAACACCATACACAAATGTATATTCAAAATGGATTAAAGACCTAAATATAAGACCAGAAACTATAAAACTCTTAGAGGAAAATATAGACAGAACACATGATGACATAAATCAAAGCAAGATCCTCTATGACCCACCTCCTAGAGTAACAGAAATAAAAACAAAAATAAACAAGTGGGACCTAATTAAACTGAAAAGCTTTTGCACAGCAAAATAAACTATAAACAAGGTGAAAAGACAACCTTCAGAATTGGAGAAAATAATAGCAAATGAAACAACAGAGAAAGGTTTAAATTCCAAAATATACAAGCAGCTCATAAAACTCGATATTAGAAAAACATACAACCCAATCAAAAGATGGGGAAAAGACCTAAACAGACCTTTCTCCAAAAAAGACATATAGATAGCTAACAAACCCATGAAAAGATGCCCAACATTGCTCATTATTACAGAAATGCAAATCAAAACTTGAGATTTCACCTCACAGCAGTCATAATGGTCATCATCAAAAAGCCTACAAACAATAAATGCTGGAGAGGGTATGGAGAAAAAGGAACCCTCTTGCACTTTGGTGAGAATGCAACATTCTTGATACAACCACTGTAGAAGATGGTATGGCAATTCCTTAAAAAGCTAGGAATAAAACCACCATATGACCCAGCAATCCCACTACAAGGCATATACCCTGAGGAAACCAAAACAGAAAAATCCACATGTACCCCAATGTTCATTGCATATTGTAGCTCTTTACAATAGCTAGAACATGGAAGGAATCCAGATGTCCATCAACAGATAAGTCGACAAAGAAGCTGTGGTACATATATACAGTGGAATATTAACCATAAAAAGGAACACATTTGAGTTAGTTCTAATGAGGTGGATGAACCTAGAGCCTACTATACAGAACGAAGTAAATCATATACTAATGCATATATGTGGAATCTAGAAAGATGGCAATGATGAATTTATTTGCAGGGCAGAAATGGAGAAACAGACACAGAGAACAGACTTATGGACATGGTGGGGGGAGGAAGGAGAGGGTAGGATGTATGGAGAGAGTAACATGGAAACTTACATTACCATATGTAAAATAGATACCAGTGGGAATTAGATGTATGGTTCAGGGAACTCAAATAGGGGCCCTGCAACAACCTAGAGAGGTAGGAAGGGGAGGGAGATGGAAGAGAGCTTCAGAGAGAGGGGACATATGTATATCTATATCTGATTCATGTTGATATTTGGCAGAAAACAACAAAATTTTGTAAAGCAATTATCCTTCAATTAAAAAAATTTTTTTTCAGGGACTTCCCTTTCAGTTCAGTAATTAAAATTTTGCCTTCCAGTATAAGGAATGCAGGTTTGATCCCTGGTTGGGGGGCTAAGATCCCAAAGGCCTCTCAGCCAAAAGACAAAAAAACACATAAAACAGAAACAATATTGTAAGAAATTCAATAAAGCCTTAAAAAATGGTCCATGTCAAAAAAGAAAACAATAACAACAACAAAAAATACGTACACACCTTTCACAAAAGCATTTATTGGAGTGAACTATCTATGGTGGAAATGCCACCTAATTCTCAACTGACTACCAAGAAAAGTTGCTAACTCTCCCTTACTCATATTTTCTCTATTAGCATTTCCTACTAAATCCCTGAAGGAAAATGCTCTCTGTAAACAGCCACCTTGTGTTGTACAGAAAGTCTCTCAAAAACTTCATGTGATTTTTCATAAATTACAGGCTTCAAAATCCTTAGAGGAATTAAATGCATCTCTGTTCAATTTATAGATTATCTCATTAAGTGCCAGATGAAAAAGTAGAAGTACAATATCAGAACAGAGAAAGTAAATTTATAAACTGGTAATTATACTTGTATTTCTAGGCCCAAATTGTATTTGTTTTAAAAATAGGCAGAAAATATGGTTGTATTTTTAAGTGCATTTGAAATGAGCAAATCTTACTTTACTCCCCAGGGAGTTAACACTTTAATAAGGACAGTGATCAGGGAAAACTTGCTAAGGGTTAGATAACATAACCTAACCAGAGCTGCAATTCTTAGCTTGAAATTTATATTAGAAATTCTGGCAAGATTTACCTACAGTAGTACATACATATTACTATATATATATATATATATATATATAATAGTATTTACCCTTTCATCATTTTAGGATAGAGTGTTAGATATCTGACTTATATGTTAGGCTTTCTAAAGTAAAAACATTATATTTATATTTTCCATTAAATGGAAGAGCAACCCTTTGAAGGCTGACTGTATGTAGTCTGAATTCATGGCAATGTCACACTCAAATAATTGGTGGCTGTCTATGGGATTTTGTTTGTCTGATTTTCACCAAACTAGATCAGAAATTTAGAGGAAGTTTGAATTTGTGTCCTTGTTACTCCTCAGAAAAAAATTTCTGAAGGAATGAAACTATAAAGGAAAAATGCTAATTTTGCATACTCCAAGGCTATCCTGATTCCGGTAAGCATTAACCTAGATACTTTCTAGTATTCTATACTCAAAGGGATATTTGTGATTAGCTTATAATTTGACTTCCCTGGTGGTTAAGACGGTAAAGCGTCTGCCTACAAGTCTGCCTACAATGCGGGAGACCTGGGGTCAATCCCTGGGTCAGGAAGATCCCCTGGAGAAGGAAATGGCAAACCACTCCAGTATTCTTGCCTGGAAAATCCCATGGAAGGATGAGCCTGGTAGCCTACAGTCCATAGGGACACGAATGAACGACTTCACTTTCTTCCTTTTATAATTTGATATTGTGGGTTATATAACCTCTACTCCAAGCTATATGTCACATTGCATTATTTTCCCTCTCCAAACAACAATATTTAAGAGGAGGTAGAAATTTATAAGAGCTGTAATTAATCTTTTAAAAATAACCTTTTATTTTTCTCTTTTCTTAGAAATATAAAACTTGGTTTTAAAATATGTAGATTTTTAGGTTGTTGAAGAAACTGAGTTAGTTTTTCACCCTTTGAGACCTTAATGTACTTCCCCATAATTTTTTTAATATTTTATACTTTCATTGAAAAATGAATTATCTCATTGCTTTATTACTCTTGTTTGATAATTTTTTATCCCCTTGTATAGCAAAGCAAGAAACAAAATAATAAGCAGCTTACACAATCACAGAATTTCAGAATTGGAAAGTAACCTAGTTTAACCTAACGTCATAAAAAATGAGATGAAGACATGGAATTCATTAAAGTGATGAGGTAGCAATTTAAGAAAATTCTGACCAGGAATATCAAAGGAACTGATTATGACTTTAGGATGTGAAGCTGAATTAAAATGCTATGAAATTTAGAACTGATTGAAATACAGCAAGTTGGCAGCAGTATGATTAATGAGCAGCCTTATCTGGTATTACAACATCAGCACTAAGACTGTACTCCCAGTAACTACATACACCAAAGGAATCCAGGCCGTCTGAGCACAGTGAAGAGGGTATTGTTTTATTGTCCTTGGAAATCAAAATATAAACTTTGATACTCATTATGCTTATAATCTCCATTTCACTCTATAAATATAGATGTATTCTAAAGTTTTCAGTGAGGAATATTTACTTAGTTATTTACTTAACTTAAATTTTTCCTCAATTAGATATATAAAATCTTTGGCATGCTAACTCTAGCTTCTATCATTTTGTACAAATCTATTTTTCAAATCAAACAATAGGCAGTATAATTCTTATGAAATCAAAGACAGTTTAAAGGTAGAGGAGTCAGTAGACAATTATAATTTTCATGTGCATACAAACCCTATACTAATTGCCATAGTGAAAATATCTTTTACTTTCTTCCTATTTAGATACATTCAGACCATACAGATGCTGTTGTTGATGCAGTGCTGGCACCAGTCCCAGTTTTGTGACCGTGAGAATCTTTGCTCCAGGCACTGTGGGGACTCCCTGGGCTCACTAAACCGGACAGGCTTCTACCCAGTGTGGTGTTTGCTACACAACATGGAAATTGGCTATGATATCTCCATAATGAGTGTTTGTATCAGTAAATTCCCTTGCCATCCATTTTTTATCAGGTAATGGTGTTTTAATTAGTACCAAATGCTCATATCCAATTTCTCTGTGGTGGACATGACAACGAATAAAAATTATGAAAAGAGAGGAAAAAACAAAACAAAACTTTTATTCACCAGCTCATGACTTTGCTGATTCCATTAGAAACACTCAGTTACCTCTGAAATGACTTAGTCCTCTATTTATTACATTTTGCTTCAGTTTAATATGTTAGGTTCAAATATCACACAGATATGTAACATCTACAGAGGTTCTAACTAGTTATAAAGATGGTGCAACATTAAATTCACAACTATGTTTATAGTGTTATGGTTATTTTCCTTCTATCCACACTTATTTTTTAAAGATTATTTTTATGTTGACCATTTAAAAAATCTTTATTGAATTTGTTACATTATTGCTTCTGTTTTATGTTTTGGATTTTTGACCACGAGGCATGTGGGATTCCCAACCAGGGATCAAACCTGCACCCACTTGCAGTGGAAGGCAAAGTTCTAATGACTGGACCACCAGAGAAGTCCCTATCCACACGCCCAATGTGAGGCAATGGAGAAGCAGGGCATTCAGCGACTTAACCTTGGAGCTGCAGCACCAGCATTCCCTGTGAGATGTTCCAAATGTAAAGCCTCATCCCACCCTCTCTTAACCCAGCTCCAGTCAGCTGAATCAGGACCTCCGTTTCAACAAGCTCCTCCTGTAACTCAGGGAATCCTTAGGTCCTTTCATCAATCATACTTTTATTAGTTCCCATATAATAAACCTGTTTCCATTTACATGCAAATTTACATTTAGATAACAAAATGGCCCAGTGTAGGTGGTCACTGGGGAAGGAGGATGCAGAGAATGAATGAGCTGTTTCTGTACCTAAACAGTGAGTGAAGGTTAAAATAGCATTTGTGGAAGTGAAGAGAAAACTTCGGCAAACACTTAAGTGGCATTTGTGGAAGTGAAGAGAAAATGTCCTTCAGCAAACATTTAAGTGAAGGAAGAACAACAAACGAGAAAAAGAAAAGTATACTGATTATTTTATAAGGAAGGAAAGAAGGATTTTTTCTTTTGTAGCTTATTATTTCTATAATAATTGCTTCATATATTTTTAATCAAACATGCAGATTTACTGGTTATATATTTTAGGAAATAAAAGGAATTTATTGAATTGTTTTCTTGGGGAAGAAAACTATCTTGAGAAAGAGGGCAGAGAAGGAAGAAAGAATTGGTTATTGAGAAGTCTGTGACTTTCAGGGCTTCTCAGGGGGCACTAGTGGTAAAGAACCCGCCTGCCAATGCAGAAGAAAGAGATGTGGTTTGATCCCTGAGCCAGGAACGTCCCCTGGAGGAGGGCATGGCAACCCACTGCAGTATTCTTGCCTGGAGAATCCCATGGACAGACGAGCCTGGCAGGCTAGGGTCCAAAGGGTCGAATAGAGTCGGACTTGACTGAGTGACTAACACTTTCACTTCCACCAAGAATTCAACCTCCTATGAACACATGTGTATAGCGGACTTTTGTACTCAGAGGGAGAGGGAGAGGGAGAGGCTGGGATAATTTGGGAGAATGGCATTGAAACATGTATACTATCATGTAAGAATCGAATCATCAGTCTATGTCCGATGCAGGATACAGCATGCTTGGGGCTGGTGCACGGGGATGACCCAGAGGGATGTTGTGGGGAGGGAGGTGGGAGGGGTTTCATGTTTGGGATCGCATGTACACCTGTGGTGGATTCATGTCAATGTATGGCAAAACCAATACAGTATTATAAAGTAAAATAAAGTAAAAATAAAAAGTTAAAAAAAAGAAACTTTAAATCATCCGAGTGATGAAAATATTTCCCACAATGAAGAGCTTCAAACAAATTTCCTTACCTTTTAAAGAAAACAGTTCAGACATGAAATTATGTATTTTTATATAAACCTCATAAGTACGTAATTCTATAATTGGTAGAGTAGGTGAAACAATGGCAAGTTAAATTTAGTATTTTATATAGATAATTACTGACCATCTGTGTACAAGAAATGTTTCCTTTCTTATGATGAAATTTCTTAAATAAAATCTAAAAACTGCTGATTGTGATAAAAAAATAAATAATGAGAGAATTATAAAGAAAAGACTACCAGTCACAGGTCTTTAAATATTGGATGTAAGAATAATGAACTATTATGGGGGATGCATGTTTGCAAAATGAGGTACCAGTTGGTAATTAGTGGAGCTGTACAACACCCTGGTGAGGTAGGTATGTTTTATTGCTGCCATTTTATAGATGCAAAACAGGCAACAGAGAGTAATGAAGTGTCTGCCTCAGGGAACCTAGAAAATCAGCATCAGCAGAAAGCACTTTTCTGAGACATCCAATTGTGATGCAACTATGTATTAAGAACCACTTAATTGCCTGGGTTATTTTGGTGAAGTTACTTAGCTTTTCTGTACCTTAGTTTCTTCGTCTGTAAAATGGGGAGAGTAATAGTATTTATTTCAAATGGTTGTTATTGGAATTGAATTACTTAATACATAAAAAACACTTTAAAAAATACCTGCTTTTTTGAAGAAATTTCCATAGTGGCTGTATCAATTTACATCCCACCAACAGTGCAAGAGGGTTCCCTTTTCTCCACACCCTCTCCGGCATTTATCGTTTGTAGATTTTTTTGATGATGGCCATTTTGACTGGTGTGAGGTGATACCTCATTGCAGTTTTGATTTGAATTTCTCTAATAATACTTTGGCCACATGATGCAATAGCTGACTCACTGGAAAAGATCTTGATGCTGGAAAAGATGGCAGGGAGAAGGAGAAGAGGGTGACAGAGGATAAGCTGGTTGGATGGCATCATTCATTCATAGGGCATGAACTTCGGCAAACTCTGGGAGATGGTGAGGGAGAGGGAAGCCTGGCATGCTGCAATCCATGGGGTCGTAAGTTGTCAGACACGACTTGGCAGCTGAACAAGGACAACGTCTTCTTTGGAGAAATGTCTGTTTAGGTCTTCAGCCTATTGTTTGATTGCGTTATTTTGTTTTTCTGATATTGAGTTACATGAACCACTTTTTTTAAAATTTAAATTTATTTATTTTAATTAGAGGCTAATTACTTTACAATATTGTATTGGTTTTGCCATACGTGTTCCCAATCCTGAACCCTCCTCCCACCTCCCTCCCCATACTATCCCTCTGGGTACCACTTTTATATTTTGGAGATTAATCCTCTGTCAGTTGTTCCATTTGCAATTATTTTCTCCCATTCTGAGAGTTGTCTTTTCATCTTGCCATGATGGAGAACAGTATGGAGATGTCTTTAAAACCTAGGTATAAAACTACTATATGACCGAGCAATCCCACTATGGGGTATATACCCTAAGAAAAGCACAATTGTAAAAGACATATGTTCATTGCAGCACTATTTACAATAGTCAATACATGGAAGCACCCAAGAGGTCCATCAACAGATCAACGGATAAAGAACTTGTGGTATATATATGTATATGTATCAGTTCAGTTCAGTTTAGTTGCTCAGTCGTGTCTGACTCTTTGCGACCCCATGAATCACAGCACGCCAGGCCTCCCTGTCCATCACCAACTCCCAGAGTTCACTCAGATTCACATCCATCGAGTCAGTGATGCCATCCAGCCATCTCATCCTCTGTCGTCCCCTTCTCCTCCTGCCCTCAATCCCTCCCAGCATCAAAGTCTTTTCCAATGAGTCAACTCTTCGCATGAGGTGGCCAAAGTACTGGAGTTTCACCGTTAGCATCATTCCTTCCAAAGAACACCCAGGGCTGATCTCCTTCAGAATGGACTGGTCAGATCTCCTTGCAGTCCAAGGGACTCTCAAGAGTCTTCTCCAACACCACAGTTCAAAAGCATCAATTCTTCGGCGCTCAGCCTTCTTCACAGTCCAACTCTCACATCCATACATGACCACAGGAAAAACCATAGCCTTGACTAGACGGACCTTAGTCGGCAAAGTAATGTCTCGGCTTTTCAATATGCTGTCTAGATTGGTCATAACTTTTCTTCCAAGGAGTAAGCGTCTTTTAATTTCATGGCTGCAGTCACCATCTGCAGTGTATATGTATATGCATATGTATATGTATATGTGTGTGTATATATATATATATATGATAGAATATTACCCTGCCTTAAAAATGAACAAATCTGAGTCAATTCTAGTGAGGTGGATGAACCTAGGGCCTGTTATACAGAGTGAATAAATCAGAAAGAGAAAAATAAATATCATATATTAACACACACATACGGAGCCTAGAAAATTGGTACTGATGACTATTCGCAGGGGAGGAAGAGAGGTGCAGACATGGAGAAGAGACATGTGGACACGGTAGGGGACGGGGAGGGTGGGACAAATTGAAAGAGTAACATTGAAACATATACAGCTATCATTTGTAAAATAGTTAGCCAGTGGGAATTTTCTGTATGACACAGGGAGTTCACCCCAGTGCTCTGTGACAGCCTAAAGGGGTGGGGTGGGGTCAGAGGTGGGAGGGAGGTTCAAGAGGTGGGGACATATGTATACCTATAGCTGATTCATGTTGATGTATGAGAACTTCCAGAAATTCAAACTGGATAACACAACATTGTAAAGCAGTTATTCTTGATTTTAAAATAAATAAGTTTTAAAAATACCTGGCCTAAAATTGGCCTACTACCATCATTTATGAATGATCATTTATGTGCCTTTCTGATTGCTAAGGATATGAATATGGACAAAAGAAATCCCTGCCTCATGAGTTTCAGTTCAGTTCAGTCACCTAGTCATGTCTGACTCTTTGAGATACCATGAACTGCAGCATGTCAGGCTTCCCTGTCTATCACCAACTCCCGGAGCTTGCTCAAAGTCATGTCCATTGAGTTGGGGATGCCATCCAACTATCTCATCCTCTGTCACTCCCTTCTCCTCCTGCCTTCAATCTTTCCCAGCATCAGGGTCTTTTCCAGTGAATCAGTTCTTTGCATCATGTGGCCAAAGTATTGGAGTTTCAGCTTCAGCATCAGTCCTTCCAATGAATATTCAAGATTGATTTCCTTTAGGATTGACTGGTTTGATCTCCTTGCTATTCACGGGACTCTTAAGAATCTTTTCCAACCCCCCAGTTCAAAAGCATCATTTCTTCTGCACTCAGAGCTTTCTTTATGGTCCAACTCTCACATCCATACATGACTACTGGAAAACCCATAGCTTTGACTATATGGCCCTTTGTTGGTAAAGTAATGTCTCTACTTTTTAATATGCTGTCCAGGTTTGTCATGCTTTTCTTCCAAGGAGCAAGCATCTTTTAATTTCATGGCTGCAGTCACAATCCACAGTGATTTTGGAGCTCAAGAAAGTAAAGTCTCTCACTCTTTCTATTGTCTCCCCATCTATTTGCCATGAAGTGATAGGACCGGATGCCATGATCTTAGTTTTTTGAATGTTGAGTTTTAAGCCTGCTTTTTCACTCTACTCTTTCGCTTTTAAAAAGTGGCTTAGTTCCTCTTCACTTTCTGCCTTAAGGGTGGTGTCATTTGCATATCTGTTATTGATATTTCTCCCTGCAAGTTTGATCCAGCTGTGCTTCATCCAGCCTGGCATTTCACATGATGTATTCTGCATTTAAGTTAAATAAGCAGGGTGACAATACTCAGCCTTGACGTACTCCTTTCCCAATTTGGAACCAGTCCATTGTTCCATGTCCAGTTCTAACTGTTGCTTCTTGACCTGCATGCAGATTTCTCAGGAGGCAGGTAAAGTGGTCTGAAGATTTCTTAAGAATCTTCCACAGTTTGTTGTGATCCACACAGTCAAAGGCCTTAGTGTAGTCAATGAAGCAGAAGTAGAAGGTTTTCTGGAATCCCCTTGCTTTCTCTCATTCCTCTACTTTTTCTAAATCCAGTTTGAATACCTGGAAGTTCTCGTGAACTTACATTCTATTTATTAACATAACATTTTCTCAGCTCACGGGTATCAGTGTATGTCCTTCTTGTGAACAGGTAGAAACAGGAGTCCTCAGGATTTCTTTCTTTTTCATTTTTTAATTGCTAGGGATAATTTCACAGTGGCTAGGTAATTTTTCTCAATTTTCTGTGAATGAGTTTTGAACAAAGAGAGGATTTTATTAATTACTTTAGAATCTGGCTAAAAGCAGTGGTTTTTGGCACTGACTGGAGGTTGGGGTAACAAAGACAAACAAAAAATTATCTCCTTTCTTCAGGGGTTTAAATGCTAGTGAGGGAGTCGGATAGATCTATATATAAAACTGGCTCTAATCAATCTAATTTGTCTTTGATAAATATAATAAAAGAACAAAGAAGCAAGATAGAGAAAAGTACTATTGATAGAGAAAAAAGAAGAAACTTTAAGAATGTGAACACAAAGGATAAAGGAGAAAGAAGAACAGAACTAAGGGAAGGGTGTTTTTGATATTCAATTAGAGTTTTGATATTTATTGACTGCAGGAGGGTCTGCAACATGTTGAAGCTGGAGACTGAGGGGTTGGGAACAGATGATGTCTTAGCTACATGAGAATAACTTTTTTAAGCCTAAGATGGAACTGCTCTCATCTGGAGTACCAAGTCAGAAAACTAAAATGTAGGTAACTTTTGCACCCTTGTAAAAGCTCTCCTGGACCAAAAACTGAGTATATTCACAGATGGTCAATAAGCATATGAAAAGATGCTTGTCACTACTAATTGTTATAGAAATGCAAATCCCAAGTACAATAAGGTACCATTACAGCAGTCAGAAAGCATCATTAAAAAGTCTACAGGACTTCCCTAGTGGTCCAGTCATTAAGAGTCTACTTGTCAATGCAGGGGACATGGGTTCAATCCCTGGGTTAGGGCACAGGGCAACTAAGCACATTTGTCAAAACTACTGAAATCTACATGCTCTAGAGCTCGTGTGCCACAACTACTGAGCCCACACACCCTAGAGCCCACGCTCCACACAAGAGAAATCACTGCAATGAGAAGCCCATGTACTGCAACTAGAGAAAAGCCCTCAACAATGAAGAGCCAGAACAGCAGAAAAAGAGAAAAAATCTATAAATAAATGCTGGAGTTGTGTTTGGAGGAATGGGAACCCTCCTACACTGTTGGTAGGAATGTTAATTGTTGTAGCCACTATGGAGAATGGTATGGAGGTTCCTTTAAACACCAAAGACAGAGTTACCATATGACCCAGCAATCCCATTCCTCAGCATACATCTGGACAAAACTATGAATAAAAAAGATACATGCTCCCTTATGTTCACAGTTGCCCTATTCAAAATAGCCAAGACATGGAAACAACCTAAATGTCCATCAACAGATGAAAGGATAAACAAGATATAGTACATGTATACAATGGAACACTACTCAGCCACAAAAAGAACAAAATAATGCCATTTGCAGCAACATAGATGCTACTGCAGGTTAGCATACTAAGTGAAGTAAGTCAGAAAGAGAAAAAAAATACCATATGATGTCACTTATACATGGAATCTAAAATATTACACAAAAGAACTGATCTACGAAGCAGACTCACAGACATAGAGAATAGACTTGTGGTTGCCAAGGAAACATAGGGGAGGGATGGACTAGGAGTTTGGGGTTAGCAGATGCAAACTACTACATATAGAACAGATGGACAGCAAAGTCCTACTGTATAGCACAGGGGATTATAGTAAATAGCCTGGGATAAACCATAATGGAGAAGAATATTAAAAACTAATCCATAAATATGTATAACTGAGTACCATGCTGTACATCAGAAATTAACACAACAGTTTAAATCAACTATACTTCACTTAAAAAAAAAATAAAAAGATGACACAGTATATCCAGTTAGCCTATCCCCAAATTCCAAGCGAACTCTGGGCTCTATACTTCTTTCCTTGTTCCTTCTCACCCTAAATGAGGTTGACTATGTGGCTACAGTAGAATAGATATTTTCTGTTTTTTCTCTCCCTTGTTCTTTATCCTTTCTCCTATAAGAGCTCCCTGCCTTCCGCCCCATTTGGCAGTTCCTGGAAATGAGACCAGCTGCTTCATGAAGTATTATATAAAGCATGCATGTGTGTGCTCAGTCACTCAGTCATGTCCAGCTCTTCACAATCCCCTGGATGGTAGCCCACCAGGCTCCTCTGTCCATGGGATTCTCAAGGCCAGAATACTGGAGTGCGCTGCCATGCCCTTCTCCAGGGGATCTTCCTGACACAGGAGTTGAACCCACATCTGCTTGTCCCCTGCATTGGCAAGCAGATTCTTTACCACTGAACCACCTGCGAAGGCCATTATATAAAGCATGTATATCTAAGTTGTTGTCATTTTTTTTAACAGTTTCCTCAGTATGAGTATGCTCTTCTTTGAAGAAACATATTGTTAGTGAGTAAATATGAAATATAAAATTTTTTGGTGACTTATACTTGAATTTATTCATTATTTGAAAAACATTTAAATATGAATATTTTCATATTCATAGTATATTCATGTAAGTTTAAAACACTTTTTAAGTATGAAAAGTGTGGCCAAGAATTTGGAGAGTATAATTAACTGAATAGAGAATATCTAATTAATTATAACCCACAAGCTATAGATTTTCTTCTCCATAGTCTGCTCATCTCATATTCACACACACACACACACACACACACACACACACACACACACACACACACAGAAGCAAAAGACAATCATAGCTAGGTTTTAATTTTTACATATAGTTATGATGTGAAGATTATTGTTCCCTGTGGTGAGTTATTTTTTAAAATGTGCCTGTATATTTAATTTTAGCACACTTAAGTTATTTGAAAGATAGTATATCTATATAACTGTATAAACACAAACATAGTAGCATTTGAAAATAGCTAAAAATGGAAGAGATTATCTTTCTGAACTCTTATTTTATAGATGAGAAAACAGGAATAAGAAACTTAAGGTCTAAGTCAAACTTAAATGTCCAAACACTTAGACCAGTGCCTTTTTCTAAGCGAAGGTCACTGGTAACAATAATATATGTTTGATCTCAGACATTTGTAGGCACTTCACCTTCTAAATCACTTAGTTCAGTTCAGTTCAGTTACTCAGTTGTATCCGACTCTTCGCGACACCATGAACCACAGCACGCCAGGCCTCCCTATCCATCACCAATTCCCGGAGTTTTCCCAAACTCATGTCCATTGAGTTGGTTATGCCATCTAACCATCTCATTCTCTGTCATCCCGTTCTCCTCCTGCCTTCAGTCTTCCCCAACAACAGGCTCTTTTCAAATGAGTCAGCTCTTTGCATCAGGTGGCCAAAATACTGGAGTTTCAGATTCAACATCAGTCCTTCCAATGAACACCCAGGACTGATTTCCTTTAGGATGGACTGGTTGGAAGTCGCTTAACTTCTCTTCTAATTTACAAAGTAATTCTCCTGACATGATAAGAACTTAAAACAGCACAGATTATTCAAAGAATGGTATAAATATTGATTATTCGTGTATTAATTAAGGTTAGAAATACAGTGTATCTTTGATTGAAAGGAAATGTAAAGCTGAAATGCCTAAATCAAAGATGGAGGCATCAATACTAAAGACTGTGGAGACTACGGACATCATGGCAGGCTGAAGAGTAAAACTCGATCATAGCTCACTGAGCACTGAGGTGCCTGAGCTATTGCTTGGTGTGTCAGGAGATATACTTGGATCACCTCTACCTGTTCCTGCTCCCATCCCCAGCTGCTGTGTGTTTTGTTTTTAAAGGCTTATGCCTTCCATCTACTTTCGACACCTAAACTTGGGCTTGTGGAGCCACAGTGGAGAACCAGAAGCGCCTATGACTGTTTCCTGAATACCACACCTAAATGTCCATTCAAAACCTGTCGTCAATGATTGACTAAAGCCTGATGGAAGCTCAGCTTCTTTGTCGCCATAGGATGAACTCTGAGATGTGATTTAGACTCAAGACCTCTCCTTGCTCACTCTGAATTTGATTCACATCTTCCTCAGGGTCCTGTTTCTCCGTTGTCTTATCAGTATTCCTAGGAGGTTTCCTAATTAATCACTTGTACACAAATTCCCATCTCAGAGTTTGTCTTTGAGTAACTGGATCTAAGACAACTACTAAAGCTATTTAGGATCTACCCATTCTTCCATCCATCCATCCATCTATCCATTTATCCATCCATATTTATCTATGTTTGCTACCTTGCTCTCTCTTTCTTGCCTCCATCTATGTACTCATCCCATTCTAACAAAATAAATAACACCTAAAATGAATGCATGTTTCCAGTCCATATTCTATATGTTAATATAATCATACAAAAATATAAATATATGGGGGAATATCTGTGTTCCCCAAATAGGCTCATTTTTTACCTGTTCTGCTTTGTATCTTGTTCTTCTTACTTAACAATATTTAGATTCCTAATAAAGAATGATATTAGCAATTTTAACTAAGAGTTCTATTGTAAGTTACTCTATGTATAAGCTTTATAAAAATAATTCTTGGGAGGAGAAACTTATAGTAAGAATCTGCCGTCATAGTTGAGAAAAATTTTGATGCTGTCAATCATTTCACATTCTCTCTGAGAGTTTTGATATTCTAACATCTTGACTGGTTGCCAATATTTTATATATTTATATATGAGGACATCATAATTTTTATTTAGTTTGTACATAATTCCTATGCTCTGATTCTATATTGTATTATGTATAGGCCAAATATTTCTCTAATGCTTCCTTAAATGATATTTAATACTGAATTCGTATACTCTCCATCCTTAGATCTATTTATAATTAATCTTTACAACACACTAGAAAGGTTGATATCTTTATTTTCCTTTTGTAAATGTGAAGTCTGATTAGGGAGATTAATAGACTTTTTCCTGACCACGAGCATTAGAGTCAGAGTCAGAACATGAATTAGGAATCCTTGGCTTCCAACTCCACATTAAATTCATTAGCAATGGATCATTGCCATTTTCTTATAAAATAAACTCTTTTGTAATGTTATTTATTCTATTATTAAAACATGGATATTATGTCAGTAGCCATCTCTCAGGATATTATTAATTTCTAAAGTTCCAATTGGATGAATATGGTTCTTTTCTTATAGAATCAGCACAATTTTTCTTTAACTGGAAATATTATAAGTCATTTTCATCTTCAGATATATGAAGCAAAAATGACTATAGAATAAGAGTCACCTTCTGTGTATGAAATATTACCTTTATAATACAAAATAAATATTTTTATTATGAAAATTTCCTTAAAAATGTCTACATTGCTTTTTAAATAAACTGAATTATTTGAGTATATGATATATTTAAATTAATGGACAGAAAAATATGTATATTCCTGTGACAGGATACCACAGGTTGTAACATTTGGAAGGACAGACCAACAGGATTTCTGAGCACAGGTTGGCCAGGCCAATGTCTAGAATCTATAATCTAATTAAACTGAGTAAATTCCTCCTTTCTTAGGCTATGGATTCTTTCATGTCAGTTGATAATAATGATAGCTTTCATTGACCACATAATTCTGAAATTACTAAATATAATCATGCTACTGAGTTACTTCTCCCCTTTTCAAACTTACATTTGCTCAGAAGCAATAGAATAGAAAAATATAGACTTCTATTTCTCTTCTTTTTATACTGTTCATGGGGTTCTAAAGGCAAAAATACTGAAGTGGTTTGCCATTCCCTTCTTCAGTGGACCACCTTTTGTTAGAACTCTCCACCATTTCTTTTTGCCCTGGGTTTCTTCATAGGGAACCTAAATTTATTTGTGATGTTCCTTTGATTCCAGTAAGTTATAGAAACACAACAAGTTCTTTCTTAAGATACCACTGGGAATTATATAAATTTTTACATAATATTTTTAAATGTAATGCTCACTTTATCAATATTCTAGGTTAGTATCAGCCCAATGGGACATATTATCAGAATTGACTCTATGTTCTGCCTTAACATCTATAGCAATGATATCATAATGGTGAGGGATAGGGAGAAAGCATAAACGAAGAAGACATGTGACTGTCATAAAACTAAGGAAGTTTATAATTTGGGAAAATATAGTAATTGAGAATTTTAATGACAGAAATGGAAATTGAAGTTAAGAGTTGAGTTATTAACCAGATTTATCTTGCTACCTTATAAAACACCTGACCTGAATGGAAAGACAATTTTAAATTCATCAGCTATTTTCATTTATACCTTTAATCATACTTTACAAATTTTAGCAGACTATAACTTTAAATTCATTGGCAAGGATATGGCCCACTGAACTTGTTTTAGATTATGGTAATTCCATTTTACTATTTTTTCTGAAGTGAGTTTTAGAGATAACATTATATTCATTAAACTGTAAGCTGATGAATACAGTCTCTCACTATATTGTAAAACTCCTTAGAGTAAGTGAAGATTGAAATGTACATCCTGTGTCTTCTACCTTAATCTGATATAAAACAAGACAAATTAACTAAGAAATTATAAGCACTCTAGTATACTGGAGAATATTTAAAGACATAGTAGGTAAGAAGTTAGGCCAAAAAGAACAGATTTTAGAGTAAAATAATATTCTATCACAATATGCTTAATATACATATGCATACATATGTACATGTACATTCTGAGGCAGCTCCAGATAAGACCTACTTGCTCGTGGTACTTGATCTCGTAGTCCAGTATGGCTCCACTGGGAAAAGCAGGTGCTTGCCATGATAGGGCAATGCTGTTTTGGGATGCCCAGTCCTTTCTTACCATACCTATCAGGGAAGGTGCTGAAAAGAAAGAAAATAACTAAGAATTAACTGGCAGGAATCATTCTCCACAATGCTTTCTTTAACATTTTGTCTCCCAAGGAAAATACAATTCTTGGTGAAGAGGACACTAATTATTGATGTCAGATTAATATGATAATCAGGATCTACTTTACTCAATCCAAATATTAAAATTTATTTAGACACTGATGGCTCAGTGGCAAAGAATTTTGCCTGCAGTACAGGAGGTGCAGGAGATGCAGGTTTGATCCCAGGGTTGCAATGATTCCCTTTGATCCCTGGGTTGGAAAAATCCCCTTCAACCCCTGGGTTGGAAATATCCCCTGGAGAAGGGCATGACAACTCACTCCAGCATTCTCGCCCAGAGAATGCTATGGACAGAACAGCCTTGTGGGCTACAGTCCAGAGGGTCACAAAGAGTCATATACAACTGAAGCAACTTAGCTCACACGCATGCAGAAACAAATTAGGGAACAAAGGAAAAACTCAGATAGTCCAAGAATAAGGACCATAACACATTATCTCTGATTCTGTTAGAGGACAACACTTTTCCTCAAACTGGCTTTGGTTTTGAGCTATAATATGAAGTATAATAGACTTGACTTCTATATTTTCTTAAAACTAAGACTACTATAGAAAATCCTCTGCAATTACATGATCACTTATAAGCTTTCTTTCTTTCAAGAGTTAGTACTTTATCAAATTTTAGTACTTTATAGAAGTTACATTGCAAACTTAACTACAGCATATTTTGGCTTATCCATGAGAGGATCATTTCTTTTGCAAGGTTTCTATGACTTTTGACTAAAGCTGAAATATTTAATTTATGAAGTATATTTTGAATCATGTCTGTCTTCTTTTTCTATATAACATTATCTTAACAATTCAATCTTAACCTAAAGTAATCTTGTATACACTGTAGGCTTTTTATCTAACAAAATATTTCTCATCCTTAAATATTTGAATTACTAACAAAAGGAATTTTTACATAGAGAACTAAAACTCAGTCTTAAAAATACAAACTAAATGTACTGAGATACCATTTCTCATTTTAAATTGGCAAAAAAATCCAAAAACTTGACACCAGGCTCTGTTGGCTAGACTGTGAGGAAAAGACTTTAATACGTTGTTGGTATAAATGCAAAATGACATAATCCTTATAAAGGGAAATTCAACAATTTAAGGCAAATTATATGTTCATTTACACTTCGGCTTTTGGGAATCTACTGAAAGATACACTGCACAAATACGAAGTGACATATTTACAAGACTACTCATTGAAATTTATTTGTAAAGCCTGGAAACAATTTAAATGCCCATCAATAAGGGACTGGTTTAAAAAACTATGCTACATTCACCAGAGAATTATGAAACTGTAAAAAGGAATTGTGACCATCTATAAATACTAGAATGAATTTATTTCAGAATTTACTTTTAAATGAAAAAAGTGAGGTGGAGAAAAATGTATGAAAAAAATGTCTTAGGATAAATTTAAGAATAAATTTAGTAACAATGGTTACCCTTAGAGGATAGGAGGCTAGGATGGTCACTACAGGGTTAGAAGAAAATCATCTCTGAATATAAATAATAAAAAACAAATGAACACTGAAAGAGCAATCTCAAAAGATTAAAAGAAAGAAATCTGTGTATTGAGTTGAAAGCAAAGTTCCTCTGAGAGGAATTACTTAAAATGACATTAAATGACAGTTACTTAACCTACATCCCAATGGGACATATTCTAAGTATAAAAAAAATATACTGCAAAAATTATTGAACTATTTTTAGTAATGATATTCCAAGTAGTATTACTGGTATTGTAATGCTGAATGTGTGTGTGTGTGTGTGTGTGTGTGTGTGCACATGTGTGTGTGTTTGTATTAAGAGACAATTCAAATGAGTAATTACATTGCTGTTATTGAGAACTAGGACTTATTTTTCCTATGGGAAAATAGAGATACAGATGTCAGACCAGTGAAGGTAAATAAAATCTTATCCTAATAAACCTGAATTAGAAGTATGATTATGAACTCATGTATCTTTCCAGTTCATTTTCAGAAATTTCCAGACCAATGAAGATAAGTAAAAACCCTATACTAGTAAACTTGAATTAGTGTGATTATGAACACATGTATCTTTCCAGTTCACTTTCAAAAATCCATTCACATGTACTAAATGCAGTTGAAAACAGGAATTGAAGAAACTGATCCTCTATGATCAAGATGAAATTTTTTTTAGTTTCTAAGAGAGACTCAAGTATTAAATGTGGTAATTTACTTTCCAAGTTGTCTTTGCAACTTAAGGATAAACTACTTTCTTAAATTTGTGAGAATGACAAGTTTGGTTCTCATAAGAAATTAAGTACTTTAGAAACTATATTTGAAACTCTTTCCAGCTGCTTAATGACAGCATTATTGCTGTACTAAGATATTTTCTTAAAATGAGTGATAATTACAGAAACTGCTAAATAATAGAAGTTTGTGCCATAAGCTAAAATAGAAATATATAAAATGGTAAATAAAAAAATGTTCTGAAAATTCATTAGGTATATATACGGAGTCATATTCACTACTAATAAACTACTATTAGTCAATCATGGTATTAATTCCTGCTGAAAATGCATTAATGTTCTTGGAATTATAGTATAATAATGAATTAAATGGTGCTTTATGGGAAAACTAAAACTTTAATGTGAATAATACAAATTAGAAGTTGACTAAAGTGTTGAGGTCCTTTAATGGACAACAACCTGGTGGTCCAGAGTGGACCGATAAGAAAGTAAAGGAGAGAGAAAGAGGCTGATTTGTTTACACAGAAAGCCAATAAAGCCCCGGCACTGGGCTTGCTCTGTTCACAGAGGCCTCAGGCGCCCTCTCGATGGGGTGAAGGCGCAGAGAGAGAAAGACACAGGGACCAAAGCTCTGATGGAGCAAAGGTGTTTTAATCAACCTGGTATGGGCATATATACTGTCTTACAAGGTAGTTATTCTCAGCAAAGATAAAGATTAAAATTCCAGACTTACAAAACATAGGCATCCATAGTAAAGAGAGAGAGAGTTGTAAACAATCACTTTTACCATATGGTTCACAAGAAGGAAGAGGGTACTTTTCACCCTATCGAAAAACTAATGAAGGAAATGCCTGGATTCCTCAGCCCCCTGGAGAGGCTTGCCTCTCCTCTTAATTCCTGAGTTAATAAGGAACATAGAATTCCTGACAGATCCAAAACAGCACACAGGAAGCCTCCTGTTAAATGCTTCCTGACACTAAAGTATATAAAAGTATATCAATTCATTACTAATTTTGAAAATGTCCTTTTCATGTATACAATGCTATGGTTAATTTTCAGTTTAATGTACAGTATCACAAAGTAGTATTACCAGTGTCTTATATTTTGTCTCATAATTATTTAGCATTCAAGTTCAAGTGATAAAAAACTCATAAGAAATTCAATTATGCCAACAGCATTTTGAATGACTACTGGTTAAAATATAGATACCATCTTTTCTATTTCCTGCTTTTCAATGGTTATTTAATTGTACAGACACATCACCTAAATTATATGAATCCTCTTCGATACTTTTGTAAAATGGAAAATTAAGAGAATCTATTCTCTAACTACATAGATCATTCACTTATAAACGGACTTCAAGGTAAGATCTATATAAAATCTAAAATCTCTTCACTTTTGCACATTTCTTAAATGGCAACCCACTCCTGTATTCTTGCCTGGAGAATCCCATGGATGGAGACCCTGGTAGGCTGTAGTCCATGGGGTCGCAGAGTCGGACACGACTGAGCAACTTCACTTTCTTACTTTCTTTTCAAATGTAAACATCTATGTTTTAAACAGTTGCTAAATATACATATATGCAGAGTACATCATGAGAAATGTTAGGCTGGAAGAAACACAAGCTGGAATCAAGATTGCCGGGAGAAATATCAATAACCTCAGATATGCAGATGACACCACCCTTATGGCAGAAAGTGAAGAGGAACTCAAAAGCCTCTTATGAAAGTGAAAGAGGAGAGTGAAAAAGTTGGCTTAAAGCTCAACATTCAGAAAATGAAGATCATGGCATCCGGTCCCATCACTTCATGGGAAATAGATGGGGAAACAGTGGAAACAGTGTCAGACTTTATTTTTGGGGGCTCCAAAATCACTGCAGATGGTGACTGCAGCCATGAAATTAAAAGATGCTTACTCCTTGGAAGAAAATTTATGACCAATCTAGACAGCATATTGAAAAGCAGAGACATTACTTTGCCGACTAAGGTCGTCTAGTCAAGGCTATGGTTTTTTTGGTGGTCATGTATGGATGTGAGAGATGGACTGTGAAGAAAGCTGAGCGCCGAAGAATTGATGCTTTTGAAGTATACTGTTGGAGAAGACTCTTGAGACTCCCTTGGACTGCAAGGAGATCCAACCAGTTGGTCTGAAGGAGATCAGCCCTGGGATTTATTTGGAGGGAATGATGCTGAAGCTGAAACTCCAGTACTTAGGCCACCTCATGCGAAGAGTTGACTCATTGGAAAAGGCTCTGATGCTGGGAGGGATTGGGGGCAGGAGGAGAAGAGGATGACAGAGGATGAGATGGCTGGATGGCATCACTGACTCGATGGACGTGAGTCTGAGTGAACTCCGGGATTTGGTAATGGACAGGGAGGCCTGGCGTGCTGCGATTCATGGGGTTGCAAAGAGTTGGCCACGACTGAGTGACTGAATTGAACTGAACTGAAATATACATAATTCTAGATAATTCTATTTTAAACAAATATTCTAAATCCTACTCTATATTTTAAAAGCGTTTCCATAATTTTTACTTTAATGACTACTATTCAATTGTGTTGCTATTTTATCAAGTCATTCCTCTAATGTTGGATTTTGAAGTTTAAAATATTGTTTTGTCAGAATTCTGACATTTTATGTACGAACATTTTATGCATAAATTTTGATTTTGTTAAAATTATTTGAGAGAGAAAATTGCTCTATATAATTTGGATTTTGTGTCATACTGTTTTTACCATAGTGCTTTTGAAAAAAGCTATATCAATATTACTAATCACACATTTTAAACACTTAATGAGTTTGAGAGCAGAGGATGTAGAAAACAATTTACAAGTCAATACACGTCAAACGCTGCATTTTATGTTTTCAGAGAAGAACAACATTACACAGAATTTCATTTTAAAATAAGGTTTCAATACATGAAACATAAAGCATTTGCTTTGAATATATCTAATGAATTTGTCTTAATAATTCAAGTTTACATAGTATCTGAATTGGCATATTGTGAAACCTCTGCAGTATCAACTAATACAAAGCAGAAAATACATTTATTCCTCCACATGAGAAACACTGATTTTAGGACACAAAAGGACAACTATTGATCTTTACTTCTGATTCTAAAAAGTTAGAGAAGGAAAGAAATAGTCAGGAAAATAATATCTTCTGGAGTCTGTCAGATCAGAGGCTAACTGAAAGATATGAAGACTCAACCAATGCTTCTTGAGTAACAATTACCTATTCAGTATAGCCTTCAGCAGAATCGTGTTTCTGATATACATCCTTTCTTAAGTCTTCAAAAATCTTAGCTTTGATCTTCAATATAAATGACTGGTGAATAGATTACCACATTCTTGAAAATGGTTTTCATACAAACCCTTTTGATTACTACATTGTTTGAATCTCAAGTAGTTTCCCAAAAACTACGTAACAAAAATGAAAATAAAAGTACGAAGGGAGTTAGTTCTAACAAAAGAGATCTTACTCACACTTAGAAAAGTTTTGCTTTCTTATGCTTATATGGAGATACCTAAAGAAACATCACTTCATGGGAAATAGATGGGGAAACAGTGGAAACAGTGTCAGACTTTATTTTGGGGGGCTCTAAAATCACTGCAGATGGTGATTGTAGCCATGAAATTAAAAGACGCTTACTCCTTGGTAGAAAAGTTATGACCAACCTAGATAGCATATTCAAAAGCAGAGACATTACTTTGCCAACAAAGATTTGTCTAGTCAAGGCTATGGTTTTTCCTGTGGTCATGTATGGATGTGAGATTTGGTCTGTGAAGAAAGCTGAGTGGCAAAGAACTGATGCTTTTGTACTGTGCTGTTGGAGAAGACTCTTGAGAGTCCCTTGGACTGCAAGGAGATCCAACCAGTCCATTCTGAAGGTGATCAGCCCTGGGATTTCTTTGGAAGGAATGATGCTAAAGCTGAAACTCCAGTACTTTGGCCACCTCATGCGAAGAGTTGACTCATTGGAAAAGGCTCTGATGCTGGGAGGGATTGGGGGCAGGAGGAGAAGGGGACGACAGAGGATGAGATGGCTGGATAGCATCACCAACTCTATGGACATGAGTTTTGGGTGAACTCTGGGAGTTGGTGATGGACAGGGAGGCCTGGCGTGCTGTGATTCATGGGGTCGCAAAGAGTCAGACACAACTGAGTGACTGAACTGAACTGAAAGAAACAGTGAATTATTTTAGTTAAGTATTTTGCTCTTAACTGAGTTAATCAATTTTTATTAAATATTTATATTATGTATGTTATCTTATTACATTGTCATAAATCTATGGGGAAGACATTGCCTCCATAAGATGATGACACTGAGGCTCAGAGAAGTGAGCAATTGTTTACTGATATAATGAGAAGGCCAATTTTGGTATTAATGCAGAATGTCAAGAAAGAAGTGGAAAATTTAACATTTTTGCTATACTTTCTCTTAAAATTAATTCTATTCATTATTGTAAATACCTGCTCAAAACCAGTAGAAATGAGGCAATGTTACAAGTATCCTTATTGTCTTCGAGTTGATTATTTCTTGAAATTTTAAAATATCAAACACTAGTGTTCAATTTTACTGTTAAAATTTACTACTGTTCAATTTTACACTGTTTTTCAGTCACTCAGTCATGTCCAACTCTTTGTGACCCCATGGACTGCAGCACATCAGGCCTTCCACATCCTTCTTTATCTCCCTGAGTTTTCACAAACTCATGTTTACTAAGTCTGTGATGCCATCCAACCTCCTCATCCTCTTTTACTCCCTTCTCCTCCTGCCCTCAATCAAATTACATTGTAGGTTATCACAAATATGTCTATTTTTAGCATGTAATCAAGATTTACACCGTGGGTCACGAGGTGTTTTCCTAAAGATCAAATGTTGCTAATCCTCAGTCATCTATTGAGCATACTGTGTAAATGAAGGTTTATTTATTGGGATATGCTTACCTGCATGTGTGTGTGTGTGAGTTTAGATGAAAAAGAGATTTGGGCAGGGAACACTCCTATGAACATGTGTTTGTGACAGTGAAAATCTTAATGGTGAATGTTAAATAATAGAATCCCAATATAGGAATAGATCTTATAAGCAATTTAATACCTTTATCATCAATGCAGAAAATACTTCAATGTATTTCTGATAGCTGGGTATCCACTTCTTACTTTAGCAGTGTAGTATTTCACAAAGAGTATGTAAAGAGCATGCTGCTGCTGCTGCTAAGTTGCTTCAGTCGTGTCCGACTTTGTGCGACCCCATAGACAGCAGCCCACCAAGTTCCCCGTCCCTGGGATTCTCCAGGCAAGAACACTGGAGTGGGTTGCCATTTCCTTCTCCAGTGCATGAAAGTGAAAAGTGAAAGTGAAGTTGCTCAGTCGTGTCCGACTCTTAGTGACCCCATGGACAGCAGCCCACCAGGCTCCTCCACCCATGGGATTTTCCAGGCAAGAGTACTGGAGTGGGGGCACTGCACTTTTTATGTAGTACTTTGTGAAGTATAAAGAGCATAGTACTTCACAAAGTACTACATAAAAAGTGCAGTGCCTCACAGAGTACTATATAGAGTAAGTACTTCACAAAGCTATCCATTGTCTTTTAAAACTCTTTAATTGATAAAACATATGGAGTCATTGTTTGCTTCCTATAACTTTCACCTCGGTCCTGACCCTAGTGCTGATTTTTAGTACAAATAGAACTAACTCTTTCCCTTTGCTTATCTATCAACCTCTTTTTTTTTTTTTATTCGTTCTTTCTTGTCTATACTTATGTTTCTGTGCAAGTACCATAAGCACTATTTACAGTAGCTAGAACACGGAAGCAACCCAGATGTCCATCGACAGATAAATGGATAAAGAAGTTGTGGTACATATACACAATGGAATATTACTTAGCCATAAAAAGGAACATCTTTTTATGTGTTCTAATGAGGTGGATGAAGCTAGAACCTATTATACAGAGTGAAGTAAGTCAAAAAGAGAAAGATAAATATTGTATTCTAACGCATATAAACAGAATCTAGAAAAATGTTACTGAAGAATTTATTTACAGGGCAGCAATGGAGAAACAGACATAGAGAATAGACTTATGGACATGGGGAGAGGGGAGGAGAGGGTGAGTCACATGGAAACTTACATTACCATATGTAAAATAGATAGCCAATAGGAATTTGCTGTATGCCTCAGGAAACTCAAATAGGGCCTCTGGATCAATCTAGAGGGGTGGGTTGGGGTGGGAGATGGGAGAGACTTTCAAAAGGGAGGGGTTATATGTGTACCTATGGCTGATTCATGTTGAGGTTTGACAGAAAATAAGAAAATTCTGTAAAGCAATTGTCTTTCAATAAAAAAATAGATTAATTTTAAAAAGTCATCTATTTAATACCTAACTCATCTGATATATTACTTTTAAAAACTATTTGATCTGATCCTTTGAAAAATATTTTGGATACTCTGATCCTATAGATTTTTCTTATTTAATATACAATGTCAGTGTTCTCTTTTTTCTATGTTACTTACCAGAAAAGGATGGGATCTTCCTCTTTCTGATTGTTACCACCTTAAGTTACAGGTGATATAGGACAAATATTTTTTCTAGTTTTTCCTCAGAATTAATTTGTCTATTTTTTAAAAAAGTATCTAGCCTTGAATTTCAAGAGTTTTTCCCAAGGGAAAAATTAACATCCTTCAACACAAAGCTTGCATAGTCTTTCTACTTCTTCCTGCCATGCCAATATGAAGCTTGTAGGTGGCTTAACAATATGTTAGTGAAAAATATGTGGATATGTTGGCCCAAAAAACTTTCACTACCTGCAGAGGTCACAGTGAGACATCACCATTAATAATGAGTCAAAATGACAAAGCACTATCAGCTCTTAAATATACAGAATAAAATCAGAAGCATCAACTTTAAATTTATTTTCAGCATAAACTGGCCTTTTTAATTTTTATTTTATTAGCCTTATGACTGGCTGATTTAATGTGCTCACTGTTAAGTATATTGTGAGCCTGCTGTTTTCAGTAATTAACACCATATACCTCTACCAACTACTATATCATTTCAGAAGCATTTGGGAAACTTTATATGAAGATGCTCTAAAATGCAGTTTATTTGAAATATAAAGGTAAAAAATATCCTCAAATTACACCAGTCTGAGATTCTATTGACCTTATCATTACTTGTCAAGTATCAGTAAAAATATATATGTTGTATCATTATTTTTAAGGAAGTTAACATATACTATCCACCCAAATCTCAGAAAGTTTACCTGGCCCTAGAGAAAAATCAATAATTAGTCACATCTCATCTTGGTGATTTAGTCACTAAGACGTGTCTGACTCTTGCGACCCCATGGACTGTATCCCTCCAGGAATCTCTGTCTACGGGATTCTCTAGGCAAGAACACTGGAGTGGGTTGCCATTTCCTTCTCCAGAGGATCTTCCTGACCCAGGGATCAAACTTGGGTCTCCTGCATTGCAGGCAGATTCTTTACTGACTTAGTTATAAGGAAAGCCTTTCTCGTCTTAACTTCACATAATCTCCCAATTCATAACATTTTGCTATATTAAAATTAAGAATTGGTTTTTAGTAATAATTCTGAGCAAAAGTAGTATCATTTAAACTGTAAACAATTAAACTGTAACATAAATAGATTTAAAATATAATATCCTAGTTATATTTGAATATGATTTGTAACTTCTAGGCCTCAGTCAATTTATCAAAAATTCTGCATCATGTTCCAGGATAGGAAAAAGTCAGCCAACTTAAATATTATCATAAAAGATAAAATTTCTATTAAAATGACCAGGAAAGTCATCTATAATAAATGACTAAAATCATTTTAACATATATTGTAGAAAGCAGCTAAATGAAAAAGCTTACAAAAATATAAATTTTAGAATAATATAATGAATAAAGTTTTATTTTCACATTTTATTGCTACACTTAAAAAAGTTCAGACTCTTAAAAGAAATCCATACAATAGATTTCTATCAAGCTGTTTAAAAATGATGTAGACATACAGGCATGGGGAAGTAAGTGTAATATTTAAAGACACAAAAGCACTATGCAAAACAATATACATGGTGTGATTCAAAATATTTCTAAAATAGTAAGTGCCCACAAGCTATGCAACTAAACTGTGTAACTATTGTATGTTGCTGTTGCTGTTTAGTCACTAAATCACGTCTGACTCTTCCTAATCCCATGGACTGTCATCTGCCAGGCTCCTCTGTCCACAGGATTTCCCAGACAAGAATACTGGACTAGGTTACCATTTCCTCCTCCAGGGGATCTCTCCAATCCAGGAGACTATTGTATAGCTATTGATAAGTTACGTATCCATCAAGACTATTTTGGAAGATTTGGAATTGATCATGAATGAGATGACGGCCAATTCCTCTCCAAATCTTAATTCAGCAATATTCTTTTAAAAAAAATTAAAAATGTCATTCAGTGGTATAAATATCCACAGGGATGACTCTCCTCCTGAGGATGATGAGAACAAAGAAAAGCAAAGGGATGTTATCCCTGTCTGGGACACATAATACCTGAAAGTTTCCCAAGGAACATTTTTTAAACTTACTCTGATTGCAGACTATTTAAACATCAAAGATTTGCTTGATATTATACATGTAAGACTGTGGTCAGCATGATCAAGAGGAAAACTCATGAGGAGAGTCTCAAGATTTTAATATCAAAAATGACTTTACTAAAGAAGTAGCAGCCCAGGAAGGCAAAGAGAACCAGTGGTGAGAGACAAGTGAAATGTTATGCCTGACACTGTAATACTGAAAGGGTTTTTCCAAATACTACTTGTGCTACTCTGTTTATAATTGTTAATATTAGACAAATAGGAGGATACTGTCCTCCTCACACCTGTTGTTTGAGTACTGATTCCAAACCTCTAGCTGAGTTTCTTCCAGTGTGATCAAAACTTTCTCTTTTCTTTGATCTGGATAAAACGGAACTGTGGGTTCTCTAAAAACCCATACATATGCACACACACACATTATATATCAACTATAACAGCGTTAAGTTACTAATAGTTGTTTACCATGTTCACTTAGAAAAGTAGAAGTTAACAAGAGCAAAACAGAAATGAACCTAATAATTGTCCAATAGTTTCTGATTTTTAAATTACATTGACAAATTATTATATTACCCATAATTTAAAAAAAACTGATTTAAGAAGAATATGATCTCAAAGAACCTAAATAATCTCAGTCTTAACTTATGTGATACTCTGAAAACTTTTTCAAAAATATAATTCAAAATTTTAATAAATTCAAAAAGTTGAAGCTAAATATGAATCTATTTATAAGGTATGACTATGAAGTAACACATGTAGCTTATGGAAGAGTCATTAAATTTTAGTCTTGCTATATATTTCTGTCATCCTTGAGTTTATGTGATGACACAAAATTGCAGACAAAGCTAGCTAAAGCCACTGGCTTCAAAAGTATTTTGAACGAAGAAGTTTTGTGAAAATTAGTCTCAAAAGTATTATGGATTTGCTTATTAGAAGTTTCAAGAAGGGGAAAGAAAAGATCCTTTTCTACGCTGTTGGACCCCTAAGGTGCATAAACAAACCAGAAAATTTCAGTCACATTTTGGCTGTGAAACAACCCATGGATAAACTTGGGAATTTTAGAAGAGAGATTCACATATAAGGACTTCTATTCATAAGATAAAATAGCAGCGATTACCTTTTTTTCCCTTAAGACAGAACCCAGACTTGTCTAAGACTTCTTTGATCACTGCAAACGAAATTGATTTTGATGTCTGAATTCCTAAAACATTTATTGTCTATTCCACATGACACTAGCAATTGTCTGCCTCTATCGTAAGCTCTTGCAAGCCCTCTTTATAGAATAAATAATAATATATTGTAGTTCATTTTTCAACTTCCCATGCTTTTCACATACATTAAATCACCTTTAAAATACACTGAAACTTTGTAAGTACAACTATTTTCATTTTCAAGTTGAGAAATGCGGATCAGACTGGAAACAACTGGAAACAACAGGTACATAAGAGATAGGACGTAGACTCCAGACTAAAGACTGTACCTTAAGGACTATGTCACTGTGCCACATTTCAAAATCTAAAGCTCCCACAGGACCTGGTACAGTGCCACACAAAGACATTAGAAACTTTGCATGTAAATATGTCCTTTATTCAGAACTTGTTTAAATCTCATTTCAAGGCTTATCGGACAATTGCCCTGGCCTCTGAGGTTTTGTTTTATATCATGTGTATAACCATCATTCTGTAAGAGTAGAATTAATGTAAGAAAACAATAATAACATATAAGAATAATAATGTGCTCAATCATTCAGTCATTTCCAACTCTTTGCGACCCCATGGACTATAGCCTGCCAGTCTCCTCTGATCATGGGATTCTCCAGGCAAGAATACTGGAGTGGGTTGTCATTTCCTCTAGGCTGCCATGCCATCTCCAGGGGATCTTCCCAACTTAGGGATCAAATCCATGTCTCCTGTGTCTCCTGCACTTCAGGCAGATTCTTTACCCACCGAACCACCTGGGAAGCCCATTATTTCACCATTTCAACTGAAAAATGTATATGAATTGAGGAATAAAACAAAGCCCCAAATATTCTGAGTTATTTGACAACTGATTTTGAGTACTCCCAGTATCAATTGCCTTTTCACTAATTCTAACCCCATTTTCATCATTCCAATACCTGTTCTAACTTCTGAACTGAGCTCTCAATTTTTCTCACCACAGTTTAACAACTTTTGATCAGTAAAAGTCTGCCGGATCCCACAGATTTTTATAGGTTGTAATGCTAAGCTCTATAATTCTATATAATCTAGCTGTGCAATGTTAAAAAAGCTGTTTTTGATTTTTTATTCTCTATTATTTTGGGGGAGTGAAAATTATATTCATAATTTTGTATAAGCATATATTTGCTGTACAGAAGCAAAATTTGCAAACCTAAATGTATTTCTTTGGCTTAAGAATTAATTTAGGTTGGTTATTAATTTTTTAATAGAAGTATAGTTGATTCAAAACCAAGCAACCTGATTAAAGAATGGGCAGAAGACCTAAAAAGACTAATATATTAGTTTCAATATTTTTTTAGATTTTACTTCATTTAATGTTATTATGAAATAATGGCTATATTTCCCTCCACTATACAATATACCCTTGCTGCCTATTAATTGTATACATGGTAGTTTTAATCTCTTAATCCTATATGCTTATGTTGTCCTTCATCCCACTTCCCTCTCCCCACTGGTAACCACTAGTTTGTTCTATGTATCTGTGAGTCAGTTCCTGTTTTTTTTTTATCATGACTAAAATGTTGTCTGCCATATCAGTAAACAAAAGATGCTGCAGCCATCAAGTCATTACATTAAAGCTGCCCAGAGGGTGAGCCCTGAGGGAAACTCAGGATGGAGACAAATGGGCTGCAGGCTGCCCACTGCCAAGCCCATCTAGCGGTCAGCTGCTGCAGCCATCCCAACTGTGCACTGAGAAAACTCAGGGTACTGGCCCCAGATAGCTGAGGTACATATCAAAGGAATGGTTTCAGTGAGTCCAGACTCTTGCATCTTTCCATCCATAGAAAAGTGCTAAATTCCTTTAGAAACCTGGTTTTCTTTCATTAACAGTAGTCTTTTAATGGTCTGACTACCTGATTTAGTTGCAAAAACTCCCATATATCCCGGCTTTCCCCAATCCTCTTCTGAGCAGTCTCAGCATTGAGATGCTTTTTCCTGGGCTCAAAGTCCTAAGAGTGTCTGCCAAACAAAACATAATGCTCAACTTTTAGGCTGTGCTTTCTTTTTTATTTGATCTACAGTTATACACATTCATTCATTTGTATTATCTTTTTTTTTTTAAGATTTCACATGTAAGTTATAACCAAGAATATTTATTTTACTCTGTCTGATTATCTCACTAGAGAGCTCAGAAATAAATCCATGTGCCTGTGGTCAATTAATCTATGACAAAGGAGGCAAGAATATACAATGAAGTAAAGACAGTCTCTTCAGTAAGTGGTGCTGGGAAAGTTGGATAGCTATAAGCAAAAGAATGAGATTAGACTATTTCCTCACATTATATACAGAAATAAACTTATAATGGATTAAAGACCTAAATATAAGACCTGAAACAATAACAATCCCAGAAAAGAACGTAAGAAGAGCACTTTTTGACATAAATTGCAGCAATATTGTTTTGATCTGTCTTCTAAGGTAAAATAAATAAAAGGAAAAATAAACAAATGGGATCTAATTTAACGTAACAGCTTTTACAAGCAAAGGAAATCATTGACAAAAGGAAAAGACAACCCACTAAACAGGAGAAAATATTTGCAAATAATACCACTGATAAGGACTTAATATCCAGGATACATAAACAGCTCCTATATTTCAATATAAAAAAACAAACTATCTGATTAAGAATAGGTAGTAGACCTGAAGAGGGCTTCCCAGGTGGTGCTTGTAGCAAAGAACCCAAAGCAGGAGACATAAGAAATGCAATCCCCCTGGGTCAGGAAGATCCCTTGGATGAGGGCATGGCAACCCACTCGGTATTCTTGTCTGGAGGATCCCATGGACAGAGAGCCTACTCCATACAGTTGCCAAGAGTTGGACACAACTGAAGCTACTTAACACACACACATAGACCTGAATAGGCTTCCCCAGTGGCTCACCATTAAAGAAATGGCCTGCAATGCAGGAGATGCATCTTCGATCCCTGGAGGAGGAAATGGCAATCCACTCCAGTATTCTTGCCAGGGAAAATCCCATGGACAGATGGGCCTGGTAGGCTATAGTCCATGGGGTTGCAGAGTCAGACAAGACCGAATGATTGAACACAGAAAACCTGAATAGATATTTTTCCAGAGAAGACATATCCGACTCTTTGTGACCCCATGGACTATAGTCTGTCAGGCTCCTCTGTCCATGGAATTCTCCAGGCAAGAACTGGAGTGGGTAGCCATTCCCTTCTCAGAAAGAAGACATATAAATGGGTAAAAGGCACATGAAAAGATGCTCAACATCACTAATTATTAGAGAAATGTAAATCAAAACCACAATGAAACACCACCTCATACATGTCAGAATGGATAACATCCTAGAAAATACAAATAAATAATGGCGAGGATGTGTAGAAAAGCAAATTCCTGTACACTGGGGGAATGTAAATTGGTGTGGCCACTATGAAAAACAGTGTGGAGGTTTCTCAAAAAATTGAAGACAGAACTGTCATGAGTTCATGTGTGTATGCTAACTTGCTTCCACTGTGCCCAACTCTACGACCCTATGGACTGTAGTCCATCAGGCTCCTCCTTCCATGGGATTCTCCAGGCAAGACTATTGGAATGGGTTGCCATGCCCTTCTGCAGGGGATCTTCCTGATCCAGGGATTGAACCCATGTCTCTTATATCTCCTGCATTGGCAGGCAGGTTCTTTACCACTAGCACCACCTAGGAAGCTTACCATATGATCCAGAAATTCTACTCATGGGTATATATCTGAAAAAACAAAACAAGACAGGAAAACACTAAGTTGACAATACATACATACAATCTTTCAGTTCAGTTCAGTTCAGTCGCTCAGTCGTGTCTGACTCTTTGCGACCCCATGAATTGCAGCACGCCAGGCCTTCCAGTCCATCACCAACTCCCAGAGTTCACTCAGACTCACATCCATCGAGTCAGTGATGCCATCCAGCCATCTCATCCTCGGTCGTCCCCTTCTCCTCCTGCCCCCAATCTCTCCCAGCATCAGAGTCTTTGCCAATGAGTCAACTCTTCACATGAGGTGGCCAAAGTACTGGAGCTTCAGCTTTAGCATCATTACTTCCAAAGAAATCCCAGGGTTGATCTCCTTCAGAATGGACTGGTTGGATCTCCTTGCAGTCCAAGGGACCCTCAAGAGTCTTCTCCAACACCACAGTTCAAACACATCAATTCTTCAGTGCTCAGCCTTCTTCACAGTCCAACTCTCACATCCATACATGACCACAGGAAAAACCATAGCCTTGACTAGACAGACCTTAGTCGGCAAAGTAATGTCTCTGCCTTTGAATGTATTATCTAGGTTGGTCATGACTTTTCTTCCAAGGAGTGAGCATCTTTTAATTTCATGGCTGCAGTCACCATCTGCAGTGATTTTGGAGCCCAAAAAATTATAGCAGCATTATTTACAATAAAGAAAACAACGCAAGTTATGGAAATCACCCAATGTCCATCACCAGATGAATGGATAAAGGAGATGTGATATATAAACAGTGAATTATTACTGAGCCAGCAACATGCATGGATCTGGAGGACTTCATGCTTAGTGGAAGAGGCTGATTATTTTTAAGAAACAGAAGACTCAGGAAGCCTTTCTTTTCATGTCCCTCTTAGCTGTCTAAAGAATTTATGTAAAGGTTCTGTTCCTTGAATACAGATATCACCAGTGATACCTGAAAAGAATATGGACTAGATGTGGTGGGACAAACTTATCAGGCTTGTCAAGATCCTCTCTGTGCCCCACTGTCTCTGTATGGCACAACAAACAAATGCTTTCCTATGAATTTCCTTTTTTCTTTTTGGAATCCCAAATCACTACTCCAGCATACTCTTGTGTATGAATATTTGGCTGACAATGGTGTTTAAGGTGAAGGTTTCAATCATTTTTTTGGTGAGTTACTCAGATTTCCTGGGTTTTTCCTCTGTCTATGGGATTCTCAGGCAAGAATATTGGAGTATTTCCTAGTCCATGGGATCGTCCTGATCCAGGGATTGAACCTGGGTCTCCTGCACTGCAGGCAAATTCTTTATTGCTCATTAATACATTTTATCAAACTTTTGTTTGATTTTTCTTGTCAGTCTGTCTCAGGTCAATTTTATTTTTAGATCAGCCAGAAGAACATAGAAGGGGGAAGAAAATTTCTTCCTTACCAACAGTATGCATGGCGTGTGTACACGTAAATCTGTATGTGTGTGTGCACGTGTGTATGAGTGCGTGAGAGTATGTGAATGTGTGTGTATACATATGAGTGTGCATGAGTGTGAGCGTGTATGTGTGCGTTTAAGATGTGTGTGCGTGCTTTTATAGAAAGTATAGAAAGGCAGAAGAAAGCACTCATGCTGCTGCCCACTTGGGGGAATGCTGGATGATTCTGTCACACAGATTCAAGAGGATGCAAGTGTATTCCTGCCAATTCACCATAAATAGGACTGTAAACCTGCCTTTGTTCTCTCATTAAAGAAATAATGCAATGCAACAACAGATTTATTGGCCTTGTTTCTGGTTCAAGCCGAGAGGAATAAATCTTGATTCTTCCTTGATGGAGATAGTCTTTGCGTAGGACAAGTATCCAGGTGCTATCACAGCTGCCTTGAAACATTCATGGCTTCCTGAGGATATGGGTGATTTTGTTCTTATCATTGATCAAATAGCAGAGTAAATCACTTACATAAAATAACACCTGGTTGAGCTCTGTGCTTTGCTCTCATTTTCTCTAGTTAGTAATTGTTGTTTACAAATCATGACTGCATGTAGAAAAAAGCCTGTGTTTTCTCCTATTGGCTGCTAGCTCATAATTTCTACTTCATGTTCTCATAGTAGCTTCAAAAGTATTTAGTGCATATGCTACAATTTTTCCCACTGATATTTGTGACTACTTTGTTAACAAGCCAAATGGCATTGCTCCAAATTTATTAAAGAAGTTAATAGGATTGCAAAGACTGTTAAAGCTAAAAATGATCTAAGTAGTATAATTCATTATCAATAATGTAAACCTTAGCCACACTCATATTTCTTTAAAATGCAACATGATGTGTTAAATAATTGTGTTTTTTCCCCTAAATTCTATTTCTAGGGGAAACAATATGTAGATAAAAAAAATTTAGTCTACATATTTGCATGGTGAGTTCATACAACCAAGTAGTATTTGTTTTCTTAATACTAACATTATCATGTAATATACATGAAAATGCATAAAATGTAATATTAATTTTAAAAACTAAAATTGGAATTTAGCAACACATAATTTCTGAATATTCAAGTTGTATTAGGTTATTTTAAGTAAAGTGACAGGAAAACCAGGAAATATACTTGGCACTGTAATGATGGTATTTCAGTTGGTACACAATATCATGGCCATCACAATGGTTTACAGCCAGCACTCTTCAATCTGGATAATGCCTAAGCTATAAAATATGTAAGTGTTTTGAGTGTTACCTTGAATATATGTACCTCTGTCCTTAATAGTTTTAGAATTATGTCATTTACTATAATTATTTTCATGGTTTTCTGACTTTGATATAAGAGATCAATTTTGTGCTTGCTCCAGCAGCACACATACTTAAACTGGAAGGATACAGAGAAGATTAGCATGGTCCCTGTGCAGGGATAACAGGCAAACTCATGAAGCATTCCATATTTTTGGAATGTTACTCATATTTTTGGAATATTCCTAAAAAGGAGAAAAATGGGTCATATGTAATGACATAGTTGAACTTAAGACAGTCATACAGAAAAGTCAGTCAGAATGATAAAAAGCAAATATTGCATATTAATTTGTATATATGGAATTGAGAAAATGCTACTGATGAACCTATCTGCATGGCAGGAATAAAGACACAGATGTAGAGAACAGACTTGTGGGCACAGGAAGGAAAGAATGGGTGGGATGAACTGAGAGAGTAGCACTGACATATACACACTATCATGTGTAACACATACAGCTCGTGGGAGCCTGCTGTCTACACAGGGGGCTCAGCTCAGTGCTCCATGATGACCTAGAGGGGCTGAGTGGGGGAAGGATTGTGTGGCAAGCTTGAGAAGGAGGGAATAGATGTATAATTAAAGCTTGTTCACACTGTTATACAGCAGAAAATACAATATTGTAAAGCAGTTATACTCCAATTAAAAAATGATTTAAAAAAAGACAAATTTCAATAATGGGAATTTTTTGAACTGTGTCAAAGAGCTGGAGGAGTTCACCCAGGTGGTCAAGGTCTACCAGGACTGCTGTGAGTGAGCCCTCCCACTCAGCCGCCCCCTGGCCCTCCTGCCTCCCGTCCCAACCCTACTTCCAGTCTCCACATTGGCTGTGCTAAACGCTTTACTAATTAGGCCAGTCTCTGGAGGGTTTAAGAGTCACCCTACCTGTCTTGTCTGCTCAGTGACCTGCCTCCCTGCACAGAGAAAAGGCAAGTTCCCCTCATGGCAGGAGTGACCCATAATTCCCCTCCCTATCTCTTAGAGGTTAAAGCGTCTGCCTCCAATGCAGGAGACCCAGGTTCAATCCCTGGGTCAGGGAGATCCCCTGGAGAGGGAAATGGTAACCCACTCCAGTATTCTTGCCTGGAGAATCCCATGGACGGAGAAGCCTGGTAGGCTACAGTCCATGGGGTCACAAAGAGTTGGACACGACTTCACTTTCACATATCTATTAATTTGATACATATGATTTTGATTTGTATTTGTAGCTGTTCAGTTCAGTTCAGTTCAGTCGATCAGATGTGTCTGACTCTTTGCGATCCCAGGCACTGCAGCACGCCAGGCTTCCCTGTCCATTACCAACACCTGGAGCATACTCAAATTCATGTCCATTGAGTCAGTGATACCATCCAGAGATCACATCCTTTGTTGTCCCCTTCTTCTCCCACCTTCAATCTTTCCCAGAATCAGGGTCTTTTCAAATTGAGTCAGTTTCTCACATCAGGTGGTCAAAGTACTGGACTTTCAGCTTCAGCCTCAGTCCTTCCAATGAATATTCAGTACTGATTTCCTTTAGGATGGACCGGTTGGATCTTCTTGCTGTCTAAGCGATTCTCAAGAGTATTCTCCAACATCACAGTTCAAAAGCATCAGTTCTTCGGTGGTCAATTTTCTTTAAGTCCAACTCTCACATCCATACACAACTACTGAAAAGACCAAGGCTTTGACTAGATGGACCTTTGTTGGCAAAGTAATGTTTCTGCTTTTTAATATGCTGTCTAGGTTAGTCATACCTTTTCTTCCAAGGAGCAAGCGTCTTAAAATTTCATGGCTGCAGACACCGTATGTAGTGATTTTCAGTCAGTTCAGTTCAATCGCTCAGTCGTGTCTGATTCTTTGCTACCCCATGAATCGCAGCACGCCAGGCCTCCCTGTCCATCACCATCTCCCGTAGTTCACTCTAACTGACGTCCATCAAGTCGGTGATGCCATCCAGCCATCTCATCCTCTGTTGTCCCCTTTTCCTCCTGTCCTCAATCCCTCCCAGCATCAGAGTCTTCCAGTGAGTCAACTCTTTGCATGAGGTGGCCAAAGTACTGGACTTTCAGCCTTAGTATCATTCCTTCCAAAGAACACCCAGGACTGATCTCCTTTAGAATGGACTGGTTGGATCTCCTTGCAGGCCAAGGGACTCTCAAGAGTCTTCTCCAACACCACAGTTCAAAAGCATCAATTCTTCGGTGCTCAGCTTTCTTCACAGTCCAACTTTCACATCCATACATGACCACTGGAAAAACCATAGCCTTGACTAGATGGACCTTTGTTGGCAAAGTAATGTCTCTGCTTTTGAATATGCTGTCTAGGTTGGTCATAACTTTCCTTGCAAGGAGTAAGTGTCTTTTAATTTCATGGCTGTAATCAACATCTCTAGTGATTCTGGAGACCCCCAAAATAAAGTCTGACACTATTTCCATTGTTTCCCCATCTATTTGCCATGAAGTGATGGGACCATATGCCATGACGTTAGTTTTCTGAATATTGAGTTCTAAGCCACTTTTTCACTCTCCTCTTTCACTTTTATCAAAAGGCTCTTTAGTTCTTATTTACTTTCTGCCATAAGTGTGGTGCTATCTGCATATCTGAAGTTATTGATATTTCTCCTGGCAATCTTGATTCCAGCTTGTGTTTCATTCAGCCTGGCATTTCACATGATGTACTCTGCATATAAGTTAAATAAGCAGGGTAACAAAATAAAGCCTTGACATACTCCTTTCCCAATTTGGAACCAGTCTATTGTTCCATGTCCAGTTCTAAGTGTTGCTTCCTGACCTGCATATAGGTTTCTCAAAAGGCAGGTCAGGTGGTCTGGTATTCCCATCTCTTGAAGAATTTTCCACAGTTTATTGTGATCCACACAGTCAAAGGCTTTGGCATAGTCAATAAAGCAGAAGTAGATATTTTTCTGGAACTCTCTTGCTTTTTCAATGATTCAGCGGATGTTGGCAATTTGACATCTGGTTCCTCTGACTTTTATAAATCCAGCTTGAATATCTGGAAGTTCATAGTTCATGTACCGTTGAAGCCTGGCTTGGAAAATTTTGAGCATTACTTTGTTAACGTGTGGGATGAGTGCAATTGTGTGGTAGTTTGAGCATTCTTTGGCTTTGCCTTTCTTTGGGATTGGAATGAAAATTGACCCTTCCTTGTCCTTTGGCCACTGCTGAGTTTTCCAAATTTGCTGGCATATTGAGTGCATCACTTTCACAGCATCATCTTTCAGGATTTGAAATAGCTCAACTGGAATTCCATCACCTCCACTTGCTTTGTTCGTAGTGATGCTTTCTAAGGTCCACTTGACTTCACATTCTAGGATGTCTGGCTCTAGGTGAGTGATCACACCATTGTGATTATCTAGGTCATGCAGATCTTTTTTGTATAGTTCTTTTGTGTATTCTTGCCACCTCTTAATCTTCTACTTCTGTTAGGTCCATACCATTCTGTATTTTATTGTGGCCATCTTTGGCACATCTTTGTAGCTGTTAGTTGCCTAATTTTCCTGGTTCTCAAGCAAGCCAAATCTGTTTTCAAAGAGAAGTGGTCTAGCAGGCTAAAAATTACCCTATATCATAAAGCCAGTGAGAAATGAGTCATAAATCCACTGAGAAATGACCTCTGCTTGCTGGAGATTTATTTTCCAGATCCCACAGAAATGTTTCCTTGCATGCAGCTATACTTCAGAAAAACCTGAGTATAATTGGCTTAGATCAGTTTCCTAATCTCAATTATATCTTCCCACATTTTGAACTGTTCTGCTACGTGGCGCTAGTGGTAAAGAACCCGCCTGCCAGTCAGGAGATGCCAGAGACGCAGGTTCAGTTCCTGAGTTGGGAAGATCCTATGGAGGAGGAAATGGCAACCCACTCCAGTATTCTTGCCTGGAGAATTCCTTAGACAGAGGAGCCTGGCAGTCTATGGTCCATAGTGTCGTAAAGAGTCAGACACAACTGAAGTGAATTAGCCCAACACTGCCCTCTACACTTTATACGTCTTGTCCATTTGAGAATATACACTATGATGTTTCTTTTTTTAAACTTCTAAACTCTACTTATCTGTTTAAAATCAAAGCCTCCTGGAAGAATTCAACTGTCATAAATCCCGTCCCACAGGAGTCCTCCTACCAGGGAGGACTCATGCCTATCACGAGAAAGGAGAAGTTAGCACCCTAAGAAATCATCTAAACAGACACTGTCACAAAACTATATATCTGCCATCTATTTTTGTAAGGGTCCATTTATCTTTTCTAAATGTCATCTGTTTTCCCATAAGTGCTCTTTATTCCCCTCCCCTTCCCCTGACAAGATATAAGTCCCCAGTTCTAAATGTCCCCTTGAGTCATATTTTTCTATGAACTATGTATATACATGAATAAAAATCCATCTTTTCTGTTGATAATCTCTCTTTTGTCAATTTAATTCATAAGTCCCAGAACAATATAAAAAGAAGGTAGACAATTTTCTTTTTCTTCCCTGACAGCGTCAATGCAATGAGCATGGGCTCAATGCTATTAATAGTAGTATAATTGTGGGTGGTATTGTTGTCTTAGATGTTTTTATGAGAGCATTTTTGAACTCCTTATACATATCAATGTGCCATTTTGTGATAAGGTGGTATTTATAAGGAATTAGAGGGAACTTCATTAGGGCACAGAAATATAGGGAGTAAAAATCTCTAGATAGTGAACCTTTGAAATGAACCTGTTCTAAATGGCTTTTCTCTTTCCTTTCCTTATGGTATTCCCTTTGGAGATTTTGTTCCCACTTAGGTGTGTACTTACTGTCCTTTTTATAGACTCTTGCATATGCCTTTTAGTGATGGGAGTATATTTAAGTACCCAGAGATAGAATTATTAGGATAAAGGCTATCTTGATATGCATCTAATGTTGGAATTCTGGAAGAAACACTACAATATTAAAACCATATTGATAATGACTTAGTCCAAATGTTGGCAAAGTAATGCCTCTGCTTTTGAATATGCTATCTAGGTTGGTCATAACTTTTCTTCCAAGGAGTAAGCATCTTTTAATTTCATGGCTGCAATCACCATCTGCAGTGATTTTGGAGCCCCCCAAAATAAAGTCTGACACTGTTTCCACTGTTTCCCCATCTATTTCCCATGAAGTGATGGGACCGCATGCCATGATCTTCGTTCTCTGAATGTTGGGCCTTACGCCAACTTTTTCACTCTCCTCTTTCACTTTCATCAAGAGGCTTTCTAGTTCCTCTTCACTTTCTGCCATAAGGGTGGTGTCATCTGCATATCTGAGGTTGTCGATATTTCTCCCGGCAATTTTGATTCCAGCTTGTGTTTCTTCCAGTCCAGCGTTTCTCATGATGTACTCTGCACAGAAGTTAAATAAGCAGGGTGACAATAGACAGCCTTGACGTACTCCTTTTCCTGTTTGGAACCAGTCTGTTATTCCATGTCCAGTTCTAACTGTTGCTTCCTGACCTGCATACAGGTTTCTCAAGAGGCAGGTCAGGTGGTCTGGTATTCCCATCTCTTGAAGAATTTTCCACAGTTTATTGTGATCCACACAGTCAAAGGCTTTGGCATAGTCACTAAAGCAGAAATAGATGTTTTTCTGGAACTCTCTTGCTTTTTCCATGATCCAGCAGATGTTGGCAATTTGATCTCTCGTTCCTCTGCTTTTTCTAAAACCAGCTTGAACATCAGGAACTTCATGGTTCACGTATTGCTGGCTTGGAGAATTTTGAGCATTACTTTACTAGCGTGTGAAATGAGTGCAATTGTTTGGTAGCTTGAGCATTCCTTGGCATTGCCTTTCTTTGGGACTGGAATGAAAATTGACCTTTTCCCGTCCTGTGGCCACTGCTGAGTCTTCCAGATTTGCTGGCATATTGAGTGCATCACTTTCACAGCATCATCTTTCAGGATTTGAAATAGCTCACCTGGAATTCCATAACCTCCACTAGCTTTGTTCTTAGTGATGCTTCCTAATGCCCACTTGACTTCACATTCCAGGATTTCTGGCTCTAGGTAAGTGACCACCCCATCATGATTATCTGGGTCATGAAGTTCTTTTTTGTACAGTTCTTCTGTGTATTCTTGCCACCTCTTCTTAATATCTTCTGCTTCAGTTAGGTCCATACCATTTCTGTCCTTTATCAAGGCCATCTTTGCATGAAATATTCCCTTGGTATCTCTAATTTTTTTGAAGAGATCTCTAGTCTTTCCCATTCTGTTCTTTTCCTCTATTTCTTTGCATTGATCACTGAGGACAGTCTCTCTTTGCTATTCTTTGGAACTCTGCATTCAGATGCTTATATCTTTCCTTTTCTCCTTTGCTTTTCACTTCTCTTCACAGCTATTTATAAGGCCTCCCCAGACAGCCATTTGGTTTTTTGAATTTCTTTTCCATGGGGATGGTCTTGATCCCTGTCTCCCGTACCTCTGTTCATAGTTCATCAGGCACTCTATCAGATCTAGTCCCTTAAATCTATTTCTCACTTCCACTGTATAATCATAAGGGATTTGATTTAGGTCATACCTGAATGGTCTAGTGGTTTTCCCTACTTTCTTCAATTTAAGTCTGCATTTGGCAATAAGGAGTTCATGATCTGAGCCACAGTCAGCTCCTGGTCTTGTTTTTGCTGACTGTATAGAGCTTCTCCATCTTTGGCTGCAAAAAATATAATCAATCTGATTTCAGTGTTGACCATCTGATTTTTCCAGTGCTCATGTATGGATGTGAGAGTTGGACTGTGAAGAAAGCTTAGCACTGAAGAATTGATGCTTTTGAACTGTGGTGTTGTAGAAGACTCTTGAGAGTCCCTTAGACTGCAAGGAGATCCAATCAGTCCATCATAAAGGAGATAAGTCCTGGATGTTCATTGGAAGGAATGATGCTAAAGCTGAAACTCCAAAACTTGGGCCACCTCATGCGAAGAGTTGACTCATTGGAAAAGACTCTGATCCTGGGAGGGATTGAGGGCAGGAGGAAAAGGGAATGACAGAGGATGAGATGGCTGGATGGCATCACCAACTCGATGGACAAGAGTTTGAGTCAACTCCAGGAGTTGGTGATTGCCAGGGAGGCCTGGCGTGCTGCAATTCATGGGTTCATAAAGAGTCGGACATGACTGAGTGACTGAACTGAACTAATCCAAATGTGACTTTTCAAGCAGTTTGTAAACTGTCCACATAAAGTAATCAGATAAGACACTTGACTATAACCCTTAAAAAACCTGTCTTGACCTTTTAAATAATGGCCTCCCAGTAAATAGATGCCAATTTTTATGTTAATGTAAGAGGAAATTCTAGATTTTGACAAGATTAAGAAACAAATGGTGTACTAAAGTCAGACCTTGTCAGCTTTTCAGAACCTATTGTGCCTATCTTTTCACTTCTGCAAATCAAACTTCCTTTCATTTTTGCCCTGGAGACCCACTTTTTAAATACCAGCACCTCATTGGTCATAAATCACTATTTACCAAACTAAGAATGTTGTTAACTGTAGTCTTTAAGATGCTGAGAGGTGTTCCTGGAGGAGTTATAATATCTTCAAATTCTAATTATATCTTTGGGAAATGCTAGATTAAACAAAGTTACTGTAAATATCAAAAAAGAGGTGATAATATTATATTTTTCTTATTTCATATTATGTAAAATGGAGAACTTTTACTGGCACTATGTTCATAAAATATCAGAATGTCTAGAAAACTACTGTGGAAATAATATTAGCCTAACCTTTGGAAACTTTATTTATTTATTTTATTTTTTAAATTTTAAAATCTTTAACTAGCTCAAGAGTTTGTATTGACTACTGACATATTTCTGGCATAAAAACCTCAGAAAGACTGTCAAATGTCTTAAGTTTCTGGAACAAGACTGGGTTTCCTTTTCACTGAGATACTCTAGAAGCCACTAGGAACCTAAAGCCACAAATGAGTGACGAGGGAGGGAGGATCAGGAGAGTCCCAGCAGGGGCTCTCCTGATAAGTGGCAATGTAGTGCTGGGATTATGCACGTGGACTTTGGAGTCAGGCTCCTTGGTTTTGAATCCCAGCTCTGTTACTCACTGGTCATGCGAATGTGAGAAATTTATTTAACTTCTCCGTTTTCCTTTTTTTTCTTCTAAAAAGAAGAAATAATAACATCCACCATTGAGGGTTATTATGAGGATTAAGTATATAGTTTCATTTAAAGCATTTAAAATAACTTCTGATACACTGCAAACATTCAAGATTACTGGCTATTGCTACTATCATGAGCAATAGAACATTGAACAAACACTGTTATTATTATAAAAGAGCCATTTCATTAATAAATCTTATAAGATTTTGCAATAGTCAACACCACAAATCCAGGAAAACCTTTCATATGCCACATGCTAAAAAGTCATGCAGATAACAAAATGTTTCTTCATATATGAAAGACTTGTGGCAAGTAGTTCCCAAGAGATATTTATTAAATTTGAATATCTTTGGTAAATGCTACATTGGGAGTAATCTTCCAGAAAATTACATGTTTAGGATTTCAATAAATATTGCACAGGAAAAGATTTGTGTAGTTAAGTACTATTTTGGGAACACTAGATGGGAAAAAAAGCCAAATAAGTTTTCTTATTGAAGGTATTATCAAAGCTTTGAATGTGTTATTCTGCTTTGTAAGTAGCAAAGGATATCATATAGCATGCACATTTCCTCAACTCAACTGACCAAGGAAACACTTTTTTAAAAGTATGTCACAGTAGTAATCCTCTGTAGAAATACTTTGGGGACTGCTGATATAGAAGTAAGTCCAGGAAATTGAAACATTTATTCAAACATATATACTTTATTGGAATTTTCTAGGTCCTGTTAATTGCATGCCAGGGAACATTTAAAAATCTCATGCCACCCACTGGTACTTCATTCTAGCCAATATGGTAGAATCTAATTTTCAGGGCATGCATTTTCAATGAACAATTTCAATAATATGAACTTGGCCTTTTGTTTTAATTCTGCAAGTTTATGTTAACCAAATAAGAGTAATGCCCTTTTTTGTAATGTTTCTGGATGTGTCTAGTATATGTCAGAGAGCTTTGGCAGAAAACAGATATAAGTCTCACAACAAAGGCACAAATACTTCTTCTCTGGGGACACGTGATGTCAATGTTTCCATTAGAATCAAGTGTTGATACCTTATTTGCTCAGAGGGTGTGGTGGAATGAATGGTTGTTTTAGCAAATTTTCAGATCTTCAGGACATGACTTCCTGTCTACGTTAACTGCTAATGTTTTTAAAGTATATCTCAGTAGAAAATAAGAGCACCTTCCTTCTAAAGGACAATAAAAACTAAAAAGAGAAGCACAAATACCATAATTAATCTATATTGAATCTATAGTATATCTGGTTGAAAGTTATCCAATTTATGCTTTCTTATTTATTTTGTTTTCATATTAAAAACTATAGTACATCTGACTTTATTATCATCATAAAGTTCTTTTTCACATAACGAAGCCATTGACTCCTATGTATATGAACCATTAGGTGACTGACTGTATGACTAGCACAGATCACTAAAGTTAAAAATGCTTTAGTTATGTGAAACAGCACATCAATTGAATACTACTGTGTTTGCCCAAGTCAGGGTGGATCCTAATTGCTTTGACAAATTTCCTGCTGAGAAATTGATCTTCAAAGATTTCTTAATGCCTTTTTTTAACCCATTTACTTCATTTTAAAGCCTCAAAGTTTTCTTTTCTATTAATTATCACATATACTAAATACAAAGAACAAAATGCTATGTTTTATTCATCTAAGCAGGGTATCTGAACACTAAGTTACAGCAAAGATGGGAACTCATTGAAGCAAAGGTCATTCTCTGTCAAACAAGACCATAAGAGACTTTTCTTTTAGTAGAGAATTCATGAATATTTAATTGGAGTATTTCCATGAACTTGCTGTAAAAGCTATGTTTCTTGGCATTTACTAAGGATGTCAAAATCGGTTACTGTAATTTAAATCTTTTGCTGATATGCTTATCAGACTTCCATTTAAAACATGCTTATCATCCATACACTAATTCATCTAATATAAATATTTCTAAATAGCATTCTAGACATTTACCTTATGTAAAATCAAATTCTGATTTATTTGTAAATACATATTATTTTGTCCTAATACACAGCCAAGTGTCTACAGAAAAAACCAAAAACACAATAAAACAATGAGTGAGTGAGTTCTCTTTATCTGAATGAGAACAGACTATCTTCATAAATGCTTCTGAAGTTTAGGCCACATGCTAAGTAGTCTTTTGGGCCCTCAATGGTGAAAAGATCAACAAAACAACAAAAAGAAACCACAGATCACACCCTACTAAATTTTCTTTAATTTAAATTCTGCTGTGAAATTTAGTCAGTCAGTCCTATGGATTCCTTACCTGTGGAGTCATCAGGGAAAACACAAAGTATCTATAAGGCAGCTCAGTGAATACTGTTCAGAATATTATCTATAGCCCCTGAGGAGGAACTTAAAGCCCCTGACTTTTGTTTAATGGCTAAACTATTAAATGTTATTATTTGGTCTCATTTCAGCATTTTTCTTTGTTTCTACATTTTCTCACTCCTTTAATTAAATTTATTGTTTGATTAAAGTTTTCCTACAACCAAAAGGCACACTGAGGACATAGGAGAAGGGAGGACCACAGGACCCTGCTCAGTTTCAATTTTCACGTTTCTTAATACTCCTCAATCTTGAAGAGAGACAGGTACAGAACAAGGAAGGGAATCAAGTTTTGGGAAGAAAATTTAATCATAAATTTGTCAAAGGAACTCGGTTACAGTTATATTTCTGTTCCAATTTTTCTCAGCTCTTTGAAGGAATGGGGTGATGGCCTCTCTGGTGACTTCTTGCTAAAGAGGAGTATAGTCCTGCATAGGTTTTGGAATGGACACGGAGTTGGAAATAAATTCAAGGTCCAAGCTTAGCATCAAGATTTTATATTAGAACAATGTATTTTATATTACCTCTCTCTTTGATTATTTTGCTCTAGTACCTGGACAAACATTTGAAAATTAGTGGACATATTACAATGAGGACAATAATTAAAACATATATTCTCTATATGTAATTTTTTTCCTTAATGGTTAAAGCAGTGTACAATGTATGTTTAACAGGCCACAAACAAGCTATTTTGGTTAGTCCAAAGTTCAAATTTAAACAGTCCATTCTAAAGGAGATCAGCCCTGGGTGTTCTTTGGAAGGAATGATGCTGAAGCTGAAACTCCAGTACTCTGGCCACCTCATGCGAAGAGTTGACTCATTGGAAAAGACTCTGATGCTGGGAGGGATTGGGGGCAGGAGGAGAAGGGGACGACAGAGGATGAGATGGCTGGATGGCATCACCGACTCGATGGACGTGAGTCTGAGTGAGCTCCGGGAGATGGTGATGGACAGGGAGGCCTGGCGTGCTACGATTCACGGGTTGCAAAGAGTTGGACACGACTGAGTGACTGAACTGAACTGAACTGAAAGTTCAAATTGGGCTTCCCTGGTCGCTCAGTGGTAAAGAATCTGTCTGCAGTTCAGGAAACCTGGGTTCAATGCTTGGGTCAGGAAGATCCCCTTGAGAAGGAAATGGCAACCCACTCCAGTATTCTTGCCTAAAAATTTCCATGGACAGAAGAACCTGGTAGGCTACCATCCATGGCGTTACAGAGAGTTGGACATGACTGAGTGACTAATACTTCCACTTTCAAAATTCAAATTAAATCATGTTTAAGCCAGAATGACTTCCCCACACCCCAATATGTGATCATTTCTTCCATAACTTTCCCCTTTTAATCATAAATGTTTTCATAGACAGCACTGATAAACAATATATTTTCCCAGCATTGCCAGAACGGCTCAGTTGCCTGTTCTGAGTCCATTCACATCCCTTGGTCCTAGATCCACTTTTTGTGTATATGTAGGTCTAGTTATCAACACTGAGGGAAAACTGATCAGACAAAACAAAGTACAGAGGTATGCTGATGGGGAAATATTTTAAAGGCTATATTTTTTATCACTTATACCCAATTGCCACATAAGCATTGTACATGTGCTTTCAGCAGTAAACTTAGAGCCAGCAGTGATACACATCAAACTCTGTGATAATTTCACTAGACGATTTCTTTTCCATCAGAACACTGGAGTCAAAAATATTGTTTGAAGTAAAACAATAGCTCTGTTAGAATTTTAAAATTTCTTACCCAGTTGATCAGTATGATCCAAAAGTTATCAATTTTTTCATATAATTTAACGTACCAAAAAATTCTAGTTACTTAAATATTTTTTTCTAAAATGCCTAGAGGCCCTCTGGAATACTGAAAGTTAGTTAGAGAAAGAAATAACCTTTTATCAAAAGCAGCTCAATATTCCAGGAAAATTTTGTGCTCTTAACAGGAAGAAAGAAAACTAAATTCCAGTCTTATATCAGCTTGCTATTTACAACAAAGTTCATTTATTTAATTAAGTCTAATCTTAATCCTGACAACACACATTTTTTTTTCCAAAGTAATTTTTCATAAACTTTTTATCACAACCTGGATCCATATTAATTTATCCCTTATTTTTCCCCATACATAAGCAAGCAGATCTAGGACAAAATTATTTTGCTTCTTTTCTCAACAAAAATATTTCCATATTTATACCTTCTTTCACCAGTAATACATATCCTACCTGCTTTACACACTAAATTGGTTTCCTTATCATTTTAGTAGCTTTAATCACATATTACAAATTTTAACTTAAATGACACTAACAAAACCAAGAAAGAAGTAATTGAACTGCTACACCAACATTTTCTGATTGGCAAACTTAAGAATGTGTTCTTTAACCTCTAAAAACATACTTTTTTCATAGTATAATTTCTCTTTAACGTGATAGATGATGCATGTTTAATGAACCCAAACATCTTCTGAAGTTCTACCAATTAACCCAAAACTGAAGTCTCAGGTAAAGTGGGCTGTATTTGTATTTTAAGGACATGATAAGAGCTTACTTCAAGCTTTCTCCTAGGTGTATTTTTGTTCACTCAGAGTTAGAATTCTGAAAACAACATTTTATCACACTAGTTTTCTTTAACTGCATATGCATAAAGAACCAGTATTGGAGTTTTAAGAGTTTCATCTTAACCCTCTGGAGTCTGAAGAATAGAATTATCATACATTGTTTAAAAACTCATCTTTCTTTTGCTTTAACTGTAATCTTATAGAGTTTTTTTCCTAATGAATTGAGCTTGAATTTCCCATTTTACAAAAGACAACAAAGATACCAATTGCATAAATGGAATATGCATTCACGCACCGAAAGACAGAACTGTCGCAAACCTGCTGAGGGAATAACCAGTAACGGAGTCTGGAACAAACATTTCCACAAAGGGTCCTCAACATCCAGGTGCACAGCAGAACCAACTGGCAAAAATGCCCAAATAGCACTTTTCATTCACAACAGTGCTCAATGGCAGACAGTCAACAGAACCAATTGGCAAAAGGCCCCAATAGTGCTTTGTGCTCAAAAGAGATTTGCCCAGGTTCACACTGGTGGACTTACTGGGTCTTGGAGCTTGTCAGCTCATCCAAATGCATGTCTCTTTTTCACCAAAGAAAAGCGTGTCAGCAGCCAGTGCCGAGCAGGGAAGAAACCAGGAGGATCCCAAAAACAAATGGTTTCTGCAGCTCATATGAGAGTCCCTCAAAATACCCCTCTTGGGGCCAGCTAGCCATGAGCAGCTGGCTCATTGCAACCATCTTGGCGTGTTGCTCCAGCCGTTGGCTCTTGAAAACCCAGAGGAGCCAGAGGTCATGAGAGCACAGCCTCACGTTGGGTGCCAAAAAGCTGTTACCAAAAGTCGGTGTCTTGCTGCTGGCTGCTCTAAAGCCAATACAGAGGCCAGGGACGTGGAAAGGAAAGCTTCCTTTATTTCAGAGGTCAGCAGCTGGCGTGGGTCGGGAAGGTAGACTCCTGTTTAAAGGCTGACTGCCCCCACTGACAATCAGTGGGCAAGAGCTTTCATAGAGATAGGGGGGCTACATGCAGAAACAACACAGTAGGCTCTGATAGTCATCTTGAAATTAGTCATGCAGTGCTCTGATCAGCTTCACCTTAGTTGCTTTAAGTATATATTATTTCAGTTCAGTACAGTTAAGTCTCTCAGTCATGTTTGACTCTTTGCGACCCCATGGATTGCAGCACACCAGGTCTCCCTATCCATCACCAACTCCCGGAGTACCTCAAACTCATGTCCATTGATTTGGTGACGCCATCCAACCATCTCATCCTCTGGTGTCCCCTTCTCCTCCCGCCTTCGATCTTTCCCAGCATCAGGGTCTTTCAGTTCTTCGCATCAGGTAGCCAAAATAATGGACTTCCAGCTGAAACATCAGTCCTTCTAATGAATATTCAGGACTGATTTCCTTTAGGATGGACTGGTTAGATCTCCTTGCAGTCGAGGGGAATCTCAAGAGTCATCACCAACACCATGTTCAAAAGCATCAACTCTTCAGTGCTCAGCTTTCTTTATAGTCCAACTCACATCCATACATGACTACTGGAAAAACCATAGCCTTGACTAGACAGACCTTTGTTGGCAAAGTAATGTCTCTGCTTTTTAGTATGCTGTTTAGGTTGGTCATAACTTTCCTTCCAAGGAGTAAGTGTCTTTTAATTTTATGGCTAAAGTCACCATCTGCAGTGACTTTGGAGCCCCCCAAACTAAAATCTGCCACTGTTTCCATTGTTTCCCCATCTATTTCCCATGAAGTGATGGGACCAGATGCCATGATCTTAGTTTTCTGAATGTTGAGCTTTAAAGCAACTTTTTCACTCTCCTCTTTCACTTTCATCAAGAGGCTCTTTAGTTCTTCTTTGCTTTCTGCCATAAGTGTGGTGTCATCTGTATATCTGAGGTTATTGATATTTCTCCTGGCAATCTTGATTCCAGCTTGTGCTTCCTCCAGCCCAGCATTTCTCATGATGTACTCTGCATATAAGTTAAACAAGCAGGGTGACAATATACAGCCTTGACGTACTCCTTTCCTGATTTGGAACCAGTCTGTTGTTCCATGTCCAGTTCTAACTGTTGCTTCTTGACCTGCATACAGGTTTCTCAAGAGGCAGATCAGGTGGTCTGGTATTCCCATCTCGTTCAGAATTTCCACAGATTGTTGTGGAAACACAGTCAAAGGCTTTGGCATAGTCAATAACGCAGAAATCGATATTTTTATGGAACTCTCTTGCTTTTTTGATGATACAACAGATGTTGGCAGTTTGATCTCTGGTTCCTTTTACTTTTCTAAAACCAGCTTGAACATCTGAAAGTTCATGGTTCACGTACTGTTGAAGCCTGGCTTGGAGAATTTTGAGTATTACTTTACTAGTGTGTGAGATGAGCACAATTGTGCAGTAGTTTGAGCATTCTATTGGGTTGGCCAAAATGTTTTTCAGTAAAATGTCAAAATGTTATGGAACAGCCCAAATGAACATTTTGGCCAACCCAATATTTAATTCCAGGGTTTGTCTGTTCCCATTTCTTTGAAGTCAGTTCTCAAAATTTTGGTAGCTTATGTCACGGTTATAGTCCAGTCATCATACCGTCCACTTTTTCCACCTGGTGGAAGTTTATTCATGTGTGCACCTGCTTAGTTGCTCACTTGTGTCCAACTCTTGGTGACTCCATGGACTGCAGCCCTCAAGGTTCCTCTGTCCATGGGATTCTCCAGGCAAGAATACTTGAATGGGTTGCCATGCCCTTCTCCAGGGGAATCTTCCTGACTCAGGGATCAAATCCATGTCTCCTGAATTGTAGGTGGATTCTTCACCACTGAGCCATGGGGAAACCCTTTAGTATCCATAAGACAGCTCAGAGGATATGGCTCAAAATATTATAGATAGTCCTTGAGGAGGAATTAAATGTTTTTTGATTTGCTTAATGACTAATCTATTATTATTTGGTCTCATTTGGCTATTTTCCTTCATTTCTTCATTTTCTTACTTCTCTAATAAAAGTTATTGTTTGGTTAAAGTTTTCCCACAGAAAACAGCAGGCTGAGCACATGGTGGAGGATGGGAAAGAGCCATAGGGACCAGAGGGTCCATTTCACTATGTCGTATTAAAGCCAACATTGTCTAAAATTAATAATAAATTGTGGAAGAAAATGTCACAGTCTTGAAAAGACAAATCACTAGATTGAAAAGATAAAGCATCTATATGAAGAAGTTGCCTTTAAAATCATGAATGAAATAAAACTATGCCAAAATAAAACTAACACATGGTTAAGTAGTAATTTTTGAGACTGCAGTAAGTTATGAAGCATATGTTGCTTTAACATCTGGGAGATGGGAGATTTCAGATTGTACATTTAAAAAGGAAGCTTAAAAATGTTCACTATTATATTATTAAGATATTTTCTATGTAAATAAGTGGGATTATATTTTTATTATAAATTCTTGGACTAATTCCCCCTCTTAAATACTCTGTGACTAGTCCATGTGAGTTTTTGTATTTGATTCACCTCATAGTTGAAATATGTCAGTCAGTTCTTTTCTCCTATAAGAGGATATGGGTTGCTCTTGAACTTTCTCTCACATAAGAAATGTGACTTATCTGGGTATAAACGTTTATATATCCCCCTCAACATCTAATGAACTTTGAAGGCTGAGAATTTCTAGGGATGTTTTTCCAGCAGACTGTGAACTCCCTTCATTTGTGAGCATAATTTCATGCACATGACTACATGTGTATATGAATTTCTTAAAGTGGGCAGCGACTGCAAAGGGTAAAGAAGTCCATATGTAGAGAGTACTTTCTCAGATTTATTCTGACTCTGCAGTGCCATGCTAAGTCACTTTAGTAGGGTTTGACTCTCTGTGACCCTATGGACGGTAGCCCCCCAGGCTCCTCCGTCCTTGTATTCTCCAGGGAAGAATACTGAAGTGGGTTGCCGTGCCCTCCTCCAGGGGATCTTCCTGACTCAGGTATTGAACCCACATCTCCTGTGTCTTGCGCATTGTAGGCAGATTGTTTACTGCTGAGATACCAGGTAAGCCTTATTTGGACTGATTAATTAATCTGATTAATGCTGTCAACAATTATTTTTATTGTCACAGAAGCTTCAAGATACATGTTTTAAAAATCCTTGTGTTCAAGTAAAAAGGTAGATATACCCAAAACATGTTTTCAGATTATATCCAGGCAATACAAATGAGAATATCTTTTAATTCTATAGATCAGGTTTTACATTTTGTGACAACTATTAGATTATGTCTGTCTTCAATGACCTCTTCTGGGTAATGCCTAAAATACATCTATCTTGCTCTCTATCTTTTCATGGACTCCTGTCTCACCACTTTAATAAGTTTTCTATTCCTAAAAATGATGAATTGACTTTTAAAATGTGTCTGCAACATTATTAATTTGGTTTGTTATTTCTCCATTTCCTATTATGTGAACTTTCATTATTCCTTATCGCATATTTTTTTATATCTTAAATTAGTATATCTATCTCTCACTACATATCCAAATATTTTTTTAATTTAAATTTTATTTTTTTACTTTACAATACTGTACTGGTTTTGCCATACATTGGCATGAATCCACCACAGGTGTACATGAGTTCCCAACCCTGAACGCCCCTCCCACCACTCTTCCCATATCATCTCTCTGGGTCATCCCAGTGCACCAGCCCCAAGCATCCTGTATCCTGTATCGAACCTAGACTAGCAATTCTTTTCTTCCATGATAGTATACGTTTCAATGCCATTCTCCCAAATCATCCCACCCTCTCCCTCTGCCACAGAGTCAAAAAGTCTGTTCTTTATATCTGTGTCTCTTCTGCTGTCTCGCATATAGGGTTATCATTACCATCTTTCTAAATTATATATATATGTGTTAGTATATTGTCAATTTTTTTTCACTTTATGGTTTTCCCTCTCATGAGTTCAAACCCCATACTTTTGAAATCATAAACATTTTTTTATGCTTCTAATTTAAGAGGTCTGAACTTCCTCCTGCTGCTGCTGCTAAGTCACTTCAGTTGTGTCCGACTCTGTGCGACCCCATAGACGGCAGCCCACCTGGCTCTGCCGTCCCTGGGATTCTCCAGGCAAGAACACAGGAGTGGGTTGCCATTTCCTTCTCCAATGCATGAAAGTGAAAAGTGAAAGTGAAGTTGCTCAGTTGTGTCTGATTCTTAGCGACCCCATGGACTGCAGCCTACGAGGCTCCTCCGTCCATGGGATTTTCCAGGCAAGAATACTGGAGTGGGGTGCCATTGCCTTCTCCGGAACTTCCTCCTAATCATCTATATTAACATTCTTTTGCTTGATTCTGAATATTCTTAATTGGTCACATGATGGCTTTCATTTTTGTTGTTATCTGTCTTTCAAATGAAGGAAATCTCTTCAGTCTGAGCTTAGGCAATACATTTGACAGGAGAATTGTCTTTGTCCCACTTTTATCCATGTGGGTCCCAGTGTCATCTACTTAGACTCAGAGCTGGACAACAGAAGGGTATGCTTAATTTTTCAGATTCTAGATAATTTTATCATATACAATTCTACTAAATATTCTTCTATCCCCATTACCTGAGTCTTTGATATCCTGATAATATAAAATCTCCATAATAAATTGCTACTTATACTCTTATCTCCTTCAAACCACCACCAGCATAATTCATCATTCTTTGCCATTATTTTTCTTACTTCCTGATTTTCTGATGAGCGTAAATTCCTCAGTCAATGTAGAAAGTAACAGTGTTGAAAAAAGTCTCATTGTCCCAAAAAAGGTGTACACATCAGGCAGAAATGATTCACCAATATTCCAGCTCAGACTTAATTCTGAATCAAAATAAACAGTGGGTCTGGTCCCACATGTAAGGAGCTGGGAAGTCACCACTCCATCCTAAAAATAAGCAATAATCTGAACAGACTGAAAAATCAACAGCTCTTCTTAGAATCATAAAAGAGATGAATTCAGAAGGCAAACGACTGCTTTTGAATTAGAAAGACAGGCAACTACAGCAAGTCCTGGCTTATTGGAGCAGAGACACAAGAACAGAATCTGCTGTGGAAACCAGTGTTGGGGTAGGAAACCTGACTTGTAATTGACAAATTGCTGGAGACCCAACATGGACAGCTCTGGAAAGTTAAAAACTCTGGGCTACCAGTGATAGAAGAACCCCCATACTTTGTGGATTTTACCTCCAGGTTCTTACAGTAAAAACTGGAGAAAAGCTCTCTCATTCTTCAGGCAGTTGTAGAAGAAAAGGAACCATTTTAAATATTCTACAACACTTTGTTTTTAATAAGACCTGCCCCAAGGGGCAACTAGTTAACCAGAGCCTAATCTGCTCACGTATTATCACACTCTAACTGGCTTGGGGAAAAGAAATAATCAACCCCAGCCCATTCAAGTCATCCTGTTCTAGCTGTGAATGGAGAAAAAAAAAAAAACAAAACAAAAAACCGCTGAGAATACAGGAGAAGTTCACAAGCCAGAGGCAAAGCCTCACTAAATGACTGAGACCTAATCACAGGACAACAGCACACTTCCCCTCTCCCTCACCTCACCACCACATTACCAAAGACCTATTTATAGTAGTTCCTTTAATCTGACACTTAATGTTTATCTATTAAGAAAAAATTACAAGGCAAGCCAAAAGGCAAAAAACAAAAAAAACAAAACACACACACACACACACACACAAGTTGATGAGACAGAGTAAGCATCAGAACTAGACACCAGAGGGATGTTAAAATCATCAAACCAGGATTTTTAAATAATTATGATTAATATAAGGGCTTTGATGGATAAAGTAGACACTATGACTATGTTTTACTAAAGTTAGTACCTTTGGGGGAAAATCTGGATTGTATTTATTTCAGTATCTCCCTATAATATTAAAATAGTGAAACATTAAAATTTAATCTTTCCCTTCATTATTGTATGCCTTATATAGAATTAATTGTATATACTCACATTGTGCAATTCGATGAGTTTTGACATAGTATACACTGATAAACCATCATTATACTGGATATTTTTATTACCAGCAAAAGATTCCTTTTGCACTATTTGCAATCCCTTGCTTCCCCACAACTGTCCCAGACAACTACTGATCCACTTTCTCTCAATATAGGTTAAACTGCATTTTCTATATTTGTATGTAAATGATTCATATAGTATTCAGTCTTTTTTGTATGTTTTTTTTGGGGGGGCAAAACAAATTGAGATTCATCCGTGTTGGTGTATATATTAGTAGTTTGTTCATCTTAGCTGTTGAATAGTATTGCACTGCTAATTTTTACAAATATAATTTTATATCTGCAGTAAGGGTTCAAATATTTTAAAGCAATATTTATTAACATGATACTTATATTTTCTTAGGAAATTAAACAGAGAATTATTGCCTCAGATATACACCGATCATCCTTTTTTCATAAGTCATGCCCTTAATTCTTCATAGTTATGGTTATAAAAAACTGATTAATTTGCTTTGTGGCTTAAATAAATAAAAAAACAGAAGAAAATGTGTATTCAATAAATTTTACTCAGTAGCTTTTGCTACCTTAGTCCCTCCCCCCTTCTCATCCTGACCCAGGATTTTATGGGAATAAAATGTAATGAAGTTACCATTTAACTACAAGGTTTAATACAGTAATAATCAAGGAATTCAGTAAATTCCTCCTAGCATTTTCTCAGTGATGCTAAAGAGACCAATCTTAAATCAGAAACAATAGAAAGGAGGGGCTAGCTTATTGATTATGACAACTATTTTCAAAAATACACTCCCTTTGCTTGTGCAAAGAGAAAAATAAAGGCTATGTAACAGGATGACCATTGCATGTAGAAAGCATAAGGTTTTTGGGAAAAGAGAAATACCCCTTACTTTGTGGAGGAACAAAAATAGACTAAAAAGGTACAATAAAAATTAGCCTTGTCACTGTTGTGTGTCTAGTGCCTGCATAGTCTTAGCATATCGTAGGTAATCTATAAACATTTGTTAGAGCCTGTTACACAGAGTAAAATATTAAAAAAGAGAAATAAAAATATCACATATTAATGCAGATATATGGAATCTAGAAAAATAGTACTGACAAACCTACTTGTAGGGCAGTAATAGAGGCACAGACATGGAGACCAGCTGGGGAAGGAGAGGGTGTGATGAACTGAGAGTAGCTTGAAAAATACACTTTACCATATGTAAAATAGATAGTCAGTGAGAATTTGTTGTATGATGCAAGGAACTCACCTCAGTGCCCTGTGACAATTCAGAGGAGCAGGGAGGGAGGGAGGGAGGCTCACATGGGAGGGGACATATGCACACCTTTGACTGATTCATGTTGATGTACGGCAGAAAACAAGACAATATGGTAAAGCAATCATCCTCCAATTAAAAAAAAAAAAAAGCATTAGGTCTAATAAGAAGAATTGACCAAGACCATGAAAAGTCTCCAAAGTCATAAAACACGAAGTTGTAAATAGCGCTAAAGAACAGAGTAAATGTCTAAACTCAATAGTGTATATTACACGTGTGCTCAGTCCTATCTGACTCTCTGCAACCCCATGGACTGTAGCCCACCAAGCTCCTCTGTCCATGGAATTTTTCCCAGCAAGAATACTGGAGTGGGTTGCGTGTATATTGGAGGAAAAGAAAAGTAGCAATGTGCGTGGATTGTCAAGATGAGGAGAGATAGCATCAGAGAGAATCTTTAGAACTATTGCAATAACCCAGCTTTGAGGCATGGAGGCCTGGGAAAGAGTGGTAAGGAGAGGTACAGAAACAGGACGGTTCCTTTGGTAACTGATTTCTGATTGGTAGGTAAGAATGAGGATGTGAAAGGTGAAAGATGCAAAAGGGTAGCAGAGATTTTGAGTCTGGGCAACTGGGAGAATTGTGATAGCACTTATGAATGTGAGAAGCTGGAGGGAGGGATTAATTTGGAAATAGTGAGGAAGTACATGAGGTTTGGAACTTGTCAACATTTACTGGAGTCTTTTAAAATGTATAATGAGCCTGGAATACAGGAAGTATTGAGAAAAACAGAAGTTCATATAGCTGTTACTTCCCTAAGAAAGGAAAATAAAATTAGAGAACATATTTTAGTGTCTTAGAAAGCTTTGAAAAGTTTTACCTCTAGTGTAAAACAAAAGCAATGGATCTCACAGTGAAATAACACCTTCCTCCCAAAAACATTTTTTAAGAATTGTATATCCAACAAATGCTTCATATAAATTGCTTTTCAATAATTTTACACAGAAAAAAACCACAGCTGATTTATTTTAAAAAACAGAAAAAATAATTTCCTGTAGAGAAAAAATAGGTTTGCATTACACAAGGGTATAAAATGAGATAATTGTAATGACTTTTAAAATTGAGTACAATATATAGTCTTAGTGATAGTAATAAAAGATAAGTTCAGAATCAAATGGCATTTTCTTTTAAAAATGATCATTTCTATCTTTCAAATCACATTATAATAACTCAAAAGCACTATTTCTTTTTACAGGTATTACTTCCTAAAAGGCTGAATAGTTAGTTTGTGGCTGATGAATTCAAATAACAAGCCATTCTTGGATCAATTTTCTGACTTCAAAAGTTAATGACTTGTGAAATAATATTCTAATTTAAAATGACTTACTTTCCTTATTAACAAGAAATGGATGTGATCACAGTAGCTGGGAACTTACAAATGTTTCAACTACTGACTCATCGGAAAAGAGGAATGTCACCAGCTTATTCCCACTCCCTGTTGTGGTGATTGATACTTTATGACTAAGCTGCTGTCACAAGGCTGAAATGTGAAATCAGAGACATGGTGAGTTTTTTAAGCTGCACAAAGGATGAAAAACTATATTGAATCCAAAATGTGTGTTTTTAATTTTGTTATAGACATTTAAATTACAAAAATGTACATTTCAAAGAAGGATTGGAAACATACTTTTCATTCCAAAGTTACATTTCATAAAAAAAAATCACTAAAAAAATAAACAAATCTCTTTTATAATATAAATAACAGAAATGCTCTTAAGAATATAATTTCAAGTACAAGCTGACTATTATGAAATTTCACAAAAATACAAAAGTACAATACTATGATGAACATATATTATCACCTAATTTAAAAAACACAGGAAAATGGAAGGATTTGGTTTTCATCTTTTTTTGTGTAATTATAAACAAAACAAATCAACTTTCCAGACAAGTAGAAATTCCTTTTATAATCTCCTTAATCAGATTCTCTTGTGTTTTACCCCCAAAATCTTCATATGCGTTACTATTCAGCTCAGTTCAGTTGCTCAGTCATGTCTGACTCTTTGCTACCCCATGGACTGCAGCACGCCAGGCTTCCTTGTCCATCACTAACTCCCAGAGCTTGCTCAAAATCATGTTCATCAAACCAGTGATGCCATCCAACCATTTCATCCTCTGTCATCCCCTACTCCTCTTGCCTTCAATCTTTCCTAGCATCAGGGTCCTTTCCAAGGAGTCAGTTCTTTGCATCAGGTGGTCAAAGTACTGGAGCTTCAGCTTCAACATCAGTCCTTCCAATGAATATTCTGGACTGATTTCCTTTAAGATTGAATGGTTTGATCTCTGCAGTCCAAGGGACCGTCAAGAGTCTTCTCCAACATCACAGTTCAAAAGGATCAATCCTTGGTACTCAAACCAACTCTCACATCCATACATGACTATTGGAAAACCATAGCTTTGAACTAGATGGATCTTTGTAGGCAAAGTAATGTCTCTGGTTTTTAATATGCTATATAGTTTGGTCACAGCTTTTCTTCCAAGGAGCAAGTGTCTTTTAATTTCATGGCTAAAGTCACCATCTGCAGTGATTTTGGAGCTCCAAAAAATAAAGTCTCTCAACTATTTCTATTGTTTCCCCATTTATTTGCCATGAAGTGATGGGACTGGATGTCATGATCTTACTTTTCTGAATGTTTAGTTTTAAGCCAACTTTTTCACTCTCCTCTTTCACCTTCATCAAGAGGCTCTTTAGTTCTTTTTCGCTTTCTGCCATAAGGGTGATGTCATCTTCATATCTGAGGTTATTGATATTTTTTCCGGCAGTCTTGATTCCAGCTTGTGCTTCATCCAGTCTGGCATTTCACATGACGTACTCTGCATACAAGTTAAGTAAGCAGGGTGACAATATACAGTTTGATGTACTCCTTTCCCAATTTGGAACCAGTCTGTATAAGTACTGTAAGCATATGTATAAACTTAATATGCATAATAAACCCTTGTGCTATGTAACAATAGTATATATTGTACTATTGATAATATAGTATAGTATGAAATGTAGTATAAGGCTATATAATCCTGTTTGGAGTGATATTCAATGTTATTTAAATGAATTATTTTATGTGTGTTATGCATTTAATTCAATGTTTCATTTTCTAAATTTATAAATTTATCTATGCCAATGTATGTACTTCTGGTTCATTCACTTTTAATGGATGTTTAATATTCCATTGCATGACTATACCAAAAGTTATTTACTTATTCCTTTATTAATAAAATTGTAGGTCTTTTAAAAAATTGCTGCTATTGAAACCAGTGCTGCACTGAACATCTCTGCCCAAATCTCGTTGAATACATATGAATACCTTTTTAAAGTGTGAATGAAAGCAGAAATGGATTTGTACGAAGTATACATGCATCTTCCTATTATTTTGCTCTCCAAAGTGATTATACCAATTTATTGGTTCCTGAACAATGTATGGAAGCTTCCCTTTCCCTACATCTTTGTCTATATGCTTACTTTTAAGAGTTAAATTTAAAACTGACATAAAGTCCGAACTTAACATACCTTTTACATAAAACAAATTAGCTGAAATACTATGCTAAGTTTGATATTTATAATGAAAAGGTGTTAGGACCCATGAATCCCTCATATAACAATGAATCTTCTTGCATGGAGTAAACAGTTAGCTACAGTAAAATTCAGCTATGGATTGGATCAAGCTTTTCATCTCCCACCCTTATTTATGTTCCCAGAAATAGAAGGAATTATAATTCTCTAACATCTAACAGATGAAATAAATCAGATGACTGCCTTACATTCCAGTTCCAGACATGCTTGCCTTACATTTCAGCCTCATCTCTCATTAGCTACATGATCTTATACAATTTATTCAAACTCTCTGAACTTTAGATTCTCTCTGAGAAGTGGTAATAATAATTGCATCCTTACAGTATTTTTCCAAAGATGTAAAGCAGACAATGGTTTGAATACACAAAGCACAATGCTTAGCACAGGTAAAAGTGAAAAAATGTCCACTCATCATAATACATAAAGTTATGCAAACTGTCATGTTAAATCTAATAATAAAGACCCCTTAATGAATAATAACCACTATATATGTCTTCCTTTCCTTTAGATTCCATAACATTTAAACTATTACAGTGATATCAGATAGTATTTAACAAACACTGGCTTCTAAGGACCCTGAAGTTCACTTTGTAGATACTTTGGCCTTATATGGTATGCAAATTACTAAGTACATCTAACTTGCTGGATACAGTCATAATATAGCAGCAGTTATACAAGAGTGGCAGAAAAAAAAAGTAGCAGACAAATATATTGGGACCATACATTTTCCATGTTACATTATGAACTTTTCAGAATTTTCTCTTATTCACATATATAGTCCTAAGATTGGCACATGGTCAGCATTTTATATGCTAGATGAATAGATGAAAAAAATATTAATATTTCTTCCTGTGCTAATTTTTAGGAATACTGAGAGTTTTGAGATGGAAAGTATGCCTTGGAAGAATCCAAGTAACATATTACAAGCTCCAAATCTCAATTTGGCTGAGTTTGCTACCCTAGCAGCTGTAAACACCATACGACGGAAAATAGGGGGAGGTGGAGGGTGAAGGGATTACTGTAATGCTTTGCTATAAATTTCAAACCAACAGTCATTTGTCTCTTATTTTTAGGCACTGTGGACACTGAAATGGTATATATGGTCCCTGCTTTCATAAAGCTACTATCCTTATGGAGAGAATAGAGGACTGAAAAATTTAATTTTTTTCACCTGGTATCCTGTTGAAGTATATTAGCAGCTTGGGAAAAAAGTAACATACTGCAAAATATAGTAAATAACTGAGACTGTAACTCTAGATATTATTTACAGCCAACAAAATACAGGAGGGACATATATTGATTCTTAGTATATAAATGTTTAAAAAACTGAAATTAAAGCTGGCCATGAAATGGATTATGGTGTCAATCAGTAGGACTCATAGGTCACATCAAACAAGGAGATCCAAGGAGCAAGGGATGGAAGTCAAAATGAAAACCATATTGGATTAAAGGCACAAACCTGGTGCCAGACACCTAGGCCAGGTTGGCCATTATCTGATGGTCCCTAGTCTTGCCCATATCAGTGACTAGAACCATCATTTACCCAGTTGCTAAAGACAGAAACTTGAAAGTCAATTATGATGCCTCCTTTTTCCTAGATCCCCCATACCCACCAAACGATCATGAGCAAGTCCTGCCAGCTTTACTTTAAAAATATACCTTGATTCTATTCACTTCTCTCCATTTCCATTGGCACCACACCAGTCCAAACAACACTGATTCTTGGCTGCACTATTCTGATTCCTTTCCTTTCACGCTTGACCTCATCCAATCCTTTCCCCACAGGGCAGCCAGACACTCTTTCAAAAAGGTAAGTCACTTTCAATTACTGTTTGAAAACTTTCAGTGTCTTCCAGAAATAACTTAAAATATAATCCGAACTTCTCACTTGCACGCTCTGGCTCCTAGGAACTCCAAATTTCATCATTACATCACTAAGCTTTGCTATTTACTCATTTACTATAGTCCAGCTACAAACATCCTCTGTCAAGATGTGGAAAACTCTTTTCTCAGCTCAGAGCCATCTGCTCTTTCTTGTTTTTGGAAAACTGTTCACATTCTGGCTTATCCTCATCCTTCTGATGGCAGCTTAAATATCAATTCTTTAAAGAGACTTTCTTTGACTTCTTTATCTGAAATAGGTCCCTGGTGGCTCAGTGGTAAATAACATGCCTACCAATGCAGGAGACGTTGGAGACGTGAGTTTGATCTCTAGGTCAGGAAGATACCCTGGAGGAGGAAATGGCAACCCACTCCAGTATTCTAGCCTGGAGAATCCCATGGACAAAGGAGCCTGGTGAGCTACATTATATAGGGTTGCGAAGAGTCGGACATAACTTAGTGACTGGGCACATCTTCAATAGCAACTAGGTTATTTTCCTTATAGTAGTAATCACGAGTAAATAGCTATCACTTATTTACTTATTTTGTATGTTTTCACACCCAAATATAGTGATTTTTATTCCAAGCATCTGGGTTGTGCCTGGAAAATACTAAGCATCTAATACATCACTTCATGGGAAATAGATGGGGAAACAGTGGAAACAGTGTCAGACTTTATTTTGGGAGGCTCCAAAATCACTGCAGATGGTGACTACAGCTGTGAAATTAAAAGACACTTACTCCTTGGAAGGAAAGTTATGACCAACCTAGATAGTATATTCAAAGCAGAGACATTACTTTGTCAACAAATGTCCGTCTAGTCAAGGCTATGGTTTTTCCAGTGGTCGTGTACGGATGTAAGAGTTGGACTGTGAAGAAAGCTGAGCGCTGAAGAATTGATGCTTTTGAACTGTGGTGTTGAAGAAGACTCTTGAGAGTCCTTTGGACTGCAAGGAGATCCAATCAGTCCATTCTAAAGGAGATCAGTCCTGGGTTTTCTTTGGAAGGAATGATGCTAAAGCTGAAAGTCCAGTACTTTGGCCACCTCATGCGGAGAGTTGACTCATTGGAAAAGACTCTGATGCTGGGAGGAATTGGGGGCAGGAGGAAAAGGGGACAAAGGAGGATGAGATGGCTGGATGGCATCACTGACTCGATGGATGTGAGTTTGAGTGAACTCCGGGAGTTGGTGGACAGGGAGGCCTGGCATGCTGCAATTCATGGGGTTGCAAAGAGTCGGACAAAACTGAGTGACTGAACTGAAGTGAACCGAACTGAATACATCTATGTCTAAAGAATGAATGAATGCTTATGTATATGCTTCTCTAGAGATTTTTAAAGACATTAACAAGCAAATGAAGTTGGAATTTGGAAAACTTTAAAAAATATTTCTTTTATATTTCATTAATTCATTCTGAAAACATACCACCACTGAAATAGGCTGAATTCTTTAATAAATAAGAGGGTTGTACATTTAAATCCTATAAATATTATCTTTGACTAATATATAAGGCTTATAAGGTAAAAAAGAAAATATATTAGCTTTGTAATAATTGTTCATGAAAGTAAAAATGCTACCCTTCTTTGCATAGGCATTTATATTTTCAAATTCAATAAATTTACACATGTAGAAGTATTGTTGACTTATTTTGATATATATACATGTGTGTGTATATACATATGTAAATGTTTTAAAACTGTCCAAACACTATATTTTAATAGAAGCAAGTATGATATAATCTCTCATTTATTAAAATGTATTTCAGGTTGTGATTAACTGACAATTATCTCAGAAAAATAGGTAGTTTCTGGCATTTGATTCTTTCCAATATTATTAGAAAACGCCTTAAAATATTCTAGATGAGTTCAGTGTTTACCAACATATGGTAATGTTGTCAAACAGAGAACATGTAAATTTTGAGCTTTGAAGTCAGCACATTGAACTTGCAAAGGTATATATGAATTATTTAAGAAGTGTGAAAGTAATGCTCTGTTACATAAAGAAGTACGCTAGGAAAAAAAAATCACAGTCATGCTCTAGTTATGCATGGGCATGCTACAACTGCTTTCTGGTTTTGGCCTCATGCACTTCAAATGTACTAATTATTTTAAAGGACTATATCTAAAGTGGAAATAGATTTTTCACAGGAATATTTTTATTGCTATTCTTGTTTAACACATATGTTTTGGTTAGTAGTTGTATTAACCTAGTTGTATTTTTGGTGTTATCTGAAAACCCCCCAAAATGCCTCCTAATAACAAGTATACCATACAAATTATGTTCCCAACAGGAACCAGATGGTACACTCAAACTGAGATAAATTTGGAAGAATTTATCAAAGGGATTGCTTACAAAGTTGTGAGAATAGTGTAGGGGCACTACAAGGATAATGCAGAGGTAAAAACAAACAAAAGCCCCAAACAAACAAACAAAAAAGACAAATTGTTACTGTCCTTGCATCTAATGGGATGGATTAGGCAGTTAAGCAGAAAACCAAAGGAAAGTCAGAAAAAGCTGCCTGGAAATGAGCGGTGATCTGCTACCAGGGACACTGCAGGCCAGAAAAATCATCACAGAAAGGGACCGTCCGTTCTTAACACTGCCATGGAAGTAAATACTGGGACCTCAGGTCCTCACTGCTGTCCCATAGAGTCTTTAGAAGGTCAGATCTGAGCATGTGACCTAGTTTTAGCTGATTTGGGAGGTCAACTTCCTCTCTATTCACTCTCTATTCACTAAACTCCAGTACCCTTGTCTGGAAAATCCCATGGACAGAGGAGCCTGGTGGGCTGCAGTCCATGGGGTCGCTACGAGTAGGACATGACTGAGTGACTTCCCTTTCACTTTTCACTTTCATGCATTGGAGAAGGAAACGGCAACCCACTCCAGTGTTCTTGCCTGGAGAATCCCAGGGACAGGGGAGCCTGGTGGGCTGCTATGGTGCTGCACAGAGACAGACATGACTGAAGCAACTTAGCAGCAGCAGCAGCGCACACACACACACACACACACACACACACACACAGAGAACAGGCAACATATTCATCATTCAAACTTTAACAATAATAATACTATAGGTTAGTGTTTGTAACACGATAGATTATAAAGGTCTTTATAAAAGCACTCACAGGTTAATAGCCATGAAGACTTTCCAGGTTCAAATCTCAGTCCACACTCATTGATTGTGTTATTTTGGTCAAGTTTCCAATTTACGTACCACTATTCTTCATCTGCACAAAGAGAATAGTATCTTCTCCTGGGGTGTTGTGAGGATTCAATGAATCAATTCCTCTAAAGCACTGAGTGTAGTTCCTAGCATGTGGTAAGTGCTTAGTAAATGTCAGCTCTTATTATTTTCATTTCACAGCAAAGAAGTGAAGTTCAAAGAGCTCATGGAATTCAGGGCCATGGTTTTTAAACAATGGTGAGACAGTCTGTGACCCAAGTTTTCTGACATACAATAAAATAATTTGCATATCTTACATAATTGCATGTGTATATATGTGTATTAGTCACTCAGTTGTGTCTGATTCTTCACAACCGCATGGACTGTAGCTCGCCAGGCTCCTCTGTCCATGGAATTCTCCAGGCAAGAAAACTGGAGTAGGTAGCCATTTCCCTTCTCCGTGGAATCTTCCCAACTCAGGGATAGAGCCTGGGTCTCTTGCATTGCAGGCAGATTCTTTACCATCTGAGCCACCAGGGAAGCCCCACAACATTGCATAATCACAATTTATTACTTTGTTTAGTTTTTCCAAACACACTTTTTATTAAGTTTGCTTAATATCATGTCTAATTATTGCTTATCCCCACTGTTTTCACAGGGTAGTGAGATGATGGTGCATTATTAATTTCAGTCTTAGATTACTTTTTAACAGTAAACTTATTCAGAAACAGCATTTCCACACATGTACATAAGAACACAGCACCTTCTCCACTAGATAACTTATTCAGTCCAATGCTTAATTTTAAAAGAGAGCTCTATCACTTTAAACATCCCATCACTGCAAAGTTTTAAACTGTTGCCTGCTGGATGTATTCAGTGTATTGACAAGAGCACCATGAATGTTGCCTGTTACACAGTAGGTGATGAATAAATATTTGTTGAATTAATTAACCAATTAATAAAAGTGCTATAGCTAACATATTGCTCTTATTATACAAGAGAAATTGCCTAGAATACTGAAAGATCAGGAAGACGGAAATGTCTAGATTTAGATGGAAATATAAGAGATCAATACATCACAATGTGGAGATTCTATAGTTGGTGACTCAGATGGTAAAGAATCTGCCTGCAATGCAGGAGACACTGGTCAGGAAATTCCCTTGGAGAAGGGAATGGCTACCCACTCCCTTATTCTAGACTCGAGAATGCCATGGACAGATGAGCCTGGTGGGCTACAGTTCTATGGTTAGAAAGGCCTTAAATCAAAGTGACCTTTAAATGTAAGCCAAATAATCCCATACTGAATTTTCTCAGGCTGACTTAGAGACAACCAGCTGAGATTTCACTCTCTTTCCATAATTACTGTGAGGGAGACATTTTGATGGTGGGCTTTGAATCCAGATTGTAGCAATTGAGTATTCGTTCAATACTCATTGAATGAATGAGTATTACTTCCCACAAAGAGTGAGATTCTTTTCTGCTTTACAAAACAAAGCTATAGAAAAGCAAAACAAAACCCCGTATCTAAGGATGATTAAAACAGATTTTACAGGTGAAAAAAACAAACAAAAATTACAACCACAACCAAATCAAGTAACACCCAAACAACCTTTTATTTTAATTAAGCCGTGGATTCTTTAAAGGAAAACCATAGAAATACAGGAGGGAGTTAGTGTCCACTACTAGAAACGGAGGAGTGAAAAATATAATCCATTAAGATGTCTCTGTAATTTTTCTATCATAATATTTAAAATGTGACAGGGTGGTGTTTAGAAGAAATAAAATAGAATATTATATAACCTGAGCCTCATGTACTGCTGAGCTTTCAATGGCTTTGGAGTATCTCTTTATTCCAAATAAAGGAATATCTTTAAGGTTCTTTAAAATGTATCTAAATAAACTCAGTATCATATTTTAGCAATTCTAAGTAAATACTAAACAAGTTTGACTTATTCACATACAAATTTGTTGTTGTTCAGTTACTCAGTCATTTCCGACTCTTTGAGACACCATGGACTGCAGTATGCCAGGCTTCTTTTCCCTTAACTATCTCCCTTCACTATCTTCACTGTAAGGAGTTTGCTCATACTTACATCCAATGAGTCGATGATGCCATCCAACCATCTCATCCTCTGTCTCTCCCTTCTCCTCCTGTCCTCAATTTCTCCCAGCATCAGAGTCTTATTCCAATGAGTCTGCTCTTTGCATCAGGTGGCCAATGTATTGGAGCTTCAGCTTTAGAATCAGTCCTTTCAATGAATATTCAAGCTTGATTTCCTTTGGGATTGACTAATTTGATCTTGTCAATAACCTCAGATATGCAGATAACACCACCCTTATGGCAAAAAGTGAAGAGAAACTAAAAAGCCTCTTGATGAAAGTGAAGGAGGGCAGTGAAAAAGTTGGCTTAAAGCTCAACATTCAGAAAACGAAGATCATGGCATCCGGTCCCATCACTTCATGGGTAATAGATGGGCAAACAGTGGAAACAGTGTCAGACTTTATTTTTGGGGGCTCCAAAATCACTGCAGATGGTGACTGCAGCCATGAAATTAAAAGATTCTTACTCCTTGGAAGAAAAGTTATGACCAACCTAGATAGCATATTCAAAAGCAGAGATATTACTTTGCCAACTAAGGTCCGTGTAGTCAAGGCTATGGTTTTTTTGGTGGTCATGTATGGATGTGAGAGTTGGACTGTGAAGAAGGCAGAGTGCCAAAGAATTGATGCTTTTGAACTGTGGTGTTGGAGAAGACTCTTGAGAGTCCCTTGGACTGCAAGGAGATCCAACCAGTCCATTCTGAAGGAGATCAGCCCTGGGATTTCTTTGGAAGGAATGATGCTGAAGCTGAAACTCCAGTACTTTGGCCACCTCATGTGAAGAGTTGACTCACTGAAAAAGACTTTGATGCTGGGAGGGATTGGGGGCAGGAGGAGAAGGGGATGACAGAGGATAAGATGGCTGGATGGCATCACTGACTCGATGGATGTGAATCTGAGTGAACTCCGGGAGTTGGTGATGGACAGGGAGGCCTGACGTGCTGTGATTCATGGAGTCGCAAAGAGTTGGACACGACTGAGCGACTGAACTGAACTGAACTGAATTTGATCTTGATGTCCAAGGGACTCTCAAGAATCTTCTCCAGTTTTCTTTTTTTGTGGCATCTTTTTCAGTTTTGGTATTAGGGTGATTGTGGCCTCATAGGATGAGTTTGGAAGTTCACCTTCCTCTGCAAATTTCTGGAAGAGTTTGAGGAGGATAGGTGTTAGCTCTTCTCGAAATTTTTGGTAAAATTCAGCTGTGAAGCCATCTGGTCCTGGGCTTTTGTTTGCTGGAAAATTTCTGATTACAGTTTCAATTTCTGCACTTGTGATGGGTCTGTTAAAATTTTCTATTTCTTCCTAGTTCAGTTTTGGAAAGTTGTACTTTTCTAAGAATTTGTCCATTTCTTCCAAGTTGTCCAGTTTATTGGCATATAGTTGCTGATAGTAGTCTCTTATGATCCTTTGTATTTCTGTGTTATCTGTTGTGATCTCTCCATTTTCATTTCTAATTTTATTGATTTGATTTTCCCTTTGTTTCTTGATGAGTCTGACTAATGGTTTTTCAATTTTATATATCCTTTCAAAGAACCAGCTTTTGGCTTTGTTGATTTTTGCTATGGTCTCTTTTGTTTCTTTTGTATTTATTTCTGCCCTAATTTTTAAGATTTCTTTCCTTCTACTATCCCTGGGGTTCTTCATTTCTTCCTTTTCTATTGCTTTAGGTGTAGAGTTAGGTTATTTATTTGACTTTTTTCTTGTGTCTTGAGGTAAGCCTATATTGCTATGAACCTTCCCCTTAGCACTGCTTTTACAGTGTCCAATACATTTTGGGTTGTTGTATTTTTATTCATTTCTGTGCATATTTTGATTTCTTTTTTGATTTCTTTTGTGATTTGTTGGTTATTAAGCAGCATGTTGTTCAGCCTCCATATGTTGGAATTTTTAATAGTTTTTCTCCTGTAATTGATATCCAATCTTTCTGCATTGTGGTAGAAAGATGCTGGGAATGATTTCATTTTTTTTGAATTTACCAAGGCTAGATTTATGGCCCAGGATATGATCTATCCTTGAGAAGGTTCCGTGTGTGCTTGAGGAAAAGGTGAAATTCATTGTTTTGGGGTGAAATGTCCTATAGATATCAATTAGGTCTAACTGGTCTATTGTATCATTTAAAGTTTGTGTTTCCTTGTTAATTTTCTGTTTAGTTGATCTATCCATAGGTGTGAGTGGGGTATTAAAGTCTCCCACTATTATTGTGTTATTGTTAATTATCCCTTTCATACTTGTTAGCATTTGCCTTACAAATTGTGGTGCTCCTATGTTGGGGGCATATATATTTATAATTGTTATATCTTCTTGGATTGATCCTTTAATCATTATGTAGTGTTATTCTTTGTCTCTTTTCACAGCCTTTGTTTTAAAGTATATTTTATCTGATATGAGTATTGCTACTCCTGCTTTCTTTTGGTCTCTATTTGCATGGAATATCTTTTCCAGCCCTTCACTTTCAGTCTGTATGTGTCCCTTGTTTCAAGGTGGGTCTCTTGTAGACAACATATATAGGGGTCTTGTTTTTGTATCCATTCAGTCACTTTTTGTCTTTTGATTGGGGCATTCAATCCATTTACAGTTAAGGTAATTATTGATAAGTATGATCCCATTGCCATTTACTTTGTTGTTTTGGGTTCGAGTTTATATGCCCTTTTTGTGTTTCCTGTCTAGAGAAGATCCTTTAGCATTTGTTGGAGAGCTGGTTTGGTAGTGCTGAATTCTCTCAGCTTTTGCTAGTCTGTAAAGCTTTTGATTTTTCCTTTCCTCATATTTGAATGAGATCCTTCCTGGGTACAGTAATCTGGGCTGTAGATTATTTTCTTTCATGGATGGGGAACACATGTACACCCGTGACAGATTCATGTCAATGTATGGCAAAACCAATACAATATTGTAAAGCAATTAGCCTCTGATTAAAATAAATAAGTTTATATTTAAAAACAAATAAAATAAAATAAAAATTACATTAAAAAAAAGAATCTTCTCCAGTCTGGACTTTAAAGCATATCTCTTTTCTGCTCCTTACCACCTTTAACCATCTCCCTACCTTTTATTATTTTTTATATAGTTTTTATAGTTGAATCTTAACCATTTTTTTAATGTTTATGCCTAGATTTAACTCTTCTGGACATCACTAGACTGGATTTGGTTTCCCTCTGTCTGTTCCTACAGAATGTTTTGGTGTCCTGAAGATACCACAGTTTTTAACAACTTCTATCCTTTAATGCTAAGACAGTGTTTAACTTATGGATATTTGCATTCCCAGAATAAGCTAATTGCTGGAAAATCATAAATATTCAATAAATATTTAATGACATAAAATATGGACATCTTATTTTATAAGTTTTAACATTAAATGTAAGAAATAGTCATTTGTCTTCTAAGTCATTATAAAATCACTGTATTTACATTTTTTATTTTCCATGAGTATGTCTTCTGAGTCTGAGCCACCAGGGAAGCCCATTTTAGGTGGTGGTGGTTTAGTTGATAAGTTATGTCCTACTCTTGAGACCCCAAGGACTGTGGCCTGCCAGGCTCCTCTGTCCATGGGATTCTCCACGAGAGAATACTGGAATAGATTGCCATTTCCTTCTCCAGGGGATCTTCCCAACCCAGGAATCAAAACTGGTCTGGGGCATTGCAGGCAGATTCTTTACTGACCAAGGTATGAGAGAGTATGTCTTGGTACATATCAATGTCTAATAGCTCTAGTATTCAAGATATTGAAAATATTTTGTTTTGTTAACATATAACTTTCTTTTTTTTTTCTTTGTATTTAGTGGAACTCTGAAACCTAAAAGTGTTAACTTGTTCTGTTTAAAGCCTACATCAAACTGAAATAAGGTATTTTCTTGGAATGGGAAAGTTGCTCATGACTGTTTAAGATGAACATCCCAAACTCAAGCCTTCCATTTGTACTTCATTAATCTTCTGAAGTGATTTTCCAGAAAATCAGGCCCACTTACTTTCAAAATTAAACAACAAATGAATGCCAAAATAAATTTATATTATTTAAAAGGTCATTTTAAGGAAGGAATTAGTGCCTTTGATTCTGCTAAAGTCAAATAATTATCAGATGTTGGTTCTTATTAAGTCTTAGTGGAACTAAACTGATAAAGTTTAGACTCCAGAGTTGCACAGAAATAAATTATGTTTTATATGTAACTGTTTTGCATTTTATTTAAACATGACCCTAATCATAAATACTGGCATTTTCCTTTGAAATGTGCTAGTTGTAGCATAAATCTAAGAAACTTTATCACATGAAAAATAGCCCTGTGTCATTTTTTCCTGTACCTCAAATGTGGATGCCTTCTGAAATACTTAAAACAGAGTGGGAAAAAACCCATTATTTATGCCACCTGCAAAATGAAGACTAGATTCCAAAAAATTTGTTCAGTAACACATGGTATATCATACTAAAATACAATCTCCCCAAAGGATAAGGGTGGATATTATATTCTTTCATAATTGTCTTAATAATTTTTCTCAAAACATTTCTATCAGTTCAAGACTCTTTTTTAAACTGTGGTAAAATGCATATAAATCTGCTATTTTAACCATTTAAATGTGTATGTTTCAATGACATTAAGTACATTCATGCTGCTGTGCCACCATTGCTTTGTTGTTCAGTCGCCCAGTTGTGTCCGACTCTTTGTGACTCCATGGACTGCAGCACACCAGGCCTCCCTGTGCCTCATGATGTCCCGAAGTCTGCCCAAGTTCCTGTGCCACATGCCACAATTATCACCATCCAACCCTCAAAGCTTTTCCATCTCCTCTAACTGAAAATATGTGCCCACTAAACAATAACTTCCTCATTTCCCCCTCTTCTAGCCCCTGGCAACTTTCTCTTTGAATTTGAATACTCTAGGTATCTCATATAATACAATCACACACTATTTGTCCTTTCGTGACTCATTTGTTTTATTTAGAGATGTCCTCAAGATTCATCCATGCTGTGACATGTATCATATTTTCTGATGTAAGGCAGAATACTATTCTATTGTATGTATAGACCACATTTTGTTTATCCATTCATTTGCTGGTGAGCACGTCAGTTGTTTCCACTTTTTGGCTTCTGTGAATAATGCTGCTAAGAACATGGGTATACAAATATCTGTTAGTGTTTTCAATTCTTTTGTGTATAAACCTAGAGGTAGAATTGCTGGATCACATGGTAATTCTATTTTTAATTTTTAGAAAGCTGCTATACTGTTTTCCATAGCTAATTCAGGGCTTTTAAAAGTAAGTAAAAGGTATAAGGATCGAAAAAGGAAAAAAAAAAGTCTGTATGCCCACTGTGGACTCTAGACATCATTCTAAAAGAGTTTTGAGGTTAATTTTTAACCTACTCCATTATTTTATAACGAGACACAAACCCAAGTATCTTGATTCCCAGGACAAGGATTGTCCGACAAACTCACATTTCAATCTGATGTTGAAACGTTTGCTATAACTTTAGGAAAAAATATAAGCTTGGATAACCTGCAGAAATAATTTACTTTTGTTTTTGTAGAACTTGACACTTTCCTGATATATATTTCAGGGGCAATATGGGGTATTTATGGATTCCTATGCTAAAAAGTACATTCATAGAAAAAGCAGAATATACAAATATAACCATGGTGACTTCTTCTTGAATCCTATAAATAACTGAAGTACTTCCATTCCAAACTTAGGTTTTGTTCTTCTTCCAGAAGCATCATGGCAACCTTAATGAACTTCCACACTTCCCTCTCCTTCACTTACTGGACCATAAGTACCTTCACAAATTGGATGATCTAATTAAAATAAAGATGAAATTGACACCTAGATTTGGTGGTTTGCATAATGCATTAGACTTTCTTAAAAATTAATTAACATGTGAATGCTTAACTGTGGATTCAATTAACCCATAGGGTGTTTGTTGCTGTAATTTTCATAAAATAGCATGAAACAAAGTACACCAACATTTTTTCAAATGCCCAGATATAACTCCTTTAAATAAAATTAACACAATATAATAACACCACAAAATTAAAGAAAAAATCAGAAATGGTAAAAGTGAAATCTTGTCATAACATAATAGATAAACCCTGTTCTTAAATTACTATTTGCTCTAAAAATGTGTAAACAAATAATAAATGTAAAATGATAATTAAGTGCTATAACAATTTAGCTTTCTCATTTCCTGAGTTTTAATCATAAACATTCAATGTGATGGGTTTTATTTGTCATAAACACTTTTGAGGTGTACTATATCATTATTTTGTCATATATATACAGTTTAAATGAATTCTTTTAAAAATACATGTGGATGTGCTCAAAAATAAACACATTGATGATATTGAACACCAAATTATATACATAAATCTTTATCAGACTCTATGGTAAGTTATTTATAAGCATTAATTTCAGTGAAAATGAGACACATCTATTTTTCCAACTTACTTGCTATCTTGCACACTGAAATAGTCTATTATATCACGTAATTGTCTCCCACATTGCAGGCAAATGCTTTAACCTCTGAGCCACCAGGGAAGCTCTATTATATCACAGTTCCCATCAAATTATAATTAAATGATTTCATCTGTATTTGTCTCTCTCCTTTACTAAAAACGTACTTTTGATGCAAGTTATGACCATGCCAATCTTATGTGTTGCTTTATCTTCTGCGCCTAGCACAGCCTGGCAAATGTTAAATGTTTAAGAAATATTATCAGAATGAATAAAAACATATTTTTAGATCAACTGCCTGATTTACTTTAGGTACACTGCCTTGTCTCTTTCAGACACAGTGTAATGACTTTAAAAAATTTCTTAGTAGGTACTCATACTAAATTGCATGACTCATATTAAATTTGTGCTTCTATTCATGGCAACTGTTCCTGCACCTGGAATTCTGCACAGTGCTGAAGTTTACCCCTTATTGTTAAAAAGAATTGATCACTTGATCATTTTTGGAAAAGACTCAAGCTGTTAGACCAAGATGACTTTGGGGATGCTATTAGAGCCTAGCAGGTGAAAAAGCAAAATCATTTATTTAACACAGTTTCCTACTAATAGTTACAGCAACTCTGGGTGAGCATGCTAATGAGACAGGATGCCTGGTTTGTGCCAAAAATGATGCACCTATGAAATCTCTGTGTTGCTCACAAAGAGAAACAATGAGGCTCCTACCTGATGAATAACAACGAAGCAATCATTTCTCCCCATAAACAAAAGACTCAGCATGGTGTATCACAATAACCAAATAGAGAAAACAACTCAAAAGGGCACATCTTATTGATGGAAGAGAGTTGAGTAATGTCTCCTACAGAGATCTTTCCTTACTGAGTTTCATTGAGCTAAAAGAGCCAATATAAGCATACATCGAAGCATTTTAGTATAGCTAGTGGGACCACTAGCTATGTAGTCAGAGCATGTATATGGTGAGATTCAAATAGCTGAGAAAAGAAGACAAGTGAAAGGCAAAGGAGAAAGGGAAAGATATACCCATTTGAATGCAGAGTTGCAGAGAGAAGAGCAAGGAGGTAAGAAAGCAATTCTTTAGTGAACAATGCAAAGAAATAGAGGAAATCAATAGAATGGGAAAAACTAGAGATCTCTTCAAGAAAATTAGAGATACAAAGGGAAAATTTCATGCAAAGATGGGCACAATAAAAGATAGAAATGGTATGGAGCTAACAGAAGCAGAAGATATTAAGAAGAGGTGGCAAGAATACACAGAAGAACTGTACAAAAAAGGTCTTAATAACTTGGACAATCATGATGGTGTGATCACTCACCTAAAGCCAGACATCCTGGAATGTAAAGTCAAGTGGGTCTTAGTAAGCATTACTATGAACAAAATTAGAGGAGGTGATGGAATCCAGTTGAGCTACTTCAATTCCTAAAAGATAATGCTTTTAAATTGCTGCACTCAATATGCCAGTAAATTCAGAAAACTCAGCAGTGGCCACAGAACTGGAAAGGTCAGTTTTCATTCCAATCTCAAAGAAGGGCAATGCCAAAGAATGCTCAAACTACCGCACAGTTGTGCTCATTTCACATGCTAGCAAGGTAATGTTCAAAATCCTTCAAGGATAGGCTTCAATAGTATGTGAACTGACAGCTTTCAGATGTACAAGCTGGATTTAGAAAAGGCGGAGGAACCAGAGATCAAATTGCTAACATCCCTTGGATCACAGAAAAAGCAAGAGAACTCCAGAAGAAACATCTACTTGGAGGAGCCTGGTGGGCTGCAGTCCAAGGGGTCGCTAAGAGTTGGATACGACTGAGTGAATCACTTTCAGTTTTCACTTTCATGCATTGGAGAAGGAAACAGCAACTCACTCCAGTGTTCTTGCCTGGAGAATACTAGGGAGGGAGGAGCCTGGTGGGCTGCTGTCTATGATGTTGCACAGAGTCGGACACGACTGAAGCGACTTAGCAGCAGCAGCGGCTGCTGCTTCATTGACTATGCTAAATCCTTTTTGTGGATCACAACAAACTGGAAAATTCTTAAAGAGATGGGAATACCAGACCACCTTATCTGTCTCCTGAGAAATCTGTATGCAGGCCAATAAGCAACAGTTAGAAACAGACATAGAAAAATGAATGCACTGGAAAATTGTAAAAGGAGTACATCAAGGCTGCATATTGTCACCCTGCTTATTTAACTTCTATGCAGAATACATGATGCAAAATGCTGGGCTGGATGAATCACAAGCTGGACTCAAGACAGCCAGGAGAAATATCAATAACCTCATATATGCAGATGACACCACCCTAATGGCAAAAAGCAAAGAGACACTAAAGAGCCTCTTGATGAGGGTGAAAGAGGAGAGTGAAAAGTTGGCTTAACACTCTACAATCAAAAAACTAAGATCATGGCATCCAGTCTCATCTTTTCATGGCAAATAGATAGCGAAAAATGGAAACAGTGACAGACTTTGTTTCTTAGGCTCCAAAATAACTGAGGATAGTGACTGCAGCCATGAAATTAAAAGATGCTTGCTCCTTGGAAGAAAAGCTATGACAAACCTAGACAGTGTATTAAAAAAGAGATACACTTTTGCTGACAAAAGACTATATAGTCAAAGCTGTGGTTTTTCCATTAGTTATGTACGGATGGGAAAACTGGATCATAAAGAAGACTGAGCATTGAAGAATTGATGCTTTCGAACTGTGTGGCTGGAGAAGACTCTTGAGAGTCCCTTGGACAACATGGAGATCAAACCAGTCCAATCCTAAAGGAAATCAACCCTGAATATTCATGGGAAGGACTGATGCTAAAGCTGAAGCTCCAATACTTTGACCACCTGATGTGAGGAGCTGACTCACTGGAAAAGACCCTGATGCTGGGAAAGACTGTGGGCAGGAGAAGAAGTGGGCAACAAAGGATGAGACTGTTGGATGGCATCATAGAGTCAGTGGACATGAGTGTGAGCAAACTCCAGGAGACAGTGAAGGACAGGGAAACCTGTTGTGTGTAGTCCATGGGGTTACAAAGAGTCATATAAAACTGAGTGACTGAACACAAAGACTGACAAATAAATTAAATGTCATTGCTTGCTTATTTACTTTTCTTCTTACACCATACATTATACTATCTGAGATTTTGCCCTATATATCTGTAGATGGTGATTGCAGCCAAGAAATTAAAAGATGCTTACTCCTTTGAAGGAAAGTTATGACCAACCTAGATAGCTTATTCAAAAGCAGAGACATAACTTTGCCAACAAAGGACTTCAAGGAGATCCAACCAGTCCATTCTAAAGGAGATCAGTCCTGGGTGTTCTTTGGAAGGACTGATGCTAAAGCTGAAACTCCAATGCTTTGGCCACCTCATGACTCATTGGAAAAGACTCTGATGATGGGAAGGATTGAGGGCAGGATGAGAAGGGGATGACAGAGGATGAGATGGCTGGATGGAATCACCAACTTGATGGACAAGAGTTTGGGTGAACTCCGGGAGTTGGTGATGAACAGGGAGGCATGGCGTGCTGCAATTAATGGGGTTGCAAAGAGTCGGACATGACTGAGCGACTGAACTGAACTGAACTGATATATATATATATCTTTACATAAATGTTTTCTCAAGTTACACTAACCAGCTACAGTGTGAGTTAGAGAGCAGACCCTCAGAGAAGTAAATAGCTTAGTCGTACAACCACAATGGAATCAAATTTGCCAACAATGATGTGAGTTTGGAAAAAGACTCTGAAAAGGAACACAGCTCAGCCAACACCTTGATGTCAACCTTGTGAGACAGTAAGCAGAGGACACAGCTGTGTTGTTGTGGACTTCTGATCCATATAAATTTTGAGAAAATAAATGGGTTTTGTTTTAAGCTGCTACATCTGAGATAATCTGTTATACAACCTAGAAAACTAATAAAAGAATTTCAAAGATTGGAAATATTTGCAAATGATGTGACAAACATGGGATTAATCTCCAAAATATGCAAACAGTTCACATAGCTCAATATAAAAACTAACAATCCAACTGAAAAATGGGCATAAGTTCTAAACAGATATTTATCTAAAGAAGTCATTATCAGTTCAGTTCAATTCAGTCCCTCAGTCGTGTCCAACTCTTTGTGACCCCATGAATGGCAGCATGTAAGTCCTCTCTGTCCATCACCAACTCCCAGAGTTCACTCAAACTCATGTCCATCGAGTTGGTAGTGCCATCCAGCCATCTCATCCTCTGTCGTCCCCTTCTCCTCTTGCCCTCAATCCCTCCCAGCATCAGAGTCTTTTCCAATGAGTCAACTCTTCACATGAGGTGGCCAAAGTACTGGAGTTTCAGCTTCAGCATCAGTCCTTCCCATGAACACCCAGGACAGATCTCCTTTAGAATGGATTGGTTGGATCTCCTTGCAGTCCAAGGACTCTCAAGAGTCTCCTCCAACACCACAGTTCAAAAGCATCAATTCTTTGATGCTCAGCTTTCTTCACAGTCCAACTCTCACATTCATACATGACTACTGGAAAAACCATAGCCTTGACTAGACGGACCTTTGCTGGCAAAGTAATGTCTCTGCTTTTTAATATGCTCTCTAGGTTGGTCATAACTTTCCTTCCAAGGGGTAAGTGTCTTTTAATTTCATGGCTGCAATCACCATCTGCAATGATTTTGGAGCCCCAAAAAATAAAGTCTGACACTGTTTCAACTGTTTCCCCATCTATTTCCCATTAAGTGATGGGACTAGATGCCATGATCTTCGTTTTCTGAATGTTGAGCTTTAAGCCAACTTTTTCACTGCCCTTTTTCACTTTCATCAAGAGGCTTTTGAGTTTCTCTTCACTTTCTGCCATAAGGGTGATATTATCTGCATATCTGAGGTTATTGATATTTCTCCCAGCAATCTTGATTCCAGCTTGTGCTTCTTCCAGCCCAGTGTTTCTCATTATGTATTCTGCATATAACTTAAATAAGCAGGGGGACAATAGACAGTTTTGACATACTCCTTTTCCTATTTGGAACCAGTCTGTTCCATGTACAGTTCTAACTGTTGCTTCCTGACCTGCATACAGGTTCCACAGTTTACTGTGATCCATACAGTCAAAGGCTTTGGCAAAGTCACTAAAGCAGAAATAGATGTTTTTCTGGAACTCTCTTGCTTTTTCCATGATCCCATGGATGTTGGCAATTTGATCTCTGGTTCCTCTGCCTTTTATAAAACCAGCTTGAACACCTAGAAGTTCACAGTTTATGTATTGCTGAAGCCTGGCTTGGAGAATTTTGAGCATTACTTTACTAGCGTGTGAGATGAGTGCAATTGTGCGGTAGTTTGAGCATTCTTTGGCATTGCCTTTCTTTGGGATTGGAACGAAAACTGACCTTTTCCAGTCCTGTGGCCACTGCTGAGTTTTCCAAATTTGCTGACATATTGAGTGCATCACTTTCACAGAATCATCTTTTGGGATTTGAAATAGCTCAACTGGAATTCCATCATCTCAGCTAGCTTTGTTCATAGTGATGCTTTCTAAGACTTCACATTCCAGGATTTCTGACTCTAGGTAAGTGACCACCCCATCATGATTATCTGTGTCATGAGGATCCTTTTTGTATAGTTCTTCTGTGTATTCTTGCCACCTCTTCTTAATATCTTCTGCTTCTGTTAAGTCCATACCATTTCTGTCCTTTATCAAGCCTATCTTTGCATGAAATGTTCCCCTGGTATCTCTAATTTTCTTGAAGAGATCTCTATCTTTCCTATTCTGTTGTTTTCCTCTATTTTTTGCATTGATCGCTGAAGAATTCTTTCTTATCTCTCCTTGCTATTATTTGGAACTCTGCATTCAGATGCTTATATCTTTCCTTTTCTCCTTTGCTTTTCACTTCTCTTCTTTTCACAGCTATTTGTAAGGCCTCCCCAGACAGCCATTTTGTGTTTTTTTTGCATTTCTTTTCCGTGGGGATGGTCTTGATCCCTGGGGTAACAGGCAAATTTGGCCTTGGAATATGGAATGAAGCAGGGCAAAGGCTAATAGAGTTTTGCCAAGAGAATGCACTGGTCATAGCAGACACCCTCTTCCAACAACACAAGAGAAGACTCTACACATGGACATCACCAAATGGTCAACACCAAAATCAGATTGATTATATTTTTTGCAGCCAAAGGTGGAGAAGCTCTATACAGTCAGCACAAACAAGACCAGGAGCTGACTGTGGCTCAGATCATGAGCTCCTTATTGCCAAATTCAGACTTAAATTCAAGAAAGTAGGGAAAACCACTAGACCACTTTTTATGACCTAATTCAATTCCCTTATGATTATACAGTAGAAGTGAGAAATAGATTTAACAGACTAGATATGATAGAAAGAAGTCTTATAAAGTTGGCCAAAAGGCACATGAAAAGATGCTTACTCTCACTAATCATTAGAGTAATGCAAATCAAAACTATATACAATGAGGTCTCACCTCACACCAGTCCGAATGTCCTTCATTTAAAAGTCTACAAATAATAAACGTTGCAGAAGGTGTGGAGGACAAGGAACCATTCTACACTGTTGGTGGGAATGTAAATTGGTGCATCCACTATGGAAAGCAGTATGGAGACTCCTTAAAACCTGAAGAGAGAGCTACCATATTATCCTATAATCACACTCCTAGACATGTATTAGAAGAAAACCATAGACTGAAAAGGCACATGCACCCCAATGTTCACTGCAGCACTATTTGCAATATTCAAGATGTGGAATGAAACTAAATGCCCATTAACAGCTAAGCTGATAAAAAAGATGTGGTTACTATACACAAAGAAATAGTGTATAGCTATTTCACTGTATGGGTTTTACACCTGTCATAAAAAGAACGAAATAACGCCATGGGCAGCAACATGGATAGACACAGAGATTTTCATACTAAGTGAAGTAAGCCAGACAAAGACAAATATCATGTGACATTGCCTATATATGGAACCTAATAAAATGATACAAATGAACCTGTATACAAAACAGAAATAGACCCACAGAATAGAAAATAAATTTATGGTTACCAAAAGGGAAGGGAGGAGGGATACATTAGACGTTTGGGATTAACATATACACACTGTTGGATATAAAATAAGTAACAACAAGCATCTCCTGTATAGCACAGAGAACTCTACTCAATATTCTGCAATAACCTATGAGACAATAATCTGAAAAAATGAATATGTACGTATAACTGAGTCACTTTGCTGTATACCTGAAACTAACATGGAATTGTAAATCAATTATACTTTGATAATTTATAATTTATCAAATTGATAATTTGATAAAAAAAAGACTAAAAAAATTACAGAAAATAACAGATCACATATATAGAAATAAATGCAGAACTTTGTAGAACTTGTCATTATATGTAATGAAGAACTATTTGCATGGCTTCTTAATAGTGAAAATAAATGTTTTTTTGGAAGAAGTTTTATTTCTGAAAGTTTTTCATCTTTAACTCACTGAAGTTTCAGTCAAATCAGCTCTGACCTTACAACCAAAATTTCTACTTAACTAAAGGACAGCAATATACTTGAGGGTGACTTGAAAGTGAGGAACTCTAATTTCCAAGAGAGTTTTCAAGGCAGCTTCCTCAATTTTCTGTTTATACCAGTAGATTTTATCAGCAAGAATTAAAAATTAATTTTCTCCAATGCAGAAAATAGCTAATAATACTTTAGCATTTTCTCAGCTCTCAATTTAGATGCTGAGATTTTTGTTTCTTTTTTTCCCTCTTTTCAGTTTTTCCCATTCCTGGTCATTTAATCATCTGCTTTGTCCTCATTCTCCAGTATTTGCATATCTAATCCCCTGTTAACTGCCTAATTTTCCAGAAATTACTCATTTCATCCAAATTGTTAGATGTAGTTTGTGTAAAGTTGCTCATAATATTCCATTTTTATCATCTTTGTGCTTATTAGACCAGTAGTGATAATACATCCTTCATGCATGATATTCTTAATTTGTTTTCTCTCCTTCATCTTGCTTGCACTCTCTTATTCTCTGCCTTGTGAGTGGTATAGCAACTTTGCTGACATTTTCAAACGACTAGCTTTGACTTTGTGAATATACTGTACTGTGTTTCTAGTTTCTACTTCATTGAATTCTGCTCTTTTCTTTATTGTTCTTTATTTGTACTTGCATTGGTTTTATTTTGATAATCCTTTTCTAGCTCAAATTAATTTACTGATTTAGGCATTTCTTCTTTTATACTATAACCAATTAAAAACTTTACACTTCCCTCTAAGCCGTTTAGTTATATTTCACAAATTCTTGCTTGATGTGTCTTAATTGCAAGCATACCTTGTTTTATTGCACTTCACTTTATCACCTGTCTTCCTGCCGTGTTGAACCAGTCTGTTGTGACATTTTTGAAAAATCATTTGTTCATGTTGCGTGTCTGTCACAATTTGGTAATTCTCCCAATTTTCAAACTTTTGAATTATTCTACTTATTATGATGATTTGCAGTCAGTGATAAGACACAACTGAAATGACTGGGCATGTACCATACACCATCTTCCAAGTTGCTATTGTAATTGTTTTGGGGTGTCACAAATTATGCCCATATAACACAGAAAACTTAATAAATATGTGTGTTCTGACTTCTCCACTGACTGACCATTTCCCTATCTTTCTCCCTCTCTTTTGACTTTATTATTCCCTGAGATACAACATTATTTGACTAAGAGGGTATTATAGTATTGTTAACTGTCCTAAGTCTCAAGTGAAATGAACAGTCATATGTCTCTCATTTCAAATCAAAGGCTAGAAATGACTAAGCTTAATGAGAAAACCAAGTCATAATCCAAGATAAGTTAAATCTAGGCCTCCTGCCCAAGCAGTTAGCCAAGCTGTGAATGAAGAAAAAGTTCTTGAAGGAAATTAAAAGTGCTACTCCAGTGAATACACAAATGATCAGAAAGTGAAACAGAATTATTGTTGACATGGAGAAAGTTTTAGTTATTTAGATAGAAGATCAAACTAGCCACAACATTCTCTTAAGCCAAAGCCTAATTAAGAGCAAGGCCCTAATTCTATTCAATTCTATGAAGGCTGAGAAAGGTAAGGAAGCTGCTGAAGAGGTTAATAGAAGTTAGTTCATAAGGTTTTAGGAAAGAGGCTGTCTCTAAAACATAAAAGTACAAGGTGAAGCAGCAAGTGCTGATATAATGTAGAATCTGCAGCAAGTTATGAAAAAAAATCAAGCTAATTAATGAAGGTGGCTGCATTAAATAACAGATTTTCAGTGTAGACAAGTCAGCCTTATTTTGGAAGAAGATGCCATCTAGGACTTTCATAGCTAGAGAGGAGAAGTCAATGTCTGGCTTCAAAGCTTTCAAGGACAGCCTGAATCTCTTATTAGAAGCTAACGTAGCAAGTGACTTTAAGTTGAGGCTAATACTCATTCACTATTCTGAAAATCCTAGGGCCCTTAAGAATTCTGCTAAATCTTCTCTGTCTGTGCTACATAAATGGAACAGCAAAGCATGAATGACAGAACATCTGTTTATAATATGATTTACTGATTATCTGATGCCTACTGCTGAGATCTACTTCTCAGAAGAAAAAAGCTCCTTTAAAAAGATTTTTGCTCGTTGACAAATATACCTGGTTACCTAAAGTTCTGATGGAGATGTACATGATTAGTGTTTTCATGACTATTCACACAATATCTATTCTGTAGCCCATGAGTCAAGGGTAGTTTCAACTTTCAAGTCTCATTAAGAAATATATCCCATAAGGATACAGCTGCCATAAATAGTGAATCCTCTGATGATATGGGCAAAGTAAATTGAAAATTTTCTGAAGAGGATTCACCATTGAGATGCCATTAAGAATGTTACTGTTTCATGGGTAGAGTTAAAAAATATCTACATTTACAGAAATTTGGAAGAAGTTGATTCCAACCCTCATGGATAACACCTGGGAGTTCAAAATTTCAGTGGAAGAAGTAGCTGCAGATGTGGTGGGAAAAGCAAGAGAACTAGAACTAGAAGTGAAGCCTGAGGCTGAGACCAGATTGCTGCAATCTTACGGTAAAACTTTTACGGATGAGGAGTTGCTTCTTACACATGAGCAAAGAAAGTGGTTTCTTGAGATGGAATCTACTCCTGGTGAAGATGTTGTCAAGATTGTTGAATGACAACAAAGGATTTAGAGTATTATATAAACTTACTTAATAAAGCAGTGTTAAGGTTTAAGAGAATTGACCCTAATTCTCAGAGAAGTTCTACTCTGGGTAAAATGCTACCACTAGCACTGCATATCCTAGAGAAATTGCTCGTGAAAGAAAAAAGGCAATTAATGTAGGGAACTTCATTTTTATTTTAAGAGATTACCACAACCGTCTCAACAAGCAGCAACCACCACCCTGATCAGTCAGCAGCCATCAACATCAAGGCAATATACCCCACCAGCAAAAAATTATGACTTGATGGTTAGCAATTTTTAGTAATAATACATTTTTTAATTAAGACATGTTCCCTGGAGAAGGAAATGGCAACCGATCCCAGTATTTTTACTGAAATAATCCCATGGACAGAGGAACCTGGCAGGCTACAGTCTATGAGGTTGCAAAGAGTTGAATATGACTGAGTGACTAAGCACCACCACCACATAATTTTTTTTCATACATAATGCTACTGCACATTTGATATAATACAGCATAGCAAAAAGAAACTTTCATATGCTCTGGAAAACCAAAAAATTCTTGTGACTCATTTTATTGTGATATTCACTTTACTTCAGTGTTCTGAAACCAAGCCTGCAATATCTCCAAGGTATGTCTGTATTCATTTGCAAATATTCTGCAATTCCCTCAATACTTCTTTAAATCACTTAAAGCGTATTGTATGATTTCCACATAATAATTTTCTTCTGAATATCTCATTGTTAGTGATTTCTAATTTAGTCCTGATTTAGTCAGAGAGTATCTGCTACACCATTTCAATCCACCTAAATTTACTGACACTTGTTTTATAGCCCAGTATATTTTCTCCAGTGTTCTAAGGTTTTCTATTTTGGGGGGACATAGTTTGACTACAGTATGCCAAGGATTGGCTTTTTTTTTTTGTATTTTTTCTGCTAGGAGTTTGTTGATGATCTTGAGTATTTAAATTTATGTTTTTTGCTTCATTTGAGAGAATTTTTTGCCTTTATTTTTTCACTTATTTCTGTTCTTTCCCTTTTCCTCCCAAGATTCGAGGTTCTGAGGTAACTGTCCTTTTAAAAATTTATCTTTTTTCTATTCTATAGCTTGGAACAACATCTTTTGAACAACATCTTTTTCAAGTTCACTAACTCTTCTGTCATTTTGAATCTCCTGTTAAATCCATCCAGTGAATTTCAAAATTCATACAGATGGGAATAAAAGACCACGTGATCTGCCTCTGGAGAAACCTGTATGCACGTCAGGAAGCAAAAGTTAGAACTGGACATGGAACAACAGACTGGTTCCAAATAGGAAAAGGAGTGCATCAAGGCTGCATACTGTCACCCTGCCTATTTAACTTATAGGCAGAGTACATCATGAGAAACACTGGGCTGGATGAAGCACAAGCTGGAATCAAGATTGCTGGGAGAAATATCAATAAGCTCAGATATGCAGATGACACCACCCTTATGGCAGAAAGCAAGGAAAAACTAAAGAGCCTCTTGATGAAAGTAAAAGAGGAGAGTGAAAAAGTTGACTAAAAACTCAACATTCAGAAAACTAAGATTATGGCATCTGGTCCCATCACTTCATGGCAAATAGATGGGGGAAACAGTGGAAACAGTGAGAGATGTTACTTTTTTGGGGTTCCAAAATCACTACATGGGGCTGGTGCATGGGGATGACCCAGAGAGATGTTATGGGGAGGGAGGTGGGAGGGGGGTTCATGTTTGGGAACACATGTAAGAATTAAAGATTTTAAAATTTAAAAAATAAAAAACTAAAAAAAAAAAGAAAAAAGTTATATTTAAAAACAAAAAACAAAAAACAAAAAACAAAATCACTACAGATGGTGACTGCAGTCATGAAATTAAAAGATGTTTACTCCTTGGAAGAAACGTTATGACCAACGTAGACAGTATATTAAAAAGCAGAGACACTACTTTGCCAACAAGGTCCTTCTAGGCAAGTCTATGGTTTTTCCAGTAGTCATGTGTGGATGTGAGAGTTGGACTCTAAAGAAAGCTGAGTGCTGAAGAATTGATGCTGTTGAACTGTGGTGTTGGAGAAGACTCTTGAGAGTCCCTTGGACAGCAAGGAGATCAAACCTGTCCATCCTAAAGGAAATCAGTCCTGAATATTCATTGGAAGGACTGATGCTGAAGTTGAAGCTCCAGTGCTTTGGCCACCTGATGCAGAGAACTGACTCATTGGAAAAGACCCTGATGCTGGGAAAGGCTGAAGGCAGGAGGAGAAGGGGATGACAGAGGATGAGACGGTTGGATGGCATCACTGACTCAATGGACATGAGTTTGAGTAAACTCCCGGACTTAGTGATGGACAGGGAGGCCTGGCGTGTTGCAGTCCATGGGGTTTCAAAGGGTTGGACATGACTGAGCGACTGAATTGACTGTTTTTCCTTTTCTATCTATAATTTCTACTGGGCTTTTTACTTTCTTGAACATAATTATTATAAGAATATCTCATTTTGCTTATCTGTTAATTTCAAAATCTGGGTCATTTTAGATTGCCTCCATTAATTGAATTTTTTCTTTTTGAGCTACATATTCCTATACTTTTCATGGCACATAATTTTGGATGGCATCCTGACAATTGCAAATGATAAACAGTAGACTAGATTTTGTTTTGTTCATTTGAACATGCTGATTGTTATTTGAAATAGATAAAATGATTGATTGAATTTGAACTGCAAACCTTCTCTTTTTTGGTGGGAATAACTGAAATCTCAAAATAGTTCATTTTGCCTTACCATGGTTGTTAGAATATGCTCTCATAAATACAGTTCCAGAATCAACCAGTGATTAGGGTAGAGTTTACACACATAATTTAGGGCTTCCCATCTGTGCTCTCTCCTCCATGGCATTTCTCACCCTTCATTTTCCAGTTGTTGTTGTTTCAAACATATCTTCTGGTTCTGTATACTAGTAGGACAGGGTTTTTTTCTCTCCCAGTTTAGGTACTTATGATGGCACAGCCTCAGGAGTGATCACAAGCAAAAACTGTAAAAATGGCAACTTGCCCAGTGCTGTTCTCTTCCTCCAGGTGTCAGCCCTCCCAAATATCTGTCTCCTTTCGGTAGCTCTCAAGTCTTTTGAGTAATATTAGATTTTGTTTTTAATATGTTATCCAGAGTTTACAATAGTTATCTGTAGAACAACTGGTCAAATAGAAGCTACTCAGCTATTATACAGAGGCAGAAATTCTTCCTGCTAACCTAAAATCCAAATTAGCAATGCACATTTTTCTTACTCATTCCTTTCTTTATTCAGTAGATAGAGTGTTTTTGTAAGGGAAACAATTCTCATAATATGTGTGAAGTACTGAATAAGACAGACACTATTTGCACAAACTTGTAGTGTATTAGAAAAGTTAGAACAATTAAATTTACTTGCTCTATATCTGACCATTGGACTCCTGATGGTCTAGCGTAGACTTCTAGATCTTTGTATTACTTTACATGATCTCTTCTGACCATACTGAGAGTTGGGGATTCCCTGGTGGCTCAGATGATTAAAAAAATCTGCCTGCACTGTGGGAGACCCAGGTTTGATCCCTGGGTCTAGAAGAGCCCCTGGAGAAGGGAATGGCCACCTACTCCAGTATTCTTGCTTGGAGAATTGAATGGAGAGAGGAGCTTGGAGAGTCACAGCCCATGGCGTGGCAAAGAGTGAGTCAGACACCTCTGAGTGAGTAACACTTTCACCCTCATACTGAGGGTGATATTTATTACCAATTATTTCTTTCATATGTAGTGGTACATCTTTGTAATGACAAATCAATATAAGAGATAATAGTTACATTACCTTGGTAATGAGCAAATTGGTAATTGGCTCCCACCTTCCACTCCTCTTTCCCACTCCCCACAGCCCAATGTGCAGACATTATGAACAAAAAAAGCTTCCTTCTACTACTAACATGTTAACCTTTCCAGGAAAAACAGACAACTTGTATCATATATAATAATGTTCTAATTATTTTGAGTTATTTTCTTATCCTAGAATAGCTACTTTAATTACTTCAAAGTAAAAATATACTTTATTTTTAATTTTAAACTCATCAGAGTAAGCTGCCTCTATCTGTCATTGAAAACAGAGTCATTTCAGAAATGGAAAAAAGTGTTTTAATAGATTTGTTTTTATTAGTGATTTTCCTCAAACTACATCTTTCCCAAAATTTAAACTCACAAGAGTTAATATATCTCTCTGGGATATCTAATAATATTCTGTTGTTAGAAACAAAAGAAAGCCTAACAAATCTCTTTTACTTGAAAATCACATGGATATTTCTCAGGATTTAGGATTTGTTTGATTATAGATTTAGTCACTATTTTATAAGCATTAAATAACCTGATCTAGGTCACCTCTGAGTTGAAAGTTGGCCACAGTCTATTTTAAAAATTTGAAATAACTGTGTAAGAGCTAGGTTGGCATGCCAAATAAGATATCCCAGCTCATTCCCACTGCATCAACTAACATCTTTCAATCGACAAACTGCACTTTGGCACAAACAGAAGGATGGACTCCTGCCACTTTTTTGGTCCCTAGTAAAAGAGTTATGAACATATGCAGTGTGTTGCTCATTTTTAGAGCTTGAGGATAGCAGGTTTAATGACAATAAAAGGGCAATGAATGGATGGTGAGTTGAAAGCCAAATAGGCTTAGCAGGAGATGTACAAGGCCATTTAGCAAGGCCTATATATGCCAGGTTGGAATTCTCTGACATCTCATATTTCAGTTTTATCCCACAGGTTATCCTTGTCTTCCTATTGCTAACCTTGCCTAATTAGAACCTGTTAGCAGGAAATGAGAGATTAGACTTTTTTTTTCTTTCCTATAAGGCATTGAGCACAGAACTAATGTTGGGGAAACAATAGGGAGCCATATTTGGAATGGGCTGAAGCACATTTTCCAATGATGACAGCTGTCCAAAAATGGAATGGGATGCCTTGGAGGTTATTAGCTTCTACACCATGGAAGTGTTCAGACAGAAGCTGTGCCAATTGAAGATGTTGTTATAATAAAACTATGAAGCAAATGATGGGAATTAGACTGAATGTGTGCTGAAACATCATCTAATGTGTCCTTTAAGGTGTACTCACTGTATATAAAAATATCATGCTCATAAAACAATAAAATGAATAGTTTTATTTTATTTTATTTTTGTTGGAAGATAATTGCTTTACAATGTTATGTTGGTTCCTGCCATATAACAATATCAATCAGCTCTATTCCCTCCTTTCTACAATTCTTTTTTTGGAGTCACTATATCTGTAAAATAATATACACATAAGTTACATAAGAAAAGATTCAATATAAAAAATGCTTTGGGCAGATCTTTTCAATTACGTTAATTTGAGATAACAGATGATTTGACTAAGCCTTAAGTAATAAAAACCTTAAGTAATAAATACATACAGCTTCTCAGTATGTTTCATCAATTCAACAATGTATTCTAGGGCTTAGAAATGTTCATCCTTCTGTTTCACCATTCTCAGAATGAAAGCTTGTATAGTGAGGCTTTTTGATCAGAATAATAAAACCATTGGTTTAATATTCCAGGTAACCCATCCTTTTCTAATAGTAGCCAAAGCTGGAAGGGTAGAAGGGACAAGGCAAAGGTCTTTTGCTAACTCTGTATCTTTTACCAGGAAGCAAAAAATTCCCCTGAGGCAATTCATTAAAATTACCTTGACAAAGTATCAGTGAGAACTAGGTCATTTGGCTGCTTTTAGACCAAAAACTGGCAAAGGAAGACAGGATTACCATGACTGATTTAGATGAGTATTTCTCAGCTAGGATTGATACTACTCCCTAAGTGCTATTTGGAAAACTTTGAGAGCACTATTATTTTTTAATTGTCACTGTGTCTGGGGTATAACGTTGAACTTCAATTGTGGGGGCCAAGAATAATACCCATGAACGTCATGTTCAATTAAATCTTTCTCAAAAGTTTCACTGAAAGAACTAGTTTAGGCAAAGATATATATTCCCTTGGGGATGGGCACATTACTGCCTGAACAAATTGTGTTTATACTGGTAAGAAAAAAAGGTGGCTTTGTGGTAGACACGCAATTGTGCCTGCCACAATTTTTATGCTTTCTCTTCATGACTCAGTCCTTTATTTTTATAAAACTCTGAAACCACAAGGGAAATGCATATATAAAACTGTAAATACCTTGTATAAGATATTATATGTTACCCTGACTTACTATTGTTTTGCACAGTGCTCTACATTTCTGCCTTCATAAATACCAGTTGATGATGCTGACAATGGCATGTGTGAGGGGTTGTGGATTAGCCTGAAGAGAAAAATATGTGTATCTGGAATGGTCAAAGCATTACTTACACACTTGAAGTTGTCTTACTCAAAAGCTTTGTCATGGACCTGAACTTTGATTCTTTTCATTTCATATAATAGACCTCCGATATTTTAAAAAACTGAAATCCAGATCAAAGATAAAGCTGCAGGTAATATTACTCATTTTTTATTAAAGACTTTTATATGGGTAAAATGGAATTTTGATATAAAATAAACTGAAAGTAGATTTTAATAATGCATGGAAACTTATACCAATATCAATTTTAAGGCTACATGGAGCAGAAATGGGAAATATGCTTTAATATTCAGATAAGTACAAATAAATGTTAGGATATAAAAATTAATTTACAGGCAGTAAAGAAGCACTATATAGTTAGGAAAGTACCAAAAAAAAAAAAAGGGGGGAAAGAAAAGAAGCCTACTGAAATGTGTAACTCATTTGGTAAGATATTTTAACTATTTGTGATAATTGTCTATTTGGTAAATTTATATTACCACTGTAACTAAAACACAAAAGGAAGGCCAGGTCCACTCCATCATGTGTATAAATACTGTTCCATCAAAGGAAAAAAAAAAAACAAAACAAAACACCTATGATTACTATCTGATTCCCATCCCACTGTGTACTCTTCCAGGATCTCTGGCTCTTACTCAGCGTCTGAAAAGCTTAATAGATTATACCTTTGATCACTGTATGATAAATACTTTTCTGCTATCAATATATTTAATTTTTAATCTAATTCTTTTAGCTTCCTGTATGTATGTAATTTCATAAATTACATTTATGAAATTTGGACTCACTTAGCCTAGTTATGCACAATTAGTTGCTTAATATATGTTTTTTGAGTATGATAATGATAAATTATCTTTTCAAGTATATTAATGATTCTCAAGTGATCTGAAAAAGTTAATACATAACAAAAAAAATTCTACTCTATTTCACATGAGGAATTAAGCTTGTTTTTAAATAACTTGGAAGAAAATAAGATTAAATTTAGAAAGATCTAGTACTTATTTCTGCCAAGTTTTAATATGCATGCATATTCACTCAGTCTTAAACTGTGAAGTTAGACTACAAAAATAAAATCATAATAAAATCAAATAATTAGACTGAAGTCAGTGCATGGATATCACAGTCAACTGAATTTTCAGTGAAATATCAGGGTAAACCTTATTTTCAGGTTTATATTTTTCAAGGATAAATGTAGAATTTTAGAAATAATATTTGAAGTGAAGTCGCTCAGTCGTGTCCGACTCTTTGCGACCCCATGGACTGTAGCCCACCAGGCTCTTCAGTCCATGGAATTTTCCAGGCAAGATTACTGGAGTGGGTTGCCATTTCCTTCTCCGAGAAATAATATTTGGCTTATGTTATTTCATTCTTTATAAGGAACCATATACTATCCTATTCTATACTATTATTTTCATACTATCTTACTTTCTAATCTTAAATAATCTATATAAAATAATTTTCTCACGTACAAACACAAAACTATGATTGTTCAAAAATTAAGTTTATAAAGTTTATCAGTGCATTAAACAAAGGACAGTAGTTCCATTGGTACTGTAAATTATTAGAAACTCAGATAAGATTAGATGTTTGTAAATTAATGCTTCTTTACTCAAAGAAAGCATGTCTTAATATATGGCTTTCCAAAAGATTCAATTTAAAATTCAATTCTTAAAAGTGAAAACTATGGTTGCTATAGAAATTTATTTCAGAAACACCAAAGTTTATGAAAAGTCTTTTCAACTGATCAAGCACTTCAAAAAAGCATGTAAACTTTTAGCAAAGAAGTTGCCATGTCACTAAAGCTTGTGAAAGGCAATGACTAACAACTGTACTTTCTTTAAGAATTTAGTCTATAAACGATTCGTCTACCCAAATATTTGTTTCTGGAATGAGAACTTAGTAGAGGTAACCTTATATTCATTCATTCATATATACAACAAGAACATTAACTAAACAGGAAAAATAATTTAATCATTAGGAAAAATAATTTAATTATTAGGAAATTTTCCTTGTGATGAAAACTCTTAGGATTTGTTCTTTTATCTTTCGTTTACCTTTAATTTCAAAAGCAAACAACATTTGCTTTTATTTAGTCACTAAGCTGTGTCTGGCTCTTTGCAACCCCACTGACTGTAGCCCACCAGGCTCCTCTATCCATGGGATTCTCCAGGCAAGAGTATTGGGGTGGGTTGCCATTTCCTTCTCCAGGGGATATGCCTGACAAGTGTTAATTATACTTATCATGTTGTACATTACATTCCTTGTATCTATTTATTTTAAAAGTGAAAGTTTGTATCTTTTGACCACTTCATCAAATCCACCCTCCTCCTGTTTCTTACCTAGGGAAAGACAATATATAGCTATTAAAATTAATTTTAATTGTTTTAATATCAAGGCAAGTCAAAGCAATTATAAAATGGAAAATTTTAATTTAATGTTATAATTATATTTTCGTGTGAAAGCACACCACCAGAACATGGCAAGTCTCCAACTGTTGAGCTAGCTCTTTTAAATTGTTTTCAGAAGGCCTTCTTCCCAAGTAATTTTAAGTGCACAAGACGTCCTAAAGTTACAAGTTGTTTTTACGACAGTCACTGTGCCCAGAGATTTCACTCACTTCTTGGGTATTCAGGTGCTTAAGGGGAGTTTGAGACCACTCACAGTGGGGTAAACGATCATGGCAATTTTATTCTTCTTGCCAGTTAATAATGACTTACGTGAGGATAAGCCAAACTGGGGCTTCTGGGAAAGATTTTTCTCACACTTTAAAAAGGACATGAGTAAGAAGGTAATAGTAACTGAACTGTGTTGCCCTCAAATTCATAATTTGAAGCCCCAATCGCAATAAGACTCTCCCTGGAGACAGAGCCTATGAGGTGGCAGGACAGGTGAAGTGAAATCATAAGGGTGTGGCCTTAAAGAAGGGACATCAGAGCTTTCTCTCCACACCAACTTAGGGAAGACGCCATGCTGTTACAGTGAGAAGGTGGCTAACTACAAATGAGGAAAGGTCTCACCAGAAACCAAATTTGCTGGCATCTAACCATGGACTTCTAGCCTCTGGAATTGTGAGAAAATACATATCTACTGTTTAAAGTACCTGGATGGTGGCATTTTGTTCTGGCAGACCAAGATATGAGGGAAACAGCCACTTTCTCCTTCAAGGCCTTGGACATAGCTATGTGAAAATGTGATGACTGGAGTTGCTGCAGTTATCTTCAGTTCATGAACACAAAAGCTTGAGGGCAAAGGCTGACAGGCTGAGGATATCAGTTGGAGAGAAAGAATTTGGGTCCTTGATGATGCATTGAACTCTTAAATAAACTAAATCTGCCTCTCCCCACCTACCCAGTCTGTCATTTAGTTGGATTCTGACCTGTTCATATTCCAACCAACAGAGCTCCAGTGGTGGTGACAGGGATGATTCCATCTCTGGGTGGGTGTGGGAGCACAAGAGCCGCAGAGCCCATCTATATACACAGAAGTATGTGGTCAGGAGCTGCCAGAAAAACAGTTTTGCCCAGTGGAAAACTCCTCAATATTTAACGCATATCTTTCATGGAATAAGAGTCTTATCTTGTGGCCCACTTTTCCTTAACGGATTATAAATATTCATGTCATAAAACTTTTATCTACTTTAAATTTTAATTTGGAAAAAACATTTAGATTACTGCTGTTGCACACAGACTCCAGGCCCTGGGACAAGCCAGCTGGCTCTGGTCCAGTTACTGACGTTTCTTGGAGGTTTGGTTCTTAAACAGCTCAAGGGAAGCTAAGCTACCAGAGCTGCCTTCTGTCGGATACGTTTCTCTGGCATCAGTGAAGCCTCTGTGCACCTCATAGCCCTTATCACTCAGTTTAGGACTTTGGCTTCTTCTGTTGGCAGAGTCATGAGCTTTGGGGCACCCAGGAGCCAGCTGAGAACTATTATTTGTCTTTCATATGTTGTTTCTCTTATTGTTTTGGGGCTTGGGTGAGCTCATAGCAGTTCAGGTTTGATTTTGTCCTATGCCCTATGCCTTAAATATTTTAACCCTAATAATTACCCTCAGGTAGGTATTTGCATCCCTGCTTTACAGAGATACGAAGGAATTTGTCTGAGGTCATCAAGAGAGTAAGTGGCAGAGTCAGGATATAAACTCAGATTAACCTAAGCCCAGGGTCTGTGTTGTTACATACTTCAGTCTATTACCATTGTGAAGTATTACATGATGAAATGATGCTCAGGTACTATCAGTTTTCTTTTTTCCAGGATGAACTAAAAAGGAATTTAAAGAAGGTAACAGACAGGCATGAAAAAGAGATGGAGGCATGAGGGGCCAGACATCAAGCTAATGTAATTTTTGATAATTTAAGTGCTGGAACTTTTAGGTGTACAGATGTAAAGCATGCCTGGAACTTGGAGAAGTGTCTTTTGTTTGTACCTGCCCAGTATACCTGCTCCCATTTCTCCTATAAGAGTACCCTCTAGGATCCTCCACACTCTATGCGATATTGGTGGAATTGTCCATCACATTAGCCCATTCCATTGATTAAGTGAATGGTCTAGAAGTGGATATGTTACTCAAGTTATGCTAATCACAGAAATTCAGTACAGTTCAGTTGCTCAGTGATGTCCGACCCTTTGCAACCCCATGGACAGCAGCACGCCAGACCTCTTTGTCCTTCACCAACTCCCAGAGTCTACTCAAACTCATGTCCATTGAGTCAGTGATGCCATCCAACCATCTCATCCTCTGTCGTCCCCTTCTCTGCCTGCCTTCAATCCATTCCCCCATCAGGGTCTTTTCCAATGACTCAGTTCTTCGCATCAGGTGGCCAAAGAACTGGAGCTTCAACTTAAGCATCAGTCCTTCCAATGAACATTCAGGACTGATTTCCTTTAGTGTAGACCAGTTAGATCTCCTTTCAGTCCAAGAGACTCTCAAGAGTCTTCTCCAATACCACAGTTCAAAAGCATCAGTTCTTCAGTGCTCAGCTTGTTTTTTTTTATAGTCCAATTCTCACATCCATAAATGACACTGGAAAAACCATAGCTTTGACTAGACAGATCTTGGTTGGCAAAGTAATGTCTCTGATTTATAATACGATGTCTAGGTTGGTCATAACTTTTCTTCCAAGGAGTAAGCATCTTTCAATTTCATGGTTGCAGTCACCATCTGCAGTGATTTTGGAGCCCCCCCCCCCAAAAAAAAGTCTCTCATTGTTTTCACTGTTTTCCCATCTATTTGCCATGAAGTGATGGGAACAGATGCCATGATGTTAGTTTTCTGAATGTTGAGTTTTAAGTCAACTTTTTCACTCTCCTCTTTCACTTTCATCAAGAGGCTCTTTAGTTGTTCTTCATTTTCTGCCATTAGGGTGGTGTCATCTGCATATCTGAGGTTATTGATATTTCTCCTGGGAATCTTGATTCCAGCTTGTGCTTCTTCCAGCCCAGCATTTCTCATGATGTACTCTGCATATAAGTTAAATAAGCAGGGTGACAATATGCAGCCTTCACACACTCCTTTCCCGATTTGGAACCAGTTTGTTCTTCCATGTCCAGTTCTGTTGCTTCCTGTACTGGATACAAATTTCTCAAGAGGCAGGTCAGGTGGTCTGGTAGCCCCATCTTTCAGGATTTTCCACAGTTTGTTGTGATACACACAAAGGCTCTGGCATACTCAATAAAGCAGAAATAGATGTTTTCCTGGAACTCTCTTGATTTTTCAGTGACCCAGTGGATACTGTCAATTTGATGTCTGGTTTCTCTGCCTTTTCTAAATCCAGCTTGACCATCTGAAAGTTCACATGCTATTGAAGCCTGGCTTGAGAATTTTGAGCATTATTATATTACTGTGTGAGATGAGTACAACTGTGCAATTGTTTAAGCATTCTTTGGCATTGCCTTTCTTTGGGATTGGAATGAAAACTGATTTTTCTACTCCAGTGGTCACTGCTGAGTTTTCCAAATTTGCTGACATATTGAGTGCATCACTTTCACAGCATCATCTTTTAGGATTTGAAATAGCTCAACTGGAATTCCATTACCTCCACTAGCTTTGTTTGTAGAGATGCTTCCTAAGGCCCACTTGACTTCACGTTCCAGGTTGTCTAGCTCTAGGTGAGTGATCACACCATCGTGATTATCCGGGTCATGAAGATCTTTCTTGCGTAGTTCTTCTGTGTATTCTTGCCACCTCTTCTTAACATATTCTGCTTCTGTTAGGTCCATACCATTTCTGTCCTTTATTGTATCCATTTTTGCATGAATTGTTCCCTTGGTATCTCTAATTTTCTTGAGGAGATCTCTAGTCTTTCCCATTCTATTGTTTTCCTCCATTTCTTTGCATTGATCACTGAGGAAGGCTTTCTTATCTCTCCTTGCTATTCTTTGGACCTCTGTATTCAAATGGGTATATCTTTCATTTCCTCCTTTGCCTTTCACTTCTTTTCTTTTTACAGCTATTTGTAAGGCCTCCCTAGACAACCAGTTTGCCTTTCTTTTTCTTGGGAATGGTCTTGATCCCTGCCTCCTGTATCACGAATCTCCATCCATAGTTTTTCAGGCACTCTGTCTATCAGATATAATCCCTTGAATCTATTTGTCACTTACTCTCTATAATCATAAGGGATTCGATTTAGGTCATACCTGGATGGTCTCTGGGTTTTCCCTATTTTCTTCAATTTAAGTCTGAATTTGGCAATGAGGAGTTCATAATCTAAGCTACAGTCAGTTCCCAGTCTTGTTTTTGCTGACAGTATAGAGCCTCTCCATCTTTGGGTGCAAAGGATATAATCAGTCTGATTTTAGTACTGACCATCTAGTGATCTCCATGTGTAGAGTCTTCTCTTGTGTTGTTGGAAGAGGTTTGCTGTGACCAGTGTGTTCTCTTGGCAAAACTCTATTAGCCTTTGCCCTGCTTCATTCTGTACTGCAAGGCCAAATTTTCCTGTTATTCCAGGTGTTTCTTGACTTCCTACTTTTGCATTCCAGCCCCTTTAATGAAAAGGACATCATTTTTGGATGTTGGTTCTAGAAGGTCTTGCAGGTCTTCATAGAACTGTTCAACTTCAGCTTCTTTAGTGTTACTGGTCAGGGCATAGACTTGGATTACTGTGATACTGAATGGCTTGCCTTGGAAATGAACAGAGATTATTCTGTCGTTTTTGAGATTGCATCCAAGTACTGCATTTCGGACTCTTTTGTTGACCATGATGACTACTCCATTTCTTCTAAGGGATTCTTGCCCACAGTAGTCATCATGGTCAACAAAAGAGTCCAAAATGCAGTAAGTCCTAAAGGAAATGAGTCTTGAATATTCATTGGAAGTACTGATGTTGAAGCTGAAGCTCCAATACTTTGGCCACCTGATGCAAAGAATGGACTCACTGGAAAAGACCTTGATGCTGAGAGAGACTGAGGGCAGGAGGAAAAGGGAGCGACAGAGGATGGGATGGTTAGGTGGCATTGCTGATTCAATGAACAAGGGTTTGAATAAACTTCAGGAGATAGTGAAGGAAAGGGAAGACTAGTGTGCTACAATTAATGGCATCACAAAGAATTGGACACATCTTAGCAAATGAACAACAAAAACAAGAATTTAAAATTTCCCTAAAATAACTCTCCAGACCCAAATGGTTTTACTGGGGAATTCCACCAAAAACTAAATAAATAAGAATAATTTTACATGAAGGTTTCAGAAAAATCTCTTCTTCCAGAAGAGAAGGAAACACTTTCCAATTCATTTCATGAGGCCAAAACCAGACAAAATAAAAAATAAAACCAATTTCTCATGAACTTACATGAAAAAAAGAAAAACAAAAAAACTCAGTATAGTATTAGCTATACAAATTCAGCAATGTGTTAAAAGACTCATACACCATGATCAAGTGGGAGTCATATTCCTTGTAGAGAAGATTGGTTTAATATTTGAAAATCAATCATTGCAATCCACTATATCAATGACTTAAAGAATTAATATAATGTGATCAATCAAAACAGAAAAAGCATTAAAAAAAACCCCCAACATCCTCTTATAACAAAAACATTCAACAAGATAGGAATAGAGGGTAATTACTCAAACTTACTAAAGAACACCTATGAAAACATACAGATAACATAACAATTAACGGTGAAAAATGTAATGCTTCCCCCACAAGATCAGAAAGAAAGGAGGGATGTCTATCTCAGCACCCTTATTCAAATAGTACAAGAAAATTTTGCCACTGCTATATGGCAACAGAAAGAGATAAAAGCCATTTGGAATGAAAAGGAAGCAATGCAACTAACTCTGGTTACAGATGGCATAGTTGTATCCATAAAGAATTCTTAAGAAATATACACAAAATCCTCTCCTATAACTAACAACTAAGTTCAAATCTGCAGCATACAAAATCAACATGTATAAATCAACTGCATATCTATTAACAAGGAATATGTGGAAACAGAAATCAAAAACAATTCATAATTGCTCCGAATACAATGAAATGGTTACGTATACACTTAATAATACATGTATGTTGAAAAAAGAAAATAAAGAAGACATAAATAAATAGATATACTCTTTATTTCATAGACTGGAAGATTCAATATAGTAAAGATGTAAATTCTTCCCAAATTGGTCAATAGGATTAATACAATCTCTACAAAAATCCCAGCACAATTCTTTGTAGATACATGTGTATGTGTGTGCCCTGTCATGTCTGACTCTGTGATCCCACAGACTGCAGCCAGGCTCCTTTTGTCCATGGGATTCTCCTGGCAAGAATACTGGAGTGGGTTGCCATTTCCTCCTCCAGGGAATCATCTCAACCCAGGGACTGAACCCAAATATCCTGCAGTGGAAGGAGGATTCTTTACCACAGCACCACCTGGGAATCCCTCTTTGTAGACAGGCAAGCTTAGTCTAAAATTCAAAGGTACAGACATTATAATCTATCAAACAGTACTGATAAAGAGGAATAAAGAACAATAAACTATCTACCTGATAATAAGGCTTACTCTGTAGCATAGTAATAAGGATAGGGGTGGTACTGGAGAAAATGTAGACATATAAATCAAATCAATGAAAACTATAGAGAATTCAGAAATAGACCCATCCAAATGTGTTCAAGATTTTTGACAAAAGTTCAAAAGTAATTCAGTGGAGACGTATATATAGTTTTTCAACAAATGACACTGAAACAAGTGGACACTTTTACTGCTACCCACAAATGAACCTCAACAAAAGCACCAACTCAAACTGAGTTACAAACAAGGAATCTATAAATCTACTAAGGTATAAAATATAAGATTTTTTAGCAAAAAGTATAGTAGAAAATATTTAGGATCTAGGACCGACTCATAAATTAATTCTCAGACTTGATCCCAAAGCATGATTTGAAAAGGAAAATTGATAAATTAGACCTCAACAAAATTAAGCACTTGCTCTGTGAAAGCCCATATCCTGAGGATGAAAAGTCAAGCTACAAATGGGAAGAAGATGTGTATTTGCAAATTACATATCTCACAAACAAGTAGTATTTTGAATATATGAAGAACTCTCAAAACTCATTAGCAAAAAAACAAACATTAAATTAGAAAATGAGAAAAGAACATGAAAAGACCACTTTGCCAAAAAGGATATACAGATGGTACATCTGTATGTAGGCAAATGAAATGATGTTCAACATCATTAGCCATTCAGTTCAGTTCAGTTCAGTCGCTCAGTCTTGTCTGACTCTTTGCGACCTCATGAATCACAGCACGCCAGGCCTTCCTGTCCATCACCATCTCCCGGAGTTCACACAGACTCACGTCCATCAAGTCAGTGATGCTATCCAGCCATCTCATCCTCTGTCGTCCCCTTCTCCTCCTGCCCCCAATCCCTCCCAGCATCAGAGTCTTTTCCAATGAGTCAACTCTTTGCATGAGGTGGCCAAAGTACTAGAGTTTCAGCTTTAGCATCATTTCTTCCAAAGAAATCCCAGGGCTGCTCTCCTTCAGAATGGACTGGTTGGATCTCCTTGCAGTCCAAGGGACTCTCAAGAGTCTTCTCCAACACCACAGTTCAAAAGCATCAATTCTTTGGTGCTCTGCCTTCTTCACAGTCCAACTCTCACATCCATACATGACCACAGGAAAAAACATAGCCCTGACTAGATGGACCTTAGTCGGCAAAGTAATGTCTCTGCTTTTGAATATACTGTCTAGGTTGGTCATAACTTTTCTTCCAAGGAGTAAGTGTCTTTTAATTTCATGACTGTAATAACCATCTACAGTGATTTTGGAGCACAAAAAAATAAAGTCTGACACTGTTTCAACTGTTTCCCCATCTATTTCCCATGAAGTGATGGGACCGGATGCCATGATCTTTGTTTTCTGAATGTTGAGCTTTAAGCTAACTTTTTCACTCTCCTCTTCCACTTTCATCAAGAGGCTTTTTAGCTCCTCTTCACTTTCTGCCATAAGGGTGGTGTCATCTGCATATCTGAGGTTATTGATATTTCTCCTGGCAATCTTGATTCCAGCTTGTGTTTCTTCCAGTCCAGCATTTCTCATGATGTACTCTGCATATAAGTTAAATAAGCAGGGTGACAATATACAGCCTTGACGTACTCCTTTTCCTATTTGGAACCAGTCTGTTGTTCCATGTCCAGTTCTAACTGTTGCTTCCTGACCTGCATACAGATTTCTCAAGAGGGAGGTCAGGTGGTCTGGTATTCCCATCTCTCTCAGAATTTTCCACAGTTTGTTGTGATCCACACAGTCAAAGGCTTTGGCATAGTCACTAAAGCAGAAATAGATGTTTTTCTGGAACTCTCTTGCTTTTTCCATGATCCAGCAGATGTTGGCAATTTGATCTCTGGTTCCTCTGCCTTTTCCAAAACCAGCTTGAACATCAGGAAGTTCACGGTTCACGTATTGCTGAAGCCTGGCTTGGAGAATTTTGAGCATTACTTTACTAGGATGTGAGATGAGTGCAATTGTGCGGTAGTTTGAGCATTCTTTTTCATTGCCTTTCTTTGGGATTGGAATGAAAATTGACTTTTTCCAATCCTGTGGCCACTGCTGAGTTTTCCAAATTTGCTGGCATATTGAGTGCAGCACTTTCACAGCATCATCTTTCAGGATTTGAAACAGCTCAACTGGAATTCCATCACCTCCACCAGCTTTGTTCGTAGTGATGCTTTCTAAGGCACACTTGACTTCACATTCCAGGATGTCTGGCATTAGGAGAATGCAAAATAAAACCACAGCAATGTACAGCTACACATAATGTAAGGTAAAAATAAAAAGAAAATTATGACATCAAACACAAGGATTCAGAGAAACTGGGTCACCTTTATTCTATCTGGGGAAATGTAATATGGTATAGGCACTCTGGAAGTCAGTTTGGCAGTTTCTTATATATCTAAACATGAAATTACTGTAAGGCCCAGAAATCTCACTCTGGGTATTTATCCCAGAGAAATGAAGAGTTCAGTTCAGTTCACTTCAGTTCAGTCACTCAGTCATGTCCAAATCTTTGTGATCCCATGAATCACAGCACGCCAGGCCTCCCTGTCTATCACCAACTCCCAGAGCCTACCCAAACCCATGTCCATCGAGTCAGTGATGCCATCCAGCCATCTCATCCTCTGTTGTCCCCTTCTCCTCCTGCCCCCAATCCCTCCCAGCATCAGAGTCTTTTCCAATGAGTCAACTCTTCACATGAGGTGGCAAAAGTATCAGTCCTTCCAATGAACACCCAGGACTGATCTCCTTTAGGATGGACTGGCTGGATCTCCTTGAAGTCCAAGGGACTCTCAAGAGTCTTCTCCAACACCACAGTTCAAAAGCATAGATTCTTCAGCACTCAGCTTTCTTCACAGTCCAACTCTCACATCCATACATGACCACAGGAAAAACCATAGCCTCGACTGATGGACCTTTGTTGGCAAAGTAATGTCTCTGCTTTTGAATATGCCATCTAGGTTGGTCATAACTTTACTTCCAAGGAGTAAGCGTCTTTTAATTTTATGGCTGCAATCACCATCTGCAGTGATTTTGGAGCCCCCCAAAATAAAGTCTGACACTGTTCACATAAAAACCTGTACATGAATGTACATTGTAGTTTTATGTTTAATAGCTAAAAATGGAATCACCAAGATATTTTCCCACAGATGAATGGTAAGATAAACTGAGATACATCCATACCATGAAATATAACTCAGCAGTAAAAGGCAATATAGTATTGATACAACTTGGATGAATCTCCAGGGGAAATTATGCTGAATGAAAAAACTAGTCTCAAAAGGTTACACACGGTATAATTCCATTTACATACTATTTTAAAAAGATTAAATTTCTTGAAATAGAAGTGAGATTAATATTTGCCAGAGGAAAAGGGATGGAGAGAAGTGGTTGTGATTACAAAAGAACAAAACAAAGGATTCTTGCAGGATTAGTATTTTTCAGAATCTAGTTACAGAAACCTACCCAGATGCCAAGATTCTACAGAACACGCATGTATACATAAACACACACACACACGCCAAGTAAGGACAAGTAAAAGTGAAGAAGCCGAATACAATTTAGATTAATGTCAATATCCTGGTTATGATACTAAACTTTAGTTTTAGAAAGTGTTCCCATTGAGTAAAAAAGGGATAAAGTATGTAAGGATTATAAAAGAACCCCTCTGTATTATTCCTTATAATTGCATGTAAATTATAGTAATTTCAATAGAAACATCAATTAAAATATATACCAAGTTTACACTCCTCAGTAAACTTTTATTTTGGAAAAATTGCTATGTTTCTTTAAAAATATAATTTATGTTAACATGTAATGAGTTTAATGTTTTTATTCAATGGAAAATGAATAATTACAAAATAAACTCGGAAATCTTCATAGTCATCACTTATTTTCTCTGTTTACATTAAGACATACTGCATATAAATGGTAAGGTAGTTAATATTTGTTTTCATTTTCACTTCATGTTTACAAACAAAAGGAAAACACCTATTAACAATGGAATCTTTATTTGTGTGAATATGCGCAAAGTGAATCTGGAAATGCTTTTCAAAGAAGGCAATTGCTGAATTATTTTTTAGGAAGATATAGACAAATTGTACTTAATATGCAAACTTACAGTTAGTAAATATAAAATAGAGGAAAGTGTTGGTTGCATCACAAAGTATTTTTATATTTTATAATGTAATATACTGCTTATTACTTTTAGCAGTGAACTTTTCTGGTTTATTCAAAATGTAGCTGACTTTCAAAGTGACAATGAGAAGCTTTTGTAGGCTCAATCTTCTGCATAAAAAACAGTCTGATAGTCTGACGGCAAGAGTGTCATTAGCAGTATTTGGAAGACTGATTCTTCACTTGGCACTGAAAAGCTACTCTGTAATAGGGAAATTACTAATATAAGTTCTTGTTTCAATTCATAAAGCTTTGATACACAACATTGTGCTAAGGTGCATCAGTGGATTGATTGGGCAATTTTAATGCAAATAAAGACATTTCTCACATTAATTTCAGAGGATCTGCAATGAGGCAAATCATATTTCTTAGAAATCTCATCAGATTTCCAATGCTTTCTTCTACAATTACACCAGTTCAAGAATATATCTAAAATTATTTTGTCATTTGCTGTGAAAAAGGTTTTTGCTGTTCCATGATGTGTTCTTCCAATTTCTACCAATACCATTTGCTTCACTGAAGACTAAAAAACTGAAACTTCTATAAAGAACTCACGTTTATGCCTCAAGTTATAGAAGTTTAAGCTTCTTAAGTTCTAAGTGGTTTCTAAGGGAGGATCCTTAATTTACTTTTCCTCAGAAATGTGCTGTGGGCAGTTAAATAAATCTCTGAAGATGTGTATTTTCATATTTTGGTCAGATTATTTTCCTCATTAATTCTTTTTTCCCCTTGCTTGATCACTACTCTGCTAGCTAGAATCATTTATAAACAGTAAAAATGTAAGGTTTATATTGGTTAATGTGATATACTGAAAATAAGAAAAAAAGCTGATTTATAGTGTCAAAGCCAGAGTACTCTAAATTGTATACAATTCTGCAAAAAGCTACCTGCAGCATTTGCCTTTCCTGTCTGTACATTAAATAAAATTCAGTCATTGGATAGTTATAACTTAAGGAAATTCCATGTGAATATTTTAAAATCACAAAACTCTATGAATTTATTTTTTCAATTTCTGTGCCACCTGGAATTCTCTAAGAGCGACAAATTATTCTGAATATAGTTATTCTGAATATAGCGAGTCTTGGGTAAATTAACTTTCAGTACTTTACCACTCAGTACCATTCAGTACTACTATTAGCTCAGAATAGTAGTAGTCTTTTTCATATAGTATAACATATATGCAGTATATATATGATATTATATTCATATTTCTATCAAACTGCTGAATCTCATACTTCAGTTATTTTTATCTCTTGAATTGTTCTGCGGTAATGGAAAATGCTTTGTAAGTTAAAACAATAAAATTTTTAATATGAAGATTTGAGATATAAGAGATTTCTGGAAGCATAAATTTCAAATAAATATGATAGCATAATGAAATATTTATAGTCAGGTTAACAGACAAAATTGCTTTTAAGGTAAACAGGTATAGGGAAGGTGGTGGTCATAGGAAGCCAAATTTGAAATTATCTTTAGATTATAAGGAAAAACACATATTCACTGGCAGAATAAGATAAAAATACCCAAAATGATCAGAAGCCAAAGGAACAAGTGTGATGAAAGAAATAGCACCACCAACACCCAAATTCACTAAGTATTACACGCCAAGTACTGTTTTATGTACTTTTCATGGATGAAACGTACCCCTGGCACCCCAAGTCATATGTTGAAATTTGAGTACTTCAGAATTGAATATATTTGGAAATAGGGCATTTAAGGAGGTGAATATATTAAAATGAGGCCTTTAGTGTGGGCCCTTTAGTGTGAGCCCAATTTGACTGGTATCCAGTAGTCATGTACGAATGTGAGAGTTGGACCATAAAGAAGGCTGAGTCAGAAGAACTGATGCTTTCAAGGCGTGGTGCTGGAGAAGACTCTTGAGTCGCTTGGACTGCAAGGAGACTAAACCAGTCAATCCTAAAGGAAATCAACCCTGAATATTCATTGGAAGGACAGATGCTGAAGCTGAAGCTCCAACACTTTGGCCTAGTGTTCTGCAGTTCATGGGAGTCTCAAAGAGTCAGACACAACTTAGAAACTGAACAAAAACAAGGATATTCAGAGGAAGGGGTATCCCCTTGATTTGAGAGGTTCAGGAAAGTCTTGGAACTTGGGGTGGTATATGAGTGGTCCCTCAAAATTTCTGTAGAGTCAGAGTCTGTGCAGATGAGAGAAACGGCAGTATACATGAGCAGAGAGGGAGGAAGCAGAAAAAGGAAGAAGGGAAAAGTATGAGAAGACAGACTGGAAAATATAGGTAGAGGTATTCAGTGGAACTGGATTAAAACATTTGGGGGAACTGATGAAACTTTTTGTTTACTATGGAGGATCAGTCAACAGAAAGTGCATTTTCTTCTTTTTATCTAAGAAACTGTTTCAGTTCATAGAGTAAGCAAGCAAGAAATGACTTTAGACTTACATTTCCTCAGTATCCTTCTCAATGATAATTTTAAGAATAATTTTCAATTGCTACACTGTTTTTCAGTTCTATTACAGCTTTTCATATTTCTACTAAAATATTGTCATCAGTAATTTATCCTGTGCTTTGAAACTGTATGTATTCCTCCCTGTGGTACTGTTGGGAGAAAAATTTTCTTTTTAGTTTCATTTCGCTGAAAGTAACAGATACCATTTATATTTTGCAATTTCAGCAGACATTCGTGAAGATTTTTTACCTGTGAATTTGAATATAGAATTAAATCCATACTTTGGAGGAGAGATATCAAGTTTCTCTTCCACAGAGTACAAAAGATTTTAAATGCTTCACAAATTCCATAGACAAAGTGTTTTTTGAAAGTCCCATGATTAAGAAACATATCTGGGTATTGATTTATATAAACATGATGATCTGACACCCAACTAAACCAGTGAGTTTTTTCTTCCCAATATTCCTCCATCCCTCATTCTCAAGTATACATACTTTATTCCAAACTTAACTCATATCAGTTCATTGATAGGCATTTTTACCTACATGTTTTTTTCTTTCATATATGCAAATATCTTTAAGGAGATCAAACCAGTCAACACTAAAGGAAATCAATTTTGAATATTCACTGGAAGGACTGATGCTGAAACCGAAGCTCCAATACTTTGGTTACCCAATGAGAAGAGCTGACTCACTGGAAAAAATCTTAATGCTGGGAAAGACTGAAGGCAAAAGGAGAGGGGTGGCAGAGGATGAGATGGTAAGATAGCATCACCAACTCAATGTTCATGAATTTGAGCAGACTTGAGGAGATAGCAGAGGACAGGGGAACCTGGCGTGCTGCAGTCCATGGGGTCCCAAAGAGTCAGATATGACCTAGCAACTGAACAACAACAACAAATACTTTAACCCCATCTTGTATATCCATCTTCTGCCAGAATACAATTTTTCACAACAAAATTAATAAACCTAGTAAACATTTTTCTTATAATTTTATAGTCAAAATTATATTTCAGAATTTGTATAAATTTCTTTTTATAAACCCACTTCATCATGTGAACCTTTTATAAGGCATATACTTTATCACAGGCATTCTCAGTTGCATGATCAAAAGCTTATTAATAAATCTATAGTGGCACATGGAGTAGAGTATTTTGTTCAAATTTATACACGCAGCTCTTGAAAGCTTTTTTAAAAACTACAAGGGAAGATGATACCCTGAGGGGTCTAATTTTCTTTGTCATCCACCTGAATAACTTCAATTAATATTAATACACATGTTAGGATAAGAGCATCTGCTTTGAATATATTAAGACAAGTAAATGCTGAGACTGAAGGAAAAATCTGATTAGTTAAATAATACAATGAGGAATGTCATTATGAAGGCCAGCTCTCATTATTAGAATTGTTCTTCACAGAATCAAAAACTATAATCAGAACATTAAAGACTCAAAAAATCTTAGTTTTTCTATTCAACTGAAAGAAAAAAGAAACTTACATGCCACTAAAATATAATTGCATTTTATTACAGTGACTTCATTTTAAATCATTGCAAACACTTAGAATTCAAGAATTATATGTTACAAATTTTCCAATGTATTTTATAGCATAATACCTCTTCCAGTAACTTTTTTGGCCAACAGAAAAATGTTTCATTAATAAATGAGACAGAGTCATATTGTAACACTTTCCTTTTAAATCAGTTATTACTGCTTTGATAGCAATTGTTTGAGGACATGAAACCCAGATAACAGTTTCTTATTTGTCATGGAAAGCAATGTCATTTTGAGAATAGTGGGTAACTTCTAAAGATCACCTTGTGTGCACTGCCATTTTCATTAACAGTAATTTTCTCTGCAAATCAGCTGACAGATGGAGAGATACCTGAAGCTTCTGGATTTACCATCTATAAACTGGAAATGTTATCATAAGAAAGATTAAGTGGAATTTACTTATATATTTATTTTGCTTTTACTTTAGCTAGCAATAAAAAATTTAAAACATATTTCTAATTCAGAGACTAAAAACAAATAATCAAGCAAAGTAACACTTTGCATGCTTTAGCAATAAATCATTTTAAAAAATTTATTTACCTAATGGTATTTTGTTGAAACTGAATATGGATTATCTCAGTTCAAGTTCGCTTTCTTGGAAAAGAAAACTATAGTGTTAGGAGGTCAAGTTTTCTTCATTAACAAATTGAATTAGAAAGTTAAACTTTCATGAATGGGACCTAAAAACAGAGCTAGTTTAATGGGCATGCAGTCTATTCAGAAACAGAGTCCAGCACTTATAAAGGTCCTTGCGTTTAATGTTAGCTGTTGTTGAAATTCTTACTAATTTTGAACAAAGGGCTCCATGTTTTCATTTTGCACTGAGCCTTGCAAATTATACAGCTGGTTCTGCCTGAAAAATATAATTTTTACATGCTGTTGGCTGGTCTGAAACTAGTCTCTAGTAACACAAGTAATTTGTTGACTTTTCTTCCAGTTTTTATACTAATAAAAGTCAGCCTATTTACACATAAATTATTCACTGCTCAATTGAAGTCCTTGGTTTATTTTTTAACACATTGCAAATTCATTTTAAGAAAGCTACCCAAGTGAAAGAGAAATACATATTTTCAGATGATATTTTGGTTACAGATGCCATTCAGAGTCTTTTAAAAAGTCATTTATCTCCCACGGGGCTGGAGGAAAACAACATGAAGAATCTAGTCTGAAAATTTGGATAAGACAAAACATTTATATAATAAAACTGAACTAAAATACTGATTTCTGATTATGCATTGAATAATTGGCATTTGGAAATGTATTAGCGCTCCACATCACCTTCCCAACAAACAGAAACTGTATTAACAGTTGTATCATTTATATTTCACAAAGTCTTCAATTAAGAATATTCATGGGTTTAGTGTTTTAGAGCCTAGTTAATGAATTATTGACATCTAATATCTAAAGTGACAACCCAATTCACATCTCAGGAGGGAAAAAAAGAGCAACCTGGAAACCTCTGGAAAAATAAGTTGACGCTGAACCATTTCAGCATCGATGAATCCAGCCTACTGCTTCTAATAGATAAGTAGTAAACTAGTTCTATGATTGCTCTACCCAAACAATAAAAGCACACCCTTAAACCTAACATTTCTACAGTGATGAATGTTAGATGAAATCATATGAAATGTCAAAATAAAGACAGAAAAAAATCAATAGTTGTGCAGATGAAGATATGTAAGGTCAATACTTTCAAAATGTTTATGACAGCCACCCATGTTTTTTGTGTGACAATATTTTCAATGTGCAATAAATCCAAAGCACCGAAAATTAATTTTTGAGATGGAACTACGTCTTGACAAGGATATAATTAAATTCATACTTTTCTTCCCCCTCTGAGAACATAGAATGATGTGGCAAATAAGCTGCCCCTTCAAGGTCAGGATTATATTCCATTTCAAAGTCTCAAAAAAGAGACGCATCCCTTGGGTCCAGAGGAGCGTCATTTCTCTCTGTCTCCCAGTTCTTAGCATACGCAGGCAGCATCGTGGACTATGCTGGATCCTCACATACATTTCCTACAAACATGTATTTGGGGGGGTCTATGCAGTTGAAAACGAATGCAAGTTTTGAGTGAGGAAACTTTTTCCCTTTCTGTATTTTTGAAAGAGAAAGTGGTGGGTGTGATAACATGTTTCTCTCCAGCTATCATTTTGATCACTGTTTCTTTTAAGGAAGAGATTCAAACCTTCACTCCACATCAGAGAGTACTGAATAAACTGGCCAGCAGAAGATTAATAATTTAGTATATTTAAGATGTCACATATTTCTTCATGATTTGTCTTCGATTTTATAAAAATAAGTTAAGCTTTTATGACAGCAAAAGGAAAGTATAACCCTTCTTTACTACTTAAAATACATCTGTTTATATCACAGCAGGATGTCCTGGAATATACAGATGATTAAACATGCCCCATTCTAAACTAATCTGGAGATTTAGTTTAGTAATGGAATTTATTGTGTTATATGTGTTATATATTGTGTTCTCTGGTTTGAAATAAGATTTTATTTCATGAGAGTGTGTGGTTAAGACAATAAGCTCATGCCAAATTTAAAACAAAATGCTGATGGTAGAGAAAAATACAAAAGGAAAGGTGTTATGCAGTGGGGGTAGGGAGGAGTAAGGGGGACTAAGCAGATCTATTCCTGAATATAGAAAAAGGTTTTAAAATGAGATTTTGTGAAAATGAATTGATGTTCCACAGTTCAGAAGTTTTTAAATAATTAACTGTTCAAATATCTAAATAACACCTAAAATTATGACATAACTAGTGGAGTCACATAATCTGCTGTTTAAAAGTTTTAATTGTCTCATTAATTTTACCCAACAAAATATAGCTTGTCTTTAGGCTGTCTCAGAACACAAAAATAATTTAAGTAATATAAATAAAAAAGTATAGCATGCTTATAAAATAAGGTATTTTTCTGTTTTAAAAAAGTACAGCAGTATGTACACTTTTTGATTCCACATCAGAAGACGGAAAGTGACATAGAAGTACTGAATGGGTCCAGAATATTGAAATGAATAAATAATAATATCAGATGTTATTTACATTTGTTATAATATCAAAATAAACTTTTATTTAAGTGTAAAGTTGCCTTTTAACTGAAGTTTATTGTGAAGTCATTCTCCTTTTTCACAGAAAATGCAACTAGAGGACTGGTTTTTAAATTGAAGCAAAACCTGGGTAAATTATACATGAAGAAGTCTCTGCAATGATAAAATTACAACTGATATTATAAAGTAAATTCTCTAAGAATCATGAATATAAAGGAATAATCTAATATCAACTTTTGATCATTTAACTTCATCAAATTTGAAGTCATATAACTTACTTAAATCAGTTCCTTTTCCTATTTCTTATTCTAGAAAAACAAATTCTATTGTTAGAAAATTGCTCATTTTTTAAATATAACGGCCACAAAGAACCTACATAAATAGGACTCAATATTGTGTACACTTGACGTTCAGTTCAGTTCAGTTCAGTTGCTCAGTGGGGTCCAACTGTTTGCAACCCCATGAATCGGAGCACGCCAGGCCTCCCTGTCCATCACCATCTCCCAGAGTTCACTCAGACTCACATCCATCAAGTCCATGATGCCATCCAGCCATCTCATCCTCGGCCGTCCCCTTCTCCTTCTGCCCCCAATCCCTCCCAGCATCACAGTCTTTTCCAATGAGTCAACACTTCACATGAGGTGGCCAAAGTACTGGAGTTTCAGCTTTAGCATCATTCCTTCCAAAGAAATCCAAGGGTTGATCTCTTCAGAATGGACTGGTTGGATCTCCTTGCAGTCCAAGGGACTCTCAAGAGTCTTCTCCAGCACCACAGTTCAAAAGCATCAATTCTTTGGCGCTCAGCCTTCTTCACAGTCCAACTCTCACATCCATACATGACCACAGGAAAAACCATAGCCTTGACTAGACGGACCTTAGTCAGCAAAGTAATGTCTCTGCTTTTGAATATACTATCTAGGTTGGTCATAATTTTTCTTCCAAGGAGTAAGCGTCTTTTAATTTCATAGCTGCAGTCACCATCTGCAGTGATTTTGGAGCCCAAAAAAATAAAGTCTGACACTGTTTCCACTGTTTCCCCATCTATTTGCCATGAAGTGATGGGACCGGATACCATGATCTTCGTTTTCTGAATGTTGAGCTTTAAGCCAACTTTTTCACTCTCCTCTTTCACTTTCATCAAGAGGCTTTTAAATTCCTCTTCACTTTCTGCCATAAGGGTGGTGTTATCTGCATATCTGAGGTTATTGATATTTCTCCCGGCAATCTTGATTCCAGCTTGTGTTTATCACTTAAATTGTAAAAACAGCGATCAAATTTTTATAGAAACTCAGTTTTGTTAAATTAACTTCAAAGCTATCTAGTGATTGTGATATTTATACAATATCATGTACACCTCATGTCATAGTCATCAATCAAATTAAGAAATACTGAGTAAACTCAGAGAGTTACAGAGGATGTGAGAAATCCAGACTCTTTTCCTATATCATTTCTATCAGGCTATAACACTCTGTTATACCGTGTAGTGTGGTGAAGATAGGAATTAAAAATATCAATCAAATTAAAAATTTGAATCAGCAAAATAGTGATTATAAGAGATCTTAATAAGATTATATATTTCCTCAAAGCAGACTCTAGCTCCTGATGATTCTAAACTCTCTATTATGTATCTATACACTGAAATCTAGAATGCTGATTCTTGGGTCCTCTGCATATTGTTCAGTAACTCAGTTGTGTCTGACTTTGTGACTCCATGGACTGCAGCACACAAGGCTTCCCTGTCCTGCAAGTAAGTGTCAATAATTTTCAGGACAATTTTTTACACATCCTGCATTTAAATCTCCTCACTGGCACCATTTTTTAATTAAAACATTTCTAAATCAAAGCCTTATTAAAAATATCCTGAAACATCTGTGAAAGGAGAAATTCCCTTTTCTCCTTTCTCCAATTTCTAATATAATACCACTCATGAAATAAAACCAGAAAAAAAGTTGATTACATAGTACAACTGGCATTTTATCTGAAAATGTGAATAATTCTTATATGGGTAAAGATAAATGAATCGAAAGATAGATAAATTCACTGGACTCTTCCAATATCTAAATGCTTGAATCTGAATGAAAAAAATTATTTGACAGCATCAGGGTGACAATCAGAATATATGACACCTGACACTTTAGGAAATAAAACAATCTTGAGAAAATTTCCTTACTTTTGAGTTTTGTTTTTATTTTTTTCTTTCTGGTTAGAACACTATTATTTATTTCCTTTTGACTGGTGTTCCTGTGGGTGAGCGACACAATACAATGTATATGAATGCATCTGATCATAGGTTGTTTTTATTTTAAGACTTTTAAAATGTTAGAACAATTGCCAGTTGTCGATATTGATTTTTTAAATTCGGCAAACCTATAACAATTTAGGACAATTATTAGGTAATTTTTATCTGCTTGTTGTGGTTTATGTAAAAGAGTTAGCTAGCTAAGAAGACATTTTTCCATATCTGGAAGGAAATTTATTAAATATAAATCATTGTTCTACTGAATCATTTTAAAGCAATTTTGGAATATGACTCAATAATTTAAAATTCTAAGCTATTTGAGAATCGTGAACTATATACAACCAATTAGCTATATATTTAAGCAAGAAAATTTCTATAAGCTTTCTTAATGTAGAGCCAGTTCTAATAAGTCTGAATAGAATAAAATTAAAATTGTAGCCTGCTTTGAAATTTTATATAGACTTATAGAAAGACACACATTATGGTGGCAAGAATATAAGATGTGAGCAGGAATGTATGACTTCAAAACTGGCTCTAGCACTTTTCAGTATGAACCTCAGTTTTCTAATCTGTGACATGGGAATAATGAACAACTCACAGGGTCATTAAATATTAAATGGCATAATATCTGCTACAGATTTTTCATGTTCTATAGCTCATCAATGCGTATATCTTTAATCCAATAATAAAATTTGGCAAATGTTACCCTCTTCCTCTGGTTATCAGAGGCAGTTTTAAGAAATACTAAGGTCAAATAAAGTTCACTATATGATATCTAAGCCATATATCTCCTATATTGCATCTTCTTTGATTCTAGATCTTCCCTTTGTCTATTACATTTTCTCTTCATAAACAAGGTTTTGGACAGAGTGGATTATAAAGTTCACTGTATGATATCTAAACTATATATCTCCTATACTGCACCTTTTGTGTCTACGTCTCTTCCCTTTGTCTATTACTCTGTTTCTTCATAGACGAGGTTTTAGACAGAGTGGACTACACTTTTTGCTTAAAATTCTTTTACTGAGATCAGTGAAGATAAATGTCATCTCATTTGAGGGGGCAAGAAATTTAAGTATATGGTTGTCTTTATGTTATAATGCCATGACTTCTTGCCAGGAAATTGATAAATTCAATATGTATGTAGTTGTGCATTTTTTCTGTTCCTTATTTTATTTATACAAACTTTGTACCATTCAACCCTAATTTTATGACCTGCAAAAAATGAAGTGGAAAAGAAATAGTATATCTTGGTATCAACTGTATAGATGACACTTATCTTATTATTTTTTAAAAATATCTGAGTCTACAGTTTCATACACAATATCAACAAAAGATCATTAGAACTGTAGTTAATCCTGTGTCTGTGCAGTCTTCTACAGAGAGAGCTTTTTCCTCCTTTAAAAAACACAATCAATTTGAACCACACTGTTTTATCTATTTTTACTATGGAAGATATACAACCAGAAGTCACAAGTACTCTGATTTTCAAAGTAATTATTTCAGCCATTATAGGATGCTTTGGACACATTGGGAGAATTTTCTTTGAGCAACAGTGAAACAACTCTTACAAGCAGCAGCTAGCAATAAAGATGTGAAGTATATTTTTTGTGTATGGATATTGGTCACCAGCGCATGCCAGTAAGTTTGGTTTAGGGTTCCAAACATTTTATATCAACTTTTCATCACCTAGCTTTGACCATCTTCTCAGTTAACTTCTGTTTTCCCTCTCACTCTTAACACTTATTTAATGTCTACTTAATTTCTTTAGAATTTACTGTTCTCTTCCTTATTAAAAAATAAACTTTTTTTTTTGCCTCAGTAACTTACTTTGCCTAAAAAATAACTTATCTTTGCCTCATATATGAGGTTTTGATTCAGTCTGCAGGTTTTGACTACATGCTTTCAACTAGGTGGTCTCCATTATTTAGCTGTTGGATACTGAATCAAGAAGTACAACTTAGCATGAAATTAAGATTCAATATTGGAAAACATAAACCACCTCATGGCTCAGCTGGTAAAGAATCCGCCCATAGCGGGAGACCTGGGTTCAGTCCCTGGGTTGGGAAGATGCCCTGGAGAAGGGCTACCCATTCTAATATTCTAGCAAGACTGACTCAGTTATATTTAAGGGATTCTCTGATAGCTTTGCTAGTAAAGAACCCTCCTGCAATGCAGGAGACCCCAGTTCGATTCCTGGGTCAGAAAGATCTGCTGGGGAAAGGATAGGCTACCCACTCCAGTACTCTTGGGCTTCCCTTGTAGCTCACCTGGTGAAGAATCTGTCTGCAATCCTGGAGACCTGGGTTTGATCTTGAGGTTGGGAAGATCTCCTGCAGAAGGGAAAGGTTACCCACTCCAGTATTCTGGACTGGAGAATTCCATGTACTATATAGACCATGGGGTCACAAAGAGTTGGACATGACTGAACGACTTTCACTTTCACCCTTTTTTTTTCATCACTCTAGTGAGTCAAAATCCACTATTTAATTGTTCTTCGGAATTACTGACTTCCAACATCGGAAAATTCTATGCATACAAGAAGAAAAAGTACTGAGGAATAAGACCAGTCGCTACATTTTCATTGTCTTTTTGCTGTTTAAGTGACTAAGGTATAGAGGAAACATATTAACGGATATTTAAAAGGAATATTATAACACACAAATATACATTAAATTGCCAGCCTCCATTGTATAATAATATATAGTATATTTGAATATTGTAAAGATGAATATTAAAAGTGCAAAGAAAGATACTTATGCAACTTCATACACATAAAATTTTAGATACTCCTTTATTTCTATTTGCATATGGAAAATGTAAATAATTCTGTAATAAACTATGCCAATCATCAGGAGAGGAAAATTATTAGTGGGGCATTACATTAACCTAGAAATGCAGAATGGGCTGCTGTAGGATTGAAATAGGACTTGAAATCATAGTGTAAATAATAACTTAGAAAATAAGAAGAAGCACTCATGCAAAGTACAAAATGTTTTGAAAATAAAGAGAAACAATTTTCTCTGACCGTATCAAATCTTGTGTTTGGAAGCACATTATAGATCTTCCACTACTGGTTGGTTACATATGCCTGTGTGCTCAGTCATGTCCAACTCGTTGTGAGCCCATAGAATGTAGCCTGCCAGGCTCCTCTGTCCATGGGATTCTTCTATCAAGAGTAAGCCAGAAAGAAAAACACCAATACAGTATACTAAGGTATATATATGGAATTCAGAAAGATGGTAATGATAACCCTGTATGCGAGACAGCACAAGAGACACAGAAGTATAGAACAGTCCTTTGGACTCTGTGGGAGAGGGAAAGGGTGGGATGATTTGGGAGAATGGCATTGAAACATGTATAGTATCATATATGAAATGAATTGCCAGTCCAGGTTCGATGCATGATACAGGATGCTTGGGGCTGGTGCACTGGGACGACCCAGAGGGATGGTATGGGGAGGGAGGTGGGAGGGGGGTTCAGGATGGGGAACACGTGTACACCCGTGGCAGATTCATGTTGATGTATGGCAAAACCAATACAATACTATAAAGTGATTAGCCTCCAATTAAAATAAATTAATTTATATTAAAAAAAAGAAGACTGGAGTGAGATACCATTTCATTCTCCAGGGGATCTTCCAAACCCAAGGTAGGAACCTGTGTCACCTGAGGCCTCTGAATTAGTAGGTGAATTTTTAACCACTGACCTGGCAAGTCCTACTAGTTACACATAGAGAGTCATAAAAGACCATCACTCTCCCAGTGAGAAAACAGAAGATGAAATGATATTTTTTAATGGGTGTTTAAGGTCCCTAAAGTCTGGCACTGTATAAAAAGTACAAATAAATAAATTTCTTAAAGTAAATAAGAACTTTCAAGGTGAGTAGTAACCCATGGCCATTTCCATCCCCAGGGTAACTTAGCTAGCTTGCATGATTGGTGGAGAAACAAATTTTTCACCAAGAGAGAAACTTTTCTAAACAATGGAGAAACTCCTGTTTCTCAGTGGAGTAAACAGGTAAATTTTTAATAGCCACATATGAGCTGGCAAGTCTTATATTAAAATTCGGGAGAGCCTGTAAACCAATCTGGGCTTCCCTGGTAGCTCAGCTGGTAAAGAATCCGCCTGCAATGCAGGATATCCCAGTTCAACTTTTGGGTTAAGGAAGATCCACAGAGAAGGGATAGGCTACCCACTCCAATATTCTTGGGCTTCCCTGGTGGCTCAGATGGTAAAGAATCCACCTACAATGCAGGAAAGCGGGGATTGATCCCTGGGTTGGAAGATTGCTTGGAGGAGGGCATGGTAACCCACTTGAGTATTATTGCCTGGAGTATCCCCATGGACAGAGGAGCTTGGCGGGCTACAGTTCATGGAGTCACAAACAGTTGGACATGACTGAGCAACGAAGCACAGCACACCATAAACCAAGCTAGAATGGGAAGGACTAGAGATCTCTTAAAGAAAATTAGAGACATCAAGGGAACATTTCATGCAAAAATGGGCTCGATAAAGGACAGAAATTTTATGGACCTAACAGAAGCAGAAGATATTAAGAAGAAGTGGAAAGAATACACAGAAGAACTGTACAAAAAAGATCTTTACAATCCAGATAATCATGATGGTGTGATCACTCACATAGAGCCAGACATCCTGGAATGTGAAGTCAAGTGGGCCTTAGGAAGCAGCACTACAAAGAAAGCTAGTGGAGGTGCTGGGATTCCAGTTGAGCTGTTTCAAATCCTGAAAGATGATGCTATGAAAGTGATGCACTCAATATGTCAGGAAATTTGGAGAACTCAGCAGTGGCCACAGGACTGGAAAAGGTCAATTTTCATTCCAATCCCAAAGAAAGGCAATGCCAAAGAATGCTCAAACTACCGCACAATTGCACTCATCTCACACGCTAGTAAAGTAATGCTCAAAATTCTCCAAGGCAGGCTTAAGCACTATGTGAACTGTGAACTTCCTGATGTTCAAGCTGGATTTAGAAAAGGAAGAGAAACCAGACATCAAATTGCCAACATCCACTGGATCATGGAAAAAGCAAGAGAGTTCCAGAAAAACATATGCTGCTGCTGCTGCTGCTAAGTTGCTTCAGTTGTGTCTGACTCCGTGCGACCCCACAGATGGCAGCCCACCATTCTCCCCTGTCCCTGAAATTCCCCAGGCAAGAACACTGGGGTGGGTTGCCATTTCCTTCTCCAATGCATGAAAGTGAAAAGTGAAAGTGAAGTTGCTCAGTCATGGCCGACTCTTAGCGACCCCATGGACTGCAGCCTACCAGGCTCCTCTGTCCATGGGATTTTCCAGGCAAGAGTACTGGAGTGGGTTGCCATTGTCTTCTCCAAGAAAAACCTCTATTTCTGCTTTATTGACTATGCCAAAGTCTTTGACTGTGTGGATCAATATAAACTGTGGAAAATTCTGAAAGAGATGGGAATACCAGACCACCTGACCTGCCTGTTGAGAAATCTGTATGCAGGTCAGGAAGCAACAGTTAGAATTGGACATGGAACAATAGACTGGTTCCAAATAGGAAAAGGAGTATGTCAAGGCTGTATATGTCACCGTGTTTATTTAACTCATATGCAGAGTACATCATGAGAAATGCTGGGCTGGAGGAAGAACAAGCTGGAATCAAGATTGCCAGGAGAAATATCAATAACCTTATATGTGCAGATGATACCACCCTTATGGCAGAAAGTGAAGAAGCACTAAAGAGCCTCTTGATGAAAGTGAAAGAGGAGAGTGAAAAAGTTGGCTTAAAGCTCAACATTCAGAAAACGAAGATCATCGCATCTGGTCCCATCACTTCATGCCAAATAGATGGGGGAAACAGTGGAAACAGTGTCAGGGTTTATTTTTCTGGGCTCCAAATTCACTGCAGATGGTGACTGCAGCCATGAAATTAAAAGACACTTACTCCTTGGAAGTAAAGTTATGATCAATCTCAACAGTATATTAAAAAGCAGAGACATTATTTTGTTAACAAAGGTCACTCTAGTCAAGGCTATGGTTTTTCCAGTAGTGTCGTATGGATGTGAGAATTGGACTCTAAACAAAGCTGAGTGCAGAATTGATGCTTTTGAACTGTGGTGTTGGGGAAGACTCTTGAGAGTCCCTTGGACTGCATGGAGATCCAACCTGTCCATCCAAAAGGAGATCAGTCCTGGGCATTCATTGGAAGGACTGATGTTGAAGCTGTAAGTCCAATACTTTGGCCACCTGATGCGAAGACCCTGATTTTGGGAAAGATTTAGGGCAGGAAGAGAAGGGGACGGCAGAGGATGAGATGATTGGATGGCATCAGCAACTCAATGGACATGAATTTGGGTAGATTCCTGGGAGTTGGTAATATACAGGGAGGCCTGGTGTGCTGTGGTTAATGAGATCACAAAGACTCAGACATGACTGAGTGACTGAACTGAACTCACCTGAAGAACACATATCACTTATAAATAAAAAATAAAAAGCAGGGAATTGTAAAAAACAAACTAGAATTTCCTGGCATTACTAAATATAAACCACAGCGTGTGTCAGAGCTTGCATGATAGCTCAGTGTTGGAAAATTCTGGGGCTCAGACAGTAAAGAATCTGTCTGCCAATGCAGGAGACCTGGGTTTGAGCCCTTGTTTGGGAAGATCCTCTGAAGACGGGAATGACAATCCACTCCGGTATTCTTGCCTGGAGACTCCCATTGACAGAGTACCCTGACAGCCTATAGTCCATGGGGTTGCAAAGAGTTGGACACAACTGAGAGACTAACACTTTCACTTTAAAATATCCTGAAAGAGATCTAACATATTTAGCTCATATATTTTAAAAAGTCCATTCTCAGTATCATAATAATTAATTTGTATCACTCCCTCTAAGGCACATTCAGTTATCTACAGTTTACAGGGGGGCACACTGGTTTTTCATGACCAGTGGTGATGTTAAAATCTGAATAAGGGCATCTGATTCCATCTCCACTGTATGGAATTTCATGGACTGAGACTTGTGAAAATCCTGGAGTTTAAATTGGCCTCATTAGTTTGAAAAGTGGGCATAGCCAAGGAAAAGATTATCCAAACTGACAGTGAACAAGGGCATACTAAAACCACAGGTCTTAAAATAAGTAGATATTTGTAAAATAAAATGTACAATTAGGAATATACTGGGAAAGAGTTAACTGGATAAGCTCTGCCCCTAGGATCTTTTCATAAAAAATATTTTGTAGCCCAATGTGGTGTGACAGATCTGGCAACTGTCATTAAGATTTAATTATAAAATGCAGTGAGGGAAATGAATGAGGTAGCAGTCAATCTGACCCTAAAACTTGAAGATTAGGAAAATTAGATTGTGACAAATGTATGTGAGATGATTCATTTATTTAAATAGCAGAGTTTCAGAAAGGCTTTTTGTGTAATTGGTAGGCCCAACTTCAGGCACCCATCCAAACTCTAGACAAAGACTAGTTCCTAAAGCTCATGATATTAAGTGGTCTAGAGCTGTAACTCACTCAATTTCTAGTATCTGATATTTTCAGCTAATTTTATTAGAACAGTCTTATGATTCAAAATTGGGCTTCCCAGTTGGTGCTAGTGGTAAAGTACCCACCAGCTAATGCAGGAGATATGAGACGTGGGTTTGCCATGGACAGAGGAGCTTGGCAGGCTACAGTCCATAGGGTCGCACACAGTTAGACATGATTGAAGAGACGACATTCATGATTCAAAATTAAAGAAAATGAGAGCATACTGTTGAAATTTTATCTCCTGCTTGTTTCCCAGTAATCCAGTACTTTAGGCTGGTCCCCAAAGAGGCATACAACTAGATAAGGACAGTCAAGCATGTGGTTACTGGAAGGAATTCTAATGGGCATCAGGCAGAACATGGAAAAAAGAGATAGGAGAGAGAAGGAAGCCGGTAGAGGATCTGTTATCAAGCAGTGCGCTGCTGAGATTAACTGGCCATGACCCCACTTAAACCCTTAAGAGACTAGTACAGAACACATTTCAGGGTGAGACCACCATCTGGGGAAGGATCTGGGGATATCATCCGCTAACTCCCACTTATCCTTGCTGGAGGCTGCTCCCAGGGTGTTAGTGCTCTGGCATACCTAGCTTGCCCAAAGGGAAGAATTGGAGAAAAAACTCTCAGGTACAGAATCCTCAGGTAATTTCAGTAGACACTGAAAGCCGCTCAGTCGTGTCTGGCTCTTTGCGACCCCAAGGATCCTCAGGTAATTTCAGTAGACACTGAAAGCCGCTCAGTCGTGTCTGGCTCTTTGCGACCCCAAGGACTATACAATCGCTGGAATTCTCTAGGCCAGAATACTGGAGTGGGTAGCCTTTCCCTTCTCCAGGGGATCTTCCCAACCCAGGAATTGAACCCAGGTCTCCCACATTACAGGCAGATTCTTTACCAGTTGAACCACAAGGGAAGCCCAGGAATACTGTAGTTGGTGGCATATCCCTTCTCCAGTGGATCTTCCTGACCCAGGAAACACATCGGGATCTCTGGCATTGCAGGCGGATTCTTTAACAACTGAGCTATCAGGGAAGTCCTCACTAGACACTGGGGGGATCTTAAAAACAAACCATAAGCACCAACAAATATGGACAGGAACCTGACAGTAGTTGGTTATACTATTTCCCTTCTTCAAACAGTATTCTTGTTTTGAGTGTATGTAAGTGTGTGTGTACCTCCCCATACTTATACAAACACATACAAATGTAAGAAATTTAAGAGTCTTTCTTTGGCTCCCTTTGTACCAAGGAAGTACAATAAATAGCAGCATACCCTACATACTGTTTCATAACTTACTTTTTCATTTAATAATTCTTGGATGTTTTTCCAATTCAACATCAAGAATATCCTCACTTTTTATTTATTCCCAAATAGTATCCCATTATGTATGTCATAATTTATCTGATGTTTTTTATAGATTGTTTTCAGTCTTTCCTGTTGCAAATAATGCTGGTTGAAAAATCTTGTAATCCTGTATTTCAAATGTGTGTGATTATACCTCTAGGATAAACTTCTAAAACTGGAACTGCTAAGTCACAGGTATATAAGGCATGTATATGTGTATGTGTGTGTTTACAGTATATATTTAGGCAACATCTAATTGTTCTCCATCTATGAATTTGTATCAAGTCACAATGCCATCTGTTGCATGAATTTATTTTCCTGATTCTTAAAATATTTTCAGCTTGTAGGTAACTTTTAGCCTTTTTATTTATGTCATATATATCACTAACTGTGTTTCTTTAAGTCTATAATCTATATCATCTATATATCAGTTTGTCTTCGCTTTAAACTTTGCTTGTGGCAGATTCTGCCATGTAGAAAATTTTAATTTCTATACAGTCAAATTTATACATCTTTCATTTTGTGTTTTTAAATTTTGCTTTCTATTGGATTTCTGTATTGACCCATTGGTTGTTTAGAAGCATGTGTTTTAGTTTCCACATGTTTGCTTATTTCAGTTTTCTTCTTACAATTGATTTCTAGTTTCATAGCACTGTGGTTAGAAAAAAATGCTTGATACGATATCAATATTCTTAAATTTATTGAGATTTCTTTTGTGGCTTAACATGTTAATTTTTCATGGAAAATGGCTCATGTGCACTTGAAAAGAAAGTGTAGTCTTCTGTTTTGGGTTGGAATTTCTGTGGATATTTAGTCAGCCTATCTGTGCTAATGTGTCACGTAAGGCCAATGTTTCTTTGTTGATTTTCTGTCTGTATGATCTATTCACTGATATAAGTGGGGTGTTAAAAGTTCCCCACTATTATTGTATTACTGTCACTTTCTCCATTTACATCCATTAATATTTGTTTTATGTTTTTAGTGATCCTATGGTGGGTGTACTGATACTTATAAGTGCTATATCCTCTTGGTGGGTTAATCCTTTTATTATGTAATGCTCCTTTTTTTCTTGGAACAGTATTTGTTTTAAAGTCTATTCTGTCAGGGGTAAATACGACTATACCAGTTGTCTTTTTTATTTTCGTTTGCATAGAATATCTTTCTTTTCCATTTCATCACTTTGAGTCTGCGTTGTGTCTTTAGCTCTGAAGTGAGTCTCCAGTAAGGCAGGGTATATAGGTATCTTAATTTTTTGGTTTTTAATCCATTTAGCCATCCCATGTCTTTTGACTATAGCATTCAGCCTATATACATTTAAAATAATTATTGATAGGTATGTACTTATTGTCATGTTTTTCATTGTTTTCTGGTTGTTTTTGTAGCTCTTCTCTATTCCTTCTTTCTTCTATTGTAAACTTCCATTGTGATTTGGTGACTTTCTTTAGTGTTATGTTTTTAATATGTTTCATAATTTTTTTGTTTATATATTATAGGTTTTTGGTTTCTGGTTGCCATGAGGTTTTATGGTACTATGTACACATAGTGTATTTTAAGTTGGTCATTTACATTTAAGTGCATTCTAAAACCACTACATTTTTACTTCACTCCCCTCTCACATTTTACATTTTTATGTCATTTTTACATCTTTTTGTGTATTACTTATTGTTTCAGATACAGATGATTTTACTACTTTTATCTTTTAATCCTTAAACTAGCTTTGTAAGTTTTTGATCTACTAACTTTATTATATATTTGTCTTTATCAGTGTGGTTTTTTTCTTTCATAATTTTCTTACTTCTAGCTATGGTGTTTTCCACTTATATAAAAGTCTTTTTAATGTTTCTTGTCAGGCCAGTTTAGTGGTGACAAACTCATGTAACTTCTGCTTGTCTAGGAAACTTTAGCTCTCCTTCGACTCTGAATAATTTTGCTAGGTAGAGTAATCTTGGTTGTAAGTTATCATTATTATTATTTTTTTCTTTCAGTATTCTGAATGCATTGTGCCTGGGCAGTCCCATATAGTCTGTAAAGTTCCTGCTGACAAATCAGCTGATATGGGGGTTCTCTTGTATGTAACTATTTATTTTTCTCTTGTTGTTTTAAGAAACTCTTCTCTTTAAGCTTTGACATTTTAGCTATAACATGTCTTGGTATGTGTTTCTTTAGGTTTACCTTGTTTGTGACTCTCTGTGTTTCATGGACTTGGGTGTCTGCTTCCCTTGCCAGGTTAGGGAAGTTTTTATTCACAATTTCTTCAAGTGGGGTTTTTGTCTCTTTCTCTCTCTCTTCTCCTTCTGTGACTCCTTTAATGTGAATGGTAGTATCCCTGATGTTGTTTCAGAGGACTCTTAAACTATCCTTTTTTTTTCTTTTCTTTTTCTTTTTGCTATTCCATTGGGCAAATTATACTACCCTGTATTCCAGATTAGGGAGCCATTCTTCTGATCCTTTGATGTACTATTAATTTCCTCCAGTTTATCTTTCATTTAGTTGTGTTCTTCAGTTCTAACTGACTCATTTTTATATTTTCTCTCTGTTGAAATTCTGAGTTTATCCATTTTTCTGAGTTTAGTAAGCATCTTTTTACTATTTTTTTAACTCTTTTTCTTAAATGGTTTATCTATCTTTAGTTAGTTCTGTTTTGTTTGTTTGTTTGTTTGTTTTTATAATTTGGAAGGAAATCCTTTGCCTCATTTTGCCTATCTCTGTGTTTGTTTCTATATATCAGATATATCAGGTACATGTCTCCCATCTTGATAGAGCGGCCTTATGTAGAAGGTGCCGGTACGGCCCCATGGCCCCTCACCATGGTAATCAGAGCCAGGTGCTTGGGGGTATCCCCTAAGTGTGCTGCATCCCCTCTCCTGTTGTATTTGGTCTGTGTTGCAGTAGGCATGCTGGTGAGTGGGGTTGGCTCAGTCACAATTGCTGTGCAGGTGCCAGTGTTCAGGGCTGATCCCCCAGAGTCAGAGCCCCTTTTGGGGGTGCTGGTGCCAGCTGGGATAGTATGCAGGGTCGGGTGTGGCAGGTTCTAGGGGAATATTGGGTAGGGAACACGGTGGGAGCGAGGATGATGAAGAGTGATTGAAACGGTGTATGCCAGTACTGGGACAGCTAGGTGGAAGGTGAGTTTAAAAAAGAAAAAAAAGGTATCTTCCAGTGCTTCAGTCCCTGAAGCAAGTTCCTCCAGATACCTGACCCTCCCATTTATGCCTTAAAATACTCATGACCTTGTTCTAAAATGACCCAGATGTTTTTCAATCTGCTGCCTCTGACTGGGACTTGGAATGAATGAGTTTGTGCATAAAACTTTGAAGAGTAGAGTCTAAGTTTCCAACAGCCTTCTGGTTCTTCTGGACTTAATACTACTGGTTTTCAAAGCCAGACTTTATGGGAGCTTGTCTTCCCAATGCAAGTCCCCTAGCCTGGGAAGCCTAACATGAGGCTTAGACCCCTTGTACGTCAGGGGTTCCTCCATAGTTGTGATATACATCTTGTTCATCAGTTGCCACCTCAGGGGTATGGGTCCTGACTAGACTGGATCTCTGCCACTCCCACTTGTCGCCACGTAGCCTTTACTTTATGTCCTTAGTTGTACATTCTGCTAGTCTTCATGTTATTCTCAGAGACAGCTGTACATGTCCTCACATGGACACATCAAAATCTTTCAAATTATTCACTTATTGTTTGATAAATGTTTCAATATGAAATGATTCTACTTCTTTAAGGAATGTAACATCTTTTAACATTAGAAAATAATTTTCTTTAATGGTTTACAAGTACTTTCATTAACAAACATTCATTTCCCCCTTCTGTTTCTTTTTATCCTCTCTTCATCTCTCGATTTTATTGAGTGAATGTCCCATTCACATCAATATTAAGCTTTTTAATCACATAAAAAGCATAACATTCTGCCACATTTCCTGGAAAAACTGACTACATAATATTGGTCATACAGTGAATAAAAAGACTCAGGCAAATATGTTGGATGAATAATTAGTTTGTTTGAGTCCATAATATGGCTTAGACTAAAATGAACTCAATATTTCCAGTGAGTATAAAAAATCCTAAAATATTATAGGGAAATATTTTCTTCTCTTAAATGATGATTAAAACAAGAAGTCATGTTGCACAATATATAGATGAGCGGAAGAGCCTGGTGGGCTGCAGTTCATGGGGTCACTAAGAGTTGGACATGACTGAGTGACTTCACTTTCACTTTTCTCTTTCATGCATTGGAGAAGGAAATGGCAACCCACTCCAGTATTCTTGCCTGGAGAATCCCAGGGACAGAGGAGCCTAGTGGGCTGCCATCTATGGGGTCTCACAGGGTCGGACATGGCTGAAGCAACTTAGCAATCTAGAAGTATTACCAGAAAAATATCATGTTCATAGAATAATTTTAAGTCAAACATTAATCAATATCAGAACATTATTTTGCCAGTGTCCTAAAGCATACTATTAGGTCATCTAAAAAAAGATATGTGGATCAGAGCTTTCATTATTTACTTAATAAATACTGATTGATCATGTCAAGATTACTAGGGAGAGAGATATGAGCAAACTGTTAAGAACAACAGATTAAATTGGCTAATAGTGGAGACTCTGGAGCCAGATTATCTGTGTTAGAAAGCTGGCTCCAACACTTACAAGCTGTTTGACCACGTTGGTGTTTTTGTTTTTTTTGGCCATGCCATGGGTCATGTGGAACTTCCTTGACCAGCGGTTGAACTCATGCCTCCTGAAATGGAAGCTTGTAGTGTTAACCATTTGAACACCAGGGAAGTCCCCTGTTTGACCATGATGGACAAGGTATTTATTCTTTCTCTGCCTCAGATCTTTTATCTATAATATGGGGGAAACAACAAGTGTTTTATAGCACTGTTATGAGAAATAAATGAGTTTATATTTGTAAAGCAATTTTCTCTTTGTCTGATGCATGGTGAGTGCTATGTATTTGTTAAATAAACTAATTAATATTAAATAATCAATAATCAAAAAGGTAATAAGTAAGTCTGGTTGGTCAGCATACTGAATCATCTGGATTGTAGAATTATTAGGGAAAATAGAAAATATTTAAAGATAAAACTTTTATTTTTATTTTTAAAATTTGCTTTCTAGCTAGCATTTGTCATTTCTTTTTAAAAAGCACCCTGCCAAGATCAGATTAGCTAAAAGCAATGAAAGATGATATACAGTTGATCATTGCCAGGACTGGAGGCTGTTCCTAGGACTGTTACTTGGATCCAGAGAGGCTGGAAACTAGAATTTCAGTCTGGGCAGGGTGGTTTAACTCACAGACATTGATTTTGAATGGCTGTGGGTCATAGCCAAGAAGCGCTGTGTTTGCACTAGACATTGATGAAAGCGAACACATCATTTCAGGGCTTTTACAGGATGGAATTTCACTGAGAATATCACTGAGGCAAATTCTGAATGCGAGGAACAATTTTCGAGATGGTCCTGCACCTCTGTTTTTGTTCTCTTTGGTCATGCCTCGAGAGTGCAAAGTGGTGCTTCAAGCCTATCATCACGAAGTTCTCAACTCTAAACCAGTTCCAGGCATTCTAAGTGCTTTCTTGCCCTAAACTCTGTTCCCCAGGTAGACCAAGCCTACCCAGTTTACTATAGAGTGTACCTCATAGGGCAGTTCTGTCTCTGGGTTGGGACTAGAAGTCTCCTGATATTCAGAACTGGAAAATAAATGATCATAAACTCCAGTCACATTTCTACCACTTGCTTGAAGTATCACCACAAATATGTCCATGATTTATCAAGGTTGATTCACTGCCCATCATGTATGTATAAAAGTGTGTTCATATTTTGTCGGGGGAAAGTAAAAGTCATCATCACTATGGTGGGGACACTTTGTTTGAGTTACTGGGGTGGGTGTGAGCACTCTCACTTGAAAGTAAACAGTAATGTATGAAGTTACTATTTTTATCCAGGATAACACAAAATTTTTTTTGTCTTCATTCAAGTTATAATTATTATTGTAATATAATTCATAGTGGTTTTTATTCCAGACAAGTACCTTTAAGTTTCAAGTACTGCAGTAACAGTTTTTGTATTGGTGTTAAGCCAGTCCAAGATCTGAAGAATTCTTGGTGTGATTTTCCTCCATTTATTTGAGATTTTTATAATAAAAATGCTATTATGATAAAGATAATAATAAAGGGAAATACTAAAAATTGAATTCATATCTGATCTTCTTAAAAGTTATGTTATCCTCAATATCAACTCTTGATGTTTTATCTGATTTGAAAGTGTCTAGATCGCAATATGTTGCATATGTACTGATGGAATTCAAACTTTTCTATTACATTGTAAAAATGAAACAGGTGGCTAATAAATTAACCAAGGGTAAGCAATCTATTATTGACTAGCTTCAGTTCAATTTTGCTATTCCCTAAAGGCCCTGTGTTCCTCATGAATTATGTTGAATAAAAGACTTTTTATTTTTTTAATTTAGGCATAGCCTTAGAAAAGTCAAATGATAATTGAAACTGCAAATTTCAAGAAAACTACATGTGATTTGGCAACTTATAAGTAGAGAAAAAATTCTACAAAGTAAAGTTCCCCTTTAAGGAGAAAGAATATAAATTATACACATAGTTTTATAACAAAATTATCAAATCCTACAAATAAATTCTACATGATAGGCTTTGCCACCTCTAATCTCTGACTATAATTCTCTAATGCCTAATGTCTAAGAGACGATTTATGCTCTTAAAGTTTCCTTTCAGATAAATATAAACAACAAGAAACATACTCATTTATTCTTCTCAAATAACTGTTTCATGTCTCCTAGGAAGCACTGTAATATGAAAAGATCCTTTTAACTTAAAAGTAAACTATGTTCCCCGCATTTATTTCCCTTTTGTGTTGATTCTAGGCAAATCAATGTTTTTTAATTCTTGGGGCATATGGCTCCAACCTAAATAGGTTTTCTTTTTGTTCTTTCATGAGTTTTAAAAGGAAGAGCTTATGTAAATAATAAAATGGTATGCTTGCACATGGTCATATACTATTTGAATAGGAAAATTATGGGGTCTAAAACACATACACACACAAACACTTTGATCAGCAGTGGAAAACTATCTAGCCAAAGGATAGTTAAGAGGAAATTAAGAAAAACTTAAATTTGATAGTCTATACAAGTTTATGTGTCAATAATAATAATAAAACTAAAGTCTGTAAAATTTTGTTTCAAGCAACATTCTGTTTTCAAGTACTGAAAAAAAATTTATCAGATCATCAGTGGGCAGTCTTTCAAAAATGTATGTTAAATAAATGAATATAACGTCTTCAAAGTCAGATAACTGAGAAGAAAATAATGTAGTGAATGATTTCCACAAGTTAATCAGGAAGCCTGCAATAAAGTCAGGCTTTAAATTTGAAATTTAAAATTCAAATTCTTAATCAGATTCTATATGTTTGTGAGGAGTACATGCATGATTTTTTTTTCCTTTCCTTACATTCAGAAAAAAAGAATGATTACATTTCTATTTATTGAGTTTTGGTGAAGAGTAGAATGGTTTAGAAACAAATCAATCCAAAAATATTTCCATATAAATATGTGGATTATAGTGCATAATGGTTAGACCTAACACAAAATTTGCTTCTGTTTTATAATTTGGTAATCAGGATTAAATCATTCATTCTTAGCACACTATAGACAATTCAGAGGTGTGTCAAGGTTAAGAAACCTATCTAAAAGGACTCAAGAGTATAATTCATTTTTAAAAGGAATTGCCAAGTGAGGTAGTAGGCTTTACATCATAATTAATTATTTACTAAGTTCTTCCCATATCCTAAAAATAAGCAGCTAAGAGTGAAACAAAATGCTGCGGTTCCTTTGGCATAGAGATAGCTGTTATCTAACACTTGCTTGTGCTCATGAAAAAGTGCAGTCATAGCCACACTAAGATTGATTTGTGGGAGTCTTAACCTTGTCTTTCCTTATAGAATTAGCCATAAAACTTGATCAAAACCCATATCTAGGTATGAAATTCCCATTACTAGGGCAAATTCATGAGACAATGACAGGAATGGAAATAAAACGCTTTGGTAAAATTCTGAACAAGCAGATCAGGCAAATCTGGTATTATGTTTGATATGAATCTGTCAAAGGATTAAGGAAAGGAATAAAAATAGAATATAATTGTCTTTAAAATTCCTTTAAAATAATTACTCAAGTCATTTCTTAAGATGTCAAAACAACGCAAGAATGCTTAAATATAAATATGCCAGATGTTGCTGTCATGCTAAATACAGAATATCTGATAGTAACTCCATCTAAAGATATGAACATGGAAAACAAACTTTATGGTTACTTGCTACATTCTCTTGGTGCCTTTATATTAGTATTATGTGAACTGTTGCTTTTAAAGTAACTTTATTTTACAATAACAATAAGGAAAATAAAATTTTCATTTCTAAACACAGTGCTAGACATTCACTTAAAAAAATTGATATCAAAAGTAAAAAAAAAAATCCTTAGAAGAAACAAAAGGAGTAGGAGTTAATACTAGTGCTGATTAAAGAGTAACCACAAATATTAATGTAGGAAGCACGAATGTTTCAAGTATTTTTGTCTGAATGTTTCAAGTAATATGTCCAAATCTCAATACACATATATTTTTGGACTGTGAGTGAAAGGCACTCAGTCATTTCTAACTCTTTGTGACTCCATGGCCTATATAGTCCCATGGAATTCTCCAGGCTTCAATACTGGAGTGGGTAGCCTTTCCTTCTCCAGGGGATCTTCCCAACCCAGGGATCAAGCCTAGGTCTCCAGCATTGCAGATTCTTCACCAGCTGAGCCACAACGGAAGCCTGAGAATGATCCAAGAATTGAAACGGGGTCTCCTGCATTGCAGGTAGATTCTTTACCAACTGAGCTATCAGGGACTGTATCTTGGTCCATATATATGTATGTGTAAACATGATTTGGAATATTTTTAGACTATATATAGGAATTGAAATATGTTGTTTAATAGTCAACTTTTAGAAGATGAATTAGTTGAATTTGTAAATTGCTTTGGGTAGTATACTCATTTTCACTATATATTGATTCTTCCGATCCATGAACATGGTATATTTCTCCATTTATTAGTGTCCTCTTTGATTTCTTTCACCAGTGTTTTATAGTTTTCTATATATAGGTCTTTAGTTTCTTTAGGTAGATATATTCCTAAGTATTTTATTCTTTTCGTTGCAATGGTGAATGGAATTGTTTCCTTAATTTCTTTTTCTACTTTCTCATTATTAGTGTATAGGAATGCAAGGGATTTCTGTATGTTGACTTTATATCCTGCACCTTTACTATATTCATTGATGAGCTCTAGTAATTTTCTCGTGGAGTCTTTAGGGTTTTCCATGTAGAGGATCATGTCATCTGCAAACAGTGAGAGTTTTATTTCTTCTTTTCCAATTTGGATTCCTTTTATTTCTTTTTCTGCTCTGATTGCTGTGGCCAAAACTTCCAGAACTATGTTGAATAGTAGCGGTGAAAGTGGGCACCCTTGTCTTGTTCCTGACTTTAGGGGAAATGCTTTCAATTTTTCACCATTGAGGATAATGTTTGCTGTGGGTTTGTCATAGATAGCTTTTATTATGTTGAGGTATGTTCCTTCTATTCCTGCTTTCTGGAGAGTTTTTATCATAAATGGATGTTGAATTTTGTCAAAGGCCTTATCTGCATCTATTGAGATAATCATATGGTTTTTATTTTTCAATTTGTTAATGTGGTGAATTACATTGATTGATTTGTGGATATTGAAGAATCCTTGCATCCCTGGGATAAAGCCCACTTGGTCATGGTGTATGATCTTTTTAATGTGTTGTTGGATTCTGATTGCTAGAATTTTGTTGAGGATTTTTGCATCTATGTTCATCAGTGATATTGCCCTGTAGTTTTCTTTTTTTGTGACATCTTTGTCAGGTTTTGGTATTAGGCTGATGGTGGCCTTATAGAATGAGTTTGGAAGTTTACCTTCCTCTGCAATTTTCTGGAAGAGTTTGAGTAGGATAGGTGTTAGCTCTTTAATGAGTATACTACCCAAAGCAATTTACAAATTCAGTGCAATCCCTATCAAGCTACCAGCCATATTTTTCACAGAACTAGAGCAAATAATTTCAAGATTTGTATGGAAATACAAAAAACCTCGAATTGCCAAAGCAATCTTGAGAAAGAAGAATGGAACTGGAGGAATCAACTTGCCTGACTTCAGGCTCTACTACAAAGCCACAGTCATCAAAACAGTATGGTACTGGCACAAAGACAGACATATAGATCAATGGAACAAAATAGAAAGCCCAGAGATAAATCCACACACACATGGACACCTTATCTTTGACAAAGGAGGCAAGAATATACAATGGAGTAAAGACAATCTCTTTAACAAGTGGTGTTGGGAAAACTGGTTAACCACTTGTAAAAGAACGAAACTAGATCACTTTCTAACACCGCACACAAAAATAAACTCAAAATGGATTAAAGATCTAAATGTAAGACCAGAAACTATAAAACTCCTAGAGGAGAACATAGGCAAAACACTCTCAGACATAAATCACAGCAGGATCCTCTATGATCCACCTCCCAGAATACTGGAAATAAAAGCAAAAATAAACAAGTGGGATCTAATTAAAATTAAAAGCTTCTGCACAACAAAATATAAGTAAGGTGAAAAGACAGCCTTCTGAATGGGAGAAAATAATAGCAAATGAAGCAACTGACAAACAACTAATCTCAAAAATATACAAGCAACTTATGCAGCTCAATTCCAGAAAAATAAATGACCCAATCAAAAAATGGGCCAAAGAACTAAATAGACATTTCTCCAAAGAAGACATACGGATGGCTAACAAACACATGAAAAGATGCTCAACATCACTCATTATTAGAGAAATGCAAATCAAAACCACAATGAGGTGCCACTTCACACCAGTCAGAATGGCTGCGATCCAAAAATCTGCAAGCAATAAATGCTGGAGAGGGTGTGAAGAAAAGGGAACCCTCCTACACTGTTGGTGGGAATGAAAACTAGTATAGCCACTATAGAGGACAGTGTGGAGATTCCTTAAAAAATTGCAAATAGAACTACCTTATGACCCAGCAATCCCACTTCTGGGCATACACACTGAGGAAACCAGAATTGAAAGAGACACATGTACCCCAATGTTCATCGCAGCACTGTTTATAATAGCCAGGACATGGAAACAACCTAGATGTCCATCAGCAGATGAATGGATAAGAAAGCTGTGGTACATATACACAATGGAGTATTACCCAGCCATTAAAAAGAATTCATTTGAATCAGTTCTGATGAGATGGATGAAACTGGAGCCGATCATACAGAGTGAAGTAAGCCAGAAAGAAAAACACCAATACAGTATACTAACACATATATATGGAATTTAGAAAGATGGCAATGACGACCCTGTATGCAAGACAGCAAAAAAGACACAGATGTGTATAATGGACTTTTGGACTCAGAGGGAGAGGGAGAGGGTGGGATGATTTGGGAGAATGGCATTCTAACATGTATACTATCATGTAAGAATCAAATTGCCAGTCTATGTCTGACGCAGGATACAGCATGCTTGGGGCTGGTGCACGGGGATGACCCAGAGAGATGTTATGGGGAGGGAGGTGGGAGGGGGGTTCATGTTTGGGAACGCATGTAAGAATTAAAGATTTTAAAATTAAAAAAATAAAAAAAATTTAAAACAAAAAAAAATAAAAAAAAATAAAATGTTTCCTTGAAAAAAAAAAAAAAAGAAGAAGAAGATGAATTAAACAGGGTCATCAAGGCAATTACTCTGTTGACCTCTGAGAAAGAATTTGTTGTTTTTATTTGGATAAGCTTATCTCAGACTCTTGTAGATTTTTCTAATTATTTTCTTAAATATTATAATTTATTAATAAGATTTATATTAAAAGGTTGCAACCTATCTTATAACTCAATGTTATGTTAACTTACTGTACATGTTAAGTGTCTGATTTAAGTTTTTGGAACTATCATATCAAAGTATGCTGACTACAGAAATTGAACCACATCTAACTTCCTACTTCACCTGATCTTATAAAATGAGTTAGATATTTTATAAATTTATAATGAATATTTAAAGAATTATATTTATCATAGTGCTGCTATAAATAGTGACAAAAATCCAAAAAACTCTGAACATCTTCCTGAAAACATTCTACATACTCAATGTCTTATGCTTATCAATTATATTCATGCCTTTGTGTAATTAATAAATATCTGACAAAATACTTAGTTGTCACTGATGTCTCTGAAGTTTACCTTTAAAAGATGAATAGTGGTTGTGTTTTAAATTTCAACTGTGTGGCCATATCAATGACTACCAATAGTGGTTTACGGGATGGCAGTATCCCATAAGTCAGAAGAGTTTTTGACAGATACATAGTCAAAAGTTTCCCTAAACAACTACACCAAATACCATTTAAATGCTCACTAAGCACATGAACCATAATAATGTTAAAATAGAAGATGGCAATTATATAATTAAATGTGTATGCGTGTGTGTTCACTCACTTCAGTTGTGTCTGACTCTTTGTGACACTATGGGCTATAGCTGACCAGTCTCCTCTTCCATGGGGATTCTCCAGGGAAGAATACTGGAGTGGGTTGTCATGCCTTTCTCCAGGGGATCTGCCTGACCCAGGGATTGAACCTGAGTCTTTTATGTCTCTTACACTGGTAGGTGGGATTTCCTACCACTAGCGCTACCTGGGAAGCACAACTAAATGTGTACCTAACACTAATTATTATACTGGTATGCAGAGTAAGGATTTTATATATTTGCATTCATTGGGATGAAAAAGAAATGCCTTGGGGATTTGTTTCTCCCAACTCAATAGCAACCATAATGAATCACTATTATAATAGTAAGTGAAATCTGGAATAGTCTACTATTTTTTCACATCATATTATTCAGCACTTCCTCTCTATAGTGCTGAATGGACACTTTGGAAATGAATGCCCCTTCAGTGTATGGAATAAGCAGTCACATATTTGGAAAAATGTTGTTTTTAGAAAAGCTGGCTCAGCAGAGGATTAGCACTACTAACTGGAGCATACAATTAAAATACATACACAAAAGAAAAGGGAGAGGAGACACAAAATAGAATTTATGGGTAAAGAAAAGAAAAAAGTAAATGTAAAAATTGAAAGGGAGAGGTTCTCATAATAAGATTAAAGATTACAAGAGAAATGAGAGCTCATAAACTGTTTTTAAACTAACAAGCCAGGGACTTCCCTGGCAGTTCAGTGGATAAGACTCTGCATTTCCACTGCAGGTGGCAAGGGTTCAATCCTTGGTCAGGGAACTAAGATTATGCAAGTCTTGAGGTGCAGCCAAAAAACAAACAAAAATAACTTAACAAGCCCTGTTTCTCCCTGCAGAAAAAGGGGTAAAATTAATATTCAAGTGAAATTTGCATGGATTTTTTTTTTCCAAAAGTAACCAAAGTAAAATAATAAGGATTAAATACATGCTTGGGGAAGAAGTGTTAACAATGCTTTTATGCACAGTAGGTATGCACTGTCAAGAAGAGTAAACATTAATAAATTGTAGGGATACATATTTTTGATATATGGATTTATTAATTCAAACATGCACTATCTATTAAATACTATGTACTGAGTTAAGCAATGGACAACAGTAACATAAAACAATTCTTCAGAGCTAATTTTTTTTAAGATTAGAATGACAGGATTATGAGATTGTGGAATTCATTATATTTCTAAGTAAAGACTACAGTTTGCAATATAACCTTAAATTAGAGACAACACAATTTGTTTCAGTTTGTGTTTTCTAGCTGATTTTCTAGAAATCTTACTTCTAGAGTAAGATTTGATGTCTTGCATTTTTAGAACTCAGTCTTATAAAATTTGATTTGTCACAAATAATGTGTCCAAATGCTATTACTTAAAAATAATTTTTATTATTGTTTCTTAACATATGAAGCTTCCTTGCTTAAGCATATTGAACTTATAGCAGACTGTTGAGAAAATTACATCCTATCATTTGAAATGCCAATTTAAACATAAAATTCAAGAAATTGGTATAATTACATTATTCAATGAAAATTTGTTATAATTTATGAGATATCTGGGCTTCCCAGGTGGCTCAGTATAAAGAATCTCCCTGCTAATGCAGGAAATGCAGGTTCTACCCCTGGGTCAGAAAGATCCCATGAAGGAGGGCATGGCAACTTCACTGCAGTATTCTTGCCTGGAGAATCCCATGGAGAGAGGAGCCTGGTGGGCCACAGTCCATGGGGTCACAAAGAGTCGACAATGACTTAATGACTCAGCATGCATGAGATATTTATTCATATTTGTCTGAAGGTCCACAAAATAATATTCTGTATTCCAAATATTAATTTGTAAAATAAAACTAAAATTTTTCAAAAGTAATTTGACTTGCCATTTTTTAAGTATAATGTAAACTAACATACTTGTATGCTTTTCTCTTTTTAATGTTGTTGGTAGCTTGAAAATTATATTTCAAATCAGTAATAGGGAATAATGCAGAAAATATATAATGAAGCATTTTGGTTGTGGTACTTTATTCTTTACTAAAAAGTAATCTTCTAGTAGTGTCATTTGTTTATATGATGGTTAACATTAAATATCTGAGAATTACTGAAACTGTCAGTCTTTCAACAAAGCTCTGTAAACAGCCTGATAAGAAAATAAGCCACTGTGAATATTGGAAAAATTTTAAGTAATGTAATTTAATGGGAAGTGTGTTCAATTTTTTGAACTTCTACAAGTGCAAATATTCTTTGGCTATCACAGTCTACAATCATATACTAACTTGAAACTCCTAAGTGGCCATATACTGGGCTCTTATTATGTGTATCATATTGTTAGGTAGTTGGAAACAGAAGTCCAAAGTGGCGGTGGTTAAAAGACAAGGAAGGGAAAAGCCCATGAAAACAGAACAAAGTAAGGTCAAAGGAAGGTCCGAGGACTGGAGTGAGGCCCTCAGGTAGAACAAACAGCACTGCTCCTAGCCCAATTTACACAGGACAGGCCCAGGGGGCAGGAAAAAAAACCAAATAAATAAAAAGAGGAGCCAAAGGGCGCACTCTTCTCTTCACATCTTTGGGTAGGCATGCCCTCCCGTCTCCTGCTACTTTCTAAATAAAACTGAACTGTAACACGGAGCTGTAACACTGATCTGTCAAAGAGCTATAACACGGTCTGTTCAAGACCTGAGAATTATAACACGGTCTGTCCAAGAGCTGTGACGCACTGAGGACTTTAATGTCCGTAGCTTCAAATTTTTCTCAGGATGAGACAGAACCAAGGACATTACACTTGCCTGACAACATTATGTAAAAGTTTGGTGATATTTTCCAAGTTTTTCAGCTTTATTCACATCTTTTAAATTACTTTTGAAATAGAATTAATTTATAAACATTGTAAAAAATTCAAACCTACTTTCAAGTTATAAAATTAAAAATAAGACATATTCTTTTTCTGTTACTTCTTGATTCAATGTGTGCATTATGCTGTCTGGGGGGAAAGGGGTTAGCATAATTAAGTTTTTAATAATTTTCCAAAAATCTTCCAAATCTGCTTCTCAATTCAAGATTTGGAGGTATCCTTTAAGATGATCATGTTTTTCTCCTTTGAGTTATTATTAGATTATCTAATATTGGATAATTTTGCATTTCCTGGGTGAAATATACATTTATGGTATTAATATTAGCACTGATATTCACAAGTAACAGTGCCATTATTAAATCATTCTTAAAAGCCACCCCTCTCTAAGTGTGACACCTGGTTCTTTGCCAGAACCCTTTCTGATTAAGAGCTCACTCACTTGTGCCTGTTTTGTTCACCTGTGAAATTAGGATAATTGTTACTATACTTATGCAGATTGTAAGGATTACATGTATAAATATATGTAAAATCATTAGTACCTGGCCCATAGAAAACGGTGAGTAAATCTAACCCATAATGATGATGATAATGGTGTTATTATTGTTATTATGACCTTAAATTATTGCATTTGCCTTGTAATTTTAGTCCCTGCATGCTTCTTTTCAGGTATTCTATGCAGTTTTCTATAGTGTGGGGTGAAAATGATTGGAAGCAGAGTAAGAGACTGATTGAGGCCATAGGCACACTTTAATAAGAAGATTGAGAATTTGTTCCCCTCTATGAGAAGGCAATGGCACCCCACTCCACTACTTTTGCCTGGAAAATCCCGTGGACGGAGGAGCCTGGTGGGCTGCAGTCCATGGGGTCACAAAGAGTAGGACACAACTGAGTGACTTCACTTTCACTTTTCACTTTCATGCATTGGAGAAGGAAATGGCAACCCACTCCAGTGTTCTTGCCTGGAGAATCCCAGGGACGGCAGAGCCTGGTGGGCTGCCGTCTATAGGGTGGCACAGAGTTGGACATGACTGAAGTGACTTAGCAGCAGCAGCAGCAGCAGAATGAAAGAAATGTCCAAATTTACTTTTAAAAAGAGAAATGCATATGAAAATAAAATCAATGCAATAAAATACAAATTAAAAGGGAATCCATCCCTCTCTTTGGCATATACCCTTCCTTTTTTTTAAAAAAAAGAGAAGCTGTAAGTTAACTGTATTTAAATGGGTGATTATAACAAAACAATGACTTTAAAACACACACACTTTGAGAATAATTACAATTTAGATCATAATTTACAAACTGAAAACAAAACTTGTCTTATCCTCTTTTTATAACATTTCCCAAGTGTCATCTGATAACACTAACTTCTCTTGCCCATCTCATTTTCCCTCAGGAGACCTTTGTTCATCTCTGTATATCATTTATTCTTGGGGCAATTTGCCTTTCCCTCTTCTGCAAACTGGGGCACATTCTAGGAATATCAGAACCTTTATTTTGTGTAGTATTGACGAAGAAAAAAATATCTGGAGCTGAGTCATATCAACAATAATTCTCTGAAAAACACCTGGTTTTCTCTATCCTCAGTTCAGGTCAGTTCAGTTCAGTTGTTCAGTTGTGTCTGACTCTTTGCAACCCCATGAATTGCAGCACGCCAGGCCTCCCTGTCCATCACCAACTCCCGGAGTTCACTCAGACTCACGTCCATTGAGTCAGTGATGCCATCCACCCATCTCATCCTCTGTTGTCCCCTTCTCCTCCTGCCCCAAATTCCTCCCAGCATCAGAATTTTCTCCAATGAGTCAACTCTTCGCATGAGGTGGCCAAAGTACTGGAGTTTCAGCTTTAGTATCATTCCTTCCAAAGAACACCCAGGGTTGATCTCCTTCAGAATGGACTGGTTGGATCTCCTTGCAGCCCAAGGGACTCTCAAAAGTCTTCTCCAACACCACAGTTCAAAAGCATCAATTCTTCGGGGATCAGCCTTCTTCACAGTCCAACTCTCACATCCATACATGACTATTGGAAAAACCATAGCCTTGACTAGATGGACCTTTGTTGGCAAAGTAATATCTTTGCTTTTGAATATGCTATCTAGGTTGGTCATAACTTTTCTTCCAAGGAGTATGTGTCTTTTAATTTCATGGCTGCAATCACCACCTGCAGTGATTTTGGAGCCCCAAAAAATAAAGTCTCTATCCTACACGGCCTTAATTCATATCCTTCCCTAGATTCCTAGCTCAATTTTTCTTAACTTATGTTAGATCCCTACATTTGTCGTTGTTAGGTGCTTAGTTGTGCCTGACTCCTTGCAACCCCATGGACTGTAGCATGTCAGCCTCCTCTTCCCTCCACTCTCTCCCAATGTTTGCTCAAATTCATGTCCACTGAGTCCATGATGCTATGCAAACATCTCATCCTCTGTTGCTCCCTTCTCCTTTTGCCTTCAATCTTCCCCAGCATCAGGCTCTTTTCCAGTGAGCTGGCTCTCTGCATCAGATGGCCAAAGTATTGGAGCTTCAGGTTTAGCATCAGTCCTTCCAATGAATATTCAGGGTTGATTTCCTTTAGGATTGATTGGTTTGATTTCTCTGCAGTCCAAGGGACTCTCAAGAGTCTTCTCCAGCAACACAGCTCAAAAGCATCAATTCTTACATAGCTTAAGAAAAGTCCATTTCTTTTGTTCATAAAAAACTGTGAAAAAAGGTTTACTTAATTTTAAAATAGTACAGAAACTTCCAAGTGACAGAATCATATAGCTAAAGACATATTGATAAAAGACAACATTTCTCTGGTATACAGAGAAGTAACTGTCAAATCTGGATTATTGTCTGTTAAGTTCATTGTGTGAGAGGGAAAAGGAGTCAAATTGTTTGTTTTTCAGGAAATGTTTAACGTGCTCACAGGTACTTATCCAAGGGCAATAGAAACCTAACTCAAGACTCCTCCTTAGAGAGTGAATTCTATAAAATGTTTTAGTACTGAAACTTGCCCTAATGTATGTACAAGGTATGAAATTCACAATCTTGTGAAGAGATACACAAGGAAAACAAATATCAAAATAATTTAAGGACATGTATACAACAGATCTCAACTCTACAAAGATATGAAGATTACTAATAATGTCTTAAAAATTATAAATGTGTTAGAAGAGACCACAGAGATAATCTAGTATGATTTCTTGAGTTTATAAGTAAGGAGCAAAAACCTAGAAAAATGAAATGCTTTGGAAAAGGTCATGCAGATAGCACAGTAAAGGCTGTGGTCCAGGTATCAGTGAGCCTTACCATGTTTATTGTTTTTCAACTGTTGTTTGCTTGCTCATTTTATAATATTCATTTGGTTTTCTCAATAACAAAAATAATAATGATGTTTAAGCACTTGCAACATTCCAGGAACTTTTGTGAGAATTTTATTTCTGTTATTGCATTTGATCTTCACAACAATTCTTCAAGGGGAACACTAATATCAATCTTTATTCCACAGACAGGGAAATTCAGCAGTCTGTCTGGCTACTTTCCCTGTATTTAGATCAACAGTTTCATAATTTTATCTTTCAATTATTTCAGATTGCCTGGTGGTATATAATTTATTCATGGCTGTTTCTACTCTATAATAGGATTAATACCACCTATGAATTGGACAGTATTTGATCTAATATTTCTGACCTTTCTCCTTCTAAAGAAAATATGGGAGTGAAAATGTCAGTCATGTCTTCAGTAAAAATCAACGTCAAACATTTACTCTTTGCTATCTTCTTCCATCCTTGAATCCACCTTGATCATAACCAGTTTTCATTGATTATTTGCTTGGCTTCCTGCCTGTGATGTATTGTGTAACTAGATTTGGACTTTCTTGTAACGTGCTCTTTTGTTTTGCTTAAGCCTTACTTGATTTTGATTTGCACTTCCCCTGCTCTGACCTGCTTTGCTTTACAGGTTTCCCCAAATCTCCTCACTCAAGCAATCCGACAGCACTCAAAAGATGCTTATGATGGCTCTTTTTTTTTTTCCTTAGTCACACTAGTAGGGTGACATTTTCTTTTTATAGTGGGGAAGTTTTAATAAGATAAAGTTTTAAGAAAATAATTTTTCTAATATTCACAGTATGAACACTGTTAATAAGTCATAAATGATATCAAGAGGTTAAAAATAACATATTTTTCCATCCAAAAATATTTTTTAATATATTGAAGATAACAGCAAAATTAGGATAGATGCTCTGGCCCTTTCTTACTGTGATTTGTGTTCTCATTTTGCGACTTGACTATATGTAAAAGGCATTCTAAAATGTCTGAAAAAGATTCACTGAGAAGTTATATAGGTATAATACAGTTTATTAAATTTACTTAAAATTCAAGCACTTTAAAATCATTCAAATTTCCCTAGCAAGGAACAAAAAAATCTTATTGGTAACATGTTCATGGAGAAAGAGTAACAAATTGTGCTCTCCATGATATTTCTGTTACAAAACAAATTAGTGATTGTAATCTGTTTTTAGGTTTCAGTTGAGTTCAGCCGCTCAGTTGTGTCTGACTCTTTGTGACCCCATGAATTGCAGCACTTCAAGCCTCCTTGTCCATCACCAACTTCCACAGTTCACTCAAATTCATGTCCATCGAGTCGGTGATGCCATCTAGCCATCTCATCCTCTGTCATCCCCTTCTCCTCTTGCCCCCAATCCCTCCCAGCATCAGAGTCTTTTCCAATGAGTCAACTCTTCACATGAGGTGGCCAAAGTACTGGAGTTTCAGCTTTAGCATCATTCCTTCCAAAGAACACCCAGGGCTGATCTCCTTCAGAATGGACAGGTTGGATCTCCTTGCAGTCCAAGGGACTCTCAAGAGTCTTCTCCAACACCACACTTCAAAAGCATCAATTCTTCGGCACTCAACTTTCTTCACAGTCCAACTCTCACATCCATACATGACCACAGGAAAAACCATAGCCTTGACTAGACAGACCTTTGTCAGCAAAGTAGTGTCTCTGCTTTTGAATATGCTTTCTAGGTTGGTCATAACTTTCCTTCCAAGGAGTAAGTGTCTTTTAATTTCATGGCTGCAATCACCAACTGCAGTGATTTTGGAGCCCCCCAAAATGAAGTCTGACACTGTTTCCACTGTTTCCCCATATATTTCCCATGAAGTATAAAATAAATTTATCCTGGTGGTAATTCATATTTTCCATTTCTTAAGATACATAATTAATACTGTAAATAACATATGCTGAACCAGATTTGTCTTTCTCTGGTTACCTAGTATTTAATTTCTAGTTTCCATGGTTACTGTTAGGACCAAAGACTGGCTGGTCACCAAAGTAGAGCAGAAGAGTATGTTTAGGTTTGTTTGAGTAAGTAGTCGCTATCGGAAATGCCTTACCAAATCACTGTGCTCTCGACCCCAAGCAAACTAAAGATTCTCTATTGCTTTTCCCAGCTCTCCAACCTGACCCATATTTTGCCCCATCAGGAAGCTGTGGCAGTCAGGCCCTGGGAAATCAATGATGGCAAGACCTCTAGTGGGTGCCCATTCCTCCAGTTAACTTTCTTCATTTTGCAACTGCTCACCTTTACTCAGCATTTTTAGACAGTGGTCAAGTGCCCTTGTTGCTGATAGTCTAGTGAATGAGAATACTCTGAAAATCATGTGGAGGCCCTATTGTGAGAGAATATACACCTCTCTCCATCCCTACCTAAGAGCTTAATGAGTCCTGCTGCTCTCTACTGGAGAATAGTGTTCGAGTTTCCTGACTCTCTATTTGGCCATAGTGTTGGCCACTGAAAAGCGGAGGTGCTGAATTGGTAGGTACCTAAGCATTTCTTGGGACTGACTGGTGGCTACTTCCTGTCTTTTTCTGGAAACCTGTACAGGTTTTCCCCCTACCTCTGCATTTGTCTGAGCTAAAGAAAACCACGTCTATAACAAATCAGTTCAACACTTTATAATCTATACAGGCCTTGGAGAATCCTTTTTTTAACTTATAACACAGTGCTAAATTTATAAACTTTAACATCAATTTTGGCATTTTCTTTTATAAAATAAAGAACTGCTTGTATACATTAAAGTGAAAGTGAAGCTGCTCAGTTGTGTTCCACTCTTTGTGACCCCACTGACTGTAGCCTACCAAGCTCCTCAGTCCATGGGATTTTCCAGGCAAGAGTACTGGAGTTTGTTGCTATTTCCTTCTCTAGGGGATCTTCCCAACTCAGGGATTGAACTGGGGTATCCCACATTGCAGGCAGATGCTTTGCATTCCCGCATTGCATTGCGGACGCTTTACCGTCTGAGCCCCCAGGGAAGCGAAATTATCAATTAAAGGGTCACCTTCTGTCTTGGACACAACTTTATGTCTAACCTTGCAGCATAAAATCACTAGTTCTAAATCCAAAGTAGTGTTATTCTTTTATACAAATAGACATAATACTTAATAGGATAAAAGAAACCAGTAGTCATTGATTCTGAACACTGATTTTACTTTTCACTGAATTTACTTTGAAACTTATGAGGAAGAAAAATAAAAGAGGGAATAAAATTAATGATTAATGAATATCCTTTAAGAAGAGGCTATTGATTTCCTGTTACTTATGAAAAACTGAAAATGTTTATGACATTAATTAATTGGCTTAATTTTAGTTATATAGATATGCAGGTCTGGAGAAGGAAACGGCAACCCACTCCTGTGTTCTTGCCTGGAGAATCCCAGGGACGGCGGAGCCTGGTGGGCTGCTGCCTATGGGGTCACACACAGTCGGACATGACTGAGTGACTTAGCAGCAGCAGCAGGTCAGGAAGCAACAGTTAGAACTGGACATGGAACAACAGACTGGTTCCAAATAGGAAAAGGAGTATGTCAAGGCTGTATATTGTCACCCTGCTTATTTAACATATATGCAGAGTACATCATGAGAAACACTGGGCTGGAAGAAACACAAGCTGGAATCAAGATTGCCGGGAGAAATATCAATAACCTCAGATATGCAGATGACACCACCCTTATGGCAGAAAGTGAGGAGGAACTAAAAAGCCTCTTGATGAAAGTGAAAGAGGAGAGTGAAAAACTTGGCTTAAAGCTCAACATTCAGAAAACGAAGATCATGGCATCTGGTCCCATCACTCCATGGGAAATAGATGGGGAAACAGTGGAAACAGTGTCAGACTTTATTTTGGGGGGCTCCAAAATCACTGCAGATGGTGACTGCAGCCATGAAATTAAAAGATGCTTACTCCTTGGAAGGAAAGTTGTGACCAACCTAGATAGCATATTGAAAAGCAGAGACATTATTTTGCCAACAAAGGTCCATCTAGTCAAGGCTATGGTTTTTTCCAGTAGTCATGTATGGATGTGAGAGTTGGACTGTGAAGAAGGCAGAGAGCCAAAGAATTGATGCTTTTGAACTGTGGTGTTGGAGAAGACTTTTGAGAGTCCCTTGGGCTGCAAGGAGATCCAACCAGTCCATTCTGAAGGAGATCAGCCCTGGGTGTTCTTTGGAAGGAATGATGCTAAAGCTGAAAGTCCAGTACTTTGGCCACCTCATGTGAAGAGTTGACTCATTGGAAAAGACTCTGATGCTGGGTGGGATTCGGGGCAGGAGGAGAAGGGAACGACAGAGGATGAGATGGCTGGATGGCATCACCGACTCGATGGACGTGAATCTGAGTGAACTACAGGAGATGGTGATGGACAGGGAGGCCTGGCGTGCTGTGATTCGTGGGATCACAAAGAGTCGGACACAACTGAGTGACTGAACTGAATTGAACTAAAATGCTTTATAAATTACAGGAGAAACTCTGGTGAATGATATCTTTAAAAATCTTTAAAGGAATTTAAAGACAGAAGGCACAGACAAAAAGGCAGTAAAATATTTAGTAGGTATTTATATCTATTTATCGGAATAAATTCAGGAGGGAAGTCATAGATCCATGAGTTAAGTCTGCACATCAATAAACGTGCAAATCCAGGTGCTCATTTATTCTGCCAGTAACGTTGAACTGTATATATCTAGATTTGTCAGGGACAACCTAGACTAATGCCTGGTTTCTGGATGATTATAAATAACTTCCTCTTTCATTGCAGAATGTCGCAGTTTGAATATAAATTATACTTATTGATTTTATAAGTCCTTGACCGTGTATCATCTGGCTAGTAGTCTCTGACACAGGTGAAAGGGTTAATGAGTACCTGAATCTCCAAATATACAATTGGTGTTGTTTTTAGCCGCTATGTCATGTCTGACTCTTTGAGACACCATGGACTATAGCTAGCCAGGCCCCTCTGTCCATCGGATTTCCCAAAGCAAGAAATTGGAGTAAATTGCCGATTCCTTTCACAGGGCATCTTCCCAACCCAGGAATTGAACCCAAGTCTCTGTAGGCAGATTTTTTTTTACCACTGAGCCAACAGGGAAGCCCTTATGATATCAATTGTGTTTGTTCACTCACTGAGTCATGTCTGATGCTTTGTGATCCCATGGACTGCAGGACGTTAGGCTTCCTTGTCCTTCACCATCTCCCAGAGCTGGCTCAAAGTCATGTCCATTGAGTTGGTGATGCCATCCAACCATCTCCTCTGTTGCCCTCTTCTCTTACCTTCAATCTTTCCCAGCATCAGTCTTTTCCAATGGGTCGGTTCTGCATATCAGGTGGCCAAAGTACCGGCGCTTCAGCTTCACCATTAGTCCTTCCCATGAATATTCAGGGTTGATTTCCTTTAGGATCAGACTAGTTTGATCTCCTTGCTGTCCAAGGGATTCTCAAAAGTCTTCTCCAGCACCACAGCTCAAAAAAGTCATACATTTGAATCAGTTCTAATGAGGTGGATGAAACTGGAGCCTATTATACAGAGTGAAGTAAGCCAGAAAGAAAAACACCAATACAGTATACAAACACATATATATGGAATTTAGAAAGATGGTAATGATAACCCTGTATGCAAGACAGCAAAAGAGACACAGATGTATAGAACAGTCTTTTGGACTCGGTGGGAAAGGGAGAGGGTGGGATGATTTGGGAAAATGGCATTGAAACATTTATAATATCATATATGAAACGAATCGCTAGTCCAGGTTCGATGCATGATACTGGATGCTTTGGGCTGGTGCACTGAGATGACCCAGAGGGATGGTACGGGGAGGGAAGAGGGAGGGGGGTTCAGGATGGGGAACACGTGTATACCTGTGGCAGATTCATGTTGATGTATGGCAAAGCCAATACAATATTGTAAAGTAATTGACCTCCAATTAAAATAAATAAATTTATATTTAAAAAAATACGTCAATTCTTCAGCGCACAGCTTTCTTTACAGTCCAACTTTCATATCCGAACATGACTACTGGAAAAACTATAGCTTTGATAAGACATGTATTTGTCAGCAAAGACATCTCTGCTTTTTAATATGCTGTCTAGATTTGTCATAGCTTTTCTTCCAGGAAGTAAGTGTCTTTTAATTTCATGGCTGCAGTTACCATTCACAGTGATTTTGGAGCCCAAGAAAATAAAGTCTGTCTCTGTTTCTATTTTTTCCCCATCTATTTGCCATGTGATGGGACCAGATGCCATGATCCCAGTTTTCTGAATGATGGATTTTAAGATATGATTAGGAATGACTATACATGTCTTGAATCCTCAGTGATCCCTGAATCTAGGTAACTGTAGGGTTTGGGCAAATTAAACCTTTAGCCATAGACTACTTTTGAACTCTGGAATTCAGGGAATTTCATATATTTTTTCTGTGTGCAATGATACTAATTGTACATGTTCATAATAATGTACAATGATCTGTGAGTGAAAATGTTTAAAAAACAAGTAGAAAAAAAAAACATTCTGAGCTTGCACAGGATAATTCTTCATAGGTACTTCACTGGAGAGTATTGTGAAGACTCTAAACTTGGCAATCCTGCTACTCAGTTTAAATGGTTAGGAAAACTGAACTATAAGCAGTAAGTCTTATATCATTTCTGTCTTGTTTTGGCTGTAGTAATGAGACTGAGACCAAATTCAGTTATACTACAGAGCTTTGAATGCATATCTGTCATAAAGGCAGAATAAAGTTGCTCAGAGCATTGTGTTGTCTAAGGTAAATATTACATACTTAATAAGAGGAAGTATATTCTTTTCTAGCATGAATATTTACAAATGCAGTAACATTCCCTAGAGTGAGTCAGGATTATACATATTATTCATTTCTGGCAAGACTGTTAACATGCTTTAAGCACAAAAAGCAGCCTTGCGAAGATAAAAACATTTCTTAAGTTTCAGAGGAAAAATGGTGATGAAAGTAGTCACCTGAAGGAGATTCTTTATCAATATATTCTTGGGCCCATGTTTTATACTATTGAACTAGAAAAGCAGAAACAGAATCATTAGCATTTATAGGAAAGACAATGAGAAATATGATTTCTGCAAAACATTTTGGTTACTTTTAAAATTACTTTTAAGAGTACTTTTTCTTTGTTTAATTGAAAATTCAATCTAAATACTAATCCTCTTAAGTCCTCTCATCATTTTTGGCTTTTTCTGAAAATTACACTCCTATTGACAACATCCAGGCAGCCAAACTCAAACTGTGGATTCATAAAATATATTCTATGTTCATGCAATACTGAGTTATGATGTCAGCAATAAATTTAACAATTTAAAAACTTTAATATCCAAGTGTCTTAATTAATAAAAGACAACTACAGAGTTAATAAAATTTAAAATTGTATTAACACAATAAACTGGTTGTCAGCTAAATTTATGAGTTAACAACTTTGGTTTGCTCTTTATTTGAATCACATGAGTAAATATGAGTAAATATCTCATAAAAGTAAAAATCACATGAGTAAATATCTGTTATCTTTTTTCACATATACTTTGTTTCATAGATCCAACATGATGTGTCAAAGACACATTGATACAAAATACATTGTTTCTACCCTTGGTAAGCTTATGTGTATGTGCATGCTAAGTAGCTTCAATCATGTCTGACTCTTTGGGACTCTATGGACCGTAGCCTGCCAGGCTCCTTTGCCCATGGGATTCTTCAGGCAAGAATACTGGAGTGGGTTGCCATCCCTTCCTTCAAGGGATCTTCCTGGCCCCAGGATTGAACCTGCATCCCCTCTAGCTCCTGCATTGCAGGCAGCTTCTTTACCACTGAGCCACTAGGGAAGGCCTAGTAAGCTTACATGCCACAACAAATACGCCACTTGGGCACATTGATTTTCTTGAATTCAAGGTACTCGTGTAAGAATGACATTCCGACCCTCTTTGATCCCTTCTGAAAGCAGACGATAAATCTCTCACGTGGAAGAGAGTATACTCTCCCTGTATCAGAAGGGTGGAAGGCATGTTTATAACTAGAGATTCCAGAATTCAGAGCCTAGAAACTTTTAAAAACAAACCTTGTTACTTCAGTTTAGCCCCCTAAGTGCAAACCCATTTGTTTTGTCAATTGTTCAAAAATTTATTGTTTCTTTGTCTAAAAGGTACAAAAGCTTCCTGCTTTTACTTCCTCAAGATTCCAATTTTTATGGAGCTCTCATATATATATAAATAATTAAATATATTTTTCTCCTGTTAATCTGTTTTATGTCAATTTAATTATTAGACCAGCCAAAAAACTTAGAAGATAAGGGAAAATTTTCCTCCCTATAATACAGAACGATTTATTTAAAAACAATTCGTAATTTATTAAGCCCTCCTTCTTTTGTTAAATGTTTATTTTTACATTTATATTTCTACTTCTTTGTGATTTTTTTTTTACTAGTAGGAAATTTACTGGGTCAAACGATACAATATTTAAAGTGTCCCAATAAATATTCCTAACACTTTTGCCTGGAAAATCCCATGGACGGAGGAGCCTGGTTGGCTGCATTCCATGGGGTCACTAGAGTCGGACAAGACTGAGCGACTTCACTTTCACTTTTCATTTTCACGCATTGGAGAGGGAAATGGCAGCCCACTCCAGTATTCTTGCCTGGAGAATCCCAGGGACGAGGGACCCTGGTGGATTGCCATCTATGGGGTCGTACAGAGTCAGACACGACTGAAGCGACTTAGCAGCAGCAGCAGCAGCAAAATGTTTTTTAAACTTCAAACAAATTTAAATTCCCACCATCAATATATATGAGAATTTCATCTTGTAATAGCCTCACCAGTATCAATATTATGTATTTTTCATCACTACTATTTGACAGGTAAAAATTTCCATTTATAATTTTTGCATTTCTTCATTTACTAATAAAAGCAGCTTTCTTAATAACTGTAAGTAGCTTTTATTTTCTCTTTATAAATTTTTTATGTTCTGTACCATTAATAATAATTTTAGTGCTTTTCATATTGATTTCTTTATATTAATAGATTAAGACCAATTTACCTATTTTTATACTTGTTATAAAAAATTACCTTTTAAATCTGTTTATGTTAGATATATTGAGAATTTAAATATTTGAGTGTGCATGTGTGTGCCCATGTGCATGCAAGATCTGATCTTTGCTTTTGAAATTTTTCTATTGCTCTCTGGATTACTAACATTTTACTATCTCTAGATTCAAAAGAACTTGCCTATGGCGTTCTTCAAAGTTACATAATGGTTTCAGACATACAGACGCACACACATATGTGTGTGTATACATGAGAAAGAAAAAGAGAAGCAGAGAGTCCTTTTAAACTCATGGACCTAGTTTCAAAAAAGAAGAGGAAGTGACCACCCACAAGGCTAAAGTACAACAAAAGCAAGGATGACTGTCTAATGTGACAAGTGCATTCCTGGATTTCTATTTAAAAATAGAACAACTTTAAATTTCTTGTCTTGTCTTTTGTGAATTTGAGAAAGTCTTCCTATCACCAGGCCTAATAATATATGGATTTAACTCAATTGTGTATTGCAGACAAAAGAAATGTAGATCTCCCCAAAGAGAGAGTATCTTTGAGGTAGGCCACATACCATATTTTTCTCCAACCTATCTAATTTGATGGTATGCAGTATTAATCACACATTGTTTACTAAATCTCCATATTTTATAAAGTAGAACTATATAGCAAACATTAACATATAAGGAAATTACTAATTTCTCTATTATCATTTTCCTAGAAAATCTGTCCTTCATTTTTTTAACTAAATATCTTGTATTTTTTAAATACAGATAGTAACAACAGATCTCATTTCACATCTCCGAAATAATCACTCCTAAACTTTTAGTATTTAGCTTCCCAGCTGCTTTCTCCAAACCAAGAAATAGCATTTATGATCTAAATAACATTTATAATTTATTTAAGTATTCATACTGGTTAAATCAGAATCTGTTATACAGTTCAACTAACAAACTTGCTACAGATTATTGTAATACTGAAAGTCACTCAGTCATGTCCGACTCTTTGTGACCCCCCATGGACTCTATACAGTCCATGGAATTCTCTCAGCCAGAATACTGGAGTGGGTAGCTTATCCCTTCTCCAGCAAATCTTCCTGACCTAGAAATCAAACCATGATCTCCTGCATTGCAGGTGGATTCTTCACCAACTGAGCTATCAGGGAAGCCCTCAATTAACAAACTTGCCACAAGTTATTGTAATAGATACTATACATCTACCTATTCAATGCCCATTTTCAAGTGTGTTCTTTGCTGTCCTTTTCTCCTATAGGGATAGAAATGCACCAAACTTGATTTTCCAGACTTCCTTGTGGTTAGGGATAGCTATGACTCCAAGTTCTGACTAATGAAATCTAAACAAAAATTCGCTGGTTATAGTTCACTAAAAGTTTTTTTTCTTTGCCAATGAAAAGGAACAAATCAGGCTATAATTGCTATTTTATTGTACACCCTTTTCTATGTCTTGAAAACAGATATGTTGCCCGGGTGTGCCAGTATCACTGCTATCAGAAGGAAGAAGCCAAGAATCTTTGCATGAGAGGGCAGCAACGGCGAGAGACACAAAAGTGATGAGTTATCACTGAATAGGTCAACTGCCTCCAGCAAGATTTTACTTCCATTCTCATTACATGAGGAAAATAACCTTTACTGTGTCTAAGGAACTCAATCAGATTTTCTGTTACTTTTAGTCCAATGCATTCCTAACCGGTAGAATTATTTACTCATCTTTATTCTCTCCATTTTTAGACATAATTCCTTGGGATCTTCTTTATGGTTCAGAAGACAAAGACAGCTATTGAACATTTGTCTTAGTTAAATGAGTAAGGAAGATTTATGCAATTCTTTCTTGGGCCTCAAATTCCCCCAAGTTAACCTTACCTCACTGTGATCATATATTTGGTAATTTTTAAACTTAAGTATGTTAATCCTCTATTTAGGTCAAGAGAGGAAAATGAAAACAAAACTTTCTAAGGTGAAGTAAGTAACTTTAAATTTAAAATATTAAATGAAAATACTAGACATAAATGCAAGGCTTTTATTTTATTTTTTTGCAGTGACTCATTTAGTCTGTCAACCATTTATTTGAAAGTCTTTGACATGATACCTGTATCTCAGGAAAGATGTGGCAAATAATATTTTTTGTGTTATTTCCTCCCTTCCTTTCTATTGATCTTCAACTATTATTTTAATGTGGGCTGAACTCTGACAAGCATTATGAAAGTGGATCTAAATTGGATTATAGTTCTCTATTTTAGTAGGTACAAGAAAGTGTCTCAGACCACAAAGGACTGATCATTTGTGTGCAGGAAAAAAAACAAAAACAAAAAACAATCTCCTACTTATATATAACCCACAGGGGGGAAAAATATAAGATGAAAGAGAGAGAATATACTACATTTATTTAAGCTGACTTGTGGAACCATTTGTTAATTACCTTTCCAACCAATGGAATATTCACAGGTATAGGAACCAATGCTCACACTTCGAATAAGCAAACAAATGTAACAACAAAAAGAAATGCAGTCAACTAATTTTCACTTAAGAAGCAGATTAAACTCATATTTCAACATTAAAATAACAAATTGTGGTGGTTACAAATCATTAACTACAGATTTCAATACTTCTGCCTCTGCTTCTGTTTCATGACAAGACCTCTTTATTCATATTTATTTCTAATGGAGAATGGAATATAAACTGGCCTTACACATAAATGACTTTATTTATATGCAAATCATCTCATGGAAATCTCTGGTAACATACTTATGGACAGGCCCACCTTTTCAAAACAACAAGCCAAATATCACATTTTAAATTCTTTCTTTACTTTTTTAAAAATATCATATTTTACCATATTTTCAGCTCATTCTCACTTCTTTTCCAGGGATTTGTGCAGTAAAACAAGACAAGGCTAAAAAATATGCTATATAAATAAGGATCAGTCTTTTATCTTCATAGCTCAAATAAGTTTAATTTTACAGTCCTCTTCTATGGCACCGATCTACTCAGTCTTTGCCAACTGCTTTTGCATTGGATTTACGAAGTTTTCAAGCAACAGTCAAAGCAAAAGCTAAACATTTGGAATAAGTTTTGTTCAGTTCAGTTCAGTTCGGTCACTGAGTCGTGTCTGACTGTTTGAGATCCCATGGACTGCAGCACTCCAGGCCTCCCTGTCCATCACCAACTCTCCGAGTTTAATCAAACTCATGCCCGTTGAGTCGGTGATGGCATCCAACCATCTCATCTTCTGTTTTCCCCTTCTCCTCCTGCCTTCAATCTTTTCCAGCATCAGGGTCTTTTCCAATGAGTCAGTTCTTCTCATCAGGTGCCCAAAGTATTGGACTTTCAGCTTCAACATCAGTCATTTCAATGAATATTCAGGACTGATTTCCTATAGGATGGACTGGTTGGATCTCCTTGCTATCCAAGGGACTCTCAAGAGTCTTCTTCAACACCACAGTACAAAGGCATCAATGCTGACACTCAGCTTTCTTTATAGTCCAACTCTCACATCCATATAGAAGCAATCCATATTAACTTGGGATGCTAGCATTTTACTTATCTAATTAAATTTTACTTAGTTTTGCATTGAAGGGCTTCCCTCATAGCTCTCTGGTAAAGATCTGCCTGCAATGCAGGAAACTCCAGTTTGATTCCTGGGTCAGGAAGATCCACTGGAGAAGCAATAGGCTACCCACTCCATTATTCTTGGGCTTCCCTTGTGGCTCAGCTGGTAAAGAATCCTCCCACAATGCGGGAGACCTGGGTATGATCCCTGGGTTGGGAAGATCCCCTGGAGAAGGGAAAGGCTACCCACTCTAGTATTCTGGCATGGAGAATTCCAGGGACTATACAGTCCATGTGGTTGCAAAGAGTCGAACATGACTGAGCAACTTTCACTTTTCACTTTCACTTTGAAGTGAAAGTCACTCAGTTGTGTCTGACACTTTGCCACTCCATGAACTATAGCCCACCAGGCTCCTCAGTCCATGGATAAACCTGGCAAGAATACTGGAGTAGGTTGCCATTTCCTTCTCCAGGTGATCTTGGACCTAAGGATAGAATCCAGGTCTTCTACATTTTAGGCAGATTCTTTACCTTCTGAGCTACCAGGGAATTGTAGCAACTGGAGAACTATAAAATCTGACCACTTGCCATATTCACTGACAGAATTTTTTTTAGGTAATATTAAAATTTCGATAATTAACACTATTATATGCACTTATATAAAAATTGATCATGATTTCATTTTCTCACTAAGATTAAAATGCCTCACTAAACTGTTTTGTGAAACAAAACTAAAAGCCTTAAATATTCTTTTTACCCCTAATATTAAAAAATAATAAATTTCCAACTATTTAAAATTATTTCTAAGTGAAAAAAAATCTATCTTTGAAGAATCCTTCTCCTTTCTTCGGATTTATAGTATGGGAATATTAATCAAATTAAATTACTTTATCTAAGGACATAAAGCTTTATCATTTAGGTCAGGGTTGGTGAACTATGGCCTGTGGGCCAAATCCAGCCAATATCTGTTTTTGTAAATAAAGTTTTATTAGCACACAGCCATTATTCTTTCATTTCTGTATTGTCCAGGGCTGCTTTCCTGTTGCAAGGGCAGAGTTTAGTAGTCTAACAGAGAATAAATAGCCTACACAGCCATATAGTTTACGATACTTACTATCTGACCTTTTACAGAAAAACATTAGATTGTTAGGGGACACATGAACAGATCTGAAATCTACCTACATAGAATTTTCACATTTTTTATTTGGAAGAAATATTGGAAAACGTCCTGTTTATGTCATGAAAAAGCTTTGGTACAGTACAGCAAACTACAGTGAGGGTCTAATTTCATTAAAATTTCTGGCCAGAATCCGAATGAGAACCAGGAGCTGAATACCCTCAGTCTCATGTCCATCTACCACATTATACCTTCCTCTCTAGCAACATACACCTCACCTTACAGTTTTCCTTTATTAAGCTTTGTGACAGAATTATAACAAAAGATAGAATTATATAGAAAATAGCTTTTATATATTGGAGAAGGAAATGTCAACCCACTCCAGTGTTCTTGCCTGGAGAATCCCAGGGAAGGGGGAGCCTAGTGGGCTGCCATCTCTGGGGTTGCACAGGGTCGGACACGACTGAAGCGACTTAGCAGCAGCAGCAGCTTTTATATATCATGCAAAATTCTACAACTTAAAGATAGTTTTATTTTACATTTTTACAAATATATTAGTAAATAAATTTAAATGCTTAAATTGTTTATTGAAAATTTTCTTAAGTATAACAATGTTTAATATCTTTATATATTTTAGTAAGTTATTACAAAAGAAAAGTGTTCTACCATGAATATGTTGCACCGCAAACCTTTTTTGTCTAGGTATACATATCCTGTTTAAACAGAAGGCATTTAGTGAAGCATCACAAAAATTTAACTTAAAAGTACATCCCTGGGCTTTCTATTCAGTTCCATTGATCTATATTTCTGTTTCTGTGCCAGTACCATAGTGTTTTGGTTGCTGTAGCTTTGTAATAGCATAGTAAGAAGTAAGGGAGCCTGATTCTGCTGGGTCCATTTTTCTGTCTCAAGATTTGGGGTCTTTTTCACTTCCATACAACTTTTTGTTGTTGTTCTAGTTCTGTGAAAAATGACATTGGTAGTTTGACAGGGATTGGATTGAATCTGTAGATTGCCTTGGGTAAAAGAAAAAAAGATTAATCACACAGTTGTGTTCAGCTCTTTGGTACCCTATGGACTGTAGCCTGTCAGGCTCCTCTGTCCGTGGAATTTTCCAAGCAAGAATACTGGAGTAGGTAGCTATTCCCTTCTCCAGAGGTTCTTTGCAATACAGGAATTGAACCCAGCTCTCCCACAGTCACCATGGAGGTGGTTCAGATGGTAGGTAAAGAATCTACCTGCAATGTAGGAGACTAGGTTTGATCCCTGGGTTGGAAAGATCCCCTGGAGAAGGGAGTGGGTGGCAACCCATTCCAATATTCTTGTCTAGAGAATTCCATGAAAAGAGAAGCCTGGTGGACTACAGTCCATGGGGTCACAAATCAGACACATTAGACTGCCTTGGCTAGTAACAATATTGATTCTTACCAATCCAAGAACAAGGTACAGAAGTTGCCTACATGTGAATGAGCTCCATTCTGAGAGTGCATTCATAGTCTGGTTTGTAAGTCCAAGAAAGTTAGCCTAGGTATCCAACTGACACAATTGGCTATATAATACTATACTGTAATAGGTTTATACTTTTCACAAAAATAATACATAAAAATAAAAAAAAATAAAGGAAACATTTTAATTCATACAGTACCTTGAAAAATACAGTAATTAAGTACAACAACTAGCATACAGGAGCTGGCATTGACTGAACAGGCAAGAAGAGTTACTGACTAGAGGAGTGAAAGGAGGTGGGAGATAGAGCTGAAGGATCATCCGCAATAGGAGACAGAGGGCAAGTATACCTGATGTTGATGGCACAACTTCTGGCTTCTTGCTGGATTCAGTTCCATCTACCCTCTTGAAAAAAAAAACAATTCAGTGATATTTGGGGACTAGCTCTTTTTTTTTTTTTCTCATCATAGATGACATGGTAGCACTCAATGGCATTATGAATGGCTGCTGAAACATTTGTGTACTGTACATTAGGGTTTTGTGTCTCAGAAACTAACAGTGCCTCCTTCTGTTCAGTTCAGTTCAGTTCAGTTCAGTAACTCAGTTGTGTCCCACTCCTTGCGACCCCATGGACCGCAGCATGCCAGGCCTCCCTGTCTATCACCAATTCCTAGAGTTTACCCAAACTCGCCTCCGTTGAGTTGGTGATGACATCAAACCATCTCATCCTCTGTCATCCCCTTCTCCTTCCACTTCAATCTTTCTCAGCATCACAGTCTTTTCAAATGAGTCAAATCTTTGCATCAGGTGGCCAAAATATTGGAGTTTCAGCTTCAACATCAGTCCTTCCAATGAACACTCAGGACTGATCTCCTTTAGAATGGACTGGTTGGATCTCCTTGCAGTCCAAGGGACTCTCAAGAGTCTTCTCCAACACCACAGTTCAAAAGCATCAATTCTTTGGTGCTCAGCTTTCTTTATAGTCCAACTCTCACATCCATACATGACTACTGGAAAAATCATAGCCTTGACTATATGGACTGTTGTTGGCAAAAATAATGTCTCTTCTTTTTAATATGCTACCTAGGTTGGTCATAGCTTTTATTTCAAGGAGCAAGTGTCTTTTAATTTCATGGCTGCAATCACTATCTGTGGTGATTTTGGAGTCCCCCCAAAAGTAAAGTCTGTCACTGTTTCCACTGTTTCCCCATCTATTTTCCATGAAGTAATACAAAAGGATGCCATGATCTTAGTTTTCTGAATGCTGAGCTTTAAGCCAACTTTTTCACTCTCCTATTTTATTTTCATCAAGAGGTTATTTAGTTCTTCACTTTCTGCTATAAGGGCGGTGTTACCTATATATGTGAGGTTATTGATAGGTCTCCCAGCAGTCTTGATTCCAGCTTGTGCTTCATCCAGCAGGGCATTTTTGCATAATGTACTCTGCATATAAGCAGGGTGACAGTATATAGCCTTGATGTACTCCTTTTCCTATTTGGAACCAGTCTGTTGTTCCATGTCCAGTTGTAACCGTTGCTTCCTGATCTGCATACAGGTTTCTCAAGAGGCAGGTCAGATGGTCTTGGATTCCCATCTCTTTCAGAATTTTCCACGTTATTGTGATCCACACAGTCAAAGGCTTTGGCATAGACAACAAAGCAGACATAGATATTTTTCTGGAATTCTCTTGCTTTTTGATGATCCAATGAATGTTGACAATTTTAACTCTGGTTCCTCTGCCTTTTCTAAAACCAGCCTGAACATCGGGAAGTTCACAGTTCACGTATTGTTGAAGCCTGGCTTGGAGAATTTTGAGCATTACTTTGCTAGCCTGTGAGATGAATGCAATTGTGCGGTAGTTTGAGCATTCTTTGGCATTGCCTTTCTTTGGGACTGGAATGAAAACTGCCCTTTTCCAGTCCTGTGGCCACTGCTGAGTTTTCCAAATTTGCTGGCATGTTGAGTGCAGCAATTTCATGGCATCATCTTTTAGGATTTTAAATAGCTCAACTGGAATTCCATCACCTCCACTAGCTTTGTTCATAGTGATGCTTCCTAAGGCCCACTTGACTTCACATTCCATGATGTCTGGCTCTACGTGAGTGATCACACCATCATGATTATCTGGGTAGTGAAGATCTTTTTTTGTATAGTTTTTCTGTGTATTCTTGCTATCTCTTCTTAATATCTTCTGCTTCTGTTAAGTCCATACCATTTCTGTCCTTTATTGAGCCCATCTTTGTATGAAATGTTCCCTTGGCATCTCTAATTTTCTTGAAGAGATCTCTAGTCTTTCCCATTCTATTGTTTTTCTCTATTTCTTTCACTGATCACTGAGGAAGGCTTTTATATCTCTCCTTGCTATTCTTAGTGCCTCCTTAAATAAAAATAATCTTCTTGCCATTTGCTGCATCATAAGTGTCTCCAGTTCTTCAGTTACTTCTTCTTTTTGTCTTTCTCCACCTTCTCTCTGTGCCTCTAATTCCATCAGGTCTTTATTAGTAAGCTCATCATGTTGCACAGCAACAGTATTGTAAAGTAAAGAAAAGCACAGCCGCTTATTGTGGCTGCATGTACATGACAATTTAAGCCAGACATGTGAAATAACTTATGTGATTGGACATGTGAATGCACATTCACATCCTTGAAAGTTCACAAATTGATAGTTCATGTGTGGGAAACTTCCCATATATCTTTCTGTTTGTGTTGTTTTCCATTTTTTTCATCAGCATTTTACAGTTTTTAGAGTACAGCCCCTTGACTCATTGATAGGTTTACCCTAGGTATTTTATTCTTTCAGATGTGATGGTAAATGAGATTGTTTCCTTAATTTTCTTTATGATCTTTGTTTACTGTATAGAAATACAACATGTTTCTGCATATTAATTTCGTATCCTGCAACTCTACTGAATTTGTTGATGAGCTTTAGTAGTTTTCTGGTAGTGTTTTAGATTTTCTGTGTATAGTGGCCTGTCATCTGCAAATAGTAACAGTTTACTTCCTTTCCAGTTTGGGTCTCTGTTATTTCTTTTTATTCTCTGATTGCTGTGGCTAAGACTTCCAAAACTATGCTGAATAAAAGTGGTGAGAGTGGGCATAATTCTCTTCTTCTTGTCCTTAGAGGAAATCCTTTTGGCTTTTTGCCAGTGAGTACAAGGCTTGCTGTGGGTCTATTGTATACAGCCTTTATTATGTTATGTTCCCTCTATGTCCTCTTTCTGAAGAGTTTTTATAAATGCATTTTGAATTTTATCAAATGCTTTTTCTGCATCTACTGTGAAGATCATGTGGAACAATATAAAAAGCCCAGAAATAAACCCATACACCAATGGTCAATCTACAACAAAGGAGGGAAGAATATATAATGTAGAAACAACCATCTTAGCAACAAGTGGTGCTGGGAATACTGGACAGCCACATGCTTAAAAATGCAATTAGAAAATTCTCTAACATCACATAAAAAAATAAACTCAAGATGGATAAAAGATATAAATGTGAGACTAAACACTATAGAAACTCCTACAGAAAACACAGGCAGAACACTTTTTGACATATATTACACAAACAGTTTTTGGATTCATCACTTAAGAGTAATTAAAATAAAAACAAAAATAAATGAATGAGACCTAATTAAACTTTAAAGTTTTTGCACAGCAAATGAGATATAAACAAAATGAAAAGACAACCTACAGAATGGGAAAAAAGATTTGCAAATGATGCAACCGATAAGGGCTTAATTTTCAAACATACAAACAACATATAACTCAACCTCAAAACAAAAAAATAACCCAATAAAAAAACTTGCAGAAGATCTAAATAGACATTTTTACAAAGAAGACTACAGATGGCCAACAGGCACATGAGAAAATGCTCAACATCACTAATTATTAGAGAAACACAGATCAAAACAACAATGAGATATCACCTCACCCTAGTGAGACTGGCCATTGTCAAAAAGTCTACAAATAATAAATGCTGGAATTTAGAGAAAGCGGACTCCTCCTACACCGTTGTTGTTTAATCACTTAGTTGTGTTCGACTCTTTTGTGATCCCATGGACTGTAGCCCACCAGGCTCCACTGTCTATGAGATTTTCTGGGCAAGATTCAGGAGTGGGTTGATATTTCTTCCTCCGGGGGTAATGTAAACTGGTCCAGCCAGTATGGAGACCAATATGGATGTTCCTTTAAAACTAAAAACAGAGTTACCATATGATCCTGCAATATCATTCTTGGCCATATATCCAGAGAAAACTATAATTTGAAAAGATACAGGTATCCTAATTTTTCACTGTAGTGCTATTTACAATAGCAAAGACATGGAAGTAACCTAAATGTCTGTTGGCAGATGAATGGATGAAGAAAAGGTGGTATAAATATAAAATGCAATATCACTCAGTCATAAAAGATAAAAAATGTCCTTTGCAGCAACATGCATGAACCTAGAAATTATCATACTAAGTAAGCCAAAGACAAATATCATATTATATCACTTATATGTGGGATCTAAAGAAAAAGATACAAATAAACCTATTTAAAAAACAGAAAAAGACTCACAAAAAACAAACTTATGGGTGTTAAAGGGGAAAGGAGGAGAAAGATAAATTGAGGTGTTGGGATTAACATATACACACTACTGCTGCTGCTGCTAAGTCGCTTCACTTGTGCCCGACTCTGTGCGACCCCATGGATGCCTGTCTACAAGGCTCCTCTGTCCCTGGGATTCTCCAGGCAAGAACACTGGAGTGGGTTGCCATTTCCTTCTCCAATGCATGAAAGTGAAAAGTGAAAGTGAAGTTGCTCAGTTGTGTCTGACTCTTCGAGACCCCATGGAATGCAGCCTACCAGGCTCCTCCGTCTATGGGATTTTCCAGGCAAGGGTACTGGATTGGGTCACCATTGCCTTCTCCAACATATACACACTACTATATATAAAAATAAATAACCAACAAAGACCCTTTATACGGCACATTGAACTATACTTATTATTTTGTAATAACTTACAAAGGAAAAGACTCTGAAAAATGTGTGTGTGTATATATATATGCATACATATCGTATATAATATGTATGCATACATATTACAATCACTATGTTATATACCTGAAACTAGGAAGACAATGTATATCAACTGTACTTCAATAAAATTTTTAAATATATATATTTTTTATTTTTTTAATTTAATTTTAATTTTAATTTTTACTTTATTTTACTTTATAATACTGTAATGGTTTTGGCATACATTGACATGAATCCACCACAGGTGTACATGAGCTTCCAAAAATGAACCCCCCCTCCCACCTCCCACCCCACATCATCCCTCCGGATCATCTCCGTGCACCAGCCCCAAGCATCCTGCATCCTGCATCGAACATAGACTGGCGATTCATTTCTTACATGATAGTATACGTGTTTCAATGCCATTCTCCCAAATCACCCCACCCTCTCCCTCTCCCACAGAGTCCAAAAGTCCGTTCTACACATCTGTGTTTCTTTTGCTGTCTTGCATACATGGTCATCATTACCATCTTTCTAAATTCCATATATATTTGTTAGTATACTGTATTGGTGTTTTTCTTTCTGGCTTACTTCACTCTGTATGATCAGCTCCAGTTTCATCCATCTCATCAGAACTGATTCAAATGTATTCCTTTAAATAGCCGAGTAATACTCCATTGTGTATATGTACCACAGCTTTCCTATCCATTCATCTGCTGATGGACATCTAGGTTGTTTCCATGTCCTGGCTATTATAAACAGTGCTGCAATGAACATTGGGGTACATGTGTCTCTTTCTATTCTGGTTTCCTCGGTGTGTATGCTCAGCAGTGGGATTGCTGGGTCATAAGGCAGTTCTATTTGCAATTTTTTTAAGGAATCTCCACACTGTTCTCCATAGTGGCTGTACTAGTTTGCATTCCCACCTACAGTGTAAGAGGGTTCCCTTTTCTCCACACCCTCTCCAGCATTTATGCTTGCAGACTTTTGGATCGCAGACATTTTGACTGGTGTGAAGTGGTACCTCATTGTGTTCTTGATTTGCATTTCTCTAATAATGAGTGACGCTGAGCATCTTTTCATGTGTTTGTGGAGAATCTGCATGGACAAAGGAGCCCGGCAGGCTGGCTGCAGTCCATAGGACTGCAAACAGTCTGACACGACTGTAGTGAGTTAGCATGCACACATATGGTTCCAGTCAGGTTCTAGAGGAGGAAATAATATCAAAGAAGAGAGTGGGAGGGTCCAGATAGATCTCGGAGAAGGATATTTTAATAAAAATTTAAAAGTGGATCCCTTCATTTAATCATGTCTTCCTTTATTCAACACATTTATGAATATTCCTAGGTGCTGCTACTGCTAAGTCACTTCAGTCATGTCCGACTCTGTGCGACCCCATAGACGGCAGCCCACCAGGCTCCCACATCCCTGGGATTCTCCAGGCAAGAACACTGGAGTGGGTTGCCATTTCCTTCTCCAATGCCTGAAAGTGCAAAGTGAAAGTGACGTTGCTCAGTCGTGTCTGACTCTTCGCGACCCCATGGACTGCAGCCCACCAGGTTCCTCTGTCCATGGGATTTTCCAGGCAAGAGTACTGGAGTAGGGTGCCATTGCCTTCTAGGTGCTAGGCACTGTATTGACCTCAGGATACATTAATGAATTTGATTTATTTCTAACTACAAAGCAAGAACCATTTAGAATTGTTGTGTCAACACTTTTAAACATTTGTCATTTCAAGTACCTTGAGATGTTTTATAAATCCCCAGAAACACACCTTTAAGCAATTCTCATGATATAGGTATAGTCATTAATAAATATAAATTGATTCTGCATAGCAATTAATATTGCCTTTTAAACCAAAATGCTGATTATACAGAGTATTTTAAAATTGACTAAGGTGAAGATGTAAAATAAAATATTAAACTGTAAATATTAGCTAGGTTTGCTATGGAATTTTATGTGCACCTTAACATATTCATTTAGACTAGTTAGAAAGTGGTTCATGAATTATTAAAAACATAGCTTAAAAATATTCAATTATTCAGTTTTTCTTCCATTCATCCATTCAATAAACACATCATGGGTTCCAAGTATGAGCTGGGTTCTATTCTAGGCACAGAGAATATAGCAAATAAACATGACAGAAGTCCTTGCTTACATGGAGTTCACATGAAAGCTGGTGAAAAACAGAAAAGAAACGTTTCAGTAAAATGGAAATGATGATAAGTGTCATGAAAGAAAGAGCGGAAGAGAATGCAGTCAGGAGTGGTGACTACATGAAAAGTTCAAATTTTAACTGAAGTGGTCATGAAAAGTCTCTGTAACCTAATGCCACTAGAGCAAAGAACTGAAGGAGGTAACAAAAGGACAGAGGCCGTGGGGCAAGAATGTGCCTGGGGTGTTTGAGCAAAAGCAAAACAGATCCCATGGTTGGCTGGAACAGCTGGAGTTTTGTGAAATACATTTCTTTTGGAGTTGACAATATGTGTATATCTGAAGAAGTGTAACAGAATAAATGCATTTTAAATTTGAATTTTTTCTTTATTAAATATATCTTTTAATATTTTTCTCAGTTTATAAAATGTGCCCTATTATAAAAATATGTATATTAATGAGTCATAAAAATACTTGTTTCAATTTTAAGATTTAACATTTTGAAAGACCTAAGAACACTTTCTATTTAACAACAGACTTCTGTGTTTCAATATCCTCCTTTGATAGACTGACCCCTTCAATTCAGGCAAGACATTGTAGTGATGGCCAGCAAAGTTCATGTGCTCTGAGGACAGGTTGAAAGTCTCCTGGAATTTATATGTTTACTGTGGTTGCTCATCATATTTTGTAGAGACTGATAAAATGCTATCTTAATCTTTGTATTTAATCTTCATTTTCTGAGTAAGGTATGCTTCTAATTTGCCATAGGTAGAGAACAAAATGAATGGTTTGAATAAGTTACAACTAAATAATTAGAATTTTATAACTACTGCTGCTAACTCTGGGCCCAGGTTTAAAAAGGCAATGTGTCTTAATGTTTAAATAGCACAGACTTCCGGAACCTGAATACCTGACTACAAACTCTGGTTTGTCCATTTCTTAACTCCATGATACTGATGTTTTACTTAGTCTCTTTTTTGTCGGTTTCCTTGACTGGAAAATGTGTGTAATGATACCTTACTGGGTTGGTTTGTAATATGATTTAAGGACAGTGTCTGACGCAATGTTTTTAATGTTATCTCATTAAATGAAAGTTGAACTGCATCTTTCCTAAAACCAACCAGAACTCCAAAGAACAGATTCTTTCTTGAAACATTTTCTCTGTGATAAAATCATAAAGTCAAGTAGGAAATAGCTTAAGAAGCTGCTATCTAAGAAATGTCTGAAGAGAGAAAGGGCCATGGATTGAAGGGACAAAAAAATAAATGAAGGACTAGTTAAGAATTTTGTGATTTATAACATCTTTGGGTTTTTAAGGCTGTATTCAGATTAGGTGTAATGGTTCACTTTTGCATTCTACCATGAGAAAAGTTGATAGACATTTTAATATCTGGCATGTGGTGGTAGAGATTTAGTACCTGAGGCACCTAGTATCTCATCCACCGTGAGGGTACCAAGATTCTGATTCATACGTGAATTCACTTCCTGCTTTGAGACTAGTAAAGCTGTTCTCTGAAGTCTCCTTTTCATATACCTGCCCTCATTTAACCTGATGCATAACCCTCACTGCCTTCCCTGCTTTTTTACCTGAACTAATCATTATTTATACACCTCTATTTTCTAATATTTCTTCCAGGTATTCTGTTAAGATAAAACACAGCTTTATGATGCCTTTTCCTATCAACACTAGACTATCTGTTTCAAGGTAGTAATTAACTTCCTGCTTAATCTGTCACACTTAATTTGAAATTGGGCACACAAGGCTATTAAAAACTGTGGTTGTGGTGTTTGCATCTGGCTGAGACACTAGCCACTGGCAGCCTTGATTTACCACTCTTCATTTAAATTCCTGTGCCAATGATTTTAGTTCTTAAATGCTGTGACTGGCATTTATGGATTTCAAAATCAAAGTGAAACTAAGCTACAGTTAAGAACTCAACAGCTCAGATCGATGAAAAACAGCTTTATAACTGAATACCCTGCAGTTAAATCTTAGGGGCTTGACCAAATAGTGCTTAGTGCTCAGAGATGTTGCTGTGGGAAGACAAGCGTCCCATTCTAATGACTGTTTATAAATCACAATCAAACTATGCATCTTGTAACAGTTTCATGTAAATTTGCTCCCAGATGGAAACTATTTTTTGCTAAGCCTGTTTCCTTAAAAGAACAACTCCCTAAAATTAAGCTTCTCCTTCTGACAAATCTCATCTTTGACATTCAAATCTTTTTATCCAACATTGCTCATGTTTGAAGAAGTAGAATATAACACTGCTACTAAGACCTTCTCCATAACACTGCATGAAAATTGCTTCCTAAATTGAATGAGCATAATTCTATAACTTTCTTATTAAAGGCTGACTGTGGTGCACATTTTGATTCACTGAAAGCTTCTTCAGATATGAACATGGAGAATTAGGCTTTTTCTACAACTCTACCAGAAACAAACTGTGAAAATTTGTTCCTCCTGCACGGCTTCATAATCTCAAAGCTCAACCCTTCTTAATATGGTCAGGCCAAATGTTCTTCTTTCTTTTATAGTAAAGCTCCTCCACAAAGCACTCCAGCTCATTAAGCATCTCTCCTCTGAACTAAAGCATTCACATCTGATTCTTGTAACTTGAATGCTTAACTTAAAAATATGCTTTTATTTATCACTTGCCTTTTTCAGTCTGCTAAACTTGTCTCCCCAATTACAGTAAGTAAGGTATTTGAGGAAGCCACACTAATTTCTCCCTTCCTTATCAATACTACATGATAAGCCACTGTACTGATCATTCATTCAGTTCAGTTCAGTTCAGTCGCTCAATTGTGTCTGACTCTTTGAGACCCCATGAATTGCAGCACGCCAGGCCTCCCTGCCCATCACCAACTCCCGGAGTTCACTCAGACTCATGCCCACCGAGTTGGTGATGCCATTCAGCCATCTCACCCTTTGTTGTCCCCTTCTCCTCCTGCCCCCAATCCCTCCAAACATCAGAGTCTTTTCCAATGTGTTAACTCTTCGCATGAGGTGGCCAAAGCATTGGAGATTCAGCTTTAGCATCAGTCCTTCCGAAGAACACCCAGGGCTGATCTCCTTTAGAATGGATTGGCTGGATCCTCTTTGCAGTCCAAGGGACTCTCAAGAGTCTTCTCCAACACCACAGTTCAAAAGCATCAATTCTTCAGCGCTCAGCCTTCTTCACAGTCCAACTCTCACATCCATACATGACTACTGGAAAAACCATAGCCTTGACTAGATGGACCTTAGTCGGCAAAGTAATGTCTCTGATTTTGAATATGCTACCTAGGTTGGTCATAACTTTTCTTCCAAGGAGTAAGCATCTTTTAATTTCATGGCTGCAATCAACATCTGCAGTGAGTTTGGAGCCCAAAAAAATGAAGTCTGACATTGTTTCCACAGTTTCCCCATCAATTTGCCATGAAGTGATGGGACCAAATGCCATGATCTTCGTTTTCTGAATGTTGAGCTTTAAGTCAACTTTTCACTCTCCTCTTTCACTTTCATCAAGAGGCTTTTTAGCTCCTCTTCACTTTCTGCCATAAGGGTGGTGTCATCTGCATATCTGAGGTTATTGATATTTCTCCCGGCAATCTTGATTTTAGCTTGTGCTTCTTCCAGCCCAGTGTTTCTCATGATGTACTCTGCATATAAGTTAAATAAGCAGGGTGACAATATAAAGCCTTGACATACTCCTTTTCCTATTTGGAATCAGTCTGTTGTTCCATGTCCAGTTCTCATTGTTGCTTCCTGACCTACATACAGATTTCTCAAGAGGCAGGTCAGGTGGTCTGGTATTCCCATCTCTTTCAGAATTTTCCACAGTTTATTGTGATCCACACAGTCAAAGGATTGGCATAGTCAATAAAGCAGAAATAGAACTGGAACTCTCTTTCTTTTTCGATGATCCAGTGGATACTGGCAATTTGATCTCTGGTTCCTCTGCCTTTTCTAAAACCAGCTTGAACATCTGGAAGTTCACGGTTCATGTATTGCTGAAGCCTGGCTTGGAGAATTTTGAGCATAACTTTACTGGCGCTTAATAAATGTTTGCTCACTTATTTATTAAAAAAAAGTATTTATAGAGCTTTATACCTAGTAATCTTCAATGCTCCAGGGATAGAGTGATGTGTGTTCAGTTGCTTAGTCAATTTTACTAGGTAAATGACAGAGATGCTACTCTGTTACCTGTACCTATTTAAGTTCTTAGAATGATCATTAGGTGATAATGATGCTTATTACTAGTACTGTCTCTACATGTTTTGGTAACATCATGTAATTCAAACCTGGTAAATTAACAACAGAAGAGAGTTCATAGGAGACATTGAAGATGGTGCTACCAGAGCATGGATTTGGAGCTGAATCCTAGAATGCCCTCCCTTTGTCTCACTTTGAGAAAAAACAGGTGTTGTCACCTTCCCCTCTTATTGCCCTCTTATTGCAGAAGGACAGCAATAGGCAATGAAGTAATTATACAGGTACAAAATAACTAATCATTAAAACCATTCTCCTGTTAACTCTGTATATGTTGTGCTCAGTTGTGTTGAACTCTTTGTAACCTCATGGACTGTAGCCTGCCAGGCTCCTCTGTATATAGGATTTCCTAGCAAGAATACTGGAGTGGTTGCCATTTTCTACTCCAGGAAATCTTTCTGACCCAGAGATCAAACCCACGTCTCTTGCATCTCCTGCAATGGCAGGCAGATTCTTTACCACTGCACCATCTGAGAAGCCCAGGATAGATTGAACTGATCAATAAAATATGTGGAAAAGTTCAGCCCTCCTGGAGCTTAAGGGCTTCCCTTGTGGCTTATCTGGTAAAGAATCTGCCTGTAATGCAGGAGATCTGGGTTTGATCTCTGGGTTGGGAAGATGCCCTAGAGAAAATAAAGGCTACCCATTCCAGTATTCTGGCCTAGAGAATTCCATGGACTGTATAGTCCATGGGGTTGTAAAGAGTCAGACACAACTGAGCGACTTGTACTTTTCCAGAAGCTTAAAATCTATTGTTGAAAGATTAAATTATGTTAGAACTTATTACATCAAGGAAATAAGTGACAGAGTAAGGAACACATGCAAATCAGTTTGAAGAGTTATTTAGGTACAATCTTGAGAAATGATAAAACCAAAGGGTAAACCAAAAAAAAAAACCCTCAAACAAACAAACAAACAAAAAAAGATAGCTGAAAGTGGCAGAGACTGTAATGCGGGGAAAAAATGGGAAGAAGGGAGAGGAGGGGACGACACATATTTCTGTTTGAACCATATAAAATTTAGTCTATTTACAGTCAAGTTTCTAATTATATATGAGAAGGAAATGACAAACCACTGCAGTATTCTTGCCTGGAAAATCCAATAGACAGAGTAGCCTGGTGGGCTACAGTCCATGGGTTGCAAGAGTCAGACATGACTTAGCGACTAAATCACTGCCACTACATATATTATCTATCTATCTATCTATATATATAAGTATATTCCAAAAAAAGAATATTTATTTCTTCTTGCTGAGAATAAGGTAATATGGACTTGAATATGGGATGAAATATTACTGAGATACTTCTTTATGTCCAAAAGCAATCACATAAATTGAAGTCACCATGGCAAACTAACAATAATACTGCAAAATATTACAGGGTAAGACCTATAGAAAGAGCTGCATACGTGGAAAATCACAATGAGATTTTTTTTTATGGAGTAGGTTTCCTTTCAGTTGAGGTGTCAAATTTATAAACTATATTATTTTCATATTTTTATTATGTAAAGTTTTTGGAATTATATAGAAATGTTTTAAAATATTAAAAGACCATGCATATAGAATGTTCATATTATGTGGTGCAATTACTGAATATTATAATGCTCATCATGTTATCCAATGTAATAGACTTATTTTGCAGATGAAGAATCTGAGGTCCAGAAAGATTAAATATTTTGCCTGAATTTACACAGGTGGATAGTAGCAGTTTACGGACTAGAACTCAGAGTTGATCAGATTCTTTCCAGCTGTTTCCTGTCTCTCTATATGACTAAACTATGGACATTTAAAGAGAATTTAAAAAATGACATGATGAGCTATAAATTCATGAGAATGCAGATGGTAAATAGCAGGATAAAGTATGTACAGAGGATATGAAATTTAAGGCCCTGGAGATCCATAATACCAAACAGACTATAATCTCTCCTGTATATTTCCAGTACATTCTTGTTAAGGTTGACACAACTGAACATTACGCCTTCTGTCGGTTTGTTCCAGAATGATGAGCCTGTGAACAAAATGCTTACTGTTGATATATCCTAAGTGAGCACTTTATGATTAAGGGGCAGACGATCAGGGTATTAAATCTTTAAAAGGTTCATTTTATGTATGGTAGAAATTTGTGTGTATGTGTGTGTATGTATATTTCTATACACCCATACACTTAATTTACCTATTTCTTTGTAAATATTTAATGTATAGATTTTATGTGAAATGTGCAATGTTACACCTTGGGATATATTTATGGACAAACCAATAGAAAAAATTTACATGTAATGGAAATGCAGAGCATGGTAATTATGGTAACAGAGTAAATATAAGGAGCTATAATAGGATAATCAGGGCCAGATCATGGAGGAGCTTACAAGTCATTTTAGAGAACTAAACAACCACAGACCCACGCCACAGAGAGAAACAGTGCCAACATTAGAAAATTTTGCTATGATTACATGTGTACATTAGTTGTTTACATACTTGAATGGCGATGTATATAGAGTTTCAGGGCCTGCAGTCCTTACATACTGTCAGCATTATGCTCATTCATTAAACTTAATATTCTGCCTTATAGACATAATACAATTGTTGACTATTCTCGGTAATTTAGGATATTTACACATCTCATTATTATACTTAATGCATGATTATACACACATATACTATTTCTATATGTTTTATCTTTCTTAAGATACTAATATCAGTTCAGTTGCTCAGTCATGTTCGACTCTTTGTGACCCCATGAACCGCAGCATGCCAGACCTCCCTGTCCATCACCAACTCCTGGAGTTTACTCAAACTCATGCCCATTGAGTCAGTGATGCCATCCAACCATCTCATCCTCTGTTTTCCCCTTTTCCTCCTACCTTCAATCTTTCCCAGCATCAGAGTCTTTCAAATGAGTCAGTTCTTTGCATCAGATGGCCAAAGTATTGGAGCTTCAGCTTCCATATCAGATATTAATATACCTAGTGTATTTAAGGGCCATAGTAATTTTAAGGTACTGGAAGCACATTGCCATATAATTTTGTAGTTTTCCTGTAATGATATGGTGTTCTTACCAAATTATATTCTAAGCTGACATAATTATTACCATTTACCAAAGAAAACCTTAGGAAAAAAAATGTCCAACTTAATTACAAGAAAATTACCTATCATTGTTTTAATTTTCATTTGTCTGAAATTTAGCAAGAATTAAGTTATTTCTTTTTTTCAGCAGTGCCCCATGGCATGTGAGATCTTAGTTTCCAAGCCAGGGATCAAACTTGCCCCCCTGCACTGAAAGATTGGGAAGTCTTAACCATTGGACTGCCAGGGAAAACCCAAGATTGAAATTTTTTAATGAATATTAGGCAACAGTATCTCTTCTAAGTAAGGACTGACAGCTTATCCTTTGCCTGTTTTCAGTTCAGTTCAGTCACTCTGTCGTGTCCAACTCTTTGCAATCCCATTGACTGCAGCACTCCAGGCTTCCCTGTCTATCACCAAGTCCTGGAGCCTACTCAAACTCATATCCATTGTGTCGGTGATGCCATTCAACCGTCTCATCCTCTGTCGTTCCCTTCTCCTCCCACCTACACTCTTTCCCAGGGTCTTTTCCAACGAGCTGGTTCTTCGCGTCAGGTGGCCAAAGTACATTTTACCATGGTCTGTTCTTCACGTGGACTTCCTTGGTGGCTCAAACAATAAAGTATCTGCCTGCAACGTAAGAGACCTGGGTTTGATTTCTGGGTCAGGAAGATCCTCTGGAGAACTAGCTACCCATGCCAGTATTCTTCCCTAGAAAATTCCGTGGACAGAGGAGACTGATAGGCTACAGTCCATAAGGTCACAAAGAGCTGAACATGACTGAGTGACTAACAAATATTTTATCATTTTAATTCTTCACATGTATCTTACCCAGCTTGTTACTTTTTATCATTTTATTTATAAAGACTTTGATATATGAAATTTCTATTAAACTCATCTGTCATTTGCTTTGTAATTTATTTTTATATGCTTCTCTATTTATTCAACTATACTTATTTTTTCTTAAGATGTTATGCTTATATTTACCTGGTTAATAACTTGGGATTTATTTCAGGGTATTTTCTTAGTTGAAAATTAACTTTAAATATTTTAAATAATAATTTTCCCTCAAAACATTTTATTCAATGATTTATAATTTTCCTATTGATCTTAGATGTGCTCTTTATCCTGTATTAAATTTCTCTGTATATTAAGAACATTTTTTCAAGGCTCTTTTGTTCCTTTAACCAGAAACTGTTTCTATCTTCTCCATGGAAATATAAATTAATTCCTAAAATATGAGCTAATTATTCATTAGTTGATTTTGATTAAATATACTTCTGTTTTAAGTGATATACCTGAATGAGAATAATTTTGAAGATAAAGCCATATACAAATGGAACAGCATGACATTTTTCATTTATATAAAACCTTCATTATCTAGCAACCGATATTTTCGAGATATAAGTACAGGGCAGTGAACTTATAGATAGTATTATGAAAACTTGATACCACACTTTCTAAGAAAAGTTTTTACAGAGAAAATTAAGCAAAATTTCAGTGATGAAATTAAATCACAAGAAAAGTAATTGGTTCTTGAAAATGAAAATATGAAAATAAAGAGTTTTATGCAAAATCCAGCTCAGAAATATAACCTGTATGCCATGTTTATGTGTTAAGTTTACAGAATGTGAGGTTTTGCTTGGTTTCTTTACATGCCAAACATATGCAGTCTTCTTAGTTTTCAAATAATTAAGTAAAAAGGTTGTTTTGTCTTTTGACCTTAAAATTGGAGTTATAAGTTAATATCCAAAAATACATAAACAGCTCACATAAATCAACATCAAAAAATAAACAACTCAATTTAAAAAATGAGCAGAAGACTTGAATAGACATTTTCCATAACAGGATATGCAGATGACTAATGGGCACATGAAAAGACATTCAGTGTCACAAATCATCAGGGAATTGAAAATCAAAACCAGAATGAGATATCATCTCATACCTGTCAATCACTATCCGCAAAAAGAACACAAATACAAAATGTTGGTGAGGATGTGGAGAAAACGGAACACATATACACTGCTAGGGGGAATGCAAATAGGTGTAGCCACTGAAGAAAACAGCATGGAGGTTTCTCAAAAAAGTAAAAATAGATCTACCATATGACCCAGCATTCCAGTCACAGGTAAAAAGAAAGAAATTTACATGCATCCCAATGTTCAAAACAAAGCTATTTATAGTTGCCAAGATATAGGGGCAACCTAAATAAAATTTTGCCATTTGCAAAAGCAGGGATGGACTCGGAGGATATTATGGTAACAGAAATAACAGACAAAGATAAACCCAAAGATAAATACAATCATGTATCTGTCTGCAGTGTAACAGACCTGGGTTCAATCCCTGGATCAGGAATATCCCTTGGAGAACTTGCTACCCACTCCAGTATTCTTTCCTAGAAAATTCCATGGACAGAGGAGCCTGGTGGGCTACTGTCCATGAGGTCACAAAGAGCTGGACATGACTGATTCTACATGATGATACGTGTAGAATCTAAAAAACTACAACTAATGAATATAACAAAAAGAGACTAATAGAGAACAAATTAGTGGTTACCAATGGGGAGGAGAAAGGTGGGGAGGAGTAATATAAGGGTAGGAGATTAAAAGGTATGAACTATTATGCATAAAAAAGCTACAAGGATAAGCACAGGGGATATAGCCAGTAAATTTTACCATATTATACCATACTAGTATATTTTACCATTACTATAAATAGAGCATAATAACCTTTAAAATTGTTGTCATCATATTATATAACTAACATATTAAAATATAGCATTGCACATACTATACATAAATAAAAAAATAACACTATAATTTTCCCTACAAAATCAAGTTCCTATTAGGGTAGCTCTTCCCATATTCTACCTCTGGTGCCTCTGATACCATGACAAGCTACAATGGACTTAAAAGTTACATGAAGGCAATTATATGACTTCATTCCCACCTCTGAAACTGTGAGCTATCACAAAGGAGGAAAAATAAAACTATGGAAGTAGAAAATAAATTTTAAATTAATAACAGGAATGAAAAATTGGGACATTTGTAGAGAAGAGCTTAGAGAACAATAGTTTTAGATCATAGCACAAAAATGATGAGTTTGCCTTAAAAGATCATTAAAACTTTATCTAATTCTTCATATGTAAAGAAAACAGACATATCAAGGATGTATCATTTAAAAAAGGTCTATCATAATTAAATGCATTTAGGTTACTTCTTGCATTTCACCTACCATTATGAATTCCTTTTTTATTCAGAAAATTAGAGTAAAAATTACATTATATAAAATTTTTTTAAATCTCCAATATATAAATAAGTTGAAGTAATCTAACTAGAATGTTTTACTGATGGTTTCCTATCTTAAATAAAGTATTATGATGCAGAAAAAGAGACTGTCTAGCTCTTGAAGTACAATTTATTTTTTTGTATTTTTTTCTTTAATAGGCTAATGGGCAGAGGGAAGATTTTAGGCAAAATACAAGGAAGACAGGCTTCCCAGGCGATGCCAGTGGTAAAGATCTCACATGGCAACATAGGAGACATAAGAGATGAGGGTTCAGATCCCTGGATTGGGAAGATCTCCTGGAGGAGGGCATGGCAACTTATTCTAGTATTCTTGCCTGGAGAATCCCATGGACAGGGGAGCCTGGAGGGCTACAGTCCAGGGGGTCACAAAAGAGTAGGACATGACTGAAACAACTTAGCACGCATACACAAAGAAGACCATCCTAAAAGAGTCAGTTAAAATATACAAGAAAATTGGAATCACTGCTTAGATATATTTGAAATGGGATAAAAATGGCATTTATTTGTAACATAAAGTATATTTATCCAAATGTTATAACATTTATGTGTATCTTGATTGAAGACTTGTAGCTGAATGATATATTCTCTTGAGATTCTTTAAGGCATATGAAAACTGTCACCTTATAAGTATATAATATGAGCTGGCGCAGTTAGGATAATAAAATACAGATGGTAGAAAATATTTTAGGAAATAATTTTACATGGCAGTTATCTTTAAATTGCACTTCAAATAGAGTTTAATTGTTCTGCTCTTAATACAAGTATCTCACCTTTTGAAAAACAGCTAAATAAAAACCGAACTTGAACATTTTAAATATTCAAAACTGTTCAGCACATTTCTTATAACAACAGAAAGAGGAACCTAGTCCTAATTTCTAGGAATCTAAATGCTCAAATCATATTTACAACTGACCAGCACGCTTATCTTGAAGAAAAGTAATAAAAAACTTTAAAATATTAAATTATAAGATAGGACATAAATATTGAGCCTATAAAAATATAATTCAAACTCATAGAAAGTAGTCAATTATTCACTATTTATATAAAAAAGCCTTGAAACAGGAAGTCAAGAGAGGACATCATTCGCACAGGATTGGTAAAGGTAATCATATCTTAGAGATATAGTGATTCAGCAGAAGAGTAAAATACACTGTTTAAAGACAAAACAAAACAGAATGAAAAGGATATGTCTAACTACATATTATAGATATATTTATTATCCTTGGAATATTATTTATTTGCTTTAATGAGAGATTACTTAAGATATAAGCTGGATAAGAATTTGAAAAAAATGAATACAAGTAATTCAGTGAGCCAAGCTATAATTATTTTGAAGGAAAAAAAGCACGTTTTTGTCTTAGGGTACACTTTAGAAGTGACTTAGTGCAACAAAATAGAGCTATGGAATTTATATTTAGGTCTATTAGAACTGCAAAATAATTAGAACAGCTTTAGGCAAATTATGGAGCTATCTTTCAACTTTTTTTTGTTTTTTATCTTTTATAACTAAAAGCTTTGCTTACTGTATGACAGAATAAATATATGGTCAAACATCTAGTCTCTCTTCATACAAATAGAAAAATGAAATGTCAATATTTAGCACCTATCACATCACTGTTTAATCATTTATTACTTTACACATATTTTAAGGACTTGCATGCTAAGTAATATTTTAGGCACTCAGTATTCAAAAATGTATACTGAATCAGATATATGTTTAATTTAATCTTTTTTTGTTAGTTAAGCTCTAAAGAATTTTAAGGAATGAAAGACTGTTGACTGCTCTGTAGTAGACACCGCATTTCAAACACTCTAACACACGCTTGCTTTTCACTACATAGCACACATTACAGTACTTGGCACATCACAGTTATCGAGCGTAGTTGTTGTCTGACTAACATATAGAGGTTAATGGGAAAAACAATGACATCACTATTTTGTAAAATGCATTCAGGACAGATTTCAAGAGTCTGCTTGACTTTCTCAGCTGCATGGTTCTATAATCCTGCTTAGAGTATAGTGCTTGGCTACTGCCATCTTGAAATTCTTCATAATTTTATCTTTAATTCATATTTTGTAAGCGAAGTCTGATGGGACGACTGGGAGCTTGACGCTCCAGCTTTCTCATTCATCCCACACAGGCAGCCAACAGTTTCTGGCAAGGAGGTTTAAAGACCTTTAGAGTTCTCCCTTCCACTGTGGGTTGGGAAGCCCTGGGAATCTGGTGTCATCAATCTCCCTACAACTATCCCGGTGCAGAGGGAAGGTCTCTGGACTGGATCAGTACCTGGGGACACCCTTCCTTCCTCTTTCCAAGGTTTTGAGTCTGTCTTATATTTGTCTGTCCTGGTCTGCTTGAGATACCGTTGGGGACTGGAGATACCTAGTGGCGCAGGACTCTAGGGAAAAAACTGTACTGTACTCTGACTTCACATAAGTTAAATGCTCTTATCTTTACATTTAAAAGTAGCATTGAGCAATATAAAGATGAATGGTAAAGTTTACGCTAGTAATTTGAAGTTTACTTTTTCTTCCCTTGGACATTAAATGGCAAATAAAAAAGTAACATGACAAGTTGAGAGAGAGAAATTGCAGAAGGAAAGAGCTTTATATTTTAGTACCTTTAATGGCCCTTTTTTCCTGCTTTTTGAACAAAGGGTCCTGCAGTTTCATTTTTCACTGGGCATCACAAATTATGTAGCTGGAACTGACTGTTTTAGAATCCAAACCAAATAGAAAAGTGCTGAGGAATACATGGAAGAAAAAAAAAGCTACTTAAACATGTTATATAGAATTTCAGTGTGATTAAAAGGTCAGCAATTAGTTTTCAATCTTTACAAATTGTTTATTAAATATTAGACACTTCACATTTTAAATAATTTATCAGAATAATCTGTCAAACTTGAAGTCTTTTAGTTTCACTTTTACACATTATTTTTTAAAATATTTATTAATATTTACTTTGAAGTACAAAGGACTTTTAGAAAATATCCCTTCCCCCAAATGAAAATTTACTTTTTAAGAGTAACCACATTTGAATCAATAATCCAGTTATCCAAATCAGTCAATCTGTTATGCAGGCAGTTAAGTTAATGGAGTTAAATTGGCGTCCCTTTTTAAAACAAAGAATTGCATTGAAAATGAGCAAACAATGTGTGGGATATTTGCTCAACCATAAAGTAGAGCATTACATCACATGACAGTCATAGAATAGGCAAAATGTGATCAGATTGCACTTATTTTCATTGCTGATCCTAATTTTATAGGATTTAAAATATTTTACTTAACAAGTTCTATTACTATTTTTTCAATTTATATGGAGAAATGCCATTAAAATTGTTAAGTTGATATTAGTGGTATCAACATAGCAATAAGATCTTATCATTTTATGCTAAAGAAAACATTTAGTCACCTTTCTGAAAAACTGCACAAATAAGAACTTCTTGTATATTTTTGAGATTAGTTGTTTGTCAGTTGCTTCATTTGCTATTATTTTCTCCCATTCAGAAGGCTGTCTTTTCACCTTGCTTATATACAAAAATATACAAGCAACTTCTGCAGCTCAATTCCAGAAAAATAAACGACCCAATCAAAAAATGGGCCAAAGAACTAAATAGACATTTCTCCAAAGAAGACATACGGATGGCTAACAAACACATGAAAAGATGCTCAACATCACTCATTATTAGAGAAATGCAAATCAAAACCAAATGAGGTACCACTTCACACCAGTCAGAATGGCTGCGATCCAAAAATCTGCAAGCAATAAATGCTGGAGAGGCTGTGGAGAAAAGGGAACCCTCTTACACTGTTGGTGGGAATGCAAACTAGTACAGCCACTATGGAGAACAGTGTGGAGATTCCTTAAAAAATTGCAAATAGAACTACCTTATGACCCAGCAATCCCACTGCTGGGCATACACACCGAGGAAACCAGAATTGAAAGAGACACATGTACCCCAATGTTCATCGCAGCACTGTTTATAATAGCCAGGACATGGAAACAACCTAGATGTCCATCAGCAGATGAATGGATAAGAAAGTCGTGGTACATATACACAATGGAGTATTACTCAGCCATAAAAAAGAATTCATTTGAATCAGTTCTGATGAGATGGATGAAACTGGAGCCGATTATACAGAGTGAAGTAAGCCAGAAAGAAAAACACCAATACAGTATACTAACACATATATATGGAATTTAGGAAGATGGCAATGACGACCCTGTATGCAAGACAGGGAAAGAGATACAGATGTGTATAACGGACTTTTGGACTCAGAGGGAGAGGGAGAGGGTGGGATGATTTGGGAGAATGACATTCTAACATGTATACTATCATGCAAGAATTGAATCGCCAGTCTATGTCTGACGCAGGATGCAGCATGCTTGGGGCTGGTGCATGGTGATGACCCAGAGAGATGTTATGTGGAGGGAGGTGGGAGGGGGGTTCATGTTTGGGAACGCATGTAAGAATTAAAGATTTTAAAATTTAAAAACTAAAAAACTAAAAAAAAAAAAAAAGAACTTCTTAGGGAAACTTGATGGCTCTAAAAGTCAAATGCTTAAAATCAAGTTTAGGATTAGGCATATTTTTCTAGCAATGTACAATCACCAAAAAACCCCATTATTGTTATTAAAGGATGGTTTAGTGTTGATAAAAACTTTTTGTTAAAAATTCAAAGAACAGCACCAGAAGACTTAGTAAGCAAGAAATTCAATATACACTAATGAATACATGTCTAATAATACTTTCTAGTAACTTTTGAGGCAAATTCCTGGTTAAATTTAAGGCTTTGCCCTTTTATTTCACACTGCCTGGAATAGTCTTTTATATTCAAGTTTTCTCCTTCAATTATGATTTGCTGGAGTATTATAATATCAAGAGAGGTGTTTTTGGTTTCCCTATGTAAAATGTGCCTCTCCCATCACCTCCAAATCTCTTAGTCTGTTTAGTTTTTCTTCATGGGACATATCACAACTTGACACAGAAACATGGTCTGAAAAAAGGGACACTGTTAATAGTTTGCATTGATCCTTTGTTGCTGTATCTTTAGCATATTGAAGAGTTTCTGGCAGATAGTAAATATTCAAGAAATATTTTTGAGTGAATGAAATAATTAACTGAAATGATCTCCAATTTCTGTTAATGCAGTTAACTGAGATTTATTAGGTTATTAACAATGTAGATTGAGGATGAAAGCGTGTGTTAGTCGCTCAGTCATGTCCAACTCTTTGCGACCCCATGGACTGTAGCCTAACAGGCTCCTCTGTCCATGGGATTCTCCAGGCAATAGTCCTAGAGTGGATTGCCATTTCCTTCTCCAGAGGATCTTCCCAACCCAGGACTCGAACCCAGGTCTCCCACATTGTAGACTTCACCCACATTGTAGCTTTACCATCTGAGCCACCCGGGATTGAACATCAGTTCAGTTCGGTTGCTCAGTTGTGTCGGACACTATGTGACCCCATGAACTGCAGCACACCAGGCCTCCCTGTCCATCACCAACTCCAAGAGTTCACTCAGACTCACGTCCATTGAGTCAGTGATGCCATCCAGCCATCTCATTCTCTGTCATCCCCTTCTCCTCCTGCCCCGAATCTCTCCCAGCATCAGAGTCTTTTCCAAGGAGTCAATTCTTTGCATGAGGTGGCCAAAGTACTGGAGCTTCAGCTTTAGCATCATTCCTTCCAAAGAAATCCCAGGGCTGAGCTCTTTCAGAATGGACTGGTTGGATCTCCTTTCAGTCCAAGGACTCTCAGGAGTCTTCTCTAACACCACCGTTCAAAAGCATCAGTTCTTTGGCGCTCAGCCTTCTTCACAGTCCAACTCTCACATCCATACATGACCACTGGAAAAACCATAGCCTTGACTAGACGGACCTTTGTTGGCAAAGTAATGTCTCTGCTTTTGAATATGCTGTCTATGTTGGTCATAACTTCCAAGGAGTAAGCGTCTTTTAATTTCATGGCTGCAGTCACCATCTGCAGTGAGTTTGGAGGCCCCCAAAATAAAGTCTGACACTGTTTCCACTATTTCCCATGGAGTGATGGGACCAGATGCCATGATCTTCGTTTTCTGAATGTTGAGCTTTAAGCCAACTTTTTCACTCTCCACTTTCACTTTCATCAAGAGGCTTTTGAGTTCCTCTTCACTTTCTGCCATAAGGGTGGTGTCATCTGCATATCTGAGGTGATTGATATTTCTCCCGGCAATCTTGATTTCAGCTTGTGCTTCTTCCAGCCCAGCATTTCTCATGATGTACTCTGGGTATAAGTTAAACAAGCAGGGTGACAATTTACAGCCCTGACGTACTCCTTTTCCTATTTGGAACCAGTCTGTTGTTTCATGTCTAGTTCTAACTGTTGCTTCCTGACCTGCATATAGGTTTCTCAAGAGACAGGTCAGGTGCTCTGGTCCCATCTCTTTCAAAATTTTCTACAGTTTATTGTGATCCACACAGTCAAGGCTTTGGCATTGTCAATAAAGCAGAAAAGATGTTTTTCTGGAACTCTCTTGCTTTTTCGATGATTCAGCAGATGTTGGCAATTTGATCTCTAGTTCAAAGAGCACAGGGATTGAGCATAGGCTTAGGCAAATAACACATCATACTCGTTCTCAAAATGTTTATATATTGGTCAAAATATGACATATAAAATATGATTATGATCCAGTGAGAGAGAGACACATGTCCTACTATTCACAAATGACTGGAAGCAGTTCATTTTCCAAACTTGTTGACTGAGAGCTGAGCCACTTACCAACTTCAAGAAACTCATTGCTAAGGTCTAAGAGCTTTTTCTATACCATTCATTTTCTCAAAAGATGAATGCCAAAAAGACACTAGACTTGAGAGCAATTGGATGTTTCCCAGGACTAAACACAAAGTTTACAATCACTTGGACTCCATCAATTTCAATATTTGGTTGGACCATAAAGTTACTTAGTTATGATTAGCTAGGCTGACATTTCAATTACTTTCCCTGCATAAAATACTCAGTATACTTCTCAGAAGAAGAATACTTTTCTTAAGAAATAGGAAAATTTTATTCGTCAATATAAAGTGTCTGTGGCTTTTGAATATGTGATTTTCTTCTGTTTAAGAAATATGAAAAATATAATATGATAGTATTACTCAGCTTAAATTATGGTTATTGATTTTATCATTTTTTAATTTATGCCACTATCTTATATTCAGTATATATTTATTAAGCATTTAAAACTTTTATACTGATTTCTTTTGCTTTGAATAAACTTGCACTGAGTTTTGGAGAAGGAAATAACAACCCACTCCAGTATTCTTGCTGAGATAATCCTGTGTACAGAGGAGCCTGGTGGGCTGCTGTCCATAGGGTCACACAGAGTTGGACACAAATGAAGTGACTTAGCATGCATGCATGCATTGGAAAAATAAACGGCAACCCACTCCAGTATTCTTGCCTGGAGAATTGCAGGGACAGAGGAGCCTGGTGGGCTGCCATCTATGGGGTCGCACAGAGTCAGACATGACTGAAGCGACTCAGCAGCAGCAGCAGCAGCACAGAGTTTAGAAAAAATTATTCATTGTCAAGAATTTTGAAAACATAGTGAGGATTAGAAGGAATATTCAGACATGAATAAATTAAAATACAGATATAAAGATGAATGATGTTTTCAATGCCCTTAATTATCTACTCTAGCAATGTGCAAAAGGTTGCTATTTGAAATAGATTATATTTTCAGAATGCAGTGAACTGTAAATCAAATAGACATCTCAAGTTTATAAATATATGGAGACTTACATTGATTTAAATCTATTTTCAATGTCAGTTCAATTAATTATTCCTGCCTGAGCACATATATGAATGTTCAAACAAAATTAAGCCTAAAGCAAGACCTATATAGAATAGTGACCCAATGGCAGAGATAGGAGTGTTGAATATACATTTTAAGAAGTCAGATGATTGGAAAAACTGTTTCTGACAATAACTGCTTTAAAGACCCTTTAGCAAATATCAGCAGAATTGGTTTGTAATTTAGCATGTCTTTCACTTTAATTGGATACTAATTACTTTACAATATTGTATTGGTTTTGCCATACATGTCTTTTACTTTGAACATGATCCCTTAAGGTTTTTGCACATGTCAGGATATCTACAAACACAATTTGTTTCAGGCTGACTATATATGATTAACATTTTCCTTTACTGTCTATGACCTGAATAATTCCTTTTACTAAATCACACATCTTTGTTTTTCTATCATGCACTGAAGATTAAAGTCAAATGTTTTCTAAGTGTTGCTTTCTTGTTTTGCTCTCTAAATGAACTGCTTTTAAAGACCATTTAAATAGACTATGAAAATAGAAGGTTGCAAATATAGCTTTTAGGGATTTTAGAAGTCAGTTAATTAAGGTTTATCGCTAAGATTTCTAATTATGAGAGTCATAGTCTTAAATCTATAATCTTATTTATCCAACTAGAATCAGTATAATCAAGGAACGCTTCTCCTAACTACAGCTAAAGTAGTTCTAAGTGATTTGGGAGAAAATTTTTTTTTACATTTCTTTAATTGTAAACAGTAAACAATTAAGTAAAGGTTGTTTAATGTGGTTTATTTAATATTTCTTAAGTATGAGAATATGTGTGTGTGTGTGTGTGTGTGTGTGTGTGTGTGATGGCTCAGCAGGTGAAGAATCTGCCTGCAATGCAGGAGACACAGAAGATGCAGGTTTAATCCCTGGGTTGGGAAGAGCCTCTGGAGAAGGGAGAATTCCATGGACAGAGGAGCCTGGCAGGTTACAGTCCATGGGGTCACAAAGAGTTGGACAACGACTGAGAGACTAAGAACAATTAACTACATGAAAGAAAAGGCTATTTGATGCAAATTTCCTCTTTATCTTCATGTTCTACACAGCACACATAGAGTAGTAAAAACATAATTAATGCAACTGTCTATATTTTTCAGTCCGTTTCATTTTATTTCCTAATTGTACTAAGTCAACTCATGTACAGCATTATTATTCTGTTGATTTTCTTTTACCCAACCTGTGGCCCTGATGATGTATTAGTAACTTCTGCTAAATGGCTGTTCCCCTAAGTTGTCTTGGCTATTTTGTAGACTCCAACCTATTTCTCCAAATCTTTAGGTTAAGTGTTCCGTTCCATCCCCAGGTCCTACTGTACTTCTGCAATATACCAACGTCTTCAACCTTCTTGGGTACATTAGCCTTCAGGGCTCAATTCCTCAATTGCTCAGTCTTCACTTGGTCCCTTCTACTTAGTATTCTTTCCCTTCTGGCTTCATCTGGCTTATGCACATCACACTCATCTTTCAGAACAGAACTTAACACTGTTTCCGCAGGAAGACCAGACCTTATTCTCCAGACCTGAGGAATACATGCTTTCAGAGAACCTGATGTTCTCCTTGGTGGGATTTATCACAGTACTAATTATGCATTTGTCAAATTATTTATTACCTACCTCCTACAGAATTCATAAGAGCTTTCTCACCACCTTACATATACTGAATAAATTAAAGGCTTTGAATAGCTCTATCATTTTTCTATGGTGTGAAAACAATGATATGTAACTTATGAGTAATGAGACAAAGAATTTACTGTGGTCTCCTCAGTCCAATAACATTGTAATGTGCTATCCTGTAACTTTGTACAGCACCTCGAGTCGCTTCAAAGAAAATTTCCAAAGCTACCCAAGTAGAATGATGGGAAGTCCCTCCCTCTATTAGGAACAGTAATCAAGGCTGTTGTCTTATCAAGGCTGGCACACAATGATGACAGCTCAAGTTTGGTTGTGGGACATTCCAGTTTCTATAGGTTCCTTTTTCACTCCAACACTAGGATCTGACCCTTTCTGATATGAAAAGAGTAACTGATACAGGCACAGACTGAATTATTTCATAATGTTACCCCTGACTAGACTATCTGCATTTTTAAAGATGTGGTTTTCTAACATCAGAATTTCAGACACAAGAAAAGAAGGCCTTCTTTTTGTCTCTTAAAATTATGACATTGATATAGTGGTTCATATAAATAAAACTGGCAATAATATTTTATAAAGTATCTATGTGGACCTTGATGTACTTTTCAAACAAAATTTAAATATAGTTTGATTTTTCATTAAAACTTATATCTAAAACAAAGTAGAATTAAATGAATAATAAATGTTTCTCAATAGTCTTCTCAAAGATAATCTTCTTCCAGAAAGTTTAGTTTCAATATATGGATACTACATCTTTTTCCATGATTAATATAATTTCTGTCCTTATAGCAATACAGTTTTAATGAATTCTTTCATTTTCAAAGTGAGAAATAGTTTTTACCCTGCCTTCTGCTACATTAGAAAAATAGTCCATATGAATTAACTCTCTTCTAATACTAGAACGAAAGACTATTATATGTATGTATAATGTATGAAATTATATAAACATATTTATAAATATATTTGATTTAAAGTGATATATTGTTTTTATTCTCAAGCTTAATTATTTATACCTTATAGCTAGAATAGTTGTATTGGGTTATTTTTAATCAGGTAACAGAAAAAAGGCTTGGAAATAATCTGCTAGTGCAGAGCAAAACAGACGATCTAAATCTGTTTTATCTTGAAGACACATCTGACAAGATTCTGTTGATACTACGGGAAAGAATAAAAAAAAGAAAACAGGAATTCCAATCTGAACAACCAAAAAGCAAATCCTATGATGTAGAACAATTTGTTACATGAAGGGGGACATTATATAATAACTACAAAAATGGTGATTTTACAGTACTATTTGTTTGCTTTATTTAGTAAATGTGTTTCTGAAGAGCATCAGCAAAGTGAACTTATATTAGTTTGAATAAAATAGTCAAATCCATTTCAAATATATTTTTAGAATGCTAAAGTTTTCTTCCTGTATTTTTTACAGGTTTAGCAGTGTTTTCCTTTTCACTTCTTATTTTGCAACGATGATAGAGTCATAGAAATTGACCAAAAAAAGTGTACAGCAACTTCCCACATATATTTTACCCAGCCTCCCCCAATGTTAACTACTTGCATAACTATAGTGCAATATCAAAACCAGAAAGTTACATTTGGAAAATCCACAGGGCTCATGTGTGTGTGTGTGCGCATGCACATTTATATGCATTGAGTGTAACTCTTTGCAATTGATCATATATCTAACTTCATGTAACTACCACCATTATCACTACAAGGCTCACTCCTGATACTCCTTCACAGCCACATGAGACCTGTGGATTTTCCAAACGTCAATTTCCTGGTTTTGATGTTGTACTATAATTATGCTACCTAGTCTGTGGCATTTATTATAGCAGACTCAGAAAACAAATACAGTGTAAAAGAATGGTTTTATCTGTATACATTATTCTCATCTATATGTGTTCACATAAAACAATACTTTTTGCTATAAGACAATCCTTTCTGTAACAACATAATTTATGAATGCTTCTCAAAGGGAGTTTTTAAATCTCAAGTTTTCCTGGTATCATGCTTTGTGAAAAATTACATAATGGGGGGATTAAAGAGAATACATTCTTATAAAAAGCATAGGACTCTTCATGCCTGACTATATTGCAGTAAAAATCTATAGTCTTAAAAGGGGCCATTTAACGGAAAGCAACTGGAGTTATTAAGATAGCTTATTTTTTACATAAAACTACACCTAAACAATGGCATTTAGATACATTAATGGATATATTTGTTGTTCCTTTTAAGAGTGAATTATGGTTAGGCATGTTGGCTGCACTGTTTTTACAATATAGGTATGAATTATAATTAGTATAAATCCTTACTATTTGCATATTTGACATGGGAAAGAGAGGGCTGCATAAGTAGGGCAGCTGAATTTCAGTTCACTTAGTAACCTTTTTTTATGTTTGATGTTTGTTGATAAGTAATATAAACTTGCTTATTAAGATATATCAGCATAGGATTATATGAAAAACATAATGCATAGCCATTAAAGAGAAGGATTGTATCTAATTGACAATACTAATAAGAAGTAATATAAAAATATCTTTCTGCACCTTGGGAAACAGTAAGAACAACCAGTAAATCACCCCTATAATGTAGAGAGTGTGCAACTGCACCCCAGTGAATACAGGTCCACCAGGAATATTAAGCGTCAAAATGGAATTATAGATCTGTTTTGAGAGAACAGCAGTAGAACTTACCATCTTGATCCGTGGTCACTGTAATAGCTGTGAATGGCTTGGGAGAAAAACTCAACTCAGAAACTCCATTCATGGCTTCTATTTCAAAGGTGTAATTCACGTGAGACACAAAGTCAAGTACTATCACGGAATTGTTGATCAGGCCAGTATGTCTTGGGATGAAGCGGAGTCCTCCACCACAGTCCTCACACTGGCTGGTGTCTAAGCCACATTTCTTACAGATTACACTGTATGTGAGGTCTTTTCTCCCTCCTGTGTCACTTGGTGGGCTCCATTCCAAAATAAGGGCCGTTTCATTGATGTTAAAAACCACATTCCTAGGAGCTGAAGGTGGCCCTAGAGAAAGCAATTAAAAAACAAATGTACATGTATAGGACAATGAATTATAGTGCTCACTTGAAAATGTCATCAATAAACATGTGCTGGTCTTTTATATTAGTCTGAGCTCTTTCTTCTGATGGAAGCCATAAAGAAAAATGGTTAAAAATATCTGCATAAGTTTAGTAAGGGTGGAGTCTTAGGGGTGAAGATGGTCTATATATTAACTTTTGGCATATGAATTTCAGTATTTAACATCAAAAGCCACAGATCACCAAAAGATACAGTAATTATACTTCTTAAATTTGTTGACTAAAAAAATATAATAACCCAACATTATTTTAAATTACATGATGGCTTTGTATAATTACATCTTAATAATTGCATCATCATTAAAACTTTGAAAAAATAATAACATACATATATAAAATATGCTGTGTTCAGTATTTCAGTCTTCAAACTGTGCTTGATGTATAACTAAAACTCTCATTTGTTTGAAAATCTAAGAATCTTTTTCTCACAGGCTGAGAATAAATGGCCATAAATTTAGGGTGGACACACAGTTTGGAAGGAAGGGAATAGGAACAGAAACTGGAGGCGGCATAAATACTTTTTTAGGTCCTGTCAATTTCATGGGACAAAAGTATTATTTGGAAAGGGCTGTGTGAGTGTGCTCAATTGTATCCAACTCTTTGCCAACCTCTGGACTCTAGCCCGCCAAGCACGTCTGTCCATGGAATTGCCCAGGCAAGAATATTGGAGTGAGTTGCCATTTCCTTCTCCAGGGGATCTTCCTGATCCAGAGATGGACCCCACATCTCTTGTGTCTCCTACATTGGCAGGTGAATTTGGAAGTGATCAAAGGGGATATAGGTAAGATATGGTACCTAGACTTTATTTATATTAACTTTACTAAGCATAAGTAAATGCATCCTTGAAAGCTTATAAAGAGACTCCCAAGATCCTCTTACTCGACATCAAGAATCTGCATAAACCATACTGGTCATGGGTGGTGGATGAGCATCTGCTCTCGTTTCTCATTATTTTTCCATATGATCACACTGCACAGAGTACTTGATGTCTTTAACTATTCGTTTTTTTTTTTTCCCCTCTCTTAAAATTGTGTCAATAATCTTGTATATTCATCTGAGTCCTTCAAACCTCAGTTTCATATCATTCACTGAACAATTATTAACTGAAGGTCTACTACATGCCAGACAGTACACTGTGAACTTGCTATATTGTGAAATGCCACAGAATCCTTCTGTAAGAGACTGTGCCTATGACAGATACTTTGAAAAATAATTCATTGCATAAATGACTCATTAAATAATACTGCTATATTTTAAAAGGGTAGTCTTAAGAAATTCAAACAGTTCTTTAAAATTCAGCAATTTGCTTAGAAGGTGGAAAAGAATTCTCTGTGACATTCTCTGCAGAGAAATAAATTCAAGTTTTCACATAGGCTTCTTTTGGATTTCAAGACATGGTCATTTACTCATTAAATAAGTTTTCCATGACTACCATGTGTGCCAGAGATTCTGCTAGATCTTGGGTTTACAGCATAAATCTGATAAATGTTATTTCTACTTTCTTGCTATTGACATTTTAGCTGAATGGCTAGATAAAAACACACACACACACAAAAACAGAAGAATAAAATTCAAATTATAGAAAGTGCAATCACAGAAATCAAAAGGAATGGAGCTAAAAAAAAGTATCAGGGGGCCAACCTGAGAAACCTTCTGAGAAGGTCTCATGCAGGTGGTGTGGAAGATGTAGAGAGGGGTAGGAAGGATTTTAGAGATAGAACATGCACGGTCCTTCAGTCAAAAGAGAGTGTGAAATAGTCATGGAAGTGACAGAAGATCACTGTAGCTAGAATGCAGGAGGAGTAAACAAGAAGTGAGTTTTAAGCAACAGGAAGGGGTCGGATAATGCAACACTGCTATGCTCAGTGGAATGAGTCTGTATATATACATATATATATATTTTTTCATTTAAAAGGAAGAAGCTGACAGATTCTATGTACAGAAGCGATGTGTTTCAAAAACAGCACTCCGGCTGCAGTGTGGGGAGTGGTCTTAAAGAGTACAGAGAACTCAGTAACAAGATCTGTTACACAGTGTTAGAGAAGCATAACATCACTCCTAAATCCATATGATTGGGTGTTGGGTTTGAGATATTAAGCAATGCTATGCTTCCCTTTTTCATCTTGTTGGATCCTGTTATCAGCACCCTGATGGGTATGGCTCAGACACCTATATGTACACCACCTAAAATCAGCCCTAGAAATGGGACTGTTAGTTTTTCCAAAAGGCTTCTGTATACCTTGCTTTATGCCATTTCATGTTCTGGAGAGTTACAGACATGTCTGCTTTCAGAAAGGCAAATATTGAAGGGATTATAAACTAGAGCAAAGGGATAAGCATAATTTTTTTTCCTCCAACCTAGACTCATGCCTAGGAGATAACGATTCATTATCATAATAGTGTCTTCCTACTGGATGACATATTCATATTGTTGCTCTTTTCTCTTATTTATAATGGAAAACATTAATTATTATTCACTTACATTTCCAAGATCAGGAAGAATGTTATCAATTATGTTATGGGTGTCTGCAAATATATGACTGTCCGCCTAGAGATACTTAAATTAAAAAGGCAGACACCCTTCTTACTCAAGGGCCCTCATACCAATTTGCATGACGATTAAATAGCTTTTTAATTGCCATTAAATTATGCCAGCTAAACTGTGATTTCATGCAAATATTAAGCTGTAATGACATACAGTGAATCATTTACTAAGATTTAGAACTTAGAACAAAGAGAGACAATTAATTCTAATCCTCAGATTCCACTAAATTATGTGTCACTTGGCTTTTATGAATGTGGCCTGATTGCTTTGTTATCATTTATAAATTATACAAAGATTATGTGACACATTGGGAGAAAAAAAGCTTGGCAGCAATAACTCTTTTGGAGACATCTGTATTGAAAACTCTCAGGGATTTCCTTCTGTTGATCTTTTTCTTCAAAGGAAACAAGTAATTCACACAGGAAGAAAGTAATCTCCACACTGCACTCTCAAGACCAATCTCATAAGAAAAGGACAACTATCCTAATTTCCAACTAGCTGTTTTTCAAGACCATCATGCAATAAACTTGGAAAAAATTACAATCTCATTTCTATTAATTTATTTTAAAAACACAGTTTCAATGTCCCTTTGGCTTCACTTGGGATTTCCCCTTTACATAGTTAAGTAACCGTGCTCTAACAGTAAACATGTGAGAAGCGGTGGCAGTGCTGTCCAGCCCCTTCCCGGAAAAGCATCTGGCCTTACAACCCCATCTTCCTCTCAGAGTAGCAGAGGCCAAGTGGGCTACAATTTTTTATTTTTCATTTTCTTTTTTTCTTTATGTAAAATGTTTACACAGAACTATATTTCTCAAAATACATCCCATTATAATATCTCTAGTCCCTTGAGATAAAACCCAAAAAACGAGCTCAGTGCTCAAATTACGATTCCTCTGGCAGATTGATGCTAACACAAAAAAAACACACTTTCCTTCTCTTTGTTGAATCCAGTATTTCCCAAATATTTATTTATAAAATATTATTTTCTAAGAAGCATCTGAAGGAAAACTAGCAGAAGAGTGATTATTAATTCACCCATTAACTCTATAGCTAATTGTGGTTTATAGATACATTTTTAACCTTAAGAACAATGCAAATTTGATTCAAGTAACTGAGGATATCAAATCAGGAAAGGCTATTGCCTATTAAACTGTATTTTTTTAAGTTACTACCTGACAATGATTTAAATGTGTCTGCTACTACCAAGATGCAATAATATGGTTTCCTAATAAAAAACATAGTCACATCTGAGTTTATGGATGAGAGAAAATAGTTTTGTGTTTACCTATGTCAGAAAACATTAAAGATATAGTGAATCATCTAGAGATGTTTTGGTAAATGCTTTTGCAAAGGAGTAAACTACATGAATAAGTGAAAAAGTATGTGTCCAGACTTTCATAATGTACTAAAATTATCAGTTGTCAGATCTGCATATAGACATAATTTTAAACTCTAAAAGTCATTTCATTTTTTTTTACTATCAGTATGAATTTTAACTTTATAGTTATATTATTAACTTTATCATAATATTATTCCTATATAATCTTTGAAAAAGGTACTTAGTAGAGCCCTGTTAACAAAATTTTGTATTTGTATTCATACCTAAACTACTATGTGCTCTATCCATAAGACTTGTTCATAAAATGTTTGTATATTTGGAAATAGACAATGAAACTGGGACTTCAACCTCACCACAGGGAAAGAATTAAATCAATTTATTTAGAGAAAGAAATGAGGTCCAGGAAAGTTTTGTAATTATGTCAAGGTCATCAAATTCATCAGTGGTAGGATGATAATCTAAGTCTTTTTGATGTTTAAGTTTTTTTTTTTTTTTTACCTCTATTGCAATGTATTCATCCTATAAACAGAAAAAATACCTGCATTTCATTGGGTTTTGCTGAGAGAGTACTGTCAAATATAAATTTTCAAAACACAGAAATTAGCAATTTATTGCCTTCCTACAACAAATTTCTTTTAACAATGTTCCTTACAGCATTTAAAAATAATTTATTTACAGAAAAGCAACTGAAACTTAAATCTTCAAGATAAATATTGCTCAAAATAAGAAACATGTGCACTTAAAATCCTTTGAATTCTACATATTCTTATTTTCTTCAATATTATTGCGCTTACTTCAGTAACTAAATTGATGTCTAAACTTGACTTGTTATCACTTATGTTTTCACAATACTACAAATGATGACTTAAGATAACTGTTTAGTTAGATTTTCCCTGAATTCTGAAACTCAGTTAAAGGAAACAAAAATAATTTAAAAAGAACTCTGATAGTCTAAATACCATTCACTTCCAGAATAAAATCTAAAGCTCTCAACCTTGTCTACATTTGTCTTTATAACTAGGCCCATCCCTCAGCCTCTTTCTTCTTTTAGTCACATCTAAATGCTTTTGGACAAATTGTTTCTTCATCTTTTTTGCTCTGTGGAAAATGCCTATACTCATCCTTCATATTCTGATTTAGGTGTTACTCCCTTTGTGACACCTTCCTCCTGTCCTTGGGCAGGACTGAATACTTTTATACAAGGTAGGCATGATTTTAAAAAAAAATAGCATTTTTTAGTACTTTGTTGCAAGGAGTATACTTAATATTTCATGATTTATTTCATTCAATTATCACAACAAACAACCTGAAAGGCAGTTATTAACATCCTGATTTTATAGAAAAGGTGACTGCTGCTGCTGCTGCTGCTGCTGCTGCTGCTGCTGCTGCTGCTGCTGCTGCTGAGTCACTTCAGTCATGTCCGACTCTGTGCGACCCCATAGATGGCAGCCCACCAGGCTCCCACATCCCTGGGATTCTCCAGGCAAGAACACTGGAGTGGGCTGCCATTTCCTTCTCCAAAGTATGAAAGTGAAAAGTGAAAGGGAAGTCATTCAGTCTTGTCTGACTCTTAGCGACCCCATGGACTGCAGCCCACCAGGTTCCTCCATCCATGGGATTTTCCAGGCAAGAGCACTGGAGTGGGGTGCCATTGCCTTCTCCGAGAAAAGGTGACTAATACTTACCAAATGTACATATTGCACTGAAATATGTATATTCATGTATATTTCTATTCTAGTCTAGTCTGATACGAAGGTGACATATTCTTTAACTAAGGGCATGAATAGAATGCACGGTTTTGTGCAACCCTAAAAGAATTATCTTTTTACACAGTACAAATTTTGAAAAATATTGGGAGAGCGGTGTGTTCAAGGCTATAATCTTTGCAAAAATCAGGTGTGGATAATTCAATATAGAAATAGGTTACTTGAAAATCACTTAAGTAGTAGAAAGGACTGTCTATATTATGAAAATATTAAATATAAAATAATAAATATCAATATTTATTAACTAATAAAAACTCAGCAAAATGGACAGCCACCATTATCTCTATTCATTGGGAAGGAATAAAAAGCTTCTTTTTATTATTTAGAGATATTCAAAACTTGAAAAGTAAGCATTTGTGGCTCTAGATTTCTATTCTATAGAGCGTGGACATAATTTTACCATGGAAAAGTTTCAGAAAATTGTTGTCAACTATTTTCATCAATGCAGAAAAAATTTTTGATATAAACCCATACAATAACTAGTTTAACAATTACCAAAATATGCAATAGTTGTGCAGGGCAAGAGTTAAAGGGCAAGATCAGATTCATAATAAAAGCATACTAATCACAAATTAAATCATGAGGAACCTGAGTTTGAATGTTTTGAGTAAAAAATCATCCTGTTTCCCTCAATATCATGAAGGAAAATATCCTGCATACCTATATACAGCCTTTTCTGTGTGTGAGTCAGGTATTTTTAATTAAACACTCATTAGAAATACAAAAAAAGAGAAATATGATGAGTCTAACTGATGTCATATTATGGGAGTGAAAAGCTAAATAATAAATAAATAGATTAAAGCAAATTAATAAAACTTTCTCAAAAATCACAACATTGCAGTGTAATTATGAGTGTTTTATTTCCAATTATGGATGATTTGTGGTCACTTGTCTGTTGTGTACAAGCAAATGATATTAAATGGGACAATCTTCTCTGAGTTCCAATTGTTGATGCCAAGAATAGATCTGTTCTGGAAGATCTGGCAGCAAGTGGTAACTCAATTCTTCAGCATCAGCAGAATAACCACTTAATATCTCTTCCTATGAAGCAAACTCTCCCAGGTAATTTGGTAAAATAATCTTGCCTGAAATAAAAACTAAAATATTTATGTTTAGGAAACTTCATAAAGCTCAAGCAACATCTTATATCATGATCTGTACTAGGGAAACAGATTCATTACATATAGGTGTCTATTCTGGAATATAAGGATCATTTTAATTTTAAAAATATACCATTGCAATACACAAAGTAAATATTTAGTTATTTTTTATAATGAGAACAAATCTAGAATATAGTGCACCCTGCTAGAGGTAATAAATACATCTTTGCAATGTCCCCTTTCTGGCTTCTGGAAAATCATGGCTGCAACAATTGTGTTTGCAATCAGCCACCTAAGCAATCAGTTGTGGCTTTTGTTTTTCAACAGTGAGATGGAAAAGCAAGGTACTAGAGTGTTTTTTCCATACAAAAGAACCTTAGGAGAAAAAGAGAGGGAGGGAGAGGGAGAAGGAGGAGGAAGAGAGAGAAAAACTCGAAGAGATTGGATAAAAGAGAAAAGACACCAAACAGAGCAGGGCTATCTGGAGCACAGGGGACCTGAGAAGGGCAGCTGAAATGTGGAAGAACATCTTTCCTGCTGCATCTAAACACAATATTTATTCTACTCAAAATAAGGTTGAGAAAATAATGACTTTCTTAAGTGGCCAATTATCCCAGAAATAAAGAAGCCATGTTTTACAATGTTAATCTTAGAGCAAAAATAAATTCAACTTTTATACTTTCACTCCAATCATTGCCAGTGTATATCAAATACAATGATAAAAAAGACATGACATTTCCAAGAAAAGTTAAATCCTTAATGATGTACATGAGAAGTACCTGTATATATGACTTACATTTTACATTTTGAACATCTTTAAGTAGGCAGCACAAATGTTTGTTGAATATGTTACTCCTGTAGCACCTGTTCAGTAATTAAAATAAAATCTTCCTATTGATTTAAACACATGAGAAACATCAAAGTGAAAATGCTATGACTGTGGAATTACATTTGTCTCTGCACCTATATATTAGATCCTCTCTTCATTTCTCTGTCTTTTCTTGTTCTCTGTCCTTCTAGCTTGACAAGTACTTTCTTAGTAACTTTTACAGTCTTTTGTTTCTTGAACTTTAGTGAACATTTTCTCCTTCTGTCCTAGGAAAGCCTTATAGTTAGTTATTTTGATAACAGACTTCTTGGCAAGCAGCATGGTCTCTTGTGCTTCAGACTGATCTAAGAGGCAGCCCTAACTGATCAGTATGTGATATTATGGAGTGTTCTCCATGACTCATCCTTTAAAGCATAGAACATATATTAATGAATCACCTGCAAAATTAAGTATCTATGAAGTTGATTAAGATAACAGAGAAGACATTTCAGAATTTCATTTCAAATTTATTATTCCTAATTTCTTCTACATACTTTGCAGTTCATGTAAAAGGTATGCAATGAATGTTTTAAAGATCAAGAATATCCAAACTTAGAAGTTATCATTGGATATCAGAACGATTTGAGAGATCCCAGGCAATGGCACCCCACTCCAGTACTCTTGCCTGGAAAATCCCATGGGCAGAGGAGCCTGGTAGGCTGCAGTCCATGGGGTCGAGAAAAATTGGACACAACTGAGCAACTTCCCTTTCACTTTTCACTTTCATGCATTGGAGAAGAAAATGGCAACCCACTCCAGTGTTCTTGCCTGGAGAATCCCAGGGACGGGAGAGCCTGGTGGGCTGCCATCTATGGGGTTGCACAGAGTCGGACACGACTGATGCGACTTAGCAGTAACAGTATAGTTATAATTAGGGATGGAAAAACAGGCCAAGGCTGAACTTTGGATGCCCTTGCATTGAATCTTATAATTCTGGCAAAAAGGTGCTGGGCTTTGAAAGATTTTAGGCATAGGAAAGAATAAAATACTCAAGATCTTGTTTTTATTTAAAAATAATATTTTCTAATAGTTTAGAATATTCAGAGGGATAGAAGACCAAAGGAAGGAGACTTGCCAAAATATTATTCCATTAGCCCAAGGGAGAGTTGGTGGTCTTACCAAAAAAGGAAGGACTAGGAGTTGGTATGAAGGAATGGACAGAAGAAATACTAAACAGTAAAACTGACAAGCTTTGTGACTACTGAGATACATCAAGGGTAGGGACAGGGTTATGAGTCCCTTCCTTGGAAGCATGAGTAGATGAGGATACACCATGATAAAGAAACAAGCTGAGGTGAATGATCAAGCTGAGGTATGAAGCAATAAAAGTGACTTTCAAAGATGAGCTAAAATTATTAGTTGATTTGTTCTTCAAACATTTATTTTGTGCCCAGTACTAGCCTGGTATTATTATTAGTGCTGGAGATAAAGTAAAGAAAAAACATTCATGATCCACTTGCAATCCACTACAGATAGAATGAAAATAAACAAGGAAGTGAGTGAACAAATAAATCAGATATTTTCTAAGAGCGACATAGGCATAAAAAATAAAATATATGATATAAATAAGAGTAACTGGGAGGGATTCTATTTTTGAACAGGCAGTCAGAAAATACTTATCTGATTGACATTTGAGCCTGGCAATAAGAAAACCATGATAGAGGACCTAAAGAAAGGGAATTTCAAGTAGAGAAAACTTTTAGCATTAAAGATGAGAACAGGGCAGCATCATGGAAGTCCATGAGTTTAACAACCACAGAGAGTATGGCATGATACAAGATTGGAGATGTAGGCAGGTATCTCTGGCACACACAGGTTGTCAGATCCCAAACTGAGATGGTGAGGTGACTTTGGACCTTAGGAGAGAAGACTGGGATATGGATAAAACTATAGGCATCATCTCTTTATAGGTGCTATTTGAAGCCATGAAATTGAGAACATGTGATAAGAACAGAAAGCTAAGAAAGGAGTATGAGGAAAATTAACATTTAACAGGTGATGTTGGCAATTCCCAACATCCACTGGATCATCGAAAAAGCAACAGAGTTCAGAAAAACATCTACTTTTGCTTTACTGACTATGCTAAAGCTTTGACAGTGTGGATCACAATAAACTGTGGAAAATTCTGAAAGAAATGGGAATAACAGATCATCTGACCTGCCTCTTGAGAAATCTGTATGCAGGTCAAGAAGCAACAGTTAGAACTGGACATGGAACAACAGACTTGTTCCAAATTCGGAATGGGGTTCATCAAGGCTGTATATTGTCACCCTGCTTATTTAACTTATATGCAGAGTACATCATGAGAAACACTGGGCTGGAGGAAGCACAAGCTGGAATCAAGATTGCTGGGAGAAATATCAATAACCTCAGATATGCAGATGACACCACCCTTATGGCAGAAAGTGAAGAGGAACTAGAAAGCCTCTTGATGAAAGTGAAAGAGGAGAGTGAAAAAGTTGGCTTAAAGCTCAACGTTCAGAAGACTAAGATCATGGCATCTGGTCACATCACTTCATAGGAAATAGATGGGGAAACAGTGGAAACAGTGTCAGACTTCATTTATGGGGGCTCCGAAATCACTGCAGATGGTGATTGCAGCCATGAAATTAAAAGACGTTTACTCCTTGGAAGGAAAGTTATGACCAATGTAGACAGCATATTCAAAAGCAGAGACATTACTTTGCCAACAAGGGCCCATTTAAGGAAGGCTATGGTTTTTCCAGTAGTCATGTATGGATGTGAGAGTTGCACTATAAAGAAAGCTGAGCACCGAAGAATTGATGCTTTTGAACTGTGGTGTTGGAGAAGACTCTTGAGAGTCCCTTGGAATGTGAGGAGATCCAACCAGTTCATCCTAAAGGAGATCAGTCCTGGGTGTTTTTTGGAAGGACTGATATTGAAGCTGAAACTCCAATATATTGGCCACTTGATGCGAAGATTTGACTCATTGGAAAAGACCCTGATGCTGGGAAAGATTGAGGGCAGGAGGAGAAGGGGAGGACAGAGGATGAGATGGTTTGATGGCATCACCGACTCAATGGACACGAGTTTTGGTAAACTCCAGGAGTTGGTGATGGACAGGGTGGCCTGGTGTGCTGCAGTTCATGGGGTCACAGAGTCAGACATGACTGAGTGACTGAACTGAACTGAACAGGTGAGCAACAGAAGAGAAACCATCCATGCCAACACATACGAGGTTCAGAAAATTAAGAGGGTGAAAGGGAGATTGCAGAGTCTTAGAATAAAAGAGAACAGATAGTTTCTAGAAAAAGGAAGAGACTAACAGAGTTAAACGTCATGAATAATAAGACAAAATGTTTCTAACACAATATGGCAAGTTAGATGATTGGTCAGTTCTTCTTATGCAGTTTACTTGAAGTGATTACAGTAGGCTGAAGAGCAAAATTCTGAATGCAGTAGAGTAAAAACTAAATTAGAAGTGTGTTAAGAAGTAACTGTAGCCAATGAAAACTGCTTTTCCCAGTACTTGCCTTGGGAGAAAAATTATTGGGCTGGGAATATTTTTTTAATGACAGAAGTTTGAGTATATTTATCGGTTAAGGATGGTTAGTGGAAACAAAATGGCAAAGAGGAAATTAACAGTAATAGCCCAACTCAATAGACGTAAGGATTAGATCATCCACTATAATCAATATTTGAGGAATTAGTTTTGATTATGAGACATCTTTGTTTTTTTATATGTATCCATCCAAAGCACCTAAAAATCTTTATGTGTATACCTTACAAAGAAGAAATACTGATGGCAAATAAGTATATGAAAAGATGTCTCGCATCACATTATCAAGAAAATGCAAGTCTAAACAACGAGGTGCCACGACATAACCATCAGAGATAGCCAAAATCCAGAACACTGACAACAACAAATGCTGATGAGGAAATGGAGCAACAGGAATACTCATTTACCATGGGGATGTAAAATAGTACCGTTTGGTGGTTTCTTACAAAATTAAACATATACTTACCATATGATTCAGCAATTGCACTCCTAGGTATCTACTCAAAGGTGTTGAAAGTGTATGTCCATAAAAAGACCTACAGATGAATGTTTATAACACTTTATCCATAACTGCTGAAACTGGGAAATAATCAGGCTGTCCTTTAGTAGGTAAATGGATAAATAAACTGTGGTATATCTAGACAATAGAATATTATTCAGCACTTAAAACAGATGTGCTATACAGCCATGAAAAAACACAGAAGAATCTTAACTGTATGTTACTAAGTGAAAGAAGCCAATCTGAAATCTTCTACTGTATCATTCTAATTATATAACATAGACACACACACACACACACACACACACACTTAAGAGATATAATACAAAAATAAGTGGTTGCCATAGGTTGGTGGGAGTAAAGGATGAATATGCGCCCCAAAGATTTTAGGGCAGTGAAAATCCTGTGGATGATACTATAATGATTGATAATGTTATTACACATTGCTCAAAACCAAAGAATGTACAACACCAACAGCGAACCCCGGGGTAAACTATGGACTTTGGGTGATGATGATATGCTAATATAGGTACACTAAATATAAAAAAATGTACCATTCTGGTGAACGATATTGATACTGGGGAAAGCTATGCTTGTCTGGGTGTGGGAAGAGAGGTATATGGGAAATCTCCATACTTTCTCTTAATTCTGTTCTTAATCTAGAATTGCTCTAAAAATGAAAATATTTATGTAACTGTATCATATGTATGTCTCAGGATAATGGAATGTAAAAAGATACCTATTTACAGGGCAGGGACAGAGATGCAGACATAGAGGATGGGCATGTGGACACAGCCGAGGAAGGAGAGGGTGGGACAAATTAGAAGAGTATCACTGACATATACACACCACCAGGAGTAAACAGACAGCTAGTGGGAAGCTGCTGTAGAATACAGGATGTCCAGCCAGGTGCTCCGTGATGACCTAAGGGGTGGGATGGGGGTAGGTGAGAGGGAGGCTAGGGAGAGACGGTGTACACACACACATACACACACACACATACACGCTTATGGCTGATTTGCATAATGAGTACAGCACTTTCATAGCATCATCTTTCAGGATTTGAAATAGCTCATCTGAAATTCCATCACCTCCACTAGCTTTGTTCCTAGTGATGCTTCCTAAGGCCCACTTGACTTCACATTCCAGGATGTCTGGCTCTAGGTGAGTGATCATACCATCATGATTATCTCGGTTGTGAAGCTCTTTTTTTGTACAGTTCTGTGTATTCTTGCCACCTCTTCTTAATATCTTCTGCTTCTGTTAGGTCCATACCATTTCTGTCCTTTATCGAGCCCATCTTTGCATGAAATGTTCCCCTGATATCCCTAATTTTCTTGAAGAGATCTCTAGTCTTTCCTATACTATTGTTTTCCTCTATTTCTTTGTATTGATCATGGAGGAAGGTTTTCTTGTATTTCCTTGCTATTCTTAGGAACTTTGCATTGAAATGGGAATATCTTTCCTTTTCTACTTTGCCTTTTGCTTCTCTTCTTTTCACAGCCATTTGTAAGGGCTCCTTAGACAGCCATTTTGCTTTTTTGCAAATTTGGAAAACTCAGCAGTGGCCATAGGACTGGAAAAGGTCAGTTTTCATTCCAATCCCAAAGAGAGGCAATGCCAAAGAATGCTCAAACTACTGCACAACTGCACTCATCTCACACACTGGTAAAGTAATGCTCAAAATTCTCCAAGCCAGGCTTCAGCAACATGTGAACTTCCAGATGTTCAAGCTGGTTTTAGAAAAGGGAGAGGAACCAGACATCAAATTGCCAACATCTGCTGGATCATCAAAAAAGCAAGGGAGAGTTTCAGAAAAACAACTATTGACTTTGCCAAAGTCAATTTTATTAACTATGCCAAAGCCTTTGACTGTGTGGATCACAGTAAACTGTGGAAAATTCTGAAAGAGATGGAATATCAAACCACCTGACCTGCCTTTTGAGAAACCTGTATGCAGGTCAGGAAGCAACAGTTAGAGCTGGACATGGAACAACAGACTGGTTCCAAATAGGAAGAGGAGTACATCAAGGCTGTATATTGTCACCCTGCTTATTTAACTTATATGCAGAGTACATCATGAGAAATGCTGGACTGGAAGAAACACAAGCTGGAATCAAGATTGCCAGGAAAATATCAGTAACCTCAGATATGCAGATGATACCACCCTTGTGTCAGAAAGTGAAGAGGAACCAGAAAGCCTCTTGATGAAAGTGAAAGAGGAGAGTGAAAAAGTTGGCTTAAAGCTCAACATTCAGAAAACTAAGATCATGGCATCTGGTCCCATCACTTCATGGGAAATAGATGGGAAACAGTGGAAACAATGTCAGAATTTATTTTGGGGGCTCCGAAATCACTGCAGATGGTGATTACAGCCATGAAATTAAAAGACACTTACTCTCTGGAAGGAAAGTTATGACCAACCTAGATAGCGCATTAAAAAGCAGAGATTTTACATTGCCAACTAAGGTCCGTTTAGTCAAGGCTATGGTTTTTCCAGTAGTCATGTATGGATATGAGAGTTGGACTGTGACGAAAGCTGAGCATTAAAGAATTGATGCTTTTGAACTGCAGTGCTGGAGAAGACTTTTGCGAGTCCCTTGGACTGCAAGGAGATCCAACCAGTGCATCCTAAATGAGACCAGTCCTGGGTGTTCTTTGGAAGGAATGATGCTAAAGCTGAAACTGTAGTACTCTGGCCACCTCAGGGCTGACTCATTGGAAAAGACCCTGATGCTGGGAGGGATTGGGGGCAGGAGGAGAAGGGGACAACAGAGGATAAGATGGCTGGATGGCATCACCGACACAATGCACATGAGTTTGTATGAACTCTAGGAATTGGTGATGGACAGGGAGGCCTGGCATGCTGTGATTCATGGGGTCACAAAGAGTCAGACACGACTGAGCGACTGAACTGAACTGACTGATGGCAGAAATCAACAACATTGTAAAGCATTATCTTCCAATTAAAAATTTAAAAATAGATAAAAGATACCCATCTCTATAGCAAAAATCCAAAGAAATTATAAAACTCTTAAGGGTGAAAGCACATGCTGTGTTATACCAGAAACTTAAGGGTTGCTGTTGTTTTGAGGATAGTGTTAAGAAGTAGGGAAAGATCTCTTCAGGTCCTTAAAATCCTGTCATTCATATGATTACAGGCAACACTTACCTAGGAATTCTTTCCCTACTAGGGAATTTGGGCTTCCCTTAAAGCATCTGCCTCCAATGTGGGAGACCCGAGTTTGATCCCTGGGCCAGGAAGATCCCCTGGAGAAGGAAATGGTAACCCACACCAGTATTCTTGCCTGGAGAATCCCATGGGCAGAGGAGCCTGGCAGGCTACAGTCCATGGGGTCACAAAGAGTTGGACACGACTGAGCGACGCGACTTCACTTCATTTCACTTCACTTCACTTCATAGCTCAGTTGGTATATAATCTGCCTGCAGTGCAGGAGACCTGGGTTTGATTTCTGGGTTGGAAATATCCCCTGGAGAAGGAAATGACAACCCACTCCAGTATTCTTGCCTGGAGAATCCCACGGACAGAGGAGCCTGGCAGGCTACAGTCCATGGGGTCACAAGAGTCAGACACAACGTAGTGACTAAAGCACCACCACTAGGGAATTTACTAGCCAAATGTGTTGGTTATTCATTTTAAATATTTTGGTCCTCCATTGTATTTTAAACTCAAACACTGAAAATTTCCCTGCCCATGATACCAAGTTAAAAGAAAAAGAAGCCTCCTCTTAAATGCCTGGAAGATTCTCTGAAAGCATGGTTTCAAATGTTAAGTCAAAAACAGCAGAAAATGATGTGATTGTTTACCTGACATAAATTCTGACTCTCAGATAATATTATTGGAATACAGGTGAGCTTCCCTGGTGGCTCAGAGGTTAAAGCGTCTGCCTCCAATGCGGGAGACCTGCGTTCGATCCCTGGGTCGGGAAGATCCCTTGGAGAAGGAAATGGCAACCCACTCCAGTATTCTTGCCTGGAGAATCCCATGGACCGAGGAGCCTGGTGGGCTGCAGTCCACGGGGTCACAAAGAGTCAGACACAACTGAGTGACTTTACTTACTTACTTACTTACTTAAAGAACAGCTAATTCAGAGACATACAATCTATAAGTTAAGTGCACTTCCAGCTACTAAAATCTATTAGAATTTGGCTATATTTTTTTTATAGTTTGTTAAAAATGGAAAGGTTAGCCCCTTGTTTGACCGTTGGCCTCAAAAGTCCTGCATCTTGGTGCAGTTAGTCTGGTCCTTTTAAATCTAACTGTTCCATGACCTCTTGGCTTGTCTTTTTCCTTGGCTTTTCATTTTTCTTCCCTAACAATCTTTCAATCATAGGAAGTATGATGCTTTGGAGTTAGTGATCTTTGCTTTTTCTTAATATAATAATTGCTAAGGTCTCTCACCTAGCCAGAGCATAATTCAAAACAATATTTTATTTACACCAGATATCCATAGAGTTAGAGGGCTTAATATATTTTATGTAAAAGTCTTATAAATTCAGAACATTTCTTCAATTTGTAGGAATTCAGATGGCAGAAGTTGTGAGCCCAGAATAATATTACCAACATAAAGTATTTAATAGCTTGAACACCAACTTACCAAAAATGATTTCAAAATGAATTGAGAACAGCTTTCTGTATCAAACTATTATGTAGCAGCTGCTGTGGGCTAGGCATAGGGATTGAACTCCAATCTTTGGCAAGTCTCCTACATTGGCAGTGGGATTCTTCACCTCAGAGCCACCAGGGAAGCCCAGGTATTATTCTTAGCACTTTTCCAATAATAACTTATTTAATCATTATAAATAACAACAGAATGAGGTAGGCATTGTTGCCGGGAGCCAGCGTGAGGAATCCCACCCGTGACAAGGTCATGTGGCAGAGATCTGATGGGCAAGGCGAGTCAGATTTCAGGGTGTCCCCCTGGTATTTCCTGAGCATGTACCCCCCCAAACCAAAAATCTGCCGGCCTTTGTACTCTGCTTTTCCACTCTTCTGACACACTCTGGAAAAAGTCAACTCAGGGTTTTTAGTCTTCTGCATTTGAAAGGGATGTTTCAGTTAAACCCCCTCTGATAATTTTCTAGCTTGCCTAACAGGCTCCCCCGGGACCTCTTACAGCTTGTGAATTGCTTACAGTCCCCAACCTCGAGAGGCACAAAGCTTAAAGCATCTTAAAGATACAGAGCCTTTTCTAAAGAGCTAAAAATCATATTGGTGATGGGTGTTCACTGTTGACTCAATGATTGCCACCAGGCCTCCATATTCTTTAGGCACCTGGGAGGATGTTAATCAATGTAAACTGGATATGGAAAAAGATATATAGTAGTTTTGATGTTAGCAACACTAGACTTTTGAGTTAATTACTTTTCTTTTGTTATAAATCACTGTACTCCTTTTACTTGTTATAAATTGCTGTATCTTTGCTATGTAAGAATGTAACTTTATTTAGTGCTTTCTGAGAGTGGCACCAGACTTTGGGAAGAACAACACAAATAAGTCTTCTGGTTGACAAATCTTATCAGAAAAGGACTGTAAATGTTAATTGGCCCTTTTGGCTGGAAGATGATGTAAATCACCTAAGATTTATTTGTGTATACAACTAGGTATGCAGAGAGAAAAGCCTGGTTTTGATAAGAGTCCGGACTGCTAACACCACATAACTTTGTGTTACCCATTGATCTCCATGCATTATCAAAAGTATAAAAGGCCTTCTGAACAATAAAGTATGGACCAGGTTCTCGGACTAGTCTCTCAGCCTAGTTTCTTGGGAATCTGGCTCCCCCCGTGTCTCTCTCTCCTTTTTCTCACTCTCCCTCCCTCTCCTTTTCTGGCTGGATTCCCATCTGGAGTGGGGAGGCTCACCACGTCTACTTACTTGCCCTGGCTTCTAAGACCCGCATGAAAGGGAGCCTAAGGCGGGGCACCCTTTGATATTCAAGTGGGCGCCGGTGGCCTAACGTAGATGGTGCAAACTTCTTGTCTTGAAGTTTTATTGGTTTTCCCCATAAACCAAGTTATTCAGCCTCTTTTCTCCACTTAATTTTCCTACTACACTATTTCTTCCTAATCTAATTTTATACTAATAAATAAATAAGTTTTTTCCTTGCCAACGCCATCCCTGCTTCAAATTCCCTGGATCCACCGGGGCTGGACACCGGCACACTGTTATCACTAAGAATGGTGCAACAGGGGTTAAAAGGTTAAATAATTTGCCCAAACCTATATAGCTAGTAAGTACCTGTAAGAAACATGTTCACCAGCCCAAAACCAATGGATGGACTTGTAGACATGAAGTACAGCGAAAGCGAGAGTTTTTAACTAAGGTCTTGAAAGATCCGGTGTCTGGTGGGAAGGCACACCCAGAGCGATTACAACAAGGAATTTATTCCCTAACTCTCAGGTTTCCACCCTCCTCTTACCCAGTTCCTCATTGGCTGTGTACTCTGTGGCAAACAATTTACCCGGACTTTGCCTAAGTTTCATTATTTCCTTACAGGGGACCCTTCTTTCTCCTTTCCCAAATTACACCAGCATTTTTCAACAAAGCGTTTCTTGCTAGTATCCCTTTGCCCAACATCCTGATTTCTTAGGGACCCTCCAGGTGCCATTGAACTATGTCAAGTCTGCAAGTCATTAGTCAAGTTTAGAGAGAGAGTGAAAAAGTTGGCTTAAAGCTCAACATTCAGAAAACGAAGATCATGGCATCCAGTCCCATCATTTCATGGCAAATAGATGGGGAAACAGTGGAAACAGTGTCAGGCTTTATTTTTTTGGGCTCCAAAATCACTGCAGATGGTGACTGCAGCCATGAAATTAAAAGACACTTACTCCTTGCAAGGAAAGTTATGACCAACCTAGACAGCATATTCAAAAGCAAAGACATCACCTTGCCAACAAAGGTCCATCTAGTCAAGGCTACAGTTTTTCCAGTGGTCATGTATGGATGTGAGAGTTGGACTGTGAAAAAAGCTGAGCGCTGAAGAATTGATGCTTTTGAACGGTGGTGTTGGAGAAGACTCTTGAGAGTCCCTTGGACTGCAAGGAGATCCAACCAGTCCATTGTAAAGGAGATCAGTCCTGGGTGTTCTTTGGAAGGAATGATGATAAAGCTGAAACTGTAGTACTTTGGCCACCTCAGCGAAGAGTTGACTCATTGGAAAAGACTCTGATGCTAGGAGGGATTGGGGGTAGGAGGAGAAGGGGATGACAAAGGATGAGATGGCTGGATGGCATCACTGACTCCATGGACTTGAGTTTGAGTGAACTCTAGGAGTTGGTAATGGACAGGGAGGCCTGGCATGCGGCAGTTCATGGGGTCACAAAGAGTCGGACATGACTGAGCAACTAAACTGAACTGAACTGAGAGACAGGGCACAGACAAAGGGTGGAGTCCTATCTCTTTAGCATCCAGTCTGATCTATCTCCCCAACCCTAACTTTATCTAAAGAGTCCAGGCCTTAACTTTGTCATGTTCCCAAGTTTTTCTACTTCAGAACTAGTTACTTTGTCTTGAAAATGGACTTCAAGTTTATATTTCTTACAGTACCAAAGCCAAGATTCACACTCAGATACTTTGACTGTAAAAGATGGTGAATTTACTAGTACATCATTGTAAGTTTGGGCTAAAATTAAGATAAAGGCATATTCAATAAAGTAGTAGAGAGAATGTTTGAGAGGGGAGTTTCCTGAGGCTCGAATTCGGGAGAGCTGACAGAACTTGTCACCTTTGTTTGAGTTTCTGTTTTAATCCCTATGGCAGTACAGCATGCTGTTCCCAGTCAAAGCTCTGCCCAATGATGACCAAAAGTATGCTTCCACTTAATACAGCTAAAGCAGTTTAACATAATTTTAAAAATAATTTACAACATCATTTTAAAAAAAGTTTTTAAAGAGAGAAAAATTCAAGAAACTTACAATGTTAAGCTAGTAAATATACATATTAGATTCAACAATGACTGACGTTTGTAGATCTTATTGTATCCCATATTTATTTCCTTAATAGTCTCACTCCATATAATTAAGCCTCCCCAACTCCCCGCTCTGCGCCCTCACTGAAGGGTTATACTGGTGGGAAACAATGTATTTCTTCGCTTTGTCAATCCATCTATTTATGGCCTTCAATGGCATCCCACTCCAGTACTCTTGCCTGGAAAATCCCATGGACAGAGGAGCCTGGTAGGCTGCAGTCCATGGGGTCGCTGAGGGTTGGACACAGCTGAGTGACTTCACTTTCACTTTTCACTTTCATGCATTGGAGAAGGAAATGGCAACCCACTCCAGTGTTCTTGCCTGGAGAATCCCAGGGATGGGGGAGACTGGTGGGCTGCCGTCTATGGGGTCACACGGAGTTGGACACAACTGAAGCGACTTAGCAGCAGCAGCAATACCTTCCCTAATGGCTCAGACGGTAAAGAATCTGCCTGCAATGTAGGAGACATGGATTCGATCCCTGGGTCTGGAAGATCCCCTGGAGAAGGGATTGTATTCTTGCCTGACAAGTCCCATGGACAGAGGAACCTGGCAGATTACACTCCACAGGGTCTCAGAGTTGGACATAACTGAGCACCTAACACTTTCTATTTTCAAGAAAATAAAAAGAGAAAATTCCATTCTATCACTCACCTAGGCATCTACTTAGTTTCTGATGTAGGTTTTTAGGGATACTTCCCTGGCAGAACTGTAACCATTTGAAACACCACCACTTACATATACATTCATACATATAAATATTTACCAGTAGTAGAAATATTTTCCTGTTCAAAACTATTTCCACAATTAGGTAAGAAGTGATATTGAGAATTTCCCTTTTCCTACTTATAAGCTTAGAATATGTTCCTAGAAAAAATAATCTAGCTAACAATTTCTCATGCTCTATTTTTCTGAAGAAAGTAGTCACTCAGTGTTTATAGTCAGAAAGCAAAAATTATCTCTACTAATAAATGTGTTGTATTTTTAAGTGTATTCTATAAAAGTATTTTATATTGTATAAGATTGTAGTAATACACATAAATCTACAAACTGCATCATTTAAAAGAAATGTAACATATCAATTGTCTCTGAGGAATATGTGGCATTACGTATTTTTAATCCATTTCAGCCCTTGTGAAATTACATGAGATAATCAACATTGTGGCACCAATTCATCAAGGAGGGTGAAATTTCACTATATTTTATTTATGTATTTAACAAGACTTTTATAACTAAGAGGTGACATTTTACTTTTGGATAGCTTAGCAATGCATTAATATCAATACATTCACTTTTATTTTAAAAGTGTACAGGTAATTTATGATACTTTAATTATAGGAGAATATTACTAATTTAAAATTCTTGGGGCATGCATTAAAATGACCTTCACATTTAGATTTAATATTCTATTGGTTTCAAATCAACAACAGGAGAGAAAGTGAGAGGTGAAATGTGGACAACCTCAAAAATATCTTCCCTTAGAGACAAATGTCAAGTAAAACTTGAACTTTCCTGTATAACATTAGCACAGTGACTTTCAAAGTTCCATACTGAAGCTCCCCCAACACAGCAAACTTGATGGCCCTAAAGTGATGCACCTTTAAATGTTCAAGAGTTAAAGCAAATAACACAACTTTTGCTTATAAATCCTCAAAAAAACCTTTAGCTGCTTTAATTTCCTAAGGACAAATTATGCCTAAGGAAAATCTGCCAGGCCTCCAAACCAGGGCTGGTGGTTGCATCTCAGGAATCAATGTGATTTTTGAGGAAAACATACATTCTCTGTAAGCAGCTGAAAATTAATTATTTTAAGAAAGAGAAACTTTTCCTTAACTGTTATCAAAGACAAGCAACATTGATGACACAGAATTTTGTATGTCCACTTCTTTTTTTTTAAGTTTAGAATAAAGAGACCAAAAGGATTGAAAATAGGATTTTCAAATGCAAAATGGACAGACTTACTGGTACATGCCATGGAAGGTGGGTCTTTTTCAGCTCGAAAGTAACCCTTTTCACACTGACAGACAGAAGTCGCTTCCATGTAGGTTAAACTGTGTGGAGGACACTTAGAACATTTTGTGTTGCCAGCAAATGCTTTATAGAATCCTGGTCTGCAAGCTGTGAACACAGGAAAAACAGTTTTTTAAAATTACTGTTAGAATTATTTTATTTGCACATGTACAACACATTTTAAATTATACACTTTGGAATTCAGTTCACACATACACAGAAAAGCCAATACATGCTAATATTAATGAATGAAATAGTTATTCAAAATTAAGTTATACAATGGGGAATCATATACTACCTGATCATATTATCACCTCAACTTTTTGTAACTGCCACAAGCTAGACATGGGCTTTAGTCTTCTTATATGCACAATTCTTAGCATATTTTGAATATATAGTTATTATAGATGCCTAAAAATTAAATGAGTGAATGAATAATAATTAATTCACTGATGTCTAATATGAGGTTACTTTGTAAGTGGAATGAGCATTCTATTTATCTTTTACTCAGTAGTTTCAGGTTTTGTTTGTGTTTCTGTTAAAAATGGGAAATCAGTACCTAAATCTTCAGAAATTTTAAATTATTTTCTTATGTATCCCTTCTTTCTCTATCACTTCCTTTTTCTCTATTTATAGAGTAAATTCCATTTCCAAAGAAAAACAAACCACCAAAAATAGGAATGTTTCCCAACATTATGTCAATACTGCAGAAGGAAAGTTTAATATTATTTGATTCAGTGGTTTCTAATGTTTTCTTTTAGGAGAATTTATTCAGATATAGACATTCAGGTTAAACACTCATTGTGGTATTTATTTCTATATTCAAAACATTCATGCTTTTGAATATAACATGCATCTAACATGTTATAACATAACATATATGCTTTTTGTATGGATATTTACTTTAAATGTCATTTAGAAATTTTGCTTAGTCCTACCTTTTATTCCTTCTTTCTTCTTCAAATATTATTTTCCTAAAATGGCAACACACTGTTGTGTAGATGTATGTTTACATATGTATGAACAGAAGGATTTCATATTGTTGAATTTTTCAATACTAAGATAATATCAATAAACTTTAGATTATTTTTATCAATTATCAACTATAGCATGAAAATTTCTCCATGTCACTGGCTATAATTTATTGTAACATATCTGCAGTATTTGTATCAACAATGTCACATTTGAAAGAAATACTTTATAAACTACTGCTACTGCTACTGCTAAGTCGCTTCAGTCGTGTCCGACTCTGTGTGACCCCATAGATGGCAGCCCACCAGGCTCCCCTGTCCCTGGGATTCTCCAGGCAAGAATACTGGAGTGGGTTGCCATTTCCTTCTCCAATGCATGAAAGTGAAAAGTGAGGTGAAGTCGCTCAGTCGTGTCCGACTAGTAGCAACCCCATGGACTGCAGCCCACCAGGCTCCTCCATCCATGGGATTTTCCAGGCAAGAGTGCTGGAGTGCGGTGCCATTGCCTTCTCCGACTTTATAAACTATGCTGCAGTAAACATCCCCATGTTGACTCTTAACATTTCAGCTCCTAAAAGTAGGAGTTCTGGGCCAGGGTATGTGTATTATTTAACACTTATTTCTATGTTACATTTCTAAACGTGTTTCAAAAGCTCAAAAAAATGTAAGTGAGCACCCTAATCTTCCCCCTTACTAATCCTATCATTAATATTAGTTACTCCTTTACCTTCTGACAACACATGGGATTAAATATTGTTACTTCAATTGAAGCTTCCTAAATCCTACTAATATTACACATTTTTCATATTTTTATTGGTCATTTGGTTATCAATTGTCTTTTATATCCTTTGTTTGAATTCTACTGGTTACTTGTATTAACTTAAAAGCAGTATTTATTAGCAATATCAATGTCATGTTTGTCATTTTTAAAAGATTTTTGATGTGGACTATTTTTAAAATTTTTATTGAATTTGTTACAATATTGTTTCTGTTTTACATTTTTGGTTGCAAGGCATATGGGATCTGAGCTCCCTCACCTAAGACTGAACCTACAACCTCTGCACTGGAAGGCAAAGTCTTAACCACTGGACTGTCATGGAAGTCCCTGTCATTTTTGTTACATATATATATGTGTGTGTGTGTGTGTGTGTGTGTGTGTATGTATATATATAATCAATTTTCTAATGACGTGCACATAAATGTCTCATTCACAATAGCTGAAAAACTATAAAATGGCATGAATTTACCCAATTAAGTGAAAGCCCTTACAATGAAAATTACAATATTTTGATAAAAGAAACTGAACACAACACAAACACATAGAAAGACAGCGCATATTCCTGTACTGCAATAATTTGCTAAAATGTCCACACTACCCAAACCAATTATAGATTCAATGCAATCCCTATCAAAATTCCAATGGCATTCTTCACAGAAATATTAAAAACAATTCTAAAATTCATAGAACCACAAAAGACCCCAAATAGCCAAAACAATTCTAAGAATAACAATGCTAAAGGCATAGCGTTTCCTGATTTCAAACTATACTATGGAAAAGTTTAGTTGTTCAGTCATGTCTGACTCTTTGCGACCCCATGGACTCTAGCCTACCAGGCTCCTCCATCCATGGGATTTTCCAGGTAAGAGTACTGGAGTGGGTTGCCATTTGCTTCTCCAGAGGATCTCCCTGACCCAGGGATTGAACCTGGGTCTCCCACATTGCAGGCAGACGCTTTGCTGTCTGAGCCACCAGGGAAGTTAACTATACTATAGAGTTATACAAATTGAAACAGTATAGTGTCAGTATAAAAAATATGTACATAGACCACTGGAACAGAATAGAGATCCCAGAAATAAACTCTCAAATAAATAACTAATATTTGACAAAGAAGCTAAGAATTCTCAATTGGGAAAGAATAGTCTCTTCAATAAATGCTTTAAGGAAAACTGGTTAACCACAGACAGAAAAGTGAAATCGGACCTGACTAGACACTACTCCTCGGAAGGAAAGTTATGACCAACCTAGACAGAATATTAAAAAGCAGAGACATTACTTTGCCAACAAAGGTCCATCTAGTCAAGGCTATGGTTTTTCCAGTGGTCATGTATGCATGTGAGAGGTAGCCTGTGAAGAAAGCTGAGCGCCGAAGAATTTTGAACTGTGGTGTTGGAGAAGATTCTTGAGAGTCCCTTGGACTGCAAGGAAATCCAACCAGTCCATCCTAAAGGAGATCAGTCCTGGGTGTTCATTGGAAGGACTGATGCTGAAGCTGAAACTATAATACTTTGGCCACCTCATTCGAAGTGTTGACTCATTGGAAAAGACTCTGATGCTGGGAGGGTTTGGGGGCAGGAGGAGAAGGGGACGACAGAGGATGAGATGGCTGGATGGCCTCACTGACTCGATGGACATGAGTTTGGGTAAACTCTGGGAGTTGGTGATAAACAGGGAGGCCTGGCGTGCTGCGATTCATGGGGTCGCAAAGAGACAGGACTGAGCAACTGAACTGACTGAGACACTACACACAATAATTAACTCAAAATGGATTAGAGGCTAAAAAATAAGACCTGAAACTGTAAAACTTTTAGAAGAAAACATAGGAGAAGATCTTGATATTGGTCTTGGCAATTATTATTTTTTTTAATATTATAGCAAAAGCACCAGCAACAAAAGCAAGTAACACTATATCAAACTAAAAACCTTCAGCACAGCAAAAGAAACAGGTAAAAATAATGAACAGGCAACCGATTGAATGGGTCAAAAGATTTGAAAATAATATATCTGATAAACTGATAATTCCTAACATACATAAACAGCTCATATAACTCAATAATAACAAAAACAAAAATGTACAGTTAAAAAATAGGCAGAGGACCTGAATAAACCTTTCTTTAAAGAAGACATACAAATGGCCAACAAGTACAGGAAAAGATGCTCAATACAACTAATCATTAGGGAAATACAAATGAAAACCAAAATGACATGTAGTCTTACAGCTGCTAGAATGGCAGTTATCAAGAAGAGAAGAGATACCTGATGGCAAGGATGTTGAGAAAAGGGAACCCTTGTGTACTATTGGTGGGAATGCAAGTTAGTATAGCTAATATGGAAAACAGTATGGCTGTTTTTCAGAAAATTAAAAATAGACCTACCAAGTGACCCAGCAATCCTTTTTCTGGGTATATATTAAAAAGAAATGAAAAGAGGATATGAAAAAGTTACCTGCATTACAGCATTATTACAGCATTATTCGCAATAGCCAAGATATGGAAAAAATCAGTCTCTGTCAATGGAAGAATGAATAAAGAAGATATACAGTAATTCTATATTTTAGTTTATAGTGACACTACCATTTGGGGGGATTATTTGATAGTATCTACTACAGAGGAACATACACATTTCTTCTGACAATGCCACTCACTGGTATATACCCAACAGAACAGCACAAATTGAAAGTAGCTTCTCTCCCCACAGGCAGTCATACAAGTTCCATTGCTAAGTGAGCTATCACTTCTCCATTTGATTTTCATTTTCTGCAATTTTGTTGACATGTTGATTATTCTCATGTGATGCATTTTCTCCTCCCTTGCTTTGCCTTTGTTAGTATAAAACTTCTATATTCTCTTACTCATTTTGGTGAAGTGTGCTGAGGGGATGGAGATAATTACTTACTGATAAAAGTATCATGAATGCTAAAAAATAAAAATGTAATTTGGTAGCAGGGATCTATAAAATGCAAAATATATAAATATATAATGTGTGAAATATATAAATATAGACTATGTAAAACATATAAATATATAATTACTATATATATATTTTTGAAACAGTTTATTTTCCATCAACCAAATTTCCATTTTGGTGGAAGTTTGTGGAAGTTCTACAAGTGTTTGGAAGAACTGCTTACAACCACTCAGTGGTGGTTCCGACCCATTCAGTGGCCTGAGCAGTGGGAGCTGCAGACCAGTCTTCAGTGGAAGGCTGAGCACTCCAGTCTTCAGCAGGGAACTGCTGAATAGGCACAGAAGGCACTTGCACACCTTCGGACCAGTCTGTCACCTTAGGCTGAGTAGCAGTGAACTCTGGAGCTGGAGCAGTCCATTCACCCTGAAATTCCTCCTTGGTCACAGCCTTCTCAGCTGCTGCCTGCTCTTCCTTTTCAATCTCTTCAGGATCTCTGTAGAAGCAGAGGTCCGGCATGACCTCCCACGGGTGTTCTCAGGAGATGGTGCCACGCATGCACAGAACTTCCCGGGGGAGCATCCACAACATCAGCGCACATGAGTGTGCTCCCTTGTTGTTGAATGGGATGGCAATGTACACGTAGCACAGAGGAGAGTCTGTGTTACACAGAGCAGTGTTTGGCAGGTTAACGTTAAGAGGCTTCTGTGAGCGGTTGGTGGTCAGCCCTGGGATTGGCAACCGCTAGAAGCCTTGGCTCCCTGAACGTGGCCTGGATCTGGTTAGTGAAGGCTCCCGGAGTGAAGCAGCCAGCAACAGGAGTGGCTCCAGTGGGAGCAGCAACCTTCAGCACAGCTCGCTGGCCAGTATTCCTGGAGGATATGACACTGACATCAGCCGGGTTTTCAATGGCAACAATGGCCGGAGCTACCAACAGAAGCTTCTCCCAGGTCCTCTTCAGATTTATGATGTAGATGCCATCACTTTTCCTTTTGTAGATGTACTGTTCCATTTGGAAGTCAAGGTTGGTGCCACCTAAGTGGGTTCCTGCTGTAAGGAATTTGAGGACATCCTCCTCCTTCATTTGCAGGACATCAAGGGTTCCGGGGGCAGGAGGAAAAGGGGATGACAGAGGATGAGATGGCCGGATGGCATCACCAACTCGATGGACGTGAGTCTGAGTGAACTCCAGGAGATGGTGATGGACAGGGAAGCCTGGCCTGCTGCGATTCAGGGGGTTGCAAAGAGTCAGACACTACTGAGCGACTGAACTGAACTGAAGGGCTCCGGACATTGTGAAAGCTTTCCTTTAAGTTACGATGGGAATTCAGGACAACGCCGTATGGACCCCTCTCTGGGTAGCTCCGAAAGCTACCATATAATCTAACAGCTACCAAATAATCTAAATTAATACACAGAGAGGTATCCAAAGCTATCTAAAGAGCCATCCAAAGCTACCAAATAATCTAAGTTAATACACAGCGTATTTAAAAAATATATTTATGATTTGAGGAACTTTAAGTGGTTGCCTAAAATAACAATAAAAGGTGAGCTGTAACATTAAAAAGTACAAAACAATTTTTATAGAATAGCTTGTATTAAAGGTTCATACAATGAGTATAGTTATTGAAATACCACTAATATTAATGAAGTACATACCTTGCCATATAATTTCGCTTATTGATACCTGAATTTTCAGAAAATTAAATTCTCTGGGTATTGATAGGAATACAGTTGAACAGTATTTCTCACTCACACACACACACACACACACACACACACAGAGGTTTGTCTGCTAAAACAAAATCAGGAAATGTGTGACCTGTTGTACTCATATTTTATTTCAAAAATTGATTGTTAAGCTATATTTTACTAGTAATGTTTTTAGGTTTTCTCTACTATCAGAGAACTTTAAGACAAGGGACCTTGAGAAATCCTCGTTGGCATATCATGTTGTGCACTGCTTACCATCTGATGAAATATTCAATTGTGTATTGTCTGACAGGAACTAATATTAATATAATAGACTGCTTTTCCCTCATAGGTGCTCAATAGTCTATAAGTTTAGATAAACCTGAATGACTTATTAGTAAAATATGTGATGTGCATCATTTCTAAAACATTAGAACTCAGGAAATTTAATAAACTGGGATAGGCAGTCTCATTACTGTTTTCCTAGATATTACTCTGCAGTTATAAAAATTAAAATTTGCTGTCATGTAAGCAGAGAAGGCAGGGAAGATCAAATAATTGAAAAATAATAACAAAAGGAAAACCCCTAAAACTTAAGGTTAAATAAGCACAAATATTTTGTGTTTTTCTATTAATAATCTATTAATAAATACTGAAGGAAAATTTCAAGACCAAATACAAGTCTACTAATAATAAAATGTGGATTATGCTTCAAGATATTCAACCTAATTTTTCAGGGGAGCTACTATAAAGTACTCATGAGGATAATGTACATAAACTATCCTGTCATTAATTCTAATTTACTTCCACCAAAGAATTGTTTAAAGTGGACTTTCTCTTGAATCTGGGCACAGTACCACCCCACTTCCCCACCTCAGCAACTGTTCAGTTCAGTTCAGTTCAGTTGCTCAGTCATGTCCGACTCTTTGCGACCCCATGAATCGCAGCACGCCAGGCCTCCCTGTCTATCACCAACTCCCAGAGTTCACCCAGACTCGCGTCCATCAAGTCAGTGATGCCATCCAGCCATCTCATCCTCTGTTGTCCCCTTTTCCTCCTGCCCCCAATCTCTCTCAGCATCAGGGTCTTTTCCAATGAGTCAACTCTTCACATGAGGTGGCCAAAGTACTGGAGTTTCAGCTTCAGCATCATTCCCTTCAAAGAAATCCCAGGGCTGATCTCCTTCAGAATGGACTGGTTGGATCTCCTTGCAGTCCAAGGGATTCTCAAGTGTGAGGGCTCTGTAAAGTAAGTAGAACCAGGCCTAATGGAGAAAACCAAAATTTGTGGTACTACCGAGCTGGTTATGAATTTGCCAGTCTTTCCCCCTTCTCTCCTCCCTCTTTTCCCTGGTGCTTGGGCTGGAGCCTCAGCTGAATGGACTAGAAACCTGGAAGTGGCCACCAGGTCACAGAGCTCCAGCTCACCTTGTCTCTGGAAGTGGGAAATGGAATTCCTAATATTCAGGACAGAATTAGGAATATATCCCTTCCCTCTTTCTCTCTTTTCCTGTTCTCTCATGCCCAGACCTCAAGTAATTGTGTTGTAGGCTGGTGGTGGTGGTCAGTAATGGGAGCTCACAGAAGACAAAATTCCCAAGAAGGAAAAATCTTCTTCCTCCTTCACTGAAGCTGTGGTTCTGAGAGGGTGGTGTCAACCTTCATTGCATTTTTTTCCTTCTGTCCTCCTCTCACTTGGTCCTGGATGTAGATCCAGTTGCAGAAGTGCACAGCAGAGTAGAACAAAGAAAGCCCCAACTAGCTTTCTAGACAAAGGACCTTGAAGAAGAGTTTGAGGGATTCAGAAAGTATTAGGAAGAACACGGAGAGACCAGTTTGGGAAAGCAATACCCATATTTGTTTATGAACCTCTGGGCTTGTTCCCAAACTGCACATACTTGGAACTGATTCTATTCAACAAAGACTTTGAGAAATGAACCAAAAGACTATTACCCAGGTCTCAGACTAGAAGTTTTAAACTTTTGGTTAGGTAAGAGATGACATCAATATAGAAAATAGACTCTTCTTTTATTTGTTTGTCTACGAGACACAACAATTATAACATAAAGAGGCATATATACTGCAAACCCACATAAGTTGCCTTTAACTAGTATAAAGTAGATACACAGATCTTAGTTCTGCCTCCCATCATTTTTATCATTTACAGATTAATAATTTATATTAAAATAATTTTAAACTGTATTTTTATTTGAGATAAGCAACTTTCAAGAACACAGCATTACAAGGAAAATAATGTCAGAAATACTTCAATAGTCTGAGACTAACAACATGCGGAATTACAATTCTAAAGCCATTTCTAGTATGAAAGTAAGGTAAGTGTTTTTATTCTGAAAGTTCAGATAAGGTGTGGGGAACAAAGGTTTATATTAGCAGTTTAGGATTAGACAGCATTTTTATTTTTATACCAGTTTGAATAGAATCTAATAATAATAATGGCACAAAATAAAAAGCTAACCACAGTTTTTCCTAAAAATACTTAGCATTTTTTAAGTGTTCTAACATTCATTTCCTTATACTATTTTTATTTCATTTGGTGTTCTTAGGTGTATTTTAGTCAACCAAAATAAAGTCTGCCTGAATACTACTTCCTTGCTATTTAGCAGTGCTTTTAAAAAGTGTGCCTACTGAGTCTATCATCTTATTTTCAGGTACTCTGAAATAAGATGCTGTTTAAAATTTTAGTCTCTTATCACAGATTCTTATTTCTATTTCACTATTTTTTCTAGACATCTAGTAATATCAGTTTTCAACTTTTTCTGTCAGTATTCCATTTTTTGCATATTCCTTAAGTCAGAGTAAATCTACTTTTCTGAGTAAGTAAAACCACTGTCAAAGAGAAAACACCTTGTGATCCACTGTATGATGCAAGAGTAATAATAGCTACAGCAAAGCCATTTATAATTACTGAACATTCAAAATAGGTCTGATGTTGTGCAAAACTCTTTCTATATATTTTTTATAATTCTATACATTTCTATATAATTATCTATACAAAAATTAGTTACAAAGGATAATAAAGAGTATGACTTTTGGAACTAGATTACATGGCTTTGAGTTCTCCTGTATTTTACTAACCCTGTCACTTCAGGCAGCTTATTTTTCTGTGCATCTTTTTCCTCATCTGTAAAATGAGGCACCTAGCTGAGAGGTTAATGTGAGTATTTAATGAATTAATACACATAGTGATCAGAAGGGTGCCTAGCATATTATTATGAAGATGAAGAAACTGAAATTAATCAAAGTATAACATCTTGCTATGGCAGACTGTGTTTTCCAAAAATGTCTCTAACAATACTTCTCACTCTATATTTCCTTCTGACAATGTCGATAGATGCTCTGCCTCATTATAAAGCAGACATTACTTTGCCGACAAAAATCCATCCAGTTAAAGCTATGGTTTTTCCAGTAGTCATGTATGGATATGACAGCTGGACTATAAAGAAAGCTGAACACCGAAGAATTGATGCTTTTGAACTGTGGCATTGGAGAAGACTCTTGCGAGTCCCTTAGACTCAAGGAGATCAAACCAGTCCATTCTTAAGGAAATCAGTCCTGAATATTTAATGGAAGGACTGATGCTGAAGCTGAAACTCCAATACTTGGGCCACCTGATGCAAAGAACTGACTCACTGGAAAAAAACCTGATTCTGGGAAAGATCGAAGGCAGGAGGAGGAGATGGCAGAGGATGAGATGGTTGGATGGCATCACTGATTCGATGGACTTGAGTTTGAGCAAGCTCTGGGAGCTGGTAATGGACAGGGAAGACTGGTGAGCTGCAGTCCTTGGGGTCACAAAGAGTTGGGCACGACTGTGAGACTGAACTGACTGACCCTTCCCCATAAAGAGCTCAGGCTTGTAGTTACAGCGAGTTTCTAGGCAAAGTCATAAAAGGTGATAGAGACTCTGCCTGTTTCTTTTGGGATGGTTACTTTAAGAAGCTAGCCACCACGCCAAGGGGAAGGTCAAGCAGCCATGAAGAGGCCCACATCTTTGGTGCATGGCTGTGCTGAGCTCCCAGTTATCTGGCATCATCACCCTGTCAGCCAGGTTACTGGGCTACCTGGGATGTAGATGTTCCAGGCCCCGGTAAAGCTGCCCCAGATAATGCAGCCTGAAACAGAGATGAACTGTCCTAGCTGAATCTTGCTCAACTTTACAAGTAAAAACAAATGTTTGTTGTTGTTTAAAGTCACTAAGTTTGGGGGACTTTCTTATGAAGATCTGAGAGTCTGGGACACTTGCTGAAGATCATATGGTGGAAGAACCAATCTCTCGAGTTCTCATCATAGAGCACATTATGTACCTGTTGTATTTGGAACAGCATGCCTGCTTTGTTATCTAGGGCAGTGAAAGATTGAACCACAACTTTTAAAGGACAATCAGTGATGGTCTTTGGGTTATAAATAACTGTTGTACCTAAAAATACACTTTTGTGGGATTTAGTTGACAGAGATAGTTTTAATTGATGGCTTTATGTTCTCTTGGGAACTTTCCTTTTTGGTAAGAAGCAAAATAAATATAGCTTTATTCAGACCATTAGAAATAAAAATGTATTCCACAACACTTTTTTTCATAAAAAATGCTTTATGTACACATAACCCTTCATTTTATGGAAAAAGTAAGCAAGAAATTTTATCTTTCAACATAGAATTGAAGAATAGACTCATCATAAAATGGCCTGTATGCGTGATTTCAACATTTTGATCAAACTCACTCATCACTGCTCTAAGTCTCATATACTCTGACACGTCAGTAAAGTTTGACAACCATATTTTCTGCTGGCTTAGCAACAAACTTACAATCCATTCTTCAATCTGACAATTGTGAATGTCCTGCTGTCATGTATTTATGGTATTTTTATAGTTGAACAGTATAAAAAACTAATGTAAAAATTATTAAACAATATGCTATATTTTTTTACTAAAAGAAGATAATTTATTTTTAAAGAATTACTAAGCATATTGATATAATAGTCACAATTTATTGTCTACTACAAATTGGTATTTTATAAACATTACTATATTTAACTCTTACAAAATATTCAGTGATTAAATATTAATATTTTCATTGTACAAATGAAGAGACAAAGTCTTTAATAGTTGTTCCATGTCACAGAGATGATAGATGAACAAGTCAGTGTTTGAAGACAGGGTTTTGATTCTTAAGTCTAAACTTTGGATCAATGCTCATTGCTATATAAAAATAGATGTGTATACAAAAACAGGCACATACAAATATATACTATATATACATACTTTTACTCCTAGCAATATTTGTTTTTTCTCTTCCTTTGTAACCTACCACTGAAATTATCACCTGAATTCTGCATTTTGATATTTGCTATTTCTAGTTCTATATAAAAAGGCATGTCTTTTCCACTATATTGCAAATTACTTAAAAATAAGGTTTCTATGTATGGCATTGCAGTGAGACAGTACTATAGACAGAGCAGAGGATCAAACATAAGTTCTATGGATTATATCTATATAATTAATACAGTTATTAGTTGAAATTATGTGAGAATATTATAAAGCTTAGCAAAGCAGATCTTCAAAAATGTTTATGTGCTTTTCTTAAAAATTATCAAGATAAAGTGATATAATATGACTTAAAATTTCTAAACTTTTTTGTTGAATCTATAACACCTTAAGTCAGAATTCAGACAGTATCACTTCCTATTTTCCATACAAACTTGAGATGATTACATTACATCATTGGCTGAATTGTGAATGGAAACTTCCATTGTATTTTCACCATATGTAGCCCTCGTTTTTATAGTTAAACTGCAGTACCTGAAATTCATAATGATATTTTGAATTTTACTTCATATTTAATATTGCAATTATGTTTGTAAATTGTTTTATTGAAGTATAGTTCACTTATATTAGTTTCAGGTGTACAATGGTTATTCAATATTTTTGTAATCCATATAAAGTTAAGTATTGGCCATATTCACTGTACTGTATGTCATTGGATTTAATTTTATACCTAGTACTTTGTACTTCTTAATTTTCTTCCCTTATTCTTCCTGTCTTCCCTTTCCTCCCTCAACTGGTAACCACTTGCTCTCTATAAGTCTGTTTTTGTTTGCTATATTCTTTCATTTATTTTTTTAGATTCTACCTATAAGTGAAAACATTCAATATTTATCTTTCAATCTCAGGCTTCTTTCACTAACTTAATACTTTCAGGGTTCATCCATGTTTTTACAAATGGCTAAATTTCATTCTTCTTAATGGCTGAGTAATATTCCCATATATGCACATATATATATATATATATATATATATATATATATATATATAAAATACCACATTTTCTTTATCCATTTACCTATTGCTAGGGCTCCTCATATGTGGCTGAAAAGCCTTGTCCCCTAGGAAGGATGAATCCCTGGCCCTGTGATGCCCCCTCCTCTTCTGAGTCATCCATGCAGGGTGCAGGCCTCCACTAGATGATTTCTATCCCTCTACTAGACTCCGTGGTTTTTTTTTTTTTTTCCCCTGTACAGCCTTGGTTGTAGAGCTGTTGCTAATCTTCAGGTTATTCTCAGTGAGTAGTCGTAAAACCATCGGTAATCATTAGTTATACTCATTTCACCTGTAACCCACCTTTAGTAATCAAGGTTGTTGTAATTTCTGCTACAAAAGACATACAAATCCTCCACGTGACATGGAGCATAAATGATAAGATGTTTGCCTAAGCTGCTTTCCAGAACTTGGAGTCTTCTGTGTCTAGTTTTGGAGAAGGCAATGGCACCCCACTCCAGTACTCTTGCCTGGAAAATCCGATGGACGGAGGAGCCTGGTGGGCTTCAGTCCATGGGGTCGCTAAGAGTCGGACAGGACTGAGCGACTTCACTTTCACTTTTCACTTTCATGCATTGGAGAAGGAAATGGCAACCCACTCCAGTGTTCTTGCCTGGAGAATCCCAGGGACGGGGGAGCCTGGTGGGCTGCTGTCTATGGGGTCACACAGAGTCGGACATGACTGAAGCGACTTAGCAGCAGCAGCAGCAGTGTCTAGTTTGGCTGAGCTAGTTAAGACCACTAACTTTTCAACTGGGCATGCACGAATATTATTTTGAATATGCAGAGGCCTGTGGCTTCCTTATGGCTGCACAGAACAGCAATTATCTCATTTTTTTTTCAATCACTTTTTCCCACATGCCTCATGCCTCAGACCTCCTAGCTTCTTTATTCTTTATCCCATAAGAACCCCGAGCCTCTGGCTTTCAGGAAGGTGGATTTGAGACCAGTTCTTATATTTCCTCACTTGGCTGCCTTGTGAATAAACTCTCTCTTTGGGGTAAACTCTATGTCCCAGTGTTTTGGCTTGCTGTGCACTGGACAAAATGACCCCTGTTTGGTAATATTTGCTCTATATATAGTTCTAGTTTTGATGTTTGCCAGGGGAGGTGAGCTCAGGTTCTTCCTACTCTTCGATCTTGATCCCTGCTTCTATTCCCATGTTTGTATGTTGAATAACAACTAATGGTGTACTAACTAGTACTTTATTTACTTCCTTTCTATTAATATTTTAAAATAACTTACAAAACGTAGGTTTAAATTTCACTGAAATGTTCTGGAAATGCTGAATTGAAGCACACTGGAACAGCATCTTCTATCTAGTATGAGTAGAGTACCAATATTGATCTAGTGTGGTTTGGATATAACAGATTCTTATGGATCACAAGGATGCAGTCAAGGGTGAAATGTTGTATGCAGTAACAGCATACACTCAAGATTCATAGCCTGTGAATTCATAGCCTGTAAACAGCATACACTCAAGATTCATTGCTTTCAACAGCTCTATATGGCTTAGTTTCTTAGCAGAAACTAAGATGTGCAGGTTTTACAGATGCACAGATGTCATGTGTCTGATCAGAATATGGCCTCTTTATTTGGCTTATATCTAGTTCTACACAAGTAGAACAATTCCATATATTAATGCTCTTGGCCAAAGCCTGAATTTCCCAGTAAGTATTTACACCCAGGCAGATCATATATAAGCTGGTGTTTGGATAATCCAGTTTTCATGACAAACAGGTTGGACTATAAAACCAGTTACATTTTATGAACTTTTAATAAGTGTTTTTATTTGAAAACTAGGAACCACAGAAGAACTTTGCTAATATTGAGCTATAAATTCCATTAATCAGAAGCTATGTACATGGAAAATTTTTGTGTAATTCTTTTGTATATATCGTTTTGTGTAAATCCTCTGTATACATATTTATAAGTATTTTAAACACAGTAAAGCAATTCTTAGCAGACTTTCATTTATGCAACTCCAAACTCTAATTAATCTACTTAATACACTTACATGGGCTTCTCTGGTGGTTCAGATGGTCAGATTTCCTTAAATTGGGACATTCTAGACACTAAGGTCAAAGGAGCTATTGGACCAAGTGACTGCACTATGAACATACACAAATTTGTCTGTCTTTGCTCTCTGCTGCAAGTGCATATTATAATATTACACATGCCTACATTATAGCAGGTTTTTTTTTCTTTGCAGTGGTTTGATTCCATGACCTAGTCAATAGTGTGTGAACACTTGCAAGAATAAAATATATATGTGTTAAAGTTCTCATCCTCTAACACAGTGCTTAGTACATATTGGGTGCTCAATAAATATTTGTTAAATAACTGATTAAATTAGTGGTCTTTGATATTCTTTGACTTATAAAACAAAATTTTAATATTACAAATGTATTAGTTTGTAATTTAATGGTTAATATTACAAAATTATTAGTATTCTGATATAGTTTTTTTAACAGGGCAGGAACACTTGCAAAGCACCTGGAATTAACATAGTACTTTATTGCATCCCTTACTAAAGAAATATCACATTCAAGCACTATTTAGAAAATTTATCCTAAATTTAGTATGGGCTTTTATTTTGAAACCTGCAATTTTAGAACTCTTGCCTCAGATTGTCATGTTGATGAACATATTCAGCTCTCATGTTTGATTGAATGTTTTAATTTAAATGTATATGTAATTATCATTTTTTGCACCTTTACAAACTGTAGAATTAATATAAAAATAACAATTCTGTTGCAAAAACCATTTAGCTGATACTGCACTTTTTAAAATAAATTTATTTATTTTAATTGGAGGCTAATACAATACAATATTGTATTGGTTTGCCACAAATTGACATGAATTTGCCATGGGTGTACATGTGTTCCCCATCCTGAACCCCCCTCCTACCTCCCTCCACATCCCATCCTTCTGGTTCATCCCAGTGCACCAGCCCCGAGCATCCTGTATCATGCATCGAACCTAGACTGGTGATTCATTTCAAATATTATAATATACATGTTTCAATGCCATTCTCCCAAATCATCCCACCCTTGCCTTCTCCCATAGAGTAAAAAAAGCTGTTCTAGACATCTGTGTCTCTTTTGCTGTCTTGCATACAGGGTTATCGTTAAATCTTTCTAAATTCCATATATATGTGTTGATTATACTGTATTGGTGTTTTTCTTTCTGGCTTACTTCACTCTGTATAATAGGCTCTAGTTTCATCCACCTCATTAGAACTGATTCAAATGTATTCTTTTTTTTTTAAATTTTTTTAATTTTTTTAATTTTAGTTTTTTATTTTTTAAATTTTAAAATCTTTAATTCTTACATGCATTCCCAAACATGAACCCCCCTCCCACCTCCCTCCCCATAACATCTTTCTGGGTCATCCCCATGCACCAGCCCCAAGCATGCTGCATCCTGCATCAGACATAGACTGGCGATTCAATTCACATGATAGTATACATGTTAGAATGTCATTCTCCCAAATCATCCCACCCTCTCCCTCTCCCTCTGAGTCCAAAAGTCCGTTATACACATCTGTGTCTCTTTCCCTGTCTTGCATACAGGGTCGTCATTGCCATCTTCCTAAATTCCATATATATGTGTTAGTATACTGTATTGGTGTTTTTCTTTCTGGCTTACTTCACTCTGTATTCTTTTTAATGGCTGAGTAATACTCCAGTGTGTATACGTACCACAGCTTTCTTATCCGTTTGTCTGCTGATGGACATCTAGGTTGCTTCCATGTCCTGGCTATTATAGACAGTGCTGCAATGAACACTGAGGTACACATATCTCTTTCAGTTCTGGTTTCCTCGGTGTGTATGCCCAGAAGTGGGATTGCTGGGTCATAAGGCAGTTCTATTTTAAGTTTTGTAAGGAATCTCCACACTGTTCTCCATAGTGGCTGTACTAGTTTGCATTCCCACCAACAGTGTAAGAGGGTTCCCTTTTCTCCACACCCTCTCCAGCATTAATTGCTTGTAGACTTTTGGATAGCAGCCATTCTGACTGGCATGAAATGGTACCTCATTGTGGTTTTGATTTGCATTTCTCTGATAATGAGTGATGTTGAGCATCTTTTCATGTGTTTGTTAGCCATCCATATGTCTTCTTTGGAGAAATGTCTGTTTAGTTCTTTGGCCCATTTTTTGATTGGGCCGTTTATTTTTCTGGAATTGAGCTGCAAGAGTTGCTTCTATATTTTTGAGATTAAATCTTTATCAGTTGCTTCATTTGCTATTATTTTCCCCCATTGTGAAGGCTGTCTTTTCACCTTGCTTATAGTTTCCTTTGTTGTGCAGAAGCTTTTAATTTTAATTAGGTCCCATTTGTTTATTTTTGCTTTTATTTCCAATATTCTGGGAGGTGGGTCATAGAGGATTCTGCTGTGCATTTTCAAGTACAGTCACCTTTGATTATATTCAAGTGGAGCAACTTTGGTAAATGTATAACTATCTGCAGTTATTATGCACTCAACATATAATAGAGAAGTTAATGGTATAGGTAGTATAAGACCCAGTCCCTGAAAAGGTAATGCTATACACTTCAAGTTATATGGTGATATTAGTCACTATGTGATTACATCACAAATGGTACAGATGATAAATGCCTGGTGTTTCAAGAAGAAACACATTAATGTCAGGTGGAGCAGATTAAATTGGCCTAGAGTTGTGGCATTTTAACTGGACTTTTTCTGTAGAAAGGTAGAATAAGATTAAGAATGAAAGAAAAATAATCTGGAAATGAAACTGAGTATCACAAGTTCCAAATAAAAGAGGATGCCAACTTTGATAAAATGAAGAAATGACAGTGGAAAGAAGAGAGATAGAAAGTAGTTAAAGGGGGATGGTTATTAAAAGTCTTATAAGACAGCTTAAAGAAGTTTATATTAATTAATGGATACAGAAACATTTGAAAAAAAGGATGCAAGTTTATTTAAACTGGAGTCTTCTAACAGTGCACAAAATGTATTAAAGAGATGTGAGATGCGAAGTGTTAGGACGAGTTGGGAGACTAAGGCCTTGATCTGGAGAATATTTAACAACTAAAGAAGAGTGGTAGTGATGAAATAAGGAAACACTACATTGTGAAGACATATGATTTTAAGAAATAGTCTGGACAAAGAATAAGGTTGAGATTAAGTACAATTTAAACATATTTATTAACTATTTTTAATATACTTAATGATGTTGAGTCTATCACTGTGATAAAATTGGGGGCTTTTGCCATTATAATTCAGATCCTATTTCAACCAATATTATCCAAATATAATATTTCTTATTTAAGTATATTACAATCCCCTGGAGAAGGGAAAAGTTATCCACTCCAGTATTCTGACCTGTAGAATTCCATGGACTATACGGTCCATGGGGTAGCAAAGAGTCAGACACGACTTAGACTTTCACTTTCACTGGCTGAAATATATTGCCTTATTTAACAACTGTAAATCTGAATTTACTCATCTGTAAAATGAGATGATAATAGACCTAACTGTTGGGATGTACAAAATAATTTATGTATCAGTTGTTTCCTAGCTCATTATAAGCAATGGATAAATATTCTATCCATAAGTTTTAAGGTCAAGCAAAAAAATTTACAATGTCCAAGAAAGAAACTCTCATACTCAAATAGTCAGGAAATCAGCTGTAATGGTTAAACCAAATATCCCCAGACATGTATATCGTAAATGAATAGCCATTTTCCAACAAAAGAATTAAAAATGTATAACATAATACTATCAGTTCAGTTGAGTTGCTCAATCATGTCCGACACTTTGTCACCTCATGACTGCAGCAGGCCAGGTCTCCTTGTCCATCACCAACTCTTGGAGTTTACTCAAACTCATGTCCATTGAGTCAGTGATGCCATCCAACCATATTATCCTCTGTCGTCCCCTTCTCCTGCCGCCTCCAATCTTTCTCAGCATCAGGGTCTTTTCAAATGAATTAGCTCTTCGTAACAGGTGGCCAAAGTATCGGAGTTTCACCTTCAACATCTGTCCTTCCAATGAATATTCAGAACTTATATCCTTTAGGATGGAAAGGACTCTCAAGAGTCTTCTCCAACACCACAGTTCAAAAGCATCAATTCTTCAGCTCTCAGCTTTCTCTATGGTCCAAATCTCACATCCATATACGACTACTGGAAAAAACATAGCTTTGACTAGATGGACCTTTATTGGCAAAGTAATGTCTCTGCTTTTTAATATGGTGTGTGGGTTGGTCATAACTTTCCTTTCAAGGAGTAAGCGTCTTTTAATTTCATGGCTACAGTCACCATCTGCAGTGATTTTTGGAGCCCCCCAAAATAGTCTGCCACAGTTTCCACTGTTTCCCCGTCTATTTGCCATGAAGTGATGGGACTGGATGTCATGATCTTAGTTTTCTGAATGTTGAGCTTTAAGCCAACTTTTCACTTTTCTCTTTCACTTTCATAAAGAGGCTCTTTAGTTCTTCTTCACTTTCTGCCATAAGGGCGGTGTCATCTGCATAGCTAAGGTTATTGATATTTCTCCTGGTAATCGTGATTCCAGCTTGTGCTTGATCTTGCACAGTGTTTATTATGATGTACTCTGCATGTAAGTTAAATATGGAGGGTGACAGTAGACAGCCTTGACACACTCCTTTTCCTATTTGGAACTAGGCTGTTGTTCCATGTCCAGTTCTAACTGTTGCTTCCTGACCTGCATGCAGATTTCTCAGAGGCAGGTCAGGGGTCTGATACTCCCATCTCTTTTAGAATTTTCCACATGTTATTGTGATCCACACAGTCAAAGGCTTTGGCATAGTCAATCAAGCAGAAATAGATGTTTTTTTGGAACTCTCTTGCTTTTTTGAGGATCCAGCAGATCTTGGCAATTTGATCTCTGGTTCCTCTGCCTTTCTGAAAACCAGATTGAACATCTGGACATTCACGGTTCATGCATTTCTGAAGCCTGGCTTGGAGAATTTTGAGCATTACTTTGTTAGCGTTTGAGGTGAGTGCAATTGTGTGGTAGTTTGAGCATTCTTTGGCATTGCCTTTTTTTGGATTGGGATGAAAACTGACCTTTTCCAGTCCTGTGGCCACTTTTGAGTTTTCCAAATTTCCTGGCATATTGAGTGCCACACTTTCACAGCATCATCTTTTAGGATTTGAAATAGCTCAGCTGGAATCCTGTCACCTCCACTATCTTTGTATAGAGTGATACTTCCTAAGGCCCACTTGACTTCACATTCCAGGATGTCTGGCTCTAGGTGAGTGAACAAACCATAGTGATTATCTGAGTCTGAAGATCTTTTTTGTAAAGTTCATCTGTGTATTCTTGCCACCTCTTCTTAATATTTTCTGCTTCTGTTAGGTCCATACCATTTCTGTCCTTTATTGAGCCCATCTTTGCATGAGATTTTTCCTTGGTATCTCTGATTTTCTTGAAGAGATCTCTGGTGTTTCCCATGCTATTGTTTTCCTCTATTCTTTGCACTGATCACTGAGGAAGGCTTTCTTATTTCTCCTTGTTATTCTTTGGAACTCTTCATTCAAATGGGTATATCTTTCCTTTTTGCTTCTCTTCTTTCATAGCTGTTTGTAAGGCCTCCTCAGGCAGTCATTTGCTTTTTTGCATTTCTTTTTCTGGGGGATGGTCTTGGTACCTGTCTCCTGTACAATGTCATGAACCTCAGTCCATAGTTCATCAGGCACTCTATCATATCTAGTCCCTTACATCTATTTCTCACTTCCACTGTATAATCATAAGGGGTTTGATTTAGGTCAATGGTATATTGGTTTTCCCTACTTTTTCAATTTAAGTCTGAATTTGGCAATAAGGAGTTCATGATCTGAGCCACAGTAAGCTCCTAGTCTTGTTTTTGCTGACTTTATAAAGCTTCTTCATCTTTGGCTGCAAAGAATATAATCAATCTGATTTTGGTGTTGGGCATCTGGTGATGTCCATACGTAGAGTCTTCTCTTGTGTTGTTGGAAGAGAGTGTTTGAATGACCAGTGCATTCTCTTGGCAAAACTCTATCAGCCTTTGCCCTGCTTCATTCCATACTCCAAGGCCAAATTTGCCTGTTACTCCAGGTGTTTCTTGACTTCCTACTTTTGCATTCCAGTACTCTATAATGAAAATGACATCTTTTTTGAGTGTTAGTTCTAGAAGGTCTTGTAGGTCTTCATAGAACCACTCAACTTCAGCTTCTTCAGCATTACTGGTAGGGACATAGACTTGGATTACTGTGATGTTGAACAGTTTGCTTGGAAACAAACAGAGATCATTCTGTCGTTTCTGAGATTGCATCCAAGTTCTGCATTTTGGACTCTTTCATTAACTATGATGGCTACTCCATTTCTTCTAAGGGGTTCTTGCCCACAGTAGTATATATAATGTTCATCTGGGTTAAATTCACCCTTCCCATTCCATTTTAGTTTGCTGATTCCTAAAATGTCAACGTTCACTCTTGCCATCTCCTGTTTGACCACTTCCAATTTGCCTTGATTCATGGACCTAACATTCCAGGTTCCTATGCAATATTGCTCTTTACAGCCTTGGACCTAGTTTCCATCACCAGTCTCATCCAAAACTGGGTGTTGGTTTTGCTTTGGCTCTGTCTCTTCATTCTTTCTGGAGTTATTTCTCCACTAATCTCCAGTAGCATATTGGGCAGCTACCGACTTGGGGACTTCATCTTTCAGTGTCTTATCTTTTTGCCTTTTCATACTGTTCATAGTGTTTGAAGGAGGTCAACATTATCTTCATTAACCTCCACCATAGTTTGGCCCCAGGTAAACAGCAGAGAGGGAACACAGCTTCACCCATCAACAGAAAATTGCATTAAAGATTTACTGAGCATGACACTGCCCATTAGAACAAGACCCTGAGAGTCTCTGGTGGGAATAGGGTTTGATTCTAAATGAGAATTCTCCCCTCCTACCATCTCGCCTATGCTCTCCTTTGCCCCTGGACATGAGGTATCTCCTCATGGCCCATCCAGCGAAGCGAAGCCACTGTTCCTGACCTTGGACATGGTGTATCACTTCATGGCTGCTCCAGCAAAGTCTAGCTGCCACTCCTGTCCTTGTATGTAGGGGATATCTTCCCAGCTGCTAGCCTCTCCAGTGCCACACAGCCGCTGCTGGCCATACTGTTCATACTATTCATGATACTATAATGACTCTTAATAAAATATATTCTTACATATCAAATGCACCAGAGAATTTAACAAACATGTTTAAGTTTTGCAATGACTGATTGTAGTCAACTATTTACACTCAATGATCTTTAACTTTCATATCCTCTTATAATAAAGAAAAACAAATGAGACAAAGTTAAAAAAAAAAAACTAACAGTGGATTAGTTTTGCTTTCTGGCAGAAAGGTAACCTAGGAGAAAGAAGTCTTTACACATTTTCTAATTCAGTGGAATAAAAGTTGTTGCCTGAGACAAGTGAATTTAATTTTGTTGTAATATAATTTATGGGTTGAAGTAAGTCCAAGATTTAGATCAGAATTATATTACCTAATATTACCCAATTTTTAATACTCAATTTTTTACGTGAACTTTTAAGAAAAATTTAAGGCTGTTAGATAGATTTATAACATACCCACACATTTCTCCCCTTCTCTTATCCTGTATGAAGATCACATCTTCCAATCAAGTCATCTTAAAGATCAGTAAGGAAAACCTGCCTATTATAAATGAACCCACTTGAAGCCTAATCCAGAATGGATTCCCTCAACCAAACATAGAGAGTTTACTCTGTTTATTCAGTGAACACTGATGAGTGCATAAAGTCTTTGGTTTATAAATTCTTTTCATTTCTTCACAATTCCTTTCTATGGGATATAAGTGTCTTTGTTTTTTCCTCAAGATGATGGAGAACACTTTATCATAGGAATCCAGGAATTTTTCTCCAGGTTAAATTTTCACAGGAAGAATAAAGAACTTCCTTTATCATCCTGACAGATACCCTAGTGCCATATATCCTGGATTCAAATCTTGATCCTTCCACTTACTAACTTTGTGACCTTAGAAAAGTTAGTTAATTAATTTCTCTGTATCTCATTTTCTCATCTATGAAATAGTTGTAAAAACAGCACTTAGCTTGTACAGGCATCTTGAGAATTAACTAAGATACCACTTTTAAGCACCTGGTATCTGGCTCATGGTGCTATATAATGATTCTCTTAAGCATAATATTATTTAACTATGTGATGGATATTTGAGGATATGACTCTTATGGTCAATATATGTTCCACTATCTTCCAGCTCAATTATCAGTAAATCACTACCACTATTCACTACGGAAGTTATGTCCATTCTCCAACAAACCCTCAAGATGCCCCTACTAGAGCTTGGACCTCAGACTTCTTCAGAGTTTTCTCAATCAATTTCAACAATTCTCTCTTATTTCTGTAATAAACATGGTCGTTGTTCACAGAAAGAGAGCCTTTTTTTTTTAATATCATAAAGGAGTTTCTAGTATAAAGAGTATGTAAGAGTTCTATCTGAGGGGAAATATTCATTTATGTCTCTAACCTTTCAGCAATTTTCCTTAGTTTATATAATGCAATTTTCTCTATTACTCTGTCATCTCCTTGAGGCTTTATCTTTTGCTTGTGTGGAACCCTCAGATGTGAAAGCAACATCGTCAGCATGTTTGGTTATGTGTGTATGCACTAGAGTGCCTAGTTAGAATACCTTGCCAATGATGAGTAATCAAAAATTATGAGCTGGTGATGAAGATTCTGGTCCTTATGTGCCTATGTGCCAGTATTAATTCAGGCAGTGAGGAATTTATGTCTTCACTGGGGACTGGGTATTGGGAAATGTGAGGGTTGTGTGTTGCTGCTTATAACAGCACTTTCTTAATTAAGATTGGAAGCCAGATTTAGCTCTTCTCAATATGTATTATTGCCTTACAGACGAGAACACTGAGGCACAGCAGTATGATGAAAGATGCAAGCAGTTTAATTATAATATCTTAGAGTTACACAGAAAAGATAATTCTGTTCCTTTAGAAAAAAATGGTTATTAATGTACTACAGATAATTTAATATTGTTTTCTGGGGATTTTCCTTTCAAGTATATTTCCTAGATAAATAACAATATTTTTAGACATATTTACTTTTCTTTAATAAGAAATAATGCTCCACTGATTTAATGTTTTATTTTCTCTAGAAGATAAGCTAATGTGAAGCAGGTGTCTTGCATAAATTTTAGAGAGGATAAAAGTACTCCAATTAAGGATTCAACTTTTGTAAAAAGTATTAAAAGATTTTAGGCTTCAGGTAACTTTCATTGTTCCTATATTGATTACAACTATGAAAAAGAGCCTAAATATTTAATAAAATATTTAAGATTGAAGAAATAAACAAGACCAATGCTAATAAAAAGATACCCTGAGACAATTGTTCACTGTTGCCAGATTTATAGACATGCTTAATGAGTAGGCTACTTAAGTGATTTAAGAGACTTTAGAAAAACTGACAAGGGCTACTGCTTGATAACTCATTGGAGGAAATGAAATTTTCATTTACCAAATTCCATAAAATATATCTGGATATACTAGACACACTCATGTTGAAATGCAATACAACTGTCCAACTGATAAATTAGCTTGTGTTTGCTTGGTTATTGAAAAATAGATAAAATCCACAAATTGAGCAATCAGAAATTAGACATGTTTTCTCTACTTCTTAAGATGCAATTTGATTATAATTCATAATTTCTGAACCAAAGTACCTTAGGCCTTATGCCAAATTTTTACTACTTAAACCAGCCATTATACTTTGGCCTAATTAAAAATAAACTGCACAGAACTATCAAATTTTCACATCTGCCCTATCTCTGCCTTCAGCAGGCAATTAAAACTATGCCCACACTAGCCTTGTGTTTGAGATATATATGTGTATATATTTCTTTTTAAAAATTTATTCATTTTAATTGGAGGCTAATTACTTTATATTTCAACCACTGGATTGCAGGCTCCTAGAGTGCAAAGTGTATGTCATATTCATCTTTGTATCCTCTTACACCTCACATAGGGCCTCTGACATGGTCTGCTGAACAGGAGTAAACTTTCCTTTAATATCTATTGAATTAAATTGGATGAGAGGAATGAAAAACTATACTAAGAATCTGGGTAATAGAGACTGTCAGTCAGTGTGTAATTAAGCAGTACAGGTAAAAATGCTGAGCGTGCATGCTTGCATTGCTGGAGGGAACACAGTCACAGAGGCTGCCAGATTGAAAGCACTATAGGACAGAAATTTATAACGTACTGAACATTCAATATATACCGGGCATGCGGTGAAACATGCACTGTCTCAGTCAATAAGTCACAGACAATTTATAAGGTAGAAAGGATTTATCTTATTACAATATACATGAGAAGTGTGAAGCACTATGGTGCTATGGTTAAGACCTCATTGATTCTGCTTACAGACTTGAGTTTAATTCCTAGTTTTGCAAATTAAAACCTTCTGTAGCACTGACTCAGGTAGGCACCTAGAGGGCAATTGGGAAATATTTTTCAAAATTTAAAACAGAAGAAGTTTGACTCTGCTATCAAATCCCTATTAAGGAATTCCTCTTACACTTGAATGAGCACCTGGATTAACACACTTCACAATCTGGGCCTGGGAAGCAAGCCTTCATGACCTCTTGCAGACTATCAATCAACATACAGCAACCCTACACTATTTTCCCCCAAAACACATTGTGCATTCTCCAGAACCTCTTTAAGTGCCTTGTTGCTGTAGTTTTTCAGTCGCTAAGTCATGTCCACCTCTTTGTGACCCCATGGATTCCAGCATGCCAGGCTTCCCTGTCCTACACTATTTCCAAGAGTTTGCTCAAACTCACGTTCATTGAGTTGCTGATGCCACCCAAACATCTCATCCTCTGCTGTCCCCTTCTCCTTTTGCCTTCAATCTTTCATAGCATTAGGGTCTTTTCTAAAGAAATGGCTTTTAGCATCAAACAGCTGAAGTATTGGAGCTTCAGCTTCATCAGCAGTCCTTCCAATGAATATTCAGGGTTGGTTTCTTTTATTTTTATTTTTTTTGCATTCTTTTTTTTATTATTAAAGTAAAATTAGTTTTATTTTCCATTTTGTTTGCCAATTTTCAAATGCTGCATATTAACTCTGCTACATTTTCTCCATTTGTTTCGTGTTTTTTTTTGGTATACTCTTTTACAGTTTATTATTTTTTTTTAAATTTTAAAATCTTTAATTCTTACATGCATTCCCAAACATGAACCCCCCTCCCACCTCCCTCCCCATAACATCTCTCTGGGTCATCCCCATGCACCAGCCCCAAGCATGCTGTATCCTGCGTCAGACATAGACTGGTGATTCGATTCTTACATGATAGTACACATGTTAGAATGCCATTCTCCCAAATCATCCCACCCTCTCCCTCTCCCTCTGAGTCCAAAAGTTCGTTATACACATCTGTGTCTTTTTTGCTGTCTTGCATACAGGGTTGTCATTGCCATCTTTCTAAATTCCATATATACGTGTTAGTATACTGTATTGGTGTTTTTCTTTCTGGCTTACTTCACTCTGTATAATTGGCTCCAGTTTCATCCATCTCATCAGAACTGATTCAAATGAATTCTTCTTAACAGCTGAGTAATACTCCATTGTGTATATGTACCACAGCTTTCTTATCCATTCATCTGCTGATGGACATCTAGGTTGTTTCCATGTTCTGGCTATTATAAACAGTGCTGCGATGAACATTGGTGTACATGTGTCTCTTTCATTTCTGGTTTCCTCGGTGTGTATGCCCAGCAGTGGGATTGCTGGGTCATAAGGCAGTTCTATTTGCAATTTTTTAAGGAATCTCCACACTGTTCTCCATAGTGGCTGTACTAGTTTGCATTCCCACCAACAGTGTAGGAGGGTTCCCTTTTCTCCACACCCTCTCCAGCATTTATTGCTTGCAGATTTTTGGATTGCAGCCATTCTGACTGGTGTGAAGTGGTACCTCATTGTGGTTTTGATTTGCATTTCTCTAATAATGAGTGATGTTGAGCATCTTTTCATGTGTTTGTTAGCCATCCATATGTCTTCTTTGGAGAAAAATTGACTGGTTTGATCTCCTTGAGTGTCCAAGGGCCTCTCAAGAGTTTCCTCCAATACCACAATTCGAAAGCATCAATTTTTTGGCAGTCATCTTAACTCTCATGTCTATGTATGACTACTGGAAAAACCATAGCTTTGACTATAAGGACATTTGTTGGCAAAGTGATTCATTAGCCTAGAGCATCTTTATTTGATGTTGAGCTCAAATCATAGTTTTGTCATGAAATTGAGATTTTTCTATTTAAAAGGCAAATGCTTGCTGCCATTGTGCTCCATGATTTATTTATATCAATAAAGTGCTGTGTTAAAGTTAACTTGTGGTCATCTCCAGCCCCTTGCACTAGCTAATGAATTCACTGAAGTCAGAGACACTTATCAGATGCATATTTGTATTTTTATATTTTAAAATATATATCAATATCTGACCCCTTAATAGATCACTGACTTGTCATGGCAAAGGGGTTTGTGTAACTCAATGTAGCTATGAGCCAGGCAGGGCCACCCAAGATGGATGGGTCCTAGCAGAGAGTTCTGACAAACTGTGATCTACTGAAGGAGGGAATGGCAAACCACTCCAGCATGCTTGCCATGAGAACCTCATGAACTGTATAAAAAGTCAAAAGATATGACACCAAAAGATGAGATCCCAGGTCCAGTGTCCAATATGCTACTGGAGAAGAGCAGAAAAGAACTATTAATAGCCCCAGAATGAATGAAGCAGCTGGGCCAAAGCAGATATGATGCTCAGTTGTGGATGTGTCTGGTGATGAAAGTAAAATCTGATGCTGTGAAGAACAATATTAGATAGGAACCTGGAATATTAGGTCCATGAATCAAGGGAAATTGGATGTGGTCAAGCGGAGATGGTGAGAATAAACATCAACATCCTAGGAATCAGCATAAATTGGTGGGAATGGGTGAATTTAATTCACATGACCATTTAATCTATTACGGTATGCACGAATCCCTTAGAAGAAATGGAGTAGCCCTCATAATCAACAAAAGAGTCTGAAATACAGTACATGGGTGCAACCTCAAAAATGACAGAATGATCTCAGTTCGTTTCCAAGGAAAGCCATTCAACATCACCGTAATCCAAGTCTATGCCCCTAACACCGATGCCAAAGAAGCTGAAGTTGATCAGTTTTATGAATACCTAGAAGACCTCCTAGAACTAACACCTAAAAAAGATGTTCTACTCATCCTTGGGGATTTGAATGGAAAAGTAGAAACTGGAATAACAGGCAAGTTTGGCCTTGGAAAACAAAATGAAGCGGGGCAAAGGTTAATTGAATTCTTTCAGGAGAATGCACTAGTCATGGCAAATACCCTTTTTCACCAACACAAGGGATGACTTTATACATGGACCTCACCAAATGGTCAATACCAAAATCAAACTGATTACATTCTTTGAAACCAAAGGTGGAGAAGCTGTTTATAGTCAGCAAAAACAAGACCTGGAGCTGACAGTGGCTCAGACCATCAGCTTTTCATAGCAAAATTCAGGCTTAACTAAAGAAAACTGGGGAAAACAATAGGCCAGCCAAGTATGACTTAAATCAAATCTGGTACGAATTCACAGTAGAAGTAACAGATAGATTCGAGGGACTAGATCTAGTTAACAGTGTGACTGAAGAACTACAGACAGAGGTCCATAATAGTGTAGAGGAGGCAGTGAACAAAAGGATCACAAAGAAAAAGAAAAGCAAGAAAGCAAAGTGGCTGTCTGAGGAGGCTTTACAAAGAGCAGGAGAATGAAGAGAAGCAAAAAGCAAGGGAGAGAGGGAAAGGTACATGCAATTAAATGTAGAGTTCCAAAGAATCGCTAGAAGAGACAAGAAGGCCTTCTTCAGTGAATAATGCTTAATAATAGAAGGAAAAAAAAAAAGAGGAAAGACCAGAGATCCCTCCAGGAAAATTGGAAACATCAAGGGAGCATTCTGCCCACACATGGGTACAATAAAGGATAAAAATGGTAGAGGCTTAATAGACAATGAAGAGATCAAGAAGAGATGGAAAGAATACACGGAAGAACCGTAAAAGAGATCTTAACTAACTGGATTGCTATGACAGTGTGGTTAGTCATCCAGAGCCAGACATTCTGGACTGTGAAGTCAAGCGGGCATTAAGAAGCACTGCTAGTGGATGGATCCACCATAAACTAGTGGATGCAATGAAATTCCAGCAGTACCATTCAAATCCCTAAAGGAGGATGCCATCAAGGTTTTGCATCCATTATGTCAGCAAATCTGGAAGACTTAGCAGTGGCCACAGGACTGGAAATGGTCAATCCTCACCCCAATTCCCAAGAAGGGTATTACCACAGACTGTGCTAACCATCAGACAATTTCACTCATCTCCCATGCTAGTTAAGGTCATGCTTAAAATCTTGCATGCTAGGCTTTAGCATTATGAGAACTAAGAACTTCCAGATGTTCAAGCTGTGTTTAGCAAAGGAAGAGGAACTAGAGATCAAACTGCCAACATTCGCTGTATTATAGAGAAAGCAAGCAAATTTCAGAAGAAACATCATCTCTGTTTCATCGACTACGCTAAAGCCTTTGACTGTGCAGATCATGACAAAGTGTGGAAAGCTCTTAGAGATATGTGAATACCAGACCATCTTACCTGTCTCCTGAGAAACCTGTATGCAGGTCAAGAAGCAACAGTTAGAACCCTGTATGGAAAAAATGATTGGTTCAAAATTGAGAAAGGAGCACGACAGGGCTATCTGCTGTCACCCCGTTTGTTTAACCTATACGCTGAGCACATCATGAGAAATGCTGGGCTGGATGAGTTACAAGATGAGATGACAAACCTAGACAGTGTGTTGAAAAGCAGATACATTACTTTGCTGAAAACGGTCCATATAGTCAAGGCTATGGACTTCCCAGCAGTCACATATGTTTTTGAGAACTGGATCATAAAGAAGGCAGAACACCAAAGAATTGATGCTTTCAAACTGTGGTGCTGGAGAAGATCCCTGAATATTCACTGGAAGGACTGATGCTGAAGTTCCAGTATTTTGGTCACCTGATGTGAACAGACAACTAATTGGAAAAATCCCTGACATTGGGAAAGATAGTGAGCAGAAGGAGAAGAGGGCATCAGAGGATGAGATGGCTGGACGGCATCACTGATGCAATGAAAGTGAACTTGGGCAAACTCAGAGAGATGGTGACGGACAGGCAGGACTGGAGTGCTGCGGTCCCTGGGGTCACAAAGAGTCACACGCAACTGGGCTACTGAACAACAACAATATCAACAACCAATATCTGAAATTAAACATTAGTTGTTTGAAAAAGTAATATGAGTGCCACGGAGGTTAAGTCTGACAAAGGTGGCAAAGCCAGGATTAGAACTCAGGTTGTGTTGCTCTAAATCCAGTCCTCACACAGTTGCTTCACAACTGTAGAGGCAGATTAGAATCAAAGGAACTTTGAAAACACCCCAGGCCAGTTAAATCGGAATCCTGGTAGTAGTGGTGATGTGCATGATTTCACAATATTCCCAAGGTTGTTCTAATGTACAGCCAGGGTTGACAAGTGCCATGACATGACATGTGTGTTTCCCATAAATTCATTTCTACATATACAAATCCAATTAAGGAAGACAATATCTAGATAGCGGCCTTGCTTAATTTCACCACCTCCCCTCATGTCCCATTCTAGGATTAAAAAACAACAAAAAATAACAAACAGCTACAGCCTTCAGGCAGGGCTCATCAAGGACTTAATGATGATCAAAATAAAATTCTTTACTATATTATTCTTTTCAGAGAAGGCGCTTGTCACCAGCTAAGATGAAAGGAGCTGGGAGAACTGTCTTCTCTTTCTTCTTGTCTCTTTGTTGTTGTCCCAGCAACAACCTGGGTACCTCAAGGCCTGTGGGTGTTCTGCTTGGCCAGTGAACTGCTCAATTGTAATTAAGCAAACTCCTTCAGGAAGCAAGAGCACTACACTTGCCTGGCCAGCTGGGGAGAGAACAAAAGTGAGAGCAAACTGAATAAATATCTCACCCTCCGAATCACAGTCACCATTCAAGTGTGATAAAATTACATATATATAGATAGATAGATAGATAGATAGATAAATTTTCAAGCCTGTGAAAAGTCACTCCCTTGATTTTGACTTCACTCATAAAATGTGTTGAGATATTGCATTTTCAACGCTAAATCTTTAATGATTTTTCACCATACGTGGCTTTGTTATTTCAAGAATTTCACTGGGCAAGGAAAATATATAATAGCAAGAAAATCTCCATTTTATTAACTTTGGTTTTTATCCCTATGTAAACTTTGGTTTCGGTTCCTTCAGCCAAATGAGTATTTTAAGAATTAAATGGGCCAAAGCAAAGTGTTCACTAGTTTCACCTTATCCCCTTAGGTCTTCTTACAATGTTGCTGAGCAATCCAGAGTGCTATTTATGTCACATCCTGTGCAGACTTGGCAAAAGCGGAGACAGGGCTAGGGAGTTCTTAGTTATTGGGGCAGAATTCAGAAGCTGGAAGTTGGGAAAGCAAGCAGATGAGAGTTAGCATTTAAGCTGAATCCAGAATCAAAGGTATGTCGAATTTAAATGACAGCACCGGTGGAATTTAAATAGTCACAAACAGATTTTTCTTTTGGCATGAATCCCTACAGCTTCAGCAATGTTTTCAGAAATGGATACCTTAAAGGTGTGTTTTAGCTGAAAAGTTCCCTTGCTACCCTTTGCATTGCAATCAAATCCTTTAAAACATGTTTTAGAAAGCTGAGTAAGAATAATGAAGGAAACAGTGTTATCTAAATTTGGGTTCTTTGAGATGTTGACTCTGAAACAGAAATTCAGCAAAAACTGTTCATTTGGAAAGTGAAGGGGGCCTGATGGAATGTGGGGGGAAATGAGATAAGGAGGTATAGGCAGCACATAAAAATATTTTAAGAAGATACCCAATGGGTGACTAGAGTTTAATCCAGGTGAAGAAACCATGAAAACAAGAAAAGCACACACATCTCAAAATTACCCCACCTAAGGAGAGCAGGATAGTTTGGGGTATAAACTAATTCTCATTAGTCATTCACTGAAGCCTGCTTATGGGCACCTTAATTCTCTACAAAGAAAATTCATCCTCAAGGGGTCAGTAGATTCCCAAGTGGTAATAACAGAGAAAGGTTGGGACATGATAGCATCTACTGTAAGTATAGATTTGGCTATTGTATACTGCTCTTTTCAGAATTGTCTTGTGTCCTCACTTAGAATCTAGAGACACTCAAATTACTCAGACTCTCATAGGCAGTTTCTGTTAACCATGCCCATTGCCTCTCTCAACTACTGGCTAATAGGTAGCTCTTGGGTCAACCTATGAGGAAGTCTGGCCCTTCCATTCAGGTGTAATCAGGTCCTCATCTATTACAAACATACTGGCACCAATAGTGAAGGAAGCTCTGCTAGACTGTGAAACCCTGAATCTTAGAATAGCACATGAAATTTTCAGTAAATTCACTAGCATCTTTAAGATATTGGAGAGTTTTTGTATTGCAAAAGTAAAATTGGTTTATTTGAGCTCTCTGTGCTATATAGCAGCTTCCCACTGGCTATCTTATAATGACCTAGAGGGATGGGGGTGGGATGGAGGTGGGGTGTGAGGGAGGCTAAAAAGGGAGGGGATATATGTACACATACAGCTGATTTATGCTGTTGTAAAGCAGAAACTAACATAATGCAGTAAAATAATTATATTCCAATTAAAAATAAATTATAAAAAACAAAACAATATGTGAGACAGCAAAAGAGACATAGATGTATAGAACATACTTTTGGACTCTGTGGGAGAGGGAGAGGGTGGGATGATTTGGGAGAATGGCATTGAAACATGTATACTATCATGTAAGAAACAAATCGCCAGTCTAGGTTTGATACAGGATACAGGATGCTTGGAGCTGGTGAACTGGGATGACCCAGAGAGATGATAAGGGGAGGGTGGTGGGAGGGGGGTTCAGGATTGGGAACTCATGTATACCTGTGGCGGATTCCTGTCAATGTATGACAAAACCAATACAGTATTGTAAAATAAATAAATAAAAAAAAATAAAGAGCAAAAAAAATTCCCCAAAACAAAAACAACCTAAATTTTTTTTTAAAAAGATTTATTTGATAGAGGCTAAAGTTTCTGAACTAAGTAGAGACCACACAATGACTTAAAATTTGAACTAGAGAAAAATGGACCTATGACAGTTCTGAACTTCTCTTGGTTCAAACTATAATAACTTCCAGTCTCTAAAGAGGAGAGGATATAAAGACTGAACTTAAAGAACCTTATGTTGAAAAGTGGGGGAGAGAAACACAAAATATTTCTGAGGCCACATCCATCATTCTAAAGACAGAATTCTATTGTATCTCATTTCTTTCTTTTTTTTTTCTTTTTTCTTTTTTTTTTTTACTCATTTACTCATTTCTGGAAACCTTTACCTATTTCCAGCCTAAATCATGACATGGGAATGCTGAAAGCATTAAAAAAGCATTATAATTTTATTTGGAGAAAATGACTTTAAAAACTTTAGTAGGATTGTTTTTAATCTCACTGCTTACTGCCCTGTCCTACCCAAGTAAAAGTATTATTATTCTAGAGAACAGCACTTGACCTGACCTAATTTTCCTAAAACCTGCTTGATTTATAGTTTCAACAGCATTGATGAGATTTCTTATTTTGCCACATCTTCAAACATACTTGGTGTAATCAACACTCTGGATTTTCTGCCAATCAGATATGTGCAAAACAACATCTCTCTCTTATTCTAATTCTTGCTATCCGGGGAAAGTGTAGATAATTGTATAGTTTATTTCTAATCATTTGCTGTCCTAATTATCAGAGGATTGCACCTCCCAATCTTATATACTCATTGACATTAGTCTTGATCCTGTGTCTTACCAATATAATGGGACAGAAAACATATACCATTTCTAACTAGAAAGTTCAAGAGCCATCACCTCATTCTACCATTTATCTTTTCCCTCTGCTCCACAACAACAAATCTTAGGAAAGGGCTATTCCTTCAACCTGTTTTGTAGAATAAAGAACAAACACAGGACCAAGTGTCAGAGCTAACACATAATGTAAATAAGAGGTAAAATTTCCCTGTTTTAAGCTACCACTGAGATTGTGGGTTGTTTCTTATTGCAATATAACCTAGTTAAGCTAGAAGACGTATTACATAAATTGGCTATGAAAATATAGCATTGCCACAAAACAACAACAAAACCTAAAATATATAGTGTTATCTCTTAGGCCAGGCTAGAGAATAGTTGTTAATCTAGAAAGATGGCAACCCATATTATACAGTGGTAAAACATTGGGTAAATTGATAACATACCCAACTAGCTTGTAGCTTTAGATTAAAAAGATTGGGAAATTGAATGTTATTACTGTGTCTTAATGCTATTGTGTATATTTGACAAAGTTACAAGAAGACATGAGTTCATACATACACATATACATAAACAAATGGCTATTTTGCAAAGAGAAATGAAAATGGATACAGACACCCTCAAGATTCAGGTCTCATAGGATTAAAAAAATCAACTGTTTCTAATTTCCACTCATGAAGAAATGTTTGGAGGGCAAAGGGCTAGCTAGGCTACCACATACTTTATTAAAACTTTTCAACTGATTGATTCGGCAACCAGTAAAAATGTTGGACTGGAAGAAACACAAGCTGGAATCAAGATTGCTGGGAGAAATATCAATAACCTCAGATATGCAGATGACACCACCCTTATGGCAAAAAGTGAAGAGGAACTAAAAAGCCTCTTGATGAAAGTGGAGAGTGAAAAAGTTGGCTTAAAGCTCAACATTCAGAAAATGAAGATCATGGCATCCAGTCCCATCACTTCATGGGAAATAGATGGGGAAACAGTGGAAACAATGTCAGACTTTATTTTGGGGGGCTCCAAAATCACTGCAGATGGTGATTGCAGCCATGAAATTAAAAGACGCTTACTCCTTGGAAGAAAAGTTATGATCAACCTAGATAGCATATTCAAAAAGAGAGACATTACTTTGCCAACTAAGGTCCGTCTAGTCAAGGCTATGGTTTTTCCTGTGGTCATGTATGGATGTGAGAGTTGGACTGTGAAGAAGGCTGAGCACCGAAGAATTGATGCTTTTGAACTGTGGTGTTGGATAAGACTCTTGAGAGTCTTGGACTGCAAGGAGATCCAACCTATCCATTCTGAAGGAGATCAGCCCTGGGATTTCTTTGGAGGGAATGATGCTGAAGCTGAAACTCAAGTACTTTGGCCACCTCATGCGAAGAGTTGACTCATTGGAAAAGACTCTGATGCTGGGAGGGATTGGGGGCAGGAGGAGAAGGGGATGACAGAGGATGAGATGGTTGGATGGCATCACCGACTCAATGGACATGAGTTTGAGTAAACTCTGGGAGTTGGTGATGGACAGGGAGGCCTGGTGTGCTGCAGTCCATGGGGTTGCAGAGTCGGATATGACTGAGCGACTGAACTGAACTGAACTGAGCTGAATCGAACTGAACTATCTATTTAGCAATTCTGCCCATTTTATTCAGAGAAAGTGATGGCACCCCACTCCAGTACTCTTGCCTGGCAAATCCCCTCGACGGAGGAGCCTGGTAGGCTGCAGTCCGTGGGGTCGCGGAGAGTCTGACACAACTGAGCGACTTCCCTTTCACTTTTCACTTTCGTGCATTGGAGAAGGAAATGGCAACCCACTCCAGTGTTCTTGCCTGGAGAATCCCAGTGACGGGGGAGCCTGGTGGGCTGCCGTCTATGGGGTCACACAGAGTCAGACACAACTGAAGTGACTTAGCAGCAGCAGCCCATTTTATTATTGAGGTTTTTTTTTTTTTTATTGAGTTATATGGGCTATTTGTATATTTTGGAAATTAATCTCCCTTGTTGGTCACATCATTTGCAAATTTTTTCTTCCATCCTGTAGGTTGTCTTTTCATTTTGTTTATGGTTTCTAATGCTGTGCAAAGTATTTTAAGTTTAATTAGGTCCCATTTGTTTATCTTTGCTCTTATTTCTATATCATGGGGAGACTGACAAGAAAACATTGTTATGATTTGTGTCAGAGAATGTTTTGCCTAAGTTCTCTTCTAAAAGTTTAATGGTGTGATGTCTTATAGTTAGGTCTTTTAGCCATTATGAATTTTTCTTTAATTTACACGCTGCAGCCTTTCAGCTTTCCCAATACCACTTGCTGAAGAGACTATCATTTCTCCATTGTATAGTTTCATCTCTTTTGTTGAAAATGAACTGACCATAGATCTGTGGGCTTATTTGGGGGCTCTCTCTTCTGTTCCATTGGGTCAGGTCGCTTTTTATGCCATACCATTCTGTTTTGACTACTGTAGCTTTGTAGATTGCGTGAAGTCTGGTAGGGCTATGCCTCCAGCTTTGTTCTTTTTCCTTAGGATTGGTTTGGCAATTCTGGTTCTTTCATGGTTACACATAAGTTTTAGGATTATTTGTTCTAGTTTTGTGAAAAATGTCATGGTTAATTTGATAGAGATTGCATTAAATCTGTAGCATTTTACCAATATTTATTCTTCCAATCCAAAAGCATGGGATATTTTCAATTCTTTGAATCATCTTCAAATTCCTTTATCAATATTTTATAGTTCTCACCATATAAATCTTTCATCTCCCTGGTCAGGTTTATAGAAGAGGATTTGACTTTTATTTAAAACTAATCAGAGAAAACAATGATTTTTTGAAACATTGACTCTGCTTGGTTACATCTTCTTATCTGAAAATGGGGTAACACACTACTCATATGCCAAAGTTAAGGAGGTAAGTATATGAAAAGGTATTATGAATTCTGAGTGCAAATTATTATTAAATAAAATTAAGCTGACCAATTAAATGAGATGAACACTATCACTTCCTGCTGAACCTTAAAAATAAGCATTTTCAAATAATATTGAAAATAATGTTAAACCTAAATAAACCTAAATAAAAAAAGAGATTTAAAAATATATATACTTCCTTTATAAGAAACACAAAGAAGAAAATTAGCCATGTTTAAGCATTTAAGCATTTTTATTGTAAAGTTTCATCTTTATATCCTCTGGCAGTCATCCACTGTTCAGAAAATCAAAGGCTATAGGCTTATGGTTATCATTCGTATAATTCATGCTTACTTATTTAAAGAGAATGACTTGTATCTTGAGTCTTGTATGAAGCTATACGGGAAGTCATGATTTTTGAAAATATCAATGAAGAAAATGCCAGCTTTCTTAAAAGTACTCTCTTTCAGAAAAGACTTCCGGAAACCACTTTTTTCTGTACAAAATTTCATCACAGTCCCTGAAATTAGCCTGATTTCTTGATGTTTCTGACAAGATTAAGATGCAGTTAGCTCAACTTCATTAATTCTCCATAATGCAAAGTGTTGCTTATATCTCAGTAGAGGAATCACAATAAACTAATAAAAAGTGTATAGTCAATTGGTGATAACCAATTTATAAAAATTGTCAATGCATGATTGAAAATCCTGTGTATTTCTTAGATTTATTTCCAATAATGTTTCTTTTTAGATAAGTAAGTTTATAATATAAAATTGTGATGATATATTTGGGGGAGAAAGTCAGTATTGAGGGAATTTCAGTGGGAACCAATTATCTGTCTCAGGATAATTTTAAATTGTTGGTTTATTAGAATACATTAGGTTATTTTAGTTGCAGGCAATCTAAGCCAAACCAGGAAAATGAAAGAAATAAAAGTGACATGCAATTTTTGGAAAAATCACTGGGACATCTTATCCAGTCTCCAGAAAGGCAGGAACCAGGGTCTTTTCTCTGGGGTATGGCCACCAGAAAGTCTTATCTTCTAAAACTCTTGGCTATCACTTTTCTCCACTCCATCTTTCAGTTTAGAGAAGAGGAATTATATTTGGTCCAGTTATACCTGGGCCTTACTGAATCAGTATGTTCAGAGGTCAGGGTCAAAAACATAGCCAAAGCTCTGAGGTAGCCATTGTCCCCTGGAGCCATCCAGACAGAGGTGACACTCAAAAGAAAAAGCTTCAGGTAGCTTACATAGATTGGTATCCATGTCATAAATTTAATTTTCCCATTCGTATCAAACACTGTATGTCTAGTACTGATACTTCAAAAAGAGTTTACCATATATTCTAAAAGACTATTTTAGATAACTTCAAATTTGTAGATAGAATTTAATAAACAGAGTAATTGTATATGATACTTGCATCATTTATTTTGCATACTATAAATGTTCACAAAACAAAGTAAAAGGCTTAGAATAGATACATATATTATATGTTTTCATTTAAAAGCATTATATGTGATTTGCCAGGATAGATAATAATTACAAATCTACGAGTTCACAATAATAAACATTTATATTCACTTATTTGTATTATAGACTGAATTTATCTGAATAAAAAGTAGACTGATCATTTCACGAGGAAACTAGCTGGAAATGCTTGCAAAATTGAGCCAGCCATTCTGTTTCTTAATACAACAGTAATTCGATTTTCCTAAATTCTTTCCACTTTGATATCTTAGTATATTTGAGGACTACAATCCAAATTATCTGATTACAAGTCTAACTCTTCAATCACTACAATGCAGTGGCCTCGGTTTTCTGTCTACAATGGATTTCGTAAATATGTATTTCATATTTTTCTACATTTGTCTGAACCTTGGAAAATTTTCTGGGTGAGAAGAAAAATCCACCCAATACTTTAAGTTCATTGTTATGGAATGATATGTGCTAAGGCTCTAACCCTCAGTATCATAGAATGTACCTATATTTGGAAATAGGGCTTTTAAAGAAATGATTAAGTTAATACAAGGTAGGCCCTTATCCAGTCTAATTGATATCTCTATAAAAGAAGGAGATTAAGACACATAGAGAGATACCAGGGATGAACGGAGAAAAGGACAAGTGAGGACAGAGGGAGAAGACAGCCATCTTTAAGCCAAGCAGAGGGGTCACGGAAGAAATCAAACCTTGCGGACACCTTGGTCTCAGACTTCTAGGCTTCAAAACTGTAATTAATTCAATTTCTGTTGTATAAACCACCCAGTCTGTGGCACTTTTGTTATGGCAGCCTGATCAAACTAGTATGCTAATGTGTTTTTAAATATCTTGAAGATGATATTTTAAAGTATTTAAAATGTCATATTTCTAGAATTTGCTAGCATGTCACTTTTGACATTTAAGTTTTAATACATTTCAAATATAGTTTATGGCATTTTATGTTAATATTTATTATAACCAGCAAGTTATTTAACATTTCAAAATTTAAGTCTAGGTCTAGTCAAAACTTCTAAAATATTTCAAAACAAGATCAATATATTTATACAATATATGGCATGAGAAGTAATAGAAAAAGACAAAATCTAGCAAGTTAGATTCAAAAGTCATACTGTATGGAAATCTGTAAGCTTATGAAACAATTTTGTTGCTGCTAATCATGAATCACTTTGCAGATCACCTTACCCGAGGTCAAAGCCATGAACAGCATGCTATTTGCTCAATAAAAATGCAAATGTTCTTGGCTCCCTGAAACTACAAGAGTTTGGTTGTACTATGTAACCAGTCATTTGAGCAATAGGCAAGGGAATGATGATGCTGTTATTCAAGGGAATCAGTGGAACTACTGATAGATAGTACAACATTAAATACATCTCTAAGTTTTAGAGACATTTCTTCATTTTAGGACATTACACCTTTGGAATATGTGTATATGATCAAATATGATGGATATGATCAAAGAAGATGTATCCAGATCTACAGCAATTCATATTCACAGAACAGAAGCAATATTTTAAAAGGAATCTAATTCAGTCCAACAGATTAGAAAAAAAAACCCAAACAACTGGCATTGTGTGTAACAGTATGATTGGTTTTTTATTTGCTTAAAGTTGTATCTCAGCAATTCATGTTTCCTCCATATGTAAGTACTAGGTCAGGAATTTTAGAAGGACTGAGAATCATAGTGCAGTTAGATCTGCTTAAGCTACTTGTTCGTGAAACATTTGCAAGGTTATGGGTTTCAGGATTCTGGACAAGAAAGTAAATAGCCTCTCAGCTGGTTTTCTTGCTCATTTAATCATTAATTCAACAACTGGTAAGAGATTTCCCTGTGCCAAGAGCTGTGAAAAGTTCCGCAGGACATACAGAATAGCTAAGATGTATTAATAGTTCCTACGACTACATATTTCACATTTCTTGAAACTTATATCCATAGCTTGCACACTCTCTGTCAAACCATTATCTCATAGCAAACTTTATTGATTGTTTTATTTTTCATTCCTTCCTGATTTTACAGCTTTATTCTTGATATCCTTCTAAAAAGAGATCAAAATGATTGTGAAGATGACTCATACCTATAGAGTAATTACAAGGTTCCACATTTACATAACAACAAAAGCCAAATGAAATATATTACAATTGTTTCACCTTTCAATTACTACTGTGTACAATACATCATAAGTAGGCATAGTGGTGCATTTAGGAGCTGATTGTACTCCCTCTGTAAAATTTTAGGAATGCACATATCTGATTGTAGGAATACTTTCTTATCTTACAAATTAAAAGCAAGCATTTTCTACATAAAATTTTTATTTCTCACAACAAACTTTAAAACATCAGTTTACACATGCCATGTTCATGCCGACAGCCACCACCCCCTTAGCCCATTACAACCTGACTCCACTCCTACCGTTTCAGGTTGCCACTTGTGAACCAGTTAGCTGTTGCGTTTCTCAGTTCTGCATTGCATTGGGCAATGATCAATGTGCTTCCTTCTTGTTTTGCTTTGATATGTATTAATTGTACAGACTTCTTGTTCTTCTATAAACACTCCTTAATTTCAATCTGTATTACTCTTTAAGGTTTCCCCATGTCCATGTCCTTCCAGAGTTCTCTCTTGGTAATTTCTATGGTTTTGGCCTTTCAGATCACATAGCCCTACTACAAATTATCTTCTAGCCATCTTACTCGATGAATATCTTAACTCATTATGTCCCAAACTGAACTGATCATGTTTCCTCCACTCCCTAACTACGTGCCTGTATAGCCAAACCTGTCCCTTCTCTAGAATGCTGTTAATTCTGAGAATCCCTGGGTTACCCTTCTCACTGTCACTAGTGCTTTGATCTTGTAGTTAGCTATGGTTCTGAATCATACAAACCCAGACATCACACAAAACCATGTCAAAGACTCATTGAAAGTTAAAAAGTGAAAATGAAGACACTGAGTCATATCTGACTCCTTGCGAAGCAATGGACTGTAACCTACCAGACTCCTCCGTCCATGGGATTTTCCAGGCAAGAATACTGGAGTGAGTTGCCATTTCCTTCTCCAGAAAGACTTATTGGCTCTACTTTAATATCTTCTTCAGGTTGAGCTTCCCTTCCATGCCTGCTGTTTCTACCTTCATTATTTCTTACTTCTAAATATGGCTGCCTGGACTCCTGACCACCTTTTCTAGTCCCAGATTCTACCCACTGATAATCACTCTCCTACACATTAATCTTCCTACTTAGACTTTTTCCATGATTGAAAAAAATCAAGCTTTACCTACTTCTATCATCTTTTACTCATTAGATAATAATTTACCTCTATGCATTTGGAATGAATAGCTGTATAATTATTTTTTATTTTTTTATATCTCTGCACTTATTCTTTCAACAGACACTATTTTAACATTTTTTAGTCTCCATACCATGTGGAATCAATGCCTTCTATCACTTATAAATCTGTGTGAAAAGTGAGTGTTCATCACTTAGTAGTGTGTGACCCATGGACTGTAGCCATCAGGGTCCTCTGTCCATGGGATTTTGCAGGCAAGAATACTGGAGTGGGTTGCCATTTCCTTCTCCAGGGGATCTACCTGACCTAGGGATGGAACCCAGGTCTCCTGCATTGCAGGCAGATTCTTTATACCAGCTGAGCCTCCAGATAGCTGGTACTGACCTCCCATGTTCTAATATTGGTTTTTTTCTCTAGCTAAGACAGAATTATTTCCTGGCTAGTTTCAATACTTAATAGTGAGTTTATTACTACTTTCTGCATTATCCTCAGAGAAAAAATAGGGGTTTCAGGCCCTCCAGTCAGCAATATGCAGAGTGCCTAGGTGTCATTCCTTGGAATTTTTTTCTCTCATTTGCACTCAGACTTGATCTTGGTTCCCTGTTGTCTTACTCTCTTTTCAGCACAAGTTTTTGTGTTAGCAACCTTATCTGTAATTATACCTTCACTTCCTAGGTGGCGCAGTAGCAAAGAATCTGCCTCCCAATGCAGGAGACATAGGAGACATGAGTTAGATCCCTGGGTGGGGAAGAACCCCTGGAGAAGGAAATGGAAACCCATTCCAGTATTCTTGCCTACGAATTCCTTTGGATAGAGGAGCCTGGCAGGCTGTGTAGTCCATGTGGTCACAAAGAGCAAAGAGTAGGACACAACTGAGTGACTGAGTACACATACCTTCACTTAGGGTTTTTTTAATGCAGATTCTACCTGAGGTGTTAAAGATGCTACCTAAAAACAGCCCTTCAGCCTATATGATTTGATTTCTTGATTCAGTTGTGAGTACAGAAGAAACTACATTAATGGTAACTAATACTTTCATTTGCTCATAAAACTGTTTCAATTTCCCTCTACAGCTTCATCTCATGTAGAACTTTCTCACTTATTCCTAAGTTTGCATCAGGGTCTTTTCCAATGAGTCAGCTCTTCCCATCAGGTGGCCAAAGTATTGGAGTTTCAGCTTCACATCAGTCTTTCCAATGAACATCCAGGACTGATCTCCTTTAGGATGGACTGGTTGGATCTCCTGGCAGTCCAAGGGACTCTCAAGAGTCTTCTCCAACACCACACTTCAAAAGCATCAATTCTTCAGCACTCAGCTTTCTCTATAATTCAACTCTCACATCCATACATGACCACTGGATAAACCATAGCCTTGACTAGACAGACCTTTGTTGACAAAGTAATGTTTCTGCTTTTTAATATGCTATCTCGTTTGGTCATAACTTTCCTTCCAAAGAGTACGTGTCTTTTAATTTCATGGCTGCAATCACCATCTGCAGTGATTTTGGAGCCCCTCAAAATAAAGTCCATCACTGTTTCTAATTTTTCCCAATCTATTTGCCACGAAGTGATGGGACCAGATGCCATGATCTTCATTTTCTGAATGTTGAGCTTTAAGCCAACTTTTTCACTCTCCACTTTCACTTTCATCAAGAGGCTCTTTAGTTGTTCTTCACTTTCTGCCATAAGGGTGGGGTCATCTGCATAGATGGGCTTCCCTGGTGGCTCAGACAGTAAAGCGTCTGCCTGCAATGCGGGAGACCTGGGTTCGATCCCTGTGTCGAGAAGATCCCCTGGAGAAGGAAATAACAACCCGCTCCAGTACTCTTGCCTGGAAAATTCCATGGAGAGAGGAGCCTTGTAAACTACAGTCCAAGGTGTCGCAAAGAGTCGGGCACGACTGAGCGACGTCACTTCACTTCACTTCATCTGCATAGATAGGTTATTGATATTTCTCCCAGCAATCTTGATTCCAGCTTGTGCTTCTTCCAGCCCAGTGTTTCTCATGATGTACTCTGCATATAAGTTAAATAAGCAGGGTGACAATAGACAGCCTTGACGTACTCCTTTTCCTATTTGGAACCAGTCTGTTGTTCCATGTCCGGTTCTAACTGTTGTTTCCTGACCTGTATATAGGTTTCTCAAGAGGCAGGTCAGGTGGTCTGGTATTCCTATCTCTTTCAGAATTTCCCACAGTTTATTGTGATCTACATAGTCAAAGGCTTTGGCATAGTCAATAAAGCAAAAATAGATGTTTATCTGGAACTCTCTTGCTTTTTTGATGATCCAGCAGATGTTGGCAATTTGATCTCTGGTTCTTCTGTCTTTTCTAAAGCCAACTTGAACATCTGGAAGTTCATGGTTCACATATTTCTGAAGCCTGGCTTGGAGAATTTTGAGCATTACTTTACTAGCATGTGAGATGAGTGCAATTGTGTGGTAGTTTGAACATTTTTTGGCATCGCCTTTCTTTGGGATTAGAATGAAAACTGACCTTTTCCAGTCCTGTGGCCACTGCTGAGTTTTCCAAATTTGCTGGCATAATGAGTGCAGCACTTTCATAGCATCATCTTTCAGGATTTGAAATAGCTCAACTGGAATTCCATCACTTCCTCTAGCTTTGTTCGTAGTGATGGTTCCTAAGGCCTGCTTGACTTCACATTCCAGGATGTCTGGCTCTAGGTGAGTGATCACACCATCGTCATTATCTGAGTCATGAAGATATTTTTTTATAGTTCTGTGTATTCTTGCCACCTGTTCTTAATATCTTCTCTTTCTGTTAGGTCCCTACTATTTCTGTCCTGTATTGAGCCCATCTTTGCATAAAATGTTCCCTTAGTATCTTTAATTTTCTTGAAGAGATCTCTATTCTTTCCCATTCTATTTTTTCCTTTATTTCTATACATATAAGATAAATGTTTACATTTTATGAAGCATTAGTGTCTAATATGTATCTGTTAACTCATATTAATTGGGCAATTATTCTATAATCTGAAAATGAAATGGGGAGATATGTGAGAGAATGAGTATTGTCAGAGATGCCATAATAAACGTCTAAAGATGTATACAATGGAATCACATTATATATACCAGACACTAACGATATTTAAACTAGATGACGGAGAGATGGGAAGAGAGGTAGGAAGAGGAAGTGAGGGAAGAAAAGGAGATTATATAAACATTGAAGTTGATTCTACTAGCTGATATACTAAATGAATGTGCATTCTAGTTTGAACATGAAATAGAAGAGAGCCTGCTATTGTATCTGTGGGTCTTTTTAGCTAAGATACCACATGTCTGTCATACATCTAGCCTTAAATGTAATTTCAAACCAAATGGGATTTCAGTGCTTGAAGATGTACATATTTTACCCCACATTAATCACTAAATATCAGCAAACAACTTTACCTGGAGCTCAAATGAATTTACAACAACCTGTTTCAGTGCTGGAGGAAACCTGTATTGGACTCTTTTTAGAAACAGCAAAGCAGAGTCCTATTTGACACACAAATGTTAATATATATAATAAGTTGACACCAGTGTAAGATGCCACTCCATGTGGACTATAAAAAAGGAGTCCTTTAGAATTAAAAACAGTGGAGTTAAAATCTTTGATGAAAATGAAACGGTAGATGCCAGGATTTACAAACACAATATTTTGAATCATAACAAAAATCATATGATAATTATCTCATAGTGGCTTTATGTCAATTGATACTTAAAATTCCACAGTACCACTACAAGTATATTTAATTAAGGACGTATGCCATCATGTGAAAAGATGGAATTAATAGACTATAAAAACAAAATCTAAATTGGATTTTCATGGCTAAGTCTATCTAAAATGTAATTCTATTATAACCTCTGACTATTAAATATTGCTATTTCTTAAATCAAGGAAAGAGATAAAGTCTAAAACTTTAATTTTTAAAGTATAGTAGTGTAGTAGTGAAATAAGTAATTAAAGCTTCATAGCATTAAAATTGATGCTATGGAACTAATAATGAAAGTTGTGAGCTACCTACTTTTTAATGAGACTTCTGACCTCAATATATGATAGATTTCAAAATTTAATATCCATTAGAATTATTAATGAATAATATCATTACTTTTAAACAGACTGTATACTAACATGAGTTGTATAAATTAGAGTGTTCTTCATGAACCACATTTTAATAAACAATATTCTTTAAGTCTGATAACTTAAAAGAAGAAAAGTGATCATTTACAATACCTTGTAACTTAAAGCACAAAGAGTTAACTGGCTAGCTTCATTATTAATATTCAGGCTTTGAACTTAAAAACTAATATGCCTAATCAGTTCTTTAGCTGATTTGGATAGAGATTGTTTTTCCATAAAACCTTAAAATTTGAATATTCAAATCTCAACACATAGTAAATTTTTATTTTATTTTTTTTTCTTTTTTTTTTCATAGTAAATTTTTAAAGAAATTAAATTAAAATGAATGTATAGGGAGAATCCAAACATAAAAATTCAGATTCCAAGTAAAAAAAAACACAAAGGCTTCAGCATTCATTCACATGAATGGTACCTATGCTAGATTATATTACTGTTCCCCAAAATTCCCTGCATTATCCTGTGACAAGATTATATATTTTTGTCTCAGTGAACTGTGGTCATTTAAAATTACTTTGTCCAAAAAATATAAGCCAAAATTCCTCTATTATTTTGTTATGGAAATTTTGGAATCTAGGCATGCTTCCTGTCATATGACCAGAAATTCATTATAGAAGTTATGAGTTCAGCCTCCTGTATGACCAGAATTCATTATAGAAGATATGTCTTCAGCCTTGGACCTGTATGAAGATGACATGCAGCAGAGGAGCAGCTGATCAGCAGTGGTCATAAAACATGAACAACTATAGCAAAATTTTGTTATGATAATCTCCTCTGATTTAGAGGGCATTTATTATGTCAAAATTACAAGGGTATTTCGAAGCCCATGGAATTATACAGTCTGCAGCCTGAACAACTGTGGATGGCAGTTCTAGTACTGCACTCTAATTCAACAGTCTTCCAAATATTCTTCAAAAAGCAACGATTCTAAAATATCAACCAAATGGATTTCGAGAAAACACTTTTAATTTATATTTTAATTTGACTTTCCAAACCTAACATGACAAGCAATCTACTCAGGATATGAAAGAACACAGACAGAATTTTTCTACCCACAGAAACCAATATCCACACTGTGACTTTTTGATTAAAAGGAAAAAAAAAAAAAAAGTACATGCTTTTCAACTCTTAACTACAAAGGGTGAAAGGATACATGTTTTTCTATTTATTATCATCTTTTTAAAAAATTATAAAGGTTTTTTAAAAGTTAAAGTAATTGTTTAGAGTATGTAATTATTCAGGACCGGGAGCCATATCTAGTATCCTTTATAGTAGCACTTATATATTTGCACATAGTAACAATAGATGGTATTACTAAATGCTTGTTCTATTAAATTAAAAACTTCCTTTGGGAGAAGTTTTTATCCTCCCAATTACCCTTTGGGAGGGTAATTGCTTTCTATACTAAAACAATCATCCAAATTCAATATTAAAGAAACATAGAGGTCCCGTAGAAGGTAAGCCTATTCTAAATAGAACAGATAATTTCTCATATTTTCACAGGTGTGCAGAAATGTTGTCATATACTTGTCTTTCAATCAAAACCAAGTGACTGTTTGTCAGACTGCCTTACAAGCTTGCTTTGTATAGACAAAGTCACACTGCAATTTGTATTGCATAGTTAGAAATACACTTTCAAAAAATCAGTAATCGCCAAAAGATAATACCATTTCAACTTTTGATATGAAGCTCTTTTACTTACTACTTTCTAGCTAATTTGTTTCATACAATGGTGCTCATTGATGCTACTGAAAGTTTCATTCCCTTCTGCAAAAAACTTAATTGGCAGTCATAATGATTCCAGTCAATAACAATCACTTTTAGTCTTTTTACTTCAGTCCATATACTGAGTCTTCTCATTATCAGCCTCAGACATTTTCCATTTCTCCTTAGAGCCAGATATTGTAAATTTATTTGCTCTGATTTCCACTGCCCATGATCATTATGCAACTCACCAAACATTTACATGAATAAAATTTCAGGAATGCTCATTTAACACTCGTTAAATTTAATGTATATGTATACCCTGAAGAAGATATGAAACTGGGGATAATTTACTAAAATATATATTATCTGATGTTGAAAAATATAATACACTATTAATGCTTGAAGTAGAACTTAGGTAAACTGTGAGATTTCAGAGAATAGGAAGGCTATTTGCTGGGGAATCAGGAGACATTTGGGGAGATAATGGTGTATGGATGGTATCTTGAAGGAAGAGATTACGGGTCAGGATTAAGGAAAGAGCCAGTAACAGCAGTACAAGCAAAGATAATGCAAATACAAAAATAAAGACACCAACAATAAAATAGCTGGTTTTACCCTAACTTTGTATACACAGGAGAACACTAACAAATATGTTTGAGTAGGTGAGCTGAAGTCATAGTGTGCAGGGTCATGTATGTTAAGCTGTGGATTTAATATTCAACTTAGTTGACAGGGGTGAGAAAAAAAAGATTATAGTTAAGAGTTCTTCTCTTGAAAGATTAAACTGGCCACAGAGTAGACTGGAGAAAGAAGGAATTAAAGAAAGGAAGATTCACTAAATAAGAGTCCCAGAAAGACTTAATGGGGCCCTAAAATAGGATGGTGGTAGTCGGAGAAGGCAATGGCACCCCCACTGCAGTACTCTTGCCTGGAAAATCCCATGGATGGAGAAGCCTGGTAGGCTGCAGTCCATGGAGTCGCTAAGAGTTGGATACAACTGAGCGACTTCACTTTCACTTTTTACTTTTATGCATTGGAAAAGGAAATGACAACCCACTCCACTGTTCTTGCCTGGAGAATCCCAGGGACAGGGGAGCCTGGTGGGCTGCCGTCTATGGGGTCGCACAGAGTCAGACATGACTGAAGTGATTTAGCAGCAGTCAGTGTAAAGATATGTGAATGGCCTCATGAAAGCAGAGCCAATAGCATCTGACAGGTAATTGGTTGGGAGAGGAAAGTAAAGTTAGAGTTAATTAGTTAATCATGAAGAAAGAACTGTCTCTCAAAATAGCATCTTCCAGGAACCATATATGCCATATGAATACAATATAGCCCATTAGGCTTCTCTGTCTATGGGATTCTGCAGGCAAAGAATACTGGACTGAGTTTCCATGCCCATCTCCAGGGGAACTTCCCAACCCAGGGATTGAACCCAGGTCTCCAGCACTGCAGGTGGATTCTTTACCAACTGAGCCACCAGAGAAGCCTAAAATATATCCTCAAATAACACCAAATACTCAATATTTCCAATTTTTGATTTTAAACAAGATTTAAAGCAATCCTGAAATTGTTGTTTTAAAGGAAACAATAACACTAAAAAGTATAGAGTAGAAAAAATAAACAACACAAGAAAAATAGTTTAAACTTACAGAAATCTTTCTGCACAAAGTATAGAAAAAACAAAACCATCCAAAATAATGATTAACAGTGATGATATTTATATGGAATTTTTTTTACATAATCTCTACAAATGTGTACAGTGATGTTGGTCAGTGGTGTGACAGTATGTGGTTGATAAAAGCAGAACCATAATTTAGTGAAAGAATACTGGGTAACTATAAGAGTCTTTGAGAGAGTTAGAGGACTGCATTCAGAACTACATCCAAAATCATGGCATAGACTGTCTTAAAATCTTCTAGTTAGATCTGGACACTAGATGCTGTAGTGTGAACCACCAGCTGAGTCACTGGAATCTGCCCAGAAAACTGCTGCTTCTGCTCTCTCTGGAAATAGCTGCATAGTTGCCACTACTCAGAAGCAAAAAGAAACTGATAGTCCCAACTGGTGAATCCCATTTTTAGAACCTACAGCATGTCATGCCCTTGACAAAAAGAAGCCTTGGAAAGCAGTAGTCAGGCATTTCAATTTCCATATGGAAATGGGCTCTTCCTTACAAGAAAAGGCCTCAGATGCTGGTAGGACCAAAAGAATGCTAGACAAAGTATTGAAAATAGACACATTTTAATGTTGAAAAATAAATGTATGAAGTTACGTTATTCTCATTAATGTTCTAAGCAGCATAATTTGGATCTAACGGCAAATACTTTAGTGCAAGCATATTAATCAGTTTATTAAGGTAAAAATAACTCTATGGGGATTTCAGTGGTGTTTGGTCAAAAGAGGCATTTGACTTGACATGTTATAAATCAGTGTCAGGTCAGGGTTGTCACGAAAGTAAGGCATATGTTCTTTTTTAAAAAAAAAACTTTAACAGAAACATGATAAATTTAGAAACAGGTGGTTGGAATGTTACAGTGAATATGTCTTTTAAGATCTACTCAACCACACTGGGAGGGTCTAGAGACATACATTTCGTCATGAATATGAAAATATTAATAAATGTTTGGAGGAAGCCCCAACATCCTTTGAAATGCTCTGTGATCACTCTGGTCTGTAGACAAGCCTACAGTGCAAACTGCAATAACTGAATGAGGAAATATGCAATGAAGTTATTGGATCCTATGGTGGCAGGGGCCAAGGATCACTACTCAAAAGCTAAGGCATAATGGAAGTAGTTACTGTAATAAAGAGTAAAGGTCAAATCAGCAATTAGAACAGTCTGATTCCCACAGACCTATGGTGTTGGCTAGTTGATTATGGTGTTCACAGGAGGGAAATTGACAGGGAGATGACAAGATTTTTATTTGATCTGTATAAGCAGAAAAGTTTTGAAGAACAAAAGTTGAAGAACAAAAAGCTGAAGAACAAAAGTCTAGCCCGAATCATAAAAAGACACAGCCTTTCAAACAATTGCAAGTGTGAGCCAGTTTACAGTCCAGAAGCCCTAGAATAGAAGGCAAAGTCAGGTTCCACTGAAGAAGGAGCCTTGTACACTGCAAAAAAATTTATACTAATCTTTCTCCCAGACTTCCCCAAAGGGATCTTCTGACTTTCATTAGGATAACTGTGCAGTAGGGGAATGAAAATAATCAGACCACTGGGAAACTACTGGACAGTGGGTATAATCTAATACTAATTGCAAGAAATCCAAAATGTCACTGTGTTTCATACAGTAAGGTCTTATGGAAGTCAGGAGGTCAATGGAGTTTTACCTCAGGTCCATTTCACACTGGGATCAGTGGGTACCCAAACTCATTCTGTGGTTATCCCCCTGGTTCTGGAATGTATAATTGGAACAGACATATTCAGCAGCTTATAGAATCCCCACATAGGTTCTCTGAGATATGGAGCAAAGGATGTTATGGTGACAAACCAACATAATAACTGTCTCTATCAAGGAAGATAATACTTTACCTCCTTTTCTGGTGAAGGAGATTTATTGGGCATTGAGAGTTTTCAGTTCAGTTCAGTTGCTCAGTCATGTCTGACTCTTTGCAACCCCATGAACCGCAGCACGCCAAGCCTCCTTGTCCATCACCAACTCCTGGAGTCCACCCAAACCCATGTCCATCGAGTCAATGATGCCATCCAACAATCTCATCCTCTGTCATCCCCTCCTCCTCCTGCCCTCAATCTTTCCCAGCATCAGGGTCTTTTCAAATGAGTCAGCTCTTTGCATCAGGCGGCCAAAATATTGGAGTTTCAGCTTCAACATCAGTCCTTCCAATGAACACCCAGGACTGATCTCCTTTAGAATGGACTGGTTGGATCTCCTTGCTGTTCAAGGGACTCTCAAGAGTCTTCTCCAATCCTGCAGTTCAAAAGCATCAATTCTTTGGCGCTCAGCTTTCTTTATAGTTCAACTCTCACATCCATACAAGATCACTGGAAAAACCATGGCCTGGACTAGATGGACCTTTGTTGACAAGTAATGTCTCTGCTTTTTAATATGCTGTCTAGGCAGCTCATAACTTTCCTTCCAAGGAGTAAGCGTCTTTTAATTTCATGGCTGTAGTCACCATCTGCAGTGATTTTGGAGCCCCCACAAATAAAGTCTGATACTGTTTTCACTGTTTCCCCATTTATTTGCCATGAAGTTATGGGACCAGATGCCATGATCTTCGTTTTCTGAATGTTGAGTTTTAAGCCAACTTTTTCACTCTCCACTTTCATTTTCATCAAGAGACTTTCTAGTTCCTCTTCACTTTCTGCCATAAGGGTGGTGTCATCTGCATATCTGAGGTTATTTGTATTTCTCCTGGCAATATTGATTTCAGCTTGTGCTTCTTCCAGCCCAGTGTTTCTCATGATGTACTCTGCATAGGAGTTAAATAAGCAGGGTGACAGTATACAGCTTTGACGTACTCCTTTTCCTATTTGGAACCAGTCTGTTGTTCCATGTCCAGTTCTAAGTGTTGCTTCCTGACCAGCATACATGTTTCTCAAGAGGCTGGTCAGGTGGTCTGGTATTCCCATCTCTTTCAGAATTTTCCACAGTTTATTGTGATCCATACAGTCAAAGGCTTTGGCATAGTCAATAAATCAAAAATAAATGTTTTTCCGGAACTCTCTTCCTTTTACATGATCCAGCAAATATTGGCAATTTGATCTCTGGTTCCTCTGCCTTTTCTAAAACCGGCTTGAACATCTGGAAGTTCACCGTTCACTTATTGCTGAAGGCTGGCTTGGAGAATTTTGAGCATTTCTTTACTAGCATGTGAGATGAGTGCAACTGTGCGGTAGTTTGAGCATTCTTTGGCATTGCCTTTCTTTCGGATTAGAATGAAAACTGACCTTTCCAGTCCTGTGGCCACTGCTGAGTTTTCCAAATTTTCTGGCATATTGAGTGCAGCATTTTTACAGCATCATCTTCCAGGATTTGAAATAGCTATATATATTTAAGGAATACATTAGGCACACTCAGTTCAGTTCGGTTCAGTTGTGTTGCTCAGTCCCGTCTGACTCTTTGTGACCCCATGGACTGCAGCACACCAGGCCTCCTTGTCCATCGTCCACTTCCAGAGTTTACCCAAACTCATGTTCATTGAGTCTGTGATGCCATCTAACCATCTCATCCTCTGTCATCCCCTTCTCCTCCTGCCCTCAATCTTTTCCAGCATCAGAGTCTTTTCAAATGAGTCAGCTCTTCGCATCAGGTGGCCAAAGTACTGGACTTTCAGTTTCAACATTAGTCTTTTCAATGAAGATTCAGGACTGGTTTCCTTTAGGATGGACTGGTTGGATCTCCTTGCTGTCCAAGGGACTCTCAAGAGTCTTCTCCAACACCACAGATCAGAAACATCAATTCTTCTGTGCTCAGCTTTCTTTATAGTTCATCTCTCACATCCATACATGACTACTGGAAAAACCATAGCCTTGATTTGATGGACCTTTGTTGGCAAAGTATTGTCTCTGCTTTTTAATATGCTGTCTAGGTTGGTCATAACTTTGCTTCCAAGGAGTAAGCGTCTTTTAATTTCATGGCTGCAATCACCATCTTCAGTGATTTTGGAGCCCCCCAAAATAAAGTCTGCCACTGACAGGCAAACTGATCGATTGTATACTGTTGCTGGTACAATGGTTTGAAAAGCAAATTTACACAGTATCATCATTAATAAATGCACACTGTATGCGTAATAAGTCTAATCTACAGAGAGCATATTCAAGCCTCCTTTTCAGTAAGTGGTTGTGAAACCAGCCACAGCAAATTTTTAGCCCTAGTGTTTCAGATTAACTTGGCAGGGCTTGGTGCATCAAAGTCTTCTCCATAGCCTTCATGAGAAAATATGTTCTCATTACTTCCCCTTAGCCCTGTAACCTGGTGACAGTTCTTCTTTAGTCATGGGCCAGAGGAAGCAAGCAAAAATCCCTGTCATCTTCTAAATTCACAGCATGAGACTATAACATTTCTTCAAGGCTTCTTCTTTTATTTCTGTCTCCCACTGCCAGTCTGACTGTCAAAGTCACAGCTGGAGATAAAAATGAAAAGAACCATCAAAGAAACCCATGTGTAGAATTTCCCTATAGGAGTTCAGCAAAAGGGGTAAAAAATGAAAGTGGCTACACTGACATTTGCCCTCCAGCAAAACAATAAAAGGGAAAAACAAATGTATGCTTGCACACCCCTCAAATATGTCCCCTGATATCAGAAAACAGAATGTTTCATTTTTGTAATAGATGAAAAGACCAATTGCTTAAACATATTTTGCTGTGGGGTTTTAAAAATATAAAAATTGAAAATGATTCATAATATTAAGGTAGACAAAAGTCAGTATACATTTCCATTGATTTCAAGGTCAGACTTTTACACTAAAATTCTGATAAAAACATGCAAAAAATAATGTGTTCAAAATTTATATAAAGCAGATCATTCACAGTATAGTGTATAATCACAAAAGCATTTCAGTTCAGTTTAGTTCAGTTGCTCAGTCATGTCTAACTCTTTGTGACCCCATGAATCGCAGCATGCCAGGCCTCCCTATAGATCACCAACTCCCGGAGTTCACCCAAAGTCATGTGCATTGAGTCAGTGATGCCATCCAGCCATCTCATCCTCTGTTGTCCCCTTCTCTTCCTGCCCCCAGTCCCTCCCAGCATCAGGGTCTTTCCAGCATCAGTCCTTCCAATGAACACCAAGGACTGGTCTCCTTTAAGATGGACTTGTTGGATCTCCTTGCAGTCCAAGGGACTCACAAGAGTCTTCTCCAACACCACAGTTCAAAATCATCAATTCTTTGGTGCTCAGCTTTCTTCACAGTCCAACTCTCTGACCACTGGAAAAACCATAACCTTGACTAGATGGACCTTTGTTGGCAAAGTAATGTCTCTGCTTTTGAATATAATATCTAGGTTGGTCATAACTTTCCTTCCAAGGAGTAAGTGTCTTTTAATTTCATGGCTGTAATCACCATCTGCGGTGATTTTGGAGCCCAAAAAATAAAATCTGACGTTTCCACTGTTTCCCCATCTATTTCCCATGAAGTGATGGGACCAAATGCCATGATCTTCGTTTTCTGAATGTTGAGCTTCAAGCCAACTTTTTCACTCTCCTCGTTTACTTTCATCAAGAGGCTTTTTAGTTCCTCTTCACTTTCTGCCATAATGGTGGTGTCATCTGCATATCTGAGGTTATTGATATTTCTCCCGGCAATCTTGATTCCAGCTTGTGCTTCTCAGCATTTCTCATGATGTACTCTGGGTATAAGTTAAATAAGCAGGGTGACAATATACAGCCTTGACGCACTCCTTTTCCTATTTGCAACTAGTCTGTTGTTCTATGTCCAGTTCTAACTGTTGCTTCTTGACCTGCATACAGATTTCTCAAGAGGCAGGTCCGGTGGTCTGGTATTCCCATCTCTATCAGAATTTTCCACTGTTTCTTGTGATCCACACAGTCAAAGGCTTTGGCATAGTCAATAAGTAAAAAATAGATGTTTTTCTGGAACTCTCTTGGTTTTTTGATGATCCAGCGGATGTTGGCAATTTGATCTATGGTTCCTCTGCCTTTCCTAAAACAAACTTAAACATCTGGAAGTTCACGGTTCACGTATTGATGAAGCCTGGCTTGGAGAATTTTGGGCATTACTTTACTAGCGTGTGAGATGAGTGCAATTGTGAGGAAGTTTGAGCATTCTTTGGCACTCCCTCTCTTTAGAGCACCTCAATTTAAAATAAATCTAATAGCAAGTATTCTATAATAAATTATAATTTAATTTTTAACAACTATAACTTTCCACTGAGTTTTTGAAAAAGATTGGTTTAAATTCAAAGTATGCTTTTATTACAAGAGTTCTCTTGAGTGTACACAGTATTTGGAAAATTTGTAGATTGTATTATAACATAATTAAGTCATTTCCTAAATCATAATTGCATTTTTGAAAATGAAATTTTTACTCTGAGACAATTTTATATTTGCAGAAAAGCTGCAAACGTATTAAAGATTCTTAATTCTCATGTTCCCCTCTCCCAGTTGCAACACTGCTAACATTTTATATTACCAAAGTACAACTGTCAAAACTAATTAACCTAACATTAGCACATTACTATTAACTAAATTCTAGACTTTATTTGGATTCTACCATTTTTCCAGTTTCTTTTCCAATCTTGAGTGCCATATTGCCTTTGACTGTTATGTCACCCTGGTTTGAGACAAGTTTCTCTTTCCTTGATTTCTATGCCCTTGACAGTCTTAGGGAATACTGGTCACATCTCCAGTAAAATGTTCTCCATCCAGACTTACATAATTGCTTTTAATCTATCAACTTGATGTGTGTTTACATAGTTTTGCCTATGTATAACTACTAAATATATGAATAATATTATTTCATTATTAAAAAGAAGGATGCTGTCCAGAAAGATTTGGTAAATTTTTCTCTATTAGTCAAAGAGCTTTACAGCAAGAAAAATACTAATTATCAGATGTATTCATTAAGTTGATAAACACTTACTAAATGCTTACTTTCTGCCTGGTATTATGCTCTGAGGAGGGAACACAGAAATGAATGATGCAGTTTCTGTTGCCACAGAGGACATAGTCAAGAAAAGGAAAAGTTCAAGTGTATATAAAGTTATCAGAGAAAGCATGGTGGACTGCCATGCCATGCTCAGTCACTTCAGCCATGTCTGACCCTTTGTGACCCCATGGACTGAACCCTTCCAGGCTCCCCTATACCTGGAATTTTCCAGGCAAGAGTACTAGAGGGGGTTGCCATGCTCTTCTACAGAAGATCTTTTCGACCCAGGGATCAAACCCAGGTCTCCTGCATTGCAGGCAGATTCTTTACCATCTGAGCCACTTGGGAAGCCTAGTGGTGGACTGGGTGAGAGTTAATGTCAGAGACCATAATGCCCACAAAGGTAGATATACATGACTGTAAAATAACTGAATGTGTCCAAATAAGTCTCATTAGCTACAGAAATATTATTTTCACTTCACTTTATTAGAAAAAGATGTACAATATATCTGCTCAGGCAGAAGAGATAATATCCAAGATAAGTTTTATATAGAATGAGTTTAGTTTTACCAGGGAAAGGAGTAGACAAAAGGAGATTCAGGCAAAGGAAGCAAATGCTTTAGTGTGTCTGCAGCCTATGATGCCAGCATGCTTTGAAAACATCTTTTGGATTTTATTGAAATGAGGATGAGAAGTTAAGGGAGGATTATTTTCCTTATTTATTTTACATAAGAGCATGACAAATGAGATTTGCATTTTTAAATATACTGAGTTACTTTTATTAAAAGAGCAACACACATAATTCCACATACTGCAAATGTTTTTCATTCCCCTTTAAAACTGCTTTGCATTTTAGAAAGAATATTCTGGAAGAGTGAACTAGAGGGAGAAAGAACTAGAAGCAGGAATAATTAAGCAGAAGAGAGTATCATCAAGACAAAAAACCAAGGTTGTGAACTACAAATGGAGAAGAGTTTTGAAAGAGAGGTAGAGGCAGAATCTGCAGGATGTGGATAGAATGGAATGTGGAAAATAAGAGAATCAAAGGAGAGATGGTATCACTGTATTTCTATTTAGTTGATAAGGTATTTACTACTGTGAGTTGCCTACAATAGGGAATATTAGAGACAAAAAGTGAAGGGGTAAGGAGATGTGAAAATATTTCTCTTTTGAATAGACTGGGTTTAAAATGCCTGAGTTTGAGGACATATTGCAGAGAAGCCCAATAGTTTGGTGCTTACTGGAAATGGAGCTAAGGAGAGAGATGAGCTGAGGATATAGTTTAGTAGACATTACCATATAGATAGCATTGGAAATAACAAAAGTAGATGATATCTCCCAGCAGCATAGAATGAGAAAAGAAGGCTGTCTTTGGAATTCTCTGAAACCACCCTCATTTACTGCATGAGTGGAGACTAGCCAGCAAAGGATATGGAGAAAGAACAGCAAGCAAAAGTACAGAAAAACCAAGAAAACTTTATCACAGAAACCAGGTTGCAGGTTTAATATTCAAGGACAGAGATGCAAAAAGCAGATACAGGTCAACAGTGCCAAAGCTACAAATAGGTCAGTTCACATAGGTACATAATTTTAGAATAAATAAGAGGAGTAATTAAAGGATCTATTAAACATTAAATTTTAAATGTTTTTGTATAAATTTGCTAATTATGAAAGTGAATCAATTTAAAAACCTTTGTGAAGCATACATTTATGGAAAAAATTAATCTATATAATTCTTTGAGACTTTACCATTTTAACACTAAGTTCTATTATGTATGTTTCCATTAAAGGTAGATCACAATGCTTAAAAATTCAACAAAGCCTACTGGAAACATTTCCAGTTAGTAAAAGTGTAACAAGAATTTTACAACCAGCACATTCCTGGAATTGTTGGGAAGTGCTCAACTCTTCATATAATGCCTTTTACTATTCTTCTTTAAACTATAGGTTACACCCAAAACACCGCTTTGTAAATGTACAAAAACACTCTGCAGGATTTATTTCAGCTAACTAAGAACAATCTGCACATTTAAAAAATGAACCCTTCAATAAATGTGGTTTGACACAAAATAAAACACCTATATATGAGAGTTCCAAGAATGATTCTAAGAATTGTCAAATTCTTCCAATACAAATGATTTTTTAAAAATTTCCTTCTTAGAAAATAGCAAGTGGTATTATAACAACAAAATAGGATGTTAGTACAGTGCATTAAAATGTTTTCTATATGGTTGTCATTTCCTTAAGCTATCTTAAAATTACAATTCAGAAAATCAAAAGAAATAAAAATATGTAAGAAAAAGCCATATGCAAGGAAAAAAGTCAACCAAAAAGTCTAAATAACATTTGAATAATAAAAACATTCCTGTTTAAAAAGCCAACAATGTTAAACTCATTTCGATCAAGTAGAAAATCAAATTTGTAAATTTGGAAAATCTTGAAAGTAAGGAACCATGATAATAATTTTATGTGAGAGTTTTCAGACAATGGTCTAATATAAAGATATAGTAGAATGAAATTTATATCTTGTATACTGATAAAGATCTCCAAGATAAACTAAGTGAAGGAAAACAGATGGAAAAATTAGAGTAAGCTTCCTCATGTACTAGGCTTCCCTTGTGGTTCAGACAGTAAAGAATATGCCTCAAAGGCAGGAGACCCAGGTTCAATGCCTGGCTTGGGAAGGTCCCCTGGGGCAGGGAATGGCAACCCCTTCCAGCATTCTTGTCTGGGAAATCCCATTCACAGAGGAGCCTGGCAAGTAACAGTCCCTGGGGTCACAAAAGGGAGGATACAGTGAGCAACTAACACTTTTGTCTTCCACACTTCCTCGTGTATTAAAAATTTAGAGTAGGAAAGAGAGTTATATTTCATTGTAATCTGGGTTGTTTGATATTATTTATCATGTACAATAATATATTTTCAAAGTAAAATAAAATTTAAGGAAAAAGATTAAACATGAAGTTAAAAGAATACTTTTTATTCCTAGTTAATTCAGAATTATATGTGTACCAGACACTATATGCAAAGACTCTAAACATTTATGTTTTTTACCCTTCTCGTCAAGAATTCAAGAAGCTTTGAGAACATGAAGTTCGTAAAAGCAGAAGAGAATTACCTTGGGAAAATTAAAACATAAGGTCTAAAAACAGGGCATTCAGCAGATAAACAATGCAAGGATGAGCAAGAGGAAGTTTCAGGACAATATCTCTGAAGCAGACATTAAAACAAAAGCAAAACCAAAATGGAGCCTCCTGAAGAAAAGTGTATAGGGGAAAAAGGAAGAGATACAACATATTAGCCATTTAACCATATGACAAATTTCTTTTAAAATATAGATATATAGGCAAACTTACTTCTACTTTTGAAGAAGAAGCAATTAGGATTTGAGGAGATTTTTAATTCCAGGATAAAAATGGTATAGAAGAAAAGAAAATTTTCTATCTTTGTACATTATATGCCCAGTCTTGAAAAATATTTATAGAGTCATAACAATAAAATATTGAATATGGGTTTAGCAACATCTGAAAAGGAGAAAGGAACTTAGCCAAAATGCTAATCTAGCATAATACATAGAACTTAAAATTGAGACTGTAGTGTATGCATTTTATTTAGATATATGCAGATAAAAAGTTGTAATATAGCTAAAAAAGAAAAAATTGTTGTCTCTGCGTTGTGATACAAGAAAGGAGATGACTGCACATTGTGACTTGTTTATTTTTGTTTTAAACTATCTGTATCATTCTAAAGCTTTTGTATATAATTTTAAATGTATAAAGTACATTAGTGAAAAATATAGAGAAAAACAATTTGAAAAAGGAGATAACAATAACTTAAACTCATTGTTATCAGAGACATTTAAATTAAAGCAAAAATAAAACTACTCATACATACCTGGCTGACAAAAATGGGAAGTTCTCTAATACACTGTTAGTGGGGTTTCTAGAAAAGGACATTCTAGTTTTAAACAAAGTAAAGAAAATTACTGACTTAACAATGAAGAACAACACTATTATAATACTTCTGTATCATACAACTTTTTGGTGAATTTGTACTGTTCAGAGAATTACTGTTATCTAATATTTAGCTTGCTTTTGAGGTGGCTATATGAGTAATTGGTCTTAGTTCTGTATAGAAAAAAAATAAATAGGAAAACATAAATTTTAACCTCATCTTTTATATTTTGTAAGAAATTATATATAAAATAAGTACTTCTGCTATTTTCCTAAATTCAGGAGAGAGTGAAAGGTAATACCCAGATGACATTTAAAAACTTGAAAAACTAGATATTTGAGTCATATGGCCTGTGCCCAGAACCCAGAAGGATATCAGATGGTAGCCCAATGCTGACTTTAAGAACATACCTGTCTTCAAAACTTGGCTTTTTCAGTTATGAGCTGCATGAAATTTAGAAAAATCACTCAATTTATGCAAGCCTGTAAATTTTAGATCCAGTTGAACTTTCTAATCCTAGAGCCCTAAATATTATTGATTATACCCCAGCACCCAACCCCTGTTGTTTCTCTTTGAACCTTCTCCACCAGAAAATTTAAAAAATCATTTCTACTTCAAAACTTTTCATTGACACAAAAAAGTTAGACTATTAAAATAGTCACTAATTATTAAAAATATGTTGGAAAAGTCCACCCAAACTTTAATTTTATTCATTAATTCTTAAAATCTTTAATATTAGTAAATATTTTAAGGTCTGTCAGAACCATGTCTACAAACTTTAAAGTGCATTCAAGTCACTGAAGAATCTTGTTAAAAATGTAAATTCTGTATCTCAACTGAAGCCTGAGAGTCTACATTGGTAGCAAGCCCCCAGTCAATGCCATATCTTGATTTTTACATGTTATCTTGACAGTAGTAAGATATAAAAGAACTCACACTTTTGACTGTATGGATAAGTGGACATTTTGAGGGAACTTTTGGATAAAATTCAACTAGATCATGGATTAAATGCAAAAAAAAAAAAAAAAGTTGACTTGCATTGCTGGATTTGCTGCAAAGTAAAAGAAACATACAACTCAGCAAGCTGAAACTATAGCAGGAATCTATGAATGGTAAGTATAAACTAGGACTGTCCTGAGGCCAAAATGGATATCAGTGCTGCATCATGTAGGCAAGCTTTATTTTGGGGGGAGCCTTAAATTCCCATTTCTTATAATTCTTCTGACTTCTGGTTGCTTATTCTATATTCTCTAGAGTTGGCTTCCACTTGCCGAGAACATAGGCTAAGAGCTAGACCTCTTGGATTCAAATCTGGATCTAACCTTTGTATTTGGACAACTTAAGTCTACCTTTATTTCAGCGTATACATCTGTAAAATGGAGACAGTAATTGAACCTATAAAACTGAAGTTGCTTTGAGGGTTAAGTGAGATAATTCATGCCCAGAACAATGTCTCAAATATAAGTGCTCGATATCTTCTTCTTTAAATCATCATGCAAGATTTCAGTGCCTTTAAAACAGAGAAATTAATCTGGCAAAATCTTTATAAAGTTATAAAGGGACTTATTGCTAAAAAGGAATTAAATCATTTGCAAAGTGCCAGTGGTAGAAACAGATCTAGAAAATATTATACTCTGGTATTTTGTATTTTGGTAACATAAAATAAAAGCTATAAAGACTGACATACATGTCAGTCTTTATAATGCTATAAATGGTAAGTTCAGTGAAAAGTCAGTAATGTCATTCCAATTTTTTCCTTAAACGTCTAGTTAAACATTTAAAATTGACATTTTATAAATCAAATGCCATTTAATAAATCATTTAATAAAAATTAAATTTTATTTAATTTTAAATTTTAAATTAACTTAAATCATTTAATCGAAATCATTTAATAAATCAAATTTTTAAAATTTTGATTCATGTTCTCTATTAAAAACTCTGTAAGATATATATTTCTAAATTCACATAAATGAGCCATTATTATTTATTCAGTACTATCATTTGAAGTTTCTTCTTCACTTATTCTGGTTGAAGCGTACTTCTGGATTTTTTTTAAAACTTAATTAGATACATGGAAAAAATCAGTATATATAAAATTTAATTTTACTTTTTCATTATAATAATACATTTTTACAATGCAGTAACTTTTTCCTACTTGAGATATATTTATTGATTTTTCAGTTTTTAATCATAAAACACATGCATGCTGCTGCTGCTGCTGCTAAGTCGCTTCAGTCGTGTCTGACTCTGTGCCACCACATAGACAGCAGCCCACCAGGCTTCCCCGTCCCTGGGATTCTCCAGGCAAGAACACTGGAGTGGGTTGCCGTTTCCTTCTCCAATGCATGAAAGTGAAAAGTGAAAGTGCATGCATAAATGTATTATTAAAAGGTAGCATTTTAATAATAAGATAAATTTATTGGTTACTGCTTTGAAATCAAAACCAGTATATTAAGGTCTTAGAAATACTTGCTCATATTTTAGAATAGATGACACGTGATTTCACTCAATTGTTCAAAACCCTGTTGGTACTCATGAATCACCTGGGTAGATTTGCAAATATATTAATGTCCAAGACAGTCACAAAATCAATTACTTCAGAATCTCTTTGGTGTGAGACACAGATATTGGTATTTTTTAATGGCTCCCAGTATGATTTAACATTTTTCTAGAGTTAGGAAGCACTGAACTATCTTACTCACTATGGTTTAAAAAAACAATTCTGTCTGCAACAGTCTAAATATATAGCTTCTGAAATAGTGTACTGTAAGAGGTGCTGTTTGCTTTTGCTGATAAGTCACCTTATCCACTGGGAAATCCTAGGATAACTATAACTCATATGAAATCTAAACCGCACATCAAATCACTTATTTGTTTTTTAACTGATATCTGGCTGTACTCATTTTCTGCTGCTGCTGCTAAGTCACTTCAGTCGTGTCCGACTCTGTGTGACCCCATAGACGGCAGCCCACCAGGCTCCCCCGTTCCTGGGATTCTCCAGGCAAGAACACTGGAGCGGGTTGCCATCTCCTTCTCCAATGCATGAAAGTGAAAAGTGAAAGTGAAGTCACTCAGTAGTGTCCGACTCTTCGCAACACCATGGACTGCCGCCCACCAGGTTCCTCCACCCATGGGATTTTCCCGGTAAGAGTACTGGAGTGGGGTGCCATTGCCTTCATTGTGTTATATATATTTCTTTAATTTCATGAAAACAAACAAAGGCAAAAGCAATTTTCCTTAGGTCAAATATAAAGTTACTTATCTAAAATCATCCCCTGAGCTGCTAATAGAATTTTACATAATGCACTCAGTATCATTAATCTACTATACAATTAACAGCATGGGTTATGTTGATACAATTAAAAGGATAAAATGTAGAATTCCCTCTTGGGAATAAATTACACTCATTTGAAAAGACACTTTTGACATCCTTGATCTCCTCAGCATTCATATGTTATCTAAACATTTTTATACTGCTAACATATCAGTTATTAATATTAAAATTTTAAGTTCAAAAAGGGAACACCATTAAGATATTCCAAGAATAAAAACATCAACAATATAATTATTGATTGCCTGGTCTATATATCAAACATATTTTATAAAACACATTTTGATTTTATGTTTGCAAATCACCATTAGACATAGGGATATTTCCTGATAATTTTAACTCTATTTCATTATACTTGAAAGTAAGCATTTAGCCAGAAAGAAAAACACCAATACAGTATACTAACACATATATATGGAATTTAGAAAGATGGCAATGACGACCCTGTATGCAAAACAGCAAAAAAGACACAGATGTGTATAACAGAGTTTTGGACTCAGAGGGAGAGGGAGAGGGTGGGATGATTTGGGAGAATGGCATTCTAACATGTATACTATCATGTAAGAATCAAATCGCCAGTCTAAGTCTGACGCAGGATACAGCATGCATGGGGATGACCCAGAGAGATGTTGTAGGGAGGAAGGTGGGAGGGGGGTTCATGTTTGGGAATGCATGTAAGAATTAAAGATTTTAAAATTTAAAAAAAAAAAGAAAAAAAATAAAATAAAATAAAAAAAGAAAGTAAGCATTTATAGATTCAGAGTCATTCTGAAAGTTTTGCCTATTGTATATTTTTCTAATAAATATTTAATAAGAATTGTGATAAATTTATATTTTCTAGAAACACAGAAGACAAAACAGATATGGACAAGTAACAGTTGAAAAACCTAGTTAAAACTCTCTTCCATCAAATTTCTCATTCAGTTTGAAAATACTTTAAACATCTGAAAGGAATTTGTCACTTAAAATCTGAGCAACTTTGCTTATCAAAAGTTGACTGCCACAAACATACATGGCTTAATCTAGAATTCTAGGCCCAACATAAATCAGTTCCCTACTTTGTCCACCTATTTCAGTCACAGTAGTGTGGTTGTTCACTTCCACTCAAGGCCTTGCCGTCATATAGGTCTACTATATTTTAAGATAAATGTCAATTGATACCAGTCACTGGAAGACTTTAAGAAACGAGTTATCTTTTCTACTCTATTGTTACTTATGGAGCCATTATTTAATTTTCTATTTTAGAATCACATACACATGCATGACATTTTATAATGCTACGCTGATAAAACAGGAGGAAAAACTATTGCCTTGAGTGGCCAACGAGTGGCCAAATTGTTTTACTAATTTATAGCTATTGAATTTAGTATCAAACTTAGCCCTAGGAGAAAGCATACATTGATTATTCTTTGTAAATTTACTTCGGATACCCATTTGGTCTTCTACAATCAAACTCTCCAGGTGATGTTCCAAACTCTGCAATATACCTTTGCTCAGGTATGTATTCTTAACTGGCTAATAGTAAAGTAATCTGATAAACTGGAACCTTAGAAATTTACAATAAAACTTACAAGAGATGAATGTGTTAATTTCTAAAAGGTTTGTATGATTTTGAAGGATATATATTCGTTATGCCATTTTAGGCAGGGAAATAAGCAGTTGAAAAACAGTTTGATATTCTTTTCTTGTAACTCCTTAAGTATCTTCATGAAAAGAACCCATCTACCTTGACAAATGGAGAGTACATCATGAGAAACACAGGGCTGGAGGAAGCACAAGCTGGAATCAAGATTGCTGGCAGAAATAGAAATAACTTCAGATATGCAGATGACCACCACCCTTATGGCAGAAAGTGAAGAAAAATTAAAGAGCCTCATGATGAAAGTGAAAGAGGAGAGTGAAAAAGTTGGCTTAAAGCTCAACATTCATAAAACGAGGATCATGGCATCCAGTCCCATCACTTCATGGGAATAGATGGGAAACAGTGGAAACAGTGGCTGGCTTTATTTTCCTGGGCTCCAAAATCACTGCAGATGGTGATTGCAACCATCAAATTAAAAAATGTTACTCCTTGGAAAGAAAGTTATGACCAACCTAGGCAACATATTAAAAAGCAGAGACATTACTTTGTCAACAAAGGTCTGGCTAGTCAAGGCTATGGTTTTTCCAGTAGTCATGTATGGGTGTGAGAGTTGGACTATAAAGAAAGCTGAGTGCCAAAGAATTGATACTTTTGAACTGTGGTGTTGGAGAACTCTTGAGAGTCCCTTGGACTGCAAGGAGATCCAACCAGTCCATCCTGAAGGAGATCAGTCCTGGATGTTCATTGGAAGGACTGACGTTGAAGCTGAACCTCCAGTACTTTGGCGACCTGATGCGAAGAGCTGACTCATTTGAAAAGACTCTGATTCTGGGAAAGATTGAGGGCAGGAGGAGAAGGGGATGACAGAGGATGAGATGGTTGGATAGCATCACCAACTCAACTGACATGAGTTTGGGTAGACTCTGGAAGTTGGTGATGGACACGGAGGCCTGGTGTGCTGCAGTTTATGGGGTCACAAAGAGTCGGACATGATTGAACAACTGAACTGAACTGAACCTTGCCAAATACTTGTTTTTTTAATATAGGGTTAGCAGAAGATATTAAGAAAGATAATAGGTTGCTGGAATCATTTAACAGTTTTCAAACTCCCATAAATTTGAGATTTACCCCAAATCAAATAACCAAATACGAATAGTACTTTAAAAATAATATGTGATATCAAGCACTTTAATCAGTCCTAAGCACCTCTCTTGGAAATTACTGTATGTATATGTCAAGAACCTGAAACAGTCTTTGCTCTGAGATATAGCAAGGGCGTATCATTTGTTTTATGAATTAATAGATATATGCATTGATTTCAAAATGGATAGTAAAAACTCTATAATACAAAGGCTCTGCTTATGTAGTAAAATCTATACGTAATTAAAATATATTTATATATATTTTTTCTTTCATTATCAAACTAATTTGAGGACCAGCTTCTTCTAATGGTGCAATAGCATTTACAAATTATCCAAACATGGGTAATAGTATACTGTTTCACTATCGTTAGGAATTTTATATAGTTTAATTCTTTTTATGCAGCTTAATTTTTCCTAATCCATTTAAGTGCTGGTGGAAGACATACCAGTTTTAACATAGCAGGTTATTTAGACTATAACTGAAAGCATCAGAGACGGTTTGCCTCCAGAGGCTTATTTGTTAATATACATCCTGTACACTAATGTATAAACAGACAGTCACACACTTTGACCAAGAGAGCATTTTTCTTGTTATTTTTAGCAATTAAACTCAATGAGAGGACAATGTTCATTACTCCACATGCTTGGACAATTGAGAACTTTTCAGATTCATTACCCAGCAGTTTCTTAGATAAGGCAACGGGCATCTGGTAGGATCATTTTAGCTTTCCACTTGAAAAGCAGGTATGTGTAAGTAATTGTTCTCTCCTGGTAGAAGGAAGGGACCCAATTTCTATAATAAATATTGTGCATATATATATATATATATATATATATATACATAATGAAAATGAATAGATTTTTTTCCAGTTTTTTGTCTTCCTTTTACTATGGAATCTGGCACTGAAAATTTAGTATCACAATAATTTTATTTTTAATATTGCTATAGTTTAATGTAATTACAATTATGACTAAGAAATATTCTAAGGATGCTTGATCAATTACTATTACTTACACAGCTTTGGGGGGATATTTACAAATGTGTATTATCTATATTTCTTTTCTAATTCATCTATCTATACATCCAGTAATATATAAACCCACGTGTAGATTACTATTTCCAATCAAACATTAAAAATCTGCACATATACTACTGTTATATTCATAAAAAAGAGACTTCTGTATATTTTATTTTATATATGTCTGAAAATTAAGCAAAGCACACATGTGGGAATTAATTTACATAATACTACTTTTCTTAATACTAGATCTTTTGTCTCCTCTGCTATGGTACCTTTAATCTGCTATTGCAGTAGCAGGGTTTCACACATATAAATCAACTGCACTATTGATTTTTTCCACATGAAATGATGGAAGAATTAACTACTGAATGATTAAAGATCACTCTGTGTAAATTAAGTGGCATATGAATGGTTGTAGGAAAATAATCATAACAATAAACTTCTGTGGCAACATTTTCTCTCTTTCTAGTGTGAAGGGCAAAATTCAGCAAATTACAGAGAGAACAAATGAAATACTTCTTACTTTTAATAGAGCTAGAAACATACAAGTTGTCTAGAACAGATACAGTTTTATTAGAAGCTCAAGTTATTAATATCTTTACTTCTTAATATTCCATAATTTCAGATGAATTAATATGCATACTGACTGACATGAGGATACAGACTTTGTCAAATTGAAATGATGTATCAATAGAAAAAGAAACTCATAAATTAGGATGTGTCTAAATGGAAATTCTATAAATCATATTATAAACTCTGTATAAAGTAATGGGTATATTTTAACTAGCAGAGAAAGGTGACAAAAAACGGCATTCAAGATAGAGTCAGAAAACTTGAGTTAATTAGAAATACCTGTATAATCAAATAGGGAACTATTGTTGTTCGTTAGGAGCTGAGTTGTGTCTGACTCTTTTGAGACAACGCGGACTGCAGGCTCCTCTGTCCATGGGATTTCCCAAGCAAGGATACTTGGAAGTGGGTTGCCATTTCCTTCTCCAAGGGAGCTTCCTCACTCAGGGATTGAACCTGTGTCTCCTGCATTGGCAAGAGGGTTCCTAACCACTGAGCCACCAGGGAAGCCCCAAATAGGACATAGATGTTAACAAAAGAGTTAACAGTATTTTATAAAATTATATCTGAATTATAGCCAAATCAATTTACAATGCAAGCAAATCGGATATAATTATCCATATGTAGAAGAATAGTAGATCTGTTTGACAGATGGTTAACTAGAGAACAAAAGAAGGAAAAGAGAGAAAATTCAAGATATTAAGATCATGTATGGTCCAACTCTCACATGTATGAAGGGTACACAGAATATTGCAGACATATGTATAATCCAAGAGGTAAAATAAAAGAGCTTGGTTCAGGAAATGACTGACAGTTTCACCAGCACCACTAACCACCCAAGAGTAAGGGACATAATTTCACTAATAAATTATTATTCAGTAGGCACCAAATAATATTCATTTGGATCAAAGACAGACTTTGAAGCTCCATTATATTTTTACTGCACATAATGAACACAGAATTTACCACTGTACTCTTGAACAAAACAAACATTGAAGAAGTGATTTCTGAATGATTATACATAGGTGATTCCAATAGGGACATAAATATTCTGGAAGTAGAAGAAAGGAAAATTTGAAAATATTTAAATAAAACTAAACATTTTTCATTGTTTGGGGTTCAGATTATGTCTACATCCAACAAGCCAATTATAAAGTATTAAACAACAGAGTGGCATAGAAGCAGATTAACTTATAGAGTATATTCATAATATCCTTTTCATTTAAGATCATTATAGAATGGTACTTAGTCTCATTGCTGTTTCATGCTTATCACTGTTTTAGTTATTTTATTCTTTGCTTTCCAATTAAATCTAAACCTATTGTTGTCTTTCCTCCCTTTGGCCCATCCTCTTCTTTATCCTCTTACCAAAGTGATGTTTCAATAAATCAATAGATATTATTTAAAAAATCAGCAGAACTGGATTTATAAACTAGTTTAAGTTTTCATGGATTTAGTTTGATTATATTGTATCACTTACAAATATTTTTTGACATGAGTGAGGGGTTCTGAATCTCCACTGTTCCTGAGCACAACACAAACTCAGGACAAAGCTTACGAAGCAAAACAGATATAACATTTCTAAGAACCTAGTAGCAGTTATTTGAGTATAAGGGGAAGTAATCTGCCACCTTTGGTGTGGCCTATTAATGAAGATTCTCTACTTCACCAAATCCTACTAAGGCTTTTCTGAACTCTCTTCTCAATGAAGCTCTGCCTTTTGTTCTTACTTGGTAATCTCTTCATTGCCAGTTCAACCCGGATCCCCTACCTTCAACATGCTATCATCTTTATTTTATTTATTTATTTATTTATTTATTTATTTATTTTTGCTATCATCTTTAATAGCTGATTATGTTCCTTAGCTTCCACCATCCTCCAAATGACACCTGATCACCTTGACTGACCTTCACAAGAACCCTACAAAGTCATGTTAGCCAGAAACCTCCCTGATGTTTCCTCTTTATAGCTTCCATCTACTGAACTGCTTATCCTGATCTTGGGCTATAAACTCCCCTCTTTTCTTTGTTGCATTTGGAGTTCAGCTTATTTCTCTCTCTTACTGTAAATCCCCACTATAGTAACTGCCAGTATATCTGTCATGATGCTGCTAAGTCACTTCAGTCATGTCTGACTCTGTCCACCAGGCTCCCCTGTCCCTGGAATTCTCCAGGCAAGAACACTGGAGTGGGTTGCCATCTCCTTCTCCAATGCATGAAAGTAAAAAGTGAAAGTGAAGTCGCTCAGTCGTGTCCGACCCTCAGCGATCCCATGGACTGCAGCCTTCCAGGCTCCTCTGTCCATGGGATTTTCCAGGCAAGAGTACTGGAGTGGGGTGCCATTGCCTTCTCCATTTGTCATCATAGTCCTCCTTAAATACAGTCTGACATCATCCTCAATAAGTGTCATGAATAATTTTTCCTTAAACAATATCTAAATTCTCAGGAGAGAGCTGTTTAGTAATGATGTGGTAATAAATTATTTCTTGCTTGGTCTTTTACATAATTATTTGGAAGTAGTTTTGTAGAGTTGTACCATCAGTTGTTTTAAATGCCAAAAATAAAGCAATTGTAGATGCATTTTATATTTTTATTTTGCTTGTTTTCAGACTGAAACAGCTGTTCAGAAAACTAGGAAAATTAGTGTTTTCATCTGCACTCAGGGAATGCCAGCTAAAGTCTCACAACTGGTGTTAGCATTCTTGGGGAGGGCTCCAAGCTGCTGTGTTATGGGTCCAGAGACCACAGAACTACAGTCCCCTGGCCCTTAGAATCAGGTGGGGGTATTGTCTTGTTAATGTGGCCACCAGGCCTAAATCAATAAATCTCAAGCCTGGGTCAAGGAAAGAAACTGCAGTGCTTTTTCAAAAGTTTAAGAGAAGAGCATTGCTGTGAGGGCTAAAAAAAGATATCTTCTAAAGTAGTAGGAAATCCCATACCTGCACCCAGATAGGCTTTTGCAATATAATCATAGCCGTAGGATGTAAGCCTGCTTGCCTTTTGATCTTGAATAAGTCTCATTTTGTAACCCATTCACAAAACCAAAGCACAGTAGGATATGTGACTCTGAAGCAGTTTCTCAGTCTTCTACAAAGATGAAGTACATCAAGAGCCTTTACTTATGTCCTTATTACAACTGAAATGAATACTCTAAAACAATCTGAAAGCATTTATAACTGGGTCTGAAACTCAGTGAGAAAGGCTGTGTGTGGCGAGGTGGTGTTTCTCCTGGACTATTTGATCAGCAGCTTGTGATTCTATTAGTAATTAAAACCTAACCAGTTATGTATTTAAGTAAGACTCTGAAAATATTTATTTCACTTTAATCATTTAATTTAGTTAGGCATCTAATTACAAGGGCTTTATAGTTGTTTTTCTATTTCTCTTAAAAGAATAATCTGGTAAGTTAAATTCTTATTCACAAATCTGAAGACACATCAGATAGGTCCATGCTGGCTTCCAATGAATATTTGCCCATATTCTTGCATTAATGGGGAAAATTAACTCAAAATATATATGGTGATAACAGATGTTATCTTAAATTTTCTAAAAATTTTTATACTCATTCATTACGGTAGTAGAGCATTTGAACTTCATGTGCATATAACTGAAAAAAAGAACAGCTTCGTTGAATTGGGTCAGCTTCAGTAGGAATCCTTTCACGTTCTATATTTATGCAGTATGCCAGAGCAATCAATAAAAACATGTTTCAATATATATCCAAGTTAAATATTTTCTCAGCTAAAGGTTAACACTTGCCCTAAAACATCATTAGACTTTAAGTCCACAGGGGAAAATAATGTATCTTCTGGTAGTATTTTCTAAATAAACACAAAACAAATAGGGCACTGGTTTCTTCTTCTTTAAATCTGATACCCCAAAGGCATGGCCTTTTCCAGGAATCCTTCATGACATCCTGCATTTCTCTAAGCAATACAGCTGGACTTCTTCTAATGAGGTAAAAATCATCCTGTGGCACTTGTGGGGGTCAAGTTGCTCCCACTAAGATTTGTAAAGCCTTAAAAAAGTGGGCCAGTCACTGTATTTTAGTAAAGATGCCTCTAGCAATTCAAAGGATAGATCTGGAACTGTTCATGCCCCTACTGGCATCTGATACCTAACCTTAAAATTTCTGAGGTCAGTGCAGACAGACGGAAGCAGGGCCTGCAGTGGTTACTGGGCTTTAGTAACTCCTAGGATTAAGCACATAATTTCGAATATATCGCCAAGATCAGTGGGATTGTCGTACTATCACTGAATTTTTCACTTTATCAGCTGCTCAGCTAGGGTAGGATGGAACAGGGAAAAGGGAGCATGGTGACCTCCTCTCAAAATAATGTCCAAGAATTAGTCTTTTTAAGGTTATTTTCGACAAGATAATTATTAACCTACTTTAAAAGACATTAGAGGAAAGTCTGAAAGCAAGGCTAGGAAAAATCCATTAAGGCAATCCAGTTAGTACCATTCTGTTTTCTTTTTTAATCAGGCTAATTCTCCTACTAATCAAATCCAACTTGGCCTTATGACTGATTGTAGAAATCAGCTTGTATTAAAGAAACACAGAATCCTGAGTAAAATATTCAAATATCTGTTAAGATATTATATTTATTCTCTTTATTCCTTCCTCTCTAAATTTTCTGTTGGTAATGGTCAGAGCAACACTGAAATACATATGAAAAAGTATCTCACCATGGTGCCAACATAGTTTTCATTCAATTTTGGAAGTGAATCTGAATTATATGGGGTCAATAAAGAAGCACAGAGACTAAAACATGTGTACATATAAGACATTTCATATGAATCTGGTAAGTTATCCTCAGTTTCCTTATCTTCCACTTACATTGATTAGAACTGTAGCAATTAGTTAATTATTTGGGAGGCTCCTTTTTAAAGCTATTTTGGGCAAGAGGTATGTGGTTTTGTTTTCTTTTTTTGGTGGGAACTAAGTAACATAACATAAATGTGTTGTTTATTAGAAGGCTATGAAAGCATTTCATAGAAATAAAGCCAGGATTTAGAACTGGAATTGGGAACATAGCAGTAATCTAGGGAACTAACACTCCTATCTCTCTGTTTCTCTGGCAGTGTTTATGTGTTAGTCGTTCAGTCATGTCTGACTCTGTGCAATCCCAAGGACTGTAGCCCACCAGGTTCCTCTGTCCATAGGATTCTCCAGGCAAGGATATTGGAGTGCATTGCCATGCCCTTCTCCGAGGATCTTCCTGACCCAGGGATTGAACTCAGGTCTCCTTCATTACAGGTGGACTCTTTACTATCTTGGCCACAAGGAAAACTTTCTTTGGTAGTGCAGGCAACTAATGTTTAATCACCAGCTCTCAGGGACAGGAAAACTCTGAGTTGGACTATTTGCCAGGTTCCATTGTGTTAGATACACCACCATAAGAAGATTTCAAACTACCAGTTGAAGTCAACCAGTCTCCAAGAACTCCCACAAATTAGCAAAAGATTCCTATAAACTGGAATAAGCTGACTTCATATACTGTTGCTCTCAGTCACAATGTCTATTGACCTTTTCCTTCTCCATGTTCAATCTATCCTTCTGATTTTCTTTGAAGACAGCATTCTTTAATGATTTGCCATTGTGCACATGCCTGAAAAAATGTCCCAGCCCCATTTAGATTTCAGTGACATTTCAAAGACAATGTTTCTAATTTTAATTTTCAAGGGGTATTTTATTGGTTTAGCATATACTTCGTGTGTTGTTAAATTTAAGGGTAGGAGACGTGTTGACAGCAGGAAGCCTGAGCATTACTAGCTGAAAATTGAATGCTGCTTAAAGTGTACTTAACTCCTGTTTTTGGAATATTATTATACAAGAAGAAAAAAGTTGAGAAGTCACATAATCATATATATGAATTTTTAGCCATGGAAATATATTATGACAGCACATCTGAATTTTTAAGTGCATTACTGAACTTTTAAAGAGAAGAATGCTTCCAATGCAATCCAAGTATTAGTACAACCAATGGTACCAGCTTCTTATGTTATTATTTGACATTTTTAAACCACCAAAAAAATTGTGAATTTGTACCTAATTTATGATTTTCCTTTGCCCTTGGGGTAAATAATGACATAATAATCACATACATGAGCATTCTTTGATATTAAACTTGAAAGCAAAATAGGTTACAGCTATTTCTAAATCAGGTAAAAGAAAAATATTCTGGGACAAATCTACATATATATAAAGAAAAATAGGTTACATACAAAGAGATATGAATAAGATAGTAATATAAATATTTTTCATATATTATATCAAATAATATTATCATCCTTTAATTTTTATCAACAGCAGGATTTCCTTTATCAATATATTACATCATAAGTACTATATACATATATTTTTCTATATTAATCATAATGATATTATTATAAACTTTCCATTTTCATAGGCTTATATATAAAGAATTTCATATAATTAATACTGCTCCTCAATGGTTTTTAAGGGTATTGGTGACAAATTGCATATCCTCTATCTGGATGATACAGTCTGTTACAACAATCTTTCAGCTTTTTATCACTGTCATGTGTCCAGCAATGATATGTTATATACAAGCTAATAATGAATCACTCAATTTCTCTGATGTCAGGAGAACTTTGTCAGCCTAAAGATATTTGTGCTGTTTTATTTCCACTGAAATATATTTTGTTTCATAAAAGCATTAACCACTCAGTATAAATTTGGAACACATAAAATCAATAGATTTCTATGCTTACCAGACCAACATGATGTATAACAGCAGGTAATTCTAAAATCCATTAGAACAATATGATTTTTTTTTAAAGTGTAAATTCAATTGAAGGCTATGGGCATTATTTTATGACTATGTGTCAAGGAGATGATATTGTTAAGTATAAAGTCACATGAAATTCAAGCTGACTCCTTTAGGAAGGACAAACCTTGGTACAACTGAGAAACATTTGAGATTAGCTCAAATGAAAGAGGGCTGAAGTAAAGTTCCTACAAGGCTGTTGTTATTTTTTCAATAAGATACCATGACTCATGTAAACTTTATAGTAGTAATTTATAGATTATAACTTGTCTAGTAATATAAAATATGATAATTATCCCACTTGCTATTTGAAAACTTATCTGTAAGCAGGCTTAGTTCCTGGCCCAAAATATGTCCTAATTAAACAAACAGTTAACAAAGAAACATTCAACAACATTAATAAGCATCCAGTGGTTATAAGTTTGCTGAAAATGTACAGAAAATATTTAATGTATGTGTAGGATAGACCAATATACCTAAGCATCCAAAGAGTTTGAAAAGCATACAGGCTGATGACTTTCTGTCCTTCAGTATCTCAATATATCTGTCCAGCATTATTTTAGAGCTGGAACAGATGACTCTGCTTAGGAAAAGTAAAGAAATGACTGTGACAACAGTTACCATTTGTCTTCTGTCCTGGATTGCAGCCCTACCCTAGCATAACCCTTTCAGTAAAAAATTGAATCTTGCTATCAACTGGATCCAACCTCTTTAGAAGGCATTTATAGAGCCTTCTGTTGCTACCTGAACTTCTTAATTGAACAAAGCCTATATAATATTGTTACAAGGCCATCCAGCCTATAGGACAAGTGACGGTGGGCAATCAGTTTGCATTTAAATTCCTGAAGCTGTACATGTTCAACTGGATCCAGCTAGAGGCAGAAATGTGTACTGAGGTGCCCATGTGGGCTAGAGCCAGCCCAGATCTTTAAGTTCATCTCTTCTCCCCCAAGATACTTATGAAAATATTCCTTGAAGCTATATACAGCATTATCCTTAAGAAGAATTTTGTAAATCAATCTTCTTTATCCCAACATGTTCCTAGTGGCATTTTAGTGCTATTCTGGGATTAGCACCTTGGATAACTGCTCAGCAGGTCACTACTTAAATCCAGCTCTTAAAAGTGCATTTGTGAATTCCTCTTAGAAAAAGGAACACAGGTTATTTTTTTTTTAATCAGATTCTCTAAGGAGTTAGTATCTCAAAATAATTGGAAACTACTTCCCTAAGAGTATTGTGAGGTTTAAGGATATTATCCAGCCTCACTCTTTAAAGCAGTAGGAAGGAAATGGGTAATGTCTTTCATTTGAAGTGGTTTATCACAGTATATTGAGAAGAACATGAACTTCAGTTTAACTTCATTTTCTCTCAATAGTTAGTTGATCTTGAGAGGACATAGTACTTGTAAATCCGTTTTTGTCATTTTGAAAATTCTAAACTAATAAACACTAGTTTATTAGAATTAACACTTTGAGAGTCCCTTAGCAAGGAGGTCAAACCAATCAGTCCTAAAGGAAATCAACCCTGAATATTCATTGGAAGGACTGACATTGAAGCTGAAGCTCCAGTACTTTGACCACCTGATGAGAAGAGCTGACTCATTGGGAAAGACCCTTATGGGGAAAGAGGAGAAGGGGGAGATGAAGGATGAGATGTTGGATGGCATCATTGACTCAATGGACAGGAGTCTGGCAAACTCAGGGAGATAGTGAAGGACAGAGAAGCCTGGCATGCTGCAGTCCATGGGGTCACAAAGAGTCAGACATGACTTAGTAAACATTTTTAAAAAAGTATTTATCATCCCAATTTAGATTAATTCTATCTTTCACATGCTAAATACTATTTAGATGCTAACCTTTATTTTCATTTATACTATAAAATTATTTGGGGCCAGTATAAAATGATATGTTTGACTTTAACATACCAGGAATGTGGTATTTAGATTTTGAAAATCACTAATAATTATATTGCAGTTGGAACATTGTTTTTGTGGCTTTGATTTTTGATACCTCATATAGACTCTGGTCTGGGCTCAGCTTACTACTGTGTCTGTTCCTGGTTTTCTTAGAGATACTGCCACCTACCATGAGCCCACTATTTAATGACCCTGATGACATGTGCCCAGAGGAATGAACAGGTATAATCATTCTATGTATTTCAGTAACGCATTTGCTAGTTTTCCCTCATAATAACTCTGCAGGCAACATGCTAGAGAAACATGCATTGGATGCTGGTAAGCTAAAAGGTATTGGAAGTGTGGGCAAGAAAGAGAGGTGCAGAGTAATGGTTCAGTGTACATTTCTTAGCAGCCTGGCTTGAGTCTGCTCCCTTCCTAGTTCATGTTTTATCACTGATACAGAGAGAACAATAATCAGATTCACAAAAGACAAATATGAGAACCTAGCTAACACACTGGCTAACTGAATAAAATTCCAAAAGATTGCTTAACAAGTTGGAGCCACAGATAGATTCTAACATGAAATACATTGTTGATAATGTGAAAAATAGAAAAAAATGTATAAGGGTTTTATGAAGATGAGCAGCCCTTATACAAATATTATTAATGCTTAAAATCTTCCTTGTGAGTAAATAGCATGAGACTCCACAAAGCTAATGCAATCCCTGTATTAATCAGTGGTATCTAGAATACTTGAGATAATAATGTTGATCTACCAGTAACTATAAGAATTCAGACAAGGAAATGAAAATGTATTAAACTACTGGGGTATTGTGTTGGAATATCTCAGACACTTTAAATTTAATTCTCATAACAACCTCTATGAGATATTCATTGCTAGCACATTTTACACATGACAAAATATGTTGGAAAGGTAAGCAATCTTCCCACGATCATGGGTACTAAACTTAGGAAGTACTTTAAGCCATGGCTGTGTGTTTCTTTTTTTTTTTTTTTCTAAATTTTAAAATCTTTAATTCTTACATGCATTCCCAAACATGAACCCCCCTCCCACCTCCCTCCCCATAACATCTTTCTGGGTCATCACATGTATACTATCATGTGAATTGAATCGCCAGTCTATGTCTGACGCAGGATGCAGCATGCTGTGTGTTTCTAAGACATATAGGTATCACATTACACAAGTGCGTGCTGATACCCTAGGGGCTCAGCAGTAAAGAATCCTCCTGCAATGCAGGAGACTTGGGTTCGATCCCTGGGTCAGAAAGCTTCCCTGGAGAAGGGAATGGCTATCCAATCCAGTATTTTTGCCTGGGAAATCCAAGTCTATGGGGTCACAAAGAGTTGGACACGACTTAGTGATTAAATAACAAGGAAACGGAAAGCTATTTCTCCCTCTTCCCCCAAATAGAAAAGGCATGTGTTAAGCCTAGGCAAGAGAAGATTTATCTTAGACAAAATCTTTATACTGAGATGCTTCAAAAGATAGGCAATTACCAGTCTCCAGGAGGTTTAGCACAGGCTGAATGAGCATCTGTCAAATGTTCTGTACACATCAGGCAATTGATTAGATTAGGCAGTTTTTAAGGTACTTTCCAACTGAGAGAATCTCTGATTCTAGAATATTTATGACTGACAGGGTTCCAGAACTGAACCAGAAAGATTAAGTATGAGGAACAAGGACAAATGATATTCCAGTGCATGCCTCAGTAATATGCATACTGAAGCTTTACAGCATTTTGAATCAGAAGTTGCCAGGTACTCTGAAACAGGTTTGAAAGAACCGGAAGACTTTGAAATAATCCTTTGTATATAAAACTGCTCTGGATCAGTAACTGTAAATTAAATCTTAATCCAGTATAATCATTTAATGATTTTATTCAAATGAATGAATTTGTACTCTTAGTACCCTAATTATTTGATACAGTATTTAAAGATCAAAATGAAGGTTAAAAATATGTAATACTCCTTTCACTGGAAAGTTTTAAACAGACATTCACTGTATTCAAACCATGTGCCAAACACTAAAGAGCATTAACATAACACTAAATAATACACATTTCTTGGTATGTGAAGTAACTACCAAAGGTAAGGAATATATTCATGTCTTTCTTTAAGATTAAAATAATTATGCAGTGCCACTCATCTAACACCTGGTTTCTCCTTGTAACCACATTAATTTCTAGCATAAAAATCTTGTGAGATTTATATGTGCAACGTGTAGCTGATTACAAATGAACATAGCCAAGCCTGAAACCTTGATTTAAAAAGCGTGATCCTCTATTATACAGAGAGAAGTGAGTCAGCAAGAGAAACATAAATACCATATTGTAACACATATATACAGAATCTAGAAAAATGGTACTGAAGAATTTACTTACAGGGCAACAATGGAGAAACAGACATAGAGAATAGATTTAAGGACACGGGGAGAGGGGAAGAGAGTGTGAGATGTGTGCAAAGAGTAACATGGAAACTTACATTAACATATATAAAATAGATAGCCAACAGGAATTTACTGTATGTCTCAGGAAACTCAAAGAGGGGCTCTGTATCAACCTAGAGGGGTGGGATGGGGAGATGTATATATATATATATATATCTCCCTGCTGCTGCTGCTGCTAAGTTACTTCAGTTGTGTCCGACCCTGTGCAACCCCAGAGATGGCAGCCCACCAGGCTCCGCCATCCCTGGGGTTCTCCAGGCAAGAACACTGGAGTGGGTTGCCATTTCCTTCTCCAATGCATGAAAGTGAAAAGTGAAACAGTCACTCAGTCATGTCTGACTCTTCATGAACCCATGGACTGTAGACTACCAGGCTTCTCCGTCCATGGGATTTTCCAGGCAAGAGTACTGGAGTGGGGTGCCATTGCCTTCTCCATATATATATATAGGTGTGTGTATATATATATATATATATATATATATATATATATGTATGTATATATATATAGGTGTATATGTACACATAAAGTGCCTTTATATGTACATATGTATATATATGTATATATATATACACCTACAGCTGTTTCATGTTGAGGTTTCACAGAAAACAGCAAAAGTCTGTAAAGCAATTATCCTTCAATACAAAATAAGTTAATTTTAAAAAAGCATGATTTTCTAATCTAAAATAAAGTATTTAGAGTTAGCTAGCATTTTGAAATTGGATATATGCAAATAATTTTCCCAAGGTTTTTTTTTTCCCCCTTTCTCTCTGTATGCACTTGCTGCAGAAGAACATCCTCTCAGTTATGAAAGGCAATCACGAAGAAAGTTCCAGTGTTGCTTCATCATTATTTGTCTTTGGGCAAACTCAAAAACACTTTATATAACTTACCATCGTTTGAAAGACCATTTGGTACTGGATTAGCTCAGCTGGTAAAGTATCCACCTGCAATGCAGGAGACCTTGGTTCTATTCCTGGGTTGGGAAGATCCTCTGGAGAAAGGATAGGCTACGCACCCCAATATTCTTGGGCTTCCCTGCTGGTTCAGTTGGTAAAGAATCTGCCTGCAATGCAGGAGATCTAGGTTTGATCCCTGGGTTGGGAAGATCCCCTGGAAGAGGGCATGGCAACCCACTCCACTATTCTTGCTTGGCGGAGCCCCGTGGACAGAGGAACCTGGTGGGCTGCAGTCCATGGGGTTATAAAGAGTCAGACATGACTAAGCAACTAAGCACACATTCTCTTTTTTTAGGGAATTACATAACAGGGTGATGCTATTCAAAAGTGCCTTTATATGCAATTATTTGATATGTTTAGATAAAATATAAGGATAATACCTCTAAAATACCTCCAGCATCCTAAAAGCCCTTACATTCAATAACCAAATGATAAAGTATATATGGTATAATGTTAAATGAGTATATACGATGAATGCAACTATATAAAGGGACATGTGTGCACAAAGAATACCATATGCGTCCTCAGCTCTTTTTTCTCTCTATTCTCATTCTCTTTCTTTTCATCCCTCCCTCACCTCCCCAGCTGCTCTTAGCATTACACCATTCTTTCCAATGATTTCAGCTGCTGCATATACCATGATGCTGAGTTACAGATGCAAATTCCTAAATTCGTATAGAACAAATAGATATGGTTGTCCTAAAGTCACATGGACAATGACACCATTTTAAAAGTGAACTAATATTCCCTGCCACTTCAGTTTCTTCTCCCCAATACATTATAGTAATTACTCTATCACCATTCACACATTCAAGATAGAAACTCAAGCATTCTTCACCTCTTCTTTCCTACATTTGTTTTACCTGCCTAGCAATAAATATCTGTTACTTTTCTTTGCCTTCATTCATAATTCAGCAGTGTCATCCCTGGATTTTTTAAACTGCCTCGTGTTTAGGCTTTCACTAATATTTTACTCTAAATATACAGAACTTCCTTTCTGAAGTAAAGATATATCATTCCTTTTCTCAAAAATAGAACAAACAAATATTTAAGTAACTATCCATTAAATACAAGACAAATGCATTTTATGGCCCTTTAATAACTGACTTTAATTCCAGTCCTGTCATGCTCTACTATCCAACACATGGCCTATTTCTAACTATATTCAAGTATTCTTCACACACACTGGTGAAGCGGATCAGAATTGAGGCTTATCTTTCAAGGATCAGCTCAAATATTACCTCATTCATTCACTCTACTTTTCAGGAAATCTTCTGTCAAGAATTAGTTCTGCTTTCATTGCTCTCAGCAGCATGGTTCACAGGACCAGAGAGCATTTACCCAATTATATCAGATCAGCTTATATATAAACATCTTCCACCATGCTTATAAGGATTTGGGGATAAAATAATGCATATTTATTTATCTTTGAATTACCTAAGTGCACAAAAGGAGCCCCTAAATGGTATTGAATGAATAAGTGGAATGACAGCTAAAAAAGATATCTTCTCTTTCTATGTGATTTTTAAAAATTTATTTATTTTAATTGGAGGTTAATTACTTTACAATATTGTATTGGTTTTGCCATGCATCAACATGAATCCACCACAGGTATACACGTGTTCCCCATCCTGAACCCCTCTCCCTCCTCCCTCCCCGTACTATCCCTCTGGGTCGGCTCAGTGCACCAGATCCAAGCATCCAGTATCATGCATTGAACCTGGATTGGCGATTCATTTCATATATGATATTATACGTGTTTCAATGCCATTCTCTGAAATCATCCCACCCTCGCCCTCTCCCACAGAGTCCAAAAGACTGTTCTATACATCTATGTCTCTTTTGCTGTCTTGCATATAGGGTCATTGTTACCATCTTTCTAAATTCCATATATATGCATTAGTATACTGTATTGGTGTTTTTCTTTCTGGCTTACTTCACTCTGTATAATAGGCTCCAGTTTCATCCACCTCATTAGAACTGATTCAAATGTATTCTTTTTAATGGCTGAGTAATATTCAATTGTGTATATGTAACAGCTTTCTTATCCATTCATCTGCTGATGGACATCTTAATCAATGAAATAAATTATACAAAGATAGGAGTTATAAAAATAGTCAATATATCTTAAATGGGAAGGTAGAGGGGGCTAGTAATTATCATTTATTTATATTTACTGAGAGAAGAGATAACTTGAAAATGAAATGATACCAAATCTATAATCATTGAAGTAAAATTCTAAAATTGTAAAATAATAGAATGGCACTGATAAAGATCTAACCAGATGCTCTCATATGGGCTAAGATTTTGTTGTGGAGAAACAATGAGAAGGGACATGTGAAATTAATTATTAGTCCTAACATACAACTCAGTCATATTTCCTGGTGAAATAAAAAATCTTTATATACAAGGACTTGCCTCCATATCAATTTACAGAATAGTTACTTGATATTACTTGAAGATCTGTATCAAAAGTTTTCAGATTCCTTTTGATGCAAACTAAGCTTAATTATTATAAAACGTGATTGATGTGGCAACTACTTCCCTAAATGTGATTCGGGTTTATGAAATATCTGATTGGAGGTATAGAGAGGAAGGGGCCTTGTCCATCAAGGAACTACTCTACGGTAACTGCTTTTGCTTTACCTAGTTTTGAATTTGGAGAGAATAGCATAATAGCACCAAACGTACTGCAGATAGTATTACTGTTGTGTCAGAACATCTCCTCATGGTGATCAGGAAAAGGTTACCTGTCCCAAGATATCCCAGGCAAGATCAATAATACTTTTGTACTATCTAGGAGAGAAAACACTGAGACTTGTCATATAAATGAAATAAAAAAGTGATTAAATCTCTCATCATCTCTCTCATGACTCCAGGTATGCAAAAAATATTATCTTTGTTTTACTTTTCTTTGTAGGTGAATTATGAAGAACAAGACTATGGAACATTATTTTTCACTAGATTTTTTAAAAAAGATTTAATTCTGTGTGCTTGACAATAAGAAATACTACTAGAACAGCTTATACCTTTAAAGTACCCACAGCTCACAGTTATGAATCTAACTCATACACATTAGAAAAAAATGAAGGATAAAATACAGTAAATATCACAATAGAAAAATAGATGCAATACTGTGAGGGTTAGGAGGGGCAGAGGGATGCACAAAGAGGGAGAGGAAATGGAGAGAGAGTGGGAGAGAAGGAGAGAGAACCAGAAGGACCTGAAGAAGGTAGAGAGGGAAAGGGGGGAAAGAGGGAATGAGTATGAATGAATGAATGTGTGAGAGAGACATTAACAGGTATTACTTCCAGGTACAAACAAGAAAAAAGCTAAGGAAGATATATTTTTTTTTGTAGATACTATAGTGTGCCACTCAGATCCCCTTCTATGGATTGAGGCCTCCATTATGTCAGTTGCTAAGAGCGGTGGCTACTGGTAGAACATAGTCAAGTATCTCGCGGGAACGACCCCTCCAGCAAAGGGGATCTGCTCATGCAAAGTGGGGTCTACAGCTCACACAGAGGACCTGTAGATGAGGGGCCAGGACATCTCCTGGCCTCCATAAGAGACATCTCTGAATAGCTATTTTAGTTTCAGAGCAAGCTGTGAGGTTGGGGGAGGCCTCTTTTGCAACTTTATCTCAGTTTAACTTCTCTTTCTGCTTGTCACACTTTCCTCATTTTCTCTAGTTCCCTAGAGGGCTTCCCAGTAAATTTTCTGAATGCAAATACTGCATCAGGATCCTCTTCACAGGAAATCTGACCAAAAAGAGGATATATCAAAATCAAAATAATGGTTATAAAGGTTATCTTCAGAGTACAATAACTGAGGAATGTATCTATTCTGGACTATCTTTATCTATAGTATATTGCTGGGCTGAGTGAAGCAGATGCTGCCAAAATAAAGGCCTGACACAGAGTGGAGACACCAACTAATAGCTGTTTTTGCAGTGAGTAACTAAAAGCAAGTCAAGTATGTCACAAGTATAAAAACAGTAAGCTAGGAAAAAGACGGTGTTGAATTCTGAGGTTCTCTAACAAGATTGGGTAGAGGGAAAAACAATGATTCTCAATGAATCGTGAAAGAGAACACAAAGGTTGTCCTGTCGCTTATGTGTAATGATAGTTGGGAGCACTTACTGATATGAATTCTATAGTACAGACTTCAAGAGGAGGGAAAAAAACTGAACGTGATCCGTGTTAAGAAGACCATAAAAAAGAGACACAGTTCCATGCTGAATCCTCTGAACAAACACCTATGAAATATTGCTTGGACAAAAAACAAAAATTTAAATGCATGTTAAAGTACCTGTGGAGTCTAGAAGAAGCTCTTCCATGGTATATTTTTTCAGCCAGAATGTTAGAGTATGTTGATCAAGCTCCACATAAAAAGTTGACTTCTTCATGGAGTTAGGGGATAACAGGAACTATTATCACCTTTGGAGCAACAAAATTTTCAAATCCAAAATAAACTCTGCAGAAATAGCACTTAGCTCTTCCTCTCCTTTCTAACGTCCCTAAATGTGATTTCTGTTCCAATGTAATTAGTCTGATAGGCCTAAATTCTGTATTAGAAAAGATCACCAGAGATACCAGACTTATTTATCTAATGCTCTTTTAATTGCAAATGACATCATTTAAGTCCAAAGTGGGATTAAATTTACTCAGAATATCAAATAATTCATAAATAGTTGTGCTCTTCTAGTAAGTGATACTCTTCACATAAATTATTATCTCAGGCTAACCTTTGGAAGTTTCAAAATTAAAGACATGCCAGAACATAAAATACCAAAATATTAATATTACCTATACACAAGCAAATTGAGAGTAGAAAAAAAGATAGAGATTAAAATTTCTTCTTTGGTTACTATTCATGCAAATCATCAAATTAATACCACATCTTTAAAAACCACATAATATAAAATGAAATACTTGATTTTAAGTGACAGATTTTAAGTTTCAGGCAGCAACACTGAAACATGATTTTGAAATATAGTTAAGGCATTTTTATGCCTTCTTCGAGATGAAGAATGTATTTATTACAATTTGTGATAAAATATAAAATTACAAAATGGCAATAAGTAATAAATAAATGATAATTCATATTTCACTTTGAAACTGAGTTAAAATATAGCACATTTAAAATCTCCAGCCTTTTTACTATAACCTTTCCTCAATCAAGGTGACCATAAGAACCTTCCTTACATGGCAGTCTACTTAGAGCTTCAATTCCCTTGCTTGCCAATCAGATGAATGTAGAAGAGCAAGGTCTCACTTACAATGCTATGTACTGAGCAATTCTGTCCTTCAGGGATGTGTTTACACAAATATCATGGAGTTTTACTAAGAAATAAGTGCATATTGCTTGAATGAAGAAGAGTAAAACAAATGGAAAAAAAAATCCAAAGGATCTTGGGAAAGTTGTAAATTGAGAGAAAATATGCTACAATAATATAAATAAGGCTTTCCAGTGTGCATCTAGGCAGAAAAGCAATTACATTTTTGTTTCCAGGGAAAAATATAATTTTAACGATTCATTTAAATGATGGTGACCTGCCCACCCAGAAGCTGCTTTTTCCTTCCTTCCAATTTATCTGAAGATGAAAATATGCATTACATATTGCCACACAGCTGTCACTCTCTACTTGGCAGGAAAATTGAAGCTATGGTAGCACATATTGCTTATTATGTTAAAAGCTGAAAACAAGTACTTAACTATGTATACATCAAATATAATATATAAAAAAAAGCATTCATAACAAATGAACACCAAAATAATAGATCTTAAAAACTTAATTGAAATGATTTATCTTATGACATGGAAATAAGAAATTCATGAATAAGAATTAAATTTTTTCATATAAAATTCTACATTTGTAACTGGATTATTGTTGCTACTGAACATAACCTCTAAGGCTATTCATGACGAAAACTTCAAGGTGTATAACTTAGAGGCTTTAATTCCTCAGTTTGGGGAAGTTTTCACTAAGAGCTATAGAAGTTCACCTGGTTGTATCACTTTATATGTAAAGTTCTACCCAACGTTTTTCTAAACATCTCCAATAATAAAATTTATTGTTGTTGTTTAGCCACTAAGTCATGTCTGACTCTTTTGCAGCCCCATTTCACAGGAAAAATATTGTCCTCTCAGTAGCATTCAAATTATTGTTAAGTATAAATATACATAATAATCATATACTTTGCAGTCCTTCCTAAAACTTAAGACAACTATAGTCTAAACTTAGTAAGATTCTGAGCAAGTCATAGTATCTCCTTGAATTTCAGTTTCCTCCTCTATAAAATGAAGAGCTTACATTAGTGACCTAACATTTCCGGGTTCCTAAATCAAAAACAATTACAATAAATGAAATATGAAACAATGTCTTCAACAAGTAAAATACTTTTTGAAAATAAAGCGAATCAGATAACAATCAAAAGGAGTTCAGTTTGACTTCTGACTGCCATTTATCTGTGTAACTGTGGGAAGTTAACCTGATTTTCTCTGAGAAGAGCTGTGTAAGTGGCCTACTACTATCACAAAGGCACTACTGATAACCATGTCTAAGTAATCTGTGACTATCATTCAATCTCATTTGCAAATATTTCAATCACTTTAATTCCTACGTGCAGCCAAAGATGGAGAATCTATACAGTCAGCAAAAGCAAGACCAGGAGGTGACTGTGGCTCAGAGCATGAACTCCTTATTGACAAATTCAGACTTACGAGATGGGACTACCAGGCCACCTGACCTGCCTCTTGAGAAATCTATATGCAGGTCAGGAAGCAACACTTAGAACTGGACATGAACAACAGACTGGTTCCAAATAGGAAAAGGAGTATGTCAAAACTGTATATTGTCACCCTGCTTATTTAATTTATATGCAGAGTATATCATGAGAAATGCTGGGCTGGAAGAAACACAAGCTGGAATCAAGATTGCCAGGAGAAATATCAATAACTTCAGATATTCAGATGACATCATCCTTATGGCAGAAAGTGAAGAGGAACTAAAAAGCCTCTTGATGAAAGCGAAAGAGGAGAGTGAAAAAGTTGGCTTAAAGCTCAACATTCAGAAAACGAAGATCATGGCATCTGGTCCCATCACTTCATGGCAAATAGATGGGGAAACAGTGGAAACAGTGTCAGACTTTATTTTTGGGGGCTCCAAAATCACTGCAGATGGTGATTACAGCCATGAAATTAAAAGATGCTTACTCCTTGGAAGTAAAGTTATGACCAACCTAGATAGTATATTCAAAAGCAGAAACATTACTTTGCCAACAAAGATCCGTCTAGTCAAGGCTATGGTTTTTCCTGTGGTCATGTATGGATGTGAGAGTTGGACTGTGAAGAAAGCTGAGCACTGAAGAATTGATGCTTTTGAAGTGTGGTGTTGGAGAAGACTCTTGAGAGTCCCTTGGACTGCAAGGAGATCCAACCAGTCCATTCTAAAGGAGATCAGTCCTGGGTGTTCATTGGAAGGACTGATGCTAAAGCTGAAACTCCACCTCATGCAAAATGTTGACTCATTGGAAAAGACTCTGATGCTGGGAGGGATTGATGGCAGGAGGAGAAGGGGACGATAGAGGATGAGATGGTTGGATGGCATCACCGACTCTATGGACATGACTGTGAGTGAACTCTGGGAGTGAACTCAGGGAGGCCTGGCGTGTGGCGATTCATGGGGATGCAAAGAGTCGGACACAACTGAGCGACTGAAATGAACTGAATCCCTATGCATAAAAATAATTTCAACTTTTTCATTAGATAGTGTTAACTTGAAATGCATTGAATATTTAAAGTATTCCATATATTAAAGATTAAAATAAAATGTTAAACTTCCATTTCTCCAAAAGTAAGAAATATAATAAAAAATACTTCAATATTCCTTAATATCCCCTAGAATTTCATTTTCTGTTGATATAAAATATGTTTCTTGACCAGATGCCTCCTACCCTCCAGCCCTTACAGTGGCAATGATTACCTTGGTTGAAACTGTAAGAATATGATTACATATGTAGTTATAATGACTATCATTTATGATTTGAATAATTAAAACATTTTGTCTGCCACCCACTAGCTCACATAAATTTCATAAGGTCAAGAGCATTTATCCATCAGTTTACTGCTGTCAGCATTTGTCACTGTGCCTTGTCCTTGCTCAGTAAATATTCTGCAGTTAATGAGTAAATGATGTTACATATTTTCTTCACATCCCTGTCTCCAAGGTGTCCACTTTTCACAACTTTGCTCCTAGTTTCTGAAGACACACACAAATAGTCTGTACTTTATAAACGTTGAAAAAGTAACAGATGCTAACATCATCACTTTTCACTGTAAGAAGTTAACAGCGATTTTCCCAAGTCACTTTAAAATTTAACTTGAAAATGTTCATGAAACTATATATATTTGAAGCCATAACACTGCTCTCCATTCCCTGAAAGAGTAGAAGTTTTATTCTGTGAAGTTCCACTGTGGTAAACTAGGTTCATGGGAGACAGTTTTGTTTTATACCAAAACTTATTAATCTATCCCAGGTTCTACCTGAAGCCAAAATAGCCTTCACCCTAAATTTCAGCCATGCATGTCTATGAAGAGCTAGACTGCAAAAGGTCCATTTGTATGTGTGACCAAGCAGGTTTACCATGAAGGGAATAAAAACATTCATCCAAAGTAAACTGAATATTGCATAATTTTGCTTGAGAACAGAAGCTTAGAGTTTCTCATTTATTCAGTAAATACTTATGATCTAAATCCAATAAATCCTAGTTCTGTTTTCAATCATCATATACTCAATAGGAAAAGTTAACAACAAATCAACAGTTACTTCTTTATAACTACTGCACCACGTACAATAGGACAAAGAGATGGTTATGAGTACGGCCTGTCATCTGTCACTCTGGTTGCCCTATGCTCATTCCCAGGTATGTTACAATTGCCACTGGAATTGCTCCCACACTTGGTATCTGCCAGACCCTGAATATTCAGTGGAAGGACTGATGCTGAAGCTGAAACTCCAATACTTTGGCCATCTGATGAGAAGGGCCGACTCACTGGAAAAGACCCTGATGCTGGGAAAGACTGAGGGCAGGAGGGGAAGGGGGCAATAGAGGATGAGACAGTTGGATGGCATCCCTGATTCAATGGACATGAGATTGAGCAAATTCTGGGAGGTGATGAAGGACAGGGAAGCCTACGCACTGAAGTCTATGGGGTTGTAAAAATCAGACATGACAACAATTGAATATCAACACTGGAAGCCAGAGCAAGGAAGAAAAGTGTTGATTGTAATACTGCAGAAACAAAAAACACTCCTCAGAACATATTCATGTTAACCATGGAAATTTCTAGGAATAACTAGGACTATTTGGAATAGTCAGGTCCCAAGGAGGGTGAAAACAGAACCAGAAGTCCACTGTTGTTAATGTTTATCTTATCCACTCATTCTTGGGATAGCTTGGGGAATACAGATTGCAAAACAAAACTAGTTGAAAATGAAACAGGCTACCTTGTAAAATGGTAAACTTTCTGTTTATAGCCTCTGAAATGGTGGCTTTTGTCAGAAGCATATGGGATGCGTGGGTAGGTTTATAAAAAAATACTTCCTTTAGCTCTTAAACCTTATGAGTCTATAAGGCCATATAATGTATCATTACACATGTTATTTTGAGCCACTCATTGTGCTCTTTTCCTATGTACTGTCCTTCTTTCTTGCCAATGTAGTCATATTTTGAAGAAATAGGCTTATAGGGTCTCTAAATATGATAAAGTTTGTACCATTTCCTGAAGCTCCTTCAGTGTCATTTCCTGTCCAATCCTATACCAGAGTTAGAACGAATAAAATCTGCAAATATCAATGGTTCATGCTGAATAAGCTATTTTGGCATCCATTGATTGAATTTTAATGGGAACACTTGCTATTCAGTTGGTTTTAGCTATTGATAATAACCAGCATATTGTTTTCATGTGTTCCTTTTCCTACTGAGCTCTCTACTGACTTTCCACTAACACTTCTTTCCTACTACTTCCTGTGGTGGGTAACACCATGGAAGCTTTTTTACCTAGCATGCATTTTACCCAGGTTTGCACTGCATGATATGGGAAGTCCCAGTTGGAATTATAAAGGCTTCAGAAACAAGAAAAGGCATCCTGCTATGTTTTAAATGAGGCCAAACTTAGTGATGGAAACTTAGGTCTCTTATGTACAATAATAGTTCTGGCACTTAGAAAAGCATCATGTAGTTTTATTTGAACACCCTAGAATATAAGCCTGAAAATAAAAAGGCTTAAAATATACAACACATAATTTACTTTAAAAGGAATGGCTTGCTAAGCAACTGAAATGAAATTCCTTAGGCTGAAAGACTTACAATCTATTTGAGGAAATAAAATAGAGAAAAGCAAAAAGGAATACCAAAAGATAATACTTAGTAAATGATAAATAATGTAGTATATTATTTTATTTACTTTTTACAGATTCAGCCTTCCTAATCTGTCAGAATCAAAGAAATCCTCATAGAACACAATGACATAAAGGGACTGAGTAAGAATGGAAATACACATTCCAGAACAGAAACCACATGATTAAACTGTGGAGTTACAACAGTTTATATAGAGACTAGTCATGAGGTTCAGGCAGTTATAATTATCCTCCCAGGAGCTGGAGAAAGAAACTAGGCTCAGCCTATGGAAGGTCTTTTAGTAAAAGTGGAAAACTAGATTTTATAAACTAGGCAACAGGAAAACAACATTGAGTCTTTCTTGAATAAAGGAGTCCAGTGAGGAAAGTGATACATAATCAACATATAAACAGACAGTGTCGTCCAAGATGAACTGAGAGAAGGAAACAGGAATGGAAGCAGAGACTCTGGCTTAAAAAATAGTTTGAGAGGACCAGGTGAAACTGTGCAAGCAATTATTCTCATTACTATTTACTTCTCAGATCTTCAGACAGATACTGTGGAAAATTCTGAAAGAGATGGGAATACCAGACCACCTGACCTGCCTCTTCAGAAATCTGTATGCAGGTCAGGAAGCAACAGTTAGAACTGGACATGGAACAACAGACTGCTTTCAAATAGGAAAAGGAGTACATCAAGGCTGTATATTGTCACCCTGCTTATTTAACTTCTATGCAGTGTACATCATGAGAAATGCTGGACTGGAAGAAACACAAGCTGGAATCAAGATTGCCAGGAGAAATATCAATAACCTCAGGTATGCAGATGACACCACCCTTATGGCAGAAAGTGAAGAGAAACTAAAAAGCCTCTTGATGAAAGTGAAAGTGGAGAGTGAAAAAATTGGCCTAAAGCTCAACATTCAGAAAACGAAGATCATGGCATCCGGTCCCATCACTTCATGGGAAATAGATGGGGAAACAGTGTCAGACTTTATTTTTTGGGGCTCCAAACTCACTGCAGATGGTGATTGCAGCCATGAAATTAAAAGACACTTACTCCTTGGAAGAAAAGTTATGACCAACCTAGATAGCATATTCAAAAGCAGAGACATTACTTTGCCGACTAAGGTCCGTCTAGTCAAGGCTATGGTTTTTCCTGTGGTCATGTATGGATGTGAGTGTTGGACTGTGAAGAAGGCTGATCGCCGAAGAATTGATGCTTTTGAAGTGTGGTGTTGGAGAAGACTCTTGAGAGTCCCTTGGACTGCAGGGATATCCAACCAGTCCATTCTGAAGGAGATCAGCCCTGGGATTTCTTTGGAGGGAATGATGCTGAAGCTGAAACTCCAGTACTTTGGCCACCTCATGCGAAGAGTTGACTCATTTGAAAAGACTCTGATGCTGGGAGGGATTGGAGGAGGAGAAGGGGACGACAGAGGATGAGATGGCTGGATGGCATCAAGGACTCGATGGACATGAGTGTGAGTGAACTCCGGGAGCTGGTGATGGACAGGGAGGCCTGGTGTACTGTGATTCATGGGATCACAAAGAGTTGGACATGACTGAGCGACTGAATTGAACTGAATAAAATCTATGACAACAAAAATGTTATTTAATTATCAATATTCACTTATATAAACATATGATATTACTATATACAGAAGCCTCAAAAGTAGTATGGTATGAGACTAGTTAATCTAACCATCCATTCATTCAACCTCTGAGTACGTAGGATGAGCAAGGCATTTGGTAGATTTGAAGACACAAGGACAGTAAATTTCCTAAGCCTATTTTCTTTGGTAAACCCACCTTTCTTTACCTAGTCAAACTGAAACTCTTCCCTTTCCCTAGACACACCTTTGGTGAGTTCTCAAGTCTTCTTCCATTGAAATGTCCAAATCTTTAACTGTGCATCCCCTTTGCATTCTCATGATCAGATCCTTATCCTTTCTCCTCAGGGCATAATGCAGTATCTTCCTCTATGGTCTCCATTCCTTCAATCTCACCATTTTCCAATCTATTAATCATACTGCTCCAAAAAGATTTCTAAAGCAAACATTTAATCCTTATTAAAATACCCATGATTCCCTATTTCATACAAAATGAAATTTTAATTTCTCAGCAAAGTACACAAGCCCCTTTGCAATCTGGCTTTCAGTGACCACTGTGGCCTTATCCATCATCCTCTCTTCCCAGTCTCCTGTGTGAGGGAGGCAATCCCACAAAACTATTAACTATTCTTTTTTTATGACCTTACCTTGAATTCACACACTGTTGCTTAATACCTGGAAAAATTCTTCTAATATTTTAAGGAAAGTTAAAATGTTACCTCCTGTTATGAAGCCTTCCCCAGCTTCCCCAGGAAGCTTTGCTAACTCTCTGCTTTCAAATGTTGTGTATGTTCCTTTGTTATAGAACTTTTATGTAGCTTTATATTTTTCTCCCCGTTTCAGCAACTATCCCATACAGGACAGATACTATGCCTCAGTTATTCTGTATTCTAAGTGATTAACACAGTGCTTCAGTTCAGTTCAGTTCAGTCGCTCAGTCGTGTCCGACTCTTTGCGACCCCATGAACTGCAGCACACCAGGCCTCCCTGTCCATCACCAACTCCCAGAGTCCACCAAACCCATGTCCATTGAGTTGGTGATGCCATCCAGTTATCTAACCCTCTGTTGGCCCCTTCTCCTCCTGCCCTCAATCTTTCTCAGCATCAGGGTCTTTTCAAATGAGTCAGCTCTTTGCATCAGGTTGCCAAAGTATTGGAGTTTCTGCTTCAACATCAGTCCTTCCAATGAACACCCAGGATTGATCTCCTTTAGGATGGACTGGTTGGAACTCCTTGCAGTCCAAGGGACTCTCAAGGGTCTTCTCCAACACCACAGTTCAAAAGCATCAATTCTTTGGCACTCAGCTTTCTTCACAGTCCAACTCTCACATCCATACATGACCACTGGAAAAACCATAGCCTTCACTAGACAGACCTTTGTTGACAAAGTGATGTCTCTGCTTTTTAATATGCTGTCTAGGTTGGTCATAACTTTTCTTCCAAGGAGCAAGCATCTTTTAATTTCATGGCTGCAATCACCATCTGCAGTGATTTTGGAGCCCAGAAAAATAAACTCAGGCACTGTTTCCACTCTTCGCCCATCTATTTTCCATGCAGTGATGGGATCGGATGCCATGATCTTAGTTTTCTTAATGTTGAACTTTAAGCCAACTTTTCCACTCTCCTCTTTCACTTTCAACACAGTGCTTAGAAGTTCTAAAATAGTTTGAAGAATAAATGACTTTATCCTATAAACAATCTGGAAGTTACAAACATTTATTTTTTACTAGCTTTATTTAGATATAATTTACACAGCCAATCAACACCCAAAATTGTTATTTAATATTTAACAGTTTTTAGCATATTTTCAACATTATAGAAAAATCACCACAACCCAATGCTAGAACATCATTAACCAAAAAGAAATTTCATATCCATTAACAATCACTCCCTATTCCCCTCTCCCTCCAGCCTTCAACAACCACTAGTCTACTTTCTATGTATAGAGATTTGACTATTCTGGACATTTAGTATAAATGGGATCATACTATAAATGATCATTTATAAGGGACTTCTTTCACTAAGCATATTAATTTTGAGATTAATCACATTTTCCCACAATCAGTTCTTCATTCCTTTCTTAGTGAATAATAGGCCATAGTTTGGACATACCACATCATGTGATCCATTCATCAACTGATGTGCATTTCAGTTGTTTCCTTTCTTTGACTATTAGTATAACGTTGCTATAAACATCTATATACAAATTGTATGTGGATATTTGTTTTAATTTCTCTTGGGGTAGATGCTGAGGAGGGTAACTGGTAGATCACTTGGTCAACCTATTTTGACAAACTACCAACTTCATTTATTTTTTTAAATATAAATAAATTCATGATTTAAAATTCAAAAGGAATAAAAGAATCTTAGTGAAAACATTCCTTTTCATTCATGCTTGCTTGTCACCCAAATCTTCTTCCATGGGCCAACCAATTCATATGACTATTCCATAAGTTTATAAAAATATATTACATGGAAATTCTTTTAACTCATTTTCAACAAATTTTTGAAGTCTATATGGTATTGTGCTTCTTAAATGTCTGTAACTAATATATATTATTATTAGAGATTGCTACATATTGAGCACATAATCTTTCTCATTTTTATAGTCATGTTTATTTATTGTATGGCTACACTAATTCCAAGTGATGAAGATATAGTCTTTTTTTTTTGCAATATTTGACATTATAAACAACACCTTAACTAATGACCTTGTGCATGTATTAGTTCATATTTGCATGAGTCAATATAAGGAATAATTCCAGGGAGTGGAACTGCTTTATATTAAAGAACATACTTCTTAATTCAAAGTATATTGCCAAGTGGCCCTAATTGAAGTTATACTCCTTTTCCCCCTTGTCACGATGTGGGATGTTATGTTTCTTTGCATCCTTGTAACCACACCATGCTACCAAACTTTGCGTTTTCTAACAAATAGTTAAAATTATATTTTAATATGTATTTTATGTACATATTCACCTGACTGTGAAAAATTTTGCTGTCTGCAATAGTTGATTGCCTTTTATTCTCTGATTTATCTGTTCATATTTTCTGCCTATTTTTCTTGGGTTTCCAACACTTTCCTTATTGATTTACAGAGAGTGTATTTGGGAAACTGGTTTTCTGTTTTTGAAAGTAGATTCAGATATTTTCCCAGTTTTTTGTTTGCTTTTGCTTATAGTGGTTTTAGAATTGAAGATTTTTTTACAAGTTTGCATGTCATCCAATTTATCTTCTATTTTATAGCTCTGGTTATTATATCAATGTCAGAAAGCTTTCCACAATCTGAGATTTATGAGAAACAGTTTATCATTTATAACTTTTATTTATTTTGTGATTTAATTTTTATTCATTTATTTTTATTTTTGTATGTACTCAATCTCAAATGTTTTCTAATGTAAGGAGTGATATGCAAATATAACTTTAGGTGTTTCGTTATCAGGTACTGTCTAACCATTCACTGAGAAATTTACCTTCTCCTTACCTTATGAAATGCTGCCCTTTTCATATAATAAATTCATATGCATATATAAAGTTTCGAATAGGAAAGTTATGTAATGTTTTACCAAAACTAATCAGCTGAGAGACTGGCAAACATGTAGTTACCTGGGTATTTTTCCCAGAAGAATCATTTTTCAAAGTTGCAGTTATACTTTGAATGTGACAAAAGCATAGAATAAGGAGAGAAATAACAAATAATAACATCTAATATATATAGTTATTTTATCAAATAAAAAAGCAGAAAATAATAAGTGATACTTGGCATATCACTTTGAGAATGTAAGAATAAAAACTCACAATTCCTTGAAGATATTTGGAATATGTGCCTTAGGTTATTTAACTCAACTTCCTTGGTTCCTTCTTACCAAGGCATTGTCTCTCACAGTACAATGAACAATGTGCTATATCTAGAACAGATGGGGCCTGGGAGTGAGTCTCAGCCTTATCACATAAGAGCTATCTAATCTAAGCAAGTCAAGTAGCCTCTCTGACTTTGTCTACCATCACTAAAATCAGTTGTGTTCATTAAAGAGGACATGTGTATAATAGGGTTCCAGAGTACCCTGGTACCTAGAAAGCATTTAAAGAATAAGTAATCATTATTATCTTTGTTATTTTGGGGAGGTAATCAGAGAGAAATATATTATATCCTATAAAAATCTGGTATCTTTTCTATTACTTGTGTTCATCAGAATTGCTTAGCAAATGTTAACCTCCTCTGTGCTACTGATTATAAGAAAGTTGCTCAGTCGTGTCCGACTTTTTGCAATCCCGTGAACTATACAGGTCATGAAATTCTCCAGGTCAGTATAGTGGAGGGGGTAGCCTTTCCCTTCTCCAGGGGATCGTCCCAACAGAGGGATCAAACCCAGGTCTCCCGCATTGCGGGTGGATTCTTTACCAGCTGAGCCACAAGGGAAGCCTAAGAATATTGGAGTGGGTAGCCTATCCCATCTCCAGGGTGTCTTCCCAACCCAGGAATTGAACCAGGGTCTCCTGCATTGCAGGTGGATTCTTTACCAACTGAGCTATCAGAGAGGTCCATTGATTATATATATGTATATATATTATCTCTCTATCCTATGATTTGATCACTAGATAACTATTTGCATTTTTAATTTTATTATAATGAGATACAATATTCAATTTTAAAGTATAAAACAGTTTCTGTTTAGTAGCCTTTAGTTTTGCCAGTTCTTACTGTATCATAGTACAGTTGCTTTGACCAACATGATAGTGTCACCATAAACTATGCCTTTCTATAGTGAATTTTAACTTGCCACCTAAAAATATATGCATATACACTGTGGGGAGATGCTATTGTTCTTAATTTTCTCCAACTTCCAGTATATTGCTAATCTCAGAAATACCAGACCAACAGCTGCAATAAAAACCCAAATTTCATTTGCTTAATACAGGTTTAATAACCTACTCATTTTATTATTACCCACTTCATAGTTAAATGTAGACAATGAGGGACTTACCTCCATATCTGGTCATTCTATAATCTATGATATTTTCATTTTATGCTTCTCCATGCATAAAATGCCTAGAGGCATTGCAGTTTTCCACAGGAGTTTCATCATTAGAGTATGAGAAGAAAGATGGGAGAGGGCTTGGCAGACATGGAAGGTCATTTAATTTGTGGAAGAGACATGTATCACTTTAACCTACATTCTTAGTAGCCAGAACTAAGACATATGACCCTATCGAGTCGCAAAGAATGCTGGTAAATTTTATCCAGATGACAGAGTTATTAAGAGGAGGAACTGATGAACACATACTACTGTATATGTCGGAATACACTACCTAATTAGTAAGAAACATGGGTTGCTTTAACAAATGAACATGCTGACAGAATAAAAGCATTGTGAATATACTTGTGATACCAAAACACAAATTATACACAATACTAAACAGATTTCTGACAAAAATCTATTCTTAATTTTAAAGACAAGTACTTCTAATTTTAAATGATCAAGAAAGCATTTCCTAGTTAGAAGTTAGAAAGTTGACAAGAAAGAATGTTTAAATTTTATGGTTGGCAAAGCATAATGGGAAAGTTTGGATCAGTTTGCTGAAAACAGACACCTCAACTATGATTAACAATAAGGAAGCTTACACTAAATTAATGAATATACATGTTGACTTTCAGCTTCAATTCACTGGAATAATTACTTTACATTAACACATCAACAAGCCAGCAATCAACAGTCTAAAGTCTCAGGTCACAGATTACTTCTACAAATATTTTACTTTTAGTTTTCACTCTTATACAGCCTCTGCAAAATTTCTGTCCATATTGTTACATGCTTAATTGCACAGAATCTCATAAATTCTCACTGAAAGTGTCTTCTTAATGTTGATTTTAGCATTATGTTAATGAGAACATAATAGAACTGCTCTCTTATAGTAATGTTGACAGCAGAAGACCCCAATTTGTTAGCAAGCATCAAACAGTAGCAAACACATTCATCAGTGGTGGACAGAATAGCATAACAATTATATCTCTATTTTCTTGATAGATATGGTAGACTGTACAATCATAAACTTTGATGTAGCCCCCAAGGTGTTCCAGATACCCTCTTTCTTTGTAGATTCATAACAAAAGTATTATCTTTTCCCACTTTAGTAATTTCTTTATAAGTGTCCTAGAAACAGTGTTAGAGGCCCAACTATTTTTTTTTTTTTTCTTTTTCAGTGCTGATTTTATTTTCTTTTTTTTTTCTTTTTTTTTTATTTTTATTTTTTAAATTTTAAAATCTTTAATTCTTACATGCATTCCCAAACATGAACCCCCCTCCCACCTCCCTCCCCATAACATCTTTCTGGGTCATCCCCATGCACCAGCCCCAAGCATGCTGTATCCTGCGTCAGACATAGACTGGCGATTCAATTCACATGATAGTATACATGTTAGAATGTCATTCTCCCAAATCATCCCACCCTCTCCCTCTCCCTCTGAGTCCAAAAGTCCGTTATACACATCTGTGTCTCTTTCCCTGTCTTGCATACAGGGTCGTCATTGCCATCTTCCTAAATTCCATATATATGTGTTAGTATACTGTATTGGTGTTTTTCTTTCTGGCTTACTTCACTCTGTATAATCGGCTCCAGTTTCATCCATCTCATCAGAACTGATTCAAATGAATTCTTTTTAACGGCTGAGTAATACTCCATTGTGTATATGTACCACAGCTTTCTTATCCATTCATCTGCTGATGGACATCTAGGTTGTTTCCATGTCCTGGCTATTATAAACAGTGCTGCGATGAACATTGGGGTACATGTGTCTCTTTCAATTCTGGTTTCCTCGGTGTGTATGCCCAGAAGTGGGATTGCTGGGTCATAAGGTAGTTCTATTTGCAATTTTTTAAGGAATCTCCACACTGTTCTCCATAGTGGCTGTACTAGTTTGCATTCCCACCAACAGTGTAGGAGGGTTCCCTTTTCTCCACACCCTCTCCAGCATTTATTGCTTGCAGATTTTTGGGTTGCAGCCATTCTGACTGGTGTGAAGTGGTACCTCATTGTGGTTTTGATTTGCATTTCTCTAATAATGAGTGATGTTGAGCATCTTTTCATGTGTTTGTTAGCCATCCGTATGTCTTCTTTGGAGAAATGTCTATTTAGTTCTTTGGCCCATTTTTTGATTGGGTCGTTTATTTTTCTGGAGTTGAGCTGCATAAGTTGCTTGTACCAACTATTTTTTTAAATCACAATTTAAGCAGATATTTCACATAACAGACCATAATTACATGACATCAACTGATTCATATTTAAAATCTACTTAGGGGGCTTCCCTGGTGGCTCAGTGGTAAAGAATCCACCAGCCAATGCAGGAGACATGGGTTCAATTCCTGGTTAAGGAAGATCCCCCCTATGCTGCAGAGCAACTAAGCCAATGTGCCATTATCTATTGAGCCTGTGCTCTTGGAGCACAGGAGCAACAATTACTGAACCCATGGGCTGCATGCAACTGCTGAAGCCCCCAAGCCCTAGAACTCTGCAACAAAAGAAGCCACTGAAATAAAAAGTCCATGCACTGCAGCTACAGCGTAGCCCCCACTTGCCACTAGAGAAATGTCGACACAATAATGAAGACCCAGTGCAATCAAAAATAAAAATAAATAAATAAAATTATTTTAAAAATATATTCAGACCCCTATGTTTTATCTTGCCATACCTTGCCTGGATTTGTCTTTTTTGTTTTTTTGACCCATAAATTGATTCCTACCTAGTTCTAAGCTCAAGAAAGGTAATACAAAAAAGCAAGAAAATTAAAGAAACTCTACAAATCAAAAGTTAAGTCAATGACCAACCTAGACAGCATATTCAAAAGCAGAGACATTACTTTGCCGACTAAGGTCTGTCTAATCAAGGCTATGGTTTTTCCAATGGTCATGTATGGATGTGAGAGTTGGACTGTGAAGAAGGCTGAGCGCTGAAGAATTGATGCTTTTGAACTGTGGTGTTGGAGAAGACTCTTGAGAGTCCCTTGGACTGCAAGGAGATCCAACCAGTCCATTCTGAAGGAGATCAGCCCTGGGATTTCTTTGGAAGGAATGATGCTAAAGCTGAAACTCCAGTACTTTGGCTACCTCATGCGAAGAGTTGACTCATTGGAAAAGACTCTGATGCTGGGAGGGACTGGGGCAGGAGGAGAAGGGGATGACTGAGGATGAGATGGCTGGATGGCATCACCGACTCAATGGACCTGAGTCTAAGTGAACTCCGGGAGTTGGTGATGAACAGGGAGGCCTGGTGTGCGATTCATGGGGTCGCAAAGAGTCAGACACGACTGAGCGACTGAACTGAACTGAACTGAACTAAGTTTGTTACTCCCAGCAGTATTAGAAATTGAATAAACTCCAAATAACTTAAAATATCAAATACAAAAAATAAAAGTGAATGTTTCAGATGTTTGAGAGTTATGGAATAGGCCTGATTAAAGCATATACCCAGTAATTAGACTTGATTCAATCTTTCCATCAACAACTTGGTGGCTGTGTGACCTGCATCTCATTTTTCTTCAGTGGCCATGACTCCTAAATGAGTGCAGGAATGATGCCATCTTAAAAGGTGTGAGAAGTATGTCAGTTTCTAAATGTGAAGAACTTAAAAATTGTTGTGCTGTGTTTAGACTCTCAGTCATGTTCAATTCTTTGCAACTCCATGGACTGTGTAGCCTGCCAGGCTCCTTTGTCCATGGGATACTCCAGGCAAGAATACTGGAGTGGGTTGTCATGCCCTCCTCCAGGGGATCTTCCCAACCCAAGTACTGAACCCAGGTCTCCTGTATTGTAGGTGGATTCTTTACCATTTGAGCCACCAGGGAAGCCCAAGAATATGGGAGTGGGTAGCCTATCCCTTCTCCAGCGGATTTTCCTGACCCAGGAATCGAACTGGGGGCTCCTTCATTGGAGGCTGATTCTTTATCAGCAGAAAATTGCTGAGTATATTGTAAATAATACATATGAGTGTCATTATTATTCTCCCCTAATTTCATAGCTTGAGTTATCTAAATTAAAATTCCTAAATTTAAGGTTTATTCTACACTGTTATTGCAAAATTTATATTGACAAAATAGGAAATGTAGTATTTTTAATGATATTATTCACATCTACATCATTATTCACACCCACAAATATTTAATACCCAGAGCCTACTTTGAAATTTTTCTTTTCGCTACATTAGCTCTTTGCATTCTTCTGATTTATCTGCTGTGTGATTAAGATACTGGACAGTATTTCTTAGCATAAACTTTAATAACACACTAACTACTAAAAAACATTTATTTTAGCTATTATATACAAAGTTTGATATTTGACATTTGTGACACAAAATAAGGGACATAATTCAGTACTTAGGATATTCTAATCTGGCAGTGAACATACAAATTTTAATAAGATAACTGTTATATAAAGTGATGCATTAAAAGGGACTATAAAAAAGGGACCAATGTGATTTTATCCTCATTGAAATGGGCATTCAGTTACAATGACATTTTAACATCCACAATATGTTTTTTCTGTTTTTCAAATTCAAATGCTTTTAATTCAAAAGTTTTTGTTATTTTTTTTAATAGCTGGTACATCTCCTTTCAGTAAAGAAGCAATAATAATTATGTAACTGTTTATTACTTTGTTAGCTTTGACTGCTAGGAAACAAAATATAGCAATGATGTCAATACTGATGGTTCAGTCATTTAAAAACTCTTTATACTGATCCTTAAAAGCTTGTGCTTTTCTTTACATGTTTCCTTTATATATTATTTTCTTTTATCACTTGTTTTATACTGATCCTTAAAAAGCTTGTACTTTTCTTTACTTGTTTCCTTTAAATATTTTTATTTTCTTTTATTACTTATTTATCTTTTGTAAATCACCTAATATTCTTTATGGGACATGTTTGAAACTTTAAATATTCAACACTGACATTTAAAAAAATTCTTATAGCTTCTTAAACTGTATTTTCTCTGTGTTCTCATAATATCAAAATATAACTGCTTTAATGAAAAAATTACTGAAATGTTCGAAATTTGGATATTTTTCTATTAGAGTTTCACTTAAATAATTATTTATTAATTTACATATTCTCAGGGAATTATCATAAAGGGAAATACTAGGAGATGGGGGTATTTAACTTTGAGCTACTTATGATTTTAAAAGTTATTTAACAGATGATAAGTGATGCATATGATTTGTGTGTTTTTTCAATACAGACCTAAATTTGAATACAACAAAGTTTATTCTTTATCCTTTATACAGAATTAAGTACTAACTTTCAGTTTTCAATTTCCAATTCTTTTATCATTAAAACCATTCCTGATTATTCAAACCTTAAAAAGCGCAAATTTGTATTTAAAAAAAGGTCAGAGTTTACCAATGACTTTAGCTTTCAATAAAAATACCTGAATATATTGACTTCTTACATGTCTCACTGAGAATGTAAATGCCTTGGTCAGCATAAACCACGGCAAGTTATATTCTCCTTCAAGTTATATTCAGTGGTTCAGAAAAATTGTAAGACATAAGGATGAAGGCCAAGTACTCTCAACACTTATGAAGTCAGTAAATCTCATTATCAATCCTTATCCTTGAACATGTTTATGTAGTTATGAAATGCTCTTAGATTTTAAATGTATGTCTATCATAACAAGCTTTTAAACTACTCTAAATGTGGCTTTGCTATAAAAACTCAATACTCAAGTAAAGGAAGTATTTATATGTCCTTAGGTTAAATATACACATACAAACACACATTTTACAAATATATTTCCATATAGCAGATGTGTATAAAATCATGCTTCTAGACCAAAGTTAGAAATAACAGGAATTAAGGTAAAATTCATTCCTCCCACTCAAAAATGTCTTAATCCTAAATAATGAATTTCATACCAGGTGCTCAGTCCTGTTATTTTATTTTATTATTTTTGATTTGAAAATTTTTTTTCTTTTTTTTTTTCTTTTACTATACAATACTGTATTGGTTTTACCATACATTGACATGAATCCGCCATGGGTGTACATGAGTTCCCAATCCTGAACCCCCCTCCCACCTCCCTCCCCATATCATCTCTCTGGGTTATCCCAGTGCACCAGCCCCAAGCATCCTGTATCTTGTATCGAACCTAGACTGGCAATTCTTTTCTTACATGATAGTATACATGTTTCAGTGCCATTCTCCCAAATCATCCCACACTCTCCCTCTCCCACAGAGTCCAAAAGTCTGTTCTATACATCTGTGTCTCTTTTGCTGTCTCGCATACAGGGTTATCATTACCATCTTTCTAAATTCCATAGTTTTTGAGCAGGTATTAGATTTTAAACTCTGTGATGTACACAAGTAAATGACTAATATAGAGCTCTGTCACAAACTAGGGGTATGAAAGTTGGGACAGTAGTGTTCTAATTATACCCAATATATTTTATTACTATGAATTAGGTTTGGCTGAATTTGACAGAAAATACAATTAATAGAAGGTGCACAATTTAGAATCTTATTTCTCTCTCACAGAAAAATATGGAGGTAGGCAGTTCATAGCTGATAAAATAGCTCTGCAGCTTCCTGTAGGTGGGCTTCTGAGTTTTTTTCTATGATCCTAGATAGGACCCTCAAGTTTATCCAGAATCAATATCAACCATCACATTCATATTCTGAGTATTACGATAAAAGGGGAAAAAAAGGCAGAGGTTCTGAAAGTATAACCTGATGATGAGCAGATCAGTGTCACTAGAAACTTACAAGAAATGTAAATTTTCAAGCCCCTCTCCAGACTTACTGAATCTGTAACTCTGGGATGATGCCCAGCTGTTTTATAAGTCCTCTAAGTGATGCTGATACAGGCTAAAGTTTAAAGACTACAGCTTTAAGGATATAATCCCAGAAATTGTACTTATCACATTTCCTCACATTCTGTTGGCCAGTATTTAGTCATATGGCTACATAGAGCTGAAAAGGAGAGGAGGAAAAGCAGTTGCTATTTTTAAGTAGCCATAAGCCTAGCTAAAACCAGGGATGCATTCATCTAAAAGGAGATAGAATAATGGCAAACATTATCAGCCTGTGCCACATAACTTTCTAAAGAAGGTGGAGGGACCATAACTATAAAAAGTTGGAAAATTTTCCCCCAGTATACGTTCTACTTTTATTAAGGAAAAAATATTTTTTATTAAAATTATAAAACAGAATGCTTTTTACAAAATTATAAAAACAAATCTATTTTTCTGGGTATTTATTGATTTTAATAGCATTTATTTTATGTTTTCAATTTTTAAATCATAAGCTAATTATAGGGAATGATGACCAATTATGTCCCCATTTCAGAGATAAGAAAACTGAAATTCACAAATTACAGACTTTTAATTCACGATCTCACACCTGGCTGGTAGTCATCAGACTTAGAAATCAGGATCTTTACCTTAAAGTCCTTTACCCTTTGCAACTGCTAAGTTACTTCAGTCGTGTTCGACTCTGTGTGACCTCATAGATGGCAGCCCACCAGGCTCTTCCGTCCCTGGGATTCTCCAGGCAAGAACACTGGAGATTGTTTAATATTTATTAAATGAGGGCTACACTCTTTATCCTTAACCCTTCAATACATTAGCTTTCCACTTTCTTCTTTTCACCCCAAATATATTTTTTCCTGCAAATATTCCCTAAGAAAATGTTGAAGACTTTTTAAATGTGAAGGCTAAAATAATAGTTTATGTACCAAGACTCAAAGAACTTTACAATTATACTACTAATCAGAATGAAATACACTTGACATTTACCTCTATTTGTTGTTTATATTTCAATGATTGAAATATAAAAGAAGTAACCAGATTTTAATAACTGAGAAATGTTAATAACACAAGATAAATAGCTGCCTAGCACTAATATTTCTAAACTTTGATTTTAAGTCAAACTAATGTGACAATGCAATCTTTAAGAGACCGGGTCAAATGACATTAAATTGTTGTTTGCTTGTTCTTCCGTTTAAAAAACAAAAAATAGCTATTATGACAGGAACTATAATGAGAATGGATAGTGATTAAAAGTTCCTGCTTACTTTTGATATTGTGATCAGAATATTCAATTCAAGTCACTGATTCTCTTCTGTATTATTTTGGAAATATTTATTGCTAGAATTCTCATAAGAGAAATTATCTGATGATTTGCTCCAGCGTTTCAGAATTTCCATGTGAAGACAACAAAAAATAATATGCAGCTTACAAATATGAATATAAATGCAACATAATCAATAGTGCACAGTGTTAACAGTAAGCATCTATTTTTGAATCCAGAATGCAAGAAACTTCACTGAAAGGCTGAATCAGTTTATAAACGGTAGTCTCTATATCCTGACTGGCATAGGTTTTCTAATGCAGAATCAGCAGTAGGAAGGTGATCCGGTCATGACCTGGCCAAGACCAGACGGAAATTCTTTGCTTCTAATACGCTCTGTCTGAAATTCCATAGTTATTGACCAAAAAGAGCCATTTTCAATCTCAGAAATTTCCTTGACAAAGCCCATCACTATGAAAATGAAGCCTTTGATATCTATACTTCTGTAGGGAAGAACGTTCATAAAGGCATAAATAAATAACTTATAATTGTATAAAATTCTGAGATTTAGTCATCATTCATGATAAACGGGATAGAAATATTACATCACTCTAGTAAAGAGAGGCAGGATAACTGCTCATCTCTTGTACTCATGAAGTACAGAACACCCATTGATGACAATTATGGAACACCTGTACTATTTTGCCTGACCATATGTCAAAGATGTTATGTACATTATTTCATTTAATCTACATTATATATATTTCAGGGGTATCATTCCCCTTTTTCAGTCAGGAATAAGAATTATAGAAATTTATTTTTAAAGTCATGAGTTAGTTTGATTGGATGGCTAGATAGCCACCAAAAAATTATTAACACCTTTTTTGAAATTAGAGCTGCAGCTGGGAAGTGTCAATTGTTATACAACCAGGGATTATATTTTTCAGTCTTCCTTTTTTTTAGGCAGGTAGATCTGTTGCCTAATTCTTGTCAATGAATAAAGATGACCGTGTCACTTCTAGGTCAAGATATTAAATATCTCTTATCCTGTCCACCAACTAAATGATGAAGACTGTGAGGTCTTACAAGGAGTTATAACTATGAGCTGACAGGGGCCCAGATCCTTGAATCATTCATGGTGAACTGCTGTATCACATTTCCATAGCATTAAACCAGAGACATTAGGGATTTTTTCTTTTTTTGCTATAGTATAACTCTAATATAGTCAGTAAGTAGTGAAACAAGAAACAAACCTAAATGTGTCTGATTCCAAGACCCATGTTTGTCCTTATATGTTCTCCTGATGTTCCTAGACAGGTAGGAATAGAACTGCTCAATATTATAATTTCTTCCATCAAGTAGTCACACTTTAAATTGTACAGAGCACCAGTAACATTGGTAACCAGCTTTTACATGACCTGAGAAGAGAAATTCTGTAACTCATGAAAGTAATGATAGTGATAGTGGAGGTAACAATCCTCACCATCAACATCATGCTGAATGACAAACTCAGACAACTTTGTCTACCAAATTCAGTGAGGGGGTAGGGTGGGGGTGGAAAGCAGACCACACAATCTGTATTCAAGGGAAGATGCACAAAATATTTTTGCTTAGATCTAAACCTTGTCCGTCAAGACAGTTTATAGAAGTTGTGCATTTGAAAGTCAGGGAATGCTATCCATATACTGATGAAACTTAAACTATGATCTCCACTTGAATATCAATATTTGCCCATAAATGTATCTGCTGTCATCATGATCATTACATCAATGATATTCACAAGGCTTAGCATATGATCAGCACAAAGTAAAACAAGACACACACACATTGCTAAATTAAAGAAAGAATTAATAGGATAAGGATTTGTAAAAATAGTTATGTCTTTCCAGGAGAAAATATCTATGTATTGTTTATTTAGTGGCAATGCCATGCCACATGCTCAGTTGTGTCCAACTCTTTGTGACTCTTTGGTCGATAGCCCAACAGGCTCCTCTGTCCATGGCGTTTTCCAGGCAAGAATACCTGAGTTCAGTTCAGCTGCTCAGTCATGTCCGACTCCTTGCAACCCCATGTACCACAGCACACCAGGCCTCCGTGTCCATAACCAACTCCCAGAATTTATGCAAATTCAAGTCCATCGAGTCGGTGATGCCATCCAACCATCTCATCCTATGTTGTCCCCTTCTTCTCCTACCTTGAATCTTTCCCAGCATCAGGGTCTTTACAAATGACTCAGTTCTTTGCATCAGGTGGCCAAAGTATTGGCGTTTCAGCTTCAGCATCAGTCCTTCCAATGAATATTCAAGACAGATTTCCTTTAGGATGGACTGGATGGATCTCCTTGCAGTCCAAGGGATTCTCAAGAATTTTTTTCCAACATCACAGTTCAAAAGCATCAAATCTTCAGTGCTCAGCTTTCTTTATAGTCCAACTCCCACATCCATACATGACTATTGGAAAAACCATTGCTTTGACTAGATGGTCCTTCGTTGGGAAAGTAATGCCTCTGCTTTTTAATATGCTGTCTAGGTTGCTCATAACTTTTCTCCCAAGGAAGAAGCATTTTTTAAATTTCATGGCTGCAGTCACGATCTGCAGTGATTTTGGAGCCCCCAGAAATAAAGTCTGTCACTCTTTTCCCATCTATTTGCCATGAAGTGATGGGACCAGATGCCATGATCTTCGTTTTCTGAATGTTGAGCTTTAAGCCAACTTTTTCACCCTCCTCTTTCACTTTCATCAAGAGGCTCTTTAGTTCTTCCTCACTTTCTGCCATAAAGGTAGTGTCATCTGCATATCTGAGGTTGTTGATATTTCTCCTGGCAATCTTGATTCCAGCTTGTGCTTCTTCTAGCCCAGCATTTCTCATGATGTACTCTGCATATATGTTAAATAAACATGATGACAATATATAGCCTTGATGTACTCCTTTCCTGATTTGGAACCGGTCTGTTGTTCCATGTACAGTTCTAAGTGTTGCTTCCTTACCTGCATACATATTTCTAAGGAGGCAGGTCAGGTGGTCTGGTATTCCCATTTCTTTCAGAATTTTCCACAGTTTGTTGTGATCCACACAGTCAAAGGCTTTGGCATAGTCAATAAAGCAGAAATAGATACTTTTCTGGAACTCTCTGGCTTTTTTGATGATCCAGTGGCTGTTAGCAATTTGATCTCTGGTTCCTATGCCTTTTCTATATCCAGCTTGAACATCTGGAATTTCACAGTTCACGTACTGTTAAAGCCTGACTTGGAGAATTTTGAGCTTTGCTTTGCTAGTGTGTGAGATGAGTGCAATTGTGTGGTAGCATACTTGAACAGGTTGCCGTTTCCTTCTCCAGTGGACCTCCTGACCCAGGGGTCAAACCCACATCTCCTGTGTCTCCTGCATTGCAGGTGCATTCCTTACCTGCTGAGCCATTGAGGAAGCACACATGTGGTGATGACTATGCGTTAAATTTAAAAAAAAAAAAACCTATTTACCAAATAATACATTAAAAAACCTTATTTATAGAAAGTATTCTTTATTATAGTGATTCTCAATCCTTCGGAATTGACTGGAGTTTTTCTGTTTCCCCAAGTATATCATATAACTAAAAGGTACAAAGACCTAGTTATATGTTATCATATAACAAAAGGTACAGAGATAGAACCTGAGCATTTCTCATTTTTAAAGGTTCACATTTCTTTTTTCAAAGTAGCACAAGTGATGCTATGACAACCAGACTGAAAGCCATCTTGACAGAAACAATAACATATAGCCCCATACAACTGAAATATTTATATAATAATAAGTAGCTCACATTCAGTGAGTGTGTAGTCTGCCACACAAAGCAGAATATGGCCAAACTTGTCTTGTAATCTTAACAATAATTCTTTAATAAAGATATCAACCTAATCTTATAGGATGAAAAACTGAAGGTTAGAGAGATTGAGTATATTTCTCAAGATCATAAAGTCAATAAATGCTAATGTCCAGATTCATTGTTTTTCTCTTGGATACAGAAGCCTATGTTTTTAAACCTCTGTATGGAATTCTTATGCAACAGAATACAAATCATTACATTCTTGCTCAGTATAGTCAACTACCTTAGATTTTCAGAGCAACATTAGCTCTAAATGGAGCTTTCCTAGAAACATGACCCAATGCACACAGACTTACATAGATGATTTTTTGGTCAGCTTTAAGGTTATTGATACTCTGATCCATAGGAGAATAGATCTTAACACTGTTGGTTTCAATTAGTTTGGGTAGCTCCTTTTGGAAACAATGTACAGAGTGGAGAATGACAAAGATCTCTGAGACTATGACCTATATTTCCCATATTTTGTTGGAAACACCTAGGGAAAAATTACTTTGTAAATCACTCTATTTTCTGAAAATTGATCAGGATAGGAAAGCACATAGATCAACCTTCTTGAGACAGTGTCATTTAAGCCAATGTTCCAATAAAATGAGAGATAAGTAGTTTTTAATTATATGGTTGTTGTAAAAATTAAATACAATAATACACATAAGTTGTGGCATATGGCTGTACCTGTGACGTACTTTATGAATGTTAGAGATTGTTATAACCATTAATGGCTATAGTCAGGTGTTATAAACACCTGACTCTTTTAGTCTACCACACATAATTTTACATTTTTTTGGTTCTAAAAGTACAATCTTTAAAACTTCCCTGAAATCTATACTCCATTGAATGTAACACAAACATTTTAAACATAAATCTTGAATCTTTGAGTTTCTAGAAACTGTTTTTACTCGTGGTAATTTTGTTTAGCCAATGAGTCCATCATGAATCCTGACTTCAGGTACAAAATGTTTAAAACTGAGGTAATGACACCATTATACAAGCTGAAACACAATACTTTAGCTTTATATGTACAATATCAAAGAGAACATGGTAAATGGTGTCTCCCTGGCAAAATGTAAACAAATTAAACTTGGGTCATATGAGGCAGTAAATTAGAATTTGCTTTGTAGTTACTGTAGATTGCCTTTCCCCTTCCATTTCTTGAATTTTCAAATCTTATTTGTGTTGCAATTTACACACTTACTGAGCTGAATATATTGCTACATAATATAAATTGAGAGTTAAAAAAAATCACAATGTCTAACTACACCTTTCTCTACATTGTAATGCCTGACAGGAGAAAAAAGATGTGAATTTATAGTGTGATCTACAAGTAAATATATATAAAGTTCAAAGCCATAATTCACATAAAAGAATTTATATTATTTCATTTTTTATTTCAAAGAGTTTCACAGCATTTGTTATAAAACATTCTGGTCAAAAAAGAGAATTAGTAACATTTCATTTTGAAATAAATGAACTAGGAAATAGCTTGTTTCAACTAAACTATGATAAATTCCCTATTCTGTTTTCTAGCATGAGGAGAATATAACAATTCTGTGAAAAGGCCCTTGATGCCTCTCTATTAGGACATAAGATATGAATAGCAATTACAATAATTAAATATAATTACATTAAAATAATTAGCACTTAAACTATCAATTGAGTGCTCTACTCAGCAATTAAACACACAGACAAAATTTCAATATAATTTATAATGCTCTGTTTCTATTCAAGAAGTGGTGAAAATAATCTTCCTGTGTGTGTTCAATTAAACCTGCATTGCATCAGTTTTACATCAGGTTCTGAAGCTAGATAGGCCATAAAACTTGTGAGTTGCTCATTCTAAGTGGCAATAGTTTGATGGGTTTCCAAATGCTTTGGAAAAGTCATTTTTAGTAGTAAGCTAGCTACTTAATATGGAAAAGGCAATGGCAATCCACTCTAGTACTCTTGCCTGGAAAATCCCATGGATGGAGGAGCCTGGTAGGCTTCAGTCCATGAGGTCACTAAGAGTCAGACACGACTGAGCAACTTCATTTTCACTTTTCACTTTTCACTTTTATGCATTGGAGAAGGAAATGGCAACCCACTCCAGTGTTCTTGCCTGGAGAATTCCAGGGACGGTGGAGCCTGGTGGGCTGCTGTCTATGGGGTTGCACAGAGTCGGACACAACTGAAGCGACTTAGCAGCAGCAGCAGCAGCAGCAGCTACTTAGTAAGCTAGCTTACTAAGGTATAAGCTAGCCCTGCTATGTAGTCTGTGACTAGGGACAAAATATTTTTATACTATTTATATATCATAGGGTTCAAAGCTACTGATATTCATATTCATAAAACATGTCTAGAGAGTTTGATTTCAATTTGTTTAAGGAGCTCCCTTTGAAACAATGTACGGGAAGAAAACAAGAAAAATGACGGACTTCTGAGAGCCTGAAATTCTCTCCATTGTGTAGAGAATATCAAGGGAAAACCTATTTTGCAGGAGCATCAGATTGTTGACATTTCACTACTAGAAGCTTCAGAGGATAAAAATTAAAAGAGAAAAATAAGCATACTGACCCGGGTACTATTTCACTTTGTGAAAGTTGTGTCATCAATTGTTAGAAAAGTGCACTGTGAAAAGACCATGAAATATTGAACATCTCATTAAGAGGTTTGATATTTATTATTTTATTTTTTATTATGTAGTTGATTGACAATGTTGTGTTACTTTTTGTTGTACAGCAAAATGAATAAGTTATACACATATATGTACCTAACTCTTTTCTAGATTCCTTTCCCATCAGGTCATTAGAGTATTGAGTAGAGTTTCCTGTGCTATGTAATAGGTCCTTATTAGTTATCTATTTTATACACAGTAGTATCTGTATGTCAACCCCAACATCCCAATTTATCCCTCCTCCTTCTTCCCCTCTTTGGTAGCTATAAAATGTTTTTTACACCTGTGACTTTATCATTTCTTTTTCAGACATGTAAGGGTCAGAGCTTATATTCAGCCAGCACTCACTGGTACAACCCTACAGGCTGTCAAAGTATGAAGTAGTCTCTATCAATTAGTAAACACCTGATATCCAAACTTCCTGAGTGGCTACTGTTCACTGGTGTCTATCCTGATTTCCCTTGTCTAACCCTCTCCAAGATCTGGCAAGCAATTGTGGCATAAAAGAAGGTGCTATGGATTCTGTTCTTGTCCAGCATCCATTCAGTGTCTTACTGGTTATTAAGACATAGTGCATGTGCCTTCAGACACAGCCTGTGCTAAGCCATCAGCATTCCTTTTCCCAAACTTCCTTCTCCATAATATCTAGAGGTTGCTTTTAAGCTAGGATCTTTTCCATGTGGAATGTTAAGTCAACCAAGCTTCAGTGGACTGAGCTGGTGTTTAGCATTTGGGGAAACCCAGGGATGCGCATACTGCGAGAAGATGTTAGTGACTGACGATCAAAACAAAAAGGGATGGTGTAAAAGCAGTGCTTTCCAAGGCAGGTACTGAAATCTAAGATGAAGAATAATTCAGAAGACCAGGGAGAGCAGAAGAAACTGGAAGTGAAGTAGAGGCAGAGGGAATGAAAACATCAAGAGCAAAGTATGTTTCAGGGAATCTGTGTCACCAGATAGGGAAATGCAAGAAATAACACTGACAGAAATGAAGCACTGAAAGGACTTGTTAGACATATAGCTGGAGTTCAAGCATGCTTCTCCAGAGACCTGACAGGTAGATAACAGTACAGCTCATGGTATCTCAGAATAGAGACAGAGAGACACAACAAAGACCAAATAACCTTCTCATGTGGATAATCTTTGGCAAGTATTTGACAAAATTAATTATCTAGCAAATTATAATGACTGAAATACCAGCAGACTTTAGAATAACATAAACTTCAACCAAAATTCTAGAGTTTCCACTTAACCGATTCAGTGATCTTAGCAAGTCATTTATAACCTCTGAACATTTCTTCAACTGAAAATGTTTTAATGAGAAATGAGAATACAGATATTTTTAAATTGCTCTGGACTGTCAGCGTCAATAAATAAAAGTTATGCTAATAATGACTGCATTGAATAGTAATGAGACTTTATCAGCAGAGTCCTCAATACCTTGCCAGTTAAAACTTCTTTTCCACTGAGGGAATGAACATTGGTGAATGTCTACTCACTACTCCTTAGTATCTGATATGCTGCTGCTGCTAAGTCACTTCAGTCGTGTCCGACTCTGTGCGACCCAATGAACGGCAGCCCACCAGGCTCCCCCGTCCCTGGGATTCTCCAGGCAAGAACACTGGAGTGGGTTGCCATTTCCTTCTCCAATGCATGAAGGGAAAAGTGAAAGTGAAGTCACTCAGTCGTGTCCGACCCTCAGCGACCCCATGGACTGCAGCTTACCAGGCTCCTCCATCTATGGGATTTTTCCAGGCAAGAGTACTGGAGTGGGGTGCCATTGCCTTCTCCGATCTGACATGCTACCCTTCTCAATTTCCAAGAATCCATCTCACCTGGAGCCAGCAAAATTCCTGCTCTTCTAAGCATCCAGGTCTTTTTATCCCTACAAGTTAGGCATTCCCGGAAAGTCATTAAATTTTTCTCTGGCAAAGAGTGGTGCCTGGATGGAAAGCAAGGTGCCTTTGCATATGCCACATCTCGAAACGTGAGTCTGCTTTTCTACTGAACTATATTCAGCATGTTTTTAGAGATCCAAAAAGCCTTGAGTCCTATTTCTCCACTGATAATCCCACAATACTTATTGCTCTGAAAATAACTTTAATAATATGCACTTAGATGATAGGATAAAATTGAGACTTTTTAAAATGCTATGAATTATAGATTAGTATATTTTTAGATAAAATTTGCAATTTATTAAAATTCATTCATCACAATAAGAAGAAATTCTCCATGTACAAAATCTTTTTATTTTTCTCTATAGTATCAATTTATTGAATGATTATTATTTAACTAGATATTTAAATCTTTATGATATTTGAAATATTAAATAGTAAAATATAACCAATGAATGTTAAGAAGTAATTGCTAATATATATTAATATATATCTCTCTGTCTGTCTGTCCCCATGTAAATGCATATATTTATACTTTCTGGTAAGCCTTGTAACTTAATACACTTGCCACTTTCTTATTTTGTCACTAAGGAATGCAGGAAAACCATAACGTTAATACTATAAAACTACATTAAAATTTTGATATACTGTAGAGAAAAAAATATAATATTTCTCTTACTTTAAAACTCAATATTTTAAAAAAGTCAATAAATTTCAAATTCATTTTTTTTAGTAAGTACAAAACACATTTGGCACATACAGGCACAACTCAGAGATATTCCAAGTTCTAGACCACAGTAATAAAGCAAGTCACACACACTTTTTTGTTTTCCCAGTGCAGATAAAATCTGTATTTATACTATACTGTACTCTACTGTGTACAATAGCGTTATGTTTTAGAAAAACAACATATATACATTTTAGCTCAGTTCAGTTCAGTCTCTCAGTCATGTCCAACTTTGTGACCCCATGGACTGCAGCACTCCAGGCTTCCCTGTCCATCACCAACTCCTGCAGCTTATGCAAACTCATGTCCATCTAGTCAGTGAAGCCATCCAACCATCTCATCCTCTGTCGGCCCCTTCTTCTCCTACCTTCAATCTTTCCCAGCATCAGGGTCTTTTCCAATGAGTCACTTCTTTGCATCAGGTGGCCAAAGTATTGGAGTTTCAGCTTCAGTATATACCTTAATGAAGACTTATTTTATTGCTAAAAGTGCTAACCATAATCTGAGTCTTCACCAAGTATAATGCTTTTGCAATAATATCATAGATCACTGATTAGAGGTCACTATAATAAATAATAATGAAAAAGTTGGAAATATTGTGAGAAGTACTAAAATGTAACAAAGTGAGCAAATATTGTTGGAAAATGGTATGGACAGACTTGTTTGATGCAGGATTGCTAAAAACTTTCAATTTGTAAAAAAAAAAAATGCTGTATCTGTGCAAAGCAAAGTGCAGCAAGATGAACTATACCTGTGAATAAAGTACAGTTGAATATATATACTGAAAGAGATGAGGTCTTTGTTACACAGGAAAGTTTTAAATTTCAGCATGAAGACTTATATAGCTGTAGACTTTAAGATAGTAATTACATATTGATTTTGTATTAATCCAATAATTTCCAGAGAATGTTAAAATAATTTTAATTTACGTTGTCATTATATAAATAAGTAGCTCTCAAATGGAAATTTTAAATGTTATCCCATCAATTTCAAAGACAAGAGCTCATGATTTATTTTATTGTTATGAGAGAAATATACTCAGTCTAACTAAAGAGAGATGAAAAGTATTTTAAGAAATAAAAATCAAATCAAAGTTCAATTTTGTGTCTGAGTCCTATAATAAATAGTAAAGTGTAAATGAAATAGAAAAAAAAAGAATTACATAGTAACAGTTAACTCATACTATCACTCTATTTATCTGAATTTGTATAGAAATTTATTTTTTATAATATTCTTATGATATATAAATGAGATGTGAAATGTATTATGTTAGACTAAAAAACAAGCTGCTTTGATGTCTGATTCATATAAAGCATATATCACTAAGTACTAGATATTCTTCAGTATCCTCAAAGGGATTTGCTTAAGGTCATGCCCAGCCATTTTATCAGAGAATCACTGTGCATGAACATGCTGGCCACGTTATATCACTTATATCTATAGCAGCAACATTTCAAGTTTGATGTAAATTTTACAATTCAGTTTGTCAATGTTCTTTAAATCCATCACTCAAACTATGATTTTTCTGAGAGCAAAGGGAAGAGTTGGCAAGTAGAGGACATAAAACTTCTAAGGCTGAGGTTGTGGAATGATGTTTAAAGACAGAATGAAGATTCCATATTTTGACCATGCATACAACTTGTATAAATTGAATTTTGGTGAAAGAAGCATTTCTTTAAATCATTTTTACTTTTTTGATCACATTAAGCTAAGTATAGAAACCAGTTATAAATTGTTACTGGAAGATATTTCAAAGTGGAATATTTCAGTTCAGTTCAGTTCATTTCAGTAGCTCAGTCGTGTCCGACACTTTGCGACCCCATGAATCGCAACACACCAGGCCTCCCTGTCCATCACCAACTCCTGGAGCTCACTCAGACTCACGTCCATCGAGTCAGTGATGCCATCTAGCCATCTCATCCTCTGTTGTCCCCTTTTCCTCCTGCCCCCAATCCCTCCCAGCATCAGAGTATTTTCCAATGAGTCAACCCTTCACATGAGGTGGCCAAAGTACTGGAGTTTCAGCTTCACCATCACTCCTTCCAAAGAAATCCCAGGGCTGATCTCCTTCAGAATAAATGGGTTGGATCTCCTTGCAGTCCAAGGGACTCTCAAGAGTTTCTCCAACACCACAGTTCAAAAGCATCAATTCTTTGGCACGCTGCCTTCTTCACAGTCCAACTCTCACATCCATACATGACCATTGGAAAAACCATAGCCTTGACTAGATGGGCCTTGGTTGGCAAAGTAATATCTCTGCTTTTCAATATGCTATCTAGGTTGGTCATAACTTTCTTGCCAAGGAGTAAGTGCCTTTTAATTTCATGGCTGCAATCACCATCTGCAGTGATTTTGGAGCCCCCAAAAACAAAGTCTGACACTGTTTCCACTGTTTCCCCATCTATTTCCCATGAAGTGATGGGACCAGTTGCCATGATCTTCGTTTTCTGAATGTTGAGCTTTAAGCCAACTTTTTCACTCTCCTCTTTCACTTTCATCAAGAGGCTTTTTAGTTCCTCTTCAGTTTCTGCCATAAGGGTGGTGTCATCTGCATATCTGAGGTTATTGATATTTCTCCCAGCAATCTTGATTCTAGCTTGTGCTTCTTCCAGCCCAGCATTTCTCATGATGTACTCTGAATATAAGTTAAATAAGCAGGGTGACAATATACAGCCTTGACGTACTCCTTTTCCTAGTTGGAACCAGTCTGTTTTTCCATGTCCAGTTCTAACTGTTGCTTCCTGACCTCCATATAGGTTTCTCAAGAGGCAGGTCAGGTGGTCTGGTATTCCCATCTCTTTCAGAATTTTCCACAGTTTCTTGTGATCCACACAGTCAAAGGCTTTGGCATAGTCAATAAAGCAGAAATAGATACTTTTTCTGGAATTCTCTGGCTTTTTCCATGATCCAATGGCTGTTGGCAATTTGATCTCTGATTCCTCTGCCTTTTCTAAAACCAGCTTGAACATCTGGAAATTCATGGTTCACATATTGCTGAAGCCTGGCTTGGAGAATTTTGAGCATTACTTTACTAGTGTGTGAGATGAGTTTAATATTTAGAAGTAATCAAATGTCTTTTGATATAAAATATTTTAATGCTCAACTGGTACTATTCATAGAACTTTCAAGTACATAAAGTGTTTCTGTATTATTAAATCATAAAATGTATTATTTTGCTAAAGAATTCTAAGATCTTCTTTTATTTTTTTTATTTTTTTTTACTTTACAATATTATATTGGTTTTGCCATACATCAATATGAATCCTCCACGGGTATACATATGTTCCCCATCCTGAACCCCCCTCCCACCTCCCTCCCCATGCCATCCCTCTGCGTTATCCCAGTGCACCAGCCCCAAGCATCCTGTATCCTGCATCAAACCTAGACTGGCGATTCATTTCTTATATGATATTATACATGTTTCAATGCCATTTTCCCAAATCATCCCGCCCTCTCTCTCTCCCACAGAGTCAAAGTCTGTTCTGTACATCTGCATCTCTTTTGCTGTCTCTCATACAGGGTTATCATTACCATCTTTCTAAATTCCATATATATATGTTAGTATACTCTATTGGTGTTTTTCTTTCTGGCTTACTTCACTCTGTATAATTGGCTCCAGTTTCATCCACCTCATTAGAACTGAATAGACATCTCTCCAAAGAAGACATACAGATGGCTAACAAACACATGAAAAGATGCTCAACATCACTCATTATCAGAGAAATGCAAATCAAGACCACAATGAGGTACCATTTCTAAGATCTTTCTTAAAATTTATCTTTCAATTTATAAGCGATCTTTGCAATATTTAGGTACACTTTTAAAGTATATTTTCTAATTTAAATATTTGTAACAGAAGAAGATACGTGAAACTATACGAAATAATGAAGACTGTTACATTTCACTAAACTTCTATCTACATGGGGCTTTCCTGGTGACTCTGCGGTAAAGAACTCACCTGCCAATGCAGGAGATGCAAAAAACACGGGTTAGGAATATCCCCTGGAGTAGGAAATGGCAATCCACTCCAATATTCTTGCCTGTAAAATTCCATGGAATTTTTAGCATCCTGGTGGTCTACAAGTCATGGAGCTGCAAAGAGGCAGATATGACTGAGTGACGAAGCATGCATGTACGCTCTCAACACACAGCTATAGGAGTCTTAGAACTTAACAGTTCCTACATTTTCAGAAGTGTGAAAAAGCTGTCGGTCAATACCAAATAGATTTACTAGTAGTATGTAATGGAAGCTTTGACAGAATATAAAAGAACAACAACAACAAAAATATGTTCATTGATTGTGCTCCAGGCAAAAGATAAGAGTAAGTTTTCATGAATATTTTTACTTTACAGGTGTTACATGCAAGGCCATCCATTCTTATAAGTGATTAGAGAATCCTGAATAACATCAAAAGCATAAATAATAGAATTTTACACTAATGTTAAAAGCAATATAGTATTTGCACTGAAACTAAATATAGGTTTTTAAAGCAGTTTTAAAAAATGGTATGCATGGCCAATATCCTAACAACATATGTAACTGATAAAGCAGGGGAAAAAAAGGAAATTGTTTGGCAAACTGATGCTGCAAACAGTCTGAAATTGGGAAAATATATTTACATTTAGTGAATATTTTTATCCTTATACTAGATATTTATGAAAAAGTATTTTAAAAGATACATAAAAGATATGAAGAGTCAAATAAAAAAATAACAGGCTATTTCACACACTTTCTGCTTTCTACATGTGTGAATTTAATATATTCATAAATGTTTTATAATAGTAGTTTTGTATTTTTCAAATATTAAAAGCAATAGGACATCATTGTTTTAAAACTGGAAATACTGTATAATGTGAAATAAATCACATACATTCCAATACACAAAGATAAATACCTAATAATATGATAAATTTTATTTCAGAATTTTTGATGTAAATTTTCAAATACCATTCTAGGAAAACAAAACAAAATGACAGCAAAAAACCACTCTACTTTTAATAAAAATAGTAGGTGCAAAACTACAGGAAAACTCCTTCAGTTTTTTAAAAGAATAGGGTTATTTTTGAAATCTATTTCTCATCTTATAGTGTAATTATAACTATGACAGTATACAGTGTATGCTGCTGCTGCTGCTAAGTTGCGTCAGTTGTGTCCAACTCTGTGCAACCCCATAGATGGCAGCCCACCAGGCTCCTCTGCCCCTAGGATTCTCCAGGCAAAGTCTATGCATTTTGTCACAAATGCTCAAAATAATAAATGTATACACATGTGCAATTTGTATACAATTCAGTTCAGCCACTCAGTCATGTCCAACTTTTTGCGACCCCATGGACTGCAGCACACCGGGCTTCCCTGTCCATCACCAACTCCCAGAGCTTACTCAAACTCATGTCCATCGAGTCAGTGATGCCATCCAACCATCTCATCCTCTGTCCTCCCCTTCTCCTGCCTTCAATCTTTCTCAGCATCAGGTTATTTTCTAATGAGTCAGTTCTTCGCATCATGCAGCCAGAATATTGTAGCCTCAGTTTCAGTCCTTCCAATGAATATTCAGGATCGATTTCCTTTAGGATTGACTGGTTTGATCTCCTTTGTATATAAGCATACTGTAATACTCTTAAGGGCTTCCCTGGTGGCTCAGTAATAAAGAGTCTGCCTGCCAATGCAGGAGATGCACTTTGATCCCTGGTTCGGGAAGATCCCCCAGAGAAGGAAACGGCAACTCACTCCAGTGTCCTTGCCTAGGAAATTCCATGAACAGAGGAGACTGGTGGGCTACACAGAGTCCATGGGGTCTCAAAAAGAGTGGGACATGACTTAGTGACTAAACAACAATAAATGTCATATATTCTATTCTATAGATCTAGTAAGTTGTATTCTTATTACTATTCCACATTTTATAAAATCCTAAGTTTAAGTTCATTATACACCATCTTTATATATTCTCCTTCTGATGCCTTTTTTATAAACAGTGATAGAAACCAATTTTGGAGAGTTCTCTGGCTTTAGATGAGGGGAACTACTTATTTCCGAGGTAGTCTCTTTCCAAAGTTTTGTTTGGAAAATAGACTCATTACCCAAAATACAGCAGTAAATGAAATGACTTCCATATACTGCCACTGATTTACACACACACACACACACACACACACACACACACACACACACACACAGAGCTGTAGCAGCTTGAGGTGCAAAGTTATCATATCCAATATCACACAGTTTAGAAGATTACATTATTTCACTAATTACAATGTTAACATGGATACACACAAAATACCTTATTATCTTTAAAATAAAGCTTATAATAAGCACTGGTAAGTTAATTAATTTACCCACTGTAATAAGAAGGGAACAATACAATTTGCTACTCATTATATATGGGGTCATTTAAAGTATATCTTTCATAGTAATAAATATTAAGTTTAAAAATCTTTTGCATTTATTCAAGAATGGAAAAGTATGTTAAAGTGCCATACATTTTCAAAAAGCTAAGCATGTCACTATTGCCTTTAAAAGTATGGCACAATATTCCAAGTCCCATAAAATTTTAAATTATTGTAGTAAAAAAAAAAACAAACCCAGGACTGACAAAAGTCAAATTTTAAATGGAAAATTAGAAAAAAATATTGGGAACATGTGATATCTCATTACTTAGTTCTCCTAACATACATATGAATATAAATATCATCTTTATTTTTAAATAAAAAAATTATACCAGCAAAAAACAAGATGTAAAACATCATATATGTCATATCCCATATATTAAAATTTTATTTTGCCCTTTTTATTCTGTATAATTTAATCCTCTGAGAATTGCTTTCATTTCCCCCTCTCTAAACTAACTAATTCAATTCCCATGTTTTGCCTTAAGGCTGCAGACTGTTACAATTGGTGGACAAATAAATACCAAAAAATTAAGAAATAGTACATCATAAAACACATTTTGATAACATGATATATTGAGAACTTTCTCAAAAAGTATCAACTATACTCTCCAACACACTATGAGGACCTACAAGAGAGTGTATGCTGCTGCTGCTGCTGCTAAGTCGCTTCAGTTGTATCTGACTCTGTGCGACCCCATAGACGGCAGCCCACCAGGCTCCCCCGTCCCTGGGATTCTCCAGGCAAGAACACTGGAGTGGGTTGCCATTTCCTTCTCCAATGCATGAAAAGTGAAAAATGAAAGTGAAGTCGCTCAGTCGTGTCTGAGTCTTCACGACCCCATGGACTGCAGCCTACCAGGCTCCTCCGTCGATGGGATTTTCCAGGCAAGAGTACTGGAGTGGGGTATATCCCTTTTCTATTACCAATTATTAAAGAGTAGTTGGAAGTGCTGTTTGAATGGAGAAGACTTTTCAAATAACCAGAGTTCAGAGAATACATGAGTTATAAATGCAAAGAATAATTTCTGAAAGCTTTCAACTCTGCTTTATTGTTACATTTTTGTGGATTCAAATAATTGTACCTATCTCTGTTAAGTACTTTATACTTTAAGGTACTTTATACCTTAAGTGTACAGTAAGGTGTCTTATGGGCTTTCCTGATGGCTCAGATGGTAAAGAATCTGCCAGCAATGCAGGTGACTGAAGTTCATTTCCTGGGTCAAGAAGACCATGGCTACCCACTCCATTATTTTTGCTTCAGTAATCAAATAGACACAGGAGTCAGGTGGGCGAGAGTCCATGGGGTTGCAATGAGTCAGACATGACTAAGCAACTAAGCACAAGCACACAAGGTACTTTAACTGTACAGTAAGGGGCTTTATACTTTAAGTACATCACAAATGTATAAAAAAGAAAGATTTAGGATTTTCTTCTTTTGTGCATAAAATTAAAATAAATCCTGTGACTCTACTGGATTTTTTATTCAAAGGAGGAGCTTGAGACTCTTTGTTTCATTTAAATTAGCAACAAAAATAACTGAAAATAACAGTATCACTTTACTCCTACTTTAAAAAGTGCAAATACTGGCAATTAAACTGTTGTTTTAAGTTAACAAATTACCTGAGATTAAAATAGTTCATAGTATTTAAGGGCAGTGAAAACACTATGCTGCTCTCATGTGTGTAAACTGCTGTTACTTTTTTAAAGAGCAAACTGGAATATTCATCAAAATTTGAAATACATGTGCCAACTGACACATAAAATATGTTACTACTATTCTATACATGTAGTCACTTCATAGCAAATATATGGGAAACAACAGAAACAGTGACAGACTTATTTTCTTGGGCTCCAAAAATCACTGCAGATGGTGACTACAGCCATGAAATTAAAAGATGCTTGCTCCTTGGAAAAAAAAGCTATGACAAACCTAGACAGTGTATTAAAAATCAGAGACATTACTTTGTCAATAAAGGTCCATCTAGGTCAAAGCTATGGTTTTTCCAGTGGTCATGTATGGATGTGAGAGTTGGACCATAAAGAAAACTAAGTGCTGAAGAATTGATGCTTTTGAACTGTGGTTTTGGAGAAGACTCTTGAGAGTCCCTGGGACTGCAAGGAGATAAAATCAGTCAATCCTAACAGAAATCAGTCCTGAATATTCATTGGAAGCACTGATGCCAAAGCTGAAGCTCCAATACTTGGGACACTTAATGCGAAGGACTGACTTATTAAAAGAAACCCTGATGCTGGTAAAGATTGAAGGCAGGAGGGGAAGGGAACAACATAGGATGAGATGGTTGGATGGCATCATCAATGTGAAGGACATGAGTTTGACCAAGCTCTGGTAATTGGTGATGGACAGCATGCTGCAGTCCATGGGGGTCACAAAGAGTCAGACATGACTGAGAGACTGAACTGAACTGCTACTGTGTTCCAAAAGATAGTCAAGAAAATCTTAGCAATTTTTATCTCTGTAGGAGAGATTTAAGATCATGTGAAGATGGGAAAAATCTTTTCGTATTACAGTAAATACTTCTGAAATTTGTCGATTTTGTACTAACTTTTAAAATATTGCTTTTTAAAAGTTTGTATGTGTTAGTCGCTCAGCCGTGCCCAACTCTTTGCGACCCCATGGACTGCAATCCACCAGGTTCCTCTGTCCAAGAGATTTTCCAGGCAAGGATACTGGAGTGGGTTGCCATTTCCTTCTCCAGGGGATCTTCCCAACCCAGGGATCGAACCCGGGTCTCCTGCACTGCAGGCAGATTCTTTACTGACTGAGCTGCAAGGGAAGCCCTTTTTAAAAGTTTAACTGATTGCAAACATAGATATAGAAATTATTAGACACAGCTTCCCCTGTGCCATAAAATTATTATCTTTCTAACACAATAAGATCAGTTGTATAAGTGTTCTTAAAGAAAATATGAAGCTTCTTTTCAGGAATAAGAATAAGATACTGTGGTTTCCCTTGTTATTAGTCATTTTGGGCTGTTATAACAGAATAACATAGACTGGGTAGCTTAAACAACAGCACATATATTTCTCACAGTTTTGGAGACTCAGAGCCTGAGATCAAGGTGCCAGCATGGTTGGGGTTCTTGGTGAGGGCCCTCTTTCTGGTTTATGGATAGCCACCTTCTTTCTGTAGCCTCACAGAGCAGAGAAAGACATCATCTCTCTCCCATTTCTTCTTATTAGGGCACTAATCCCATGTGTAAGACCTTTACCTTCAATTGACTGCCTACTTACTTTCAAAAGGTCCCACCTTCAAATGCTGTCAGACTTGGGATTAGGACTTCAATATATGAATTCTGAGGAGACATAAACATTTAGGCCATAGCACTTGTCATAGACCCCACTTAATTTCAGTGGCCAATTTAATAATATAGTGAGACTAGGAAAGTGAATAATAGAACTGATAATTTAATTTTGCTCCTGTCTGATATCACCTTTGCCTGGATCTCCCTCAAGTAGAACTTGCCTTAAAGTGAAGAAATCATTCAAATGGTTGGAAATTCCAGAGATGTTTGGGTTAACTTTTATCTAGGGATACAATTGTATATTATTTTCTTTAAACCTCTTTTGCTTAACAATTATTTTAAATGTTCAGATGAAAACAAACAAACAAAAATAGAAATAACAGACAATATTCAAAGGAAGATTACAGGAGTGGCTGCATAGCACTGCTTTAAAATAGAAATTCTCTTCATTTCATATGGCATTGATGAAAAAGAAATGCAGAATAGAGTAAATGAATAAGTTTGATGAAAGGTGTACAATTGGCTGCTAAGGATTCCTGCTCTGATAGGGGGTGGAAGCAATCTCATACACAGCTACAGTAACAGTATATACATCTGTAGCATCTTATTTTGAATCCTATGTAGTGTGGAGTGCCATATGTAAAAAAGAAAGCAGTCTCTCCTACAAAAAAAGATAATAGGAAATAGCATAAATAGAAGAGGGCATTTTGTTCTACTGTGGGGCAAGCAGTTACAGAGCTTTTGATGTCAAAGTTAATGTGAAGCCTGGAGTAGAAGACCCACATGCTGTGAGCAAACCACATACCTCAGTAGGCTCCTGAACCTGAGAAAAAAAATCATGACTAATTTAAATACCAGTAGGTACCATGCCCAATGGGAAAAATCTAAGGTTAGATTAAGTAGGCTTTGATAACAGTTGACATTCTGGCAACACGTTGCAACTGATAGGGAGCAAATTCTATTTCCTGAAATTCTTTTCAACATTGTCTACAGTAATTTACATGAAAATGAAGTATTTGTAAGTTACTTTAATTAATATATAAATTTCTATATCAAGCCTTAATAATTAACTGAATGTTATTTCAGTCAGTTATTATCATCTAATCCAAGATTCTCAGTTAGTTTCTGTCCCTTTATTTATTTCTTAGGGCTGCTGTTATAAACATCACAAACTGGGTAATTTAGATACCAAAAAATATATTTTCTCACAGTACTAGAGACTGGAAGTCTGAAATCAAAGTGTCTATAGGGTTGATTCCTTCTAAGGGGTGTGTGGAAAAATCTATTCCATGTCTCCCTCCTAGATCCTTGGCTTATAAATGTGTTACCCTTCTATATTCACATCATCTTCCCTCAATGTGCGTCTATCTCTGTGTCCAAATCCTTTTATTCTAAAGTTAACAGTCACACAGCATTTAAGCCCACCCTAATGACCGCATCTTGATTGACTATCTGCAAAATCTACTGGGGATTAGTACTTATCATCTTTATAGGGGACACAATTCAACATTTCAGTTCAGATCAGTCGCTCAGTCATGTCCGACTCTTTGCAACCCCATGAACCGCAACACGCCAGAACTCCCTGTCCATCACCAACTCCCAGACCTTACCCAAACCCATGTCCATTGAGTCAGTGATGCTATCCAACTATCTCATCCTCTGTCATCCCCTTCTCCTCCCGCCCTCCATCTTTCCCAGCATCAGGGTCTTTTCCAATGAGTCAGCTCTTCGCATCAGGTCGCCAAAGTATTGGGAGTTTCAGCTTCAACATTAGTCCTTCCAATGAACACCCAGGACTGATCTCCTTTAGAATGGACTGGTTGGATCTCCTTGCAGTCCATGGGACTCTCAAGAGCCTTGTCCAATACCACAGTTCAAAAACATCAATTCTTCGGTGCTCAGGTTTCTTTATAGTCCAACTCTCACATCCATACAAGCCTACTGGAAAACCATAGCTTTGACTAGATGGACCTTTGCTGACTAAGTAATATCTGTGCTTTTTAATATGCTGTCTAGGTTGGTCATAACCTTCCTTCCAAGGAGTAAGCATCTTTTCATTTCATGGCTGCAATCACCATCTGCAGTGATTTTGGAGGCCAAAATAATAAAGTCAGCCACTGTTTCCACTGTTTCCCCATCTATTCAACTTTTAACAGTTCCTAAGTGCTGGCAGGAAAAGACAAACTCTTATAAATAACACTGCTTACCTCAATGATTTCTATCAAAGGAGTAAAGAATGGTAGGGTGTGAGAAGAGTAGGAAACTAAAGAAGGGATAGTGGTATATACATGAAGTGTGGAAAAAATGGTACAGGTTGTTATAAACAAAATTATCCAAACAGGAAAGTCTCCTCACCATGTTGGAATCATTGATAAACAGTGGATCTAATCCCATTTTCATACTGAGAGATGTCCAAATTAATGATAGATACTTTGAGGAAAACAGTCAACAATTATTTGATAATAATATCAACTGGTTTTGTTATTATTATCAAAAGACAAATTATTTGATAATAACAAAATAATCAATAAATAATCAAATTATCCTTTAAAGTTCTTGATTATCAAAGTTAGTTCTATCAATCAGCAGCCAACATATCACAGGGACTTGATATCTCAGTTAAATCACACAATTTATATATTTCATTAATTGATTCTATTATTTTACAGACAACACTTTGAAATCATAGTCAGTTTATCAGGCAGCGTGAACACAAAGAAACACTGTTTACCTTCTCTCCCCTCAATAAAATTGCAGTTTTGTTTTCCTACAAAATTAACTTTGAATAGTAGCTCCCAAACTATTTTCTACTTCAACATACTTGCAAGATGCTCACAGCATGAACACAACATTCCCATGGATACTTACAAATTATTTTCAAAATTCCAAAACAATTATCTTAGGGTAAAAACACTACAGTAATACAAACTCATCACCATTGTAACATTTCCTGTGAAACAGTCAATGATATTATACCAATTATTTGTAATACCTTTTTTCCTCCCAGAGAGGAATATGAGGGACACTACGGAGATGATGTTATTAGATCTACAATATTTTATAAGAAAGTTATTTATAGAGCTCAGCATTTATTAGTAGTACTACATTGCTTTTAACATGTCTCACAGTTGATGTAGACAAACTGGTGTATCAAGAGGTCAAGGGTGATCTCCTTTAACATACTATGCATCCTGTAGCAATGCTCTCTTGCACCTTGTTCTATCCTTTCCTTGTAGGGTTTTAAATTCTCTTTTTTAATTTGCTTTTGTCCATCATAAAAATATTTGAGTATGATTTTTCTACCACTAAACAAATTTTATCTATTATGCCTTATTCAGCTGATACCACTTAAACTTTCTCAATACATTTCAGAAATCAGCTTTCTTGATTCCCACAACCTGACCCATTCCCCTTCTTATATAAATAGCTCTCTCAAAGATTAATTTAATTGACCTAAACTGCCAATGGCTTATTCTCTGTCCTTTATCTTTCAGCAACAATGGAAAATGTCAATCCTCCCCACTTCTTTTTTTTTTTTTTTCTTGGCTTTACTTTTCTGTTTTCTTTTTTTTTAATTTTAGTTTTTTATTTTTTAAATTTTAAAATCTTTAATTCTTACATGCATTCCCAAACATGAACCCCCCTCCCACCTCCCTCCCCATAACATCTTTCTGGGTCATCTCTGCCTTTAATAATGGCCTAGTACATCCTGTGCTTTCTTGATTTATTTAAGCCAGTTGGTTGTGTTCTCTCACATTCTTTGACTCTCTTTTCTCTCCCACCATTGCTTCTCCTCTGTATTATTTCCTGGGCAAGTTTAGTCAGTCATTTCTTCAACAATTACCTATATCTTACTGACTTCCAACTTTTTAAGACTTCTCTTTTTAAGATTCAATTGTCCAACTCTCATTTACTAATTATAAGCTTTGCATCTCTCATTTTGAAATGAAAGGGTATGAGATGGAAAACATTAATTTCGCCCTCCTGAATCTGAAGCTCCTTAGACCATGAACTGTGTCTTAATAATATTTGTATTTCTGATAGAACAAAATATTACCTAGTGCTTGGCAAACAACAAATAAACATTTGGACAAATCTACTACACAAAGGACTATATGATCTAAATTTATGATGTAAAGAATGCTATAAAGATGTTTAAGTAAGATAGATACTGGCACTCAGCATGAACTGAATAATACACACTTCTGAAATGTACCACTATTTACTAAAAGTGAGGAGAAAGGAAAATAATTCCAAAATGGAAGATATACTATGAGGAGGAAAAAGGTGTCAGCCTAGAAAACTGCACAGTATTAAATACTTCTGAGAAATGCTGGTACAAAAAATAAAAACAAACTTTCCCTCTTGGCCTATGAAACTGCTGAACTTGGCCTCTGCTCCTTATTCTATCTCTCCTTTGGGTCAGTTTACATTATCTGGTGATGATTCTTTTCTTTTTAATCCCTGGATGAGTCCTGCCTGCTAGTGCACAGATTTGGATATACTTTGGTAAACATTTGGAGCTCAGATATATAAAAACTTGATTTTAAAATTATTTCATTAATTTTAAAAATGAAAACACATATTGTAATTATTCTACATCCTGAAATCTCTACAACCTCTAAATATCTGACAGGATATCTGATGTGCTAAGAAGGTCCTGATGAGGCAGCTTTCTGCAAAATGTAGGGAAAGGTAATAGCCACAGACTTCTGTTTTGATAAGATAAATAAACATACCTCCTTCTTTTGTGTTTTATCAACAGGACCTCATCCCGTTTGGAACACTAGTATGTCTTCTGTAGGATTCTGGAAATATTTTACTAAATCTCTAACAGAATATTTAATAAAATATTTCCAGAATATTCCAGAAATATCATAAGAAATAGTCTGCTTTGTAAATGAAGTTAACAGTATACCTGATTTTTTGATATTAAAATACATTTAAAAGTACATTCATATGTTGAACAATTCCTACATCTAGCTTTCATTATAGAACTTTGCACTTTTGTGATTACTTTGTAAATGTCATGTTTTCTCAAGTCTTTCTTTTGTGTAGGCTCATGAGCAGAACAAATGACGTAGAAGCTCCTGGAAAAAGAGGAATTTTGACCATGGCAGAAAAAAAAAATACTCCTGATTAAAAACAAATTATGAAGAATTAACTAGAAAAATACATACACTATCAGTACTCCCTCCTGGATTCCATTATTAGAACAATAACGTGCTAAAAAGAAACATTACGCATTCATTCAACAAATATTTATTGAACATCTACTTAAAGAGATTTTGGGCTTTACTGGTGGCTGAGATGTTATAGAGTCTGCCTGCAATGTGGGAGACCCAGGTTTGATCCCTGGGTTGGGAAGATCCCTGGGGAAGGAAATGGCAACCCACTCCAGTATTCTTACCTGGAAAATTCCATGGACAGAATAGCCTGGTAGACTACAGTCCATGAGGTTGCAAAGAGTCAGATATGACTGAGTGACTAACACACTGAAATAGATTTTATTTTTCAAACATCAGTCCTATACAATAATTTAATGGTTATAAATATCTATGTTCCATATGTATTTCTATCTATGTGATTTTATTTTATTTTTTTAATTTATTTTTTATATGATTTTTAAAAAAAGTTGCTTTAACAAATTTTGATTTGTTTAAAACGTAATCTTCATGTAGTTACCAAAAACTAAACAACTAGTATCCATACACTCTGAACAGAATGGAAGCAGGTACACAAGACCAAAACTGGAACAAAATTATAAAATGTTCACCCATGTACCATATAAACTCAATTAATGTGATCATAAGGATAGATTACATTTCAAGAAATTTGGCCTTAGGAAATATTATTGGCATGTAATAATGCTTTGAAATAGAAATTTTCCCTCATAGTAGCCATCAGTCTAATTGTCTTGACATAAGAAACAAGCTTTATATCTTTTAAACTTATAATACTGCATAAATCCCTTCAGTTCCACACACTTGAATTTTCTTTGAAGAATAAATGCACCTCATTTTTAAGAGATGATTTTACTTATAAACAAAATGTATCTATAATTTTATGTAAATAAAAATCATGTATTCAGAAGAAAGTCCCTTTGCTTTGATTTGGTAACATGCATATTTCATGGATTCTACTTTCAACATTTAACCAAGAGATTTGATGTGATTATTTCAGTAACAATTCAATTCGAAATGTCAACTATGTTCAACATTTAAAAATTAATAGCCAAATCCCTTTAAAGATCAGAAACATTTGGTTCAGGCTTAGAATAATTCTACAGCTTTATGAATCTCCTCATGCATTGTTTGCATATTTTAAACTATTCTGAATAACGAGCTCATTAGTTCAAAGAATTTTGACATACAGCTGAACATATTGATTTTCATTGTTGTTGTTTAATCACTAAATCATGTCTAATTATTTTGCCACCCTATGGACTATAGCCCACCAGGATTCTCTGTCCATGAGATTTCCACAGGCAAGAATATAGGAGTGGGTTGCCATTTCCTTCTCCAGAGGATCTTCGTGATCAAGGCAACTCACATCTCCTACTTTGCAGGTGGATTCTTTATTACTATTACTTTTCATACCAGATATTTATTTTTGATTGACAGCAAAATTTTCAAACGCAAATGTACTTTACCTAAACTGTGAGTATATACATTTTGAATAGGTTATAGAGGTAAACAACTATAAAAATTGAGAATTTAATCAAGCCTTTTCTCCTTCTTATTTATTTGCTTTCTAGGAAAATAATAGTCATTAGTTAAAGGAGGAATCATGAAACAGCAATCATACGGAAGCAAATGTGAAGAAAGGGGGGTTGTATAGTCCTAAAAGCCTCCCTGAAAATAGAGATAATATTAACTCTGAGAATGAGCGGGGGAAATAAAAACACCTATTATGTAACTTAAAAAACACTGACTAGTGATCAGGCATTAGAAGAAATCTAGACTTCAATGATATTAATGAAGATATAATTATCTCTTAATGGCACTGAGAAAACTAGACAGAAACTTCTCTGGGCTATCAAGACTGTCTTGACAAAGTCTAAAATGATTTTGTTCAGTTATTATTCAAGAAACATGATTGTTGATGTTATACTATGTGCCGGCTACTATACAAGGTACTTAGAGAACAAAAATAGCCTCTGTCCTCTTGAAACGTACAGTTTAGTGGGGAATACAGGCTTAATCAAATACTGAGAATTGATATATAATTACAAACTAAGATACATGCTATGAAGGAACAGAAGCTGGCTCTGGAAGAGCAATTTGCCGGAAAAGAATCTGTCCAAGACTGTTGGGTGAAGGTGAATTTCTCTGCAAATCTGACAGAAGCACAACTATAATCATTGCTCATTTACTTACATATTTGGCTCAAGTCATGGTAAAATCTGATATTCGCATTGTGCCACAAATGGGTCTAAGAAATTGAGAATTTCATATGAGTTCACAGCTAAAGAAAAATAGAGCTAATTTCATGACAAAGTTACAAATTTCCTTCCTTGGATTTCTCTTTAAAGTCTCTAGGTGTATGCAGAAATTCAGTACCTGGACATCTACTTTCATAAGATGCTAGATTCAGAGCCAAGATTCTTTTACACATTAGAGTTCACACAGTGGTATTCCTTAAGCCCTTGTTCCTTCCATGTGTCCACAACCATCTGATATTTGCTTCCCTCTCTAACACCATTCACAATACCTCCACTGACACTCTGAATCAACTGGACCACTTATTGCTCCTTGGTTCCCAATTCATACTTCATTCCTTTTTTTTTTTTTTTCCTTACCAGCCATAGCAATGTTAAGCTTTGTCAGTAGTAGTTTACAAAGAATCACTGGAGAAGAAAGGGATTTTCACTCCTGTTTCCATGTGTTCTGGATTGTTTCTGTAAGGCATCTGGTTTATCTAACACATGTTCCAGCATTACACTCTACAGTGCCAGAAGCTTTCTTGTCCAGCACATGGGCTTCAATAGGATGGAGAGTTTTTTCAGCACCAGGCTCTTGCTGTGCACAGCAGCCAGGAGCAGCCAGCGTCTTCCCTCATGTTCCCCCAGGCAGTTTTCTACCTTCTAGTGAGACATTTGTTTATGAATACTTTTGTTTAACATCTTAGAGGGCAGATTTATGGCAAGTTTCACGGGGCAAACGTCCAGCAAGTTCCACTAACTTGCATCCCAGGTACCTCTCTGCCCTGGAGAGACTGATCCACATCCATGCCCTCTCCAGCAAGGTCTGATCTTTGTCACACAGGTACAGGGTTCAGCAAGCAGGAGGGATCTTATCAAGAGCTTTATTTCAGCTCTAGGAGTGCTGTTATATTTTGAACTGTGGTGCTGGAGAAGACTCTTGAGAGTCTCTTGGACAGCAAGGAGATCAAACCAGTCAATCCTAAAGGAGATCAACCCTGAACATTCATTGGAAGTACTGATGCTGAAGCTCCAACACTTTGGCCACCTAATGCGAAGAGACAACTCATTGGAAAAGACCCTGTTGCTAGGAAAGAATGAGGGCAGAAGAAGGGGGTGATAGATGGGATGGTTGATGGTATCACTCACTTAATGGGCATGAATTTGAGCAAACTCCAGGAGATAGTGAATGACAGGGAAGCCTGGTGTGCTGCAGTTCATGGGGTCACAAAGAGTCAGACATGACTGAGTGACTGAACAATAGGAGGGTGGTTATCCCTTATATCAGATATTCCTTTATCATTTTCATTTCTCTTTTCTTCTTACTAGACAATACCCTAGTTACTCGTATTTTGTTATAGTTATAACTTCCTATAGTTATAATTCCTCATAATCATTTTTTTCCTGTACAGTTTACTATGTGACTTCTGTCTCCTGATTGGACTCTGATACATCCATGACTGCCATATTTTCAATTCCTAAACATACTAGGATACACCACAACTACAAAATGTTTTATGTATCACTCTATCTTCCTGGAATACTCATCCTATATTATATGCATGTGTAATTTCCATTCAACCTTCAAAACATAGCCAAGAATACATTCTCTGGGAATTTTCATCTCCTTTCGTCTCCCTACTCCCTAAGGACTAAGGCTGAACTAGTATCTGTCTTTTCTTTACCCAATTATCCTATGACTATCTCTTTATGGTTATTACTGTGCTTCCATATAATTTTTGCTATACTTTACCTTCTCAACTAGATTAACAGCCTCTTGAGTGTGCCTTTTCAAGTCTATATTCCCAATACTCAGCTCAGTATATACAGCAATATTGAAGGCATTTAAAATTTTGTTAAATGAATAAATCCTGTTCTAACGTTGGCTTCTTCTCTTTGAGTATTATTTAACTGAATTCCAAGGATAGGCTACCTAAATCCCAGTCTTATTTCTTTCTACCTTCTCATCTCCATGTGCTTTTCCCATCTCCACTTACCACAAACATATAGTGGTACAGTTATTTCCATTTTAAACTTACCATATTATTCTTTCGGCATGTTTTCCAACTCAATCAGCATCCAGAAACAAAAGGATGGATCCTTTCTCAGATTACTGACCTGCTCAGGATATCTTCAATTTACAGAAAATAAGAAAAGAGCCTCTAGGACCAAAGCACAGACTTTGCATTTTGCATACTTGGATATAACCGTGTACTGAGGTAGTGTCAACTTCATCCAGTTCTCCACTTCAGTGCTGTTCCTTTGCCCTATTCTGAATCTCTTTTTAACTAAATTTTGATCTTAGAAGTACTGCTGGAAAGCAAACTTACATAATTCCATTCTGTCTAATTCCTGCTCCATATCCTTTTCTTCTCTACTCCCAAATTCACCTCCAACTATTCTGGAACCCACATTCCACATCCAACTCCTGTCACCCCACTTCCTGGTATTTGGGTTCCGAAAGAAAACTTTTTAACTTTCAATACGTCACTTAATTGTCTAATGTCTACTACCAAGATTCAGTAGTCTTCATTTTATTAGAATCTCTAATCCAACATCAGCTGCTTCTCTACTCCAGGGTTTCTGATCTTGGGTCTCCTAGCAAGGTTCTTGAGTTGAATGTTAACTGCTTTTCTTCTATAATTCAGGATGTTAGTTAATATATCATGTGGAATATATAATCCTTTATTAACAAAAAATTTGTGAACAAAAGAAGAAACTAATTGGGCTTTTTCCACCTGATGTCTGGGCCATCCAAATCTTTCACAAAATACCTTTGCTTAATTCTAGAAGGCATCCACACTGTTGTTAATCAAATATAAACTCATAATATGCATGCTCATTTGATGAAAATACATTATGTTCTGTATGTATACTGTGTAATACATTAGTTTCCCCAAATTATAAGCTACAGAGTATAGTAAGGTGCTTACTATAATAATTTTAGGTATTATTACTGATTCCATACCGGTTGTTTAACCTGTTTTCTCATCTATAATAAGAAAATACCATTTAATAGAGGATCAGATGATACATAAAAGTATTGGATTTAACATTTTGAATACAGGAAGTAATTAGTAAATATTAGCTCTTATTTTACTGTGAGTATGTTCTACACATTTGTCTATTTTATGGTGTTTAAAAAATTAATTTCAATAATCATGACTAGTTATTACAATCTAATTATTCTATTAATTATTTTTAGTCACATCTATACAGAACCTGGTGCTAAATTCTTGATCAGGAATAAAATTCTCAATAATCAAACTGTTAGAGTGAAAATATGAGGTTGATTTATATGCCCTAAGGGCTCAGACAGTAAAGAATCTGCCTTCAACGCAGAAGACCTGGCTTTACTCCCTAGGTCAAGAAGATCCCCTGGAGAAGGGAATTGCAATCCTCTCCAGCAATCTTGCATGGAGAATTCCATAGACAGAGGAGACTGGCGGGCTACAGTCCATGGGGTCACAAACAGTCACACACGACTGAGTATAGTTTTCAAAAATCATTAGATGAAAGGTGAGACCCTTCTGTATTTCCAAATAACAACTCTTGATGAGAATATACCTGAAATAATTTATTAATTTTAATGATTGAAAAGATAAAACCCTACACTAATGAAACATAGGAATTCCAGTGTGTGCTATATTTATCAAATTCTAAATGATTATCTTCCCCAAGAAGCAGGATAGCTCTCAGGTGTCTGAGTTTTGCTTTCAAATGAAACTATCTGGAATGCAAGAGAAAGAAATGTGTTCTCCTTTGAGACAGCTGGCTTTATTTTGCATACTTATCATTATAAAGAAAAGTTATTTGAGAGGAAAAATTTGATTCTCAGATAACAGGTTCAATGACTGAAAATCAGATATGCAGAGGTGTTTATTTGCTTGCCTCTCTTCTGGGGTCCTCTCTTTTTTCAGACAGCCATGCAAACAATACTCTACTTATTTTCCATGTGCTTCACTTTTGTATATTTTACTCAAGGCTTATCTTTTTTTTAAATTTCCAATACTGTGTTTGATCTAAAGACTCCACTGTTCAAACAGAGGTAATTACCCCTCACAGAATGAAAACCTCAAGCTCTTGATGTCAGTTTTCAGTTAAGATCAGAAAGACATTTTCTCTCAAGTTGTATTCTCAAGCTTTAGTGATTTTGAGAAATCATTTTGAATATGAAAATATAAAAACAATCTTACTGATGTCATTAAGAAGACTTGCCCAAACTACCTTGATTAGTTTACTCTTTAAATCAGTAGAACTTTTCCTTAAGTGATTTTTTTAAAGTCCAGTTGCAGGCTAAAAATGATGAAGAATCTCACTATGTGATTTGTTTGGTCCATCATATAAGAAAAAATAAACTATTGATTTAATTAAGGATATAAAAACTATTCCTGCTAATTAGAATATTTACATTAAGAACAATGATTAAAGTATTTTGTAAATTTCCTACTCTTAAGCACATTATAGTTGCTAATGTATATTTCAAATAAAAACTATATGTGAGTTTATATTCATATATTATGTTATTTATAAGCATACATATATTTGTATACATGTATGGTAATGTTTTAAAGAACATATACAGATTACTGACCTTTAGAATGATAGTCAAAATCATTACCAAATTTTTTGCTGCAATGCATGTTAATGCTAAAAGTTATTCTAATTTTCTTACAACTAAAATGTTGTAAAATATTGTTTAAATTAAAATAGGAAATCAATGAAAAAGTCAATATCATTATTTAGGAAAAATGAGAGTACAACAAATTATAAGTATTAGAACAGACTAAAATTAGATAACTACTCTCACTTTTTCTATGGGGATAAAAATATTGGTGCTAACCAATGATAAAGGATCAGAGTCTAAATAAAGGCTGTATTACAAGACTGCTCAATTTTCCATTTCATTCTAAGAAATAAGGCAAGAGGTTCTTTCATGCCTGAAGTAAATGAGACAATTAATGTCTAACTCAGCAATAAACAATAGTCAAAAATATCCTGCTCTTATATATGTATTAGGGATATTTGCTTTCTAACCCTCCAAATTACTACGTGACTGTTGAGACAGATGCTTATACAGATAATTAATGACTCTCAATATGTTAACCCTCCTGATATTTTCATCTTCAATATTTTCCTCACATAATGACTCTGAGCTTTGTCATGTGATTTGCTTTGAACAATGTGACATCATTAAACATGACCTAAACAGAAGCTTAAAATGTCCTTTCACATTGGGGCTTGTCCTTCTGGAACACTGTCACTATCGTACAGTCTTCTTGAGGAAAAAAGACCACAGGAAGACAAAGAACCAGACATCCCAGCCTCCTCAGCTGAGCATAGTTCCCAGGTGACCTGCCTGATGTTTGCAGCTACAGGAGTGAACTCAGGAAAGTCAAGCAATATATGACTGACACAAGAGTCTATCCCTCACAACTCCATTATGCAGGAAGAAAAAGTGGGAGGACAGTTAAAAACAATTGTGACTGAAGTATCCTGGGCTTTCAGTTGAAAGGTAAGGTGTTTATAAAGTAAAATCAAACAGAAGCTTTTATTATTTTCCATTTTAATGTTTATAGTTCATACCTGTATGCACTGTTTATAATAGCCAGGACATGGAAGCAACCTAGATGTCCATCAGCAGATGAATGGATAAGAAAGCTGTGGTACATATACACAATGGAGTATTACTCAGCCATTAAAAAGAATACATTTGAATCAGTTCTAATGAGGTGGATGAAACTGGAGCCTATTATATAGAGTGAAGGAAGTCAGAAAGAAAAACACCAATACATTATACTAATGCATATATATGGAATTTAGAAAGATGGTAATGATAATCCTGTATGTGAGACAGCAAAAGAGATGCAGATGTATAGAACAGTCTTTTGGACTCCGTGGGAGAGGGCGAAGATGGGATGATTTGGGACAATGGCATTGAAACATGTATAATATCATATATGAAACGAATCGCCAGTCCAGGTTTGATGCATGATACTGGATGCTTGGGGCTGGTGCACTGAGACGACCCAGAGGGATGGTTCGGGGAGGGAGGAGGGAGGGGGGTTCAGGATGGGGAACACGTGTATACCTGTGGCAGATTCATGTTGATGTATGGCAAAACCAATACAATATTGTAAAGTAATTAACCTCTAATTAAAATAAATAAATTTATTTAAAAAAAAGAATACATGAATTGATTAGGTAACTTCCTACAATTTCATATCTTTGAACAAGGCAATAAATAGGGATAGTAACACCATATATCCCTTTTTATCCTTATAATATTTCCTCACATATCCTTTTTAGAAGTATATCTATTATTCTAGCTGAGCTATTTAAAATCCTAAAAAATTACACAGTTAGTGTGCTGCACTCAGCATGGCAGCAAATTTGGAAAACTCAGTAGTGGTCACAGAAATGAACAAAGTCAGTTTTCATTTCAATCCAAAAGAAGAACAATGCCAAAGAATATCCAAACTATAGTCCAGTTGTGCTCATTTCACATGCTAGCATGTTAATGCTCAAAATCCTTCAAGCTACGTTTCAGCAGTATATGAGCCAAGAACTTCCAGATGTACAAGCTGGGTTTAGAAATGGTAGAAGAACTAGAGATCAACTTGCCAACATTCGTTGGATCATGGAGAAAGCAAGGACATTCCAGTAAAACACATCTACTTCTACTTCTGCTTCACTGATTACGCTAAATGACTGTGTCAGTTCAGTTCAGTTCAGTCGCTCAGTCATGTTGGATTCTTTGCGACCCCATGAACCGCAGCACGCAAGGCCTCCCTGTCCATCACCAACTCCCGGAATTCACTCAGACTCATGTCCATCGAGTCCGTGATGCCATCCAGCCATCTCATCCTCTGTCGTCCCCTTCTCCTCCTGCCCCCAATCCCTCCCAGCATCAGAGTCTTTTCCAGTGAGTCAACTCTTCGCATGAGGTGGCCAAAGTACTGGAGTTTCAGCTTTAGCATCATTCCCTCCAAAGAAATCCCAGGGCTGATCTCCTTCAGAATGGACTGGTTGGATCTCCTTGCAGGCCAAGGGACTCTCAAGAGTCTTCTCCAACACCACACTTCAAAAGCATCAATTCTTCGGCGCTCAGCCTTCTTCACAGTCCAACACTCACATCCATACATGACCACAGGAAAAACCATAGCCTTGACTAGACGGACCTTAGTCAGCAAAGTAATGTCTCTGCTTTTGAATATACTATCTAGGTTGGTCATAACTTTTCTTCCAAGGAGTAAGAGTCTTTTAATTTCATGGCTGCAGTCACCATCTGCAGTGATTTTGAAGCCCCCAAAAATAAAGTCTGACACTGTTTCCACTGTTTCCCCATCTATTTCCCACGAAGTGATGGGACTGGATGCCATGATCTTTGTTTTCTGAATGTTGAGCTTTAGGCCAACTTTTTCGCTCTCCTCTTTCACTTTCATCAAGAGGCTTTTTAGTTCCTCTTCACTTTCTGCCATAAGGGTGGTGTCATCTGCATATTTGAGGTTATTGATATTTCTCCCAAACTGTGGAAAATTCTTAAGAGTTTGGAATACCAGAGTATCTTACCTGTCTCCTGAGAAATCTGCATTCAGGTCAAGACACAACAGGTAGAACATTACATGAAACAACAGACTGGGTTCAAAATTGGGAAAGGAATATGTCAAGGCTGAATGTTGTCACTCTGCTTATTTAAAATATATTCAAAATACATACTGCAAAATGCTGTGCTGGGTGAATCACAAGCTAGAATAAAGGTTGCTGGAAGAAATATCAACAACCTCAGCTAAGCAGATGATTACATTTTAATGGCAGAAAGTGAGAGGAACTAAAGAGCCTCTTGATGAGGGTGAAAGAGGAGAGTGGAAAAAGCTTGCTTAAAAATCAATATTGAAAAAACTAAGATTATGGCATACAGTCCCATTACTTCATGGCAAAAAAGTGAAAGCAGTGACAGATTTCTCTTCTTGGGCTTCAAAATCACTGCGGATGGCAAATGGAGACATGAAATTAGAAGATGCTTGCTCCTTAGAAGAAAAGCTATGACATACATAGATAGTGTATTAAAAAGCAGAGTCATCAATTTGCTGACAAGTTCTGTATAGTCAAAGCCCTGGGTTTTCCAACTGGCATGTACGGATGTGAGAATGGTATCATAAAGAATGCTGAGCACCAAAGAACTGAGGCCTTTCAATTGTGGTGCTGTAGAAGAATCTTTCAGAGAAGGCAATGGCAATCCACTCCAGTACTCTTGCCTTGAAAATCCCATGGATGGAGGAACCTGGTAGGCTGCAGTCCAGGGGGTTGTGGAGAGTTGGACATGATTAAGCGACTTCACTTTCACTTTTCACTTTCATGCATTGGAGAAGGAAATGGCAACCCACTCCAGTGTTCTTGCCTGGAGAATCCCAGGGGCAGGAAAGCCTGGTGGGCTGCCATCTATGGGGTCACACAGAGTAGGACACCACTGATGTGACTTAGCAGCAGCAGCAGCAGAACAAGAATCTTTAAGAGTCCCTTGGACTGCAAGGAAATCAAACCAGTCAATCCTAATGGAAATCAGCCCTGAACATTCATTGGCATCTGCTCAGCAGTCAGTGGTGAGCAGCCCAGAGGAGATACCTTATGTCCAAGGTCAGTAGCGGTGGCCATGAGGAGATACCCAATGTCCAAAGTAAGAGAAACCCCAGTAAGATGGTAGGCACTGAGAGAGGTCATCAGAGGACAGATAGACTGAAACCACAGTCACAGAAACTAGCCAATCTAATCACAAGGACCACAGCCTTGTCTAACTCAATGTAACTGAGCCATGCCATGTAGGGCCACCCAAGACGGATGAGTCATGGTGGAGAGTTCTGACAAAATGTGGTCCACTGGAAAAGGGAATGGCAAACCATTTTAGTATTCTTGCCTTAAGAATCCCATGAACAGTAGGAAAAGGCAAAAAGATAGGACACTGAAAGATGAACTCCTCGGGTCGGAAGGTGCCCAATATGCTACTGGAGATGAGTGAACTAATTCCACAAAGAATGAAGGGATGGCACCAAAGGAAAAACAACACGCAGTTGTGGATGTGACTGGTGACAGAAGCAAGGTCCGATGCTGTAAGAGAAATATTGCATAGAAACCTGGAATGTTAGGTCCATGAATCAAGGCAAGTTGGAAGTGGTCAAACAGGAGATGGCAAGGGTGAATGTCGACGTTTTAGGAATCAGAGAACTAAAATGGACTGGAATGGGTGGATTTAATTCAGATTACCGTCATATCTACTACTATGGGTGAGAATCCCTTAGAAGAAATGGAGTAGCCATCAGTCAACAAAAGAGTCTTAAATGCAGTAGTTAGATGCAATCTCAAAAATGATAGAATGATCTCTGTTTTTTTCCAAGGTAAACCATTCAATATCACAGTAGTCCAAGTCTATGCTGTAACCAGTAATGAAGAAGATGCTGAAGTTGAATGGTTCTAGGAAGACCTACAAGACCTTTTAGAACTACACCCCCAAAAGATGTCCTTTTAATTAAATGGGGCTGGAATGCAAAAGTAGGAAGTCAAGAAACACCTAGAGTAACAGGAAAATTTGGCCTTGGAGTACAGAATGAAGCAGGGCAAAGGCTAATAGAGTTTTGCCAAGAGAACGCAATGCTCATAGCAAACACACTCTTCCAACAACACAAGAGAAGACTCTACACATGGACATCACCAGATGGCCAATGCTGAAACCAGACTGATTACATTCTTTGCAGCCAAAGATGGAGAATCTCTATACAGTCAGCAAAAACAAAACCGGGAGTTGACAGTGGCTCAGATCATGAACTCCTTATTGTCAAATCAGACTTAAATAGAAGAAAGCAGGGAAAACTACTAGACCATTAAGGTATGACCTAAATCAAATAACTTATGATTGTACAGTGGGAGTGAGAAATAGATTCAAGGGATTAGATCTGACAGACAGAGTGGCTGAAGATCTAAAGATGGAGGTTCATGACATTGTACAGGAGACAGGGATCAGGACCATATCCAAGAAAAAGAAATGCAAAGAGGCAAACGGGTTGCCTGAGGAGGTCTCACAAATAGCTTTGAAGAGAAGAAAAGCCAAAAGCAAAGGAGAAAAGGAAAGATATACCCATTTGAATGTAGAGGTTCAAAGAATAGCAAGGAAAGATAAGAAAGCCTTCCTCAGTAATCAGTGCAAAGAAAAGGAGGAAAACAATAGAACGGGAAGGACTAGAGATCTCTTCAAGAAAATTAGAGATACCAGGGGAACATTTCATGTGAAGATGGGCTCAATAAAGGACAGAAATGGTATGGACATAACAGAAGCAGAAGATAGTAAGAAGAAGTGGCAAGAATACACAGAAGAACTATATAAAAAATATCTTCACACCCAGATAATCATGATGGTGTGATCACTCACCTAGAGCCAGACATCCTGGAATGTCAAGTGGGCCTTAGGAGGCATCACTACAAACAAAGCTAGTGGAGGTAACGGAATTCCAGTTGAGCTATTTCAAATCCTGAAGGATGATGCTGTGAAAGTACTGCACTCAATATGCCAGCAAATTTGGAAAACTCAGCAGTGGGCACAGGACTGGAAAAGGTCAGTATTCATCCCAATCCCAAAGAAAGACAATGCCAAAGAATGATTAAACTACTGCACAACTGCACTCATCTCACACGCTAGTAAAATGATGCCCAAAATTCTCCAAGCCAGGCTTCAGCATTACGTGAATTGTGAACTTCCAGATGTTCAAGCTGGTTTTAGAAAAGGCAGAGGAACCAGACATCAAATTGCCAGCATCTGCTGGATCATCAAAAAAGCAAGAGAGTTCCAGAAAAACATCTATTTTTGCTTTATTGACCATGCCAAAGCCTTTGACTGTGTGGATCTCAGTAAACTGGGGAAGATTCTGAAAGACATGGGAATACCAGACCACCTGACCTGCCTCTTGAGAAATCTGTGATTTGTTAGAACTAGACATGGAAAAACAGACTGGTTCCAAATAGGAAAAGGAATATGTCAAGGCTGTGTATTGGTACCCTGCCTATTTACCTTCTGTGCACAGTACATTATGAGAATTGCTGGGATGGAGGAAGCACAAGCTGGAATCAAGATTCCCAGAAGAAATATCAATAACCACATATATGCAGATGACACTATCCTTATGGCAGAAGTAAAGAAGAACTAAAGATCCTCTTGATGAAAGTGAAAGAGGAGAGTGAAAAATTTGGCTTAAAGCTCAACATTCAGAAAACTAAGATAGTGGCATCCGGTACAATCACTTCCTGGCAAATAGATGGGGAAACAGTGGAAACAGTGGCAGACTTTATTTTGGGGGCTCCAAAATCACTGCAGATGATGACTGCAACCATGAAATTAAAAGACACTTACTCCTTGGAAGGAAAGTTATATCAACCTAGACAGTATATTAAAAAGTAGAGATATTACTTTGCCAACAAAGGTCCATGTAGTCACAGCTATGGCTTTTCCAGTACTCATGTATAGATGTGAGAGTTGGACTCTAAAGAAAGCTGAGCACAAAAGAATTGGTGCTTTTGAGCTGTGGTGTTGGAGAAGACTCTTGAGAGTCCCTTCGACTGCAAGGAGATCCAACTGATCCTGAGTGTTCACTGAAAGGACTGATGTTGAACCTGAAACTCCTATACTTTGGCCACCTGATACGAAGAGCTGACTTATTTGAAAAGACCCTTATGCTGGGAATGATTGAAGGCAGGAAGAGAAGGGGAATGCAGAGGATGAGACGGTTGTATGGCATCACTGACTCAATGGCGATGAGTTGAGTAGACTCCAGGAGTTGGTGATGGACAGGGAGGCCTGGAGTGCTGTGGTCCATGGGTTCCCAAAGAGTTGGACATGACTGAGCAACTGAACTGAACTGAACTGACTTAATATTCATTAGAAGAATTGATGCTGAAGCTGAAACTCCAGTATGTTGGCCATCTAATACAAAGAGCTGTTTCACTGGAAAAGGCCCTAATGTTTGGAAATTTGAATGCAAGAGAAGAGGGTAGCAGAGGATGATATGGTTAGACAGTATCACTGACACAATGGTTGAACTGGAGCAAATTCTAGGAGATAATCAAGTACAGAGAAGCCTGGCTTGCTGCATTCTATGTAGTTGCAGTGTCAGCTGTGACTTGGTGACTGAACAACGACAACAACATATATTAATATGATTTACCTACAAGAAGCAAGAGAACTTGTGGCAGTTGTGGTGGTGATAGAAGGAGGCAAAATTACAGGTACTATGTGTCATGTCTTATGATAAATGTCCTAATCATACCAAATAACAGACCTATGAGGAAAGAAAGAACTTTTAACAAATTATTAGCTTAACAATTTTTATTTAGAATTTTTATTAAAACAATTGACTTACAATATTATATAGTTTCAGGTATTCTACATAGTGATTTGATATTTTTATACATTATGAAACAATCACAAGTCTAGTTACCATCTATCACCAAAGTTATTATGATATTATTGATTATATTCCTTACACTATACAGTAATCCCGATGACATTTATTTTATAACTAGAATTTTGTGTCTCTTAATATTCCTTACCTACTTCACCATCTTCACATCCGTCTCCACTATGGTGACCACCAATTTGTTCTCTTTATCTGTAAGTCAGGTTTTGTTGTTTGTTCCTTTGTTTTGGTTTTAAACTCCACATATAAGTGTAATCATACAGTATTTGGCTTTCTCTAACTTGTTTCATAATACCCACTAGGTCCATCCATTTTATCACAAACAGAATGATTTATTTTTCATGGCTGAGTAATATTTAATTGTGTATATGTACATCTTCTCTATCCATTCAACTACAGATGCCCATTTAAATGTATATAGATGGATATTTAGGTTGCTTCAATATCTTAGCTATTATAAATATCTGCAATGAATACTGAAGTGCATATATCTTTTTGAATTAGTGTTTTTCTCTTTAGCTAACTAACCTGATATGGAATTGGTGGACTGTACAGTAGTTTTATTTTTACTTCTTGAAGAACTTTCATATTGCTTTCCATAGTGAATGTACCAATTTACACTTCTATCAACAGTGCACAAGGGTTGTCTTTTCTCTACATCTTTATCAATGCTTGATATTTCTTATTATTTATTTTTTGATATTAGCCATGACAACAGGCGTGAGATAGTATCTCATTCTGATTTTGATGTGCATTTCCCTGATAATTAGTGATGTTGAGCCATCTGTATGTCTTCTTTGGAAAAATATCCATTTCCTCTACCAACTTTTCATCAAATGGTTTATTTTTGATATTGACATATGTTTTTAATAAATTTTGAATATAAGCCCTTATCTGACATATCATTTGCAAATATCTTCTCCCATTCACTACACAATCTTTTCATTTTGTTGATGAAATTTAATCCAATTATATTTAAGTGATTATTGCTAGGTGTGTCTTATTGCCACTTCCTTAATTGTTTGTTTCTGGTTTTATTTGTTTTTGAAAGTATTTCTCTGTTGCTGTCTTCTTCTCTCAGTCTCTCTCATTGTGGTTTGATGATTTTCTTTAGCTTTGTGATTGGGTTCTTTCTCTTTATTTTCATGTACCTATTACACGTTTTTGGTTACCATGAGGTTCATATATATCATCATATACATATATGATGTTGAAGCTGACAGTCACTGAAGTTTGAATACAGCCTAAAAGCACCTTTTTACTCCCCATCTTTCGTTTTCTGTTTTTGACATAGTTTACATATTTTTAAATATATAACTTCTCATTGAAAATATTTTACTACTTTTGTCTACTACCTTTCATACAAAAGTTTAAACTGACTGATTTACCGCCTTTACTGTATACATTTGCCTTTAACAGTGAGATTTTTTTCTCTCATGTATTTTCTTATTACTAGCAATGGGCTTTTGTTTTCTTCTCTTAAACGAGATCCTTTAGTATTTTTTGCAAGACCAGTTTCAGTTCAGTTCAGTCGCTCAGTTGTGTCCGACTCTTCACTTTCAAGACCAGTTTCAGTGGCAATGAACTCCTTTAGTTTTCACTTATCAGGGAAACTTTTTATCTGTCCTTCAATTCTGAATGATAACCTTGCTGAGTAAAGTATTCTTGTTTATAAATTTTTCCTTTTCATCACTTTAAATATATCATTCTGCTCTCTTCTTTTCTGCAAAGTTTCTGCTGAAAAATCAACAAATAACCTTAATGAAGGTTTCCTTATATAAGACTAGTGCTTTTCTCTTGCTGCCTTTAAAATTCTCTCTTTAACTTTTGCCATTTTAATTACAGGCATTCTTGTGAATCTCTTTAGGTCCACCTTGAGACTCCCTGTGTTTCCTGGATCTGAATATCTGTTTCCTTCCCCAGGTTAAAGGAATTTTCAGGCATTCTTTCTTTTCTTTTCTTTCTTTTTTTTTTTTTTTAAATTTTCAGGCATTGTTTCTTTAAATAAATTTTCTGTCCCTTTCTTGCTCTTTTCTCCTCTGGGACCCCTACAATGCAAACATCAGGACACTTGATGTTATCCCAAAGATTCCTTAAAAGTATCTTCCTTTTTAAAATATTCTGTTTTCTTTCACCCGGTGGGTGATTTCCACTATTGTCTTCCAGATTACTGACTCATTCTTCTGTATCATTCAATCTTCTGTTGACTCCCTCCGTATATTTTATTTCCTGTACTGCATTCTTCAGCTCTCATTGGGTCTTCTTGTATTTTTCATCTCTTTGATGAATTTCTCACAATGTTCCTCCATTCTTCTCCTGAGTTCAAGGAGCATCTTAAAAGTGTTTTTTACATTTAAATTTATTTATTTAGTTTTGCCTGTACTGGGTCTTCACTGCTCTGTGAGGGCTTTCTCTATTTGTGGCATCTGGGGGCTACTCTCTGGCAGTGGTGTATATGTTTCTCATTGCAGTGGCTTCTTTTGTTGCAGAACAGGGGCTCTAGGACATGTAGGCTTCAGTAGCTGTGGCTTGTGGGCTTAGATGCCTCGCAGCATGTGGGATCTTCCAGGACCAAGGGTTGAACCCGTGTCTTGTGTTTTGTCAGACAAATTCTTAATCCCAGACCACCAGGGAAGCCCACTGAGGAGGAATTTAATGACCACTTTGTGGGACTCTTATCAGGTGAAATACGTATTTCAGTTTCATCCAGTTTTTATCTGGGGCTTTATATATTTTGGGGGGGAACATATTCCTCTGTCTACTCATATTGTTTTGACTTTCTGTGCTTGTTTCTATGAATTAGGAAAAATAAGTCCCTCTCTTAGCCTTACAGGTGTGGTCTTGTGTAGCAGCATCCCCTTTGAAGACTGTGTGTGTCAGGAAGCTTCGGAAGGCCAGATGGAGCTAGAGTGGAGCATAATCTTGATGGGTAGTCTTGAGAAGCTCAATGCTGGATCCACCTGGAAAGACAACTGTAGCTAAGGTGGATGGAGGCTGAGGATGTCCCAGGGCACACTGATGGCTGGATCATTTATAAGAAGGACTTTTAATGTTCCCATTTTACAGAGAAACTGGAGGCCATAGAATTTGGTTGAGTTGGCTAAGATTACACACCAAGTAAACGGAGAAATCAGGTTGCATAGGCTGACTCCACGTTTATTAATAACACCGCAGGCAAAGTTTTCAACAACTTTGCTAAAATACTTCCATTCTTTTTACATTCATCTGCAACAACTGTGTGAAGGCTGAGTCCATGTTCAAGTGATTCCTCTTTCTTAAACAGCAGTAGTAAAAATCTATCTAGACATTTTCCCACTTCTGAGAAGGTGCTATGCAATACAAGAGGCCAAAAACCAATAAGAAGTAATGAGACTTAGGAGCACAAACATCTCCAAATTGAGAGAGGTCAAACTAGAAGACCTAGTTGTCTCACCTCTTGTGATAGTGCTTCTATGAGGTATCATGTGATAGTGACGAAAGAAAGCATTTGTGAGAATGTTTAAATGGAAGAAGGAGATTTTATCTATCAGTATGTAAGAATGACAAATCTAGGGTCAGCATATACTTTGTTATCTAAAGCACACTAACTGAGAACGAAAGAGCACTACTAATACACAAATTGGAATGACAGGTGCTAATTTGATTACGCAACAGCTAAATGGATTTAAGGTAGTTCTGAGATTCTGAATCATTTATTTCAGTGACTATATCACTCATTGTGAAATGAATAACATCTCCAAATATTTGTATGAAGTATTGATCTCAATTTTCCCTAAATAATTGAGGTACTGGAAGGTTACAGTTGTATGAAATGTATTTTGTGTAAGAATGAGTTAACAATTCCAGGAAAATTGCACAAGTACATAACATTTTAAATTGCACAGAAAATTAAATAAATTTGCAAATTAAAATACCATATTTAATTATGTCATATCAAAACTTTCCTAAGTTAAATACAAAATTGATTTTTCTAGGATTGCTCCATTCTTAACCCTCACTGTAGTTTTAAGTACTATACATTTCATTATTGTCATCCCTTAGGAAATATATAATTTTATTTAAAAATAGAGAAATCAAAGAAATGCTAAAGGAAAAAGTTCAGAATGCTATATAACATAATTATTGTTTGGAAAAAGTTCATGCATGATTTATTATTAGAAAAAATTATTTTCAAGTATTTTATAAGGAAATAGATGCCTAGAGGACAATTTTTCTCCAACATTACATTTTATCCAACTACTCTTAATGTCTCTTACCACACTCAAGCACTGAGCTGTTCATTTTAGTGTCAGCTGGCAAACCCTTGTGTATTTCCAGATGAATCTAATTCCTGAAAGATTATAAACCTTTCTAAAAATTAATGACCCAGGCAAAAGTCCCTCTATAAACAAACCATTTCTACTCATGAATCTTAATTAGTAAAGGTTTTTTTTAAGCTAAGATTTCCCAAGTTCCCTCTATGGATGAGGAATATCCTGTTATTCTTAGCAACTGCATCGTAATACATTTGCAACACTCCTAGAACTTAAATAAGGTAGGCTATATAAAAGCCCATGTTCTCAAATTTTAATGTGAGTAAGAATCACTTGGGAAGTTGGTTAAAAATGCATATCCCTAGCCTACATCCTCAGAGGTTCAGGGTCAGTAGGATCTGGCTAAGACACAGGAACTTGCATTTTTAATAAGTAGTCAAGTCATTCTAATGAAGATTGCTCTAGAGTGCATCTCTGATCTGGGGCTTTTTGAGAGATAGCCTGCAACATTTCATAGGAGATAAGTAAATTAAATGTGTCAATCCAGTTCACATTCAACTATTTAGAATCAAATAAGGATATATAATATAAATTCAGTTTTTTTCAAAAACACAGCTGATCAGAATTATCCTCGTTATTTCCCAAAGAAGGACATAAAAACATAATAACAAATAAGAAAAACGGTAGAGAGGGCAATGAGAGGAGGTAAAAATCTCATTATCCTTGGAAAGATTTACTGAGAAAGAAAAACAACCCACAACAACGATTCAGTTACAGTGAAAGGTGGAAATTTTAAATACAGACTCGCATGAACACATACATCCATATGTAAACAGAGGCTTATTATAGACTGACATATCCTTCTTGAATAAATGACAAAGAAAAGAAAATATATCATATAATATAGGTGAAATAAAATTATAAGTATCAAGTTAAAATTAGACAATTATTTCATTTTTCTGAGAATAATGCACCATTTTTAAAGTTTATTTTTCTTGGCCATGCCACAAAGCATGCAAGATCTTAGTTCCCTGACCAGTGGACCCTTGCCCCCTGCACTGGAAGCATGGAATTTAATCACTGGACCACCAGATAAGTTCCAATAACATATCTTTCTGAAGTACTAATTAGAAGAAATATTCCTTTCACATTGTCCATAATTATTAGCTTCAAGATGTTTTTCAAAATAATATTCAAATTTTCACTCTCATTTTCATATATGACATACCTACTTATAAAATGAACATTTATTCCACCCCTTATTTAAGCAGTTACTTAGACCAGTTTACTATTTTGTTTTATCTTACAGCATTATATTTTGATGCATTGATTTGTTTTAAAGAGAAAATAAATGAAGCTACAATAAAAATGCTGTCTTTTAAGCTAAGTAGTCTTTTCTATATACAATATTTATTTTCAGTAGCTTCATTACAACTGTGCATCTGTGAATAAAAGAAGGCATCTGGAAACCCAGTTTTAGCCATCCAAGTAAGAAATTATTCTAAAGGAACACTGAAATTGCAGATGCTGATGCAGTCTCTTTTTAGGAGATTCAGGTATTAGCAATTTTCTTCATTTGTGTTCTGTTACCAAATCATTATATCAGAAACTGCTGCTTTCACTGTCAATATGTTTGGCTGTTTGTTTCCACACCCCCCCCCCCCCATCTATTAGTTGCTTAGAATTTTGTCATATCATGTCAAGTGAGCCACTTAGGAACTGGTTACCACCTAGCCATGACTGACACAGAGTGGGCAGAAAGGTGCCCACTGAATTTGAAGTCCCAGCCCCAACTATCTAGGTTAGGTGAAACATAAAGGCAGATCAGGGTTTTTTCAATCCTGCAAATTACATAATTCGAGGTTTCCTTTAAGATAAAGTCACCAGGGCCTGGGCAGGGGCCCGTGAAAATGAGGGACCCTAAAACTTAAACTTTGGTAGCTACATAGCAAATCTGCCTCTGGAGAGTCTCATAGAATTCTCCACGATGATAAATCTAAAGTGGAAGGCACAATGTCTGCCCAACCTACATTGCCAGATTAACGTAAGTGGTCTAAATAACACATGAAAAGGCACTGAGTGTCTTGCAAATGCAAGTTGCTTAGGAAGTAGTAGCTCAGTATTAAGGCTGATTGGGGCTAGTACCCTGAATCCAGGCTACTTGGAAAGTGCCCACTTTTGCACAGTTTTTCAGGGTTCTTGGCTGCTTACTCTCCATGGTCTCCATGGATTTCAATATTGCTTCACTGACTAATCAGTTCCAGGTAAATCACTTTAGTAATCATTTATTAGGTGCCTACTCTGGTCAAGAAACTACTTCCTATCGTCATTATTCTGGAGTTTGCAGGCTGTTCACTGTGACTAATGGATAGAATATAAGATACATGAAATCATGAATGGCCTTATAGCCGAACTATTACTTTTGGAATATATCATCTGCTATGTTTGATTATATATAAGCCCATAGCCAGACGACAATCTCGAATAATATCAGAGTATCTAGGAGGAGAGGCCCAAGTATCAGTAAAACTTTCCAACTAACTCCATTGGGAAGCCAGGCTTGAGAACCTTTAACTGTTTTAGTGAACTTTACTGGATTAAGAATTACTGGGAGGAAGATCACTCCCAGTAACTTTGGGGTGCCACATCTAATACTCAGTAAGCTTCAAGAATATTAATTCCTAGGCATCACCGCAGACTTTTTGGTGTCATGGCTTTAGGTTGGATAGGGCCAAGGGATACTTATTTTCAAAAAGTATTCTGATGTAGGTAACAAGCATATCAGACTTCCTATAACTTGTATATCACTCAGATGACACAAAGCGTGCAGTGCCTTGAATTACAATTGTTATGTACATTTTTATCTCTTCCACAAAACAGCAGTTGCTGAGGGCAAGGACCAGGACTTTAGCACCAGAAATCTTGGCCATACATCAACACACACACCATAGTTCTTTAAAGATTTAATAAGTATTTTTATGTTCAATTTATCAGAGAAAAAGAAGGTAGCTCTTTAGTGAAATGGAATTTTCAAATTCCACAGGTCCCAGTGGCCATTTTTAAGGTATACTGTGAGCAGAAATAAAATTATTCACACTATTTAGTGATACACAAATGAGTAATATATAGCTTATTAATTGTTTCACAGGTTGCTTCCAGTAGGGTATTGCCATTCTTAATTCCACAGTTCTCAAAGGGTCCTGACAAGCTTATCTGAAATAGTATCACAGGACATGTTTCCAAGATAAACTTATTCTTTCTGACAAGATCTATATTTTCAATCAATAGAAGTCTCATTCAAAGGATTCTTCACACCACAGCTAAGTAAATTCAAGTTCTATATTAGTACATAAATTTATTGAGTAAATTCCAAGGTTATGCTGAGGATCACATGTTTAAGTCTACTTTATTCCTAAAAAGTCAGGCTGAAATATAGAATGCAGATGCCTTCATGGTAAAGTTCTCTGCATGGGGAGGACCCAACAAATAAATAGGCATCCTTTTGTTTCTAAGGCTGTGAAAAGTTACAAATATACAAAGAAACATAAAAAGCAGCAGCTATCAGAGACTGTATTGGTACTCAAAATAATACTAATAAATATTGGTCTCATAGTCATATAGTTTCAGAATTGGGCATTAAGGGCTTCCCTGGTAGCTCAGCTGGTACAGAAGCCACCTGCAATTCACAAGACCCCGGTTCAATTCCTGGGTCAGGAATTTCCCCTGGAGAAGGGATAGGCTAGCCATTCCAGTATTTTTAGGCTTCCCTGGTGGCTCAGATGTTAAAGAATCCACTCACAGTGTAAGAGACCTAGGTTCAATCTATGCTGGAGACCTGGGTTTGATCCCTTGGTTGGGAAGATCCCCTGGAGGAGGATGGCAACCCACTCCAGTAATCTTGCCTGGAAAATCCCCATAGACAGAGGAGCCTGGCGGGCTACAGTCCATGGGGTCGCAAAGAGTCAGACATGACTGAGCGACTAAGCATACAGCCCATAGAGATTGTTAACATAATTTATTAACCCCTCTCTGAATTCTCACTTAAAAACCATTTCTGACATAAGGCCCTACATTTTAGCTTAACAGTAATTTTTACTGCTTCTCAAAGCAACACACTCACTTTGAGAGAAACATAAACTTTCTTGTATGCAACTGAAATTTTTAAACCATCCATATATTTGGGCTTTCACACTCTCACCAAGGCTTGCTACTGACTGTGCCTTTTAACTTTCTGACACACAACCCAGCCAGAGTCACATATAGGCCTAAAGCAAATAAAAAGTTACTCAATCTACTTACTCATTGATAGGTGAATTACTTTTGGCATGTCTGCTTCTCACCATTTGCATCAAATCTTCTGGCTAATCAGTGTCTTTAGGACAAGATATTGCTTTTGTTTCTGAGTCTCTTTCTTCCTGGTTGCCTATGGATTTAACACTTCCTTGGAAGATTTTTATCTAAACCTCTCAGTGATTCCAGACTCAAACCTGACCTAGTCCAGTGTCCTAGATCACTTGTCAATTAGCAAAAGAAAATATCTTATTTGTCTTCTGACAGTTTTCAAATGACAAAGATAGTTATCCTTATTTACCCCCAATGTTCTGCTTTTAATTCCTTTGAAATTTCAGTGATTTTTTTTTTCCCACCAGGCATATTTTCTAAAGTTCTAAGTTCTAAGTTCTGTACTGGTTAATAAGTTCTATGCACAGATGACCTATAAATCTAGATTAATAAATCTACTTGAAAGCGTTGCCTGCACTGAAAATTTGCCCTGACATAACACGAGCATTATTAACTTTACCACAAATCTGGTATCCTCCCTAATTGCTCTGTTGGATGTACCCATTAACAGCCATACTTTGTCCCACTTAAATTGCTAGGATAATGATTCACTGTTCCCAGGTACTTATTCTAGTAACCTCTTAACTGGTCTCCCTGCTTCCAATCTGTTACCTTCAATCTATTTTCGACACAGTAGCCACAGCGATCTTGCTAACATGCAAGTCAGATCAGGACACTTCTCTGGTGAAAGCTGTCCAGTGGCTTCTGTCTCCCTCTGAGTAAAGACCAAAGCCCTTATATCAGCCTTAAACAGGAGGTAGATCTCCAGTACCTCCCTGACCTTGTATCTCACCATTGAATCTTCCCAGTCCCATTGGTCCTGATGTTCTTCCAATCTACTGCCTTAGGGCATTTGTTCTTACCATTCCTTCCATGAGGAAAAATTTTCTCCCATATTCCCCAGTGCTACTTCCCTCACCTCTTTCATGTACTCACTCAAATATTACCCTCACACATTTTCTGACCGATTTATATAAAAATGCACAGTCTTCTGCCCCCACCATACTTCCAATTCCCTCTTCACTGCTTTGTGTCTCTCTGGAACATTTATTTCCTAACTTACTACAATCACTAATACTACAAGTATTAGTGATTTTTATTCACTACCTGTCTCTCCCCACTAGAAACAAGCTCTTTTGAGAGTAGAGAGTTTTGCCTGATTTTGCTCACTGTTTTTTTCAGTACATGCTAATTAATAGATATTTATCAAATGAATGCATGCCCTGTGTACAGTGTATATATATTAGAGTTCCACTGATTTGACCCCTGAGGTTTTTCTCCCATCAGTCTCATCCATTACTGATGTCACAGCTCAGAATCACATAACATTTTACTGGAATTATTGCCTTTCTCATGAAGTCTCCCACTAATATAATTTCATTGCAAATTCTACTGAAAGAATAATGTTTATATTCAATCAACTTTAATATCAATGGTTAACAAATAAACATAATGTGGTATTAAATATTATTTTTCAGTTTGACCCCTGGATGTTTTATTCATTTGTGAATATGTCTCACAATTTTTCACCTCTATGTCTTTGCTCAACATGCAGTTTCCTCCACCTGCAACAACTCTCACTCCAGTTCCTACCCTAGCTTTTAATCAAGTCACTACTCAATTATTACATTCTAAGTGTTTTATTCTTCTAGCCAAAAACAATTTTCTCCTTACAAAAGATTTAGCCATACTACAACTAAATCTGCTTGTTTAGGTTTCTTATTAATTTATAAACTCTTTACCTAAACTATCAGCATAAATCCTCATCTTATGTGTATTTTCCACATTTGTGTTCTTTTTCATATTTAAAAAAACACACTTCATCTCTTTATCAACTATATTGATTAAACAAAAACATGGTATTTCTATGAGTAGAGTTGTATAATAAGCATTAAAGAATTCCAAAAGTAGAAACTGATACATTTTCAATAGCCCCAGAGCTTGATTATTTCTTCATTTGTCTATAAGATTCTTGCAAATGTCTTGCTCAAATTGACATCAACTATAGCATTTCACCAGCAACTCTTAAAGAAGAAAATTTAAGTTACCTTGTTAAGTCTTGTTTTTGGAGAACTTATATTCCCAGTGATCATTGCCTCTTTCCTTTCAGCTGAAGTTATGCAAACCTGTTATTTAATAATCCATCATATCATTTTACAAATATTAGTTAGATTCAACCACATTGCACTGCAGATTTAATTATTTTTAATAATCTGAAAAAAGTTTACCTACCTCTAAAATATGAAGTTGAACATCTCATGTAATATGAGTTATAAATTTCTTCAATCAGAATATGGATAGTATTTTCCTTTTTTAATGGTTATTTAAATATTTACATAACTATATATATTGGTTGAATCAGTCTGGTCAATATGTTTCTTTATAGTTTGTCTTGATGGGTCTGGCTAAAGAAATTCATGTTTTTTCTATCATCATATCATACACAAATTCAAATTTAGAATGTTAATAAAATCAAATATGTTAGAGCACTTAAAAGAATAAGTAGAGTATCTACAATGGTATGGAATATACGGATTTCTAATAAGGACTGACCAAGTTGAACTTTAAATAAATATTTTGAACTGAACTATTCATTCAGATAAATCATATATTAGTTTGTCAACATTCATGATATACATTTATATAATTTAAGTACTGAAAGTACTCATCAGTGAATATCAATTAGGTTTAATTTTGTAACCTTTAATAGCATTTTATAATTATTTTCTAAAGATTTTACAGGGCTTTTAAAATTTTTTCCTAGGAGCCCGATAGTTTTGATATTTTTACAAATGGACATTTCAATTATAATTTCTCATTTCTTCTTGTTAGTAGACAGAAACTACTAGCTTTTGTGAACTATGTTCGGAACTGAACTGTTGAGCTCTCTTACTGATTTGTATAGATTATTGCTCTATTATCTTGGGTTATCTATACAGATAAAACTCTCTCTGTATAATAGCCATCTTATGTTTTCCTTTCCATTCTTAAATGTTTTCTATCCTTAGAAGGAGGACATCTAGCAAAATTCTGAAAAAAGAAAACAATGACAGTGGGTATCTTGTCAAGTTCCTCACTTCATCTAGAGTTTCATAATGATATATATTTTTTATTTGAAAATCCTTCATTATGTTAAGAAAATCTCATTCTATTCATTCTATGTCAATAGTCTTTATCATGAATAACTGTTAAATCTTATCAAAGGATTTTCCTGCATCTATCGAAATGATCCTACTTCTCCTTTAACCTGCTAATGATATCAATTATGTTTAAAGATCTTATGTTAAAATATCTTTGACTACCTGAATAAAACCAACTAGGTCATGCTATATTACTTTTAACACAATGTTACCCTCAGACTTGTATTTTCTTTAAGACATTGATGTTTTTGTTCAAATATGAAAATGGCCTGATTTCTCTTTTTTTATATTACCCTTGTGTAGATTTGGTGCATGCATGCTCAGTTGTGTCAGACTCTTTACAACACTATGTGTTGTATCCTGTATCCTCTGTCCAAGCAATTTTCTAGACAAGAATACCGGAGTGGGTTGCCATTTACACCTCCAGAGTATCTTCATGATGCAGAAGTCAAACCCAAGTCTCCTGCATTGGTAGACAGATTCTGGAAGCCCTTTTATTAAGGTTATAATTAAGGTTAGAATCAGCTTTGTGATACTTGGAGTAACAGGCAAGCTTGGCCTTGGTGTACAAAATGAAGCAGAGCAAAGGCTAATGGAGTTTTGTCAAGAGAATGCACTGGTCATAGCAAACACTGTCTTTCAACAACACAAGAGACACCTCTACATATGGACATCACCAGATGGTCAATACTGAAATCAGATCGATTATATTCTTTGCAGACAAATATGAAGAAACTCTATACAGTCAGCAAAACCAAAACAGGCAGCTGGCTGTGGCTCACATCATGAACACCTTAGTGCAAAATTCAGACTTAAATTGAAGAAAGTAGGGAAAATCACTAGACCACTCAGGTATGACATAATTAGATCCCCTATGAATATACAGTGGAAGTGAAAAATAGATTCAAGGGATTACAATTGATAGACAGGGTACCTGAAGAACTATGGATGGAAGCCTGTGACACTGTACAGGAGACAGTGATAAAGACCATCCCCGGGGGCGGGGGGGGGGGATGCAAAAAGGCAAAATGGAGGAGGCCTTACTAATAGCTGAGAAAAGAAGAGAAGCCAAAAGCAAAGGAGAAAAGGAAAGATATAGCCATCTGAATGAAGAGTTCCAAGCAATAGCAAGGAAAGATAAGAACGCCTTCCTCAGTGATCAATGAAAAGAAATAAAGGAAAACAATAGAATGGGAAAGACTAGAGATTTCGTCAAGAAAATTAGAGATACCAACGGAACATGTCATGCAAAGATGGGCTCAATAAAGGACAGAAATGGTATGGACCTAACAGAAGCAGAAGATATTAAGAAGAGGTGGTAAGAATACACAGAAGAACTATACAAAAAAGATCTGCATGACCCAGATAATCACAATGGTGTGATCACTCACCTAGAGCCAGATATCCTGGAATGTGAAGTCAAGTGGGCCTTAGGAAGCATCACTATGAACAAAGCTAGTGGAAGTGATGGAATTCCAGCTGAGCTACTTTAAATCCTAACAGATGATGCTGTAAAAGTGTTACACTCAATATGCCAGCATATTTGGAAAAGGCAACAGTGGCCACAGAACTGGAAAAGGTCAGTTTACATTCCAATCCCAAAGAAAGGCAATGCCAAAGAATGCTCAAACCACTGTACAATTGCATTCATCTCACACACTAACAAAGTAAAGCCCCCAGTTTTCCAAGCCAGGTTTCAATAGTACGTGAACTGTGAACTTCCAAATGTTCAACCTGGATTTAGAAAATGCAGAAGAATCAAATATAAAATTAACAACATCTGCCGGATCAACAAAAAAGCAAGAGAGTTCCAGAAAAACATGCCCTTCTGTGTTTTGACTATGCTAAAGCCTTTGTGTGGATCACCAGAAACTGTGGAAAATTCTTCAAGAGATGGGAATACCAGACCATCTTACCTGCCTCCTGATAAATTGTATGCAGGTCAAGAAGCAACAGTTAGAACTGGACTTGGAACAACAGACTGATTCCAAATTAGGAAAGGAGTACGTCAAGATTGTATCTTGTCACCAGACTTATTTAACTTATATGCAGAGTATATCATGCGAAATGCCAGGCTGGAAGAAGCACAAGGGGAAACAAGATTGTTGGCAGTAATATCAATAAACTAAGATACACAGATGATACCACCCTTATGGCATAAAGTGAAGAGGAGCTAAAGATCTTCTTGATGAAAGTAAAACAGGAGAATGAAAAATTTGGCTTAAAGCTCAACATTCAAAAACTTAAGATCATGGCATCTAGTCGAATCATTTCATGGCAAATAGATGGGGAAACAATGGAAACAGTGACAGAGTTTATTTTCATGGGCTCCAATATTGCTGCAGATGTTGAATGCAGCCATGAAATTAAAAGACACTTGCTCCTTGGAAGAAAAGCTATGACCAACCTAGACTGCATATTAAATAGCAGCAACATTACCTGCTGACAAAGGTCCATCTAGTTGAAGCTATGGTTTTTCCAGTAGTCATGTATGGATATGAGAGTTGGATTATAAAGAAATCTGAGCACCGAAGAATTGATGGTTTTGAAATGTGTGGTTGGAGAAGAATCTTGAGATTCTCTTGGATGGCAAAGAAGTCAAACCAGTCAATCCTAATGGAAATCAGTCCTGAATATTCATTGGAATGATTGATGCTGAAGCTCAGCCTCCAATACTTTGGCCACCTGATGTGAAGAACTGACTCCATGGAAAAGACCCTGATGCTGGGCAAGATTGAAGGTAGGAGGAGAAGGGGATGAAAGAGGATAAGGTAGTTGGATGGTGTCACTGACTCTATGGACATGAGTTTGAGCAAGTTCTGGGAGTTGGTGATGAACAAGGAAGCTGCCGTGCTGCCATGCTGCAGTCCATGGGGCTGCAAAGAGTCAGATATAATTGAACTGAACTGAATCAGCTTTGTAAATTAGGAATACTGCTGGAATTTTCTGCTTATTAAAAATGTCAATGGTTCCCAGAAACTGCAATATGCTTATCTAGTACATTATTTCCAGACTTCCGGATGTCAATTTTGCACAATCTACTTTTCTAAATTTCTAACATCTCTGCTTCCCATCACTCTCAGATAGTAGCTTCACTTCTTATATTATTGTGAAAATGAAGTCAATCAAAACAGATTGTCAACGAACTTTCAGAACTGTAAGTATCCATATATCTACATATATAACCATCTTGTTTCAACAAAGGAAGTGATCAAACACTGCTAACAAACATATGGCCATTTTATCATTTCAACACTTCAAAAAACATGTGGATAAAGCATATTATCTTTATATATTGGGACTATTGTTTTCTTTTGTTCTCTATTCATAAAGTTGTTAAAATTATGTTTTCCTTTTTAATCAGGAGACAATGAAACTGGGAACTATAGAATTTAAAACTATATATTTGTCTGTGTTATTTATGATAATGCTATTTTGAGTATTTTACTACCTTTCTTTTGACTGAGGAAGGAAAATCAAGGAAGTCAAAGGCAAAAAATGAAATACATAAAGCAGATTAGTGCCTCACACTCCTTGTGAAAAGACTGTCCAAAAAATGTTGACTGTGTGGTTTTCCTCCATTCTGTTTATGGTAATTTATCATTCTGTGACATTCCAACCCTTCTTAATTTATTGTAATTAGCTTTGCATGTAGCCATCTGCCATGGAAGCAATCTTGATTGAACTGTACAGGGTATGAGGTATCAGTACTATGAAGTATTAGTACTGGGTATTTGCTTTAAAATGATACATTTGAGAAAGAGAACCTATGTTTTTTAAACTATATTTACTACATGATGTTTTAGACAGTATGGTAGATATCACATTAAATTAAGATAGCATACTTTATTTAAATATTTTCATCCAGATTTAGCTATTGTATAATTAAATGCCATTCATACAATATTAAATATCAAAATATAGCCACTACTACACATTTAAACTTCAACACTGAATAAAATTCTACTCAATAAAGGATTCTTTGATAAATTTATCTGTGTGACAAAACTTATTTTCTTAAGAATCTCTAAAGTTTTCCTAATTTTTTTTAGTTATATAACATTCTTTTTATTTACCTTAATACATTTCCTTTAAAGAAAAAAAGCTGGCTTACTATCATATATGAAACGAATCACCAGCCCAGGTTCAATGCATGATACTGGATGCTTGGGGCTGGTGCACTGGGATGACCCAGAGGGATGGTACGGGAAGGGAGGACGGAGGGGGGTTCAGGATGGAGAACACGTGTATACCTGTGGCGGAGGATACATGTTGATGTATGGCAAAACCAATACAATACTGTAAAGTAATTAACCTCCAATTAAAATAAATAAATTTTAAAAATTTGTATATTGGTTACATTTGAGATGAAAGTATTTTGCATATATTAGGTAAAATTAAATGTCTTGCTAATTCCAAAATGAAAAAAAGCTGGGGTTACGAAAATTTTTGTAGTTTACTCCATGTATTCATTATATTAACTGTGTCCCTACACTCTAAGGTATTGCACAACAAATATTTGAAAGTTGAAAGCTGATTAAATCCTTGTGTCACCAGCAAGCCCAGAGATTTGTTTTTGGAATTTTATAGTTTATTCAATTTATTGACACATTTTTCTTTCTTTCCTTCATTCCTCCCTCTCCTCCTCTATGTTCTTTATCTCCTTCCTTTTTTTAGTTATTAAGTATTTTAACATGCATCTTACTGTTAGGTTGAGGTTTAAAGAGCTGTGCTAGTTAGAAATTGCTGGTGAAGTCTGAAAACAGCCAAAGAAGTCCATTATTTATCACTCACTAGATATTTCACCTTTCACAGAAAAACTGTAGAATGATTCTAAAATACCTGTTTTCTCAAAAGAAACATTTGAGACAACCAAGCTTACAGAATGTAGACTATTAAGTTCAATTATGTGTGTAAAAGCACAAAGCATTATTCATGGCATATTGTTGTTGTTTGGTCACTCATTTGTCTCCAACTATTTTTGCGATTCCATGGACTGCAGCCTGCCAGGCTCCTCCATACATGGGATTTTCCCGGCAAGAACACTAGAGTGAGTTGCCATGTCCTTCTCCAGGGAATCTTTTCAACCCTGGGATTGAATCTGCATCACAATTTCTTTATTACTGAGCTACCTGGGAAGACCCTATGGGGCTTATAGAAGTTGGCATATATGAATGAAGCTGATTAACTGAAAGTAAATCCCATTTTCTTGTTTAGAGTGGTTGACTAACAAAGAAATAACTACATTAAATGTGAAACTGTAAGATGGCAGCATGAGCGAAATGTTAAAAAAACAGAAGGAATACCTAAATATTTCTGCAAAAGATAGGTTATGAATATTTGTCTGAATACTAAAGGAAAAGTAGGGCTTGCCAGATGAAGAATGAAAACAATATTTTGTGTATGGAAAACAATATCTGCAATATACAAAGCTTAGAACTATATTGAATATATAGAGACTCTAAGTGGCTGAAGGGTAGGAAGCCTTGGAGAAGCAGGAAAAGATTATGCGAGGAAATAGTCTGTGCAAATGCATGAATACCACACTAAGGAACAGAGTGCTATATAAGGACCAGGGATTTCTAACCAGGATTGATAATGATCCCTCCAGCCATCAGGGCTTTAGGCAGGGGCCAGGGAAGCCCTTCAGGTCAATCATCTCTAACAAATACAGGCGTATTGACCCCGCTGCTGAACAGTTATGTTCTTTGGGTCAAGGATTTAAAAAGACTTGGAAACCTTATACATGAACCTTATAATATTGTGTTTATACTTGTTCAATTTTAGATGTTTCTTATCTTGACTGGACATTGGAAAAAGCAATGGACATTGAGCAAAGTCACAAACAGAGGTGTGAGGGTGGAAATTAAATGACTCAGATGAAAAGCCTGCCTTGAAAGGGAAGCCCCTGCCGTTTGGTACAAATTCACTTAGTACTCTCTTAGTATTTGCTGAAGAGTATCAGCCAGAACATACCTCTATTCTTGGAAAGGTATTCCAGGGTTCCTGGTACATAGAGTGACCCACTTACATTTTACAGTGTCTATTTATTTCTGCTCAGAAGATTAGGGTATCCTTCTGGGACATATGGCTAAACATAGTGGAGGAGCAGGCAGCCCTGGTTTGGGTATTCACAGCTGACTGGCTGTCCCTGGCGAGAGCTGGCCTGTGTGTGAAGCTGCTGCTGATGCTATTACATTATATCTTCCTCTTGTTCTAACCTAAGACTGAGGCCTAAGTTATTTTGCCTTCAGCTCACAATTTTCAAAAGACTCATGGGTCAATTCCACATATTTAGATATTTCAAAAACAAAGAATAAAAGTCCAGACTACTTTACCTTACAAAATATGTTACAGAATTAAAAAAGGAAGAAGTACAAGATCAAAGTGGTATTCATGTGAGTCAGTGGCTGCAGCAGGGAGCTGCTTCACTTTGCTACTCTGCTATTACAGCTACCTTTTTGCTACCTACTGTCTGCTCTGAGGGCTCACCCACTGAGATCAAGCTGGCAGGGAGCTACACTGCTAAGCCAAGTCATCCTACCAGCCCTATGCTGTCTGCTGTAGAGAATAGGAGCAGTATGCAGGTTGTCAAGATTTTAATTTGATCTGATTGTACACAGGGCAGTACGTCCGATCTCACTGCTTGTATCTGGATGTAGACAAGTGTATGCTTTTCTACTCAAAGCCTCGTCTGAGATTAAAAAATCTGCAGTCCCTCCTGGTGAGTAACCTTGCCTGCTTTGAAAGCTGGAGAGTTCTGCAATGGCTGGAAATAAGCATGGATCTATGGGGAAGCAAACACACCTTGTATTGGTGTCCCAGTTCAGCAGAAAGTTCTGAAACATGGAGTCAGATAAAACAATGTGTAGGTGTTAAGAACAGGCAGTATAGGAAAAGGGCATCCTTTCCTAGGTGGTTTATATCTGGGTCACCCACAGGGCAAAATTCTCCCAAATGATACAATTCACCTCACATAATTACACATACATCATTGCAAAAGAGCAGCCAGTGCTTCCAAGAATAATGTCCAATATACTCAAAATTCTGTTCCATTTGCAACCTCAGATACTAAATCAGAAGGACACAGATTGGCAAGAGCCAGGGAGGGTATCTGATTTCAAGGAGTTAGATTATGATCACATGGCAATTGTAATACAAACATATAGATAAACGCTCTAAAGGAGGTATGAATAGAATATTGGAGGAATGTAAAGGACCAATGAGGAAGGTAAGCCAGCAACCAATAGGGACCAACTATTTGGATGATTTTGCCTAAGAATTCTTGGCACAGAGAAAACAAAAGAAATTAAAGACAGTATGGTAATTCATTTCAAGCTTTTGCAAACAAGTGAAAATAGAAACAAGAAGAAATTAGCAAGGGAAGAAAAGAAAATGAAGAAATTATCTGAATAAAGTCTATTAAAATTTGTACATAAACACGTCCCCTGATATGATATTCTTTTCAAAAGTGTCAGCATTATATTATAAACATCATAGGTATAATATATTTATCAATGAAATGTAAAATTTTGAATCCATGGACATACATAAATTACAGGCAAGACACAGAAAAAATGGTTGATTTCCCCACTCCCATCATAAACAACTGCATCACTTCTCTGATGTTACTGTTTATAAAAGAAATTATCTTTGAAGGATTTGACATAGCCAAAGTTTTGCATTATTTTACTTCGGAATCATCTCTAGGGAGAACGAGAGTCCTTGGATCATTACTGCTATGTTAAAATCAATTGAGATTGATCTGAGAAAGAGAGCCAAAATAATAAAAAAGAAAACACTCAGAGGAATTCAAGTCTTATAACATGAAGAATTCATAACAAGCTTTTCCATCCTTAAGAGCAAAGGCTATGGTAAATTGAAAATGGCTTTCACACCTTAATAAAGAGCTATTATCTTTAGTTTTTTCTTACTTTAACAACTTATTTTGATATAAAATCTCAGATAAATAAAGCCATTTTATGTTATAAAATATGATCCATATTCAGGATATTGATTCAAAGTCCTTATCAGAATTTCCACTGCAAAATATTAGATGAGTATATTTTAACTAGTATCTCCCCATGCTGTTGGAAATTTGAGACCTAAATGAATAGTATCTGAAAATTACATTGAAGGCCACAAGAGGTGAGCATGCCTAAATTCTTCAATTCCAAGAGGACATCCGAGAATTCAGTATTGACAAATGTACATACTTGCAATAAATAGCATCACCCTTATTATTATTATCATATTGGTTCTCATTTTAACAACAGTTCTTCTGGCTGGAACCTATAGTATATCTCAAACAGCAGGCTCATAGATAAGGTTTGAGTTGTTCTGCTTTTTTGTAGTCATGTTGTCTCTTCATTGTCTTCTGCAGTTTTACTGAACTTGGTAGTGTAAAGGTTACCAGGATTCACTCTGAGGCTCTAATTTGCTCAGTATCCAATTATATTACAAGGACTTACTGCCTAACCGCTTACTTTAAAATGTTCCCTGGCTGCGACAAAACAGCCAGGATCTAAAGCTATAAACTTGTAGCAAATGGCTGCCACATTTTTTTTTTTTTACCTCTTTACTATCTGTTATACCTAAGGTTTCTGTAAACATGGCTTTTAAATCCATCTTATTTCCTCAAGATATTTGAGAATAAAATCTAAAAGAAAAATGCTCAAAACTAAGAAATATTTGAAGTAAAAAATAACATACACTCATAATACTCTAGCATCTCCTTTAAAACTAAATGCTTCCCTGAATCTTATAGACCATTCCAATGAATTATTTCTCTTCTTTTCCATAATTTTTCTATTGATGTCATTTTTACTTAGGAGACCTCCCTGGTGGCTCAGAGGGTAAAGCATCTGCCTCCAATGCGGGATACCCTGGTATGATCCCTGGGTCGTGAAGATCCCCTTTACTTCCTCATCTCCCATTCATTCTGCAGTCTGTTACAACCAAGTAGTTTCTCTATCACTCCTCACTCCCTCAATTTTATTTTAGGGTCATCTGACTGAATGCTGTAAGTTGTAAGTTCTAACGGACCAAATATTATTTTAATTGACTTTTTCATCACTCAGCAGAAACATGCTTGATTTTTTTTCTCTTCATACTATCCAGTGTGATCACTCTCTTTCTTCACTAACTCTCCCTTTTCAGTCTTCCTCCTAAATCCTTCTAATTGTAAACGAGGCCATCTTCATCTTCCCTATACTCTCTCACTGACCAAGCACATTAATTCCTACATTTTAAAGACTACTAGATAAAAATTTCCAACACATATAGAGTGCTACAGACAATTCCTTATCTCCATGTTATTGTCTTACAAGGCTATGGTTTTTCCAGTAGTCACGTATGGATGTGAGAGTTGAACTGTGAAGAAAGCTGAGCGCTGAAGAATTGATGCTTTTGAACTGTGGTGTTGCAGAAGACTCTTGAGAGTCCCTTGGACTGCAAGGAGATCCAACCAGTCCATTCTAAAGGAAATCAGTCCTGAGTGTTCTTTGGAAGGAATGATGTTAAAGCTGAAACTCTAGTACTTTGGCCACCTCATGCAAAGAGTTGACTCATTGGAAAGACCCTGATGCTGGGAGGGATTGGCGGCAGGAGGAGAAGGGGATGACAGAGGATGAGATGGCTGGATGGCATCACTGACTCAATGGACGTGAGTCTGAGTGAACTTCGAGAGTTGGTGATGGACAGGGAGGCCTGGCGTGCTGCAATTCATGGGGTTGCAAAGAGTCGGACGTGACTGAATGACTGAACTGAACTGAACTGAACAGTCTCATATTTAACATGCCCACAATTAACTTCTTTTTCTCCTAAAATCAATTTTTTCCACTACCTTTTGCCATCATATACTCGACTTCTCCCATTTTCTCCCCTTACCTAATATTCAAATCTACCTGCAAACCCTACTCTCCACCTTGCAACTATTAAATTTAATCATCTGTAAAAACTATCTCAGAAATATCTCTTTTCTCTACTGCCACTACCTGGTTCCTATCCAATATGATACCTCATCCAGTCTAACTGGTTTCCCTGCATCCTTTCTTGTCTCTTATAATCCACTATCCTTTCATCAAAACATATCACTCCTAACTCCCCCACCATTTACAACCCTACAGTTATTTCCCATTGCACTCAAACAAAATTCAAACTTCGTAGCATCACATATAAAACCTGTGTGATCTCACTCTCTCTTATCCTTTCAACTTTCTCTTTGATTCACACAATTACTCCATATACTCCTGACATATGAGTATCCTCTTGGAAAAGTAAAAAATATCATGTCTAAAGGTCTTTGCACATGATGACATTTTCTCCACTACTAAACTCTGTTAACAGACCCCTCACATTCTTCAGGTTTCAGGCAAACTGACACATGTTCAAGGAAGTCTTTCCTAACTGCTCCCAAGGTTAGACCTCTAGTTATTCACCATTTCATGCTTTTAATCTTCACAGTAATTTTTAAGTCACTGAAATTTATAGGAAAGAGTGGATGTATGTCATGTGTGTGAAGAGTATGGTATAAAGATATGTAAAGGGTAAGGTATAAGATTCTTGAGGGTAGGAACCATTTGTGTTATCATTTTTTTTTTCTTAGTAACTAGCACAGTTCAGGTATACAGTGGGTACTTTAAAATATTTGGTTAAGCTATCTACTATTTAGTTTACTTAAGTATATTGTTTTCAATCTACTGTAGTTTTAATTGCTTATGAACAAAATCAAATGTTTTGCTTATTGAAATCTCTGCATTGGAGGTTGATATGGAGAAAAATATCCCATCCACAAATGTGTCACCTTGGCATGTGAATTATTTTGAGTTGAAGTCAATTAAGAACTACCAGAGAACTTCTGCCTCTTCCTTAACTATCTAAAATTATTTAGATAGTGGATTGGGCCCAGAAAGACAGCCATTAACAGAGGTTAACTCTTTTTTATCTGAATGAATTATTTGTACAGCAGGGCACATATCTAATTACTAAACATCTGCACTTATTGTCCTATGAATTGCCTTCCTCTCCTTTGAAGAAGGAAGAATCTTCCTCCCTTACATGATATTCTTAAACATCTCAAGTTGGCTTAATTTATAAAGAAAAAAGAAAAAAACTGCTTATCATGACACTATAATTAAGAAACAAAGTCTAAAACAAGGATTCAGACTTATGTGATGTATTGTAAGTATGTTTCTAAGGGAATTGAAAGAATCAAGATAAAACAGGAAAACGAATAATGGAAGGATACAGTCTCGGTTATAATTTAGCTTTAGCTGAATCCCACAAGGAACTGTAGAACATGAATTACACCAGAGTTTTTCTTAATTTAAAGGAAGATCTCTACACTTTTGAAACCCCATGCCAATCCATTTATGACTATAGGTTTCTCCAGAGTTTAGTAGGGGACAGAGCTTCCCTGGCCAGGCAGCTGCAAGCCAAAGGCAATTCTTGGAGAAAGGAGCAGCTATCAGCCACTAGCAGGTAACACTCAGGAGCTGACAGATGGATGCCCTTGTTCAGTAAATACGATATGGGCAGGGTGGACATCTTGAGTGCCATTACATATACTTTCTTTATTTAAAAAATCATGTAATATGATTACTAGCCATGTCTGATAATGATGCAATTATATTTAAAACTTTATATGATTTGTTGTTGTTCAGTTGCTTAGCCATGTCTGACTCTTTTGACCCCATGGATTACAGCACACCAGGCTTCTTTGTCCTTTGCCATCTCCCAGAGCTTGCTCAAACTCATGTCCATCAAGTCAGTGATGCTATCCAACCATCTCATCCTCTGTTGTCCCCTTCTCCTCCTGTCTTCAATCTTTCCCAGCATCAGGGTCTTTTCAGTTCTTTGCATCAGGTGGCCAAACTATTGGAGCTTGTTTCAGCATCAGTCCTTCCAATGAATTGATTGGGTTAATTTCCTTTAGGATGGATTGGTTTGATCTCATTGCAGTCCAAGGGACTCTCAAATACCTTCTCCAACACCACAGTTAAAAAGCATCAATTCTTTGGTGCTCAGCCTTATTTATTGTTCAACTCCAACACCTATACATGGGTACTGGAAAAAAAAAACATGCCTTTGACTATACGGATCTTTGTCAGCAAAGTAATGTCTCTGCTTTTTAATATGCTGTCTAGGTTTGTCACAGCTTTTATTCCAAGGAGTAAGTGTCTTTTAATTTCATGGCTGCAGTCACCACACACAGTGATTTTGGAGCCCAAGAAAAGAAAGTCTGTCACTGTTTCCATTGTTTCCCCATCTATTTGCCACAAAGTGATATCTTCATGGCACATGAATCACATATCTTAAATCATCAGTTCAAGAGAAAACACAAGCACAAGGTACTGCGCTAAATGGAATCCAGGGCTTTCACACCAAAACCAAGTCTTTTATCAACTGAGTTCGCCTTTTACATACAAAGAGAATCCTAAAGAACAGAAGAACCTCTTAGCTGGGGAACAGAAACATTACTTAGTGCCAATGACATCTTTGTAAGTTAGGTAAGAATATCACAAAAATATTAAAACACAAAAACACTCATGACTCAATTTTTAATTATTTTGTTCTGCTTATCATGAAGAGAATTAATATATTAATAATGGAAATAAAACTAGGCAGCATCCATTTGTTGTTTACTACATAAGTGTAATTATGCTGAAATCCTTTAAGGTATTTTCATATTTAATACTCTCTATAATCTTATAGGTTACATACTATTACTGTTCTTATCAAATAGATGAAAAACTAAATAACCAAATTTTTGTCTTGCTCAAGGTCATAAACTGGGAAGTAGCATATCTGCACTTGAATGCAAGTCAGTCTGACACTATGGGTTACTAATTAATGTCCCTGGCAATATTAATTAATGTACCTCATTCTGTTTCTAACAAAATGACTCCATTTCTAGGCTAAAAGTCTTATGGGAGAAAAATAAAACAAAAATATCTCAAAAGTGACATATCTACCCTGTATTTTTCAAGGCAAAGAAATATCCATGTTTATAGTTAAAAGTTGAGAATATAAAGAAAGCTATTTTAGAATATGGAATATGCTACAAAAATCCAATAATTTTGAAGGCTAAATTCCCAACAATAGAACTATACATAAAAAAGATGTTTATCATTAAGGCACAATTCATTCCTTTAAAGACAACCACTTCTTTTTAAAATGGAATCTTAAGAGGCTGTTATCACAGATTTCTAGATACATGAATCAAATATTAAATACCAAAGAATCAAGGAAAAAGTAACATGATACTAGAAGAGGCATATCACTGGTTCAAAATATGCTTGGGGAGATATTGATAAAGAAAAGAATGATAAAAGGGCAACATGTAAAAAGTCTTAGTGGCTATAAAATTTATATACCACTAAAGCTTACTTCTCAACCGTGCATTCTATACGAAAGAGAAATTTTATCTGCAAAGTATCCTGCTGAGGGACTTGAATTGCTGAAAAGGTAAGGTGCTTTCTCTAATCATAAGAAAAAAGAAGAGAAAAGAAAGGCAGGGGAAAAGCAACCTGGGAAGGATAAGCCAAAATAATGGTGAAAACTGCTGATATTTGTGCTCATCTTTGAGGGAAAATTGGAGTGCTTTTGACCTACAGCAGCAATATCCTATGTGGAGAAGGCAATGGCACCCCACTCCAGTACTCTTGCCTGGAAAATCCCGTGGACGGAGAAGCCTGGTGGGCTGCAGTCCATGGGGTCGCAAAGAATCAGACATGACTGAGCAACTTCCCTTTCACTTTTCACTTTCATGCACTGGAGAAGGAAATGGCAACACACTCCAGTGTTCTCGCCTGGAGAATCCCAGGGACGGGGGAGCCTGGTGGGCTACCATCTATGGGGTCGCACAGAGTTGGACACGACTGAAGTGACTTAGCAGCAGCAGCAGCAGCAGCAGCAGCAGCAGCAGCAGCAATATCCTATGTAAAGATTGTTTTTGCTTATTTCTCAAAGAATTTCACTTGTATCTGAAAGGATTGTGTAGAAACTCTAAATGTTAGTTGAGAGCAAAACAAGGAACACAGTGTTAACAGTAATGCATGGGATTTACATTTATTCTTAAATTGTCCCAAGGAGTTTGGTATGACATTGTGAAGATATAATAGCATGGGGTACTATGGCTACAATTTTATCTCTTTGAAAAGAACTTTAACACTCACACAGTGGTCAAGGAAGTTTTCAAACTGCATTTTGAAGAACCTGAGTTGATCTGAGGTACCAGAAAAGTTCAAAGTGAAGTAAAAGGATTCTGCATCTGTTTTACATATTTCCATAAACAATTTGATTTAGAGCCCCAAATCAGTACTTGGGATAGAGGAGAGGCACTTGCACACATATTCCTTTTAGTAGTCTGCTTATATTACTGTGAGGGCTCCCCTGGCAGCTCAGATTGTAAAGAATCTGCTTGCATGTGGGAGACCTGGTTTGATCCTTGGGTTGGGAAGATCCCCAGAGAAGGTAATGGCTACCCAATCCAGTATTCTTGCCTAGAGAATCCATGGACAGAGGAGTCTGGCAGGCCACAGTAAATGGGGTCGCAAAGAGGCAGACATGACTGAACAACTTTTACCATGTTAGTCTGAAAACAACTGATATAGGTAGTCTACTACTATTAAAGCTAAACCTGGAAGATTTTAAGCAATCAGAAAGGCAAAGCCATCTGCTCAGATACAACTGAATTCTAGATGTTTTAAAACTACAATTTATTGCTGGAGGTAACCCCCGACAAGGAATAATGCTTTTGAAAAAACACATTTGCTGATGCAGAAATTAAAAGAAATGTTAATAGAAACTGAACCTTCTATTTAGAGAATTGGATGAACCATTCACTTGTGATAGTGTTTTCATGCACAAAAAATAGTTTTATATATTAAATCTATAAAAGATAAAAATATTGAGGTTGTGACAATGAATAGTCAAGGCACTGATAATTTCAAAGATGGAAAAACTTTCCCTAAGGAAGAAAAGTAGAATTTAGTTTGCTATATCTGTTCATATTAACATCTCATTAGAGGTCAGGAAGTAAAAAACTCATCACTAGGTTCAGAGATCTTTTTCACACAAACATTAAACAAATATAATTCATTTCTGAATTATAGTTTAATTTTTAACAATAGGAACAATTTGATTATGCCAACTGAGAAAATAATAATCAAATTGACACTTTACAAGAAAGCATTGCTTTTTCCTTTTTTTTAAAAGTATCAATGTAGAGAGATAAGAATGTAGTCTTAGAATACAATTTTAGTGTATGATACAGAGGGACAGAATTGTTACCAGATGTGGGAAGGGACTCTTCTTTGTGGGCCTTGGTTCTTTATAAGGACACAAAGAAGAATCTGAGGTCTCACCTATGGCAAAAACAAGTTTATTGATAAAAGAACAGAAAGAGCACCTTAAGGAAGATGTGGGTCAAGCCAAGAGGCACTGGCTACAGGAATGAAGAAGTACAGGGGTTTTCACGACAGGGCTTTTACATATTCATCTAAGCAGGCGTGGACTGCCAGTTTTCATTGACAGCTGCAAGTTACAAAAACAGGCTGTATTGTACATTCACTCTGTCATAATCAGATGTATGTATGTATAGAATATTTATGAAGCATTAATGGTCTCCTGGGGGCTTCCTTGGTGGCTCAGTTAGGAAGAATCTGGCTGCCAATGAAGGAGAGGGGGGTTCTACCCCTGGGTCAGGAAGCTAGCCGGGAGAAAGAAATAGCTAATCCACTCTACTTGCCTGATATATCCCAGGAGGAGCCCTGTGGGCTATAGTCTATGGGTTTGCAAAGAGTCAGACACAACTGCATGACTGAAAAACAACAACAATTGGCCCCTGGATGCCTAAGGTCACTTGAGGACACAGTTATGCATCAAGTCTCTGTGGTTATCTTGTTGCATATCTGTGAGCTCTCCTAGGTAGCACTGGGGTGTGTCTGGGGTAGGATTTAGAGATCAGCCAGTGTACATTCTTTTCAGCTAGGCTACATATATATATATATATATATATAATCATCAAGATTATTATTACTTCAAAAAACAAGTCTTATAGTTAATTTTGGGAGGTCACTAGGCATAACAGATATTTTGTGCATTGTAGGAATTATGCAGCTCTGATATAGGGCTCTTTTCTAATGCCTCCTTATTGAACCTCACCACCATTTCCATTGTAAGGAACTTGAGATTTTCAGTTGTCTTACATTTCAGGAATTAAGCTTTGTTTGTTTGCTTGGTGGAGGGTGGTATCTGAATTAACATTCCATGCCATCTTTTATTTTAGTTATTAAGTTAAGAATATGTTTAATTTTATGTAAAACATGGTCAGCATTATGATACTGTATCCAATCAAACATCATCAAATGACTGCTACTTTTTATGATTAAAACCCAGATGTCTTTGTTATCTTACTAGTGATCTTTAAACAATTTGTCTTAAGTATTGTTTCTGGAATTCTCTTAAATATCTATCATATATGTAGTGATAAATTCAGAATGTTACTTCATTTCTTAACTGTAGTCATAGATTGATTATCCTTCACCTACACCATAAAGACTAAGTAGTTCAATTTTTCTTAGATTAAATTTTATCTATATAATTATCTATAAGTTTTCTTCAATGCAGAATGATCTGTTTAACATCCATGTATACATAGAACACTTAACTACAATCACTGTGATCAAATATGCAACTTCAATAAAAAAGTGCACAGAGTAAAAACAATAAACTCTTCTCTCCTAAGTCAATTCATATCACTCCTTCTAAAACTACTGAATCAGCAACAGCCTCCTCACAAGAAAGTTCTGGTTTAGGATTTTCCACATTCCTGACCTGAAATACTGCCACATTCCTCAAACCCCTTTTCTCCAGAGTTTCTCAGTCCCTCCTTCTACTCTGCATACTTTTATAATAGGGGTAACCTAGTAAGCACACTTCATGGCAAATAGATGGGCAAAGAGTGGAAACAGTGACTGACTTTATTTTTGGGGGCTCCAAAATCACTGCAGATAGTGATTGCAGTCATTAAATTAAAAGATGCTTACTCCCTGGAAGGAAAGTTATGACCAATCTAGACAGCATATTAAAAAGCAAAGACATTACTTTGCCAGCAAAGGTCCATCTCATCAAGGCTGTGGTTTTTCCAGTGGTCATGTATGGATGTGAGAGTCGTACTATAAAGAGGGCTGAGCGCTGAAGCATTGATGCTTTTGAAATGTGGTGCTGGAGAAGACTCTTAAGAGTCCCTGCAAGAAGATCCAATCAGTCCACCATAACGGAGATCATCCTGGGTGTTCATTGGAAGGACTGATGTTGAAGCTGAAACTCAAGTACTTTGGCCACTTGATGCGAAGAGCTGACTCATTTGAAAAGACCCTGATGCTGGGAAAGATTGAGGGCAGGAGGGGAAGAGGACAACAAAGGATGAGATGGTTGGATGGCATCACCGACTCAATGCACATGGGTTTGGGTAGACTCCAGGAGTTGGTCATGGATAGGGAGTCCTGGCGTGCTGTGGTTCATGAGGTAGCAAAGAGTCGGACATGACCGAGTGACTGAACTGAACTGAACTGAGTAAATGCAGTTCATCAGTCTTCTCTAGCTTTTTGTATCTGAACTGACTACATCATACTTTTTGATCTTAATGAATGCACATATGTTTTTCTTATAAACGTACACTCACAGACCACAATTACAAAATGTAAAAAGATGAGAAAACTCTCACAATATTCTCATAACAAATAATATATATGAGACTTATGAAATCATATCTATAGTTTATATAATTTTCTATTGTTTCTAGTTCTTAAATTTTAGTCTAACTATAATATTTCATCTATTGGAAACTTTCCTAATTCATTCCTTGACTATAAGATAGCTAGCTTGCTTAAAATTCTTTACTAAAATAAATTCATCATGGTAACTTATGGGGCAATAATTTGGAACTACACTAAAGCTCTAAGATGCAGCCAGATTTACTGAAAAGAATATACCACATGGTCTAGAGGGGGAATGAGGTTAGGAGAATGTATAAAGGTAAGGAGAGGGATGAAAAGACACTGAAAATTGGAAGGGGAATTAAGTAGGATTATAAATGTTCTATGGCTCTAACTGGATTATGGCAAGATATCAAAGAGGTGGTTACATAAATTTCCAAACAAACTGGTTTCTAGGTATACAGTACCTATTAAAATAACCTTACTAATAACAACACATTAAAATGATTTTCCACTTTTGTTAAATGAAAACTCATCATTTTAAAGCTCTTTTAGAAATTACATTTAATTAAGCACACAGTAGTCCTTTCTGAAAAAAAAAATCTATACTTCATTTTTTTATTTGAAGATAAAATATAGCCAACTACTGTAACAAAGATAATTATTTTGAAAGTTTAGGTAATTACAACTATAATTTCCTACTTTGATATTCATGGTGACCACAACACCAATTGAAGAAAAAAAAAAAACATTTTTTATTGAGCTCTCTTTAATACCAGATATTATATTCAACAATTTGAATGCAGAGTTCCAAAGAACAGCAAAGAAAGAGAAGAAAACCTTCCTCAGTAATCAATGCAAAGAAATAGAGGAAAGCAATAGAATGGGAAAGACTAGAGATCACCTCAAGAAAATTAAAGATACCAAGGAACATTTCATGCAAAGATAGGCACAATAAAGGAAAGAAACGGTATGGACCTAACAGAAGCAAAAGATATTAAGGAGGCAAGATACAAAAAAAGATCATCATGACCCAGATAACCACGATGGTGTGATCATTCACCTAGGGCCAGATATCCTGAAATGTGAAGTTAAATGGGCCTTAGGAAGCATCACTATGAAAAAAGATAGTGGAAGTGATGGAATTCCAGTTGAGTTATTTCAAATCCTAAAAGATGATGCTGTGAGAGTGCTGCACTCAATATGGCAGCAAAATTGGAAAACACAGCAGTGGCCATAGGACTGGCAAAGGTCAGTTTTCATTTTAATCCCAAAGAAAGGCAATGCCAAAAAATGTTCAAACTACCGAACAATTGCAGTCATCTCAGTTCAGTTCAGTTCAGTTGCTCAGTCATGTCCGAATCATTGCGACCCCCTGAGCTGCAGCACACGAGGCCTTCCTGTCCAACACCAACTCCCGGAGCCTTATGAAACTCATGTCCATTGAGTCAGTGATGCAATCCAAACATCTCATCCTCTGTCGATCCCTTCTCCTGCCTCCAATCTTTCCCGGCATCAGGGTCTTTTCAAATGAGTCAGGTCTTCGCATCAGGTAGCCAAAGTATTGGAGTTTCAGCTTCAACATCAGACCTTCCAATGAACACCCAGGACAGATTTCATTTAGGATGGACTGGTTGGATCTCCAAGAGCTCTCAAGAGTCTTCTCCAACACCACAGTTCAAAAGCATCAATTCTTCTCAGCATCTTTATAGCTGAATTCTCACATCCATTCACGATTGTTGGAAAAAACATAGCCTTGACTAGACGGCCTTTGTTGGCAAGTAATGTCTCTGCTTTTGAATATGCTGTCCAGGTTGGTCATAACTTTCCTTCCAAGGAGTAAGCGTCTTTTAATTTCATGGTTGCAATCACAATCTGCAGTGATTTTGGAGCCTCCAAAAATAAAGTCAGCCACTGTTTCCACTGTTTCCTCATCTATCTGCCATGAAGTGTTTGGACTGGAGGCCACAATATTAGTTTTCTGAATGTTGAGCTTTAAGCTAACATTTTCACTCTCCTCTTTCACTTTCATCAAGAGGCTCTTCTTCACTTTCTGCCATAGGGTGATGTCATTTGCATAGCTGAAGTTATTGATATTTCTCCCAGTAATCTTGATTCCAGCTTGTACTTCATCTAGTCCAGTGTTTCTCATGATGTACTCTGCATAGAAGTTAAATAAGCAGGGTGACAATATACAGCCTTGACGTACTCCTTTTCCTATTTGGAACTAGCCTGTTGTTCCATGTCCAGTTCTAACTGTTGCTTCCTGAACTGCATACAGGTTTCTCAAGAGGCAGGTCAGGTGGTCTGGTATTCCCATCTCTTTCAGAATGTTCCACACTTTATTGTGATCCACACAGTCAAAGGCTTTGGCATAGTCAATAAAGCAGAAATAGATGTTTTTCTGGAACTCTTTTGCTTTTTCAATGATCCAGCAAATGTTGGCAATTTGATCTCTGGTTTCTCTTCCTTTTCTAAAACTGGCTTGAATTTCTGGAATTTCACGGTTCACATTTTGCTGAAGCCTAGCTTGGAGAATTTTGAGCATTACTTTACTATTGTATGAGATGAGTGCAACTGTACGGCAGTTTGAGCATTCTTTGTCATTGCCTTTCTTTGGGATTGGGATGAAAACTGAACGTTTCCAGTCCTGTAGCCACTGCTGAGTTTTCCAAATTTGCTGACATATTGAGTGCAGCCCTTTCACAGCATCATCTTTCAGGATTTGAAATAGCTCAACTGGAATTTCATCACCTCCACTACCTTTGTTCATAGTGATACTTCCTAATGCCCTCTTGACTTCACATTCCAGGATATCTGGCCCTAGGTGAGTGATCACACTATCGTAATTAACTGGGTCATGAAGATCTTTTTTGTACATTTCTTCTGTGTATTCTTGCCACCTCTTCTTAATATCTGCTTCTGTCATGTCCATACCATTTCTGTCCTTTATTGAGGACACTCATCTCACATGCTAGCAAAGTAATGCTCAAAATTCTCCAAGCCAGGCTTCAACAATACATGAATCATGAACTTCCAGATGTTTTCGCAGGATTTAAAAAAGGCAGAGGAACAAGAGATCATATTGCCAATAGATGTTGGATCATCGAAAAAGCAAGAGAGTTCCAGAAAAATATCTACTTCTGCTTATTGACTATGCCAAAGCCTTTGACTGTGTGGATTACAATAAACTGTGGAAAATACTTAAAGTGATGGGAATACCAGATCATCTGACCTGCCTCCTGAGAAATCTGTATGGAGGTCAAGAAGCAACAGTTAGAACTGGATATGAAACTATAGACTGGTTCCAAATCTAGAAAGGAGTATATCAAGGCTGTATATTGTCACCCTGCTTATTTAACTCGTATTCAGTGTACATCACGTGAAATGCTGGTGTGGATGAAACACAGGCTCGAATCAAGATTCCTGGAAGAAATAAAAATAACCTAAAATACGCAGATGACATCACCCTTATGGAAGAAAGCAAAGAAGAATTAAAGAGCCTCTCGATGAAAGTGAAAGAGGAGATTGAAAAAGTTGGCTTAAAACAACATTCAGAAAACTAAGTCAGGGCATTGGTCTCATCACTTCATGGCAAATAGATGGCAAATAGAATGAAAACAATAATAGAGTTTATTTTCTTACACTCCTAAATCACTGCAGATGGTGACTGCAGCCATGAAATTAAAAGATGTTTGCTCCTTCAAAGAAATGTTGTGAGTATCCTAGACAGCATATTAAAAATCAGAGACATTTCTTTGCCAAAAGATGTCCATATAGTCAAAGTTCTGGATTTTCTAGTAGTCAAGTATAGATGTGGGAGTTGGAGTATAAAGAAAGATGAGCACCGAAGAATTGATACTTTTGAACTGTGGTGTTGGAGAAGACTCCTGAGGGTCCCTTGGACTGCAAGAAGATCAAACTAGTCAATCCTAAAGGAAATCAGTCTTGAATATTCATTGGAAGGACTGATGCTGAAGCTGAGCTCCAATACTCTGGCCACCTGATGTGAAGTACTGACTCATTGGAAAAGACCCTGATGCTGGGAAAGATTGAAGGTAGGAGGAAAAGGGGACAACAGAGCATGAGATGGTTGTATGGCATCACCGACTTGATGGACATGTATTTGAGCAAGCTGAGGAAGTTGGTGATGGACAGGGAATCCTGGCATACTGCAGCCCATGGGGTCACCAAGAGTTGGACATGATTGAACAACTGAACTTAACTGAACTAAATTACCTCACACAAACAATGAGATGGTTGGATTGAATCACCAATTAAATGGGCATCTACTTAGGCAAACTCCTGGAGACAAAAAGCCACATGGAAGCCTGGCATGCTGCAGGACATGGGGTTGTAAAGGGTATAACACAACTTACTGACTTAACAAAAACAACTAGAAATCATACCTAGTACTCTCTCCTCAGTTAGGATCAATACTTTATTTTGGCTCTAACTGTTTCAAAGAAGTATATATTAAACACATGGAAAAGATGTGTGTATTAGGCCATTTGAAAAAAAAATACTGATGTACAGTTGAAACATTAATCTGTCTTGTCCAATCTCCTGTCTTTTTTCCTACACCTAGTCTCAGTGGGATGAAAGCGGCAGATGGACCATTACAGAGGATGTTTATTTGTTACATGGCTTTGATATGCAAATATTTGTTCTAAAAGAATGAGAAATGAACTGACCACCAGATATTCTCATAAGAGAACTCCTCTAAGTAAAACAGAGAGAGAGAGAGATGAGAGACTGTGAACTCTGAGAGGACTAAGCTTTGACATTTTACTTTCCTATGTAACATACTCGAATGTAAAATAGTGCCTACATTAAAATGCATAAGAAATCAATTCCAGAGTATGAAGTGTAAATTTTACAATAGAGTCATTCTGGTAATCTTACAGATAATTCTTTACTCAGTCTGATATTTGTCTTTATGCATAATTGAATTTTGCAGCTCCGTAGAGAGAAACTGGGACATTTATCTATTTGAGGATTTTTATCTGAATGAATATAAGCAGAAAACAATTTTAAAAGAAACACCATAAAATAGTATTTTTTTAAAAAACGTAAGAATTTACTGTCAATGTTCATATAATATAAAATTTAAAAATATATTTTCCCTGACAATAGCTTTTAGTCTTATTTGCTTATATTTGAAATCTGGTGAATAGTATAGATAGTTGATGTTTCAAGGCAGTGAATAGGTTTGATCTTCCTCAGAGAATGACTCTTGATTCTGGGGTAAAAAAAAAGCCTGGCCAGATTCCATAACCTGTAAATCAAACAGAGTCTAATAAACTAAAGTGACTATTTAAAATATAATCAACCTATTTTTCAGATTTGTGAATAGTTGGATTAAAGAATAAAAAAATAGGGTTTCAACTAGAAAATAATCTTATCAAGTTAATATATAGTAGTGAAATCAGAACATGCAAAATAGATTTTTAGAAGGCAGATTATGAAAATGAAAGTAAATAATTTAAGAACAAAGTCCTTAAAGTATAAGTAGTGTCCCGATCATGAAGAATCCCTTGTGGGAAAGAAATTTAGATTTGAAAAACATATGTAAGAGTAAACCAAAATTATACTTTAAAAACTTAAATATTTAATATGTAAATTTAAATGCTACAATTGGGATAAATGTGGAAATATTTTATGCAACTTAATCTTACAAAACTTGAGAGTATGAATAACTAACTACAAGATAGAAACAGAAAATGAGAAAAAGTAGAAAAGAATACCCATTTTAGGTAAGATATAGACTGTAAAGCATATTATGCAATAAAATGCTACTGTAACTGAATATTAAATGGGAATTTTCCCAAAACCACAAATTTCAAGGAAAGCCTGTGTAGAACATTATCACTGCTAGGAATCTGTACTCCTAATTCACAAACTCTACCTGTTGGAGACAGTGAACTCAAGGAATGATTTGTTACGATTCACCGGTTTCAATGTCTCCAGTTCTTACAGCAATAATGAGTGATGAGAGGGTCTTTGGGGGTAACATGAAGTGAGGCAGTCAAACAAATCCCTCATAAATTTAAGTTTGCCTAAAATATTCCAAGTTTATCAAATGAGACCTAGTCTCTCTTCTATAAAGTTGGTGAGCCTTTGGATCCATAGTTTAATATTGCCCAGAGATGCAGACAATGACTAGACTAGCGAGATGGCAGTGCTGAGATAAGAAGTACTAGTAACCTATCCTCCTATTCTTTGATGAACCTAGAATATGATCTTTCCTTGGGTGGGATGCATATGAATAGGGTTCCTTGGCTTAAGCTGAACTGCTAATTTTAGGCAGGAATTTAGTCATGAGTAATGAGAGGTGGCCCCACTAGCTGAATGTCTAATAGCCACCTAATACTGCCAAACTACTTACCAACCCCATCCCAAACATGCTCCCACCAAGCTCATATCAGTACTCCAAAATGGTCAGGGACCAGAAAAATCCTACACTGACTGACTTGAGGGATTGTCCCTGCTCTGGCACATGAGCACAACTTTTGCTATCGCATATTTAGATAATCTTTGGTGGGCACTGGATTCAATTAAAGTTCATAAATATTCTATGAATATATGCATCTAATTGTAACTGACTGAATTATGGGAAGGTCACCCACAGTAGAGCCTCCTGTTACATAACTCGCAGCTGTCAAAGAATACTATCAATGACCTCCATGATTATGCAAACGACCTTGCCTTAAAAACTCTACACTCCAGCCATCCAGGGCCATTAGTTTCCTTGGCTGGGCCCACCTCTCTCTTGAGGTGTTCTCTGTTCTCTTTCTTTATTTTCATTAAACTCTCTTGCAACAGGTTAAGACATAAGATTTTTCTTTGCATCCTTACCAAGAACTGAGGCCCATGGGAGAGAAGTAGGTTTTTTTTGTTGTTTGTTTGTTTGTTTTCTTGGTTTTTAATAAAGAGATGGCAGAAGAGAAGGTGAATCTTGATCTCTATTTCCATTGATCCATCAAATGGGACAAACTGAGCCTCAGAAAGCATCACTACGAACAAAGCTAGTGGAGGTGATCGAAGTCCAGTTGAGCTACTTCAAATCCTAATAGATGATAGTGTTAAAGTGCTGCACTCAATATGCCAGCAAATATGGAAAACTCAGCAGTGGTCACAGGACTAGAAAAGGTCTGTTTTCATTCCAATCCCAAAGAAGGGCAATGCCAAAGAATGATCAAACTGCTGCATAATTGCATATATTTCACATGCTAGCAAGGTCACGCTCAAAATCCTCCAAGGTAGGCTTCAATAATATGTGAACTGGGAACTTCCAGATGTTCAAACTGGATTTATAAAAAGCAGAGGAACCAGACATCAAATTGCCAACATCCAGTGGATCATAGCAAAAGCAAGAGAATTCAAAAAATAATCTTAATTCTGCTTCATTGATTTGCTATAACTTTTGACTGTGTGGATCACAACAAACCATGGAATATTCTTAAACAGATGGGAATACCAGACCACCTTACATGCCTCCTGAGAAACCAGTATGTAGGACAAGAAGCAACCTTACATGGAACAACAGATTGGTTCCAATTTGGGAAAGGAGTACATAAAGGCTATATATTGTCACCTTGCTATTTTAACATATATGAAGAGCACATCATGCAAAATGCTGGGCTGGATGAAGTACAAGTTGAAATCAAGATGGCTGGGAGAAATATCAATGACCTTAAATAGGCAGATGATACCACCCTAATGGCAGAAAGCAAAGATGAACTAAAAAGTTAGTTGATGAAAGTGTAAGAGGAGAGTGAAAAAGCTGGCTTAGAACTCAACATTCAAAAAACTAAGATCATGGCATGAAGTCCCATTACTTTATGGCAAATGGAAGGGGAAAAAGTGGAAACAGTAACAGATTTTCTTTACTTAGGCTCCAAAATTACTGCAAATGGTGACTATAGCCATGAAACGTAAAGACACTTGCACCTTGGAAGAAAAGCTATGATGAATCTAGACAGCATATTAAAAAGCGGGACATTACTTTGCCAACAAAGGTCCATATAGTCAAACTATGGTTTTTCCAGTAGTCATGTATGGATGTGAGAACTGGAGCATAATGATGGCTGAGTGCTGAAGAATGGATACTTTCAAACTGTGCTGTTGGAGAAGACTCTTGAGAGTCTCTTGGGCAGCAAAGAGATCAAACCAGTCAATCGTAATGGTGGTCAACCCTGAATATTCATTGGAAGGATTAGTGCTAAAGCAGAAACTCCAATACTTTGGCCACCTGATGGAAGAGCTGACTCACTGCAAAAGACCCTAATGCTGAGAAACATTGAAGGCAGGAGAAGGGGATGACAGAGAACAAAATGGTTGGATGGCATCGCCAATTCAAAGGACATTAATCTGAGAAAACTCTGGGAGATGGTGAAGGACAGGGAAGCCTGACATGCTGCAATCCACAGGGTCAGAAAGAGTCGGGCACAACTGAGTGATTGAACAACAGCAATAGATGATAGTACACAGACACCAAACAGGAGAAACTCGGGTACCGAGAGACCAGGTACATAGGGGACATATAGAGTGAGTATCAGCTTTAGAAGCAGCAATGACCAACAAAAAGAAGGCTATGATCTCACTGACTCCTATGAGGAGAAATCTGTCCACTCTCGCCACCTTATAGAATGAGCTGCCATCTAGAAGTAGGAAAGTAAAGAGGTATCTGGATGTCCACCCACACCCTAGCACTCCTGAAGCATAAAAGCTGTCAGCACAGATGGCAATGTATAGAAAAGATTTGAGTGGAATTAGAGATTGACATTTTAAAATGATTAAGTAACAGAATAATAACACAAGTGTCTGAAAAGTTCTGGCAACTGTCCAAGAAAGAGTCAAAGAATAGGCCCCAAAAAGGAAAAAAAAAACCCTGCTGAAGTTCCATAAGAGCTGGGGGTAATTACTTAAAACAAGACAAAACAATATCTTATTTAATTAACAACTGATTGTAACTCTCCTATAAACCAATTACTCCATTGAGTGGCTTAACCAGAGTAACATTATTGTGCTTTATCTTTCTGGATATCAGCAGGGATCATGAATCTTAGTCGTGTAACACTAAAAAATGGCACCAAAAATGCATTGTTAAAGTGTGAGGCACATACAGATATAACTATGCTTCACAAGCAAGAGCACTGGATGAATGCAGTAAAAAAAAAATTTTTGTTTCAATGCCACAAAAGTGCCAAGCACAATTCTGGGTGTAACAATCTTGGAGATGAATGAACAGAGTCAGAATGTTCCTGGTTCTGTTAAGTTTCATTAAATACGGTTCAGTCGCTCAGTTGTGTCCAACTCTTTGCAACCCCAAGGACTGCAGCACACCAGGCTTCCCTGTGTATCACCAATTCCCGAGGCTTGTTCAAACTCATGTCCATCAAGTCGGTGATGCGATCCAACCATCTCAGTCTTTATCATCCCCTTCTCCTTTTGCCTTCAATCTTTCCCAGCATCAGGGTCTTTACCAATGAGTCAGTTCTTTGCATTAGATGCCCAAAGTGTTGGAGGTTCAGCTTCAGCATCATTCTTTGAAAGAATATACAGGACTGATTTCCTTTAGGATGTACTGGTTTGATCTCCTTGTAGTCCAAGGGACTCTTGATCTTCTCTAACACCATAGTTCAAAAGCAGCAATTCTTTGGTGCTCAGGTTTCTTTACAGTCCGACTCTCACATGTATACATGTTCAGTTCAGTTCAGTCACTCAATCGTGTCCGACTCTTTGTGACCCCATGAATCGCAGCACCCCAGGCCTCCCTATCCATCACCAACTCCCGGAGTTCACTCAGACTCATGTCCATCGAGTCAGTGATGCCATCCAGCCATCTCATCCTCTGTCATCCCCTTCTCCTCCTGCCCTCAATCCCTCCCAGCATCAGAGTCTTTTCCAATGAGTCAACTCTTCTCATGAGGTGGCCAAAGTACTGGAGTTTCAGCTTTAGCATCATTCCTTCCAAAGAAATCCAAGGGTTGATCTCCTTCAGAATGGACCGGTTGGATCTCCTTGCAGTCCAAGGGACTCTCAAGAGTCTTCTGCAACACCACAGTTCAAAAGCATCAATTCTTCAGTGCTCAGCTTTCTTCACAGTCCAACTCTCACATCCATACATGACCTCTGGAAAAACCATAGCCTTGACTAGATGGACCTTTGTTGGCAAAGTAATGTCTCTGCTTTTCAATATGCTATCTAGGTTGGTCATAACTTTTCTTCCAAGAAGTAAGCATCTTTTAATTTCATGGCTGAAGTCACCACCTGCAGGGATTTTGGAGCCTAAAAAAATAAAGTCTGACACTGTTTTCACTGTTTCCCCATCTATTTCCCATGAAGTGATGGGACCAGATGCCATGATCTTTGTTTTCTGAATGTTGAGCTTTAAGCCAACTTTTTCACTCTCCTCTTTCACTTTCATCAAGAGGCTTTTTAGTTCCTCTTCAGTTTCTGCCATAAGGGTGGTGTCATCTGCATATCTGAGGTTATTGATATTTCTCCCGGCAATCTTGATTCCAGTTTGTACTTCATCCAGTCCAGCGTTTCTCATGATATACTCTGCATATAAGCTAAATAAGCAGGGTGACAATATACAGCCTTGACGTACTCCTTTTCCTGTTTGGAACCAGCCTGTTGTTCCATGTCCAGTTTTAACTGTTGCTTCCTGACCTACATACAGATTTCTCAAGAGGCAGGTGAGGTGGTCTGGTATTCCCATCTCTTTCAGAATGTTCCACACTTTATTGTGATCCACACAGTCAAAGGCTTTGGCATAGTCAATAAAGCAAAAATAGATGTTTTTCTGGAACTCTCTTGCTTTTTTGATGATCCAGCAGATGTTGGCAATTTGATCTCTGGTTCTTCTGCCTTTTCTAAAACCAGCTTGAACATCTGGAAGTTCACAGTTCACACACTGCTGAAGCCTGGCTTGGAGAATTTTGAGCATTACTTTACTATTGTGTGAGATGAGTGTAACTGTGTGGTAGTTTGATCATTCTTTGTCATTGCCTTTCTTTGGGATTGGGATGAAAACTGACCTTTTTCCAGTCCTGTGGCCACTGCTGAGCTTTCCAAATTTGCTGGCACATTGAGTGTAGCACTTTCACAGCATCAGCTTTCAGATTTGAAATAGCTCAACTGCAATTCCATCACCTCCACTAGCTTTGTTCGTAGTAATGCTTTCTAAGGCCCACTTGACTTCACATTCCAGGAGTCTGGCTCTAGGTGAGTGATCACACCATCATGATTATCTGGGTCGTGAAGATCTTTTTTGTACAGTTCTTCTGTGTATTCTTGCCACCTCTTCTTAATATCTTTCGCTTCTGTTAGGTCCATACCATTCCTGTCCTTTATCGAGCCCATCTTTGCATGAAAGGTTCCCTTGGTATCTCTAATTTTCTTGAAGAGATCTCTAGTCTTTCCCATTCTGTTCTTTCCCACTCTGTTCTTTTCCTCTATTGTTTTGCATTGATTGCTGTGGAAGGGTTTCTTATCTCTTCTTGCTATTCTTTGGAACTCTGCATTCAGATGCTTATATCTTTTCTTTTCTCCTTTGCTTTTCACTTTCTTCTTTTCACAGTTATTTGTAAGGCCTCCCCAGACAGCCATTTTGCTTTTTTGCATTTCTTTTCCATGGGGATGGTCTTGATCCCTGTCTCCGGTACAAGGTCATGAACCTCCATCCATAGTTCATCAGGCACTCTATCTATGAGATCTAATCTCTTAAATCTATTTCTCACTTCCACTGTATAATCATAAGGATTTGATTTAGGTCATACCTGAATGGTCTAGTGGTTTTCTCATCTTTCTTCAATTTAAGTCTGAATTTGGCAATAAGGAGTTCATGATCTGAGCTACAGTCAGCTCCTGGTCTTGTTGTTGTTGTTGTTGTTGTTTTTTTTTTTTTTTGACTGTATAGAGCTTCTCCATCCTTGGCTGCAAAGAATATAATCAATCTGATTTTGGTGTTGACCATCTGGTGATGTCCATGTGTAGAGTCTTCTCTTGTGTTGTTGGAAGAGGGTGTTTGCTATGACCAGTGCATTCTCTTGGCAAAACTCTATTAGTCTTTGGCCTGCTTCATTCTGTATTCCAAGGTCAAATTTGCCTGTTACTCCAGGTGTTTCTTGACTTCCTAATTTTGCATTCCAGTCCCCTATAATGAAAATGACATTTTTTTGGGTGTTAGTTCTAAAAGGTCTTGTTGGTCTTCATAGAACCATTCAACTTCAGCTTTTTCAGCGTTACTGGTTGGGGCATAGACTTGGATTACTTGATATTGAACGGTTTGCCTTGGAAACGGACAGAGATCATTCTGTTGTTTTGAGATTGCATCCAAGTACTGCATTTCAGACTCTTTTGTTGACCATGATGGCTACTCCACATCTTCTGAGGGATTCCTGCCAGCAGTAATAGATATAATGGTCATCTGAGTTAAATTCACCCATTCCAGTCCATTTTAGTTCGCTGATTCCTAGAATGTTGACGTTCACTCTTGCCATCTCTTGTTTGACCACTTCTAATTTGCCTTGATTCATGGACCTGACATTCCAGGTTCCTATGCAATATTGCTCTTTACAGCATGGGACCTTGCTTCTATCACCAGTCACATCCACAACTGGGTATTGTTTTTGCTTTGTCTCCATCCCTTCATTCTTTCTGGAGTTATTTCTCCATTGATCTCCAGTAGCATATGGGGCACCTACTGAACTGGGGAGTTCCTCTTTCAGTATCCTATCATTTTGCCTTTTCATACTGTTCATGGGGTTCTCAAGGCAAGAATACTGAAGTGGTTTGCCATTCCCTTCTCCAGCGGACCACATTCTGTCAGACCTCTCCACCATGCCTGCCTGTCTTGGGTGGCCCGACGGGGCATGGCTTAGTTTCATTGAGTTATACAAAACTGTGGTCCTAGTGTGATTAGATTGACTAGTTTTCTGTGAGTATGGTTTCAGTGTGTCCGCCCTCTGATGCCCTCTTGCAACACCTACCGTCTTACTTGGGTTTCTCTCACCTTGGACATGGGGTATCTTTTCATGGCCACACCAGCAAAGCACAGCTGCTGCTCCTTACCTTGGATGAAGGGTATCTCCTCACTGCTGCCCCTCCTGACCTTGAATGTGGAATAGCTCCATACATGACTACTGGAACAACCATAGCTTTGAGTAGACAGAGCTTTGTTAGTAAAGTTACACTACAGTGGAGATAAACTACTGTCTATAGTGAACTCTAGAGAGAAGCAATATTGCAAATAAGACCTGAATAATGAAAAGTCATCAGTTATGTGACATTCTAAGTGGTAGGGAAGAGAGAGAAGGTATTATTGAACAAATTATAGCCCTTCCCAATTCACAGAACAAACCCCTACCCCTCAGTGTGACTAAATTTGGAGACAGACTTTAAAGATTACAGAGTTTAAATGAAATCATAAGGGCATGGTGCCCTTATGAAAGAGAAGAGATACTAGTAGTGTACATATACAGAGAACGAGCCATCTAAGGACACAACAAGAATGTGGCCATCTGCAAGCCAGAAAACGTGTTCTAATGAGAAACCAACACCACTGGCACCTTGATTTTGGACTTACAGCCTCAAGAACTATGAGAAAATAATTTCCTATGGTTTAATTCACAAAGTATATCCTATTTTGTTATGACAACCTTAGCAGAATCATACATAAAGGGAGGTATTTATGTCAGTAAACAACTAATGCAAAGGTCCTATAGAAGGAAGACGTTTATAGAGCTCTAAAAACTTAGGGATATAAGTAGGAATGCAGTCACATGAAGTTCTATAATGTAGGTGATACAGTTGTAGAGACAGGCAAGAGCTATACAGAGAGGGAATTGGGGTGGTGGTGGTCACTGGGCCATGATTATGAACTGGGATTTTTATTTTAAAGCTAACATGAAACCAATGGAAGATAAAAACAAGACCAATCATTCCCAGAGGAATGGACTGTTGGAGATTCAACATGTCTATTTCAGTCTAGATTTGAACTATGAAAGGAAGGAACAGATTTGGGATGAATTTTGAAGCCTGGCCTACAGAATTTATTTATGAATTATGAGAAAAAAGTGTCAGTTATGTGGCTATGCCCATTCTGGCTGCAAGCCTCTTTATTCTAGTAGTTAGAAAGGAATCAAAAGATTAGAAATCTAAGCTGAAGGTTTTCTTTTTTCAATCATAAAATTTATGATTCATTAACATGCAATAAAAGCTTTGTCGCTTTGTTGACACATTTAAGCACAAACTTGAAAGGAGATTATTCAAATTATATAAATAAAATTGAAAAAAATACCCAAACCCTAAAAGTAGATTTTAATACTTTCATCAGATTCCATTTTGCAGGTAACTTCTTAACTACATGCCTAGATGTTATGATAGTGGACCAGTGTTAAACTCTTCTTGTGAAACCTCTTCAGTGTGCTGCTCAGAGCATTTACTCCATGAACCTATACTATAGAATATGCATTTCTTACTCTTTTCTTTAAAGGCTTTTCTGAAGTGGACCATTTTTAAAGTCTTTATTGAATTTGTTATGATATTACTTCTATTTTATGTTTTAGTTGTTTGGCTACAAGCATGTGGGCTCCCTGATCAAGGATCGAACCCATACCCACTGCATTGGAAGGCAAAGTCTTAAACTCTGACTCAGCAGGGAAGACCCTGCATTTTGTAATGATGCCTATAAGAGGATCATAATAATATAATCCCTAGCTCTCTGTTCTTGTTAGTACTAACGGTTATAGCTTTGTCTCTCCATGCCGCATATTCTTGACCCATCATCCATGGACTTAGGTATTGTCCATTTTATTTTTTTATAAACTGATCTTACCTAGAAAATATATATTTTTATAGCTTAGCCAGGGTTACAGGATGTGTTATCTTGTCATTTTGAAATAAAGACCAGGTTTGTTAACTTTTTGTATGTGTTATTTTGTTATTCTAAGTGGGTTCAGCTCTGCCTATATTTTTAATCTCCTGGTATTTATTCTGGTAACCCATGGACAGAGGAGCCTGACAGCCTAGAGCCCATGAGGTTGCAAAGGTTGGGACATGACTTAGAGACTAAACAACCACAACAAAATTTATTCTGGGAGTTTACTGAGGTCACCTGACCTAGACTAGATCTGGCTGGGCAACTCTGCTTCAGTTTATAGGTCTGGCTGGACTCAGTTCCTCATTACAGTCTGGGCTCAGTCTTCTCCATTGAATAATAATAAAGCTCTTCCCATCATGCTGGCAGAGATACAACAGAATAAACAAAAACAAAGCTAGGTCTCTTGAGAGGTAGGATCCAAACTTGCATTTAACTTAGGCTTTTATCCTACTGCCCAAATTAAGTCATAAAGTTGAGGCCAAAATTAGCAAGTCAGGAAAAATACTTGCCATTTACTGAAAAGAACTGAAAAGTTACAAGGGAAAGAGAATGAATACAAAAAGTGAAGAACTAGGGCCAATAATTCAATTTGCCAAACCCATATTCAAATGTCAAATCTATACTCACTCTTCTATAGTTGTGCAGATTAAAACAAGTGTATAACTAATTATGATAGACATATACTTATTAGGAAAAATAAAAATAATAATAAGTGTGTGGGCTTCCCTGGTGGCTCAAGTGGTAAAAAATCTGCCTGCATTTCAGGAGACATAGGTTTGATCCCTGAGTTGGGAAGATTCCTTGGAGAAGTAAATGGCAACCCACTCTGGTATTCTTGCCTGGAGATTCCATGGATAGAGGAGCCTGGTGGGCAACAATCCTTGGGGTTGTACAGAGTCAGACACAACTGAGCATGCATGCCTGTAATAAGTATGTAATGTTTATGTATAATGTAATACACACATATACACATTTTACTGTAGAGGAGACTGAATAAAAAACAATAAGATATTCTGAGATATGTAACAGGCTGTCTGAGTACTTAGTTGAGTGACGATCAGCATATATGTGTTAGGGAAAGTCAGTGTCCAGGCAAAAATGACTTTAATAATGAATTCTATCAAACACTTAAAAAATAAATAACACCAATCCTGAACAAAAATTTTCAAAATAGTGAAAAGTAGCAATTACTACCCAACATATCTTATGAGGTCAGGATCACTTTGATACTGAAACTGGAAAGAAATACTACAAGTAAATAAAATTGCAGGTCAACAGCTCTCATGTCCAAAATGGAAAAACTAAATTAAATTCTTCAGATTTATGAAACACAATCATATTAATAAAGAACATTAAGTCATTAAAAATGGATGGTTTATCCCAGGAATGTAACTAGCTTCATATTTAATGGTGAAAATTTGATTGCTATCATTTCAATATCAGGAACAAGGCAAAATGTTTGTTCTCATCATTTCTATTCACCATTGTACTGGAGGATATGTACAGTGAAACAAGGAAATAAAAAATCTAGTTTGGAAAGGAAGAAAACTTTGTTCATTCATAGATGAAATGAAAATATGAACTAAAAATGTCTATGGAATATATGAAAACATTCTAGAACGAGGATTGAATTTAGGAAGGCTACAAGATACAAGATCAATATACAGATATTATTTGTATTTCTACAATAAACAGTTGGAAATCAAAATTAAAAGACAATATTTAAAATGGTACAAAAATATGAAGTACTTAGGGATAAAAACAGGAAAAAGTAAAAATGCCCATCAATAAATGAATGGATAAACAACTTATATCTAAATAAAATTCTAGTACTTGGCCAAAAAAGTAATAAAATATTGATACATGCAAGTACATGAATGAATGTCAAAATAATTATGCTGCAATTAAAGAGGTCAGGTAGAAAAATATATAGTATATAATCCCTGAGATATAAAATTCTAAGTATATGAACTAAAACATAGAGACAAATGCAAAGAGCATTAGTGGTTGGTCACAGGAAGAACAAAATGAAAGAAATGATAAAGGTGCATGAGGAAATATTGGGGGATGATGGATAGGCTCATTATCTTGATTATGACAATGGTTTCAAACCACATATATACCAATATTTAACAAACTGTACATTCTAAAGTACAGCTTTTGTATGTTATTTTACTTTATAAAGCTGTTATATTTTATATTTCTCTCCTGATTTTTAACTAAATTTTATACATTTTATTCTAAAACAAATATTTTTAAAATATAACTTTTTCTGGTAGAACTTTTTACTTTTCTGAAATGAGAATATTTACATTAGCTATAGGAGATAATATCTATAAAACAAATTTCTCTGAAAACAAGTCATTCTTGATGGCAATACATTTTTAATGCATAAAAAAAGGGGGAGCCCAAAAAAGAGAAAAAAAAACACTTCAAATGATCAAAACAAGAGACCTGAAGGGGAAGGCAATTTAAAAAACAGGTTCCTTTCAAAAACATTGATATTCAGAGAGATGGCTTTGGATAACAATTGCTGGGTTTGGTTCCTATTTGGAGAGAGCTGGAAAAAATAATTTTACATTTCTACCTTTGCACTAATTTTTCCAGTTTAACATACTTTGTTTTTTTCCCTTTTTGGCAATATATATTTGTTCAACTAATAATCCTGTCTTTTACATTACATCTGATGTATAATGTTACTTTATTTTTAACTTCTAAACTTAACTCATAATTTTTTATGAAAAGGAGTAAAAATGTTGACCAATAGAAGTCAATGATTTATTACTTTTTCCATCAATAATAAAATTCATGTCAATAATCTTCAGTTTAATTTACTTATCCTTGGAGGCTTCATTAGACCTACTAATAAACTGGGCATAATTTTAATTAGAATTAACACTTTCATCCTTCTCATGAATATATATACGAAAAACTTTGAAATGCTGGCCATCTGGGAAAAGTCAAGCTGTCACAGCAAAATTAAGACATTTCTCATGAAACAGTACTATTTTATGGCCACAAGACAGTAAATAAATAGACATTTATTGTTACTGCATCCAGGGAAATTCTCTCAAAAAACCATTGCTATCTCCTTTAGGAATTCTTAGATACTTTGATCGTCCCTTTGAAATAATATTCATTTAAAGATACATTTCACATGCAATGCTAGACTCTCTCCAATGTTTCATTAGTAGGCATATGAGTTATATGATTTTTTTTTTCCATTTAGCAGGCAGACCATTAAGTTGTATAAGCATCACTACCATCTATGCTTCAAAGATCATAGCCTCTTCTTAAGGATACCTGGTATATACAAAAAAAGATTCTTTGTAAAAGTTTTCTTTTATATTGTATCATAGCTGATTGGCTCAGCAGTAACAAATCCACCTGCCAATGCAGGAGATGTGGGGTCAAACTCTGGGTCAGGAAGATCCCCTGGAGAAAGAAACGGCAATGTATTCCACTATTCTTGCCTGGGAAATCCCATGGACAGAGGAATCTGGCAGGCTACAGTCCATGGGCTCACAGAGTCAGACACAGCCCAGTGACTAAGCACACACACACACACACACACACAAAGTCAAGACTTGCAACTAAACAACAATAGTTGATTCACAACATTCTGTTAGTTTCAGGTATACAGCAAAGCAATTCAGTATAGATATAAATGCATTATTATTTTTCAAATTCTAAAAGAATACTAAAAGATAGGGAGGGAAGTAAGAAAGGTTGGAGGGAGAAACGGAGGAAGGAAGGGAATGGGAGAACTCTTCTATTTAAAGAGCAAGACTATTTAAACAGTGACTACCATGAGCTAGACACTCTTCTTAGGAAGGAGATGATAATGCTCACAATGAAATACAGAAAATATATTTTAAATTCAATATCAAATGATTTTTTCTAAAGTGCTTCCCAGGGCCATTAGTGTTAAAAAACCCACTCTTTCTTAGTTGTGATCAAGTGTAATGGCATCACTCACTCTATGGACATGAGTTTGAGCAAGTTCTGGGGGTTGGTGATGGAAAGGGAAGCCTGGCATGCTGTAGTCTATGAGATCGCAAAGAGTCGGGCATGACTAAGTGACTGAACTGACTGAACTAAAGTGTAATGAATGACTTAAATATCTAGATGCATGAAAAGGCAATAATAAAAGTGGAATCATATAATCACAATTCTATAGGAAAGTTTGATCAGTTAGTAAACAGTCTGCTGCTGCTGCTGCTGCTAAGTCTCTTCAGTCCTGTCTGACTCTGTGCGACCCCATAGATGGCAGCCCACCAGGCTCCCCACCGTCCCTGGGATTCTCCAGGCAAGAACACAGGAGTGGGTTGCCATTTCCTTCTTCAGCGCATGAAGGTGAAAAGTGAAATTGAAGTCACTCAGTTGTGTTCAACTCTTAGTGACCGCATGGACTGCAGCCTACCAGGATCTTCCGTCCAAGGGATTTTCCAGGCAAGAGTACTGGAGTGGGTTGTCATTGCCTTCTCCAAGTAAACAGTCTAAGATACCTCAAATATAGATGAAAATAATAGGGGCTGGTGCACTGGGATGACCCAGAGGAATGGTACGGGGAGGGAGATGGGAGGGGGGTTCAGGATGGGGCACCCATGTACACCCGTGGCAGATTCATGTTGAGGTATGGAAAAACCAATACAACAAAAGAAAAACACGAATACAGTACACTAATGCATATATATGGAATTTAGAAAGATGGTAATGATAACCCTGTATGCGAGACAGCAAAAGAGACACAGATGTATAGAACAGTGTTTTGGACTCTGTGGGAGAGGGAGAGGGTGGGATGATTTGGGAGAACGGCATTGAAACATGTATAATATCATATAAGAAATGAATCGCCAGTCTAGGTTGGATGCAGGATACAGGATGCTTGGGACTGGTGCACTGCGATGACCCAGAGGGATGGTATGGGGAGGGAGGTAGGAAGGGGGTTCAGGATTGGGAACACGTGTACATCTGTGGTGGATTCATGTTGATGTATGGCAAAACCAATACAATATTGTACAGTAAAAAATTTAAAAATAAAATAAAACCACAATGTGATACCAAAAAAATATTGTAAAGTAATTAGCCTCCAATTAAATAACTAAATTTAAATTTAAAAAATGATAAAATATTCACCATGCAGGTTAAGTTGATTTTTCCCAAAGGGTATAAACAATAGAGATGGTAGAGGGAGCAACAAGAAAAAGACATAGAAAAATAAATCAACAACGAAATACAGCAATAATAAATTTGAAAGGGGGCTGTGAGACATAAAATACCTCCCAAAACTTCTATGAATGTATAGAACATTATATATCTTCTATAATATGAAACCATTATTTTAGCTGAAAATAAAGGTTTTTCATTTCAGTTCAGTTCAGTCGCTCAGTCGTGTCTGATTATTTGCGACCCCATGAATCGCAGCACACAGGCCTCCCTGTCCATCACCAACTCCCGGAGCTCACTCAGACTCATGTCCATCGAGTCGGTGATGTGATCCAGCCATCTCGTCCTCTGTTGTCCCTTTCTCCTCCTGCCCCCAATCCCTCCCAGCATCAAGGTCTTTTCCAATTAGTCAACTGTTTGCATGAGGTGGCCAAAGTATTGGAGTTTCAGCTTTAGTATCATTCCTTCCAAAGAACACCCAGGACTGATCTCCCTTAGGATGGACTGGTTGGACCTCCTTGCAGTCCAAGGGACCCTCAACAGTTTTCTCCAAAGCCACAGTTCAAAAGCATCAATTCTTCAGTGCTCAGCTTTCTTCACAGTCAACTCTCACATCCATACATGACCACTGGAAAAACCATGGCCTTGACTAGATGGACCTTTGTTGGCAAAGTAATGTCCCTGCTTTTCAATAGGCTATCTGGGTTGGTCATAACTTTCCTTCCAAGGAGTAAGCATCTTTTAATTTCATGGCTGTAATCACCATCTGCAGTGATATTGGAGTCCAAAAAAATAAAGTCTAACACTGTTTCCACTGTTTCCCCATCTATTTCCCATGAAGTGATGGGACGGAATGCCATGATCTTTATTTTCTGAATGTTGCGCTTTAAGCCAACTTTTTCACTCTGCTCTTTCACTTTCATCAAGAGACTTTTTAGTTCCACTTCACTTTCTGCTATAAGGGTGGTGTCATCTGCATATCTGAGGTTATTGATATTTCTCCCGGCAATCTTGATTCCAGCTTGTGCTTCCTCCAACCCAGCGTTTCTCATGATGTACTCTGCATATAAGTTAAATAAGCAAGGTGACAATATACAGCCTTGACGTACTCCTTTTCCTATTTGGAACCAGTCTGCCTTTCCATGTCCAATTCTAACGTTTTTATTTATACCTTAAAAAAGTATAAAGTAAAATGGTATAATATATGGCTTTTTTCAAAATATCTTTGTATAAAGATACTTTTGTCAAGATTATCAACAACTTGGAGAATCTTTTCAAAATGCCCATTCTAAGTATGCTTTATAACATACTGATTAAAGTATATAAAGATTTACGCTCTATGTGAATGTACATCCCTTCACAAAATCAAGAGCACAATTACTTAAATAACATTGTGTGGTAGGTTTTGTGTGTATTGCATGTCAGCGGCCATGGCTGTTCATAGCAATTCAGCTGTAGTTCCAGATGCAATAGGTATGCAATAAAATGTTTGTTAAACCTATGACACACATTAAGAAAAGCATATCTCACATTGCTGAAAGTGCAATATAACCTGAAAGTTGGGAGAGAAAAAAATAGGGACCTATTGGAAACTGAGTATTTTGGTTCACATAAAAATCTGTTTCCTTGCAATGTCTAAGTGACAATCTGAATTTTATTTATCATTTGCCCCTATATACAGCTTTCCACAAAGCCTATAAAGTATTAACTCACCAATTTTTAACAAATACATTTTCAGTGTCCAGCATGGCAACTAGTCAATATGTTTCACAGTGAGAGAGTTAATAAAGACTGTCCTTGAAAAGGTCTCATCAGCAAACAGCCAACACTTAAGAAAAAAAGAATTGTTCTAGTAAAATACACACATACACCCTACGTTTATTACTAATGTTTTTTTCTCTCACATATTTATATATTTTAATAAAAATAATTTCTTCCCCAAACAGATCAATATGAAATCCTCTATTGAACATTTCTGAAATCATATTTCTTAGCATAGATGCTTTAATAAATGACTGAATTTAAAAAATAGGTAACTTGGGAGGAAAACAGCCACACTAGAATTTTTGTTCTATTTCATTGTAGAAATGTTACACACTAATAACAGGCTTAAAATAACAAGCCTGATGATTTTATTTCTATTTCCCAGCTATATAGACACATTAATTTGCCTATAGGGAAGAAGTCTATCAAGAACATTACACCATACATAAAGGACTAGACAGTAAATATTGTATGTTTATGGGCCACAGAGTTTCTGAAGCAACTACTCAACTTTGCAACTGCACCGTGAAAGCAGTGATAGTCAGTACTTAAAGGAATGGATTTTGCTGTGCTCTGAAAGATTTTATTTACAAAAAGGGGCTAGAATGGCAACCAGGTTGCAGAATACTGATTCCAGGTACAGAGTGTTACATGATACTGACAAAAGTTCTCTCCGTGACCAAACTTTTAGTCAGGCTCTTCAGAACCCTTTGTTCAATCAGACCTGACCTTGAACTCTTATCTCTGTTCCTGCAGGGTCCAGTTTTAGCAAGCTGCTGCTGCTGCTAAGTCACTTCAGTCATGTCTGACTCTGTGCGACCCCATAGATGGAAGCCCACCAGGCTCCTCCATCCCTGGGATTCTCCAGGCAAGAACACTGGAGTGGGTCGTCATTTCCTTCTCCAATGCATGAAAGTGAAAAGTGAAAGTGAAGTCGTCCAGTCGTGTCCGACTCTTCGCGACCCCATGGACTGCAGCCCACCAGGCTCCTCCGTCCATGGGATTTTTCAGGCAAGTGTACTGGAGTGGGGTGCCACTGCCTTCTCCGGTTTTAGCAAGAATCTTGCTCAATTAGAATCCGCCACACTGAATATCTGATCAATCTCTCATCTCCCGTCATGCGCCAGGTAGTATCTGGTCATCCTGGTCTGTCATTAAAAAAAATCCTGTCAGGTTGGTTTAGCCAGAACCCCACCTTGTACAGCTGATGTTCTACTCTTGGTAATTTTCCATCCATTGACCCACACCATGTTCGATGGCTGTAAATCCCCATGTTTAATAGTTGTATTCAGAATTAAACTCAATTTCTCTCTGCTATTGTGAAATTCCATTGCAGTAGTACCTCTGAATAAAGTCTGCCTTCTTTATTTTTTAACTACAGAGGAACAGATTATTTATCTGCAACAGGAAGTGAAAGAGGAGAAAATAACCACAGCTCCTAGGGTGACTCCACAGACTCAGCTGCCCTCAAACAACTCAGTTCTTTAACACGTTATCACAAGGATTTTTTCTTTAATAATTCAAAAAACAACCTAGGATTTTCCTTTGATTTATCAAAATCCATATTTAATACCTAAATGACACCTTATTTTCATCTTTCTCTTTTACTTTTCCTCTTTCAAAAATTATTGTTTCATCACATTTGTAACTTTTCATGAAAATCCTAATTTGCATTCTGCAAAACATTTTTTGTGTTAAAAGTTTGCCTTAGGCTTCATTTTCTGCAACAGGAAATTCTATGGGACTTTGGCCCCAAAATAGATCCCAAAAGTGAAAGTGAAACTAAGGTACAATTAGAGGCTAAATGCTCACATTCTAAACAAAGATGGCCTCAGTGCTGAAGGTAACTCCTCTGGGACTTCTAAAATCATTGCTGCTCTCCCTCCCCAATCTTAATCCCTATAAAGTAAAAACCATGGCATTAAACAATCCATTTATTCTTCCTATTAATCAGTGATCTCTACTTTACCATAGACTAAACTGTTTCATGTAATGTAGTCTTTATTTTCCCCTGTGTACTCGGTGCCCTTGATAAATATTTCTCTTTGGGAATTACTACACATGTTTAATATCTTCTGCTGAATATGTTTTAATGCCTGCCAGGGCTCTTCCCCTGCTTTATTATCCTTTTTAAATAATCTCTATACAATTCCACTTACTATTTTGAAACGGGAAACTGAGTGCTGTTCGTGGAGCTGAAGAATAAACTTTGCAAACAAACAAACATTCACACGGGCAGAGTTTATTTTAATGGTGAAAGATACAAACCTCCCAGGGTAGACACTCAGAGAGGGTCAAGTGACCCCGAAAGGCAGGGATTACATAGTTTTATATCTTTACTAGTATTTATCTGTACAGTCTTGGTTGGCTTGTGACTTTAATATATGTCATTTTTGATCAATCAATTTGAAGATTGCACTACCTAATTTGACATTTTTATGGTTTTTATGCCCAGATTCTAAGCTTTTTTAGACCTTGAGTCATCAGCCCATGATGCTTTTCACTGAACCCAGGCAACTGTTTAAGGACCAGATGCATGTTTAAGAGTTAATGGTCCCTCTGGCATACTTGATAAGCTGGACAGCAGTTAATGCTTATCCCTTCTAGGTCTGAATGTTTTATGACTTACCAGACCAAGGAGGTATTCCTCTGAATGCCTGGAAATTGTAACAAAGAGTTTAGCTTTAGGTTAAAGAAGTGAGATGCTTACCTGAGAAGAAAAAAATTGAAATTAAAAAAAGGAACTGAAGTCTCAGAGTCCTATACTGCTTAGAAATTTCTGCCTCAATTTCATATAACATTTATAATCATTTTTGCTGAGTTCACAGTGGCAAAAGAATAAGAATTTTGAGAGTGATTTGTTTATAATTCTAAATTAACATTTATATCTTACAAATATTTAAACATCTCAAGCAAGACTACAGTATGTATACAGAATTATTCTACTCTTCCTTATATCACTCAAAACAAATATGTAATTGACTGCATTACACAGAATATCCTCTTGTCGATTTTTAACAAATTAAAGTAAAAATACATAATTCAGCACTAAAGTAATAATGTATTAAGACCAGATAACTTTACTGAGTCAAAGATGGGTTATCTAAGGAAATACATTATTATAATATTTCACCTATATCTATACAAAGAAATTTGGTGATCACCTCAATAGATACCGAGGACTTTTGAAAAAAAATTAGTAATCATTGTGAATAAAAATATTTACCTAAATAATGCATTCCATTTACTGAATAGGATAATTTTTAAATTACATAAGTATCGTATTTTATATGCATGGAAAACTAATTCACATTTAGCAATCTATAACACACACATATAATTAGCCTTTAAGTATTATATGCTCTTAGTCATAATGCAATTTAGAAAAGCTCTCACATAAGCCATACTTACTGCCATTTCAGAATTTTACCAATTAAAGATTTTCTGGTTAATTTTATTTTTAATATCTAATTGATTACTATAGAGAAGAAGAATATAATTTTTCACCATGGTAGGGTGAAAAGTAAACCATCTTGAATAGTATTACTTAAGTTTAAAACAAGAATAGAAATAAAACAAAGAAATAAGGATATAAGGCATTTTAAGATAAAATAAAAACAAGATATTGATACCATTTAAAGAATTCTATCCGAGTCAACAGTTGTTTATCTCTGTCCAAAAGAACAGGGCATGCATCTTTCAAGAGGTTTTCATGACTTTTTATAGCAGTCACTTTTGATACTCTCAAATAATGGGAATAAATCATGCCTTTTCCTTGTCCACAGCTGAAGATAAAGCAGAGCTTGTTTTTATGCTCCCAAAGTTCCCATCAATTTTGGTACTGCATTCTACTTTATATGTTGATGGTCCTTGTATAGAGCAACTGGCAGCTGGAAAACTCTATCCCTTTAAATTTATCACCGTTCTATAGTTCCCTGCAAAACAGAGACTACTATCTTCAGTAATAACTATATGCTTTCTTATTATAACTTATTATAAAAACAAATAGTTTAGCCTAAGCTCAGAATGAAAATATTAGTAACTAGTTATACAGAAAAATGATGGAGAAATAATTGTACATTAAAATTTTTCATTGTACAATATTATATGCCAAAAGGGAAAAATTCAAGTACAAAAAGGAGAACTATTTACTTAAAAGGCCTCATGCATGATCGAGGACACCAGTAATTTATTTAATTCTCATTATAGGTTTTATTATGTCTCAGTCTCTGTGTCCTGGTGCACACAACGTTTTTCTGAGCCCTCTGAACATTTCTGGTAGGTATGGGGTTTGATTTTAAATGTACCAAGGGAACATTTCATGCAAAAATGGGCACAATAAAGGACAGAAATGGTATGGACCTAAAAGAAGCAGAAGATATTAAGAAGAGGTGACAAGAATATACAGAAGGACTATACAAAAATATCTTCATGACCCAGGTAATCACGATGGTGTGATCACTCACCTAGAGTCAGATCCTGGAATATGTAGTCAACTGGGCCTTAGGAAGCACCACTAAGAACAAAGCTACTGACGTGATAGAATTCTAGTTGAGCTATTTCAAATCCTAAAAGGTGATGCTGTGAAAGTGCTGCACTCAATGTGCCAGCATATTTGGAAAACTCAGTAGTGGCCACAGGACTGGAAAGGTCAGTTTTCATTCCAATCCCAAAGAAAGACAATGCCAAACTACCGCAAAGAATGCTCAAACTACTGCACAATTGCACTCATCTCACATGCTAGTAAAGTAATGCTCAAAATTCTCCCAGCCAGGCTTCAAAAGTATGTGAACCAAGAACTTCCAGATGTTCAAGCTGGATTTAGAAAAGGCAGGGGAACCAGAGGTCAAATTGCCAACATTTGGTTGGATGACCAAAAAAGCAAGAGAGTTCCAGAAAAACATCTACTTCTGCTTTATTGAATATGCCTAAGTCTTTGACTGTGTGGATCACAACAAACTCTGGAAAATTCTGAAAGAGATGGAAATACCAGACCACCTGACCTTCCCCCTGAGAAATCTGTTTGCAGATCAAGAATGAACACTAGAAGTGGACATGGAACAACAGTCTGGTCCCAAATCAGGAAGGGAGTTCGTCAAGGCTGTATATTGTCACCCTATTTATTTAACTTATATGCAGAGTACATCACACAAAATGCTGGGCTGGAAAAGCACAAGCTGCAATCAAGACTGCTGGGAGAAATATCAATAACCTAAATATGCAGATGATACCGCCCTTATAGTAGAAAGTGAAGAAGAACAAAAGAGCCTCTTGAAAGTGAAAGAGGAGAGTGAAAAAGTTGGCATAAAACTCAACATTCAAAAAAACTAAGATCATGGCATCCAATCCCATCATTTCATGGCAAATAGATGGGGAAACAATGGAAACAGTGGCAGACTTTATTTTCTGGAGCTCGAAAATCATTGCAGATGGTGACTGCAGCCATGAAACTAAAAGACACTTGTCCTTGGAAGAAAAGCTATGACCAACCTAGACAGCATATTAAAAATCAGAGACATTACTTTGCCAACAAAGGTCCGTCTAGTTAAAGTTATAGATCTTCCAGTAATCATGTATGGATGTGAGAGTTGGAGTATAAAGAAAACAAAGCACCAAAAATTGATGGTTCTGAACTGTGTTGTTGGAGAAGACTCTGACGCAGGATGCAGCATGCTTGGGGCTGGTGCATGGGGATGACCCAGAAAGATGTTATGGGGAGGGAGGTGGGAGGGGGGTTCATGTTTGGGAATGCATGTAAGAATTAAAGATTTTAAAATGTAAAAAATAAAAAACTAAAAAAAAAAAAAATAAGAGTCCCCTGGACTGCAGGTAGATCCAACCAGGCAATTCTAAAGGAAATCAGTCCCAATATTCATTGGAAGGACTGATGCAGAAGCTGAAACTCCAATACTTTGGCCACCTGATGCAAAGAACTGTCTCACTGGAAAAGACCCTGATGCTGGGAAAGATTGAAGGTAGGAGGAGAAGGGGACAACAGAGGATGATTGTTGAATGGCATCATAGACCTTATGGATATGAGTTTGAGTAAGCTCCAGGAGTTGGTGATGGATAGGGAAGCCTGGCATGCTACAGTCCACGGAGTCGCAAAAATGGGACATTACTGACCAACTGAACTGACTGATAGGTCTTATTTCAATGGACTCAAAAATATTAAGAATGACTACCATAATGCTTATCTGAGTTTATTACTTTCTAGGTAATTATAATAAGTGTTACTATAAGTAAAATTAAAAAATGTTTTTCTCACAAAAGATAAAACTCTATTTCAAACCAAATAAGCATTTTAGTATACCTATATCAGAGATACTATTCTTCAACCCTCTCACCCACTCCTTTTTTCTGTGTGAAGTTTTCCCTTTGATGCTTATTTTCCTTAGAACTATGTGGTCCTTTGAAATACACTTCCCTAGAGCTTAGATATGTAAATAATCTAAAAACACAAATTAGTACATTTTTGTTCACGTGGAGGATACAGTCAACTGTACCTTGTAGATTCAATGCTAGTTCTGAATATATAATGAAAAAAGTGTATAACATAAAATTATCCTCAGATTTTAACATGCAGGATATAATTTACTATTTATAGCTGTTATGATACTTAGAATATGATCTAATCTGTATTCTATACAGATGTATTACAGTATTTTGTTATTATGTTCTATTTATATAATGAAAAGTTTGAAATTTTTCTTCTCTAATAAAATTCTGCCATTGTACCTTCAATGTACTACATAATATCCCATTGGAAAGTTTATTCTGAAAGTCCCCTGTTGCTATTATGGTTACTTCATGGAAATGATCGCCCCTTTCTCAAACAGTTTAATTCTATCTATTTCTGTGGAGAGAAAAAGAGGCCTAAATTTACAGAAATAACTTTTCTTATAATGTTTCATTTAGAATAGTTAGTTCAGTTAATATCTGGCTCGATGGAACATTAATATATAGCCTACTGCCTGTCTCTTGATCAAAAAATTCTTGATTATACTGGATTTAGCTTAATACTAAAGTTTACATAAAGAAGATTTTACTCTATTGATTATGTAATTTTTACAATTGTGGCCACTTTGATTAAAATGTATAAATCAGTTCTATGCCAAGGCTTTTAAGAAAACAATGTTCTAGAATTTGGAATTTTGTCTTCTCAACTTTTAAATACTACCCTAATAGAAGGGCATGTGTGTATGTGTATGTGTGTATGTGCACACAAAGAAAAAATTCCAGGTGTGGATTTTGTGTGTTGCTTCTGACATGTACAATTGACAAACAGATTTAAAAGGTGACTGTGACTTTTAGAGAATCCTACTGACAAAAAATCATGAGTCTGTTCTAAAGAAGCCTATAACTACGAAATGACTCTGGAGTACCCAATACAGATGATCGTGAAACAGGTATGAAAGTCATTCAGCCACCCATAACTAATTCAGAATCGTAAGGATAAAAAGAAGTTCACAGATTGTGTACTGAGGTCCATTGAAAGCATCTGTTCAACTACTGAGGTTCTACACAATGCTGCCCGTCACTGCTATGGAGCACTCACAGCTATCTGCTTCCCATTATTCTCCTTTTTAATGACAGTTTTATATTTATTTCAACCATTGTGTATCTTGTTATTTAATGTGTAGGTCACCAGCTGACAAGAGTTCATATTTGAACCTGATGGAAAAAACTTTGTATTGACAAACGTATTTGTACATATGAGGATGATTAAGTATACTCTGGCTGAAGTAGCAGACTACTGCAGAGATAGGAAAGTATCTACAAAAACCGCGCTTCTTCTTCTGTGATACAGAATTGTTGATGGAAAGTGACTACTGAATCAGGGAGCATTAAATAACATCCCATCCCTATTTGCAGCTAGGTCTGGCCACATAATTAGTTCCCACTGCTAGTACACAAGAGTAATTAATGTGGTTCTTCAGATCTGAGTAGATTTCCCTGGTGGCTGAGATGGTAAAGCGTCTGGCTACAATGTGGGAGACCTGGGTTCAGTCCCTGGGTTGGGAAGGGCCTCTGGAGAAGGAAATGGCAACCCACTCCAGTACTCTTGCTTGGAAAATCCCATGGATGGAAGAGCCTGGTAGGCTACAGTCCGTGGGGTTGCAAAGAGTCAGACACGACTGAGTGACTTCACCTCACCTCAGATCTGAGTGGGTTAAGAAGCACATATACCTTCTCCAATCTCTTTTTACAACTTCTAAGCTGGACATGGATAACTATGAAGCTCCAGGAGATGGCTGGCCCACTAAATGCAAGAAGTCCTATATCCCTGAATCACTGCATGGAGTAGAATTTCTCTGAACCAGAATACTAACATGAATTCTAAGGTAAACTTTTTAGGGCTATCAATTTTTTTAAGTCCTTTGGAAAGATTAGTGCAACTATAAACACTCTAAGTAAAAAAAAAAAAGACATAGAAAACAAGTTAGCATATAAGTTACAATTCAAAAGTACATGTTGACACTAATGCTTAGAAATAATATCTAGACTCAATTTCTTTCAAAATTTATTTGAATATAACTTTAAAATCTAAAAAGAAAAAAATAATATCCATAAAAATTATGAAACTAAACAGGCAAAAATAAAATAGTAATGAGTGAGAATGAAAATAAAAAACTAAATAGATGAAGTAATCTCTTAGGCAGATGTAGCCTAAGTGAAAATTCACAACCTGGAAATCAGCTAACAATGAAACATTTTTTAAAAAGCATATCAGAGATAAATAAGATAATATTAAAAGTCTTCAACAAATATTTCACAGATATTCTAGAAATACAGAACAGAATAGAGCAACACACACATACACGTTTTCATGTTAAAACAAAATGTGAAGTGAAGCAGGAAAAAAAAAACAAATTATAACAATTACATAAATAATCGAGCTATTTCAAATCCTAAAAGATGATGTTGTGAAAGTGCTACATGCAATATGCCAGCAAATTTAAAGAACTCAACAGTGGCCACAGGACTGGAAAAGGTCAGTTTTCATTCCAATTCCAAAGAAAGGCAATGACAAAGAATGCTCAAACTATCATACAATTGCCCTCATCTCACACAATAGTAAAGCAATGCTCAAAATTCTCCAAGCCAGGCTTCTGCAATGTGTGAACTGTAAATTTTCAGATGTTCAAGCTGGTTTTAGAAAAGGCAGAGGAACCAGAGATTAAATTGCCAACATCTGCTGGATCATTTAAAAAGCAAGAGAGTTCCAGAAACACATCTATTCCTGCTTTATTGACTATGCCAAAGCCTTTGACTGTGTGGATCACAATAAACTGTGGAAAATTCTTCAAGTGATGGGAATACCAGATCACCTGACCTGCCTCTTGAGAAACGTGTATACAGGTCAGGAAGCAATAGTTAGAACTGGACATGGAATAACAGACTGGGGCCAAATAGGAAAAGGAGTACGTCAAGGCTGTCTATTGTCACCCTGCTTATTTAACTCATATGCAGAGTACATCATGAGAAATGCTGGGCTGGAGGAAGCAGAAGCCAGAATCAAGATTGCCGGGAGAAATATTAATAACCTCAGATATGCAGATGACACCACCCTAATGGCAGAAAGTGAAGAAGAACTAAAGACCCTCTTGAAAGTGAAATAGGAGAGTGAAAAAGTTGGCTTAAAGCTCAACATTCAGAAAACTAACATCATGGCATCTGGTCCCATCACTTCATGGGAAATAGATGGGAAAACAGTGGCTGACTTTATTTTTCTGGGCTCCAAAATCACTGCAGATGGTGACTGCAGACATGAAATTAAAAGATGTTTACTCCTTGGAACGAAAGTTATGACCAACCTAGACAGCGCATTAAAAAGCAGAGACATTACTTTGCCAACAAAGGTCCGTCTTGTCAAGGTTATAGTTTTTCCAGAAGTCATGTATGGATATGAGAGTTGGACTATGAAGAAAGCTGAGCACAGAAGAATTAGTGCTTTTGAACTGTGGTGTTGGGGAAGACTCTTGAGAGTCCCTTGGACTGCAAGGAGATCCAACCAGTCCATATTAAAGGAGATCAGTCCTGGGTATTCATTGGAAGGACTGATGTTGAAGTTGAAACTCCAATAGTTTGGCCACCTGATGCGGAGAGCTGACTCATTGGAAAAGACTCTGATGCTGGGAAAGATTGAGGGCAGGAGGAGAAGGGGACAACAGAGGGTGAGATGGTTGGATGTCATCACTGACTCAATGGACATGGGTTTGGATGTACTCTGGAATTTGGTGATGGACAGGAAGGCCTGGTGTGCTGTAGTTCATGGGGTTGCAAAGAGTCAGACAAGACTGAGCGACTAAATTGAACTGAGCTGAATATATATAATGTAGCTGAAGACCAAAAATATGGAAACTATAGATAACCTCCCAAAGAATGACAGTTAAGATTGTCAGAAGTTCACTGGCAACAATAGATTATTATGGATAAGGAAATAATACTCTGAGTGTTGAGGTAAAGTAATAGTGTGAAGTCGCTCAGTCGTGTCTGACTCTTTGCAACCCTATGGACTGCAGCCTACCAGGCTCCTCTGTTCATGGGATTTTTCAGGCAAGAGTATTGGAGTGGGTTGCCATTTCCTTCTCCAGGGGATCTTCCTGACCCAGGGATTGAACCCGGGTCTCCCACATTGTAAGCAGACACTTTACCGTCTGATCCACAAGGGAAGTCCCAAGGGAAAGTAATAGTCACTTAGTATTCTATATCTAAAGAAGCAAACAATGAAAAGGGAGGACAAAATAGATATCCATTAAATAAAGAGCTTCAAATTATAGAACTTTGCCAAAAGATCTACGAAAGGTTATACTTCACTAATAAAATAATGAACCCAGAAGAAAAGAGATGATAAATGAAAAAAATGAAAAATAAATCTGTTAATATAGCTTGGTATATCTAAGTACTGACTTTATGAATATATAGATTTCACTTCTTTAAAAGGCAAAACTGAACTCTAGACAATGTCCACAAGAAAGGTAGTAATTTCAGAGGGTGACATGAGTGTCATGTTTGGAAAGAAAACAGGGATATTGAATAATTTTATCCCATCTTAAAGATATATGTGTTCAGAAAATTTTTTTAATTAAGCATAGCTTCTATAGAAATAGGATTTATAGGTTTCAGATTGACAGAATAAATTAGAGACTAAAATTGAAGTTAAAATTTGGTCAAAATAGTTTATAAAGAATGATCAATTTCAAGACAGTCTATGTTTTAACCTATTTAAAAAACTGTGACAAAGAAGAAACTACAATATAGTTATTTAACTTTATTCTGTTTTGGTTGGAAATACATTCTATTTTTAGATGCCTTCAAGCCTCTTGATTTCATATTCTTCTCAAGCCATATGATAATCTGGAATTGCTTCATGCAATAAGGCAGCTTTATTTGGAATTGAAGGTTATATTGTAAGGGTTTATATTCAGGTTGTGATAACCTTTAGAAAGCGAAAATACTGTTTGGACCAATATGTCATCCCCATTTTCTGATCCCAATCTCACCTTTCAGCTTTTCATCACATTCTCAAACCACCTTATTTAATGCCAGAAAATCCTTGTGTTTCAGAATTTCTTTATGCTCTCTGCTTCCACAATCATCTCTGATGACATAATTAGACAGAAAACACAGAGCATAAATGCTTCTGAACTGCAAGAGAAGACAGAGTCATGAAGCCTTAATAATATCACTCTTCAGAAGATCAAATCAATAGCTATGTCACCAGAGGCCCTGCATATCCCATTCACCTCTGTAAACAATAATGCAATGGCCCAAGAATTGCCATCATCCTTTCCTCTAGAATTTTAAAGCAGCACTAGAGGGGAAATAAATAAAAGCATGTTTCTAGGAAAAGTTATAAGACACAATTTTTTAGAACTTTAATTTTCACAGTCAGATGCTATTTTGTTAAATTAGCTCATGTGGTATTTAAAAGCTTAAAGAAGATATCTTTGCAATAAATATACATATATATTCAAAACAGGTCTAAAGTACCAAACCCTAAACAATATCTGCAAGTACAAGTGCCATTACCTAAATGAGATTTATTCTAAGTTAATACCAAAGAGGAGTTTATTAGGAATTCATGTCATTTTAGAACTCAACAAAAATTGTTCAATTTTGTATGCTAATTGTTTCCAATTTTCTTTCATAGTGTTAAGATATTCTTAGTTATATGAAATGGAAGATTATTTGATGTGAATCAATGCTTTATGAATCAATGCTACTTTTTATTCAAGCCCTTAGTGGAATAAATTAAGACAATTAAAAATTAAATTTGTAACATCAATATTTCCAAATATGACAATTTCAATTATGAACCTATGAAACAAAAAGTTATGAAAAATAGAGATATTGGAGTCAACTACAAAATACTACCTATAATGCAGAGTAATCCAAATTATTGTGCTTGGTTTTAAATTTTAGCATATCTGCTTAATACAATGTTTATGTCTATTCAAACCTTATTGAAACACTGACGATCCTACATGCAGGGCAGCAAATGAGACACAGATGTAAAGAACAGACTTTCTGACTCAGTGGGAGAAGGCAAGGGTGGGATGATTTAAGAAAATAGCACTGAAACATGGGCATTACTATATGTAAAGCAAATGACCAGCACAAGTTCCATGCATGAAGCAGGGCACCCAAAGCTGGTGCTCTGGGACAACCTGGAGGGATAGGGTGGAGAGGGAGGTGAGAGGGGTGCTCAGGATGGGAGGACACATGTATTCCTGTGGCCAATTCATGTAGATGTATGACAAAAAACACCACAATATTGTAAGGTAATTATCCTCCAAATAAAATTAAGTAATTAATTTTTCAAAAAGTGCTTCTTTCTTTAGTGCTTCTAGAATTTGGATTTAGATAGATCTTAACAGCTTTACAGAGAAAGGAGTCACAGTTTGAAACACTTAGTAGTATAACTTTTAGGATAAAATGTATGCTTGTGGGCTAAGTTGCTTCAGTTGTGTTCGACTTGTTGCGACCCTATGGACTGTAGCCTGCCAGGCTCCTCTGTACCTTTGTTACATAGTAGGCCAAGAGTTCTCAAATGTATTTAAGTAAGTAATGATTATTCCTAAAACCTCACTGCAATTTTTCCTGTTTATTATCTCTCACAACAAAGTCCCAGATAAATCTATATTTTCCCATCATTCTCAGCAGCATGTAGACACTGTTCTACATAGTGTCTACTATTAGACACTGTTAGACTCCGTATCATACTCCACAAAACAAACAGAGCAAAAAGGGCCTAATTAATGATGAGTAACTAGGGCCTCCTCTGCACTGTGTGGCAGGCAGGAAAAGTTAAAGCGTCATAGTAAGAGCCGGGTGCTTTGAATGAGGAAATGAAAGGAAGGGGAAGAGGGGAGGGAGGAACTGAGGGGGAGAAAACACATAAAGACCAGATTGAGAATTATCAAGGCTTTAGTTATAAATCTGGTATTATTTACTGAGTCCCCCCAGGGAATAAAATTCTGTTCTCTCTACTTTGGAATCATGATTCATAAAATGAGGGATGCATGGATTTCAATGGCTTTCCACATCTAAAATACCACAGCCCTTCCTGAAGAAAAGCTTCCTGTCTCACAGAAATATGAAGAAACAGCTTGTTGTCGGTACACCAATGCCTTCTACCTTTAACTGTTCAGTACAACCTGGTTCCGCTAATCACTGACATCAATAAATTTCTTACTCTTTATTACAGAAATGATTTTAAATATATCTCTTTTATCTAACAGGCCTGGTAAAACAGGCACATAAATAATTAGTACAAATTATTGCACAGATGACAGGGACATTAACTTTGTGAAGATCCAGATATATGACATCTGTGCTAGACCTTGAAAGACAAATAAAAATCCACCACAGTAAAGGAAGAAGAAAGGGATGCAAGCAGCTAGATAAAATATGAAAAACAGCGAGAGACAGGAAAAATACATAGATTATTCAAAAGTAACAAAAACAGAACAGGAGACAGAACTTGCCAAAGTCAGAAAATAACAGGATATGGCCAAACTGTGAAGCCCCTTGAAAGGCATGATGACCAACTACTTTCAATGAAAGTGAAAGTGAAAGTGAAGTCGCTCAGTCGTGTCCAACTCTTTGCAACCCCGTGGACTGTAGCCTACCAGGCTCCTCTGTCCATGGGACTTTCTAGGCAATAGTACTGGAGTGGATTGCCATTTCCTTCTCCAACTTTCAATGAAAGAGAAAGAAAAAAACATAGAATATTTTCCTAAAATGAAATATATAAAACTGCTATCAGGATTTACACAATAAGTGACTTTATGGCATCCTAGATGAAGCATCAGACACGTGAATGAAGCCATTTAAATGTGTGGCCTTCTTAAATCACTGTGAACCAGTGACTCCTACATCCCCTGCTTTTAGGAACATTAGAATCTTTTACAATTTTTCTATTCCTGCCCCATGTATGTTGTATACATGAGGAACAATGGCGTCTTGTTTAATTTTTAGTTCTCCAGATCAAGGAGAGCTTTAGCTGGGAAGCTTCATTCACATCCATAAGTGATTTCAATGAAGCTCTTCTGGACTTCAACACAATGTCTTAATGGAATAGATCTTTGGGAGGATGTGGGCCTTTGAGCATGAAAGAGGGGCATTAGTCATGAGAATTAAGAGAGAAGACTGTGGTATTCTCTTACACTTGCAGCTTCCTATAAACATACTTCCAGGTATTCAGCCCTTTTGCAGTCCCCTTGTAAACTCACTTTATACCTAGTCATGTGAAAAACTCCCTCTTCAGTCAACCACTATACTCTAAAAATTTTTGAGTCAAATTCTTCAATGACATGAGGCCATATAGAGAGAAGCCCTGGAATATAAGGGATCATCTTAGACATTCCAATCCCTGTCCCACTTCCAGATGAATTCAGCTACATGAGTGACCTCTGTTTATAATAAGCAAAAGAATTACCCACATATGAGACCTGAGAAATCATAAATCACTGTGGCTTTAAGTTATAAATTTTGGGTTATTTTACCTCAATAGCAATAGATCATTGAAACATACAACTCTATATTTATCTCTACTACAAATCAAAATTATTAACAGATCATCATATATTTAAAAATGTTAATAGCTAAGATAGTGTTCTAACACAATAAGCCAGGACAAAAGAAAGTGATATAGAAATATTGTTCTTTCTTTTCCCATTATATCTACATAAGCATATGGTAACATTTTTATCTGATCTGTACTTTATTTATGTATATTCCAATATTCATGTATATTAAAAAAAACCCTTAAATAATTTACCATCAAGAGTTATACTTTATTCATTTAGGTTATAGATAATTCTGATATTTGGCTATGAGATAAGTTGTTTGTGGAGAGCAATGAAATCAATAAAACATTATTATCAGAGGCTAGAAAGGGGCAATATGAAGCATCAAGAACACAAATAAATACTTTAAAATGGAAACCGGTGGTAGTATAATATACCTTCTCTAAAAATGAGGTCCCAACATCAACTTTGTACTTGTAAATAGCAATTCATTATATTCAATTGAAACCAGGTACATGTATTTTCATGTAATAGTTTTTCATACACTTTATCATTGATTATAACCACTAATTTATTTATGAACAAGGAAGTTAGTAAGCAACAGATTTAGAATCCAATCATAATATTCCAATTTCTTCCATTGCTACAAGAAGATGATGAGCATTTGTACTGCACCCAGCATTTGTACTGTACTCATTTCTGCAATCAAATAAAATAGAATAAAGAATGTAAGCCATAAAAATGAATGAGTCAAGCAGTAGCTCTAGATAAGCCGATAATTATCACTCATCCAAAATCATCTTTGCTCAAAAGTGAAGGAATTTTAAAGCATGCAAGTAAGATTGAAATTTCATAGAGCAAACATATTAAGCAAAAAACATCTAGTCATCAATAACTGTCAATACTTTTAATTATGTGATCAACACCATAAAGTATACTTAATAATAATCATTTAAATCCATAGATAACTATTCTTTAAATAATTTAAAACTTTATTATTTTTACCAATACTCAGCTTCTACCTAAGACAAAGTATGATAACCTTACATGGTTAGTGTATGCAATATGATTTACCCTTGGCTATTATTGCCTTCTTAATCTCATTAAAAAATGATCCATACATGTGAATTTTTCTTTAGTGCATTTTCCAATGTAAATTTTTTTACAGTGCCTCTTAAAAGATTCATTTCCAACTAATTTTTGTTTCATTCTAAATCCTTGCTATATATGAAAAAAACTGAATTAATTATACATAAAGCTTCAATGAAATATATTTTAATGTTTAGATAGTGAAGAAAAATAGGCTTATACTTTATAAAAATACACCACAGGCTTTGCATAAAAACGTATTTTCAAATGACCTAACATAGTCATATATTGATGGCTTTAGTGAACTTTTGAGCATTCAAGAACTCAAGTATTTTATAAATAGATAAAACAGTTAAAAATTCACATATGTCCCTATATAGAAACAAATGTTTTTCTTATTTTCATCCTTTTTAATGGGTAGGAACATAACATCACCAAAAAAGTCAGAAAATTCAATATGATTGATGCTACAGAAAACAAAACAAAAAAATCCTTAAATAATTTACCATTGAGAGGAAAAATATCTTCTATGCTATTATTTACCAAACATTACTTTCATTTCTTTATTTGTATTTTGATTATGAGTCCTATATCCAAATGTAATAGATATGATTTATCTTTATCAGGCATTATGCACAAAATTTTAAGTATATATATATTTATTAGATTAATAAGCCTTCATAAAGTGATTCACACAAAAAACTTTTCATGTTTAAAATTACAAATATGTCATTATCATAAAACATGAAAGGTATGGTTTTAAACTTAATAGCATTTCAGTGTGTTAATACTTCCTAACAATTAGATTTTACACAAATAGTGCTATCTAAACAAACAAACAAAAAATAATGTGTTATATGGTAGGAAATTATATTTAATAGTAGCAAAGGATAAATTAAGCTCTGATACACTCAGTACTCAATCACAAAACATATAACATTCCTATAAACTATCTTGTATGTTGTAAAATGTATAATTATTCATATGCATACATATGAATTCCTCATTTATTTAAATATAATTTCAGCTTATCTGGGTACTACAATTATTACAGCTCAACAGGAAAGAATTTTTTTCAAACTGTCATATTCTCTATGAACCACCAAAACATGAAAGTTAAGCAAATGCCTGCTTTGAATTCCTTTTGCTTTTTGTTGTTGCTATTGATGTTGTTTTCCTTTACAAAAATCAAGTGAATACAGCAATTCATATAGCAACTACTCTGCTGAAGGCAGAATGGAAGAACATTTGTCATGGTATATAACTTATTTAACATTTTAATACACTATTCCTAGGTGGGACAAAAATCAGAAATTATCTTACAGTTAATATGAGTTCATTTCTTGCACAATTAATTCTTCCAGGAATAATAATCCAAAATGTATTAACTGAAAATAAATATATTTATGTTGAAAAAGCCATCATGTGAATGCATGAATAATTATTTAAATGTGTTTTTCTTACCATGGCAAGAACCTTCAATTTCTTCATATCCTGTACTGCAGATACATCTTCCAAGAGGAACCAGCCAATCTCCATCAGCTCCACAATAGAGCTTAGGAGTGTCACGCTCTTCTGCACTCTTCACACAGGAGCCCCTTACTTCAACCAAGGAGGAAGAATCAACCCTTGGGATAGTGTCTGGAAACACGGCCAGGTTACGAACAGTAAAGGGGCATTTTTTGTAGAAAACACGGACGGAAACTAGGGCAATGCATGCCCCGATGTCTTGAAAAGCCAGATAAAATCCTTTCCTTTCTATAGGCCCCAGCTCACGAATCTCAGTGTTGAGTTTGAGGATGCGATCACCCAAATCCATCTGGGTAAAACTTTCATCAGCAGCAATTGTGTCAATCTTTGTATACTGGCTTGGCTTGAATTTAATTCCATGGGACTCATCTGATTCCACATAATATAGATTAAACGTTTCTTTGCAAGTCCCCAAGACCCATGGGATGCTATTACAATCCCTCAGTGTAAACTTCATCTCCACGTAAATTTTCTGAGCTGCATCACGAGAGATCCAGTTTGTACGAAGCCAGTTGTTTTGGTTTGGCTCCATCACATTGCATACCTGGTATGTGTGAATGGGCCTGTTGTGTTCATCCATTTCAGTGATGGCATCCCACTGCAAAAAAGAAAAAAAAGAAATGATTATAAAACCACAATGGTTAAACATCTATGATTACCTCCAAAATTTTCTGTTTTACTGAAAGAAAAAAGAATAAAAAGGGCACAAGTGAAGTAAAGCAACAGTGGTACAGGATTTTAACAAGCAGCCTTTCATTTCAGAAAGGGTTCTGAGCATGCCAGCTGTCCTGGTATGAACCTTACCTTCTTACATGTTAGTTGCAACATCAAGGGACACTTATTTATCCTCTAACTTCCCTGGTGGCTCAGATGGTAAAGAATCTGCCTGTAATGCAGGAGATCCTAGTTTGAATCTTAGGTTGGAAAGATCCCCTGAAGAAGGGAATGGCCACCCACTCTAGTATTCTTGACTGGAGAATTTCCATGGACAGAGGAGCATGGCAGGCTATAGTTTGTGGGGTCGCAAAGAGTCAGACATGACTGAGTTAGTGACTAACATTTTCATTTTCACTTTTCTCCTCAACTATAAAATGAAGCTTATTGTATAGTACCTGTTTCATAGGTTTGTTGTGAAGTACAAATTAATTAATATGTATAAAGAACTTTAAATGGTTTCTAGTACTCTATGCTCAGTTGCTCACTCATATCCTACTCTTTGCGACCCCCTGGACTGTAGCCCACCAGGCTCCTCTGTACGTGGGATACTTCAGATAAGAATACTGAAGTGGGTAACCATTTCCTTCTCCACTAGTACTCTATAACCAGCCTAAAATAGCATCTAATATGTGATCAAATAACTAGACCAATGATAAATGCACTCCAGTTAACCATTTGTCTTCATATCCAATTTGCCACAAATTGAAGTTTATTTTTCAGTATTCAGTTAAATATATACATGTCTATTTTGATAGAAAATGTGTACATAGACTTCCCAGGTAGCGCTAGTGATAAAGAACTCGACTGTCAAATGCAGGAGACAAAAGAGACATGGGCTCAATCCTTGGGTCGGGAAGATTCCCTGGAGAAGGAAGTGGCAACCCACTCCAGTATCATTGCCTGGAGAATCCCATGGACAGAGGAGCCTTGTGGGCTATAGTCCATAGAGTAGCAAAGAGTTGGACATGACTGAAGTGACTTAGTAGCAGCAGCAACATATATAGATAAGACTTATATTTATTCAAGAAATACTTAAGTATTATTCTGAATACTAGGATTGCAGTAGTGAACAAGCTGAATAAAAGCTCCCTGCCTTCAAGGATCTTATTTAGAGTGGGGAGAGGCAATAAAAATTGTAAATTACTCAACTGAACAATATGGTAGAAAGTACAATGGAAAAAAAAAATAAGACAGAGAGATGGGGGGAAGAGGCCTGAAATTACAGTGTGGCCAGAGAAGGCCTTCCTGAGGTTCTGACATTTAAGTGACATCTTAGAGGTGAGATAGTGAAGAAGAAATAGTACCAATCCCTGAGGTAGGAGTGTATAGATATGTTTTAGGAACAGTTTGAATGGCACTTAACAGAGAGGCAAACATGGTGCAAAAAAGCTTTTGTAAGAATTGGAAACACCTTGGTTTTTGCTCTGAGCTAGATCACTGAATTATCTTCACTTCTGTGTTTACATACAAGAATTCTGCCACTTATATGAATAGAAAAATCTTGTTTATCCTTTTTTTTAAGTTTCAGTAAAAATATTTGAGCACATTGAAATTAACTGGCATTGTCATTATTTATAAATCTAATATCACATACTTTTATATTATAATTTAGATTGTAATTATATTTGTTTAATGAAACTTAAATTTCAATAAAACAAAAACACATTTTGGTAACCTTACGTTCTTTTTGGGAAAACATAATATTTTTATTAAGGTACAATGGAAATGATAAGCTGTTTTCTACAGTGAATAAGTATTCTATTCTAGACACCATACGTCAATGCTTTATAATAAGATTGTTTAACTCATCTAGTTTGCAGCTTCTTATTTTAGTTGGATGTAGAGAGTTATCTAACCAAGACTGGTGGAATGTCAATTGGTATAGTTTCTAACAGAACAGCCACTTTTCTCAGTCTACTGGATTGTTACATCATATAATTTCCATTTTAAAATTCCACAAATAATTCATTTTATCAACTCCACGAACTTAAAAACAATTCCGTATCTAAAATTTCATTTGTAATTTTGCTTGCTTTAAATTCAGAAGGTATTTTCCAGAAACAATGAGTTCCTTTCGAAGCGTGGATATGATTTTTGCAAAATACACCCATGACTTATCAATGGTGATCCAACATCTCAAAGAGGACCATGAAATTATTTATCTAAGTGTCTTTCATTCTAGCATACTACAGGTGTTATATGACTCTTTTACACTTAAATTTAAAGACAAACCAGCACTATTAAAGCTCATTCAATATGGTAAGCTAACCATTAAGAATATAAATAGACAAGATACAAATAATAAAACCTGAGGAAAAACTATCAAAATAAGTGTTTGAAATTCTATGCATTCTAACCATTGAGGAGCTTCTAAAGTACTTATTCAGATCATTCTTGTTTTAGATAAATCTCTAATCAAAATTGATATTGTTTCACAGGGAATGTATGTAATTTGGCACAGTGGTAAAAAATCCTCCTGCCAATGCAGGAGGCACAAGAGACACAGGTTCAATCCCTGGGTGGGGAAGATCCCCTGGAGTAGGAAATGGCAACCCGCATCAGTATTTCTGCATGGAGTATTCCAGTCCATGGGGTTGCAAAGAGTTAGAAATGACTGAGCACAAAGTATACACACTGCATCCTCCACTCTGAAAGTATAGAGATCTACAGTCAATAATTTCTGTTTGAATAACTACATTTTAACAACTTCAGACTATACCCCTTCCTATTAATAAAAAGTATTAAACATGCTCTCAATCAATTCTCCTAAAATAGGAGACTAACTAAAACGTGAAAAACTGTATCTGTAACAAAAAATTCTGAAATCATCGGGCTTCCTAGGAGGTGCCAGTGGTAAAGAACCTGTCTACTAATGCAGGAGATGTAAGAGATGAGGATGCGATCTCTGGGTCAGGAAGATCCCCTGGAAGAGGGCATGGCAATCCACCCCAGTATTCATGCCTGGACAGTCCCATAGACAGAGGAGCCTGGCGGGCTACAGTCCAAAGGATCATAAAGAGAAAACATTCTGAAATTATCACATATATTTATTTTAAAATACATGGGGTTTGGAAAAAACGTTTAGATGGAAAGAAAGCTCACGAATTAGAAGCATAAGACATTCATACACTGAGTCAGAACTAATCTGAACCAGGAGATAAGGACATAGCAAAATACATGTGAACACTGAGAAATGTGGTTCTTTTCAAAGCACTGCATGACGATGCTTAACAAAATGGGACATAATTTTCTGTGATAAATTTATGATGTCTGAGAAACAACAGTGAATTTTCTCTTTAATTAAAGAAGAAGAAATCAATTAAAAAGAAAGAAAAAGAGATTAGAATGAGATTCAGTTATCAAAACAGGCAAAATGGATCAACTGCTAAATTTCTTCTTACACAAGAATATTGAAAGTGATTTAAATTATATTTTTGAATTTGAATATGATCAACATAAGAATATGAATAAACTCAAGACTGGTATAAGATCTAAAGTGCTAAAAAATTCATAAAAATATATTATCATTGGTGTATATATAAATGGTATCATATTCAAATCACAGTGTATCTTTGGAAATACTGTATTATAAAAACTGATGTTTCCATTTAGTTATATAACTGTCAGTTATAATTTCCAAGTATTAAAATAAATAGGGCCTCTAAAGTGTAAGAACCAAGGAAAGAATGGTGGTATGAGGGCTCACATACCAAATATCTAACTATTTTTAAATGATAATTCACTCTTCAAATAAGATCAAACTGTAAGCATGCTTGATTTGCCTACTTTAGAAAGATACTGGAAGGTTAGGTTTAAATTTAAAATATTTAGACTTCTCAGAATTTCAGGCTAGCATGTGGAAGTCCATCCAGAGCCAACTCCTAGGTTTAGTCAACCCCATTTCTATTACCTTATCTAACTCCAGGTAAATCCCATATCATGAAGGGCTTTGCAGAAGTACATATATGAGTTATAATACTACTGTAAATTAACCCTACTTCAATTAATAAAAAGGTTAAAAAATCTCAATTTGGAGTAAAATGCACTGTAATTACTCTTTAATATAAAAGAGTTAAATATAAAAACTTTCATGTTCTGTTCATTACTGGGTAGTTAATGTAAACATGTGCCTCAACACTCTTCTGCCACATAAAGTTCTCCACGGATCCTACAGATCCTATGTTAATAAATTCAGTTCAGTTCAGTCACTCAGTCGTATCCAACTATTTGTAACCCCATGGACTGCAGCACGCCAGGCCTCCCTGTTCACCCCCAGAGCTTACCCAAACTCATGTCCATTGAGTCAGTGATGCCATCCAACCATCTCATCTTCTGTCATCCCCTTCTCCTCCTGCCTTCAATCTTTCCCGGCATCAGGGTCTTTTCAAAAGAGTCAGTTCTTTGCATCAGGTGGCCAAAGTATTGGAGTTTCAACTTCAGCATCAGTCCTTCCAATGAATATTCAGGACTGGTTTCCTTTAGGATGGACTGGTTGGATCTCTTTGCAGTCCAAGGGACTCTCCAGAGTCTTATCCAGCACCACAATTCAAAGGCACCAGTTATTCAATGCTCAGCTTTCGTTACAGTCCAACTCTTACATCCATACATGACTACTGGAAAAACCATAGCTTTGACTAGATGGACCTTTGTTAGCAAAGTAATGTCTCTGCTTTTTAATATGCTGTCTAAGTTTGTTATAGTTTTTCTTCCAAGGAGCAAGCGTCTTTTAATTTCATGGCTGCAGTCACCATCTGCAGTGATTTTGGAGCACCCCCCTGCCAAATAAAGTCTGTCACTGTTTCCATTGTTTCCCCATCTATTTGCAAAGAAGTGATGGGACAGGATGCCATGATCTTAGTTTTCTGAATGTTGAGTTTTAAGCCAACTTTTTCACTCTCCTATTTCATTTTCATCAAGAGGCTCTTTAGTTCTTCTTCTCTTTATGCCATAAGGGTGGTGTATATATGCATATCAGAGGTTATTGATATTTCTCCCAGCAATCTTGATTCCAGCTTGTGCTTCAGCCAGCCTGGCATGTCGCCTGATGTACTCTGCATGTAAGTTAAATAAGTGGGGTGACAATAGACAGCCTTGATATACTCCTCTTCCAATTTGGAACCAGTCTAGTGTTCCATGTCTGGTTCTAACTGTTGCTCCTTGACCTCCATATAGATTTCTAAGGAGCCAAGTAAGGTGGTCTGGTATTCCAATCTCTTGAAGAATTTTCCACAGTTTTTTGTGATCCACACAGTCAAAGGCTTTGGCATAGTCAATAAAGCAGAAATAGATGTTTTTCTGGAACTTTCTTGCTTTTTCAATGATCCAGCAGACATTGACAATTTGATGTCTGGTTCCTCTGCCTTTTCTAATTCCAACTTGAATTTCTGGAAGTTCATGGTTCACGTACTGTTGTGGCCTGGATTGGAGAATTCTGAGCATTACTTTGCTAGTGTATGAGATGAGTGCAATTGTGTGATAGTTTGAGCATTCTTTGGCATTGCCTTTGACCTGCTTCATTTTGTACTCCAAGCCAAATTTGCTCGTTACTCCAGATATCTCTTGACTTCCTATTTGCATTCCAGTTCCCTACAATTAAAAGGAAATCTTTTTTGGGTTTTAGTTCTAAAAGGTCTTGTACGTCTTCACAGAACCATTCAACTTCAGCTTCTTCAGCATTACTGGTTGTGGCATAGACTTGGATTACTGTGATATTGAATGGTTTGCCTTAGAAACAAACAGAGATCATTCTATCATTTTTGAGATTGCATCCAAGTATTGCATTTCAGACTCTTTTGTTGACTGTGATGGCTACTCCATTTCTTCTAAGGGATTGTTGCCCATAGTAATAGATACAATTTTCATCTGAGTTAAATTCACCCATTCCACTCAATTTTAGTTTGCTGATTCCTAAAATGTCGATGTTTACCCTTGCCATCTCCTGTTTGACCACTTCCAACCTGCCTTGATTCATGGACCTAACATTCTAGGTTCCTATGCTATGTTGCTCTTTATAGCATTGGACTTAAATTCCATCACCAGTTATATGCATAATTGAGTGTTGTTTTTGCTTTGGCTCTGTCTCTTCATTCTTTCTGGAATTATGTCTCCACTGATCTCCAGTAGCATACAAACCTGGGAAGTTCATCTTTCAGTGTCCTATCATGTCCTATCAAAGCTGTTCATGGGGTTCTCAAGGCAAGAATACCGAAATGGTTTGCCATTCCCTTCTCCAGTGGACCACGTTTTGTCAGAATTTTCCACCATGACCCATCCATCTTGGGTGGCCCTAGATGGCATGGCTCATAGTTTCATTGAGTTAGTCAAGGCTGTGATCAAATTGGTTAGTTTTCTGTGATTGTGGTTTTCAGTCTGCCTGCCTTCTGCTGGAGAAGGATAAGAGGCTAATGCAAGCTTCCTGATGGGACAGACTGACTGAGGGGGAAACTAGGTCTTGTTCTGATGGGTAGAACCATGCTCAGTAAATCTTTAATCCAATTTTCTGTTGATGGGCAGGGCTGTGTTCCGTCCCTGTTATTTGACCTGAGGCCAAACTATGGTGGAGGTAATGAAGATAATGGTGACCTCCTTCAAAAGGTGCCATGCAAGCACTGCTACACTCAGTGAACCCAACCTTGCAGCAGACCACCACCAATCCATGCCTCTGCCGGAGACTCCTAGACACTCACGGGCAAGTCCGGGTCAGTCACTTGTGGAGTCACTGGTCCTTTCTTCTGGGTCCTGGTGCACACAAGGTTTTGTCTGTACCCTCCAAGAGTCTGTTTCCCAGTCCTGTGTAAGTTCTGGCGGCTCTCTGGTAGGGTTGATGGCGACATTCTCCAAGAGGGCTTATGCCATACCTGGGTCTACTGCACCCAGAGCCCCTGCCCTTGAAGAACACAGTTTAGGCTCAGTCTCTGTGGGGTCTCTGGGTCCTGATGCACTAGGTTTGTTTGAGTCATCTGAGCATCTCTATTGGGTATAGGGTTTGATTCTCAATGTGATTTCACCCCTTCTATCATCTTGCTGGAGCTTCTCCTTTGCCCTTGGATGTGGGGTATCTTTTTTTTTTGGATCCAACATTCTCCTGTTGATGGTTGTTCAGCAGAGAGTTATAATTTTGGAGTTCTCATAGGAGAAGATGAGCACACTTCCTTCTACTCTGCATTCTTGGAGTCAGTTTATAGTATATATTAAATTCCATAACATGAATGAAGAAATTAGATACAAGAACTGCTTGCTCTTACTGGACTTATAATATTTTAAGGTAACAAATTATGAAAATATAATTGATAGCACAGAACTGAATATAAGAAATAAACCATATATATAGTAAATAGAATAAGTGTAGAAAGGACAGCAACCCTTGTGAACAGGGGTGGCTTGGCAGGTTTGGTCAAGACAGAGACTGGACTTTAAAGAATTACAGGATTCAGTAAAGCAGAGGGAGAAGAGTATATAAAAAATAATGTTTAACACTAATCTATATGCATATAATTTTTGGCAGCACAGTCCTATACTACTTATATTTAGTGAGTAAAAGTTTTTGCCCCTATTTAAAACAAAAACAAACATACATGTACTTATTCTCCAGCTGTGAAACATTTTGGAGTACAGGTTTCAGTTAAACAAGAATCAGTTGTAGACCAAAGTGTTCATTCTTTCATAAACTTCAAGGGCACATTGGATTCCTGAGGGCAACTATTTGTATCCTAAATTTATAATGTTAAAGCTTGCCCACAAATGTTAACATATTTGGTCCTCATCAATCTGATAAACTGAGACTGATATTTTCATGTTCATGTTACTGATATAGGATTCAATACTTAGGAATTGCATGGGCCATTGACTGGAACCAGGCCCTCTAACTTTATTTTCTGCTTTTCATGATGTTTTGCTGGTGTCTTATTGGCCTCTCCCAGGTCTAGCCAGTTTTTAGAGACAGCAAAAAGCTCTGGGCCTAGAGCATATCTTTCATATGCAAATCAACCAAACTTGAATCTATAGGTCCAACTAGCTTCTTATTTAACCCTCACACACCAAACCAGTATTTCTTCTATCTTAAATCATCCCAAGATCAGGTACCAGGCCACCAGAGACCACTCTGTAGCCCAAAGCCTGTAGGAAACTAGCCAATCCTTAATTGCTTATTCTGTTCTACCTTGCATTTCCCACAGAAACTCTAATAAAGGCTCTGGCTCAGGTTTTCCTGTCATGAGCCTGTCTTCTGTCATTTGACCAAGACCCATTCCTTCGCCTGTGGCCCTCTGTGGCATTGACAACCTCCTTCCAAGAACCTGTGAGTATAATCAACTTCTTTCCAAGTGTAATTCTTGTTTCCTCCTATGACCACACTGACGTTACCATACCATTATCCAGCATGTACATTCCTAGAACAAACAGCTATATGGTTTATGACATATCCTTCCTGGTAACCCTTTGGAAGACAACTTGCTTAATTAAAAGCTTTTGTTGAGTAAGACATTCCAAGTTACAAAGTTTTTCTATTCATCACATGTAATCCTCTGCTTGATCCAAAGAAACAGATTCATACGATGACTATTAGACAGAAGTTCTCTGTATCCAGCCACAAAAGCAGATACTGTTCGTAAGATATTCTACCCCTGGAAGCATGTATTAAAGTAATTAAACAAGGCAGTTATTAGACTGAAGTAGCTTATGCTTTGACAGTCTATCTGAGCAAATCCAAACCTAAGCTATAGTGAAAGAAAGTGAAAATGTTAGTCGCTCAGTTGTATCCAATTCTTTTCGACCCCATGGACTGTAGCCCACCAGGCTCCTCTGTCCATGGGATTCTCCAGGGAAGAATACTGGAGAGGGTTACCATTTCATTCTCCAGGGAATCTTCCGAACCCAGGGATCAAATCCAGGTCTCCCGCATTGTAGGCAGGTTCTTTATAATCCGAGCCACCAGGGAAGCCAAAGCTATAGTAATTTCATATAAATGCACCAAGAAAATAAAATAAAAATCTAAGACCAACCAATCGCAAACAGCCAACCAGCCTCTCCCAAATAAGGTATTCACTTAAGTTATAGCCAATCAAGTGATTCCCTTGCTTTGCTTCTATGTCTGCTATACATAGCTGCTGTTGGCAGAGTAAGCCTAAACATTTTTCATTTGATGTTGTCTGATTCAAACTGAAATTAGTGATAGGGATAGAGTAGAATAATTTAGCATTAAGGGAGTTTGGGAAACCACTGTAAGCTAAAGACAATGCAAGAAAAGAATCCAGTAACCTACTCAATGGAAGACCAGGTGCACACTCAAGTCACAAGTCTTGATAGTTAAATACAAGACAATAGATATGGGGTCTGAATCTTGTTATATGAGGTCAAGGAGCTAACTGTCCTTGAAGAGGAGCTCTTCTGCATGTAGCTAAGACAGGAATATAGGTGAAAGCGGAAAGAAACTAGGTAAAAGGAGACACTACACCAAAATCTGAGATGAATTACTTTTTTTTTTAGTATATGTTCTCACCTTACTGTTAATATACATATAATTTAAATAGGGCCATGGCAATCTCAGCTAAACCAGATAGGGTCAAAGGTAGAACTATGATGTAAACCTTGACATCTACCTAAGAATGATGAAGAAGGTAGTCTTCTGCCCTCCTTACTTTTCTTTTGGTTATGAAAATGTAACCCTCTTTTCTCTTGGGGCTATGCTCCCTTGCTGCCCATTTGTATCTCTCACAAGCTTCCTATGCTAATAAACTCACTCTCTGTCTGTTATTTGGCTTCACTCAGAATTCTTTCTGGGAAGAGACAAAAGAACTGAAGCTTCATTAATTCCTGATACCAGGTGAGTGGTTTCAGTTAAAAGACAGTGCTTTCAAGTCACCTCCTAAGCTAGGGATCATGGGGATCAATCTGAGGTGTGGCGGGATTCAAGTCGCATCCAAGAAGAAGTGTGGCTTCATTATTTCAAATAAATTCTTAGAAATTTTATTATGCCTCAGTGTATTTTTTTAACACATGTATATGTTGAGTTTTGTTTTACTGAGGTTTTTGCTACATTATATAATACTGAATTGTTTTATGTATTGGTATTTTAAGTCATATGAAAATATGAAAAATTAAACAATATGAAATGGAAGAGTTAAAATATTTTGAATTTACTTCCTTTTTTGTAAAAGCAAACTGCTGACAGAATTGACCAACTTAACAGAAGACCTAATGATAAGTTTAATTATTTCATCAACTTCTGTAATTACTAGGTATATTTACACATTTCAAACTGGAGAGTAAGTTATATATGTGCTTGTCTTAAATAGAGGTAGGACTTTAACCCACTGGAAAACACTTGGTATATAGCTAAAGTTGCCAGAAATCTGTACATGTAGCTTAGTCCCGTACATCACCTAAGACTATTTCTCCACTGATAGATCTCTTGGGCAGTCTCATTTAAAATGAATCTTTGCCTGTTTGGGGGAAAATGGATACATGTATGCTTATGGCTGAGTCCCTTCACTGTTCATCTGAAACAATCACAGTATTGTTAATCAACTGTATCCCAAAAGAAAATAAAATGTTTAAAATAAAATAAAATGAATCTTTGTTAGAAGTGATATAAAATGCTTTGAATAGTCCTTTATTGATGCTTGAGGGTTTTCCAAAAATCCATTCCTATCTTCACAGGGTGAATTTTTGTTTCCATAGAAAGCTAAATAAATTAGACCAAAAGGTGGATTCCTTTTGGGTATAGAAAATCAAAACAAGGAAATTAATTCCTAAAGTGACCGGCAGTCACTGTGGAATCAGACTGCTTTTTTTTTTTCCCTCAGAGAACAAAATAAGGCAATCAAATAGCCTTTCTAGGCAAGAATATTCAGATAATTAGACTGTGTTGGTAAACTGACTTAAACATCCAAAATTCTAACTTGCATCTCTCAAGCTTACACCTTCTTCCCTCTAACTGTTTTATTAACAGTGATAATAAAAGTGATAACTTTCTCAAAGGGCATAGATCAAGAAAATTTTAGCAAAGGAAAATAGCAATAAACTTCACACTAAAATTCTTAACCTCTTTATCTACAGACAGGAAAGGGAGGGGAAAAAAAATCACAGATTTTTTCCAGTGATTTCTAGATTCCTTAATACCTTAATAATAAACAGTGCCAGGCCTGATCGGTTTAAAAGAAAAATCAGTTAAAAAAAATATATATATGTATATATACATCAGTAAAAACAAACAACATATAAATATGCTGATAGGAGGGCTTCCCTGGTAGCATAGATGGTAAAGAATCCACCTGCAATGTGGAAGACCTGGGTTCAATCCCTGAGCTGGGAGAGCCCCTGGAGAAGGGAATAGCAACTCACTCCAGTATTCTTACCTGGAGAATCTGCCTGGACAAAGGACCCTGGCTAGCTACAGTCCATGGTGTAGCAAAGAGTCGGACATGACTGAGCATATAAGGACACAGGGACTAGGGAAGGAAGCATTCTAATAAAAGAAGAGATAGCTAAATATATATATATATATATATGGGCTTTTGCCTTTACCTGTGCTTCCTAATGATTAAGTACCTCTTTATATGCATGTAGAACCAGTTTCCTCTCTTCCCTTTTTCTGTCTGCTTTTTTAAAAACCACATGTACTCTAATATTAAAATTCAGTTCAGTTCAGTCACTCAGTCGTGTCCGACTCTTTGCGACCCCATGAATTGCAGCACACCAGGCCTCCCTGTCCATCACCAACTCCTGGAGTTCACTCAGATTCATGTCCATTGAGTCAGTGATGCCATCCAGCCATCTCATCCTCCGTTGTCCCCTTCTCCTCCTGCCCCCAATCTCTCCCAGGATCAGAGTCTTTTCCAATGAGTCAACTCTTTGCATGAGGTGGCCAAAGTACTGGAGTTTCAGCTTTAGCATCACTCCTTCCAAAGAACACCCAGGACTGATCTCCTTCAGAATGGACTGGTTGCATCTCCTTGCAGTCCAAGGGACTCTCAAGAGTCTTCTCCAACACTGCAGTCAAAAAGCATCAATTCTTTAGCGCTCAGCTTTCTTCACAGTCCAACTCTCACATCCATACATGACTACTGGAAAAACCATAGACTTGACTAGATGGACCTTAGTCAACAAAGTAATGTCTCTGCTTTTGAATATGCTATCTAGGTTGGTCATAACTTTTCTTCCAAGGAGTAAGCATCTTTTAATTTCTTGGCTGCAGTCACCATCTGCAGTGATTTTGGAGCCCCCAAAAATAAAGTCTGACACTGTTTTCACTGTTTCCCCATCTATTTCCCATGAAGTGAGGGACTGGATGCCATGATCTTTGTTTTCTGAATCTTGAGCTTTAAGCCAAGTTTTTCACTCTCATCTTTCACTTTCATCAAGAGGCTTTTTAGTTTCTCTTCACTTTCTGCCATAAGGGTGGGGTCATCTGCACATCTGAGGTTATTGATACTTCTACTGGCAATCGTGATTCCAGCTTGTGTTTCTTCCAGTCCAGCGTTTCTCATGATGTACTCTGCATATAAGTTAAATAAGCAGGGTGACAATAGACAGCCTTGACGTACTCCTTTTCTTATTTGGAGCCAATCTGTTGTTCCATGTCCAGTTCTAATTGTTGCTTCCTGACCTGCACATAGGTTTCTCAAGAGGCAGGTCAGGTGGTCTGGTATTCCCATCTCTTTCAGAATTTTCCAGTTTGTTGTGATCCATACTGCAGATGTTGGCAATTTGATCTCTGGTTCCTCTGCCTTTTCTAAAACCATCTTGAACATCTGGAAGTTTACCATTCACGTATTGCTGAAGCCTGGCTTGGAGAATTCTGAGCATTACTTTACTAGCATGTGAGATGAGTGCAATTGTGTGGTAGTTTGAGCATTCTTCGGCATTGCCTTTCTTTGGAATTGGATGAAAACTGACCTTTTGCAGTCCTGTGGCCACTGCTAAGTTTTCCAAATTTGCTGGCACATTGAGTGCAGCACTTTCACAGCATCATCTTTCAGGATTTGAAATAGCTCAACTGGAATTCCATCACCTCCACTAGCTTTGTTCGTAGTGATGCTTTCTAAGGCCCACTTGACTTCACATTCCAGGATGTCTGGCTCTAGGTGAGTGATCACACCATCATGATTATCCGGGTCATGAAGATCTTTTTTGTACAGTTCTGTGTATTCTTGCCACCTCTTCTTAATATCTCCTGCTTTTGTTAGGTCCATACCATTTCTGCCCTTTATTGAGCCCATCTTTGCATGAAATGTTCCCTTGGTGTCTCTACTTTTCTTGAAGAGATCTCTAGTCTTTCCCATTCTGTTGTTTTCCTCTATTTTTTGCATTGATCGCTAAGGAAGGCTTTCTTATCTCTTCTGCTGTTCTTTGGAACTCTGCATTCAGATGCTCATATTTTTCCTTTTCTCCTTTGCTTTTTGCTTCTCTTCTTTTCACAGCTATTTGTAAGGCCTCCTCAGACAGCCACTTTACTTTTTTGCATTTCTTTTCCATGGGGATGGTTTTGATCCCTGTCTCCTGTACAATGTCACGAACCTCATTCCATATTTCATCAGGCACTCTATCTATCAGATCTAGTCCCTTAAATCTATTTCTCAGTTCCACTGTATAATCATAAGGGATTTGGTTAGGTCATACCTGAATGGTCTAGTGGTTGTCCCATCTTTCTTCAATTTAAGTCTGAATTTGGCAATAAGGAGTTCATTATCTGAGCCACAGTCAGCTCCCAGTTTGTTTTTGCCGTCTGTATAGAGCTTCTCCATCTTTGGCTGCAAAGAATATAATCAATCTGATTTCGGTGTTGACCATCTGGTGATGTCCATGTGTAGAGTCTTCTCTTGTCTTGTTGGAAGAGGGTGTTTGCTATTACCAGTGTGTTCTCTTGGCAAAACTCTATTAGCCTTTGCCCTGCTTCATTCTGTATTCCAAGAGAAATTTGCCTTTTACTCCAGGTGTTTCTTCACTTCCTACTTTTGCATTCCAGTCTCCTATAATGAAAAGGACATCTTTTTTGGGTATTAGTTCTAAAGGTCTTCTAGGTATTCATAGAACCATTCAACTTCAGCTTCTTCATCACTACTAGTAGGGGCATGGACTTGGATTACTGTGATATTGAACAGTTTGCCTTGGAAACGAACAGAGATCATTCTGTCGTTTTTGAGATTGCATCCAATTACTGCATTTCGGACTCTTTTGTTTTAATTAGTAACTTTTAAATTTGTCTGTCTCCATTTGTAATAGATCCCAGCTATCATCTATATAGGAAATTAATATGTGGTAAAAAAGATATTTTTAATTTATTTCTTCAAAATGTTGTTATGATAAATACATAAAGGGGAAATACAAAAAGGATATGAAATATTACAAAAGTTCATTTTCAAAGATATACAATCCAAAGACCAAATGACTTAAAATTAGCTAGCATTACATTGATAGATGATTGATTAATAAAAAAATGAAATAGTCCATCATTATCTGATATTTTTCCAAAAGTAAAATATAATCTAAAGGCAGATTTAAACGAAACAAAGAAACAACAAAATCATGATAAATCCATAATTCTTAACTTGTTATAACTTGTTACCAAGGGTTTAGTAGTATATGACTAGAACTAATTATTCCTCAAGATTAAATTAAATTTAAATGAGAAAGGGAGCAAAGGAGGGGGAAAAAGGTCTCTAACTTCATTTTAAGAATGATAAAAAATAGAAACGGTGAGAATGAAAAGAAGTCTTCACTTTTAATATGACATATGCCTGATTTGTTCCAAATATTCTAGCTCTTACCTTGCATAATCCAAATAAACTAAAGTGGTTAAATGTACATAGGCATCTCATTTTGCAAGTTGTAGTGGCTTAATTTTTAAATCATAAGTATGTAATATTCTCTACCAAAGGAAAGTTTGTTAAACGGCCCTTCTTACTCTAATGTGATATTTTCCTGTGAACCACTTAAATATTCATTTTGAGTCAATATTCTGACATAAACTTAGAAAATTAGTGCCCTGAATTCTGCTGTGAGGCATGTAGTTAATAACATAAATCTGTGTTGCAGGAGAAAAGTGAAGGCTCTGCATTTAAATGATAACTAGTTTCGGAGAATAAAACAAGAGGCAAAATGCATCATGTGCAGATACATTTCTATTTCACTTTGGGCAAACATAAAACTTTTTTATTAGCACTACAAAGATATTTAATAAAAAAACTAAGAACTCATTGGCATATCTGGAAGACAACTACTAAGTTTCATAAATAAATTTATAACTTTGGATGCATCTATCCTATTAATAAGACCAAAATGTTACCGCAAGGATAATTTCTATTAACTGGGAATGATGCTCCCAATAAAGAGTCACATATTCACAAAGGTTGTTGTTTAGTTTCTAAGTCGTGTTGAATTCTTTGCGACCCCATGGACTGTAGCCCACCAAAGTTATTAAAGAGGGTGCATCTTCTGAAAGTCTGCAACCCTTAAATGGTACACAAAGTTAAGATTTTCACTTAACCAATAAATAAAATGCCCCCAAATCAACCATTAAAAACCATTTCTACAATAAAGAAATGCTTTTTATAGATTATTTTGGGAGAGGATACATGTTGATGTGTGTCAAAACCAATACAATATTGTAAAGTAAAAATAAAAAATAATAATAATAATAAAATAAAAATAAAATACCTATGTTAAAAAAAACATTTCTACAATAAAGCTATATAAAATATTTACCTTAATTATTCTATGTTCAACACACATGAATTACTTGCTACTTTCCATAGGACTTCACAAATACAGAAAAGAAGGAAAGTGAAAGTGAGGTTGCTCAGTTGTGTCCGACTCCGCGACCCCATGGACTGTAGCCTAACCAGGCTCCTCTATCCATGGGATTTTACAGGCAATAGTCCTAAAGTGGATTGCCATTTCCTTCTCCAGGGGATCTTCCCAACCCAGGGGTCGAACTTGGGTCTCCCACATTGTAGACACTTTACCATCTGAGCCACCAGGGAAATACAGAAAGCATGTGAATATAATCCCAAAATCATATTTAATTTCATTTTAATATGGTAGAGATAATAAAACATATTATCCTGGTTTCATGGATGAGGAAACTGACTTAAAGGAGGGAGCTGACCTATCTGAGTTTACAAAGCAATCAGAAGAAACATTATTACAAGTACCTAGGGGATCCTATTGGTCCATACGGAGATTTTAACCAAATATATATAAGTAGAATATAATCTCTGTGAGAGTAGGGACTTTGTTTTGTTCATTATTATATTCCTAGCACCAGGGGAATATCATACCCTGATCACAGTAGGTTCTTAATATTTACCAACTAGAGAAATGAGTAACAGAGGTTGGAAATCTCATTAAACTCTGAATGCTTCCACTGATGGGAAACTACTGTTTCTCATATCAGGATTCTAAACCTCACACATTATTGAGAGATATACAAAAGTTGAGCTCTCTTCTTTCAAATAACTATGTGGCACTGATTTCCAATTATTAGAAAAATATCTTAGAATACTAACTTAGTAGCATTTAGAGGGAAGTTTCATACTGATAAGTTGGTAATTTTCCTCTACACCTCACTTTTAATATCACAAATTATTGATTACCTGGAGTATGGTTTGGATGTATTCTTTCTGTAAGACTGTTTAAAAGAACCGCATGCTTTTAAATAGGATCTGACACAATCATCAATGTGCAATAAGCCAGACAGTCTAATAAACTTACCCCGTTATTTCAAACAACCTTTAGAAAAAGTTTCATTAATTATTTTCTATTAGGGAAAAAAGCAAAATAATATTTGAACCTAATTAAATAAAAACACTTACCATTCATCTTGCAAAATTCAAGGAAAAAACTATCCCTGGATATTACATATTATATTCTACAGAATAATAAACTAAAATTGCTGTCAGCATAGTAATAAAAAAAACCTTTTGATATACCACATAGAATATTAATGTCATGTTGGGAACATAAATCTTTCAGTTCTAAAATATATGGGATCAATGACTTAGGGTACTTTTGTAATCAATATGTAGGTATTTTGTAATAGCTAAAAATAATTAGATGCATGGTAAATATCATGCATACTTCTCATTAACTCAGTATTCTTGAGGTAGAAGAACAGAAAAAAATATGATCAATAAATAGTATGAAATACTTTTCATATGAATATACTATTAAAATACATTGAAAAAATGTTTCTCTCTGTGTTAATTATATTACATTTTTCTATGAAAGTTTACAATTCATGAATCCAATAAGCAAAACATTGCACACTTCTTAAGTATTTAAAATTAAAAGGATAGGGAATTAAGTGCTACATATACTTAGAGAAATGGCTGCCAAAGTTTCAAAGCTTACATTCAAAGTCAGGATCATCTCTTATATATACTTAAAAAGTCTAACATGTACTCCTTGTGGTGTTTAGTTGCTAAATCATGTCCAACTCTTGAAACCCCATGGACTGTAGTCCGCCAAGCTCCTCTGTCCATGGGATTTCCCAGGCAAGAATACTGGAAGGGTTGCCACTAACTTTTCCATAACATATACTAAAAATTGTTAATATTTTAGATCAATGATTTAAGTAAAATGCAAGTTTATAAGTTAATATAAAAAATCAATGAACACACATATCTGAGAAATTAGATATATAGTAAAATAGAATATGGAAAACAATAAAAAAAATCTTAAGAGGAGTAAGATGAAAAATTGGATCAGTTCAGTTCAGTCGCTTAGTCGCGTACAACCCTTTGCGACCCCATGAATCTCAGCACGCCAGGTCTCCCTGTCCATCACCAACTCCCGGAGTTTACTCAGACTCACGTCCATCGAGTCAGTGATGCCATCCAGTCATCTCATCCTCGGTCGTCCCCTTCTCCTCCTGCCCCCAACCCCTCCCAGGATCAGAGTCTTTTCCAATGAGTCAACTCTTCGCATGAGGTGACCAAAGTATTGAAGTTTCAGCTTTAGCATCATTCCTTCCAAAGAAATCCCAGGGCTGATCTCCTTCAGAATGGATTGGTTGGAATTCCTTGCAGTCCAAGGGACTCTCAAGAGTCTTCTCCAACACCACAGTTCAAAAGCATCAATTCTCTGGCGTTCAGCCTTCTTCACAGTCCAACTCTCAAATCCATATATGATTACTGGAAAAACCATAGCCTTGACTAGACAGACCTTAGTCGGCAAAGTAATGTCTCTGCTTTTGAATATACTATCCATAACTTTTCTTCCAAGGAGTAAGTGTCTTTTAATTTCATGGCTGCAATCACCATCTGCAGTGATTTTGGAGCCCCCCAAAATAAAGTCTGACACTGTTTCCACTCTTTCCCCATCTGTTTCCATGAAGTGATGGGACCGGATGCCATGATCTTTGTTTTCTGAATCTTGAGCTTTAAGCCAAGTTTTTCACTCTCGTCTTTCACTTTCATCAAGAGGCTTTTGAGTTCCTCTTCACTTTCTGCCATGAAGGTGGTGTCATCTGCATATCTGAGGTTATTGATATTTCTCCTGGCAATCGTGATTCCAGCTTGTGTTTCTTCCAGTCCATTGTTTCTCATGATGTACTCTGCATATAAGTTAAATAAGCAGGGTGACAATATACAGCCTTGACGTACTCCTTTTCCTATTGGGAACTAGTCTGTTGTTCCATGTCCAGTTCTAACTGTTGCTTCCTGACCTGCATACAGATTTCTCAAGAGGCAGGTCAGGTGGTCTGGTAATCCCATCTCTCTCAGAATTTTCCACAGTTTACAAGCACATAAATAGGAAGCATAAAATATATCATGACAGAAGGCAAAATATAGATGTCAAATATATATTTCAAAACAGTAACTATTAAATATCAATAATAACTATTAAATATCCACTTTTAAAAGATAAAAATGCCAAGAGTTTCTAGTAAAATCCAACTGTTACCCACAAACTATTGAGCCCATGAGCTACAACTAGAGAGTTCATGCACAGCAACAAAAGACCTTGCATTAGGCAACTAAGATTTGAGGCAGTATATAAATAAAGAAAAATTAAAAAAAAAAGAGCTACGAAGGAAAAATATCTATACTATATAAGCAAATCTTATAAAGCAATAATAAAAAAAAAACCCACCAACCTAAATGCAAAAATAGTTAAGGATACAGGATAACACAAACAAGTATATGAAAATACTCAGAAACTCATTTAAACTTAAAGAAACTGAAATAATACTAAAATTTTAGACTCTTTAAGACTGACAAAAATGAAAAAAACTCCATCTTTTTAAGTACTTTCAAGACAGAGGTAAGTAAGAAGCTTTATAAATTGTTGATGAGAGAATAGACTCTTAGAGCTATTAAGGAGGGCAATCTTATGGCACTTAAATTAAGTATGCATATATATTATGGCATGTACATTTATACACACACTCACAAATATATAAACCCTAAAGGAATCTTCTGCAGGCCTATAACTTGAAATGTATAAGTACATTCAGATAGCACAATTTATTTTAACTAGAATTTGGAGGTAATTGCTACAGATAAGTAAACTGTAGTAGAATCAAATAGCAAAAATCTACATTCACAGCAGTTAGTACTAGAAGAGTAAATGAATATCCAGCAACACATACAGATTTTGAAACATAGGGCTTATAAAAAATATTGAGAATATAAATGAGATCTATAGTTTATGAAAACCAAAATAATATATTTACAAGATAAATTACATTGCCTAAAACCATATATAAAATAAAAGTTTTCTCTTCAAACACAATAGAATCATTGTCTATGGTAAAAGAAGAGGAATATGTGTAGGAAGTAGGATTTAAAAAAATAAAGCCAGAGAGGACTTTCACAGATTAATAATGATAACGTGACACTGAACTAATAAGTAGCCAGAATTAAGAGGCAGACATGATTGGTTATTCCAAGCACTACAGGTACCTCTCTCCAAGAGAATGGAAAGACTCAATAGGTCTCACTGCTCACACATAAAGAAATCACTGTAGAAATTCGGAGGTTTGTAGAGGACCATATCAATAACCTCAGATATGCAGATGACACCACCCTTATGGCAGAAAGTGAAGAGGAACTAAAAAGCCTCTTGATGAAAGTGAAAGAGGAGAGTGAAAAAGTTGGCTTAAAGCTCAACATTTAGAAAATGAAGATCATGGCATCCGGTCCCATCACTTCATGGCAGATAGAGGGGAAACAGTGGAAACAGTGTTAGACTTTATTTTTGGGGGCTCCAAAATCACTGCAGATGGTGACTGCAGCCAAGAAATTAAAAGATGCTTACTCCTTGGAAGGAAAGTTATGACCAACCTAGATAGCATATTCAAAAGCAGAGACATTATTTTGCCAGCAAAGGTCCATCTAGTCAAGGCCATGGGTTTTCCAGTGGTTATGTATAGATGTGAAGGTTGGACTGTGAAGAAAGCTGAGCACCGAAGAATTGATGCTTTTGAACTGTGGTGTTGGAGAAGACTCTTGAGAGTCCCTTGGACTGCAAGGAGATCCAACCAGTCCATTCTAAAGGAGATCAGTCCTGGGTGTTCTTTGGAAGGAATGATACTAAAGCTGAAACTCCAGTACTTTGGCCACCTCATGTGAAGAGTTGACTCATTGGAAAAGACTCTGATCCTGGGAGGGATTGGGGGCAGGAGGAGAAGGGGATGACGGAGGATGAGATGGCTGGATGGCATCACTGACTCGATGGATGTGAGTTTGAGTGAACTCCGGGAGTTAGTGATGGACAGGGAAGCCTGGCGTGCTGCAATTCATGGGGTCACAAAGAGTTGGACACGACTGAGCGACTGAGCTGAACTGAACTGATAGGAGAGAGCAACATGAAAAGTGTGATTCCTTCTAATCTTGAAAATTTGGAAATGGGGTTGTGACATTTTGGAGATATGATATTATTACTTTGCCCAAGCTAGACTTTTGTATAATATCTGATTACCACAGTTTTTTTTTTAACTTCATATAGACAGATAACGTGTCTAGGGATTAAAAAAAAAAACCAACAACAAGTGAAACTATAGAAAGAACAATACTACATGGCACATGATGAGTTCTCTGGGAATAAATTGTCTCCATTATGGATACAGAAATACCCAAGCATGTCTAGGAATCTACTGCACAATACAGAGGTCTTTCCACTGGATTTGTTGCAGAAAGTTGTAACACTTGTAGAGAATACCTCCAAGAGAAAGAAGAAAGCCAAACTAAAGTCTCCCCAGTAACAAGGTCCTCCTCAACATGGGAAAGTTGGACAGTTTTGAGTATAAATCCCAGAAACAGTCAAAGTGGACAAGGTTTTGTAAGAGAAGAAAGTTTGTATGAGTGGGTGAGTTAGCCTAATTTGCCTCTTGGTGTTCTTTATGGAGATGACACATTAATGCACATACTACTAGAACAGTGATTAAGGTGTACAAACATCTCATTAGTTGTTACTCTTTTGTTTCTAAATGGGTTTCAAAATAGTCCAAAACACACTCCCCAATATGTTCTCCTTTATCACTTGTGTTTTTCATACACACATAATTTCTGCTTCTTGTCTTTGGCAAATCACTTCTAGAAATGAAGAATTACAAAATGGATTCAAAGGGCACATATAGGTGACTGAACAAGTCCAACAGTCTAGGAAATGCAGGCATGGACTTTGCTGCTTCTCTCTACACATAGCTGTTTCTGTCAGAATAAAGGTAAAGTGTTTTAGGTAAAACAAGATACTTAAAATTCAAGGTGAAGAGGAAATTTTCTGTGAATCTTCACAATGGAATACAGAAAATTAATCTTAGGAACACTTGCCTACATTCATGCTAAATCCCCAACTGTTTTAAAACTGGATCTCTTTTGATCTGAAATCCTACTGTAGTATACTCAGAATGCTCTCCTATCTAATGAATACTTCTAAAACTCGATTTAGTACTAAGACTGGGAGCAGGTCCTAATCAGAGTGGGAAACAGAAGAAAGATCATGCTATAATCCACTTCCACTATACTACCCAATTCAGTCTCTGCTCGCCAGTTTATATAATAAGCCACTTCAGTTTAACTTCCTTAGTAGAGAGATAATCAAATATGAGTTCTTGCCTGAATGACATTCAACAAGCTCCATGACCTGATATTCAGTCAGTTCAGTTGCTAAGTCAAGTCTGACTGTTTGAGACCCCATGGACTGCAGCACACCAGGCTTCCCTGTTCATCACCAACTCCCAGAGCTTGCTCAAACTCAAGTCCATTGCGTCTGTGATGCCATCCAACCATCTCATCCTCCATCATCCCCTTCACCTCCTGCCTTCAATCTTTTCTAGCATATGGATCTTTTCCAAGGAGTTAGTTTTTTGCATCAGGTGGTCAAAGTACTGGAGTCTCAGCTTCAGCATCAGTCCTTCCAATGAATATTCAGGGTTGATTTCCTTTAGGATGGTCTGGTTGGATCTCCTTGCAGTCCAAGGGACTCTCAAGAGTCTTCTCCAACACCACAGTTCAAAAGCATCAGTTCTTCAGTGCTCAGCTTGTTTTTTTGTTTTTGTTTTTGTTTTTTAATAGTCCAACTCTCACATCCATATATGATTACTGGAAAAATGATAGCTTTGACTAGACGGAAGTTTGTTGGCAAAGTAATGTCTCTGATTTTCAATATGTTGTCTAGTTTGTTCATAGCTTTATTTCCGAGGAGCAGGCATCTTTCAATTTCATGGCTGCAGTCAGCAACTGCAGTGATTTTGGAGCCCAAGAAACTAAAGTCTCTCATTGTTTCCATTGTTTCCCCATCTATTTGCCATGAACTGATGGGACCAGATGACATGATCTTAGTTTTTTGAATGTTGAGTTTTAAGCCAGCTTTTTCACTCTCTTCTTTCACTTTCATCAAGAGGCTTTTTAGTTACTCTTCACTTTCTGCCATAAGGGTAGTGTCATCTGCATATCTCAGGCTATTGATATTTCTCCCAGAAATCTTGGTTCTAGCTTGTGCTTCATTCAGCATCTTGCATGATGTACTCTGCCTATAAGTAAAATAAGCAGGGTGACAATATACAGCCTTGACGCACTCCTTTCTCAATCTGGAACCACTCGGTTGTCCCATGTCCAGTTCTAACTGCTGCTTCTTGACCTGCATACAGATTTCTCAAGAGGCAAGTCAAGTGGTCTGGTATTCCCATCTCTTGAAGAATTTTCCACAGTTTTTTGTGATTTACACAAAGATATTGGCGTAGTCAATAAAGTAGAAGTAGGTGTTTTTTTTCTGGAATTCTCTTGATCTTTCTATGATCCAATGGATATTGCTAATTTTATCTCTGATTCCTCTGCCTTTTCTAAATATAGCTTGAACATCTGGAAGTTCATGGTTTACATACCGCAGAATCCTCCCTTGGAGAATTTTGAGCATCACTTCACTAGGGTGTGAGATGAGTGCAACTGTGAGATAGTTTGAATATTACTTGACATTGCCCTTCATTAGAATTGGAATGAAAACTGACCTTTTCCAGTTCTGTGGCCACTGATGAGTTTTCCAAATTTGCTGGAATATTGAGTGCAGTGCTTTCATAGCATCATCTTTTAGGATTTGAAATAGCTCAACTGGAATTCTATCACCTCCACTAGCTTTGTTTGTAGTGATGCTTCCTAAGGCCCACTTGACTTCACATTCCAGGATGTCTCAGTCTAGGTGAGTAATCACACCACTGTGGTTATCTGGTCATGAAGATCTTTTTTGTAGCACTCTTCTGTGTATTCTTACCAGATCTTCTTAATATCCCCTACTTCTGTTAGGTTCATACTATTTCTGCCCTTCATTGTGTTCATCTTTGCATGAAATGATCCCTTGGTACCTCTAATTTTCTTGAAGTGATCTCTAGTCTTTTCCATTCTATTGTTTTCCTCTATTTCCTTGCATTGATCACCGAGAAAGGCTTTCTTATATCTCCTTGCTATTCTTTGGAATTCTGCATTCAAATGGGTATATGTCTCCTTTTCTCCTCTGCCTTTAGCTTCTCTTCTTTTCTCAGCTATTTGTAGGGCTTCCGCAGGCAACCATTTTGCCTTTTTGCCTTTCTTTTTCTTGAAGATGGTCTGGATTACCGCCTCCTGTACAATATCATGAAGTTCCATCCATAGTTCTTTAGGCACTCTGTATATCAGATCTAATCTCTTGAATATATTTCTCACTTCCACTGTATAATCATAAGGAATTTGATTTAGGTTATACCTGAATGGTCTCGTGGTTTTCCCTAACCACTTCAATTTAAGTTTGAATTTGGCAGTAAGGAGTTCATGATCTGAGCTACAGTCAACTCCCAGTCTTATTTTTGCTGACTGTACCAAGCTTATCCCTCTTTGCCTGCAAAGAATATAATCAATCTGATTTCAGTATTGACTATCTGGTGATGTCCATGTGTAGAGTTTCCTCTTGTGTTGTTGGAAGAGAGTGTTTGCTACAACCAGCCTGTTTTCTTGGCAAAACTCTGTTAGCCTTTGCCCTGCTTCATTTTGTACTTTAAGGCCAAATTTGCCTGTTACTTCAGATACTTCTTGACTTCCTACTTTTGCATTCCAGTCCCCTATGCTGAAAAGGACATCTTTTTTGCGGTGTTAGTTCTAGAAGTTCTTGTAAGTCTTCATAGAACTGTTCAGTTTCTTTAGCATTACTGATCGGGGCATATAGACTTAGATTACTGTGATATTGAATGGTTTGTGTTGGAAACAGAGATCATTCTGTCATTTTTGAGATTGTACCAAATTAACATTAATTTCACATCTTCCCTGCAGCAGATGCTGTCAGCAAGCTGCCCACTTCCTTGACCTTTCAGGTTTCTCTAACAATTTTGTGCATGAGGGCTGTCATTTTATTCCTCAAAATTGCATAAGTGTCTGTGTGTACACAGGTCAGAACCACTAAAGAATAAACATCCCTTGGGGAAAAGCCCTCTACAGATGAATCATGGAATTTAGTGTATGAGATGTAGTTTTATACCATTTCCCTGAACATCCCAATGGGATTAACCTCCAGTTATCCATGGTATTAACTAGCTTATTAAAGCACTCGTTATTCCTATCATTTTTTTCTGTATCAGTTTTCCCCTCTGACCAATGCTGCCTGCATCAACCATTAAACTACCTGCATTCAAAGTCTTATCTCAGCATCTCAGCATCAGATCACAAGGGAACCGCCACTAAGTCAATTGATGTCAAACAAAACAAAACAAAACAAAAGAATTCTAGGAATCAAGTAGCCCTATAACTGGATTACTAACTAGCCAAATGGTAACAAGAATTCAGTGCTGTAGTGAGTGAGTAGTGATAATCCCCTGGCATTTTAAGTCTCTCAGTTGCTAACATTCTTACCTGTGGTGAACAAGAATTTTATGTGTTGCATTCCTATAGGTAATTATAAGGACAACAGTTACTGTTAAATGCCATCATAGCACTGAGGAAAGAAAAATGACATACTCAACTCAGCCAAGACAAATCGCCCACATAGTATGAAATCAAATATCATCTAAAAAATAATATCATTTAATAATAATATTTTTTAAATAATATCATTTACAGATACACAGGCTTCCCAGCTGGTGCTAGTGATAAAGAACCCACCTGCCAATACAGGAGACATAAGAGATGTGGGTTCAGTTCCTAGGTCGAGAAGATCCCCTGGAGGAGGGCATGGTAAGTCAATCCAATATTCTTGCCTGTGAAATTCTATGGACAGAGGAGTCTGGCAGACTACAATCCATAGTGTTACAAAGAATTGGACACAGCTAAAGTGACTTAACATGCACAGAGACACTAGTCTCTTACAGCCAAAAGGTGTCAGAGATGCTAACCAGCTCAGGATCCGACTGTGCTAGGAACCAAACTTCAGAGAAGGATGAATTCACAGCCTTGTCGAATCTCTCACATAAAGTAAAACATGGATAGGGAAATATCTAAGACCTAGAACAGAGACAGATAAATTTATTTGAGAACTTGAGTCCCCAGATTTCCCTAAAATCTGTGGGTCAATAGAAATGGCCTCACCTCAGGTAGATATCTAGCAAGACAAAGCCTTGTTGATGTTGTTGCTGTTCAGTCAGAAGAAAGTTGTGTCTGACTCTATAACCCCATGGACCACAGCATGCCAGGCTCCTCTGTCTTCCACTATCACCAGGAGTGTGCTAAAATTCATGTTCTACCCTCTTCAAAATCTCCCTCTGCACCTCTTTTAAGCTTATAGGCTACAAATTAAGTAATTTCTCGATAAAATCCAACAATGAAAATATTCTCCTTTCATTTAAGTAAAAGGGATTATTGATCAATAAAGGATAGAGTTAGGAGTCTGCTTATGAAATTGTTTACCTAGTTTCAATAAAAATGATGAGATTTTTGAATAGCAGAGGCCAGACAGTGACACTTAAATATAAGAGGAAGGCAGAGTAATTGTTTTAAATGCAAAAATGGGTAACCAAACTTAAATGGCAGCTAAGAGGCACTGACACATCAGGATCTGTGGCACTAACAGATCACATGGTCCTAGAAATGAGTGAGTGAGTGAGTGAAAGTCGCTCAGTCCTGTCGACTCTTTGCGATCCCATAGACTATGTAGTCCATGGAATTCTCCAGACCAGAATACTGGAGTGGGTAGCCTTTCCCTTCTCCAAGGTTCTTCCCAAACCAGGAATCGAACCTAGGTCTCCCGCATTGCAGGCGGGTTCTTTACCAGCTGATTTCACAAGGGAAGCCCTCAGAAATGAGGCAGATTAGAAACCAATGTACCATAAATGCAGCCACGAAATGAAAAGATGCTTGCTCCTTGGAAGGAAAGCTATGACAAACCTAGACAGCATATTAAAAAGTAGAGACATCATTTGCCAACAAAGGTCCATATAGTCAAAGCTATGGTTTTTCTAGTAGTCCTGTGCAGATGTGAAATTAAGCCCATAAAGAAGGCTGAGTACTGAAAAATTTACACTTTCGAATTGTGGTGCTGGAGAAGACTCTTGAGATTTCCCTGGACAGCAAGGATATCAAACCAGTTAGTTCTAAAGGAAATCAACCTGGAATATTCACTGGAAGGATTGATGCTGAAGTGGAAACTCCAATACTTTGGTCACCTGATGTGAAGATTCTAATGTTGGGAATGATTAACAGCAGGAGAAGGGAGTGACAGAGGATGAGATGGTTGGACTTGAGTTTGAGCAAACTCTGGGAGATACTGAAGGATAGGGAAGCCTGGCATGCTGCAGTTCATGGGGTCACAAAGAGTTTGACAAGACTTAGCAACTGAACAACAGCAACAACAGTGAGAAAACTGCTGAACCAAAAATGCTCACACCAGAAGCCATCAAGGCTTATGTCAACCCTGACAATGAAGCCATTATCCCAAACCTGTACTCCCCTATCCTATACTACACTTTCCTCCACTATAACAGTTCTCAAACCCCAAACCCATCAACTTAAAAGCAAGCCAAATCACTTCGAGGATGATTTCAAAAATGATAGGCCAGAATACTGGAGTGGGTAGCCTTTCCCTTCTCCAAAAATGATAGAGGAGGTCACAAACTCTGGTGAATCAACACAAAGGACTCTAGAGAACTGGTTTATAGACACAACAGCTCGTTTGCCTCCAGTGGCAAAGAACTCCAAGGCACCTACTCAAGACATCTGCACTTAAGCCTTTTTCTCTGGATTTATGTTTAGGTTTTGGGTTTCGGCGAACCATGATACAGCCAAAAAGAAATCATTATTTTAACTTTTTTGCTCCTTTCTCTCTTTTACCTGTGTATAACATTCTCTTCCCTAGTACTCCTCTACCCATGAAATTCTATCCACAACTCAGGAAACTCTCAAAGGCTACATATTAAAGAAAACTTCCCTAATTTCCCCAAGTTTTTTTCCCCATTTCATAAACATTGCATTTATTACAGAAAAAAACCCAGAATATTCAAGACAACAAGATACTTACATGCAAAAGAACAAAGCTATATCACTTTCTTCCACTGTACACAAATGTTAATATAAAATGATTCATAGAATTAAATATAAGAGCTAATGCCATGCAAATCTTAAAAGAAAACATAGGAGTAAATCTTTGTGACTTTGGACTAGTCAGTGGTTTCTTAAATATGAAATTGAAGGAACAAGCTACAAAAGAAAACAAGTAGATTACTTGGACTTCAAAATTAAAAACTTCTGTGGTGTAAAAAATACCATAAAGAAAGTAACAATCCACAGAATGGGGGGAACTATTTGTAAATTATATACCTAACAAAGAATTTGTATCCAGTGTGAAGAACTCTTTGAACTAGACAACAAAAAAGACAATAAAATTAAAAATTGGGCACAGAATTTGAATAGAAAATTGCAACAAAAAGAATAAAATACTTAGGAATATATCTACCTAAAGAAACTAAAGACCTATATATAGAAAACTATAAAACACTGATGAAAGAAATCAAAGAGGACACTAATAGATGGAGAAATATACCATGTTCATGGATTGGAAGAATCAATATAGTGAAAATGAGTATACTACCCAAAGCAATTTACAAATTCAATGCAATCCCTATCAAGCTACCAGCCACATTTTTCACAGAACTAGAACAAATAATTTCAAGATTTGTATGGAAATACAAAAAACCTCGAATAGCCAAAGCAATCTTGAGAAAGAAGAATGGAACTGGAGGAATCAACTTGCCTGACTTCAGGCTCTACTACAAAGCCACAGTCATCAAGACAGTATGGTACTGGCACAAAGACAGACATATAGATCAATGGAACAAAATAGAAAGCCCAGAGATAAATCCACACACATATGGACACCTTATCTTTGACAAAGGAGGCAAGAATATACAATGGAGTAAAGACAATCTCTTTAACAAGTGGTGCTGGGAAAACTGGTCAACCACTTGTAAAAGAATGAAACTAGATCACTTTCTAACACCGCACACAAAAATAAACTCAAAATGGATTAAAGATCTAAATGTAAGATCAGAAACTATAAAACTCCTAGAGGAGAACATAGGCAAAACACTCTCAGACATAAATCACAGCAGGATCCTCTATGATCCACCTCCCAGAATGCTGGAAATAAAAGCAAAAATAAACAAATGGGATCTAATTAAAATTAAAAGCTTCTGCACAACAAAGGAAAATATAAGCAAGGTGAAAAGACAGCCTTCTGAATGGGAGAAAATAATAGCTAATGAAGCAACTGACAAACAACTAATCTCAAAAATATACAAGCAACTTCTGCAGCTCAATTCCAGAAAAATAAACGACCCTATCAAAAAATGGGCCAAAGAACTAAATAGACATTTCTCCAAAGAAGACACACGGATGGCTAACAAACACATGAAAAGATGCTCAACATCACTCATTATTAGAGAAATGCAAATCAAAACCACAATGAGGTACCACTTCACACCAGTCAGAATGGCTGCGATCCAAAAATCTGCAAGCAATAAATGCTGGAGAGGGTGTGGAGAAAAGGGAACCCTCCTACACTGTTGGTGGGAATGCAAACTAGTACAGCCACTATGGAGAACAGTGTGGAGATTCCTTAAAAAATTGCAAATAGAACTCCCTTATGACCCAGCAATCCCACTTCTGGGCATACACACCGAGGAAACCAGAATTGAAAGAGACACATGTACCCCAATGTTCATCGCAGCACTGTTTATAATAGCCAGGACATGGAAACAACCTAGATGTCCATCAGCAGATGAATGGATAAGAAAGCTGTGGTACATATACACAATGGAGTATTACTCAGCCGTTAAAAAGAATTCATTTGAATCAGTTCTGATGAGATGGATGAAACTGGAGCCGATTATACAGAGTGAAGTAAGCCAGAAAGAAAAACACCAATACAGTATACTAACACATATATATGGAATTTAGGAAGATGGCAATGACGACCCTGTATGCAAGAGAGGGAAAGAGACACAGATGTGTATAACGGACTTTTGGACTCAGAGGGAGAGGGAGAGGGTGGGATGATTTGGGAGAATGACATTCTAACATGTATACTATCATGTGAATTGAATCGCCAGTCTATGTCTGACGCTGGATGCAGCTTGCTTGGGGCTGGTGCATGGGGATGACCCAGAAAGATGTTATGAGGAGGGAGGTGGGAGGGGGGTTCATGTTTGGGAATGCATGTAAGAATTAAAGATTTTAAAATGTAAAAAATAAAAAACTAAAAATAAAAAAAAACAAAAACAAAAAAAAATAAATAAAATAAATTCTAGTCCTTTAAAAAAAAAAAAAAGAAAATGGGAAAATTGCTAATAAGCATATGAAAGGCTCTCAAATCATTAACTATTTGGGAAACATAAATAAAAACCAAACAGTGAAACAGCTTAACACCCACTAGATATATTATATGGCTTTAAACAAAATGACAGACAATAATAAAAATTAAAACATACTGCCATACAAAAACTTATAAATGAATGTTCACAGCAGCATTATTATACTAACCAAAAGTGAAAATAACCTAAATATCCACCAACATTTGAATGAGTAAGCAAAATTCAGTATATATATATATCTCAAAAGGAATAAATAAATGCTAAATGAAAAAAAAACATGCTAAAACATAGATGAATCTTTACAACATTATGCTATTAATAAGTGAAGTAAGCTAGTTAAAAAAACACTATATATAAAGTATTATTCAACTTAGATGCAATGTCCAGAATAGGCAAATCTATAGAGGTAAAAAGTAGATTGATGATTGCCTAGTGCTAGGGGCTGGGGTACGTTGAGGCAGGGGGTGGTCTGAGAGGGACTGTTAATGAATACAGGGGTCTCTTTGGGAGGATGTTTGCACAACGCTGAACATACTGAAGTCATTGAATTGTATACTTCAAGTATGTGATTTTTTATAGTATGTGAATTAGATCTTTATTAATTATGCAACACTTATTAATAAGTATATTAAATAGTAATTTTCATCACTTTCTCCATTGTACATCATAGCTATATTAAGACAGTCCATCTGTAAGTTGAATAGTAGTAATTATAAAACAGAATTTACTGATTTCTACAGTACCTCAGAAAAAGAAGGGATGGAGCTAGTCACAGGGAAAAATGGTTTTCGTCTGCCTTACAGTACATGGAGTTTGTTCGTGTAAACATGGTGACAAGCAATTTAGGCTTAAATTCTTATAACTTTTTCTTCTTAAATTTAGATTTCGAAGTTATGTAGGCTTGTCTGCAAATCCCAAATTCATACTTACAAACTACATGATCCAGGAGATTTATTTTTATTTTTAATTTATAATCAATGAAATAAAATTTAAACTGCCTTCATCATTGGTTATTTCAATCATTTATGAGATAAAACAAGTACAATGCATACCATAATACCTAATATGGAGTATATACTGAAAATATTGGTTTGTAATCCATAGAAAAGTTACCTAGGTTAGTGAAGGGAGGTAAACCCTTATCTTAATGATTAGGAAATACAGGTCAATCAGATATTCCGTTTCAGAAATGTGAACTAAGAGAAACATGGTGTGCAGGTAGGGTGTATATGGGAGGGCCAGTTAGTGCTTGGAACTAAATCTGAAAGTTTATCATATAGAGTTACAAGAAAGACCAGGAGAGCAATGCTGAAGCAAATCTTATAAAGGACTTTTTTTTTAAGTCTACATTTTTCACTAGGTGATCTCAATCAGTCTGATGATTTAAAATATCATCTTCATATCAATAATTCCCAAATTTGTATTTAGTGCTCTGACTTCTTTAATGAACTCTGAACTCATATATACAACATTCTTTTTGACATATTTGCTCAGCTGTCTACTAGGCATCACAAAACATAGTTGCAATAAAAGTCTTGATTCTTGTTCTCTACACCTCTACTCTTCAGCCAGTCTTACCCATCTTAGTAACTGCAACCACAATCTACAATCTACCAGGCAGTCAAGGCAACACTCTAACAGTGATTCTTTACTTATTTCCCCATCATATCTGACAAATAATTCAATTGGTAATAATTGCAAAGCTTTACTTTGCAAACACATACAACACACATCATTTGTCTCCATCTGTGTTACCAACAACTTTGTTCAAATAGTAATCTACTATCACTAGTACTGTTGCAACTGCTGTACAACTAGTCTCCCTGCTGCTTTTAATCCTGCCCCTTGATGATCCACTTAGCAATTACAATGGAGCAAAGGTGAGCCTTTGAAGATAAAAGTAAGATAATTATTGATGGAGACTCACCAATATGACTATGAAGGCTGAATTTTAGCAACAGAAATAACAAATGAGTACTTCATGTTAATGTCACATTATCAACCATCTCACCCTCCAACAAATATATACAGTAGAAGCGCCAGGCAAAAGGTCAGTACATGAACATCTAAATCAAAGAAATATCATTCAGTTCAGTTCAGTCAGTCAGTCATGTCTGACTCTTTGTGACCCCATGGATCGCAGCACACCAGGCCTCCCTGTCCATCACCATCTCCTGGAGTTCACTCAGACTCACGTCCATTGAGTCCATGATGCCATCCAGCCATCTCATCCTTGGTCATCCCCTTCTCCTCCTGCTCCCAATCTCTCCCAGCATCAGAGTCTTTTTCAATGAGTCAACTCTTCGCGTGAGGTGGCCAAAGTACTGGAGTTTCACCTTTAACATCACTCCTTCCAAAGAAATCCCAGGGCTGATCTCCTTCAGAATGGACTGGTTGGATCTCCTTGCAGTCCAAGGGACTCTCAAGAGTCTTGTCCAACACCACAGTTCAAAAGCATCAATTCCTCGGCACTCAGCCTTCTTCACAGTCCAACTCTCACATCCATACATGACCACAGGAAAAACCATAGCCTTGACTAGTCGGACCTTAGTCGGCAAAGTAATGTCTCTGCTTTTGAATATACTATCTAGGTTGCTCATAACTTTTCTTCCAAGGAGTAAGCGTCTTTTAATTTCTTGGCTGCAGTCACCATCTGCAGTGATTTTGGAGCCCAAAAAGATAAAGTCTGACACTGTTTCCACTGTTTCCCCATCTATTTTCCATGAAGTGATGGGACCAGATGCCATGATCTTCATTTTCTGAATGTTGAGCTTTAGGCCAACTTTTTCACTCTCCTCTTTCACTTTCATCAAGAGGCTTTTTAGTTCCTCTTCACTTTCTGCCATAAGGGTGGTGTCGTTTGCATATCTAAGGTTATTGCTATTTCTCCCGGCAATCTTGATTCCAGCTTGTGTTTCTTCCAGTCCAGCGTTTCTCACCAATATTAAAGTACTGATCAATATTATTAATAGTACTTATTGAATGAGTATAACCACTGTGTTAACTGTGTTAAAACTTCACACGCAAACCACCTTCAGTCCTCACAAAAATCTATAACGTATATAATATTATCCACATTTTACATATAAGGATGACTAAATCTTACGGAAGTTGGGTCACTTTAAAAGTTATCCACTTCCCAAGTCAGAGAATCAGCAGATAGCAGAAATGAAAATTTCTTAGGGGAAACATGATAGTAGATAATGAAGAAAGAGCCCAATATTCAATGAGCATTTGAGACACATTATTGGAAAACAACAGAATACAGACCCATAAATTCCCACTGCTGAGATTTCATACTCTCTTGAACCTGCTGCTATGAGGCATAGCTTTACTATTATCTCTACTTGTGATCTACTAGTTCAGTTTGGGGGTAGATTCCAGTTAGATCATTATAGATCTCCCTAAGTTAAATAAAAATTAAGACAACTAAATTATTACTTTTTTCAGCCACCTTATTTTACTCAACTAATGAGAATTCTAATGTAACTTGGTTACTTACTCCCAAGGATTGCACTATTTTCACAATTCCATTCAGTGCTTTATTGACAGTAATTGTAAGTGGTTGAAATTTAATAACTTCTATTATTCTTTGCAATTATAAGGTTCTCAAATCTCTAATATATTCCCAATTACAAATTATTTACATTGTGAAATATAAAAGTTTCATTAAAGGTAAGTAAAACATATTTCTGCATATATGAAATTTCCAGATATTTAGAGGCCCCATTTCAGATCTTAATTTGATTTACATTTTCAAAATTAAATTGAGAACCTCTAAAAAAATACAATAATGCCCTTAGTCATCCAACAGTGTCAAAAACTACTTTTTCTCCTTTATTCCAAATATTCTCCAAATACTCTTCAACTTCATAAATTGCCCTTCAGTTTGGGTTCTAAATTTTGACCCACCAATGCCATCATACTGCTCTTACACAAATTCCTTTAAAAGACTTCTTGTTATTTTTCAAATCACTCTGAACATTATCCTTGCTCTGTTCAATATACAGAAGCTAAGTCCATAAATATTCTACTTCATTAAATTTTTATTTTTCTCATCACTGTGAATCAAATTTTCTATACCTTCTAGTCTCTCTACTGTACTAGGTTTGTGGTATTATCTGGACAACTCCCTTCCCCCTTTATTTTAATGCTTAATTTTCCTGACAATTTAATTCATTCAGGTCTTTGTAAAATATATCTTCTAGCTTCCAGGAACCTTTCTTTATGGAATTCTAACCTCTGTAACCTGTTGTTTACTTCATATATCTTCGTTTCATTCCATAGGCATGACATTCAACAGAGGAATGAAAATACCAACAGAGTCCATTAGATTTCCTCCCAGAACCTTAAAAGTGTTTTCCACCTTTGGATAAGCTTTTGCATCCACTTGAATTATGCTGGGTTAGGAACAGTCCAGTTAGTTCAGTGGGTCATAGCTATCTAGATATCCTTAAACTTTCTGATTCACTCATCAGGATTAGTTACTATCACCTATGTAACTCATTAGCAGTTTCTCATTAACCTTTCTAGACAGGGGAGAATGCAAAGGAATAATATTTTTCTAATTACCAATCTGTAAACCACTTCTCTGTGTGAATAGCTTACAAAGACACCTGTAAAGAGATTCATATGTACTGAATAATGTTCTAAATTTTTTTCACGTTATTTTTACAGCATCAAATGTTTTTCCATTTAGCAACCTTTTGACACTGACCTGTTGAAACATTTGTCCAGGAATACAGAGGGCATACTTATTACTGAATTTTCTGCTGAATATTGATTGAAAGTGAAAGTGAAAGAAAATGAGTCACTCAGTCGTGTCTGACTCTTTGCAACCCCATGGACCGTAGCCTACCAGGCTCCTCCCTCCATGGGATTCTCCAGGCAAGAGTACTGCAGTGGGTTGCCATTTCCTTCTCCAGGGGATCTTCCCAACCCAGGGATCGAACCCAGGTCTCCTGCATTCCAGGAAGATGCTTTAACCTCTGAGCCACCAGGGAAGCCCTGAATATTGATTAATATAATATAAAAAGGCAATTGTTTTAAATATTTTTTATCCCTCACAGCTAACAGCAAAAGATTCTTCAGCTGACTTCTGCAAAGCATTCTTCATACCACACAAACCAGTTTATATTTGCTCTTACTTGCAATAATTTAAATTTTTTTTAAATTAAAATACATTCATCTAAAAAGTAATTAGGGTGATGGGTGAGAAGGTGGAAAATAACAGATCCACTGACATGGATAATAAAATGAGTGGTTTTCATTATATATCTTTTTCAATCATTGAATTCTGTCTGTGAAGGTTAAAATAAAGATCACTCAATAAAAAGCACCAACCTTGACCCTAATTTAAAAGTTTCTGTCTGCTTCTATAGATGCATCATCATAATATATTTCAATTCATATACTCCTTTCTGACATTAATCTTGAAATTTACCAAAAATGAGCTCAAAAAAGACTGGGAATACTGTGACCTACTCTAACTTTCACAGCAATAGCAGAAATTCTTCATATACCTAAAGTGTTTTACTGCTGCTTCCTTGGAAAGTATGCATTACTGAATATCTTAAATGCTTTTTATATAGATATACAAATAAATATCAAGTCTATTCACATGTATGATTAAATTCATTAAAATACATGAAGACCTGAATAAATGTAAGAGATATAGCAGTCCTATGTATAAAAACATGCAGTATTGGAAACATACAGATGATACAAATTTTTAGGGTATCTTGCTGCTGCTGCTAAGTTGCTTCAGTCATGTCTGACTTTGTGTGACCCCATAGACGGCAGCCCACCAGGCTCCCCCATCCCTGGGATTCTCTAGGCAAGAACACTGGAGTGGGTTGCCATTTCCTTCTCCAATGCATGCAGGTGAAAAGTGAAAGTGAAGTCGCTTGTCGTGTCCAACTCTTCGAAAACATATCAAATCGGAAATGTATTCTGGTTGATACAGTATTTGTTCTTTTAGAAACATGTCTATAGAAATATAGCACAAGAATGTTTACTAAGCAATTCTTCTAGTAATGAAAATTTAGAGAAACATGAAATATACTAAAGGAAATCAGTCCTGAATATCCACTGGAAGAACCGATGTTAAAGCTGAAACTCCGATATTTTTGGCCACCTGATGCAAAGAACTGACTAATTGAAAAAGACCCTGAGGCTGGGAAAGATTGAAGGCGGGAGGAGAAAGGGACAACAGATGATGAGATGGTTGGTGGCATCACCAACTCAATGGACATGGGTTTGGGTAGATTCTGGGAGGTGGTGATGGACAGGGAGGCCTGGTCTGCTTCAGTCCATGGGGTCACAAAGAATCGGACATGAATGAGTGACTGAACTGAACTGAAATATCTACAATAGGTCAGTGGATAAATTAGAGCTGATTTATACGTAAGAAGAGATGGCAAGAATACACAGAAGAACTGTACAGAAAAGATCTTCACAACCCGGATAATCACGATGGTGTGATCACTCATCTAGAGCCAGACATCCTGGAATGTGAAGTCAAGTGGGCCTTAGAAAGCATCACTACGAACAAAGCTGGTGGAGGTGATGGAATTCCAGGTGAGCTATTTCAAATCCTGAAAGATGATGCTGTGAAAGTGCTACACTCAATATGCCAACAAATTTGGAAAACTCAGCAGTGCCCACAGGACTAGAAAAGGTCAGTTTTCATTTCAATCCCAAAGAAAGGCAATGCCAAACAATACTCAAACTACCGCACAATTGTACTCATCTCACACAATAGTAAAGTAATGCTCAAAATTCTCCAAGCCAGGCTTCAGCAATACATGAACTGTGAACTTCCTGATGTTCAAGCTGGTTTTAGAAAAGGCAGAGGAACCAGAGATCAAATTGCCAACATCCATGGGATCATGGAAAAAGCAAGAGAGTTCCAGAAAAACGTCTATTTCTGCTTTATTGACTATGCCAAAGCCTTTGACTGTGTGGATCACAATAAACTGTGGAAAATTCTGAATGAGATGGAACTACCAGACCACCTCACCTGCCTCTTGAGAAATCTGTATGCAGGCCAGGAAGCAACAGTTAGAACTGGACATGGAACAACAGACTGGTTTCAAATAGGAAAAGAAGTATGTCAAGGCTGTCTATTGTCACCTTGCTTATTTAACTTATATGCAGAGTACGTCATGAGAAATGCTGGACTGGAAGAAACACAAGCTGGAATCAAGATTGCCGGGAGAAATATCAATAACCTCAGATATGCAGAAGACACCACCCTTATGGCAGAAAGTGAAGAGGAACTAAAAAGCCTCTTGATGAAAGTGAAAGACGAGAGTGAAAAACTTGGCTTAAAGATCAACATTCAGAAAACGAAGATCATGGCATCCGGTCCCATCACTTCATGGGAAATAGATGGGGAAACAGTGGAAATAGTGTCAGACTTTATTTTGGGGGGCTCCAAAATTACTGCAGATGGTGACTGCAGCCATGAAATTAAAAGACGCTTACTCCTTAGAAGAAAAGTTATGACCAACCTAGATAGTATAGTCAAAAGCAGAGACATTACTTTGCTGACTAAGGTCCGTCTAGTCAAGGCTATGGTTTTTCCAGTAGTCATGTATGGATGTAAGAGCTGGACTGTGAAGAAGGCTGAGCACTGAAGAATTGATGCTTTTGAACTGTAGTGTTGGAGAAGACTCTTGAGAGTCCCCTGGACTGCAAGGAGATCTAACCAGTCCATTCTGAAGGAGATCAGCCCTGGGATTTCTTTGGAAGGAATGATGCTAAAGCTGAAACTCCAGTACTTTGGCCACCTCATGCGAAGAGTTGACTCATTGGAAAAGACTTTGATGTGGGAGGGATTGAGGGCAGGAGGAGAAGGGGACGATAGAGGATGAGATGGCTGGATAGCATCACTGACTCGATGGACGCGAGTCTGGATGAACTCCGGGAGTTGGTAATTGACCGGGAGGCCTGGCGTGCTGCGATTCATGGAGTCGCAAAGGGTTGAACACAACTGAGCGACTGAACTGAACTGAACTGATACTTTAGAACAGAGAAGGCAATGGCACCCCACTCCAGTACTCTTGCCTGGAAAATCCCATGGATGGAGGAGCCTGGTAGGCTGCAGTCCATGGGGTCACTAATAGTTGGACATGACTGAGCGACTTCACTTTCACTTTTTACTTACATGCATTGGAGAAGGAAATGGCAACCCACTTCAGTGTTCTTGCCTGGAGAATCCCAGGGATCGGGGAGCCTGGTGGGCTGCTGTCTATGGGGTCGCACAGAGTCGGACACGACTGAAGCGACTTAGTAGTAGTAGTATACTTTAGAATGCATTATACCTGTTAATGTAGTTCATTAGTCATTCAAATTATTCAATAATTCATTCAACAAACATTTATTAAGAACCTGTTATGTGCCAGACAGTGTTCTATTTAGGTACAAATCAGTGAAAATGTAAGACAAATTTTCTGTTTTCATGGAATGTTTATTAGCTGACAGCTTGTTTTAAAGAAAATGTTTTAAAAGAAAGAAACAAAATATCAGTGGCAAAAAGTACTATAGAGAAAAATAAGGTGAGATAAGGTAAGTGAGTTGTCAGTGATTGAGGGACTTTTAGGTGAGATAAGGTAAAGGAGTTGTGAGTGATTGAGGGACTTATTTTATAGGAAATAATCAAGTTATATTTGAAACTTAACTGAGGGGGCAAGACAAGGATATGTCTGGGAGAAAAGCATTAAAAGAAGTATAAATATATCAAAGGGCATGAAGTGGGAACAAGCACAGCTTATGTGAGAAACAGCAAGGGGCCAGGGTGTCTGGAGTTCAGTGTGCAAGGGTGGGAGTGGTAAGAAATGAGTTCAAAAAGATAGCTAAGAAGCAAAGATCACTAAGACTCAAGCAGCCTATACTGAGGAGTCTGGCTTTTACTCTTAAGACTTCAAATGACTGGAAGGTTTTGTGAGGAGTGACAATATCTGGCTTATATTTTAAGTGGGTCATTCTTGCCACTCTCTGGATAACAAGCTGCAAAAGGCAAGTGCGGAAGAATCATCAGTTAAGATGCTACTGAAACAGTCCAAGTAAGAGGAGATAAATCCTGGAATAGGATAGCTGCAGTAAGTGTAATGATTCTAGATACATTTTCAGGTTGATCTGATAGGACTTGCTAAATTGGATATGGCACATAAAAGAGGAAATGGAAAGCATGAGATTGATCAACATGCTGATATACAAGGTTGTCCATGATATACTGTCAAATGTGATAAAAGAAATTTGCATAAAAATGTGTAGAATTGGATATTTCTATTAAAAAAAGGAATGCAAAGACAGATACAAAGTTTCAGTAGCAATTAACTCTAGAAAGGAAGCAGAGCTAGAAACTCACTTTTTACTTCATGGACTCTGGAATAATTCAAGTATTTTATTGCTAGTCTGTATTATTTCTGCAATTTTATAGCAATTTTAAAATTTCTTCCTCACTGAAAGAAAGAAGAGATGATAACATATATGCACATTTAAAAATAAATGTAGAATATAGTTCTGATAATTGACTTGTAATTTCAAATAATATAAATAACAAATGAACTTCCAGATAAAATTTCTCAATAAATAATGATTTAATACTTAGAAATATAAACATTTATTTTTCAATAATATAAATAGTAAATTTAATTTCCAAACACTTTTTCATATAAAAATAAAATATTTTATTGGCATATAAGAAAGTATAGTAAACCTAAGTTACATGGTATGGTGGAATAACATAGGCTACAGAAAAATCCAGAAAATCTTTAATTCAAATACTGACCCTGAGCCTGAGCAATAGTAAGTTTAGAAAACATATCTATTATGTGACAGTCACCATGATCACTGGCACTTATCATACCATTAAACAGACAGCTCAGACAACAGCTAGCTCATCCTCTTGCCTGGATAGGTGTTTTGGGGGATGCTAAATGATGATCATTTAGTCCCAGTGCAGAATGAAGCAATAAGACAAGCACCCAGCTTCAGTGATAAGAAAGAATCATGCTGCCCAAGAGCCCTGGCTGTCAGAATTAGGCCTACCCACCTTCCCTGCGCTGAGATCAAACCAAGTAAACCACGGCTTCTAGGTTGCTGAGAAACAAAAGTAAGTAACTCTTCTCTCTAATTCCTATCTTTCTTCCTGCTAGAAACCATGCTACATTTACAACTATCCAAGGTCATAGACATCCCTTCTTTCTCTGAATTGTTCTAAATTCATGGACTATAATACCAAGTTTGCATTTATAATGCAGTGAGTGCATTATTTTCTGTCTAGTAAATAATATGTGAGATATAACCTGGAAAATTCAATCAAAAAATGTGATTTTTACCCCACTGCTTCAAAATGTTAATTTGAGTAAGTTAGAATTAGTTACTTAAACTTATCTCATCCTCAAGTCCTATATCTATAAAATAAAGAACATAAAACAAAGAACATCAGAGGCTAGATATGAGGATGTTATATCTCCATAAATGAAGTTTTTCATAAACTATAAAATATAATATAAACAACTATGATAATTATGATGAGGTATAAAATGTATACTCCCTTACATCATAATACTCAATTGTCATTATCCTATTAATTATGTCAACAAAGAATTATGTGCCTCTTTACTAGGAGAATTAGAAATCAATACTTGAGTAGTTAGCTTCCAAGGTGGTACAGCAGTAAAGAATCTGTCTGCCAATGTAGGAGTCAGTCATAGGTTCAAGCATTGGGTCAGGGAGCTCACCTGGAGTAGGAAATGGCAGCCCCCTCCATTATTTTGCCTGGAAAATTCCATGGACAGAGGAGCCTGGTGGGCTACAGTCCATGGAGTCACAAAGTCAGACACAATTGAGCATGCATGCAGTTTATTAAAAAGTATTTTATAAATCTTCAGTAAAACAAAATCAAGCTAAAGTGCTTATTTTGATTTATTTACATTACTAATATGAGATAAAGCACAGAAGATCAAAGAATTAAATGAAGTGAGAAGTTAAAAGATCATTTTCATGGGCTGAGAGCACTGATACAGACCACACTAACCAAGGCAATCTATAGATTCAATGCAATCTCTATCAAAATACTAAAGGCATTTTTCATAAAACTAGAAGAAATAATTTTAAAATGTGTATATATACCCAAAAGACCCTGAATAGCTAAAGCCATCTTGAGAAAGAAGAACTAACCTGGAGGAATCACATTCTCTGACTTCAGACTGTACCATAAAGCCACAGTAATCAAAAGACTACGGTAATTGTACAAAAACAAACACATAGAGAACCCAGAAATAAACCCGCATACTTATGATAAGTTAATCAACAACAAAGCTGGCAAGAACATACAATGGAGAAAAGACATTCTCCTCAATAACCTGTTCAGGAAAAACTGGATAGCTACATGTAAAAGAATGAAATTAGAACATTCTCTAGTATCATATACAAAAATAAACTCAAGATGGATTGAAACCAAACCCCCTGCAGAAAAATATTGACATAAAGAATAGCAAAATGTTTTTGGATCTAACTCCTAAAGCAAAAAGTAAAACCAGAAAATAAATAAAGGGGACCAATTAAGTTGCAATGGTGTGGGAGGTAGGAGGGTGGCTCACAAGGTAGGGGGTATACGTACACCTATGGATGATTAATGATGATAAATGGCAGATATCAACACAATATTGTCAAGCAATTATCCTCCAACTGAAAATATATAAATTGAAATAAAAACAAAAGTTTTAAAAGGTTTTGCATAGCAAAGGAAACCATCAGCAAACAAACAAACAAAAAAACAATCTACAAAATGGGAAAAAATGTTTGTAAATGATATAACTGATAAGAGGTTCAGATCAGTTCAGTTCAGTCGATCAGTCATGTCTGACCCTTTTCAACCCCATGGACTGCAGCATGCCAGGCTTCTCTGTCCATCACCAACTCTTGGAGCATACTCAATTCATGTCCATTGAGTTGGTGATGCCATCCAACCATCTGATCCTCTGTTGTCCACTTTTTCTCCTGCCTTCAATCTTTCCCAGCATCAGGGTCTTTTCAAATGAGTCAGCTCTTCACATCAGGTGGCCAAAGTATTAGAGTTTCAGCTTTAGCATCAGTCCTTCCAATTAATATTCAGGACTGATTTCATTTAGAATGAACTGGGTGGATCTCTTTGATGTCCAAGGGACTCTCAAGAGCCTCTTCCAACACCACAGTTCAAAAGCATCAATTCTTTGGCACTCAGCTTTCTTTATAGTCCAACCCTCATATCCATACATGACTACTGGAAAAACCATAGCTTTGACTAGGTGGGCCATTGTGGGCAAAGGAATGTCTCAGCTTTTCAATATGCTGTCTAGGTTGGCCATAACTTTTCTTTTCTTTTTTTTTTTTTTGTCATTTGATTATTCTTTTCCTTTTTTTTCAGATTTTATTGTATTTTATTTTACTTTACTTTACAATACTGTATTGGTTTTGCCATACATCAACATGAATCCACCACGGGTGTACATATGTTCCCCATCCTGAACCCCCCTCCCACCTCCTTCCCTATACCATCTCTCTGGGTCATCCCAGTGCACCAGCCCCAAGCATCCTGTATCCTGCGTCGAACCTAGACTGGTGATTTGTTTCTTATATGATATTATACATGTTTCAATGCCATTCTCCCAAATCATCCCACCCTCTCCCTCTCCCTCTCCCACAGAGTCCAAAAGACTGTTCTATACATCTGTGTCTCTTTTGCTATCTCGCATACAGGGTTATCATTACCATCTTTCTAAATTCCATATATATGTGTTAGTATACTGTATTGGTGTTTTTCTTTCTGGCTTACTTCACTCTGTATAATAGGCTCCAGTTTCATCCACTTCATTAGAACTGATTCAAATGTATTTTTAATGGCTGAGTAATACTCCAGTGTGTATATGTACCATGACTTTCTTATCCATTCATCTGCTCCACCTAGGTTGCTTCCATGTCCTGGCTATTATAAACAGCACTGTGATGAACATTGGGGTACATGTGTCTCTTTCAATTCTGGTTTCCTCGGTGTGTATGCCCAGCAGCGGGATCGCTGGGTCATAAGGCAGTTCTATTTGTGATTTTTTAAGGAATCTCCACACTGTTCTCCATAGTGGCTGTACTAGCTTGCATTCCCACCAACAGTGTAAGAGGGCTCCCTTTTCTTCACACCCTCTCCAGCATTAACTGCTTGTAGACTTTTGGATTGCAGCCATTCTTACTGGTGTGAAAAGGTACCTCACTGTGGTTTAGATTTGCATTTCTCTGATAATGAGTGATGTTGAGCATCTTTTCATGTGTTTGTTAGCCATCTGTATGTCTTCTTTGGAGAAATGTCTATTTAGTTCTTTGGCCCATTTTTTGATTGGGTCATTTATTTTTCTGGAATTGAGCTGCAGGAGTTGCTTGTATATTTTTGAGATTAGTTGTTTGTCAGTTGCTTCATTTGCTATTATTTTCTCCCATTCCAAAGGCTATCTTTTCACCTTGCTTATAGTTTCCTTTGTTGTGCAGAAGCTTTTAATTTTAATTGGATCCCATTTGTTTATTTTTGCTCTTATTTCCAGTATTCTTGGAGGTGGGTCATAGAGGATCCTGCTATGATTTATGTTGGAGAGTGTTTTGCCTATGTTCTCTTCTAGAAGTTCTAGTTTCTGGTCTTATGTTTAGATCTTTAATCCATTTTGAGTTTATTTTAGTGTATAGTGTTAGAAAGTGTTCTAGTTTCATTCTTTTACAAGTGGTTGACCAGTTTTCCCAGCACCACTTGTTAAGGAGATTGTCTTTAATCCATTTGTATATGCTTGTCTCCTTTGTCGAAGATAAGGTGTCCATAGGTGTGTGGATTTATCTCTGGGCTTTCTATTTTGTTCCATTGATCTATATTTCTTTCTTTGTGCCAGTACCATACTCTCTTGATGACTGTGGCTTTAATTGGAGGTTAATTACTTTATAATATTCTATTGGTTTTACCATATATCAACATGAATCCACCACAGGTATACACGTGTTCTCCATCCTGAACTTTTCTTCCAAGGAGCAAGCGTCTTTTAATTTCATGGCTGCAATCACCATCTGCAGTGATTTTGGAGCCCAAAAATATAAAGTCTGTCACTGTTTCAATGGTTTCCCCATCTATTTGCCATGAAGTGATGGGACTGGATGCTATGATCTTAGTTTCTGAATGCTGAGTTATGAATATTGATAAGAGGTTATTATTCAAAATATAAGAATAGTTCATACAACTCAACATCACAAAAACAAAAAATCCAATTAAAAAAAAATGACAGAAGACCAGAAAAATATTTGTGCAAAGAGGACATGCAGATGTCCAACAAGCACATGAAAAGGTGCTCAACAGCATTAATTCTCAGAGAAATACAAATTAATACAACAGTGAGATATCACCTCACACATGTCAGAATATCTATCATTAAAAATAATGCAAATAACAATTGTTGGCAAGGATATTAGAAAAGGGAACCATTGTACACTGTCGGTGAGAACATAAATTAGTACAGCCAGTGTGGAAAACAGTACAGAGATTTCTCAAAAAACTAAACATAAAACTACCTTATAACCCTACAATTCTACTTCTGGGTAAGCTTCTAAAGAAAACAAAAACACTAATTCAAAAAGATACATACATCCCAATGTTCCAAGACCATTATTTACAATTGCCAACCTGTGTTCATCTATAGTTGAATTGATAAATAAAGGTGGCATATACACACAACAGAGGAGAAATTCAGGGTAGGGGATTAAAGTATACAAAGTACTGTGTTTAAGATAAGCTATAAGGATGTATTTTACAACAAAAGGAATATAGCCAATATTTTATACTAACCATAAATGAAGTTTAAACTTTAAAAATTGATAATCAGTAAGTTGTACAACTGAGACAAATGAGATTTGAAATACTAAAGCAATTAAAGAAAAAATAAATTTTTTCAATGTCATAATGTCACTAACAAAACAGTGACTATCATTCTTAACAAAAAAAAAATGCCCAGGAAGTCAACATAAAATATATTTCATAACTAAGGAATAGTAAAAGAAGAAAAAATAAATGTGGGTTAAATCATAAGAAAATTATAATTAGGCAGCACTCTCTCTTTCAAAACACTAACTCCAGTTCCAAATATTTTAATGTTTAATAATGAAAGACTCACTAGACATCATAGATACTGGTAGGAAATTAATATATAACCATGGAAAATGGAAATTACGATGTGTATAGCAATATAGATATATAAACTAATGAAAAGTGAATAAAGGTAAACTTGGATATATATATATATATACATATATATATATATACTAAAGCATTAATATTCAAAATTATTTCATAGAATCAGGAGACTTAACAGTTGACAAATAATTAGTTATTAAGCAGTAAGTGTGTCTTTTGAAGATTCTCTCTCTTGAATAATGATGACTAGCTGTTTCCATTCAACTTCCATTGTACAGTTGTTTCAATTTTAAGAATCCAATTGGGGTTTCCCAGGTGGCACTAGTGGGAAAGAATCTGCTGGCCAATGACAAAGACATAGGAGGCTCAGGTTTGATACCTGGGTCCACAAGATCCTATGAAGGAGGGCATGGAAACCTACTCCAGTATTCTTGCCTGGAGAATCCCACAGACAGAGGAGCTTGGCAGGTGAGAGTCCACAGATTCACAAAGAGCTGGTCATGACTGATAACAATGATTAGCTGTTTCTGTTCAACTTCCATTGTTCAGTTGTTTCAGTTTTAATAATCCAATTATACAGCCATTTTTTCCATTAACTAATATATTCCAACTGAGAAAAAGCCTCAGCCCCTGTCTAAGGGTGAGAGCAGTAAAGAGAATACCAAAATTGTGCACAGGGTACCATGGGGTTCCAGGCTCATTAGCAACTACCTCTTTTCTAACATGTCCTAGGCTTCACATACTAGCCATAGTATCAGCATTTGGATTAGGGATTGAGCAGTGTGAGCCAAAGTAAGAAATAGAAAATAAGAGAATCTCTAGTAGGTAGGTAGGTCCTGCACTAATTGATTTACATAATTTTTTACTTAGCACTCAAAAAATCTACAAAGTAGATAATATTATTATTTTATAGATGAGGAAACTATATCTATATCTCTCTATATATGTGCTAACTGATCTGACTAAAGTCATACAGTGTACACTTTTACTTTGGGAGGCAAGAAATGAAAGTGAAAGTCACTCAGTTGCATCCGATTCTTTGCAACCCCATGGACTGTATAGAAATCTCTAGGCCAGAATACTGTACTGGGTAGCCTTTCCTTTCTCCAACGGATCTTCCCAACCCAGCGACGGAATCCAGGTCTCTGGCATTATAGGCGGATTTTTTAACAACTGAGCTTGAGTGTGTGTGTGTGTGTGTATATATGCATGAGTGTGTATACACACTATAGCATATATATATTCATACATGAATACATACATATATACATATATATGTATTCATTCATACACCTTAAAATATATTCAAAAATTTTTTGAATTCATTCATAAAGGTGTATGGAGAAAGAAGTGGCAACCTACTTCAGTACTCTTGCCTGGAGAATCCCATGGATGGAGGAGGCTGGTAGGCTACAGTTCACGGGTTCGCAAAGAGTCGGACATGACTGAGCGACTTCACTTAGTCACTTATAAAGGTGTATACTTTTATTTGGGGAGGCTAGGAATATGTGCTGGAGAAGGCAATGCACCCCACTCCAGTACTCTTGCCTGGAGAATCCCATGGATGGAGGAGGCTGGTAGGCTGCAGTCCATGGGGTCGCGAAGACTCAGACACGACTGAGCGACTTCACTTTCACTTTTTCACTTTCATGCACTGGAGAAGGCAATGGCAACCCACTCCAGTACTATTGCCTGGAGAATCCCAGGGATGGGGGAGCCTGGTGGGCTGCCATCTATGGGGTCGCACAGAGTCGCACAGGACTGAAGTGACTTAGCAGCAGCAGCAGCAGGAATATGTGCTACTTGGCTTCCCTTGTGGCACAGCTTGTAAAGAATCTGCCTGCAATGCAGGACATCTGGATTCCATCCCTGGGTTGGGAAGATTCCCTGGAGAAGAAAACGGCTACCCACTCCTACATTCTGGCCTGGAGAATTCCATGGACTGTATAGTCCATGGGGTCGCAAGGAGTCAGACACGACTGAGTGACTTTCATTCACTTCACCTCATAAGAATAATTTAGGAACCTGTCATAACTGCAATATCTGGCTTGTTGTTGTTCAGTCAGCCAGTTATGTCCGACTCTTTGCGACCTCATGGATTGCAACACACCAGGTCTCCCTGTCCCTGTCCCTCATCATCTCCCAAAGTTTGCCCAGGTTCATCTTACACAAACTTTGTTAGCCTTGGTGATATATAAGTGAGTTAGCTGCTTGTTCAATTTGCCCATAGGTATAATTCTGACATTGCAGCGTGAGTGAAGATGACTTCATTTCAAGAAACCCATCAATTCTGCTGTAATATTACACATTACAGATCTAAAATGTTAAATAAGATATTGGGATGGATGGTAAGTATGGAATCAGAAAATCTAAGGAGGCTAGTATATTAACTGGGTAAAGATGGTGGTATTACAGACCAAAGTGGTTGCAAAAATAGTGTTAAAGATAATCAAATTTTGAATATATTTTTAAGGTAAAGCTATAGAAATTTGCTGTTTAAAGTTTGAGAAAAAGTGAAGTCAAATATAAATTCAATTTTTTGTCTAGAAATACTGGGATGTTAGAGTTTCCCTTTTATTAAATGATGATGACTATCAAAGAAGTAAGTAGATAAGGATTTTAGATTTGGAGGTATTATGTAAGATTTCTGACAGAACTCTAAGTTGAACAGGTATAATTCTGGATATATAGAAGTCTGAGTTCAGAGAAGACCAGGCTGAAAAACAAATTCAGGATTCATTAACATATTTAAAGTCCTGAGATTTTTAAAGTCCTGAGACTGAATAAGACTATATGGAGAATAAATGACAATATAAGCCAAATTATTGATCCCCGGATGAGAACGGGGAAAAAAAAAAAACGGAAAAGAAAAAATGTGATGTTATGGAAGCCAAATGATACAGTTGTTTCCACAAAAAGTAGTTATATTCAGTAAGGGCATAAGTGTTGTTCATAAATCAAATAAGCTGAAGGCTGAAAACTGACTTCTAGATTACAGGTAATCTTGAGTTGCTCTGGTGGAGCAGCTGGACCAAAGTCTAACTAGAGTGGTTTTGTGGTTAAAGATAGGGAGTAAAGACACTTCTTTCATGGAGAGTAAAGGGAGAAAATATACAGATAATATTTCAAAGAATTATATAGAAAAATGTATAACAGTTGCACAGAGATTAACATACTACAGCATATTTGATGATGTGTTGGAATAACATTCTTAATATTAGAAACTACAAACCAGGAGCAGGAAAACTCATCTTTCTTATATTTCAATCATAATTTCTAAAATCTTAAATAAATTTTCCTTATGTCTTTCCATTTTTAATAGTTTAATTTTTACAGTTTCTTCTCTAGGGAAATGAAGGTAGCTAGTTCATCTTTCAATTTTTAATGTTATTATGTTTATGTACAGATATCTATATATACACAGATATATATACACACAAATATCTGTTTGAGTGTATATATATATATACACTCATAGAGATGTAAAAAAAGGATAGAATGGGAAAGACTAGAGATATCCTCAAGAAAATTGGAGATATCAGGGGAACATTTCATGCAAAGATGGGCACAATAAAGGACAGAAATGTTATGGACCTAACGGAAGAATAAGATATTAAGAAGAGGTGGCAAGAATATACAGAACTATATAACATAAAAAAGATCTTCATGAGCTAGAAAATCATGATAGTGTAATTACTCACCTAGAGCCAGACATCCTGGAGTGTGAAGTCAAGTGAGCCTTCAGAACATCACTAAGAACAAAGATATTAGAGGTGATGGAATTCCAGTTGAGTTATTTCAAATCCTAAAAGATGATGCTGTGAAAATATTGCATTCGATGCCAGCAAATGTGGAAAACTAAGCAGTGGCCACAGGAAAAGCTCAGTCTTCATTCCAACCCCAAAGAAAGGCAATGCTAAAGAAGGTTCATGCTTCTCCACAAATGCACTCATCTCACACATTAGCAAAGTAATGCTCAAAATTATCCAAGCCTGGCTTCAACAGTATGCGAACCGTGAACTTCCAGATGTTCAAGATGGATTTAGAAAAGCCAGAGGAATCAGAGATCAAGTTGCCAACATCCATTGGATGATAGAAAAACCAATGTAGTTCCAGAAAAACATGTACTTCTGCTTTATTGACAACACCAAAGCCTTTGACTGTTGTGGATCACAACAAACTGTGGAAAATTCTTCAAGAGATGGGAATATCAGACCACCTGACCTTCCTCCTGAGAAATCTGTATGGAGGTTAAGAAGCAATAGTTAGAACTGGATATGGAATGACAGACCAGTTCTAAATTGGGAAAGGAGTACATCAAGGCTGTATATTGTCACCCGCTTATTTAACTTATATGCAGAGCACATCATGCGAAATGCCAGGCTGGATGAAGCACAAGCTGAAATCAAGATTGCCAGGAGAAATACCAATAACCTCAGCTATGCAGATGACAACACCCTTAAGGCAGAAACTGAAGAGGAACTAAAGTGTCTCTTGATGGAAGTGAAAGAGAAGAGTGACAAAGCTGGCTTAAAACTCAACATTCAAAAAATGATCATGGCATCCACTTCCATCACTTCATGGCAAGTAGATGGGGAAACAGTGAAACAGTGAGAGACTTTATTTTCTGGGGCTCCAAAATTACTGCAGTTGGTGACTGCAGCCATGAAATTGAAAGACGCTTACTCTTTGGAAGAAAAGCTACAACAAACCTAGACAGCATAGTGAAAACAGAGACATTACTTTGCTAACAAAGGTCCGTCTATTCAAAGCTATGGTTTTTCCATTAGTGATGTACGGATGTGAGATTTGGACCATAAAGCAAGCTGAGCACCGAATAATTGATGCTTTTGAATTGTGGTGTTGGAAAAGACTCTGGAGAGTCCCTTGGACTGCAAAGGGATCCAACCAATCCATCCTAAAGGAAATCAACCTTAAATATTCTCTGGAAGGACTGATGCTGAAGCTGAAGCTCCAATACTTTTGGCTACCTGATGCAAAGAACCGACTCATTTGAAAAGACCCTGATGTTGGGAAAGATCGAAGATGGGAAGAGAAGGGGAGACAGAGGATGAAATGGTTGGATGGCATCACTGACTCAATGAACATGAGTTTGAGCAAGCTCTGGTAGTTGGTGATGGACAGAGAGGTATGGTGTGCTGCAGTCCATGGGGTCGCAAAGAGTCAGACACAAGTGAAGGACTGAACTGACTGACTGACTGAGAAATGTAAATAATCTTCTTAGGGGACACACGAGAGGGTTGAACTAAATTAGCTCTTAATTGCCAGACTTTCTAAGGGACAGCAATTCTTTCTTACAACTTCTTTGGAGATCTACTTCATTCACTGGGAGCAGATATTTGTAGAATTATTGCTTGTCTTCATTTGTCACTATGAACTCCTGAAGCTGACCTATTTAAGACCCTTTCTTTTTCATTAAAATAATGTTTAGTATATTAATCAAGTTATATACTCATTAACCGGTTAATGCATTGGTTCTTCTATATCTCAACCTGTTTGGGAATTCTGTTCATTGGCCCATTTTCCTCTTAAATATTGCTGCCTTGTCTCTTTTCATTTTTGCTGATTCATACCATATTCTATGGAACTTCAAACAGCCATATTTGTCTCATAAAAAACAAAGAATCCTAAATTATTGTTTACTTTATTTTTAAATAAGTATGATTACTGGAACTTCAGTTTCATTGAGTATATAGCCAATGAAGTATGAAAAGCTTAGAATTTTATAGTATGCTTTGGATCACCATCATAATTCTGTCCAAATCAGCATTGTCTTTGGCCAGTAAGAAGAGAGAGTAGACACATACATTTGCCAAAGTTACTTTACATTCTCTAGGCAGATGGACTCATAAATGGTTTTGAATTGGCAAAAAATGTTAGGAGCTGATGGCTTATTTTCACACAAGTCAATAAAGCACAATTTTTGGCCAAGTACTGTTATTAAGGCCTGACTTTGTACACTTAGTTCTATCAACAAACTTTCTAAGAATTAAAATGTGAAAACATATTACATCTCATAAGAGAAATCTAAATGGTATATTGAGACATAATCACTTCTCTCTAGGAGTTTTCACTAAAATGCTAGTGAAAGAAAAATAATAACAAGAAAAATAAACTCTCTTGAAACAATAATTATAATACAAGGCAAGTGTCATAAAGGCTATTAATCATATATAGATCACTGATTTTTCTCTTAAAAGGTTAACAGTGGTAAGCAATTAGAGAGAGCCAGAACTTCAGAAGTTTCACAATATAATAGACATGTAGATAATATTTTTTTTAACACTAGCTTTTGTATACATGCAAAGATAATTCTTCCTTTTTGTGCACTTAATGTTTCAGATTTAAAATGTCAGACTGTTGGTGGGAGGTAAATTGGGACATCCATTATAGAGAACAGTATGGAGTTTCCATAAAACACAAAATATTGAGACAACATATGATCCAGCAATCTCATTCCTGAGCATACATCTGGAGAAAACCATAATTTGAAAAGATAAATGCACCAAAATAGTGTCTTGGTACTATTTACAATAACTAAGACACAGAAGTGACCTAACTGCCCATCGACAGAGGAACAGATCTAGAAGATGTGGTACACACACACCTGCAAACACCCAGACATACAGGGATAACACTCAGCCATGAAAAGGAATGAAATATGCTGTATGGCTCTGGGAGCTCAAAGAGGGGCTCCATAACAACCTAGAGGGGTGGGATGGGAAGGGAGGGGGGAGGGAGTTTCAAGAGGGAGGGGACATATATACACTCATGGCCAATTCATGCTGATATTTTGTAGAAAACAACACAATTCTGTAAAGAAATAATCCTTCAATTAAAAATAAATTTAAAATTAAAAATAAAAGAATGAAGTAAATCCATTCGCAGCAACATGGATGGACATAGAGGTTATTAAATTAAGTGAGACAAAGACAAAATTCCTACGACCTCACTTACAAATGGAATCCTAAAAAATGATATAAATGGACTTATTTAGAAAACCGAAACACACTCACATATACAGAAACAAACTTATCATTACCAAAAGGGAAAGGTAGGGTGGAGGGATATATTAGGATTGGGGATTAACATATATGCACCATTATATATAAAATAGATAATCAATAGGCCCTGCTGTATAATACAGGGAACTCTACTCACTATTCTGTGGCAACATATTTAGGAAAGAATTTGAAAAAGAATAGACATATGCATATGTATAACTGAAACACTTTGTTGTATACCTGAAACTAACAACATCATAATAAACTATATCCCAATATAAAATAAAAAAAAATTTAAAGACTTTAAAATGTCAGGAATATTAGCTATTGCTTTTCTTTGATATGTTTGTTTAAAATTAATTTATCAGTTCTTTAATTATAGCCATAATTTTTTTCATTCTTCATATTTATATATTTTGATTGTGTGCGTGTCTAACTCCTTGCAACCCCATGAACTGTAGCCTTCCAGACTCCTCTGTCCATGTAATTTTCCAGGCAAGAATACCAAAATGGGTTGCAATTTCTTTCTCCAGAGGATCTTTCTGATCCAGGGATCAACTAGACAAATATATCTTTAAAAATATTGACTATATTAAAAAATGCATTATTTAACTCATATTTATTTTATGCAACTTCTAATCACAGAATTATTGTCACTTCTTTTTACTGCAAATCCTTGTGGCTGAGCTGGTGAAGAATCCGCCTACAGTGTGGGAGATCTGGGTTTGATCCCTGAGTTGGGAAGATCCCCTGGAGAAGGGAAAGGCTAACCACTCCACTGTTCTGGCCTGGAGAATTCCATGGGCTGTACAGTTCATGGAGTCACAAAGAGTTGAGCATGATCGAGCAACTCTCACTTCCACTGCAATATTCTGCAATTTCAAAGTCTATAAAATCCAAAATATAGGTTTTGCGATTAGTCCTAGAAAGAAAAAAATGTCCTTTTAAAGTCACTTTGCTAACTCACTGACCTGGAGTCTTTTCAGTAATACATAATTAGCAACATTATATAAATACTGCATATGTTTAAACTTTAATTTAAAAGCAAGAGCAATAATATGTTTTTCCTTGAGCCTGAGGTATAGGAAAAATCAGCATTATAGAAACTACCTACTACCTTTCATGTAGTATATGTAAAAATCTTGAAAAATTTGATACATAATTTTATAATAATTCAACTTCACACTCTATCATTATAATGAATGGTTAACAGCTTGATTTTTTAAAAATTTGCATAAAACGGAACCATGGCATTTTCTAAATAGATTATTTTGCATGCTTTAGGACCATTATATTTTAAAAATGCTTTTGAGAAGCCAGATGTTTTTCACTGATATTAAAAAAAAGCTAAAAATACAGACTTTTTAATATATTAAATTCGGGTATCTAAAAGACAGGGTCTCATAGAAAAATAATGTTTCTACTTAAAAAAAGTTACTAATGAACATTTTGTTTTCCTAGAAACTTTTCCAACCTGGCACCTATGGAGCTGCAGCATGTACCTCCAGAGGAGAAGTAACATCAGGGTCTGGTAAGGCGGCCTCTTCAGTGCTTTCTTGAATTTCCCCCCTTTTAGCAGTGTTGAAAATAGGTCTGGAAAAGCACAGGAAAGCTATATCAAATTTTCCTTAGGAGGTTTGTTCTGTACGGCTTTAGCAACTTTGTCTAGTGAAAGTGTTCTATGGTATGGCATTACATATTCATCGTCACTAATGAGTCTTCCTATGCAAAATTAACAATATCCTCAGATAAAAATAATTATATTGCAGTAACTGAAATCAAGTTATATTTGAAAATATAAAACTATTTCTAGGGAAAGCCGAAATATTTAGTATCAAATCTTTAAACAAAATGAAACATGATGCTTCAAGACAATCTAACTTTGATATACTATCTTTATAAGCTAATTTCAAAGATACTTAAATATTGTATGCTCTTATACAGTCTTCAGCTCAGTTCAGTCACTCAGTCGTGTCCAACTCTTTGCGACCCCATAGACTGCAGTACGCCAGGCCTCCCTGTCCATCACCAACTCCTGGAGTCTACCCAAACTCATGTCCATTGGGTCGGTGATGCCATCCAACCATCTCATCCTCTGTCATCCCCTTCTCCTCCTGCCTTCAATCTTTCCCAACATCAGGGACTTTTCAAATGAGTCAGCTATCCGCATCAGGTGGCCAAAATATTGGAGTTTCAGCTTCAACATCAGTCCTTCCAATGAAAACCCAGGACTCATTTCCTTTAGGATGGACTGGTTGGATCTCCTTGCAGTCCAAGGGACTCTCAAGAGTCTTCTCCAACACCACAGTTCAAAAGCATCAGTTCCTCAGTGCTCAGCTTTCTTTATAGCCCAACTCTCACATCCATACATGACTACTGGAAAAACCATAGCCTTGACTAGACAGACCTTTGTTGACAAAATAATGTCTCTATTTTTAATATGCTGGCTAGGTTGTCATAACTTTCCTTCTAAGGAGTAAGCTTCTTTTAATTTCATGGCTGCAATCACCATCTGCAGTGATACTGGGGCCCAAAAACATAAAGTCTGCTACTGTTTCCACTATATCCCCATCTATTTGCCATGAAGTGATGGGACCAGATACCATGATCTCTCTTTAGTTCTTCACTTTCTGCCATAAGGGTGTTGGTATCTGCATAGCTGAGGTTACTGTTTTTTCTCCTGGCAATCTTGATTCCAGTTTGTGCTTAATCCAGTACAGTAATTTTCATGATGTACTCTGCATATAAGTTAAATAAGCAGGGTGACAATATACAGCCTTGATGTACTCCTTTTTCTGTTTGGAACCAGTCTGTTGATCCATATCCAGTTCTAACTATTGCTTCCTGATCTTCATACAGGTTTCTCAAGAAACAGGTCAGGTGGTCTAGTTTTCCCATCTCTTTCAGAATGTCCCATAGTTTATTGTGATCCACACAGTCAAAGGCTTTGGAATAATCAATAAAGCAGAAATAGATGTGTTTGGAACTCTCTTGCTTTTTTAATAATCCAGCGACTATTGGCAATTTGATCTCTGGTTCCTCTGCCTTTTCTAAAACCAGCTTGAACATCTGGAAGGTCACAATTCACATATTGCTGAAGCCTAGCTTGGAAAATTTTGAGCATTACATTTACTAGCATGTGGGATGAGTGCAATTGTGCAGTAGTTTGAGCATTCTTTGGCATTGCCTCTGTGGAACTGGAATGAAAACTGACCTTTTCCAGTCCTGTGGCCACTGCTGAGTTTTCCAAATTTGTTGGCATATTGAGTGCAACACTTTCACAGCAGCATCTTTTAGGATTTGAAATAGCTCCACTGGAATTCCATCACCTCCACTAGCTTTGTTATAAGTGACACTTCCTCAGGCCCTCTTGACTTCACATTCCAGGATATCTGGCTCTAGGTGAGTGATCATACCATTGTGATTATCTGGGTCTTGAAGATCTTTTTTGTATAGTTCTTCTGTGTATTCTTGCCACCTCTTATTAATATCTTCTGTTTCTGTTAGGTCCATACCATTTCTGTCCTTTATTGAGCCCATCTTTGTATGAAATGTTCCCTTGGTATCTCAAATTCTCTTGAAGAGATCTCTAGTCTTTCCTATTCTGTTGTTTTCCTCTATTTCTTTGATTTGATTGCTGAGGAGGCTTTCTTATCTCTCCTTGCTATTCTTTGGAACTCTGCATTCAAACGGGTATATGTCTCCTTTTGTCCATTGCCTTTCACTTCTCTTTTCACAGCTATTTGTAAGGCCTCCTCAGACACCTGTTTTGCTTATACAGTCTAGGAAATATTAAATGATCATTTAATAAGGATAACTTACTTCCACGTGTAATACATCAATTGTGTGTGTGTTAGTTGTTCAGTCATGACCGACTCTTTGTGACCCCATGGACTATAGCCCTTCCAGGCTCTTCCGTTCATGGGATTTTCCAGGCAAGACTGCTGGAGTGGGTTGCCATTTTCTTCTCCATATAAATGGATTAGTTTTATAAACATATGTTATATATAAAATATTAGGTATACTGTATTTGCCAAAATGATAATATCACTGACTATATTAACATGAATTAAAAAAATAAGAATGTATGATGGCAGGAATACATCACCCTTACTTTGTTCAAATGATCAGTGTAATTAGTTAAAACATAAAAAGTATTTTTTATTTGATTTTTCCCCAATATTGACTATCTGACATGTAGTAAAACTACTGATTATTTAGTTACAGCTATTTTCTAAAATCCATAACAATGTTAACATGAATATTGCCTTCAGGTTTAGTGAAAATGAATATAGTAAAAATACGTAAAAGGAGAGGGGTTGCTAAATCAGTATCTGCTAATCTAAATGCTCTTATAGTTTTATTGCCTCTTTTAGACTTGTATAAGGCTTGGGTAGACATTAGAGAATCAATATTATTCAAATTCCAGTATAAAAACTGAAAGTGATAAACTATAAATGGTTTCATCATTCTTCACAGTGATAGCATATTAAAAACAATTAATTAAGAAGGCTTTCATATTGCTAGGAGAAAAAATAATATTTAAGGCTATTATATTTGATGGACTTTTTTTCTAACTCATGTTTTAATATTTAGGGTTGAAAATCAATTAGAAAAAGATATTTGAACCATGTGGTTCTGTTATGGTACCTTAATACTTATTTCAGTCACATTTGCCTTCCTAATTGCCTCTTCTTAAATGAATAACTTTAAACTTCACTAATATATGAAAACATTGTAAAGTAATATAAATATCAGTTATACATTAATTTTCATAAAAAATTTCTATGCCCTCTTATGATATGCCATGACATAGTTAGGCTACAATTATAGTTACTCAATATGTAGCTCACTTAACAAAACATGAAATCACTAGAAATATCTATCTGCTTGACATATTTTTTCTTTTGATTATTTTAGAAATCTGTATTTGGTTATATCAAAGCCATAGTTAGAAATTAATAAATAAAATAAAAAAAAATAAAAATTAAAAAAAAAAAAGAAAGAAAAACACCAATACAGTATACTAACACATATATATGGAATTTAGGAAGATTGCAATGACGACCCTGTATGCAAGACAGGGAAAGAGACACAGATGTGTATAACGGACTTTTGGACTCAGAGGGAGAGGGAGAGGGTGGGATGATTTGGGAGAATGACATTCTAACATGTATACTATCATGTGAATTGAATCGCCAGTCTATGTCTGACGCAGGATACAGCATGCTTGGGGCTGGTGCATGGGGATGACCCAGAAAGATGTTATGGGGAGGGAGGTGGGAGGGGGGTTCATGTTTGGGAATGCATGTAAGAATTAAAGATTTTAAAATTTAAAAAATAAAAAACTAAAAAAAAAATAAAATAAAATAAAATAAATGAAATGCTACATGTTAAAAAAAAAGAAATTAATAAGGTATGCTGAAAAAATTATTTTTAAAAATCAAATGATCACTTTTGAAAATGAGAATTTACAACTAAGATTAGAAAACACAAATGTTTTATATAATTCCTTTAATAATAATGGCAGAATAAGAGAAAACCAAAATTAATCTTTAAACTCTAAAAACAATGTTTGTTCATATGAAGACTCAAGTTGAACGAAAGGAAAATATGACAGAAATTAATAATGACCCCATGACATTTAAATTAAAAATCAAAATAGCCTAGTCAGTCAGAGTGAAGTATGCTATTTATAATCAGTATTCTTTGTGGTGTAAATGTGTGGAAATTTACTTCTCCCAATGAGAAAAAAGCTCATTAAAACAGGAAAATACATTTTATAATTTGAAAGGGAAACTCTATTAGTAACATTGTAGTGTGAACAATACAATATTGTGGGCAAGAAACCTATGGTTTAATGACAGAATATTATAAGGAAAGATGTTCATGATACTGTAGATGTTTAAACAAAATAATAATAACAATCACAAAACCTGTTGGATTGCAAGTTGCACAGAGATAAATTAAGTCCTTCCAATTTATTTAAAAAAATAAAGTGTTCATAAGAGTTCATAAAAGATTAAGTGTTAAACATATCAATATATTTCTAATTTGAAGAGGTCAAAGTCAAAACACTAGCAACCAGAAAATCAATGTGATTCTCATAAATTTTGGGCCAATGGGTTGCTAACTTTGTAGCAAGCCAAATTCAAAAGATTGAAAAGAATGCTTTGTGAAAGAAAAAAATTAATAAAAACAATAGAGGCAGGGAAAAGTTTGTTGCTGGGCACAAGGACAGACCAAGAGAAACCTTCCCTAAATTATGACAAATAAACTAGGTATATTATATTGGTGAAATTAGTGAAAACTGAATTTTTCATGATTTAGTAATTAAATATGGGGTTCACAAATCACAGATGCTGTGACAGGAGAAAAATTACAAATTCTTTTTCTCACTGGAAGATTACAAAAATAGCTAGACATGACAAACACGTGTACTAGCTGATGTTAGAAACATTTTAAGTGTTAAGTAGCAAATTGTTTTAGGCAATTTAAGGCAGTATCTTATAAGAGATGGAGTACAAATTGCAGCTTAAAGGTAAGGAGGTGAAAATTTCAAAGGCCACTGGATCCTCAGATACAAAGATGAGTAGAGAAATGAAAAAAGAGAATGATAGCAAGTTCATGAACATTATTAATTATAAAAATTATTAGAGAATAAAATAAAGATTAATACAACTAGTTGGTCACTGAAGAGTTTTAACATTGCCAGGTGTGTGTCTAGTCAGTCTAGTGGGCAAAAGAGAATCAATATAAGACAACTGTTAGGGTTCCATGGAGGGACTGAGGCCAATCTGAATTTAGGAGTGCCACACTGAACAATTCTCCATAGCAGCAGGTAGAAATGAGAAAACTACAATCACCAAAAAGGACTCCTTGGTAAAATTTGGAAAATCAAATTTAAATATTTTGTGTATTTGTATTGCTTACTTCTCTAATTAAAATAAAAAAATTCAGTCTTTAAAAACCTTTTAATTTAGGACTACCTACTAACAGTGGTATGCTCTATGTCCCATTTTCAGTAAAACCATTATGGGGCATCTCTCTCCAGTATACACTCTAAATAACAATGGCCTATGAGTTAAATGTGCAATGGGAGAGACTTAGATTAAAAAGTTGATAAAAGTTTCTGCTGAGTTGCTACTGCAAATACTTAAAATCTCTTAGCAATTTCAGAATCTGACTGAACACAGTTAATTTTTCACTTACTTTTTAAAATTTAATTAGATAATTGCTTTACACTGTTGTACTTGTTTCTGCTGTACAATGTAAATAAGCCATAAGTATACATACATCACTTTCCTCTTGAGCCTTCCTCCCACCCTAGTTTAAGTTTAATAATGGGTAAGATGATCAAAGTGCTTGCTAGTTCTGAAATTCCTTCAAGGGTACAGAGAACTAGTCCTTAAGTCTTGGGCATAAAAGGGCACTAATCCATCTTCTCTCTTTTCACTTTTCACTTTCGTGCATTGGAGAAGGAAATGGCAACCCACTCCAGTGTTCTTGCCTAGAGCATCCCAGGGACGGGGGAGCCTGGTGGGCTGCCGACTCTGGGGTCGCACAGAGGTGGACACAACTGAAGTGACTTAGCAGCAGCAGCAGCAATATTCCTGGAACCCTGGGACTTTTCTACTCTGAACATTCCATCCTAGAGAGATGACTCCAGTCAGTGCATTCTTAGTGAACTAACTGCTTTTCTGACCTAAAAGTGAAAAAGTTGTTTTAAGAATTAAACTTCATTTGATTATACAGCATAGTATTAAATATATTCAGAATTTTTTCTTCAAAAAGAAATTAAAGTATACTCTGCATACAATATTGGCAGGTGAAAGTAACATAAAACCATGATAGGATGGCAACTAAGAGAAGGGGGAATACCTTGAAAGCGTAGCTTCATAGAGTCACAAAATAAATCTTTAAAGAAAAATAAAGTTTCATAGCCCTATGGTTTAAATATCACCATGAGGTATTAGTTCTTTTAAAAGACTGTTGAAAAACAATTCTGGGATATTTTCAGCTTCTGATAAGGGTAAAGGTGCTTATGTTGGACTGTCTTTAGTTAAAAGAATAAACTCTAAAAATGATGGAGAATAAGCAAACTGGAAGAGACTTGAGGGAAATAGAAACTAAAGGAGTTCAACTAAGATCCTTGAAAGAAAAGCATCACACTGGTGAAGGTCACACTCTAGATACTTCATACACCTTGAAGGCACAACTCGGTCTATAACACAGGGAATGGGGTTGCTAGAAGTGGGTAGAAATAGCTCAAGCTAAATTGTGCAGTTTTACTGATTCCTTCCCCTATCTCTACACAACACCCAGCCACTCCACAGCCTCCTATACACAAACACACACCTCGACTGAGGAATCAGAGGTTGGACTTTTTGGATTTTGGATGAGCTGGAAATTGGGGTGTGGGGTATAGTTGTACAGAGACAGAGAAGGAGGACTCCAAAAACTGCATAGATTCACCCCTCAGATCTTAGCTAACTCAAACTGCTCTTGTTCTGGGCAAGACTAAAAGCAACTCTGAGGAAATGAGCTGAAAGCCTGAAAGAGCTCAGTAGAGATTTTAGCAGCGGCCCACCCCAAAGGAGGTAAGTTTGTACTCAAGTCGCAACAAATTCAGAGACTTTGTAAGCACCCTGCTGCTGCTGCTAAGTCACTTCAGTCGTGTCCAACTCTGTGCAACCCCACAGACAGCAGCCCACCAGGCTCCCCCATCCCTGGGACTCTTTGGGCAAGAACACTGGAGTGGGTTGCCATTTCCTTCTCCAATGCATGAAAGGGAAAAGTGAAAGTGAAGTCGCTCAGTCGTGTCCAACTTTGAGACCCCATGGACTGCAGCCTACCAGGCTCCTCCATCCATGGGATTTTCCAGGCAAGAGTACTGGAGTGGGTTGCCATTGCCTTCTCCGTGTAAGCACCCTAGCTTTCCAGTAAATTACCAGAAAAGACATGCATTAGGAAAAAAGACCTTGCTTCCAGACTAAGGGACTGTCTCCATAATGAAGCACAAAATCATGACAGGGTGAAATAGCCCTGACACAGCCTAAAATTAAACCTCCAAAAAATCATGGTGTCTGTGAGTCATTAAATTAAATAGAAGGAAATTTAAAAATTTTTTAGAGGAAAATTACATTATGCAGAGTCTCTAAAATACAGTTGACTCTTGAACAACATGGGTTTGAACTGCATAGGTCCACTCATACACAAAGTATGTTTCAATAAATATACAAATGCATTGTACTATGCCATTTTACATTATAAGAAACTTCAGCATCTGTGGATATTGGTGTACTTGGGGACTCCTGGAACCAATCCCCCAAGATATGAGGGATAAAAAGGTATTATCCATAATGTCCAGCACACAATAAGAATTTAGTAAATATGTAAAGAAATGGGAAAATATGATTCTGTATTAGGAGAAAACTCTGTCAGTTGAAATTAAATAGACAAATCAGATATCAAAATTAGTAAAGAAGATTTTAAATAATTTAAATAAATCTATTAAGGAATCTATAGAAAAGATGACTATAATGAATCAAGAGATATAAAAATTGCAAAAGAAAACAAGGCAAAGCAAAGCAACCAAGAAAACAAATCCTGGAATTGAACAATTCAACATTTGAAAAAAAAATCTATTGGATGAGAGTAAATGACTATTGGACAAAACAGAAAAAAGGATCATTGAACCTGAAACACAGATTAATAGAAATTATCCACACCAAAGTATACAGAGAATTAAAAAAAAAATGATTTTTAAAAAGAAAAGAGAATACAAGCTCAATGACCTGAGCAGCAGTATGAAATGGTTTGCATACATGTTTTTGGAGTCCCAGATACAAAGGGAAGAGAGATTGGGACATAAATATTATTTTGAAAAAGGAAGATAACAAAAAAATTCTAAATTTCATCAGAGAGACTCATAGATTCAGGAAGCTTAGTAAATTCCAAGTAGGATAAATAAAAAAAGAAAATTGTAGCTTCTTTTTAAAATTATGAACTTGGGAGATTTTAATTATAGACATGATTTGTTTGGTCTGAAAACTAACATATGAATTATTTTATAAATGGTTAAAAAATAGTAAACTTGAAAGAGTAGTTTTTGCTCAATTAACAATAGCATTAAGCTCTGAAATTTAAGAGATTTGAAGTACCTGAAAGTCTGTATCTCCAAGCTGAAAAAATAATAAATATAATAATGACCTTAAAGTACTTTTTGAAAAGTTTAATTTACCAAGTGATGAAGTGACCTCTGCTTCTTTTTGTATATTCTATATATACATTTTTAAAACATCACTGTTGACACTGTACTATTTCTCTTCTAGGATTGGTTGTAGCCACTGCATTCTTTTCCTTGGTATGGTAGAGTAGGATGAAAATATGAAATCTGTCTCACAGGATGGAATATTAAGGTAATGATAATGAAAACTGGATGAAATATTGAAGTTCAAAGACATACATGGGAAATAGCTAAAAAGCAAGGGCTGTGAAGAAGTTCTGAGGACTAGTAAAATTCATGATCAAATAATTTACCAAAAAAAAAAAAATTAGATCAATGGGCAACTCCAATAAGCGACCAGCAAGCAAAGTACTACAAATTGAAATATTTTTGGTGTATTGAACTGGCTAACAGATAAAACCCAATATTAATGATAAACATTAACTTCCAAAAAAAGACAATTGAATAAAACGTGGGTTTGCTTGGTGAAAAGGGTGAACTAGCTGCATAAATGGGGACTATTTGCCAATGTATAAATTTGTATTTGTATTATTTTAAGCAATCTTGCCATATGGTTTCACAGTATTAAAAAAAAAAAAAAACTAGCTTTGGTGAAGCAGATTCTTATATGTTGCTGATGGAAGTGCAATAACTAAATTTCTGTTCACTGTTTCCCAAGTCTAGTTTTTGGGATAGTTGTGACCAAGCACATAAAAACCTCTGCCTCTGTAAAAATTACTTCTTGTAAGCTTTATGATTGGTATCAAATTTCTTACATTATATGGATGTACATAAACTTTATTTTTCAGGCTTACTGAAGAAAATATTTTTAATTATTATCAAGCCTTATGATGGAGTTTATGCTCTTGGCTGTAGAATCTTATTTTGTAAAAATTCTTTTCTTGAAAATATCATTTGTATAAATTCTGCTAACTGCCTCAAGAAAGCAAAACTAGCAGACAAGAATGTGTTTGTGTTGAGTGTGTATATGGCTGTACGAGTGCATGTATGGTCAAGTTGTGAAAGGAAAATGCCATAATATTCTGGCATTTGTACAAACAGTAGTAAGTAAATGGCAACCCACTTCACTATTCTTGCCTGGAGAATCCCATGGACAGAGGAGCTTGGCGCACTACAGTCCATGGGGTTTGAAAGAGATGGACACAACTAAGTGACTAACACACTGTAAGCAAAATTATTTTTAATGTAAGAAATCTTAAACTTGTTTTCTACATTAAAAATAATGCATCATCTCAAATCCAGAGCTTTTTTCATCATTTATTTTTCATAATTTTTTGCCATAAAACAACAGAAATAAAGGTATTTCTTATAAATAATGACAACTGTTGTCTGGTCATTTCCTGTTCTGCATAAGATGATCATCACAGTACTTTTTTATGGTAGTCCAAAACAGAAGCAAGTATCTACACTCTCCCTTGTCCAGCTCCTCAATCCACAGCTAGATGGCTGTTTCACATATTTAACTTTCCTCCAATTTCAATCTGAAATTTATAGTCACATACTTTGTATCCCTATAATTTCATACTAAATTCATTAAAAAAAATGTCATATATCCTAAGCTGCCTCTACTTTCAATGATCTGCGACCTGATCCTGATTCTTTCCTGTTCAGAAGTGGGACCTTCTTGCTAGGTACTAATAAAACTATGGCATTACAAGAGAATTCTGTTATAACATGACTGATTTCATCTGGAGAAATCTGAAAACAGAAGTGGATGTAGAAGAATCCTAAGAAGCTAGATGTCTGTCTGTGGCAAGGTGAATATTCTAAAAGTATAAAAAATACACTGTTTTTTTTTTAAATAAACATCTTTAATAGATGAGAAAATAAAGGTCTGCAACTTTGGAGACTTGGAGTTAAAATAATTAAATGTGTCCTTAGTAAAAGGGATTCCCTAGTTACTCAGATGGTAAAGAAACTACCTGCAATGCGGGAGACCCACGTTCAATTCCTGGGTGGGGAATATTCCCTGCAGAAGGGAACGGCTAACCACTCCAGTATTCTTACTTGGAGAATTCCATAGACAGAGGAGCTTGGTGGGCTACAGTGGGTAGCACTGTAGTTGGACAGGACTGAGCAACTAACATATTTTAGTAGAAGGGAGATATACTGCAGATTAATCGTATTGAACATTCATCATTTTTTGTCTTTATTTATAATTAATGTGATTTAAGTAATGTGGAAAATGTTAAATAGTAGAAGAAAAGTTCACTCTTTATAAGCTTTTGATAATAATAAAAAGCAAAAGGTATGCTGTGTAACTGAACTGTATTCGCTAACAGTTTCTAAGCTATTTTGTTTCAAAAATTTTCTCCCCAAATAGAAAAAAACAAAAAACAGGAGGATATAAAGTTGGATGAGCTGCATCACTTAAATTTAATAACAAGTACTATATTTTTTAACATTTTAACTTTTCAAAATAATATAACACTTTAATTATAACTACTCTTTGAAAAATACAGTTTCCGATATAACCATGATATCACTATCATATCTATTAAAACTGACAGTACTTCTTTAATATTTAATATTCTTTAATTTTTTAGTATTTAATATAGTCATTTTTCAGATTTACTTTTATATCCAATCAAGGTTGATGTCTCGCATTTGGCTCTCTGTTTTTAACCTGAATAATTTTTTCCCCTAAATATTTCATCTAGTGACTTTAATAGTCTTTGACAGTCTTTTCTGAATTAATTATTCCATTAAGTTTTGAAAAATGGTGATTTTCTAATTCTATCATTTCTTCTTCATTTAGTAGGAGGAATTTTTTCTATAATGAAAAACTGTCCCTCATGAACTAACGCCATCTGGTTACCCAGCAACAGATCTCTTACTGGAAAATGAATATAACTGCTTAATTTTTTCTTTAATTACAAATAATCTAAGTAAGGATTTGGTATAACAGGTATCATCAAATATAAGGCTCTTTTTTATGCTTTCTCTATCCCTCTCCCTCTTTCTCATAACAAGGTAGCCTGAAGGATATTAATATATTTAAATATGTCCATCAAGATATTTATGATACTCAAATTTTCATAATCTTGGCCAACAGAAGCTTCATCACACTGGCTTATATGTTATCACAAATATGCACAGAGTGCATTAAAATCTATGACTTTTAATGAATTTCAAAATCACTTCTGAAATTTATTTAGCACTCTTTAGTTATTCTATTTAAGAGCTGAATAAATACATTGAGAGATTAACCATTATGAATTTATGACAATCATGAATATTTTAACAATCTATACTAGGATAAAAACATCATAAAAGTATATGATTTTAAAAATGGTATGCTTTATTTTCTGAATATTTCTAACATTTTTAATAAATTTAGCCAAACATAAATGTATTTGAAAAAGTAATATAAGAAATGCAAAAAGTAAATGATTTACATAATTAATATGTTCCTATATTTATGTATTACATGAAAAAGAACTACTTGCTCATTTTCAATTATCACATGATTTTAGCACCTTTAGAAAGCAACATGCTCTCACTGTAGTGCTAATCATAAACAAAATTTAAATCACATATAAAAATATCTCAGTAAGAGTTTTTACTATGTATATTTTCTTAACTATTCTCCTGGATAACGTTCTATGCATATCCTTAGTCTTAAAGTAAAACACAATTAGTCTAAACAAAGACAGTACTATTCAGTATTCACTACTCTAATACTATCTGCATTAGAGTTAAGTCCTTTTCTATATACAGGTAATTAATGGCCTTAAAGAATTCTGGGCAGAAGCTGGCTTGAAGTTAACGTCTTTTTGCAAACCATAAAATTTTTATTACATAAAATTTCCTCTTACAGTCTACATAAAACTGTAACTCAAAAATACTATGCAAAAAATGGAACAAATATATATAAATTTCAATTATTTCAATTTTCATTCGAGAGAACAAAAATTTTATTAAGCTGAACTATTCCATGGACTTATTTTTATAAATGGGGTGAGGTACGTCCCCAAAACACAAAACAACACAAGCATCTTAATTTTATATAGAATGTATTATAGACACACATGCACACAATCAGTCAAGTGGGCCTTAGGAAGCACTGCTATCAATAAAGCTAGTGGATGTGATGGAATTCCAGTAGAGCTATTTAAAACCCTAAACAATGAAGCTATCAAAGTGCTGCACTCAATATTTCAGCAAATCTGGAAGACCCAGCAGAGGCCACAGGAGTGGAAAATTCCCAATTATTCAGTTATCCCAATTCCCAAGAAGTATAGTACTCAAGAAGTTCAAACCACCAGACAATTGGACTTATCTCCCATGCTAGTAAGGTCATTTACAAAATCTTGCATGCTAGGCTTCAGCATTACGTGAACCAAGAACTTCCAGGCATCCAAGCTGGTTTCAGAAAAGGCAAAAGAACAAGAAATTAAATTGCCAACATTCGCTGGATTATAGAGAAAGCAAGGGAATCCCAGAAAAATGTCTACCTCTGTTTCAACTACACTAAAGCCTGCCTGCAGCCATGAAATCAGAAGACAACTGCTTCTTGGCAGGAAAGCTATGGCAAACCTAAACAGTGGGTTGAAAGGCAAAGACATCACTTTGCCAACTAAGGTCCATATAGCCAAGGCTATGGTCTTTCCAGGGGTCATATAAAGTTATGACAGTTGGACCGTAAAGAAGGCAGAGTGCTAAAAAATTGATGCCTTTGAGCTGTGGTGCTAGAGAAAACTCTTGAGTGTCCCTTGGACAGAAAGGAGATCAAACTAGTCAATATTAAAGGAAATTAACCATGAATAATCACTGGAAGGACTGATGCTGAAGCTGAAGCTCCAGTATTTTGGTCACCTGATGAGAACAGCCAACTCACTGGAAAAGTCTCTGATGCTCGCAAAGACTGAGGCCAGAAGGAGAAGATAGCATCAGAAGATGAGATGGCTCGATGCATCACCAGTCCAATGGACATGAATTTGGGCAAACTCAGGGAGATGGTGAGGGACAGGGGAGCCTGATATGCTGCAGTCCATGGGGTCATGAAGAGTTGGACACGACTGGGCAACTGAACAACAACAATAAATATATACAACTATAAAGAAAACTATATGGGAAGTCCTCTCTAAAGGTTTCTGGAATAATGAAATTGAAAAAAATATTCTGTTTGCTAACACAAGGATAGCTTATCATGTTTACAGGTTTGTTTATTTTTGTAAATGGTACATAATTAACCAAGAGAAGTTTGACACTAGGTTTTAAAAACTCCTACAAAGCAGGTCTTAACACTACATAGACATTCAGTAAAAATACTGTGAATCAAATAAATAAAGGCATATTTTCATTGTGGTTAATGTTCTCTGCTACATTCTCTACACTGTAATATAATGACAGGAGATTTTCCTAATTTATCTAATAGGTAAATGAGAATTTTTAATTTAATTCTTTGCACTTTTCCCATCAGTTTAAAACCAACCTCTGTTGCCTTTTTCCTTATTTCTTAATCTGTAATGCAAGCATTTTGATGGAGCTTAGGATATTTTTGCCTATTTGAGAAAATGTATTCTCCTGTTGATTTTACTTCCTTATGATTTTAGCTTTTATACATGCTACAATTTAATTAAAAATAGTTATTTAATGACTACTTGAATCAAATGGCAGAGGAATTGGTAAAGGAGAACTTCACAAATTACAGATGTACACTTAGAAATGTATTATGATTTGATGTAGTCCTTTTATTCTTCTATGAGGCAGGATAATCCTTGGACAAAACAGTTTGGAAGATAAGGAAAAAATATCCATACTACTTATTAGCATAAAGAGCTGGAAGGAACGCAATTTGTCAAGTGATGAAATATTAAGAAAATTATTATAGGTGGACACAAATTTCTACTTTGGCCAAAGGCATAAGATTTTAGATCTAGGAAACTTTAAATAGTATCCAATACCTAAAAATTATTATAGTCAATTATAATCCCTGTCTCAGCAGACTGAAAAAAGATAGTTTCTCTTATTGAAACAGGCATATATAAAAAATTTTCCCTAAAGCTAAATTAAATGAAGTGCCTAGATGAGTCTTTTTTTCAGCGAGACAACATTCCTTTGTAGATAATATTAATGTATTTTTATGAATTTCTGTGAAATCTATTATACTGTTACAAACTTTAATTCTTCTTAAAACTTCTTTCATTATGTATTTTATTATAGCCGTGTAAATTTACTCCTTGCTTTCAAATCTGAATCTAGCAGAGTTTTTCATTCCAAAAAAGATTCTCTACTTTTGAAGTTCATTATACTCCCTCATACTTTCCCTAGTTTTCATATTAGTATTCTCTAATTTACTAATTATTTATTACTGTTATTAATATAAAAATATACCATATCCTAAAGCCTTGCAAAAACTATGCATTTTTTCAATTAGATACTTAGCAAAAACAACTATATTCTATTGTTGTCTATATCTCATTTATGAATAATGTAGTATAATGAACAAGGAATAACTTAGATTTGGTTTTATTTTAACTATAAAATTTACCTGCATATACTAAGAAAGTGTGACATGCATATTTCATTAAAGTAGTGTATCCTTGTTTGCTTACTTTACTTTAAGAACTAATTTAAGAATATATTAAATTCATTAAGTAGTATTATAGAAAAGAAACCCTTCTATCCCAATAGAAACCTGTATACTAATCAGAAAATTAAGTACATAAGCATGTGACATAAATAATGAAGCAAAACTCACATTATGCTTTCATATCACTACAATTAGTTTTTGGTTACCCCTGTGGTATTGGAGAAGACTTTTGAGAGTCCCTTGGACTGCAAGGAGATCCAACCAGTCCATCCTAAAGGAGATCAGGCCTGGATGTTCATCAAAGGGATTGATGTTGAAGCTGAAACGCCAATACTTTTGCCACCGGATGCAAAGAGCTGACTCATTTGAAAAGACCCTGATGCTGGGAAAGATTAAGGGCAGGAGGAGAAGGGGACAGCAGAGGATGAGATGGTTGGATGGCATTACCAACTTGATGGACATGGGTTTGGGTGAACTCCAGGAGTTGGTGATGGACAGGGAGGCCTGGTGTGCTGCAGCTCATGGGGTCACAAAGAGTCGGACACAACTGTGAGACTGAACTGAACTGAAATTATAAGTTGGAATCAAAACATTTTTCAATACAAATAAGTAAATATTACTAAGTACTAAATACTACCAAACATTCTCCAGTATTCTTGCCTGGATAATTCCATAAACAGCGGAGCCTGCCCGACTACTGTCCATAAAGTCACACAGAGTAAGACACAACTGAAGTGACTTAGCAGGCACAACTGATTATATAACTAGAGTGGAAGTGAAAGTGAAGTTGCTCAGTCATGTCCAACTCTTTGTGACCCCACAGACTGTAGCCTACCAGGCTCCTCTGTCCATGGGATTTTCCAGGCAAGAATAACTAGAATAATGACTGGTAAAACAAACTGAAGTAAATCAATCTCTGAAAATACTAAATAATTTGAAAGTGTTATTTCATAAAATCAAAACAATTTCTGGTTAACCTTATAAAATGATCAATCATTTTTTTTTAAAGAATTTTAAATAGTTAACTGTCTACCATGGTACAGACAGCATAACATATTATAGTCTCAGTGATATAATAATAAGAAATTTAAAAGTTTTATATCCATAAATATTTTTTTCAGTAGGGTATAATGGAAATTGTATCATTTGGTCATTTGCTTTATAAGCTTAAACATTAAACTTCTAGATGAGAACCTGAACAAAATGCTCTGTTACCAAATCCCTTTGACAAGAATTGCTACAACAAGTTTCGACTAAGTTATTTCTAGCCTCCGTAAATGTATCTACATCATCTGATTTAAAAAAAAAAATAGAGTGATATCTTCCTTCACTTTTATATATACTCCAAACCCATGTTTGAGAAGTAAAATATATATTTATCTTTACTAAAAGACTATTAAAGCCCAATAACTTTACCTAAAATGTCAAAACTCAATTTCAAAAAAATCATAAACTCAAGTCCCAGAGTAAAAAATTATAAATAGAATTATTTTTAATGCATTTCCTATTTATATCATTGTTTATTACATGGCTACCTTCCATCACTGAAACATGAAGACATACTAGCCATCAGGCAGTATCTTCATATACTATTACTGACAGTATAATTTCTCATAATTTATTACAGCACAACTTTTGAAATCTTAAAGCTAAGGATTTAAAGGTATACTTCTTCATGTTTTAATAACATTAGGCTACAGAAATTTATTATGAAAAATTTAAATGTGATTTTATCCAGTTGGAAGAGTAGAGCATAAGTTGCATTATGCCTTCAAAACCTATTTTAACCTTCAGCATATTTATAAATTTGGTAGCAATTATTTATCCATAAATCTTAAGTTTTAGTGCTCCAATCTCTATGCACTGAAAATATTTTGAAAATATTAACCATGATTGTGCCACAGGAAGACTAGCGGGTCTTGACCGTAGAGACGGGGGACAGAGGGCAACTGAGAGATATGGAGATAGGAGAAGGGAGAAAGAATAGGGAGAAGAGAAGACAGAAAAAAGTATAGGAAATAGTAAGGATACATGTCATTTCTATGATATTCCAAATATGATTTGTGTGTGTACAATATAAAAATTGTTCTATCTATGCAGAAAATTTTCTTGGATTTCAAAACCACTGCAGATGATGACTGCAGCCATGAAATTAAAAGATGATTGCTCCTTGGAAAAAAGTTATGACAAACCTAGACAGCATGTTAGAAAGCAGAGACATTACTTTGTCAACAAAGGTGCATCTAGTCAAAGCTATGGTTTATCCAGTAGTCATGTATGGATGTGAGAGTTGGACTATAAAGAAAATTGAGTGCTGAAGTATTGACCTTTTGAACTGTGGTGTTGGAGGAGACACTTGAGAGTCCCTTGGACTGCTAGGAGATCCAATCAGTCCATCCTAAAGGAAATCAGTCCTGAATATTCACTGGAAGGACTGATGCTGAAACGGAGACTCCAATACTTTGGCCATCTGATGCAAAGAGCTGACTCATTGGAAAAGACCCTGATACTGGGAAAGACTGAAGGCAGGAGAGACGAGATGACAGAGGATGAGATGGTTGGATGGCATCACCAACTCAATGGACATGAGCTTGAGCAGGCTCCATGAATTGATGATGGACAGGAAAGCCTGGTGTGTTGCAGTCCATGGTGCTGCAAAGAGGTGGGCACGACTGAGCAAATAAATTAAATTGAACTGATGAGGGAAAAAAAAAAAAAAAAAAACTTTGAAAGGAACTATGTAAGAGAATTAGAGTATGTTAGAAAAACTATCCTTTAACTCTGATCATAAACTTGAAGACAGCTAATGGTATGGTTCAGTTCAGTTCAGTTCAGTTCAGTTCAGTTCAGTTTCTCAGTCGTGTCCGACTCTTTGCGACCCCATGAATCACAGCACGCCAGCCCTCCCTGTCCATCACCAACTCCCGGAGTTCACTCAGATTCATGTCCATCAAGTCAGTAATGGTATGGTAGTGATGCACAAATACTAAATCTTCCACCTTTTTGTAGATTACTAAGCATTAGATTACAGTCAATTAATATACTGATTTTTCATTATGTACATTTTATTAACTTATCAAAATTGACTCTTTGCAATTTGGGGGCTTCTTGTATTTCTTGATAGTCCAGTTTTTGAACTTACTGATACTTGGCTCTGGAGGCCTAAATAATAATAATAATAATCTCTACACATAGTAATAAATCTTTTAATTAAAAGGACAGTCTTCAGGTATTCTGACATATTAGGCCTAATTTACTTCCCACCATTTGAGGACAGCTCTTTCACTCTCCTACTCATTAGTCACTCCATACTGGAGTCCCTATTTCTTCTTTCCCATGGTTCTTTGTTTTCCCTATGATTCCTTCAAACACTATATTATATATATATTGTTTCCTAAGACCTTAAAAGACGCTTACTTCTTGGAAGGAAAAGTAATGACCACCTACATCTCTTGAGCTTGCTCAAACTCATATCCATCGAGTCAGTGATGCCATCCAACCATCTCATCTTCTGTTGTCCCTCTCTACTCCTGCCCTCAATCTTTCCCAGCATCAGGGACTTTTTAAATGAGTCAACTCTCTGCATCAGGTGACCAAAGTATTGGAGCTTCAGCTTCAACATCAGTCCCTCCAATGAAAACCCAGGACTGATCTCCTTTAGGATGGACTGGTTGGATCTCCTTGCAGTCCAAGGGACTCAAGAATCTTACCCAACACCATAGTTTAAAAGCATCAATTCTTCAGCATTCAGCTTTCTTTATAGTCCAAATCTCACATCCATACATGACTACTGGAAAAACCATAACCTTGACTAGACAGACCTTTGCTGGCAAAGTAATGTCTCTGCTTTTTAATATGCTGTCTAGGTTGGTCATAACTTTCTTGCCAAGAAGTAAGCATCTTTTAATTTAATGGCTGCAGTCACCATCTGCAGTGATTTTGGAGCCCAAAAAATTAAAGTCAGCCACTGTGTCAACTGTTTCTCCATCTATTTGCCATCAAGTGATGGGACTGGATGCCATGATCTTTGTTTTCTGAATGCCGAGCTTCAAGCCAACTTTTTCACCCTCCACTTTCACTTTCATTAAGAGGCTCTTTAGTTCTTCTGCACTTTCTGCCATAAGGGTGGTGTCATCTGCATATCTGAGGTTATTGATGTTTCTCCCAGCAATCTTGATTCCAGCTTGTTTATAATCCAGCCCAGCGTTTCTCATGATGTACTCTTCATATAAGTTAAATAAGTAGAGTGACAACATACAGCCTTGGTGTACTCCTTTTCCTATTTGGAACCAGTCAGTTGTCCAATGGCCAGTTCTAACTGTTGCTTCCTGACCTGCATAAGATTTTTCAATAGGCAGGTCAGGTGATCTGCCATTCCCATCTCTTTCAGAATTTTCCACTGTTTATGGTGGTCCACACAGTCAAAGGCTTTGGCATAGTCAATAAAGCAGAAATAGATGTTTTCTAGAACTGTCTTCCTTTTTCCATGATCTAGCATTCTTTACACATTCACAAATATGAACAGTTCTATTCTCCATTGTCTCCATTCTTCTTTTCTTTAGAACTTTTTAATATTACATAATTTTTCAGAACTCAATTAAAAGTCAAATTATTTAAAGGAAGACATATATTTAAAACTATATTGAAATATATAGTATCCATCATATTTAGTTTTTACTAAAGGTCTGCATTTCACCACTTGCATCATTAATATCCCACAAGCCTATATACACCCGTACAATGGTGGTTTCTTTATTTCCCAATCTCTTTTTCTCACCTACAAAACAAGGACAAAAGAGCACATATTTTATAGGGCTCTCTTTTTTTTAAATTAAATAAAATTAATGTATGTAAGTGCTAAGGACACATCAAGCACAGCAGGTATATGCAATCACCACTACTATTACTAATACTATAGCAACTGCTACCATTACCAACATTGTGTGAGGGCTACGGAAGTATAATGGTAAGAATGTGTACTGAAGTAAGATACATTTTAATTTAAACTTGACTCCCCAAAAGAGAAATGCTGGTATTATCTAAAATATTTTCTTATACTTTACAAGTTTCATCTTATCTATAAAATAAATAATAATCCATAAAATAAATGGTAATAAATGACTGAATTTTTGTGAAAATTAAATTTTAAAATATAAGTAGAGGTGTAGGCAAGCAGTAGCTGTTCATGGAATTTCTCCCTCTTATCTCCCATTCAACCTACATCTAACCATTCCTATGTATTATATAGTTACTTCACAGATTCTACCAGAAAACAATGGTTTTCTTTGAACATAGATGAACTGGAATAGCCAAAATTATACTACATACCACTTACAAAAAATAAACATCCTATTAAATTCAAATTGATATAATTAATACACATGAAGAAAGGAATGCATAATTTAAAATAAGAAAAAAAAAACAAGTATTCAAATATATGTGGCATTTCTCTTATGTTAACTTTTAGCTGCCATGGGTCAACTTTTAATTTTTAATATATATTCCTTTAGAATATATATCTTATTTTTTCACAGTGCTTTTAGTTTTAAAGAGTCGATGTCTTGGGAATCCCCTGGTCTTCCAAAGTTTAGGACTACATGCTCTTTTTGCCAAGGGCCCAGGATCAATCCCTTATCAGGAAATTAGGATCCCACAAGCCACACAGAGTGGCCAAAAAAACAACAAAAGCCAATGCTTTCATATGCCTATAAGTTTAGAAACTTCAGAGTTCATTCATAGTACCAATGTTTAATATTTAAACACTACTGACAAAAATATTTAAAATATGTATCTACTTCCTACCATTTGAGGACAGCTCTTTCACTCTCCTTTAACAATATTTAACAATATTTTTCACTAATTTGAATATGTAATTTTCTTATATTGAAAGTTTTTTTTTTTAACCTTCCTCACAACTTTCTCCAAATGTCACACACAAAAAAATTAGGTTACCTTCTTCAACATTCTTCTACTTTCTATTTCAAAAGGAGCATGTGAAAAAAAAATCAAACTAGGTAATTCTGTTCTGGAATATACATATATCTCCATTTTCCCAGGAAACAAGAAGATTCTCTCTTCTTTTCTTTCCAGTTAATATATTTCATCCTTTGATAAGAGTTTCTCTAGTAAACTCTGCCATGTTTTCATTTAGTTGTGCCAAAGATCATGAAGTAATTTCTTCATACACTGCATAAATTGACTGAGTTGGGTTCTCTGGAACTCCTGTTCTTTTAAAACCATGAATTATAACTTTAAGAGCTAAAATTAATTTTTTTTCATAAATTTGTCAATGTCATATTCAGTTTGGAAGCCAGAAATCTAAGTAGATCTTTCTGAATTTAGATACTTTTATCAGAATATGTGTGGTTGCTGATTATAACTAGAATGGTTTTTTAAAAATATGACTGCCAACAGTATCCAAAATCATATTTACTTTTCTAGTTAAAAACATTTTATCTTTACGTAACTTAATACCTTCCTAGATGCAAAAGCACTCATTATTTATTGAGAAAATTAAGTAGATTTTTATGAATAGCAAAAGTATTGCCATTTCCAATTCATCAATTTCTTCTAATCTTTTAGGATAATTTGTTAATAAATTACTAGCAACCAGTCTGTAATTACACTTTAGAAGGAGGCTTGCTTTGGCAATTCTTTCTGTATTGGCATACCAAAATCACTTGAAAGCTGATATGTAACTTTGGAAATACAAGAAATCCATAAAGGGTAAAACTTTTCCTTTAAGTTGTAATAAGGTACGACAATAGCTACAAATTAATATTGCTGATTGTACTCTACAACATACCTCTGCTTGAACCATAGCCATTAATCCTTAAAATATTAATATTTCTTCTTCACACAAAATCACTTGTATTCCTGTGTTTGTATCATAATATTTAGGGAAGGTAATTCCTCAATTACTGTTTGTTAACAACAGTCAGAGAGATAAGAATGAGGGGAAAAAAATGTTAAAATCAATACTGACTCTCAGTTTTTAGCTAAATTATTAGTTGATCTTGAAAACTACTTATTACTGACACTTTGCTCTCTATAGAACATTCATTCAATACATACTTACTGAGCATCTACTATATAAAAGACACTGACACTGATGTTGAGGACACAGCAATAAATCAGACACTTGATCTCTTCTATTTTACAGATTATGACCCAGGAGGAGAATCAGACATTGAGCATTTAACCTTACAATTTGTTATAATTATAGCATGCACTCTGGAGGTGAAGTGTAAAGTGCTAAAAGGGGGATATGATCAGGTTTGGAAATTTATGGAATTATTTCCAAAAAAAATAAATAAATAAAGTGAACAATACATAGTTAGATGGAGCAGGGTCTGCAGCCACTGTGAATTGGACTCCCTCACTCCCTTTTAGAATAAAATTCACATTCTTAAATGTGGCATACACAAGGCCTTCCAAAACTCCTCCTGAACACTTCTCTAGTTTCATCTTATACTGCTTTTCCCTTTCTCAAAATCCATGCCAGCAGCATATTGAATCAGGTTACCTTTCTTTAAATCACTGTGTTCTCTCTTAAGGATTTGTTATTATGTCTGAAAAAACTTTTGCCTTTCTACATTTTATCTGGCAAAGACCTATATAACCTTCAGGTCTCTAATTAGATGCTACTTCTCCTAAGCAGCTTTCCGTAATCTCTGTGACTGCAATAGGTGCTTCCTTACTATTTCATACCACCTGGTATTTTTATATCAATATGTGAATTTCCTGTTTACTTTTCTATATCTCCCGCTAGGCTATACATTTCATGAAGACAAATCTGCTGTGTTCACCATTGACTGGCATTAGGTTCCTGACTTACCCAAAAGGCTCATTCCAATAACTTTATTCACTTCAACATGACAGGATTCTCTTTTAGGGTAAAAATATATAGCATTATAGAAGGGTTAAACTATGTATATTTAATGACTGAATGAAGGGGATAAGGAAAAAACATGTAAAAAAAAAGAGAAGATTAATACCACTGACAGTAATGGTGAAGTTAAAAGGAACAGAAGTTTTAGAAACTGAATCTTAATTTAGTTGTATTTCATTTATATATACTTCATCCCTATCTAAAATTTTAAAAATTTATTTAGGATAACTATATTTTTACATTTCTTGGGTTCCAGTTCCTAGCCATCTAAACTGAGACATCCTATACTCAGTACAGGAAAAGTAATAGAAGGCAGAATTAGAAGAAATGCTATTAGAAGAAATAATGTGAAAAAGACATTTTTTTTTTTAATTTTAAAATCTTTAATTCTTACAGGCGTTCCCAAACATGAACCCCCCTTCCACCTCCCTCCCCATTACATCTCTGCCTATACAATAAAACAGGCGGACTAAAATCCTTTAGGAAGTCTAAAAACAAAAACTGTCCTGTCCTATCTTTAACAGCAAACTTAAGTTATACTAGAGCCAATGATTGCCAGATTATAGATTCATTTAAATGACACACTGAGAGCATTTTTCTTATTATGGTTTGGTTTTTTAAATTAAAAATATTTAAAATATATAAAAAGTTATTACTAATAATATAAAGCCATAAGAATTTGCTCAGCATTACCTTTGAACAAATGTTAAACTCTGATTTTATTAATTCTGTATCTTTTGCTTAAATTTTTTTTTTTTTACAAATACCACTAAAGGTCACATTCTCTGTTCTCTTCTATGAGTATGCGCAAAGGAAACTGCTATCTTAGAGTTGGTTCACACTTTTTATATTTTACTACATATATCCATATTTTTGGATTAAACTAAAGGTTCTTAAGAAGTTAAAGCCCTTCACATTAAAAAAAAAATGACCATATGTTTTCATTAAAGCAAGATTAACTAGAAAAAGAATAACATGGGGCTTTAGCATCCCTGAATTGAAAATTTTAATTTGAATGAACAGAAATAGCATCCTCTTTCTGATTTATAATCACAAAATAAAAGTTGTAAATATTTAACTCATTCCTGATATTTTACTTTTAAATGGCTTCCCTGACCTATGACTGATATACCCCTAAAAAACTGTACATAATTAGTAAATGATATTTGATGGGCCAGATATATGATGGTCTTATGCCCATTTAACCATCACCACAATCATATTGATTGGGTCAGGAAGATCTCCTGGAGAAGGAAATGGCAGCCCACTCCAGTACTATTGCCTGGAAAATCCCACGGACAGAGGAGCCTGGTAGGCTACAGTCCATGGGGTTGCAAAGAGTTGGACACGACTGAGCGACTCCACTTTCCACTTTCCACTTAGCAACTGAACAACAAAGGAAGAGAATAGAGGGTAAGGGGATAGAAAATAATGAATTCAGAAAGTTATTTTAGATAGGCTGGGTGATACTTGGTAGCAAACTGGCTAATGATGAGGGAAGGAGTCATGTGAAAACTTTACCAAGGAACATTTAAGAATGAGAAAAGAAAAACTTTAAAGGCAAGTTCAAAGAATAAGAAGAAGGCCAGTGTGGCTGGAGTAGAAAGAACAGTAGCAGGAGGGGTAAATGATCAGACAGGAGAGGTAGCCCAGTCTGTTCACATAGAGTCTTGCAGGACAAGATCCTCTGAATTTTGCTCTAAGAGTGAAAGGATACTATTGAAGGTTTCCAGCAAAACAGTGACATAATTTTGAAGGATCATCGTGGGATTGTCAATAGAATAAGGTAAGAAGTAAAAAGAAGAGAGAGCAATTAGAGGGCTATAGCTAGACGGAGACTAAGATGGCAGTAGTGAAAAAGGAAATGTTAAAATTGAATTTATATTTTAATGGTAGAGAGAGATCAAGTCTGACTCTGCTGCCTGAGCCATTGGGTAGATTATGGCTCCAATTTACTGAGGCTGGGAAATTTCAGAAAGAGGATTTTGTTTTATTTTTGTTGTGTGAGAAAAATCAATAATTCCTTCTCGGATAGAGTGCTGAGAATTCCCTTTAGGCATCCAAGTGAGAATGTGAGTCCCCTGCCTCCACAAGAAAAGAAAATGAAGACTAGCTACAAACTACAGAGAAAGTGAAGAAAGAGTGAAACACGCATGCCCTGATGTCAAAGAAAAATTGTTTTAAGCATGGACGGTAGTACAGAACATCTGGGGGAAATGATGATGCAAAGAAAATGGTATTTATAAAATAAAAATTCTTGACGATAAACAACCTTAAAGATTTTCTAATAGTAAATCTTAGCTACACAATTTAATTCCTTCCTTCTTTCCTTCCTCCATTCTATTTTTCCTTCTTTCCCTATGTACCTTCCCTCTTCCTTCCTTCCTAGAAAATGCAGCCATCAAAATGGATCAAGCCTTTGTAAGGCATCTATCAAGTTTCTGTGATGTGCTTCTGTGCACAATGGAGACAAACTGGCTGAACTGCAAGGACAATTAATTGATTACTATGAATTTAATGGCGACATCCAAAAGGTACTGATTTAAAAGTGGATTAACAGATATTTTTGTTTTCAAAAAATGTGATCATAACAAAATACACTGTACAGTTTTATATACCACTTTCATCAATAATTTCTATGAATATAATAAGGGCACACTTGGCACACTTATGAATAACACAAAACTTAGGAAGACATACTTTAACTCAGTATAAGAAAGACTTAACTGGCATTTAGAATTATCTAGAAATGGATCAGGCATCATCAGTAATTAACAAGTTAACTATTTATGTGAGTTGAGTGTGCAAGCACAAATTAGTTATTCACAGACACCAGATGGAATGATAGAAGCTTAAATTATATTTAGACCAACTCCTACATTGCATGATTGAAGGAATATACACCCAGAGACACACAGGACCCCGCTTAAGGTCAAGCATATAGCAGCAAAATCAATATTCAGACTCCTATTCGAGTTACCTGTTAAGAACTCTAATAGTTAAATAACTATTGATTGAGTTACAGAGTTCAGTGAGATTGGTCATATTGTTTAACCTCTTTTATTTATATAAAAAACATATATTATTCACCTTTAACATAAAGGCACTGTGAAGGCATCTTAAGATTTAAAATTTACAATATATTAAAGTTATCTTTAGTTTTAATGTTATAAAGTAGTTAACATAGAAAGCACAGTATTATGATCAGTTGCCTCACATCCTGTCCAAAGAGAAGTAAAATATAAATAAATCTAGGAAGCAAAACTCAAATATAAACTGTTACTTTTACTACAAACATACATGTGTTGTACAATCAGTTTAATATCTTACATGTGTATATTAGTCATTTCCAAATGACTAATAGAGAAAAGAATAAAATCCAATCAAATACTGAAATATATTTATGAAACAAAAGTCATATTATATTTTCCTTTATCCCTGACTTTTTCACAGGTACTTGATTTTGAAAACGAAGGCAAAGTTTATACATCTAGTGCACTAGTTTAAGTAATTAAAAAAATTATCAGCTTTTTTCTTAATTATCTGAGAAGTGTACCCAAATAATCCTCATGCACACTAACTACATTGCTTAAAAACTAATTATTTCAGAAGTTAACATGATATTTAGCTCTGTCCTGAAAAAGAATCTCTCCAAACTGTTTTTTTAAAAGGTAACAACAGAACAAAATCAATCAGTTAACATGAAAATACGATATCTGCTACCAAAAGTCTATCTACACCACTCTGTGTCTATTGTTAAAATCTTAGACTCTATCGCTCCCTAACTGAATCAATATAAAGCAAAAGACCTTTGGCTCCTATTTATCGTTCCCAGCTGCTTCAATTACTTTACAAATCTCTGAAAACTTTATTTCTGGCTCATAGTAGATTAAGGCCAACAAAGCTATCCCCTTAAAACCAGATTAAGATGATCCTTTTATTTCACAGTGCCTCCAAATAAACTCAAATAGCTTTTTCTCTCAAAGTCATCAATGGTTTACAATAAGAACAGAGGAAAAAAATGCTTTCTTCATTGTAAAACTTCAAAAAAAATTCAAATACTTATTTATCTCTTTTTACAACAATCCTTTCATATCCAAACTCTCAATCCAATCCACCTCCGTGCTAGCTGCCCCCAGATTCCACTGAACTTTATGGACTCTCCATTAATAACAGATAGATACTGTTACCTCAGAAATTCAATGAAAATTGCTGAAATATGTATAGATAAAAATGAAGGAATATAATTTTATCCTACTTACTGAATAGCTATTCAAGTACAGAAAATATGAGAAATATGCAATATAAAACTGAATCATATAAAAATACATATAAATCAGTGAGTGTGTCACTTTGTCATATTCCATTGATAATAGGACATTAGAAATCTCTGGTGAAATATCTGAAACACTTTGAAAAATTCTGTAGTAATTAAATTTTATTCCTTTATTGATAAGAAAAAATAGAAACTGTTAAATAAGACTAAACTGGCCTTTAGGGAAAAATTATACATAATATGCTATGGATTCATAAAAGAGAAAATTTTAAAAAAATTAATCTATTTGAACAATATTGAACTTTGATATTTTTCCACGGTTGTACAGATCTCAGTATATATTATAAATTATTTTGTTAAATTATACCAAATATATAATTTGAAGGAGAGCCTACTGGGTGTCTAAAATCAATAATAAAATAACCAAATAACCATTAATTTTAGAAAATCAGAAACATAAGGTATCCCTGAATCTCTTCCAAAATCTGACATAATGAAAATATGTCATTTTGAAAATAATGAATGAAATGAAATGAAAATAATGAAAATACTAAAATTCAGAGTATAAATGCAAACAAAAGATGTATACAAAAGATACAATATCAATGCAAATAAAAGAAAAAATAAAGCAATTATAAAACCTCCTGAGAGAAATATCAAGATAATATGTTTGCTTGTTATCAACAATAGATAAAAGTTTAGTAAATGTTTAGCAATAGCTGCAAGACCCCTGAAGCTAACAAATCTGGCTTTTAACTTTCCATCATCATAATTTACAGATAATCTGGATAATCAAATAAAAGTAAACATTTTTCAATGATGTATACAATAACATCTAAAATTGTCCCTTTAACATAATGGGTTAAACATAACATGAATGTTAAGAAGGTAAAATATTTCAATGATCAGTCAATACATTTGCTTTCAAAGTGTCTATGGTAAAATGTTCTAATCATATTTCTAAAAGTGCTAAATATACCTTTCACAACATATTATCAAGAGTAGGACAAGTAGCAGGAAGTCATCTTTTATGAATCCAACTTAGAGGCCTACTTTTGTCCATGAGCATCCCTTATTTCCTCAGTGACAAATTCCCTCCACCTCTGCTGCCTACCACTCCTAACAGGAATCCAGTTACCTGAAACTTCAGTGTCTCGAAAACTTAAGACTGATAATTTTATCCTTGCAGAACTTGTGTCCTTTCTCATAAATCTCCATCCTTTCCCACATCCTAGTTTCTCCTATTTACTTCTGGTAGCCCAAATTCTAGACTGCCTTTCTGTACTATAAAGTTTATAGAGAAAAAAACAATGTCTTGAAAATTCTTAATTCCTTATTCATTGGTCGTCCTAAGCCAACTACCGTAGATATTTCTGCTGCTAGATAGCCGTATGGACCACAAGAAGCAACATAGAAAATTAAAACAAAGAACAGATTATGTACCTGGAAATTATAGACAAAAGTGCAAAGACACAAAGATATGCTTAAAAAAGGGTACAAGAGCACATGCCATGGCAGGATGCCTGAAGTGGAATAGCCATGATACAAGTTCCTTCACTGGCAGAGTGTTCAAGATGCTCAATAGGCAAGTGCATGGCATAAGAAGGTTCTGATGTAATGTGGAATAGATGTGAAGCATGAAAATTAGGCTTGCAAGAGTAAAGAAACTGAGAATCAGGGAAGACAAAAGCCTGAACTTAAGTAAAACTTACCGAAGATGGCTGACACTTGAGCCAGTTCACATACAGTGTTGGTCTCAGAACAGAGTGGAAATCTGAGACTGCAGGATCTGCAGAAATAAAAGTAAAAAGAAAAAGAGAGGGAGAGAGAGAGACAAAGTAGGGGAAATGGAAGTTATCTTGCCTGCCACCTGTCTCTTGCAGCTATGCATAGCAATTTCCTGGTAAATTAATCTGGATAATTCATTAATTTTCAAAAGGAAAATAAAGGAAAGAAAAATAATATTTTGGTAATTCAGTGGGTTTCCCAGTGATTTCTCAATATAGTCTATACTCATCAGACCTTACATATTCAGACTATATAAAATATATAATTTCAAGTTGTGAACTATACTAATCTTTGTATATAGATTAGGATAAATTTGTAAGAGTTTAAAAATTAAAACATGAGATTCTATGATTTGTAGGTAATGTATGATAGAATTCATTACTTGTGTAGCCTAAAAATTTACTATTTAAAAATATCCACAGATATAGTAAATTAAAATCAAAATTTCTTCTTACGGATAATCTGTACAGATTGAAAGTATCTATACAGATTGTCATTCCTGGTGATTCCTATAACATGAGAAAAACCTAATGAGCATAACTAATAGTCTTCTTTCCTACATGCTATGAGTTTTTTGTTTTTTTTTGTTTTTTTTTTTTTTTTGCAAGTAACAAAACACACTGAGAGATTTCATTTCAAGAACATTTATCATTGTAGAACTCAGTGCCACAGAACTGTAAAATACCTAGTTTGGTTTAGATAACATTAGTAACTTTAATTTTGTGCTTACTTTCTTTGCAGAAAGATATAATAATATTACATATGATTTTTAATCTGTTTTTCACACTTAATTTGATGAATTAAGGATTCTGGATGATTAAGCCCAGTGCCATGGATTGAGTAACTGCATGCTCAGACCAATAATTCTGAACATTAAAAGCTACAATTAAAATTTAAAAAAGTCAAACACAGAGTGAACACTGTATATCACATGTAAAATAATGTTCAATGAATTTTAAAACAAAATATTCCTATAAAATTATTCACAGAACAGGAAAGATCTGAAGACCTTGAAGTTTTTAATAGACCCAAGTCCCCATCAAACATCTATGATTTAATGAAACTCTATTTGCAATATCATAAATATTAATGTACTTTGAATTCTAAATCCATTTTTCTCTGTTCTCTTAGAAATGTTAAATAACTAGGCAATTAACATCTTCAAGCACATGTCACTTGTACTTTTTCCACTCCCTAGGCAAGACTCATATAAATGTTAAGACTAGAAAAGAATGTTGTTGGTATTATGGTTTGTGGTATGTATTTGTTTTTCAATATAGACAGTGCTATCAGCATGAACAAGAACACTAGTTTTAATGCTCTTTTGCCAGTGTTATTATCTGTACAGTATTTTCATTTCTAAAAGTCTAATTTTATTTGGCAGAAGCTTCATGCATATCAGCATCCTGTACATCAAATTTAGAAGTATTATCACTGCTGGGATCCTGAAAAGTAACCAAAAATTTCATTTCTGCTCTACGTTTTGAACAATCTCTAAAAGAAGGTTCCATAGAGTATCTGAATCAAAGAAGTTAATTGTCATTAATGCAGAGGGAAAGAGGAGACACACTTCAGGCCTGAATTCCTACAACTCTTACTCTTCCTCCTTTCGTGCTAACCATGCTGGCTTTCATGTTTTTCCTCACACCTCTGCATAAGATGATGGTTCTCCCAAGAATACTCCTCTCTGCAACTCATATGGATCATCCATCTCTTTTTTTCTTTAAGGTTTTCTCAGATATTACTTTATCAATGAGATCTTGCCCAAATTCAGCACCATTTCACCACTAGTCTGTCACTCTTCTCTCATTATGTCTTCTTAGTGCTTATCATCACTTTTCATTATGGTGGTGGTGGTTTAGTCACTAAGTCGTATCTGACTCTTGCACTCTTGTGGACTGTAGCCTGTCAGGCTCCTCTGTCCATGGAATTTTCCAGGCAAGAATACTGGAGTGGGTTGCCATTTCCTTCTGCAGGGGATCTTCCTGACCCGGGAATAGAACCCAGGTCTCCTGCACTGCCGGCAGATGATTTACCAACTGAGTTATGAGGGAAGCCCACTTTACATTATAGCAATGCATTAAATTATTTTCTTTCACCCTCTGCTAAAATGTAAGCACCATGTTAAACAGAAGCTTTGTCTGTTATGCCCATGTTTGAGTCTCCGGTGTTTAAAATATACCTGGCACACACAGAGACTCAATATATACTTGTTGAATTAATGAACAGAATTAGAATTAGCACCTGTGGTAGTGATTTCTAATAATCTATTGTAGCCCAACTTCCAGTCAGGTCCTGTCAATGAGGCTGATCAGGCAGGAGAGGTTCAGAAGTCTCAGCCACACAGCCTCACTGACTCTGGCTCCAGGCAATGCAGAAGCAACAACTGAGTTGTGGATTTCAGTCATGCCATAGATAAGTCCAACAATTTCAGCAATCCACTACAAGTAGTCCACTTGGGCTATAAGATCCCTTTAGATTTAGGAGGAGTGTGACTACTGGCTTGCTGAAAAATGGACAGTCAGTAGTTTCAATAGCAGAATTGGCTACAGCAGCACTCCAGCATGGGGCCCTGTTTAATCATTTTATGTTTACCCCTCCAGCCCAAGGGATAATGGTAGTTTCTTGCAGATGCTTGTATTTTCATATATTTACTTCACCCTTTTACTCTCTGGTCCTTCTAACACATTTGTAAACAGCTTGTTTTAATTCCTCTGTTTGAATTAAGGAGGTTTTTGCTAAATAATTCCAAGAGGTATCCACTACCTTTCACGGTCTTTTCTCATTTTTTATTCTCTTTAAACATAATACTCTGCTATGTTAAATTAGTAATATGTTTTATGACACTGGCATAATCATCCCACTTAATAGTAAAATGCAGTATCTTTAATTCCTTGTATTTTACTTATATGCACAATAGGTAAAAAGTACTTTCCAGGGCAATTTCCAACTTTTCTTTTTACCAAAAGAAAAAGGGTACTATATACCCTCTATATTTAAGACATGGTTGGCAGAATCTGACACATAAATGCATATTAGTGAATATAACTGCATATTCAACTATTTTATAATTCTAATATTTACTATGACTTGTTGGAAACTGATCACTGGTCAATTCAAAATTCTTGAAAATTATAATTATACTTGTAGACTTGTAGCCAGAAAACAAAGCCTGTATCCTCATTGTTTTCCTTGGCAAGAAGAATTTTGTAGCACATCGCCTTCTACCTTTTTCACTCTAAGGATTAAGACACCAGTATTATCTACTTGGCAACACAGGAAAGCTATTGTTGTCACTTCAATGTAAGTTTGGGCTTCCCTTGTGACCAATATGCTAGACAGCATATTAAAAAGCAGAGACATTACTTTGTCAACAAAGGTCCGTCTAGTCAAGGCTATGGTTTTTCCAATAGTCATGTACGGATGTGAGAGTTGGACTATAAAGAAACCTGAGCACCGAATAATTGATGCTTTTGAACTGTGGTGTTGGAGAAGACTCTTGAGAGTCCCTTGGACTTCAAGAAGATCCAAGCAGTCCATCCTAAAGGAGATCAGTCCTGAGTGTTCATTGAAAGGACTGATGTTGAAGCTGAAACTCCAATACTTTGGCCACCTGATGCGAAGAGCTGACTCATTTGAAAAGACCTTGATGCTGGGAAAGATTGAGGGCAAGAGGAGAAGGGGATGTCAGAGGATGAGATGGTTGGATGGCATCATCAACTCAATGGCCATAGGTCTGGGTAGACTCCGGCAGTTGGTGATGGACAGGGAGGCCTGGCGTGTGGCAGTTCATGGGGTTGCAAAGAGTCGGATTTGACTGAAAGACTGAACTGAACTGGACAGTGGTTCAGCTGGTAAAAATCTGCCTGCAATGTGGGAGACCTGGGTTTCATCTCCAGGTCAGGATGATCCCTTGGAGAAGGAAATGGCAACCCACTCCAGTATTCTTGCCTGGAGAATTCCATGGACAGAGGAGAGGGACAGGCTGCAGTCCATGGAATCACAAAGAGTCAGACAGGACTGTGTGAATAACTTTCACTTTCACTTTCTTTTCAATGTAAGTTTAAGTTATAAATCATGTAGTTTTATTTTCATTCTGTTTTGACAACCAAAATTTTAATAATTCTGCCCCTTTTTAGAAGTCTAAGCATTTTCCTTATTAAAAAGGAAGGAAAATGAATGTGAATATCATCTATAATTCTACTTTTTAAATAAAAAGATATATAGTAAAAAATAAAATAAAAAATCATCTTTTCCCAGAGTCCTCTCAAACTAACCCTGCATTCAGTAAGTAATTGAATTACCACAGTATAATAAGTTTGAGGTCACTCACCAAGTATTTTCTATCACTATATGTAAATTATCCATATATATACACATTTATGTATAGGTATATGTGTATGTATATATATATGACCAATGTGTGCTTCCCTGGTGGCTCAGATGGGAAAGAGTCTACCTGCAATGCAGGAGACCTGGGTTTGATCCCAGGGTCGGGAAGATCCCCTGGAGAAGGAAATGGCAACCCAATCCAGTATTCTTGCCTGGAAAATCCCATGGATAGAGGAGCCTAGCAGGCTACAGTCTATGGGGTCACAAAGAGTCAGACACGACTGAGTGACTTCACTTTCACTTTATATGGCCAATAATTTTGGCAGGTATTATTTTAAGGTTAAAAAAAGGTTATATTATGCATGCAATTCTGAAATATCTGCTTTTATTTACCTATATATAACCATCTTGACTGTCTATCAATCTATACAGACACTCACATCAATTTTTTTTTCCCTTTAACAGCCAGTATATGCACTCTTTCCTCATACTCAAGTATTTAGCATACTCAATTATTTAGGCCTGCTGCAAGTTCCATGAATATACTTTGGGTTTACCTAAGGAGCCTGTAGCAGAGTACTCCAATATCTCCAGGCTGATGTGAATCTCATGAATCAAGAAAACTGTATTGTCTTACTGAAGGTTCCATTCTCCATGAGTTCTAGCCTCTCCTAACATGCTCCCTCTAGGCACAACATGACACAATAGAAATGATACAATTCTTTTCTACTCCCAGCCAAATGTGTAGTTAAAATCAATACTGATCACCATTTCCTATTTAGCTAGGCAGTCAAGTTTATCATCAATCTGTGGCCTGATTTATTAACACATTTTTCAGGCAAAGACTAAGAACATGGAAATCCACAGACATTCTAGTTTTTCATTTTGTTCACACAACACTGTAGGTTTTGTATAACAGTTACAGGACTCTGTAATAATATCATTAATCAGCTGTTCTTTCAAATGTTTCCTTATGTCCTCCTGATCATAACCAGTAATTCTTTGAAATCAGTCTTTGAAGGGCCATGACTGACAGAGATGAATAGGATACTTAATCACATTGGCACACACCAGAGCCTATTCATGTGGCAAAAATCCTCTTTGTAAAACTTCTAATACCATTAAATTCTACAGATAATAAAGAACTTCCAAAGCCAAACATTTCTTTCCACGTTTGAGATCACAGCTATACAGATTACATCTCTGTACCTCAGAAGCCCCTTCTCTTTCCTTCCATATTTTCTATATTCTTATATACACTGTATTCACTTTTGTCTTCTTTATTCCTCTATCTTGATTTCCTTTGCTTTGTCTTATAACTGAACACTGAAAATATACCCCTGAAACATATCTTTCCACATAGCATCTATGAGACTCAACAGATGCATTTATATAACTTAATTTGCAATTACTTTGAATTGAGGATCTTAAAAAGAAAATTATATACTTTCCCTCTAAAACAGTTATCAAGATTGTTGTTGTTGTCACTCAGTCATGTACAACTTTTTGCAACCCTATGGACTGTAGCATGCCAGGCTTCCCTGTCTCACAGGGTTTGCTCAAACTAATGTCCATTGAGACAGTAATGCCATCCAGCCATCTCATCCTCTATCACCTCCTTTTCCTCTTGCCCTCAATCTTTCCCAGCATCATGGTCTTTTCCAATGAGTTGGCTCTTCCCAACAGGTGACCTTCAGCATCAGTCCTTCCAATGAATATTCAGGTTAATATACTTTAGGATTGGCTGGTTTGATCTCCCTGGTGTCCAAGTGACTCTCAAGAGTCTTCTCCAGCATTACAGTTTGAAAGCCTCAAATCTTTGGCACTTAGCCTTCTTTATGGTTCAATTCTCACATCTATACATGACTACTGGAAACACCAGAGCTTTGACTGTAGGGTAAGCGAGTTAGAGAAGGTGAAGTTCGGAAAAAGAACGAGACTGGCACTTTACAAGAACAGATTACCTTTAATAAGGCAAGAAGGTACAGCAGTCAGATTAGTGAGCTGCTGCACTAACCCAAGAAAAAAGTAAGTATATATGGAAATCTACTGTCTTTAGGGGGCCTGTTCTTCTCCAAGGTTGTTCAGACTAGTTATCGCTTATACAGCTGGGGCAAAGAATTCTGGAGATCAGTCAGAGGCTGGGACCAGCTGGGAGCTGGGCGTAATCAAACTTAATGTCCGTTTTTTCCTTCAGTGAGAGAGTTCTTTGTTTTGTCTAGAATGGTGGGGAGGACCCGTAAGGGGGTTTTAACTCCAGGCTATTTTGAGCCACATAACTTTCTTTCATTGACTGTATGGATCTTTATTGGTAAAATGATGTCTCCACTTTTTAATATGCTGTCTAGGTTTGTCATAGCTTTTCTTCCAAGGAGCAAGCATCTTTTAATTTCATGGCTGCAGCCACCATCTATAGTTATTTTGGAGCCCAAGAAAATAAAGTCTGTCACTATTTTCATTTTTTCCCTATAAATTTGCCATGAAGGGTAATCATCAGGATTAGTGGAACTTTTTTTTTAAAGAACACTTAAGTCTCCTTTCAGAACATTTTCAATATTCTGATGATATTCAATATATTTAATATCATTTGTAGTAATCCAATCACTCAGGATTAAAGGGACATGTGTACAAGAATAATATTTAATTCGTTACATAAGAGGCTTTAACTTAAACAAATAATACCTTTTATATTTTCTTCTAAATTATATATGTAGTTTCTCCCCTCCATGGGATTATGCAAAACAGAACCCCAATTTACAGTCAACTCACTGGATTATTATCCTCCCCCTCCTTAGCTCAGTGACTATGAAATACTAACTGTGAGTGAAAGAAGCTATGTCTGATCATTACTTTTATCTGTGCTGAGGCATGTGAGAGACACAATTATTCCAATTACCAAGAAGATCAGCAAATTAATAAATAGCTAGAAGGATTTAATACCCTGCTTATATTTATTATCCCAAAGTAATCGTTAGTAATGCTCATCACTTCTTCAAAAGGAACCATCTTGGATAATAATTTACTTTGTCATTGAGTCACAGTACAGGATAGAGCAAACCCTGACAGAGGCAAACACCCATAAGACCACAAAGAGTTAATAGAAAATGGTTACATGTTTCCATCATTTCAGAAACATTTCAAGAACATCTATATAAGGCTGTTGAAGGCTACAGCAAAACTGTGAATTAAGATTACTTCCTAAACTTGGAGAAAGTATGCAAATTTCCCAAATTCCTTTATTTCCATTATTCTCTGTGTGGAATTTAATAGCACATCTTTAAATTTTACTAAAGACAGGATTCTCTAGGACAATAGGACTACTGCTTATAATGAAATATTAAAAGATAGAAGACATGGAGCAATTATTTTACCAGCATATAACTATCAAATATTTTTTACTAATGCATATGTGGTTAACTCTCCTTAGCTTTTCAGCTACTTCTTGATGAGTACATACTTGATGATGTACTCAGAACAACAGATGTTGACCTTGAAGAAACAGACACTGAGAAACAATACTGACTTCATATTGAATCAGCCCACATATTTTACTGTCATATTGCTCTACTTTAAATCAGGAGTATACCTTTTATAGCACTACAAAAAATTAATATGCTGACATGCCCTGGGTTGAATAGTGACCCGCACAAACTTCACATTCATCTAGAACCTATAAAAATGACTTTATCTGATGATATAGATGTAATCAAGATAAGATCATAATGAATTAGGGTACCCCCTAAATCCAATGACTGGTGTCCATTTCAGGATACCTGGTGAAGACCCAAATACACACACAGAGAAGACAGCCATAGAAAGATGGAGGCAAAAATAGTAGTAGTTAGTTGCTCAATCGTGTCTGACTCTGTGACCCCATAGACTGTAGCTCACCAGGCTCCTCTGTCCATGGGACTCTCCAGGAAAGAACACTGGAATGGATTGCCATTCCCTTCTCCAGAGGATCTTCCCAACCCAGGGATTGCACCTGGGTCTCCTGCATTGCAGTCAGATTCTTTACCATTTGAGCTAATGGAGTGATACAACCACAAGCCAAGGGATGCCAAAGATTAATGGCCAACGCCACAAGTTCGGAAGATGCAAAGAAGGACTCTTTCCTAGAGACTTCAGAGCGAGCTTGACATTGACAATGCCTTCATTTCAGACTTCTGGCCTCCAAAACTATGAGAGAATAAGCTGCTATTGTTTTAAGCCACCAACCTGTGAAAATTTATCACAGTAGCCTAGGAAACTAGTACATGATAAGCATAAACAAATATCATCACACAGTATATGGTATTATCTATAATATTATTGATTAGTTTGTCTTTTTACCTAGTGGGTTACTGAAATTACATTTCTTACAAGTATACATAAAGAAGCACTGGTTCTACAAATTAACTAATTTATAAAAGGGAAAAAATGGGAATAAAAAAATCCCTTACAATTTTTAGTGATTACTCTGACTCCCCAAATTAGAGATACAATCATGAAAAGGAGGAGGAGATGCAGAAAGCAGGAAGGTATTGCTGAGGTTAAACTGTGTTCTCTATCGTTTATGCCATGACAAGTTACTTCTATTAGCAATAGTTTTCCCATTCCAGTATTAATCTATGTCCTTCACATGGCTCACAATAAAATATTGATAATTTAATATTAAATAATTATATAGGCAGAGTTAATTGCTTTAAGAGGAGAAGGAAATGACAACCCATTCCAGTATTCTTGCTTGGAAAAATCCCATGGACGGAAGAGCCTGGTGGGCTGAAGTCCATGGGGTCACAAAGAATCAGACACGACTGAGTGACTTCACGTCACTCACTTCATTCACTTTATACTTTATCACTGGAGAAGGAAATGGCAACCCACTCCAGTATTCTTGCCTAGAGAATCCCATGGACAGAGGAGCCTGGTGGGCTACGGTCCATGGGGTCGAAGAGAGTTGGACACAACTGAAGTGACTAAGCACACACACATTACTTTAAGATTAAACACAGTTTGGACAATGATGGTAAAGCATTATGTAAAAGTGGCCTCCTGTCTCTAGGTTTTGTTCTAGTTAAGGTTAAATTTCAATTATGTATCATTTAGTAGATATTTCTTTCTTTAATATTACTTCAAATATTAGTTTCAATAAATGTTTTGTTTCTTTAGTAAAATTTACTTCAAAACAGGTAACTGTAACAATATTAATTACTTAAAACTCCAGTAATATAAAATTTTTAGTATCAGTAGTTTTCCTTTTCATTCACTTTTATGTTGTGAAGTCTTCAGACTTTAGGATTAAAAAGTTATGAATTGAGGGACAAGACATTTTTGCCTGAAGAGCCTTCTGGCACTAAGTGGCAGGATTGGCAAGTCCACCATTGAAAACAAAAATTAGTTTATTCCTCCACACTGTACTTTGATTGGGCAAAGGTAGAAATTACCAAATCAGATAAATTTTGAGGCCAAAAATTGCTAAGGAGATTTCTATAACATCGTCCACATTATCAGTCAGCACATTCACAGAATATTTATGAATTCTGGAACCCATGTTTAAAAATTCTCACATAAAGGATATATGAACTACACGTTAATTAAAATTAGTTAGTACCTTCCTCCTCCCAGGTAGCTCGATGGTAAAGAATTGCCTGCCATTGTAGGAGATGCCAGAGATGGGTTCCGAAGATCCCCTCGAGGAGAAAATGGCAACCAACTCCAATATTTTTGCATGGAAAAATGCCATGGACAGAGGCTCTTGGTGGGCTACAGTCCATGGGGTTGCAAAGAATTGGACACAACTGAAATAGCACAACCCTGAATTTTGCTGTTCTAATACATGCAGGTACATTAGAATTCCTGATTATTTTTGTTAACATCTTCCCCGAGACAAATAACACATTTCTTTTTATGTAGAAGGAAATGGGCTACAGAAAAACATAATTTGAAGACACTGGGTGCAGACTGCTTTTCTAAATGAAGAATGAGTCTAAAAATAGTCTCAGTCCACAGCTGAGACTACAGAAAGATGCCTTTAAGACTGAATAACATCCTCCTTGCTTCCTAGGTGTAAATCTAAAGAACCAGAGCAAATGATAGCTTGCCCTCTTTTTTATCCACTGTGGTCTGTTGCTAGAACCTACTAAGATTTGGTTTAAAGTAAATTAGATAATGAGGAAATAGCTGCACTGAGAAGAAATTTTGCCTGTTAATATACACAGCAAAATTACTCAGCATCAAGAGCCTCAGTAAACAGAGAGGGCCAGAGAGTGTGAATATGTGTGTGTGTAGGGGAGGTGTGGTACTGATCTGAAGCTCAGCATAAAACACACAAAATAAGCTCTACTGATTGCAATTGGTGCTGATACCAAAACTTTGTTATCAATGTACTGGTATGGGAATGATAATAAAATACATTGCTAAAAATCATACTACCTTTTTATTACAACAAAACTGCAACAACTGGTTTTATATGATTTTTTCCTAAAATCATATACCATGAATTATATTGGGAGAAATAACTTTTAATTTTGTGGTAGTGTTTTAATGACTAATAGGATAGAAGACAGACATATTAATCATACTTTTTAAAAAAATTGATAATCTTAAATGCCTTTTTGCAAAAGGTTGGTCATAACATTTTGAATAGATGATTTGTAGTTAAAATCATCAAAGTTAATAAATGAAAATTTTACAAAAAAACAACACATATATAAAAGGTCTTCTATCGAGGCTTTTAACAAATAGTTGCTGGATGGATGGATAGATAAGATTTAAAAAATTGATGACACTACTGAATAAATACTGACAATCCTTTCCTCTCTCAATCACAATTTTTACCATTTGAATTAAGGCAGTCTTTCTTATTTTTATGTCAATTATAAATAACATCTGTTAGTATCTAATAAAATTCTGCATATTCTTCTTTCTAATCTCAGAAAACATTCAATGGTCTTTTAAGGTATATTTCTAAATATATTTAATCTATATTAATTTTATATATTAAGCCCTGAATTCCAGGGATATCTTGAAATAATTTTCTACTAATATTTGATGTTTGGGAAAATTTCAACATGAAACCACTCTAAATCCTTTTAAAATTATACAGCAGTACAAATTAATAAAATATGTACTAGAACATAAAATAAACATTTACTAAATATCAATTTTAACATTAAAAGGAATATCTCCTACTTTAGAGAAAAAATATAAAATATGGAAAAAAATCACCATATTCTCATGACCTTTAGTCAAACAGTCTTATTAATAAGTGGTTTTATTTCCTTTCATGTTATTACAGCATACACATTTTATAAATAAAGATTAGAAATGTTTTGCTCTTTACTTCATTTAATGGACAGGGAGGCCTGGCATGCTACGATTCATGGGGTCGCAAAGAGTCAGACACGACTGAGCCACTGAACTGAACTGAACTGAACTGAATATTATATAGGACAATATTCTAATACTGTTGAAGTTAATACCACACATAAGTTTTAATGACTGTACAATATGCAACTCTATCATCCTAGCATACAATCTTATCCTCAATTTCTCCTCAGGATTCAAGGTGTCTGCTGAAACTCTAAGACATTCTATCTGATTCTAGACAGCAAAAAGCTGACTTCTATTTGACAGAGTTCATTTTAAGTAACTTTCCTGGGAATTCCACAAAACACCTCCATTTATATCTTATTGGCTAGAATAGTATTTTGGTCACAACTAATGATCTTCCCCTGGTGGCTCAGCTGTAAAGAGTCTGCCTACCAATGCAGAAGACTTGGGTAAGAAGATTCCCTGGAGAAGGAAATGGCAACTCGCTCCAGTATTCTCGCCTGAGAAATCCCATGGAGAGAAGAGCCTAGAGGGCTACAGCCCATGGGGTCACAAGAGTAGGACACGACTTAAGGACTAAACAACAACTGCAAAATACACTAGAAACTGAGGGTTTTTTAGTTGGATATAGTACTTCCTCAAAATTAAGGTTCTGTTAATGAGAGCTTAAAAAAAAAAAAAAAGGAGAATGAATATTGTCTCATGACTGGCAATTTAGTTTATTCACCTAAAGTCCATTTCCTCTTCTTCCCAGAATCACTTATATTTTCCACCTCCCTAGCAGTTAGGTGTAGTCATGTGAATGTGTTGTGAAAGTGAAAGTCACTCAGTGTGCCCTACTCTTTGTGACCCCATGGACTACATACTCCATGGAATTCTCCAGGCCAGAATACTGGAGTGGGAAGCTTTTCCCTTCTCCAGGGATCTTCCCAAAACAGGGATCAAATCCAGGTATCCTGCATTGCAGGAGGATTCTTTACCAGCTGAGCCATGAGGGTTTCCCAAGGATACTGGAGTGGGCAGCCTATCCCATCTCCAGAGGATCTTCCCAACCCAGGAATCAAACCAGGGTCTCCTTCATTGCAGGTGGATTCTTTACCAACTGAGTTATGAGGGAAACCCACTGTTGTATATATTGCTATCTAATCAGGAAGGAGATGAAGACTAAGTTAAGCTAAGCATTACATTTATGAACACAACATTTTTTTGGTTTTGTTTTGTTTTCTTGTTAAAATAAAGTCAAGCCACTTTAAGAAGAAGCTAATTTGCTTACTGTGGTACATTAGATAAAAAATACTAATTGCATGGAATACAGAACACAGAACCTATTTAACATTTAACAATGACCTATGCTTTTTGAAAGCTCAACTGGTTAGTATAAATTCTCTAAAGTTTTCAGTCCATCTATCAACCATTAAAAATCCATATGGTTCATTTTTTATTTTCATCTTAATAACAAGGTACAGTACCAATAACCATCTGGGGTTAATATTTCCCAGATGTGATTCAGATCATCAACCCTTCTAAACTGATCATTAATTCTTTGGAAGGGTATTATGTCTTGATTGGTGTTGCTTAAATAGCTTATATGCTCTTTTATGGTCTTTTTATTTCATAGGTAAATATCTTTCCCACTCACCTTTCAATATCAATTTTAGTGAGAAAATAGATAATAAGAAGTTGAATGGATTATGTGAAATATGAAAATGAGAGTAAAGGTATACAGTGTTTTACTTGCACTCAAAACTAATCTTGAATAAGAGAGTTAAATTTTCAAAATCATTTGGTCTTTTTGTCATATCTGATTATGCCCAAAGTCAATAACAAATTGTTCCAGCATCACTGAGAGCTGCATAATAAGCCTTTAACCAATATGTATGTTAAAAAAATTTATCACTTGTACATCTGTATAGCTATTCAACCAACTTTTACTGAACATTTGTCATATGGCATTCACTAACTCAAAGTGACACACCCAATCCATACTTCCAACAGTTAAAAATCTAGTAAGAGACAGATATTTCAATATCATGAGATAAATGCTGAGCCATAAGGGTATGGCTCTGAGTATGCACTGAGTCACTGGTATCTTCAGAAAAGTTTCTGAATTCAACCTTTGGCAGTATAAGAGTTCTCATAAAAGACAGAAAATCTGCTATGTCTTTAAAAATATATATGTATGTATGTATATATACATAAATATATATGCATGATGTATAGTGTATCCATTTCATATATATATGAAAGCCAGAGAAGGTGGGAGTTGGCAAGAGTACTTTCCAGATAAATTCAACAGCATTGTCTTATGTTCAGAGATAAGAGGAAACAAATTACACGAAAGAAACTATGAAAGTCTCACAAAAAAGTAGAAGGTAGAGTGGCTAAAAATAAAACAGAGGAAATTGTGGGCCATAGGTTAAATGATATAGGTGATCACCTTAGGTGATCAGTTTTGGCAACAATGAAGGATGGATTGGAAAGGGGCAGAGAAGACCCAAAGTAAGTGGGCACTTTAAAACACAATCATGATAATTTGGGGAAGCCAAACTGATGCATTAGTGATAAAGACTGATTTGAAAGCGCTTTAGGAGGTAGAATCAATAGAATTTGGTAGCTGGTCATGGAACTTCCCTTGGTAGCTCAGTTACAGAATCTGCCTGCAGTACAGGGAGACCGGAGTTCAATCCCAGGGTCAGTAAGGTCCCCTGGAGAACAAAACGACATCCAACTCCAGTATTCTTGCTGGGAAAATCCCATGGATAGAGGAGCCTGGTGGGCTACAGTCCATGGGGTCATAAGAGTCAGACACCACTTAGTAACTAAACCACCATGACTGGTCATAGGTAATACAGTTAGTCAATCACTTAAAATATAACTAAACTTATAAAAATATGTAGCCTACTATGTTTCATCTAGTTTCAGTTCAGTTCAGTCGCTCAGTCATTTCCGACTCTTGGCGACCCCATGAATCGCAGCATGCCAGGCCTCCCTGACCATCACCAACTCTTGGTGTTCACACAAACTCATGTCCATCGAGTTGGTGATGCCATCCAGCCATCTCATCCTCTGTCGTCCCCGTCTCCTCCAGCCCCCAATCCCTCCCAGCATCAGAGTCTTTTCCAATGAGTTAACTCTTTGCATGAGGTGGCCAAAGTACTGGAGTTTCAGCTTTAGCATCATTCCTTCCAAAGAACATCCAGGAGTGATCTCCTTTAGAATGGACTGGTTGGATCTCCTTGCAGTCCACGGGCTCTCAAGAGTCTTCTCCAACACCACAGTTCAAAAGCATCAATTCTTCAGTGCTCAGCTTTCTTCACAGTCCAACTCTCACATCCATACATGACCACAGGAAAAACCATAGCCTTGACTAGACAGAACTTTGTTAACAAATTAATGTCTCTGCTTTTCAATATGCTATCTAGGTTGGTCAAAACTTTTTTTCCAAGGAGTAAGCGTCCTTTAATTTCATGGCTGTAGTCACCATCTGCAGTGATTTTGGAGCCCCCCAAAATAAAGTCTGATACTGTTTCCACTGTTTCCCCATCTATTTCCCATGAAGTGATGGGACTAGATGCCATGATCTTCATTTTCTGAATGTTGAGCTTTAAGCAAACTTTTTCACTCTCCTCTTTCACTTTCAATAAGAGGCTTTTTAGTCGCTCTTCACTTTCGGCCATCATCTAGTTTAGTATTTCATTAATAATCCTTTAGGCTTTCATGAGAGAATTTAATTTTGCATTTGCTTGCTTTGGATTGAGACATAGACAATTACACTTATAAATGAAATGGTTTATAAATATCTGAATGACTCTATAGTTAAAACAATTAGAACTTACTGATAAAATCAGAACCTTCAGTTCAGTTCAGTTCAGTCGCTCAGTTGTGTCCAACTCTTTGCGACCCCATGAATTGCAGCACACCAGGCCTCCATGTCCATCACAAACTCCCGGAGTTCACTCAGACTCACGTCCATCGAGTCCGTGATGCCATCCAGCTGTCTCACCCTCTGTCATCCCCTTCTCCTCCTGCCCCCAATCCCTCCCAGCATCAGAGCCTTCTCCAATGAGTCAACCCTTTGCATGAGGTGGCCAAAGTACTGGAGTTTCAGCTTTAGCATGATTCCTTCCAAAAAAATCCCAGAGCTGATCTCCTTCAGAATAGACTGGTTGGATCTCCCTGCAGTCCAAGGGGCTCTCAAGAGTATTCTCCAACATCACAGTTCAAAAACATCAATTCCTCGGTGCTCAGCCTTCTTCACAGTCCAACTCTCACATCCATACATGACCACAGGAAAAACTATAGCCTTGACTAGACGGACCTTAGTCGGCAAAGTAATGTCTCTGCTTTTGAATATGCTATCTAGGTTGGTCATAACTTTTCTTTCAAGGAGTAAGTGTCTTTTAATTTCATGGCTGCAGTCACCATCTGCTGTGATTTTGGAGCACAAAAAAATAAAGTCTGACACTGTTTCCACTGTTTCCCCATCTATTTCCCATGAAGTGATGGGACTGGATGCCATGATCTTCATTTTCTGAATGTTGAGCTTTAAGCCAACGTTTTCACTCTCCTCTTTCACTTTCATCAAGAGGCTTTTGAGTTCCTCTTCACTTTCTGCCATAAGGGTGGTATCATCTGCATATCTGAGGTGATTAATATTTTTCCCAGCAATCTTGATTCCAGCTTGTGTTTCTTCCAGTCTAGCGTTTCTCATGATGTACTCTGCATATAAGTTAAATAAGCAGGGTGACAATATACAGTCTTGACACACTCCTTTTCCTAATTGGAACCAGTCTCTTGTTCCATCTCTATTTCTAACTGTTGCTTCCTGACCTGAATACAGATTTCTCAAGAGGCAGGTTAGGTGCTCTGGTATTCCCATTTCTCTCAGAATTTTCTGCAGTTTATCGTGATCACACAGTCAAAGGCTTTGGCATAGTCAATAAAGCAGAAATAGATGTTTTTCTGGAACTCTCCTGCTTTTTCACTGATCCAGTGGATGTTGGCAATTTGATCTCTGGTTCCTTTGCCTTTTCTAAAACCAGCTTGAACATCAGGAAGTTCACGGTTCACATATTGTTGAAGCCTGGCCTGGAGAATTTTGAGCATTACTTTACTAGCATATGAGATGAGTACAATTGTGTGGTAGTTTGAGCATTCTTTGGCATTGCCTTTCTTTGGGATTGGAATGAAAACTGACCTTTTCCAGTCCTGTGGCCACTGCTGAGTTTTCTAAACTTGCTGGCATATTGAGTATAGCACTTTCACAGCATTATCTTTCAGGATTTGAAGTAGCTCCACTGGAATTCCATCACCTCCACTGGCTTTGTTCGTAGTGATGCTTTCTAAGGCCCACTTGACTTCACATTCCAGGATGTCTGTCTCTAGAGGATTGATCACATCATCATGATTATCTGGGTTGTGAACATCTTTTTTGTGCAGTTCTCCTCTGTATTCTTGCCACCTCTTCTTAATATCTTCTGCTTCTGTTAGGTCCATACCATTTCTGTCCTTTATCGAGGCCATCTTTGCATGAAATATTCCCTTGGTATCTCTAATTTTATTGAAGTGATCTCTTGTTTTTCCCATTCTGTTGTTTTCCTCTATTTCTTTGCATTGATCGCTGAAGAAGGCTTTCTTATCTCTTCTTGCTATTCTTTGGAACTTTGCATTCAGATGCTTATATCTTTCCTTTTCAACTTTGCTTTTCACTTCTCTTCTTTTCACAGCTATTTGTAAGGCCTCCCCAGATAGCCATTTTGCTTTTTTGCATTTCTTTTCCATGGTGGTGTTGCAAGAGGGCATCAGAGGGCAGACACACTGAAACCATACTCACAGAAAACTAGTCAATCTAATCACACTAGGACCACAGCCTTGTCTAACTCAATGAAACTAAGCCATGCCCGCGGGGCAAACCAAGACGGGCGGGTCATTTTGGACAGGTCTGACAGAGTGTGGTCCACTGGAGAAGGGAATGGCAAACCACTTCAGTATTCTTGCCTTCAGAACCCCATGAACAGTATGAAAAGGCAAAATAATAGGATACTGAACGAGGAACTCCCCAGGTCAGTAGGTGCCCAATATGCTACTGGAGATCAGTGGAGAAATAACTCCAGAAAGAGTGAAGGGATGAAGCCAAAGCAAAAACAATACCCAGCTGTGGATGTGATGGTGATAGAAACAAGGTCCGATGCCGTAAAGAGCAATATTGCATAGGAACCTAGAATGTCAGGTCCATGAATCAAAGCAAATTGGAAGTGGTCAAACAGGAGATGGAAAGAGTGAATGTCGACATTCTAGGAATCAGCGAACTAAAATGGACTGAAATGGGTGAATTTAACTCAGACGACCATTATATCTACTACTGTGGGCAGGAATCCCTCAGAAGAAATGGAGTAGCCATCATGGTCAACAAAAGAGTCCAAAATGCAGTACTTGGATGCAATCTCAAAAACGACAGAATGATCTCTGTTCGTTTCCAAGGCAAACCATTCAATATCACCATAATCCAAGTCTATGCCCCAACAAGTAATGCTGAAGAAGCAGAACCTGAATGGTTCTATGAAGACCTACAAGACCTTGTAGAACTAACACCCAAAAAAGATGTCGTCTTCATTATAGGGGGCTGGAATGGAAAAGTAGGAAGTCAAGAAACACCTGGAGTAACAGGCAAATTTGGACTTGGAATACGGAATGAAGCAGGGCAAAGACTAATAGAGTTTTGGTAAGAAAATGCACTGGTCATAGCATACACCCTCTTCCAACAACACAAGAGAAGACTCTACACATGGACATGACCAGATGGTCAACACCGAAATCAGATTGATTATATTCTTTGCAGCTCTATACAGTCAGCAAAAACAAGACCAGGAGCTGACTATGGCTAAGATCATGAAGTCCGTATTGCCAAATTCAGACCAGAACCTTAGCTTGGATTATATAATTTAGGAATTCATTTTAAAAGGACAACTGGAAACTTCTCTTAGAAATAGCAAACTAAGGTAAAGTTTTATAAATAACAATGCAAAAATAAATAGAATAAAGAAAAGACTACATTATGTAAATCAAGGGTAGCTGGATTAAAGTAAACCATATCTTTTAGAACAGATGTGTTTACAAGAAGACACCCTTAAGGCTACACATTAAAGAACAATGGAGATACTGGAAAATGAATAGCATATATACTTATTTTTCAGTTGCCCTGAGAATATGAAGCTAATTACAAATTCACAGATGTCAGAAAATAATTTCACATCTGATTTCTTAATTTTTTGTTACCTGCTTTTTCTCTTATTTCCCCCATCTTCCCATGGAATTAATTTCATCACTATCCAATACACGTTCATTAAACTGGTGAAAAACAAGGCAGAAATCCATTTACTTACTTACTTGCAGGGATTGTTATACGGGAAGGAATATTCTGAGATAGTGCAGAGAAAAGTTGCACATCTCATGGTTACTCAGGTATTAAATATTTAAAAATATATGGACTCTAATGAATAATATTCATTCACCTGTTTCCCCAATTGCTTGCATGCAAGGGAGGTCATTTACCCACACAAGAGATGATAAAAAAAAGGCCTATTGCTCTGTATGACTCATGTTCCTGCATTCTCCACAAGGAACCATAACTTCCATGGCTTTTCACATTTCTTGGTTGAATTTAATATACTGCTGTCTCCTATTTTTCCTCCTGTCATCACTGTAGTCATCATCATCATCATCATCAAGTTTACAATCTGCCTTTACAATTTGGTAACTCATGCAAATATGATTTATTTTAAGAATATTAAAGAACTAGGCTTGGAGATTTAGCAGCAACCTAGTCAGCTCCAGGAGTACTGATTACGCCACTCTGTTATTTTCTCATGATTTTTCTCTGCATGTGCTACGTTCTCCATGCTCCTCTTACTACTGACTGTTTGCCCTTTAACTGCTGTTTTATTTTGTTTCCCACTCTCTTAAAACATTTACTTGCACATGACTTTGGTTTATCAGAACTCCTCTGCTCTACTTTTTCATGCATGAATCTTTAAGTGTATCTTTATGGCAGAAGTTTCTGATTGCAATTCTCTTGAGCTCTGAACTTAGAAACACTAAATTCTTAAAAAACAATGTGATTGATTTAGCCATTTATGGAAAACATATGTGAGAGGTGACAGGTAGCTGATAAGCCATTAATTGGGTGTCTTTTGATCAGGTGTCTACCTTTGTCTCATTAAGTTACAGTTGAGGGATTATAGCATCCAGGCACTAACCATAGTGAAGACTCCTCAATATGCCTCTTGGTTAATTTACTTAGAAGATAGCATGAGAAGGACAAACTCTAAAATTTCTCTGGGTTTCCTAGAGGGCTCAGTGGTAAAGAATCCACCTACCAGTGCAGGAGATGCAGGTTTGATCCCTGAGTGGGAAAGATCCTTTGGGGGAAAGAAATGGCAACCCACTCCAGTATTCTTGCCTCAGAAATTACATGGAGGGAGAAGCCTGGTGGGCTACAGTCAACAGGGTTACAAAAGAGTCAAACAAGAATTAGCAACTAAACAACATTTATCTAATTGTGTTATCTAATGTCTATAACATTTCTAATATACTTATTTTGATAAGGGAGTTTTGGATTTGGGGTTGGACTACACTATATTTTATGGGCATCTGGCCCCATCATTTCAGTTCAGTTCAGTCACTCAGTTGTGTCCAACTCTTTGCGACCCCATGAATCGCAGCACACCAGGCCTCCCTGTCCATCACCAACTCCTGGAGTTCACTCAGATTCATGTCCATCGAGTCAGTGATGCCATCCAGCCAGCTCATCCTCTGTCATCCCCTTTTCCTCCTGCCCACAATCCCTCCCAGCATCAGAGTCTTTACCAATGAGTCAACTCTTCGCATGAGGTGGCCAAAGTACTGGAGTTTCAGCTTTAGCATCATTCCTTCCAAAGAAATCTCAGGGCTGATCTCCTTCAGAATGGACTGGTTGGATCTCCATGCAGTCCAAGGGACTCTCAAGAGTCTTCTCCAACACCACAGTCACTTCATGGCAAATAGATGGGAAAACAATGGAAATAATGGCAGACTTTATTTTGAGGGGCTCCAAAATCACTGCAGGTGGTGACTGCAACCATGAAATTAAAAGATGCTTGCTCCTTGGAAGAAAACCTATGATCAACCTAGACAGCATATTAAAAAGCAGAGACATTACTTTGCCAACAAAGGTCTGTCTAGCCAAAGCTATAGTTTTTCCAATAGTCATGTAAGGATGTGAGGGTTGGACTATAAAGAAGCTGAGAACCAAATAATCGATGCTTTTGAACTGTGGTGTTGGAGAAGACTCTTGAGAGTCCCTTGGACCGCAAGGAGATCTAACCAGTCAATCCTAAAGGGAATCAGTCCTGAATACTCATTGGAAAGACTGATGCTGAAGCTGAAACTCCAATACTTTGGCCACTTGATGCAAAGAACTAACTCACTGGAAAAAAAATTCCTGATGCTGGGAAAGATTGAAGGCAGGAGGAGAAGGGGAGGACAAAGGATGAGATGGTTGGATGGCATCACTGACTTGATGGACATGAGTTTGAGCAAGCTCAGGGAGTTGGTGATGGACAAGGAAGCCTTGTGTGCTGCAGTCCATAGGGTTGCAAAGAGTCGGACACAACTGAGTGACTAAACTGAACTCTATATTTTACTCTTTAACTTACAGTCAATAACAAATACATGTAAGATGTAGTTAATAACAATGAAACATGAAAGAATAGTCTCCAAAGAAATATACTAGAGGAATATTTCTTTAGTCCTTTTCTAAGAGAAAAAAAAAGTAAATATAAACATGCACCAAATATTGTTATGCCACCGACTAAATGACTATACTTAATAATTAACCACTTTTAGCTTTGGGATATCCTTTGCCCTTCAAAGATGAGTTAATCTATGTTTTGCTGCGGCTGCTGCTACGTTGCTTCAGTCGTGTTCAACTCTGTGCAACCCCACAGACGGCAGCCTACCAGGCTCCCCCATCCCTGGGATTCTCCAGGCGAAAACACTGGAGTGGGTTGCCATTTCCTTCTCCAACGCATGAAAGTGAAAAGTGAAAGGGAAGTCGCTCAGTCATGTCTGGCCCTTAGTGACCCCATGGCAGCCTACCAGGCTCCTCCATCCATGGGATTTTCCAGGCAAGAGTACTGGAGTGGGGTGCCATTGCCTTCTCTGAATCTATGTTTTAGCACTTTCCAATAACCACATATCTTCCGACACAAAATCTGTATCATTGTAATAACACTATAACTAGGTTAAGACTGCACTTGAGTAAATGTATAGATTATTTTACATTCCCCATAGCACCAATGACAATGTTGAAAATCAATTCATGGTACACTGAATGGCTAACAATCCTGGCTTTGAGACTAAGTGATCCTGGTTTTAGTACCAGCTAAATGTCACTAGACACTTGGGCAGGTGATATAACTTTTCTCAGGTTCAGTTTTTTTTTTCATTTGTAAAATGGTGTTAATAATACTTCACATATATATTATTTGGATTAAATGAAAAATATATAAATGCTTAAGTACAGTTCTTAGTGTGGACTCATGACAATAATTTGAATGTTTTGGGGGAGGATTTTATCAGGTCTCCTATGAAGTCAAGATATGTGGAGTTAAATTTTGACACGCTCTTGGGTATGTCATGATCTGCTATTCAAACTGCATCACGAGAAACTCCGAAGTCCTGCTTTATTAATAGAATAACAGTAGTAATGTTATGCAATCAAAGGCATATAAGCTTGATTCATTTTTAGATTAAATGGAGTTAAAAATAAAATCATCTACTACCAGTAGTGATTGAAGTGACGAGAAAGTGAAAAATTCAGAAAGTTCTTTGTATAAAACCAGAAGGCAGAAAAATTAAGCATAATCATAATTTGTGAAACTCTATAAACAAAGGTTTCAGCCACTTCTAACTATACAATATGGATAATAGTTGAAAATATAAATTAATCCCTTTGAAATATATCAGATCATTTGGCTCTCCTTAACAAGGCCTGCCCTGAGGAGAAAGTACTTTACCAGGGCCCTAACTGCCTGCTGGGATCTGGCATTTTAACAGAGTCTAACCTACTCGAGGAAAGGAAAATATCCAGCTCCAAACAGTTCCAGACTTCTGTGTAGGGGAGGGAGAAACCCAACTTTAGCTCCCTCTAGCCATCCTGTCCACTTAATGAGGGAAAAGAAAATTGAGAAGCCTTGGTAAACTTCATAGTCCAGCAGTACAGGCTCACCAAAAAGACTTAGACTTAATTATAGGACTATACTTTCCTTTTCCCCACACATTACCACTACTCTACTAAAGGCCTAGTTACCTTAATTCCCTTTACCCAGATATCATGTCCACCTTTTAATTAAAATTTAAAAGACGTACTGACAGAAAAAAAATCACTGTTTAAAGAGAAAAAACATCAGAACCAGAGTCAGGCATGGCACGAATGTTCAAATTATCAGACCAGGAATTATTAAAATCTATGGTTAATATGCTAAGGGCTTTAGCGGTAACTTAGACAACAGGAAAGAAAAGAGGGATAATGTAATAAGCAAAGAGATGGAAATCCTAAGAACAAATCAAACAGTAATGGTAATGATCAAGAACAATATAATGGAAAATGAAGAATGCCTCTAAGTGGCTCATTAGCAGACTGGGAATAACTGAGGCAAGAATCTCTGAGTGCCAGGCTAGGACAATGGAAACTTTTGAACTGAAAAGCAATTTCTTTCAAATATGAAACAATATGATTGAAATTAGTTTGATAGACATTTAGAAAAGTACCATATACATTCTTAAGTTTCTCAGAGAAAAAAACTATTTAGGTATCAGTTTTGAGAAGAGTAACTGACATCCATTTTTAACATTAAATTATCACTAAAGCTTACATTCTCAGAATTCAAACACATACATGTAGTTTTGGATAATTTAAATGTAATATAAAATGTACAAAAAATGCAGCACTAAAATCAGGTACTATAATAAATTGGTTCTTCCTATATGAAATGCATAAATTAACTAGTAGGTATTCTATTCTCTATTGCCAACACATTCTACTTTGAGTTTTCAACTTAGGAACAATGATATTAGAAAATAATAGGATCTGATATATGGGATAAACTATCTTTTTACACAGTTTAATTGTAATATAAGCCTCTTTTATTATAAAAATCATTAATTTTTTTCAATATATGAATCATTAGTAATTGAAATACTAGGTTTACTCATAGCTTTCATCTAGGCGTGAATGACTTATCCCTATTTTCCTATCTCAGAGTAAATGTAACAGATTTAATACTATATTTAACAGATAAGATCACATATCTTCCATGGCCTTACATTATTCAAACCCTAATCATCATCTATGTCACGCGTGTATGAAATACATACAATATACATTTTAAACCAATGTTTGGCATCTGAGAAAGTTTTCCAATCTCTGTCATAGTCAATATAAAATGCAGCTTACTATCCAATAGCACTGTTTCTTCCTACTAACATTCAGTTTTCTCTTAAAACTTTGTTAAAGCTTACTTTACTGTTGAAAGGAAAACTGCATTTTGAATACTGAAGTGCATAAATCTGTGTCCATTCAGCCTTGTTAACTAAATCTGATCTATACGTATACAGTAGTAACCAAAAGAGGAGAGTGGGGAAAAAATCCAGAACAAGCAAATACTTCACTTCCTTACTAAAAATATTACTATAAATAAAAATAAGTGGTGAAAATATTTCCGGTGAGTCAACAGAATGCTTAAAAATCTATTTTTTCCATCCACATTACGTATATATAATCTTAGGCTTAAATTGTATACTATTTTATGGAATTATATTATAAAATACTATGCTTTAACTATCAGGTTTTATTAAGTATGTATACCTTTAATAGCCATAATGTGGCTACCCAAAAACATTACCTTTTCAATTACAGTATTAAAACAAAAAAGCCACATGGCTATTAAAGTTTGAAAAGTGAAGTCGCTCAGTCGTGTCGGACTCTTTGTGACCCCATGGACTATAGCCCACCAGGCTCCTCCATCCATGGGATTCTCCAGGCAAGAATACTGGAGTGGGTTGCCATTTCCTTCTCCAGCGGATCTTCCCAACCCAGGGATCGAACTTAGGTCTCCTGCATTGAAGGCAGATGCTTTAATCTCTGAGCCACCAGGGAAGCCCATTAAAGTTTAAGAAGTATCAAACATAACGACTAAGTCTCAAGGAAAACAATATAAGGTTTTAATCATGAAAGCCTTTTTATTTTTCTGGTTAATAGCAGTTACTTTTTATTAATAAGAGTTAATATTGAGACAAGATGCCCCAATATGACAAACTCCTACTGTTGTGTGGCACTGAACAGAGACTGATATATAAAGGGTATTAAGGATTTTAATGTCAAACTTAACTAAAATACCCTCTTATTGTATTCCTTTTCATCTATGGGTTTGTTAAAAATAAATTGAGTAAATAAAAGCATCAAAGAAAAGGAGTAAACCTGAGAGTTAATGTGTCAAGAAAATTTATATAATTTTATTTCATACATTTTCAGATTATGAGAACTCACGAGATACATATTTTTTTTGAGATACATATTTTTTAATTGCTTATTTTGTACAAAGGTATTGCATGAGCTATGTCTTTTGTGTTTCTTTTCTCTCATTAGCATTTAAACAACATGAATTCTTAAAAACGATTTGTCTCCCTCTCAGGAGACTTTCAAAATTGAAATAGCTTCTTCAGTTTTGCACATAGTAAAATTTGGTATTAACCAGTTATTAGTTACTAATAGAAAGTAGAAACTCCAAGGCATCTGCCTACACTTAATATTTCTGAAAACACTTTGATTGTATTCAGGTAACTTCTATGGTGCTGCACAAAATTTTTTACTCATGTAGCATTCTTTCACTGATTATCATGGCACTCTGTAAGCTACTCTAAGAGATCATCATTTTACCATCTTACTGTAGTATACTGACAGACAAAGAATAGAAAGGACATTTACAGGATAAAATTATTAACAGATTTTAATTATGTAGATATAAAACACTTAACATCAGACAGTGACAGAACAGTGTTAAGAACCATAACCACTGGTTCCCCAATTCACTGATGTATTCATTCTTTTCTAAAACCAAGCTCTATTCTCTATATAAGTTCAGTTCAGTTCAATCACTCAGTTGTGTCCAACTCTTTGCAACCCCATGAATCGCAGCACGCCAGGCCTCCCTGTCCATCACCAACTCCTGGAGTTCACTCAGACTTACGTCCATCGAGTCAGTGATGCCATCCAGCCATCTCATCCTCTGTCGTCCCCTTCTCCTCTTGCCCCCAATCCCTCCCAGCATCAGAGTCTTTTCCAATGAGTCAACTCTTCGCAAGAGGTGGCCAAAGTACTGGAGTTTCAGCTTTAGCATCATTCCTTTCAAAGGAATCCCAGGGCTGATCTCCTTCAGAATGGACTGGTTGGATCTCCTTGCAGTCCAAGGGACTCTCACGAGTCTTCTCCAACACCACAGTTCAAAAGCATCAATTCTTCGGCGCTCAGCTTTCTTCACAGTCCAACTCTCACACCCATACAGGACCACAGGAAAAACCATAGCCTCGACTAGACGGACCTTAGTTGGCAAAGTAATGTCTCTGCTTTTCAATATGCTATCTAGTTTGGTCATAACTTTTCTTACAAGGAGTAAGCGTGTCTTAATTTCATGGCTGTAGTCACCATCTGCAGTGATTTTGGAGCCCAAAATGAGAAAGTCTGACACTGTTTCCACTGTTTCCCCATCTATTTCCCATAAAGTGATGGGACCGAATGCCATGATCTTCATTTTCTGAATGTTGAGCTTTAGGCCAACTTTTTCACTCTCCTCTTTCACTTTCATCAAGAGGCTTTTTAGTTCCTCTTCCCTTTCTGCCAAAAGGGTGATGTCATCTGCATACCTGAGGTGATTGATATTTTTCCCAGCAATCTTGATTCCAGCTTGTGCTTCTTCCAGCCCAGGGTTTCTCATGATGTACTCTGCATATAAGTTAAATAAGCTGGGTGACAATATACAGCCTTGATGTACTCCTTTTCCTAATTGGAACCAGTCTGTTGTTCCATATCCAGTTCTAATTGTTGCTTCCTGACCTGCATACAGATTTCTCAAGAGGCAGGTCACATGGTCTGGTATTCCCATCTCTCTCAGAATTTTCCACAGTTTATTGTGATCCACACAGTCAAAGGCTTCGGCATAGTCAATAAAGCAGAAGCAGATGTTTTTCTGGAACTCTCTTCCTTTTTCCATGATCCAGCAGATGTAGGCAATTTGATCTCTGGTTCCTCTGCCTTTTCTAAAACCAGCTTGAACATCTGGAAGTTTACAGTTCACGTATTGCTGAAGCCTGGCTTGGAGAATTTTGAGCATTACTTTACTAGCATGTGAGATGAGTGCAATTGTGCGGTAGTTTGGGCCATCTTTGGCATTGCCTTTCTTTGGGACTGGAATGAAAACTGACCTTTTCCAGTCCTGAGGCCACTGCTGAGTTTTCCAAATTTGTTGGCATATTGAGTGCAGCACTTTCACAGCATCATCTTTCAGGATTTGAAATACCTCCACTGGAATCCCATCACCTCCACTAGCTTTGTTCGTAGTGATGCTTTCTAAGGCCCACTTGACTTCACATTCCAGGATGTCTGTCTCTAGAGGAGTGATCACACCATCGTGATTATCCGGGTCATGAACATCTTTTTTGTACAGTTCTTCTGTGTATTCTTGCCACCTCTTCCTAATATCTTCTGCTTCTGTTAGGTCCATACCATTTCTGTCCTTTATCGAGCCCATCTTTGCATGAAATGTTCACCTGGTATCTCCAATTTTCTTGAAGAGATCTCTAGTCTTTCCCATTCTATCTAACTACAATTATTCAATTTTACTCTGTTCTCAACATATCAATGAAGTCTATATTTTGAACATTATTTCCTGACAATTTTTACTTCCAAGTATTCATATTATTGTCTTAAAAGAAAGCTTAAATAATTTTTGACTGTTCAAGAGAATTCAGAAAGCTTCTACTTTTATTTCTACTTACTGGGGTTGAGATACACAATATAGAAATCAATTCAGACACTGAAAGTCAAAGTCTTCTATGATATAGCTAGACGGATAGTACATTCTTGGGAAACATTTTTTATTGCCAATGATGGAGAGACTATTTAAATATACTTAAATACACAGAATGTGGAAATACACTGAATAAGAACAGGACTCAATAAAGAAGTATGAAGATTACAAGTACTATACATGAACTTAGGTTCTCAAATCCCTGATCCCAAACAGCCTGGGACATGCTACTCTGATTTCACAGAATTACAAAGTACAGAAGTGGAAAGGATATTTAGGAGTGCCTGATTCACCCCCTTTCCTTTTATCATGAGGCTTTTGATTTCAGAATTTGAGAGTATTCAGGATCACATGGTGCAAGATGGCAACTAGAACTTAGATCCCTTGGCTCCTAGCTGAATGCAGCTTATCCTGGCTGTAAATTAAAATGGTAATATTTCCACAGCATTACTAGAATTCTGGGGATTGCTTTCTAAACCAGTTTATAAGTGACAGAGGCAACCTGTCACACTGCTTCATATTGTCATTTTATATTTTAGAAAGCTTATGTAAATGGCTTCCCTGGTAGCTCAGCTGGTAAAGAATCCACTTGCAATGCAGGAGACTCCATTTGGATCCCTGGGTCTGGAAGATCCCCTGGATAAGGGATAGGCAACTCACTCCAGTATTCTTGGGCTTTCCTTGTAGCTCAGCTGGTAGAGAGTCCACCCACAATGGGGGAGACCTGGGTTTGTTACCTGGGTTCAGAAGATGCCCTGGAGAAGTGAACTACCCACTCCAGTATTCTGGCCTGGAGAATTCCATGGGCTGTATAGTCCATGGGGTGGCAAAAAGTCAGACAAGACTAAGTAGCTTTCACTCACTATCCACCACGTCTCTTTCCTTCAGCCACACAAAATATTCTTAACATTTCTAAAATCTAATGCACACATTTAAGAATAGTGTGCCTGTCTTCAAGTCATTCTCTTTTCCTAAAAGGTGCTTCTACCATCTCTTCCAGCCCACCTATGATTCCTTCAATGTATAAGAAAGGGCTGATATGTTACTGATATGTTCCTTCCTACAACCAATTTTTCTTGACCAGAATTCATTCCTCCCTTTATTGTTTTTTCACAAAACAATACTGAGAATTACCTGAAGATACTCTCATTGGCATTAAGACTGTGAAGACATTATTTCTAAACTTCAAAAGAGTACCTAACACCCAGAAAGTAAAATAGCAACTTGTTAAATGGAATTCAGGACATGACTTTTTTAAAAGTATATTTCAATATTGGCAAAAATGAGTTGATAAGCATTTCAGAATAAATATATTTTCTTTTCATTTTTGAAAGCCTAATGAATCATTTGCTTGAGATTACTCATCTATTTTTCATATTTGCTAACCAATGGTGCTGAAGTTTTATTCAAATAACCTGAAATGGTTTTCTTTACAGGTACAAAATGAATGCCTACTATTGTAACTACATCAGTCAGTATGTTACTATGGGTAGAAAGGGCATTTTAAGTTAAAAAAATAAAAGAATAAAAAATAAAACCAATATGAGATAATTTACTGTCACATATTTTATATGATTTCAAAAATATTTCTTAATATGAAGAAAATCTTATCAATTTAAAAGTTATTCCTAGGAAATACTTTATTCAGAAAAACACCAGATATGCTTTATGTCAAAAGATTGTCAAATACATCATCTAGTTGTCTTTACATATTTGTAAAACCAACTTAAGTAGTATCTCTGAGAAAAGGCAACTTTAGTTAAAATGGCCATTCAAATTACCATGGCTCAAAGTTTTTCCATCCTTTCTGCTTATCTCGTCACTTGTTTTAACCTATAAATAGCACCAAGTAAAGCTCTATTCATGCAGAATGCCCAGCTGGATGACACACAAGCTGGAATCAAGATTGCCAGGAGAAATATCAATAACCTCAGATACACAGGTGACAACACCCTAATGGCAGAAAGTGAAGAACTAAAGAGCCTCTTGATGAAAGTGAAAGAGTGAAAAATTTGGCTTAAAACTCAACATTCAGAAAACTAAGATCATGGCATCTGGTCCCATCACTTCCTGGCAAATGGATGGGGAAACAATGGAAACAGTCAGAAACTTTATTTTGGGGGGCTCCAATATCACTGCAGATGGTGACTGCAGCCATGAAATTAGGACATTTTTCTTTGGAGGAAAAGTTTTGACCAAGCTAGACAGAATATTAAAAAGCAGATATATTACTTTGCCAACAAAGGCCCATCTAGTCAAAGCTATGGTTCTTCCAGTAGTCATGTATGTATGTGAGAGTTGGACTATAAAGAAGGCTGAGTGCTGAAGAAGTGATGCTTTTGAACTGTGGTATTGGAGAAGACTCTTGAGAATCCCTTAGACTGCACAGAGATCAAACCAGTCAGTCCTAAAGGAAATCGGTCCTGAATAGTCATTGGAAGACTGATGCTGAAGCTGAAACTCCAATATTTTGGCCACCTGATGTGAAGAACCAACTCACTGGAAAAGACCCTGATGCTGGGAAAGACTGAAGGCAGGAGGACAAGGGGACAACAGATGATGAGATGGTTGGATGGCATCACCAAAGTGATGGACATGAGTTTTAGCAAGCTCCAGGAGTTGGGGATGGACAAGGGAAGCCTGGCATGCTGTAGTCCATGGGGTTGCAGAGAGTCGGACACGACTGATCGACTGAACTGAAAGCTCTATTCTTGTCAGTAACCTATTCTCTTCATTAAAAGAGAAACTTAAGTTGTGTATTCTTTAAAATTTACTAATGTCATCTATCCATTTTACTATTTCCCTTGATTCACCTTATTTTATCTAATTCATGAAGCTGCATCCATATCTCTTACAAATATTTCCATGTGCTCCAATTTCCCAATGTCCTACCACTGACATTGTCTATATATGCATTATTATCTGGATGATAATCTAAAGGTAATATAGACTATCCCATCAATGATATCCCAGGGTAATTGAGTATTCAGGTTGCTTTTTAATGTCTGAATCCTTGTATTACTTTCCCTCTGTAGTCTATATGTATTGGTCATTGCCCTTTATCTTTACTTGGCAGAATCTTAAATAAAAAGCACTGAGCTGTGAAATGACCACAGATACATGTGAAGATTAAAATATGTTTGGCTTAGAAATTTTGCTGAATTACTTCCTCGCTCTGTGATCATGTAGAAGTTATTTAAAGTACCTCAGGTTCACATCTTTCAATAGAGAAAATTTATGCTTGATTTCTAGGACTCATGTGAGTAAAGTGCTTTGAACAAAGCCTAGCATGTGGTAAATGCTCAATGAATTTTTAACCATCTTTTCCTTTGCTACCTTATTCTATCATATTTATTTTCTACTGTAGTTTCCTTTCCTTCTTCTTTCTCTCTTTTCCTGCTCATTCTTGGTTGGTGCCCAAAATGCACATTTCAGTTTAACAGTAAGTTTATCAAGGGGATAAAAAAATCTGAATCAATTATGCAATTTGCACACATAAGTAACTGGCTTTTTATAGTTTCCAATCCTCCTCTGTTTGCAGGGCCATCATAAGTATACAGGCACTAGAGTCAGAAATAATGCAGCATGTATTGAAGCACATCACTCACTACCTGGCCTATAAATTCTTGGTATCTTTTGTTCCTTATTCTCCTTAATACTGGGTTTCTCCCACAGGGAAATGGAACTAAGACAAACTTCATAGGGCCATTGTGAAAAATAAAAGGATATAAAATTCTCAGAGCAGTGTCTGGCAAATAGAAAACTATGAAATAAACATAATTTTTCAGACAACTCTGTCCTCTCTTTATATAATAAACCAGACATTGAAAAATTCCCAATTCATAACACCTATGACAAGTCATTATAAGAACGATAGTAGTGAGTTTATTTGTAACTCTGTAAGTCCCTATGTCTCCTGGTTACCAGTTTGCATTAAGAAAGGCAGCCCTGTGATCAAGCCAAACACAATCACCAGAGCAGGGGCACAACTTCTACTGTTCCTTATATGATTCTTTGGCTATGATTACATAAAATCAGTGATAGTATGACAGCTAACATTGTTTGTCCTTTTATTCAGAAAATGAAAAAGTGGGGCTTATAGACTACTTAATCATTTGTCTTTATAAGTTACTTCATCTACTGAGAAAAAGATATATATCTTGGAAAGATATTCTGGAAAAGAAGCTTTATTCACTTCAAAGTAACTGTGATTAATATAACATACTAACTACATTCAATGAATACTGATGTATATTCATTTTAATGAAAATAAGATAATGAAGGTACAAGCATAATCTTAGTTTAAAAGATACATTCTCAGAAATGGCTTGACAATAACTCTATTAAAACTTTAGAAACAATAAAATCACAGGCTATAAACAAACAAATCTAAAGAAACAAAAAACCTGTTAAACAAAGAAAGATCAAACTCTTACAGGAATTTTTATTTGAAAATAAAAATTTAATGAATGACTGTTGAATAACTCCTGACATAAAGGTCAAACTCAAATAGCATTATTTTAATGATTCTAAAAACAAAACAATTTTGGGTCAACTTCCCCTTTCAGATTTAAATTTGTAAATATAACAGAAAAAAGCAATGTAGAATAGTAGCAGGGAGAATGTCATGAATGAGAAAAATACAGTTTCTAAGAAAAGGAAGAAAAGCTAATCCAAGTATATCTAGAAACAACTGACTGCCTCCATTGTTGCAAACAGACAAAATCAAGGTAAAAAGCATCACAAATCACCCTTTTATTTTAGCTTGAAATAAAAAATGTAGAAATAAACTGAATGTGAAAATGAGGCAAAATATATCAAAACATGTAAAAAGTCTAGTACAACCATAGCTAAAATGATGTCAATACCCGCAAAACTGCACTTAGTAAATTATACATCCTTATAAGCCTTTCAAAAGCAACTATACTCTGCTAACAAAAATCCAACCATAATGTATCTTTTTGAAAAGTTCAAAAGATATACACTACTTTAGAAGACTCATACTTCCTAATGAACACCAAATGATATCTGTAAAATTGATTATGGTATGATAATCTAAAGTTGTTTATATACAAATATTCAATGAGTTTACCAAATTTAACATATACACAGAAAACATTTATTTTTAAAGAAAATATTTATATGGGCACTATTGTAATACTACTATATATAAACAATATATTAAAGAACAGTGACTAATTTAGAAGAAAGCATTTTTATATATCATTCCATTGATTACCAGTTCTAATTGTATTTTAATCTTTTCCATAGGATTTAAGTTTTATGCTAAAATTCATACTTAAAACACTGAACAATTTTAACTATTATAATACACCCTAAAACCCAGCAGAATAACAATTTTGAAAGATATTTAAACTTACCCCATTTAATGGATATGTTTTCCATCCTAGCTCTCCCAGCACAGTTGTTGTATCAAGCAACACAACTGGAATCAAATAAACAACAAAAAAATTTCTTGCATGAACTTCTTAATTGATGTAAATAGAAACTAGTTATTTAAATCACTATCAACTACCTTTACGATTATTCCTTGCATTAGCTTTAATAAGTTGCATGACTTACATAAAATTATTTATAAATACTAAAGCTTAATATATAATAATATTGAAAGTGAAAGTCACTCACTTGTGTCTGACTCTTTGCGACCCCAGGGACTATACAGTCCATGGAATTCTCCAGGCCAGAATACTGGAGTGGGTAGCTGTTCCCTTCTCCAGGGGATCTTTCCAACCCAGGGATCAAACCCAGGTCTCCCACATTGCTGGCGGATTCTTTACCAGCTGAGCCACAAGGCAAATATAAAATGAATGTGGTAGTTACATATTAATTTTAAAATAAGAAACGTGTTTAATAGCACTAAATGAAATGGAATAACAGAACTAACACAGTCATCTTTAGTAAAAATGATAAATGTTGGAAGAGGTAAGCAAGAATACAACCAACAGATGACCCATAAGCAGGACCTTACCAATGGATGGGAGGCTCTTGAGCTCCTCGCCTGTCCTTAGAATGTACACTCTGCCTATCATTCCCACAGCAGTAGCTGTTCTAAGGGCAGAGCCTTGAGAGGGTAAGGTGCTGCTGAAACCATCTGTATTGTGCATATGACTAAACCCTGTTGAGACCTCTAGGACTCTGGTGGTCAAGTGCAGAGGCCTACTTGTTTGGCAGCTGCATAAGACAAGTCTTGTACATATAAGACTACTTATTAAACCTGTCACCTACCAATCTGGAGTGATCTGCTCCTTCCTTTGCTCTGTCCTTGCCCCATGTGAGTATGGGGCCACTTTGCAGACCAACAGTGAAATGACTACCTTTGCTTTCCCTCTCATTTATAAAAATAGTCTTTTTTTTTTTTTTACCATACTAAAGAAAGAAAAATTTTAAAGCAGGTCTGTATATTTTCTTTCTGTGTTTTCTTCTATATGACTGGCAACTCATTTTGAATAAACATATCTTTAAAGCATGGATTACATTTTTATTGTATGTGCTAGTATACTTACTGCTAAAGGAAGTAAGAGCCAAAACAAAAAACATATACCTTTTTCCCTGACCAAAAGTAACTCATAATCTGGTTGGGAAGACATAAAAACAAATAATCAGGACATATTCCCTTAAATTCTAAAATTGTAGACTACACAATAGCTTAACAATTAAATCAGGCTAACGCTGAATGGATATGAGAGTTGGGCCTTAAAGAAGGTTGAGCACCCAAGAATTGATGCTTTCAAACTGTGGTGCTGGAGAAGACCCTTGAGAGTCACTTGGACTGCATGGAGATCAAACCAATGAATCCTAAAGGAAGTCAACTCTGAATATTCATTGAAAGGACTGGTGCTAAAGCTGAAGGTCCAGTACTTTGGCCACTTGATGCAAAGAACTGATTCACTGGAAAAGACACTGATGCTGGGAAAGAGTGAAGGCGAGAGGAGAAAGGGACAACCGAGGATGAGATGGTTGGATGGCATCATCAATACAATAGATACGAGTTTGAGCAAACTTTGGGAGATAGTGAAGGACAGGGAAGCCTGGAATGCTGCAGTCCATGGGGTTTCAGAGTCAGACATGACTTAGCAGCTGAATAACAACAACAAAAAGCCTGCCGTGGAGGTCTGAGATGATTTCATAAAGGAAATGCAATTTGGTCTAGGCTATGACGAAGGGGTCTTTAATCACATGTGCTGATAAACATTTATTTTAGAATACCTTCTATAAAGTCACTGAGATATAACTAAATTAGTTCTCAGTTGCTGGAGTGGGAAGTAGGAGTGGAAAATATTTAGGGGAATTAAGAGGACAGAAATGATCTAGAAAGATAAGTGGAGATCAACTGGGAAGTATTTTGGTAGTGTTTCCACCAAGTTAATGTGTTCAGTTCAGTCGCTCAGTTGTGTCCGACTCTTTGAGGCCCCATGGAGTACAGCACGCCAGGCTTCCCTGTCCATCACCAACACTTGGAGCTTGCTTAAATTTATGTCCATCGAGTCAGTAATACCATCCAACCACCTCATCCCCTGTTGTCCCCTTCTCCTCCTGCCTTCAGTCTTTCCCAGCATCAGGGTCTTTTCCAATGAGTCAGTTCTTCACATCACATGGCCAAAGCATTGGGAGTTTCAGCTTCACATACAACCCATATTTTTAACTTCTATCACCAAATCCCCAGTAAGGTCATGGACCAAACAGTAAGAAACAGTGCTTTGGTATCCCAAGTTTTATTTTATCTAGCTAAGAAAGTGGAGGGTTTTTGGTTGTTTAAAAAAGTGCCATTGGAAATGTGTTATTTGCCATCTGTTGTTTGATGTTTATGGTAAGGATTTCTGTGATTTTATTTTTTATTTGAATGACTGTATACTTTATTGATTTTTAGTATGAAATCCTGCTTAAAGTTCTGGGATAAACTCTACATGCTCATTGAGGATATTTTTCCAATATATTCACTAAGCATATATTTGTAAAACTGAGCTTCAATCATTTAATTAATTTTAATTATGCAAAATTCTCAAATACTTTAAAATGCGGAGAAAAAAGTACAATGAACTCTCATTGTATTAATTACCCTGCCTCAATTGTTACAAACCTATAGCCAATCTTATTTCATCTACACTTGCATACCTACTCTTACTGCAAGATTTCTTTGAAGCAAATTCTAGTAATCATCTAATTTCATCTGTAAAAATTTCAGTATGTATATCTAAGATAAAGATTCCTCTTAATATAACTATAATATCTCAATCCATTACTATAAATAGTATGTATTAATTAATATCATCAAATATCCAGTCAGTGTTCAATATTCCTATGGTCTCAACTTATTTTAACAGAAAATCAAGATTTAAATAAGTCCATACATTACAATGAGGTCTTGTTCTCTTCATTTTTTAAAAAATTTTATAGGCCCTCACTTTTTCCTTTTTTTAAGTTAGGTTCACTGAGGTATGATTTACTTACAATAAAATTCAGCCTATTTAAATGAGCATTTCTAGGAATTGTGACAAACTCCGATATCATAAAACTACCACTACAATCAAGCTATAGAATATTTCCATCACCACCAAAACTTCCCATGTGATCCTTTATGGTAAATCCAGTTCCCTCAATAATCCCCAGAAACCATTAATCTGACTTCTGTCCCTTGATTTTCACTTTCCCAGAATGGTGAATGACTGAAATCATACATAGGATGAAATCATATGATGTGTTTTGAGCCTGCTTTCTTTCACTCAGCATAACACATTTGAGATTCATTTACGTCGCTGTGTGTATCAGTATATAGAACTGAACACTCAGTCCCTTTTTATTGCTGAAAAGTATTATATAGAATGGAATTCCCTAGCTGATGAATTTTCATGTACAGATTTTTTTTTTCATATTTCTTTTCTTTTTTTTTATTTTTAGTTTTTTATTTTTTACATTTTAAAATCTTTAATTCTTACATGCATTCCCAAACATGAATCCCCCTCCCACCTCCCTCCCCATAACATCTTTCTGGGTCATCCCCATGCACCAGCCCCAAGCATGCTGCATCCTGCGTCAGACATAGACTGGCGATTCAATTCACATGATAGTATACATGTTAGAATGTCATTCTCCCAAATCATCCCACCCTCTCCCTCTCCCTCTGAGTCCAAAAGTCCGTTATACACATCTGTGTCTCTTTCCCTGTCTTGCATACAGGGTCGTCATTGCCATCTTCCTAAATTCCATATATATGTGTTAGTATACTGTATTGGTGTTTTTCTTTCTGGCTTACTTCACTCTGTATAATCGGCTCCAGTTTCATCCATCTCATCAGAACTGATTCAAATGAATTCTTTTTAACGGCTGAGTAATACTCCATTGTGTATATGTACCACAGCTTTCTTATCCATTCATCTGCTGATGGACATCTAGGTTGTTTCCATGTCCTGGCTATTATAAACAGTGCTGCGATGAACATTGGGGTACATGTGTCTCTTTCAATTCTGGTTTCCTCGGTGTGTATGCCCAGAAGTGGGATTGCTGGGTCATAAGGGAGTTCTATTTGCAATTTTTTAAGGAATCTCCACACTGTTCTCCATAGTGGCTGTACTAGTTTGCATTCCCACCAACAGTGTAGGAGGGTTCCCTTTTCTCCACACCCTCTCCAGCATTTATTGCTTGCAGATTTTTGGATCGCAGCCATTCTGACTGGTGTGAAGTGGTACCTCATTGTGGTTTTGATTTGCATTTCTCTAATAATGAGTGATGTTGAGCATCTTTTCATGTGTTTGTTAGCCATCCGTATGTCTTCTTTGGAGAAATGTCTATTTAGTTCTTTGGCCCATTTTTTGATAGGGTCGTTTATTTTTCTGGAGTTGAGCTGCAGAAGTTGCTTGTATATTTTTGAGATTAGTTGTTTGTCAGTTGCTTCATTAGCTATTATTTTCTCCCATTCAGAAGGCTGTCTTTTCACCTTGCTTATATTTTCCTTTGTTGTGACTTCAGGCTCTACTACAAAGCCACAGTCATCAAGACAGTATGGTACTGGCACAAAGACAGACATATAGATCAATGGAACAAAATAGAAAGCCCAGAGATAAATCCACACACATATGGACACCTTATCTTTGACAAAGGAGGCAAGAATATACAATGGAGTAAAGACAATCTCTTTAACAAGTGGTGCTGGGAAAACTGGTCAACCACTTGTAAAAGAATGAAACTAGATCACTTTCTAACACCGCACACAAAAATAAACTCAAAATGGATTAAAGATCTAAATGTAAGATCAGAAACTATAAAACTCCTAGAGGAGAACATAGGCAAAACACTCTCAGACATAAATCACAGCAGGATCCTCTATGATCCACCTCCCAGAATGCTGGAAATAAAAGCAAAAATAAACAAATGGGATCTAATTAAAATTAAAAGCATGTACAGATTTTTATACAAACCAAAGTTTTCATTTCTCCATTGTAAATATCAATTACTGAATTACATAAAGAATGTTTATTTTTAAAGAAACCATCAAACTGGTTTCCCAAATGGCTGTGTAGTTTTACATTCCCTTTAGTAGAATGTATGATTTTCCAATTGTTCTACATCTTTACCAGAACTTGGTACTGTTCAGTTTTCTTTTTTTTTTTTTTTTTAAGGCATTCTAACAGATGTACAATAGTATCTCATTGCTGTTTTAACTAGCCAGTTATTTTTTCACTACATGAAATAAAATTTACTAGAAAAAAATTTGACCCACAAAAGTAGTTTATCACACAGTCTAGATTTTCCCTTTTGTGAGAAATCACTGAACATACTTCCCCATTTTCTTTAAATTGGTAGATATATTAAGTGGCTTGACCAGATCAAGGTTCCATTTATTTTTTATGTTTTTTTAAATTAGTTCATTGGTGGTGTTTCATAGTCCTTATACCAAATCAAGGAATATATCAGTGTTTACTAGGGGCATGTAAAAAGGACTCAAGAACCAACTGGCTTAAACTTCCACTGGCTAAAAATAGATAATTTGAACATACACAAGATTAATGACTATAAGGGACTAAAACACTTCAAATATGCTTAAATCCATGCATTAATAATGATAAAATATACCTATTAATATATTTTGCAGTACACTAGGAAGCCATTATTTTAAAAACTGGTAAAAAATCTGAAAAGCATAAAATACTTATTTTGTTTTTAATATATGAACTATTTATAAATAAATAGTTAATGAAGGAACATTCATCATATTGAAATATTTGAGTTAATAAATGAAGAAGGAATGACCAAATTAGGCTACAACACTTTCTGTCCTTAATGAATTAATATATTTAGCTAATGACTTCCAATGCTGCTAATATCATGTAAAGAGATAAAAAAAAAAAACACATAAAGGGCTAGAGCTTTTAAAAAGGCTTTCTTTATAGCTTCATTTACACCATATTAACATATAATTCTAACAAGCCTACAAGTAAAAGAAAGTACAAATGCATACATACACACACACACATAAACACACATATGCAAATTCACAAAGTGGTACTTGATGGCATTCGGGTTCATTCAGTATAAAAATAATAATCTCACATATTAGAGAAAAAAGCTGATGTCATAATAAATATTCAAACTCAAAGCTTAAGTTATCAAATGAACATAATTTTATTTTTGGTATACACATGTTGTTTCTGCTGCTAAGTCGCTTCAGTCATGTCTGACTCTGTGCGACCCCATAGATGGCAGCCCACCAGGCTCCCCCGTCCCTGGGATTCTCCAGGTAAGAACACTGGAGTGTGTTGTCATTTCCTTCTCCAAGTCAGTGGTAAAGAATCCACCTGCCAATACAGGAGACACAAGTTCAGTCCCTGGGTTGGGAAGATCCTCTGGAGAAGGAAGTGGCAACCCACTCCTGTATTCTTGCCTGGGAAATTCCACAGATGGAGGACACTAGCAGACTAATCCATGGGGTCACAAAAGAGTCACACACAATTTAGCGAATAAACAACAATATACTATAGAAAAGAACTCAGAAATGTGTAATAGCAGAATCTACTTTGGGGCACTCAATAATTTAATGTTACTCATTTAACACATTTATATTTTGGAATACATCATTCATGTCTAACTCTTTGTGACCGCATAGATTGGAACCTAGCAGGCTCCTCTGTCCATGGGATTTTCCAGGCAAGAATACTCGAGTGAGTTGCCATTTCTTACTCTAGGGGATCTTGCATGGATTGAACCTGTGTCTCGTGTCCTGTGTTGCAGAAGATTCTCTTTTTAATATAAATTTATTTATATTAAAAATAAGGAGGTTAATTACTTTACAATATTGTATTGGTTTTGCCATATATCAATATGTATCCACCACAGGTATACACGTGTTCCCCATTCTGAACCCCCCTCCCTCCTCCCTCCCCATACCATCCCTCTGGGTCATATCAGTGCACCAGGCCCAAGCGTCCAGTATCATGCATTGAACCTGGACTGGTGACTTGTTTCATATATGATAGTATACATGTTTCAATGCCATTCTCCCAAATCATCCCACCCTTTCCCTCTCCTACAGAGTCCAAAGACTGTTCTATACATCTGTGTCTCTTTTGCTGTCTCGCATACAGGGTTATCATTACCATCTTTCTGAATTCCATATATATGCGTTAGTATACTGTATTGGTGTTTTTCTTTCTGGCTTACTTCACTCTGTATAATTGGTTCCAGTTTTATCCACATCATTAGAACTGATTCAAATGTATTCTTTTTAATGGCTGAGTAATAATCCATTGTGTATATGTACCACAGCTTTCTTATCCATTCATCTGCTGATGGACATCTAGGTTGCTTCCATATCCTGGCTATTATAAACAGTGCTGCAGTGAACATTGGGGTACATGTGTCTCTTTCAATTCTGGTTTCTTCTGTGTGTATGCCCAGCAGTGGCATACACTGCTGGGTTTGCTGGGTCATAAGGCAGTTCTATTTCCAGTTTTTCCACTAAGCCATTCGGAAGTTCATTCTTTCCCTGCTGCTGCTGCTGCTTAGTTGCTTCCATCTGACTCTGTGCGACCCCATAGATGGCAGCCCACCAGGCTCCCCCGTCCCTGGGATTTTCCAGGCAAGAGTATTGGAGTGGGGTGCCATCGCCTTCTCCGCATTTTTCCCCTAGCAGGCTGAGTAAGTAATGATATTAAATCAGTCAGATAGGCTTCCCAGTTGGTGCTAGTGATAAAGAACCTGCCTCCTACTGCAGGAGACATAAGAGACATGGGTTTCATCCCTGGGTCAAGATGATCCTCTGGAGAACAGCATGGTAACCCACTCCAGTATTCTTGCCTCGAAAATCCCATGAACAGAAGAGCCTGGTAGGCTCCAGTCCATGGGGATGCAGAGAGTTAGATACGGCTGAAGTGACATAGCACACATACATATAGGAAGGATGGTTTATGTTTCCTTCTTCATGGAATCTCACACTGCCCTATATTTTCTTTTTTCTTTCTTTTTTTTTTTTAAATGCTCAAGTTACAGGTGAGAAAACTAAGGCTCAGAGAGCTTACATATTTTCCCTAGGATCACAAAGTGATTCCAACCAAGGAGATTCAAGCTAGAATAAGGAAGAAAGTAAGAAAGTCACTCAGTCGTGTCCGACTCTTTGCGACCCCATGGACTACACAGTCCATAGAATTCTCCAGGCCATAATACTGGAGTGGTTAGCTGTTCCCTTCTCCAGGGTATCTTCCCAGTGCAGGGATCAAACCCAAGTCACCTGCATTGTGGGTGGATTCTTTACCAGCTGAGCCACAAGTGAAGCTCAAGGATACTGGAGTGGTTAGCCTATCCCTTCTCCAGCGGATCTTCCCCACCCAGGAATCAAACCAGGATCTCCTGCATTACAGGCAGATTCTTGACCAGACCAACTAAGCTATCAGGGAAGCCGATGCTAGACTACTCCTTTAAAAATGTATAGTGTTTTCTTACTTCCTTTTAAGTTTGAATATAAAACTTCATAATTTGTTTTTCTCTTTTTATTTTTGGAGATGCAGAGAAAAATCATTTACTTTCCTGATTCCAAATCTAGATAAGTTTATATCCTACTTTTCTCATCAATGGGTTCTACAGAAGCTTTATTGGTATCATGACATTTAAATCAGGGAGTTTATTAGAGTACAGAGTATAAAACTCCCTAATATTGAAGTCTATCAGTGAAGATTTCTTTTTCATAGACTGTCAAAATAATTAATTGATTAACTGAGGTAATTATTTTTTAAAATATATTTGGGCTGCTCAATTCTTAAAATATTTATAATTTGTAAACTGAAATACAGTCATTTCAAAATAAACAACAACAAAAAAGAAAATCTAAATATCTACAACAGTGAAGATCCTTAAGAGCACCTTTTTTGTTTATTAGTAGCTTCATGAAACAAGATTTACATGACTGCTTTATCTTCCTCATTAAACTGCAGTCATACCTTCTAAAAATTCATAAGAACAGCAAAATTTCAAATTTGCATTCCTGACAGGTGAAGGATGCATTAATATCAAAATAAAACTAAGGATTTAGTTTTATTTTTAACACCATTACATGTGACATATGTTTAAATTTTATCAGTTGCTTCATAGACAAAAACTCCACAAACTCAGATTTTTCAGGCATACTAATTACATTGGACCCAGCAAGGTGAGAGCTCCTCCTGCTGGCTTTAAATGAAAGAAAAACTCCAATACAGTATACTAACACATATATGTGGAATTTAGAAAGATGGTAACAATAACCCTGTATGCGAGACAGCAAAAGAGACACAGATGTATAGAACAGACTTTTGGACTCTGTGGGAGAGGGAGAGGGTGGGATGATTTGGGAGAATGGCATTGAAACATATATAATATCATGTAAGAAATGAATCGCCAGTCTAGGTTTGATGCAGAATACAGGATGCTTGGGGCTGGTGCACTGGGATGACCCAGAGAGATGGTATGGGGAGGGAAGTGGGAGGGGGGTTCAGGATTGGGAACTCATGTACACCTGTGGTGAATTCATGTTGATGTATGGCAAAACCAATATAGTATTGTAAAGTAAAATAAAGTTAAAAAAAAAGTTATCTAGTCCCTGCTGCTGCTGCTAAGTTGCTTCAGTCATGTCTGACTCTGTGAGACCCCATAGACAGCAGCTCACTAGGCTCCACCGTCCCTGGGATTCTCCAGGCAAGAACACTGCAGTGGGTTGCCATTTCCTTCTCCAATGCATGAAAGTGAAAAGAGAAAGTGAAGTCACTCAGTCAAAAGAGTCGTGTCCAGCTCTTTGTGAACCCATGGACTGCAGCCTACCAGGCTCTTCTGTCCATTGGATTTTCCAGGCAAGAGTACTGGAGTGGGTTGCCACTGCCTTCTCCAATCTAGTTCCTACTAGAGTACAAGAATACTGTAAACTGAGAGAGAAAAAGAATACCATCTCAATATTAATTTCAGTAAAACTCAATACTCTATTATTTTTAATTTATTATTAAGATTTTAAATATGGTAAGATTAACACCAGTGATTTTTTTAGGGGTTACACATGAAAATATAATTATTTATTCATATCATAATAAATGAGAAATTGGATAAACTAACAATACATAAAAGTAGTAGGTTGATGGTATCAAACTAAAGTTTTAAAATGTTTATATCATTTTATAAGCAACATAATACATAGAATAGGTTAAACTATGCACAATTTCCCTATCAACTTTCAGAAATAAATCTCTAGCATATCTTTCTCTGAAAATATCTCTTAATTTATTAGTGCTCCATTTACTCATTCTTTGGAAGTTATAAGAAAATGTTATTGTAGTTAAAAGAAGATATCAAATGACAAAGACAAGTTGATAGCACTGGATTACATGTGAGCGTAATAAGCACCCAACATTAAGAAGCTCAATGTTAATTTCTTTCCATTGGATAATTTATTGAATCTTTATATTCCTTTCACTAAATTTAAGATATATTAATTTAAAAACATTTAGAAAGATGGTAACGATGACCCTATATGCGAGACAGCAAAAGAGACACAGATGTAAAGAACAGTCCTTTGGACTCTATGGGAAAAGGTGTGGGTGGGATGATTTGAGAGAATAGCATTGAAACATGTATATTATCATATGGGAAACAGATTGCCAGTCCAGGTTTGATGCATGATACAGGGTGCTCGGGGCTGGTGCACTGGGATGACCCTGAGGGATGGGATGAGGAGAGAGGTGGGAGGGGGGTTCAGGATGGGGAGAACATGTATACCCATGGCTGAGTCATGTCAATGTATGGCAAAAACCACTACAATATTGTAATCAGCCTCCAGTTAAAATAAATAAATTAATTTTAAAAGCTATTTTTTAAAAAACAATTAGCATATAGGTATACAGTATATAATAGAAGATCATCTTCATTCCAACTGCACTGTAAAAAATGAAGAGATTTTATTTAATATAGTATTTTGAAAAAAATTAAACAATAAGAGATCAATCAACCCACTAAGAAAGTAGTTATTCTTTTAGGATAGTTTTACTATAAAAATTCAAGTTAATGGCATGTGAATCGAGTCCAAAGATTTATCAGTATTTTTAAACATTCAGACAGCTGTAAACACTGGTTTAGAATTTTCTCCAACAGACTTCTTACAAAGACCCAGAAAGATAAAGTCACTTAGTAACAAGTTAGTAGAGATTTTAGTTAGTTCCATGTTCCATTGACTGTAACACACTTACCACCTTCCATAACATAGGTAAAATAAGGGAACACTTCTGACATCATGACCAGATATAAAACAATCACAGAATAATTTGAATTAAAGGCACAGATACATAAGCATGTAGGGATCTATATTTATTAATATCCACGTATCTATAAACAGCAGTAGTCTACTTCAATATCAACCTGCCTAAATCCTATTTTACACTGGCATTTAGGTTACCATATTAACTAATGTTTTGACATAACTGCATGTGTTTGATTGGCAAAAATCCCATTTTAACTTTCAGATACTATGGGTTTTTACCCTCATAGAGAGTTAGAATCAATATTTAATTTCTAAAAATAAATCAAACACTGATTGCTTTAAGTAAACATAGGATTATTATGTTTACCCCTTAGTATCTCCCTCTGAATATTGACATTTTCCAAGGAGACTCATTCCTTCTTATATATTAATAACAAAGTACTTTTATCTAGAAACTGAGATCAATACTTGTTCATTAAGTATACTTACAGCATTTTGTTTTGTCACAGCTTTACTGTTTTTCTTGTTGCTTGTTTGTTTTTAATACAGGTGCTATTCATGGTTATTTTGTCTACCTTAGGTGAGAGTTTGGAAATCCTACTTGAAAGATAAGGTAATATGACCACAGAGACTTTAAATAGCTTTCTCAAGATTAGAGAATAAAATCAGTCTAGAACAAGTGAACTCACAACCTTCAGCTTTCTACTCTAATAGAAAATAATCTTTATTTTTTTTTCTTTTTCAGAAAGCAGGTTCAAACGTTTGTCTCTGTCCCTTCTTGAAAACCAATCACTGTTTTTCAGTTCTGATGGAAAAATAAGCTATAATAACCAGAAACTACTTACTTTAACTATCACTTTAAATGCAGAAAAGCGGGGTGGCGATGGGGCGCGGAATTCAAGCTAGTTTGCTTTTTAGAAGGCAAGTTATACCAATGAGTGAGAACTGTCACTGAAAAACTTATCCAAATAATGAATGTAAAAAGTTGGTTAAAAATATAACAAGTAAAGTCTATCCTCACCTCCACACCCTCCTAGTTTACTCAAAAGAACCTTATATGGTAATCCTGCTTGACATAGTCTTATATGCTTCAGTCCCATAATCATCTCTAAAGTCTGCCATTAGACAGGAGGGCTTAGCACAGAGACCGAAGGAGAATCAGGAGTGGATCTAAATCCATCACAAGGTCACTGAGAGATATCGGTCTGTTCCATCTGGGCTCCTGAACAAGGTCTTTAAGACTTATCAGTGAGTCACCTCAAGTCATACTTTCCCCATAAATTGTTCAAGTATCTACCAGCTTAAACAAAAAAAAAAAAAGAAATTTTGTATGTTACAAATTAATAGCAATACATAATACTTTCATTTTGATATCTTCAACTCTTTGACCTATAAAGAAACTAAGTATTGAAAACTTCATTTAGTAGAAGTATTATTTTCATCTGCTTCAAAGTTTTAATAGGTAGAAGAGACTACTTGGCTTTAGTCTTACATTTTATAATCTTATATTTCATAAACATGATATTTTTCATCTCTCACAGAAACTAACAACATAAAGTCGCTCAAAAACTCCACTTAGCTCAAACCACTGCACTTTCTCCCCATCACTTACACAGCATCAGAGAGGCTTCTTGTGCTTCTAGTTCATTCCTTTCTCACACTTCTCACTTGTTTTCCATGGCACTGAACATTTTCCTTTTTTTTTTTTAAATTAAAGTCAATGTCTGAAAGGAGCTTAAATCTTTGTCTTTTTATGACTACTTATTTGGAAGTCTCATCTACAATGTATTGCACATCTCACTGCAAAACCATTTCTATATAACGGAAGAAAAATCTAAAAAAAACTATTGAAACCCTTATCTTAAAACCAAAGTTTGGCTCTGCATTCAGAAGAAAAAAATGACTTTTACTGGACTATAAGAAAAGCTTATGAGTGAAAAAGAATCTTTTCTTTTTTCCTCCCAAAAATGGAAAGAAAAAAATTTTTACTAGATTGTTTTTTCCTTCCATTAAACTTACATAGACATGATAGAAAGTTTTTACTTCCTTCTTTAGGACATGATAGTAAAAATATTTTACTTGATTTCATATGAAGATATTTTAATATTATTTCAACAAATATTAATTGAGTTTCTGCAATATTTAGACTCTACATTAACAAATGGAGGGTATAGAAAGTTCATAAGATACAACGTCTACCCTAAAGGAGTATCTGGTGTTATTTTTTAACTCCAGCTGTTAGATTTTTATGTCAACTTGCATGCCATAGTTTATTGAAACATGTAAATAGTAAAACAGATGAAAATGCCCTTATTTAGAAGGTGCAAAAGAGGAAAGGCTGAAGCTATTTACTAGAATGTACAGAATTAAATTGCTTTTCTAAAAGGGCGGACACCAAATAGTACATCAACATCACCATCAAAACTGTCAGTAATTGGATCACTTATCTCAGTTTCTAAAGAAGTGTTAAGGAATGAACACACTGTAGAAAAGAATCCAAGGAGACAACAGGAAGAGAAATAGCAATATCCAACCTGAAGGGTACTCTTCTCCAAAGTAGTACCAAATACAGGAAACATCTGCTAAATTTGTCAGGAGAAACATAGTGTTTTACTTAGAGTGGGAGATTATAAAAGTTAAACATCAGAAGTAAACATTTTCTAATCTAAGTTTTAATAATCAGAAATTTTAAAAAGTACCAGGTAAAAACAATAATTGTATTGTCAAATTTTCAAAAATAAACTTTAAAAGGATAACATTCTCATCTTTGTCCAATGAAATTATAGCCAAATAAAGAAGGCAATATCTAAGAAGATATTAAGAAGAGGTGGCAAGAATACACAGAACTGTACAAAAAAGATCTTCACGACCAAGATAATCATGATGGTGTAATCACTCACCTAGAGCCAGACATCCTGGAATGTGAAGTCAAGTGGGCCTTAGGAAGCACCACTACGAACAAAGCTAGTGGAGGTGATGGAATTCCAGTGCAGTTATTTCAAATGCTGGAAGATGATGCTGTGAACATGCTGCACTCAATATGCCAGCAAATTTGGAAACCTCAGCAGTAGCCACAGGACTGGAAAAGATCAGTTTTCATTCCAATCCCAAAGAAAGGCAATGACAAAGATTGCTCAAACTACCACACAATTGCACTCATCTCACATGCTAGTAAAGTAATGCTCAAAATTCTCCAAGCCAGGCTTCAGCAATACATGAACTGTGAACTTCCAGATGTTCAAGCTGGTTTTAGAAAAGGCAGAGGAACCAGAGATCAAATTGCCAACATCCGCTGGATCATGGAATAAAGCAAGAGAGTTCCAGAAAAACATCTATTTCTGCTTTAGTGACTATGCCAAAGCCTTTGACTATGTGGATCACAATAAACTGTGGAAAATTCTGAAAGAAATGGGACTACCAGACCACCTGACTTGCCTCTTGAGAATCCTATATGCAGGTCAGGAAGCAACAGTTAGAACTGGACATGGAACAACAGACTGGTTCCAAGTAGGAAAAGGAGTGCGTCAAGGCTGTATATTGTCACCCTGCTTATTTAACTTCTATGCAGAGTACATCATGAGAAATGCTGGGCTAGAAGAAGCACAAACTGGAATCAAGATTGCCGGGAGAAATATCAATAACCTCAGATAGGCAGATGACACCACCCTTATGGCAGAAAGCGAAGAGGAACTCAAAAGCCTCTTGATGAAAGTGAAAGAGGAGAGTGAAAAAGTTGGCTTAAAGCTCAACATTCAGAAAATGAAGATCATGGCATCTGGTCCCATCACTTCATGGGAAATAGATGGGGAAACAGTGGAAACAGTGTCAGACTTTATCTTTTTGGGGGCTCCAAAATCACTGCAGATGGTGACTGCAGCCATGAAAATAAAAGACGCTTACTCCTGGAAGGAAAGTTATGACCAACCTAGATAGCATATTCAAAAGCAGAGATATTACTTTGCCAACAAAGGTCCGTCCTGTCAAGGCTATGGTTTTTCCTGTGGTCATGTATGGATGTGAGATTTGGACTGTGAAGAAAGCTGAGCACTGTAGAATTGATGCTTTTGAACTGTGTTGTTGGAGAAGACTCTTGGGAGTCCCTTGGACTGTAAGAAGATCCAACCAGTCCATTGTAAAGGTGGTAAGTCCTAGGTGTTCTTTGGAAGAACTGATGCTAAAGCTGAAACTCCAATACTTTGGCTACTTCATGAGACGAGTTGACTCATTGGAAAAGACTCTGATGCTGGCAGGGATTGGGGGCAGGAGGAGAAGGGGGCGACAGAGGATGAGATGGCTTGATGGCATCAGTGACTTGATGGACGTGAGTCTGAGTGAACTCTGGGAGTTGGTGATGGACAGGGAGTCCCGGCATGCCGCAATTAACGGGGTTGCAAAGAGTCAGACATGACTGAGCCACTTAACTGAGCTGAACTGAAAGAAGGCTTCCCTGTTTGCTCTGCTGGAAAAGGATCTGCCTGCAATGCAGTAGATGCTGGTTCGATTTCTGGGGCTGGAAGATCCCCTGGAGAAGGGAAGGGCTACCCACGCCAGTATTCTTGCCTGCAGAATTCCACGGACTATATAGTTCACGGGGTTACAAAGAGTCAAACACGACTGATTGACTTTCACTAAAGTTATATTAATCTACAAGTTAGTTCTGCCCACATAACACAAGCTCCTTAAAGGCAGGGTTTGTGTATGTATGTGTATACATTTGTTGAATAAAATAAGTGAATGAATGAACAAACAAATGAGTGTGGGCAAGAAACTCATTTCCTGGGTAGAAATATTCTTAATTAAATACTGAAAGAGCAGTGCAGCACTAGTGGGAAGGTAGGCAACGCAGGAAATTTAACGGCTACTTAACCTCAGTTTGTATTGGGGAAGGTCAAATGATTTTTCTCAGATGTGGTAAAGGGACAAAATGAGTAGGTGTTTATATGGAGCCCAGAATAGATTGTGAGAAGATGTTTTCTGTACTTTTTGGAGTCCCTGCTCCGCTCTACCTGGCCTCTACGTTTTCATCACAGAGTGCCCTCAGGCTGCACTCTGAATCCACACCCTTGCATCTATATCCATCTCTGACATTACAGTGTTCAAATCATCCTTCTCTATATGCTGCCCCACTGAAAGCACTTATCATAGTAAGAAAACACCTTAACACCAAAACAGCATATAGATGCGCTTGCGTTAGTTGCTCAGTCGTGTCCGACTCTTTGCAACCCCATGGACTGTAGCCCACCAGGATTCTCTGTCCATGAGATTATCCAGGCAAGAATATTGGAGTGGATTGTCATTCCTTTCTCCAGAGGAACTGCTCGACCTAAGGACTGGGCCCTGGTCTCCTGCATTGCAGGCAGATTCTTTACCATTGGAGCTACAAGGAAGTCCTTATAGGTGTGCTTATGAATACTCATTTCCTCTTTCCCTTCCACCCTATTTATTTATTCAGCTTAAATTTGAACTGATAATAGCACCCATTGGTGAGAGTAACTTGGGTTTTTATTCATGGTATATCTAAAATCACACTACATAAGCAGCTCCTCAAAGAAATATTCTGAAAGAGAATTCCTAAAACCCCAGTTTCTATCACTTCCAAAGATATTACTCTCCGTTTAGAATATATCTTCTATCTACCTCCTGGGTTCTATACCTGGCTCTATTATTGTGCACTTTTGTAAACTTAGGTAAGTAAAAATTCTTATTCTACCAATTGCTGGGAGTTACTCAGCCTTAAATCAAGCAAGTAATTCTCTAAGCCTTAGAATCTGATTCTCAACACACTCTAATCTTGTTAGCTACTCTAGTAGGATGGAATGTAAAAAAAGACAAAGTAAAACAAAAGTTGGCTCATTGTTTCATGGGTGATGATTGTCTCTCCTTTGCCTTTTGAATTTAACTGATTAGTTGATCTACTGAAAGAGTGTTCAAAAGGGATGTAAGACAATGATTTTTTCCTTAGGTTTCCCCAACCCTGTCTCCTGCTGATCCCCAAAATATTACTCTAGCTTCTTTTATCTCTAAAAATGCCTCGACTAAATTGTCAATTTTGAAGGCTCCTGTCTAAATCAGCTAAATTGTTTATGAACAATAACATTTCACTGTCAGTTGCTTACAAAACATGGTTGTCAGGTCATGAAACTTGATAATCTGTTCATATAATGACATATATTCTGGGGATATGCTACAAAAGAATAATTTGAATAAAAATGCAATTTTAACTCTTATCATAATTTCAACATCCTTGACTGCCTAGAGAATGTGTCTTGTCTTCTGAATCACAAATTAAACTGAACTGAGGATTTTGTTAAGTAACATTGCCTGTGAAACAGATTAGTCTATAACAAGAGAAATAGTAAAAAGGTAAAGACAAAATATTAAGAAAACCAGTTGTCATATATTTACAAATTAAATAGCTATTTAGCATAATTATTTGATAAATAAAGTTATGAGAATTATGTAGGACAACTTCCTGCTAGAAACTATTGAGGAAATAACAGACCAAATGGGATGCCAGATTTAGAGGCTCATGAATGAACTGCAAGACAACTGATCTTCTGTGGCATATTTCTGTACTGCAGAGGAGTCAGAGTGAAGAATGGTTCATAAATGAAACATTTACAAATGTAACCCATGCCAACAGCAGCATGGCTTCAGTATATAGAAAAGAATGACAGACGGAAGCTTTATTGTTAGCAGAAAAAAATAAAAGAAAAAAAAAAAACCTGGTATTGTAATCATTACCCTGTTGGGAGGCAAATTATTAAGTGACATCGTTATAGTGTTTATCAACAGGATCCTGTTGATAAATAAATGCAATAGAAATGATAACGAAATTTTAACATTTAGGCAAATGGAGAATACTTTATTCAACATAGGTTTTCCAAGTATAATTAAGCAAAAGAAAGCATGCTTTCATAAGACATCTATCAGTTTCAATTTATTGTTTAATCGACACAAACTAGGGTAAGAAATGTAAAATGGTAAGAAACTCTTGGTGAATTCATCAGAATTCAAAGACCATCTTCAGCATTCATGGCTGAGAAGCCCAATTTTTATTATTCTGAGTGATCATAGTTTTGAAGACTAAATCCTGCTAATCAGACATACAGGAGACTAATTTATAAATGAGATGGACTATTTATTCACTGATGATTTATCTCCTCAGGGAATCTCTCTCTCTCTGCAGGTAAGTATATCAAGAGACCAAATTATAAATCAAAGACTCCTTGGAAACTACTAAATTATCAGAAAAGGGTAACTCTGTTTTACTTTTTTAAATATGTTTATTTCAACTTAGAAAAAAAAATCTACCATTATAAAGCTCTTGAATGGTGTTGAAAAACAAACAGAAACAACAAAAAGTTTTCTACTTAGTTTTTCATATACAACAACTTTGGAATTTCGAACACTATGTACAAGGCATATACAGTTTCCATAGTTCAGTTCAGTTCAGTCGCTCAATTGGGCCCAACACTTTGCGACCTCATGGACTGCAACATGCTAGGCTTCCCTGTCCATCACCAACTCCCAGAGCTCACTCAAACTCATGTCCGTGGGGATGGTATACCATCCAACCATCTCATTCTCTGTTGTCCCCTTCTCCTCTGGCCTCAATCTTGCCCAGCATCAGGGTCATTTCCAATAAGTCAGTTTTTTTTGCATCAGGTGGCCAAACTTTGGAGTTTCAGCTTAGGCATCAGTCCGTCCAAAGAATATTCAGGACAGATTTTCTTTAGGATTGACTGGTTTCATCTCCTTAAAGTCCAAAGGATGCTCAAGAGTCTTCTTCAACACCACAGTTCAAAACCATCATTTCTTCAGCATTCAACCTTCTTTACAGTCCAACTCTCACATCCATACATGACTACTGGAAAAACCATAACTTTGATTACACAGACTTTTGTTAGCAAAGTAATGTCTCTCCTTTTTAATATGCTGTCTAGGTTTGTCATAGCTTTTCTGCCAAGAAGCAAGTGTCTTTTAATTTCATGGCTAGTCACCATCTGCAGTGATTTTGGAGCCCAAGAAACTAAAGTCTCTCACTGCTTCCATTGTTTCCCCATCTTTTAGGCATGAAGTCTTGAAACTGGATAACATGATCTTTGTTTTTTGAATGTTGAGTTTTAAGCCAGCTTTTTCACTCTCCTCTTTCACTTTCATCAAGAGACTCTTTAATTCCTCTTTGCTTTCTGTCATAAGAGTGGTGTCATCTGAATATCTGATGTTATTGATAATTCTTCCAGCTATCTTGATCCCAGCTTGAGCTTAATCTAGCCCATCATTTGGCATGATGTACTCTGCATGTAAGTTAAATAAACAGAGTGACAATATAAAGACTTGATATACTCTCTTCCCAATTTGGAGTCAGTTTGTTGTTCAATGTACAGTTCTAACTGTTGTTTCTTGACCTCCACACAGGTTTCTCAGGAGACAGGTAAGATACTGCGATGTTCCCATCTCTTAAAGAATTTTCCACAGTTGGTTGTGATCCACACAGTCAAAGACTTTGGTGAAGTCAACAAAGTAGAAGTATATATTTTTCTGGAGCTCTCTTGCTTTTTCTATGACCCAACAGATGACAGCAATTTGATCTTTGGTTCCTCTGCCTTTTCTAAATCCAGTTTAAACATCTGGAAGTTCATGGTTCATATACTGCTGAAGCCTGGCTTGGAGAATTTTGAGCACTATTTTGCTAGCACATGAGATGAGTACAATTGTGCAATAGTTTGAGCATTCTTTGGCATTGCCTTTCTTTGGGATTGGAATGTAAACTGACCTTTCCAGTTCTGTGGCCACTGCTGCCTTTTCCAAATTTGCTGGCATACTGAGTGCAGCACTTTCACAGCATCATCTTTCAGGATTTGAAATAGCTCAACTAGAATTCCATCACCTCCACTAGCTTTGTTCACAGTGATGCTTTCTAAGGCCCACTTGACTTCACATTCCAGGATGTCTGGTTCTAGAAGAGTGATCACACCATAGTGATTATCTGGGTGGTGAAGATATTTTTTTGTACAGTTCTTCTGTGTATTCTTGCCACCTCTTCTTAATATCTTCTGCTTCTGTTAGGTCCATACCATTTCTGTCCTTTATTGTGCCCATCTTTGAATGAAATATTCTCTTGGTATCTCTAATTTTCTTGAAGAGATCTCTAGTCTTTCCCATTCTATTGCTTTTTTCTATTTCTTTGCATTGATCACTGAAGAAGGCTTTCTTATATCTGTGCTATTCTTTGGAACTCTGCATTTAGATGGATATATCTTTCCTTTTGTCTTTGCCTTTAGCTGCTCTTCTTATCTCAGCTATTTGTAAGGCCTTTTCAGACAACCGTTTTGCCTTTTCGCATTTCCTTTTCTTGGGAATGGTCTTGATCTCTGTCTCCTATATAATGTCACGAACCTCTATCCATAGTTTTTCAGGCACTCTGTCTTTCAGATCTAATCCCTTGAATCTATTTGTCACTTCCACTGTATAATCGTTAGGGATTTTATTTAGGTCATACCTGAATGGTCTAGTGATTTCCATACTTTCTTCATGTAATTCTGAATTTTGCAATAAGGAGTTCATGATCCTAGGCACAGTCAGCTAATCTCAACAATACTTTACTCTTTCCAGGCTGCTTCTTTGGAACAAGTCTCTATTGATAGAACTACACTCTAAGCACAGAGGAGGGAGTGAGGGGCCTCTCATTGCCTGGATCCAGCTCTCAGGTCAACTAGTATTCATATCTTCTCAATTACCTCCTTCAACACTCCTCAATCTTAGCATGACTACACCTGAGCTCATTATCTTCCCACGACCAAGTACCACCTTCTGATTTCCCTCTTTCAGCTACTGGTATCCAGGATCTGCACAAGTACACAAATTAGGAACCTGTATCTGATCCCTGATTCATTCTCCACTCCCCAGCTATCAGTTTGCACAACAGATATTACAGACAGAATAATGGTCCCGCAAAGTTGTTCATGTTCTAAGCCCAGAAACTTGTGGATATGCTATATTACATGGCAAAGGGAAATTAAGTGCCTAGTCATCTGATCTTAAAATAGGGGACTATCCTATCTCAGATTATCTGAGAAACCCACTGGAGTAACAAGGGTACTTTAAAGTAGAAGAGAGTCAAAGAAAGATGTGACTACAGAAGAAAGGAATGGAGACTTGCAATATTGCTGGCCTTAAGATGGAGGAAGGCAGCCATGAGTCAAGGAAAGTAGAAAGACCTCAGAAGCTGAAAAGGACAAGGAAATAGGTTCTCCCCTAAATCCTCCAAGGGACACAGTCCCACTGACACCTTGATTTTAACTCATGTCAGATTTCTAACCTATAAAACTTTAAGGATAAACTTGTGTGCTTTAAGCCACTATATCTATGGTAATTTGTTACAAGAGCAATAGAAAACTAATATAAAATTTTTTAGATAATAATCAAATCTATCAGTGTTCTATTCCCAACCTCTTTTCTCTCTCAACTGGATAGAGATCCTTGGTCTTGTTCTTTCCATTTAACTTCCACAATGCAGCGTGAGTGATCTGCCTGAATATAAAATCTGAGTTTTCCATTCTCTGTTCAAAATTCCTTAGTGGTTCTCCTTATCACTTAAAAATTTTCTCAAAATATTTTGTTCAAAGGTGTACTCATTTCTTCATACTGACCATTCTAACAGACTCTGAGTATAAAGGTAAATCAAAATAAACATAACCCCTGCCTTCAGGGTGATTATAATCTAATGCAAAAAAGAGAAAATAAACAGAAACTACAAGACAAATATGTAACTACGCATTATACTAAATGCTATGAATCTAATTTGAATTTCAGGCTCATGGAAAGCCTCTAGAAAAGAAAATATGATTATACAGAGTCGAAGTATTCCCTACATTTTTTAAGATTCATGATACAAATTATGTCACAATGATCAGAAAAGACATTAAATAATGATTAGTTTTAACGCAGTGCTTTCCTCATTTTTTGGCACTAGAACCTTTTTCCCATTAAATATATACTCACATTCTAAGGTAAATTTTTCAAGACAACATGGAATGAAAACTATTGCCTTACAAGTTACATACACGTTGACACTTCCTGGCCCTTAAACCATGTTCCTGTCCTACTTCTTCTTGTCCCTCTGCAGTTAACGCAGCTTCACCCTACATTACTTTGATATAATGTTAATCCTTAAACTTACCTTATCCTCTTACCTCTCCAGATTTCATGTTATTCCTTCTTGCCTACAAATAGCTGAGAAAAGAAGAGAAGCTAAGGAAAAGGAGAAAAGGAAAGATAAACGCATTTGAATGCAGAGTTCCAAAGAATGGCAAGGAGAGATAAGAAAGCCTTTCTCAGTGATCAATGTAAAGAAATAGAGGAAAACAATACAATGGGAAAGACTAGAGATCTCTTCAAGAAAATTAGAGATATCAAGGGAACATTTCACTCAAAGATGGGCACAATAAAGGGCAGAAAAGTTATGGACCTAACAGAAGCAGAATATATTAAGAGCTGGCAAGAATACACAGAACCATAAAAAAGGACCTTCATGACCCAGATAACCATGATGGTGTCATCAATCACCTAGAGCCAGACATCCTGGAATGTGAAGTCAAGTGGGCCTTAAGAAGCATCACTACTAACAAAGTTAGTGGAGGTGATGGAATGCCAGTTGAGCTATTTCAAATCCTAAATGATGCTGTGAAAGTGCTGCACTCAATATGCCAGCAAATTTAAGAAACACAGCAGTAGCCACAGGAATGGAAAAGGTGTGTTTTCATTTTAATCCCAAAGAAAGGCAATTCCTAAGAATGTTCACATTACTGCACAATTGCACTCATCTCACAACGCTAACAAGGTAATGCTCAAAATTCTCCAAGCCAGCCTTCAACAGTATGTGAACTGTGAACTTCCAGATGTTCAGGTTGAATTTAGAAAAGTCAGAGAAACCAGAGATTAAATTGCCAACATCTGTTGGGTCATAGAAAAAGCAAAGGAGTCCCAGAAAAACAACTACTTCTGCTTCATTGATTACACCAAAGTTTTTGACTGTGTGGATCATAACAAACTGTGGAAAATTCTTCAAGAGATTGGAATACCAGACCACCTTATCTATCTACTGAGAAATCTCTATATGCAGGTCACGAATCAACAATTAGAAGTGAATATGGAAAAACAGACTGGTTCCAAATTGGGAAAGGAGTACATCAAGGCTGTATATTGTCACTCTGCTTATTTAACTTATATGCAGAGGACATCATGCAAAATGCTGGGATGGATGAGGCACAGTCTGGAATCAAGATTGTCAGGAGAAATATCAATAACTTCAGATATGCAGATGATACCACCCTTATGGCAGAAAGTGAAGAAAAACTAAAGAGCCTCTTGATGAAAGTAAAAGAGGAGAGTGAAGAAGCTGCCTTAAAACTCAGTATTCAAAAAACAAGGATTATAGCATCTGGTCCCATCACTCTATGGCAAATAGATGGGGAAACAGTGGAATAGTAAGATACTTTATTTTCATGGGCTCCAAAATCACTGCAGATGGTAACTTTAGACATGAAATTAAAAGATGCTTGTTCCTTGGAAGAAAAGTTATGACCAACCTAGACAGCACATTAAAAAGCAGAGACATTACTTTTTACTTTTTACATTGTTAACACCAACAAATTCCTCTAGTCAAAGCTATGGTTTTTCCTGTAGTCATGTATGGATGTGAGAGTTGGACCATAAAGAATGTTGAGCGCTGAAGAATTGATGGTTCTGAACTGTGGTGTTGGAGAAGCCTCTTGAGAGTCCCCTGGACTACAAGGAGATCAAACAAGTCAATCCTAAAGAAAATCAGTCCTGGATATTCATTGGAAGGACTGATGCTGAAGCTGAGACTCCAATACTTTGGCCACCTGATGCAAAGAACAGACTCATTTGAAAAGACCCTGATGCTGGGAAAGATTGAAGGCAGGAGAAGGGGACAACAGAGGAGGAGATGGTTAGTTTCATCACCGACGCGATGGACATAAGTTTGAGCAAGCTCCGGGAGTTGGTGATGGACAGGGAAGCCTGGTGTGTTGCAGTCCATTGGGTCACAGAGTCTGACATGACTGAGTGACTAAAATGAACTGAGTTGAACTTCCTGCTTGGAATACTCCTGTTCTTTTGGTCCCATAAAATGATTCCTAGTCATCACTTACAGTTTAACCTAAATGTTATCTCTTCCATAATTTACCCCCATAAGATGAAGACGCTCTTTTTCCCATATCCTATTGAAATTTTCACATACTTCATCTACAGTAATTATCTTACTTTATTTTACCACACAGTATGTATTTCTTTGTATAACTGTTCTTCCATAGACTCTAAATTCCTTGAAGGCCAGAATTGTGTATTTTAATCTTCACAGTCTTCCTCAAGGTTACTTTTAAAAAAGAGAGCAACTGAATAGAACAAAATGAAAATCAACAGATGAGGAATTTAGAATAACTAAATAAAATAACTCTGCAGTTATTAAAGGCTCAAAATGTCAATAAAAATAGATAATTCAAAACATGCAAAAGATATAGTAAACTTTCATTATCTGCAAAGTACTGAGAAGAGTACATTGAGGAGGGAGTAATTAAGGTCTGTGATTATAAATCCAGTGTTTCAAAAGCAATATGTAATTAAAAAACTTTGCATTAAAGATCTAAATGTAAGATCAGAAACTATAAAACTCCTAGAGGAGAACATAGGCAAAACACTCTCAGACATAAATCACAGCAGGATCCTCTATGATCCACCTCCCAGAATGCTGGAAATAAAAGCAAAAATAAACAAATGGGATCTAATTAAAATTAAAAGCTTCTGCACAACAAAGGAAAATATAAGCAAGGTGAAAAGACAGCCTTCTGAATGGGAGAAAATAATAGCTAATGAAGCAACTGACAAACAACTAATCTCAAAAATATATAAGCAACTTCTGCAGCTCAACTCCAGAAAAATAAACGACCCTATCAAAAAATGGGCCAAAGAACTAAATAGACATTTCTCCAAAGAAGACATACGGATGGCTAACAAACACATGAAAAGATGCTCAACATCACTCATTATTAGAGAAATGCAAATCAAAACCACAATGAGGTACCACTTCACACCAGTCAGAATGGCTGCGATCCAAAAATCTGCAAGCAATAAATGCTGGAGAGGGTGTGGAGAAAAGGGAACCCTCCTACACTGTTGGTGGGAATGCAAACTAGTACAGCCACTATGGAGAACAGTGTGGAGATTCCTTAAAAAATTGCAAATAGAACTCCCTTATGACCCAGCAATCCCACTTCTGGGCATACACACCGAGGAAACCAGAATTGAAAGAGACACATGTACCCCAATGTTCATCGCAGCACTGTTTATAATAGCCAGGACATGGAAACAACCTAGATGTCCATCAGCAGATGAATGGATAAGAAAGCTGTGGTACATATACACAATGGAGTATTACTCAGCCGTTAAAAAGAATTCATTTGAATCAGTTCTGATGAGATGGATGAAACTGGAGCCGATTATACAGAGTGAAGTAAGCCAGAAAGAAAAACACCAATACAGTATACTAACACATATATATGGAATTTAGGAAGATGGCAATGACGACCCTGTATGCAAGACAGGGAAAGAGACACAGATGTGTATAACGGACTTTTGGACTCAGAGGGAGAGGGAGAGGGTGGGATGATTTGGGAGAATGACATTCTAACATGTATACTATCATGTGAATTGAATCGCCAGTCTATGTCTGACGCAGGATGCAGCATGCTTGGGGCTGGTGCATGGGGATGACCCAGAAAGATGTTATGGGGAGGGCGGTGGGTGGGGGGTTAATGTTTGGGAATGCATGTAAGAATTAAAGATTTTAAAATGTAAAAAATAAAAAACTAAAAAAAACAAAAAAAACAAAAGGATAAAAAATAAATAAATAAATAAATCAAATTATGTCAAAAGAAATTACTAGAGCAGAGTCAAAACACTGGCAAAGCCACAATAATAATCCTGAAATCCTGATCATGTGGGAAAGAAAAAAACAATACTGAAATGAAATCATTACTGAAGCAAAAGAAATTTCAATGGAAACCTGGTAGGGGAGATTTCATATGACTATCAAATATGTATTATTCATGTATACAATATTAAGTATATTTGAAGCAGCCAGGCATATTTTTTCAGATTTGAAAAAAATCACACACAAACATATGTACATATACACACACATATGTACACAATCTGAAAGAATACACTTAAATATAAGAAAAAATATATACCTATAAACAAGGAGAACCATCTACTCAAAATACATCCATTGGTGCTTTTGACAAAGGAAACAGTCGATGTATTATGGCCACGGAAGCTGGAGAATGGTTAAGGAAAGGAACATACAGAGGTGGTAACAACATCTCTGAAGTTAAACGCAGGGACCCTACTGATTGGTCACTTTCATCTTGAAGTGACCAGAATGATAGCTTTTATTGAGCCCTCTTTCGTTGGGTTTGCATAAATTGTCAAACTTTCAGCAAAGTTGCTTCATTAGGCACTATATATACTGAAACCTCAGAAAATATGAAAATATTAACAATTCTTCATGACTATTATTGCTCTGCTACATAGCTATAGTTTTGATCATGTGCCTTTGTACCTTAGAGGAGCAAACTGTGAATTGAGGTAAGTCTGGAAACCCATATATAATCAAGATTTCATACAGTTACTGGGGAAAAAGTCCTCTCTTTTCCATGCAGGGGAGCCGAACTGACAATAATCAGCAATATTTATGTTACTTTGACCATGAGGTCAGTGGTAAGTGTCTCACATACCTTGTATTTATTGTAAGGGCAATGATATCCTAGTCATTTTGTTAACAGAAAAATGTATGACATATTAAAAGAGTTTTAACTAAAGGATACCACAACACACCTATTAAATAATAGTTCTGTCTAAAGCCCCAATCCTAGTAAAGGAAGCTCCTGATATGAGATACACTGAAGACACAGTCATTAGCCTCCTCTTCACCTTTGTCAACCCTCTATTTAGTACTCAGTAAACCTAAGAACGTCTTGAGACACTCAAGTCAATAAAGAACAGAGGGAAATAGGCTGATGGATAGCAAATTATTTGCATTAGGAAATATAAGTTGAGATGAACAAATAAATTTAAATTCTAAACTTCATAAAATCTTTAAAAATAGGATAGTTGAGAACTTTTAGGAAACTAACCCAAACTTACGAAACTGGGTGACTCAAGGAGAGAATTTTTAATTCACCCTGTTCAGAAGCCTACATTTCAATAAACATTTTCTTGATACAGTATTGGACTCATGTTGCTAAGAAATGAAATTTCTGTTTTTCGCTAGAAGATTAATAATCCAACTGCTTTAAGCCAACTCCAGAATGTTACATATTATAATGAATTGCTCCTATCATAAGATCATCAATAATGATGAAACTAAGCTAAGCAACTGGTCAATTTAAAAACAAAACAAATGCAAACTTGCTCACTAAGGCTTTCTTTACTTACTTACTCCTCCTGAAGATGGTATTTACACTAGCATTACCTAAATTCAATAAAAATTCTTCCTTTCATATGACTGAATCAATCTGAAAGCATGATTCAGTTCTCAACCCCACTAATGATGGTGCATGGGTTATGAGAACACAGTGGAAAAAAAAAAAAAAACAACTTTATTTCATGTTGCTTTTATTCCAAAAACTGGTTTTAAACTCAATTAACAATTTTTCTATCTTTAAGATTCCTAAACAAGGAAACAAAGAAATGTATATTCTTAGTGATTAATTTGAGAGCTGAGAAAATCTCAATTGAGAATTGAGATAAAAATAAGCATAGTCAGTGTGCTAGTGCCTCCAGTGAGCAGGAAACTTTTATTCTAGACTAATACTTACTTTTTCCCAGTGTGTCCTATGCATTACATATTCATAAGAACACCCAGTAGTTTATAGTAAAACAATAAGATAATGTTTAAATCACTATTATAACCAAATCAAATAATTGTAGTTTTATCAGTAAATTTTTGGACTAGCAACGATTAGCTATCTCAATAAAAATTCTCAGCAACTCTCAAGACATCACCGTCAAACATCTGTGTCCCAACAGCATCATTCATGTCTCAAGACTTTTTTTTCAGCACTACATCCCTTAAACTTAGGGCTCCAGGCATTATTTAATTTATCTCATGTCCCCTAAAATATCAAACTCTTTGGAGCTTCTCACAAACTAATTTCTTCTCATCTTGGTAACTACCTTCCCGTAGTCTCAGTTTATATGACAGCTCTTGTTGGAAGCCTCTTCTGGTATTTTTAATCCAATGGTAGGAATGTTTCACGTATGAATCTCCTTAGAATAATGCAAGTCCCATAGCAAAGAAGCATAATTTTACTGAAACTATTCTATCATTTACCTGCCAGAGGAGGCTAAGTTTTCTATATTTAGGGACCTTAGTCACCCTGTTCATCAACCTTTTTCTAGGACCTAGCACCATGACTTATCAGAAGACTATCAAAGAGTTCAGATGAGAAATAATGGTAGTGGTGACATAAACAATTCTCCCAACTGATCAAAACCACAGTGAACTATCCCTCCCTTAAATACGTTTAGTAGTCCAGCTAATTTTTGTTTCTCATTGAATACTTTTCATATGTAAGTTTATATTATTTATAGATAACTTCATATTACAGGTAAGGAACATGGGACCCCCAAAAATTGAAGATTCATGAAAAACCACTCAGGTAGTGAGTGCTACCATTAGATTAGCATCCATGTCTCTCACCACTGATTTTATACTATATCATAAAATTTCATTTTCATAACTAACATTCATTCTTCTAGAGGGCAACAAGGTATATATCTCCTGTTACTAGGTCACTCCTATTATTATGTCACATAGTAGTTAAGGAAGTATTTGATTATATTAAATAATTATTTTTTAATTGAAAGAATTAGACTTTCATTTTATTTATATATTTTATGTATTCATTCATTTGATTAATTTTATGTAAATTTAAATTGCCTGTCACTCTCCTTCAAAAGAAATATCTGTGAACTATTTTTGATTTATTTTTAATTGGAGGATAATTGCTTTACAACATTGTGTCAGTTTCTGCCATATGTTAACATGAATCAGCCATAGATATACATATGTCTCCTCCCTCTTGAACCTCCCTCCCACTTCTCACTCCATCCCATCCGTCTAGGTTGTCGGAAAGCACCAGGTTTGACCTCCCTGCATCATATAGCAAATTCCCACTGGTTATCTATTTTACATATGTTAATATACATGTTTCAATATTACTCTTTGAATTTGTCCCTCCCTCTCCTTCCCCCACTGTGCCCACAATTCTGTTCTCTGTTTCTGCATCTCCATTCAGTTCAGTTCAGTTCAGTTCAGTTCAGTCGCTCAGTCATGTCTGACTCTTTGCCACCCCATGAATCACAGCACGCCAGGCCTCCCTGTCCATCACCAACTCCCGGAGTTTACCCAAACTCATGTGCATCGAGTTGGTGATGCCATCCAGCCATCTCATCCTCTTTTGTCCCCTTCTCCTGCCCCCAATCCCTCACAGCATCAGAGTCTTTTCCAATGAGTCAACTCTTCGCATCAGGTGGCCAAAGTATTGGAGTTTCAGCTTTAGCATCAGTCCTTCCAATGAATACCCATTGCTGTCCTGCAAATAGGTTTATCAGTACCATCTTTTTATATTCCATATATATGCAATAATATACGATATTTGGTTTTCTCTTTCTGACTTACTTTATATAAAATGCTTTAGGTTTGTCTACCTCATTGTAACTGACTCAAATGCATTCCTTTTTATGGTTACATCATATTCCATTGTATATATGTACTACAGCTTCTTTATCCATTTATCTATCAATGAAAATCTAGGTTGCTTCCATTGTAAATAGTGCTGCAGTGAACACTAGGGTATATGTGTCTCTTTCAATTATGGTTTCCTCAGGATATATGCCCAGTAGTGGGATTGCTGGGTTATATGTTAGTTTTATTTCTAGTTTTTTAAGGACTCCCCATTCTGTGCTGCATAGTAGCTGCATCAATTTACATTTCCACCAAAAATGCAAAAGGGTTCCCTTTTCTCCACAGCCTCTCCATTATTTACCGCTTGTAGATTTTTTGATGATGGCTATTCTGACCAGTGTAATACCTCACTGTAGTTTTGACTTGAATTTCTCTAATAATAAGCAAGGCTAAGCATCTTTTCATGTGTTTATTAGCCATGTGTATGTCTTCTTTGGAGAAATGTTTGTTTAGGTCTATTGCCTACTTTTTGATTGGGTTGTTTTTCTGATATTGGGCTACATAAGCTGCTTGTATAATTTGGAGATTAATCCTTTGTCAGTTGTTTCACTTGCTATTATTTTCTCCCATTCTGAAGGTTGTGTCTTCACCTTTTTAGTTTCCTTTGCTGTGCAAAAGATTTTAAGTTTAATTAGGTCCCACTTGTTTATTTTCGTTTTACCATCCTCCAAAGAAATCTTGGGCAGGTATATTATTTGCCAGGTCTTCTCAGTCATAATGTTACATATTTCAAACATTTTAAATGTTAGTTAAAGAAAATAACCAAAACTCAAAATTCATACAAGTTTGCACTTCTCCATTAATTTGATTTTGCTTAAGGCCTGGAAGCATGCAGTGTTGAAGGAATGTGTAGATTTAGATTCTCTTCATAATCCATCACTCACTAGCTATTATTTCTGACTCACAGAGTCAGGCTGAAGGATTAAGTAGAAATGGGTACAGTTTTTCATGACTAGTTTAGTCATGATCTGGCTTTGGAGCTCTCTGGGGCTGGAAGATGCTTAAAGATAACGTTACCTTATGTGATCACTTTAAGGAAATTATCCTGATGGTAAATTCCAATTCTGAAGAAAATAGTGTCTCTTCCAATTAATTATTTTCAACTTCCTCCTCAGCTGCTAGATTATGTCATCTCACTAGGAAACCTTTTAAAAATTTGAGGCAGCACTCTTTCTAAAGTTTTCCAGGACAATTCCTTTCTTAATGGTCCATGTTTAGGATATGGAACTGCATGTGTTTGACCCCTACACACTAGTTTATAGAGTTCCCTCCTAGTACAGTCCTGTATCTGCCTCTGCTCTCCTATCTCAGGCCACTTAGTCACTGATTCATTATAGCAAACACATATTAACATCAGAGTTGTCTGTTTAATGTCCCCTGCACTAAAGCATCCCTTTTACATGGCGAAATGCCATTACTTCCAATTTCCCCAAACTTAAAAGAGTTGAAATTGATCATATCTAATGACAAAAAGATTGGTTTTTAATAATGTCTAAATATCAGCTGCAAATGGGATGGTTTGTCCATACCTCACTATAGTACAGATAGGTATTAGTAACTATGTATTGTTCTTGGCTTTGAAATTTCAACTGATTTTATGAGTCTCTTTAAAATTCTATATTTTAATTCACTAACTTTATTTAACATTTGTTGATTGATTCCGATGAGTCAAACCCTTAGTTAAGCATGTTCTACATGCATTATCTTATTTGTCATTTATTTTACATCTTTTTAAAAGTTTTTATTATTACCTTCACTTGAAGAGTTAAGAAAGCAAAGTGCTAAAGAGGTAAAGAAACAAATGCACTCCAGGAAGGAAAGCTGATAAGTGGTACAAGCATTTGAATTCAATGCCAGCTGGTCTCACGTTAAAGCCCAAGTACCTAACATTATGCTAAGATCTATCTGATCTTGTGAAGGACAAGAGAACAGGAAAGTTTAAGAGACAGGAAAATAGAGCAGCTTGTCGTACAAAAAGAGTGAAAGAGAGAAAAGATTTCTAAAATATGATAGGTATTTTATAGGTATATTTGAGAGGTATCCTGAAAACTCTGTTTTTCTGATTAAAGGATTCTAATAAGCAGCTATAAGAAACAGCAAGACATAAAAGTTTATATTATTTTATATGGATTTTTTCTAACATAAAACCAACAAAATAATTGCCTTAATATATATTTAGAATCTTAGAAATAAAGTATAACAAATTTTGATTTTAAATTTAATTGATTTTTTATAAGAGTTCCATCTTCTGCCTAATCTCACACAGTGTGAAATGAATAAATACTGAACCAGAGTCATCCGCATTTCTATTGCACAATAAAATATTTAAGCTGGTACTTTTAAAAACATTTATCTTTGAATTTTATAATACTTCTCACCTAATCTGAGTAACTGGACCATGTTAATGAACAAATCTTATCAAAGAAGGCTATGGACATTTGCATTTGGCCAACAGTTTCTGAATTTAAGCCTGCTGGGTAGCTAAACTTCACATATTATTTACTTCAGCTTTGAAACAGCTCTAATTTTTGATAAGCATATATTTCCCTCAGGAAAATTCCATTTTTTTTCAACTTCTCCTGGGAAAAGTAGTTACTGTTTGTTGTGTATTCAGAAAGCAAAATTACAGCTATGTTGCTTAAGGATGTCTGAATGTCAATATTTTCATATTTGTCTAAGCAGGATTAGTAATCTTGGAAATTTGTATAAGAAGAATAACCATAAAGCGATTCATTTGTTTCAAAGAAAACAAAAATCTGGGTTAAAATACACCTTATTTTATGGATGTAAACATGGCTGATTTATTTCATCTCAAGAAACTCTTAAACACTCATTTAAAGACCCCTTAAATATTATATAGCATGGCAAAGTACATCAAATGTTTAAATAAAGCCTTTAATACATTAAATATTTTTATAATTTTATTTTGACATATGCTTAGGAAAAAAATGGACTTGGCCACATTTTTATTAAGGTAGAAATATTAAACACAATTTAAATCTTAATCTAGGATCATTATTACTGATTTAGAATTTTAATAGACATTAGTAGAATTTCACTGGGAAAAAAGCATATTAAAACCCTATAGGAAAATCTGACTTGCAACACAAATTTAATGAAATATACATATACTACATATACCTAAGAATGTTCATCCATATACATGCAAACATAAAACCATCTTGCAAAGTGAGAAATCCATGCGGAATTTATGAATACATTTCCCACTGCTAATTGGACTCTAAATGACTTTTTATGCTAAGTTCAGGAAAACTGCGAGAATTACAAAAAATATCTGAACCAAATTTCCCATCTTCTTAATACTCATTGGGTAGAGTGACTAGCTAATAAGCAATTAATAATGTGCACTGAAGGAATAAACAAGAATATTTTAACTATCACTACAGTTCAGTCACTCAGTCGTGTCCAACTCTTTGCGACCCCATGAATCACAGCACGCCAGGCATCCTTATCCATCACCAACTCCCGGAGTTCACCCAGACTCATGTCCATTAAGTCAGTGATGCCATCCAGCCATCTCATCCTCTGTCATCCCCTTCTCCTCCTGCCCTCAAGTCCTCCCAGCATCAGAGTCTTTTCCAATGAGTCAACTCTTCGCATGAGGTGGCCAAAGAACTGGAGTTTCAGCTTTAGCATGATTCCTTTCAAAGAAATCCCAGGGCTGATCTCCTTCAGAATGGACTGGTTGGATCTCCTTGCAGTCCAAGGGACTCTCAAGAGTCTTCTCCAACACCACAGTTCAAAACCATCAATTCTTTGGCACTCAGCCTTCTTCACAGTCCAACTCTCACATCCATACATGACCACTGGAAAACCTATGGCCTTGACTAGACGGACCTTAGTCGACAAAGCAGTCTCTGCTTTTGAATATACTATCTAGGTTGGTCATAACTTTTCTTCCAAGAAGTAAGTGTCTTTTAATTTCATGGCTGCAGTCACCATCTGCAGTGATTTTGGAGCCCAAAAAGATAAAGTCTGACACTGTTTCCACTGTTTCCCCATCTATTTCCCATGAAGTGATGGGACCAGATGCCATGATCTTCGTTTTCTGAATGTTGAGCTTTAAGTCCACTTTTTCACTCTCCTCTTTCACTTTCATCAAGAGGCTTTTTAGTTCCTCTTCCCTTTCTGCCATAAGGGTGGTGTCATCTGCTATCTGAGGTTATTGATATTTCTCCTGGCAAACTTGATTCCAGCTTGTGTTTCTTCCAGTCCAGCATTTCTCATGATGCACTCTGCATAGAAGTTAAATAAGCAGGGTGACAATATACAGCCTTGACACACTCCTTTTCCTATTTGGAACCAGTCTGTTGTTCCATGTCCAGTTCTAACTGTTGCTTCCTGACCTGCATACAGATTTCTCAAGAGGCAGGTCAGATGGTCTGGGATTCCCATCTCTTTCAGAATTTTCCACAGTTTATTGTGATCCACACAGTCAAAGGCTTTGGCATAATCAATAAAGCAGAAGCAGATGTTTTTCTAGAACTCTCTTGCTTTTGCCATGATCCAGCGGATGTAGGCAATTTGATCTCTGGTTCCTCTGCCTTTTCTAAAACCAGCTTGAACATCTGGAAGTTCATGGTTCATGTATTGCTGAAGCCTGGCATGGAGAATTTTGAGCATTACTTTACTAGCATGTGAGATGAGTGCCATTGTGCGGTAGTTTGAGCATTCTTTGGCATTGTGTTCTTTGGAATTGGAAAGAAAACTGACCTTTTCCAGTCTTGTGGCCACTGCTGAGTTTTCCAAACTTGCTGGCATATTGAGTGCAGCACTTTCACAGCATCATCTTTCAGGATGTGAAACAGCTCAACTGGAATTCCATCACCTCCACTAGCTTTGTTTGTAGTGACGCTTTCTAAGGCCCACTTGACTTCACATTCCAGGATGTCTGGCTCTAGAGGAGTGATCACACCATCGTGATTATCTGGGTGGTGAAGATTTTTTTTGTACAGTTCTTCTGTGTATTCTTGCCACCTCTTCTTAATATCTTCTGCTTCTGTTAGGCCCCTACTATTTCTGTCCTTTATTGAGCCCATCTTTGCATGAAATTTTCCCTTGGTATCTCTAATTTTCTTGAAGAGATCTCTAGTCTTTCCCATTCTGTTATTTTCCTGTTTTTCTTTGCTACCTACCCCTATATTACTTGCTTAAGCCAAATCGTGAGTGATTTACAATGACTTCACTATATATATCTTTGGGACAATATTGTATTTTGGCTTCCTTTAATATTATACAGTTTCTAAATATCCAAAAATGAATATTTTGTTTTCTTGTAATTTACCTCCAATCTCCTTAGCAAAAATAATTCCTTGTATAATTTTTTTCTTAAAGACTATAATCAAATGTATCATCTCATGGATTATAATTCATACTCCTATATTTCAATCCCTGTATTGGAGAGATCCCATGGAGAAGGGCATGGCAACCCACCCTAGTATTATTGCCTGGAGAATCCTCATGGACAGAGGAGCCCAGTGGGCTAAAGTCCATGGGGTCACAAAGAGTCAGACACGACTGAGTGACTAAGCACAGCACAGCGCATACTTGTATACTTAAGAATGATGTGTTCACTCAGTTCCAGAAAAGTAGGCTTCTTCTTAAGAGCAGAATTACTCTATTTTGCACAACAGTAATAAAAAATATTAGAGTGTGCCTTGATTTCAGGGGACTCCTAAGGGTTCTCTTTTTGTCATCGTATTATTTTGGAAGAGAAAAAGCTTGTCAATCTATGTCTACATTTCATAAATGACTAAAATATTTTATAATTATCTTCCTCCAGAAGCAAGGGTAAGAGGGGTCAGTAAATATAAAAAATTACTGACTATTTAGGATCAGTTTCTAATAATATTTTTAGTTAACAATTCATCGAGAACCAGATCTAATTTTTGTTCATTAATAGGACCCAATCAGAACTATACATCTTTTTAAATTTATAGGCAGTATCAAACACTACTTATATAAGATAAAATCATTGCAGCAAAAATAAACAGACTCTCACTCAGCTGGTTGAGATTTGGGAAAAAGATGAGGTAAATCGGGATTCTGAGATGTACCAGTGAGCATACTCTGATGTACAGGAGCCTGAAGGTACAGCATGCCCTAAGAGAGCTGCAGTGGAATCCAGGAAGAGCTTTTGCTACCAGATAGATGGTGCATAAACCTTAGCACTCTTCCATGTACACTCCCATAACCGCAAGCCAAAAACCAAACATGAAGCCCCAGGAACAGTCTGGATACGGTCTAAAAATTAAGATTATGCCCTTTTCCAACTACAGCTATGGTTGTATGAGTGCTAAGTTGCTTCAGTCATGTCCCAACTCTTTGCAACCCGATGGACTGTGGCTCACCAAGCTCCTCTGTCCATGTGATTCTTCAGGCAATAATGCTGGAGTGGGCTGTCACGTCCTCCTGCAGGGGGTCTTCCCAACCTAGGGATCAAGTCCGTGCCTCTGATGTCCGCTGCATTGGAAGGTGGATGCTTGACCACTAGAGCCACCTGGGAAGCTACGGTAAGAAACAATTGTCTTGCAGAAGGAGATATGAAACTGAAATTGAAAGTTGCTCAGTGGTGTCCCACTCTTTGTGAAACCATGGACTATGCAGTCGATGGAATTCTCTAGGCCAGAATACTGGAGTGGGTAGCCATTCCCTTCTCCAGGGGATCTTCCCAACCCACGAATTGAACTGGGGTCTCCTGCAATGCAGTTGGATTCTTTACCAACTGAAATATCAGGGAAGCCCAGAAAGAGATATGGAATGGAGTAATGGGTGATGAAAACAAGGTTAGAAACAAACACATTTTCTTGCTTGGTATATCATGCCCAATAAAATAGAACTCTATTAGTGTACTTTGTCTTTTGGTTGAAGAAACTGAGATAGCTAGTTGCATTAGTTACAGTTAATTTCTCAAGCTACTAAAGGTGTTGCTGAACATCACCCTTCTACACATCAAGCACATAAAATTATTCAATGATTTAATACTGTTTCACTTTTCCCAAATATAAAAATCAGGATAGAGAATATTTTCTTTTATATCCACAGAAGAAAGTTCTAGGCTTTTCATCTCTTTCCTCTTTTTTTTTTTGCAAGAGCACCGATTTCAAAATGTGACATAAAGACTACCTACATTAGAGTCAACTGGGATATTTGTTAATAAAACATATTTCTGGGCCTCAACTCAAATCTACCAGGAAGACTCTTCTAGGGCAGACATAGGTAATCAGTATCTTTCCTTCCTTTTCTCTTTCTTTTTATATTTATTTTTAGATAATCATCTTGAAGAATTTTTCTGTGCCCTACATTCTGAAAATCACTGTTATGAATCAATGACTTTCAACCTTATTGACTACCCACATTCAATATATACTTTATATTAGGAATGAGTAAATATACAAATGAAGCAAAGTTCATAAAATAACACTTGCCTCTGACATAATTTTATATTTTCTATTCCCTTTATTTTAAAATGCATTTTATTTAATAACCTACTGGAACACAACACACAGTTTGAAAACTACTGTTAAACAGATGTAAGCTTTGTGATTTTATCTACAAGCATCCATTGAGTGGTAACTTTCTAACTTTATAATTTTAATCTCAAATATTAGGAAATCTTGTGGATTTATCACTCATATTTCAAATAGACACTTGAATAAATCATCACTGCTTATACTGAGTTTCGCTTAACCATCCCTGGAATTCACAATATATCCTAGAATTGAAACTGCAAAGTTCTGTATCAGGGAAACAATAGACAGTAAGGATTTCAGTATGTCCGGTTGAACCTGGCCCTTTATAGTAACAAATTCTTTAATCTATGACTTAGTAAGGGTTTATAGAAACATGTTGGGTTTCCCATTCCTAGTAACTCAAATCAAGTAAAAGCTGAGATGGCAGTCAGGAAGTTAGGACAGGCAAAACAAACAGGGACATAAAACAAAAATATCTTTAGTAGTTTATTGAGAGCAATCACCAAGACATCTATCTGGACTGACATCAGCAGAAAGGCATTATCCATGTTACTGATGAGGAGTTTATTTTCATTTCCAGTCAGATACAAGTCTTTGTATTATAACACATGAGCTACACTGCTGAATGAAAGTTAATTGGGCACAGTATGAGACTAACCCTAACAAAACTGCTCAACAAATTAATGTTTCCTTTAAGACCCCAACTTGAATTCTTACAAATTAATTTTATTTGGAGAATTATCACTTACATGTTTTACATGCTGCCATTTAATTATACTGTCTAAAGTGGAGAAACCCATTAATATCTGGGAATCAATTTCTTTCTTTGGTCATAAAATCCACTTTTTAAAAGCCTATCCTTCCTCATTTTAAAAATTCCACTCATTAATTCAAAAATATTTGTCATATTCATTCATTAAATTTTTAGATTCCATATATAAATGAAAACAGTCTTTCTTTGACTTACTTCACTAAGCATAATATACAAGTTCATCCAAAAAATTAAAACAAATGATTATAACAAAACAAACAGACTTACAGATAAAGCACAAACTAGCGAGTTCCAGTAGGAAAAGGGTAGGGGGAGGGGCAAGGCAAGGGAAGAGGATTAAGAGGTACAAAATAAATAAGATACAAGGATATAATATTCAGCACAGGAAATAAGTCAATATTTTATAGTAAATTAAAATGGAGCATAAGCTATAAAAATATCAAATAACTATGCTACACACCTAAAACTAATGTAATATTTTAGATTCACTATACTTCAATTTAAAAAAGAAATTTTAGAAATTTGTCCTTTGTGCTATTTTCTGTGTAAGTGACGGAGAGAGAGTCAAGAATATAACAAATAAAAGCAACTTCAATGAATTTACAGTATATTTTATTCATTTTACCTGCATATGTTTAAAGATGTCTTAATTATCATATGATTTATATCTCATTTAATTATTTGGTCTCACATAGACTGGCTGAACTGGAGATCAGCATCCCTTAGAATATAATTATGCCTGCTAGAATCATCTTGGTTGACTTTTTATTTCAGCTGATGTTCTCCTTTGTTACTGCCTATCTTCATGTTTCTCATGGTCCATACCTCTTCTCTCCAAAGTATATTTGATATTTGTCTCTCAGTAAAATTATCATCAGACTTATCCCTCAATTGCTTATAGAAATTTTTCATTTATTCCTCATGGTAATAGTCAACACTAAAATTTCATCACAAATTTACTGTTCTCTAGTAAGAACTGTGCCACAACTCGGAACTGGCTAATCACATCTCAGATATTACATAAATTTAACCTTAAAAAGTAAATAAACCCATAATAACAAAATAATTTTTAGTATAGAAATAATTCAAGGTTCACAAATAAAGTTACTTTATGATCACTCAGAGTCAGTACATTTAAGAAAATTAATCCCTTAAGTAAAAATTATTTTTCCAAATATCTCAATCTTCTTTTGGACACATTTTTATTATACCTATATAAACTCAATTTGTATGCTCCCGTAAATTGTTCATCATATTTGATAAACCAAAACCAAATCTTTGGGAAGTAAAAACACTGAATGCCAGAGCATAATTAAAGGGTAGCATATATCCAGACTGAAAAGTTATGACCAACCTAGATAGTACATTCAAAAGCAGAGACATTACTTTGCCGACTAAGGTCCGTCTAGTCAAGGCTATGGTTTTTCCAGGGGTCATGTATGGATGTGAGAGTTCAACTGTGAAGAAGGCTGAGCGCCGAAGAATTGATGCTTTTGAACTGTGGTGTTGGAGAAGACTCTTGAGAGTCCCTTGGACTGCAAGGAGATCCAACCAGTCCATTCTGAAGGAGATCAACCCTGGGATTTCTTTGGAAGGAATGGTGCTAAAGCTGAAGCTCCAGTACTTTGGCCACCTCATGCGAAGAGTTGACTCACTGGAAAAGACTCTGATGGTGGGAGGGATTGGGAGCAGGAGGAGAAGGGGACGACAGAGGATGAGATGGCTGGATGGCATCACGGACTCGATGGACGTGAGTCTGAGTGAACTCCAGGAGTTGGTGATGGACAGGGAGGTCTGGCGTGCTACAATTCATGCGGTCACAAAGAGTTGGACACGACTGGAGCGACTGAACTGAACTGAACTGAGTCTCAATTTACGAATGAATAACTGAGAAGGCTAAAGGAGTTATGTATGCCATTCATTTTGGTATCTGGTCACAGAGTCACTTTGGGTAAGCTTAACCACTGGTATGGAGGGTAGACCAAAAGCACTGGTTGTCGATCAAGTTTACAAATACAATTAAGGGCTTAAGCAGTAGAGATTAGAATAAATATAGAAGATTAACCTGACACCAGAATCTTTGTGCAGTGTTAACAAATGATGAGAATTTTCAATTAAGTGAAGGTTATTCTTCCCCTCCAGCCTACAAGGGAAGCATGTCAACATGTGGGATTCAAATGGGTCCAGGTTTAAGTGAGGAAGAATTTATTAGGAAAGAATGATACTGTCCCAAAATACTTTGTGTATTATATATATATATATATTTTATTTAAATAAAGTACATCTATTGAGCAATACCATTTTCTTCTTTAAAAAATATGGAAACGTACAATTTAGAGAAGCAGGAAATAAAAGAAAGAAAATTTCTTATCATTTTAAGTACTGTTATTGTTAAAAACTTTTATCAAGGTGTCACAGAAACAAAGGATGTTCCAGAATATATTCAAAGTGATAATTTACATGCCCTCAAAACAGCCTATATTTGGCTGGCTGTCAGTCCAAGCAATAAGCATCCTTTCTTCCTCACTCTAACAATCCCTTTACTCTGGACACTCACACTCAAATTCCCGTTGCTAGAAAAAGGAGTTCATAATTTCTGCAGGCAAACACCCAACTTCATTACTACCCTTTCTACCTGTTCACTGCCACCTTATTGATAGCTACCTGACAAACATCCTTCTCTTCATAATTAATTAAACTAAACCTGAATTTGTTAAAGAAAGAGTTCTATAAATATTCCTAATCTATGATTTACAATTATTATTTTAATTAACATGAGTTTCAACCAACATATATCATTTAGATATTCACATCTTCACATGCTTTCTAAATAAAATTCCAAAAGATTTTCATTAATGTTCATTTCTATATGAAAGTTAAGCTCTGAGTCCATATTATTACAAGATTAAAATTAGAAACCTCTAAGGCTTGTAGGTAAAATAATAACAACAGTTTGCCCAAGAACATTTTGTCTAACTTCTCCACACTATATTTTCACTAATGAAAATATGAGATCAGTTGACAATCCTGAGTGCTGGCAGCTCTATGATGGTAAGTTGAAAATGACGGGATATATACTGACTAGCACAAAGGGAATCCTACACATAGACAGAGATGCTTAGTGGAAGTCATGAATTCTGGTATGATGAAAGAATTTTTATCTTTAATTGTGGTCCAAATGGAGAACAGATCACTTGAAATTTTCTCATTGCATCAAATTTTAAAGACACTGAGTACAGAATCATAGTAGTTGAAAAACATGAAATATTTTAGAATACACATCTAGAGTAAACAGTTATCCCATGAAAATCATGCCACTCTTAACCAAATATACTAAATAAATAAAGATGTATAAGCTATTTCAATCTGGATGAAGTGATCCTGCTGGTTTTATTTTCTGGGGAATTCTCTAAAAGAGATTTTTTAAGACAGAAAGTAAAATCAGTTAAGGTGTAGTAAGTCCTTAAAGGCTTTAATACCCATCACCATATGTAATGATTAATTACTGATAGCATAAAGTTGAAGTTGCTGATATGTTTTAAAGGACTATGATAATACTCTAATCCTGTTATAAGTGCTAAATAAACAATTACAGGTTAGGGAGTAGAGTATAATTTGCAGGAATCCTAGCCTCTCAGACATAATCCAAAAAGCAGCTATATCACCTTTCATTTCTTCTCTCTGACCCTTCTCTTCTCATACCAATTACAGAACATAAAAGATCAGGAAATGGGCAGCCAAATACCTGTTCTTGGTTTAGTAGACACAAACTTACTTACTGCTGGTATAAACCTTACAAATTCATGCTGATGCCTGAGATGAAGTTGCCCATTTTCCAGTAGGAGATTGATGGTACTTCTTGTTTTCTCATGCTAGAGGACATTCAGAGATGATCTTTTCTTACCTATGACCTCAGATCTGGAATAGTAGCCCTTCCTCAAACGTATTTTCATTTTAAGGAGAAAACTCAGGCTGGATAGAAGGTTGCCTCCAACCAGAGACTCTAAAGAAGGGCAGACATTTGTCTTCTTGGCAGCTATAGCACAGGTGCAACAACCTAAGATTATTCACTGGAATGTTCCATCCCAGGAGGTTTAACCTGGAGTGAGTAATGGTAACAAGAATGGACAGAATTAATTTCAATGGTGGTGGCAAAAGCAGCAGATCCAGGGTTCTACAACATTGCTGCCAATATCTAATACTAAAGTTTCCTATAAAGAAATGCAAATTAATACACTGTCCAGATAACTTTTACCTCAAAATTAGAAATATCAAAAGGCTTCCAGTACACACTTTGGTTAGGTACATCAAAATAGGCTAGGGATGTTGTAGAAAGAAAACTCCAGAAGCACAATGGCCTCCACTCTGGTCTTAGAAGGAGACTCTGCTCATGGTGGTTACTTAGAAACAAAGTCTGAATGAGAAGCCACCAATATCACCACTGCATGTTGCCTCAGAAGAGAGAAAATGAACCTCTAGAGAGTGTTACACTGGCACTTATGTAACATACACATCACTTCTGATCTATCATTAAACAGAACTATCCAGATGGCCTCATCCAGTCCAAAGGTGGCTAGGAAATGCATTCTCGCCAATGTGCTTAGAAAATAGAAAAATAGAAATATTGTACAAAGAGCATTAATTATAACAATTTGTTTTTATTTTTATAGCTCTAATATGTTTTCATGAAGCTTTGAAGCAAATATTGATTGGTTTTTAAAAATTCAATCCTATTGACTGACTTGATTGCCACAGTGAGACCAAGGGAAATATATCTCTTTTTTTCTCCTCTAAATAGATACTCTAATTATTCAGCTTTAATAAAGTCAGATTTCTACCCCATCCCAAGGCAGTAACCAGGGGTCAATAATTCCTTTGCTTTGAATTGGTAGTTTTCCCTGCCCTTTCCAGCATCTCTTCTGTACTCACAAGAAAGGGTCAAGTCTGAGTTAGGACACAAATCACAGGGCCAGCCCATACATTGGCACCCATCAGCCAACAGGCAGTTCATGTCCCTGTTCCTTCCTCTACCAATAATTCTCTCCTCATCTGGTCAGATCTGTGAAACATATCATTGATACAACAATGGGTCCAATGTCCAGAATAACTGCTGCTGCTAAGTCGCTTCAGTCGTGTCCAACTCTGTGCAAGCACACAGACAGCAGCACACCAGTCTCCTCAATCCCTGGGATCCTCCAGGCAAGAATACTGGAGTGAGTTTCCATTTCCTTCTCCACCAGAATAACTAAGGCATTTTAAACTTCCTGGAAGAGCAATTTGGACCACTGGCACACCTGTTAATAATGGTGAAAATAACAGCAACTTTATGGTGTCTCCCTTGCTTATATAGTGCAAAAGGAAAGGAATAACTCTAAAAAGATCAAGTCTAGAGAATAATAGATTTCTCCATGACAAGGTGAGAGTATTTTGCCAACAAAAGGCAGACTAATTTGGGTATTTGGTTACTAGACAGGCAAACTAAGAAAGGCATTATTGCTGCTCACAAAATATTAATATATAGAGAGCTCCAACTTCAAGGCAACAGGTTATGATTGCACTTCCTGTCTTCTTGTGGTTGGTACCAGACAAGACTAACTTGCCAATGAGTTATGAGCTAAGTCACACATTACTTCTGAACTGGAGGACTCAATGGCTGGTGCAAGATCTTCTCAAGTCCAACCCACTATTTCAAGATACATGGCACTGCACTGGTCCAAATCATCATAATTTTCCCCTTAATAATGGCAACAGTGTCCTAGCTGGTCTCCCATTACTAACTCTTGTTCATTTTGGGATAAAAATCATTTTTTAAAACAAATTGGATTATTTAATCCTCCTCTCCTTTAATACTTGCCAACAGTTTCATTACTGTGAAAAGAAATGCCTAGTAAGTACCTATAACATTAACAATGTACTGAACAATTAGGACCATGATACCAAATCTAAAGCTTACCAGATTCTTGGAAATGACTGCTTCCTCTTTCTTGGTCTATTGCAAATATTTTTTACTGACACCATTAACTTTATTCTCCATAATGGTTTGTCACTTCCAGAGACCATTTTAAAATATTAACTGTATTATGCAATTTTTATTTCTTAAAATCTATTAGTGATTTCTAATCAGTTATGGTTCCAAGTGTCTTCTAAAATTCTTAGAAGTATTTTGCATACACATGAAAACTTTTAATTTTGGCTTTACAGTTTCTTTTAAGTCAACAGATAAAATATTCAAAAATTTTGCCTTTAAAATAGAAGCCATAGGATGTGAACTACCAGCAGGTTATGGAGATAAAGCAAGTAGTCAGCCTTTCTCTCAGTCAGGCTACACTAGCTATGTTAAATTGCTCATTCTCAGTCACTAAGTACTAAATACATACCCATAAATTACCACCAATTAAACAATGAAAATATTGACATAGAGTTACACTAAAAAGATGAAATATAGCAAAGATTTTATGTAATTAACAATTTATCTGGGATAGGCTTTTAACACACAAAATGTGTTATTTGCAGATAAGCACTTCAAACTGCAGTGAACTCTTATTTATTATATCAAGTTGCTCTCAAACAAGAACATTGTTAAAATGAGCCATGGAGCACTTTAATGCAAATTTGATAAATTTCAAATATCAAAATTTAAGAGATTTTTATGACATATCAAATAGATGCATTTTAATTGGTATATCAAATACATGTTTGAATTACAGAAAATTCATAATTATCCCATAAATAATGTTAAGATATATATTAATAATCCAATAAAAAGATAAAATCCTGCTTTATATTTTGATTTAATTTTAATCAATTTTATTTTACTTTTAATAATAAAGCAAAATGCCTTTATCTAAAGTTGTCATATTACATTAAAAACAATTAAATGAGCTATTATTATTAAAGACATTATGCCATAGTGTAAAAGGTACAAAAGTAAAGTATTATTAAAACATGCTAACCTTAAAAATAGTTCAGGATCACTTAACTTTTCAATTTTCCCTCTATCTCAAATCCCTCTGCCTGTTCCCCAAAAGACTACTATCAAATTACTTGTTTTTGTTCTTTCACAGAAATGCCAAAATCTTTAGCTCTCTTGGTATCTGGAATGGTCTCTTCAAGCATTTGGAAAAGCCCTTTGATACTGATTCCCTCATCATAAACAATGTCATTCAACACTCTACACATAAAATCAAACACAGAGATAAATGGGACAGAATAGGCAACCTGTATATAAACCTAAGCACATAGAGTCAACTCATTTTCCACAAAGGTGCTATGAATACACAATAAGAAAGCTTAGTTGTTTCAGCAAACAGTCTTGAAAATACTGGATATCCACATACAAAAGAATAAAATCAGGCCCCTATCTTAAACCATCTTAAACCATATATCAATATCAACTGAATGATTAAAGACTTAAATGTAAGACCAGAAACGGTGAAACTACTAGAAGAAAACATAGGGGGAACTCCTTGACATTGGTCTTGACAATGATTTTTTTGGATATGACACCTAAAGCACAAGCAACAAACCAAACACAAACAAGTGAGATGATATCAAACTAAAACGTTTTAGAAAGCAAAGGAAACCAACAAAATGAAAAGGCAGCAGGCTACAGAATAGGAGAAAACATCTACAAATCATATACATCTGCAAATCATCTACATATCATATAGGGGTTAATATCCAAAGTATATAAGGAAATTCTTACAACTCAAGATCAAAAAAATCAAATTATATAATTAAAAAACAGGCAAAGGATCTGAATAGATATTTTTCCAAAGAAAACACACAAATGGCCAGCAGGCATAATAAATGATGCTCAATATCACCAATCATCAGGAAATAGGAATCAAAATCACAGTGAAATATCACCTTACAACTGTTAGGATGACTATCACCAAAAAGTCAAAAGATATTAAGTGTTGGCAAGGATTTGTAGAAAATGGAACATTTGTATACCATTGATAGGAATGTAAATTGGTATAGCTACTACGGAAAACAGTGTGGAAGTTCCTGAAAAAATTATAAAAGAATTACCATACTATACAGCTATTCCACTTCTAGATACATAACCCAAGGAAACAAAATCATTATTTCTAAGATATACTGAACCCTCCCTTTTGTTCACTGCAGTATTATTCACAATAGCCAAGATACAGAATTGGCCTAAATGTCAGCTGATGGATGAACTTGAAGGATATTATGCTAAGTGAAGAAATCCAGACTAGATCATTCATCTTGTCAGGAGAGACCAATGTACAAAATACTATGCCTCAGCTAGGCTTACTTGTGCACAGGCACAACCACAGTAATACCTGGACACAACTAACTTAACCTGCCCTTCTTGTCTCTCACTTCCCTCTTTTGTTCTTTTTTCTCCTTGACTTGAGAGGGAGGCAGAATAGTTCAGCTTTTTAATGCTAACATGAATCATAGTTTGTGGAGTTCAATTAATGTGTGTATTCAACAGATCTAGAATGAATGACTAAACGATCAACAATGATCAACAATGCTTAAAGGTGTTTCAGAAATGCCGAGGAACAGTGATGAAATAATGCAATCATGGAGCCCTTCACAACTTTAAAAACATTTTGACAAACAACATTCTATAGCAACAATCCTGCAAAACAGAAACTCCAAGGATTATCAGCACTTTACCAAGAAGAAAAGTGTGGTTCAAAGAGAATATTTGTGACATAAAGGCCACAAAAAGACTAATGTCAATCAGCTTACTTTCCTAAGCTTCTTCTTATGTTTTCAAATTATTTCAATAAATTAGCAAAATTTGTGTTAAATATTAATTACCTGAATGGTTTTGCCTAATAGTTCTTCATGTACACAGAACCATGACTGAAGAAAGTAACTTTGGATTTTGAAAGAATAAGAGAGGAAATATAGGTCTATGTAGTTTATGGAAAAAGTCAGAGATTAAAGCTATTTTCAAGTGTTTCATAGCTCACATAGTACAAACTGTTAAAATATATAGTCTCCAGATTTTATTTGGGCTTCTTCATATAGAATTTAGTTCTATCATATAGAACATAAGAGATTTTATGAACACTGTGAGAAATGATCACCATCAACACTTATTTTCTCTTAATGTGTTAAAATCTTGGCAATATTTTTATAAAATTTTCATTGCCAATATTTAGAACTGAAGCTTATGCCACTTGCTAGGAAAAATCACACTTCTTAGAAATCTCCATTTTATATTTTGCACAGAAGTTTCAGAGTGGTTTAGAGGTCCCAGTATTCCTTTTGCCAAAAATTACTAAGTGACTATACTGTGGACAAGTCATTTAACATTTTTTGGTCTCATTTCACTCAAACCAAAATTATAGAGTTTTGCTAGTAATATCTGGCTTTCAATCTACTCTGATTCCCTATGTTACACATCCAACTGACCAAATTAATCAATATAAATATTAATTATAAAAAGAAAGCACAGAATGACATTAATAAACCAAAATATCAGTTATTGCCATCCTCTAAGTATCAAAAAGTCCAATTTTTAAAAACATCACTTGAAAGTAAATAGGTTAAAACATCATTATATTTTAATATTAAAACTGAAACTGCAAATAAAAACTTTCACTCATAAAGAAAAAAATGTATAATAAAAATATAAACTTTTTCCACATTTATATTATAGAAAATAAAACACAATTTCAGAAATAACATATAAATACAGCATATACTTTGGGATACAGAGATAGAAGATATGAAACTACAAAACTTGAATGAAATTAGTTTGTCATTAGGTCTAAGTTCAGTTGGAGAAGGCAATGGCACCCCACTCCAGTACTCTTGCCTGGAAAATCCCATGGGCGGAGGAGCCTGGTAGGCTGCAGCCCACGGGGTTGCAAAGAGTCGGAAACAACCTAGCGACTTCCCTTTCACTTTTCACTTTCATGCACTGGAGAAGGAAATGGCAACCCACTCCAGTGTTCTTGCCTGGAGAATCCCAGAGACAGGGGAGGCTGGTGGGCTGCTGTCTATGGGGTCGCACAGAGTCGGACACAACTGACGTGACTTAGCAGCACAAAATTTGTGCTACAGTCAATAACTCTGCCTTCAGTATGTCTTTATTTTTTTTCTCAGCTTTATTGGAGTATAGTGGACATAACTGTAGAATATTTAAAATGCATATCATGGTAATTCAATATATGTATAAACTCTCACATCTTTTTTTTTAAGTGAAGATATCTAAATTCTACACTTTTAGCAAACTTCAATCACACAATTCACTGTTATTTACTACAGTCACCATGTTACACATTAGGTCCTCAGATCTAATATCATATTATAGCTAACAGCTTGTATTCTTTTACCAATCTCTCCTTAATTCCCTCATCTTCCCCTTTATAGCAACCACTGTTCTTCACTCTAGGTTTGGCTTTTATTTAGATTCCCTATGTAAGTGATATTTTGTAGTTTTTGTCTTTCTCTGTCTGGCTTATTTCACTAAGCATAATGGTCTCAAGATTCATCCACATTGTCACAAATGGTAGTTTGTTGTTGTTTTTTTTTTTTTTCCTCATGGCTGAATAATATTCCATTATGTATATATACCACATCTTTTATTTATTCATCAGTAATGGACACCTATGTTGTTTCTACATCTTGGTTACTATAAATAATGCTGAAATGAACAAGGGAGTACAGATATCATTAACATTTCTATTTTCATTCCCTTTGGGTTGAAAGGAAAGAAGTGGGGTTGCTGGATCATATGGTAGTTCTATTTTCAGTTTTTTGCGAAATCTCCCAAACTATTTTCCATAGTGACTGTGGCTATACCAACATACAAGAGAGTCCCCTTTAATCCCCATCTTTTACCCATTTTTGTCAACATTTGTAATCTCTTGTCTTTTTGATGACAACGATTCTAACAAGTATCATATGATAGCTCACTGTGGTTTTGATTTACATTACCCTAATAATTACTGATGTCAAGTACATTTTCGTATGCTTATTGGTCTTCTGTATGTCTTCAGGAAAATGTCTATTCATTTCCTCTGCCCATTTTTTTTTAATTTTTATTTTTACTTTATTTTACTTTACAATACTGTATTGGTTTTGCCATACATTGACATGAATCCACCACGGGTGTACATGCGTTCCCAAACATGAACCCCCCCCCCCAACCTCCCTCCCCATAACATCTTTCTGGGTCATCCCCGTGGACCAGCCCCAAGCATCCTGTATCTTGCATCGGACATAGACTGGCGATTCATTTCTTACATGATAGTATACATGTTTCAATACCATTCTCTCAAATCATCCCACCCTCTCCCTCTCCCTCAGAGTCCAAAGTCCGCTCTACACATCTGTGTCTCTCCTCTGCCCATTTTTAACTGGATTGTTTGTCGTGCTTTTTGCTAATGAGTTATGTTGAGTTATGTTGAGTCGTGAATGCAAAGAGTCAGACACGACTGAGCGACTGAACTGAACTATGTTGAGTTTTATATTTTGGCTATCAACCCTCTATTAGATCTGTGATTTGAAAAGACTTTCTCCCATGCATAGGCTGCCTTTCCATTTGGTTGATGCTTTCCCTTGCCATGCAGCTTTTTTGTTTTATACAGTTCCATTTGTTTGCTTTTGTTGCCTTTGCTTTTTGTATCAAATCCAAAAAGTCATCACCAAGACTGATGTCAAGGAATTTTTCCCTCATGTTTTCTCCTAGAAGTTTTGTTATTGGTCTTATATTAATATAATTTGAAAACAGGAAGAGTGATGACTCTAGATTTGTCTTCTTTCTCAAGATTGCTTTAGCTATTCAGTCTTCTATGGCCCATACCAATTACAGGAATTTGTTTCTATTTCTTTGACTTACTCTTTAAATTCACTAAAGTATTTTTATGCTCAAGAATCAGGTATATCTTTGTGAATGTTCCATGTGAACTTGAGAAGAATATGTATTCTGCTGTTGTTGGAAGAAGTAGTCTATACTAGATGTCATTTGTATCAGTTGATTGATGGTTTGATGGTTTTGTTAAGTTCAACTATGGACTTATTTTTTCTGCTTGCTAGATATGCCCATTTCTAATAGAGGGGATAAAGTCTCCAACTATGGTGGTGTATCTATGTTTTATCCCTGGGAGTTCCATTAGTCTTTGCCTTAAAAAGTATGTGCTATGTTGTTAGGCACATACACATTAATGATTGTAATTCTTCTTGGAGAACTGATCCTGTTATCATTTTATAATGTCCTGCTTTATCTCTAATAACTTGCCTTGCTGTGAAGTCTCTTCTGTCTGAAATTATTATTGCTATCCATGTGTTCTTTTGATTATAGTTAGGATGGTATAATTTCCTCTATCTGTTTACTTTTAATCTTTATATGTAAAAGGGGTTGTTTTAAAAGAACATATAGTTGGGTCTTCTTTTGGTTTACTCCACAAATCTCTGTCTTTTATTTCATCCATCTAGATCACTGATATTCTATGTGATTACCAGTAATACTAGATAACATCTAACATAATCATCATTGCTTTTTATTTCTCATCCTAGATCTTTGTCCTTAAAACTTTCTCTTCATTCTTTTTCTTCTTTCTGTGAATTTAATTCCATTTAATTAAGTGGAATTTAATTTCATTTTCTCTTTTGTTAGCAAATCATTTATACTTCTTTTTATCACTTTTTCAGTGGTTGTCCTTGAGTTTGCAATATACATTTACAATGAATGCCAGCCTGCTTACAAATAACACTATATTTCTACGTAGGTAGCATACCTTATAAAACAAAATATTCCTACTTCCTCTCTTTTCCTATGTATCACTGTTGTCATTCATTTCACTTATATACAAGCAGACATACATATACATGCATTTCTTTTCATTTTGTTTCATTCAGAGGGTTTCTATCTCTCTGCTTACATTGCCCATCTGTTCTTGCAGGCTGTCTAATTAATCCAGTAGAGTCCTTAGCATAGTAATCATAGTTGTTTTAAATTCCCAATCTAATAATTTCAACATCCCTGTCAGGTCTGGTTCTGATGCTGACTCTGTCTCTACAAATTGTGGTTTTTGCCTTTTGGTATACCTTGTTGATTTTTTTTATCCTGATGGCTGCACATGATGTAGCCAGGACTGGTCCTGTAGCTAGCTCTGCTTGTGAGGCTCTGCTCTGAGAAGCAAGCCGTAACTCCCTGTATTTGCACGTCTCTCTCTTCAACCGTGGGGACAAGCACTTTGCCCTGTGTCCTCCCTTCTTTTATGGGCCAAAGAAGGGTTGATTTTTCAGTCTCAGGTTTCTGCTTGTTGTTAGAACCAAGTGGTGACTCACAAGCTCTTTATATGTGAAACTGATTTTTTTTAATGGCCAGATAAAATTTTTTAGATAGGTTTTATTTTTCTGCCTTTGAAGCACTAATGAAAAACTTAAATCTGCATGCAGCATTTTCTCTCTTTTTCTCTCTCTCACACACATACATTCCACAGGCAATATACGCATTCTATATTAGAAGTTGAAACAAGGAAATAAATAGACTGTCAGTTTCAGGATCATGGAGAAACTTCTGTTAGTGTGCCTTATATTAATACTAACACAGTGCAAGTAGGGGAGGAACATGAGTTTTGGTGCTCAGCAAAAAATGCACCCTTTGGCTATTTGTTAGTAAATCAATAATAAATATATCAGGATATAACACTGATATTCTAGGTCATCTTTATCTTTATATTTCTAAATTCTATTAATAGAACATCCTTATAAAATATAACCTTTCATTAATGAAAATAATTCCTTCCACATCACTGACCAAAATAATTAAAAATAATTCTGAAGTTGCTGAATCAGCTAACAAAATCTAACTACTAAGATCAATTAACTAGCATTTATTGAGGACCTACTATATGTTCAATAGTGTTAACAAGAGTAGAGAGAAAGATATTCAAAATTCATCACAAAAATGCATTTATAAAGGTATATTTGGGTTGGACTCAAATATAGGTATATTTATCAAAAGCCCCCAAAAAGATTTTGATGAACACCCAGGGTTAAGAACCTCTGGCCTTTAATAATAAAGTGCAAACTACTTTATACAGCTTGATCAAAATTCTTCCTGTCCCAACCCATCCGCTTTTCATCCTTCATCTCCTGCCTCTCTCCTCCTTATAGTTTCTACCTTTCTGTAACTATTTACCAGCACCCTACAAAACACTATTATATATTTTCATCATACTTTTGCCCTTGTTACTCACTCTGGAATGATTTATAACCATGAATCACCTCATTAATAGTACCTAGTATTTTAACATTAGAGAAGTTCAACCTTCTCTTCCTATATAAAGTGTTTCTTTTTTTTAATTTTTATTTTTACTTTATTTTACTTTACAATACTGTATTGGTTTTGCCATACATTGACATGAATCCACCACGGGTGTACATGCGTTCCCAAACATAAACCTCCCTCCCCATAACATCCCTCTGGGTCATCCCCATGCACCAGCCCCAAGCATGCTGTATCCTGCATCGGACATAGACCGGCGATTTGATTCTTACATGATAGTATACATGTTTCAATGCCCTCCTACACTGTTGGTGGGAATGCAAACTAGTACAGCCACTATGGAGAACAGTGTGGAGATTCCTTAAAAAATTGCAAATAGAACTGCCTTATGACCCAGCAATCCCACTGCTGGGCATACACACCAAGGAAACCAGAATAGAAAGAGACACATGTACCCCAATGTTCATTGCAGCACTATTTATAATAGCCAGGACATGGAAACAACCTAGATGTCCATCAGCAGATGAATGGATAAGAAAGCTGTGGTACATATACACAATGGAGTATTACTCAGCCATTATAAAGTGTTTCTTGATGCCAAAAAGTAAGTGTAACCACATCTTCCTTCCTTCAAAACCACTAGTAACCTGGACATATTTCCAACACCATACCCACAGGAAGTTATCTCCACCCATTTGACTTTCTCTTCCTGTTAGGTGATAAATTCAGAAAGAACTAAATTTACTCATATTTGTATCCCTAATAAAGAGCCACTCATAATATAGTTAAATGTGTTATTTCAAAGCTAGTGATTCAGACTTGATTCCAAAATTTATACATAACTTACTAGCTTATGACCTTGAGAAAATTCTTCCAACCTTCTATAAAGTAATTATTGAATTCAGTTATCAATAATATGGAATTCAGTTGGAATAATATGACTTTATAATATGACTATAAAGAAAGCTGAGCACTGAAGTATTGATGCTTTTGAACTGTGGTGTTGGAGAAGACTCTTGAGTCCCTTGAACTGCAAGATAAAACCAGTCAATCCTAAAGGAAATCAGTCCTGAGTACACATTGGAAGGACTGATGCTGAAGCTGAAACTCTAATACTTTTGCCACCTGGTGCACAGAACTAACTCACTGGAAAAGACCTGATGCTGGGAAAGATTGAAAGCAGGAAGGGAAGGGGACAAAAGAGGATAAGATGGTTGGATGGCATCACCAACTTGATGGACGTGAATTTGAGCAAATGTATGTGAATCCCATGACAGGGAAGCCTGGCGTGCTGCAGTCCATGGGGTCACGAAGAGTCAGACACAACTGAGCAACTGAACTACCTAATATGACTTAACTTCCTAGTTCAAATGAATGAAGCAATACACAAAAGTCCTTAAAACACAGTAATCACTAGATTAATGTTAACTGCTATATTATTGTGAATGTTGCTGTATGGCCAGGCACAGATAGACAGATAGATTCCATTATAAATTCTCAAAGTAAAACTGAATAGTGGCTCTTTAACAATTATAATAAGCAAGGTTAAGATAGTAGCCAATTTTCAAGAAATTCTTTCTTAATAAACCGTCGGACTAGGACTCAGTCCCAGGCTTATTTGATTATGCAGCACTGAACAGAGTAAAATTAAAGAAATATAATGATATACAAATCAAACATCTAAGCAAACCTTAACAGGAAGATATATCTCCTTTATAGATCACCAATTCTTCTCTCTACAAAGTCCAAGCAGAAACCTCCCCTTAACTTATATTTAATCTCTTCTTAGAACTGGAATGAAAACATTCAGGGTTTCTAGGCTTTTACCTGCCTAATTCTTGGCAATTTAGAGCAACTTTGGCATCCCAAGGTTTTCATTATTGTCTCTAATGTTTCAGACCTAAAATATAAATATACATTTTAGGTACTTCCTACTTACTTATTCAGAAACCTAAGATCATGGCATCTGGTCCTATCACTTCATGGCAAACAAGTGGGGAAAATGTGGAAACAGTGTCAGATTTCATTTTCTTGGGCTACAAAATCAATGTGGATGGTAACTGCAGCCATGAAATTAAAAGACTCTTGCTCCTTGGAAGAACAGCTACGCAAAAACCTAGACAGCACTTTAAAAAGCAGAGGCATCACTTTGCCAACAAAGGTCTATATAGTCAAAGCTGTGTTTTTTTTTTCCCAGTAGTGACATATGGATGTGAGAGCTGGACCATAAAGAAGGCTGCATGCAGAAGAACTGATGCTTTCAAACTGTGATGCTGTAGAAGACTCCTGAGAGCCCTTTGGACAGCAAGGAGATCAAACCAGTCAATCCTTAAAGAAATCAGCCCTGAATATTCACTGGAAGGACTGGTGCTGAAGCTGGAGCTCCAACACTTAGGCCACATAATGTGAAAAACTTACTCAATGGAAAAGACCCTGATGCTGGGAAAGATTGAAGGCAAGAGGAGTAAGAAGAGGAAGAGATGGTTGGATGGCATCACTGACTCAATGGACATGAGTTTGAGCAAGCTCCAGGAGGTGGTGAAGGACAAGGAAGCCTGGATGCTACAGTCCATGGGATCCCAAACAGTCAGACATGACCAAGCAACTGAACAACAATAAGGCGATAGTGATGGACAGAGAAGCCTGGTGTACTGCAGTTCAAAGGGTTGCAAAGAGTTGGACATGACTTAGCGACTGAGCAACAACTTACTTCTAACTCTCCTTTTGCTTTTCAGTACATTTATTTTTGAATGGAAGAAGCCTACTTTATGCATGACTTTTCCTTAATTCCACAGCTGTTTGTTTTAATTAGAAAAAGCTTTAGGCAGAAGACCATGCAGATTCTCCATTACAGTCTTTGTGTAATGTTGTTGTTCAGTCGCCAAGCTGTGTTTGACTCTTCACAACCCCACAGACTACAGCATGCCAGGCTTCCCTGTGTGGAATAGGAATCATTTTTCTACATTTTTTTCTCTTGAATTCACTAGTAGTCAAGGCCTGGGTTGTAAAAATTATACTCTATATGAACTGAAACACACATAATAATCATCATCAAATAGTTGCTACAGAGATTCCTTAAATTTTCCATCTTTCTCTAGAGATTTATTAAAGGTAACACTTTTTGATAATCAAATAAAGTTAATTTATACTAATGTATAACTTGTGGTTAAATTCTCAGATAATTATTTTTTCCAAACATATTTAGTCATAGTTATTACATTTCTATTTTGTTTCTGTCAATTTTGAAGGAAAATAATACTGTAAGTACCTTTCTCCGTGTCCTTACAAAGAGGCATATGAGGCTCCGGAAAAGTGTTACTAGCTCTATTAGTCTGGATTAGCTTTCCTAGTCTAGATCTATAATGTATTTATCCAATTATCTTATTTGTTGGAAAACAACACAGTGTGTTGTTTAAGAATGTAATGTTTGGAGCTATAATGTCTAAATCCAAATCCTAATCCTGTATGTTAGTTTTGTACCATTGCCATAACAAAGTACCACGACTGGATGGCTTAGAGCAATAGAAGGTTACTCTTTCAGAGGTTTTAGGAGCTGGAAATCTATAGAGCAGAAGCAGTCATCAGGGCTGGTTCCTTCTAAGAGGTGCGAGAGAGAATGTTTCGTGGCTCTGTCCTACGTTAAGGTAGTTTGCTGGCCATCTTTGGGTTCCTTGGCTTGCAGATGCATAACTCCAACATCTGCTTTCGTCTCACGTGGCCTTCTCCCTGTGCTCATGTCTATCTCCAAGTTTCCCACTTTTAATCAGGACATAAGGCATGTTGGATTAGGGCCCCACCCTATTTTCTGGTGGCTCAGAGAGTACAGAACCTGGCTGCAGTGTAGAAAACCTGGTTCAATTCCTAGGTCAGGAAGACCCCCTGGAGAAGGGAATGGCTATCCACGTTAGTATTCCTGCCTGAAGAATCCCATGGACAGATGAGCCTGTTGGGCTATAGTCCACGGGGTTGCAAAGAGTGAGCTATAACTGAGCGAAAAACACGTTCACTTTCACTACTTCAGTAGGACTTAATCTTAACCAATTACATCTGCAACAATCTGATTTCTCAAAAAGTCATATTCTCAGGTACTGGGGGCTAGGATTTAAACATACGAATTTGTGGGGGAGGGAAGAGGGAACACAACTGAATCCATAATGCTCTTAGTCTTTAACACTGTGCCAAGGTGCTTAACCTATTCTGTGTCCTGATATCCTCATCTATAAAATGGAGATGAAAATGATGTTAACTTTATGGGCTGTAATGAAGATCACACAATTGAATACACTGAAGTACTTAGACTGGTGCCTAGAAAAGAGTAATCACTCAAAATCTCAGAATATTTATGCTGCATTTGGACAGCTATTTCTGAGAACCTGACCAATAGAAATGTAATCACTCTACAATGAAACAATGGCAATCTTAAAGTTCCAAGCCCATACTATTTTATTTTTAAAATATAAGGTTTATTTAAAGTCATATCACATAGGTGGATCACAATAAACTATCGGAAATTCTGAAAGAGACAGGAATACCAGATGAACTGACCTGCCTCTTGAGAAATCTGTATGCAGGTCAGGAAGCAACAGTTAGAACTGGACATGGAACAACAGACTGGTTCCAAATAGGAAAAGAAAGAAGTACATCAAGGTTGTATATTGTCACCCTGCTTATTTAACTTATATGCAGAGTTCATCATGAAAAACGCTGGGCTGGATGAAGCACAAGCTGGGATCAAGATTGCTGGGAAAAATATCAATAACCTCAGATATGCAGATGACACCACCCTTATGGCAGAAAGTGAAGAAGAACTAAAGAGCCTCTTGATGAAAGTGAAAGAGGAGAGTGAAAAGTTGGCTTATAGATCAACATTCAGAAAACAAAGAACATGGCATTTGGTCCCATCACTTCATGGGAAATAAATGGGGAAACAGTGGCAGACTTTATTTTGGGGGGCTCCAAAATCACTGCAGATAGTGACTGCAGCCATGAAATTAAAAGATGCTTAGTCTGTGGGAGAAAAGTCATGACCAACCTAGACAGTATATTAAAAATCAGAGACATTACTTGGTCAACAAAGGTCTGTCTAGTCAAGGCTATGGTTTTTCCAGTAGTCATGTATGGATGTGAGAGTTGGACTATAAAGAAAGCTGAGTGCCGAAGAATTGATGCTTTTGAACTGTGGTGATAGAGAAGACTCTTGAGTCCCTTGGACTGCAAGGAGATCCATCTAGTCCATCCTAAAGGAAATCAGTCCTGAATATTCATTGGAAGGCCTGCTGTTGAAGCTGAAACTCCAATACTTTGGCCACCTGATGCAAAAAACGGACTCATTTGAAAAGACCCTGATGCTGGGAAAGATTGAGGGCAGGAGGAGAAGGGGACAACGGAGGATGAGATGATTGGATGGCATCACCGACTTGATGGACATGAGTTTGAGTATACTCCAGGAGTTCATGATGGGCAGGAAGGCCTGGTATGCCTCAGTCGATGGAGTGGCAAAGAGTCAGACATGACTGAGCAACTGAACTGAACTGAAGAGTCACGTCAATTTTGTTTCTATAGGTTAGGAATTGGTTTATTTTTAAAAGCACAATAATTGTGTATGGAAGCTGGGTCAGTATTGGGCACAGTATTTTCTGTCAGAAGTGTTTTCCTGTAAACCAGATACATGGTAATGACCAGGATATTGTACAATATTTTGAATGCACTGAAATTTTGGACATAGCTTAAGCCACTTGGTAAAAGTCAAATTTCTTGTAAATGAAAGGTTAGTTCAAGCCACCTATATTGCTTCCTTATCTTCTATACTGCAGGATAGGAGATTTGTCATAACAAGGGATATTTCAAATTGTACTTAAGTAAAAGCAAATATACATTATCCTTTCAAGAGATGAGCTTCATGATTCTATTATAATACATCTCCTAAATCTGTAATATTCTATTGAGGGTAGTAGTAAAATGATGTCTAACTCCCCTGGGCTGAACTGGGAGACTCTATAGACTCTAATTATACAAAGTCATATTCATTTCATAATTTAGCTCTTAGTTGAAGGGCTGAAATTATAAGTTATTTTGATGATTATATTATACTATCAGTGATTAGACATGTGTTAGGTTCTGGACAACCATTATCCATTCCACTAACTTTAGTGACAGCATTTTTAAGAAATTACTTGTCCCCCATAGTGTCCAGTCATGGTAAGGTTGTCAATCATGAGCTCCTACTTCTATGTTGCAGAGGTTCATAACTCAATCTAGGTCATTCAGACACACTCTTGCAGAACTGATATTTTTAGCTGAGTAATACAATTATAGGGGAAACATGTTGAAATTAATTCAGCCCAACGAGACTGATGATTAATTCCTGCTGTCTAGATCCCAGATGCTGCCCTGATTCCTACTCTTTGTTAAAGTTGGTTCTGTAGAAGTCTCTTCAATTCTGTGGAATCATCTTACCAATGTCTTTAAATTGAACATTTATATTGTAAATCCAATTTTTATTGATAAAATATCCAATTTCTTGTACATTTCTTTTGTTTACTTTAGCTAGCTTTCAATCCTATTTGCTGTAAACCAAGAACCCCCCTGTAAAATGAATACAGATAGAGTTCCCTAAGTCAGAGTTTCTCAAACCATCTGCATATACATTTAGTAGAGTGCTTATCTAAAATGGCAAGTCCTAAACACTATCTTCAATACACTAAATCCAATTCTTTGGCAATGAGGCTCAGCAATTTGTCAATTTGAAAAAGATTCTCAGCAATTCTTAAAGACACTAAGATGGGATAGTTGCTATGTTTGATCTGAAATGAGGCTAAATCACAAGCAACACAAAAGGAGGAGAGTTGGGCTAAAGACTCAAATTGTACATCTTATCATTAATACTAAAGTTGCCATTACTGCTCATTAACCAAGACTGCTTGTACAGTGCCTAACCAGCAGTTTAAACATATTCAGACAAATAAACAGACAATAAACATACAAGCAAAAGCACACAATAATGGGCCTTTAGTTCAGTTCAGTTCAGTTCAGTCGCTCAGTCATGTCCGACTCTTTGTGACCCCATGAATCGCAGCACGCCAGGCCTCCCTGTCCATCACAAACGAATAGGCCTTACAACCACTAAAACAATTTACAAAGAAAATGAGAGTAAAATCGGCACTATTAAAACTTAATGCCATAACTATTAAATCCTAATTTAGAAAGCATTATAATCCAGAGAAAGAAATTCTTTTTAAGATATTTTTTCCCAAATAAGTCCCCCATTCTTTTAAAAAACATTATCAATATTTAAAATAATAAGTATTTTGAAAAGTTTTTATGACATTAATGTAGAAGAACAATATTTAAATTCAATATCTTTGAAATTTTAATAATCTAGGACTTGCCTGAAAGTCTCCTTCCATTTAGAAAGTACACTGATTTAATAGGCTTAAGGTCCATTGTCTTTTTCCTTTGTGGTTACTAATTTGTTCTATCAGCTTTGCCAAGTAACTTAACATCCATATAAATTCCGTAAGTAAAATAAGTTCAGTAATTTATGCTGCTTACCTTGGAAAGGTGGAATAAAAAGATAAAGTGGTAGCATTAAATTAATATACACAGTTGAAAAGCATTTGGTCTTTTTCTTCATTTTTCTTACTATGTCAAATTAATCATCAACTAGAGATATAATACAAATCCTCCATCAACTGGAAATACAATACACTTTTATATGTGTATTAATGAGAGAGTCTGCTGAGTGCAAAACACGTTTGAGTCTTTCACAGAAATATCCTAAGAACAAAGATGCTATCTTATTTCGAACTTAAATGAGAGCTGATTTTCCTAAAAACTACAGCCTCAAGCAAGTAACATTAGAAATATTTAATGCAATATGACCCTAAATACAGTAGAAAAAAATATACACATACTTTAAATTTATAGTTTTCTTCATTATAGCACTAAAATGGAATACTTGGAATTATGTGAATCACTACACAATAGTGGGGGGAAAATTACAGAGCAAATAGCATAGTGTTTCAGACTGCATGTGTATGTGTGTGTGTTTGTATAGACAGGTAATAAGCACTAGGTCAGAGTGGAAATAATTGCCTAAAGACTGTAAGAACCACAGTAATAGCTAAGTAAGCTATTCTAAACTTTTAATAAAATACAACTCAAGCTTAATATACAATATTTATGTCAAATATATTCCATGTGATTTGTAAGCATTTAATAGAAAGATTTTAGTCATCAAATCTGAATGTTGAAAAGCACAAGAGGACAGGAAGCAGATGCCACCTCTATTTCCCCATGAGATTGGAAGATGGCTCTCATACCCCCATGGATTGCCATATACTTAGTTTCAAGAATACATATCAATATTTCTCAAGCATAGCAGAGAAAGCAAATGACCTCACCTATTTTCTTTTGATCACTTTTGAAAAGCAAACTCCTAATCCAGCTACTTCTAGTATGATTTTATTGGAAAAGGAGCATTATAGAGTGCTTGAAAGCACAGATTATGACAGGAGCTAAACTCCCTGAAGTAAAAGATGATGACTGTATTTCATTATATTTCTTCCTCTTTGTATTATGTGAACTTATTTTTCCTCCATCATAAATTTGCCAAATATGAAATGGATAATCCCACCGCTTCCACTGATATTTTTATAACTTTAAAGCAAAAGTATTCTTAATTAACAGATAACACTTTTTAGTCCAAAATAAAGTGGGCTGTGTCCCACAGTATGCCCTCTTTTATAATCATTATAGCATTGGGCAGTGATAGCTTCCAATCTCTAAAACACAGCCAGTAAATATAAACTGAGTCTGAAGCTTTGCTTATGAGATGTCCTGACCCTAGTGACCTCAACTAGTTTGTATGAGTGACCATTATTTTTAGCACTTTTTCCAAATCTGAAAATGTTGCCATTCATAATAGACCCCCACTGGAGATTCATTTGTCAGTAATAGCATATGATCAAAATTAATCCTCTGGTTGCTAAATATCAGGGATGGTGTAAATTCAGCTCTTAGCTGGGTATCAGGCTGCAAGGAGAGTCTAGGATTGGTAGCTGTCACTTAATGTATTGGAAAGCGCAGCATGATTGAGCTATGGAGGTGCTGGGGAATGACGCAGTGTGTGTCGTCCAGGAAAAAGGAGAGGGAGGCAGACAGAGTCCTGCTCCTTCACTTTTACTAAAACAGTCTCCCATTTTCACCGTGGCTGGAAACTATGACCAAATCCCTGACTTCAGAACTCACTGCCATGAGCAAAACACAGCTATTCTGCTGCTGCTGCTGCTGCTAAGTCGCTTCAGTTGTGTCTGACTCTGTGCGACCCCATAGATGGCAGCCCACCAGGCTCCACCATCCCTGAGATTCTCCAGGCAAGAACACTGGAGTGGGTTGCCATTTCCTTCTAGAAGGCATGAAAATGAAAAGTGAAAGTGAAGTCACTGAGTCGTGCCTCAGTCCATGGGATTTTCCAGGCAAGAGTACTGGAGCTGGGTGCCATTGCCTTCTCCTACAGCTCTTCTAGGCATTCATAAAAATGAAAATGAAGCTCATACATTTAGAGCATATGAAACAAGATTCCATATTGCTAAAATTACCCCTTTCCCTTTTGTATCTCTAAAATCCATCTATTTGACTTGTGCTCCTGATAAGAGAAACAGAATACACAGTGGACACATTGGTAGCTTTTCTTTTATTTTTCTTGTCTAATTATTTACCATCTGTAAATTTTACATTGGAATGCTATCATGTTATAAGATCAATGTTGCTCCCACTGAAGGGATCAGAAACTCATTTTAGGACCCGATGAGAAGCGAATTCCCAACCTAGCTGCAGTTCTGAATAGCCTACAAGACAAAGCAAAGATTCTCCAGAACCCTACATAGATAACTAGCTAAACTCTGAAAAATCTGATCTTTTCAGGATTTTTGTTGTTGTTGTTGTGGGGCTCAACTGGTCTTCACTCAGAGAATTTTTATTCATTTTTCTATTCTTATTTTTCTGGAGATTAACAGACCTGATAAAATGTTGGACATAAAGATGGAGGAAATGGTCAACATTTCAGTCATGCAAACAATTTCAAATAGAACAGACCATCATTTTTAAACCATCCTTTTGGGTATTCCAAATTAATCCTGGAATCTCCATCAGACTGTTCCTATTGCAAAGCCTTCTTTCCTTGTTCTCCTAATATCTCTCTTATGTTCTCTCTCAGTAACAGATATTTCTACCATTTCACATAGAGAGATTTGGGACTCCTATTGATACACATGCCCTCAGGCAAATAAATAAGTTATGTCTCAATGAAGATGTTCCTATTGGGGGGCATTGACTTTGATGCCAACTCTTCAGTTTTATAAATAAGGCCAAGATGAAAATCCCCATATAAATTCTGGCCTGTCTTTACTCATGCATTCCCCTAGAATTTAAACTCATAAAAGTAGAATTAATAGATCTAAGTCTGTGAATATTTTTTCAACATTCTGTTTAATTGCTTTCTAGAACACTTTACATCTTCAAAAGAAATGTTTGTTGTCATAATACCCTAAGGCATCATATATTAATATGAAGCAGTAACACATATAGAAAATATAGTTAAATAAGATGTGCAAAGATTCTTTACCCATTAAAAACCTAAAAATTAACTAAGAAAAAGAATAACAGACATCATTCTATAAAATTATGGACGTCTCCAAAAATATTAAGTGTTGAGAAATGAGAACTGGAGAAGGAAAGTTCCTTGATTGCAGCTAGATATTCAGCCTAAATTCTTACTCAAATTCTCAACCCCCTTTCAACTGTTTTTGAGCATTCAACTCAAGGAGTTTATCCAGGTTAGCCAAGATCAGAAGATTCTGTATGTGTGTGGATCCAAGGTAAAGTCATACCTGCCACAGAGTCTTGGGCAATCACTTTTTTTGTCGTTTTCATTGCATAATAAATGATGTAAATATCCCTATACCTTGAGCCTATCTTTTCCTTTCCCTCTTCCACCTACCTATAACTAGGCAGGCATCAGCCACTCTTGTTCCTGTGAAGAAGTAGATTTTGGAGGATTCACACTTAAACTGGAAGGTAAGAAAATCCCACTTCAACATAAGTTCCATAGCTGTAATTTTATAACTGACATCTTGGCAGGGACTTATCACTGGTATGTAAAGCACTATTACAATGATTGGTAAATGGGTATTTGCTTCCCAACTGCCTATTGTTCAATGTATGAATGTTATCAGAAGCGAATATTAGAGGGGAAAAATGATAAGTGGAAAAATTTGGAAGCTGAAGCCAGTCTTCGTATCGAAGAATAAAAAAATCACTGCAGATGGTGACTGAAGCCATGAAATTAAAAGACACTTGCTCCTTGGAAGAAAAGTTGTGACCAAACTAGACAGTATATTAAAAAGCAGAGACATTAGCTGGCCGACAAACATCCATCAAAGCTATGGGTTTTCCAGTAGTCATGTATGGATGTGACAGTTGGACCATAAAGAAGGCTGAGTGATGAAGAATTGACACTTTTGAACTGTGGTGGTGGAGAAGACTCCTGAGAGTCCCTTTGATGGCAAGATCAAACCAGTCAATCCTAAGGAAATCAATTCTGAATATTCATTGGAAGGGCTGATACTGAAGCTAAAGCTCCAATACTTTGGCCACCTGATGTGAAGAACTGATTCATTAGCAAAGCACATGATTCTGGAGAATGTTGAAGGTAGGAGAAGGGGACCACAGAGGCTGAGATGGTTGGATGGCTCACTGACTCTATGGACATGAGTTTGAGCAAGCTCTAGGAGATTGTGAAGGACAAGGAAGTGAGTACTGCAGGCCATGGGGCCACAAAGAGTCAGACACAACTGTACAACAACAAAAAAAGGTAATGGGGGAACATACTTGAAATTAACATGACACACATAAACAGTATATCAAGAACTTACACATAAAATTATTATCATACCTATTTAAGACTAACTAAAGGAGGTAAGTGAAAAAGTTGGCTTAAAGCTCAACATTTAGAAAATGAAGATCATGGCATCTGGTCCCATCACTTCATGGGAAATAGATGGGGAAACAGTGGAAACAGTGTCAGACTTTATCTTTTTGGGCTCCAAAATCACTGCAGATGGTGACTGCAGCCATGAAATTAAAAGACGCTTACTCCTTGGAAGAAAAGTTACGACCAACCTAGATAGCATATTCAAAAGCAGAGACATTACTTTGTCGACTAAGGTCCATCTAGTCAAGGGTATGGTTTTTCCTGTGGTCATGTATGGATGTGACAGTTGGATTGTGAAGAAGGCTGAGCGCCGAAGAATTGATGCTTTTGAACGGTGGTGTTGGAGAAGACTCTTGAGAGTCCCTTGGACTGCAAGGAGATCCAACCAGTCCATTCTGAAGGAGATCAGCCCTGGGATTTCTTTGGAAATAATGATGCTAAAGCTGAAACTCCAGTACTTTGGCCACCTCATGCGAAGAGTTGACTCATTGGCAAAGACTCTGATGGTAGGGGGGATTGGGGGCAGTAGGAGAAGGGGATGACAGAGGATGAGATGGCTGGATGGCATCACTGACTCGATGGACGTGAGTCTGAGTGAACTCCGGGAGTTGGTGATGGACAGGGAGGCCTGGCCTGCTGCGATTCATGGAGTCGCAAAGAGTCAGACACGACTGAGCGACTGAACTGAACTGAAAGGAGGTAAATTAAAAATAGTCTATTTGCATGAAATATTCCATAATTTTTCACTGAAAGAAAATCAAGTCCAAATTTTTATATCAGTAGCTGAGAGCAACTGAATAAACAGGATAATCCTAGATCTGAACAATTGTGTATATTAAAAAGAAAATATGTGACTTTTTCCTTAGCTTTAGATGTACTTTTTAAGCTTCTCCTATTCTGGTGCACATTAGAGGCAGAGCTTCCAGGTAAGCAAGTGTGCCTTTAGAAAATAGCAGCTATACCATAATAAATGTGGCTTATGTGTGGTAGCACATATTTGAAATCATAATCTTTTACAATTAAGATATCAAACCTCAAAAAATATCATCACCGTAGTATAGCCTGACAACAACTCAGATTATCACAGCTTAGACAAATCACCTTCCATGGAAGAAAATACTTTAAAGACTTATGATATACTCTGGCACAGATTAAAATAATTTTTATGATATAGCATTACAACACCATATTTCAGGTATTTTATAAAGATTAAAAGAGGGGATACATTAATCCAATCATAATATACCTTTGTAAAGACACTTATTTCATGAGTTAGAAATAATGCCAGCACTAAGGTATTATACTAATAATCATAGCAACAACAACAAACATAGATGCACACAAAGACATGCAGAATTCATTAAGCTTTCCACAGATCTGTAGTTTTTCAGTTAATTATTAAAAGTTAAGTTTGTCAAAAGATCTTCAATTATTTCAACTTATTTTAAATATATCTCTATGTTGAAGGAAGGATGAGAATCATAAAATTTTGGATTTGAAAATAATATTATAATTTAGACACTAAATTGATATTTTTCAGTGCTTTTTGACATTCTAAATGTACAAATTTAAATGTCAACAGCTAATCATGGATAATCTGCTGTTGATTTTTTTCTGTTTAAACATACCCAGTTGGCAAAAATTTCTACCCCTATATTCCTCTACGGGCACATTTATCAAATATAAAATACAGATCAATCAAACAGTAATTTAATTTCTTAAGAAAAACATTAAAGAATACTATCAATTTCCAAGTTGTGAACACCTCTAAAAGCCAATCTTTAGTAGAGGTAGCGATGAGACAATCACAATAAAACAAGAACTTCCGATGACAGGAAACTAAAGAAATATTTTTCATCTTTAAATTGCATGTAATATAAATCATAAGGATTTACAATTTTACCATTATCTAAAGATAAAATAATCAGCAGACAAAACCATATATAATTCACAAAATCATAAGATTTTGTGTTGTTATAGTTTTTATGCTGTTTATCTTTAAAAGAATGGGAAAGACTAGAGATCTCTTCAAGAAAATTAGAGATATCAACGGAACATTTCATGCAAAGATGGGCTCAATAAAGGACAGAAATAGTAGGGACCTAACAGAAGCAGAAGATATTAAGAGGTGGCAAGAATACACAGAAGAACTGTACAAGAGAGATCTTTACCACCCAGATAATCACGGTGGTGTGATTACTCATCTAGAGTCAGACATGCTGGAATGTGAAGTCAAGTGGGCCTTAGAAAGCATCACTACAAACAAAGCTAGTGGAGGTGATGGAATTCCAGTTGAGCTATTTCAAATCCTGAAAAATGACGCTGTGAAAGTGCTGCACTCAATATGCCAGCACATTTGGAAAACTCAGCAGTGGCCACAGGACTGGAAAAATTCAGTTTTCATTCCAAGCTCGAAGAAAGACAATGCCAAAGAATGCTCAAGCTACCGCACAATTGCATTCATCTCACATGCTAGTAAAGTAATGCTTAAAATTCTCTAAGCCAGGCTTCAGCAATACGTGAACCGTGCACTTCCAGATGTTCAAGCTGGTTTTAGAAAAGGCAGAGGAACCAGAGATCAAATTGCCAACATCCAATGGATCACTGAAAAGGCAAGAGATTTTCAGAAAAACATCTATTTCTGCTTTATTGACTATGCCAAAGCCTTTGACTGTGTGGATCACAATAAACTGTGGAAAATTATGAGAGAGATGGGAATACCAGACCACCTGACCTGCCCCTTGAGAAACCTGTATGCAGGTCAGGAAGCAACAGTTAGAACTGAACACGGAATGACAGACTGGTTCCAAATACGAAAAGAAGTACATCAAGGCTGTATATTGTCACCTTGCTTATTTAACTTATATGCAGAGTACATCATGAGAAATCCTGGGCTGGAGGAAGCACAAGCTGGAATCAAGATTGCAGGGAGAAATATCAATAACCTCAGGTATGCAGATGACACCACCCTTATGGCAGAAAGTGAAGAGGAACTAAAAAGCCTCTTGATGAAAGTGAAAGAGGAGAGTGAAGAAGTTGGCTTAAGCTCAACATTCAGAAAACTAAGAATGGCATCTGGTCCCATCATTTCATGCCTCATCCATCATATTCACCTGACCTTTTGCCAACCGATTACCACTTCAAATATCTCGACAACTTTTTGCAGAGAAAGTACTTCCACAACTATCAGGAGATAGAAAATACTTTCCAAGAGTTCTTGGAATCCTGAAGCACTGATTTTTACACTATAAGAATAAACTTATTTCTCATTGGCAAAAATGTGTTGACTGTACTGGTTCCTATTTTGATTAATAAGATGTGTTTGAGCCTGGTTATAACAATTTAAAATTCATGGTCCGAAACTGCAATTACTTTTTCATCAACCTAGTATTTTACTGTCAACTTTACAGCTTTGTCCTCAATGGAAGGAGACAGATCTTATTTCATTTCTAGCAGTCACATAGTCAGGGCCAATATATTGTCATGTTCAATATGCACACATGCATGCTAAGCTACTTCAGTCATGTCCAGCTCTTTGTAAACCTATGGACTATAGCTCACCAAGCTCCTGTCCACAGGATTCTCTAGGCAAGAATACTGGAGAGGGTTTTCATTCCCTCCTCTCGGGGATCTTCCTGACCCAGGGATTGAACCCATGTCTCCTGAGGCTGGTACTTTTGTATTTTTATCTCTGTAAACAATAGTTCATAGATGTGAACTTATCTATGGAACAGCTAAATCCATATTACTTTGTCTAATATTCACTAACATATAAATAGCCTCATTAATTAAATCTTTTGCTCTCAGAAGTTCAAGGCAAAGTGACCCACCTTTATGTTTCCTGTTCCCAGCACAGTGAAAAAACATAGTAGGCTCAATACATTTCATTTAAAATTTGGGTGAATATATATTTAATCTAAACTAAATTAAGAATTATAGGAAAATATATACAAATAAACCATACAGATTAAGAACTGAAGTTTGTGTACATAAGTAATAAAAATAAGAATGAACAAACAAAAACCCAAAGATAACTACATCTATATTACAACAGAAAGCATTTTAGAACTTCATTAAAAAAAAAAAAAAACCAGGCTAACAATTTCATCTGATTTTTAAGGCTTCATAACTTTAGGGGATATTTTTCATTTAGCTTTAACAAGTATTTAAAACTCTAGAATATTAAACTTTAAAATAAATTATTACATTTTAATTCTTCTTTACTAGGGTATAAAGCTCTTGAAAAGCCTAAAAAATAGTGCATATACATATACATGGATTTCTGGCCATAAACTAGTGAATATTATAAAGGTTCTTACACATGTAATTGTAAGTAAACAAACTACCTGTAATTTTAATAACCAGGGTGAACTATCGTTCTCTATAAAATAAAGTTATTTTACTATAGCATTTAAAGACAGTAAGTTATTATAATATAGGTACAATTTTTCCTCTTATGTATATCATAAAAATAACAATAAATTTGGAACATGTTATTTTTCATTTATTTTTAAACCATGCTAAGTAATATGCTATACCAACAATATACACTCCTGAAATTGTTCTTTTTCAGATAAAAATTAGGATCTCTTTCTGAATGTTCCCTCATTAAATAAAGAATATAAAACAGCCAAGGTAATAGTGTACTTTCCTCATTAAATGTTGTACTGTTATAAAATTGTTCTGGCTATTACAGTCTTGGGGTTTTGTTATTGTTGTTGTTCAGGCGTTATAACTTTTAACCAGTGGACTAATGCATAGATTTTATTCACTTTTAGAAATTGACTAAAGTCTTATGATTTTGTACAATGCTATCTATTAGTTTGCTGAGTTCTTTCCTGTCACATATGACAACTACAAATTATTTTCACTTGCATTCACAATTTAAATGTTGTCTAAGTATATTTTAAATCTAGGAGAGTGAAAGGAAATTTTCAGGATTTTTAAAAGAGTTTTAGCTAACATTGTCTGACATCAGGACACTTCTGCACTTGCAGAGATTAAGGATCTAACCCACGGTATAGTCGGATATATGCAACAAGAGAAACTGCTTGACCAATTAGGTTCATTTTAAAAACAGTACCATAATTCAGTTTTTTTCTATTCCTATTTTACTTTCATTTTGAATGTTTATAGCTAGTCCATGGGGTCGCTAAGAGTTGGACACGACTGAGCGACTTCACTTTCATTTTTCACTTTCATGCGTTGGAGAAGGAAATGGCAACCCACTCCAGTGTTCTTGCCTGGAGAATCCCAGGGACGGGGGAGCCTGGTGGGCTACCATCTATGGGGTCGCACAGAGTCGGACACACTGAAGTAAATTAGCAGTAGCACCAGCACTGTACTATATAATAAACTTCAGTTGCTTGAGGTTTCAATTTTATCATAACATTTATTGGCCATTACACAATTTTTCTAATTAAACATTTAATTTTAATTATTTTATAATATTAATGTGCCAGCAACATATGGAACACATTTGTGTCTTTTAAAGTAAAAACTAAGGTGATACTGAGATATACTTCAACTCATATTTGGAGGCAATCATTTCAATTAATTCTAGATAATTCTTATTTGGAATACACATTAATATAATACATTTTTATTTCCTAATATAGAAAATATTTCCTGCTTTACTAACTTGCTTAAAATATATCTAATTATAATCATAAGTAGGAAAATTTTTATATATTGATTTTTTAAAATTATGTGTAAGTAATTTTACTTATTCTAGATATTATACTCTATATACTATTTCAAGAATGTGTTTCCCAGGGAGCTCAACCTGGTGCTCTGTGACAACTAGAGCGGTGGAATGAGGGATGGAGGGAGGTTAAAGAGGGAGAGGATATATGTATACTCATGATTGATTTATGCTGTATGGCAGAAGCCAACACAACATTGTAAAGCAATTATACAACTAAAAATAAATTTTAAGAAAAAGTGATGACCCAGAGGGATGGTATGGGGAGGGAGGAGGGAGGGGGGCTCAGGATGGGGAACATGTATATACCTGTGGCGGATTCATGTTGATGTATAGCAAAACCAATACAATATTGTAAAGTAATCAACCTCCAATTAAAATAAATAAATTTATATTTAAAAAATGAAAAAGTGTTCCTCTTTGCAATGCTCATATACCACAAATATGAGTATTACAGCAATCAACCTAAAATAATATATAATCATTCTGTCACGTTATTAGTAAGTTAACATTAGTAAATAAGTTATATATATAAATATCCCATATATCCAGACATCAAACATTACAAGAATAAAATAATACATAACTAATTCTAACTCTTGAACATTCAGTTTCTAAAGAGATATTATAACTTCTATGGTCAGGAAGTAAGTGTAACATTACAACTTAAGTTATAAAATGAAACAGGAGGAAGAGTGGTGATTTTTCATTTATATCCAGCCAGTTCAGATCATCAAACAGGCCAATAGCTAGAGGACACAGCAGTATCCTGGGAAAGTAATTGAATGCATTTTTCAGGACATGGACTGAAAATACATGCTTTCATCCCAGTTTTTGCTCCACAACTCAATTAAGGTGTATGTTTGCTGCTGTCTGAAACTGGAAACTAGCTTCTTCACCATGAATCACAGTTTTTAATAATAAATCCACCTTAAATAAACACACCAGAAAAAGCTAGTCTAAAGCATGAAAGTGAAAAGTAAAAGTGAAGTCGCTCAGTCGAGTCTGACTCTTCGCGACCCCATGGACTGCAGCCTACCAGGCTCCTCTGTCCATGGGATTTTCCAGGCAAGAGTACTGGAGTGGGATGCCACTGCCTTCTCCGAATATCATTTAAACAAAACCTGTCTCCACATGTCAGTTCATGGAAGCCATTAGAGATTTAAAATATTTATATTTTCTATGAATGGTTGTGTTTATTCAATGCATATTTATGTTTAATTTTCATGCAATTAAATAAAATATATGCCTACCCATAAACTAATATTAGAAGATCCCTATGAAGCAATTTTACAAGTAAAAACACATAAAAGTGTTAGCAGTATTACTATACACCCTTCCTTCTTTCCCTCATGATATCATTTACTGTAAAATTCATCTTATAAAAATCAAGTAATTAAGGATTAATTATCAATTACTCAAGGATATATCAAAAGAGAAGGTTGATTTTCTAAAGAATAGAGACCGTATGATAATCACTGTTGTAGAATCCAGCTTAGAATCTGTTGTAGAATTCTGTCTTAGAATCTAGCATAATGCCTGACACAGGGAGATACTTTAAGATGTGGCTGCTTGAGTGACTTATTTTCTTAACTTTGAGATAAACTTTAATGAAATAAGATATCACTTGCAAATAATCAATACATAAATATGAGAGCTGAACATCAGTACTCTTACATGTTATCATATGACAAATGTACTGTAAATGTTTTTCTAATTATAAAAAAATAATTAATTTTGGATCTAACTCTAAGAAAACAGAAAATTTTCCTATTAGACTTGGAAAGAGACTAGAAACTCTTCACTAAACTATATTAATATATTCTTTTTTAATATAAATTTATTTAATTGGAGGCTAATTACTTTACAATATTGTATTGGTTTTGCCATACATTGACATATATTCTTAAAATAAAACTTCTTGAATTCTTACATATAGTAAGTACTCTACCTATCAGTGTGTATATCTATGCCAAGTCTCTATAGTCATGTCTGACTCTGCAACCCCATGGACTGTAGCCCGTCAGGATCCTGTGTCCATGGGATTCTCTAGGCAAGAATACTGGAGTGGGCTGCCATTTCCTCCTCCAGGGGATCTTCCTGATCCATGGGTCCAAGACCTGTCTGTTAAGTCTCCTGCATTGGCAGGGGCATTCTTTACCACTAGCGCCACCTGGGAAGCCCAAATAGTAGGCTCTGATAAACACCTTTTTAAAGTACAAACATTATCACTCAGTTCTAGAATATTTATCACTGAAAATCAAAACTGTATATCTCATAAGAATTCATAATGTTTACTGAAAGAAAATCACTATAAAACAGTATTTTCCAGAATATTCTAAACACTAAAGTATAAGATTTACTATGTTTGAATAGGTACATTTAAGAATATTTACAAATGTTTAAATGAAACATTTCCACAGTATCGATTTTCCAAATATATACAAGGTATTTAGGACTGTTAAATTAAGATTTTTATGCTTCTATACATTTAACAATTGCTGTCATATATTAGTAGTAGTAGTAGGCAACTCACAGTGATGAACAATAACTGGTCAGGGAAAGTTTCTAAGTTACATGCAATTTACTGTTGTTGAGTGGAGAGCCTAATACTTTCTTCCCGCATCTTAAAATCTAATTTCCTGGGTCTTTTACATGCTTACTGAATATGGATTTGTTTCTCTTCATTTTAACAAAATGCAGGTAAGAAAGAAGGCTAATAGAAAATATGTGAAAACATGCCTATTTTATATCTAGAATCACTTCTATTTTTCCTTTCAGTAACAGTAGTCTAATAATAACAAAGATGAATAAAACTGGTGCATAAGTCAAACTTTGAAATATTGCTCTTTATTTTAATAGATTCTGTTGGATCACCATATTGCTTTGTTAAGATATCTCCACGCACCTGTGTCATTATCCACTCTGACAAAAAAAAAAAAACAACTATATATATAAAGTTATTGTGTCAAAAATGCATTAACAAATTTCATCTATTGATAAAATATGAGTGTACAGTGCTATACACAATGGTTTGAAATAATAAAAGTGTTATTATGCTTTAAATCATAGTTTCAGCAGAATAAAGTAGAGAATGGACCTCTCACCCCATCTTTCCTATCTGCTGTCAATAATCAACTACTACAAGCAAGATCATTTTTATGGGGATTAATGAAAAATTTTTTCAGGTCCCTTGGAAAAAGTAACAAAATATAGAATATCTACACTTACTTTTCTGTAATTATAAGATAATCTCATAATCCTATTTCTAAAAGGTATCTGAAATCCATCTTCTTATCCCCATCTCAGTATTACCATGCTAGCCAGGCCACCATTCCCTTCCCTATGTCCCTAAAAACTGCAATAAACTCCTAACACCACTCTTTTCATTTTCCAATCATCTCTTCCACTTGCTAGCCATAATGCTCCAAAAATGAAAAATGGTTGAAATCTCATTAGCTTCCCATTTTACCAAGGAAAATGTTAAAAGCTAATTCCTTTCCATGGTTTGTTTTCTTCTCTGTGAATCCAGTTTCTCATTCTCTTTCAAACCTCACTATAGTCTACTCTCTTCCTTGCCCAGTAAACTCCAGTTGCATATTGGACTTATTTCTTCAAAGATGACAAGCTCATCTCCCTTCAAAGTCACTGACCAGATAGTTCCCTTTACCTAGAATGCACTTCTTCCTGTTCTGTACATTTAGCTGTTTCTCATCCTTAAGAATGTCATTTATGTGTCACTTCCCAGATAGGCCTCTCCAACCATCACATTTAAAATAGTGGGTTTCTCCTATTATTTGCTCAAGGCCTTTATTATTTCCTCCATAGTATACAGTTTCACTTACTTCCATATTTTTTGTCAGTCTCCCTTGCTAGAAAAAAATTCCATGAGGGCATTTATGAAGTCTGGCTTACTTACTCTTTTTTCTCTTCATCATATAAATATTAAATTCAAAAACAGAAAACTCAATAAAAACAAGGCAAAAGTAGAGGTAATATAATACCTGTTTTTTAAAGAATTAATGCCAGTCCTAAAGAAACTGCAAGTTGATCAGAACACTACAGACATAGTATATCAAATTATGTCACACAACTTAAATGTATACATATATATATATACACACACAATTTTTTAAAAAAGTTAACACTGTGGATGTATAAACAATTTAATCCTTCTGTGTTAGTTTGATTACATGATTAACAAAGTACACTGAACAAAGTTAATTCATGTTTATTATTAAACTACATGTACTGATCTCTACTGTATTTATAGTCCCAAGAAATGGTGAGTCAAGGAGACAAGAAACTTCTATAACTTTAGGGATTTGGTTGACTGATGGACAGTGTAAGATAACATCTATTCTCTCACCATTTAGGACAAAAGAAATATATAGTCAGAAGTACTCCCGTGCGTGAAAGAAGACAGAGAGTGATTGAGACATGGTTTCTGTCACAGAGGAAAAGAATTAGTAGAAGGAAATACAAGAAATCATTGATGCCTTTTGCTACTTATTTATACTAGCAATGATTACTGAAGAAGAAATTTTCAACTCTTGGATTTTTATTAATATTTAATTTTGTAACATAAGAATAATACAAATTCCATATGGAAAAGTTTGAAAGTATTTAAAAAATATAAAATGATGTTATTTAATCATTAATTTAAAAAATATATATATATATATTTGCCCCTTGAGAAAATCTATATTAAAACTGCTTTATTCATGTTATTTCTAGTTTGAAGACAGGATCCTTAAAGAATGTTGTATAACTTTTATGTAAGAAAAAAATTTTAGATATAATCTTATCCCAAACTCAGAACAAAAATATTTAGATGACCAGTGCATATCAATGACATGTTATATTCTATTTTAAATACTAATCATAATGGCTAATTCCACAATGGCTCACTTCAGTTTGTTAATGTATAAAAAATTACATTCTAGGTTGTTTTCATACTTATGGAAAACAAGAAAGGCATGTGATTTCAACCTCTTGCACTTTTACAATCATAGTTTATCCCTCAAATTTTATATGAGTGAAAGGTCTTTTAGCAATATTCTTTATAAATCAGTTTTCCTTATTGAACCCAACTTTCAATATTTTCAGTAAAGTTCACTCTTCAACTTTCTGAAAATATTCCAATTCCCCCCTTTCTGTAAATATAAGAACAACATTCAGTCTACAGTTTGTGTATAATATTTACGTCAGTTCAACTAATTTGGGGCTATAAATTTAAATAAGCAGGTATTTTTCTGATCAGCTATATTCACCTGTATTTACACACAACTTAGTGGACTTTAGACTTAATTCATTCAACTTAATAAATTTAATGAAACGAATGACTCAAACTATTGTTTTCCTCGTATATTTCATTTTTCACTGAAATCCCTGGGTGGAGGAGAAAGATCAATTAACACAATCTCGGTAGTAAAATGAACTCACCAAACTCTCATATTCAAACCATATTTTGATTTAATGAATTATTTGAGTATTGATTATTTTTGGAAACATGAGTAACACCCTGAGAGATGCATCAACTCTATTAGACTAAAGCAGAGAAATCTTTGAATTAATGGATCCCTGGTGGCTACTGATCACTGAGATTGATGTACATCTTTACTGACATATGAAACAAGATTGTATTTTATATTCTCCTAACTATCCTTCTAGTACAAAAATAAATTTTTCATATCTTAAAAAGAGCAAAAACTGTTACTTTTAAAGTTACCAACACGAAATAAATACTGTGGTTTTAAACAGAGGGAAAATTAATGGAATAAGGGAAATTTGAGTACAAATCATGTTTTCATTTTCTTAATCAGATGAAGTGATCTAGAAAGCAGCTTTACTTTTTGATCAATTCAAGGAGGTTTCAATAATAGGAAGAGTCAAACTGATTTATTTTGCATTTATGGTGCAGAGATTCATAGCCAGTTAAAAAACAAGAGAAGAGATGCTTCCTTTATTCAAGTTACTCTTAGCACAGTGTTAAAAATGAAATAGTTCACTTTTTTGATCCTTTTATTCTATCTATGTATGTCAAACAGGGAATGAGGAAGAGGATGATGCCTTCATTCAATCATGAAATATTTTATATAATTTGGTAAAAATAAATCACATTAAAGAGTTTACTTTTTGATTATTCTTAATGAGAAGGCAAGTTATATTAAAATGAAAATTTACCCTCTGTAACAAATTTTAAAAATAAAACAAGAATTCCATTAGCTCTTAGGACAAAAAGTTGCTAGAAAAATGAATACATATGCTTAAAATTAAATATTAAGCCTATTATCAATGCTTATTATTATGTACATAGATAAGATTTGTGTTTTGCATTAATATTTCTATACTGTACATGTACTTCAATAATTCTACAATACCTCATATTTTCAATGTTTACAAATTGGCAAGCTATTTTGACTCATGTCATCTATTTTTGAAACTACAAATAAGAAAATATCCTCCAATTGTTCACAAAAATAACCTTTTGAAGTTCCACATTTTATCAACTATAAGCATAACTTTCAGCATTCAAAAATTATCTCAAGATATTATAAGGCATAATTTCCAACCACTGTAACTTTAAGCTGTAGAAAGCATTTTAAAAGCAATTATTTGTGTCTGATGAAAAAAAAAAATCTGAGCATATTCTTTCCATAATATTCTGTCGAAAAACTCTAAATTTCACCCAACTTACCTTTTAGGTACGATATTATTCAAGTGTAACACATAGCTTGTGTTTTTAGACTATTAGCACAAATGCAAATTAATAGTTTTTGGAGACTAATGATCCTATTTATTAGGTAAGTTGAGTAATATTCACTAAGTTAAGATAATTTATAAAACACACATAAATTAGACATAATTGGTAAGTCTTTTAGTTAAAATGTCTTGTAAAAGTATGAGAAAGCTAATAAATAGATAAATAAAAATTACTGCAAGAGTTGACAAACAACTCCCCTATGCCCTTAAATTTAATATGAATATCTGAAAGGTCATACTTTAATACTTGAGACACGTTGATAGAATGGCTCTTCTCATCTGAAGAGTCTAATGTGTTTTATTTTTGGTAGTATCCTCAAGGCCTACAATGGTTACTGGAACTTTGAAAATATAAATGTTGATTTAGGGACATGATTGAAAGGATATAACAGTTAAAATATTCCTAGCCAACTTGACTTTAAGTGTATACCTCTTTAGAAGCCCTAGAGACAGTATAACATAAATGTCTGATTTTCCCATTACTAAAAACTGTTTCTCCTTTCAATAAAAAGGTCAAGTAATTACATGCTATTTTAAACAATGTTCAATTTTCAGAGGTAAATTAAGTAACTATTCCCTTTGATATTTAATGGCAATAGTCCCTGAAACCAAATAAGGGATGTGCATGAAGGTATACACCTCCATAGGAAAGCATGGCATTATAGGTGGTACTTATAGAATACATTTTCAAAGGCAAGATGGTTGTGTATGGTTTTCAAGCTGACATATGCATTTGTGATTGCAATCTGGAGGTAAAAAAAAAAAAGACAAAGAATTAGAAAGCATGTCAAAAGTATCAGTTACATAAATGAGAACTGAATATTGATTCTAAATTATTATATTTCTAACAAATTGGCTGTATATGTTTATGACAAAAAAGAAGGCTGTATTGTTCTAATTTCCTTCTCTCTTAACCTTCTCACCCTCGCAAAGAAAGCCCGCATTTTCATGCCATCTGACCTCTGTTTATATACCTGCAAATTATTTCGAGACCTTGTATGTTGAATGGTAACTCTAACTGAAGTTTTATATTTGAGGTGTTTTAAAAAGTCAGACTTTTAAAACACCTCAAATATAAAACGTGGCTGGATGGTATCACCGACTCGATGGAGGTGAGCCTGAGTGAACTCCGGGAGTTTGTGATGGACAGGGAGGCCTGGCTTGCTGCGATTCATGGGGTCACAAAGTCAGACACGACTGAGCGACTGAACTGAACTGAACAGAAAAGTGTGACGTAACAGGTGACACCGGCGGTCATCACGGTGCCAGTGGGAGAGAATCCAGCCAGGTACATGCTGGAAAACTTTTATGGTTTTTCCTCTCTAAGTCTAGGAGGATTGAAACTATGGAGGTGATTTTTTAATATAGATCTTTAAATATTCACAGCAGAAATCCAATGAGTATGTCTCATAAAGATTGTTGGCTAGAAAGCAAAAAAAAAAAAAAAAAAGTCAAAAATTCTCAGTGCTTTCCATTCGGTAAACCTCACTTTCACTTTTCACAGGCTATTCATCTTCACTTTACCACTTTACCTGACTTTAGGCATAGAATATTCACAACTTCTTAATTCACGCCTAATAACCGCCCCCCCCCCCCCGCCCCTTCTGGCATCTGGGCTGGAAACAATTCGGAATAATTTCTAAATGTCTACTACATTCGGTCGGGATGGGGTAAAGGGGTTGCAGCTGGGCGAGGGTTTGGTTTCTCGAAGGCACAAGGCTGGTTATTTGGCCAGGGGCTACAGCGAGAACGATCTGCTTTCTTGCAGGCGTGCAGGAGAACCTACACGTTACCGTGCAGTGAGGGACCGCAAAGAGCCAGAAGTCTCCATTAAGCCTCTACCACAGAGCCTGACCTCCCGTGGAGACCGCGCAGGGGGAGCGGTCCCGCGGCCGCCAGTAGTGGGACCCAACTGCTGCTGATGCTCACGCATCCGTGTAAAGACATTTGGAAGCAGAAGAGACCGCAGCTCGTGAGGTCTCCGGCCCTGGGAACTGTGGACAGGCGCTCTGGTGAGAAGACATCCTCGACCCCCTCGTGTGGAGAGCCCGGAGAAGCCCACCCCGAGACGAAGTTACCTGCCAAGAGGCGACCAACGCACCGGTCCTCGGAGCACCCACCTCCTCCCGCCCCATCTTGCTACTCCACCGGTCCCTTTACCTTGGTTGTTGGAGACGTGACTGCAGGCGCCCGGCCAAGCTGTCAGCAAAGGCAAGAAGAAACCAAATTGCAAAAGAAATTCCCGGACTTCGCTGCCCCCCATGGTTCTCCCCGGTTCTCTTCTCCTCCCCCTTAAAGAGAAGTGGCTGCAGCGCAGCCAGGTGTTCAGCGTCGGGTCCGAGTCCACGTCTTCTTCCTCCTCCTCTTCCTCCTCCACCCGGCCCACAGGGGGTGTCCCGGGGCGACCCCCGCGCGAGGCCCCGGGAGCAGGGCACGAAGGTCCAGGCTGCCCAGGTGCAGACGCAGCTGCTTCGGAGGAGGACGCTGCCTGCGGCGCCAGGGAGCTCCTGGCGGCTGTAGACGAGCGGAATTGCATCCACCGCCGTGTCCCGCTCGCGCGAGGACTATTCACTTGGGCCTGGGAGAGCGCGCGCGCAGGAGCGAGCTCGGGCTGTGGTTTGGGGGAGGGGAGCGAAGGGGCGGGGGAGGGCGCCTCACGGCGAGAATGGGGGAGGGACGACCAGGTGCGGCGGTGGCTCGGGCAGCTCTGCCGGTCTGAGCGCCTCTCCGAACTCAGAGTGGGCACTAGCAGAGCCAAAAGCCGGGTGGGGGCCGCGGGAACTTTCCTCCGGCCAGTGCGGCGAGAGCCGAGCGACTGAGGAGGCTCCGCGGGGCCGCAAGCGGTCCGAGCAAGCTACCGAGCTGCGCCCTCAGCCCCTAGCCTAGGTGGCGACGGCCGCGGCCCGCAGAGCGGACCCCTCCAACTCGGCCGCGTCTGCGCCGCGCTTCGGCCTTGGCAGCCTTTTCCCCGGCCTGTCTGAGGCCGCACTTAGTCTCCTAAGCACTTTCCTTCCCATTTCGCAGCAGCAGCGTCCAGCGTTTTAGGGCTACTCTGCACCCTGAAGGGCTACCCTCGACTTCACATTTCCGCCGCCGGAGGGGGCGAGTTCTATGGCCGAGCGCTCCGGGTCCGGGTTGAGCTTGGCGGCGGCGGACCAGCCTACCGCTCCTCAGCCTGGGTCGCCTAAACTTGCCCGGTAGGGCGAGAGCCTCAGCTTGGCGGCCGCCTCCGCAGCTAGTCCTAGGAGAGCGAAGGAAGGCAGCGAGCTTCAGAGGAGAGTCACCTCAGGCTGGAGAGGGGCGGGTGCCTGGCACCAGGTCTCACTGAGGTCTTGTCGTCACCGTGCGGCCGCGACTTCACAGTGGAGGTCAAGAGCATGGTCGCAGCCGCAGGCGCCGGGATTTCGGGGGGCCCGGGACGCCTGCAGCGTGACGGCGTCGAACCGCAGACTCGGAGAAGCCCACGGGCTGAGCTGTGCGTGGCCGCCTCCACAGACGCGCCGACTGCCTGCGAGCTGACAGCTATCCCCGCGGAAGCCGCCCCCTCGCGGCACCCACTCCCTCCCAGCGCTCCTCGGCGCCGGCTGCCTGGTGGGACAACTCGGCCCTCGCCTCCAGCGTTGGGAGTTCGGAAAGGGGGCAACACAGGTGCTAACAAGGAGGAGTCTCAGGGCGCCTAGTCCTGACGCCCTCGCCCCGCGGCCGAGGCCGAAGTGGAGGGTAGAGCACGAGCCGCAAGCGCCTCCCAGCTCCGCCAAGCCCGGCGCTGGCCCGCCTGGCTGCCGCCGCTCGGGTGCTGCGAGTCCGGCGCTAGAGGGGGTTAGTAGACAACAACAAAAAAAAATGCCTCCACTACTCGCAGGTGGAAGAGGCTGGTCACGCTAGGAACCTCAGGAAGAAAGAGGAATGCACCCAGGCTAAACTTAACACGTTTATGAAGGGCGCGCCAAGGAATCTATGCCACTAGTGTGGGGGTTCCGTAATAGTTTATTCACTGTTGTTATTATAATCATCATTTTAATTGAACGGACTTAGGGTTTTACAGTCTAGTGAGGTCGAAAATCCCACCTCAAAATTCATGAGAATTTTTTTTTTTTAATATTTATGTCAGGGAAGAAAAGATTAAACCCCCAGAAGAGAAAAAAAAACACGATATTATGAAAGATATCTTTCTTTACGGCAGAGGGAGGGAAATGGCACAGTGGCGGGATTTGGGAAAGTAGTAAATGGAAGAGCCAAGGATCTGCGTTCGATGCTTACAAAATTCTGGAGGAGAAAGCCTTCCATTCGACGCGTTTCAGCGCTGCTATGTTTGTGTCACACACAGTTAAAGTTATTGTATTATAGTCAGTGGGAAGCAAAGAGAAAGACAGCAAAAAGATGCCCCACGTCTCAGTCGGCTGCAAGGAGAGAAATATGAAAGGCACATGATTTTGAGGTTGTGACGAAGGTTTCTGATTGGTGACTGTACTTCCACTTTTGGAATTCAAACACTGCCTCTCTTTAAAAGTGTCCAAGCTAATTTAAATGTATGCAGAAAACTTCTGAAAAGATAACCAAGTATAGAGTTTATGTATTAGTACTCAAAGGAATAAAATCTGATTTTGCTACTGATGCTACCACTCTTACTGATAGACTGTCAGTATCATTTGCAATATGCATTTGCAAACTGTTTACAATTTATAAACTGTAAAATTAAAAGATTACATTATAATATAAATTATTATGCTTAAATGTTCATAAAAGCATTAGATGATTCAATAATTTGTTTTGATTTAAAATAATCTTTATATTTACTGTCGAGGACTATAGCTTCATAACTTTTATAATAAATTTGAATTCCTTATGTTTAAATGTTTAAAATAATTTACAGTAAATAGTTTTATAGATGCATTAACAACTCACTAAGAGAATAATTTTATCCAAAGACACTCCTTTTAAAATGGCTGTGTGCTCAGTTGCCTTAGTCATTTCAGACTCTTTGAGACTTTATGGACTGTATGTAGCCCACCAGTCTCCTCTGTCCATGGTATTCTTCTTGCAAGAATACTGGAGTGGGTGGCCATTTCCTCCTCCAGGGGATCTCATCTACCCAGGGATCTGAACCTGCTTTGCCAGTGCTTCCTGCATTTCAGGCAGATTCTTTATCTACTGAGCCACCTGGGAAGCCTCTCATTTTTTGCTTTCTCTTTTCCCTCTTCCCTTCCTTCTTTCCTTCCTTTCATTAGAGCCACTTCCTTCTAGCCTAATTTGAAAAGAATGTTATTGGTGTTATGTTTACAATATAGTCTCTAAAACGTAATATTCAAGTGAAATATAAAAATTTAAGTTAAAACTTTGATATTAAGATATTTTACTCTGGGTTTTGGGGGGAGACAACTTCTTTTTAATGATATTCTATTTTTCTAGTTTTCTGATAAACTGAAGGGTATAATATGATTTATTAACTTAGAGATGCAAATTATGTTAATTTCTAAACTTGTAGTTTTTAAATTAACTAGACTTGCAAGATTTTCAAAATAGAATACCACTAAAAAGAAGTTGTCTCCCCCTGAAACCCTAGAGTAAAAGTATTTTAACATCAAAGTTTTAACTTAAATTTTGATATTTTAATTGAATATTACATTTTAGAGACTATATTGTAAACAGAACACCAATAACATTCTTTTCAAATTAGGCTAGAAGAAAGTGGCTCTAATGAATGGAAGGAAGGAAAGAAGAAGGGTAGAGGGAAGAGAGAAAGTAAAAAAAGAAAAGCTGATTCATTTCTAGGATTCATACTTATTTCCAAATCAAGGCACAATATTTCCAATTAGGGTACAATTTCCAAATTATAGTACAATATCATGATACAAATGCTGTTATTTACTTCAGAGTAATCATCAACTCAGTGAACATGAGTTTGAGTAAACCCCAGGAGTTGGTGATGGACAGGGAGGCCTGGCATGCTGCAGTCCATGGGGTCACAAAGAGTCTGACACTACCTAGCAACTGAACTGAACTGAACAATAAGAGCTGATAAACTTGGATTTCTATCTTCATCCCTACCTAAAAATTCACCTATAGTTCACATTTTTGTTTGTTTAAATAAATCATAGTCAAGCATAACATAATATATTGCTTATATGGCCAGATAGTTGAAAATCATATTCTGATTTTGGTCTTTAAGAAAGCAAATAATTTTAATTTTTTTCTAAATATTAAAATACAATATGTTTCATGTGTTTAGACACTGCTTATTGCATATCTAAAATGTAATGGTGTCTGAAAAATTCACCTCAAATAAGAATTGAAATATAATTTTCTTGGCCTTTGACTAGAGTAAGATTCCATGGGTTTGATGTAACTATCAATGTCAAGGACTTTTTAGATGGTAAAGAACTTGTCTGCAATGCAGGAGACCCAGGTTTGATCCTTGGGTTGGGTAGATCCCCTGGAGAAGGAAGTGGCAACCCACTCCAGTATTCTTGCCTGGAGAATTCCATGGACAGAAGAGCCTGTTGAGCTAGAGGCCATAGGATCAATTTCAAAACATGATTGTAAAAAGAATTATCTTAACCATTTGACCATCTATACTATTCATTATATATATATATATATAATATATATATATAATGGGGTCAGTGGGTCAGTGGTAAAGAATCCACCTACTAATGCTGGAAACACAGGAGATGAGGGTTCGATCTCAAGTTTGGGAAGATCCCCTGGACGAGGGAATGGCAACCCACTCCAGTATCCTTGCCAGGACAGTTCCATGGACAGAAGAGCCTGTTGGGCTAGAGTCCATAGGATCACAAAGAGTCAGACATGACTGAAGGGACTGAGCACACACAGGTGGCATTAGTGATGAAGAACCTAGCTGCTGATGCAGGAGACATATAAGAGACCTGGGTTTGATAACTGGGTTGGGCGGATTCTTTGGAGAAGGGTATGGCAACCCACTCCAGGATTCTTGCCTGGAGAATCTCAAGGAGAGAGGACCCTGAAGGGACTACAGTCCATAGAGTTGCAAAGAATCAAACGCCACTGAAGAGCCTTAGAATGCATACACACGCACACATATGTGCACACACAATGTGTACATGTGTGTTCATTCTAAAATGTGTGTTGAGCTCTTTTAAATGTTCAGTTCTCTTCATTCAGAAGAGTTAATGGTGATGTGAGTAAACGAATTTATTCTTTAAAAGTAACTTTTTATTTAAAATATAACCATGGTTATCTTATGTGAGTTAGAAGCAATTGCAATTACCAAAATGTACTTCCTTTTTGATTTTTTAGCAGTGTTGATATATTTGCTGACATTTGAGTTTCAAAGTTATAAGCCACTCAATGAACCAGATGCAGTATTCATGTAGATTTATTTGCACTTGTCTGTTTGAATCATACTTATATTCAGAAAAGCATTGATGTCTCATTTTTCAGTACTATATTGTTCGTATGCTCTCAGACCATTGTGCTTCATGATAAATGTGGTCTAGATTCAGGTATGCATGATTAACTTTTTATAAAATAAGGAATATATGACACTAAAACTAGTCTAAGCTTTCATTTGTAGTAGAAATAATTGTAATCACAAATACTACTTGCTTTTACTTATTTATTTTTTTCATTTAAATTTGTATATTTTAATTGGATGCTAATTACTTTACAATATTATATTGGTTCAGAATTGGGAACTACTTGCTTTTTAAATGATGAGACTTAAACTGCAATTAATTTATTTGGAAAAAAGAAGAAGGATTCTAATGTTTAATACTAAGCATGTTTAAAGGCTTGAGACCGTCTTAACTGTTTTATTTTGGTAAAACAGTAAATTAATCCATTTATATCTATAATTTGCATTCTCTAAGTTCAAGATAGAAGCAACAGGAATATAAAGAATATTGATCCATGAGTATGTCAAAACATCAGGTCTAAACTTTTATTTAATTTAGTACTTTGAGTGAGTACCATTATCTAAGTCACATTTTTGTTAATATAAAATTCAGAAATGTTCTATAAACAGTATGGTTTTCATTTCATCAGCTTTAAAATATAAAATAAATGATTGAATTTTATGTTTTGCCATGCATACAACTAAAGTAAAAAAAAAGTCCACAAAGTCAAATATGTATAGTTAATTTGAAGCTCTTTCCTTTAAGAAACTGTGTAATCAGGGAAAAACACATACACTATTTATTTTGGAAAATTTTCTTTGATTTTAGGATGTAGGTAATATTTTTCTGGAGGATATTCAAAATAGTTCTAGGTACTTTACTGTTAACATATCAAATCTTTAAAACTTCACAGAAAGGAAAAGCAACTTGAAGCTACACAAGATATACTTTGGCTTAGTCTGCTGTCATATTGCATTTTCTTCTTGTATGGTATATTTACAGTAAAAGAAAAATATGTATATACAGCATATGTCATGTACATATAACAGATTTGTAATAGATATTGCAAGTATATATGCTTTTAGTTCAATGAAAACAAACTTTCTAGTAGCTTTCTAATTCAGGAACCAAAAATTTACTAAGCAAGTATTTTGTGTGCATTTGTGCTGAGCATTGTGAGGAAGGTACAGTGATCATTTGGATTTGGTTCCTAACCATCAGAAGTTTATATTGTATTGAAGGGTACAGACATGTGAATTACTACAGTACAAACACTTTATGCTACCTCATAATGAAGTCCAAACTGTTACAATTATGAAAGAGGAGAGGAATCATACCCTCACCCTCCGAGGCATGAATCTCTACAGTTACTACTTTAGCTCTACAGTTAAACCTAGTACTGGTATGGATTGATTCTGAAAGCTAGTGAAGAACTTTTACTTATATCAAATGTAATACTAGAGGTTATACACAATGGCCAAATAATGCTATTAGACTCAAGTGACTTACAGTTTTTAAATGAAATGTGCTTAACAGTCTTAACGTGACATCTGCTGCTGCTGCTAAGTCGCTTCAGTCGTGTCCAACTCTGTGCGACCCCATAGATGGTAGCCCACCAGGCTCCCCCGTCCCTGGGATACTCCAGGCAAGAATACTGAGTATCAGTTACCCACAAAAAATAATTTTAACTAAATTATGTAGAGATTTCTTAATACTATATTTAAATTTATTTTATTTTTACTGGTAATGTATTATTATTTATCTTTCATGCCCCAGAATAACCAGCCTTGTCAAAATAACTGTTTTCATGTAATTAGAATAAATACCTTTGAATATTGACATAGATGTTTGATATTTATTCAAACAGGGAACGACTAATGAAAGAAGGAAAACTATCTTTAAAAAATCTTTTGTATATTGAAATATGCATGATTATTCCATCATAATAAATAAAATAACATCACAGGACTGTTGTTATTATTTTCCATTCAAATATTCAAATTAGCCTATCAAAATAGACTTGCTATTTTGTCTTGCATTATACCTGCACTAAGATGCTTTTTGCCCTGCTTCTGGAAATGACAAAGTTAAGTTTTACAGTAAAAATATTTGGGTATGTCAAATAGTTGAATGTTAAATTTATAAATAATATTGTGGTTTGGTTGCTCAGTCGTGCTGGCCTCTTTGCGACCCCATGAACTGTAGCCCGCCAGGCTCCTCTGTCCATGGGATTCTCCAGGGAAGAATCCTGGACTGGGTTGCCATTTCTTTCTCCAAAAAATAATATTATCCATATTAATAACCAATTTCATTTAAAACATTTTATTTTTATATGAATAATACAAAATATTGTTTTAGAGCAGTCAAATTGGAGATAGATTAGAAGTGTCAGATAAAGAGAAGTGATTCCCTAATCTTTAAGTAAAGGTAATTTTTTTTTTATAGAAGTGTTTCCTATAATATTTCAGTTTATTTTGAAATTAGGTAGCAGGCTTCCATTTTTGATGTTCTCTTGTTTTTTTTTGATGGGGGTGTATGTTAATAATAGATTAAAAAATAAAAGAGCAAGTCTTGAGTAACATAGCATTTTATTTCCAAGTGAGTTTTAACAACCCAATATTAATAAAAACAATATGCCTAACAGTTACTTTTTAGTTCAGGTTCTAAATCATTTTAATCAGACTGTGTTTCTTTACTATGGCTGTTAACATGTATACATGGAATATAAACATTTCTCAATATACCCTTATATTTTTCTGATGATTAAAAATTCTATATAACTCACTTATACCCATCATTTGACAATTAGCATATGGTTTTTCATATCCTTGCCTAACTTTGATACAGATTCCAAATTCCCTAAAGACCTCAAAAAATATAAAGAGAAGAAAATGTTTCTGTCACATCTCTACAAAATATATGTGATAAGTAATTTGTATTTAAATATAATAATATTTATCTTTTTCATCAAATTTACCATCTTTATTAACTTTCTTCATTAAAGATAATATATTTTTCAACAGTAAAAATGTATATAGTTGCCCTTGTTTATTAAAAATTATTAAGTACTTGAATCATTTTTAACTTTATAAAATATAATATATGAGTAATAATTATTACACATATGTGGTGCCTATTGTGAGTTGTTGGGAAAATCGTCTTTTCTCCTTGGGGAACTAAATCCTACTATAGAGTCCATTTGAGACGTCTCTAGTATTTCAGAATTAAATTCCATCATGGTTCATTGTATTACAAGTATACTGAGGCTGATAGTGTTTAGAATTCTATTGTATTATATGTTATATTGTGGTTTGGTTATATTATATTTTTTGTTATATTTTATTATATTATATTTTGTATTATATTTTTATAGATAAAAAGTAAATATTTTAAATTAGTGGGGGGAAAAGCAAACATAAACATTAGCCTAGCTTAGATTAGCTTTGATATGTAGTCAAAGATTTTTCTTGATTTGCTTGCTCCTGACTTATTTTGCAGCATAATTTGAAATATATAAGAAAAGGGAAGATTATTCATGCTTGTCTTTGATTATTTTCATCTAATGAAAAAATTAGTAAAGTTATTTTCTTATGTAAAGTATGTACAATTGTAAAATTAATATTAAGCTTATATGTTATTTATCTAAAGTAAAGTTCTGTTAATACTGCCTTACAGAATTTGCAAAACTAAAAATGTTGTATTTCTTTGCTGTTCAATACAAATGCCACTAACCATATTCAACATGTAGCTTTTGAGTGTTTGTGATTAGTGTGACTGGAAAACTGAATTTTTTGTTATTTATTAAATTTAAAATTAAGTAGCCATGTGTGGCATTAGCTAATACATGTGTGTGTGTGTATTCAATTCTAGTTTTATTTTCAATACTTCCACTTCCATATTGATAATGGACAAAATAAGAAAGGAATTTGAAAAGCATGTGGACACACAGTACAACGTTCTACAAGAGGAGCTCACTTTTACTAGAAAGATTCTGTTACAGTCATGTTTATCATCAACAAAAATGAACCTCACCTTGAACAATGGCTACTGCATGTGTTTACAGTCTTCAAAGCTAGCCTATGATGTGCCTTTTTATAATGCATTGAGTTAGTCAGAAGGCATTAAAATAATCACCCTGATAAAAACTTTATTAAAAATTATTTCAATTCTGAGTATAATTACTTGCCTAACATGCCTAATCATGGATACTAAAACTTTTTAGATGATTCAGGATCACCCTGCTATGACCACTATGTCTGTCACACCTCCCAAGGTTCCACAAAGATCACAGTGGACTGAAAGACTCAACAGCATCACTGGAAGTTCCAAATGCAATGTCCCTACCTGGAGATTTGTCAGAGAAGCACCAAGATTTTTACATCTAGATGCTAGTATTTGTATTTGTTTTTTGTTTTGCTTTTGAATTTTCAGTTTATATGTAAAAACACTGTCAGGATCTCATTTTTATTTTAGTAGATTTTTTAAAACATGAGGTTTCACAGGCAAGTTAGAGAATCTGTTTACCACTGTTTTATTAATATTGCCCTAACGTTTGTCACTTGATGATATCCTTTCTAACTTTAATCTGCCATAAGCACCAAAGTTAAAAAAAAAAACAGAAAAAAATTCAATAAAAAGCCATTTCCTAAAGAAATCTTATAATATGATAAAATAGAGTATTAATTTTTATATTACTTAGCAACCAGTTATATAGTATTTACCAAGTGCCAGACGCTGTTCCAAATCCAGATATTCATTTCAGATAATTTAAAATAGATAACTAGTGGGAAGTTGCTATAAAACACAGGGAGCTCAGTCTGATGCTCTATGATAACATATAAGAGTGAGGTAGCAGATGGATGAGAGGGAGGCTCATTAGGTAGAGGATGTAGGTATACTTATAACTGATTCACGTTGTTGTACAGCAGAAACCAACATGATATTGTAAAGCAATTATTCTCCAGTCAAAAATAAAAATATTTTTAATAATTTCAAATACTAATTATAACCAGGAATTTAATTACTTCTCAAAAACAACATTCTGAAGTAGTTGCTGTTGTTATCATTATCTTACGGATTAGAAAGCTGAAACACAGAACTCGCCCAAAGCCACCAGGACAGGAAGTGATGGAGCAGAGATGTGAACCCATCTCTGTGCCTTTCATTACTATGCTGCCTCTCCTGTGTCTCGGACTGTTGACCCAAATATACACAAGCATGAGCATACACATACACCTGTGTATCTATGAAAATTTGTCCAATTCTACCTAATTAAGCCTAAGTCATGGAATCCTTTCAGTGAATCTTCTTCGCAACTGTGACTAAGTTCCTAAATGACCTCATTCTTCATTCTCATGGCCCAACATTTGTTACTCTTGCCTGCAGCCTACAAATTGGCACTTTCTGTCTGCCTCAAAAAGGATTAAATTATGAACTGCTGCAGCTGCTGACTTTCAACACTCCCTGTAAAGAGTTCAGGGTGGATATTAGAAATGAGGCACTCTGTGCTCTGGGAAAAACTGGCAGACCGGGTCTTCAGAAAGTTAGATGTTTTCAGAAGATTTTATGAGCCCAATTCTTGCATGTCCTTATCTAGAAGAGCACTAAAATCCTTCATGGCGATGTCTGCTCCTGGGGACTAACAGTAACCTTCACAAGACTAGCAGAAATCATCTGTAAAAACATATGTGCTTGATTGCATATACATCCACTTCACCAAAATCACACATACTGACCTTCCTTTCGACCTCTTGGGAGTAGATTCTCGGAGCTATTTGAAATGCTATTGCCCAGGCTATAGTCCTCATTTTGCCCCAAATAAAACTTGAGTCAGAATTCTCACTTTGTGCATTTTTTTTCAGTTGACACACTGAATACTTTTTCTCTCTTATCTTAAACTAGTTCTCCTAAATGACACCTGTCTCCCAATACTACTAGCTCAGATTTATTCAGCAATTTTGCTATGCATTGGGTGTGGAGGACCTTTTCAGGGCACTAAGGATTAAAGTGATGAACAAAACAGACAAAAGTGTGCTTACATATAACTCACATTCTAGAGTTCATATGTCTAAAATGCTTATCATGTGTCTCACTGTTCTAAGTGCATCATACATGCTAAGTCATTTAATATTCACAGTCCTGCAAAGTAGACACTCTTATTATACCCATTTTACAAATGATGAAACCAAAACATACAGAATATGCACTAACTAGAGGCAGATTAGCGATTTTTACATTAGAGTGTGCTGTCTGCTCTTTGTAATTCAGGCAAGATTGTAAGCAGAGTAAAGAAAAAGGAGGCTTGGTCAATAATTCTAGAGTGAGTTAGTAGTGGTCTGTTCTAGGGTGTGGACAGGAAGGGAAAAGTGAATGGTTTTCTCTATATTTTTAAGGTGGAATGGATAGGACTTCCTCATGTTTTAGATGGTGTTTCCTGCTATTTTACATGTATTGTGTATATACATATATATGTATATATATATATATATATATATTACAATATATACAATAATACAATATATAAATACAAATACATATTTATATATATATAACTAATTTACATTTGAAAAAAGCACATTCAAGCCATAAATTGAGCTATTGAAGGAGACTTTAAAAAAGTTTCATTTTGTGCATTGTTGAGAGTCCCTTGGACTGCAAGGAGATCCAACCAGTCCATTCTGAAGGAGATCAATCCTGGGTGTTCTTTGGAAGGAATGATGCTAAAGCTGAAACTCCAGTATTTTGGCCACCTCATGTGAAGAGTTGACTCATTGGAAAAGAGTCTGATGCTAGGAGGGATTGGGGGCAGGAGGAGAAGGGGGCGACAGAAGATGAGATGGCTGGATGGCATCACTGACTGGATGGATGTGAGTCTGAGTGAACTCTGGGAGTTGGTGATGGACAGGGAGGCCTGGCGTGCTGTGATTCATGGGGTCACAAAGAGTTGGACAGGACTGAGCAACTGAACTGAACTGAACAGTACCCATGGAATAGAAATGCAAAAAAGGAAAATGGCTGTCTGGGGAGGCCTTACAAGTAGCTGTGAAAAGAGAAAAGCAAAAAGCAAAGGAGAAAATGAAAGATATAAGAATCTGAATTCAGAGTTCCAAGAATAGCAAGGAGAGATAAGAAAGCCTTCCTCAGTGATCAATGCAAAGAAATAGAGGAAAACAACAGAATGAGAAAGACTAGAGATCTCTTCAAAAAATTAGAGATACCAAGGGAACATTTCATGCAAAGATGGGCTCGATAAAGGACAGAAATTATATGGACCTAACAGAAGCAGAATAAATTAAGAAGTGGCAAGAATATACAGAAGACCTGCACAAAAAGAGCTTCACAACTCAGATAATCATGATGCTGTGATCACTCACCTAGAGCCAGACATCCTGGAATGTGAAGTCAAGTGGGCCTTAGAAAGCATCACTATGAACAAAGATAGTGGAAGTGATGGAATTCCAGTTGAGCTATTTCAAATTCTAAAGGTGATGCTGTGAAAGTGCTGCACTCAATATGCCAGCAAATTTGGAAAACACAGCAGTGGCCACAGGACTGGAAAAGGTCAGTTTTCACTCCAATACCAATGGAAGGCAATGCCAAAGGAAGCTCAACTACCGTACAATTGTACTCATCTCACATGCTAGTAAAAGGAATGCTCAAAATTCTCCAAGCCAGTCTTCTGTTATATGTGAACCATGAACTTCCAGATGTTCAAGCTGGATTTAGAAAAGGCAGAGGAACCAGAGATCAAAATGCCAACATCTGCTGGATCATCGAAAAAGCAAGAGAGTTCCAGATAAACATCTATTTTTGCTTTATTGACTATGCCAAAGACTTTGACTGTGTGGATCACAATAAACTGTGGAACATTCTGAAAGAGATGGGAATACCAGACCACCTGACCTGCCTCTTGAGAAATCTGTATGCAGGTCAGGAAGCAACAGTTAGGACTGGACATGGAACAACAGACTGGTTCCAAATAGGAAAAGGAGTACGTCAAGGCTGTAGATTGTCACCATGCTTATTTAACTTCTATGCAGAGTGCATCATGAGAAATGCTGGGCTGGAAGACGCACAAGCTGGAATCAAGATTGCCAGGAGAAATATCAATAACCTCAGATATGCAGATGACATCACCCTTATGAGAGAAAGTGAAGAGGAACTAAAAAGCCTCTTGATGAAAGTGGAGAGTGAAAAAGTTGGCTTAAAGCTCAACATTCAGAAAACGAAGATCATGGCATCCGGTCCCATCACTTCATGCGAAATAGATGGGGAAACAGTGGAAACAGTGTCAGACTTTAATTTTGGGGGCTCCAAAATCACTGCAGATGGTGATTGCAGCCATGAAATTAAAAGACACTGACTCCTTGGAAGAAAAGTTATGACCAACGTAGATAGCATATTAAAAAGCAGAGTTATTACTTTGCCAACAAATGTCCATCTAGGCAAGGATATGGTTTTTCCAGTGGTCATATGGATGTAAGAGTTGGACTGTTAACAAAGCTAAGGACAGAAAAATTGATGCTTTTGAACTGTGGTGCTGGAGAAGACCCTTGAGAGTCCCTTGGACTGCAAGGAGATCCAACCAATCCATTCTAAAGGAGATCAGTCCTGGGTGTTCTTTGGAAGGACTGATGTTGAAGCTGAAACTCCAATACTTTGGCCACCTCATATGAAGAGTTGACTCATTGGAAAAGACCCTGATGCTGGGAGGGATTGGGGCAGGAAGCCAAGGGGACAACAGAGGATGAGATGGCTGGATGGCATCACCGATTCGATGGACATGATTTTGAGTGAACTCCAGGAGATGGTGATGGACGAGGAGGTGTGGCGTGCTGTGATTCATGGGGTCGCAAAGTGTCGGACACGACTCAGAGACTAAACTGAACCGAAAGGTACCTAGATCCTGCCCTCATTCTTCTGGAAAATAGTAATAGCAATGTATCAATATTGGTTCATCTACAGTATTAAATGCACCATATTTTGATGTGCTAATGCAAAATGCTAATAATAAGAGAATTTACTTGCCAGAACTCAAGGATAATAGGACCTTTATTTTATGTTCAGTTTTTCTGTGAACCTAACACTACTCTGAAAAATAAAGTTTGCTTTTAAAAATGGCATTGTTATTCATCTCTGAGAATTATTTTTCTATTATTTATATTCAGTCTAATATTTATTTATTTTATATCCCCTGTACAGTATATTATTATATAGAACTGGACCTTCTGATGTGATTTTTTTCCAAGTCAATTTTTCCTTTTTCTATGTGGTCAAATTTTGATGAACTTGTTGGCTCTAATTAACATTATTTGAAAATTTTAATAATATTAAATTTCCAAACTCGTTTTAAATGTTTGATTGCTCTATTTCAATTACAGTTCAGTTTTTGCTGTTTTGTTGTATACAGCAATATTTTCTTTGCTTTATGATTAATCTGAGTCAGACTTCTTCAATTTCAAATGACAGAAACCCTATTTCAAACTAGAAAATGGGAAGACATTCATTGGTATTAATAGTTGAACTCTGACCAATGGACAGATTTAACAAATCATGATTGCCAGAAGGATATACAATTCTCTTTGTTTGTGACTGGTTCATATATCTACTCCAAATACCGTGGGATAGGTTAAACACTATGTAAGTGAAAGTGTTAGTCACTCGGTTGTTTCCAACTTCTGGGAACCCATGGACTGTAACCTGTCAGGCTCCTCTGTCCATGGGATTCTCCAGGCAAGTGTACTGGAGTGGGTAGCCGTTCCCTTCTCCAGGGGATCTTCCAAACCTAGGGATCAAACTGGGATATCCCGCATTGCAGGCGGATTTTACCTTCTGCATCACTTTACCTTCTGAACCACTAGGTATGCCCCTAAACACTAGGAGATCTATGCAGGTTAAAACTAGTAGATGGTGGTTTTTGAAGAAGAAAAACAATGGATGCTAGTCAGACAAAAAGTTTATCAGAAGGAAAAATATTATACTATTTTAAAATATATCTGTCTTCCAAGGTCAGCTGTTTTATTTGTTTAAATAATTTATTCTTTGTTGGATGTAGGGAGAGTAAGGGGGCAGTGTAGAAGTGGAGATTTACCTTCCTTAAAGAAACTAGTTATGTTTGCTTCTCCTTATATTTCTAAATAAAGGATTGATTAATTAGTAAAATTAGCTACTTTGGATCTTCTCTTTATATCACAATTTTATTTGCAGATTTGGCCTCTCTTCTGCCTTGAAAGATTCCATTGCCTTGGCAGGAAACTGTCAGGCTACTTAGATTCCAACCCATTCTCTTATCAGAATAATTAATTCTTCATTAATTTCTTCACATAAAACAAAACCCATTTTAGGAACCCTTTTCCACTTCTGAAATTCAATTCTATTTCTCTAGAAGTAGGCCTTTGAATTTGTCCTGGGTCATATATTATTGTCATCAGTCAGCTCTTGGTATAGTGTAAAGTCTGTTGCTGGAGCCCCAAGGGAAGAACACCTCTTATCTCTGCTACAAAATGCTATGGATGCTTTATACTGTGTGTAACAAATAGTGAAATAGATGTTTTGACAGTAAGCTGATACCAAGATACAGCAAAGCCAGATTACTATGTGTATTTACAAAGGAACTTTACATGACACCACTCCATGTCACCTGGACACGTCTGTTAGAAAAAGGATTAGGAATTAAAGGAAAAGGATTTTGAAAAAACTCCTTTGAAAAAAAAAATGTTATCTTACTGAAAAAACAAAATGGTGGTTGAGAGAGATTCAACAGACCACTTCAAGATCAAAATATATTTGTTGCATATGGAAGACATAGGGGGCTGATGCATAATTCACTCATGATATTTCATATTTTTACTGCTTGTACCTTAGTAGCATAAAAATTTTATTATATCCCAGACTCAGTGGGGCAGGAATTCAAGCAGGGTTCAACTTGGAGCAAGACTCATCTCTATTTCACAAGGCCTAAGGCCTCAGCACAGAAGACTCAATGGCTGTGGATGATGCAAGGCATCTTTCCTAACATGTCAGGTAGTTGATACTGGCTGGTACCTCAGCTGGGACTGTCAATCAGGATTTCTGTACTCAATACCCATCCATCTGGTCTAGGCCTCTTCAGAGAACAAAAGCCCTACATCTCAAATGCAGACATATGAATATCACATTGTAAGAAAAACATGTGGGCTGGAAAATCTTTTGTGGTTGTTTTACAAAGACATTAAGATAGGGATGCAATCAGAGCAGCCCAAACCTCTATTTGTTGGACAAAGAATGAGTGGGACTTATGAGAGTGAATATTCCATCCGCTCATATTGAATTCAGCTTCATAGAGAATAAAAGATTGAGGAACTCCAGTAGTAAAAACAGAAACCATGTCATCAAGAAAATGCAAATTAAAAAACATCAAAGAGATACTATCACTCACCTATTAGAATGGCCAGAATCTAGAATACACTAACTACTGGTGAGGATGTGGAGCAACAGGAACTCTGATTCACTGCTGGTGGAAATGCAAATGCAAAATAGTATATTTTGGAAGATGGTTTGGTGGTTTCCTACAAACATAAGCATAATTTTACCATACAAGTCAGTGATCCTTGATATTTATCCAAAGGAGTTGAACCTTTATCCACAAAAAACCCCACATATTGATGTTTGTACCATACTTATTCATAATTGCCAAAACTGAGAAACAACCAAGATTTATTTTAGGTAGATGAATGGATAAACTGTGGTACATTCTGATAATGGACTATTATGCAATGCTACACAGAAATGGGCTATTAAGTCATGAAAAAAATGGATAAACTTTAAAGGAACATTACTAAGTGAAATAAGCCAATCTGAAAAGGCTACATACTATATGATTCCAACTATATGACATTCTGGAAAAAGTGAGACTTTTTATATAATATGCTGGAAAGAAGACAATAAAAAGCTCAGCAGTTTTCAGGGATTAGGAAATGAGGGGGGTGAATACATGGGGGACAGAAAGTTTTTAGGGCAGTAAAAAAACTCTATATGACACTATAATGATGGATCCATACTGTTATACACTTATCGAAACCTATAGACCACACAATACCAAGACTGAACCACAATGTAAACTATGGACTTTGGAGGATAATGATTGTCAAAGCAGGCCCATCAGTTGTAACAAATGTATCATTTTGGTAAGGAACATGGATAGTGGGGGAGGCTGCCTGTTTGAGGACAGAAGGAATATAGGAAATTTCTGTACTTTCCCCTCAATTTTGTTGTGAACCTAAAACTGCTCTTAAAAAATAGTCTTTATTTTTTAAAGACTATTAAAAGCAGATGATAAATACTGGGTTTATAAAAGAATGTGAAATGAGTCATAAGGGTCCAACTGGAATAGAAATGCACCCTCTCAGTTCAAAGGAATGAAAATATCAGTCACAGAAAAAAATCTGAAAATTTTACAATTGCAGCTCATGAGAAAGAAAAAAAAAGTTGGTGTAAAACCCTTGTCAGCAGCAGAAACAGAGAAGCCACCAATTTCACATAAAGCTCTTCCTGTTCTCTTGTATCTTTTTCCTTCCCTGGTGGAACAAATCACTGCTAGAGTGGAAAGCCTTGACTGAAGAGAGAGCAGAGATCAATTATCATTGAACATGAAAGTAGGTAAGTTAAAATAGAAGTAGAGCTAGAGGAGAGAAATGTGTTAAGAAACCATACCCCTGAGTTAGTGTTTAATTAGTATTTTAAGAGATACTTTATTCTAAATCAAGTCCATGATTATGAGGTTAAGTGGTTGTCCACCGCCTGAAACTGAAAACTCATGGAATATGTCCAAGTTTATATTTAAGGGTGGGGAAGACTTCTTTCCCCATCGAAAGAAAATGCTAAGGAACAGGAAGAAACCAAAATAGGTTTTCAAATAGATGACATTCTATGAGCTATATATTTAACACACTAATTGCATGCAGCTTACTTTGATTAGGTCTTTCATCTTCCAGATATACACACATATTTCTATCCAGTTAATGGTCTGCTAATAGTACTTCTATGAAATTACCCACTTTTATTCTTTACTACCTGCAGGGACAGAAAACATGCATCCCCAGATGAACCTCAATCCCAAAGTAATACCAAGTCAGACTAGTAGAGAGTATTGAATGTCAGGCTTGCCAATTAATTTTGTTTCAAGTTGTTCTAACTTCAGTTTTCAGAAATGGTATTTCTGCTCTGGTCTTGCTAATCTTCTGCTGAAATACTTGCCACACACACAATCTCCTTCCAGGTTAGGTAACTTGTTGTAGAACAATACTGATTTATTCCAGGTGATAACTGATTCACATGTACATGTCATTTTATGTATAACATAAAATGTACAGTATTGTTATATGTATACATCATTTTATGTATAACAGAAAATGTACAGAGTTGGTTTAAGAAACATGATATGGACCCTGATAAGTTCCTGATACTGTGACTGATTTTATATAACCTATACAGTGTTGTTCATAGTTACAGGTACACAGGTGTGATGTTATTCTGTTGAATAACTTGAACAATATGCCTCAAGTGATCACTTGATAATAGCAGAAGCATTAGAAGACTACCTTCCCTGGTAGCTCAGATGTTAAAGCGTCTGCCTCCAATGTGGGAGACCTGGGTTCTATCCCTGGGTCAGGAAGATCCCCTGGAGAAGGAAATGGCAATCCACTCCAGTATTCTTGCCTGGAGAATCCCACGGTTGGAGAAGCCTAGTAGGTTACAGTCCACGGGGTTACAAAGAGTCAGACACGGCTGAGTGATTTCACCTTAGAGGAATTTAAAAGTTACGGCTTCTGGCGCTTCACTCAACTACTTTGCAAAATGAAATTTCTTAACTGCTAAAATGAGTCATTTGGCATTTGTGGGAATGTTTTCAATTTTAGTAGAAAAGCACTCTATTAGTGTTATACCAATAAAATCATAAGGTGAAATATTAACTAAAGAGTCCTATTAGTTCATAGTCACTGCAATACTAATTTGAACTTTAAGGGAAGATGTATTTGTTGATAATTACAAAGAGGGAAAATATTAGCATAAATAATAATATCTGTAGGTGTATGAAATGGTGACAGTGTTGAAAATACTTCTAAAGGAAAATTCTAATAGGGTTGCTTATCAAAAAACATATTCTTGTAGAGAAACTTGCTGTTCTTAGTAATGACTGATAAGACCCTTAAACCCAAATTTTAACTTGAACTGTAAGATATTGTGATTTTCCTTCAACATTCAGAAGATAAACACATAAATTTGGACAACAGATCTTCAAGATGACTAGTTAAAGGCAGTATTGATGTGACTGAATATTATTGCTTGCTGGAAGCTGTGTAAAATATGATGGAGTTTTTCTTAAAATACTGACGTAACAAAAGCTCTCTGGGATATACAACACAATTACACTTCATGTTATTTTCAGCTTTATATCAGAGAAGGCATTCAGATAAATTTAGCAGACTATGGTAATTAAAAACCTTATGTGCATAAAGGGATGTTTATCTATCTGATTTTAATATATGCATATATGGAAGATATGCTTAATATTACTTTTTAATCATGGTTTTAGGTCCACTAATAATTATCTTAAAAATCTTGTTGGAATTGAAAATACCTAATCAATAGTGAAAATGTGAAATTAGGAAAAATATAATGACAATGAAAAAAGTTATGATTAATTGGTTTCTGTTTCATGTCTGTTATATATTTAAAAAGTAATATTCAGGTTCTTTAAATTGAAATTCAACAGAATGTAACAATTTGTTTTTAAGATATAAAGGATAAATTCACATTTATTGGGTACTTTAGAATGAAATTTGTGGATGGGGGCATCTAAATAATTTACACACTTGAACAGATTTAAAATTATTTATTGACAAATGTTTCATTGTGATGTGTTTCCTCTGTAGAATTCCCATTCAGTCATGAGATGAGTTTTAATCCACGTAAAAATACTGGTGGAAATTCTTTTTATATACGATGTCCAAAGATAGCCACTATCAATTCATTCCTCTTGAGTGAAATACACATATTCTTCCTCACATCAAAAGGTGGAATTTATTTCCCTATTCTCTTGAATCTGGACTAACTGTAGTAACTTGTTTGAACCGCTAGAGTGCAGTGAAAATGGTATCTTAGAACATCTGAGGCTAGGTCATAAGTCTCACTTGTTGCCTGAGCATCTTGGAATGCTTAGGATTCTGAATTTTGGAAGGAGACGGACCATTCTCTCAGAAACCCGAGCCCCATGGAGTGGCCATCGCAGGTGTATTAACTGGAAGCAAAGGATGCTTCAATTCGACGGTGAGCATTTAGTTGGAAGTAGACCATCCTGCTTTCCTCATTTATAAATCACAGGCACAAACAAAAAAATACGTTTTTCAGCTTATAAACATTTTAGGAAGAAATTGAAATTATGTTAATTAATAAATTGTTTCTCTTCATGAATCAGGAACCCATATCTGAGGTAGAAATTGGTCAGGTTGCTGGTGCGGAGGGCTGAACTGTAAGCATTCAGGGCTTAAAACTCCAATCTATTGTAGAAAACATAGCCAAAGAGTGATATTCATTGTTTTCCAAGCATCTAGATGAATAGACCGGAGAAGGCAACGGCACCCCACTCCAGTACTCTTGCCTGGAAAATCCCATGGATGGAGGAGCCTGGTGGGCTGCTGACTATGGGGTTGCACAGAGTCGGACACGACTGAAGCGACTCAGCAGCAGCAGCAGCAGATGAATAGACTCGTTCACCCCTACAACTTTAAACATGCCTACATCAATAATCCTGAAGAAAGATATATGCTCTTCTGCATTTTAAAGATTTTATTTGAATTGGGGGCTATTTTTATTTATACCAGAAAAATTGCCAACAGAATATTTTCACCATATGGTGAGATTTCTGACAGTTGTATTTTTAAGATTTGTTTTAAATTTTGAGAAAACTAAATTTGAAACCCTTCTAAATTTGTTACCTTTTCCCCCCTTCCTTTCTTTGTTTTCTTCTCTTCCTTTCTTCCTCCATTCCTCATTGTCTGACTCGTCACCAATTATCTACGTTTTATCTTTTAGAACAATAGCGTAAAAAAGGACTAGGATTCGGGTGAATTGATTTCTAAACTAAATTTTTCAAGTAACTAGATATGTAAACTTGGTTAAATCACTTATAATCTGGAGGCCTAAATTAATCTCTTTGAAACTTTAGGGAACTAAAATAGATTATCGTTATAACCCTAACTGCTTTAAAATAACACAATTCAAAAATGTTTGAAACAAGGCGAATAAACATGAGACATATATTTGGAAAAGAGAAAAAAATGTATCAAGTACTTAGTGTGAGTGACTTACTGGAATGAACTAAAATCAATGAAAAGGCAAATTGCTTTAGGCTATTTACTTATAAAACAATAAAAGAGTATACAATTTCTCGCTGGAAGGAAATAAACTTCTCATCTTTGACTTCTAGGAGAAATAAACATGATTCTCATGTATAAGGGCTATTGGATAACATAATCAGATCTGTATTAAGGGATCCATCTCTGTAATCCCATAGACCACAGATATACTGCATCTCATGCATAAACTAATTTGTGTAGTTTTATATTTTAATAATTTATGTGTTCATTTATCTAATTAAGCTGAAATTTCTTAGGGACATCTGACCTTAACTTGTTCAATTTTTTATTCCCATCCCCTACACAGTATATGGGGCATCCAACTGGTCCTAAATAAATTTTTTGTAGAGGAAAGAGGTACAGAATTTATCAAGTGGATATTTCTTGTATCATAACATGCTGTGCTTAGTTGTTCAGTTGTTTCTGACTCTTTGCAATCCCATGGACTGCAGCCTGCTAGGCTCCTTTGTACATGAGGATTCTCCAAGCAAGAATACTGGAGTTGGTTGTCATGCCCTCCTCCAGGGAATCTTAACAACCCAGGGCTTGAACCCAGGTCTCCTGCATTGCAGGTGGATTATTTACCGACTAAACCACCAGGGAAGCCTGTATTGTCACATAAAATATACCAAAACCATATAATGAAATTGTAATTAAGAAAGGCATGTCTGTATAACTCTGACAATACTTTCAGGTAAGCATCTTAGTGTTGGCCTAACAATATATTTGAGATTCCCTTGTAGCTCAGTCAGTAAAGAATCTGCCTGCAGTGCAGTAAACTGGGGTTCGATTCCTGGGTGGGAAAGATCCTCTGCAGAAGCAAATGGCAACCCACTCCAGTATTCTTTCCTGGAGAATTCCAAGGACATAGGAGCCTGGAGGGCTACAGACCACGGGGGTCGCAAGAGTCAGACATGACTTTGCGACCAAACCACCACCAAACACTAGGTTTATAAAGATCTTAGCACACTCCAAGTTAAAAAAAAAAAAAAGCCCCTTAAAAAGCATTTTCCCAATAATGACTACTCCATGGGAGTTTATAAGTACCAGTTTTGGTCGATCCAGTGTTATAAGTTGAAACTAGTAATAAGAGTGCCAACTTTTACTGTATTCACTCTAAATATGTTTCAAAATAAGATTCTGGTGGTAAAGGTAACATCTTACAATGTCAAATTAGGAGTCTGATATATTCTCTCTCAAGTAGAGGTCTGTCCTATTCCTTTATCAGTTTATATCAGAAGGGTTCTTAAACAGAGTTTTACCCAGATAGTAGTTTAAAGCATTCCCATGCACTGAAATAATGGATTAAAGTAAGTTTGGATCAGGTGCAGAAAGTTAAGAGTAAATATCATCAGTTGGCCACAGTTTGTTTAACTGTGACTTCCAACGAAAGCCTAATTATGGTAAGGCTTTGCAAAGGTGTAAACTATAATTCTTCCTCTCTGTCTCTTTCACCTTCAGTCACTGAAAGAGCTGTTGTGCAGGTAGAATTAATCACTATTTAAATCTAAAAATGTTGGTTAAACTTAAAGGTTTTAAGTATGATATTGATAATGCTGTATGAATGTTTCACATGGTGCTTAACAAATACTTTCAGCTGCTTTTTAGGGCGGGATACAGTATAGCAATTCAATTTCCCAGTTCCAGATTTCCTATGGATGTAGCATTGGCAGAATTCTGACATTTAAGTTTCTAAACTTTGTTCCAGCTACTGGGTTCTTGGGATATGGCTATAAAGTTTAGAACTGCCAAATTGGTTCTAGACATCTGCTGGCTCCCTGTACTAGTTAGTGGAGTAAACAACCCTCTTATAGATAAAGGGTATATTGTATATATCCAGGGAGACTTGTCAGCAAGTCTCTTCAGCCTTGCGAATAATATGTTCTTGTTATTTAAAATAAGTATTTCAGAATTTGACTTTTATAACAACTGAAATTAGTATCAATCCAGTTCAGTTCAGTTCAGTGGCTCAGTCGTGTCCAACTATTTGCGACCCTGTGGACTACAGCACGCAGGCCTAACTGTCCTAGAGTTTACTCAAGCTCATGTCCATAGAGTCAGCAATGCCATCCAACCATCTCCTCCTCTGTTGTCCTCTTCTCCTCCCATGTTCAATCTTTCACAGCATCAGGGTCTTTTCCAATGAGTCAGCTCTTCATATCAGGTGGCCAAAGTATTGGAGCTTCAGCTTCAGCATCAGTCCTTCCAATGAATATGCAGGACTGATTTCCTTTAGGATGGACTAGTTGGATCTTCTTGCTGTCCAAGGGTCTCTCAAGAGTCTTCTCCAACAAACTAGTATAATCCCTTTATTCTTGTTCCTGATTGCTCAAATATTAGATATAAATAAGATTACATATAGAAAAACTCATGTTATAAACCCTAATTATTGTAGACAGAGCTTGAAAAATCCTAAATAGAAGTTTAGAAGGTCAGATTTTACTTTGGGTTTGTTAGAATAGCCCTATAAAAATTTGGGCTATTCTTTACTGGCAAACATTCTTACAAGAAATTCTGAAGGAAATTCTTTAGTCTGGAAGATGGGGACATCAGACACGATTTGAATTCATACACACACACACACACGAAGTACCTTGAAAAGTAATTAAATAATTAGAAAATAAAATATTAATACAATTAGCAATTATCTAAAATATATAATTGAATCTGTAACACATAAAAATGTAGTAAATTCAACAATAATTGGAGAAAGGAGGCAGGCAAAGCTGTATTAGAGTAAGAAGGTGATATCAGATTTTAATCTGAACCCACAGGAACAAATGAAGATGTCTAAAAGTAAGTGAGGAGATTAAATTGGTAAACACTGTAAATATATATTTATTTTCCTATCTTCTCTTGGTTTATCTGAAAACATAAAATAATGATTATGACAATACATTATTAGATATAACATACATTAATATACGTATGTTATGAAACATACATTACTTTTTTTTTCAAGAGCTTAGTTTTTATTTTTTTAATTGAAATTTATTTAATTGGAGGCTAATTACTTTACAAAATTGTATTGGTTTTGTCATACATCAACATGAATATGCCACAGGTATACATGTGTTCCCCATCCTGAACCCCCCTGCCACCACTCTCCCCATACCATCCCTCTGGATGGTGCACCAGTCCCAGGCATCCTGTACCATGCATCGAACCTAGACTGGCAATTCATTTCACATATGATATTAGACATGTTTTAATGCCATTCTCCCAAATCATCCCACCCTCTCCCTCTCCCACAGAGTCCAAAAGACTATTCTATACATCCGTGTCTCTTTTGCTATCTCGCATACAGGGTTATTGTTACCATCTTTCTAAATTCCATATATATGAGTTAGTATACCGTATTGGCGGAGAAGGCAATGGCAACCCATTCCAGTACTCTTGCCTGGAAAATCCCATGGACGGAGGAGCCTGGTAGGCTGCAGTCCATGGGGTCGCTACGAGTCGACACGACTGAGTGACTTCACTTTCACTTTTCACTTTCATGCATTGGAGAAGGAAATGGCAACCCACTCCAGTATTCTTGCCTGGAGAATCCCAGGGATGGGGGAGCCTGGTGGGCTGCCATCTACGGGGTCGCACAGAGTCGGACACGATTGAAGCGACTTAGCAGCAGCAGCAGCAGCATACTGTATTCGTGTTTTGTTTCTGACTTACTTCACTCTGTATAATAGGCTGCAGTTTCATCCACCTCATTAGAATGGATTCAAATGTATTCTTTTTAAAGGCTGACTAATACTCCATTGTGTATATGTACCACAGCTTTCTTATCCATTCATCTGCTGATGGACATCTAGGTTGTTTCCATGTCCTGGTTATTATAAACAGTGCTGTGATGAACATTGGGGTACATGTGTCTCTTTCAGTTCTGGTTTCCTCGGTGTGTATGCCCAGCAGTGGGATTGCTGGGTCGTATGGCAGTTCTATTTCCAGGTTTTTAAGGAATCTCCACACTGTTCTCCATAGTGGCTATACTAGTTTGCATTTCCACCAACAGTGTAAGAGAGTTTCCTTTTCTCCACACCCTCTCCAGCATTTATTGTTTATAGACTTTAGGATAGCAGCCATTCTGACTGGCGTGAAATGGTACCTCACTGTGGTTTTGATTTGCATTTCTCTGATAATGAGTGATGTTGAGCATCTTTTCACGTGTTTGTTAGCCATCTGTACGTCTTTGGAGAAATGTCTATTTAGTTCTTTGGCCCATTTTTTGATTGGGTCATTTATTTTTCTGGACTTGAGCTGCAGAAGTTGCTTGTATATTTTTGAGATTAATTGTCTGTTCTTTCATTTGCTATTTTCTCCCATTCTGAAGGCTGTCTTTTCACCTTGCTTATAGTTTCCTTTGTTGCGCAAAAACTTTTAATTTTAATTAGGTCCCATTGGTTTATTTTTGCTTTTATTTCCTATATTCTGAGAGGTGGGTCATAGAGGATCCTGCTGTGATATATGTCAGAGAGTGTTTTGCCTATGTTCTCCTCTAAGAGTTCTATAGTTTCTGGTCTTATGTTTAGATCTTTAATCCATTTTGAGTTTATTTTTGTGTATGATGTTAGAAAGTGTTCTAGTTTCATTCTTTTACAAGTGGTTGACCAGTTTTTCCAGGACCACTTGTTAAAGAGATTGTCTTTTCTCCATTGTATATTCTTGCCTCCTTTGTCAAAGATAAGGTGTCCATAGGTGCGTGGATTTATCTCTGGGCTTTCTATTTTGTTCCATTGATCTATATTTCTGTCTTTGTGCCAGTACTATATTGTCTTGATGACTGTGGCTTTGTAGTAGAGCCTGAAGTCAGGCAGATTGATTCCTCCAGTTCCATTCTTCTTTCTCAAGATTGCTTTGGCTATTCGAGGTTTTTTGTATTTCCATACAAATTGTGAAAATATTTGTTCTAGCTCTTTTGGGGGAGAAAGTGGTCTCCCCGTTCTATTCCTCTGCCATCTTAGGACCACCCCTACATTACTTTCTTGATGAAAGTGAAAGAGGAAACTGAAAAAGTTGGCTTAAAAATCAAAATTCAGAAAATTAAGATCATGACATCCAGTCCTTTCACTTCATGACAAATAAATGGGGAAACAATGGAAACAGTGAGAGGTTTTGTTTTTGGGGGGGCTCCAAAATCTCTGTAGATGGGAACTGCAGCCATGGAATTAAAAGACGCTTGCTTCCTGGAAGAAAAGCAATAATCAACCTAGATAGCATATTAAAAAGCAGAGACATTACTTTGTCAAGAAAGGTCCATCTAATCAAAGCTATGGTTTGACCACAGTTTATGTTTTTTTCAGTAGTCATGTATGGATGTGAAAGTTGGACTCTAAAGAAAGCTGAGCGCCGAAGAATTGATGCTTTTGAACTGTGGTGTTGGAGAAGACTCCTGAGAGTCCCTTGGACTGCAAGGAAACCCAACCAGTCCGTCCTAAAGGAAATCAGTCCTGAATATTCATTGAATATTCACTGATGCTGAAACTGAAGTTCCAATACTTTGACCACCTGATGTGAAGAACTGACTCACTGGAAAAGACCCTGATGCTGGGAAAGATTGCAAGAGCGATGAGAAGGCATCACTGACCCGGTGGACATGTGTTTTGAGTAAGCTCTGGAAGTTGGTGATGGACAGGTAGGCCTGGTGTGCTGCAGCCCATGGGGTTGCAAAGAGTCAGACAGGACTGAGTGACTGAAATGAACTGACTAATATAAATGTAATATGTATAGAAACAGAAGTACAAAAAAGAGGAAATTGAGTATATGGGGATAATAATATTCTGTAAAGACTAGTCCAAGTTTACTAATCAGAAAATGTCTTTATTTCACCTTCATTTTTTGAAAGATAAACTTGCTAAATAAATGTAAGATCTGGTTATATAGTGATTTTTTTTCTTTTTGCATTTTAAATATGTCATAGCACTGACTCTGACCTCTGTGGGTTGTTATAAGAAGTCAACTGCTAATTTTGTTGGGGTTCTCTATATGTATTAATAAGCCATTCTCTCTTCTTTCAAACTTTTCTTTATGTCATCTTCTTCTAACATTTTTGCTATATGCAATCTCTGTGCTTATCTAACTTCGATTTTGAACTTGGAGTATATTGAACTTTAGTATATCCAACTTGGAGTATATTAAACTTCTTGGCTATGTAGATTTTTAAATCGAATTTGAGCAAGGTTAGTGATTATTTAATTATTTACTGCTCTTTTTCTCTGGTATTTCCATTAGGGCTTTCTTGGGGAACTTAATAGTGTCCTATACTTTTCTATGGCTTAGTTCATTTTCCTTCATTCTTTTTTACCCTGTTCTTATCTTTATTAATCTAGTTCCATGTTTGTTAATTCTTATCCAAACAGTTAAAATCTAGTTTTGACCTTTCTAGTACATTTTAAAATTTAAATTATTTTAACTCTAGAATTCTCAGTTCTTATTGTATATTTCTATCTTTTTTAAATGTTATTCTCTATTTAACAAGACAATGTCATCATATCCCACTTTACTTTTCAAAGTATGATTTCCTCTAATTCTTTGAACATAATTGTAAGACTGCTTTAAGTTTTTGTCTCCTAACTCCAATATCTTGTTCCTTATCTAGGCAATCTCTGTTGCCTGCTTTTTTCTTTGGATATGGGCCATTTTTCTTTATCTTTGTTTGTCTCATAATTTTTGGTTGACAACTAGACATTTTAGATAGTATGTCTTCTACTCTGGGGCTCTACTTATATTTTCAGTAGCTTGACCAGACCTGTTATAATGGAATTTATTTTCCCTTCAGTTTAAGGGTGTTGATATTACTCCTCAGAGGACACATCCTTGGGCATACATCTAGTCACCCTGATATGACAATGGATTTAGCAGAGCTCTCATTAGCCTTTTCTCTGATCTCTCTGCTAAGCAATTTGCCTCATTTGGTATTACAACCAGATGTTAGGCTGTACTAATTGTTGCTGATTGATTTATTATTTTCAACAATGTCCTATAGTAGACACTGTTTTATAGTGTGATGCAGTTATGAATAGACCGCTTTGCCAGGATAGTTATAGAAACAAATCTTTGAGGTGTCTTCTGATACCAAGAAGAATTGTTTTGTTACTTTCCCTGGTTCTTTCTGGTAAACTAGCTGGCCTACTGTTTGGCTTGGTTCTCTCCTGAAGCTACTAATTTCCCCTTAGATACTAACCACCAAAATATACATTGATTTTGGACTTCCCCACACACTATTCCCTGGTGGCCCAGATGGTAAAGAATCTGCCCTGAAATGCAGGAGACACAGATTCAACCCTTGGGTCAGGAAGATCGCCTGGAGAAGGGAATGGCTAAACACTCCAGGATTCTTGCTGGGAAAATCTTACAGATAGAGGATCCTGGCAGGCTACAGTCCATGAGATGGCAAAGAACTGGACACAACTAAGTGACTACACACACACACAGAGTATTCCAAATAAAGTCAGTTCCCTTGGGGAGGGATTTAAACGCTGTTCTTATGGCCTGCCTTTCCCATTGGGCTAATTTCTATTCCACTGCTCTGAAGTTTTAGAAAGGGACAGTGGCCCACTTCTAAAAGAGGAACTTTAAGACCCCCTATAAATCAAAAGAATGTGATATAAACACAAATATAAACAGAGATCAATGGAATAATTTATAGAGTTCAGAATCAGACCCAAACACCCACTAAATTTTGACAAAGATACTAGTATAATTCAATGGGAAAAGATAGTTTTATTATTTCCCAAGAAAAGTGCTTAAACAACTGAATACTTATATGGGAATAAATAAATCTTTGCTGAATATAAATAACATTAGTTCTTAATATGTTATGAACATAAAAGTAAAATTTAAACCTATAATACTTCTAAATGACAGAGATTTGATGACTAGGGATAGGTTTGAAAAGGTAAAGAATTTTATACAGAACACAACAAGAATTTATAAAAAAAGAAAATTTGGACATCATCCAAAAAACTTCTACTTTTTGAAAATCATCCCTAAGCAATGAATGAAAAGGCAAACCACAAGCCATGAAAATATTTACAAGAATATATAAGGTATTGGAACTAAATCCAGGATATATGAAGGATTTATGATAAAAAGATGATTCAAAAATAAAATATGAACGAACATTTGAACAAATACTTCTGAGAAGATATATAAATGAATTATAAACCCAGAATGATTTTCAAGATCTTTTAAATTCATCTGAAGTTAAAGTATCCTTTATGTTAAACTGAAGACTGGTACTCTTTCTCATTTTTTGCATTTAAACTTTTTAAATTAATTCTTATTGGAGTACAGTTACTTCCCAGGTGGCTCAGTGGTAAAGAATCTGTCAGCAATGCAGGAGGTGTAGGCTTGAACCCTAGGTCAGGAAGATCCCCTGGAGAAGGGAATGGCAACCCACTCCAGTATTCTTGCCTGGGAAATCCCATGGACAGAAAAGCCTAGTGGGCTACAGTCTATGGGATCGCAAAAGAGTCAGACACGCTTTAGTAACTAAACAATAATCTAGTTGCATTACAATGTTGTGTTATTTTCTACTATACAGTAAAATGAATCAGCCTCACTTTTCACTTTCATGCATTGGAGAAGGAAATGGCAACCCTCTCCAGTATTCTTGCCTAGAGAATCCCAGGGATGGGGGAGCCTGGCGAGCTGCCATCTGTGGGGTCACACAGATTCAGACACAACTGAAGCAACGCAGCAGCAGCAGCAGCAGCAGCAGCAGCAGCAGCAGCAGCATACATATACATATGCGCCCTCCCTTTTGGACTTCCTTCTCATTCAGGTCACCACAGTTCCTTATGTAGAGTTCTCTGTGCTATACTGTACGTTCTCTTTAATTATCTATTTTATACATAGTATCAGTAGTGTAAAGAAGATGTGGTACATGTATACAATGGAATATTACTCAGTCATAAAAATAAACAAAATTAGGTAATTTGGAGAGATGTGAATGGACGTAGAGAGTGTCATACAGAGAGAAGTAAGTCAGAAAGAGAAAACAGTATCATATTAACACATATATGTGAAATCTAGAAGCATGGTATAGACAATCTTATTTGAAAGCAGAAATAGAGACAAACATCTAGAGAAAAAATATGTGGATACCAAGGGGGAGGGGGAAGGAGGGGGAAGAATTGGGAAATTGGGATTGAAAGCTGATGGTCTTAATTTTCCAGTTTACATATCACCTGGCTCTCACCAGCCAACACAATAGTGGCTTTTAACACATACAGTCTGGGAAAGGTAAAGGGAAAAAAAGTAAGGGACAGGTGGTTGTCATCACTCTATCTGCCCAGGGTATACTTCCCCCTCCCTTTCAAGCAAATGAGAACGGGCTTCAAAAAGAGAGATCTGTCTTGCTGGAAACAGTAGTCTGGTGTCTGAAAATTGAGAGGCTTGCTGAAGCACCCAGGGTCAGAAGACAATGCTTGAGGTTGGAAAATTTCTGCACTCCCACGTAGCAAGCTAAATGTATGCTTATTTCATGGATAAAATGCAGCCCAAAGGAGAAAAAAAAAAAAAACAAAACAAAAAAACAAACCTGATTTTTTTTTTTTTTTTTTTTGCCTTAGATCATGTCCTACATGACAACTTGGATGGTCTGGGAGATGATTGCTGAAAGAGATTGGAGTTACAATACTGAAACCCCAGCGGAGAAAGTGGGAATTATCTGTAAACAGCCAGAGAAGATTTACATGACATAAAATACACTTTAAGGGAAGGTCCCCAGCAATGTAGCATCTCTGTATCCAAGAAAATGCCCTCAGGAAAAGTCACTTTTAAATATTTATCTCATCCAGGGACAATCTCCATTAGCTCTTTTCAGGCACATGAGAATGTTTCTGTGAATAACATCTAACTCTGGAACTTGTTTGAGATTCCATTCCCAGAACGGAGCACAATGGTAAACTTCAGTTCAGTTCAGTCGCTCAGTCATGTCCGACTCTTTGCAACCCCATGAATCGCAACACGCCAGGCCTCCCTGTCCATCACCAACTCCCGGAGTTCACTCAGACTCATGTCCATCGAGTCAGTGATGCCATCCAGCCATCTCATCCTCCATCGTCCCCTTTTCCTCCTGCCCCCAATCCCTCCCAGCATCAGAGTCTTTTCCAACGAGTCAACTCTTCACATGAGGTGGCCAAAGTACTGGAGTTTCAGCTTTAGCATCAGTCCTTCCAAAGAACACCCAGGGCTGATCTCCTTTAGAATGGACTGGTTGGATCTCCATGCAGTCCAAGGGACTCTCAAGAGTCTTCTCCAACACCACAGTTCAAAATATCAATTCTTTGGCACTCAGCTTTCTTCACAGTCCAACTCTCACATCCATACATGACCACCTGAAAAACCATAGCTATGACTAGATGGACTTTTGCTGGCAAAGTAGTCTCTGCTTTTCAATATGCTATCTAGGTTGGTCATAACTTTTCTTCCAAGGAGTAAGTGTCTTTTAATTTCATGGCTGCAGTCACGATCTGCAGTGATTTTGAAGCCCCCCAAAATAAAGTCTGACACTGTTTCCACTGTTTCCCCATCTATTTCCCATGAAGCGATGGGACCAGATGCCATGATCTTCATTTTCTGAATGTTGACCTTTAAGGCAAATTTTACACTCTCCTCTTTCAGACTTTTTAGTTCCTCTTTACTTTCTGCCATAAGGGTGGTGTCATCTGCATATCTGAGGTTATTGATATTTCTCCCAGCAATCTTGATTCTAGCTTGTGCTTCTTCAAGCCCAGCATTTCTCATGATGTACTCTGCATAGAAGTTAAATAAGCAGGGTGACAATATACAGCCTTGACGTACTCCTTTTCCTGTTTGGAACCAGTCTGTTTTTCCATGTCCAGTTTTAACTGTTGCTTCCTGACCTACATACAGGTTTCTTGAGAGGCATGTCAGGTGGTCTGGTATTCCCATCTCTTTCAGAATTTTCCGCAGTTTATTGTGATCCACACAGTCAAAGGCATTCACATAGTCAATAAAGCAGAAATAGATGGTTTTCTGGAACTCTCTTGCTTTTTCGATGATCCAGCAGATGTTGGCAATTTGATCTCTGGTTCCTCTGCCTTTTCTTTTCTTTTTTTTTTTTTTAAATTGTGAAATATATTTTTAATGGGAAAAATTAACATTTATAGAGTTGGTAGTTCAGAAACTCTAAAACCAGCTTGAACATCTGGAAGTTCATGGTTCACATATAGCAGAGCCTGGCTTGGAGAATTTTGAGCATTACTTTACTAGTGTGTGAGATGAGTGCAATTGTGCAGTAGTTTGAGCATTCTTTGGCATTGCTTTCTTTGGGGATGGAATGAAAACTGACCTTTTCCAGTCCTGTGGCCACTGCTGAGTTTTCCAAATTTGCTGGCATATTGAGTGCAGCACATTCACAGCGTCATTTTTCACGATTTGAAATAGCTCTACTGGAATTTTATCACCTCCACTAGCTTTGTTTGTAGTTATGCTTTCAAAGGCCCACTTGACTTCACATTCCAGGATGTCTGGCTCTATGTGAGCGATCACACCATTTTGATTATCTGGGGCATGAAGATCTTTTTTGTACAGTTCTTCTGTGTATTCTTGCCACCTCTTCTTAATATCTTCTGCTTGTGTTAGGTCCATACCATTTCTGTCCTTTATTGAGCCCATCTTTGCATGAAAATTTCCCTTGGTATCTCTAATTTTATTGAAGAGATATCTAATATTTCCCATTCTGTTGTTTTCTTCTATTTCTTTGCATTGATCGCTGAGGACGGCTTTCTTATCTCTCCTTGCTATTCTTTGGAACTCTGCATTCAGATACTTATATCTTTCCTTTTCCCTTTTGCTTTATGTTTCTCTTCTTTTCACAGTGATTTGTAAGGCCTCCCCAGACAGCCATTTTGCTTTTTGGCATTTCTTTTCCATGGAGATTATCTTGATCCCTGTCTCCTGTACAATGTCATGAACCTCATTGCATAGTTCATCAGGCACTCTATCTATCAGATCTAGTCCCTTAAATCTATTTCTCACTTCCCCTGTATAATTGTAAGGGATTTGATTAGGTCATGCCTGAATGGTCTAGTGGTTTTCCCTACTTTCTTCAATATAAGTCTGAATTTGGCAATAAGGAGCTCATGATCTGAGCCACAGTCAGCTCCTGGTCTTGTTTTTGCTGACTGTATAGAGCTTCTCCATCTTTGGCTGCAAAGAATATTATCAATCTGATTTCGGTGTCGACCATCTGGTGATGTCCGTGTGTGGAGTCTTCTCTTGTGTTGTTGGAAGAGGGTGTTTGCTATGACCAGTGCGTTTTCTTGGCAAAATTCTATCAGCCTTTGCCACGCTTCATTCCGTATTCCAAGGCCAAATTTGCCTGTTACTCCAGGTGTTTCTTGACTTCCTACTTTTGTATTCCAGTCCCCTATAATGAAAAGGACATTTTTGGGGGGCATTATTTCTAAAAGGTCTTGTAGGTCTTCATAGAACCATTCGTCTTCAGCTTTTTCAGCATTACTGGTTGGGGCATAGACTTGGATTACTGTGATATTGAATGGTTTGCCTTGGAAACGAACAGAGATCATTCTGTCGTTTTTGAGATTGCATCCAAGCACTACATTTTAGACTCTTTTGTTGACCATAATGGCTACTCCACTTCTTCTGAGGGATTCCTGTCCGCAGTAGTAGATATAATGGTCATCTGAGTTAAATTCACCCGTTCCAGTCCATTTTAGTTCGCTGATTCCTAGAATGTCAACGTTTACTCTTGCCATTTCCTGTTTGACCGCTTCTAATTTGCCTTGATTCACGGACCTAACATTCCAGGTTCCTATGCAATATTGCTCTTTACAGCATCAAACCTTGCTTATATCACCAGCCACATCCACAACTGAGTATTGTTTTTGCTTTGGCTCCATCCCTTCATTCTTTCTGGAGTTATTCTCCACTGATCTCCAGTAGCATATTGGGCACCTACTGACCTGGGGAGTTCCTTGTTCAGTATCCTATCATTTTGCCTTTTCATACTGTTCATGGGGTTCTCAAGGGACGAATACTGAAGTGGTTTGCCATTCCCTTTTCCAGTGGACCACATTCTGTCAGACCTCTCCACCATGACCTGCCCATCTTGGGTGGCCCCAAAGGGCATGGCTTAGTTTCATTGAGTTAGACAAGGCTGTGTTCCATGTGATTAGATTGACTAGTTTTCTGTGATTGTGGTTTCAGTGTGTCTGCCCTCTGATGCCCTCTTGAAACACCTACCATCATTCTTGGGTTGGTAATAATATGGACATATTAGAGATTTTTTCCTTGAAAGGAGTGCCAGTTTGGGGGAATATTGGTATCAGTTGGTTATGGAAAAATACTGAATTCACTTTTATAAGAATACAATATTAAAATATTAACCAGATGTAGAAAAAAAACTAGTAAAAGAATAGCATGTTTGTAACTCAGATAACACTTTAATTACAATATAGTAAGATAGGACTGTCAACAATTTTATGTTTTGTAGTTTTTTCCTACAGAAATTGGGAGAAATTCTAAAATGGCTTTCCCCTATTTTTCCCATGAAACTATGCTTCTTTAGTAGGCTTCTTAGACTAAAAATCAACATTATGGTAAAAAACATCCTATTATATAAATTTTGTATATTTTATTTTTTATCCTGACATGGTCCAACGTTGCTTAGTGTGAGGTATCCCTTACATAATTTCAATAGAATTCAAATTGTGATTAATCATAAATAAAAAAGTTATATGGTCAAATCTTAAACTTCATTTGAAAATGAAGCAATATACATATTAATTCACCTTTCAGTGAGACATTATCTGGTTAAAAAGAAAAGTGGGAAAATGAACCAATTTAATTATATCAGAATTTTAGATTTAGAAACCTCTTTTTGACCCATTCACCTTCTTGCAGCTTAGTATTACCCTTCTACTTGTCAATTTAGAATTAACTGTCAAGTTTTTCTAGTTACATATCAATCTTTCTCTTCATTTTTAAAGTTTTATTTTAAGAGGGATGTATAGTAAAAAGTGCCTTAGATAAACCTCTTGCACTAGCAATGGTAAGAAATGTGACATTATTTTTTGAGTTTTACATTTTTAAGTGAAAAATGATACTGTTCTATAAACTCATTGTTAAATTATATGAATAAATGGGTAAAATACTTAGCATGAATGTGGTGTTCAATAAATATATTTTCTCTGCCCCATATGGAACTATCCCTTTGAATTTTGAAAATGTGATAGTTTTATCAATTTTAATATTAATTTGACAAAATTCATATAAGAAAATTAAAGGATAAATGTATATCAGAATGAGTCAATATTGCAACAAATAAATGACTGATAGTTCCATTATTTCTAAATATAGATTTTATTAATAATTTTTAAATATTTTACTGTATTCTCTAAGCACTGAGAAAAATAACAACTTTTATTTTTATTACAAATTTTATATTAGATACCACTAGAGGGACTTGTATTATTAGAAGTGTCTTTCAGAAGCATCAGCAGAAAATATAAGAGGAAAATGTACTAAAATGAAAATGCCAGGTAATAATTTCTAAATTTAGAATTTCCATATTTTATGAAATATAAAAACTTTTTTCTTTCATTGATTCATCTTGCCTTTATAGTCTGTCTCACTGTAATAGGCATTTAGTGTACTATTAAAATTACTATATCTCACACTTAATTTTAAGTAATTAAAAACAACATATTAAATAATTCTTAAATAGTTTAATAGGTCTTAGTTGTAAGACTTATTGTTTTAAAAAGAACTCTTTAAAGGTGTAACTCTGCCTTATTTTGACATTTGGAGGCATAATATTGTCAAAATAAATTCTTCACATATTTCTACAGCTGATTAAGACTAAATCAGAAGTTCCCTTAAAATTATATTTTATGCATAGAATTTTCAGTAATATGTTCACCTCAAGGCGATATCCAATACAAATCATTTCCCATTTATTAAGCATCCTCTACGTTAAAGGATCTCCACCTGAATGGATACAAAGATGAAGAGAAGCACAAGGCATGTTCTACATTACTTAAGTGAATTATAATTTCCTGTGTGTCGTTTAGGAGATAAAGAAGAAAGAGATATCATATTTAAATTAGGATAAGTGTAGGTTTAGCTTAAAAGGCTTCTTTTCAAAAAGTTGTCTGCCAATTATTGGGGAAGCTTAGGAAGATTAAGCCAAGACTGCAGTGAGGAAGGGAGGAGGCACTTACAGGAGAGAGAGTCCTATGGAGGAGACTCTCTGGAGAGGAGCAGTGATCTTAGGTCAAGAACATAGCCAACCATAGAGGAAACCAGAAGGATAAATACCTCTCCTCTCTCTCTCTTTTTTTTTTTTTTTCTCTTCATATCTGCCAGGGATGCTCCCTCTACAGCTCATGGATAGAACAGACTCCAGGGCAGAGCTCAGGGTAGACAAGAGTTAAGAAGGTATCTACAGAAACAAAGAGAAAATATTCAGCAAAAGAAGCAAGACTAAACTGCTGTAAGAAACAGTATGTTGAATTCTAAGTATAAGTAACTTTTTATGGGAACTTACAAAAAAGGGATTAACTATGTACTTGAGACATCCAGGAACACTGAAGGAAGGAGATGATGTGGAATGTGAGAGAGCTGAATAGCAAATTGTAAACTGTTAAAAATAAACAGAAGTGAAGCAAAAAGTGTAGTTTGAACAGAAGTTATGCAAAAAGTGTAGCTTGCTTGGCTAGAAGACAGTTTTCTGTGGTAACAAATGTTTAACACATTTTTATTAAGGTGTATGTAATATACAGTTCAGTTCAGTTCAGTCGCTCAGTCATGTCTGACTCTTTACGACCCCATGAATTGCAGCAGCCAGGCCTCCCTGTCCATCACCATCTTCCGGAGTTCACTCAGACTCATGTCCATCGAGTCCGTGATGCCATCCAGCCATCTCATCCTCGGTCGTCCCCTTCTCCTCCTGCCCCCAATCCCTCCCAGCATCAGAGTCTTTCCCTACGAGTCAACTCTTCCCATGAGGTGGCCAAAGTACTGGAGTTTCAGCTTTACCATCATTCCTTCCAAAGAAACCCCAGGGCTGATCTTCAGAATGGACTGGTTGGATCTCCTTGCAGTCCAAGGGACTCTCAAGAGTCTTCTCCAACACCACAGTTCAAAAGCATCAATTCCTCGGTGCTCAGCCTTCTTCACAGTCCAACTCTCACATCCATTGTGATATACAGTATTATATTAGTTTGGGGTATATAGCATAGTAATTTGGTATTTTTTACATATTATATACCATTAAAAGTTATTTCAAGATAATGGCTATAATTCTCTGTGCTATACAATGTATCCTTATTTCTTATTTTAAGCATAGTAATTTGTATGTATTTTCTAATCATACACCTCTAATTTGTCCCCTTTCTCTTTCCCTTTTTATAACCACACATTTGCTATGTCTGTGAGTCTGTTTCACATATATGTTCATTTGAATTCTTTTTTATATTTCTCATATAAATTATATGAGAGAGTATTTGTCTTTCTTTGTCTGACTTACTTCACTAACCATGACATTATCAAAGTTCATCCATGTTGCTTCTAATGGCACCATGGCATTCCTTTTTAAGACAGTGATATTCCACTGTGTGTGCGTGTATACATATATTTATACACATACTACAATTTTTTTTTATCCATTTATCTTATCCATTCTTTTGTTGATGAATGCTTGTGTTGCTTCCATATCTTCACTGCTATAAATAGTCTTATGAAGACTGGGGTTTATATACCTTTTCTAATCAATGTTTTTATTTTATTCTGGATATAAACCAGGAGTGGAATTGCTGGATCATACAGTAGTTCTATTTTTAGGTTTTTTTAGGAAACTTCATATCATTTTTCATAGTTACTGAACCACCTAACCTTCCCACAAAGAGTGTACTAGGGTTCTTATTGTCATTTTATTTGCATTTCTTTAAAAACTAGCAATATTGAGCATCTTTTCTGGTGCCCATTAGCCCTTTGTATGTCTTTGTAAAAATGGCTATCCAGGTCTTCTGCCCATATTTGGATTCAGTTATTTGTTTCTTGATATTGAGTAGAAAAATATTTTGAATTATAAAAATAATTTGGTTCATCTACATGGTTTTCTTAAAAATTTTCTGTATAGGTGTGCTCTTTTTCCAATGTAGTTGAACATGGACAAATTAAAATAATTTTACCTATATGAACCTGACATTTCCCATAATTTCTTTTTAAGTTCACGTTTTTGAGTAGCCAGTTAAATAGAAAAAAGATATTTAAATAAGACACAGAACTCACATGAGAGTATATTTTCCTTTTAAAAATTATTTTGTATTAATTAATTTTAGATTTATCTAGCGTGAAATACCAAATGCTATTAACTGCTGTCAACTAAAACAACAGTAAAAAACAAACAGTAGTTACTAATAGAGTAGTTTTTTTTGTTTGTCTGTTTTCATCACAAGAAAAAAATTTTAACCATGTATGGTAATGTATATTAGGTTGATGTTATAGTGATAATTCTCAATGTACACAAGTATCAAATCATTGTTTGAAGTCAAATTACTAAGAAACTAAAATAGTTACCATATAACATTATATTTCAATTTTTAGAACACCTTGAAAGTTACATCAAACAGTTTCATAAGTTGAAGCTTCTTTGTTTTTGCTATGAATTTGAGTTTGACTTTAATATTAAAGTTCAAAATAAGCTCATAATTTTTTTTAAAAAATTGAAAAAAATATTTTTCTATTCCTCAGGTTCATGGATAGCTTGGGGTGTCATCCTTACTTGAACCGCTATTCAGGGTACTCTCAGAAAAGAATATTCTGTTAAGTTTGTATATAAGAAACATAAGCAGTGATCTTATCCCTTGCCCAGTGAAAGTTTTCCTAAAGCTTTTTTAAAACTCCCAAAGAATCTGGTTCCCTTATTATTTCCCCAGGTTTTACTCTTCATTAGATCAAAATAGTTTCTTAGAACACAGGTTTTCAGCTGTTCTGGGAGAATGCAACTATTTCATCCTCTCACTCCCCAAACAAACAAACAGCAACAAACAGTAATTCTCTAGTCACCCTCCCCTACCATATCCCATTCCCTGGAGGGGAATCTACATCTTTCTATTTTCAGTTGACAATAATTGATCAAATCCCTTCAAATCAACTGGAAGTGCCATTCTTTTTAATAGCTTCATAACATTATAACATATTTACATGATGTTACATCTCACTTGTCTTAGATATACCATTGTTTATTTAACAATTATCTTACTGGGACATTTACTTTGTAATTTTTTAACACTATGACAAATGCTACAGTATATATTTTTGTACATATATACTTATGTGCTGCTGATTTTGTATCTATAAGATACAGTGCCTGGACTGTACTGTCATTAAATTTTGGTAAGATGTTGGTAAGATCTGTTGCTTAGGTTTTTATTTCATATATCTCCAATACAATCAAGTGTCATTTTGGGACAATTAGTATAATCATAAATTTTGTCTCCTATTCTGAATGAAGTGAATCTACTGATACATAGCTAGCAATTTTTACATACTTGAGTTACTGTTATAAACTGCTGTGTCAGTCATAATTCTCCCTTGCAAATACTACTTTTAAATAATTTAGTTGTTGTTGTTTAGTTTCTAATCCATGTCCTACTCTTTGCAACTCCAGGTACTATCGCCCTGCAGGTCAGGCAAGAACACTGGACTGACTTGCCATTTCCTTCTCCAGGGGATTTTCCCCACCCAGGGATCACAACCTGCATCTCTTGAGTTACAGGTGGATTCTTTACTGCTGAGGCATCAGGGAAGCCCAAAGTTCTAAATACTTTAATTAGAAAATTAATTTATTGTAGTACATCAGCAATTCAGAAAATCTCCAGTAGAATCAGAGCTTTTCAGACAGAAATGCACAAATCTCTTCAACATACTGCTGCAAGGTGCAAGTACCATGCACAGACGTGGAAGACAAAAATGCTCTGATGACACTGAACAAAGAAACCTAATTGCTAGGACTACAGCCAGTTTAGACTCCACACTTGCAATCTCTTTCTCCTTCCCCAAGCAAAATGGACTTTATATGCTGACTCCTTATCTTATGAATCAAGAAGCAGGTCAGGTGGTCTGGTATCCCCATCTCTTTCAGAATTTTCCACAGTTTTTTGTGATCCACCCAGTCAAAGGCTTTGGTGTAGTCAATAAAGCAGAAATATATATATATATATATATATATATATATATATATATATATATATATATATATATATTTTTTTTTAACTCTCTTGCTTTTTCGATGACCCAGAGAATGTTGGCAATTTGATCTCTGGTTCCTCTGCTTTTTCTAAAACCAACTTGAACATCTGGAAGGTCAAGGATCACTTATTGCTGAAGAATTACTTGGGGAATTTTGACCATTACTTTACTAGCATGGGAGATGAGTGCAATTGTGTGGTAGTATGAACATTCTTTGACATTGACTTTCTTTGGGATTGGAATGAAAACTGAACTTTTCCAGTCCTGTGGCCACTGCTGAGTTTTCCAAACTTGCTGGCATGTTGAGTGCAGCACTTTCACAGTATCATCTTTTAGGATTTGAAATAGCTCAACTGGAATTCCATCACCTCCGCTGGTTTTGTTCATAGTAATGCTTCCTAAGGCCCGCTTGACTTCACATTCCAGAATGTCTGGTTCTAGGTGATTGTGAGTGATCACACAGTCATGATTATACGGGTTGTGAAGATCTTTTTTGTACAGTTCTTCTGTGTATTCTTGCCACCTCTTCTTATATCTTCTACTTCTGCTAGGTCCATACCATTTCTGTCCTTTATGGAGCCCATCTTTGCATGAAATGTTCCCTTGGTAGCTCTATTTTTCTTGAAGAGATCTCTAGTATTTTCCATTCTATTGTTTTCCTCTATTTCTTTGCATTGATTGCTGAGTAAGGTTTTCTTATCTCCCCTTGCTATTCTTTGAAACTCTGCATTCAAATGGGTATATCTTTCCTTTTCTCCTTTGCTTTTGACTTCTCTTCTTTACACAGCTATTTGTAAGGACTCCTCAGACAGCCATTTTGCTTTCTTGCATTTCTTTTTCTTGGGGATGGTCTTGATTTTTGTCTCCTGGTCAATGTCACTAACCACAGTCCATAGTTCATCAGGCACTCTGTCTATCAGATCTAGTCCCTTAAACCTATTTCTCACTTCCACTGTATAGTCATAAGGGATTTGATTTAGGTCATGCCTGAATGGTCTAGTGGTTTTCCCCACTTTCTTCAATTTAAGTCTAAATTTGGCAACAGTGGAAACAGTGGCTGACTTTATTTTGGGGGGCTTCAAAATCACTGCAGATGATGATTGCAGCCATGAAATTAAAAGATGCTTACTCCTTGGAAGAAAAGTTATGACCAACTTAGACAGCATATTAAAAAGCAGAGACATTACTTGGCCAACAAAGGTCTGTCTTGTCAAGACTATGGTTTTTTCAGTAGTCATGTATGGATGCGAGAGTTGGACTATAAAGAAGCTGATTGCTGAAGAATTGATGCTTTTGAACTGTGGTGTTGGAGAAGACTCTTGAGAGTCCCTTGGACTGCAAGGAGATCCAACCAGTCCATCCTAAATGAGATCAGTTCTGGGTGTTCATTGGAAGGACTGATGTTGAAGCTGAAGCTCCAATACTTTGGCCACCTGATGCGAAGAGCTTTCATTGGAAAAAACCCTGATGCTGGGAAAGACTGAGGGAAGGAGGAGAAGGGGATGACAGAGGATGAGATGTTTGGATGGCATTAGTGACTCAACGGACATGGGTTTGTGTAGAGTCCAGCAGTTGGTGATGTACAGGGAGGCAAGGTGTATTGCGGTTCATAGGATCGCAAAGAGTCAGACATGACTGAGCGACTGAACTGAAATGAACTATCTTATGAATCAAACACTGTTACCAGTGAAAGTTGGGGAGTCTGGTAGCTAAGTTCTGCCTTCTGAATGAAGACTATGGATATGTGATATGAGAAATTACTAGAATACAAGATACATGTTCCATAGATGCTGACTGCTGTTAATTTGACTACTGTCTGCAAAGGTCTTAGAATACTATTCTTTCAATAAACTGCTGTATATAATTTTCTTATGTTTTACTTAACTTTTGTATGTTTACTAGGGAGATAGGTAGTTTTATTTTTGTTCTATTTTAATTTGGTTTTGAATTTAAAGTTATATTGGCTTCTTAAAACTTATTGCTATAGAAGATTAGGGAGACATGATTGATTAAACCTATATTTTAAAAAAAGCTGTAAATTCTTTTGTGCATATTATACTTAAAATTTCTTAGGAGTTATTATCACTTTTTTGAAATTCTTTCTGCAACAGTGTGATTTTATTGTAGATATATTCTCATAATTCAAGTTGTTTTCTTTTCTTTTCTTTTAATGTTGAAACTTCTCATCATGGTTTTATTTCTCTTGAACTTTTAATTATATTTTTCTATCAGTGTTTTAGGCTAAAATTTTCAGCATAATGTCTTAATTTAAGACATCAATTTAGACTTCTGTGGGTACTTCAAATCTTTCAACCTTCAGAGAAATTTTTTTCTTAGATACTGCCATGTTAGAATGTTTAAACTGTTTTAAAGCACCATCAACATATAATTTTTCCATCAACATATAATTTTGCAAAGATATTTCCATATTTATATGAGTTTTGTACCACTCATCAAAATTTAATTTCTTTTTCCTGATATCTGCTCTGGAGAACAAATTCTATGAGGATGCAGATATTTGAATGGCCTTTAACAAAAATAAGTGTTTTCACTTAAGCACTAACTTAAGCAGATTCAGTGGGATGTCATTGTGTATTTATTTATGCTGTGATTCCAACAGGAGCACCAGTGTATTATAACAAGAGTTTGTATCTATTCTCATGAGTTATTTAGATGTAGTGAAAGTGAAAATTACTCAGTCCTGTCAGAATCTTTGAGGCTCCATGGACTGTAGCTTGCCAGATTACTTTGTCCATAGAATTCTCAAGGCCTGAATGCTGGAGGGAGAAGCCATTCCCTTCTCTAGAGGGTCTTCCTAACCTAGGGATCGAACCCAGGTCTCCCGCATTACAGGCAGATTCTTTACCATCTGAGTCACCAGGGAGATCCAAGAATACTGGAGTGGGCTGCCTATCTCTTCTCTAGCGGATCTTCCAGACCCAGGAATCGAACTGGGGTCTCCTGAACTACAGACGGGTTCTTTACCAGCTGAGCTACCTGCTAAGCCCTATTAGATGTAACTTATATTTCTTCAGCAGAAATGTTAAAAGTTACAAGCGAATCATTTGCCTACAGACTATCTAAACTTTCCTGATTTTTGTATGAAGAATGTTTTAGTACAAAATACATTTGAGATTTAATTGGTAGAATCTTAAAGACAGGATCATTACAGAGTAGATCAACCAGTACTTCCAAGAATAATAGAGTATGTCTGCTCCTCTAAAGTTTAATATTCTAAGGAAGGAGTAAAGACTAAAAATTAAAAAAAAACAAATCTATTAGAATATTTAGTTAAAACTATTAAACATGAACTGACATAACTAATGGAGAAGGCAATGGCAACCCACTCCAGTACTCTTGCCTGGAAAATCCCATGGATGGAGGAGCCTGGTAGGCTGAAGTCCATGGGGTCGTGAAGAATTGGACACAACTGAGTGACTTCACTTTCACTTTTCACTTTCATGCATTGAAGAAGGAAATGGCAACCCACTCCAGTGTTCTTGTCTGGAGAATCCCAGCGACGGTGGAGCCTGATGGGCTGCAGTCAATGGGGTCACACAGAGTCGAACACGACTGGAGCGACTTAGCAGCAGCAGTCATAACTAACAGGAATCTAAAAAGACAGAGAAATGTAGTGTGGCATCCTGGATGGAATCCCAGAATTTTAAAAGAAGAAATGAGGTAAAAACTAATCAAATCTGATTAATGTATAGACATTAATTAACAATAATGCATCAATACTTTTTAGCTGTAATAAATGTGTCATGTTAATGTAAGATGTTAATAATAGCGACAAGTGATGCAGCATATATGATAACTATCAATATTTTCTTCAACTTTTCTAAAACTGTTCTAAAATAAAGTAGTTGGATAAATGTTCACCTTCTATGATTCAATATATAAATTTTCCCCAAAACTTACTGTGACCTTAAATTAAGAGCTTTTGAAAATTGAACCCACTCTTTCAGGGTTTAGAATAATTCAAGATCAATTGATGTTATAATTTCAATATATAGACTTTTACCAAATCTAAGAACTCTAATTGAGATAAGTTCATTTTTACACTGCCTTTTTACAGGGGAATCAATGCCAATGATTTAAATAATTCATATATTTTTGTTTTGAGAGGCATTCTTATGAGAGTAATAACAAAACAAATTTATAGAAATACATTTCAATTTGAAGAGATTCCCTTGGAAAATAAATTGAATACAGAAATCCCTTTATAGTATTAAAGCTCTCAATGAGGAAAATATGAAGGGATTTTCTATAAATTTATTCCTATTTTGTTTTTAGTTCATTATAAAATATTATTATAAGGAAAGACAACTTGTTCACTTAAAAAGTTGCAATAGTACAATAAAGTAAACATTTGTCTATAAATTAAAAAAAATTGTATTTCATCAAGGAATGCTGAGTTGCTTATGCTATTTATATGTTTGATAGAGCATCCCTAAGAAACAGCATAGCCTGTTTGGACAAAGAAGAACTCTATTTATTTGTGCATGATCATCTATGTGTAGGTTTGCATATGTTAATTCATTAATTGGTTATATTTGTCATATCATTATACTGACTAATGAAATTTCAAATATCTAGTAACCTCAGGAAACACACAAACAGCTAAATCCATTCTTAAAAAGAAAAATATTAAAAATAAAAATTTAATTATACATTATCTATCATACATTATCTGATGTAAAACTACTTAATATAGTTAATATAAAATATGATATGAGTGAATGTCGCTCAGTCTCTATAACTCTTTGTGACCCCATGGACTATACAGTTCATGGAATTCTCCAGGCCAGAATGCTGGAGTGGGTAGCCTTTCCCTTCTCCAGAGGATCTTCACAACCCAGCGATTGAACCCAGGTCTCCCGCATTGCAGGTGAATTCTTTACTAACTGTGTTATCAGGGAAGCCCTATGATGCTAAATGCTTTATAATTATGACTTATTTAATCTTCAACACTCCCCATGAAATAGTGACATTTTTATTTCCAGCGCAACAACTTTATTATAAGGCTGTTTTAAACGACAACTTCCGATTCTTTCTTAATTTGTTTTGTCACCAATTCCAGGTACAACTCTATTTATATATAACAGTAACTTTTGCATTGATCTTTGCATCCTATTTGAATTGTCCTCATCAGGCCATTCGGGTGAATGGAAGCCTAATCGTGCCTTTGCACGGTGGTCAGCATTATTGAGCAGGGGGAGCGGGTTGGGGGGTGGTGGTGGGCGGAACGGAGGGAGCCTGCTTCACAGAGGGTGGTGGGGGAAGCTGGTGGCCTTTTCCTCTGGCCCTCATCCCCAGACTCACAGTGATTGGTACCTCACTGCCCTATCCTTCAAAAACGTGAGGAATAAAGAAATTCGTCCCCAGTCCAAGAAATGATTTGGACTTCCATCTTCCATGGGGTGGGAATTTCCCTCCCCCTTCCCTCTTTGATCAACCTTCAGCTCCTAAGGCTTCCTGGATGCTGGCCCCCACCCTCCAGTGACTGTTATTTATTCCATTTAGACATAAGGAAATCTACAGCTTTTGGTTGTCACAGTATTGAGGAGTTATTGACTAAAGGAAAGAGGTCATAAAGGTGGGCAGGCTAGATCCACACTCCTCAGATCATTAATTTTATAAGAAGTATAATTGCTTCTGAGCTTATTGCAGGAATGTATTGTGACAAACACATTCCAGTGTACGTCATTGATGTATATTGCTATATCGACAGTTAGTTTATTCAATGTATTATACATTGCATCTGTGGAATGAGAGCTTTCAACATCTGCACTGAATTAAAAATGAATAAATTGATGCTTTTGAACTGTGGTTTTGGAGAAGCTTCCTGAGAGTCCCTTAGACTGCAAGGAGATCCAACCAGTCCATTCTGAAAGAGTTCAGCCCTGGGTGTTCTTTGGAGGGAATGATGCTAAAGCTGAAGCTCCAGTACTTTGGCCACCTCATGTGAAGAGTTGACTCATTGGAAAAGACTCTGACGCTGGGAGGGATTGGGGGCAGGAGGAAAAGAGGACAACAGAGGATGAGATGGCTGGATGGCATCACCAACTCAACGGATATGAGTTTGAGTGAACTTCAGGAGTTGATGATGGACAGGGAGGCCTGGGGTGCTGCGATTCATGGGGTCACAAAGAGTTGGACACAACTGAGCAACTGAACTGAACTGAAGTGTCATATTCATTTGTAAATAAATAAGTAAATATAAGATTTGCTAAAAAGCAGTATATACACACACATATATATATATATATATGTATATGACTTAATAGAAACTGATTTGCCTTTGTTGACACAATGCTGGTATAATTATTTGAAAAGTAAATGATCAATTAACTTATCTAAGCCTACAATCAGTGAATTTCACTCTGACTATCTATTCTTCCCTTTCCTCTCCCCAGCCTCCCTCCCTTTCTCCTCCTCTTCCTTATTCTTCCTCTTCACAAAATAGTTCCATGGTTTGGTTGTTACATTATGTTGACTGAGTCTCAGTATGTATTTACCTTCAACTTAAACAGTATGAGGTTATGTAATTCACTTTTTAAACTTGTAAAAGCTTCTATATTATAAAAATTAACATGATCATATAGGCTTATTAAAAGAATAGGCTTCAGAAAAATGATTTAAATTTCAGCATTAAAATTAATGCAATAATATATCTTTCAGACCACTTCTGTATCATATGACAAAGGGAAAATTTTTCTTTTTCCTAATTGGGTCATATGATACCACAGACTGAATTAGTTGCTTAATTGAAAAATTTAATTCATATAGATTTTTTGTATGGCATTTATTTATATGAAAACATCTTTTTAATATCTTGAGCTATTTGGACTACATCAAACAACATAGCCAATAAAATTCACACATGTATACAATCAATTAAAATATTCATTGATTTTGGTGGATAATGTATTTGTGGGGGATTGAAATTTTTTAAAGTATTCACATGCTTTCATTTGCACAAATATATTTTTATGTTATTTTAAAAATTCTTTTCCATCATGGTTTATCATAGTATATTGAATATGATAGTTCCCTGTGCTATACAGTAAGAACATATTGTTTATTTACTCTATATATAATAGTTTGCCTTACACAAAAATGACCAACTTTATATTATTTACTTTAGAATTAATCAGATTATACCTTTCAGTTATATGTATTGAATGTATATATTTTGATATTCTCTAGAAAAATACTAACATAATGATAAAGGCACCCTTTATGAGAATATTTAATTACAGCAATTATCTTCCAGTTGATTTCAGATTATTTCAAAAGCATTTCTTTCATTGGAAAAGTTTACATTTGTATTTTGCCTTGGTGAATATTTATAACTTCCTTTTTTAAAAAATGGAAACATACTTTATTTACAATATTGTGTTAGTTTCAGTTGTACAGCATAGTGACTCAGTATTTTTACATATTATATTCTGCTCAGACGGTAAAGGGTCTGCCTGCAATGCTGGAGACCTAGATTCGATCCCTGGGTTGGGAAAATTCCCTAGAGAAGGAGACGGAAACCCATTCTAGTGTTCTTGCCCGGAAAAGCCCATGGATAGAGGAGCCTGGCAGGCTACAGTCCATAGGGTCGCAAAGAGTTGAAGATGACTAAGCAACTTCACTTTCACAGATTATTGCAAGATAATTGGTATCATTCCCTGTGCTAAATACTATGTTCTTGTTCCTTGTCTATTTCATATACTGAAGTTTGTATCTGTTTATTCCATATCCGTAATGTGTTCCTCCCTCCACCAATCTTTCCCTTTTGATAACCACATTTGATTTTCAATACCTGTGAATATGAGAAACAACTTAATCTTCAAATAAGATGTCTCTAAGTATAAGAAATTAATAAAACAATTTCTATATGTTACGTATGGATGCAATATTTGATCATGGGTAATAAAGCATCTGAATGCAGAGTTCCAAAGAACAGTAAGAAGAGATGAGAAAGCCTTCTTCAGTGATCAATGAAAAGAAATCGAGGAAAACAACAGACTGGGAAAGACTAGAGATCTCTTCAAGAAAATTAGAGATACCAAGGGAACATTTCATGCAAAGATGGGCTCAATAAAGGACAGAAATGGTATGGACCTAACAGAAGCAGAAGATATTAAGAAGAGGTGGCAAGAATACACAGAAGAACTGTACAAAAAAGATGTTCACGACCCGGATAATCACGATGGTGTGATGACTCATCTAGAGCCAGACATCCTGGAATGTGAAGCCAAGTGGGCCTTAGAAAGCGTAATTACAAACAAAGCTAGTGGAGATGATGGAATTCCAGTTGAGCTATTTCAAATCCTGAAAGATGATGCTGTGAACGTGCTGCACTCAATATGCCAGCAAATTTGGAAAACTCAACAGCGGACACAGGACTGGAAAAATTCATTTTTCATTCAAATTCCAAAGAAAGGCAATGTCAAATAATGCTCAGACTACTGCACAGTTGCCCTCATCTCATGTGCTAGTAAAGTAATGCTCAAAATTCTCCAAGCCAGGCTTCAGCAATACGTGAACCGTGAACTCCCTGATGTTCAAGCTGGTTTTAGAAAAGGCAGAGGAACCAGAAGTCAAATTGCCAACATCCACTGGATCATCAAAAAAGCAAGAGAGTTCCAGAAAAACATCTACTTCTGCTTTATTGACTATGCCAAAGACTTTGACTGTGTGGATCACAATAAACTGTGGAAAATTCTTCAAGAGATGGGAATACCAGACCACCTGACCTGCCTGTTCAGAAATCTGTATGTAGGTCAGGAAGCAACAGTTAGAACTGGACATGGAACAACAGATTGGTTCCAAATAGGAAAAGGAGTATGTCAAGGCTGTATGTTGTCACTCTGCTTATTTAACTTATATGCAGAGTACATCATGAGAAATGCTGGACTGAAAGAAACACAAGCTGGAATTAAGATTGCTGGGAGAAATATCAATAACCTCAGATATGCAGATGACACCACCCTTATGGCAGAAAGTAAAGAGGAACTAAAAAGCCTCTTGATGAAAGTGAAAGTGGAGAGTGAAAAAGTTGGCTTAAAGCTCAACATTCAGAAAATGAAGATCATGGCATCCAGTCCCATCACTTCATGGGAAATAGATGGGGAAACAGTGGAAACAGTGTCAGACGTTATTTTCTGGGGCTCCAAAATCACTGCAGATGGTGATCGCAGCCATGAAATTAAAAGACACTTACTCCTTGGAAGAAAAGTTATGACCAACCTAGAAAGCCTATTCAAAAGCAGAGACATTGTTTTGCCGACTAAGATCCATCTAGTCAAGGCTATGGTTTTTCCTGTGGTCATGTATGAATGTGAGAGTTGGACTGTGAAGAAGGCTGAGTGCCGAAGAATTGATTCTTTTGGACTGTGGTGTTGGAGAAGACTCTTAAGTGTCCCTTGGACTGCAAGGAGATCCAATCATTCCATTCTGAAGGAGATCAGCCCTGGGATTTATTTGGAAGGAATGGTGTTAAAGCTGAAACTCCAGTACTTTGGCCACCTCATGCAAAGAGTTGACTCATTGGCAAAGACTCTGATGGTAGGGGGGATTGGGGGCAGGAGGAGAAGGGGACGACAGAGGATGAGATGGCTGGATGGCATCACTGACTCGATGGACGTGAGTCTGAGTGAACTCTGGGAGTTGGTGATGGACAGGGAGGCCTGGCGTGCTGTGATTCATGGGGTCGCAAAGAGTCGGACATGACTGAGCAACTGAACTGAAATGATTACATGCCAAACGGCAACTCCCAGTGGAGAAGCATCCCAGACACTCGCATCCACCACTAGCAAGTGGGGGCTGGACAGGGAGATGGGGGCTGCATTACTTAGGATAAGGAATGGGCCTGAATACCCCAAGGGCAATCTTAGGGTACTAACTTGTGATAGCAACCCAGACTGGGCTAGCTATCCTATGAAAAGCCCTAACCTAAGACACTGCCAGGCCTGCTAACAGAACAAAGGACTGAGCAGAGCTAGCTGGCTGTGGACCGGCCCATCCCCCACCAGAGACAGGCAGGCGAGGGCAGCCAGAGCTGGAAGGGGGCAATCGAGGCCCCATAGAGGCTCCTCTACCGAACTGCAAGCAGGCTTCATTGCTAACCAAGACTTCTTGGGATTCTGGACAGTTGACATCTGCCAGGAGGTTCACAGCCAGAGATCAGCTCCTCAGAAGAGACACACGGCACACCTGAGAAGGCACACTCGTTGTACACCCAGAAAACTGAGCGGCAGGGATGGGGGAGACAATAAGTAGCAGTGACAGCACTCACCAAGCACCTGGTCACCTGGGCTGCTTAGACCTGGGAAGGGCAAAAAATGCAGGCCCAACTGAGTCTGTGCCTCTGTGGAGTACCTGAGAACCTGAACCTGAGTGACTTAGACCTGGAACGTGCACACCACCCAGGGCCCACCTCAAACAGTTCCCGGCAGAGCAACCTAGAGCTTGAGAAATGTAGACCATGAAAGCACACACGCCATGAGTGGTGGGCAAACCCAGTGCGTCTGGAACACTGTGAGCACACCCCACACACGCCAGTGACATTTGTTTGCAGTGTTCCTTCCTCTTGACAGCACGACTGAATAAGTGAGCCTAAAAAAGTGGCCACCACCGCCCCCTTGTGTCAGGGCAGAAATTAGACACTGAAGAAACCAGCAAACAGAAGAAGCTAAAATAAACAGAGGGAACGGATTTGGAAATGACAGGTGCAGTAGATTAAAACCCTGTAGATAGCAATGACTACATAGGAAGGGGCCTATAGATCTTGAGAAGTATAAGCTGGATCAAGGAACTATCTGAAAATGAACTGACCCCACACAGTCCGCAACAGCTCCAGAGAAAATCCTAGATATATCTTCACTGTTATTATTTTTAATTTAAAATAAAAAAAATTTAAGTCCTTATTACTCCTTTAATTTTCATTTGTATAACCTAATATTACCTTGCAAAAAAAGACCCTATTTAAAAAGCAAACTTCATATATATTTTATAATTTTTGTGAGTTTGTTTTGTTTTTTTAATATTGTATTTTTGAGAATCTAACCTCTACTTTAGATTTTTAATCTTTGCTTTTTGGTATTTGTTATCAATTTTGTACCTTTAAGAACCCAATTTTCAGTACCCATTTTCATTTGGGAGTGAGATTACTGGCTTGATTGCTCTCTCCCCCTTTTGACTCTCTTTTTTCTCCACCAGGTTGCCTCTATTCCCTCCTTCCCCCTTCTCTCTCTACCCAACTCTGTGAATATCTTTGTGTGTTCCAGACTGTGGAGAACATTTAGGGACCTGACTACTGGCTGGATCTGTCTTTCTCCTTTGGATTCCCCCTTTTATACACCTGGCCACCTCTCTCTCCTTCCTCCCTCTTTTCTTCTCTGTGTAACTCTGTGAACATCTCAGGGGTCCAGACTATGGACAGCACATAGGGAAGTGATTACTGGCTAGCTTGCTCTCTCCCCTTTTGATTCCCCCTCTTTTCCTCCTGGTCACCTCTATCTCCCTCCTCCCTCTTCTCTTCTCCATGTAACACTGTGTACTTCTCTGGGTGTCTCTCACTGGGTGTCTCTCACTGTGGAGAGATGTTTCATCATTAATCTAGATGTTTTATAATCACTGCTGTATAGATGGAGAAGTCTTGAGGCTACTGTAAGAATATGGATGAAAACCAGAGGCAGGAGGCTAAATCCAAAATCTGAGAACACCAGAGAACTCCTGACTCCAGGGAACATTAATCAATAAGGGTTCATCAAAAGCCTCCATACTTACATTGAAACTAAGCACCAACCAAGAGCCAACAAGTTCCAGAGCAAAACATACCACACAAATTCTCTAGCGACACAGGAACATAGCCCTGAGCTTCAAAATACAGGCTGCCTAAAGTCACACCAAACCCACTGACATGTCAAAACTCATTACTGGACACTTCATTGCACTCCAGAGAGAAGAAATCCAGCTCCAACCACCAGAACACTGACACAATCTTCCTTAACCAGAAAACCTTGACAAGCCACCTGTCCAACCCCACTCACAGCGAGGAACTTCCACAATAAAGAGGAACCACAAACTGCCAAAATACAGAAAGGCCACCCCAAATACAGAAATATAAACAAGATGAAAAGGCAGAGAAATACTCAGAAGGTAAAGGAACAGGATAAATGCCCACCAAACCAAACCAAAGAGGAAGAGATAGAGAAACTACCTGATCAGTTCAGTTCAGTCACTCAGTCATGTCCAACTCTTTGCGACTCCATTAATCACAGCATGCCAGGCCTCCCTATCCTTCACCAACTCCCAGAGTTCACTTAGACTCATGTCCATCGAGTCACTGATGCCATCAAGCCATCTCATCCTCTGTCGTCCCCTTCTCCTCCTGCCCCCAATCCCCCCTACCATCAGAGTCTTTGCCAATGAGTCAACAGTTTGCATGAGGTGGCCAAAGTACTGGAGTTTCAGCTTTAGCATCATTCCTTCCAAAGAAATCCCAGGGCTAATCTCCTTCAGAATGGACTGGTTGGATCTCCTTGCAGTCCAAGGGACTCTCAATAGTCTTCTCCAACACCACAGTTCAAACGCATCAATTCTATGGTGCTCAGCTTTCTTCACAGTCCAACTCTCACATCCATACATGACCACATGACCACTGGAAAAACCAAAGCCTTGACTAGATGGACCTTTGTTGAAAAAATAATGTCTCTGCTTTTCAATATGCTGTCTAGTTTTCTTCCAAGGAGTAAGCATCTTTTAATTTCATGGCAGCAGTCACCATCTGCAGTGATTTTGCCCCCCCCCCAAATAATCTGACACTGTTTCCACTGTTTCCCCATCTATTTCCCATGAAGTGATGAGACCAGATGCCATGATCTTCATTTTCTGAATGTTGAGCTTTAAGCCAACTTTTTTACTCTCCACTTTCATTTTCATCAAGAGGCTTTTTAGTTCCTCTTTACTTTCTGCCATAAGAGTGGTGTCATCTGCCTATCTGAGGTTATTGATATTTTTCCCAGCAATCTTGATTCCAGCTTGTGTTTCTTCCAGCCCAGGGTTTCTCATGATGTACTCTGCATATAAGTTAAATTAGCTGGGTGACAATATGCATCCTTGACGTATTCCTTTTCCTATTTGGAATCAGTATGTTGTTCCATGTCCAGTTCTAACTGTTGCTTCTTGACCTGCATACAAATTTCTCAAGAGGATGATAAAGAATTCCAAATAATGATAGTGAAAATGATCCAAAATCTTGAAAACAAAATGGAGCTACAGATAAATAGCCTGGAGACAAGGATTGAGAATATGCAAGAAATATTTAACAAGGACCTAGAAGAAATAAAAAAGAGTCAATATATAATGAATAATGCAATAAATGAGATGAAAACCACTCTGAAGGGAACCAACAGCAGAATAACTGAGGCAGAAGATAGGATAAGTGAGGTAGAAGATAGAATGGTAGAAGTAAATGAAGCAGAGAGGAAAAAAGAAAAAAGAATTAAAAGAAATGAGGACAACCTCAGAGACCTCTGGGACAATGTTAAATCCCCCAACATTCAAATCATAGGAGTCCCAGAAGAAGAAGACAAAAAGAAAGACCATGGGAAAATACTTGAGGAGATAATAGTTGAAAAATTCCCTAAAATGGGGAAGGAAATAGTCATTCAAGTCCAAGACACCCAGAGAGTCTCAAACAGGAAAAACCCAAGGTGAAAAACCCCAAGACACATATTAATCAAATTAACAAAGATTAAACACAAATAACAAATATTAAAAGCAGCAAGGGGAAAAGAACAAATAACAAACAAGGGGATTCCCATAAGGATAACAGCTGATCTTTCAATAGAAACTCTTCAGGACAGAAGGGAATGGCAGGACGTTCTTAAAATGATGAAAGAGGAAAACTTACAGCCCAGAATACTGTACCTAGCAAGGATCTCATTCAAATATGAAGGAAAAATCAAAAGTTTATAGACATGCAAAAGCTGAGAGAATTCAGCACCACAAAACCAGCTCTCCAACAAATGCTAAAGAATTTTCTCTAGACAGGAAACACAGAAAGGGTGTATAAACTTGAACGAAAAACAACAAAGTAAATAAATGGCAATGGGACCATACTTAGCAATAATTACCTTAAATATAAATGGGTTGAATGCCCCATCCAAAAGACAAAGACTGGCTGAATGGATAAAAAAACAAGACCCCTACATATGTTGTCTACAGGAAACTGACCTCAAAACAAGGGACACACATACAGACTGAAAGAGAAGGGCTGGAAAAAGATATTCCACACAAATAGAGATCAAAAGAAAGAAGGAGTAGCAATACTCATATCAGATAAAATAGACTTTGAAATAAAGGCTGTGAAAAGAGACAAAGAAGGACACTACATAATGATCAAAGGGTCAATCCAAGAAGAAGATATAACAATTATAAATATATATGCACCCAACATAGGAGCACCACAATATGTAAGGCAAATGCTAACAAGTATGAAAGGGGAAATTAACAATAACACAATAACAGTGGGAGAGTTTAATACCCCACTCACACCTATGGATCAATCAACTAAACAGAAAATTAACAAGGAAACACAAATTTTAAATGATACAATAGACCAGCTAGACCTAATTGATATCTACAGGACATTTCACCCCAAAACAATGAATTTCACCTTCTTCTCAAGTGCATATGGAACTTTCTCCAGGATAGACACATCCTGGGCCATAAATCTAGCCTGGGTAAATTCAAAAAAAATTGAAATCATTCCAATCATCTTTTCTGACCACAATGCAGTAAGATTAGATGTCAATTATAGGAGACAACTATTAAAAATTCCAACATATGGAGGCTAAACAACGCGCTGCTAAATAACCAACAAATCACAGAAGAAATCAAAAAATAAATCAAAATATGCATAGAAATGAATGAAAATGAAAACAGAACATCCAAAACCTATGGGACACTGTAAAAGCAGTGCTAAGGGGAAGGTGCATAGCAATACAGGCTTACCTCAAGAAACAAGAAAAAAGTCAAATAAATAAACTAACTCTAAAGCAACTAGAAAAGGAAGAAATGAAGAACCCCAGGATTAGTAGAAAGAAAGAAATCTTAAAAATTAGGGCAGAGATATATGCAAAAGAAACAAAAGAGACCAAAGAGACCATAGCAAAAATCAACAAAGCCAAAAGCTGGTTCTTTGAGAAGATAAATAAAATTGATAAACCATTAGCCAGACTCCTCAAGAAACAAAGGGAGAAGAACCAAATCAACAAAATTAGAAATGAAAATGAAGAGATCACAGCACACAACACAGATATACAAAGGATCATAAGAGACTACTCAGCAACTATATGCCAATAAAATGGACAACTTGGAAGAAATGGACAAATTCTTAGAAAAGTACAGCTTTCTAAAACTGAACCAAGAAGAAATAGAAAATCTTAACAGACCCATCACAAACACAGAAATTGAAATTATAATCAAAAATCTTCCAGCAAACAAAAGCCCAGGACCAGATGGCTTCACAGCTGAATTCTACCAAAAACTTAGAGAAGAGCTAACACCTATCCTACTCAAACTCTTCCAGAAAATTGCAGAGGAAGGTAAACTTCCAAACTCATTCTGTGAGGCCACCATCACGCAAATACTAAACCCAGACAAAGATGCCACAGAAAAAGAATACTACAGGCCAATATCACTGATGAACTTAAATGCAACAATCCTTAACAAAATTCTAGCAAACAGAATCCAACAATACATTTAAAGGATCATACATCATGACCAAGTGAGCTTTATCCCAGGGATGCAAGGATTTTTCCATATCTGCAAATCAATCAACATAATACACCACATTAACAAACTGAAAGATAAAAAACATATGATTATCTCAATAGATACAGAGAAAGCCTTTGACAAAATTCAACATCCATTTATGATTAAAAAATAAAAAAACAAACCTTCCAGAAAGCAGGAATAGAAAGAAAATACCTCAACATAATAAAAGCTATATATGACAAACCCACAGCAAACATTATCCTCAATGGTGAAATATTGAAAGCATTTCCTCTAAAGTCAGAAACAAGAAAAGGGTACCCACTCTCACCACTACTATTCAACATAGTTTTGGAAGTTTTGGCCACAGCAATCAGAGCAGAAAAAGAAATACAAGGAATCCAGATTGGAAAATAAGAAGTAAAACTCTCACTGTTTGCAGATGACATGATCCTCTACATAGAAAACCCTAAAGACTCCACCAGAAAATTACTAGAGCTAATCAATGAATATAGCAAATTTGCAAGACATAAAATCAATACATAGAAATCCCTTGCATTCCCATATACTGACAATGAGAAAACAGAAAGAGAACTTAAGGAAACAATTCCACTCACCATTGCAACAAAAAGAATAAAATACTTAGGAATATATCTATCTAAAGAAACAAAAGACCTATATATAGAAAACTATAAAACACTGGTGAAAGAAATCAAAGAGGACACAGATGGAGAAATATACCATGTTCATGGATTGGAAGAATCAATATAGTGAAAATGAGTATACTACCCAAAGCAATCTATAGATTCAATGCAATCCCTATCAAGCTCCCAACAATATTTTCCACAGAACTGATCAAATAATTTCACAATTTGTATGGAGATACAAAAAACCTTGAATAGCCAAAGCAATCTTGAGAAAAAAGAATGGAACTGGAGGAATCAACCTGCCTGACTTCAAGCTCTACTACAAAGCTACGGTCATCAAGACACAAAGACAGAAATATAGATCAATGGAACAAAATAGAAAGCCCAGAGATAAATCCACACACCTATGGACCCCTTATCTTCGACAAAAGAGGCGAGAATATACAATGGAGAAAAGACAATCTCTTTAACAAGTGGTGCTGGGAAAACTGGTCAACCACCTGTAAAAGAATTAAACTAGAACACTTTCTAACACCATACACAAAAATAAACTCAAAATGGATAAAACATCTAAAAGACCAGAAACTATAGAACTTCTAGAGGAAAACATAGGCAAAACACTCTCTGACATAAATCACAGCAGGATCCTCTATGACCCACCTCCCAGAATATTGGAAATAAAAGCAAAAATAAACTAATGGGACCTAATTAAACTTAAAAGCTTTTGCACAACAAAGGAAACTATAAGCAAGGCAAAAGGCAGCCTTCATGGGAAAAAATAACAGCAAAGCAAGTAACAAATAATTAATCTCAAAAATATACAAGCAACTCCTGCAGCTCAATTCCAGAAAAATAAATGACCCAACCAAAAAATGGGCCAAAGAACTAAACAGACATTTCTCCAAAGAAGACAGATGAAAACAGACACATGAAAAGATGCTCAACATTACTCATTATCAGAGGAATGCAAATGAAAACCACAATGAGGTACCATTTCATGCCAGTCAGAATGGCTGTGATCCAAAAGTCTATAAGCAATAAATGCTGGAGAGGGTGTGGAGAAAAGGAAACCCTTTTACACAGTTTTTGGGAATGCAAAGTAGTACAGCCACTATGGAGAAGTGTGTGGAGATTCCTTAAAAAACTGGAAATAGAACTGCTATATGACCCAGCAATCCCACTGCTGGGCATGCACACTGAGGAAACCAGAATTGAAAGAGACATGTGTACCCCAATGTTCATTGCAGCACTGTTTATAATAGCCAGGACATGGAAACAACCTAGACGTCCATCAGCAGATGAATGGATAAGAAAGCCATAGTACATACACACAATGGAATATTACTCAGCCATTAAAAAGAATACATTTGAATCAGTTCTAATGAGGTGGATGAAACTGGAGCCTATTATACAGAGTGAAGTGAGCCAGAAAGCAAAAGATCAATACAGTATACTAACGCATATATATGGAATTTAAAAAGATGGTAACGATAACCCTGTATGCGAGACAGCAAAAGAGACACAGATGTATAGAACAGTCTTTTGGACTCTGTGGGAGAGGGCAAGGGTGGGATGATTTGGGAGAATGGCACTGAAACATGTATATTATCATATGCGAAATGGATCCCCAGTCCAGGTTTGACGTATGAGACATGGGGCTTGGGGCTGGGGCACTAGGATGACTCTGAGGGATGGATGGGGAGGGAAGAGGGAGGCGAGTTCAGGATGGGGAACACCTGTATACCCATGGCAGATTCATGTTAATATGTATGGCAAAACCACTACAATATTGTAAAGTAATTAGCCTTCAATTAAAATAAATAAATTTATGTTAAAAATAAATATTTAACTTTACTGTAATTGTAACTAATGATAAAAATTACAAATTTCACTTGATGTTTTACGCAAAGATTATCTCTTTCTCTTCATAAAATTTTACCTACGTTTGAAATTATGTGCTTTATAATATTTTCAAAAATACATTATTATATTGAGACATAATTAACACAATTAAAGTAACTTTCTGTGTTAGAGCATCATTTCAATGAAGGGTGGAGATTTCATATTTCATTTACCTGTTTACTAGTTTTTTTTTCTGTTATTATATGCAATTAATCAGAAAATATTCTGAACTAGTTTCTTTTCCTCTTCATTTTTTGAATTATTTGTACAATATATTAGTTTTTTTAAATATTGCTTTTAGAATGATCTTTTTTCTTTACTTTAGAGCTAAAAACATCATCCTAACTCTACATCCTGACTTCACCTGTAGCTTGAGTATGTAATATTGACATTATATATTTTCCCACCATTTAGTAGGAAAAATTAGATTTACTAATACTGCAGTGTTCTTGCCTGGAGAATCCCAGGGACAGAGGAGCCTGGTGGGCTTCCATCTATGGGGTCACACAGAGTTGGACACGACTGAAGTGACTTAGCAGGAGCAGCAGTTATGGAATGAGGTTTGTGATATTGTACAGGGGACAGAGATCAAGACCATCCCCATGGGAAAGAAATGCAAAAAAAAAAAAAAAAACAAAACAAAAAACAACTAAATGGCTGTCTGGGGAGGCCTTACAAATAACTGTGAAAAGAAGAGAGCTGAAAGCAAAGGAGAAAAGGAAAGATATAAGCATCTGAATGCAGAGTTCCAAAGAATAGCAAGAAGAGATAAGAAAGCCTTCTTCAGCAATCAATGCAAAGAAATAGAGGAAAACAACAGACTGGGAAAGACTAGAGATCTCTTCAAGAAAATTAGAGATACCAAGGGAACATTTCATGCAAAGATGGGCTCAATAAAGGACAGGAATGGTGTGGACCTAACAGAAGCAGAAGATATTAAGAAGAGGTGGCAAAAATACACAGAAGAACTGTACAAAAAATATCTTCACCACCCAGATAATCACGATGGTGTGATCACTCATCTAGAGCCAGACATCCTGGAATGTGAAGTCAAGTGGGCCTTAGAAAGCATCACTACGAACAAAGCTAGTGGAGGTGATGGAATTCCAGTTGAGCTATTTCAAATCCAGAACGATGATGCTGTGAACGTGCTGCACTCAATATGCCAGCAAATTTAGAAAACTCAGCAGTGACCATAGGACTGGAAAAGGTCAGTTTTCATTCCAATCCCAAAGAAAGGCAATGCCAAAGAATGCTCAGACTACCGCACAATTGCACTCATCTCACACACTAGAAAAGTAATGCTCAAAATACTCCAAGCCAGACTTCAACAATACGTGAACTGTGAACTTCCTGATGTTCAAGCTGGTTTTAGAAAAGGCAGAGGAACCAGAGATCAAATTGCCAACATCTGCTGGATCATGGAAAAGGCAAGAGAGTTCCAGAAGAATATCTACTTCTGCTTTATTGACTATGCCAAAACCTTTGACTGTGTGGATCACAAAAAAACTGTGGAAAATTCTGAGGGAGATGGGAATCCCAGACCACCTGACTTGCCTCTTGAGAAATCTGTATGCAGGTCAGGAGGCAATAGTTAGAACTGGACATGGAACAACAGATTGGTTCCAAATAGGAAAAGGAGTACGTCAAGGCTGCATGTTGTCACCCTGCTTATTTAACTTATATGCAGAGTACATCTTAAGAAACGCTGGACTGGAAGAAACACAAGCTAGAATCAAGATTGCCGGGAGAAATATCAATAACCTCAGATATACAGATGACGTCACCCTTATGGCAGAAAGTAAAGAGGAACTAAAAAGCCTCTTGATGAAAGTGAAAGAGGAGAAATAAAAAGTTGGCTTAAAGCACAACATTCAGAAAACGAAGATCATGGCATGTGGTCCCATCACTTCATGGGAAACAGATGGGGAAACAGTGGAAACAGTGTCAGACTTTATTTTTTGGGGCTCCAAAATCACTGCAGATGGTGATTGCAGCCATGAAATTAAAAGACGCTTAGTCCTTGGAAAGAAAGCTATGATCAACCTAGATAGTATATTGAAAAGCAGAGACATTACTTTGATGACTAAGGTCTGTCTAGTCAAGGCTATGGTTTTTCCAGTAGTCATATATGGATGCAAGAGTTGGACTGTAAAGAAGGCTGAGCGCTGAAGAATTTATGCGTTTGAACTGTGGTGTTGTAGAAGACTCTTGGGAGTCCCCTGGACTGCAAGGAGATCCAACCAGTCCATTCTGAAGGAGATCAACCCTGGGATTTCTTTGGAAGGAATGATGCTAAAGCTGAAACTCCAGTACTTTGGCCACCTCGTGCAAAGAGTTGACTCATTGAAAAGAGTCTGTCATAGATAGCTTTTATTATGTTGAGATATGTTCCTTCTATTCCTGCTTTCTGGAGAGTTTTTATCATAAATGGATGTTGAATTTTGTCAAAGGCCTTCTCTGCATCTATTGAGATAATCATATGGTTTTTATTTTTCAATTTGTTAATGTGGTGAATTACATTGATTGATTTGCGGATATTGAAGAATCCTTGCATCCCTGGGATAAAGCCCACTTGGTCATGATGTATGATCTTTTTAATGTGTTGTTGGATTCTGATTGCTAGAATTTTGTTGAGGATTTTTGCATCTATGTTCATATGGTGAAAAATTGAAAGCATTTCCCCTAAAGTCAGGAACAAGACAAGGGTGTCCACTTTCACCGCTACTATTCAACATAGTTCTGGAAGTTTTGGCCACAGCAATCAGAGCAGAAAAAGAAATAAAAGGAATCCAAATTGGAAAAGAAGAAGTAAAACTCTCACTGTTTGCAGATGACATGATCCTCTACATGGAAAACCCTAAAGACTCCACCAGAAAATTACTAGAGCTCATCAATGAATATAGTAAAGTTGCAGGATATAAAATCAACACACAGAAATCCCTTGCATTCCTATACACGAATAATGAGAAAGTAGAAAAAGAAATTAAGGAAACAATTCCATTCACCATTGCAACGAAAAGAATAAAATACTTAGGAATATATCTACCTAAAGAAACTAAAGACCTATATATAGAAAACTATAAAACACTGATGAAAGAAATCAAAGAGGACACTAATAGATGGAGAAATATACCATGTTCATGGATTGGAAGAATCAATATAGTGAAAATGAGTATACTACCCAAAGCAATTTACAAATTCAATGCAATCCCTATCAAGCTACCAGCCACATTTTTCACAGAACTAGAACAAATAATTTCAAGCTTTGTATGGAAATACAAAAAACCTCGAATAGCCAAAGCAATCTTGAGAAAGAAGAATGGAGCTGGAGGAATCAACTTGCCTGACTTCAGGCTCTACTACAAAGCCACAGTCATCAAGACAGTATGGTACTGGCACAAAGACAGACATATAGATCAATGGAACAAAATAGAAAGCCCAGAGATAAATCCACACACATATGGACACCTTATCTTTGACAAAGGAGGCAAGAATATACAATGGAGTAAAGACAATCTCTTTAACAAGTGGTGCTGGGAAAACTGGTCAACCACTTGTAAAAGAATGAAACTAGATCACTTTCTAACACCGCACACAAAAATAAACTCAAAATGGATTAAAGATCTAAATGTAAGATCAGAAACTATAAAACTCCTAGAGGAGAACATAGGCAAAACACTCTCAGACATAAATCACAGCAGGATCCTCTATGATCCACCTCCCAGAATTCTGGAAATAAAAGCAAAAATAAACAAATGGGATCTAATTAAAATTAAAAGCTTCTGCACAACAAAGGAAAATATAAGCAAGGTGAAAAGACAGCCATCTGAATGGGAGAAAATAATAGCTAATGAAGCAACTGACAAACAACTAATCTCAAAAATATACAAGCAACTTCTGCAGCTCAACTCCAGAAAAATAAACGACCCTATCAAAAAATGGGCCAAAGAACTAAATAGACATTTCTCCAAAGAAGACATACGGATGGCTAACAAACACATGAAAAGATGCTCAACATCACTCATTATTAGAGAAATGCAAATCAAAACCACAATGAGGTACCACTTCACACCAGTCAGAATGGCTGCGATCCAAAAATCTGCAAGCAATAAATGCTGGAGAGGGTGTGGAGAAAAGGGAACCCTCCTACACTGTTGGTGGGAATGCAAACTAGTACAGCCACTGTGGAGAACAGTGTGGAGATTCCTTAAAAAATTGCAAATAGAACTACCTTATGACCCAGCAATCCCACTTCTGGGCATACACACCGAGGAAACCAGAATTGAAAGAGACACATGTACCCCAATGTTCATCGCAGCACTGTTTATAATAGCCAGGACATGGAAACAACCTAGATGTCCATCAGCAGATGAATGGATAAGAAAGCTGTGGTACATATACACAATGGAGTATTACTCAGCCGTTAAAAAGAATTCATTTGAATCAGTTCTGATGAGATGGATGAAACTGGAGCCGATTATACAGAGTGAAGTAAGCCAGAAAGAAAAACACCAATACAGTATACTAACACATATATATGGAATTTAGGAAGATGGCAATGATGACCCTGTATGCAAGACAGGGAAAGAGACACAGATGTGTATAATGGACTTTTGGACTCAGAGGGAGAGGGAGAGGGTGGGATGATTTGGGAGAATGACATTCTAACATGTATACTATCATGTGAATTGAATCGCCAGTCTATGTCTGACGCAGGATGCAGCATGCTTGGGGCTGGTGCATGGGGATGACCCAGAAAGATGTTCTGGGGAGGGAGGTGGGAGGGGGGTTCATGTTTGGGAATGCATGTAAGAATTAAAGATTTTAAAATTTAAAAAATAAAAAACTAAAAATTAAATTAAAAAAAAAAAAAAAGAAAAGAAAAGAGTCTGATGCTGGGAGGGATTGGGGGCAGGAGGAGAAGGGGACGACCAAGGATGAGATGGCTGGATGGCATCAGTGACTCGATGGACGTGAGTCTAAGTGAAATCTGGGAGTTGGTGATGGACAGGGAGGCCTGGCGTGCTGCAATTCATGGGGTCGCAAAGAGTCGGACATGACTGAGTGACTGAAGTGAACTGAACTAAATACTTTTAGGAAAATGAATATTGTATTAATGCAATGAAGTTATTGATAGATGTGGTAGGCTAAGCAGTTGTTATTGTTCAGTCTCTCAGTTGTGTCTGACTCTTTGGCACCCCATGGACTGCAGCACACCAGGAATCCCTGTTCTTTACCATCTCTGGGAGCTTGCTCAAACTCATGTCCATTTAGTCAGCGATGCCATCCAACCATCTAGTCCTCTGTTAGGGGATGACAGAGGCTAAGCAGTGGCCTTCCAAAAATGTCCACATTGAAATATTGGGGTACTTTGAATATGTTAACTTATACAGCAAAAGGAAATTTGCAAATGTGATTAAAGATCTTGAGATTATTCTGGATTATCTGGGTGGGTATAATCACACAGGTAGTTATAAGAGTGAGACAGGAGCATTAAGGACAGAAAAAGGAGACATGGTATCTGAACCAGTAGTGGTTGTGATCTACTTTCAAGATGAAGGAAGGGGCCATAAATTGGAGAATGCAGGTGAGCTTCAGAAGCTGAAAAATGCAAAGAAACAGATTCTCCCTGAAGGCTCTAGAATAACTAAAGCAGTGACAATACTTTGATTTTAGATTTCTGATCTTCAGGGTTATAAGAGAAAAATTTTGTATTGTCATTAACTTTGTGGTAATTTATCATTGCAGCAATAGAAAACAAATACAATACTCTCTTAATACATTCTCACATGTTCCACTGTGTCTCTGGTCTTCCCTGATGGCTCAGATGGTAAAGAATCTGCCTGCAATGTGGGAGACCTGGGTTCAATCCCTGGGTTGGGAAAATCCCCTGGAGGAGGGCATGGCAACCCACTCCAGTATTCTTGCCTAGAGAATCCCCATCGACAGAGGAGCCTGGCAGGCTACAGTCCATGGGGTTGCAGAGTCTGACATGACTGAGCACACACACATTGTGTCTCTACTGCCTAGATCTTTTGTCAATCTTTTGAATTCAATATCTCATGAAAGCCAGTATTGCTTTTAAGCCTCACACTGCTATTTGAAAGTTAAAATTAAGTGAAAACAATATTTACCTAACACGATATACTTCACAGGAAATAGATGGGGAAAAACTGGAAACAATGTCGGACTTTATTTTTGGGGGCACCAAAATCAATGCAGATGGTGATTGCAGCCATGAAATTAAAAGACACTTACTCCTTGGAAGAAAAGTTATGACCAACCTAGATAGCATATTCAAAAGCAGAGACATTTCTTTGTCGACTAAGGTCTGTCTAGTCAAGGCTATGGTTTTTCCTGTGGTCATGTATGGATGTAAGAGTTGGACTGTGAAGAAGGCTGAGTGCTGAAGAATTGATGCTTTTGAACTGTGGTGTTGGAGAAGACTCTTGAGAGTCCCTTGGACTGCAAGGAGATCCAACCAGTCCATTCTGAAGGAGATCAGCCCTGGGATTTCTTTGGAAGGAATGAGGCTGAAACTCCAGTACTTTGGCCACCTCATGCAAAAAGTTGACTCATTGGAAAAGAGTCTGATGCTGGGAGGGATTGGGGGCAGGAGGATAAGGGGACAACAGAGGATGAGATGGCTGGATGACATCAGTGACTCGATGGACGTGAGTCTGAGTGAACTCTGGAAGTTGGTGATGGACAGGGAGGCCTGTTGTGCTGCCATTCATGGGGTCGCAAAGAGTTGGACATGACTGAGCGACTGAACTGAACTGAACACAATACTAGGAGAAGGAACTGGCAACCCACTCCAGTATTCTTGCCTAGAGAATCCCGTGGACAGAGGAGCCTGGTGGGCTGCTGTCCATAGTGTCACACAGAGTCGGACACGACTAAAGCGACTTAGCATGCATGCATGCATGCAATGGCACCCTGCTCCACTACTCTTGCCTGGAAAATGCTGTGGATGGGAGGAGCCTCATGGGCTGCAGTCCATGGGGTCACTAAGAGTCAGACACGACTGAGTGACTTCACTTTCACTTTTCACTTTCATGCATTGGAGAAGGCAATGGCAACCCACTCCAGTGTTCTTGCCTGGAGAATCCCAGGGACAGGGGAGCCTGGTGGGCTTCCATCTATGGGGTCACACAGAGTAGGACATGACTGAAGTGACTTAGCAGCAGCAGCAGCATGCATTGGAGAAGGAAATGGCAATCCACTCCAGGATTCTTACCTGGAGACTCCCAGGGACAGAGAAGCCTGGTGGGCTGCCATCAATGGGGTCGCACAGTGTCAGACATGACTGAAGTGACTTAGCAGCAGCAGCAACACAATACTACAAACTGCTTTTCTCTTTCTGTAAATAATTCATATTATCTAGACTTTATTTTACTTTTTTCTTGAATAAAATGCATTTGTCCTTCATGATTTATACAAGCTCCTGTTTCTGGTAATGTTTCCTTTCTTCTTCTGCATACACATACACAAACATGTTTGTGTATTTTAAATTTGACTCTATTTTTTATCTTCTAATATTAAAATTAATTAATGCAATAATTAAAATAATTAATATTATAATTAAAATAATTAATATAATAATTAATATAATGATTTTTAAGATTGATTAGAAGATAAAAATAGAGTCAAATTTAAAATACACAAACATGTTTGTGTATGTGTATGCAGAAGAAGAAAGGAAACATTACCTTTTTAAAAATTCATTATTTTCAGTGTTGATCATTACTAATTTCTCTTCCTACTTTGGTTTAACTTCTTTTTCATTTACCATAAAGTATTGTCTCAGGACTTCTAGCCATTAAATTCATGTTCTAGGCATCAGTGAGGAGGAAAAGAGAAGGCAGAATAGGTATACCTCCCTGCCCTGTCTGTAACATTTTAATAGCTTTCCAACCAATACATCAGAATCTCCACATATGTCTATCACATTGCACTTGGTCACATGGCTCTTCCATCTGCAAAGCATGGCAGAATTCGTCATGTTTTACTTGGATACATTGTTGACATGAATAAAATTGAGTTTCTATTAATAAGGGAGAGAAATAAAATGGGCAATGGATAGTTACTAACAGTTTCTGCTGCATATCATTCTTTGGGTGCAGGTGTGATAGTTAAAATCTTTTTATTGGTTTTCCATTCGTATAACTGCAAGGTCCTGGATATTGTTGAAATCTAGTTTTAGGGTTTTCCTCACAATTTGTCTCATTTCCTTTAAGAAACCTTATTTTACAGCCGTACTATAATTTTCCAATCATAGTAATATTTAGAGTTGAATAAAAATCCATTTAGACTCAATTTTGTAAATAGACTAATTACCACTTTGTCCAACATCCTTATCTTTTACAATATCTTAGTTCCAATTTAATAGTCATTTGGTCATTACATTTTTTTCTCAGAAACACACAGGTGATATGAATTCTGAATCTACTTACATCTGAAAATGTCACTCCTTTTTTCTGACAGGTAAATTGTAATTTGAATCTAACTCCTTTGTTTTCAGTAGATTATATTTCATTGACTGCTAAGTTTTAATATTATACATAAGTCAAATATTAGTCAGATTCTCTTTCCTCTAAAAGTTACTTGCTCATCTAGAAGCTTATAAGATTTCATATTACTTTTGGAGTTAAAAATTTTCACTGGGATATACCTAAGTAAATGACCTTTCTTTTTCTTTTCTTTTTTTTTAAATGACCTTTCTCATTAATCCTCATTGAGACCCAGGGAATCCTGTCAATCTTTGGGTGAGATCTTTCTTCAAATAAAGGAAAATTTCTCAATTTGTTTAAAAATTATCTCTCTTCTATAACTGCCTTAAAAAAATTTCTAGACCCTTTTAATCTGCATGAAAATTCTCTTGTCAGTGTCCTCAATAACTCATGTTTTCATTGATTGCCATAATTTATGCTATTTCTACATATTTTATATTTATTTTAATAGATCTTTCAGGACAGCTTAAATTTTACCATAACTATTTTTTAATCATAACTATTAAAAAATGTAAATTGGAAAATATATATTTTATTGTTGTTTTTCCACAAGTTATTTTGTATCTGATGTCCTTGATAGATCTTATTACTTTATTTATCTCACCTGACATACCCATTGGTTTCACTTCTTGTGAGATGGATCTTTGTTTTTTTCTTTTTTCAAATTTTCTTGCTGGTCTTATTTATTTATTTATGTTGCTTGCTCATGCTTTAAAACACAGTGACATCACAGGCAATAATCATCGCCGCTAGCGTACATCAGCCACTATAGCATTTGAGAATAGCTCAGCCTACCAGCATAGCTATATTCACGGTCCTATAGTTCTTTAAGCATCTCAGTCTAGATAGCAGGGCAGGTGCAACTTTTCCCTCAGAACCTTCAGAATAATGATGTTTGATCTAGCTGTAAGTGAAAAGTGAAAGTTGCTTAGTCGTTTTGGACTCTTTGTGGACTATATACAGTCCATGGAATTCTAACTATCAAACAGAACCTGCTTTATATTGTCTGAGACTTATTTCAACCTCTGATGCACAGCGCCCATTCATTATTTCTGGTAAGAAACCTGGTTTATTTCTGTTTGTTTTTATAAATAGAAAAACGTTTCCCCATTTTCAGTCCAAATAGCTTGGCAGAAATTCACCCTACAATAGAATTCTTGGGAGCATATTTGAAACCAGCCATCAGCACATTCTATTCTGGGTCAAAAAAATGATCATGGAGATGAGAACAGTCCGTTGATGCACAAGGCATTCATAGAATGAAAAATTCATTTCTCCACTGTGTTTATATTTGAAAGGAAAAAATCTAAAATGACTGAAAGTCTTTTTCACACTATGCATAGTCTTGTAAGTCAACACAGATGAGAAAACAACTGAGAAATGGGTAAACTTTGTCTTCCTCGGAAACAGGTGGTCTGAAGCCTGGGTTGCCTGAGTTTTAAACTGTGTTAAAAGAATAAATACATATTTTTCTAAGGAATTTTAGAAAGTTTTGGAATATCATAAATAATGTATTTTCACAATTAAGATGAGCTTGTGTAATTCAAACCTAGATCAAGAAAAAGAAACATTACCATTACCCCAGAAACTCCTTTTATCCTTTCTTCTAGTTAATCAGTAACATCCAACAATAACCACTGTCCAGTAGCCAAACAGTATATTAATAGATTAGTTTTGTCACTTTTTACTTTAATATGAATAGTATGTATATGATTTTTGTTCTGGATCCTTTGGCTTGATATTTTGTTTATAAGATGCATTGTTATTGTCATGATGTTGAAGCGGAAACTCCAATACTTTGGCCACCTGATGTGAAGAGCTGACTCATTGGAAAACACTCTGATGCTGGGAAAGATTGAGGGCAGGAGGAGAAGAGGAAGACATAGGATGAGATGGACTCGATGGACATGAGTTTGGGTAAACTCCGGGAGTTGGTGATGAACAGAGAGGCCCGGCATGCTGTAGTCCATGGGGTCGCAAAGAATCAGACACGACTGAGTGACTGAACTGGACTGAATTCCAGTTTGCTTATTCCTATTGGTATTCTGGATATCATTCTGTGAACATACCACAATTTACTTATCCATTTTTCTGCTCATAAGCATTTGGGTAGTTTCCATTGGAGGGTATTATTTATGTAATGCCCTAAACATACTGGAACTTGTTTTTCAGTGAACGTTTCTAATGCATTTCTGTTGGGTGCGCATGTAGGCATGTAATTACCGGGCCAAAGGATAGGCACGTATTCATCTTCAATAGATCCTGACAATTTTTCATAATAGTTATAAAATTCACACTCTTACTAGCAATACTGCTGCTAAGTCGCTTCAGTCGTGTCTGACTCTGTGGGACACCATAGACGGCAGCCAACCAGGCTCCTCCTCCATCACTGGGATTCTCCAGGCAAGAATTTGGGAGTGGGTTGCCATTTCCTTCTCCAATGCATGAAAGTGAAAGTGAAGTTGCTCAGTCGTGTCCGACTCCTAGGGACCCCATGGACTGCAGCCTACCAGGTTCCTCCGTCCATGGGATTTTCCAGGCAAGAGTACTGGAGTGGGGTCATTGCCTTCTCTACTAGCAATACATGAGAGTTCTATTTCTTTACAGTTTTGCTAATGCTGATATTTTCTTTAAAGGCTTAAAATGCTGAGTTCCCTGTCACTTGAAATAATTTATTATTATTAAAAGACTTCCTGTTTTATTGGTTATGCTGCTCTCGCTGTTGTTTTATGGAGGAAATTGGGAAGGAAGATTGCTTATTTATGTCAAATTCAAGTCTCAATCTTTCTGGAAAATTTCAAGTACTCTATTCCTTTCAGTATAAGCTGATATATCCTGTCATACAGCCTCTTTTCATTCCCATGTTAACAATAACTTTATAGAGTCAATGTTTCTATTTTTGATTTATTTCCTTCTTAAATCAAAGAAATTAATCTTGTTGTGGAATTATGTGGCCAGTTGATGAGGAGATGCTGTTTCATTAGTCAGATATTGACCCTATTCTATTTTTGACTAGAGATAAATTTAGACCATGTCTTAATTCCATTTAATAAATAAATTTCAAAAAGGAAAATAATTGTCATAATTGTCTCTTCCAGAAAATTATGATTGATAGTAAAAACACATTTACTTTCTATGTGGTTGTTGAAAAGAAAATTTAAAAATATACAAATGATAAATGCAGGAGAGGATATGGAGAAAAAGGAACCCCCCTACACTGGTGGTAGGAATGTAAATTGATAGTATGGAGAACCATATGTAGAATAGTATAGTGGTTTCTTAAGCAACTAAATATAGAAATACCATGTTATTCAGCAATCCTTCTCCTGGACATATAGCTAGAGAAAACCATAATTTGAAAAGATTCATGCACCCCAATATTCATTGCAATACTGTTTACAATAGTCAAGATATGGAAGCAACCTAAAGTATTAATAATAACCTAACATTAATTTTGGGCTTCTTAGGTGATGCTAATGGTAAAGAACCCGCCTGTCAATGCAGGAGACATAAAAGACAGGGGTTAAATCCCTGGGTCAGGAAAAAACCCTGGAGGAGAGCCTGACAACCCATCTGAGTATTCTTGCCTAGAGAATGCCATGGACAGAGGAGCCTGGAAGGCTACAGTCCATAGGGTCGCACAGAGTCGGACATGACTGAAGCGACTGAGCAGGAACACGCAAGCACAGGAGATAAGAAAGGGGCTTTCCTGGTGGCTCAGATGATGAAGAATCTGCTTGCCAATGCAGGAGATGCAGATTTGATCCCTAGGTCAGGAAGGTTCCCTGGAGAAGGAAATGGCAATCCTCTCCAGTAGTCTTGCCTGGAAAATCCCATGGATAGAGGAGCCTAGCAAGCTATACCCCATATTGTCACAAAGAGTTGGACACTACTGAAGCGACTTAGCATGTATAACATTAAGTTATGATATTAATGAGACCAGGGTTCACAAGACGTTACATTAACAGGTAGTGTTATTTATCCTCCTGAATCAGTCCTCACCAAGTGTCCTCCTGCTCAGTGTCATTTGTGACAAAAGGAGGAGACTGGGTTTAAGTTTGATTCTCAGCAGCGGGGAAGGGCAGAGTTCTAGCAGAGCTAGCACACCTGTGCAGCTCAGGAGGGAGACAACGTCTCTGCACGTGGTGCACCACTGCCATCTTGTCTTGAGGTGCCGTGCTCCCTGTTTCTGCTCACAGTATGAGGTGTCGGCACAGCCGTTTTCACTAGAGGAACTCTGGCCTGAAGGACCAAGTGAAAGACCTTTGCATGCAGCACTCTATAAGCAAGTAAAACTAGACTAAGCGCAAAGGAAAAAAAAGGCTAGACTTTATCTTTTTGCTGCTGCTGCTGCTAAGTCACTTCAGTCGTGTCTGACCCTGTGCAACCCCATAGACGACAGCCCAGCAGGCTCCCCAACCCCTGGGATCCTCCAGGCAAGAACACTGGAGTGGGTTGCCATTTCCTTCTCCAACGCATGAAAGTGAAAAGTGAAAGTGAAGTCGCTCAGTTGTGTCAGACTGTCAGTGACCCCATGGACTGCAGCCCACCAGGCTCCTCTGTCCATGGGATTTTCCAGGCAAGAGTACTGGAGTGGGTTGCATTGCCTTCTCTGGGGGAATGCTTCTATGCACCCAGAAAAGATGTCTTCTAGCATCCAGAGATAGCTGAAATTGCCTGGTACCCTTGGCATGATAGTGAAATCAGTCTTCCAGTCTTCAGGGTCTTGTGGGCCCTCTGGTCTTATGGGACTTATCTGGTGAATCTGGTGTTCAGGTAATTTATTGTGCAGACAGGGCATGTCTCAACTATCTGACTGATTATACTTTTCATGCCAGAAATTACCATGATCTCAACTAATCAATGATACACGCTGCCTTCTCAGAGTAAGTTCCTTGATCAAGGAGCCTCCTTGCTGGCTCGACAAAGCTGCATTTGAAGAAAGAAATATTGTCCATGTTCATTAACTAGCCATCCATGGCCTTCTAGATTTCTTTTGTAAAAGCCCATTTTTTTTGGCTTTGTTTAATTTTTCCTTTGTGTAGCTTGTGGAATAATTGGATGGATCTGGTTTTTGAAGTAAGAGGGGTAGTTGATAAATTACTGGTTCTGAGGTCACTCTTTTGACAGTTGCATCTGCCTTGTTGTGTCCCTTTCTTACCTCTGCATCCCCCTTTGGTGAGTCCTGCAGTAACTCACTGTTACTTTTTGTTTTAAAAGCTGTACCAATTCTAAGAGCTTCAATATGTTTAAATCATATTTCACCTGTTTGTTCTCCATAATACACACACCGCCTTCCTTCCAAACAGCCCCATGTCCATGTAGCTTGGCATACACATAACGCATACCTGTGTAAAATTTTAAGATCTTCTCTGTCCAATTTCTAAGGCTCTGGTGAAGGTTATCAGCTTGGTGTTGGGGGCCGAAGTCCCTGAGGGTAGGCTTCTTGCTTCTATGATTTGGGTCTGGAAGGTTACTGTGTATCCCATCAGCTTTTTTCCTGTTAGAAAACTGCTCCCATCTGTAAACCATTTCTCTTCAGCACTTGAGAGAGGGTCACTTCCTAGCCTGAGACAACTGAAATATATTGTGATTTCTATATAGTGCTTCGGATCTTTAATTGTGATCTGTAAACTCTTAGTTGCAGCATCTGGCATCTAGCTCCCTGATGCCTCCTGATCAGCAATTGTACCTGGGCCCCCAGGGAGCGTGGAGTCCTAGCCAGGATATGTTTTCTCGTAGCCACCGGTTTGTCTAAAAGCATAGCCTGAACGTTACTCGACCTTCTAGGGGATAGCCATTCTGTTCCTTTAGAATTGACTAAAGCCTTTACCTGATATGGAGTCCATACAGTGATGGGCTTATCAAATATTAACTTTTCAGCCTCCTTTAGCAGAGTTGCTACTACCACTTGCAGTCAAGGAGGCCATCCCTCAGTGGTTTCATCTGTTTCCCATTGGGTTCCTCACTGGGTCTCTTTATGTGGAGAATGGGGGTATTGCAGGTTACTGGCATAGTCTAATAAGGCCCTGGTCAGTTAGGCCCTGTGTAATAGGGGCAATGTCCAATAAGACCTCCTGATGGAGAAGGTTCTGTTTTCTATTGGGCCATGTATGTCTAGGTTTTGATGGAGTACTTAACTGTCTTCTACAGCTCATCCCACCCATCCCTGGGCCCAGACCTTGGGATTTACTCTTGGGAGGTCAACTTGCTCTGTCTCACTCATTAACATTATCATCTTATGCCCTCTGTCTAAGGGGATGCCAATCTCCAATTTACACATATAGGAAGGAATGGCCTCCTAATGACTCTATGCACGCCTGTTCTTGGTCTTTTCTGATACCCCCTTAACTGTACAACTCTCAAGACTGAGTTTGCCTGATCTGGCTTCATAACTGAGTAAGTGGTCTGGGTTGTGAATAAGAATTTGACAGGCTTTTCCCATGTCCAGTGTCAGCTGAGGCTGCTCAGGAGTCAGCTTAGGAGCCCTCTGGCCCTGTCATTTTTCATTTATTTGGACTGTCTACATTCAAGTGTAGTTGCTTGCATCTACCATTTCCAACCCCCCTTCAGGGCAGCAAATACATTTTCCCTTCCAGTGTCCCTCTTGTTTATATATGGTGCACAGACTGGGTTCTAATTTCACTGGCTGCTATCCCTCAGTGGGGGCTGTGGGTCACACACAGGAGGAGTTGAATCTCAATGGGCAGTTAGTACAGATTCCTATGCTGACCAGTTGACACTGCAGGGCAGTAGCCAGTAGGTGAGCTTGCCTCTAGGCCTTTTTATCCTCTGACTTTTCCTCTATTATCTCAGTTATTAGACACGTGAAACACCTTCACCACATGAGTGGTAGGTGTATATGGTTCTTTTCTTAACTTCTGAAGTTTATACCTAATATTGGTGACATTTTGGGAAGTGAAATACAACTTCAGGATTATATTCCCTTCTAATGACTCAGGGGCTGGTGCTCATATAGATTCAGAGTCATTCCATGAGGCACTCCAGGAATGCAGCATTATTTTCTGTTAGCTCCTGATTGATTTCCTTTATCTTATTTCAATAGACAGATTTTTATGAGGAATCACCCAAGGTTTACCTTGTAAACAGAGGGTGGAGAAGGGGTCCAGTGTGGTGGGTGTTTTCTGTTCTTGAAAGCAGCTCACAGAATTTCCTGATAATAGGGTTCCTGGGTCTTGTAAGTGGTTCACAGGCCTCCTCAGTCCACTTCAGGAAACTAGTGCCAACTAAAAGAGGTCAAATCATTGGTCCACTACCTACCTTGGGAACTTTTTTGGTACTCCAGAGTCCCTAGTCTCTTCCCCTGAGCTGAGATATAGCATCCTTGGCCTCTTCATTTTCTGAGCTGTTCCTTATCACCTGTGCCTTTTCCAGGTCTTGCATCTTGGCTTACAGGGGTGGACAACTTTCTTTACCAGAAAGTGACTATGGAGAATGCTACTGTTGACCCCTAGAGGTCAGCAAGGAGAAAAAATAAATCCCTGGTGTGGGATTCTACTTTTCCATGTGGGATACTACTGCCTTGTATACAGGTCAGGAGGACAACACTACTGCCAAAACACTGGGCAAGACTGCTGTGGCTCCCTCTCATCCACAGACCCCTGGGTATTTGATATTGCAGAAAGGCCAGTCAATGAGGCCACACTATGATTTCCTCAAGAGGACACAGTCTAGGTTACTCTGGGGCTGTGTTATATGCACATCACACCTGGGCATCAGCTTGCTGGGTAGAGTTGCTGAATTTGGTCAAAGGCTGCTGCCATTCTACCCTGTCAGAGTTACTAAAAAAATTAGAGTCAAGAATCCTCACATAAACCTCCCAGGGCCTCTTTGCCCTCTCGCTGGAGCCAGAACAAGCTGGAGCCTAATGGATAGGTGCAGGCAAAAAGAGCACAGTCCCCCACTTCTTGGTTGCCAAATTTTGTTACAGACCCTCTTCAGTTGCTCCTAAACATGAGTTCTCCTGCCCAGTGTCCTTTGAGCCAATGGAGCAAAGCTAAGCTTGGTTCAGAAGCAAATGAAAATTTTAATCTTTGATCAAAGAGTAGAGTTTCAAGCTTGCTGTCTAGAATACACACTCTCCTCAGTAGGCCTTTGGTAAGGCTGCTTTAGAGGGTTCTTATGGGTCAGGAGAGGGATGGAGTTCTTGCACGTCAGGAGCAGCTATGCTGCTCACAGTACTCTAGATCAAAGTGTCAAATGCAGCGTTTCTGTACACAGTACTCTGTTGCCATCTTGAGCTGAAGTGTTGTGCTCAGTGCTTCTGCACATAGTCCTCCAAGCTGAAGTTTGGGGCACAGATATTTCACAGTAAGACCTCTGGTCTGAAATGCTGGGTGTGAGCCTTTTGTATGCACTGTTCTATGAGCAATTGAAGTTAGGCTGAGCACAAAGAAGACTAGTAAAGATCAGCTTTATTTTATTACTCAGATTCTGTTTTTTTTTTATTTCTTGGGGATTGTTAATGGATTTTGCCAGTGGCAATAGCCTAGACTCAGTGTCACAAACATCATTTGCAGCAACACATCTTTCTCATTTCACACCATAGGCATTGTAGGACCTTCATTTTTGACCTTTGTTTTAGACCTTCATCTATGGTCATGTGATATAAGAGAAAACAAACTCAGATCAGTTCATAGGTATGTTGGTAGAATGCTTGTTCTGTGACACAGTTGTAAAGGCCTGTGGGTCACATTCAAAAAAGATAAGACTGGACCAATTGGAGGAGGTGACAGCAGTCTGGGTGCCTCTGTAGCTTCTTGGGGACCTGTAGACATCCATGTATGTTCTCCCAGGCTCTTCCATGTAAAGTTATTTATTGCATGCCTTTAGAGTAGTGGGAAAACTCTGATGTTTTCTATAAGAAAATACCTTGCTTTAATAGTTGAATATACCAAGTTTCCAAAAGATAAAAGTGGATTTTCACTACATCACAACTCCCATTAGAGTTAATACTGAAATATAGTAGCAAGAGGAAACCCTTCCACTTGGCGGATCTTGGAATAGTATATTTGGCCATTAATTTTGCAAAAAAAAAAAAAAAAAAAGGAGAAGTTGTTGGAGATAAGAGTTTTCAGATTTAAGGGTAGTGATGATTGGCTTGACTGGTTGGTAAAGGGCCTAAGAGTTAATATGATTACAAGTTCAAATGAAGGTATTGAGAGGAAGTATATGATCAAACTTGTGGTATAAAGTATAAACATTTGTGTGTCAAGTCAGTGTCCAGCAATGTGAACCCACTGAAGGAAAAGAACTAAAAAAACTGATGAATAGAATAACTTATCCAGCATGCATCAGATCAGCCAGTTCCTGTCCTTGGACACCGGATATTTCATGAGTTAAAAACTATATATGGGTCCAATTGTGTGGGATTCTTCTCACCAGCAGTAGTTTAGCTATTGCCAGTGATGAATATTTAAACTCTAAGTAATAAAGACAGAAGCGGATTTCTCACCATGGTACAAACTCTTAAGGAGGCCAATCAACCACATAGTGGCAGTTGCTAAATTTCCCTTATATCCAGAGGAGACAGTATTTCATCCTTACTGTAATTGCTAAATATTTCTGATGAGGGCTTCCATTTCCTGCCTGCTTTCTTGGCTAGGACCACTATTTAAGAATTCATAAAATGTCTTACTTACTTAATGAGATCTTGTATAACACTGCTTCAGAACAAGGAACACATCATATGGCAACGGTCACATAAAAGTGGGATTCAGTTATCAAATAGTGCACCTCATCATCACCCAGAATCTGAAAGCCTGATAGAAATTTAGAATGGTACTTCTAAAGGTGCAACTAGGATACGATTTAGGCTATGAAACTCATCTTAGAGTGTAAGCCTTCATGATGTAGTATATATACTATGAACCAACAGCCATTAATTATATGGTGCTGTATTCCTGATAGTTGTTGTTGCTCAGTCACGTCCGACTCTTTGCAACCCCATGGGCTGCAGCACACTAGGCCTGTCCTTCACTTCATCATCTCCCAGGGCTTGCTCAAACTCATGTCCACTGAGTCATGATGCCATCCAACAATTTCATCCTAGTCATCTGCTTTCCCAGCTGCTGCTAAGTCACTTCAGTCATGCCCGACTCTGTGCAACCCCATAGAAAGCAGCCCACCAGTCTCTCCTGTCCCTGGGATTTTCCAGGCAAGAACTCTGGAGTAGGTTGCTGTTTCCTTCTCCAATCTTTCCCAGCATCAAGGTCTATTCTAATGAGTTGACTCTTCACATAAAGTGGCCAAAGTATTGGAGCTTCAGCTTTAGCATCAGTCCTTCCAGTGAATATTCAGGATTGAGGTCTCTTAGGATTGACTGGTTTGATCCTCTTGCAGTCCAAGTGACTCTCAAGAGTCTTCTCCATCACCACAGTTCAAAAACATAAATTTTTTGACACTCAGCCTTTTTTAGAGTCCATACATGACCACTGGAAAAACCATAGTTTTGATGATATGGACTTTTGTCGGCAAAGTAATGTCTCTGCTTTTTAATATGCTATCTAGGTTGGTCATAGCTTTTCTTTCAAGGAGCAAGCATCTTTTAATTTCATGGTTGCAATCACCGTCTGCAGTGATTTTGGAGCCCTGCAAAAAAAGTTTGTCAATATTTCCATTGTTTCCCCATCTATTTGCCACAAAGTGATGGGACCAGATGCCATGATCTTCATTTTCTGAATGTTGAGCTTTAAGCCAACTTTTTCACTCTCCACTTTCACTTTCATCAAGAGGCTTTTTAGTTCCTCTTCACTTTCTGCCATAAGGTGGTGTCATCTGCATATCTGAGGTTATTGATATTTCTCCCGGCAATCTTGATTGCATCTTGTGCTTCTTCCAGCCCAGCATTTCTCATGATGTTCTCTGCACATATGTTAAATAAGCAGTGTGACCGTATACAGCCTTGACATACTCCTTTCCCAATTTGGAACCAGTCTGTTGTTCCATGTCCAGGTCCAACTGTTGCCTCTTGTCCTGCATACAGGTTTCTCAGGAGGCAGGTCAGGTGGTCTGGTATTCCCATCTCTTTAAGAATTTTCCACAGTTTGCTGTCACCCACACAGTCAAAGGCTTTAGCATAGTCAATGAAGCAGAAGTCAATGTTTTTTCTGGAATTATCTTGCTTTTTCTATGGCCCAAGGGATAGTTAGAATTTGAAGCTAATACTCTGCCCCATTCGAAGAAGTGAAGATGACACAGGCTCTTCAACAAATGCTCGAGATACAGGACTAAATCTCTTAAGTAATCTAGAATATTATTCAATCCAGATCTATGAGGAAGTCTAGTTAGTCTAAATCAATATATGGATGAGGAAGCTTTAATAGTAATTATTAATAATAATGCTAATGAGAATGGCTTACTTGTAATATCTAGGCAACATAGTAACAGTGGCATCACCTGTAACATATAACTTTTATAAGTGGAAGAAGCGGGCATGTAAATGTAACTGAGTACTTCCTACCTTACCAGCTGTGTAATCCCCCTGGGCAACTTAACTTGCTATTTCTGAGTCTCAGCTTCCACTTATTTAATTGTCAAAAAGAAGGAAATTGCTCCAATTCCCTTGTGATTATTTTGATTAAAAAATTAGTTTTCATGAAGTATTTAGCACAATGCTTGCTATACAAAAGGATTCAGTATATTTTATTTGTCTAGTATATATCATCAGGATTTTTGCTATTTTTAGAGCAGTGTTGCATTTGTCTTATTGAATAATATTGAAATATTTTTAAAGGGTAGTAAAATATTTCGTAGAATTCTAGTAGTTGTTACTTAAGGTTTGAGGATACTTAACTCAAAATTTTTAGCTTTTTTAAAATTAATAAACTATTTCTCCCAACTATGAGTTAAGTATATTTTCACACTTCTTTAATATACACTAGCTATATCACAAATACTTCTTTATGGTTATACTTAAATATCTTTTTTATCTTCCTTAGTCAATAAAAAATCATCAAAAAGTAACTGTCACATTTTACAGGCAAACGTCTGTACTAGGAGAAGGCAGTTCTAATTAAGAAATATTTTTGCAGTTCTAATGAGGTGTATAAAACTGGAGCCTATTATACAGAGCAAAGTAAGTCAGAAAGAAAAACACCAATACAGTATATTAACACATATATATGGAATTTAGAAAGATGGTAATGATGACCCTATATGCCAGAGAGCAAAAGAGACACAGATATAAAGAAGAGAATTTTGGACTCTGGGAGAAACAAGGGTGGGATGATTTGAGAGAATAGCATTGAAACATGTATATTATCATGTGTGAAATAGATCACCAGTCCAGGTTTGATGCATGAGACAGGGTGCTCAGGGCTGGTGCACTGGGAAGACCCAGAGGGATGGGATGTGGAGGGAGGTGGGAGGGGAGTTCAGGATGGGGAACACATGTACGCCCATGGCTGATTCATGTGAATCTATGGCAAAAACCACCACAATATTGTAAAGTAATTAGCCTCCAATTTAAAAAATAATAAAGCAGGAGAAAAGAAATATTTTTGAGACAAATCATCCCTCTCCTTCCTTTCTACTTAATGACCTACAGATATTTTAATCTAGTTAGACTGCCAAGCAATACATGTGCTCTAGAAGTTGTGATTTTACATTTTACCTTCTTCTATATAATGTTCAAAGTTAACATTACTCACCTAGATGGAAATTTGACCTAAGTTTTTAATACAGTATAGATAAATTCTGATAAAAAACCCCTTCAAAATAATTATATTGATCTGAGTTTATATTGAGCCTATAAAACACTTGCATTAATACTGTACTTAAGCCATGTGTTATGAACTATTGCTAAATAGTGGTGTTAGGTGGTTGGTTGGAATATGGCTTATTTGTCCAAATCATACTTGTGTAAGTTATATCACCTTCATGAAAATAAAAAGTCATTTTGAGTAAAAATATACATAATAATATACTGGAACATATTATAATTTTAAATATGTGTTACTTTAGAGTAGCCATCTATCAGTGGATTCAAAATAGATATATAGTTAGGCTTCTAAGTTTGAAGAGGCAGAACCTTGGAAAAATCTCTTAGGATTTCAGTAGATATTGACCATTAACAAATTTTCCCAAGCTGAAATTTTATTATGGCTATTCAAGACATTTTTATAAAGATATATAGTTATTAGAGTAGCACAGTGAATAAAAATATTCCAGGGGATAATTCTCAGTGATATACTCATAATACTTTCTAGGTACCTGTATCACTCCATTCTTGACTGAGAACAGCAGAAACCAATTCTGTGTGAATTAAGCAAAAAAATTGAATATATTGATGGGATACTAAGTATCAGTACCACAAGGAATCAGTAGACCAGTAAGAAAATTAGGTTCAGAATACTACCAGGTTCTGAGAATCTGGTTTGAACAAATGGAAAAGTATAGTGCTTTTCAGATTTCTGGTTAGGCAGTCAATATTGCTGAACTCTCTACTTCATTCCAGCCACACTTCTGTCACAGCCACCATATTGAGTCATCATCTGACGTCCAGTTTTTTCTTATACATTTTTTCTTCAGTATGTAAATTCCTGGGAGATATTTAAGTGAAAAATATTAGTGGTGTTAAATATTAAGCAATCTACAGATTCAATGCAATCCCTATCAAGCTACCAGTGATATTTTTCACAGACCTAGAACAAATAATTTCACAATTTGTATGGAAATACGAAAAACCTTGAATAGCCAAAGCAATCTTGAGAAGGAAGAATGGAACTGGAGGAATCAACCTGCCTGACTTCAGGCTCTACTACAAAGCTACAGTCATCAAGACAGTATGGTACTGGCACAAAGACAGAAATATAAATCAATGGAACAAAATAGAAAGCCCAGAGATAAATCCACACACCTATGGACACCAATTCCAAAGAAAGGCAATGCAAAAGAATGCTCAAACTATGGCGCAATTGCATTCATCTCACATGCTAGTAAAGTAATGCTCAAAATTCTCCAAGCCAGGCTTCAGCAATACATTAACCGTGACTCCCTGATGGTCAAGCTGGTTTTAGAAAAGGCAGAGGAATCAGAGATCAAATTGCTAACATCCACTGGATTATGGAAAAGGCAAGAGAGTTCCAGAAAAACATCTATTTCTGCTTTACTGACTATGTCAAAGCTTTTGACTGTGTGGAAAATTCTGAAAGAGATGGGAATACCAGACCACCTAACCTGCCTCTTGAGAAATCTGTATGCAGGTCAGGAGGCAACAGTTAGAACTGGACATGGAACAACAGACTGGTTCCAAATAGGAAAAGGAGTATGTCAAGGCAGTATATTGTCAAGCTGCTTATTTAACTAATATGCAGAGTATATCATGAAAAACGCTGGAATGGAAGAAACACAAGCTGGAATCAAGATTGCCGGGAGAAATATCAATAACCTCAGATATGCAGATGACACTACCCTTATGGCAGAAAGTGAAGAGGAGCTAAAAAGCCTGTTGATGAAAGTGAAAGAGGAGAGTGAAAAAGTTGGCTTAAAGCTCAACATTCAGAAAACGAAGATCATGGCATCTGGTCCCATCTCTTCATGGGAAATAGATGGGGAAATGGGAACAGTGTCAGACTTTATTTTTCTGGGCTCCATAATCATGGCAGATGGTGACTATAGCCATGAAATTAAAAGACACTTAGTCCTTGGCAGAAAAGTTATGACCAACCTAGATAGTATATTCAAAAGCAGAGACATTACTTTGCCGACTAAGGTCCGCCTAGTCAAGGCTATCGTTTTTCCTGTGGTCATGTATGGATGTGAGAGTTGGACTGTGAAGAAGGCTGAGCGCTGAAGAATTGATGCATTTGAACTGTGGTGTTGGAGAAGACTCTTGAGAGTCCCTTGGACTGCAAGGAGATCCAACCAGTCCATTCTGAAGGAGATCAACCCTGGGATTTCTTTAGAAGGAATGATGCTAAAGCTGAAGCTCCAGTACTTTGGCCACCTAATTTGAAGAGTTGACTCATTGGAAAAGACTCTGATGCTGGGAGGGATTGACGGCAGGAGGATAAGGGGACAACCGAGGATGAGATGGCTGGATGGCATCACGGACTCGATGGACGTGAGTCTGAGCGAACTTCGGGAGATGGTGATGGACAGGGAGGCCTGGCGTGCTGCAATTCATGGGGTCGCAAAGAGTCGGACACAACTGAGTGACTAAATTGAACTGAATAAACACCTGTCTTTGACAAAGGAGGCAAGAATATACAATGGAGAAAAGAAAATCTCTTTAACAAGTGGTGCTTGGAAAACTGGTCAACCACTTGTGAAAGAATGAAACTAGAACACTTTCTAACACCATACACAAATCTAAACTTAAAATGGATTAAAGATTTAAACATAAGGCCAGAAACTGCAAAACTCCTAGAGGAGAACATAGGCAAAACACTCTCCAAAATAAATCACAGCAGGATCCTCCATAATCCACCTCCCAGAATACTGGAAATAAAAGCAAAAGTAAACAAATGGGATATAATTAAAATTAAAACTTCTTTTATTTCCAGTATTCTGGGAGGTGGATCATAGAGGATCATGATGTGATTTATGTCAGAGAGTGTTTTGCCTACGTTTTCCTCTAGGAGTTTTACAGTTTCTGGTCTTATGTTTAGATCTTTACTCCATTTTGAGTTTATTTTTTTGTGTGGTGTTAGAAAGTGATCTAGTTTCATTCTCTTACAAATGGTTGACCAGTTTTCCCAGCACCACTTGTTAAAGAGATTTTCTTTTCTCTGTTGTATATTCTTGCCTCCTTTGTCAAAGATGAGGTGTCCATATGTGTGTGGATTTATCTCTGGGCTTTCTATTTTGTTCCAAAGATGAGGTGTCCGTATGTGTGTGGATTTATCTCTGGGCTTTCTATTTTGTTCCATTGATCTATATTTCTGTCTTTGTGCCAGTACCATACTGTCTTGATGACTGTGGCTTTGTAGTAGAGCCTAAAGTCAGGCAGGTTGATTCCTCCAGTTCCATTCTTCCTTCTCAAGATTGCTTTGGCTATTTGAGGTTTTTTGTATTTCCATACAAATCTTGAAATTATTTGTTCTAGGTCTGTGAGAAATACCACTGGTAGCTTGATAGGGACTGCATTGAATTTGTAGATTGCTTTGGGTAGTATACTCATTTACACTATATTGATTCTTCCAATCCATGAACATGGTATATTTCTCCATCTGTTAGTGTCCTCTTTGATTTCTTTCATCAGTGTTTTATAATTTTCTATATATAAGTCTTTAGTTTCTTTAGGTAGGTATATTCCTAAGTATTTTATTGTTTTGTTGCAATGGTGAATGGAATTGTTTCCTTAATTTCTTATTCTACTTTCTCATTGTTAGTGTATAGGAATGCAAGGGATTTCTGTGTGTTGATTTTATATCTTACAGATTTACTATATTCATTGATTAGCTCTAGTAATTTTCTGGTGGAGTCTTTAGGGTTTTCTATGTAGAGGATCATGTCATCTGCAAACAGTGAGAGTTTTATTTCTTCTTTTCCAATTTGGATTCCTTTGATTTCTTTTTCTTCTCTGATTGCTGTGGCCAAAACTTCCAAAAATATGTTGAATAGTAGCAGTGAAAGTGGGCACCCTTATCTTGTTCCTGACTTTAGGGGAAATGCTTTTAATTTTTCACCATTGAGGATAATGTTTGCTGTGGGTTTGTCATATATAGCTTTTATTATGTTGAGGTATGTTCCTTCTATTTCTGTTTTCTGGAGAGTTGAAAATAAACAAATGGGATCTAATTAAAATTAAAAGCTTCTACACAACAAAGGAAACTATAAGCAAGGTGAAAAGACAGCCTTCGGAATGGGAGAAAATAATAGCAAATGAAGACATTGACAAACAACTAATCTCAAAAATATACAAGCAACCTATGCAGCTCAAGTACAGAAAAATAAATGACCCAATCAAAAAATGGGCCAAGGAACTAAATAGACATTTCTCCAAAGAAGACATATGGATGGCTAACAAACAGATGAAAAGATGCTCAACATCACTCATTATTAGAGAAATGCAAATCAAAACCACAATGAGATACCATTTCACACCAGTCAGAATGGCAGCAATCCAAAAGTCTACAAGCAATAAATGCTGGAGAGGATGTGGAGAAGAGGAAACCCTCTTACACTGTTGGTGGGAATGCAAACTAGTACAGCCACTATGGAGAACAGTGTAGAGATTCCTTAAATAACTGGAAATAGAACTGCCTTATGAACCAGCAATCCCACTGCTGGGCATACACACCTAGGAAACCAGAATTGAAAGAGACACATGTACCCCAATGTTCATCACAGCACTGTTTTTAATAGCTAGGACATGGAAACAACCTAGATGTCCATCAGCAGATGAATGGATAAGAAAGCTGTGGTACATATACACAATGGAATATTACTCAGCCATTAAAAAGAATACATTTGAATCAGTTCTAATGAGGTGGATGAAACTGGAGCCTATTATACAGAGTGAAGTAAGCCAGAAAGAAAAACACCAATACAGTAGACTAACACATATATATGGAATTTACAAAGATTGTAATGATAATCCTGTACACAAGACAGCAAAAGAGACACAGAGGTATAGAATGGACTTTTAGACTCTGTGGGAGAGGGAGAGGGTGGGATGATTTGGGAGAATGGCATTGAGACATGTATACTATCATGTAAGAAATGAATCGCCAGTCTAGATTCGATACAGGATACAGGATGCTTGGGGCTGGTGCACTGGCATGATCCAGAGAGATGGTATAGGGTAGGAGGTGGGAGGGGGGTTCAGGATTGGGAACTCATGTACACCCGTGGTGGATTCATGTTGATGTATGGCAAAACCTATACAGTATTGTAAAGCAAAATAAAGTAAAAATAAAAATTAAAAAAATAAAATTAAAAGCTTCTGCACAACAAAGGAAACTAAAAGCAAGATGAAAAGACAGCCTTTGGAATGGGAAAAATAATAGCAAATGAAGACACTGACAAACATCTAATCTCAAAAATATACAAGCAACTTATGCAGCTCAAGTCCAGAAAAATAAACGACATAATGAAAAAATGGGCCAAGGAACTAAATAGACATTTCTCCAAAGAAGATAATACAGATGGCTAACAAGCACACGAAAAGTTGCTCAACATCACTCATTATCAGCGAAATGCAAATCAAGACCACAGTGAGATACCATTTCACACCAGTCAGAATGGCAGCAATCCAAAAGTCTACAAGCAATAATTGCTGGAGAGGGTGTGGAGAAAAGGGAACCCTCTTGCACTGTTGGTGGGAATGCAAACTAGTACATCCACTATGGAGAACAGTGTGGAGATTCCTTAAATAACTGGAAATTGAACTGCCTTATGACCCAGCAATCCCACTGCTGGGCATACACACCTAGAAAACCAGAATTGAAAGAGACGCATGTACCCCAATGTTCATCGCAGCACTGTTTATAATAGCCAGGACATGGAAGCAACCTAGATGTCCATCAGGAGATGAATGGATAAGAAAGTCGTGGTACATATACACAATGGAATATTACTCAGCCATTAAAAAGAATACATTTGAATCAGTTCTAATGAGGTGGATGAACTGGATCTGATTATACAGAGTGAAGTAAGCCAGAAAGAAAAACAACAGTACAGTAGACTAACACATATATATGGAATTTAGAAAGATGGTAATGATAACCCTGTATACGAGACACCAAAAGAGACACAGATGTATAGAACAGACTTTGGACTCTGTGGGAGAGTGAGAGGGTGGGATGATTTGGGAGAATGGCGTTGAAACATGTCTACTATCATGTAGGAAACGAATCGCCAGTCTAGGTTCGATACAGGATACAGGATTCTGGGGGATGGTGCACTGGGATGACTCAGAGAGATTATATGGGGAGAGAGGTGGGAGGGGAGTTCAGGGTTGGGAACTCATGTACACCCGTGGTGGATTCATGTCAATGTATGGCAAAACCCATATTGTACTGTAAAGTTAAAAAAAAAAATTAAGTGGCCTTTGGCTGCTGTCTAATGGGAAAAAGGAGTATGTGGCTAAATATTTTATAGATCTGTCAGTGCTTTCCAAAACATATGTTGAAACTGAAGGCAAATTATGAAGATCCTTTTGATTTCCAATGTATCAGAAAAGCGGATTTTGTCACCCATATATTTCAAGACACTTGACATTGTGTTCTGAATGACACTACATTGTGTATGTCTAGAATTGTTTTCTTGCTACTATACACCATTGTGTTGGTGGTACACAGCAGGTGACTATCTTCATGAGGTCTAACACTGTGAATGAATCACTTTCCTGGATACTGAGACAAGAAAATTGAAAATTTATAAAATTGAAAATATGAAAATTTAGACCAATATAATTTTATTATAAGTACACACACTTGATTGACATCATTTTATTATATTTCTATTGTTGAAAACCTTACTGATTTTTGCCTTTATAGTTAATAGTACTAATGTATTAATCTTATGTGTCAATACTAAATCATAAGTAAATATTCAAAAAATACTTATAATGAGATAATTATTATTATGATGATTTACATCTAATTTATATTAATGGAATTCTTTATAAGGAGAGTGAGACAAGTAAAAATTGCCATGATATTTAAAGCCTGCCTGTATAGGATTATGGACAATGTATTCAATGCAGAACACAACCCTCTGACCCAATGGGCCCAGATCAAACACTTAGGAAAGAACTCTATCAGCCCAGGTGAGGTACACAGCTGCTGATTGGGCCCAAGGTTATCACAGATGGTTGTGATGTTTGTTAATAGCACAAAGGCATCTGGCTGAGAGAACTAGTGATAGCTAATCTCTAGCCCAGTGCTCAAATATCTATGGCTCCATGGAACATCCATCTGCTTCAAGACAGGTAGTCTTGAAGTTCCTCCAGGGTGTTCTATTATTGTACTAGTGGTGGACTTATGTCCTGGAAGATGTGAACTAATCTCCTGTGGGTTGTGGCTGGACAAATCAGCCTGTCAAGATTTCTTTCCTCTTTGTATAGCATTGAGATTTGATGGAAAATCCAGTGTAAAATTTTCATCCTAAGTGACTCCTTTGACATTTAGCAAAAGGGTTCTCCTACAGTTGATCCTTTCCAAATGAGACTTTGATAGAAATGATATTGATTTATGTAAATTAAAACACATGTGATCCCTGGAAAGGTATTCTTATTTGACTAAATTTTCCTCATTTGTGGCTTTCCTGAAAGCAACCTAACAATTCCAATCTGTCAAATAAGAGAATTATTTTTTAATGAAAAGATCTTGTTTCAGCAGGGGTAACTATACATATCAATTAATATGCAGTCTCATTTTTTGTTGGCTTTTGCAGACTGAAAGTATAGTGTTCTTTCTTTTAGCATTTGCTGCACAGATTTCTGTGATCTGAAATTTGGCCTTTATAGTGAAATCAATGTCAATGATTTTCTAATTGTTAAGTTGAAACCTAAATCCACGTCTCAGGTCCTGGAGGATCTACTGTTATTTTTTGAAAGCAAAAAAACCTTCCACCAAGTGACTTTCAAAATGAGTTATGTTTCCTCCTTTAAATGTTAGCAAGCAAGGAGGGGAGCTGTGTGAAATCATCTATTGCCTGACTTTGGAGAAGAGGGAAAAAAATTGACGTTGCACATATTTCTAGGAGACAAGTAAGGACCGTGAGAAAAGATGTATTTAGGAAACAATTAGTTAATCATTTTTATCTTCTGCTGAGACATCTGACAAGAGTTATTTCATTATTTTTGCTATCTGGGAACTTTTTTTTTTCTGAATAAGATAAAGAGCAGTGTGACAGGGCCATACCGTGGTGCTTGCTGTGTGTGTGTGGGGATGGGGAGGAAGAGAGTTTTAAGCATTATAGATTATTCCAACAAGAAGCCAACTTGCTCTTTAAAAAACTGTTTCCTCTTATGTTGGGATTGTAACTATGCCAATAAAGGGCTCTTAATTTTAGTAGCAATATGAAGATGTAAGTTGGGAATTACAAATGCCTACCTCGGGGTAAAGCACACATAGAAGACAGAGCATTATACAAGAGCAAATTATGGGATGAATTATCTCAAACTGAAAATGAATATTTTAGTTCATATGATTGTCACAGGTTTTCAAAATTCTAGTTTTCAAAGATCAAAATTGAACTGACTTGGAGAATTCAAAGAAATCAAAATAAAAGATTTTGACCTCTTAGAACTTACAATTGAAAACAGACTAATAAGATATAGTAGCAAATGTAAAAATGTAAAAATGTAAAACTAATTCAAAGTATAGAAAAATACTCACCTATTTGCAGAATAATTTTTCTGTTTATGTCACATACAGCTGGTGTTTGACTATTTTTAATATGTGATATTAGCAAACTTATATTAATGTGTATTTACTTATTGTATACCTACTTATTTATTTGGAAAAAAACTTTGAAATTTGTTTTCCTTATAATTTTTATTTTTTTTTCCTTATAATTTTTACTTTTTTGCTATGTAAGGTTATTTTTTCAGTCTGTTTATTTTGGAATTTTTCATACCAAATGTTTCTTTAAATAAAAATTATGTTTCTCTGCTCAAAAAAAAAAGTCAAAAGGAAATGGTTAAGTCATAAGGAGCTGCTACTAAAAGATTCAGGACTTATTTCTTGACCTGACCTGAGGTTTTTCCATCTTTCATTTATTTTCAACAAATTAATCCTTACCTTTATCTTTATTTTCTTCCTAACTTTTTGTCAACATATCATGTCCAATCTTAAAAGCAAACACCACAAATATGAGCTATTACCAAGCTTATTATCATCATAGGCATCACAGGTAACATAGGTTCTTATTTATAGACTATGGGTCTTTGATTGTCATTCATTCTCATTCTCACCTCTCTCCATCATTATCATACACACTGTAACAAAAATAAAGTTGGTTTAAATGAACACTAGAGAATCCCAGGGATGGGGAAGCCTGGTGGGCAGCTGTCTATGGGGTTGCACAGAGTTGGACACAACTGAAGTGACGCAGCAGCAGCAGCAGCAGCAGCAGCAGCAGCAGCAGCAGCAGCAGAGCAAAAACAAGACCAGCAAGAGTGGAAGAAGAAAGAAGCAAGATATTGTTGGTACAGAAAAGAAAAGGAATAAAAAGGTTTCTGTTTTGTCTTGGTGGCAATGAAGAAGAATGAATGTTTTCAAATAGTCAATTATTTCTGTAGTATTGTCATGCTGTTTCCTCTCCCTTATTTGCAGACTGGAGGCATTCCCTCTTCTGGTTTTTGCTCTAATGTTGCAGCTGATAGAGGAAATAAGAAGAGGGAATCACACATATTTAGGAACTAGATTGAATAATCTGAAAATGGAGACAAGAGCCTTTTTCCTTGACCTTCTGTGTCCCATATCTCTGGAATTAAGACTTAGTGACTTAAGACTCTTACTTGAAATCTGATGAAAATAGAAATCCTACATTTAAAAACATTCAATAAATTTAAAAAATTCACTCTGCTCCCTTTGTTTTCCAAAAAAATGAGATATTCCTTTTCAGAAGCCCACATATTTCCAGAAGGAATTGAAAAATGATGGGAAATTCAGATTCATTGTTTAAACATTAAACTTCTTATTTCTGTCTTCAAAGGATAGTGATAAAATTAATGAAAGTAATCATGAATGTCATGGGGTTGGACTCATCTATTCATGTATTAGCAAATTATATCATCTAAACCATTTGTGTGGTCATAATTTAGAGATGTTTACAACAGAAGTGATTCTTTGCAGACATACGAACACATAAAAAGGCTTCTGAGCTGTTGTATACTGACTCCCTAAATATCACCAACACAGTCTGTTCATAAGACAAATTTGAGTTAATACCTTACTCTGGTAAAGGATATCTGTGTAAGTGGTCAAGCGAACTTTGTGTCTCATAGTGGAGGGGGCAAGATTCAGTTTTACTGAGAAGTTTCAATTTGATTTAATGTAGGCATTTCAATGTGGGAAATAAGTGGGATTGAAGAATCAGGATATAACACCCATTTCTATTGGTAGGAATAGCAAACCAAGGCTTTTTGGTCTTAAGGTTCAAGGAGTCTTAAGATAAAACTGTTGATGCTTTATATTAAAGAGTTTGTGGGCCTTTCACTAAGTTCCTCTGATAAAAAAAAATTAGTGTATTTGCCTAGATAAGAGTTTTCTGGAATATAAAAGTTATGCTAATGAAGGTAATGGAATAATAGAATCATATTATTGTAGAAAATGAGCTGGGTCATGTGAGCGAGTAGGTGGTTTCAATCCTCAGTGTCCAAGCTGTAATTTGTATCCATTATTTCTTTACAAATGTTTCATTATTTTTCTAATAAGCCTGAATGATTCTTATTTTTATGAGTTATAAATGTGTTATATAAATGTGGAATCTACCACATTTTACAGGTCTAAAGCTTATATAATTTTGCTAGCTTTTTTTTATAGAAAAAGAACACAAAAGTATGGGAAATAACCAAACACATGACTTTGAAAGGCAACTTTACCAGTGATATTTATACATCATTACTGTCACAACTGAAGTGACGTAGCAGCAGCAGTAACAACTGTCAGGGTAGATACATTTCTGGGAAGAATATTATCATACATGAAGGTTGGAATTGTCCCATTAGGTTACAACTTCATAGACCTAGAGTCAAGAGACCCTTGCCCTAAAATAACTCATGATGCCCTATCCCCTAAGGACAAATATTTCCTGTCATCAGGGTAAATCATACTTCGTGAACAAGCTTGTAGCTTTGCCTTTATAAGCCTCTGACTCAGTCTATTCTCTGCAACACTTACTTTTATCCAAATATGTAAAATTTTTAAAAGTGAAAGTGTTAGTTGCTCAGTTGTGTCTGACTCTTTGCTACCCCATGGACTGTAGCCCATCAGGCCCCTCTTTTCATGGAATTCTCCAGGCAAGAATACTGGAGTGGGTTGCCATGCCCTCCTCTAGGAGATCATCCCAACTCAGGGATGGAACCCTTCTCAAGACCTCAAATAAAGCTCTTTATTCTTCGAATCCTCCATACTTATTACTGTTTCACAGAAAAATACAATATGTTTGGAAATACAGGAACTGTATTAGCCTTGGGAGAAAATTAATCTAGGATAGTCTAAAGATATAGAAAAATTATGGTAAAGCTGGAGTTTAGGAGCGATTTAGAATGGATTGGCCCCATGATCAGAACTGAAAAAAGGAAGTTAAAATTAGCTGACAAAATAGCCACAGATTTGCAGATCACACTGAGCAGGCAGTCATGATGAGCGCCTTTTAAGAAAGGTGGAGATATGGTGGTTTAGTCATTAAGTCATTTCCAACTATTGTGACACTGTGGACTCTAGCCTGCCAAGCTCCTCTGTCCATGGGATTCTCCAGGCAAGAACACTGGAGTAGGTTGCCATTTCCTTCTCCAGGGGATCTTCCTTACCCAGGAATCGAACCCAGCTCTCCTGCCTTGCAGGCAGATTCTTTACTGACCAAGCTATGAGGGAAGATGTAAGTCTGTTACTTGGGCAAGCAGTATAAGCTGCAGTAATTGAGGAAGGGGAATCAGAAATTACTTTTAGGACAAATTCTATGTGTTTTTCACATGCCATCATGACGAAGACCTTGATCCTAAGGTCAGAACAAGCTTTAGTCTTGATGTCTCCATTGTGCTAGATGTCAAGTAATAAGCCAAATTTGTCTACTTGTAGTTTAATTGGTATTTTCAAAATTTCAGTATTTTTCATGTTATCTTTACAACACCTGACAGACTGTTTAGTTTTAACTAGATCAACTAACTTTCTTAAACATATATATATATATATATATATATATATATATATATATATATATATTTAAATAAGACTCAGGTTTGATCCTTGGATCAGGAAAATCCCCTGGAGAAGGAAATAAGAACCCACTCCATTATTCTTGCCTGGGACATACCATAGACTGAGGAGCCTGGCAGGCTACAGTCCACGGATTTGCAAAAAAGTTGCACAGAACTTAGCAACTAAACAACAACATTTTTTTAAATTTCTGTATCATTGTTTTAAAAAATCACTATAATAGAAGATTATTATGCAAAATAAATTTAAGTCAAAGTTTTAAAATTTCAGCTAAACTCTGTTACCTAACAAAGGTTCTAATAATAAAGGTTACTTTGTCTTCCATGAAAGATTAACAAGTAAAAGTGAGGTGTAAAGGCATAATAAGTGCACATTGACATTATCTTTGATTAACCAGAAGATGTATAAATACTTGAATAACATCTGTATATGTTTTCCATGTTATTTAATGCATATCAGTCTTATTCACATCCTTCATTGCGGAAAGCACTTTTGTAATGGGCAACCTTCATTAGCAGCAAGAATCACATTGTGAAATTTTAACCTCTCCAAAAAAATAAAATATTTCCTTTCAGGCTTGAAGCCCATCTGGCTACTTTGAGACATAATTTGCCTTGGGCTAACAGAATAAGTGGCATCAAATCACAGTCAGTAATTCTTATTTTTATCTTTCAAAGATGTATTTCCTTCAATAATTAACAAGTAGTTGGTAAGAAAAATCTGATAATACAGCCCTATTTTTGCTGTTACATGTCACAGTAGTCAACAAATATTGTGTCAACAATACTTATTGTGCATATGTGATATTCCAAGCATTGTTGGAGCATTAGGAACATACCAAAGGATAAAACAAAAACTTACTGCTCTCTAAATGACAGTAAAAAATTTATATCTACTACACAAGTTAACCAAGCAAAAATATACATCTAAATTTACTTACATGTATAATTATACATATATGTACGTAATATATAAGTACAAAATGAAAAGAAATATAAATACAAGGATGGATGCCACCCTTGATACTATACAATACTATCACCGTACATTGCCATTGTGAAGATCAGTATAAACAATTTTGTACAATCCACAATTTTCTCACCACTGTCTTCTATTGGATCTTCCCAGGTGACACAACGGTAAAGAATATGCCTGCAATACAGGAGATGCAAGAGACACAGTTTCGATTCCTGGGTCAGGAAGTTCTCCTGAAGTAAAAAAAGGCAACCTGCTCCAGTATTCTTGTCTGGAAAATTCCATAGACAAAGGAGCCTGGTGTGCTACAGTCCACGGAGTCACAAAGAGTTGAAAGCAGCTGAGCGTGCTTGCACACACACACACATGCATACATGCACACAGTCTTCTGTTACCCCCATATCTAACAGTCTTACTTGCTGACTGATATATTTTGCAGAAAGCTTTTGCCTGTTTGGTGCTAGGAATATTTACCAACTTCTACTTCAAAAACCTTTATGGAAAAATAATAAGTGCTTGAGTCCATATCTTAATATACAGCAAAATTGATCTTCAGATTTTCTGCTTCCATCTCCCTCCATCTGAAGATTCCCTGGAATCTGAGTTCTTAAAGGTAGAACATTTTGTGATTTATATTTCTTTTCCTAATAAATAGAAAATAAAGCTCTTGCCATGTTGTAAGTTACCAGTATTTGTCTTTAAGTAGATGAACAAAGGAAGGTTGAAGAGGCATATCACTTGAATGAAGTGAAAATTTCACTATGGCTAACTAAGCTGTCTAGGCTTTATTAACTCTTAAGTCCCTTATTAATTTCTGTAGCTTCTAATGTTAGGAAACAGTGATTTTATAAACCTCAGAGCCTCTGAACTCATGGAAACATCCTTAGAAACTAAATATTGCAGTGCCCAAAGTCAAAATGTTTTCAAAGCATTTAGCGATCATAGCAAGCTTTTTATTATTATATATGCTATATTTGGGCTTCTCTGGTAGCTCAGCTGGTGAAGAATCTGCCTGCAGTGCAGGAGTGAAGTGAAGTGAAGTCGCCCAGTCATGTCCGACTCTTCGCGACCCCATGGACTGTAGCCTATCATGCTCCTCCTTCCATGGGATTTTCCAGGCAAGCGTGCTGGAGTGGATTGCCATTTCCTTCTCCAGGGGATCTTCCCAACCCAGGAATCAAACCTGAGTCTCCCACATTGCAGGCTTCACTGTCTGAGCCACCAGGCTCCACTTCAATTCCTGGGTCAGGAAGATCCCCTGGAGAAGGAATAGGCTACCCATTCCAGTATTCATGGACTTCTCTGGTGGCTCAGATTTCTCAGGTGGCAAAGAATCCACCTGCAGTGTGGGAGACGTGGGTTCAATCCCTGGGTTGGGAAAATCACTGGAGCAGGGCATGGCAACCCACTCCAGTATTCTTGCCTGCAGAATCCCCATGGACAGAGGAGCCTGGTGGGCTACAGTCGACGGGGTCACAAAGATTCTAACATGACTGAGCATCTAAGCACAGCACATAGCACATGCTATATTTTATAACATGCTTTTACTAAGAGAAAAGAGAAAGAGGTAAAAAGTATGATTCCCAAGTGTTTGGAAAAACTTCCAAGGAAAAATACATGTTCTGGGCCTTCCAGTGAAAGCTCAGCCCTTTGCTTAATACCTAACCTTTGGTCAGATGTTTTGCTTACTTAACTCATAAGTATATGGTCAGCATATCAACTGAAAATTCTTCACTCCAGTTGTTACTTGATTATGAAATGTATTTGTTCCTCTCTGCATGTGAAACTGAGATACAACTCCTTGCTGTGATCTTAGCTTGAAGGTAATGCTCTGGTGAACTTGCTCATTCTTATGTGTTTGTTATTTCTCTACCAAATCCATATCCTAATGCTAGTCTTTGCTAATCTTCAATACTTTCATGTTATAACATTCTGTGAATGCCCCTCACCCATAGTGAGGCAGTTTCCTAAGGGCTTCTAGTTGAAGATTGGAATAGGCAGAGGATAAGGCTGTCTGGTTATTCACAGAAGTCGAATTACTTCTTACGGCTGACCTTTATTAGTGAGTATCAGTTTTCCTTGATTCTAATCTAGTAGATGTTTTCTTGGAGTATGGTAAAATAATTTGAGGTTAACAGCTGACTTCAGAATGTGTTTGCTTACAAATACCCTCGTTAGAGACATCATTTGTAGATTTGATTGCTGACGTTTACAACAATCCTTGAACTCTGGTAATGTCAGATAAAAGAATTTAGCATCAGTTCCTGACCACTGAGAATAAGTTTTTAGGGCTTTCTTTTTCCTGTAGATCATAAACACAAAGTTTTAATTCTTGCTTCAAGACAAAACTTTTCTTGTTTCTATATGAAAACAAATCATTTAAAGGATCTTTACTTTGAGGGAAAGAGGTCTATCTCTCTCCTATTAAAACTTGTTTTTTTTTTTGCTAAGAACTTTTTTCAACCTTTGTGAATTATCTTCATATACACAGTATTATATATTGTTATTGTTGTTCAGCTAATAAATCCTGTCCAACTCTTTGTGCCCTCATGGACTGCAGCATGAAATATGTTGTTTATATATTATATATCCATTTAATACATATTTATATATTTTTAATTTTATATAAATATATATGTATAATATTTTCATTTCCTTAAGTCATTTATTCTTTTCTTCTTGGAAAAATAATGAATAGACATAAGAAATACACAGAACTGTGACTGCGTATAATGTGAACATAATATTCATACAATTTAGGGAATTCCTTAGTATTTTAGAAGAAATGCTGTGACAAAGCTGGAGGTGATTAGACAGGTAAGAAAGGACTCTTAGTTGGAGGAAAAGTTATGATCTCTCTAAGACCAAAAATGCAATATGGGATTAGATGTTGTGCTAAATTTGAAACTCCAATATTTTGGTCATTTGACGCAAACAGCTGACTCATTGGGAAAGTCCCTGATGCTGGGAAGGATTGAAGGCAGAAGGAAAAGAGGGTGTCAGAGGATAAGATGGCTGGATATCATCACTGAAACAATGGACATGAACTTGGGCAAACTTCGGGAGATGGTGAGAGAAGAGAGGTCTGGTGTGCTGCAGTCCACAGGGTTGCAAAGAGTCAGATACCACTGGGTGACTGAACAACAAGAAGTTCAGTAATTATGGCTAAATTATGATATTAATGGACATGAGCTGGCAAAGTCATAGATCAATAATTTTGAGGAGAGGAGGTGGAAACACTGCTTGGCTAATATTTATTGAGAAACTAATGAGCTCAACACTTCATGCAAATAGATGGGGAAACAGTGGAAATAGTGTCAGACTTTATTTTTTTGGCCTCCAAAATCACTGCAGATGGTGATTGCGGCCATGAAACTAAAATATGCTTACTCCTTGGAAGGGAAGTTATGACCAACCTTGACAGCATATTAAAAAGCACGGACATTAGTTTGTCAACAAAGGTCTGTCTAGTCAGGGCTATGGTTTTTCCAATACTCATGTATGGATGTGAGAGTTGGACTATAAAGAAAGCTGAGCACAGAAGAATTGATGCTTTTGAACTGTGGTGTTGGAGAAGACTCTTGAGAGTCCCTTGGACTGAAAAGACATCCAACCAGTTCATCCTAAAGGAGACCAGTCCTGGGTGTTCATTGGAAGTATTGATGTTGAAGCTGAAACTCTAGTACCTTGGCTACCTCATGTGAAGAGCTGACTCCTTTGAAAAGAGACTGATGCTGGGAAGGACTGGGGGCAAGAGGAGAAGGGGACGACAGAGGATGAGATGTTTGGATGGCATCACTGACTCGATGGACATGAGTTTGGATAAACTCCGGGAGTTGTTGATGGACAAGGAGGCCTGACTTGCTGCGGTTCATGGGGTCACAAAGAGTTGGACACGACTGAGCAACTGAACTGAACTGAATTGAATGGAATGAGCTAAGGTTCCAGTAGAATAGTGGTCTTATAAAGTTATTTTTTCTCTACTGGGCTCTCTTGTTCATGGCAGCATCTGATACAGAGGCTAAGCAGCAGTGATGACTCCAGAATTTCTCTGTAAGAGAGGATTATTTATGTCCACATGGTTTGAACAACTAGGGCCCTGGGCTTGAAGCTGTGTTTACATAAGTGTGCTTAGTTGTTCAATTGTGTCCAACTCTTGTGACCCCATAGACTGTAGTCTGCCAGGCTACTCTGATCATGGGATTCTCCAGGCAACAGTACTGGAGTGGATTGACATTTCCTTCTCCAGAGGATCTTCCCAACCCAGGAGTCGAACCCAGGTCTCCTGAATATCAGGCATACTCTTTACTGCTTGAGCTACAAGGGAAGCCCCTTACATGATAAGCATACTATTTTTATTTATATTCTGTATTTCCTTGTGTATTAGTGAGTGTTAGGTGGTTTTGAGGCATACAGTAAAAAGTAAATTCTATGTGTGTGTGTATGTATTAGTACCTCAGTAATGTCCTATTCTTTGTGACCCCAGACTCCTCCATCCATGGAATTCTCTGGGCAAGAATACTGGAGTGGGTTGACATTTCCTTCTCCAAAATTTTCTGTAAGTAACGCTTTTGTTGTTAACTCTGCTGAATCATCTGATTCATGAGGTCAAAGAAGCAATCCTTCACTGCCAACTAAATTTAATATCTAGTCTAGTTTTAGTTTCAGTAAATATAGACAGTCCTAACTTTGCAGTTTCATTATGAACAAATTTCATTCACTGTGATTTAGTTAACTAACTGCAAGATTAGATTGAGAGATCTCAAAGAAAGTTCTCAAAGAAAGTTCAAATTCCAGTTACTACATATATTAACTGTGAATGATAACATGAAGTAAAAACTTTGCCACTACCTTTTCAGTGCACAAATTTCTTTGTAAATAATAGGTGCACATCATGATAGGTTACCAGTCATGTCATGTCCTTCAAGATCTGTCATTGATTGGTCACTGTGTGGTAGTTCAGTTCAACACAGAAGGAAAAAGTATAACCTCTCTGTTTTCCGCATAAACTGCAGCAGCATTTCACAAACTGATCATCAAGAGGGAGTTGTACAACAGAGATGAAAATGCATCAGAGAAACAACAAATGGTAATACTGAAAACTGAATTAGAATCTTGTGTAAATGGAATTCTAAAATAGCTTGAGAGACTCTCTAAGAGGAACTTAGTGGAGCCAAACTTATTGAGGTAAATGAGAAAAGTGGTTTTGATTAAAAGGATGACAGTATCTCAGAGAAAGTGACTGGCAAAAAAATTTCACATTAAAGAAACTGTTGAGATATTTCATGACATTGTAATTGGAAATGATAAAATGCTGGAAACTGATCAAAACTTATAAAAGAGTATGGCAATTTTCCAAGATATGGAAAAGATACTTGCTCCATATTGTAAGTAACATAATGAGAATAAGGCGAACACTGTTCAAATTACTCTATATATTTTTTTAAAAATAAACAAAACACTCTAATTCTTAGTGTTTTTAATATTTTAAATTACACTGTATAAAATAAGTGTTAGTTTCACCATAATTTAGTTCCTTATGCATTTTTGGCTAACAGCAAAATAATTTTTGATGTTTTGACAAACATTTAAAAAATTCATTTAGCTGTGTATTGTAGTTTTCTTTTAGTAAGAGCACTTTGCATAGTTCACCTTGCACACTCATTTTTTTGTGCTGCACTAGTATATACAATGAGGATTACCTATAGCTTAGAAAACATATAAATAATGGTCAATGTATAGTTTATATTATACATTAAGATTTTTGCTTCCAAATGTTAACAACTAGCATTAATGAGTTAAAGATTGATAGATAAATATATGGAATAAACCTATTTGAAATACCACTGTGTATTACAAGTATTGAAAAAAATGGCTATGGTTTACCTTGGAGAGTGCATTAAACAAAACATAATTATGTTCTTTTTTTGGCCTCTCTTTCCCAGTACAATTTGGTTAAATAATTTACTTTTACTTACACACAATTTGAAAGCACTGATGATCTTTCATAATCTAGGGCAACAAATGCATGCACTTAGTAATATTTTTACATTTGTACTGTAACACAAGCTCTAGTATTAAAATATAATTGAGGGATGAATACGAAAGATAGCAACTTTTGTTGCCCTCTGAAAATTGTCCCATTCCTCTGCCTTTACTAATGCCTCTATTCTCTATATTCTCTGTTCTCCCTTTCTTAAATAGTAGACAATTCTGTTTTTCTTTTCTCTGTATATGATTTCAAAATAATCATCAAAAGAAAAAAGATGAAATGAAATAAAAGGCAAGCTCCTTCAGGCTCATGTACCTAGAATGTATTCATTCTTTTCCTAAATTGCAGTTTGGATAGCTAATAAATGAAGGGCTTTCTGACTCTGAAACATGTCCCTCTGTGAGACCTTGAGCCCTTTTCTCTAAGAGAACAACTTAACACTGTGTTTATCAATACTAAATGGTACTTTAGTTTCTCCAAACCTGAATCACAGGATGACAATATAAGAGCATCTAGAATTAAGGTAATGATTCTTTAGGCAACCAAAGCAGTCTCCATAGTCTTTCACAATTGTTCCTGGGCTTTGGACTCAGTCTTAAAAAGCATATGAACAATTATAGGAGCCTATCAGAGAGGCTTACCCATACTTCTTGGATCATAGTAACCTGTGTCAGAAGTCAGGCTGAAATTTTAAAATATTTACAAAATCAAAGCAATAGGAGGCACTAAATTGTTCCGTGCATATATTCATTAGAATTAAAACCTATATTTGTGTGGGACCTTTGACTTCTATCCTGTGTGCTTCAGATCAGTTCAGTCGCTCAGTCGTGTCCAACTCTTGAAGACCTTATGAACCGCAGCAAGCCAGGCCTCCCTGTCCATCACCAGCTCCTGGAGTCCACCCAAATCCATGTCCATTGAGTTGGTGATGCCATCCAAACATCTCATCCTCTATCGTCCCCTTCTCCTCCTGCACTCAATCTTTCCCAGCATCAGGGTCTTTTCAAATGATTCAACTCTTCACATGAGGTGGCCAAAGTATTGGAGTTTCAGCTTCAACATCAGTCCTTCCAGTAAACACCCAGGACTGATCTTTAGAATGGACGGGTTGGATGTCTTTGCAGTCCAAGGGACTCTCAAGAGTCTTCTCCAACACCACAGTTCAAAAACATCAATTCTTTGGCACTCAGCTTTCTCTATAGTCCAACTCACATTCATACATGAGTACTGGAAAAACCATAGCCTTGACTAGACGGACCTTTGTTGACAAAGTAATGTCTCTTCTTTTTAATATGCTGTCTAGGTTGGTCATAACTTTCCTTCCAAGGAGTAAGTATCTTTTCATTTCATGGCTGCAATCACCATCTGCAGTGATTTTGGAGCCCAGAGAAATAAAGTCAGCCATTGATTCCACTGTTTCCCCATCTATTTGCCGTGAAGTGATGGGACCTGATGCCATGATCTTTGTTTTCTGAATGTTGAGCTTTAAGCCAACTTTTTCACTCTTCTCTTTCACTTTCATCAAGAGGCTTTTTAGTTCTTTTTCACTTTCTGCCATAAGGGTGGTGTCATCTGCATATCTGAGGTTATTGATATTTCTCCTAGCAAACTTCATTCCAGCTTGTGCTTCTTCCAGTCCAAGGTTTCTCATGATATACTCTGTATGTAAGTTAAATAAGCAGGGTGAAAATATACAGCCTTGACGGACTCCTTTTCCTATTTGGAACTAGTCTGTTGTTCCATGTCCAGTTCTAACTGTTGCTTCCTGACCTGCATACAGGTTTCTCAAGTGGCACGTCAGGTGGTCTGGTATTCTTATATCTTTCAGAACTTTTCACAGTTTATTGTGACCCACACAGTCAAAGGCTTTCACATAGTCAATAAAGCAGAAGTAGATATTTTTCTGGAACTCTCTTCCTTTTCCAATGATCCAGCTGATGTTGGCAATTTGATCTCTGGTTCGTCTGCCTTTACTAAATCCAATTTGAACATCTGGAATTTCACTGTTCACGTATTGCTGAAGCCTTGCTTGGAGAATTTTAAGCATTGCTTTACTAGCGTGTGAGATGAGTGCAATTGTGTGGTAGTTTGAGCATTCTTTGGCATTGCCTTTCTTTGGGATTGTAATGAAAGCTGACCTTCTCCAGTCCTGTGGCCATTGCTTTTTTCCAAATTTGCTGGCATATTGAGTGCTGTACTTTCCCAGCATCATCTTTTAGGATTTGAAATAGCTCAACTGGAATTCCATCACCTCCACTAGCTTTGTTTGTGGTGATGCTTCCTAAGGCCCGCTTGACTACACATTCCAGGATATCTGGCTCTAGGTGAGTGATCACATCATTGTGATTATCTGGGTCATGAAGTTCTTTTTTTGTACTTAGCTGTGCATGAACCTTACCTTACTTTCTAGGTAACTTATTAAGTCTAACCCACTCCTATCCTGCTAAGATAGGGTTATCACACAAAATACAGACCACCTAGTTAAATCTGGATTTCAGAGAAACAAAAAACATAAGTTATAATTATGTCTTATGAGGTATTTAGGACATTCTTACACTAAAGCTTCAGGTTTCTTTTCACCAAGTTGCACATTGTAGTTATCACTCTACTATATCTGGTCAATTCACTGCTGTAATCTAATTTCAGAAAGAAAAAACTTGTATTTGATTTAAGTGTCTAGTACATCACTTCTGTTCAAAGCAGTCCAACAATGTCCTAATATATGTATGAAATATTTAACTGTGACATTAATTTAGTACCTTGTTAGAAACTCTTGTGTGTATATTTTGGACATACTTGTGATCTGAGGTTTATAAAGGACTTTTTTTTTTCAGGGCTTTTTTTTTTTCCTTAATATTGCTCTTCATCTGAATATGGTAAATTTAATCAACTGATAGTGCCAGCTCTATAGTAACTATCATTTAGGATAGTATCTTGGTGTTTTATAATCTCCCCTTCTTTCTTTGGGGCTTCCCAGATGGCACTAGTGATAAAGAACCCACCTGCCAATTTAGGAGATGTCAGAGACATGGGTTGACCTGGGTTGGGAAGACTACCTGCAGGAGAGTATGGCAACCCACTCCAGTATACTTGCCTGGAGAATCCCATGTACAGCAGAGCCTCAGGCTACAGTCCATAGGGTTGCACAGTTGGACGTGAAGTGACTTCAAATGCATGCATACATTTTTCTTTAATAAAATTCATGGTGCCTCTGTGCCACAGTTATATCTGTGATAGTGTGACCCACCCCCAACTTACAACAGAAAGAGCCAACAAGAACTCCTGCCACAGTGTCCTTCAGTCTCTTTCCTGCTTCTTTGAATTTTTGAATAGAGTATCCAAAACGAGCAGGTGTTGATCCTTGGCTTGTACAATATTTTTTGGATTGGGGAGCTACCTCTGTCACATATCAGTAAATTTCTTGGTTTCAGTGACTTGAATCCTAATAAAAATTAACATTTTCTATATCTGATTCTATGCTTTGTGGTGCTTAGGATATCCTAGCTCTTTGCAAGATGTGTATTTTCTATGACAGTGGTGATTCACCTCTGATATATTCCCAGATTTCATCTCCTAAGAGAAAAAGATCATCAGAACAAGTATCCAACTATGTTTACATTCTGTTGCATTCATTATCATAAATAGAATTGTTGCTGCTGTGAACTGTTTTTATTTTGTCCTTCACTCACCTTGTCAGGGTCTTTTGTTTTATCCATCTTACAAAGTTTTTTAAAAAATAAACAAGTTTCATTGGAAAATAGGATGAAAGAATAGATATTGTCAACTTTCAGAATAATAGTATCATGACATCAATAATAATATGTTTTCAATAAAAGGCTTATACAAGTAAACACATCTAAAGGAATATAAGTAAATTCAAAATATATTTATCTTATGTGGGTAAATTATAAAAAATAAATAGAATACTTGACACATAAATGGGACTAGTTTAAATATTGTTTTTCACACCAGTCAGAATGGCTGCGATCCAAAAATCTGCAAGCAATAAATGCTGGAGAGGGTGTGGAGAAAAGGGAACCCTCCTACACTGTTGGTGGGAATGCAAACTAGTACAGCCACTATGGAGAACAGTGTGGAGATTCCTTAAAAAATTGCAAATAGAACTCCCTTATGACCCAGCAATCCCACTTCTGGGCATACACACCGAGGAAACCAGAATTGAAAGAGACACATGTACCCCAATGTTCATCGCAGCACTGTTTATAATAGCCAGGACATGGAAACAACCTAGATGTCCATCAGCAGATGAATGGATAAGAAAGCTGTGGTACATATACACAATGGAGTATTACTCAGCGGTTAAAAAGAATTCATTTGAATCAGTTCTGATGAGATGGATGAAACTGGAGCCGATTATACAGAGTGAAGTAAGCCAGAAAGAAAAACACCAATACAGTATACTAACACATATATATGGAATTTAGGAAGATGGCAATGATGACCCTGTATGCAAGACAGGGAAAGAGACACAGATGTGTATAACGGACTTTTGGACTCAGAGGGAGAGGGAGAGGGTGGGATGATTTGGGAGAATGACATTCTAACATGTATACTATCATGTGAATTGAATCGCCAGTCTATGTCTGACACAGGATGCAGCATGCTTGGGGCTGGTGCATGGGGATGACCCAGAGAGATGTTATGGGGAGGGAGGTGGGAGGGGGGTTCATGTTTGGGAATGCATGTAAGAATTAAAGTTTTTAAAATTTAAAAAATAAAAAACAAAAAAACTAAAAAAAAAAAAAAAAAAAGATGGGGAAAATATTTTGTGACTTCATATGTAAATTTTCTTTCAATTATGGGATCACCTAAGTTTGCACATCATTATAAGAGTAATGCATATGAAAAGTGTGATGTCAAAGGATTCCAAAGCTGTAAGCCTTAATGACCATCACTAGCTACACTACTTCATGCTATCTTGGATGAGAAAAGGGCTTTCTTTATATAAGGTCTAATATTTTACATAAAAAAGTGTTAATTTTTCAATTGGTTGCTACTTTAATACTCGTTTGGAATGTTTATTGATTTTTTATTTTTTGTGTGTGGTGTGAGAATTGAAGGCAACAAAATAGCAGTAAGTATGCATACTTTTATTCCATGGTATTAGTGGTATAGATGATCAGAATAACCACTAAATTTGAATTGCACACTCTACTTCTGGGTTCTTCTTTTATTTGTTATTAAAACATAACTACTAGACTAGTATTATTGCAATTTACATGTATTATTTCATGTAATCTTGACAATTCTTAAGTGATATTATTTTAAATATTTTAAAGCAAACACCTCTAATAAAGGGAGCTAGACTTTAGAAAGTTGAAGGATCTTAATCAGAACTACACAATTAAGAAACAGCTGAATCAGAATTTAAACATGTATTTTTCTTGCTCCAGGACTGTAATCTAGTATAAATAGCAGCCACAGAATTTTATCTGGAGTGCTTTGTCTTCCATACTCAGAAAAAATAATTACTGTTCGTTATTCACCTTTGTTCCTCCGTACATAGTAAAATACCTGCTACTTTATCTGCTCAACAAATACATGCTAAATGAATGTATGCTTGTAAACAGATGCTCAGATGAATAAATAAATATATTTGTGCTTAAATCGGAATAGATCATTGTTTCTGATTATAGAAATATTTCTTATAATGTTCAATATTTTATATTTTAAAAGTGATCCCATTATCTTATGTTTAAGATATTTTTACTACAGAAACAGAAAATGGAATAAGATTTTCCAAACTTATTTAATATTATTTTTAATTGAAGTTGATTTGCAACTCACTATAAAACTAGCATTTGTAATCTAGATTTTGAGAGCTAACAAGACTGCAAAGTATTCAACTCTTTCTATGCAAATTCTGTTGAGTATAAACTGTAAATATGAGTTATGATTGTTAATTTTTAAAAAAATCACTGCATAAAAACATGTTAGAAGCTCAACACAGGGATCAATTCAAAATAACTACATGGTGTTTGTACAGATAATATGCTCTTAATAAAATAAAATACATTTCTGAATACTCTAGTAAGAGAAAGAAGTATGAGAATATATTTAGGAAAACCATACACTCTTGCAAAATATTCAGTTGATTTAGAAAGACAGTCTACATTTATGAATTCATACAAGTTTTTAATGATTAAAAGCACTTTTTTCTCAAATTGAGTTTACTGGTTGCCAAGCTTCTCAACTGCTTGGGGTTATGAAAAATGTTCTTATAAATTGCGCTTGATAAATATATAGTCTTTGTATATTAGCAACGTAAGTGGCATTAAAATGTCACTAAATTGTGCCTTACTAGAGTACTTTAATAAATACTTTGCAGTTGATTCCCAGCCCCAGCCCTAGAGAATTATACTAAAAATAGTTTGTTCTGGCCACTTCTTCTCAAGTTGCTGCTATCAGAATTGGTGCTTTGATTATGTCTCCCTAGGTGGTTTCAGTCCTGCTTACTGTCAGTTATGTTAAAATAATTGTTTTCCCCATTGCACCAAGAATGAAATGGACATCCTATTTACCTGCCTTTCTCCAATTTCCAGCTCTCTTAGATCAAGTCCATGGTCGTAACTACCCTACTTTTTCCTGCGAATAATGTGAAACACCAGGAATTTTCATGCCAACCACAGTCACTTCTCTTCTACTTATGTTTGCATCAGGAATACACTTCTATTTTTATCCACATCAAGATTACAGTCTTGCTCTACTATAAAATCTTTGCAGCTTTAAAGCATTCTCTTCCTACCATATATCAAATCTTTGAAAAGCAATGTAGAATTGCATGAAGATGCATAATATCTCTTTAATGTGGAGGAGTTTTGGGTGTGCGTGCTTAAAACCTTCCACAGAAATACTTGTGGCATTTTAAATGAGTTGATATATAGGATGGCTTTCCTCTTGCCTCAGCTGACTGTCATGGGAATTAGTTCTTTGTGAAGAAGCTTTGGGCTTCCCTGGTGGCTCAGGCAGTAAAGAATCTACTGTGTGACCGATAAGAATTTACTATGCCAAAACACCTTATTTCTGAAAAGAGTATGATCAAAATCTCAGTCTGTTTTGAAGTTTCAAGAGTTCTAGGGACCTTTCTCGAAATGAAGGGATGATTGAAGGCATTTATTCATAGAAGGGTTGATTTCTGACATTTTCTTTCATGTTCTTACTTACCACACATCTGGTTTGAAATATGTTCTTCCTGCCTACAGGAATGTCTCTAAGTCCTTGTTTGATGTCTACCAAGTAGGCTCAAGGGTAGAGGGACAGAGTTTTTTAATCATTCTATAAATTTAGATTATTTTAGAGAATTTAGATCTGTGTCTAGGTCATCACTGCATTTCAAGTCCATAAAGAGTGCTGGTTATGGTTGGCTCTGAATGTTAAAGTACTGAATAAATGCATTAATAGAATTAGAGCTAAGAGAAGGAATTCAGCTCAGTTCAGTTTAATAACTCAGTTGTGTCTGACTCTTTGCAACCCCATGACTGCAGCACACCGGGCCTTCCTGTCCATCACCAACTCCTGGAGTTTACTCAAACTCATGCCCATTGAGTTGGTGCTCTCACTTCTTCGTATCAGGTGGCCAAAGTATTGGAGTTTCAGCTTCGACATTCCTTCCAAGAACACTCAGGATGTATCCTTTAGGATGGACTGTTTGGATCTCCTTGCAGTCCAAGGGACTGTCAAGAGTATTCTCCAACACCACAGTTCAAAAGCATCTGTTCTTCTCACGTCCATACATGACCACTGGAAAAACCATAGTCTTGACTAGACAGAGTTTTGTTGGCAAAGCAATGTCTCTGCTTTTTAATATGCTGTCTAGGTTTGTCATAACTTTCCTTCCAAGGAGTAAGCATCTTTTAATTTCATGGGTACAGTCACCATCTGCAATGATTTTGGAGCCCAGAAAAATAAAGTCTGTCACTGTTTCCACTGTTTCCTCATCTATTTCCCATGAAGTGATGGGACCAGATGCCATGATCTTAGTTTTCTGAATATTGAACTTTAAGCCAACTTTTTCACTCTCCTCTTTCACTTTCATCAAGAGGCTCTTTAGTTCTTCTTCACTTTCTGCCATAAGGGTGGTGTCATCTGCATATCTGAGGTTATTGATATTTCTCCTGTCAATCTTGATTCCAGCTTCTGCTTCATCCAGCCCAGTGTTTCTCATAATGTACTTTGCATATAAGTTAAAAAAACAGGGTGACAATATACAGCCTTGAGGTAGTCCTTTTCCTATTTGGAACCAGTCTGTTGTTCCATGTCCAGTTCTAACTGTTGCTTCTTGACCTGCATGCAGATTTCTCAAGAAGCAGGTCAGGTATTCTGGTAGTCCCATCTCTTGAAGAATTTTCCACAGTTTGTTGTGATCCACACAGTCAAAGGCTTTGGCATAGTCAATAAAGCAGATATAGATGTTTTTCTGGAACTCTCGTGCTCTTTCAATGATCCAAAGGATGTTGGCAATTTGATCTGGGGTATTCAAGCTGGTTTTAGAAAAGGCAGAAGAATGAAGAGAAGAAATTACATAATGTAAATATTTGTTTGAACCTTGTATTAAACTCCATGAAAGAGACATATAGCAAGTAGAGTCCAAATGCCATGAGATTTACCCCACTGTGATTTTCTGAGCACTAGTTCCAAAATATTTTATTTGACTACCTCCTAAATCCCCCACCTCTTTGTTACCAATCTCCCCTTCTGTTGATAAAGACTTTGAGTATATTATCATTCTAGTTTTATACTTGTTCCTTGAACAAATCTCTCTTTCATCTACTTCATCTCACTTTCTAGTTCATTATTTTTTATTAATATATTTAATTTGTCATCTACCTTTAGCTAAACATGCAACCTAGACAGCATATTGAAAAGCAGAGACATTACTTTGCCAACAAAGTTCTGTCTAGTCTAGGCTATGGTTTTTCCAGTGGTCATGTATGGATGTGAGAGTTGGACTATAAAGAAAGCTGAGTGCTGAAAAATTGATAGTTTTGAACTGTGGTATTGGAGAAGACTCTTTAGAGTCCCTTGGACTGCAAGGAGATCAAACCAGTCCATCCTAAAGGAGATCAGTCCTGAGTGTTCATTGGAAGGACTGATGTTGAATCTGAAACTCCAATACTTTGGCCACCTGATGCGAAGAGCTAACTCATTTGAAAAGACCCTGATGCTGGGAAAGATTGAGGGCAGGAAGAGAAGGGGACAACAGAGGATGAGATGGTTGGATGGCCTCATCGACTCAATGGATATGGGTTTGGGTGGACTCTGGGATTTGGTGATGGACAGGGCAGCCTGGTGTGCTGTGGTTCATGCAGTTGCAAAGAGTCAGACATGAATGAGTGACTGAACTGAACTGAACTGAACCTTTAGCTAGAGAAGCAGTGTATTATAAAGAGCAGATATCCTGGAGCCTAATTATTTCTCGTTCAGTTACTAGCTCTGCCATTTACTACCTCTTTGGGGTTTGATAGTATCTTTGTGCCTCGGTTTTCTCATGGGTAATATGAAGCCAACAATATGCAGTGTGTTTTAATTAAACAAGTTAAAGTGCATAAATCCCTGAGAATAAGGCAAAACTAGAAGTCAAGATGTTACATACATCTATTCTGGTTATTAGATGTCATTTGTTGTAAATTGGTTATGTAATTTAATTTCAGGGGTTTAAGAAGATTTCCAATGTACTGCATTAAAATGTCTTACAAATGTTAATAATAGTGATAATAACACTAAATGTAAGTGTCAGACTCTGTGTGAAGTTCTGTGCCTTGTGTATTTTGCCATTTAATCTACAAAATACTGTATGATTTATATATTGTCTTTTATATTTTAGTAAAGAAACCAATGGTTATATAGCTAAGTTCATAGTATATCTGAAATTTAAACTCAGATCTGTCTTACTGAAAAAGTACACAAGTTTACTGTTTATTACATTACTTAATGTAATGTTTTTTATGATAGTTCAGTTCAGTTCAGTCGCTCAATTGTGTCTGACTCTTTGCGACCCCATGAATCGCAGCACAACAGGCCTCCCTGTCCATCAACAACTCCCAGAGTTCACTCAGACTCACGTCCATCCAGTCAGTGATGCCATACAGCCATCTCATCCTCTGTCATCCTCTTCTCCTCCTGCCCCTAATCCCTCCCGGCATCAGAGTCTTTTCCAGTGAGTCAACTCTTCATATAAGGTGGCCAAAGTACTGGCTTCAGCTTTAGCATCATTCCTTCCAAAGAAATCCCAGGGTTGATCTCCTTTAGGATGGACTGGTTTGATCTCCTTGCAGTCCAAGGGACTCTCAAGCGTCTTCTCCAACACCACAGTTCAAAAACATCAATTCTTCGGTGTTCAGCCTTCACAGTCCTACTCTCACATCCACACACGAACAGGAAAAACCATAGCCTTGACTAGACGGACCTTAGTCGGCAAAGTAATATCTCTGCTTTTGAATATGCTATCTAGATTGGTCATAACTTTTCTTCCAAGGAGTAAGCATCTTTTAATTTCATGGCTGCAGTCACCATCTGCAGTGATTTTGGAGTCCAGAAAAATAAAGTCTGACACTGTTTCCACTGTTTCCCCATCTATTTCCCATGAAGTGATGGGACCGGATGCCATGATCTTCGTTTTCTGAATGTTGAGCTTTAAGCCAACTTTTTCACTTTCCTCTTTCACTTTCATCAAGAGGCTTTTTAGTTCCTCTTCACTTTCTGCCATAAGGGTGGTGTCATCTGCATATCTGAGGTTATTAATATTTCTCCAGGCAATCTTGATTCCAGCTTGTGTTTCTTCCAGTCCAGTGTTTCTTCCAGCCCAGTGTTTCTCATGATGTACTCTGCATATAAGTTAAATAAGCAGGGTGACAATATACAGCCTTGATGGACTTCTTTTCCTATTTGGAACCAGTCTGTTGTTCCATGTCCAGTTCTAACTGTTGCTTCTTGACCTGCATACAGATTTCTCAAGAGGCAGGTTAGGTAGTCTGGGATTCCCATCTCTCAGAATTTTCCACAGTTTATTGTGATCCACACAGTCAAAGGCTTTGGCATAGTCAATAAAGCAGAAGTAGATGTTTTTCTGGAACTCTCTAGCTTTTTTCCATGATCCAGCAGATGTTGGCAATTTGATCTCTGGTCCCTCTGCCTTTTCTAAAACCAGCTTGAACATCAGGAATTTCACAGTTCACACATTGTTGAAGCCTGACTTCGAGAATTTTGAGCATTACTTTACTAGCATGTGAGATGAGTGCAATTGTGTGGTAGTTTGAGCATTCTTTGGCATTGCCTTTCTTTGGGATTGGAATGAAAACTGACTTTTTCCAGTCCTGTGGCCACTGCTGAGTTTTTCAAATTTGCTGGCATATTGAGTGCAGCACTTTCACAGCATCATCTTTCAGGATTTGAAACAGCTCAACTGGAATTCCATCACCTCCACTAGCTTTGTCCATAGTGATGCTTTCTAAGGCCACTTGACTTCACATCCAGGATGTCTGGTTCTAGATGAATGATCACACCATTGTGATTATCCGGGTCATGAAGATCTTTTTTTGTACAGTTCTTCTGTGTATTCTTGCCACCTCTTCTTAATATCTTCTGCTTCTGTTAGGTCCATACCATTTCTGTCCTTTATGGAGCCTATCTTTGAATGAAATGTTCCCTTGGTATGTTTAATTTTCTTGAAGAGATCTCTAGTCTTTCCCATTCTTTTGTTTTCCTCGATTTTGTTGCATTGATTGCTGAAGAAGGCTTTCTTATCTCTTCTTGTTATTCTTTGGAACTCTGCATTCTAATGCTTATATCTTTCCTTTTCTCCTTTGCTTTTTGCTTCTCTTCTTTTCACAGCTATTTGTAAGGCCTCCTCAGACAGTCATTTTGCTTTTTTGCATTTCTTTTCCATGGGGATGGTCTTGATCCCTGTCTCCTGTACAATGTCACGAACCTCATTCCATAGTTCATCAGGCACTCTATCTATCAGATCTAGTCCCTTAAATCTATTTCTCACTTCCACTGTATAATCATAAGGGATTTGATTTAGGTCATACCTAAATGGTCTAGCGATTTTCCCTACTTTCTTCAATTTAAGTCTGAATTTGGCAATAAGAAGTTCATGATCTGAGCCACAGTCAGCTCCCAGTCTTGTTTTTTCTGACTGTTAGAGCTTCTCCATCTTTGGCTGCAGAGAATATCAATCTGATTTCTGTGTTGACCATCTGGTGATGTCCATGTCTAGAGTCTTCTCTTGTGTAGCGAAGAGGGTGTTTGCTATGACCAGTGCATTTTCTTGGCAAAACTCTATTAGTTTTTGCCCTGCTTCATTCTGCATTCCAAGGCCAAATTTGCCTGTTACTCCAGGTGTTTCTTGACTTAAGAGGTGAATATTAATTAGTTAGGGATATTACACAAATCATTTTCATATTTCAAGGTTAATTGTAATGTAACCTGTAAGACTTTTGAACATTAAATTTCTATCATTACAACATAACTCGTTTTATACAGAGGTTTGTGTATACTGTAGAACAGCTTACACTGTATTTTCAAAATATAAACACACAAAATAATTTGTATATTACAAGTTGGATTAAGATATGGTTCTTCTTTATCATCAGATGCTATAGCTATGATCACACTCCATTGTGTTAATGATATAGTCTGTTGTATCTGTATGTCTATCTCTATATTTGTCTGCCTGTCTACTTATCTATCTGTATCTTGGCTCTTATTTTAGTTAGGTATTAGTACGATTTATAGATAATTTAAAAAAATTCCTCTCATTCATTGGCGTTTGCAGTTTTGCTTTAGTAATCTTCTTAGAAAATGTACTTAATCTAAAGTAGACATCTAGAGTTTTCTTTCCTAAAGTATGTGCTATAGCTATCAAAACCTTTTCAGATTTACAAAGAACATTTCCATATTAAAGAATTAGAGAAGTATGGCCCAAAATAAAATTCTCTTTATTTTTGAGACTTCTTGATTTTAAAGCTGTTTCTGTGTCTCATGAATTATAATCTATGGAACCATTAGCGCGTTTTGGTTCAGATATTTGTTACCAGGGGTTGATTGTTATCATAAACTGACTTGAATATTGTTGATCTGTTAAGTAACTTAAGTCAGTTAAAATCATAATATTGAGTCTTAATGAGGTTAATTAAATGTTGACTTTTATTTGTGCCCTTTGGTAGATGAAAATGTTAAAAAGTGAAGGGTGTTGGGACCAAGTGAAAATATTACAGAGGGATCATAATTCTTTTAGTATAAAACTACAAATCATTAAAGTACAGGTGAAAGTTATATTAATGTAACAACATAAATTATTTATATTTTTTCTACTCCAAAAACGTTTCCTGTGTTTTGAATTTATAAACACAACATACAAGTGTTTTAAGATAAAATCAATGTTTTCTTGAAGCTCAGTTTATGAGAGATATTATGTATTAAAGAAATCTTAGAACTATCAATTTTTGTAGATCTGCTGTCCCAGGTATCGATTTTTATTTCAGAGATAATTTATAAATTCAACAGAATTTCTTTATAGCAATGTTCTGAGAATACTAAGCCTCCCTTGTTGAAATAATCTCAGCTAGGGCAGTGTCTTGACAAGGAGAACACATATGTTTTTTAAAGCCAATCATTATTTGTGGTCTTTTAAGCAACAGGTGTAAGATCTCAGCATGCTTCAGGAAAACAAGTATATATTTGACCCAGGAGGACAAGGTTTAACCCCAAAAATAATGTCAATATGACCATACTTAGTTCCATGACTGGAAGCATCATCTTTAAGAATATTATTTTCAGATGTTTTTCATCCTGTGAATCTTTCCTTACAGCTAACTGTGCACTCATCATCTTGACTTGGATGTATATCAAATTTCTCAAAAGTGACATATCCATAGTAGAACTACTCATTTCTTCCACCAAACTTGTTTCTTCTATAATCTTTATTAATCTCTGTATTTTGAAACTCCTTTTTCCAGGTTGGCAAGGGAAAACACCAAACCAAACCATTATACCCATTCTTGACTTCTTTCATACTTCACGATTAATCCATTACCATTTCTTACCTGCATTATCTTCAAAATAAATCCAGAATTACACCACATAACACTATGAACACTCCTACTGTCTTACTACATGTTACCAGCAATTGTTGCCTAACTTGCTGAAAAATTTTGCTAGCTTGTTTTCCTGCTTCCATCATTTCTCACTTTGAGTCTATTCCCAAATATAGGCAGAAAAATTATTTAAAAGTAAGATGAATCATGCCTTTCCTTCCATTAAAATAATTACTTAAAAATATCATTTACAGTAAAAGACTAAGACCTTGAAATGGCTGTAATACTCTTACACAGTAGCCCTTCCCCCTTTTACCCCTCAGTCCCCTACCAGCCCCACTCCAGGGCTGCTAAATTAGAAAACACAAAACAAAACAACAACAATAAAAACAGATTGTCTAAATTTGAGTTTCAGATAAACAAGGATTTTTGAAAACATGTATGTCCCATATAATACTTGAGATATATTAATATCAAAAATGTTTCATTTATCTGAAATTCAAATTTAACTGGATGTTTTTAATTTACATGGCACTTCTTCGCCACCTCACTTTCCCCAAAAACATTTATCTGACCTTTTCTCTTAGTACTCTCTCCTTCAATCACTTTATTATTTTCTATAACCACAGTGGCTTTATGCGGATTGTTTTTCCATAATCTGTGGATTTTATTGGATCATATAATCCTATATCAAATGGGACTATATGAAAAATTCAATATATTAAGTTTTTGGGTAAATTGATTTAGACTACTACTTAATTACCACACAATTGCACTCATCTCACATGCTAGTAAAGTAATGCTCAAAATTCTCCAAGCCAGGCTTCAACAGTATATAACCATGAACTTCTAGATGTTCAAGCTGGATTTAGAAAAGCCAGAAGAATCAGAGTTCAAATTGCCAGCATTCATTGGATCAATGAGAAAGCAAGAGAGTTCCAGAAAAACATCTACTTCTGCTTTATTGACTATGCCAAAGCCTTTGTCTGTGTGGTTCACAACAACTGTGGAAAATTCTTCAAGAGATGGTAATACCAGACCATCTGGACCTTCCTCTTGAGAAATCTGTATGCAGGTCAGGAAGCAACAGTTAGTACTTGACATGAAACAGCAGACTGGTTCCAAATTGAGAAAGGAGTATGTCAAGGCTGTATATTGTCATCCTGCTTATTCAACTTACATGCAGAGTACATCATAAGAAATACTGGGCTGGATGAAGCACAAGCTGGAATCAAGAGTGCCAGGAGGAATATCAATAACCTCAGATATGCAGATGACACCCTTATGGCAGAAAGCAAAGAAGATCTAAAGAGCCTCTTGATGAAAGTGAAAGAGGAAGATGAAAACGTTGGCTTGAAACTAAACTTTCAGAAAACTAAGATCATGGTAACTGGAAACAGTGGAAACAGTGACAGACTTTGTTTTGGGAGGCTCCAAAATCATTGCAGATGGTGACTGCAGCCATGAAATTAATACGCTTACTCCTTGGAAGAAAAGTTATGACCAACCTAGACAGCATATTCAAAAGCAGAGACATTACTTTGCCAACAAAGGTCTGTCTAGTCAAGGCTATGGTTTTTCCAGTAGTCATGTATGGATGTGAGAGTTGGACTGTGAAGAAAGCTGAGTGCTGAAGAATTGATGCTTTTGAGCTGTGGTGTTGGAGAAGACTCTTGAGAGTCCCTTGGAATGCAAGGAGATCAAAACAGTCAACCCTAAAAAGTCTGTCCTCAATATTCATTGGAAGGATTGATGTTGAAGCTGAAACTCCAATACTTTGGCCACCTGATGCAAAGAACTGACACACTGAAAAAGACCCTGATGCTGGGAAAGATTGAAGGCAGGAGGAAAAGGGGATGACAGAGGATGAGATGGTTGGATGGCATCACCAATTCGATGGACATGAGTTTGAAGAAACTCCAGGAGTTGGTGATGGAGAGGCAAGTCTGACATGCCGCAGTCCATGTGGTCCCAAAGAATTCAGACTGAGTGACTAAACTGAAGTCTCTATTTTCTAGCATCCCTCAGAGAACATTACCTGCCAAAGGAGTGTGATTAGCAAATGGCTGCAAGCCCAGAATTTTGGAGCCTGAGTAGGTTTGGACCAGCCAGTTTCTCCTGGAGGTACTTCTTTGGTAAATTACTTGCACCTGGAACCTACACTCATAATCTGCTCTGAGAAAAAGAGAACTAGGAAGCATCACTATAGTTCTTTATGAGTGATGAGCTTACCATCTTTGATTTGATCTATCCCTACAGTTGCACTTATTAGACGTAGCCCCCTATTCAGTTCTTGGTTTGGGAAGATCTCCTGGAGAAGGGAACTTATGTACTCCAGTTTTCTTGCCTGGAGAATCCCATGGACTGAGGAGCCTGGCAGGCTATAGTCCATGGTATTGCAAAGAGTCAGACATGACTGAGTGATTTTTGCATTCAGCCCACTGTATTTATATTAAACTAAATATTTTATTGTAGTTGGGAAATGCTTTTATTTTCCTACCTGCTAAGTTCCAGATTTTCCAGACTTTCTACATTCTTTCTCAATTTTGTTTCCAAACTGGCCATTTTTCCCTGAGTCTTTTTTTGTTTTGTTTTATCAAATGCAGCCAGTAGGAGCCAGCTTATACATTCAGTGTTCTTCCTGGTAAACCTCTTTCCCAAGGCCATAAGATCATTAGGTATATTTTTTATTTTTAAATTACTGCAGGTGATAGTTTTTACAGATATTTGGCCATTACATAGCACAAGTTTCTATTTTTCCAGTCTCTTTTAAAATATATATTTTTTCATTTTTATAAAAGTTTTCAGTCTTCTGTAATTATAGCTTTTCCTTCACTGATCCCATAGATAACACTACAAAATTTTGATGAATAGTACTGTACTTCTGGTTACCAATTATGTCACCAGTAATATCATGCTTTGTAAAGTATGGTGCTTTGCAACAAATAAATAAATAAATAAAACACCTTCTAAACTCAGTTCAGTTCAGTTCAGTTCAGTTCAGTCGCTTAATCATGTCTGACTCTTTGTGACCCCATAAACTGCAGCACGCCAGGCCTCCCTGTCCACCACCAACTCCTGGAGTTCACTCAGACTCATGTCCATCAAGTACGTGATGCCATCCAGCCATCTCATCCTCTGTCATCCCCTTTCCCTCCTGCTTCCAATCTCTCCCAGCATCAGAGTCTTTTCCAATGAGTCAACTCTTTGCGTGAGGTGGCCAAAGTACTGGAGTTTCAGCTTTAGCATCATTCCTTCCAAAGAACACCCAGGACTAATCTCCTTTAGAATGGACTGGTTGGATCTCCTTGCAGTCCATGGGACTCTCAAGAGTCTTCTCCAACAAAACAGTTCAAAAGCATCAATTCTTCGACAGCATACAGTAAAAAGCCTTTGTTTCTTATTTACATCTCTGTGGTTTGGCTGGGATAAGGCCAACTCTGTTGGATTATCTCCAAGCCATGAGTTTCTGTCTTATTTATTCTTCTGTGACCAATGGACCTCCTGGGATATGAATTCATGTAAAATAGCCATGTACATTCCAATCCCCTGTTTGAATCATGGTCACTCACATGTCATTGCCAAACAAGTCACATGGGTATATTAAATTTGTATGGATGTTTGCTACCTCCTTTTGAGGGGACTGCAAAGTCAGGTGACAAAGAGGGCATAGATAAAGGAAGGAGTGAAGAAAGAGGAAAAATCATTTAGTCCACCATAGCAGACTGTATTGCTAAACTCTCTTCAACAGGATGATTATTCAATCCCTAGAATGACAGAACTCTTCTAATAGGAATGCTGTTAATTTGATCCAGTTCCTAGAAAAACATCTTGCCTATGCTTATTCCAGCTATGGACACGGAGGACAGAAACCAAGAACTTTCTATTCTCCCAGAAAGAAAACTAGAAGCCACCAGACTGACTGACCAAATAATTCACTCACTAGCAGGGTAGAGTTATTGCATTATTGTCTAGTTATACTATGTGCTATGGCTGGTGGACTCCATACTCTATTCAATCCTTCTCATTTCCAAAAAGGAGTTACTAGTTATGTAATTGTTACCATGGCATAGTGCAAATGTTGTAGGAAGATAAATCTTCATTTAACCATTACCACTAGGCTATAAAGGGGCTAATGAAAAGCCCTGACCCCCCCCCCCCGCCAAAAAAAAAAGACATATCCCTGGTGACTTCAGCATATAGGCATAGATATTTCAAATGTTGGGTTGTTTCCTTGTGGAGAGAAAATGCATTGCTTTTTAAATAGCTTAAGCATTTATTATTTATTGGCAGGGGTGTTGGGGGCTTTCCCACCAAAAAATCTTCCTGCAATGCAGAAGACCCCGATTTGATTCCTGGGTGAAGAAGATCCTCTAGAGAACGGATAGGCTACCCTCTCCAGTATTCTTGGGCTTCCCTGGTGACTCAGACAGTAACAAATCTGCCTATGATGTGGGAGACCTGGGTCCAATCACTGGGTTAGGAGGATCGCCTAGAGGAGGGCATGACAATAGGGGCTCCCCTGGTGGCTCAGATAGTAAATAATCTTTCTGCAATACAGGAGACCTGGGTTCAATCCCTGGGTCAAGAAAGTCTCCTAGAGAAGGGAATGTCAACCCATTCCAGCATTCTTGCCTGGAGAATTCCATGGACAGAGGAAGCCTGATGAGCTACAGTCCATGTGGTTGTAAAGAATCAGATACAACTGAGGGATTGACAAGCATTTTTTTTATACTTTATGCACTTTTAAAGGCTAATATCTCTCCCTATGAATTCTGTGTATCTTAATGCCTTCATAAGCCTTGCTAGGTGTATGAGGTGCATAGAGCTTTTGGGTAAACCCCCAAATTGTACCTTACCCTAATGTATTAACTGAGTGATCTGGGTAGAGTTAACCACACACTCAACTTCAGAATTGAGTCCTTATTGATCTAAGTAATTTGGGGTAAATTTAGTAAAGGCATTATCAGCGATAATTTAAGGTGGATTGCAGATCAAACTGTGCCTGAAACCAAATCCACACCTAGTCTTTATAGTTAGAAAAAATAATAAATACTCTTTGTTGCTTAAGGCATTTAATTGCTTTCTTTAAAGCAGGTAAAAATGAATAAAATAAGTACTTATATTTTAATGACATAAAATTTATCTATTTGTAAATTGAATAATTTAGGATTTTGTGGGAATTATACCAAGAGCAATAAAAAATTAATTGGGCAGTCACATAATATATAGAAAGTCCTACTCTGTTATTTAAGATCATGGATTGGTGGAAATCTCAAGTGAAAAGATAACTGCATAGATATGGCCCTTGTGTCGTGAGAGATATGGTCTCTGAGTGATATTATTAATTAAGATGAAATGCACATGAAATGAAGAAGTGAACAACAATTTCAGATATCACAGCAGGTGGCCAGGAATTAAGAGACATGAGGAAATGTCAGGGAAGGTTTAGAGAAGCCTCACATCTCCATTGTACACTTGTCAGACTCCCTACTGGTTCATGAAATCAGAGCCAAATGGCAGCCAGCTACAGACATACATTATTCAGTGTAAGCTGTTATTAGAAAAGTCTGCCTAGTCTGTGTGGAGCAACTAGGAAATAGCCTTTGTGATGTTGTTTGATGTAGTATTAGTTATTTAGTCCTTAAAACAGCATATGTTTTCCCTCACTATTAGCTGCTAGGGTTCAAGTCTGAATGAAGTCAACTCTTTAAGTGTATATCAGGTACTGTACATTCTCTAGAAGAGGAGTCCCCAACCTCCGGGCTGTAGACCAGTACCTCCTGTCAGATCAATGACAGTATTAGATCAGAAACAAAATGCCCAATAAATATAATGCTCTTGAATCATCCTAAAACCTACCTCCCACCTGTGATCCATGGAAAAATTGTCTTCCACAAAGTTGGTCCCTGGTGCCAAAAAGGTTGAGGACTGCTGCTCTTGAAGGTAATCCTTCTTCAAATTTCTCATTGATAATGCATTTGTCTAGTTCACAAATCACTAAAATGGAAATCAAATCTAGTATTACATCGTATATAATAACCTTAGGCAAATGAGCTAACTATAGAATTTAATAGTTTATGTATTGTGTTAGTTCTCTTTATTTTAGATTTTTTCTAGCTATTGAATTACTTACATGAAGGGAAATATGAAATAATTTAAATTAACTAACCACAGATGTTTTCAAGTTAACTAATTTTAGTATATCAGAAACTGTGGTCAAATGATGGTGGAAGCCTTCTTAAAATTTGCCACAGCGTGATCTAAAGTGAAAATTTTCAATCCTGACACTTAATTTATGGGTGTATGTTACTCCAGGGACTAATCAGTGCTCTGTTTCTTAATCACAATGCTAAATGTGTTGTTACATTGCTTTCATGTTACAGAATCCTTTTCACTGCTTTTCAGCAGTCTTCTATCATGCCAGGGTTCATAGGGTACAGACATACTAATGAGATTACTAATTTTTTAATGTGAAGGAAAATGTTTTCTTGATAGGTATGTTATTGTATCTAAATCAGGTCATTCTAAAACTCTGTGCTTCTCCACTTTAAAAAAAAAAGCCTTGTTGAATTTATGACATGACAAATTAATATAAAAACAGTAACTATTATGTTTTGTCCTTGATTCAAAAGCATAGGCAGAATATTTCAGATATGTAAAAATGTGACAATGTTTTTAGGGAAAATATCTATTTTTTGTCAATTTCAGGTAAGCTGAGTCATGTCACATTTATGTTGTGACAGTTCAGTATTTTTTAATTTAGTTCCTACAACCAGATTGTCTTTTAAGAGCCATTGGTCTAAGATAGCTTTATGGCATTAAATGGTGAGAAGTTTATTAGCCAAGCTTGCAATTTCACCTACCATGCCTTTAGATGTCTCTGTTCTCAAACAGGACCTGAAAATATGGCCCATTCTTGGTCCTTTTCCTTGTCATAACTGTGAGAAACTTCAAGTCTGTAGGCACTTTATTCCTTTCAACTTATATTCATACATTCTTCCAGAATCAAGGACATTTGGCAGCTCTCTAAATCTAGTCTGTGCTCCCAGGCTATTCACCAGGACAGCCTTTCCTTGCTCCTGACTCAGCATCTGAAACAGCTTATATACACGAGGAGCTTTATTTTCGTGCCTCTGTGATGGCACAAGGACTACAGTGAAATTGCTGACTCTGGAGGGTCCAGAGGCACTTTAATTTCAGATTCCTAAAGACTTTAAGTGACCTTTAATACTTTGTTTGCCCTCCAACTTCTTTTACTATTCGATCTCATTGTAGTGAGAAACACTAGTACAGTAAAGCTTTCTTCCTTGCCTTTGTGTTCTATCTCAGCGGTGGCTTGCCATGTTAAAATACAATAATTTGATGCCTCTTCTTGGTCTACTATGCCAAGTCCTTTTTGGGACAATAGTATTAGAGCCTGAATTGAGGAGATGTCAGTGGACAGGGAATTGTTAAGGGTAAAGCTATAAGATCTGGTCTGGAGTGCTTCTTGTGTACAGGCACTGTATAAGCATTTTGTATTCATTGCCTAACTTAGTCTTCATAATCATACTCTGTATATTGAGAGGGTGCAATCTCTGGTTAACATGGGCATTAAACCCAGACAATCAGAGGCTCCTCGCTCTCTCTCCTCTGTCCTTGGAATGTATGATCCACTTATTCTTCTACATCAGGAGCCACTTCAGGGTTTCAGGCTTGAGAGTAATGTGTTGTTGAGACCATCTGAATGGTATATGTCATTGAAATCCAGCAAGTGGAACCAAAGATTTAGTCACTTGTAGCCATGTAAGACATGGAGAAGGCAATGGCACTCCACTCCAGTACTCTTGCCTGGAAAATCCCATGGACGGAGGAGCCTGGTAGGCTGCAGTCCATGGGGTCGCTAAGTTGGACGTGACTGAGCAACTTCACTTTCACTTTTCACTTTCATGCCTTGGAGAAAGAAATGGAAACCCACTCCAGTGTTCTTGCCTTGAGAATCCCAGAGACAGGGGAGCCTGGTGGGCTGCCGTGTATGGGGTCGCACAGAGTCGGACACGACTGAAGTGACTTAGCAGCAGTAGCAGCAGCCACGTAAGACAATGCCTCATATAAATGTTCCCTTGCTTATTAAAACTGCCACTTACCAATATGGAGGTGATCTACCTCCTTCTTCAGTCTGCCCTTTTCCTCCATATATATGGGAGTCAGTTTATGATTACATCTGGAGAGCTCCTGACAATTGGCAAGGCAGCCAGGACACCAAAAGAATGAGTCTTGGGAAAGCGGTATCCACAAGGGAAATCCCAGGGAGGCCACTGACCTCTATCTAGGGAAGTCTGAGCTGTATTTTAGGTGTTTGTGTGTCACCAACTGAAGGTAGGGTTACCCAGGAACACCTAAGATTTAATGTGTTTATTTTAATGTATTTAATGAAGAACTGTGTATAGCATACTGCAACAGAGAAGAAAAATGCACGGCTGAAACATGGAATGGCCTTTCACCGTGGGCATTCCAGCTAGAGGCTGAAGCTCCAGTTAGAAAGTTGGAAGAAGAAGTTAGACAAGGGCTGCTCTGCAGGATTTGGAGCTGGCAGACAAGGTTGGGGGAGCAGGATAATATGTTGGAGAACATATTGTGGGTTTTGCAAAGCTAAGAAGGTAAAAGATGACATGAACTAGGTCTGAATGCTATGACAAAGTCTGATTGAGATTCTAGGAGGTGGAATCCCTGGGAAAGTAGAGGGAGTGAAGAGGGGGATGTTATGGTGATTGAGGGTGAAACAAAGTGGCTCATGTCCTTAGACTCTAATACAGAGAAAAACAAAAGAATAGCAACCACCCCAACCAGTGGAGCAGTCTCAGATTCAGGAAACACCTATGTTGAAAGAATATACACCCATTGGGCCTATTGATATAGCTATTACTTCAATCGATATAATAGCCTGGATACATAAAAACAGCTACCACCATAGTGCCCACATGGGAAGACATTACCAAGAGTGCTGGATTTCCCTTAAAATAGAGTGACTTGGTTAATGCAGGAACTAACATGTCCTGTGTTGGAGCAATCCAGCAGATTCCCAACTGGTAAAGAAAATGGCAAACTGATTACATAGGATCCCTCTCTCCAAGTAGTCTTTGCTGTTTAGTCGCTCAGTGATGTCCAGTTCTTTGTGACCCCATGGACTGCAGCATGCCAGAGCTCCCTGTCCTTCACCATCTCCTGGAGTTTGCTCAAACTCCTGTCCATTGAGTTGGTGATGCCATCCAACCATCTTGTCCTCTGTCATCTCCTTCTCTTCCTTCAATCTTTCCCAGCATCAGGGTCTTTTCCAATGAATAAACTCTTCACATCAAGTAGCCAAAGTATTAGAGCTTCAGCATCAGTTCTTCGAATGAATATTCAGGGTTTATTTCCATTAGGATTGACTGATTTGATCTCCTTGCTATCTAAGGGACTTTCAAGCATCTTCTCCAACATCACAGTTCAAAAGTATCAATTCTTGAGTGCTCAGCATTCCTTACAGCCCAACTCTCACAGCCATACATGATTACTGGAAAACCATAGCTTTGACTATTGGACTATTTTGGCAAAATAATGTATCTGCTTTTTAATATGCTGTCTAGGTTTGTCTCCCTCCAAGAGTGTGTTAAATATGTCTATTTTGTATGGGTACATTATTTGGCCTAACCCATACTTTCCCCTGTCACCATGCAGACCAGGCTGCCAACATCAGGGAATTAAAGACGAAAAAAAATTAGTTGCTCAGTGGTGTTCGACTCTTTGCAATCCCATGGGCTATAGCTTGCCAGGCTCCTCTGTCCATGGGGTTAACCAGGTTAGAATACTGGAGTGGGCAGCCATGCCCTTTCTCCAAGGGATCTTCTTGACCCAAGGATGGAACCTGGGTTTCCTGCATTGGCAGGTGGATTCTTTACTGTCTGAGCCACCAGCGAAAGCCACTTTTATAAAAAAGACTGTGATTGAGGGTCACATTTCAAAGGCAATGGTATGCAAATCATACTATATGCAAAATAACATGACACTGAATGGATATTCCATTTCCCTTAAAATGCACAAGCAGCAGGAATGGTAGAAAGGAAGAATGAATAGTGAAGCAGAAGATGGACTAAAGTACTATCCAGGTTTTAATACATTTGAATGATCAAGCAGTAGAGCTTGCAGTTCCATATGTCAGACTGTGGACCTCTGTTGACACACCCCGTGCTATAAAGGTATGGAAGTCTTGAGGCCTCGGGAGAAAGCCATTGCCCCCATTCTCACTGTGGAACAATGTGTTATGCTGCTGAGATCACCCAGTCCCATCAGACCTGGGAGAGGCATCAGCTATTGGAATTTGCAGTAGGATGTCCCACCAAGATAGATGAGCTACTTGATATGCCTAGGTGAAGGGGGACTACTCATTCTCTGCTGGGATCCCATTGTGTTGCTGCTTAGTTGAACCTGTTGAAATCCACTCTGCCTGGAATGCAACATGCATCACTGAGAGAGGAGGGAGGGTGGGGGCCCCATGCCTGAAAGTGCTGCCTTTCTTGACCAAAATGTACAGTATGCAGGAACATGTCAGATGCCTAAACCTGCAGCTGCAGTAACATCTAAGGATCAGACCACATGCATAATTCTTATAGAATAAGACTTTTCTGTATAAGTTTCTTTTAGATACCTCTCTTATCATTCTTAGACATCTGCTGCTTCTGTCATTTCTGGTCGTGGAATAGGTATCTTATGGAAATACTTTTCTACAGTGCGCCCACTTGTATGCTCAGCAAAGGAATCAATCCAGTTGTTGGGTATGTGGGTAAGCTTGTCCTGCTCTTTCTCCTTCATGCTTTCCTAACATTAAGCTTTAGCTACAAAGCTGATGTCAAGGAAACCTACTTATTTTACTTCTAATGGATTGAGAAGAAGACGTGGTAGAAGAGAAAAAAGACACATGTGTTAAATTACTTTGAGGATGATGACAAACACCTTTCACCTTATTCAAATTTGGATTCTTGGAAAGCAGGACACTTTGAGTTTCCCCAACAATACCTCCTATCCAACTTAAACTGAGGAGTGTGTGCATCACAATTTTGTCTATGAGCCATTGGTAGGTAGGGGAAGATGAGTTTAATGTTACCAAATTTCTGGAGCATGGCCAGACATAGGAAGACATTAAATTAAATGTCACCAGGACTTTCTGTAAGCCTAACATGACAAGCAGCAAGGTGACTCTGCAGCAGAGGCTTTGAAAATTGTCCATAGTGATATTGGTCCAGAACTGAACGGAACATTAGTCAGGTGGGGATCAACTTCAGGCACTGGGCAAGTTTCAGAAGAATACATTTAACTAAACCTTCTCCCAACTTTTGCCACAGATATCATCAAAGCAAGCTGAGTTCAAGAGGAAAAACTGTTAACAAAATGTTAACAAGATTCATGCTTACTTATACAAAGCTTTATATTATATACTATGATTTCTCTAGCTCTTATAACAGTCCTAACACAGATAGTATTATTTCCACTTGACTGATGACAATCATGAGTCATAGGCTGATTTAAATTGTTGTTGCTCCATCTCTTAGTCGTGCCCAACTCTTTGCGACCCCATGGACTGCAGCATGCCAGGTCTCCCTGTCCTTCACCATGTCTTGTAACTTGCTCAAACTCATGTTCATTAATTCAGTGATGCCATCCAACCATCTCATCCTCTGTCATCCTCTTCTTTTCCTGCCTTCAATCTTTCTTAGCATCAGGTCTTTTCTAATGAGTTGACTCTTAGCATTAGGTGGCCAAAGTATTGGAGTTTAACCATCAGCACTTCCAGTGAATATTCTGGACTGATTTCCTTTGGGATGGACTGGGTGGATCTCCTTGCAGTCCAAGAGACTGTCAAGAGTCTTCTCCAAAGCTGCAATTCAAAAGCATCCATTATCAGCACTCAGCTTTGTTTATAGTCCAACTAAAACATCCACACATGACTACTGGAAAAACCATAGCTTTAACTATACAGACCTTTGTTGGCAAAGTAATGTCTCTGCTTTTTAATATGCTGTCTAGGTTGGCATAGCTTTTCTTCCAAGGAGCAAGAGTCTTTTAATTTCATGATGACAGTCACTGTCTGCAATGATTTTGGAGCCCGAGAAAATGAAGCCTGTCACTGTTTCTGTTATTTCCCCACCTACTTGCCATGAAGTGATGGGACCAGATGACATGATCTTAGCTTTTTGAATGTTGAGTTTTAAGCCAGCTTTTTCACTCTCCTCCTTCACCTTCATCAAGAGGCTCTTTAGTTCTTCTTTGCTTTCTGTCATAAGGATGGTATCATCTGCATATGTGAGGTTTTAATATTTCACCTGTCAATCTGATTTAAGTAAACTGATCAATTTCACATGTCTAGTAAGAGAAGGCCAAGCTTTGAACTCAAGTGAGTAATGAAAGTAAATTTTAATACTCCTTAAATTCAGCTAATCAGGTATGTTGGAGTGGGGGAAAGGGAGTGTGAGAGAAGCAAAAGGGAAATTGACATTATTTTATTTATACTTATAGACCTGAATATTAGTTTTCATCAAGATACTAGAGTTTATAATGTTTCTGATTTCATTTTTAAAAAGTGATTGATAGATTTAAGCAATGTGCTGTAATAAACATAATTATAATCTGCCAACTATGTGTTGCATTTTAAAACACTTAAGTTACCAATTGACTTAAAAGTAGCTGAATCTCAAGGCATCCAGACACAATGCATATTACAAACTTTGCTGCCATAGAATCAATCACAGTACTTAATAAAATCAGCCAAAACTGTTTTTATAAAATCAGAAAACAAAAGGAAAATACATCATTGAAGAATATTTTAACAAATTGAGATTTTTGGTAGTATATCTAAATAGTTTAAATATCATACTTTCTGCTTATGCCTTTTGAAAGCAGTGTCATGACCTTTTCCTCTAAGAATTTTGAAAAAGCAATTCAATATTTTCCTATTTTCATTTTAGATAAGTCATCACTATCAAAGTTTGACTCTCTTCTGCCTTTTGAAATTTAGTGACAGACCTGTCAAATTATAGATCACTAATCCCTACCTGGAAGTAATGTCTTTCTATTCTTGGAGTGAGCCACATCAGCTCAGTTCAGTCACTAAGTCATGTCCGACTCTTTGTGACCCCTTGAACTGCAGCACGCCAGGCCTCCCTGTCCATCACCAACTCCTGGAGTTCGCTCAAACTCATGTCCAATGAGTCAGTGATGCTATCCAGCCATCTCATCTTCTGTCATCCCCTTCTCCTCCTGCCCCCAATCCCTCCAGCATCAGAGTCTTTTCCAATGAGTCAACTCTTCATATGAGGTAGCCAAAATATTAGAGTTTCAGCTTTAGTATCATTCCTTCCAAAGAACACCCAGGGCTGATCTCTTTTAGAATTGACTGGTTGGACCTCCTTGCAGTCCAAGGGACTCTGAAGAATCTTCTCCAACACCACAGTTCAAAAGCATCAGTTCTTTGGCACTTAGCTTTCTTCATAGTCCAACTCTCACATCCATACATGACCACTGGAAAAACCATAGCCTTGACTAGATGGAACTTTGTTGGCAAAGTAACGTCTCTGCGTTTGAATATGCTTTCTAGGTTGGTCATAACTTTCCTTCCAAGGAGTTAGTGTCCTTTAATTTCATGGCTTCAATCACTATCTGCAGTGATTTTGGAGCCCCCCAAAATAAAGTCTGACACTGTTTCCACTGTTTCCCCATCTATTTCCCATGAAGTGATGGGACCAGATGCCATGATCTTGGTGTTCTGAATGTTGAGTTTTAAGCCAACGTTTTCCCTCTCCTCTTTCACTTTCATCAAGAGGCTTTTTAGTTCCTCTTCACTTTCTGCCATAAGGGTGGTGTCATCTGCATATCTGAGGTTATTGATATTTCTCCTGTCAATCTTGATTCCAGCTTGTGCTTCTTCCAGCCCAGCGTTTCTCATTATGTACTCTGCATAGAAGTTAAATAAGCAGGGTGACAATATACAGCCTTGATGTAGTCCTTTTCCTGTTTGGAACCAGTCTGTTGTTCCATGTACGGTTGTAACTGTTGCTTCCTCACCTGCATATGGGTTAGGAAGGTGACCTCAAGAGGCAGGTCAGGTGGTCTGGTATTCCCATCTCTTTCAAAATTTTCCACAGTTTATTGTGATCCACACGGTTAAAGTCTTTGGCACCGTCAATGAAGCAGAAATAAATGTTTTTTTTTTTTAACTGTCTTGCTTTTTCGATGATCCAGCAGATGTTGGCAATGTGATATTTGGTTCCTCTGCCTTTTGTAAAACAAGCTTGAACATCTGGGAGTTCACAGTTCACATATTGCTGAAGCCTGGCTTGGAAAACTGTGAGCATTATTTTACTAGCGTGTGAGATGAGTGCAATTGTGCAGTAGTTTGAGCCACATGCTGCTGCTGCTAAATCGCTTCAGTGGTGTCCGACTCTGTGCGACCCCATAGACAGCAACGTACCAGGCTCCCCCATCCCTGGGATTCTCCAGGCAAGAACACTGGAGTGGGCTACCATTTCCTTCTCCAATGCATGAAAGTGAAAAGTGAAAGTGAAAGGGAAGTCGTGTCCGACTCTTCGCGACACCATGGACTGCAGCCCACTAGGCTCCTCCATCCAGGACATTTTCCAGGCAAGAGTACTGGAGTGGGGTGCCATCGCCTTCTCCATTGAGCCACATAACTCTCTCTAATTATGGGAATTAGCAAAAACAAAACAAAACAAGAGAGAGATATAAGGTAGATAACGAGACACTCATATATATGTATAATTTTGGTTTATAAGCAACCCTACTACTCAATGATTAAATATATTAAAACTGGAAGTATATTTTCCTTAGAAAACAGGTTTTTGGCTTCTCTACTTTTTATTAAATTTCTATACAAAAAAAAAAAAGAAAAGAAAAGCAGATAGTACTAATTCTCTTGATAAATGACAGGGGGAACCCTGAAATGCATTTTCTTTCCCAATTGAAAGATCCATTCAAGTTTCTATCACTAAGGGATGACCTATGTGAAAACATCTATGTGATGTTTATTTAAATTGAAACATAAGCATCATGATTTCAATGCTGAGTCAGTCTTTCTAAAAATTATTTGTTTAGTTTTATATTTTTCTCATTACCTATCTTTATTTAATAAATAAGCAAAACCCCCATGTCCTTTCTGTGGTAAATATTATACAAATACATCTATTTCATATATATATAATATAATTGTATATAATACTATAATATATGATTATATAAATGATATATATACACATATAACTCATTACATAAATTATATATATATATTATTTATTATTCTAATGTGATTGGATCTCTGTCAACTCTAAATTTTTCCTTTCTCACTTTGATTGTGTTATTTGCTCCATAGTGTCACACTCCTTTGTGTCCCCATAGACTCTAGCCTGCCAGGCTCCTCTGCATATGGGATTCTCCAGGAAAGAATACTGGAGTGGGTTGCCATTTCCTTCTCCATGGGATCTTCCTGACCCAGGGATAGAACTCAAGTCTGCATTGCAGGCAGATTTTTTACCATCTAAGCCACCAAGGAAGCCCTAATTTAAGTATTGGTTGGGCATTTGTGTTTATGTAGAGCAGAGTTTTCCAACTTTATTTTGGGCCAGATAATTCTTTGCTGGGGGTGGGGTGTGTCTTATGCAGTGTAATATGTTTAGCAGCACTGCTATCCTCTACCACTAGATATCAGTAGCAGCCCTGAACCAGTTCTGATAACCAAAAATGTATCCAGACATTGTCAAATGTTGCATGAGAGGTAAAATCTCCCCTAATTAAGAACCATTGTTCAAGAGATAGAGGACCATAGTAGTACCATGTCTGTTATACTTTGGGAGCTCTTTAAGCTCTCACTGATGTTTTCTGCAACATAAAGTTTACAGGAGCTCTCAGCAGACTTCCTGAGAGATGATGACATGCTGTTGTATGCCAGTAAATACATCACTTTGAAATTCCAATTTATCATTGCTAATATAAAAAAGGGCATATTGTTATAACCACATCTTAGTGCCAAGAGGTTTTATTTTTGATGTTGTTGTTGACTAATTTGTTGTTGTTTGGTCTCTCAGTCATGTCCAACTCTTTGTGACCCATGGACTGCAACAGGCTAGGCTTTCCTGTCCTTCACCATCTCATCCCCTGGAGTTTGCTCAAACTCACGTCCATTGAGTCAGTGATGCCATTCAACCATCTCACCCTCTGTCACCTTCTTCTCCTCATGCCCTAAGTTTTTCCCAGCATCAGGGTCTTTTCCAATGAGTCCACTCTTCACATCAGGTGGCCAAAGTTTCGGAGCTTCAGCCTCAACATCAGTCCTTCCAATGAATATTCAGGGTTGATTTCCGTTAGGATTGACTGATCTCCTTGCTGCCCAAGGGACTCTCAAGTGTCTTCTGCAACACCACAGTTTGAAAGCATCAATTCTTTGATGCTCAGCATTCGTTAATGGTTCAACTCTCACATCCATTTACCTGACTACTGGAAAATAGGCAAACATATCATCTGTGAACATAGTCAATTTTATTTCTTCCTCTCCAATCTATGTCCTATTTCTCTAGTTTTATTGCACTAGTTAGAACTTCCAGTACAATGTTTAAAAGTAACACTGAGAGGTGTTATCCTCTTTGTCTTTCCTGATCTTATGGGACAATATCCAGTTTTTTATCATTAAGTATGCAGGAAGATTTTTTATTTGTCCTTTATCAAGTTGAAGAAGTTGGTCTCTAGTCCTGTCTAGTAGAGAAGTTGTTCTCTAGTCCTAGTTTGTTGAGAGATTTTATCATAAATGGGTTTTGGATTTTTTCAAGTGTTTTTTTGCGTATGATCATATGGTTTTTTTTTTTTTTTTTTGCCTGCTGGTATTGTGAATTGCATTAATTGATTTTTCAAGTGTTGCACTAGCTTTGCATAACTGCATTAAATCTTATTTAGCCTTGGCATATAATTCATTTACTATGCTATTAGCTTTAAATTGCTAATATTTCTTCTAGCATCTACCTTCATGTGAGATATTGATCTGCAGTTTTTCTGTTTTGTAATATCGAATTTTGGTATTTGGGTAACAGTGGCCTCATAAATTGAGTTAAGAACTGTCCCCCCACTTCTATTTCTTGGAAGATATTTTAGAGAATTGTACTTAAATATTTGGTAGTATTCACCAGTGAATTCATATGGGCCTTTTAAAAAGGTTATAAATTATTGATTTGGTTTTTTAAATAGATAAAGGCCTAATCAAATAACCTATTTGTCTTTGTGTGAGTTTTTGTTCCTTTTAGAAATTATCAACTCTGTGGGCAAAGAGTTCATAATATTTTTATTATCATTTTGATGTGCACGACTCAGTAGGTATGACCAGTTTTTTATTTCTAATATTGATAATTTATGTCTACTCTATTTTTTTTTTCCTTTCTTGGTTAGCCTGGCTAGAGAGTTGTCAATTTTATTTGTATTTTCAAAGAACCAGCTTTTAGTTTTATTGATTTTTCTCTATTGCTTTCTTGGTTTGAATTTCATTAATTTCTCCTCTTCCTTTTATTATTTCTTTGTAATCTTTTTAGGCTTAAATTGCTTCTCTTTCACTAGTGTCTTCTTAGGCAGAATCTAAGACAATTGATTTTATATCTTTCTTCATTTCTAATACATAAATATTTATCTGTTACTTGTCTATATCCTACAAATTATGATAATTTTTAATTTTCAGTTGACTGAAAATATTTTAAAAACTTCTCATGAGCCTTCTTTGATTGATTTGTTATTTAGTCATATTTTGTTTACTCTATAAATACTCAGAGGAATGTTGGTTATGTTTCTGTGATTTCTATTTTTTTTAATTTGTGAGATGAGTTTTATGGCCCCAAATTCTATAGTTGAGAATAATCTATGGAGTTTAAAGAATAATGTATTATCTGCTGTTTAGTTAAGAAGGTTTAGATGGTACTCTTCTATCAACCATATCCTTAGTGATTTTCTGCCTAATAGATCTATCTTTACCAAAAGAGGGATGTTAAGTCTTTAACTATAAGCATGGATTTATTTTTCCTTGCAGATTTAGACTTACATATTTTGAAAGTTGCAGGATATAAAATCAACACACAGAAATCCCTTGCATTCCTATACACGAATAATGAGAAAGTAGAAAAAGAAATTAAGGAAACAATTCCATTCACCATTGCAACGAAAAGAATAAAATACTTAGGAATATATCTACCTAAAGAAACTAAAGACCTATATATAGAAAACTATAAAACACTGATGAAAGAAATCAAAGAGGACACTAATAGATGGAGAAATATACCATGTTCATGGATTGGAAGAATCAATATAGTGAAAATGAGTATACTACCCAAAGCAATTTACAAATTCAATGCAATCCCTATCAAGCTACCAGCCACATTTTTCACAGAACTAGAACAAATAATTTCAAGATTTGTATGGAAATACAAAAAACCTCGAATAGCCACAGCAATCTTGAGAAAGAAGAATGGAACTGGAGGAATCAACTTGCCTGACTTCAGGCTCTACTACAAAGCCACAGTCATCAAGACAGTATGGTACTGGCACAAAGACAGACATATAGATCAATGGAACAAAATAGAAAGCCCAGAGATAAATCCACACACATATGGACACCTTATCTTTGACAAAGGAGGCAAGAATATACAATGGAGTAAAGACAATCTCTTTAACAAGTGGTGCTGGGAAAACTGGTCAACCACTTGTAAAAGAATGAAACTAGATCACTTTCTAACACCGCACACAAAAATAAACTCAAAATGGATTAAAGATCTAAACATAAGACCAGATACTATAAAACTCCTAGAGGAGAACATAGGCAAAACACTCTCAGACATAAATCACAGCAGGATCCTCTATGATCCACCTCCCAGAATTCTGGAAATAAAAGCAAAAATAAACAAATGGGATCTAATTAAAATTAAAAGCTTCTGCACAACAAAGGAAAATATAAGCAAGGTGAAAAGACAGCCTTCTGAATGGGAGAAAATAATAGCAAATGAAGCAACGGACAAACAACTAATCTCAAAAATATACAAGCAACTTATGCAGCTCAACTCCAGAAAAACAAACGACCCAATCAAAAAATGGGCCAAAGAACTAAATAGACATTTCTCCAAAGAAGACATACGGATGGCTAACAAACACATGAAAAGATGCTCAACATCACTCATTATTAGAGAAATGCAAATCAAAACTACAATGAGGTACCACTTCACACCAGTCAGAATGGCTGCGATCCAAAAATCTGCAAGCAATAAATGCTGGAGAGGGTGTGGAGAAAAGGGAACCCTCCTACACTGTTGGTGGGAATGCAAACTAGTACAGCCACTATGGAGAACAGTGTGGAGATTCCTTAAGAAATTGCAAATAGAACTACCTTATGACCCAGCAATCCCACTTCTGGGCATACACACCGAGGAAACCAGAATTGAAAGAGACACATGTACCCCAATGTTCATCGCAGCACTGTTTATAATAGCCAGGACATGGAAACAACCTAGATGTCCATCAGCAGATGAATGGATAAGAAAGCTGTGGTACATATACACAATGGAGTATTACTCAGCCGTTAAAAAGAATTCATTTGAATCAGTTCTGATGAGATGGATGAAACTGGAGCCGATTATACAGAGTGAAGTAAGCCAGAAAGAAAAACACCAATACAGTATACTAACACATATATATGGAATTTAGGAAGATGGCAATGACGACCCTGTATGCAAGACAGGGAAAGAGACACAGATGTGTATAACGGACTTTTGGACTCAGAGGGAGAGGGAGAGGGTGGGATGATTTGGGAGAATGACATTCTAACATGTATACTATCATGTGAATTGAATCGCCAGTCTATGTCTGACGCAGGATACAGCATGCTTGGGGCTGGTGCATGGGGATGACCCAGAAAGATGTTATGGGGAGGGAGGTGGGAGGGGGGTTCATGTTTGGGAATGCCTGTAAGAATTAAAGATTTTAAAATTTAAAAAATAATAAACAAAAAGAAAAAAAAGAAAAAAAAAGAAAAAAAAAAAGAAAAAAAAAAGAAACTATTGTTAGGTGCATACGCATTAAGAGTGTTATATTTTCTTGGAGAATTGACCTTCTTACCATTATGTAATTGCTCTCTTTATCCTTAATAATTTTTCCCTATATTGCTTTTGAGACATAGAAGCAAAGAAGTTTGCTTTTTTAAGAAATTAATATAGCTACTCCAGTATCTTTTTGATTAGTGTTAGTAATTATGTTGCTTTCTGTCCCATTACTTTTATCTTAGTCTTTAGCTTTAAAATGAATTTCTTTTAGACAACTTTTTTTCTTTTAAATCAGTTTTGTCAATTTTTCTCTTTTAATTGATATTTTTAGGCTATTCACAATTAAAGTGGTTATTGGGACAGTTGATTTATTTTCCCATCAAACTGCTTTCTATTTGTTCTCAACTTTTATCTTGCTTTTATGCAATTTCCTTTTAATGAAGAATTTTATACACGTCCATTTTTTTCTCCTCTGAGTATAAGTTACACTTATTTTCAAATTATTTTTTGGTGGGCTCCATAGAACTTGCAATATAAGTTTATAGGTAATTTAAGTCTTCTTTCAAATAATGCCATAGTGCTTTATGGATAGTGCAAGTACGTTATAACATGATATTACTAATTTTTTCTTTCTGTCCCTTACAGCAGTGATTTCATCCATTTTACCTATAGGTATGCCACAATTACTCTATATATTTGTTGCTATTATTATATTGAACAAATAAGTATCTGTTAGATCAACTAAGACTAAAGAAGTTTAGTCTTAAATGTTTAACTTCTTTCAGTCCTTTTCTGATGCTCTTCTCTTTATCTGAGTTTCTGAGCTATGTCACTTTCCATCACGCTTGAAAATCATTTTTAGCACTTCTTGAAGGGCAAGTCTACTGCTAATGAATTCTGTTTTTATTTATCTAATAAAGCATCTTTTCCTCTTTTAAAATATGGTAATATCACTGCATATAGAATTCCTTTCAGATTGATGTTTTTATCTTTTGTTGAATACTTTGAATTTTTCACTTCAATATCTTCTTGCTTACATGGTTTCTAACAAGAACTTGATGGAATTCTTATTTATCTGTAGGTAAGATGTTTTACTTCTCTGTTTGCTTCCAAGATTTTTATTTATCTTTGATTTTCTACAATCCCCATATGAAACACCTGGTTTTATTTATTCATCATGTTTTGTGTTCTCTGAGCTAGCTTTCTGGTTTGTGGTTTGCAATTAATTTTGAAAAATTTTCTTCAAATATTTTTTCAGCGCTAATACCTCTTTCTTCTCCTTGTGGTATTCCTGATACATGTAATTACACATTTTGAAATTGTTCTGCAGTGCATGGGTTGTTTTTCATTTTTTCTTCTCTTTGTATTCCAGTTTAGGAGGTTTATATTCGCCTGTCTTCAAGTTCACTGATATTTCCTTTGTTAGCTCATCAGAAGTCTCCCTCCATTTCTGTCAAACTGCTTTTGATTTCTAGTATTTTCTTTTGATTCATTCTTTGAGTTTCCATTTGTCAGCTTATTTTACCCATCTCTTCTGTTATATTGCCTACTTTTTTTTTCACTTAGCCTGTTATAGTTACTTAAATTGCAAATGTCATAGATCAAAAATCTGTTATATCTGGATCTAGTTTTAATTATTTTTTTTCCTTAGACTTTATCCTTTTTTCTTGCATTAGGAGTTTTTTTTTTTTTTGAAAGCCAAGCATGATTTATCAGGTAATAGGAACTGAGGTAGGTTTTATTGAGAGGTTCTGTGTTAATTTTGCTAGAAGTTGGACTGTGTTTAATGTTTGCTGTAGCTTTAGGTGTCAGAACCTTTGATTTCATCTGTTATCTTTGTTGTATGTTCATTTTTAAATTCCTCTGCATTTTTGAGTTCCCCTAGACAGTCCTTCCCTAATACAGTCTGAACTTTGTTGACTCTTTTTAACTATAATCCAGTGTTATTACATGGAATCCTTACTGCTATGGTGGTAAGATGTGGAGGAAAGAGATACACTCTATAGTCTTCTGAGTGTCTCATTCTTTTAGTGATTCTGTCTGGCCAATTATCTCACAAATATTTATCAACTTTTAATTTTTCTCCCTTAGGTGAAGCAGAAGGCTAGAGAAAGGCTGTAGTTAGGTTCCCTTTCTTCATGTCGTGTCAGTTTCTGGTAGAGTTTTTCTCCTACTGGATCATCCTTTCTTATGAAGAACACTCTGGGCATATATCAGAATAGTTTTCTTTCTTCATCTTTGCCATAAACACAAGAGATTCCTTGCTTCTGCATCATGTGAACCTGGCTGGGTTCCTGGATATTATAACATAAAAATGTGAGGGATCTCTAACAACAAGGAAAATTAGGAGTTTCTTATTCTCATAATAGTCTATGCTCTGCATCCAGCAATTTTTAAAATCTATTATTTAAGCATTTCTACCAGTATATGGCTTGAGTGACTTCTAATCCTGGTAAATTGATGTAGACTGTGCTTCTCTGTACTTGTCACTGCAGATTTTGGACTGGGCTCTATTCTGTGACCTCAGTTCTCAGACAAGCCTAATTAATGTCATTGATTTTCAATTTGTTCAGCTCTTGCCAGCTGTAAGAGGGGAGTGATGACTTCCAAAGACTTTACATGTTAGAACTAAAACCAAAAGTCAATACTACTTGTTTTTGAAAAAAAAAAATCTATATTCTGCTGAAGCATGTAGTATGATATTATGATTTAATATTACTCTAAAATAGAATTCTCCCTTCAAAGAGAACAAAAGTGCAGCTGGGTCTGTGTAAATCTAATTCCTAGTCTGCAAAAACCTTTGGTCAACAATTGCTCAAAAGCAATTATGACAGAATGCCTATGTAATAAGTTACCCAAAGTTTGCATATATTTTTAGACTGAATTTAGATTTGATGTCTAATATCACTGAAAAATTGTTAACAGTGCCTACACTTAACTAGATCATTCATTAATTATGTTACATGATTGTTTCTTGTTAATAAGCATATCAAAATTTCAAACACATTCAAATTTCTATTTTAAATGAAAATAAGTGACTAACTTGAGTTTTGAAGACAACACATAGAATTATTTGTTAATAACATATAATAATTTGTTACTAATATACAAATGCCTGTGTGTAATCTGATCATTATGCTTATTCATCCAATTAGTTGGAAACCTTAAGCAAGCGTCACTTCAGACATCCATTTTTTTCTTAATTTTTTATTATGAAATAATTAATGCATATTTATTGGTTTTTATAAGTGTATCTCTAAAATCACTATGCCTATAAACATTATAGGACATTTTATAAACTTATACCATTGTTTTATCAGAGAAAGAATTCAGCTTGATGCATTTTCATTATATAATTGACATATACAATTTACTTGGCTTCCTCAAGTTAATTACTGGTATAAGGTAGATGTGTCTATATATAAAGTGTTTTTCTGGCCTCACTTGCCTCATGGAGCAGACTGGGTATAGCACAGTATAAACTTCTGATTTATAATATATTGAAATTCTCCTGGTGCTTTTATGTAAGCTGTCTTGAAATAGAGTTTTTTTTACTCTTTTTGCACAAATACAATAATAAACAAAAAATAATAATATTCATTTCAGTATTGTCTTTAATAAAGTCTTGAAAATTTAATTTCAAAGTTAAGATAGATCATGACAGTAAGCATAAGAAAGGAGATATTTTATTTGTGATATCCATTTGAATGAAATCCAAAATAATAAAATGACTAATGTAACAAAATTTTTTAAATAAGCACAAAAATCTAATTTATTATAGTATGAAAGGCACTATACTAAATAATTCCAGATTGATGGAAGAGAAGAAGCCCACACAGGAGATTTACAGTACCTCTGTGTTTTGATTAAGATGAAATCAGGGGAAAATGGAGAGAAAGAACAAGAGAGATTTGTATCCAACACACATAAGACGTATGTGAGATATACATATATTTACCTTCCTCTTATAGTAAAATGATCATAAATATCATATGAAATAAGTAAGCTGGCACATGGCTATGATATCATAAGCTTAGCACTATGGTCTATGAATTACAGAATTCTAGTAGGATTATAGTTTCAGTATCAGTGCAAGAGATTAAATGAAAGAATGCTCATGTAGTCCATCATCATAGATTACATGAGAAACTGAGTAAGTGTCCTTTTTTATACACTGTGTGGCTCAGTGGTAAAAAACCTGCCTGCCAGTGATGGAGACACAGGCTCTATCCTTTGGTTGAAATTATTTCCTGGGAAGGGAATCACAATCTGCTCCAGTATTCTTGTCTAGGAAATCCCATGGAGAGAGGAGCCTGGTGGACTATAGTCCATGGACTCCCAAAGAATCAGACACAACTTAACCACCAAGCATGAGCACATGATAAATTTACTATTAAATTAACATTATTTTGGTCAATTGAATTAAATGAATTCAAGAAATATTTACTGAGTGTCATCTATATTCTGGGTTGCATTTTGCACTTATGGTGCTTATATTTTAGTGGGAGAGAGCTAGGGAAACACAAAAATACACAAATTCATTTTGAGTTGGTAAACATAAAAATACACAAATTTATTTCAATGTTTTAAGAGAAATATAAAAGATAATGAATTGAAGATTTGGGTTTCTTCTAAATTCCTATTCAGTCCCTCTTACAGAAAAGGAAAACATGATATACATGTGTTAAAGGCAGGGTATTTTTGCATCAGTGCCATAATGTTCCTCTCTTTTAGGACTGCAACAATTTTAGGGTGCTTTCTTCTTTGTGAGTTATAACCTTTTATAATAAACTGCTGCTGCTGCTAAGTCACATCAGTTGTGTCCGACTCAGTGTGACTCCATAGATGGCAGCCCACTAGGCTCTCCCATCCCTGGGATTCTCCAGGCAAGAACACTGGAGTGGGTTGCCATTTCCTTCTCAAATGCATGAAAGTGAAAAGTGAAAGTGAAGTCGCTCAGTTGTGTCCGACTCTTCACGACCCCATGGACTGAAGCCTACCAGGCTCCTCCGTCTATGGGATTTTCCAGGCAAGAGTACTGAAGTAGGGTGCCATTGCCTTCCCATATAATAAACTAGTTATCTAGTAAGTAAAAGGTTTTTCTGAGTTCTGGGAGACATTTTAACAAGTTAATTGAGTTAATCCTTAGGACTTCCAATCTATAGCCAGTGGGTCAGAAGCACAGGTGACAACTTGGTTTAGGGCTTGGCATTTGAACTGTGTTTGTAGAGTGAGCAGCCTTGCAAGACCAAGCCCTTAACCTGTGAGATCTGACAGTATCTCCACATAGACAGTGTCACCATTGTGTTGATTTGTAAGATATCCAGCTTGTTGATGTCATAGAACTTCTTGGTATGTGGGGAAATTCCTTAGTTCTTGGAATATTTTACCAAGAAGGAAAACACACACACAAAGTCCACTATAATGAGAACACAGAGTGAAGAATTTGAAAAAACAAAAAAGTAAAATATTTTGAGTATTATTTATGTAATACCTTTCACATTGATTTTAAAATTGTGAAAAATTAGTCTTTAAGAGATTAATAGACAGGGATTTTCCAGGGCTGTTTCCCTGATCCTAGTCGATTGCTTTTTTCTCCACAACAGGTTCTTATTGCATGTGGTATTTTTCCTCTCAATCTCTATGTGAGCGACATGTGCTGCTTTTATGTTGCTGTCACTGCTTCTCCTTTATCCATACGATTTTGTTTTCTTTTATCCATTATGCCTCATTCTTCAGAAAGAAAAGCTGGAATATTCTAGCAGTTCTTGGATCACTAAGAACTAAATGGATGTTAAGGAAAAAGAAAATCATTTATGTAATCATCTCCAGAGAGAAGAGATGATGATGGTTAAATCTGTATGAACAACAGCCACAATTTTATTTCATCTTTTCTATTCCTTGCTGCTGCTATAAACCTGTGTAGGCCTGTTAGTAAAAACACTTCTTCTAGGCAAAGATATGTAAGGATAGTAAAGTAAGAGCTAGCTCCAGGAAATTAATTAACCTTATTTATAAAAGAAATTGGTTTTATAAATGGAAGAATACCCAAACATTCTATTGTTATTCTAACTTCATTCATTTATATATAATACTAAAATTCATTAAATTATACTAATAATCATAAACCATTAGCCCTTTCTGACATTTTCTTTAACTGTGCTTTTTAGTTTTTTCCTCATTTATCTGTAAGACTATACCAATATTCAAGGTTAGCTTTAAAAAGTAATAACATTGTGTTTCATTGCAAGAGCTTTTCCACTCCAGGGTAATTTTAAACAATACTACTCTCTATAGCTTGATTCATCTAAATAAGATATGCTGTTATGATGGAGGTAGTCAATTATCTTTTCAGAAATTTAATCGCATTTCTCCAAGATTATATAAAAAGTCTCCTGAATCCATTATGAAGACTTAAGCATTTCTTATACTCGAACAACTTCAGAATGAATGATTTAGTCATGTTTGATATTCATTTATGTGACAGTATAACAGCAAGTCTAAAATTTGAATACATTTAAGGCAACCTAAAGCCTAAGGCTCTGTAAGTTTTATGTCATTACTACATAGTACAAATACTGAAGTAAATTTTGCAGAAAGATTTAAGCTGAGAAAGACTTAATAATCATGTGGTTGAATGATTTCCAGTCATTTATCCAATTTCTTTATGACGTTTTGTTACCTATGGACACCAAGACATTGAATGTACCTTAGAGGTCACCTAATGGTCTTACTTGGTGGTTCAGACAGTAAGGAATCTGGCTGCAATGAAGAAGACCCAGGTTTAATCCCTGGGTGAGGAAGATGCTCTGGAGAATGGCTGCCCCACTCCAGTATTCTTGCCTGGAGAATTCCATGTACAGAGGAGCCTGGCAGGCTATAGTCCATGGGGTCACAAAGAGTTGGAAATGACTTACTGACTAACATGCTTTCAATGCAAAAATACTACATCTATCTATCTATCTATCTATCTATCTATCTATCTATCTATCTATAAGAGGGAAACATTCAGCTGCTGTTTGAAAAAGATTCAGTAACAAAGAACTCTGTCTCAGTGTGGTCTATTCCATTGTTCTAGTTTGCAGAAAATTATTCAATCTTTATCTCATTTCTTTATGAGTTCAGGTTAAATGTAAGCCAGAGAGTTCTTTCGGTTGAAAGGGATGAAAACCTCCATTTCTTTAAAAATATTTAATTTAGTGAAAATTGCTGTTAGATTAAATGAAAGCTGAAATGCAACATTTTATATAAATATCCTAATGGCTGTAGAGCTCAATTATCTTATTTCATAAACTTTTAAAGTGTTTGACATGCTTATACACGTCCACACCTAGTAAGAAGTAAGCTTTGTTAAGATGAAATACAGATGTCAATAGGGAGTTCATGGAAATAAAATGTCTCCATTATCAAATAAGTTTGGGAAATACACAATCTTTTGTTAATGTACCCTATACCCAATGATTCATAAGACACATTCACATATAAAAGACTTTGAGAATTTATATGGACCTGAAACCTATCTAAAATTTGTTTAACTGATGTTTTCAAAATGTACCAAAAATGCTTTTAAAGATATAAATAATTATTAGCAGCTGGATGTAGACTCATGAAATTTGGGAAGTAATGTTTATTTGGTTACTTTATCTGCCCACTGTAGGCACCAGTAGGTTCACTCCAGTTGTCAAATGGACTATTTCAGATCTTTTCTAATACAACATGGGGACAGATTATTCAAAATAGAAATTCATAAAAATTAAACAAAATCAGTTGAGAATGATTGCTTCCGCATGGTAGAATATATAGTTCTCTGTTTTGTTAACATAGCATTGAGACAAGTTACCTAGAATATGATGAAATTAAAGATAAGCCTCACCAAGGAATTTATGATATTCATAGCTAGCTATAACTAAAGGAATTATATCAGTTCTATCTAGTCTATTTTCATTATTTCTTTTGATAATGTTTGGCTAACAATGTGCAAACGAGTGTCCCACACAAGCTCTGCTGCTACTTTTGACTTCATAAATTTATCCAATTAGAGGAAAATGCACTTCATTTTTGTAAATGTAATAATCTGTGCTCCATTTATCTATTTCAGTTCAGTTCAGTTCAGTCGCTCAGTCGTGTCCGACTTTTTGCGACCCCATGAATTGCAGCACGCCAGGCCTCCCTGTCCATCACCAACTCCCGGAGTTCACTCAGACTTGCGTCCATCGAGTCAGTGATGCCATCCAGCCATCTCATCCTCGGTTGTCCCCTTCTCCTCCTTCCACAAATCCCTCTGAGCATCAGAGTCTTTTCCAATGAGTCAACTCTTCACATGAGGTGGCCAAATACTGGAGTTTCAGCTTCACCATCATTCCCTCCAAAGAAATCCCAGGGCTGATCTCCTTCAGAATGGACTGGTTGGATCTCCTTGCAGTCCAAGGGACTCTCAAGAGTCTTCTCCAACACTACAGTTCAAAAGCATTAATTCTTCAGTGCTCAGCTTTCTTCACAGTCCAACTCTCACATCCATACATGACCACTGGAAAAAACATAGCCTTGACTAGATGGACCTTTGTTGGCAAAGTAATGTCTCTGCTTTTCAATATGCTATCTAAGTTGGTCATAACTTTTCTTCCAAGGAGTAAGCGTCTTTTAATTCCATGGCTGCAGTCACCATCTGTAGTGATTTTGGAGCCCCCCCAAAATAAAGTCTGACACTGTTTCCACTGTTTCCCCATCTATTCCCCATGAAGCGATGGGACCAGATGCCATGATCTTCGTTTTCTGAATGTTGAGCTTTAAGCCAAAGGTTTTACTCTCCACTTTCACTTTCATCAAGAGGCTTTTTAGTTCCTCTTCATTTTCTGTGATAAGGGTGGCATCATCTGCATATCTGAGGTTATTGATATTTCTCCCGGCAATCTTGATTCCAGCTTGTGCTTCTTCCAGCCCAGCTTTTCTCATGTTATATGTTGCATATAAGTTAAATAAACAGGGTGACAATATACAGCCTTGACGGACTCCTTTTCCTGTTTGGAACCAGTCTGTTGTTCCATGTCCACTTCTAACTCTTGCTTCCCCTACATACAGATTTCTTAAGAGGCAGGTCAGGTGGTTAGGTATTCCCATCTCTCTCAGAATTTTCCACAGTTTATTGTGATCCACACAGTCAAAGGCTTTGGCATAGTCAATAAAGCAGAAATAGATATTTTTCTGGAACTCTCTTGCTTTTTCCATGATCCAGCAGATGTTGGCAATTTGATCTCTGGTTCCTCTGCCTTTTCTAAAACCAGCTTGAACATCAGGAAGTTCACAGTTTGCATATTGTTGAAGTCTGACTTGGAGAATTTTGAGCATTACTTTACTAGCATGTGAGATGAGTGCAATTGTGTGGTAGTCTGAGCATTCTTTGGCATTGCCTTTCTTTAGGACTGGAATGAAAACTGACCTTTTCCAGTCCTGTGGCCACTGCTGAGTTTTCCAAATTTGCTGGCATATTGAGTGCAACACTTTCACAGCATCATCTTTCAGAATTTGAAATAGCTCAACTGGAATTCCATCACCTCCACTAGCTTTGTTTGTGGTGATGCTTTCTAAGGCCCACTTGACTTCACAATCCATGATATCTGGCTCTAGGTGAGTGATCACGTCATCGTGATTATCTTGGTCATGAAGATCTTTTTTGTATAGTTCTTCTGTGTATTCTTGCCACCTCTTCTTAATATCTTCTGCTTCTGTTAGGTTCATACCATATCTTTCCTTTATCGAGCCCATCTTTGCATGAAATGTTCCCTTGGTGTCTCTAGTTTTCTTGAAGAGATCTCTAGTCTTTCCCTCTCTGTTGTTTTCCTCTATTTCTTTGCATTGATCAATGAAGAAGGCTTTCTTATCTCTTCTTGCTATTCTTTGGAACTCTGCATTCAGATGCATATATCTTTCCTTTTCTCATTTGCTTTTTCCTTCTCTTCTTTTCACAGCTATTTGTAAGGCCTCCTCAGACAGCCATTTTGCTTTTTTGCATTTATCTATTTACTTTTGTGAATTCTCCCATTTCTCTATCCTCCCTGGATTGTAAACTCCTTTATTATTTTAAACTAAAGAATTATAAGATTTTTCTTTTTCATAAAATGTGTAATAAATTACTGGGAAATATTCTGACAATTTTTTTATTCTTTTAGTTTGCATACAGTATATGGTAATTACATTTCAAATATAAATATAGATTATTTATAATCCAGAAACATATCCCCATTATTTGCTTAATAATGCAATTTTCAACTATATTTTAGAATTTCTGCTACCCTTTTCTGAACACATTTTCTGTCTCACTCAGAGATGGCTAATATACATTTGGTTTTTATAATTCACATGCATTTCTTTGTAATTTGCTGTATATGTATAGATCCCTAAGAATCCTGCAAAATTGTATATTTCATATAGAAATAAGTTATACTGGATGCTTTTTCTTCAACTGCTGTTAGTATAATACATTTGTGAGATTTATTCACAATTGCAAATTGTGAGTTCTCGTTCATTTGCTTTTACTACTATGTATTAATAGTTGTATGTATATACCAAAATGTACTTAACTATTCCTTTTCATAAAACAGGAAGTTTTACTAAGTTTTTCACTTTTTCCTTTTTTCATTTGTGTGTGTGTGTGTATATATATATATATATATAGTTATTTACAAACATGCTGCTTTAATATCTTGTGTGTATCTCTTTGTGTACATGTGTCAGAGTTTTCATAAAGTAAAATTATAAGATTGTGACATATGTATTCAAATGGACAACATATGTTCAAAATGGCAAAATTATTATGAAATTATTTTCTATGTAATGTATTTTATATTCCAAATCTAAAACCTGTCTTTGCCTACAAAAGAAAGTATTTATAGCAGTCTTTTAACTCACTCCTCCCATACTTGGGAGAATGAATGATCTTGACCAGAGTACCTTGAAAAATGCCTATGACTACAACCAGAATTCCTCAAGAAACAATTAAATAAAGCATATTAGACAATTGTATTAACAGATTATAATCTATATTTTTATTGTCAATACAAAATAATTATGAATATGTGGGTTATATATAGTGTCATTACTTATCTGTGTAACTGAGGAAGAACAAAACCAAGGAGCCTCCAAACTAAAATAACTTCCCTTGAAAAAACTTTTCACATACATTATTTAAACTAGTCTGTTAATCCAAAACCTAATATGCTGCTGCTGCTGCTGCTAAGTCACTTCAGTTGTGTCCGACTCTGTGTGACCCCACAGATGGCAGCCCACCAGGCTCCCCTGTCCCTGGGATTCTCCAGGCAAGAACACTGGAGCGGGTTGCCATTTCCTTCTCCAGTACATGAAAGTAAAAATGAAAGTGAAGTCACTCAGTCGTGTCTCATGCTCAGCGACCCCATGGACTGCAGTCTTCCAGGCTCCTCCATCCATAGGATTTTCCAGGCAAGAGTACTAGAGTGGGATGCCATTGCCTTCTCCGAAACCTAATATAACATAATGCAAAAGAATAGGGGCATTTTTGGAAGTTGCTTCTGAAAGATTCAGGTTCCTTCAAAAAAGGTTTTTTATGTGCTTGGTTCTTGTCTGTTGAGTTCTTAGTAAATTAGATATTGAACAAAATCTATGATTTGTGTGCATCTGGTATGACTATTTAGTCTTTGCTGTGAACATAAGATCTAAATCTGTTTTTTTTTTTTTTTTTTTTTTTTTACTATTTAGGTTGTCTTCTGATCATTATGGCTTATACTTTCCTATGCATTATGTAATTTTTATTGTGAAATCATAATTGGCTACCACTTATGTGTGATAAACCTAGAAAATCTGAATAGTCATATATTTTAATGAAATTCAATCCATAATTTAAAACTGTGCAAGTACAAATAAAATACAGACCTAGATGGATTCTGTTATAGATTGAATAATTTTGCCCCCAAAATTCGTATATTGAAATCCTAACACCTAAGTAATGGTGAGGCCTTTGGAAGGCAATTAGGCCATGAGGGTAAAGGCCTCATGAATAGAATTAGTGCCCTTGTAAATGATACCCCAGAGAACTCTTCCAGTTCTTCCACCATATGAGGGCGCAATGAGAGATATATGTAGAAAAAGACAAAATTTTGAAAAATGAAGAGCATCAGTGAGTCACAGACAGCTTAAACTGATCTAATATATATGTAACTAGAGGAGAAGAGGGAGAGAGGAACAACAACAAAAATGTTTAAAGAAACAATGCTGAAATATTTTGAAAAGTGGTAAAAACAATAAACCCACAAATAAGTTCAACGAACCCAAGCACAAGAAAAAAGATTTTAACTACACAAAGCATATCTTAATCAAATTCCTTAAAACCCAATGATAAAGACAAGCAGCTAGGGAATAAGGGCATCTTATACACAAAGGGCTTCCATGGTGGCTCAGCTGGTAAAGAATCCACCTGCAATGCAGGAGACCTTGGTTCAGTGCCTGGGTTAGGAAGATCCCCTGGAGAAGGGAATTGCTACCCACTCCAGTGTTCTGGCCTAGAGGATTCCATGGACTGCAGTCATGGGGTTGCAAATTGTCAGACATGACTGAGCCACGTTCACTTTCATACACGGAAAGCAAAGATAAAGATGGCAGTAAATTTCTTGTCAAAACAATGCAAGTCAGAAAGCGTGTTTAAAATACTGAAAAAGCTATCAACAAAAATATCTTTCATCCCTGTGTATGCCCAGAAGTGGGATTGCTGGGTCATAAGGCAGTTCTATTTCCAGTTTTCTAAGGAATCTCCATACTGTTCTCCATAGTGGCTGTACTAGTTTGCATTCCCATCAACAATGTAAGAGGGTTCCATTTTCTCCACACCCTCTCCAGCATTTATTGCTTGTAGACTTTTGGATCGCAGCCGTTCTGACTGGCGTGAAATGATACCTCATTGTGGTTTTGATTTGCATTTCTCTCATAATGAGTGATGTTGAGCATCTTTTCATGTGTTTGTTAGCCATCTGTATGTCTTCTTTGGAGAAGTGTCTATTTAGTTCTTTGGCCCATTTTTTGATTGGGTCATTTATTTTTCTGCAGAGGGTGGGATGATTTGGGAGAATGGCATTGAAACATGTATAATATCATATATGAAATGAGTCGCCAGCCCAGGTTCAATGCATGATACTGGATGCTTGGGGCTGGCGCACTGGGATGACCCGGAGGGATGGTATGGGGAGGGAGGAAGGAGGGAGGTTCCGGATGGGGAACACGTGTATACCTGTGGCAGATACATGTTGATGTATGGCAAAACCAATATAATATTTAAAGTAATTAACCTCCAATTAAAATAAATAAATTTATATTAAAACAAACAAACAAAAAAAACCCACCAAAAATATATTTCAAAATAAACGATAAATACAGAATTTTTCAGACATACAAAATACTGAAATAATCATCACTAGCAGATCTGCTTGACAAGAAATGTTAAGGAAAGTCCTGGAGACAGAAGGAATATGACACCAGATGGAAAATATAGTTTTTATTTCTAGGTATATTGACTAAAATGAAATACATATATGTTCCTGTGGTGGTCCTAGGAATTCATCAACATCCTAAATGATATTTTAAAAGGTTGATTCATTCTGCTGTGAAGTCCTGTGGGCTTTGACAAATGTATAGTGCAATTTATCCCGTGGTACAGTACCATACAAAATAGTCTCATCATCCTAAGAAATTGTCTGTGCTTTACCTATTTGCCATACCCAGCCTGCACCCCTGACAACCACTGATTACTTTATCAGCTCCATAATTTTTTCCAGAATTTAATATAATACTAATCGAATAGTATATAGCCTTCTTAGACTGATATCTTTCTTTTAAAAATATGAATTTTAGATGCCTGATGATGTTGCCTGGATTGATAGCTAATTCCTTTTCATTGTTAAATTGTAACATACTATATGGATATACCAAGTTTGTTTCAATCACTGACCTGTTGAAGGACATCTTGCTTGATTGGTGATTATTAATAAAGCTGAATTCATATTCAGGTTTTAGTGTGGATAAAAGTTAATTAATTACTAAGGAGTACAATTGCTAGATCTTATAAGATTATTCTTAGGTGAATCAGTTCAGTTCAGTCACTCAGTGCTGTCTGACTCTTTGCTACCTTGTGAGCTGCAGCACACCAGGCCTCCCTGTCCATCACCAGCTCCTGGAGTTTACTCAAACTCATGTCCATTGATTCGGTGATGCTATCCAAACATCTCATCTTGTTGTCCCCTTCTTATCCCATCTTCAATCTTTTCCGGCATCAGGGTTTTTTCCAATGAGTCATTTCTTCACATCAGGTGGCCAAAATATTCAAGTTTCAGCTTTAGCATCAGGCCTTCCAATAAACATTCAGGACTAATCAGTTCCTTTAGGATGGACTGGATTGATCTCCTTGCAGTCCAAGGGACTCTTAAGTCTTCTAAAACACAACAATTCAAAAGCATAAATTCTCTTGGGCTCGCTCAGCTTTCTTTATTGTCCAACTCTCACATCCATACATGACTACTGGAAAAACCATAGCTTTGACTAGATGGACCTTTGTTGGCAAAGTAATATCTCTGCTTTTTAATATGCTGTCTAGGTTGGTCATAGCTTTTGTTCCAAGGAGCAAGCATCTTTTAATTTCATGGCTGCAGTCACCATGCGCAGTGATTTTGGAGCCCCAAAACATCAAGTCTACCACTGTTTCCACTCTTTCCCCATCTATTTGCCATTAATTGATGGGACCAGCTGCCATGATAGTAGTTTTCTGAATGCAGAGTTTTAGCCAACTTTTTCATTCTCCTCTTTCACTTTCATCAAGAGGCTCTCTAGATCTTCTTTGTTTCCTACCGTAAGGGTAGTGTCATCTGCACATCTGAGGTTATTGATATTTCTCCCGGCAATCTTGATTCCAGCCTGTGCTTCATCCAGCCCAGCATTTCTCATGATGTGCTCTGCATATAAGTTAAATCAGCAGGGTGACAATATATACAGCCTTGGTGTACTCCTTTTCCTATTTGGAACCAGGCTGTTGTTCCATGTCCAGTTCTAACTGTTGCTTCCTGACCTGCATAGAGGTTTCTCAAGATGTAGACCAGGTGGCCTGGTATGTCTATCTCTTTCAGAATTTTCCACACTGTTTTGTGATTCACACAGTCAAAGGCTTTGGCATATTCAGTAAAGCAGAAGTAGATGTTTTTCTGGAACTCTCTTGTTTTTTTGATGATCCAATGGAAGTTGGCAATTTGATCTCTGGTTCCTGTGCCATTTCTAAATCCCACCTGAATATCTGGAAGTTCCCAGTTCAAGTATTGCTAACGCTTGGCTTAGAGAATTTTGAGCATTACTTTGCTACCATGTGCTGCTGCTGCTGCTGCTAAGTCGCTTCAGTCATGTCCGACTGTGTGCGACCCCATAGACAGCAGCCCACCAGGCTCCCCCATCCCTGGGATTCTCCAGGCAAGAAAACTGGAGTGGGTTGCCATTTCCTTCTCCAGTGCATGAAAGTGAAAAGTGGAAGGGAAGTCGCTCAGTCATGTCCGACTCTAGCGACCCCATGGACTGCAGCCTACCAGGCTCCTCTGTCAATGGGATTTTCCAGGCAAAAGTACTGGAGTGGGGTGCCATTTCCTTCTCCATTGCTAGCATGTGAGATGAGTGCAATTGAGTGGTAACTTGAATATTCTTTGGCATTGCTGTTCCTTGAGATTGGAATGAAAACTGACCTTTCCAGTCCTATTGCCTCTGCTGAGTTTTCCAAATTTGCTGGCATATTGAGTGCAGCACTTTCACAGCATCATCTTTTATGATTTGAAATAGCTTAATTGGAATTCCATCACCTAAGCTAGCTTTGTTTGTAGGGTGAATAAGCAGTGCAAAACTACCTTTCAAAGTGGATATAACATTTTCATTCTCATCAACAATGAATGACAGTTCCTATTGCTTCAGGTTCTCACCACCAATTGATTTTGTCAACATTGGGATTTTAGCTATTGTCATAGATGTGTATTGGTATGTCATTGTTGTTTTGATTTAAATTTCTCTAAAGACAAATGATGTTGACCATCTTTTCCTGTGTTTATTTGCCACTTGCATAGTTTCTTAGATGAAGTATCTATCTTTTGCCCAATTTTTAATTAAGTCGGTTTCTTATTATTGATTTTAAAGAGCCCCTTGTATATTTTGAGTATGATTACTTTTATTGGATACATGGTTTACAAACATTTCTCCCAGTCTGTGGCTTGTCTTTTGACTCTCTTAATAGTGTCTTACACAGAGCTGCTGCTGCTGCTAAGTCGCTTCAGTCATGTCTGACTCTGTGCGACCCCATAGACAGCAGCCCACCAGGCTCCCCTGTCTCTGGGATTCTCCAGGCAAGAACACTGGAGTGGTTTGCCATTTCCTTCTCCAATGCATGGGAAAGTGAAAAGAGAAAGTGAAGTCACTCAGTCGTGTCCGACTCTTAGTGACCCCATGGACTGCAGCCTACCAGGCTTCTCTGTCCATGGGATTTTCCAGGCAAGAGTACTGGAGTGGGGTGCCATTGCCTTCTTCAGTTACACAGAGCAAGCATTGCTAATTTTAATGAACCCCAACTTGTCAATTTTTATTTCATAGATGGTGCTTTCTGTGTTATAACTAAAAACTCATACCCAAACAGACTGTTACACAAATTCTCTTTCTTATATTCTTCTTGAAATTTTATAGATTTTCATTTTACACTTTAGTGTAAGATACGAGTTTTATCTTTTTCCATATGGACTTTCATTTTCCTCAATATCTTTTCTTGAAAAGACTATTGCCTTTTTTGTATGTATTTTATACTTCAATGAATTTCTTAAAAAAAAAAGTTGAAACCATAAGTGAAAGTTAATTAATTTGACATTTCCAAGTTTGCGTTTAATGAAGTGCATCACAAACATCTTGGAAAAAATTAATAAGAAGATGGTGGAATGAAGACATTTATATTGTCTAAAACTTATGAGGAATTAATATCTGTAACATATTAGAAAACAGAGGATTGTAACATGCAAACTGTGAAACACTATATGCAGCAATTCATGGAAGTGAAATCTCAAAATATTAAATATAATTTTAAATAAATAATTGATATAGTAAAGGAAGTGATAATTAAAATTGCCAATGTGTTAAGCCTGAAAATGTCAGAAATCTGAATGATGCCAAATGTGTAGAGATTCAGTGTTACAATATCACCAAGTCTTGCAAGTTGCATCAGGTTCTGGGACAAGCTCTGGCAACTATCAAGTGACATTGATTGTGTGCCTTTCTCATCTAGGGTTTAACTTTACTCCTGGGTATTATTCAATAGAAATTAACACAATACGATAAAGAGGCACATGTGAGGATGTTCAGTGTCCTATTATTTGTACTTTCAGTAAGTCAAAGGGAAATCTGTGGGGGAAAATATAGTGATTTCAAACCTTAAAGTATTTTGCAGAGATTTGAAACAGCTAATTGTGTGTTATTCTAGCTGTGCACAAAGCAATACACATAGTCTTTAATGAAACCAACAAGGAAAAGAATGACATGCATAACAGTGTCATATATATATAAGTTCAAGCTTATACTCAAAATACAACGTATATTTTGGAAGAACACATATGAGTCAAAAGATATACATAAAACTAAGATCACTGTGATGGTGACTGCAGCCATGAAATTAAAAGATGCTTGATCCTTTGAAGAAAAGCTATGATGAACCTAGATAGTGTATTAAAAACTGGAAACATCATTTGCCAACAAAGGTCTGTATAGTTCAAGCTTCCCTGGTGGCTCAGATGATAAAGAATCCACCTGCAATACAGGAGACTCAGGCTTGATCCCTGGGTCAGAAAGATCTCCTGGAGAAGGTAATGGCAACCCATTCTACTATTCTTGCCTGGAGAATTCAATGGAAGGACGAGCTTGGCAGTCTACAGTACACGGAGTCACAAAAAGTCAGACAGGACTGTGGTTTTTTCAGTAGTCATGTATGGATGTAAGAAGTGGACCATGAAGAAGACTGAGTGCCAAAGAATTGATGCTTTTGAACTGTGGTGTTGAATAAGACTCTTGAGAGTCCCTTGGACAGCAAAGAGATCAAACCAGTCAATCCTAAAAAAAAAAAAAAAAAAAATCAACCCTGAATATTCTTTGGAAGAACTGATACTGAAGCTGAAGCTCCAGTACATTGGCCACCTGATATGAAGAGTCAACTTCTTGGAAAAGACTCTGATGCTGGGGAAGATTGAGAGCAGAAGTAGAAGGAATTGGCAGAGGATGAGATGGTTAGATGGCATCATCAACACAATGGACATGAGTTTGAACAAACTCCTGGAGATATTGAAGGACCAGGAAGCCTGGTATACTGCAGTATATGAGGTTGCAAAGAATCAGAAACAACTTGATGGCTGAACAGCAACAACATGGCAACTCTATTTTTGGTCTTTGAAGAACCTCCATTGTCTTCTCCATAGTGACTGCAGCGATTTATGTTCCCACTAACAGTGTAGGATGATACCCTTTTCTTAGGGTGAAAATATTATTTTTAAAAACTTATTAAATAGTTACAACACACAAGGTTTTCTCATGTGCTTTAGAAAGCCATATAAATTAGAATTAAGTTAAGATGAGCAAGGGATGAAAACAACAGTTCTTTTGATACTTTTAATCCCATTCTCTCTTTGTTTCACTCTCTCAGTTCTCTTCTTCCTCTGTTAAATTTTTTCCACATGCTTATACTAATTCCCAGCAAGGTTTTCTCAATTTCAACAGTATTGATATTATGGGCCAGGTAATTTTTTGTTGTAGGTGAATACCCTGTACATTATAGGATATTTGTCAGGATCTCTAGCCTCTATTCACCAGATGGCAATACATATCCTTGTTTATTTTGCCCCCAGCTTTGGAAACTAAAAGTGCCTCTGCTGCTAAGTCACTTCAGTTGTGTCTGACTCTGTGCCACCCCATAGACGGCAGCCCACCAGGCTCCACCGTCCCTGGGATTCTCCAGGCAAGAACACTGGAATGGGTTGCCATTTCCTTCTCCAAAAAGTGCCTCTATTCATAGTCATATATCTCATGGATGGCCAAATCAACCTGGTTGAGAACTTCTGCTAGACTGTCATCCATCTTTTGAGTTAGTGTTTAATTCTCTCAGTTATACATTCAACATATATCATATCAAATGTCAATAAATATTTCAACACACTTAATCTTTTCCTAGATTATTTATACTCTTCAGATATTTATCCTATTTTAAGTTATCACTACCCTCTAGAAATGGAAGATTCTGCCCTCTATCCCCATATCTTGGAGAAAATATATTTAAAAAGATTCTTCTGACCCTTTACAACACTTTCCAATCAGTTTTATTCCTCTTTTATTTAAAAAAGTCCTCCAATTAAGGATCAAATTATCTCATTATACTGTTATCTTTATGTATTCTAATAGCTACTGATTTAAATCACTTCAATTTATTGAGAGGTGTGGCACCTGCCTCTTTATTTCAACCCCAGATCACTATAAAGGAGCATCAAAGACACAGATTGTATCTAACCAAGAACCAAAACTACAGCAACCAAATTCCAGAGATCACTGTTTCGTCATACCACTGCATCCATTCATTCACTTTGTTCTGTGAACTCTCTTCCTTTTATTTCTTTAAACCTGTCTTCTACATCCTCATACTTCATCATTTCAAACTCTCTTACTAAATACTTTCAACAGCATAATCCCTAATCTTTGTCCCTAGTCTTATCCACTATTTTGTCCCTTTACTTTATCCAGTTCTCTTCTGTCAGTGTAATATTTATGGTTAGATTTAACTACAGTGCTTGAAAAGTTTTCTATTACGTCCCATTACCTTTATTTATTTTTTTACTTTATTTTACTTTACAATACTGTATTGGTTTCGCCATACATCAACATGAATCCACCACGGGTGTATACTTGTTCTTAATTCTGAACCCCCATACCATCTCTCTGGGTCATTCCATTGCACCAACCCCAAGCATCCTGTATCCTTCATCGAACCTAGACTGGTGATTCATTTCTTATATGATATTATTCATGTTTCAATGCCATTCTCCCAAATCATCCTACCCTCTCCCTCTCCCACAGAGTCCAAAAGACTGTTCTATACATCTGTGTCTCTTTTGCTGTCTCGCATACAGAGTTATCATTACCATCTTTCTAAATTTCATATATATGCGTTAGTTTACTGTATTGGTGTTTTTCTTTCTGGCTTACTTCACTCCGTATAATCGGTTCCAGTTTCATCCACCTCATTAGAACTGATTCAAATGTATTCTTTTTTAATGGCTGAGTAATACTCCATTGTGTATATGTACCACTGCTTTCTTATCCATTCATTTGCTGATGGATATCTAGGTTGCTTCCATGTCCTGGCTATTATAAACAGTGCTGTGAGGAACATTGGGGTACATGCGTCTCTTTCAATTCTGGTTTCCTAGGTGTGTATGCCCAGCAGTGGGATTGCTGGGTCATAAGGCAGTTCTATTTCCAGTTTTTTAATGAATATCCACACTGTTCTCCATAGTGGCTGTACTAGTTTGCATTCCCACCAACAGTGTAAGAGGGTTCCCTTTTCTCCACACCCTCTCCAGCATCTATTGCTTGTAGACTTTTGGATCACAGCCATTCTGACTGGCGTGAAATGGTACCTCATTGTGGTTTTGATTTGCATTTCTCTGATAATGAGTGATGTTGAGCATCTTTTCATGTGTTTGTTAGCCATCTGTATTTCTTCTTCCCATTACCTTTAAAAATGAGACTCAGCCACCTTAAGATGGCCATTTGAAGGCTTTTTGATTTGGTTTTTGTGTGAGTTTATCTTCTATATATGATCTCCTTACATATAAAACTCAGCATTACAATTTTTCCTGAGGTTTTTCCTGATATTTATTTATGCTATAATAATATGGCTTTGTTGCATAAAATAAAACCTCAAACTTTAGTAACTTACAACTATAAACATTTATTTCTCACATATAAATGTGTGAGTTGACTTAGCCTCTTTTTTAGGCTGTAGTTTCTGAGGTCTAGGTTTTCTCTGCCTCCTTCTTCTTTCAACCAGTTTATTCTATCGTGGACAGCCTATGAAAGTGATTAAAAATATATGATGCCTTTTAGCATGAGCAATATTGTTTCATCCCATATGTGATTAGTCAAAACAAGTCAAATGGTCAAGCTCAGAGCCAAGGATTGGAGAAGTATCTACTGACCAAGATGACGCAGCAAGTGTATAGAAAAAGGAAGAGTGAATAATTGGACAAGAAAAAAAGCTATTCATTTTTCTATCTCTGTGGGCTTTCCTATGACTCAGATGAAAAGAATCCATCTGCAATGCAGGTGACCTGGGTTCAATCACTAGGTTGGGAAGATCCCCTGGACAAGGGAATTGCAGCCCATTCTAGTATTCTTGCATAGAGAATCCCATGGACAGAGGAGCCTGGTAGGCTACAGTCCATAGGGCCACAGAGAGAAGAACATGACTTAATGACTAATAATTTCCTTATAACTCCGTACTTCGGTCTCAGTAATCACCCATCACTACCTTTACAATATGGTAAAATGCTAATCACTATTCAACATGGAGTTAAATATTATAATCTCTGAAGCTTTCCATTTTCAAACAGGCAGATTAAATCCCATCCCCCCCCCCCTTTTTTTGCTGCCATAATACTTTATACATTCTTTTTTTTTTTTTTTTTTTTTTTTACAGATCGCTTATTAAATTGTTAGTGCAGAAAGACAGTTTTTATCCACATATCTGACTCCTTCACTGAGTTTTCAGGAAACCCTTTATGTTACAGGATAGATATTCCCTTTGTCACTGGGCCTGTGGTATATACCAAACAAAAGCTGTTGAAAGATTAGATAAATTTAACTCCATTCATTTCATGGAAAATAGACGGGGAAACAATGGAAACAGTGACATACTTTGTTTCATCAGGCTCCAAAATCACTGCAGATGGGGACTGCAGCATTGAAATTAAAAGACGCTTGCTCCTTGGAAGAAAAGCTATGACCAAACTAAATAACATATTAAAAAGCAGAAAAATTACTTGGTTGACAAAGGTACATCTAGTAAAAGCTATGGTTTTCCCAGTAGTCATGTGTGAATGTGGAAGTTGTACTATAAAGAAGACTGAGCACTGAAGAGTTGATGCTTTTGAACTGGGCCGTGGGAGAAGACTCTTGAGAGTCCCCTGGACTACAAGGAGACCCAGCCAGCCAATCCTAAAGGAAATCAGTCCTGAATATTCACTGGAGCAACTGATGCTGAAGTTGAAGCTCCAATACTTTGGCCATCTGATGTGAAGAACTGACTCATTGGAAAAGACCCTGTTGCTGGGTAATATTGAAGGTGGGGGGAAAAGAGGATAACAGAAGATGAGATGGTTGGATGGCATCACTGACTTAATGAACATATGAGTTTGAGCAAGCTCCTGGAGTTGGTGATTCACAGGGAAGCCTGGCATGCTGCAGTCCATAGGGTCACAAAGAGTCAGATATGAGTGAGCAACTGAACTGAACTCCTGAATGGATAAGATCTCTAGTCTTATCTATGAGTTATAAAAATCATTGTGGATAAGAAAATAATAGGGAAAATAGAGAGGAACTATTTTTTTTCTCCTATAAGACCCAAATTGATTGCATTGTTAAGACTCTTAAGAATATATAGTGACTATAGACTTATTTTCAAACTCATAAACCAATCTCTAAGAAGAGGACATATTGTACAATTGCAAAGAGAGGTTTGTCTTGTGGAAGCTGCTCATAAATGAATAAGATACTGGACATAAGACATGTTAAACACAGAAAAGAGATAATAGCTGGAGCCTATGCTAAAACTATATCTCTATCTTCATTACTTAATACCAATTTCAATTCTTATTACTAATCTTTAATTTTTATTTAATCTGCAAAATAAAGTTAGAAAATAATCAAAATCAGGGGAACGTCTAAATAATGTTTAGAAATTCTAGTCCATGTGTGTTAAAATAAAATAAAAATCTGCATCTACATTGGTTTCCTTTGGAAAAATAGTTATATCTAGGTTACAAGAAATAAAAATAAAATTTAGATATGTGGTGCAATTACATTTATCACTGAAATAATCAACTAGCCCTGGAACTAAATGAGTACTAGTTAGATTCATGGGTGGAAAAGGGGAAAAAAAATTACTGAATTAGTATACTATATAAAAACATATATTGATATTTTAACTTTTATTTTTAGACATAACTTAGTTTTGTGTGTAAGCTCTACACTCAAAAGTAATTTAAAAATAGCCACACTTCCAGAAATTCTTATTAGCACTACCAGTATTAAGGAGTATATGAGATATTTTAAATGTGTTTATTATTTTACTTCTTTCTGTTATATAACTTTTTCTAAAATAAGGCAACAAACTTTCTGTTTTCAAGTTTTAAGTAATAAAATCATATTTCCATCATATAAGCTCTTTTACTTGAATATTGAATCAGTGACTATGACTAAATAGATTACAGTCAGGCTACAAATCTATCAGTAAGTAAAATCAATATGAACCACAAAGTTACTAGATTTATGATTCAAACCAATTTTAGAGGTGCACAGATGGCTAGTTACTATTGTAAAGTATTATACTTACTCATTATAAGATGAATATATTACAATTAGTTATTGATTTAGTCATACTTTCATAGGTTATTTTCTTTGTTAAAAATGAGATCTGTTATGATCATTCTCTCTTCCCAAAACCCATATATTATAATCTTCAGCATATTGTTCCCTAGATAAATTTTAGAATAAAAGTGGAGCAAAGAATTTTTCAGAATCAAATGCTGAATAAAATTTGCAACTCATCAAAGCTATTAAAAAATTCTATTTCCTAAGGCAAATAAAGGTTTGATACAAACAAGTAGAATGTCATTATATGCAATTCTGAGGTTGGACATTTGCTATAGTATTTACTTTTACAATCATCATCCTGCTTCCTAGGGCAAAATTTTCTAATTAAGTGAGAATTGAATCCAACATGTTGTACATTATAATATAAATAAGAGAAAAAGAGACACATATGTTGATAGACTATTACATTGACCAGTATCTTAAGGTTTTGCTGAACCTCACATACAATGGTTTTCTATGAAGTGAAAGATATTGCTTGAAAGTAACTATGTAGTTTTATACATATCTTAGTTCAAATTTATTATGATTGAACAGCTTGAGAGAAGAAAATGCTCTTGTAATAGAATAATTGACACTGGCTATTTCTTCCTGATGCATATGATTTCTATAATGATACTTCTTAATCTGTGTAGCAAAATGGCTGTCTGGGGAGGCCTTACAAATAGCTGTGAAAAGAAGAGAAGTGAAAAGCAAAGGAGAAAAGGAAAGATATACACATCTGAATGCAGAGTTCCAAAGAATAGCAAGGAGAGATAAGAAAGCCTTCCTCAGTGATCAATGCAAAGAAATAGAGGAAAACAACAGGATGGGAAACTCTAGAGATCTCTTCAAGAAAATTAGAGATACCAAGGGAATATTTCATGCAAAGATGGGCTCGATAAAGGAAAGAAATGGTATGAACCTAACAGAAGCAGAAGATATTAAGAAGAGGTGGCAAGAATACACAGAAGAACTATACAAAAAAGATCTTCACGACCCAGATAATCATGATGGCATGATCACTCACCTAGAGCCAGATATCCTGGAATGTGAAGTCAAGTGAGCCTTAGAAAGCATTACTACGAACAAAGCTAGTGGAAGTGATAGAATTTCAGTTGAGCTGTTTCAAATTCTAAAAGATGATGCTGTGAAAATGCTGCACTCAATATGCCAGCAAATTTGGAAAACTCAGCAGTGGCCACAGGACTGGAAAAGGTCAGTTTTCATTCCAATCCCAAAGAAAGGCAATGCCAAAGAATGCTCAGACTACCACACAATTGCACTCATCTCACACGCTAGTAAAGTAATACTCAAAACTCTCCAAGCCAGCCATCAGCAGTACGTGAACCGTGAACTTCCTGATGTTCAAGCTGGTTTTAGAAAAGGCAGAGGGACCAGAGATCAAATTACCAACATCTGCTTGATCATGGAAAAGCAAGAGAGTTCCAGAAAAACATCTACTTCTGCTCTATTGACTATGCCAAAGCCTTTGACTGTGTGGATCACAATAAACTGTGGAAAATTCTGAAAGAGATGGGAATACCAAACCACCTGACCTGCCTCTTGAGAAATCTGTATGCAGGTCAGGAAGCAGCAGTTAGAACTGGACATGGAACAACAGACTGGTTCCAAATAGGAAAAGGAGTACGTCAAGGCTGCATGTTGTCACCCTGCTTATTTAACTTCTATGCAGAGTACATCATGAGAAATGTTGGACTGGAAGAAACACAAGCTGCAATCAAGATTGCCGGAGGAAATATCAATAACCTCAGATATGCAGATGATACCACCCTTATGGCAGAAAGTGAAGAAGAACTAAAAAGCCTCTTGATGAAAGTGAAAGAGGAGAGTAAAAAAGTTGGCTTAAAGCACAACACTCAGGAAACTGAGATCATGGCATCTGGTCCCATCACTTCATGGGTAATAGATTGGGAAACAGTGGAATCGGTGTCAGACTTTATTTTTTGGGGCTCCAAAATCACTGCAGATAGTGATTGCAGCTATGAAATTAAAAGACACTTGCTCTTTGGAAGGAAAGTTATGACCAATCTAGACAGCATATTCAAAAGCAGAGACATTACTTTGCCAACAAATGTCCACCTAATCAAGGCTATGTTTTTCCAGTGGTCATGTATGGATGTGCAAGTTGGACTGTGAAAAAAGCTGAGCACTGAAGAATTAATGCTTTTGAACTGTGGTGTTGGAGAAGACTCTTGAGAGTCCCCTGGACTGCAAGGAGATCCAACCTGTCCATTCTAAAGGCGATCCGTCCTGGGTGTTCTTTGAAAGGAATGATGCTAAAGCTGAAACTCCAGTACTTTGGCCACCTCATGAGAAGAGTTGACTCATTGGAAAAGACTGTGATGCTGGGAGGAATTGCAGGCAGGAGGAGAAGGGGACGACATATTATGAGATGGCTGGATGGCATCACCGACTCGATGGATGTGAGTTTGAGTGAACTCTGGGAGTTGCTGATGGATGGGAATGCCTGGCATGCTGCAATTTATGGGGTCGCAAAGTGTTGGACACGACTGAGCGACTGAACTGAATTGAATCTGAGTAGATCATTTTTATTCAACCTTTATAAAACTATACTTGCTATATATTTAATTATATTTGTTATAAAACTAAATGAAGATGTTACACAGCATACCTGTGTAAAACATATGTAGTTCATTTGTGTGTACTACTAATACATACATGTGATCAATGCATCAAAAATTTTAAAAAATGAAAGTTTTACTGTTACACTTGCTTTAGTCTTTTGTTTGCTCTTTTCCTTGTTCCTTTCACTTTTTATAAATGTTTATGCTTATTTTTAAGTGTTTACAGTTCTTTTTTAAAATAACATATAAATATATATATAGTTTAATCTTAATATTTATAAGTATTAGTAAATGAATTAATGCAATTGTGTAGGCAATAAGTAAATATAATTTACCAAGGGGTGTATAAATTTATTTCAAAGAACAAAGTAATGTCTTCATAATAATTTAGAATCTCATCATTCCACATATTCTTAAATTATATAGAAATTAGAATTGATAGTGTGAAATTATTTAAAGGTACAGACTTTAGTAAATCCACAGTGTTCAAAGATTTGATTATTTAGGAGATCATCTGATACGGGCCCTGTTTGTAAATAAACCTGCACATTAAGAATACAAAGTAATATTGAATTATTTTGTTAGTTGGTTGTGGCTGTACTGGGTCTTTCTTGCACACATTGTTGTGTGCTTTCTCTAGTTGCAGTGAACAGGGGCTACTCTCTAGTTGTGGTAAGTGGGCTTTTCATTGTGGTAGCTTCTCTTGCTGGGGATCATCGTCTCTGAAGCATGTGGACTTTACCAGTTGTGGTTCATGGGTTTAGTTGTCCTGTGGCATGTGGAATCTTCTCAGACTAGGGATCACACTCATCTTCTGCATTGGCAGGCAGATTCTGAAAGAGATGGGAATCCCAGACCACCTGACCTGCCTCTTGAGAAATCTGTATGCAGGTCAGGAAGCAACAATTAGAACAATTAGAACTGGACATGGAACAACAGACTGGTTCCAAACAGGAAAAGGAGTACGTCAAGGCTGTATATTGTCACCCTGTTTATTTAACTTTTATGCGGAGTACATCATGAGAAACGCTAGACTGGAAGAAACACAAGCTGGAATCAATATTGCCAGGAGAAATATGAATAACCTCAGATATACAGATGACACCACTCTTCTGGCAGAAAGTGAAGAGGAACTCAAAAGCCTATTGATGAAAGTGAAAGAGGAGAGTGAAAAAGTTGGCTTTAAGCTCAACATTCAGAAAACGAAGGTCATTGCATCCGTTCCCATCACTAAATGGGAAATAGATGGGGAAACAATGGAAACAGTGGCAGACTTTATTTTTTGGGCTCCAAAATCACTGCAGATGTTGATTTGCAGCCATGAAATTAAAAGACGCTTACTCCTTGGAAAAAATGTTATGACCAACCTAGACAGTATATTCAAAAACAGAGACATTACTTTGCCGACTAAGGTCCATCTAGTCAAGGCTATGGTTTTTCCAGTGGTCATGTATGGATGTGAGAGTTGGACTGTGAAGAAGGCTGAGTGCCAAAGAATTGATGCTTTTGAACTGTGGTGTTGGAGAAGACTCTTGAGAGTCCCTTGGACTGCAAGGAGATCCAACCAGTCCATTCTGAAGGAGATCAACCCTGGTATTTCTTTGGAAGGAATGATGCTAACGGTGAAACTCCAGTACTTTGGCCACCTCATGCGAAGAGTTGACTCATTGGAAAAGACTCTGCTGCTGGAGGGATTGGGGGCAGGAGGAGAAGGGGACGACAGAGGATGGGTAGGTTGGATGGGATCACTGACTCAATGGACGTGAGTCTGAGTGAACTCCGGGAGTTGGTGATGGACAGGGAGGCCTGGCATGCTGCGATTCATGGGGTCACAAAGAGTCAGACATGACTGAGCGACTGAACTGAACTGAACTGATACATTATTATCAGCTTTCATGCTGATTGACTCAGTAGTGTCTGACTCTTGAAGACCCCATGTACTGTAGCTTGCTAGGCTCCTCTGTCAATGGAATTTTTGAGGAAAGAATACTGGAGCAGTTTGCCATTTCCTTCTCCAGGGGAGTTTCCTAACCCAGAGATTGAATCTGTGTCTCTTGTGTCTCTGTGTCTCTTGTGTCTCCTGCATTGGCAAGCAGATTCTTTACCACTTTATTTCATTAATCATGCTTTCCTTCAGTTCTGTGAACTTACTTTTATCGATTACTCTAACTTTTTCTGCTCAATCTTATATGGGATATATCTTATAATTGGCTGCTCTTTTTTCAGTGATTGGTCATGTTTTGCATGTCTTATATTTCAGTTGTTGTTGGAGACTGGGCATTTTAGTTAATGTATTGTAGCAACTCTGAGTACTAACAACTCTGCTCGGGGGTTATTATTTTTATTTGCTTACTTATTTGTTAGTTGTTAACTGAATTAATTTAGTGACATCAATTCAACTATCCCACCCACTCAATCCTCCACATCCATACCCACACACACTATTCAGCCCTAAGGTAGTTCCTCAGGAAGCTGCAGATTTGGCTATGCCAACAGTTATCCTGAGATGGAGCTGACATTGATAGAACTCTCTCTGGCCACATCCAGATATTAAGCTGTACCGTAAACATGCTAAGGAGCTTCAGCTGTGTCCCATGCTTTGTGACCCAATGGGCTGTGACCCACTAGGCTCCTCTGTCCATAGGATTGTCCAGGCAAGTATACTGGAGTGGGTTGCCATTTCCTCTCCCAGGGGATCTTCCAGATCCAGAGATCTAACCCACAGCTCCTGTGGCTCCTGCATTGCAGACAGATTCTTTACTACTGAGTCACCAAGGAAGCCCTTTAAACTACTGGTTGCCAGCTGTTTCTGTATTATTTTCAAGTGTCCTGGGGCATACATTTCTCTTCAGTTCAATTCAGTTCAGTTGTGTCCAACTCTGCGACCCCATGGACTGCAGCACACCAGTCCTCCCTGTCCATCACCAACTCCCAGAGTTTACTCAAACTCATGTCCATTGAGTCAGTGATGCCATCCAACCATCTCATCCTCTGTTGTCACCTTCTCCTCCCACCTTCAATCTTTCCCAGCATCAGGGTCTTTTCAAAGGAGTCAGTTCTTTGCATTAGGTGGCCAAGGAATTGGAGCTTCTGCCTCAGCATCAGTTGTTCCAATGAATATTCAGGACTGATTTCCTTTAGGATGGACTGGCTAGATCTCCTTGCAGTCCAAGGGACTCTCAAGAGTAGTCTCCAACACCGCAGTTCAAAAACAGCAATTCTTTGGTACTCAGCTTCCTTTATAGTCCAACTCTCACATCCATACATGACTACTGGAGAAATGATAGCTTTGAATAGATGGATCTTTGTTGACAAAGTAATGTCTCTGCTTTTTTATATGCTGTCTAGTTTGGTCACAACTTTTCTTTCAAGGAGTAAACGTCTTTTAATTTCATGGCTGCAGTCACCATATGCAATGATTTTGGAGCACCCCCCCCCTCAAAAAAAAAAGAAAGTCTGTCACTGTTTCCATTGTTTCCCCATCTATTTGCCATAAAGTGATGGGACCAGTTGCCATGATCTTAGTTTTCTGTATGCTGAGTTTTAAACCAACCTTTTCACTCTCCTTTTTCACTTTCATCAAGAGGCTATTTAGGTCTTCTTCACTTTCTGCCATAAGGGTGGTGTCATCTGCATATCTGAGGTTATTGATATTTCTCCTGGCAATATTGATTCCAGCTTGTGCTTCAAAGCTCAGTGTTTCTCATGATGTACACTGTATATAAGTTAAATATGCAGGGTGACAATATACAGCCTTGACATACCCCTTTCCACATTTGGAACTAGTCTGTTGTTCCACGTCCAGTTCTACGTGTTGCTTCCTAACCTGCATACAGATTTCTCAGGAGCAGGTCAGGTGGTCTGGTATTCCCATCTCTTTAAAATTTTCCACATTGCTCTATACACCAGTTTAGTCAGATTTTGGCTTCTTTGAAGGTTGGTTTCTTAGACCCATGTTTGATTTTTGTTCTGACTCCAGGGGGACCCCTCCTGTTGTTACTAAGTACCTTTAGACTGGAACTTCTTCACTTTGTTACAAATAAAGTCAGTTCCTTCCTGAAGAGATTAGGACCCTTTGTGTTGTATGGTCTGTTTTTTTTCCCCTAGGAAGTATATGTGAGCCAGAATTCACATATAGTTGGGGATGGGGACAATGGTAAGCTTCTCTGAATGACACCATTGCTCTAGAAGTTTAGCAGTGAAGTTGGGGGTTGCTCTCAGTTTGCTCTCACATCAAGTAATAAGCATAGAATCCAGGAAAAGGTGAATAGGGCCCCAGTATGCTCAGCATGCCACACACAAAGTAAAGCTTCTATACCACGTGTCCTACCTTTCAACTGTACTCCCCCAAGACTTAACTTCAGTTACAGATAGGAACAGGTTGAGTAATGCTGGTATTCTGCTCCTCCTCAGAAGAAAGTCATATCTGAGTGCCAGGAATAGAGCCAGTCCTGTCTTCTGGCCTGAAGTGGTCAGGAATGGTGTTTCTACCTCACTGTGTTGGGAGGAAGGTAAGAGGGAGAGCCCTTGATGCAAATAACACAGAGTCTTGCCATTCTTATCAAATTTTTATAGATTTTCTTGAACAGATATTTCTTCATGTATCGATCACTCTTAAGACTATTGCAAGAGACTTTAAGTGGTTGTATTTTTTTTTATTTTTTACAAGTTTCACTGAAAAGTAAGTCAACAGCACTTAATATTTTCATGTCATAAGTTGATCCCCCCACTACAATAATTGGAAGAAAAGTTATGACCAACCTAGATAGTATATTCAAAAGCAGAGACATTAGTTTGCCAACAAAGGTCCGTCTAGTCAAGGCTTTGGTTTTTCCTATGGTCATGTATGGATGTGAGAGTTGGACTGTGAAGAAGACTGAGCACCAAAGAATTGATGCTTTTGAACTGTGGTGTTGGAGAAGACTCTTGAGAGTCCCTTGGACTGCAAGGAGATCCAACCAGTCCATTCTGAAGGAGATCAACCCTGGGATTTCTTTGGAGGGAATGATGCTGAAGCTGAAACTCCAGTTCTTTGGCCACCTCATGTGTAGAGTTGACTCATTGGAAAAGGCTCTGATGCTGGGAGGGATTGGGGGAAAGAGGAGAAGGGGACAACAGAGGATGAGATGGCTGGATGGCATCACTGACTCGATGGACATGAGTCTGAGTGAACTCCGGGAGTTGGTAATGGACAGGGAGGCCTGGCGTGCTGTGATTCATCAAATAGCAAAGAGTTGGACACGACTGAGCGACTGAACTAAGTAACTAACTAACAATAATTTGGATATTTATTTGTAGATAGGCCTAAAGTAATATGAGGTTTGCTAGTTTGATTAGAGCCTTAAAAATTACTGTAATGAGTCATAGTTTCCCATATAGTTCTGGTGTGAATGATGTAATTTGTTAGCTTAAATATGCTTCTATGCTTTCAGTGCAAGCAGAAATATTTAAAAATGTAAATAGAGTTTAAATCTGTGATTATAAATGTAATATGCAAATTTCAAACTATTTGTGGAAATTTAAATATTCTGAATTTTTTTTTCAGAGAATGATGAGTAAGGTAGGAGAAACCAATTTAAATAAATTATCCTAAGTGACAATAGATGTGAAAATCAGTGATTTATGTATAAGTTTGATATTTTTTCTTTCTTTAACTTCAGCCAATTTTTAATCTTTAACTGAAAATTACAATATTGAAGTACAGTCACAAGAATAAATCACTTTACAATCAGATTAACTGGATTTAGGAAATATGTATTTTTGTAGATGTTAAATCTATCTGATAAGTGTCCAGAAAAAAGGCAACTCTTTTGAAGATAAAAGCAACTGAAAAAGAGTAATTTCTTAAAAATTATTCAAGAGAACAATAGGATCTGATTTTTGTGACAATTTTCTAGCTGCAAGTTTACTTTTATACATCAGTGTCTCAGGCATATTTTAGTTTGCTAACATCCATGTTCTTAACAATTCCAATATAAGAATGAAGTATAAAAATAATTTTTATAAGTTAGTTTTTCTATTGTTAAAAAGCAAAATGCAACTGAGTAAATTTGAAGATCTAATTGATGTTATTCAAATATTCGTGAGTCAGGCAACATCCCATCTAGCAAGTAGAAAGGGGCTTCAAGGAGTTCTAAAAAGTGGGAAGTTTATATAGGCAGAAAGAGGGTAGAACAGAAAGTTAATAACAGCTGATCTTTCAATAGAAACTCTTCAGGCCAAAAGGGAATGGCAGGATGTCCTTAAAGTGATGAAAGAGAAAAACCTACAACCCAGATTACTGTACCCAGCAAAGATCTCATTCAGATGTGAAGGAGAATTCAAAAACTTTACAGACAAGGAAAAGCTGAGAGAATTCAACACCACCAAACAAGCTCTTCAACAAATGCTAAAGGGTCTTCTCTTGACAGAAACACAGAAAGGATGTATAAACTCAGAGTAAAATGATGTAAAAAAAAACAGAGTAAATGGCAATGAGACCATATTTATCAATAATTACCTTAAATGTAAATGGGTTGAATGCCCCAAACAAAAGACAAAGAGTAATCAAGACCCCTGTATATGTTGTCTACAAGAGACCCACCTCAAAACAAAGGACACATATGGATTGAAAGTGAAGGTCTGGAAAAGATATTTCATGCAAACAGAGACCAAAAACAAACAAACAAACAAAAAAACGAGAGTAGCAATATTCATATCAGATAAAATAGACTTTAAAATAAAGGCTATAAAGAGACAAAGAAGGACACTACTTAAGGATCAAAGGATCAATCCAAGAAGAGGATATATAAATATATATGCACACAACATAGGAGCACCACAATATGTAGGGCAAATGCTAACAATTATGAAAGGGGAAATTAATAGTAACACAGTAGTAGTGGGAGACGTTAATAACCCACTCACACCTATGGATTGATCAACTAAACAGAAAATTTAAATTTAAAACAGAAAACACAAACTTTAAATGACACAATGGACCAGCCAGACTTAAATGACATCTATAGGTCATTTCACCCCAAAACAATGAATTTCACCTTTTTCTCAAGTGCACACGGAACCTTCTCCAGGATAGATCACATCCTGGGCCATAAATCTAGCCTTCAGTTCAGTTCAGTTGCTCAGTCGTGTTTGACTCTTTGCAACCCCATGAATTGCAGCACACCAGGCCTTCCTGTACATCACCAACTCATGGAGTTCACTCAGACTCAATCCATCGAGTCGGTGATGCCATCCAGCCATCTCATCTTCGGTTGTCCCCTTCTTCTCCTGCCCCCAGTCCCTCCCAGCATCAGAGTCTTTTCCAAAGAGTCAACTCTTCGCATGAGGTGGCCAAAGTACTGGAGCTTCAGCTCTAGCTTCATTCCCTCCAAAGAAATCCCAGGGTTGATCTCCTTCAGAATGGACTGGTTGGATCTCCTTGTAGTCAAAGGGATTCTCAAAAGTCTTCTCAAACACCACATTTCAAAGGCATCAATTCTTCAGTGCTCAGCCTTCTTCGCAGTCCAACTCTGACATCCATACATAACCACAGGAAAAACCATAGCCTTGACTAGATGGACCTTAGTCGGCAAAGTAATGTCTCTGCTTTTAAACATACTATCTAGGTTGGTCATAACTTTTCTTCCAAGGAGTAAAGTCTGACACTGTTTCCACATCTATTTCCCATGAAGTGATGGGACCAGATGCCATGATCTTCGTTTTCTAAATGTTGAGTTTTAAGCCAACTTTTTCACTCTCCTCTTTCACTTTCATCAAGAGGTTTTTGAGTTCCTCTTCACTTTCTGCCAAAAGGGTGGTGTCATTTGCATATCTGAGGTTATTGATATTTCTCCTGGCAATATTGATTCCAGCTTGTGTTTCTTCCAGTCCAGCGTTTCTCATGATGCACTCTGATTTAACTTATTTATAAGTTAAATAAGCAGGGTGACAATAGACAGCCTTCACACACTCCTTTTCCTGATTGGAACCAGTCTGTTGTTCCATGTCCAGTCTTAACTGTTGCTTCCCGACCTACATACAGATTTCTCAAGAGGCAGGTCAGGTGGTCTGGGATTCCCATCTCTTTCAGAATTTTCCACGGTTTATTGTGATCCACACAGTCAAAGGCTTTGGCATAGTCAATGAAGCAGAAATAGATGTTTTTCTGGAACTCTCTTGCTGTTTCCATGATCCAGCGGATGTTGGCAATTTGATCTCTGGTTCCTCTGCCTTTTCTAAAACTAGCTTGAACATCAGGGAGTTCGTGGTTCATGTATTGCTGAAACCTGTCTTGGAGAATTTTGAGCATTACTTTACTAGCATGTGAGATGAGTGCAATTGTGCAGTAGTTTGAGCATTCTTTGGCATTGCCTTTCTTTGGGATTGGAATGAAAAGTGACCTTTTCCAGTCCTGTGGCCACTGTTGAGGTTTTCCAAATTTGCTGGCATATTGAGTGCAGCACTTTCACAGCATCATCTTTCAGGATTTGAAACAGCTCAACTGGAATTCCGTCACTTCCGCTAGCTTTGTCTGTAGTTATGCTTTCTAAGGCCCACTTGACTTCACAATCCAGGATGTCTGGCTCTAGATTAATGATCACATCATCATGATTATCTGGGTCATGAAGATCTTTTTTGTACAGTTCTTCCGTGTGTTCTTGCCACCTCTTCATAATGTGGTCCACTGCAGAAAGGAATGGCAAGCCACTTTAGTATTCTTGCCTTGAGAAACCTACGAACAGTATGAAAAGGCAAAATGATAGGATACCAAAAGAGGAACTCCCCAGGTCAGTAGGTGCCCAATATGCTACTGGAGATCAGTGGAGAAATAACTCCAGAAAGAATGAAGGGATGGAGCCAAAGCAAAAACAATACCCAGCTGTGGATGTGACTGGTGATAGAAGCAAGGTCCAATGCTGTAAAGAGCAATATTGCATAGGTACCTGGAATGTCAGGTCCATGAATCAAGGCAAATTGGAAGTGGTCAAACAAGAGATGGCAAGAGTGAACGTCGACATTCTAGGAATCAGCGAACTAAAATGCACTGGAATGGGTGATTTTAACTCAGATGACCATTATATCTATTACTGCAGCCAGGAATCCCTCAGAAGAAATGGAGTAGCCATCATGGTCAACAAAAGTCCAAAATGCAGTACTTGGATGCAATCTCAAAAATGACAGAATGATCTCTGTTCATCTCCAAGGCAAACCATTCAATATCACAGTTATCCAAGTCTATGTCCCAACCAGTAACGCTGAAGAAACTGAAGTTGAACTGTTTTATGAAGACCTACAAGACATTTTAGAACTAACACCCAAAAGAGATGTCCTTTTCATTATAGGAGACTGGAATGCAAAAGTAGGAAGTCAAGAAACACCTGGAATAACAGGCAGACTTGGCCTTGGAATGTGGAATGAAGCAGGGCAAAGACTAATAGAGTTTTGCCAAGAAAATGCACTGGTCATAGCAAACACCCTCTTCCAACAACACAAGAAAAGACTCTACACATGGACATCACCAGATGGTCAACACCAAAATCAGATTGATTATATTCTTTGCAGCCAAAGATGGAGAAGCTCTATACAGTCAACAAAAACAAGACCAGGAGCTGACTGTGGCTCAGATCAAGAACTCCATATTACCAAATTCAGGCTCAAATTGAAGAAAGTAGGGAAAACCGCTAGACCATTCAGGTATGACCTAAATCAACTCCCTTATGATTATACAGTGGAAGTGAGAAATAGATTTAAGGGCCTAGATCTGATAGATAGAGTGCCTGATGATCTATGGAATGAGGTTTGTGACATTGTACAGGAGACAGGGATCAAGACCATCCCCATGGAAAAGAAATGCAGAAAAGCAAAGTGGCTGTCTGAGGAGGCCTTACAAATAGCTGTGAAAAGAAGAGAAGCGAAAAGCAAAGGAGAAAAGGAAAGATATAAGCATTAGAATGCAGAGTTCCAAAGAATAACAAGAAGAGATAAGAAATCCTTCTTCAGCGATCAATGCAAAGAAATAGAGCAAAACAACAGAATCGGAAAGACTAGAGATCGCTTCAAGAAAATTAGAGATACCAAGGGAACCTTTCATGCAAAGATGGGCTCGATAAAGGACAGAAATGTTATTGATCTAACAGAAGCAGAAGATAATAAGAAGTGATGGCAAGAATACATGGAAGAACTGTACAAAAAAAGATCTTCACGATCCAGATAATCATGATGATGTGATCACTAATCTAGCCTTGGTAAACCCCAAAATTGAAATTATTCCAATCATCTTTTCTAACCACAATGCCGTGAGATTAGATCTCAATTACAATAAAAAAACTATTAAAAATTCCAACATATGGGAGGCCAAACAACACGCTTCTGAATAACGAACAAATCATAGAAGAAATCAAAAAAAGAAATCAAAATATGCATAGAAATGAATGAAAATGAAAACACAACAACCCGAAACCTATGGGACACTGTAAAAGCATTGATAAGGGGAAGGTGCATAGCAAAACAGGCTTACCTTAAGAAACAACAAAAACGTCAAATAAATAACTGAACTCTACACCTAATGCAACTAGAAAGGAAGAAATGAAGAATCCCAGGGTTAGTAGAAGGAAATAAATCTTAAAATTAGAGCAGATATAAATGCAAAAGAAACAAAATAGACCATAGCAAAAATCAAAGCTAAAAGTTGATTCTTTGAGAAGATAAAAAAATTGAGAAACCGTTAGCCAGACTCCTCAAGAAACAAAGGGAGAAGTAACAAATCAGGAAAATTAGAAATGAAAATGGAGAGATCACAACAGACAACAGATATACAAAGGATCATAAGAGACTACTATCAGCAATTATATGCCAATAAAATGGAAAACTTGGAAGAAATGGACAAATTCTTAGAAAAGTACAACTTTCCAAAACTGAACCAGAAAGAACTAGAAAATCTTAACAGACCCATCACAAACACAGAAATTGAAACTGTAATCAGAAATCTTCCAGCAAACAAAAGCCCAGGACCAGATGGCTTCACAGCTGAATTATACCAAAAATTTAGAGAAGAGCTAACACCTATCCTACTCAAACTCTTCCAGAAAATTGCAGAGGAAGGTAAACTTCCAAACTCATTCTATGAGGCCACCATCACCCTAATACCAAAACCAGACAAAGATGCCACAGAAAAAGAAAACTACCGGCCAATATCACTGATGAACATAGATGCAAACATTCTTAACAAAATTCTAGCAAACAGAATCCAATAACATATTAAAAAATATCATACATTATGACCAAGTGGGCTTTATCCTAGGGATGCAAGGATTCTTCCATATCCTTAAATCAATCAATGTAATACACCACATTAACAAATTGAAAGATAAAAACCATATTATTATCTCAGTAGATGCAGAGAAAGCCTTTGACAAAATTCAACATCCCTTTATGATAAAAACCCTCCAGAAAGCAGTAATAGAAGGAACATACCTCAACATTTAAAAAAAGCTATATATGACCAACACACAGCAATCATTATCCTCAATGCTGAAAAATTGAAAGCATTTCCCCTAAAGTCAGGAACAAGACAAGAGTGCCCACTTTCACCACTACTATTCAACATAGTTTTGGAAGTTTTGGCTACAACAATCAGAGCAGAAAAAGGAATCCAGATTGGAAAAGAAGAAATAAAACTCTCACTGTTTGCAGATGACATGATCCTCTACATAGAAAACCCTAAAGACTCCACCAGAAAATTACTAGAGCTAATCAATGAATATAGTAAAGTAGCAGGATATAAAATTAACACAAGATATTATGTTCATTCCTATACACTAACAATGAGAAAACAGAAAGAGAAATTAAGGAAACAATCCTATTCACCATTGCAACAAAAAAAATAAAATACTTAGGAATATATCTACCTAAAGAAACAAAAGACCTATAGATAGAAAACTATAAAACACTGATGAAAGAAACCAAAGAGGGCACTAATAGATGGAGAAATATACCATGTTCATGGATCAGAAGAATCAATATAGTCAAAATGAGTGTACTACCCAAAGCAATCTATAGATTCCATGCAATCCCTAGGAAGCTACCAATGGTATTTTTCAGAGAACTAGAACAAATAATTTCACAATTTGTATGGAAATACAAAAAACCTCGAATAACCAAAGCAATCTTGAGAAAGAAGAATGGAACTGGAGGAATCAACCTGCCTGACTTCAGGCTCTACTACAAAGCTAGAGTCATCAAGACAGTATGGTACTGGCACAAAGACAGAAATATAGATCAATGGAACAAAATAGAAAGCCCAGAGATAAATCCACTCACCTATGGACAACTTATCTTTGACAAAGGTGGAAAGAATATACAATGGAGAAAAGACAATTGTCAGGAGCCACATTAGGCATTACTGACAAAATGGAGGCATGGCCCTAACTCCCTCTCCTTGTCCTGCAGGCATGGACCCAGGATGAAGGAGTTAGGCCTTGTGATTCTGACTTGTTTTTTCCTCTCCTCAGCTAAGTTGACTGAAAAGAATATTAAGGTGCTTATTGTTCTTGAGAGGAGCATGAGAAGGCAAAAAGCCTTCTGCAGCTGTGCTCAGAGAATAATTCATAAAGTTAATCACTGACATTCTTTCAAGTACCTTTACAAATAGTGTTCCAGGATGAGCACATAGGCCGCAGCTTGAGGCCATGGGAGGGATTGCTATCTGAAACCTATTTGTGAGGGAAATGTTTATGGCAAAAGAGTTTGCTGAATTTAGGGCTTAGGAATAATTAAAGTAATAAGAAGCTAAAGATTTAAGGAATGTTGTAATGTTAGCATATTCTACTATAGCTTATAGAGATTAGGAACTTTAGAGATATTAATAGCTAGAAGCCCTTTTTAAGAAATACTGAGCTTAGGATACTAGGGGCAAACAGGACTTAGAAATAAACTGAGGAATGTGGTAGGTAGCCCAGACATTAGCATGAGTTACAATGTATTCACAAGAATACACGAGAAGAAGTAGATAAGAAAATCACTGAGGCAGGAACTCCTTTTGAGGGGCAACAATAATTTATGGAGACAACAAATCTGGGTCAGGGGCAACTGAAAATGTCAAACCTCTGATCTAATGCTTTTGTAAAAGTATAAAAGAGAATCTTAAGCTTGAAATAAATATGCAGTCCAAGAAAATTGAGGGGCTGCATCGTTTCTTGCTGACACCACTCATCTCTTCAGGTTGATTCCCTGGCTGCTGGAGCTGGACTCTGGCAGACAATCTCTTTAACAAGTGGTGTTGGGAAAACTGGTCAACCACTTGTAAAAGAATGAAACTAGAACACTTTCTAACACCATACACAAAAATAAACTCAAAGTGGATTAAAGATCTAAACGTAAGACCAGAAACTATAGAACTCCTAGAGGAAAACATAGGCAAAACACTCTCTGACATAAATCAAAGCAGAATCCTCTATGACCCACCTCCCAGTGTATTGGAAATAAAAGCAAAAAATAAACAAATGGGACCTAATTAAAATTAAAAGCTTTTACACAACAAAGGAAACTATAACAAGTGAAAAGACAGCCTTCAGAATGGGAGAAAATAATAGCAAATGAAGCAACTGACAAAGAACTAATCTGAAAAATATACAAGCAACTCCTGCAGCTCAATTCCAGAAAAATAAATGACCCAATCAAAAGATGAGTCAAAGAACTAAACAGACATTTCTCCAAAGAAGACATACAGATGGCTAACAAACACATGAAAAGATTCTCAACATCACTCATTATTAGAGAAATGCAAATCAAAACCACAGTGAGGCACCATCTCATGCCAGTCAGAATGGCTGTTATCCAAAAATCTACAAACAATAAATGCTGGAGAGGGTGTGGAGAAAAGGGAACTCTCTTACACTGTTGGTGGGAATGCAAACTAGTACAGCCACTATGGAGAACAGTGTGGAGATTCCTTAAAAAACTGGAAATAGAACTGCCTTATGACCCAGCAATCCCACTGCTGGTCGTGCACACTGAGGAAACCAGAATTGAAAGAGACACATGTACCCCAGTGTTCATCACAGTACTGTTTATAATAGCCAGGACATGGAAGCAACCTAGATGTCCATCAGCAGATGAATGGATAAGAAAGCCATGGTACATATACACAATGGAATATTAGCCATTAAAACTAATATATTTGAATCAGTTCTAAAAGATTCGTGAAACTGGAGCCTATTATACAGAGTGAGGTAAGTATGAAAGAAAAGCACCAATGCAGTATACTAACACATATATATGGAATTTAGAAAGATGGTAATGATAACCCTTTATGCAAGACAACAAAAGAGACACAGATGTGTAGAACAGTCTTTTGGACTCTGTGGGAGAAGGCGAGGGTGGGGTGAACTGAGAGAATAGCACTGAAATGTGTATATTACCATATATGAAACAGATCACCAGTCCAGGTTTGATGCATAAGACAGGTGTTCAGGGCTGGTGCACTGGGATGACCCAGAGGGATGGAATGGGGAGGGAGGAGGGAGGGGCATTCAGGATGGCGAACACATGTACGCCCATGGCTGATTCATGTCAATGTATGGCGAAACCACTACGGTATTGTAAAGTAATTAGCCTCCAACTAAAATAAATAAATTTAAAAATATATTATTATAAAAAGGATTATTTCAGGATTATTTCAGGTTACTTTTCCTTAGGGGAAGGCAGGGGGCCTTAGGTGCCTACCTGGTGCTGATTAGGGATTTTCAGACTGACTGGTTGAAAATGTCAGTCCAGAGAGATGCTGCAGTTATGTTAGGCATTAAGTTATAGTGGGTCTTAGCACAAGTGACTCTATTTTGAGTTGGATGTTTCTTTTAAACACTATTCTAGTTAACTTTTCATTTGAGAAACAACTGGAAATATTGTATAAGAAATTAATTATAAAAATAAATAATGTGCATAGGTTTTACTATTTATATAGCATTTATACAATTTATTTAAGCTCACTGACAATCATTTGAGTGATAATATTATGACATGTTATTTATTTATTTTCCAAGAAATGTTTACTCTTATTAATACAACTAGCATTAATTGAACAAGTTTTTCTGAAAGAGGTGCTATGCCAAATTCCTGGGGGAACAGCATTTAAGAATAATATATTCCCCCTAAATGAGCTACAAGTAACTGAAAGGTATATGTATTTAATCGACCCTTGAATAATGCAGGGTTAGAGTACAGTTGAAAATCAGCATATCACTTTATGGTCCTTCCTCCCTATTCACATCTGCAGTTTCAACAAACCTCAGATCATGAGTACTGTAGCATGTATGTAGTGAAGAAAATCAAAGTATAAATGAACTTGTACAGTTAAAACTCATATTGTTCAAGGGTCAACTTTATATAAAATTTAATTAGAGGTTAAAAAAGCAATTAATGAATTAGAGTTTTACATCTAGTTCTGGTGTGAATGATGTAATTAGTTAACTTAGACATGCTTCTGTGTTTTCAATGCAGAAGAAAATATGTGAAACTATAAATAGAGCCTGAATCTCTGATTATAAATGTAAATTTGCAAAATTTAAACTGAGGAAATATAAATATCCTATAATTTGGTTTTGACAGAAGAGGATGACTAAGGTAGGACAAATCAGTTTAAACAAATTATTCTAAATGGCAATAGCTGTGAAAATCTATTGTCTTGTGTGTGTATATATATAAATAGTCTAACAACCTAACATTATAACTATCTTCTAAAAGGTAACCTATCATGTTGCTCAGAGAAAGGGAAAAATATTTAAATAAAAATTCAGATAAAACTATAGATATTCTGTTTATGGAAAATGGTACTTTGCATAATATTACACATAATTTAAAGAAATATTTTCCCACTTTGGTTCTAAACTCATTGTCATTATAGAGCTAAAGATAAATTAACTTGAATCAAATGGATGACATCTAATAACATATTTTATTTTCAAATTCTCTTAACAATAAAATTCTACTTTTCTATCAGAATCAATAAGCACATTAAAAAAAATCATTCCATTTTAAATCCAGCCCTACATTGACCATACTTTTTGAAAGTGTCACTCGTTTTGTCTGACTCTTGGCCACCCCATGGACTATACAGTCCATGGAATTCTGCAGGCCAGAATACTGGAGTGGTAGCTGTTTCTTCTCCAGGGGATCTTCCCAACCCAGGAATCGAACCCTGGTTTTCAGTATTGCAGGCAGAATCTATACCAGCTGAGCCACCAGGAAAACCCTTATTTTACTTATAAGTAAGCAGTTATGGAGGATCGAGGGCTCAGACATTCCTCTAGCAGTTTCCTTTTCTTAAGCAAAAGGGAAAAAGGAAAAGAACACTCTCATATAGAGGTGAGTGTCACCAGAGTGAATCCCACCATTCTGGATGTGATGCCACTTGAAAACAGAAGCAAGGGGGAGCAGCTCAGAGCCATGTGTTGCTTGGGACAGGACTCAGGGTAGGAAAACAGGAAAACAGGCACCCGAGTCCTGTCTACACTGTGCATTGGCAGCAGAAGCCAGGGCAAGATGCTTTACTCTGCCAATCCTTACTTCGTTTATAAACATGGAATCGTGCCTATCTAAAAGGACGCTGGAAAGATTAAATGAGATGTCTGCAAGTGTCCTAAAACTGTACACAAGTGGCACTCATGCTTTTTGGGACTGTATTTAATTTGCAATCGTGTGCATGTGATAAAATCACATCCTTAAAATGTAGAGAAAAGCTACAACTATAGATCTTTCCTTGAGAATTTAAAATAAACTCAAAAGAATTTTTTAATATCAAATCAATGTCTAACAGGCATATGGGGCTTCCCTGGTGGCTCAGCGGTTAAAGCATCTGACTCTAATGCAGGAGACCTGGGTTCAATCCCTGGGTCGGGAAGACCCCTGGAGAAGGAAATGGCAACCCATTCCAGGATTCTTGCCTGGAGAATCCCATGGACAGAGGAGCCTGGTGGGCTATAGTCCATGGGGTTGCAAAGAGTCAGACATGACTGAGCAACTTAACAGGCACATATAAAATAAAATATATGAATTTAATTAAATAAATCATTTAACAGGTAGTTACAATATTATGTTTATTATGTATAAAATACTGATCTGAAATGTTTTTCTTTATTAATACTCCCAATTCCATGTATTGTTGGAAATTTTAATGCAACTCTGTACTGTAGTTTGTTCCAGTGCGATCTATAAGTTCAATGAATATTTGACCTATAATCTTAAATTTAAAAGCAGAGACATTACTTTGCCAACAAGGGTCCATTTAGTCAAGGCTATGTTTTTTCCAGTGGTGATGTATGGATGTGAGAGTTCGACTATGAAGAAAGCTGAGCACCGAAGAATTGATGCTTTTGAACTGTGGTGTTGGAGAAGACTCTTGAGAGGCCCTTGGACTGGAAGGAGATCAAACCAGTCCATCCTAAAGGAGATCAGTCCTGGTTGTTCATTGGATGGACTGATACTAAAGCTGAAACTCCAATACTTTGGCCACCTCATGCAAAGAGTTGACTCATTGGAAAAGACTCTGATGCTGGGAGGGATTGAGGGCAGGAGGAGAAGGGGACGACAGAGGATGAGATGGCTGATGGCATCACCGACTCAATGCACATGAGTTTGAGTAAACTCCGGGAGTTGGTGATGGACAGGGAGGCCTGGCCTGCTGCAATTCATGGGGTCGCAAAGAGTTGGACACGACTGAGCGACTGAACTGAACTGAGCTGAATCCTAAATTCCTCTTTTGTTCCATCAGCCTGTGCTTCAGGGTTAGTGTTCTCCTGAGGTCTAAATTAGGCTGATTTCTAGAAGAAAATAATGAATTGAACAATGAAGCTTTTCTCCTTAGCCTCAGGAAAGATACATTTCTAACTGATTCCATGTCCCAGATGTTGTTCGAATAGTTTCACGTTAACTTGTTTAATAAGCACCACTAACTGCTTCCCTGGTGGCTTAGGTGGTAAAGCGTCTGCTTGCAAAGCAGGAGACCAGAGTTTGATCCCTGGGTTGGGAAGATCTCCTGGAGGAGGAAATGGCAACCCACTCCAGTACTCTTGCCTGGAAAATCCCATGTACAGAGGAGCCTGGTAGGCTACAGTCCATTGGGTGGCAAAGAATCGAACATGACTGAGCGACTTCACTTTCACTTTCAACACTATGTAGTGAGAAATGCTTACACTCATTTTAAACGAGATGTTATGTGACTTTCTCCAGAGAAGGCGATGGCACCCCACTCCAGTACTCTTGCCAGGAAAATCCCATCGACGGAGGAGACTGGTAGGCTGCAGTCCATGCGGTCGCGAAGAGTCGGACACAGCTGAACGACTTCACTTTCACTTTCATGCGTTGGAGAAGGAAATGGCAACCCACTCCGGTGTTCTGACCTGGAGAATCCCAGGGACCGGGAAACCTGTTGAGCTGCCGTCTATGGGGTTGCACAGAGTCGGACACGACTGAAACGACTTAGCAGCAGCAGCAGCAGCAGCATGTGACTTTCTCAGGTCATGTAACTAGTCAGTCATAGAGTCCAGACTGTCTGACTTCAGAGTCCTTACTTTGTCTTTTTCACTGCACAGACTTTGAACTTGTAACATATATTTCTGTAGTTCTGAATGCCTTCATTTCTTATCACTTCAGAAGTTAGGCTGATCTTTTCATGACTCCACTCCCCCCCCCCTTTTTTTTTAATGTGGTAGTTATGTAAACAAGGACCGGAGAATAGCTTCTCTCATGTTGCCAACTCTAGCCTAACTCCTCCTACACGATTTCTAAATGAGGAAGTAGAGAACAATAGTTTAGACCCTTGTCTGGAAAGAGATATATGACTCATGATTATTTCCCTGACCTTCATCAATATAGTAACTTAAATGGGCTTTTAAACTTCTTTTATTATTTAAGTTAGAAAGTAGTGAAAGTAGCCCTTTCTGAACCCCTGAATAGCTTTAACCTTAGTCTAAGTCATTATCATTTTTGCCTTCATTTGTATATGTAATAACCTCTTATTTCTCCCTCCTTCCATCCAGGTCACTTTTTAAATGTGCATGCAACACTCTTGCAAATAAATCTTATGAAGGCGAGATGATACCATTCTCACTTAAAACTCCACAGTTTGCATATCACTTAAGTAAAAATGTATCCCCTTTGCTCTAGATTATTCTTCTCTTGCTATTCTCCTCTCCCTGGTTGGCTTCATTTCTGTTCCTTTGTGTTTGCCAGGACTACTCTCCTGATTCAGAAAATTGTTCCTTGTTTTTGTTCTGTCTAGAATGCGCTTCTCCCCATATTTCACTTTCTCCATATATTTCATTTTCTTTTTCTTCAGGTTTTAAAGTATGTCCTCAGGAATGTCTTTCCTCTCCATCTCTGCCTAAAGTGTTATATCTTCATGACTGCAATTTTTCTCTCTCCTGCTTTTTTTTTTTTCTGTAGAAAACATCAATATCCAATACACTACATATTTTGCTTTCTTATAGATGAAGCTTGCTTTATCCATAGCTGGAGTCTTTGCATGGAAAGCAAAGACTACCATACAATAAGAGCTTAAAAAATCATTTGCTGAATAAAGAATGAACTATCAGGTAGGCAAATACTGAGCTGAGCTGACATACTCTAAGGCAATATATTTCAAATAAATTTGAAAAAAAAAAGCAGTTTTACACATTCTGGCAAAAAAAAAAAAGAATAATTGTTCAACTCTTATTTAAATTTTTCTTTTAATTTTTGACTGTCTTAACTGCTGCTGAGGTTGGTTGGTCCAGGGGAACACAGGGGCTGTGAGATGTGTTCATAAAACACATCAATTATCTCATCTTGGCCTATGATCATTTCTCTCTGTGCTCATCAAGTTTGCACAACAGCCCAAATTACAGACTGCCTGTAAGAAAAAAAAAAAAGTTATTCCCTTCATTCTATGGAAACTCCTTTAAGAAGAGTCTATTGAATGTTTCTCTAATTTTTTAACCCTGCATCTACAGTATTCCTGTCATACTCCAAGAGCCTCACAACCTCAAAAGAAAAGACAAAACAGACTGAGACAAAAACCAGACCTCTCTGTTTCCATGTTTATCATGCTTTCTCATGCCTTCTCAACTCTCAGCCTCTTCCCCTTGTCTTGATTTCCTTCCTCTTTATCCCATATCCCCCCTGCTCCATCTTTCCTCTCTAGCTGTAAGAACCATGTTTGCTTTGTTTACCACTGGATACATTGTCACCTCCTCTGGGGTCTGAATGTGGCAGGTGACTAATATTGTTGACTGACAACCTTCAAGGGATCCTTCAGGGGTCAGGAGGACTTGGGTGCTGAGGTCCTTCTTTTTAGTGTTGTGCTCATTCATGACTGAAGTAAATATTTGCATACATGGATTTTAACTTCCTAAACTTGAAAGTTTTGAGAACAGTATTTTTTTATTTTTTTAAATAATACTCCCGGCTTTATACTTTGTGATCAGTAAATAATAGCTGAGTGAAAGAGCTAATGTTATAATCACATGCAAAACCCAGAAATGGCAAATGTGAAAGAGAATAAATTTTCCCATATGATAAAGCTTTAAAACTCTTCTAGATTGTAACAGGAAACTTGTTATAAGGCTGCCTAAAAAAAAAGCCACTCTAATAACATAAGCATCTTTATGTAAAAATATCATCTTTTATGAGCATATGTGATTTTCCAAAAAGTGACTTATTATCTAGATACTGAACACAGTAAAGGAAAAGAAAAGTAGAATAAATAGAACAAAATAGAGATATGCAGAGAAGAAAAATATAAAGCTAAAAAAGTTAGAATACATGAAAATCTTAAAATGAAAAAAATAAATTATGAGGTTTCTGACCAAGAACCAAATGGATTGAATTTGACATAAGGGAAAAGTGACAATGCTTTATTTGTGGAGAAACTTTAAAAAATAAAAAAGAGAGCGAGAGAGAGTCCCTGTCCATATTTTTTTTTCATTTAAAAATAAAAGGTAGAGTTGACTGTATTTTAACACAATGCTAGATTTTGTATAAAACCAAAATTTATCAAAATTACTTTCTTGTAATTTTTTGAAAATAAAAGTTATAATTGTAATAATTTTACCCACAGAATATGAAGAGCACAGCTGTTTTAGACAAAGACTAAGCTTTATGAATCCCATGCTTATTTCCACAATATTCATAACATTAATGTGTAAAACTCAACCCTCAGCTCATTTTCCACTGAGTACCACATGAATTATAGAAATTCTTTAGAGTAAAGAGGAAGGGTTTCTCATTGTGTAGCTTTTCAATTACACCAATTTATGGGAATGTTAGAACTATAATTTTCCATAACAATCTCTGAACAAAAATAAATTCAAGTTCAGCTATGCTTCACACATTGTTTTAAGCAATCAAAATCATGTTCTGCTCTATTCCTGTCATCTGTCTTTTCAACACATTACCAAACACAACTTTCAATTCATTTTTATGATGAAACCTAGGACACTTCATTAGGAATCTAGGGTTTTTATTAAGTACATTTTTTTTGTACTAAATTCTGAGTTAGAAATTAAGGATGTAGGCAAAAATGTGATTCCACCCTTGACTTCTAAGTGCTCAGTTATTACTGAAAATAGAAATATGTATACATATATAAATTGCAGTGTCACCTGATATGCATAAAGTGGTGGTAAAGCTCTTTTAAGATGGGGGAACATAAAAGTGGCCTCATGTAAATGAGATCAGAAGGTCTTTGGGGGAAGAATTTATGTTTATGTTGTTCTCTAGTACTATCAATTGTTTTTCTGTTATTCAGTGATAGGGAGAAAGGAAACATTCTAAACAAAAATAGTTCAAAATCACTGAGTAAGAAAGAATAAATGTGAAGATTGGTACAAGTACCGTGTGGCTGAATCTGAAGTATGGGGGAGGTGGGATCCAGAGAGCTGTCAGATGTTGGAGTAGCTAGTTAAAGGGTGAATGAGTTAAGCTTTTAATCACTGCAGTGTTACAATCAAGAAGCAAAGACAGAAAAACCATGGGGTCTCTCTGTTCCCTTTTTCCCTATGGAGTGATACACAGGTCAAAGGTCATGTTGAGCAGAGTAGGCATGGGGCCATCTCACTGTTGAGGAAGCCTCAATAAAAGGGTCTGGCAGTTTTACAAAACCTAAGGTAGGAGAAGAGTTAGAGGAAAGATGAAGGGAAAGAGGCTGGGATGGAAAATTACTAGATATTGAGTCAGAATGAGGAAAAAATATGTTTAGTTCAAGACCACTGCAATAAATAAATGATGCACTGAAGTGACTCACATGAATATGTTGATTTCCAAGTTATGTTTGTACTATACACAGTTCAGCTAAGTACAGTTCAATCACTCAGTGGTGTCTGACTCTTTGCAACCCCATGGACTGCAGCACACCAGGTCTCCCTGACCATCACCAACTCCCAGAGATTACTCAAACTCATGTCCATTGAGTCAGTGATGCCATTCAACCACCTCATCCTCCATCATTTTCTTCTCCTCCTGCCTTCAATCTTTCCCAGCATCAGGGTCTTTTCAAATGAGTCAGTTCTTTGTATTGGAGGGCCAAAGTATTGGAGTTTCAGCTTCAACATCAGTCCTTCCAATGAACACTCAGTACTGAGCTCCTTTAGGATGGACTGGTTGGATTTCCTTGTAATCCAAGGGACTCTAAAGAATCTTCTCCAACACCACAGTTCAAAAGAATAAATTCAGAGAGATGTTATGGGGAGGGAGGTGGGAGGGAGGTTCATGTTTGGGAACACATGTAAGAATTAAAGATTTTTAAAATTTAAAAACTAAAAAACTAAAAAAAAAAATAAAAGAATAAATTCTTCAGTACTAGCTTTCTTTATAGTCCAACTTTCACATCTATAGATGACTACAGGAAAAACCAGAGCCTTGACTAGATGGACCTTTGTTGACAAAGTAATGTCTCTGCTTTTTAATATGTTGTCTAGGCTGGTCATAATTTTCCTTCCAAGGATTAAGCACCTTTTAATTTCATGGCTGCAGTCCCCATCTGCAGTGAATTTGGAGCCACAAAAAAAAAAAAAAAAATGTCTGACACTGTTTCCCCATCTATTTGCCACGAAGTGATGGGACTGGATGCCATGACTTACTTTTCTGAATGTTGAGCTTTAAGCCAACTTTTTCACTCTCCTCTTTCTACTTTCATCATGAGACTCTTTAGTTTTTATTCAGTTTTTTTGCCATAAGGATGGTGTCATCTGTATATCTGAGGTTATTGATATTTCTTCTGGCAATCTTGATTCCAGCTTGCGCTTCATCCAACCCAGCATTTCTTATGATGTACTCTGCATACAAGATAAATAAGCAGCCTTGACGTGAACAGCCTTGACGTACTCCTTTTATATTTGGAACCAGTCTGTTGTTCCATGTCCAGTTCTAACTGTTGCTTCCTCACCTGCAACAGATTACTCAAGAGGCAGATCAGGTTTTCTGGTATTCCCATCTCTTGAAGAATTTTCCACAGTTTGTTGTGGTCCACACAATCAAAGGCTTTGACATAGTCAATAAAGCAAAAATAGATGTTTTTCTGGAGCTCCCTTGCTTTTTCGATGATCCAGAGGATGTTGGCAATTTGATCTCTGGTTCCTCTACCATTTCTAAAACCTGCTTGAACATTTGGAAGATCATGGTTCACATATTGCTGAGGCCTGGCTTGGAGAATTTTGAGCATTACTTTACTAGCATGTGAGATGAGTGCAATTGTGCAGCAGTTTGAGCATTCCTTGGTATTGCCTTTCTTTGGGATAGAAATGAAAATGACCTTTTCCAGTCCTGTAGCCACTGCTGAGTTTTCCAAATTAGCTAGCATATGGAGTGCAGCACTTTCACAGCAGCATCTTTTAGGAATTAAAATAGCTCAACTGGAATTCCATCACCTCCACTAGCTTTGTTCATAGTGATACTTCCTAAGGCCCACTTGACTTCACATTCCAGGATGTCTGGCTCTTGGTGAGCGATCACACCATCGTGATTATCTGGGTCGTGAAGATCTTTTTTGTACAGTTCTTCTGTGTATTCTTGCTACCTCTTCTTAATAAGTTCTGTTTCTGTTAGGTCCATACCATTTCTGTCCTTTATTGAGCCCATCTTTTCATGGAATATTCCCTTGTTATCTCTAATTTTCTTGAAGAGATCTCTAGTCTTTCCCATTCTATTGTTCACCTCTATTTCTTGCACTGATTGCTGAGGAAGGCTTTCTTATCTTTCCTTGCTATTATTTGGAAATCTCCATTCAAATGGGTATATTTTACTTTTTCTTCTTTGTCTTTAGCTTCTCTTCTTTTCTCAGCTATTTGTAAGGTCTCCTCAGACACCCATTCTGCTTTTTTGCATTTCTTTTTCTTGGGGATGGTCTTGATCCCTGTCTCCTGTACAATGTCAGGAACCTCTGTCCATAGTTTATCAGGCACCCTGTCTATCAAATCTAGTCCCTTAAACTATTTCCCAACTCTGCTGTGTAATCCTAAAGGATTTGATTTAGGTCATACCTGAATGGTCTAGCGGTTTTCCCTACCTTCTTCAATTTAAGTATGAATTTGGCAATAAGGAATTCATGGTCTGAGCCACAGTCAGCTCCCAAATTCTTTTTGCTGACGGTATAGAGCTTCTCCATCTTTGGGTCCGTTCAGTTCAGTTTCTGAGTCGTGTCCAACTCTTTGTGACCCCATGAATCGAAGCATGCCAGACCTCCGTGTTCATCACCAACTCCTGGAGTTCAACGAAACTCACGTGCATTGAGTCAGGGATGCCATCCAGCTATCTCATCCTCTGTCATCCTCTTGGCCTCCTGCCCCCAATCCCTTCCAGCATCAGGATTTTTCCAATGAGTGAACTCTTTGCATAGGTGGCCAAAGTATTAGAGTTCCAGTGTCAGCATCAGTCCTTCCAATGAACACCCGGAACTGATCTCCTTTAGCATGGACTGGTTGGATCTCCTGGCAGTCCAAGGGATTTGCAAGAGTCTTCTCCAACACCGGAGTTCAAAGGATCAATTCTTCGGTGCTCAACTTTCTTCACAGTCCAGCTCTCACATCCATACATAACTACTTGAAAAACCATATCCTTGACTAGACAGACCTTTGTTGGCAAAGTGATATCTCTGCTTTGTAATATGCTATCTAGGTTGGTCATAACTTTTCTTCCAAGCAGTAAGCGTCTTTTAATTTCATGGCTGCAATCAGCATCTGCAGTGATTTTGCAGCCCCCTAAAATAATTCTGACACTGTTTCCACTGTTTCCGCATCTATTTTGCCATGAAGTGATGGGACAGATACCATGGTCTTCGTTTTCTTAATGTTGAGCTTTAAGCCAACTTTTTCACTCTCCTCTTTCACTTTCATCAAGAGGCTTTTTAGCTCCTCTTCACTTTCTGCCATAAGGGTGGTGTCATCTGCATACCTGAGGTTATTGATAAATCTCCCGGCAATCTAGATTCCAGCTTGTGCTTCATCCAGTCCAGGGTTTCTCATGACGTACTTTGCATATCAGTTAAATAAGCAGGGTGACAATAGACAGCCTTGACATACCCCTTTTCCTATTTGGAACCAGTCTGTTGTTCCATGTCCAATTCTAACTGTTGCTTCCTGGCCTGCATACAGACTTGTCAAGAGGCAGGTCAGGTGGTCTGGTATTCCCATCTCTTTCAGAATTTTCCACAGTTTATTGTGATCCACATAGTCAAAGGCTTTGGCATAGTCAATAAAGCAGAAATAGATGTTTTTCTGGAACTCTCTTGCTTTTTCCATGATCCAGCGGATGTTGGCAATTTGATCTCTGGTTCCTCTGCCTTTTCTAAAGCCAGCTTGACCATCTGGAAGTTCATGGTTCATGTATTGCTGAAGCCTGGCTTGGAGAATTTTGAGCAATACTTTACTAGCGTGTCATCAACAAAATGCAAATTAAACCACATTGAGATACTCTTTCACACCCACAGAATGGAAAAAAAGTGGGGGGGAGAAGGAAACAATAAAGTTTACAAATAAACTTTGACATTTTTGAGAAAAATTTTATAGAAGAAATTTACACTATACGTTGCATTTATCAGGTAGTAGAAGCATTCTAATTAAAGTCAGAAAAAAGAAAAAGATGCTACTTGTTTCACTAATACTCAGAATGATAGTGGCAGTCTAGCAGATATTTTAAGAAAAAGAAATGTGAAGTATAAATTTTGGAAAGGGAGGGCCAAATTCTCATTATTTTCAGATGATGTGCTTATTTCTGTAGAAATTAGTAAAATCAACTAACCAAAAAAAAAAAAATGTGGTGTAAGATAGTCCAGCAAAGTGGCCAGAAGCATGTTCAAAAGAAGAAAAACAATAATGTCTCTATAAAAAAAGAGTAACCAATTAAAAATGTAATATATGACATCCCAAAGCAATTGAGAAAAAAAAAATAGACTAATAATAAGAAATGCATAAGCCCTTTCTTCTTGAAAAGTGACAAAATACTATTGAAGGCAATGAAACTGGTCCTAAATGAATAGAAACGTAAACCAGTTTAATATGTGCAAAATTCTATATTTAAGGATATTGATCATATTACATATTGTCTATAAAATATTTACTATCCCAATCAAAACTGAAGTGGTTTCTTTTTTTTTTGGATATTGAATGGAATCTTGGATACTTCTTACATTTTTAAATAGAAGAGTCATTGTGCAAGTAAGCCCAAATTATGGAAAAGAAAACAAAAGGAAAAAGAGACTTGAATTTATCTTCTGGCTCTCAAAAATTTCTTTAAAAATATTGTACTGTAAATAATGTAATAGCAAAAATGATGGACAAATAAAGCATTAAAAAGTGTGGAAAATTACAAAATAAACACACGAGCAGATATACATTAGTAAATATTCAAGGTGGCTTTTAAATGGAAGGATAAAATGAAAATATTTAGATAGTAAAATTAGGACTAATTCAACATTCAAAAAACTAAGATCATGTAGGTGGGTCCCATCGCTTCATGGCAAATAGATGCAGAAACAATGGAAACAGTGACAGATTTTATTTCCTTGGGGTCCAAAATCACTGAAGATGGTGACATAGCCATGAAATTAAAAGGCACTTGCTCCTTGGGAAAAAAGCTATGACCAACTTGGACAGCATATTAAAAAGCAAAAATATTACTTGGCTTCAAGGGTCCATCTAGTCAAAACTATGGTTTTCCCAGTAGTCATGTATGGATATAAGAGAGTTGGACCATAAAGAAAGATGAGAGATGAACTGATGCTTTTGAACTGTGGTGTTGGAGATGACTCTTGAGAGTCCCTTGGACTGCAAGGAGACCCAATCAGTCCATCGTAAAGGAGATCAGTCCTGAGTGTTCATTAGAAAGACTGATGCTGAAGCTGAAACTCCAAAACTTTGGCCACCTAATGCGAAGAGCTGACTCATTGGAAAAAAACTTGATGCTGGGAAAGAATTAAGGCAGGAGGAGAAGAGGATGACAGAGGATGAGATGGTAGGATGGCATCACCAAATCAATGGACATGAGTTTGAGCAAGCCGATAGGGAAGTCTGATGCACTGCAGTCCATGGGGTCACAAAGAGTTTGACATGACTGAGTGACTGAACCGAACTGAAAATGAGGACAATTAATAACTTATGTAAAAAAAAAATAAAAAAGAAATCTTAACTTCAACAAGTATTAGAACTCTGATTTAAAAAAACTATTGAGGAAATATTTCAACTATGTTTAGAAACATTTTCTTATATAATTTCAAAGACTGAACAATAGATTTTTACCTCTGTGATATGAATGAACTTCTTAAATAAATTTTTATAGAAAAGCATTTAAAAGGCATTACAACATGTTAAAAAAATCATTTTGGGAATGGATCGGTCATGTCTTCAAATATTGGCCAGATTTCAGTCAAGCTTGATTTGGATTTTGAACAGAAGATTTTCGTGAACAACTTTAAAAAAAGAATAGACACTGTATGCAAGACAGGGAAAGAGACACAGATGTGTATAACGGACTTTTGGACTCAGAGGGAGAGGGAGAGGGTGGGATGATTTGGGAGAATGCCATTCTAACATGTATACTATCATGTGAATTGAATCGCCAGTCTATGTCTGACGCAGGATGCAGCAGGCTTGGGGCTGGTGCTTGGGGATGACCCAGAAAGATGTTAGGGGGAGGGAGGTGGGAGGGGGGTTCATGTTTGGGAATGCATGTAAGAATTAAAGATTTTAAAATGTAAAAAATAAAAAAACTAAAAAAACAAACAAACAAAAAAAGAATAGACACATAAAATTGTGTGTCAGGTTTGACAAATTGTCCACAGTGGCTGGAGGTCAAAATGCACAGTAAGAATCTATACCCTAGGACTTTAGTAGTAGAAGACATTCCATTTAATTCCCCATCAAATCTCTCTACTTAAAATTTAAAGCTATGTATTTTCAATTTATCTTAATAATACTCCTTAGTAATATACTATGTTATTCCTTCTAAAATAATCCTAATTCATTCATTTAGACTGTAGATTTACAGTCAACTTGTGCATAAATTGCCAACATCTGCTGAATCATGGAAAAAGCAAGAGAGTTCCAGAAAAATGTCTATTTCTGCTTTATTGACTATGCCAAAGCCTTTGACTGTGTGGATCACATTAAACTGTGGAATATTCTGAAAGAGATGGGAATACCAGACCACCTGACCTGCCTCTTGGAAAACCTATATGCAGGTCAGGAAGCAACAGTTAGAACTGGACATGGAACAACAGACTGGTTCCAAATAGGAAAAGGAGTATGTCAAGGCTGTCTATTGTCACCCTGCTTATTTAACTTATATTCAGAGTACATCATGAGAAACGCTGGACTGGAAGAAACACAAGCTGAAATCAAGATTGCTGGGAGAAATCTCAATAACCTCAGGTATGCAGATGACACCACCCTTATGGCAGAAAGTGAAAAGGAACTAAAAAGCCTCTTGATGAAAGTGAAGGAGGAGAGTGAAAAAGTTGGCTTAAAGCTCAACATTCAGAAAATGAAGATCATGGCATCTGGTCCCATCACTTCATGGGAAATAGATGGGGAAACAGTGGAAACATGTCAGACTTTATTTTTTGTGCTCCAAAATCACTGCAGATGGTGATTGCAGCCATGGAATTAAAAGAAGCTTACTCCTTGGAAGAAAAGTTTTGACCAGCCTAGATAGCATGTTGAAAAGCAGAGACATTACTTTGCCAACAAAGGTCTGTCTAGTCAAGGCTATGGTTTTTCCAGTGGTCATGTATGGATGTGAGAGTTGGACTGTGAAGAAAGCTGAGTGACAAAGAATTGATGCTTTTGAACTGCGGTGTTGGAGAAGACTCTTGAGAGTCCCCTTGGACTGCAAGGAGATCCAACCAGTCCATTCTGAAGGAGATCAGCCCTGGTTGTTCTTTGGAAGGAATGATGCTAAAGCTGAAACTCCAGTACTTTGACCACCTCATGTGAAGAGCTGAGTTATTTATTCAAAAGACTCTGATGCTGGGAGGGATTGGGGGGAGTAGGAGAAGGGGACGACAGAGAATGAGATGCCTGGATGGCATCACTGACTTGATGGACGTGAGTCTGAGTGGACTCTGGGAGTTGGTGACGGACAGGGAGGCTTGGCGTGCTGGGATTCATGGGGTTACAAAGAGTCGGACAAGACTGAGCTACTGAACTGAACTGAACTGAACTGTGCATAAAAATGAAAGAAAACCAAGCAATGCAATCAGTTATTATATGATTTTATGTGACTTTGGTAATCAGCTTCAGAATATTCCATTGATCTCACTTGCTAGAATTGATGAGCTTCTCTTCAACAGCTGCGTGATAGAGCTATAGCTTCAGTTTTGGATGCAGAGGGCTCTGATTTACCTTGATTTCTTTCATGACCAACAAGGACCACATTCAGCTTGATTGCATCTACCCCACTCAATTTCAGATTTTAATGTGAAAGTGACAAAAGATCACTTATTACAGTCCTGTTAATATAACAGTGGATAAAATTAAGGTTTCAAAGCCATGAAATGAATATCTTAAGGTTATGCTTTCTGCTCTTAAAATGAATATATAATTATTATTTCAACTGGATCAATGTTTAATTATGATAAATCTCAAATCACTTATAAATTACCATAATTAGACAAATATTTAGCAACAAGTCAGCTTTGCACTGGTTTATATTTTAGTATTGTGTGTAACATCTGTCAGCCAAATAATTCATGAGTTAGCTAACGTCCCTACAGGACTGTTTGGTATTCTGATTCTCTAATTATCTAGATATAAGTAATTGATTTAAACTTGAAATTACTTTTCTGTGGTCTAACAAAGTATATGTAGGCCACATATAGTTTTAGTCACTCCGTCATGTCGCACTCTTTGTGACCCCATGGGCTGTAGCTCACTAGGCTCCTCTGTCCATGGAATTCTCCAGGCAAGAATACTGGAGTCTTTGTGATTTCCTTTGCCAGGGAATCTTCCCCACCCTCGGATCAAACTTGGGTCTCCTGTATGGAAGGCAGATTCTTTACTGTCTGAACTACCAGGCCAGGGAAGCCTGGTAATTTGCATATGTTATAATTTAAATTGTTCTATTAAGACAGTAGCTGAAAAATGACTTTTATTTTTTTTTTCAGTGTAGTAAGTTCACAAATATAAAATCTTAACACCAGTAACAATATAATCAATGCCGTTTTCTTAAAGGCTCACCAGTTTGGGGAGTTATTGCTAGCCATCTATTTGTGAGTGTATGTCTAGATAAAATAAATAGTATTGATACCATAAAGCATGTTGATCTTAAATGTTATATACCCAAACAGACATAGTAATTGTTATATGCCTATAGTTGTGATTTGGGAGAATGGCACTGAAACATGTATACTATCATATACAAAATGAATCGCCAGTCTATGTTCGATGCAGGATGCAGGATGCTTGGGGCTGGTGCACGGGGCTGATCTGGAGGGATGATGTGGGGTGGGAGGTGGGAGGGGGGTTCATGTTTGGGAGCTCATGTACACCCGTGACGGATTCATGCCAACGTATGACAAAACCAATACAGTGTTGGAAAGTAAAATAAAGGAAAAATAAAAATTGAAAAGAAAAAGAACTTGATAAATGTTAACTTACATAATTGTTCTAACATACCAATGAGATTAGTTCTAATATCTTTGTTTTCTGCTAAGGAAACAGGTACAGAGTATTAAATATTTTGCTTAATTCCAACTGCTCTGAAAGTGGTGGAGCCTAGATTACAGCCTAGCCAGGCTGCCTATCTTGAATCTATCCTTACACTCTGCCACACTATTTTGTTTTTTATGCTGGAATGGAAAATTTTATTGTTAAATTACTTGACAAATAGTGTATACATTCAGAGGAAATGTTAAACTATTTTGTTTTACTGTATAGTAAACTTTTTTACTTTTTAAATTGAAAAACAGAAATTTACCTCTCTGCCTCTTAGGGCTTAACTGCATTATCTACCGGATATTCTAGAGGTCACTAAAATTTTAAGATATATTTTAAATTAAATATAAATAATTTAAGTTTGTATTAGTATAAATGTATTATACATTTTTAGATTAAATTTTAATTTAATATAATTCAAAAATATACAAATTTCATATACTAATTTTGCCTTTGATAATAAACCATGTTGTAGAATGCTTCAAGAAAGTTTTATTTTCCATTTAAAATTCTTTCCTTTCTTCTGAATTTATTTTATGTATCCATAATGTGCAACATGTTAAGCTTAGTTTTAAACAGATGTTTCAAATGTCATTCTAATATAAATGTCAAAATAGATAATCTGCAGATAGCAGATATATCTTAAAATCTTTCAAAAGATCTAACAGTTGTCATGTCGAATGCCAAAACTAAAATGGAGAACAGTGGAGCAAATTAATTTTAGCTTAAAAGTTGTATTCCCAGGATGAGACTTATACTTTGTGGGCCTTTCTGGGATCTGAAAAACAAAGTAGAGACTACCAGATAAGTAGTCCATTCTAGAAGCTAATTTTTACTCTAAACCTAGAGGTATGTGTCATACTATTCATATAGCTAGAGAAAAGACAACAATAATCGCTTGGGTAGAAGCAGCAGGAAAATATGTATTATGGTAATTTTTTGCTTTATCCCACTGAGTATAGGAAGGGTAGTGAGAATTAGTATGTTGTGTATCTAACAACAATGATACTAACTGTGGGTAAACGATCTCTTTATCCTCTTGTAGTCTCTAAGAATGAGATACTAAATGAAGAAGAATAGAAACTTCAATGTGCTTAAATCTGTGGTGGGGACAGATAATCTACAGAAAATGTTAGGAAAGTAGGACACCTAATTGATCAAGGAGAAACATGGTTAAATTTTATATAGTACTCTGCTGGGGTGGTGGAAAGAGATAAATATAAAAGAGATTATAGAAACCAACAAGTGTACTTTTGTCAACTGTGAACATTCCCAAAAGTAAACTTATTTTTTTAATCAATGCATTGTGACCAATAAAAGGACAAGAAGATGATCAGCTACAAACGGAGTAATTCATTCAAATATGTTACTAGGGATCAGGGCTAGTGATACAATCAGATCTAGTGCAAAATGAAAGCACAGAGTCATTGATTAAAAAAGCAGGGAAAACTTGCCATTAAAGGTACTAAAATATGGAACTTTTACATTTTTTGTAGTCTCTCTCTTGACCTGTATTAGTGCTTTTATTAATTTTTAAGTTAAAAAAAATCAACTATTAGAATGGATTTTATCTTTAAATTTATAGCATATAATTCTGTTTTTAATGATTTTTAATTAAGTAATTTATGTTTGGCCATTCAGCATAGCATGTGGGATCTTAAATCCCTGATCAGAAATTGAATCTATGCCCCATGCAATGAAAGCTCAGAAACTTAGCCACTGAACCATCAGGACATTCCCCTGTAATTCCATTTTTATTTATTTATTTATTTTAATTGCAGGATAATTGCATTACAATGTTGTGTTTGTTTCTGTTGTACAACAGTGTGGATTAGCTATAAATATACATATGTCTCCCCTTCTTGATCTTCCCTCTCAATCATCCCTTTCCCCTGCATCTTGACCAACACAGAGCACCAAACTGAGCTCTCTGAGCTATATAACAGCTTCCCACTAGCTACCTATTTCACACATGGCAATGTATATATGTCAATGCTACTCTCTCAATCTGCCCCATTCTTTCTTTCCCCCGTTGTGTTCACAAGTCCATTCTCTACATTTGTGTGTCTATTCTTGCCTTGTGCTCACTTGCTCAGTCATATCCGACTCTTTGCAACCTTATGGACTGTAGCCCGCCAGGCTCTGTGTCTCTATTTCATGCCCTGCATATAGGTTCATCAGTACCATTTTTCTAGATTGCATATATATGCATTAATAAATGATATTTGCTCTTTATGACTTTCATTTTCTCTTTATGACTTCACTCTGTATGACAGATTCTATGTTCATCCACGCCAGTATATAAATAACCCAGTTTTGTTCCTTTTTATGACTGAGTAATATTCTGTTGTGTATGTGTACCATGTCTTCTTTTTCTTTTCATCTGTTGATAGACATTTAGGCTACTTCCATGTTCTAGCTATTTTAAATAGTAGTGTAATGAACATTGGTATACATGTGTCTTTTTGAATTACGGTTTTCTCAGGGTATATCCTCAGCAGTGGGACTGCTTGTAATTCTGTGTTTAAATTCCATTTAAACAACAAAAACAAGTGTGTGCTCAGTCATGTCCAACTCTTTGCAACCCCGTGGATTGTAGCTCACCAGTTTCCTCTGTCCATAGAATTTTCTAGACAAGGATACTTGAGTGGGTTGCCATTTCCAACTCCAGGGCATCTTCCTAACCCAAGGATTGAACCAGCATCTCTTGTGTCTCCTGCATTGGCAGGTGAATTCTTTACCACTGGCACCACCTAGGAAGCCTAACATATTAGAATACTGAAATCATATACAGAATTACTGAAATTATACAATTTGTAGTTCATAACTTGCACATGCTTATGTATTTTTTTCTTATCAGAATAGTGGAAATTTCACACAAAACTAACTGAACTGTTTTCATTTCACTCTTTGGTATATGTATATTTTACTAAAAATCTCTACTTTCAGCTTATTGGTAAGTAAGGAAGTGTTAGTCATTTAGTTGTGTCTGATTCTTTGTGACCCCAGGGACTAAAGCCTGCCAGTCTCCTCTGTCCATGAGATTCTCTGTGTCCAAGAATACTGTAGTGGGTAGCCATTCCATTTTCCAGGAGATCTGCCCAACCCAGGAACTGAACTTGGGTCTCCAGCATTGCAGGCAGGTTCTTTATTACCTTAGCCACCAGGAAAGCCACAAGTGAGGCAAGAATGAAAGTAGCAGGAAGTGTGGGGTTACCCTATCTTTCCCTTTCCTTCTCTGTGATCATGTTCAGCATAGGTGATTGCCTAATATGGAGAAACAACACAAGTATGTTAGAGAGTATATGGAAGGAACATGTCATTCATGTTCCTTAATGTGCCATTGTTTTCTCTATTTGAGGCAAATTCTAGTTTTAATAGTCCAAGTGTAGTTTTTCTTGTTGTCAAGGCCTCTGTGTACTTATAGAAAAAACAAGCTTATCTTCACCTTGAGTCTCCTTGAATCTCCATACATCATGGATCCAGTGGAAAGGGGACATCAAATACTCTATGGGAATAGGGCAACAGAACAGTGGACATACATAATTGCAGGTAATGTCTTCCTTAATACACATGCTCCATTGTTCTATTAAAATTCACTTCAAAACACAAGTTCAAAGATATAAGCACTAAGAATTTCAAGACTGTTAGTGCAGAGCATTAAACCAAGCATGAAATCCTTCTCATCATGGGTCTCTGTATGACTGCCCAGGTTGTATGTTTGTGAATCTAGCTGTGTTGAAGACAATATTACCTTTTCAGTTCAGTTCAGTTGCTCAGTTGTGTCTGACTCTTTGTGACCTCATGAACTGCAGCACTCCAAGCTTCCCAATCCATCAACAACACCCAGAGCTTACTCAAACTCGTATCCATCTAATTGGTGATGCCATCTAACCATTTCATTCTCTGCTGCCCCTTCTCCTTTTGCTTTCCATCTTTCCCAACATAAAAGTCTTTTCCAAAGAGACAGTTCTTCGCATCAGGTGGCCAAAGTATTAGAGTTTCAGCTTCAGCATCAGGCTTTCCAATGAATATTCAGGACTGATTTCCTTTAGGATGGACTGGTTGGATCTCCTTGCAGTCTAAGGAACTCTCAAGTCTTCTCCAACACCACAGTTCAAAAGCATCAGTTCTTCGGCGCTCAGCTTTCTTTATAGTCCAACTCTCAGTGTGAGTTTGGATTATATTACATTTCTAGGTTAGATAGCTTATTCTAATATATATTCTTAAGGAAAATTATTTAAAATATTAAGAAAAGACTGAATTGCACTATCTGTGCAAACCAAAATGCAAATATAAATCACATATTAGAGTGTCTCTTTATGTTAAAGCAGAAGAAGGTGGCAGAGTTATGGTGAGTCATCATCAGTACTAGATAACAAAGAGGAGGAAAGCCAGCACGATTAAGACAGGTATGAGGAGACAGAGCAGACAGTGTAGGGCTCAGAGAAAAGCCATACCTGGAATTGGGATGGACAACCTGAAATGAGCCAGGGCACAGTAGAAGCAGTGTAACTAATTATCATTGGGAACATGTAGACAGAAAGAGATTTCTGGTGGATCCATTTGTTAAGAATTGATCCAGAGGCAAAAGTGGGGTTTTCAAGATAAAACTGAGCCACTGAGAGACAAAAAGTGATGAGAAGTAATTGGGGCACATTAGCCCAATCTCTGCAGAGTGATTGGACAACAAAGCAAAATAACCAGATTTCCAACAGGGTGAAGGAAGCAGTTAAAAACTGTAATTCATAATAATGAGTGATGTGATAGAATGAGTATGGAAGGTTGCAATTGAGACCTTGAACTAAGGACTAGAGCTCAGTAGATGAAGCACAGATTGGTTATCGCTGTTCAGTTGCTCAGCCATGTCCAACTCTTTGTGACTCCATGGACTATATCATGCGAGGTTCCCCTGTCCTTCCCTATCTCCAGGAGTTTGCTCAAACTCATGTCCATTGAGTTGGTGATACCATCCAATCATCTCATCCTCTGTCATCCCCTTCTCCACCTGCCCTAAATCTTTCCCAACATCAGGGTCTTTTCCAATAAGTCAGCTCTTTGCATCAGGTGGTCAAAGTACTGGGGCTTCAGCTACAGCAAGTGATTCCAACAAATATTCAGGAGTTTGATCTCTTTGCTGTCCAGAAAACTCTCAAGAGTCTTCTCCAGCACCACAGTTTGAATGAATCAATTGCTTGTGGTAAACCTTCTTTATGGTCCAATTTTCACATCCATACATGACTACTGAAAAAATCATAGCTTTTGCTATATGGACCTTTGTTGGCAAAGTGATGTCTCTGCTTTTTAATATGCTGTGTAAGTTTGCCATAGCTTTTCTTCCAAGTATTTTTTAATTTCATGGCTGCAGTCATGATACTCAGTGATTTTGGAGCACAGGAAAATAAAGTCTGAAACTGTTTCCATTTTTTCCCCCTGCCTATTTGCCATGAAATGATGGGAAAGGATGCCATGATGTTAGTTTTCTGAATGTTGAGTTTTAAGCCAGCTTTTTCACTCCCTTCTTTCACCTTCATCAAGAGGCTCTTTAGTACCTCTTCACTTTCTGCCATTAAGGTTGTGTCATCTGCATATCTGAGGTCATTGATATTTCTCCTGGGGCATGCTTGATTCCAGCGTGTACTTCATCCAACACAGTATTTTGCATGATTTATTCTGCATATAGTTAAGCAAGTTAAGCAAATTTTGGTTATAGCTGGAACCAAATCTACAGGGTGATGTGCAGTCAATTGTGACTGCCATGCAGAAGTCTTGGAGTTATAGCTGATTTACTTTTATTATAAACCACTGGTTGGTGTGTTTGAGGTTGTCTGAGCGTCCTAGTTGAACTGAGTTGTGTTAAGATTGGATATTGCTTCATCCACAGGGTTGTGCTGCATGCTAAGAGCATTGTGGAGACAAATATAATAGAAAAAACATAGGACATATTATTGTTAAATTCTTCTGGGGCTAAATTATCCAGATAAACATCTTTGTGTTTCTTTTCTCTTTAAGGAGTAGACCCTAAATAAATGAAAAGAAGGGACAGTCAATTCAGTTACTGACTGTACCAAACATAATGTTTAAGAAAATGCATTTGAAATATGTTAGAAGTTTTAAAATGCATAAAAATTCTGCCTGAAAAGCATTAAGCAAAAATAAGTATAGAGGACTTTGGTGAAATAAAATATTTTAATATACACAGATACATATATTTTCTAGCCATCTACTTAGCTCCTGTAAAAGAATGAATTACTCTTATAGGAAATTAAGTTATAGTACAGGAGGAAGTCCTTACCTTATTAAGAATTCTAGTCATTCAAATAAATACATATGCACATCATTGTAAATGACCCGTATTTAATTTCCATCAGATGAAACTGGAATATGCAAACTGGCTATTATATGAACATTGTTGTTATAACTGTAACAACTGAAATTGTCATGTTGTGTAAAATTAAACATTCATTTGCATCTTATTTGGTATGAGTATTGCAGGTTACTAATATGGACAATGAAGATATTTTTCATTATTATAAAAAACAGAAACAATTTATATATGCTGATTCTAGTATCTAATAATAATATTTTGCCTATATTATGATAATGTATATTGATTTCCAGGTTACATTTGCATGATTTTAACATAGATATGTTAATAAAATGTGCACACAGTGATATAAGAGTCTGTAAGAAAGTATTCCCATCTGCTTTGTCTATGGTAATCAGGAGAATATTGTAACCATACTGAGGCAGAGTTCTGTGTTATAGATTTACAAATTCCTAGTTTCCTTCCCGCTGCTAAAATAGCTCAAAAGGTTGATCTGTTCAAATCCTTGGTTATAACCCCAAATTTTATTTTTGTCAAAAACAGAGAGGACAATTATTTTACTGCAATTTATGAGTGTTATGTAACTTTGCTTAGAATGTTTGCTTAGGACAACTGCTGAAGCATTTTCCTGAGTCACCTTTAAATAAAGTTTTTTAACGGCTGAGTAATACTCCATTGTGTATATGTACCACAGCTTGAATCAGTTCTGATGAGATGGATGAAACTGGAGCCGATTATACAGAGTGAAGTAAGCCAGAAAGAAAAACACCAATACAGTATACTAACACATATATATGGAATTTAGGAAGATGGCAATGATGACCCTGTATGCAAGACAGGGAAAGAGACACAGATGTGTATAATGGACTTTTGGACTCAGAGGGAGAGGGAGAGGGTGGGATGATTTGGGAGAATGACATTCTAACATGTATACTATCATGTAAGAATTGAATCGCCAGTCTATGTCTGACGCAGGATGCAGCATGCTTGGGGCTGGTGCATGGGGATGACCCAGAGAAATGTTATGGGGAGGGAGGTGGGAGGGGGGTTCATGTTTGGGAACGCATGTAAGAATTAAAGATTTTAAAATTTAAAAAATAAAAAACTAAAATAAATAAATAAATAAATAAATAAATAAATAAAGTTTTTTTTCCAAGTCTCTGTACCATTGATCTGAGGGAAAAGCAGATTATTCTGATTGCTTAGGTTAATGAAAGCCAATATTTTGGTCAGGAAAACTTTGCTTCTCATCATCAAGGAGAACAGTTTGGAGGAAGCATATTCCTGGCATATTTCTCTAGGGAAATGCATTCCACTTCTGAGATAATACTGCTTGATTTATATATACTCTCCAAATATGTTCCCCTTTAACACATTTTCCAATAAGTAGCCACAACCAGACAAATATCCCAATATCCAGTGATACATGGATAATGACTCATATTTACAAAATTAGAATTTTAATGGAAAACTTTATGACTTCATTTTTACAATAATAAGTTGTTATATGTCTGAGAGTTAACCAAGGAAAATTTATACTTTCTCTGGAAGTTAAATAAAACCAATTGGAAAGGAACCACAATTTCTTAGTTTTAGATTTAAAAAAAATGTGTAATAAAAAGTAATCTATTAGACAAATTTTGTATGGTGTTCCATACACATGTTGTACACTATAATCAGGAACTTATTTTCTAGATTATTTTGAGAGATTTAGAAATGCAGTAAAACATTCTGGAAAATATTTATTGAATAACTGAAAAATATTTTATAAGGGTATATATACTGTATATATATAATTATTCTCAAAATAATAGCATGATAATAGAGGTATGTATAAGAAAAATTCTATTTCTAAATCAGGGTAAGAAGGAAATGATAGATGGGAAATAACAATATTATATTGCAAGTTTAGAAGTATTATGTTGAAAATATTTGCCTTTAGAGTGTATTGCAAACATTAAGATATTTGATCTAATTTTTTAAAGCTACTTATTTATTTTAATTCTAAATGAATCAGTCTGCATCTTGAAAGCATGAGGAATTTTAAAGTAGGATTTTATAAGTACATTCCCCAGAATTTGCCTGCAATTATAAAATTCTGGAGGCAATTTTAGATTCCTCAAGCTTGTTCTGAAAATAATTGACATTTTCATAGACCATTCATATTAGTTATTCATTTTAATACACAAAACACTTCTTCTGATGGAATGGTAAATTGGAATTAGATTGGTTAACTGAGTTATAATATAATCCATATATACATTATGAATTTTCAAAGAATTAGAATATAGTCAAATATATTTGATGTAAAATCTATAATAATGTAATCTGCCATTCTTGACTGTTACTTTGCTCCTCTGATGATAAATTTATATGGTATTTGGCAGAAGGCTAATAGTGTACTCTGTGTTATGCTGTGCTTAGTCTTGTCTGACTCTTTGTGACTCCTTGGATTGTAGCCCACCAGGCTCCTCTGTCCAGAGGATTCTCCAGGCAAGAATACCAGAGTGGGTTGCCATGCCCTCCTCCAGGGGATCTTCCCAACCCAGAGATCAAACCCAGTTCTCCCACACTGTAGTTAGAGTCTTTACTTTCTGAGTCACCAGGGAAGCCTATGAATACTGGAATGGGTAGCCTATTCCTTCTCCTGGGGATCTTCCTGGTCCAGGGATTGAGCCAGAGTCTCCTGCATTGCAGGCAGATTCTTTACCAGCTGAACTACTAGGGAAGTCCAATAATGTACTCTCGCATAAAAATTTCTTTTAAAAACAAAACTATAATAAGTTATTAGCTACATTTTTCTTTTACTTGAAATGTCCTTAGGAAGTTATGTTTGCAGTTTTGTTTAGGCCATGAAATATGTTGAGCTTTTCCTATTCTACTCATTACATACTCTCTTTCTTATTCCTCAGACCTCATGTATCTCTAAGAATCTAGCTCTCAGCCATTTCTTCACTTCTTACATTAATGTATGTGTGTATATACTTATTTTTTTGTTTTTCAGATACTAAGGTGTCCAACTCTGACAGCATGGACTGCAATATGACAGGCTCCCCTGTCCTGCACCACCCCTCAGAGTTTCCTCAAATTCATATTCACTGAATTGCTGACAATGCTATCTAACCATCTCATCCTCTGCTTCCCCCTTTTAGTGTGTGTGTGTGTGTGTGTGTGTGTGTTTCTTCTCATCTTCACTTCCTATTTTCTTTGTCTTTTTCAACATCAGATATTTCAGCCACTATCTCAAATCTCTTACATTTGTACAGTGGAAGTGAGAAATAGATTTAAGGGACTAGATCTTCTAGACAGAGTGCCTGATGAATTATGGATGGAAGTTCCGGCCATTGTACAGGAGACAGGGATCAGGACCATCCTCAAGAAAAAGAAAAACAAAAAAAGCAAAATGACTGTCTGAGGAGGCCTAACAAATAGTTGATTGTGGGAGCCAGCGTGAAGAATCCCACCCATGACAAGGTCATGCGGCAGAGATCTGATGGGCAAGGCGAGTCAAATCTCAGGGCTTCCCCCTGGTATTTCCTGAGCATGTACCCCCCAAAAAACAAAGTCTGCAGGACTTTGTACTCTGCTTTTCCACTCTCTGACACACTCTGGAAAAAGTCAACTCAGAGCTTTAGTCTTCTGCATTTGAAAGGGTGTTTCAATCCAAAAACCCCTCTGATAGCTTTCTAGCCTGCCTGCAGGACTCATACAGCTGGCCATGTGATTGTTTGAGGCCTCCCGACTTGACTTCGGGAGGCACAGGAAGCTTAAAACATCCTAGGAACGTAGGGGCTTCTGAGGAGTCAAAATCATGAGAATAGGGCTGATTAAAGGTTTCATTTGTTGAGCCAATACTTGCTGCCAAATTTTCATATCTTTTATTTGTAGATATAGTTGGTATATAGAAAAACAGGTAGTAGACCTGGTATTAGCAACATTAGATCTTTGAGTTAAGTACTTTCTTTGTTATAACCCACTGCACCTTTGTTCTATAGGAATGTAACTTTATTTAGTACTTTGAGGGTGATGCAGAGTAAAGAAAAAACACTTCTAGGGAAAAGGAGTTTTCTGGACAGTTATCCAGGAAGAGAGCCATAAAAATGTTAATAGGCCTCTTGGCCAGAAGATAATGTAAACCACCTGAGACCTTTTGTATATGGGAGGGTATGGAAAAAGAAAGCCTGGTCTCAGTGAGGGTCAGGGCTGCTGCCTCTGCATAACTCTGCATATTCCACTATTTCTTTATGTACAACTTGGGGTATATAAGCTGATGTTGAAAAATAAAATTTTTCGAGTCTTGTATCAATGCTGGGCTTCCCCATGTCATTCTTTTCTCCCCTTTTTTGGCTGAATTCCCATCTGGAGCAGGGAGGCTCACCACGTCTACTTACTTGCCCTGGCTGCTAAGATCCACGCGAAAGGGAGCCTAAGGCGGGGCACCCTTCGATATTCAAGTGGGCGCCGGTGGCCTAATGTAGATGGTGCAAACCTCTTGTCTCAAGGTTTTATTGCTTTTCCCCATAAACCAAGTTATTCAGCCTCTTTTTCTCAGCCTAAACTTCCTACTATACTATTTCTTCCTAATCTAATCTTATATTTTCTAAATACAAAGTTTTCCTTGCCTATCCATCTCCCCTTTGAATCACCCTGAATCTACTGGGCTGGACCCTGGCAGGTGTTAAAAAAGAGAAGCGATAAACAAAGGAGAAAAGGAAAGACATACTGATTTGAATGCAGAGTTCCAAAGATAGCAAGGAGAGATAAGAAAGCCTTCCTCAGTGATCAGTGCAAAGAAATAGATGAGAACAATAGAATGGGAAAGACTAGAGATCTCTTCAAGAAAATTAGAGATACCAAGGGAACATTTCATGCAAAGATGGGCTCAATAAAGGACAGAAATAGTATGGACCTACAACAAGCAGAGGATATTAATAAGAGGTGGCAAGAATACATAGAACTATACAAAAAAGATCTTCATGACCCAGATTAATCACGATGATATGATCGCTCACCTAGGGCCAACATCCTGGAATGTGAAGTCAAGTGGGCCTTAGGAAGCATCGCTGAACAAAGCTAGTGGAGGTGATGGAACACCAGTTGAGCTATTTCAAATACTAAAAGATAATGCTGTGAAAGTGCTGCACTCAACATGCCAGCAAATTTGGAAAACTCAGCAGTGGCCACAGGACTGGAAAAGGTCAGTTTTCATTCAAATCCCAAAGAAAGGCAATGCCAAAGAATGCTCAAACTACTGCACAATTGCACTCATCTCACATGCTTGTAAATTAATGCTCAAAATTCTCCAAGCCAGGCTTCAGCAATACATGAACCATGAACTTCCAGACGTTCAAGCTGGATTTAGAAAAAGGAGAGGAATCAGAGATCAAATTGCCAACATCCACTGGATCATGGAAAAAGCAAGAGAGTTCTAGAAAACCATCTATTTCTACTTTATTGACTATGCCAAAGCCTTTGACTGTGTTGATCACAATAAACTGTGAAAAATTCTTCAAGAGATGGGAATACCAAACTGCCTGACCTGCCTCTTGAGTAATCTGTATGCAGGTCAGGAAGAATCAGCTAGAACTGGACATGGAACAACAGACTGGTTTGAAATAGGAAAAGGAATATGTCAAGGCTGTATATATTGTCACCCTGCTTATTTAACTTATATGCAGAGTACATCACGATAAACACTGGGCTAGATGAAGCACAAGCATAATCAAGACTGCTTGGAGAAATATCAGTAACCTCAGATACACAGATGACACCACCCTTATGGCAGAAAGTGAAGAAGAACTAAAGAGCCTCTTGAAGAAAGTGAGAGAGGAGAGTGAAAAAGTTGTCTTAAAGCTCAACATTCAGAAAACGAAGATCATGGCATCCAGTCCCATTGCTTCATGGCAAATAGATGGGGAAACAGTGTCTGACTTTATTTTTTGGGCTCCAAAATCCCTGCACATGGTGACTGAAACCATGAAATTAAAAGGTGCTTACTCCTTGGAAGGAAAGTTATGACCAACCTAGACAGCGTATTAAAAAGCAGAGACATTACTTTACCAATAAAGGTCCATCCAGTCAAGGCTATGGCTTTTCCAGCAGTCAGGTATGGATGTGAGAGTTGGACTATAATGAAAGCTGAGTGCTGAAGAATTGATGCTTTTGAACTCTAGTGTTGGAAAAGACCCTTGAGAGTTCCTTGGACTGCAAGGAGATCCAACCAGTCCATTCTGAAGGAGATTACTCCTGAGTGTTTATTGGCAGGATTGACATTGAAGCTGAAATTCCAATACCTTGGCTACCTGGTGTGAAGAGCTGACTCATTTTAAAAGACCTTGATGTGGAAAAGATTGAAGGTGGAAGGAGAAATGAACAACAGAGGATGAGATGGTTGGATGGCATCACTGACTCAATGGACACGAGTTTGGGAATACTCTGGGAGTTGGTGTTAGACAGAGAGGCCTGGCGTCTTGCAGTCCTTGGGATCTCAAAGAGTTGGATACGACTGAGTGACTCAACTGAACTGATCTCAGTTTGCATCATCCGACTCATTGTTTCATCAATTTTATCCTTCCTTCTCATATACTACTACTTTCCCTCCATATTGGTCTGTTTCCATGATCTGTCAATACTTACAAGCCACCCTCTTTCTAAAAGTAATGGTAAAGCATAGTTTTTCATTAATCTCCCCTTTCTGTTTGGTTCAATTCTTAACTATATCTCTAGACTACAGATTTTTTTGTTTTTTAAACTGCTTTTTTGAAGTTTACCTGCGATTATCTGATGGACAAATCTAATAGCCTATTTTCAAAGAAAAGGAGGACTAAGTAAAATCAAATAAATCACCCATTTCCACAAACAAATTTTGTGTTGGGCAGGTGATCATTTCTGCACTGTTAAACACACATGAATATACACAATAGCTTAAATATAAGTAGTCATTCTTACGAAGCCCCTAATGAAAGTTCTTTCGTGTGTAGTTTTCTTCTAAATCATGAAACAGGGACTCAGCCATTCCCATCTTCTGGCTCTACCATTTTCAGCACGTGAATCCAATATTACTGTGCTCTTGTGCTAGTGGTAAAGAACTTGCCTGCCAGTGCATGTGACATAAGAGACTCAAGTTCAATCTCTGAGTCAGGAAGATCCCCTCGAAGGGGGCATGGCAAGCCACTCCAATATTCTTGCCTGGAGAATCCAATGGACAGAGGAGACTGGTGGGCTAAGGATCCCATGGGGAGCAGAACAGACAAGCCTGAAGTGACTTAGCACAGCACATCTGTAAAAAGCTGTAAAGAAATGTAAAGAGAGTGTGAATGTGTGTGAGAGGTTTACATGGTTTGACCTAAATACCATTTCCACTCACACTCCTTTGACTTGAACTTAGCCTTATGCACATTTCATTCCAAAATAAAGTAGCATATATAAACTGTGTTCAGAAAGAACAGAAAACTAATTTAAATAGTATGTGCCCAGTCCTTGATACATCAAGATTTTCCTTCTGAAATTTTTGGTTTTTCTATCTACCTCTTCAATTTTTAAAATTCTCTTATTAGATGCGATGATTTCAAATGGGACCCTAGCTATGGCTAACATGTTCATTTTGTTACTCTAACAGTGAATGACAAGACAGAACATTCTCTTATGAAGAACACCAAGACTGTCAGCTGATTATCATGGAGTAATAAAATCCTTGCAAAATAAAGATTATTTTTCATCTCAAGTTATCATTATGGCTCAACATTGTTTGAAGACTCCACGAAGGGCTGCTTGATGCTCTTCAATATATTCCACAAGCTTTGAATGGACTTAAAGGGATTTTATTTTCAGGTACAGGTTCTTTCACACTGATAGCCTCTCCACTAAAGAGGCTCAACACTCTATCTGCTCTTCTCCTTCCACTTCTTTCATTCTCAGTTCACATAGTAAATTATCATGTTTAACATGCTTAGAGGTTAATATCTATTTAGTGTATTTTATTATTTACTGCTTTCTAATAGCCAGAGAAAACATAATTGCCTTTTCAATATATATTTTAAAATATATATACTGTACTGTGAGTTTATTTTGAGTCATTCCTTTATAGACAGGTAATTCTCTTAATAATATATTTATTAGAAACTCTTTATTTCAATGTGGAAGAGAGGCATATATCATACTGTGGTTTAGTTTTAGAAGATTATAAATATATATATATATGTTGAATACATTTCCTATTTCTATTTTTATGATTATTATAGCTTTATGAATATAAGCTTTGCTAATTACAAAGAAAGGAAAAATCAATGACATGTTATGTTACTCTAATTAACTTGATCATTGAAATAGTGAAGCATTACCTAGGACCAAACTTATATTTTAGAATAGCTAATTGAGTTAACTTGTCTTCATTGATTTATGCCTGCCAAGATTCACAAATCTTCATTTGCATTGTTTAAGGAGCAAGATATTTTTGTCACTTAGATTTTTTATTCAAAAACAAATGATGTATCTATATTCTGAGTAGAATATATCCAAAAGTTAATTCACTGTCCAGAATTTACTTAAGAATCCATCAGCTTGAAAGATCAGTTTTATTTAGCATTTCAAGTTTGAAGATTTGGAAGAACATAAAAAAGAATATTCTCAATTATTTCTATTGAAAGAGATTTTAAGTGGTTCCTTTTCAATTGGATGATAATTATTTTTTTCACAAATATTTCAATTCACCCTTTGTTGCATCTGATATTACTTCAAAATTAGCACTAAACAAGGAATGAGTTTGAGATAATAGAATGGTTCTTATAATACCAAGAATATAACATGAATTTGTGAAAAGTGTTCTCACTGATTATAGAATCCTATAAGAGCATGAGATTCTTCAAATGTTATATATATATATATATATATATATATATATATATATATATATAGTCACCTCTTCACTGAATTCAGTTTAGTAGCAGATTTAGAATAGTACCATTGGTTATTTCAGGAGTATCAATTTCTATATAATTGCTATTGTTGTTCAGTTGCTAAGCTGTGTCTGACTCTTTATGACTGCATGGATTGCAGCATGCCAGGCTTCAGTGTCCTTCACTATCTCCTGGAATTTGCTCAAATACATGTCCATTGAGTCAATAATGCTGTCTAAACATCTCATCCTTTGCTGGCCCTTTCTCCTTTTGCTTTCAATCTTTCACAGAATCAGGGTCTTTTCCAATGAGTCATTCTTCACATCAGGTGGCCTAAGTATTGGAGCTTCAGCATCAGCATCCGTCCTTCCAATGAATATTCAGTGTTTGTTTCCTTTTGGATGGTGTGATCCATGAGGAGGTTCTATATGATTACATTATTTAATTTAGTTGTGCAAAAATAATTATTGCAAATCAACTTTATTATATGTAATGAAAGTCACTCAGTCATATCAGACTCTATGTGACCCCATGGAATATATACACAGTCCATGGAATTTTCTAGGCCAGAACACTGGAGTTTGTAGCCTTTTCCTTCTCCAGGGGATCTTCTCAACCCAGAGATCAAACCCAGGTCTTGCACTGCAGGCAGATTCTTTACCAGCTAAGCCACAGGGAAGCCCTTGTAGAGATACCATGAACTTGCTTTACTTTAAAAAGTGGATAATTTTACAATAATAGCATTGTATGCCTGTGTGCTAATTCTCTTCAGTAATGTCTGACTCTTTGCGACCCTATGAGCCATAACCCACCAGCCTCCCCTGTCCATGGGATTCTTCAAGCAAGAATACTGGAGTGGGTTGCCGTGCCCTCCACCAGGGGATCTTTCCAACCCAGGGATCAAACCCACATCTCTTATGTCTCCTGCATTGGCAGGTGGGTTCTTTACACTAGCACCACCTCGGAAGCCCAGTAGTACTATATAATCTTTAATAAATCCCTCCCTTACTCTCACAAGGTCCTAATATAAAAAATTATATACTTATGGGTGATACATTATATGGCTACCATAATCACCAAAAAGCAAAACTTCTTTAAAAATGTAAGTATTACACATTATTTATAATTTATGAGTTGCTCAAAGTTAATGAAGGAAACATTGTATTTTTCATAGTTAAAATTAAATATATTTTAAAATGAGTTGTTCATAGTCCTTATGAATTCTTATTGCTCATGTGACTGTTCCACATATATCATATAATTTTATCGGCATAACAGCATTATTATGCAGGTGTTATGAGCATCATCGTTTTACAGTTGATATAACTGAAGCAGTAAGAGTTTAAATGATATTCTCATGGCTATCCAGTTGGTAAATGGGAGAGTGGTGATGTTAATTTTTTGCTGACACAAGAGGCGGAGAGCTTAATTATGTATAGAATGGCTTCCCTGAGGGACTAACTGAATCTAATTATTACTTTTATGTAGTATTTAATAATACTATGAAGAATTTGACCAATAATGACATTGAAATTGAAATGTTCTTGTTTATTTTTCATATTAAAAAAATCTTTCTTTTTCAACAATTTCAAACTTTTCATCTAAATTGGATTTTTTAAAACCAATTTGGAACATCAGTGCTTTTTTTTTCTTTTACCTGAGAATTATAGATTTTCTATTCTGAAAAGTTCTGTTATTATTTCTTCAAACATTAACTTGCCTTCCTTTTGTCTATTATTTCCTTTGAAAATTCTGTTAAAAATAAATCTATCTTCTGGAGTTTCTTCTCGTCTATTTTTTAATCTCTTCATATCTCTGTATTTTTTTCATGGTTAATTACTATTTTGTAATTCTCTCTTTAACCTGTCTTTTTCACTGTGTAATATATATTTCATTTTTATATATTTTGTTTTCTGTAATAATACTTATTTTATGTTTTATTTCTTTAATCTCTTTGAATCTGATATAGACTCACATTTCTGAATTTTCACTTTAAACTGTGTTCTCCAACAACCTGAGATGCTCCCCTTTTTCCCAACATACTAAGCCAACCAATGCTTGGAGATATTCAGAAATGTGATGGGATTAGTCAGTTTCTTGCTTTTAATTGGTGAATGAGTTTTTTTTCCACTACTCTAAATATTACATTAGGACTCTAGTCTTTGAAATATTCTTCTCATTCTGATAAACTTTTGAGTAATACAGATTCAGCTTCTGATTACATAGGAAAAGGAGCTTCTTGATCTGTTCCTAAAATGATTTTTTTTTTTTTTTTGGCTTTCAGACTCAACTGTATTTATATTAATGGTTATCTTACTTCTTATTTACAGGAATGTGTGTATGTCTAAAGTATAGATGTGTTGTGTGTGTATTTGATGTGTGTGCAAATGTTACTATTTCTATGTCTGTTCCACTGCCATTTTATCTGTACATGCCAAGAACTTTAAGTTGGATATTTTGACCTTAAATGCAAGGTATTTAAGTTGATAAGTCTAGTAAGTCATTAGAATAATCATCTATTCAAGGCAAAGTTCAGTCTGGGAGCTTAGAGTAATGGCCATAATAGTCAAAGCAAGGAAGTGAAGCATTAATATTGAATGATTATTGATGCATTTAGCAGAACATTTGCAACTTGATGCCAAGCAGAGGAAAATAAACTTAAAAATTCCCAAGAAGAGTAGAAAAATAAAAGAAGATGAAAAATAACAGAAGATGAAAAATAACAGAAGAGGGTAATGAATTTATGTCACAGAAACAAAGGAGTAAGAGTAGTGATAAGGAAAAGAGGTCAGCAGTTGGTCTGCTTCATGGAGACATGAAGTAGGCTGAAGACTGAAGGGAAGTTTTACTCATTTTTTGATGGTTGATTATATAATTTTTGGGGGGGGTGTGGGTTTTTTTTTTTTTTTTTTGGTTTATAGGATTTTAGTTTCCTGACCAGGGATTGAACTCATGCTACCTGCAGTGATAACACAGAGTCCTGACCACTAGACTGCCAGGGAATTACTGGTTATATGCTTTTTTATAAAGAAGACTATATTTTATCTTTGAGAACATAATTTAACGAATTGCTGACATGGAAACCATTTTGTAATACATTGATTATTTTGCATTTTCATTTATTCATTCAGTGAATATATATTAGATGGTCAACTGTTGTTCTAGCTGACTGAGAATCAAAGAGAAATGTCTGCCCATGGATGAGCTTATTTCTAGATGCAGAGGCAAATGATTAGCAGGTATAACAAAAACATATTCTTTTGCAAATGCTATTCATATATAATATGATCACACTTCACAAAATGCTGAAAAGTCATAAAGGAAGAAAGAAAATGTGGGACACAATTTCAGCTTTCAAAAGGTTTGTCATAGAAGGCATATCTTCTGAGGAGGTGACATTTGAGGAATGTTCTAAATTAAAGAAATCAATGTTATTTATTCCCATACTTTAATTTTTTTTTAACTTTCACTTGTGTTTTCATTTCCCTGGCCTGAAATTATAGTCAAGGAGACCATACAAATCTGAATATTCAGAAAATACAGCTGTTGACTTTAGCTTGAAATTTAGTTAAGAAAAAAGGAATTGTTTACCCTAACTTTCATGGTTGATATAGTAAGTGGTTACTTGTATTCAGCTTTCCTTTCCTTGGCTCAAGGAAATTGCACTTCCAATCACTGCAAAATGGAGGGACGTGGAACCAGGTCTAGATTATGGACTGTGAACTTAAGTGAACTATATCACGTTTGGCCGCTATCATAGGAGGGAAATGTGCTATCTCCAGAAGTACTGTTTCTATTGTAGCAATCAAGTGATACACATGTTTCTGGAGGTATACATTTGTGGATCTTCTGTTACCTTAGATTCCTAAGTAACAGATTAGGATAGATATTGTGAGTAAGAAATAAGCCAACATTGTATTGAATTGCTGAGGCATCCTTTGACACAAGAGCTATGATTACATATAGAAGTCCCACGAATGATGAACTGGGAGATTCAGATTGACACATATACACTATTGATACTATGTATAGAATATCTAACTAATAAGAAACTATTGTATGGCTCAGAGAACTTTATATAGTACTATGGAGTGACCTAAATGGAAAGGAAATCCAAAAAAGAGGGGATATGTGTATATGTATAGCTGATTCACTTTGCTATACAGTAGAAATGTACAACTTTGTAAAGCAACTGTACTCCAATAAAAATTAAGAAAAGAAATCCCATGAATGAAATATAGTAGCTTGCTGAGATGAACTGTGGGGAAACAACTTGCAGGAATGAAAATAAGGGGAAAGGCAAAGGGTAGGTAGATAAAATAACATGGCATAGTTTCCTGGGTTTTGCTTATCTTACATGAGTAAGTTTGTTGAAGGTAAAAAACAACAACACAATTTTCAGAAAACAGAGAAGCCAAAAAGACAGTCAGTAGGCATAATCAGATGGACAGGAGGACTTCTCCCTCAGGTCCCTTTAGATAGAGGCATTCAGACAAATGTATTTAGGGTGTGGGGAATACTGGACAGCTAAGAGGAGGAGAAATCTGTCACTTTCTCTCACTGTGGGTGTGATATTTACTTATATTTGCAAAGTGCAAGAAGTGAGTCCCTCTTCTAGATATCCAAAGATAGTGACTTACTTTTCTTCAATTGTTGGTTATTTTTGAGAGCTCATCTAATGATATATATTTAAAGAAAAACAGTTCCCAAATCTGTGGGTCAGACTGTTGCCATCACAGATGCCTTCCAGAGGGGGTGTATCAGTTCTGGAAGGTTCTTTCTATGAGGTGTTAGGTTATCGGAAGACTTAGTGAGGTGTGTAACTACATCAGGGACCTGGGTCAGTAGCTCCTGCGCTAAACATTCCATAACCAAATAAGGAGGTCAGTAGCTCCTGCGCTAAACATTCCATAACCAAATAAGAAAAAAAATCTATAGGGAAGCAGCATCAGGGGAATGTATGAGCTCAGCTTCGCATGTAACCAATCAGGTAGTGCCAACTATGCCTGTTGCTGGACTAAGGGACAAACTGTATATAAACCGCCATACCTCTTTGTTCGGGGTCCAGCCGCATTCTGCTGTGTCGGAGAGGCTAGGACCCTGGCGCGCCAGAAATAAACTCCCTTTATGCCTTTTGCATTACTTTGGTGGACTTGTTCATTCGGTCGGGTAGGGGACACGGACACGGAGCATAACGTGAGGCATATAAAGATATGGGCAAAGGGGATTGAGAAAGTACCTATCATAGAGACATGCTATTTAAGATAGTCTAACAACCCAGTGCTGCAAAATCTATTCCAGTTTTTCATGGTTTAACATGATCTTCCTAGATTCTTCTTAGCTTACCTATACCAAAATGACCTATTAATGGTACCTTAAGTGATTCAATATTTTCTAACTTAGGAGTGGGAGTACAGATGGAAAATTTATGAAAAAGCTGGGCATCACAACCTACCATTACTTAATATTCACCTCCTTGGCCAGGCCTGGTTTTCTTAACTACTGATGCCCCAAATTTTGTTTGATTTTTGCAAATGCTAAGTATTTTCTATGTAATGAATGTGGGGTTATTTAGACAGGAACAGCTCATACTTGGGACATTAAAGATGGCTGCATTTTGTTTTCTAACATTACTCCAGTGAAGAGGTGGGACGAATAGTCTCTGCCCTTTAATCAGGATGTGTTACTGCTTTGAATATGGTAAAAATAATGCTCTGCCACTTTCTGGTTCTAAGCTTTAAGAAACTCACAGCTTTTACTTCCAGTTTCTTAACTTTTCCTTTTAGAGACTTGAGCCACTACCCATGTTTTCTTCTCTATTAATTTGAATTAACAGAGAATGTACTAATCATAGAAGTAAACATGTTAATAGTAGCAGTGCTAAAATGAAGTGAGATAAGCAACATGCAAACTATTCTACTCAAAGATAAAAACTGAATTTATTACACTTATAATACTAATCTTGCCATCATTTATGAACTCAAAATTGTGCTTATGTGCCGGGAGCCAGCATAAGGAATCCCACCCGTGACAAGTTCATGCGGCAGAGATCTGATGGGCAAGGCGAGTCAAATCTCAGGGCTCCCCCCTGGTATTTCCTGAGCATGTACCCCCCCCCAAAAGTCTGCAGGCCTTTGTACTCTGCTTTTCCACTCTTCTGACACACTCTTGAAAAAGTCAACTCAGGGCTTTAGTCTTCTGCATTTGAAAGGGTGTTTCAATCCAAAAACCCCTCTGATGGCTTTCTAGCCTGCCTGCAGGACTCATACAGCTGGCCATGTGATTGTTTGAGGCCTCCCGACTTGACTTCGGGAGGCACAGGAAGCTTAAAACATCCTAGGAACGTAGGGGCTTCTGAGGAGTCAAAATCATGAGAATAGGACTGATTAAAGGTTTCATTTGTTGAGCCAATACTTGCTGCCAAATTTTCATATCTTTTATTTGTAGATATAGTTGGTATATAGAAAAACAGGTAGTAGACCTGGTATTAGCAACATTAGATCTTTGAGTTAAGTACTTTCTTTGTTATAACCCACTGCACCTTTGTTCTACAGGAATGTAACTTTATTTAGTACTTTGAGGGTGATGCAGAGTAAAGAAAAAACACTTCTAGGGAAAAGGAGTTTTCTGGACAGTTATCCAGGAAGAGAGCCATAAAAATGTTAACAGGCCTCTTGGCCAGAAGATAATGTAAACCACCTGAGAACTTTTGTATATGGGAGAGTATGCAAAAAAGAAAGCCTGGTCTCAGTGAGGGTCAGGGCTGCTGCCCCTGCATAACTCTGCATATTCCACTATTTCTTTATGTTCAACTTGGGGTATATAAGCTGATTTTGAAAAATAAAACTTTTGGAGTCTTGCATCAATGCTGGGCTTCCCCATGTCGTTCTTTTCTCCCCTTTTTGGCTGAATTCCCATCTGGAGCGGGAGGCTCACCACATCTACTTACTTGCCCTGGCTGCTAAGATCCACGTGAAAGTGAAAGGGAGCCTAAGGCGGGGCACCCTTCGATATTCAAGTGGACGCCGGTGACCTAATGTAGATGGTGCAGGCCTCTTGTCTAGAGGTTTTATTGGTTTTCCCCGTAAACCAAGTTATTCAGCCTCTTTTTCTCAGCCTAAATTTCCTATTATACTATTTCTTCCTAATCTAATCTTATATTTCTAAATAAATAAGTTTTCCTCACCTATCCGTCTCCCCTTCGAATCACTCTGGATCCACTGGGGCTGGACCCCGGCACTTATACTTTAATTATTATGAAATACCTGCCAAGTTCTAACAGAATCACTGTAATTTTATAGTAAGAGTGATTCTTGTTTAAATGTTTTAATTTTTAATTAATTAATTAAAACATTTGGTGGAAACTTTGGGCTTCCCAGGTGGCGCTAGTGGTAAAGAACCTAATGCAGGAGATGTCGGGAAGATCCTCTGGAGGAGGGCATGGCAACCCATTCTAATATCCCTGCCTGGGAAATCCGAAGGACAGAGGAACATGGCAGGCCACAGTCCATAGGATTGCACAGAGTTGGACATTACTGAAGCAGCTTAGTACAGAACAGCACTACACAGCAATGATATAAACTGTAATTCATTGAAGATAGGTTTATCCCAAGGCAAAAATATCTAACAATTAATTCTAATTGGTAGGATGCCTGGAAATAATGAACAAAATTTATAATGAAAAAATATTTATCAGGGCTTCCCTGGTTGCTCAGATGGTAAAGAATCTGCCTGCAACGCAGAAGACCCAGATTTGATCCCTGGGTTGGGAAGATCCCCTGGAGATAAGAATGGTAACCCACTCCAGTATTCTTGCCTAGAGAATTCCAGGATCAGAGGAGCCTGGCGGGCTATAGTACATGGGGTCACAGAGAGTCGAACAGGACTGAGAGACTACCACTTTCACTGATTTTTTAAAGGAAGAAAAAATAAACCAGTATATCTGCAGATAAACTTTAATAAAAACTGACTTTCCTAGGAGATGAATATGACTATTCTTGCTTTTGATGTATTTTTATAGTTGGTTCATGCTGTCATTCCCAGCTCTCATATTTTCAATTATGTTCATAATGCTGACCTTAAGTGAATAATATGTTTTAACCACAGGAGAGGGTTAGAAAGTTATGATATTCTGAACTGAGACTATATTAGGTTTTTGTTCAAAATTTCAGCCAGGAAAAGATGTCAGAAAAGCAAAGACTAGAGAGATCTTGCAATTAAAAAAAAAATCACTAGAAAACTAATCTTTAATAAAATTCACTCAGGAACTATTCTTCAGGGCCCGTTTATTCAAATTCCATAGAAAAAAGAAATGGTGACTTGACTTTTGTTTGACTATAAGAGTAACATTTGCTTAATGTAGATACAACCATAGAATGCACCATTGGATTTTATCTGTTTTCCAGTATGGGCTACTAAATATTTAAGTATGCACTGGCAGGGAGGCAAAAAGAATAACTCTTTTAAAGTTTGTTTTATCTAGGGAAATGCTAACTTCTTAACAGATCACCCTCACTTAGTATTGCAATAAAAATCATGGCTATTGGAAATGCTGCCTGTGTTCAATTGTGAGGTAATTTTATTTTGTAGTCCTGGTATTTTGCTCTGTACTGTTTATTTATTTTAGAATGTATTCCAGGGTTATATAGTTTAGAATTTTGTCCTTTTTGTTTCTGCTTCTCTCTGCCTCTTAATAAAGATCTGAGCTCACTAATTTCTTGCTTGCTATTCTTAAAATTTGAGAATCCTTTAAGCAAGCAATCAATCTATTTATTCCTATCATTTTGAACTGTGTGATGCATTTATTGAGAGCTGGAGATACTAAATGACCTCTGTATGTAAATTAATAAGTTTTTTTTTTTTTTTTTACTCTTGGTAACTGAAAGCACAATTTGATATTTATCTGATATCTCTTTTCTCTTTTCCACTTTATATTGGTTAGGTATGTAACACTGTAGAATATAGAATAATTTTCACATTTTTAATCATCACTATTACAGAAACTTGGAAGTAAGTGGTATTTTCTGTTAGGCTATTTTTTGAATAAGAGCTAATGACTTAAGGTAAACACACACTTGTTACCTGTTCCTATTTTCTAAGGAAAATAAGCCCTCATTGTTACTGTAACTTGTAGAAGAGTCTAAACAACAACAAAAGTCCCACTGCAATTAAGTCAAACTAAGCTTGAAATCTCTGTGATCAAAGTATAATTGATTATACCAGCACCATTCAAAATGCAATACTCATATGTGATAATTTACTTTCATATTAATAAAAATGAAACACAAATTAAAATTTTAGTCAGATTAGTCATCTTTCAGATGCTTAATATTTATCTCTGGTTACTGGCTGCCCAGTGTATCCACTGGGCATACATTGGGCAGAGTTAGGGGATATCTAACATCTCAGAAAGTTGTACTTGAAACCACTACCTAAAACTCAAAGTTATGTGAGTGTTGGATGCAGTATCAAGTAAGGAGTAGATAATTTTTAAAAGAATGAAAATATTATAAAGTAAATTACAATTTTTTATAAAATTTTAACATAGTTTTAATTTAGAACAGCTTTCAATTAACAAAATAGTTGCAAAATAGTATTATTAGTATCTTACAATAATGTATTTTGTTAGTCTGGTACATTTGTCATAATCAATGTACTAATATTGACACATTATTATTTAATAATACTTAATTCTGGGCCAAAGGTTAACCTTTTGTCAGGTTTCCTTCATTTTATCTAATATCTTTTTCTCTGTTGCATGACTCCATTCAGGATCTCGCATTTAGTCTTTTGTCTCCTTCGGTTCTTCTTGACTGTGGCAGTTTCTCAGACTTCTTTAGGTTTTGTTGACCTTGATAATTTCGAGGTATACTGGTCAGGTATTTTGTAGAATGACTCTCAGTTGGCATTTGTCTAATGTTTTTCTCATGATAAGACTGATGAGTTTTTGAAAAGAAAACCACAGACATCAATGACATTTTCATCATATCCATATTCAGAATACATCCCTTTACTTTGTCTAATATTGTTGAGTTAATCTTGCTTACCTGCCTTAGGTAGTGGGTATCAAGTTTATTCACTGTGAAGTTGCTTCCTGCCCTACCCTACATACCATATTCTTTGGAAATTACTATACACAGCCCACATAAAGAGCGAGAATTTATACTCTGCCTTCTTGAGAACAAGTATCGACATAAATGATTTGTAATCCTTTGGGATAGCGATTTATCTAGAGTATTGTAATAAATTAAGCTTGTCTAAATGAAAGCACAACATCAACTTTAATTTTTATTGGCTATATGCTGTCTTGAATTTACTTACTAGACCCGGGGCATTTTTAAAAGATACATTTGACTTCATGGATAACAATATCATTAAATACTCAAGTATTTACAGAAATCTCTTCTATTTTTCTTGTATCAATTTTCTATTGAGATTCATTTACTTACTAGATTATTTAAATAAATATTTATCGAGTCTCTAATATTCACCACCACACTGTCCTTAGTTTTGGAAATATGTTATTTAAATAAAAGACAGTAATGCCCATTCTCATACAATTAACATAATAAGTGAGAGTTATAGATAATAAATATTAATAGTTAAGTATAATATAGCTGTTGGTGTTAAGTGTTATGAAGAACATAAATCAGAGAAAAATGTAGTGATTTTGGGGTTGCTGTTTTAAGTATTTTTTCCAAACGATTTTAGGCTATTTTATTTTTATCGAGATGTAGTTGACATACAGTATTAGATTGTTTCAAGTGTACAACAAAGTGATTCAGCAATCAAATACATTACAAAATGATCACCATGACAGGTTCAGTAACCATTTGTCACCATATGGAATTATTAATAGCTATACTCTAATGCTGTATATTATGTCCCTGTAACTTATTTATGACTGGGTTTGTATCTCTTAATTCTATTCACCTATTTTACCCAAACCCCTAATGCTCTCTGGGAACCACCAGTTTGTTCTATGTATCTGTAAGTCTGTTTCTGTTTTATTTAACCATTTTTTGTTTTTCTAAGATTCCACATATAAGTGAGATCATATGATATTTTTCTTTGACTTATTTCACTCAGCGTAATACCCTCTAGGTCCATTTCTGTAATGGCAACATTTCATTATTTTTATGGCTAAATAATTATTCATTGTATGTATATATACACATATTACTTCTTTATTCATTTACCTATTGATGGATATTTAGGTTGCTTTCATATATTGGTTGTCGTAAATAATTGTACAATGGACATAGGAGTATATGTCTTTTTGAATTGATGTTTTAATCTCCTTAGATAAATGCCCAGAACAGGGTTGTTGATAAATATCCATTTGCTGGATTGTATGGTCATTCTAGTTTTCATTGTTTAAGGAACCTCCATGCTATTCTCTGTAGTGGCTGCACCAGTTTACCTTTACACCAACAATACACAAGGGTTTCCTTTTCTCCACACTCTTGTCAATACCTATTATTTAGTTTTTTCTTCTTGTTGTTGTTGTTGTTGTTGTTTTTTGGTTGATAGTCATTCTGACAGGTGTGGAGTGAATAGTGTGTGAAGTAACATTTGTTCAGTGAATGTATGAAAGCAATGGAGGAAGCCAAGGAATATCTGAAGAAAGCAGTTCAAGCAGAGAGTACAGCAAGTACAGTGGCCAGTGTGTTCTATCATTAGTTATGTAAAAGTATCATTACAACAGTATAAAAAAGCAATAAAAATGCAGCCAAAGTGGTAGTGGGAGGGTGGTGGAAGCTAGATTATATGGGTCTTTAGATAATTGGGAAAATTTTTATTTAATTCTTATGGAGATAGGAAACCGTTAGATGGTGTTGAGTAGAGGAGAGATGTGACCTGGCTTATGTTTTATATGTTTTGATTTTAATATGTAAGGGTAGAAGAACTATCAGTCAGGAGACTATTGCAAATATATAGGATAAAATATTATGGTTGCTTTAAAATAAAGTAACAGTCTTTGATCAAAGTAATGTTCTTTGGTAGAAGAATTCCATTTTTTATCTACTTTCCTTGTGTATTATTCTTGAAAGTGTACCAGTTGGGATAACAACTTGATGGTGATCTTACATAGACTAATGTGGTAGTGTTGAAGTGATAAGAACTGCTCATGATCTGTGTGTGTTTGGAAGATGGTACCAAATACAAGGATAGACTGATGACTTGAGTAAAGACTGATAACTGGTGAGAGAAAGAAAAGGGTCAAAAATAGCATCTGAAATTTTTCTCTGAGCAACTGAAAGTATATAATTTCCATTTATTGAGATATGATAGTCACATGAACATTAGGATAGAATGAGTTTTAATTATAGTTAATTTGAGATGTATATAAGAATGTTAGATCATAAGGTGCTTATTAAATATTTATTAAATACAAGAGTAAAGAGTCTAGTTGGAGATAAATATTTTTTGTGCTATGCAGAAGAGGAAAATCAATCTTGGTATTGATTTAATAGAGAAGTGAAGGAGAATAATTGGAAACTTGGAATAGATAGTGCTTCCAGGGAGTTTTGCTGTAATAGGGTATTAATAATATTTACCTTATAGGGTTTTATAAAAATTAAATATTCTTGGAAGAATGTGAGTATTGGCAAAGTCATCTGTGTATTCTAGATATTAGATATCACTATTTTGACTGACATAAGCAGTTTAACATGTAACTTGAAATTGAAATTTTAGGGAGAAGGGAGAAAAAATGACTTGCATGCAGTCATATGGTATAAGAATGGCCATTATTTTAAGGTAATTTATCTTGAGAACATCCCTGGTGTTTGCAAGACAGTCAGCTTTGGTTAAAAGCAAGAATAAAATCACAAATATGTTAAGTATGATATGATTCTAGCAAAGAGGGCTTGTGCAGTTACAAAAGAACCAGTGACAAGGGGAAGACTGTTGAGAGAGGCAGAATTGAGTGTAAGGGCTACATGTACTAAGTTCTTTTGGGGCCAAGGACTAACCTGCATAATGACAAAAAGTTCCCATGACCGCAAAACAAGTTGTGAGAATGAGAATGTAATAGGGGGTGTTGTTAGGGAAGGAAGGAAAGAGGTTGCCAAGTAAAAGTAGACATCTATTGCCCCTCTTCACTTCCATAAGAATGGAACCAAGTAATGGTAGTCTTACTCAAAGTGGACAGAATCCTGGGACTCTGCCTTTCCTCTTGTTTAAAGGAAAATGGAAGTCAGAGTAGACATCGTGCATCAGAACTGATTTCTTCTCCACTAGGAGGACACAGATTTGTGAAGTAGACTTTTTATTATGCCAGTCAAGGAGTAAAAGCCACATGTATAGGAGACCATGGTAGCTCAGGTTTGCTGCATAGAGTGTATAAAAATTTAATACACCAACTGCTCCATCAAATGGCATCAAATAAATTTTTATTGGATGGATAATTTTATTTTTAATACCTTGTGGTTAATGGGAAGATTATGAAGATAGAGGTATCTTATTCTCTCAAGAAAATCAGCAGAGTGAAAGGAAATGCACACTTCCTAGAAAGCTGTATATGACAAGTAGTATTTGTCAGGTTTCATATGTATACACACACACCAAGAAACAAGAGGACTGAGGTCTGGATTGGTAGCACCGTGACAGTGAGTGAACTGCAGTAAAGGTATAGGGGATAAACAGCAATTTTAGTAGATGTTATAAATTATGAATACTGAAAATAAAGACTGAAAAAAAATAAGATTTTAAGGGATATTTGATATGTAATGGGCTATATTTCCAACTATGGAAAATTCTTAAAAGATGGGAATACAAGAAACCAGCAACAGTTAGAAACTTATATGGAACTAATTGGTTCAAAATTTGAAAAGGAGTACAACAAGGTTGTATATTGTCATCCTGCTTATTAAACTTATATGCAGAGTGCATCATATTAAAGGCCAGGCTGGATGGCTCACAAGCTGCAATCAAAATTGCTGGGAGAAATATCAATAACCTTAGATATGCAGATGATATCACTCTAATGGCAGAAAATGAAGAGAAACTAAATAACCTCTTCATGAGGGTGAAAGAAGAGAGTGAAAGAGCTGGCTTGAAACAACATTTAGAAAACGAAGATCATGGCATCCAGTGCCATTGCAAATAGAAGGGGGAAAAGTAAAAACAGTTATAGATTTTATTTTTTTAGGCTCCAAAATCACTGTGGATGGTGACAGCAGTCACAAAATAAAAAGATGCTTGCTCCTTTGAAGAAAAGCTATGACAAACCTAGCCAGTGTATTATAAAGAAGAGACATCACTTTGCGAACCAATTTCCATATAATTTAAGATTCCCTGTCAGCTCAGATGATAAAGAGTCTGCCTGCAATGCAGGAGACCCAGGTTTGATCCCTGGGTCAGGAAGATCCCCTGGAGAAGGAAATAGCAACCCATTTGACTTTTCTTGCCTGGAGAATCCAATGAATGGAAGAGTCAGGCAGTCTAAAGTACATGAGGTCACAAAGATCAACTTCCACTTTACTATTTTTCCACTAGTTGTGTAGCGATGTAAGAGTTGGACTATAAAGAAGGCTGAGTGCTGAAGAATTGATGCTTTTAAACTGTGCCACTGAGGAAGACTCTTGAGAGTCCCTCAGACAGCAAGGAGATCAGATCAGTCAATCCTAAAAGAAATCAACCCTGAATCTTCATTGGAAGGATTGATGCTAAAGCTGAAGATCCAGTACTTTGGCCACCTGTTACAAAGAGCCAAGTCATTAGAAAAGACCCCTATGCTGGGAAAGACTGAAGGCCCAAGAGAAGGGTGTGACAGAGGATGAGATGGTTGGATGGTATCACTGACACAATGAATGTGAGTTTGAGCCAACTCCAGGAGATTGTGAAGGACAGGGAAGCCTGGTGCTACAGATCTGAGGGTCGAAAAGAGTAGGACACAAATTAGTGACTGAAAATAACAGTGAGCCAGGTAAACTCTGCTTTGTCTTTTAATTGGGAAAGGATTACATCAAGCTGTATATTGTCACCCTGTTTACTTTACTTATATGCAGAATATATCATGCAAAATGCCAGGCTAGATGAAGCACAACCTAGAATTAAGTATGCTGGGGGACATATCAACAACCTCATATATGCAGATAAGACCACTCTTATGGCAAAAGTGAAGAAGAACTAAAGAGTCTCTTGAGGAAAGTGAAAGAGAAGAGTGAAAAATCTGACTTAAAACTCAACATTCAAAAATAAGATCATGGCATCTGGTCCCATCACTTCATGGTAAATTATGGAGAAAAATGTAAATGGTGACAGTCTTTACTCTCTTGGGTTTCAAAATCACTGCAAATGTTGACTGCAGTAATAAAATTAAAAGATACTTGCTCTTTGGAAGAAAAGCTATGACAAAAATAGACAGTATATTAAAAAGCAGAGTTGTTGCTTTACTGAAAAAGATCTACATAGTCACAGCTATGGTTTTTCCTGTAGTCATGTATGGATGTGAGAGTTGACCCTAAAGAAGGCTGAGCCCTAAATAATTGATGCTTTTGAACTGTGGTGTTGGAGAAGACTTTTCAGAGTCTTTTGGACTATAAGGAGATAAAACCAGTCAATCCTAAAGGCAATCAGTCTTAAATATTCATTAGAAAGACTGATACTGAAGCTCCAATACTTTGCCCGTCTGATGTGAAGAGCCAATTCATTAGAAAAGACCCTGATGCTGGGAAAGACTGAAGGCAGATGAAGAAGGGGATGACAGAAGATGAGATGTTTGGATGGCATCACGGACTCAATGGACATGAGTTTGAGCAAGATCCAGGAGAAGGTGAAACACAGGGAAGCCTGACATGTTGCAGTTTAGTTCAGTTCAGTAACTCAGTCATGTCCAACTCTTTGCGACCTCATGGACTGCAGCATGCCAAGCCTCCCTGTCCATCACCAGCTCCCAGAGTTTACTCAAACTCATATCCATTGAGTCAGTAATGCCATCCAACCATCTCATCCTCTGTCATCCCCTTCTCCCACATTCAATCTTTCCCAGCATCAGGGTCTTTTCCAATGACTCAGTTCTTTGAATCAGGTGGACAAAGTATTGGAGTTTCAGCTTCAGCATCAGTCCTTCCAATGAATATTCAGGACAGATTTCCTTTAGGATGGACTGGTTGGATCTCCTTGCTGTCCAAGGGACTCTCAAGAGTCTTTTCCAGCACCACAGTTCAAAAGCATCAATCTTTGGTGCTCAGCTTTATTTACAGTTCAACTCTCACATCCATACATGAATACAGGAAAACCCAGAGCCTTGACTAGATGGACCTAGGTTGGCAAAGTAATGTCTCTGCTTTTCAGTATGCTGTCTATGTTGGTCATAACTTTTCTTCCAAGGAGTAAGCGTCTTTTAATTTCATGGCTGCAGTCACCATCTGCAGTGATTTTGAAGCCTCCAAAAATAAGTCTGTCACTGTTTCCATTGTTTCCCCATCTATTTGCCACAAAGAGATGGGACCAGATATCATGATTTTAGTTTCCTGATTCCAGAGTTTTAAGCCAATATTTTCACTCTCCTCTCACTTTCATCAAGAAGCTCTTTAGTTCTTTGCTTTCTGCCATAAGGATGGTGTCATTTGCATAATTGAGGTTATTGATATTTCCCCTGACAATCTTGATTTCAACTTCTGCTTCACCCAGTTCATCATTTCTCATGATGTACTCTGCATATAAGTTAAATAAGCAGAGTGACAATATACGGCCTTGATATACTCCTTTTCCTATTTGGAACCAGTCTGTTCCCTGTCCAGTTCTAATTGTTGCCTTCTGAACTGCATACAGATTTCTCACGGGGCAATTCAGGTGGTCTGGTATGCCCATCTTTTTAAGAATTTTCCACAGTTTGTTGTGGTCCACACAGTCAGTCTTTGGCATAGTCAATAAAGAAGAAGCAGATATTTTTCTGGAAATGTCTGTCTTTTTTGATGATCCAACGGATGTTGGCAGTTTGATCTCTTTCCACTGCCTTTTCTAAACCCAGGTTTAACTTCTGGAAGTTCAAGGTTCATGTAATTTCGAAGCCTTGCTGGAGAATTTTGAGTGTTTCTTTGCTAGTCTGTGAGATGAATGCAATTATGCGGTAGTTTGAGTATTCTTTGTCATGGCCTTTCTTTGGGATTGGAATGAAAACTGACATTTCCAGTGCTGTGGCCACTGCTGAGATTTCCAAATTTGCTGGCATATTGAGTGCAGCACTTTCACAGCATCATCTTTCAGGATTTGAAATAGCTCAACTGGAATTCCATCACCTCCACTAGCTTTGTTCTTAGTGATGCTTCCTAAGGCCCACTTGACTTCACATTCCAGGATGTCTGGCTCTGGGTGAGTGATCATGCCATTGTGATTATCTGGGTCATGAAGATCATTTTTGTACAGTTATTCTGTGTATTCTTGCCATCTCTTCTTAATATCTTCTGCTTCTTTTAGATCCATACAATTTCTATCCTTTATTGTGCCCATCTTTGCATGAAATGTTCTCTAATTTTCTTGAAGAGATTGATAACCTTTCCCATCCTATTGTTTTCCTCTTTTTCTTTGCATTGATAACATAGGAATATGTTCTTATCTCTCCTTGCTGTTCTTTGGGACTCTGCACTCAAGTGGGTATATCTTTCCTTTTCTCCTTTACCTTTTGGCTTCTCTTCTTTACACAGCTATTTGTAAGGCCACCTCAGACAACCATTTTGCCTTTTTGCATTTCCTTTTTTTGGGGATTGTCTTGATCACTGCCTCCTATGCAATGTCCCAGACTTTCATCCATAGTTCTTCAGGTACTCTGTCTATCAGATCTCATGCCTTGAATCTATTTGTCACTTCCACTGTATAATCATAAGGGATTTGATTTAGGTCATACCAGAATGGTCCAGTGGTTTCTTTAATTTAAGTCTGAATTTAGCAATAAGGAGTTCATAATCTGAGCCACAGTCAGCTCCTGGTCTTGTTTTTGCCAACTGTATAGAGCTTCTCCATCTTCAGCTGCAAAGATTATAATCAATCTCATTTCAGTGTTGGCCATCTGGTGATGTCCATATGTAGAGTTTTCTCTTGTGTTGTTGGAAGAGGGTGTTTTCTATGACCAGTGTGTTCTCTTGGCAAAGCTCTATTAGCCTTTGTCCTGCTTCATTCTGTACTTCAAGGCCAAATTTGCCTGTTACTCCAGGTGTTTCTATCATCTAGTTCAAAAGAGAAATTCCTGTTTCTCCTTTTCCTCTCTCCACAGAATCTATGTGCCTATCAAGTGTGATAGCACACAGAAGAATTATATTAATATTTTTGAATGAATGGATAAATAATTAAATGTTTGCCTCTTGCCATCTAGTTTCTATCTCAAACACTATCATTTATCAGTATCCACAAGAAATTGGTTCCAGTACAGACTAGCAAGATCTGTGGAAATTCAAGTTCCATATTGGACTCTATATCCAATAATTCCCATATCCACGAATTCAAAGCCAGATATGGAACTGTGGATAGAAAAGGCAGATTGTGTTTATTAGAAAAAAGTATGCCCATTAGTGGACCCACGCGATTCAAATCTCTGTTATCCAAATGTCAAGTATATTGATCCTTGAACAGAAATATGTGTTTGTAATACAACGTTAGGGTGGTCACTCAATGTTAAAATAGGAAATTATATATTCACAAAAAAGTGAAATATCTGGATAAGTTTTGGGTCAAATAGTGTTAAATTTTTTTGCAAAGAGAGGAATAGTTAAAATTCTGAGTTACCAATAATTCTATCTCAAAGTCTTACATTTGCTTATTTAAAAAATAATTTATCATCAGTCAATAATAAAGTCTCTTGGAAATAGCATTTGTGTAGGTTAAAGACACCCAGGTTCTAGTCTTTTAGGCATTTACTTTTTCCGTGGATTTTTGGGATGATTACTTGCTGGATGCTTGATGATTTAGATTTACTTTATCAATTTGTAGATCTGGAAAGGCCTCCTTCTTGATCATCATAAGCCAGATAGCTTAAAAATCTTTACATCATAACTTGATTTGAAATATTCAGCAGTCATAACTTTTGAAAAGACACACTAAATTATAGTGCAATGCTTTATGTTTTCCTTTCTAATCTTTTGGAAACAGAATAAAACCAGACACATCAGTCAACATTACACTTTGATGATGTTTGTTAGACCTTCTCAATTTAAATGTTTACACCGTGATTCAGGAGTGCTTTCGACAAAAGAAAGCCTATTTGAAGCATTAATTTCCAGATAGTGCATTCAGTAAGTAGCATCTGTATGTGAATGCTGATAAGGAAGTGTAAATTACATTCAGAACTTTTAACTGGTGCTAGAAGCAAGAGAAATAGAAGCTTAAAATGTTTAAACAGCTAATAATGCATTAAAGCAGAAATTTTATAAAATGTTATAGAGTCCTAAGAATCAACATAGACTTCTTTATAAGTTAAATTAAGAACAAAAATTTTACATTGGATATGCTAATAAGCAAATAATAAAAATATTGCTCTCCATTATATATATATATATATATGTATTTATTTGTATATATATATATATATATATTTATTTGGGTACTGTTTAATCCTGAAAATATGAGCTTATTAATGCCTTGATTTTTTTCTTTACTGCTTTCACTATATTTTTCAAAGTGAATATTTAGCTTTGAAATAGAGACTTCCTTGCAAGTGACTGATTTTAACATAACTTCATATTCACATTTAAGTAATTATGTATGAAATATACTTTTATAACTATTGAAAAATTCAAGAAATCCTACACATGTAAATAAAGAATTATTGTTCAACAAGCCTTAACCTAGACTTTTCAAAAGGTTGTGTCATTTCCTCAGAAAAAAATAATGAAAGCAATAAACAAATATCTGCATCATGGAGAGGACTATGTATCATTTAGGTTTTCTTTTGTGTTTATTTGTATTTTTCAGTTTTTAAAACCTTATCATAGGTTATTTTAATTCTAAGGGCAGGTTTAATTTGTAAATAAATAAAACCATTATTTAAGAAAGAAACCAGATTTTCATTTTGAAGCCCAATTAAAACTTTCAGGTTATATTTCCACTGCATCAAGGCAGTTACAATTTTTTCAACAGAGCATAACAAAATCCATTCAACATCTTTTTTTCTTCTTTTAGAATTCTTCTCCCATTAAAAATGGATAATTTGACTACCAGTCTTAGGAACCATGCATTATTTGGAAGCATCTTCAGGTCCAGCTCAGGGCTATGTTGCTGTGGTGATTTTATGATCCACATAAGCACTGTCATTCTCCAGCAAGTGTTTTCTTATATAGTCTTGGAAAGACTTTCACCATACACATCACTCTTGTGAAAGGCAAAATAACTTGAATTCCAAGTGACTATATGTTGATGTATGACAGAAATCAAACCAATATTGTAAAGCAATCATCAATCAGTTAAAAATAAATAAATGAATAAACCAATGTAACTGTATTCAGAAGACTGACATATATCTAGGCTAACGGAACGAGTGTGGCAAGTAGTTTAATTCCTCTAATTCTTCTAACAGAGATGGCTTTTTATTTAAGATAAAGAATATACAAGGTCCATAACAGAAATTATGAAAAGAAAAATATTCTATATGCTTGAGGGAAATTTAGAAAATATTCAAGAAACCTCTATTTACAGTTGAAGTAATATAGACTTAATGAATAGTTTGAACTCAAACAAATATAAATACTCTGGGTTATAGCAACAACAACCACTCAGACTACTTAAATATAAATAAAGTTATGGCCAACCTAGATAGCATATTCAAAAGCAGAGACATTACTTTGCCGACTAAGGTCCGTCTAGTCAAGGCTATGGTTTTTCTAGTGGTCATGTATGGATGTGAGAGTTGGACTGTGAAGAAGGCTGAGCACTGAAGAATTGATGCTTTTGAACTGTGGTGTTGGAGAAGACTCTTGAGAGTCCCTTGGACTGCAAGGAGATCCAACCAATCCATTCTGAAGGAGATCCGCCCTGGGTATTCTTTGGAAGGAGTGATGCTAAAGCTGAAGCTCCAGTACTTTGGCCACCTCATGCGAAGAGTTGACTCATTGGAAAAGACTCTGATGCTGGGAGGGGTTGAGGGCAGGAGGAGAAGGGGACGAGAGAGGATGAGATGGCTGGATGGCATCACTGACTTGATGGACATGAGTTTGAGTGAACTCCGGGAGTTGGTGATGGACAGGGAGGCCTGGCTTGCTGCGATTCATGGAGTCGCAAAGAGTCCGACATGACTGAGCAACTGAACTGAACTGAAAACAATATATTATAAGGATACCAGAGAGTTACAGAAATAAAGAGAAAGTTGAAAAATGAGGGCATCATGAAAATCCTTTCTTGGATGTTGATATTACTGAACTTGGATTTGTCTGTTCTCCGCTCAAAAGTCAGTACTCTAGTGGCAAGTGCTGGTAGCAACTGAAAAGCTGCTTTAATCAGAAAGCCAGTAATCAGAAGGCAGACTCATGTCCCAAAACCAACTCCAAAGATTTTGCTTGGCCATGCAAAATTTTAAATGGAAAAAAGAAAAGTAATCTCAGCTAATCATTGAGACAGCCCATCAGATTTGTCACCATCTCCCACCATCATCCCACCATGCACCATCTTCATTGCATGAAGACTTGTCTCCTCCTTGTGATCTTTCTTTAGATGCTATACATTTTGTAAAATTACTACAGAGAAAGCCAGGGAGAGAAGACTTATTCCATCTGTTAAGTACTAATTATTTATTTCTATTTCTTTTATTGAGGAAAAAAATCAACAAGTTAGACAATGTATTGTGTAATCAAAAGATTGGGAAAGGTGGGTTTGGCCTAGAGGTTACTTAAAATACAAATTTGCTAAGTGATAGGCCAAAAGGGGCCTCCTGCAAAGAACTCTTTTCTGCAAAATGTTGCTCACAAATCTCCACTCTCAGTCATCATTCTATTTTTATGGGATCGTGGGTAAAGGTCCATCTTCTGTAAATTCTTTATGTAACATGCAACCCATGGCTTTTAAGTTGTATAGTTTTAAGTTGTATTAAAATGGAAAATGTTGGCATGGGTCTGTAGCATCTTTGCTAGCAATTTTAGCTGTCTGCTTACATATATGAACATTATTTTGATATGCACAAATATGCAGATTGTTATGAGCAATAGTATTAATCTCATTCTCTTGAGGGCAGTTCTTGAAATTGAATGTCACAGTAGATTTGCTACTGTTCAAGATGGGGCAGTTTGTACCATGGCTACAGTCTGATCATCATACAGTTAGTCTTTTTCCTCTGGTGGCAGTTTTAGTATCTGTAAAACAACTCAGGAATGTTCATCAGATACTGGAAGATTCCGTGACTCTATTGTCCTAGTAATTAATTGCTTGAACATGGTCTTTCATGACTCAGGGAGGCCTGGGATATTTCAGCTTTTCTGTAATCAGGAAGACGGGGACATGGAAGGGCTTTTGTACTGGAAGAGGGGAGGCAACAGGGTTTAGTTCAGTTTCACTGATAATTAATGTAACATCTAATTTCCTTTTTCCTAATAATTTTTGGGTCAAATTTTCAAATTCTACAAATATACTAGCAGTAACAGACATTAAAGTCTCATTTTGAAGGTACATTTTTCGATCTTCTAGTTTCACAAGGATTAAGTCATTAACCACTACAGTCACAGAGTAATTGTACACCCTGAGAGGGATTAAGGACAAAAACATGATAAGGCATTCTGTTCCTTGGATAAAAAAATGGTGCTTAAACAGTTAGATATCTCAGGAAGAATTTCAATGAAAACAAGTTATTACAAATTCCCATACATAGGAAAAGACACTAAAATCATTAATGGATATATCTTTTCCTTCTGAATAACAGTAACTTTTTATTGATCTATATGCTTGACTGCATGTGTTCCCTGGCCTAAATCATTTATTTACTGGCCACTTCCCCCTACCACTTCAGAGCAGTTCCTCAGACCTATCTGAGATGATATATCTTGAATAATAATCTCTCATAGCTCTTAAGTAGTGCACTTTTTTCAGCTGACATCTGATTATCTATATAATGTTGTCTTACTATATATATAAATATAACATCACTTCATTTACTGAGGTCTTTTTAATGCACATGTTATTTCCTAAAAATAATTGTATTTATAAAATGTATTTATCTATGAAATTATATATTTCGGTAGATTTATTCCTATATACCATATGGGTTATTGTTTCTGTGAACTGAGTTTTCAAAATTTTCATTTCAAAACTAGTTTTGCTAAGCACAAAGGTATGGATTTTTATATTGATTTTATATATTTTAATTTTGCTTACTCATCTTAATATCTTGCCTGTAGATTCTATTGAGTTTTCCAAATGGGCAATCATTGTACAAAATTATTACATTTAAAATGATTCCTTTCTGATTTCTGTATGCTTCACTCCTTTTTCTGCTATTATTGGCATGCATAGGACTTCTAGTGAATACCCTGTTGAAAAAAATCAATATTATTTGGTAACTTTGTTTTATTGCTTTCGGATAATATCTTACAATACTTTTATCACACTGATAGTTGCTACAGATTTTTTTTATAGGTAGTTATTATTAAGTTAATTTTTTAATTAAAATTCTGTTTTACTAAAGTATTTGTCATTGATGACTCTTGTTTTATCTAATACTTTTTATTTAGCTAGTACTAATGGCACCCCACTCCAGTACTCTTGCCTGGAGAATCCCATGGATGGAGGAGCCTGGTGGGCTATAGTCCATGGGGTAGCTAAGAGTCAGAGATGACTGAGTGACTTCACTTTGACTTTTCACTTTCATGCATTGGAGAAGGAAATGGCAACCCACTCCAGTATTCTTGCCCGGAGAATCCCAGGGATGGTGGAGCCTGGTGGGCTGCCATCTATGGGGTTGCACAGAGTCGGACACGACTGAAGCGACTTAGTAGTAGTAGTACTAAAATCATTATTTTTTTCCTTTAACTGATTCGTTTGGCAAAATTCATAAAAAGATGCACTTTACATTTCTAGGAATAATTCCACTTGATCATGCTATATGTGTATGTGTTTATAAATAAGCATATATATATCCCTATCAATGGTGTTCTGTTATTTCATTTATGCTTTTTTCATCTGTAAAGAAAAGTGCCTCACAATTTTCTTTCAATGCTGGGTTTCTCAGGGTTCTCCAGAGAAACAGAGCCAATTGCAGAATACTATATATATAATTTATTATAAGACATTGGCTCATTAGATTGTGAAGACTGGCAAGTCCTAAGATATACAGGGTGAGTTGGCAAGCTGGAGACCAGAAAGAGTCATTGGTTTACTTCCAGTTTTAAGGACACAGGCTTGATCTAGGAAGAGTTGATGTTTTGATTTGAATTTGAAGGCAGGATAAAGCTGATCTCCAAGCTAAAAAGCAGTCAAGCAATAGGAATACTGCCTTGCTTGGTGAAGGATTAGTCTTTTTGTTCCATTCAGAACTCCAAATTAATGGATAAAGGCTGTTCACATTAGGGAATGCAATCTGCTTCATTCAGTTTGTAGATTTAAGAGATAATTTTATCAAAAAAAGAAACATTCTCGCAGATATACCCAAAATAATGTTTGACTGAAAGTCTGGATATCCTGTGGCCCAGTCAAATAGATATATAAAAGTGTCTACCACAAATACCTTTCTTTGTTACTATTACATTAAAAATATTAAATAAATATTTTGCATAAGTTGGTTTATTCATGTCTTAAACTTTTAATATCACTTCTAAAATATATTATGTACTCATGGTATTACCTTTGTGAACAGATTTTTACTAATGTTCCATTTTCTATAATTTTTTTGTTTCTTCAGCTTTTATTATTTTGACTAAGAATCAGTTAATTAGTCTTCTCAAAGAACAAGCTTTTGATTTCATTGATGGTATCTATTATTTCTTTAGTCTCCATATTTTTTTCCTTTTCTGATTTTGTCATTAATGTCTTCCTCTTTCCTCTCTGTTTGTTCTTTGTAGTGTCCTTAAATTGAATACTTATCCTATTAGTGTCCTTAAATTGAATACTTATCCTATATATTTTACATGCTTCCTATTTTCCTAATCTAAGTAGTAAATCTATTATACTTGTTGAGCTGAAATAAATAGATTGCCAGATATTTCTCTAGCAAAGATAGATTTATTCTGGATTGGCAGAGAATTACAATTTGGAGTCTGCCACTTAGGAGAGCCTTAAGCAAGATCCCCCAGAGCAGGGGGAGGAGAATTCTTTTATAGAGGGAAAGAGAGAATTTGGAGGTCTGTTTACTAACAGAATTCATGGCTTTTCATTGAGTGCTTACCAGGAATAATGGGCAGTCTTTCTTCTTCCTGTCAGGTTCTGCTAAGGATGGGAAACACTTTTAGTCTCCCACTTCTGTTTAACAGAGGTTTCTGTTTAATAACTTTTTACAGGCTCTAAATATCTCCTGCTGCTTTCCTTTTCATTCAGATCTGAACATTTAATGATTTTGTTGTTCAGTCCTCAGTCAAGTCTGACTCTTTGGGACTCCATGGACTGCAGCACAGCAGGTTTTCCTGTCCTTCACTACCTCCTGGAGTTTGCTCATGTTCTTTGAGTCAGTGATGCCATCCAACTGTCTCATCCTCTGCCACCCTCTTCTCTTTTTACCTTCAGTATTTCCCAGCATTGGTGTCTTTCTGAATGAGCTGGCTCTTTGCATCAGGTGGCCAAAGTATTGCAGCTTCAGCTTCCACATCAGTCCTTCCAATGAATATTCGGGATTTATTTCCTTTAGAATTGACTTAACATTCCAAAAACTAAGAACATGGCATCTGGTCCCAACATGTGATGGTAAATACATGGGGAAACAATGGAAACAGTGACGGACTTTATTTTCTTGGGGTCCAAAATCACGGCAGATGGTGACATGAAATTAAAAGGCACTTGCTCCTTAGAAGAAATGCTATAACAAACCTAGGGAGCATATTAAAAAGCAGAGACATTACTTGGTTTGAAAACATCCATTCTTTGGAGTTCAGCTTTCTTTGGGCTTCCCTGATATCTCAGTTGGTAAAGAATCCACCTACAATGCAGGAGACCTCTGTTTGATTGCTGGGTCAGGAAAATTCACTGGAGAAGGGATAGCCTACCAACTCCAGTGTACCTGGGCTTCACTTGTAACTCAGCTGGTAAAGATTTCAACAACGCATGAGACCTGGGTTTGATTCCTGGGCTGGGAAGATCCCCTGGAGAAGGGAACAGTGAACTACTCCAGTATTCTGGCCTGGAGAATTCCATGGACTCTACAGTCCATGGAGTTGCAAAGAGTTGGACATGACTGAGCAACTTTCACGACTTTCTTTATGGTCCAACTCTCACATATATACCTGACTAATGGAAAAGCCATAGCTTTGACTATATGGACTTTTGTCAGCAAAGTAATGTCTCTGCTTTTTAATATGCTGTCAAGGTTTGTCATAGCTTTTCTTCCAAGGAGCAAATGACTTTTAATTTCATGGCTGCAGTCACCATCTACAGTGATTTTGGAGCACAAGAAAATAAAATATCTCACTGTTTCCATTGTTTCCCCATCTATTTGCCATGAAATGATGGGATCAGATGCCATGATCTTAGTTTTCTGAATGCTAAGTTTTAAACCAGCTTTTTCACTCTTTTATTTTAACTTCATCATGAGGCTCTTTAGTTCCTCTTCACTTGCTTCCATAAGGTGGTATCATCTGCATATCTGAGGTTATTGATATTTCTCCTGGGATTCTTGATTCCAGCTTGTACTTCCTCCAGCCCAGCATTTCACATGATGTACTTTGCATATATGTTAAATAAACATGGTGACAGTATACATCCTTGACATACTATTTTTCCTATTTGGAACCAGTCTGTTGTTCCATGTCCATTTCTAACTGTTGCTCCTTAATGTGCATACAGGTTTCTTGCAAGGCAGGTAAAGTGGTCTGGTATTCCCATCCCTTTAAAAAATTTCCACAATTTGTTGTGATCCATACAGCCAAACGATTTCATGAAGTCAATGAAGCAGTAGTAGATGTTTTTCTGGAATTCTTTTGTTTTTTTTTTCTATGATCCACTCCAGTACTCTTGACTGGAAATTGCCATGGATGGAGGATTCTGGTGGGCTGCAGTCCATGAGGATGCTGAGAGTTGGACATGACTCAGTGACTTCACTTTCACTTTTCACCCTCATGCTTTGGAGAAGGAAATGGCAACCCACTCCGGTGTTCTTGCCTGGGGAATCCCGGGGATGGTGGAGCCTGGTGGGCTGCTGTCTATGGGGTTGCACAGAGTTGGACACGACTGAAGTGACTTAGCAGCAGGAGCAGCAGCAATGGATATTGGCAACTCGATCTCAGGTTCCTCTGCCTTTTCTAAATCACCTTGAACTTCTGGAAGCTCTTGGTTCCCATACTGTTGAAGCCCTGTCCTTTAGTGTTTGACACAAATCTGCATTCAGTCAGCAGAAGCAATAGGAGCCTGTAGAATTGTCATGGCTAGACCTGGAAATTGGAGAAGGCAATGGCACCCCACTCCAGTACTCTTGCCTGGAATATCCCATGGCTTGAGGAGCCTGGTAGGCTGCAGTCCATGGGGTCGCTAAGAGTTAGACACGACTGAGCAACTTCCCTTTCACTTTTCACTTTTATGCATTGGAGAAGCAAATGGCAACCCACTCCAGTGTTCTTGCCTGGAGAATCTCAGGGATAGGGGAGCCTGGTGCACTGCTTGCTGTCTCTGGGGTCGTGCAGAGTCGGACACGACTGAAGCGACTTAGTAGCAGCAAACCTGGAAATGACAGTTTCTATTTATGTTCACATTTTATTGCAGAATATTTAGATACCTTGTTTATATATTCCACTTCTAAGAGGTTAGAACTGGACATGAACAACAGACTAGTTCCAAGTCAGGGAGGGAGTACATCAAGGCTGTATATTGTCACCCTGCTTATTTAACTTATATGCAGAGTACATCATGAAAATACTGGGCTGGATGAAGCACAAGCTGGAATGAAGATTTCCAGGAGAAATATCAATAACCTCAGATATGCAGATGCTACCACCCTTATGGCAGAGAGCAAAGAACTAAGGAGCCTCTTGATGAAAGTGAAAGAGGAGAGTGAAAAGGTTGGTTTAAAACTCAACATTCAGAAAACTAAGATCAGAGCATTTAGTCCCATCACTTCATGGAAAGTAGTTAGGGAAACAATGAAAACAGTGACAGACTTTATTTTTGGGGGCTCCAAAATCACTGCAGATGGTGACTGCGGCAATGAAATTAAAAGACACTTGGTCCATGGAAGAAAAGCTATGACCAACCTAGAGAACATACTAAAAAGCAGTGACATTACTTTGCCAACAAAGGTCCATCTAGTCAAGGCTATAGTTTTTCCAGTAGTCATGTATGGATGTGAGAGTTGGACTATAAAGTAAGCTGAGCGCTGAAGAATTGATGCTTTTGAACTGTGGTGTTGGAGAAGACTCTTGAGAGTCTCTTGGACTGTATAGAGATCCAGCCAGTCCATTCTAAAGGAAACTAGTTCTGAATATTCATTGGAAGGACTCATGCTGAAGCTGAAAGTCCAATGCTTTGGCCAGCTGATGCGAAGAATTGACTCATTCGAAAAGACCCTGATTGTGGGAAAGATTGAAGGTGGAGGAGAAGGCAACAACAGACGATGAGATGTTTTTATGGAATCACCAACTCAATGAACATGAGTTTGAGTAAGCTCCAGGAGTTGTGATGGGCAGGGAAAGCTGGCGTGCTACAGTCCACGGGATCACAAGGAGTTGGACATGACTGAGTGACTGAACTGAACTGAACTAGGGAGGTTACGAATGTAGTTCAGTTGGGTAGCCAAAGAAGGGGAAAATTTAAATGCAGATTAGTTAGCAGTCTCCACCAGTTTATGGCTTTTGTTTTGTCTTTTCTCTGGCACACAGTCTGTATAATTTAAATAATTTGATACTTGTTAAAACTTGTTTTGTAGTGTAATGAAGTTCAAAATTTATATGTGATACAATATGATTCTTAAAAAGCATACTATTTTCTTGTTATGCAGGATTCTTTATGCATGTATGATACACAGTTTTTTGCACTATATGGATCTTCTATATACTTATTTTTTCCTAATTTATCTTTTTGAAAATTATGTTTTAAAGTCTACACAATGAATGTGGAAATTTCAATTTCTCTATGGTGTTTTCTCAACATATAATTTTCCTTTATGTTAAGATTGTGTTTTTAAGAACAAGTGTGTCCTATTTTGTTTTTTTATTCTGAACCATTTATCTTTTATATATATATATTTTTTATTTTTTTATTTTTTAAATTTTAAAATCTTTAATTCTTACATGCGTTCCCAAACATGAACCCCCCCCTCCCACCTCCCTCCCCATAACATCTCTCTGGGTCATCCCCATGCACCAGCCCCAAGCATGCTGTATGCTGCGTCAGACATAGACTGGCGATTCAATTCTTACATGATAGTATACATGTTAGAATGCCATTCTCCCATTCATTATCTCTTCGGGCTTCCCTGGAGGCTCTGATTGTAAAGAAACTGCCTACAATTTGGGAGACCAGGGTTTGACCTCTGAGTCAAGAAGACTACCTGGAGAAGGGAATGGCTACCCTCTCCAGTATTCTTGTCTGGAGAATAACATGAATAGAGGAGCCCAGTGGGCCACAGTCCATGGGGTAGCAAAGAATTGGACACGGCTGAGCAATTAACACTTTAAAACTTTCACTGGCTCTTTATCTTTGATTTCCTTAAATTCTCTTCTCTCTAACATTTTCAATACTATATGTATGCTTAGTTTCTCTGTCTTGTCTGATTCTTTGCAAATCACTGGATATCACCCTCCAGGCTCCTCTGCCCATGGGATTTTTCAGGCAGGAATACTGGAGTGGGTTTCTGTTTCCTTCTCCAGGGGATCTTCCTGACCCAGGAATCATACCCAAGTCTCCTGTGTCTCCTGCGTTGCAGGCAGATTCTTTACCCACTGAGCCAGTGGGGAAGCCCATATAATGCTACCCCAGATTTCTTTTGGGTTGGTAAACATGTGGAGGTTCTGGGAGGGTGATGTGCCTGGACTCTAGAGCATGGAAGTTCCACAACTTTTCCCCATGCTTTGTCCTTTGCAAGAGGTGCATAGGCTGTGTCTGGGTTATTTCCTTATTATTACCATAAAAAACTGGTAGTCTAGTAAGGAAAAAAATTATATGGACTATTGCCCACCATCTTATTGAGTGCTTAGTTTGTGTTTTCAAATATTATCCTTTTTGGGGGTTACTCTCTTTGTTTTGCTTTCTTTATAGCAGTTGTATTTTTTTCTTTCTTTCTCTTTCCTTATGTGGGTTTTTTATCTTTGTGCATTCTATTCATGCTATTTTATTGTATATTGTTACATTTTAACATGCTTCCTTTAGACTAAAAATGTCTAAAATTAATCCATTTCTCAATCCTCCTTTTCAGGTAATAACAGTGCCTTAGAAAACTTGAAATTTTAATCATGTTCTTCCATTTTACTTGTAAAAGGGTCTACTGTTTTGTTTTCACCTTGTTTTAAAATTCCCAACTGTAGCTTTTTGTTTAAATACAGAGTTATTTCTTATTTTATTTAAAAGCATATTTATAAAATTTCTACTAATCATCTTTTTTAGGATATTTCCTCTGGAGAAGGAAATGGCAACCCACTCCAGTGTTCTTCCCTGGAAAATTCCAGGACAGAGAAGCCTGGTGGGCTACAGCCTGGGGTCACAAAGAGCTGGATATGACTGAGCAACTTTCGCTTTTCTTTCCTTCATTCTTTGGTTCTAGATATAATTTCCTTTTTATTAAATATATCCTCCCATAAGAATTGTTATTTTTATTTTATTTTCTTTCAAGATATTTCAGTGCCTCTGTATTTTCAACACGACCCTAGAGTTTGAGTAGCCTTTGGGTACTTTAGCACCTCTGAGGGTTCCTGGCTCTAGTTCTTTTATCATATTAATTTCTAATCTCATGATTCTGATCCTCACTTCTCTCAGGTCTTCTTTTCTTCCTTCATCTTTCTTTCCCTTTCTTCTTCTCTCCCTGTTTTTTTTTTTTTTTTTTTTTTTCTGCCAAATTTTCCCCCTGAGCACTTACCTAGGCTGGTGGGTCAAGAACTTCTTAATACTTTTTCTTGAAAAATAGCTCAATCAAAATTCCATCTTTACACATAGCTATTAATTCCATTTCCCTAATTCATAGGGACTCAAATCCAAGTTTTCTGTCTTTACACAGAGGTCAGGGCCCACATCTTTGCACCCCACTGGTTATATATAGAATTGAAACTGTGTATAAACTTATATTTGAGTTTTCCCTTTATTTCTGGCATAAAGTAAATTCATTTTCTTCCTTTTAATATTGGGTATGTGCTTTTTTATTTTATATATATATCCAGGGTTTTTTTTTTTTTTAAGGGTTGACATCTGGAGGAAAATTGAAGTTAGCTCTAGCCAACATATTTCAAGATTTACATTGATTTCAAAGATAAAATAATGTTTTGTGGGGCTTTGATGTGGTAAGCATTTTATTCTTTAGGTCTACTTGATTTAGCTCATCAACATAAAGACCTTTTAATTATGCACTTTGAAAATAAAACAGCCAGTTATTTTACCAGCAAAATGGGTTTATTTGGGAATAGCAGAAAATTGCCATTTGTAACAGACAAACTGTGGTGGCTTTCCTGGTGGCTCAGTGGTAATGAATCTGCCTGCAATGCAGGAGACAAGAGTTCAAACCTTGGATCAGAATGATCCCCTGGAGTAGGAAATGGCAATGCACTCCAGTAGTCTTGCCTGGGAAATTCCATGGACAGAGGACCCCAGCAGTTTCAATCCCTAGGGTCTCGAAACAGTGTGATAGGACTTAGCGACTAAACAACAACACCTAACTTTCACTTTTCTTTCCTTTACTCCTTAGTTCTAGATATAATTTCATTTTTATTAAATATATCCTACCATAAGAATTGTTATTTTTATTTTATTTTATTTTATTTCAAGGTATTTCAGTGCCTCTGTATTTTCAACATGACCTTAGAGTTTGATTAAGCATTTGGCTACTTTAGCACCTCTGAGGGTTCCTGGCTTTAGTTCTTTTATTATATTAATTTCTAATATCATGATTCTGATCCTCACTTCTCTCAGGTCATGAGCAAGTGTGGGGATCAAAGGGGAAGGGCTTAGTTTTAGTAGATTTTAGGAGGATACCAGGAGCTTCCCTGTGGCTCAGATGGTAAAGAATCTGACTGCAATGCAGGAGACCTGGGTTTGATCCCTGGGTTGGGAAGATCCTGGAGAAGGGAATAGCTACCCACTCTAGTGTTCTGGCCTGGAGAATTCCATGGACCGAGGAGCCTGACAAGCTACAGTCCATGGGGTCACAAAGAGGCATGACGGAGCAACTTTCACTTCACTTCACTTTATTCAAGAGGAAATTGGGAAGAGTTGTCTTGAACAAAAGCTTATTGGGGAACAATAACAGTTCAAGGTTGTGGTCGTTTCCCATTGGCTGAAAGTAGTGGTTAGAGAATTGTTGCTGGGGCAGGAAGGAATCTTCTTTTCTTAAATGCAGGAAATAAAATTCCCATGTGATTAATGTCATGGTTTGTCAAAATAATTCTCATCTTTCTTCGTGCTAGTTATGCAGATTGCAATGGGAGGTACAAGTTTGAGAGCTCTTTCTTCAGGGCTTCCAGATCCATTTTAAATAAGGTTCCCTTTCTTTATTTTCATAAAATCAAGTTGTTTAGCCAGTAGTTCTAAAACTAGCTAAACATTATAGCTTTTACATAAGACAAATTTTAAAAAAGTAATGCCTATATATCTCTCCTAACCCCATTCACAATTGTTAATAATTATCTAGCATGAAATATGGAAATTGGCATTTGTAAAAATCCTTATGGGCTTCCAATGTGAAAAAGGATTTGGAATCAGTAATTTTACCAAGTTCAATCTTATATCACTTATATCTTATCTCTACAGTAAAGATAGTGTTTAATTCTCAGTGGTGTTATCATGAAGAAATAAAATTATGTAGCAAAATTTGTTTAAAGATTATAAAGAACCACATTCTGGTTTATTATATATCATACATAGTAAAAGGTAAGAAATTATGCTCTGAGAAAAAAGAAAAACCAAGCTATTTGTAACCATGGATTTTTTCTGTTTGTAGTGTTCCTATAAATATTATAAGGTGTTCTACTTTTAGTCAAATATTTTCCAGTTATTTTTCTTATATCAGTAGTATAATAAATATTATTGTACTTATATCCTTCAATAGTTTTGTCTTCATTTCTGTAGAAGATTCTTAAACAGTCTTAAAGACTGTTGTGCCAATAGGTATTGTTTCCAAATTTGTATAGATACTGATCAAATTTTTACCAACAATGAATGGGAATGTTCATTTTTCTTCAACCTCTACAACACTAGTTGTAATGAGATTTTGGTGGTTAAAAATTCAGTTTTTTAATTTTGTGTTTCTGATTAGTGCTGTATAAGACAGAAATGTTTTGGGTAACAAACACATTCTCTTTTCTCATTGACCCTGGTAAACTGCTTGCAGGCAAAAATATATTCCTTCTGACTATCTTCCTTATCTTACTTTCTCCTATTCTTTCATCTTATTGAATTTACTTCAGCTAAAAGATGTCTATCTGTGCTTTCAGGGACATTGTACTTTGCTTTTCAGCCATCAGTTCAGTTCAGTTCAGTTCCGTCACTCAGTCGTGTCCGACTGTTTGCAACCCTATGAATCCCAGCACACCAGGCCTTGCTGTCCATCACCAACTCCCGGAGTTCACTCAAACTCATGCATTGATTCGGTGATGCCATCCAGCCATCTCATCCTCTGTCGTCCCCTTCTCCTCCTGCCCCCAAACCCTCCCAGCATCACGGTCTTTTCCAATGAGTCAACTCTTCACATGAGGTGGCCAAAGTACTGGAGTTTCAGCTTCAGCATCAGTCCTTCCAAAGAACACCCAGGACTGATCTCCTTAAAATGGACTGGTTGGACCTCCTTGCAGTCCAAGGGACTCTCAAAGGTCTTTTCCAACACTAGAGTTCAAAAACATCAATTCTTCAGCACTCTACATAGTTTTCTTCTAAAATGTTACCTCCTCAGGAGACCTTTCCCAGACCACCTATGTTAGTTTGCTACAGCTGTCATAATAGAGGACCACAAACTGAGTGTGTTTAACAAAGGAAATTTATTTTCCAGAATTCTGTAGACTAGAAGTCTGAGATCAAGGTACTGGTAATGTTGGTTTCTTCTGAGACTTCTCTCTCTGATTGTAGATGGCCATCTTCTCCTTGTGTCTTCACATCGTCTTCTCTTTAAATATGTCTGTGTCTAAATGTTCCTTTTTTTTTCCCCCAGAGAGTAAATCAGTCATATTGGATTAGGGCTTACCCTAATTACCTCATTTTAATTTAACTATCTTAAAATATTGTCACATTTTCAGGTACTGGGAATTAGAATTTCAACTTATGAATTTGGAGGGGGACACAATCCCACACATAACACCACTCTTTAAAAATATAGTACCCCGACAATGCTCTCATTCCTTCATATTTTATTATATATTACATTTAATCACCTTTACACATTCATTGGCTTATTTATTAACCATCACCCCCACCAGAATATAATGTTTATGAGGATACCAGCTTTTCTTGCTTTAGTCACTGCTGTACACCCAAGGCCTAGAAATATGCTTTACACACAATATGTTCTCAGGAATTATGTGCCAAGTGATGAATATATAAATTTTAGATAGTGTGAGAATACACAAGACTCAGTGTTGTTACGAGTTAACACTCTATTATGCAACTGAATTTTCCAACTCTAAACTTGAAATTTAATTTGAACTACATTGCCAAATGATCAACTAGATTTACTTTTGTACATTGTGCAAATCTTTAAAAGCAATTTAATTATTTTATCTGATTTTACATATCTGCATTAGCTAGGGATGTCATAATGAAATGCAAAACTGGATAGTTTAAACAAGGTCAAGGTGTCCGTGGGCTTAGTTTCTTCCCTCTCCTTGGTTTATAGACAGCCACCTTCTCTGTGTTCTCACGTGGTGTGTTCTCTGTGTGTAGGTACCTCTGCTGTCTCTCTGTGTCCAAATTTCCTCTTCTTATAAGAATGCCAATTAGATTGGATTAAGAGACCCCCCTAAAAGTCTCCTTTTAACCTAATCACCTCTAAATAACCTATCTTCAAATATAGTTAAATTCTGAGGCACTGGATATTAGGGATTCTGTATTCCAGTTTTGAGACAGATATAATTTAGTCTATTACAACATCTATTTCTGCCTCAGAGTTACATTTTTGGGTATAAATTTAAGAATGACCTCTTTAATACTTGTTATCAGAATTAATTGCTCAATATTTTATAGCATTTTTTAAATCAGCATATAGACTTGTCATATTTGTTTGGATTCTGGATAATAACCATGGTATTAAATATATTCACCACATTTATAATAAACTCAACTCAACATGTATTTACATGGTGAATGACTAAAGTTTGCAAGTAATAATTCAATATCAGTGGTCTAAAATTTTCAGTTTTGTACAATTGTGCTCTGACTAGCTAGAAAGATGGACTGTCCTTGTGGCTCAGTTGGTAAAGAATCTACCTGCAATGTGGGAGACCTGGGTTTGATCCCTGGGTTGGGAAGATCCCCTGGAGAAGGGAAAGGCTACTCACTCCAGTATTCTGGCCTGGAGAGCTCCGTGGATTGTATAGTCCATGCGGTTGCAAAACGCTGGACACAATTGAGCAACTTTCACTTTCACTTTTTTGCTAGAAAGATAAGGTTCCCTATCAATGGAGAGGTTCATACACAGTCTTGTTAAACACTTCAGAGATATTCTGGGAGTAGATGGAAGCATTGACTTGAGAAGTATATTTAATGTTTCAAAGGCTCCTTCTGTGTCTTGGAAATAATACTTTTACTCATGCTTCTACTCCTATTTTCCTAAGCTCATGTGTGAAAAAAGTGACTGCTATCCATTTTAGGAAGATGACTTAAATTGCATGGCAATGTTTATAAAGTTCATCCACCATTAAAATCAACCAGAGAATTTAAGTTTTCAAAATATTTTGGAAATATTAAACACACACATGTTACAAATACACACTCACACACAATTATTTAGGTAAGTTTGCCTGATATGCAAAGTGAAGTTGAGTTCCTGATCATATTATAGGTCAAGTATAGTTTTAGATAAGAAATATGTTTTATAATTTTAATATGCTGCATGGTTTGTTATATCAACTGAAAAAAAATAGGGGCATGTTGCTAACTTTATACTTGTGAGGAAAACATCTAGTGTCTATGTGAATGTAATTTTAATTGAACAGATGGCTGTTACAGGTGAAGACTAAATAAGGAAAAATGATTTCTTCATGTTATTGAAGTGGTTTATGCTCTAATATTTGATTAAATTTTTTCCAGGAAACAGAAAATACTTAGAAATATATACTTTCTGAAGTTTGTAGAAGTAACTTTAAAATTAAAATAATAATATACAAATCTATTTATCACTCGTTTATTCACTTGGTTACTGGCAAAATTCTGTAGTCAATTAACATAGCTTAAATGAAGTACTTATCTCTCAGCAATCATTACATTACATATTAAATTTTAGTACAGTTCAATTTGTGTAAGTTTCAATGAAGACTGAAGTCTTATTGGCTAAAGTATATTTGTCATCTCAATTATTTTTTCCCCCCTTTGGTGATGTGAATTAGCTTCTTTTATGATTGTACAGATACAAGAAAGATAAGTTTTAGAATGGTTCAGTTTCTTGTATTTTGGAGTAGTTAACATTTTTAAAATTTGATTTAAAAGTTGAATATAATCTCACATTGATCTTTGGGTTGTCATAAATATGTAATCAACTACCGCACAATTGCCCTATTTCACATGCAGTCATCTTACAGGCTAGCAAAGTAAAGCTCGAAATTCTCCAAGCCAGGCTTCAGCAATACGTGAACCATGAACTTCCAGATGTTCAAGTTGGTTTTAGAAAAGGCAGAGGAACCAGAGATCAAATTGCCAACATCCATTGGATCATTGAAAAAGCAAAAGAGTTCCAGAAAAACATCTACTTCTGTTTTATTGACTAAGCCAAAGCATTTGACTGTATGGATCACAACAAACTGTGGAAAATTCTAAAACAGATGGGAATACCAGACCACTTGAACTGCATCTTGAGAAATCTGTATGCATGTAGGTCAGGAAGCAGTAGTTGGAACTGGACATGGAACAACTGATTGGTTCCAAATAGGGAAAGGACTACATCAAAGCTGTATATTGTCACCCCACTTATTTAACTTCTATGCAGAGTTAATCATGAGGAATGCTGAGCTGGATGAAGTAAAAGCTGGAAGGAAGATTGCTGGGAGAAATATCAATAACCTTAGATATGAGGATGACACCACCTTATGGCAAAAAGTGAAGAAGAACTAAAGAGCCTATTGAGGAAAGTGAAAGAAGAAAGTGAAAAAGTTAGCTTAAAACTCAATATTCAGAAAACTAAGATCATGGCATTTGGTCCCATCATTTTATAGCAAATAGATGGGGAAACAATGGAAAAACTGGCAGACTTTATTTTTGGGGGCTCAAAAATCACTGCAGATGGTGACTTCAGCTATGAAATTAAAAGATGCTTGCTCGTTAGAAGAAAAGTCATCACCAACCTAGACAGCATATTAAAAAGCAGAGATATTACCTTGCCAACAAAGGTCCATCTAGTCAAAGCTATGGTTTTTCCAGTAGTCATATATGAATATGAGAGTTGGACTATAAAGAAAGCTGAGCACATAAGAATTGATGCTTTTGAACTGTGATGTTGGAGAAGACTCTTGAGAATCCTTTGGACAGCAAGAAGATCCTACCAGTCCATCCTAAAGGAAGTCAGTCCTGAATATACATTGGAAGGACTGATACTGAAGTTGCAACTCCAGTAGTTTGGCCATCTGATGCTAAGAACTGACTCCTTTGAAAAGGCCCTGATGATGGGAAAGATTGAGGGCAGGAGGAGAAGGGGACAATAGAAGATGAGATGGTTGGATGGCATCACTGACTCAATGGACATGAGTTTGAGTAAATTCTGGGCATTGTTGATGGACAGGGAGGCCTGGCATGCTGCCCTCCATGGGGTCACTAAGAGTCAGACACAACTGATCGGCTGAACTGAACTGACTGAAATGTGTAATCAACATGGAAGTTTTGTGGTGAATCTAATTTACAAATAAAAATAAAATATTCATAATTTATATCTTGAATATGAAGAGACCTTATAAATATATGCTGCATTGAACAAAGATCATATTGATGCATTTAAATAAATTAATCTTCATTTTAGTTCAGTTGCTCAGTTGTGTCCAACTCTTTGGGACCCCATGAATCAGAGCATGCCAGGCCTCCCTGTTCATCACCAACTCCCGGAGTCTACTAAAACTCATGTCCATCGAGTTGGTGATGCCATCCAGCCATCTCATCTTCTGTCACCCACTTCTATCCTTCCCCCAATCCCTCCCAGAATCAGGGTCTTTTCCAATGAGTCAACTCTTTGCAAGAGGCAGCCAAAGTATTAGAGTTTCAGCTTTAGTATCTGTCCTTCCAAAGAACACCCAGGACTGATCTCCTGTAGAATAGACTGGTTGGATCTCCTTGCTGTCCAAGGGACTCTCAAGAGTCTTCTCCAACACCACAGTTCAAAAGCATCAATTCTTCAGCACTCAGCTTTCTTTATAGTCCAGCTCTCACATCCATACATGACTATTGGAAAAACCATAGCCTTGACAAGACAGACCTTTGTTGGCAAAGTAATGTCTCTGCTTTTCAATATGCTATCTAGGTTGGTCTTAACTTTCCTTCCAAGGAGTAAGCATCTTTTAATTTCATGGCTGCCATCACCATCTGCAGTGATTTTGAAGCCCCCCAAAATAAAGTCTGACACTGTTTCCACCGTTTCCCCATGTATTTCCCATGAAGTAATGGGTCCAGATGCGATGATCTTAGTTTTCTGAATGTTGAGCTTTAAGCCAACTTTTTTCCCTCTCCTCTTTCACTTTCATCAAGAGGCTTTTTATTCCTCTTCAATTTCTGTCATAAGGGTGGTACTCTGGTCAAATTCTGAATTTTGATCATTTTGAAATTGTAATATATGGATAGAATAGATGTGTAAAACTTGGGAATTAAATGCCCATAAAAGTAATCTCAGTTGTCAAGTGACTTCTCACTTACCAAAGGATTAAAACTTGAAGAAGCACATTATGCACACTTTCTTAAACTGCACTTAAAGTCAGGTGATTTACTAAGAATGGATGTATTTTTTCTAAAGTAGCATTCATTACTGACCTGAGAATGAGCATGTAAATGTGCATGCAAATTATAGTCTCTTAGAGTTGAATTTTTCTTCTTAGAAGTGATTATGTAAAACTTGACCAAATGGGAAATACAATTTAAACATCATTGAAAATTTTCTTTATTAAACATATGATCTTAAGCTTTTTTAAAGCCTTGATTAAGCACAGTTGATAATTGGCTTTAATATCTAAGTATTTCCTCAGTTGTCACACTTTCAATTAAATCATTTGTTAGGCCAAAGTACTAGAATTTTTAAAAATCCAGTTATTTTTGCCAGAGCAGCCTACACAATTATTTAGTGAGCACGTTTGTTAAGAATCATACAGACTTATAGAGGACATTGCTTGGCTGGTCCTGGTGTCCTAAAGTTAGGGGAGGGGCAGTGCTTGGATGGGACTATGTAGAAGATGCTAGCTATCAGCACTAGCGTCTCTGAGGGAAATCAGTGAGACTCTTCTGGGATTGTTGGAAAGACAACAAACTAGCACCAACAATTGCTGCTGATTTCAATTGTTACTACCAGGATAAAGAAGAAAAACATAGCAAAGCTAATATTGTTTGGAACAGGAAGGAAATAACCTGACATTGTTTTCTCCACTAGTCTTCCAATCCTCTCCAGCATTCTCAATTCATCAATCCCAATAGAAAATCAGTTATTCCCTTAGCCAATTCTATTTCTTTGTAATATTATTGCTCTCAAATATTATACTATTTTATATTTGTGCTTGCTTACTTTCTCTTCAGTGTCATAGATGCCATGTAAGAACACGTTTTTGTTGTTTTATTTACTATTCTTTTCCTACTACCTTGAGAATTGAAATGCAGGCACTCAATAAATATTTGTATATTAAGGAATGAATGAGTCCCATAGAGCTCTGCTTGATGCTAGCTCTTCATTCTGGAATCCTATTCATTACTTATGATAGAGTCCCTACTAGTGTAGACTTCTATCTCTTCCTGACTTCTGTCTTCATATACAGTCTTTTTCTATAAGGGAAGATAAAAATATTTCCCATAATCTCATCTTAACTTCAAGTTCTAGTGATTTCCTATTTTATCTGTCTCATCCATTTTACCTGTAATAATTATGTAAGGATGACTGAATAGTGATATTTATGGCTATATAAACTATCAATTAAAGCATTATTTAATTAGCATGTCTTAAAAAGATTCAGAGAAGGCGATGGCACCCCACTCCAGTATTCTTGCCTGGAAAATCCCATGGACAGAGGAGCCTGGTAGGCTGCAGTCCATGGGGTTGTGAAGAATGAGACACAACTGTGCGACTTCCCTTTCACTTTTCACTTTCATGCATTGGAGAAGGAAATGGCAACCCACTCCAGTGTTCTTGCCTGGAGAATCCCAGGGACAGGGGAGCCTGGTGGGCTGCCATCTATGGGGTCGCACAGAGTCAGACACGACTTAAGCGACTTAGCAGCAAAATATTAAGATCCATGGAACCAGAAAAAATAATTTTACCAGATCTCATTTTATTATAAACTAAAAACTTTTTATGTTGTTATAATAATTTCATAAAATTTTTATTATATTTAGAGAGAATTAAATATTTTACTCTAATAAATGAAGCTTTCTTCCAAAAAGACACTATATAACATACACAATCATAATTTTATTGTCTCTAAAATTAGACAATTTTATTTGAAATATAATCTTTATTCTGAATAATAAACCAAATACTCCCTCTGAAATACTCAAAATATACTTACTTCTCTACTAATCATAAGATATTTTGACAGGCCATGTTTATGAGCTGAATGAGGCCAAAGTATACCAGGATCTAGAAAGGAAAGCATTCTCTGTGGGGGTACATATATTTCAAATAATGGTGGCATAATTTATTATTTTCCATTGTAGAAAGATATCTTGGCACAACTATGAGCCAATGTATAAAACACTGAAACAGGCAAGTTGACACTTTTACTAGAGTTCTATGATCCCATAATTTTTTTCCTTGGCAGTATTTCCACTTGAGATTTTTAAAAAGTCTATTTATTCCCCTTAAATAATTGCTTCCCCTTAACCTATTACTAATATTGGAGCATAAAATAATGTATAAATAATTTTAACATTTTCCTGTAGTATCTGGTGGGACTTGGCAAGTTGTCCTAGAGTTGATAATGCTACAAAATTTCTTTGTTACAGTGTAGTAAATAGGAACAATTTTCCCATTTCTAAAGCTTCCATATTTGAAGGGGACAGAAGAAACCTTGGATATAAGTAGCCTTTTTTTGTGTTTTCCTGGAAAGCAAGCCTATTATTATTCTTGTAAGTTATATTATTATAATGGATTATCAATAAGAACATTTTTAAAATTGAAAAAAATGGCATTGATACAATCAATTCTCTAATTATCATTATTTTATGTACAATATTGAAGATACTAAATGTATTTTAGTATTTGTTACAACTGGCTTCACACTTTCTCTTTCAAAATTTCAAGTAGTATAGTTTGATAACTCATTATTGCTCAAAATGTGTATTAAGTACCTAATAAGTACAAGCATACTTACTAAGAGTAAGTAAGCTTACTTACTAGGAAAAGGGAATAGCGAACCACTTCAGTATTCCTGCCTTGTGAACCACATGAAGAGTATGAAAAGGCAAAAAGATAGGACACTGAAAGATGAACTCCCCAGGTCAGTAGGTGCCCAATATGCTACTGGAGATCAGCGCAGAAATAACTACAAAAAGAATGAAGAAATGGAGCCAAAGCAAAAAACAAACAAACATCGAGTTGTGGATGTGATTGGTGATGGAAGCAAGGTCCGATGCTGAAAGAGCAATATTGCATAGGAACCTGGAATGTTAGGCCCATGAATCAAGGCAAATTGGAAGTGATCTAACAGGAGATAGCAAGAGTGAAAGCCAACATTTTAGGAATCAGCAAACTAAAATGGACTGGAATAGGGGAATCTAACTCAGATGACCATCATATCTACTACTGTGGGCAAGAATCCCTTAGAAGAAATGGAGTAGCCATATAGTCAACAAAAAAGTCAGAAATGCAGTACTTGGATACAATCTCAAAAACGACAGAATGATCTCTTTCATTTCCAAGGCAAACCATTCAATGTCATGGAAATCCAAGCCTATGTCCCTACCAGTAAGCCGAAGTTGAATGGTTCTCAGAAGACCTACAAGACCTGCTAGAAGAAACACCCAAAAAAGATGTCCTTTTCATTATAAGGCACTGGAATGCAAAAGTAGGAAGTCAAGAAACACCTAGAGTAACAGGCACATTAGGCTTTGGGGTTCAGAATGAAGCAGGGCAAAAGCTAATAGACTTTTGCCAAGAGAATGCACTGGTCACAGCAAACACCTTCTTCCAACAACATAAGAGAAGAGTTTACAGATGGACATCATCAGATGATCAACACTGAAATCAGATTGATTTTATTCTTTGCAGCTAAATATGGAGAGCTCTATACAATCAGCAAAAAAAAAAAAAAAAAAAAAAAACCAGCAGCTGACTGTGGCTCAGATCATGAACTCCTTACTGCCAAATTTTATTGTAAATTGAAGAAAGTATGGAAAACCACTAGACCATTCAGTTCAGTTCAGTTCAGTCACTCAGTCTTGTCTGACTGTTTGCGACCCCAGGAATTGCAGCACGCAGGCCTCCCTGTCCATCACCAACTCCCAGAGTTCACCCAGACTCATGTCCATTGAGTCAGTGATGCCATCCAACCATCTTATCCTCTGTCGTCCCCTTCTCCTCCTGCTCCCAAACCTTACCAGCATCAGAGTCTTTTCCAATGAGTCAACTCTTCCTGTGAGGTGGCCAAAGTATTGGAGTTTCAGCTTTAGCATCAGTCTTCCAATGAAAACCCAGGATTGACCCATCTCCTTTAGAATGGACTGGTTTGATCTCCTTGCACTCCAATGGACTATCAAGAGTCTTCTCCAACACCACAGTTCAAAAGCATCAAATCTTCAGAGCTCAGCTTTCTCGACAGTCCAACTCTCATATCCATACACGACCTTTGGAAAACCCATAGCCTTGACAGGACAGACTTTTGTTGCCAAAGTAATGTCTCTGCTTTCCAATATGCTATCTAGGTTGGTCATAATTTTCCTTCCAAGGAGTAAGCATTTTTAAATTTCATGGCTGCAATCACCATCTGCAGTGATTTTGGAGCCCCCAAAATAAAGTCTGACACTGTTTCCACTGTTTCTCCATCTATTTCCCATGAAGTGGTGGGGCCATATGCCATTATCTTCGTTTTATGAATGTTGAGCTTTCAGCTAACTTTTTCACTCTCCTTTTTCACTTTCATCAAGAGGCTTTTTAGCTCCTCTTCACTTTCTGCCATAAGGGTGATGTCATCTGCATTTCTTAGGTTGTTGATATTTCTTCCAGCATCTTGATTCCAGCTTGTGCTTCTTCCAGCCCAACACTTCTCATGATGTACTCTGCATATAAGTTAAATAAACAGGGTGACAATATACAGCCTTGATGTACTCCTTTTCCTATTTGGAACCAGTCTGTTGTTCTAACTGTTACTTCCTGATTTGCATGCAGGTTTCTCAAGAGGCAGGTCAGGTAGTCTGGTATTCCATTCCCATCTCTTTCAGAATTTTCCACAGTTTATTGTGATCCACACAGTCAAAGGCTTTGGCATAGTCAAAAAGCAGAAATAGATGTTTTTCTGGAACTCTCTTGCTTTTTCCATGATCCAGCGGATGTTGGCAATTTGATCTCTGGTTCCAATGCCTTTTCTAAAACCAGCTTGAACATCTGGAATTTCACACTTCATGTATTGGTGAAGCTTGGCTTGGAGAATTTTGAGTATTACTTTACTAGAGTGTGAGATGAGTGCAATGGTGTAGTGGTTTAAGCATATTTTGGCATTGCCTTTCTTAGAGACTGGAATGAAAACTGACCTTTTCAGTCCTGTGGCCATTGCTAAGTTTTTTAAGTTTCCTGGTATATTGAGTGCAGCATTTTCACAGCATCATCTTCCAGAATTTGAAATAGCTCCACTGGAATTCCATCACCTCCACTAGCTTTGTTCATAGTGATGCTTTCTAAGGTCCACTTGACTTCACATTCCAGAATGTCTGGCTCTTGTTGAGTGATCACACCATCGTGATTATCTGGGTCATGAAGATCTTTTTTGTACAGTTCTTCTGTGTATTCTTGCCACCTCTTCTTAATATCTTTTGCTTCTGTTAGGTCATTACTACTTCTGTCCTTTATCTAGCTCATCTTTGCATGAAATGTTCCCTGGGTATCTCTAGTTTTCTTGACGAGATCTCTAGTCTTTCCCATTGTGTTCTTTTCCTCTATTTCTTTTCATTGATCACGGAAGAAGGCTTTCTTATCTCTCCTTGCTATTCTTTGCAACTCTGCATTCAGATGCTTATCTTTCCTTTTCTCCTTTGCTTTTTGGTTCTCTTCTTTCCACAGCTATTTGTAAGGCCTCCCCAGACAGCCATTTTGCTTTTTTTGCATTTCTTTTCCATGGAGATGGTCTTGATCCTTGTCTCCTGTACAATGTCATGAACCTCTGTCCATAGTTCATTAGGCAGTCTATCTATCAGATCTAGTCCCTTAAATCTATTTCTCACTTCTACTGTAAAATCATAAGGAAATTTTTTAGATCATACCTGAATGGTCTAGTGGTTTTCCCTACTTTCTTCAATTTAAGTCTAAATTTGGTAATAAGGAGTTAATGATCTGAGCCACAGTCAGTTCCTGGTCTTGTTTTTGCTGACTGTATAGAGCTTCTCCATCTGTGGCTGTAAAGAATATAATCAATCTGATTTCGGTGTTGACCATCTGGTGATATCCATGTGTAGAGTCTTCTCTTGTGTTGTTGGAAGAGGGTGTTTGCTATGACCAGTGTGTTCTCTTGGCAAAACTCTATTAGCCTTTGCCCTGCTTCATTCCGTATTCCAAGGCCAAATTTGCCTGTTACCCCAGGTGTTTCTTGATTCAGGTATGACGTTTATACATTGGAAGTGAGAAACAGATTTAAGGTCTAGATCTGATAAACAGAGTGCCTGACGAACTATGGACGAAGGTTTGTTACATTGTACAGGAGTCAGGGATCAAGATCATCCCCAATAAAAAGAAATGCAAGAAAGTAAAATGACTGTCTGTGGTGGCCTTACAAATAGCTTTAAAAAAGAAGAGAAGCCAAAAGTAAAGGAGAAAATTAAAGATATACCCATTTGAATGCAGAGTTCCAAAGAATAACAAGGAGAGATAAGAACGCCTTTCTCAGTGAACAATGCAAAGAAATAGAGGAAAATAATAGAATGGGAAAGACTAGAGATATCCTGAAGAAAACTAGAGATAGAAGGGAAAGTCTCATGCAAAGATGAGCTCAATAAAGGACAGAAATGGTATGGACCTTACAGAAGCAGAAGATATAAAAAAGAGGTGGCAAGAATACACAGAAGAACTGTACAAAATGGATCTTCTTGACCCAGATAATCACGATGGTGTGATCACTCACCTAGAGCCAGACATCTTGGAATGTTAAGTTAAGCGGGCCTGAGGAAGCATCACTATGAACAAAGGTAATGGAGGTGATGGAATTCCAGTTGAGCTATTTCAAATCCTAAAAGATGTTGCTGTGAAATTATTGCACTTAATATGCCAGCAAATATGGAAAACTCAGCAGTGGAAATAGGACTGAAAAAGATCAGTTTTCATTCCAGTCCCTAAGAAAGGCAATGCCAAATAATACTCAAACTACCGCACCATTGCACTCATCTCACAGGCTAGCAAATAATGCTCAAAATTCTCCAAGCCACGCTTAACCAATACATGAACTCTGAACTTCCAAATGTTCAAACTGGTTTTAGAAAAGGCAGAGGAACCAGAAATCAAATTGCCAACATCCACTGGATCATCAAAAAAGCAAGGGAGTCCCTGCTTTATTAACTATACCAAAGCCTTTGACTGTGTGGATCACAATAAACTGTAGAAAATTCTGAAAGAGATGGGAATACCAGACCACCTTACCTGCCTCTTGAAAAAATCTGTATGCAGGTCATGAAGCAACAGTTAGAACTGGACATGAAACAACAGACAGGTTCCAAATCGGGAAAGGAGTATGTCAAGGCTGTATATTGTCACCCTGTTAATTTAACTTATATGCAGGGTACATCATGAGAAACTCTGGGGTGGAAGAAGCACAAGCTGGAATCAAGATTGCTGGGAGAAATATCAATAACCTCAGATATGCAGAAGACACCACCCTTAGGGCAGAAAGTGAAGAAGACCTAAAGAGCCTCTTGATGAAAATGAAAGAAGAGAGTGAAAAAGTTGACTTAAAGTTCAACATTCTGAAAACTAAGATCATGTCATCTGGTCCCATCACTTCATGGCAAATAGACAGAGAAACAGTGCTAACAGTGTCTGACTTTATTTTCTTGGGCTCCAAAATCAGTGCAGATTTTTACTGCAGCCATGAAATAAAAAGACACTTACTCCTTGGAAGGAAAGTTATGACTAACCTAGACAGAATATTCAAAACCAAAGATACTACTTTGTCAACAAACTTCCATATTTTCAAGGCTATGGTTTTTCCTGTAGTCATGTGTGGATGTGAGAGTTGGATTATAAAGAAAGCTGAGCCCCGAAGAATTGATGCTTTTGAACTGTGGTGTCATAGAAGACACTTGAGAGCCCTTTGGACTCCAAGGAGATCCAACCAGTCCATCCTAAAGGAGATCAGGCCTGGGTGTTCATTGGAAGGACTGATGTTGAAGCTGAGACTCCAATATTTAGGCTCCCTGATGCGAAGAGCTGACTCATTGGAAAAGACCTTGATACTGGGAAAGATTGAGGACAGGAGGAGAAGGCGATGACAGAGGATGAGATGGTTGGATGGCATCACTGATTCAATGGACATGGGTTTGGGTAGACTCCGGGAGTTGGTGATGGACAGGGAGGCCTAGCATGCTGTGATTCATGGTGTCAAAAGCATCAGTTCTTTGGGGCTCAGCTTTCTTTATAATCCACTGTTTCTACTGTTTCTCTATCTATTTGCCATGAAGTGATGGGACCAAGAACAAATTTTACCAAGGTTTTTTGCTCTGTTCCCAATATAATCTAATTTGAATGTGCAAAAAGGATGTGTTTTTAAGCTACATTACAAACTTTCCTTGGATACAGAGTGGTTAACACATAAATTTATAAACTCTGAAATTGAGGAGGGCATTATGATTTTTGTTTACTCTTGAAATGGTTAATTTTATCCTTGTGGTTGATTTATTTTTTTAGCTAAAACTTACCTCATGTATAACTTTGGCAAAGTAGTTGGTAATTGAAATTTCTATAGAATCAAGTAAAACAAAAATTTTGACTTAATCATTTGTTTCAACTTTACAGTCATTGACAATAAAACACATTAAAAATGTAAGTTATTTTTAAATATCATCTGAAATAGATACTTTTTAAAAAGAAAAAGCTGAAGATATATATTTATATCAGCACACATTTTTATTTGCATCAGTCCTTGTGAGACATTTAGCTTTTAGATATTTTGTAGTCATTTTCCACTTACTTTGCAGTTGACCAGAAACATTTGCAGATCTGGTCTCTGCAAAGGCAGTGGGAAACTTACTCCTAGGTGATAAATGCTTGCCTCTCCAAGTAAAAGTATTTTGAGATGAGCCACAGAGGGAGTGCATTTTATTCAGTGTTGCCTCTATACAGTAATAGCAGTCCATTAGTCAAAGCTATGGTTTTTCCAGTAGTCATATATGGATGTGAGAGTTGGACTATAAAGAAAGCTGATCACAGAAGAATTGATGTTTTTGAACTGTGGTGTCAGAGAAGACTCTTGACAGTCCCTTGGACTGCAAGGAGATCCAATCAGTCCATCTTAAAGGTAACCTGTCCTGAATGTTCATTGTAAGGACTGATGTTGAAGTTGAAACTCCAATACTTTGGTCACCTGATGTGAAGAACTGACTCCCTTGAAAAGACCCTGATGCTGGGAAAGATTGAGGGTAGGAGGAGAAGGGGATGACAGAGGATGAGATGGTTGGATGGCATCACTGACTCAGTGGACTTGAGTTTAAGTAATCTGGAAGTAGGTGATGGACAGAGAGGCCTGGCGTGCTGCAGTCCATGGGGTCACAAAGAGTCAGACACAATTGATCAGCTGAACTGAACTGAACTGACATACAAGTTATTTCCAGTCACATTTCCTACCTTTTTCAGAAAAAGGGTTGGTTGTGCTAATGATCAAATAAGCAAGTGAAACAGTGTGATTGATACAGGATAGTATAGTGAGTTATAAACCAAGGAGATCCTTAATTTAAGGTTTCATTTGGTTAAGAGGAGCTGGAAAGTTTCCTAGAGAGGTATTTGAATTAGTACAGGGCATTGAAAAGCTGAATTGGTGGTTTAATGCATTCCTGTTAGCTACATCCAGGGTACACATTAAGAGGGGAACTAAAAAGCCTGAGAGGAATAACATTACAGTAAGATATAGCAGAGAGATGATGACCAATACTGATAAGGTCTTCTTATCAATACTGATAAGTAACAGGGGAAAAGTGAATTTCAGCTGGTCAGTATACACAATGAAAGGTTAATAATAATAAATCAGTTTTAAGCTAGTGTGGTGGAACAAATACTGATTTCAATAGTAGTGAGAAGGAGGGAGAAAGATCATGATCAGTTCATTTCAGTTCAGTCACTCAGTTGTATCCCACTCTTTGCGACCGCATGAACTGCAGCATGCCAGGCCTCCCTGTCCATCACCAACTCCCGGAGTCTACCCAAACCCATGTCCATTGAATCAGTGATGCCATCCAACCATCTCATCCTCTATCGTTGCCTTCTATTCCTGTCCTCAATCTTTCCCAGCATCAAGGTCTTTTCCAATGAGTTAGCTCTTTGTATCAGGTGGCCTAAATATTGGAGTTTCAGCTTCAACATCAGCCCTTCCAATGAACACCCAGGCCTGATCTCCTTTAGGATGGACTGGTTGGATCTCCTTGGAGTCCAAAGGGCTCTCAAGAGTCTTCTCTGACACCACAGTTCAAAAGCATCAATTCTTCGGGGCTCAGCTTTCTTTACAATCCAACTCTCACATCCACACATGACTACAGGAAAAACCATAGCCTTGACTAGATGGACATTTGTTGACAAAGTAATATCTCTGCTTTTTAATATGCTGTCTAGGTTGGCCATAAGTTTCCTTCTAATGTGTAAGTGTGTTTTAATTTCATGGCTACAATCACCATCTGCAGTGATTTTGCAGCCCCCCCAAAATAAAATGAGCCACTGTTTCCTCATCTTTTTGCTATGAAGTGATGGGACCAGATGCCATGATCTTAGTTTTCTGAATGTTGAGCTTTAAGTCAACTTTTTCACTCTCCTCTTTCACTCTCTTCTTTCACTTTCATCAAGAGGCTCTTTAGTTTTTCTTCACTTTCTGCCATAAGGGTGGTGTCATCTGCATATTTGAGGTTATTGATATTTCTCCGAGCAATCTTGATTCCAGTTTGTACTTCCTCCATCCCAGTGTTTTTCATGATGTACTCTGAATATAAGTTAAATAAGCAGAGTGACAATATACAGCCTTGACGTACTCCTTTTCCTATTTGGAACCAGTCTGTTGTTCTATGCCTAGTTCTAACTGTTGATTCCTGATCTGCGTACTGGTTTCTCATGAGGCAGGTCGTGTGGTCTGGCAATCCCATCTCCTTTAGAATTTTCCACAATTTATTGTGATCCACACAGTTAAATGCTTTGGTTTAGTCAATAAAGCAGAAATAGATGTTTTTCTGGAACTCTCTTGCTTTTTCCATGATCCAGCAGATGTTGGCTATTTGAACTTTAGTTCCTCTGCTTTTTCTAAAACCAGGTTGAACATCTGGAATTTCAGAGTTCACGTATTGCTGAAGCCTGGGTTGGAGAATTTTGAGCATTACTTTATTAGCAAGTGAGATGAGTGCAGTGGTGTGGTAGTTTGAGTAATCTTTATTAGGCGTGATCAACAGGAAATTTGAATTCATAATCTGGGGATTAAGGGCGATAAGGACTTCATTTGTTAATTCTTAAGAAATTTGTGTTTAAACTCATGAGAATTGTTGAAATGGAAACCAAAAGCCATTCAATATATACATACTAAGTAATATATATTATATTATATATTTTAGAGAGAGTGTGACACAGAGAGATTGATATATGCATATAAATTCGCTTTTAGATTTTCCTTGTTCTCAAACCGGATTTGTTCTGTTTAATTTTCTACATCACTTTATGGCACATTTACTGTGCTAACAATGGTCTTTTGTTGTTGTTCCATAATTATTTGTGAATTTAACTCACTGGTATGTTTGTCTGATTATTTCTTGAGTGCAGAAACATTTATTTAACTTTTTACCTCCTTTGGTGCCCTTAGCAATTCTTTACATATAAAAAGAGGTAACAAATATTTACAGAATTTAATAGAATAGGATAATAACACTCCAAGATGGAAATTTAAAGATAAATTGCTTAAATCTGATTCTTAAATTCACCAATAAAAACTTCAGGATACCAATAATTTTATTTTGATTGAGCCAGATTGAAGATAAAAAGTAAGACCACTTAAAAACTGAAGAAACGAAAGTAGCAAAAAGAAGGCAAACCATGAAATAAACACATGTGTAACTTAGTTTCTCTATTCCTCACCAACATATTTTCATTAACAAATCTCCTTGTAATTCTTAGCGTGGATCAGTCCAGGCATCAAAGCTTTTATTCTGTGGGCCACACTGGTTCTCTTGGATAAGGAAGTCTGCCTTCCTCCTGCAAATTTGTCTGCACCTGAAAGCTTAGCTGTTACTTCAGTGGTACTCAACATTGTATTTTGAACTTTCCCATAGCCCTCCAGAATTATCTGCTAACCTAGTACCAACTGCTCTTTGGGAAACCACTCACACCCTCAGCACCTCTTGCAGAAAGTAGACGTTAATCTGCATCCAAGTGACAGGTTGGTATGGGGCTAGGCTATTTTTTTTTTCCTTTTTTTGAGGGAACTCATAGGAACACTTGATTTCCCAGATTCCCCTGCAGTAAGGTGAGACACAGTGATGATATTAGGAGTAGAAGTGATATAAGGTACTTCTGGACCAACACAGTTAAAAGTTAGTATGCCTTCCTCTGTTTCTTCTCCTCCCTAACATTATGGTCCAGGAGATCATGTGATCCAACCATTCTAGCTGTAAATTGGAGAAATATTTTTCCAACTGACATCAGACAGATCTCTGTGTTTATCTGTTACGTAGCATAACATCTTATCTTGTAGGATATACACGGAAGCATTGTTTCTTTTTCTTCTTTTTTTACACTATTGGAAAGATCTCAAAATAGTTCTGTGTGTATCCAAAGGTTTTAAAGAGTTCAGTACATGATCTTTTTCAGCTTTTCATTCCTGTTCTCTGTCTGCCATAAGATAAAGTTGAATCCACTGAGGGCTAAGCCGTGTATTAAATTTGTGATACTTATTGTATCTTGCACAAAGTTTCTTTTTAACTCAGGAGACTATGACTTGACATTAGGTCAAGTTTGTTGTGTCTATTTTCTTCTACCCTAAGACCTCTGTATAAATAGAACTGTCTTAGAAATTAATCACACGTGTCCAGAAATGCCTGGATCTTAGAAGCAAAACAGGGTCTTAGTAGCAAACATTGCATAATATGTCATGCTGCTGCTGCTAAGTCACTTCAGTCGTGTCCGACTCTGTATGACCCCATAGACGGCAGCCCACCAGGAGCCCCCGTCCCTGTGACTCTCCAGGCAAGAACACTGGAGTGGGTCGCCATTTCCTTCTCCAAAGCATGAAAGTGAAAAGTGAAAGTGAAGTCGCTCAGTTGTGTCCAGCTGTTCACGACCCCATGGACTGCAGCCTACAAGGCTCCTCCACCCATGGAATTGGAACACCTGTACACCCGTGGCGGATTCATATTGATGTATTGCAAAACCATGCATAAATATTTACAACTTTACAAATACAATATTGTAAAGTAAAAAAATAAAATAAATAAAAACTAAAAAAAAAAAAGGTATGTGATTATTTAAAAAAAAAAAAAAAAAGAGTACTGGAGTGGGTTGCCATTGCCGTCTCCTCTTAGTGTCATAAGGAGAAGCTATTTTATAGACATGAACACTGGTAAATGAAAAATTTGTGTAAACTGCATAATGGCTAGATTTCAAAGGTCTTCTAAGTACCTGTGAAATTAGAAATTACATATTAAAGTATTCCTAATTTCTTGGTTGAGGTAACTTGAAATGTATTTATCATTCTTTAATAAAGAATGATATACGTGTCCAAGAATTATATGGATTATTTTACTAGTAGTTTTTATAGCATATTTTAGCATTTGAGTTAAATGTATGTTCCAAGATTTGTCTTATAATTTTCCTTTTTTGATTGTGAGAACTTGAGAGTACATTGAATTTAATATTTTAAATATTTGTGTTAATGTACCACATTGTTCCTTGTTGATAGTCATTGAATTTGATATTGATCAGAGCATTTTCAGTAATTTTCCTGATTAGGATAAATTTCAGATACTCAAAGCATTTTCTTTGCTCTTTGATTAAGAGGATTATGAGTTTAATATTAATTGGTAGTTTTCAACTAACCATCTTGAAAAACTTCTCTTGGAGTAGCACATCTATTTTCGGTACTCTCCTTTCTTTCTTTACATCCAGTTACTTTAGAGAAAGGATCTCTTATCTGTTATCTCCTTCCTAGCTTCTACTCTTTCATCTTTCTCCCACTGTGTCTCATGTCTTCTTCCATAATAACACTCATAAACACACTTTGTTTTTTAGAGCAGAGATTATGACATATTATTCTTTATATTCCTCATGTATATAACAATGCCTGACAAATAGAGATCATAAATAGATTTTTTAAAAAGAATGAATGGGTGAGTTATACATACATTAATAAAACTTTGAACACTGTTTAGGGACGCTAATGTCATCAGTAATCATTTTTGCATTTCTAAAACTTTTGCTGGAAAACAACCTGAGGGATCTAGAGCCAGATCAAATTATTCTGACCAACACTCTCAGAATCATTTGTTAAAACAGTGGTTAAACTTGGATAAGCATAGAGAAGATGAAGTAAAACCTTCATGAATTCATTAAATTTGAATACTTTTTATTAACATGTCACTTTAACAATCTCACTCCCATGATTATGACACATAATTTATTTCCTGAAATCTCTCAACTGTGAAATCTTATTGCATTCTCTGAACATAGTTTCCTATTTTTGCTGCTCTATCCCTCTCAACATCAATAGCCATCTTTGCAGTCTCATCAAGATTTCCAGCTCCGTTTTGTGTTTTTTTCCAGTTTCAACCTTTTTCTTTTCTATCTAGCACAGATCCCATTGTTTGTGACATCAATTTCTTGCTCTTGCTATACTCAGTTCTGTTGCCTTTTCTATCATTCTGTTGCAGGTGTTCTGGAAATCCCAATAAAATATGCTGTATCCCAACTTCAAGGTAGTAAAACAACTTCATATTATTTTTAGATAAAAAATAAATGTGTGCCTAGATTCAACTAAAAATGTTTTAATTTCACGAGGACTATTACCCTAGTTTCTCAATATGCTATATTATTTCTTTCAATGTTTTTATCTAATCATTTCTTTACTTTCATCATATAATCTTTCTTCCTTATTATGTCATTAGGCAAATATTCTCTCTGCTTTCAGGCATCAGCTTTTCTCTATATTTATCCTATTTGCTCTACTTTCAGTAGGAAAAAAAACTATAATTTTCTTTAGTAAAAACAAATATATCTGCCTCCATTTTGGATGCCAGTTCTTCCTGTATTACATCATATAGTTCTATAAGATTATCTTTATCAAAGAAATGTAGCCTTTTAAAAATTATTTTAACAAGTAAATAAAACTAACCTTGAAAGTTAGGGTATATGAATTTGAAATAAATACACGTATCATATATAGAGATAGATATTATTGTAGGCATCAGCCATATGGAGAATACTTGAATAATTTGTGTGATTTATAATTGAGGGCCTACTGCCAAACAGCATTTATAGCTCAAAAAAATCATGCTTCTATTAATGAGCACACTGATGGTTTCAATATTGTCTTTGATCAAAAAGACCAAAAGGTTTTTGCTAAATATTCGGGGAAAGAAATTCTTGTGAATTTCCAACTGAACTTAAGTAAGAAAGTATAGACATTTCTCTAAAGAAGACATACAGATGGCTAACAAACACATGAAAAGATGCTCAACATCACTCATTATTAGAGAAATGCAAATCAAAACCACAATGAGGTACCATTTTACGCTAGTCAGAATGGCTGCAATCCAAAGTCTACAAACAATAAATGCTGGAGAGGGTGTGGAGAAAAGGAAACCCTCTTACACTGTTGGTGGGAATGCAAACTAGTACAGCCACTATGGAGAACAGTGTGGACATTCCTTAAAAAACTGGAAATAGAACTGCCTTATGACCCAGCAATCCCACTTCTGGGCATACACACCAAGGAAACCAAAATTGAAAGAGACGCATGTACCGCAATGTTCATCATAGCACTGTTTATAATAGCCAGGACATGGAAGCAACCTAGATGTCCATCAGCAGATGAATGGAAAAGAAAGCAGTGGTACATATACACAATGGGGTATTACTCAGCCATTAAAAAGAATACATTTGAATCAGTTCTAATGAGGTGGATGAAACTGGAGCCGATTATACAGAGCGAAGTAAGCCAGAAAGAAAAACACTAACACAGTATACTAACACATATATATGGAATTTAGGAAGATGGTAACGATAACCCTGTATGTGAGACAGCAAAAGAGACACGGATGTATAGAACAGTCTTTTGGACTCTGTGGGAGAGGGAAAGGGTAGGATGATTAGGGAGAATGACATTGAAACATGTATAATATCATATATGAAATGAGTCACCAGTCCAGCTTCGATGTATGATACTGGATGCTTGGGGCTGGTGTACTGAGACAATCCAGAGGGATGGTATGGAGAGGGAAGTGGGAGAGGGTTTCAGGATGGGGGACACTTGAATACCTGTGGCGGATTCATGTTGATGTATGACAAAACCAACACAATATTGTAAAGTAATTAACCTCCAATTAAAATAAATTTATATTAAAAAAAGAATTTGTTAATTACTAGATTATAGTTGTACTTAGTCAAAATAAATTGGAAAAGGAAAAAAAAGAAAGTATATAGAATGTTGTAGGTACAACATCTATCTTGAAAGCACAAATGTAAAACTTGCTGAATATGGACAACTTTGAGAGAAGACAGGAAATAGGAGAGATAGAAAATCTATTCTTGGTGGCATAAGATATAATTTGAGCATCTTTTAAACCCTGCCTTAAGCTATCCTCAATCTTTAGCTTGAGTCATTTTGTAATGGTCATTTGGAACTGAAAAATAATTACTAATATAGTATTTTTTATGCAATGAATGCTCATTTATACTTAGATTAATTGCTGATTAATTCAGCTGAATCTGTTCATTCAATTCTACTATGAAAATTTTATTCTTTTTATAAGAATATTATATAACACCTTTAAACCTTTAAAAAAGCAATTTTCTGGCTACATACAAATATTTATTTTACAGATAAAATTTATTCTGATTTGTTATTTTTCTAAAATCTGGGAATAATGAGAAAAGATAAATAAACTAAACAAAACAAGAACATTAGCAGGATTTTGATAATGAGCACATGGATGTCAATATTAAGTTGTTAAGAATTTAAGTTTTCATCTTTGAAATATCTTATTGAATGATTTTTATATACTTATTTTAGCCTTTATATTTCCCGGTGGGTTTAGATATTCTTTTTTGTTTGTATTTTCTTGCTGCTTTCATATTATTGTTATCATAAATAAAATAAATTGTATTTGTTAAACTATTGATTTAAGAAAACTAGAATTTGTAAGAGGACATATAGAAGTATGTGAAAGTAAGTGGATGGGGAGGCAGCAGTGTGTTTACACAGTTAAGAGCTCCCAGGTATAAGAACTGAAGAATATATTTGCATCTTGCAAAGGAAAGTGGAGGGTTCAACTGAAACAGACTCTGTGATGAATTCCCTCCTCCTGAATGTGATATCATATTGAGCAAAAATGCTCATTACTCAAAGAAATTAGATTAGAATCAGTGGTGGCAGATTATGGATTGGGCAGGGTTGGAATGAGTGACATACATGATTGCTTTTTCATTGGAAAAGGATAAGATCAAATGAGAATGAATATGACTTGTAGATAATTGGATTCATACTAATTTTGTGAGCTTCAAGGTTTAGGGGTACAGTAGAACTTTTGTTCCTGTCATTGATATTTTTTTATATTTGTGCAAGTAAATTATGTTCTCATAGTTTCATGTTTACTTGTTTGCCCTCTATTGCTGTCATTTAAAAGGAAAGAAATACTGCAGAAATAAAGAAATGTTTTAAAACCAAAAGAAAGAAAAAAAAGAAATACTGCAGATAGTAGAAGTAGGACTGGAGACCAAGAGTTTCTTATAAATTTTCAATTTTTTTTAACGTCTTTCATGTATGTCATTTTAAAGTAGTCAGTGTTTCTAAAGATATATAGGTAACATAAACTTTCAATATTCCAGAAATACAAAACTGAAATATATTTTTAAGGAATGTGATCAACATAAATTTTACACATCAGCCTAATTCTCATTCTATGTTTTTTTCTTAAATATTAAAGGGAAATAAGCTAACATTAATTTTAAAATGATGAGTCTTTTGGACTCTGTGGGAGAGGGAGAGGGTGGGATGATTTGGGAGAATGGCATTAAAACATGTATAATATCATATGTGAAATGAATAACCAGTCCAGGTTTGATGCATGATACTGGATGCTTAGGGCTGGTGCACTGGGGTGACCCAGAGGAATGGTATGGGGAGGGAGGAGGGAGGAGGGAGGAGGGTTCAGGATGGGGAACATTTGTATACCCGTGGCAGGTTCATGTTGATGTATGGCAAAATCAATACAATATTGTAAAGTAATTAGCCTCCAATTAAAATAAATAAATTTATTAAAAAAAAGATGTCCATTCTTTAGAGAAACATTTCAAATTTGCATTGATTAAATATCAACAATTCATGAAGTAATGTTATTTATATAAAATGAATTAAATTCACAGTTTGTGTTGATGTAAGCTTGACCACAATGATGCTGATTTTTAAAATGATATTCATCTTATTGATGGAAATATCAAATCTAAAATTAGACAAGTTGTTTTATTTTATTTCTATTTATTGAAGAAGAAATGTGAACAATTTCTTATGGAATAAAGACATTTTTAAAACCACAAATCATTATACAAAATGATGTTAAAATATTTTTCTAGTAATTTATAAAAGGAAATGTATAATAATGTTATAATATTTTGAAACATGAGGACATAATAAACTGATTTAATTATTTCTTGACTTGTGGTAGCAATAATCAGTGATAGTCAATGTGAGAATCATTGCTATGATAATTTTATATGATAATAGGTTTAAAGGGTATTTTTAAATTTTGAATTTGTTACAATATTCTATGACTTCTAAATTCAGATAATTCCCTTTTGTTGAGGTCTCAAGCACAAGAAATATCTTGTTAAAAGTGGGAAACTTACTTTCTACTCTTTCATATATAATGACCAATTATGTTCCAGATTCTTGCTATTTTGTCTTATTTTTTCTGAATGAGTGAGCCTCATGTGCTATTCTTGGTTAATTTAAAGGAACATAAGAGAGAGAATGCATGGGGAAATGAACATTTCATCACAAAATCTATTCTTTGGAATTTCAACATAATGTAGAAACATTTTATAGATGTAGTATGTTGATTTCAGGTTCAGTTCAGTCACTCAGTTGTGTCTGACTTTTTGTAACCTCATGGACTGTCACAGGCCAGGCTTCCCTGCGCATCACCAACTCCTGGAGCTTGCTCAAAATCATGTCTATTGAGACAGTGATGCTACCCAACCATCTCATCCTCTGTCGTCCAGTTCTCCTTCTGCCTTCAATCTTTATATAAAATAAATGTTATTAGGTTGGTGCAACTTAATTATGGTTTTACATTGTTGAGTTTTGGTATATGATATTGGAATGCTGCTGCTAAGTCACTTCAGTCATGTCCAACTCTGTGCGACCCCATAAATGGCAGCCCATCAGGCTCCACCGTCCCTGGGTTTCTCCAGGCAAGAACACTTGAGTGGGCTGCTATTTCCTTCTCCAAAGCATGAAAGTGAAAAGTGAAAGTAAAGTAGCTCAGTCGTGTGCGACCTTCGCAACCCCATGGACTGCAGCCTACCAGGCTCCTCTGTCCATGGGATTTTCCAGGCAACAGTACTGGAGTGGGTTGCCATTGCCTTCTCCAGATATTGGAATACAGTCTTAAATAAATGAGGTTATGTTATACATAATTTTAAAGCATGTTTCTTGATTGATTTTTTTACTAGTGACATTACTTGCTGTTTATTTTATATTTATTTTAAGCTATAGAAATGATGTTAGACAAAATGCAAAATTCAAGCAGTCTTTTATTCATGTTCAAAATGGGTCATAAAGCAGCAGAGACAACTTGCAACATCAACAATGCACTGGGCCCTGGAACTTCTAACAGACGTATAGTGCAATGGTGATTCAAGAAGCTTTGTAAAGGAGAGGAGAGACTTAAACATGAGAAGCTTCATGAGTTGACCACAAAAAAAAAAAATCATTTTAAAGTGTTGTCTTCTCTTATTCTGTGGAAAAACAACAAACCAATTCTAGATCAGATTGTGATGTGCAATGAAAAGTTGATTGTATACGAGAATCAGCAATGACTAGCTCAGTGGTGGGGCTGAGAAGAGACTCCAAAGCACTTGCTAAAGCCAAACTTGCACCAAAATGAGGTCATGGTCACTGTTTGGCGGTCTGCTGCCCATCTGATCCACTACTGCTTTCTGAATCCTGGTGAAACCATTAAATCTGAGAAGTATGCTAGACAAATTGATGAGTTGCACAAAAAACTGCAATGCCTGCAGTCGGCATTGGTCAACAGTATTGGCCCAATTCTTCTCCATGACAACGCCTGACTGCACATCGCATAACCAGTGCTTCAAAAGTTGAACCAATTGGGCTATGAAGTTTTGCCTTATCCATCATAGTCACCTGACCTCTTGCCAACTGACTCCTACTTCTTCAATCATTTCGACAACTTTTGGCAGGCAAAATGCTTCCACAACCAGCAAAAGGCAGAAAATGCTTTCTAAAAGTTTGTCAAATCCCAAAGCTTTGATATTTTATGCTACAGGAATAAACAAACATTTCTCATTGGCACAAATGTGTTGATTGTTATGTTTCCTATTTTGATCAGTAAGACGTGTTTGAGCATAATTATAAAGATTTAAAATTCTGTGATCTGAAACTGTAATTATTTTTGTACTCAATTCGGTTCAGTTCAGTCACTCAGTCCTGTCCGACACTTTGCGACCCCATGAATCGCAGCACACCAAGTCTCCCTGTCCATCACCAACTTCCGGAATTCACTCAAACTCACATCCATCGAGCAGTGATACCATCTAGCCATCTCATCTTCTGTCGTCCCCTTCTCCTCCAGCCCCCAACCCCTCCCAGCATCAGAGTCTTTTCCAATGAGTCAACTCTTCACATGAGGTGGCCAAACTACTGGAGTTTCAGCTTTAGCATCATTCCTTCCAAAGAAATCCCAGGGCTGATCTCCTTTAGAATGGACTGGTCAGATCTCCTTGCAGTCCAAGGGACTCTCAAGAGTCTTCTCCAACACCACACTTCAAAAGCATCAATTTTTCGGCACTCAGCTTTCTTCACAGTCCAACTCTCATATCCATACATGACCACTGGAAAAACCATAGCCTTGACTAGATGGACCTTTATTGGCAAAGTAATGTCTCTGCTTTTCAATATGCTATCTAGGTTGGTCATAACTTTCCTTCCAAGGAGTAAAAATCTCTTAATTTCATGGCTGCAGTCACCATCTGCAGTGATTTTGGAGCCCAAAATAATAAAGTCTGACACTGTTTCCACTGTTTCCCCATCTATTTGTACTAGCAACCTAATATTGAAGAGGGCATGAAATTAAAATTGTAATGTCCTCATACTTCTGATTTATTGAGCTTTATTCATGAATGTAACTGTCCACATAAATTAACCAGTTTTGATATACTGTCATTAGTAGTATTCGATACTTTATTTAGTGTCCTTTAGTTTTTGCTTTTACCTTAGTCACCCTTTTCTGTTCCACAATCCCATTTAGGATACCACATTGCATTTAGTTTTTATAAATTGTTTGGAATTCTTCTGTAAATAAGATTTGTCTTTACCATCCCATTTATTTATCATATTAGTTTATGTATATCACTTCAGTACTTTAAGTTTTAGCTCAATATTACTTTACTTTTTTGTTCAAATGTTCCATCTTTGGCAATTTGGAGATGTTTCTTTCTGTTCCAGTGTCTTTTTCACATCCCATCAGTATCAACACAGTTCATTCACTCAGTTGTGTCCAGCTGTTTGTGACCCCATGAACTGCAGCACAGCAGGCCTCCTTGTCCATTACCAACTCCTGGAGACTACCCAAACTCACATCCATTGAGTCAGTGATGCCATCACCACCTCATCCTCTGTCATCCCCTTCTCCTCCTACCCTCAATCTTTCCCAGGATCAGAGTCTTTTCCAGTGAGTCAGCTCTTCCCATTACGTGGCCAAATTATTGGAGTTTCGGCTTCATCAGTCTTTCCAATAAATATTCAGGACTGATTTCCTTTAGGATGGACTGGTTGGATCTCCTTGCAGTCCAAGGGACTCTCAAGAGTCTTCTCCAACACCACAGTTCAAAAGCATCAATTCTTCAGTGCTCAGCTTTCTTTATAGTCCAACTCTCACATCCATACATGACTATTGGAAAAAGCATAGCCTTGACTAGATGGACCTTTGTTGGCAAAGTAATGTCTCTGATTTTTAATAAGCTGTCTAGGTTGCTCATAACTTTGCTTTCAAGGAGTAAGTGTCTTTTAATTTCATGGCTGTAATCACCATCTGCAGCGATTTTGGACCCCCCCTAAAATAAAGTCAGCCACTGTTTCCACTGTTTCCCCATCTATTTGCCATGAAGTGATGGGACTGGATTCCATGATCTTAGTTTTCTGAATGTTGAGCCCATAGTATAGGTTTCATTTATTTATTTATTTTGATATGACTAAAAAAAAAATGCTCCAGTCTCATCATTCATATTAGCTGCTTAGGTCCTAGAATCAATCATTTCTCCCAGGAATCTGGTTTCTTTTATTGAAATATGGTATTAGAAACCAAGATTTTTGGAGCATTCTGGTGATGCAGTTGTTTTCACTCAGTTTTCACTGCTGTGGCCCAGGTTCTATTTCTGGTCCTGGCCTGGAAACCAAGATATCCCACAAGCAGTGCAGCACAGCCAAGAACCACCCCCTCCCCCCCCAAAAAAAAAGAACAAAAGAAAGAAACAGAGACATTGGCACCAGTGTACTTTTGCTCCTGGGGTGTTAGCTTCTATGCCCACTCAGTGGAAGGGAATAAGAACGAGGAAATGTGTGCATTTTTTATAATATGTGTCCATTAGTATACCTAGAAATAGTTCTTTTTCCTCCATCTGGATCTATATTAAGATGAATATGAGTTCATTCTGATGACTACAACACTAATCTATTACCATGTGGATCATTCTAGTCTCCTTTCACTTACCTCTTAATTTCCATTTCAATGGTGAGAATGTAGCTTCCTCCATTCAAAATAGATTTGATTATTTGTTTCATTCCAATATATTGAAGACATGTAAAGCAGTATAAGAGTTGCTTCACCACGGGGAATACTTTGTCAAATAACATACAGTACTTATTTGCAGTTTTTTTCCCTTAACTCTTACACTCTCTACTTGTTTCCATAATTACTTAGGTCATCACATCCCCTCCATCTCCCAGTCCCAACTCTTAACTCTGCAATGAGGTTATTTAATACATGAGCAAGTGCACTTAGATTTTTGTGTCATATTCTGCATTCCCTCCTGGGATCTGAGCAGTTTATACATAATCAATTATCGTTAGCTCATTCTTTGTGCTGTAAAGTTCTATGAGTTTTGACAAATGTATAATATCATGCATTCACCATGCACTATCATTCAGAATATTCTCATACCCACAAATCTCCTGCATCCCGTGCTCTCCAATCCCACTCCCACTCCCAAATCCCTGGCAACCACTGTTTTTTTAAAAAAAACCTATTTATAGTTTTGCCTTTTCCACAAATTAGCATAATTGGAATCATATAGTATGCTGTCTTTTCTGGCTGGCTCTTTTCAGTTAGCAATATGTATTTAAGATTCATCCACCACATTTTGCATGACTTGATAGTTCATTTCTTTTTATCACTGAATAAAATTCAATTATTTGGACATGTAATTATTTATCCATTCACTTATCGAAGGGCATCTTGTCCTTTGGCAATTATGAATGATGTTGCTGCAAACATTCACATTTAGATTTGTGTAAATATAAATTTTCAGTTCAACTCATTAAAAATGTAGAAAGATTATTGTTAGATAGTTTGGCAACTGTACATTTAGCTTTGTAGGAAACTATGAAACTGTATCCAAAATTCCAAATTGACTGTACAATTTTGTATTTCCATCAGCAATGACTAAGAGTTCCTGTTGCTGCAGTTTTAAAAAATATTTGGCATCACAGTTTTAAAAAATATTTGGTATCATCATTGTTGTTGTTGTTATATTTTAGCCATTTAATAAGTGTCACCCTCCTTATTAAACTTATATGCAGAGTACATCATGAGAAATGCTGGACTGGATGAAGCACAAGCTGGAATCAAGATTGCCAGGAGAAATATCAATAACCTCAGATATGCAGATGACACCACCCTTATGGCAGAAAGTGAAGAAGAGCTAAAGACCCTCTTGATGAAAGTGAAAGAGGAGAAGGAAAAAGTTGGCTTAAAGCTCAATATTCAGAAAACTACGATTATGTCATCTTGTCCCATTACTTCATGGCAAATAGATGGGGAAACAGTGACAGATTTTATTTTCTTGGGATCCAAAATCATTGCATATGGTGACTTCAGCCATGAAATTAAAAGACACTTGCTCCTTGGAAGGAAAGTTATGACTAACCTAGACAGCATATTAAAAAAGCAGAGACATTACTTTGCCAACACATATCTGTCTTTTCAAAGCTATGGTTTTTCCAATAGTCATGTATGGATGTGAGAGCTGGACTGTGAAGAAAGCTGAGCACCGAAGAATTGATGTTTTTGAACTGTGGTGTTGGAGAAGACTCTTGAGAGTTCTTTGGATAGCAAGGAGATCCGACCAGTCCATCCTAAAGGAAATCAGCCCTAAATATTCCAGGAAGGACTGATGCTGAAGCTGAAACTCCAATAATTTGGCCACCTGATGTGAAGAGAGTTGACTCATTTGAAAAGACCCTGATGCTGGGAAAGATCGAAGGTGGGAGAAGAAGGGGACGACAAAGGATGAGATGGTTGGATGGCATCTCCAACTCAATGGACAGGAGTCTGAGTAGGCTCTGGGAGTGGTGATGGAGAGGTAGGCTTGGCCTGCTGCAGTCAATGGGGTCACAAAGTGTTGGACACGACTGAGCGACTGATCTGGGCTGAACTGAATTGAGATGAGCACAATTGTGTGGTTGTTTGAACATTATTTTGGATTGCCTTTCTTTGGGATTGGAATGAAAACAGACCCTTTCCAGTCCCGTGGCCACTGCTGAGTTTTCCACATTTGCTGGCATATTCAGTGCAGTACTTTCACAGCATCATCTTTTAAACTTGAAATAGCTCACCTGGAATTCCTCACCTCCACTAATTTGTTCATAGTGATGCTTCCTATGGCCCAGGTTATTCTACATTGCAGGATGTCTGGCTCTAGGAGTGTTATCACATCATGGTTTTCTGGGTCATTAAGATCTATTTTGTATAGTTCTTCTGTGTATTCTTGCCTTCTCTTCTTAATATCTTCTGCTTCTGTTAGGCCTATACTGTTTCTGTACTTTAATGTGTCCATCTTTGCATGAAATATTCCCTGGTATCTCTAATTTTCTTGAAGAAATTTTCTCTAGTCTTTCCCATTCTACCATTTTCCTCTATTTCTTTTCATTGATCACTGAGGAAGCCATTCTTATCTCTCCTTGCTATTCAGAACTCTGCATTAAGATGGGTATATTTTCCCCATTCTCCTTTAGCTTCTCTTCTTTTCTCAGCTATTTGTAAGGCCTCCTCAGACAAACATTTTGCCTTTTTATCTTTCTTTTTCTTGTTGATGGTCTTGATCACTGCCTCCTCTAAAATGTCATGAGCCTCCATCCATAGTTCTTCAGGCACTCTGTCCATCAGATCTAAACGGTTGAATCTATTTGTCACTTTCACTGAATAATTGTAAGGGATTTGATTTAGATCATACCTGAATGGTCTAGTGGTTTTCCCTACTTTCTTCAATTTAAGTCTGAAGTTTGCAATAAGGAGTTCATTATGTGAGCCATAGTCATCTCCTAGTCTTGTTTTTCCTGACTGTATAGAGCTTCTGCAGCTTTGGCTGCAATGAATGTAATCAATCTGATTTCTGTGTTGACCATCTGGTGGTGTCCATGTGTAGAGTCTTCTATTGTGTTGTTGGAAGAGGTTATTTGCTATGACCAGTGCATTCTCTTGGCAAAATTCTGTTGGCCTTTGCCCTGCTTCATTTTATACTCCAAGGTCAAACTTTCCTGTTACTCCAGGTATCTCTTGACTTCCTCCATTTACATTATAGTCCCCTATGATGAAAACAACATGTATTTTTGTTGTCATCTTTTTATCTAGGTTCAATATCTAGATCCCTTTAGAAGCCACTTCTTCTCTCCTTGTTTTTCTATGAATGGAACATACTTTCCTTTTCTTTCTATAATTCATGAATTTTTCTTTAAAAGTGGACAGTTTAGAAATATATTTTAGCAATATACAATGACACTTCCCCTTCCCAACCTGGGGATTATTATTATTATTATTATTATTATTTTAATGATTGGCTCACCTACTTCAATAAAATTGATTCCTACCACAGAGTGGAACCTCTGATGTATCTCCTTAGAATGCATAGCATTAGACATGTGCACAGTTTTCCTCGATTTTAAAATCTGTGTGATTCTGGTTAGGCTATCTTGACTTTCTTTTCCCCTGATCTCTCCATTAATTTCTGGCTGATCTGCCTCTACTGATATCACACCTAGCTGCTAGCCTCCACTAATAGATATCTAACTGGCCTATATTTTCATCAGTACCCTAGGTACTAATGGATTCTGAGTCTTGATCACCCAATTCCAACATATGAGGGGTAGAGTTCCCACATATCCTTTAAGCAAAGTTCTGATACCAGCTAGGTATCCTATGATTCATTCACCTAAATTGTGACATTATCGATCTATGGACAGAGTTATATCTCACAGCTTAAGAGCTCAGTACTGTGAGAATATCTGCCCTCCCTCCTCCACCCACACCCATTCACAAGTTCAGGTTGTCACCTGTGCTCTGCCTTACCTGCTATAGGTTGAAGTTTTCAACTACCCCTCCTCAGGTTCAATTAATTTATTGCGGTGGCTCACAGAACTCAGAGAAAGACTTTACTCACTAGATCACTGGTTTACTATAAAAGATTTAATCCAAGAAGAGCCAGATGGAAGAGATGCACAGGGCAAGGAGTGTGGAAAAGGCATGAGCTTCCACATTCTTTTTGAGTGCACCATGTTCCTTCAATCTTCATTTTCAGCCACCAAGAAGCTTGTGAAATCCTGTGATTTTTGGTTTTACTGGAGCCTTCATTGCAAATGCTCTCACTGGCTTTTCAGTCATTTCCAACTCTGTGACCCAGTGAACTGCAGCCCACTGGGTTCCTCTGTCCATGGAAATTTTTTTGGCATGAATACTGGAGGGGTTGTCATTTCCTACTCCAGGGATTAAACCCTTCTCTCCTGTGTCGTCAGGTGGATTGTATAAAACTGAACCACCTGGGAAGTCAAATGCATGATCGATTAAATCAATGGCCCTTAGATATTGAACTCAGTCTCCTGCCCTTCTACCCTCCTTCCAGAAATCAGGAGGATGAGACTAAAATTTCAACTCCTCAATTACAGGGTTTTCTCCACTGGCAACTAGCACTCATCCATAGGAGCTTTCCAAAATTCACCTATTAACATAGCAAGAGTCACTTTATTGCTCTCCTCTCTTAGGAAATTACTAGGATTTTAGGAACTCAGAGCCAGAAATGGTAACAAAGACCAGATACACACACACATACATGTGTGTGCTCAGTCGCTTGTGTCTAACTCTTTGTGACTCCATGGACTGTAGTCCTCCAGACTCCTCTGTCCATAGGATTTCCCAAGCAAGAATATTGGAGGAGGTTGCTATTTCCTACTCCAAGGAATCTTCCTGACCCAGGGATTTAACCTACGTCTCTTGCATATCCTTAATTGGCAGGCAGATTCTTTACCATTGCACCACCTGGGAATCCCATATATATAATGTTAAATTATATATAATGTTATATATATAATGTTAAATAACATATATATATATATATGTAATGTTAAATAATAATATCACACTTCACAGGCTGATCTAAGTAAAGTTAGACCCCCTTTTCAGAGACAGAGTGCTACCAGTTTCAGGTTTTCTTTGACTTCAAGAAGTTTCTTAGCAGTCGTTTCCTGGTTATCTCTGTTAAATTTGTTGCTGTTCTATCGCTTCTCTTATTGTGTTAAAGCTTTGGAACTACAAACATTCACCTAATTTCTTGTTTCTGTGATTTACATTGTTTTCAGCAATGCCCTGAGAACATGAGTTTCATCAGTTCTGAACTAGTTTCAAGCCCTGAGAGCTGTGGAGCTCTTTGTTCATAATTTTTTTTCCCATTGGCAGAATTTTTGTATTATAATTTCTCCAGTTGATAATCATAATCTACATGGGAGTTGCAGGGCTTAACCCTGTGTTTCAGTTTACTCCTTTTGAAAAGGAATCTATGTCTTACAGGGAGCCAAAGTGGGATGATGATTGGGTCCCTTGCTCGTTCTGTTGTTCTTGGGGTAGAGCTTCTATTCTGTGAATGGAGGATGAGTGGAAGAAGGAACCCTAGATCTCTGGCCGCATATGACTGCACCAGAGATTCTACAACACACACGTGGGAGGGGTGTGACAAATGCGGGTGGCCATCCTCTTCATAGTCCCTCATAGGGAGCTTAGAAAAACTATTTTCTTGATTTCACCTGGAGTAAAGCTTTCATCACTCTAGGAGCAAAGGTGTGTGTGTGTGGAGGAAGGGGAACAGTATATAGGAGTGTCTTATAGCATAAGTAATACTCTCATTCTGACTCTCATTCTTCTAACTGGGGTTTATTTGATTTTCTTGAATAAATATTTCTTCATGTGTATGTTCCCTTTTAATATTTGGTATTTCTAATTTTCGCCAGTTGAATGGATGATTCTCTTTGAGGTGGTCTGGGAAACTTCTACCATCATTATGGAAGTCTCTAGCCCTTAGTATTTTCTATGGACACAAGCATTGAAGTTATCTGTGGATAAAAGGTAGTGTTGCCATTTTTATTTCCAACTCTATTTGCCTTTTCTTTCTTTCTCTAATTTTTTTCCCCCTTAATTACAATGGCTGGGGTTTGCAAACAATGTTGAATAAACTTCATAAAAGGTCACAAGCTTTCTTTGATTCTGACCTTAAAGAGAAATTGCTAATTCACTGTTTCACCAGGAAGTACACTGTTAATGATAGGCTTTTATATATATCTTTTTTGAAGTTGAGAAATTTCCTTCTTTTCCTAGTATGCTGAAAACTTTTAACTTGATGAATTGCTTTAGCCTTATTATATGATGGATTTTATATGAAATGTTTCATTAAGGTTTTCATAACTATGTTCATGAGGAATATTGAAACTACAGTTTTCTTTTGTTCTTGTGAAATTTTGTTGGTTATTTTGCCACTTTGAGTTATAAATTTTTATATTTTTAGTCTGATATCAATTTACTCAACTTTGATATGAGTCAGGGTAGGTTAATATTAATATATTAATAAGTAATAATATTATATTCATATTCCATTCATACAGAAATTGATTGCATTTCTCCTGGGTTGTCTTCAGCCAGTAGTATATAAATGATCCTGTCTCTTCCCACCTAATGATTCTTCAGATCTCTCCCTAGATCCTATATATGGGTGATAAGGAAATAAGGAAAGCACAAGGAGAAAATCATGGGCATCAGCAGAGGCATACGTCAATTTCTTCTCACTTCTTTTTGGTATAACTAGATATCTGGCCAAAATATATCAAGTCAAACTGTTGTCGTTGCAAGGAATGCAAGTAAATTGGAAGTGATTTATAATATTAAATGTCTTTTTATCACTGCTAGTATAGAGAAGGCAGTGACAACCTACTCCAATACTCTTGCCTGGAAAACCCCATGGACAGAGGAGCCTGGTGGGCTGCAGTCCATAGGGTCGCTAAGAGTCGGACAGGACTGAGCGACTTCACTTTCACTTTTCACTTTCATGCACTGGAGAAGGAAATGGCAACCCACTCCAGTGTTTTTGCCTGGAGAATCCCAGGGACGGGGGTAGCCTGGTGGGTTGCCATCTATGGGGTTGCACAGAGTCTGACATGACTGAAGCAACTTAGCAGCAGTATTATATTAAATTATTCTCACATATAATCCAGCAATTGTTCTGGGTCAGTTTGATGAAATTAAAGCATATAAAGAAAATAACTCAGGAAGATAAAATAATTAGACAGTGATCTGTGTAGGATATGTATACCCTAATGCAGGGATAGTCACATTTAAATGCCCTAAAGCAGAGATAGCCACATTTAAAACAATTAACTGTATAGAAATTTCCACAAAAGCTACACCTCTTTTTGAAAAGAAATAATAACACTATTCCTAATGAATAAATGGGGATTATGAACACATAATATGCTGTGTTAGGGTGAGCAAAGTTTCATGAAGAAAGATCAAAGCAACAGTTCCAATTTCAAAATAGCTAAATATCTTCCAGGGTCATATAAATCTGCTAACAGTAGATTTATAAAACAAAATACAGTGGAGTACAAAATATGAAGATGCTTAAAATCTCATCATTTTCAAAATTCTACAAAATAAAATATAATAAAATACATTAAAATTATCAGAATATCAAAATGCAATAATCTTCCCTCAAAAACACAACTCCAAAGTTAAAGATTTTATACTGAGAAATAATATTTTAACATATTAGAGCTTATTTTAGTTACTTATTGTCTATGAACTTCTTTTCAATATAATGTTTCAACTAAGGTTATAATTTTACTTTGTAAAATGTATTCCTCATTAGTTAACTACATTGTTCAAGTGCACATTATGGACCATTTTAAGGTTAGACTAAATAATGAATAGTTAAATGGAAGACCTTGGTAAATTTATACTTGAATTAAAGACGGAAATGAGTTGTTAAAAATGAAATGAAGCATCTCACATTTTCAAACTAATATTTAAACTCTCTAATTTTGGTTGAATATTTATAATCTAAAATTAAATTCTTATCACTGCCGATATATTAATATACAATGTAATAAAATAATGTGAATGACAAAGAAACATGTAAGAAAAGGCTCAGATAGAGAGGCAATATATTATTGTGTTAAAAAGCAAAACAATATAGACAACTGGATGGTCCCAGCATTTCTCAGTTATATTATAGTCTAACTTAAATATGCCTTGTAGTGCTTTTGTAGCCTGTGCATGCACGTTTAGCCATTTTTGATTCTTTGCAACCCCATGGATTGTAGCCTGCCATGCTCCTTTGGCCATGGAATTTTCCAGGCATTCTGGAGTGGGTTGCCATTTCCCACTGCAGGGGATTTTCCCAACCAAAGGATAAAACCTGCTTCTTCTGCATCTCCAGCATTTGCAGGCAGATTCTTTACCAGTGCACCACTTGGGAATCCCAAATATGCCTTAGGATTATTTAATGATTGTACTTGTAAGCTACCTACTAGAGTATTACAAACATTGCATTTATGTATGTTAAATTAAGAAAAATAGAGATGGGAGAAGAGAGTAAAAGAGAGAGAGATAGAGTTAGGTTTGGAGTCAGGTTTACTGGTCATTTATATCTTAGTTCAAGGTGAGCTGTAAGAGGAAGGTATATTTTTCCCATATATTCTCCAAATTTCTAAGCTGGAGACTTTACCATCCCCTAGGGTTTTGGTGTCTCAGATGAATTCTCTGAGTCAGGTTGATAAACATAAGAAGAAAGACAGAAAAGAGGAGAAAACAAAATAATTTTAAAACCCAGGCCAGAGGTGGTATTGATTATTTCCAATCACATTCACAAGTGAGATACTTTGGGTCAAAATTAAACAATAAGAATCAAAACATTTCAGCCCCCCCCCAAAAAAAAAATCTAATGAAGCAATTCAGAACAAAAGAAAATTACATCACAATTTTGAACCTTGAATCAAATATCCTTAAACAAGCATATGAAATTATAAAAAGAAAATGAAAACACATAAAAATTCACCAGAGAATTGGATAAAAATACAAAATGAATTGACTGAAAGTAACAGCTGAATTATAAAATCATTTAAATTAGATTTCTAAATCTCATTCTAATCATGTAAATGGAATTAAGTGAAAATATAATTAGGAGAGTTGAAGAAATGAATAAATATGTCAACAAACGGTAAATGGAAACAATAAGTTGAGAGGTAAAATGGATTAGAGAGAAACAGTAGCATTTCAACATAGCATTTTGGAGCCAGTGAAATATGAACAGAATGGGGGAAAAAACTAATTCTTAAAGTAGCATAAAGAAAACCTTCCATAATAATAGAAGATCTACTCTTTATGTTTGAAATGGTGCCACTTACTTTGGGATATTTGATGGAAATTTGACCTGAAATGCGCTACTTCAAGTTATATAAATAAAATTCTGGAAACTTAAAGGCAAAGTTTTAATCCTATGGATGTCAAGGTGAAAAGTTGTATTAGTTGACAAAAGAGAGAAAATCAGGTTGGTATCAGAATTTTGACAACAATATACAAGACTGGTCAAAAATGGAGATGCCCTTTTAAGAAAATCAGGAAATAAAGTGTAAGTCAATAACTTATAACCATCCAGGGTGTCCTCATTTAACAAGTCTGGAGAACTTCAGTTTTTATTTTCAGTCAAGAACACAAAACTTACTATACTATCTTTTCAGAGGCATCTTGCAGAGGATGACCTTTATTCAATTGAGAAATAATTGGAAAGGACAGCAAAAGAATAGCTGTAGTTAGAATTCTCAATTTTGGTCTTTGTACTTGGCCATGAAGTAAAGATTGCACTTCTTAGTTTTCCTTATGTGTAGTTGTGGCACTGTTCAAATCAATGGAATATGAAGTAGAGTATACCAATACTGTAATATGTTTTTAAAAGTGATGGGTTATCCCTTGTTTCCTTTATTTCTCTTCTTTGGTGTAGAATCCTGATGTAATAGCTAGAACTGGAAGAGCTCTTTTGAACTAGGTGGCCAAAGAGGTCTTGAGTTGTAGAGAAACAAGTCAGAAGGGCTAAATACCTGATAGTATATAACCTTGTTATTGTTTAGTCGCTCAGTCATGTCTAAATTTGTAGCCCCATGGCCTGCAGCACGCCAAGCTTCCTTGTCCTTCACCATCTTCTGGAGCTTGCTCAAACTCACGTCCATTGAGGTGGTGATCCATCCAACCATTTCATTCTCTGTCATCCCCTTCTCCATCCGCCTTCATTCTTTCCCAGCATCAAGGTCTTTTCCAATGAATTGGCTCTTCACATCAGGTGGCCAAAGTATTGGAGTTTCAGCTTCAGCATCAGTCCTTCCAATGAATATTCAGGGTTGATTTCCTTTAGGACTGACTGATTGGATCTCCTTGCAGTCCAAGGGACTCTCAAGAGTCTTCTCCAGTATCACAGTTGAAAAGCACCAATTATTCGGCTCTCAGCCTTCTTTATGCTCCAATTGTCACATCCATATATGACTATTGGAAAAACCATAGCTTTGACTAGGTGGACCATTGTCCGCCAAATAATTCCTCTGGTTTTTAATATGCTGTCTAGGTTGGTCATATCTTTTCTTCCAAGGACCAAGCATCTTTTAATTTCATGGCTACAGTCACCACCTGCACTGATTTTGGAGCCCAAGAAAATAAAGCCTGTCACTGTTTCAATTGTTTCTCCATCCATTTGCCATGAAATGATGGTACCGGATGCCATGATCTCAGTTTTCTGAATGTTGAGTTTTAAGCCAACTTTTGCATTCTGTTCTTTCACCTTCATCAAGAGACTCTTTAGTTCCTCTTTCTTTCTGCCATATGGGTGGTGTCATCTTCATATCTGAGGTTATTGATATTTCTCCCGGCAATCTTGATTCCAGCTTGTGCTTCATCCAGCCTGGCATTTTGTATGATATACTCTGCATAGAAGTTAAGTAAACAGGAAGGCAATATACAGCCTTGACATACTCCTTTCCCAATTTGGAACCAGCCTGTTGTATCATGTCCCGTTCTATTGCTTCTTGAACTGCATACAGGTTTCACAGGAGGCAGGTAAACTTACATGTAGATCTTAGAGTGTCTACATGGTATGAGAGATACATACATTTTATTTCTAATTTTAAAAGCTTATTTTGGGTTTCTGAGATTGGAAATAAAATATATTTTCTACAGAGCCAGTCCATACATTCTTTGCCTGTCATTTGTATCATGTTCAGGATTATCCTAAGAGTTAGCAGAAACATGCATGGTTTTGAAAGAAGTAGGAGACATTTTCTCATCCAGGAACTGCTGGTCAGAAAAATGTGCAAGTGGATTGGAAAATTGTAGTTAAATTCTCATTGTTACTTTGGATATGCTTGAGGACCATATCTATTAAGATTTCTTGACAAACTGGAAGGTTATAGGGTTACTTCAGTTCAGTCGCTCGATTGTGTCTGACTCTTTGCGACCCCATGAATCGCAGCACGCCAGGCCTCCCTGTCCATCACCAACTCCCAGAGTTCACACAGACTCATGTCCATCGAGTCAGTGATGCCATCCAGCCATCTCATCCTCTGTTGTCCCCTTCTCCTCCTGCCCCCAATCCCTCCCAACATCAAAGTCTTTTCCAAAGAGTCAACTCTTCGCATGAGGTGGCCAAAGTGCTGGAGTTTCAGCTTTAGCATCATTCCTTCCAAAGGAATCCCAGGGCTGATCTCCTTCAGAATGGACTGGTTGGATCTCCTTGCAGTCCAAGGAGGTTGCTGTAACTGACAATTGGGTATAGAGCATGATCAGAAAGGCAATATTTTACTGTCAAATAATTGTAGTAGTAATGTATTTTATAATCAAAACTTTTACCTTGCCATTTAAAAATAAACTTCATGGGGTGCTTCCCAGGTGGTGCTAGTGGTAAAGGACCCACCTGCCAATATAGCAGATGTAAGAGAGGCAGTTTAATCCCTGAGCAGGGAAGATCCCCTGGAGGAGGACACGGCAACCCACTCCAGTATTCTTGCCTGGAGAATCCCATGGACAGAGGAGCCTGGTGGACTACAGTCCATAGGGTTGCAAAGAGCTGGACACCACTGAAATGTATTACCACATGCCACACACATGGGGTGCTATATCTATGATATGATTGCAATAAAAAAAGACAGGTTAATTTTAGTTTTAATTTTTTTCAAGTCTTTTCTATTTTTTAAATAGCAAATTTCTTATTAATGGTAATCAAGTTTTGTTTATTTTTGTTTTATTTAATTCCACTTTTTTTCTATAATTTTCTGAGTTCTGCTTGCAATACTTGTTTTAATGTTACCTTCTCTGGGTTTTTTTTCCACATTTGCTATTAAAATACTCCAGACTACAGCAAAAATTCCAGTGAAAAAACACTCTGGATTTAAGCGAATTGATATATTTTTTTGCTATCCTAGGACTCACAGCAATCTAATTTCAACGAAATCAAAGTTTTAAACAAAGGCAATCATGGAAAACAATTTCTTTTTTTCTGAAATCTTTGGGAAAGCTTTCATGACAAAGCTCTAGAATAGAGATCTTAAAAGTGACCCCATATATCCTTGGGACAAATTGATGGGTGTTGGAACTTTCCTAAAAAGAAAGTAACGTTTTGCTCATTTTTTTCCCACTACTTTGTGTCATTCTGGAAACACATATCTGTTTCAAATATTAAGATAATATGTTAAACCAAAAAGGTAATGTGATGTGCTTTTGTATAATCTTTATGACTGCCATATTGAAATGTTTGTAACATTTTTTCACTTGATAACCTTTTGAAAATTATGCTCTGCAATTATAATCATAGACCTTTGTTTGCTTTAAATAGGTAAGGGCTGGAATAAATTGAGTTATAAAAACAAAAGAAAGGTCTATAAAATTAAATATTTTGTTATACTTTTATGACAGAAAATGGTAGAACAAACATTTTCATTACTTCTGAAAATAGTTCAGTTCAGATTTATGGCACTTAAAAAGGAAAAGTTAATTAAACGTAACTTTTTTTTCCCTTGAGAAGATGAATTGACTTGTTAACAAATTCAGAAACTTCAAATCTATGACATAGTGACAAGAAATAAATTTTACCTGTTAGCAAAACAAAGCAGTAAAATACTAAAGAAAAGGAAGAAACAAAGCTTTGGATTATCTGTAGGGATGGAGAGCTTTATGCAGCTATGAATACTACATGTGAATTTATTTTGCTAATTTTTATTATAATCACATACAATCAAGATTCATTTTGTCCTTTTTTAGTATATGTATATCTTAATCTCTCGGAATTCTGAAAAGAAATGATAAAATGTTCTTTCTAAGTTTTTTAAAACATATATTATTTAAATGTAACTTGAGACAACTGGATGGCATCACTGATTCGATGGACGTGAGTTTGAGTGAACTCCGGGAGTTGGTGATGGACAGGGAAGCCTTCTGCTGCTGCTGCTGCAAAGTCGCTTCAGTCGTGTCTGACTCTGTGCGACCCCATAGATGGCAGCCTACCAGGCTTCCCCTTCCCTGGTATTCTTCAGGCAAGAACACTGTGCTGCAATTCATGGGGTCACAAAGAGTCAGACAAAACTGAACAAGTGAACTGAACTGAACTGAGACAATCTTGAAAGATTAAGAAAACTGTATTTTAATGTATTTTGTTGAATAGGGAATTAATAAACGTTTGGTTCAGTTTATTCATAAAACTGCCAAATTAAAATGACTCAAGATTGTTTCATATTTTTCTTATTATTTATATATATATATATATCTTTTAGAAATCTGTTGTTGCTTGATATTTGACTATATCATCATAAAAAAAGAGGCCAAATATTTTCAACATATTTTATGTCAAAATAAACATATTTTGGGGTTTTTTATCATCTTATATTTTCATTATGATGAAATTGTACCACCTAAATCAAATCCCTTATGATTATATGGTGGAAGTGAGAAATAGATTTAAGGGTCTAGATCTGATAGATAGAGTGCCTGATGAACTATGGAATGATGTTCGTGACATTGTGCAGGAGACAGGAATCAAGACCATCCCCATGGAAAAGAAATGCAAAAAAAGCAAAATGGCTGTCTGGGGAGGCCTTACAAATAGCTCTGAAAAGAAGAGAAGTGAAAAGCAAAGGAGAAAAGGAAAGATATAAGCATCTGAATGCAGAGTTCCAAAGAATAGCAAGAAGAGACAAGAAAGCCTTCTTCAGCAATCAATACAAAGAAACTGAGGAAAACAACAGAATGGGAAAGACTACAGATCTTGTCATGAAAAACAGAGATACCAAGGGAACATATCATGCAAAGATGGTCTTGATAAAGGACAGAAATGGTCTGGACTTAACAGAAGCAGAAGATATTAAGAAGAGGTGGCAAGAATACACAGAAGAACTGTACAAAAAAGATCTTCATGACCCAGAAAATCATGATGATGTGATCACTAATCTAGAGTCAGACATCCTGGAATGTGAAGTCAAGTGGGCCTTAGAAAGCAGCACTACAAACAAAGCTAGTGGAGGAGATGGAATTCCAGTTGAGCTGTTTCAAATCCTGAAAGATGATGCTGTGAAAGTGCTGCACGCAATATGCCAGCAAATTTGGAAAACTCAGCAGTGGCCACAGGACTGGAAAAGGTCAGTTTTCATTCCAATTCCAAAGAAAGGCAATGCCAAAGAATGTTCAAACTACCGCACAATTGCACTCATCTCACATGCTAGTAAAATAATACTTAAAATTCTCCAAGCCAGGCTTCAGCAATATGTGAACCGCGAACTCCCTGATGTTCAAGCTGGTTTTAGAAAAGGCAGAGGAACCAGAGATCAAATTGCCAACATCCGCTGGATCATGGAAAAAGCAAGAGAGTTCCAGAAAAAACATCTATTTCTGCTTTATTGACTATGCCAAAGCCTTTGACTGTGTGGATCACAATAAACTGTGGGAAATTCTGAAAGAGATGGGAATACCAGACCACCTAACCTGCCTCTTGAGAAATTTGTATGCAGGTCAGGAAGCAACAGTTAGAACTGGACATGGAACAACAGGCTGGTTCCAAATAGGAAAAGGAGTATGTCAAGGCTGTATATTGTCACCCTGCTTATTTAACTTCTATGCAGAGTACATCATGAGAAACGCTGGACTGGAAGAAACACAAGCTGGAATCAAGATTGCCGGGAGAAATATCAATAACCTCAGATATGCAGATGACACCACCCTTATGGCAGAAAGTGAAGAGGAGCTAAAAAGCCTCTTGATGAAAGTGAAAGAGGAGAGTGAAAAAGCTGGCTTAAAGCTCAACATTCAGAAAACGAAGATCATGGCATCTGGTCCCATCACTTCATGGGAAATAGATGGGGAAACAGTGGAAACAGTGTCAGACTTTAATTTTTTGGCCTCCAAAATCACTGCAGATGGTGACTGCAGCCATGAAATGAAAAGACGCTTACTCCTTGGAAGAAAAGTTATGACCAACCTAGACAGTATATTCAAAAGCAGAGACATTACTTTGCCGACTAAGGTCCGTGTAGTCAAGGCTATGGTTTTTCTTGTGGTCATGTATGGATGTGAGAGTTGGACTGTGAAGAAGGCTGAGCACCGAAGAATTGATGCCTTTGAACTGTGGTGTTGGAGAAGACTCTTGAGGGTCCCTTGGACTGCAAGGAGTTCCAACCAATCCATTCTGGAGGATATCAACCCTTGGATTTCTTTGGAAGGAATGATGCTAAAGCTGAAGCACCAGTACTTTGGCCACCTCATGTGAAGAGTTGACTCATTGGAAAAGACTCTGATGTTGGCAGAGATTGGGGGCAGGAGGAGAAGGGGACGACCCAGGATGGGATGGCTGGATGGCATCACAGACTCGATGGACATGAGTCTGAGTGAACTCTGGGAGTGGGTGATGGACAGGGAGGCCTGGCGTGCTGCTATTCATGGAGTCAAAAGAGTCGGACATGACTGAGCGACTGAACTGAACTGAACTGAACTGAACTGGCTGATAAACTTAGTAAATATTTTTTAGGGAAAATAAACTTTGACATTTAACTTTACATATAAAAACTAAAAAAATAGTCTAAAATAGTGACACTAACTTTAATAAGTAGATAAAGCATTATTAGAGGGGATAATGTCCTATACTTTGATAATTTTATTTGTCTTGGTCTATTAACTACAAAAATTCTTTGACAAGTGCATTATACCAAATGGAAGAAATAAATTCATTGACTTGAATGTCACAAATTTGCAATGTTAATTAAGAGGAAATTTGGATTGTCGTGCTGTGATCAGTCATGTCTGACTCTTTGAAACCCAGTGGATTCTAGCCTGGCAGGCTCCTCTGTCCATGGGATTTCCCAGGCAAAATTACTGGAGTGGGTTACAATTTCTTTTTCCAGGGGATCTTCCAGGGGTCAAACCTGAGTCTCCTGAATGGCAGGTGGATTCCTTACCACTGTGCCACAAGTTGAGCTTTATTTTTAAAGCAACTGGTTGTCCCATTAAAAAAAAAATAATGTTGATCACTCACTATAAACAGAGTATATTCTAAAGAGAAATAGGTCAATGATCAAACTATGTTTTCCAAGTTTTAAAATTTTTTATTGCGGTATAGTTTACTTAAGATGTTGTGTTAATTTCTGCTGTATAGACTAGTGATTCAGTTATATATACATTATTTTTGTATTCTTTTCCATTATGATTTATCACAGGATATTGAATATAAATTCTTGTGCTATACAGTAGGATCTTGTTGCTTATCCATTCTATATATAATAGTTTGCAGCTGGTAATCCCAAACTGCAGGTCCTTTCTCCCCCATTCCCTCTACTTCTTGGCAACCACAATCTGTGCCCTATGTCTGAGAGTCTGTTTCTCTTTCTTAGATAGGTTCATTTGCATAATATTTTTGATGCTACATATAAATGCTATTATATAGTATTTGTTTTTCTCTTTCTGACTGACTTCACTTAGTATGATAATCCTAGATCCATCTATGTTGCTGCAAATGCCCTTGTTTTATTCTTTTGTATAACTGAGTACTATTCTGACAGGCTATATAGTCCCTGTGGTTGAAAAAAAGTTGGACTTGACTTAGGGACCAAGTGCAACACATGGTAAAAGTATTCCATTATATATATGTACACACACTTGTTTATCCATTCATCTACTGATGGATGTTTGAGGTATTTCCATGTCTTGACTATTGTGAAGAGTGCTGCTATGAACGTAGGACAGTCTTTACTTTTTTAATTATACTTTTACCAGGATAGGAGATTACATTCTCTGACTTTTGTAGGCAATAGGGGTTTAAGAAGTACAAGCCCTTGAATAGACTATAAATGGTAAAAACTACCAAAGTTAATTTATAATTTGTAATCATGAACTTTGAGGGTTAATATATTGTTACAGATATATGACATATATCAATATATGAACAATAATTTCATCTTTTGAAATCAATCTCTCTGAAGTAAAAAATTTCTTTAAATTTGCTGTTATAAAATTTTTACTTGAAAAAGAGTCTAATTCTTGAGTTTGAACTTAAAAATAGTCAGTCAGTTTAACAGTTTATTATTGATATAAAACTGAAAGTGAGAAGAAAATATTTTCAAGTTTCAAGTTCCATAATCAATCTAAGGTGTATTTTATTTTTTAAAAAGGAAGTATTTTATGTAAAAGAGGTGATTGAAAGGGTTTGTTCTACAAACTTTGTTTAAGATTTTTAATTTTATATATGAATCATATGTGAAAAAATAATTGCTTAAAATCCCTTTTAATCTATAGAACATCTAGTATGTAACAGAATTGTGAAAAGCTATATATGTTTTCATTTTATTATAATTATTTCAGCATTTACTCCCAATGGAAAAAAAAAATGAAGAAGAAGCTTGACTTTCTCTCTTGTTTCTTCATGCTTAGGAAGAGAGGGTTGTCAAATGTTTCTTAAATTGACTTATTTTGCTTGAATACATATAAATCACTTAAAATAACTATTAAAAGAGAAATAATAGGTAACATTTAACTAAACATTTAGCACATAAGAGACAGCATGCTAAGCTCATAGAAATTATTTAATTCCTAAAATAATTATTTGATTATTTAATTCCTAATAATATTGTTTAATTTCTAATAATAATTATTTGATCATTTAATTCCTAATAAATATTGTTTAATTCCTAATGATAATTATTGTGTTATTCATCAAGTTAAGATTGTGTGTGGCTAACATTTACAGAAAACTAGAAGTAACAGTAGCTTAAATAAATAAATGCTTATTTCTCTCAAAAATAGCTGAAGGATTTATATGATAACTCTGTTCAATAATTCTTCACAAACTCAGGTTTCTCCAAGTGACTGTTTCGTTATGAAGAGTTGGTGATGATGGGGAACTGTGGTTGCAAAGGAAGAGTGGGAAGAAAGGGATGAAGAGAAGCAGAAATACAGGGTGAACCTACAGAATTCCAGAAACAGAAAAAATGGCAGCTTTCATTTGTCAGAATTTAGCCATATAAATAAATGCAAGGAAAGGTAAAAATAAGACATGTAGTCTTCATTTTGAAAAATCATATATCTAGAACTAATTCTCTTTATGAAGGGAACAAGTGGATATTGGTGGACAATGAGCATATTCATTCGTAGATTTTAGAAGTATATAATCAAGAAGTAGAAATTATTTCCCAAAGCTGACATAATTCATAAATGATGGAGTATTTTTGGAAAGTTTATCTGCAGGTGCAGTTTGTTTAAAAGTGTTTTCTAACTTAGAAATTCTGATGATTTCACACAGGGTTTATTTTTATATTATGTGCTGATAGGTACCAGAATTGTAATGGGAAAGAATGTCAATTGTAAATCATGAAACAGAGAAACCTCCCAAAGGATAATTAACATCTTAATCCTACCACTCACCTAGAGCCAGACATCTTGGCATATGAAGTCAAGTGGGCCTTAGAAAGCATCACTATGAACAAAGCTAGTGGAGGTGATGGAATTCCAGTTAAGCTATTTCAAATCCTAAAAGATGATGCTATGAAATGCTGCACTCTAATCCAGCAAATTTGGAAAACTCAGCAGTGGCCACAGGACTAGAAAAGATCAGTTTTCATTCCATTCTCAAGGAAAGGCAATGCCAAAGAATGATCAAACTACCACACAATTGCACTCATCTCACATGCTAGTAAAGCAATGCTCAAAATTCTCCACGCCAGGCTTCAACAGTATGTGAACGATGAACTTCCAGATGTTCAAGCAGGTTTTATTTTTTAGTTTTTTTTTATTTTTTTTACTGAGAAAGTTTTTTAATATAAATTTATTTATTTTAATGGGAGGGTAATTACTTTACAATATTGTATTGGTTTTGCCATACATTGATATGAATCTGCCATAGGTGTACATGTGTTCCCAAGCCTGAACCCCCCTCCCATGTCCCTCCCCATACTATCAAGCAGGTTTTAGAAAAGCCAGAGGAACCAGGGATCAAATTGTCAGCATCTGTTGGAAGAAACAAGAGAGTTCCAGAAAAGCATCTATTTCTGCTTCATTGACTATGCCAAAGCCTTTGACTGTGTGGTTCACAACAAACTCTGGGAAATTCCTAAAGAGATGGGAATAGCAGACCACCTGAACTGCCTCTTGAGAAACCTATATGCAGGTTAGGAAGCAACTGTTAGAACTGGACAGGGAACAACAGGTTGGTTCCAAATTGGGAAAGGAGTATGTCAAGGCTGTGTATTGTCACCCTGCTTATTTAACTTATATGCAGAGTACATCATGAGAAACGCTGGGCTGGATGAAGCACAAGCTGGAATCAAGATTGCCAGGAGAAATATCAATAACCTCAGATATGCAGCTGACATCACCTTTATGACAGAAAATGAAGAACTAAAGAGCCTCTTGAAGAAAGTGAGAGAGGAGAGTGAAAAAGTTGTCTTAAAACTCAACATTCAGAAAACTAAAATCATGGCATCAGTTCCCATCACTTCATGGCAAATAGAAGGGGAAACAGTGGAAACAGTGACAGACTTCATTTTGGGGGGCTCCAACCTCACTGCAGATGGTGATTGCAGCCATGAAGTTAAAAGATGCTTACTCCTTGGGACAAGTTATGACCAACCTAGACAGCATATTTAAAAGCAGAATTACTTGGCCAACAAAGGTCCATCTAGTCAAGGCTATGGTTTTTGCAGTAGTCATGTTTGGGTTTGAGAGTTGAACTATAAAGAAAACTGAGCACTGAAGAACTGATGCTTTTGAACTGTGGTGTTGGAGAAGACTCTTTTTTTTTTTTTTTTTTTTTTGAGAAGACTCTTGAGAGTCCTTTGGACTGCCAGGAGATTCAACCAGTCCATTCTAAAGGATATCAGTCCTGAGTGTCCATTGGAAGGACTGATGTTGAATCTGAAACTCCAATACTTTGGCCACCTGATGGGAAGAGGTGACTCATTTGAAAAGACCCTGATGCTGGGAAAGATGAAGGTGGGAGGAGAAGGGGATGACAGAGGATGAAATGGTTGGATGGCATCATTGACTCAATGGACATGAGTTTGGGTAAACTCTGGGAGTTAGCAATGGACAAGGAGGCCTGACATGCTGTAGTCCATGGGGTGGCAAAGAGTTGGACATGACTGAGTGACTGAATTGAACTGACTGAATCCTACCAATCAGAAACAACTATTGTTATTGATTTTGGATGCGCTACTTTCTAAGCTATTTATTTGTTGTTCTGTGTGTTCTTCATGGTCTATCATGTAGATATAAATGTAGCCTTTAGAATCAAGTTGTAGTTTTAATATGTATAATACTATATAATTTATGGCATATATTCATATTATGTATATAGATCTCTCAACAGACTTCATTTGTGGCACTTAAATGTATAATCAGTAAAAAAGTAAAATATAAAAAATATTAAATAGTAGAAAAGGAGGAGCAAAATGGCTGTCTGAGGAGGCCTTACAAATAGTTGTGAAAAGAAGAGAAGCGAAAAGCAAAAGAGAAAGGGAAAGATACAAGCATCTGAATGCAGAGTTCCAAAGAATAGCAAGTAGAGATAAGAAAGCCTTCCTCAACAATCAATGCAAAGAAATAGAGGAAAACAACAGAATTGGAAAGACTAGAGATCTCTTCAAGAAAATTAGAGATACCAAGGGAACATTTCATGCAAAGATGAGCTTAATAAAGGACAGAAATGGTATGGACCTAGCAGAAGCAGAAGATATTAAGAAGAGGTGGCAAGAATACACAGAAAAACTGTACAAAAAAGATCTTCATGACCCGGATAATCACGATGGTGTGACCATTCATCTAGAACCAGACATCCTGGAATGTGAAGTCAAGTGGGCCTTAGAAAGCATCACTATGAACAAAGCTAGTGGAGGTGATGGAATTCCAGTTGAGCTGTTTCAAATCCTTAAAGATGATGCTGTGAAAGTGCTGCACTCAATATGCCAACACATTTGGAAAACTCAGCAGTGGCCACAGGACTGGAAAAGGTCTGTTTTCATTCCAATCCCAAAGAAAGGCAATGCCAAAGAATGCTCAAATACCGCACAGTTGCACTCGTCTCACATGCTAGTAGTTAAGCTAATGCTTAAAATTCTCCAAGCCAGGCTTCAGCAATACATGAACCGTGAACTTCCTGATGTTCAAGCTGGTTTAGAAAAGGCAGAGGAACCAGAGATCAAATTGCCAACATCTGCTGGATCATGGAAAAAGCAAGAGAGTTCCAGAAAAATGTCTATTTCTGCTTTATTGACTATGCCAAAGCCTTTGACTGTGTGGATCACAATAAACTGTGGGAAATTCTGTAAGAGATGGGAATACCAGACTACCTGACCTGCCTCTTGAGAAGCTTATATGCAAGTCAGGAAGCAACAGTTGGAACTGGACATGGAACAACAGACTGGTTCCAAATAGGAAAAGAAGTATGTCAAGGCTGTATATTGTCACCCTGCTTATTTAACTTCTATGCAGAGTACATCATGAGAAATGCTGGACTGGAAGAAGCACAAGCTGGAATCAAGATTCCTGGGAGAAATATCAATAACCTCAGGTATGCAGATGATACCACCCTTATGGCAGAAAGCGAAGAGTCAGAAAACGAAGATCATGGCATCTGGTCCCATCACTTCATGGGAAATAGATGGGGAAACAGTGGAAACAGTGTCAGACTTTATTTTTGGGGCTCCAGAATCACTGCAGATGGTGATTACAGCCATGAAATTAAAAGACACTTACTCCTTGGAAGAAAAGTTATGACCAACCTAGATAGTATATTCAAAAGCCAACAAAGGTCCATCTAGTCAAGGCTCTGGTTTTTCTAGTGGTCATGTATGGATGTGAGAGTTGGACTGTGTAGAAAGCTGAGCACCAAAGAATTGATGCTTTTGAACTGTGGTGTTGGAGAAGACTCTTGAGGGTCCCTTGGACTGCAAGGAGTTCCAACCAGTCCGTTCTGAAGGAGATCAGCCCTGGGATTTCTCTGAAGGGAATGATGCTGAAGCTGAAACTCCAGTACTTTGGCCACCTCATGAGAAAAGCTGACTCTTTGGAAAAGAGTCTGATGCTGGGAGGGATTGGGGGCAGGAGGAGAAGGGGCTGACAGAGGATGAGATGGCTGGATGGCATCACTGACTTGATGGACGCGAGTCTGTGTGAACTCCAGGAGTTGGTGATGGACAGGGAGGCCTGGCATGCTGCAATTCATGGGATCGCAAAGAGTCGGACACAGCTAAGCGACTGAAATGCACTGAACTGAACTGAGCTGAACTGAACTGAGGAGGAGAGAACACATGATTGGACTAAGTCGTGCTTAGTTAAAAAGAGTAAATTTGCTCTGAGAATCCAAGCATTTCTATACTTTCTCTTTAAGTAAAAATGATTTGATACATTTTTCAATTCAGAATTTTTTTCTAATTCCCAGGAAAATCTGACTACATCTATTATTCACCATCTGAATAAATGTTTTGCAGTTGTTTTTGTCAATAAGTGCTTTCATAAATTCAAGATGGTTGCATCATGATCTTCTTGTTCCTATAGCACCTCTTTGGAAAAAAAGAAGTCTGTGAACAGTAAATAAGAGAATTGATTTATTATATCAATATTACTGCACTCAATGTCATGGAAGTTAAACAAGTTGCTTTAATTCATTATAGTGACAATGTCATGTATTTATAGTATCCACCTTAAAATCTGGTAATTGAATTAGCATATGTAGTAGACATTACTAATGCTTATGACTGTCTAGATTTTCTCTTCTTCCTGAACATGGGGAATATAAATTTTAAGCCTTCTTACAGCATAATGGGAACATATGACTATTTCAACAAGCTATAAAAATCAGTTGATATCATTTTCAGGATAAATTATAGAACAATAGTTGGCAGTTTCCAAATTCGTTTTTCCCAAGTTGCAGGAAAAGGCAATCATACTTTTGAACCACAATCAACCTGCATCTATAAGTAGTACTTTGCTTGGAATTGTTATCAAACTCTCTTGAATTGGACATTTAGTGTAAGGGGAGAAAGAAAGGAGCTTTTGTTGATTTAAGACATTGAGATTTTAATTTAAGACAGAGTTTATCTTTCTAGTACTGAAACTGGATGGAATAATTAAACCTTTAAGTTTTATTTTTTCCTTTTTATTTATTTTGAGATCATATAATAAAGGAGTTATAACTATAATACTATCTTATGTCCAGTTTGTTTCTCATGGAATCCCAAATATTCTTATATTAGTTTATAAAAATGCAATTAAAATTTGAATTGTAAATAAATATGTTAATTATATAAATTTTGTTCTACATATGTCTACTAATTTATCTGATATAGAATATTGGCATAATGTTTAAATAACCATGGCAAGAACAATGTCTACAATATTGTCTGAAGAACTCTATGGATAACATCAGATAGTATTTATATAACTATCAGTGATTATACTTTTCATGCTAAACTAAGAAGATTGAAAGAGAGAACTATGCATGACAGTCCCTGGCACACATTATTCACTGTATTAACTGTTAAGAAATCCCACCAATCCAGTTTCCCAACTGGTTCTTAAATTTGCCTTCTAGTTTCAACCCAAAACTCTACCCATTTCAGCATTTTTTTCTACTTGAGTATTAGAATACCTCCCTAACTGACTTTCCTATCCTTTGTCTTGCTTTCTCCTTCTCCAACTTTCCTATTCATGCAGTGTTGATCTTCATAAAGAGTCTACTTCTTAAAGTTCACGTGGTGTATAAATAACTACCATTTACTAAATTGATATGTAGAAGATCAATTTAAAGAATTTTTCAAAATTCATAACATTTCCATCTGAAAAAAAAGTTCTTTTAAAGAAGTATCCATCTTATGCTAAAGAGAAAGTTATAAAAACTTTGCTCTTTGAGATGTTTATATGTAACACAGGCCACACCAGTCTTTAGTAAAAATTGACTTTTGGTGGCATACGTACCTCATATTTCTCTGGATCTAACCCCCACCTGTTGCATGAAGAACTCAGCAGTGTGGCACTCTACAAAATGTCCTCCAATGTTTCTGAACATTCTTTAAGAGAGATCCTTGTAAGTCTCAAACTGATTTGTCAGGTCCCATGGGACACAGTATCTTTGTAGATGCTGCTGATGAGTTAAGTCCTCAGAGTGTCTCCTAAATATGGCAGCGTGTGAAGAAACAGCATGTTCCTTGTTTGTTTTCTACATTATTGAAAAAAAAATAGTATTATTTTATACCTGGGAATTTTATAGGATTTTTATCTGAAAATATAATCTTTAAAGTTTTTATTAATAGGCCTCTCTCTCTTGCCCTGGAAAGCACATTAATTTCCAAGAAATTGAATTTGATGAGAATGTGAGAGGTAGAGCTCTGCTCTTTTCAGAAACAAACTTCCTTTTTCATGTGAGGGATGTTGTGATTCCACGGTGCCCTTCCATGGGCCTATCAAAAGGCTCTGAATTGGCTGGTCTGTTCTCAGAGGGACAGCAGTCTTGAAGCAGGATTTTATTTCCCTGTGCAGAAATTATCCCTAGCCACTAGTTCACCAGTGGCTTGAGGTTAGAAGCAAAGTTCCCTCTGGCTCTTGCCCCATTTGAAAAATGAATTCCAAGGACTACAAAAATAGGTACAAAGTTGATTATTAGAGACTCTGCACAGCATATGGAGAATGCACAGAGAAACAGTTTATTTAAGTCAGAAGTAAGCCAGAAATACACACCCAGTATCCTGACTGAAGAGAGAAATAAAGAGGTGATTTCAATCACTTACATAGGACACTTCCTCTGGGTCTTGTATAAGGGGCTTCCCTGGTGTGGTCTTTGTTTACCTTTGGCCAATTACCTTGTTTCTTTTTGCACACTTGACCTACTCCAGGACCCTCCCCAACATGGGTGCACAACTCTTTTTAAGAAGAACTCTACTGCAGCGGCCTGTTGGGGGTAGGTCCACATTTGTTATGGGGTGTTGCCCCCCACCATTTGGATCTCCAATGAGTCTTCCTATGCATACATAGTCAGAGAGGTTTCCTTGACCTTGGGAGTAGCCCTCTTATTTCTACTCCAGCAGAGCTCAGCTCCTACCGTTAGCTTTGTCCCTGGAGTATCTAGGGAAAACAGAGCTTCAATTTTATTCCACTTGACAAACACCAGCTGTCCAGCCTAGAGGCCCATCTCAGGCCCACCAGTTTATGTATATGAAATGGTCATATCCGTATCTCACCAGGCAAAGTGGCTGAATTTTAACTATTTTATGTAGAAAAATATAATTTTATTGCATAATAAAATAAGAAACTGAAAAATGTAATATCTTATATAATTTCAAATGTTTCATGTAAATTTCTAGTTCACATATGAAGGTATACAACACATATATTAATTTTTTTAAGTTAAATGGAATAGAAACATTATGAAAATGAGCTGATTCAGTTCCTATATTTAAAAGTCTGTTTTGAATGCATACTTTCCTTACAATGCATAATATAGTATGTGAGATACATTACTCTATGCTGATATGCACTGTGGGAAGATCATGCGTTTTTTCCTTTTCTGTTTTTTAAGGTAGAAGAGACTAGAATACATGACTGACTAAAGGTCAATTCAAAAGCATATATTCATTTTGCGAGGATTCAGAGTCATGGTTGAACATTGTTTTGATCTCCTCAATAAAAGTTTCTCACAGAAAACTACAAAGCCATATTTGCCACATTTCTGCCAAGACTAGCATAGAATTTAGAGACTCAGATTGTATCTTTCAGAAGTCAAGCTCTCTAGCACAGTTAATAGATTGTTACTTTTCGAAATAGCCTCATCCTGCTGTGGAATAAAAAGATACCCTTCAAAGAGAAAACCTATAATAGTCCCTTGTCAGGGAAGTCATGGAGAGGATTTTGGTTTACGAATACGTAACTCCCAACACCCGCTGCTGCCCCAAGTTTCTATGAATTAATGTGATTTTAGTTTCTGTCCATAAATCATGTTTCCAACAGGATTTACTTTCAATTCACTTCCCACGTTTGCTATGAACTTGCTCTGGATTGCCTTCAATACAATAAAGGTCAGTGGATAAATAATGCTATTAACAACACAATGAGATTTTTAACACTGAACACCCAACCCACCAAGAGAAGGGAGCACTACTGAAGCTAGCCAAAGATGTAACTGTGTGACAGAAAATCTGCGAATTGGATAATCCACGCCCAGGTGATTAAAACATTGCTAGACTGATCTTGGAATTTGAGTACAAAGTTAATAGAAATGAATTTGTGTGAATGCTTTTATGTGATTTTTATGATTTGTCCCAGCAACATGTATGTGAGGCACTGGAAAACTGCTGTCACTGGGTAATTCTTCTGGTGAGACAGAGTAAAAGAATTGCAGATATCATCCAGATTCTATGTTACTAATATGTCTAGGAAATCCAAATTTTACCCAAATTAGTAAGAACACTTCAGTAATAACAGAAAATGTCCTCACAGCTGAGGTTACTTAAAGGGACTTTGAATTCTGAGTAAGTAGTCCTGGTTCAGTCACTTTTTAAAATGCATTACATTAAACAACTGATGGTACCTCATTTACAGAGTAAGGTTATTAATACCAAGTTACTAAGACCCATATTATGAATTCAGTAGTTAAATGTGAAAATGCTTGGGACAGTAGGAAACTCATTAAGTCTTAAGTGAGCCTGAAACTGTTAGCTAAAAATGAGGAAAGGCATTATCTCTTTATATAAAGATTTTGAATCATTCTTGCCATGCCTGCTTAAATATAAGTGCCAGGTCATTTTGACTCCTTTAAAGAACATTTTGTTTTGTTTTGTTTTTTTCACACAGAGTTTGCTCCACAACACCTTTATTTCATGTGTAGTTCTTGTAAAATCATTAGCATCACCACATCTTTTAGCTAAGTTTTACCATGATTCCTCTTAAGGCTTGTATTCCATTTGATCCTGTTTCATTATTTCCTCAAAATATGTCCTACATTTAACCATCTCTTAACTCATCCACAAACTTGGCCAGAGACTACCCTGATCTATCACATAAGTGGAAACTGAAAAATGGATGGAGAAGTGAGGTTTTATTGAAGGACAGAATGAGCTTATGAGTTGTGGGAGGCATAGATAAAGGTTTGGTTCAATTTTAGCATGTAATTTGTATATACGTTTTGACTTGACAAAGAAAAAAAGCAAAATAACTGCCCCTAGCATTCTTATATTTGATTGGACTCATTAGAAAAATCAAAATGTCCTATATTATTACATATACATCTTTTAAAAGTTGGATTGAAAACAATTTGTCTTGAGCCTAGTAGGTATCCATAGCATTTCTTATAAAGGAGAGAAATGGTACAATAAAGGACAGAAGGAGCAAGGACCTAAGTGAAGCAGAAGAGATTAAGAAGAGGTGGCAAGAATACAGAAGAACTATACAAAAAAAGTCTTAATGATCCATATAACATGATGGTATGGTCACTCACCTAGAGCCAGACATCCTGGAGAGTGAAGTCATGTGGGCCTTAAGAAGCATTACTACGAACAAAGCTAGTGGAGCTGATGGAATTACAACTGAGCTATTTCAAATCCTAAAAAAAAGATGCTATTAAAGTGCTGCATTCAATATGCCAAAAACTTTGGAAAACAGCAGTGGCAACAAGAGTGAAAAAGATCCGTTTTCATTTAATTCCAAAGAAAGACAATGCCAAAAAGTTCAAACTGCTGTACAATTGCACTCATTTCACATGCTAGCAAGATACTCGAAATCCTTCAAGCTAGGCTTCAGCAGTATGTGAACTGATTTCCAGATACAAAAGCTGTGTTTAGAAAAGGCAATGGAACCAGAGATCAAACTGCTAGCATCTGTTGCATCATAGAAAAAGCAAGGGAATTAAAAAATATATATATAGTTCTGCTTCATTGACTTTTCTAAAACCTTCGATTGTGTGAATCACAACAAACTGCGGAAAATTCTTAGAGATTGGAATGCCAGATGACCTTACCAGTCTCCTGAGAAGCCTGTATGCAGGGCATGAGGCAACAGTTAGAACTGGACATGGAACAACAGACTTGTTCCAAATTTGGAAAGAATTATGTTAAGATTGAACTTATATGCAGAGTACATCATGCAACATGCTGGGCCAGATGAATCAAAAGCTGGAATCAAGACTGCTGGAAGAGACATCAGCAACCTCAGATATGCAGATGGTACCACTTTAATGGCAGAAAGCAAGCAGGAACTAAAAAGCCTTTTGATGAGGGTGAAAGAGGAGAGTGAAAAGGCTGGCTTAAAACTCCATACTCAAAAAATGAAGATCGTGGGATCTGGTCCCATCTCTTCATGACAAATAGATAGGAAAAAAGTGAAAACAGTGACAGGTTTTATTTTCTTGGGCTCCAAATATCTGCAGATGATGACTGCCACCACGAAACTAAAAATGTTTGCTCCTTGCAAGAAAAGCAATGACAAACCTAAATAGCATATTAAAAAGTGAGTCATCATTTTGCCAACAAAAGTCTGTATACTCAGAGCTATATTTTTTCCAGTAGTTGTGTATGGAAGTGAGAGTTGGACCATAATGAAGGCTGAGTGCTGAAGAATTGATGCTTTTGAATTGTGGTGCTGGAAAGACCCAAGAATTCCTTGGACAGCAAGGAGGGCAAATCATTCAATCCTAAAGAAACCAACCCTGAATATTCATTGGAAGGACTGATGCTGAAGCTAAAGCTCCAATAATTGGTCACCTTATGTGAAGAGCTGACTCTTTGGAAAAGACCCTGATGCTGGGAAAGATTGAGCACAGGAGAAGGGGGTGACAGAGGATGAGATAATTGGATGGCATCACTGACTCAATGGACCTGAGTTTGAGCAAACTCTGGGAGATGATGAAGGAGTGGGAGGCTTGGTGTGTTGTAGTCCATTCGGTCCCAAAGAGCTGGACATGGCTCAGTGACTGAACAAGTAGGAACTCCTGCTTTATCACTTTACCATCTTTTTCCTCTCTCTCTCTCTCTTTTCCCCGCCCCCCCCTTTTAACCTTATAAATTTAACCTGCACTTCCCTGATAGCTCAGTTGGTGAAGAATCTGCCTGCAATGCAGGAGACCCCAATTCAATTCCTGAGTTGGGAAGGTCCCTGAAGAAGGGATAGGATGCCCATTCCAATATTCTTGGACTTCCCATGTGGCTCAGCTGGTAAAGAATCTGCCTGCAATGTGGGAGACCTTGGTTCTATCACAAGGTTGGGAAGATCCCCTGGAGAAAAGAAAGGCTACTCACTCCAGTCTTCTGGCCTGGAGAATTCCATGGACTGTTTACTCTATGGGGTAGCAAAGAGTCAGACACACTGCTTGACTTGCACTTTGACTTTCAAATTTAACCTGTTGATGTCACTTAGTAGAGCATACTAATTACTAATACTAATTAGCTCAAGGCATTTGGGGCTACTTGACCTGAGGTAGCCTTTCTCCAAGTTAAGTGATGCATTATGAGTAGGGAAACAGTACCATTCCTATAAAATGATGAGAATAGTATGGTGAAGATGACATATTTTACAGGGAGATAAATATACGTATATAGAATGAATGCAAATAGACTTTCATAAAATGTGAATGAAGCCTTGATTAATGGCTGAATTTCAAAGTCTTAACATTTATCTTCAGTCAGCTGTATATGACAAGCTTATTCCCTTCTGATAAATAATTTAGTAATACAAAAGTGGGTATCTCAAGAGTTTTCAGTTCAAAACAGAAACAGGAATTCAAATTTGAGATCTCTGTCTAACTATTTGTGCTCCTCAAACTGTTTATTCATCCGAGTCTCAGTTTCTTTTGTCTCTCTCTATACACAGGAAGCAACAGTTAGAACTGGACATGGAACAACAGGCTGGTTCCAAATAGGAAAAGCAGTATGTCAAGGCTGTATGTTGTCACCCTGCTTATTTAACTTATATGCAGAGTACATCATGAGAAATGCTGGGCTGGAAGAAACACAAGCTGGAATCAAGACTGCTGGGAGAAATATCAATAACCTCAGATATGCAGATGGACACCACCCTTATGGCAGAAAGTGAAGAGGAACTAAAAAGCCTCTTGTTGAAAGTGAAAGAGGAGAGTGAAAAAGTTGGCTTAAAGCTCAACATTCAGAAAACGAAGATCATGGCAGCTGGTCCCATCACTTCATGGGAAATAGATGGGGAATCAGTGGAAACAGTGTCAGACTTTATTTGTTTAGGCTCCAAAATCACTGCAGATGGTGGTTGCAGCCATGAAATTAAAAGATGCTTACTCCTTGGAAGGAAAGTTATGACCAACCTAGATAGTATATTCAAAAGCAGAGACATTACTTTGCCAACAAAGGTCCGTCTAGTCAAGGCTATGGTTTTTCCAGTGGTCATGTATGGATGTGAGAGTTGGACTGTGAAGAAAGCTGAGCGCTGAAAAATTGATGCTTTTGAACTGGTGTTGGAGAAGACTCTTGAGAGTCCCTTGGACTACAAGAAGATCCAATCAGTCCATTCTAAAGGAGATCAGTCCTGGGTGTTCTTTGGAAGGACTGATACTGAAGCTGAAACTCCAGTACTTTGGCCATCTCATGCGAAGAGTTGACTCATTGGAAAAGACTCTGGGAGGGATTGGGAGCAGGAGGAAAAGGGGACGACAGAGGATGACATGGCTGGAATGCATCACCGACTTGATGGACATGAGTTTGAGTGAACTTTGGGAGTTGGTGATGGACAGGGAGGCCTGGCGTGCTGCAATTCATGTGGTCACAGAGTCGGACACGACTGAGCGACTGAACCGACTGACTGATTGACTGACTGACTGATACATATATATATATATATATACTGATACATTGTATATATATGACTTACCTGGTGGCTCAGACAGTAAAGAATCTGCCTGTAATGGAGGAGACTCAGTTTCAATCCTTGAATTGGGATGATCCCCTGGAGAAGGGAATGGCTACTCCAGTATTATTGCCTGGAGAATTCCATGGATAGAGAAGCCTGGCAGATCTACAGTCTGTAGGGTCACAAAGAGTCAGACATGATTGAGTGACTAACAATTTGCTGTATAATAAAATAGTTTGCCAAAATAAACTTTCCAAACATTGATTTATTGATAAACTAAAAAAGTCCTAATAAATAGTAGTTCCTGAATATATATTAGATTCCCTCAGCAGACAGAAACTATTAATGATAGCACTTTTATTACCTTATTGATTAAAGTTTCATTAGCATGTTTTGAAAAGTAGAATGTTATAATTTTTTATAATATTGAAATATAGTAATAGCTAATTTTATTAGAGAGTTTTCTGTATAAAAGGCAAATTTATGTGCATTATTTCATTGATTCTGAAACAAAACTTGTAAGGTGAATTAGTAAAATAAAATAATTACATAATTTTACAAATTAAAAGATGAAGCTCATAAAGAGATTTGGCTGAAATCAGAAACATAGTGAGTGACATAGGACAAGAACCAAGGCATTTTTGCCCTCAGATTTAAATATTTCCACCAAAATTTACTATAAATTATACTTTTTTAAGTTTTGGGGAATTAGTTTGTAGGAAAAGTATTTCACTCATCACAGAAATACAACAAAGCAGCAAAATGTCAAAGCATTGTCAAGAAGTTTCCATCAGTCATCGGTTTGTCATCAAAGAACTGATGACGGAATAGCTAAAGATGATTCTTCTCTTCTTGTTACTCTATACTAATCAAGAAATATCTTAATATTTTTAATTATCCATTCCAAAGTAAATTTGTTATATAGATTACTTTCTATTAAGTGATAACAGTATTCATGCATGAATTGGTATTTATAGAACTGCTTTTTGTGTTCATATAGTAAGTGAGTTTGGTAACGATGGATCAAATTTCACTATCTGAAATGGGAAATGCTTTGAAATGACATGTTTAATTTGTGAGGCAGAAAAATAAAAATGTGGACTTATATTTACTGTCTCCACAATTACAAAGAGTCAACTCATATGTATATAATCCACCAGATCCTGGTCCCCTTGTACTTTGTTCTGTTGCTGTCTCCCATGTGCTGTAGTAAAGGGGAAAGAAAAACTGCCTTATATACTTTGAAGTAAAAGTAGATCTTAAAGACAGAAATATGAATATTAACATTTTTCTGAACTTCCTTATCCTCAAGAAAGGATATTATAAAATCTGAATAGCATATCCATTTTGTACCTTGTAAGTTGTCATACACCTGACGTTTTACATTTGAGCTTATTATTATAATCCCAACTGAAATGTCTATTAAAGGCTCAATTGTTTTAAAATCTGACAATGTCCAAGGGAATTCTTTACAATTTAAAAACAATAAGAATATCAGCATCATATAATGTGTGAGGCGTTTTATAAGATAGTCAAAACCACATAAATAGACCATAAAAAAGTTAACATTGTATATATGTTAGTCAGTCAGTTCAGTCGCTCAGTCATGTCCTACTCTTTGCCACCCAGGGACTGCAGCACACCAGGCTTCCCTGTCCATTACCAACCTCTAGAGCCTACTCAAGCTCATGTCCATCACATCAGTGACGCCATACAATGATCTTATCCTTTGTCACCCCCTTCTCCTCCTGCCTTCAATCTTTCCCAGCATCAGGGTCTTTTCCAATCAGTCAGGTCTTCACATCAGGTGGCCAAAGAATCGGAGCTTCACCATCAGTCCTTCCAATGAATATTCAGGACTGATTTCCTTTAGGATGGACTGGTTGGATCTCCCTGCAGTCCAAGGCACTCTCAAAAGTCTTCTCTAATGTTGAGGTCCTTTAATGGACCAGAACCTGGTGGTCCGGAGTCGACGATAAGAAAGTAAAAAAGAGAGAAAAAGGCTGATATTTCTTGGCTTACGCAGAAAACCAATAAAGTCCCTGACACAGGGCTTACTCTCTTCACGAAGGCCTCAGGTGCCCTCTTTAGGGGGTGAAGGCACAGTGCTCCTTCACCAGAGGGTCTTAGAAGCCCGGGCAGGAAAGTGAACCCAGAGGGCCTCTGTGCTCCAGAGAATTAGCCTGAAAAAGAGAGAGAGAGAGAGAAGACACATGACCAAAGCTCTGATGGAGCAAAGGTGTTTTATTCAACATTGTGTGGGTGTTTATACTGTCTTACAAGGTAGCTATTTTCAGCAGAGATAAAATCAAAACTTACGAGTTATCAAGGAAACATGAAGTCATTCATATGAAAGAGAGAGGGTTGTAAATAATCACTTTTACCGTATGGTTCATAAAAAGGAAGAGGGTCATAAATAGTTGCTTGTCACTGTACGGAAATGCATGCATACTTCAGCCCCACCCCCCAGAGTAGTTTGCTACTCCACTTAATTCCTGAATATTCAGGAATTAATAAGGGATAGAGGATTCATGACAGATCCAAAACAGCACACAGGAAGCCTCCTGGAGCTTCCTGACACTCCAACACCACTGTTCAAAAGGATCAATTCTTCAACACTCAGCTTGCTTTATAGTCCAACTCTTACATCCATACATGACTACTGGAAAAGCCATAGCTTTGACCACGTGGACCTTTGTTGGTAAAGTAATTTCTCTCCTTTATAATATGTATATATATATTTATTTATATGTGTGTGTATTATGCAAATGTATATATGAATTTACACACGTATAACGTATATGTGCTAGGTATTTTCATATTGATGAATTGTCATTTGTATTGGATAATCACTGTGGCTGTGCTTCATTTAAGATTATCTTAATAACCAAAGTGAATTAAAAGTTATTAAAACAGATTGGCCTGGATTAATCCCCAAGTATTCTTATTGCTTTATGTCAAATTATAGAGTTTCTAAAAAATACTTAGTTAAGGGACCATCAGCAAAAGCAAAGAAAATGAGTGAGAATTCTTCTCTAAAACAATGCTTTATTCCACAGAAAGTTAAAATGAATGTTTATTGAGTACTTACAATGTGCCAGTGTGTGCGTCCATATGGGCTAAGTCAATTCATCCTGTTCAACTCTTTGCAACCCTATGTGTCAGGCACTGTGCTAAATAATTGCTTGAAATTTGTTTTTTCATTTAGTTCTCACCAAGCCCCTATTGGTGTAAATATAATGATTTTGACAGTTATTTATAATTTATGAATGGAAGTGAAAGTCATTCAGTCATATCTGACTCTTGCTACCCCAAGGACTATACAGTCTGTGGAATTCTCTAGGCCAGAATGCTGGAGTAGATAGCCTTACCTTTCTCCAGGGGATTTTCCCAACTCAGAGATCAAAGCCAAGTCTCCCACATTGCAGGCGGATTCTATACCAGCTGAGCCACAAGGGAAGCCCAAGCATACTGGAGGGCATAGACTATCCCTTCTCCAATGGATCTTCCCAACCTAGGAACTGAACGCTGGGCTCTTGCATTGCAAGCAGATTCTTTACCAACTGAGCTATCAGGGATGCCCTAATTTATGAATAGCTTGATTCATTTTTACTCTGCTTTCTTGTTCCCTTTGACTGATGTTTGCCTAGAGTCTATATTTCCCCTCATAGGATAAACAGGGGGAGAGATGTGGTAGTGACTAAGTTAGACTATGCCAATTTTTGAATTTCCAAAGGATAGAGTTTGGGTGAGAGTGCCTATCTGTGGCCACCAAGGTTAAAAAGAGGAAATCTTTCTAAATTCCATATATATGTGTGAGTATACTGTATTGGTGCTTTTCTTTCTGGCTTACTTCACTTTGTATAATCTGCTCCAGTTTCATCCACCTCATTAGAACTGATTCAAATGCATTCTTTTTAATGGCTGAGTAATACTCCATTGTGCATATGTACCATAGCTTTCTTATCCATTCATCTGCTGATGGACATCTAGGTTGCTTCCATGTCCTGGCTATTATAAACAGTGCTGTGATGAACATTGAGGTACATGTGTCTCTTCCAATTCTGGTTTCCTCAGTGTGTATGCCCAGCAGTGGGATTGCTGGGTCATAAGGCAGTTCTATTTCCAGTTTTTTAAGGAATCTCCACAATGGTAACAATAACCCTGTATGCGAGACAGCAAAAGAAACACAGATGTATAGAACAGTCTTTTGGACTCTGTGGGAGAGGGAGAGGGTGGGATGATTTGGGAGAATAGCATTGAAACATGTATAATATCATATAAGAAATGAATCACCAGTCTAGGTTCGATGTAGGATACAGGATGCTTGGGGCTGGTGCACTGGGATGACCCAGAGAGATAGTATGGGGAGGGAGGTGGGAGGGGGGTTCAGGATTGGGAACACGTGTACACCTGTGGCAGATTCATGTTGATGTATGGCAAAATCAATATAGTATTGCAAAGTAAAATAAAGTAAAATTTAAAAAAAAAGAGAGAGAGAAAGTCTCTGAAACCAAAGCCTGGAGAAATATCACAAACCTAGTCTGGAAAACCTTATTTGGTATGCAAATCCTATAGAAAAAAGCGGGTCAAAAATCAGGGAAATAAAACAATAAGCAAGGGTTGGTTGAATATAGGTAAACTGAATAAAGGTATAGGTATAATTGAATTAGAAATGGGTCAGACCAAAAGCAAAAACTAAGGAGCATTTGGGAATGGGAAGACAGCTGTAAATGGCACCAGAGTTTCAGGGATATCATTTATGCGTTGTGAGCAGGAATTAATGAATGGATTAAGCTAGCTTATATGTGCTAGGTCAGGTAGTATAATCACTGCCTTTTAGTTTCAAAGAGTAAAGGTTTCAGGATGAAATTATAGTTTTACTGCATTTGTTAGGAAAAAAATCATTTTGATTCTCTTAGAGATGAATCTGGAATGTTGTGATGGATGGTGATGGAGAACAATATTTAATGATGTTGCATGAACTCTTAGTATTATTGGCTAACCATTTTTTGGCTACAGTGGTGTGGGTTACATAGGTAAGCAGAAAAAAAACACTATGATACATATTAGGCAATCAATCAATATTTGCTTCATTTTATTTTTTTGGAATTTGCACTTTTCCTTTAAAGAATGTTGCTATACAGGCTGCTATTGTCACTGTATATTAATTCCTCCTCAACTCTTCCTTTCTCCCCAATATACTTTTTCAACACTAAGTAGGAAAGAATATATATACTCAAATGTAATCAGAAAGGAAAGCAGAGAAATCAGTGATTTGTGCTATCTATATAGTGAATGGACAATAATTTTATAAGCTTAACATTTTATCAATTCTGAAATTTCAGTTTATTTAATGACATGGATAAAACAGAATTCCTCATTATTCAAAATAGCTTCTTTTATTTCTTAATATGAATTTAATTTCTCATGAAAATATATCACTTTATTCCACTTTGGCTCTACTTTAATAGCACTAGTTCTGTTAAAAAATGAAATTTTACCATGAGAATATAAATTTTTTTCTTCCAGAAAGACTGCATTTTTTCCTGAGAAGAAATCTTACATCATTAGTATTTAATATAATACTATATTTGCTTGTTTAAACCCTCAAGGAAAGGAAATGGTGTTCCCAGATGTATCAGGGATATTCTTCTCTGTAGTTATCCGAACTGTGAGATGTCCTTCAGGATTCCCATCCTCAGGTCCATTGTATGATTCCTTTGCCATTGAGTGTGATCAGAACCTGTGAGTATGGCTGGATATGTTTATGGAATTTCAGAAAGAGAAGAGAGAGAATGTACCAGAAAAAAATTTTGAAGAGAAAATTACTGAAAATATTCACAACTGTCGAAGATGATAAGCCATATATTAAAGAAAGTGTATGATTATAAAATGGGATAAAAGAATATTGATTTATTGATAACAGAAAAGTAAAAGTCACAGAAAAGCAAGACAAAAAGAAAATCTTAACAAGCTGAGAAAAACAAAGCAACTTTAAAGCAACAACCAAATAACTTGTCTATTTTCTCAACAAGAATTTAAAAAGTTAGAAGACAAATTATAAAGTGTTGAATAAAATAACTGTTACTCTGAGGGTTTTAAAGCTAGAATAAAAGCCTTCAGAAGAGGAAAAAGTAATTTATAAATATGTGAAAATTGAGATAATTTTTACCATAATAAATATGAAGTAAAAGAAATGCCAAATATTGCTCTTTTAACAGTAAATCTATAGAAGCTGGAAATGCAGGAAGAGACGAGGGTAAATATATTGGCTCAGTGGTAATTGATCCCTGGGTCAGGAAGACCCCTGGGTCAGGAAAATCCCTGAGTTAGCAAGAAGCAAACGGAAACTTGCTCCAGTATTTCTGCCTGGGAAATCCCATGGACAGAGGAGCCTGACAGTCTACAGTCCATGGGGTCACAAAAGAGTCAGACATGACTTAGTGACTAAACAACAATCAAAACAGTAATAATAATGAAGGGTTATGAAGTATGCTGCTGCTGCTGCTAAGTCACTTCAGTCGTGTCCTACTCCGTGCGATCCCATAGACAGCAGCCCACCAGGCTCCCCTGTCCCTGGGATTCTCCAGGCAAGAACAATGGAGTGGGTTGCCATTTCCTTCTCCAATGCATGAAAGGGAAAAGTGAAAGTGAAGTCTCTCAGTCGTGTCCGACTCTTAGCAACCACATGGACTGCAGCCTACCAGGCTCCTCCATCCATGGGATTTTCTAGGGAAGAGTACTGGAGTGGGGTGCCATTGCCTTCTCCAGTAATGAAGTATAAATATACTGAATGGATAAGAAAGCTGTGGTACATATACACAATGGAGTATTACTCAGCCATTAAAAAGAATTCATTTGAATCAGTTCTAATGAGATGGATGAAACTGGAGCCGATTATACAGAGTGAAGTAAGCCAGAAAGAAAAACACCAATACAGTATACTAACACATATATATGGAATTTAGGAAGATGGCAATGACGACCCTGTATGCAAGACAGGGAAAGAGACACAGATGTGTACAACGGACTTTTGGACTCAGAGGGAGAGGGAGAGGGAGAGGGTGGGATGATTTGGGAGAATGGGAATTCTAACATGTATACTATCATGTAAGAATTGAATCGCCAGTCTATGTCTGACGCAGGATGCAGCATGCTTGGGGCTGGTGCATGGGGATGACCCAGAGAGATGTTATGGGGAGGGAGGTGGGAGGGGGGTTCATGTTTGAGAACGTAAGAATTAAAGATTTTAAAATTTAAAAAATAAAAAACTAAAAAAAAAAAAAATCAAACGAGTTTTACCGTATATAAATTAAGAGCAAACAACCCAAAATAAAACCCAGAAGGTAGGCTCTGGGATCATTTTATCTATTTGTTTCTCACTGCGTGACCTTCACTGAGTCACTCAACTTATTTTTGCCTCAGTGTTGTAAAATGAAGATATTTTCTGCCTCATAACATTTTGGGGAGGATTGAGAAAATCATACACATCCAGAATGTGGCGTATAAAATAAATGTCATCATAAAAAAAAAATTAAAATGCATGAAAAGAGTATATAGAAATTAGAGCTAACAGAGTTAATGTGTCTGAAGTTTTGGCTTTGTTTGGGAAGTAATACAGTTGTGGTTAACATTAGACCAAATGAAACAAGATTTATGTTTAACCAGTAAAGCAATGTAAATGAATTATGAGTTCTCTGCTGTGTATTCTGTTTGCCATATTCTAGATAAATCAGTTATCTATCTTTGTCTTCTTCTCTATCCCAGGAGGCTAACATTGCATCAGTATTCTTGAGTATTCATCTCTTATTAGCTTTGATTACTAGAAAGCACTGGCATGAAGTCAGAAGAATAAAGGTTGGGTATATTCCCTGAATCCAGTCTTCCTGGCAGTTACTATATTCCACCAATACTGCGAGTTAAAGAGCCCCATTCAATGGCTCGAGGCTGCATTAACCCCATTTCCTCTTTTGCCTTTTATCCACAGATATGGTTCCTATAATACACGCACTCTGTTGTTCCTTCCTGATTTCCTTAAACTAGTCCAAAATAAATTTTTTCACTAAAATATTATCAAAATTTAAAACCTTGTTTTTGCTAATACATCATTTGATAAAATTTCTAAATGAAGAGAGTAAAAAATTTAATAGTAAAAATATCCAACCAACTAAAATTAGGTTAAAAAAAGAGAGAGTAAGGTAACATAAAACTGGCTGGCCAAAGAGTAAATGGATGGTAGATGTAAATATAGATATAATTAGATTAAATGTTAATGAACTAAATATTTCAATAAAAAGACTATCAGAAAAGGAAAAAGTCAATCCAGTTAGCATCTGAAAAATTATGGTTTATTTACATTACTGAATTCAAGACTTTCAATTATATACTTATGTAAATAGCAATATAAATAACTGAGTTAATCTAGTTGCAGTAATTTACCACCCTGCATTTGTGCTGTTATAAAGTTGAACCTCTCGTCAAGAAGTGAATCTATTTTCTTATTAAATTTGACCATGCTACTTGTTTTGGGCAGTGGAACACGGCAAATATGATGAAAAGAATGGTGCTTTTGAGCTCTGTTCTCTTTCTGTTGTTGAGAATCCTGTGAACAAGTATGAATAAAAAAGCCCAAATTAGTCTGCTGGAAGACAGAGGGCCCCACAGAGAACAGATGTGCTTCAGGCACAATCCACCAGTTTCCCACTAAACTAGAAAGTGACTGCAGACGCAAGAGTGAGCCAAGTTGAGAACCGATCCAGGCACAGACCCCCAGTACAATGATTTACTGACTCCAAACCAAATTACTAATCCACAGAAGATTAACTGATAAATAAGCATTTGAAGTTTAAAGACACTATCTCTTAGAATGGTTTATCATGAAACTAAAGATACTTGGTAGAATAATTAGTAGCATTTCCAATAAAGCATTTAGAATCATTATAATAAAAAATGAAGAAAATCTATCTAATTTGGGGAAGGTAAAAATTATTTCCAAATTAAAAATAGTTTCCTGTGTAAATTATAGGTTAAAATTATTAAATAAGAAAAAGCTATACCTCTGAATAATTAATAATCTCAACATCTAATATTTTTAACTTTAAGAGATTGAAATAGGAAAGCTAGCATTGCTAATATTCCATGGAAGTCTTATGGCAGCAAATTCACTATTGATGTTAATTTTTATGATGAATATCTACATCATCATCCTTAGCAAATATGAACTGAAAAAAAGAACAGTGTTTCTGTGTCCCAGCTCTCTGTCTGGAATATGAGTAAAGTTTTATATCAAAGTTTATGGTCACGAAAATCCTGCACTACTTCTTTCTGCTAATAAAACTAAATTTTAAATATTTGTACCTGGCTTTCAATTCCAAAATTCTTAGAATTCTGTGACCTGATTAAGATATAAGGGCAAAGGAGATAAGAAAAAAGAAATCAGGAAAATGCCAAGATTTCTCAGAGTTTACAGAAATCTTCTCATGCTAAATTAGTCTCATGGACATAGTGTATTCCATTGATAATCTGTATTAGAATCACCAGGATTTTGTTAGAAATGTAGATATCTAGAGTCTTTAATTTCCTGAATTGAAGTCTCTGAATTTTAGAATTAATTAGTGTTTTTGAATCTTTAGTATACCTTCTAATCACCTGTATTCATGGGACTCTAAAACCAAAATAATGACAGCTAGGTGTTGTATGGGACTTTAGTTTATATTTTTATACAGATATACTAGTAGTAAAAAAAAAAAAAAGTAAAAAAAAACACTGTACTATTGGAATACTGCTTCAAAGAAATTTTTAAAAAAATTTTCCTCATTTGATGGATCCTCAGTAATATATGCTTAGTACAGTGTTCATTATGAAGGGTGCTTAATTGAAAATTGCCTTTGAATTGATGATATATTTAGATCTGTTCCATTTCAGGGGCCTCCAAGGTGGCACAAGTGGTAAGTAAAGTGCCAGTGCAGGGTACATAGGAAACACAGGTTCAATCCCTGGGTTTGGAATACCCTGGAGGAGGGCATGACAGCCCACTCCAGTATTCATGCTTGGAGAATCCCATGGCCACAGTCAGACATGATTGAAGTAGTTTAGCAATCAGACGCATGCATTCGATTGCAGAATGGACAAGATGATATTTTAATTCTTCAGTTTAGTCGCTCAGTTGTGTCCAACTCTTTGTGACCCCGTGGACTGCAACAGGCCAAGCTTCCCTGTCCATACAACTCCCATGGAATAACTTATCAGTTCAGTTTAGTTCAGTTGCTCAGTCATATCAGACTCTTTCTAACCCCATGTACTATAGCACACCAGGCTTCCCTGTCCATCACCAACTCCCAGAGCTTACTCAAACTCATGTCCATTGAGTCAGTGATGCCTTCTCATCCTTAGGAAACATCACTACAAACAAAGCTAGTGGAGGTGATAGAATTCCAGTTGAGCTATTTCAAATCCTAAAGCATGATGCTGTTAAAGTGATGCACTCAATATGCCGGCTAATGTGGAACACTGGCCAGTGGCCACAGGACTGGAAAAGGTCAGTTTTCATTCCAGTCCCAAAGAAAGGCAATGCCAAAGAATGCTCAAACTACTACACAACTGCACTCATCTCACACGCCAGCAAAATAATTCTCAAAATTCTCCAAGCCAGGCTTCAACAGTATGTGAACCATGAACTTCCAGATTTTCAAACTGGGTTTAGAAAAGGCAGAGGAACAAGAGATCAAATTGCCAACATCAATTGGATCATGGAAAAAACAAGAGAGTTCCATAAAAACATCTATTTCTGCTCTATTGATTATGCCAAAGCCTTTGACTGTGTGGATCACAACAAACTATGGAAAATTCTGAAAGAAAAGGGAATACCAGACCACCTGACCTGCCTCCTGAGAAATCTGTATGCAGGTCAGGAAGCAGCAGTTAGAACTGGACACAGAACAACAGACTGGTTCCAAATCAGGAAAGGAGTAATTCAAAGCTGCATATTGTCACTCTGCTTCTTTAACTTATATGCAGAATGCATCATGCGAAATGCAGGGCTAGATGAATCACAAGCTGGAATCAAGATTGCTTGGAGAAGTAACAATAACCTCAGATATGCCGATGACACCACCCTTATAGCAAAGTGAAGAAGAACTAAAGAACCTCTTGATGAAAGTGAAAGATGATAGTGAAAAAGTTGGCTTAAAACTCAACATCCAGAAAAGAAAGATCATGTAATCTTGTCCCATCACTTCATGGCCAATAGATGACGAAATAATAGAAACAGTGTCAGACTTTATTTTGGGGGGCTCCAAAATCACTGCAGGTGATGACTGAAGCCATGAAATTAAAAGACGCTTGATTCTTGGATGAAAAGCTATGATCTACCTAGACAGCATATTAAAAAGCAGAGGCATTATTTTGCCAACAAAGGCCTCTGTAGTCAAAGCTATGTTTTTTTCCAGTAGTCATGTATGGGTGTGAGAGTTGGACTATAAAGAAAACTGAGCGCTGAAGAACTGATGCTTTTGAACTGTCATGTTGGAGAAGACTCTTGAGAGCCCTTGGACTGCAAGGAGATCCACTGAGTCTGTCCTAAAGGAAATCAGTCCTGGGTGTTCATTGGAAGGACTGATGCTGAAGCTGAAACTGCAATACTTTGGCCACCTGATGCAAAGAACTGACTCACTAGAAAAGACTCTGATGCTGGAATAATTTATAATATATGTTAAATCTATTACATATATATTAAGTCAACTATATATATATATGTCATAGATTTGTTAAAGAAAAATATTCAATGACACCTGTTAAACGTGGTAAGGCAGAGTTTATTCAGTACCACTGCAATAATATAGGGGACACTGCAATGTGATTTTACAGTGGGGGAGGGAGATTGGGCTCAACTCCAAATACAGCATAAGCTGCTGCTGCTGCTGCTAAGTCACTTCAGTCGTGTCCGACTGTGTGCGACCCCATAGACGGCAGCCCATCAGGCTCCCCCGTCGCTGGGATTATCCAGGCAAGAACAATAGAGTGGGTTGCCATTTCCTTCTCCAATGCATGAAAGGGAAAAGTGAAAATGAAGTCACTCAGTCGTGTCTGATCTTAGTGACCCCGTGGACTGAAGCCTACCAGGCTTCTCTACCCATGGGATTTTCTAGGCAAGAGTACTGGAGAGGGTTGTCATTGCCTTCTCCCACAGCATAAGCTAATGGGTACTTATAGCCAAGGGACAGGTTGCAGGTAGAGGTCAGCAGACAAAACTATTAAGAAGAAACCCCAGAGCTAAGGGGGATTCTGGCTAAACTGAAATACCAGGATTCTTGTCTGGGACAGACTAAAGCAATTAGACATTGGTAGATGAGTAATATGATCAGATATCAAAATCAGATATGGAGGGTGTGGGTTCTGATTAAACTGACTTAGCAGGTTTCATGCTGAAACTGGATTTTACAAGAAAGTGAAGAGTTCTGCCTAGGGGAAGATTCAAGAGCCTGACTAAAGTTTAGGCAAGCAAAGAATCTTTTGTCTTACTTCATATACAGGAAATATATAAGAACATTAAATTTTGTTTCATTTGATTGTCATGTCAAGTGTATTAAATGATGCAGGTGAGATGAACTAAAGGATTATATAGTGGTATTAATGAATGATTAAGATCACTAAGGCATTAAGAAATTCTGAGACAGTCAAATTAAAAATTGATTTAAAAGGACAATTAAATTGTACCTATCAATAGGGGGAATTTTATCTCTCATTCTTTCTACAATATAGTGCAACAACTTTACTTATTATATACTGAGTGGATTGTGTATTCCTTGCTGAGAAGAACAAACAGCTATAACTACAGTAGCAATTTACTGTGCAATTCTTAAATGTTACATAAATTCATAAATTAATATAGATATTTATGAAGTGTTACACTTACAGCCTCATGATTTATTAAAAAAAAAGTGACACAACCTCTCTTTCATTAAAAATTTGTGATATCCTTATTTTGCTAGGAAAAATTCCTTTAATAATACTTTCCTCTTAGCCTTAGATTTTTAAGCAGTTTAAGTTAAGAAAACATCACAGGGATCAACTAGTTATTTATAAAAATATGTAATAAGCCATTTTGTAAATAAATAGCACCAAAGACATTGGTGTAATCTTAGCTAAAAATTTGCAAGTCATGTTTAATGTGTAATTAGCAAATCTAAATCTTAGAAAAGGAGGCTATTCTGGAAGTTAATAGTAAATTATATCACTATGCACATCAGCATATCATTAAAATTTGCCATTAAGAAATGTATTGGATATTTGAATATATATTTCTCATTTAATCCTCCTTTTTTTCTGAAGGTGTCATAGAATTTGGAAAATCTTATAATTTTCTCTTTTAAAACATACATATTTTCTTGAGGTATAGTGGACTTAGAATGTTTCAGGAGCACAGCAAGGTGATTTAGTTATACAAATACACATATATTATTTTCAGAATTATTTTCTATCATAGGCTATTATGAGATATTGACTCTAGTTCCCTATGCTATACAGTAAACTTTGGTTGCTTGTAGTATATCTATTTTTTGATTAGAAATCAAGCATTCTATTCATATTAAGTTAAAAAGTAGAATCAAAATGTCATAATTTTTTAGTTAGGCAAAAATTCATGTTTTCAGAAATATACGTTTTATTATTATTTATGCATATCAGTTCAGTTAAGTTCAATTGCTCAGTTGTGACTGACTGTTTGCAACCCCATGAATTGCAGCATGCCAGGCCTCTCTGTCCATCACCAACTCCCAGAGTTCACTCAAAATCATTTCCATCGCGTCAGTGATGCCATCCAGCCATCTCATCCTCTGTCGTCCCTTTCTCCTCCAGCCCCCAATCCCTCCCAGCATCACAGATTTATCCAATCAGCCAACTCTTCACATGAGGTGGCCAAAGTACTGGAGTTTCAGCTTTAGCATCAGTCCTTCCAAAGGACAACCAGGACTGATCTTTAGTATGGGCTGGTTGGACCTCCTTGCAGTCCAAGGGACTCTCAAGAGTCTCCTCAACGCCACAGTTCAAAAGCATCAATTCTTCGGCGCTCAGCTTTCTTCACAGTCCAACTCTCACATCCATACATGACCACTGGAAAAACAATAGCCTTGACTAGATGGACCTTTTTTGGCTTTTGAATATGCTATCTGGGTTGGTCATAACTTCCTTCCAAGGAGTAAGCGGCTTTTAATTTCATGGCTGCAGTCACCGTCTGCAGTGGTTTTGGAGCCCCAAAAATAAAGTCTGATACTGTTTTCCCTGTTTCCCCATCTATTTCCCATGCAGTGATGGGACCGGATGCCATGATTAAAGTTTTCTGAACGTTGAGCTTAAAGTCAACTTTTTCCCTCTCCTCTTTCACTTTCATCAAGAGGCTTTTTAGTTCCTTTTCACTTTCTGCCATAAGGGTGGTGTCCTCTGTATATCTGAGGTTATTGATATTTCTCCCAGCAATCTTGATTCCAGCTATGCTTCTTCCAGTCCAGCATTTCTCATAATGTACTCTGCATATAAGTTAAATAAGCAGAATGACAATATACAGCCTTGATGGACTCTTTTTCCTATTTGGAACCAGTCTGTTGTTCCATGTCCAGTTCTAACTGTTGCTTCCTCACCTTCATATAGGTTTCTCAAGAGACAGGTCAGGTGGTCTGGTATTCCCATCCCTTTCAGAATTTCCCACAGTTTATTGTGATCCAAACAAAGGCTTTGGCATAGTCAATAAAGCAGAAATAGGTGATTTTCTGGAATTCTCTTGCTTTTTCCATGATCCGGCGGATGTTGCAAATTTGATCTCTGGTTCCAGTGCCTTTTCTAAAACCAGCTTGAACATCTGGAAGTGCACGGTTCACGTATTGCTGAAGCCTGGCTTGGAGAATTTTGAGCATTACTTTACTAGCATGTGAGATGAGTGCAATTGTGTGGTAGTTTGAACATTCTTTGGCATTGCCTTTCTTTGGAATTGGAATGAAAACTGACCTTTTCCAGTCCTGTGGCCACTGAGTTTTCCAAATTTGCCAGCATATTGAGTGCAGCACTTGCACAGCATCATCTTTCAGGATTTGAAACAGCTCAACTGGAATTCCATCACCTCCACTAGCTTTGTTCATAGTGATGCTTTCTAAGGCCCACTTGACTTCGCATTCCAGGATGTCTGGCTCTAGGTGAGTGAGCACACCATCATGATTATCCTGGTCATGAAGATCTTTTTTATACAGTTCTTCTGTGTATTCTTGCCACCTCTTCTTAATATCTTTGGCTTCTGTTAGGTCCATACTATTTCTGTCCTTTATCAAGCCATCTTTGCATGAAATGTTCCCTTGGTATCTCTAATTTTCTTGAAGAGATCTCTAGTCTTTCCCATTCTGTTCTTTTTCTCTATTTCTTTGCATTGATTGTTGAGGAAGGCTTTCTTATCTCTCCTTGCTATTCTTTGGAACTCTGCATTCAGATGCTTATATCTTTCCTTTTCTCCTTTGCTTTTCACTTCTCTTTTTTCCACAGCTATTTGTAAGGCCTCCCCAGACAGCCATTTTGCTTTTTTGCATTTCTTTTCCATGGGGATGGTCTTGATCCCTGTCTCCTGTACAATGTCAGGAATCTCAGTCCCTAGTTCTTCAGGCACTCTATCTATCAGATCTAGACCCTTAAATCTATTTCTCACTTCCACTGTATAATCATAAGGGAGTTGACTTAGGTCATATCTTAATGGTCTAGTGGTTTTCCCTACTTTCTTCAATTTAAATCTGAATTTGGCAATACGCAGTTCATGATCTGAGCCACAGTCAGATCCCAGTCTTGTTTTTGCTGACTGTATAGAGCTTCTCCATCTTTGGCTGCAAAGAATATAATCAGTCTGATTTCGGTGTTGACCATCTGGTGATGTCCATGTGTAGTTTTCTCTTGTGTTGTTGGAAGAGGGCGTTGGCTATGACCAGTGTGTTCTCTTGGCAAAACTGTATTAGCCTTTGCACTGCTTCATTCTGTATTCCAAGCCAGATTTGTCTGTTACTCCAGGTATTTCTTGACTTCTTACTTTTTTATTCCAGTCCCCTATAATGAAAAAGACATCTTTTTGGGGTGTTGGTTCTAAAAGTTCTTGTAAGTCTTCATAGAACCTTTCAACTTCAGCTTCTTCAGCATTACTGGTTGGGGCATAGACTTGGATTACCGTGATATTGAATGGCTTGCCTTGGAAACGAACATTTATTATTCTATAATTTTTGAGATTACATCCAAGTACTTCATTTCGGACTCTTTTGTTGACCATGATTGCTTCTCCATTTCTTCTAAGGGATTCCTGCCTACAGTAGTAGATGTAATGGTCATCTGAGTTAAGCTTTTCTACTACACTTGGTAAAGGCCTGAGAAAGAATATTAAAAAAAAAAAAAAAAGAGAGAGAGAGAGAGAGAGATGGAGAAATTGGAGAATATAAACTAAATGAAATGGGAGCACTGAGAATGCAATAGAAGTGAAACCAACTAGATAAAAGTAAAAGATCTTCATATTGCCACTGTTTTTAAACATGACAGCTCATTAGGAACATATCTATAACTGTAGAGAAAGAAAAAAAGCAATATCTGAGCATTTGTATTTTTCAAAATATTTCAAGATAATTTTGATATGGAGCTGGATTTTAAAAAGAGATTGCAGGTTTTTCTATTAAATCCTATTTTTGGTGATATAGAATTCTATTACTTTTCTGTTGACCAATCATGACTCAAAGGTATTAAGTAGTAGTTACATAATTACAATAGTAAAAGGTGTTTATCAGTTTTCACAATCAAAAGCCAGACAAAAAATATATGATAATTACAATTGCAATCTGTAATGGGAAAATGATTACCTGAACAATATAAAATAATTACATACAATTTTTGGAATCAAGCAGAGTGATGTGGTAGGTGGATGTGCACACGTGCACATGTTTTCAGCCACCCACTCAGTCTGTCTTTTGGTTCCATTTACCTTTAAGGTAATTATTGATATGTATGATCTTATTATCATCTTCTTAATTGTTTTGGGTTTATTTTCTGTAGGATTTGTTTTTCTTCTCTTGTGTTTCCTGCCTAGAGAAGTTTCTTTATCTTTTATTGCAAAACTGGTTTGGTGGTGCTGAATTCTCTTAAGTTTTGCTTGTCTGGAAAGCTTTTGATTTCTCCATTAATTCTGTAGGAGTCTTGCTGGGTAGAGTATTTTTGTTGTAGGGTCTTCCCTTTAATCACTTTAAATATATCATGCTACTCCCTTCTGGCTTGTAGAGTTTTTGTTGAGAAATCAGCTGATAGCGTGATGGACGTTCCCTTGTATATCATTTTTCCCTTGTTGCTTTTAATATTTTATCTGTGTCTCATTTTTTGTCAGTTTGATTACTATGTGTCTCAGTGTGTTTTTCCTTGGGTGAATTCTTCCTGATACTTTCTGTGCTTCGTGTAGTTGGTTGACTATTTCCTTTCCCATGTTTTTGAAGTTTTCAGCTACTATGTCTTTAATTATTTTCTCAGATCACTTCTCTCTCTTTTCTCCTTCTGGGACCCACATAATGCAAATGATAGTGTATTTAATGTTGTCCCAGAGGTCTCTTATGCTGTCATCATTTTTTTTTCATTCTTTTTTCTTTAGTCTCTTTTGTGGCAGTGATTTCCAACCATTCTGTCTTCCAGGTCATTTATCCATTCTTCTGCCTCAGTTGTTCTGCTGTTGATTCCTTCTAGTGTATTGTTCATCTCTGTTTGTTTGTTCTTTAGTTCTTCTAGGTAAGATTTGGTAAACAATTCTTGTACCTTCTCAATCTTTGCTTTGATTCTTTTCCCAAGATCCTGGATCATCTTCACTATCATTATTCTGAATTCTTTTTCTGGAAGGTTGCCTATATCTACTTCATTTAGTTGCTTTTCTGGAATCTCATCTTGTCCCTTCATCTGGGACATAATTTTTTGCTTTTTTCATTGTGATTAAACTGTCTGTAATAAGGTTTTTGTTTTAGCCCCCGTGAGATTGTGCTTCTTCTTGCTTCTTCTCTCTGCCTTCTGATGGATGAGGCTAAGAGGCTTGTGTAAGCTTCTTGATGGGAAGGACTTGGTTTAGGTCTCGCTCTGGTGGTCAAGGTCTGGCTCAGTTAAGCTTTAATCCAATTAATCTGCTGATGGGTGGGGTTGCACGCCCTTCATGGTAGTTATTTGGCCTGAGGCGACCCAGCCCTGGGGTCTCCAGGGCTCTATGGTAGGGTTAGTGGCAAACTCCAAGAGGGTTTACTCAAAGGGGAACCTTCCAGTGTTCCCATCCCTCTGGTGAGCCCCTGACAACTCACACCTCCACAAGAGGCCCTCCAACACTAGCAGGTAGTTTGGCTGTCTCCTGTGGGGTCAGCTTCTCCATTTCTCTGGGTCACGGTGGATGCAATTTTTTTTTTTTTCCCTCCTAGACTGGCATCTCTGCTTCCCTCAGTCCTCTGAAAGGCCTGTAATCAAATCCTGCTGCCCCTCAAGGCCAGATTCCCGGGAAGTCCCAGTCCCTTTGTCAGATCCCAGAACTGGGAACCCTGATGTGAGCTTCAGAACCTTGACAGAAGTGCAAGAACTTCTTTGGTATTATTCTCCTGTCTGTGAGTCACTCATCTGGCAGGTATGGGATTTTATCATGATTGTGCCCTTCCTAAAATCTTTCTGCAGCTTCTTCTTTGTGTTTGGATGTGGGGTATCTTTTTTGGTGGGTTTCAGCATTCTCTTGTTGATGGTTGTTCAACAGCTAGTTGTAATCTTGATGCTCTCACAGGAAGAGATGAGCCCATGTCCTTCTACTCTGCCATCTTCAACCAGAAGCCTATGGTTCTCTTTATTGCAGTGTTCTATCAGCCAAGTGCTATTAAAGTAAATGTAAACAAGCTTACTACATTAAAAAACCGCAATTAAATTGTGAATTCTCCTAATAGTTATTTATATCACTTGGGACATTCTTCTATAGGAAATTCCAAGCAGACTCTGAGGGGGAAAGTGATCAAAGATGTGTCATTAACAGTGGCCAATATTGCCTCTCATTAACTATTTGATATGGCTATTTCATTTTTTGCTGTGGAAGAACAGGGTCAATGGAATACATACTTGAGAAATGGGTTTGAATTCATCATCTCAAGGATCTGTAGTCTCTCAAACAAAAATTTAAGTCAAATTTACAAAATATTATTGGGTTCTGAATACTGTCAAATAATACATGTGTTATGTAGTATTATACAATTTATATTTTCTCTTTAAACACATCAAACATTTATTTTATTGTATGTTATACTATAGGAATTCCCAGGCAGATCAGTTGGTAAAGAATCTGCCTACAATGTAGAAGACTTGGGTTCAATCTCTGGGTCGGGAAGATCCCCTGGAGAAGGAATGGCAACCCACTCCAGTATTCTTGCCTGGAAAACTCCATGGACAGAGGAGCCTGGCTGGCTACAGTCCCTGGGTTCGCAAGATTTGGACATGACTTAGTGACTAAACCACATGTTATACTAAAGTTATTTACATAATTTAAACCTAAATCATTATTTCAGATACTAAACTAAAAAGAGATTCACTATATTAACAAAAAATCTCATTTGATGCTTCTCATGAAAAATTTTTAGTGTCTATGTTTGGGTGAAGTATGGTTTACCCCATACATAGATGAAGAAAATTTGGTTAAAGTGTTGTTTTCTTGAAACACTTTCATGGATTTGAGTCTACTAGATATTGCTAGAACATGATGCAAAGTAAACAACCCAAAATCATGTATGACATACAACATCAGATAGTTATTTCTTTGTGTCACCTGTGTCTGCTGTTACTTTGTTTTCAGATGCAGTCTCACATTAGTCCTGCAAAATGTATATTCACAGTTTGCTACCTCAAAGGACAGAGCTTTCGGGGACATGTCCTTCTCATAGCACAGGGCACAGAAACAAAACAGCAGGTGGAAACTTGCAAAGCCTTTTAAATGTTGGCTTGGATGTGGCTGCTGCTGCTGCTAAGTCACTTCAGTCGTGTCCGACTCTGTGTGACCCCATAGATGGCAGCCCACCAGGCTCCCCCATCCCTGAGATTCTCCAGGCAAGAACACTGGAGTGGGTTGCCATTTCCTTCTCCAATGCATGAAAGTGAAAAGTGAAAGGGAAGTCGCTCAGTAATGTCTGACTCTTCGTGACCCCATGGACCGCAGCCTACCAGGCTCCTCTGTCCATGGGATTTTCCAGGCAAGAGTACTGGAGTGGGGTGCCATCGTCTTCTCCATTGTATGTGGCAAACATCGCATTTGTTCATGTTTCATTGGCTAAAGTCAGATGGTTGTGCAAAAGCAGTGACTGGAGACAGTGGGACCTGCAGACTATAATCTGTCAACAAAGAAAGAAAAGTGAATAATTCAGGATAATAATATGATCAATGGTTCAGAAATTCATAAACATATTTTCAGAAACATAATTCTCTCCTTTTTTTTCACATTTCCATCATCTGCTCTGTCCATTATGAAATATATACAATAAAATGATTTGGAAATCCTACGGAAAGTTTTGACTTAGTTTTGTAAGTAACTATCCATAAAGGAATTATCTAAGAAAAATTAAAAGATGAGACCAAACAACTTTCAGAGTATAGTAAAGTACAGAGAAAGAAAAATTAGTTTGTCTGCAGATGGAAGCTGCTGCATCAAGAAAGTGCTGATTGAAATAAATCTTAAGAAATGATAACATTTTTATTGAAGAAATAAGAAATAAGAGAAGAAATTAGAGGACATTTAGATGCAAAAAAAAAAAAAGATCATGCACATAGCTGAAATGAACTTGGTAGATAGGAAAGTTTTATGGAATGTTACTCAACTCAGAGAAGATTTCTGTTGTATAATTAAGAAACGCAATTGGATGAGTAAGGTAAAAATCAGTTACTGCAAAACCTTCAAATGAAGATGAAAATTGTAACCAACAACCCCCCTGTAACTTTCACTAGATAGAATTGAGAAGCCAGAAGGGGTAGCTCTCATACCCTGCAAAGATAGCAAAACAGGAAGAAAGACTTCTCTCAGGAAAAGGATTCAGCCAATAAGAAGCCACAGACTCTGTTTACTATAGTCCTCCTAACTTCTTTTTCTTCTCTATGAAAGCATTCTCCCACTGCTATGTGGGAACTTGCACATGGCTTGTCATTGTTGCAGACCCTGAATTGTAAGTTCTCTTCTGGTCTTGAGGGCTTCCCTGGTGGTTTAGATGGTAAAGAATCTGCCTGCAATGCAAGAGACCTGGGTTCCATCCCTGAGTTGAGAAGATCGCCTGGAGGAGGGCATGGCAACCCATTCCAGTTTTCTTACACGTGGAATCCCCATGGACAGTGGAGCCTGGTGGGCTATAGTTCATGGTGTCTCAAAGAGTTGGACATGACTAAGCAACTAAGCACACTGTTTGGGCTTCCCAGGTGGCGTTAGTGGTAAAGAACCCTCCTGCTAATGCAGGAGATGTAAGAGATGCAGGTTCAAACCCTGGTTCAGGAAGATCCCTTGGAGCAGGGCATGGCCACCCACTCCAGTAGTCTTGCCTGGAGAATCCCATGGACTGAGGAGCCTGGTGGGCTACAATTCACAGGGTCTCAAACAGTCAGACATGACTGAAGCCACTTAGCACACATGCACACTGGTCTTGAATAAACTCATCTTTGCTCCCGAAGTATCTGACAGTGTATTTGTTTTAGGTCAGCAAAATTATATAACAATTCTTAGGTAAGCTTCATTCTGAAAAATATAACCAAAATTATGAGATGATTTACAGCATCACAACTATTTTATTGTTTATATTTTTAAAGATTGTTATCATTAATAAGAGCTGTGGGAAACCTCTCTCTCCACTTTATGTAAAATATTTTATGAAGAATCTGCTGCAAATAGAATTATGGTTTTCTCTTGGTATATGCCCAGGAGTGGGATTTTTGTATCATATGGTAGTTCTATTTCTATTTTGTTTTTTTAAGGAACTTCCATAGTGTTCTCCACAGTGGTTATACTAGTTCACATTCCCACCAAGAGTGTAGGAGGGTTCCCTTTTCTCTACAACCTCTGTAGCATTTATTGTTTGTAGATTTTTTGATGTTGGCTATTCTAACAGGTATGAGGTGACACCTCATTGTGTTTCTGATTTGTACTTCCCTGGTGATTAGTGAAGCTGGGGTCTTTTAATGTGCCTATTGGCAATCTATATGCCTTCTTTGGAAAAATATCTACTCAGGTTCTCTGTCCATTTTTTTAAATGTTTTTTTGATGCTGAGTTATATGCATTCTTTGTATATTTTTAATATTAACATCTTATCTGCTGTATCAGAAGATATACATATTTTATCCCAATCAGTAGGTGGCCTTTTTGTTTGTTGACACTTTACTGTGAAAAATATGTTTAGTTTGATTTAGTCCCATTTGTTTATTTTTGCTTTTGTTTCACTTGCCTGAGGAGACATATCCACCCCACCCCACCCCCCTGCCCCCAACAAAAAAAATTATACCATTCAAGGCAAAGAGAATACTACCAAGGTTTTTAATTAGAAGTTTTATGCTTTCAGATCTTACTTCATTTTGAATTTATTTTTGTGCATGGTGAGAGAGAGCAGTGAGTTTGATTATTTAGAATGTAGTTATGCACTTTTTCCTACATCATTTGTAGAAGACACTCTCTTTTCCTTATCATATATTCTTGTCTCCTTTGTTGTAGATTTAATTTCCCATGAACGTGTGGGTTCATTTCTGGCCTCTGTAGTCTGTTCCATTCATCTATGTGTCTGTTTTGTGCCAGAACCATAGTGTTCTGGTAATCATAGCTTTTTAATATATTTTGAAAATAAGGGCACATGATACCTCCAACTGTGTTCTTCTTTCTCAAAATAGTTTTGGCTATTTGGAGTCTTGTGTGTCTCCATATAAACTTTAGAATTATTTATTCTAGTTCTGTGAAAAATGCTATTGGTATTTTAGTAGGGATTGTATTGAATCTGTAGATTGCTTTGGGTAGCATGGTAATTTTTACAATACTAAGTATCCTAATCCATGAACACAGTATATATTTCTATCTGTGTCATTTTCAGTTTCTTTCATCAGTGTCATATACCTAGAGATCTTTTCCCTCCTTAGCTAGACTTATTCCTAGGTATTTTATTCTTTTTGATACAATTGCAAATGGGATTGTTTTCTTAATTTTGTTTCTGACAATTTACTGTTTGTGTATAGAAACACAAAAAATTTCTCTATATGAATTTTGCATCCTGCAACTTTACCGAATTCATTGAATTCAGTAGTTTTTGGTGGTGTCTTTAGGGTTTTTCTATATATAGTATTATGTCATCTGCAAACAGTGGCAGTTTTGCTTCTTCCTTTCCTATTTGGATGCCTTTTATTTATTTTTCTGATCTGATTGTAATGTCTAGAATTTTCAACACTGTGTAAAGTAGAAGTGGTGAGTATAGGCATCTTTGTTTTATTCCTGAATTTAAATGAAAAGTTGTCAGTTTGCTACTGTTGTGTATTATGTTAGATGTGGGTTTGTCATAAATTGTCTTAATTATGCTGAATTAGTTTGTATCCCCCTTTTGAGTTTTTATCATAAATAAATGTTGAATTTATATCCCCTTTTTGAGATTTTATCATAAATAAATGTTGAATTTGGTTAAAGATTTTTGTGTCTACTGGTTGCAGGGACAGGATCTAGTGCCAGTCTGCTGGTGGGTAAGGCTGGTCCTTGACATGTCTGTTTATGGGGTCTCTCGTGTTCTGAAGCTGATATCTACATTCTGGTGGGGAGACCAGATCCTGGGGTGGCTGGCTGAGGAGCTCTAGGTGTCTCAGAGCTGGCATTGGCCTGCTAGCGGGCAAGGCCAGGGCTCAGTGGGTCCTGAGGATGGTGTAGGCCTGTTGGAGGGTGGTCTGGGTCCTGACATGGCAAGCTGTGGGACTTCACTGGTCCTAGGGTTAGTGTACCCCTGCTAGTAAGTGGAGCCAGGTCTTAAAGCTAGTAAAGGCAGACTGGAAGGACAGAGCCAGTCCTGGGGTCTCTGGATACAGGGTTCTGTAAGTTAAGGAACTAGTGTCAGTGCACTAGTATGAAGGATATGTCCTGGGTCCTCTGGTTGACATGACAGGTCCTAGGTCAACTGTAGGATCCAGGCATCTTAAGACAACTGGCCTGCTGGTGATTGAAGTTGTGTCATCATCCAGCTAGCTGTTTGACCTGAGGTGTTCTGGTACTGGTATTGGCAGGCTGGTGAGCAGGCCCAGAGTTCAGGTGGCCCTAGGGCTAGTGCTGTCTCACTGATGAATGGAGCCAGGGCCTGGAATCTCTGGCTGAGGGGTAGGAACATCCTGGAGCTGGTATCAGCACACTAGTGATCAGGGCTGAAGCCCAGGTGGTCCTGGTGCTAGTGCTGGCTCACTGGTAAATAGATCTGGGTCCCAATTCTCTGATTCCAGGGCCCTGGGTGTCCTGGAGTTGATGTGTTGTCCTGCCAGTGTGCAGGACTAGGGCACAGGGGATTCTGAAGCTGATGATTGCTCACTGATATGTAAGGTTGTGTCCAAGGACTAATGCTGGCTGGCTGGTGGGCAGAGATGGATCCTGGGGTCTGGCAGAAGGGCTCTGAGAGTCTTGAAGATAATGCTGGGGCAGTGGTGTGAAAGATTAGAATCTGGCTCTCTCATGGACACTGAAAGGTTCTAGGGTAGTGTGGGCTTAAGGCAGCTGGCTTTTTAGTGTGTAGAGTTCTCCTGGTACTGGTCCCAAGAAGCTAAAGTGCATGGCCAGGTTCCTGTGCTAATAAGCTTGAAGGAAGATTCCAAAATGGTTCTTGCCAGCACCATTTCCTTGCAGGAGAACAACCTCCCCAAAGTGTCTAGGGCCAGTGTCTGTGTCTCTAGGGTGAGTTCCAGTGGCCTTCTGCCTTCTGGAAAGCTCTCCAAGATCAGCAAGTGTGTCTGACCCAGACTCCTTTCAAATTACTGCTTCTGCCCTGGGTCTCAGAGGGTACGTGATTTTCTGCCACCATTTAAGAGTCATGTCTCTATTTACCAAACCCCTTTGGCTCTCCTGGAAGAAAGCCCTTCTGGCCTTCAATACCAAATGTTCTGAGAGGCTCTGTCTTCCTGGTGTAGTATCTCCAAGCTGGGGAGCTTGACGCGGGGTTCAGACTCCTTGCTTCTTGGAAAGAAGTTCTATAATTGTGACTATGCCCCAGTTTGTGGGTCACACAACTTGGGGTATGGGTCTTGACTGTAGCTTGTTTCCAGCCCTCTCACCCATCTTATTATGGTTCCTTCTTTATATCTTTCATGTAGAAGATCTTTTCTGTTAGCTTTCTGGTCTTTCTCATCAATAATTGCTCTGTAAATTGTTATTTTGTTGTGCCTGTGGGAGAAGGTGAGCTCAGGGTCTTTCTACTCTGTAATCTTGGCCACTTCTCTCCCTTGATGGACACAGCACTTTAGTTTCACCTTACTGTTTTCCCTTTGGTATTTTAATGGTGCTGTCCTATTTTCATATCTAACATCTTATACAGATTCTGGGGGTTGTCTAATTGTTTCATATATATATATATATATATATATGAAGTCTTTACTTTGGCTTTTTTTTCAGATTTTTCTTTATCACTGGTGCTCAGCAACTGGATTTTGATATGTTTTAATGCAATTTTCTTTTTATCTGTCCTTCTTGTTTCTTCATTTTTTCTTTTACATACTTGGATATACAGGTCTAAAATTTTCCTCAAGTATGGAAAATTTGTGAGAATTAAAAAAATTTCTGTCTACATTTATTTTTTCCTTTTCTTAGTCCTATTACATGTGTCTGGAGGCTTAATATTTTCCCACAGGCAAATAAGACTGCTTTTTATTTTTTCCCTCCTCAATTTTGTTTCTTTCTGTGCTTTCATGTGGTCATGTGGTTTCTATTACTATGTCTTCATTGTTACTAATCTTTTATTGCTGTGATATATAACCTGCTCTTAAATCACCTTGCTATTTTTGTATTTGATATGCTATATTTTTTCTGAGAAGGAAATGGCAACCCACTCCAGTATTCTTGCCTAGAGAATCCCAGGGACAGAGAGGCCTGGTGGGCTACTAATTTTTCCCACATTAAGTTCTTTTTTTCCCTAAAATTTTTGAGGTCTACTAACTTCTTTAAAGTCCTTGGTTACTAATTATATTTCTCTCATTGTTGAGTTTCTTTTAATTTTTGTTCTCCTTTGTTATGAGTCATGTTTTATCATTTCTGTTCAGTTCAGTTCAGTCGCTCAGTCGTGTACGATTCTTTGCGGCCCTGTGAATCACAGAACGCCAGGCCTCCTTGTCCATCACCAACTCCCGGAGTTCACTCAGATTCACCTCCATCGAGTCCGTGATGCCATCCAGCCATCTCATCCTCTCTCGTCCCCTTCTCCTCCTGCCCTCAATCACTCCCAACATCAGAGTCTTTTCCAATGAGTCAACTCTTCACATGAGGTGACCAAAGTACTGGAGCTTCAGCTTTAGCATCATTCTTTGCAAAGAAATCTGAGGGTTGATCTCCTTCAGAATGGACTGGTTGGATCTCCTTGCAGTCCAAGGGACTCTCAAGAGTCTTCTCCAACACCACAGTTCAAAAGCATCAATTCTTCGGCACTCAGCCTTCTTCACAGTCCAACTCTCACATCCATACATGACCACAGGATAAACCATAGCCTTGACTAGATGGACCTTAGTCAGCAAAGTAATGTCTTTGCTTTTGAATATGCTATCTAGGTTGGTCATAACTTTTCTTCCAAGGAGTAGGCGTCTTTTAATTTCATGGCTGCAGTCACCATCTGCAGTGATTTTGGAGCCCCCAAAAATAAAGTCTGACACTGTTTCTACAGTTTCCTCATCTATTTCCCATGAAGTGATGCGACCGGATGCCATGATCTTCGTTTTCTGAATGTTGAGCTTTAAGCCAACTTTTTCGCTCTCCTCTTTCACTTTCATCAAGAGGCTTTTTAGTTCCTCTTCACTTTCTGCTATAAGTGTGGTGTCATCTGCATATTTGAGGTTATTGATATTTCTCCCAGCATCTTGATTCCAGCTTGTGCTTCTTCCAGCCCAGCATTTCTCATGATGTACTCTGCATATAAGTTAAATAAGCAGGGTGACAATATACAGCCTTGACGTACTCCTTTTCCTATTTGGAGCCAGTCTGTTGTTCCATGTCCAGTTCTGACTGTTGCTTCCTGACCTGCATAAAGATTTCTCAAGAGGCAGGTCAGGTGGTCTGGTATTCCCATCTCTTTCAGAATTTTCCAGAATTCATGATAAATAATTCCATTTTCTCGTTAGAACATATTTACTAATTTGTGATGAAAAATCAAAATGACGATGGCCTCTGGGTGAATAAGGCTTGAAATTAAATGGGAAAGTATATGAATGAGCTGACAAAGTTCATGGTAATATTAAGTGTCAAGATGGGAATTAAATAAAACACTCATTAAAGCTCTACTAAGTCACTTCAGTCATGTCCGACTCTGTGCGACCCCATAGACAGCAGCCCGCCAGGCTCCCCAGTCCCTGGGATTCTCCAGGCAAGAACACTGGAGTGGGTTGCCATTTCCTTCTCCAAGGAGAAGCTCAGCAAAGATATATTTGGGATTTGTGTATTTCATTGTATGTGGAAATATGCATATATTAACAAATCTGTCAACATATATAGAATTCTAATTAAAGATACGCATGTGAAATATGTAGCAGGAAGTATATAGATATTTGAAATTTATTTTAAAGTCTGTAAAATTTAAATATGTCAATGGATGGTACCAAGATGAATATACAGATATATGTGAGATTAAAAATTATGAATGATAAAATCTAAATGATCAATATGTGAATGTTGACTGTAAAATTCTTTGTCTTGCTGTAAAGCAGGTGAAACATATGTATAATGATAGCTATCAGAAAATATGTTAAACTTTGAAGAGGAAGGATGGAGGAACTGGATGGGGATAACTGAAAAGCTCCTGAAATAATAGGTAGTGATCTATTTCCTATCATGTTTGTATGTTAACTGAATGTTTCAATTTTGTCCTAACTCATATATATATGAGGGCTTCCCTGGTGGCTCAGATGGTAAAGAATCCACCTGTAATGTGGGGGACCTTGGTTTGAGCCCTGGGTTGGGAAGACCCCCTGGAGGAAGACATGGAACCCACTCAGTATTCTTTCCTGGAGAATCTCAATGGACAGAGGAGCCTTGTGGCGTACAGTCCATGGGATCATGAAGAGTCAAATATGACTCAGTGACTAAGTACAACAACATATATATGTACAGTTGTTATTTGCATACTTTTTATGTGTGCTATATTTCAATTTCAAATTTTCACTTTAAGTAGTCCCCCAAATTTTCTTGTATGTTGTTGTTTCTCAGTCACTAAGTTGTATTGACTCTTTACAAATCCATGGACTATAGCATGCCAGGTTCCTCTGTCCTCCACTATCTCCTTGAGTTTGCTCAGACTCATATCTATTGAGTTGGTAATGCTATGTACCCATCTCATCATCTGCTGCTCCCTTTTCTTTTGCTTTCAGTCTTTCCCAGCATCAGGGTATTTTCCAGTGAGTCGGCTCTTCTCATCAAATGGCCAAAGTTTTGGAGCTTCAGCTTCAACAACACTCCTTCCAGTGAATATTCAGGGTTGATTTCCTTTAGGATTGACCAGTTTGATTTCCTTGTAGTCCAAGGGACACTTAAGAGTCTTCTCTAGCCCCACAATTTGAAAGCATCAATTCTTTGGTGCTTTGTTTTTATTTTTAGGTCCAACTCTTACTTTTGTACTTGACTACTGGAAAAACTGTAGCTTTGACTATACAGATGCTTGTTGACAAAGTGTTGTCTTTGCTTATTAATACACTGTACAAGTTTTTCATAGCTTTCCTTTCAAGGAGCATACCTCTTTTAACTTCATGGCTGCAGTCACTGTCCACAGTGATTTTGGAGCCCAGGAAAGTAAAATCTGACATTGCTTCAACTTTTTCTCCTTTTTGCCATGAAGTGATGGGACCAAATGCCATGATCTTAGTTTTTTAATGCTGAGTTTCAAATCAGCTTTTTCACCCTTCTCTTTCATCCTCATCAAAAGGCAGTTTAGTTCCTTTTCACTTTCTAATGGTATCTAATGATACATCTGCATATCTGAGGCTTTGCTATTTCTCCTGGCAATCTTGATTCCAGCTTATAATTCATCCAGTCTGGCATTTCATATATGTACTCATCATACAAGTTAATTAGGCATAATAAATTAAATAAGGCTGACAATATACAGCCTTGTCATACTGCTTTCCCAATTTGGAACCAGTCAGTTGTTCTACATCCAGCTCTAACTATTGCTTCTTGACCTGTACACAGGTTTCTCAGGAGACAGGTGAGGTGGTCTGGTACTTCCAGATCTTTAAGGATTTTCCAGAGTTTGTTGTGATGCACATAGTCAAAGGCTTTAGCAAAGTCAATGAAACAGAAGTAGATGTTTTTCTGGTACTTACTAGTTTTCGCCATGATCCAAAGAATGTTGGAGATTTGATCTCTGGTTCCTCTGCTTCTTTGAAACCCAGTTTGTACATCTGGAAATTATCCTTGTATAGATTTAGTAAAAAAGATTTTATAATTCAGTATTGTTTTGAGGAAATTATATTCAGTCACTAATTGATGAACACTAAAACTGTAGTAAGGAAAAGATGAAGGACTTTAATAAAATAGAAAGAGAATATCACCTTACAACTGCTTAAAATGTGAAAGGGTTAGTTGCTCAGTTATGTCCAACTCTTTGCAACCCTATTGACTGAAGTTCATGAGGCTCCTTTGTTCATGGAATTCTCCAGGCAAGAATACTGGAGTGGTACAGCAAATTCCCACTGTCTATCTATTTTACGTATGGTAATGTAAGTTTCCATGTTACTCTCGCCATACATCCTATCCTCTCTAACACAATTCTATAAAGCAATTATCCTTCAATTAAAAAGGTAAATAAATTTTAAATTAAAAAAAAATAATACTGGGGTGAGTAGCCATTCCCTTCTTCAGGGTATTTTCCCAACCCAGGGACTGAATATTGGGTCTCCCACATTGCAGGCAGATTCGTTACTGTTTGAGCCACCAGTGAAGCCCCACAATTGCTTAAGTAAGCTTTTTGTTTGTTTTGCATATGTAAGTCAAAGTCATTTTGTTTACTATATAACTAATAAACCTCTGGTTAACATATATTTTAAGAATAATTTATAGTTTCCTATTAAAAATTCAGCAATGGGTAACATTTTTAAAATATCATTAGGCTGGACACATGAACAATTGTGGAGTAAAGAAATATTGCCTCTAGGATTTTCCATTTCCTTTTACATCTTTTCTGTGCCATTTAATCCAGAGCTTACTGATTGGGCAGAACAGACAGTTATCTGCCTAAGGTGATCATATATAAAGTTTTCTGAAACATCAAGGGAATAGATTGAAATACAGTTTTTATAATTAATTTTTTGTTTAGCTAGCAACAGAGAAAATTGAAAATGCTTCAGCTGCAATAAATGCATACACATTTACCCACACAATAAAGGGAATAATCTGGTATTACAGTTTGAAATGTTTTAGTAACTTTTTCATGATATTTCCTATGAATCAACCATGAGTTAATTATTGAATTTATTTCTCAATGCAAATTCTTTATTTTTAGATATTACATTCTTTCAATTCTTATTAGATAATATTGAATATATTCAGCATAATATTGAAAAACAATTAAAGACTATTTCAAAATAAACATTATTATTAGCCTGCCCGTGGTATCTACCTATAGGTTACCATATTATACACTTTTTATACCATTTGATCTGTATCTCTCCAGATACTTGGCTCTGGGCATTGCATGCAGAGGGATGAAATTGAGTATATTAATTAGCTTCAAACCATAAATAATTATTCAAGTTCGTAGTATTGGCTGAGCCTTTGCTTGGAGAGCTATTGTCATTGTCTGAACAAGATAGAAATTTATCTTAAAAAAATATCACTTATAATTAAGTTCCAGAGGCATTGGATGCTTTATAGGAGGAACAGGCTCAGTGGAACATAAGGAGAACATAATGATCATTCTCCATTAGAGGGTAATAAACAGATCACATGCTTCCAGAGATGCAACTCTGGCTCCCACGATTTTCTTTTAATTAGTATTTAATTGCTTAAACTGGTAATTTTCTCTCCTAAAAACATTAGTAGTTCTCAGTAATAGGCACCTTATTAAATAGTCCTTATAATTCTTATTTATTCCATACCTCTCTATTGTCAGAGATAAGCCAGTCTAATTCTTTCCACTCCTCCAGTTCCATGTGAGGAACAGTTTTAATAACTGCGTTCAAAAGATGTTGCATGTTTAGCTTCTCAGTGATGTCTGACTCTTTGTGACACTTTGGACTGTAGCCAACCTCCCTCCCCCACCAGGCTTCTCTGTCCATGGGATTTTTCAGGCGAGAATGCTGGAGTGCATTGCCATTTTCCTCCTGCAGGGGATCTTCCCAATCCAGGGATGGAAACTGCATCTTCTGTGTCTCCAACACTGAAAAAATTCTTTACCGACTGAGCCATCAGGGAAGCCCCTACAGGATATTAATAAACATCAGTTTCCCACAATGTAGAGACAGGATTCTCATTGTTTGCTAGGTGATACATGATGGAATTCTAGAATCCTTAGAATCTCCTTTGTAGGGCCATTCCTTCACTAATTGTTTTAGGTTCAGTTCCTGGAAACAGAGACTGGAACAAAGATTTGAGAACATATGATTTATCAAGGGTTTTCTGTTAGGAGAAAAGATTTACATGAAGAAAGAGGGATGACACAATGGAGACTTATGCAAGGTCTTTATATGCGAGTGAAATTGAAGGTCTTCACTTTGTCTCAAGTGAAGTCTAATCTGCATAAGTTGCAACACACAAAACTGATCCCATATTGAGGCAAAGGGAGTAGGAATTTGTCCCCTCTTTTAGTCAGTCCTTGGTTGTGGGTTTCTCTTTGATGGGCAAAACCTCTCAGATGGAGCAACTTCTATTTTGCCAAGGGCAGTTTTACAAAGAAGAGGGAATCGCTGAGCCAGTAGAAGTCACCTCTCACAACAGTCAGGAAATAGATGCACTGGCTTAGAAAAGTGGGCTGGTAACTGCTATAAAATATGAATTATGGCAAAAGTAAACTGTTAAGATTTGAAATTGATATATAATTTCATAATTTGCAACCTATATGGTAATTGATTTGAAAACTGAGATAAAACTACTTCAAGATGGTACTACATAGTAATTTCCCTATTTTTATAATCTATTTATTCCCTGTATTTTAATAGCAGTAAAATAATTAATAGCAGTAAAATTAACTCTAGTAAGTAGCTAAATCATTGGTTATATCAACACTTGAAATCATCCATGTTGGTTAGAAAACCAAATACGGTACATAATTTAAAAAAATTTAATGTTGATGCAAGAGGAGAATGTAGTATCATATTTGTATCATTTTTGTTATACATCTTATTTGAAAACGTCATTCTCTTATGTCTTAGGTTTATGCTAAGATAAGCCATGTATAAAACACAATATATAAATGAGATTACATTTCAATTCTTTGGAAAACCTTACAGAATAACTAATAAAGAAGCAGTGTAGAGGGTGGACTTTTATAAACTCATCAATCATACTGAGTTTTCTATAGGCAGAAGTCCCTACTAACAGCTTCTGTCAGTATCCTGATGGATTCTTCACTGGATTTTATTTGTAATGAAAGATTGACAAGATGCTCTATTGTGAATGAAGGTCCCCTTCACCACCAGATTTGTCAAGCCGGCACTCATTAAAAAATCACACCATTCATTGTTTCATTTGGAGGCTGTTTGCTGATTTGTGTTCCCAGAAGAGGATGAGCAATTTCTAACAATAAAAGAAAGCCCATGAAATGGTGATAAAAATGTACATTTTTATAACACTGTGCAGTTTTTCAACCACTGTCACATTTTTTCTCTCATTTGATTTTTGCAACTGCACTATGAATTTGGCAGGGCATACCATATCTGAATTTTTGGCTTATTGGATTTACAGTCTTTTCTTTATTGTTTTTGGTGAAAAACAGACATTCAAACATATCCACAGAAATATAGAAAGGAAGTGTTAAATCCAAAATCAGACTCTAGCCCATTTTCTGATTTCTCCAAGCCTTTTAAAATTTATAATGTTGGAATGTTTTCTCTCAATAGATAATGAAGCATTTTATAAATATGTTTGTAAAAATCCATATAATGTTATTTTTAATTTATGAATTAAATACATCAGTCACATAATCCAGGAGGTTTAATAACACTGACAAAGTTTAGTAGGCCCCATTGGATGCTTCCCTGTATTTGGAGAATGACAATATTACTAATCACTACCTTTTCAACTGTTAGCTGTGAAACATACTTGGCTGAGAATTTTGACATTGGAATAATGCTTAGCAGTGGCCCAAATTCAGGAAAAAAACTAAAAGAGTATGGCAGTACAGTTCAAAATACCTTTCCACCAGGAAACAGTTTAACACATTTGCTCTGTCCAATTTACTGCACAGAGCTATTGTGTCAGCTTCTTAATTCAAAAGATCACCCAAGTGCTGCTCCCTTCCCTTCTAACAAGGAGGCAGCAGGTGCAAAGATCAAGTTCCTTTCCTAATGTGCAAACATGGCATTCAGCAGGGTAAGCAGGGACTCAAATCAAACAATAGTTGTCAGGAGTGTGAACCCCACAGAATCACTACCAACCTCCTGCACTCCTCAGACACCACCTCTTCACCTTCAGTTTACTCTGCCTTACTGTTCAATTTAGTCTTTAGGAATGATTCCAAAAGTGGAGACTAAACAGCAAGTATACAGGAAAATAAAGAAAATGAGACAGATACATTTACTGCCCATTTAGAAATCTGTGTGCTCCTACAAGTCTTATATTTGGCAGTGTATATACAGCAAGGCAAAAAAAAGGGAAATTTTAAGGGGTTAACACTCGCTTCATTATGTGACAGCTGGTTTATATCTGAGGCTTTGTGCTCATGTCAGTCTCAGGTCCAGGTAATTTATAATAGCCTAAAGTTCCAATATAAAAAGCACATAGCTGCAGGGAGACATGTCAGCTTCTCTTACATAGCCTGTCATTTCCTTGGAAACATAATAATTAAGATGTCTGGTATAACTGCTTCTGCCAGAAATATTTTTAGATTTCAGCCGATTTCAAGAAACTCTAAATTCAAGGAGAGAATTATTAAATACTGCATGACAAACTAAAGAAAGTACTCTTACAGATTTGTTCTGTCAAAAGGAGCAGATACTTCATCTAAATCTCTCAGTAGTAAGTGGAGGAATACATAGACTTGAATTAAAAATAAAAAGATTGGCATTAGTTTGATTAGAGCAAAAGCAGATGAAATGGGAGAAAACTGTACTCTAATCAAAGCAGTCTTCAGTCTAAAACTGACACAATTTTACAGGTAAATTGACATTGCCCCCGATCCTCATATTAACTCAACTGCCTGTTCTGATTGCCTATCTTATTCATAAACAAACCACTCATTATAGCATGGGGCTACTACTGAGGATTCTATTCAGTATCAATTTGAATGGAACCATCAGAGGGCTTCCCTATTGGCTTAGATGGTAAAGAATTTGTCTGCAATGCCAGAGACCCAGGTTTGATCCCTGGGTTGGGAAGACCCCCTAGAGAAGGAAATGGCAACCCACTCCAGTATTCTTGCCTGGAGAACCCCACGGACGGAGGAGCCTGGTGGGCTACAGTCCACGGGATCGCAAAGAGTAGAACGCAACTAAGCAACACTGTCTTTCTTTCTTCGATCAGAGGAAGAAACCCATGACATTTGTAAGTTGGATTAATTTCCTGGATTGATAGACATGGTAAAACTATGTCTATTGCATTAAAATAATTTACCTTATAATATGTTTAACTTATGTTGGTTGGTTGGTAATTAAGTCATTTCTGACTCTTGTGATCCCATGAACTGTAGCCCTCCAGGCTCCTCTGTCCATAGAATTTTCCAGACAAGAATACTGGAGTGGGTTGCCATTTCTTTCTCTAGGGGATCTTCCACAGCTAGGAATCAAACCCGTGTCTCCTGCGCTGAAGGCTAATTCTTTACTGCTGAGCCACTGGGGAAGCCCATTTAACTTGTTAAAGTTAACTTAAGAGGAGTACAATTAGATAGTTAAAAGATTTAAATTCAATGGGTTAAAATAGTTAAAAGGGGGCTGAAAAGTTCCCTTTAACAGTAAAGTTTATTTTTCTAACTTCTTAGAGTTTCCTTAATAAACTATCTTATTATGAACTCAGATCAGGCCATAAATTCATTTCAATTACAATAAATGAGTCAATAGTTATATGATGAAGGCAAAGACTATATTATAATTTTATGATGAATATTATGAGAAATAGTAATTAAAGGCTCATTTAGATTCAACTAACATTAATTTAAAACTTGGACTGTTCCAGATAATGTGCCAGGTTACCACCCTCACATACATTATCTCATTTAATTTTCATGACTATCTACTAAATGATCCATTTTGTTCCCATTTTTAAGTGACAGGATCAAATCTCAGCATCATAGTTATGAAAAGGTAAATTTATCTCTATTGCACTTAGTTACTCTTTTCTGTTTGAATTAGATTTCTTTAAGATTTTTATTATCTACTTCTTTTTATGAAAGACACTAACCATAGCATGTAAATTTGTAATTCTACAACATATCTACCATAACTCATTGCACTAAAAGTTTTGAGAATGAAAATAATTTATCTTAAAAAGCTATTTAAGCTATAAAGACAATAATTAAAGTGTTACTCACTCAGTCACATCCGACTCTTTGAGACCCCATGGACTGTAGCCAGCCAGGCTCCTCAGACCATGGAACTCTCCAGGCAAGAATACTGCAGTGGGTAGCCATTCCTTTCTCCAAGGGATCTTGGAGATTAAATCCAGATCTCCTGCATTGTAAGCAGAATCTTTACCATCTGAGCCACCAGGAAAGCCCTAGGCTAAATAGACTCCTATCCAAAATATGACATAGAGGCTTATATAGATTTTGTTAATGCAAATAAAAGTAGAACCTTAATGATGTAATGTTAATTTTCCTTATCTTGTTCTATTTTTCTTCATTGCATTGATCATCTAACTCTATCTGTGTCTCCATATCTATTTATTTTGTACATTTCCATGTGTATGTATCAATTCTGCTATCTATTATCTATTTATATTTGCTGCTCTCTAAATCCCAATAAAAAGTGAGCAGCACCTTGAAGGCAGAGAATTTGTTTGATTTGTTGATATTTTCTTTCATCTGAGTTATAGTAAGTTCTGTAAGTATTTTCTGGATGAAGAAATGATGTACTTATTGACTGTATTATAGAAATGTCTGATTTACAGGTGAACTGGATTGAATAGTGTCCTCCCCAAATTTATGTCCATCCAAAACCTCAGAATGTGACCATATTTGGAATTAAAGACTTCATAGCTATAATTAGTTAAGGACCTGGAGATAAGAGCCTCCTGGATTTAGAGTGGCTTAAATCCAACGACTGATATCCTTATAAGAGGAAAGAACACAAACATGAAGAAGGCAATGTGAAGATGTAGGCAGACTGGAGTTACGCTGCCACAAACAAAGGAATGGCTGCAGTTTGTGGAAGAGGCTGGAAGAGGCAAGGAAGAATTCTTCCTTACAGCCTTCAGAGGGAGCATGGCCCTGCTGACACTTTGATTTCAGTCTTCTAGCTTCGATGGAGTGAAAAAATTCTGTGTTTGAAGACAACCAGTTTGTAACACTTTGCCAGGGGCACCCCTAGACAGGTAAAACAGGAAAACAATTTTTTAAAATATATATATATAGTTGACCAACTTTGGCTGCAAGGGAAATTTGCCAGAGTCTGCTCTTCACAAAGAATTGAGCATAAGGGATGCAGAGGTGAATAGGATTAAGCGGTTCCTGAGGAATTTGTAGTTTTATAGAGGAGATAGAAAAACACATAGACAACTGCAAATCACAAAAATAAGCAAAGTTGCCTAACAACAGGGTACAATGAGGTTAGGGGATATGAGAAAATCAATATTTTATTAGTTGTAAGAATCTGAAAAAAATGTTGACCTCACTTATTAGGTATTCTGGGTGCTCCTATCTTAAAATTAGACAGTATGGCAATATGTCTACCATGAGTACACGTGTGTGTGTGTGTGTGTGTGTGTGTGTGTGTGTGAGTATACATATATACGCTGCAAGACTATTGCACTTGTCATGCGTCTGTTATATTCATATTCATGTGTGCACATGTATACATTTACAGCCATGCATGTGTAATAAATACACATTTGCATAGAGACAAATTACTAGAATGCCTAGCCTAAAGTAGAGATTGAAAGCAGAGAGTTGTGTCATTGTCCTGGATTACTTTTTAACTGTCTTTTTTAAATTATGCTGTGCTTGAATGAACTATTTGCTTCCAGGTCCCTGACCATTTAAGAACTGATTTAATTATGATTACTTTTTTTAAATAGTATTTTTATTGTACAATGTAAACTTGCTTTATATTTTTAAAACTTGAAATAATTGACAAAACCCAAATATTGCTGACATGTGTACCAGAAAGCGTTTTGTCCCTCTATATCTAACTTGCAATGATTAGTCCTAAATTTATGGCATAAGCACACAACAATCCTCTTATTCACTATTTTTATTTTCTAGGTTTTAGTGAATAAATCTGTGAGGGAACCAAACACTTTTGTCCATGTTCTGTTCTTCAGTCTTGGTAGGTTTCTGGAACTAGAGGGTGCATTCTTGACTTTGACCTCCAGCAAGGAGGTTCTCACATTCTGTCTTAAGTGCTGCCCTAGAGCATATTCTCTAAACCTCCTGTCCTTACTGGTGTTTTGCCTCTCCTTACCAAATGCAGTAAATTTTTACTCTTTGGACGTGGGTCTTACGGTTTTATATGCCTTCTTTCACCAAATATATAGCATCTCCTTGCACAGAGTACTTGCTCAATATGGATAGGTAAAAGCAAGTAGCTTATTCGACAGGGCTGAATTCCTCAGGTATTATCGTCAGGAATTATTCTTTCATTGAAGATTATTTCAAAAGTACACTTGACATGAGAAGCACTAATGAGGATAAAGACATTAAATAATTAATTGAAATCAGGTTGCCTGCTTTCTTAGTCTTGAGAATGTAATTCTGATGAGAATCTTTTTTTTTTTTCCTGGCCCAATTTATAACATTTTTTCCATCTGGAGAAAGAGTATGTGCCTCTTACATCATATATCAGATCACCAATATAGTAGTTGGGATGGTGGTCTATCAGTATGTCCAAACTGAAGTTATTTTTTAATCAATACTTCTAATGTTAACATTGATGCATACTTGTTCTACTCAGAAAAAGAAAACTGCATTGACAACAAACTAGACCATTTTTAAAATTTTTAAAATCTAAACTAAACATTGAAAACAAAGACATTAACAGAAAAAATATGAATGTTCTTTTACTCACTAAAAATGATCTTTTGCCTAAGCTGGCAAACATCACTCAGCAATATTAAATAATATTTGTATCTGACACTATGATATTCACACTGCAGATTATCCATAATAAATTACTCTCCTGATAACCACTATATTCTAATTGAGCTCATCTTCCCATCAATTGGTATATTAGAAGACAAATTTATTAATTTTAACTATCAGTTCAGTTCAGTTCAGTCGTTCAGTCATGTCCGATTCTTTGCGACCCCATGAATCACAGCACACCAGGCCTCCCTGTCCATCATCAACTCCCGGAGTTCACTCAGACTCACGTCCATTGAGTCAGTGATGCCATCCAGCCATCTCATCCTCTCTCGTCCCCTTCTCCTCCTGCCCTCAATCCCTCCCAGCATCAGAGTCTTTTCCAATGAGTCAACTCTTAGCATGAGGTGGCCAAAGTACTGGAGCTTCAGCTTCAGCATCATTCCCTCCAAAGAAATCCCAGGACTGATCTCCTTCAGAATGGACTGGTTGGATCTCCTTGCTGTCCAAGGGACTCTCAAGAGTCTTCTCCAACACCACAGTTCAAAAGCATCAATTCTTCGATGTTCAGCCTTCTTCACAGTCCAACTCTCACATCCATACGTGACCACAGGAAAAACCACAGCCTTGACTAGACGGACCTTAGTCGGCAAAGTAGTTTCTCTGCTTTTGAATATACGATCTAGGTTGGTCATAACTTTTCTTCCAAGGAGTAAGCATCTTTTAATTTCATGGCTGCAATCACCATCTACAGCGATTTTGTAGCCCTCAAAAATAAAGTCTGACACTGTTTCCACTGTTTCCCCACCTAATTCCCATCTACATTTTAACTATAAAATGTTCTAAATATAATTAGGAAGCTAATTTCTTTCCTTAAATTTCAGGTATAGATAGGGATGATTGTTGAAGGGAGCTGTATTCTAGTTCTGAATAGGTTTATACTCATTTGATAAGCTTCTCTGAAATGTCTGTGAGAGGTAATAGTATTCTGCTGCCTAATTGAGATGTTTAAATCTGACTGATTCAGGGTTATTTCATGCAAATTTGCAATTTAAACAGTTCTATAGTGCTTCCCAGGTGGCTCAGTGGTAAAGAATCTGTCTGTAATTCAGAAGACCTGAGTTTGATCCTTGGGTCAGGAAGATCCCCTAGAGAAGCGAATGGCAACCCACTCCAGTATTCTTGCCTTGTAAATCCCCTGGACAGAAGAGCCTGGAGGCTACAGTACACAGGGTCGCAAAGAGTTGGACACTACTGAGCATGAGCCACCACCATAGTCCCTGAGTATTCCTTTTTTACCCCAATTGTCAGTATCCAGTTTGGAAGGTATTCTTGATGTCATTTATCTATAAAAACTTTGAGCTATGGATTAGTTTTATTCAGTTATATTTCCCTAGTCCCAACCAAGCAAGAAAATATAAAGATGAATAAATTTCATTTTGGAGAGCATAGGTGTGACTGTTCACCAAGATATCCTGTACCAAGCCTTGTAAGGATTCCAGCACTGGAGAAGAAATTATCCAGAAAAAAAGAGATGTTTCAGAATTCAGCTTTGCTGTGCAACCTACATCTGTCTACCTAGATCGATAATGATGGTATTGTATGCCACTAAGAAGGAACTGGCAACCCACTCAAGTATTCTTGCCTGTAGAATTCCAGGGACAGGGGACCCTGGCGGGTTGCTGTCTATGGGGTCGCACAAGTGAGACACGACTAAAGCGACGCAGCAGCAGCAGCAGCAGCAAAAAGTTAATTTATTTTGAGCGTTGATACTGCCATTTTCACAATCTCATTCTTTTTAGTCCCTGATGACCTTCTCTGGAACTGGAAACTCTTATTCTGCCCTTCCCTTCTGACTTTCACAAGCTGAGTAGATATGCTGACTGCTGCTGCTGCTGCTACTAAGTCGCTTCAGTCGAGTCGTGTCCGACTCTGTGCGACACTCTCTTCAAATAGATATCAAACATTGTCATTAAAATTCCATCAATGAAATAGTTTTCAAAATTACATTTGTTTTCCATGATTTGCCCATGGGGCTTTTCAATAAAAAGTAAGGATTCCCATTTTAAAAGACTGCAAAATTCTCACCAGCTTCAACTCCCTGATGACTTTAATCTAAATAAAGGTCATTGCAATCTTATTACAATAAAGTTGTTAGGAAAGACCAAGAGAAAACAAAATTGACAGTAGATTCTCTGGTTATAAATATATTCATAAAACCTTATTACTTCAATTGAAAACCCAGGTTATTACTATTTCAGCTGTGCCAGTTAAAATAGAAATCTGAATTGGTTTAGATCTATCTTCATATTTCTAACTATTTGGCAAGATAGGAGCTCTGTAGCATTTCCAGCATTGGCCAAATAGCAATAACAACAGTAAAATAAATATATATTTCTGAAAAGCTAGGCTATGGTTATATCTACTAAGAAATTTCCAGGAAATTTCATTAGGACTAAATATCCCTTCTAATAATTCTATTCCTTAGAAAGAGCCTTATTTTGAAATTGCTTTACAAATGGTTGCAAAGAAGAGTATGGTTTAGTAATTGATATGCTTTAAGGATAAGAAAATGACTTCTGAAATAAAATTAATTAACATAATTTTATTAGAAGAAAAACAAGTAGCCACCCTTCCATCTTTACCTTAGATGCCTATGAAATTTTAGAGCTACATTTATAGTTTATAGAAGGTTAACCAGTTCTATCAATATGATTTGGTTACAAATTTCAAAGATTCTTGGTATGGTTAAAACAGCATACTGTAGGATTGGTTCTAACTTTTGGAACTCATGCAGAAATGTGTTGAGAAAATAAAGTCTTGTGATAAGTTCTGTAGTCATTAACAAATAATGTGCTCTTCATTATGTTTCCCACACACTTGTGTTAATTAGTGCTTTAAAATTCTATTTGTATATTAACCATAATTAGTTATTCATCTTTATGATATACTGACGATCCGTGACATTAATGTACTTTACGATTATATTGAGGTTTTTGTTGCTGTCTCGTTAGCTGTATTTGAAGTAGCGTCGGACACGACTAAGGGACTTCACTTTCACTTTTCACTTTCATGAACTGGAGAAGGAAATGGCAACCCACTCCAGTATTCTTGCCTGGAGAATCCCAGGGACCGGGGGAGCCTGATTGGCTGCCATCTATGGGGTCGCACAGAGTTGGACGCGACTGAAGCGACATAGCGGCAGCAGCAGCGTATCAAACTACTATCTTGATATGTATTCATTTATAAGCAATACTTAAGAGTCGAATGTTAACCACATTTTATGCCTTTTTCAAAAAAGAAAATAAAGTTGCTTTACTTTCAGTTATAAATGTTGAATCTGAATTTTTTCTCCCTGACATTTCTCACATCTGGACTTTGTTGTGAATGATTCACTTTACAGGAAACACATTGAAAAAGCAAGTTGAATGGCGACTGGCAAATTTTTCATTCACTTCTTTAAAAAAATAAAATCAAGTAATGGAATAACTATCAAGTGTCTGAAACATTTTCCTTTAAGCACTAAATTTAACATTCACTTTAACATGGGCATTTTTTTTCTAAAATTGATTGCAGTATTCTATGCCTTTATGGAAAGAATTTCCTAGTGGAAATTATTTTTAATGCTTAAGGATATGATGATGAATGTTATTGCATTCTTTTAAATATGAAATATTTAAAATTACTGAAGTGCATAAAATTATCTACTTCTACACTTAAAGGCCCTCAGTTCACTTCATTCAGTTCAGTCACTCAGTCGTATTCGACTGTTTGCCACCCCATGAATTGCAGCACGCCAGGCCTCCCTGTCCGTCACCAACTCCCAGAGTTCACTCAAACTCATGTCCATTGAGTCAGTGATGCTATCCAGTCATTTTATCCTCTGTTGTCCCCTTCTTCTCCCGCCCCCAATCCCTCCCTGCATCAGAGTCTTTTCCAATGAGTCACTCTTTGCATGAGGTGGCCAAAGTACTGGAGTTTCAGCTTTAGCATCATTCCTTCCAAAGAAATCCCGGGCTGATCTCCTTCAGAATGGACTGGTTGGATCTCCTTGCAGTCCAAGGGACTCTCAAAAGTCTTCTCCAACACCGCAATTCAAAAGCATCAATTCTTCGGTGCTCAGCTTTCTTCACAGTCCAACTCTCACATCTATACATGACCACTGGAAAAATGATAGCCTTGACTAGATGGACCTTTGTTTGCAAAGTAATGTCTCTGCTTTTCAATATGCTATCTAGATTGGTCATAACTTCCCTTCCAAGGAGTAAGCATCTTTTAATTTCATGGCTGCAATCACCATCTGCAATGATTTTGGAGCCTCCCAAAATAAAGTCTGACACTGTTTCCCCTGTTTCCCCATCTGTTTCCCATGAAGTGATGGGACCAGATGCCATGATCTTCGTTTTCTGAATGTTGAGCTTTAAGCCAACTTTATAATTTGGAACTTTTGTACTAGTTTTTCAAAATCTCTGGCATGTTGTTCAATGAAACGATACCAAACTAACTTTCTTTTGTAATTGAGAATTAGTATCTAGCAATCATTAATGCTACATAAGCTTTGCTTCAGAAAAGTTGGGTTTGAGTACAGGATATATCATGGAACTTGGTTAAATTCATAACCTAATGATGCCTCAGTTGTGACAATAAGATCTAACCTAGAGTATCATGCTGTGATGTTTAATTAAAATAGAGCATGTGGAGCTGCTTGAGTACTAATATACAGTCAGTAAATGCCATCTCTTGCTATTATTATGACTCTAAGAACAATGCCTATTAGATTGGGCATTTGAGCTAAAATCTGAGAGTTGAGAAGTCAGTTATGCAAAGACTATAGTAAAAAAACTTTTCAAGCAAGGTTCCAGCAGAGACGTCCACAAAGTAACAAGAGTATTTTTGAGTAACAGAGATGAAGTCAGGATGCTTTTAGTAAAAATATGAGATAAGGTTGGAGATGTAAGGACATTTCACAAAGTGCCTGTAGAACATGACAGAAAGCCTGAATTATTTCTTAGGGTGGCAAGAAGTCATTGTGTGAGTTTCAGTAGTCAAGGTTTGATTTCTGTTTAAAAATAATATTCTTAATGCTTTTATGTAGGAAACACTATGTGGATAAAAGTAGGGAGACAACAAGAGGTGTAGTGTAGATAAAAAAATAATAACTGTGTTTAGATTATGGTAATTTTCATAGAGATTGAAAAAAAATAGCATGTTTTTCTCATGTTTTATTTTTGGATTCCATAAACTTTGATCTATGATACTCTAAGGGAATTACTGGTTTGCTTATATTTTTTCAAGGCTGAATGTTCTAAAAAAAAACAATTTCATGTGCTGCTGTTATCCTGTACAAGTCAGCATCTTATCCTTCACAAATCACAAACACCTCCTTGGGTTTGTTATGGGTTGAATCGTGCACACAGTGACCAGATTCATTGATTAAAGAGTTAATCAAAATGTGACCTTATTTTGAAGTAGGTGTTGCAGATGGAATAAGTCAAGTTTAAATGAGATCATTCTGGAGTAGGATGGGCCCCTGATCTAATGATGACTGGTGTCCTTATTAAAAAAAAAAAAAACAAGGCAAACAAAAAATGCCATGAGAAGATATGCCTATGTGAACACAGGGAGACCACCTGGTGCAGACTGGCATTATGTGACCACAATTAAAGAATTACAAGAAACTACCAGAGAGGCTCAAAGCAGCTGGTTTGCTAGAGTTTAGAAGGAACATAGCCCTGCTATACCTTGATTTCAGACTTCTAGCCTCTAGAACTACGATACAAGACACTTGTTATTCTAAACTGCCCAATTTGTAGTACTTTGTTACAGTGAAAATGAAATTTGCTCAGTTGTGTCGGACTCTTTGTGACCTGGTGGACTATACAGTCCATGGAATTCTCCAGGCCGGAATACTGAAGTGGGTAGCCTTTCCCTTCTCCAGTGGATCTTCCCAACCCAGGGGTTGATCTGGGGTCTCCTACATTGCAGGTGGATTGTTTACCAACTGAGCTATCAGGGAAGCAAACTATTACAGAATTATGCAATAGTACTATCATAATAAGAGGCTTTCCAGGTAGTGCAGTGGTAAAGAATCTGACTCAGTGCTGGAGACACTAGAGATGCAGGTTCAATCCCTGGGTCAGGAAGAGCCCCTGACATAGGAAATGACAACCCACTCCAGTATTCTTGCCTGAAAAATTCCATGGACAGAAGAAACTGGTTGGATACAGCCCATGGAGTAGCAAGGAGTTAGACATAACTGAGCATGCATGCACATACATCATCTGAAGAAATTAAGATCAAGAGGTTTTATAATTAATCCAAGATCAGATAGCATTAAATATTAGAGCTAAAGTTTCAGCCAACAATCTGACTCTAGAGAGTGAACTCTTAACAATGATGCAAAACTGCCTGATATATGACATTAAGATACCCCTTCAGTGTGAATGAGCTTTCTGTAGCATGTATTTTTTATCTGCTGCAGAGAAATTTAAGATTCTTCTTGTAACAGTGAAAGTATTTCTCAGAAACTTATATTTGAATCAATTAACTTAGCTTTAAATGTACAAGTAAGAGTTCTTTAGTTGGAATTTATAATAACCTCTATACTTATGATAATTTTCACATTTTATAGAAAGCATATGATAAGTAAGTTCTGCTTAGAAGAGTATTTTAGGGGATTATTATCAATTAAATATTAGATACTCTTAATAAATTGGGTATTTAGCTACTCTAAATCAGTCTTTCAAAAAAATCTTTGGCAAAACTATGAAACTTAGAAGAAAGCTATTGTTTAGCTTTTTGTCTCCTAACAATTGTTTAAATGTACTTTAATATGACATAGAGTCATGTGATGTACCAAGTTGATGTAGTTTGTAACCCATTTTATTCATATTCTTTTATTTTTATGATTATTATAAGTTCTAACATAAAGTACATATCTTTAATGAATATTGCTTGTAAGTGGGAGGATCTGAACTTAATTTAAAAGTTTAAATTGCAGTGGCCTTGTGCAAAATGTACTTGTTTGCAAGGCTGTTTCTTATCTTCTCATACTGTGTTTCTGTGCTATAAACCTTAAAGTCCATGTTATATAAATTAAATGTTGAATTGCATTTTACAATTACTGAACTTTTAAAGTACTTTTATCCAAATAATTCAAAAATTATTTTGCTTACTACTAATTTAATCAGAGAAAAATATTCTTTTATTGATAAAAATATTCATGCATAAAGTAAGTAAGGCAGAGGTCATTAAGTTACCAGGATCCTTAGTGGCTCAGATAGTAAAAAATCTGCCTGTCATGCAGGAGTCCCTGGTTCAATTCCTGGATCAGGATGATCACCTGGAGAAGGGACAAGTTATCTACTCCCACCACCTGACACTGTAGAGGAAGTCTGTGACACTCAACAAAATGAAATTCTTGGCTAAATTCCCAGAATGAATAGCAGCACAGCTTAGAATAATGGCATACTGGTTTCTTAACTTTTAGATTTTGCACTTTCTAATATATTATTCTGCCTGTCATAACTTTCCTATATTAAGAGTTGATTTTCAAAAATCATCGTGTTCCATATCCTGTCTTCTTGTTCCACGTACCCCTTACTATTTGAAGATGTTCCAATGGTCAATCAGCATTGCTATTTAAAATGACTAATTTTTTTTAAACATTGTTCTCCCATCTACACTGTAATTTTATAGTTTTGTTTATCTTTAGAAATTGTTTTTCTCAAATGATAAATTTACTATTAAATAGGAAAAGTGATGGACAGGGAGGACTGGCGTGCTGCGATTCATGGGGTTGCAAAGAGTCAGACATGACTGAGCGACTGAACTGAACTGAACTGAGGAAAAGAAATCACCTTTCTTTTATTCCCATCTCTATATTGATTGCCCTCAAGATATGCTCCTTAATTAGTCAAATGGTTGCACCTAATTAGCTGAGCTCTAATTTTGATCTGTCTGTTCACTATCTTCTTCTTGACTGAGACAAGCCCTTGGGATATGAAAACTTGTCATCAGAGTTTCTGATGGTGAAGGGTTACAGTTCACATAATTGCTGAACATTTTATTTGTCATTCAGTCTTTTCCTTGCCTCTTGCAAGGAAAGTACTATTTGTCACAAAAATATATTTGTCTTTCTTAACCTTTCTGAACCAAGCCTGCTCATGATTGCCCAAGCTAGATCAGTTACAGGTGAATGGTTTCTATGTTAAGGTGAAAACAGATATTGTCATTTTAACCACTCCATACTAACTGTATTGTTTTAGGGAATAAGGGACAAAGGAGGGACTGAGGACAAAGAAGGGATCTGAGCACAAACCTTTTTGCCACTTACTTTTTAAAAATATGATTTCAGTGTTAATGTAAAGTATCCATAAAGAAGGTTGGAATATCATGTTGGTTTAGCTGAATCTGGAAGGTTGGCATAAATAGAGTGATGGTGCCACCTCAGTTTCAATCAAACTGTCCATATGCTGGTCATATTTCTCATTAATGCTTTGAGAGGTGTGATCACTTTAGGCATAGTATCTCTCAGCAGCACCATTATTCTTCACTCTTATCAGGCTATATAAAGTCATAAGGAGAAGTAGACCAATTGAACTTTCTTGTATGTATCTATAAAACAAATGCCATCCAAATGTGAGTAGTAACACTGAAAATGCAATTTGTGTTTAAAAAATTATATTTTTTGTAAATACTTGCTTTTTTCCTTTATTGCTATTCATATGTTTGAGTGGGCACCATATCTTTTTTTTTTTTAATGACATAGCTAGAATTATCTAAAGAGACAGAGACAACATATCTGAGTAAATATCCCTTAAACAATATAATTCTTCTGTAGAATAATGCATTTTACTAAGAAACACATAAAGTCATAGAGATTATTTTAACAGTTGACAGAAATTATACTCATTAATACATGCCATTGTGAAACTTGGGGAAAATAATCTTTGCAAACCACATTACCTTTAGAGCACAGAATGCTCATTACAGAAAAATAGTTGTTTGATCTCTCTTCATATTTTATGCTGCCAAGCACTTAACACAAGTATTTTTTGCAATTTTAGGGCATGCCTCCTCTTGGGTTTAAGAAAAATAATGATTTTGTAGTAAAGAATTGAACACCTAATAAGCATTCAGAAAACTCTTACCGGTTGATCAGCTGACCTGTCTTTATGAGTGCTATTCTTCCATTCATTCAGTTCAGTTCAGTCGCTCAGTTGTGTCCGACTCTTTCGGACCCCATGAATCCACAGCACACAAGGCCTCCCTGTCCATCACCAATTCCTGGAGTTCACTCAGACTCACGTCCATCGAGTCAGTGATGCCATTCAGCCATCTCATCCTCGGTCGTCCCCATCTCCTCCTGCCCCCAATCCCTCCCAGCATCAGAGTCTTTTCCAATGAGTCAACTCTTTGCATGAGGTGGCCAAAGTACTGGAGCTTCAGCTTTAGCATCATTCCTTCCAAAGAAATCCCAGGGCTGATCTCCTTCAGAATAGACTGGTTGGATCTCCTTGCAGTCCAAGGGACTCTCAAGAGTCTTCTCCAATACCACAGTTCAAAAGCAATGCATTTGATAACCACTTTCCTAGTAAAGGAAAACAGTAAAAACTGTTTTCATCATTTAAAGCATTAGCTAATCATGTGATGGATTAAAATTAAGCCCCACTACCACCACCTTAATCACTAAAGCAGAGTCGAATAAGATTTTCAATGAGCACATTAGGATTTATACCTCAAAATCACCAAATTTTTTGCTGCCATATTCTCTCTTCAACTGCTAAAATTCACAAGGTTTAGGAGATGAGATTTAAACTAATTGAAGGTTTATTCTTCTGTTTACCCTACATACTTCCTATTCAAGACTCAGTAATTCATTATATTCAAAAATTAATTAGGAAATATAGATAAGGAACATAAAATGGGGGAAAAAATCACCCTAAATCTAACCACACAAGGTACCCATCATTTTGTATAAACTCTTTCAGGTTTTTCCCCGTGATTTTGTATTGATATACTATTGGCATCACAACACACTCTGTTGTATAGTCTGTATTTGTTACTAAATATTTTTATTAATCTTTTTCTATCAAGAAGCTTGTAATTACATTTTCATTTCACAGGGTTGTATAATAGCCTTAATATTCCATAATTCTGATAAGCAGACACGTATTCTGGACCTTAAGTTATTTTCAAATTTATAAAAGTATTTACAAATAACCATTTTATTGGTTTTAACCAGATATTAAAAATTATTTACATGAAATTTTATCTTTAGCATATACATATTTTATATTTGTATATTGTTCTAGCTTTTCTTTCATTTTCTTTAATTACTGACACTTGACCTGGCTCTTGAGAAACGTATATGAAGGTTAGGAAGCAACAGTTAGAACTGGACATGAAACAACAGACTGGTTCCAAATAGGAAAAGGAATACTTCAAGGCTGTATATTGTCACCCTGCTTATTTAACTTATATGCAGAGTACATAATGAGAAACACTGAGCTGGATGAAGCACAAGCTGGAATCAAGATTGCTGGGAGAAATATCAATAACCTCAGATATGCAGATGGACACCACCCTTATGGCAGAAAGTGAAGAGGAACTAAACAGCCTCTTGATGAAAGTGAAAGAGGAGAGTGAAAAAGTTGGCTTAAAACTCAACATTCAGAAAACGAAGATCATGGCATTCGGTCCCATCTCTTCACGGGAAATAGATGGGGAGATAGTGGAAACAGTGTCAGACTTTATTTGTTTGGGCTCCAAAATCCCTGCAGATGGTGATGGTAGCCATGAAATTAAAAGATGCTTATTCCTTGGAAGGAACGTTGTGACCAACCTAGATAGCATATTCAAAAGCAGAGACATTACTTTGCCAACAAAGGTCTACCTAGTCAAAGCTATGGTTTTTCCAGCAGGCATGTATGGATGTGAGAGTTGGACTGTGAAGAAAGCTGAGCACCGAAGAATTGATGCTTTTGAACTGTGGTGTTGGAGAAGACTCTTGAGAGTCCTTTGGACTGCAAGGAGATCAAACCAGTCCATTCTAAAGGAGATCAGTCCTGGGTGTTCTTTGGAAGGACTGATGCTGAAGCTGAAACTCCAGTACTTTGGCCACCTCATGCGAAGAGTTGACACATTGGATAAGACTCTGATGCTGGAAGGGATTGAGGGCAGGAGGAGAAGGGGTCGACAGAGGATGAGATGGCTGGATGGCATCACTGACTCTATGGATGTGAGTTTGAGTGAACTCCGGGAGTTAGTGATGGACAGGGGGCCTGGCGTGCTGCAGTTCATGGGGTCGCAAAGAGTCGAACATGAATGAGCCACTGAACTGAACTGAACTGAACTGATTGACATCTTATTATTTATATATTTTAATGTACAGTCTCCAAAATAACAAATCTGAATAATCCATTTATCTGTTAGTCATTTTTAGAACAATGGGGTTACAGGAAAATACTTTATGTATTTTGTGTTTTCTTCTTATTTTATCACAATGGAAATTAAAATAGATGTGTAAATAAGTGTCTAAGTTGAATAAAGTTAGTGACACTCCTGTTTCATCAAGGGCATTTAGAAGGTGAAACTGGCATTTTTATTTCAAGAGCATAGTTTGGTGCCACTGTCAGGACTTTACCCACCATTGCCCTTGGACCATCACTAAAAATGTTAGCATAGTGAAAAAAGGCAAATCATGCCTTGAAATTATTATGAAATAATTTTCACTTTGGATCTTCCCCCCCAACACTGAGTCATCTATCAGTTAGCAACGCACTTTTGTCTACCACTGACCTAATGAGACTAATTTCGTAATGTTGCCCTTGTAGTCTTGGAAGCATTCTCTCAACAAGTACTTATTGAGCACATTTCTAGTCTGTGAGTGAGTGAGTGAGTGAGTGAAAGTCTCTTGTTTGTGTCTGATTACGACTCCATGATCTGTAGCCCATCAGGCTCCTCTGTCCATGGAGTTCTCCAGGCAAGAATACTGGAGTGGGTTGCCATTCCCTTCTCCAGGGGATCTTGCTGATTCAGGAATTGAACCAAAGTGTCCTGAATTGCAGGCGAACTCTTTACCGTCTGAGCCACCAGGGAAGTCTTTCTAGTCTATGGAGACGCATTAATGAATAAAATTGTGAGTCAGACTCATTGATGTCTTTTAAAGTATATGAATAGTCATCAGATGTGAAAATATTGAAGAAATGTTGAATAGAAACTGATTGTTGCATAATATTGTAAGATACTAGAAGATGTGATTTACCACACATGGATTTCTATGGATATTTCAATTTTAAGTGAGGCTTAAAGAAAAAACTTTGTATTTGGTGTATTACTGATACATTTTTTTTTATTTTTTTTTCTTTATGAGTATTAACATTTTATTTTATTTATTTATTTTTTTTAAATTTTAAAATCTTTAATTCTTACATGCATTCCCAAACATGAAAAATAGGTGAATGATTATCTCTAGTGAAAACTCTCTTTAAATAGACCTTTCAACTTTTGAGCTTACCTTGAAAGTTGCTTACTAAATTACCTATTTAGAAATATATGATAATATATATTGTGCTGCCTATGTTTTGGAGAGCTAATATCAGTGACACTTTGTCAGCTAATATAAAACAAACAAAATGGCTTTGATCTGGTGTTATCAAAAATTTCAGGAAATGAAACTTAATCAGTAGATTGCAATGTATTCTCACTAGTTCCTGTCTATGTGTGTGCTCAGTCACTTCAATCATGTCTGATTTTTTGCAACCCTATGAAATGTAGCTGCTCAGGCTCCTCTGTCCTTGGGATTCTTCAGGCAAGAATACTGGAGGGGGTTGTCATACTCTCCTCCAGGGGAATCTTCCTAAATCAGGAATTGATCCCGTGTCTCCTGCCTCTTCTACAGTCCCAGGCAGCTCTTTATCCACTGAGCTACCTGGGAAGCCCTATAACTTCCTAGTATGTAATTTCTCAATATGCCTATAAAACACCTGTTTGGCAGGGAAAACAGAGCACAGATGAAAATTAACAATTAAATGAATGAAAATAAAGACTCAAAACCTACCAATTTCTAAAATCTTTGAAGATTTATCAATAGGTGAAAAACAGTTGGAGACATCTCAAGGAAGGTCACTGGTGCCTTGTAGATGTTACACTATGTTTATCAGGTAAGTATGGTTTGCCTGGTAGGAGATAAGAAGGCTCTAGCCTTTCCAGCAGATTACTGCTTACAGGCTTACAGATGCTTTATTTTACCAGGTATAAAACTTGGGAAACTAGAAATAAATTGTACTTTCCACCCTTATCAGTTCATACCTTTTCATAAACTTTCTGAGACTTCTTTAATCATATTCAGTCTGTCAGGATGCTGAGTAGAGGCTGTGGGCCATGGTTTTATTTTAGGAGTTATAGAGTTATAGTTCCAACACCTAAGATTTATAGGCAAAAACAAAATCCAGAGGAGCCAAGAGCAATATATTTTCAAATTAAGATATCTAAATGGCAGGCCTTACTGAAGTATAGCACCCAAGTCTAGGGAGAGTTGTCCTGTATAAAGGTACTGAAGATGTCAGGCTTTTTGTTAAGAGATGTATTTATCCTTCTCAGGCTGTAGACTGGAGAGTAGGAAGCTTCAAGCTTCCAGATGAATAGTGGCAATAGCAAAGGAATAGTCCCAGATTTTCTTCCTTGGCAAACATTAGGTCTATTTGGACATATATTTTATAAGATAAGTAATCAGCAAAAGGATATTAAAAATATAAAATGTGAAATATATTTTGAAAAAAGAAGAGAAAAGTAATTATTATAGAATAGTAGGAAAGCTTCCCACAATTAATCAAATGAAGGAAAAATATTTAGAGAGATTAATATTCTTTAAAAAGTACAGGAAAACATCAACTCAATGAAATGAAAGGGAGAGATCATAAAGCAACATCTAGAAGAATGATAGCAGACCAAGGATTCATAACATCATATTGAGGTATAAACACTTTTAAATGAAAACAGATAAATTAAAATGTACTTGAAAGTGGAATAATAAATTCATAATTCATTCACTTAGGAAGCTAGAAAGAATGCATTAAGGAAAACTGCAACAATTATTGTCAGGACATTTTGAGAAAGTCTCCTAGAATGTCAAGTATAAGGCCAGTAATCCAACCTTTCCAAGAATAGATGGTTGGCATTGAGGAGAAAGGAGAAAAAAATGAGTATTAACCCACTTGTGTGAAGGAAACAATAAAATTTAGAAGGCAAATTCCTGATCTGACAAAATTCCTGGCTAGCTGTTCTCAAAGTTCTTATTAATTCTAGAAGAATTAGTAAAAAGACAACCATTCATTATATTTTGAATTGCAATGATAAAGGAAAACTAATCAACATATACTCTACAAAAATGACTAAGTTCCTTAAAAAACAAAACAGAAAAATCATGTCATATTATATTCAGACGTTATCTTTGAAAAGCTAAATGCCAGGAAAATGTTGATAAATGTTTGGTGCTACTGCTGCTAAGTCGCTTCAGTTGTGTCCGACTCTGCGCAGCCCCATAGATGGCAGCCCACCAGGCTCCCTCGTCGCTGGGATTCTCCAGGCAAGAACACTGGAGTGGGTTGCCATTTCCTTCTCTAATGCTTGAAAGTGAAAAGTGAAAGTGAAGTTGCTCAGTCGTGTCCGACTCTTAGTGACCCCATTGTCTGCAGCCCACCAGGCCTCTCCGTCCAAGAGACTTTCCAGGCAACAGTACTGGAGTGGGTTGCCATTAGAAATTTTAAAATGATACTGGCATTGAAACATGTATACTATCATGTAAGAAATGAATCGCCAGTCTATGTTCGATACAGGATACAGGATGCTTGGGGCTGGTGCACCGGGATGATCCAGAGAGATGATATGGGGTGGGAGGTGGGAGGGGGGATCAGGATTGGGAACTTAGGTACACGCGTGGTGGATTCATGTCAATGTATGGCAAAACCAATACAGTATTGTAAAGTAAAATAAAGTAAACATAAAAATTAAAAAAAATAAAATGATACTATGTTAATTTGTCACACAGTAATTCTGATTTCAGATATATATTGGGTATAGAAAATGATCTCAACTTCCTTCATCATCAGTCACAGAGGAAGAAAGACCAAATTGTCAATATAATATTTGTGCTGAAAATATTGTTGCCTGGTCCAAGAACTTGACCTTTTTGGTTGCTATGGCAAATACATTTTGATTTTCTAGATGGATACCTCAGAATTTGTAATTCTGACGATATTCAAATTTCAGATTATTTTACTATCCTTGTTCAGTTGGATTCTATTCTTCCCAAACAAAATTTTGTTTGCATATTGGCTGCCAAAATAAGATACCTACAAAGAAAGAATTTTTTTAGCAGGAAAACTTGTATTCAGTTTTCCTTTGAAGTTTTTATTTTGAAATTCTTGAATGTGGATAATTTGACATATGGTTTATACGTCAATCTAGAATATTTTTAAAATAGAGACACTCTTACTTTGTGACAAATTTTTGTGTCTCAAACTTAGGGCAAATTTTTGTACTATGTAATGTTTACTAATGTTTATAAGGCTTATATGGACCTAAATAACTAGTTGGCTTTACTTTTCTTACTTAAAATTCTGCTTTGGATGTTAGGTTTCAAACATTCATTCCTTAATATCATAGTAACTACAGTAGAAATCTATTTTTTATTCATGTTTTATGTGAGTTAATTGAGCCTCCAAAAAGATAGGAAACTTGACAGTATTCAGTTTGTTGTCTTGAAAACCTTCTTAATTAGCATGTTTTATAGACCTTTGTGCAATATAGAGACAATAAATATTCATTTTCATATAAAATCCACCACCACCTTTAAACTTCTGTTTTGGTAAATTAAAATTCATTGTATTCATTCTAATTCCTGGCATTTGCCTACAAAGCAAACAATATAAACATGTTATAAAGTTTTTTAAAATGTTATAACTTGAAGCAAAAACATAGAAAGAAGTTCCTGAAATTTGACGTGGAATGAAATCTCATGAATCCTAAATTATTCTGGCAGTACTTTTATTGCATCAACTTCTAGTTATTCTCAATGAATAACTTTGGAAGTATTAAAAAGCTGCAGTTTTCTTACTAGTATCATCATGAAGTGTCTTTCTGTGTTTTAAAAGCATGATAAGCTCAGATTTTTTTTGAATTGCAGTCAGTCAATTTACAAAGTTGTGTTAATTACTGCTGTTTAGCAAAGTGATTCATATATATATATATGTATATATATATATACATATATATATATATATATATATATGACTTCTCTGGTGGCTCAGACAGTAAGGAATCTGCCTGCAATATGTGAGACCTCTGTTTGATCCCTGGATCAGGAAGATCCACTGGAGAAGGGAATGGCAACCCATTCCAGTATTCTTGCCTGGAGAAATCTATGGACAAAGGACCCTGGGACCTGTCAGGCTACAGTCCATGGGGTTGCAGAGTCAGACATGACTGAGTGACTAACACACACACACACACACACACACACACACACACACATATAGTTCTTTTTACGTTTATCCATTATATATATATATATATAATATATATATATATATAATGGATAAATAGCTCACATCTGCTAACTCCAACCTTTCAGTCTATCCCTCCCTGAGTTCCCTCCCCCGTGGCAACCACCAGTCTGTTCCTTATGTCCATGATTCTGTTTCTGTTTCATAGATGGGTTCATTTGTGTCATATTTTAGATTCCACAGACAAGTAATATCATATGGTGCTTGTCTTTCTCTTTCTGGCTTGCCTTATTAGTGTGATAATCTCTGGTTGCAAGCTCAGATTTCTCACATGGGAGAGTACAGCTCATTTTAGGCCTATGACAACAATGAAAAGGATAAACTAGGAAAGCTCTGAAAGCAGCATTTTGAAAATACCAGATCCTTGTTGAGAGGTCAATGTCTGGGAAAGATATACTCTGGCTATTGTATGTGGACTCTGGGTAATTGCTCCTTTTTTGACCAATAGAGCTCAGGTTTGCTGCTAGGTTGCTTTCTGTCTTTCTATGATAGATATGTGATGAACCTGTGTATATTTAACTAGAGAATGATTAGTGCTAGTTATACCTTGGCTAGAGGTACATACTTGGAGAAGGCAATGGCAACCCATTCCAGCACCCTTGCCTGGAAAATCCAATGGATGGAGGAGCCTGGTAGGCTGCAGTCCATGGGGTCGCTAAGAGTCAGACACAACTGAGCGACTTCACTTTCACCTTTCACTTTCCTGCATTGGAGAAAGAAGTGGCAACCCACTCCAGTGTTCTTGCCTGAAGAATCCCAGGGATAGGGGAGCCTAGTGGGCTGCCATCTATGGGGTCGCACGGAGTCGGACACGACTGAAGTGACTTAGCAGCAGCAGCAGCAGCAGAGGTGCATACTATTAAAATTCTTTGTGTCACATGTTGGAGGATGTAGTTACTAGAACTGCTGTATTTTATTTGCATTAAAGAAAATAGAACTAAATTTGGATACACATCAGAAACAAATGTTTTCTGAAATTGAGGCTTTGCCTAAATCAAAGAGGTGAACTGGCTATCATATCTCTGTAAATATTTGAAATAAAGGAATTTTTGTAGTGGCACTGCTGAAGTCAGAAAAATTTGTTCTGTCATATATAATAGTTTTCTGATATGAGTCATACTTATTTTATGTGGGGAATAGAATGGAATTGCTTAGTGTGTGCATGTGTAAGGACTCCTTGGTGAAAGCCATAATGGAAATATGGAAATGGAAAATAAAATCACCCTTTTTCATTTTGAGACAAAATTGCATGTACCAGTTATTTATAGCTAAATGAAAAATTATCCCAAAGTGACTTAAAAACATAACATAATAAATGTTTATGGTTATGTTCAGATCCTTATAACTTTTGAGGATCTGAAGTACTTGGTTGGGCAGTTCTTGAAAAGGGTTGGGTCTGTTTCTAAGAGACATTCATCAAGACTGTAGTCTTCTGAAGAATGGACACAGTCTGGAAGATCCACTACAAAGTTTGCTCATATATCAGGCTGGAGAGTTGGTGTTGATTGTTGGTGAGAGGTCTTAGTTCCTCTGAAAGTGGGCCTCTGTACAGGGATGCTTCAACACCCATGTGACATGTTGAATGGCTTCTCCAGAAGCAAGTGATACAATGAAGAAATTCTCATGTGTTTTTTGCCTTAACCTCAGAAGTCATATAGTATAATCTCTAAAGTATCTAACTGGCCACAATCAGTATTGTTCATTGTGAGAGGGGGTTACACACATATGTAAATAGAGTAAGTCCCCTCCCTATGAATGAGTTCTGTTCAGAGAGTGCATTTGTAAATCCAATTTGTTCCTAAGTCCAAAATCATTAGCCTGGGAATCCAACTAACACAGTTGGCTATAGAGTACTGTACTATAATAGGTTTATAATACTTTTCACATAATTAATACATGAAAAAGTAAACACAAAAATAAGTATTTTAAAACTTACAGTGCAGTACCTTGAAAAGTACAGTAGTATGGTACAACAACTAGCATATATAGAGACTGAAGAATTACTGACTGAAGGAAGTAGAGGAAGTGGGAGATGGTAGAGCTTAAGGACCCTGAGCAGCAGAAGACAGGACAAGCTGTAATTTCCCTTATTCCTGACATTGATGGAATGTGTGCTCACATCTTTGAGAGTTTGCAACTTGAAGGTTTGTATGTAGGGGGCTTACTGTAAAGGATATGAGAATTATTGGAAGATGATTAGATCAGTTCATCTTTTTCTTAATGATTCATGACTTCATGCCCATCCCTTTACGAAAAATCTATCTCTTCTCTCCAAAGTCTCTCCAAGTTCTATTCCATTTCTAACATCAGCTCAGATACAGGATTTTGTCTTTAAATAAGATTCAAGTGTGGGTGAGACATCTCAGGTCTGGTGCCTCGAATGTAAGTATTTTTGATCTAAAAACATGTTATCTAAAATCACAAGTTATTTTCCACATTCCACCTCATATCTCCTAAGTACATTCAATATACAACAATGGGATAGAAATAGAATTACTAGCATAGTACTTCTAATTATTACAGGGGGAAAATGGGGAAACACAAGGCAGTCACTATTCCATAATATTTCTGAAATCCAAAATGACACATATCACCAGTTCCTAGGTTAGGGAGCTAAGGCTGAAAATTAGGTTACTATGGCTCTTGTAACTGTGCTCTGAGTAATTTCTCCTTTTTTCATGAAATATTACTCTGGTGTGCTACTAAAATGACTTTTTCCAACATGACTTTCTTCAGCAGTTTTTGTCTTTTCTTCTCCTTTTATAATTGAAATATAATTGGCATAAAATGTTGTATAAACTTGTCATATAACATGTTGATTTGACGGCATTATATATGGCAATCTGATAACTACCATAGTATTAGGTAACATCTCGATCACATCACATAACTTTGGGTAATACTCTCAGGTTTCATCCAGTTTAGTTCAGTCACTTATTCATGTCCGACTCTTTGCGACCCCATTAATTGCAGCATGCCAGGCCTCCCTGTTCATCACCAACTCCTGGAGTTCACTCAAACTCACGTCCATCGAGTCAGTGATGCCATCCAGCCATCTCATCCTCTGTTGGCCCCTTCTTATCCTGCCCCCAATCACTCCCAGCATCAGAGTCTTTTCCAATGAGTCAATTTTTCGCATGAGGTGGCCAAAGTACTGGAGTTTCAGCTTTAGCATCCCTTCTTCCAAAAATCACCCAGGGCAGATCTCCTTCAGAATGGAATGATTGGATCTCCTTGCAGTCCAAGGGACTCTCAAGAGTCTTCTCCAACACCACAGTTCAAAAGCATCTCAATTCTTCAGCACTCAGCTTTCTTCACAGTCCAACTCTCACATCCATACGTGACTACTGGAAAAACCATGGCCTTGACTAGTCGGACCTTAGTCGGCAAAGTAGTGTCTCTGCTTTTGAATATGATATTTAGGTTGGTCATAACTTTCCTTCCAAGGAGTAAACGTCTTTTAATTTCATGGTTGCAATCACCATTTGCAGTGATTCTGGAGCCCCCCAAAATAAAGTCTGACACTGTTTCCACTGTTTCCCCATCTATTTCCCCATGAAGTGATGGGATCAGATGCCATGATCTTCGTTTTATAAATGTTGGGCTTTAATCCAACTTTTTCACTCTCCTTTCATTTTCATCAAGAGGCTTTTTAGTTCCTCTTCACTTTCTGCCATAAGGGTGGTGTCACCTGCATATCTGAGGTCACTGATATTTCTCCCAGGAATCTTCATTCCAGCTTGCGCTTCTTCCAGCCCAGCATTTCTCATGATGTACTCTGCATATAAGTTAAATAAGCAGGGTGACAATATACAGCCTTGATGCACTCCTTTTCCTATTTGGAACCAGTCTGTTGTTCCATGTCCGGTTCAAACTGTTGCTTCCTGACCTGCATATAGGTTACAAGAGGCAGGTCAGGTGGTCTGGTATTCCCATCTCTTTCAGAATTTTTCAGAGTTTATTGCAATCCACACAGTCAAAGGTTTTGGCATAGTCAATAAAGCAGAAATAGATGTTTTTCTGGAACTCTTGCTTTTTCGATGATTTAGCAGATGTTGGCAATTTGATCTCTGATTCCTCTGCTTTGTCTAAAACCAACTTAAACATCTGGAAGTTCACAGTTCATGTATTGCTGAAGCCTGGCTTGGAGAATTTTGAGCATCACTTTACTAGCATGTGAGATGAGTGCAATTGTGTGATAGTTTGAGCATTCTTTGGCATTGCCTTTCTTTGGGATTGGAATAAAAACTGACCTTTTCTAGTCCTGTGGCCACTGCTGAGTTTTCCAAATTTGTAGACATATTGAATGCAGCACTTTCACAGCATCATCTTTCAGGATTTGAAATAGCTCGACTGGAATTCTATCACTTCCACTAGCTTTGTTCATAGTGAAGGCCTGCTTGACTTTACATTCCAGGATGTCTGGCTCTAGATGAGTGATCACACCATCGTGATTATTTGGGTTTTGAAGATCTTTTTTTGTACAGTTCTGTGTATTTTTGCAACCTATTCTTAATGTCTTCTGGTTCTGTTAGGTCCATACCATTTCTGTCCTTTATCAAGCCCATCATTGCATGAAATGTTCCCTTGGTATCTCTAATTTTCTTGAAGAGATCTCCAGTCTTTCCCATTCTGTTATTTTCCTCTATTTCTTTGCATTGATTGCTGAGGCAGGCTTTCTTATTTCTCCTTGCTATTCTTTGGAATTCTTCATTCAGATGCTTATATCTTTCCTTTCCTCCTTTGCTTTTCGCATCTTTTCTTTTCACAGCTATTTGTAAGGCCTCCCCAGACAGCCTTTTTGCTTTTTTTGCATTTCTTTCCATATGGATGGTCTTGATCCCTGTCTCCTGCATAATGTCACAAACCTCCTTCCATAGTTCATCAGGCACTCTGTCTATCAGATCTAGTCTCTTAAATCTATTCCTCACTTCCACTGTATAATCATAAGGGATTTGATTTAGGTCATTCCTGAATGATCTAGTGATTTTCCCTATTTTCTTAAATTTAAGTCTGAATTTGGCAATACGCAGTTCATGATCTGAGCCACAGTCAGGTCCCAGTCTTGTTTTTGCTGACTGTATAGAGCTTCTCCATCTTTGGCTGCAAAGAATATAATCAGTCTGAATACAGTGTTGACCATCTGGTGATGTCCATGTGTAGAGTCTTCTCTTGTGTTGTTGGAAGAGGGTGTTTGACCAGTGCGTTTTCTTGGCAAAACTCTGTTAGTCTTTGTCCTGGTTCTTGACTTCCTACTTTTGGATTCCAGTCCCCTATAATGAAAAGGACATCTTTTTTTAGTGTTAGTTCTAAAAGGTCTTGTAGGTCTTCATAGAACCGTTCAACTTCAGCTTCTTCAGCATTACTGGTTGGGGCATAGACTTGGGTTACTGTGATATTGAATGGTTTGCCTTGGAGATGAACAGAGGTCATTCTGTTGTTTTTGAGATTGCATCCAAGTACTGCATTTCGGACTCTTTTGTTGGCCATGATAGCTACTCCATTTCTTCTGATGTATTCCTGCCCGCAGTAGTAGATATAATGATCATCTGAGTTAAATTCACCCATTCCAGTCCATTTTATTAAAAATTTGTGTGTGTGTGTTTGTAATAAAGTATTATTAAAGTATAAAGGAGATAGAGCGAGCTTCTGACATAGGCATCAGAAGGGGGCAGAAAGAGTATCCCCTTGTTAGTGTTAGCAATGAAGTTATATACTCTCCAGTGAATCCAAAGAATGTCTGGAGGTTGTAAAGACCTCATCAGACCTACTCTCATAATTTACCTTTTAAGATAACAGAATTAGCCACAAGGTTTAATCCAGAGACTGTCCTCAGGCAGACTACATTATTGTTATATAATCCTAAGGAATGTAGAGAAGGAAAAAAAGTTTGTCCTTTCTTCCTCCTTGAGAATTCCAGACCCCTCTCTCCTTGGGACCCTTAGACTTCTTATCAACCTGCCTAGGAAATGACTCTCTCATTCCCCCCTTTTCTTTTAGGAGAATTATGTTGCTTAGGGAAAAGTGGCATCGTTCTCATTCCATAACTGCTTCCAAGGTGACGAGGGGCATTGTCCCTAAATTGGTGAGGCAACATAGTCTCCTAATCCTCATATCGAGGATATCTGATCCAGGGGCCCCAAATGTAGCTGGAGAAAGTTGCAGCAGTAGCAGGAGTTTGAGCAACCATTTGTAACTTAAAAGTTTTCATGCCACTAGAAACAAATCCAGTTACACAGTTACAGATGTAAGGCAACATAGTCATTAAAACAAGTTAAAATCAAAATTAAAAGTCACATTATTTCCACAGTTAAAGTGCTACGTGTTACACCAGTTCATTTTAGGGTTGGTAGATGTCCTCAGATGAAGAAGAGGCATCGCATGTGATTGTTGTCAAAGGTATTCACAGACTTGGAGAAAGTCCTTTCCTTGAAGTGGAGATGTCCACCATGGAAGCCTTTCACTGATGAAGAGGAGGGTACTCCACTTTTCTCATATCTTTCTAATTCTTCCTCAGTATATTGTGGTTTTTCCTGTTCCACAGGACCTGTCCAGATCAAAGGCATCAAAGGCAAATTTAAATTTATTTATTTTAATTGGAGGCTAATTACTTTACAATATTGTATTGGTTTTGCCATACATCAACATGAATCCACCACAGGTGTACACGTGTTCCCCATCCTGAACCCTCCTCCCATCTCCCTCCCTGTACAATCCCTCTGATTCATCCCAGTGCACCAGCCCCAAGCATCCTGTATCCTGCATTGAACCTGGACTGGCGCATCATTTCTTGTATATTATACATGTTTCAGTATATTTTAGTTCGCTCCTTCCTAGAATTTTGACATTCACTCTTGCCATCTCCTGTTTGACCACTTCCAATTTGGCTTGATTTAGGGACCTAACATTCCAGGTTCCTATGCAATATTGCTCTTTACAGCATCGGACCTTGCTTCTATCACCAGTCACATCCACAACTGGGTATTGTTTTTGCTTTGGCTCCATCTGGTTTTATCCATTTGACTGCAAGTGGTAGGATTTTCTTCTTTCTCACAACTGAGTAATAGTCCATTGTGTACCTATGGAATAGGTATACTTGTATTATTCATTCATCTGTTGACAGACATTTAGGTTTTTTCCCATATCTTGGTTATGATAAATACTGCTGCAATAAACACGGAAGTGCAGATATCTTTTCAATATCCTGTTTTCATTTCCATTGAATATATATATAGAAGTGGGATTTCCAGGTCATATGGTGGTTCTATTTTTAATTTTTTGTGAAACTTCCATACGCTTTGTAAAACTCCTGGAAGAAAACATACAGACAAAGCTCCTTGACACTAGTCTTGGTGATGATTTTTTTGGATATTACATTAAAAAAAAAAAGGAAACAAAAACAAAAATCAGAGTGGGCCCACAATAAACTAAAAGGCTTCTGCATAGCAACAAAACAAAATGAATAAACCAATAAGCAAAAAACTCACAATCAACAAAATATAAAATAAAACTATAGAATGGGAGAAAATATTTGCAAACCATATACTGAATAAGAAATGAATATCCAAAATATTTAAAGAACTTACTCAACTCAATAATGAAAAAATGATTTGATTAAAACTCAGCAGGGGAAATAAATGGACATTTTTCCAAAGAAGGAACTCAAATGGCCAACAGGTACATGAAAATATGCTCAGCATTACTAATCGTCAGGGAAATACCATTCAAAACCACAGTGAATTATCATTCGCACACAATAGAATGTTTATTATCAAGAAGAAAAGCTATATCAGGTGTTGACAGGATGTGGAGAAAATAAAACTGTGCACTATTAGTGGATCTTTGTTCATCTTGTTTAGTCATTGTCTCTTTTAATTAAAACTGGCAGTATATTGCAGTCCTCTTAAGACTTTTTTGGATTTCCTATGAATAATATTGGTCAAATTCACTAAAGAAAAACCACACTTGCAAGTTGCTTTGAGATAAATACTTTCCTATATGTGCTTCTCCTTAAGTTGCTGAGAAATACTGCCTTGTATTCTTATATGCTGTATTCTTCATTTGCTGTATTAATTCTCTGAAGTGCTGCCCTTGATATGTATGAGGTTTTAACAAAGGATTTTGCAATTACATAACTGGTTTTATTATTAGAGTGTTTTATAGACTGAAATATAATGATAGACCACATAATTAGTAACCTGCAAAGATGTCCTTGTCCTAATTTCTTAAGCCTGTGAATATGTTACCTTCCATGGCAAAAGGGACTTTAAAGATTTGATTAAGTAAAAGGTGGCCTTGATATAGGGAGATTATCCTGAGTATTCTAAGTGGGTCCGGTGTAATTACAAGGGTCCTCATAAGATATTCAGAGGAGTCAGAGTCAGAGAAAAGAGTTGTGATGACATAACCAGAGGTCAGAGTGATGTGGCCATGAGCCTAAGACTGTGGATAGTTTTCAGTGCTGAAAACTGTAAGGAACAGATTTCCCACTAGAGCACCCAGAAGAAATCCTGCTCTGATGATGTCTTTTTGTCTGTTAAGAACCAGTTTGGACTTTTGACCACCAACTTTTAAGAAGCTAAATTTGTATTTATAGCTCCTATATTTGTGGTTAATTTGTTGCATCAGAAATAAGAAACTAATACAACTGTGTTTTCCTGAATATGGTTTGGATTCGTATTTTCCCAGAAGACATCACTTTCTTTTAATATGTTTTGTCACCTGGAAAGGCTGGGTATTCTCAAACCCAGAAGGTGGTTTCTCTCATATAATCAGTGATTTTGTTTTAAATCATTTTCTTGCATTTTTTTTGTATGCATTAAGAGACTAGATGACACATTCAACACACTGATTGGAAATATCCTTATCTAGATATGACAATATATGAAGTATTTTATCTATTTTTCAAATTTTAATAGATACATTTTCTGCCACCACACAATCGTCTTCTTTCTCTTGTTTTTCTTCTAATTATTCTGAATAGATCACAGAGACTTCTGTAAATACTTTTCTGGACAAAACGTTGGGACTAAGTATATGCTATAACTTTATATTTTGTAAGACCTATGAGATAATAAAGAATTAAAACATTGTTTGGGGATTTCAATTTCAAAATTAAATTATTCAGATTAAAAAATGAGAATTCTACTGATAAATATGTGGCCGATTCATATTATAAAGATGTTGTTTTGTCATAATAGTTAATCAAATATTTATTTATATTTATTTTGCTACAGGTAATGAAAATTTTATTTAGATATTTAAATAATACTTATCTTCAATATTATATTGAGTTATATATACAATGCAATAAATATGCACAATAAAATTTTCAAGTATATGATTAAATAATATTTTGATTTGCACAGTAATGGTATTTACAGTATTTCTTAGCAAAACACAATGTGCTATTCTGTAAAGCACTGACAGGCAATTTTATTTTATTCATTTGACTATATGAATGTTTCAGTGCTGGTTTATTATGTCATAATAGTTTAGTAAAAATAAGCCTGGAGTTACGTGCCTGCTTGGAAAATGAATGATATTAAATAAACAGTTTCAACATAATATTTGATTTTTACCAAAATGATATGTTTGAATTAGTAGAAATAAAGCTCTTTTTAAAATTTCTGTACATACTCTATTATTCTAGGAAAATTTCTGCCTGTCCTTTTTCCTGCTATGTTTCTTATACGATTCATGTCACAACTGATAGACTATTTAAAAAAAAGAATTTATAAATTAGACTTTTTCCTCAGATCATTCTTAATCAGACATGTACACAATGGAGCATGATTATTTTATTGGTTGATGTTATATATATGTGCACTCATCAAACATCTGCCTGATACAGTTTTTATATTCCCCAAAGACCAACCTGCTACAGAAAATCTCACCTGCTAGATTGATATTCTGTTCCCATTTCCTGCTTTAATCATCACTCTAAAACAGTTATTTTGTCTCTGAATAGATGAACTGAGACATAAATATGACATTTATATTGCTAACACATACTGCCACTAGCAGCAAGTGTACTTTCCTGAATTAGTTGGTCATGAAGGAGTCAGGGCCTGAATGAATTTAATACAGGCTAGGTAAATTTACTGTAACAGTTATGAAGTATTGACCAAAAATTGCTGAGTTGCATGGACACCAGAGTAGGGAAAGCATAAACATCAAGAGGTCAAGATGAGGACACTGAGTGCTTCAAGTTGGATCTAGGGAATGCTAGAAGGCAAGTGAGGGCACTGGAAACAAACTTAGCCTATTTCAAAATTTTGCCTGCAGCTGCATTACACCTCTGTAAATATCTCCATTACGGATTTGTACCTGTCACATCTGCCATTTTGGATAGTCTACATCATTTTTGCTTGTGAAATCTGATTGCTGCCAACTACCCATTCTCATGCTCTTTAAATATCTTCATGTATTTCCTTTGTTGTATCTCATTTTCTTCTGTCTCCTTCACTTTAAAGCCTTAACATTTAACTTTATAATTTTTTTTTATTCTTTCTCCAGCTATCAGCCCTCATTTATTCCTGTGACGAACCCAATTAAAATTCAATACCTCTTGGCACCTGTGATTTCTCCCTATTTGAAAACAAGAAAAAAATAATTTAAAAGTAAATGCAAATTTCCTAGAGTAGTACAAATACCAGTAATTAATGGAAAGAACCACGATTGCAGTATGTCAAGTAAAAAATAGTTGAATATATAACTAAAAAACTTAAATTTATATTATTTGTATCTCAACATGTTTATTTTCTAGCTAACTCAAATGCTAATTCAGATAAGAAAATTCCATCATAATGAACTAGCCATATGATGATAATCCAAATCTGAGTATCATTTTATCAAATCATATTATGATTTGATAAATATGTCTTTTCATTTTAGAATACAGAAAACGAAAAAGAAAAAATCATTATACCTGATTCTCAAAACACATTTCCTCTGTTTTATTATTTAAAGAAATATCAAGTAAAACATTTTTTTTCTCTTTATCAGTAAGAGTTAATTTTAAGTAGGACTCAGAATGCAAGGAGAAAATAGCTTGTAAATATTACTACACAATTGCTCATAACTGAAGTCTATGAATCATCCTTGATTTTTTTCCCCTCATCTCTATATTCAACACTAACAAGTCCTTTTGTATTACTTCTGAAATATGTTTTAAAAATATCCATTGACATCCATTTCTAGTACCACAATCATAGGTCAAACTATCATTTCATCTTTGATGTACTGGAGAAGTCTTTTAGTTTCATTTGTTTTTGTTTTTTCAAAGTTTGCTGTTTCTCCAACGTCCTAATTCATTCGGGAAGTCTTAACACTGCTTGGGAAGTCTCAACATTTCTTGGGAAGTCTCCTGGCCTCTATGGGACATTTCCAAGAGTATTTTTTCTAAAATTAAATATTTTGAATTACAGGGAAAATAATTACAGTTGATCTTTGAGCAACAGTAGAGGTTAGGGGAACCACCCCTCTCAGTTCAGTTCAGTTCAGTCGCTCAGTAGTGTCCGACTCTTTGCGACCCCATGAATCACAGCACACCAGGCCTCCGTGTCCATCACCAACTCCCGGAATTCACTCAGACTCGCCTCATTGAGTCAGTGATGCCATCCAACCATCTCATCCTCTGTCGTCCCCTTCTCCTCCTGCCCCCAATCCCTCCCAGCATCAAAGTCTTTTCCAATGAGTCAACACTTCACATGAGGTGGCCAAAGTATTGGAGTTTCAGGTTTAGCATCATTCCTTCCAAAGAAATCCCAGGGCTGATGTCCTTCAGAATGGACTTATTGGATCTCCTTGCAGTCCAAGGGACTCTCAAGAGTCTTCTCCAACACCACAGTTCGAAAGCATCAATTCTTCGACACTCTGCCTTCTTCACAGTCCAACTCTCACATCCATACATGACCACAGGAAAAACCATAGCCTTGGCTAGACGGACCTTAGTCAGCAAAGTAATGTCTCTGCTTTTGAATATGCTATCTATGTTGGTCATAACTTTTCTTCCAAGGAGTAGGCATCTTTTAATTTCATGGCTGCAATCACCAGCCCTCTATTCAGTGGCAAATTTATCTCTAAATGATGTTCCATATCTGTGGATTAAACAAATCAAGGATCCTATAGTACTGTAATATGTAGTTATTGAAAAAAATCCCACATATAAATGATCCACTTTACAGCTAAATCTCCCCTGAATATTTGTAAAGTGTAAATCAATTCATGTCATAATTTTACTCAATGAATTATCATTTAGTTAAAATCTAAAAAGTGCTATTTATCATGACCAAAAAGATTCAATGGACCTACTTTTCCAATGTATACCAACTTGTCCCTTATTTACCAGTCTTTAGGGAAATATATTTTATTTTCTATCAATGCCAAAACTCTTTCTGCCCTCAAGGTGTTTGAACTTGATATTCCTCACATCCATCTCACATGTCACTTTAGTTCCTCCATCAGTCAGTTCTCTCTTTTATTTTACAGTTATATCTGACAAAATAACATTGTAAAAAAATGTTGATTATAAACTTATTGATCAAATTAGTAACAGTAAATTTAAAAAAAATGGTCATTGCTTTCAAAGGCTCTAGGTGAAAAGTTCATTACAAGGATAGTTAGATCTTTACAGTGATGCTTGCTCTGTGTGAAAATGTTAACATTTTCCATACCATGCATCTTGCCTTGAATTTGGACATGATAAAAATGCAGTATATTTTATTACTGCCAGATTTAAATGGTAGAGGATAGAGTTTTTATTAATTTTGTAATTGTTTTGTCTATACTCCTAAAAGATATAAAAGAATAAGCATAGCCATTTTTAAGCTATATATGGGAAAATCCCAAAACTTAAATATTAAAATAAATTATTTTTTTGTCAAATGAACTATGTACAACATAAGATTATGTTTTAATATATACTATTTTTGAAATTAATGACTTATGAAAATATATTGCTTAATTGGCTAAGCTCAGTAGTGTATATGTATACGTTCCTCAATGACAGGAAAAAGTTAAACCCCAAATGGCCTGAAAATTATTGAAAGATAGCTCAAAAAAGTGGATTAAGTTGGACAAGGTTTATTTATAAAAAGAGTCACCTGAGACAAAGTGCTGTAACATTTGTCAAACTAGTGAGAGAAGAACATAAAATCATACTTTAAAGTGTGACTCTTAGGGTCAGACCTCATACCTAATAATGCTGTTTTTGTTTTGAAGTGGTTCATTGAAATTTAGTCTGGCATTTAAAACATTGGTCGTAATATGAGACCAAACCAGTCAATCCTAAAGGAAATCAGGTCCTGAATATTCATTGGAAGGGCTGATGCTGAAGCTGAAACTCCAATACTTTGGCCACCTGATTATTTGAACAACTGACTCATTGGAAAAGACCCTGATGCTGGGAAAGATTGAAGGCAGGAGGAAAAGGGGACAACAGAGGATGAGATGGTTGAATGACATCACTGACTCGATGGATATGAGTTTGAGCAAGCTCCAGGAGTTGGTGATGGGCAGGGAAGCCTGGTGTGCTGCAGTCCATGAGTTCACGAAGAGTTGGACATAACTCAGCGACTGAACTGAACTCAACTAAAATATTGGGCAGAATATGATTGGGAATACAAATGGTTGTGAATTTCTTTTCATATAATCAAAACAAAAATTTGTTAAGGTATTTTCATCTAAAATGATGAAATTCTGCCAATATTGAACAAGTTCCTTTGTGATTTGATTGCATCTGATTTTGGAGACTAAAGAGAAAATTTCTCATCTTTACTTACAAATAGTGTTATGAGTAGGAAAGTCAACACTGTACGTGAAATAACCTGCAACCTATAAAGTGTATCCAGATATACTTGCTAATTTATCTGTTCTGAAAGAGCATATTTGCTCCAGTAAAACTAACACATGTTTTCATAACATGTATTTTATACATGCACCTGAATAAAGGATAAACATTCTGGTTCATGTAAATTTAAATCACTATGAATCTCTTTTAGAAGAAACTAAATAAATGTTTTAATTTTCTCAGTTATTTTGCTATTTTACAATATAATAGAAGTAAAATAAGTATGAATAACACAACAATTGAGTAGCAGAGACTTTGGGAATGATGAAACATAAGATACGATCAATAATTTAACTCCCATGAAAGCTATATGACTATGTGTAGTTCAACATATTCTTGTTTTCATTGGCCAGTTTTAGTCATTTAGATGTGAAAGAAAATATCTTTGCTAAATGGATATTGGGAAGGATATTCAACAAAATGTAGACTGTATTTTATGTATGTCAGTGAAGAGGAACTAAAAAGCCTCTTGATGAAAGTGAAAGAGGAGAGTGAAAATGTTGGCTTAAAACTCAACATTCAGAAAACGAAGATCATGGCATCCGGTCCCATCACTTCATGGGAAATAGATGGGGAAACAGTAGAAATAGTGGCAGACTTTATTTTTTGGGGCTCCAAAATCACTGCAGATGGTGACTGCAGCCATGAAATTAAAAGATGCTTACTCCTTGGAAGAAAAGTTATGACCAACATAGATAGCATATTCAAAAGCAGAAACATTACTTTGCTGACTAAATTCCGTCTAGTCAAGGCTATGGTTTTTCCAGTAGTCATGTATGGATGTGAGAGTTGGACTGTGAAGAAGGCTGAGCACCGAATAATTGATGCTTTTGAACTGTGGTGTTGGAGAAGACTCTTCAGAGTCCCTTGGACTGCAAGGAGATCCAATAAGTCCATTCTGAAGGAGATCAGCCCTGGGATTTCTTTGGAAGGAATGATGCTAAACCTGAAACTCCAATACTTTGGCCACCTCATGTGAAGCGTTGACTCATTGGAAAAGACTTTGATGCTGGGAGGGATTGGGGACAGGAGGAGAAGGGGACGACAGAGGATGAGATGCCTGGATGGCATCACTGACTCTATGGACATGAATCTGAGTGAACTCCGGGAGTTGGTGATGGACAGGGAAGCCTGGCGTGCTGCGATTCATGGGGTTGCAAAGAGTCAGACACGACTGAGTGACTGAACTGAACTGAACTGAGAAGGTCACGGAGAAGGCGATGGCATCCCACTCCAGTACTCTTGCCTGGAAAATCCCGTGGACTGAGGAGCCTGGTAGGCTGCCGTCCGTGGGGTGGTGAAGAGTCGGACATGACTGAACTACTTCATTTTCGCTTTTCACTTTCATGCTTTGGAGAAGGAAATGGCAACCCACTCTGGTGTTCTTGACTGGAGAATCCCAGGTTTGGGAGAGCCTGGTGGGCTGCTGTCTATTGTATCGCACAGAATCGGACACGACTGAAGCGACTTAACAACAACAACAACAACAAGGAGAAAGTCATGGTCATAGAATAGGATCTTTCCCCTGTTAACAAACACAAAGCTGATAATCATAATTCAAAGATTTTGAAAACCAGTGAAACATTTCAGAGCTGTATTTTAAAATTCCTAAGCACGTGTTTAAAATGAGGTCATTATTGGAAATATCTCCTATATGCTGTATTATCATGCTACCATTTTATTTTACGGTTATATCCCTCAGATTATAAAAGTTGGCTGGCCTCACACAATTTGTTGTCCTCCCTCTACCAAAACAAAACAAAACAAAACAAAAAACCAAACACTTCTTGACTGGGTAATAACATCAACTATGACAATATTATTATAGACTGATTTAAATATAATTGTATTTGAGCTGGTTAGCTTGACCACTTTATGATTCCCATGTATTGCAGTTCTTTTCTGATTTTTTAAATTTTATTTCCTGATACTTGATTACATTTTGAATAAAATGGACATACTTTTGTTGACTGCTCAAGAAGAAAATATGAACATTTTTTTTTCCTATATCAAGTTGCTAACTTTCACTTTCTTAAAATGAACCAGGTAACAAATCCTGATAAGGCCTCTCCAGTGTAGGGTGGTAAGTCATGATAGTAGGGTCAAGGTCTCTCGAGCTTTTCACCACCATTTCTCATTATGACTGTAAGATGTTTGTTCCCAGGACATATCATTTAGGAGACAATAATATAAACTGTTTCTAAAAACTCATGGCTATGACTCATCTGTGCTTCATGATCTAGTGGTCTTACTTGCTGTACTTTACCTGCCATGTTTATGTCTCCAGTTTAGGGCTATTGGGCATAATTATTATTTTATACTGTTAATGTTGATCTTAACAATGACTGGAGGGCCATGAATACCCATTTAAAGTAGGAAAGAAGTTGTTTCTCTTGATGTTGATGCTAGTGCCTGAATTTGGAAGATGTTTTCCACAGGTGGGAAATATCTCAATACCAATAGAGCTGATACATGGAAATTCAATGTGCTAAATCTTTGCTTTTCATTTCATTTTGTTTCTATTCATATGGATTTTTTTTTTAACCTTGTGATTGAAGTATCTGCCCATGAGAACTTATGTCAAGAACAAACTTTGGGATAGTAAACATTTGTTTAGAATCATACTTCTCTTTAACTTTAATGTAATGACTGTGAATCTAATTTGTGAGTCTACTTACTTTTCCCTTAGGGTGGTTTTCTTTATAGGAGGCTCCTCATATCTTCTTGCCCAGGCAGGTTTGACTTCTAGGATGTGCACAATGTGGTTTCAAACTTGAATCCCTGCTGCTTTGAGCTAAACCAGCCAAATCTCTTGACCATGACATGGAAGAAGACATAAAAAACACTTTGAAAACCAGACAGTGTGGGGTATATACTGTTGAATGTTGCAATATTGGCACAAAAAAAACCATGCTACATCTTTCTCTTTTCATTTTATAACCAAACTCAATATTTAACCAAACTCAATATTCCCAGGTGACTCCATTTTAAAGATTTTCTACTTAAATATAGATTTCGTTTAGCACTTGTTGCTCTGCTGAAAGAAAAAAGGAAAGGGAAATAACACAATATCAACTGCATTTTTGATAGATTAGCTTAATCTATTGATATGTATATGTGTATATGTATGTCTTTGTTTAAAGCAACACCACTGTTCTTCAACAGAATATCAGCAGAAACAGTAAACAGATAATATCATAGAAAGAAAATTTTCTAAATGTTAAATAGCAGTTGTGTTCAGTAACATTATCTCATTGAATGTGTGTATTTTTTTTGAAAAATAGATGAACTGTAGCTGATAATATTATCACTGGAACATCACTGTAAAATAGGAAAATATTAAGGTACCATGATGTCATTTACACTTGTACATCTATTCTGTTTTTTTGGAATACACTTGCTTTGGTAATTATCAACTACGTTTAGCTCCTCATAGACTAAGCATTTCTTTTGGGCTTCTTCAGTCTAATCTTAAGTTTTCTTTATTTATTTTGATATGCAATATAGATTACAAAGTCAAAATAAACTAAGTTCACCCATTGTGTATTTCTCATTTCCTTAGGATGTGACATTTATACCCAACTGATAGATTTTCATATTTGTAATAACTATATAACAATTGATTCTCCATCTAATAATAATAGCATTAAATTTTTTACCTTTTATTTACCAAGGGTAAATGCAATAGTAATTTTTCACCATACCTACTTACTTTTTAGTTTTAAAATTCACATTTTCTGACAAACAAAAACCTAATTGTTGGCACTGTGTAAGATAACATATTGCTTATTTGCAATAATAGTTTTCCTGTTTAAAATAAAATTATGAAATATTTTCCCTCTATGATACTTCAGGTTAGCAGCTTTTATTTATTTTTTTAATATTTTATTTATTTATTTATTTAAATTTTAAAATCTTTAATTCTTACATGCATTCCCAAACATGACCCCCCCCTTCCCACCTCCCTCCCCACAACATCTCTCTGGGTCATCCCCATGCACCAGCCCCAAGCATGCTGCACCCTACGTCAGACATGGACTGGCGATTCAATTCTTACATGATAGTATACATGTTAGAATTCCCATTCTCCCAAATCATCCCACCCTCTCCCTCTCCCTCTGAGTCCAAAAGTCCGTTATACACATCTGTGTCTTTTTTCCTGTCTTGCATACAGGGTCATCATTGCCATCTTCCTAAATTCCATATATATGTGTTAGTATACTGTATTGGTGTTTTTCTTTCTGGCTTACTTCACTCTGTATAATTGGCTCCAGTTTCATCCATCTCATCAGAACTGATTCAAATGAATCCTTTTTAACGGCTGAGTAATACTCCATTGTGTATATGTACCACAGCTTTCTTATCCATTCATCTGCTGATGGAGCAGCTTTTAAAGTGAAAGTGAAGGTCGCTCAGTTGTGTCCAACTATTTGTGACTCCATGGACTACACAGTCCATGTAATTCTCCAGGCCAGAATACTGGAATGGGTAGTCTTTCCCTTCTCTAGGGGATCTTCCCAATTCAGGGATCGAACCAAGGTCTCCCACATTGCACGTAGTTTCTTTACTAGCTGAGCCAGTAGTTTTTAATTATTGAGATTTTAAGAAGGCTAATTTCTGAATGGTCTGGTATTCCCATTCTTTAAGAATTGTTCATAGTTTGTTGTGATCCACACAGTCAAAGGCTTTAGCATAGTCAATGAAGCAGAGGTAGATATTTTTCTGGGATTCCCTTGCTTTTTCTATGATCCAGTGTCTGTTGGCAAATTGATCTCTGGTTCCTCTGCCCATGCTAAATCCGGTTCGTACATCTGGAAGTTCCGTTAATGTATTGCTGAGGCCTAGTTTGAAGGATTTTGAGCATAATCTTGCTAACATGTGAAATGAGTGCAGTCATACAGTAGTTTGAACATTCTTTGAGATTGGAATGAAAATTGACCTTTTCAAGTCCTGTGGCCATTAGTTAATTTTCCAAATTTCCTGGCATATTGAGTGTAGCAGTTTAACAGGATCATCTTTTAAGATCTGAAATAGATCAGCTGGAATTCCTTCACTTCCACTAGCTTTGTTTGTACTAATACCTCCTAAGGCCACTTGACTTCACTCTCCAGAATGTTTCCATCGTGCTGATCTGGGTCATTCAGACTTTTGTATAGTTCTGTATATTCTTGCCATCTCTTGTTAATCACTTCTGCATCTGTTAGGTCCTTGCCATTTCCATTTATAACCTTTTATTTTGTGCCCATGTTTGCATGACATCTTTCAGGATTTGAAATAACTCAACTAGAATTCCATCACCTCTACTAGTTTTGTTCATAGTGATGTTTCCTAAGGCCTTCTTGACCTCATTATCCAGGATGTCTGCTTCTAGGTGAGTGATCACACCATCATCATTATCTGAGCCATTAAGATCTTTTTTATATGGTTCTTCTGTATACTTTTGTCACCTCTTTTTAACATCTTCAGTTTCTGTTAGGTCCATACCATTTCTGTCCTTTATTGAGACCATCTTTGCATGAAATGTTCCCTTGGTATCTCTAATTTTCTTGAAGAGATCTCTAGTCTTTCCCATTATACTGTTTTCCTCTATTTCATTGCATTGATCACCTAGGAAGACTTTCTTATCTCTCCTTGCTATATCTTGCCTTTTTTCCTTTGCCGTTTGCTTCTCCCCTTTTCTCACCTATTTGTAAGGCCTCCTCAGACAACCATTTTGCCTTTTTTGCATTTCTTCTTCCTGGAGATGGTCTTAATCACCACTTCCTGTACAATGTCACAAACCTCTGTCTATAGTTCTTCAGGTATTCTGTCTATCAGATCTAATCCCTTGAATCTATTTGTTGCTTCCATTGTGTATAATAAGGGGTTTGATTTAAAAGATGGTACTATTAAAGTGCTGCACCCAGTATGCCAGCAAATTTGGAAAACTCAGCAGTGGCCACAGGACTAGAAAATGTCAGTTTTCATTCCAATCTCAAAGAAAGGTGATGCCAAAGAATGCTCAAACTACCATGCATTGCACTCATTTCACATACTAGCAAAATAATGCTCAAAATTAACCAAGGTAGGCTTCAACAGTAAGTTAACCAAGAACTTCCATATGTTCAACCTGATTTAAAACAGGCAGAGGAACCAGAAGTCAAATTGCCAACATTTGTTGGAGCATAGAAAAAGTAACAGAGTTCCAGCAAACATTTACTTCTGCTTTATTGACTGTGTGGATCACAACACACCGTGGAAAATTCTTAAAGAGATGGGTATACCAGATCACCTTACCTGCCTCCTGAGAAAACTGTATGCAGTTCAAGAAGCAACAGCTAGCTAGAACTGGGCATGAAAGAATGGACTGGTTCTAAATTGGGAAAAAAAAATCAAGGCTGTATATTGCACCTCTGCTTGTTTAATTTATATGTAGAGCACATCAAGTGAAATGCTAGGCTGGATGCACCACGAGGTGGAATCAAGACTGTGGGAGAAATAGCAATAATCTCAGATATGCAGATGCCACCACTCTAATAGCAGAAAATGAAGAGGAACTAAAGAGCCTCTTGATGAAAGGAAAACAGTAGAGTGCAAAATCTGACTTAAAACTCAACATTCAAAAAACTAAGATCAGGCACCCAGTCCCATGACTTCATGGCAAATAGACAGGGAAACAATGGAAACAGTGACAGACTTACTTTCTTGGGCTCCAAAATCACTGCAGATGATGACTTCAGCCATGAAATTAAAAGATGCTTGTTCCTTGGAAGAAAAGCTGCAACCAACCTAGACAGCATATTAAAATGCAGAGACATTACTTTGCCAACAAAGTCTGTCTAGTCAAAGCTGTGGTTTTTCCAGTAGTCATATGTGGATGTGAGAGATGGACCATTCAAAGCTGAGCACTGAAGAATTGATACTTTTGTATTGTGGTTTTGGAAAAGACTCTAGAGTGTCCCTTGGACAGCAAGGAGATTAAACCAGTCAATCCTAAAGGAAATCAGTCATGAATATTCATTGGAAGAGTTGATGCTGAAGTTGAAGCTTCAATACTTCGGCTACCTGAAGAGAAAGTGAAGTCACTCAGTCGTGCCCAACTCTTAGCGATCCCATGGACTGCAGCCTACCAGGCTCCTACATCCATGGGATTTACCAGGCCAGAGTACTGGAGTGGGGTGCCATTTCCTTCTCCTGATGAGAAAAACTGACTAATTGATAAAGACCCTGATGCTGGGAAAGATTGAAGGCAGGATTAGAAGTGGACAACAGAGGATGAGATGGTTGGATGGTATTACCCATTTGATGGACATGAGTTTGAGCAAGCTCCTGGAGCTGGTGATGGATAGGGAAGCCTGGCGTGCTGCAGTCCATGCGGCTGCAAAGAGTTGGACACAACTGAGTGAGTGAACTGAACTTGCATGAAGTGTTCCCTTGGTATCTCCAATTTCCTTGAAGAGACCTTTAGTCTTTCTCATTCCATTGTTTTCATCTATTTGCATTGTTCATTTAAGAAAGCATTCTTATCTCTCCTCGTTATTCTCTGGATGAAGATAGATTCTCCATCTTCAGCTGCAAAGAATATAATCAATCTGATTTTGGTATCAAACATTTGGTGATGTTCGTGTGGATTCTTCTATTGTGTTGTTGCAAGAGGATGTATGCTTTGACCAGTGTATTTTCTTGAAAAATTCTGTTAGCCTTTGTCATGCTTCATTTTGTACTCCAAGGTTAAACTTATCTGTTCCTTCAGGTATCTCTTGACATCCTACCTTTGCATTCCAATCCATTCTTAATGAGATGGGAATTCAAGGCAATCTTATCTGTCTCTTGAGAAACCTGCATACATGTCAAGAAGCAAGTCAGAACCAGACATGAAACAATGGGCTGGTTAAAAATTAGGAAAAGAGTCTGCCGATGCTGTATATTGTCACCCTGCTTATTTAATGTATATGTGGAGTAAATCATAAACTGTTGGGCTGTAAAAATCACAAGCTGGAAGCAAGATTGCTGGGAAAAATATCAATAACTCTAGATATGCAGATGATACCACTCTAATGGCAGAAAATGAAGAGGAACTAAAGAGCCTCTTGATGAGAGTGAAAGAGGAAAGTGAAATAGCTGTCTTAAAACTCAACATCCAAAAAAACTAAGAATGAAGGCATCTGCTCCCATCACTTCATGGCAAATAGAAAGGGAAAACATGGACACAGTGACAGATTTGACTTTTTGGGGATCCAAAATCACCGTGGATGGTGACTACAGCCATGAATTTAATTAAAAGACACTTACTCCTTGGAAGGTAAGCTGTGGCAAACCTAGACAACAAATTAAGAAACAGAGACATCATTTTGCTGACAAAAGTCCATATAGTCAATGCTATGGTTTTATCAGTAGTTACATATGGATGTGAAAGTTGGACCATAAAGAAGGCTGAGCACTGAAGAATTGATTATTTTGAATACTGATGCTATAGAAGACTCTTGAGAGTCATTTGAACTGCAAGGAGATCAAACCAGTCAGTCTTAAAGGAAATCAACCTTGAATATTTATTGGAAAGACTGATGCTCAAGCTGAAGCTCCAATATTTTGGCCACCTAATGCAAAGTGCTGACTCACTGAAATATACCTTGTGCTAGGAAAGATTTAAGGCAAAAGGGGAGGATAACCCAGGATGAGAGAGTTAGAGAGCATCACTGAATTTTAACAAACTCAGGGAGATGATGAAGGACAGGGAAGCTTGGCATGCCATAGTACATGACTTAACAAAGAATCAGACAAGACTAGTGACTGATCAAGGACAAAACAATAATTTGAATTTTTTTCCTTTAGTTTATTTTAGAAATATTTAATAAAATACAACAACTTGTTTGTTAAAGATGCTGAAACAAGTGTTACAAATTTATGAAATATATATTAAAAATTTTATGTCCTACTGATATCTGATCATTGACATAGGACATTTATTCTTTTGGAAGAACTTATTGTTTTTCTATTATTTTTTTCTCCATTTCTCTCTGCTATGCCTTATGTTGATATTTCTACATTCACTGCCCCAATGAACTCAGAACTTTAAAATTTCCTATATTTTCTTTCACACTGTAATCTTATCTTGATCGTATATTTAAATAACTGTCTTCTTCCTTTTCCTTGTTCTCTCTTTCTGAAACATCTATTGATTTTTTTCCTCTCTTTTAGCATATGAGGGATGTTTGCCACTTATTTTTCCATGTCTGAGAATACTTTCTCCATGGTTCTGAGAAGGAATCTGGTGTTACTTGAACTGCTACTCCTCTGTAGAAAAGGTGTTATTTCCACTTTGCTGCTTTGAAGATACTTTATTTTAGTTTTAGAAGTCTGACTATGATGTGTCTTGGCTTATGATAGAGTTCTTTGGGTTTATCCTGCTTGAGGTTTGCTCACTTCTTGAATCTGTAAGTGTATATTTCTTGTCAAATTTAGTTTTCAACCATGATTTATTCAGCACTATTTTTGCCCAGTTATCTTTCTGCTTGCTTTTTGGCATTCCATTCACATAATATTAAAACTTTTGTTATAGTTCCGTAGATCCCTGTGTCTCTATTCTTTGTTCTCTGTATTTTCATCTCTGTTTATCAGACTGTGTAATTTTCTTCATATAATTTCCAGTTTACATATTATTTATTCTGTCCTCTCTATTCTGCTGTCAAACCTACCTTTCAAGCTTTTAAATTTCATTTGTTTAATTTTCCAGTAATTTTCAGCAATGGCTGACAAATATATTCAAGAGATAAAATCTGATAGAGTGTCTGAAGAATTATGGACAGAAGGTCATAACTTTGTAGAGCAGGTAGTGATCAAAGCCATCCTTGAGAAAAGAAAAGCAAAACGGCTAAATGATGGTCTGAGGTCTATCCTTAAAAAATGAATGATGGTCTATTCTTAAAAATAGCTAAGAGAAGAAGAGAAGTGAAAGGCAAAAGAGAAGTGGAAACATATGCCCATCTGAATGCAGAGTTCCAAAGAATAGCAAGAAGAGATAAGAGAGCTTTCCTAAGTGAACAATGCAAATGAATAGAAGAAAACATTAGCATGGGAAAGACTAGAGATCTCTTCAAGAAAATTAGAGATACCAAGGGAACATTTCATGCAAAGATGGGCACAAAACAGGACAGAAACAGTATGGATCTAACAAAAGCAGAAGATATTAAGAAGAAGTGGCTAAGAATACACAAAAGAACTATGCAAAAACATATCTTCAGGACCCAGATAATCATGATGGTGTGATCACTCACCTAGAGTCAGACATCCTGAAATGTGAAATCAAGTGGACCTTAGGTAACATCACTATGAACAAAGCTAGTGGAGGTGATGGAATTCCAGTTGAGCTATTTCAAATCCTAAAGATAATGCTGTGAAAGTGTTACACTCAATAGGCCAGCAAATTTGGAAAACTCAGCCATGGCTGCAGGACTGAAAAATGTTAGTTTTCATTTCAATCCCAAAGAAAGGCAATGCCAAAGAATGTTCAAACTGCTGCATGATTGCACTCACTTCACATACTAGCAAAATAATGCTCAAAATTCTCCAAACTAGCTTTCAACAGTAAATGAACTGGGAACTTCCAGATGTTCAAGCTGGATTTAGAAAAGCCAGAGGAACAAGAGATCAAATTGCCAACATCTGTTGGATCACCAAATAAGCAAGAAAATTCCAGAAAATCATCTACTCTGCTTTTTTTTTTTTTTTAACTACACTAAAACCTTTGACTGTGTGGATCACAACAAACTGTGGAAAATTCTTAAAGAATTGGGAATACCAGACCACTTTACCTACCTCCTGAGAAACCTCTATTCAGGTCAAGAGGCAACAGTTAGAACCAGACATGAAACAGACTGATTCCAAATTGGGAAAGGAGTATGTCAAGAGTATATATTTTCACCTTACTTCTTTAAATTATGCAGGGTACATCTTGCAAAATTCTGGGCTGGAATGAAGCACAAACTGGAATCAAGATTGCAGGGAGAAATATCAGTAACCTCAGATATGCAGATGACACCACCCTTATGGCAGAATGTGAAGAGGTACTAAAGAGCCTCTTGATGATGGTGAAACAGGAGAGTGTAAATGCTGGCTTAAAACTCAACATTCAAAAAATGAAGATCATGTCATCTAATTCCACCACTTCTAGATGGGGAAACAATGGAAACAGTGACAGAAGAGACTATTTTCTTGGACTCTAAAATCCCTGCAGATGGTGATTGCAGTCACAAAATTAAAAGGCACTTGCTCCTTGGAAGAAGAGCTATGACCAAACTAGACAGAATATTAAAGAGAAGAGACATTACTTGGTCAACAAAGGTCCATCTAGTCAGTGAGAGTTGGACTATAAAGAAAGCTGAGAGCCAAAGAATTGATGCTTTTGAACTGTGGTGTTGGGGAAGACTCTTGAGAGTCCCTTGGACTGCAAGGAGATAAAATCAGTCAGTCCTAAAGGAAATCATTCCTGAATATTCATTGGAAGGACTGATAGTGAAGCTGAAGCTCCTATACTTTGGCTGGCTGATGTGAAGAACTGACTCCTTTGAAAAGACCCTGATGCTGGGAAAGATTGAAGGCAGGAGGAAAAGGGGACAACTGAGGATGAGATGGTTAGATGACATCACCAACTCAATAGACATGAGTTTGAGGAAGCTCTGGGTGATGGTGAAGGACAGGTAAGCTTGGCATGCTGTAGTTCATGGGGCCACAAAGAGTTGAACACGACTGAGTGACTGAACAACATGTTGATTTTAATAATTCTTTTTTAAAATTTTGAATAATACTCTTTTATCAGATATGCCTTTTGCAATTTTTTCCCTAATCCTTGTCTTGTCTCTTTTCTGACAGTATCTTTTATAATTAAAAACTTTCAGTTCAGTTCAGTTTGGTCATTCAGTCCAGTTTTGTCATTCAGTCGTGTCTGACTCTTTCTGAGTCTTTGCGACTTTTAATTTTAATGAAATCCAAGTTAATTATTTATCTCGTAGGTTCTACCTTTGTTTTTGGTATACCTAAAAAAATGTCCCCAAGCCCAAGATCATTTGTTTTTTCAATATATTTGAAAAGCAAATTGACAAAATGTGTCAAAAGTGAATTTTTAAATTGACTTCCATCAGCCCATAATTTGACTTCTATTTGTGATATTTTATAGCAAGTGAATTGGTTAGATAATTAATTTTTGACTACATGCAAAAATAGAAGAATTCTTGGTTAAATGTCACTTTCTAATTTGGGTGCTGGAAAAAGGATATTTGGGAATGTAACTGTTTTCCAGTTACCTTTAACCTCTATACATCTGAAATACATGCCCCCTCCAAACACATACACATACACACACTCCAAACACACACACATACACACATGTGTAATTTCTTCCTTATTTAGAACTGAACTCTTTCCTTTAGTCCATCTAAATCTTGATTTTGGGGTTGAGAGGGTGAGAGGAGAAGGAAACATTTATTGACTACGTTTTTGAACTCGAACTTCTTTAGGGCATACAAGCTCCACACTGATAGTCAGTTTTCTAGTATTTTAAAGTGCTTATATATTATTTCATATATGCAGTTATTTTCCCATCTTCTAGATGCAAATTTCCTCAGTAGTACAATAAGGCTTTCTTTTACTAATTGTCAAATTTTATTGTATTCATAACTGGGTTAAGATACAAAATCTGAGCATGAGCAGTCAGCCTGTGTCAGGTACTCTTCAGGAGAAGAAAGGACGGAAAGAAGCCAGGTTGTTGTGTGTTTCACTGAGACCACTTATTCTTTAGAGTAAGCTTACTGGATAAGAAGATACAGCATAAGAAAATCTTGGGTAGAAAACAGAGAATATGGAATGGAAATAATTATTTCCCAGAGTAGAGATCACTGAAAATTAGCACTTAGTATACGAGAATTGTAAAGCAATGGATACTTACCACCAAGACACGATTTTAAGAAGATTAACATGAATCTAGGAAAGGTAGCTATGATGACAAGAATTCAAATAAACCTCAGGGGATATGTTTGGGAAAATGGTCCTCAAATCAACAAGAAAGTGAAGCCTTAATTAAAAATTTCTTATTAGTCAAGAAGTTAAAAATCTGATTAATATTAATGTATTTAATTAATAATCAGATTTACTAATAAATATTTTATTCAGCTGTCAGAAAAACACTTGTTCCAATCACATTAGTCTCTCATAAAATATTTAATTAAAATTTTGCAGGTAATTTCTAAAATGATCTGTTACTTAAAAACATTAAAAGCTGTTTTCAATAATCTTGTAATTGAACTAGGAGAAAACTATTTCTGTTCAATCATTAATAGATTTGAGTCATATTTAACTCTAAATTTCTATTGTAAGATTTTTTTTCTATTTGAGGAGTGTTTAACTCCTTTATAACTCCTTTATGTATGGAGAGGTTTGTATAAAATTGCAACTATACTGTCTATTTGGATTTAGATATACTCACTAAACCACTGGGCTTCCCTGGTGGCTCAGAGGTTAAAGCGTCTGCCTGCAATGCAGGAGACCTAAGTTTGATCGATCCCTCAGTTGGAAAGATCTCCTGGAGAAGGAAATGGCAACCCACTCCAGTGTTCTTGCCTGGAGAATCCCATGAACGGTGGGCTACAGTCCATGGGGTTGCAAAGATTCTGACACGACTGAGCAACTTCATTTTCACTTTTATACTCAGTAAACAACTTAATCTGGAGAAGATTAAGCCTAGAGGATGATATTGCAATTCCAAGTGAGCTTAGTTTGTGTGATAATTATGAATTTCCAGGTTTACTATAGAATCTTCATTACAAACAGCCTTCCTATATGAGTTCTGAATGGATGTGTAATAATGATCAGAATAATTCTGGATATTCATTGTTTATATAACACATCTAATTAAATCTATTTTTTGCATTTCATGCTACTTGACAGTTTTATTTACAAAATTTCCTTTCTGAACTTCAAGCCTGAGTGACTTCTTTCTGATGCAAGTTAAATTCTTGTAAAGCTAAGGTTTTGATCAATGACAATTAGAAGCTTTCTAGACAAGCCAAACTCTATCACATTTCTTTATTGTGTTTTCTAACTCATACAGTTAACATGCAGCAGTTATTTGTTGCTTGTAATTTTCTTTTGAGAAATCACATTGCTAAAAATAAATTTTCTGCTTTAACTATATCTGAATCATTTTAAAACAGATAATTTAGATGCTGGCTTTACTGTGTTTCAGTTTTATTTACAAATATTTATTTAAATAAAGCAATGGTACTGTAGAACACAAAATTTTAAAAGTATTTGTATACAGAAGGGGCTGGTGCACTGGGATGACCCAGAGGGATGGTACGGGGAGGGATGTGGGAGGAGGGTTCAGGATGGGGAACATGTGTATACCTGTGGTGGATTCATGTTGATGTACGGCAAAACCAATACAATATTGTAAAGTAATTAGCCTCCAATTAAAATAAATAAATTTATAATTCAAAAAAGTATTTGTATAATATATAAACTTGAAATTCATTATATAAATGCATTCATTTTTCTCAGTTTTCACTCATTAATTTTTGAAACAATTATCTAGATAAGACAATTTATAAATGAGGGAAAAGGCTATTTTGAATAAAGGGAAGAAACTATACAAAATTTTTTCCTTGGTCTTTATCTGAGGAACATAAAATGCTCCTTCAGAAGCAAGGGATAATGGGCAATGAGTGCATCAATGTGTATCCTGACTTACCAAAGGAAACAACTGGGAAAATGGGTAAAAGTAAGTTTATACACTTACTTGAGCCTTTTAAAAAAATTTCTTTTATTTTTGGCTGCACTGGATCTTCATTTCTGCATGTGGACTTTCTCTAGTTTTGGTGAGCAGGAACTACTCTCTTGTTGTGGGACATGGGATTTCATCTTCTGGTAGCTTCTCTTGTTGCAGAGCAAGATCTCTAAAGCACTTAAGCTTCAGTAGTTGTGGCTTCTGGGCTCAGCTGCCCTGTGGCACGTGGAACCATAGTTCCTGATCAGGAAACAAACTCATATCCCCTGCACTGACAGGCAAATTCTTAAGCACTGGGCCACCAAGAAGTCCCCATGGGTCTCTCTTAAGGTGAAAGTGAACGTCATTCAGTCATGTCTGTCTCTTTGCAACCCCTTGGACTATAGAGTCCATGGAATTCTCCAGGCCAGAATACTGGAGTGGATAGCCTTTCCCTTCTCCAGATCTTCCCAACCCAGGGATCAAACCCAGGTCTCTTGCAATGAAGGTGATTCTTTATAAGCTGAGCCACAAGAGAAGACCAAGAATACTGGAGTGGGTAGCCTATCACTCCTTCAGAGTATCTTCCGGACCCAAGAATTAAATTGGGGTCTCTTGCATTACAGATAGATTCTTAACCAACTGAGCTATCAGGGAAACCCCTGATAAATTGTGAATAAATTGTGGTAAGTATAGATTTCAGGTAATTAGAATTTAAGGAGAAATTATCCATTAAAAAAGGAAATCTGTTATATCAGCCAAGATCCATTCAGAAACAGTGAATGTACTCCATGTATATTAAAAAGAAGAATTAAATCAGAGCATTGTTTCTTTGTATTTCCTTGTGAAGGAAGACCTGAAAATACAAACCATGTAGTGAGACCACCCAGAAATTAACATCACTGTGACGTGATGGTTAATTTTATGCGTCAACTTGACTAGGCTAGAGAGTACCCAGATTTTTTGGTCAAACACTATTTTAGGTGTTTCTGTTAGGAGGTTTGGGGATAAGATTAACATTTAAATGGGTAGATAAGTAATGTCTAATGTGGCTGTGCCTCACACGTCAGTTGAAGACCTGAGTAGAACAGAAAGTTTCACTCTCCCTTAAATAAAAGTGAATTCTTTTGCCTGGCAGATTTTAAATAGAAAAATTTTCCTGCCTTTGGAAGCAAATGAAACATCAGTTTCTCTTCTTGGGTTTCAAGCCTGTCAGGCTTTAGACTGGAACTGCTCCACCAAACTTTTAGGTTCTCAGGCCTCTGGACTCAGACTAAAACTACACCATTGGTTCTATTAGCTATCTAGCTTGTTAACTCACCCTGAAAATCTTGAAACAGACTTTGTAAAGAGATCATACCTATTTCAATATATCTGTATCTCTCTCTAAATATATATAGGGATTGGGGGCAGGAAGAGAAGGGGATGACAGAGGATGAGATGGCTGGATGGCATCACCGACTTAATGGACATGAGTCTGAGTAAACTCTGGGAGTTGGTGATGGACAGGGAGGCCTGGCGTGCTGCGATTCATGGGGTCACAAAGAGTCGGACATGACTGAGCAACTGAACTGAAGTGATATATATATGATCTCTTTGTATATCTATACCCTTGCATATACAATCCTATATAAACAAGAAATATTGCCCACCATTCCAACTCTACAGAGATTAAGTCATTAGCCAAAGCAATCAACCACCCTGAGGGGAATTCAGGCTGAAGGAAAACAGGAATCGTACTGTGCTTTGGATAAGGGCTCTGGGTCATAAGATGTGAACCAAAGGAATAATTTCAAGGAGCACAGATTCTTACATCTTCCCACACATAGAAAAGCACTAAAATCATTAACTTGAGATGACTGTTTTTTGTGATTAGCAATAATCTTTTGATGTTCAACTAACATATTCTTTTCCAGAGAGAAAAAATATAAACTCTCATATATATCCTGGCTCCTTCCTTAGCTTTTCAGAGCAGTTCCTCAGAGAGAAGCTGTCTTCCAGGCTATAGAACTCAGTAAGATCCCTGTATAGAATTTAGCTCACAAGTTTTAGGTTGTGCATCTTTCTTCAGTTGACACACAAATAAACATACATAAGTACACATGTTTGTATATCCACACGTGGGCTTCCTAGGTGGCTCAGTGGTAAAGAATCCACTTGCCATTGCAGGAGATGTAGGAAACACGGTTTGATCCCTGGGTGGGAAAGATCCTCTAGAGGAAGAAATGGCAACCCACTCCAGTATTCTTGTTGGGAGAATCCCATGAACAGAGAAGCCGGGAGGGCTACAGTCCATGGGGCTACAAAGTATCAGGCATGATTGAGTATGTACACACACTCACACACACACACACACACATAAACACACATACACACACAGAGAAAGTGTATGTATATATGCATCATATATATATATATCCTTATATATACATATCATATGATATGATATGTGCATTTTGTTGGTTTTGTTTCTTTGGAGAATCCTGACTTATGCAATCAGTAAAGAAGTTATCTTCATCCTTATGACTGGAAGTGGAAAAGTAGCATTTAGGTTTGAAAGAGATCAGAAGCTGAGGCTACATGACTGAATTTGGAGGCTTGGCTGAGAGTGGCTGAACTTATGATCAAAGTGCTGAGTATCAGAAACTAGAGCCATGGAGAAAGTATGGCAAACGTACTACCCAGTGGGTGAGAAGACCTGAACTTCTTTATTCCTCTTGTCCTCAAGTCATTCACCAAGGCCTCTCGTGGCTGAATAGAACTAGAAGTTAGTTTGCAAAGGAATCAAGATAATTATTTACTAGCATCAAAAAACACAGAAAGTGAAGGTGGAAAATTATTCAGAAAGGTAATTCAGATAAAAGACAAAGTACCACTACAGAAGATTTAAGTCTGCATTGACATTCATGAAGTTAAAGAAAGAAAAAATCATTGGAAATATTTGGAGCTCTTTTCAAAGTACTATACAGTCCAAGAATTATAAACCTCCTGGGTAAAAAAGATCTAGTGTGTGCTCAGTCATTCAGGCATATCCAACTCTTTGTGACCCCAGGGACTGTAGCCTTGGAAGGAAAGTTATGACCAACCTAGACAGCATATTATAAAGCGGAGACATTACTTTGCCAAAAAACGTCCGTCTAGTCAAGGCTATGGTTTTTCCAGTGGTCATGTATGGATGTGAGAGTTGGACTATAAAGAAAGTTGAGTTCCAAAGAATTGATGTTTTTGAACTGTGGTGTTGGAGAAGACTTTTGAGAGTCCCTTGGACAGCAAGGAGATCCAACCAGTCCATCCTAAAGGAGATCAGTCCTGAGTGTTCATTGGAAGGACTGATGTTGAAGCTGAAATTCAAATACTTTGGCCACCTGATGCAAAGAGCTAACTCACTGGAAAAGACCCTGATTCTGGGAAAGATTGAGGGCAGGAAGAGAAGAGGACAGCGGAGAATGAAATGGTTGAATGGCATCACTGACTCAATGGCCATGACTTTGGGTAAACTCCGGGAGCTAGTGATAGACAGGGAGGCCTGGCATGCTTCAGTCCATGGGGTCTCAAAGAATTGGACAGGACTGAGCGACTGAACTGAACTGGACTGTAGCCTGCCAGGTTCCATTGGGATTTTCCAGGCAAGAATCCTGGAATGGGTTTCCATTTTCTCCTCCAGGGCATCCTCCTGACCCAAGAACTAAATCCATGTCTCCTGTGACTCCTGCATTGTAAGAGAATGTTTTACCACTGATCCACCTGGGAAGCCCAAAGTCTTTGTAGGTTTATCTTATTTTATAATACAGACCTTGTACTATCATATTGTGTTATAAAGAGTCAGGGGAAAGCAATACAGAGTAAAAGAAATTGCAAAAATTTATGTGAAGTTCATTTAAATGGGAAGTCAGTTATCTATTGTGCAGGGATGAAGTAAGCAGGAGAATTAGACGAAGTATGAGATTTTATACGGGAAACCAATTATGCAAGGCCACATTAAAGACTGTGAAATTCATACTAAATGCAATGGAAAGCTGTTAATTTTCTTTAAAGATGGATATGTGAACACATTTTTCTTTAATGAGACCAATTGTGATCACAAAGTAGGAAATGCACTGAAAGAGTATGTCATGGTAATTAGAAACCAGCCGGGAAATCTTTCCAGGAGAAACTAATGGTATCTTGGGTTTACAAAGTATAAGTAAGCAGAAAAGAGTATAGATTGAAATAATGTTGTGGAAGGACATTATGGTATGCTGAATAATGACTCCCCAAGTTATTCATATCCTAATTCCTGGAACCTGTGAAGATGGTAGTTTTCAGCGTGAAAGACACTTTGAGGATGCAATTAAATTAAGCATCTTGATATGGAGAAATTATCTAGGATTGTTGGGTGGCCCTGCCTAGAGAATTCCATTGACAGAGGAACCTGACAGGTTACAGTCCAGGTGTTCACAAGAGTAGGACATGACTTCACGACTTAGCAACTAAACTACCATAACATCAATGCAATCGTGAAGGTGCATGGGTGCATGCTAAGTTGCTTCAGTTGTGTCTGACTCCTTGTGACCTTATGGATGTGTAGCATGCCAGGCTCCTCTGTCCATGGGATTCTCCAGGCAATAATACTGAAGTGGGTTGCCATTCCCTTCTCCAGGGGATCTTCCCCACCCAAGGATTGAACCTGCATCTCCTGTGGCTCCTACCTTGCAGGTGGATTCTTTACCACTGAGCCACTGGAGAAGCCTGCCCATTCACAAGGGACCTTATAAGAAAATAAGGGAGACAGGAGATACAATGTCAGAGAAGGAGATATGATGATGAAAACAGAGATGAGAGTAAAAAGAGGAGAAGAACAGAAGGAGGGAATGAGAGAGAGCAAGGGAATGAGAGAGAGCAAGAGAAAGAGAGAGGAAATGTTACACTGCCAGCTTTAAACACATAGGAAGGTGCCACATGCCAAGGAATCTAAGCAGCGTCTAGAAGTTAGGAAAGGCAAGGAAATGAATTCTCCTATGAATTCTTTCAAAAATTACGTTTTTTAAAAATAAAATTCTAACATAAAATTCTTCCAAAAGAAGCTGGACACAGTGGTCTTCCCACAGGTGCCCTCAGTCTGCTTTGAACTTGGGCTTGCTTCATCAGGAAGGATGTCTTCTCTCCAGGAGATCCTCCTCCTACAATGTTCTCCAGGTCTCCCATGAGAGCCAGTCAAGCTGGTCCCTCATGGAGCAGTGATCGAGTGGCCACACGTGTGTGGCCTTAGAGCTGTGTACAGAGCTGGCATATTGCATCCAAAAGTGTCCTGAGCAGGAGCCTGCTTTTGTAGATAGCTCTCTGGGTTTCAAAAGGCTTCCCAGATGGTGCTAGTGATAAAGAACACACCTGCTAATGCAGGAGACATAAGAGCCTTTGGTTTGATTCCTGGGTTGGGAAGATCCCTGGAGGAGGCAGTATTCTTACCTGGAGAATCCCACGGACAGAGGAGCCTGGCAAGCTATAGTACATAGTATTGCAAAGAGTTGGGCATGACTGAATCAACTTAAACTAACATCATGAATTCTTCAGTTAGAACATAACCCTGCAAAGTGCCTGATTTTAGACTTCTAGCATTCAAAAATATAATGGAATACATTTATTTTGTTTTAAATTCTTAAGTTTGTGATGATTTGTTACTACAGCAAATGGAAACTAATATATTTAGAAACTCAGAGAAATTAGTGCTGGTTTAAATGTGAAGAATGAAAGAAAGGAATGGGGTCAAGAAAATGTCTCACTGGCTAACAAACAAAGCATCTATTTGAGGGGTGGGAGACTGGAGAAGTATTTTTAATGAGTGGACATTTTAAGTTTGAGATATTCATGAAATGACCAAATGGCGACATCAAATATGCAGTTGTCTTTGTGGGTATGGAAATGTGGGTATGGAGCAGAAGCAAAGATAATTATGGCTATATTAATGTTTGAATTATTCTAGATGTGGAATTTAAAATTATGGAAAGAGATGAGATTCTTGATGGAAGTGATATATGAGAGGTCCCACAACTGAAATCCAAGGCACTTCAACCTTTAGAAATTGCATAGAGAAAATAAGACTAGCATATAATATTAAGAAGCAATCAGGAAGGAAGAAGGGGAACATATTTTGTTTTAATAGAAACTAACATAAAATGTTTTAAGGGAGTTGAGTTCAGTCACTCAGTTATGTCTGACTCTTTGCAACCCAATGGACTGCAGCATGCCAGGCCTCCCTGTCCATCACCAACTCCTAGAGCCTGCTCAAACTCATGTCCATCGGGTTGGTGATGTCATCCAACCCCTCATCCTCTGTCATCCCCTTCTCCTCCTGCCTTCAATCTTTCCAGTATCGGGGTCTTTTCCGCTAAGTCAGTTCTTTGCATCAGGTGGCAAAAGTATTGGAGCTTCAGCACCAGTCCTTTCAAAGAATATTCAGGACTCATTTCCTTTAGGATTGATGGTTTGATCCCTTGCAGTCCAAGGGATTCTCCAGATTCTTCTCTAACACCACAGTTCAAAAGCACAGGTTCAATCACTGGGTAAGGAATATCCCCTGGAGAAGGGCATGGCAACTCACTCCAGTATTTTTGCCTGGAGAATCCCATGGAGAGAGGAACCCAATAGGCTATAGTCCATGCGGTTGCACAGAGTTGGATACGATTGAAGCGACTTAGCAGGCATGCATATACGATTTACGCATACACAAATATTCTGTTGTTTCTGTTTTTCTGAAGAACCCTAACTAATACAATGAGTAGCAGTAGGGATAGAAAACAGGCACATCTGAATAGGTGGAAGCTTTTGTGTATGTAATTTGAAACAACTGTCCTCTCCAAGATTCAGATTCTTCCTCATTACAGGGCTATCCTTCTGCTTGTTTTGAATTTCTAATGTAAAAACTAATCAATTTTTTATAATCTATGAATATAGTTTTATATCCTAATAGAAAATGAGAAGGAATGACAGGTTGGTATCACCAGAGGTTCTCAAATATAAAGCAAGAATTTTACAGAAAAAAAATTGCCTAGAATCTTGCAGCTGTGTGGTTCTCAGTAGATCTATACACTGGAACACTGAAGTCGAATGTTTAAAAAAATTTTTAATTATAAAATGCTTAGTTCCCTTTTTTATTTTGACACTCCTTTCTATTTATTTTTCAGACGTACTTTCTCTGCACTGGTGGTAGTGTTGGTGATTTTAGTTGCTAAGTCATGTCTGACTCTTGTGACCCATGGGTCTTGCAACCTCACTGTCTGTAGTCCTCTGTGCTCCTTTGTCCATGGGATTTCCCAGGCAACAATACTCAGGTGGGTTACCATTTTCTTTTCCAGGTGATCCTCCTAACCAAGGTATTGAACCTGGGTCTCCTGCATTGCAGGCAGGTTCTTTTCTAACTGAGCCACCAGAAAGGCTGGTATATCTTTATTTAAACCCCAAAGTCTCCTATCTCTATATTTACAGTGCAGTGTTTAGATCTAGACACACACACACACACACACACACACACACACACACACGGCAACATTTATAAATGAGTTTATTTGATTGCCTAAGTGAAACCCAAATCTTCCATAGCACATATTTCCTGAACTTCTACCAAACATGTTCAAGACTTTTAATTTCTTGATCTTTTAAAATCAAAATATACCATTTTGATTTGACACTCTTCCACCCACTTGACTTCATCTTTAAGGAACCTCTATTTCTCACATTTATGTTGAAATGATTGGTCAGTCAGCTTTATTCTTCAGTGGAAGAGTATTTAATCCTGGTGTTTCAAAAAAGGAATAAATAAGTCACTATTTAACATGAAAATTGTGGCAGTAACAATAAAACATGTCTTAAAATAACTGTCAGTGTAGACATTACTAAACCTTAAGAATTTTTGATCCCATTAGGTTTGTTGAATTTCCACTTCCACATCTGTTTATTCTTAAATAAATGCTGTTCTCTGATTCACTTTAATAAATAGAATTATCATTGATTCTATACTTAGTTTTCAGAGAAGGCAATGGCACCCCACTCCAGTATTCTTGCCTAGAAAATCCCATGGACAGAGGAGCCTGGTAGGTTGCAGTCAATGGGGTCGCTAAGAGTTGAACACGACTGAGCAACTTCACTTTCACTTTTCACTTTCATGCACTGGAGAAGGAAATGGCAACCCACTCCAGCGTTCTTGCCTGGAGAATCCCAGGGATGGGGGAGCCTGGTGGGCTGCCGTCTATGGGGTCGCACAGAGTTGAACATACTGAAGCAACTTAGCAGCAGCAGCATACTTAGTTTTATTTTCTTTTTATTGCTTTTCCTTTGAATTTCTATTAGTTTGACAACCTTATTCAAGATTCTATATTTAAGTAGTTTTTCTGTAATTTACATCTTAATCATTTATTTAATATGTTAGTACAAGTCTATTAGGGAAAATGAATGTACTTTTAAAATAATGCATGTATTCCTTATTGTCATTCATGAAAACCACTGATTAAATACTACTCAGTATCTCTTAAAAAATTATACTTACTTGGTGACCTAGATTTTTTTCCAATAATGTTTGTTGGCTTCCTGAATGTGACTTTCTTCCATGTATCTATTTAACTTTGTTTTTCTCTTTTACACACTTCTGTTAGATATCTCAGGAACTATTCAGATTCTGAGTTTAAGAGAAGTTGACATTTGAATGACTCTGAATGCCAATATAATGAGTTCTTGCAATTGGAAAAGTGCTCGCATTGATGACTTTCATAAGTGGATGCAGTATACTTGTCCCATTTCAATGCCCACATAGATATATTATTATGTATTTTCTCTAATACTGTACATCAATTTTGATAAGCTGATTTCCACCAAAAAGTGGACAATAGTTTATAAATAAAATCAAGTCTATTCAGTATAAACTTCCTATATATAATATAGATGAACTTTAGCAAATGTATCTGATACAGGAAAATGAAGAAGCAAAGTTATATGGATAAATTATAATTTTTAATCAAACAATAGAATTTAAATAGTTAATGAAGAAGTAATGATTATTAGGTATAATATAGTGTACAAGGAGCAGAAAAATAAGTATAAGCTTATTCTTTATAAATATGTCATACCAATGAAGGTAGATTTAAAATATGAACTGTATATACTTTTATAATTACCAACTGAAAGAGAAATCTGCTAAACTATAGCTTCTAATTAGGATGTAGAAACTAGCAAGAGAGTATTGCTCCCACCCTACACATAAAAGCAAACTGGACCGGTTAAACCAGCATAATTTTCAAGCCTATTAAATGGTTAAGCATGCAAAGAAACTTAAGTGAACTAAATTTCAGAATGTAAGTTGTCATTCTTAGGAGGGACGTGATCCAGCTTGGCCTTCATCCTTGATGGAGTAGTGGGACAGAGAAATACAATACAGATAGGATTAATGAGAAATTAACCAGATGTTAATCACACTTAACTAGCTGTAACTGGTCTGGCATAAACGATTAATGACTGTATGATTCATAGCCTACAGTCTGTCTGACTGCATATGTAGCTACTGGCCAACACTTTCCTATAGACTTTTAACAAGTGTACAGTGATAGTAGGCAAAAGATTGGAATTAAGGCAAGGAAACAGAGAGGTCTCCTCAGAGTCTGAACAGATTCTCTGTAGGTGAAAGGCAATGTCTTGGCTGAAGCTGCAGTCACAAAGAGAGCCACAGACAACCTGGTAGAAAACATCAGGTCCTCATTGTAATATGCAGGTTTACAGATGGGGAAGTGTCTCTTTCTGAGAGACAGAAAGCTACTGCTGGGATGACAGAACAAAGAGGACTAAAGTAACTCCCACACCTGGTATCCACATTTCAAGGCAGACGGCTCTTCCATCGTTAGGAAAGTTGGTGCCTTGGAAGCCTATTAGCTAGCGAACACAAAATCTCCACTGTGCTCTGATCCAGTGTTCTGCTGAGGAATAAACCCTCATGTTGCCTTCAAAACATGTGAAGCTAGTGCTGAGCTGAGCCAAAATAAGGCAATAAATAATAAATTCAAACTCAGCTCAGATAGATATTATTGACTTGGCATAACTTTTCCTGGGAATAAATAATAATACATACTGCAGTTTTTAATTTTGTAAAGCAAGATATCTAGAATATCTTGATCAAAAATCAAGAAGCAAGACAAAATAATTTGACCCATTGTTAAGAAAGAAAAGTTAACAGAGACATACTGAGCAATAACTTAAATCGGATATATAAATTATCAGTGACAGAAATAGACAAATTTTTACGACCTCCACTATTTCCTTTAATCACACAAAAATTACCTCATTATGGACAATATGAATCTCCACATCAGTATTACTTTGTAATAAGTCACTCATTGTTTGTATCAGTGTATACCTGTATGCAAAGTGTCTTTTAGGGGTCTTCCATGGTGGCTCAGGTGGTAAAGAAACTTCCTGCAATGCAAGAGACCCAGATTTAATCCCTGGGTCAGGAAGATCCCCTGAAGAAGGGAATGGCTACCTACTCCAGTATTCTTGCCTAGAGAATTCCATGGAGAGAGGAGCTTGGTGGGCTACAGTCCATGGGGTTGCAAAGAGTCAGACATGACTGACCAACTAACACACACACACACACACACACACACACACACACACAATGTATCTGTTTACTTTGGATACATGCAAGATGGTCACCCTAGCAGTGATATGCAGTTGTTTTGCTGTGCTCTGTCCAACATAAAACATTGTATATTGGAGATGCTAATTATTCAAATAGGGTTGGAGGAAGTTCACTAGGTTGTTGTTCTTCAGTTGCTCAGTCATGTCCGACACTTTACGATCCCATGGACTGCAACACACCAGGCTTCCTTGTCCTTCGCTATCTCCTGGAGTTTGCTCAAATTCAAGTCCATTGAGTTGATGATGCCATCCAACCGTCTCATCCTCTGTCGACCCTTTCTCCCTTTACCCTCAGTCTTTCCCAGCATCAGTGTCTTTTGCAATGAGTCAATTCTTTGCATCAGGCGCTCAAATATTGGAGCTTCAGCTTAAGCATCAGTCCTTCCAATGAATATTCAAGGTGGATTTTCTTTAGAATTCACTGGTTTGATCTTCTTGATGTTAAAGGGATTCTCAAAAGTTTTCTCCAGAACCACTGTCTAAAAGCTTCAATTCTTCAACACTCAGCCTTATTTATGGTCCAGTTCTCACATCCATACATAAATACTAGAAAAACCATAGTTTTGACTCTGTTGACCTTTGCTGGAAAAATGATGTCTCTGTTTTGAATACACTGTCTAGGTTTGTCATAGCCTTTCTTCCAAGGAGCAAGTGTCTTTTAATATGGCTGCAGTCACTGTCTGCATTGATTTTGGAGCCTTAGACAATAAAGTCTGTCACTGTTTCCATTTTTCCCCCATCTATTTGCCATGAAGTAATGGGACTGGTGTTACCCTGCTTATTTAATTTATACTGAGAAAACAATAGACAGCCTGACATACTCTTTTCCCAGTTTGGAACCAGTCTGTTGTTCCATGTATAGTTCTAACTGTTACTTCTTGACCTGCATGCATATTTCTCAGGAGGCAGGTAAAATGGTCTGGTATTGCCATATCTTGTGGAAAATTCTTCAAGACATGGGAATAACAGACCATCTTATTTAACTTATATGCAGAGTATATCATGAGAAATGCTGGGCTGGATGAAGCACAAACTGGAATCAAGATTGCCAGGAGAAATATCAATAACCTTAGATACACAGATGACACCATTCTTATGGCAAAGGGTGAAGAGAAACTAAAAAGCCTTTTGATGAAAGTGAAAGATGAGAGTGAAAAAGCTGGCTTAAAACTCAACATTCAAAAAACAAAGATAAAAAAGAAAAAGATCATGGCATCTGTTCCAATCACTTCATGGCAAATAGATGGGGGAAAAATGGAAACAGTAACATCCTTTATTTTCTTGGGATCCAGAAACACTGCAGAGGTTGGCTGCAGCCATGAAATTAAAAGACACTTGATTTTTGGAAGAAAAGCTATGACCAACCTAGACAGCATGTTAAAAAGCAGAGACATTACTTTGCCAAAGGTCCATCTAGTCAAAGCTATGGTTTTTCCAGTAGTCATGTATGGATGTGAGATTTGGACTATAAAGAAAGCTGAGCACTGAAGAATTGATGCTTTTGAATTGTGGTGTTGGAGAAGACTCCTGAGACTCCCTTGTACTTCAAGGAGATCCAACCAGTCCGTCCTAAAGAAAATCAGTCCTGAATATTCATTGGAAGGATTGATGTTGAAGCTGGAACTCCAGTACTTGGGCCACCTGATGTGAAAAACTGACTCACTGGAAAAGATCCAGATGCTGGGGAAGTTTGAAGGCAGGAGGAGAAAGGAACAACAGAGGATGAGATTATTGAATGGCATCACCAACTTGATGGACATGAGTATGAGCAAGCTCTGGGAGTTGGTGAAGGATAGGGAGGCCTGGTGTACTGAAGTCCATGAGCTTCAGAGCAGGGCACAACAGAGCGACTGAACTGAACTGACTGAACGGGACTGGATACCATGATATTCATTTTTTTAATGTTTAGTTTTAAGCCAGATTTTTCACTTTCCTCTTTCATCTTCATCAAGAAGTTCTTTAGCTCCTCTTCATTTTCTGCCATTAGGGTGTTGGAATCTGCATATCTGAGATTATTGATATTTCTCTTAACAATCTCACATGGTATAATCTGCATATATATTAAAAAAGCAAGGTGACAGTATGCAGCCTTAAAGTACTCCTTTCCCAAGTTTGCACCAGTTTGTAGTTCCATGTCTGATTGTAACTGTTGCTTCTTCTCCTTCACACAGATTTCCTAGGAGGCAAGTCAGGTGGTCTGATATTCCCATCACTTTAAGAATTTCCCACAAATTCGTTGTGATCCACCACTAGGCCATTCAGATATGACCTAAATCAAATCTTGTATGATTATACAATGTAACTGAGAAATAGATTCAAAGGATTAGATCTGATAGACAGGATGCCTGAAGAACTATTGATGGAGGTTCATAACATGGTATAGGAGGTGGTGTCAAGTACATCTCCAAGAAAAAGAAATGCAAAAAGGCAAAGTTATTTCCTGAGGAAGTGTTTATAATAACTGAGATAAGAAGAGAAGTGAAAGCAAAGGAGAAAAAGAAAGGTATACCAATCTGAATGCAGAGTCCCAAAGAATAGCAAGGAAAGATAAGAAAGTCTTCTTATGTGAACAATGCAAAGAAACAGAGGAAATTAACTTTATATATATATCTTAACTCTGGAACTTATTTCAAATGGGTTAACCTATGACTATACAAATATAAACTTGATAGTTATTATATGTATATGTACAGTCTTCCCTGGTGGCTCAGTGATAAAGAACCACCTGCCAATGCAGGAAGATGAGGGTTTGATCCTTGCATTGGAAATATCCCCATAAGAAGAGAATGGCAACCTACTCCAGTATTCTTGCCTGGGAAATCCCATGGACAGAGGAGTCTGGTGGACTGCAGTTCATGTGGTCACAAAAAAAGTCAGAATGGCTTGGTGACTAAATAAAAAATATGTGTGTATGTATATAAAATATTAGTTGATATTTTCTATCAACTTTTCAATAAATTTCATACTAAATATTAGGTAGCAAAGGAATGTGCAAAAATCTTTCCTTCAATGAGCTATGATTTATTGTATTATTAAGTTTGAGGTAAATAAGAATGACAAAATAGTGCAATATAGCCTAGTAGAAATTATATTAAATCTAATACTTGACTTATATATAGTGGTTAATATATAAATGGTTAAAAGATGTAATTTATTGGAGTCTCTCCATCGTGTGTTAAATATACTTAATACTAACTTAGAATTCATAGAAAATTAGCTTATGCACTTTAGTTATGTTCAATCTAGTGTTTCAGTGAAACAAATAATTCAATATATGTTTTATTGTTTATGTTATTTGTAAAGCATATTCTGTGTTTTTCTAAATGATAAAATCCATATGAAAATATAATTTATGTTATGAACTATGTCAAGAGCTATGTTTAGATGCTAGATGACTGTAACAAACCTACAAACTTGTTTCAAAGAGATTCTATATTTCTAGTTCAAAATTTTCAAAAGATGCATGGAAAAAGAAAAGAAAACATTTGTATCATAGTAAATGATTATTAGATAGAATAAGTAACATGGATGATAAAGAATGGCAAAATATTTAGAGTGTAAATATACTACAGTACATCATTATTTGAGAAGCCATATCAGTTAAGAATTCAAAACACCACAAAAATGACACAGAACCATTTAAAAATTGTTTAAGTAAAGGAAAGTCCTTTAATCCAGATTCTATTTTATATTTCCATTTTTCTCTAATAGAGTGAGGAACATACAATGTTTTGAAAATAAAGCAAGTCTTTAGAGATCACAAGCAATATTTTTCACACTACAAGCAGTCATAAATAGAGCTAAATTCCCTTTGGTAATACACTATTTATCTTTGTGCTTCATTGAGTTCAAAGAAAAGCATTTTTCAGAGTTTAAGCAATTAATTTCTCATTTATTTTCTATTCTAGAAAGGACATTATCAGAAAAGCATAGGAATAGAAAGCTACTGAGCTATCAGAGTTATTCTCAGTGTATGAAATTTCAATTTAGTGAAACATGTAAAGCCCTAAAGGCAGTTAAAACTCAATACAGATAAACCATTTTGTTTTCACAATGTATTTATTTTGCATCACCACTGACCCAGCTGATTTTCTGCTGAATGAAATGAGTAGGTATTAGCTTCAAAAATTATTCTGTCTGTTTATTTGTTACCAAATCACTGTTACAATTCACCTAGAAAATTCCCTAAAAAAAAATCCTATGAAGCTACTTAAATAAATAAATCTCAAACGGTTGACATTTTATATAGCTGACATCTGGATTTAACTTTAAAGAATAGCTGAGGTAAAATACATTTATTAAATGTGTACTTCATATCCTTAAGGAATATTAAAAATTACTGTTACCAAATGACTACTCATTAGGACAATCATAATTCCCTGTGCTGACTGAACTCTCTCTATATTTTAATATCCATAGATTATGATAATTTATAAATTAGTTCATAAATGCATAAAGGTCAGTTACATATTGTGTGAATAAAAAGAGTTACAAGAGGAGAAGTTCTAGAAAAGATGTTGATGGCAAGAGCACAGTTATTCCTTTTTATCTTATCAAATTTTTCATTAAAAACAGATAAAAACCACCAGGATAGTAAAACTAAAGACTTTTGGATAAGATCTGTTGCTGAACTTGCTGGCAGAATATCTCTAAATATCTTTGAAGACTCATAAACCCATGTAAGCAAGGGCAACACACTGGTAGCTACAAGAATTACATTGTGTCTATAATGGGAAGAAGCAGAAGAACCAAACTTGGCTTCTGCTGAAAGTTTTAGTTAGAGGAAGATACGTTAGGCCAGTCTTAAAGAGCAATGAAAATCAGAGAGTTACTCGAGATTAATCTGATGAGTAATGCAGAATTTAGAGTGCTGGAGCAGTCTGAACCCTATTAATACACTAAATTAACACAACTCCAGGCCCTGCCAACACAAAGCTCCACACTACAGAGACTAGTGCAGGTGGGAGAATCCAAATTGAGTAAGACAGGGCCAATGGGGAAAGGAAAGATAAGTTCCTTGTAAAAAGCAGGACAAGAAGCAAAGGTGACAAACTCCATAAAGTTATTTCACTGTGAAATCATAAAAGAAGGAGCTAGTATATTAGTGGAATTATAACATGAAAATTCGTTAGGATGCAGCTAAAACAGGACTCAGAAAAAGTTATAGTTAATATTAGAGAAAAGGATGTTCTGAAATCAATAACCTGAGTTTCCGTTTTAAGATACAAAACAAGAAAGAGAATAGCAATGCAAAAGGAGACAGAATGATGAAAATAATGAAAACCAATGAAGTAGGTAAAAGATTAAAGGCAGAAAATTAAGAAAAAAACCCAAAATCTGGTTGTTCAAAAATATAAGAAATATTGACAATATTTCTTCATACTCTTCCAAAAAACAGAGAACCCAAATCAGCAAAAGAAGAAATAAAATAAAGGGATTGTCAGCAAATATCCTCCAGACATTAAAATGATAATCAGAGTAATTTCATGTCAACACATTTTTAGAGCTTAAAAGTGTTTAAATTTGTTGAAAACATAATTTATAAAATGTTTTGTAAGAAAATTAAACCCAAATATATCTATGGTTGAATAAATTATTTTAAAAACCTTTCTGAAAGAAAAATGTACGTCTAGAGGATTTCACTGATAAATTCTATCAAACATTCAAGCAAGAAATTCTGTTAATATTTGTTTCTCTGCAAGTAGAGAAGGAGGGACTATTTTCCAATTCAATTTATAAAGCTAGCATAACCCAAATAGAAAAATAAAATAATAAAGTAACAGACCAATAATCACCATGATTATTGGCATAATAGTCTTTAAAAAGTATTAACAAATCAAACAAGCTAAAAACCAGATATATACTGTAACCCAGAAATGTCACTTCTCCAATTCCCTCCTGCCCCTCAAATATTTGGAAGCAGCTGCACACAGGTTAGCTCTGTAGTGTCTTGACAAAGTGACTCTTTGTCACTTCAATTCAGTTCAGTCGCACAGTCCTGTCCGACTCTTTGCAACCCTATGAACCACAGCATGCCAGGCCTCCCTGTCCATCACCAGCTCCCAGGGTCCACACAAACCCATGTCCATATATTTGGTGATGCCATCCAACCATCTCATCCTCTGTCATCCCCTTCTCCACCTGCCCCCAATCCCTCCCAGCATCAGGGTCTTTTCCAATGAGTCAGCTCTTCACATCAGGTGGCCAAAGTATTGGAGTTTCAGCTTCAACATCAGTCCTTCCAATGAACACCTAGGACTGATCTCCTTTAGGATGGACTGGCTGGATCTCCTCTGGGCATTAACAAATATTTCCTAGAAATTTAAGCTTCATATAATAATTAAAAAACATAAAATTTACTGAGTAAATTTTATGTTTTCAGGCAATATTCCAAGTGTTTTACTTATATTAAATATCCAATAAGTATTGAGAAAATCAAGATGCAATTAGTAGTGGCAGAAGTGTAATAAAAATGGAGGAAGCAAGTTCCAGAATCCATACACTTAGTCACTGTGTTAAGTTGTGGCTCAATGCCTATAGGATAAAATGTATCAGATTTTGCCTAAAATTCTGCCTTAGTTGTTTAATACAACCCATCGTAGATTATGACCCACAGTGTTCCTATGTTCATGTCATACACAGAGTATTTTTTTTTTCTTAACAGTTCCAAATAATAGGGCATGTATGGAATAATCAACCCCAAAAGAGGAATTTTTTTTTTTTTAAAGTATCAGTTCAGTTCAGCTCAGTTCGGTCACTCAGTTGTGTCCAACTCTTTGCGACCCCATGAATCACAGCAAGCCAGGCCTCCCTGTCCATCACCAACTCCCGGAGTTCATTCAGATTCACCTCCATCGAGTCAGTGATGCCATCCAGCCATCTCATCCTCTGTCGTCCACTTCTCCTCCTGCCCCCAATCCCTCCCAGCATCAGAGTCTTTTCCAATGAGTCAACTCTTCTCATGAGGTGGCCAAAGTACTGGAGTTTCAGCTTTACCATCATTCCTTCCAAAGATATCCCAGGGCTGATCTCCTTCAGAATGGACTGATTGGATCTCCTTGCAGTCCAAGGGACTCTCAAGAGTCTTCTCCAACACCACAGTTCAAAAACATCAATTCTTGGGTGCTCAGCCTTCTTCACAGTCCAATTCTCACATCCATACATGACTACTGGAAAAACCGTAACCTTGACTAGATGGAACTTAGTCTGCAAAGTAATGTCTCTGCTTTTGAATTTGCTATCGAGGTTGGTCATAACTTTTCTTCCAAGGAGTAAGCATCTTTTAATTTCATGGCTGCAGTCTACATCTGCAGTGATTTTGGAGCCCAAAAATCTAAAGTCTTACACTGTTTCCACTGTTTCCCCATCTAGTTCCCATGAAATGATGGGACCAGATGCCATGATCTTCGTTTTCTGAATGTTGAACTTTAAGCCAACTTTTTCACTCTCCTCTTTCACTTTCATCAACAGGCTTTTGAGTTCCTCTTCGCATTCTGCCAAGAGTGTGGTGTCATCTGCATATTTGAGGTTATTCATATTTCTCCCAGAAATCTTGATTCCAGCTTGTGTTTCTTCCAGTCCAGTGTTTCTCATGATGTACTCTGCATAGAAGTTAAATAAGCAGGGTGACAATATACAGCCTTGATGTACTCCTTTTCCTATTTGGAACCAGTCTGTTGTTCCATGTCCAGTTCTAACTGTTGTTTCCTGAGCTGCATACAGATTTCTCAAGAAGCAGATCAGGTGGTCTCGTATTCCCATTTCTCTCAGAATTTTCCACCGTTTATTGTGATCCACACAGTCAAAGGCTTTGGCATAGTCAATAAAGCAGAAATAGATATTTTTCTGGAATTCTCTTGCTTTTTCCATGATCCAGTGGATTCTGGCAATTTGATCTCTAGTTCCTCTGCCTTTTCTAAAACCAACTTGTACATCTGGAAGTTCATGGTTCATGCATTGCTGAAGCCTGGCTTGGAGAATTTTGAGCATTACTTTACTAGCATGTGAGATGAGTGCAATTGTGTGGTAGTTTGAGCATTCTTTGGCATTGCCTTTCTTTGGGATTGAAATGAAAACTGACCTTTTCCAGTCTTGTGGCCACTGCTGAGTTTTCAAAATTTGCTGGCATATTGAGTGCAGCCCTTTCACAGCATCATCTTTCAGGATTTGAAATAGCTCACCTGGAATTCCATCACCTCCCCTAGCTTTGTTCATAGTGATGCTTTCTAAAGCCCAATTGACTTAGTATTCCAGGATATCTGGTACTAGATGAGTGATCACACCATCGTGATTATCCAGGTCGTGAAGATCTTTTTTGCACAGTTCTGTGTATTCTTGCCACCTCTTCTTAATATCTTCTGCTTCTGTTAGGTCCATATCATTTCTGTCCTTTATCAGGCCCATCTTTGCATGAAATGTTCCCTTGTTATTCTAATTTTCTTGAAGTGATCTCTAGTCTTTCCCATTCTGTTGTTTTCCTCTATTCCTTTGCATTGATCGCTAAAGAAGGCTTTCTTATCTCTTCTTGCTATTCTCTGGAACTCTGCATTCAGATGTTTATATCTTTCCACTTCTCCTTTGCTTTTCACTTCTCTTCTTTTCACAGCTATTTGTAAGGCCTCCCCAGACAGCCATTTTCTTTTTTGCATTTCTTTTCCATGGGGATGGTCTTTATTCCTGTCTCCTGTGCTGTGTCACGAACCTCATTCCATAGTTCATCAGGCACTTTATCTATCAGATCTAGGCCCTTAAATCTATTTCTCACTTCCACTGTATAATCATAAGGGATTTGATTGAGGTCATACCTGAATGGTCTAACAGTTTCCCTACTTTCTTCAATTTAAGTCTGAATTTGGTAATAAGGAGTTCATGATCTCAGCCACAGTCAGCTCCTGGACTTGTTTTTGTTGACTATATAGAGCTTCTCCATCTTTGGCTGCAAAGAATATAATCAATCTGATTTCAGTGTTGACCATCTGGTGATGACCATGTGTATGCCCAAGGTAAGAGAAACCCAAGTAAGATGGTAGGTGTTGCAAGAGGGCATCAGAGGGCAGACACACTGAAACCATACTCACAGAAATCTAGTCAATCTAATCACACTAGGACCACAGCCTTGTCGAACTCAATGAAACTAAGCCATGCCCGTGGGGCAAACCAAGATGGGCTGGTTATGGTGGAGAGGTCTGACAGAATGTGGTCCACTGGAGAAGGGAATGGCAAACCACCTCAGTATTCTTGCCTTGAGAACCCCATGAACAGTATGAAAATGCAAAATGATAGGATACTGAAAGAGGAACTCCCCAGGTCAGTAGGTGCCCAATATGCTACTGGAGATCAGTGGAGAACTAACTCCAGAAAGAATGAAGGGATGGAGCCAAAGCAAAAACAATACCCAGCCGTGGATGTGACTATGATAGAAGTAAGATCTGATGCTTTAAAAAGCAATATTTCATAGGAACCTGGAATGTTAGGTCCATGAATCAAGGCAAATTGGAAGTGGTCAAACAGGAGATGGCAAGAGTGAACGTCGATTTTCTAGGAATCAGCAGACTAAGATGGACTGGAATGGGTGAATTTAACTCAGAAGACCATTATATCTACTGCTGTGGGCAAGAATCCCTTAGAAGAAATGGAGTAGCCGTCATGGTCAACAAAAAAGCCTAAAATGCAGCACTTGGATCCAATCTCAAAAACGATTGAATGATCTCTGTCGGTTTCCAAGACAAACCATTCAATATCACAGTAATCCAAGTCTATGATCTGACCAGTACACTGAAGAAGCTGAAGCTGAATGGTTCTATGAAGATCTACAAGACCTTTTAGAGCTAACATCCCAAAAAGATGTCCTTTTCATTATAGGGGACTGGAATGCACAAGTAGGAAGTCAAGAAATACTTGAGTAATAGGCAAATTTGGCCTTGAAATACCGAATGAAGCAGAGCAAAGACTAATAAAGTTTTGCCAAGAGAATGCACTGGTCATAGCAAACACCTTCTTCCAACAACACAAGAGAAAACTCTACACAAGGACATCACCAGATGGTCCACACCAAAATAAGACTGATTATATTCTTTTTAGCCAAAGATGGAGTAGCCCTATACAGTAAGTAAAACAAGACCGGGAGACGACTTTGTGGCTCAGATCATGAACTCCTTACTGCCAAATGAAGACTTAAATTGAAGAAAGTGGGGAAAACCATTAGAACATTCAGGCGTGACCTAAATCAAACCCTTAATGACTATACAGTGGAAGTGAGAAATAAATTTAAGGGACTAGATCTGATAGAGTGCCTGATGAACTAGGGATGGAGGTTCGTGGTATGGTACAGAAGACAGGGATCACAAACATCCCCAAGAAAAAGAAATGCAAGAAAGCAAAACGGCTGTCTGAGGAGGCCTTACAAATCGCTGTGAAAAGAAGAGTAGTGAAAAGCAAAGGAGAAAAGGAAAGATATACCCATTTGAATGCAAACTTTCAAAGATTAGCAAGGAGAGATAAAAAAAAAAAAGCCTTCCTCAGTGATCAATGCAAAGAAATAGAGGAAAAGAATGGAATAGGAAAGACTAGAGATCTCTTCAAGAAAATTAGAGCTACCAAGAGCATTTTTCATGCAAAGATAGGTACCATAAAGGACAAAAATGATATAGATCTAACAGAAGCAGAAGATATTAAGAAGAGGTAGCAAGAATACACAGAAGAACTATACAAAAAAGATTTTCAAGACCAAGATAATCATGATGGTGTGATCACTCACCTAGAGCCAGACATCCTGGAATATGAAGTCAAGTGGGCCTTAAGAAGCATCACTATGAACAAAACTAGTGGAGGTGATGGAATTCCAGTAGAGCTATTTCAAATCCTGAAAGATGCTGCTGTGAAAGGGATGTACTCACTATGCCAGAAAATTTGGAAAACTCAGCAGTGGCCACAGGACTGCAAAAGGTCAGTTTTCATTCCAATCCCAAAGAAAGGCAATGCCAAAGAATGCTCAAACTACCACACAATTGCACTCATGTCACATGCTAGTAATGCAATGCTCAAAATTCTCCAAGCCAGGCTTCAGTAATACGTGAACTGTGAACTTCCTGATGTTCAAGTTGGTTTTAGAAAAGGCAGAGGAACCCAAGATCAAATTGCCAACATTTGCTGGATCATGGAAAAAGCAAGAGAGCTCCAGAAAACCATCTATTTCTGCTTTATTGACTATGCCAAAGCCTTTGACTGTGTGGATCACAATAAACTGTAGAAAATCCTGAAGGAGATGGGAATACCAGACATCTGATCTGCCTCTTGAGAAACCTGTATGCAGCTCAGGAAGCAACAGTTAGAACTGGACATGGAACAACAGACTGGTTCCAAATAGGAAAAGGAATCCGTCAAGGCTGTATATTCTTACCCTGCTTGTTTAACTTATATGCAGAGTACATCATGAGAAACACTTGGCTGGATGAAGCACAAGCTGGTATTAAGGTTGCTGGGAGAAATTATCAATAACCTCAGATATGCAGATGATACCACCCTTATGGCAGAGAGCAAAGAACTAAGGAGTTTCTTGATGAAAGTGAAAGAGGAAAGTAGAAAAGATGGCTTAAAACTCAACATTCAGAAACTTATCTGGTCCCATCACTTCATGCCAAATACCAAATAGATGGGGAAAGAGTGGAAACAGTGTCAGACTTATTTTGGGGGGCTCCAAAATCACTGCAGATAGTGATTGCAGCCATGAAATTAAAAGACGCTTAGTGTTTGGAAGGAAAGTTATGACCAACCTAGATGGCATATTGAAAAGCATAGACATTATTTTGCCAACAAAGGTCCATCTAGTCAAGGCTATGGTTTTTCCAGTGGTCATGTATGGATGTGAGAGTTGGACTATAACAAAAGCTGAGTGCTGAAGAATTAATGCTTTTGAACTGTGGTGTTGGAGAAGACTCTTGAGAATCCCAAGGACTACAAGGAGATCCAACCAGTCCATCCTAAAGAAGATCAGTCCTGGGTGTTCACTGGAAGGACTGATGTTGAAGCTGAAACTCCAATAGTTTGGCCACCTGATGTGAAGAACTGACTCATTTGAAAAGATCCTGATACTGGGGAAGAATGAAAGCAGGAGGAGAAGGGAAGAGGGAACAACAGAGGATGAGATGGTTAGATGGCATCACCAACTCAATGGACATGAGTTTGGGTAAATTCCAGGAGATGGTGATGGACAGGGAGGCCTGGCATGCTTCGCTTCATGGGGTCACAGTCAGACACGACTGAGTGACTGAACTGAACTGATAATACGATGAAAATTGTCTTTTTCTATAGGTTCCCTAAAAACTAGCTTGAGGCAAAGCTTACATGCTTCATGTTGGTTGGTTACAATCCAATGAAGCAAGAGTGATTAAAAAATGAAGTACCATAGGCTAGGAGAGAGAGCAAATGAAATAAGCTGCCAAGGTAAATTTATCCTGGCCTCACAAAAATGTTAGTTGTTTTCTTGGTCATATTTGTCATCCATGGTGACAGGTCAGAACATCCATCTGGGCCGGAAGAATGAGCCAGTAATCTGCTGGCTCTTTCTTATCCTCTGTCTCTCAATGTTAAATGTTTATCCACCCAGCACTTTAACTTCACCATATCAGGTTTGTGTTATTCAGCCCTTCTGGGCAGCCAGAGTCCCTCTGATTTAGGGAAATGTGTTATCCAATACTGCTGTAAGTCTGTAGTCTCTATCAGCTGCATTGAGTCTGAACTGGTTCCTGCATTTTATATAACACCCCACTCAATTTTAGCTGAGAGTTATACTGGTCTTTCTCTTGTCATACACAGTTTATGAAGGAGGCAGTGGCTTTAGATAAAGGGCAATGACAATGGTGGGAAGGATTTAAACTGAAAATGACCACCATCCGAGAAACACAGCAAGTAGCCAAGGCCAGCAAGAGAGTGGTGCTGACCAAAGGTTGGGAAGGTCATAAACAACTCACGCACTGCTCAGATCCATGAGTGCCTTTTAGCTATATGTGAAACTTCTCTGAGAACAGGCTACCATCATTTTCTTCTCAAGAAGGGAGGTGCTTCCATACCTTGGCACTCGTAAATAATGCTAATATAAATATTAGAGTGCATATATTTTTAAATTAGTGCTTTTGTTTTCTTTGGGTGAATACTCAGAAGTGAAATTGCTGGTTCATATGGACATGAGTTTGAGCAAACTTTGGGAGACAGAGAAGGACAGAGAAGCCTACCATGCTCCAGTCCATGAGGTCTCAAAGAGTCAGATATTACTGAGTGATTGAACAACAAAAATGGCAGTTCTATATTTAATTTTTTAAAGGAAACTCCATACCATTTTCCATACTTGCTGAACGAATTTACAACCCCATCAACAGTGCATGAGGGTTTCTGTTTCTCCACATCCTCCTCAACACTTATTATTTGTTGTCTTTTTGGTGGTACCTATTCTGACTGGAGGCTTCCTAGGTGGCACTAGTGGTACAGAATCTTCCTGCCAAGGCAGGAGACTTAAGAGACATGGGTTTGATTTCTGGGTCAGGAAGATCTCCTGGAGGAAGGATTGCCATGGCAACACACTCCAGTATTCTTGCCTGGAGAATCCCATGGATAGATGAGCCCAGTAGACTAAGATCCAGTTCAGTTCAGTTCAGACGCTCAGTTGTGTCCAACTCTTTGTAACACCATGGACTGCAGCACGCCAGACTTCCTTTCCATCATCAACTCCCAGAGTTTGCTCAAACTCATGTCCATCAAGTCAGTGATGCCATCCAACCATCTTATCCTCTGTTGTCCCCTTTTCCTCCCACCTTCAATCTTTTCCTGCATGAAGGTCTTTTCTAATGAGTCAGTTCTTCACATCTGGTGATCAAAGCATTCATGTTTCAGCTTTAGCATCAGTTCTTCCAATGAATATTCAGGACTGATTTCCTTTAGGATGGACTGGTTGGATCTCCTTGCAGTTCAAGGGACTCTCAGAGTCTTGTCTAACACCATAGTTCAAAAGTACCAATTTTTCAGTGCTCAGCTTTCTTTATAATAGAACTCTCACATCCATACATGACTACTGGAAAAAAAAAACATAGCTTTGACTAGATGGACCTTTGTTAGCAAAGTAACATCTCTGTTTTTTAATATGCTGTCTAGGCCCATAGGGTCAAAAATAGTCAGACACAACTGAAGCAACTTAGTTAGCATGCATGCGTATTCTGACTGGAACAAGGTGTATCTTATTATGGCTTTAACTTGAATTTTCCTAATGATAGTGTCATTGAGTATATATTCATGAGGTCAATTTGTATGTTTCCTTTGGAAAAATGTGTATGCATTTCCTTTGCATATTTATTTGCAGATATCATCTTCCATTCAGTAGGCTGTCTTTTTGTTTTGTTGATAGTTTCTTTCCATGTGAAAGTTCTTAGTTAGATGTAGTCCCATTTGTTTAGTTTTGTTTTATTTCCTTTGCATATCCAATAAATATTGCTAAGAGTGTCAGAATATATAGCTTACATTTTCATCAGAATTCTATGGTTCTAAGCCTTACATTTAAGTATTTATTAGTTTTGTGATTTTTTTTGTATATTGTGTGAAAAGTTAGTTTAGTGTCACTATTTTGCATGTAGTGGTCCAGTTTTCCCAAAACTATTTATTAAAGAGGTTTTCTTCCCCCATTGTATATGCTTGCCTATTTAATTGTAGACTAATTGATTACTTGAGTGTCAAATGATTTCTAGGCTGTGTGGAACCTGAAAAACAAAACAGAAACAGACTCATAGATACAGAGTATAAGCTGGTGAGTGTCAGAAGGGAGGGTGTTGAGGGATGGGTTAAATAGGTTAAATGATTTGAGAGGTAAAACCTTCCAGTCATATAATAAATAAGTCATGAGGAAGTAGTATATAGCATAAGGTTTGTGCTCAATAACATCGTAATAACCTTGGGGACAGATGGTTACTACACTTATTGTAGTGACCCTTTCATAATGTATGCAAATGTAAAATCATTGTCTAGCACAGCCAAAACTAACATAGAATTGTGCATCAGTTATATTTTGATAAAAATGTTACCTCTAAAGAAAGAACGGCAGAGCGATTCCAATGCTTAATGGAGTGTCCTGTTGGAATTCTGAGGAAATATTTAAAATAATCAAACCAAACTATAATACCATATTTTCTGGAAGATACAGCCTTAACTAATATTGACACTCTTTTTTCTCCACCATCCACTTTAGATTTCCCTACCCTGGTCATCAAATTAAAAGAGTTTGTATCTCTTGCCTGGTGTGAATAGCTCAGGTACTAATTCAGTCTTTGCTTAAGAACCTTCCTCAAAATAGCCTTCCATGAAGCCATGAGAAAACTACTGGGGTCAATAGGTGAAATGAAATAATTTCTTAATTGTATTACATATAACAAAAGTGACAAAACAAAACAGTGTATGAAGAAATATGTCAGAATTTGAAACATATAAGCCAGGAGAATATCTGTAATTAATGTAATAATAACCCTATTAAATCAACAACTGTCAGCTTGGGTTAAAAATGTATTGGTGTGCACTTATAAAGGGAACACATCATAAAAATAAAGGTCAAATTTAATTATGTTGACAAAGTTTTATTAGGCAAATGCATAAACATAAAGAAGTAATGTTGTAGTAATACAGGAATATGTGGCTATAATCACCAGAGAGAAATTGGTGGTCAATTTAGATTGAGAAATAGTTCAATTACATAAATATCATGTATTTTATTTAGGCATCTTGTATCATAATAAAGTATACAAATAAACCATAAACTAAGAAAAGAGATTGCTGAAAATTTTAATATGATATTAATCAAGTTTGACAGATTAAAGAGAAAATATACCTTTGTGTATAGATGTTTTGAGATATTTATAGATAAATTAGTCTTGTTTAATACTTTAAGCACTGGACTGGGTAGCCTATCCCTTCTCCAGCAGATCATCCTAAACTAGGAATCTAACTGGTGTCTCCTGCATTGCAGGTGGAGTCTTTACCAGCTGAGCTACTAGGGAAACCATATACTTTAAGTAGTATTTACTTATTGAACTTTTACATATACTTTGCTTTATTGACTATGCCAAAGCTTTTGACTGTGTGGATCACAACAAACTGTGGAAAATTCTTAGAGAGATGGGAATACCAGACATGACTAGCATCCTGAGAAACCTGTATGCAGGTCCAGAAGGAACAGTTAAAACTGGACATGAAACAATGGACTGGTTCCAAATAGGGAAAGGAGTATGTCAAGGCTGTGTATTGTCACCTGGCTTATTTAACTTATATGCAGAGTGCATCATGAGAAACACTAGGCTGGATGAAGCACAAGCTGGAATCAAGATTGCCAGGAGAAATATCAATTACCTCAGATATGCAGAAGACACCAGCCTCATGGCAGAAAGTGAAGAAGAACTAAAGAGCCTCTTGATGAAAGTAAAAGAGGAGGGTGGAAAAGTTGGCTTAACGCTCAACATTCAAAAAACTAAGATCATGGCATTTGGTCCTATCACTTCATGGGAAATAGATGGGGAAACAGTGGAAACAGTGTCAGACTTTATTTTGGAGGGCTCCAAAATCAGTGAAGATGGTGCCTGCAGCCATGAAATTAAAAGACACTTGCTCTTTGGAAGGAAAGTTATGACCAACCTGGACAGCATATTAAAAAGCAGAGATGTTAATTTGCCAACAAAGGTCTGTGTAGTCAACGCTATGGTTTTCCTAGTAGTCATATATGGATGTGAGAGTTGGACAATAAAGCAAGCTGAGCACTGAAAATTTGTTGCTTTAGAACTCTGGTGTTCGAGAAAATTCTTGTGAGTCCCTTAGACTCCAAGGAGATCCAACCAGTCCATTCTAAAGGAAATCAGTCCCGAATATTCATTAGAAGGACTGATGTTGAAGCTGAAACTCCAATACTTTGGCCACCTGATGCGAAGAACTGACTCACTGGAAAAACCCTGATGCTGGGAAAGATTGAAGGCGGTAGAAGGAGACGACAGAGGATGAGATGTTGGATGGCATCACCGATGGGATGGACATGAATTTTAGTAGGCTCTGGGAGTTGGTGATGGACATTGAAGCCTGGCGTGCTGCAGTCCATTGGCTTGAAAGAGTTCGATGTGACTGAGTGACAGAACTGAACTGAACTTGGTGAATTTTTAGTATAAAAATAAAGAATATGTCTTCTTTCAAGCATCAGCAAAAGTTTAAAAGCTTTTTCATATATGTCACTCATAAATCGTATTAGGATGAAATATATAACTGGGAAGAAAATATTTATTTCCAATTTGAGTTTAAGAAGAGAAAAGAATTATGAGAGAGTAGTGTATTATTTCAGTTTTCAGGGTTCATAGATTTTTCATACTATATTGTTTTCAAATTTATATAAAAATGGAAAAGTTCCTGAATATATTTCATATATGTAGAATTTCTATGAGGCTAGAAAATATCAGATGTAGAAAAAGTTTTGTTCAATAGTGCTTATTATAGAAAACTATATTCAATTGTGCATTGAAAAATAATTTCTTACATAACTAAATAAAATATTTCAGATATCTGAAAAAGGTATAAAATTACAAAATGTGTTGAATAATATTTCAGTTTTAAGTCAATTAGAAAATCTGACAAACTTCTTAATAGATGTAAAAATTATTAATAGTTATGATAAAAAAATTTAGAAGAATTGGAATGAAAACTGATAAGCCAAGAGCCAATATAATGCTTTCATATGTAAGATATATTTGTGAAATATCTGTGATACAAAACTGAGCAATAATTGCATAATGAACATTTATGTAGTCAAAAGCTCAATGCTGCTGCTGCTGCTGCTGCTAAGTCCCTTCAGTCGTGTCCAACTCTATGCAACCCAATACACGGTAGGCTCCCCAGTCCCTGGGATTCTCCAGGCAAGAACACTGGAGTGGGTCAAAAGCTCAATAAATAATACCAATTCCACTAGTTTCATGCACCAGGATTTATGCATGGTGAATATATTATGACAATCAATATCTTTGAGTCTCCTTGGTATTGTTTTGAAGAAGAGGTATTTTAAGTTCTTGAAATCAAATCTATTAATCATTTCCATAAGAATTTGCTCTTTAATATATTATTTTAAAATGTGTTCCTACACAGCTAGAAAGTGTATTTTTCAAAATATTTAAAATTTTGTTTCACATTTAAAAAATATGTTTGGTAATAATTTTAGTGCATGACTCATGGTAGAAGTACAATTTAATATTTCCTATGTAAATTACCAGTTAAAGGAAAGTCATTCACATATCTACAAGCCATCATCATATATCACTGAAGTATATACACTCAGCTATCGTTCTGAAATCTCCCTTCTGTTCTGTTAATTTTTATAAGTTCTTCACAATATTTTTGTTATTTTAATTACTAAAGGTTTATGATAATCTTGATATCTAGTAGTGGAAATAATGGAAACATGATATTTCTTTGATTTATAACACTTATTTGTTTTTGTCACATTAATTATAGAACCAGTTTTGACATATTTAATATGCAAAGGAGAACATAAAAGCTCTGTAGAATTTATATCAGCTTTACTTAATTTTTTTATTGATGTAAGGAGAATTGTCAACTTTAAAATTCTGAATATTCACTTCATATTTAAGGTATTTACATTTCATATTTAAACACCTTAAAATATAAATATCTTCATATTTGCTTTACACAAGTACCCTTTATTATTGCTCAATCAAGTGTTATATTCCTTTCTAAAAATTGTATTACATATTTATCAAAAAAACATTTATTAATATTGGAAATTGTATCTTCTATATATATATAGTTAAACAGCAAAATGAAGAATCCTCATGGTGATGTAACTTCTGAATATTGGCTTTAATAGTGCATAACCCAATCTATAAATGTGATAAAACTGCATAGAACTACACATTCACACAACCCAGATAATCATGATGGTGTGATCACTCACCTAGAGCCAGACATCCTGGAATGTGAAGAAAAATGGGCCTTAGGAAGCATCACTAAGAACAAACTTAGTGTAGGTGATGGGACTCCAGTTGAGCTATTTAAAACCCTAAAAGATGATGCTGTGAAAGTGCTGCACTCAATATGCCAGCAAATTTGGAAAATTCACCAGTGGCCACAAGACTGGAAAAGGTCAGTTTTCATTGCAATCCCAAAGAAAGGCAATGCCAAAGAATGTGCAAACTACCGCACAATTGCACTCATCTGACATGCTAGTAAAGTAATGCTTGAAATACTCCAAGCCAGGCTTCAGCAATACATGAACTGTGAACTTCCAGATGTTCAAGCTGGTTTTAGAAAAGGCAGAGGAACCAGAGATCAAATTGCCAACATTTACTGGATGATTGAAAAAGTAAGAGAGTTCCAAAAAAATATCTATTCTGCTTTATTTACTATGCCAAAGCCTTTGACTGTGTGGGTCACAATAAACTGTAGAAAATTCTGAAAAAGATGGGAATACCAACCACCTGACCTGCCTCCTGAGAAACCTGTATGCAGTTCAGGAAGCAACAGTTAGAACTGGACATTGAACAACAGACTGGTCCAAATAGGAAAAGGAGTATGTCAAGGCTGTATATTGTCACCCTGGTTATTTAACTTATATGCAGAGTACATCATGAGAAACACTGGGCTGGAAGAAGCACAAGCTGGAATCAAGATTGTCAGGAGAAATGTCAGGAAAATCCTCAGATATTCAGATGACACCACTCTCATGGCAGAAAGTGAAGAAGAACTAAAGAGCCTCTTGATGAAAGTGAAAGAGGAGAGTGAAAAAGTTGGCTTAAAGCTGAACATTTAGAAAGCTAAGATCATGGCATCCGATCCCATCACTTCATTGGAAACAGATGGGGAAACAGTGGAAACAGTGTCTGACTATTTTTTTGGCCTCCATAATCACTGCAGATGGTGATTGAAGCCATGAAATTAAAAGATGCTTACTCTTATGTTGTGACCACCCTGGACAGCATATTAAAAAGCAGAGATATTACTTTGCCAGCAATGGTCCATCTAGTCAAGGCTATGGTTTTTCCAGTAGTCATGTTTGGATGTGAGAGTTCAACTATAAAGAAAGCTGAGTGCAGAAGAATTGATGCTTTCGAGCTGTGGTGTTGGAGAAGACTCTTGAGAGTCCCTTGGACTGCAAGGAGATCCAACCAGTCCATCCTAAATGACATCAGTCCTGGGTTTTCATTGGAAGGACTGAATTTGAAGCTGAAACTCCAATACTTTGGCCACCTGATGTGACGAGCTGACTCAGAGGAAAAGACCCTGATGTTGGGAAAGAATGAAGGCATGAGGAGAAGGGAATACCAGAGGATGAGATGGTTAGATGGCATCACCGACTCAATGGACATAAGTTTGAGTAAACTCCGGGGGTTGGTGATGGACAGGGAGGCCTGATGTGCCGCAGTTCATGGGATTGCAAAGGGTCAGACACGACTGAGCGACTGAACTGAACTGAACTGAACTCACTCATACATAAATATGATTAAAACTGGATAAATCAATAAAATAAGTGATGACATCAATATCAGTTTCTGTTTTTTAATGTTGTAGTATTATCTTGGAAAATGTTGTAACTGAAGGAAATTGTCTAAAACATAATGGCTCTCTCTGTTTCTTTGTATCATTTCTTAATAATGTGTATGAATCTATGATTAGATCAAAATAAAAAAGTTTAAAATAGAAAGTAACATTTTTAACTCATTCATTTTTAACTCACGTATATATTCTAATTACCATGCACAGGAATATGACGACTTTAGTTCTAATGACAAACTTAGCATGGCTGCTGAATGAGATTTTATGATTAATTTATTTGTGTATTTAAGAGACATAATAGAGCACTCTGGAAAACTTCGGAGGGGAAGTATGTTTGGCTTCTATGTGAGAAGAAAGAGCAATACTCTGCAAAGAATCAACATTAAAGAAAAAGGGAAAGTACACCAATCCCTAGGCAGTTGAAGTATAAGAATAAAGAGAAGAAACAATTTTCCAATCTCAGAAAATAAAGAGGACATCATTCATGATTCTATATTTATTAAAATGATAAGAAAATGCTGTCAGTATAGTTCAGTTCAGTGGCTCAGCCATGTTCGACTGTTTGTGACCCCATGGACCGCAATATGCCAGGCCTCCCTGTCCATCACCAACTCCCAGTGTTTGCTCAAACTCATGTCCATTGAGTCGGTGATGCCATCCAACCATCTCACCCTCTGTGGTCCCTTTTTATGCCCATCTTCAATCTTTCGCAGCATCAGGGTCTTTTTCAGTGAGTCAGCTCTTTGCATCAGGTGGCCAAAGTATTGGAGTTTCGGCTTCAGCATCAGTCTTTCCAATGAATATTTAGTACTGATTTCCTTTAGGATGGACTAGTTGGATCTCCTTGCAGTCCAAGGGGCTCTCAAGGGCCTTCTCCAACACCACAGTTAAAAAGCATCAGTTCTTTGGCACTCAGCTTTCTTTATACTAGAACTCTCACATCCATACATGATTACTGGAAAAACCGTAGCCTTGACTACAAGGACCTTTTTTGACAAAGGAATGTCTCTGCTTTTTTTTTTTTAATTTTCATTGCAAATTTATTTATTTTAATTGGAGACTAGTTACTTTACAATATTGCATTGGTTTTGCCATACATCAACATGAATCTAGCTTAGTCATAACTTTCCTTCCAAGGAACAAGTGTCTTTTAATTCCATGGCTGCAGTCACCATCTGTAGTGATTTTGGAGCCCCCCCCCAAATAAAATCTGTCACCGTTTCCACTGTTTCCCCATCTATTTGCCATGAAGTGATGGGATCGGATGCCATGATCTTAGTTTTCTGAATATTGAGCTTTAAGCCAACTTTTTCACTCTCCTCTTTCACTTTCAACAAGAGGCTCTTTATGTCTTCTTCACTTTCTGCCATAAGGGTGGTGTCATCTGCATATCTGAGGTAATTGATATTTCTCCTAGAAATCTTGATCCCAGCTTGTGCTTCATCCAGCCTGGCATTTTGCATGATTTACTCTGCATAATATTTAAGTCTTGACAATATACAGTCTTGACATAGTCTTTTCCCAAATTGGAACCTGTCTGTTTTTCCATTTCCGGTTCTAACTGTTGTTTCCTGACCTGAATACGGATTTCTCAGGAGGCAGGTCAAGTCGTCTGATATTCCCATCTCTTGAAGAATTTTCCACAGTTTGCTGTGTTCCATATTGTCAAAGTCTTAGGTGGAGTCACTAAAGCATAAGTAGATATTTGTCTGGAACTCTCTTGCTTTTTCGGTGATCCAACAGATGTTGACATTTTGATCTCTGGTTCCACTGCCTTTTCTAAATCCAACTTGAACATCTGGAATTTCTCATTTTACATACTTTTGATGCCGTTTGGAAAATGTTAAGCATTACTTTGCCAGTGTATAAGATAAATGCAATTGTATGGTAGTTTGAACATTCTTTATTATTGGCTTTCTTTGGGATTGGAATGAAAACTGAGCATTCCAGTCCTGTGGCCACTGGTAAGGTTTCCAAATTTGTTGGCATATTGAGTGCAGCACTTTAACAGCATCATCTTTTATGATTTGATATAGCTAACTTGAAATTTCATTACCTCTACTAGCTTTGTTTGTAGTGATGCTTTCTAAGGCCCACTTGACTTTGCATTTCAGGATGTCTGGCTCTGGTAATCACACCATCATGTTTATCTGGGTCATTCAGATCTTTTTTGCATATTTCTTCTGTGTATTCTTGCCACCTCTTCTTAATATCTTCTGCTTCTGTTAGGTCCATACCATTTCTCTCCTATCTGTTAAAAAGTTGAACTGTTTAAAATATGTCTCACATAAAAATTTCAGACCTCATTGGCTTCACTGGTCAGTTCTCAGATTCTTGATAAAGAAATATTGCTTCCTATATAAACTATTGCAGAAAATTAAGGGAAAATGAAGCAATTACAAACTATTTTTTGAAGACAAAATTACCCTAAATTCAAAATCTGTCAGTGAAATAGATGTCAAAAAAGTATGGGACAATACAATTCATGAATAAGAATCTCCAATTTCTTAATATTTTATTATATTGCATTCAGTAAGACATAAAATTTGTAATAAATCATAACCACTTAGGGCTTTGTGTCCTAGAAATTGAAAAACTCCAACTTTATTTATAATTAAACCCACAAATGTCTTTCACAGAAAGGGACTTGCCTTTAGTAAACATCATTCACAAAAATTCTGCAGCATCATAAAGAAATCTTTCTCCTAAAATGAAGAAGAAAGCACTAGCTTCTACTCTCACAATTCAAGATTTTATTGAATATTCTAGTCAGAGAAAAAAAAAATTTAAACCCCACAGATTTTCAAATACAATCCATACAGCATAGAAAGGAGGAAGTGTAAATCCTATGGAATCTACAAAATAATTAACAAAATAACGTGTGTGTTTAACAATGTCACAAGATACAAGGTAACTGTAAGAAAAGAAGTTGCATTCTGTTACTAACCACATCTATTCAGAAAGCAAAAGAAAACTATTTGTGATATCACAATGTGAAATTTTAGGGATATACTCAATCTTGAGTGAAAACATGTATTCATTGCATATGTATGTATTATATATATTATATTATAGATGTATTAAATTTTACCTGTTTTGTTTATTGAAATCCAGTTGATTTTATTGTTGTGTTAGTTTCAGGTGTTCAGAAAAGTTATTCAGACAGATATGTATATATGTGTGTGTGTGTGTGTGTGTGTGTGTGTGCTATACAGTAGGTCCTTGTTGCTTATCTATTTTATATACAGAGGAGAGTACATTTTAATCTCAAACTGTTAAATTACCCCTCTCCCCTCCCTTTTCCTTTGGTAACTCTAAGATTGTTTCTATGACTGTGAGTCTATTCCTGTTTTGTATATAAATTCATTTGTATATATATATATTTTTAGATTCCACAAATAAGTGATATCATATATATTTTTCTTTTTCTATCTGACTTAACTCCACTTAGCATGATAGTCGGTAGGTTCATCCATCTTTGTGCAAATGACATTATTTCATTTATAATGACCAAAGAACATTCCATTTTGTACATATATACCCTTTTTTTTTTCATTCATCTGTTAATGGACACTTAAATTACTTCTGTGTCTTAGCCATTGTAAATATAACTGCTATAAACATTGAAGTGAATGTATCTTATAAAACGCTAGTTTTCTTTAGATTCAGGTCCAGGAGTGGGATTGTGACAACTTTTTTTTTTTTTTTTTTTTTTTAGTATTTTAAGAAATCTCCATATAGTTCTCCATAATGGTTACACCAATTTAGGTTCAGTTCAGTTCAGTCTCTCAGTTGTGTCTGACTCTTTATGACCCCATGAATCACAGCAAGCTAGGCCTCCCTGTCCATCACCAACTCCCGGAGTTCACTCAGACTCACGTCCATCGAGTCGGTGATGCCATCCAGCCATCTCATCCTCTGTCGTCCCCTTTTCCTCCTGCCCCCAATTCATCCCAGCATCAGCGTCTTTTCCAATGAGTCAACTCTTCACATGAGGTGGCCAAAGTACTGGAGTTTCAACTTTAGCATAAGTCCTTCCAATGAACACCCAGGACTGATCTCCTTTAGAATGGTCTAGTTGGATCTCCTTGCAGTCCGAGGGACTCTCAAGAGTCTTCTCCAACACTACAGTTCAAAAAAGTATCAATACTTCGGCGCCCAGCTTTCGTCACAGTCCAGCTCTCACATCCATACATGACCACTAGAAAAACCATAGCCTTGACTAGATGGACATTTGTTGGCAAAGTAATGCCTCTGCTTTTGAATAAGCTATGTAGGTTGGTCATAATTTTCCTTCCAGGGAGTAAGCGTCTTTTAATTCCATGGCGGCAACCACCATCTGCAGTGATTTTGGAGCCCCAAATAATAAAGTCTGACACTGTTTCCACTGTTTCCCCTTCTATTTCCCATGAAGTGATGCAACCAGATGCCATGATCTTTATTTTCTGAATGTTCAGCTTTAAGCCAACCTTTACACTCTCCTCTTTCACTTTCATCAAGAAGCTTTGTAGTTCCTCTTCACTTTCTGCCATAAGGGTGGTGTCATCTGCATATCTGAGGTTACTGATATTTCTCCTGGCAATCTTGATTCCAGCTTGTGTTTCTTCCAGCCCGGTGTTTCTCATGATGTACTCTGCATATATGTTAAATAAGCAGGGTGACAATACACAGCCTTGATGTACTCCTTTCCCTATTTGGAACCAGTCTGTTCCATGTCCAGTTCTAACTGTTGCTTCCTGACCTGCATACAGGTTTTTCAAGAGGCAGGTCAGGTGGTCTGGTATTCCCATTTCTTTCAGAATCTTCCAGTTTATTGTGATCCACACAGTCAAAAGCTTTGGCATAGTCAATAAAGCAGAAATAGATGTTTTTCTAGAACTCTCTTGCTTTTTCAATGATCCAGCGGATTTAGGCAATTTGATCTCTGGTTCCTCTGCCTTTTCTAAAACCAGCTTGAACGTCTGAAAGTTCATAGGTCACATATTGCTGAAGCGTGGCTTGGACAATTTTGAGCATTACTTTACTAGCACATGAGATGAGTGCAATTGTGTGGTAGTTTGAGCATTCTTTGGTATTGCCTTTCTTTGGGATTGGAATGAAAACTGAGCATTTCCAGTCCTGTGGCCACTGCTTAGTTTTCAAATTTGCTGGCAGATTGAGTGCACCAATTTATATTACCACAAATAGAATGGGAAGATTCCTTTTTCTTCACATCCTCTACAGCATTTATTATTTGTAGATATTTTGATAATTGTCATTCTAACCACTGATACTTCATTATAGTTTTGATTTCTATTTCTCTAATAATTAGCCTGTTGTACATCTTTTCATTTCCTTTTGGGCATGTATATGTGTGCTTTGAAGAAATGTTAACTTAGATCTTCATCTCATCTTTGGATTGAGATTTTTTTGAAATTTAGCTGCATGAGTTGTTTGTATATTTTGGAAATTAAACTTTTGTCACATTATTTGCAAATATTTTCTTTCATTCTTTGGGTTGTCTTTTTTTTTTTCCTTTTCCTTTGAGAAATGTTTTAAGTTTAATTAGGCCCCATTTGTTTATTTTTGTTTTTATTTCCATTTCTTTAGGAAACAGGTCCAAAAAAATATTGCAGCAAGTTATGTCGAAGAGTGTTCTGCCTGTGTTTCCTCTAGGAGTGTTATAGAGTCCTGTCTTACATTTAAGTCTTTAAACCATTTTGAGTTTATTTTTGTGTACGGTGTTAGAGAATGTTTCGATTTCATTCTTTTAAATCTAGCTGTCCAGTTTTTCCAGCATCACTTTTTGAAGAAACTGTCTTTTCTCCATTGCATATTATTGCCTTCTTTATCATAGATTAATTGACTATAGATGCCTGGGTTTATTTCTGGGCTTTCTCTTCTGTTCCATTGATCTATATATCTGTTTTTGTGATAAATTTCGAGCATCTTTAAATCGAAAGATGCTAAATCTATATACTCAAGACTATAAAATATAGCTGAGAGATTTCTGAAAATCTAAATTAATGGACAAATATAGTATGTTAATTTGGGTTTCCCTGGTGACTTAGCTGGTAAAGAATCTATCTGCAGTGCAGCAGACCTGGGTTCAATCCCTAGGTTGGGAAGATGTCCTGGAGAAAGGAACGGCTACCCACTCCAGTATTCGGGCCTGGAGAATTCCATGGATTTTATAGTCGATGGGATCGCAAAAAGTCAGATACTATTGAGTGACTTTCACCTCACTTCACTTCATAGTATGTTAATGATATTAACTCAAATTTGTTAAAATAGTATTTTTTCTCAAATCAATATAAAAATTGAATGCAATTTCTGTCAAAATTATAATAGGCTTTTAAATACAAAGTGACAAACTCTTTGTACTGTTTGCATGGCAATAAGATGGATTTAAAGCATTCAAAATTATTTTGAAAAGGAAAAGTTGTAAGATACTCACTGCTATAATGTCTCTATAATTGCCAGTCCTGTATGGGAAGAAAATAGCTATAGCAGTAGATATATATGGAATGTCTATGTTCTATATAATGTATATACAATACGTTTATGCATAATTATTGATCTTTGAAAAAAACAGTGCCAAGAAAGGATAAACTATTAAACAAATGCTTCTGGAATAATTATCTATGCATAAAAATAATGAACCTCAACCTTTATTACATGCCACATAAAGTTTTAATAGAAAATTTAGTATAAAATTTCTAGATAAGAAAAGAGAAGCTTGAAGTCAAACTTAGGCAGAAGTTGTTTAAAATAAAAAGGCTCATAAAAGATAAAATATTGACACCTTGGACTTAATGAATTTTTTAATTTACCCTTCAAAAGACATAGTTACAACATTGTAAATGCAAGTCAATAACTGGTAAAATATTTGCTAAAGATTTACTTAATAAAGACTTTTTCAGAATAAAACAATGATATATGATTGTGAAATTTTAGAATGATTTTAAAAAACAAGCAAACAAAACCCCTGATAGTAGCAAGTATTTCTGTGCATGTAATACAAGTAGAACTCATTTATTTCTGGTGAAATGAAAATGATGTAGTCACCTTGAAAAAAACTTACAAATTAAACTTTACATTTATTATATAAAGCTGATACTACCACTGGGCTTTCATTCGAAATAAGGAAAGTACATGTTAACACACGTATTTGTACTTTAAATTTCATAGAAGCTTTGTTAATAATTACTGAACAAACACAATTGGGAGAAGTCAGCAAGAGTCTTTGACATTTAAATGGATATGCAATTTATATATTCATACAAAGAAAAGTTAGCAGACAATGGAAAATAATTAGCCACAGACATAGAGAACAATGGTGACTTAGTGGCAAAGAATCTGCCTGATGATACAGTAGATATAGGTTTGATTCCTGGGTCAAGATCCTCTGGGGAAGGAAATGGCAACCCACTCCAGTATTCTTGCCTGGGAAATTCCATGGACAGAGGAGCTTGGCATGCTATAGTTCATGGGGTAACAAAAAAGATGGGCAGGGCTTAGTAACTAAACAACAACAAAAACAGGGAACAATATGGAGAAATCTCAGCAATATAATGCTAAATGAAAAGTTAGGCATAAAATATTATATAATCTGATTTCCTTTAAAAGAAAATTCTAGAAATGGCAAGACTTGAGTGACAAAAAGAAAGTACACATGGAATGGGGTAGGACCCTTACTACAAAAGTGCAGGACAGAACTTCATTGGATGATAAAAATATTCTGTAACCTTATTACTTTTGTTAAGTGCAAATCTGAAGAAATTTTTCAAAATTCATCAAATTGCATATTCGCAATTTGTGAAAATTATTGTACTTCTCAATACAGATGACTAATAATAATGAAAGAATGTATTTTTGTTGCTTAGTAAGATGAATTTGAGAAAGCTCCAGGAGACAGTGGATGTCCGAGGAGCCTGGCATGCTGCAGTCCATGGGGTCAGAGAGTAGGACATGATTTAGTAACTGAACAGCAACAACAACAGCAACAAGGTCTATATGATATACACCATAATTAAAACCAACAGAGAGATGCTAGATTAAATGATATTTATATCATGAAAAATGAATAAAAGAATAATTTTTAGAATATAAAGGAAATACAGTAAATTCAACAAGAAAAAAAGAACTCCAATTGATAATATGTAAAAGAACTAAATTAGCAATTTACAGGTAAGATGAACCAAAAGCCTAAAAATAATGTATGTGGATGTATTTACTTATTGATATAAAATGTATAAAAATGTAATAAAATGCTTGTGTGTGTGCTCAGTCATTCAGTCATGTCCAATTCTGCAACCACATGGACAGTAGCCCACCAGGCTCCTCTGTCCTTGGGAGTTTGCAGGCAAAAATTATAGAGTGGGTTGCCACTCCCTCCTCCAGGGACAATTTAGGCCCAGGGATTGAACCCACATCTCCTTAGTCACCTTCACTGCAGGCAAATTCTTTACCACTAAGCCACTGGAAAAATGTAGAAACTTAGGTACCATGTATTGGTTGGCAAGTGATTTATGAAGCCATTTTGGGGATCAATCTCAAAGCATTTCAACACATTAGTCAGTTCAGTCACACAGCCATGTCCAACTCTGTGACCCCATGAACCGCAGTACTCCAGGCCTCCCTGTCCATCAACTGCCAGAGTCTACTGAAACCCATGTCCATTGAGTCGGTGATGCAATCCAACCATCTCATCCTCTGTCATCCCCTTCTCCTCCTGCCCTCAATCTTTCCCAACATCAGGGTCTTTTCAAATGAATCAGCTCTTTGCATCAGGTGACCATACATAGATACATATCATGGGGTGGTTTACAAGAACAAAGATTAATGGGCTCCTCTTAAACTCAGGAGCTTGTACAGATCTTAAAACATGTACTTTTTTGTTAAAGTAAGAAATGCAATGAGATAATCATGTAATATTGCATTATCCAATTTAAAATAAATGTATATAATATTTTAAAGGATACATTGAAACAAAAGAATATTCATAAAACACGTGAAAATGTTTTTTGAAGTAAAGGAAGTAAAAGGAAGAGGGTACAAAAAATAACATTTTGTGAAATTTGTAGAATTTTTGGAACTTTTGAGAAGTTACAAAAGTTAAAATTAATTATATATCTTTATGACTACCTGAGTGTATTTTCATTTCTGTTTGCTTTTATTTATTTTTTTTTTTAATTTTTATTTTTTTATTTTTTTTATTTTTTTTAATTTTAGTTTTTTATTTTTTAAATTTTAAAATCTTCAATTCTTACATGCATTCCCAATCTGTTTGCTTTTATTAGGTCAACAAAATATAGTGGCAATCAGTACAATATATGGATTATGTTATTATACTGAAAAAATTAGAAAATATAAATATGGATTTTGTTGTTGTTGTTCAGTTACTAAGTCATGTTTGACTCACTGTCCTTCACTATCTCCCAGAGTTTGCTCATTCATGTCCATTGAGTTGATGGTGCTATTTAAACATCTCATCTTCTGTTGCCCCCTTATCCTTTTGTCTTCAATTTCTTCCAGCATCAGAATCTTTTCCAGTGAATCAGGTCTTTGCATCATGTGGCCAAAGTATTAAAGCTTCAGATTCAGTCTAAGTCTGTCCAAAGAATACTCAGTGTTGATTTCCTTTAGGACTGACTGGTTGGATCTCCTTGCAGGCCAAGGGACTCTCAGGAGTCTTCTCTTGCACTACAATTCAAAAGCATCAATTCTTTGGCACTCACTACATTTCAAAAGCATCAAATATTTGGTGCTCAGTCTTTTATGGTTCAACTCTCATATCCATGAATGACTACTGGAAAAACCATAGCTTTGACTATAGGAACCTTTGTCAGCAAAATGATGTCTCTGCTTTTTAATACGTTGTTTGTCATAGTTTTCCTTCCAAGGAGCAAATATCTTTTAATTTCTTGGTTGCAGTCACCGTTGGCAGTGAATTTGGAGCCCAAGAAAATAAAATATATCACTGCTTATAATTTTTCCCCTTCTATTTGTTATGAATTGAGGGACTGACTGGATGATATGATCTTCATTTTTTGAATATTGAGTTTCAAACCAGTTTTTTCACTCTTTTCACCCTCATCAGGAGGCTCTTTAGTTCCTCTTCACTTTCTGTCTTTAGAGTAGTATTATTTGCATAACTGAGTTGAATATTATTCAGTCTATAGTCTTATGAATAATATTACTAATAAAATTACTAGTTGTGATTAGATACACATCTATTTTACATTTGTAAAATAGGGACAGAATTAGATACCTTGTACAAATGTAAACATAACTTTATATTCACTATTTACCCTCATAATACTATTACTTTGTTTTTATAAGCCACACTAGAATATATTTTACACAGAAAAAAACACATGCTCTTTTTAAAAAAAAAAAATCTGTTTCCAGCTAAGATGTCAATGCAAAAATACCTGCCTAACACTCCCTCTGAGAATCCCATAGGAATGGCCTCAGAATATATATTAGGGAGATATAAGATTAGAAAGACATATTCCGTTTAAATTAAAAATTTCTATTATAACTGCTGGACCAAACAGGCCCGGCCTTGTGTCTAACAGGATACAGATACTTTTTCTGACACAAGAGAACAAATCCACTAGTCATGAAGCCAAAGCATGTGTAGAGGAGAAAATTTGACCTAAATAGGTTGTACCTCCCAAATCTACCCCATAGAACCAAAGAACTGGGATATGATATGGTATGAGCCTGAACCCTTAAATCCTTTCAGAAGCAAAGGGTCCACTGTCCAGGAAGATATGGTGCTGAAGCTCTCTTTACTGTATCTTACCATAAGTGGCAAGGTTCCAAAGCCCCCCAGTCAAAATGTTCCCTGCCAGTGCTTTCATATAGCAACCTGTCCTCCCTCACTCATAAAAATAGAAACTAACCTCAGATAGGGGAGACAGATTTATGCCCTCCCTCCTGACTCCTTGCTGGTTAAACTTGCAAAAAAGCTATCTTTCCTCCAAAGCCAGTACCACAATTTTACTTCTAAGTACATCAGGTAGTGAGCTCTGGTAGTAGGTATTGGTGCAATACCCTAATATCTGATGCATGACAAACAGTTAATTTATGTTAACTATTTTTATTCTTGGGTTTCCTTGGTGACTCAGCAGTAAAGAACTTGCCTGCCAATGCAGAAGATACAGGTTCAGTCCCTGAGTGGAGAAGATCCCCTGGAGAAGAAAATGGCAACCCATGCCAGTGTTCTTGCCTGGGAAATCCCATGGACACAGGAGCCCGGCAGGCTGTAGTCCATGGAGTCACAAAGAGTCATACATGACTTAGTAACTAAACAACAACAACAATTATTATTCTTATAGCAGTATTTTGTTGTCTTTGTCATCACTGCCATATTGGAAAGCACTCAAGCACTATATTGTAATTGCCTATGTCTTGTAACAAAGCATTGGCTTCTAGATATAAAAGATGAAAAAAATGACAGAACCCTCTAATACTTATTAATATGAAAGTAGCAGAATACTGCCAACAGCTTTTGTTGTATAAATGTTGATGTCATGATGGTCTTCATTCTGTAATCTAAGATATTTCTGATTGCTCATTTTAATGATACGTAACTTTTTTCATATAAAATGTTTTGTTAGTTTCACTAACAACGTTTTTCAGTTTCACTGAAAATAGGATACAGAGTCTTTATAAATTATCTTCTATATTCAGATTTTTTTTCCAATAAGGCATGGTCATATTACTTTTTAAACTGATCTATTCACATACACTTTTCCAAAAATGGGCTTTATCAAAGAAAGTGTGCATTAGTGGTTAAAGTTAATATTAATATGTAAAACTAAAGGATGGAAAATTAACTGAAGGAAGTGAATAGGTATGTTGGTAGATATTTTTTCTCTTGTGCAGATTAGAGATCAAAAAGTCAATAGTTTTATTTTAAAAAAGTTTAATTACTGGGAAAGGAAAATAAAGAGAAAACTGCAGAGTCAGCAATTTGATGAAAAATCTCTCCATCTCTATGTTGAGGTGGCTTCAGCAGCAGTACCATTTACGTATAGTTATCTGAAAAGTGAAGCTTCCTATAGATCTTTTAGTAACTATTCCTGTTTCTGGTTGCTTATAGTTTCCGGTTACTTAATTATAGTGCAGATCATTAGAATTTTAGGTGGAAAACTTTGCCTTCCTTTGTTAATAAGTATTTTACTGACATAATTTATGGCCTGCACTGGCCTTGGTAGAGAGTGAGTGCTTGGTAATGAACCCCTACAGTAACATGAAACATTAACATTAACATGCAATCCAAAGTATCCGTAAAGAATTGTGTTTTGTCACATACACCAAACCATAATATTGGGCATGTCAATAGCACTGATAAACAACATCAGATGGAAGTTATTTATATGAGTTTGAGTTCAATTGAGTTGAAAGCACATGATGCCTAATCTTGTTTCCCAGAGTTTCATGGCTCATATTCCTGCTACTTTGACTATTCCCTCTCAAATATTTCTGGATTTATGAGGAGCAATTGTTCTGCATGATACGTTAGTTAATATATGAAAATGAACAGCTGTAGACCTGCACTAGAGTAGCCCTGACAATGGAGAAGCAAAATCCTCCCAGTGTGTAGACCATCAAAGAATGTGCTGTATTTATTTTCTAAGAGATATGATTTTAAGGTATAGATTTACTACTGACTTAAATACTGTAGCTAATGGTTTGGCTAAATGTTCAAGTATGTAAAAGGAATATAATTTAAAAATTAGGAAAAGAAGTAGATGCTGCTGCTGCTGCTTCTGCTATGTCACTTCAGTCGTGTCCGACCCTGTGCGACCTCATAGACGGCAGCCCACCAGGCTCTCCTGTCCCTGGGATTCTCCAGGCAAGAGTACTAGAGTGGGTTATCATTGCCTTCTCTGAAAGAAGTAGATAGAACTTTCCAAATGGGCACAGAACAGATAGATATGTGTGCCTTGTGTGAATATTCATCAAAGATAAATCTCAGTAGATGAAAATCTTAATAATGGGATAACCTATTCTGTATATATCAGGAAGATTTTTTTTCCCCCAGCCAACCATGTCTGTGCTCAATAAATTCACAAATAAACATGCCATGGCAAAAGAGGTAGAGTATGTATATGGGTTCAACTACATGGACTTCCAATACTCATGTTTATTTGATTAGAACCATTGCTAATTGTTCAACTTATCAATGGCTGAGACCAATTATTTTGCCAATATGGAACAAGTCTTGGGCAATCTGGCCTTCCTTGGTAGCTCAGTTGGTAAAGAATCCACCTGCAATGCAGGAGACCTGAGTTCGATCCCTGGGTTGTGAAGGTGCCCAGAAGGGAACAGCTACCCACTCCAGTATTCTGCCCTGGGGAATTCCATGGACTGTATCGTCCATAGGGTCACAAAAACTCAGACATGACTAAACAACTTTCCTGGTGGTTGATTAATTACATAAGAACCCTTCCATTGTCATAGACTAGATCCTTATATAATGTGCATTTGTCTTCCTTTCACAATTATTATGCCCAAACCACCACATATGAATGTCTAGAATATCTTACTCATAATGATGGTATTACACACAGTTTTGCTTCTGACCACAGAAATTATTTTAGAGCAAACAGACTGACAATCTGCTCCTGCTTATGGTTTTCACTGGTCTTACCATGGTCTCTATCACTATAAAGTAACTGGCCTAATAGATCAGCAAAATGACTACTTTATAAAACAATATTTCTTTGGGAACATTTTAGATGAATGTAAAAGTTGCAAAGTTAGTGAAGAGAGTCCTTGTATATCCCTCACCCAGTTTCAGTGTTGGTTAACATAATATTCAGTTAATCTTATGTTCTGTTAGTATGGTACATTTGTCAAAACTAAGAAACGAATTCTAGTGCATTCAGTTCAGTTCAATCACTCAGTCGTGTCCGACTCGTTGTGACCCCATGAATCGTAGCACACCATGCCTCCCTGTCCATCACCATCTCTCGGAGTTTACCCAAACTCATATCTATTGAGTGGGTGATGCCATCCAACCATCTCATTCTCTGTTGTCCCCTTCTCCTCCTGCCCCCAATCCCTCCCAGCATCCGAGTCTTTTCCAATGAGTCAACTCTTTGCATGAAGAGACCAAAGTATTGGAGTTTCAGTTTCAACATCAGTCCTTCCAATGAACAACCAGGACTGATCTCCTTTAAGATGAACTGGTTGGATCTCCTTGCATTCCAAGGGACTCTCAAGAGTCTTCTCCAACACCACAGTTCAAAAGCATCAATTCTTCAGTGCTCAGCTTTCTTCACAGTCCAACTCTCACATCCATACATGACCACTGGAAAAACTATAGCCTTGACTAGATGGACTTTGTTGGCAAAGTAATGTTTCTGCTTTTGAATATGCTTTCTAGGTTGGTCATAACTTTCCTTTCAAGGAGTAAGCGTCTTTTAATTTCATGGCTGTAGTCACCATCTGCAGTGATTTTAGAGCCCCCCAAAAGTAAAGTCTGACACTCTTTCCTCATCTATTTCCCATGGAAGTGATAGGACCAGATGCCATGATCTTAGTTTTCTGAATGTTGAGCTTTAAGCCAACCTTTTCACTCTCTTCTTTCACTTTCATCAAGAGACTTTTTAGTTCCTATTCACTTTCTGCCATAAGAGTGATGTCATCTGCATTCTGAGGTTATTGATATTTCTCCCAGCAATCTTGATTCCAGCTTGTGCTTCTTCCAGCCCAGCGTTTCTCATGATGTACTAGTGCATTACTATTAACTAAATTTGAGGCTGTATTTGAATATCATCAGTTTTTCCATGAATATTCCTTCCCCCCCCCTCCCCCCAGTATCCAATACAGGATACCACACAGCCATTAGTTATCATGTCTCCTTAGTCTCCTTGGGTCTGTGACATTTTCTCAGTTTACTTTAAGTTTTATGGAATTTTTAAGTTTGCTTGGAATTCACAAGAACTGATAAGTTATTTTGTAAAATTTCTTTCAATATCAATTTGTTGGATGTTTTGTCATGGTTAGATTTGGTTTTTAATTTTTGTAATGAATGGAGTACCTTTGTTACTACATCATATCAAAGGTGCATTTTATTCATATGACATCACTGATGATGTTAACCATAATCATTTAGTTTTAGATAGGATTTGCTAGGTTTATCCAATGTACAGTTACTATTTTCCCTTTCTGCATTCCAGCTTATGTCCAACCCATCTTAAAAGTGGTGAGAACATTGAGGTTCATCTCCTAGAAGAGCAACTATCTATGTGTACTATTTGGAATTTTTTGAAAGGAGTTCTCTCTTCCCATTTATTTCTTCATTCAGTCATTTATTTATAATAGTATGATCTCATGTGTATTGATGTTATACTGTTTGTTATAATCCAGTATTGCATTTTCTTCCTTTCTTTTTGTTCAAATCGCTACAGTTCTTGCCATTGGGAGCTCTTTCATGTTAGTTTCTGAGTCCTTTGAAATGTCCTCATCCTTTAATATTTTAACACTTTTTTTCTCATACTGCAAGCTGCTCTGTACAACCTTACCTGCCTCCTGAGAAATCTGTATGCAGGTCAAGAAACAACAGTTAGAACAGGACATGGAACAATAGACTAGTTCAAAATTGGGAAAGGAATACATCAAGGCTGAATATTGTCACTCTTGCTTATTTAACCCATATGCAGAGTGAGTGAGTGAGTGTGTGAAGTCACTCAGTCGTGTCCGACTCTTTGCGACCCTATGGACTGTAGTCTACCAGGCTTCTCTGTCCTTGGGATTTTCCAGGCAATAATACTGGAGTGGATTGCCATTGCAGAGTACATTAGGCAAAATACTGGGCTGGATGAAGCACAGGTTGAAATCAGGATTTCCAAGAGAAATATCAATAGCCTCAGATATGCAGATTCAAATACCCTTATGGCAGAAAGCAAAAAGGAGCTAAAGAACCACTTGATGAAAGTGAAATGGGACAGTGAAAAAGCTGGCTTAAAACTCAGCATTCAAAAGACAAAGATCATGGCATCTAGTCCCACCACTTCATGGCAAATAGATGGGAAAACAATGGAAACAGTGGCAGACTTTTTTTTTCCTGGGCTCCAAAATAAGTGCAGATGGTGACTCCAGCCATGAAATTAGAAGACTTTTGCACCCAGAAGAAAACTATGAAAAACTTAGATAGCATATTAAAAAGCAGAGACATTAATTTGCCTACAAAGGTCTGTCTAGTCAAAGCTATGGTTTTTCCAGTAGTCATGTATGGATGTGAGAGTTGGACCGTAAAGAAAGCTAAGTGCCAAAGAACTGATGCTTTTGAACTGTGGTGTTGGAGAAGACTCTTGAGAGTCCCTTGTACTACAAGGATATTAAACCAATCAATCCTAAAGGAAATCAGTCCTGAATATTCATTGAGAGGACTGATGCTGAAACTGAAGCTCCAACACTTTGGCCACCAGATGTGAAGAACTGACATATTGGAAAACAACTTGATTCTGGGAAAGATTGAAGGCAGGAGGAGAAGGGGATAACAGAGGATGAGATGATTGGATGGCATCACTGACTCAATTAACATGAGTTTGAGCAAGCTCTGGGAGCTGGTGATGGGTAGCAAAGCCTGGTATGCTGTAGTCCATGGGGTCGCAAAGAGTTGGACATGACTGAGTGACTGAACTGAACTGAACAAATTGCTCCAAGCTCATCTTACATTTTTGCTGAGCCAGTTGTAGAATCAGGCATGGAGTGACCTTTAAAAGCTCAGAGTAACAACCTCTTGAGAGACTGAATTAATAAACATTATCATGATGTACACAGCCATGTTGGGTGATATCGTGGGTTTGGCTCTAGAACACAGCAGTAAACTGAGTTAAACAAAATTTTTCATTTCCCAATGCATATAAAAGCTATGTTTACTTTATACTGTAATCTAGCAAATAAGCAATAGCATTATGTCTAAAAAATGTACACACATTAATTAAAATATACACTTTATTCCTAAAAATGCTGATTATCTTCTGAACCTTCAGGGAGTCCTAATCTTTTTGCTGGTGAAGAGTCTTTCCTTGATGTTGATGTGCTGAAAATCAGGGTTGAAGATTGAAGGTTAGGCTGTGGCAATTTCTTAAAATAGGTAACAATAATGTTTGCCATATCAATTGACTCTTCCTTTCTCTGAGGTCTCAGATGGTACAGAATCTGCCTGCAATACAGGAGACCTGGATCTGATCACTGGGTGGGGACGATGTCCTGGAGTAGGAAATGGCAACCCACTCCAGTAATCTTGCCTGGAGAATTCCAAGGACGGAGGAGACTGGTGGGCTCATGGGATCTCAGAGTCAGACATGATTAAGTGACTTTTACTCTCACTTTTTCATGAAATCATCTGTTTGTTGCATGCAGTGCTGTTTGATAGTATCTTAGCCATAGTAGAACTTTCAGAGTTGGAGTCCTGTCAAACACTGCTTTTTCTTCATAAACTAAGTTTATGTAGAATTCTAAATCCATTGTTGTCATTTCAACAATCTTCGTAGTTTCCTTACCAGGAGTAGATTCCATCTCAAGAAACCATTTTTTTTTTTTTTTGCTCAAATCATAAGAAGCAACTTCTCATCCATTAAAATTTTATCATGACATTGCAGCAATTCCATCACATATTCAAGGTCCACTTCTAATTTTGGTAACTCTTGCTATTTCTAACACATCTGTAGTTACTTCTCTGCAGAAGTCTTGAACCTCTCCAAGTTGTTGATGAGGGTTGAAGTCAACATATTTCAAACTTCTATGGTTATTGACATTTTGACCTTTTCCTTTGAATCATAAATATTATTAATGGCATTTAGAATAGTAAATTCTTTCCAGAGGTATTTTTTTTTACACTGCCCAGATAAAGGAATCACTATGTATGGCACTTTATGAAATGTACTTATTAAATAATAATAAGTTAAAATTGCTCCTTGATCCTTGGGCTACAAGATGGATATTGTGTTAGCAGGCATGGAAACATTAATCTCATTGTACACCTCCATCAGAGCTCTTGAGCAATCAGTTGTATTGTTAATGAGCAGTAATATTTAAATTTTTTTTTTCTGCACAGTAATTTTCAGCAGCAGGCTTAAAATCTCAATAAAGCATGTTGTAAACAGAAGTGCTGTCATTCAGTCTTTATTTTTCCATTTATAAAGCATAGTGAACAGTGAACAGTGAAGTCGCTCAGTCATGTCCGACTATTTGCGACCCCGTAGACTGTAGCCTACCAGGCTCCTCTGTCCATGGGATTTTCCAGGCAATAGTACTGGAGTGGGTTGCCATTTCCTTCTCCAGGGGATCTTCCCAACAAAGTGGAGTACATATAAGTATAATTTTTACGGGTCATACGATTTCCACAATGGTAAATGAGCATGGGTTTCAACTTAAAGTCATCAGCTATTTATGCATTAGCCCCTAGCAGGAGAGTCAGCCTGTTCCTTAAAGTGTTGAAGCCAGGAATTGACTTCTCTATTAGCTATGAATGTGCTAGATGGCCTCTTATTCCAACATAAGGCTGTTTCATCTACATTGATAATCTATTGTTTAGTGTAGCCATGTTCATTATATTATCTCAGCTGGGTCTTCTGGATATCTTGTCTGGAGCTTATACATAAACATTTGCTGCTTCACCTTGTAATTGCATGTTACAGAGACAGCTTCTTTCCTTAACTTTATGAACGAAATTCTGCTAGCTTCAGATTTCTCTTTTGCAGCTTCTGTACCAATCTCAGTCTTCATCAAGAAGAAGAGAGCTAGGATCTTGCTTTGAATTAAGTTTCAGCTTAACAAAGTGTTGTGGCTGGCTTTATTTTTAATCCAGACCACTAAAACTTGAAAAAGTTTTAAAGGCTTAAGCCTCAACATTCAGAAAACTAAGATCATGGCATCTGATCCCATTACTTCATGGCAGATAGATGGGGAAACAGTGGAAAAAGTGACTGACTTAATTTTTCTGGGCTCCAAAATCACTGCAGATGGTGATTGCAGACATGAGATTAAAAGACGCTTACTCCTTGGAAGGAAAGTTATGACCAACCTAGACAACATATTAAAAAGCAGACATTACTTTGCCAACAAAGGTCCGTCTAAGCAAGGCTCTGGTTTTTCCAGTAGTCATGTATGGATGTGGGAGCTGGACTGTGAAGAAAGCTGAGCACTGAAGAATTGATGTTTTTCAACTGTGGTGTTGGAGAAGACTCTTGAGAGTCCCTTGGACTGCAAGGAAATCCAACCAGTTCATCCTAAAGGAGATCAGTCCTGGTTGTTCATTGGAAGGACTGATGTTGAAGCTGAAACTCCAATACTTTGGCTAACTGATGTGAAGAGCTGGCATATTGGGAAAGACCCTGATGCTGGAAAAGATTGAGGGCAGGAGGAGAAGGGGATGACAGAGGATGAGACTTGATGGACATGGGTTTGGGTGGACTCTGGGAGTTGATGGACAGGGAGTCCTGGCGTGCTGTGGTTCATGGGGTCACAAAGACAGACACAACTGGGCAACTGAACTGAACTGAACTAAAACTTCATGTCGGCAACAAGACTGTTTCTTATATTCTCTGTGTTCACTTGAGTAGCACTTTTAATTTCCCTGAAGAACTCTCTATTTCCAATCATAAATTGTCTAACTGGCACAGGTGGACTAGCTTTTGACCTGTCTCAGCTATTGACAAACCTTTCTCACTAAGCATACTCATTTTTAGCTTTTGACTTAAAACAAAAGACTTGCAACTCTCACTTTAACACTTGAGACCATTGTAGGGTTATTAATTGGCCTAGTTTCAATGTGTCTCAGGAAATAGGGAAGTCCAGGGACAGGTAGAAAGAAAGGAAACTGCTAGTCTGTGGAGCAGTCAGAATACACATAACATTTATACATTGAGTTTAGTGACTTGTTGGTGTTGTTGTTCAGTTGCTCAATCATGTCCAAATCTTTGGGTCTTCATGGACTGCAGCATGCCAGGCTTCCCTGTCCTTCATCATCCCCCAGAGCTTCTTCAAACTCATGTCCATTGAGTCAGTGATGACATCCAGCCATCTTGTCCTCTGCCATCCATTTCTCCTCCTGTCTTCAATCTTTCCCAACATCAGGGTCTTTTCTAATGAGTCAGCTCTTCTCATCAAGGGGCCAAACTATTTTAGCTTTAGCTTCAGCAACAGTCCTTCCAATAAATATTCAGGATTGATTTTCTTTAGGAATGACAGGTGTGATCTCCTTGCAGTCCAAGGGACTCTCAAAAGAGTTCCTTCTGCAACATACATAATAAAAGTGTCTAGCAAACATGCCATCAGGCTCTTGCTCTTTGTGCCTCCCACTGTGCTTGAGGAGAAGGGAGACATAGGAAGCCCTGGCAGAGCCCAGGCCCACTTTTCCGGTTTCATGTCAGAAGACCAGCGCTCCTTCATCAGCTCAGATGCAGGCTTTGTGGCCATGATCTTGTGGTGCTCAACTGAAATGCCAAACATTAGTTATGCTTGCAAAGAACTTAAAGAGCAACTGGGTAAGGATATTGATTCCAAAGTGAAGGGAATGCTCTTTCCCAAAGAAAAGCAGGGTGTTTGCTTTGATATCCCTACTGCTTCATTACCAGAAGTATGGGAAAAGTAGCCTGATTCACAGAACAGGCAGCTTTCTGTGCCCATGGAGCAACCAGAGCTAGAAGGACCGTGGGAAGGATACTACAACTTCTGAGGACAGCGGGAAGGCAATCCAGGCTTCAGGGGACAGAGTGAGGGCAACCAAGCTGTCAGGGGACAGTGGGAAAGAAGTAGAATCTTTAGAAAATAGTGATCAGGAGGTGGGAACAAAAGTAACAGACTCCAAAACAAAGGCCAATGCATGAACTGTGAACTTCCTGATGTTCAAGCTGGTTTTAGAAAAGGCAGAGGAACCAGAGATCAAAGCCAACATCCACTGGATTATGGAAAAAGCAAGAGAGTTCCAGAAAAAAATCTTTTTCTGCTTTATTGACTACACCAAAACCTTTGACTCTGTGGATTACAAAACTGTGGAAAACTCTGAAAGAGATGGGAATACCAGACCACCTAACCTGCCTCTTGAGAAACCTGCATGCAGGTCAGGAAGCAACAGTTAGAATTGGACATGGAACAACAAACTGGTTCCAAATAGGAAAAGGAGTATGTCAAGGCTGTATATTGTCATCCTGCTTATTTAACTTATACACAGAGTACATCATGAGAAACGCTGGACTAGGAGAAACACAAGCTGGAATCAAGATTGCCGGGAGAAATATCAATAACCTCAGATATACAGAGGACATCACCCTTATGGCAGAAAGTGAAGAGGAGCTAAAAAGCCTCTTGATGAAAGTGAAAGAGGAGAGTGAAAAAGTTGGCTTAAAGCTCAACGTTCAGAAAACTAAGATCTTGGCATCTGGTCCCATCACTTCATGCGAAATAGATGGGGAAACAGTGCCAGACTTTACTATTTTGGGCTCCAAAATCACTGCAGATGGTGATTGCAGCCATGAAATTTAAAGACACTTACTCCTTGGAAGGAAACTTATGACCAACCTACATAGCTTATTCAAAAGCAGAGACATTACTTTGCCAAAAAAGTCCGTCTAGTCCAGGCTATGGTTTTTCCAGTGGTCATGTATGGATGTGAGAGTTGGACTGTGAAGAAAGCTGAGCGCCAAAGAATTGATGCTTTTGAACTGTGGTGTTGGAGAAGACTCTTGAGAGTCCCTTGGACTGCAAGGAGATCCAACCAGTCCATTCTGAAGGAGATCAGCCCTGGGATTTCTTTGGAAGGGATGATGCTAATGCTGAAACTCCAGTACTTTTGCCATCTCATGCAAAGAGTTGACTCATTGGAAAAGATTCTGATGCTGGGAGGGATTGGGGGCAGGAGGAGAAGGGGACAACAGAGGATGAGATGACTGAATGGCATCACCGACTCAATGGATGTGAGTTTGAGTCAACTCCAGGAGATGGTGATGGACAGGGAGGCCTGGCGTGCTGCGAGTCATGGGGTGTCAAAGAGTCGGACACGACTGAGTGACTGAACTGAGCTGAACTGAACAACGTGAAATGTTAACTTCACATGAGCATGGTCAGTTAAAATCCATTTATAAGAATCTTTATTTTCTTCAATATGTTTTAAAGCCTTAGTATTTTTGATGCATCCATGAAAGTCCACACAAATGTGTGTGTATGTGTGTGTTGTGTGTGAATTTATTCTGCTAAGCAATCAAAGAATATAGAAATGTAAGTGCTGATCAGCTTGGTGGAAAGAGGCCAAATGAAATAAATTTGGAATTTCCCTTACCATATACAGTATGGACCATGGGGTCCAGTTAAAACTTTTCCATAAAATACTATTTATTTATTTATTTCCATAAAATACTATTTATTTTCCTACACTCTCCCAAGTTTTTAGAGATATCAGACCACAACCAACCCGCCACCCCCACCCCATCACCCTCTGGAATCTTTGGGTCAATTGTTTAAGGAATAATTTCTCTCTGTCTTTCCAGGTGATGAACCCAAGATCAAGAGCAACTCTGATGGATATTGAAAGTGACAATAAGGGTAAAGAAAACTGTGTTTCTGAGGATAGTTGCAGACCTTAGCCCTAGGATCAAAGGTTAGAACCCACAGAGTGGCCCATCAGGTTTTTAAATTTTTAATTATGTGAGTGTATTTACTTTAAATGAAGGTGGGGTAGACACCTCATGTTTTTCCCAGTGACACTTCATATTTTATACATATTTTTGATTACTTTTCTCCTTTGAGTTAAGTGTTATATGTGAAATCTGTACACTTGAATAAGGTTAAATGCTCATGGAAGTCAGAATTGTGATCATAAAAAGAGGCAAGGAGGCATTACCTGCTGTAAGTCTTTTCTTGTCCAACCTCAGGTAGCTCTCACATAAGTTATGACATTGAACATTTTAGTCCTTGTGTCTATGCCATGATGAACATCAAAATCACCAGTGACCTCTTAGAGAGGATGGAATGTTTGGAAAATACTTATCCAGTAGATGATGCCATTTGGGACTTTCTCCCTTTTCAGACCCTGGAGAAGGAAATGGCACCCCACTCCAGTACTCTTGCCTGGAGAATCCCATGGAGGGAGGAACCTGGTAGGCTACAGTCCATGGGGTCACAAAGAGTCAGACACGACTAAGTGCTGGTGGCATGTGCTAGGCACTGTGTTTGTATATGTTGTTGCTGTTTAGCTGCTAAGTTGTGTCTGACTCTTTGTGGCCCTGTGGATTGCAGCCTGGCAGGCTCCTCTGTCCATGGGATTTCCCAGGCAAGAATATTGAAGTGGATTGCTATTTTCTCCTCCAGGGAATCTTCCTGACCCAGAGATTGAACTTGAGTCTCCTGCATTGACAGGCAGATTCTTTACCACTGGGAAGACTACTGTCCTATATACAAGGGAAGCCCCGCTTGTATATAGGACACAGAAAAATAATAAAAATATTAAATTTAGTTAGAACTTTCTCTAAGAAAATTGTAATCATAGTATATAATAATTATTCACTGCAAATATAAATATTTAAAAAGAAATATAATGAAAGTTATCATTTAAAATATATAGTTGATTAACATATAGGTTTTTTAGAATAATGAAAGCAGAAAAGACAAGATTGCTATTTACAGCACAGAGATAGGAATGATCATTTCCATCAACTGCACACAAATGTGTGGATCAATTAGAGATTGATTTCACTTGAGGGAAAAAAAGCCTGAAAAGTCATTAACTCCTTTGAAAGATGTTCAGGATGACCTTTAAATCACTTTCTTACCTTTTGATTCTATTATTATTTTTATCCTAGAAATTCTCTTCATTTTTTGAAAGTTTTGCTTAGAAGAATCACCTGCTTTTGAAATAATGAAGTTTTTTGACTAATGGAGGCATAAAAATGGCTTCTTCCTAAAAACTCTACATTATACTGACACAGTATATTTCTTCTTAAAAGTTATAAACTCAGTAAGAAAAAGTGTTTAAAAACTGTAGATTGTGTTTTATAAAGATGAATTAAAGAGGTGAAATTATGTAAAGTCCCAGGGATGCTTGCTTAAGGTTTATGTCAAATCTTTCAGCTTTCTAATTAAAACAACTATGATATGTGATTTTTGATAAAACTGCACAAATAGTAAATCAGGCTATCCTCCTTTTTACTAATGTTCACAGATTTTGCTTTTATTTAAGCAGTTAAGAAATAAAAACATATTAGTCTAGAATGCTTTGCATGCATTAAAAATGTCAATTCTAGAGTCTTTTCAAAATTGGAATGAAAACAGGAAAAGTAAGATTCCCCTAAGAATTAATTTTGCATTTATTAATGGTCATTCCTGTCAAATTATGTTTTGGGATATGTACATTTAAAGAAAGTTTTTGTCTTTGGGAACTTTCTATTATTCAAGTAGGCATTCAAAAGGAAATTAATATGTAATACTGTAATACTAATGATTTACTTTTAAAAGACAAATTATATTTCTACTTCTTTGCACACTATGAAGTGAATTTTATATTCTATACAAATTGTTGCTGTGTAAAATATCAGTTAATTAATGAGCTAAATTAATCTAATTCTGGTTTGAAAAGAAAAAGGTGTGACATTTAGAGAGACCTTTCCATATTTGTTTTATATCAGCTTCTGACATTCGATGTTCAGTAAGCAGTCTGTTCTTGAAATTCAAATTTGAGATAAACAAATAGATTTCTTTTCATTCTGTGATAATAGCATATTATGATTTGTACATCATATTTAACAAAATAATGTTTAAAAGCAAAGTGTTTTCTTCTACCCACTTTTAAGACTTCAAATTTTAATTATTGTTTAAAGGTTACAGGATCTTTTCTGTTTGTTCATTTGTTTTCCACTTACTCTCAAGATAATTTGGAATGGTCTACAGTTAAACTTCAGTTTAATATTGACAGTAATATGGATACCTTAAAATTAATTTAGTAAAGGGGAATGTTGAAAAATGACTTTTAGATTTATTTTTTAAGATAGGAAAGACTGCATATTTGACTATTGTTATTATTTAATTAAAATCTATTAAGTGAAAAATGTAGATATAATGCCATATAGGTTTCTTAGAAATCTTTCAAACATACAAAGAGACCCATATATGTGTTAAGCATCTTCCAGTGAGGAACATCTCCATCTGAGGTTAAAGTGGTCTTTAACAGTTTATCATGATTTTCAACTTCTTACCAAGAAAGGCAAAATTAAAAGTAAAAGCTTGTATATGAATTTATTTATAGATTCTTTATTCTATTCTATTGGTCTATGTATCTATCCTTTTGCCAATACAAACTATCTTATCTACTATAGCTTTAAATTACATCTTGGTATCTTATAGTTTAAGCACTATAACTTTGTCCTTTTTCAATATATTTTGGCTATTCTATCTATTTTTGAAAGGATTATTTATTTCTATAAAAAGAAATCCAGTCTAGATACTTACTGGAATTGCAATAGTTCATATTGCTCATATTGATATTTTCTCACTATGGAGACTTCCAATCCATGAAGATAGTGCACATCTGTATTTGTTTAGATCTCCTTTGATTTCTTTCACCAGTGTTCTGTAATTTTCAGCATACAGATCTTTGCCCATATCTTAATAGACCTATAACTAAGTATTTCATGGTACTGGTATTACAGGAAATGGTAAAATAAAATCTTTAATTTTTAGTTAGTCATTGTCAGTATTTAAAATATAATAAATTTTTGCATATTGACCTTGCATACTATGAAATTATTAAACTTTCTTATTCAAATAAATCTTTTGGGTGGATCCTGTGGCATGTTCTATATAACTTATCTGTGAAAAGATAATTTTAATCTTTCTTCTTTCCATTAAGTATATCTGACATTTATGTTTCTTGCTTGATTGTACCAGCTTGGGCCTCCAGTATGATATTAAAAATAGGCATTTATTTAGTGGTGAGAGAAGATATCTTCACCTTGTTTCAAGCTTTGGGAAAAACTGTCTAGTCTTTCATCATTAATTATTTTATTAGCTGTAGTCTTTGTGTGTATGTTATTGTTTTTGATTTATCAGGTTGAGGTTGCTCTCTTGTACTCCTAGGCTGCCTATACTTTTTATCATGAGTAAATGTTAAATTTTATTAGAGAACTTTACTGAATCTAATAGGATATTGGTTTTCATCTTTTGCCTTTTAATATGGTGAACTACATTGATATCCGGGTGTTGAATCAGACTTATGTTCCTGGGATAAACCAAAAATTGATTTATGGTATTGGTGTATGTATTGTATTTTATGTATTGCTAGATTTTATGTTTTATATATTGTGTATTTTAATGAATAATTTTTAAAGTGTGTTTATTAAGTACATCAATCTATAATTTTTTCCCTTACTTTTTAAATTAAGGTAATGATAATCTTCTGAAATAATATGAAAAAAATACTCCCTTTTCATTTTCTGGAAGAGTTTATATAGAATTGTTATTTCTCCTTTAAATGTTTGGTGGAACTCATCAGGAAAGTCATCAGAGCCTAGAGTTTTCTTACTCTGAATATTTTAAAGCTATAGATTCAATAGCTTTCATATATATGGAATTATTCAGAGTATTATTTCTCCTTGGATAATGATTGCTAGTTTGAATCTTTCAAGGAATTATAGAATCTCATCTAAATTTTTAAGTTTATTGGCATAAATTTGTTTATAATACAAACTGTCTCTGACTTGCACTGGTTGATCTAACAACTTTTTGATTTTATGATGATGCAAAAGTCATATTCATTCAGTAGCAGCCATGCTTCAAATTTTGAATTTTTATTTTTTCCCAGTCTAGTGATATGCAGTATGATACTTGTGATGCAGGGCACTGGCAGCTCCCGGTCAGCCACTCAATCACAAGAGAAAACAACCAATCCTCTTAGAACTATTCTTTACCTATACAACCATCCTGTTTTTCACTATCAATGTGTTGTTTAATAAATTACATGAGTTATTCAACACTTCATAATAAAATAGGCTTTAAATTATATTTGCCAAACTTAAGGCTAAAATAAGTGTTACAAGTACTTTTAGGATAGGCTAGGCTACGCTAGGGCTTCCCTGGTGGCGCAGTGGTAAAGAATCTTCCTGCAAATACAGGAGTTGTGGGTTCAGCCCTTGGGTTGGGAAGAATCCCTGGAGAAGGAAGTAGCAACCCACTCCAGTATTCTTGCCTGGGAAATTCCAGGGACAGAGGAGACTGGTTGCTACTATCCATTGGGTCACCAGAGATTCGGACATGACTTAGTATCTAAACAGCAATGACTTGATAAGCTATGATATTCAGTAAGTTATGCTTATTTAATGCTTTTCAACTTATGATATTTTCAATTTACAGTGTGTTTTTTGGGGTATAACTCAATCACAGGTGGAGGAATATATTCTCTTATTATCCTTTTATTTTTTTTTATTTTATTTTTTTTTTAATTTTAAAATCTTTAATTCTTACATGCGTTCCCAAACATGACCCCCCCTCCCACCTCCCTCCCCACAACATCTCTCTGGGTCATCCCCATGTACCAGCCCCAAGCATGCTGCACCCTACGTCAGACATGGACTGGCGATTCAATTCTTACATGATAGTATACATGTTAGAATTCCCATTCTCCCAAATCATCCCACCCTCTCCCTCTCCCTCTGAGACCAAAAGTCCGTTATACCCATCTGTGTCTTTTTTCCTGACTTGCATACAGGGTCGTCATTGCCATCTTCCTAAATTCCATATATATGTGTTAGTATACTGTATTGGTGTTTGTCTTTCTGGCTTACTTCACTCTGTATAATTGGCTCCAGTTTCATCCATCTCATCAGAACTGATTCAAATGAATTCTTTTTAACGGCTGAGTAATACTCCATTGTGTATATGTACCACAGCTTTCTTATCCATTCATCTGCTGATGGACATCTAGGTTGTTTCCATGTCCTGGCTATTATAAACAGTGCTGCAATGAACATTGGGGTACATGTGTCTCTTTCAATTCTGGTTTCCTCGGTGTGTATGCCCAGAAGTGGGATTGCTGGGTCATAAGGGAGTTCTATTTGCAATTTTTTAAGGAATCTCCACACTGTTCTCCATAGTGGCTGTACTAGTTTGCATTCCCACCAACAGTGTAGGAGGGTTCCCTTTTCTCCACACCCTCTCCAGCATTTATTGCTTGCAGATTTTTGGATCGCAGCCATTCTGACTGGTGTGAAGTGGTACCTCATTGTGGTTTTGATTTGCATTTCTCAAATAATGAGTGATGTTGAGCATTTTTTCATGTGTTTGTTAGCCATCCGTATGTCTTCTTTGGAGAAATGTCTATTTAGTTCTTTGGCCCATTTTTTGATTGGGTCGTTTATTTTTCTGGAGTTGAGCTGCATAAGTTGGTTGTATATTTTTGAGATTAGTTGTTTGTCAGTTGCTTCATTTGCTATTATTTTCTCCCATTCCGAAGGCTGTCTTTTCACCTTGCTTATATTTTCCTTTGTTGTGCAGAAGCTTTTAATTTTAATTAGATCCCATTTGTTTATTTTTGCTTTTATTTCCAGCATTCTGGGAGGTGGATCATAGAGGATCCTGCTGTGATTTATGTCTGAGAGTGTTTTGCCTATGTTCTCCTCTAGGAGTTTTATGCCTATGTTCTCCTCTAGGAGTTTTATAGTTTCTGATCTTACATTTAGATCTTTAATCCATTTTGAGTTTATTTTTGTGTGTGGTGTTAGAAAGTGATCTAGTTTCATTCTTTTACAAGTGGTTGACCAGTTTTCCCAGCACCACTTGTTAAAGAGATTGTCTTTACTCCATTGTATATTCTTGCCTCCTTTGTCAAAGATAAGGTGTCCATATGTGTGTGGATTTATCTCTGGGCTTTCTATTTTGTTCCATTGATCTATATGTCTGTCTTTGTGCCAGTACCATACTGTCTTGATGACTGTGGCTTTGTAGTAGAGCCTGAAGTCAGGCAAGTTGATTCCTCCCGTTCCATTCTTCTTTCTCAAGATTGCTTTGGCTATTCGAGGCTTTTTGTATTTCCATACAAATCTTGAAATTATTTGTTCTAGTTCTGTGAAAAATGTGGCTGGTAGCTTGACAGGGATTGCATTGAATTTGTAAATTGCTTTGGGTAGTATACTCATTTTCACTATATTGATTCTTCCGATCCATGAACATGGTATATTTCTCCATCTATTAGTGTCCTCTTTGATTTCTTTCATCAGTGTTTTATAGTTTTCTATATATAGGTCTTTAGTTTCTTTAGGTAGATATATTCCTAAGTATTTTATTCTTTTCGTTGCAATGGTAAATGGAATTGTTTTCTTAATTTCTTTTTCTACTTTCTCATTATTCGTGTATAGGAATGCAAGGGATTTCTGTGTGTTGATTTTATATCCTGCAACTTTACTATATTCATTGATGATCTCTAGTAATTTTCTGGTGGAGTCTTTAGGGTTTTCCATGTAGAGGATCATGTCATCTGCAAACAGTGATAGTTTTACTTCTTCTTTTCCAATTTGGATTCCTTTTATTTCTTTTTCTGCTCTGATTGCTGTGGCCAAAACTTCCAGAACTATGTTGAATAGTAGTGGTGAAAGTGGACACCCTTGTCTTGTTCCTGACTTTAAGGGAAATGCTTTCAATTTTTCACCATTGAGGATAATGTTTGCTGTGGGTTTGTCATATATAGCTTTTATTATGTTGAGGTATGTTCCTTCTATTCCTGCTTTCTGGAGAGTTTTTATCATAAATGGATGTTGAATTTTGTCAAAGGCCTTCTCTGCATCTATTGAGATAATCATATGGTTTTTATTTTTCAATTTGTTAATGTGGTGAATTACATTGATTGATTTGCGGATATTGAAGAATCCTTGCATCCCTGGGATAAAGCCCACTTGGTCATGGTGTATGATCTTTTTAATGTGTTGTTGGATTCTGATTGCTAGAATTTTGTTGAGGATTTTTGCATCTATGTTCATCAGTGATATTGGCCTGTAGTTTTCTTTTTTTGTGACATCTTTGTCAGGTTTTGGTATTAGGGTGATGGTGGCCTCATAGAATGAGTTTGGAAGTTTACCTTCCTCTGCAATTTTCTGGAAGAGTTTGAGGAGGATAGGTGTTAGCTCTTCTCGAAATTTTTGGTAGAATTCAGCTGTGAAGCCGTCTGGACCTGGGCTTTTGTTTGCTGGAAGATTTCTGATTACAGTTTCAATTTCCGTGCTTGTGATGGGTCTGTTAAGGTTTTCTATTTCTTCCTGGTTCAGTTTTGGAAAATTGTACTTTTCTAAGAATTGGTCCATTTCTTCCACGTTGTCCATTTTATTGGCATACAACTGCTGATAGTAGTCTCTTACGATCCTTTGTATTTCTGTGTTGTCTGTTGTGATCTCTCCATTTTCATTTCTAATTTTATTGATTTGATTTTTCTCTCTTTGCTTCTTGATGAGTCTGGCTAATGGTTTGTCAATTTTATTTATCCTTTCAAAGAACCAGCTTTTGGCTTTGTTGATTTTTGCTATGGTCTCTTTTGTTTCTTTTGCATTTATTTCTGCCCTAATTTTTAAGATTTCTTTCCTTCTACTCACTCTGGGGTTCTCCAACTCTTCCTTTTCTAGTTGCTTTAGTTGTAGAGTTAGGTTGTTTATTTGACTTTTTTCTTGTTTCTTGAGGTATGCCTGTATTGCTATGAACTTTCCTCTTAGCACTGCTTTTATAGTGTCCCACAGGTTTTGGGTTGTTGTGTTTTCATTTTCATTAGTTTCTATGCATATTTTGATTTCTTTTTTGATTTCTTCTGTGATTTGTTGGTTATTCAGAAGTGTGTTGTTCAACCTCCATATGTTGGAATTTTTAATAGTTTTTCTCCTGTAATTGAGATCTAACCTTAATGCATTATGGTCAGAAAAGATGCTTGGAATGATTTCGATTTTTTTGAATTTATCAAGTTTAGATTTATGGCCCAGGATGTGATCTATCCTGGAGAAGGTTCCATGAGCACTTGAAAAAAAGGTGAAATTCATTGTTTTGGGGTGAAATGTCCTGTAGATATCAATTAGATCTAACTGATCTAATGTATCATTTAAAGTTTGCGTTTCTTTGTTAATTTTCTGTTTAGTTGATCTGTCCATAGGTGTGAGTGGGGTATTAAAGTCTCCCACTATTATTGTGCTATTGTTGATTTCCCCTTTCATACTTGTTAGCATTTGTCTTACATATTGCGGTGCTCCTATATTAGGTGCATATATATTTATAATTGTTATATCTTCTTCTTGGATTGTTCCTTTGATTATTATGTAGTGGCCTTCTTTGTCTCTTTTCACAGCCTTTGTTTTAAAGTCTATTTTATCGGATATGAGTATTGCCACTCCTGCTTTCTTTTGGTCTCTATTTGCGTGGTATATCTTTTTCCAGCCCTTCACTTTCAGTCTGTATGTGTCCCTTGTTTTGAGGTGGGTCTCTTGTAAGCAGCAAATAGAGGGGTCTTGTTTTTGTATCCATTCGGTCAGTCTTTGTCTTTTGGTTGGGACGTTCAACCCATTTACGTTTAAGGTGATTATTGATAAGTATGATCCCGTTGCCATTTACTTTGCTGTTTTGGGTTCGGGTTTATACACCCTTTTTGTGTTTCCTTTCTAGAGAATATCCTTTAGAATTTGTTGGAGAGCTGGTTTGGTGGTGCTGAATTCTCTCAGCTTTTGCTTGTCTGTAAAGCTTTTGATTTCTCCTTCGTATTTGAATGAGATCCTTGCTGGGTACAGTAATCTGGGCTGTAGGTTATTGTCTTTCATCACTTTAAGTATGTCTTGCCATTCTCTCCTGGCCTGAAGAGTTTCTATTGAAAGATCAGCTGTTATCCTTATGGGAATCCCCTTGTGTGTTATTTGTTGTTTTTCCCTTGCTGCTTTTAATATTTGTTCTTTGTGTTTGATCTTTGTTAATTTGATTAATATGTGTCTTGGGGTGTTTCGCCTTGGGTTAATCCTATTTGGAACTCTCTGTGTTTCTTGGACTTGAGTGATTATTTCCTTCCCCATTTTAGGGAAGTTTTCAACTATTATCTCCTCAAGGATTTTCTCATGATCTTTCTTTCTGTCTTCTTCTTCTGGGACTCCTATAATTCGAATGTTGGAGCGTTTCATATTGTCCTGGAGGTCTCTGAGATTGTCCTCATTTCTTTTAATTCGTTTTTCTTGTTTCCTCTCTGATTCATTTATTTCTACCATTCTATCTTCTATTTCACTAATCCTATCTTCTGCCTCCGTTATTCTACTATTTGTTGCCTCCAGAGTGTTTCTGATCTCATTTATTGTGTTATTCATTATATTTTGACTCTTTTTTATTTCTTCTAGGTCCTTGTTAAACCTTTCTTGCATCTTCTCAATCTTTGTCTCTAGCCTATTTATCTGTGATTCCATTTTGATTTCAAGATTTTGGATCATTTTCACTATCAATATTCGGAATTCCTTCTCCGGTAGATTCCCTACTTCTTCCTCTTTTGTTTGGTTTGGTGGGCAGCTCTCCTGTTCCTTTACCTGCTGAGTATTCCTCTGTCTCTTCATCTTGGTTATATTGCTGCGTTTGGGGTGGCCTTTTTATATTCTGGTAATTTGTGGAGTTCTCTTTATTATGGAGCTTCCTCACTTTGGGTGGGGTTCTATCAGTGGCTTGTCAAGGTTTCCTGGTTAGGGAGGCTTGTGTTGGAGTTTTGGCGGGTGGAGCTGGGTTCTTCTCTCTCGAGTGCAGTGGAGTAACCCGTAATGGGTTACAAGACATCAAAGGTTTTGGGATAATATTGAGCTGCCTGTATATTGAGGCTCAGGGAATTGTTTCTGTGTTGCTGGAGAATTTGCGTGGTATGTCTTGTTTTGGAACTTGTTGGCCCTTGGGTGGAGCTTGGTTTTGGTGTAGGTATGAAGGCATTAGATGGGCTCCTATTGCTTAATGTTCCCTGAATTCATGAGTTCTCTAATGTTTTCAGGCTTTGGATTTAAGCCTCCTGCTTCTGGCTTTCAGTTTTATTTTTACAGTAGCCTCTAGACTTCTCCATCTATACAGCACCGATGATAAAACATCTAGGTTAAAGATGAAAAGTTTCTCCACATTGAGGGACACTCAGAGAGGTTCACTGGGATATAAGGAGAAGAGAAGATGGAGGAGGTAGTTAGAGGTAACTGGAATGAGATGCGGTGAGATCAAAAGAGAAGAGAGCAAACTAGCCAGTAGTCACTTCCTTATGTGCGCTCTATAGTTTGGCCCGCTCAGGGGTATTTACAGAGTTATACGGGGAAGAGGAGAGGGAGGAAGTGGACAGAGGTGACCAGGAGGATCAGAGAGAGGAATGAGTGGGAGAGAGACAAATCCTGCCAGTAACCTGTTCCTTAGGTGTTCCCCACCGTCTGGAACACACAGAGATTCACAGAGTTGGATAGAGGAGAGATGGGGGGGGAAAGAGACAGAGGCCACCTGGTGGAGAAAAAGGAGAGTCCAGAGGAGGAGAGAGTGGTCAAGCCAGTAATCTCGCTCTCAGGTAAACTGGGGTAGTGAAGTTTGGGTTTTTAAATGTACAAAATTGGCAATAAACACCTAAGAGCAAAGATTAAAAATCTAGAGTAGAGTTTGGATTTTCAAAGATACAATATTAAAGAGAAGCAGAAGGAAAAAGGAAGAAAGAAAAAAAAGAATTATTAAAAAACAAACAAACAGACAATCAAAAAAAAAAAAAACCATCAACAACCATCCAAAGACTATATATGGTGTTTGCCTTAAAAAAAAAAAAAAAAAAAAAAGGTCTTTAAAAAAAATTAGTAATAATAGGTTATAGAAATAAAAATTTAAGGAGAAATAGAAGACAACAATTAAAAAAAAAGTTAGAAAAAAAGCAAAAAAAAAAAAGGAGTGCTTTTAAAAATATTAATATATATATATATATATATATATATATATATCTTGCCCTTTCTGGTATTATGGGCCGTGTGGGATCACTTCCAAGGTGGTTCCCTCTGATTAACTTCTTCTGTTTGCTGGTTTTTTAGGATCACTAGTTCAGTCGCGCTGTGGGGAGGGGGGATGCTGCAAACAAATAGCACTGTCGTGTGCACACAGTATCTCTGCTCCGCTTGACCTGTCCTTTCTCGCGGCGCACAAACCGCTCCGGTTCTACGATGCTCAGCTGGGAACCGTCTGGGGCCGGCCCTAGGCTGCGTGCACTTCCCCGGTCCAAGCCGCTCAGGTTCGGCGCTCAGGCAGCCCTCAGAGGCACAGATTCGGCTGGAACTGCGCTTTGTGCCCTTCCCAGGTCCGAGTAGCTCAGGAGTTTGGCGAGCGCGGTCGCCGCGGCTTGTCACCTTTTCTGCCGCTGCTGCTCAGCTTTCTGGGCGGACTGCTGGCGCACCCCGTGAGGCAAATTGTGACTGTCCAGCTCCCCCAGAAGTCTTAGCAAAGGAGCCTGCTTGCAGTTAGGTAAGCAAAGTCTCTCCGGGTCTGCAGTTGCCCCTTTCCAGACCTTACGGCTCTGGCTGCCTGTCCCCAGCGGGGGATGGTCTGCAGCCGGCTTTTTCCGTTCCGTCCTTTGTTCTGTGCTCGGTCCTGGCGGGGTCTTATGTTCGAGCTTTTCGTGTGGTAGCTATCCCACAGTCTGATTTGCTAGCCCAGGTTAGGTCGTTCTGGTTGCGCGTGGGGCGTTCCTGCCCGATTCTTACAAAGCTCTGCAGCCCGCGCCTCCCGCGCGTCCCTGCCCTGCCCCCACTTCCCAATGGCGGATGCAGGCGTCTGTGCTGCTTTTCCGCTGGGGGAGTTACTGTTGGGCTTGTAATCTGTTGGTTTTAATTATTTATCTATTTTTCCTTCCTGTTATGTTGCCCTCTGTGTTTCCAAGGTTCGCCACAGACTCGGCAGGGAGAGTGTTTCCTGGTGTTTGGAAACCTCTCTTCTTAAAATTCCCTTCCCAGGACGGGCTTCCCTTCCCGGGACGGAGCTCCCTCCCCACCTCCTTTGTCTCCTTTTTCGTCTTTTATATTTTATCCTACCTGTTTTTGAAGACAAAGGTCTGCTTTTCTGGTTGCCTGATGTCCTCTGCCAGCCTACATAATTTGTTTTGTGAAGTTTGCTCAGCGTTGAAATGTTCTTTTGAGGAATTTGTGAAGGAGAAAGTGGTCTTCCTGTCCTATTCCTCCGCCATCTTTCCCTCCCTCCTATCCTTTTAATATTAGTAATGTATGATGTGATTTCTCCTTCTTACTTCCTAATATTTGTAATTTGTGTGAGTGTGGGTTTCTAGTCATAGTGAGAATTTTATCAGTATTAGTGACTATAACTAACTCTATATTCTAGTTTTTGTTTTAAGTTTATTAATAGATTGTTCTTTAATATTTCTTTATTTATGCTTGTTTTGGATTTGTGCTCCTTTCTTTTAGATTCTTAAATAAATAAAATAATTCTTAAATAAAACTTAGATCAATTAGATTTGATCCATTTTTCTTTAAGAATCACACAGCTTCAGTAGCTTCCAGTTCCTAATAATGGATCATTTGGTTTCCTGGTATCTGCACTCATCTGTTAAGTTATAATCTAGATGGAGAATAGCACAAGAGGATATTTTCTGGGTATAGATTTGATTGTACATTATTCTCAATGTACCACCAGCTTCAAATCTTCTGGGTTTACCTTGTGCTGTGATTGGGGCTCATTCCTTGAGAGTTTTACTTAACGGTCTCATCTTACCCCTTGCTTTAGGCTTTCCCCATGTGCCTGCTCTTCAGAAAGATTCTCTCTTCATTCTCTTGTATTCCCACTAGTTCTTTGCTATTCATATTTTTATTTCTTAATATAAATACTAATATTTTGAAATATTCTCTTTGTGAACCATTATAGAATTTACATGCATGTGCATGCTCAGCTGTGTCTGATGTTTTGTAGCCCCATGGACTGTAGCCCACCAGGTGCCTTTGTCCATGGGATTTCTCTGGCAAGAATACTGGAGTGAGCTGTCATTTCCTTCTCTGGAGGATCTTCTCAACCCAATGATCAAATCTGTATCTCTTGTGACTCCTTAATTGGCAGGCAGTTCTTTACCACTGTGACACCTGGGAAGCCACAAAATTAATAGTCAGTGACAAATTCTACCTGTTTCCCCAATATGGGAAAAGACTATTGTGAAAGAGGAAAGAAGGGTAGGGGAATGAGCATAAACACAGATGTTTAGAGAAACAGTGGTTTTAGGAACTATTACCTTTGAAAGTTGTATACCTGGAACTGAGTCCTTTATGATTATACAAGACACAGGTTTTTTTTTTTTAATAACTATTTCTATATCTCTAGAGATGAAACAGCCCATTTTGGAGAGTCATGAATTAATCAAAAGGTTGACCAGAGTACTTGGTACGTCATCATTTTTCCATAAATATTTTCTTTTATTTATTGTTATTAAAACTAACCCAATAGTGGATTAAAATGTAAAGTCTGGAGAGGGTCTGAAATAGCCTGAAATAGACATGCAGGAAACAAATGACATGGATTGATTCAATTACAAAGTTGAAAACAAATGGAGAGATAATTGTTAAATTACAGTTACCATTTTTTACATCCTCCCTGTGTATCTAGAATAAGAACATGACAGATAAATCATTCTTGTGGGATACTACTAGACAGTATCAAAGCCAAAGATATTCAGTGTTGGTCATTGAAGTAACATTTATATTCTTTGGTTGCCACGGTTACAGAGATATAAAAAAATAATGTTTCTTTATCAAATTCAAGATCCTGAATTATGCACTTATTTTTTACTAAAAATTATTCCATTTATTAATAAATATAAGATACAAGGGTACCTTTAAATAATCAAAATATTTTAAAATTATTCTCTATTCATGAATGTGTTCAATCAATTATGTAATAAAATCCCTCTAATAATAACCATACTGATGAAAAAAAATTGACCTTGAGGTAGATGATATTATGAACCACAATGAAAATATTTTCCATCTTTCTATGACTTTTATAATTGGATCAATTATGAGGAAGTCTTCATCTCAGAGAATATTCATGAATAAGTTAACTGCACATATGCATTCAATTTAAATAAAAATACATTATTGATAGAACTGTGAAGTACTATCTATCTAAATTTTCACATAAGTCTTTCAAAGGTGGTGTTTTTTAATATAGACATAATGCATTCATGATCCAGTTCATTTATTTAATGAGATAATTTCTGGAATATGTGATTAGGTATGCATCACTGGCATTTAAAAGGCTGCCTGTCTTTCCCAAGCACTTAATTATAATGACCTAATGGCCTTCCTATAAATACCTTAAGAAGCTCAACTGATGATGTTCTAAATTATCATCTATTTGCACCATCTTCTTCCCATATATATAATCTAAGTTTATGACAACCTAGTTCATCTAGTCACCCAGTTACACTCTTCTTTGACAACTACCTTCCTTCACCATTGCAACAGACATAACCAGTAATTTTTATTAATTTTTATCATCTAGTTTTTTAAAAATGCATTTACTTTTCTTAATTGATCCCATGTTGAATTAAATTATATCTGTAACCATCTTAATGAACATATTGAAACAAATATGTTTGCTATTTGGTCCCCTTGCACCAAAATTTTTTATTATTATGCAAAATGAACAAGTATGATAACCTTATTGTGCCTTTAAATTACTGTGTGATAAGAAGAGAATGGAGAATCCCACTATGGGTATAATTAATCTTGTAAGAATTTTTACTTTGCACAGATAAATTCAAGTCCTGTTTTTCTTGTTTTTGTCCTATTTTGAATACATTTCTATTTTAACATTTCTTGTTCAGGTTATATTTAGATTATGAGATCTTGAGAAATAAGGTTTTCTTTTTTCATTCTCAGTGTAGAACAAAGTAGCTGAAACAAAGTAAACATTGCAAAATTGCCAGTTGAATTTATGTTATTTAATGAAATCATAGAATTTTACACCATTTCCAACATGAATGTGTCACTTCATTACTTGAGTTTTGTCTTTCTCTACACTTGCATACTCAAGAACACATGGCACTGGCAATACTGATAAATAGCTGAAGGAAAAATAATTAGAATCAAGAAATAAACCCACACAACTGAATGTTGATAAAGTTCTAAGGAAAAAAAAATAATAGTCTTTTCAGTAGTAGTTGCACGAACAACAGATATTCATATGGAAGAAAACAAATCATAACCCTAATCCCACAACAACACAAAACTTACCTTCGAATGAATGGCACATAGATCTAAACAAAAAAGATAAAATAAAATAAAAATAAAATAAAAAACTTTCCAAAGATACCATATCATTTCCAAAAGAAGAATTGGAGACCTTGACCTTCTGGATGGGAACTAAGAGAACAAAGGATAATAAGAAAACTTCTGGTGGTGATGGATGTGTCTGCTATCTTGACAGTGGTTTCATGGGATTGTATATTTATCAAAATTCATTCAACTGTACACTGGAAATGGATGCATTTAATTATATAATGTGTCTCAATAAAGTTGATTTCTCAAAAGTATAACATACTGTGCACACAGGCAGGTTTTGCATATGCAAAGTAAATACCAATAAACTTGTAAAATAAGACATTATAATGATGTAAGACACACATATACTTTAATCACAAAACTGAAAAAGACTGACAATATCAAATGTATGGGAGCATTCAGAGCAGGTAGAAATTTCATACTCTACTGATTGAAATATATATTGAAAAACACTCTGGCAGCTTATTAAAAATTAAACATATATTTACCATATGACCTATCAATTCAATCCCATTCTAGGTTTCTAGCCAAGAGAGACACACAGACACACACAGAGGGTCCTCATTATTTGTGGATTCCCTATTTGCAATAGTGGGATTCCCTGGTGGCTCAGAGGTTAAAGCGTCTGCCTGCAATGCAGGAGACCTGGGTTCGATCCCTGGGTCGGGAAGATCCACTGGAGAAGAAAATGGCAACCCACTTCAGTATTCTTGCCTAGAAAATCCCATGGGCCGAGAAGCCTGGTGGGTTACAGTCCACCGGGTCGCAAATAGACACGACTGAGCGACTTCATTTTCACTTCACTTATTTGCAAATTTACCTACTCTCTAAAATTTATTTGTAACATCAAAATCAATACATGCAGCTCTTTCAGAGGCATTAGTGAACATGTGCAAAGTATCAAAACAGTTGAGAACTCATCCTGTTTTTATTGGTGAGTTCAGGCTGCCACAACAAAATACTTTAAAATGGGCAGTTTAAACAATAGGAACTTGGTGCCAGCAAGGTCAGTGTCTGGGGAGAGCACTCTTTCTGGGAGTAGATAGCCGCTTCCTTGCTGTGTGTCCTCACATGGCCTTTCCCCACTAAAAGTGGTGGGGAGAAGGTGAGAGGATATCTCTTCTTATTGTGGATTGAATCCCAACAGGAAGGTTGGCACTTTCCCAGCTGAGGTTCAACAATGTCATGTTTTGCATTTTTGTTTCTGCTCTCGCGCTGTAAGTAAATGTCCTTTGCAAAATCAATTTTGTGGCATGTTTTTGTGCTTTGTGCTTTTTCTTGATGATTTCACTTTTTGAAATGGCCCCTCAGTGTAGTACTGAAGTGCTGTGTTTTGTTCCGAAGCTTACAAGATATTTGAACTCAAGTAGTCACAGCAACTTAATTAACAGTAGCCTGAAATTGGAAACAATCCTGTTTGCTGTCAAGATGTGAGTAAAAAACAAATTGTGTTATACCCATGCAATACAATACTACCTTACAATAAGCATGCTATCTATGTACACAGTATCTAGAATAAACCTCTTAAATTTTATGCTGCATGAAAATACCTGGACATCAAAGAGTATATGTTTTATCAACTCTTTATGGTTATTATAGAATAGACAAACCAAATCATGGTGATAGAAAGCAAATTGATAACTCTGACCTGGCAATTGGGAGAAGGGATTGATAGCAAAAGTTCAGTAAGAGACTTCGGGGGATGATTAAAATGATCTATATCATGCTTGTTGTGAGAGTTTCAAGTGTGTATACATTATCAGAATTCACCTACTCCATATTCCAAATGGGTTCATGTCATTGTATACAAATTATAACAGTAAAGTGATTTTAAAGTTTATAAAATGATATAAAAGACATTGGAAGATTGAAATATATTGACCAGAGAGGTAATATCTTCAATAATATAGTTGAAAAAAAAGTGAAATTAAAGATTAACAAGTATAATGATATAGAGGATAAAAGTTGTGAAAACATCTCTTTATCCTTCAAGGTTTTGTACAACTGTTACAAGTAGTGGAGGGGCCTTTTTTTGTTGAAAGAAGAATCCAGAATGATACTTTAAAATTTTTCTTCAATATATTAACCTGTAGGTTTTTAGGAACATACATACATGCACACACACACACACATTTACACATACACATACACTCCTTTATGTATGCTAATATCTAATAAAGTGCCTAAAATATAATCAGTACTGTTTATTGAAATGAATTTTCTTGAACCAAATTTTGTAGTAACAAGATTTTGTAAAAAGTAATTATTTCAAAATAATCAGAAAGATATATTTCCAGGTGAATCTTTTAAAAGATTTTCTGCACAGATTTGGAGTCTACTTCTTTTGCTGCAGTTTTGGAATTCTTGGTGATTTGCCTTAAGGATTAAGCCATAGACATTATAGGGTCAGATCAAAGTTCCCCTGGAAATATTTTAGTTTTGAGATCTGCTAGCATCCGCTTATTTCCACATGAAAGTGAACCCAGACAAAGGTCTCTGTTCAATAGAATTCTTAAATCAGATATCTGTCATTTTATTTACTAACTCCAATGCCAATTTAGTACTTTCTCCCCCAGTTTAATTGTGGTTATCTTCAAATCCTCTGATACAATAAGCATGGTTTCAGTAGGATCACCTATTAATAATAATTAATAAGAGTAACTAGATTGTAATGAATTATAATTATTAATTAATTATAATTAATAAGATTAATCATAATCTTTTCTGCTTTGTCTTCCCAAAATGACTTGTTGGGAAATGTTTGAGAAAAGCTTGAAGCCTTATCTCCTGCAAAGGCTGTTCTTCAAAGTACTTAAAATTGTTCCTCCTTTATTTCTCCTTGTAAGGCTTTGCTAAAACTTCCATTCAGTATTCAACCAAATCAATATTCACACTTTACCCAGTAAGTTTGACTGTTGTTACAGTGGATGTTAACATGAAGTCACCTTTCAATTTATCCAGTTTATAGTTTTGAACATGTGTTGTAATAGCTTAGAAAAGGTCAGTAAAGGTTATCAGAAATCAGAGTTCAGCACTGGAGACAGAAACCCTTCTTGATATTAATGGCAGGAAGTGATTTAATAAAGTTTAGGTACAGGCAAAATCATAAGAAGTTTTATAAGCCACTCAATAGGAAGGCAAAGTGGAGAATGAGTATATATAGACAGTATCCCATTTTCTATGTTGATAGCTATGGCCATTCATCTGTTTAATTTTCCCACTCTTTATGTACAGTGACCAAAAAACTCAGCCAACTTGAAAAATTTATATTCCAAGGTAAATTTTTATTGTATTGAATTAGATCTCTTTTTAACATATAGCTATAGATCATGTCTTCCATTTTTAAATATAGTGTGTATGTGAAAAGAATTCTAATCCACTGACAAATGTTATTTTAGTACTTTGAGAAAAATTTTAAGATCTAAGTAGAAAAACTATCAAATCCAAAAAGTGTGAGAACCTAATAAAAAGTGTGAAAATTGAAATTTTATATCAACTTTATAATTTCTTCTGTTCTTTGTTTTTATTTGCTGAAAAATTAAGTAGAAATCCTGTTATACAGAGTGATTCCCAATGAATGCTAAAATGTTTTGTGACTGTGTCCTTTTCAGATTAATAGGCTTCAGTGTTAATATACAGTTATTAATACAAGCAGATTTATTGTGCATGCTTACATAGTCTAATATTTAGATTTGACACATTAAACCTTGCCACAATTTCCACAGGTTCCTTTCTTCTTTTAGATGAGAATTGGCAATCCAGAGCCCTCAAGCCAAGTCTAGCTCACCTCTTCATTTGTAAATAAAGTTTTAATGGAACATAGCCATTCTGCTTTCTTGCTTCCCTGGCAAAGTTTAGTAGGTGAAACAGAGACCTCTGACCACAAGTCATAAAAATATTTTCTAGCTGGTTTTTTACAGGAAAAAAAAAAAAACAAAACACATTGTGTTGACCCTTGCTTTAAAATCTTTCTCTGGGATCTAAGGCAAAAATCTTACTGGGTGATTCCTTGAGGGACTGGAGAGAGTTTGTTAGTTCTCTACTTGCAAAGCTGAATCATTATAAAAGAAGCTCTTTTAAAATGGGAACTTCTAAAAAGTCACTTTCAATTAGGGTTTAAGGGAAAACATATTTAGCACAAGTTTGGTTTAGTTTGTTTTAGAAAAGAATTTAAGTGTGGTCCAACATTCTCTTGGGCTTCCCTTGCGGCTCAGCTGGTAAAGAATCCACCCACAATGCAAGAGACCTGGGTTTGATCCCTAGGTTGAGAAGATCCTCTGGAGAAGGGGAAGACTACCCACTCCAGTATTCTGGCTTGGAGAATTCCATGGACTGTATGCTACATGGCATCACAAAGAGTCCAACATGCCTAAGCAATTTTGAACATTGTCTTTGAATGCACTCAAGTAATCTAAAAAAAAAAAAAAAAAAAAAAACAAACCAAAAAACAAACCCTGACAAATCTAACATGTGATCATTTAATAATATAGTGAGCAAATTACTACAGAATGAGAGACATATTTACACACACACACATGTGCATACACAGTTGCAGACAGTGTCACACACACTCAGGCACAATCTTTTAAATCAGGTGAGCCCTGCATTCTCACCTTTTATTCACATATTCATGGCATCCACAAAAGCACAGGGTCCCAAAAGAAATGAGAAAACTAAATCAAACTTGATTACAAAACCAATGGTCTCACCCACGAAGCATTTAATTGTCAAAACAGAAAAAAAAAAAAGGTTTATAATTACTTTTTGAGGCTCAGACCCCACACATGAATTCCACTTCAGTCTTTCAAGTTTAGTGTAAATGTGAGTATCCAAAATGCTATGAGTTTAAGCGGTTTTGAGTTCTGTAATGAAATGTTTGAGCATTGTTCTCAGAGGAAATGCTTCCTGGCAGAGCTTCAGTGAAAGAATATGTGATTGCAGGGAGATTAGAAATTCTGATTGCATTAGGCTTTCATCATTCTGTGGGATAGGGCTGCTGTCAGTGCTGTGTCAAAAGGAGTGACAGATCTGTATCTGCATCCACTGCGAAAGCCCAAGATAGAGGTGGTTGTATACATTTAACATAGTAATACGTTATTTTCTTGGGCATCAGATGTAATAGTAATATTGAAACCATTTTGGGGCTCATTTTATATTCTGTTTTGGTTAAAACATATGGTGCTTTTATTTATTATCCTTTAAATAAACATTAGCTACTTTCAATGTTATTAGAGAAGTTGCTGAGTATAAATAGAATACCAAGGTATTTTCCTTACTTAGAAAAAAGATATATGTTCACTACTATTTTTTTTTAAAGAAGGAAACACTCTCCATTGATCAATTACCACTAAAGACAATAAAGATCATGTAATAATATTCTGTGCCTGTTTTCCTGTCTTTAAGAGTCTACAAAGAAAGCATATATTCCATATGTTTTCACAAAGAATAAGAATATGCATGCATCCTAAATCACTTCAGTTGTGTCCAGCTCTGTGCGACCCTATGGACTGTGGCCCACCAGGTTCCTCTGTCCATGAGATTCTCCAGGCAGGAACAGTGGCGTGGATTGCCATACCCTCCTCCAGGGATTTTACTGACCCAGGGATCCAATCTTCTTATGTCTCCTGTATGGGCAGGCAGGTTCTTTACCACTAGTGCCTCCTGGGAAGCCCTGGATAAGAATATATATCTATATAAATAAACCTGGTTTCCATATCATATAGTTAAGTAGTAATTTTATCCATTATATGCAGATAAATACTTTTGTTGGTTTAAAATGATGATATTATTAAATTCAGTTCAGTTCAGTCACTCAGTCATGTCCAAATCTTTGCAATCCCATGGACTGCAGCAAGGCAGGCCTCCCAGTCCATCACTAACTCCCGGAGTTTACTCAAACTCATGCCCATTGAGTCAGCGATGCCATCTGACCATCTCATCCTCTGTAGTCCCCTTCTCCTCCTGCCTTCAATGTTTCCCAACATCAGGGTCATTTCCAATTAGTTCTTTGCATCAGGTGTCCAAAATATTAGCGTTTAAGCTTTAACATCTGTCCTTCCAGTGAATATTCACGACTGATTTTCTTTAGGATGGACTGGCAGTCATGGATCCATGGATCCATGGAGTCCATGTATCTCCTTGTAGTCCAAGGGACTCTCAAGAATCTTCTTCACACCACAGTTCAAAAGCATTAGTCCTTCGGCATTCAGCTTTTTTATAGTCCAACTCTCACATCCATACATGACTACTGGAAAAACCATAGCCTTGAATAGACAGAACTTTGTTGGCAAAGTAATGTCTCTGCTTTTTAATAAGTTGTCTGGGTTGGCCATAGCTTTTCTTTCAAGGATCAAGTGTTTTTTAATTTCATGGTTGCAGTCACAATCTGCAGTGATTTTGGAGCCCCCCAAAATAAAGTCTGTCACTGTTTCCTCTGTTTCTTATGTATTTGCCATGAAGTAATGGGACCAGATGCCATGTTCGTAGTTTTCTGAATGTTGAGCTCCAAACCAACTTTCCCACTCTTCTCCTTCACTTTCATAGACTCTTTGGTTCTTCTTCACTTTCTGCCATTGGATGATGTCATCTGCATATCTGAAGTTATTGATATTTCTCCCAGCAATCTTGATTCCAGCTTGTGCTTCATCAAGTCCAGCATCTCTCATGATGTACTCTGCATAGAAGTTAAATAAGCAGGGTGACAATATACAGCTTTGATGTACTCCTATCCTGATTTAGAACCAGTCTGTTGTTCCATGTTCAGTTGTAACTGTTGCTTCTTGATCTGCATATGGATTTCTCAGGAGGCAGGTAAGAAGGTCTGGTATTCTATCATTTGAAGAATTTTCCTCAGTTTGTGTTGATCCACACAGTCAAAGGTTTTGGCATAATCAATAAAGCAGAAGTTGATGTTGTTCTGTAATTCTCTTGCTTTTATGATGATAAAACAGATGTTGGCCATTTGATCTCTGGTTCCTCTGCCTTTTCTAAAACCAGCTTGAAATTCTGGAAGTTCACGGTTCATGTACTGTTGAAGCCTGTGTTATGCCCAAGGTCCCGATCCCCAGAACTGAGAAAACAGGACATCCACGGCAATGCAAACACAAAAAAGGGAATTTATTGCTAGCTCGAGCCAGGGCCCTGGCTGCATCCAACACAGTGGAATAAAGCCAGAGCGCCGAGCCCTATATTACAGTAGTATTTATAGGTTCAGGACAAAGACAGGGAATTGGCAAGGTTGGAATGGTTACAAGGGTTTCTTTGCATCTGCTAATTGGCTAGATTTTTGCGCGTGCGGGTCTGCTTAGGAGATATCTATCCTCGTCCCGATTGGCACAGACCAGGCTATGGGGAGCATGCTGACAGGCTGAGTCCTCCTATCGGGGGTAATTAATTTTGATCCTGCCTGGGCAGTGTCTCAGCTGTTTCCAGGATGCTTGCTCCAGCCTATTTTAGTCATGGCCTCTATCAGGCCTCAACACCTGGCTTGGAGAATTTTGAGCATTACTTTGCTAGCGTCCGAGATGAGTTCAATTGTGTGGTAGTTTGAGCATTCTTTGGCATTGCCTTCCTTTGGGATTAGAATGAAAACTGACCTTTTCCAGTCCTGTGGCCACTACTGAGTTTTCCAAATGTGCTGACATATTGAGTGCAGCTCTTTCACAGCATCATCTTTTTGGATTTTAAATAGCTCAACTAGAATTCCATCCACTAGCTTTGTTCGTAGTGAAGCTTTCTAAGGCCCACTTGACTTCACATTCCAGGATGTCTGGCTCTAGGTGAGTGAGCATATCATCTTGATTATCTGGGTCGTGAAGATATTTTTTGCATAGTTCTTCTGTGTATCTTGCCTCTTCTTAATATTTTCTGCTTCTGTTAGGTCCATACCATTTCTGTCCTTTATTGAGTCCATCTTTGCATGAAATGTTCCCTTGGTATCTCTAATTTTCTTGAAGAGATCTCTAGTCTTTCCCATTCTATTGTTTTTCTGTATTTCTTTGCATTGATCACTGAGGAAGGCTTTCTTATCTCTCCTTGCTATTCTTTGGAACTCTGCATTCAGATGGATATACTTTTCCTTTTCTCCTTTTCCTTTTGTTTCTCTTCTTTTATCACATATTTGTAAGGCCTCCTCAGACAATCATTTTGCCTTTTTGCATTTCTTCTCTAGAGGGTGGTATTGATCACTGCCTCCTGCACAGTATCTTCAACCTCTGTCCATAGTTCTTCAGGCACTCTATCAGATCTAATCCCTTGAATCTAATCCCTTGAATCACTTCCACTGTATAGTTGTAAGGGATTTGATTTAGATCATAACTGAATGGTCTAATGGTTGTCCCTACTTTCTTCAGTCTAAGTCTAAATTTATCAATAAGGAGTTCACAATCTGAAGAAATGGGAATACCTGACCTCCTAACCTGACTCTTGAGAAATCTATATGCAGGTAAGGAAGCAACAGTTTATGATGGGATATGGAACAACAGACTGGTTTCAAATAGGAAAAGGAATATGCCAAGGCTGTATATTTTACCCTGCTTATTTAACTTATATGCAAAGTACATCATGAGAAACACTGGACTGGATGAAGCACAAGCTCTAATCAAGATTGCTTGGAGAAATATCAATGACCACAGATATCCAGATGACACCATGCTTATGGCAGAAAGTGAAGAAGAACTAAAAAGCCTCTTGATGAAAGTGAAAGAAGAAAATGAAAAAGTTGTCTTAAAGCTCAACATTCAGGAAACTAAGATCATGGCATCTGGTCCCATCACTTCATGGGAAATAGACAGGGAAATAGCGGAAACAGTGACAGACTTTATTTTTTGGTGCTCCAAAATCACTGCAGATGGTGATTGCAGCCATGAAATTAAAAGACACTTGCTCATTGAAAGAAAAGTTATGACCAACCCAGACAGCATATTAAAAAGCAGAGACACTTCTTTGCCAACAAATGTCCATCTAGTAAAGGCTTTTTTTTTTTTTTTCTGGTAGTCATGTGTGTATGTGAGAGTTGGACTATAAAGAAAGCTGAGCACCAAAGGATTGATGCTTTTGAACTATGGTGTGGAGAAGACTCTTGAGAGTCTCTTGGACTGCAAGGAGATCCAACCAGTCCATCTTAAAGGAAATCAGTCCTGAATATTTACTGGAAGGACTGATGCTGAAGCTGAAACTCCAATACATTGGCCACCTGATGTGAAGAAGTCATTCATTAGAAAAGACCCTGATGCTGGGAAAGATTGAAAGTGAGAGGAGAAGAGGATGATAGAAGATGAGATGGTTGCATGGCATCACCAACTTGATGGACATGAGTTTGAGTAAACTCCGGTACTTGCTAATGGAATGGGAGACCTGGTGTTCTGCAGTCCATGGGGTCCCAAAGAGTCAGACATGACTGGTCAACTGAGCTGAAGTGATCTGAGCCACTGCCAGTTCCAGGTCTTGTTTTTGATGACTGTATAGAGAGCTTCTCCATCTTTGGATGCAACGAATACAATCAATCTGATTTCAGATTGATTTCAGATTATTGACCATCTGGTGATGTCCATGTGTGGAGTCCTCCCTTGTGTTGTTGGAAGAGGGTGTTTGCTATGACCAGTGTTTTATCTTGCAAAACTCTGTTTGCCTTTGCCCTGCTTTATTTATATTCCAAGGTCAAATTTTCCCATTACTCCAGGTACTTCTTGACTT